>NC_091710.1:5575621-15575621 GCF_041296265.1 Equus caballus
CCACCTGCCGGCCAAGCCTGAACCACCTGCCAAGCACAACGGAACAACCTGCCAGACACGCCAAAATCACCTGCGTGTTATGCCAGAACCACTTGGAGGACTCTCTGGGATGACCTGCCGGGCATGCCGGAACCACCTCTCAGACGTGCCAGAACCATGTGGCGGACAGTCCGGAATCACCTGTTGGGCATGCGCAACCACCTCTGAGACGTACCAGAACCACATACCGTGCAGGCTGGCACCACCTACCGGACAGACCGGAATCACCTTTCGGGCATGCCGGAACCACCTGTCAGATGTGCCAGAAACACGTGCCGGAGACGCCGGAAGCACCTGCCAAGCACATTGGAACCACCTGCTCAACTCGCCTGAACCACCTGCCGGACATGCCAAAATCACCTGCCGACTATGCCAGAACCACTTGGCGAACACTCCGGAATCACTTGCCGGGCATGCAGGAACCACCTCTCAGATATGCCAGAACCCCGTGCCAATGACCCCGGAAGCACCAGCCGAGCACGCCGGAACCACCTGCTCAACTCGCCTGAACCACCTGCCGGACACGCCAAAATCACCTGCCCGCTACACCAGCACCACTTCGGGGACAAGCCGGAATCACGTGAGGGGCATGCCGGCACAGCCTCTCAGACTGAACCTCGTGCCGGACACCACAGAACCACCTGCCGGACAGACCGGATCCACCTGCCGGACACGCCGGAACCACCGGCTCGACCCGCCGGAACGACCGCTGGACATGCAAAATCACCTGCCGGCTACGCCGGAAACACTTGGCGAACACTCCGGAATCACCTGCCGGGCATGCCGGAACCACCTCTCAGATATGCCAGAACCACGTGCCAATGACCCCGGAAGCACCTGCCGAGCACGCCGGAACCACCTGCTCGACTCGCCAGAACCACCTGCCGGACACGCAAAAATCACCTGCCGGCTACGCCACAACCTGTTGGGGAACACTTCGGAATCACCTGCCGGGCTTGCTGGAACCACCTGCCGGTCATGCCAAAATCACCTGCCAACTACGCCAGTACCACTTGGCGGACACTGTGGAAACACCTGTCGGGCCGGCCGGAACCACATCTCACACGTGCCAGAACCATGTCCATGAGATGCTGGAACCACACCCCGAACAGACGGAAAACACCTGCCAGACCCGTCTGAACAACCTGCCGAGCACGCCGGAGCCACCTGCTCGACTCGCCGGAACCACCTACCTGACATGCCCAAATCACCAGCCGGGTATGCCAGAACCACTTGGCGGACACTCCGGAATCATCTGCCGGACATGCCGGAACCAGCTCTCAGACACACCAGAACCACGTGCCGGAGACGCCGGAAGCACCTGCCGAGCATGCCGGAGCCACCTGCTCGACTCGCCAGAAACACCTGCCGGACACGCCAAAATCACCTGCCGGGTACGCCAGAACCACCTGGCGGACACTCCGAAATCACCTGTCGCGCATGCCGGAACCACCTCTCAGACGTGCCGGAAGCACGTGCCGGACACGCCGCAATCACCTACCGGACAGACCGGAAACACCTGCCGAGCACGCCGGAGCCACCTGTTCGACTGGCTGGAACCACCTGCCGGACAGGCCAATATTAACTGCTGGCTATGCCAGAACCACCTGGGGGACAGTCCGGGATCACCTGCCAGCCATGGCGGAACCACCTCTCACACGTACCAGAACCACCTGCCGGAGAAGCTGGAAACACGTCCTGGACAGTCTGGAACCACCTGCCGGCCAAGCCTGAACCACCTGCCAAGCACAACGGAACAACCTGCCAGACACGCCAAAATCACCTGCGTGTTATGCCAGAACCACTTGGAGGACTCTCTGGGATGACCTGCCGGGCATGCCGGAACCACCTCTCAGACGTGCCAGAACCATGTGGCGGACAGTCCGGAATCACCTGTTGGGCATGCGCAACCACCTCTGAGACGTACCAGAACCACATGACGTGCAGGCTGGAACCACCTACCGGACAGACCGGAATCACCTTTCGGGCATGCCGGAACCACCTGTCAGATGTGCCAGAAACACGTGCCGGAGACGCCGGAAGCACCTGCCAAGCACGTTGGAACCACCTGCTCAGCTCGCCTGAACCACCTGCCGGACATGCCAAAATCACCTGCCGACTATGCCAGAACCACTTGGCGAACACTTCGGAAACACTTGCCGGGCATGCAGGAACCACCTCTCAGACATGCCAGAACCCCGTGCCAATGACCCCGGAAGCACCAGCCGAGCACGCCGGAACCACATGCTCAACTCGCCTGAACCACCTGCCGGACACGCCAAAATCACCTGCCCGCTACACCAGCACCACTTCGGGGACAAGCCGGAATCACGTGAGGGGCATGCCGGCACAGCCTCTCAGACTGAACCTCGTGCCGGACACCACAGAACCACCTGCCGGACAGACCGGAACAACCTGCCGGACACGCCGGAACCACCGGCTCGACCCGCCGGAACGACCGCTGGACATGCAAAATCACCTGCCGGCTACGCCGGAAACACTTGGCGAACACTCCGGAATCACCTGCCGGGCATGCCGGAACCACCTCTCAGATATGCCAGAACCACGTGCCAATGACCCCGGAAGCACCTGCCGAGCACGCCGGAACCACCTGCTCGACTCGCCAGAACCACCTGCCGGACACGCAAAAATCACCTGCCGGCTACGCCACAACCAGTTGGGGAACACTTCGGAATCACCTGCCGGGCTTGCTGGAACCACCTGCCGGTCATGCCAAAATCACCTGCCAACTACGCCAGTACCACTTGGCGGACACTGTGGAAACACCTGTCGGGCCGGCCGGAACCACATCTCACACGTGCCAGAACCATGTCCATGAGATGCTGGAACCACACCCCGAACAGACGGAAAACACCTGCCAGACCCGTCTGAACAACCTGCCGAGCACGCCGGAGCCACCTGCTCGACTCGCCGGAACCACCTACCTGACATGCCCAAATCACCAGCCGGGTATGCCAGAACCACTTGGCGGACACTCCGGAATCATCTGCCGGACATGCCGGAACCAGCTCTCAGACACACCAGAACCACGTGCCGGAGACGCCGGAAGCACCTGCCGAGCATGCCGGAGCCACCTGCTCGACTCGCCAGAAACACCTGCCGGACACGCCAAAATCACCTGCCGGGTACGCCAGAACCACCTGGCGGACACTCCGAAATCACCTGTCGCGCATGCCGGAACCACCTCTCAGACGTGCCGGAAGCACGTGCCGGACACGCCGCAATCACCTACCGGACAGACCGGAAACACCTGCCGAGCACGCCGGAGCCACCTGTTCGACTGGCTGGAACCACCTGCCGGACAGGCCAATATTAACTGCTGGCTATGCCAGAACCACCTGGGGGACAGTCCGGGATCACCTGCCAGCCATGGCGGAACCACCTCTCACACGTACCAGAACCACCTGCCGGAGAAGCTGGAAACACGTCCTGGACAGTCTGGAACCACCTGCCGGCCAAGCCTGAACCACCTGCCAAGCACAACGGAACAACCTGCCAGACACGCCAAAATCACCTGCGTGTTATGCCAGAACCACTTGGAGGACTCTCTGGGATGACCTGCCGGGCATGCCGGAACCACCTCTCAGACGTGCCAGAACCATGTGGCGGACAGTCCGGAATCACCTGTTGGGCATGCGCAACCACCTCTGAGACGTACCAGAACCACATGCCGTGCAGGCTGGAACCACCTACCGGACAGACCGGAATCACCTTTCGGGCATGCCGGAACCACCTGTCAGATGTGCCAGACACACGTGCCGGAGACGCCGGAAGCACCTGCCAAGCACGTTGGAACCACCTGCTCAACTCGCATGAACCACCTGCCGGACATGCCAAAATCACCTGCCGACTATGCCAGAACCACTTGGCGAACACTTCGGAAACACTTGCCGGGCATGCAGGAACCACCTCTCAGACATGCCAGAACCCCGTGCCAATGACCCTGGAAGCACCAGCCGAGCACGCTGGAACCACCTGCTCAACTCGCCTGAACCACCTGCCGGACACGCCAAAATCACCTGCCCGGTACACCAGCACCACTTCGGGGACAAGCCGGAATCACGTGAGGGGCATGCCGGCACAGCCTCTCAGACTGAACCTCGTGCCGGACACCACAGAACCACCTGCCGGACAGACCGGAACCACCTGCCGGACACGCCGGAACCACCGGCTCGACCCGCCGGAACGACCGCTGGACATGCAAAATCACCTGCCGGCTACGCCGGAAACACTTGGCGAACACTCCGGAATCACCTGCCGGGCATGCCGGAACCACCTCTCAGATATGCCAGAACCACGTGCCAATGACCCCGGAAGCACCTGCCGAGCACGCCGGAACCACCTGCTCGACTCGCCAGAACCACCTGCCGGACACGCAAAAATCACCTGCCGGCTACGCCACAACCTGTTGGGGAACACTTCGGAATCACCTGCCGGGCTTGCTGGAACCACCTGCCGGTCATGCCAAAATCACCTGCCAACTACGCCAGTACCACTTGGCGGACACTGTGGAAACACCTGTCGGGCCGGCCGGAACCACATCTCACACGTGCCAGAACCATGTGCATGAGATGCTGGAACCACACCCCGAACAGACGGAAAACACCTGCCAGACCCGTCTGAACAACCTGCCGAGCACGCCGGAGCCACCTGCTCGACTCGCCGGAACCACCTACCTGACATGCCCAAATCACCAGCAGGTTATGACAGAACCACTTGGCGGACACTCCGGAATCATCTGCCGGACATGCCGGAACCAGCTCTCAGACACACCAGAACCACGTGCCGGAGACGCCGGAAGCACCTGCCGAGCATGCCGGAGCCACCTGCTCGACTAGCCAGAAACACCTGCCCGACACGCCAAAATCACCTGCCGGGTACGCCAGAACCACCTGGCGGACACTCCGAAATCACCTGTCGCGCATGCCGGAACCACCTCTCAGACGTGCCGGAAGCACGTGCCGGACACGCCGGAATCACCTAGCGGACAGACCGGAACCACCTGCCGAGCACGCCGGAGCCACCTGTTCGACTGGCTGGAACCACCTGCCGGACAGGCCAATATTAACTGCTGGCTATGCCAGAACCACCTGGGGGACAGTCCGGGATCACCTGTCAGCCATGGCGGAACCACCTCTCAGACGTACCAGAACCACCTGCCGGAGAAGCTGGAAACACGTCCTGGACAGTCTGGAACCACCTGCCGGCCAAGCCTGAACCACCTGCCAAGCACAACGGAACAACCTGCCAGACACGCCAAAATCACCTGCGTGTTATGCCAGAACCACTTGGAGGACTCTCTGGGATGACCTGCCGGGCATGCCGGAACCACCTCTCAGACGTGCCAGAACCATGTGGCGGACAGTCCGGAATCACCTGTTGGGCATGCGCAACCACCTCTGAGACGTACCAGAACCACATGCCGTGCAGGCTGGAACCACCTACCGGACAGACCGGAATCACCTTTCGGGCATGCCGGAACCACCTGTCAGATGTGCCAGAAACACGTGCCGGAGACGCCGGAAGCACCTGCCAAGCACGTTGGAACCACCTGCTCAACTCGCCTGAACCACCTGCCGGACATGCCAAAATCACCTGCCGACTATGCCAGAACCACTTGGCGAACACTCCGGAATCACTTGCCGGGCATGCAGGAACCACCTCTCAGACATGCCAGAACCCCGTGCCAATGACCCCGGAAGCACCAGCCGAGCACGCTGGAACCACCTGCTCAACTCGCCTGAACCACCTGCCGGACACGCCAAAATCACCTGCCCGCTACACCAGCACCACTTCGGAGACAAGCCGGAATCACGTGAGGGGCATGCCGGCACAGCCTCTCAGACTGAACCTCGTGCCGGACACCACAGAACCACCTGCCGGACAGACCGGAACCACCTGCCGGACACGCCGGAACCACCGGCTCGACCCGCCGGAACGACCGCTGGACATGCAAAATCACCTGCCGGCTACGCCGGAAACACTTGGCGAACACTCCGGAATCACCTGCCGGGCATGCCGGAACCACCTCTCAGATATGCCAGAACCACGTGCCAATGACCCCGGAAGCACCTGCCGAGCACGCCGGAACCACCTGCTCGACTCGCCAGAACCACCTGCCGGACACGCAAAAATCACCTGCCGGCTACGCCACAACCAGTTGGGGAACACTTCGGAATCACCTGCCGGGCTTGCTGGAACCACCTGCCGGTCATGCCAAAATCACCTGCCAACTACGCCAGTACCACTTGGCGGACACTGTGGAAACACCTGTCGGGCCGGCCGGAACCACATCTCACACGTGCCAGAACCATGTGCTTGAGATGCTGGAACCACACCCCGAACAGACGGAAAACACCTGCCAGACCCGTCTGAACAACCTGCCGAGCACGCCGGAGCCACCTGCTCGACTCGCCGGAACCACCTACCTGACATGCCCAAATCACCAGCCGGGTATGCCAGAACCACTTGGCGGACACTCCGGAATCATCTGCCGGACATGCCGGAACCAGCTCTCAGACACACCAGAACCACGTGCCGGAGACGCCGGAAGCACCTGCCGAGCATGCCGGAGCCACCTGCTCGACTCGCCAGAAACACCTGCCGGACACGCCAAAATCACCTGCCGGGTACGCCAGAACCACCTGGCGGACACTCCGAAATCACCTGTCGCGCATGCCGGAACCACCTCTCAGACGTGCCGGAAGCACGTGCCGGACACGCCGCAATCACCTACCGGACAGACCGGAAACACCTGCCGAGCACGCCGGAGCCACCTGTTCGACTGGCTGGAACCACCTGCCGGACAGGCCAATATTAACTGCTGGCTATGCCAGAACCACCTGGGGGACAGTCCGGGATCACCTGCCAGCCATGGCGGAACCACCTCTCACACGTACCAGAACCACCTGCCGGAGAAGCTGGAAACACGTCCTGGACAGTCTGGAACCACCTGCCGGCCAAGCCTGAACCACCAGCCAAGCACAACGGAACAACCTGCCAGACACGCCAAAATCACCTGCGTGTTATGCCAGAACCACTTGGAGGACTCTCTGGGATGACCTGCCGGGCATGCCGGAACCACCTCTCAGACGTGCCAGAACCATGTGGCGGACAGTCCGGAATCACCTGTTGGGCATGCGCAACCACCCTGAGACGTACCAGAACCACATGCCGTGCAGGCTGGAACCACCTACCGGACAGACCGGAATCACCTTTCGGGAATGCCGGAACCACCTGTCAGATGTGCCAGAAACACGTGTCGGAGACGCCGGAAGCACCTGCCAAGCACTTTGGAACCACCTGCTCAACTCGCCTGAACCACCTGCCGGACATGCCAAACTCACCTGCCGACTATGCCAGAACCACTTGGCGAACACTCCGGAATCACTTGCCGGGCATGCAGGAACCACCTCTCAGACGTGCCAGAACCCCGTGCCAATGACCCCGGAAGCACCAGCCGAGCACGCCGGAACCACCTGCTCAACTCGCCTGAACCACCTTCCGGACACGCCAAAATCACCTGCCCGCTACACCAGCACCACTACAGGGACAAGCCGGAATCACGTGAGGGGCATGCCGGCACAGCCTCTAAGACTGAACCTCGTGCCGGACACCACAGAACCACCTGCCGGACAGACCGGAACCACCTGCCGGACACGCCGGAACCACCGGCTCGACCCGCCTGAAAGACTGCTGGACATGCAAAATCACCTGCCGGCTACGCCGGAAACACTTGGCGAACACTCCGGAATCACCTGCCGGGCATGCCGGAACCACCTCTCAGATAAGCCAGAACCACGTGCCAATGACCCCGGAAGCACCTGCCGAGCACGCCGGAACCACCTGCTCGACTCGCCAGAACCACCTGCCGGACACGCAAAATCACCTGCCGGCTACGCCACAACCAGTTGGGGAACACTTCGGAATCACCTGCCGGGCTTGCTGGAACCACCTGCCGTTCATGCCAAAATCACCTGCCAACTACGCCAGTACCACTTGGCGGACACTGTGGAAACACCTGTCGGGCCGGCCAGAAGCACATCTCACACGTGCCAGAACCATGTTCATGAGATGCTGGAACCACACCCCGAACAGACGGAAAACACCTGCCAGACCCGTCTGAACAACCTGCCGAGCACGCCGGAGCCACCTGCTCGACTCGCCGGAACCACCTACCTGACATGCCCAAATCACCAGCCGGGTATGCCAGAACCACTTGGCGGACACTCCGGAATCATCTGCCGGACATGCCGCAACCAGCTCTCAGACACACCAGAACCACGTGCCGGAGACGCCGGAAGCACCTGCCGAGCATGCCGGAGCCACCTGCTCGACTCGCCAGAAACACCTGCCGGACACGCCAAAATCACCTGCCGGGTACGCCAGAACCACCTGGCGGACACTCCGAAATCACCTGTCGCGCATGCCGGAACCACCTCTCAGACGTGCCGGAAGCACGTGCCGGACAAGCCGGAATCACCTACCGGAGAGACCGGAACCACCTGCCGAGCACGCCAGAGCCACCTGTTCGACTGGCTGGAACCACCTGCCGGACAGGCCAATATTAACTGCTGGCTATGCCAGAACCACCTGGGGGACAGTCCGGGATCACCTGCCAGCCATGGCGGAACCACCTCTCACACGTACCAGAACCACCTGCCGGAGAAGCTGGAAACACGTCCTCGACAGTCTGGAACCACCTGCCGGCCAAGCCTGAACCACCTGCCAAGCACAACGGAACAACCTGCCAGACACGCCAAAATCACCTGCGTGTTATGCCAGAACCACTTGGAGGACTCTCTGGGATGACCTGCCGGGCATGCCGGAACCACCTCTCAGACGTGCCAGCACCATGTGGCGGACAGTCCGGAATCACCTGTTGGGCATGCGCAACCACCTCTGAGACGTACCAGAACCACATGCCGTGCAGGCTGGAACCACCTACCGGACAGACCGGAATCACCTATCGGGCATGCCGGAACCACCTGTCAGATGTGCCAGAAACACGTGCCGGAGACGCCGGAAGCACCTGCCAAGCACGTTGGAACCACCTGCTCAACTCGCCTGAACCACCTGCCGGACATGCCAAAATCACCTGCCGACTATGCCAGAACCACTTGGCGAACACTCCGGAATCACTTGCCGGGCATGCAGGAACCACCTCTCAGACATGCCAGAACCCCGTGCCAATGACCCCGGAAGCACCAGCCGAGCACGCCGGAACCACCTGCTCAACTCGCCTGAACCACCTGCCGGACACGCCAAAATCACCTGCCCGCTACACCAGCACCAATTCGGGGACAAGCCGGAATCACGTGAGGGGCATGCCGGCACAGCCTCTCAGACTGAACCTCGTGCCGGACACCACAGAACCACCTGCCGGACAGACCGGAACCACCTGCCGGACACGCCGGAACCACCGGCTCGACCCGCCGGAACGACCGCTGGACATGCAAAATCACCTGCCGGCTACGCCGGAAACACTTGGCGAACACTCCGGAATCACCTGCCGGGCATGCCGGAACCACCTCTCAGATATGCCAGAACCACGTGCCAATGACCCCGGAAGCACCTGCCGAGCACGCCGGAACCACCTGCTCGACTCGCCAGAACCACCTGCCGGACACGCAAAAATCACCTGCCGGCTACGCCACAACCAGTTGGGGAACACTTCGGAATCACCTGCCGGGCTTGCTGGAACCACCTGCCGGTCATGCCAAAATCACCTGCCAACTACGCCAGCACCACTTGGCGGACACTGTGGAAACACCTGTCGGGCCGGCCGGAACCACATCTCAGACGTGCCAGAACCATGTGCATGAGATGCTGGAACCACACCCCGAACAGACGGAAAACACCTGCCAGACCCGTCTGAACAACCTGCCGAGCACGCCGGAGCCACCTGCTCGACTCGCCGGAACCACCTACCTGACATGCCCAAATCACCAGCCGGGTATGCCAGAACCACTTGGCGGACACTCCGGAATCATCTGCCGGACATGCCGGAACCAGCTCTCAGACACACCAGAACCACGTGCCGGAGACGCCGGAAGCACCTGCCGAGCATGCCGGAGCCACCTGCTCGACTCGCCAGAAACACCTGCCGGACACGCCAAAATCACCTGCCGGGTACGCCAGAACCACCTGGCGGACACTCCGAAATCACCTGTCGCGCATGCCGGAACCACCTCTCAGACGTGCCGGAAGCACGTGCCGGACACGCCGGAATCACCTAGCGGACAGACCGGAACCACCTGCCGAGCACGCCAGAGCCACCTGTTCGACTGGCTGGAACCATCTGCCGGACAGGCCAATATTAACTGCTGGCTATCCCAAAACCACCTGGGGGACAGTCCGGGATCACCTGCCAGCCATGGCGGAACCACCTCTCACACGTACCAGAACCACCTGCCGGAGAAGCTGGAAACACGTCCTGGACAGTCTGGAACCACCTGCCGACCAAGCCTGAACCACCTGCCAAGCACAACGGAACAACCTGCCAGACACGCCAAAATCACCTGCGTGTTATGCCAGAACCACTTGGAGGACTCTCTGGGATGACCTGCCGGGCATGCCGGAACCACCTCTCAGACGTGCCAGAACCATGTGGCGGACAGTCCGGAATCACCTGTTGGGCATGCGCAACCACCTCTGAGACGTACCAGAACCACATGCCGTGCAGGCTGGAACCACCTACCGGACAGACCGGAATCACCTTTCGGGCATGCCGGAACCACCTGTCAGATGTGCCAGAAACACGTGCCGGAGACGCCCTAAGCACCTGCCAAGCACGTTGGAACCACCTGCTCAACTCGCCTGAACCACCTGCCGGACATGCCAAAATCACCTGCCGACTATGCCAGAACCACTTGGCGAACACTCCGGAATCACTTGCCGGGCATGCAGGAACCACCTCTCAGACATGCCAGAACCCCGTGCCAATGACCCCGGAAGCACCAGCCGAGCACGCCGGAACCACCTGCTCAACTCGCCTGAACCACATGCCGGATACGCAAAAATCACCTGCCCGCTACACCAGCACCACTTCGGGGACAAGCCGGAATCACGTGAGGGGCATGCCGGCACAGCCTCTCAGACTGAACCTCGTGCCGGACACCACAGAACCACCTGCCGGACAGACCGGAACCACCTGCCGGTCACGCCGGAACCACCGGCTCGACCCGCCGGAACGACCGCTGGACATGCAAAATCACCTGCCGGCTACGCCGGAAACACTTGGCGAACACTCCGGAATCACCTGCCGGGCATGCCGGAACCACCTCTCAGATATGCCAGAACCACGTGCCAATGACCCCGGAAGCACCTGCCGAGCACGCCGGAACCACCTGCTCGACTCGCCAGAACCACCTGCCGGACACGCAAAAATCACCTGCCGGCTACGCCACAACCAGTTGGGGAACACTTCGGAATCACCTGCCGGGCTTGCTGGAACCACCTGCCGGTCATGCCAAAATCACCTGCCAACTACGCCAGGACCACTTGGCGGACACTGTGGAAACACCTGTCGGGCCGGCCGGAACCACATCTCAGACGTGCCAGAACCATGTGCATGAGATGCTGGAACCACACCCCGAACAGACGGAAAACACCTGCCAGACCCGTCTGAACAACCTGCCGAGCACGCCGGAGCCACCTGCTCGACTCGCCGGAACCACCTACCTGACATGCCCAAATCACCAGCCGGGTATGCCAGAACCACTTGGCGGACACTCCGGAATCATCTGCCGGACATGCCGGAACCAGCTCTCAGACACACCAGAACCACGTGCCGGAGACGCCGGAAGCACCTGCCGAGCATGCCGGAGCCACCTGCTCGACTCGCCAGAAACACCTGCCGGACACGCCAAAATCACCTGCCGGGTACGCCAGAACCACCTGGCGGACACTCCGAAATCACCTGTCGTGCATGCCGGAACAACCTCTCAGACGTGCCGGAAGCACGTGCCGGACACGCCGGAATCACCTACCGGACAGACCGGAACCACCTGCCGAGCACGCCAGAGCCACCTGTTCGACTGGCTGGAACCATCTGCCGGACAGGCCAATATTAACTGCTGGCTATCCCAAAACCACCTGGGGGACAGTCCGGGATCACCTGCCAGCCATGGCGGAACCACCTCTCACACGTACCAGAACCACCTGCCGGAGAAGCTGGAAACACGTCCTGGACAGTCTGGAACCACCTGCCGACCAAGCCTGAACCACCTGCCAAGCACAACGGAACAACCTGCCAGACACGCCAAAATCACCTGCGTGTTATGCCAGAACCACTTGGAGGACTCTCTGGGATGACCTGCCGGGCATGCCGGAACCACCTCTCAGACGTGCCAGAACCATGTGGCGGACAGTCCGGAATCACCTGTTGGGCATGCGCAACCACCTCTGAGACGTACCAGAACCACATGCCGTGCAGGCTGGAACCACCTACCGGACAGACCGGAATCACCTTTCGGGCATGCCGGAACCACCTGTCAGATGTGCCAGAAACACGTGCCGGAGACGCCGGAAGCACCTGCCAAGCACGTTGGAAGCACCTGCTCAACTCGCCTGAACCACCTGCCGGACATGCCAAAATCACCTGCCGACTATGCCAGAACCACTTGGCGAACACTCAGGAATCACATGCCGGGCATGCAGGAACCACCTCTCAGACATGTCAGAACCCCGTGCCAATGACCCCGGAAGCACCAGCCGAGCACGCCGGAACCACCTGCTCAACTCGCCTGAACCACATGCCGGATACGCAAAAATCACCTGCCCGCTACACCAGCACCACTTCGGGGACAAGCCGGAATCACGTGAGGGGCATGCCTGCACAGCCTCTCAGACTGAACCTCGTGCCGGACACCACAGAACCACCTGCCGGACAGACCGGAACCACCTGCCGGTCACGCCGGATCCACCGGCTCGACCCGCCGGAACGACCGCTGGACATGCAAAATCACCTGCCGGCTACGCCGGAAACACTTGGCGAACACTCCGGAATCACCTGCCGGGCATGCCGGAACCACCTCTCAGATATGCCAGAACCACGTGCCAATGACCCCGGAAGCACCTGCCGAGCACGCCGGAACCACCTGCTCGACTCGCCAGAACCACCTGCCGGACACGCAAAAATCACCTGCCGGCTACGCCACAACCAGTTGGGGAACACTTCGGAATCACCTGCCGGGCTTGCTGGAACCACCTGCCGGTCATGCCAAAATCACCTGCCAACTACTCCAGTACCACTTGGCGGACACTGTGGAAACACCTGTCGGGCCGGCCGGAACCACATCTCAGACGTGCCAGAACCATGTGCATGAGATGCTGGAACCACACCCCGAACAGACGGAAAACACCTGCCAGACCCGTCTGAACAACCTGCCGAGCACGCCGGAGCCACCTGCTCGACTCGCCGGAACCACCTACCTGACATGCCCAAATCACCAGCCGGGTATGCCAGAACCACTTGGCGGACACTCCGGAATCATCTGCCGGACATGCCGGAACCAGCTCTCAGACACACCAGAACCACGTGCCGGAGACGCCGGAAGCACCTGCCGAGCATGCCGGAGCCACCTGCTCGACTCGCCAGAAACACCTGCCGGACACGCCAAAATCACCTGCCGGGTACGCCAGAACCACCTGGCGGACACTCCGAAATCACCTGCCGCGCATGCCGGAACCACCTCTCAGACGTGCCGGAAGCACGTGCCGGACACGCCGGAAACACCTAGCGGACAGACCGGAACCACCTGCCGAGCACGCCGGAGCCACCTGTTCGACTGGCTGGAACCATCTGCCGGACAGGCCAATATTAACTGCTGGCTATGCCAGAACCACCTGGGGGACAGTCCGGGATCACCTGCCAGCCATGGCGGAACCACCTCTCACACGTACCAGAACCACCTGCCGGAGAAGCTGGAAACACGTCCTGGACAGTCTGGAACCACCTGCCGACCAAGCCTGAACCACCTGCCAAGCACAACGGAACAACCTGCCAGACACGCCAAAATCACCTGCGTGTTATGCCAGAACCACTTGGAGGACTCTCTGGGATGACCTGCCGGGCATGCCGGAACCACCTCTCAGACGTGCCAGCACCATGTGGCGGACAGTCCGGAATCACCTGTTGGGCATGCGCAACCACCTCTGAGACGTACCAGAACCACATGCCGTGCAGGCTGGAACCACCTACCGGACAGACCGGAATCACCTATCGGGCATGCCGGAACCACCTGTCAGATGTGCCAGAAACACGTGCCGGAGACGCCGGAAGCACCTGCCAAGCACGTTGGAACCACCTGCTCAACTCGCCTGAACCACCTGCCGGACATGCCAAAATCACCTGCCGACTATGCCAGAACCACTTGGCGAACACTCCGGAATCACTTGCCGGGCATGCAGGAACCACCTCTCAGACATGCCAGAACCCCGTGCCAATGACCCCGGAAGCACCAGCCGAGCACGCCGGAACCACCTGCTCAACTCGCCTGAACCACCTGCCGGACACGCCAAAATCACCTGCCCGCTACACCAGCACCAATTCGGGGACAAGCCGGAATCACGTGAGGGGCATGCCGGCACAGCCTCTCAGACTGAACCTCGTGCCGGACACCACAGAACCACCTGCCGGACAGACCGGAACCACCTGCCGGACACGCCGGAACCACCGGCTCGACCCGCCGGAACGACCGCTGGACATGCAAAATCACCTGCCGGCTACGCCGGAAACACTTGGCGAACACTCCGGAATCACCTGCCGGGCATGCCGGAACCACCTCTCAGATATGCCAGAACCACGTGCCAATGACCCCGGAAGCACCTGCCGAGCACGCCGGAACCACCTGCTCGACTCGCCAGAACCACCTGCCGGACACGCAAAAATCACCTGCCGGCTACGCCACAACCAGTTGGGGAACACTTCGGAATCACCTGCCGGGCTTGCTGGAACCACCTGCCGGTCATGCCAAAATCACCTGCCAACTACGCCAGCACCACTTGGCGGACACTGTGGAAACACCTGTCGGGCCGGCCGGAACCACATCTCAGACGTGCCAGAACCATGTGCATGAGATGCTGGAACCACACCCCGAACAGACGGAAAACACCTGCCAGACCCGTCTGAACAACCTGCCGAGCACGCCGGAGCCACCTGCTCGACTCGCCGGAACCACCTACCTGACATGCCCAAATCACCAGCCGGGTATGCCAGAACCACTTGGCGGACACTCCGGAATCATCTGCCGGACATGCCGGAACCAGCTCTCAGACACACCAGAACCACGTGCCGGAGACGCCGGAAGCACCTGCCGAGCATGCCGGAGCCACCTGCTCGACTCGCCAGAAACACCTGCCGGACACGCCAAAATCACCTGCCGGGTACGCCAGAACCACCTGGCGGACACTCCGAAATCACCTGTCGCGCATGCCGGAACCACCTCTCAGACGTGCCGGAAGCACGTGCCGGACACGCCGGAATCACCTAGCGGACAGACCGGAACCACCTGCCGAGCACGCCAGAGCCACCTGTTCGACTGGCTGGAACCATCTGCCGGACAGGCCAATATTAACTGCTGGCTATCCCAAAACCACCTGGGGGACAGTCCGGGATCACCTGCCAGCCATGGCGGAACCACCTCTCACACGTACCAGAACCACCTGCCGGAGAAGCTGGAAACACGTCCTGGACAGTCTGGAACCACCTGCCGACCAAGCCTGAACCACCTGCCAAGCACAACGGAACAACCTGCCAGACACGCCAAAATCACCTGCGTGTTATGCCAGAACCACTTGGAGGACTCTCTGGGATGACCTGCCGGGCATGCCGGAACCACCTCTCAGACGTGCCAGAACCATGTGGCGGACAGTCCGGAATCACCTGTTGGGCATGCGCAACCACCTCTGAGACGTACCAGAACCACATGCCGTGCAGGCTGGAACCACCTACCGGACAGACCGGAATCACCTTTCGGGCATGCCGGAACCACCTGTCAGATGTGCCAGAAACACGTGCCGGAGACGCCCTAAGCACCTGCCAAGCACGTTGGAACCACCTGCTCAACTCGCCTGAACCACCTGCCGGACATGCCAAAATCACCTGCCGACTATGCCAGAACCACTTGGCGAACACTCCGGAATCACTTGCCGGGCATGCAGGAACCACCTCTCAGACATGCCAGAACCCCGTGCCAATGACCCCGGAAGCACCAGCCGAGCACGCCGGAACCACCTGCTCAACTCGCCTGAACCACATGCCGGATACGCAAAAATCACCTGCCCGCTACACCAGCACCACTTCGGGGACAAGCCGGAATCACGTGAGGGGCATGCCGGCACAGCCTCTCAGACTGAACCTCGTGCCGGACACCACAGAACCACCTGCCGGACAGACCGGAACCACCTGCCGGTCACGCCGGAACCACCGGCTCGACCCGCCGGAACGACCGCTGGACATGCAAAATCACCTGCCGGCTACGCCGGAAACACTTGGCGAACACTCCGGAATCACCTGCCGGGCATGCCGGAACCACCTCTCAGATATGCCAGAACCACGTGCCAATGACCCCGGAAGCACCTGCCGAGCACGCCGGAACCACCTGCTCGACTCGCCAGAACCACCTGCCGGACACGCAAAAATCACCTGCCGGCTACGCCACAACCAGTTGGGGAACACTTCGGAATCACCTGCCGGGCTTGCTGGAACCACCTGCCGGTCATGCCAAAATCACCTGCCAACTACGCCAGGACCACTTGGCGGACACTGTGGAAACACCTGTCGGGCCGGCCGGAACCACATCTCAGACGTGCCAGAACCATGTGCATGAGATGCTGGAACCACACCCCGAACAGACGGAAAACACCTGCCAGACCCGTCTGAACAACCTGCCGAGCACGCCGGAGCCACCTGCTCGACTCGCCGGAACCACCTACCTGACATGCCCAAATCACCAGCCGGGTATGCCAGAACCACTTGGCGGACACTCCGGAATCATCTGCCGGACATGCCGGAACCAGCTCTCAGACACACCAGAACCACGTGCCGGAGACGCCGGAAGCACCTGCCGAGCATGCCGGAGCCACCTGCTCGACTCGCCAGAAACACCTGCCGGACACGCCAAAATCACCTGCCGGGTACGCCAGAACCACCTGGCGGACACTCCGAAATCACCTGTCGTGCATGCCGGAACAACCTCTCAGACGTGCCGGAAGCACGTGCCGGACACGCCGGAATCACCTACCGGACAGACCGGAACCACCTGCCGAGCACGCCAGAGCCACCTGTTCGACTGGCTGGAACCATCTGCCGGACAGGCCAATATTAACTGCTGGCTATCCCAAAACCACCTGGGGGACAGTCCGGGATCACCTGCCAGCCATGGCGGAACCACCTCTCACACGTACCAGAACCACCTGCCGGAGAAGCTGGAAACACGTCCTGGACAGTCTGGAACCACCTGCCGACCAAGCCTGAACCACCTGCCAAGCACAACGGAACAACCTGCCAGACACGCCAAAATCACCTGCGTGTTATGCCAGAACCACTTGGAGGACTCTCTGGGATGACCTGCCGGGCATGCCGGAACCACCTCTCAGACGTGCCAGAACCATGTGGCGGACAGTCCGGAATCACCTGTTGGGCATGCGCAACCACCTCTGAGACGTACCAGAACCACATGCCGTGCAGGCTGGAACCACCTACCGGACAGACCGGAATCACCTTTCGGGCATGCCGGAACCACCTGTCAGATGTGCCAGAAACACGTGCCGGAGACGCCGGAAGCACCTGCCAAGCACGTTGGAAGCACCTGCTCAACTCGCCTGAACCACCTGCCGGACATGCCAAAATCACCTGCCGACTATGCCAGAACCACTTGGCGAACACTCAGGAATCACATGCCGGGCATGCAGGAACCACCTCTCAGACATGTCAGAACCCCGTGCCAATGACCCCGGAAGCACCAGCCGAGCACGCCGGAACCACCTGCTCAACTCGCCTGAACCACATGCCGGATACGCAAAAATCACCTGCCCGCTACACCAGCACCACTTCGGGGACAAGCCGGAATCACGTGAGGGGCATGCCTGCACAGCCTCTCAGACTGAACCTCGTGCCGGACACCACAGAACCACCTGCCGGACAGACCGGAACCACCTGCCGGTCACGCCGGATCCACCGGCTCGACCCGCCGGAACGACCGCTGGACATGCAAAATCACCTGCCGGCTACGCCGGAAACACTTGGCGAACACTCCGGAATCACCTGCCGGGCATGCCGGAACCACCTCTCAGATATGCCAGAACCACGTGCCAATGACCCCGGAAGCACCTGCCGAGCACGCCGGAACCACCTGCTCGACTCGCCAGAACCACCTGCCGGACACGCAAAAATCACCTGCCGGCTACGCCACAACCAGTTGGGGAACACTTCGGAATCACCTGCCGGGCTTGCTGGAACCACCTGCCGGTCATGCCAAAATCACCTGCCAACTACTCCAGTACCACTTGGCGGACACTGTGGAAACACCTGTCGGGCCGGCCGGAACCACATCTCAGACGTGCCAGAACCATGTGCATGAGATGCTGGAACCACACCCCGAACAGACGGAAAACACCTGCCAGACCCGTCTGAACAACCTGCCGAGCACGCCGGAGCCACCTGCTCGACTCGCCGGAACCACCTACCTGACATGCCCAAATCACCAGCCGGGTATGCCAGAACCACTTGGCGGACACTCCGGAATCATCTGCCGGACATGCCGGAACCAGCTCTCAGACACACCAGAACCACGTGCCGGAGACGCCGGAAGCACCTGCCGAGCATGCCGGAGCCACCTGCTCGACTCGCCAGAAACACCTGCCGGACACGCCAAAATCACCTGCCGGGTACGCCAGAACCACCTGGCGGACACTCCGAAATCACCTGCCGCGCATGCCGGAACCACCTCTCAGACGTGCCGGAAGCACGTGCCGGACACGCCGGAAACACCTAGCGGACAGACCGGAACCACCTGCCGAGCACGCCGGAGCCACCTGTTCGACTGGCTGGAACCATCTGCCGGACAGGCCAATATTAACTGCTGGCTATGCCAGAACCACCTGGGGGACAGTCCGGGATCACCTGCCAGCCATGGCGGAACCACCTCTCACACGTACCAGAACCACCTGCCGGAGAAGCTGGAAACACGTCCTGGACAGTCTGGAACCACCTGCCGACCAAGCCTGAACCACCTGCCAAGCACAACGGAACAACCTGCCAGACACGCCAAAATCACCTGCGTGTTATGCCAGAACCACTTGGAGGACTCTCTGGGATGACCTGCCGGGCATGCCGGAACCACCTCTCAGACGTGCCAGAACCATGTGGCGGACAGTCCGGAATCACCTGTTGGGCATGCGCAACCACCTCTGAGACGTACCAGAACCACATGCCGTGCAGGCTGGAACCACCTACCGGACAGACCGGAATCACCTTTCGGGCATGCCGGAACCACCTGTCAGATGTGCCAGAAACACGTGCCGGAGACGCCGGAAGCACCTGCCAAGCACGTTGGAACCACCTGCTCAACTCGCATGAACCACCTGCCGGACATGCCAAAATCACCTGCCGACTATGCCAGAACCACTTGGCGAACACTCCGGAATCACTTGCCGGGCATGCAGGAACCACCTCTCAGACATGCCAGAACCCCGTGCCAATGACCCCGGAAGCACCAGCCGAGCACGCCGGAACCACCTGCTCAACTCGCCTGAACCACATGCCGGATACGCAAAAATCACCTGCCCGCTACACCAGCACCACTTCGGGGACAAGCCGGAATCACGTGAGGGGCATGCCGGCACAGCCTCTCAGACTGAACCTCGTGCCGGACACCACAGAACCACCTGCCGGACAGACCGGAACCACCTGCCGGACACGCCGGAACCACCGGCTCGACCCGCCGGAACGACCGCTGGACATGCAAAATCACCTGCCGGCTACGCCGGAAACACTTGGCGAACACTCCGGAATCACCTGCCGGGCATGCCGGAACCAGCTCTCAGATATGCCAGAACCACGTGCCAATGACCCCGGAAGCACCTGCCGAGCACGCCGGAACCACCTGCTCGACTCGCCAGAACCACCTGCCGGACACGCAAAAATCACCTGCCGGCTACGCCACAACCAGTTGGGGAACACTTCGGAATCACCTGCCGGGCTTGCTGGAACCACCTGCCGGTCATGCCAAAATCACCTGCCAACTACGCCAGTACCGCTTGGCGGACACTGTGGAAACACCTGTCGGGCCGGCCGGAACCACATCTCACACGTGCCAGAACCATGTGCATGAGATGCTGGAACCACACCCCGAACAGACGGAAAACACCTGCCAGACCCGTCTGAACAACCTGCCGAGCACGCCGGAGCCACCTGCTCGACTCGCCGGAACCACCTAACTGACATGCCAAAATCACCAGCCGGGTATGCCAGAACCACTTGGCGGACACTCCGGAATCATCTGCCGGACATGCCGGAACCAGCTCTCAGACACACCAGAACCACGTGCCGGAGACGCCGGAAGCACCTGCCGAGCATGCCGGAGCCACCTGCTCGACTCGCCAGAAACACCTGCCGGACACGCCAAAATCACCTGCCGGGTACGCCATAACCACCTGGCGGACACTCCGAAATCACCTGTCGCGCATGCCGGAACCACCTCTCAGACGTGCCGGAAGCACGTGCCGGACACGCCGGAATCACCTAGCGGACAGACCGGAACCACCTGCCGAGCACGCCAGAGCCACCTGTTCGACTGGCTGGAACCATCTGCCGGACAGGCCAATATTAACTGCTGGCTATCCCAAAACCACCTGGGGGACAGTCCGGGATCACCTGCCAGCCATGGCGGAACCACCTCTCACACGTACCAGAACCACCTGCCGGAGAAGCTGGAAACACGTCCTGGACAGTCTGGAACCACCTGCCGACCAAGCCTGAACCACCTGCCAAGCACAACGGAACAACCTGCCAGACACGCCAAAATCACCTGCGTGTTATGCCAGAACCACTTGGAGGACTCTCTGGGATGACCTGCCGGGCATGCCGGAACCACCTCTCAGACGTGCCAGAACCATGTGGCGGACAGTCCGGAATCACCTGTTGGGCATGCGCAACCACCTCTGAGACGTACCAGAACCACATGCCGTGCAGGCTGGAACCACCTACCGGACAGACCGGAATCACCTTTCGGGCATGCCGGAACCACCTGTCAGATGTGCCAGAAACACGTGCCGGAGACGCCGGAAGCACCTGCCAAGCACGTTGGAACCACCTGCTCAACTCGCATGAACCACCTGCCGGACATGCCAAAATCACCTGCCGACTATGCCAGAACCACTTGGCGAACACTCCGGAATCACTTGCCGGGCATGCAGGAACCACATCTCAGACATGCCAGAACCCCGTGCCAATGACCCCGGAAGCACCAGCCGAGCACGCCGGAACCACCTGCTCAACTCGCCTGAACCACCTGCCGGACACGCCAAAATCACCTGCCCGCTACACCAGCACCACTTCGGGGACAAGCCGGAATCACGTGAGGGGCATGCCGGCACAGCCTCTCAGACTGAACGTCCTGCTGGACACCAGAGAACCACCTGCCGGACAGACCGGAACCACCTGCCGGACACGCCGGAACCACCGGCTTGACCCGCCGGAAAGACCGCTGGACATGCAAAATCACCTGCCGGCTACGCCGGAAACACTTGGCGAACACTCCGGAATCACCTGCCGGGCATGCCGGAACCACCTCTCAGATATGCCAGAACCACGTGCCAATGACCCTGGAAGGACCTGCCGACCACGCCGGAACCACCTGCTCGACTCGCCAGAACCACCTGCCAGACACGCAAAAATCACCTGCCGGCTACGCCACAACCAGTTGGGGAACACTTCGGAATCACCTGCCGGGCTTGCTGGAACCACCTGCCGGTCATGCCAAAATCACCTGCCAACTACGCCAGTACCACTTGGCGGACACTGTGGAAACACCTGTCGGGCCGGCCGGAACCACATCTCACACGTGCCAGAACCATGTGCATGAGATGCTGGAACCACACCCCGAACAGACGGAAAACACCTGCCAGACCCGTCTGAACAACCTGCCGAGCACGCCGGAGCCACCTGCTCGACTCGCCGGAACCACCTACCTGACATGCCCAAATCACCAGCCGGGTATGCCAGAACCACTTGGCGGACACTCCGGAATCATCTGCCGGACATGCCGGAACCAGCTCTCAGACACACCAGAACCACGTGCCGGAGACGCCGGAAGCACCTGCCGAGCATGCCGGAGCCACCTGCTCGACTCGCCAGAAACACCTGCCGGACACGCCAAAATCACCTGCCGGGTACGCCATAACCACCTGGCGGACACTCCGAAATCACCTGTCGCGCATGCCGGAACCACCTCTCAGACGTGCCGGAAGCACGTGCCGGACACGCCGGAAACACCTACCGGACAGACCGGAGCCACCTGCCGAGCACGCCGGAGCCACCTGTTCGACTGGCTGGAACCACCTGCCGGACAGGCCTATATTAACTGCTGGCTATGCCAGAACCACCTGGGGGACAGTCCGGGATCACCTGCCAGCCATGGCGGAACCACCTCTCACACGTACCAGAACCACCTGCCGGAGAAGCTGGAAACACGTCCTGGACAGTCTGGAACCACCTGCCGACCAAGCCTGAACCACCTGCCAAGCACAACGGAACAACCTGCCAGACACGCCAAAATCACCTGCGTGTTATGCCAGAACCACTTGGAGGACTCTCTGGGATGACCTGCCGGGCATGCCGGAACCACCTCTCAGACGTGCCAGAACCATGTGGCGGACAGTCCGGAATCACCTGTTGGGCATGCGCAACCACCTCTGAGACGTACCAGAACCACATGCCGTGCAGGCTGGAACCACCTACCGGACAGACCGGAATCACCTTTCGGGCATGCCGGAACCACCTGTCAGATGTGCCAGAAACACGTGCCGGAGACGCCGGAAGCACCTGCCAAGCACGTTGGAACCACCTGCTCAACTCGCCTGAACCACCTGCCGGACATGCCAAAATCACCTGCCGACTATGCCAGAACCACTTGGCGAACACTCCGGAATCACTTGCCGGGCATGCAGGAACCACATCTCAGACATGCCAGAACCCCGTGCCAATGACCCCGGAAGCACCAGCCGAGCACGCCGGAACCACCTGCTCAACTCGCCTGAACCACCTGCCGGACACGCCAAAATCACCTGCCCGCTACACCAGCACCACTTCGGGGACAAGCCGGAATCACGTGAGGGGCATGCCGGCACAGCCTTTCAGACTGAACGTCCTGCTGGACACCACAGAACCACCTGCCGGACAGACCGGAACCACCTGCCGGACACACCGGAACCACCGGCTCGACCCGCCGGAACGACCGCTGGACATGCAAAATCACCTGCCGGCTACGCCGGAAACACTTGGCGAACACTCCGGAATCACCTGCCGGGCATGCCGGAACCACCTCTCAGATATGCCAGAACCACGTGCCAATGACCCTGGAAGCACCTGCCGACCACTCCGGAACCACCTGCTCGACTCGGCAGAACCACCTGCCAGACACGCAAAAATCACCTGCCGGCTACGCCACAACCAGTTGGGGAACACTTCGGAATCACCTGCCGGGCTTGCTGGAACCACCTGCCGGTCATGCCAAAATCACCTGCCAACTACGCCAGTACCACTTGGCGGACACTGTGGAAACACCTGTCGGGCCGGCCGGAACCACATCTCACACGTGCCAGAACCATGTGCATGAGATGCTGGAACCACACCCCGAACAGACGGAAAACACCTGCCAGACCCGTGTGAACAACCTGCCGAGCACGCCGGAGCCACCTGCTCGACTCGCCGGAACCACCTACCTGACATGCCCAAATCACCAGCCGGCTTTGCCAGAACCACTTGGCGGACACTCCGGAATCATCTGCCGGACATGCCGGAACCAGCTCTCAGACACACCAGAACCACGTGCCGGAGACGCCGGAAGCACCTGCCGAGCATGCCGGAGCCACCTGCTCGACTCGCCAGAAACACCTGCCGGACACGCCAAAATCACCTGCCGGGTACGCCATAACCACCTGGCGGACACTCCGAAATCACCTGTCGCGCATGCCGGAACCACCTCTCAGACGTGCCGGAAGCACGTGCCGGACACGCCGGAAACACCTACCGGACAGACCGGAGCCACGTGCCGAGCACGCCGGAGCCACCTGTTCGACTGGCTGGAACCACCTGCCGGACAGGCCAATATTAACTGCTGGCTATGCCAGAACCACCTGGGGGACAGTCCGGGATCACCTGCCAGCCATGGCGGAACCACCTCTCACACGTACCAGAACCACCTGCCGGAGAAGCTGGAAACACGTCCTGGACAGTCTGGAACCACCTGCCGGCCAAGCCTGAACCACCTGCCAAGCACAACGGAACAACCTGCCAGACACGCCAAAATCACCTGCGTGTTATGCCAGAACCACTTGGAGGACTCTCTGGGATGACCTGCCGGGCATGCCGGAACCACCTCTCAGACGTGCCAGAACCATGTGGCGGACAGTCCGGAATCACCTGTTGGGCATGCGCAACCACCTCTGAGCCGTACCAGAACCACATGCCGTGCAGGCTGGAACCACCTACCGGACAGACCGGAATCACCTTTCGGGCATGCCGGAACCACCTGTCAGATGTGCCAGAAACACGTGTCGGAGACGCCGGAAGCACCTGCCAAGCACGTTGGAACCACCTGCTCAACTCGCCTGAACCACCTGCCGGACATGCCAAAATCACCTGTCGACTATGCCAGAACCACTTGGCGAACACTCCGGAATCACTTGCAGGGCATGCAGGAACCACCTCTCAGACATGCCAGAACCCCGTGCCCATGACCCCGGAAGCACCAGCCGAGCACGCCGGAACCACCTGCTCAACTCGCCTGAACCACATGCCGGATACGCAAAAATCACCTGCCCGCTACACCAGCACCACTTCGGGGACAAGCCGGAATCACGTGAGGGGCATGCCTGCACAGCCTCTCAGACTGAACCTCGTGCCGGACACCACAGAACCACCTGCCGGACAGACCGGAACCACCTGCCGGTCACGCCGGAACCACCGGCTCGACCCGCCGGAACGACCGCTGGACATGCAAAATCACCTGCCGGCTACGCCGGAAACACTTGGCGAACACTCCGGAATCACCTGCCGGGCATGCCGGTACCACCTCTCAGATATGCCAGAACCACGTGCCAATGACCCCGGAAGCACCTGCCGAGCACGCCGGAACCACCTGCTCGACTCGCCAGAACCACCTGCCGGACACGCAAAAATCACCTGCCGGCTACGCCACAACCAGTTGGGGAACACTTCGGAATCACCTGCCGGGCTTGCTGGAACCACCTGCCGGTCATGCCAAAATCACCTGCCAACTACGCCAGTACCACTTGGCGGACACTGTGGAAACACCTGTCGGGCCAGCCAGAACAACATCTCACACGTGCCAGAACCATGTGCATGAGATGCTGGAACCACACCGCGAACAGACGGAAAACACCTGCCAGACACGTCTGAACAACCTGCCGAGCACGCCGGAGCCACCTGCTCGACTCGCCGGAACCACCTACCTGACATGCCCAAATCACCAGCCGGGTATGCCAGAACCACTTGGCGGACACTCCGGAATCATCTGCCAGACATGCCGGAACCAGCTCTCAGACACACCAGAACCACGTGCCGGAGACGCCGGAAGCACCTGCCGAGCATGCCGGAGCCACCTGCTCGACTCGCCAGAAACACCTGCCGGACACGCCAAAATCACCTGCCGGGTACGCCAGAACCACCTGGCGGACACTCCGAAATCACCTGCCACGCATGCTGGAACCACCTCTCAGACGTGCCGGAAGCACGTGCCGGACACGCCGGAAACACCTAGCGGACAGACCGGAACCACCTGCCGAGCACGCCGGAGCCACCTGTTCGACTGGCTGGAACCACCTGCCGGACAGGCCAATATTAACTGCTGGCTATGCCAGAACCACCTGGGGGACAGTCCGGGATCACCTGCCAGCCATGGCGGAACCACCTCTCACACGTACCAGAACCACCTGCCGGAGAAGCTGGAAACACGTCCTGGACAGTCTGGAACCACCTGCCGGCCAAGCCTGAACCACCTGCCAAGCACAACGGAACAACCTGCCAGACACGCCAAAATCACCTGCGTGTTATGCCAGAACCACTTGGAGGACTCTCTGGGATGACCTGCCGGGCATGCCGGAACCACCTCTCAGACGTGCCAGAACCATGTGGCGGACAGTCCGGAATCACCTGTTGGGCATGCACAACCACCTCTGAGACGTACCAGAACCACATGCCGTGCAGGCTGGAACCACCTACCGGACAGACCGGAATCACCTTTCGGGCATGCCGGAACCACCTGTCAGATGTGCCAGAAACACGTGCCGGAGACGCCGGAAGCACCTGCCAAGCACGTTGGAACCACCTGCTCAACTCGCCTGAACCACCTGCCGGACATGCCAAAATCACCTGCCGACTATGCCAGAACCACTTGGCGAACACTCCGGAATCACTTGCCGGGCATGCAGGAACCACCTCTCAGACATGCCAGAACCCCGTGCCAATGACCCCGGAAGCACCAGCCGAGCACGCCGGAACCACCTGCTCAACTCGCCTGAACCACATGCCGGATACGCAAAAATCACCTGCCCGCTACACCAGCACCACTTCGGGGACAAGCCGGAATCACGTGAGGGGCATGCCTGCACAGCCTCTCAGACTGAACCTCGTGCCGGACACCACAGAACCACCTGCCGGACAGACCGGAACCACCTGCCGGACACGCCGGAACCACCGGCTCGACCCGCCGGAACGACCGCTGGACATGCAAAATCACCTGCCGGCTACGCCGGAAACACTTGGCGAACACTCCGGAATCACCTGCCGGGCATGCCGGAACCACCTCTCAGATATGCCAGAACCACGTGCCAATGACCCCGGAAGCACCTGCCGAGCACGCCGGAACCACCTGCTCGACTCGCCAGAACCACCTGCCGGACACGCAAAAATCACCTGCCGGCTACGCCACAACCAGTTGGGGAACACTTCGGAATCACCTGCCGGGCTTGCTGGAACCACCTGCCGGTCATGCCAAAATCACCTGCCAACTACGCCAGTACCACTTGGCGGACACTGTGGAAACACCTGTCGGGCCGGCCGGAACCACATCTCACACGTGCCAGAACCATGTGCATGAGATGCTGGAACCACACCCCGAACAGACGGAAAACACCTGCCAGACCCGTCTGAACAACCTGCCGAGCACGCCGGAGCCACCTGCTCGACTCGCCGGAACCACCTACCTGACATGCCCAAATCACCAGCCGGGTATGCCAGAACCACTTGGCGGACACTCCGGAATCATCTGCCGGACATGCCGGAACCAGCTCTCAGACACACCAGAACCACGTGCCGGAGACGCCGGAAGCACCTGCCGAGCATGCCGGAGCCACCTGCTCGACTCGCCAGAAACACCTGCCGGACACGCCAAAATCACCTGCCGGGTACGCCAGAACCACCTGGCGGACACTCCGAAATCACCTGTCGCGCATGCCGGAACCACCTCTCAGACGTGCCGGAAGCACGTGCCGGACACGCCGGAATCACCTAGCGGACAGACCGGAACCACCTGCCGAGCACGCCGGAGCCACCTGTTCGACTGGCTGGAACCACCTTCCGGACAGGCCAATATTAACTGCTGGCTATGCCAGAACCACCTGGGGGACAGTCCGGGATCACCTGCCAGCCATGGCGGAACCACCTCTCACACGTACCAGAACCACCTGCCGGAGAAGCTGGAAACACGTCCTGGACAGTCTGGAACCACCTGCCGGCCAAGCCTGAACCACCTGCCAAGCACAACGGAACAACCTGCCAGACACGCCAAAATCACCTGCGTGTTATGCCAGAACCACTTGGAGGACTCTCTGGGATGACCTGCCGGGCATGCCGGAACCACCTCTCAGACGTGCCAGAACCATGTGGCGGACAGTCCGGAATCACCTGTTGGGCATGCGCAACCACCTCTGAGACGTACCAGAACCACATGCCGTGCAGGCTGGAACCACCTACCGGACAGACCGGAATCACCTTTCGGGCATGCCGGAACCACCTGTCAGATGTGCCAGAAACACGTGCCGGAGACGCCGGAAGCACCTGCCAAGCACGTTGGAACCACCTGCTCAACTCGCCTGAACCACCTGCCGGACATGCCAAAATCACCTGCCGACTATGCCAGAACCACTTGGCGAACACTCCGGAATCACTTGCCGGGCATGCAGGAACCACATCTCAGACATGCCAGAACCCCGTGCCAATGACCCCGGAAGCACCAGCCGAGCAAGCCGGAACCACCTGCTCAACTCGCCTGAACCACCTGCCGGACACGCCAAAATCACCTGCCCGCTACACCAGCACCACTTCGGGGACAAGCCGGAATCACGTGAGGGGCATGCCGGCACAGCCTCTCAGACTGAACCTCGTGCCGGACACCACAGAACCACCTGCCGGACAGACCGGAACCACCTGCCGGACACGCCGGAACCACCGGCTCGACCCGCCGGAACGACCGCTGGACATGCAAAATCACCTGCCGGCTACGCCGGAAACACTTGGCGAACACTCCGGAATCACCTGCCGGGCATGCCGGAACCACCTCTCAGATATGCCAGAACCACGTGCCAATGACCCCGGAAGCACCTGCCGAGCACGCCGGAACCACCTGCTCGACTCGCCAGAACCACCTGCCGGACACGCAAAAATCACCTGCCGGCTACGCCACAACCAGTTGGGGAACATTTCGGAATCACCTGCCGGGCTTGCTGGAACCACCTGCCGGTCATGCCAAAATCACCTGCCAACTACGCCAGTACCACTTGGCGGACACTGTGGAAACACCTGTCGGGCCGGCCGGAACCACATCTCACACGTGCCAGAACCATGTGCATGAGATGCTGGAACCACACCCCGAACAGACGGAAAACACCTGCCAGACCTGTCTGAACAACCTGCCGAGCACGCCGGAGCCACCTGCTCGACTCGCCGGAACCACCTACCTGACATGCCCAAATCACCAGCCGGGTATGCCAGAACCACTTGGCGGACACTCCGGAATCATCTGCCGGACATGCCGGAACCAGCTCTCAGACACACCAGAACCACGTGCCGGAGACGCCGGAAGCACCTGCCGAGCATGCCGGAGCCACCTGCTCGACTCGCCAGAAACACCTGCCGGACACGCCAAAATCACCTGCCGGGTACGCCAGAACCACCTGGCGGACACTCCGAAATCACCTGTCGCGCATGCCGGAACCACCTCTCAGACGTGCCGGAAGCACGTGCCGGACATGCCGGAATCACCTAGCGGACAGACCGGAACCACCTGCCGAGCACGCCGGAGCCACCTGTTCGACTGGCTGGAACCACCTGCCGGACAGGCCAATATTAACTGCTGGCTATGCCAGAACCACCTGGGGGACAGTCCGGGATCACCTGCCAGCCATGGCGGAACCACCTCTCACACGTACCAGAACCACCTGCCGGAGAAGCTGGAAACACGTCCTGGACAGTCTGGAACCACCTGCCGGCCAAGCCTGAACCACCTGCCAAGCACAACGGAACAACCTGCCAGACACGCCAAAATCACCTGCGTGTTATGCCAGAACCACTTGGAGGACTCTCTGGGATGACCTGCCGGGCATGCCGGAACCACCTCTCAGACGTGCCAGAACCATGTGGCGGACAGTCCGGAATCACCTGTTGGGCATGCGCAACCACCTCTGAGACGTACCAGAACCACATGCCGTGCAGGCTGGAACCACCTACCGGACAGACCGGAATCACCTTTCGGGCATGCCGGAACCACCTGTCAGATGTGCCAGAAACACGTGCCGGAGACGCCGGAAGCACCTGCCAAGCACGTTGGAACCACCTGCTCAACTCGCCTGAACCACCTGCCGGACATGCCAAAATCACCTGCCGACTATGCCAGAACCACTTGGCGAACACTCCGGAATCACTTGCCGGGCATGCAGGAACCACCTCTCAGATATGCCAGAACCCCGTGCCAATGACCCCGGAAGCACCAGCCGAGCACGCCGGAACCACCTGCTCAACTCGCCTGAACCACCTGCCGTACACGCCAAAATGACCTGCCCGCTACACCAGCACCACTTCGGGGACAAGCCGGAATCACGTGAGGGGCATGCCTGCACAGCCTCTCAGACTGAACCTCGTGCTGGACACCACAGAACCACCTGCCGGACAGACCGGAACCACCTGCCGGACACGCCGGAACCACCGGCTCGACCCGCCGGAACGACCGCTGGACATGCAAAATCACCTGCCGGCTACGCCGGAAACACTTGGCGAACACTCCGGAATCACCTGCCGGGCATGCCGGTACCACCTCTCAGATATGCCAGAACCACGTGCCAATGACCCCGGAAGCACCTGCCGAGCACGCCGGAACCACCTGCTCGACTCGCCAGAACCACCTGCCGGACACGCAAAAATCACCTGCCGGCTACGCCACAACCAGTTGGGGAACACTTCGGAATCACCTGCCGGGCTTGCTGGAACCACCTGCCGGTCATGCCAAAATCACCTGCCAACTACGCCAGTACCACTTGGCGGACACTGTGGAAACACAGGTTGGGCCGGCCGGAACCACATCTCAGACGTGCCAGAACCATGTGCATGAGATGCAGGATCCACACCCTGAATAGACGGAAAACACCTGCCAGACCCGTCTGAACAACCTGCCGAGCACGCCGGAGCCACCTGCTCGACTCGCCGGAACCACCTACCTGACATGCCCAAATCACCAGCCGGGTATGCCAGAACCACTTGGCGGACACTCCGGAATCATCTGCCGGACATGCCAGAACCAGCTCTCAGACACACCAGAACCACGTGCCGGAGACGCCGGAAGCACCTGCCGGGCATGCCGGAGCCACCTGCTCGACTCGCCAGAAACACCTGCCGGACACGCCAAAATCACCTGCCGGGTACGCCAGAACCACCTGGCGGACACTCCGAAATCACCTGTCGCGCATGCCGGAACCACCTCTCAGACGTGCCGGAAGCACGTGCCGGACACGCCGGAATCACCTAGCGGACAGACCGGAACCACCTGCCGAGCACGCCAGAGCCACCTGTTCGACTGGCTGGAACCACCTGCCGGACAGGCCAATATTAACTGCTGGCTATGCCAGAACCACCTGGGGGACAGTCCGGGATCACCTGCCAGCCATGGCGGAACCACCTCTCACACGTACCAGAACCACCTGCCGGAGAAGCTGGAAACACGTCCTCGACAGTCTGGAACCACCTGCCGGCCAAGCCTGAACCACCTGCCAAGCACAACGGAACAACCTGCCAGACGCGCCAAAATCACCTGCGTGTTATGCCAGAACCACTTGGAGGACTCTCTGGGATGACCTGCCGGGCATGCCGGAACCACCTCTCAGACGTGCCAGAACCATGTGGCGGACAGTCCGGAATCACCTGTTGGGCATGCGCAACCACCTCTGAGACGTACCAGAACCACATGCCGTGCAGGCTGGAACCACCTACCGGACAGACCGGAATCACCTTTCGGGCATGCCGGAACCACCTGTCAGATGTGCCAGAAACACGTGTCGGAGACGCCGGAAGCACCTGCCAAGCACGTTGGAACCACCTGCTCAACTCGCCTGAACCACCTGCCGGACATGCCAAAATCACCTGCCGACTATGCCAGAACCACTTGGCGAACACTCCGGAATCACTTGCCGGGCATGCAGGAACCACCTCTCAGACATGCCAGAACCCCGTGCCCATGACCCCGGAAGCACCAGCCGAGCACGCCGGAACCACCTGCTCAACTCGCCTGAACCACATGCCGGATACGCAAAAATCACCTGCCCGCTACACCAGCACCACTTCGGGGACAAGCCGGAATCACGTGAGGGGCATGCCTGCACAGCCTCTCAGACTGAACCTCGTGCCGGACACCACAGAACCACCTGCCGGACAGACCGGAACCACCTGCCGGACACGCCGGAACCACCGGCTCGACCCGCCGGAACGACCGCTGGACATGCAAAATCACCTGCCGGCTACGCCGGAAACACTTGGCGAACACTCCGGAATCATCTGCCGGGCATGCCGGAACCACCTCTCAGATATGCCAGAACCACGTGCCAATGACCCCGGAAGCACCTGCCGAGCACGCCGGAACCACCTGCTCGACTCGCCAGAACCACCTGCCGGACACGCAAAAATCACCTGCCGGCTACGCCACAACCAGTTGGGGAACACTTCGGAATCACCTGCCGGGCTTGCTGGAACCACCTGCCGGTCATGCCAAAATCACCTGCCAACTATGCCAGTACCACTTGGCGGACACTGTGGAAACACCTGTCGGGCCGGCCGGAACCACATCTCACACGTGCCAGAACCATGTGCATGAGATGCTGGAACCACACCCCGAACAGACGGAAAACACCTGCCAGACCCGTCTGAACAACCTGCCGAGCACGCCGGAGCCACCTGCTCGACTCGCCGGAACCACCTACCTGACATGCCCAAATCACCAGCCGGGTATGCCAGAACCACTTGGCGGACACTCCGGAATCATCTGCCGGACATGCCGCAACCAGCTCTCAGACACACCAGAACCACGTGCCGGAGACGCCGGAAGCACCTGCCGAGCATGCCGGAGCCACCTGCTCGACTCGCCAGAAACACCTGCCGGACACGCCAAAATCACCTGCCGGGTACGCCAGAACCACCTGGCGGACACTCCGAAATCACCTGTCGCGCATGCCGGAACCACCTCTCAGACGTGCCGGAAGCACGTGCCGGACACGCCGGAATCACCTAGCGGACAGACCGGAACCACCTGCCGAGCACGCCGGAGCCACCTGTTCGACTGGCTGGAACCACCTGCCGGACAGGCCAATATCAACTGCTGGCTATGCCAGAACCACCTGGGGGACAGTCCGGGATCACCTGCCAGCCATGGCGGAACCACCTCTCACACGTACCAGAACCACCTGCCGGAGAAGCTGGAAACACGTCCTCGACAGTCTGGAACCACCTGCCGGCCAAGCCTGAACCACCTGCCAAGCACAACGGAACAACCTGCCAGACACGCCAAAATCACCTGCGTGTTATGCCAGAACCACTTGGAGGACTCTCTGGGATGACCTGCCGGGCATGCCGGAACCACCTCTCAGACGTGCCAGAACCATGTGGCGGACAGTCCGGAATCACCTGTTGGGCATGCGCAACCACCTCTGAGCCGTACCAGAACCACATGCCGTGCAGGCTCGAACCACCTACCGGACAGACCGGAATCACCTTTCGGGCATGCCGGAACCACCTGTCAGATGTGCCAGAAACACGTGCCGGAGACGCCGGAAGCACCGGCCAAGCACGTTGGAACCACCTGCTCAACTCGCCTGAACCACCTGCCGGACATGCCAAAATCACCTGCCGACTATGCCAGAACCACTTGGCGAACACTCCGGAATCACTTGCCGGGCATGCAGGAACCACCTCTCAGACATGCCAGAACCCCGTGCCAATGACCCCGGAAGCACCAGCCGAGCACGCCGGAACCACCTGCTCAACTCGCCTGAACCACCTGCCGGACACGCCAAAATCACCTGCCCGGTACACCAGCACCACTTCGGGGACAAGCCGGAATCACGTGAGGGGCATGCCGGCACAGCCTCTCAGACTGAACCTCGTGCCGGACACCACAGAACCACCTGCCGGACAGACCGGAACCACCTGCCGGACACGCCGGAACCACCGGCTCGACCCGCCGGAACGACCGCTGGACATGCAAAATCACCTGCCGGCTACGCCGGAAACACTTGGCGAACACTCCGGAATCACCTGCCGGGCATGCCGGAACCACCTCTCAGATATGCCAGAACCACGTGCCAATGACCCCGGAAGCACCTGCCGAGCACGCCGGAACCACCTGCTCGACTCGCCAGAACCACCTGCCGGACACGCAAAAATCACCTGCCAGCTACGCCACAACCAGTTGGGGAACACTTCGGAATCACCTGCCGGGCTTGCTGGAACCACCTGCCGGTCATGCCAAAATCACGTGCCAACTACCCCAGTACCACTTGGCGGACACTGTGGAAACACCTGTCGGGCCAGCCAGAACAACATCTCACACGTGCCAGAACCATGTGCATGAGATGCTGGAACCACACCCCGAACAGACGGAAAACACCTGCCACACCCGTCTGAACAACCTGCCGAGCACGCCGGAGCCACCTGCTCGACTCGCCGGAACCACCTACCTGACATGCCCAAATCACCAGCCGGGTATGCCAGAACCACTTGGCGGACACTCCGGAATCCTCTGCCGGACATGCCGGAACCAGCTCTCAGACACAACAGAACCACGTGCCGGAGACGCCGGAAGCACCTGCCGAGCATGCCGGAGCCACCTGCTCGACTCGCCAGAAACACCTGCCGGACACGCCAAAATCACCTGCCGGGTACGCCAGAACCACCTGGCGGACACTCTGAAATCACCTGCCGCGCATGCTGGAACCACCTCTCAGACGTGCCGGAAGCACGTGCCGGACACGCCGGAAACACCTAGCGGACAGACCGGAACCACCTGCCGAGCACGCCGGAGCCACCTGTTCGACTGGCTGGAACCACCTGCCGGACAGGCCAATATTAACTGCTGGCTATGCCAGAACCACCTGGGGGACAGTCCGGGATCACCTGCCAGCCATGGCGGAACCACCTCTCACACGTACCAGAACCACCTGCCGGAGAAGCTGGAAACACGTCCTCGACAGTCTGGAACCACCTGCCGGCCAAGCCTGAACCACCTGCCAAGCACAACGGAACAACCTGCCAGACACGCCAAAATCACCTGCGTGTTATGCCAGAACCACTTGGAGGACTCTCTGGGATGACCTGCCGGGCATGCCGGAACCACCTCTCAGACGTGCCAGAACCATGTGGCGGAGAGTCCGGAATCACCTGTTGGGCATGCGCAACCACCTCTGAGACGTACCAGAACCACATGCCGTGCAGGCTGGAACCACCTACCGGACAGACCGGAATCACCTTTCGGGCATGCCGGAACCACCTGTCAGATGTGCCAGAAACACGTGCCGGAGACGCCGGAAGCACCTGCCAAGCACGTTGGAACCACCTGCTCAACTCGCCTGAACCACCTGCCGGACATGCCAAAATCACCTGCCGACTATGCCAGAACCACTTGGCGAACACTCCGGAATCACTTGCCGGGCATGCAGGAACCACATCTCAGACATGCCAGAACCCCGTGCCAATGACCCCGGAAGCACCAGCCGAGCACGCCGGAACCACCTGCTCAACTCGCCTGAACGACCTGCCGGACACGCCAAAATCACCTGCCCGCTACATCAGCACCACTTCGGGGACAAGCCGGAATCACGTGAGGGGCATGCCGGCACAGCCTCTCAGACTGAACCTCGTGCCGGACACCACAGAACCACCTGCCGGACAGACCGGAACCACCTGCCGGACACGCCGGAACCACCGGCTCGACCCGCCGGAACGACCGCTGGACATGCAAAATCACCTGCCGGCTACGCCGGAAACACTTGGCGAACACTCCGGAATCACCTGCCGGGCATGCCGGAACCACCTCTCAGATATGCCAGAACCACGTGCCAATGACCCTGGAAGCACCTGCCGACCACGCCGGAACCACCTGCTCGACTCGGCAGAACCACCTGCCGGACACGCAAAAATCACCTGCCGGCTACGCCACAACCAGTTGGGGAACACTTCGGAATCACCTGCCGGGCTTGCTGGAACCACCTGCCGGTCATGCCAAAATCAAGTGCCAACTACGCCAGTACCACTTGGCGGACACTGTGGAAACACCTGTTGGGCCGGCCGGAACCACATCTCAGACGTGCCAGAACCATGTGCATGAGATGCAGGAACCACACCCCGAATAGACGGAAAACACCTGCCAGACCCGTCTGAACAACCTGCCGAGCACGCCGGAGCCACCTGCTCGACTCGCCGGAACCACCTACCTGACATGCCCAAATCACCAGCCGGGTATGCCAGAACCACTTGGCGGACACTCCAGAATCATCTGCCGGACATGCCGGAACCAGCTCTCAGACACACCAGAAACACGTGCCGGAGACACCGGAAGCACCTGCCGAGCATGCCGGAGCCACCTGCTCGACTCGCCAGAAACACCTGCCGGACACGCCAAAATCACCTGCCGGGTACGCCAGAACCACCTGGCGGACACTCCGAAATCACCTGTCGCGCATGCCGGAACCACCTCTCAGACGTGCCGGAAGCACGTGCCCGACACGCCGGAAACACCTACCGGACAGACCGGAACCACCTGCCGAGCACGCCGGAGCCACCTGTTCGACTGGCTGGAACCACCTTCCGGACAGGCCAATATTAACTGCTGGCTATGCCAGAACCACCTGGGGGACAGTCCGGGATCACCTGCCAGCCATGGCGGAACCACCTCTCACACGTACCAGAACCACCTGCCGGAGAAGCTGGAAACACGTCCTCGACAGTCTGGAACCACCTGCCGGCCAAGCCTGAACCACCTGCCAAGCACAACGGAACAACCTGCCAGACACGCCAAAATCACCTGCGTGTTATGCCAGAACCACTTGGAGGACTCTCTGGGATGACCTGCCGGGCATGCCGGAACCACCTCTCAGACGTGCCAGAACCATGTGGCGGACAGTCCGGAATCACCTGTTGGGCATGCGCAACCACCTCTGAGACGTACCAGAACCACATGCCGTGCAGGCTGGAACCACCTACCGGACAGACCGGAATCACCTTTCGGGCATGCCGGAACCACCTGTCAGATGTGCCAGAAACACGTGTCGGAGACGCCGGAAGCACCTGCCAAGCACGTTGGAACCACCTGCTCAACTCGCCTGAACCACCTGCCGGACATGCCAAAATCACCTGCCGACTATGCCAGAACCACTTGGCGAACACTCCGGAATCACTTGCCGGGCATGCAGGAACCACCTCTCAGACATGCCAGAACCCCGTGCCCATGACCCCGGAAGCACCAGCCGAGCACGCCGGAACCACCTGCTCAACTCGCCTGAACCACATGCCGGATACGCAAAAATCACCTGTCCGCTACACCAGCACCACTTCGGGGACAAGCCGGAATCACGTGAGGGGCATGCCTGCACAGCCTCTCAGACTGAACCTCGTGCCGGACACCACAGAACCACCTGCCGGACAGACCGGAACCACCTGCCGGACACGCCGGAACCACCGGCTCGACCCGCCGGAACGACCGCTGGACATGCAAAATCACCTGCCGGCTACGCCGGAAACACTTGGCGAACACTCCGGAATCATCTGCCGGGCATGCCGGAACCACCTCTCAGATATGCCAGAACCACGTGCCAATGACCCCGGAAGCACCTGCCGAGCACGCCGGAACCACCTGCTCGACTCGCCAGAACCACCTGCCGGACACGCAAAAATCACCTGCCGGCTACGCCACAACCAGTTGGGGAACACTTCGGAATCACCTGCCGGGCTTGCTGGAACCACCTGCCGGTCATGCCAAAATCACCTGCCAACTACGCCAGTACCACTTGGCGGACACTGTGGAAACACCTGTCGGGCCGGCCGGAACCACATCTCACACGTGCCAGAACCATGTGCATGAGATGCTGGAACCACACCCCAAACAGACGGAAAACACCTGCCAGACCCGTCTGAACAACCTGCCGAGCACGCCGGAGCCACCTGCTCGACTCGCCGGAACCACCTACCTGACATGCCCAAATCACCAGCCGGGTATGCCAGAACCACTTGGCGGACACTCCGGAATCCTCTGCCGGACATGCCGGAACCAGCTCTCAGACACACCAGAACCACGTGCCGGAGACGCCGGAAGCACCTGCCGAGCATGCCGGAGCAACCTGCTCGACTCGCCAGAAACACCTGCCGGACACGCCAAAATCACCTGCCGGGTACGCCAGAACCACCTGGCGGACACTCTGAAATCACCTGCCGCGCATGCTGGAACCACCTCTCAGACGTGCCGGAAGCACGTGCCAGACACGCCGGAAACACCTAGCGGACAGACCGGAACCACCTGCCGAGCACGCCGGAGCCACCTGTTCGACTGGCTGGAACCACCTGCCGGACAGGCCAATATTAACTGCTGGCTATGCCAGAACCACCTGGGGGACAGTCCGGGATCACCTGCCAGCCATGGCGGAACCACCTCTCACACGTACCAGAACCACCTGCCGGAGAAGCTGGAAACACGTCCTCGACAGTCTGGAACCACCTGCCGGCCAAGCCTGAACCACCTGCCAAGCACAACGGAACAACCTGCCAGACACGCCAAAATCACCTGCGTGTTATGCCAGAACCACTTGGAGGACTCTCTGGGATGACCTGCCGGGCATGCCGGAACCACCTCTCAGACGTGCCAGAACCATGTGGCGGACAGTCCGGAATCACCTGTTGGGCATGCGCAACCACCTCTGAGACGTACCAGAACCACATGCCGTGCAGGCTGGAACCACCTACCGGACAGACCGGAATCACCTTTCGGGCATGCCGGAACCACCTGTCAGATGTGCCAGAAACACGTGTCGGAGACGCCGGAAGCACCTGCCAAGCACGTTGGAACCACCTGCTCAACTCGCCTGAACCACCTGCCGGACATGCCAAAATCACCTGCCGACTATGCCAGAACCACTTGGCGAACACTCCGGAATCACTTGCCGGGCATGCAGGAACCACCTCTCAGACATGACAGAACCCCGTGCCCATGACCCCGGAAGCACCAGCCGAGCACGCCGGAACCACCTGCTCAACTCGCCTGAACCACATGCCGGATACGCAAAAATCACCTGCCCGCTACACCAGCACCACTTCGGGGACAAGCCGTAATCACGTGAGGGGCATGCCTGCACAGCCTCTCAGACTGAACCTCGTGCCGGACACCACAGAACCACCTGCCGGACAGACCGGAACCACCTGCCGGACACGCCGGAACCACCGGCTCGACCCGCCGGAACGACCGCTGGACATGCAAAATCACCTGCCGGCTACGCCGGAAACACTTGGCGAACACTCCGGAATCATCTGCCGGGCATGCCGGAACCACCTCTCAGATATGCCAGAACCACGTGCCAATGACCCCGGAAGCACCTGCCGAGCACGCCGGAACCACCTGCTCGACTCGCCAGAACCACCTGCCGGACACGCAAAAATCACCTGCCGGCTACGCCACAACCAGTTGGGGAACACTTCGGAATCACCTGCCGGGCTTGCTGGAACCACCTGCCGGTCATGCCAAAATCACCTGCCAACTACGCCAGTACCACTTGGCGGACACTGTGGAAACACCTGTCGGGCCGGCCGGAACCACATCTCACACGTGCCAGAACCATGTGCATGAGATGCTGGAACCACACCCCAAACAGACGGAAAACACCTGCCAGACCCGTCTGAACAACCTGCCGAGCACGCCGGAGCCACCTGCTCGACTCGCCGGAACCACCTACCTGACATGCCCAAATCACCAGCCGGGTATGCCAGAACCACTTGGCGGACACTCCGGAATCATCTGCCGGACATGCCGGAACCAGCTCTCAGACACACCAGAACCACGTGCCGGAGACGCCGGAAGCACCTGCCGAGCATGCCGGAGCCACCTGCTCGACTCGCCAGAAACACCTGCCGGAAACGCCAAAATCACCTGCCGGGTACGCCAGAACCACCTGGCGGACACTCCGAAATCACCTGTCGCGCATGCCGGAACCACCTCTCAGACGTGCCGGAAGCACGTGCCGGACACGCCGGAATCACCTAGCGGACAGACCGGAACCACCTGCCGAGCACGCCAGAGCCACCTGTTCGACTGGCTGGAACCATCTGCCGGACAGGCCAATATTAACTGCTGGCTATCCCAAAACCACCTGGGGGACAGTCCGGGATCACCTGCCAGCCATGGCGGAACCACCTCTCACACGTACCAGAACCACCTGCCGGAGAAGCTGGAAACACGTCCTGGACAGTCTGGAACCACCTGCCGGCCAAGCCTGAACCACCTGCCAAGCACAACGGAACAACCTGCCAGACACGCCAAAATCACCTGCGTGTTATGCCAGAACCACTTGGAGGACTCTCTGGGATGACCTGCCGGGCATGCCGGAACCACCTCTCAGACGTGCCAGAACCATGTGGCGGACAGTCCGGAATCACCTGTTGGGCATGCGCAACCACCTCTGAGACGTACCAGAACCACATGCCGTGCAGGCTGGAACCACCTACCGGACAGACCGGAATCACCTTTCGGGCATGCCGGAACCACCTGTCAGATGTGCCAGAAACACGTGCCGGAGACGCCGGAAGCACCTGCCAAGCACGTTGGAACCACCTGCTCAACTCGCCTGAACCACCTGCCGGACATGCCAAAATCACCTGCCGACTATGCCAGAACCACTTGGCGAACACTCCGGAATCACTTGCCGGGCATGCAGGAACCACCTCTCAGACATGCCAGAACCCCGTGCCAATGACCCCGGAAGCACCAGCCGAGCACGCCGGAACCACCTGCTCAACTCGCCTGAACCACATGCCGGATACGCAAAAATCACCTGCCCGCTACACCAGCACCACTTCGGGGACAAGCCGGAATCACGTGAGGGGCATGCCGGCACAGCCTCTCAGACTGAACCTCGTGCCGGACACCACAGAACCACCTGCCGGACAGACCGGAACCACCTGCCGGTCACGCCGGAACCACCGGCTCGACCCGCCGGAACGACCGCTGGACATGCAAAATCACCTGCCGGCTACGCCGGAAACACTTGGCGAACACTCCGGAATCACCTGCCGGGCATGCCGGAACCACCTCTCAGATATGCCAGAACCACGTGCCAATGACCCCGGAAGCACCTGCCGAGCACGCCGGAACCACCTGCTCGACTCGCCAGAACCACCTGCCGGACACGCAAAAATCACCTGCCGGCTACGCCACAACCAGTTGGGGAACACTTCGGAATCACCTGCCGGGCTTGCTGGAACCACCTGCCGGTCATGCCAAAATCACCTGCCAACTACGCCAGTACCACTTGGCGGACACTGTGGAAACACCTGTCGGGCCGGCCGGAACCACATCTCAGACGTGCCAGAACCATGTGCATGAGATGCTGGAACCACACCCCGAACAGACGGAAAACACCTGCCTGACCCGTCTGAACAACCTGCCGAGCACGCCAGAGCCACCTGCTCGACTCGCCAGAAACACCTGCCGGACACGCCAAAATCACCTGCCGGGTACGCCAGAACCACCTGGCGGACACTCCGAAATCACCTGCCGCGCATGCTGGAGCCACCTCTCAGACGTGCCGGAAGCACGTGCCGGACACGCCGGAAACACCTACCGGACAGACCGGAACCACCTGCCGAGCACGCCGGAGCCACCTGTTCGACTGGCTGGAACCACCTGCCGGACAGGCCAATATTAACTGCTGGCTATGCCAGAACCACCTGGGGGACAGTCCGGGATCACCTGCCAGCCATGGCGGAACCACCTCTCACACGTACCAGAACCACCTGCCGGAGAAGCTGGAAACACGTCCTGGACAGTCTGGAACCACCTGCCGGCCAAGCCTGAACCACCTGCCAAGCACAACGGAACAACCTGCCAGACACGCCAAAATCACCTGCGTGTTATGCCAGAACCACTTGGAGGACTCTCTGGGATGACCTGCCGGGCATGCCGGAACCACCTCTCAGACGTGCCAGAACCATGTGGCGGACAGTCCGGAATCACCTGTTGGGCATGCGCAACCACCTCTGAGACGTACCAGAACCACATGCCGTGCAGGCTGGAACCACCTACCGGACAGACCGGAATCACCTTTCGGGCATGCCGGAACCACCTGTCAGATGTGCCAGAAACACGTGCCGGAGACGCCGGAAGCACCTGCCAAGCACGTTGGAACCACCTGCTCAACTCGCCTGAACCACCTGCCGGACATGCCAAAATCACCTGCCGACTATGCCAGAACCACTTGGCGAACACTCCGGAATCACTTGCCGGGCATGCAGGAACCACATCTCAGACATGCCAGAACCCCGTGCCAATGACCCCGGAAGCACCAGCCGAGCACGCCGGAACCACCTGCTCAACTCGCCTGAACCACCTGCCGGACACGCCAAAATCACCTGCCCGCTACACCAGCACCACTTCGGGGACAAGCCGGAATCACGTGAGGGGCATGCCGGCACAGCCTCTCAGACTGAACCTCGTGCCGGACACCACAGAACCACCTGCCGGACAGACCGGAACCACCTGCCGGTCACGCCGGAACCACCGGCTCGACCCGCCGGAACGACCGCTGGACATGCAAAATCACCTGCCGGCTACGCCGGAAACACTTGGCGAACACTCCGGAATCACCTGCCGGGCATGCCGGAACCACCTCTCAGATATGCCAGAACCACGTGCCAATGATCCCGGAAGCACCTGCCGAGCACGCCGGAACCACCTGCTCGACTCGCCTGAACCACCTGCCGGACACGCAAAAATCACCTGCCGGCTACGCCACAACCAGTTGGGGAACACTTCGGAATCACCTGCCGGGCTTGCTGGAACCACCTGCCGGTCATGCCAAAATCACCTGCCAACTACGCCAGTACCACTTGGCGGACACTGTGGAAACACCTGTCGGGCCGGCTGGAACCACATCTCAGACGTGCCAGAACCATGTGCATGAGATGCTGGAACCACACCCCGAACAGACGGAAAACACCTGCCAGACCCGTCTGAACAACCTGCCGAGCACGCCGGAGCCACCTGCTCGACTCGCCGGAACCACCTACCTGACATGCCCAAATCACCAGCCGGGTATGCCAGAACCACTTGGCGGACACTCCGGAATCATCTGCCGGACATGCCGGAACCAGCTCTCAGACACACCACAACCACGTGCCGGAGACGCCGGAAGCACCTGCCGAGCATGCCGGAGCCACCTGCTCGACTCGCCAGAAACACCTGTTGGACACGCCAAAATCACCTGCCGGGCATGCCGGAACCACCTCTCCGATATGCCAGAACCACGTGCCAATGACCCTGGAAGCACCTGCCGACCACGCCGGAACCACCTGCTCGACTCGGCAGAACCACCTGCCGGACACGCAAAAATCACCTGCCGGCTACGCCACAACCAGTTGGGGAACACTTCGGAATCACCTGCCGGGCTTGCTGGAACCACCTGCCGGTCATGCCAAAATCACCTGCCAACTACGCCAGTACCACTTGGCGGACACTGTGGAAACACCTGTTGGGCCGGCCGGAACCACATCTCAGACGTGCCAGAACCATGTGCATGAGATGCAGGAACCACACCCCGAATAGACGGAAAACACCTGCCAGACCCGTCTGAACAACCTGCCGAGCACGCCGGAGCCACCTGCTCGACTCGCCGGAACCACCTACCTGACATGCCCAAATCACCAGCCGGGTATGCCAGAACCACTTGGCGGACACTCCGGAATCATCTGCCGGACATGCCGGAACCAGCTCTCAGACACACCAGAACCACGTGCCGGAGACGCCGGAAGCAACTGCCGAGCATGCCGGAGCCACCTGCTCGACTCGCCAGAAACACCTGCCGGACACGCCAAAATCACCTGCCGGGTACGCCAGAACCACCTGGCGGACACTCCGAAATCACCTGTCGCGCATGCCGGAACCACCTCTCAGACGTGCCGGAAGCACGTGCCGGACACGCCGGAAACACCTAGCGGACAGACCGGAACCACCTGCCGAGCACGCCGGAGCCACCTGTTCGACTGGCTGGAACCACCTGCCGGACAGGCCAATATTAACTGCTGGCTATGCCAGAACCACCTGGGGGACAGTCCGGGATCACCTGCCAGCCATGGCGGAACCACCTCTCACACGTACCAGAACCACCTGCCGGAGAAGCTGGAAACACGTCCTGGACAGTCTGGAACCACCTGCCGGCCAAGCCTGAACCACCTGCCAAGCACAACGGAACAACCTGCCAGACACGCCAAAATCACCTGCGTGTTATGCCAGAACCACTTGGAGGACTCTCTGGGATGACCTGCCGGGCATGCCGGAACCACCTCTCAGACGTGCCAGAACCATGTGGCGGACAGTCCGGAATCACCTGTTGGGCATGCGCAACCACCTCTGAGACGTACCAGAACCACATGCCGTGCAGGCTGGAACCACCTACCGGACAGACCGGAATCACCTTTCGGGCATGCCGGAACCACCTGTCAGATGTGCCAGAAACACGTGTCGGAGACGCCGGAAGCACCTGCCAAGCACTTTGGAACCACCTGCTCAACTCGCCTGAACCACCTGCCGGACATGCCAAAATCACCTGCCGACTATGCCAGAACCACTTGGCGAACACTCCGGAATCACTTGCCGGGCATGCAGGAACCACCTCTCAGACATGCCAGAACCCCGTGCCCATGACCCCGGAAGCACCAGCCGAGCACGCCGGAACCACCTGCTCAACTCGCCTGAACCACATGCCGGATACGCAAAAATCACCTGCCCGCTACACCAGCACCACTTCGGGGACAAGCCGGAATCACGTGAGGGGCATGCCTGCACAGCCTCTCAGACTGAACCTCGTGCCGGACACCACAGAACCACCTGCCGGACATACCGGAACCACCTGCCGGACACGCCGGAACCACCGGCTCGACCCGCCGGAACGACCGCTGGACATGCAAAATCACCTGCCGGCTACGCCGGAAACACTTGGCGAACACTCCGGAATCACCTGCCGGGCATGCCGGAACCACCTCTCAGATATGCCAGAACCACGTGCCAATGACCCCGGAAGCACCTGCCGAGCACGCCGGAACCACCTGCTCGACTCGCCAGAACCACCTGCCGGACACGCAAAAATCACCTGCCGGCTACGCCACAACCAGTTGGGGAACACTTCGGAATCACCTGCCGGGCTTGCTGGAACCACCTGCCGGTCATGCCAAAATCACCTGCCAACTACGCCAGTACCACTTGGCGGACACTGTGGAAACACCTGTCGGGCCGGCCGGAACCACATCTCACACGTGCCAGAACCATGTGCATGAGATGCAGGAACCACACACCGAACAGACGGAAAACACCTGCCAGACCCGTCTGAACAACCTGCCGAGCACGCCGGAGCCACCTGCTCGACTCGCCGGAACCACCTACCTGACATGCCCAAATCACCAGCCGGGTATGCCAGAACCACTTGGCGGACACTCCGGAATCATCTGCCGGACATGCCGGAACCAGCTCTCAGACACACCAGAACCACGTGCCGGAGACGCCGGAAGCACCTGCCGAGCATGCCGGAGCCACCTGCTCGACTCGCCAGAAACACCTGCCGGACACGCCAAAATCACCTGCCGGGTACGCCAGAACCACCTGGCGGACACTCCGAAATCACCTGTCGCGCATGCCGGAACCACCTCTCAGACGTGCCGGAAGCACGTGCCGGACACGCCGGAATCACCTAGCGGACAGACCGGAACCACCTGCCGAGCACGCCGGAGCCACCTGTTCGACTGGCTGGAACCACCTGCCGGACAGGCCAATATCAACTGCTGGCTATGCCAGAACCACCTGGGGGACAGTCCGGGATCACCTGCCAGCCATGGCGGAACCACCTCTCACACGTACCAGAACCACCTGCCGGAGAAGCTGGAAACACGTCCTGGACAGTCTGGAACCACCTGCCGGCCAAGCCTGAACCACCTGCCAAGCACAACGGAACAACCTGCCAGACACGCCAAAATCACCTGCGTGTTATGCCAGAACCACTTGGAGGACTCTCTGGGATGACCTGCCGGGCATGCCGGAACCACCTCTCAGACGTGCCAGAACCATGTGGCGGACAGTCCGGAATCACCTGTTGGGCATGCGCAACCACCTCTGAGCCGTACCAGAACCACATGCCGTGCAGGCTGGAACCACCTACCGGACAGACCGGAATCACCTTTCGGGCATGCCGGAACCACCTGTCAGATGTGCCAGAAACACGTGCCGGAGACGCCGGAAGCACCGGCCAAGCACGTTGGAACCACCTGCTCAACTCGCCTGAACCACCTGCCGGACATGCCAAAATCACCTGCCGACTATGCCAGAACCACTTGGCGAACACTCCGGAATCACTTGCCGGGCATGCAGGAACCACCTCTCAGACATGCCAGAACCCCGTGCCAATGACCCCGGAAGCACCAGCCGAGCACGCCGGAACCACCTGCTCAAATCGCCTGAACCACCTGCCGGACACGCCAAAATCACCTGCCCGGTACACCAGCACCACTTCGGGGACAAGCCGGAATCACGTGAGGGGCATGCCGGCACAGCCTCTCAGACTGAACCTCGTGCCGGACACCACAGAACCACCTGCCGGACAGACCGGAACCACCTGCCGGACACGCCGGAACCACCGGCTCGACCCGCCGGAACGACCGCTGGACATGCAAAATCACCTGCCGGCTACGCCGGAAACACTTGGCGAACACTCCGGAATCACCTGCCGGGCATGCCGGAACCACCTCTCAGATATGCCAGAACCACGTGCCAATGACCCCGGAAGCACCTGCCGAGCACGCCGGAACCACCTGCTCGACTCGCCAGAACCACCTGCCGGACACGCAAAAATCACCTGCCAGCTACGCCACAACCAGTTGGGGAACACTTCGGAATCACCTGCCGGGCTTGCTGGAACCACCTGCCGGTCATGCCAAAATCACGTGCCAACTACCCCAGTACCACTTGGCGGACACTGTGGAAACACCTGTCGGGCCAGCCAGAACAACATCTCACACGTGCCAGAACCATGTGCATGAGATGCTGGAACCACACCCCGAACAGACGGAAAACACCTGCCAGACCCGTCTGAACAACCTGCCGAGCACGCCGGAGCCACCTGCTCGACTCGCCGGAACCACCTACCTGACATGCCCAAATCACCAGCCGGGTATGCCAGAACCACTTGGCGGACACTCCGGAATCCTCTGCCGGACATGCCGGAACCAGCTCTCAGACACAACAGAACCACGTGCCGGAGACGCCGGAAGCACCTGCCGAGCATGCCGGAGCCACCTGCTCGACTCGCCAGAAACACCTGCCGGACACGCCAAAATCACCTGCCGGGTACGCCAGAACCACCTGGCGGACACTCTGAAATCACCTGCCGCGCATGCTGGAACCACCTCTCAGACGTGCCGGAAGCACGTGCCGGACACGCCGGAAACACCTAGCGGACAGACCGGAACCACCTGCCGAGCACGCCGGAGCCACCTGTTCGACTGGCTGGAACCACCTGCCGGACAGGCCAATATTAACTGCTGGCTATGCCAGAACCACCTGGGGGACAGTCCGGGATCACCTGCCAGCCATGGCGAAACCACCTCTCACACGTACCAGAACCACCTGCCGGAGAAGCTGGAAACACGTCCTCGACAGTCTGGAACCACCTGCCGGCCAAGCCTGAACCACCTGCCAAGCACAACGGAACAACCTGCCAGACACGCCAAAATCACCTGCGTGTTATGCCAGAACCACTTGGAGGACTCTCTGGGATGACCTGCCGGGCATGCCGGAACCACCTCTCAGACGTGCCAGAACCATGTGGCGGACAGTCCGGAATCACCTGTTGGGCATGCGCAACCACCTCTGAGACGTACCAGAACCACATGCCGTGCAGGCTGGAACCACCTACCGGACAGACCGGAATCACCTTTCGGGCATGCCGGAACCACCTGTCAGATGTGCCAGAAACACGTGCCGGAGACGCCGGAAGCACCTGCCAAGCACGTTGGAACCACCTGCTCAACTCGCCTGAACCACCTGCCGGACATGCCAAAATCACCTGCCGACTATGCCAGAACCACTTGGCGAACACTCCGGAATCACTTGCCGGGCATGCAGGAACCACATCTCAGACATGCCAGAACCCCGTGCCAATGACCCCGGAAGCACCAGCCGAGCACGCCGGAACCACCTGCTCAACTCGCCTGAACGACCTGCCGGACACGCCAAAATCACCTGCCCGCTACACCAGCACCACTTCGGGGACAAGCCGGAATCACGTGAGGGGCATGCCGGCACAGCCTCTCAGACTGAACCTCGTGCCGGACACCATAGAACCACCTGCCGGACAGACCGGAACCACCTGCCGGTCACGCCGGAACCACTGGCTCGACCCGCCGGAACGACCGCTGGACATGCAAAATCACCTGCCGGCTACGCCGGAAACACTTGGCGAACACTCCGGAATCACCTGCCGGGCATGCCGGAACCACCTCTCAGATATGCCAGAACCACGTGCCAATGACCCTGGAAGCACCTGCCGACCACGCCGGAACCACCTGCTCGACTCGGCAGAACCACCTGCCGGACACGCAAAAATCACCTGCCGGCTACGCCACAACCAGTTGGGGAACACTTCGGAATCACCTGCCGGGCTTGCTGGAACCACCTGCCGGTCATGCCAAAATCAAGTGCCAACTACGCCAGTACCACTTGGCGGACACTGTGGAAACACCTGTTGGGCCGGCCGGAACCACATCTCAGACGTGCCAGAACCATGTGCATGAGATGCAGGAACCACACCCCGAATAGACGGAAAACACCTGCCAGACCCGTCTGAACAACCTGCCGAGCACGCCGGAGCCACCTGCTCGACTCGCCGGAACCACCTACCTGACATGCCCAAATCACCAGCCGGGTATGCCAGAACCACTTGGCGGACACTCCGGAATCATCTGCCGGACATGCCGGAACCAGCTCTCAGACACACCAGAACCACGTGCCGGAGACGCCGGAAGCAACTGCCGAGCATGCCGGAGCCACCTGCTCGACTCGCCAGAAACACCTGCCGGACACGCCAAAATCACCTGCCGGGTACGCCAGAACCACCTGGCGGACACTCCGAAATCACCTGTCGCGCATGCCGGAACCACCTCTCAGACGTGCCGGAAGCACGTGCCGGACACGCCGGAAACACCTAGCGGACAGACCGGAACCACCTGCCGAGCACGCCGGAGCCACCTGTTCGACTGGCTGGAACCACCTGCCGGACAGGCCAATATTAACTGCTGGCTATGCCAGAACCACCTGGGGGACAGTCCGGGATCACCTGCCAGCCATGGCGGAACCACCTCTCACACGTACCAGAACCACCTGCCGGAGAAGCTGGAAACACGTCCTCGACAGTCTGGAACCACCTGCCGGCCAAGCCTGAACCACCTGCCAAGCACAACGGAACAACCTGCCAGACACGCCAAAATCACCTGCGTGTTATGCCAGAACCACTTGGAGGACTCTCTGGGATGACCTGCCGGGCATGCCGGAACCACCTCTCAGACGTGCCAGAACCATGTGGCGGACAGTCCGGAATCACCTGTTGGGCATGCGCAACCACCTCTGAGACGTACCAGAACCACATGCCGTGCAGGCTGGAACCACCTACCGGACAGACCGGAATCACCTTTCGGGCATGCCGGAACCACCTGTCAGATGTGCCAGAAACACGTGTCGGAGACGCCGGAAGCACCTGCCAAGCACTTTGGAACCACCTGCTCAACTCGCCTGAACCACCTGACGGACATGCCAAAATCACCTGCCGACTATGCCAGAACCACTTGGCGAACACTCCGGAATCACTTGCCGGGCATGCAGGAACCACCTCTCAGACATGCCAGAACCCCGTGCCCATGACCCCGGAAGCACCAGCCGAGCACGCCGGAACCACCTGCTCAACTCGCCTGAACCACATGCCGGATACGCAAAAATCACCTGCCCGCTACACCAGCACCACTTCGGGGACAAGCCGGAATCACGTGAGGGGCATGCCTGCACAGCCTCTCAGACTGAACCTCGTGCCGGACACCACAGAACCACCTGCCGGACAGACCGGAACCACCTGCCGGACACGCCGGAACCACCGGCTCGACCCGCCGGAACGACCGCTGGACATGCAAAATCACCTGCCGGCTACGCCGGAAACACTTGGCGAACACTCCGGAATCATCTGCCGGGCATGCCGGAACCACCTCTCAGATATGCCAGAACCACGTGCCAATGACCCCGGAAGCACCTGCCGAGCACGCCGGAACCACCTGCTCGACTCGCCAGAACCACCTGCCGGACACGCAAAAATCACCTGCCGGCTACGCCACAACCAGTTGGGGAACACTTCGGAATCACCTGCCGGGCTTGCTGGAACCACCTGCCGGTCATGCCAAAATCACCTGCCAACTACGCCAGGACCACTTGGCGGACACTGTGGAAACACCTGTCGGGCCGGCCGGAACCACATCTCACACGTGCCAGAACCATGTGCATGAGATGCAGGAACCACACCCCGAACAGACGGAAAACACCTGCCAGACCCGTCTGAACAACCTGCCGAGCACGCCGGAGCCACCTGCTCGACTCGCCGGAACCACCTACCTGACATGCCCAAATCACCAGCCGGGTATGCCAGAACCACTTGGCGGACACTCCGGAATCATCTGCCGGACATGCCGCAACCAGCTCTCAGACACACCAGAACCACGTGCCGGAGACGCCGGAAGCACCTGCCGAGCATGCCGGAGCCACCTGCTCGACTCGCCAGAAACACCTGCCGGACACGCCAAAATCACCTGCCGGGTACGCCAGAACCACCTGGCGGACACTCCGAAATCACCTGTCGCGCATGCCGGAACCACCTCTCAGACGTGCTGGAAGCACGTGCCGGACACGCCGGAATCACCTAGCGGACAGACCGGAACCACCTGCCGAGCACGCCGGAGCCACCTGTTCGACTGGCTGGAACCACCTGCCGGACAGGCCAATATCAACTGCTGGCTATGCCAGAACCACCTGGGGGACAGTCCGGGATCACCTGCCAGCCATGGCGGAACCACCTCTCACACGTACCAGAACCACCTGCCGGAGAAGCTGGAAACACGTCCTCGACAGTCTGGAACCACCTGCCGGCCAAGCCTGAACCACCTGCCAAGCACAACGGAACAACCTGCCAGACACGCCAAAATCACCTGCGTGTTATGCCAGAACCACTTGGAGGACTCTCTGGGATGACCTGCCGGGCATGCCGGAACCACCTCTCAGACGTGCCAGAACCATGTGGCGGACAGTCCGGAATCACCTGTTGGGCATGCGCAACCACCTCTGAGACGTACCAGAACCACATGCCGTGCAGGCTGGAACCACCTACCGGACAGACCGGAATCACCTTTCGGGCATGCCGGAACCACCTGTCAGATGTGCCAGAAACACGTGCCGGAGACGCCGGAAGCACCGGCCAAGCACGTTGGAACCACCTGCTCAACTCGCCTGAACCACCTGCCGGACATGCCAAAATCACCTGCCGACTATGCCAGAACCACTTGGCGAACACTCCGGAATCACTTGCCGGGCATGCAGGAACCACCTCTCAGACATGCCAGAACCCCGTGCCAATGACCCCGGAAGCACCAGCCGAGCACGCCGGAACCACCTGCTCAACTCGCCTGAACGACCTGCCGGACACGCCAAAATCACCTGCCCGCTACACCAGCACCACTTCGGGGACAAGCCGGAATCACGTGAGGGGCATGCCGGCACAGCCTCTCAGACTGAACCTCGTGCCGGACACCATAGAACCACCTGCCGGACAGACCGGAACCACCTGCCGGTCACGCCGGAACCACCGGCTCGACCCGCCGGAACGACCGCTGGACATGCAAAATCACCTGCCGGCTACGCCGGAAACACTTGGCGAACACTCCGGAATCACCTGCCGGGCATGCCGGAACCACCTCTCAGATATGCCAGAACCACGTGCCAATGACCCTGGAAGCACCTGCCGACCACGCCGGAACCACCTGCTCGACTCGGCAGAACCACCTGCCGGACACGCAAAAATCACCTGCCGGCTACGCCACAACCAGTTGGGGAACACTTCGGAATCACCTGCCGGGCTTGCTGGAACCACCTGCCGGTCATGCCAAAATCAAGTGCCAACTACGCCAGTACCACTTGGCGGACACTGTGGAAACACCTGTTGGGCCGGCCGGAACCACATCTCAGACGTGCCAGAACCATGTGCATGAGATGCAGGAACCACACCCCGAATAGACGGAAAACACCTGCCAGACCCGTCTGAACAACCTGCCGAGCACGCCGGAGCCACCTGCTCGACTCGCCGGAACCACCTACCTGACATGCCCAAATCACCAGCCGGGTATGCCAGAACCACTTGGCGGACACTCCAGAATCATCTGCCGGACATGCCGGAACCAGCTCTCAGACACACCAGAACCACGTGCCGGAGACACCGGAAGCACCTGCCGAGCATGCCGGAGCCACCTGCTCGACTCGCCAGAAACACCTGCCGGACACGCCAAAATCACCTGCCGGGTACGCCAGAACCACCTGGCGGACACTCCGAAATCACCTGTCGCGCATGCCGGAACCACCTCTCAGACGTGCCGGAAGCACGTGCCGGACACGCCGGAAACACCTAGCGGACAGACCGGAACCACCTGCCGAGCACGCCGGAGCCACCTGTTCGACTGGCTGGAACCACCTGCCGGACAGGCCAATATTAACTGCTGGCTATGCCAGAACCACCTGGGGGACAGTCCGGGATCACCTGCCAGCCATGGCGGAACCACCTCTCACACGTACCAGAACCACCTGCCGGAGAAGCTGGAAACACGTCCTCGACAGTCTGGAACCACCTGCCGGCCAAGCCTGAACCACCTGCCAAGCACAACGGAACAACCTGCCAGACACGCCAAAATCAACTGCGTGTTATGCCAGAACCACTTGGAGGACTCTCTGGGATGACCTGCCGGGCATGCCGGAACCACCTCTCAGACGTGCCAGAACCATGTGGCGGACAGTCCGGAATCACCTGTTGGGCATGCGCAACCACCTCTGAGACGTACCAGAACCACATGCCGTGCAGGCTGGAACCACCTACCGGACAGACCGGAATCACCTTTCGGGCATGCCGGAACCACCTGTCAGATGTGCCAGAAACACGTGCCGGAGACGCCGGAAGCACCTGCCAAGCACGTTGGAACCACCTGCTCAACTCGCCTGAACCACCTGCCGGACATGCCAAAATCACCTGCCGACTATGCCAGAACCACTTGGCGAACACTCCGGAATCACTTGCCGGGCATGCAGCAACCACATCTCAGACATGCCAGAACCCCGTGCCAATGACCCCGGAAGCACCAGCCGAGCACGCCGGAACCACCTGCTCAACTCGCCTGAACGACCTGCCGGACACGCCAAAATCACCTGCCCGCTACACCAGCACCACTTCGGGGACAAGCCGGAATCACGTGAGGGGCATGCCGGCACAGCCTCTCAGACTGAACCTCGTGCCGGACACCATAGAACCACCTGCCGGACAGACCGGAACCACCTGCCGGTCACGTCGGAACCACCGGCTCGACCCGCCGGAACGACCGCTGGACATGCAAAATCACCTGCCGGCTACGCCGGAAACACTTGGCGAACACTCCGGAATCACCTGCCGGGCATGCCGGAACCACCTCTCAGATATGCCAGAACCACGTGCCAATGACCCTGGAAGCACCTGCCGACCACGCCGGAACCACCTGCTCGACTCGGCAGAACCACCTGCCGGAAACGCAAAAATCACCTGCCGGCTACGCCACAACCAGTTGGGGAACACTTCGGAATCACCTGCCGGGCTTGCTGGAACCACCTGCCGGTCATGCCAAAATCACCTGCCAACTACGCCAGTACCACTTGGCGGACACTGTGGAAACACCTGTTGGGCCGGCCGGAACCACATCTCAGACGTGCCAGAACCATGTGCATGAGATGCAGGAACCACACCCCGAATAGACGGAAAACACCTGCCAGACCCGTCTGAACAACCTGCCGAGCACGCCGGAGCCACCTGCTCGACTCGCCGGAACCACCTACCTGACATGCCCAAATCACCAGCCGGGTATGCCAGAACCACTTGGCGGACACTCCGGAATCATCTGCCGGACATGCCGGAACCAGCTCTCAGACACACCAGAACCACGTGCCGGAGACGCCGGAAGCAACTGCCGAGCATGCCGGAGCCACCTGCTCGACTCGCCAGAAACACCTGCCGGACACGCCAAAATCACCTGCCGGGTACGCCAGAACCACCTGGCGGACACTCCGAAATCACCTGTCGCGCATGCCGGAACCACCTCTCAGACGTGCCGGAAGCACGTGCCGGACACGCCGGAAACACCTACCGGACAGACCGGAACCACCTGCCGAGCACGCCGGAGCCACCTGTTCGACTGGCTGGAACCACCTGCCGGACAGGCCAATATTAACTGCTGGCTATGCCAGAACCACCTGGGGGACAGTCCGGGATCACCTGCCAGCCATGGCGGAACCACCTCTCACACGTACCAGAACCACCTGCCGGAGAAGCTGGAAACACGTCCTCGACAGTCTGGAACCACCTGCCGGCCAAGGCTGAACCACCTGCCAAGCACAACGGAACAACCTGCCAGACACGCCAAAATCACCTGCGTGTTATGCCAGAACCACTTGGAGGACTCTCTGGGATGACCTGCCGGGCATGCCGGAACCACCTCTCAGACGTGCCAGAACCATGTGGCGGAGAGTCCGGAATCACCTGTTGGGCATGCGCAACCACCTCTGAGACGTACCAGAACCACATGCCGTGCAGGCTGGAACCACCTACCGGACAGACCGGAATCACCTTTCGGGCATGCCGGAACCACCTGTCAGATGTGCCAGAAACACGTGTCGGAGACGCCGGAAGCACCTGCCAAGCACGTTGGAACCACCTGCTCAACTCGCCTGAACCACCTGCCGGACATGCCAAAATCACCTGCCGACTATGCCAGAACCACTTGGCGAACACTCCGGAATCACTTGCCGGGCATGCAGGAACCACCTCTCAGACATGACAGAACCCCGTGCCCATGACCCCGGAAGCACCAGCCGAGCACGCCGGAACCACCTGCTCAACTCGCCTGAACCACATGCCGGATACGCAAAAATCACCTGCCCGCTACACCAGCACCACTTCGGGGACAAGCCGTAATCACGTGAGGGGCATGCCTGCACAGCCTCTCAGACTGAACCTCGTGCCGGACACCACAGAACCACCTGCCGGACAGACCGGAACCACCTGCCGGACACGCCGGAACCACCGGCTCGACCCGCCGGAACGACCGCTGGACATGCAAAATCACCTGCCGGCTACGCCGGAAACACTTGGCGAACACTCCGGAATCATCTGCCGGGCATGCCGGAACCACCTCTCAGATATGCCAGAACCACGTGCCAATGACCCCGGAAGCACCTGCCGAGCACGCCGGAACCACCTGCTCGACTCGCCAGAACCACCTGCCGGACACGCAAAAATCACCTGCCGGCTACGCCACAACCAGTTGGGGAACACTTCGGAATCACCTGCCGGGCTTGCTGGAACCACCTGCCGGTCATGCCAAAATCACCTGCCAACTACGCCAGTACCACTTGGCGGACACTGTGGAAACACCTGTCGGGCCGGCCGGAACCACATCTCACACGTGCCAGAACCATGTGCATGAGATGCTGGAACCACACCCCGAACAGACGGAAAACACCTGCCAGACCCGTCTGAACAACCTGCCGAGCACGCCGGAGCCACCTGCTCGACTCGCCGGAACCACCTACCTGACATGCCCAAATCACCAGCCGGGTATGCCAGAACCACTTGGCGGACACTCCGGAATCATCTGCCGGACATGCCGGAACCAGCTCTCAGACACACCAGAACCACGTGCCGGAGACGCCGGAAGCACCTGCCGAGCATGCCGGAGCCACCTGCTCGACTCGCCAGAAACACCTGCCGGACACGCCAAAATCACCTGCCGGGTACGCCAGAACCACCTGGCGGACACTCCGAAATCACCTGTCGCGCATGCCGGAACCACCTCTCAGACGTGCCGGAAGCACGTGCCGGACACGCCGGAATCACCTAGCGGACAGACCGGAACCACCTGCCGAGCACGCCGGAGCCACCTGTTCGACTGGCTGGAACCACCTGCCGGACAGGCCAATATTAACTGCTGGCTATGCCAGAACCACCTGGGGGACAGTCCGGGATCACCTGCCAGCCATGGCGGAACCACCTCTCACACGTACCAGAACCACCTGCCGGAGAAGCTGGAAACACGTCCTGGACAGTCTGGAACCACCTGCCGGCCAAGCCTGAACCACCTGCCAAGCACAACGGAACAACCTGCCAGACACGCCAAAATCACCTGCGTGTTATGCCAGAACCACTTGGAGGACTCTCTGGGATGACCTGCCGGGCATGCCGGAACCACCTCTCAGACGTGCCAGAACCATGTGGCGGACAGTCCGGAATCACCTGTTGGGCATGCGCAACCACATCTGAGCCGTACCAGAACCACATGCCGTGCAGGCTGGAACCACCTACCGGACAGACCGGAATCACCTTTCGGGCATGCCGGAACCACCTGTCAGATGTGCCAGAAACACGTGCCGGAGACGCCGGAAGCACCGGCCAAGCACATTGGAACCACCTGCTCAACTCGCCTGAACCTCCTGCCGGACATGCCAAAATCACCTGCCGACTATGCCAGAACCACTTGGCGAACACTCCGGAATCACTTGCCGGGCATGCAGGAACCACCTCTCAGATATGCCAGAACCCCGTGCCAATGACCCCGGAAGCACCAGCCGAGCACGCCGGAACCACCTGCTCAACTCGCCTGAACCACATGCCGGATACGCAAAAATCACCTGCCCGCTACACCAGCACCACTTCGGGGACAAGCCGGAATCACGTGAGGGGCATGCCGGCACAGCCTCTCAGACTGAACCTCGTGCCGGACACCACAGAACCACCTGCCGGACAGACCGGAACCACCTGCCGGACACGCCGGAACCACCGGCTCGACCCTCCGGAACGACCGCTGGACATGCAAAATCACCTGCCGGCTACGCCGGAAACACTTGGCGAACACTCCGGAATCACCTGCCGGGCATGCCGGAACCACCTCTCAGATATGCCAGAACCACGTGCCAATGACCCCGGAAGCACCTGCCAAGCACGCCGGAACCACCTGCTCGACTCGCCAGAACCACCTGCCGGACACGCAAAAATCACCTGCCCGCTACGCCACAAACAGTTGGGGAACACTTCGGAATCACCTGCCGGGCTTGCTGGAACCACCTGCCGGTCATGCCAAAATCACCTGCCAACTACGCCAGTACCATTTGGCGGAAACTGTGGAAACACCTGTCGGGCCAGCCAGAACAACATCTCACACGTGCCAGAACCATGTGCATGAGATGCTGGAACCACACCCCGAACAGACGGAAAACACCTGCCAGACCCGTCTGAACAACCTGCCGAGCACGCCGGAGCCACCTGCTCGACTCGCCGGAACCACCTACCTGACATGCCCAAATCACCAGCCGGGTATGCCAGAACCACTTGGCGGACACTCCAGAATCATCTGCCGGACATGCCGGAACCAGCTCTCAGACACACCAGAACCACGTGCCGGAGACGCCGGAAGCACCTGCCGAGCATGCCGGAGCCACCTGCTCGACTCGCCAGAAACACCTGCCGGACACGCCAAAATAACCTGCCGGGTACGCCAGAACCACCTGGCGGACACTCCGAAATCACCTGCCGCGCATGCCGGAACCACCTCTCATACGTGCCGGAAGCACGTGCCAGACACGCCGGAAACACCTACCGGACAGACCGGAACCACCTGCCGAGCACGCCGGAGCCACCTGTTCGACTGGCTGGAACCACCTGCCGGACAGGCCAATATTAACTGCTGGCTATGCCAGAACCATCTGGGGGACAGTCCGGAATCACCTGCCAGCCATGGCGGAACCATCTCTCACACGTACCAGAACCACCTGCCGGAGAAGCTGGAAACACGTCCTGGACAGACTGGAACCACGTGACGGCCATGCCTGAACCACCTGCCGAGCATGGCGGAACCACCTGCCGGACACGCCAATATCACCTGCGGGCTACGCCAGAACCACTTGGACGACTCTCTGAAACGACCTGCCGGGCATGTTGGAACCACCTCTCAGACGTGCCAGAAGCACGTGGCGGACAGTCCGGAATCACCTGTTGGGCATACGCAACCACGTCTGAGACGTACCAGAACCACGTGCCGTGCACGCCGGAACCACCTACCGGACAGACCGGAATCAACTTTTGGGCATGCCGGAACCACCAGTCAGATGTGCCAGAAACACGTGCCGGAGACGCCGGAAGCACCTGCCGAGCACGTCGCAACAACCTGCTCAACTCGCCTGAACCACCTGCCGGACATGCCAAAATCACCTGCCGACTATGCCAGAACCACTTGGCGAAAACTCCGGAATCACTTGCCGGGCATGCAGGAACCACCTCTCAGATATGCCAGAACCCCGTGCCAATGACCCCGGAAGCACCAGCTGAGCACGCCGGAACCACCTGCTCAACTCGCCTGAACCACCTGCCGGACACGCCAAAATCACCTGCCCGCTACACCAGCACCACTTCGGGGACAAGCCGGAATCACGTGAGGGGCATGCCGGCACAGCCTCTCAGACTTAACCTCGTGCCAGACACCACAGAACCACCTGACGGACAGACCGGAACAACCTGCCGGTCACGCCGGAACCACCGGCTCGACCCGCCGGAACGACCGCTGGACATGCAAAATCACCTGCCGGCTACGCCGGAAACACTTGGCGAACACTCCGGAATCACCTGCCGGGCATGCCGGAACCACCTCTCAGATAAGCCAGAACCACGTGCCAATGACCCCGGAAGCACCTGCCGAGCATGCCGGAACCACCTGCTCGACTCGCCAAAACCACTTGCCGGACACGCAAAAATCACCTGCCGGCTACGCCACAACCAGTTGGGGAACACTTCGGAATCACCTGCCGGGCTTGCTGGAACCACCTGCCGGTCATGCCAAAATCACCTGCCAACTACGCCAGTACCACTTGGCGGACACTGTGGAAACACCTGTCGGGCTGGACGGAACCACATCTCACACGTTCCCTAACCATGTGCATGAGATGCTGGAACCACACCCCGAACAGACGGAAAACACCTGCCAGACCCGTCTGAACAACCTGCCGAGCACGCCGGAGCCACCTGCTCGACTCGCCGGAACCACCTGCCTGACATGCCAAAATCACCAGCCGGGTATGCCAGAACCACCTGGCGGACACTCCGAAATCACCTGTCGCGCATGCCGGAACCACCTCTCAGACGTGCCGGAAGCACGTGCCGGACACGCCGGAATCACCTACCGGACAGACCGGAACCACCTGCCGAGCACGCCGGAGCCACCTGTTCGACTGGCTGGAACCACCTGCCAGCTGCTATGCCAGAACCACCTGGGGGACAGTCCGGGATCGCCTGCCAGCCATGGCGGAACCACCTCTCACACGTACCAGAACCACCTGCCGGAGAAGCTGGAAACACGTCCTGGACAGTCTGGAACCACCTGCCGGCCAAGCCTGAACCACCTGCCAAGCACAACGGAACAACCTGCAAGACACGCCAAAATCACCAGCGTGTTATGCCAGAACCACTTGGAGGACTCTCTGGGATGACCTGCCGGGCATGCCGGAACCACCTCTCAGACGTGCCAGAACCATGTGGCGGACAGTCCGGAATCACCTGTTGGGCATGCGCAACCACCTCTGAGACGTACCAGAACCACATGCCGTGCAGGCTGGAACCACCTACCGGACAGACCGGAATCACCTTTCGGGCATGCCGGAACCACCTGTCAGATGTGCCAGAAACACGTGCCGGAGACGCCGGAAGCACCTGCCAAGCACGTTGGAACCACCTGCTCAACTCGCATGAACCACCTGCCGGACATGCCAAAATCACCTGCCGACTATGCCAGAACCACTTGGCGAACACTCCGGAATCACTTGCCGGGCATGCAGGAACCACCTCTCAGACATGCCAGAACCCCGTGCCAATGACCCCGGAAGCACCAGCCGAGCACGCCGGAACCACCTGATCAACTCGCCTGAACCACCTGCCGGACACGCCAAAATCACCTGCCCGCTACACCAGCACCACTTCGGGGACAAGCCGGAATCACGTGAGGGGCATGCCGGCACAGCCTCTCAGACTGAACCTCGTGCCGGACACCACAGAACCACCTGCCGGACAGACCGGAACCACCTGCCGGACACGCCGGAACCACCGGCTCGACCCGCCGGAACGACCGCTGGACATGCAAAATCACCTGCCGGCTATGCCGGAAACACTTGGCGAACACTCCGGAATCACCTGCCGGGCATGCCGGAACCACCTCTCAGATATGCCAGAACCACGTGCCAATGACCCCGGAAGCACCTGCCGAGCACGCCGGAACCACCTGCTCGACTCGCCAGAACCACCTGCCGGACACGCAAAAATCACCTGCCGGCTACGCCACAACCAGTTGGGGAACACTTCGGAATCACCTGCCGGGCTTGCTGGAACCACCTGCCGGTCATGCCAAAATCACCTGCCAACTACGCCAGTAACACTTGGCGGACACTGTGGAAACACCTGTCGGGCCGGCCGGAACCACATCTCAGACGTGCCAGAACCATGTGCATGAGATGCTGGAACCACACCCCGAACAGACGGAAAACACCTGCCAGACCGTCTGAACAACCTGCCGAGGACGCCGGAGCCACCTGCTCGACTCGCCGGGACCACCTACCTGACATGCCCAAATCACCAGCCGGGTATGCCAGAACCACTTGGCGGACACTCCGGAATCATCTGCCGGACATGCCGGAACCAGCTCTCAGACACACCAGAACCACGTGCCGGAGACGCCGGAAGCACCTGCCGAGCATGCCGGAGCCACCTGCTCGACTCGCCAGAAACACCTGCCGGACACGCCAAAATCACCTGCCGGGTACGCCAGAACCACCTGGCGGACACTCCGAAATCACCTGTCGCGCATGCCGGAACCACCTCTCAGACGTGCCGGAAGCACGTGCCGGACACGCCGGAAACACCTACCGGACAGACCGGAACCACCTGCCGAGCACGCCGGAGCCACCTGTTCGACTGGCTGGAACCACCTGCCGGACAGGCCAATATTAACTGCTGGCTATGCCAGAACCACCTGGGGGACAGTCCGGGATCACCTGCCAGCCATGGCGGAACCACCTCTCACGCGTACCAGAACCACCTGCCGGAGAAGCTGGAAACACGTCCTGGACAGTCTGGAACCACCTGCCGGCCAAGCCTGAACCACCTGCCAAGCACAACGGAACAACCTGCCAGACACGCCAAAATCACCTGCGTGTTATGCCAGAACCACTTGGAGGACTCTCTGGGATGACCTGCCGGGCATGCCGGAACCACCTCTCAGACGTGCCAGAACCATGTGGCGGACAGTCCGGAATCACCTGTTGGGCATGCGCAACCACCTCTGAGACGTACCAGAACCACATGCCGTGCAGGCTGGAACCACCTACCGGACAGACCGGAATCACCTTTCGGGCATGCCGGAACCACCTGTCAGATGTGCCAGAAACACGTGCCGGAGACGCCGGAAGCACCTGCCAAGCACGTTGGAACCACCTGCTCAACTCGCATGAACCACCTGCCGGACATGCCAAAATCACCTGCCGACTATGCCAGAACCACTTGGCGAACACTCCGGAATCACTTGCCGGGCATGCAGGAACCACATCTCAGACATGCCAGAACCCCGTGCCAATGACCCCGGAAGCACCAGCCGAGCACGCCGGAACCACCTGCTCAACTCGCCTGAACGACCTGCCGGACACGCCAAAATCACCTGCCCGCTACACCAGCACCACTTCGGGGACAAGCCGGAATCACGTGAGGGGCATGCCGGCACAGCCTCTCAGACTGAACCTCGTGCCGGACACCACAGAACCACCTGCCGGACAGACCGGAACCACCTGCCGGACACGCCGGAACCACCGGCTCGACCCGCAGGAACGACCGCGGGACATGCAAAATCACCTGCCGGCTACGCCGGAAACACTTGGCGAACACTCCGGAATCACCTGCCGGGCATGCCCGAACCACCTCTCAGATATGCCAGAACCACGTGCCAATGACCCCGGAAGCACCTGCCGAGCACGCCGGAACCACCTGCTCGACTCGCCAGAACCACCTGCCGGACACGCAAAAATCACCTGCCGGCTACGCCACAACCAGTTGGGGAACACTTCGGAATCACCTGCCGGGCTTGCTGGAACCACCTGCCGGTCATGCCAAAATCACCTGCCAACTACGCCAGTACCACTTGGCGGACACTGTGGAAACACCTGTCGGGCCGGCCGGAACCACATCTCACACGTGCCAGAACCATGTGCATGAGATGCTGGAACCACACCCCGAACAGACGGAAAACACCTGCCAGACCCGTCTGAACAACCTGCCGAGCACGCCGGAGCCACCTGCTCGACTCGCCGGAACCACCTACCTGACATGCCCAAATCACCAGCCGGGTATGCCAGAACCACTTGGCGGACACTCCGGAATCATCTGCCGGACATGCCGGAACCAGCTCTCAGACACACCAGAACCACGTGCCGGAGACGCCGGAAGCACCTGCCGAGCATGCCGGAGCCACCTGCTCGACTCGCCAGAAACACCTGCCGGACACGCCAAAATCACCTGCCGGGTACGCCAGAACCACCTGGCGGACACTCCGAAATCACCTGTCGCGCATGCCGGAACCACCTCTCAGACGTGCCGGAAGCACGTGCCGGACACGCCGGAATCACCTACCGGACAGACCGGAACCACCTGCCGAGCACGCCGGAGCCACCTGTTCGACTGGCTGGAACCACCTGCCGGACAGGCCAATATTAACTGCTGGCTATGCCAGAACCACCTGGGGGACAGTCCGGGATCACCTGCCATCCATGGCAGAACCACCTCTCACACGTACCAGAACCACCTGCCGGAGAAGCTGGAAACACGTCCTCGACAGTCTGGAACCACCTGCCGGCCAAGCCTGAACCACCTGCCAAGCACAACGGAACAACCTGCCAGACACGCCAAAATCACCTGCGTGTTATGCCAGAACCACTTGGAGGACTCTCTGGGATGACCTGCCGGGCATGCCGGAACCACCTCTCAGACGTGCCAGAACCATGTGGCGGACAGTCCGGAATCACCTGTTGGGCATGCGCAACCACCTCTGAGACGTACCAGAACCACATGCCGTGCAGGCTGGAACCACCTACCGGACAGACCGGAATCACCTTTCGGGCATGCCGGAACCACCTGTCAGATGTGCCAGAAACACGTGCCGGAGACGCCGGAAGCACCTGCCAAGCACGTTGGAACCACCTGCTCAACTCGCATGAACCACCTGCCGGACATGCCAAAATCACCTGCCGACTATGCCAGAACCACTTGGCGAACACTCCGGAATCACTTGCCGGGCATGCAGGAACCACATCTCAGACATGCCAGAACCCCGTGCCAATGACCCCGGAAGCACCAGCCGAGCACGCCGGAACCACCTGCTCCACTCGCCTGAACGACCTGCCGGACACGCCAAAATCACCTGCCCGCTACACCAGCACCACTTCGGGGACAAGCCGGAATCACGTGAGGGGCATGCCGGCACAGCCTCTCAGACTGAACCTCGTGCCGGACACCACAGAACCACCTGCCGGACAGACCGGAACCACCTGCCGGACACGCCGGAACCACCGGCTCGACCCGCAGGAACGACCGCGGGACATGCAAAATCACCTGCCGGCTACGCCGGAAACACTTGGCGAACACTCCGGAATCACCTGCCGGGCATGCCCGAACCACCTCTCAGATATGCCAGAACCACGTGCCAATGACCCCGGAAGCACCTGCCGAGCACGCCGGAACCACCTGCTCGACTCGCCAGAACCACCTGCCGGACACGCAAAAATCACCTGCCGGCTACGCCACAACCAGTTGGGGAACACTTCGGAATCACCTGCCGGGCTTGCTGGAACCACCTGCCGGTCATGCCAAAATCACCTGCCAACTACGCCAGTACCACTTGGCGGACACTGTGGAAACACCTGTCGGGCCGGCCGGAACCACATCTCACACGTGCCAGAACCATGTGCATGAGATGCTGGAACCACACCCCGAACAGACGGAAAACACCTGCCAGACCCGTCTGAACAACCTGCCGAGCACGCCGGAGCCACCTGCTCGACTCGCCGGAACCACATACCTGACATGCCCAAATCACCAGCCGGGTATGCCAGAACCACTTGGCGGACACTCCGGAATCATCTGCCGGACATGCCGGAACCAGCTCTCAGACACACCAGAACCACGTGCCGGAGACGCCGGAAGCACCTGCCGAGCATGCCGGAGCCACCTGCTCGACTCGCCAGAAACACCTGCCGGACACGCCAAAATCACCTGCCGGGTACGCCAGAACCACCTGGCGGACACTCCGAAATCACCTGTCGCGCATGCCGGAACCACCTCTCAGACGTGCCGGAAGCACGTGCCGGACACGCCGGAATCACCTAGCGGACAGACCGGAACCACCTGCCGAGCACGCCGGAGCCACCTGTTCGACTGGCTGGAACCACCTGCCGGACAGGCCAATATTAACTGCTGGCTATGCCAGAACCACCTGGGGGACAGTCCGGGATCACCTGCCAGCCATGGCGGAACCACCTCTCACACGTACCAGAACCACCTGCCGGAGAAGCTGGAAACACGTCCTGGACAGTCTGGAACCACCTGCCGGCCAAGCCTGAACCACCTGCCAAGCACAACGGAACAACCTGCCAGACACGCCAAAATCACCTGCGTGTTATGCCAGAACCACTTGGAGGACTCTCTGGGATGACCTGCCGGGCATGCCGGAACCACCTCTCAGACGTGCCAGAACCATGTGGCGGACAGTCCGGAATCACCTGTTGGGCATGCGCAACCACCTCTGAGACGTACCAGAACCACATGCCGTGCAGGCTGGAACCACCTACCGGACAGACCGGAATCACCTTTCGGGCATGCCGGAACCACCTGTCAGATGTGCCAGAAACACGTGCCGGAGACGCCGGAAGCACCTGCCAAGCACGTTGGAACCACCTGCTCAACTCGCCTGAACCACCTGCCGGACATGCCAAAATCACCTGCCGACTATGCCAGAACCACTTGGCGAACACTCCGGAATCACTTGCCGGGCATGCAGGAACCACCTCTCAGACATGCCAGAACCCCGTGCCAATGACCCCGGAAGCACCAGCCGAGCACGCCGGAACCACCTGCTCAACTCGCCTGAACCACCTGCCGGACACACCAAAATCACCTGCCCGCTACACCAGCACCACTTCGGGGACAAGCCGGAATCACGTGAGGGGCATGCCGGCACAGCCTCTCAGACTGAACCTCGTGCCGGACACCACAGAACCACCTGCCGGACAGACCGGAACCACCTGCCGGACACGCCGGAACCACCGGCTCGACCCTCCGGAACGACCGCTGGACATGCAAAATCACCTGCCGGCTACGCCGGAAACACTTGGCGAACACTCCGGAATCACCTGCCGGGCATGCCGGAACCACCTCTCAGATATGCCAGAACCACGTGCCAATGACCCCGGAAGCACCTGCCGAGCACGCCGGAACCACCTGCTCGACTCGCCAGAACCACCTGCCGGACACGCAAAAATCACCTGCCGGCTACGCCACAACCAGTTGGGGAACACTTCGGAATCACCTGCCGGGCTTGCTGGAACCACCTGCCGGTCATGCCAAAATCACCTGCCAACTACGCCAGTACCACTTGGCGGACACTGTGGAAACACCTGTCGGGCCGGCAGGAACCACATCTCACACGTGCCAGAACCATGTGCATGAGATGCTGGAACCACACCCCGAACAGACGGAAAACACCTGCCAGACCCGTCTGAACAACCTGCCGAGCACGCCGGAGCCACCTGCTCGACTCGCCGGAACCACCTACCTGACATGCCCAAATCACCAGCCGGGTATGCCAGAACCACTTGGCGGACACTCCGGAATCATCTGCCGGACATGCCGGAACCAGCTCTCAGACACACCAGAACCAAGTGCCGGAGACGCCGGAAGCACCTGCCGAGCATGCCGGAGCCACCTGCTCGACTCGCCAGAAACACCTGCCGGACACGCCAAAATCACCTGCCGGGTACGCCAGAACCACCTGGCGGACACTCCGAAATCACCTGCCGCGCATGCCGGAACCACCTCTCATACGTGCCGGAAGCACGTGCCAGACACGCCGGAAACACCTACCGGACAGACCGGAACCACCTGCCGAGCACGCCGGAGCCACCTGTTCGACTGGCTGGAACCACCTGCCGGACAGGCCAATATTAACTGCTGGCTATGCCAGAACCATCTGGGGGACAGTCCGGAATCACCTGCCAGCCATGGCGGAACCATCTCTCACACGTACCAGAACCACCTGCCGGAGAAGCTGGAAACACGTCCTGGACAGACTGGAACCACGTGACGGCCATGCCTGAACCACCTGCCGAGCATGGCGGAACCACCTGCCGGACACGCCAATATCACCTGCGGGCTACGCCAGAACCACTTGGACGACTCTCTGAAACGACCTGCCGGGCATGTTGGAACCACCTCTCAGACGTGCCAGAAGCACGTGGCGGACAGTCCGGAATCACCTGTTGGGCATACGCAACCACGTCTGAGACGTACCAGAACCACGTGCCGTGCACGCCGGAACCACCTACCGGACAGACCGGAATCAACTTTTGGGCATGCCGGAACCACCAGTCAGATGTGCCAGAAACACGTGCCGGAGACGCCGGAAGCACCTGCCGAGCACGTCGCAACAACCTGCTCAACTCGCCTGAACCACCTGCCGGACATGCCAAAATCACCTGCCGACTATGCCAGAACCACTTGGCGAAAACTCCGGAATCACTTGCCGGGCATGCAGGAACCACCTCTCAGATATGCCAGAACCCCGTGCCAATGACCCCGGAAGCACCAGCTGAGCACGCCGGAACCACCTGCTCAACTCGCCTGAACCACCTGCCGGACACGCCAAAATCACCTGCCCGCTACACCAGCACCACTTCGGGGACAAGCCGGAATCACGTGAGGGGCATGCCGGCACAGCCTCTCAGACTTAACCTCGTGCCAGACACCACAGAACCACCTGACGGACAGACCGGAACAACCTGCCGGTCACGCCGGAACCACCGGCTCGACCCGCCGGAACGACCGCTGGACATGCAAAATCACCTGCCGGCTACGCCGGAAACACTTGGCGAACACTCCGGAATCACCTGCCGGGCATGCCGGAACCACCTCTCAGATAAGCCAGAACCACGTGCCAATGACCCCGGAAGCACCTGCCGAGCATGCCGGAACCACCTGCTCGACTCGCCAAAACCACTTGCCGGACACGCAAAAATCACCTGCCGGCTACGCCACAACCAGTTGGGGAACACTTCGGAATCACCTGCCGGGCTTGCTGGAACCACCTGCCGGTCATGCCAAAATCACCTGCCAACTACGCCAGTACCACTTGGCGGACACTGTGGAAACACCTGTCGGGCTGGACGGAACCACATCTCACACGTTCCCTAACCATGTGCATGAGATGCTGGAACCACACCCCGAACAGACGGAAAACACCTGCCAGACCCGTCTGAACAACCTGCCGAGCACGCCGGAGCCACCTGCTCGACTCGCCGGAACCACCTGCCTGACATGCCAAAATCACCAGCCGGGTATGCCAGAACCACCTGGCGGACACTCCGAAATCACCTGTCGCGCATGCCGGAACCACCTCTCAGACGTGCCGGAAGCACGTGCCGGACACGCCGGAATCACCTACCGGACAGACCGGAACCACCTGCCGAGCACGCCGGAGCCACCTGTTCGACTGGCTGGAACCACCTGCCAGCTGCTATGCCAGAACCACCTGGGGGACAGTCCGGGATCGCCTGCCAGCCATGGCGGAACCACCTCTCACACGTACCAGAACCACCTGCCGGAGAAGCTGGAAACACGTCCTGGACAGTCTGGAACCACCTGCCGGCCAAGCCTGAACCACCTGCCAAGCACAACGGAACAACCTGCCAGACACGCCAAAATCACCAGCGTGTTATGCCAGAACCACTTGGAGGACTCTCTGGGATGACCTGCCGGGCATGCCGGAACCACCTCTCAGACGTGCCAGAACCATGTGGCGGACAGTCCGGAATCACCTGTTGGGCATGCGCAACCACCTCTGAGACGTACCAGAACCACATGCCGTGCAGGCTGGAACCACCTACCGGACAGACCGGAATCACCTTTCGGGCATGCCGGAACCACCTGTCAGATGTGCCAGAAACACGTGCCGGAGACGCCGGAAGCACCTGCCAAGCACGTTGGAACCACCTGCTCAACTCGCATGAACCACCTGCCGGACATGCCAAAATCACCTGCCGACTATGCCAGAACCACTTGGCGAACACTCCGGAATCACTTGCCGGGCATGCAGGAACCACCTCTCAGACATGCCAGAACCCCGTGCCAATGACCCCGGAAGCACCAGCCGAGCACGCCGGAACCACCTGCTCAACTCGCCTGAACCACCTGCCGGACACGCCAAAATCACCTGCCCGCTACACCAGCACCACTTCGGGGACAAGCCGGAATCACGTGAGGGGCATGCCGGCACAGCCTCTCAGACTGAACCTCGTGCCGGACACCACAGAACCACCTGCCGGACAGACCGGAACCACCTGCCGGACACGCCGGAACCACCGGCTCGACCGGCCGGAACGACCGCTGGACATGCAAAATCACCTGCCGGCTATGCCGGAAACACTTGGCGAACACTCCGGAATCACCTGCCGGGCATGCCGGAACCACCTCTCAGATATGCCAGAACCACGTGCCAATGACCCCGGAAGCACCTGCCGAGCACGCCGGAACCACCTGCTCGACTCGCCAGAACCACCTGCCGGACACGCAAAAATCACCTGCCGGCTACGCCACAACCAGTTGGGGAACACTTCGGAATCACCTGCCGGGCTTGCTGGAACCACCTGCCGGTCATGCCAAAATCACCTGCCAACTACGCCAGTACCACTTGGCGGACACTGTGGAAACACCTGTCGGGCCGGCAGGAACCACATCTCACACGTGCCAGAACCATGTGCATGAGATGCTGGAACCACACCCCGAACAGATGGAAAACACCTGCCAGACCCGTCTGAACAACCTGCCGAGCACGCCGGAGCCACCTGCTCGAGTCGCCGGAACCACCTACCTGACATGCCAAAATCACCAGCCGGGTATGCCAGAACCACTTGGCGGACACTCCGGAATCATCTGCCGGACATGCCGGAACCAGCTCTCAGACACACCAGAACCACGTGCCGGAGACGCCGGAAGCACCTGCCGAGCATGCCGGAGCCACCTGCTCGACTCGCCAGAAACACCTGCCGGACACGCCAAAATCACCTGCCGGGTACGCCAGAACCACCTGGCGGACACTCCAAAATCACCTGCCGCGCATGCCGGAACCACCTCTCAGACGTGCCGGAAGCACGTGCCGGACACGACGGAATCACCTAGTGGACAGACCGGAACCACCTGCCGAGCACGCCGGAGCCACCTGTTCGACTGGCTGGAACCACCTGCCGGACAGGCCAATATTAACTGCTGGCTATGCCAGAACCACCTGGGGGACAGTCCGGGATCACCTGCCAGCCATGGCGGAACCACCTCTCACGCGTACCAGAACCACCTGCCGGAGAAGCTGGAAACACGTCCTGGACAGTCTGGAACCACCTGCCGGCCAAGCCTGAACCACCTGCCAAGCACAACGGAACAACCTGCCAGACACGCCAAAATCACCTGCGTGTTATGCCAGAACCACTTGGAGGACTCTCTGGGATGACCTGCCGGGCATGCCGGAACCACCTCTCAGACGTGCCAGAACCATGTGGCGGACAGTCCGGAATCACCTGTTGGGCATGCGCAACCACCTCTGAGCCGTACCAGAAGCACATGCCGTGCAGGCTGGAACCACCTACCGGACAGACCGGAATCACCTTTCGGGCATGCTGGAACCACCTGTCAGATGTGCCAGAAACACGTGCCGGAGACGCCGGAAGCACCTGCCAAGCACGTTGGAACCACCTGCTCAACTCGCCTGAACCACCTGCCGGACATGCCAAAATCACCTGCCGACTATGCCAGAACCACTTGGCGAACACTCCGGAATCACTTGCCGGGCATGCAGGAACCACATCTCAGACATGCCAGAACCCCGTGCCAATGACCCCGGAAGCACCAGCCGAGCACGCCGGAACCACCTGCTCAACTCGCCTGAACCACCTGCCGGACACGCCAAAATCACCTGCCCGCTACACCAGCACCACTTCGGGGACAAGCCGGAATCACGTGAGGGGCATGCCGGCACAGCCTCTCAGACTGAACCTCGTGCCGGACACCACAGAACCACCTGCCGGACAGACCGGAACCACCTGCCGGACACGCCGGAACCACCGGCTCGACCCGCCGGAACGACCGCTGGACATGCAAAATCACCTGCCGGCTACGCCGGAAACACTTGGCGAACACTCCGGAATCATCTGCCGGGCATGCCGGAACCACCTCTCAGATATGCCAGAACCACGTGCCAATGACCCCGGAAGCACCTGCCGAGCACGCCGGAACCACCTGCTCGACTCGCCAGAACCACCTGCCGGACACGCAAAAATCACCTGCCGGCTACGCCACAACCAGTTGGGGAACACTTCGGAATGACCTGCCGGGCTTGCTGGAACCACCTGCCGGTCATGCCAAAATCACCTGCCAACTACGCCAGTACCACTTGGCGGACACTGTGGAAACACTTGTCGGGCCGGCAGGAACCACATCTCACACGTGCCAGAACCATGTGCATGAGATGCTGGAACCACACCCCGAACAGACGGAAAACACCTGCCAGACCCGTCTGAACAACCTGCCGAGCACGCCAGAGCCACCTGCTCGAGTCGCCGGAACCACCTACCTGACATGCCAAAATCACCAGCCGGGTATGCCAGAACCACTTGGCGGACACTCCGGAATCATCTGCCGGACATGCCGGAACCAGCTCTAAGACACACCAAAACCACGTGCCGGAGACGCCGGAAGCACCTGCCGAGCATGCCGGAGCCACCTGCTCGACTCGCCAGAAACACCTGCCGGACACGCCAAAATCACCTGCCGGGTACGCCAGAACCACCTGGCGGACACTCCGAAATCACCTGCCGCGCATGCCGGAACCACCTCTCAGATGTGCCGGAAGCACGTGCCGGACACGCCGGAATCACCTAGCGGACAGACCGGAACCACCTGCCGAGCACGCCGGAGCCACCTGTTCGACTGGCTGGAACCACCTGCCGGACAGGCCAATATTAACTGCTGGCTATGCCAGAACCACCTGGGGGACAGTCCGGGATCACCTGCCAGCCATGGCGGAACCACCTCTCACACGTACCAGAACCACCTGCCGGAGAAGCTGGAAACACGTCCTGGACAGTCTGGAACCACCTGCCGGCCAAGCCTGAACCACCTGCCAAGCACAACGGAACAACCTGCCAGACACGCCAAAATCACCTGCGTGTTATGCCAGAACCACTTGGAGGACTCTCTGGGATGACCTGCCGGGCATGCCGGAACCACCTCTCAGACGTGCCAGAACCATGTGGCGGACAGTCCGGAATCACCTGTTGGGCATGCGCAACCACCTCTGAGACGTACCAGAACCACATGCCGTGCAGGCTGGAACCACCTACCGGACAGACCGGAATCACCTTTCGGGCATGCCGGAACCACCTGTCAGATGTGCCAGAAACACGTGCCGGAGACGCCGGAAGCACCTGCCAAGCACGTTGGAACCACCTGCTCAACTCGCCTGAACCACCTGCCGGACATGCGAAAATCACCTGCCGACTATGCCAGAACCACTTGGCGAACACTCCGGAATCACTTGCCGGGCATGCAGGAACCACCTCTCAGACATGCCAGAACCCCGTGCCAATGACCCCGGAAGCACCAGCCGAGCACGCCGGAACCACCTGCTCAACTCGCCTGAACCACCTGCCGGACACGCCAAAATCACCTGCCCGCTACACCAGCACCACTTCGGGGACAAGCCGGAATCACGTGAGGGGCATGCCGGCACAGCCTCTCAGACTGAACCTCGTGCCGGACACCACAGAACCACCTGCCGGACAGACCGGAACCACCTGCCGGACACGCCGGAACCACCGGCTCGACCCGCCGGAACGACCGCTGGACATGCAAAATCACCTGCCGGCTACGCCGGAAACACTTGGCGAACACTCCGGAATCATCTGCCGGGCATGCCGGAACCACCAGTCAGATGTTCCAGAAACAGGTGCCGCAGACGCCGGAAGCACCTGCCGAGCACGTAGCAACCACCTGCTCAACTCGCCTGAACCGCCTGCCGGACACGCCAAAATCACCTGCCCGCTACACCAGCACCACTTCGGGGACAAGCCGGAATCACGTGAGGGGCATGCCGGCACAGCCTCTCAGACTGAACCTCGTGCCGGACACCACAGAACCACCTGCCGGACAGACCGGAACCACCTGCCGGACACGCCGGAACCACCGGCTCGACCCGCCGGAACGACCGCTGGACATGCAAAATCACCTGCCGGCTACGCCAGAAACACTTGGCGAACACTCCGGAATCACCTGCCGGGCATGCCGGAACCACCTCTCAGATATGCCAGAACCACGTGCCAATGACCCCGGAAGCACCTGCCGAGCACGCCGGAACCACCTGCTCGACTCGCCAGAACCACCTGCCGGACACGCAAAAATCACCTGCCGGCTACGCCACAACCAGTTGGGGAACACTTCGGAATGACCTGCCGGGCTTGCTGGAACCACCTGCCGGTCATGCCAAAATCACCTGCCAACTACGCCAGTACCACTTGGCGGACACTGTGGAAACACCTGTCGGGCCGGCAGGAACCACATCTCACACGTGCCAGAACCATGTGCATGAGATGCTGGAACCACACCCCGAACAGACGGAAAACACCTGCCAGACCCGTCTGAACAACCTGCCGAGCACGCCGGAGCCACCTGCTCGAGTCGCCGGAACCACCTACCTGACATACCCAAATCACCAGCCGGGTATGCCAGAACCACTTGGCGGACACTCCGGAATCATCTGCCGGACATGCCGGAACCAGCTCTAAGACACACCAGAACCACGTGCCGGAGACGCCGGAAGCACCTGCCGAGCATGCCGGAGCCACCTGCTCGACTCGCCAGAAACACCTGCCGGACACGCCAAAATCACCTGCCGGGTACGCCAGAACCACCTGGCGGACACTCCGAAATCACCTGCCGCGCATGCCGGAACCACCTCTCAGACGTGCCGGAAGCACGTGCCGGACACGCCGGAATCACCTAGCGGACAGACCGGAACCACCTGCCGAGCACGCCGGAGCCACCTGTTCGACTGGCTGGAACCACCTGCCGGACAGGCCAATATCAACTGCTGGCTATGCCAGAACCACCTGGGGGACAGTCCGGGATCACCTGCCAGCCATGGCGGAACCACCTCTCACGCGTACCAGAACCACCTGCCGGAGAAGCTGGAAACACGTCCTGGACAGTCTGGAACCACCTGCCGGCCAAGCCTGAACCACCTGCCAAGCACAACGGAACAACCTGCCAGACACGCCAAAATCACCTGCGTGTTATGCCAGAACCACTTGGAGGACTCTCTGGGATGACCTGCCGGGCATGCCGGAACCACCTCTCAGACGTGCCAGAACCATGTGGCGGACAGTCCAGAATCACCTGTTGGGCATGCGCAACCACCTCTGAGACGTACCAGAACCACATGCCGTGCAGGCTGGAACCACCTACCGGACAGACCGGAATCACCTTTCGGGCATGCCGGAACCACCTGTCAGATGTGCCAGAAACACGTGTCGGAGACGCCGGAAGCACCTGCCAAGCACGTTGGAACCACCTGCTCAACTCGCCTGAACCACCTGCCGGACATGCCAAATTCACCTGCCGACTATGCCAGAACCACTTGGCGAACACTCCGGAATCACTTGCCGGACATGCAGGAAGCACCTCTCAGACATGCCAGAACCCCGTGCCCATGACCCCGGAAGCACCAGCCGAGCACGCCGGAACCACCTGCTCAACTCGCCTGAACCACCTGCCGGACACGCCAAAATCACCTGCCCGCTACACCAGCACCACTTCGGGGACAAGCCGGAATCACGTGAGGGGCATGCCGGCACAGCCTCTCAGACTGAACCTCGTGCCGGACACCACAGAACCACCTGCCGGACAGACCGGAACCACCTGTCGGACACGCCGGAACCACCGGCTCGACCCGCCGGAACGACCGCTGGACATGCAAAATCACCTGCCGGCTACGCCAGAAACACTTGGCGAACACTCCGGAATCACCTGCCGGGCATGCCGGAACCACCTCTCAGATATGCCAGAACCACGTGCCAATGACCCCGGAAGCACCTGCCGAGCACGCCGGAACCACCTGCTCGACTCGCCAGAACCACCTGCCGGACACGCAAAAATCACCTGCCGGCTACGCCACAACCAGTTGGGGAACACTTCGGAATGACCTGCCGGGCTTGCTGGAACCACCTGCCGGTCATGCCAAAATCACCTGCCAACTACGCCAGTACCACTTGGCGGACACTGTGGAAACACCTGTCGGGCCGGCAGGAACCACATCTCACACGTGCCAGAACCATGTGCATGAGATGCTGGAACCACACCCCGAACAGACGGAAAACACCTGCCAGACCCGTCTGAACAACCTGCCGAGCACGCCGGAGCCACCTGCTCGAGTCGCCGGAACCACCTACCTGACATGCCCAAATCACCAGCCGGGTATGCCAGAACCACTTGGCGGACACTCCGGAATCATCTGCCGGACATGCCGGAACCAGCTCTAAGACACACCAGAACCACGTGCCGGAGACGCCGGAAGCACCTGCCGAGCATGCCGGAGCCACCTGCTCGACTCGCCAGAAACACCTGCCGGACACGCCAAAATCACCTGCCGGGTACGCCAGAACCACCTGGCGGACACTCCAAAATCACCTGTCGCGCATGCCGGAACCACCTCTCAGACGTGCCGGAAGCACGTGCCGGACACGCCGGAATCACCTACCGGACAGACCAGAACCACCTGCCGAGCACGCCGGAGCCACCTGTTCGAATGGCTGGAACCACCTGCCGGACAGGCCAATATCAACTGCTGGCTATGCCAGAACCACCTGGGGGACAGTCCGGGATCACCTGCCAGCCATGGCGGAACCACCTCTCACACGTACCAGAACCACCTGCCGGAGAAGCTGGAAACACGTCCTGGACAGTCTGGAACCACCTGCCGGCCAAGCCTGAACCACCTGCCAAGCACAACGGAACAACCTGCCAGACACGCCAAAATCACCTGCGTGTTATGCCAGAACCACTTGGAGGACTCTCTGGGATGACCTGCCGGGCATGCCGGAACCACCTCTCAGACGTGCCAGAACCATGTGGCGGACAGTCCGGAATCACCTGTTGGGCATGCGCAACCACCTCTGAGACGTACCAGAACCACATGCCGTGCAGGCTGGAACCACCTACCGGACAGACCGGAATCACCTTTCGGGCATGCCGGAACCACCTGTCAGATGTGCCAGAAACACGTGCCGGAGACGCCGGTAGCACCGGCCAAGCATGTTGGAACCACCTGCTCAACTCGCCTGAACCACCTGCCGGACATGCCAAAATCACCTGCCGACTATGCCAGAACCACTTGGCGAACACTCCGGAATCACTTGCCGGGCATGCAGGAACCACCTCTCAGACATGCCAGAACCCCGTGCCAATGACCCCGGAAGCACCAGCCGAGCACGCCAGAACCACCTGCTCAACTCGCCTGAACCACCTGCCGGACACACCAAAATCACCTGCCCGCTACACCAGCACCACTTCGGGGACAAGCCGGAATCACGTGAGGGGCATGCCGGCACAGCCTCTCAGACTGAACCTCGTGCCGGACACCACAGAACCACCTGCCGGACAGACCGGAACCACCTGCCGGACACGCCGCAACCACCGGCTCGACCCGCCGGAACGACCGCTGGACATGCAAAATCACCTGCCGGCTACGCCGGAAACACTTGGCGAACACTCCGGAATCACCTGCCGGGCCTGCCGGAACCACCTCTCAGATATGCCAGAACCACGTGCCAACGACCCTGGAAGCACCTGCCGAGCACGCCGGAACCACCTGCTCGACTCGCCAGAACCACCTGCCGGACACGCAAAAATCACCTGCCGGCTACGCCACAACCAGTTGGGGAACACTTCGGAATCACCTGCCGGGCTTGCTGGAACCACCCGCCGGTCATGCCAAAATCACCTGCCAATTACGCCAGTACCACTTGGCGGACACTGTAGAAACACCTGTCGGGCCGGCCGGAACCACATCTCACACGTGCCAGAACCATGTGCATGAGATGCTGGAACCACACCCCGAACAGACGGAAAACACCTGCCAGACCCGTCTGAACAACCTGCCGAGCACGCCGGAGCCACCTGCTCGACTCGCCGGAACCACCTACCTGACATGCCCAAATCACCAGCCGGGTATGCCAGAACCACTTGGTGGACACTCCGGAATCATCTGCCGGACATGCCGGAACCAGCTCTCAGACACACCAGAACCACGTGCCGGAGACGCCGGAAGCACCTGCCGAGCATGCCGGAGCCACCTGCTCGACTCGCCAGAAACACCTGCCGGACACGCCAAAATCACCTGCCGGGTACGCCAGAACCACCTGGCGGACACTCCGAAATCACCTGTCGCGCATGCCGGAACCACCTCTCAGACGTGCAGGAAGCACGTGCCGGACACGCCGGAATCACCTACCGGACAGACCGGAACCACCTGCCGAGCACTCCGTAGCCACCTGTTCGACTGGCTGGAACCACCTGCCGGACAGGCCAATATTAACTGCTGGCTATGCCAGAACCATCTGGGGGACAGTCGGAATCACCTGCCAGCCATGGCGGAACCACCTCTCACACGTACCAGAACCACCTGCCGGAGAACCTGGAAACACGTCCTGGACAGACTGGAACCACGTGACGGCCATGCCTGAACCACCTGCCGAGCATGGCGGAACCACCTGCCGGACACGCCATAATCACCTGCGGGCTATGCCAGAACCACTTGACGACTCTCCGAAATGACCTGCCGTGCATGTTGGAACCACCTCTCAGACGTGCCAGAAGCACGTGGCGGACAGTCCGGAATCACCTGTTGGGCATACGCAACCACCTCTGAGACGTACCAGAACCACGTGCCGTGCACGCCGGAACCACCTACCGGACAGACCGGAATCAACTTTTGGGCATGCCGGAACCACCAGTCAGATGTGCCAGAAACACGTGCCGGAGACGCCGGAAGCACCTGCCGAGCACGTCGCAACCACCTGCTCAACTCGCCTGAACCACCTGCCGGACACGCCAAAATCACCTGCCCGCTACACCAGCACCACTTCGGGGACAAGCCGGAATCACGTGAGGGGCATGCCGGCACAGCCTCTCAGACTGAACCTCATGCCGGACACCACAGAACCACCTGCCGGACAGACCGGAACCACCTGCCGGACACGCCGGAACCACCGGCTCGACCCGCCGGAACGACCGCTGGACATGCAAAATCACCAGCCGGCTACGCCGGAAACACTTGGCGAACACTCCGGAATCACCTGCCGGGCATGCCGGAACCACCTCTCGGATAAGCCAGAACCACGTGCCAATGACCCCGGAAGCACCTGCCGAGCACGCCGGAACCACCTGCTCGACTCGCCAGAACCACCTGCCGGACACGCAAAAATCACCTGCCGGCTACGCCACAACCAGTTGGGGAACACTTCGGAATCACCTGCCGGGCTTGCTGGAACCACCTGCCGGTCATGCCAAAATCACCTGCCAACTACGCCAGTACCACTTGGCGGACACTGTGGAAACACCTGTCGGGCCGGCCGGAACCACATCTCACACGTGCCAGAACCATGTGCATGAGATGCTGGAACCACACCCCGAAAAGACGGAAAACACCTGCCAGACCCGTCTGAACAACCTGCCGAGCACGCCGGAGCCACTTGCTCGACTCGCCGGAACCACCTACCTGACATGCCCAAATCACCAGCCGGGTATGCCAGAACCACTTGGCGGACACTCCGGAATCATCTGCCGGACATGCCGGAACCAGCTCTCAGACACACCAGAACCACGTGCCGGAGACGCCGGAAGCACCTGCCGAGCATGCCGGAGCCACCTGCTCGACTCGCCAGAAACACCTGCCGGACACGCCAAAATCACCTGCCGGGTACGCCAGAACCACCTGGCGGACACTCCGAAATCACCTGTCGCGCATGCCGGAACCACCTCTCAGACGTGCCGGAAGCACGTGCCGGACACGCCGGAATCACCTACCGGACAGACCGGAACCACCTGCCGAGCACGCCGGAGCCACCTGTTCGAATGGCTGGAACCACCTGCCGGACAGGCCAATATTAACTGCTGGCTATGCCAGAACCACCTGGGTGACAGTCCGGGATCACCTGCCAGCCATGGCGGAACCACCTCTCACACGTACCAGAACCACCTGCCGGAGAAGCTGGAAACACGTCCTGGACAGTCTGGAACCACCTGCCGGCCAAGCCTGAACCACCTGCCAAGCACAACGGAACAACCTGCCAGACACGCCAAAATCACCTGCGTGTTATGCCAGAACCACTTGGAGGACTCTCTGGGATGACCTGCCGGGCATGCCGGAACCACCTCTCAGACGTGCCAGAACCATGTGGCGGACAGTCCGGAATCACCTGTTGGGCATGCGCAACCACCTCTGAGACGTACCAGAACCACATGCCGTGCAGGCTGGAACCACCTACCGGACAGACCGGAATCACCTTTCGGGCATGCCGGAACCACCTGTCAGATGTGCCAGAAACACGTGCCGGAGACGCCGGAAGCACCTGCCAAGCACGTTGGAACCACCTGCTCAACTCGCCTGAACCACCTGCCGGACATGCCAAAATCACCTGCCGACTATGCCAGAACCACTTGGCGAACACTCCGGAATCACTTGCCGGGCATGCAGGAACCACCTCTCAGACATGCCAGAACCCCGTGCCAATGACCCCGGAAGCACCAGCCGAGCACGCCGGAACCACCTGCTCAACTCGCCTGAACCACCTGCCGGACACGCCAAAATCACCTGCCCGCTACACCAGCACCACTTCGGGGACAAGCCGGAATCACGTGAGGGGCATGCCGGCACAGCCTCTCAGACTGAACCTCGTGCCGGACACCACAGAACCACCTGCCGGACAGACCGGAACCACCTGCCGGACACGCCGCAACCACCGGCTCGACCCGCCGGAACGACCGCTGGACATGCAAAATCACCTGCCGGCTACGCCGGAAACACTTGGCGAACACTCCGGAATCACCTGCCGGGCATGCCGGAACCACCTCTCAGATATGCCAGAACCACGTGCCAATGACCCCGGAAGCACCTGCCGAGCACGCCAGAACCACCTGCTCGACTCGCCAGAACCACCTGCCGGACACGCAAAAATCACCTGCCGGCTACGCCACAACCAGTTGGGGAACACTTCGGAATCACCTGCCGGGCTTGCTGGAACCACCTGCCGGTCATGCCAAAATCACCTGCCAACTACGCCAGTACCACTTGGCGGACACTGTGGAAACACCTGTCGGGCCAGCCAGAACAACATCTCACACGTGCCAGAACCATGTGCATGAGATGCTGGAACCACACCCCGAACAGACGGAAAACACCTGCCAGACCCGTCTGAACAACCTGACGAGAACGCCGGAGCCACCTGCTCGACTCGCCGGAACCACCTACCTGACATGCCCAAATCACCAGCCGGGTATGCCAGAACCACTTGGCGGACACTCCGGAATCATCTGCCGGACATGCCGGATCCAGCTCTCATAAACACCAGAACCACGTGCCGGAGACGCCGGAAGCACCTGCCGAGCATGCCGGAGCCACCTGCTCGACTCGCCAGAAACACCTGCTGGACATGCCAAAATCACCTGCCGGGTACGCCAGAACCACCTGGCGGACACTCCGAAATCACCTGCCGCGCATGCCGGAACCACCTCTCAGACGTGCCGGAAGCACATGCCAGACACGCCGGAAACACCTAGCGGACAGACCGGAACCACCTGCCGAGCACGCCGGAGCCACCTGTTCGACTGGCTGGAACCACCTGCCGGACAGGCCAATATTAACTGCTGGCTATGCCAGAACCATCTGGGGGACAGTCCGGAATCACTTGCCAGCCATGGCGGAACCATCTCTCACACGTACCAGAACCACCTGCCGGAGAAGCTGGAAACACGTCCTGGACAGACTGGAACCACGTGACGGCCATGCCTGAACCACCTGCCGAGCATGGCGGAACCACCTGCCGGACACGCCAAAATCACCTGCGTGCTACGCCAGAACCAGTTGGACGACTCTCCGAAATGACCTGCTGGGCATGTTGGAACCACCTCTCAGACGTGCCAGAAGCACGTGGCGGACAGTCCGGAATCACCTGTTGGGCATACGCAACCACCTCTGAGACGTACCAGAACCACGTGCCGTGCACGCCGGAACCACATACCTGACAGACCGGAATCAAATTTTGGGCATGCCGGAACCACCAGTCAGATGTGCCAGAAACACGTGCCGGAGACGCCGGAAGCACCTGCCGAGCACGTCGCAACCACCTGCTCAACTCGCCTGAACCACCTGCCGGACACGCCAAAATCACCTGCCCGCTACACCAGCACCACTTCGGGGACAAGCCGGAATCACGTGAGGGGCATGCCGGCACAGCCTCTCAGACTGAACCTCGTGCCGGACACCACAGAACCACCTGCCGGACAGACCGGAACCACCTGCCGGACACGCCGGAACCACCGGCTCGACCCGCCGGAACGACCGCTGGACATGCAAAATCACCTGACGGCTACGCCGGAAACACTTGGCGAACACTCCGGAATCACCTGCCGGGCATGCCGGAACCACCTCTCAGATAAGCCAGAACCACGTGCCAATGACCCCGGAAGCACCTGCCGAGCACGCCGGAACCACCTGCTCGACTCGCCAGAACCACCTGCCGGACACGCAAAAATCACCTGCCGGCTACGCCACAACCAGTTGGGGAACACTTCGGAATCACCTGCCGGGCTTGCTGGAACCACCTGCCGGTCATGCCAAAATCACCTGCCAACTACGCCAGTACCACTTGGCGGACACTGTGGAAACACCTGTCGGGCCGGCCGGAACCACATCTCACACGTGCCAGAACCATGTGCATGAGATGCTGGAACCACACCCCGAACAGACGGAAAACACCTGCCAGACCCGTCTGAACAACGTGCCGAGCACGCCAGAGCCACCTGCTCGACTCGCCGGAACCACCTACCTGACATGCCCAAATCACCAGCCGGGTATGCCAGAACCACTTGGCGGACACTCCGGAATCATCTGCCGGACATGCCGGAACCAGCTCTCAGACACACCAGAACCACGTGTCGGAGACGCCGGAAGCACCTGCCGAGCATGCCGGAGCCACCTGCTCGACTCGCCAGAAACACCTGCCGGACACGCCAAAATCACCTGCCGGGTACGCCAGAACCACCTGGCGGACACTCCGAAATCACCTGTCGCGCATGCCGGAACCACCTCTCAGACGTGCCGGAAGCACGTGCCGGACACGCCGGAATCACCTAGCGGACAGACCGGAACCACCTGCCGAGCACGCCGGAGCCACCTGTTCGACTGGCTGGAACCACCTGCCGGACAGGCCAATATTAACTGCTGGCTATGCCAGAACCACCTGGGTGACAGTCCGGGATCACCTGCCAGCCATGGCGGAACCACCTCTCACACGTACCAGAACCACCTGCCGGAGAAGCTGGAAACACGTCCTGGACAGTCTGGAACCACCTGCCGGCCAAGCCTGAACCACCTGCCAAGCACAACGGAACAACCTGCCAGACACGCCAAAATCACCTGCGTGTTATGCCAGAACCACTTGGAGGACTCTCTGGGATGACCTGCCGGGCATGCCGGAACCACCTCTCAGACGTGCCAGAACCATGTGGCGGACAGTCCGGAATCACCTGTTGGGCATGCGCAACCACCTCTGAGACGTACCAGAACCACATGCCGTGCAGGCTGGAACCACCTACCGGACAGACCGGAATCACCTTTCGGGCATGCCGGAACCACCTGTCAGATGTGCCAGAAACACGTGCCGGAGACGCCGGAAGCACCGGCCAAGCACGTTGGAACCACCTGCTCAACTCGCCTGAACCACCTGCCGGACATGCCAAAATCACCTGCCGACTATGCCAGAACCACTTGGCGAACACTCCGGAATCACTTGCCGGGCATGCAGGAACCACCTCTCAGACATGCCAGAACCCCGTGCCAATGACCCCGGAAGCACCAGCCGAGCACGCCGGAACCACCTGCTCAACTCGCCTGAACCACCTGCCGGACACGCCAAAATCACCTGCCCGCTACACCAGCACCACTTCGGGGACAAGCCGGAATCACGTGAGGGGCATGCCGGCACAGCCTCTCAGACTGAACCTCGTGCCGGACACCACAGAACCACCTGCCGGACAGACCGGAACCACCTGCCGGACACGCCGGAACCACCGGCTCGACCCGCCGGAACGACCGCTGGACATGCAAAATCACCTGCCGGCTACGCCGGAAACACTTGGCGAACACTCCGGAATCACCTGCCGGGCATGCCGGAACCACCTCTCAGATAAGCCAGAACCACGTGACAATGAGCCCGGAAGCACCTGCCGAGCACGCCGGAACCACCTGCTCGACTCGCCAGAACCACCTGCCGGACACGCAAAAATCACCTGCCGGCTACGCCACAACCAGTTGGGGAACACTTCGGAATCACCTGCCGGGCTTGCTGGAACCACCTGCCGGTCATGCCAAAATCACCTGCCAACTACGCCAGTACCACTTGGCGGACACTGTGGAAACACCTGTCGCGCCGGCCGGAACCACATCTCACACGTGCCAGAACCATGTGCATAAGATGCTGGAACCACACCCCGAATAGACGGAAAACACCTGCCAGACCCGTCTGAACAACCTGCCGAAAACGCCGGAGCCACCTGCTCGACTCGCCGGAACCACCTACCTGACATGCCCAAATCACCAGCCGGGTATGCCAGAACCACTTGGCGGACACTCCAGAATCATCTGCCGGACATGCCGGAACCAGCTCTCAGACACACCAGAACCACGTGCCGGAGACGCCGGAAGCACCTGCCGAGCATGCCGGAGCCACCTGCTCGACTCGCCAGAAACACCTGCCGGACACGCCAATATCACCTGCCGGGTACGCCAGAACCACCTGGCGGACACTCCGAAATCACCTGCCGCGCATGCTGGAACCACCTCTCAGACGTGCCGGAAGCACGTGCCGGACACGCCGGAAACACCTAGCGGACAGACCGGAACCACCTGCCGAGCACGCCGGAGCCACCTGTTCGACTGGCTGGAACCACCTGCCGGACAGGCCAATATTAACTGCTGGCTATGCCAGAACCACCTGGGGGACAGTCTGGGATCACCTGCCAGCCATGGCGGAACCACCTCTCACACGTACCAGAACCACCTGCCGGAGAAGCTGGAAACACGTCCTGGACAGTCTGGAACCACCTGCCGGCCAAGCCTGAACCACCTGCCAAGCACAACGGAACAACCTGCCAGACACGCCAAAATCACCTGCGTGTTATGCCAGAACCACTTGGAGGACTCTCTGGGATGACCTGCCGGGCATGCCGGAACCACCTCTCAGACGTGCCAGAACCATGTGGCGGACAGTCCGGAATCACCTGTTGGGCATGCGCAACCACCTCTGAGACGTACCAGAACCACATGCCGTGCAGGCTGGAACCACCTACCGGACAGACCGGAATCACCTTTCGGGCATGCCGGAACCCCCTGTCAGATGTGCCAGAAACACGTGCCGGAGACGCCGGAAGCACCTGCCAAGCACGTTGGAACCACCTGCTCAACTCGCCTGAACCACCTGCCGGACATGCCAAAATCACCTGCCGACTATGCCAGAACCACTTGGCGAACACTCCGGAATCACTTGCCGGGCATGCAGGAACCACCTCTCAGATATGCCAGAACCCCGTGCCAATGACCCCGGAAGCACCAGCCGAGCACGCCGGAACCACCTGCTCAACTCGCCTGAACCAACTGCCGGACACGCCAAAATCACCTGCCCGCTACACCAGCACCACTTCGGGGACAAGCCGGAATCACGTGAGGGGCATGCCGGCACAGCCTCTCAGACTGAACCTCGTGCCGGACACCACAGAACCACCTGCCGGACAGACCGGAACCACCTGCCGGACACGCCGGAACCACCGGCTCGACCCGCCGGAACGACCGCTGGACATGCAAAATCACCTGCCGGCTACGCCGGAAACACTTGGCGAACACTCCGGAATCACCTGCCGGGCATGCCGGAACCACCTCTCAGATAAGCCAGAACCACGTGACAATGAGCCCGGAAGCACCTGCCGAGCACGCCGGAACCACCTGCTCGACTTGCCAGAACCACCTGCCGGACACGCAAAAATCACCTGCCGGCTACGCCACAACCAGTTGGGGAACACTTCGGAATCACCTGCCGGGCTTGCTGGAACCACCTGCCGGTCATGCCAAAATCACCTGCCAACTACGCCAGTACCACTTGGCGGACACTGTTGAAACACCTGTTGGGCCGGCCGGAACCACATCTCAGACGTGCCAGAACCATGTGCATGAGCTGCAGGAACCACACGCCGAATAGACGGAAAACACCTGCCAGACCCGTCTGAACAACCTGCCGAGCACGCCGGAGCCACCTGCTCGACTCGCCGGAACCACATACCTGACATGCCCAAATCACCAGCCGGGTATGCCAGAACCACTTGGCTGACACTCCAGAATCATCTGCCGGACATGCCGGAACCAGCTCTCAGACACACCAGAACCACGTGCCGGAGACGCCGGAAGCACCTGCCGAGCATGCCGGAGCCACCTGCTCGACTCGCCAGAAACACCTGCCGGACACGCCAAAATCACCTGCCGGGTACGCCAGAACCACCTGGCGGACACTCCGAAATCACCTGTCGCGCATGCCGGAACCACCTCTCAGACGTGCCGGAAGCACGTGCCGGACACGCCGGAATCACCTGGCGGACAGACCGGAACCACCTGCCGAGCACGCCAGAGCCACCTGTTCGACTGGCTGGAACCACCTGCCGGACAGGCCAATATTAACTGCTGGCTATGCCAAAAGCACCTGGGGGACAGTCCGGGATCACCTGCCAGCCATGGCGGAACCACCTCTCACACGTACCAGAACCACCTGCCGGAGAAGCTGGAAACACGTCCTGGACAGTCTGGAACCACCTGCCGACCAAGCCTGAACCACCGGCCAAGCACAACGGAACAACCTGCCAGACACGCCAAAATCACCTGCGTGTTATGCCAGAACCACTTGGAGGACTCTCTGGGATGACCTGCCGTGCATGTCGGAACCACCTCTCAGACGTGCCAGAACCATGTGGCGGACAGTCCGGAATCACCTGTTGGGCATGCGCAACCACCTCTGAGACGTACCAGAACCACATGCCGTGCAGGCTGGAACCACCTACCGGACAGACCGGAATCACCTTTCGGGCATGCCGGAACCACCTGTCAGATGTGCCAGAAACACGTGCCGGAGACGCCGGAAGCACCTGCCAAGCACGTTGGAACCACCTGCTCAGCTCGCCTGAACCACCTGCCGGACATGCCAAAATCACCTGCCGACTATGCCAGAACCACTTGGCGAACACTCCGGAATCACTTGCCGGGCATGCAGGAACCACCTCTCAGACATGCCAGAACCCCGTGCCAATGACCCCGGAAGCACCAGCCGAGCACGCCGGAACCACCTGCTCAACTCGCCTGAACCACCTGCCGGACACGCCAAAATCACCTGCCCGCTACACCAGCACCACTTCGGGGACAAGCCGGAATCACGTGAGGGGCATGCCGGCACAGCCTCTCAGACTGAACCTCGTGCCGGACACCACAGAACCACCTGCCGGACAGACCGGAACCACCTGCCGGACACGCCGGAACCACCGGCTCGACCCGCCGGAACGACCGCTGGACATGCAAAATCACCTGCCGGCTACGCCGGAAACACTTGCCGAACACTCCGGAATCACCTGCCGGGCATGCCGGAACCACCTCTCAGATAAGCCAGAACCACGTGCCAATGACCCCGGAAGCACCTGCCGAGCACGCCGGAACCACCTGCTCGACTCGCCAGAACCACCTGCCGGACACGCAAAAATCACCTGCCAGCTACGCCACAACCAGTTGGGGAACACTTCGGAATCACCTGCCGGGCTTGCTGGAACCACCTGCCGGTCATGCCAAAATCACCTGCCAACTACGCCAGTACCACTTGGCGGACACTGTGGAAACACCTGTCGGGCCGGCCGGAACCACATCTCAGACGTGCCAGAACCATGTGCATGAGATGCTGGAACCAAACGCCGAACAGACGGAAAACACCTGCCAGACCCGTCTGAACAACCTGCCGAGCACGCCAGAGGCACCTGCTCGACTCGCAGGAGCCACCTACCTGACATGCCCAAATCACCAGCCGGGTATGCCAGAACCACTTGGCGGACACTCCGGAATCATCTGCCGGACATGCCAGAACCAGCTCTGAGACACACCAGAACCACGTGCCGGAGACGCCGGAAGCACCTGCCGAGCATGCCGGAGCCACCTGCTCGACTCGCCAGAAACACCTGCCGGACACGCCAAAATCACCTGCCGGGTACGCCAGAACCACCTGGCGGACACTCCGAAATCACCTGTCGCGCATGCCGGAACCACCTCTCAGACGTGCCGGAAGCACGTGCCGGACACGCCGGAATCACCTAGCGGACAGACCGGAACCACCTGCCGAGCACGCCGGAGCCACCTGTTCGACTGGCTGGAACCACCTGCCGGACAGGCCAATATTAACTGCTGGCTATGCCAGAACCACCTGGGGGACAGTCCGGGATCACCTACCAGCCATGGCGGAACCACCTCTCACACGTACCAGAACCACCTGCCGGAGAAGCTGGAAACACGTCCTGGACAGTCTGGAACCACCTGCCGGCCAAGCCTGAACCACCTGCCAAGCACAACGGAACAACCTGCCAGACACGCCACAATCACCTGCGTGTTATGCCAGAACCACTTGGAGGACTCTCTGGGATGACCTGCCGGGCATGCCGGAACCACCTCTCAGACGTGCCAGAACCATGTGGCGGACAGTCCGGAATCACCTGTTGGGCATGCGCAACCACCTCTGAGACGTACCAGAACCACATGCCGTGCAGGCTGGAACCACCTACCGGACAGACCGGAATCACCTTTCGGGCATGCCGGAACCACCTGTCAGATGTGCCAGAAACACGTGCCGGAGACGCCGGAAGCACCTGCCAAGCACGTTGGAACCACCTGCTCAACTCGCCTGAACCACCTGCCGGACATGCCAAAATCACCTGCCGACTATGCCAGAACCACTTGGCGAACACTCCGGAATCACTTGCCGGGCATGCAGGAACCACCTCTCAGACATGCCAGAACCCCGTGCCAATGACCCCGGAAGCACCAGCCGAGCACGCCGGAACCACCTGCTCAACTCGCCTGAACCACCTGCCGGACACGCCAAAATCACCTGCCCGCTACACCAGCACCACTTCGGGGACAAGCCGGAATCACGTGAGGGGCATGCCGGCACAGCCTCTCAGACTGAACCTCGTGCCAGAGACCACAGAACCACCTGCCGGACAGACCGGAACCACCTGCCGGACACGCCGGAACCACCGGCTCGACCCGCCGGAACGACCGCTGGACATGCAAAATCACCTGCCGGCTACGCCGGAAACACTTGCCGAACACTCCGGAATCACCTGCCGGGCATGCCGGAACCACCTCTCAGATAAGCCAGAACCACGTGCCAATGACCCCGGAAGCACCTGCCGAGCACGCCGGAACCACCTGCTCGACTCGCCAGAACCACCTGCCGGACACGCAAAAATCACCTGCCAGCTACGCCACAACCAGTTGGGGAACACTTCGGAATCACCTGCCGGGCTTGCTGGAACCACCTGCCGGTCATGCCAAAATCACCTGCCAACTACGCCAGTACCACTTGGCGGACACTGTGGAAACACCTGTCGGGCCGGCCGGAACCACATCTCAGACGTGCCAGAACCATGTGCATGAGATGCTGGAACCACACCCCGAACAGACGGAAAACACCTGCCAGACCCGTCTGAACAACCTGCCGAGCACGCCGGAGCCACCTGCTCGACTCGCCGGAACCACCTACCTGAGATGCCCAAATCACCAGCCGGGTATGCCAGAACCACTTGGCGGACACTCCGGAATCATCTGCCGGACATGCCGGAACCAGCTCTCAGACACACCAGAACCACGTGCCGGAGACGCCGGAAGCACCTGCCGAGCATGCCGGAGCCACCTGCTCGACTCGCCAGAAACACCTGCCGGACACGCCAAAATCACCTGCCGGGTACGCCAGAACCACCTGGCGGACACTCCGAAATCACCTGTCGCGCATGCCGGAACCACCTCTCAGACGTGCCGGAAGCATGTGCCGGACACGCCGGAATCACCTACCGGACAGACCGGAGCCACCTGCCGAGCACTCCGTAGCCACCTGTTCGACTGGCTGGAACCACCTGCCGGACAGGCCAATATTAACTGCTGGCTATGCCAGAACCATCTGGGGGACAGTCGGAATCACCTGCCAGCCATGGCGGAACCACCTCTCACACGTACCAGAACCACCTGCCGGAGAACCTGGAAACACGTCCTGGACAGACTGGAACCACGTGACGGCCATGCCTGAACCACCTGCCGAGCATGGCGGAACCACCTGCCGGACACGCCATAATCACCTGCGGGCTATGCCAGAACCACTTGACGACTCTCCGAAATGACCTGCCGTGCATGTTGGAACCACCTCTCAGACGTGCCAGAAGCACGTGGCGGACAGTCCGGAATCACCTGTTGGGCATACGCAACCACCTCTGAGACGTACCAGAACCACGTGCCGTGCACGCCGGAACCACCTACCGGACAGACCGGAATCAACTTTTGGGCATGCCGGAACCACCAGTCAGATGTGCCAGAAACACGTGCCGGAGACGCCGGAAGCACCTGCCGAGCACGTCGCAACCACCTGCTCAACTCGCCTGAACCACCTGCCGGACACGCCAAAATCACCTGCCCGCTACACCAGCACCACTTCGGGGACAAGCCGGAATCACGTGAGGGGCATGCCGGCACAGCCTCTCAGACTGAACCTCATGCCGGACACCACAGAACCACCTGCCGGACAGACCGGAACCACCTGCCGGACACGCCGGAACCACCGGCTCGACCCGCCGGAACGACCGCTGGACATGCAAAATCACCAGCCGGCTACGCCGGAAACACTTGGCGAACACTCCGGAATCACCTGCCGGGCATGCCGGAACCACCTCTCGGATAAGCCAGAACCACGTGCCAATGACCCCGGAAGCACCTGCCGAGCACGCCGGAACCACCTGCTCGACTCGCCAGAACCACCTGCCGGACACGCAAAAATCACCTGCCGGCTACGCCACAACCAGTTGGGGAACACTTCGGAATCACCTGCCGGGCTTGCTGGAACCACCTGCCGGTCATGCCAAAATCACCTGCCAACTACGCCAGTACCACTTGGCGGACACTGTGGAAACACCTGTCGGGCCGGCCGGAACCACATCTCACACGTGCCAGAACCATGTGCATGAGATGCTGGAACCACACCCCGAAAAGACGGAAAACACCTGCCAGACCCGTCTGAACAACCTGCCGAGCACGCCGGAGCCACTTGCTCGACTCGCCGGAACCACCTACCTGACATGCCCAAATCACCAGCCGGGTATGCCAGAACCACTTGGCGGACACTCCGGAATCATCTGCCGGACATGCCGGAACCAGCTCTCAGACACACCAGAACCACGTGCCGGAGACGCCGGAAGCACCTGCCGAGCATGCCGGAGCCACCTGCTCGACTCGCCAGAAACACCTGCCGGACACGCCAAAATCACCTGCCGGGTACGCCAGAACCACCTGGCGGACACTCCGAAATCACCTGTCGCGCATGCCGGAACCACCTCTCAGACGTGCCGGAAGCACGTGCCGGACACGCCGGAATCACCTAGCGGACAGACCGGAACCACCTGCCGAGCACGCCGGAGCCACCTGTTCGACTGGCTGGAACCACCTGCCGGACAGGCCAATATTAACTGCTGGCTATGCCAGAACCACCTGGGTGACAGTCCGGGATCACCTGCCAGCCATGGCGGAACCACCTCTCACACGTACCAGAACCACCTGCCGGAGAAGCTGGAAACACGTCCTGGACAGTCTGGAACCACCTGCCGGCCAAGCCTGAACCACCTGCCAAGCACAACGGAACAACCTGCCAGACACGCCAAAATCACCTGCGTGTTATGCCAGAACCACTTGGAGGACTCTCTGGGATTACCTGCCGGGCATGCCGGAACCACCTCTCAGACGTGCCAGAACCATGTGGCGGACAGTCCGGAATCACCTGTTGGGCATGCGCAACCACCTCTGAGACGTACCAGAACCACATGCCGTGCAGGCTGGAACCACCTACCGGACAGACCGGAATCACCTTTCGGGCATGCCGGAACCACCTGTCAGATGTGCCAGAAACACGTGCCGGAGACGCCGGAAGCACCTGCCAAGCACGTTGGAACCACCTGCTCAACTCGCCTGAACCACCTGCCGGACATGCCAAAATCACCTGCCGACTATGCCAGAACCACTTGGCGAACACTCCGGAATCACTTGCCGGGCATGCAGGAACCACCTCTCAGACATGCCAGAACCCCGTGCCAATGACCCCGGAAGCACCAGCCGAGCACGCCGGAACCACCTGCTCAACTCGCCTGAACCACCTGCCGGACACGCCAAAATCACCTGCCCGCTACACCAGCACCACTTCGGGGACAAGCCGGAATCACGTGAGGGGCATGCCGGCACAGCCTCTCAGACTGAACCTCGTGCCGGACACCACAGAACCACCTGCCGGACAGACCGGAACCACCTGCCGGACACGCCGCAACCACCGGCTCGACCCGCCGGAACGACCGCTGGACATGCAAAATCACCTGCCGGCTACGCCGGAAACACTTGGCGAACACTCCGGAATCACCTGCCGGGCCTGCCGGAACCACCTCTCAGATATGCCAGAACCACGTGCCAACGAGCCTGGAAGCACCTGCCGAGCACGCCGGAACCACCTGCTCGACTCGCCAGAACCACCTGCCGGACATGCAAAAATCACCTGCCGGCTACGCCACAACCAGTTGGGGAACACTTCGGAATCACCTGCCGGGCTTGCTGGAACCACCTGCCGGTCACGCCAAAATCACCTGCCAATTACGCCAGTACCACTTGGCGGACACTGTAGAAAAACCTGTCGGGCCGGCCGGAACCACATCTCACACGTGCCAGAACCATGTGCATGAGATGCTGGAACCACACCCCGAACAGACGGAAAACACCTGCCAGACCCGTCTGAACAACCTGCCGAGCACGCCGGAGCCACCTGCTCGACTCGCCGGAACCACCTACCTGACATGCCCAAATCACCAGCCGGGTATGCCAGAACCACTTGGCGGACACTCCGGAATCATCTGCCGGACATGCCGGAACCAGCTCTCAGACACACCAGAACCACGTGCCGGAGACGCCGGAAGCACCTGCCGAGCATGCCGGAGCCACCTGCTCGACTCGCCAGAAACACCTGCCGGACACGCCAAAATCACCTGCCGGGTACGCCAGAACCACCTGGCGGACACTCCGAAATCACCTGTCGCGCATGCCGGAACCACCTCTCAGACGTGCCGGAAGCACGTGCCGGACACGCCGGAATCACCTACCGGACAGACCGGAACCACCTGCCGAGCACTCCGTAGCCACCTGTTCGACTGGCTGGAACCACCTGCCGGACAGGCCAATATTAACTGCTGGCTATGCCAGAACCATCTGGGGGACAGTCGGAATCACCTGCCAGCCATGGCGGAACCACCTCTCACACGTACCAGAACCACCTGCCGGAGAACCTGGAAACACGTCCTGGACAGACTGGAACCACGTGACGGCCATGCCTGAACCACCTGCCGAGCATGGCGGAACCACCTGCCGGACACGCCATAATCACCTGCGGGCTATGCCAGAACCACTTGACGACTCTCCGAAATGACCTGCCGTGCATGTTGGAACCACATCTCAGACGTGCCAGAAGCACGTGGCGGACAGTCCGGAATCACCTGTTGGGCATACGCAACCACCTCTGAGACGTACCAGAACCACGTGCCGTGCACGCCGGAACCACCTACCGGACAGACCGGAATCAACTTTTGGGCATGCCGGAACCACCAGTCAGATGTGCCAGAAACACGTGCCGGAGACGCCGGAAGCACCTGCCGAGCACGTCGCAACCACCTGCTCAACTCGCCTGAACCACCTGCCGGACACGCCAAAATCACCTGCCGGGTACGCCAGAACCACCTGGCGGACACTCCGAAATCACCTGTCGCGCATGCCGGAACCACCTCTCAGACGTGCCGGAAGCACGTGCCGGACACGCCGGAATCACCTAGCGGACAGACCGGAACCACCTGCCGAGCACGCCAGAGCCACCTGTTCGACTGGCTGGAACCACCTGCCGGACAGGCCAATATTAACTGCTGGCTATGCCAAAAGCACCTGGGGGACAGTCCGGGATCACCTGCCAGCCATGGCGGAACCACCTCTCACACGTACCAGAACCACCTGCCGGAGAAGCTGGAAACACGTCCTGGACAGTCTGGAACCACCTGCCGACCAAGCCTGAACCACCTGCCAAGCACAACGGAACAACCTGCCAGACACGCCAAAATCACCTGCGTGTTATGCCAGAACCACTTGGAGGACTCTCTGGGATGACCTGCCGGGCATGCCGGAACCACCTCTCAGACGTGCCAGAATCATGTGGCGGACAGTCCGGAATCACCTGTTGGGCATGCGCAACCACCTCTGAGACGTACCAGAACCACATGCCGTGCAGGCTGGAACCACCTACCGGACAGACCGGAATCACCTTTCGGGCATGCCGGAACCACCTGTCAGATGTGCCAGAAACACGTGCCGGAGACGCCGGAAGCACCTGCCAAGCACGTTGGAACCACCTGCTCAACTCGCCTGAACCACCTGCCGGACATGCCAAAATCACCTGCCGACTATGCCAGAACCACTTGGCGAACACTCCGGAATCAATTGCCGGGCATGCAGGAACCACCTCTCAGACATGCCAGAACCCCGTGCCAATGACCCCGGAAGCACCAGCCGAGCACGCCGGAACCACCTGCTCAACTCGCCTGAACCACCTGCCGGACACGCCAAAATCACCTGCCCGCTACACCAGCACCACTTCGGGGACAAGCCGGAATCACGTGAGGGGCATGCCGGCACAGCCTCTCAGACTGAACCTCGTGCCGGACACCACAGAACCACCTGCCGGACAGACCGGAACCACCTGCCGGACACGCCGGAACCACCGGCTCGACCCGCCGGAACGACCGCTGGACATGCAAAATCACCTGCCGGCTACGCCGGAAACACTTGGCGAACACTCCGGAATCACCTGCCGGGCATGCCGGAACCACCTCTCAGATATGCCAGAACCACGTGCCAATGACCCCGGAAGCACCTGCCGAGCACGCCAGAACCACCTGCTCGACTCGCCAGAACCACCTGCCGGACACGCAAAAATCACCTGCCGGCTACGCCACAACCAGTTGGGGAACACTTCGGAATCACCTGCCGGGCTTGCTGGAACCACCTGCCGGTCATGCCAAAATCACCTGCCAACTACGCCAGTACCACTTGGCGGACACTGTGGAAACACCTGTCGGGCCAGCCAGAACAACATCTCACACGTGCCAGAACCATGTGCATGAGATGCTGGAACCACACCCCGAACAGACGGAAAACACCTGCCAGACCCGTCTGAACAACCTGACGAGCACGCCGGAGCCACCTGCTCGACTCGCCGGAACCACCTACCTGACATGCCCAAATCACCAGCCGGGTATGCCAGAACCACTTGGCGGACACTCCGGAATCATCTGCCGGACATGCCGGAACCAGCTCTCATAAACACCAGAACCACGTGCCGGAGACGCCGGAAGCACCTGCCGAGCATGCCGGAGCCACCTGCTCGACTCGCCAGAAACACCTGCTGGACATGCCAAAATCACCTGCCGGGTACGCCAGAACCACCTGGCGGACACTCCGAAATCACCTGCCGCGCATGCCGGAACCACCTCTCAGACGTGCCGGAAGCACATGCCAGACACGCCGGAAACACCTACCGGACAGACCGGAACCACCTGCCGAGCACGCCGGAGCCACCTGTTCGACTGGCTGGAACCACCTGCCGGACAGGCCAATATTAACTGCTGGCTATGCCAGAACCATCTGGGGGACAGTCCGGAATCACTTGCCAGCCATGGCGGAACCATCTCTCACACGTACCAGAACCACCTGCCGGAGAAGCTGGAAACACGTCCTGGACAGACTGGAACCACGTGACGGCCATGCCTGAACCACCTGCCGAGCATGGCGGAACCACCTGCCGGACACGCCAAAATCACCTGCGTGCTACGCCAGAACCAGTTGGACGACTCTCCGAAATGACCTGCTGGGCATGTTGGAACCACCTCTCAGACGTGCCAGAAGCACGTGGCGGACAGTCCGGAATCACCTGTTGGGCATACGCAACCACCTCTGAGACGTACCAGAACCACGTGCCGTGCACGCCGGAACCACATACCTGACAGACCGGAATCAAATTTTGGGCATGCCGGAACCACCAGTCAGATGTGCCAGAAACACGTGCCGGAGACGCCGGAAGCACCTGCCGAGCACGTCGCAACCACCTGCTCAACTCGCCTGAACCACCTGCCGGACACGCCAAAATCACCTGCCCGCTACACCAGCACCACTTCGGGGACAAGCCGGAATCACGTGAGGGGCATGCCGGCACAGCCTCTCAGACTGAACCTCGTGCCGGACACCACAGAACCACCTGCCGGACAGACCGGAACCACCTGCCGGACACGCCGGAACCACCGGCTCGACCCGCCGGAACGACCGCTGGACATGCAAAATCACCTGACGGCTACGCCGGAAACACTTGGCGAACACTCCGGAATCACCTGCCGGGCATGCCGGAACCACCTCTCAGATAAGCCAGAACCACGTGCCAATGACCCCGGAAGCACCTGCCGAGCACGCCGGAACCACCTGCTCGACTCGCCAGAACCACCTGCCGGACACGCAAAAATCACCTGCCGGCTACGCCACAACCAGTTGGGGAACACTTCGGAATCACCTGCCGGGCTTGCTGGAACCACCTGCCGGTCATGCCAAAATCACCTGCCAACTACGCCAGTACCACTTGGCGGACACTGTGGAAACACCTGTCGGGCCGGCCGGAACCACATCTCACACGTGCCAGAACCATGTGCATGAGATGCTGGAACCACACCCCGAACAGACGGAAAACACCTGCCAGACCCGTCTGAACAACGTGCCGAGCACGCCGGAGCCACCTGCTCGACTCGCCGGAACCACCTACCTGACATGCCCAAGTCACCAGCCGGGTATGCCAGAACCACTTGGCGGACACTCCGGAATCATCTGCCGGACATGCCGGAACCAGCTCTCAGACACACCAGAACCACGTGTCGGAGACGCCGGAAGCACCTGCCGAGCATGCCGGAGCCACCTGCTCGACTCGCCAGAAACACCTGCCGGACACGCCAAAATCACCTGCCGGGTACGCCAGAACCACCTGGCGGACACTCCGAAATCACCTGTCGCGCATGCCGGAACCACCTCTCAGACGTGCCGGAAGCACGTGCCGGACACGCCGGAATCACCTAGCGGACAGACCGGAACCACCTGCCGAGCACGCCGGAGCCACCTGTTCGACTGGCTGGAACCACCTGCCGGACAGGCCAATATTAACTGCTGGCTATGCCAGAACCACCTGGGTGACAGTCCGGGATCACCTGCCAGCCATGGCGGAACCACCTCTCACACGTACCAGAACCACCTGCCAGAGAAGCTGGAAACACGTCCTGGACAGTCTGGAACCACCTGCCGGCCAAGCCTGAACCACCTGCCAAGCACAATGGAACAACCTGCCAGACACGCCAAAATCACCTGCGTGTTATGCCAGAACCACTTGGAGGACTCTCTGGGATGACCTGCCGGGCATGCCGGAACCACCTCTCAGACGTGCCAGAACCATGTGGCGGACAGTCCGGAATCACCTGTTGGGCATGCGCAACCACCTCTGAGACGTACCAGAACCACATGCCGTGCAGGCTGGAACCACCTACCGGACAGACCGGAATCACCTTTCGGGCATGCCGGAACCACCTGTCAGATGTGCCAGAAACACGTGCCGGAGACGCCGGAAGCACCTGCCAAGCACGTTGGAACCACCTGCTCAACTCGCCTGAACCACCTGCCGGACATGCCAAAATCACCTGCCGACTATGCCAGAACCACTTGGCGAACACTCCGGAATCACTTGCCGGGCATGCAGGAACCACCTCTCAGACATGCCAGAACCCCGTGCCAATGACCCCGGAAGCACCAGCCGAGCACGCCGGAACCACCTGCTCAACTCGCCTGAACCACCTGCCGGACACGCCAAAATCACCTGCCCGCTACACCAGCACCACTTCGGGGACAAGCCGGAATCACGTGAGGGGCATGCCGGCACAGCCTCTCAGACTGAACCTCGTGCCGGACACCACAGAACCACCTGCCGGACAGACCGGAACCACCTGCCGGACACGCCGGAACCACCGGCTCGACCCGCCGGAACGACCGCTGGACATGCAAAATCACCTGCCGGCTACGCCGGAAACACTTGGCGAACACTCCGGAATCACCTGCCGGGCATGCCGGAACCACCTCTCAGATAAGCCAGAACCACGTGACAATGACCCCGGAAGCACCTGCCGAGCACGCCGGAACCACCTGCTCGACTCGCCAGAACCACCTGCCGGACACGCAAAAATCACCTGCCGGCTACGCCACAACCAGTTGGGGAACACTTCGGAATCACCTGCCGGGCTTGCTGGAACCACCTGCCGGTCATGCCAAAATCACCTGCCAACTACGCCAGTACCACTTGGCGGACACTGTGGAAACACCTGTCGCGCCGGCCGGAACCACATCTCACACGTGCCAGAACCATGTGCATGAGATGCTGGAACCACACCCCGAATAGACGGAAAACACCTGCCAGACCCGTCTGAACAACCTGCCGAAAACGCCGGAGCCACCTGCTCGACTCGCCGGAACCACCTACCTGACATGCCCAAATCACCAGCCGGGTATGCCAGAACCACTTGGCGGACACTCCGGAATCATCTGCCGGACATGCCGGAACCAGCTCTAAGACACACCAGAACCACGTGCCGGAGACGCCGGAAGCACCTGCCGAGCATGCCGGAGCCACCTGCTCGACTCGCCAGAAACACCTGCCGGACACGCCAATATCACCTGCCGGGTACGCCAGAACCACCTGGCGGACACTCCGAAATCTCTGCCGCGCATGCTGGAACCACCTCTCAGACGTGCCGGAAGCACGTGCCGGACACGCCGGAAACACCTAGCGGACAGACCGGAACCACCTGCCGAGCACGCCGGAGCCACCTGTTCGACTGGCTGGAACCACCTGCCGGACAGGCCAATATCAACTGCTGGCTATGCCAGAACCACCTGGGGGACAGTCTGGGATCACCTGCCAGCCATGGCGGAACCACCTCTCACACGTACCAGAACCACCTGCCGGAGAAGCTGGAAACACGTCCTGGACAGTCTGGAACCACCTGCCGGCCAAGCCTGAACCACCTGCCAAGCACAACGGAACAACCTGCCAGACACGCCAAAATCACCTGCGTGTTATGCCAGAACCACTTGGAGGACTCTCTGGGATGACCTGCCGGGCATGCCGGAACCACCTCTCAGACGTGCCAGAACCATGTGGCGGACAGTCCGGAATCACCTGTTGGGCATGCGCAACCACCTCTGAGACGTACCAGAACCACATGCCGTGCAGGCTGGAACCACCTACCGGACAGACCGGAATCACCTTTCGGGCATGCCGGAACCACCTGTCAGATGTGCCAGAAACACGTGCCGGAGACGCCGGAAGCACCTGCCAAGCACGTTGGAACCACCTGCTCAACTCGCCTGAACCACCTGCCGGACATGCCAAAATCACCTGCCGACTATGCCAGAACCACTTGGCGAACACTCCGGAATCACTTGCCGGGCATGCAGGAACCACCTCTCAGATATGCCAGAACCCCGTGCCAATGTCCCCGGAAGCACCAGCCGAGCACGCCGGAACCACCTGCTCAACTCGCCTGAACCAACTGCCGGACACGCCAAAATCACCTGCCCGCTACACCAGCACCACTTCGGGGACAAGCCGGAATCACGTGAGGGGCATGCCGGCACAGCCTCTCAGACTGAACCTCGTGCCGGACACCACAGAACCACCTGCCGGACAGACCGGAACCACCTGCCGGACACGCCGGAACCACCGGCTCGACCCGCCGGAACGACCGCTGGACATGCAAAATCACCTGCCGGCTACGCCGGAAACACTTGGCGAACACTCCGGAATCACCTGCCGGGCATGCCGGAACCACCTCTCAGATATGCCAGAACCACGTGCCAATGACCCTGGAAGCACCTGCCGAGCACGCCGGAACCACGTGCTCGACTCGCCAGAACCACCTGCCGGACACGCAAAAATCACCTGCCGGCTACGCCACAACCAGTTGGGGAACACTTCGGAATCACCTGCCGGGCTTGCTGGAACCACCTGCCGGACACGCCAAAATCACCTGCCGGGTACGCCAGAACCACCTGGCGGACACTCCGAAACCACCTGTCGCGCATGCCGGAACCACCTCTCAGACGTTCCGGAAGCACGTGCCGGACACGCCGGAATCACCTACCGGACAGACCGGAACCACCTGCCGAGCACGCCGGAGCCACCTGTTCGACTCGCTGGAACCACCTGCCGGACAGGCCAATATCAACTGCTGGCTATGCCAGAACCACCTGGGGGACGGTCCGGAATCACCTGCCAGCCATGGCGGAACCACCTCTCAGACGTACCAGAACCACCTGCCGGAGAAGCTGGAAACACGTCCTGGACAGTCTGGAACCACCTGCCGTCCAAGCCTGAACCACCTGCCAAGCACAACGGAACAACCTGCCAGACACGCCAAAATCACCTGCGTGTTATGCCAGAACCACTTGGAGGACTCTCTGGGATGACCAGCCGGGCATGCCGGAACCACCTCTCAGACGTGCCAGAACCATGTGGTGGACAGTCCGGAATCACCTGTTGGGCATACGCAACCACCTCTGACACGTACCAGAACCACGTGCCGTGCACGCCGGAACCACCTACCGGACAGACCGGAATCAACTTTTGGGCATGCCGGAACCACCAGTCAGATGTGCCAGAAACACGTGCCGGAGACGCCGGAAGCACCTGCCGAGCACGTCGCAACCACCTGCTCAACTCGCCTGAACCACCTGCCGGAGAAGCTGGAAACACGTCCTGGACAGACTGGAACCACGTGACGGCCATGCCTGAACCACCTGCCGAGCACGGCAGAACCACCTGCCGGACACGCCAAAATCACCTGCGGGCTACGCCAGAACCACTTGGACGACTCTCCGAAATGACCTGCCGGGCATGTTGGAACCACCTCTCAGACGTGCCAGAAGCACGTGGCGGACAATCCGGAATCACCTGTTGGGCATACGCAACCACCTCTGAGACGTACCAGAACCACGTGCCGTGCACGCCGGAACCACCTGCCGGACAGACCGGAATCAACTTTTGGGCATGCCGGAACCACCAGTCAGATGTGCCAGAAACACGTGCCGGAGACGCCGGAAGCACCTGCCGAGCACGTCGCAACCACCTGCTCAACTCGCCTGAACCACCTGCCGGACATGCCAAAATCACCTGCCGACTATGCCAGAACCACTTGGCGAACACTCCGGAATCACTTGCCGGGCATGCAGGAACCACCTCTCAGACATGCCAGAACCCCGTGCCAATGACCCCGGAAGCACCAGCCGAGCACGCCGGAACCACCTGCTCAACTCGCCTGAACCACCTGCCGGACACGCCAAAATCACCTGCCCGCTACACCAGCACCACTTCGGGGACAAGCCGGAATCACGTGAGGGGCATGCCGGCACAGCCTCTCAGACTGAACCTCGTGCCGGACACCACAGAACCACCTGCCGGACAGACCGGAACCACCTGCCGGACACGCCGGAACCACCGGCTCGACCCGCCAGAACGACCACTGGACATGCAAAATCACCTGCCGGCTACGCCGGAAACACTTGGCGAACACTCCGGAATCACCTGGAGGGCATGCCGGAACCACCCATCAGATATGCCAGAACCACGTGCCAATGACCCCGGAAGCACCTGCCGAGCACGCCGGAACCACCTGCTCGACTCGCCAGAACCACCTGCCGGACACGCAAAAATCACCTGCCGGCTACGCCACAACCAGTTGGGGAACACTTCGGAATCACCTGCCGGGCTTGATGGAACCACCTGCCGGTCATGCCAAAATCACCTGCCAACTACGCCAGTACCACTTGGCGGACACTGTGGAAACACCTGTCGGGCCGGCCGGAACCACATCTCACACGTGCCAGAACCATGTGCATGAGATGCTGGAACCACACCCCGAACAGACGGAAAACACCTGCCAGACTCGTCTGAACAACCTGCCGAGCACGCCGGAGCCACCTGCTCGACTCGCCGGAACCACCTACCTGACATGCCCAAATCACCAGCCGGGTATGCCAGAACCACTTGGCGGACACTCCGGAATCATCTGCCGGACATGCCGGAACCAGCTCTCAGACACACCAGAACCACGTGCCGGACACGCCGGAATCACCTAGCGCACCACCGGAAACACCTGCCGAGCACGCCGGAGCCACCTGTTCGACTGGCTCTAACCACCTGCCGGACAGGCCAATATTAACTGCTGGCTATGCCAGAACCACCTGGGGGACGGTCCGGAATCACCTGCCAGCCCTGGCGGACCCACCTCTCACACGTACCAGAACCACCTGCCGGAGAAGCTGGAAAAACGTCCTGGACAGTCTGGAACCACCTGCCGGCCAAGCCTGAACCACCTGCCAAGCACAACGGAACAACCTGCCAGACACGCCAAAATCACCTGCGTGTTATGCCAGAACCACTTGGAGGACTCTCTGGGATGACCTGCCGGGCATGCCGGGACCACCTCTCAGACGTGCCAGAACCATGTGGCGGACAGTCCGGAATCACCTGTTGGGCATGCGCAACCACCTCTGAGACGTACCAGAACCACATGCCGTGCAGGCTGGAACCACCTACCGGACAGACCGGAATCACCTTTCGGGCATGCCGGAACCACCTGTCAGATGTGCCAGAAACACGTGCCGGAGACGCCGGAAGCACCTGCCAAGCACGTTGGAACCACCTGCTCAACTCGCCTGAACCACCTGCCGGACATGCCAAAATCACCTGCCGACTATGCCAGAACCACTTGGCGAACACTCCGGAATCACTTGCCGGGCATGCAGGAACCACCTCTCAGACATGCCAGAATCCCGTGCCAATGACCCCGGAAGCACCAGCCGAGCACGCCAGAACCACCTGCTCAACTCGCCTGATCCACCTGCCGGACACGCCAAAATCACCTGCCCGCTACACCAGCACCACTTCGGGGACAAGCCGGAATCACGTGAGGGGCATGCCGGCACAGCCTCTCAGACTGAACCTCATGCCGGACACCACAGAACCACCTGCCGGACAGACCGGAACCACCTGCCGGTCACGCCGGAACCACCGGCTCGACCCGCCGGAACGACCGCTGGACATGCAAAATCACCTGCCGGCTATGCCGGAAACACTTGGCGAACACTCCGGAATCACCTGCCGGGCATGCCGGAACCACCTCTCAGATATGCCAGAACCACGTGCCAATGACCCCGGAAGCACCTGCCGAGCACGCCGGAACCACTTGCTCGACTCGCCCGAACCACATGCCGGACAGGCAAAAATCACCTGCCAGCTACGCCACAACCAGTTGGGGAACACTTCGGAATCACCTGCCGGCCTTGCAGGAACCACCTGCCGGTCATGCCAAAATCACCTGCCAACTACGCCAGTACCACTTGGCGGACACTGTGGAAACACCTGTCGGGCCGGCCGGAACCACATCTCACACGTGCCAGAAGCATGTGCATGAGATGCTGGAACCACACCCCGAACAGACGGAAAACACCTGCCAGACCCGTCTGAACAACCTGCCGAGCACGCCGGAGCCACCTGCTCGACTCGCCGGAACCACCTACCTGACATGCCCAAATCACCAGCCGGGTATGCCAGAACCACTTGGCGGACACTCCGGAATCATCTGCCGGACATGCCGGAACCAGCTCTCAGACACACCAGAACCACGTGCCGGAGACGCCGGAAGCACCTGCCGAGGATGCCGGAGCCACCTGCTCGACTCGCCAGAAACACCTGCCGGACACGCCAAAATCACCTGCCGGGTACGCCAGAACCACCTGGCGGACACTCCGAAATCACCTGCCGCGCATGCCGGAACCACCTCTCAGACGTGCCGGAAGCACGTGCCGGACACGCCGGAATCACCTAGCGGACAGACCGGAACCACCTGCCGAGCACGCCGGAGCCACCTGTTCGACTCGCTGGAGCCACCTGCCGGACAGGCCAATATCAACTGCTGGCTATGCCAGAACCACCTGGGGGACAGTCCGGGATCACCTGCCAGCCATGGCGGAACCACCTCTCACACGTACCAGAACCACCTGCCGGAGAACCTGGAAACACGTCCTGGACAAACTGGAACCACGTGACGGCCATGCCTGAACCACCTGCCGAGCACGGTCGAACCACCTGCCGGACACGCCAAAATCACCTGCGGGCTACGCCAGAACCACTTGGACGACTCTCCGAAATGACCTGCCGGGCATGTTGGAACCACCTCTCAGACGTGCCAGAAGCACGTGGCGGACAGTCCGGTATCACCTGTTGGGCATACGCAACCACCTCTGAGACGTACCAGAACCACGTGCCGTGCACGCCGGAACCACCTACCGGACAGACCGGAATCAACTTTTGGGCATGCCGGAACCACCAGTCAGATGTGCCAGAAACACGTGCCGGAGACGCCGGAAGCACCTGCCGAGCACGTCGCAACCACCTGCTCAACTCGCCTGAACCACCTGCCGGACACGCCAAAATCACCTGCCCGCTACACCAGCACCACTTCGGGGACAAGCCGGAATCACGTGAGGGGCATGCCGGCACAGCCTCTCAGACTGAACCTCGTGCCGGACACCACAGAACCACCTGCCGGACAGACCGGAACCACCTGCCGGACACGCCGGAACCACCGGCTCGACCCGCCGGAACGACCGCTGGACATGCAAAATCACCTGCCGGCTACGCCGGAAACACTTGGCGAACACTCCGGAATCACCTGCCGGGCATGCCGGAACCACCTCTCAGATAAGCCAGAACCACGTGCCAATGACCCCGGAATCACCAGCCGTGCACGCCGGAACCACCTGCTCGACTCGCCAGAACCACCTGCCGGACACGCAAAAATCACCTGCCGGCTACACCACAACCAGTTGGGGAACACGTCGGAATCACCTGCCGGGCTTGCTGGAACCACCTGCCGGTCATGCCAAAATCACCTGCCAACTACGCCAGGACCACTTGGCGGACACTGTCGAAACACCTGTCGGGCCGGCCGGAACCACATCTCAGACGTGCCAGAACCATGTGCATGATATGCTGGAACCACACCCCGAACAGACGGAAGACACCTGCCAGACCCGTCTGAACAACCTGCCGAGCACGCCGGAGCCACCTGCTCGACTCGCCGGAACCACCTACCTGACATGCCCAAATCACCAGCCGGGTATGCCAGAACCACTTGGCGGACACTCCGGAATCATCTGCCGGACATGCCGGAACCAGCTCTCAGACACACCAGAACCACGTGCCGGAGACGCCGGAAGCACCTGCCGAGCATGCCGGAGCCACCTGCTCGACTCGCCAGAAACACCTGCCGGACACGCCAAAATCACCTGCGGGGTACCCCAGAACCACCTGGCGGACACTCCGAAACCACCTGTCGCGCATGCCGGAACCACATCTCAGACGTGCCGGAAGCACGTGCCGGACACGCCGGAATCACCTACCGGACAGACCGGAACCACCTGCCGAGCACGCTGGAGCCACCTGTTCGACTCGCTGGAACCACCTGCCGGACAGGCCAATATCAACTGCTGGCTATGCCAGAACCACCTGGGGGACGGTCCGGAATCACCTGCCAGCCATGGCGGAACCACCTCTCAGACGTACCAGAACCACCTGCCGGAGAAGGTGGAAACACGTCCTGGACAGTCTGGAACCACCTGCCGGCCAAGCCTGAACCACCTGCCAAGCACAACGGAACAACCTGCCAGACACGCCAAAATCACCTGCGTGTTATGCCAGAACCACTTGGAGGACTCTCTGGGATGACCTGCCAGGCATGCCGGAACCACCTCTCAGACGTGCCAGAACCATGTGGCGGACAGTCCGGAATCACCTGTTGGGCATGCGCAACCACCTCTGAGACGTACCAGAACCACATGCCGTGCAGGCTGGAACCACCTACCGGACAGACCGGAATCACCTTTCGGGCATGCCGGAACCACCTGTCAGATGTGCCAGAAACACGTGCCGGAGATGCCGGAAGCACCTGCCAAGCACGTCGCAACCACCTGCTCAACTCGCCTGAACCACCTGCCGGACATGCCAAAATCACCTGCCGACTATGCCAGAACCACTTGGCGAACACTCCGGAATCACTTGCCGGGCATGCAGGAACCACCTCTCAGACATGCCAGAACCCCGTGCCAATGACCCCGGAAGCACCAGCCGAGCACGCCGGAACCACCTGCTCGACTCGCCAGAACCACCTGCCGATCACGCAAAAATCACCTGCCGGCTACGCCACAACCAGTTGGTGAACACTTTGGAATCACCTGCCAGGCTTGCTGGAACCACCTGCCAGTCATGCCAAAATCACCTGCCAACTACGCCAGAACCGCTTGGCGGACACTGCGGAAACACCTGTCGGGCCGGCTGGAACCACATCTCAGACGTGCCAGAAACGTGTTCATGAGATGCTGGAACCACACCCCGAACAGAAGGATACCACCTGCCAAAACCGCCTGAACCACCTGCTGAGCACGCCGGAACCACCTGCTCGACTCACCGGTACCACATCCCTGACACGCCAAAATCACCTGCTGGGTATGCCAGAACCACTTGGCGGACACTCCGGAATCATCTGCCGGACATGCCGGAACCAGCTCTCAGACACACCAGAACCACGTGCCGGAGACGCCGGAAGCACCTGCCGAGCATGCCGGAGCCACCTGCTCGACTCGCCAGAAACACCTGCCGGACACGCCAAAATCACCTGCCGGGTACGCCAGAACCACCTGGCGGACACTCCGAAACCACCTGTCGCGCATGCCGGAACCACCTCTCAGACGTGCCGGAAGCACGTGCCGGACACGCCGGAATCACCTACCGGACAGACCGGAACCACCTGCCGAGCACGCCGGAGCCACCTGTTCGAGTCGCTGGAACCACCTGCCGGACAGGCCAATATCAACTGCTGGCTATGCCAGAACCACCTGGGGGACGGTCCGGAATCACCTGCCAGCCATGGCGGAACCACCTCTCAGACGTACCAGAACCACCTGCCGGAGAAGCTGGAAACACGTCCTGGACAGACTGGAACCACGTGACGGCCGTGCCTGAACCACCTGCCGAGCACGGCGGAACCACCTGCCGGACACGCCAAAATCACCTGCGGGCTACGCCAGAACCACTTGGACGACTCTCCGAAATGACCTGCCGGGCATGTTGGAACCACCTCTCAGACGTGCCAGAAGCACGTGGCGGACAGTCCGGAATCACCTGTTGGGCATACGCAACCACCTCTGAGACGTACCAGAACCACGTGCCGTGCACGCCGGAACCACCTACCGGACAGACCGGAATCAACTTTTGGGCATGCCGGAACCACCTGTCAGATGTGCCAGAAACACGTGCCGGAGACGCCGGAAGCACCTGCCGAGCACGTCGCAACCACCTGCTCAACTCGCCTGAACCACTTGCCGGACATGCCAAAATCACCTGCCCGCTACACCAGCACCACTTCGGGGACAAGCCGGAATCACGTGAGGGGCATGCCGGCACAGCCTCTCAGACTGAACCTCGTGCCGGACACCACAGAACCACCTGCCGGACAGACCGGAACCACCTGCCGGACACGCCGGAACCACCGGCTCGACCCGCCGGAACGACCGCTGGACATGCAAAATCACCTGCCGGCTACGCCAGAAACACTTGGCGAACACTCCGGAATCACCTGCCGGGCATGCCGGAACCACCTCTCAGATATGCCAGAACCACGTGCCAATGAACCCGGAAGCACCAGCCGAGCACGCCGGAACCACCTGCTCGACTCGCCAGAACCACCTGCCGGACACGCAAAAATCACCTGCCGGCTACGCCACAACCAGTTGGGGAACACTTCGGAATCACCTGCCGGGCTTGCTGGAACCACCTGCCGGTCATGCCAAAATCACCTGCCAACTACGCCAGGACCACTTGGCGGACACTGTGGAAACACCTGTCGGGCCGGCCGGAACCACATCTCAGACGTGCGAGAACCATGTGCATGAGATGCTGGAACCACACCCCGAACAGACGGAAAACACCTGCCAGACCCGTCTGAACAACCTGCCGAGCACGCCGGAGCCACCTGCTCGACTCGCCGGAACCACCTACCTGACATGCCCAAATCACCAGCCGGGTATGCCAGAACCACTTGGCGGACACTCCGGAATCATCTGCCGGACATGCCGGAACCAGCTCTCAGACACACCAGAACCACGTGCCGGAGACGCCGGAAGCACCTGCCGAGCATGCCAGAGCCACCTGCTCGACTCGCCAGAAACACCTGCCGGACACGCCAAAATCACCTGCCGGGTATGCCAGAACCACCTGGCGGACACTCCGAAACCACCTGTCGCGCATGCCGGAACCACCTCTCAGACGTGCCGGAAGCACGTGCCGGACACGCCGGAATCACCTACCGGACAGACCGGAACCACCTGCCGAGCACGCCGGGGCCACCTGTTCGACTCGCTGGAACCACCTGCCGGACAGGCCAATATCAACTGCTGGCTATGCCAGAACCACCTGGGGGACGGTCCGGAATCACCTGCCAGCCATGGCGGAACCACCTCTCAGACGTACCAGAACCACCTGCCGGAGAAGCTGGAAACACGTCCTGGACAGTCTGGAACCACCTGCCGGCCAAGCCTGAACCACCTGCCAAGCACAACGGAACAACCTGCCAGACACGCCAAAATCACCTGCGTGTTATGCCAGAACCACTTGGAGGACTCTCTGGGATGACCTGCCAGGCATGCCGGAACCACCTCTCAGACGTGCCAGAACCATGTGGCGGACAGTCCGGAATCACCTGTTGGGCATGCGCAACCACCTCTGAGACGTACCAGAACCACATGCCGTGCAGGCTGGAACCACCTACCGGACAGACCGGAATCACCTTTCGGGCATGCCGGAACCACCTGTCAGATGTGCCAGAAACACGTGCCGGAGACGCCGGAAGCACCTGCCAAGCACGTCGGAACCACCTGCTCAACTCGCCTGAACCACCTGCCGGACATGCCAAAATCACCTGCCGACTATGCCAGAACCACTTGGCGAACACTCCGGAATCACTTGCCGGGCATGCAGGAACCACCTCTCAGACATGCCAGAACCCCGTGCCAATGACCCCGGAAGCACCAGCCGAGCACGCCGGAACCACCTGCTCGACTCGCCAGAACCACCTGCCGATCACGCAAAAATCACCTGCCGGCTACGCCACAACCAGTTGGGGAACACTTTGGAATCACCTGCCAGGCTTGCTGGAACCACCTGCCAGTCATGCCAAAATCACCTGCCAACTACGCCAGAACCGCTTGGCGGACACTGCGGAAACACCTGTCGGGCCGGCTGGAACCACATCTCAGACGTGCCAGAAACGTGTTCATGAGATGCTGGAACCACACCCCGAACAGACGGATACCACCTGCCAGAACCGCCTGAACCACCTGCTGAGCACGCCGGAACGACCTGCTCGACACACCGGTACCACCTCCCTGACACGCCAAAATCACCTGCTGGCTATGCCAGAACCACTTGGCGGACACTCCGGAATCACCTGCCGGGCATGCCGGAACCACCTCTCAGATATGCCAGAACCACGTGCCAATGAACCCGGAAGCACCAGCCGAGCACGCCGGAACCACCTGCTCGACTCGCCAGAACCACCTGCCGGACACGCAAAAATCACCTGCCGGCTACGCCACAACCAGTTGGGGAACACTTCGGAATCACCTGCCGGGCTTGCTGGAACCACCTGCCGGTCATGCCAAAATCACCTGCCAACTACGCCAGGACCACTTGGCGGACACTGTGGAAACACCTGTCGGGCCGGCCGGAACCACATCTCAGACGTGCGAGAACCATGTGCATGAGATGCTGGAACCACACCCCGAACAGACGGAAAACACCTGCCAGACCCGTCTGAACAACCTGCCGAGCACGCCGGAGCCACCTGCTCGACTCGCCGGAACCACCTACCTGACATGCCCAAATCACCAGCCGGGTATGCCAGAACCACTTGGCGGACACTCCGGAATCATCTGCCGGACATGCCGGAACCAGCTCTCAGACACACCAGAACCACGTGCCGGAGACGCCGGAAGCACCTGCCGAGCATGCCAGAGCCACCTGCTCGACTCGCCAGAAACACCTGCCGGACACGCCAAAATCACCTGCCGGGTATGCCAGAACCACCTGGCGGACACTCCGAAACCACCTGTCGCGCATGCCGGAACCACCTCTCAGACGTGCCGGAAGCACGTGCCGGACACGCCGGAATCACCTAGCGGACAGACCGGAACCACCTGCCGAGCACGCCGGAGCCACCTGTTCGACTCGCTGGAACCACCTGCCGGACAGGCCAATATCAACTGCTGGCTATGCCAGAACCACCTGGGGGACGGTCCGGAATCACCTGCCAGCCATGGCGGAACCACCTCTCAGACGTACCAGAACCACCTGCCGGAGAAGCTGGAAACACGTCCTGGACAGTCTGGAACCACCTGCCGGCCAAGCCTGAACCACCTGCCAAGCACAACGGAACAACCTGCCAGACACGCCAAAATCACCTGCGTGTTATGCCAGAACCACTTGGAGGACTCTCTGGGATGACCTGCCAGGCATGCCGGAACCACCTCTCAGACGTGCCAGAACCATGTGGCGGACAGTCCGGAATCACCTGTTGGGCATGCGCAACCACCTCTGAGACGTACCAGAACCACATGCCGTGCAGGCTGGAACCACCTACCGGACAGACCGGAATCACCTTTCGGGCATGCCGGAACCACCTGTCAGATGTGCCAGAAACACGTGCCGGAGATGCCAGAAGCACATGCCAAGCACGTCGCAACCACCTGCTCAACTCGCCTGAACCACCTGCCGGACATGCCAAAATCACCTGCTGGGTATGCCAGAACCACTTGGCGGACACTCCGGAATCATCTGCCGGACATGCCGGAACCAGCTCTCAGACACACCAGAACCAAGTGCCGGAGACGCCGGAAGCACCTGCCGAGCATGCCGGAGCCACCTGCTCGACTCGCCAGAAACACCTGCCGGACACGCCAAAATCACCTGCCGGGTATGCCAGAACCACCTGGCGGACACTACGGAATCACCTGCCACGCATGCCGGAACCACCTCTCAGACGTGCCGGAAGCACGTGCCGGACACGCCGGAAACACCTACCGGACAGACCGGAACCACCTGCCGAGAACGCCGGAGCCACCTGTTCGACTCACTGGAACCACCTGCCGGACAGGCCAATATCAACTGCTGGCTATGCCAGAACCACCTGGGGGACAGTCCGGGATCACCTGCCAGCCATGGCGGAACCACCTCTCAGACGTACCAGAACCACCTGCCGGAGAAGCTGGAAACACGTCCTGGACAGACTGGAACCACGTGACAGCCATGCCTGAACCACCTGCCGAGAACGGCGGAACCACCTGCCGGACACGCCAAAATCACCTGCGGGCTACGCCAGAACCACTTGGACGACTCTCCGAAATGACCTGCCGGGCATGTTGGAACCACCTCTCAGACGTGCCAGAAGCACGTGGCGGACAGTCCGGAATCACCCGTTGGGCATACGCAACCACCTCTGACACGTACCAGAACCACGTGCCGTGCACGCCGGAACCACCTACCGGACAGACCGGAATCAACTTTTGGGCATGCCGGAACCACCAGTCAGATGTGCCAGAAACACGTGCCGGAGACGCCGGAAGCACCTGCCGAGCACGTCGCAACCACCTGCTCAACTCGCCTGAACCACCTGCCGGACACGCCAAAATCACCTGCCCGCTACACCAGCACCACTTCGGGGACAAGCCGGAATCACGTGAGGGGCATGCCGGCACAGCCTCTCAGACTGAACCTCGTGCCGGTAACCACAGAAATACCTGCCAGACAAACCGGAACCACCTGCCGGACACGCCGGAACCACCGTCTCGACCCGCCGGAACGACCGCTGGACATGCAAAATCACCTGCCGGCTACGCCGGAAACACTTGGCGAACACTCCGGAATCACCTGCCGGGCATGCCGGAACCACCTCTCAGATATGCCAGAACCACGTGCCAATGACCCCGGAAGCACCTGCCGAGCACGCCGGAACCACCTGCTCGACTCGCCAGAACCACCTGCCGGACACGCAAAAATCACCTGCCGCCTACGCCACAACCAGTTGGGGAACACTTCGGAATCACCTGCCGGGCTTGCTGGAACCACCTGCCGGTCATGCCAAAATCACCTGCCAACTACGCCAGTACCACTTGGCGGACACTGTGGAAACACCTGTCGGGCCGGCCGGAACCACATCTCACACGTGCCAGAACCATGTGCATGAGATGCTGGAACCACACCCCGAACAGACGGAAAACACCTGCCAGACCCATCTGAACAAGCTGCCGAGCACGCCGGAGCCACCTGCTCGACTCGCCGGAACCACCTACCTGACATGCCCAAATCACCAGCCGGGTATGCCAGAACCACTTGGCGGACACTCCGGAATCATCTGCCGGACATGCCGGAACCAGCTCTCAGACACACCAGAACCACGTGCCGGAGACGCCGGAAGCACCTGCCGAGCATGCCGGAGCCACCTGCTCGACTCGCCGGAAACACCTGCCGGACACGCCAAAATCACCTGCCGGGTACGCCAGAACCACCTGGCGGACACTCCGAAACCACCTGTCGCGCATGCCGGAACCACCTCTCAGACGTGCCGGAAGCACGTGCCGGACACGCCGGAAACACCTACCGGACAGACCGGAACCACCTGCCGAGCACGCTGGAGCCACCTGTTCGACTCGCTGAAACCACCTGCCGGACAGGCCAATATCAACTGCTGGCTATGCCAGAACCACCTGGGGGACAGTCCGGAATCACCTGCCAGCCATGGCGGACCCACCTCTCACACGTACCAGAACCACCTGCCGGAGAAGCTGGAAACACGTCCTGTACAGTCTGGAACCACCTGCCGGCCAAGCCTGAACCACCTGCCAAGCACAACGGAACAACCTGCCAGACACGCCAAAATCACCTGCGTGTTATGCCAGAACCACTTGGAGGACTCTCTGGGATGACCTGCCGGGCATGCCGGAACCACCTCTCAGACGTGCCAGAACCATGTGGCGGACAGTCCGGAATCACCTGTTGGGCATGCGCAACCACCTCTGAGACGTACCAGAACCACATGCCGTGCAGGCTGGAACCACCTACCGGACAGACCGGAATCACCTTTCGGGCATGCCGGAACCACCTGTCAGATGTGCCAGAAACACGTGCCGGAGATGCCGGAAGCACATGCCAAGCACGTTGGAACCACCTGCTCAACTCGCCTGAACCACCTGCCGGACATGCCAAAATCACCTGCCGACTATGCCAGAACCACTTGGCGAACACTCCGGAATCACTTGCCGGGCATGCAGGAACCACCTCTCAGACATGACAGAACCCCGTGCCAATGACCCCGGAAGCACCCGCCGAGCACGCCGGAACCACCTGCTCGACTCGCCAGAACCACCTGCCGATCACGCAAAAATCACCTGCCGTCTACGCCACAACCAGTTGGTGAACACTTTGGAATCACCTGCCAGGCTTGCTGGAACCACCTGCCAGTCATGCCAAAATCACCTGCCAACTACGCCAGAACCGCTTGGCGGACACTGCGGAAACACCTGTCGGGCCGGCTGGAACCACATCTCAGACGTGCCAGAAACGTGTTCATGAGATGCTGGAACCACACCCCGAACAGACGGATACCACCTGCCAGAACCGCCTGAACCACCTGATGAGCACGCCGGAACCACCTGCTCGACTCACCGGTACCACCTCCCTGACACGCCAAAATCACCTGCTGGGTATGCCAGAACCACTTGGCGGACACTCCGGAATCATCTGCCGGACATGCCGGAACCAGCTCTCAGACACACCAGAACCAAGTGCCGGAGACGCCGGAAGCACCTGCCGAGCATGCCGGAGCCACCTGCTCGACTCGCCAGAAACACCTGCCGGACACGCCAAAATCACCTGCCGGGTATGCCAGAACCACCTGGCGGACACTACGGAATGACCTGCCACGCATGCCGGAACCACCTCTCAGACGTGCCGGAAGCACGTGCCGGACACGCCGGAAACACCTACCGGACAGACCGGAACCACCTGCCAAGAACGCCGGAGCCACCTGTTCGACTCGCTGGAACCACCTGCCGGACAGGCCAATATCAACTGCTGGCTATGCCAGAACCACCTGGGGGACAGTCCGGGATCACCTGCCAGCCATGGCGGAACCACCTCTCAGACGTACCAGAACCACCTGCCGGAGAAGCTGGAAACACGTCCTGGACAGACTGGAACCACGTGACAGCCATGCCTGAACCACCTGCCGAGAACGGCGGAACCACCTGCCGGACACGCCAAAATCACCTGCGGGCTACGCCAGAACCACTTGGACGACTCTCCGAAATGACCTGCCGGGCATGTTGGAACCACCTCTCAGACGTGCCAGAAGCACGTGGCGGACAGTCCGGAATCACCCGTTGGGCATACGCAACCACCTCTGACACGTACCAGAACCACGTGCCGTGCACGCCGGAACCACCTACCGGACAGACCGGAATCGAATTTTGGGCATGCCGGAACCACCAGTCAGATGTGCCAGAAACACGTGCCGGAGACGCCGGAAGCACCTGCCAAGCACGTCGCAACCACCTGCTCAACTCGCCTGAACCACCTGCCGGACACGCCAAAATCACCTGCCCGCTACACCAGCACCACTTCGGGGACAAGCCAGAATCACGTGAGGGGCATGCCGGCACAGCCTCTCAGACTGAACCTCGTGCCGGACACCACAGAACCACCTGCCGGACAGACCGGAACCACCTGCCGGACACGCCGGAAAAACCGGCTCGACCCGCCGGAACGACCGCTGGACATGCAAAATCACCTGCCGGCTACGCTGGAAACACTTGGCGAACACTCCGGAATCACCTGCCGGGCATGCCGGAACCACCTCTCAGATATGCCAGAACCACGTGCCAATGACCCCGGAAGCACCTGCCGTGCACGCCGGAACCACCTGCTCGACTCGCCAGAACCACCTGTCGGACACGCAAAAATCACCTGCCGGCTACGCCACAACCAGTTGGGGAACACTTCGTAATCACCTGCCGGGCTTGCTGGAACCACCTGCCGGTCATGCCAAAATCACCTGCCAACTACGCCAGTACCACTTGGCGGACACTGTGGAAACACCTGTCGGGCCGGCCGGAACCACATCTCACACGTGCCAGAACCATGTGCATGAGATGCTGGAACCACACCCCGAACAGACGGAAAACACCTGCCAGACCCGTCTGAACAAGCTGCCGAGCACGCCGGAGCCACCTGCTCGACTCGCCGGAACCACCTACCTGACATGCCCAAATCACCAGCCGGGTATGCCAGAACCACTTGGCGGACACTCCGGAATCATCTGCCGGACATGCCGGAACCAGCTCTCAGACACACCAGAACCACGTGCCGGAGACGCCGGAAGCACCTGCCGAGCATGCCGGAGCCACCTGCTCGACTCGCCAGAAACACCTGCCGGACACGCCAAAATCACCTGCCGGGTACGCCACAACCACCTGGCGGACACTCCGAAATCACCTGCCGCGCATGCCGGAACCACCTCTCAGACGTGCCGGAAGCACGTGCCGGACACGCCGGAATCACCTAGCGGACAGACCGGAACCACCTGCCGAGCACGCCGGAGCCACCTGTTCGACTGGCTGGAACCACCTGCCGGACAGGCCAATATTAACTGCTGGCTATGCCAGAACCACCTGGGGGACAGTCCGGGATCACCTGCCAGCCATGGCGGAACCACCTCTCACACGTACCAGAACCAGCTGCCGGAGAAGCTGGAAACACGTCCTCGACAGTCTGGAACCACCTGCCGGCCAAGCCTGAACCACCTGCCAAGCACAACGGAACAACCTGCCAGACACGCCAAAATCACCTGCGTGTTATGCCAGAACCACTTGGAGGACTCTCTGGGATGACCTGCCGGGCATGCCGGAACCACCTCTCAGACGTGCCAGAACCATGTGGCGGACAGTCCGGAATCACCTGTTGGGCATGCGCAACCACCTCTGAGACGCACCAGAACCACATGCAGTACAGGCTGGAACCACCTACCGGACAGACCGGAATCACCTGCCGGGCATGCCGGAACCACCTCTCAGATATGCCAGGAACAAGTGCCTATGACCCCGGAAGCACCTGCCGAGAACGCCGGAACCACCTGCTCGACTCGCCAGAACCACCTTCCGGACATGCCAAAATCACCTGCCGGGTATGGCAGAACCACCTGGCGGACACTACGGAATCACCTGCCGCGCATGCCGGAACCACCTCTCAGACGTGCCGGAAGCACGTGCCAGACACGCCGGAAACACCTACCGGACAGACCGGAACCACCTGCCAAGAACGCCGGAGCCACCTGTTCGACTCGCCTGAACCACATGCCGGATACACGAAAATCACCTGCCCGCTACACCAGCACCACTTCGGGGACAAGCCGGAATCACGTGAGGGGCATGCCTGCACAGCCTCTCAGACTGAACCTCGTGCCGGACACCACAGAACCACCCGCCGGACAGACCGGAACCACCTGCCGGACACGCCAGAACCACCGGCTCGACCCGCCGGAACGACCGCTTGACATGCAAAATCACCTGCCGGCTACGCCGGAAACACTTGGCGAACACTCCGGAATCACCTGCCGGGCATGCCGGAACCACCTCTCAGATATGCCAGAACCACGTGCCAATGAGCCCGGAAGCACCTGCCGAGCACGCCAGAACCACCTGCTCGACTCGCCAGAACCACCTGCCGGACACGCAAAAATCACCTGCCGGCTACGCCACAACCAGTTGGGGAACACTTCGGAATCACCTGCCGGGCTTGCTGGAACCACCTGCTGGTCATGCCAAAATCACCTTCCAACTACGCCAGTACCACTTGGCGGACACTGTGGAAACACCTGTCGGGCCGGCAGGAACCACATCTCACACGTGCCAGAACCATGTGCATGAGATGCTGGAACCACACCCCGAACAGACGGAAAACACCTGCCAGACCCGTCTGAACAACCTGCCGAGCACGCCGGAGCCACCTGCTCGACTCGCCGGAACCACCTACCTGACATGCCCAAATCACCAGCCGGGTATGCCAGAACCACTTGGCGGACACTCCGGAATCATCTGCCGGACATGCCGGAACCAGCTCTCAGACACACCCGAACCACGTGCCGGAGACGCCGGAAGAACCTGCCGAGCATGCCGGAGCCACCTGCTCGACTCGCCAGAAACACCTGCCGGACACGCCAAAATCACCTGCCGGGTACGCCAGAACCACCTGGCGGACACTCCGAAATCACCTGCCGCGCATGCCGGAACCACCTCTCAGACGTGCCGGAAGCACGTGCCGGACACGCCGGAAACACCTACCGGACAGACCGGAACCACCTGCCGAGCACGCCGGAGCCACCTGTTCGACTGGCTGGAACCACCTGCCGGACAGGCCAATATTAACTGCTGGCTATGCCAGAACCACCTGGGGGACAGTCCGGGATCACCTGCCAGCCATGGCGGAACCACCTCTCACACGTACCAGATCCACCTGCCGGAGAAGCTGGAAACACGTCCTGGACAGTCTGGAACCACCGGCCGGCCAAGCCTGAACCACCTGCCAAGCACAACGGAATAACCTGCCAGACACGCCAAAATCACCTGCGTGTTATGCCAGAAGCACTTGGAGGACTCTCTGGGATGACCTGCCGTGCATGCCGGAACCACCTCTCAGACGTGCCAGAACCATGTGGCGGACAGTCCGGAATCACCTGTTGGGCTTGCGCAACCACCTCTGAGACGTACCAGAACCACATGCCGTGCAGGCTGGAACCACCTACCGGACAGACCGGAATCACCTTTCGGGCATGCCGGAACCACCTGTCAGATGTGCCAGAAACACGTGTCGGAGACGCCGGAAGCACCTGCCAAGCACGTTGGAACCACCTGCTCAACTCGCCTGAACCACCTGCCGGACATGCCAAAATCACCTGCCGACTATGCCAGAACCACTTGGCAAACACTCCGGAATCACTTGCCGGGCATGCAGGAACCACCTCTCAGACATGCCAGAACCCCGTGCCCATGACCCCGGAAGCACCAGCCGAGCACGCCGGAACCACCTGCTCAACTCGCCTGAACCACATGCCGGATACGCGAAAATCACCTGCCCGCTACACCAGCACCACTTCGGGGACAAGCCGGAATCACGTGAGGGGCATGCCGGCACAGCCTCTCAGACTGAACCTCGTGCCGGACACCACAGAACCACCTGCCGCACAGACCGGAACCACCTGCCGGACACACCGGAACCACCGGCTCGACCCGCCGGAACGACCCCTGGACATGCAAAATCACCTGCCGGCTACGCCGGAAACACTTGGCGAACACTCCGGAATCACCTGCCGGGCATGCCGGAACCACCTCTCAGATATGCCAGAACCACGTGCCAATGACCCCGGAAGCACCTGCCGAGCACGCCGGAACCACCTGCTCGACTCGCCAGAACCACCTGCCGGACACGCAAAAATCACCTGCCGCCTACGCCACAACCAGTTGGGGAACACTTCGGAATCACCTGCCGGGCTTGCTGGAACCACCTGCCGGTCATGCCAAAATCACCTGCCAACTACGACAGTACCACTTGGCGGACACTGTGGAAACACCTGTCGGGCCGGCAGGAACCACATCTCACACGTGCCAGAACCATGTGCATGAGATGCTGGAACCACACCCCGAACAGACGGAAAACACCTGCCAGACCCGTCTGAACAAGCTGCCGAGCACGCCGGAGCCACCTGCTCGACTCGCCGGAACCACCTACCTGACATGCCCAAATCACCAGCCGGGTATGCCAGAACCACTTGGCGGACACTCCGGAATCATCTGCCGGACATGCCGGAACCAGCTCTCAGACACACCAGAACCACGTGCCGGAGACGCCGGAAGCACCTGCCGAGCATGCCGGAGCCACCTGCTCGACTCGCCAGAAACACCTGCCGGACATGCCAAAATCACCTGCCGGGTACGCCAGAACCACCTGGCGGACACTCCGAAATCACCTGTCGCGCATGCCGGAACCACCTCTCAGACGTGCCGGAAGCACGTGCCGGACACGCCGGAAACACCTACCGGACAGACCGGAACCACCTGCCGAGCACGCCGGAGCCACCTGTTCGACTGGCTGGAACCACCTGCCGGACAGGCCAATATTAACTGCTGGCTATGCCAGAACCACCTGGGGGACAGTCCGGGATCACCTGCCAGCCATGGCGGAACCACCTCTCACACGTACCAGAACCACCTGCCGGAGAAGCTGGAAACACGTCCTCGACAGTCTGGAACCACCTGCCGGCCAAGCCTGAACCACCTGCCAAGCACAACGGAACAACCTGCCAGACACGCCAAAATCACCTGCGTGTTATGCCAGAACCACTTGGAGGACTCTCTGGGATGACCTGCCGGGCATGCCGGAACCACCTCTCAGACGTGCCAGAACCATGTGGCGGACAGTCCGGAATCACCTGTTGGGCATGCGCAACCACCTCTGAGCCGTACCAGAACCACATGCCGTGCAGGCTGGAACCACCTACCGGACAGACCGGAATCACCTTTCGGGCATGCCGGAACCACCTGTCAGATGTGCCAGAAACACGTGCCGGAGACGCCGGAAGCACCGGCCAAGCACGTTGGAACCACCTGCTCAACTCGCCTGAACCACCTGCCGGACATGCCAAAATCACCTGCCGACTATGCCAGAACCACTTGGCGAACACTCCGGAATCACTTGCCGGGCATGCAGGAACCACCTCTCAGACATGCCAGAACCCCGTGCCAATGACCCCGGAAGCACCAGCCGAGCACGCCGGAACCACCAGCTCAACTCGCCTGAACCACCTGCCGGACACGCCAAAATCACCTGCCCGCTACACCAGCACCACTTCGGGGACAAGCCGGAATCACGTGAGGGGCATGCCGGCACAGCCTCTCAGACTGAACCTCGTGCCGGACACCACAGAACCACCTGCCGCACAGACCGGAACCACCTGCCGGACACACCGGAACCACCGGCTCGACCCGCCGGAACGACCCCTGGACATGCAAAATCACCTGCCGGCTACGCCGGAAACACTTGGCGAACACTCCGGAATCACCTGCCGGGCATGCCGGAACCACCTCTCAGATATGCCAGAACCACGTGCCAATGACCCCGGAAGCACCTGCCGAGCACGCCGGAACCACCTGCTCGACTCGCCAGAACCACCTGCCGGACACGCAAAAATCACCTGCCGCCTACGCCACAACCAGTTGGGGAACACTTCGGAATCACCTGCCGGGCTTGCTGGAACCACCTGCCGGTCATGCCAAAATCACCTGCCAACTACGCCAGTACCACTTGGCGGACACTGTGGAAACACCTGTCGGGCCGGCAGGAACCACATCTCACACGTGCCAGAACCATGTGCATGAGATGCTGGAACCACACCCCGAACAGACGGAAAACACCTGCCAGACCCGTCTGAACAAGCTGCCGAGCACGCCGGAGCCACCTGCTCGACTCGCCGGAACCACCTACCTGACATGCCCAAATCACCAGCCGGGTATGCCAGAACCACTTGGCGGACACTCCGGAATCATCTGCCGGACATGCCGGAACCAGCTCTCAGACACACCAGAACCACGTGCCGGAGACGCCGGAAGCACCTGCCGAGCATGCCGGAGCCACCTGCTCGACTCGCCAGAAACACCTGCCGGACACGCCAAAATCACCTGCCGGGTACGCCAGAACCACCTGGCGGAAACTCCGAAATCACCTGTCGCGCATGCCGGAACCACCTCTCAGACGTGCCGGAAGCACGTGCCGGACACGCCGGAAACACCTACCGGACAGACCGGAACCACCTGCCGAGCACGCCGGAGCCACCTGTTCGACTGGCTGGAACCACCTGCCGGACAGGCCAATATTAACTGCTGGCTATGCCAGAACCACCTGGGGGACAGTCCGGGATCACCTGCCAGCCATGGCGGAACCACCTCTCACACGTACCAGAACCACCTGCCGGAGAAGCTGGAAACACGTCCTCGACAGTCTGGAACCACCTGCCGGCCAAGCCTGAACCACCTGCCAAGCACAACGGAACAACCTGCCAGACACGCCAAAATCACCTGCGAGTTATGCCAGAACCACTTGGAGGACTCTCTGGGATGACCTGCCGGGCATGCCGGAACCACCTCTCAGACGTGCCAGAACCATGTGGCGGACAGTCCGGAATCACCTGTTGGGCATGCGCAACCACCTCTGAGACGTACCAGAACCACATGCCGTGCAGGCTGGAAACACCTACCGGACACACCGGAATCACCTTTCGGGCATGCCGGAACCACCTGTCAGATGTGCCAGAAACACGTGTCGGAGACGCCGGAAGCACCTGCCAAGCACGTTGGAAGCACCTGCTCAACTCGCCTGAACCACCTGCCGGACATGCCAAAATCACCTGCCGACTATGCCAGAACCACTTGGCGAACACTCCGGAATCACTTGCCGGGCATGCAGGAACCACCTCTCAGACATGCCAGAACCCCGTGCCCATGACCCCGGAAGCACCAGCCGAGCACGCCGGAACCACCTGCTCAACTCGCCTGAACCACATGCCGGATACGCAAAAATCACCTGCCCGCTACACCAGCACCACTTCGGGGACAAGCCGGAATCACGTGAGGGGCATGCCTGCACAGCCTCTCAGACTGAACCTCGTGCCGGACACCACAGAACCACCTGCCGGACAGACCGGAACCACCTGCCGGACACGCCGGAACCACCGGCTCGACCCGCCGGAACGACCGCTGGACATGCAAAATCACCTGCCGGCTACACCGGAAACACTTGGCGAACACTCCGGAATCACCTGCCGGGCATGCCGGAACCACATCTCAGATATGCCAGAACCACGTGCCAATGACCCCGGAAGCACCTGCCGAGCACGCCGGAACCACCTGCTCGACTCGCCAGAACCACCTGCCGGACACGCAAAAATCACCTGCCGCCTACGCCACAACCAGTTGGGGAACACTTCGGAATCACCTGCCGGGCTTGCTGGAACCACCTGCCGGTCATGCCAAAATCACCTGCCAACTACGCCAGTACCACTTGGCGGACACTGTGGAAACACCTGTCGGGCCGGCCGGAACCACATCTCACACGTGCCAGAACCATGTGCATGAGATGCTGGAACCACACCCCGAACAGACGGAAAACACCTGCCAGACCCGTCTGAACAAGCTGCCGAGCACGCCGGAGCCACCTGCTCGACTCGCCGGAACCACCTACCTGACATGCCCAAATCACCAGCCGGGTATGCCAGAACCACTTGGCGGACACTCCGGAATCATCTGCCGGACATGCCGGAACCAGCTCTCAGACACACCAGAACCACGTGCCGGAGACGCCGGAAGCACCTGCCGAGCATGCCGGAGCCACCTGCTCGACTCGCCAGAAACACCTGCCGGACACGCCAAAATCACCTGCCGGGTACGCCAGAACCACCTGGCGGACACTCCGAAATCACCTGTCGCGCATGCCGGAACCACCTCTCAGACGTGCCGGAAGCACGTGCCGGACACGCCGGAAACACCTACCGGACAGACCGGAACCACCTGCCGAGCACGCCGGAGCCACCTGTTCGACTGGCTGGAACCACCTGCCGGACAGGCCAATATTAACTGCTGGCTATGCCAGAACCACCTGGGGGACAGTCCGGGATCACCTGCCAGCCATGGCGGAACCACCTCTCACACGTACCAGAACCACCTGCCGGAGAAGCTGGAAACACGTCCTCGACAGTCTGGAACCACCTGCCGGCCAAGCCTGAACCACCTGCCAAGCACAACGGAACAACCTGCCAGACACGCCAAAATCACCTGCGTGTTATGCCAGAACCACTTGGAGGACTCTCTGGGATGACCTGCCGGGCATGCCGGAACCACCTCTCAGACGTGCCAGAACCATGTGGCGGACAGTCCGGAATCACCTGTTGGGCATGCGCAACCACCTCTGAGACGTACCAGAACCACATGCCGTGCAGGCTGGAACCACCTACCGGACACACCGGAATCACCTTTCGGGCATGCCGGAACCACCTGTCAGATGTGCCAGAAACACGTGTCGGAGACGCCGGAAGCACCTGCCAAGCACGTTGGAAGCACCTGCTCAACTCGCCTGAACCACCTGCCGGACATGCCAAAATCACCTGCCGACTATGCCAGAACCACTTGGCGACCACTCCGGAATCACTTGCCGGGCATGCAGGAACCACCTCTCAGACATGCCAGAACCCCGTGCCCATGACCCCGGAAGCACCAGCCGAGCACGCCGGAACCACCTGCTCAACTCGCCTGAACCACATGCCGGATACGCAAAAATCACCTGCCCGCTACACCAGCACCACTTCGGGGACAAGCCGGAATCACGTGAGGGGCATGCCTGCACAGCCTCTCAGACTGAACCTCGTGCCGGACACCACAGAACCACCTGCCGGACAGACCGGAACCACCTGCCGGACACGCCGGAACCACCGGCTCGACCCGCCGGAACGACCGCTTGACATGCAAAATCACCTGCCGGCTACACCGGAAACACTTGGCGCACACTCCGGAATCACCTGCCGGGCATGCCGGAACCACCTCTCAGATATGCCAGAACCACGTGCCAATGACCCCGGAAGCACCTGCCGAGCACGCCGGAACCACCTGCTCGACTCGCCAGAACCACCTGCCGGACACGCAAAAATCACCTGCCGCCTACGCCACAACCAGTTGGGGAACACTTCGGAATCACCTGCCGGGCTTGCTGGAACCACCTGCCGGTCATGCCAAAATCACCTGCCAACTACGCCAGTACCACTTGGCGGACACTGTGGAAACACCTGTCGGGCCGGCCGGAACCACATCTCACACGTGCCAGAACCATGTGCATGAGATGCTGGAACCACACCCCGAACAGACGGAAAGCACCTGCCAGACCCGTCTGAACAACCTGCCGAGCACGCTGGAGCCACCTGCTCGACTCGCCGGAACCACCTACCTGACATGCCCAAATCACCAGCCGGGTATGCCAGAACCACTTGGCGGACACTCCGGAATCATCTGCCGGACATGCCGGAACCAGCTCTCAGACACACCAGAACCACGTGCCGGAGACGCCGGAAGCACCTGCCGAGCATGCCGGAGCCACCTGCTCGACTCGCCAGAAACACCTGCCGGACACGCCAAAATCACCTGCCGGGTACGCCAGAACCACCTGGCGGACACTCCGAAATCACCTGCCGCGCATGCCGGAACCACCTCTCAGACGTGCCGGAAGCACGTGCCGGACACGCCGGAAACACCTACCGGACAGACCGGAACCACCTGCCGAGCACGCCGGAGCCACCTGTTCGACTGGCTGGAACCACCTGCCGGACAGGCCAATATTAACTGCTGGCTATGCCAGAACCACCTGGGGGACAGACCGGGATCACCTGCCATCCATGGCGGAACCACCTCTCACACGTACCAGAACCACCTGCCGGAGAAGCTGGAAACACGTCCTGGACAGTCTGGAACCACCTGCCGGCCAAGCCTGAACCACCTGCCAAGCACAACGGAACAACCTGCCAGACACGCCAAAATCACCTGCGTGTTATGCCAGAACCACTTGGAGGACTCTCTGGGATGACCTGCCGGGCATGCCGGAACCACCTCTCAGACATGCCAGAACCATGTGGCGGACAGTCCGGAATCACCTGTTGGGCATGCGCAACCACCTCTGAGCCGTACCAGAACCACATGCCGTGCAGGCTGGAACCACCTACCGGACAGACCGGAATCACCTTTCGGGCATGCCGGAACCACCTGTCAGATGTGCCAGAAACACGTGCCGGAGACGCCGGAAGCACCGGCCAAGCACGTTGGAACCACCTGCTCAACTCGCCTGAACCACCTGCCGGACATGCCAAAATCACCTGCCGACTATGCCAGAACCACTTGGCGAACACTCCGGAATCACTTGCCGGGCATGCAGGAACCACCTCTCAGACATGCCAGAACCCCGTGCCAATGACCCCGGAAGCACCAGCCGAGCACGCCGGAACCACCAGCTCAACTCGCCTGAACCACCTGCCAGACACGCCAAAATCACCTGCCCGCTACACCAGCACCACTTCGGGGACAAGCCGGAATCACGTGAGGGGCATGCCGGCACAGCCTCTCAGACTGAACCTCGTGCCGGACACCACAGAACCACCTGCCGCACAGACCGGAACCACCTGCCGGACACACCGGAACCACCGGCTCGACCCGCCGGAACGACCCCTGGACATGCAAAATCACCTGCCGGCTACGCCGGAAACACTTGGCGAACACTCCGGAATCACCTGCCGGGCATGCCGGAACCACCTCTCAGATATGCCAGAACCACGTGCCAATGACCCCGGAAGCACCTGCCGAGCACGCCGGAACCACCTGCTCGACTCGCCAGAACCACCTGCCGGACACGCAAAAATCACCTGCCGCCTACGCCACAACCAGTTGGGGAACACTTCGGAATCACCTGCCGGGCTTGCTGGAACCACCTGCCGGTCATGCCAAAATCACCTACCAACTACGACAGTACCACTTGGCGGACACTGTGGAAACACCTGTCGGGCCGGCCGGAACCACATCTCACACGTGCCAGAACCATGTGCATGAGATGCTGGAACCACACCCCGAACAGACGGAAAACACCTGCCAGACCCGTCTGAACAAGCTGCCGAGCACGCCGGAGCCACCTGCTCGACTCGCCGGAACCACCTACCTGACATGCCCAAATCACCAGCCGGGTATGCCAGAACCACTTGGCGGACACTCCGGAATCATCTGCCGGACATGCCGGAACCAGCTCTCAGACACACCAGAACCACGTGCCGGAGACGCCGGAAGCACCTGCCGAGCATGCCGGAGCCACCTGCTCGACTCGCCAGAAACACCTGCCGGACACGCCAAAATCACCTGCCGGGTACGCCAGAACCACCTGGCGGACACTCCGAAATCACCTGTCGCGCATGCCGGAACCACCTCTCAGACGTGCCGGAAGCACGTGCCGGACACGCCGGAAACACCTACCGGACAGACCGGAACCACCTGCCGAGCACGCCGGAGCCACCTGTTCGACTGGCTGGAACCACCTGCCGGACAGGCCAATATTAACTGCTGGCTATGCCAGAACCACCTGGGGGACAGTCCGGGATCACCTGCCAGCCATGGCGGAACCACCTCTCACACGTACCAGAACCACCTGCCGGAGAATCTGGAAACACGTCCTCGACAGTCTGGAACCACCTGCCGGCCAAGCCTGAACCACCTGCCAAGCACAACGGAACAACCTGCCAGACACGCCAAAATCACCTGCGTGTTATGCCAGAACCACTTGGAGGACTCTCTGGGATGACCTGCCGGGCATGCCGGAACCACCTCTCAGACGTGCCAGAACCATGTGGCGGACAGTCCGGAATCACCTGTTGGGCATGCGCAACCACCTCTGAGACGTACCAGAACCACATGCCGTGCAGGCTGGAACCACCTACCGGACACACCGGAATCACCTTTCGGGCATGCCGGAACCACCTGTCAGATGTGCCAGAAACACGTGTCGGAGACGCCGGAAGCACCTGCCAAGCACGTTGGAAGCACCTGCTCAACTCGCCTGAACCCCCTGCCGGACATGCCAAAATCACCTGCCGACTATGCCAGAACCACTTGGCGAACACTCCGGAATCACTTGCCGGGCATGCAGGAACCACCTCTCAGACATGCCAGAACCCCGTGCCCATGACCCCGGAAGCACCAGCCGAGCACGCCGGAACCACCTGCTCAACTCGCCTGAACCACATGCCGGATACGCAAAAATCACCTGCCCGCTACACCAGCACCACTTCGGGGACAAGCCGGAATCACGTGAGGGGCATGCCTGCATAGCCTCTCAGACTGAACCTCGTGCCGGACACCACAGAACCACCTGCCGGACAGACCGGAACCACCTGCCGGACACGCCGGAACCACCGGCTCGACCCGCCGGAACGACCGCTGGACATGCAAAATCACCTGCCGGCTACACCGGAAACACTTGGCGAACACTCCGGAATCACCTGCCGGGCATGCCGGAACCACCTCTCAGATATGCCAGAACCACGTGCCAATGACCCCGGAAGCACCTGCCGAGCACGCCGGAACCACCTGCTCGACTCGCCAGAACCACCTGCCGGACACGCAAAAATCACCTGCCGGCTACGCCACAACCAGTTGGGGAACACTTCGGAATCACCTGCCGGGCTTGCTGGAACCACCTGCCGGTCATGCCAAAATCACCTGCCAACTACGCCAGTACCACTTGGCGGACACTGTGGAAACACCTGTCGGGCCGGCCGGAACCACATCTCACACGTGCCAGAACCATGTGCATGAGATGCTGGAACCACACCCCGAACAGACGGAAAACACCTGCCAGACCCGTCTGAACAAGCTGCCGAGCACGCCGGAGCCACCTGCTCGACTCGCCGGAACCACCTACCTGACATGCCCAAATCACCAGCCGGTTATGCCAGAACCACTTGGCGGACACTCCGGAATCATCTGCCGGACATGCCGGAACCAGCTCTCAGACACACCAGAACCACGTGCCGGAGACGCCGGAAGCACCTGCCGAGCATGCCGGAGCCACCTGCTCGACTCGCCAGAAACACCTGCCGGACACGCCAAAATCACCTGCCGGGTACGCCAGAACCACCTGGCGGACACTCCGAAATCACCTGTCGCGCATGCCGGAACCACCTCTCAGACGTGCCGGAAGCACGTGCCGGACACGCCGGAATCACCTAGTGGACAGACCGGAACCACCTGCCGAGCACGCCGGAGCCACCTGTTCGACTGGCTGGAACCACCTGCCGGACAGGCCAATATTAACTGCTGGCTATGCCAGAACCACCTGGGGGACAGTCCGGGATCACCTGCCAGCCATGGCGGAACCACCTCTCACACGTACCAGAACCACCTGCCGGAGAAGCTGGAAACACGTCCTGGACAGTCTGGAACCACCTGCCGGCCAAGCCTGAACCACCTGCCAAGCACAACGGAACAACCTGCCAGACACGCCAAAATCACCTGCGTGTTATGCCAGAACCACTTGGAGGACTCTCTGGGATGACCTGCCGGGCATGCCGGAACCACCTCTCAGACGTGCCAGAACCATGTGGCGGACAGTCCGGAATCACCTGTTGGGCATGCGCAACCACCTCTGAGCCGTACCAGAACCACATGCCGTGCAGGCTGGAACCACCTACCGGACAGACCGGAATCACCTTTCGGGCATGCCGGAACCACCTGTCAGATGTGCCAGAAACACGTGTCGGAGACGCCGGAAGCACCTGCCAAGCACGTTGGAACCACCTGCTCAACTCGCCTGAACCACCTGCCGGACATGCCAAAATCACCTGCCGACTATGCCAGAACCACTTGGCGAACACTCCGGAATCACTTGCCGGGCATGCAGGAACCACCTCTCAGACATGCCAGAACCCCGTGCCCATGACCCCGGAAGCACCAGCCGAGCACGCCGGAACCACCTGCTCAACTCGCCTGAACCACATGCCGGATACGCAAAAATCACCTGCCCGCTACACCAGCACCACTTCGGGGACAAGCCGGAATCACGTGAGGGGCATGCCTGCACAGCCTCTCAAACTGAACCTCGTGCCGGACACCACAGAACCACCTGCCGGACAGACCGGAACCACCTGCCGGACACGCCAGAACCACCGGCTCGACCCGCCGGAACGACCCCTGGACATGCAAAATCACCTGCCGGCTACGCCGGAAACACTTGGCGTACACTCCGGAATCACCTGCCGGCATGCCGGAACCACCTCTCAGATATGCCAGAACCACGTGCCAATGACCCCGGAAGCACCTGCCGAGCACGCCGGAACCACCTGCTCGACTCGCCAGAACCACCTGCCGGACACGCAAAAATCACCTGCCGGCTACGCCACAACCAGTTGGGGAACACTTCGGAATCACCTGCCGGGCTTGCTGGAACCACCTGCCGGTCATGCCAAAATCACCTGCCAACTACGCCAGTACCACTTGGCGGACACTGTGGAAACACCTGTCGGGCCGGCAGGAACCACATCTCACACGTGCCAGAACCATGTGCATGAGATGCTGGAACCACACCCCGAACAGACGGAAAACACCTGCCAGACCCGTCTGAACAACCTGCCGAGCACGCCGGAGCCACCTGCTCGACTCGCCGGAACCACCTACCTGACATGCCCAAATCACCAGCCGGGTATGCCAGAACCACTTGGCGGACACTCCGGAATCATCTGCCGGACATGCCGGAACCAGCTCTCAGACACACCAGAACCACGTGCCGGAGACGCCGGAAGCACCTGCCGAGCATGCCGGAGCCACCTGCTCGACTCGCCAGAAACACCTGCCGGACACGCCAAAATCACCTGCCGGGTACGCCAGAACCACCTGGCGGACACTCCGAAATCACCTGTCGCGCATGCCGGAACCACCTCTCAGACGTGCCGGAAGCACGTGCCGGACACGCCGGAATCACCTAGCGGACAGACCGGAACCACCTGCCGAGCACGCCGGAGCCACCTGTTCGACTGGCTGGAACCACCTGCCGGACAGGCCAATATTAACTGCTGGCTATGCCAGAACCACCTGGGGGACAGTCCGGGATCACCTGCCAGCCATGGCGGAACCACCTCTCACACGTACCAGAACCACCTGCCGGAGAAGCTGGAAACACGTCCTCGACAGTCTGGAACCACCTGCCGGCCAAGCCTGAACCACCTGCCAAGCACAACGGAACAACCTGCCAGACACGCCAAAATCACCTGCGTGTTATGCCAGAACCACTTGGAGGACTCTCTGGGATGACCTGCCGGGCATGCCGGGACCACCTCTCAGACGTGCCAGAACCATGTGGCGGACAGTCCGGAATCACCTGTTGGGCATGCGCAACCACCTCTGAGACGTACCAGAACCACATGCCGTGCAGGCTGGAACCACCTACCGGACAGACCGGAATCACCTTTCGGGCATGCCGGAACCACCTGTCAGATGTGCCAGAAACACGTGTCGGAGACGCCGGAAGCACCTGCCAAGCACGTTGGAACCACCTGCTCAACTCGCCTGAACCACCTGCCGGACATGCCAAAATCACCTGCCGACTATGCCAGAACCACTTGGCGAACACTCCGGAATCACTTGCCGGGCATGCAGGAACCACCTCTCAGACATGCCAGAACCCCGTGCCCATGACCCCGGAAGCACCAGCCGAGCACGCCGGAACCACCTGCTCAACTCGCCTGAACCACATGCCGGATACGCAAAAATCACCTGCCCGCTACACCAGCACCACTTCGGGGACAAGCCGGAATCACGTGAGGGGCATGCCGGCACAGCCTCTCAGACTGTACCTCGTGCCGGACACCACAGAACCACCTGCCGGACAGACCGGAACCACCTGCCGGACACGCCGGAACCACCGGCTCGACCCGCCGGAACGACCGCTGGACATGCAAAATCACCTGCCGGCTACGCCGGAAACACTTGGCGAACACTCCGGAATCACCTGCCGGGCATGCCGGAACCACCTCTCAGATATGCCAGAACCACGTGCCAATGACCCCGGAAGCACCTGCCGAGCACGCCGGAACCACCTGCTCGACTCGCCAGAACCACCTGCCGGACACGCAAAAATCACCTGCCGGCTACGCCACAACCAGTTGGGGAACACTTCGGAATCACCTGCCGGGCTTGCTGGAACCACCTGCCGGTCATGCCAAAATCACCTGCCAACTACGCCAGTACCACTTGGCGGACACTGTGGAAACACCTGTCGGGCCGGCAGGAACCACATCTCACATGTGCCAGAACCATGTGCATGAGATGCTGGAACCACACCCCGAACAGACGGAAAACACCTGCCAGACCCGTCTGAACAAGCTGCCGAGCACGCCGGAGCCACCTGCTCGACTCGCCGGAACCACCTACCTGACATGCCCAAATCACCAGCCGGGTATGCCAGAACCACTTGGCGGACACTCCGGAATCATCTGCCGGACATGCCGGAACCAGCTCTCAGACACACCAGAACCACGTGCCGGAGACGCCGGAAGCACCTGCCGAGCATGCCGGAGCCACCTGCTCGACTCGCCAGAAACACCTGCCGGACACGCCAAAATCACCTGCCGGGTACGCCAGAACCACCTGGCGGACACTCCGAAATCACCTGTCGCGCATGCCGGAACCACTTCTCAGACGTGCCGGAAGCACATGCCGGACACGCCGGAATCACCTAGCGGACAGACCGGAACCACCTGCCGAGCACGCCGGAGCCACCTGTTCGACTGGCTGGAACCACCTGCCGGACAGGCCAATATTAACTGCTGGCTATGCCAGAACCACCTGGGGGACAGTCCGGGATCACCTGCCAGCCATGGCGGAACCACCTCTCACACGTACCAGAACCACCTGCCGGAGAAGCTGGAAACACGTCCTCGACAGTCTGGAACCACCTGCCGGCCAAGCCTGAACCACCTGCCAAGCACAACGGAACAACCTGCCAGACACGCCAAAATCACCTGCGTGTTATGCCAGAACCACTTGGAGGACTCTCTGGGATGACCTGCCGGGCATGCCGGAACCACCTCTCAGACGTGCCAGAACCATGTGGCGGACAGTCCGGAATCACCTGTTGGGCATGCGCAACCACCTCTGAGCCGTACCAGAACCACATGCCGTGCAGGCTGGAACCACCTACCGGACAGACCGGAATCACCTTTCGGGCATGCCGGAACCACCTGTCAGATGTGCCAGAAACACGTGCCGGAGACGCCGGAAGCACCGGCCAAGCACGTTGGAACCACCTGCTCAACTCGCCTGAACCACCTGCCGGACATGCCAAAATCACCTGCCGACTATGCCAGAACCACTTGGCGAACACTCCGGAATCACTTTCCGGGCATGCAGGAACCACCTCTCAGACATGCCAGAACCCCGTGCCAATGACCCCGGAAGCACCAGCCGAGCACGCCGGAACCACCTGCTCAACTCGCCTGAACCACCTGCCGGAAACGCCAAAATCACCTGCCCGCTACACCAGCACCACTTCGGGGACAAGCCGGAATCACGTGACGGGCATGCCGGCACAGCCTCTCAGACTGAACCTCGTGCCGGACACCACAGAACCACCTGCCGGACAGACCGGAACCACCTGCCGGACACACCGGAACCACCGGCTCGACCCGCCGGAACGACCGCTGGACATGCAAAATCACCTGCCGGCTACGCCGGAAACACTTGGCGAACACTCCGGAATCACCTGCCGGGCATGCCGGAACCACCTCTCAGATATGCCAGAACCACGTGCCAATGACCCCGGAAGCACCTGCCGAGCACGCCGGAACCACCTGCTCGACTCGCCAGAACCACCTGCCGGACACGCAAAAATCACCTGCCGGCTACGCCACAACCAGTTGGGGAACACTTCGGAATCACCTGCCGGGCTTGCTGGAACCACCTGCCGGTCATGCCAAAATCACCTGCCAACTACGCCAGTACCACTTGGCGGACACTGTGGAAACACCTGTCGGGCCGGCCGGAACCACATCTCACACGTGCCAGAACCATGTGCATGAGATGCTGGAACCACACCCCGAACAGACGGAAAACACCTGCCAGACCCGTCTGAACAACCTGCCGAGCACGCCGGAGCCACCTGCTCGACTCGCCGGAACCACCTACCTGACATGCCCAAATCACCAGCCGGGTATGCCAGAACCACTTGGCGGACACTCCGGAATCATCTGCCGGACATGCCGGAACCAGCTCTCAGACACACCAGAACCACGTGCCGGAGACGCCGGAAGCACCTGCCGAGCATGCCGGAGCCACCTGCTCGACTCGCCAGAAACACCTGCCGGACACGCCAAAATCACCTGCCGGGTACGCCAGAACCACCTGGCGGACACTCCGAAATCACCTGCCGTGCATGCCGGAACCACCTCTCAGACGTGCCGGAAGCACGTGCCGGAAACGCCGGAAACACCTAGCGGACAAACCGGAACCACCTGCCGAGCACGCCGGAGCCACCTGTTCGACTGGCTGGAACCACCTGCCGGACAGGCCAATATTAACTGCTGGCTATGCCAGAACCACCTGGGGGACAGTCCGGGATCACCTGCCAGCCATGGCGGAACCACCTCTCACACGTACCAGAACCACCTGCCGGAGAAGCTGGAAACACGTCCTGGACAGTCTGGAACCACCTGCCGGCCAAGCCTGAACCACCTGCCAAGCACAACGGAACAACCTGCCAGACACGCCAAAATCACCTGCGTGTTATGCCAGAACCACTTGGAGGACTCTCTGGGATGACCTGCCGGGCATGCCGGAACCACCTCTCAGACGTGCCAGAACCATGTGGTGGACAGTCCGGAATCACCTGTTGGGCATGCACAACCACCTCTGAGACGTACCAGAACCACATGCCGTGCAGGCTGGAACCACCTACCGGACAGACCGGAATCACCTTTCGGGCATGCCGGAACCACCTGTCAGATGTGCCAGAAACACGTGTCGGAGACGCCGGAAGCACCTGCCAAGCACGTTGGAACCACCTGCTCAACTCGCCTGAACCACCTGCCGGACATGCCAAAATCACCTGCCGACTATGCCAGAACCACTTGGCGAACACTCCGGAATCACTTGCCGGGCATGCAGGAACCACCTCTCAGACATGCCAGAACCCCGTGCCCATGACCCCGGAAGCACCAGCCGAGCACGCCGGAACCACCTGCTCAACTCGCCTGAACCACATGCCGGATACGCAAAAATCACCTGCCCGCTACACCAGCACCACTTCGGGGACAAGCCGGAATCACGTGAGGGGCATGCCTGCACAGCCTCTCAGACTGAACCTCGTGCCGGACACCACAGAACCACCTGCCGGACAGACCGGAACCACCTGCCGGACACGGCGGAACCACCGGCTCGACCCGCCGGAACGACCGCTGGACATGCAAAATCACCTGCCGGCTACGCCGGAAACACTTGGCGAACACTCCGGAATCATCTGCCGGGCATGCCGGAACCACCTCTCAGATATGCCAGAACCACGTGCCAATGACCCCGGAAGCACCTGCCGAGCACGCCGGAACCACCTGCTCGACTCGCCAGAACCACCTGCCGGACACGCAAAAATCACCTGCCGGCTACGCCACAACCAGTTGGGGAACACTTCGGAATCACCTGCCGGGCTTGCTGGAACCACCTGCCGGTCATGCCAAAATCACCTGCCAACTACGCCAGTACCACTTGGCGGACACTGTGGAAACACCTGTCGGGCCGGCAGGAACCACATCTCACACGTGCCAGAACCATGTGCATGAGATGCTGGAACCACACCCCGAACAGACGGAAAACACCTGCCAGACCCGTCTGAACAACCTGCCGAGCACGCCGGAGCCACCTGCTCGACTCGCCGGAACCACCTACCTGACATGCCCAAATCACCAGCCGGGTATGCCAGAACCACTTGGCGGACACTCCGGAATCATCTGCCGGACATGCCGGAACCAGCTCTCAGACACACCAGAACCACGTGCCGGAGACGCCGGAAGCACCTGCCGAGCATGCCGGAGCCACCTGCTCGAATCGCCAGAAACACCTGCCGGACACGCCAAAATCACCTGCCGGGTACGCCAGAACCACCTGGCGGACTCTCCGAAATCACCTGTCGCGCATGCCGGAACCACCTCTTAGATGTGCCGGAAGCACGTGCCGGACACGCCGGAATCACCTAGCGGACAGACCGGAACCACCTGCCGAGCACTCCGGAGCCACCTGTTCGACTGGCTGGAACCACCTGCCGGACAGGCCAATATTAACTGCTGGCTATGCCAGAACCACCTGGGGGACAGTCCGGGATCACCTGCCAGCCATGGCGGAACCACCTCTCACACGTACCAGAACCACCTGCCGGAGAAGCTGGAAACACGTCCTCGACAGTCTGGAACCACCTGCCGGCCAAGCCTGAACCACCTGCCAAGCACAACGGAACAACCTGCCAGACACGCCAAAATCACCTGCGTGTTATGCCAGAACCACTTGGAGGACTCTCTGGGATGACCTGCCGGGCATGCCGGAACCACCTCTCAGACGTGCCAGAACCATGTGGCGGACAGTCCGGAATCACCTGTTGGGCATGCGCAACCACCTCTGAGACGTACCAGAACCACATGCCGTGCAGGCTGGAACCACCTACCGGACAGACCGGAATCACCTTTCGGGCATGCCGGAACCACCTGTCAGATGTGCCAGAAACACGTGCCGGAGATGCCGGATGCACCTGCCAAGCACGTTGGAACCACCTGCTCAACTCGCCTGAACCACCTGCCGGACATGCCAAAATCACCTGCCGACTATGCCAGAACCACTTGGCGAACACTCCGGAATCACTTGCCGGGCATGCAGGAACCACCTCTCAGACATGCCAGAACCCCGTGCCCATGACCCCGGAAGCACCAGCCGAGCACGCCGGAACCACCTGCTCAACTCGCCTGAACCACATGCCGGATACGCAAAAATCACCTGCCGGCTACGCCACAACCAGTTGGGGAACACTTCGGAATCACCTGCCGGGCTTGCTGGAACCACCTGCCGGTCATGCCAAAATCACCTGCCAACTACGCCAGTACCACTTGGCGGACACTGTGGAAACACCTGTCGGGCCGGCCGGAACCACATCTCAGACGTGCCAGAACCATGTGCATGAGATGCTGGAACCACACCCCGAACAGACGGAAAACACCTGCCAGACCCGTCTGAACAACCTGCCGAGCACGCCGGAGCCTCCTGCTCGACTCGCCGGAACCACCTACCTGAGATGCCCAAATCACCAGCCGGGTATGCCAGAACCACTTGGCGGACACTCCGGAATCATCTGCCGGACATGCCGGAACCAGCTCTCAGACACACCAGAACCACGTGCCGGAGACGCCGGAAGCACCTGCCGAGCATGCCGGAGCCACCTGCTCGACTCGCCAGAAACACCTGCCGGACACGCCAAAATCACCTGCCGGGTACGCCAGAACCACCTGGCGGACACTCCGAAATCACCTGTCGCGCATGCCGGAACCACCTCTCAGACGTGCCGGAAGCATGTGCCGGACACGCCGGAATCACCTACCGGACAGACCGGAGCCACCTGCCGAGCACTCCGTAGCCACCTGTTCGACTGGCTGGAACCACCTGCCGGACAGGCCAATATTAACTGCTGGCTATGCCAGAACCATCTGGGGGACAGTCGGAATCACCTGCCAGCCATGGCGGAACCACCTCTCACACGTACCAGAACCACCTGCCGGAGAACCTGGAAACACGTCCTGGACAGACTGGAACCACGTGACGGCCATGCCTGAACCACCTGCCGAGCATGGCGGAACCACCTGCCGGACACGCCATAATCACCTGCGGGCTATGCCAGAACCACTTGACGACTCTCCGAAATGACCTGCCGTGCATGTTGGAACCACCTCTCAGACGTGCCAGAAGCACGTGGCGGACAGTCCGGAATCACCTGTTGGGCATACGCAACCACCTCTGAGACGTACCAGAACCACGTGCCGTGCACGCCGGAACCACCTACCGGACAGACCGGAATCAACTTTTGGGCATGCCGGAACCACCAGTCAGATGTGCCAGAAACACGTGCCGGAGACGCCGGAAGCACCTGCCGAGCACGTCGCAACCACCTGCTCAACTCGCCTGAACCACCTGCCGGACACGCCAAAATCACCTGCCCGCTACACCAGCACCACTTCGGGGACAAGCCGGAATCACGTGAGGGGCATGCCGGCACAGCCTCTCAGACTGAACCTCATGCCGGACACCACAGAACCACCTGCCGGACAGACCGGAACCACCTGCCGGACACGCCGGAACCACCGGCTCGACCCGCCGGAACGACCGCTGGACATGCAAAATCACCAGCCGGCTACGCCGGAAACACTTGGCGAACACTCCGGAATCACCTGCCGGGCATGCCGGAACCACCTCTCGGATAAGCCAGAACCACGTGCCAATGACCCCGGAAGCACCTGCCGAGCACGCCGGAACCACCTGCTCGACTCGCCAGAACCACCTGCCGGACACGCAAAAATCACCTGCCGGCTACGCCACAACCAGTTGGGGAACACTTCGGAATCACCTGCCGGGCTTGCTGGAACCACCTGCCGGTCATGCCAAAATCACCTGCCAACTACGCCAGTACCACTTGGCGGACACTGTGGAAACACCTGTCGGGCCGGCCGGAACCACATCTCACACGTGCCAGAACCATGTGCATGAGATGCTGGAACCACACCCCGAAAAGACGGAAAACACCTGCCAGACCCGTCTGAACAACCTGCCGAGCACGCCGGAGCCACTTGCTCGACTCGCCGGAACCACCTACCTGACATGCCCAAATCACCAGCCGGGTATGCCAGAACCACTTGGCGGACACTCCGGAATCATCTGCCGGACATGCCGGAACCAGCTCTCAGACACACCAGAACCACGTGCCGGAGACGCCGGAAGCACCTGCCGAGCATGCCGGAGCCACCTGCTCGACTCGCCAGAAACACCTGCCGGACACGCCAAAATCACCTGCCGGGTACGCCAGAACCACCTGGCGGACACTCCGAAATCACCTGTCGCGCATGCCGGAACCACCTCTCAGACGTGCCGGAAGCACGTGCCGGACACGCCGGAATCACCTAGCGGACAGACCGGAACCACCTGCCGAGCACGCCGGAGCCACCTGTTCGACTGGCTGGAACCACCTGCCGGACAGGCCAATATTAACTGCTGGCTATGCCAGAACCACCTGGGTGACAGTCCGGGATCACCTGCCAGCCATGGCGGAACCACCTCTCACACGTACCAGAACCACCTGCCGGAGAAGCTGGAAACACGTCCTGGACAGTCTGGAACCACCTGCCGGCCAAGCCTGAACCACCTGCCAAGCACAACGGAACAACCTGCCAGACACGCCAAAATCACCTGCGTGTTATGCCAGAACCACTTGGAGGACTCTCTGGGATTACCTGCCGGGCATGCCGGAACCACCTCTCAGACGTGCCAGAACCATGTGGCGGACAGTCCGGAATCACCTGTTGGGCATGCGCAACCACCTCTGAGACGTACCAGAACCACATGCCGTGCAGGCTGGAACCACCTACCGGACAGACCGGAATCACCTTTCGGGCATGCCGGAACCACCTGTCAGATGTGCCAGAAACACGTGCCGGAGACGCCGGAAGCACCTGCCAAGCACGTTGGAACCACCTGCTCAACTCGCCTGAACCACCTGCCGGACATGCCAAAATCACCTGCCGACTATGCCAGAACCACTTGGCGAACACTCCGGAATCACTTGCCGGGCATGCCGGAACCACCTCTCAGATATGCCAGAACCACGTGCCAACGAGCCTGGAAGCACCTGCCGAGCACGCCGGAACCACCTGCTCGACTCGCCAGAACCACCTGCCGGACATGCAAAAATCACCTGCCGGCTACGCCACAACCAGTTGGGGAACACTTCGGAATCACCTGCCGGGCTTGCTGGAACCACCTGCCGGTCACGCCAAAATCACCTGCCAATTACGCCAGTACCACTTGGCGGACACTGTAGAAAAACCTGTCGGGCCGGCCGGAACCACATCTCACACGTGCCAGAACCATGTGCATGAGATGCTGGAACCACACCCCGAACAGACGGAAAACACCTGCCAGACCCGTCTGAACAACCTGCCGAGCACGCCGGAGCCACCTGCTCGACTCGCCGGAACCACCTACCTGACATGCCCAAATCACCAGCCGGGTATGCCAGAACCACTTGGCGGACACTCCGGAATCATCTGCCGGACATGCCGGAACCAGCTCTCAGACACACCAGAACCACGTGCCGGAGACGCCGGAAGCACCTGCCGAGCATGCCGGAGCCACCTGCTCGACTCGCCAGAAACACCTGCCGGACACGCCAAAATCACCTGCCGGGTACGCCAGAACCACCTGGCGGACACTCCGAAATCACCTGTCGCGCATGCCGGAACCACCTCTCAGACGTGCCGGAAGCACGTGCCGGACACGCCGGAATCACCTACCCGACAGACCGGAACCACCTGCCGAGCACTCCGTAGCCACCTGTTCGACTGGCTGGAACCACCTGCCGGACAGGCCAATATTAACTGCTGGCTATGCCAGAACCATCTGGGGGACAGTCGGAATCACCTGCCAGCCATGGCGGAACCACCTCTCACACGTACCAGAACCACCTGCCGGAGAACCTGGAAACACGTCCTGGACAGACTGGAACCACGTGACGGCCATGCCTGAACCACCTGCCGAGCATGGCGGAACCACCTGCCGGACACGCCATAATCACCTGCGGGCTATGCCAGAACCACTTGACGACTCTCCGAAATGACCTGCCGTGCATGTTGGAACCACATCTCAGACGTGCCAGAAGCACGTGGCGGACAGTCCGGAATCACCTGTTGGGCATACGCAACCACCTCTGAGACGTACCAGAACCACGTGCCGTGCACGCCGGAACCACCTACCGGACAGACCGGAATCAACTTTTGGGCATGCCGGAACCACCAGTCAGATGTGCCAGAAACACGTGCCGGAGACGCCGGAAGCACCTGCCGAGCACGTCGCAACCACCTGCTCAACTCGCCTGAACCACCTGCCGGACACGCCAAAATCACCTGCCGGGTACGCCAGAACCACCTGGCGGACACTCCGAAATCACCTGTCGCGCATGCCGGAACCACCTCTCAGACGTGCCGGAAGCACGTGCCGGACACGCCGGAATCACCTAGCGGACAGACCGGAACCACCTGCCGAGCACGCCAGAGCCACCTGTTCGACTGGCTGGAACCACCTGCCGGACAGGCCAATATTAACTGCTGGCTATGCCAAAAGCACCTGGGGGACAGTCCGGGATCACCTGCCAGCCATGGCGGAACCACCTCTCACACGTACCAGAACCACCTGCCGGAGAAGCTGGAAACACGTCCTGGACAGTCTGGAACCACCTGCCGACCAAGCCTGAACCACCTGCCAAGCACAACGGAACAACCTGCCAGACACGCCAAAATCACCTGCGTGTTATGCCAGAACCACTTGGAGGACTCTCTGGGATGACCTGCCGGGCATGCCGGAACCACCTCTCAGACGTGCCAGAATCATGTGGCGGACAGTCCGGAATCACCTGTTGGGCATGCGCAACCACCTCTGAGACGTACCAGAACCACATGCCGTGCAGGCTGGAACCACCTACCGGACAGACCGGAATCACCTTTCGGGCATGCCGGAACCACCTGTCAGATGTGCCAGAAACACGTGCCGGAGACGCCGGAAGCACCTGCCAAGCACGTTGGAACCACCTGCTCAACTCGCCTGAACCACCTGCCGGACATGCCAAAATCACCTGCCGACTATGCCAGAACCACTTGGCGAACACTCCGGAATCAATTGCCGGGCATGCAGGAACCACCTCTCAGACATGCCAGAACCCCGTGCCAATGACCCCGGAAGCACCAGCCGAGCACGCCGGAACCACCTGCTCAACTCGCCTGAACCACCTGCCGGACACGCCAAAATCACCTGCCCGCTACACCAGCACCACTTCGGGGACAAGCCGGAATCACGTGAGGGGCATGCCGGCACAGCCTCTCAGACTGAACCTCGTGCCGGACACCACAGAACCACCTGCCGGACAGACCGGAACCACCTGCCGGACACGCCGGAACCACCGGCTCGACCCGCCGGAACGACCGCTGGACATGCAAAATCACCTGCCGGCTACGCCGGAAACACTTGGCGAACACTCCGGAATCACCTGCCGGGCATGCCGGAACCACCTCTCAGATATGCCAGAACCACGTGCCAATGACCCCGGAAGCACCTGCCGAGCACGCCAGAACCACCTGCTCGACTCGCCAGAACCACCTGCCGGACACGCAAAAATCACCTGCCGCCTACGCCACAACCAGTTGGGGAACACTTCGGAATCACCTGCCGGGCTTGCTGGAACCACCTGCCGGTCATGCCAAAATCACCTGCCAACTACGCCAGTACCACTTGGCGGACACTGTGGAAACACCTGTCGGGCCAGCCAGAACAACATCTCACACGTGCCAGAACCATGTGCATGAGATGCTGGAACCACACCCCGAACAGACGGAAAACACCTGCCAGACCCGTCTGAACAACCTGACGAGCACGCCGGAGCCACCTGCTCGACTCGCCGGAACCACCTACCTGACATGCCCAAATCACCAGCCGGGTATGCCAGAACCACTTGGCGGACACTCCGGAATCATCTGCCGGACATGCCGGAACCAGCTCTCATAAACACCAGAACCACGTGCCGGAGACGCCGGAAGCACCTGCCGAGCATGCCGGAGCCACCTGCTCGACTCGCCAGAAACACCTGCTGGACATGCCAAAATCACCTGCCGGGTACGCCAGAACCACCTGGCGGACACTCCGAAATCACCTGCCGCGCATGCCGGAACCACCTCTCAGACGTGCCGGAAGCACATGCCAGACACGCCGGAAACACCTACCGGACAGACCGGAACCACCTGCCGAGCACGCCGGAGCCACCTGTTCGACTGGCTGGAACCACCTGCCGGACAGGCCAATATTAACTGCTGGCTATGCCAGAACCATCTGGGGGACAGTCCGGAATCACTTGCCAGCCATGGCGGAACCATCTCTCACACGTACCAGAACCACCTGCCGGAGAAGCTGGAAACACGTCCTGGACAGACTGGAACCACGTGACGGCCATGCCTGAACCACCTGCCGAGCATGGCGGAACCACCTGCCGGACACGCCAAAATCACCTGCGTGCTACGCCAGAACCAGTTGGACGACTCTCCGAAATGACCTGCTGGGCATGTTGGAACCACCTCTCAGACGTGCCAGAAGCACGTGGCGGACAGTCCGGAATCACCTGTTGGGCATACGCAACCACCTCTGAGACGTACCAGAACCACGTGCCGTGCACGCCGGAACCACATACCTGACAGACCGGAATCAAATTTTGGGCATGCCGGAACCACCAGTCAGATGTGCCAGAAACACGTGCCGGAGACGCCGGAAGCACCTGCCGAGCACGTCGCAACCACCTGCTCAACTCGCCTGAACCACCTGCCGGACACGCCAAAATCACCTGCCCGCTACACCAGCACCACTTCGGGGACAAGCCGGAATCACGTGAGGGGCATGCCGGCACAGCCTCTCAGACTGAACCTCGTGCCGGACACCACAGAACCACCTGCCGGACAGACCGGAACCACCTGCCGGACACGCCGGAACCACCGGCTCGACCCGCCGGAACGACCGCTGGACATGCAAAATCACCTGACGGCTACGCCGGAAACACTTGGCGAACACTCCGGAATCACCTGCCGGGCATGCCGGAACCACCTCTCAGATAAGCCAGAACCACGTGCCAATGACCCCGGAAGCACCTGCCGAGCACGCCGGAACCACCTGCTCGACTCGCCAGAACCACCTGCCGGACACGCAAAAATCACCTGCCGGCTACGCCACAACCAGTTGGGGAACACTTCGGAATCACCTGCCGGGCTTGCTGGAACCACCTGCCGGTCATGCCAAAATCACCTGCCAACTACGCCAGTACCACTTGGCGGACACTGTGGAAAAACCTGTCGGGCCGGCCGGAACCACATCTCACACGTGCCAGAACCATGTGCATGAGATGCTGGAACCACACCCCGAACAGACGGAAAACACCTGCCAGACCCGTCTGAACAACGTGCCGAGCACGCCGGAGCCACCTGCTCGACTCGCCGGAACCACCTACCTGACATGCCCAAGTCACCAGCCGGGTATGCCAGAACCACTTGGCGGACACTCCGGAATCATCTGCCGGACATGCCGGAACCAGCTCTCAGACACACCAGAACCACGTGTCGGAGACGCCGGAAGCACCTGCCGAGCATGCCGGAGCCACCTGCTCGACTCGCCAGAAACACCTGCCGGACACGCCAAAATCACCTGCCGGGTACGCCAGAACCACCTGGCGGACACTCCGAAATCACCTGTCGCGCATGCCGGAACCACCTCTCAGACGTGCCGGAAGCACGTGCCGGACACGCCGGAATCACCTAGCGGACAGACCGGAACCACCTGCCGAGCACGCCGGAGCCACCTGTTCGACTGGCTGGAACCACCTGCCGGACAGGCCAATATTAACTGCTGGCTATGCCAGAACCACCTGGGTGACAGTCCGGGATCACCTGCCAGCCATGGCGGAACCACCTCTCACACGTACCAGAACCACCTGCCAGAGAAGCTGGAAACACGTCCTGGACAGTCTGGAACCACCTGCCGGCCAAGCCTGAACCACCTGCCAAGCACAATGGAACAACCTGCCAGACACGCCAAAATCACCTGCGTGTTATGCCAGAACCACTTGGAGGACTCTCTGGGATGACCTGCCGGGCATGCCGGAACCACCTCTCAGACGTGCCAGAACCATGTGGCGGACAGTCCGGAATCACCTGTTGGGCATGCGCAACCACCTCTGAGACGTACCAGAACCACATGCCGTGCAGGCTGGAACCACCTACCGGACAGACCGGAATCACCTTTCGGGCATGCCGGAACCACCTGTCAGATGTGCCAGAAACACGTGCCGGAGACGCCGGAAGCACCTGCCAAGCACGTTGGAACCACCTGCTCAACTCGCCTGAACCACCTGCCGGACATGCCAAAATCACCTGCCGACTATGCCAGAACCACTTGGCGAACACTCCGGAATCACTTGCCGGGCATGCAGGAACCACCTCTCAGACATGCCAGAACCCCGTGCCAATGACCCCGGAAGCACCAGCCGAGCACGCCGGAACCACCTGCTCAACTCGCCTGAACCACCTGCCGGACACGCCAAAATCACCTGCCCGCTACACCAGCACCACTTCGGGGACAAGCCGGAATCACGTGAGGGGCATGCCGGCACAGCCTCTCAGACTGAACCTCGTGCCGGACACCACAGAACCACCTGCCGGACAGACCGGAACCACCTGCCGGACACGCCGGAACCACCGGCTCGACCCGCCGGAACGACCGCTGGACATGCAAAATCACCTGCCGGCTACGCCGGAAACACTTGGCGAACACTCCGGAATCACCTGCCGGGCATGCCGGAACCACCTCTCAGATAAGCCAGAACCACGTGACAATGACCCCGGAAGCACCTGCCGAGCACGCCGGAACCACCTGCTCGACTCGCCAGAACCACCTGCCGGACACGCAAAAATCACCTGCCGGCTACGCCACAACCAGTTGGGGAACACTTCGGAATCACCTGCCGGGCTTGCTGGAACCACCTGCCGGTCATGCCAAAATCACCTGCCAACTACGCCAGTACCACTTGGCGGACACTGTGGAAACACCTGTCGCGCCGGCCGGAACCACATCTCACACGTGCCAGAACCATGTGCATGAGATGCTGGAACCACACCCCGAATAGACGGAAAACACCTGCCAGACCCGTCTGAACAACCTGCCGAAAACGCCGGAGCCACCTGCTCGACTCGCCGGAACCACCTACCTGACATGCCCAAATCACCAGCCGGGTATGCCAGAACCACTTGGCGGACACTCCGGAATCATCTGCCGGACATGCCGGAACCAGCTCTAAGACACACCAGAACCACGTGCCGGAGACGCCGGAAGCACCTGCCGAGCATGCCGGAGCCACCTGCTCGACTCGCCAGAAACACCTGCCGGACACGCCAATATCACCTGCCGGGTACGCCAGAACCACCTGGCGGACACTCCGAAATCTCTGCCGCGCATGCTGGAACCACCTCTCAGACGTGCCGGAAGCACGTGCCGGACACGCCGGAAACACCTAGCGGACAGACCGGAACCACCTGCCGAGCACGCCGGAGCCACCTGTTCGACTGGCTGGAACCACCTGCCGGACAGGCCAATATCAACTGCTGGCTATGCCAGAACCACCTGGGGGACAGTCTGGGATCACCTGCCAGCCATGGCGGAACCACCTCTCACACGTACCAGAACCACCTGCCGGAGAAGCTGGAAACACGTCCTGGACAGTCTGGAACCACCTGCCGGCCAAGCCTGAACCACCTGCCAAGCACAACGGAACAACCTGCCAGACACGCCAAAATCACCTGCGTGTTATGCCAGAACCACTTGGAGGACTCTCTGGGATGACCTGCCGGGCATGCCGGAACCACCTCTCAGACGTGCCAGAACCATGTGGCGGACAGTCCGGAATCACCTGTTGGGCATGCGCAACCACCTCTGAGACGTACCAGAACCACATGCCGTGCAGGCTGGAACCACCTACCGGACAGACCGGAATCACCTTTCGGGCATGCCGGAACCACCTGTCAGATGTGCCAGAAACACGTGCCGGAGACGCCGGAAGCACCTGCCAAGCACGTTGGAACCACCTGCTCAACTCGCCTGAACCACCTGCCGGACATGCCAAAATCACCTGCCGACTATGCCAGAACCACTTGGCGAACACTCCGGAATCACTTGCCGGGCATGCAGGAACCACCTCTCAGATATGCCAGAACCCCGTGCCAATGTCCCCGGAAGCACCAGCCGAGCACGCCGGAACCACCTGCTCAACTCGCCTGAACCAACTGCCGGACACGCCAAAATCACCTGCCCGCTACACCAGCACCACTTCGGGGACAAGCCGGAATCACGTGAGGGGCATGCCGGCACAGCCTCTCAGACTGAACCTCGTGCCGGACACCACAGAACCACCTGCCGGACAGACCGGAACCACCTGCCGGACACGCCGGAACCACCGGCTCGACCCGCCGGAACGACCGCTGGACATGCAAAATCACCTGCCGGCTACGCCGGAAACACTTGGCGAACACTCCGGAATCACCTGCCGGGCATGCCGGAACCACCTCTCAGATATGCCAGAACCACGTGCCAATGACCCTGGAAGCACCTGCCGAGCACGCCGGAACCACGTGCTCGACTCGCCAGAACCACCTGCCGGACACGCAAAAATCACCTGCCGGCTACGCCACAACCAGTTGGGGAACACTTCGGAATCACCTGCCGGGCTTGCTGGAACCACCTGCCGGACACGCCAAAATCACCTGCCGGGTACGCCAGAACCACCTGGCGGACACTCCGAAACCACCTGTCGCGCATGCCGGAACCACCTCTCAGACGTGCCGGAAGCACGTGCCGGACACGCCGGAATCACCTACCGGACAGACCGGAACCACCTGCCGAGCACGCCGGAGCCACCTGTTCGACTCGCTGGAACCACCTGCCGGACAGGCCAATATCAACTGCTGGCTATGCCAGAACCACCTGGGGGACGGTCCGGAATCACCTGCCAGCCATGGCGGAACCACCTCTCAGACGTACCAGAACCACCTGCCGGAGAAGCTGGAAACACGTCCTGGACAGTCTGGAACCACCTGCCGTCCAAGCCTGAACCACCTGCCAAGCACAACGGAACAACCTGCCAGACACGCCAAAATCACCTGCGTGTTATGCCAGAACCACTTGGAGGACTCTCTGGGATGACCAGCCGGGCATGCCGGAACCACCTCTCAGACGTGCCAGAACCATGTGGTGGACAGTCCGGAATCACCTGTTGGGCATACGCAACCACCTCTGACACGTACCAGAACCACGTGCCGTGCACGCCGGAACCACCTACCGGACAGACCGGAATCAACTTTTGGGCATGCCGGAACCACCAGTCAGATGTGCCAGAAACACGTGCCGGAGACGCCGGAAGCACCTGCCGAGCACGTCGCAACCACCTGCTCAACTCGCCTGAACCACCTGCCGGAGAAGCTGGAAACACGTCCTGGACAGACTGGAACCACGTGACGGCCATGCCTGAACCACCTGCCGAGCACGGCAGAACCACCTGCCGGACACGCCAAAATCACCTGCGGGCTACGCCAGAACCACTTGGACGACTCTCCGAAATGACCTGCCGGGCATGTTGGAACCACCTCTCAGACGTGCCAGAAGCACGTGGCGGACAATCCGGAATCACCTGTTGGGCATACGCAACCACCTCTGAGACGTACCAGAACCACGTGCCGTGCACGCCGGAACCACCTGCCGGACAGACCGGAATCAACTTTTGGGCATGCCGGAACCACCAGTCAGATGTGCCAGAAACACGTGCCGGAGACGCCGGAAGCACCTGCCGAGCACGTCGCAACCACCTGCTCAACTCGCCTGAACCACCTGCCGGACATGCCAAAATCACCTGCCGACTATGCCAGAACCACTTGGCGAACACTCCGGAATCACTTGCCGGGCATGCAGGAACCACCTCTCAGACATGCCAGAACCCCGTGCCAATGACCCCGGAAGCACCAGCCGAGCACGCCGGAACCACCTGCTCAACTCGCCTGAACCACCTGCCGGACACGCCAAAATCACCTGCCCGCTACACCAGCACCACTTCGGGGACAAGCCGGAATCACGTGAGGGGCATGCCGGCACAGCCTCTCAGACTGAACCTCGTGCCGGACACCACAGAACCACCTGCCGGACAGACCGGAACCACCTGCCGGACACGCCGGAACCACCGGCTCGACCCGCCAGAACGACCACTGGACATGCAAAATCACCTGCCGGCTACGCCGGAAACACTTGGCGAACACTCCGGAATCACCTGGAGGGCATGCCGGAACCACCCATCAGATATGCCAGAACCACGTGCCAATGACCCCGGAAGCACCTGCCGAGCACGCCGGAACCACCTGCTCGACTCGCCAGAACCACCTGCCGGACACGCAAAAATCACCTGCCGGCTACGCCACAACCAGTTGGGGAACACTTCGGAATCACCTGCCGGGCTTGATGGAACCACCTGCCGGTCATGCCAAAATCACCTGCCAACTACGCCAGTACCACTTGGCGGACACTGTGGAAACACCTGTCGGGCCGGCCGGAACCACATCTCACACGTGCCAGAACCATGTGCATGAGATGCTGGAACCACACCCCGAACAGACGGAAAACACCTGCCAGACTCGTCTGAACAACCTGCCGAGCACGCCGGAGCCACCTGCTCGACTCGCCGGAACCACCTACCTGACATGCCCAAATCACCAGCCGGGTATGCCAGAACCACTTGGCGGACACTCCGGAATCATCTGCCGGACATGCCGGAACCAGCTCTCAGACACACCAGAACCACGTGCCGGACACGCCGGAATCACCTAGCGCACCACCGGAAACACCTGCCGAGCACGCCGGAGCCACCTGTTCGACTGGCTCTAACCACCTGCCGGACAGGCCAATATTAACTGCTGGCTATGCCAGAACCACCTGGGGGACGGTCCGGAATCACCTGCCAGCCCTGGCGGACCCACCTCTCACACGTACCAGAACCACCTGCCGGAGAAGCTGGAAAAACGTCCTGGACAGTCTGGAACCACCTGCCGGCCAAGCCTGAACCACCTGCCAAGCACAACGGAACAACCTGCCAGACACGCCAAAATCACCTGCGTGTTATGCCAGAACCACTTGGAGGACTCTCTGGGATGACCTGCCGGGCATGCCGGGACCACCTCTCAGACGTGCCAGAACCATGTGGCGGACAGTCCGGAATCACCTGTTGGGCATGCGCAACCACCTCTGAGACGTACCAGAACCACATGCCGTGCAGGCTGGAACCACCTACCGGACAGACCGGAATCACCTTTCGGGCATGCCGGAACCACCTGTCAGATGTGCCAGAAACACGTGCCGGAGACGCCGGAAGCACCTGCCAAGCACGTTGGAACCACCTGCTCAACTCGCCTGAACCACCTGCCGGACATGCCAAAATCACCTGCCGACTATGCCAGAACCACTTGGCGAACACTCCGGAATCACTTGCCGGGCATGCAGGAACCACCTCTCAGACATGCCAGAATCCCGTGCCAATGACCCCGGAAGCACCAGCCGAGCACGCCAGAACCACCTGCTCAACTCGCCTGATCCACCTGCCGGACACGCCAAAATCACCTGCCCGCTACACCAGCACCACTTCGGGGACAAGCCGGAATCACGTGAGGGGCATGCCGGCACAGCCTCTCAGACTGAACCTCATGCCGGACACCACAGAACCACCTGCCGGACAGACCGGAACCACCTGCCGGTCACGCCGGAACCACCGGCTCGACCCGCCGGAACGACCGCTGGACATGCAAAATCACCTGCCGGCTATGCCGGAAACACTTGGCGAACACTCCGGAATCACCTGCCGGGCATGCCGGAACCACCTCTCAGATATGCCAGAACCACGTGCCAATGACCCCGGAAGCACCTGCCGAGCACGCCGGAACCACATGCTCGACTCGCCCGAACCACATGCCGGACAGGCAAAAATCACCTGCCAGCTACGCCACAACCAGTTGGGGAACACTTCGGAATCACCTGCCGGCCTTGCAGGAACCACCTGCCGGTCATGCCAAAATCACCTGCCAACTACGCCAGTACCACTTGGCGGACACTGTGGAAACACCTGTCGGGCCGGCCGGAACCACATCTCACACGTGCCAGAAGCATGTGCATGAGATGCTGGAACCACACCCTGAACAGACGGAAAACACCTGCCAGACCCGTCTGAACAACCTGCCGAGCACGCCGGAGCCACCTGCTCGACTCGCCGGAACCACCTACCTGACATGCCCAAATCACCAGCCGGGTATGCCAGAACCACTTGGCGGACACTCCGGAATCATCTGCCGGACATGCCGGAACCAGCTCTCAGACACACCAGAACCACGTGCCGGAGACGCCGGAAGCACCTGCCGAGGATGCCGGAGCCACCTGCTCGACTCGCCAGAAACACCTGCCGGACACGCCAAAATCACCTGCCGGGTACGCCAGAACCACCTGGCGGACACTCCGAAATCACCTGCCGCGCATGCCGGAACCACCTCTCAGACGTGCCGGAAGCACGTGCCGGACACGCCGGAATCACCTAGCGGACAGACCGGAACCACCTGCCGAGCACGCCGGAGCCACCTGTTCGACTCGCTGGAGCCACCTGCCGGACAGGCCAATATCAACTGCTGGCTATGCCAGAACCACCTGGGGGACAGTCCGGGATCACCTGCCAGCCATGGCGGAACCACCTCTCACACGTACCAGAACCACCTGCCGGAGAACCTGGAAACACGTCCTGGACAAACTGGAACCACGTGACGGCCATGCCTGAACCACCTGCCGAGCACGGTCGAACCACCTGCCGGACACGCCAAAATCACCTGCGGGCTACGCCAGAACCACTTGGACGACTCTCCGAAATGACCTGCCGGGCATGTTGGAACCACCTCTCAGACGTGCCAGAAGCACGTGGCGGACAGTCCGGTATCACCTGTTGGGCATACGCAACCACCTCTGAGACGTACCAGAACCACGTGCCGTGCACGCCGGAACCACCTACCGGACAGACCGGAATCAACTTTTGGGCATGCCGGAACCACCAGTCAGATGTGCCAGAAACACGTGCCGGAGACGCCGGAAGCACCTGCCGAGCACGTCGCAACCACCTGCTCAACTCGCCTGAACCACCTGCCGGACACGCCAAAATCACCTGCCCGCTACACCAGCACCACTTCGGGGACAAGCCGGAATCACGTGAGGGGCATGCCGGCACAGCCTCTCAGACTGAACCTCGTGCCGGACACCACAGAACCACCTGCCGGACAGACCGGAACCACCTGCCGGACACGCCGGAACCACCGGCTCGACCCGCCGGAACGACCGCTGGACATGCAAAATCACCTGCCGGCTACGCCGGAAACACTTGGCGAACACTCCGGAATCACCTGCCGGGCATGCCGGAACCACCTCTCAGATAAGCCAGAACCACGTGACAATGACCCCGGAATCACCAGCCGTGCACGCCGGAACCACCTGCTCGACTCGCCAGAACCACCTGCCGGACACGCAAAAATCACCTGCCGGCTACACCACAACCAGTTGGGGAACACGTCGGAATCACCTGCCGGGCTTGCTGGAACCACCTGCCGGTCATGCCAAAATCACCTGCCAACTACGCCAGGACCACTTGGCGGACACTGTCGAAACACCTGTCGGGCCGGCCGGAACCACATCTCAGACGTGCCAGAACCATGTGCATGATATGCTGGAACCACACCCCGAACAGACGGAAGACACCTGCCAGACCCGTCTGAACAACCTGCCGAGCACGCCGGAGCCACCTGCTCGACTCGCCGGAACCACCTACCTGACATGCCCAAATCACCAGCCGGGTATGCCAGAACCACTTGGCGGACACTCCGGAATCATCTGCCGGACATGCCGGAACCAGCTCTCAGACACACCAGAACCACGTGCCGGAGACGCCGGAAGCACCTGCCGAGCATGCCGGAGCCACCTGCTCGACTCGCCAGAAACACCTGCCGGACACGCCAAAATCACCTGCGGGGTACCCCAGAACCACCTGGCGGACACTCCGAAACCACCTGTCGCGCATGCCGGAACCACATCTCAGACGTGCCGGAAGCACGTGCCGGACACGCCGGAATCACCTACCGGACAGACCGGAACCACCTGCCGAGCACGCTGGAGCCACCTGTTCGACTCGCTGGAACCACCTGCCGGACAGGCCAATATCAACTGCTGGCTATGCCAGAACCACCTGGGGGACGGTCCGGAATCACCTGCCAGCCATGGCGGAACCACCTCTCAGACGTACCAGAACCACCTACCGGAGAAGGTGGAAACACGTCCTGGACAGTCTGGAACCACCTGCCGGCCAAGCCTGAACCACCTGCCAAGCACAACGGAACAACCTGCCAGACACGCCAAAATCACCTGCGTGTTATGCCAGAACCACTTGGAGGACTCTCTGGGATGACCTGCCAGGCATGCCGGAACCACCTCTCAGACGTGCCAGAACCATGTGGCGGACAGTCCGGAATCACCTGTTGGGCATGCGCAACCACCTCTGAGACGTACCAGAACCACATGCCGTGCAGGCTGGAACCACCTACCGGACAGACCGGAATCACCTTTCGGGCATGCCGGAACCACCTGTCAGATGTGCCAGAAACACGTGCCGGAGATGCCGGAAGCACCTGCCAAGCACGTCGCAACCACCTGCTCAACTCGCCTGAACCACCTGCCGGACATGCCAAAATCACCTGCCGACTATGCCAGAACCACTTGGCGAACACTCCGGAATCACTTGCCGGGCATGCAGGAACCACCTCTCAGACATGCCAGAACCCCGTGCCAATGACCCCGGAAGCACCAGCCGAGCACGCCGGAACCACCTGCTCGACTCGCCAGAACCACCTGCCGATCACGCAAAAATCACCTGCCGGCTACGCCACAACCAGTTGGTGAACACTTTGGAATCACCTGCCAGGCTTGCTGGAACCACCTGCCAGTCATGCCAAAATCACCTGCCAACTACGCCAGAACCGCTTGGCGGACACTGCGGAAACACCTGTCGGGCCGGCTGGAACCACATCTCAGACGTGCCAGAAACGTGTTCATGAGATGCTGGAACCACACCCCGAACAGAAGGATACCACCTGCCAAAACCGCCTGAACCACCTGCTGAGCACGCCGGAACCACCTGCTCGACTCACCGGTACCACATCCCTGACACGCCAAAATCACCTGCTGGGTATGCCAGAACCACTTGGCGGACACTCCGGAATCATCTGCCGGACATGCCGGAACCAGCTCTCAGACACACCAGAACCACGTGCCGGAGACGCCGGAAGCACCTGCCGAGCATGCCGGAGCCACCTGCTCGACTCGCCAGAAACACCTGCCGGACACGCCAAAATCACCTGCCGGGTACGCCAGAACCACCTGGCGGACACTCCGAAACCACCTGTCGCGCATGCCGGAACCACCTCTCAGACGTGCCGGAAGCACGTGCCGGACACGCCGGAATCACCTACCGGACAGACCGGAACCACCTGCCGAGCACGCCGGAGCCACCTGTTCGAGTCGCTGGAACCACCTGCCGGACAGGCCAATATCAACTGCTGGCTATGCCAGAACCACCTGGGGGACGGTCCGGAATCACCTGCCAGCCATGGCGGAACCACCTCTCAGACGTACCAGAACCACCTGCCGGAGAAGCTGGAAACACGTCCTGGACAGACTGGAACCACGTGACGGCCGTGCCTGAACCACCTGCCGAGCACGGCGGAACCACCTGCCGGACACGCCAAAATCACCTGCGGGCTACGCCAGAACCACTTGGACGACTCTCCGAAATGACCTGCCGGGCATGTTGGAACCACCTCTCAGACGTGCCAGAAGCACGTGGCGGACAGTCCGGAATCACCTGTTGGGCATACGCAACCACCTCTGAGACGTACCAGAACCACGTGCCGTGCACGCCGGAACCACCTACCGGACAGACCGGAATCAACTTTTGGGCATGCCGGAACCACCTGTCAGATGTGCCAGAAACACGTGCCGGAGACGCCGGAAGCACCTGCCGAGCACGTCGCAACCACCTGCTCAACTCGCCTGAACCACTTGCCGGACATGCCAAAATCACCTGCCCGCTACACCAGCACCACTTCGGGGACAAGCCGGAATCACGTGAGGGGCATGCCGGCACAGCCTCTCAGACTGAACCTCGTGCCGGACACCACAGAACCACCTGCCGGACAGACCGGAACCACCTGCCGGACACGCCGGAACCACCGGCTCGACCCGCCGGAACGACCGCTGGACATGCAAAATCACCTGCCGGCTACGCCAGAAACACTTGGCGAACACTCCGGAATCACCTGCCGGGCATGCCGGAACCACCTCTCAGATATGCCAGAACCACGTGCCAATGAACCCGGAAGCACCAGCCGAGCACGCCGGAACCACCTGCTCGACTCGCCAGAACCACCTGCCGGACACGCAAAAATCACCTGCCGGCTACGCCACAACCAGTTGGGGAACACTTCGGAATCACCTGCCGGGCTTGCTGGAACCACCTGCCGGTCATGCCAAAATCACCTGCCAACTACGCCAGGACCACTTGGCGGACACTGTGGAAACACCTGTCGGGCCGGCCGGAACCACATCTCAGACGTGCGAGAACCATGTGCATGAGATGCTGGAACCACACCCCGAACAGACGGAAAACACCTGCCAGACCCGTCTGAACAACCTGCCGAGCACGCCGGAGCCACCTGCTCGACTCGCCGGAACCACCTACCTGACATGCCCAAATCACCAGCCGGGTATGCCAGAACCACTTGGCGGACACTCCGGAATCATCTGCCGGACATGCCGGAACCAGCTCTCAGACACACCAGAACCACGTGCCGGAGACGCCGGAAGCACCTGCCGAGCATGCCAGAGCCACCTGCTCGACTCGCCAGAAACACCTGCCGGACACGCCAAAATCACCTGCCGGGTATGCCAGAACCACCTGGCGGACACTCCGAAACCACCTGTCGCGCATGCCGGAACCACCTCTCAGACGTGCCGGAAGCACGTGCCGGACACGCCGGAATCACCTACCGGACAGACCGGAACCACCTGCCGAGCACGCCGGGGCCACCTGTTCGACTCGCTGGAACCACCTGCCGGACAGGCCAATATCAACTGCTGGCTATGCCAGAACCACCTGGGGGACGGTCCGGAATCACCTGCCAGCCATGGCGGAACCACCTCTCAGACGTACCAGAACCACCTGCCGGAGAAGCTGGAAACACGTCCTGGACAGTCTGGAACCACCTGCCGGCCAAGCCTGAACCACCTGCCAAGCACAACGGAACAACCTGCCAGACACGCCAAAATCACCTGCGTGTTATGCCAGAACCACTTGGAGGACTCTCTGGGATGACCTGCCAGGCATGCCGGAACCACCTCTCAGACGTGCCAGAACCATGTGGCGGACAGTCCGGAATCACCTGTTGGGCATGCGCAACCACCTCTGAGACGTACCAGAACCACATGCCGTGCAGGCTGGAACCACCTACCGGACAGACCGGAATCACCTTTCGGGCATGCCGGAACCACCTGTCAGATGTGCCAGAAACACGTGCCGGAGACGCCGGAAGCACCTGCCAAGCACGTCGGAACCACCTGCTCAACTCGCCTGAACCACCTGCCGGACATGCCAAAATCACCTGCCGACTATGCCAGAACCACTTGGCGAACACTCCGGAATCACTTGCCGGGCATGCAGGAACCACCTCTCAGACATGCCAGAACCCCGTGCCAATGACCCCGGAAGCACCAGCCGAGCACGCCGGAACCACCTGCTCGACTCGCCAGAACCACCTGCCGATCACGCAAAAATCACCTGCCGGCTACGCCACAACCAGTTGGGGAACACTTTGGAATCACCTGCCAGGCTTGCTGGAACCACCTGCCAGTCATGCCAAAATCACCTGCCAACTACGCCAGAACCGCTTGGCGGACACTGCGGAAACACCTGTCGGGCCGGCTGGAACCACATCTCAGACGTGCCAGAAACGTGTTCATGAGATGCTGGAACCACACCCCGAACAGACGGATACCACCTGCCAGAACCGCCTGAACCACCTGCTGAGCACGCCGGAACGACCTGCTCGACACACCGGTACCACCTCCCTGACACGCCAAAATCACCTGCTGGCTATGCCAGAACCACTTGGCGGACACTCCGGAATCACCTGCCGGGCATGCCGGAACCACCTCTCAGATATGCCAGAACCACGTGCCAATGAACCCGGAAGCACCAGCCGAGCACGCCGGAACCACCTGCTCGACTCGCCAGAACCACCTGCCGGACACGCAAAAATCACCTGCCGGCTACGCCACAACCAGTTGGGGAACACTTCGGAATCACCTGCCGGGCTTGCTGGAACCACCTGCCGGTCATGCCAAAATCACCTGCCAACTACGCCAGGACCACTTGGCGGACACTGTGGAAACACCTGTCGGGCCGGCCGGAACCACATCTCAGACGTGCGAGAACCATGTGCATGAGATGCTGGAACCACACCCCGAACAGACGGAAAACACCTGCCAGACCCGTCTGAACAACCTGCCGAGCACGCCGGAGCCACCTGCTCGACTCGCCGGAACCACCTACCTGACATGCCCAAATCACCAGCCGGGTATGCCAGAACCACTTGGCGGACACTCCGGAATCATCTGCCGGACATGCCGGAACCAGCTCTCAGACACACCAGAACCACGTGCCGGAGACGCCGGAAGCACCTGCCGAGCATGCCAGAGCCACCTGCTCGACTCGCCAGAAACACCTGCCGGACACGCCAAAATCACCTGCCGGGTATGCCAGAACCACCTGGCGGACACTCCGAAACCACCTGTCGCGCATGCCGGAACCACCTCTCAGACGTGCCGGAAGCACGTGCCGGACACGCCGGAATCACCTAGCGGACAGACCGGAACCACCTGCCGAGCACGCCGGAGCCACCTGTTCGACTCGCTGGAACCACCTGCCGGACAGGCCAATATCAACTGCTGGCTATGCCAGAACCACCTGGGGGACGGTCCGGAATCACCTGCCAGCCATGGCGGAACCACCTCTCAGACGTACCAGAACCACCTGCCGGAGAAGCTGGAAACACGTCCTGGACAGTCTGGAACCACCTGCCGGCCAAGCCTGAACCACCTGCCAAGCACAACGGAACATCCTGCCAGACACGCCAAAATCACCTGCGTGTTATGCCAGAACCACTTGGAGGACTCTCTGGGATGACCTGCCGGGCATGCCGGAACCACCTCTCAGACGTGCCAGAACCATGTGGCGGACAGTCCGGAATCACCTGTTGGGCATGCGCAACCACCTCTGAGACGTACCAGAACCACATGCCGTGCCGGCTGGAACCACCTACAGGACAGACCGGAATCACCTTTCGGGCATGCCGGAACCACCTGTCAGATGTGCCAGAAACACGTGCCGGAGACGCAGGAAGCACATGCCAAGCACGTTGGAACCACCTGCTCAACTCGCCTGAACCACCTGCCGGACATGCCAAAATCACCTGCTGGGTATGCCAGAACCACTTGGCGGACACTCCGGAATCATCTGCCGGACATGCCGGAACCAGCTCTCAGACACACCAGAACCAAGTGCCGGAGACGCCGGAAGCACCTGCCGAGCATGCCGGAGCCACCTGCTCGACTCGCCAGAAACACCTGCCGGACACGCCAAAATCACCTGCCGGGTATGCCAGAACCACCTGGCGGACACTACGGAATCACCTGCCACGCATGCCGGAACCACCTCTCAGACGTGCCGGAAGCACGTGCCGGACACGCCGGAAACACCTACCGGACAGACCGGAACCACCTGCCGAGAACGCCGGAGCCACCTGTTCGACTCGCTGGAACCACCTGCCGGACAGGCCAATATCAACTGCTGGCTATGCCAGAACCACCTGGGGGACAGTCCGGGATCACCTGCCAGCCATGGCGGAACCACCTCTCAGACGTACCAGAACCACCTGCCGGAGAAGCTGGAAACACGTCCTGGACAGACTGGAACCACGTGACGGCCATGCCTGAACCACCTGCCGAGAACGGCGGAACCACCTGCCGGACACGCCAAAATCACCTGCGGGCTACGCCAGAACCACTTGGACGACTCTCCGAAATGACCTGCCGGGCATGTTGGAACCACCTCTCAGACGTGCCAGAAGCACGTGGCGGACAGTCCGGAATCACCCGTTGGGCATACGCAACCACCTCTGACACGTACCAGAACCACGTGCCGTGCACGCCGGAACCACCTACCGGACAGACCGGAATCAACTTTTGGGCATGCCGGAACCACCAGTCAGATGTGCCAGAAACACGTGCCGGAGACGCCGGAAGCACCTGCCGAGCACGTCGCAACCACCTGCTCAACTCGCCTGAACCACCTGCCGGACACGCCAAAATCACCTGCCCGCTACACCAGCACCACTTCGGGGACAAGCCGGAATCACGTGAGGGGCATGCCGGCACAGCCTCTCAGACTGAACCTCGTGCCGGACACCACAGAACCACCTGCCGGACAGACCGGAACCACCTGCCGGACACGCCGGAAAAACCGGCTCGACCCGCCGGAACGACCGCTGGACATGCAAAATCACCTGCCGGCTACGCTGGAAACACTTGGCGAACACTCCGGAATCACCTGCCGGGCATGCCGGAACCACCTCTCAGATATGCCAGAACCACGTGCCAATGACCCCGGAAGCACCTGCCGTGCACGCCGGAACCACCTGCTCGACTCGCCAGAACCACCTGTCGGACACGCAAAAATCACCTGCCGGCTACGCCACAACCAGTTGGGGAACACTTCGTAATCACCTGCCGGGCTTGCTGGAACCACCTGCCGGTCATGCCAAAATCACCTGCCAACTACGCCAGTACCACTTGGCGGACACTGTGGAAACACCTGTCGGGCCGGCCGGAACCACATCTCACACGTGCCAGAACCATGTGCATGAGATGCTGGAACCACACCCCGAACAGACGGAAAACACCTGCCAGACCCGTCTGAACAAGCTGCCGAGCACGCCGGAGCCACCTGCTCGACTCGCCGGAACCACCTACCTGACATGCCCAAATCACCAGCCGGGTATGCCAGAACCACTTGGCGGACACTCCGGAATCATCTGCCGGACATGCCGGAACCAGCTCTCAGACACACCAGAACCACGTGCCGGAGACGCCGGAAGCACCTGCCGAGCATGCCGGAGCCACCTGCTCGACTCGCCAGAAACACCTGCCGGACACGCCAAAATCACCTGCCGGGTACGCCACAACCACCTGGCGGACACTCCGAAATCACCTGCCGCGCATGCCGGAACCACCTCTCAGACGTGCCGGAAGCACGTGCCGGACACGCCGGAATCACCTAGCGGACAGACCGGAACCACCTGCCGAGCACGCCGGAGCCACCTGTTCGACTGGCTGGAACCACCTGCCGGACAGGCCAATATTAACTGCTGGCTATGCCAGAACCACCTGGGGGACAGTCCGGGATCACCTGCCAGCCATGGCGGAACCACCTCTCACACGTACCAGAACCAGCTGCCGGAGAAGCTGGAAACACGTCCTCGACAGTCTGGAACCACCTGCCGGCCAAGCCTGAACCACCTGCCAAGCACAACGGAACAACCTGCCAGACACGCCAAAATCACCTGCGTGTTATGCCAGAACCACTTGGAGGACTCTCTGGGATGACCTGCCGGGCATGCCGGAACCACCTCTCAGACGTGCCAGAACCATGTGGCGGACAGTCCGGAATCACCTGTTGGGCATGCGCAACCACCTCTGAGACGCACCAGAACCACATGCAGTACAGGCTGGAACCACCTACCGGACAGACCGGAATCACCTGCCGGGCATGCCGGAACCACCTCTCAGATATGCCAGGAACAAGTGCCTATGACCCCGGAAGCACCTGCCGAGAACGCCGGAACCACCTGCTCGACTCGCCAGAACCACCTTCCGGACATGCCAAAATCACCTGCCGGGTATGGCAGAACCACCTGGCGGACACTACGGAATCACCTGCCGCGCATGCCGGAACCACCTCTCAGACGTGCCGGAAGCACGTGCCAGACACGCCGGAAACACCTACCGGACAGACCGGAACCACCTGCCAAGAACGCCGGAGCCACCTGTTCGACTCGCCTGAACCACATGCCGGATACACGAAAATCACCTGCCCGCTACACCAGCACCACTTCGGGGACAAGCCGGAATCACGTGAGGGGCATGCCTGCACAGCCTCTCAGACTGAACCTCGTGCCGGACACCACAGAACCACCCGCCGGACAGACCGGAACCACCTGCCGGACACGCCAGAACCACCGGCTCGACCCGCCGGAACGACCGCTTGACATGCAAAATCACCTGCCGGCTACGCCGGAAACACTTGGCGAACACTCCGGAATCACCTGCCGGGCATGCCGGAACCACCTCTCAGATATGCCAGAACCACGTGCCAATGAGCCCGGAAGCACCTGCCGAGCACGCCAGAACCACCTGCTCGACTCGCCAGAACCACCTGCCGGACACGCAAAAATCACCTGCCGGCTACGCCACAACCAGTTGGGGAACACTTCGGAATCACCTGCCGGGCTTGCTGGAACCACCTGCTGGTCATGCCAAAATCACCTTCCAACTACGCCAGTACCACTTGGCGGACACTGTGGAAACACCTGTCGGGCCGGCAGGAACCACATCTCACACGTGCCAGAACCATGTGCATGAGATGCTGGAACCACACCCCGAACAGACGGAAAACACCTGCCAGACCCGTCTGAACAACCTGCCGAGCACGCCGGAGCCACCTGCTCGACTCGCCGGAACCACCTACCTGACATGCCCAAATCACCAGCCGGGTATGCCAGAACCACTTGGCGGACACTCCGGAATCATCTGCCGGACATGCCGGAACCAGCTCTCAGACACACCCGAACCACGTGCCGGAGACGCCGGAAGAACCTGCCGAGCATGCCGGAGCCACCTGCTCGACTCGCCGGAAACACCTGCCGGACACGCCAAAATCACCTGCCGGGTACGCCAGAACCACCTGGCGGACACTCCGAAACCACCTGTCGCGCATGCCGGAACCACCTCTCAGACGTGCCGGAAGCACGTGCCGGACACGCCGGAAACACCTACCGGACAGACCGGAACCACCTGCCGAGCACGCTGGAGCCACCTGTTCGACTCGCTGAAACCACCTGCCGGACAGGCCAATATCAACTGCTGGCTATGCCAGAACCACCTGGGGGACAGTCCGGAATCACCTGCCAGCCATGGCGGACCCACCTCTCACACGTACCAGAACCACCTGCCGGAGAAGCTGGAAACACGTCCTGTACAGTCTGGAACCACCTGCCGGCCAAGCCTGAACCACCTGCCAAGCACAACGGAACAACCTGCCAGACACGCCAAAATCACCTGCGTGTTATGCCAGAACCACTTGGAGGACTCTCTGGGATGACCTGCCGGGCATGCCGGAACCACCTCTCAGACGTGCCAGAACCATGTGGCGGACAGTCCGGAATCACCTGTTGGGCATGCGCAACCACCTCTGAGACGTACCAGAACCACATGCCGTGCAGGCTGGAACCACCTACCGGACAGACCGGAATCACCTTTCGGGCATGCCGGAACCACCTGTCAGATGTGCCAGAAACACGTGCCGGAGATGCCGGAAGCACATGCCAAGCACGTTGGAACCACCTGCTCAACTCGCCTGAACCACCTGCCGGACATGCCAAAATCACCTGCCGACTATGCCAGAACCACTTGGCGAACACTCCGGAATCACTTGCCGGGCATGCAGGAACCACCTCTCAGACATGACAGAACCCCGTGCCAATGACCCCGGAAGCACCCGCCGAGCACGCCGGAACCACCTGCTCGACTCGCCAGAACCACCTGCCGATCACGCAAAAATCACCTGCCGTCTACGCCACAACCAGTTGGTGAACACTTTGGAATCACCTGCCAGGCTTGCTGGAACCACCTGCCAGTCATGCCAAAATCACCTGCCAACTACGCCAGAACCGCTTGGCGGACACTGCGGAAACACCTGTCGGGCCGGCTGGAACCACATCTCAGACGTGCCAGAAACGTGTTCATGAGATGCTGGAACCACACCCCGAACAGACGGATACCACCTGCCAGAACCGCCTGAACCACCTGATGAGCACGCCGGAACCACCTGCTCGACTCACCGGTACCACCTCCCTGACACGCCAAAATCACCTGCTGGGTATGCCAGAACCACTTGGCGGACACTCCGGAATCATCTGCCGGACATGCCGGAACCAGCTCTCAGACACACCAGAACCAAGTGCCGGAGACGCCGGAAGCACCTGCCGAGCATGCCGGAGCCACCTGCTCGACTCGCCAGAAACACCTGCCGGACACGCCAAAATCACCTGCCGGGTATGCCAGAACCACCTGGCGGACACTACGGAATGACCTGCCACGCATGCCGGAACCACCTCTCAGACGTGCCGGAAGCACGTGCCGGACACGCCGGAAACACCTACCGGACAGACCGGAACCACCTGCCAAGAACGCCGGAGCCACCTGTTCGACTCGCTGGAACCACCTGCCGGACAGGCCAATATCAACTGCTGGCTATGCCAGAACCACCTGGGGGACAGTCCGGGATCACCTGCCAGCCATGGCGGAACCACCTCTCAGACGTACCAGAACCACCTGCCGGAGAAGCTGGAAACACGTCCTGGACAGACTGGAACCACGTGACAGCCATGCCTGAACCACCTGCCGAGAACGGCGGAACCACCTGCCGGACACGCCAAAATCACCTGCGGGCTACGCCAGAACCACTTGGACGACTCTCCGAAATGACCTGCCGGGCATGTTGGAACCACCTCTCAGACGTGCCAGAAGCACGTGGCGGACAGTCCGGAATCACCCGTTGGGCATACGCAACCACCTCTGACACGTACCAGAACCACGTGCCGTGCACGCCGGAACCACCTACCGGACAGACCGGAATCGAATTTTGGGCATGCCGGAACCACCAGTCAGATGTGCCAGAAACACGTGCCGGAGACGCCGGAAGCACCTGCCAAGCACGTCGCAACCACCTGCTCAACTCGCCTGAACCACCTGCCGGACACGCCAAAATCACCTGCCCGCTACACCAGCACCACTTCGGGGACAAGCCAGAATCACGTGAGGGGCATGCCGGCACAGCCTCTCAGACTGAACCTCGTGCCGGACACCACAGAACCACCTGCCGGACAGACCGGAACCACCTGCCGGACACGCCGGAAAAACCGGCTCGACCCGCCGGAACGACCGCTGGACATGCAAAATCACCTGCCGGCTACGCTGGAAACACTTGGCGAACACTCCGGAATCACCTGCCGGGCATGCCGGAACCACCTCTCAGATATGCCAGAACCACGTGCCAATGACCCCGGAAGCACCTGCCGTGCACGCCGGAACCACCTGCTCGACTCGCCAGAACCACCTGTCGGACACGCAAAAATCACCTGCCGGCTACGCCACAACCAGTTGGGGAACACTTCGTAATCACCTGCCGGGCTTGCTGGAACCACCTGCCGGTCATGCCAAAATCACCTGCCAACTACGCCAGTACCACTTGGCGGACACTGTGGAAACACCTGTCGGGCCGGCCGGAACCACATCTCACACGTGCCAGAACCATGTGCATGAGATGCTGGAACCACACCCCGAACAGACGGAAAACACCTGCCAGACCCGTCTGAACAAGCTGCCGAGCACGCCGGAGCCACCTGCTCGACTCGCCGGAACCACCTACCTGACATGCCCAAATCACCAGCCGGGTATGCCAGAACCACTTGGCGGACACTCCGGAATCATCTGCCGGACATGCCGGAACCAGCTCTCAGACACACCAGAACCACGTGCCGGAGACGCCGGAAGCACCTGCCGAGCATGCCGGAGCCACCTGCTCGACTCGCCAGAAACACCTGCCGGACACGCCAAAATCACCTGCCGGGTACGCCACAACCACCTGGCGGACACTCCGAAATCACCTGCCGCGCATGCCGGAACCACCTCTCAGACGTGCCGGAAGCACGTGCCGGACACGCCGGAATCACCTAGCGGACAGACCGGAACCACCTGCCGAGCACGCCGGAGCCACCTGTTCGACTGGCTGGAACCACCTGCCGGACAGGCCAATATTAACTGCTGGCTATGCCAGAACCACCTGGGGGACAGTCCGGGATCACCTGCCAGCCATGGCGGAACCACCTCTCACACGTACCAGAACCAGCTGCCGGAGAAGCTGGAAACACGTCCTCGACAGTCTGGAACCACCTGCCGGCCAAGCCTGAACCACCTGCCAAGCACAACGGAACAACCTGCCAGACACGCCAAAATCACCTGCGTGTTATGCCAGAACCACTTGGAGGACTCTCTGGGATGACCTGCCGGGCATGCCGGAACCACCTCTCAGACGTGCCAGAACCATGTGGCGGACAGTCCGGAATCACCTGTTGGGCATGCGCAACCACCTCTGAGACGCACCAGAACCACATGCAGTACAGGCTGGAACCACCTACCGGACAGACCGGAATCACCTGCCGGGCATGCCGGAACCACCTCTCAGATATGCCAGGAACAAGTGCCTATGACCCCGGAAGCACCTGCCGAGAACGCCGGAACCACCTGCTCGACTCGCCAGAACCACCTTCCGGACATGCCAAAATCACCTGCCGGGTATGGCAGAACCACCTGGCGGACACTACGGAATCACCTGCCGCGCATGCCGGAACCACCTCTCAGACGTGCCGGAAGCACGTGCCAGACACGCCGGAAACACCTACCGGACAGACCGGAACCACCTGCCAAGAACGCCGGAGCCACCTGTTCGACTCGCCTGAACCACATGCCGGATACACGAAAATCACCTGCCCGCTACACCAGCACCACTTCGGGGACAAGCCGGAATCACGTGAGGGGCATGCCTGCACAGCCTCTCAGACTGAACCTCGTGCCGGACACCACAGAACCACCCGCCGGACAGACCGGAACCACCTGCCGGACACGCCAGAACCACCGGCTCGACCCGCCGGAACGACCGCTTGACATGCAAAATCACCTGCCGGCTACGCCGGAAACACTTGGCGAACACTCCGGAATCACCTGCCGGGCATGCCGGAACCACCTCTCAGATATGCCAGAACCACGTGCCAATGAGCCCGGAAGCACCTGCCGAGCACGCCAGAACCACCTGCTCGACTCGCCAGAACCACCTGCCGGACACGCAAAAATCACCTGCCGGCTACGCCACAACCAGTTGGGGAACACTTCGGAATCACCTGCCGGGCTTGCTGGAACCACCTGCTGGTCATGCCAAAATCACCTTCCAACTACGCCAGTACCACTTGGCGGACACTGTGGAAACACCTGTCGGGCCGGCAGGAACCACATCTCACACGTGCCAGAACCATGTGCATGAGATGCTGGAACCACACCCCGAACAGACGGAAAACACCTGCCAGACCCGTCTGAACAACCTGCCGAGCACGCCGGAGCCACCTGCTCGACTCGCCGGAACCACCTACCTGACATGCCCAAATCACCAGCCGGGTATGCCAGAACCACTTGGCGGACACTCCGGAATCATCTGCCGGACATGCCGGAACCAGCTCTCAGACACACCCGAACCACGTGCCGGAGACGCCGGAAGAACCTGCCGAGCATGCCGGAGCCACCTGCTCGACTCGCCAGAAACACCTGCCGGACACGCCAAAATCACCTGCCGGGTACGCCAGAACCACCTGGCGGACACTCCGAAATCACCTGCCGCGCATGCCGGAACCACCTCTCAGACGTGCCGGAAGCACGTGCCGGACACGCCGGAAACACCTACCGGACAGACCGGAACCACCTGCCGAGCACGCCGGAGCCACCTGTTCGACTGGCTGGAACCACCTGCCGGACAGGCCAATATTAACTGCTGGCTATGCCAGAACCACCTGGGGGACAGTCCGGGATCACCTGCCAGCCATGGCGGAACCACCTCTCACACGTACCAGATCCACCTGCCGGAGAAGCTGGAAACACGTCCTGGACAGTCTGGAACCACCGGCCGGCCAAGCCTGAACCACCTGCCAAGCACAACGGAATAACCTGCCAGACACGCCAAAATCACCTGCGTGTTATGCCAGAAGCACTTGGAGGACTCTCTGGGATGACCTGCCGTGCATGCCGGAACCACCTCTCAGACGTGCCAGAACCATGTGGCGGACAGTCCGGAATCACCTGTTGGGCTTGCGCAACCACCTCTGAGACGTACCAGAACCACATGCCGTGCAGGCTGGAACCACCTACCGGACAGACCGGAATCACCTTTCGGGCATGCCGGAACCACCTGTCAGATGTGCCAGAAACACGTGTCGGAGACGCCGGAAGCACCTGCCAAGCACGTTGGAACCACCTGCTCAACTCGCCTGAACCACCTGCCGGACATGCCAAAATCACCTGCCGACTATGCCAGAACCACTTGGCAAACACTCCGGAATCACTTGCCGGGCATGCAGGAACCACCTCTCAGACATGCCAGAACCCCGTGCCCATGACCCCGGAAGCACCAGCCGAGCACGCCGGAACCACCTGCTCAACTCGCCTGAACCACATGCCGGATACGCGAAAATCACCTGCCCGCTACACCAGCACCAATTCGGGGACAAGCCGGAATCACGTGAGGGGCATGCCTGCACAGCCTCTCAGACTGAACCTCGTGCCGGACACCACAGAACCACCCGCCGGACAGACCGGAACCACCTGCCGGACACGCCAGAACCACCGGCTCGACCCGCCGGAACGACCGCTGGACATGCAAAATCACCTGCCGGCTACGCCAGAAACACTTGGCGAACACTCCGGAGTCACCTGCCGGGCATGCCGGAACCACCTCTCTGATATGCCAGAACCACGTGCCAATGACCCCGGAAGCACCTGCCGAGCACGCCGGAACCACCTGCTCGACTCGCCAGAACCACCTGCCGGACACGCAAAAATCACCTGCCGGCTACGCCACAACCAGTTGGGGAACACTTCGGAATCACCTGCCGGGCTTGCTGGAACCACCTGCCGGTCATGCCAAAATCACCTGCCAACTACGCCAGTACCACTTGGCGGACACTGTGGAAACACCTGTCGGGCCGGCCGGAACCACATCTCACACGTGCCAGAACCATGTGCATGAGATGCTGGAACCACACCCCGAACAGACGGAAAACACCTGCCAGACCCGTCTGAACAACCTGCCGAGCACGCCGGAGCCACCTGCTCGACTCGCCGGAACCACCTACCTGACATGCCCAAATCACCAGCCGGGTATGCCAGAACCACTTGGCGGACACTCCGGAATCATCTGCCGGACATGCCGGAACCAGCTCTCAGACACAGCAGAACCACGTGCCGGAGACGCCGGAAGCACCTGCCGAGCATGCCGGAGCCACCTGCTCGACTCGCCAGAAACACCTGCCGGACACGCCAAAATCACCTGCCGGGTACGCCAGAACCACCTGGCGGACACTCCGAAATCACCTGCCGCGCATGCCGGAACCACCTCTCAGACGTGCCGGAAGCACGTGCCGGACACGCCGGAAACACCTACCGGACAGACCGGAACCACCTGCCGAGCACGCCGGAGCCACCTGTTCGACTGGCTGGAACCACCTGCCGGACAGGCCAATATTAACTGCTGGCTATGCCAGAACCACCTGGGGGACAGACCGGGATCACCTGCCAGCCATGGCGGAACCACCTCTCACACGTACCAGAACCACCTGCCGGAGAAGCTGGAAACACGTCCTGGACAGTCTGGAACCACCTGCCGGCCAAGCCTGAACCACCTGCCAAGCACAACGGAACAACCTGCCAGACACGCCAAAATCACCTGCGTGTTATGCCAGAACCACTTGGAGGACTCTCTGGGATGACCTGCCGGGCATGCCGGAACCACCTCTCAGACATGCCAGAACCATGTGGCGGACAGTCCGGAATCACCTGTTGGGCATGCGCAACCACCTCTGAGCCGTACCAGAACCACATGCCGTGCAGGCTGGAACCACCTACCGGACAGACCGGAATCACCTTTTGGGCATGCCGGAACCACCTGTCAGATGTGCCAGAAACACGTGCCGGAGACGCCGGAAGCACCTGCCAAGCACGTTGGAACCACCTGCTCAACTCGCCTGAACCACCTGCCGGACATGCCAAAATCACCTGCCGACTATGCCAGAACCACTTGGCGAACACTCCGGAATCACTTGCCGGGCATGCAGGAACCACCTCTCAGACATGCCAGAACCCCGTGCCAATGACCCCGGAAGCACCAGCCGAGCACGCCGGAACCACCAGCTCAACTCGCCTGAACCACCTGCCGGACACGCCAAAATCACCTGCCCGCTACACCAGCACCACTTCGGGGACAAGCCGGAATCACGTGAGGGGCATGCCGGCACAGCCTCTCAGACTGAACCTCGTGCCGGACACCACAGAACCACCTGCGGCACAGACCGGAACCACCTGCCGGACACACCGGAACCACCGGCTCGACCCGCCGGAACGACCCCTGGACATGCAAAATCACCTGCCGGCTACGCCGGAAACACTTGGCGAACACTCCGGAATCACCTGCCGGGCATGCCGGAACCACCTCTCAGATATGCCAGAACCACGTGCCAATGACCCCGGAAGCACCTGCCGAGCACGCCGGAACCACCTGCTCGACTCGCCAGAACCACCTGCCGGACACGCAAAAATCACCTGCCGCCTACGCCACAACCAGTTGGGGAACACTTCGGAATCACCTGCCGGGCTTGCTGGAACCACCTGCCGGTCATGCCAAAATCACCTGCCAACTACGACAGTACCACTTGGCGGACACTGTGGAAACACCTGTCGGGCCGGCCGGAACCACATCTCACACGTGCCAGAACCATGTGCATGAGATGCTGGAACCACACCCCGAACAGACGGAAAACACCTGCCAGACCCGTCTGAACAAGCTGCCGAGCACGCCGGAGCCACCTGCTCGACTCGCCGGAACCACCTACCTGACATGCCCAAATCACCAGCCGGGTATGCCAGAACCACTTGGCGGACACTCCGGAATCATCTGCCGGACATGCCGGAACCAGCTCTCAGACACACCAGAACCACGTGCCGGAGACGCCGGAAGCACCTGCCGAGCATGCCGGAGCCACCTGCTCGACTCGCCAGAAACACCTGCCGGACACGCCAAAATCACCTGCCGGGTACGCCAGAACCACCTGGCGGACACTCCGAAATCACCTGTCGCGCATGCCGGAACCACCTCTCAGACGTGCCGGAAGCACGTGCCGGACACGCCGGAAACACCTACCGGACAGACCGGAACCACCTGCCGAGCACGCCGGAGCCACCTGTTCGACTGGCTGGAACCACCTGCCGGACAGGCCAATATTAACTGCTGGCTATGCCAGAACCACCTGGGGGACAGTCCGGGATCACCTGCCAGCCATGGCGGAACCACCTCTCACACGTACCAGAACCACCTGCCGGAGAAGCTGGAAACACGTCCTCGACAGTCTGGAACCACCTGCCGGCCAAGCCTGAACCACCTGCCAAGCACAACGGAACAACCTGCCAGACACGCCAAAATCACCTGCGTGTTATGCCAGAACCACTTGGAGGACTCTCTGGGATGACCTGCCGGGCATGCCGGAACCACCTCTCAGACGTGCCAGAACCATGTGGCGGACAGTCCGGAATCACCTGTTGGGCATGCGCAACCACCTCTGAGACGTACCAGAACCACATGCCGTGCAGGCTGGAACCACCTACCGGACACACCGGAATCACCTTTCGGGCATGCCGGAACCACCTGTCAGATGTGCCAGAAACACGTGTCGGAGACGCCGGAAGCACCTGCCAAGCACGTTGGAAGCACCTGCTCAACTCGCCTGAACCACCTGCCGGACATGCCAAAATCACCTGCCGACTATGCCAGAACCACTTGGCGAACACTCCGGAATCACTTGCCGGGCATGCAGGAACCACCTCTCAGACATGCCAGAACCCCGTGCCCATGACCCCGGAAGCACCAGCCGAGCACGCCGGAACCACCTGCTCAACTCGCCTGAACCACATGCCGGATACGCAAAAATCACCTGCCCGCTACACCAGCACCACTTCGGGGACAAGCCGGAATCACGTGAGGGGCATGCCGGCACAGCCTCTCAGACTGAACCTCGTGCCGGACACCACAGAACCACCTGCCGCACAGACCGGAACCACCTGCCGGACACACCGGAACCACCGGCTCGACCCGCCGGAACGACCCCTGGACATGCAAAATCACCTGCCGGCTACGCCGGAAACACTTGGCGAACACTCCGGAATCACCTGCCGGGCATGCCGGAACCACCTCTCAGATATGCCAGAACCACGTGCCAATGACCCCGGAAGCACCTGCCGAGCACGCCGGAACCACCTGCTCGACTCGCCAGAACCACCTGCCGGACACGCAAAAATCACCTGCCGCCTACGCCACAACCAGTTGGGGAACACTTCGGAATCACCTGCCGGGCTTGCTGGAACCACCTGCCGGTCATGCCAAAATCACCTGCCAACTACGACAGTACCACTTGGCGGACACTGTGGAAACACCTGTCGGGCCGGCAGGAACCACATCTCACACGTGCCAGAACCATGTGCATGAGATGCTGGAACCACACCCCGAACAGACGGAAAACACCTGCCAGACCCGTCTGAACAAGCTGCCGAGCACGCCGGAGCCACCTGCTCGACTCGCCGGAACCACCTACCTGACATGCCCAAATCACCAGCCGGGTATGCCAGAACCACTTGGCGGACACTCCGGAATCATCTGCCGGACATGCCGGAACCAGCTCTCAGACACACCAGAACCACGTGCCGGAGACGCCGGAAGCACCTGCCGAGCATGCCGGAGCCACCTGCTCGACTCGCCAGAAACACCTGCCGGACATGCCAAAATCACCTGCCGGGTACGCCAGAACCACCTGGCGGACACTCCGAAATCACCTGTCGCGCATGCCGGAACCACCTCTCAGACGTGCCGGAAGCACGTGCCGGACACGCCGGAAACACCTACCGGACAGACCGGAACCACCTGCCGAGCACGCCGGAGCCACCTGTTCGACTGGCTGGAACCACCTGCCGGACAGGCCAATATTAACTGCTGGCTATGCCAGAACCACCTGGGGGACAGTCCGGGATCACCTGCCAGCCATGGCGGAACCACCTCTCACACGTACCAGAACCACCTGCCGGAGAAGCTGGAAACACGTCCTCGACAGTCTGGAACCACCTGCCGGCCAAGCCTGAACCACCTGCCAAGCACAACGGAACAACCTGCCAGACACGCCAAAATCACCTGCGTGTTATGCCAGAACCACTTGGAGGACTCTCTGGGATGACCTGCCGGGCATGCCGGAACCACCTCTCAGACGTGCCAGAACCATGTGGCGGACAGTCCGGAATCACCTGTTGGGCATGCGCAACCACCTCTGAGCCGTACCAGAACCACATGCCGTGCAGGCTGGAACCACCTACCGGACAGACCGGAATCACCTTTCGGGCATGCCGGAACCACCTGTCAGATGTGCCAGAAACACGTGCCGGAGACGCCGGAAGCACCGGCCAAGCACGTTGGAACCACCTGCTCAACTCGCCTGAACCACCTGCCGGACATGCCAAAATCACCTGCCGACTATGCCAGAACCACTTGGCGAACACTCCGGAATCACTTGCCGGGCATGCAGGAACCACCTCTCAGACATGCCAGAACCCCGTGCCAATGACCCCGGAAGCACCAGCCGAGCACGCCGGAACCACCAGCTCAACTCGCCTGAACCACCTGCCGGACACGCCAAAATCACCTGCCCGCTACACCAGCACCACTTCGGGGACAAGCCGGAATCACGTGAGGGGCATGCCGGCACAGCCTCTCAGACTGAACCTCGTGCCGGACACCACAGAACCACCTGCCGCACAGACCGGAACCACCTGCCGGACACACCGGAACCACCGGCTCGACCCGCCGGAACGACCCCTGGACATGCAAAATCACCTGCCGGCTACGCCGGAAACACTTGGCGAACACTCCGGAATCACCTGCCGGGCATGCCGGAACCACCTCTCAGATATGCCAGAACCACGTGCCAATGACCCCGGAAGCACCTGCCGAGCACGCCGGAACCACCTGCTCGACTCGCCAGAACCACCTGCCGGACACGCAAAAATCACCTGCCGCCTACGCCACAACCAGTTGGGGAACACTTCGGAATCACCTGCCGGGCTTGCTGGAACCACCTGCCGGTCATGCCAAAATCACCTGCCAACTACGACAGTACCACTTGGCGGACACTGTGGAAACACCTGTCGGGCCGGCAGGAACCACATCTCACACGTGCCAGAACCATGTGCATGAGATGCTGGAACCACACCCCGAACAGACGGAAAACACCTGCCAGACCCGTCTGAACAAGCTGCCGAGCACGCCGGAGCCACCTGCTCGACTCGCCGGAACCACCTACCTGACATGCCCAAATCACCAGCCGGGTATGCCAGAACCACTTGGCGGACACTCCGGAATCATCTGCCGGACATGCCGGAACCAGCTCTCAGACACACCAGAACCACGTGCCGGAGACGCCGGAAGCACCTGCCGAGCATGCCGGAGCCACCTGCTCGACTCGCCAGAAACACCTGCCGGACACGCCAAAATCACCTGCCGGGTACGCCAGAACCACCTGGCGGAAACTCCGAAATCACCTGTCGCGCATGCCGGAACCACCTCTCAGACGTGCCGGAAGCACGTGCCGGACACGCCGGAAACACCTACCGGACAGACCGGAACCACCTGCCGAGCACGCCGGAGCCACCTGTTCGACTGGCTGGAACCACCTGCCGGACAGGCCAATATTAACTGCTGGCTATGCCAGAACCACCTGGGGGACAGTCCGGGATCACCTGCCAGCCATGGCGGAACCACCTCTCACACGTACCAGAACCACCTGCCGGAGAAGCTGGAAACACGTCCTCGACAGTCTGGAACCACCTGCCGGCCAAGCCTGAACCACCTGCCAAGCACAACGGAACAACCTGCCAGACACGCCAAAATCACCTGCGAGTTATGCCAGAACCACTTGGAGGACTCTCTGGGATGACCTGCCGGGCATGCCGGAACCACCTCTCAGACGTGCCAGAACCATGTGGCGGACAGTCCGGAATCACCTGTTGGGCATGCGCAACCACCTCTGAGACGTACCAGAACCACATGCCGTGCAGGCTGGAAACACCTACCGGACACACCGGAATCACCTTTCGGGCATGCCGGAACCACCTGTCAGATGTGCCAGAAACACGTGTCGGAGACGCCGGAAGCACCTGCCAAGCACGTTGGAAGCACCTGCTCAACTCGCCTGAACCACCTGCCGGACATGCCAAAATCACCTGCCGACTATGCCAGAACCACTTGGCGAACACTCCGGAATCACTTGCCGGGCATGCAGGAACCACCTCTCAGACATGCCAGAACCCCGTGCCCATGACCCCGGAAGCACCAGCCGAGCACGCCGGAACCACCTGCTCAACTCGCCTGAACCACATGCCGGATACGCAAAAATCACCTGCCCGCTACACCAGCACCACTTCGGGGACAAGCCGGAATCACGTGAGGGGCATGCCTGCACAGCCTCTCAGACTGAACCTCGTGCCGGACACCACAGAACCACCTGCCGGACAGACCGGAACCACCTGCCGGACACGCCGGAACCACCGGCTCGACCCGCCGGAACGACCGCTGGACATGCAAAATCACCTGCCGGCTACACCGGAAACACTTGGCGAACACTCCGGAATCACCTGCCGGGCATGCCGGAACCACATCTCAGATATGCCAGAACCACGTGCCAATGACCCCGGAAGCACCTGCCGAGCACGCCGGAACCACCTGCTCGACTCGCCAGAACCACCTGCCGGACACGCAAAAATCACCTGCCGCCTACGCCACAACCAGTTGGGGAACACTTCGGAATCACCTGCCGGGCTTGCTGGAACCACCTGCCGGTCATGCCAAAATCACCTGCCAACTACGCCAGTACCACTTGGCGGACACTGTGGAAACACCTGTCGGGCCGGCCGGAACCACATCTCACACGTGCCAGAACCATGTGCATGAGATGCTGGAACCACACCCCGAACAGACGGAAAACACCTGCCAGACCCGTCTGAACAAGCTGCCGAGCACGCCGGAGCCACCTGCTCGACTCGCCGGAACCACCTACCTGACATGCCCAAATCACCAGCCGGGTATGCCAGAACCACTTGGCGGACACTCCGGAATCATCTGCCGGACATGCCGGAACCAGCTCTCAGACACACCAGAACCACGTGCCGGAGACGCCGGAAGCACCTGCCGAGCATGCCGGAGCCACCTGCTCGACTCGCCAGAAACACCTGCCGGACACGCCAAAATCACCTGCCGGGTACGCCAGAACCACCTGGCGGACACTCCGAAATCACCTGTCGCGCATGCCGGAACCACCTCTCAGACGTGCCGGAAGCACGTGCCGGACACGCCGGAAACACCTACCGGACAGACCGGAACCACCTGCCGAGCACGCCGGAGCCACCTGTTCGACTGGCTGGAACCACCTGCCGGACAGGCCAATATTAACTGCTGGCTATGCCAGAACCACCTGGGGGACAGTCCGGGATCACCTGCCAGCCATGGCGGAACCACCTCTCACACGTACCAGAACCACCTGCCGGAGAAGCTGGAAACACGTCCTCGACAGTCTGGAACCACCTGCCGGCCAAGCCTGAACCACCTGCCAAGCACAACGGAACAACCTGCCAGACACGCCAAAATCACCTGCGTGTTATGCCAGAACCACTTGGAGGACTCTCTGGGATGACCTGCCGGGCATGCCGGAACCACCTCTCAGACGTGCCAGAACCATGTGGCGGACAGTCCGGAATCACCTGTTGGGCATGCGCAACCACCTCTGAGACGTACCAGAACCACATGCCGTGCAGGCTGGAACCACCTACCGGACACACCGGAATCACCTTTCGGGCATGCCGGAACCACCTGTCAGATGTGCCAGAAACACGTGTCGGAGACGCCGGAAGCACCTGCCAAGCACGTTGGAAGCACCTGCTCAACTCGCCTGAACCACCTGCCGGACATGCCAAAATCACCTGCCGACTATGCCAGAACCACTTGGCGACCACTCCGGAATCACTTGCCGGGCATGCAGGAACCACCTCTCAGACATGCCAGAACCCCGTGCCCATGACCCCGGAAGCACCAGCCGAGCACGCCGGAACCACCTGCTCAACTCGCCTGAACCACATGCCGGATACGCAAAAATCACCTGCCCGCTACACCAGCACCACTTCGGGGACAAGCCGGAATCACGTGAGGGGCATGCCTGCACAGCCTCTCAGACTGAACCTCGTGCCGGACACCACAGAACCACCTGCCGGACAGACCGGAACCACCTGCCGGACACGCCGGAACCACCGGCTCGACCCGCCGGAACGACCGCTTGACATGCAAAATCACCTGCCGGCTACACCGGAAACACTTGGCGCACACTCCGGAATCACCTGCCGGGCATGCCGGAACCACCTCTCAGATATGCCAGAACCACGTGCCAATGACCCCGGAAGCACCTGCCGAGCACGCCGGAACCACCTGCTCGACTCGCCAGAACCACCTGCCGGACACGCAAAAATCACCTGCCGCCTACGCCACAACCAGTTGGGGAACACTTCGGAATCACCTGCCGGGCTTGCTGGAACCACCTGCCGGTCATGCCAAAATCACCTGCCAACTACGCCAGTACCACTTGGCGGACACTGTGGAAACACCTGTCGGGCCGGCCGGAACCACATCTCACACGTGCCAGAACCATGTGCATGAGATGCTGGAACCACACCCCGAACAGACGGAAAGCACCTGCCAGACCCGTCTGAACAACCTGCCGAGCACGCTGGAGCCACCTGCTCGACTCGCCGGAACCACCTACCTGACATGCCCAAATCACCAGCCGGGTATGCCAGAACCACTTGGCGGACACTCCGGAATCATCTGCCGGACATGCCGGAACCAGCTCTCAGACACACCAGAACCACGTGCCGGAGACGCCGGAAGCACCTGCCGAGCATGCCGGAGCCACCTGCTCGACTCGCCAGAAACACCTGCCGGACACGCCAAAATCACCTGCCGGGTACGCCAGAACCACCTGGCGGACACTCCGAAATCACCTGCCGCGCATGCCGGAACCACCTCTCAGACGTGCCGGAAGCACGTGCCGGACACGCCGGAAACACCTACCGGACAGACCGGAACCACCTGCCGAGCACGCCGGAGCCACCTGTTCGACTGGCTGGAACCACCTGCCGGACAGGCCAATATTAACTGCTGGCTATGCCAGAACCACCTGGGGGACAGACCGGGATCACCTGCCATCCATGGCGGAACCACCTCTCACACGTACCAGAACCACCTGCCGGAGAAGCTGGAAACACGTCCTGGACAGTCTGGAACCACCTGCCGGCCAAGCCTGAACCACCTGCCAAGCACAACGGAACAACCTGCCAGACACGCCAAAATCACCTGCGTGTTATGCCAGAACCACTTGGAGGACTCTCTGGGATGACCTGCCGGGCATGCCGGAACCACCTCTCAGACATGCCAGAACCATGTGGCGGACAGTCCGGAATCACCTGTTGGGCATGCGCAACCACCTCTGAGGCGTACCAGAACCACATGCCGTGCAGGCTGGAACCACCTACCGGACAGACCGGAATCACCTTTCGGGCATGCCGGAACCACCTGTCAGATGTGCCAGAAACACGTGCCGGAGACGCCGGAAGCACCGGCCAAGCACGTTGGAACCACCTGCTCAACTCGCCTGAACCACCTGCCGGACATGCCAAAATCACCTGCCGACTATGCCAGAACCACTTGGCGAACACTCCGGAATCACTTGCCGGGCATGCAGGAACCACCTCTCAGACATGCCAGAACCCCGTGCCAATGACCCCGGAAGCACCAGCCGAGCACGCCGGAACCACCAGCTCAACTCGCCTGAACCACCTGCCAGACACGCCAAAATCACCTGCCCGCTACACCAGCACCACTTCGGGGACAAGCCGGAATCACGTGAGGGGCATGCCGGCACAGCCTCTCAGACTGAACCTCGTGCCGGACACCACAGAACCACCTGCCGCACAGACCGGAACCACCTGCCGGACACACCGGAACCACCGGCTCGACCCGCCGGAACGACCCCTGGACATGCAAAATCACCTGCCGGCTACGCCGGAAACACTTGGCGAACACTCCGGAATCACCTGCCGGGCATGCCGGAACCACCTCTCAGATATGCCAGAACCACGTGCCAATGACCCCGGAAGCACCTGCCGAGCACGCCGGAACCACCTGCTCGACTCGCCAGAACCACCTGCCGGACACGCAAAAATCACCTGCCGCCTACGCCACAACCAGTTGGGGAACACTTCGGAATCACCTGCCGGGCTTGCTGGAACCACCTGCCGGTCATGCCAAAATCACCTGCCAACTACGACAGTACCACTTGGCGGACACTGTGGAAACACCTGTCGGGCCGGCCGGAACCACATCTCACACGTGCCAGAACCATGTGCATGAGATGCTGGAACCACACCCCGAACAGACGGAAAACACCTGCCAGACCCGTCTGAACAAGCTGCCGAGCACGCCGGAGCCACCTGCTCGACTCGCCGGAACCACCTACCTGACATGCCCAAATCACCAGCCGGGTATGCCAGAACCACTTGGCGGACACTCCGGAATCATCTGCCGGACATGCCGGAACCAGCTCTCAGACACACCAGAACCACGTGCCGGAGACGCCGGAAGCACCTGCCGAGCATGCCGGAGCCACCTGCTCGACTCGCCAGAAACACCTGCCGGACACGCCAAAATCACCTGCCGGGTACGCCAGAACCACCTGGCGGACACTCCGAAATCACCTGTCGCGCATGCCGGAACCACCTCTCAGACGTGCCGGAAGCACGTGCCGGACACGCCGGAAACACCTACCGGACAGACCGGAACCACCTGCCGAGCACGCCGGAGCCACCTGTTCGACTGGCTGGAACCACCTGCCGGACAGGCCAATATTAACTGCTGGCTATGCCAGAACCACCTGGGGGACAGTCCGGGATCACCTGCCAGCCATGGCGGAACCACCTCTCACACGTACCAGAACCACCTGCCGGAGAATCTGGAAACACGTCCTCGACAGTCTGGAACCACCTGCCGGCCAAGCCTGAACCACCTGCCAAGCACAACGGAACAACCTGCCAGACACGCCAAAATCACCTGCGTGTTATGCCAGAACCACTTGGAGGACTCTCTGGGATGACCTGCCGGGCATGCCGGAACCACCTCTCAGACGTGCCAGAACCATGTGGCGGACAGTCCGGAATCACCTGTTGGGCATGCGCAACCACCTCTGAGACGTACCAGAACCACATGCCGTGCAGGCTGGAACCACCTACCGGACACACCGGAATCACCTTTCGGGCATGCCGGAACCACCTGTCAGATGTGCCAGAAACACGTGTCGGAGACGCCGGAAGCACCTGCCAAGCACGTTGGAAGCACCTGCTCAACTCGCCTGAACCCCCTGCCGGACATGCCAAAATCACCTGCCGACTATGCCAGAACCACTTGGCGAACACTCCGGAATCACTTGCCGGGCATGCAGGAACCACCTCTCAGACATGCCAGAACCCCGTGCCCATGACCCCGGAAGCACCAGCCGAGCACGCCGGAACCACCTGCTCAACTCGCCTGAACCACATGCCGGATACGCAAAAATCACCTGCCCGCTACACCAGCACCACTTCGGGGACAAGCCGGAATCACGTGAGGGGCATGCCTGCACAGCCTCTCAGACTGAACCTCGTGCCGGACACCACAGAACCACCTGCCGGACAGACCGGAACCACCTGCCGGACACGCCGGAACCACCGGCTCGACCCGCCGGAACGACCGCTGGACATGCAAAATCACCTGCCGGCTACACCGGAAACACTTGGCGAACACTCCGGAATCACCTGCCGGGCATGCCGGAACCACCTCTCAGATATGCCAGAACCACGTGCCAATGACCCCGGAAGCACCTGCCGAGCACGCCGGAACCACCTGCTCGACTCGCCAGAACCACCTGCCGGACACGCAAAAATCACCTGCCGGCTACGCCACAACCAGTTGGGGAACACTTCGGAATCACCTGCCGGGCTTGCTGGAACCACCTGCCGGTCATGCCAAAATCACCTGCCAACTACGCCAGTACCACTTGGCGGACACTGTGGAAACACCTGTCGGGCCGGCCGGAACCACATCTCACACGTGCCAGAACCATGTGCATGAGATGCTGGAACCACACCCCGAACAGACGGAAAACACCTGCCAGACCCGTCTGAACAAGCTGCCGAGCACGCCGGAGCCACCTGCTCGACTCGCCGGAACCACCTACCTGACATGCCCAAATCACCAGCCGGTTATGCCAGAACCACTTGGCGGACACTCCGGAATCATCTGCCGGACATGCCGGAACCAGCTCTCAGACACACCAGAACCACGTGCCGGAGACGCCGGAAGCACCTGCCGAGCATGCCGGAGCCACCTGCTCGACTCGCCAGAAACACCTGCCGGACACGCCAAAATCACCTGCCGGGTACGCCAGAACCACCTGGCGGACACTCCGAAATCACCTGTCGCGCATGCCGGAACCACCTCTCAGACGTGCCGGAAGCACGTGCCGGACACGCCGGAATCACCTAGCGGACAGACCGGAACCACCTGCCGAGCACGCCGGAGCCACCTGTTCGACTGGCTGGAACCACCTGCCGGACAGGCCAATATTAACTGCTGGCTATGCCAGAACCACCTGGGGGACAGTCCGGGATCACCTGCCAGCCATGGCGGAACCACCTCTCACACGTACCAGAACCACCTGCCGGAGAAGCTGGAAACACGTCCTGGACAGTCTGGAACCACCTGCCGGCCAAGCCTGAACCACCTGCCAAGCACAACGGAACAACCTGCCAGACACGCCAAAATCACCTGCGTGTTATGCCAGAACCACTTGGAGGACTCTCTGGGATGACCTGCCGGGCATGCCGGAACCACCTCTCAGACGTGCCAGAACCATGTGGCGGACAGTCCGGAATCACCTGTTGGGCATGCGCAACCACCTCTGAGCCGTACCAGAACCACATGCCGTGCAGGCTGGAACCACCTACCGGACAGACCGGAATCACCTTTCGGGCATGCCGGAACCACCTGTCAGATGTGCCAGAAACACGTGTCGGAGACGCCGGAAGCACCTGCCAAGCACGTTGGAACCACCTGCTCAACTCGCCTGAACCACCTGCCGGACATGCCAAAATCACCTGCCGACTATGCCAGAACCACTTGGCGAACACTCCGGAATCACTTGCCGGGCATGCAGGAACCACCTCTCAGACATGCCAGAACCCCGTGCCCATGACCCCGGAAGCACCAGCCGAGCACGCCGGAACCACCTGCTCAACTCGCCTGAACCACATGCCGGATACGCAAAAATCACCTGCCCGCTACACCAGCACCACTTCGGGGACAAGCCGGAATCACGTGAGGGGCATGCCTGCACAGCCTCTCAAACTGAACCTCGTGCCGGACACCACAGAACCACCTGCCGGACAGACCGGAACCACCTGCCGGACACGCCAGAACCACCGGCTCGACCCGCCGGAACGACCCCTGGACATGCAAAATCACCTGCCGGCTACGCCGGAAACACTTGGCGTACACTCCGGAATCACCTGCCGGCATGCCGGAACCACCTCTCAGATATGCCAGAACCACGTGCCAATGACCCCGGAAGCACCTGCCGAGCACGCCGGAACCACCTGCTCGACTCGCCAGAACCACCTGCCGGACACGCAAAAATCACCTGCCGGCTACGCCACAACCAGTTGGGGAACACTTCGGAATCACCTGCCGGGCTTGCTGGAACCACCTGCCGGTCATGCCAAAATCACCTGCCAACTACGCCAGTACCACTTGGCGGACACTGTGGAAACACCTGTCGGGCCGGCAGGAACCACATCTCACACGTGCCAGAACCATGTGCATGAGATGCTGGAACCACACCCCGAACAGACGGAAAACACCTGCCAGACCCGTCTGAACAACCTGCCGAGCACGCCGGAGCCACCTGCTCGACTCGCCGGAACCACCTACCTGACATGCCCAAATCACCAGCCGGGTATGCCAGAACCACTTGGCGGACACTCCGGAATCATCTGCCGGACATGCCGGAACCAGCTCTCAGACACACCAGAACCACGTGCCGGAGACGCCGGAAGCACCTGCCGAGCATGCCGGAGCCACCTGCTCGACTCGCCAGAAACACCTGCCGGACACGCCAAAATCACCTGCCGGGTACGCCAGAACCACCTGGCGGACACTCCGAAATCACCTGTCGCGCATGCCGGAACCACCTCTCAGACGTGCCGGAAGCACGTGCCGGACACGCCGGAATCACCTAGCGGACAGACCGGAACCACCTGCCGAGCACGCCGGAGCCACCTGTTCGACTGGCTGGAACCACCTGCCGGACAGGCCAATATTAACTGCTGGCTATGCCAGAACCACCTGGGGGACAGTCCGGGATCACCTGCCAGCCATGGCGGAACCACCTCTCACACGTACCAGAACCACCTGCCGGAGAAGCTGGAAACACGTCCTCGACAGTCTGGAACCACCTGCCGGCCAAGCCTGAACCACCTGCCAAGCACAACGGAACAACCTGCCAGACACGCCAAAATCACCTGCGTGTTATGCCAGAACCACTTGGAGGACTCTCTGGGATGACCTGCCGGGCATGCCGGGACCACCTCTCAGACGTGCCAGAACCATGTGGCGGACAGTCCGGAATCACCTGTTGGGCATGCGCAACCACCTCTGAGACGTACCAGAACCACATGCCGTGCAGGCTGGAACCACCTACCGGACAGACCGGAATCACCTTTCGGGCATGCCGGAACCACCTGTCAGATGTGCCAGAAACACGTGTCGGAGACGCCGGAAGCACCTGCCAAGCACGTTGGAACCACCTGCTCAACTCGCCTGAACCACCTGCCGGACATGCCAAAATCACCTGCCGACTATGCCAGAACCACTTGGCGAACACTCCGGAATCACTTGCCGGGCATGCAGGAACCACCTCTCAGACATGCCAGAACCCCGTGCCCATGACCCCGGAAGCACCAGCCGAGCACGCCGGAACCACCTGCTCAACTCGCCTGAACCACATGCCGGATACGCAAAAATCACCTGCCCGCTACACCAGCACCACTTCGGGGACAAGCCGGAATCACGTGAGGGGCATGCCGGCACAGCCTCTCAGACTGTACCTCGTGCCGGACACCACAGAACCACCTGCCGGACAGACCGGAACCACCTGCCGGACACGCCGGAACCACCGGCTCGACCCGCCGGAACGACCGCTGGACATGCAAAATCACCTGCCGGCTACGCCGGAAACACTTGGCGAACACTCCGGAATCACCTGCCGGGCATGCCGGAACCACCTCTCAGATATGCCAGAACCACGTGCCAATGACCCCGGAAGCACCTGCCGAGCACGCCGGAACCACCTGCTCGACTCGCCAGAACCACCTGCCGGACACGCAAAAATCACCTGCCGGCTACGCCACAACCAGTTGGGGAACACTTCGGAATCACCTGCCGGGCTTGCTGGAACCACCTGCCGGTCATGCCAAAATCACCTGCCAACTACGCCAGTACCACTTGGCGGACACTGTGGAAACACCTGTCGGGCCGGCAGGAACCACATCTCACATGTGCCAGAACCATGTGCATGAGATGCTGGAACCACACCCCGAACAGACGGAAAACACCTGCCAGACCCGTCTGAACAAGCTGCCGAGCACGCCGGAGCCACCTGCTCGACTCGCCGGAACCACCTACCTGACATGCCCAAATCACCAGCCGGGTATGCCAGAACCACTTGGCGGACACTCCGGAATCATCTGCCGGACATGCCGGAACCAGCTCTCAGACACACCAGAACCACGTGCCGGAGACGCCGGAAGCACCTGCCGAGCATGCCGGAGCCACCTGCTCGACTCGCCAGAAACACCTGCCGGACACGCCAAAATCACCTGCCGGGTACGCCAGAACCACCTGGCGGACACTCCGAAATCACCTGTCGCGCATGCCGGAACCACTTCTCAGACGTGCCGGAAGCACATGCCGGACACGCCGGAATCACCTAGCGGACAGACCGGAACCACCTGCCGAGCACGCCGGAGCCACCTGTTCGACTGGCTGGAACCACCTGCCGGACAGGCCAATATTAACTGCTGGCTATGCCAGAACCACCTGGGGGACAGTCCGGGATCACCTGCCAGCCATGGCGGAACCACCTCTCACACGTACCAGAACCACCTGCCGGAGAAGCTGGAAACACGTCCTCGACAGTCTGGAACCACCTGCCGGCCAAGCCTGAACCACCTGCCAAGCACAACGGAACAACCTGCCAGACACGCCAAAATCACCTGCGTGTTATGCCAGAACCACTTGGAGGACTCTCTGGGATGACCTGCCGGGCATGCCGGAACCACCTCTCAGACGTGCCAGAACCATGTGGCGGACAGTCCGGAATCACCTGTTGGGCATGCGCAACCACCTCTGAGCCGTACCAGAACCACATGCCGTGCAGGCTGGAACCACCTACCGGACAGACCGGAATCACCTTTCGGGCATGCCGGAACCACCTGTCAGATGTGCCAGAAACACGTGCCGGAGACGCCGGAAGCACCGGCCAAGCACGTTGGAACCACCTGCTCAACTCGCCTGAACCACCTGCCGGACATGCCAAAATCACCTGCCGACTATGCCAGAACCACTTGGCGAACACTCCGGAATCACTTTCCGGGCATGCAGGAACCACCTCTCAGACATGCCAGAACCCCGTGCCAATGACCCCGGAAGCACCAGCCGAGCACGCCGGAACCACCTGCTCAACTCGCCTGAACCACCTGCCGGAAACGCCAAAATCACCTGCCCGCTACACCAGCACCACTTCGGGGACAAGCCGGAATCACGTGACGGGCATGCCGGCACAGCCTCTCAGACTGAACCTCGTGCCGGACACCACAGAACCACCTGCCGGACAGACCGGAACCACCTGCCGGACACACCGGAACCACCGGCTCGACCCGCCGGAACGACCGCTGGACATGCAAAATCACCTGCCGGCTACGCCGGAAACACTTGGCGAACACTCCGGAATCACCTGCCGGGCATGCCGGAACCACCTCTCAGATATGCCAGAACCACGTGCCAATGACCCCGGAAGCACCTGCCGAGCACGCCGGAACCACCTGCTCGACTCGCCAGAACCACCTGCCGGACACGCAAAAATCACCTGCCGGCTACGCCACAACCAGTTGGGGAACACTTCGGAATCACCTGCCGGGCTTGCTGGAACCACCTGCCGGTCATGCCAAAATCACCTGCCAACTACGCCAGTACCACTTGGCGGACACTGTGGAAACACCTGTCGGGCCGGCCGGAACCACATCTCACACGTGCCAGAACCATGTGCATGAGATGCTGGAACCACACCCCGAACAGACGGAAAACACCTGCCAGACCCGTCTGAACAACCTGCCGAGCACGCCGGAGCCACCTGCTCGACTCGCCGGAACCACCTACCTGACATGCCCAAATCACCAGCCGGGTATGCCAGAACCACTTGGCGGACACTCCGGAATCATCTGCCGGACATGCCGGAACCAGCTCTCAGACACACCAGAACCACGTGCCGGAGACGCCGGAAGCACCTGCCGAGCATGCCGGAGCCACCTGCTCGACTCGCCAGAAACACCTGCCGGACACGCCAAAATCACCTGCCGGGTACGCCAGAACCACCTGGCGGACACTCCGAAATCACCTGCCGTGCATGCCGGAACCACCTCTCAGACGTGCCGGAAGCACGTGCCGGAAACGCCGGAAACACCTAGCGGACAAACCGGAACCACCTGCCGAGCACGCCGGAGCCACCTGTTCGACTGGCTGGAACCACCTGCCGGACAGGCCAATATTAACTGCTGGCTATGCCAGAACCACCTGGGGGACAGTCCGGGATCACCTGCCAGCCATGGCGGAACCACCTCTCACACGTACCAGAACCACCTGCCGGAGAAGCTGGAAACACGTCCTGGACAGTCTGGAACCACCTGCCGGCCAAGCCTGAACCACCTGCCAAGCACAACGGAACAACCTGCCAGACACGCCAAAATCACCTGCGTGTTATGCCAGAACCACTTGGAGGACTCTCTGGGATGACCTGCCGGGCATGCCGGAACCACCTCTCAGACGTGCCAGAACCATGTGGTGGACAGTCCGGAATCACCTGTTGGGCATGCACAACCACCTCTGAGACGTACCAGAACCACATGCCGTGCAGGCTGGAACCACCTACCGGACAGACCGGAATCACCTTTCGGGCATGCCGGAACCACCTGTCAGATGTGCCAGAAACACGTGTCGGAGACGCCGGAAGCACCTGCCAAGCACGTTGGAACCACCTGCTCAACTCGCCTGAACCACCTGCCGGACATGCCAAAATCACCTGCCGACTATGCCAGAACCACTTGGCGAACACTCCGGAATCACTTGCCGGGCATGCAGGAACCACCTCTCAGACATGCCAGAACCCCGTGCCCATGACCCCGGAAGCACCAGCCGAGCACGCCGGAACCACCTGCTCAACTCGCCTGAACCACATGCCGGATACGCAAAAATCACCTGCCCGCTACACCAGCACCACTTCGGGGACAAGCCGGAATCACGTGAGGGGCATGCCTGCACAGCCTCTCAGACTGAACCTCGTGCCGGACACCACAGAACCACCTGCCGGACAGACCGGAACCACCTGCCGGACACGGCGGAACCACCGGCTCGACCCGCCGGAACGACCGCTGGACATGCAAAATCACCTGCCGGCTACGCCGGAAACACTTGGCGAACACTCCGGAATCATCTGCCGGGCATGCCGGAACCACCTCTCAGATATGCCAGAACCACGTGCCAATGACCCCGGAAGCACCTGCCGAGCACGCCGGAACCACCTGCTCGACTCGCCAGAACCACCTGCCGGACACGCAAAAATCACCTGCCGGCTACGCCACAACCAGTTGGGGAACACTTCGGAATCACCTGCCGGGCTTGCTGGAACCACCTGCCGGTCATGCCAAAATCACCTGCCAACTACGCCAGTACCACTTGGCGGACACTGTGGAAACACCTGTCGGGCCGGCAGGAACCACATCTCACACGTGCCAGAACCATGTGCATGAGATGCTGGAACCACACCCCGAACAGACGGAAAACACCTGCCAGACCCGTCTGAACAACCTGCCGAGCACGCCGGAGCCACCTGCTCGACTCGCCGGAACCACCTACCTGACATGCCCAAATCACCAGCCGGGTATGCCAGAACCACTTGGCGGACACTCCGGAATCATCTGCCGGACATGCCGGAACCAGCTCTCAGACACACCAGAACCACGTGCCGGAGACGCCGGAAGCACCTGCCGAGCATGCCGGAGCCACCTGCTCGAATCGCCAGAAACACCTGCCGGACACGCCAAAATCACCTGCCGGGTACGCCAGAACCACCTGGCGGACTCTCCGAAATCACCTGTCGCGCATGCCGGAACCACCTCTTAGATGTGCCGGAAGCACGTGCCGGACACGCCGGAATCACCTAGCGGACAGACCGGAACCACCTGCCGAGCACTCCGGAGCCACCTGTTCGACTGGCTGGAACCACCTGCCGGACAGGCCAATATTAACTGCTGGCTATGCCAGAACCACCTGGGGGACAGTCCGGGATCACCTGCCAGCCATGGCGGAACCACCTCTCACACGTACCAGAACCACCTGCCGGAGAAGCTGGAAACACGTCCTCGACAGTCTGGAACCACCTGCCGGCCAAGCCTGAACCACCTGCCAAGCACAACGGAACAACCTGCCAGACACGCCAAAATCACCTGCGTGTTATGCCAGAACCACTTGGAGGACTCTCTGGGATGACCTGCCGGGCATGCCGGAACCACCTCTCAGACGTGCCAGAACCATGTGGCGGACAGTCCGGAATCACCTGTTGGGCATGCGCAACCACCTCTGAGACGTACCAGAACCACATGCCGTGCAGGCTGGAACCACCTACCGGACAGACCGGAATCACCTTTCGGGCATGCCGGAACCACCTGTCAGATGTGCCAGAAACACGTGCCGGAGATGCCGGAAGCACCTGCCAAGCACGTTGGAACCACCTGCTCAACTCGCCTGAACCACCTGCCGGACATGCCAAAATCACCTGCCGACTATGCCAGAACCACTTGGCGAACACTCCGGAATCACTTGCCGGGCATGCAGGAACCACCTCTCAGACATGCCAGAACCCCGTGCCCATGACCCCGGAAGCACCAGCCGAGCACGCCGGAACCACCTGCTCAACTCGCCTGAACCACATGCCGGATACGCAAAAATCACCTGCCGGCTACGCCACAACCAGTTGGGGAACACTTCGGAATCACCTGCCGGGCTTGCTGGAACCACCTGCCGGTCATGCCAAAATCACCTGCCAACTACGCCAGTACCACTTGGCGGACACTGTGGAAACACCTGTCGGGCCGGCAGGAACCACATCTCACACGTGCCAGAACCATGTGCATGAGATGCTGGAACCACACCCCGAACAGACGGAAAACACCTGCCAGACCCGTCTGAACAACCTGCCGAGCACGCCGGAGCCACCTGCTCGACTCGCCGGAACCACCTACCTGACATGCCCAAATCACCAGCCGGGTATGCCAGAACCACTTGGCGGACACTCAGGAATCATCTGCCGGACATGCCGGAACCAGCTCTCAGACACACCAGAACCACATGCCGGAGACCCCGGAAGCACCTGCCGAGCATGCCGGAGCCACCTGCTCGACTCGCCAGAAACACCTGCCGGACACGCCAAAATCATCTGCCGGGTACGCCAGAACCACCTGGCGGACACTCCGAAATCACCTGTCGCGCATGCCGGAACCACCTCTCAGACGTGCCGGAAGCACGTGCCGGACACGCCGGAATCACCTAGCGGACAGACCGGAACCACCTGCCGAGCACGCCGGAGCCACCTGTTCGACTGGCTGGAACCCCCTGCCGGACAGGCCAATATTAACTGCTGGCTATGACAGAACCACCTGGGGGACAGTCCGGGATCACCTGCCAGCCATGGCGGAACCACCTCTCACACGTACCAGAACCACCTGCCGGAGAAGCTGGAAACACGTCCTCGACAGTCTGGAACCACCTGCCGGCCAAGCCTGAACCACCTGCCAAGCACAACGGAACAACCTGCCAGACACGCCAAAATCACCTGCGTGTTATGCCAGAACCACTTGGAGGACTCTCTGGGATGACCTGCCGGGCATGCCGGAACCACCTCTCAGACGTGCCAGAACCATGTGGCGGACAGTCCGGAATCACCTGTTGGGCATGCACAACCACCTCTGAGACGTACCAGAACCACATGCCGTGCAGGCTGGAACCACCTACCGGACAGACCGGAATCACCTTTCGGGCATGCCGGAACCACCTGTCAGATGTGCCAGAAACACGTGTCGGAGACGCCGGAAGCACCTGCCAAGCACGTTGGAACCACCTGCTCAACTCGCCTGAACCACCTGCCGGACATGCCAAAATCACCTGCCGACTATGCCAGAACCACTTGGCGAACACTCCGGAATCACTTGCCGGGCATGCAGGAACCACCTCTCAGACATGCCAGAACCCCGTGCCCATGACCCCGGAAGCACCAGCCGAGCACGCCGGAACCACCTGCTCAACTCGCCTGAACCACATGCCAGATACGCAAAAATCACCCGCCCGCTACACCAGCACCACTTCGGGGACAAGCCGGAATCACGTGAGGGGCATGCCTGCACAGCCTCTCAGACTGAACCTCGTGCCGGACACCACAGAACCACCTGCCGGACAGACCGGAACCACCTGCCGGACACACCGGAACCACCGGCTCGACCCGCCGGAACGACCGCTGGACATGCAAAATCACCTGCCGGCTACGCCGGAAACACTTGGCGAACACTCCGGAATCATCTGCCGGGCATGCCGGAACCACCTCTCAGATATGCCAGAACCACGTGCCAATGACCCCGGAAGCACCTGCCGAGCACGCCGGAACCACCTGCTCGACTCGCCAGAACCACCTGCCGGACACGCAAAAATCACCTGCCGGCTACGCCACAACCAGTTGGGGAACACTTCGGAATCACCTGCCGGGCTTGCTGGAACCACCTGCCGGTCATGCCAAAATCACCTGCCAACTACGCCAGTACCACTTGGCGGACACTGTGGAAACACCTGTCGGGCCGGCAGGAACCACATCTCACACGTGCCAGAACCATGTGCATGAGATGCTGGAACCACACCCCGAACAGACGGAAAACACCTGCCAGACCCGTCTGAACAACCTGCCGAGCACGCCGGAGCCACCTGCTCGACTCGCCGGAACCACCTACCTGACATGCCAAAATCACCAGCCGGGTATGCCAGAACCACTTGGCGGACACTCCGGAATCATCTGCCGGACATGCCAGAACCAGCTCTCAGACACACCAGAACCACGTGCCGGAGACGCCGGAAGCACCTGCCGAGCATGCCGGAGCCACCTGCTCGACTCGCCAGAAACACCTGCCGGACACGCCAAAATAACCTGCCGGGTAAGCCAGAACCACCTGGCGGACACTCCGAAATCACCTGCCGCGCATGCCGGAACCACCTCTCAGACGTGCCGGAACACGTGCCGGACATGCCGGAAACAGCTAGCGGACAGACCGGAACCACCTGCCGAGCACGCTGGAGCCACCTGTTCGACTGGCTGGAACCACCTGCCGTCAGGCCAATATTAACTGCTGGCTATGCCAGAACCACCTGGGGGACAGTCCGGGATCACCTGCCAGCCATGGCGGAACCACCTCTCAGACGTACCAGAACCACCTGCCGGAGAAGGTGGAAACACGTCCTGGACAGTCTGGAACCACCTGCCGGACAGGCCAATATTAACTGCTGGCTATGCCAGAACCACCTGGGGGACAGTCCGGGATCACCTGCCAGCCATGGCGGAACCACCTCTCACACGTACCAGAACCACCTGCCGGAGAAGCTGGAAACACGTCCTGGACAGTCTGGAACCACCTGCCGGCCAAGCCTGAACCACCTGCCAAGCACAACGGAACAACCTGCCAGACACGCCAAAATCACCTGCGTGTTATGCCAGAACCACTTGGAGGACTCTCTGGGATGACCTGCCGGGCATGCCGGAACCACCTCTCAGACGTGCCAGAACCATGTGGCGGACAGTCCGGAATCACCTGTTGGGCATGCGCAACCACCTCTGAGCCGTACCAGAACCACATGCCGTGCAGGCTGGAACCACCTACCGGACAGACCGGAATCACCTTTCGGGCATGCCGGAACCACCTGTCAGATGTGCCAGAAACACGTGCCGGAGACGCCGGAAGCACCTGCCAAGCACGTTGGAACCACCTGCTCAACTCGCCTGAACCACCTGCCGGACATGCCAAAATCACCTGCCGACTATGCCAGAACCACTTGGCGAACACTCCGGAATCACTTGCCGGGCATGCAGGAACCACCTCTCAGACATGCCAGAACCCCGTGCCAATGACCCCGGAAGCACCAGCCGAGCACGCCGGAACCACCAGCTCAACTCGCCTGAACCACCTGCCGGACACGCCAAAATCACCTGCCCGCTACACCAGCACCACTTCAGGGACAAGCCGGAATCACGTGAGGGGCATGCCGGCACAGCCTCTCAGACTGAACCTCGTGCCGGACACCACAGAACCACCTGCCGGACAGACCGGAACCACCTGCCGGACACACTGGAAACACCGGCTCGACCCGCCGGAACGACCGCTGGACATGCAAAATCACCTGCCGGCTACGCCGGAAACACTTGGCGAACACTCCGGAATCACCTGCCGGGCATGCCGGAACCACCTCTCAGATATGCCAGAACCACGTGCCAATGACCCCGGAAGCACCTGCCGAGCACGCCGGAACCACCTGCTCGACTCGCCAGAACCACCTGCCGGACATGCAAAAATCACCTGCCGGCTACGCCACAACCAGTTGGGGAACACTTCGGAATCACCTGCCGGGCTTGCTGGAACCACCTGCCGGTCATGCCAAAATCACCTGCCAACTACGCCAGTACCACTTGGCGGACACTGTGGAAACACCTGTCGGGCCGGCAGGAACCACATCTCACACGTGCCAGAACCATGTGCATGAGATGCTGGAACCACACCCCGAACAGACGGAAAACACCTGCCAGACCCGTCTGAACAACCTGCCGAGCACGCCGGAGCCACCTGCTCGACTCGCCGGAACCACCTACCTGACATGCCCAAATCACCAGCCGGGTATGCCAGAACCACTTGGCGGACACTCCGGAATCATCTGCCAGACATGCCGGAACCAGCTCTCAGACACACCAGAACCACGTGCCGGAGACGCCGGAAGCACCTGCCGAGCATGCCGGAGCCACCTGCTCGACTCGCCAGAAACACCTGCCGGACACGCCAAAATCACCTGCCGGGTACGCCAGAACCACCTGGCGGACACTACGAAATCACCTGTCACGCATGCCGGAACCCCCTCTCAGACGTGCCGGAAGCACGTGCCGGACACGCCGGAATCACCTAGCGGACAGACCGGAACCACCTGCCGAGCACGCCGGAGCCACCTGTTCGACTGGCTGGAACCACCTGCCGGACAGGCCAATATTAACTGCTGGCTATGCCAGAACCACCTGGGGGACAGTCCGGGATCACCTGCCAGCCATGGCGGAACCACCTCTCACACGTACCAGAACCACCTGCCGGAGAAGCTGGAAACACGTCCTCGACAGTCTGGAACCACCTGCCGGCCAAGCCTGAACCACCTGCCAAGCACAACGGAACAACCTGCCAGACACGCCAAAATCACCTGCGTGTTATGCCAGAACCACTTGGAGGACTCTCTGGGATGACCTGCCGGGCATGCCGGAACCACCTCTCAGACGTGCCAGAACCATGTGGCGGACAGTCCGGAATCACCTGTTGGGCATGCGCAACCACCTCTGAGACGTACCAGAACCACATGCCGTGCAGGCTGGAACCACCTACCGGACAGACCGGAATCACCATTCGGGCATGCCGGAACCACCTGTCAGATGTGCCAGAAACACGTGCCGGAGACGCCGGAAGCACCTGCCAAGCACGTTGGAACCACCTGCTCAACTCGCCTAAACCACCTGCCGGACATGCCAAAATCACCTGCCGACTATGCCAGAACCACTTGGCGAACACTCCGGAATCACTTGCCGGGCATGCAGGAACCACCTCTCAGACATGCCAGAACCCCGTGCCCATGACCCCGGAAGCACCAGCCGAGCACGCCGGAACCACCTGCTCAACTCGCCTGAACCACATGCCGGATACGCAAAAATCACCTGCCCGCTACACCAGCACCACTTCGGGGACAAGCCGGAATCACCTGAGGGGCATGCCGGCACAGCCTCTCAGACTGAACCTCGTGCCGGACACCACAGAACCACCTGCCGGACAGACCGGAACCACCTGCCGGACACGCCGCAACCACCGGCTCGACCCGCCGGAACGACCGCTGGACATGCAAAATCACCTGCCGGCTACGCCGGAAACACTTGGCGAACACTCCGGAATCACCTGCCGGGCATGCCGGAACCACCTCTCAGATATGCCAGAACCACGTGCCAATGACCCCGGAAGCACCTGCCGAGCACGCCGGAACCACCTGCTCGACTCGCCAGAACCACCTGCCGGACACGCAAAAATCACCTGCCGGCTACGCCACAACCAGTTGGGGAACACTTCGGAATCACCTGCCGGGCTTGCTGGAACCACCTGCCGGTCATGCCAAAATCACCTGCCAACTACGCCAGTACCACTTGGCGGACACTGTGGAAACACCTGTCGGGCCGGCAGGAACCACATCTCACACGTGCCAGAACCATGTGCATGAGATGCTGGAACCACACCCCGAACAGACGGAAAACACCTGCCAGACCCGTCTGAACAAGCTGCCGAGCACGCCGGAGCCACCTGCTCGACTCGCCGGAACCACCTACCTGACATGCCCAAATCACCAGCCGGGTATGCCAGAACCACTTGGCGGACACTCCGGAATCATCTGCCGGACATGCCGGAACCAGCTCTCAGACACACCAGAACCACGTGCCGGAGACGCCGGAAGCACCTGCCGAGCATGCCGGAGCCACCTGCTCGACTCGCCAGAAACACCTGCCGGACACGCCAAAATAACCTGCCGGGTAAGCCAGAACCACCTGGCGGACACTCCGAAATCACCTGCCGCGCATGCTGGTACCACCTCTCAGACGTGCCGGAAGCACGTGCCGGACACGCCGGAAACACCTAGCGGACAGACCGGAACCACCTGCCGAGCACGCCGGAGCCACCTGTTCGACTGGCTGGAACCACCTGCCGTCAGGCCAATATTAACTGCTGGCTATGCCAGAACCACCTGGGGGACAGTCTGGGATCACCTGCCAGCCATGGCGGAACCACCTCTCACACGTACCAGAACCACCTGCCGGAGAAGCTGGAAACACGTCCTGGACAGTCTGGAACCACCTGCCGGCCAAGCCTGAACCACCTGCCAAGCACAACGGAACAACCTGCCAGACACGCCAAAATCACCTGCGTGTTATGCCAGAACCACTTGGAGGACTCTCTGGGATGACCTGCCGGGCATGCCGGAACCACCTCTCAGACGTGCCAGAACCATGTGGCGGACAGTCCGGAATCACCTGTTGGGCATGCGCAGCCACCTCTGAGACGTACCAGAACCACATGCCGTGCAGGCTGGAACCACCTACCGGACAGACCGGAATCACCTTTCGGGCATGCCGGAACCACCTGTCAGATGTGCCAGAAACACGTGCCGGAGACGCCGGAAGCACCTGCCAAGCACGTTGGAACCACCTGCTCAACTCGCCTGAACCACCTGCCGGACATGCCAAAATCACCTGCCGACTATGCCAGAACCACTTGGCGAACACTCCGGAATCACTTGCCGGGCATGCAGGAACCACCTCTCAGACATGCCAGAACCCCGTGCCAATGACCCCGGAAGCACCAGCCGAGCACGCCGGAACCACCAGCTCAACTCGCCTGAACCACCTGCCGGACACGCCAAAATCACCTGCCCGCTACACCAGCACCACTTCGGGGACAAGCCGGAATCACGTGAGGGGCATGCCGGCACAGCCTCTCAGACTGAACCTCGTGCCGGACACCACAGAACCACCTGCCGGACAGACCGGAACCACCTGCCGGACACGCCGGAACCACCGGCTCGACCCGCCGGAACGACCGCTGGACATGCAAAATCACCTGCCGGCTACGCCGGAAACACTTGGCGAACACTCCGGAATCACCTGCCGGGCATGCCGGAACCACCTCTCAGATATGCCAGAACCACGTGCCAATGACCCTGGAAGCACCTGCCGACCACGCCGGAACCACCTGCTCGACTCGGCAGAACCACCTGCCGGACACGCAAAAATCACCTGCCGGCTACGCCACAACCAGTTGGGGAACACTTCGGAATCACCTGCCGGGCTTGCTGGAACCACCTGCCGGTCATGCCAAAATCACCTGCCAACTACGCCAGTACCACTTGGCGGACACTGTGGAAACACCTGTTGGGCCGGCCGGAACCACATCTCAGACGTGCCAGAACCATGTGCATGAGATTCAGGAACCACACCCCGAATAGTGGATAACACCTGCCAGACCCGTCTGAACAACCTGCCGAGCAAGCCAGAGCCACCTGCTCGACTCGCCGGAACCACCTACCTGACATGCCCAAATCACCAGCCGGGTATGCCAGAACCACTTGGCGGACACTCCGGAATCATCTGCCGGACATGCCGGAACCAGCTCTCAGACACACCAGAACCACGTGCCGGAGACGCCGGAAGCACCTGCCGAGCATGCCGGAGCCACCTGCTCGACTCGCCAGAAACACCTGCCGGACACGCCAAAATCACCTGCCGGGTACGCCAGAACCACCTGGCGGACACTCCGAAATCACCTGTCGCGCATGCCGGAACCACCTCTCAGACGTGCCGGAAGCACGTGCCGGACACGCCGGAATCACCTAGCGGACAGACCGGAACCACCTGCCGAGCACGCCGGAGCCACCTGTTCGACTGGCTGGAACCACCTGCCGGACAGGCCAATATTAACTGCTGGCTATGCCAGAACCACCTGGGGGACAGTCCGGGATCACCTGCCAGCCATGGCGGAACCACCTCTCACACGTACCAGAACCACCTGCCGGAGAAGCTGGAAACACGTCCTGGACAGTCTGGAACCACCTGCCGGCCAAGCCTGAACCACCTGCCAAGCACAACGGAACAACCTGCCAGACACGCCAAAATCACCTGCGTGTTATGCCAGAACCACTTGGAGGACTCTCTGGGATGACCTGCCGGGCATGCCGGAACCACCTCTCAGACGTGCCAGAACCATGTGGCGGACAGTCCGGAATCACCTGTTGGGCATGCGCAACCACCTCTGAGCCATACCAGAACCACATGCCGTGCAGGCTGGAACCACCTACCGGACAGACCGGAATCACCTTTCGGGCATGCCGGAACCACCTGTCAGATGTGCCAGAAACACGTGCCGGAGACGCCGGAAGCACCTGCCAAGCACGTTGGAACCACCTGCTCAACTCGCCTGAACCACCTGCCGGACATGCCAAAATCACCTGCCGACTATGCCAGAACCACTTGGCGAACACTCCGGAATCACTTGCCGGGCATGCAGGAACCACCTCTCAGACATGCCAGAACCCCGTGCCAATGACCCCGGAACCACCAGCCGAGCACGCCGGAACCACCAGCTCAACTCTCCTGAACCACCTGCCGGACACGCCAAAATCACCTGCCCGCTACACCAGCACCACTTCAGGGACAAGCCGGAATCACGTGAGGGGCATGCCGGCACAGCCTCTCAGACTGAACCTCGTGCAGGACACCACAGAACCACCTGCCGGACAGACCGGAACCACCTGCCGGACACACCGGAACCACCGGCTCGACCCGCCGGAACGACCGCTGGACATGCAAAATCACCTGCCGGCTACGCCGGAAACACTTGGCGAACACTCCGGAATCACCTGCCGGGCATGCCGGAACCACCTCTCAGATATGCCAGAACCACGTGCCAATGACCCCGGAAGCACCTGCCGAGCACGCCGGAACCACCTGCTCGACTCGCCAGAACCACCTGCCGGACACGCAAAAATCACCTGCCGGCTACGCCACAACCAGTTGGGGAACACTTCGGAATCACCTGCCGGGCTTGCTGGAACCACCTGCCGGTCATGCCAAAATCACCTGCCAACTACGCCAGTACCACTTGGCGGACACTGTGGAAACACCTGTCGGGCCGGCCGGAACCACATCTCACACGTGCCAGAACCATGTGCATGAGATGCTGGAACCACACCCCGAACAGACGGAAAACACCTGCCAGACCCGTCTGAACAACCTGCCGAGCACGCCGGAGCCACCTGCTCGACTCGCCGGAACCACCTACCTGACATGCCCAAATCACCAGCCGGGTATGCCAGAACCACTTGGCGGACACTCCGGAATCATCTGCCGGACATGCCGGAACCAGCTCTCAGACACACCAGAACCACGTGCCGGAGACGCCGGAAGCACCTGCCGAGCATGCCGGAGCCACCTGCTCGACTCGCCAGAAACACCTGCCGGACACGCCAAAATCACCTGCCGGGTACGCCAGAACCACCTGGCGGACACTCCGAAATCACCTGTCGCGCATGCCGGAACCACTTCTCAGACGTGCCGGAAGCACGTGCCGGACACGCCGGAATCACCTAGCGGACAGACCGGAACCACCTGCCGAGCACGCCGGAGCCACCTGTTCGACTGGCTGGAACCACCTGCCGTACAGGCCAATATTAACTGCTGGCTATGCCAGAACCACCTGGGGGACAGTCCGGGATCACCTGCCAGCCATGGCGGAACCACCTCTCACACGTACCAGAACCACCTGCCGGAGAAGCTGGAAACACGTCCTCGACAGTCTGGAACCACCTGCCGGCCAAGCCTGAACCACCTGCCAAGCACAATGGAACAACCTGCCAGATACGCCAAAATCACCTGCGTGTTATGCCAGAACCACTTGGAGGACTCTCTGGGATGACCTGCCGGGCATGCCGAAACCACCTCTCAGACGTGCCAGAACCATGTGGCGGACAGTCCGGAATCACCTGTTGGGCATGCGCAACCACCTCTGAGACGTACCAGAACCACATGCCGTGCAGGCTGGAACCACCTACCGGACAGACCGGAATCACCTTTCGGGCATGCCGGAACCACCTGTCAGATGTGCCAGAAACACGTGCCAGAGACGCCGGAAGCACCTGCCAAGCACGTTGGAACCACCTGCTCAACTCGCCTGAACCACCTGCCGGACATGCCAAAATCACCTGCCGACTATGCCAGAACCACTTGGCGAACACTCCGGAATCACTTGCCGGGCATGCAGGAACCACCTCTCAGACATGCCAGAACCCCGTGCCAATGACCCCGGAAGCACCAGCCGAGCACGCCGGAACCACCAGCTCAACTCTCCTGAACCACCTGCCGGACACGCCAAAATCACCTGCCCGCTACACCAGCACCACTTCAGGGACAAGCCGGAATCACGTGAGGGGCATGCCGGCACAGCCTCTCAGACTGAACCTCGTGCCGGACACCACAGAACCACCTGCCGGACAGACCGGAACCACCTGCCGGACACACCGGAACCACCGGCTCGACCCGCCGGAACGACCGCTGGACATGCAAAATCACCTGCCGGCTACGCCGGAAACACTTGGCGAACACTCCGGAATCACCTGCCGGGCATGCCGGAACCACCTCTCAGATATGCCAGAACCACGTGCCAATGACCCCGGAAGCACCTGCCGAGCACGCCGGAACCACCTGCTCGACTCGCCAGAACCACCTGCCGGACACGCAAAAATCACCTGCCGGCTACGCCACAACCAGTTGGGGAACACTTCGGAATCACCTGCCGGGCTTGCTGGAACCACCTGCCGGTCATGCCAAAATCACCTGCCAACTACGCCAGTACCACTTGGCGGACACTGTGGAAACACCTGTCGGGCCGGCCGGAACCACATCTCACACGTGCCAGAACCATGTGCATGAGATGCTGGAACCACACCCCGAACAGATGGAAAACACCTGCCAGACCCGTCTGAACAACCTGCCGAGCACGCCGGAGCCACCTGCTCGACTCGCCGGAACCACCTAACTGACATGCCAAAATCACCAGCCGGGTATGCCAGAACCACTTGGCGGACACTCCGGAATCATCTGCCGGACATGCCGGAACCAGCTCTCAGACACACCAGAACCACGTGCCGGAGACGCCGGAAGCACCTGCCGAGCATGCCGGAGCCACCTGCTCGACTCGCCAGAAACACCTGCCGGACACGCCAAAATCACCTGCCGGGTACGCCAGAACCACCTGGCGGACACTCCGAAATCACCTGTCGCGCATGCCGGAACCACCTCTCAGACGTGCCGGAAGCACGTGCCGGACACGCCGGAATCACCTAGCGGACAGACCGGAACCACCTGCCGAGCACGCCGGAGCCACCTGTTCGACTGGCTGGAACCCCCTGCCGGACAGGCCAATATTAACTGCTGGCTATGCCAGAACCACCTGGGGGACAGTCCGGGATCACCTGCCAGCCATGGCGGAACCACCTCTCACACGTACCAGAACCACCTGCCGGAGAAGCTGGAAACACGTCCTCGACAGTCTGGAACCACCTGCCGGCCAAGCCTGAAACACCTGCCAAGCACAACGGAACAACCTGCCAGACACGCCAAAATCACCTGCGTGTTATGCCAGAACCACTTGGAGGACTCTCTGGGATGACCTGCCGGGCATGCCGGAACCACCTCTCAGACGTGCCAGAACCATGTGGCGGACAGTCCGGAATCACCTGTTGGGCATGCGCAACCACCTCTGAGACGTACCAGAACCACATGCCGTGCAGGCTGGAACCACCTACCGGACAGACCGGAATCACCTTTCGGGCATGCCGGAACCACCTGTCAGATGTGCCAGAAACACGTGCCGGAGACGCCGGAAGCACCGGCCAAGCACGTTGGAACCACCTGCTCAACTCGCCTGAACCACCTGCCGGACATGCCAAAATCACCTGCCGACTATGCCAGAACCACTTGGCGAACACTCCGGAATCACTTGCCGGGCATGCAGGAACCACCTCTCAGACATGCCAGAACCCCGTGCCCATGACCCCGGAAGCACCAGCCGAGCACGCCGGAACCACCTGCTCAACTCGCCTGAACCACATGCCGGACACGCAAAAATCACCTGCCCGCTACACCAGCACCACTTCGGGGACAAGCCGGAATCACGTGAGGGGCATGCCGGCACAGCCTCTCAGACTGAACCTCGTGCCGGACACCACAGAACCACCTGCCGGACAGACCGGAACCACCTGCCGGACACGCCGGAACCACCGGCTCGACCCGCCGGAACGACCGCTGGACATGCAAAATCACCTGCCGGCTACGCCGGAAACACTTGGCGAACACTCCGGAATCACCTGCCAGGCATGCCGGAACCACCTCTCAGATATGCCAGAACCACGTGCCAATGACCCCGGAAGCACCTGCCGAGCACGCCGGAACCACCTGCTTGACTCACCAGAACCACCTGCCGGACACGCAAAAATCAACTGCCGGCTACGCCACAAGCAGTTGGGGAACACTTCGGAATCACTGCCGGGCTTGCTGGAACCAACTGCCGGTCATGCCAAAATCACCTGCCAACTACGCCAGTACCACTTGGCGGACACTGTGGAAACACCTGTCGGGCCGGCCGGAACCACATCTCAGACGTGCCAGAACCATGTGCATGAGATGCTGGAACCACACCCCGAACAGACGGAAAACACCTGCCAGACCCGTCTGAACAACCTGCCGAGCACGCCGGAGCCACCTGCTCGACTCGCCGGAACCACCTGCCTGACATGCCCAAATCACCAGCCGGGTATGCCAGAACCACTTGGCGGACACTCCGGAATCATCTGCCGGACATGCCGGAACCAGCTCTCAGACACACCAGAACCACGTGCCGGAGACGCCGGAAGCACCTGCCGAGCATGCCGGAGCCACCTGCTCGACTCGCCAGAAACACCTGCCGGACACGCCAAAATCACCTGCCGGGTACGCCAGAACCACCTGGCGGACACTCCGAAACCACCTGTCGCGCATGCCGGAACCACCTCTCAGACGTGCCGGAAGCACGTGCCGGACACGCCGGAATCACCTACCGGACAGACCGGAACCACCTGCCGAGCACGCCGGAGCCACCTGTTCGACTCGCTGGAACCACCTGCCGGACAGGCCAATATCAACTGCTGGCTATGCCAGAACCTCCTGGGGGATGGTCCGGAATCACCTGCCAGCCATGGCGGAACCACCTCTCAGACGTACCAGAACCACCTGCCGGAGAAGCTGGAAACACGTCCTGGACAGTCTGGAACCCCCTGCCGGCCAAGCCTGAACCACCTGCCAAGCACAACGGAACAACCTGCCAGACACGCCAAAATCACCTGCGTGTTATGCCAGAACCACTTGGAGGACTCTCTGGGATGACCTGCCGGGCATGCCGGAACCACCTCTCAGACGTGCCAGAACCATGTGGCGGACAGTCCGGAATCACCTGTTGGGCATGCGCAACCACCTCTGAGACGTACCAGAACCACATGCCGTGCAGGCTGGAACCACCTACCGGACAGACCGGAATCACCTTTCGGGCATGCCGGAACCACCTGTCAGATGTGCCAGAAACACGTGCCGGAGACGCCGGAAGCACCTGCCAAGCACGTTGGAACCACCTGCTCAACTCGCCTGAACCACCTGCCGATCACGCAAAAATCACCTGCCGGCTACGCCACAACCAGTTGGTGAACACTTTGGAATCACCTGCCAGGCTTGCTGGAACCACCTGCCAGTCATGCCAAAATCACCTGCCAACTAGGCCAGAACCGCTTGGCGGACACTGCGGAAACACCTGTCGGGCCGGCTGGAACCACATCTCAGACGTGCCAGAAACGTGTTCATGAGATGCTGGAACCACACCCCGAACAGACGGATACCACCTGCCAGAACCGCCTGAACCACCTGCTGAGCACGCCGGAACCACCTGCTCTACTCACCGGTACCACCTCCCTGACACGCCAAAATCACCTGCCGACTATGCCAGAACCACTTGGCGAACACTCCGGAATCACTTGCCGGGCATGCAGGAACCACCTCTCAGACATGCCAGAACCCCGTGCCAATGACCCCGGAACCACCAGCCGAGCACGCCGGAACCACCAGCTCAACTCTCCTGAACCACCTGCCGGACACGCCAAAATCACCTGCCCGCTACACCAGCACCACTTCAGGGACAAGCCGGAATCACGTGAGGGGCATGCCGGCACAGCCTCTCAGACTGAACCTCGTGCAGGACACCACAGAACCACCTGCCGGACAGACCGGAACCACCTGCCGGACACACCGGAACCACCGGCTCGACCCGCCGGAACGACCGCTGGACATGCAAAATCACCTGCCGGCTACGCCGGAAACACTTGGCGAACACTCCGGAATCACCTGCCGGGCATGCCGGAACCACCTCTCAGATATGCCAGAACCACGTGCCAATGACCCCGGAAGCACCTGCCGTGCACGCCGGAACCACCTGCTCGACTCGCCAGAACCACCTGCCGGACACGCAAAAATCACCTGCCGGCTACGCCACAACCAGTTGGGGAACACTTCGGAATCACCTGCCGGGCTTGCTGGAACCACCTGCCGGTCATGCCAAAATCACCTGCCAACTACGCCAGTACCACTTGGCGGACACTGTGGAAACACCTGTCGGGCCGGCCGGAACCACATCTCACACGTGCCAGAACCATGTGCATGAGATGCTGGAACCACACCCCGAACAGACGGAAAACACCTGCCAGACCCGTCTGAACAACCTGCCGAGCACGCCGGAGCCACCTGCTCGACTCGCCGGAACCACCTACCTGACATGCCCAAATCACCAGCCGGGTATGCCAGAACCACTTGGCGGACACTCCGGAATCATCTGCCGGACATGCCGGAACCAGCTCTCAGACACACCAGAACCACGTGCCGGAGACGCCGGAAGCACCTGCCGAGCATGCCGGAGCCACCTGCTCGACTCGCCAGAAACACCTGCCGGACACGCCAAAATCACCTGCCGGGTACGCCAGAACCACCTGGCGGACACTCCGAAATCACCTGTCGCGCATGCCGGAACCACTTCTCAGACGTGCCGGAAGCACGTGCCGGACACGCCGGAATCACCTAGCGGACAGACCGGAACCACCTGCCGAGCACGCCGGAGCCACCTGTTCGACTGGCTGGAACCACCTGCCGTACAGGCCAATATTAACTGCTGGCTATGCCAGAACCACCTGGGGGACAGTCCGGGATCACCTGCCAGCCATGGCGGAACCACCTCTCACACGTACCAGAACCACCTGCCGGAGAAGCTGGAAACACGTCCTCGACAGTCTGGAACCACCTGCCGGCCAAGCCTGAACCACCTGCCAAGCACAATGGAACAACCTGCCAGATACGCCAAAATCACCTGCGTGTTATGCCAGAACCACTTGGAGGACTCTCTGGGATGACCTGCCGGGCATGCCGAAACCACCTCTCAGACGTGCCAGAACCATGTGGCGGACAGTCCGGAATCACCTGTTGGGCATGCGCAACCACCTCTGAGACGTACCAGAACCACATGCCGTGCAGGCTGGAACCACCTACCGGACAGACCGGAATCACCTTTCGGGCATGCCGGAACCACCTGTCAGATGTGCCAGAAACACGTGCCAGAGACGCCGGAAGCACCTGCCAAGCACGTTGGAACCACCTGCTCAACTCGCCTGAACCACCTGCCGGACATGCCAAAATCACCTGCCGACTATGCCAGAACCACTTGGCGAACACTCCGGAATCACTTGCCGGGCATGCAGGAACCACCTCTCAGACATGCCAGAACCCGGTGCGCATGACCCCGGAAGCACCAGCCGAGCACGCCGGAACCACCTGCTCAACTCGCCTGAACCACATGCCGGATACGCAAAAATCACCTGTCCGCTACACCAGCACCACTTCGGGGACAAGCCGGAATCACGTGAGGGGCATGCCTGTACAGCCTCTCAGACTGAACCTCGTGCCGGACACCACAGAACCACCTGCCGGACAGACCGGAACCACCTGCCGGACACACCGGAACCACCGGCTCGACCCGCCGGAACGACCGCTGGACATGCAAAATCACCTGCCGGCTACGCCGGAAACACTTGGCGAACACTCCGGAATCACCTGCCGGGCATGCCGGAACCACCTCTCAGATATGCCAGAACCACGTGCCAATGACCCCGGAAGCACCTGCCGAGCACGCCGGAACCACCTGCTCGACTCGGCAGAACCACCTGCCGGACACGCAAAAATCACCTGCCGGCTACGCCACAACCAGTTGGGGAACACTTCGGAATCACCTGCCGGGCTTGCTGGAACCACCTGCCGGTCATGCCAAAATCACCTGCCAACTACGCCAGTACCACTTGGCGGACACTGTGGAAACACCTGTCGGGCCGGCAGGAACCACATCTCACACGTGCCAGAACCAAATGCATGAGATGCTGGAACCACACCCCGAACAGACGGAAAACACCTGCCAGACCCGTCTGAACAACCTGCCGAGCACGCCGGAGCCACCTGCTCGACTCGCCGGAACCACCTACCTGACATGCCAAAATCACCAGCCGGGTATGCCAGAACCACTTGGCGGACACTCCGGAATCATCTGCCGGACATGCCGGAACCAGCTCTCAGACACACCAGAACCACGTGCCGGAGACGCCGGAAGCACCTGCCGAGCATGCCGGAGCCACCTGCTCGACTCGCCAGAAACACCTGCCGGACACGCCAAAATCACCTGCCGGGTACGCCAGAACCACCTGGCGGACACTCCGAAATCACCTGTCGCGCATGCCGGAACCACCTCTCAGACGTGCCGGAAGCACGTGCCGGACACGACGGAATCACCTAGCGGACAGACCGGAACCACCTGCCGAGCACGCCGGAGCCACCTGTTCGACTCGCTGGAACCACCTGCCGGACAGGCCAATATTAACTGCTGGCTATGACAGAACCACCTGGGGGACAGTCCGGGATCACCTGCCAGCCATGGCGGAACCACCTCTCACACGTACCAGAACCACGTGCCGGAGAAGCTGGAAACACGTCCTGGACAGTCTGGAACCACCTGCCGGCCAAGCCTGAACCACCTGCCAAGCACAACGGAACAACCTGCCAGACACGCCAAAATCACCTGCGTGTTATGCCAGAACCACTTGGAGGACTCTCTGGGATGACCTGCCGGGCATGCCGGAACCACCTCTCAGACGTGCCAGAACCATGTGGCGGACAGTCCGGAATCACCTGTTGGGCATGCGCAACCACCTCTGAGCCGTACCAGAACCACATGCCGTGCAGGCTGGAACCACCTACCGGACAGACCGGAATCACCTTTCGGGCATGCCGGAACCACCTGTCAGATGTGCCAGAAACACGTGCCGGAGACGCCGGAAGCACCTGCCAAGCACGTTGGAACCACCTGCTCAACTCGCCTGAACCACCTGCCGGACATGCCAAAATCACCTGCCGACTATGCCAGAACCACTTGGCGAACACTCCGGAATCACTTGCCGGGCATGCAGGAACCACCTCTCAGACATGCCAGAACCCCGTGCCAATGACCCCGGAAGCACCAGCCGAGCACGCCGGAACCACCAGCTCAACTCTCCTGAACCACCTGCCGGACACGCCAAAATCACCTGCCCGCTACACCAGCACCACTTCAGGGACAAGCCGGAATCACGTGAGGGGCATGCCGGCACAGCCTCTCAGACTGAACCTCGTGCCGGACACCACAGAACCACCTGCCGGACAGACCGGAACCACCTGCCGGACACACCGGAACCACCGGCTCGACCCGCCGGAACGACCGCTGGACATGCAAAATCACCTGCCGGCTACGCCGGAAACACTTGGCGAACACTCCGGAATCACCTGCCGGGCATGCCGGAACCACCTCTCAGATATGCCAGAACCACGTGCCAATGACCCCGGAAGCACCTGCCGAGCACGCCGGAACCACCTGCTCGACTCGCCAGAACCACCTGCCGGACACGCAAAAATCACCTGCCGGCTACGCCACAACCAGTTGGGGAACACTTTGGAATCACCTGCCGGGCTTGCTGGAACCACCTGCCGGTCATGCCAAAATCACCTGCCAACTACGCCAGTACCACTTGGCGGACACTGTGGAAACACCTGTCGGGCCGGCCGGAACCACATCTCACACGTGCCAGAACCATGTGCATGAGATGCTGGAACCACACCCCGAACAGACGGAAAACACCTGCCAGACCCGTCTGAACAACCTGCCGAGCACGCCGGAGCCACCTGCTCGACTCGCCGGAACCACCTAACTGACATGCCAAAATCACCAGCCGGGTATGCCAGAACCACTTGGCGGACACTCCGGAATCATCTGCCGGACATGCCGGAACCAGCTCTCAGACACACCAGAACCACGTGCCGGAGACGCCGGAAGCACCTGCCGAGCATGCCGGAGCCACCTGCTCGACTCGCCATAAACACCTGCCGGACACGCCAAAATCACCTGCCGGGTACGCCAGAACCACCTGGCGGACACTCCGAAATCACCTGTCGCGCATGCCGGAACCACCTCTCAGACGTGCCGGAAGCACGTGCCGGACACGCCGGAATCACCTAGCGGACAGACCGGAACCACCTGCCGAGCACGCCGGAGCCACCTGTTCGACTGGCTGGAACCCCCTGCCGGACAGGCCAATATTAACTGCTGGCTATGCCAGAACCACCTGGGGGACAGTCCGGGATCACCTGCCAGCCATGGCGGAACCACCTCTCACACGTACCAGAACCACCTGCCGGAGAAGCTGGAAACACGTCCTCGACAGTCTGGAACCACCTGCCGGCCAAGCCTGAAACACCTGCCAAGCACAACGGAACAACCTGCCAGACACGCCAAAATCACCTGCGTGTTATGCCAGAACCACTTGGAGGACTCTCTGGGATGACCTGCCGGGCATGCCGGAACCACCTCTCAGACGTGCCAGAACCATGTGGCGGACAGTCCGGAATCACCTGTTGGGCATGCGCAACCACCTCTGAGACGTACCAGAACCACATGCCGTGCAGGCTGGAACCACCTACCGGACAGACCGGAATCACCTTTCGGGCATGCCGGAACCACCTGTCAGATGTGCCAGAAACACGTGCCGGAGACGCCGGAAGCACCGGCCAAGCACGTTGGAACCACCTGCTCAACTCGCCTGAACCACCTGCCGGACATGCCAAAATCACCTGCCGACTATGCCAGAACCACTTGGCGAACACTCCGGAATCACTTGCCGGGCATGCAGGAACCACCTCTCAGACATGCCAGAACCCCGTGCCCATGACCCCGGAAGCACCAGCCGAGCACGCCGGAACCACCTGCTCAACTCGCCTGAACCACATGCCGGACACGCAAAAATCACCTGCCCGCTACACCAGCACCACTTCGGGGACAAGCCGGAATCACGTGAGGGGCATGCCGGCACAGCCTCTCAGACTGAACCTCGTGCCGGACACCACAGAACCACCTGCCGGACAGACCGGAACCACCTGCCGGACACGCCGGAACCACCGGCTCGACCCGCCGGAACGACCGCTGGACATGCAAAATCACCTGCCGGCTACGCCGGAAACACTTGGCGAACACTCCGGAATCACCTGCCAGGCATGCCGGAACCACCTCTCAGATATGCCAGAACCACGTGCCAATGACCCTGGAAGCACCTGCCGAGCACGCCGGAACCACCTGCTTGACTCACCAGAACCACCTGCCGGACACGCAAAAATCAACTGCCGGCTACGCCACAAGCAGTTGGGGAACACTTCGGAATCACTGCCGGGCTTGCTGGAACCAACTGCCGGTCATGCCAAAATCACCTGCCAACTACGCCAGTACCACTTGGCGGACACTGTGGAAACACCTGTCGGGCCGGCCGGAACCACATCTCAGACGTGCCAGAACCATGTGCATGAGATGCTGGAACCACACCCCGAACAGACGGAAAACACCTGCCAGACCCGTCTGAACAACCTGCCGAGCACGCCGGAGCCACCTGCTCGACTCGCCGGAACCACCTGCCTGACATGCCCAAATCACCAGCCGGGTATGCCAGAACCACTTGGCGGACACTCCGGAATCATCTGCCGGACATGCCGGAACCAGCTCTCAGACACACCAGAACCACGTGCCGGAGACGCCGGAAGCACCTGCCGAGCATGCCGGAGCCACCTGCTCGACTCGCCAGAAACACCTGCCGGACACGCCAAAATCACCTGCCGGGTACGCCAGAACCACCTGGCGGACACTCCGAAACCACCTGTCGCGCATGCCGGAACCACCTCTCAGACGTGCCGGAAGCACGTGCCGGACACGCCGGAATCACCTACCGGACAGACCGGAACCACCTGCCGAGCACGCCGGAGCCACCTGTTCGACTCGCTGGAACCACCTGCCGGACAGGCCAATATCAACTGCTGGCTATGCCAGAACCTCCTGGGGGATGGTCCGGAATCACCTGCCAGCCATGGCGGAACCACCTCTCAGACGTACCAGAACCACCTGCCGGAGAAGCTGGAAACACGTCCTGGACAGTCTGGAACCCCCTGCCGGCCAAGCCTGAACCACCTGCCAAGCACAACGGAACAACCTGCCAGACACGCCAAAATCACCTGCGTGTTATGCCAGAACCACTTGGAGGACTCTCTGGGATGACCTGCCGGGCATGCCGGAACCACCTCTCAGACGTGCCAGAACCATGTGGCGGACAGTCCGGAATCACCTGTTGGGCATGCGCAACCACCTCTGAGACGTACCAGAACCACATGCCGTGCAGGCTGGAACCACCTACCGGACAGACCGGAATCACCTTTCGGGCATGCCGGAACCACCTGTCAGATGTGCCAGAAACACGTGCCGGAGACGCCGGAAGCACCTGCCAAGCACGTTGGAACCACCTGCTCAACTCGCCTGAACCACCTGCCGATCACGCAAAAATCACCTGCCGGCTACGCCACAACCAGTTGGTGAACACTTTGGAATCACCTGCCAGGCTTGCTGGAACCACCTGCCAGTCATGCCAAAATCACCTGCCAACTAGGCCAGAACCGCTTGGCGGACACTGCGGAAACACCTGTCGGGCCGGCTGGAACCACATCTCAGACGTGCCAGAAACGTGTTCATGAGATGCTGGAACCACACCCCGAACAGACGGATACCACCTGCCAGAACCGCCTGAACCACCTGCTGAGCACGCCGGAACCACCTGCTCTACTCACCGGTACCACCTCCCTGACACGCCAAAATCACCTGCTGGGTATGCCAGAACAACTTGGCGGACACTCCGGAATCATCTGCCGGACATGCCGGAACCAGCTCTCAGACACACCAGAACCAAGTGCCGGAGACGCCGGAAGCACCTGCCGAGCATGCCGGAGCCACCTGCTCGACTCGCCAGAAACACCTGCCGGACACGCCAAAATCACCTGCCGGGTACGCCAGAACCACCTGGCGGACACTCCGGAATCGCCTGTCGCGCCTGCCGGAATCACCTCTCACACGTGCCGGAAGCACGTGCCAGACACGCCGGAAACACCTACCGGACAGACCGGAACCACCTGCCAAGAACGCCGGAGCCACCTGTTCGACTCGCTGGAACCACCTGCCGGACAGGCCAATATCAACTGCTGGCTATGCCAGAACCACCTGGGGGACAGTCCGGGATCACCTGCCAGCCATGGCGGAACCACCTCTCAGACGTACCAGAACCACCTGCCGGAGAAGCTGGAAACACGTCCTGGACAGACTGGAACCACGTGACGGCCATGCCTGAACCACCTGCCGAGCACGGCGGAACCACCTGCCGTACACGCCAAAATCACCTGCGGGCTACGCCAGAACCACTTGGACGACTCTCCGGAATGACCTGCTGGGCATGTTGGAACCACCTCTCAGACGTGCCAGAAGCACGTGGCGGACAGTCCGGAATCACCTGTTGGGCATACGCAACCACCTCTGACACGTACCAGAACCACGTGCCGTGCACGCCGGAGCCACCTACCGGACAGACCGGAATCAACTCTTGGGCATGCCGGAACCACCAGTCAGATGTGCCAGAAACACGTGCCGGAGACGCCGGAAGCACCTGCCGAGCACGTCGCAACCACCTGCTCAACTCGCCTGAACCACCTGCCGGACACGCCAAAATCACCTGCCCGCTACACCAGCACCACTTCGGGGACAAGCCGGAATCACGTGAGGGGCATGCCGGCACAGCCTCTCAGACTGAACCTCGTGCCGGACACCACAGAACCACCTGCCGGACAGACCGGAACCACCTGCCGGACACGCCGGAACCACCGGCTCGACCCGCCGGAACGACCGCTGGACATGCAAAATCACCTGCCGGCTACGCCGGAAACACTTGGCGAACATTCCCGAATCACCTGCCGGGCATGCCGGAACCACCTCTCAGATATGCCAGAACCACGTGCCAATGATCCCGGAAGCACCTGCCGAGCACGCCGGAACCACCTGCTCGACTCGCCAGAACCACCTGCCGGACACGCAAAAATCACCTGCCGGCTACGCCACAACCAGTTGTGGAACATTTCGGAATCACCTGCCGGGCTTGCTGGAACCACCTGCCGGTCATGCCAAAATCAACTGCCAACTACGCCAGTACCACTTGGCGGACACTGTGGAAACACCTGTCGGGCCGGCCGGAACCACATCTCACACGTGCCAGAACCATGTGCATGAGATGCTGGAACCACACCCCGAACAGACGGAAAACACCTGCCAGACACGTCTGAACAACCTGCCGAGCACGCCAGAGCCACCTGCTCGACTCACCAGAAACACCTGCCGGACACGCCAAAATCACCTGCCGGGTACGCCAGAACCACCTGGCGGACACTCCGAAATCACCTGTCGCGCATGCCGGAACCACCTCTCAGACGTGCCGGAAGCACGTGCCGGACACGCCGGAATCACCTAGCGGACAGACCGGAACCACCTGCCGAGCACGCCAGAGCCACCTGTTCGACTGGCTGGAACCATCTGCCGGACAGGCCAATATTAACTGCTGGCTATCCCAAAACCACCTGGGGGACAGTCCGGGATCACCTGCCAGCCATGGCGGAACCACCTCTCACACGTACCAGAACCACCTGCCGGAGAAGCTGGAAACACGTCCTGGACAGTCTGGAACCACCTGCCGACCAAGCCTGAACCACCTGCCAAGCACAACGGAACAACCTGCCAGACACGCCAAAATCACCTGCGTGTTATGCCAGAACCACTTGGAGGACTCTCTGGGATGACCTGCCGGGCATGCCGGAACCACCTCTCAGACGTGCCAGAACCATGTGGCGGACAGTCCGGAATCACCTGTTGGGCATGCGCAACCACCTCTGAGACGTACCAGAACCACATGCCGTGCAGGCTGGAACCACCTACCGGACAGACCGGAATCACCTTTCGGGCATGCCGGAACCACCTGTCAGATGTGCCAGAAACACGTGCCGGAGACGCCGGAAGCACCTGCCAAGCACGTTGGAACCACCTGCTCAACTCGCCTGAACCACCTGCCGGACATGCCAAAATCACCTGCCGACTATGCCAGAACCACTTGGCGAACACTCCGGAATCACTTGCCGGGCATGCAGGAACCACCTCTCAGACATGCCAGAACCCCGTGCCAATGACCCCGGAAGCACCAGCCGAGCACGCCGGAACCACCTGCTCAACTCGCCTGAACCACATGCCGGATACGCAAAAATCACCTGCCCGCTACACCAGCACCACTTCGGGGACAAGCCGGAATCACGTGAGGGGCATGCCTGCACAGCCTCTCAGACTGAACCTCGTGCCGGACACCACAGAACCACCTGCCGGACAGACCGGAACCACCTGCCGGTCACGCCGGAACCACCGGCTCGACCCGCCGGAACGACCGCTGGACATGCAAAATCACCTGCCGGCTACGCCGGAAACACTTGGCGAACACTCCGGAATCACCTGCCGGGCATGCCGGAACCACCTCTCAGATATGCCAGAACCACGTGCCAATGATCCCGGAAGCACCTGCCGAGCACGCCGGAACCACCTGCTCGACTCGCCAGAACCACCTGCCGGACACGCAAAAATCACCTGCCGGCTACGCCACAACCAGTTGGGGAACACTTCGGAATCACCTGCCGGGCTTGCTGGAACCACCTGCCGGTCATGCCAAAATCACCTGCCAACTACGCCAGAACCACTTGTCGACACTGCGGAAACACCTGTCGGGCCGGCCAGAACTACATCTCAGACGTGCCAGAACCTTGTGCGTGTGATGCCGGAACCACACCCCGAACAGACGGAGACCACCTGCCAGACCCGCCTGAACCACCTGCCGAGCACGCCGGAGCCACCTGTTCGACTCACCGGAAGCACATGCCAGACAGGCCAAAATCAACAGCTGGCTATGCGAGAACCATCTGGCGGACAGTCCGGAATCACCTGCCGGGCATGCAGGAACCACCTCTCAGATGTAACGGAACCACGAGCCGGACACGCTGGAACCACGTCCTGGACAGACTGGAACCACCTGCCGAGCACTCCGGAACCACCTGCTCGACTCGCACGACCCAGGTGCTGGACACGCCAAAATGAACTTTCAGCTACACCAGAACCACTTACCCGAAACTCCAGAATCACCTGCCTGGCATGCCAGAACCAACTCTCACACGTTCCAGAAGCATGTGCCGGACATGCCGGAACGACCTATTGGACAGAACGGAACCACCTGCCAGACACGCCGGAACCACCTGCTGAACACGCCACAGCCACCTGCTCGACTCGCCGGATCCACCGGCCGGACAGGCCAATATCAACTGCTGGCTATGCCAGAACCACCTGGGGGACAGTCCGGAATCACCTGCCAGCCATGGTGGAACCACCTCTCACACGTACAAGAACCACGTGCCGGACAAGCTGGAAACACTTACTGGACAGACTGGAACCACCTGCCGGCCACGCCTGAACCACCTGCCGAGCACGATGGAACCACCTGCCGGACACGCCAAAATCACCTGCGGGCTACACCAGAACCACTTGCAGAACTCTCCGGGATGACCTGCCGGGCATGCTGGAACCACCTCTCAGACGTACCAGAAGCACGTGGCGGACACCCCAGCACCACCTTGCCGGACAGACCGCAACCACCTGCCGGACACGCCGGAACCACCGGCTCGACCAGCTGGAACCACCGCCGGACATACAAAATCACCTGCCGGCTACGCCAGAACCACTTGGCGAACACTCCGGAATCACCTGCCGGGCATGCGGGAACCAGCTCTCAGACATGCCAGAACCACGTGCCAATGACCCCGCAAGCACCTGCCGAGCACGCCGGAACCACCTGCTCGACTCGCCAGTACCACCTGCCGGACACGCCAAAATCACCTGCCGGCTACGCCACAGCCACTCGGCAGACACTCCGGTATCAGCTGCCGGGCATGCCGGAACCACCTCTCAGAGGTGCCAGAACCACATGCCGGAGAGACTGGAAGCAACTGCCGAACTCGCCGGAAACACCTGCTGGACATGCCGGAACCACCTGCCTGACAGTCCAAAATCATACGCCGGCTATGCCAAAACCACTTGGTGGACACTCCAGAATCACCTGGAGGGCATGCCGGAACCACGTCATGGACAGACTGCAAACACCTGCCAGACACGCCGGAACCACCTGCTCGACTCGCCAGAACCACCTGCCGGACACGCCAAAATCACCTGCCGGCTACGCCACAACCACTCGGCAGAGACTCCGGAACCACCTCCAGGACAGACCGGAATCACCTGCCGGACACGCCGGGACCACCTGCTTGACTCGCCAGAACCACCTGCCGGACAAGCCAAAATCACCAGCCGGCTACTCCACAACCACTTGTCGGACACTCCAGAATCACCTGCCGGGCATGTTGGAACCACCTCTCAGAGGTGCCACAACAACATGCTGGAGACTGCGGAAGCACCTGCTGAGAATGCCGGAAGTTCCTGATCCACTCCACAGAACCACCTGCTGGACACGCCAAAATCACCTGCCGGCTACGCCACAACCAGTTGGTGAACACTTCGGAATCAACTGCCGGGCTTGCTGGAAGCACCTGCCGGTCACGCCAATATCACCTGCCAGCTACGCCAGAACCGCTTGGCGGACACTCCGGAAACACCTGTCGGGCCTGCCAGAACCACATCTCAGACGTGCCAGAACCATGTGCCCGAGATGCCGGAACCACACCCCGAACAGACTGAAACCACCTGCCAGACCCGCCTGAACCACCTGCCGAGCACACTGGAACCACCTGCTCGACTCGCCGGAACCACCTAGCTGACATGCAAAAACCACCGGCCGGGTATGCCAGAACCACTTGGTGGTCACTCCGGAATCATCTGCCAGACATGCCAGAAGCAGCTATCAGACACACCAGAACAACCGGCCGGAGACGCCAGAAGCACCTGCTGAGCATGCCTGAGCCACCTGCTCGACTCCCAAGAAACACCTGCCAGACGCGCCAAAGTCACCTGCCTACTACACCAGAAGCACTTGGCAGACAAGCCGGAATCACGTGAAGGGCATGCCGTCACAATCTCTCAGGCGTGCCAGAACCTCGTGCCGGACACCCCAGAACACCCTGCCGGACAGACCGGAACCACCTGCCGGACACGCCGGAACCACCGGCGCGACTCGCCGGAACCACCCCTGGACATGCAAAATCACCTGCCGGCTACACCAGAAACACTTGGTGAACACACCGGAATCACCTGCCGGGCATGTCGGAAGCACCTCTCAGACATGTCAGAACCACGTGCAAAGGACACCGGAAGCACCTGCCGAGCACGCCAGAACCACCTGCCGGACACGCCAAAATCACCTGCCAGGTATGCCAGAACCACTTTGTGGACACTCCGAAATCATCTGCCGGATATGCCAGAAGCAGCTCTCAGACACACCAGAACCACATGCCGGACACGCCGGAAGCACCTGCTGAGCATGCCTGAGCCACCTGCTCGACTCACAAGAAACACCTGCCGGACATGCCAACATCACCTGCCGAGTACGCCAGAACCACTTGGCGGACACTCCGGAATCACAGGTCGGGCATGCCGGAACCACCTCTCAGACTTGCCAGAACCATGTTCCGGACACGCCGGTACCACCTGCCGAGTATGCCGGAACCACCTGATCCACTCCCGAGGACCACCTGCTGGACACGCCAAAATCACCTGCTGGCTACGCCAGAACCACTCGGCAGACACTCCGGAATAACCTGCCGGGCATGCCGGTACCACCTCTTAGACATGCCAGAAGGACGTGTCGGACACGCCGGAAACACCTACCGGACAGACCGGAACCACCTGCTTGACATCCCGGAACCACCTGCTGAGCACGCCGGAGCCGCCTGCTCGATAGGCCGGAACCACCTGCCAGACAGGCCAAAATCAACAGCTGGATATGCTAGAACCACCTGGCGGACAGTCCAAAATCACCTGCCTGGCATGCAGGAACCACCTCTCAGACGTAACAGAATCACGTTCCGGACACGCTGCAACCACATCCTGGACAGACTGGAACCACCTGCCGAGCTCGCCGGAACCACCTGCTCGACTGGCAGGACAATCGTGCCGGACACGCCAAAAGGAACTGCCGGCTACACCAGAACCACTTAACCGACACTCCAGAATCACATGCCTGGCATGCCTGAACCACCTCTCAGACGTGCCAGAAGCACGTGCCGGACATGCCGGAACGACCTACGGGACAGACCGGAACCACCTGCCTGACATGCCGGAACCACCTGCCAAGCACGCCAGAGCCACCTGCTCCCCTTGCCGGAACCACCTGCCAGACAGGCCAAAATCAACAGCTGGCTGTGCGAGAACCACCTGGGGGACAGTCCGGAATCACCTGCCAGCCATGGCGGAACCACCTCTCAGACGTACCAGAACCACCTGCCGGAGAAGCTGGAAACACGTCCTGGACAGTCTGGAACCACCTGCCGGCCAAGCCTGAACCACCTGCCAAGCACAACGGAACAACCTGCCAGACACGCCAAAATCACCTGCGTGTTATGCCAGAACCACTTGGAGGACTCTCTGGGATGACCTGCCGGGCATGCCGGAACCACCTCTCAGACGTGCCAGAAGCACGTGGCGGACAGTCCGGAATCACCTGTTGGGCATGCGCAACCACCTCTGAGACGTACCAGAACCACATGCCGTGCAGGCTGGAACCACCTACCGGACAGACCGGAATCACCTTTCGGGCATGCCGGAACCACCTGTCAGATGTGCCAGAAACACGTGTCGGAGACGCCGGAAGCACCTGCCAAGCACGTTGGAACCACCTGCTCAACTCGCCTGAACCACCTGCCGGACATGCCAAAATCACCTGCCGACTACGCCAGAACCACTTGGCGAACACTCCGGAATCACCTGCTGCGCATTCCGGAACCACCTCTCAGACGTGCCGGAAGCACGTGCCAGACACGCCGGAAACACATACCGGACAGACCGGAACCACCTGCCAAGAACGCCGGAAACACCTGCTCGACTCGCCAGAACCACCTGCCGGACACGCAAAAATCACCTGCCGGCTACGCCACAACCAGTTGGGGAACACTTCGGAATCACCTGCCGGGCTTGCAAGAACCACCTGCCGGTCATGCCAAAATCACCTGCCAACTACGCCAGTACCACTTGGCGGACACTGTGGAAACACCTGTCGGGCCGGCCGGAACCACATCTCACACGTGCCAGAACCATGTGCATGAGATGCTGGAACCACACCCTGAACAGACGGAAAACACCTGCCAGACCCGTCTGAACATCCTGCCAAGCACGCCGGAGCCACCTGCTCGACTCGCCGGAACCACCTACCTGACATGCCAAAATCACCAGCCGGGTATGACAGAACCACTTGGCGGACACTCCGGAATCATCTGCCGGACATGCCGGAACCAGCTCTCAGACACAACAGAACCACGTGCCGGAGACGCCGGAAGCACCTGCCGAGCATGCCGGAGCCACCTGCTCGACTCGCCAGAAACACCTGCCGGACACGCCAAAATCACCTGCTGGATACGCCAGAACCACCTGGCAGAAACTCCGAAACCACCTGTCGCGCATGCCGGAAACACCTCTCAGACGTGCCGGAAGCACGTGCCGGACACGCCGGAATCACCTACCGGACAGACCGGAACCACCTGCCGAGCACGCCGGAGCCACCTGTTCGACTCGCTGGAACCACCTGCCGGACAGGCCAATATCAACTGCTGGCTATGCCAGAACCACCTGGGGGACGGTCCGGAATCACCTGCCAGCCATGGCGGAACCACCTCTCAGACGTACCAGAACCACCTGCCGGAGAAGCTGGAAACACGTCCTGGACAGTCTGGAACCACCTGCCGGCCAAGCCTGAACCACCTGCCAAGCACAACGGAACAACCTGCCAGACACGCCAAAATCACCTGCGTGTTATGCCAGAACCACTTGGAGGACTCTCTGGGATGACCTGCCGGGCATGCCGGAACCACCTCTCAGAAGTGCCAGAACAATGTGGCGGACAGTCCGGAATCACCTGTTGGGCATGCGCAACCACCTCTGAGACGTACCAGAACCACATGCCGTGCAGGCTGGAACCACCTACCGGACAGACCGGAATCACCTTTCGGGCATGCCGGAACCACCTGTCAGATGTGCCAGAAACACGTGCCAGAGACGCCGGAAGCACCTGCCAAGCACGTTGGAACCACCTGCTCAACTCGCCTGAACCACCTGCCGGACATGCCAAAATCACCTGCAGACTACGCCAGAACCACTTGGCGAACACTCCGGAATCACTTGCCGGGCATGCAGGAACCACCTCTCAGACATGCCAGAACCCCGTGCCAATGACCCCGGAAGCACCAGCCGAGCACTCCGGAACCACCTGCTCGACTCGCCAGAACCACCTGCCGATCACGCAAAAGTCACCTGCCGGCTACGCCACAACCAGTTGGTGAACACTTTGGAATCACCTGCCAGGCTTGCTGGAACCACCTGCCAGTCATGCCAAAATCACCTGCCAACTACGCCAGAACCGCTTGGCGGACACAGCGGAAACACCTGTCGGGCCGGCTGGAACCACATCTCAGACGTGCCAGAAACGTGTTCATGAGATGCTGGAACCACACCCCGAACAGACGGATACCACCTGCCAGAACCGCCTGAACCACCTGCTGAGCACGCCGGAACCACCTGCTCGACTCACCGGTACCACCTCCCTGACACGCCAAAATCACCTGCTGGGTATGCCAGAACCACTTGGCGGACACTCCGGAATCATCTGCCGGACATGCCGGAACCAGCTCTCAGACACACCAGAACCAAGTGCCGGAGACGCCGGAAGCACCTGCCGAGCAAGCCGGAGCCACCTGCTCGACTCGCCAGAAACACCTGCCGGACACGCCAAAATCACCTGCTGGGTACGCCAGCACCACCTGGCGGACACTACGGAATCACCTGCCGCGCATGCCGGAACCACCTCTCAGACGTGCCGGAAGCACGTGCCAGACACGCCGGAAACACCTAACGGACAGACCGGAACCACCTGCCAAGAACGCCAGAGCCACCTGTTCGACTCGCTGGAACCACCTGCCGGACAGGCCAATATCAACTGCTGGCTATGCCAGAACCACCTGGGGGCAGTCCGGGATCACCTGCCAGCCATGGCGGAACCACCTCTCAGACGTACCAGAACCACCTGCCGGAGAAGCTGGAAACACGTCCTGGACAGACTGGAACCACGTGACGGCCATGCCTGAACCACCTGCCGAGCACGGCGGAACCACCTGCCGGACACGCCAAAATCACCTGCGGGCTACGCCAGAACCACTTGGACGACTCTCCGAAATGACCTGCCGGGCATGTTGGAACCACCTCTCAGACGTGCCAGAAGCACGTGGCGGACAGTCCGGAATCACCTGTTGGGCATACGCAACCACCTCTGAGACGTACCAGAACCACGTGCCATGCACGCCGGAACCACCTACCGGACAGACCGGAATCAACTTTTGGGCATGCCGGAACCACCAGTCAGATGTGCCAGAAACACGTGCCGGAGACGCCGGAAGAACCTGCCGAGCACGTCGCAACCACCTGCTCAACTCGCCTCAACCACCTGCCGGACACGCCAAAATCACCTGCCCGCTACACCAGCACCACTTCGGGTACAAGCCGGAATCACGTGAGGGGCATACCGGCACAGCATCTCAGACTGAACCTCGTGCCGGACACCACAGAACCACCTGCCGGACAGACCGGAACCACCTGCCGGACACGCCGGAACCACCGGCTCGACCCGCCGGGACGACCGCTGGACATGCAAAATCACCTGACGGCTATGCCGGAAACACTTGGCGAACACTCTGGAATCACCTTCCGGGCATGCCGGAACCACCTGTCAGATATGCCAGAACCACGTGCCAATGAACCCGGAAGCACCTGCCGAGCACGCCTGAACCACCTGCTCGACTCGCCAGAACCACCTGTCAGACACGCAAAAATCACCTGCCGGCTACGCCACAACCAGTTGGGGAACACTTCGGAATCACCTGCCGGGCTTGCTGGAACCACCTGCCGGTCATGCCAAAATCACCTGCCAACTACTCCAGTACCACTTGGCGGACACTGTGGAAACACCTGTCGGGCCGGCCGGAACCACATCTCAGACGTGCCAGAACCATGTGCATGAGATGCTGGAACCACACCCCGAACAGACGGAAAACACCTGCCAGACCCGTCTGAACAACCTGCCGAGCATGCCGGAGCCACCTGCTCGACTCGCCGGAACCACCTACCTGACATGCCCAAATCACCAGCCGGGTATGCCAGAACCACTTGGCGGACACTCCGGAATCATCTGCCGGACATGCCGGAACCAGCTCTCAGACACAACAGAACCACGTGCCGGAGACGCCGGAAGCACCTGCCGAGCATGCCGGAGCCACCTGCTCGACTCTCCAGAAACACCTGCCGGACACTCCGAAATCACCTGTCGCGCATGCCGGAACCACCTCTCAGACGTGCCGGAAGCACGTGCCGGACACGCCGGAATCACCTACCGGACAGACCGGAACCACCTGCCGAGCACGCCGGAGCCACCTGTTCGACTCGCTGGAACCACCTGCCGGACAGGCCAATATCAACTGCTGGCTATTGCAGAACCACCTGGGGGATGGTCCGGAATCGCGTGCCAGCCATGGCGGAACCACCTCTCAGACATACCAGAACCACCTGCCGGAGAAGCTGGAAACACGTCCTGGACAGTCTGGAACCACCTGCCGGCCAAGCCTGAACCACCTGCCAAGCACAGCGGAACAACCTGCCAGACACCCAAAAGTCACCTGCGTGTTATGCCAGAACCACTCGGAGGACTCTCTGGGATGACCTGCCGGGCATGCCGGAACCACCTCTCAGACGTGCCAGAACCATGTGGCCGACAGTCCGGAATCACCTGTTGGGCATGCGCAACCACCTCTGAGACGTACCAGAACCACATGCCGTGCAGGCTGGAACCACCTACCGGACAGACCGGAATCACCTTTCGGGCATGCCGGAACCACCTGTCACATGTGCCAGGAACACGTGCCGGAGACGCCGGAAGCACCTGCCAATCACATTGGAACCACCTGCTCAACTCGCCTGAACCACCTGCCGGACATGCCAAAATCACCTGCCGACGATGCCAGAACCACTTGGCGAACACTCCGGAATCACTTGCCGGGCATGCAGGAACCACCTCTCAGACATGCCAGAACCCCGTGCCAATGACCCCGGAAGCACCAGCCGAGCACGCCGGAACCACATTCTCGACTCGCCAGAACCACCTGCCGATCACGCAAAAATCACCTGCCGGCTACGCCACAACCAGTTGGTGAACACTTTGGAATCACCTGCCAGTCTTGCTGGAACCACCTGCCAGTCATGCCAAAATCACCTGCCAACTACGCCAGAACCGCTTGGCGGACACTGCGGAAACACCTGTCGGGCCGGCTGGAACCACATCTCAGACGTGCCAGAAACGTGTTCATGAGATGCTGGAACCACACCCCGAACAGACGGATACCACCTGCCAGAACCGCCTGAACCACCTGCTGAGCACGCCGGAACCACCTGCTCGACTCACCGGTACCACCTCCCTGACACGCCAAAATGACCTGCTGGGTATGCCAGAACCACTTGGCGGACACTCCGGAATCATCTGCCGGACATGCCGGAACCAGCTCTCAGACACACCAGAACCAAGTGCCGGAGACGCCGGAAGCACCTGCCGAGCATGCCGGAGCCACCTGCTCGACTCGCCAGAAACACCTGCCGGACACGCCAAAATGACCTGCCGGGTACGCCAGAACCACCTGGCGGACACTCCGGAATCGCCTGCCGCGCCTGCCGGAACCACCTCTCAGACGTGCCGGAAGCACGTGCCAGACACGCCGGAAACACCTACCGGACAGACCGGAACCACCTGCCAAGAACGCCGGAGCCACCTGTTCGACTCGCTGGAACCACCTGCCGGACAGGACAATATCAACTGCTGGCTATGCCAGAACCACCTGGGGGACAGTCCGGGATCACCTGCCAGCCATGGCGGAACCACCTCTCAGACGTACCAGAACCGCCTGCCGGAGAAGCTGGAAACACGTCCTGGACAGACTGGAACCACGTGACGGCCATGCCTGAACCACCTGCCGAGCACGGCGGAACCACCTGCCGGACACGCCAAAATCACAGGCGGGCTACGCCAGAACCACTTGGACGACTCTCCGAAATGACCCGCCGGGCATGTTGGAACCACCTCTCAGACGTGCCAGAAGCACGTGGCGGACAGTCCGGAATCACCTGTTGGGCATACGCAACCACCTCTGAGACGTACCAGAACCACGTGCCGTGCACACCGGAACCACCTACCGGACAGACCGGAATCAACTCTTGGGCATGCCGGAACCACCAGTCAGATGTGCCAGAAACACGTGCCGGAGACGCCGGAAGCACCTGCCGAGCACGTCGCAACCACCTGCTCAACTCGCCTGAACCACCTGCCGGACACGCCAAAATCACCTGCCCGCTACAAAAGCACCACTTCGGGGACAAGCCGGAATCACGTGAGGGGCATGCCGGCACAGCCTCTCAGACTGCACCTCGTGCCGGACACCACAGAACCACCTGCCGGACAGACCGGAACCACCTGCCGGACACGCCGGAACCACCGGCTAGACCCGCCGGAACGACCGCTGGACATGCAAAATCACCTGCCGGCTACGCCGGAAACACTTGGCGAACACTCCGGAATCACCTGCCGGGCATGCCGGAACCACCTCTCAGATATGCCAGAACCACGTGCCAATGACCCCGGAAGCACCTGCCGAGCACGCCGGAACCACCTGCTCGACTCGCCAGAACCACCTGCCGGACACGCAAAAATCACCTGCCGGCTACGCCACAACCAGTTGGGGAACACTTCGGAATCACCTGCCGGGCTTGCTGGAACCACCTGCCGGTCATGCCAAAATCACCTGCCAACTACGCCAGTACCACTTGGCGGACACTGTGGAAACACCTGTCGGGCCGGCCGGAACCACATCTCAGACGTGCCAGAACCATGTGCATGAGATGCTGGAACCACACCCCGAACAGACGGAAAACACCTGCCAGACCCGTCTGAACAACCTGCCGAGCACACCGGAGCCACCTGCTCGACTCGCCGGAACCACCTACCTGACATGCCCAAATCACCAGCCGGGTATGCCAGAACCACTTGGCGGACACTCCGGAATCATCTGCTGGACATGCCGGAACCAGCTCTCAGACACACCAGAACCACGTGCCGGAGACGCCGGAAGCACCTGCCGAGCATGCCGGAGCCACCTGCTCGACTCGCCAGAAACACCTGCCGGACACGCCAAAATCACCTGCCGGGTACGCCAGAACCACCTGGCGCACACTCCGAAATCACCTGTCGCGCATGCCGGAACCACCTCTCAGACGTGCCGGAAGCACGTGCCGGACACGCCGGAATCACCTACCGGACAGACCGGAACCACCTGCCGAGCACGCCGGAGCCACCTGTTCGACTCGCTGGAACCACCTGCTGGACAGGCCAATATCAACTGCTGGCTATTGCAGAACCACCTGGGGGATGGTCCGGAATCGCGTGCCAGCCATGGCGGAACCACCTCTCAGACATACCAGAACCACCTGGCGGAGAAGCTGGAAACACGTCCTGGACAGTCTGGAACCACCTGCCGGCCAAGCCTGAACCACCTGCCAAGCACAGCGGAACAACCTGCCAGACACGCCAAAATCACCTGCGTGTTATGCCAGAACCACTCGGAGGACTCTCTGGGATGACCTGCCGGGCATGCCGGAACCACCTCTCAGACGTGCCAGAACCATGTGGCCGACAGTCCGGAATCACATGTTGGGCATGCGCAACCACCTCTGAGACGTACCAGAACCACATGCCGTGCATGCTGGAACCACCTACCGGACAGACCGGAATCACCTTTCGGGCATGCCGGAACCACCTGTCACATGTGCCAGAAACACGTGCCGGAGACGCCGGAAGCACCTGCCAAGCACATTGGAACCACCTGCTCAACTCGCCTGAACCACCTGCCGGACATGCCAAAATCACCTGCCGACGATGCCAGAACCACTTGGCGAACACTCCGGAATCACTTGCCGGGCATGCAGGAACCACCTCTCAGACATGCCAGAACCCCGTGCCAATGACCCCGGAAGCACCAGCCGAGCACGCCGGAACCACCTGCTCGACTCGCCAGAACCACCTGCCGATCACGCAAAAATCACCTGCCGGCTACACCACAACCAGTTGGTGAATACTTTGGAATCACCTGCCAGGCTTTCTGGAACCACCTGCCAGTCATGCCAAAATCACCTGCCAACTACACCAGAACCGCTTGGCGGACACTGCGGAAACACCTGTCGGGCCGGCTGGAACCACATCTCAGACGTGCCAGAAACGTGTTCATGAGATGCTGGAACCACACCACGAACAGACGGATACCACCTGCCAGAACCGCCTGAACCACCTGCTGAGCACGCCGGAACCACCTGCTCGACTCACCGGTACCACCTCCCTGACACGCCAAAATCACCTGCTGGGTATGCCAGAACAACTTGGCGGACACTCCGGAATCATCTGCCGGACATGCCGGAACCAGCTCTCAGACACACCAGAACCAAGTGCCGGAGACGCTGGAAGCACCTGCCGAGCATGCCGGAGCCACCTGCTCGACTCGCCAGAAACACCTGCCGGACACGCCAAAATCACCTGCCCGCTACACCAGCACCACTTCGGGTACAAGCCGGAATCACGTGAGGGGCATACCGGCACAGCATCTCAGACTGAACCTCGTGCCGGACACCACAGAACCACCTGCCGGACAGACCGGAACCACCTGCCGGACACGCCGGAACCACCGGCTCGACCCGCCGGGACGACCGCTGGACATGCAAAATCACCTGACGGCTATGCCGGAAACACTTGGCGAACACTCTGGAATCACCTTCCGGGCATGCCGGAACCACCTGTCAGATATGCCAGAACCACGTGCCAATGAACCCGGAAGCACCTGCCGAGCACGCCTGAACCACCTGCTCGACTCGCCAGAACCACCTGTCAGACACGCAAAAATCACCTGCCGGCTACGCCACAACCAGTTGGGGAACACTTCGGAATCACCTGCCGGGCTTGCTGGAACCACCTGAAGGTCATGCCAAAATCACCTGCCAACTACTCCAGTACCACTTGGCGGACACTGTGGAAACACCTGTCGGGCCGGCCGGAACCACATCTCAGACGTGCCAGAACCATGTGCATGAGATGCTGGAACCACACCCCGAACAGACGGAAAACACCTGCCAGACCCGTCTGAACAACCTGCCGAGCATGCCGGAGCCACCTGCTCGACTCGCCGGAACCACCTACCTGACATGCCCAAATCACCAGCCGGGTATGCCAGAACCACTTGGCGGACACTCCGGAATCATCTGCCGGACATGCCGGAACCAGCTCTCAGACACACCAGAACCACGTGCCGGAGACGCCGGAAGCACCTGCCGAGCATGCCGGAGCCACCTGCTCGACTCGCCAGAAACACCTGCCGGACACGCCAAAATCACCTGCGGGGTACGCCAGAACCACCTGGCGGACACTCCGAAATCACCTGTCGCGCATGCCGGAACCACCTCTCAGACGTGCCGGAAGCACGTGCCGGACACGCCGGAATCACCTACCGGACAGACCGGAACCACCTGCCGAGCACGCCGGAGCCACCTGTTCGACTCGCTGGAACCACCTGCCGGACAGGCCAATATCAACTGCTGGCTATTGCAGAACCACCTGGGGGATGGTCCGGAATCGCGTGCCAGCCATGGCGGAACCACCTCTCAGACATACCAGAACCACCTGCCGGAGAAGCTGGAAACACGTCCTGGACAGTCTGGAACCACCTGCCGGCCAAGCCTGAACCACCTGCCAAGCACAGCGGAACAACCTGCCAGACACCCAAAAGTCACCTGCGTGTTATGCCAGAACCACTCGGAGGACTCTCTGGGATGACCTGCCGGGCATGCCGGAACCACCTCTCAGACGTGCCAGAACCATGTGGCCGACAGTCCGGAATCACCTGTTGGGCATGCGCAACCACCTCTGAGACGTACCAGAACCACATGCCGTGCAGGCTGGAACCACCTACCGGACAGACCTGAATCACCTTTCGGGCATGCCGGAACCACCTGTCACATGTGCCAGGAACACGTGCCGGAGACGCCGGAAGCACCTGCCAATCACATTGGAACCACCTGCTCAACTCGCCTGAACCACCTGCCGGACATGCCAAAATCACCTGCCGACGATGCCAGAACCACTTGGCGAACACTCCGGAATCACTTGCCGGGCATGCAGGAACCACCTCTCAGACATGCCAGAACCCCGTGCCAATGACCCCGGAAGCACCAGCCGAGCACGCCGGAACCACATTCTCGACTCGCCAGAACCACCTGCCGATCACGCAAAAATCACCTGTCGGCTACGCCACAACCAGTTGGTGAACACTTTGGAATCACCTGCCAGGCTTGCTGGAACCACCTGCCAGTCATGCCAAAATCACCTGCCAACTACGCCAGAACCGCTTGGCGGACACTGCGGAAACACCTGTCGGGCCGGCTGGAACCACATCTCAGACGTGCCAGAAACGTGTTCATGAGATGCTGGAACCACACCCCGAACAGACGGATACCACCTGCCAGAACCGCCTGAACCACCTGCTGAGCACGCCGGAACCACCTGCTCGACTCACCGGTACCACCACCCTGACACGCCAAAATGACCTGCTGGGTATGCCAGAACCACTTGGCGGACACTCCGGAATCATCTGCCGGACATGCCGGAACCAGCTCTCAGACACACCAGAACCAAGTGCCGGAGACGCCGGAAGCACCTGCCGAGCATGCCGGAGCCACCTGCTCGACTCGCCAGAAACACCTGCCGGACACGCCAAAATGACCTGCCGGGTACGCCAGAACCACCTGGCGGACACTCCGGAATCGCCTGCCGCGCCTGCCGGAACCACCTCTCAGACGTGCCGGAAGCACGTGCCAGACACGCCGGAAACACCTACCGGACAGACCGGAACCACCTGCCAAGAACGCCGGAGCCACCTGTTCGACTCGCTGGAACCACCTGCCGGACAGGACAATATCAACTGCTGGCTATGCCAGAACCACCTGGGGGACAGTCCGGGATCACCTGCCAGCCATGGCGGAACCACCTCTCAGACGTACCAGAACCGCCTGCCGGAGAAGCTGGAAACACGTCCTGGACAGACTGGAACCACGTGACGGCCATGCCTGAACCACCTGCCGAGCACGGCGGAACCACCTGCCGGACACGCCAAAATCACAGGCGGGCTACGCCAGAACCACTTGGACAACTCTCCGAAATGACCCGCCGGGCATGTTGGAACCACCTCTCAGACGTGCCAGAAGCACGTGGCGGACAGTCCAGAATCACCTGTTGGGCATACGCAACCACCTCTGAGACGTACCAGAACCACGTGCCGTGCACACCGGAACCACCTACCGGACAGACCGGAATCAACTCTTGGGCATGCCGGAACCACCAGTCAGATGTGCCAGAAACACGTGCCGGAGACGCCGGAAGCACCTGCCGAGCACGTCGCAACCACCTGCTCAACTCGCCTGAACCACCTGCCGGACACGCCAAAATCACCTGCCCGCTACAAAAGCACCACTTCGGGGACAAGCCGGAATCACGTGAGGGGCATGCCGGCACAGCCTCTCAGACTGCACCTCGTGCCGGACACCACAGAACCACCTGCCGGACAGACCGGAACCACCTGCCGGACACGCCGGAACCACCGGCTAGACCCGCCGGAACGACCGCTGGACATGCAAAATCACCTGCCGGCTACGCCGGAAACACTTGGCGAACACTCCGGAATCACCTGCCGGGCATGCCGGAACCACCTCTCAGATATGCCAGAACCACGTGCCAATGAGCCCGGAAGCACCTGCCGAGCACGCCGGAACCACCTGCTCGACTCGCCAGAACCACCTGCCGGACACGCAAAAATCACCTGCCGGCTACGCCACAACCAGTTGGGGAACACTTCGGAATCACCTGCCGGGCTTGCTGGAACCACCTGCCGGTCATGCCAAAATCACCTGCCAACTACGCCAGTACCACTTGGCGGACACTGTGGAAACACCTGTCGGGCCGGCCGGAACCACATCTCACACGTGCCAGAACCATGTGCATGAGATGCTGGAACCACACCCCGAACAGACGGAAAACACCTGCCAGACCCGTCTGAACAACCTGCCGAGCACGCCGGAGCCACCTGCTCGACTCGCCGGAACCACCTACCTGACATGCCCAAATCACCAGCCGGGTATGCCAGAACCACTTGGCGGACACTCCGGAATCATCTGCCGGACATGCCGGAACCAGCTCTCAGACACACCAGAACCACGTGCCGGAGACGCCGGAAGCACCTGCCGAGCATGCCGGAGCCACCTGCTCGACTCGCCAGAAGCACCTGCCGGACACGCCAAAATCACCTGCCGGGTACGCCAGAACAAACTGGCGGACACTCCGAAATCACCTGTCGCGCATGCCGGAACCACCTCTCAGACGTGCCGGAAGCACGTGCCGGACACGCCGGAATCACCTACCGGACAGACCGGAACCACATGCCGAGCACGCCGGAGACACCTGTTCGACTCGCTGGAACCACCTGCCGGACATGCCAATATCAACTGCTGGCTATGCCAGAACCACCTGGGGGACAGTCCGGAATCGCCTGTCAGCCATGGCGGAACCACCTCTCAGACGTACCAGAACCACCTGCCGGAGAAGCTGGAAACACGTCCTGGACAGTCTGGAACCACCTGCCGGCCAAGCCTGAACCACCTGCCAAGCACAACGGAAAAACCTGCCAGACACGCCAAAATCACCTGCGTGTTATGCCAGAACCACTTGGAGGACTCTCTGGGATGACCTGCCGGGCATGCCGGAACCACCTCTCAGACGTGCCAGAACCAGGTGGCGGACAGTCCGGAATCACCTGTTGGGCATGCGCAACCACCTCTGAGACGTACCAGAACCACATGCCGTGCAGGCTGGAACCACCTACCGGACAGACCGGAATCACCTTTCGGGCATGCCGGAACCACCTGTCAGATGTGCCAGAAACACGTGCCGGAGACTCCAGAAGCACCTGCCAAGCACGTTGGAACCACCTGCTCAACTCGCCTGAACCACCTGCCGGACATGCCAAAATCACCTGCCGACGATGCCAGAACCACTTGGCGAACACTCCGGAATCACTTGCCGGACATGCAGGAACCACCTCTCAGACATTCCAGAACCCCGTGCCAATGACCCCGGAACCACCAGCAGAGCACTTCGGAACCACCTGCTCGACTCGCCAGAACCACCTGCCGATCACGCAAAAATCACCTGCTGGCTACGCCACAACCAGTTGGTGAAAACTTTGGAATCACCTGCCAGGCTTGCTGGAACCACCTGCCAGTCATGCCAAAATCACCTGCCAACTACGCCAGAACCGCTTGGCAGACACTGCGGAAACACCTGTTGGGCCGGCTGGAACCACATCTCAGACGTGCCAGAAACGTGTTCATGAGATGCTGGAACCACACCCCTAACAGACGGATACCACCTGCCAGAAACGCCTGAACCACCTGCTGAGCACGCCGGAACCACCTGCTCGACTCACCGGTACCACCTCCCTGACACGCCAAAATCACCTGCTGGGTATGCCAGAACCACTTGGCGGACACTCCGGAATCATCTGCCGGACATGCCGGAACCAGCTCTCAGACACACCAGAACCAAGTGCCGGAGACGCCGGAAGCACCTGCCGAGCATGCCGGAGCCACCTGCTCGACTCGCCAGAAACACCTGCCGGACACGCCAAAATCACCTGCCGGGTATGCCAGAACCACCTGGCGGACACTACGGAATCACCTGCTGCGCATGCCGGAAACACTTCTCAGACGTGCCGGAAGCACGTGCCAGACACGCCGGAAACACCTACCGGACAGACCGGAACCACCTGCCAAGAACGCCGGAGCCACCTGTTCGACTCGCTGGAACCACCTGCCGGACAGGCCTATATCAACTGCTGGCTATGCCAGAAACACCTGGGGGACAGTCCGGGATCACCTGCCAGCCATGGCGGAACCACCGCTCACACGTACCAGAACCATCTGCCGGAGAACCTGGAAACACGTCCTGAGCAGACTGGAATCACGTGACGGCCATGCCTGAACCACCTGCCGAGCACGGCGGAACCACCTGCCGGACACGCCAAAATCACCTGCGGGCTACGCCAGAACCACTTGGACGACTCTCCGAAATGACCTGCCGGGCATGTTGGAACCACCTCTCAGACGTGCCAGAAGCACGTGACGGACAGTCCGGAATCACCTGTTGGGCATACGCATCCACCTCTGAGACGTACCAGAACCACGTGCCGTGCACGCCGGAACCACCTACCGGACAGACCGGAATCAACTTTTGGGCATGCCGGAACCAACAGTCAGATGTGCCAGAAACACGTGCCGGAGACGCCGGAAGCACCTGCCGAGCACGTCGCAACCACCTGCTCAACTCGCCTGAACCACCTGCCGGACACGCCAAAATCACCTGCCCGCTACAGCAGCACCACTTCGGGGACAAGCCGGAATCACGTGAGGGGCATGCCGGCACAGCCTCTCAGACTGAACCTCGTGCCGGACACCACAGAACCACCTGCCGGACAGACCGGAACCACCTGCCGGGCTCGCCGGAACCACCGGCTCGACCCGCCGGAACGACCGCTGGACATGCAAAATCACCTGCCGGCTACGCCGGAAACACTTGGCGAACACTCCGGAATCACCTGCCGGGCATGCGGGAACCACCTCTCAGACATGCCAGAACCCCGTGCCAATTACCCCGGTAGCACCAGCCTAGCGCGCCGGAACCACCTGCTCGACTCGCCAGAACCACCTGCCGATCACGCAAAAATCACCTGCCGGCTACGCCACAACCAGTTGGTGAACACTTTGGAATCACCTGCCAGGCTTGCTGGAACCACCTGCCGGTCCTGCCAAAATCACCTGCCAACTACGCCAGTACCACTTGGCGGACACTGTGGAAACACCTGTCGGGCCGGCCGGAACCACATCTCAGACGTGCCAGAACCATGTGCATGAGATGCTGGAACCACACCCCGAACAGACGGAAAACACCTGCCAGACCCGTCTGAACAACCTGCCGAGCACGCCGGAGCCACCTGCTCGACTCGCCGGAACCACCTACCTGACACGCCCAAATCACCAGCCGGGTATGCCAGAACCACTTGTCGGACACTCCGGAATCATCTGCCGGACATGCCGGAACCAGCTCTCAGACACACCAGAACCACGTGCCGGAGACGCCGGAAGCACCTCCCGAGCATGCCGGAGCCACCTGCTCGACTCGCCAGAAACACCTGCCGGACACGCCAAAATCACCTGCCGGGTACACCAGAACCACCTGGCGGACACTCCGAAATCACCTGTCGCGAATGCCGGAACCACCTCTCAGACGTGCCGGGAGCACGTGCCGGACACGCCGGAATCACCTACCGGACAGACCAGAACCACCTGCCGAGCACGCCGGAGCCACCTGTTCGACTCGTTGGAACCACCTGCCGGACAGTCCAATATCAACTGCTGGCTATGCCAGAACCACCTGGGGGACGGTCCGAAATCGCCTGCCAGCCATGGCGGACCAAGCTCTCAGACGTACCAGAACCACCTGAAGGAGAAGCTGGAAACACGTCCTGGACAGTCTGGAACCACCTGCCGGCCAAGCCTGAACCACCTGCCAAGCACAACTGAACAACCTGCCAGACACGCCAAAATCAACTGCGTGTTATGCCAGAACCAGTTGGAGGACTCTCTGGGATGACCTGCCGGGCATGCCGGAACCACCTCTCAGACGTGCCGGAAGCACGTGCCAGACACGCCGGAAACACCTACCGGACAGACCGGAACCACCTGCCAAGAACGCCGGAGCCACCTGTTCGACTCGCTGGAACCACCTGCCGGACAGGCCAATATCAACTGCTGGCTATGCCAGAACCACCTGGGGGACAGTCCGGGATCACCTGCCAGCCATGGCGGAACCACCTTTCAGACGTACCAGAACCACCTGCCGGAGAAGCTGGAAACACGTCCTGGACAGACTGGAAATACGTGACGGCCATGTCTGAACCACCTGCCGAGCACGGCGGAACCATCTGCCGGACACGCCAAAATCACCTGCGGGCTACGCCAGAACCACTTGGACGACTCTCCGAAATGACCTGCCGGGCATGTTGGAACCACCTCTCAGACGTGCCAGAAGCACGTGGCGGACAGTCCGGAATCCCCTGTTGGGCATACGCAACCACCTCTGAGACGTACCAGAACCACGTGCCGTGCACGCCGGAACCACCTACCGGACAGACCGGAATCAACTTTTGGGCATGCCGGAACCACCAGTCAGATGTGCCAGAAACACGTGCCGGAATCGCCGGAAGCACCTGCCGAGCACGTCGCAACCACCTGCTCAACTCGCCTGAACCACCTGCCGGACATGCCAAAATCACCTGCCCGCTACACCAGCACCACTTCGGGGACAAGCCGCAATCACGTGAGGGGCATGCCGGCACAGCCTCTCAGACTGAACCTCGTGCCGGACACCACAGAACCACCTGCCGGACAGACCGGAACCACCTGCCGGACACGCCGCAACCACCGGCTAGACCCGCCGGAACGACCGCTGGACATGCAAAATCACCTGCCGGCTACGCCGGAAACACTTGGCGAACACTCCGGAATCACCTGCCGGGCATGCCGGAACCACCTCTCAGATATGCCAGAACCACATGCCAATGACCCCGGAAGCACCTGCCGAGCACGCCGGAACCACCTGCTCGACTCGCCAAAACCACCTGCCGGACACGCAAAAATCACCTGCCGGCTACGCCACAACCAGTTGGGGAACACTTCGGAATCACCTGCCGGGCTTGCTGGAACCACCTGCCGGTCATGCCAAAATCACCTGCCAACTACGCCAGTACCACTTGGCGGGCACTGTGGAAACACCTGTCGGGCCGGCCGGAACCACATCTCAGACGTGCCAGAACCAAGTGCATGAGATGCTGGAACCACACCCCGAACAGATGGAAAACACCTGCCAGACCCGTCTGAACAACCTGCCGAGCACGCCGGAGCCGCCTGCTCGACTCGCCGGAACCACCTACCTGACATGCCAAAATCACCAGCCGGGTATGGCAGAACCACTTGGCGGACACTCCGGAATCATCTGCCGGGCATGCCGGAACCACCTCTCAAACGTGCCGGAAGCACGTGCCAGACACGCCGGAATCACCTACCGGACAGACCGGAACCACCTGCCGAGCACGCCGGAGCCACCTGTTCGACTCGCTGGAACCACCTGCCGGACAGGCCAATATCAACTGCTGGCTATGCCAGAACCACCTGGGGGACAGTCCGGAATCGCCTGTAAGCCATGGCGGAACCACCTCTCAGACGTACCAGAACCACCTGCCGGAGAAGCTGGAAACACGTCCTGGACAGTCTGGAACCACCTGCCGGCCAAGCCTGAACCACCTGCTAAGCACAACGGAACAACCTGCCAGACACGCCAAAATCACCTGCGTGTTATGCCAGAACCACTTGGAGGACTCTCTGGGATGACCTGCCGGGCATGCCGGAACCACCTCTCAGACGTGCCAGAACCAGGTGGCGGACAGTCCGGAATCACCTGTTGGGCATGCGCAACCACCTCTGAGATGTACCAGAACCACATGCCGTGCAGGCTGGAACCACCTACCGGACAGACCGGAATCACCTTTCGGGCATGCCGGAACCACCTGTCACATGTGCCAGAAACACGTGCCGGAGACGCCGGAAGCACCTGCCAATCACATTGGAACCACCTGCTCAACTCGCCTGAACCACCTGCCGGACATGCCAAAATCACCTGCCGACGATGCCAGAACCACTTGGCGAAAACTCCGGAATCACCTGCCTGGCATGCCAGAACCACCTCTCAGACATGCCAGAACCACGTGCCAATGACACCAGAAGCACCTGCCTAGCATGCCGGAACCACCTGCTCGACTCGCCGGAACCACCTACCTGACACGCAAAAACCACTGGCCGTGTATACCAGAACCACTTGGTGGTCACTCCAGAATCATCTGCCAGACATGCCAGAAGCAGCTCTGAGACACACCAGAACAACCTGCCGGAGACGTCGGAAGCACCTGCTGAGCATGCCTGAGCCACCTGCTCGACTCTCAAGAAACACCTGCCAGACGCGCCAAAATCACCTGCCTCCTACACCAGAAGCACTTGGCAGACAAGCCGGAATCACGTGAAGGGCATGCCATCACAATCTCTCAGACGTGCCAGAACCTCGTGCCGGACACCCCAGAACACCCTGCCGGACAGACCGGAACCACCTGCCGGACACGCCGGAACCACCGGCTCGACCCGCCGGAACGACCGCTGGACATGCAAAATCACCTGCCGGCTACGCCGGAAACACTTGGCGAACACTCCGGAATCACCTGCCGGGCATGCCGGAACCACCTCTCAGATATGCCAGAACCACGTGCCAATGACCCCGGAAGCACCTGCCGAGCACGCCGGAACCACCTGCTCGACTCGCCAGAACCACCTGCCGGACACGCAAAAATCACCTGCCGGCTACGCCACAACCAGTTGGGGAACACTTCGGAATCACCTGCCGGGCTTGCTGGAACCACCTGCCGGTCATGCCAAAATCACCTGCCAACTACGCCAGTACCACTTGGCGGACACTGTGGAAACACCTGTCGGGCCGGCAGGAACCACATCTCACACGTGCCAGAACCATGTGCATGAGATGCTGGAACCACACCCCGAACAGACGGAAAACACCTGCCAGACCCGTCTGAACAACCTGCCGAGCACGCCGGAGCCACCTGCTCGACTCGCCGGAACCACCTACCTGACATGCCCAAATCACCAGCCGGGTATGCCAGAACCACTTGGCGGACACTCCGGAATCATCTGCCGGACATGCCGGAACCAGCTCTCAGACACACCAGAACCACGTGCCGGAGACGCCGGAAGCACCTGCCGAGCACGCCGGAGCCACCTGTTCGACTGGCTGGAACCACCTGCCGGACAGGCCAATATTAACTGCTGGCTATGCCAGAACCACCTGGGGGACAGTCCGGGATCACCTGCCAGCCATGGCGGAACCACCTCTCACACGTACCAGAACCACCTGCCGGAGAAGCTGGAAACACGTCCTGGACAGTCTGGAACCACCTGCCGGCCAAGCCTGAACCACCTGCCAAGCACAACGGAACAACCTGCCAGACACGCCAAAATCACCTGCGTGTTATGCCAGAACCACTTGGAGGACTCTCTGGGATGACCTGCCGGGCATGCCGGAACCACCTCTCAGACGTGCCATAACCATGTGGCGGACAGTCCGGAATCACCTGTTGGGCATGCGCAACCACCTCTGAGCCGTACCAGAACCACATGCCGTGCAAGCTGGAACCACCTACCGGACAGACCGGAATCACCTTTCGGGCATGCCGGAACCACCTGTCAGATGTGCCAGAAACACGTGCCGGAGACGCCGGAAACACCGGCCAAGCACGTTGGAACCACCTGCTCAACTCGCCTGAACCACCTGCCGGACACGCCAAAATCACCTGCCCGCTACACCAGCACCACTTCGGGGACAAGCCGGAATCACGTGAGGGGCATGCCGGCACAGCCTCTCAGACTGAACCTCGTGCCGGACACCACAGAACCACCTGCCGGACAGACCGGAACCACCTGCCGGACACGCCGGAACCACCGGCTCGACCCGCCGGAACGACCGCTGGACATGCAAAATCACCTGCCGGCTACGCCGGAAACACTTGGCGAACACTCCGGAATCACCTGCCGGGCATGCCGGAACCACCTCTCAGATATGCCAGAACCACGTGCCAATGACCCCGGAAGCACCTGCCGAGCACCACGGAACCACCTGCTCGACTCGCCAGAACCACCTGCTGGACACGCAAAAATCACCTGCCGGCTACGCCACAACCAGTTGGGGAACACTTCGGAATCACCTGCCGGGCTTGCTGGAACCACCTGCCGGTCATGACAAAATCACCTGCCAACTACGCCAGTACCACTTGGCGGACACTGTGGAAACACCTGTCGGGCCGGCCGGAACCACATCTCAGACGTGCCAGAACCATGTGCATGAGAAATAGGAACCACACCCCGAATAGACGGAAAACACCTGCCAGACCCGTCTGAACAACCTGCCGAGCACGCCGGAGCCACCTGCTCGACTCGCCGGAACCACCTACCTGACATGCCCAAATCACCAGCCGGGTATGCCAGAACCACTTGGCGGACACTCCGGAATCATCTGCCGGACATGCCGGAACCAGCTCTCAGACACACCAGAACCACGTGCCGGAGACGCCGGAAGCACCTGCCGAGCATGCCGGAGCCACCTGCTCGACTCGCCAGAAGCACCTGCCGGACACGCCAAAATCACCTGCCGGGTACGCCAGAACCACCTGGCGGACACTCCAAAATCACCTGCCGCGCATGCTGGAACCACCTCTCAGTCGTGCCGGAAGCACGTGCCGGACACGCCGGAAACACCTACCGGACAGACCGGAACCACCTGCCGAGCACGCCGGAGCCACCTGTTCGACTTGCTGGAACCACCTGCCGGACAGGCCAATATTAACTGCTGGCTATGCCAGAACCACCTGGGGGACAGTCCGGGATCACCTGCCAGCCATGGCGGAACCACCTCTCACACATACCAGAACCACCTGCCGGAGAAGCTGGAAACACGTCCTCGACAGTCTGGAACCACCTGCCGGCCAAGCCTGAACCACCTGCCAAGCACAACGGAACAACCTGCCAGACACGCCAAAATCACCTGCGTGTTATGCCAGAACCACTTGGAGGACTCTCTGGGATGACCTGCCGGGCATGCCGGAACCACCTCTCAGACGTGCCAGAACCATGTGGCGGACAGTCCGGAATCACCTGTTGGGCATGCGCAACCACCTCTGAGACGTACCAGAACCACGTGCCGTGCACGCCGGAACCACCTACCAGACAGACCGGAATCAAATTTTGGGCATACCGGAACCACCAGTCAGATGTTCCAGAAACAGGTGCCGCAGACGCCGGAAGCACCTGCCGAGCACGTAGCAACCACCTGCTCAACTCGCCTGAACCACCTGCCGGACACGCCAAAATCACCTGCCCGCTACACCAGCACCACTTCGGGGACAAGCCGGAATCACGTGAGGGGCATGCCGGCACAGCCTCTCAGACTGAACCTCGTGCCGGACACCACAGAACCACCTGCCGGACAGACCGGAACCACCTGCCGGACACGCTGGAACCACCGGCTCGACCCGCCGGAACGACCGCTGGACATGCAAAATCACCTGCCGGCTACGCCAGAAACACTTGGCGAACATTCCGGAATCACCTGCCGGGCATGCCGGAACCACCTCTCAGATAAGCCAGAACCACGTGCCAATGATCCCGGAAGCACCTGCCGAGCACGCCGGAGCCACCTGCTCGACACGCCAGAACCACCTGCCGGACACGCAAAAATCACCTGCCGGCTACGCCACAACCAGTTGGGGAACACTTCGGAATCACCTGCCGGGCTTGCTGGAACCACCTGCCGGTCATGCCAAAATCACCTGCCAACTACGCCAGTACCACTTGGCGGACACTGTGGAAACACCTGTCGGGCCGGCAGGAACCACATCTCACACGTGCCAGAACCATGTGCATGAGATGCTGGAACCACACCCCGAACAGACGGAAAACACCTGCCAGACCCGTCTGAACAACCTGCCGAGCACGCCAGAGCCACCTGCTTGACTCGCCAGAAACTCCTGCCGGACACGCCAAAATCACCTGCCGGGTACGCCAGAACCACCTGGCGGACACTCCGAAATCACCTGCCGCGGCTGCTGGAACCACCTCTCAGACGTGCCGGAAGCACGTGCCGGACACGCCGGAAACACCTAGCGGACAGACCGGAACCACCTGCCGAGCACGCCGGAGCCACCTGTTCGACTGGGTGGAACCACCTGCCGGACAGGCCAATATTAACTGCTGGCTATGCCAGAACCACCTGGGGGACAGTCCGGGATCACCTGCCAGCCATGGCGGAACCACCTCTCACACGTACCAGAACCACCTGCCGGAGAAGCTGGAAACACGTCCTCGACAGTCTGGAACCACCTGCCGGCCAAGCCTGAACCACCTGCCAAGCACAACGGAACAACCTGCCAGACACGCCAAAATCACCTGCGTGTTATGCCAGAACCACTTGGAGGACTCTCTGGGATGACCTGCCGGGCATGCCGGAACCACCTCTCAGACGTGCCAGAACCATGTGGCGGACAGTCCGGAATCACCTGTTGGGCATGCGCAACCACCTCTGAGACGTACCAGAACCACATGCCGTGCAGGCTGGAACCACCTACCGGACAGACCGGAATCACCTTTCGGGCATGCCGGAACCACCTGTCAGATGTGCCAGAAACACGTGCCGGAGACGCCGGAAGCACCTGCCAAGCACGTTGGAACCACCTGCTCAACTCGCCTGAACCACCTGCCGGACATGCCAAAATCACCTGCCGACTATGCCAGAACCACTTGGCGAACACTCCGGAATCACTTGCCGGGCATGCAGGAACCACATCTCAGACATGCCAGAACCCCGTGCCAATGACCCCGGAAGCACCAGCCGAGCACGCCGGAACCACCTGCTCAACTCGCCTGAACCACCTGCCGGACACGCCAAAATCACCTGCCCGCTACACCAGCACCACTTCGGGGACAAGCCGGAATCACGTGAGGGGCATGCCGGCACAGCCTCTCAGACTGAACCTCGTGCCGGACACCACAGAACCACCTGCCGGACAGACCGGAACCACCTGCCGGACACGCCGGAACCACCGGCTCGACCCGCCGGAACGACCGCTGGACATGCAAAATCACCTGCCGGCTACGCCGGAAACACTTGGCGAACACTCCGTAATCACCTGCCGGGCATGCCGGAACCACCTCTCAGATATGCCAGAACCACGTGCCAATGACCCCGGAAGCACCTGCCGAGCACGCCGGAACCACCTGCTCGACTCGCCAGAACCACCTGCCGGACACGCAAAAATCACCTGCCGGCTACGCCACAACCAGTTGGGGAACACTTCGGAATCACCTGCCGGGCTTGCTGGAACCACCTGCCGGTCATGCCAAAATCACCTGCCAACTACGCCAGTACCACTTGGCGGACACTGTGGAAACACCTGTCGGGCCGGCCGGAACCACATCTCAGACGTGCCAGAACCATGTGCATGAGAAATAGGAACCACACCCCGAATAGACGGAAAACACCTGCCAGACCCGTCTGAACAACCTGCCGAGCACGCCGGAGCCACCTGCTCGACTCGCCGGAACCACCTACCTGACATGCCCAAATCACCAGCCGGGTATGCCAGAACCACTTGGCGGACACTCCGGAATCATCTGCCGGACATGCCGGAACCAGCTCTCAGACACACCAGAACCACGTGCCGGAGACGCCGGAAGCACCTGCCGAGCATGCCGGAGCCACCTGCTCGACTCGCCAGAAACACCTGCCGGACAGGCCAAAATCACCTGCCGGGTACGCCAGAACCACCTGGCAGACACTCCGAAATCACCTGTCGCGCATGCCGGAACCACCTCTCAGACGTGCCGGAAGCACGTGCCGGACACGCCGGAAACACCTACCGGACAGACCGGAACCACCTGCCGAGCACGCCGGAGCCACCTGTTCGACTGGCTGGAACCACCTGCCGGTCAGGCCAATATTAACTGCTGGCTATGCCAGAACCATCTGGGGGACAGTCCGGAATCACCTGCCAGCCATGGCGGAACCATCTCTCACACGTACCAGAACCACCTGCCGGAGAAGCTGGAAACACGTCCTGGACAGACTGGAACCACGTGACGGCCATGCCTGAACCACCTGCCGAGCATGGCGGAACCACCTGCCGGACACGCCAAAATCACCTGCGGGCTACGCCAGAACCACTTGGACGACTCTCCGAAATGACCTGCCGGGCATGTTGGAACCAACTCTCAGACGTGCCAGAAGCACGTGGCGGACAGTCCGGAATCACCTGTTGGGCATACGCAACCACCTCTGAGACGTACCAGAACCACGTGCCGTGCACGCCGGAACCACCTACCGGACAGACCGGAATCAAATTTTGGGCATGCCGGAACCACCAGTCAGATGTTCCAGAAACAGGTGCCGCAGACGCCGGAAGCACCTGCCGAGCACGTAGCAACCACCTGCTCAACTCGCCTGAACCACCTGCCGGACACGCCAAAATCACCTGCCCGCTACACCAGCACCACTTCGGGGACAAGCCGGAATCACGTGAGGGGCATGCCGGCACAGCCTCTCAGACTGAACCTCGTGCCGGACACCACAGAACCACCTGCCGGACAGACCGGAACCACCTGCCGGACACGCCGGAACCACCGGCTCGACCCGCAGGAACGACCGCTGGACATGCAAAATCACCTGCCGGCTACGCCAGAAACACTTGGCGAACATTCCGGAATCACCTGCCGGGCATGCCGGAACCACCTCTCAGATAAGCCAGAACCACGTGCCAATGATCCCGGAAGCACCTGCCGAGCACGCCGGAGCCACCTGCTCGACACGCCAGAACCACCTGCCGGACACGCAAAAATCACCTGCCGGCTACGCCACAACCAGTTGGGGAACACTTCGGAATCACCTGCCGGGCTTGCTGGAACCACCTGCCGGTCATGCCAAAATCACCTGCCAACTACGCCAGTACCACTTGGCGGACACTGTGGAAACACCTGTCGGGCCGGCAGGGACCACATCTCACACGTGCCAGAACCATGTGCATGAGATGCTGGAACCACACCCCGAACAGACGGAAAACACCTGCCAGACCCGTCTGAACAACCTGCCGAGCACGCCAGAGCCACCTGCTCGACTCGCCAGAAACACCTGCCGGACACGCCAAAATCACCTGCCGGGTACGCCAGAACCACCTGGCGGACACTCCGAAATCACCTGCCGCGCATGCTGGAACCACCTCTCAGACGTGCCGGAAGCACGTGCCGGACACGCCGGAAACACCTAGCGGACAGACCGGAACCACCTGCCGAGCACGCCGGAGCCACCTGTTCGACTGGCTGGAGCCACCTGCCGGACAGGCCAATATTAACTGCTGGCTATGCCAGAACCACCTGGGGGACAGTCCGGGATCACCTGCCAGCCATGGCGGAACCACCTCTCACACGTACCAGAACCACCTGCCGGAGAAGCTGGAAACACGTCCTCGACAGTCTGGAACCACCTGCCGGCCAAGCCTGAACCACCTGCCAAGCACAACGGAACAACCTGCCAGACACGCCAAAATCACCTGCGTGTTATGCCAGAACCACTTGGAGGACTCTCTGGGATGACCTGCCGGGCATGCCGGAACCACCTCTCAGACGTGCCAGAACCATGTGGCGGACAGTCCGGAATCACCTGTTGGGCATGCGCAACCACCTCTGAGACGTACCAGAACCACATGCCGTGCAGGCTGGAACCACCTACCGGACAGACCGGAATCACCTTTCGGGCATGCCGGAACCACCTGTCAGATGTGCCAGAAACACGTGCCGGAGACGCCGGAAGCACCTGCCAAGCACGTTGGAACCACCTGCTCAACTCGCCTGAACCACCTGCCGGACATGCCAAAATCACCTGCCGACTATGCCAGAACCACTTGGCGAACACTCCGGAATCACTTGCCGGGCATGCAGGAACCACATCTCAGACATGCCAGAACCCCGTGCCAATGACCCCGGAAGCACCAGCCGAGCACGCCGGAACCACCTGCTCAACTCGCCTGAACCACCTGCCGGACACGCCAAAATCACCTGCCCGCTACACCAGCACCACTTCGGGGACAAGCCGGAATCACATGAGGGGCATGCCGGCACAGCCTCTCAGACTGAACCTCGTGCCAGACACCACAGAACCACCTGCCGGACAGACCGGAACCACCTGCCGGACACGCCGGAACCACCGGCTCGACCCGCCGGAACGACCGCTGGACATGCAAAATCACCTGCCGGCTACGCCGGAAACACTTGGTGAACACTCCGGAATCACCTGCCGGGCATGCCGGAACCACCTCTCAGATATGCCAGAACCACGTGCCAATGACCCCGGAAGCACCTGCCGAGCACGCCGGAACCACCTGCTCGACTCGCCAGAACCACCTGCCGGACACGCAAAAATCACCTGCCGGCTACGCCACAACCAGTTGGGGAACACTTCGGAATCACCTGCCGGGCTTGCTGGAACCACCTGCCGGTCATGCCAAAATCACCTGCCAACTACGCCAGTACCACTTGGCGGACACTGTGGAAACACCTGTCGGGCCGGCCGGAACCACATCTCAGACGTGCCAGAACCATGTGCATGAGAAATAGGAACCACACTCCGAATAGACGGAAAACACCTGCCAGACCCGTCTGAACAACCTGCCGAGCACGCCGGAGCCACCTGCTCGACTCGCCGGAACCACCTACCTGACATGCCAAAATCACCAGCCGGGTATGCCAGAACCACTTGGCGGACACTCCGGAATCATCTGCCGGACATGCCGGAACCAGCTCTCAGACACACCAGAACCACGTGCCGGAGACGCCGGAAGCACCTGCCGAGCATGCCGGAGCCACCTGCTCGACTCGCCAGAAACACCTGCCGGACAGGCCAAAATCACCTGCCGGGTACGCCAGAACCACCTGGCAGACACTCCGAAATCACCTGTCGCGCATGCCGGAACCACCTCTCAGACGTGCCGGAAGCACGTGCCGGACACGCCGGAAACACCTACCGGACAGACCGGAACCACCTGCCGAGCACGCCGGAGCCACCTGTTCGACTGGCTGGAACCACCTGCCGGTCAGGCCAATATTAACTGCTGGCTATGCCAGAACCATCTGGGGGACAGTCCGGAATCACCTGCCAGCCATGGCGGAACCATCTCTCACACGTACCAGAACCACCTGCCGGAGAAGCTGGAAACACGTCCTGGACAGACTGGAACCACGTGACGGCCATGCCTGAACCACCTGCCGAGCATGGCGGAACCACCTGCCGGACACGCCAAAATCACCTGCGGGCTACGCCAGAACCACTTGGACGACTCTCCGAAATGACCTGCCGGGCATGTTGGAACCAACTCTCAGACGTGCCAGAAGCACGTGGCGGACAGTCCGGAATCACCTGTTGGGCATACGCAACCACCTCTGAGACGTACCAGAACCACGTGCCGTGCACGCCGGAACCACCTACCGGACAGACCGGAATCAAATTTTGGGCATGCCGGAACCACCAGTCAGATGTTCCAGAAACAGGTGCCGCAGACGCCGGAAGCACCTGCCGAGCACGTAGCAACCACCTGCTCAACTCGCCTGAACCACCTGCCGGACACGCCAAAATCACCTGCCCGCTACACCAGCACCACTTCGGGGACAAGCCGGAATCACGTGAGGGGCATGCCGGCACAGCCTCTCAGACTGAACCTCGTGCCGGACACCACAGAACCACCTGCCGGACAGACCGGAACCACCTGCCGGACACGCCGGAACCACCGGCTCGACCCGCCGGAACGACCGCTGGACATGCAAAATCACCTGCCGGCTACGCCAGAAACACTTGGCGAACATTCCGGAATCACCTGCCGGGCATGCCGGAACCACCTCTCAGATAAGCCAGAACCACGTGCCAATGATCCCGGAAGCACCTGCCGAGCACGCCGGAGCCACCTGCTCGACACGCCAGAACCACCTGCCGGACACGCAAAAATCACCTGCCGGCTACGCCACAACCAGTTGGGGAACACTTCGGAATCACCTGCCGGGCTTGCTGGAACCACCTGCCGGTCATGCCAAAATCACCTGCCAACTACGCCAGTACCACTTGGCGGACACTGTGGAAACACCTGTCGGGCCGGCAGGAACCACATCTCACACGTGCCAGAACCATGTGCATGAGATGCTGGAACCACACCCCGAACAGACGGAAAACACCTGCCAGACCCGTCTGAACAACCTGCCGAGCACGCCAGAGCCACCTGCTCGACTCGCCAGAAACACCTGCCGGACACGCCAAAATCACCTGCCGGGTACGCCAGAACCACCTGGCGGACACTCCGAAATCACCTGCCGCGCATGCTGGAACCACCTCTCAGACGTGCCGGAAGCACGTGCCGGACACGCCGGAAACACCTAGCGGACAGACCGGAACCACCTGCCGAGCACGCCGGAGCCACCTGTTCGACTGGCTGGAACCACCTGCCGGACAGGCCAATATTAACTGCTGGCTATGCCAGAACCACCTGGGGGACAGTCCGGGATCACCTGCCAGCCATGGCGGAACCACCTCTCACACGTACCAGAACCACCTGCCGGAGAAGCTGGAAACACGTCCTCGACAGTCTGGAACCACCTGCCGGCCAAGCCTGAACCACCTGCCAAGCACAACGGAACAACCTGCCAGACACGCCAAAATCACCTGCGTGTTATGCCAGAACCACTTGGAGGACTCTCTGGGATGACCTGCCGGGCATGCCGGAACCACCTCTCAGACGTGCCAGAACCATGTGGCGGACAGTCCGGAATCACCTGTTGGGCATGCGCAACCACCTCTGAGACGTACCAGAACCACATGCCGTGCAGGCTGGAACCACCTACCGGACAGACCGGAATCACCTTTCAGGCATGCCGGAACCACCTGTCAGATGTGCCAGAAACACGTGCCGGAGACGCCGGAAGCACCTGCCAAGCACGTTGGAACCACCTGCTCAACTCGCCTGAACCACCTGCCGGACATGCCAAAATCACCTGCCGACTATGCCAGAACCACTTGGCGAACACTCCGGAATCACTTGCCGGGCATGCAGGAACCACATCTCAGACATGCCAGAACCCCGTGCCAATGACCCCGGAAGCACCAGCCGAGCACGCCGGAACCACCTGCTCAACTCGCCTGAACCACCTGCCGGACACGCCAAAATCACCTGCCCGCTACACCAGCACCACTTCGGGGACAAGCCGGAATCACGTGAGGGGCATGCCGGCACAGCCTCTCAGACTGAACCTCGTGCCGGACACCACAGAACCACCTGCCGGACAGACCGGAACCATCTGCAGGACACGCCGGAACCACCGGCTCGACCCGCCGGAACGACCGCTGGACATGCAAAATCACCTGCCGGCTACGCCGGAAACACTTGGCGAACACTCCGGAATCTCCTGCCGGGCATGCCGGAACCACCTCTCAGATATGCCAGAACCACGTGCCAATGACCCCGGAAGCACCTGCCGAGCACGCCGGAACCACCTGCTCGACTCGCCAGAACCACCTGCCGGACATGCAAAAATCACCTGCCGGCTACGCCACAACCAGTTGGGGAACACTTCGGAATCACCTGCCGGGCTTGCTGGAACCACCTGCCGGTCATGCCAAAATCACCTGCCAACTACGCCAGTACCACTTGGCGGACACTGTGGAAACACCTGTCGGGCCGGCCGGAACCACATCTCAGACGTGCCAGAACCATGTGCATGAGATGCTGGAACCACACCCCGAACAGACGGAAAACACCTGCCAGACCCGTCTGAACAACCTGCCGAGCACGCCGGAGCCACCTGCTCGACTCGCCGGAACCACCTACCTGACATGCCCAAATCACCAGCCGGGTATGCCAGAACCACTTGGCGGACACTCCGGAATCATCTGCCGGACATGCCGGAACCAGCTCTCAGACACACCAGAACCACGTGCCGGAGACGCCGGAAGCACCTGCCGAGCATGCCGGAGCCACCTGCTCGACTCGCCAGAAACACCTGCCGGACACGCCAAAATCACCTGCCGGGTACGCCAGAACCACCTGGCGGACACTCCGAAATCACCTGCCGCGCATGCCGGAACCACCTCTCAGACGTGCCGGAAGCACGTGCCGGACACGCCGCAATCACCTACCGGACAGACCGGAACCACCTGCCGAGCACGCCGGAGCCACCTGTTCGACTGGCTGGAACCACCTGCCGGACAGGCCAATATTAACTGCTGGCTATGCCAGAACCACCTGGGGGACAGTCCGGGATCACCTGCCAGCCATGGCGGAACCACCTCTCACACGTACCAGAACCACGTGCCGGAGAAGCTGGAAACACGTCCTGGACAGTCTGGAACCACCTGCCGGCCAAGCCTGAACCACCTGCCAAGCACAACGGAACAACCTGCCAGACACGCCAAAATCACCTGCGTGTTATGCCAGAACCACTTGGAGGACTCTCTGGGATGACCTGCCGGGCATGCCGGAACCACCTCTCAGACGTGCCAGAACCATGTGGCGGACAGTCCGGAATCACCTGTTGGGCATGCGCAACCACCTCTGAGACGTACCAGAACCACATGCCGTGCAGGCTGGAACCACCTACCGGACAGACCGGAATCACCTTTCGGGCATGCCGGAACCACCTGTCAGATGTGCCAGAAACACGTGCCGGAGACGCCGGAAGCACCTGCCAAGCACGTTGGAACCACCTGCTCAACTCGCCTGAACCACCTGCCGGACATGCCAAAATCACCTGCCGACTATGCCAGAACCACTTGGCGAACACTCCGGAATCACTTGCCGGGCATGCAGGAACCACATCTCAGACATGCCAGAACCCCGTGCCAATGACCCCGGAAGCACCAGCCGAGCACGCCGGAACCACCTGCTCAACTCGCCTGAACGACCTGCCGGACACGCCAAAATCACCTGCCCGCTACACCAGCACCACTTCGGGGACAAGCCGGAATCACGTGAGGGGCATGCCGGCACAGCCTCTCAGACTGAACCTCGTGCCGGACACCACAGAACCACCTGCCGGGCAGACCGGAACCACCTGCCGGACACGCCGGAACCACCAGCTCGACCCGCAGGAACGACCGCGGGACATGCAAAATCACCTGCCGGCTACGCCGGAAACACTTGGCGAACACTCCGGAATCACCTGCCGGGCATGCCCGAACCACCTCTCAGATATGCCAGAACCACGTGCCAATGACCCCGGAAGCACCTGCCGAGCACGCCGGAACCACCTGCTCGACTCGCCAGAACCATCTGCCGGACACGCAAAAATCACCTGCCGGCTACGCCACAACCAGTTGGGGAACACTTCGGAATCACCTGCCGGGCTTGCTGGAACCACCTGCCGGTCATGCCAAAATCACCTGCCAACTACGCCAGTACCACTTGGCGGACACTGTGGAAACACCTGTCGCGCCGGCCGGAACCACATCTCACACGTGCCAGAACCATGTGCATGAGATGCTGGAACCACACCCCGAACAGACGGAAAACACCTGCCAGACCCGTCTGAACAACATGCCGAGCACGCCGGAGCCACCTGCTCGACTCGCCGGAACCACCTACCTGACATGCCCAAATCACCAGCCGGGTATGCCAGAACCACTTGGCGGACACTCCGGAATCATCTGCCGGACATGCCGGAACCAGCTCTCAGACACACCAGAACCACGTGCCGGAGACGCCGGAAGCACCTGCCGAGCATGCCGGAGCCACCTGCTCGACTCGCCAGAAACACCTGCCGGACACGCCAAAATCACCTGCCGGGTACGCCAGAACCACCTGGCGGACACTCCGAAATCACCTGTCGCGCATGCCGGAACCACCTCTCAGACGTGCCGGAAGCACGTGCCGGACACGCCGGAATCACCTACCAGACAGACCGGAACCACCTGCCGAGCACGCCGGAGCCACCTGTTCGACTGGCTGGAACCACCTGCCGGACAGGCCAATATTAACTGCTGGCTATGCCAGAACCACCTGGGGGACAGTCCGGGATCACCTGCCAGCCATGGCGGAACCACCTCTCACACGTACCAGAACCACCTGCCGGAGAAGCTGGAAACACGTCCTCGACAGTCTGGAACCACCTGCTGGCCAAGCCTGAACCACCTGCCAAGCACAACGGAACAACCTGCCAGACACGCCAAAATCAACTGCGTGTTATGCCAGAACCACTTGGAGGACTCTCTGGGATGACCTGCCGGGCATGCCGGAACCACCTCTCAGACGTGCCAGAACCATGTGGCGGACAGTCCGGAATCACCTGTTGGGCATGCGCAACCACCTCTGAGACGTACCAGAACCACATGCCGTGCAGGCTGGAACCACCTACCGGACAGACCGGAATCACCTTTCGGGCATGCCGGAACCACCTGTCAGATGTGCCAGAAACACGTGCCGGAGACGCCGGAAGCACCTGCCAAGCACGTTGGAACCACCTGCTCAACTCGCCTGAACCACCTGCCGGACATGCCAAAATCACCTGCCGACTATGCCAGAACCACTTGGCGAACACTCCGGAATCACTTGCCGGGCATGCAGGAACCACATCTCAGACATGCCAGAACCCCGTGCCAATGACCCCGGAAGCACCAGCCGAGCACGCCGGAACCACCTGCTCAACTCGCCTGAACCACCTGCCGGACACGCCAAAATCACCTGCCCGCTACACCAGCACCACTTCGGGGACAAGCCGGAATCACGTGAGGGGCATGCCGGCACAGCCTCTCAGACTGAACCTCGTGCCGGACACCACAGAACCACCTGCCGGACAGACCGGAACCACCTGCCGGACACGCCGGAACCACCGGCTCGACCCGCCGGAACGACCGCTGGACATGCAAAATCACCTGCCGGCTACGCCGGAAACACTTGGCGAACACTCCGGAATCACCTGCCGGGCATGCCGGAACCACCTCTCAGATATGCCAGAACCACGTGCCAATGACCCCGGAAGCACCTGCCGAGCACGCCGGAACCACCTGCTCGACTCGCCAGAACCACCTGCCGGACACGCAAAAATCACCTGCCGGCTACGCCACAACCAGTTGGGGAACACTTCGGAATCACCTGCCGGGCTTGCTGGAACCACCTGCCGGTCATGCCAAAATCACCTGCCAACTACGCCAGTACCACTTGGCGGACACTGTGGAAACACCTGTCGCGCCGGCCGGAACCACATCTCACACGTGCCAGAACCATGTGCATGAGATGCTGGAACCACACCCCGAACAGACGGAAAACCCCTGCCAGACCCGTCTGAACAACCTGCCGAGCACGCCGGAGCCACCTGCTCGACTCGCCGGAACCACCTACCTGACATGCCCAAATCACCAGCCGGGTATGCCAGAACCACTTGGCGGACACTCCGGAATCATCTGCCGGACATGCCGGAACCAGCTCTCAGACACACCAGAACCACGTGCCGGAGACGCCGGAAGCACCTGCCGAGCATGCCGGAGCCACCTGCTCGACTCGCCAGAAACACCTGCCGGACACGCCAAAATCACCTGCCGGGTACGCCAGAACCACCTGGCGGACACTCCGAAATCACCTGTCGCGCATGCCGGAACCACCTCTCAGACGTGCCGGAAGCACGTGCCGGACACGCCGCAATCACCTAGCGGACAGACCGGAACCACCTGCCGAGCACGCCGGAGCCACCTGTTCGACTGGCTGGAACCACCTGCCGGACAGGCCAATATTAACTGCTGGCTATGCCAGAACCACCTGGGGGACAGTCCGGGATCACCTGCCAGCCATGGCGGAACCACCTCTCACACGTACCAGAACCACCTGCCGGAGAAGCTGGAAACACGTCCTGGACAGTCTGGAACCACCTGCCGGCCAAGCCTGAACCACCTGCCAAGCACAACGGAACAACCTGCCAGACACGCCAAAATCACCTGCGTGTTATGCCAGAACCACTTGGAGGACTCTCTGGGATGACCTGCCGGGCATGCCGGAACCACCTCTCAGACGTGCCAGAACCATGTGGCGGACAGTCCGGAATCACCTGTTGGGCATGCGCAACCACCTCTGAGACGTACCAGAACCACATGCCGTGCAGGCTGCAACCACCTACCGGACAGACCGGAATCACCTTTCGGGCATGCCGGAACCACCTGTCAGATGTGCCAGAAACACGTGCCGGAGACGCCGGAAGCACCTGCCAAACACGTTGGAACCACCTGCTCAACTCGCCTGAACCACCTGCCGGACATGCCAAAATCACCTGCCGACTATGCCAGAACCACTTGGCGAACACTCCGGAATCACTTGCCGGGCATGCAGGAACCACCCCTCAGACATGCCAGAACCCCGTGCCAATGACCCCGGAAGCACCAGCCGAGCACGCCGGAACCACCTGCTCAACTCGCCTGAACCACCTGCCGGACACGCCAAAATCACCTGCCCGCTACACCAGCACCACTTCGGGGACAAGCCGGAATCACGTGAGGGGCATGCCGGCACAGCCTCTCAGACTGAACCTCGTGCCGGACACCACAGAACCACCTGCCGGACAGACCGGAACCACCTGCCGGACACGCCGGAACCACCGGCTCGACCCGCCGGAACGACCGCTGGACATGCAAAATCACCTGCCGGCTACGCCGGAAACACTTGGCGAACACTCCGGAATCACCTGAGGGGCATGCCGGAACCACCTCTCAGATATGCCAGAACCACGTGCCAATGACCCCGGAAGCACCTGCCGAGCACGCCGGAACCACCTGCTCGACTCGCCAGAACCACCTGCCGGACACGCAAAAATCACCTGCCGGCTACGCCACAACCAGTTGGGGAACACTTCGGAATCACCTGCCGGGCTTGCTGGAACCACCTGCCGGTCATGCCAAAATCACCTGCCAACTACGCCAGTACCACTTGGCGGACACTGTGGAAACACCTGTCGGGCCGGCAGGAACCACATCTCACACGTGCCAGAACCATGTGCATGAGATGCTGGAACCACACCCCGAAAAGACGGAAAACACCTGCCAGACCCGTCTGAACAACCTGCCGAGCACGCCGGAGCCACCTGCTCGACTCGCCGGAACCACCTACCTGACATGCCCAAATCACCAGCCGGGTATGCCAGAACCACTTGGCGGACACTCCGGAATCATCTGCCGGACATGCCGGAACCAGCTCTCAGACACACCAGAACCACGTGCCGGAGACGCCGGAATCACCTGCCGAGAATGCCGGAGCCACCTGCTCGACTCGCCAGAAACACCTGCCGGACACGCCAAAATCACCTGCCGGGTACGCCAGAACCACCTGGCGGACACTCCGAAATCACCTGTCGCGCATGCCGGAACCACCTCTCAGACGTGCCGGAAGCACGTGCCGGACACGCCGCAATCACCTAGCGGACAGACCGGAACCACCTGCCGAGCACGCCGGAGCCACCTGTTCGACTGGCTGGAACCACCTGCCGGACAGGCCAATATTAACTGCTGGCTATGCCAGAACCACCTGGGGGACAGTCCGGGATCACCTGCCAGCCATGGCGGAACCACCTCTCACACGTACCAGAACCACCTGCCGGAGAAGCTGGAAACACGTCCTGGACAGTCTGGAACCACCTGCCGGCCAAGCCTGAATCACCTGCCAAGCACAACGGAACAACCTGCCAGACACGCCAAAATCACCTGCGTGTTATGCCATAACCACTTGGAGGACTCTCTGGGATGACCTGCCGGGCATGCCGGAACCACCTCTCAGACGTGCCAGAACCATGTGGCGGACAGTCCGGAATCACCTGTTGGGCATGCGCAACCACCTCTGAGACGTACCAGAACCACATGCCGTGCAGGCTGGAACCACCTACCGGACAGACCGGAATCACCTTTCGGGCATGCCGGAACCACCTGTCAGATGTGCCAGAAACACGTGCTGGAGACGCCGGAAGCACCTGCCAAGCACGTCGGAACCACCTGCTCAACTCGCATGAACCACCTGCCGGACATGCCAAAATCACCTGCCGACTCTGCCAGAACCACTTGGCGAACACTCCGGAAACACTTGCCGGGCATGCAGGAACCACCTCTCAGACATGCCAGAACCCCGTGCCAATGACCCCGGAAGCACCAGCCGAGCACGCCGGAACCACCTGCTCAACTCGCCTGAACCACCTGCCGGACACGCCAAAATCACCTGCCCGCTACACCAGCACCACTTCGGGGACAAGCCGGAATCACGTGAGGGGCATGCCGGCACAGCCTCTCAGACTGAACCTCATGCCGGACACCACAGAACCACCTGCCGGACAGACCGGAACCACCTGCCGGACACGCCGGAACCACCGGCTCGACCCGCCGGAACGACCGCTGGACATGCAAAATCACCTGCCGGCTACGCCGGAAACACTTGGCGAACACTCCGGAATCACCTGCCGGGCATGCCGGAACCACCTCTCAGATATGCCAGAACCACGTGCCAATGAGCCCGGAAGCACCTGCCGAGCACGCCGGAACCACCTGCTCGACTCGCCAGAACCACCTGCCGGACACGCAAAAATCACCTGCCGGCTACGCCACAACCAGTTGGGGAACACTTCGGAATCACCTGCCGGGCTTGCTGGAACCACCTGCCGGTCATGCCAAAATCACCTGCCAACTACGCCAGTACCACTTGGCGGACACTGTGGAAACACCTGTCGGGCCGGCCGGAACCACATCTCACACGTGCCAGAACCATGTGCATGAGATGCTGGAACCACACCCCGAACAGACGGAAAACACCTGCCAGACCCGTCTGAACAACCTGCCGAGCACGCCGGAGCCACCTGCTCGACTCGCCGGAACCACCTACCTGACATGCCCAAATCACCAGCCGGGTATGCCAGAACCACTTGGCGGACACTCCGGAATCATCTGCCGGACATGCCGGAACCAGCTCTCAGACACACCAGAACCACGTGCCGGAGACGCCGGAAGCACCTGCCGAGCATGCCGGAGCCACCTGCTCGACTCGCCAGAAACACCTGCCGGACACGCCAAAATCACCTGCCGGGTACGCCAGAACCACCTGGCGGACACTCCGAAATCACCTGTCGCGCATGCCGGAACCACCTCTCAGACGTGCCGGAAGCACGTGCCGGACACGCCGCAATCACCTAGCGGACAGACCGGAACCACCTGCCGAGCACGCCGGAGCCACCTGTTCGACTGGCTGGAACCACCTGCCGGACAGGCCAATATTAACTGCTGGCTATGCCAGAACCACCTGGGGGACAGTCCGGGATCACCTGCCAGCCATGGCGGAACCACCTCTCACACGTACCAGAACCACCTGCCGGAGAAGCTGGAAACACGTCCTGGACAGTCTGGAACCACCTGCCGGCCAAGCCTGAACCACCTGCCAAGCACAACGGAACAACCTGCCAGACACGCCAAAATCACCTGCGTGTTATGCCAGAACCACTTGGAGGACTCTCTGGGATGACCTGCCGGGCATGCCGGAACCACCTCTCAGACGTGCCAGAACCATGTGGCGGACAGTCCGGAATCACCTGTTGGGCATGCGCAACCACCTCTGAGACGTACCAGAACCACATGCCGTGCAGGCTGGAACCACCTACCGGACAGACCGGAATCACCTTTCGGGCATGCCGGAACCACCTGTCAGATGTGCCAGAAACACGTGCCGGAGACGCCGGAAGCACCTGCCAAGCACGTTGGAACCACCTGCTCAACTCGCCTGAACCACCTGCCGGACATGCCAAAATCACCTGCCGACTATGCCAGAACCACTTGGCGAACACTCCGGAATCACTTGCCGGGCATGCAGGAACCACCTCTCAGACATGCCAGAACCCCGTGCCAATGACCCCGGAAGCACCAGCCGAGCACGCCGGAACCACCTGCTCAACTCGCCTGAACCACCTGCCGGACACGCCAAAATCACCTGCCCGCTACACCAGCACCACTTCGGGGACAAGCCGGAATCACGTGAGGGGCATGCCGGCACAGCCTCTCAGACTGAACCTCGTGCCGGACACCACAGAACCACCTGCCGGACAGACTGGAACCACCTGCCGGACACGCCGGAACCACCGGCTCGACCCGCCGGAACGACCGCTGGACATGCAAAATCACCTGCCGGCTACGCCGGAAACACTTGGCGAACACTCCGGAATCACCTGAGGGGCATGCCGGAACCACCTCTCAGATATGCCAGAACCACGTGCCAATGACCCCGGAAGCACCTGCCGAGCACGCCGGAACCACCTGCTCGACTCGCCAGAACCACCTGCCGGACACGCAAAAATCACCTGCCGGCTACGCCACAACCAGTTGGGGAACACTTCGGAATCACCTGCCGGGCTTGCTGGAACCACCTGCCGGTCATGCCAAAATCACCTGCCAACTACGCCAGTACCACTTGGCGGACACTGTGGAAACACCTGTCGGGCCGGCAGGAACCACATCTCACACGTGCCAGAACCATGTGCATGAGATGCTGGAACCACACCCCGAACAGACGGAAAACACCTGCCAGACCCGTCTGAACAACCTGCCGAGCACGCCGGAGCCACCTGCTCGACTCGCCGGAACCACCTACCTGACATGCCCAAATCACCAGCCGGGTATGCCAGAACCACTTGGCGGACACTCCGGAATCATCTGCCGGACATGCCGGAACCAGCTCTCAGACACACCAGAACCACGTGCCGGAGACGCCGGAATCACCTGCCGAGAATGCCGGAGCCACCTGCTCGACTCGCCAGAAACACCTGCCGGACACGGCAAAATCACCTGCCGGGTACGCCAGAACCACCTGGCGGACACACCGAAATCACCTGTCGCGCATGCCGGAACCACCTCTCAGACGTGCCGGAAGCACGTGCCGGACACGCCGCAATCACCTAGCGGACAGACCGGAACCACCTGCCGAGCACGCCGGAGCCACCTGTTCGACTGGCTGGAACCACCTGCCGGACAGGCCAATATTAACTGCTGGCTATGCCAGAACCACCTGGGGGACAGTCCGGGATCACCTGCCAGCCATGGCGGAACCACCTCTCACACGTACCAGAACCACCTGCCGGAGAAGCTGGAAACACGTCCTCGACAGTCTGGAACCACCTGCCGGCCAAGCCTGAACCACCTGCCAAGCACAACGGAACAACCTGCCAGACACGCCAAAATCACCTGCGTGTTATGCCAGAACCACTTGGAGGACTCTCTGGGATGACCTGCCGGGCATGCCGGAACCACCTCTCAGACGTGCCAGAACCATGTGGCGGACAGTCCGGAATCACCTGTTGGGCATGCGCAACCACCTCTGAGACGTACCAGAACCACATGCCGTGCAGGCTGGAACCACCTACCGGACAGACCGGAATCACCTTTCGGGCATGCCGGAACCACCTGTCAGATGTGCCAGAAACACGTGCCGGAGACGCAGGAAGCACCTGCCAAGCACGTTGGAACCACCTGCTCAACTCGCCTGAACCACCTGCCGGACATGCCAAAATCACCTGCCGACTATGCCAGAACCACTTGGCGAACACTCCGGAATCACTTGCCGGGCATGCAGGAACCACCTCTCAGACATGCCAGAACCCCGTGCCAATGACCCCGGAAGCACCAGCCGAGCACGCCGGAACCACCTGCTCAACTCGCCTGAACCACCTGCCGGACACGCCAAAATCACCTGCCCGCTACACCAGCACCACTTCGGGGACAAGCCGGAATCACGTGAGGGGCATGCCGGCACAGCCTCTCAGACTGAACCTCGTGCCGGACACCACAGAACCACCTGCCGGACAGACCGGAACCACCTGCCGGACACGCCGGAACCACCGGCTCGACCCGCCGGAACGACCGCTGGACATGCAAAATCACCTGCCGGCTACGCCGGAAACACTTGGCGAACACTCCGGAATCACCTGCCGGGCATGCCGGAACCACCTCTCAGATATGCCAGAACCACGTGCCAATGACCCCGGAAGCACCTGCCGAGCACGCCGGAACCACCTGCTCGACTCGCCAGAACCACCTGCCGGACACGCAAAAATCACCTGCCGGCTACGCCACAACCAGTTGGGGAACACTTCGGAATCACCTGCCGGGCTTGCTGGAACCACCTGCCGGTCATGCCAAAATCACCTGCCAACTACGCCAGTACCACTTGGCGGACACTGTGGAAACACCTGTCGCGCCGGCCGGAACCACATCTCACACGTGCCAGAACCATGTGCATGAGATGCTGGAACCACACCCCGAACAGACGGAAAACCCCTGCCAGACCCGTCTGAACAACCTGCCGAGCACGCCGGAGCCACCTGCTCGACTCGCCGGAACCACCTACCTGACATGCCCAAATCACCAGCCGGGTATGCCAGAACCACTTGGCGGACACTCCGGAATCATCTGCCGGACATGCCGGAACCAGCTCTCAGACACACCAGAACCACGTGCCGGAGACGCCGGAAGCACCTGCCGAGCATGCCGGAGCCACCTGCTCGACTCGCCAGAAACACCTGCCGGACACGCCAAAATCACCTGCCGGGTACGCCAGAACCACCTGGCGGACACTCCGAAATCACCTGTCGCGCATGCAGGAACCACCTCTCAGACGTGCCGGAAGCACGTGCCGGACACGCCGCAATCACCTAGCGGACAGACCGGAACCACCTGCCGAGCACGCCGGAGCCACCTGTTCGACTGGCTGGAACCACCTGCCGGACAGGCCAATATTAACTGCTGGCTATGCCAGAACCACCTGGGGGACAGTCCGGGATCACCTGCCAGCCATGGCGGAACCACCTCTCACACGTACCAGAACCACCTGCCGGAGAAGCTGGAAACACGTCCTGGACAGTCTGGAACCACCTGCCGGCCAAGCCTGAACCACCTGCCAAGCACAACGGAACAACCTGCCAGACACGCCAAAATCACCTGCGTGTTATGCCAGAACCACTTGGAGGACTCTCTGGGATGACCTGCCGGGCATGCCGGAACCACCTCTCAGACGTGCCAGAACCATGTGGCGGACAGTCCGGAATCACCTGTTGGGCATGCGCAACCACCTCTGAGACGTACCAGAACCACATGCCGTGCAGGCTGGAACCACCTACCGGACAGACCGGAATCACCTTTCGGGCATGCCGGAACCACCTGTCAGATGTGCCAGAAACACGTGCCGGAGACGCCGGAAGCACCTGCCAAGCACGTTGGAACCACCTGCTCAACTCGCCTGAACCACCTGCCGGACATGCCAAAATCACCTGCCGACTATGCCAGAACCACTTGGCGAACACTCCGGAATCACTTGCCGGGCATGCAGGAACCACCTCTCAGACATGCCAGAACCCCGTGCCAATGACCCCGGAAGCACCAGCCGAGCACGCCGGAACCACCTGCTCAACTCGCCTGAACCACCTGCCGGACACGCCAAAATCACCTGCCCGCTACACCAGCACCACTTCGGGGACAAGCCGGAATCACGTGAGGGGCATGCCGGCACAGCCTCTCAGACTGAACCTCGTGCCGGACACCACAGAACCACCTGCCGGACAGACCGGAACCACCTGCCGGACACGCCGGAACCACCGGCTCGACCCGCCGGAACGACCGCTGGACATGCAAAATCACCTGCCGGCTACGCCGGAAACACTTGGCGAACACTCCGGAATCACCTGCCGGGCATGCCGGAACCACCTCTCAGATAAGCCAGAACCACGTGCCAATGACCCCGGAAGCACCTGTCGAGCACGCCGGAACCACCTGCTCGACTCGCCAGAACCACCTGCCGGACACGCAAAAATCACCTGCCGGCTACGCCACAACCAGTTGGGGAACACTTCGGAATCACCTGCCGGGCTTGCTGGAACCACCTGCCGGTCCTGCCAAAATCACCTGCCAACTACGCCAGTACCACTTGGCGGACACTGTGGAAACACCTGTCGGGCCGGCCGGAACCACATCTCAGACGTGCCAGAACCATGTGCATGAGATGCTGGAACCACACCCCGAACAGACGGAAAACACCTGCCAGACCCGTCTGAACAACCTGCCGAGCACGCCGGAGCCACCTGCTCGACTCGCCGGAACCACCTACCTGACACGCCCAAATCACCAGCCGGGTATGCCAGAACCACTTGTCGGACACTCCGGAATCATCTGCCGGACATGCCGGAACCAGCTCTCAGACACACCAGAACCACGTGCCGGAGACGCCGGAAGCACCTGCCGAGCATGCCGGAGCCACCTGCTCGACTCGCCAGAAACACCTGCCGGACACGCCAAAATCACCTGCCGGGTACACCAGAACCACCTGGCGGACACTCCGAAATCACCTGTCGCGAATGCCGGAACCACCTCTCAGACGTGCCGGGAGCACGTGCCGGACACGCCGGAATCACCTACCGGACAGACCAGAACCACCTGCCGAGCACGCCGGAGCCACCTGTTCGACTCGTTGGAACCACCTGCCGGACAGTCCAATATCAACTGCTGGCTATGCCAGAACCACCTGGGGGACGGTCCGGAATCGCCTGCCAGCCATGGCGGACCAAGCTCTCAGACGTACCAGAACCACCTGAAGGAGAAGCTGGAAACACGTCCTGGACAGTCTGGAACCACCTGCCGGCCAAGCCTGAACCACCTGCCAAGCACAACTGAACAACCTGCCAGACACGCCAAAATCACCTGCGTGTTATGCCAGAACCAGTTGGAGGACTCTCTGGGATGACCTGCCGGGCATGCCGGAACCACCTCTCAGACGTGCCGGAAGCACGTGCCAGACACGCCGGAAACACCTACCGGACAGACCGGAACCACCTGCCAAGAACGCCGGAGCCACCTGTTCGACTCGCTGGAACCACCTGCCGGACAGGCCAATATCAACTGCTGGCTATGCCAGAACCACCTGGGGGACAGTCCGGGATCACCTGCCAGCCATGGCGGAACCACCTTTCAGACGTACCAGAACCACCTGCCCTAGAAGCTGGAAACACGTCCTGGACAGACTGGAAATACGTGACGGCCATGCCTGAACCACCTGCCGAGCACGGCGGAACCATCTGCCGGACACGCCAAAATCACCTGCGGGCTACGCCAGAACCACTTGGACGACTCTCCGAAATGACCTGCCGGGCATGTTGGAACCACCTCTCAGACGTGCCAGAAGCACGTGGCGGACAGTCCGGAATCCCCTGTTGGGCATACGCAACCACCTCTGAGACGTACCAGAACCACGTGCCGTGCACGCCGGAACCACCTACCGGACAGACCGGAATCAACTTTTGGGCATGCCGGAACCACCAGTCAGATGTGCCAGAAACACGTGCCGGAGACGCCGGAAGCACCTGCCGAGCACGTCGCAACCACCTGCTCAACTCGCCTGAACCACCTGCCGGACATGCCAAAATCACCTGCCCGCTACACCAGCACCACTTCGGGGACAAGCCGCAATCACGTGAGGGGCATGCCGGCACAGCCTCTCAGACTGAACCTCGTGCCGGACACCACAGAACCACCTGCCGGACAGACCGGAACCACCTGCCGGACACGCCGCAACCACCGGCTAGACCCGCCGGAACGACCGCTGGACATGCAAAATCACCTGCCGGCTACGCCGGAAACACTTGGCGAACACTCCGGAATCACCTGCCGGGCATGCCGGAACCACCTCTCAGATATGCCAGAACCACATGCCAATGACCCCGGAAGCACCTGCCGAGCACGCCGGAACCACCTGCTCGACTCGCCAGAACCACCTGCCGGACACGCAAAAATCACCTGCCGGCTACGCCACAACCAGTTGGGGAACACTTCGGAATCACCTGCCGGGCTTGCTGGAACCACCTGCCGGTCATGCCAAAATCACCTGCCAACTACGCCAGTACCACTTGGCGGGCACTGTGGAAACACCTGTCGGGCCGGCCGGAACCACATCTCAGACGTGCCAGAACCAAGTGCATGAGATGCTGGAACCACACCCCGAACAGATGGAAAACACCTGCCAGACCCGTCTGAACAACCTGCCGAGCACGCCGGAGCCACCTGCTCGACTCGCCGGAACCACCTACCTCACATGCCAAAATCACCAGCCGGGTATTGCAGAACCACTTGGCGGACACTCCGGAATCATCTGCCGGGCATGCCGGAACCACCTCTCAAACGTGCCGGAAGCACGTGCCAGACACGCCGGAATCACCTACCGGACAGACCGGAAACAGCTGCCGAGCACGCCGGAGCCACCTGTTCGACTCGCTGGAACCACCTGCCGGACAGGCCAATATCAACTGCTGGCTATGCCAGAACCACCTGGGGGACAGTCCGGAATCGCCTGTAAGCCATGGCGGAACCACCTCTCAGACGTACCAGAACCACCTGCCGGAGAAGCTGGAAACACGTCCTGGACAGTCTGGAACCACCTGCCGGCCAAGCCTGAACCACCTGCTAAGCACAACGGAACAACCTGCCAGACACGCCAAAATCACCTGCGTGTTATGCCAGAACCACTTGGAGGACTCTCTGGGATGACCTGCCGGGCATGCCGGAACCACCTCTCAGACGTGCCAGAACCAGGTGGCGGACAGTCCGGAATCACCTGTTGGGCATGCGCAACCACCTCTGAGATGTACCAGAACCACATGCCGTGCAGGCTGGAACCACCTACCGGACAGACCGGAATCACCTTTCGGGCATGCCGGAACCACCTGTCACATGTGCCAGAAACACGTGCCGGAGACGCCGGAAGCACCTGCCAATCACATTGGAACCACCTGCTCAACTCGCCTGAACCACCTGCCGGACATGCCAAAATCACCTGCCGACGATGCCAGAACCACTTGGCGAAAACTCCGGAATCACCTGCCTGGCATGCCAGAACCACCTCTCAGACATGCCAGAACCACGTGCCAATGACACCAGAAGCACCTGCCTAGCATGCCGGAACCACCTGCTCGACTCGCCGGAACCACCTACCTGACACGCAAAAACCACCGGCCGTGTATACCAGAACCACTTGGTGGTCACTCCAGAATCATCTGCCAGACATGCCAGAAGCAGCTCTGAGACACACCAGAACAACCTGCCGGAGACGTCGGAAGCACCTGCTGAGCATGCCTGAGCCACCTGCTCGACTCTCAAGAAACACCTGCCAGACGCGCCAAAATCACCTGCCTCCTACACCAGAAGCACTTGGCAGACAAGCCGGAATCACGTGAAGGGCATGCCATCACAATCTCTCAGACGTGCCAGAACCTCGTGCCGGACACCCCAGAACACCCTGCCGGACAGACCGGAACCACCTGCCGGACACGCCGGAACCACCGGCTCGACCCGCCGGAACGACCGCTGGACATGCAAAATCACCTGCCGGCTACGCCGGAAACACTTGGCGAACACTCCGGAATCACCTGCCGGGCATGCCGGAACCACCTCTCAGATATGCCAGAACCACGTGCCAATGACCCCGGAAGCACCTGCCGAGCACGCCGGAACCACCTGCTCGACTCGCCAGAACCACCTGCCGGACACGCAAAAATCACCTGCCGGCTACGCCACAACCAGTTGGGGAACACTTCGGAATCACCTGCCGGGCTTGCTGGAACCACCTGCCGGTCATGCCAAAATCACCTGCCAACTACGCCAGTACCACTTGGCGGACACTGTGGAAACACCTGTCGGGCCGGCAGGAACCACATCTCACACGTGCCAGAACCATGTGCATGAGATGCTGGAACCACACCCCGAACAGACGGAAAACACCTGCCAGACCCGTCTGAACAACCTGCCGAGCACGCCGGAGCCACCTGCTCGACTCGCCGGAACCACCTACCTGACATGCCCAAATCACCAGCCGGGTATGCCAGAACCACTTGGCGGACACTCCGGAATCATCTGCCGGACATGCCGGAACCAGCTCTCAGACAGACCAGAACCACGTGCTGGAGACGCCGGAAGCACCTGCCGAGCATGCCGGAGCCACCTGCTCGACTCGCCAGAAACACCTGCCGGACACGCCAAAATCACCTGCCGGGTACGCCAGAACCACCTGGCGGACACTCCGAAATCACCTGTCGCGCATGCCGGAACCACCTCTCAGACGTGCCGGAAGCACGTGCCGGACACGCCGGAATCACCTACCGGACAGACCGGAACCACCTGCCGAGCACGCCGGAGCCACCTGTTCGACTGGCTGGAACCACCTGCCGGACAGGCCAATATTAACTGCTGGCTATGCCAGAACCACCTGGGGGACAGTCCGGGATCACCTGCCAGCCATGGCGGAACCACCTCTCACACGTACCAGAACCACCTGCCGGAGAAGCTGGAAACACGTCCTGGACAGTCTGGAACCACCTGCCGGCCAAGCCTGAACCACCTGCCAAGCACAACGGAACAACCTGCCAGACACGCCAAAATCACCTGCGTGTTATGCCAGAACCACTTGGAGGACTCTCTGGGATGACCTGCCGGGCATGCCGGAACCACCTCTCAGACGTGCCAGAACCATGTGGCGGACAGTCCGGAATCACCTGTTGGGCATGCGCAACCACCTCTGAGCCGTACCAGAACCACATGCCGTGCAAGCTGGAACCACCTACCGGACAGACCGGAATCACCTTTCGGGCATGCCGGAACCACCTGTCAGATGTGCCAGAAACACGTGCCGGAGACGCCGGAAACACCGGCCAAGCACATTGGAACCACCAGCTCAACTCGCCTGAACCACCTGCCGGACACGCCAAAATCACCTGCCCGCTACACCAGCACCACTTCGGGGACAAGCCGGAATCACGTGAGGGGCCTGCCGGCACAGCCTCTCAGACTGAACCTCGTGCCGGACACCAGAGAACCACCTGCCGGACAGACCGGAACCACCTGCCGGACACGCCGGAACCACCGGCTCGACCCGCCGGAACGACCGCTGGACATGCAAAATCACCTGCCGGCTACGCCGGAAACACTTGGCGAACACTCCGGAATCACCTGCCGGGCATGCCGGAACCACCTCTCAGATATGCCAGAACCACGTGCCAATGACCCCGGAAGCACCTGCCGAGCACCACGGAACCACCTGCTCGACTCGCCAGAACCACCTGCTGGACACGCAAAAATCACCTGCCGGCTACGCCACAACCAGTTGGGGAACACTTCGGAATCACCTGCCGGGCTTGCTGGAACCACCTGCCGGTCATGACAAAATCACCTGCCAACTACGCCAGTACCACTTGGCGGACACTGTGGAAACACCTGTCGGGCCGGCCGGAACCACATCTCACACGTGCCAGAACCATGTGCATGAGAAATACGAACCACACCCCGAATAGACGGAAAACACCTGCCAGACCCGTCTGAACAACCTGCCGAGCACGCCGGAGCCACCTGCTCGACTCGCCGGAACCACCTACCTGACATGCCCAAATCACCAGCCGGGTATGCCAGAACCACTTGGCGGACACTCCGGAATCATCTGCCGGACATGCCGGAACCAGCTCTCAGACACACCAGAACCACGTGCCGGAGACGCCGGAAGCACCTGCCGAGCATGCTGGAGCCACCTGCTCGACTCGCCAGAAGCACCTGCCGGACACGCCAAAATCACCTGCCGGGTACGCCAGAACCACCTGGCGGACACTCCAAAATCACCTGCCGCGCATGCTGGAACCACCTCTCAGTCGTGCCGGAAGCACGTGCCGGACACGCCGGAAACACCTACCGGACAGACCGGAACCACCTGCCGAGCACGCCGGAGCCACCTGTTCGACTGGCTGGAACCACCTGCCGGACAGGCCAATATTAACTGCTGGCTATGCCAGAACCACCTGGGGGACAGTCTGGGATCACCTGCCAGCCATGGCGGAACCACCTCTCACACATACCAGAACCACCTGCCGGAGAAGCTGGAAACACGTCCTGGACAGTCTGGAACCACCTGCCGGCCAAGCCTGAACCACCTGCCAAGCACAACGGAACAACCTGCCAGACACGCCAAAATCACCTGCGTGTTATGCCAGAACCACTTGGAGGACTCTCTGGGATGACCTGCCGGGCATGCCGGAACCACCTCTCAGACGTGCCAGAACCATGTGGCGGACAGTCCGGAATCACCTGTTGGGCATGCGCAACCACCTCTGAGACGTACCAGAACCACATGCCGTGCAGGCTGGAACCACCTGCCGGACAGACCGGAATCACCTTTCGGGCATGCCGGAACCACCTGTCAGATGTGCCAGAAACACGTGCCGGAGACGCCGGAAACACCGGCCAAGCACGTAGCAACCACCTGCTCAACTCGCCTGAACCGCCTGCCGGACACGCCAAAATCACCTGCCCGCTACACCAGCACCACTTCGGGGACAAGCCGGAATCACGTGAGGGGCATGCCGGCACAGCCTCTCAGACTGAACCTCGTGCCGGACACCACAGAACCACCTGCCGGACAGACCGGAACCACCTGCCTGACACGCCGGAACCACCGGCTCGACCCGCCGGAACGACCGCTGGACATGCAAAATCACCTGCCGGCTACGCCGGAAACACTTGGTGAACACTCCGGAATCACCTGCCGGGCATGCCGGAACCACCTCTCAGATATGCCAGAACCACGTGCCAGTGACCCCGGAAGCACCTGCCGAGCACCACGGAACCACCTGCTCGACTCGCCAGAACCACCTGCTGGACACGCAAAAATCACCTGCCGGCTACGCCACAACCAGTTGGGGAACACTTCGGAATCACCTGCCGGGCTTGCTGGAACCACCTGCCGGTCATGACAAAATCACCTGCCAACTACGACAGTACCACTTGGCGGACACTGTGGAAACACCTGTCGGGCCGGCCGGAACCACATCTCAGACGTGCCAGAACCATGTGCATGAGAAATAGGAACCACACCCCGAATAGACGGAAAACACCTGCCAGACCCGTCTGAACAACCTGCCGAGCACGCCGGAGCCACCTGCTCGACTCGCCGGAACCACCTACCTGACATGCCCAAATCACCAGCCGGGTATGCCAGAACCACTTGGCGGACACTCCGGAATCATCTGCCGGACATGCCGGAACCAGCTCTCAGACACACCAGAACCACGTGCCGGAGACGCCGGAAGCACCTGCCGAGCATGCCGGAGCCACCTGCTCGACTCGCCAGAAACACCTGCCGGACACGCCAAAATCACCTGCCAGGTACGCCAGAACCACCTGGCGGACACTCCAAAATCACCTGCCGCGCATGCTGGAACCACCTCTCAGTCGTGCCGGAAGCACGTGCCGGACACGCCGGAAACACCTACCGGACAGACCGGAACCACCTGCCGAGCACGCCGGAGCCACCTGTTCGACTGGCTGGAACCACCTGCCGGACAGGCCAATATTAACTGCTGGCTATGCCAGAACCATCTGGGGGACAGTCCGGAATCACCTGCCAGCCATGGCGGAACCATCTCTCACACGTACCAGAACCACCTGCCGGAGAAGCTGGAAACACGTCCTGGACAGACTGGAACCACGTGACGGCCATGCCTGAACCACCTGCCGAGCATGGCGGAACCACCTGCCGGACACGCCAAAATCACCTGCGGGCTACGCCAGAACCACTTGGACGACTCTCCGAAATGACCTGCCGGGCATGTTGGAACCAACTCTCAGACGTGCCAGAAGCACGTGGCGGACAGTCCGGAATCACCTGTTGGGCATACGCAACCACCTCTGAGACGTACCAGAACCACGTGCCGTGCACGCCGGAACCACCTACCGGACAGACCGGAATCAAATTTTGGGCATGCCGGAACCACCAGTCAGATGTTCCAGAAACAGGTGCCGCAGACGCCGGAAGCACCTGCCGAGCACGTAGCAACCACCTGCTCAACTCGCCTGAACCACCTGCCGGACACGCCAAAATCACCTGCCCGCTACACCAGCACCACTTCGGGGACAAGCCGGAATCACGTGAGGGGCATGCCGGCACAGCCTCTCAGACTGAACCTCGTGCCGGACACCACAGAACCACCTGCCGGACAGACCGGAACCACCTGCCGGACACGCCGGAACCACCGGCTCGACCCGCAGGAACGACCGCTGGACATGCAAAATCACCTGCCGGCTACGCCAGAAACACTTGGCGAACATTCCGGAATCACCTGCCGGGCATGCCGGAACCACCTCTCAGATAAGCCAGAACCACGTGCCAATGATCCCGGAAGCACCTGCCGAGCACGCCGGAGCCACCTGCTCGACACGCCAGAACCACCTGCCGGACACGCAAAAATCACCTGCCGGCTACGCCACAACCAGTTGGGGAACACTTCGGAATCACCTGCCGGGCTTGCTGGAACCACCTGCCGGTCATGCCAAAATCACCTGCCAACTACGCCAGGACCACTTGGCGGACACTGTGGAAACACCTGTCGGGCCGGCAGGAACCACATCTCACACGTGCCAGAACCATGTGCATGAGATGCTGGAACCACACCCCGAACAGACGGAAAACACCTGCCAGACCCGTCTGAACAACCTGCCGAGCACGCCAGAGCCACCTGCTCGACTCGCCAGAAACACCTGCCGGACACGCCAAAATCACCTGCCGGGTACGCCAGAACCACCTGGCGGACACTCCGAAATCACCTGCCGCGGCTGCTGGAACCACCTCTCAGACGTGCCGGAAGCACGTGCCGGACACGCCGGAAACACCTAGCGGACAGACCGGAACCACCTGCCGAGCACGCCGGAGCCACCTGTTCGACTGGCTGGAACCACCTGCCGGACAGGCCAATATTAACTGCTGGCTATGCCAGAACCACCTGGGGGACAGTCCGGGATCACCTGCCAGCCATGGCGGAACCACCTCTCACACGTACCAGAACCACCTGCCGGAGAAGCTGGAAACACGTCCTGGACAGTCTGGAACCACCTGCCGGCCAAGCCTGAACCACCTGCCAAGCACAACGGAACAACCTGCCAGACACGCCAAAATCACCTGCGTGTTATGCCAGAACCACTTGGAGGACTCTCTGGGATGACCTGCCGGGCATGCCGGAACCACCTCTCAGACGTGCCAGAACCATGTGGCGGACAGTCCGGAATCACCTGTTGGGCATGCGCAACCACCTCTGAGACGTACCAGAACCACATGCCGTGCAGGCTGGAACCACCTACCGGACAGACCGGAATCACCTTTCGGGCATGCCGGAACCACCTGTCAGATGTGCCAGAAACACGTGCCGGAGACGCCGGAAGCACCTGCCAAGCACGTTGGAACCACCTGCTCAACTCGCCTGAACCACCTGCCGGACATGCCAAAATCACCTGCCGACTATGCCAGAACCACTTGGCGAACACTCCGGAATCACTTGCCGGGCATGCAGGAACCACCTCTCAGACATGCCAGAACCCCGTGCCAATGACCCCGGAAGCACCAGCCGAGCACGCCGGAACCACCTGCTCAACTCGCCTGAACCACCTGCCGGACACGCCAAAATCACCTGCCCGCTACACCAGCACCACTTCGGGGACAAGCCGGAATCACATGAGGGGCATGCCGGCACAGCCTCTCAGACTGAACCTCGTGCCAGACACCACAGAACCACCTGCCGGACAGACCGGAACCACCTGCCGGACACGCCGGAACCACCGGCTCGACCCGCCGGAACGACCGCTGGACATGCAAAATCACCTGCCGGCTACGCCGGAAACACTTGGTGAACACTCCGGAATCACCTGCCGGGCATGCCGGAACCACCTCTCAGATATGCCAGAACCACGTGCCAATGACCCCGGAAGCACCTGCCGAGCACGCCGGAACCACCTGCTCGACTCGCCAGAACCACCTGCCGGACACGCAAAAATCACCTGCCGGCTACGCCACAACCAGTTGGGGAACACTTCGGAATCACCTGCCGGGCTTGCTGGAACCACCTGCCGGTCATGCCAAAATCACCTGCCAACTACGCCAGTACCACTTGGCGGACACTGTGGAAACACCTGTCGGGCCGGCCGGAACCACATCTCAGACGTGCCAGAACCATGTGCATGAGAAATAGGAACCACACTCCGAATAGACGGAAAACACCTGCCAGACCCGTCTGAACAACCTGCCGAGCACGCCGGAGCCACCTGCTCGACTCGCCGGAACCACCTACCTGACATGCCAAAATCACCAGCCGGGTATGCCAGAACCACTTGGCGGACACTCCGGAATCATCTGCCGGACATGCCGGAACCAGCTCTCAGACACACCAGAACCACGTGCCGGAGACGCCGGAAGCACCTGCCGAGCATGCCGGAGCCACCTGCTCGACTCGCCAGAAACACCTGCCGGACAGGCCAAAATCACCTGCCGGGTACGCCAGAACCACCTGGCAGACACTCCGAAATCACCTGTCGCGCATGCCGGAACCACCTCTCAGACGTGCCGGAAGCACGTGCCGGACACGCCGGAAACACCTACCGGACAGACCGGAACCACCTGCCGAGCACGCCGGAGCCACCTGTTCGACTGGCTGGAACCACCTGCCGGTCAGGCCAATATTAACTGCTGGCTATGCCAGAACCATCTGGGGGACAGTCCGGAATCACCTGCCAGCCATGGCGGAACCATCTCTCACACGTACCAGAACCACCTGCCGGAGAAGCTGGAAACACGTCCTGGACAGACTGGAACCACGTGACGGCCATGCCTGAACCACCTGCCGAGCATGGCGGAACCACCTGCCGGACACGCCAAAATCACCTGCGGGCTACGCCAGAACCACTTGGACGACTCTCCGAAATGACCTGCCGGGCATGTTGGAACCAACTCTCAGACGTGCCAGAAGCACGTGGCGGACAGTCCGGAATCACCTGTTGGGCATACGCAACCACCTCTGAGACGTACCAGAACCACGTGCCGTGCACGCCGGAACCACCTACCGGACAGACCGGAATCAAATTTTGGGCATGCCGGAACCACCAGTCAGATGTTCCAGAAACAGGTGCCGCAGACGCCGGAAGCACCTGCCGAGCACGTAGCAACCACCTGCTCAACTCGCCTGAACCACCTGCCGGACACGCCAAAATCACCTGCCCGCTACACCAGCACCACTTCGGGGACAAGCCGGAATCACGTGAGGGGCATGCCGGCACAGCCTCTCAGACTGAACCTCGTGCCGGACACCACAGAACCACCTGCCGGACAGACCGGAACCACCTGCCGGACACGCCGGAACCACCGGCTCGACCCGCAGGAACGACCGCTGGACATGCAAAATCACCTGCCGGCTACGCCAGAAACACTTGGCGAACATTCCGGAATCACCTGCCGGGCATGCCGGAACCACCTCTCAGATAAGCCAGAACCACGTGCCAATGATCCCGGAAGCACCTGCCGAGCACGCCGGAGCCACCTGCTCGACACGCCAGAACCACCTGCCGGACACGCAAAAATCACCTGCCGGCTACGCCACAACCAGTTGGGGAACACTTCGGAATCACCTGCCGGGCTTGCTGGAACCACCTGCCGGTCATGCCAAAATCACCTGCCAACTACGCCAGGACCACTTGGCGGACACTGTGGAAACACCTGTCGGGCCGGCAGGAACCACATCTCACACGTGCCAGAACCATGTGCATGAGATGCTGGAACCACACCCCGAACAGACGGAAAACACCTGCCAGACCCGTCTGAACAACCTGCCGAGCACGCCAGAGCCACCTGCTCGACTCGCCAGAAACACCTGCCGGACACGCCAAAATCACCTGCCGGGTACGCCAGAACCACCTGGCGGACACTCCGAAATCACCTGCCGCGCATGCTGGAACCACCTCTCAGACGTGCCGGAAGCACGTGCCGGACACGCCGGAAACACCTAGCGGACAGACCGGAACCACCTGCCGAGCACGCCGGAGCCACCTGTTCGACTGGCTGGAACCACCTGCCGGACAGGCCAATATTAACTGCTGGCTATGCCAGAACCACCTGGGGGACAGTCCGGGATCACCTGCCAGCCATGGCGGAACCACCTCTCACACGTACCAGAACCACCTGCCGGAGAAGCTGGAAACACGTCCTCGACAGTCTGGAACCACCTGCCGGCCAAGCCTGAACCACCTGCCAAGCACAACGGAACAACCTGCCAGACACGCCAAAATCACCTGCGTGTTATGCCAGAACCACTTGGAGGACTCTCTGGGATGACCTGCCGGGCATGCCGGAACCACCTCTCAGACGTGCCAGAACCATGTGGCGGACAGTCCGGAATCACCTGTTGGGCATGCGCAACCACCTCTGAGACGTACCAGAACCACATGCCGTGCAGGCTGGAACCACCTACCGGACAGACCGGAATCACCTTTCGGGCATGCCGGAACCACCTGTCAGATGTGCCAGAAACACGTGCCGGAGACGCCGGAAGCACCTGCCAAGCACGTTGGAACCACCTGCTCAACTCGCCTGAACCACCTGCCGGACATGCCAAAATCACCTGCCGACTATGCCAGAACCACTTGGCGAACACTCCGGAATCACTTGCCGGGCATGCAGGAACCACATCTCAGACATGCCAGAACCCCGTGCCAATGACCCCGGAAGCACCAGCCGAGCACGCCGGAACCACCTGCTCAACTCGCCTGAACCACCTGCCGGACACGCCAAAATCACCTGCCCGCTACACCAGCACCACTTCGGGGACAAGCCGGAATCACATGAGGGGCATGCCGGCACAGCCTCTCAGACTGAACCTCGTGCCAGACACCACAGAACCACCTGCCGGACAGACCGGAACCACCTGCCGGACACGCCGGAACCACCGGCTCGACCCGCCGGAACGACCGCTGGACATGCAAAATCACCTGCCGGCTACGCCGGAAACACTTGGTGAACACTCCGGAATCACCTGCCGGGCATGCCGGAACCACCTCTCAGATATGCCAGAACCACGTGCCAATGACCCCGGAAGCACCTGCCGAGCACGCCGGAACCACCTGCTCGACTCGCCAGAACCACCTGCCGGACACGCAAAAATCACCTGCCGGCTACGCCACAACCAGTTGGGGAACACTTCGGAATCACCTGCCGGGCTTGCTGGAACCAACTGCCGGTCATGCCAAAATCACCTGCCAACTACGCCAGTACCACTTGGCGGACACTGTGGAAACACCTGTCGGGCCGGCCGGAACCACATCTCAGACGTGCCAGAACCATGTGCATGAGAAATAGGAACCACACCCCGAATAGACGGAAAACACCTGCCAGACCCGTCTGAACAACCTGCCGAGCACGCCGGAGCCACCTGCTCGACTCGCCGGAACCACCTACCTGACATGCCAAAATCACCAGCCGGGTATGCCAGAACCACTTGGCGGACACTCCGGAATCATCTGCCGGACATGCCGGAACCAGCTCTCAGACACACCAGAACCACGTGCCGGAGACGCCGGAAGCACCTGCCGAGCATGCCGGAGCCACCTGCTCGACTCGCCAGAAACACCTGCCGGACAGGCCAAAATCACCTGCCGGGTACGCCAGAACCACCTGGCAGACACTCCGAAATCACCTGTCGCGCATGCCGGAACCACCTCTCAGACGTGCCGGAAGCACGTGCCGGACACGCCGGAAACACCTACCGGACAGACCGGAACCACCTGCCGAGCACGCCGGAGCCACCTGTTCGACTGGCTGGAACCACCTGCCGGTCAGGCCAATATTAACTGCTGGCTATGCCAGAACCATCTGGGGGACAGTCCGGAATCACCTGCCAGCCATGGCGGAACCATCTCTCACACGTACCAGAACCACCTGCCGGAGAAGCTGGAAACACGTCCTGGACAGACTGGAACCACGTGACGGCCATGCCTGAACCACCTGCCGAGCATGGCGGAACCACCTGCCGGACACGCCAAAATCACCTGCGGGCTATGCCAGAACCACTTGGACGACTCTCCGAAATGACCTGCCGGGCATGTTGGAACCAACTCTCAGATGTGCCAGAAGCACGTGGCGGACAGTCCGGAATCACCTGTTGGGCATACGCAACCACCTCTGAGACGTACCAGAACCACGTGCCGTGCACGCCGGAACCACCTACCGGACAGACCGGAATCAAATTTTGGGCATGCCGGAACCACCAGTCAGATGTTCCAGAAACAGGTGCCGCAGACGCCGGAAGCACCTGCCGAGCACGTAGCAACCACCTGCTCAACTCGCCTGAACCACCTGCCGGACACGCCAAAATCACCTGCCCGCTACACCAGCACCACTTCGGGGACAAGCCGGAATCACGTGAGGGGCATGCCGGCACAGCCTCTCAGACTGAACCTCGTGCCGGACACCACAGAACCACCTGCCGGACAGACCGGAACCACCTGCCGGACACGCCGGAACCACCGGCTCGACCCGCAGGAACGACCGCTGGACATGCAAAATCACCTGCCGGCTACGCCAGAAACACTTGGCGAACATTCCGGAATCACCTGCCGGGCATGCCGGAACCACCTCTCAGATAAGCCAGAACCACGTGCCAATGATCCCGGAAGCACCTGCCGAGCACGCCGGAGCCACCTGCTCGACACGCCAGAACCACCTGCCGGACACGCAAAAATCACCTGCCGGCTACGCCACAACCAGTTGGGGAAAACTTCGGAATCACCTGCCGGGCTTGCTGGAACCACCTGCCGGTCATGCCAAAATCACCTGCCAACTACGCCAGTACCACTTGGCGGACACTGTGGAAACACCTGTCGGGCCGGCAGGAACCACATCTCACACGTGCCAGAACCATGTGCATGAGATGCTGGAACCACACCCCGAACAGACGGAAAACACCTGCCAGACCCGTCTGAACAACCTGCCGAGCACGCCAGAGCCACCTGCTCGACTCGCCAGAAACACCTGCCGGACACGCCAAAATCACCTGCCGGGTACGCCAGAACCACTTGGCGGACACTCCGAAATCACCTGCCGCGCATGCTGGAACCACCTCTCAGACGTGCCGGAAGCACGTGCCGGACACGCCGGAAACACCTAGCGGACAGACCGGAACCACCTGCCGAGCACGCCGGAGCCACCTGTTCGACTGGCTGGAACCACCTGCCGGACAGGCCAATATTAACTGCTGGCTATGCCAGAACCACCTGGGGGACAGTCCGGGATCACCTGCCAGCCATGGCGGAACCACCTCTCACACGTACCAGAACCACCTGCCGGAGAAGGTGGAAACACGTCCTGGACAGTCTGGAACCACCTGCCGGCCAAGCCTGAACCACCTGCCAAGCACAACGGAACAACCTGCCAGACACGCCAAAATCACCTGCGTGTTATGCCAGAACCACTTGGAGGACTCTCTGGGATGACCTGCCGGGCATGCCGGAACCACCTCTCAGACGTGCCCGAACCATGTGGCGGACAGTCCGGAATCACCTGTTGGGCATGCGCAACCACCTCTGAGACGTACCAGAACCACATGCCGTGCAGGCTGGAACCACCTACCGGACAGACCGGAATCACCTTTCGGGCATGCCGGAACCACCTGTCAGATGTGCCAGAAACACGTGCCGGAGACGCCGGAAGCACCTGCCAAGCACGTTGGAACCACCTGCTCAACTCGCCTGAACCACCTGCCGGACATGCCAAAATCACCTGCCGACTATGCCAGAACCACTTGGCGAACACTCCGGAATCACTTGCCGGGCATGCAGGAACCACATCTCAGACATGCCAGAACCCCGTGCCAATGACCCCGGAAGCACCAGCCGAGCACGCCGGAACCACCTGCTCAACTCGCCTGAACCACCTGCCGGACACGCCAAAATCACCTGCCCGCTACACCAGCACCACTTCGGGGACAAGCCGGAATCACATGAGGGGCATGCCGGCACAGCCTCTCAGACTGAACCTCGTGCCAGACACCACAGAACCACCTGCCGGACAGACCGGAACCACCTGCCGGACACGCCGGAACCACCGGCTCGACCCGCCGGAACGACCGCTGGACATGCAAAATCACCTGCCGGCTACGCCGGAAACACTTGGTGAACACTCCGGAATCACCTGCCGGGCATGCCGGAACCACCTCTCAGATATGCCAGAACCACGTGCCAATGACCCCGGAAGCACCTGCCGAGCACGCCGGAACCACCTGCTCGACTCGCCAGAACCACCTGCCGGACACGCAAAAATCACCTGCCGGCTACGCCACAACCAGTTGGGGAACACTTCGGAATCACCTGCCGGGCTTGCTGGAACCACCTGCCGGTCATGCCAAAATCACCTGCCAACTACGCCAGTACCACTTGGCGGACACTGTGGAAACACCTGTCGGGCCGGCCGGAACCACATCTCAGACGTGCCAGAACCATGTGCATGAGAAATAGGAACCACACCCCGAATAGACGGAAAACACCTGCCAGACCCGTCTGAACAACCTGCCGAGCACGCCGGAGCCACCTGCTCGACTCGCCGGAACCACCTACCTGACATGCCAAAATCACCAGCCGGGTATGCCAGAACCACTTGGCGGACACTCCGGAATCATCTGCCGGACATGCCGGAACCAGCTCTCAGAAACACCAGAACCACGTGCCGGAGACGCCGGAAGCACCTGCCGAGCATGCCGGAGCCACCTGCTCGACTCGCCAGAAACACCTGCCGGACAGGCCAAAATCACCTGCCGGGTACGCCAGAACCACCTGGCAGACACTCCGAAATCACCTGTCGCGCATGCCGGAACCACCTCTCAGACGTGCCGGAAGCACGTGCCGGACACGCCGGAAACACCTACCGGACAGACCGGAACCACCTGCCGAGCACGCCGGAGCCACCTGTTCGACTGGCTGGAACCACCTGCCGGTCAGGCCAATATTAACTGCTGGCTATGCCAGAACCACCTGGGGGACAGTCCGGGATCACCTGCCAGCCATGGCGGAACCACCTCTCACACGTACCAGAACCACCTGCCGGAGAAGCTGGAAACACGTCCTGGACAGTCTGGAACCACCTGCCGGCCAAGCCTGAACCACCGGCCAAGCACAACGGAACAACCTGCCAGACACGCCAAAATCACCTGCGTGTTATGCCAGAACCACTTGGAGGACTCTCTGGGATGACCTGCCGGGCATGCCGGAACCACCTCTCAGACGTGCCAGAACCATGTGGCGGACAGTCCGGAATCACCTGTTGGGCATGCGCAACCACCTCTGAGACGTACCAGAACCACATGCCGTGCAGGCTGGAACCACCTACCGGACAGACCGGAATCACCTTTCGGGCATGCCGGAACCACCTGTCAGATGTGCCAGAAACACGTGCCGGAGACGCCGGAAGCTCCTGCCAAGCACGTTGGAACCACCTGCTCAGCTCGCCTGAACCACCTGCCGGACATGCCAAAATCACCTGCCGACTATGCCAGAACCGCTTGGCGAACACTCCGGAATCACTTACCGGGCATGCAGGAACCACCTCTCAGACATGCCAGAATCCCGTGCCCATGACCCCGGAAGCACCAGCCGAGCACGCCGGAACCACCTGCTCAACTCGCCTGAACCACATGACGGATACGCAAAAATCACCTGCCCGCTACACCAGCACCACTTCGGGGACAAGCCGGAATCACGTGAGGGGCATGCCGGCACAGCCTCTCAGACTGAACCTCGTGCCGGACACCACAGAACCACCTGCCGGACAGACCGGAACCATCTGCAGGACACGCCGGAACCACCGGCTCGACCCGCCGGAACGACCGCTGGACATGCAAAATCACCTGCCGGCTACGCCGGAAACACTTGGCGAACACTCCGGAATCTCCTGCCGGGCATGCCGGAACCACCTCTCAGATATGCCAGAACCACGTGCCAATGACCCCGGAAGCACCTGCCGAGCACGCCGGAACCACCTGCTCGACTCGCCAGAACCACCTGCCGGACATGCAAAAATCACCTGCCGGCTACGCCACAACCAGTTGGGGAACACTTCGGAATCACCTGCCGGGCTTGCTGGAACCACCTGCCGGTCATGCCAAAATCACCTGCCAACTACGCCAGTACCACTTGGCGGACACTGTGGAAACACCTGTCGGGCCGGCCGGAACCACATCTCACACGTGCCAGAACCATGTGCATGAGATGCTGGAACCACACCCCGAACAGACGGAAAACACCTGCCAGACCCGTCTGAACAACCTGCCGAGCACGCCGGAGCCACCTGCTCGACTCGCCGGAACCACCTACCTGACATGCCCAAATCACCAGCCGGGTATGCCAGAACCACTTGGCGGACACTCCGGAATCATCTGCCGGACATGCCGGAACCAGCTCTCAGACACACCAGAACCACGTGCCGGAGACGCCGGAAGCACCTGCCGAGCATGCCGGAGCCACCTGCTCGACTCGCCAGAAACACCTGCCGGACACGCCAAAATCACCTGCCGGGTACGCCAGAACCACCTGGCGGACACTCCGAAATCACCTGTCGCGCATGCCGGAACCACCTCTCAGACGTGCCGGAAGCACGTGCCGGACACGCCGCAATCACCTACCGGACAGACCGGAACCACCTGCCGAGCACGCCGGAGCCACCTGTTCGACTGGCTGGAACCACCTGCCGGACAGGCCAATATTAACTGCTGGCTATGCCAGAACCACCTGGGGGACAGTCCGGGATCACCTGCCAGCCATGGCGGAACCACCTCTCACACGTACCAGAACCACGTGCCGGAGAAACTGGAAACACGTCCTGGACAGTCTGGAACCACCTGCCGGCCAAGCCTGAACCACCTGCCAAGCACAACGGAACAACCTGCCAGACACGCCAAAATCACCTGCGTGTTATGCCAGAACCACTTGGAGGACTCTCTGGGATGACCTGCCGGGCATGCCGGAACCACCTCTCAGACGTGCCAGAACCATGTGGCGGACAGTCCGGAATCACCTGTTGGGCATGCGCAACCACCTCTGAGACGTACCAGAACCACATGCCGTGCAGGCTGGAACCACCTACCGGACAGACCGGAATCACCTTTCGGGCATGCCGGAACCACCTGTCAGATGTGCCAGAAACACGTGCCGGAGACGCCGGAAGCACCTGCCAAGCACGTTGGAACCACCTGCTCAACTCGCCTGAACCACCTGCCGGACATGCCAAAATCACCTGCCGACTATGCCAGAACCACTTGGCGAACACTCCGGAATCACTTGCCGGGCATGCAGGAACCACATCTCAGACATGCCAGAACCCCGTGCCAATGACCCCGAAAGCACCAGCCGAGCACGCCGGAACCACCTGCTCAACTCGCCTGAACGACCTGCCGGACACGCCAAAATCACCTGCCCGCTACACCAGCACCACTTCGGGGACAAGCCGGAATCACGTGAGGGGCATGCCGGCACAGCCTCTCAGACTGAACCTCGTGCCGGACACCACAGAACCACCTGCCGGGCAGACCGGAACCACCTGCCGGACACGCCGGAACCACCAGCTCGACCCGCAGGAACGACCGCGGGACATGCAAAATCACCTGCCGGCTACGCCGGAAACACTTGGCGAACACTCCGGAATCACCTGCCGGGCATGCCCGAACCACCTCTCAGATATGCCAGAACCACGTGCCAATGACCCCGGAAGCACCTGCCGAGCACGCCGGAACCACCTGCTCGACTCGCCAGAACCACCTGCCGGACACGCAAAAATCACCTGCCGGCTACGCCACAACCAGTTGGGGAACACTTCGGAATCACCTGCCGGGCTTGCTGGAACCACCTGCCGGTCATGCCAAAATCACCTGCCAACTACGCCAGTACCACTTGGCGGACACTGTGGAAACACCTGTCGGGCCGGCAGGAACCACATCTCACACGTGCCAGAACCATGTGCATGAGATGCTGGAACCACACCCCGAACAGACGGAAAACACCTGCCAGAGCCGTCTGAACAACATGCCGAGCACGCCGGAGCCACCTGCTCGACTCGCCGGAACCACCTACCTGACATGCCCAAATCACCAGCCGGGTATGCCAGAACCACTTGGCGGACACTCCGGAATCATCTGCCGGACATGCCGGAACCAGCTCTCAGACACACCAGAACCACGTGCCGGAGACGCCGGAAGCACCTGCCGAGCATGCCGGAGCCACCTGCTCGACTCGCCAGAAACACCTGCCGGACACGCCAAAATCACCTGCCGGGTACGCCAGAACCACCTGGCGGACACTCCGAAATCACCTGTCGCGCATGCCGGAACCACCTCTCAGACGTGCCGGAAGCACGTGCCGGACACGCCGGAATCACCTACCGGACAGACCGGAACCACCTGCCGAGCACGCCGGAGCCACCTGTTCGACTGGCTGGAACCACCTGCCGGACAGGCCAATATTAACTGCTGGCTATGCCAGAACCACCTGGGGGACAGTCCGGGATCACCTGCCAGCCATGGCGGAACCACCTCTCACACGTACCAGAACCACCTGCCGGAGAAGCTGGAAACACGTCCTCGACAGTCTGGAACCACCTGCCGGCCAAGCCTGAACCACCGGCCAAGCACAACGGAACAACCTGCCAGACACGCCAAAATCACCTGCGTGTTATGCCAGAACCACTTGGAGGACTCTCTGGGATGACCTGCCGGGCATGCCGGAACCACCTCTCAGACGTGCCAGAACCATGTGGCGGACAGTCCGGAATCACCTGTTGGGCATGCGCAACCACCTCTGAGACGTACCAGAACCACATGCCGTGCAGGCTGGAACCACCTACCGGACAGACCGGAATCACCTTTCGGGCATGCCGGAACCACCTGTCAGATGTGCCAGAAACACGTGCCGGAGACGCCGGAAGCTCCTGCCAAGCACGTTGGAACCACCTGCTCAGCTCGCCTGAACCACCTGCCGGACATGCCAAAATCACCTGCCGACTATGCCAGAACCGCTTGGCGAACACTCCGGAATCACTTGCCGGGCATGCAGGAACCACCTCTCAGACATGCCAGAATCCCGTGCCCATGACCCCGGAAGCACCAGCCGAGCACGCCGGAACCACCTGCTCAACTCGCCTGAACCACATGACGGATACGCCAAAATCACCTGCCCGCTACACCAGCACCACTTCGGGGACAAGCCGGAATCACGTGAGGGGCATGCCGGCACAGCCTCTCAGACTGAACCTCGTGCCGGACACCACAGAACCACCTGCCGGACAGACCGGAACCATCTGCAGGACACGCCGGAACCACCGGCTCGACCCGCCGGAACGACCGCTGGACATGCAAAATCACCTGCCGGCTACGCCGGAAACACTTGGCGAACACTCCGGAATCTCCTGCCGGGCATGCCGGAACCACCTCTCAGATATGCCAGAACCACGTGCCAATGACCCCGGAAGCACCTGCCGAGCACGCCGGAACCACCTGCTCGACTCGCCAGAACCACCTGCCGGACATGCAAAAATCACCTGCCGGCTACGCCACAACCAGTTGGGGAACACTTCGGAATCACCTGCCGGGCTTGCTGGAACCACCTGCCGGTCATGCCAAAATCACCTGCCAACTACGCCAGTACCACTTGGCGGACACTGTGGAAACACCTGTCGGGCCGGCCGGAACCACATCTCACACGTGCCAGAACCATGTGCATGAGATGCTGGAACCACACCCCGAACAGACGGAAAACACCTGCCAGACCCGTCTGAACAACCTGCCGAGCACGCCGGAGCCACCTGCTCGACTCGCCGGAACCACCTACCTGACATGCCCAAATCACCAGCCGGGTATGCCAGAACCACTTGGCGGACACTCCGGAATCATCTGCCGGACATGCCGGAACCAGCTCTCAGACACACCAGAACCACGTGCCGGAGACGCCGGAAGCACCTGCCGAGCATGCCGGAGCCACCTTCTCGACTCGCCAGAAACACCTGCCGGACACGCCAAAATCACCTGCCGGGTACGCCAGAGCCACCTGGCGGACACTCCGAAATCACCTGTCGCGCATGCCGGAACCACCTCTCAGACGTGCCGGAAGCACGTGCCGGACACGCCGCAATCACCTACCGGACAGACCGGAACCACCTGCCGAGCACGCCGGAGCCACCTGTTCGACTGGCTGGAACCACCTGCCGGACAGGCCAATATTAACTGCTGGCTATGCCAGAACCACCTGGGGGACAGTCCGGGATCACCTGCCAGCCATGGCGGAACCACCTCTCACACGTACCAGAACCACGTGCCGGAGAAACTGGAAACACGTCCTGGACAGTCTGGAACCACCTGCCGGCCAAGCCTGAACCACCTGCCAAGCACAACGGAACAACCTGCCAGACACGCCAAAATCACCTGCGTGTTATGCCAGAACCACTTGGAGGACTCTCTGGGATGACCTGCCGGGCATGCCGGAACCACCTCTCAGACGTGCCAGAACCATGTGGCGGACAGTCCGGAATCACCTGTTGGGCATGCGCAACCACCTCTGAGACGTACCAGAACCACATGCCGTGCAGGCTGGAACCACCTACCGGACAGACCGGAATCACCTTTCGGGCATGCCGGAACCACCTGTCAGATGTGCCAGAAACACGTGCCGGAGACGCCGGAAGCACCTGCCAAGCACGTTGGAACCACCTGCTCAACTCGCCTGAACCACCTGCCGGACATGCCAAAATCACCTGCCGACTATGCCAGAACCACTTGGCGAACACTCCGGAATCACTTGCCGGGCATGCAGGAACCACATCTCAGACATGCCAGAACCCCGTGCCAATGACCCCGAAAGCACCAGCCGAGCACGCCGGAACCACCTGCTCAACTCGCCTGAACGACCTGCCGGACACGCCAAAATCACCTGCCCGCTACACCAGCACCACTTCGGGGACAAGCCGGAATCACGTGAGGGGCATGCCGGCACAGCCTCTCAGACTGAACCTCGTGCCGGACACCACAGAACCACCTGCCGGGCAGACCGGAACCACCTGCCGGACACGCCGGAACCACCAGCTCGACCCGCAGGAACGACCGCGGGACATGCAAAATCACCTGCCGGCTACGCCGGAAACACTTGGCGAACACTCCGGAATCACCTGCCGGGCATGCCCGAACCACCTCTCAGATATGCCAGAACCACGTGCCAATGACCCCGGAAGCACCTGCCGAGCACGCCGGAACCACCTGCTCGACTCGCCAGAACCACCTGCCGGACACGCAAAAATCACCTGCCGGCTACGCCACAACCAGTTGGGGAACACTTCGGAATCACCTGCCGGGCTTGCTGGAACCACCTGCCGGTCATGCCAAAATCACCTGCCAACTACGCCAGTACCACTTGGCGGACACTGTGGAAACACCTGTCGCGCCGGCCGTAACCACACCTCACACGTGCCAGAACCATGTGCATGAGATGCTGGAACCACACCCCGAACAGACGGAAAACCCCTGCCAGACCCGTCTGAACAACATGCCGAGCACGCCGGAGCCACCTGCTCGACTCGCCGGAACCACCTACCTGACATGCCCAAATCACCAGCCGGGTATGCCAGAACCACTTGGCGGACACTCCGGAATCATCTGCCGGACATGCCGGAACCAGCTCTCAGACACACCAGAACCACGTGCCGGAGACGCCGGAAGCACCTGCCGAGCATGCCGGAGCCACCTGCTCGACTCGCCAGAAACACCTGCCGGACACGCCAAAATCACCTGCCGGGTACGCCAGAGCCACCTGGCGGACACTCCGAAATCACCTGTCGCGCATGCCGGAACCACCTCTCAGACGTGCCGGAAGCACGTGCCGGACACGCCGCAATCACCTACCGGACAGACCGGAACCACCTGCCGAGCACGCCGGAGCCACCTGTTCGACTGGCTGGAACCACCTGCCGGACAGGCCAATATTAACTGCTGGCTATGCCAGAACCACCTGGGGGACAGTCCGGGATCACCTGCCAGCCATGGCGGAACCACCTCTCACACGTACCAGAACCACGTGCCGGAGAAACTGGAAACACGTCCTGGACAGTCTGGAACCACCTGCCGGCCAAGCCTGAACCACCTGCCAAGCACAACGGAACAACCTGCCAGACACGCCAAAATCACCTGCGTGTTATGCCAGAACCACTTGGAGGACTCTCTGGGATGACCTGCCGGGCATGCCGGAACCACCTCTCAGACGTGCCAGAACCATGTGGCGGACAGTCCGGAATCACCTGTTGGGCATGCGCAACCACCTCTGAGACGTACCAGAACCACATGCCGTGCAGGCTGGAACCACCTACCGGACAGACCGGAATCACCTTTCGGGCATGCCGGAACCACCTGTCAGATGTGCCAGAAACACGTGCCGGAGACGCCGGAAGCACCTGCCAAGCACGTTGGAACCACCTGCTCAACTCGCCTGAACCACCTGCCGGACATGCCAAAATCACCTGCCGACTATGCCAGAACCACTTGGCGAACACTCCGGAATCACTTGCCGGGCATGCAGGAACCACATCTCAGACATGCCAGAACCCCGTGCCAATGACCCCGAAAGCACCAGCCGAGCACGCCGGAACCACCTGCTCAACTCGCCTGAACGACCTGCCGGACACGCCAAAATCACCTGCCCGCTACACCAGCACCACTTCGGGGACAAGCCGGAATCACGTGAGGGGCATGCCGGCACAGCCTCTCAGACTGAACCTCGTGCCGGACACCACAGAACCACCTGCCGGGCAGACCGGAACCACCTGCCGGACACGCCGGAACCACCAGCTCGACCCGCAGGAACGACCGCGGGACATGCAAAATCACCTGCCGGCTACGCCGGAAACACTTGGCGAACACTCCGGAATCACCTGCCGGGCATGCCCGAACCACCTCTCAGATATGCCAGAACCACGTGCCAATGACCCCGGAAGCACCTGCCGAGCACGCCGGAACCACCTGCTCGACTCGCCAGAACCACCTGCCGGACACGCAAAAATCACCTGCCGGCTACGCCACAACCAGTTGGGGAACACTTCGGAATCACCTGCCGGGCTTGCTGGAACCACCTGCCGGTCATGCCAAAATCACCTGCCAACTACGCCAGTACCACTTGGCGGACACTGTGGAAACACCTGTCGGGCCGGCAGGAACCACATCTCACACGTGCCAGAACCATGTGCATGAGATGCTGGAACCACACCCCGAACAGACGGAAAACACCTGCCAGAGCCGTCTGAACAACATGCCGAGCACGCCGGAGCCACCTGCTCGACTCGCCGGAACCACCTACCTGACATGCCCAAATCACCAGCCGGGTATGCCAGAACCACTTGGCGGACACTCCGGAATCATCTGCCGGACATGCCGGAACCAGCTCTCAGACACACCAGAACCACGTGCCGGAGACGCCGGAAGCACCTGCCGAGCATGCCGGAGCCACCTGCTCGACTCGCCAGAAACACCTGCCGGACACGCCAAAATCACCTGCCGGGTACGCCAGAACCACCTGGCGGACACTCCGAAATCACCTGTCGCGCATGCCGGAACCACCTCTCAGACGTGCCGGAAGCACGTGCCGGACACGCCGGAATCACCTACCGGACAGACCGGAACCACCTGCCGAGCACGCCGGAGCCACCTGTTCGACTGGCTGGAACCACCTGCCGGACAGGCCAATATTAACTGCTGGCTATGCCAGAACCACCTGGGGGACAGTCCGGGATCACCTGCCAGCCATGGCGGAACCACCTCTCACACGTACCAGAACCACCTGCCGGAGAAGCTGGAAACACGTCCTCGACAGTCTGGAACCACCTGCCGGCCAAGCCTGAACCACCGGCCAAGCACAACGGAACAACCTGCCAGACACGCCAAAATCACCTGCGTGTTATGCCAGAACCACTTGGAGGACTCTCTGGGATGACCTGCCGGGCATGCCGGAACCACCTCTCAGACGTGCCAGAACCATGTGGCGGACAGTCCGGAATCACCTGTTGGGCATGCGCAACCACCTCTGAGACGTACCAGAACCACATGCCGTGCAGGCTGGAACCACCTACCGGACAGACCGGAATCACCTTTCGGGCATGCCGGAACCACCTGTCAGATGTGCCAGAAACACGTGTCGGAGACGCCGGAAGCTCCTGCCAAGCACGTTGGAACCACCTTCTCAGCTCGCCTGAACCACCTGCCGGACATGCCAAAATCACCTGCCGACTATGCCAGAACCGCTTGGCGAACACTCCGGAATCACTTGCCGGGCATGCAGGAACCACCTCTCAGACATGCCAGAATCCCGTGCCCATGACCCCGGAAGCACCAGCCGAGCACGCCGGAACCACCTGCTCAACTCGCCTGAACCACATGACGGATACGCAAAAATCACCTGCCCGCTACACCAGCACCACTTCGGGGACAAGCCGGAATCACGTGAGGGGCATGCCGGCACAGCCTCTCAGACTGAACCTCGTGCCGGACACCACAGAACCACCTGCCGGACAGACCGGAACCATCTGCAGGACACGCCGGAACCACCGGCTCGACCCGCCGGAACGACCGCTGGACATGCAAAATCACCTGCCGGCTACGCCGGAAACACTTGGCGAACACTCCGGAATCTCCTGCCGGGCATGCCGGAACCACCTCTCAGATATGCCAGAACCACGTGCCAATGACCCCGGAAGCACCTGCCGAGCACGCCGGAACCACCTGCTCGACTCGCCAGAACCACCTGCCGGACATGCAAAAATCACCTGCCGGCTACGCCACAACCAGTTGGGGAACACTTCGGAATCACCTGCCGGGCTTGCTGGAACCACCTGCCGGTCATGCCAAAATCACCTGCCAACTACGCCAGTACCACTTGGCGGACACTGTGGAAACACCTGTCGGGCCGGCCGGAACCACATCTCACACGTGCCAGAACCATGTGCATGAGATGCTGGAACCACACCCCGAACAGACGGAAAACACCTGCCAGACCCGTCTGAACAACCTGCCGAGCACGCCGGAGCCACCTGCTCGACTCGCCGGAACCACCTACCTGACATGCCCAAATCACCAGCCGGGTATGCCAGAACCACTTGGCGGACACTCCGGAATCATCTGCCGGACATGCCGGAACCAGCTCTCAGACACACCAGAACCACGTGCCGGAGACGCCGGAAGCACCTGCCGAGCATGCCGGAGCCACCTGCTCGACTCGCCAGAAACACCTGCCGGACACGCCAAAATCACCTGCCGGGTACGCCAGAACCACCTGGCGGACACTCCGAAATCACCTGTCGCGCATGCCGGAACCACCTCTCAGACGTGCCGGAAGCACGTGCCGGACACGCCGCAATCACCTACCGGACAGACCGGAACCACCTGCCGAGCACGCCGGAGCCACCTGTTCGACTGGCTGGAACCACCTGCCGGACAGGCCAATATTAACTGCTGGCTATGCCAGAACCACCTGGGGGACAGTCCGGGATCACCTGCCAGCCATGGCGGAACCACCTCTCACACGTACCAGAACCACGTGCCGGAGAAACTGGAAACACGTCCTGGACAGTCTGGAACCACCTGCCGGCCAAGCCTGAACCACCTGCCAAGCACAACGGAACAACCTGCCAGACACGCCAAAATCACCTGCGTGTTATGCCAGAACCACTTGGAGGACTCTCTGGGATGACCTGCCGGGCATGCCGGAACCACCTCTCAGACGTGCCAGAACCATGTGGCGGACAGTCCGGAATCACCTGTTGGGCATGCGCAACCACCTCTGAGACGTACCAGAACCACATGCCGTGCAGGCTGGAACCACCTACCGGACAGACCGGAATCACCTTTCGGGCATGCCGGAACCACCTGTCAGATGTGCCAGAAACACGTGCCGGAGACGCCGGAAGCACCTGCCAAGCACGTTGGAACCACCTGCTCAACTCGCCTGAACCACCTGCCGGACATGCCAAAATCACCTGCCGACTATGCCAGAACCACTTGGCGAGCACTCCGGAATCACTTGCCGGGCATGCAGGAACCACATCTCAGACATGCCAGAACCCCGTGCCAATGACCCCGAAAGCACCAGCCGAGCACGCCGGAACCACCTGCTCAACTCGCCTGAACGACCTGCCGGACACGCCAAAATCACCTGCCCGCTACACCAGCACCACTTCGGGGACAAGCCGGAATCACGTGAGGGGCATGCCGGCACAGCCTCTCAGACTGAACCTCGTGCCGGACACCACAGAACCACCTGCCGGGCAGACCGGAACCACCTGCCGGACACGCCGGAACCACCAGCTCGACCCGCAGGAACGACCGCGGGACATGCAAAATCACCTGCCGGCTACGCCGGAAACACTTGGCGAACACTCCGGAATCACCTGCCGGGCATGCCCGAACCACCTCTCAGATATGCCAGAACCACGTGCCAATGACCCCGGAAGCACCTGCCGAGCACGCCGGAACCACCTGCTCGACTCGCCAGAACCACCTGCCGGACACGCAAAAATCACCTGCCGGCTACGCCACAACCAGTTGGGGAACACTTCGGAATCACCTGCCGGGCTTGCTGGAACCACCTGCCGGTCATGCCAAAATCACCTGCCAACTACGCCAGTACCACTTGGCGGACACTGTGGAAACACCTGTCGCGCCGGCCGTAACCACACCTCACACGTGCCAGAACCATGTGCATGAGATGCTGGAACCACACCCCGAACAGACGGAAAACCCCTGCCAGACCCGTCTGAACAACATGCCGAGCACGCCGGAGCCACCTGCTCGACTCGCCGGAACCACCTACCTGACATGCCCAAATCACCAGCCGGGTATGCCAGAACCACTTGGCGGACACTCCGGAATCATCTGCCGGACATGCCGGAACCAGCTCTCAGACACACCAGAACCACGTGCCGGAGACGCCGGAAGCACCTGCCGAGCATGCCGGAGCCACCTGCTCGACTCGCCAGAAACACCTGCCGGACACGCCAAAATCACCTGCCGGGTACGCCAGAACCACCTGGCGGACACTCCGAAATCACCTGTCGCGCATGCCGGAACCACCTCTCAGACGTGCCGGAAGCACGTGCCGGACACGCCGGAATCACCTACCGGACAGACCGGAACCACCTGCCGAGCACGCCGGAGCCACCTGTTCGACTGGCTGGAACCACCTGCCGGACAGGCCAATATTAACTGCTGGCTATGCCAGAACCACCTGGGGGACAGTCCGGGATCACCTGCCAGCCATGGCGGAACCACCTCTCACACGTACCAGAACCACCTGCCGGAGAAGCTGGAAACACGTCCTCGACAGTCTGGAACCACCTGCCGGCCAAGCCTGAACCACCTGCCAAGCACAACGGAACAACCTGCCAGACACGCCAAAATCAACTGCGTGTTATGCCAGAACCACTTGGAGGACTCTCTGGGATGACCTGCCGGGCATGCCGGAACCACCTCTCAGACGTGCCAGAACCATGTGGCGGACAGTCCGGAATCACCTGTTGGGCATGCGCAACCACCTCTGAGACGTACCAGAACCACATGCCGTGCAGGCTGGAACCACCTACCGGACAGACCGGAATCACCTTTCGGGCATGCCGGAACCACCTGTCAGATGTGCCAGAAACACGTGCCGGAGACGCCGGAAGCACCGGCCAAGCACGTTGGAACCACCTGCTCAACTCGCCTGAACCACCTGCCGGACATGCCAAAATCACCTGCCGACTATGCCAGAACCACTTGGCGAACACTCCGGAATCACTTGCCGGGCATGCAGGAACCACCTCTCAGACATGCCAGAACCCCGTGCCAATGACCCCGGAAGCACCAGCCGAGCACGCCGGAACCACCTGCTCAACTCGCCTGAACCACCTGCCGGACACACCAAAATCACCTGCCCGCTACACCAGCACCACTTCGGGGACAAGCCGGAATCACGTGAGGGGCATGCCGGCACAGCCTCTCAGACTGAACCTCGTGCCGGACACCACAGAACCACCTGCCGGACAGACCGGAACCACCTGCCGGACACGCCGGAACCACCGGCTCGACCCGCCGGAACGACCGCTGGACATGCAAAATCACCTGCCGGCTACGCCGGAAACACTTGGCGAACACTCCGGAATCACCTGCCGGGCATGCCGGAACCACCTCTCAGATATGCCAGAACCACGTGCCAATGACCCCGGAAGCACCTGCCGAGCACGCCGGAACCACCTGCTCGACTCGCCAGAACCACCTGCCGGACACGCAAAAATCACCTGCCGGCTACGCCACAACCAGTTGGGGAACACTTCGGAATCACCTGCCGGGCTTGCTGGAACCACCTGCCGGTCATGCCAAAATCACCTGCCAACTACGCCAGTACCACTTGGCGGACACTGTGGAAACACCTGTCGCGCCGGCCGGAACCACATCTCACACGTGCCAGAACCATGTGCATGAGATGCTGGAACCACACCCCGAACAGACGGAAAACCCCTGCCAGACCCGTCTGAACAACCTGCCGAGCACGCCGGAGCCACCTGCTCGACTCGCCGGAACCACCTACCTGACATGCCCAAATCACCAGCCGGGTATGCCAGAACCACTTGGCGGACACTCCAGAATCATCTGCCGGACATGCCGGAACCAGCTCTCAGACACACCAGAACCACGTGCCGGAGACGCCGGAAGCACCTGCCGAGCATGCCGGAGCCACCTGCTCGACTCGCCAGAAACACCTGCCGGACACGCCAAAATCACCTGCCGGGTACGCCAGAACCACCTGGCGGACACTCCGAAATCACCTGTCGCGCATGCCGGAACCACCTCTCAGACGTGCCGGAAGCACGTGCCGGACACGCCGGAATCACCTAGCGGACAGACCGGAACCACCTGCCGAGCACGCCGGAGCCACCTGTTCGACTGGCTGGAACCACCTGCCGGACAGGCCAATATTAACTGCTGGCTATGCCAGAACCACCTGGGGGACAGTCCGGGATCACCTGCCAGCCATGGCGGAACCACCTCTCACACGTACCAGAACCACCTGCCGGAGAAGCTGGAAACACGTCCTGGACAGTCTGGAACCACCTGCCGGCCAAGCCTGAACCACCTGCCAAGCACAACGGAACAACCTGCCAGACACGCCAAAATCACCTGCGTGTTATGCCAGAACCACTTGGAGGACTCTCTGGGATGACCTGCCGGGCATGCCGGAACCACCTCTCAGACGTGCCAGAACCATGTGGCGGACAGTCCGGAATCACCTGTTGGGCATGCGCAACCACCTCTGAGACGTACCAGAACCACATGCCGTGCAGGCTGGAACCACCTACCGGACAGACCGGAATCACCTTTCGGGCATGCCGGAACCACCTGTCAGATGTGCCAGAAACACGTGCTGGAGACGCCGGAAGCACCTGCCAAGCACGTTGGAACCACCTGCTCAACTCGCATGAACCACCTGCCGGACATGCCAAAATCACCTGCCGACTATGCCAGAACCACTTGGCGAACACTCTGGAAACACTTGCCGGGCATGCAGGAACCACCTCTCAGACATGCCAGAACCCCGTGCCAATGACCCCGGAAGCACCAGCCGAGCACGCCGGAACCACCTGCTCGACTCGCCAGAACCACCTGCCGGACATGCAAAAATCACCTGCCGGCTACGCCACAACCAGTTGGGGAACACTTCGGAATCACCTGCCGGGCTTGCTGGAACCACCTGCCGGTCATGCCAAAATCACCTGCCAACTACGCCAGTACCACTTGGCGGACACTGTGGAAACACCTGTCGGGCCGGCCGGAACCCCATCTCACACGTGCCAGAACCATGTGCATGAGATGCTGGAACCACACCCCGAACAGACGGAAAACACCTGCCAGACCCGTCTGAACAACCTGCCGAGCACGCCGGAGCCACCTGCTCGACTCGCCGGAACCACCTACCTGACATGCCCAAATCACCAGCCGGGTATGCCAGAACCACTTGGCGGACACTCCGGAATCATCTGCCGGACATGCCGGAACCAGCTCTCAGACACACCAGAACCACGTGCCGGAGACGCCGGAAGCACCTGCCGAGCATGCCGGAGCCACCTGCTCGACTCGCCAGAAACACCTGCCGGACACGCCAAAATCACCTGCCGGGTACGCCAGAACCACCTGGCGGACACTCCGAAATCACCTGTCGCGCATGCCGGAACCACCTCTCAGACGTGCCGGAAGCACGTGCCGGACACGCCGCAATCACCTACCGGACAGACCGGAACCACCTGCCGAGCACGCCGGAGCCACCTGTTCGACTGGCTGGAACCACCTGCCGGACAGGCCAATATTAACTGCTGGCTATGCCAGAACCACCTGGGGGACAGTCCGGGATCACCTGCCAGCCATGGCGGAACCACCTCTCACACGTACCAGAACCACGTGCCGGAGAAACTGGAAACACGTCCTGGACAGTCTGGAACCACCTGCCGGCCAAGCCTGAACCACCTGCCAAGCACAACGGAACAACCTGCCAGACACGCCAAAATCACCTGCGTGTTATGCCAGAACCACTTGGAGGACTCTCTGGGATGACCTGCCGGGCATGCCGGAACCACCTCTCAGACGTGCCAGAACCATGTGGCGGACAGTCCGGAATCACCTGTTGGGCATGCGCAACCACCTCTGAGACGTACCAGAACCACATGCCGTGCAGGCTGGAACCACCTACCGGACAGACCGGAATCACCTTTCGGGCATGCCGGAACCACCTGTCAGATGTGCCAGAAACACGTGCCGGAGACGCCGGAAGCACCTGCCAAGCACGTTGGAACCACCTGCTCAACTCGCCTGAACCACCTGCCGGACATGCCAAAATCACCTGCCGACTATGCCAGAACCACTTGGCGAACACTCCGGAATCACTTGCCGGGCATGCAGGAACCACATCTCAGACATGCCAGAACCCCGTGCCAATGACCCCGAAAGCACCAGCCGAGCACGCCGGAACCACCTGCTCAACTCGCCTGAACGACCTGCCGGACACGCCAAAATCACCTGCCCGCTACACCAGCACCACTTCGGGGACAAGCCGGAATCACGTGAGGGGCATGCCGGCACAGCCTCTCAGACTGAACCTCGTGCCGGACACCACAGAACCACCTGCCGGGCAGACCGGAACCACCTGCCGGACACGCCGGAACCACCAGCTCGACCCGCAGGAACGACCGCGGGACATGCAAAATCACCTGCCGGCTACGCCGGAAACACTTGGCGAACACTCCGGAATCACCTGCCGGGCATGCCCGAACCACCTCTCAGATATGCCAGAACCACGTGCCAATGACCCCGGAAGCACCTGCCGAGCACGCCGGAACCACCTGCTCGACTCGCCAGAACCACCTGCCGGACACGCAAAAATCACCTGCCGGCTACGCCACAACCAGTTGGGGAACACTTCGGAATCACCTGCCGGGCTTGCTGGAACCACCTGCCGGTCATGCCAAAATCACCTGCCAACTACGCCAGTACCACTTGGCGGACACTGTGGAAACACCTGTCGGGCCGGCAGGAACCACATCTCACACGTGCCAGAACCATGTGCATGAGATGCTGGAACCACACCCCGAACAGACGGAAAACACCTGCCAGAGCCGTCTGAACAACATGCCGAGCACGCCGGAGCCACCTGCTCGACTCGCCGGAACCACCTACCTGACATGCCCAAATCACCAGCCGGGTATGCCAGAACCACTTGGCGGACACTCCGGAATCATCTGCCGGACATGCCGGAACCAGCTCTCAGACACACCAGAACCACGTGCCGGAGACGCCGGAAGCACCTGCCGAGCATGCCGGAGCCACCTGCTCGACTCGCCAGAAACACCTGCCGGACACGCCAAAATCACCTGCCGGGTACGCCAGAACCACCTGGCGGACACTCCGAAATCACCTGTCGCGCATGCCGGAACCACCTCTCAGACGTGCCGGAAGCACGTGCCGGACACGCCGCAATCACCTAGCGGACAGACCGGAACCACCTGCCGAGCACGCCGGAGCCACCTGTTCGACTGGCTGGAACCACCTGCCGGACAGGCCAATATTAACTGCTGGCTATGCCAGAACCACCTGGGGGACAGTCCGGGATCACCTGCCAGCCATGGCGGAACCACCTCTCACACGTACCAGAACCACCTGCCGGAGAAGCTGGAAACACGTCCTGGACAGTCTGGAACCACCTGCCGGCCAAGCCTGAATCACCTGCCAAGCACAACGGAACAACCTGCCAGACACGCCAAAATCACCTGCGTGTTATGCCAGAACCACTTGGAGGACTCTCTGGGATGACCTGCCGGGCATGCCGGAACCACCTCTCAGACGTGCCAGAACCATGTGGCGGACAGTCCGGAATCACCTGTTGGGCATGCGCAACCACCTCTGAGACGTACCAGAACCACATGCCGTGCAGGCTGGAACCACCTACCGGACAGACCGGAATCACCTTTCGGGCATGCCGGAACCACCTGTCAGATGTGCCAGAAACACGTGCTGGAGACGCCGGAAGCACCTGCCAAGCACGTCGGAACCACCTGCTCAACTCGCATGAACCACCTGCCGGACATGCCAAAATCACCTGCCGACTATGCCAGAACCACTTGGCGAACACTCCGGAAACACTTGCCGGGCATGCAGGAACCACCTCTCAGACATGCCAGAACCCCGTGCCAATGACCCCGGAAGCACCAGCCGAGCACGCCGGAACCACCTGCTCAACTCGCCTGAACCACCTGCCGGACACGCCAAAATCACCTGCCCGCTACACCAGCACCACTTCGGGGACAAGCCGGAATCACGTGAGGGGCATGCCGGCACAGCCTCTCAGACTGAACCTCATGCCGGACACCACAGAACCAACTGCCGGACAGACCGGAACCACCTGCCGGACACGCCGGAACCACCGGCTCGACCCGCCGGAACGACCGCTGGACATGCAAAATCACCTGCCGGCTACGCCGGAAACACTTGGCGAACACTCCGGAATCACCTGCCGGGCATGCCGGAACCACCTCTCAGATATGCCAGAACCACGTGCCAATGACCCCGGAAGCACCTGCCGAGCACGCCGGAACCACCTGCTCGACTCGCCAGAACCACCTGCCGGACACGCAAAAATCACCTGCCGGCTACGCCACAACCAGTTGGGGAACACTTCGGAATCACCTGCCGGGCTTGCTGGAACCACCTGCCGGTCATGCCAAAATCACCTGCCAACTACGCCAGTACCACTTGGCGGACACTGTGGAAACACCTGTCGGGCCGGCCGGAACCACATCTCACACGTGCCAGAACCATGTGCATGAGATGCTGGAACCACACCCCGAACAGACGGAAAACACCTGCCAGACCCGTCTGAACAACCTGCCGAGCACGCCGGAGCCACCTGCTCGACTCGCCGGAACCACCTACCTGACATGCCCAAATCACCAGCCGGGTATGCCAGAACCACTTGGCGGACACTCCGGAATCATCTGCCGGACATGCCGGAACCAGCTCTCAGACACACCAGAACCACGTGCCGGAGACGCCGGAATCACCTGCCGAGCATGCCGGAGCCACCTGCTCGACTCGCCAGAAACACCTGCCGGACACGCCAAAATCACCTGCCGGGTACGCCAGAACCACCTGGCGGACACTCCGAAATCACCTGTCGCGCATGCCGGAACCACCTCTCAGACGTGCCGGAAGCACGTGCCGGACACGCTGGAATCACCTAGCGGACAGACCGGAACCACCTGCCGAGCACGCCGGAGCCACCTGTTCGACTGGCTGGAACCACCTGCCGGACAGGCCAATATTAACTGCTGGCTATGCCAGAACCACCTGGAGGACAGTCCGGGATCACCTGCCAGCCATGGCGGAACCACCTCTCACACGTACCAGAACCACCTGCCGGAGAAGCTGGAAACACGTCCTCGACAGTCTGGAACCACCTGCCGGCCAAGCCTGAACCACCTGCCAAGCACAACGGAACAACCTGCCAGACACGCCAAAATCACCTGCGTGCTATGCCAGAACCACTTGGAGGACTCTCTGGGATGACCTGCCGGGCATGCCGGAACCACCTCTCAGACGTGCCAGAACCATGTGGCGGACAGTCCGGAATCACCTGTTGGGCATGCGCAACCACCTCTGAGACGTACCAGAACCACATGCCGTGCAGGCTGGAACCACCTACCGGACAGACCGGAATCACCTTTCGGGCATGCCGGAACCACCTGTCAGATGTGCCAGAAACACGTGCCGGAGACGCCGGAAGCACCTGCCAAGCACGTTGGAACCACCTGCTCAACTCGCCTGAACCACCTGCCGGACATGCCAAAATCACCTGCCGACTATGCCAGAACCACTTGGCGAACACTCCGGAATCACTTGCCGGGCATGCAGGAACCACCTCTCAGACATGCCAGAACCCCGTGCCAATGACCCCGGAAGCACCAGCCGAGCACGCCGGAACCACCTGCTCAACTCGCCTGAACCACCTGCCGGACACGCCAAAATCACCTGCCCGCTACACCAGCACCACTTCGGGGACAAGCCGGAATCACGTGAGGGGCATGCCGGCACAGCCTCTCAGACTGAACCTCGTGCCGGACACCACAGAACCACCTGCCGGACAGACCGGAACCACCTGCCGGACACGCCGGAACCACCGGCTCGACCCGCCGGAACGACCGCTGGACATGCAAAATCACCTGCCGGCTACGCCGGAAACACTTGGCGAACACTCCGGAATCACCTGCCGGGCATGCCGGAACCACCTCTCAGATATGCCAGAACCACGTGCCAATGACCCCGGAAGCACCTGCCGAGCACGCCGGAACCACCTGCTCGACTCGCCAGAACCACCTGCCGGACACGCAAAAATCACCTGCCGGCTACGCCACAACCAGTTGGGGAACACTTCGGAATCACCTGCCGGGCTTGCTGGAACCACCTGCCGGTCATGCCAAAATCACCTGCCAACTACGCCAGTACCACTTGGCGGACACTGTGGAAACACCTGTCGCGCCGGCCGGAACCACATCTCACACGTGCCAGAACCATGTGCATGAGATGCTGGAACCACACCCCGAACAGACGGAAAACCCCTGCCAGACCCGTCTGAACAACCTGCCGAGCACGCCGGAGCCACCTGCTCGACTCGCCGGAACCACCTACCTGACATGCCCAAATCACCAGCCGGGTATGCCAGAACCACTTGGCGGACACTCCGGAATCATCTGCCGGACATGCCGGAACCAGCTCTCAGACACACCAGAACCACGTGCCGGAGACGCCGGAAGCACCTGCCGAGCATGCCGGAGCCACCTGCTCGACTCGCCAGAAACACCTGCCGGACACGCCAAAATCACCTGCCGGGTACGCCAGAACCACCTGGCGGACACTCCGAAATCACCTGTCGCGCATGCCGGAACCACCTCTCAGACGTGCCGGAAGCACGTGCCGGACACGCCGCAATCACCTAGCGGACAGACCGGAACCACCTGCCGAGCACGCCGGAGCCACCTGTTCGACTGGCTGGAACCACCTGCCGGACAGGCCAATATTAACTGCTGGCTATGCCAGAACCACCTGGGGGACAGTCCGGGATCACCTGCCAGCCATGGCGGAACCACCTCTCACACGTACCAGAACCACCTGCCGGAGAAGCTGGAAACACGTCCTGGACAGTCTGGAACCACCTGCCGGCCAAGCCTGAACCACCTGCCAAGCACAACGGAACAACCTGCCAGACACGCCAAAATCACCTGCGTGTTATGCCAGAACCACTTGGAGGACTCTCTGGGATGACCTGCCGGGCATGCCGGAACCACCTCTCAGACGTGCCAGAACCATGTGGCGGACAGTCCGGAATCACCTGTTGGGCATGCGCAACCACCTCTGAGACGTACCAGAACCACATGCCGTGCAGGCTGGAACCACCTACCGGACAGACCGGAATCACCTTTCGGGCATGCCGGAACCACCTGTCAGATGTGCCAGAAACACGTGCCGGAGACGCCGGAAGCACCTGCCAAGCACGTTGGAACCACCTGCTCAACTCGCCTGAACCACCTGCCGGACATGCCAAAATCACCTGCCGACTATGCCAGAACCACTTGGCGAACACTCCGGAATCACTTGCCGGGCATGCAGGAACCACCTCTCAGACATGCCAGAACCCCGTGCCAATGACCCCGGAAGCACCAGCCGAGCACGCCGGAACCACCTGCTCAACTCGCCTGAACCACCTGCCGGACACGCCAAAATCACCTGCCCGCTACACCAGCACCACTTCGGGGACAAGCCGGAATCACGTGAGGGGCATGCCGGCACAGCCTCTCAGACTGAACCTCGTGCCGGACACCACAGAACCACCTGCCGGACAGACCGGAACCACCTGCCGGACACGCCGGAACCACCGGCTCGACCCGCCGGAACGACCGCTGGACATGCAAAATCACCTGCCGGCTACGCCGGAAACACTTGGCGAACACTCCGGAATCACCTGAGGGGCATGCCGGAACCACCTCTCAGATATGCCAGAACCACGTGCCAATGACCCCGGAAGCACCTGCCGAGCACGCCGGAACCACCTGCTCGACTCGCCAGAACCACCTGCCGGACACGCAAAAATCACCTGCCGGCTACGCCACAACCAGTTGGGGAACACTTCGGAATCACCTGCCGGGCTTGCTGGAACCACCTGCCGGTCATGCCAAAATCACCTGCCAACTACGCCAGTACCACTTGGCGGACACTGTGGAAACACCTGTCGGGCCGGCAGGAACCACATCTCACACGTGCCAGAACCATGTGCATGAGATGCTGGAACCACACCCCGAACAGACGGAAAACACCTGCCAGACCCGTCTGAACAACCTGCCGAGCACGCCGGAGCCACCTGCTCGACTCGCCGGAACCACCTACCTGACATGCCCAAATCACCAGCCGGGTATGCCAGAACCACTTGGCGGACACTCCGGAATCATCTGCCGGACATGCCGGAACCAGCTCTCAGACACACCAGAACCACGTGCCGGAGACGCCGGAATCACCTGCCGAGAATGCCGGAGCCACCTGCTCGACTCGCCAGAAACACCTGCCGGACACGCCAAAATCACCTGCCGGGTACGCCAGAACCACCTGGCGGACACTCCGAAATCACCTGTCGCGCATGCCGGAACCACCTCTCAGACGTGCCGGAAGCACGTGCCGGACACGCCGCAATCACCTAGCGGACAGACCGGAACCACCTGCCGAGCACGCCGGAGCCACCTGTTCGACTGGCTGGAACCACCTGCCGGACAGGCCAATATTAACTGCTGGCTATGCCAGAACCACCTGGGGGACAGTCCGGGATCACCTGCCAGCCATGGCGGAACCACCTCTCACACGTACCAGAACCACCTGCCGGAGAAGCTGGAAACACGTCCTCGACAGTCTGGAACCACCTGCCGGCCAAGCCTGAACCACCTGCCAAGCACAACGGAACAACCTGCCAGACACGCCAAAATCACCTGCGTGTTATGCCAGAACCACTTGGAGGACTCTCTGGGATGACCTGCCGGGCATGCCGGAACCACCTCTCAGACGTGCCAGAACCATGTGGCGGACAGTCCGGAATCACCTGTTGGGCATGCGCAACCACCTCTGAGACGTACCAGAACCACATGCCGTGCAGGCTGGAACCACCTACCGGACAGACCGGAATCACCTTTCGGGCATGCCGGAACCACCTGTCAGATGTGCCAGAAACACGTGCCGGAGACGCCGGAAGCACCTGCCAAGCACGTTGGAACCACCTGCTCAACTCGCCTGAACCACCTGCCGGACATGCCAAAATCACCTGCCGACTATGCCAGAACCACTTGGCGAACACTCCGGAATCACTTGCCGGGCATGCAGGAACCACCTCTCAGACATGCCAGAACCCCGTGCCAATGACCCCGGAAGCACCAGCTGAGCACGCCGGAACCACCTGCTCAACTCGCCTGAACCACCTGCCGGACATGCCAAAATCACCTGCCCGCTACACCAGCACCACTTCGGGGACAAGCCGGAATCACGTGAGGGGCATGCCGGCACAGCCTCTCAGACTGAACCTCGTGCCGGACACCACAGAACCACCTGCCGGACAGACCGGAACCACCTGCCGGACACGCCGGAACCACCGGCTCGACCCGCCGGAACGACCGCTGGACATGCAAAATCACCTGCCGGCTACGCCGGAAACACTTGGCGAACACTCCGGAATCACCTGCCGGGCATGCCGGAACCACCTCTCAGATATGCCAGAACCACGTGCCAATGACCCCGGAAGCACCTGCCGAGCACGCCGGAACCACCTGCTCGACTCGCCAGAACCACCTGCCGGACACGCAAAAATCACCTGCCGGCTACGCCACAACCAGTTGGGGAACACTTCGGAATCACCTGCCGGGCTTGCTGGAACCACCTGCCGGTCATGCCAAAATCACCTGCCAACTACGCCAGTACCACTTGGCGGACACTGTGGAAACACCTGTCGCGCCGGCCGGAACCACATCTCACACGTGCCAGAACCATGTGCATGAGATGCTGGAACCACACCCCGAACAGACGGAAAACCCCTGCCAGACCCGTCTGAACAACCTGCCGAGCACGCCGGAGCCACCTGCTCGACTCGCCGGAACCACCTACCTGACATGCCCAAATCACCAGCCGGGTATGCCAGAACCACTTGGCGGACACTCCGGAATCATCTGCCGGACATGCCGGAACCAGCTCTCAGACACACCAGAACCACGTGCCGGAGACGCCGGAAGCACCTGCCGAGCATGCCGGAGCCACCTGCTCGACTCGCCAGAAACACCTGCCGGACACGCCAAAATCACCTGCCGGGTACGCCAGAACCACCTGGCGGACACTCCGAAATCACCTGTCGCGCATGCCGGAACCACCTCTCAGACGTGCCGGAAGCACGTGCCGGACACGCCGCAATCACCTAGCGGACAGACCGGAACCACCTGCCGAGCACGCCGGAGCCACCTGTTCGACTGGCTGGAACCACCTGCCGGACAGGCCAATATTAACTGCTGGCTATGCCAGAACCACCTGGGGGACAGTCCGGGATCACCTGCCAGCCATGGCGGAACCACCTCTCACACGTACCAGAACCACCTGCCGGAGAAGCTGGAAACACGTCCTGGACAGTCTGGAACCACCTGCCGGCCAAGCCTGAACCACCTGCCAAGCACAACGGAACAACCTGCCAGACACGCCAAAATCACCTGCGTGTTATGCCAGAACCACTTGGAGGACTCTCTGGGATGACCTGCCGGGCATGCCGGAACCACCTCTCAGACGTGCCAGAACCATGTGGCGGACAGTCCGGAATCACCTGTTGGGCATGCGCAACCACCTCTGAGACGTACCAGAACCACATGCCGTGCAGGCTGGAACCACCTACCGGACAGACCGGAATCACCTTTCGGGCATGCCGGAACCACCTGTCAGATGTGCCCGAAACACGTGCCGGAGACGCCGGAAGCACCTGCCAAGCACGTTGGAACCACCTGCTCAACTCGCCTGAACCACCTGCCGGACATGCCAAAATCACCTGCCGACTATGCCAGAACCACTTGGCGAACACTCCGGAATCACTTGCCGGGCATGCAGGAACCACCTCTCAGACATGCCAGAACCCCGTGCCAATGACCCCGGAAGCACCAGCCGAGCACGCCGGAACCACCTGCTCAACTCGCCTGAACCACCTGCCGGACACGCCAAAATCACCTGCCCGCTACACCAGCACCACTTCGGGGACAAGCCGGAATCACGTGAGGGGCATGCCGGCACAGCCTCTCAGACTGAACCTCGTGCCGGACACCACAGAACCACCTGCCGGACAGACCGGAACCACCTGCCGGACACGCCGGAACCACCGGCTCGACCCGCCGGAACGACCGCTGGACATGCAAAATCACCTGCCGGCTACGCCGGAAACACTTGGCGAACACTCCGGAATCACCTGCCAGGCATGCCAGAACCACCTCTCAGATAAGCCAGAACCACGTGCCAATGACCCCGGAAGCACCTGCCGAGCACGCCGGAACCACCTGCTCGACTCGCCAGAACCACCTGCCGGACACGCAAAAATCACCTGCCGGCTACGCCACAACCAGTTGGGGAACACTTCGGAATCACCTGCCGGGCTTGCTGGAACCACCTGCCGGTCATGCCAAAATCACCTGCCAACTACGCCAGTACCACTTGGCGGACACTGTGGAAACACCTGTCGCGCCGGCCGGAACCACATCTCACACGTGCCAGAACCATGTGCATGAGATGCTGGAACCACACCCCGAACAGACGGAAAACACCTGCCAGACCCGTCTGAACAACCTGCCGAGCACGCCAGAGCCACCTGCTCGACTCGCCGGAACCACCTACCTGACATGCCAAAATCACCAGCCCGGTATGCCAGAACCAGTTGGCGGACACTCCGGAATCATCTGCCGGACATGCCGGAACCAGCTCTCAGACACACCAGAACCACGTGCCGGAGACGCCGGAAGCACCTGCCGAGCATGCCGGAGCCACCTGCTCGACTCGCCAGAAACACCTGCCGGACACGCCAAAATCACCTGCCGGGTACGCCAGAACCACCTGGCGGACACTCCGAAATCACCTGTCGCGCATGCCGGAACCACCTCTCAGACGTGCCGGAAGCACGTGCCGGACACGCCGGAATCACCTAGCGGACAGACCGGAACCACCTGCCGAGCACGCCGGAGCCACCTGTTCGACTGGCTGGAACCACCTGCCGGACAGGCCAATATTAACTGCTGGCTATGCCAAGAGCACCTGGGGGACAGTCCGGGATCACCTGCCAGCCATGGCGGAACCACCTCTCACACGTACCAGAACCACCTGCCGGAGAAGCTGGAAACACGTCCTGGACAGTCTGGAACCACCTGCCGGCCAAGCCTGAACCACCGGCCAAGCACAACGGAACAACCTGCCAGACACGCCAAAATCACCTGCGTGTTATGCCAGAACCACTTGGAGGACTCTCTGGGATGACCTGCCGGGCATGTCGGAACCACCTCTCAGACGTGCCAGAACCATGTGGCGGACAGTCCGGAATCACCTGTTGGGCATGCGCAACCACCTCTGAGACGTACCAGAACCACATGCCGTGCAGGCTGGAACCACCTACCGGACAGACCGGAATCACCTTTCGGGCATGCCGGAACCACCTGTCAGATGTGCCAGAAACACGTGCCGGAGACGCCGGAAGCACCTGCCAAGCACGTTGGAACCACCTGCTCAGCTCGCCTGAACCACCTGCCGGACATGCCAAAATCACCTGCCGACTATGCCAGAACCACTTGGCGAACACTCCGGAATCACTTGCCGGGCATGCAGGAACCACCTCTCAGACATGCCAGAACCCCGTGCCAATGACCCCGGAAGCACCAGCCGAGCACGCCGGAACCACCTGCTCAACTCGCCTGAACCACCTGCCGGACACGCCAAAATCACCTGCCCGCTACACCAGCACCACTTCGGGGACAAGCCGGAATCACGTGAGGGGCATGCCGGCACAGCCTCTCAGACTGAACCTCGTGCCGGACACCACAGAACCACCTGCCGGACAGACCGGAACCACCTGCCGGACACGCCGGAACCACCGGCTCGACCCGCCGGAACGACCGCTGGACATGCAAAATCACCTGCCGGCTACGCCTGAAACACTTGGCGAACACTCCGGAATCACCTGCCGGGCATGCCGGAACCACCTCTCAGATAAGCCAGAACCACGTGCCAATGACCCCGGAAGCACCTGCCGAGCACGCCGGAACCACCTGCTCGACTCGCCAGAACCACCTGCCGGACACGCAAAAATCACCTGCCGGCTACGCCACAACCAGTTGGGGAACACTTCGGAATCACCTGCCGGGCTTGCTGGAACCACCTGCCGGTCATGCCAAAATCACCTGCCAACTACGCCAGTACCACTTGGCGGACACTGTGGAAACACCTGTCGCGCCGGCCGGAACCACATCTCAGACGTGCCAGAACCATGTGCATGAGATGCTGGAACCACACCCCGAATAGACGGAAAACACCTGCCAGACCCGTCTGAACAACCTGCCGAAAACGCCGGAGCCACCTGCTCGACTCGCCGGAACCACCTACCTGACATGCCCAAATCACCAGCCGGGTATGCCAGAACCACTTGGCGGACACTCCGGAATCATCTGCCGGACATGCCGGAACCAGCTCTCAGACACACCAGAACCACGTGCCGGAGACGCCGGAAGCACCTGCCGAGCATGCCGGAGCCACCTGCTCGACTCGCCAGAAACACCTGCCGGACACGCCAATATCACCTGCCGGGTATGCCAGAACCACCTGGCGGACACTCCGAAATCACCTGCCGCGCATGCTGGAACCACCTCTCAGACGTGCCGGAAGCACGTGCCGGACACGCCGGAAACACCTAGCGGACAGACCGGAACCACCTGCCGAGCACGCCGGAGCCACCTGTTCGACTGGCTGGAACCACCTGCCGGACAGGCCAATATTAACTGCTGGCTATGCCAGAACCACCTGGGGGACAGTCTGGGATCACCTGCCAGCCATGGCGGAACCACCTCTCACACGTACCAGAACCACCTGCCGGAGAAGCTGGAAACACGTCCTGGACAGTCTGGAACCACCTGCCGGCCAAGCCTGAACCACCTGCCAAGCACAACGGAACAACCTGCCAGACACGCCAAAATCACCTGCGTGTTATGCCAGAACCACTTGGAGGACTCTCTGGGATGACCTGCCGGGCATGCCGGAACCACCTCTCAGACGTGCCAGAACCATGTGGCGGACAGTCCGGAATCACCTGTTGGGCATGCGCAACCACCTCTGAGACGTACCAGAACCACATGCCGTGCAGGCTGGAACCACCTACCGGACAGACCGGAATCACCTTTCGGGCATGCCGGAACCACCTGTCAGATGTGCCAGAAACACGTGCCGGAGACGCCGGAAGCACCTGCCAAGCACGTTGGAACCACCTGCTCAGCTCGCCTGAACCACCTGCCGGACATGCCAAAATCACCTGCCGACTATGCCAGAACCGCTTGGCGAACACTCCGGAATCACTTGCCGGGCATGCAGGAACCACCTCTCAGACATGCCAGAACCCCGTGCCAATGACCCCGGAAGCACCAGCCGAGCACGCCGGAACCACCTGCTCAACTCGCCTGAACCACCTGCCGGACACGCCAAAATCACCTGCCCGCTACACCAGCACCACTTCGGGGACAAGCCGGAATCACGTGAGGGGCATGCCGGCACAGCCTCTCAGACTGAACCTCGTGCCGGACACCACAGAACCACCTGCCGGACAGACCGGAACCACCTGCCGGACACGCCGGAACCACCGGCTCGACCCGCCGGAACGACCGCTGGACATGCAAAATCACCTGCCGGCTACGCCGGAAACACTTGGCGAACACTCCGGAATCACCTGCCGGGCATGCCGGAACCACCTCTCAGATAAGCCAGAACCACGTGCCAATGACCCCGGAAGCACCTGCCGAGCACGCCGGAACCACCTGCTCGACTCGCCAGAACCACCTGCCGGACACGCAAAAATCACCTGCCGGCTACGACACAACCAGTTGGGGAACACTTTGGAATCACCTGCCGGGCTTGCTGGAACCACCTGCCGGTCATGCCAAAATCACCTGCCAACTACGCCAGTACCACTTGGCGGACACTGTGGAAACACCTGTCGGGCCGGCCGGAACCACATCTCACACGTGCCAGAACCATGTGCATGAGATGCTGGAACCACACCCCGAACAGACGGAAAACACCTGCCAGACCCGTCTGAACAACCTGCCGAGCACGCCAGAGCCACCTGCTCGACTCGCCGGAACCACCTACCTGACATGCCAAAATCACCAGCCCGGTATGCCAGAACCAGTTGGCGGACACTCCGGAATCATCTGCCGGACATGCCGGAACCAGCTCTCAGACACACCAGAACCACGTGCCGGAGACGCCGGAAGCACCTGCCGAGCATGCCGGAGCCACCTGCTCGACTCGCCAGAAACACCTGCCGGACACGCCAAAATCACCTGCCGGGTACGCCAGAACCACCTGGCGGACACTCCGAAATCACCTGTCGCGCATGCCGGAACCACCTCTCAGACGTGCCGGAAGCACGTGCCGGACACGCCGGAATCACCTAGCGGACAGACCGGAACCACCTGCCGAGCACGCCGGAGCCACCTGTTCGACTGGCTGGAACCACCTGCCGGACAGGCCAATATTAACTGCTGGCTATACCAAGAGCACCTGGGGGACAGTCCGGGATCACCTGCCAGCCATGGCGGAACCACCTCTCACACGTACCAGAACCACCTGCCGGAGAAGCTGGAAACACGTCCTGGACAGTCTGGAACCACCTGCCGACCAAGCCTGAACCACCGGCCAAGCACAACGGAACAACCTGCCAGACACGCCAAAATCACCTGCGTGTTATGCCAGAACCACTTGGAGGACTCTCTGGGATGACCTGCCGGGCATGTCGGAACCACCTCTCAGACGTGCCAGAACCATGTGGCGGACAGTCCGGAATCACCTGTTGGGCATGCGCAACCACCTCTGAGACGTACCAGAACCACATGCCGTGCAGGCTGGAACCACCTACCGGACAGACCGGAATCACCTTTCGGGCATGCCGGAACCACCTGTCAGATGTGCCAGAAACACGTGCCGGAGACGCCGGAAGCACCTGCCAAGCACGTTGGAACCACCTGCTCAGCTCGCCTGAACCACCTGCCGGACATGCCAAAATCACCTGCCGACTATGCCAGAACCACTTGGCGAACACTCCGGAATAACTTGCCGGGCATGCAGGAACCACCTCTCAGACATGCCAGAACCCCGTGCCAATGACCCCGGAAGCACCAGCCGAGCACGCCGGAACCACCTGCTCAACTCGCCTGCACCAACTGCCGGACACGCCAAAATCACCTGCCCGCTACACCAGCACCACTTCGGGGACAAGCCGGAATCACGTGAGGGGCATCCCGGCACAGCCTCTCAGACTGAACCTCGTGCCGGACACCACAGAACCACCTGCCGGACAGACCGGAACCACCTGCCGGACACGCCGGAACCACCGGCTCGACCCGCCGGAACGACCGCTGGACATGCAAAATCACCTGCCGGCTACGCCTGAAACACTTGGCGAACACTCCGGAATCACCTGCCGGGCATGCCGGAACCACCTCTCAGATAAGCCAGAACCACGTGCCAATGACCCCGGAAGCACCTGCCGAGCACGCCGGAACCACCTGCTCGACTCGCCAGAACCACCTGCCGGACACGCAAAAATCACCTGCCGGCTACGCCACAACCAGTTGGGGAACACTTCGGAATCACCTGCCGGGCTTGCTGGAACCACCTGCCGGTCATGCCAAAATCACCTGCCAACTACGCCAGTACCACTTGGCGGACACTGTGGAAACACCTGTCGCGCCGGCCGGAACCACATCTCACACGTGCCAGAACCATGTGCATGAGATGCTGGAACCACACCCCGAACAGACGGAAAACACCTGCCAGACCCGTCTGAACAACCTGCCGAGCACGCCAGAGCCACCTGCTCGACTCGCCGGAACCACCTACCTGACATGCCAAAATCACCAGCCCGGTATGCCAGAACCACTTGGCGGACACTCCGGAATCATCTGCCGGACATGCCGGAACCAGCTCTCAGACACACCAGAACCACGTGCCGGAGACGCCGGAAGCACCTGCCGAGCATGCCGGAGCCACCTGCTCGACTCGCCAGAAACACCTGCCGGACACGCCAAAATCACCTGCCGGGTACGCCAGAACCACCTGGCGGACACTCCGAAATCACCTGTCGCGCATGCCGGAACCAGCTCTCAGACGTGCCGGAAGCACGTGCCGGACACGCCGGAATCACCTAGCGGACAGACCGGAACCACCTGCCGAGCACGCCAGAGCCACCTGTTCGACTGGCTGGAACCACCTGCCGGACAGGCCAATATTAACTGCTGGCTATGCCAAAAGCACCTGGGGGACAGTCCGGGATCACCTGCCAGCCATGGCGGAACCACCTCTCACACGTACCAGAACCACCTGCCGGAGAAGCTGGAAACACGTCCTGGACAGTCTGGAACCACCTGCCGACCAAGCCTGAACCACCGGCCAAGCACAACGGAACAACCTGCCAGACACGCCAAAATCACCTGCGTGTTATGCCAGAACCACTTGGAGGACTCTCTGGGATGACCTGCCGGGCATGTCGGAACCACCTCTCAGGCGTGCCAGAACCATGTGGCGGACAGTCCGGAATCACCTGTTGGGCATGCGCAACCACCTCTGAGACGTACCAGAACCACATGCCGTGCAGGCTGGAACCACCTACCGGACAGACCGGAATCACCTTTCGGGCATGCCGGAACCACCTGTCAGATGTGCCAGAAACACGTGCCGGAGACGCCGGAAGCACCTGCCAAGCACGTTGGAACCACCTGCTCAGCTCGCCTGAACCGCCTGCCGGACATGCCAAAATCACCTGCCGACTATGCCAGAACCGCTTGGCGAACACTCCGGAATCACTTGCCGGGCATGCAGGAACCACCTCTCAGACATGCCAGAACCCCGTGCCAATGACCCCGGAAGCACCAGCCGAGCACGCCGGAACCACCTGCTCAACTCGCCTGAACCACCTGCCGGACACGCCAAAATCACCTGCCCGCTACACCAGCACCACTTCGGGGACAAGCCGGAATCACGTGAGGGGCATGCCGGCACAGCCTCTCAGACTGAACCTCGTGCCGGACACCACAGAACCACCTGCCGGACAGACCGGAACCACCTGCCGGACACGCCGGAACCACCGGCTCGACCCGCCGGAACGACCGCTGGACATGCAAAATCACCTGCCGGCTACGCCGGAAACACTTGGCGAACACTCCGGAATCACCTGCCGGGCATGCCGGAACCACGTCTCAGATAAGCCAGAACCACGTGCCAATGACCCCGGAAGCACCTGCCGAGCACGCCGGAACCACCTGCTCGACTCGGCAGAACCACCTGCCGGACACGCAAAAATCACCTGCCGGCTACGCCACAACCAGTTGGGGAACACTTCGGAATCACCTGCCGGGCTTGCTGGAACCACCTGCCGGTCATGCCAAAATCACCTGCCAACTACGCCAGTACCACCTGGCGGACACTGTGGAAACACCTGTCGCGCCGGCCGGAACCACATCTCACACGTGCCAGAACCATGTGCATGAGATGCTGGAACCACACCCCGAACAGACGGAAAACACCTGCCAGACCCGTCTGAACAACCTGCCGAGCACGCCAGAGCCACCTGCTCGACTCGCCGGAACCACCTACCTGACATGCCAAAATCACCAGCCCGGTATGCCAGAACCACTTGGCGGACACTCCGGAATCATCTGCCGGACATGCCGGAACCAGCTCTCAGACACACCAGAACCACGTGCCGGAGACGCCGGAAGCACCTGCCGAGCATGCCGGAGCCACCTGCTCGACTCGCCAGAAACACCTGCCGGACACGCCAAAATCACCTGCCGGGTACGCCAGAACCACCTGGCGGACACTCCGAAATCACCTGTCGCGCATGCCGGAACCACCTCTCAGACGTGCCGGAAGCACGTGCCGGACACGCCGGAATCACCTAGCGGACAGACCGGAAACACCTGCCGAGCACGCCAGAGCCACCTGTTCGACTGGCTGGAACCACCTGCCGGACAGGCCAATATTAACTGCTGGCTAGGCCAGAACCACCTGGGGGACAGTCCGGGATCACCTGCCAGCCATGGCGGAACCACCTCTCACACGTACCAGAACCACGTGCCGGAGAAGCTGGAAACACGTCCTGGACTGTCTGGAACCACATGCCGGCCAAGCCTGAACCACCTGCCAAGCACAACGGAACAACCTGCCAGACGCAAAAATCACCTGCGTGTTATGCCAGAACCACTTGGAGGACTCTCTGGGATGACCTGCCGGGCATGCCGGAACCACCTCTCAGACGTGCCAGAACCATGTGGCGGACAGTCCGGAATCACCTGTTGGGCATGCGCAACCACCTCTGAGACGTACCAGAACCACATGCCGTGCAGGCTGGAACCACCTACCGGACAGACCGGAATCACCTTTCGGGCATGCCGGAACCACCTGTCAGATGTGCCAGAAACACGTGCCGGAGACGCCGGAAGCACCTGCCAAGCACGTTGGAACCACCTGCTCAACTCGCCTGAACCACCTGCCGGACATGCCAAAATCACCTGCCGACTATGCCAGAACCACTTGCCGAACACTCCGGAATCACTTGCCGGGCATGCAGGAACCACCTCTCAGACATGCCAGAACCCCGTGCCAATGACCCCGGAAGCACCAGCCGAGCACGCCGGAACCACCTGCTCAACTTTCCTGAACCAACTGCCGGACACGCCAAAATCACCTGCCCGCTACACCAGCACCACTTCGGGGACAAGCCGGAATCACGTGAGGGGCATGCCGGCACAGCCTCTCAGACTGAACCTCGTGCCGGACACCACAGAACCACCTGCCGGACAGACCGGAACCACCTGCCGGACACGCCGGAACCACCGTCTCGACCCGCCGGAACGACCGCTGGACATGCAAAATCACCTGCCGGCTACGCCGGAAACACTTGGCGAACACTCCGGAATCACCTGCCGGGCATGCCGGAACCACCTCTCAGATATGCCAGAACCACGTGCCAATGACCCCGGAAGCACCTGCCGAGCACGCCGGAACCACCTGCTCGACTCGCCCGAACCACATGCCGGACAGGCAAAAATCACCTGCCAGCTACGCCACAACCAGTTGGGGAACACTTCGGAATCACCTGCCGGCCTTGCAGGAACCACCTGCCGGTCATGCCAAAATCACCTGCCAACTACGCCAGTACCACTTGGCGGACACTGTGGAAACACCTGTCGGGCCGGCCGGAACCACATCTCACACGTGCCAGAACCATGTGGATGAGATGCTGGAACCACACCCCGAACAGACGGAAAACACCTGCCAGACCCGTCTGAACAACCTGCCGAGCACGCCGGAGCCACCTGCTCGACTCGCCGGAACCACCTACCTGACATGCCCAAATCACCAGCCGGGTATGCCAGAACCACTTGGCGGACACTCCGGAATCATCTGCCGGACATGCCGGAACCAGCTCTCAGACACACCAGAACCACGTGCCGGAGACGCCGGAAGCACCTGCCGAGCATGCCGGAGCCACCTGCTCGACTCGCCAGAAACACCTGCCGGACACGCCAAAATCACCTGCCGGGTACGCCAGAACCACCTGGCGGACACTCCGAAATCACCTGCCGCGCATGCCGGAACCACCTCTCAGACGTGCCGGAAGCACGTGCTGGACACGCCGGAATCACCTAGCGGACAGACCGGAACCACCTGCCGAGCACGCCGGAGCCAACTGTTCGACTGGCTGGAGCCACCTGCCGGACAGGCCAATATCAACTGCTGGCTATGCCAGAACCACCTGGGGGACAGTCCGGGATCACCTGCCAGCCATGGCGGAACCACCTCTCACACGTACCAGAACCACCTGCCGGAGAAGCTGGAAACACGTCCTGGACAGACTGGAACCACGTGACGGCCATGCCTGAACCACCTGCCGAGCACGGTCGAACCACCTGCCGGACACGCCAAAATCACCTGCGGGCTACGCCAGAACCACTTGGACGACTCTCCGAAATGACCTGCTGGGCATGTTGGAACCACCTCTCAGACGTACCAGAACCACCTGCCGGAGAAGCTGGAAACACGTCCTGGACAGTCTGGAACCACCTGCCGGCCAAGCCTGAACCACCTGCCAAGCACAACGGAACAACCTGCCAGACACGCCAAAATCACCTGCGTGTTATGCCAGAACCACTTGGAGGACTCTCTGGGATGACCTGCCGGGCATGCCGGAACCACCTCTCAGACGTGCCAGAAGCACGTGGCGGACAGTCCGGAATCACCTGTTGGGCATACGCAACCACCTCTGAGACGTACCAGAACCACGTGCCGTGCACGCCGGAACCACCTACCGGACAGACCGGAATCAACTTTTGGGCATGCCGGAACCACCAGTCAGATGTGCCAGAAACACGTGCCGGAGACGCCGGAAGCACCTGCCGAGCACGTCGCAACCACCTGCTCAACTCGCCTGAACCCCCTCCGGACACGCCAAAATCACCTGCCCGCTACACCAGCACCACTTCGGGGACAAGCCGGAATCACGTGAGGGGCATGCCGGCACAGCCTCTCAGACTGAACCTCGTGCCGGACACCACAGAACCACCTGCCGGACAGACCGGAACCACCTGCCGGACACGCCGGAACCACCGGCTCGACCCGCCGGAACGACCGCTGGACATGCAAAATCACCTGCCGGCTACGCCGGAAACACTTGGCGAACACTCCGGAATCACCTGCCGGGCATGCCGGAACCACCTCTCAGATAAGCCAGAACCACGTGCCAATGACCCCGGAAGCACCAGCCGAGCACGCCGGAACCACCTGCTCGACTCGCCAGAACCACCTGCCGGACACGCAAAAATCACCTGCCAGCTACGCCACAACCAGTTGGGGAACACTTCGGAATCACCTGCCGGGCTTGCTGGAACCACCTGCCGGTCATGCCAAAATCACCTGCCAACTATGCCAGTACCACTTGGCGGACACTGTGGAAACACCTGTCGGGCCGGCCGGAACCACATCTCACACGTGCCAGAACCATGTGCATGAGATGCTGGAACCACACCCCGAACAGACGGAAAACACCTGCCAGACCCGTCTGAACAACCTGCCGAGCACGCCGGAGCCACCTGCTCGACTCGCCGGAACCACCTACCTGACATGCCCAAATCACCAGCCGGGTATGCCAGAACCACTTGGCGGACACTCCAGAATCATCTGCCGGACATGCCGGAACCAGCTCTCAGACGTGCCAGAACCATGTGGCGGACAGTCCGGAATCACCTGTTGGGCATGCGCAACCACCTCTGAGACGTACCAGAACCACATGCCGTGCAGGCTGGAACCACCTACCGGACAGACCGGAATCACCTTTCGGGCATGCCGGAACCACCTGTCAGATGTGCCAGAAACACGTGTCGGAGACGCCGGAAGCACCTGCCAAGCACGTTGGAACCACCTGCTCAACTCGCCTGAACCACCTGCCGGACATGCCAAAATCACCTGCCGACTATGCCAGAACCACTTGGCGAACACTCCGGAATCACTTGCCGGGCATGCAGGAACCACCTCTCAGACATGCCAGAACCCCGTGCCCATGACCCCGGAAGCACCAGCCGAGCACGCCGGAACCACCTGCTCAACTCGCCTGAACCACCTGCCGGACACACCAAAATCACCTGCCCGCTACACCAGCACCACTTCGGGGACAAGCCGGAATCACGTGAGGGGCATGCCGGCACAGCCTCTCAGACTGAACCTCGTGCCGGACACCACAGAACCACCTGCCGGACAGACCGGAACCACCTGCCGGACACGCCGGAACCACTGGCTCGACCCGCCGGAAGGACCGCTGGACATGCAAAATCACCTGCCGGCTACGCCGGAAACACTTGGCGAACACTCCGGAATCACCTGCCGGGCATGCCGGAACCACCTCTCAGATATGCCAGAACCACGTGCCAATGACCCCGGAAGCACCTGCCAAGCACGCCGGAACCACCTGCTCGACTCGGCAGAACCACCTGCCGGACACGCAAAAATCACCTGCCGGCTACGCCACAACCAGTTGGGGAACACTTCGGAATCACCTGCCGGGCTTGCTGGAACCACCTGCCGGTCAGGCCAAAATCACCTGCCAACTACGCCAGTACCACTTGGCGGACACTGTGGAAACACCTGTCGGGCCAGCCAGAACAACATCTCACACGTGCCAGAACCATGTGCATGAGATGCTGGAACCACACCCCGAACAGACGGAAAACACCTGCCAGACCCGTCTGAACAACCTGCCGAGCACGCCGGAGCCACCTGCTCGACTCGCCGGAACCACCTACCTGACATGCCCAAATCACCAGCCGGGTATGCCAGAACCACTTGGCGGACACTCCAGAATCATCTGCCGGACATGCCGGAACCAGCTCTCAGACACACCAGAACCACGTGCCGGATACGCCGGAAGCACCTGCCGAGCATGCCGGAGCCACCTGCTCGACTCGCCAGAAACACCTGCCGGACACGCCAAAATCACCTGCCGGGTACGCCAGAACCACCTGGCGGACACTCCGAAATCACCTGCCGCGCATGCCGGAACCAACTCTCAGACGTGCCGGAAGCACATGCCGGACACGCCGGAAACACCTACCGGACAGACCGGAACCACCTGCCGAGCACGCCGGAGCCACCTGTTCGACTGGCTGGAACCACCTGCCGGACAGGCCAATATTAACTGCTGGCTATGCCAGAACCATCTGGGGGACAGTCCGGAATCACCTGCCAGCCATGGCGGAACCATCTCTCACACGTACCAGAACCACCTGCCGGAGAAGCTGGAAACACGTCCTGGACAGACTGGAACCACGTGACGGCCATGCCTGAACCACCTGCCGAGCATGGCGGAACCACCAGCCGGACACGCCAAAATCACCTGCGGGCTACGCCAGAACCACTTGGACGACTCTCCGAAATGACCTGCCGGGCATGTTGGAACCAACTCTCAGACGTGCCAGAAGCACGTGGCGGACAGTCCGGAATCACCTGTTGGGCATACGCAACCACCTCTGAGACGTACCAGAACCACGTGCCGTGCACGCCGGAACCACCTACCGGACAGACCGGAATCAAATTTTGGGCATGCCGGAACCACCAGTCAGATGTTCCAGAAACAGGTGCCGCAGACGCCGGAAGCACCTGCCGATCACGTAGCAACCACCTGCTCAACTCGCCTGAACCACCTGCCGGACACGCCAAAATCACCTGCCCGCTACACCAGCACCACTTCGGGGACAAGCCGGAATCACGTGAGGGGCATGCCGGCACAGCCTCTCAGACTGAACCTCGTGCCGGACACCACAGAACCACCTGCCGGACAGACCGGAACCACCTGCCGGACACGCCGGAACCACTGGCTCGACCCGCCGGAACGACCGCTGGACATGCAAAATCACCTGCCGGCTACGCCAGAAACACTTGGCGAACATTCCGGAATCACCTGCCGGGCATGCCGGAACCACCTCTCAGATAAGCCAGAACCACGTGCCAATGATCCCGGAAGCACCTGCCGAGCACGCCGGAGCCACCTGCTCGACACGCCAGAACCACCTGCCGGACACGCAAAAATCACCTGCCGGCTACGCCACAACCAGTTGGGGAACACTTCGGAATCACCTGCCGGGCTTGCTGGAACCACCTGCCGGTCATGCCAAAATCACCTGCCAACTACGCCAGTACCACTTGGCGGACACTGTGGAAACACCTGTCGGGCCGGCAGGAACCACATCTCACACGTGCCAGAACCATGTGCATGAGATGCTGGAACCACACCCCGAACAGACGGAAAACACCTGCCAGACCCGTCTGAACAACCTGCCGAGCACGCCAGAGCCACCTGCTCGACTCGCCAGAAACACCTGCCGGACACGCCAAAATCACCTGCCGGGTACGCCAGAACCACCTGGCGGACACTCCGAAATCACCTGCCGCGCATGCCGGAACCACCTCTCTGACGTGCCGGAAGCACGTGCCGGACACGCCGGAAACACCTAGCGGACAGACCGGAACCACCTGCCGAGCACGCCGGAGCCACCTGTTCGACTGGCTGGAACCACCTGCCGGACAGGCCAATATTAACTGCTGGCTATGCCAGAACCACCTGGGGGACAGTCCGGGATCACCTGCCAGCCATGGCGGAACCACCTCTCACACGTACCAGAACCACCTGCCGGAGAAGCTGGAAACACGTCCTCGACAGTCTGGAACCACCTGCCGGCCAAGCCTGAACCACCTGCCAAGCACAACGGAACAACCTGCCAGACACGCCAAAATCACCGGCGTGTTATGCCAGAACCACTTGGAGGACTCTCTGGGATGACCTGCCGGGCATGCCGGAACCACCTCTCAGACGTGCCAGAACCATGTGGCGGACAGTCCGGAATCACCTGTTGGGCATGCGCAACCACCTCTGAGACGTACCAGAACCACATGCCGTGCAGGCTGGAACCACCTACCGGACAGACCGGAATCACCTTTCGGGCATGCCGGAACCACCTGTCAGATGTGCCAGAAACACGTGCCGGAGACGCCGGAAGCACCTGCCAAGCACGTTGGAACCACCTGCTCAGCTCGCCTGAACCACCTGCCGGACATGCCAAAATCACCTGCCGACTATGCCAGAACCACTTGGCGAACACTCCGGAATAACTTGCCGGGCATGCAGGAACCACCTCTCAGACATGCCAGAACCCCGTGCCAATGACCCCGGAAGCACCAGCCGAGCACGCCGGAACCACCTGCTCAACTCGCCTGAACCACCTGCCGGACACGCCAAAATCACCTGCCCGCTACACCAGCACCACTTCGGGGACAAGCCGGAATCACGTGAGGGTCATGCCGGCACAGCCTCTCAGACTGAACCTCGTGCCGGACACCACAGAACCACCTGCCGGACAGACCGGAACCACCTGCCGGACACCCCGGAACCACCGGCTCGACCCGCCGGAACGACCGCTGGACATGCAAAATCACCTGCCGGCTACGCCGGAAACACTTGGCGAACACTCCGGAATCACCTGCCGGGCATGCCGGAACCACCTCTCAGATAAGCCAGAACCACGTGCCAATGACCCCGGAAGCACCTGCCGAGCACGCCGGAACCACCTGCTCGACTCGCCAGAACCACCTGCCGGACACGCAAAAATCACCTGCCGGCTACGCCACAACCAGTTGGGGAACACTTCGGAATCACCTGCCGGGCTTGCTGGAACCACCTGCCGGTCATGACAAAATCACCTGCCAACTACGCCAGTACCACTTGGCGGACACTGTGGAAACACCTGTCGCGCCGGCCGGAACCACATCTCACACGTGCCAGAACCATGTGCATGAGATGCTCTAACCACACCCCGAATAGACGGAAAACACCTGCCAGACCCGTCTGAACAACCTGCCGAAAACGCCGGAGCCACCTGCTCGACTCGCCGGAACCACCTACCTGACATGCCCAAATCACCAGCCGGGTATGCCAGAACCACTTGGCGGACACTCCGGAATCATCTGCCGGACATGCCGGAACCAGCTCTCAGACACACCAGAACCACGTGCCGGAGACGCCGGAAGCACCTGCCGAGCATGCCGGAGCCACCTGCTCGACTCGCCAGAAACACCTGCCGGACACGCCAATATCACCTGCCGGGTACGCCAGAACCACCTGGCGGACACTCCGAAATCACCTGCCGCGCATGCTGGAACCACCTCTCAGACGTGCCGGAAGCACGTGCCAGACACGCCGGAAACACCTAGCGGACAGACCGGAACCACCTGCCGAGCACGCCGGAGCCACCTGTTCGACTGGCTGGAACCACCTGCCAGACAGGCCAATATTAACTGCTGGCTATGCCAGAACCACCTGGGGACAGTCTGGGATCACCTGCCAGCCATGGCGGAACCACCTCTCACACGTACCAGAACCACCTGCCGGAGAAGCTGGAAACACGTCCTGGACAGTCTGGAACCACCTGCCGGCCAAGCCTGAACCACCTGCCAAGCACAACGGAACAACCTGCCAGACACGCCAAAATCACCTGCGTGTTATGCCAGAACCACTTGGAGGACTCTCTGGGATGACCTGCCGGGCATGCCGGAACCACCTCTCAGACGTGCCAGAACCATGTGGCGGACAGTCCGGAATCACCTGTTGGGCATGCGCAACCACCTCTGAGACGTACCAGAACCACATGCCGTGCAGGCTGGAACCACCTACCGGACAGACCGGAATCACCTTTCGGGCATGCCGGAACCACCTGTCAGATGTGCCAGAAACACGTGCCGGAGACGCCGGAAGCACCTGCCAAGCACGTTGGAACCACCTGCTCAGCTCGCCTGAACCACCTGCCGGACATGCCAAAATCACCTGCCGACTATGCCAGAACCGCTTGGCGAACACTCCGGAATCACTTGCCGGGCATGCAGGAACCACCTCTCAGACATGCCAGAACCCCGTGCCAATGACCCCGGAAGCACCAGCCGAGCACGCCGGATCCACCTGCTCAACTCGCCTGAACCACCTGCCGGACACGCCAAAATCACCTGCCCGCTACACCAGCACCACTTCGGGGACAAGCCGGAATCACGTGAGGGGCATGCCGGCACAGCCTCTCAGACTGAACCTCGTGCCGGACACCACAGAACCACCTGCCGGACAGACCGGAACCACCTGCCGGACACGCCGGAACCACCGGCTCGACCCGCCGGAACGACCGCTGGACATGCAAAATCACCTGCCGGCTATGCCGGAAACACTTGGCGAACACTCCGGAATCACCTGCCGGGCATGCCGGAACCACCTCTCAGATAAGCCAGAACCACGTGCCAATGACCCCGGAAGCACCTGCCGAGCACGCCGGAACCACCTGCTCGACTCGCCAGAACCACCTGCCGGACACGCAAAAATCACCTGCCGGCTACGCCACAACCAGTTGGGGAACACTTCGGAATCACCTGCCGGGCTTGCTGGAACCACCTGCCGGTCATGCCAAAATCACCTGCCAACTACGCCAGTACCACTTGGCGGACACTGTGGAAACACCTGTCGCGCCGGCCGGAACCACATCTCACACGTGCCAGAACCATGTGCATGAGATGCTGGAACCACACCCCGAATAGACGGAAAACACCTGCCAGACCCGTCTGAACAACCTGCCGAGCACGCCGGAGCCACCTGCTCGACTCGCCGGAACCACCTACCTGACATGCCCAAATCACCAGCCGGGTATGCCAGAACCACTTGGCGGACACTCCGGAATCATCTGCCGGACATGCCGGAACCAGCTCTCAGACACACCAGAACCACGTGCCGGAGACGCCGGAAGCACCTGCCGAGCATGCCGGAGCCACCTGCTCGACTCGCCAGAAACACCTGCCGGACACGCCAATATCACCTGCCGGGTACGCCAGAACCACCTGGCGGACACTCCGAAATCACCTGCCGCGCATGCTGGAACCACCTCTCAGACGTGCCGGAAGCACGTGCCAGACACGCCGGAAACACCTAGCGGACAGACCAGAACCACCTGCCGGAGAAGCTGGAAACACGTCCTGGACAGTCTGGAACCACCTGCCGGCCAAGCCTGAACCACCTGCCAAGCACAACGGAACAACCTGCCAGACACGCCAAAATCACCTGCGTGTTATGCCAGAACCACTTGGAGGACTCTCTGGGATGACCTGCCGGGCATGCCGGAACCACCTCTCAGACGTGCCAGAACCATGTGGCGGACAGTCCGGAATCACCTGTTGGGCATGCGCAACCACCTCTGAGACGTACCAGAACCACATGCCGTGCAGGCTGGAACCACCTACCGGACAGACCGGAATCACCTTTCGGGCATGCCGGAACCACCTGTCAGATGTGCCAGAAACACGTGCCGGAGACGCCGGAAGCACCTGCCAAGCACGTTGGAACCACCTGCTCAACTCGCCTGAACCACCTGCCGGACATGCCAAAATCACCTGCCGACTATGCCAGAACCACTTGGCGAACACTCCGGAATCACTTGCCGGGCATGCAGGAACCACCTCTCAGACATGCCAGAACCCCGTGCCAATGACCCCGGAAGCACCAGCCGAGCACGCCGGAACCACCTGCTCAACTCGCCTGAACCAACTGCCGGACACGCCAAAATCACCTGCCCGCTACACCAGCACCACTTCGGGGACAAGCCGGAATCACGTGAGGGGCATGCCGGCACAGCCTCTCAGACTGAACCTCGTGCCGGACACCACAGAACCACCTGCCGGACAGACCGGAACCACCTGCCGGACACGCCGGTACCACCGGCTCGACCCGCCGGAACGACCGCTGGACATGCAAAATCACCTGCCGGCTACGCCGGAAACACTTGGCGAACACTCCGGAATCACCTGCCGGGCATGCCGGAACCACCTCTCAGATATGCCAGAACCACGTGCCAATGACCCTGGAAGCACCTGCCGAGCACGCCGGAACCACCTGCTCGACTCGCCAGAACCACCTGCCGGACACGCAAAAATCACCTGCCGGCTACGCCACAACCAGTTGGGGAACACTTCGGAATCACCTGCCGGGCTTGCTGGAACCAACTGCCGGTCATGCAAAAATCACCTGCCAACTACGCCAGTACCACTTGGCGGACACTGTGGAAACACCTGTTGGGCCGGCCGGAACCACATCTCAGACGTGCCAGAACCATGTGCATGAGCTGCAGGAACCACACCCCGAATAGACGGAAAACACCTGCCAGACCCGTCTGAACAACCTGCCGAGCACGCCGGAGCCACCTGCTCGACTCGCCGGAACCACCTACCTGACATGCCCAAATCACCAGCCGGGTATGCCAGAACCACTTGGCGGACACTCCGGAATCATCTGCCGGACATGCCGGAACCAGCTCTCAGACACACCAGAACCACGTGCCGGAGACGCCGGAAGCACCTGCCGAGCATGCCGGAGCCACCTGCTCGACTCGCCAGAAACACCTGCCGGACACGCCAAAATCACCTGCCGGGTACGCCAGAACCACCTGGCGGACACTCCGAAATCACCTGTCGCGCATGCCGGAACCAGCTCTCAGACGTGCCGGAAGCACGTGCCGGACACGCCGGAATCACCTACCGGACAGACCGGAACCACCTGCCGAGCACGCCAGAGCCACCTGTTCGACTGGCTGGAACCACCTGCCGGACAGGCCAATATTAACTGCTGGCTATGCCAAAAGCACCTGGGGGACAGTCCGGGATCACCTGCCAGCCATGGCGGAACCACCTCTCACACGTACCAGAATCACCTGCCGGAGAAGCTGGAAACACGTCCTGGACAGTCTGGAACCACCTGCCGACCAAGCCTGAACCACCGGCCAAGCACAACGGAACAACCTGCCAGACACGCCAAAATCACCTGCGTGTTATGCCAGAACCACTTGGAGGACTCTCTGGGATGACCTGCCGGGCATGTCGGAACCACCTCTCAGACGTGCCAGAACCATGTGGCGGACAGTCCGGAATCACCTGTTGGGCATGCGCAACCACCTCTGAGACGTACCAGAACCACATGCCGTGCAGGCTGGAACCACCTACCGGACAGACCGGAATCACCTTTCGGGCATGCCGGAACCACCTGTCAGATGTGCCAGAAACACGTGCCGGAGACGCCGGAAGCACCTGCCAAGCACGTTGGAACCACCTGCTCAGCTCGCCTGAACCACCTGCCGGACATGCCAAAATCACCTGCCGACTATGCCAGAACCGCTTGGCGAACACTCCGGAATCACTTGCCGGGCATGCAGGAACCACCTCTCAGACATGCCAGAACCCCGTGCCAATGACCCCGGAAGCACCAGCCGAGCACGCCGGAACCACCTGCTCAACTCGCCTGAACCACCTGCCGGACACGCCAAAATCACCTGCCCGCTACACCAGCACCACTTCGGGGACAAGCCGGAATCACGTGAGGGGCATGCCGGCACAGCCTCTCAGACTGAACCTCGTGCCGGACACCACAGAACCACCTGCCGGACAGACCGGAACCACCTGCCGGACACGCCGGAACCACCGGCTCGACCCGCCGGAACGACCGCTGGACATGCAAAATCACCTGCCGGCTACGCCGGAAACACTTGGCGAACACTCCGGAATCACCTGCCGGGCATGCCGGAACCACCTCTCAGATAAGCCAGAACCACGTGCCAATGACCCCGGAAGCACCTGCCGAGCACGCCGGAACCACCTGCTCGACTCGCCAGAACCACCTGCCGGACACGCAAAAATCACCTGCCGGCTACGCCACAACCAGTTGGGGAACACTTCGGAATCACCTGCCGGGCTTGCTGGAACCACCTGCCGGTCATGCCAAAATCACCTGCCAACTATGCCAGTACCACTTGGCGGACACTGTGGAAACACCTGTCGCGCCGGACGGAACCACATCTCACACGTGCCAGAACCATGTGCATGAGATGCTGGAACCACACCCCGAACAGACGGAAAACACCTGCCAGACCCGTCTGAACAACCTGCCGAGCACGCCAGAGCCACCTGCTCGACTCGCCGGAACCACCTACCTGACATGCCAAAATCACCAGCCCGGTATGCCAGAACCACTTGGCGGACACTCCGGAATCATCTGCCGGACATGCCGGAACCAGCTCTCAGACACACCAGAACCACGTGCCGGAGACGCCGGAAGCACCTGCCGAGCATGCCGGAGCCACCTGCTCGACTCGCCAGAAACACCTGCCGGACACGCCAAAATCACCTGCCGGGTACGCCAGAACCACCTGGCGGACACTCCGAAATCACCTGTCGCGCATGCCGGAACCAGCTCTCAGACGTGCCGGAAGCACGTGCCGGACAGGCCGGAAACACCTAGCGGACAGACCGGAACCACCTGCCGAGCACGCCGGAGCCACCTGTTCGACTGGCTGGAACCACCTGCCAGACAGGCCAATATTAACTGCTGGCTATGCCAGAACCACCTGGGGGACAGTCCGGGATCACCTGCCAGCCATGGCGGAACCACCTCTCAGACGTACCAGAACCACCTGCCGGAGAAGCTGGAAACACGTCCTGGACAGTCTGGAACCACCTGCCGGCCAAGCCTGAACCGCCTGCCAAGCACAACGGAACAACCTGCCAGACACGCCAAAATCACCTGCGTGTTATGCCAGAACCACTTGGAGGGCTCTCTGGGATGACCTGCCGGGCATGCCGGAACCACCTCTCAGACGTGCCAGAACCATGTGGTGGACAGTCCGGAATCACCTGTTGGGCATGCGCAACCACCTCTGAGACGTACCAGAACCACATGCCGTGCAGGCTGGAACCACCTACCGGACAGACCGGAATCACCTTTCGGGCATGCCGGAACCACCTGTCAGATGTGCCAGAAACACGTGCCGGAGACGCCGGAAGCACCTGCCAAGCACGTTGGAACCACCTGCTCAACTCGCCTGAACCACCTGCCGGACATGCCAAAATCACCTGCCGACTATGCCAGAACCACTTGGCGAACACTCCGGAATCACTTGCCGGGCATGCAGGAACCACCTCTCAGACATGCCAGAACCCCGTGCCAATGACCCCGGAAGCACCAGCCGAGCACGCCGGAACCACCTGCTCAACTCGCCTGAACCAACTGCCGGACACGCCAAAATCACCTGCCCGCTACACCAGCACCACTTCGGGGACAAGCCGGAATCACGTGAGGGGCATGCCGGCACAGCCTCTCAGACTGAACCTCGTGCCGGACACCACAGAACCACCTGCCGGACAGACCGGAACCACCTGCCGGACACGCCGGAACCACCGGCTCGACCCGCCGGAACAACCGCTGGACATGCAAAATCACCTGCCGGCTACGCCGGAAACACTTGGCGAACACTCCGGAATCACCTGCCGGGCATGCCGGAACCACCTATCAGATATGCCAGAACCACGTGCCAATGACGCTGGAAGCACCTGCCGAGCACGCCGGAACCACCTGCTCGACTCGCCAGAACCACCTGCCGGACACGCAAAAATCACCTGCCGGCTACGCCACAACCAGTTGGGGAACACTTCGGAATCACCTGCCGGGCTTGCTGGAACCAACTGCCGGTCATGCCAAAATCACCTGCCAACTACGCCAGTACCACTTGGCGGACACTGTGGAAACACCTGTTGGGCCGGCCGGAACCACATCTCAGACGTGCCAGAACCATGTGCATGAGCTGCAGGAACCACACCCCGAATAGACGGAAAACACCTGCCAGACCCGTCTGAACAACCTGCCGAGCACGCCGGAGCCACCTGCTCGACTCGCCGGAACCACATACCTGACATGCCCAAATCACCAGCCGGGTATGCCAGAACCACTTGGCGGACACTCCGGAATCATCTGCCGGACATGCCGGAACCAGCTCTCAGACACACCAGAACCACGTGCCGGAGACGCCGGAAGCACCTGCCGAGCATGCCGGAGCCACCTGCTCGACTCGCCAGAAACACCTGCCGGACACGCCAAAATCACCTGCCGGGTACGCCAGAACCACCTGGCGGACACTCCGAAATCACCTGTCGCGCATGCCGGAACCAGCTCTCAGACGTGCCGGAAGCACGTGCCGGACACGCCGGAATCACCTAGCGGACAGACCGGAACCACCTGCCGAGCACGCCAGAGCCACCTGTTCGACTGGCTGGAACCACCTGCCGGACAGGCCAATATTAACTGCTGGCTATGCCAAAAGCACCTGGGGGACAGTCCGGGATCACCTGCCAGCCATGGCGGAACCACCTCTCACACGTACCAGAACCACCTGCCGGAGAAGCTGGAAACACGTCCTGGACAGTCTGGAACCACCTGCCGACCAAGCCTGAACCACCGGCCAAGCACAACGGAACAACCTGCCAGACACGCCAAAATCACCTGCGTGTTATGCCAGAACCACTTGGAGGACTCTCTGGGATGACCTGCCGGGCATGTCGGAACCACCTCTCAGACGTGCCAGAACCATGTGGCGGACAGTCCGGAATCACCTGTTGGGCATGCGCAACCACCTCTGAGACGTACCAGAACCACATGCCGTGCAGGGTGGAACCACCTACCGGACAGACCGGAATCACCTTTCGGGCATGCCGGAACCACCTGTCAGATGTGCCAGAAACACGTGCCGGAGACGCCGGAAGCACCTGCCAAGCACGTTGGAACCACCTGCTCAGCTCGCCTGAACCACCTGCCGGACATGCCAAAATCACCTGCCGACTATGCCAGAACCACTTGGCGAACACTCCGGAATCACTTGCCGGGCATGCAGGAACCACCTCTCAGACATGCCAGAACCCCGTGCCAATGACCCCGGAAGCACCAGCCGAGCACGCCGGAACCACCTGCTCAACTCGCCTGAACCACCTGCCGGACACGCCAAAATCACCTGCCCGCTACACCAGCACCACTTCGGGGACAAGCCGGAATCACGTGAGGGGCATGCCGGCACAGCCTCTCAGACTGAACCTCGTGCCGGACACCACAGAACCACCTGCCGGACAGACCGGAACCACCTGCCGGACACGCCGGAACCACCGGCTTGACTCGCCGGAACGACCGCTGGACATGCAAAATCACCTGCCGGCTACGCCGGAAACACTTGGCGAACACTCCGGAATCACCTGCCGGGCATGCCGGAACCACGTCTCAGATAAGCCTGAACCACGTGCCAATGACCCCGGAAGCACCTGCCGAGCACGCCGGAACCACCTGCTCGACTCGCCAGAACCACCTGCCGGACACGCAAAAATCACCTGCCGGCTACGCCACAACCAGTTGGGGAACACTTCGGAATCACCTGCCGGGCTTGCTGGAACCACCTGCCGGTCATGCCAAAATCACCTGCCAACTACGCCAGTACCACTTGGCGGACACTGTGGAAACACCTGTCGCGCCGGACAGAACCACATCTCACACGTGCCAGAACCATGTGCATGAGATGCTGGAACCACACCCCGAACAGACGGAAAACACCTGCCAGACCCGTCTGAACAACCTGCCGAGCACGCCAGAGCCACCTGCTCGACTCGCCGGAACCACCTACCTGACATGCCAAAATCACCAGCCCGGTATGCCAGAACCACTTGGCGGACACTCCGGAATCATCTGCCGGACATGCCGGAACCAGCTCTCAGACACACCAGAACCACGTGCCGGAGACGCCGGAAGCACCTGCCGAGCATGCCGGAGCCACCTGCTCGACTCGCCAGAAACACCTGCCGGACACGCCAAAATCACCTGCCGGGTACGCCAGAACCACCTGGCGGACACTCCGAAATCACCTGTCGCGCATGCCGGAACCACCTCTCGGACGTGCCGGAAGCACGTGCCGGACACGCCGGAATCACCTAGCGGACAGACCGGAACCACCTGCCGAGCACGCCAGAGCCACCTGTTCGACTGGCTGGAACCACCTGCCGGACAGGCCAATATTAACTGCTGGCTATGCCAGAACCACCTGGGGGACAGTCCGGGATCACCTGCCAGCCATGGCGGAACCACCTCACACACGTACCAGAACCACGTGCCGGAGAAGCTGGAAACACGTCCTGGACTGTCTGGAACCACATGCCGGCCAAGCCTGAACCACCTGCCAAGCACAACGGAACAACCTGCCAGACGCAAAAATCACGTGCGTGTTATGCCAGAACCACTTGGAGGACTCTCTGGGATGACCTGCCGGGCATGCCGGAACCACCTCTCAGACGTGCCAGAACCATGTGGCGGACAGTCCGGAATCACCTGTTGGGCATGCGCAACCACCTCTGAGACGTACCAGAACCACATGCCGTGCAGGCTGGAACCACCTACCGGACAGACCGGAATCACCTTTCGGGCATGCCGGAACCACCTGTCAGATGTGCCAGAAACACGTGCCGGAGACGCCGGAAGCACCTGCCAAGCACGTTGGAACCACCTGCTCAACTCGCATGAACCACCTGCCGGACATGCCAAAATCACCTGCCGACTATGCCAGAACCACTTGGCGAACACTCCGGAATCACTTGCCGGGCATGCAGGAACCACCTCTCAGACATGCCAGAACCCCGTGCCAAAGACCCCGGAAGCACCAGCCGAGCACGCCGGAACCACCTGCTCAACTCGCCTGAACCACCTGCCGGATACGCCAAAATCACCTGCCCGCTACACCAGCACCATTTCGGGGACAAGCCAGAATCACGTGAGGGGCATGCCAGCACAGCCTCTCAGACTGAACCTCATGCCGGACACCACAGAACCACCTGCCGGACAGACCGGAACCACCTGCCGGACACGCCGGAACCACCGGCTCGACCCGCCGGAACGACCGCTGGACATGCAAAATCACCTGCCGGCTACGCCGGAAACACTTGGCGAACACTCCGGAATCACTTGCCGGGCATGCCGGAACCACCTCTCAGATATGCCAGAACCACGTGCCAATGACCCCGGAAGCACCTGCCGAGCACGCCGGAACCACCTGCTCGACTCGCCCGAACCACATGCCGGACAGGCAAAAATCACCTGCCAGCTACGCCACAACCAGTTGGGGAACACTTCGGAATCACCTGCCGGCCTTGCAGGAACCACCTGCCGGTCATGCCAAAATCACCTGCCAACTACGCCAGTACCACTTGGCGGACACTGTGGAAACACCTGTCGGGCCGGCCGGAACCACATCTCACACGTGCCAGAACCATGTGGATGAGATGCTGGAACCACACCCCGAACAGACGGAAAACACCTGCCAGACCCGTCTGAACAACCTGCCGAGCACGCCGGAGCCACCTGCTCGACTCGCCGGAACCACCTACCTGACATGCCCAAATCACCAGCCGGGTATGCCAGAACCACTTGGCGGACACTCCGGAATCATCTGCCGGACATGCCGGAACCAGCTCTCAGACACACCAGAACCACGTGCCGGAGACGCCGGAAGCACCTGCCGAGCATGCCGGAGCCACCTGCTCGACTCGCCAGAAACACCTGCCGGACACGCCAAAATCACCTGCCGGGTACGCCAGAACCACCTGGCGGACACTCCGAAATCACCTGCCGCGCATGCCGGAACCACCTCTCAGACGTGCCGGAAGCACGTGCCGGACACGCCGGAATCACCTAGCGGACAGACCGGAACCACCTGCCGAGCACGCCGGAGCCACCTGTTCGACTGGCTGGAGCCACCTGCCGGACAGGCCAATATCAACTGCTGGCTATGCCAGAACCACCTGGGGGACAGTCCGGGATCACCTGCCAGCCATGGCGGAACCACCTCTCACACGTACCAGAACCACCTGCCGGAGAAGCTGGAAACACGTCCTGGACAGACTGGAACCACGTGACGGCCATGCCTGAACCACCTGCCGAGCACGGTCGAACCACCTGCCGGACACGCCAAAATCACCTGCGGGCTACGCCAGAACCACTTGGACGACTCTCCGAAATGACCTGCTGGGCATGTTGGAACCACCTCTCAGACGTACCAGAACCACCTGCCGGAGAAGCTGGAAACACGTCCTAGACAGTCTGGAACCACCTGCCGGCCAAGCCTGAACCACCTGCCAAGCACAACGGAACAACCTGCCAGACACGCCAAAATCACCTGCGTGTTATGCCAGAACCACTTGGAGGACTCTCTGGGATGACCTGCCGGGCATGCCGGAACCACCTCTCAGACGTGCCAGAAGCACGTGGCGGACAGTCCGGAATCACCTGTTGGGCATACGCAACCACCTCTGAGACGTACCAGAACCACGTGCCGTGCACGCCGGAACCACCTACCGGACAGACCGGAATCAACATTTGGGCATGCCGGAACCACCAGTCAGATGTGCCAGAAACACGTGCCGGAGACGCCGGAAGCACCTGCCGAGCACGTCGCAACCACCAGCTCAACTCGCCTGAACCACCTGCCGGACACGCCAAAATCACCTGCCCGCTACACCAGCACCACTTCGGGGACAAGCCGGAATCACGTGAGGGGCATGCCGGCACAGCCTCTCAGACTGAACCTCGTGCCGGACACCACAGAACCACCTGCCGGACAGACCGGAACCACCTGCCGGACACGCCGGAACCACCGGCTCGACCCGCCGGAACGACCGCTGGACATGCAAAATCACCTGCCGGCTACGCCGGAAACACTTGGCGAACACTCCGGAATCACCTGCCGGGCATGCCGGAACCACCTCTCAGATAAGCCAGAACCACGTGCCAATGACCCCGGAAGCACCTGCCGAGCACGCCGGAACCACCTGCTCGACTCGCCAGAACCACCTGCCGGACACGCAAAAATCACCTGCCAGCTACGCCACAACCAGTTGGGGAACACTTCGGAATCACCTGCCGGGCTTGCTGGAACCACCTGCCGGTCATGCCAAAATCACCTGCCAACTATGCCAGTACCACTTGGCGGACACTGTGGAAACACCTGTCGGGCCGGCCGGAACCACATCTCACACGTGCCAGAACCATGTGGATGAGATGCTGGAACCACACCCCGAACAGACGGAAAACACCTGCCAGACCCGTCTGAACAACCTGCCGAGCACGCCGGAGCCACCTGCTCGACTCGCCGGAACCACCTACCTGACATGCCCAAATCACCAGCCGGGTATGCCAGAACCACTTGGCGGACACTCCGGAATCATCTGCCGGACATGCCGGAACCAGCTCTCAGACACACCAGAACCACGTGCCGGAGACGCCGGAAGCACCTGCCGAGCATGCCGGAGCCACCTGCTCGACTCGCCAGAAACACCTGCCGGACACGCCAAAATCACCTGCCGGGTACGCCAGAACCACCTGGCGGACACTCCAAAATCACCTGCCGCGCATGCTGGAACCACCTCTCAGACGTGCCGGAAGCACGTGCCGGACACGCCGGAAACACCTACCGGACAGACCGGAACCACCTGCCGAGCACGCCGGAGCCACCTGTTCGACTGGCTGGAACCACCTGCCGGACAGGCCAATATTAACTGCTGGCTATGCCAGAACCACCTGGGGGACAGTCCGGGATCACCTGCCAGCCATGGCGGAACCACCTCTCACACGTACCAGAACCACCTGCCGGAGAAGCTGGAAACACGTCCTCGACAGTCTGGAACCACCTGCCGGCCAAGCCTGAACCACCTGCCAAGCACAACGGAACAACCTGCCAGACACGCCAAAATCACCTGCGTGTTATGCCAGAACCACTTGGAGGACTCTCTGGGATGACCTGCCGGGCATGCCGGAACCACCTCTCAGACGTGCCAGAACCATGTGGCGGACAGTCCGGAATCACCTGTTGGGCATGCGCAACCACCTCTGAGACGTACCAGAACCACATGCCGTGCAGGCTGGAACCACCTGCCGGACAGACCGGAATCACCTTTCGGGCATGCCGGAACCACCTGTCAGATGTGCCAGAAACACGTGCGGGAGACGCGGGAAGCACCTGCCGAGCACGTAGCAACCACCTGCTCAACTCGCCTGAACCGCCTGCCGGACACGCCAAAATCACCTGCCCGCTACACCAGCACCACTTCGGGGACAAGCCGGAATCACGTGAGGGGCATGCCGGCACAGCCTCTCAGACTGAACCTCGTGCCGGACACCACAGAACCACCTGCCGGACAGACCGGAACCACCTGCCGGACACGCCGGAACCACCGGCTCGACCCGCCGGAACGACCGCTGGACATGCAAAATCACCTGCCGGCTACGCCGGAAACACTTGGCGAACATTCCGGAATCACCTGCCGGGCATGCCGGAACCACCTCTCAGATAAGCCAGAACCACGTGCCAATGATCCCGGAAGCACCTGCCGAGCACGCCGGAGCCACCTGCTCGACTCGCCAGAACCACCTGCCGGACACGCAAAAATCACCTGCCGGCTACGCCACAACCAGTTGGGGAACACTTCGGAATCACCTGCTGGGCTTGCTGGAACCACCTGCCGGTCATGCCAAAATCACCTGCCAACTACGCCAGTAAAACTTGGCGGACACTGTGGAAACACCTGTCGGGCCGGCAGGAACCACATCTCACACGTGCCAGAACCATGTGCATGAGATGCTGGAACCACACCCCGAACAGACGGAAAACACCTGCCAGACCCGTCTGAACAACCTGCCGAACACGCCAGAGCCACCTGCTCGACTCGCCAGAAACACCTGCCGGACACGCCAAAATCACCTGCCGGGTACGCCAGAAACACCTGGCGGACACTCCGAAATCACCTGCCGCGCATGCTGGAACCACCTCTCAGACGTGCCGGAAGCACGTGCCGGACACGCCGGAAACAACTACCGGACAGACCGGAACCACCTGCCGAGCACGCCGGAGCCACCTGTTCGACTGGCTGGAACCACCTGCCGGACAGGCCAATATTAACTGCTGGCTATGCCAGAACCACCTGGGGGACAGTCCGGGATCACCTGCCAGCCATGGCGGAACCACCTCTCACACGTACCAGAACCACCTGCCGGAGAAGCTGGAAACACGTCCTGGACAGTCTGGAACCACCTGCCGGCCAAGCCTGAACCACCTGCCAAGCACAACGGAACAACCTGCCAGACACGCCAAAATCACCTGCGTGTTATGCCAGAACCACTTGGAGGACTCTCTGGGATGACCTGCCGGGCATGCCGGAACCACCTCTCAGACGTGCCAGAACCATGTGGCGGACAGTCCGGAATCACCTGTTGGGCATGCGCAACCACCTCTGAGACGTACCAGAACCACATGCCGTGCAGGCTGGAACCACCTACCGGACAGACCGGAATCACCTTTCGGGCATGCCGGAACCACCTGTCAGATGTGCCAGAAACACGTGTCGGAGACGCCGGAAGCACCTGCCAAGCACGTTGGAACCACCTGCTCAACTCGCCTGAACCACCTGCCGGACATGCCAAAATCACCTGCCGACTATGCCAGAACCACTTGGCGAACACTCCGGAATCACTTGCCGGGCATGCAGGAACCACCTCTCAGACATGCCAGAACCCCGTGGCCATGACCCCGGAAGCACCAGCCGAGCACGCCGGAACCACCTGCTCAACTCGCCTGAACCACCTGCCGGACACACCAAAATCACCTGCCCGCTACACCAGCACCACTTCGGGGACAAGCCGGAATCACGTGAGGGGCATGCCGGCACAGCCTCTCAGACTGAACCTCGTGCCGGACACCACAGAACCACCTGCCGGACAGACCGGAACCACCTGCCGGACACGCCGGAACCACTGGCTCGACCCGCCGGAAGGACCGCTGGACATGCAAAATCACCTGCCGGCTACGCCGGAAACACTTGGCGAACACTCCGGAATCACCTGCCGGGCATGCCGGAACCACCTCTCAGATATGCCAGAACCACGTGCCAATGACCCCGGAAGCACCTGCCAAGCACGCCGGAACCACCTTCTCGACTCGCCAGAACCACCTGCCGGACACGCAAAAATCACCTGCCGGCTACGCCAAAACCAGTTGGGGAACACTTCGGAATCACCTGCCGGGCTTGCTGGAACCACCTGCCGGTCAGGCCAAAATCACCTGCCAACTACGCCAGTACCACTTGGCGGACACTGTGGAAACACCTGTCGGGCCAGCCAGAACAACATCTCACACGTGCCAGAACCATGTGCATGAGATGCTGGAACCACACCCCGAACAGACGGAAAACACCTGCCAGACCCGTCTGAACAACCTGCCGAGCACGCCGGAGCCACCTGCTCGACTCGCCGGAACCACCTACCTGACATGCCCAAATCACCAGCCGGGTATGCCAGAACCACTTGGCGGACACTCCAGAATCATCTGCCGGACATGCCGGAACCAGCTCTCAGACACACCAGAACCACGTGCCGGATACGCCGGAAGCACCTGCCGAGCATGCCGGAGCCACCTGCTCGACTCGCCAGAAACACCTGCCGGACACGCCAAAATCACCTGCCGGGTACGCCAGAACCACCTGGCGGACACTCCGAAATCACCTGCCGCGCATGCCGGAACCAACTCTCAGACGTGCCGGAAGCACATGCCGGACACGCCGGAAACACCTACCGGACAGACCGGAACCACCTGCCGAGCACGCCGGAGCCACCTGTTCGACTGGCTGGAACCACCTGCCGGACAGGCCAATATTAACTGCTGGCTATGCCAGAACCATCTGGGGGACAGTCCGGAATCACCTGCCAGCCATGGCGGAACCATCTCTCACACGTACCAGAACCACCTGCCGGAGAAGCTGGAAACACGTCCTGGACAGACTGGAACCACGTGACGGCCATGCCTGAACCACCTGCCGAGCATGGCGGAACCACCTGCCGGACACGCCAAAATCACCTGCGGGCTACGCCAGAACCACTTGGACGACTCTCCGAAATGACCTGCCGGGCATGTTGGAACCAACTCTCAGACGTGCCAGAAGCACGTGGCGGACAGTCCGGAATCACCTGTTGGGCATACGCAACCACCTCTGAGACGTACCAGAACCACGTGCCGTGCACGCCGGAACCACCTACCGGACAGACCGGAATCAAATTTTGGGCATGCCGGAACCACCAGTCAGATGTTCCAGAAACAGGTGCCGCAGACGCCGGAAGCACCTGCCGAGCACGTCGCAACCACCTGCTCAACTCGCCTGAACCACCTGCCGGACACGCCAAAATCACCTGCCCGCTACACCAGCACCACTTCGGGGACAAGCCGGAATCACGTGAGGGGCATGCCGGCACAGCCTCTCAGACTGAACCTCGTGCCGGACACCACAGAACCACCTGCCGGACAGACCGGAACCACCTGCCGGACACGCCGGAACCACCGGCTCGACCCGCCGGAACGACCGCTGGACATGCAAAATCACCTGCCGGCTACGACAGAAACACTTGGCGAACATTCCGGAATCACCTGCCGGGCATGCCGGAACCACCTCTCAGATAAGCCAGAACCACGTGCCAATGATCCCGGAAGCACCTGCCGAGCACGCCGGAGCCACCTGCTCGACACGCCAGAACCACCTGCCGGACACGCAAAAATCACCTGCCGGCTACGCCACAACCAGTTGGGGAACACTTCGGAATCACCTGCCGGGCTTGCTGGAACCACCTGCCGGTCATGCCAAAATCACCTGCCAACTACGCCAGTACCACTTGGCGGACACTGTGGAAACACCTGTCTGGCCGGCAGGAACCACATCTCACACGTGCCAGAACCATGTGCATGAGATGCTGGAACCACACCCCGAACAGACGGAAAACACCTGCCAGACCCGTCTGAACAACCTGCCGAGCACGCCAGAGCCACCTGCTCGACTCGCCAGAAACACCTGCCGGACACGCCAAAATCACCTGCCGGGTACGCCAGAACCACCTGGCGGACACTCCGAAATCACCTGCCGCGCATGCTGGAACCACCTCTCAGACGTGCCTGAAGCACGTGCCGGACACGCCGGAAACAACTACCGGACAGACCGGAACCACCTGCCGAGCACGCCGGAGCCACCTGTTCGACTGGCTGGAACCACCTGCCGGACAGGCCAATATTAACTGCTGGCTATGCCAGAACCACCTGGGGGACAGTCCGGGATCACCTGCCAGCCATGGCGGAACCACCTCTCACACGTACCAGAACCACCTGCCGGAGAAGCTGGAAACACGTCCTCGACAGTCTGGAACCACCTGCCGGCCAAGCCTGAACCACCTGCCAAGCACAACGGAACAACCTGCCAGACACGCCAAAATCACCTGCGTGTTATGCCAGAACCACTTGGAGGACTCTCTGGGATGACCTGCCGGGCATGCCGGAACCACCTCTCAGACGTGCCAGAACCATGTGGCGGACAGTCCGGAATCACCTGTTGGGCATGCGCAACCACCTCTGAGACGTACCAGAACCACATGCCGTGCAGGCTGGAACCACCTACCGGACAGACCGGAATCACCTTTCGGGCATGCCGGAACCACCTGTCAGATGTGCCAGAAACACGTGCCGGAGACGCCGGAAGCACCTGCCAAGCACGTTGGAACCACCTGCTCAACTCGCCTGAACCACCTGCCGGACATGCCAAAATCACCTGCCGACTATGCCAGAACCACTTGGCGAACACTCCGGAATCACTTGCCGGGCATGCAGGAACCACATCTCAGACATGCCAGAACCCCGTGCCAATGACCCCGGAAGCACCAGCCGAGCACGCCGGAACCACCTGCTCAACTCGCCTGAACCACCTGCCGGACACGCCAAAATCACCTGCCCGCTACACCAGCACCACTTCGGGGACAAGCCGGAATCACGTGAGGGGCATGCCGGCACAGCCTCTCAGACTGAACCTCGTGCCGGACACCACAGAACCACCTGCCGGACAGACCGGAACCACCTGCCGGACACGCCGGAACCACCGGCTCGACCCGCCGGAACGACCGCTGGACATGCAAAATCACCTGCCGGCTACGCCGGAAACACTTGGTGAACACTCCGGAATCACCTGCCGGGCATGCCGGAACCACCTCTCAGATATGCCAGAACCACGTGCCAATGACCCCGGAAGCACCTGCCGAGCACGCCGGAACCACCTGCTCGACTCGCCAGAACCACCTGCCGGACACGCAAAAATCACCTGCCGGCTACGCCACAACCAGTTGGGGAACACTTCAGAATCACCTGCCGGGCTTGCTGGAACCACCTGCCGGTCATGCCAAAATCACCTGCCAACTACGCCAGTACCACTTGGCGGACACTGTGGAAACACCTGTCGGGCCGGCCGGAACCACATCTCAGACGTGCCAGAACCATGTGCATGAGAAATAGGAACCACACCCCGAATAGACGGAAAACACCTGCCAGACCCGTCTGAACAACCTGCCGAGCACGCCGGAGCCACCTGCTCGACTCGCCGGAACCACCTACCTGACATGCCCAAATCACCAGCCGGGTATGCCAGAACCACTTGGCGGACACTCCGGAATCATCTGCCGGACATGCCGGAACCAGCTCTCAGACACACCAGAACCACGTGCCGGAGACGCCGGAAGCACCTGCCGAGCATGCCGGAGCCACCTGCTCGACTCGCCAGAAACACCTGCCGGACAGGCCAAAATCACCTGCCGGGTACGCCAGAACCACCTGGCAGACACTCCGAAATCACCTGTCGCGCATGCCGGAACCACCTCTCAGACGTGCCGGAAGCACGTGCCGGACACGCCGGAAACACCTACCGGACAGACCGGAACCACCTGCCGAGCACGCCGGAGCCACCTGTTCGACTGGCTGGAACCACCTGCCGGTCAGGCCAATATTAACTGCTGGCTATGCCAGAACCATCTGGGGGACAGTCCGGAATCACCTGCCAGCCATGGCGGAACCATCTCTCACACGTACCAGAACCACCTGCCGGAGAAGCTGGAAACACGTCCTGGACAGACTGGAACCACGTGACGGCCATGCCTGAACCACCTGCCGAGCATGGCGGAACCACCTGCCGGACACGCCAAAATCACCTGCGGGCTACGCCAGAACCACTTGGACGACTCTCCGAAATGACCTGCCGGGCATGTTGGAACCAACTCTCAGACGTGCCAGAAGCACGTGGCGGACAGTCCGGAATCACCTGTTGGGCATACGCAACCACCTCTGAGACGTACCAGAACCACGTGCCGTGCACGCCGGAACCACCTACCGGACAGACCGGAATCAAATTTTGGGCATGCCGGAACCACCAGTCAGATGTTCCAGAAACAGGTGCCGCAGACGCCGGAAGCACCTGCCGAGCACGTCGCAACCACCTGCTCAACTCGCCTGAACCACCTGCCGGACACGCCAAAATCACCTGCCCGCTACACCAGCACCACTTCGGGGACAAGCCGGAATCACGTGAGGGGCATGCCGGCACAGCCTCTCAGACTGAACCTCGTGCCGGACACCACAGAACCACCTGCCGGACAGACCGGAACCACCTGCCGGACACGCCGGAACCACCGGCTCGACCCGCCGGAACGACCGCTGGACATGCAAAATCACCTGCCGGCTACGCCAGAAACACTTGGCGAACATTCCGGAATCACCTGCCGGGCATGCCGGAACCACCTCTCAGATAAGCCAGAACCACGTGCCAATGATCCCGGAAGCACCTGCCGAGCACGCCGGAGCCACCTGCTCGACACGCCAGAACCACCTGCCGGACACGCAAAAATCACCTGCCGGCTACGCCACAACCAGTTGGGGAACACTTCGGAATCACCTGCCGGGCTTGCTGGAACCACCTGCCGGTCATGCCAAAATCACCTGCCAACTACGCCAGTACCACTTGGCGGACACTGTGGAAACACCTGTCTGGCCGGCAGGAACCACATCTCACACGTGCCAGAACCATGTGCATGAGATGCTGGAACCACACCCCGAACAGACGGAAAACACCTGCCAGACCCGTCTGAACAACCTGCCGAGCACGCCAGAGCCACCTGCTCGACTCGCCAGAAACACCTGCCGGACACGCCAAAATCACCTGCCGGGTACGCCAGAACCACCTGGCGGACACTCCGAAATCACCTGCCGCGCATGCTGGAACCACCTCTCAGACGTGCCTGAAGCACGTGCCGGACACGCCGGAAACAACTACCGGACAGACCGGAACCACCTGCCGAGCACGCCGGAGCCACCTGTTCGACTGGCTGGAACCACCTGCCGGACAGGCCAATATTAACTGCTGGCTATGCCAGAACCACCTGGGGGACAGTCCGGGATCACCTGCCAGCCATGGCGGAACCACCTCTCACACGTACCAGAACCACCTGCCGGAGAAGCTGGAAACACGTCCTCGACAGTCTGGAACCACCTGCCGGCCAAGCCTGAACCACCTGCCAAGCACAACGGAACAACCTGCCAGACACGCCAAAATCACCTGCGTGTTATGCCAGAACCACTTGGAGGACTCTCTGGGATGACCTGCCGGGCATGCCGGAACCACCTCTCAGACGTGCCAGAACCATGTGGCGGACAGTCCGGAATCACCTGTTGGGCATGCGCAACCACCTCTGAGACGTACCAGAACCACATGCCGTGCAGGCTGGAACCACCTACCGGACAGACCGGAATCACCTTTCGGGCATGCCGGAACCACCTGTCAGATGTGCCAGAAACACGTGCCGGAGACGCCGGAAGCACCTGCCAAGCACGTTGGAACCACCTGCTCAACTCGCCTGAACCACCTGCCGGACATGCCAAAATCACCTGCCGACTATGCCAGAACCACTTGGCGAACACTCCGGAATCACTTGCCGGGCATGCAGGAACCACATCTCAGACATGCCAGAACCCCGTGCCAATGACCCCGGAAGCACCAGCCGAGCACGCCGGAACCACCTGCTCAACTCGCCTGAACCACCTGCCGGACACGCCAAAATCACCTGCCCGCTACACCAGCACCACTTCGGGGACAAGCCGGAATCACGTGAGGGGCATGCCGGCACAGCCTCTCAGACTGAACCTCGTGCCGGACACCACAGAACCACCTGCCGGACAGACCGGAACCACCTGCCGGACACGCCGGAACCACCGGCTCGACCCGCCGGAACGACCGCTGGACATGCAAAATCACCTGCCGGCTACGCCGGAAACACTTGGTGAACACTCCGGAATCACCTGCCGGGCATGCCGGAACCACCTCTCAGATATGCCAGAACCACGTGCCAATGACCCCGGAAGCACCTGCCGAGCACGCCGGAACCACCTGCTCGACTCGCCAGAACCACCTGCCGGACACGCAAAAATCACCTGCCGGCTACGCCACAACCAGTTGGGGAACACTTCAGAATCACCTGCCGGGCTTGCTGGAACCACCTGCCGGTCATGCCAAAATCACCTGCCAACTACGCCAGTACCACTTGGCGGACACTGTGGAAACACCTGTCGGGCCGGCCGGAACCACATCTCAGACGTGCCAGAACCATGTGCATGAGAAATAGGAACCACACCCCGAATAGACGGAAAACACCTGCCAGACCCGTCTGAACAACCTGCCGAGCACGCCGGAGCCACCTGCTCGACTCGCCGGAACCACCTACCTGACATGCCCAAATCACCAGCCGGGTATGCCAGAACCACTTGGCGGACACTCCGGAATCATCTGCCGGACATGCCGGAACCAGCTCTCAGACACACCAGAACCACGTGCCGGAGACGCCGGAAGCACCTGCCGAGCATGCCGGAGCCACCTGCTCGACTCGCCAGAAACACCTGCCGGACAGGCCAAAATCACCTGCCGGGTACGCCAGAACCACCTGGCAGACACTCCGAAATCACCTGTCGCGCATGCCGGAACCACCTCTCAGACGTGCCGGAAGCACGTGCCGGACACGCCGGAAACACCTACCGGACAGACCGGAACCACCTGCCGAGCACGCCGGAGCCACCTGTTCGACTGGCTGGAACCACCTGCCGGTCAGGCCAATATTAACTGCTGGCTATGCCAGAACCATCTGGGGGACAGTCCGGAATCACCTGCCAGCCATGGCGGAACCATCTCTCACACGTACCAGAACCACCTGCCGGAGAAGCTGGAAACACGTCCTGGACAGACTGGAACCACGTGACGGCCATGCCTGAACCACCTGCCGAGCATGGCGGAACCACCTGCCGGACACGCCAAAATCACCTGCGGGCTACGCCAGAACCACTTGGACGACTCTCCGAAATGACCTGCCGGGCATGTTGGAACCAACTCTCAGACGTGCCAGAAGCACGTGGCGGACAGTCCGGAATCACCTGTTGGGCATACGCAACCACCTCTGAGACGTACCAGAACCACGTGCCGTGCACGCCGGAACCACCTACCGGACAGACCGGAATCAAATTTTGGGCATGCCGGAACCACCAGTCAGATGTTCCAGAAACAGGTGCCGCAGACGCCGGAAGCACCTGCCGAGCACGTCGCAACCACCTGCTCAACTCGCCTGAACCACCTGCCGGACACGCCAAAATCACCTGCCCGCTACACCAGCACCACTTCGGGGACAAGCCGGAATCACGTGAGGGGCATGCCGGCACAGCCTCTCAGACTGAACCTCGTGCCGGACACCACAGAACCACCTGCCGGACAGACCGGAACCACCTGCCGGACACGCCGGAACCACCGGCTCGACCCGCCGGAACGACCGCTGGACATGCAAAATCACCTGCCGGCTACGCCAGAAACACTTGGCGAACATTCCGGAATCACCTGCCGGGCATGCCGGAACCACCTCTCAGATAAGCCAGAACCACGTGCCAATGATCCCGGAAGCACCTGCCGAGCACGCCGGAGCCACCTGCTCGACACGCCAGAACCACCTGCCGGACACGCAAAAATCACCTGCCGGCTACGCCACAACCAGTTGGGGAACACTTCGGAATCACCTGCCGGGCTTGCTGGAACCACCTGCCGGTCATGCCAAAATCACCTGCCAACTACGCCAGTACCACTTGGCGGACACTGTGGAAACACCTGTCTGGCCGGCAGGAACCACATCTCACACGTGCCAGAACCATGTGCATGAGATGCTGGAACCACACCCCGAACAGACGGAAAACACCTGCCAGACCCGTCTGAACAACCTGCCGAGCACGCCAGAGCCACCTGCTCGACTCGCCAGAAACACCTGCCGGACACGCCAAAATCACCTGCCGGGTACGCCAGAACCACCTGGCGGACACTCCGAAATCACCTGCCGCGCATGCTGGAACCACCTCTCAGACGTGCCTGAAGCACGTGCCGGACACGCCGGAAACAACTACCGGACAGACCGGAACCACCTGCCGAGCACGCCGGAGCCACCTGTTCGACTGGCTGGAACCACCTGCCGGACAGGCCAATATTAACTGCTGGCTATGCCAGAACCACCTGGGGGACAGTCCGGGATCACCTGCCAGCCATGGCGGAACCACCTCTCACACGTACCAGAACCACCTGCCGGAGAAGCTGGAAACACGTCCTCGACAGTCTGGAACCACCTGCCGGCCAAGCCTGAACCACCTGCCAAGCACAACGGAACAACCTGCCAGACACGCCAAAATCACCTGCGTGTTATGCCAGAACCACTTGGAGGACTCTCTGGGATGACCTGCCGGGCATGCCGGAACCACCTCTCAGACGTGCCAGAACCATGTGGCGGACAGTCCGGAATCACCTGTTGGGCATGCGCAACCACCTCTGAGACGTACCAGAACCACATGCCGTGCAGGCTGGAACCACCTACCGGACAGACCGGAATCACCTTTCGGGCATGCCGGAACCACCTGTCAGATGTGCCAGAAACACGTGCCGGAGACGCCGGAAGCACCTGCCAAGCACGTTGGAACCACCTGCTCAACTCGCCTGAACCACCTGCCGGACATGCCAAAATCACCTGCCGACTATGCCAGAACCACTTGGCGAACACTCCGGAATCACTTGCCGGGCATGCAGGAACCACATCTCAGACATGCCAGAACCCCGTGCCAATGACCCCGGAAGCACCAGCCGAGCACGCCGGAACCACCTGCTCAACTCGCCTGAACCACCTGCCGGACACGCCAAAATCACCTGCCCGCTACACCAGCACCACTTCGGGGACAAGCCGGAATCACGTGAGGGGCATGCCGGCACAGCCTCTCAGACTGAACCTCGTGCCGGACACCACAGAACCACCTGCCGGACAGACCGGAACCACCTGCCGGACACGCCGGAACCACCGGCTCGACCCGCCGGAACGACCGCTGGACATGCAAAATCACCTGCCGGCTACGCCGGAAACACTTGGTGAACACTCCGGAATCACCTGCCGGGCATGCCGGAACCACCTCTCAGATATGCCAGAACCACGTGCCAATGACCCCGGAAGCACCTGCCGAGCACGCCGGAACCACCTGCTCGACTCGCCAGAACCACCTGCCGGACACGCAAAAATCACCTGCCGGCTACGCCACAACCAGTTGGGGAACACTTCAGAATCACCTGCCGGGCTTGCTGGAACCACCTGCCGGTCATGCCAAAATCACCTGCCAACTACGCCAGTACCACTTGGCGGACACTGTGGAAACACCTGTCGGGCCGGCCGGAACCACATCTCAGACGTGCCAGAACCATGTGCATGAGAAATAGGAACCACACCCCGAATAGACGGAAAACACCTGCCAGACCCGTCTGAACAACCTGCCGAGCACGCCGGAGCCACCTGCTCGACTCGCCGGAACCACCTACCTGACATGCCCAAATCACCAGCCGGGTATGCCAGAACCACTTGGCGGACACTCCGGAATCATCTGCCGGACATGCCGGAACCAGCTCTCAGACACACCAGAACCACGTGCCGGAGACGCCGGAAGCACCTGCCGAGCATGCCGGAGCCACCTGCTCGACTCGCCAGAAACACCTGCCGGACAGGCCAAAATCACCTGCCGGGTACGCCAGAACCACCTGGCAGACACTCCGAAATCACCTGTCGCGCATGCCGGAACCACCTCTCAGACGTGCCGGAAGCACGTGCCGGACACGCCGGAAACACCTACCGGACAGACCGGAACCACCTGCCGAGCACGCCGGAGCCACCTGTTCGACTGGCTGGAACCACCTGCCGGTCAGGCCAATATTAACTGCTGGCTATGCCAGAACCATCTGGGGGACAGTCCGGAATCACCTGCCAGCCATGGCGGAACCATCTCTCACACGTACCAGAACCACCTGCCGGAGAAGCTGGAAACACGTCCTGGACAGACTGGAACCACGTGACGGCCATGCCTGAACCACCTGCCGAGCATGGCGGAACCACCTGCCGGACACGCCAAAATCACCTGCGGGCTACGCCAGAACCACTTGGACGACTCTCCGAAATGACCTGCCGGGCATGTTGGAACCAACTCTCAGACGTGCCAGAAGCACGTGGCGGACAGTCCGGAATCACCTGTTGGGCATACGCAACCACCTCTGAGACGTACCAGAACCACGTGCCGTGCACGCCGGAACCACCTAACGGACAGACCGGAATCAAATTTTGGGCATGCCGGAACCACCAGTCAGATGTTCCAGAAACAGGTGCCGCAGACGCCGGAAGCACCTGCCGAGCACGTCGCAACCACCTGCTCAACTCGCCTGAACCACCTGCCGGACACGCCAAAATCACCTGCCCGCTACACCAGCACCACTTCGGGGACAAGCCGGAATCACGTGAGGGGCATGCCGGCACAGCCTCTCAGACTGAACCTCGTGCCGGACACCACAGAACCACCTGCCGGACAGACCGGAACCACCTGCCGGACACGCCGGAACCACCGGCTCGACCCGCCGGAACGACCGCTGGACATGCAAAATCACCTGCCGGCTACGCCAGAAACACTTGGCGAACATTCCGGAATCACCTGCCGGGCATGCCGGAACCACCTCTCAGATAAGCCAGAACCACGTGCCAATGATCCCGGAAGCACCTGCCGAGCACGCCGGAGCCACCTGCTCGACACGCCAGAACCACCTGCCGGACACGCAAAAATCACCTGCCGGCTACGCCACAACCAGTTGGGGAACACTTCGGAATCACCTGCCGGGCTTGCTGGAACCACCTGCCGGTCATGCCAAAATCACCTGCCAACTACGCCAGTACCACTTGGCGGACACTGTGGAAACACCTGTCGGGCCGGCAGGAACCACATCTCACACGTGCCAGAACCATGTGCATGAGATGCTGGAACCACACCCCGAACAGACGGAAAACACCTGCCAGACCCGTCTGAACAACCTGCCGAGCACGCCAGAGCCACCTGCTCGACTCGCCAGAAACACCTGCCGGACACGCCAAAATCACCTGCCGGGTACGCCAGAACCACCTGGCGGACACTCCGAAATCACCTGCCGTGCATGCCGGAACCACCTCTCAGACGTGCCGGAAGCACGTGCCGGACACGCCGGAAACACCTAGCGGACAGACCGGAACCACCTGCCGAGCACGCCGGAGCCACCTGTTCGACTGGCTGGAACCACCTGCCGGACAGGCCAATATTAACTGCTGGCTATGCCAGAACCACCTGGGGGACAGTCCGGGATCACCTGCCAGCCATGGCGGAACCACCTCTCACACGTACCAGAACCACCTGCCGGAGAAGCTGGAAACACGTCCTCGACAGTCTGGAACCACCTGCCGGCCAAGCCTGAACCACCTGCCAAGCACAACGGAACAACCTGCCAGACACGCCAAAATCACCTGCGTGTTATGCCAGAACCACTTGGAGGACTCTCTGGGATGACCTGCCGGGCATGCCGGAACCACCTCTCAGACGTGCCAGAACCATGTGGCGGACAGTCCGGAATCACCTGTTGGGCATGCGCAACCACCTCTGAGACGTACCAGAACCACATGCCGTGCAGGCTGGAACCACCTACCGGACAGACCGGAATCACCTTTCGGGCATGCCGGAACCACCTGTCAGATGTGCCAGAAACACGTGCCGGAGACGCCGGAAGCACCTGCCAAGCACGTTGGAACCACCTGCTCAACTCGCCTGAACCACCTGCCGGACATGCCAAAATCACCTGCCGACTATGCCAGAACCACTTGGCGAACACTCCGGAATCACTTGCCGGGCATGCAGGAACCACATCTCAGACATGCCAGAACCCCGTGCCAATGACCCCGGAAGCACCAGCCGAGCACGCCGGAACCACCTGCTCAACTCGCCTGAACCACCTGCCGGACACGCCAAAATCACCTGCCCGCTACACCAGCACCACTTCGGGGACAAGCCGGAATCACGTGAGTGGCATGCCTGCACAGCCTCTCAGACTGAACCTCGTGCCGGACACCACAGAACCACCTGCCGGACAGACTGGAACCACCTGCCGGACACGCCGGAACCACCGGCTCGACCCGCCGGAACGACCGCTGGACATGCAAAATCACCTGCCGGCTACGCCGGAAACACTTGGTGAACACTCCGGAATCACCTGCCGGGCATGCCGGAACCACCTCTCAGATATGCCAGAACCACGTGCCAATGACCCCGGAAGCACCTGCCGAGCACGCCGGAACCACCTGCTCGACTCGCCAGAACCACCTGCCGGACACGCAAAAATCACCTGCCGGCTACGCCACAACCAGTTGGGGAACACTTCGGAATCACCTGCCGGGCTTGCTGGAACCACCTGCCGGTCATGCCAAAATCACCTGCCAACTACGCCAGTACCACTTGGCGGACACTGTGGAAACACCTGTCGGGCCGGCCGGAACCACATCTCAGACGTGCCAGAACCATGTGCATGAGAAATAGGAACCACACCCCGAATAGACGGAAAACACCTGCCAGACCCGTCTGAACAACCTGCCGAGCACGCCGGAGCCACCTGCTCGACTCGCCGGAACCACCTACCTGACATGCCCAAATCACCAGCCGGGTATGCCAGAACCACTTGGCGGACACTCCGGAATCATCTGCCGGACATGCCGGAACCAGCTCTCAGACACACCAGAACCACGTGCCGGAGACGCCGGAAGCACCTGCCGAGCATGCCGGAGCCACCTGCTCGACTCGCCAGAAACACCTGCCGGACAGGCCAAAATCACCTGCCGGGTACGCCAGAACCACCTGGCAGACACTCCGAAATCACCTGTCGCGCATGCCGGAACCACCTCTCAGACGTGCCGGAAGCACGTGCCGGACACGCCGGAAACACCTACCGGACAGACCGGAACCACCTGCCGAGCACGCCGGAGCCACCTGTTCGACTGGCTGGAACCACCTGCCGGTCAGGCCAATATTAACTGCTGGCTATGCCAGAACCACCTGGGGGACAGTCCGGGATCACCTGCCAGCCATGGCGGAACCACCTCTCACACGTACCAGAACCACCTGCCGGAGAAGCTGGAAACACGTCCTCGACAGTCTGGAACCACCTGCCGGCCAAGCCTGAACCACCTGCCAAGTACAACGGAACAACCTGCCAGACACGCCAAAATCACCTGCGTGTTATGCCAGAACCACTTGGAGGACTCTCTGGGATGACCTGCCGGGCATGCCGGAACCACCTCTCAGACGTGCCAGAACCATGTGGCGGACAGTCCGGAATCACCTGTTGGGCATGCGCAACCACCTCTGAGCCGTACCAGAACCACATGCCGTGCAGGCTGGAACCACCTACCGGACAGACCGGAATCACCTTTCGGGCATGCCGGAACCACCTGTCAGATGTGCCAGAAACACGTGCCGGAGACGCCGGAAGCACCTGCCAAGCACGTTGGAACCACCTGCTCAGCTCGCCTGAACCACCTGCCGGACATGCCAAAATCACCTGCCGACTATGCCAGAACCACTTGGCGAACACTCCGGAATCACTTGCCGGGCATGCAGGAACCACATCTCAGACATGCCAGAACCCCGTGCCAATGACCCCGGAAGCACCAGCCGAGCACGCCGGAACCACCTGCTCAACTCGCCTGAACGACCTGCCGGACACGCCAAAATCACCTGCCCGCTACACCAGCACCACTTCGGGGACAAGCCGGAATCACGTGAGGGGCATGCCGGCACAGCCTCTCAGACTGAACCTCGTGCCGGACACCACAGAACCACCTGCCGGGCAGACCGGAACCACCTGCCGGACACGCCGGAACCACCAGCTCGACCCGCAGGAACGACCGCGGGACATGCAAAATCACCTGCCGGCTACGCCGGAAACACTTGGCGAACACTCCGGAATCACCTGCCGGGCATGCCCGAACCACCTCTCAGATATGCCAGAACCACGTGCCAATGACCCCGGAAGCACCTGCCGAGCACCACGGAACCACCTGCTCGACTCGCCAGAACCACCTGCCGGACACGCAAAAATCACCTGCCGGCTACGCCACAACCAGTTGGGGAACACTTCGGAATCACCTGCCGGGCTTGCTGGAACCACCTGCCGGTCATGCCAAAATCACCTGCCAACTACGCCAGTACCACTTGGCGGACACTGTGGAAACACCTGTCGGGCCGGCCGGAACCACATCTCACACGTGCCAGAACCATGTGCATGAGATGCTGGAACCACACCCCGAACAGACGGAAAACACCTGCCAGACCCGTCTGAACAACCTGCCGAGCACGCCGGAGCCACCTGCTCGACTCGCCGGAACCACCTACCTGACATGCCCAAATCACCAGCCGGGTATGCCAGAACCACTTGGTGGACACTCCGGAATCATCTGCCGGACATGCCGGAACCAGCTCTCAGATACACCAGAACCACGTGCCGGAGACGCCGGAAGCACCTGCCGAGCATGCCGGAGCCACCTGCTCGACTCGCCAGAAACACCTGCCGGACACGCCAAAATCACCTGCCGGGTACGCCAGAACCACCTGGCGGACACTCCGAAATCACCTGCCGCGCATGCCGGAACCACCTCTCAGACGTGCCGGAAGCACGTGCCGGACACGCCGGAATCACCTAGCGGACAGACCGGAACCACCTGCCGAGCACGCCGGAGCCACCTGTTCGACTGGCTGGAACCACCTGCCGGACAGGCCAATATTAACTGCTGGCTATGCCAGAACCACCTGGGGGACAGTCCGGGATCACCTGCCAGCCATGGCGGAACCACCTCTCACGCGTACCAGAACCACCTGCCGGAGAAGCTGGAAACACGTCCTGGACAGTCTGGAACCACCTGCCGGCCAAGCCTGAACCACCGGCCAAGCACAACGGAACAACCTGCCAGACACGCCAAAATCACCTGCGTGTTATGCCAGAACCACTTGGATGACTCTCTGGGATGACCTGCCGGGCATGCCGGAACCACCTCTCAGACGTGCCAGAACCATGTGGCGGACAGTCCGGAATCACCTGTTGGGCATGCGCAACCACCTCTGAGACGTACCAGAACCACATGCCGTGCAGGCTGGAACCACCTACCGGACAGACCGGAATCACCTTTCGGGCATGCCGGAACCACCTGTCAGATGTGCCAGAAACACGTGCCGGAGACGCCGGAAGCACCTGCCAAGCACGTTGGGACCACCTGCTCAACTCGCCTGAACCACCTGCCGGACATGCCAAAATCACCTGCCGACTATGCCAGAACCACTTGGCGAACACTCCGGAATCACTTGCCGGGCATGCAGGAACCACCTCTCAGACATGCCAGAACCCCGTGCCAATGACCCCGGAAGCACCAGCCGAGCACGCCGGAACCACCTGCTCAACTCGCCTGAACCACCTGCCGGACACGCCAAAATCACCTGCCCGCTACACCAGCACCACTTCGGGGACAAGCCGGAATCACGTGAGGGGCATGCCGGCACAGCCTCTCAGACTGAACCTCGTGCCGGACACCACAGAACCACCTGCCGGACAGACCGGAACCACCTGCCGGACACGCCGGAACCACCGGCTCGACCCGCCGGAACGACCGCTGGACATGCAAAATCACCTGCCTGCTACGCCGGAAACACTTGGCGAACACTCCGGAATCACCTGCCGGGCATGCCGGAACCACCTCTCAGATATGCCAGAACCACGTGCCAATGACCCCGGAAGCACCTGCCGAGCACGCCGGAACCACATGCTCGACTCGCCAGAACCACCTGCCGGACACGCAAAAATCACCTGCCGGCTACGCCACAACCAGTTGGGGAACACTTCGGAATCACCTGCCGGGCTTGCTGGAACCACCTGCCGGTCATGCCAAAATCACCTGCCAACTACGCCAGTACCACTTGGCGGACACTGTGGAAACACCTGTCGCGCCGGCCGGAACCACATCTCACACGTGAGAGAACCATGTGCATGAGATGCTGGAACCACACCCCGAACAGACGGAAAACACCTGCCAGACCCGTCTGAACAACCTGCCGAGCACGCCGGAGCCACCTGCTCGACTCGCCAGAAACACCTACCTGACATGCCCAAATCACCAGCCGGGTATGCCAGAACCACTTGGCGGACACTCCGGAATCATCTGCCGGACATGCCGGAACCAGCTCTCAGACACACCAGAACCACGTGCCGGAGACGCCGGAATCACCTGCCGAGCATGCCGGAGCCACCTGCTCGACTCGCCAGAAACACCTGCCGGACACGCCAAAATCACCTGCCGGGTACGCCAGAACCACCTGGCGGACACTCCGAAATCACCTGTCGCGCATGCCGGAACCACCTCTCAGACGTGCCGGAAGCACGTGCCGGACACGCCGGAATCACCTAGCGGACAGACCGGAACCACCTGCCGAGCACGCCGGAGCCACCTGTTCGACTGGCTGGAACCACCTGCCGGACAGGCCAATATTAACTGCTGGCTATGCCAGAACCACCTGGGGGACAGTCCGGGATCACCTGCCAGCCATGGCGGAACCACCTCTCACACGTACCAGAACCACCTGCCGGAGAAGCTGGAAACACGTCCTCGACAGTCTGGAACCACCTGCCGGCCAAGCCTGAACCACCGGCCAAGCACAACGGAACAACCTGCCAGACACGCCAAAATCACCTGCATGTTATGCCAGAACCACTTGGAGGACTCTCTGGGATGACCTGCCGGGCATGCCGGAACCACCTCTCAGACGTGCCAGAACCATGTGGCGGACAGTCCGGAATCACCTGTTGGGCATGCGCAACCACCTCTGAGACGTACCAGAACCACATGCCGTGCAGGCTGGAACCACCTACCGGACAGACCGGAATCACCTTTCGGGCATGCCGGAACCACCTGTCAGATGTGCCAGAAACACGTGCCGGAGACGCCGGAAGCACCGGCCAAGCACGTTGGAACCACCTGCTCAACTCGCATGAACCACCTGCCGGACATGCCAAAATCACCTGCCGACTATGCCAGAACCACTTGGCGAACACTCCGGAATCACTTGCCGGGCATGCAGGAACCACCTCTCAGACATGCCAGAACCCCGTGCCAATGACCCCGGAAGCACCAGCCGAGCACGCCGGAACCACCTGCTCAACTCGCCTGAACCACCTGCCGGACACGCCAAAATCACCTGCCCGCTACACCAGCACCACTTCGGGGACAAGCCGGAATCACGTGAGGGGCATGCCGGCACAGCCTCTCAGACTGAACCTCGTGCCGGACACCACAGAACCACCTGCCGGACAGACCGGAACCACCTGCCGGACACGCCGGAACCACCGGCTCGACCCGCCGGAACGACCGCTGGACATGCAAAATCACCTGCCGGCTACGCCGGAAACACTTGGCGAACACTCCGGAATCACCTGCCGGGCATGCCGGAACCACCTCTCAGATATGCCAGAACCACGTGCCAATGACCCCGGAAGCACCTGCCGAGCACGCCGGAACCACCTGCTCGACTCGCCAGAACCACCTGCCGGACACGCAAAAATCACCTGCCGGCTACGCCACAACCAGTTGGGGAACACTTCGGAATCACCTGCCGGGCTTGCTGGAACCACCTGCCGGTCATGCCAAAATCACCTGCCAACTACGCCAGTACCACTTGGCGGACACTGTGGAAACACCTGTCGCGCCGGCCGGAACCACATCTCACACGTGCCAGAACCATGTGCATGAGATGCTGGAACCACACCCCGAACAGACGGAAAACACATGCCAGACCCGTCTGAACAACCTGCCGAGCACGCCGGAGCCACCTGCTCGACTCGCCGGAACCACCTACCTGACATGCCCAAATCACCAGCCGGGTATGCCAGAACCACTTGGCGGACACTCCGGAATCATCTGCCGGACATGCCGGAACCAGCTCTCAGACACACCAGAACCACGTGCCGGAGACGCCGGAAGCACCTGCCGAGCATGCCGGAGCCACCTGCTCGACTCGCCAGAAACACCTGCCGGACACGCCAAAATCACCTGCCGGGTACGCCAGAACCACCTGGCGGACACTCCGAAATCACCTGTCGCGCATGCCGGAACCACCTCTCAGACGTGCCGGAAGCACGTGCCGGACACGCCGCAATCACCTAGCGGACAGACCGGAACCACCTGCCGAGCACGCCGGAGCCACCTGTTCGACTGGCTGGAACCACCTGCCGGACAGGCCAATATTAACTGCTGGCTATGCCAGAACCACCTGGGGGACAGTCCGGGATCACCTGCCAGCCATGGCGGAACCACCTCTCACACGTACCAGAACCACCTGCCGGAGAAGCTGGAAACACGTCCTGGACAGTCTGGAACCACCTGCCGGCCAAGCCTGAACCACCTGCCAAGCACAACGGAACAACCTGCCAGACACGCCAAAATCACCTGCGTGTTATGCCAGAACCACTTGGAGGACTCTCTGGGATGACCTGCCGGGCATGCCGGAACCACCTCTCAGACGTGCCAGAACCATGTGGCGGACAGTCCGGAATCACCTGTTGGGCATGCGCAACCACCTCTGAGACGTACCAGAACCACATGCCGTGCAGGCTGGAACCACCTACCGGACAGACCGGAATCACCTTTCGGGCATGCCGGAACCACCTGTCAGATGTGCCAGAAACACGTGCCGGAGACGCCGGAAGCACCTGCCAAGCACGTTGGAACCACCTGCTCAACTCGCCTGAACCACCTGCCGGACATGCCAAAATCACCTGCCGACTATGCCAGAACCACTTGGCGAACACTCCGGAATCACTTGCCTGGCATGCAGGAACCACCTCTCAGACATGCCAGAACCCCGTGCCAATGACCCCGGAAGCACCAGCCGAGCACGCCGGAACCACCTGCTCAACTCGCCTGAACCACCTGCCGGACACGCCAAAATCACCTGCCCGCTACACCAGCACCACTTCGGGGACAAGCCGGAATCACGTGAGGGGCATGCCGGCACAGCCTCTCAGACTGAACCTCGTGCCGGACACCACAGAACCACCTGCCGGACAGACCGGAACCACCTGCCGGACACGCCGGAACCACCGGCTCGACCCGCCGGAACGACCGCTGGACATGCAAAATCACCTGCCGGCTACGCCGGAAACACTTGGCGAACACTCCGGAATCACCTGCCGGGCATGCCGGAACCACCTCTCAGATAAGCCAGAACCACGTGCCAATGACCCCGGAAGCACCTGCCGAGCACGCCGGAACCACCTGCTCGACTCGCCAGAACCACCTGCCGGACACGCAAAAATCACCTGCCGGCTACGCCACAACCAGTTGGGGAACACTTCGGAATCATCTTCCGGGCTTGCTGGAACCACCTGCCGGTCCTGCCAAAATCACCTGCCAACTACGCCAGTACCACTTGGCGGACACTGTGGAAACACCTGTTGGGCCGGCCGGAACCACATCTCAGACGTGCCAGAAACATGTGCATGACATGCAGGATCCACACCCCGAATAGACGGAAAACACCTGCCAGACCCGTCTAAACAACCTGCCGAAAACGCCGGAGCCACCTGCTCGACTCGCCGGAACCACCTACCTGACATGCCCAAATCACCAGCCGGGTATGCCAGAACCACTTGGCGGACACTCCGGAATCATCTGCCGGACATGCCGGAACCAGCTCTCAGACACACCAGAACCACGTGCCGGAGACGCCGGAAGCACCTGCCGAGCATGCCGGAGCCACCTGCTCGACTCGCCAGAAACACCTGCCGGACACGCCAATATCACCTGCCGGGTACGCCAGAACCACCTGGCGGACACTCCGAAATCACCTGCCGCGCATGCTGGAACCACCTCTCAGACGTGCCGGAAGCACGTGCCGGACACGCCGGAAACACCTAGCGGACAGACCGGAACCACCTGCCGAGCACGCCGGAGCCACCTGTTCGACTGGCTGGAACCACCTGCCGGACAGGCCAATATCAACTGCTGGCTATGCCAGAACCACCTGGGGGACAGTCCGGGATCACCTGCCAGCCATGGCGGAACCACCTCTCACACGTACCAGAACCACCTGCCGGAGAAGCTGGAAACACGTCCTGGACAGTCTGGAACCACCTGCCGGCCAAGCCTGAACCACCTGCCAAGCACAACGGAACAACCTGCCAGACACGCCAAAATCACCTGCGTGTTATGCCAGAACCACTTGGAGGACTCTCTGGGATGACCTGCCGGGCATGCCGGAACCACCTCTGCAACGTGCCAGAACCATGTGGCGGACAGTCCGGAATCACCTGTTGGGCATACGCAACCACCTCTGAGACGTACCAGAACCACGTGCCGTGCACGCCGGAACCACCTACCGGACAGACCGGAATCAAATTTTGGGCATGCCGGAACCACCTGTCAGATGTTCCAGAAACAGGTGCCGCAGACGCCGGAAGCACCTGCCGAGCACGTAGCAACCACCTGCTCAACTCGCCTGAACCACCTGCCGGACACGCCAAAATCACCTGCCCGCTACACCAGCACCACTCCGGGGACAAGCCGGAATCACGTGAGGGGCATGCCTGCACAGCCTCTCAGACTGAACCTCGTGCCGGACACCACAGAAACACCTGCCGGACAGACCGGAACCACCTGCCGGACACGCCGGAACCACCGGCTCGACCCGCCGGAACGACCGCTGGACATGCAAAATCACCTGCCGGCTACGCCAGAAACACTTGGCGAACATTCCGGAATCACCTGCCGGGCATGCCGGAACCACCTCTCAGATAAGCCAGAACCACGTGCCAATGATCCCGGAAGCACCTGCCGAGCACGCCGGAGCCACCTGCTCGACACGCCAGAACCACCTGCCTGACACGCAAAAATCACCTGCCGGCTACGCCACAACCAGTTGGGGAACACTTCGGAATCACCTGCCGGGCTTGCTGGAACCACCTGCCGGTCATGCCAAAATCACCTGCCAACTACGCCAGTACCACTTGGCGGACACTGTGGAAACACCTGTCGGGCCGGCAGGAACCACATCTCACACGTGCCAGAACCATGTGCATGAGATGCTGGAACCACACCCCGAACAGACGGAAAACACCTGCCAGACCCGTCTGAACAACCTGCCGAGCACGCCAGAGCCACCTGCTCGACTCGCCAGAAACACCTGCCGGACACGCCAAAATCACCTGCCGGGTACGCCAGAACCACCTGGCGGACACTCCGAAATCACCTGCCGCGCATGCTGGAACCACCTCTCAGACGTGCCGGACACGCCGGAAACACCTAGCGGACAGACCGGAACCACCTGCCGAGCACGCCGGAGCCACCTGTTCGACTGGCTGGAACCACCTGCCGGACAGGCCAATATTAACTGCTGGCTATGCCAGAACCACCTGGGGGACAGTCCGGGATCACCTGCCAGCCATGGCGGAACCACCTCTCACACGTACCAGAACCACCTGCCGGAGAAGCTGGAAACACGTCCTGGACAGTCTGGAACCACCTGCCGGCCAAGCCTGAACCACCTGCCAAGCACAACGGAACCACCTGCCGGACATGCCAAAATCACCTGCCGACTATGCCAGAACCACTTGGCGAACACTCCGGAATCACTTGCCGGGCATGCAGGAACCACCTCTCAGACATGCCATAACCCCGTGCCAATGACCCCGGAAGCACCAGCCGAGCACGCCGGAACCACCTGCTCAACTCGCCTGAACCACCTGCCGGACACGCCAAAATCACCTGCCGGCTACACCAGCACCACTTCGGGGACAAGCCGGAATCACGTGAGGGGCATGCCGGCACAGCCTCTCAGACTGAACCTCGTGCCGGACACCACAGAACCACCTGCCGGACAGACCGGAACCACCTGCCGGACACGCCGGAACCACCGGCTCGACCCGAAGGAACGACCGCGGGACATGCAAAATCACCTGCCGGCTACGCCGGAAACACTTGGCGAACACTCCGGAATCACCTGCCGGGCATGCCGGAACCACCTCTCAGATATGCCAGAACCACGTGCCAATGACCCCGGAAGCACCTGCCGAGCACGCCGGAACCACCTGCTCGACTCGCCAGAACCACCTGCCGGACACGCAAAAATCACCTGCCGGCTACACCAGCACCAATTCGGGGACAAGCCGGAATCACGTGAGGGGCATGCCGGCACAGCCTCTCAGACTGAACCTCGTGCCGGACACCACAGAACCACCTGCCGGACAGACCGGAACCACCTGCCGGCTACGCCACAACCAGTTGGGGAACACTTCGGAATCACCTGCCGGGCTTGCTGGAACCACCTGCCGGTCATGCCAAAATCACCTGCCAACTACGCCAGTACCACTTGGCGGACACTGTGGAAACACCTGTCGGGCCGGCCGGAACCACATCTCAGGCGTGCCAGAACCATGTGCATGAGAAATAGGAACCACACCCCGAATAGACGGAAAACACCTGCCAGACCCGTCTGAACAACCTGCCGAGCACGCCGGAGCCACCTGCTCGACTCGCCGGAACCACCTACCTGACATGCCAAAATCACCAGCCGGGTATGCCAGAACCACTTGGCGGACACTCCGGAATCATCTGCCGGACATGCCGGAACCAGCTCTCAGACACACCAGAACCACGTGCCGGAGACGCCGGAAGCACCTGCCGAGCATGCCGGAGCCACCTGCTCGACTCGCCAGAAACACCTGCCGGACAGGCCAAAATCACCTGCCGGGTACGCCAGAACCACCTGGCAGACACTCCGAAATCACCTGTCGCGCATTCCGGAACCACCTCTCAGACGTGCCGGAAGCACGTGCCGGACACGCCGGAAACACCTACCGGACAGACCGGAACCACCTGCCGAGCACGCCGGAGCCACCTGTTCGACTGGCTGGAACCACCTGCCGGTCAGGCCAATATTAACTGCTGGCTATGCCAGAACCACCTGGGGGACAGTCCGGGATCACCTGCCAGCCATGGCGGAACCACCTCTCACACGTACCAGAACCACCTGCCGGAGAAGCTGGAAACACGTCCTCGACAGTCTGGAACCACCTGCCTGCCAAGCCTGAACCACCTGCCAAGTACAACGGAACAACCTGCCAGACACGCCAAAATCACCTGCGTGTTATGCCAGAACCACTTGGAGGACTCTCTGGGATGAACTGCCGGGCATGCCGGAACCACCTCTCAGACGTGCCAGAACCATGTGGCGGACAGTCCGGAATCACCTGTTGGGCATGCGCAACCACCTCTGAGACGTACCAGAACCACATGCCGTGCAGGCTGGAACCACCTACCGGACAGACCGGAATCACCTTTCGGGCATGCCGGAACCACCTGTCAGATGTGCCAGAAACACGTGTCGGAGACGCCGGAAGCACCTGCCAAGCACGTTGGAACCACCTGCTCAACTCGCCTGAACCTCCTGCTGGACATGCCAAAATCACCTGCCGACTATGCCAGAACCACTTGGCGAACACTCCGGAATCACTTGCCGGGCATGCAGGAACCACCTCTCAGACATGCCAGAACCCCGTGCCCATGACCCCGGAAGCACCAGCCGAGCACGCCGGAACCACCTGCTCAACTCGCCTGAACCACATGACGGATACGCAAAAATCACCTGCCCGCTACACCAGCACCACTTCGGGGACAAGCTGGAATCACGTGAGGGGCATGCCTGCACAGCCTCTCAGACTGAACCTCGTGCCGGACACCACAGAACCACCTGCCGGACAGACCGGAACCATATGCAGGACACGCCGGAACCACCGGCTCGACCCGCCGGAACGACCGCTGGACATGCAAAATCACCTGCCGGCTACGCCGGAAACACTTGGCGAACACTCCGGAATCACCTGCCGGGCATGCCCGAACCACCTCTCAGATATGCCAGAACCACGTGCCAATGACCCCGGAAGCACCTGCCGAGCACGCCGGAACCACCTGCTCGACTCGCCAGAACCACCTGCCGGACACGCAAAAATCACCTGCCGGCTACGCCACAACCAGTTGGGGAACACTTCGGAATCACCTGCCGGGCTTGCTGGAACCACCTGCCGGTCATGCCAAAATCACCTGCCAACTACGCCAGTACCACTTGGCGGACACTGTGGAAACACCTGTCGGGCCGGCCGGAACCACATCTCAGACGTGCCAGAACCATGTGCATGAGATGCTGGAACCACACCCCGAACAGACGGAAAACACCTGCCAGACCCGTCTGAACAACCTGCCGAGCACGCCGGAGCCACCTGCTCGACTCGCCGGAACCACCTACCTGACATGCCCAAATCACCAGCCGGGTATGCCAGAACCACTTGGCGGACACTCCGGAATCATCTGCCGGACATGCCGGAACCAGCTCTCAGACACACCAGAACCACAAGCCGGAGACGCCGGAAGCACCTGCCGAGCATGCCGGAGCCACCTGCTCGACTCGCCAGAAACACCTGCCGGACACGCCAAAATCACCTGCCGGGTACGCCAGAACCACCTGGCGGACACTCCGAAATCACCTGTCGCGCATGCCGGAACCACCTCTCAGACGTGCCGGAAGCACGTGCCGGACACGCCGCAATCACCTACCGGACAGACCGGAACCACCTGCCGAGCACGCCGGAGCCACCTGTTCGACTGGCTGGAACCACCTGCCGGACAGGCCAATATTAACTGCTGGCTATGCCAGAACCACCTGGGGGACAGTCCGGGATCACCTGCCAGCCATGGCGGAACCACCTCTCACACGTACCAGAACCACCTGCCGGAGAAGCTGGAAACACGTCCTGGACAGTCTGGAACCACCTGCCGGCCAAGCCTGAACCACCTGCCAAGCACAACGGAACAACCTGCCAGACACGCCAAAATCACCTGCGTGTTATGCCAGAACCACTTGGAGGACTCTCTGGGATGACCTGCCGGGCATGCCGGAACCACCTCTCAGACGTGCCAGAACCATGTGGCGGACAGTCCGGAATCACCTGTTGGGCATGCGCAACCACCTCTGAGACGTACCAGAACCACATGCCGTGCAGGCTGGAACCACCTACCGGACAGACCGGAATCACCTTTCGGGCATGCCGGAACCACCTGTCAGATGTGCCAGAAACACGTGCCGGAGACGCCGGAAGCACCTGCCAAGCACGTTGGAACCACCTGCTCAACTCGCCTGAACCACCTGCCGGACATGCCAAAATCACCTGCCGACTATGCCAGAACCACTTGGCGAACACTCCGGAATCACTTGCCGGGCATGCAGGAACCACCTCTCAGACATGCCAGAACCCCGTGCCAATGACCCCGGAAGCACCAGCCGAGCACGCCGGAACCACCTGCTCAACTCGCCTGAACCACCTGCCGGACACACCGAAATCACCTGCCCGCTACACCAGCACCACTTCGGGGACAAGCCGGAATCACGTGAGGGGCATGCCGGCACAGCCTCTCAGACTGAACCTCGTGCCGGACACCACAGAACCACCTGCCGGACAGACCGGAACCACCTGCCGGACACGCCGGAACCACCGGCTCGACCCGAAGGAACGACCGCGGGACATGCAAAATCACCTGCCGGCTACGCCGGAAACACTTGGCGAACACTCCGGAATCACCTGCCGGGCATGCCCGAACCACCTCTCAGATATGCCAGAACCACGTGCCAATGACCCCGGAAGCACCTGCCGAGCACGCCGGAACCACCTGCTCGACTCGCCAGAACCACCTGCCGGACACGCAAAAATCACCTGCCAGCTACGCCACAACCAGTTGGGGAACACTTCGGAATCACCTGCCGGGCTTGCTGGAACCACCTGCCGGTCATGCCAAAATCACCTGCCAACTACGCCAGTACCACTTGGCGGACACTGTGGAAACACCTGTCGGGCCGGCCGGAACCACATCTCAGACGTGCCAGAACCATGTGCATGAGATGCTGGAACCACACCCCGAACAGACGGAAAACACCTGCCAGACCCGTCTGAACAACCTGCCGAGCACGCCGGAGCCACCTGCTCGACTCGCCGGAACCACCTACCTGACATGCCCAAATCACCAGCCGGGTATGCCAGAACCACTTGGCGGACACTCCGGAATCATCTGCCGGACATGCCGGAACCAGCTCTCAGACACACCAGAACCACGTGCCGGAGACGCCGGAAGCACCTGCCGAGCATGCCGGAGCCACCTGCTCGACTCGCCAGAAACACATGCCGGACACGCCAAAATCACCTGCCGGGTACGCCAGAACCACCTGGCGGACACTCCGAAATCACCTGTCGCGCATGCCGGAACCACCTCTCAGACGTGCCGGAAGCACGTGCCGGACACGCCGGAATCACCTAGCGGACAGACCGGAACCACCTGCCGAGCACGCCGGAGCCACCTGTTCGACTGGCTGGAACCACCTGCCGAACAGGCCAATATTAACTGCTGGCTATGCCAGAACCACCTGGGGGACAGTCCGGGATCACCTGCCAGCCATGGCGGAACCACCTCTCACACGTACCAGAACCACCTGCCGGAGAAGCTGGAAACACGTCCTGGACAGTCTGGAACCACCTGCCGGCCAAGCCTGAACCACCTGCCAAGCACAACGGAACAACCTGCCAGACACGCCAAAATCACCTGCGTGTTATGCCAGAACCACTTGGAGGACTCTCTGGGATGACCTGCCGGGCATGCCGGAACCACCTCTCAGACGTGCCAGAACCATGTGGCGGACAGTCCGGAATCACCTGTTGGGCATGCGCAACCACCTCTGAGACGTACCAGAACCACATGCCGTGCAGGCTGGAACCACCTACCGGACAGACCGGAATCACCTTTCGGGCATGCCGGAACCACCTGTCAGATGTGCCAGAAACACGTGCCGGAGACGCCGGAAGCACCTGCCAAGCACGTTGGAACCACCTGCTCAACTCGCCTGAACCACCTGCCGGACATGCCAAAATCACCTGCCGACTATGCCAGAACCACTTGGCGAACACTCCGGAATCACTTGCCGGGCATGCAGGAACCACCTCTCAGACATGCCAGAACCCCGTGCCAATGACCCCGGAAGCACCAGCCGAGCACGCCGGAACCACCTGCTCAACTCGCCTGAACCACCTGCCGGACACACCGAAATCACCTGCCCGCTACACCAGCACCACTTCGGGGACAAGCCGGAATCACGTGAGGGGCATGCCGGCACAGCCTCTCAGACTGAACCTCGTGCCGGACACCACAGAACCACCTGCCGGACAGACCGGAACCACCTGCCGGACACGCCGGAACCACCGGCTCGACCCGAAGGAACGACCGCGGGACATGCAAAATCACCTGCCGGCTACGCCGGAAACACTTGGCGAACACTCCGGAATCACCTGCCGGGCATGCCCGAACCACCTCTCAGATATGCCAGAACCACGTGCCAATGACCCCGGAAGCACCTGCCGAGCACGCCGGAACCACCTGCTCGACTCGCCAGAACCACCTGCCGGACACGCAAAAATCACCTGCCGGCTACGCCACAACCAGTTGGGGAACACTTCGGAATCACCTGCCGGGCTTGCTGGAACCACCTGCCGGTCATGCCAAAATCACCTGCCAACTACGCCAGTACCACTTGGCGGACACTGTGGAAACACCTGTCGGGCCGGCCGGAACCACATCTCAGACGTGCCAGAACCATGTGCATGAGATGCTGGAACCACACCCCGAACAGACGGAAAACACCTGCCAGACCCGTCTGAACAACCTGCCGAGCACGCCGGAGCCACCTGCTCGACTCGCCGGAACCACCTACCTGACATGCCCAAATCACCAGCCGGGTATGCCAGAACCACTTGGCGGACACTCCGGAATCATCTGCCGGACATGCCGGAACCAGCTCTCAGACACACCAGAACCACGTGCCGGAGACGCCGGAAGCACCTGCCGAGCATGCCGGAGCCACCTGCTCGACTCGCCAGAAACACCTGCCGGACACGCCAAAATCACCTGCCGGGTACGCCAGAACCACCTGGCGGACACTCCGAAATCACCTGTCGCGCATGCCGGAACCACCTCTCAGACGTGCCGGAAGCACGTGCCGGACACGCCGGAATCACCTACCGGACAGACCGGAACCACCTGCCGAGCACGGCGGAGCCACCTGTTCGACTGGCTGGAACCACCTGCCGAACAGGCCAATATTAACTGCTGGCTATGCCAGAACCACCTGGGGGACAGTCCGGGATCACCTGCCAGCCATGGCGGAACCACCTCTCACACGTACCAGAACCACCTGCCGGAGAAGCTGGAAACACGTCCTCGACAGTCTGGAACCACCTGCCGGCCAAGCCTGAACCACCTGCCAAGCACAACGGAACAACCTGCCAGACACGCCAAAATCACCTGCGTGTTATGCCAGAACCACTTGGAGGACTCTCTGGGATGACCTGCCGGGCATGCCGGAACCACCTCTCAGACGTGCCAGAACCATGTGGCGGACAGTCCGGAATCACCTGTTGGGCATGCGCAACCACCTCTGAGACGTACCAGAACCACATGCCGTGCAGGCTGAAACCACCTACCGGACAGACCGGAATCACCTTTCGGGCATGCCGGAACCACCTGTCAGATGTGCCAGAAACACGTGCCGGAGACGCCGGAAGCACCGGCCAAGCACGTTGGAACCACCTGCTCAACTCGCCTGAACCACCTGCCGGACATGCCAAAATCACCTGCCGACTATGCCAGAACCACTTGGCGAACACTCCGGAATCACTTGCCGGGCATGCAGGAACCACCTCTCAGACATGCCAGAACCCCGTGCCAATGACCCCGGAAGCACCAGCCGAGCACGCCGGAACCACCTGCTCAACTCGCCTGAACCACCTGCCGGACACACCAAAATCACCTGCCCGCTACACCAGCACCACTTCGGGGACAAGCCGGAATCACGTGAGGGGCATGCCGGCACAGCCTCTCAGACTGAACCTCGTGCCGGACACCACAGAACCACCTGCCGGGCAGACCGGAACCACCTGCCGGACACGCCGGAACCACCGGCTCGACCCGCCGGAACGACCGCTGGACATGCAAAATCACCTGCCGGCTACGCCGGAAACACTTGGCGAACACTCCGGAATCACCTGCCGGGCATGCCGGAACCACCTCTCAGATATGCCAGAACCACGTGCCAATGACCCCGGAAGCACCTGCTGAGCACGCCGGAACCACCTGCTCGACTCGCCAGAACCACCTGCCGGACACGCAAAAATCACCTGCCGGCTACGCCACAACCAGTTGGGGAACACTTCGGAATCACCTGCCGGGCTTGCTGGAACCACCTGCCGGTCATGCCAAAATCACCTGCCAACTACGCCAGTACCACTTGGCGGACACTGTGGAAACACCTGTCGGGCCGGCAGGAACCACATCTCACACGTGCCAGAACCATGTGCATGAGATGCTGGAACCACACCCCGAACAGACGGAAAACACCTGCCAGACCCGTCTGAACAACCTGCCGAGCACGCCGGAGCCACCTGCTCGACTCGCCGGAACCACCTACCTGACATGCCCAAATCACCAGCCGGGTATGCCAGAACCACTTGGCGGACACTCCGGAATCATCTGCCGGACATGCCGGAACCAGCTCTCAGACACACCAGAACCACGTGCCGGAGACGCCGGAAGCACCTGCCGAGCATGCCGGAGCCACCTGCTCGACTCGCCAGAAACACCTGCCGGACACGCCAAAATCACCTGCCGGGTACGCCAGAACCACCTGGCGGACACTCCGAAATCACCTGTCGCGCATGCCGGAACCACCTCTCAGACGTGCCGGAAGCACGTGCCGGACACGCCGGAATCACCTAGCGGACAGACCGGAACCACCTGCCGAGCACGCCGGAGCCACCTGTTCGACTGGCTGGAACCACCTGCCGGACAGGCCAATATTAACTGCTGGCTATGCCAGAACCACCTGGGGGACAGTCCGGGATCACCTGCCAGCCATGGCGGAACCACCTCTCACACGTACCAGAACCACCTGCCGGAGAAGCTGGAAACACGTCCTCGACAGTCTGGAACCACCTGCCGGCCAAGCCTGAACCACCTGCCAAGCACAACGGAACAACCTGCCAGACACGCCAAAATCACCTGCGTGTTATGCCAGAACCACTTGGAGGACTCTCTGGGATGACCTGCCGGGCATGCCGGAACCACCTCTCAGACGTGCCAGAACCATGTGGCGGACAGTCCGGAATCACCTGTTGGGCATGCGCAACCACCTCTGAGACGTACCAGAACCACATGCCGTGCAGGCTGGAACCACCTACCGGACAGACCGGAATCACCTTTCGGGCATGCCGGAACCACCTGTCAGATGTGCCAGAAACACGTGCCGGAGACGCCGGAAGCACCTGCCAAGCACGTTGGAACCACCTGCTCAACTCGCCTGAACCACCTGCCGGACATGCCAAAATCACCTGCCGACTATGCCAGAACCACTTGGCGAACACTCCGGAATCACTTGCCGGGCATGCAGGAACCACATCTCAGACATGCCAGAACCCCGTGCCAATGACCCCGGAAGCACCAGCCGAGCACGCCGGAACCACCTGCTCAACTCGCCTGAACGACCTGCCGGACACGCCGAAATCACCTGCCCGCTACACCAGCACCACTTCGGGGACAAGCCGGAATCACGTGAGGGGCATGCCGGCACAGCCTCTCAGACTGAACCTCGTGCCGGACACCACAGAACCACCTGCCGGACAGACCGGAACCACCTGCCGGTCACGCCGGAACCACCGGCTCGACCCGCCGGAACGACCGCTGGACATGCAAAATCACCTGCCGGCTACGCCGGAAACACTTGGCGAACACTCCGGAATCACCTGCCGGGCATGCCGGAACCACCTCTCAGATATGCCAGAACCACGTGCCAATGACCCTGGAAGCACCTGCCGACCACGCCGGAACCACCTGCTCGACTCGCCAGAACCACCTGCCGGACACGCAAAAATCGCCTGCCGGCTACGCCACAACCAGTTGGGGAACACTTCGGAATCACCTGCCGGGCTTGCTGGAACCACCTGCCGGTCATGCCAAAATCACCTGCCAACTACGCCAGTACCACTTGGCGGACACTGTGGAAACACCTGTTGGGCCGGCCGGAACCACATCTCAGACGTGCCAGAACCATGTGCATGAGATGCAGGATCCACACCCCAAATAGACGGAAAACACCTGCCAGACCCGTCTGAACAACCTGCCGAGCACGCCGGAGCCACCTGCTCGACTCGCCGGAACCACCTACCTGACATGCCCAAATCACCAGCCGGGTATGCCAGAACCACTTGGCGGACACTCCGGAATCATCTGCCGGACATGCCGGAACCAGCTCTCAGACACACCAGAACCACGTGCAGGAGACGCCGGAAGCAACTGCCGAGCATGCCGGAGCCACCTGCTCGACTCGCCAGAAACACCTGCCGGACACGCCAAAATCACCTGCCGGGTACGCCAGAACCACCTGGCGGACACTCCGAAATCACCTGTCGCGCATGCCGGAACCACCTCTCAGACACACCAGAACCACGTGCCGGAGACGCCGGAAGCAACTGCCGAGCATGCCGGAGCCACCTGCTCGACTCGCCAGAAACACCTGCCGGACACGCCAAAATCACCTGCCGGGTACGCCAGAACCACCTGGCGGACACTCCGAAATCACCTGTCGCGCATGCCGGAACCACCTCTCAGACGTGCCGGAAGCACGTGCCGGACACGCCGGAAACACCTACCGGACAGACCGGAACCACCTGCCGAGCACGCCGGAGCCACCTGTTCGTCTGGCTGGAACCACCTGCCGGACAGGCCAATATTAACTGCTGGCTATGCCAGAACCACCTGGGGGACAGTCCGGGATCACCTGCCAGCCATGGCGGAACCACCTCTCACACGTACCAGAACCACCTGCTGGAGAAGCTGGAAACACGTCCTGGACAGTCTGGAACCACCTGCCGGCCAAGCCTGAACCACCTGCCAAGCACAACGGAACAACCTGCCAGACACGCCAAAATCACCTGCGTGTTATGCCAGAACCACTTGGAGGACTCTCTGGGATGACCTGCCGGGCATGCCGGAACCACCTCTCAGACGTGCCAGAACCATGTGGCGGACAGTCCGGAATCACCTGTTGGGCATGCGCAACCACCTCTGAGACGTACCAGAACCACATGCCGTGCAGGCTGGAACCACCTACCGGACAGACCGGAATCACCTTTCGGGCATGCCGGAACCACCTGTCAGATGTGCCAGAAACACGTGCCGGAGACGCCGGAAGCACCTGCCAAGCACGTTGGAACCACCTGCTCAACTCGCCTGAACCACCTGCCGGACATGCCAAAATCACCTGCCGACTATGCCAGAACCACTTGGCGAACACTCCGGAATCACTTGCCGGGCATGCAGGAACCACCTCTCAGACATGCCAGAACCCCGTGCCAATGACCCCGGAAGCACCAGCCGAGCACGCCGGAACCACCTGCTCAACTCGCCTGAACCACCTGCCGGACACGCCAAAATCACCTGCGCGCTACACCAGCACCACTTCGGGGACAAGCCGGAATCACGTGAGGGGCATGCCGGCACAGCCTCTCAGACTGAACCTCGTGCCGGACACCACAGAACCACCTGCCGGACAGACCGGAACCACCTGCCGGACACACCGGAACCACCGGCTCGACCCGCCGGAACGACCGCTGGACATGCAAAATCACCTGCCGGCTACGCCGGAAACACTTGGCGAACACTCCGGAATCACCTGCCGGGCATGCCGGAACCACCTCTCAGATATGCCAGAACCACGTGCCAATGACCCTGGAAGCACCTGCCGACCATGCCGGAACCACCTGCTCGACTCGCCAGAACCACCTGCCGGACACGCAAAAATCACCTGCCGGCTACGCCACAACCAGTTGGGGAACACTTCGGAATCACCTGCCGGGCTTGCTGGAACCACCTGCCGGTCATGCCAAAATCACCTGCCAACTACGCCAGTACCACTTGGCGGACACTGTGGAAACACCTGTCGGGCCGGCCGGAACCACATCTCAGACGTGCCAGAACCATGTGCATGAGATGCTGGAACCACACCCCGAACAGACGGAAAACACCTGCCAGACCCGTCTGAACAACCTGCCGAGCACGCCGGAGCCACCTGCTCGACTCGCCGGAACCACCTACCTGACATGCCCAAATCACCAGCCGGGTATGCCAGAACCACTTGGCGGACACTCCGGAATCATCTGCCGGACATGCCGGAACCAGCTCTCAGACACACCAGAACCACGTGCCGGAGACGCCGGAAGCACCTGCCGAGCATGCCGGAGCCACCTGCTCGACTCGCCAGAAACACCTGCCGGACACGCCAAAATCACCTGCCGGGTACGCCAGAACCACCTGGCGGACACTCCGAAATCACCTGTCGCGCATGCCGGAACCACCTCTCAGACGTGCCGGAAGCACGTGCCGGACACGCCGGAATCACCTACCGGACAGACCGGAACCACCTGCCGAGCACGGCGGAGCCACCTGTTCGACTGGCTGGAACCACCTGCCGAACAGGCCAATATTAACTGCTGGCTATGCCAGAACCACCTGGGGGACAGTCCGGGATCACCTGCCAGCCATGGCGGAACCACCTCTCACACGTACCAGAACCACCTGCCGGAGAAGCTGGAAACACGTCCTCGACAGTCTGGAACCACCTGCCGGCCAAGCCTGAACCACCTGCCAAGCACAACGGAACAACCTGCCAGACACGCCAAAATCACCTGCGTGTTATGCCAGAACCACTTGGAGGACTCTCTGGGATGACCTGCCGGGCATGCCGGAACCACCTCTCAGACGTGCCAGAACCATGTGGCGGACAGTCCGGAATCACCTGTTGGGCATGCGCAACCACCTCTGAGACGTACCAGAACCACATGCCGTGCAGGCTGAAACCACCTACCGGACAGACCGGAATCACCTTTCGGGCATGCCGGAACCACCTGTCAGATGTGCCAGAAACACGTGCCGGAGACGCCGGAAGCACCGGCCAAGCACGTTGGAACCACCTGCTCAACTCGCCTGAACCACCTGCCGGACATGCCAAAATCACCTGCCGACTATGCCAGAACCACTTGGCGAACACTCCGGAATCACTTGCCGGGCATGCAGGAACCACCTCTCAGACATGCCAGAACCCCGTGCCAATGACCCCGGAAGCACCAGCCGAGCACGCCGGAACCACCTGCTCAACTCGCCTGAACCACCTGCCGGACACACCAAAATCACCTGCCCGCTACACCAGCACCACTTCGGGGACAAGCCAGAATCACGTGAGGGGCATGCCGGCACAGCCTCTCAGACTGAACCTCGTGCCGGACACCACAGAACCACCTGCCGGGCAGACCGGAACCACCTGCCGGACACGCCGGAACCACCGGCTCGACCCGCCGGAACGACCGCTGGACATGCAAAATCACCTGCCGGCTACGCCGGAAACACTTGGCGAACACTCCGGAATCACCTGCCGGGCATGCCGGAACCACCTCTCAGATATGCCAGAACCACGTGCCAATGACCCCGGAAGCACCTGCTGAGCACGCCGGAACCACCTGCTCGACTCGCCAGAACCACCTGCCGGACACGCAAAAATCACCTGCCGGCTACGCCACAACCAGTTGGGGAACACTTCGGAATCACCTGCCGGGCTTGCTGGAACCACCTGCCGGTCATGCCAAAATCACCTGCCAACTACGCCAGTACCACTTGGCGGACACTGTGGAAACACCTGTCGGGCCGGCAGGAACCACATCTCACACGTGCCAGAACCATGTGCATGAGATGCTGGAACCACACCCCGAACAGACGGAAAACACCTGCCAGACCCGTCTGAACAACCTGCCGAGCACGCCGGAGCCACCTGCTCGACTCGCCGGAACCACCTACCTGACATGCCCAAATCACCAGCCGGGTATGCCAGAACCACTTGGCGGACACTCCGGAATCATCTGCCGGACATGCCGGAACCAGCTCTCAGACACACCAGAACCACGTGCCGGAGACGCCGGAAGCACCTGCCGAGCATGCCGGAGCCACCTGCTCGACTCGCCAGAAACACCTGCCGGACACGCCAAAATCACCTGCCGGGTACGCCAGAACCACCTGGCGGACACTCCGAAATCACCTGTCGCGCATGCCGGAACCACCTCTCAGACGTGCCGGAAGCACGTGCCGGACACGCCGGAATCACCTAGCGGACAGACCGGAACCACCTGCCGAGCACGCCGGAGCCACCTGTTCGACTGGCTGGAACCACCTGCCGGACAGGCCAATATTAACTGCTGGCTATGCCAGAACCACCTGGGGGACAGTCCGGGATCACCTGCCAGCCATGGCGGAACCACCTCTCACACGTACCAGAACCACCTGCCGGAGAAGCTGGAAACACGTCCTCGACAGTCTGGAACCACCTGCCGGCCAAGCCTGAACCACCTGCCAAGCACAACGGAACAACCTGCCAGACACGCCAAAATCACCTGCGTGTTATGCCAGAACCACTTGGAGGACTCTCTGGGATGACCTGCCGGGCATGCCGGAACCACCTCTCAGACGTGCCAGAACCATGTGGCGGACAGTCCGGAATCACCTGTTGGGCATGCGCAACCACCTCTGAGACGTACCAGAACCACATGCCGTGCAGGCTGGAACCACCTACCGGACAGACCGGAATCACCTTTCGGGCATGCCGGAACCACCTGTCAGATGTGCCAGAAACACGTGCCGGAGACGCCGGAAGCACCTGCCAAGCACGTTGGAACCACCTGCTCAACTCGCCTGAACCACCTGCCGGACATGCCAAAATCACCTGCCGACTATGCCAGAACCACTTGGCGAACACTCCGGAATCACTTGCCGGGCATGCAGGAACCACATCTCAGACATGCCAGAACCCCGTGCCAATGACCCCGGAAGCACCAGCCGAGCACGCCGGAACCACCTGCTCAACTCGCCTGAACGACCTGCCGGACACGCCGAAATCACCTGCCCGCTACACCAGCACCACTTCGGGGACAAGCCGGAATCACGTGAGGGGCATGCCGGCACAGCCTCTCAGACTGAACCTCGTGCCGGACACCACAGAACCACCTGCCGGACAGACCGGAACCACCTGCCGGTCACGCCGGAACCACCGGCTCGACCCGCCGGAACGACCGCTGGACATGCAAAATCACCTGCCGGCTACGCCGGAAACACTTGGCGAACACTCCGGAATCACCTGCCGGGCATGCCGGAACCACCTCTCAGATATGCCAGAACCACGTGCCAATGACCCTGGAAGCACCTGCCGACCACGCCGGAACCACCTGCTCGACTCGCCAGAACCACCTGCCGGACACGCAAAAATCGCCTGCCGGCTACGCCACAACCAGTTGGGGAACACTTCGGAATCACCTGCCGGGCTTGCTGGAACCACCTGCCGGTCATGCCAAAATCACCTGCCAACTACGCCAGTACCACTTGGCGGACACTGTGGAAACACCTGTTGGGCCGGCCGGAACCACATCTCAGACGTGCCAGAACCATGTGCATGAGATGCAGGATCCACACCCCAAATAGACGGAAAACACCTGCCAGACCCGTCTGAACAACCTGCCGAGCACGCCGGAGCCACCTGCTCGACTCGCCGGAACCACCTACCTGACATGCCCAAATCACCAGCCGGGTATGCCAGAACCACTTGGCGGACACTCCGGAATCATCTGCCGGACATGCCGGAACCAGCTCTCAGACACACCAGAACCACGTGCAGGAGACGCCGGAAGCACCTGCCGAGCATGCCGGAGCCACCTGCTCGACTCGCCAGAAACACCTGCCGGACACGCCAAAATCACCTGCCGGGTACGCCAGAACCACCTGGCGGACACTCCGAAATCACCTGTCGCGCATGCCGGAACCACCTCTCAGACACACCAGAACCACGTGCCGGAGACGCCGGAAGCAACTGCCGAGCATGCCGGAGCCACCTGCTCGACTCGCCAGAAACACCTGCCGGACACGCCAAAATCACCTGCCGGGTACGCCAGAACCACCTGGCGGACACTCCGAAATCACCTGTCGCGCATGCCGGAACCACCTCTCAGACGTGCCGGAAGCACGTGCCGGACACGCCGGAAACACCTACCGGACAGACCGGAACCACCTGCCGAGCACGCCGGAGCCACCTGTTCGTCTGGCTGGAACCACCTGCCGGACAGGCCAATATTAACTGCTGGCTATGCCAGAACCACCTGGGGGACAGTCCGGGATCACCTGCCAGCCATGGCGGAACCACCTCTCACACGTACCAGAACCACCTGCTGGAGAAGCTGGAAACACGTCCTGGACAGTCTGGAACCACCTGCCGGCCAAGCCTGAACCACCTGCCAAGCACAACGGAACAACCTGCCAGACACGCCAAAATCACCTGCGTGTTATGCCAGAACCACTTGGAGGACTCTCTGGGATGACCTGCCGGGCATGCCGGAACCACCTCTCAGACGTGCCAGAACCATGTGGCGGACAGTCCGGAATCACCTGTTGGGCATGCGCAACCACCTCTGAGACGTACCAGAACCACATGCCGTGCAGGCTGGAACCACCTACCGGACAGACCGGAATCACCTTTCGGGCATGCCGGAACCACCTGTCAGATGTGCCAGAAACACGTGCCGGAGACGCCGGAAGCACCTGCCAAGCACGTTGGAACCACCTGCTCAACTCGCCTGAACCACCTGCCGGACATGCCAAAATCACCTGCCGACTATGCCAGAACCACTTGGCGAACACTCCGGAATCACTTGCCGGGCATGCAGGAACCACCTCTCAGACATGCCAGAACCCCGTGCCAATGACCCCGGAAGCACCAGCCGAGCACGCCGGAACCACCTGCTCAACTCGCCTGAACCACCTGCCGGACACGCCAAAATCACCTGCGCGCTACACCAGCACCACTTCGGGGACAAGCCGGAATCACGTGAGGGGCATGCCGGCACAGCCTCTCAGACTGAACCTCGTGCCGGACACCACAGAACCACCTGCCGGACAGACCGGAACCACCTGCCGGACACGCCGGAACCACCGGCTCGACCCGCCGGAACGACCGCTGGACATGCAAAATCACCTGCCGGCTACGCCGGAAACACTTGGCGAACACTCCGGAATCACCTGCCGGGCATGCCGGAACCACCTCTCAGATATGCCAGAACCACGTGCCAATGACCCTGGAAGCACCTGCCGACCATGCCGGAACCACCTGCTCGACTCGCCAGAACCACCTGCCGGACACGCAAAAATCACCTGCCGGCTACGCCACAACCAGTTGGGGAACACTTCGGAATCACCTGCCGGGTTTGCTGGAACCACCTGCCGGTCATGCCAAAATCACCTGCCAACTACGCCAGTACCACTTGGCGGACACTGTGGAAACACCTGTCGGGCCGGCCGGAACCACATCTCAGACGTGCCAGAACCATGTGCATGAGATGCAGGAACCACACCCCGAATAGACGGAAAACACCTGCCAGACCCGTCTGAACAAACTGCCGAGCACGCCGGAGCCACCTGCTCGACTCGCCGGAACCACCTACCTGACATGCCCAAATCACCAGCCGGGTATGCCAGAACCACTTGGCGGACACTCCGGAATCATCTGCCGGACATGCCGGAACCAGCTCTCAGACACACCAGAACCACGTGCCGGAGACGCCGGAAGCAACTGCCGAGCATGCCGGAGCCACCTGCTCGACTCGCCAGAAACACCTGCCGGACACGCCAAAATCACCTGCCGGGTACGCCAGAACCACCTGGCGGACACTCCGAAATCACCTGTCGCGCATGCCGGAACCACCTCTCAGACGTGCCGGAAGCACGTGCCGGACACGCCGGAAACACCTACCGGACAGACCGGAACCACCTGCCGAGCACGCCGGAGCCACCTGTTCGACTGGCTGGAACCACCTGCCGGACAGGCCAATATTAACTGCTGGCTATGCCAGAACCACCTGGGGGACAGTCCGGGATCACCTGCCAGCCATGGCGGAACCACCTCTCACACGTACCAGAACCACCTGCCGGAGAAGCTGGAAACACGTCCTGGACAGTCTGGAACCACCTGCCGGCCAAGCCTGAACCACCTGCCAAGCACAACGGAACAACCTGCCAGACACGCCAAAATCACCTGCGTGTTATGCCAGAACCACTTGGAGGACTCTCTGGGATGACCTGCCGGGCATGCCGGAACCACCTCTCAGACGTGCCAGAACCATGTGGCGGACAGTCCGGAATCACCTGTTGGGCATGCGCAACCACCTCTGAGACGTACCAGAACCACATGCCGTGCAGGCTGGAACCACCTACCGGACAGACCGGAATCATCTTTCGGGCATGCCGGAACCACCTGTCAGATGTGCCAGAAACACATGTCGGAGACGCCGGAAGCACCTGCCAAGCACGTTGGAACCACCTGCTCAACTCGCCTGAACCACCTGCCGGACATGCCAAAATCACCTGCCGACTATGCCAGAACCACTTGGCGAACACTCCGGAATCACTTGCCGGGCATGCAGGAACCACCTCTCAGATATGCCAGAACCCCGTGCCCATGACCCCGGAAGCACCAGCCGAGCATCCCGGAACCACCTGCTCAACTCGCCTGAACCACATGCCGGATATGCAAAAATCACCTGCCCGCTACACCAGCACCACTTCGGGGACAAGCCGGAATCACGTGAGGGGCATGCCTGCACAGCCTCTCAGACTGAACCTCGTGCCGGACACCACAGAACCACCTGCCGGACAGACCGGAACCACCTGCCGGACACGCCGGAACCACCGGCTCGACCCGCCGGAACGACCGCTGGACATGCAAAATCACCTGCCGGCTACGCCGGAAACACTTGGCGAACACTCCGGAATCATCTGCCGGGCATGCCGGAACCACCTCTCAGATATGCCAGAACCACGTGCCAATGACCCCGGAAGCACCTGCCGAGCACGCCGGAACCACCTGCTCGACTCGCCAGAACCACCTGCCGGACACGCAAAAATCACCTGCCGGCTACGCCACAACCAGTTGGGGAACACTTCGGAATCACCTGCCGGGCTTGCTGGAACCACCTGCCGGTCATGCCAAAATCACCTGCCAACTACGCCAGTACCACTTGGCGGACACTGTGGAAACACCTGTCGGGCCGGCCGGAACCACATCTCACACGTGCCAGAACCATGTGCATGAGATGCTGGAACCACACCCCGAACAGACGGAAAACACCTGCCAGACCCGTCTGAACAACCTGCCGAGCACGCCGGAGCCACCTGCTCGACTCGCCAGAAACACCTGTCGGACACGCCAAAATCACCTGCCGGGAATGCCGGAACCACCTCTCAGATATGCCAGAACCACGTGCCAATGACCCTGGAAGCACCTGCCGAGCACGCCGGAACCACCTGCTCGACTCGGCAGAACCACCTGCCGGACACGCCAAAATCACCTGCCCGCTACACCAGCACCACTTCGGGGACAAGCCGGAATCACGTGAGGGGCATGCCGGCACAGCCTCTCAGACTGAACCTCGTGCCGGACACCACAGAACCACCTGCCGGACAGACCGGAACCACCTGCCGGACACGCCGGAACCACCGGCTCGACCCGCCGGAACGACCGCTGGACATGCAAAATCACCTGCCGGCTACGCCGGAAACACTTGGCGAACACTCCGGAATCACCTGCCGGGCATGCCTGAACCACCTCTCAGATATGCCAGAACCACGTGCCAATGACCCTGGAAGCACCTGCCGACCATGCCGGAACCACCTGCTCGACTCGCCAGAACCACCTGCCGGACACGCAAAAATCACCTGTCGGCTACGCCACAACCAGTTGGGGAACACTTCGGAATCACCTGCCGGGTTTGCTGGAACCACCTGCCGGTCATGCCAAAATCACCTGCCAACTACGCCAGTACCACTTGGCGGACACTGTGGAAACACCTGTCGGGCCGGCCGGAACCACATCTCAGACGTGCCAGAACCATGTGCATGAGATGCAGGAACCACACCCCGAATAGACGGAAAACACCTGCCAGACCCGTCTGAACAAACTGCCGAGCACGCCGGAGCCACCTGCTCGACTCGCCGGAACCACCTACCTGACATGCCCAAATCACCAGCCGGGTATGCCAGAACCACTTGGCGGACACTCCGGAATCATCTGCCGGACATGCCGGAACCAGCTCTCAGACACACCAGAACCACGTGCCGGAGACGCCGGAAGCAACTGCCGAGCATGCCGGAGCCACCTGCTCGACTCGCCAGAAACACCTGCCGGACACGCCAAAATCACCTGCCGGGTACGCCAGAACCACCTGGCGGACACTCCGAAATCACCTGTCGCGCATGCCGGAACCACCTCTCAGACGTGCCGGAAGCACGTGCCGGACACGCCGGAAACACCTACCGGACAGACCGGAACCACCTGCCGAGCACGCCGGAGCCACCTGTTCGACTGGCTGGAACCACCTGCCGGACAGGCCAATATTAACTGCTGGCTATGCCAGAACCACCTGGGGGACAGTCCGGGATCACCTGCCAGCCATGGCGGAACCACCTCTCACACGTACCAGAACCACCTGCCGGAGAAGCTGGAAACACGTCCTGGACAGTCTGGAACCACCTGCCGGCCAAGCCTGAACCACCTGCCAAGCACAACGGAACAACCTGCCAGACACGCCAAAATCACCTGCGTGTTATGCCAGAACCACTTGGAGGACTCTCTGGGATGACCTGCCGGGCATGCCGGAACCACCTCTCAGACGTGCCAGAACCATGTGGCGGACAGTCCGGAATCACCTGTTGGGCATGCGCAACCACCTCTGAGACGTACCAGAACCACATGCCGTGCAGGCTGGAACCACCTACCGGACAGACCGGAATCACCTTTCGGGCATGCCGGAACCACCTGTCAGATGTGCCAGAAACACGTGTCGGAGACGCCGGAAGCACCTGCCAAGCACGTTGGAACCACCTGCTCAACTCGCCTGAACCACCTGCCGGACATGCCAAAATCACCTGCCGACTATGCCAGAACCACTTGGCGAACACTCCGGAATCACTTGCCGGGCATGCAGGAACCACCTCTCAGATATGCCAGAACCCCGTGCCCATGACCCCGGAAGCACCAGCCGAGCATCCCGGAACCACCTGCTCAACTCGCCTGAACCACATGCCGGATACGCAAAAATCACCTGCCCGCTACACCAGCACCACTTCGGGGACAAGCCGGAATCACGTGAGGGGCATGCCTGCACAGCCTCTCAGACTGAACCTCGTGCCGGACACCACAGAACCACCTGCCGGACAGACCGGAACCACCTGCCGGACACGCCGGAACCACCGGCTCGACCCGCCGGAACGACCGCTGGACATGCAAAATCACCTGCCGGCTACGCCGGAAACACTTGGCGAACACTCCGGAATCATCTGCCGGGCATGCCGGAACCACCTCTCAGATATGCCAGAACCACGTGCCAATGACCCCGGAAGCACCTGCCGAGCACGCCGGAACCACCTGCTCGACTCGCCAGAACCACCTGCCGGACACGCAAAAATCACCTGCCGGCTACGCCACAACCAGTTGGGGAACACTTCGGAATCACCTGCCGGGCTTGCTGGAACCACCTGCCGGTCATGCCAAAATCACCTGCCAACTACGCCAGTACCACTTGGCGGACACTGTGGAAACACCTGTCGGGCCGGCCGGAACCACATCTCACACGTGCCAGAACCATGTGCATGAGATGCTGGAACCACACCCCGAACAGACGGAAAACACCTGCCAGACCCGTCTGAACAACCTGCCGAGCACGCCGGAGCCACCTGCTCGACTCGCCAGAAACACCTGTCGGACACGCCAAAATCACCTGCCGGGCATGCCGGAACCACCTCTCAGATATGCCAGAACCACGTGCCAATGACCCTGGAAGCACCTGCCGAGCACGCCGGAACCACCTGCTCGACTCGGCAGAACCACCTGCCGGACACGCCAAAATCACCTGCCCGCTACACCAGCACCACTTCGGGGACAAGCCGGAATCACGTGAGGGGCATGCCGGCACAGCCTCTCAGACTGAACCTCGTGCCGGACACCACAGAACCACCTGCCGGACAGACCGGAACCACCTGCCGGACACGCCGGAACCACCGGCTCGACCCGCCGGAACGACCGCTGGACATGCAAAATCACCTGCCGGCTACGCCGGAAACACTTGGCGAACACTCCGGAATCACCTGCCGGGCATGCCTGAACCACCTCTCAGAGATGCCAGAACCACGTGCCAATGACCCTGGAAGCACCTGCCGACCATGCCGGAACCACCTGCTCGACTCGCCAGAACCACCTGCCGGACACGCAAAAATCACCTGTCGGCTACGCCACAACCAGTTGGGGAACACTTCGGAATCACCTGCCGGGTTTGCTGGAACCACCTGCCGGTCATGCCAAAATCACCTGCCAACTACGCCAGTACCACTTGGCGGACACTGTGGAAACACCTGTCGGGCCGGCCGGAACCACATCTCAGACGTGCCAGAACCATGTGCATGAGATGCAGGAACCACACCCCGAATAGAGGGAAAACACCTGCCAGACCCGTCTGAACAAACTGCCGAGCACGCCGGAGCCACCTGCTCGACTCGCCGGAACCACCTACCTGACATGCCCAAATCACCAGCCGGGTATGCCAGAACCACTTGGCGGACACTCCGGAATCATCTGCCGGACATGCCGGAACCAGCTCTCAGACACACCAGAACCACGTGCCGGAGACGCCGGAAGCAACTGCCGAGCATGCCGGAGCCACCTGCTCGACTCGCCAGAAACACCTGCCGGACACGCCAAAATCACCTGCCGGGTACGCCAGAACCACCTGGCGGACACTCCGAAATCACCTGTCGCGCATGCCGGAACCACCTCTCAGACGTGCCGGAAGCACGTGCCGGACACGCCGGAAACACCTACCGGACAGACCGGAACCACCTGCCGAGCACGCCGGAGCCACCTGTTCGACTGGCTGGAACCACCTGCCGGACAGGCCAATATTAACTGCTGGCTATGCCAGAACCACCTGGGGGACAGTCCGGGATCACCTGCCAGCCATGGCGGAACCACCTCTCACACGTACCAGAACCACCTGCCGGAGAAGCTGGAAACACGTCCTGGACAGTCTGGAACCACCTGCCGGCCAAGCCTGAACCACCTGCCAAGCACAACGGAACAACCTGCCAGACACGCCAAAATCACCTGCGTGTTATGCCAGAACCACTTGGAGGACTCTCTGGGATGACCTGCCGGGCATGCCGGAACCACCTCTCAGACGTGCCAGAACCATGTGGCGGACAGTCCGGAATCACCTGTTGGGCATGCGCAACCACCTCTGAGACGTACCAGAACCACATGCCGTGCAGGCTGGAACCACCTACCGGACAGACCGGAATCACCTTTCGGGCATGCCGGAACCACCTGTCAGATGTGCCAGAAACACGTGTCGGAGACGCCGGAAGCACCTGCCAAGCACGTTGGAACCAACTGCTCAACTCGCCTGAACCACCTGCCGGACATGCCAAAATCACCTGCCGACTATGCCAGAACCACTTGGCGAACACTCCGGAATCACTTGCCGGGCATGCAGGAACCACCTCTCAGATATGCCAGAACCCCGTGCCCATGACCCCGGAAGCACCAGCCGAGCATCCCGGAACCACCTGCTCAACTCGCCTGAACCACATGCCGGATACGCAAAAATCACCTGCCCGCTACACCAGCACCACTTCGGGGACAAGCCGGAATCACGTGAGGGGCATGCCTGCACAGCCTCTCAGACTGAACCTCGTGCCGGACACCACAGAACCACCTGCCGGACAGACCGGAACCACCTGCCGGACACGCCGGAACCACCGGCTCGACCCGCCGGAACGACCGCTGGACATGCAAAATCACCTGCCGGCTACGCCGGAAACACTTGGCGAACACTCCGGAATCATCTGCCGGGCATGCCGGAACCACCTCTCAGATATGCCAGAACCACGTGCCAATGACCCCGGAAGCACCTGCCGAGCACGCCGGAACCACCTGCTCGACTCGCCAGAACCACCTGCCGGACACGCAAAAATCACCTGCCGGCTACGCCACAACCAGTTGGGGAACACTTCGGAATCACCTGCCGGGCTTGCTGGAACCACCTGCCGGTCATGCCAAAATCACCTGCCAACTACGCCAGTACCACTTGGCGGACACTGTGGAAACACCTGTCGGGCCGGCCGGAACCACATCTCACACGTGCCAGAACCATGTGCATGAGATGCTGGAACCACACCCCGAACAGACGGAAAACACCTGCCAGACCCGTCTGAACAACCTGCCGAGCACGCCGGAGCCACCTGCTCGACTCGCCGGAACCACCTATCTGACATGCCCAAATCACCAGCCGGGTATGCCAGAACCACTTGGCGGACACTCCGGAATCATCTGCCGGACATGCCGGAACCAGCTCTCAGACACAGCAGAACCACATGCCGGAGACGCCGGAAGCACCTGCCGAGCATGCCGGAGCCACCTCCTCGACTCGCCAGAAACACCTGCCGGACACGCCAAAATCACCTGCCGGGTACGCCAGAACCACCTGGCGGACACTCCGAAATCACCTGTCGCGCATGCCGGAACCACCTCTCAGACGTGCCGGAAGCACGTGCCGGACACGCCGGAAACACCTACCGGACAGACCGGAACCACCTGCCGAGCACGCCGGAGCCACCTGTTCGACTGGCTGGAACCACCTGCCGGACAGGCCAATATTAACTGCTGGCTATGCCAGAACCACCTGGGGGACAGTCCGGGATCACCTGCCAGCCATGGCGGAACCACCTCTCACATGTACCAGAACCACCTGCCGGAGAAGCTGGAAACACGTCCTGGACAGTCTGGAACCACCTGCCGGCCAAGCCTGAACCACCTGCCAAGCACAACGGAACAACCTGCCAGACACGCCAAAATCACCTGCGTGTTATGCCAGAACCACTTGGAGGACTCTCTGGGATGACCTGCCGGGCATGCCGGAACCACCTCTCAGACGTGCCAGAACCATGTGGCGGACAGTCCGGAATCACCTGTTGGGCATGCGCAACCACCTCTGAGACGTACCAGAACCACATGCCGTGCAGGCTGGAACCACCTGCCGGACAGACCGGAATCACCTTTCGGGCATGCCGGAACCACCTGTCAGATGTGCCAGAAACACGTGCCGGAGACGCCGGAAGCACCTGCCAAGCACGTTGGAACCACCTGCTCAACTCGCCTGAACCACCTGCCGGACATGCCAAAATCACCTGCCGACTATGCCAGAACCACTTGGCGAACACTCCGGAATCACTTGCCGGGCATGCAGGAACCACCTCTCCGACATGCCAGAACCCCGTGCCAATGACCCCGGAAGCACCAGCCGAGCACGCCGGAACCACCTGCTCAACTCGCCTGAACCACCTGCCGGACACGCCAAAATCACCTGCCCGCTACACCAGCACCACTTCGGGGACAAGCCGGAATCACGTGAGGGGCATGCCGGCACAGCCTCTCAGACTGAACCTCGTGCCGGACACCACAGAACCACCTGCCGGACAGACCGGAACCACCTGCCGGACACGCCGGAACCACCGGCTCGACCCGCCGGAACGACCGCTGGACATGCAAAATCACCTGCCGGCTACGCCGGAAACACTTGGCGAACACTCCGGAATCACCTGCCGGGCATGCCGGAACCACCTCTCAGATATGCCAGAACCACGTGCCAATGACCCTGGAAGCACCTGCCGAGCACGCCGGAACCACCTGCTCGACTCGCCAGAACCACCTGCCGGACACGCAAAAATCACCTGCCGGCTACGCCACAACCAGTTGGGGAACACTTCGGAATCACCTGCCGGGCTTGCTGGAACCACCTGCCGGTCATGCCAAAATCACCTGCCAACTACGCCAGTACCACTTGGCGGACACTGTGGAAACACCTGTCGGGCCGGCCGGAACCACATCTCACACGTGCCAGAACCATGTGCATGAGATGCTGGAACCACACCCCGAACAGACGGAAAACACCTGCCAGACCCGTCTGAACAACCTGCCGAGCACGCCGGAGCCACCTGCTCGACTCGCCGGAACCACCTACCTGACAAGCCCAAATCACCAGCCGGGTATGCCAGAACCACTTGGCGGACACTCCAGAATCATCTGCCGGACATGCCGGAACCAGCTCTCAGACACACCAGAACCACGTGCCGGAGACGCCGGAAGCACCTGCCGAGCATGCCGGAGCCACCTGCTCAACTCGCCAGAAACACCTGCCGGACACGCCAAAATCACCTGCCGGGTACGCCAGAACCACCTGGCGGACACTCCGAAATCACCTGCCGCGCATGCCGGAACCACCTCTCAGACGTGCCGGAAGCACATGCCGGACACGCCGGAAACACCTACCGGACAGACCGGAACCACCTGCCGAGCACGCCGGAGCCACCTGTTCGACTGGCTGGAACCACCTGCCGGACAGGCCAATATTAACTGCTGGCTATGCCAGAACCATCTGGGGGACAGTCCGGAATCACCTGCCAGCCATGGCGGAACCATCTCTCACACGGACCAGAACCACCTGCCGGAGAAGCTGGAAACACGTCCTGGACAGACTGGAACCACGTGACGGCCATGCCTGAACCACCTGCCGAGCATGGCGGAACCACCTGCCGGACACGCCAAAATCACCTGCGGGCTACGCCAGAACCACTTGGACGACTCTCCGAAATGACCTGCCGGGCATGTTGGAACCAACTCTCAGACGTGCCAGAAGCACGTGGCGGACAGTCCGGAATCACCTGTTGGGCATACGCAACCACCTCTGAGACGTACCAGAACCACGTGCCGTGCACGCCGGAACCACCTACCGGACAGACCGGAATCAAATTTTGGGCATGCCGGAACCACCAGTCAGATGTTCCAGAAACAGGTGCCGCAGACGCCGGAAGCACCTGCCGAGCACGTAGCAACCACCTGCTCAACTCGCCTGAACCACCTGCCGGACACGCCAAAATCACCTGCCCGCTACACCAGCACCACTTCGGGGACAAGCCGGAATCACGTGAGGGGCATGCCGGCACAGCCTCTCAGACTGAACCTCGTGCCGGACACCACAGAACCACCTGCCGGACAGACCGGAACCACCTGCCGGACACGCCGGAACCACCGGCTCGACCCGCCGGAACGACCGCTGGACATGCAAAATCACCTGCCGGCTACGCCAGAAACACTTGGCGAACATTCCGGAATCACCTGCCGGGCATGCCGGAACCACCTCTCAGATAAGCCAGAACCACGTGCCAATGATCCCGGAAGCACCTGCCGAGCACGCCGGAGCCACCTGCTCGACACGCCAGAACCACCTGCCGGACACGCAAAAATCACCTGCCGGCTACGCCACAACCAGTTGGGGAACACTTCGGAATCACCTGCCGGGCTTGCTGGAACCACCTGCCGGTCATGCCAAAATCACCTGCCAACTACGCCAGTACCACTTGGCGGACACTGTGGAAACACCTGTCGGGCCGGCAGGAACCACATCTCACACGTGCCAGAACAATGTGCATGAGATGCTGGAACCACACCCCGAACAGACGGAAAACACCTGCCAGACCCGTCTGAACAAACTGCCGAGCACGCCAGAGCCACCTGCTCGACTCGCCAGAAACACCTGCCGGACACGCCAAAATCGCCTGCCGGGTACGCCAGAACCACCTGGCGGACACTCCGAAATCACCTGCCGCGCATGCTGGAACCACCTCTCAGACGTGCCGGAAGCACGTGCCGGACACGCCGGAAACACCTACCGGACAGACCGGAACCACCTGCCGAGCACGCCGGAGCCACCTGTTCGACTGGCTGGAACCACCTGCCGGACAGGCCAATATTAACTGCTGGCTATGCCAGAACCACCTGGGGGACAGTCCGGGATCACCTGCCAGCCATGGCGGAACCACCTCTCACACGTACCAGAACCACGTGCCGGAGAAGCTGGAAACACGTCCTGGACAGTCTGGAACCACCTGCCGGCCAAGCCTGAACCACCTGCCAAGCACAACGGAACAACCTGCCAGACACGCCAAAATCACCTGCGTGTTATGCCAGAACCACTTGGAGGACTCTCTGGGATGACCTGCCGGGCATGCCGGAACCACCTCTCAGACGTGCCAGAACCATGTGGCGGACAGTCCTGAATCACCTGTTGGGCATGCGCAACCACCTCTGAGACGTACCAGAACCACATGCCGTGCAGGCTGGAACCACCTACCGGACAGACCGGAATCACCTTTCGGGCATGCCGGAACCACCTGTCAGATGTGCCAGAAACACGTGCCGGAGACGCCGGAAGCACCTGCCAAGCACGTTGGAACCACCTGCTCAACTCGCCTGAACCACCTGCCGGACATGCCAAAATCACCTGCCGACTATGCCAGAACCACTTGGCGAACACTCCGGAATCACTTGCCGGGCATGCAGGAACCACATCTCAGACATGCCAGAACCCCGTGCCAATGACCCCGGAAGCACCAGCCGAGCACGCCGGAACCACCTGCTCAACTCGCCTGAACCACCTGCCGGACACGCCAAAATCACCTGCCCGCTACACCAGCACCACTTCGGGGACAAGCCGGAATCACGTGAGGGGCATGCCGGCACAGCCTCTCAGACTGAACCTCGTGCCGGACACCACAGAACCACCTGCCGGACAGACCGGAACCACCTGCCGGACACGCCGGAACCACCGGCTCGACCCGCCGGAACGACCGCTGGACATGCAAAATCACCTGCCGGCTACGCCGGAAACACTTGGTGAACACTCCGGAATCACCTGCCGGGCATGCCGGAACCACCTCTCAGATATGCCAGAACCACGTGCCAATGACCCCGGAAGCACCTGCCGAGCACGCCGGAACCACCTGCTCGACTCGCCAGAACCACCTGCCGGACACGCAAAAATCACCTGCCGGCTACGCCACAACCAGTTGGGGAACACTTCGGAATCACCTGCCGGGCTTGCTGGAACCACCTGCCGGTCATGCCAAAATCACCTGCCAACTACGCCAGTACCACTTGGCGGACACTGTGGAAACACCTGTCGGGCCGGCTGGAACCACATCTCAGACGTGCCAGAACCATGTGCATGAGAAATAGGAACCACACCCCGAATAGACGGAAAACACCTGCCAGACCCGTCTGAACAACCTGCCGAGCACGCCGGAGCCACCTGCTCGACTCGCCGAAACCACCTACCTGACATGCCCAAATCACCAGCCGGGTATGCCAGAACCACTTGGCGGACACTCCGGAATCATCTGCCGGACATGCCGGAAACAGCTCTCAGACACACCAGAACCACGTGCCGGAGACGCCGGAAGCACATGCCGAGCATGCCGGAGCCACCTGCTCGACTCGCCAGAAACACCTGCCGGACAGGCCAAAATCACCTGCAGGGTACGCCAGAACCACCTGGCAGACACTCCGAAATCACCTGTCGCGCATGCCGGAACCACCTCTCAGACGTGCCGGAAGCACGTGCCGGACACGCCGGAAACACCTACCGGACAGACCGGAACCACCTGCCGAGCACGCCGGAGCCACCTGTTCGACTGGCTGGAACCACCTGCCGGTCAGGCCAATATTAACTGCTGGCTATGCCAGAACCATCTGGGGGACAGTCCGGAATCACCTGCCAGCCATGGCGGAACCATCTCTCACACGTACCAGAACCACCTGCCGGAGAAGCTGGAAACACGTCCTGGACAGACTGGAACCACGTGACGGCCATGCCTGAACCACCTGCCGAGCATGGCGGAACCACCTGCCGGACACGCCAAAATCACCTGCGGGCTACGCCAGAACCACTTGGACGACTCTCCGAAATGACCTGCCGGGCATGTTGGAACCAACTCTCAGACGTGCCAGAAGCACGTGGCGGACAGTCCGGAATCACCTGTTGGGCATACGCAACCACCTCTGAGACGTACCAGAACCACGTGCCGTGCACGCCGGAACCACCTACCGGACAGACCGGAATCAAATTTTGGGCATGCCGGAACCACCAGTCAGATGTTCCAGAAACAGGTGCCGCAGACGCCGGAAGCACCTGCCGAGCACGTAGCAACCACCTGCTCAACTCGCCTGAACCACCTGCCGGACACGCCAAAATCACCTGCCCGCTACACCAGCACCACTTCGGGGACAAGCCGGAATCACGTGAGGGGCATGCCTGCACAGCCTCTCAGACTGAACCTCGTGCCGGACACCACAGAACCACCTGCCGGACAGACCGGAACCACCTGCCGGACACGCCGGAACCACCGGCTCGACCCGCCGGAACGACCGCTGGACATGCAAAATCACCTGCCGGCTACGCCAGAAACACTTGGCGAACATTCCGGAATCACCTGCCGGGCATGCCGGAACCACCTCTCAGATAAGCCAGAACCACGTGCCAATGATCCCGGAAGCACCTGCCGAGCACGCCGGAGCCACCTGCTCGACACGCCAGAACCACCTGCCGGACACGCAAAAATCACCTGCCGGCTACGCCACAACCAGTTGGGGAACACTTCGGAATCACCTGCCGGGCTTGCTGGAACCACCTGCCGGTCATGCCAAAATCACCTGCCAACTACGCCAGTACCACTTGGCGGACACTGTGGAAACACCTGTCGGGCCGGCAGGAACCACATCTCACACGTGCCAGAACCATGTGCATGAGATGCTGGAACCACACCCCGAACAGACGGAAAACACCTGCCAGACCCGTCTGAACAAACTGCCGAGCACGCCAGAGCCACCTGCTCGACTCGCCAGAAACACCTGCCGGACACGCCAAAATCGCCTGCCGGGTACGCCAGAACCACCTGGCGAACACTCCGAAATCACCTGCCGCGCATGCTGGAACCACCTCTCAGACGTGCCGGAAGCACGTGCCGGACACGCCGGAAACACCTAGCGGACAGACCGGAACCACCTGCCGAGCACGCCGGAGCCACCTGTTCGACTGGCTGGAACCACCTGCCGGACAGGCCAATATTAACTGCTGGCTATGCCAGAACCACCTGGGGGACAGTCCGGGATCACCTGCCAGCCATGGCGGAACCACCTCTCACACGTACCAGAACCACCTGCCGGAGAAGCTGGAAACACGTCCTCGACAGTCTGGAACCACCTGCCGGCCAAGCCTGAACCACCTGCCAAGCACAACGGAACAACCTGCCAGACACGCCAAAATCACCTGCGTGTTATGCCAGAACCACTTGGAGGACTCTCTGGGATGACCTGCCGGGCATGCCGGAACCACCTCTCAGACGTGCCAGAACCATGTGGCGGACAGTCCGGAATCACCTGTTGGGCATGCGCAACCACCTCTGAGACGTACCAGAACCACATGCCGTGCAGGCTGGAACCACCTACCGGACAGACCGGAATCACCTTTCGGGCATGCCGGAACCACCTGTCAGATGTGCCAGAAACACGTGCCGGAGACGCCGGAAGCACCTGCCAAGCACGTTGGAACCACATGCTCAACTCGCCTGAACCACCTGCCGGACATGCCAAAATCACCTGCCGACTATGCCAGAACCACTTGGCGAACACTCCGGAATCACTTGCCGGGCATGCAGGAACCACATCTCAGACATGCCAGAACCCCGTGCCAATGACCACGGAAGCACCAGCCGAGCACGCCGGAACCACCTGCTCAACTCGCCTGAACCACCTGCCGGACACGCCAAAATCACCTGCCCGCTACACCAGCACCACTTCGGGGACAAGCCGGAATCACGTGAGGGGCATGCCGGCACAGCCTCTCAGACTGAACCTCGTGCCGGACACCACAGAACCACCTGCCGGACAGACCGGAACCACCTGCCGGACACGCCGGAACCACCGGCTCGACCCGCCGGAACGACCGCTGGACATGCAAAATCACCTGCCGGCTACGCCGGAAACACTTGGTGAACACTCCGGAATCACCTGCCGGGCATGCCGGAACCACCTCTCAGATATGCCAGAACCACGTGCCAATGACCCCGGAAGCACCTGCCGAGCACGCCGGAACCACCTGCTCGACTCGCCAGAACCACCTGCCGGACACGCAAAAATCACCTGCCGGCTACGCCACAACCAGTTGGGGAACACTTCGGAATCACCTGCCGGGCTTGCTGGAACCACCTGCCGGTCATGCCAAAATCACCTGCCAACTACGCCAGTAGCACTTGGCGGACACTGTGGAAACACCTGTCGGGCCGGCTGGAACCACATCTCAGACGTGCCAGAACCATGTGCATGAGAAATAGGAACCACACCCCGAATAGACGGAAAACACCTGCCAGACCCGTCTGAACAACCTGCCGAGCACGCCGGAGCCACCTGCTCGACTCGCCGGAACCACCTACCTGACATGCCCAAATCACCAGCCGGGTATGCCAGAACCACCTGGCAGACACTCCGAAATCACCTGTCGCGCATGCCGGAACCACCTCTCAGACGTGCCGGAAGCACGTGCCGGACACGCCGCAATCACCTACCGGACAGACCGGAACCACCTGCCGAGCACGCCGGAGCCACCTGTTCGACTGGCTGGAACCACCTGCCGGTCATGCCAATATTAACTGCTGGCTATGCCAGAACCATCTGGGGGACAGTCCGGAATCACCTGCCAGCCATGGCGGAACCATCTCTCACACGTACCAGAACCACCTGCCGGAGAAGCTGGAAACACGTCCTGGACAGACTGGAACCACGTGACGGCCATGCCTGAACCACCTGCCGAGCATGGCGGAACCACCTGCCGGACACGCCAAAATCACCTGCGGGCTACGCCAGAACCACTTGGACGACTCTCCGAAATGACCTGCCGGGCATGTTGGAACCAACTCTCAGACGTGCCAGAAGCACGTGGCGGACAGTCTGGAATCACCTGTTGGGCATACGCAACCACCTCTGAGACGTACCAGAACCACGTGCCGTGCACGCCGGAACCACCTACCGGACAGACCGGAATCAAATTTTGGGCATGCCGGAACCACCAATCAGATGTTCCAGAAACAGGTGCCGCAGACGCCGGAAGCACCTGCCGAGCACGTAGCAACCACCTGCTCAACTCGCCTGAACCACCTGCCGGACACGCCAAAATCACCTGCCCGCTACACCAGCACCACTTCGGGGACAAGCCGGAATCACGTGAGGGGCATGCCTGCACAGCCTCTCAGACTGAACCTCGTGCCGGACACCACAGAACCACCTGCCGGACAGACCGGAACCACCTGCCGGACACGCCGGAACCACCGGCTCGACCCGCCGGAACGACCGCTGGACATGCAAAATCACCTGCCGGCTACGCCAGAAACACTTGGCGAACATTCCGGAATCACCTGCCGGGCATGCCGGAACCACCTCTCAGATAAGCCAGAACCACGTGCCAATGATCCCGGAAGCACCTGCCGAGCACGCCGGAGCCACCTGCTCGACACGCCAGAACCACCTGCCGGACACGCAAAAATCACCTGCCGGCTACGCCACAACCAGTTGGGGAACACTTCGGAATCACCTGCCGGGCTTGCTGGAACCACCTGCCGGTCATGCCAAAATCACCTGCCAACTACGCCAGTACCACTTGGCGGACACTGTGGAAACACCTGTCGGGCCGGCAGGAACCACATCTCACACGTGCCAGAACCATGTGCATGAGATGCTGGAACCACACCCCGAACAGACGGAAAACACCTGCCAGACCCGTCTGAACAACCTGCCGAGCACGCCAGAGCCACCTGCTCGACTCGCCAGAAACACCTGCCGGACACGCCAAAATCACCTGCCGGGTACGCCAGAACCACCTGGCGGACACTCCGAAATCACCTGCCGCGCATGCTGGAACCACCTCTCAGACGTGCCGGACACGCCGGAAACACCTAGCGGACAGACCGGAACCACCTGCCGAGCACGCCGGAGCCACCTGTTCGACTGGCTGGAACCACCTGCCGGACAGGCCAATATTAACTGCTGGCTATGCCAGAACCACCTGGGGGACAGTCCGGGATCACCTGCCAGCCATGGCGGAACCACCTCTCACACGTACCAGAACCACCTGCCGGAGAAGCTGGAAACACGTCCTGGACAGTCTGGAACCACCTGCCGGCCAAGCCTGAACCACCTGCCAAGCACAATGGAACAACCTGCCGGACATGCCAAAATCACCTGCCGACTATGCCAGAACCACTTGGCGAACACTCCGGAATCACTTGCCGGGCATGCAGGAACCACCTCTCAGACATGCCATAACCCCGTGCCAATGACCCCGGAAGCACCAGCCGAGCACGCCGGAACCACCTGCTCAACTCGCCTGAACCACCTGCCGGACACGCCAAAATCACCTGCCCGCTACACCAGCACCACTTCGGGGACAAGCCGGAATCACGTGAGGGGCATGCCTGCACAGCCTCTCAGACTGAACCTCGTGCCGGACACCACAGGACCACCTGCCGGACAGACCGGAACCACCTGCCGGACACGCCGGAACCACCGGCTCGACCCGCCGGAACGACCGCTGGACATGCAAAATCACCTGCCGGCTACGCCGGAAACACTTGGCGAACACTCCGGAATCACCTGCCGGGCATGCCGGAACCACCTCTCAGATATGCCAGAACCACGTGCCAATGACCCCGGAAGCACCTGCCGAGCACGCCGGAACCACCTGCTCGACTCGCCAGAACCACCTGCCGGACACGCAAAAATCACCTGCCGGCTACGCCACAACCAGTTGGGGAACACTTCGGAATCACCTGCCGGGCTTGCTGGAACCACCTGCCGGTCATGCCAAAATCACCTGCCAACTACGCCAGTACCACTTGGCGGACACTGTGGAAACACCTGTCGGGCCGGCCGGAACCACATCTCAGACGTGCCAGAACCATGTGCATGAGAAATAGGAACCACACCCCGAATAGACGGAAAACACCTGCCAGACCCGTCTGAACAACCTGCCGAGCACGCCGGAGCCACCTGCTCGACTCGCCGGAACCACCTACCTGACATGCCCAAATCACCAGCCGGGGATGCCAGAACCACTTGGCGGACACTCCGGAATCATCTGCCGGACATGCCGGAACCAGCTCTCAGACACACCAGAACCACGTGCCGGAGACGCCGGAAGCACCTGCTGAGCATGCCGGAGCCACCTGCTCGACTCGCCAGAAACACCTGCCGGACAGGCCAAAATCACCTGCCGGGTACGCCAGAACCACCTGGCAGACACTCCGAAATCACCTGTCGCGCATTCCGGAACCACCTCTCAGACGTGCCGGAAGCACGTGCCGGACACGCCGGAAACACCTACCGGACAGACCGGAACCACCTGCCGAGCACGCCGGAGCCACCTGTTCGACTGGCTGGAACCACCTGCCGGTCAGGCCAATATTAACTGCTGGCTATGCCAGAACCACCTGGGGGACAGTCCGGGATCACCTGCCAGCCATGGCGGAACCACCTCTCACACGTACCAGAACCACCTGCCGGAGAAGCTGGAAACACGTCCTCGACAGTCTGGAACCACCTGCCTGCCAAGCCTGAACCACCTGCCAAGTACAACGGAACAACCTGCCAGACACGCCAAAATCACCTGCGTGTTATGCCAGAACAACTTGGAGGACTCTCTGGGATGACCTGCCGGGCATGCCGGAACCACCTCTCAGATGTGCCAGAACCATGTGGCGGACAGTCCGGAATCACCTGTTGGGCATGCGCAACCACCTCTGAGACGTACCAGAACCACATGCCGTGCAGGCTGGAACCACCTACCGGACAGACCGGAATCAACTTTCGGGCATGCCGGAACCACCTGTCAGATGTGCCAGAAACACGTGTCGGAGACGCCGGAAGCACCTGCCAAGCACGTTGGAACCACCTGCTCAACTCGCCTGAACCACCTGCTGGACATGCCAAAATCACCTGCCGACTATGCCAGAACCACTTGGCGAACACTCCGGAATCACTTGCCGGGCATGCAGGAACCACCTCTCAGACATGCCAGAACCCCGTGCCCATGACCCCGGAAGCACCAGCCGAGCACGCCGGAACCACCTGCTCAACTCGCCTGAACCACATGACGGATACGCAAAAATCACCTGCCCGCTACACCAGCACCACTTCGGGGACAAGCCGGAAACACGTGAGGGGCATGCCTGCACAGCCTCTCAGACTGAACCTCGTGCCGGACACCACAGAACCACCTGCCGGACAGACCGGAACCATCTGCAGGACACGCCGGAACCACCGGCTCGACCCGCCGGAACGACCGCTGGACATGCAAAATCACCTGCCGGCTACGCCGGAAACACTTGGCGAACACTCCGGAATCACCTGCCGGGCATGCCGGAACCACCTCTCAGATATGCCAGAACCACGTGCCAATGACCCCGGAAGCACCTGCCGAGCACGCCGGAACCACCTGCTCGACTCGCCAGAACCACCTGCCGGACACGCAAAAATCACCTGCCGGCTACGCCACAACCAGTTGGGGAACACTTCGGAATCACCTGCCGGGCTTGCTGGAACCACCTGCCGGTCATGCCAAAATCACCTGCCAACTACGCCAGTACCACTTGGCGGACACTGTGGAAACACCTGTCGGGCCGGCCGGAACCACATCTCAGACGTGCCAGAACCATGTGCATGAGATGCTGGAACCACACCCCGAACAGACGGAAAACACCTGCCAGACCCGTCTGAACAACCTGCCGAGCACGCCGGAGCCACCTGCTCGACTCGCCGGAACCACCTACCTGACATGCCCAAATCACCAGCCGGGTATGCCAGAACCACTTGGCGGACACTCCGGAATCATCTGCCGGACATGCCGGAACCAGCTCTCAGACACACCAGAACCACGTGCCGGAGACGCCGGAAGCACCTGCCGAGCATGCCGGAGCCACCTGCTCGACTCGCCAGAAACACCTGCCGGACACGCCAAAATCACCTGCCGGGTACGCCAGAACCACCTGGCGGACACTCCGAAATCACCTGTCGCGCATGCCGGAACCACCTCTCAGACGTGCCGGAAGCACGTGCCGGACACGCCGCAATCACCTACCGGACAGACCGGAACCACCTGCCGAGCACGCCGGAGCCACCTGTTCGACTGGCTGGAACCACCTGCCGGACAGGCCAATATTAACTGCTGGCTATGCCAGAACCACCTGGGGGACAGTCCGGGATCACCTGCCAGCCATGGCGGAACCACCTCTCACACGTACCAGAACCACGTGCCGGAGAAGCTGGAAACACGTCCTGGACAGTCTGGAACCACCTGCCGGCCAAGCCTGAACCACCTGCCAAGCACAACGGAACAACCTGCCAGACACGCCAAAATCACCTGCGTGTTATGCCAGAACCACTTGGAGGACTCTCTGGGATGACCTGCCGGGCATGCCGGAACAACCTCTCAGACGTGCCAGAACCATGTGGCGGACAGTCCGGAATCACCTGTTGGGCATGCGCAACCACCTCTGAGACGTACCAGAACCACATGCCGTGCAGGCTGGAACCACCTACCGGACAGACCGGAATCACCTTTCGGGCATGCCGGAACCACCTGTCAGAAGTGCCAGAAACACGTGCCGGAGACGCCGGAAGCACCTGCCAAGCACGTTGGAACCACCTGCTCAACTCGCCTGAACCACCTGCCGGACATGCCAAAATCACCTGCCGACTATGCCAGAACCACTTGGCGAACACTCCGGAATCACATGCCGGGCATGCAGGAACCACCTCTCAGACATGCCAGAACCCCGTGCCAATGACCCCGGAAGCACCAGCCGAGCACGCCGGAACCACCTGCTCAACTCGCCTGAACCACCTGCCGGACACACCGAAATCACCTGCCCGCTACACCAGCACCACTTCGGGGACAAGCCGGAATCACGTGAGGGGCATGCCGGCACAGCCTCTCAGACTGAACCTCGTGCCGGACACCACAGAACCACCTGCCGGACAGACCGGAACCACCTGCCGGACACGCCAGAACCACCGGCTCGACCCGCAGGAACGACCGCGGGACATGCAAAATCACCTGCCGGCTACGCCGGAAACACTTGGCGAACACTCCGGAATCACCTGCCGGGCATGCCGGAACCACCTCTCAGATATGCCAGAACCACGTGCCAATGACCCCGGAAGCACCTGCCGAGCACGCCGGAACCACCTGCTCGACTCGCCAGAACCACCTGCCGGACACGCAAAAATCACCTGCTGGCTACGCCACAACCAGTTGGGGAACACTTCGGAATCACCTGCCGGGCTTGCTGGAACCACCTGCCGGTCATGCCAAAATCACCTGCCAACTACGCCAGTACCACTTGGCGGACACTGTGGAAACACCTGTCGGGCCGGCCGGAACCACATCTCAGACGTGCCAGAACCATGTGCATGAGATGCTGGAACCACACCCCGAACAGACGGAAAACACCTGCCAGACCCGTCTGAACAACCTGCCGAGCACGCCGGAGCCACCTGCTCGACTCGCCGGAACCACCTACCTGACATGCCCAAATCACCAGCCGGGTATGCCAGAACCACTTGGCGGACACTCCGGAATCATCTGCCGGACATGCCGGAACCAGCTCTCAGACACACCAGAACCACGTGCCGGAGACGCCGGAAGCACCTGCCGAGCATGCCGGAGCCACCTGCTCGACTCGCCAGAAACACCTGCCGGACACGCCAAAATCACCTGCCGGGTACGCCAGAACCACCTGGCGGACACTCCGAAATCACCTGTCGCGCATGCCGGAACCACCTCTCAGACGTGCCGGAAGCACGTGCTGGACACGCCGGAATCACCTACCGGACAGACCGGAACCACCTGCCGAGCACGCCGGAGCCACCTGTTCGACTGGCTGGAACCACCTGCCGGACAGGCCAATATTAACTGCTGGCTATGCCAGAACCACCTGGGGGACAGTCCGGGATCACCTGCCAGCCATGGCGGAACCACCTGCCGGACACGCCAAAATCACCTGCGGGCTACGCCAGAACCACTTGGACGACTCTCCGAAACGACCTGCCGGGCATGTTGGAACCACCTCTCAGACGTGCCAGAAGCACGTGGCGGACAGTCCGGAATCACCTGTTGGGCATACGCAACCACCTCTGAGACGAACCAGAACCACGTGCCATGCACGCCGGAACCACCTACCGGACAGACCGGAATCAAATTTTGGGCATGCCGGAACCACCAGTCAGATGTGCCAGAAACACGTGCCGGAGACGCCGGAAGCACCTGCCGAGCACGTCGCAACCACCTGCTCAACTCGCCTGAACCACCTGCCGGACATGCCAAAATCACCTGCCGACTATGCCAGAACCACTTGGCGAACACTCCGGAATCACTTGCCGGGCATGCAGGAACCACCTCTCAGATATGCCAGAACCCCGTGCCAATGACCCCGGAAGCACCAGCCGAGCACGCCGGAACCACCTGCTCAACTCGCCTGAACCACCTGCCGGACACGCCAAAATCACCTGCCCGCTACACCAGCACCACTTCGGGGACAAGCCGGAATCACCTGAGGGGCATGCCGGCACAGCCTCTCAGACTGAACCTCGTGCCAGACACCACAGAACCACCTGCCGGACAGACCGGAACCACCTGCCGGTCACGCCGGAACCACCGGCTCGACCCGCCGGAACGACCGCTGGACATGCAAAATCACCTGCCGGCTACGCCGGAAACACTTGGCGAACACTCCGGAATCACCTGCCGGGCATGCCGGAACCACCTCTCAGATAAGCCAGAACCACGTGCCAATGACCCCGGAAGCACCTACCGAGCATGCCGGAACCACCTGCTCGACTCGCCAGAACCACCTGCCGGACACGCAAAAATCACCTGCCGGCTACGCCACAACCAGTTGGGGAACACTTCGGAATCACCTGCCAGGCTTGCTGGAACCACCTGCCGGTCATGCCAAAATCACCTGCCAACTACGCCAGTACCACTTGGCGGACACTGTGGAAACACCTGTCGGGCTGGACGGAACCACATCTCACACGTTCCCTAACCATGTGCATGAGATGCTGGAACCACACCCCGAACAGACGGAAAACACCTGCCAGACCCGTCTGAACAACCTGCCGAGCATGCCGGAGCCACTTGCTCGACTCGCCGGAACCACCTACCTGACATGCCCAAATCACCAGCCGGGTATGCCAGAACCACTTGGCGGACACTCCGGAATCATCTGCCGGACATGCCGGAACCAGCTCTCAGACACACCAGAACCACGTGCCGGAGACGCCGGAAGCACCTGCCGAGCATGCCGGAGCCACCTGCTCGACTCGCCAGAAACACCTGCCGGACACGCCAAAATCACCTGCCGGGTACGCCAGAACCACCTGGCGGACACTCCGAAATCACCTGCCGCGCATGCCGGAACCACCTCTCAGACGTGCCGGAAGCACGTGCCAGACACGCCGGAAACACCTACCGGACAGACCGGAACCACCTGCCGAGCACGCCGGAGCCACCTGTTCGACTGGCTGGAACCACCTGCCGGACAGGCCAATATTAACTGCTGGCTATGCCAGAACCATCTGGGGGACAGTCCGGAATCACCTGCCAGCCATGGCGGAACCATCTCTCACACGTACCAGAACCACCTGCCGGAGAAGCTGGAAACACGTCCTGGACAGACTGGAACCACGTGACGGCCATGCCTGAACCACCTGCCGAGCATGGCGGAACCACCTGCCGGACACGCCAAAATCACCTGCGGGCTACGCCAGAACCACTTGGACGACTCTCCGAAATGACCTGCCGGGCATGTTGGAACCACCTCTCAGACGTGCCAGAAGCACGTGGCGGACAGTCCGGAATCATCTGTTGGGCATACGCAACCACCTCTGAGACGTACCAGAACCACGTGCCGTGCACGCCGGAACCACCTACCGGACAGACCGGAATCAACTTTTGGGCATGCCGGAACCACCAGTCAGATGTGCCAGAAACACGTGCCGGAGACGCCGGAAGCACCTGCCGAGCACGTCGCAACCACCTGCTCAACTCGCCTGAACCACCTGCCGGACACGCCAAAATCACCTGCCCGCTACACCAGCACCACTTCGGGGACAAGCCAGAATCACGTGAGGGGCATGCCGGCACAGCCTCTCAGACTGAACCTCGTGCCGGACACCACAGAACCACCTGCCGGACAGACCGGAACCACCTGCCGGACACGCCGGAACCACCGGCTCGACCCGCCGGAACGACCGCTGGACATGCAAAATCACCTGCCGGCTACGCCGGAAACACTTGGCGAACACTCCGGAATCACCTGCCGGGCATACCGGAACCACCTCTCAGATATGCCAGAACCACGTGCCAATGACCCCGGAAGCACCTGCCGAGCACACCGGAACCACCTGCTCGGCTCGCCAGAACCACCTGCCGGACACGCAAAAATCACCTGCCGGCTACACCACAACCAGTTGGGCAACACTTCGGAATCACCTGCCGGGCTTGCTGGAACCACCTGCCGGTCATGCCAAAATCACCTGCCAACTACGCCAGTACCACTTGGCGGACACTGTGGAATCACCTGTCGGGCCGGCCGGAACCACATCTCACACGTGCCAGAACCATGTGCATGAGATGCTGGAACCACACCCCAAACAGACGGAAAACACCTGCCAGACCCGTCTGAACAACCTGCCGAGCACGCCGGAGCCACCTGCTCGACTCGCCGGAACCACCTGCCTGACATGCCAAAATCACCAGCCGGGTATGCCAGAACCACCTGGCGGACACTCCGAAATCACCTGTCGCGCATGCCGGAACCACCTCTCAGACGTGCCGGAAGCACGTGCCGGACACGCCGGAATCACCTACCGGACAGACCGGAACCACCTGCCGAGCACGCCGGAGCCACCTGTTCGACTGGCTGGAACCACCTGCCAGCTGCTATGCCAGAACCACCTGGGGGACAGTCCGGGATCACCTGCCAGCCATGGCGGAACCGCCTCTCACGCGTACCAGAACCACCTGCCGGAGAAGCTGGAAACACGTCCTGGACAGTCTGGAACCACCTGCCGGCCAAGCCTGAACCACCTGCCAAGCACAACGGAACAACCTGCCAGACACGCCAAAATCACCTGCGTGTTATGCCAGAACCACTTGGAGGACTCTCTGGGATGACCTGCCGGGCATGCCGGAACCACCTCTCAGACGTGCCAGAACCATGTGGCGGACAGTCCGGAATCACCTGTTGGGCATGCGCAACCACCTCTGAGACGTACCAGAACCACATGCCGTGCAGGCTGGAACCACCTACCGGACAGACCGGAATCACCTTTCGGGCATGCCGGAACCACCTGTCAGATGTGCCAGAAACACGTGCCGGAGACGCCGGAAGCACCTGCCAAGCACGTTGGAACCACCTGCTCAACTCGCCTGAACCACCTGCCGGACATGCCAAAATCACCTGCGGACTATGCCAGAACCACTTGGCGAACACTCCGGAATCACTTGCCGGGCATGCAGGAACCACCTATCAGACATGCCAGAACCCCGTGCCAATGACCCCGGAAGCACCAGCCGAGCACGCCGGAACCACCTGCTCAACTCGCCTGAACCACCTGCCGGACACGCCAAAATCACCTGCCCGCTACACCAGCACCACTTCGGGGACAAGCCGGAATCACGTGAGGGGCATGCCGGCACAGCCTCTCAGACTGAACCTCGTGCCGGACACCACAGAACCACCTGCCGGACACGCCGGAACCACCGGCTCGACCCGCCGGAACGACCGCTGGACATGCAAAATCACCTGCCGGCTACGCCGGAAACACTTGGCGAACACTCCGGAATCACCTGCCGGGCATGCCGGAACCACCTCTCAGATATGCCAGAACCACGTGCCAATGACCCCGGAAGCACCTGCCGAGCACGCCGGAACCACCTGCTCGACTCGCCAGAACCACCTGCCGGACACGCAAAAATCACCTGCCGGCTACGCCACAACCAGTTGGGGAACACTTCGGAATCACCTGCCGGGCTTGCTGGAACCACCTGCCGGTCATGCCATAATCACCTGCCAACTACGCCAGTACCACTTGGCGGACACTGTGGAAACACCTGTCGGCCCAGCCAGAACAACATCTCACACGTGCCAGAACCATGTGCATGAGATGCTGGAACCACACCCCGAACAGACGGAAAACACCTGCCAGACCCGTCTGAACAACCTGCCGAGCACGCCGGAGCCACCTGCTCGACTCGCCGGAACCACCTACCTGACATGCCCAAATCACCAGCCGGGTATGCCAGAACCACTTGGCAGACACTCCGGAATCATCTGCCGGACATGCCGGAACCACCTCTCAGACACACCAGAACCACGTGCCGGAGACGCCGGAAGCACCTGCCGAGCATGCCGGAGCCACCTGCTCGACTCGCCAGAAACACCTGCCGGACACGCCAAAATCACCTGCCGGGTACGCCAGAACCACCTGGCGGACACTCCGAAATCACCTGCCGCGCATGCCGGAACCACCTCTCAGACGTGCAGGAAGCACATCCCAGACACGCCGGAAACACCTACCGGACCGACCGGAACCACCTGCCGAGCACGCCGGAGCCACCTGTTCGACTGGCTGGAACCACCTGCCGGACAGGCCAATATTAACTGCTGGCTATGCCAGAACCACCTGGGGGACAGTCCGGGATCACCTGCCAGCCATGGCGGAACCACCTCTCACGCGTACCAGAACCACCTGCCGGAGAAGCTGGAAACACGTCCTGGACAGTCTGGAACCACCTGCCGGCCAAGCCTGAACCACCTGCCAAGCACAACGGAACAACCTGCCAGACACGCCAAAATCACCTGCGTGTTATGCCAGAACCACTTGGAGGACTCTCTGGGATGACCTGCCGGGCATGCCGGAACCACCTCTCAGACGTGCCAGAACCATGTGGCGGACAGTCCGGAATCACCTGTTGGGCATGCGCAACCACCTCTGAGACGTACCAGAACCACATGCCGTGCAGGCTGGAACCACCTACCGGACAGACCGGAATCACCTTTCGGGCATGCCGGAACCACCTGTCAGATGTGCCAGAAACACGTGCCGGAGACGCCGGAAGCACCGGCCAAGCACGTTGGAACCACCTGCTCAACTCGCCTGAACCACCTGCCGGACATGCCAAAATCACCTGCCGACTATGCCAGAACCACTTGGCGAACACTCCGGAATCACTTGCCGGGCATGCAGGAACCACCTCTCAGACATGCCAGAACCCCGTGCCAATGATCCCGGAAGCACCAGCCGAGCACGCCGGAACCACCTGCTCAACTCGCCTGAACCACCTGCCGGACACGCCAAAATCACCTGCCCGCTACACCAGCACCACTTCGGGGACAAGCCGGAATCACGTGAGGGGCATGCCGGCACAGCCTCTCAGACTGAACCTCGTGCCGGACACCACAGAACCACCTGCCGGACAGACCGGAACCACCTGCCGGACACGCCGGAACCACCGGCTCGACCCGCCGGAACGACCGCTGGACATGCAAAATCACCTGCCGGCTACGCCGGAAACACTTGGCGAACACTCCGGAATCATCTGCCGGGCATGCCGGAACCACCTCTCAGATATGCCAGAACCACGTGCCAATGACCCCGGAAGCACCTGCCGAGCACGCCGGAACCACCTGCTCGACTCGCCAGAACCACCTGCCGGACACGCAAAAATCACCTGCCGGCTACGCCACAACCAGTTGGGGAACACTTCGGAATCACCTGCCGGGCTTGCTGGAACCACCTGCCGGTCATGCCAAAATCACCTGCCAACTACGCCAGTACCACTTGGCGGACACTGTGGAAACACCTGTCGGGCCGGCCGGAACCACATCTCAGACGTGCCAGAACCATGTGCATGAGATGCTGGAACCACACCCCGAACAGACGTAAAACACCTGCCAGACCCGTCTGAACAACCTGCCGAGCACGCCGGAGCCACCTGCTCGACTCGCCGGAACCACCTACCTGACATGCCCAAATCACCAGCCGGGTATGCCAGAACCACTTGGCGGACACTCCGGAATCATCTGCCGGACATGCCGGAACCAGCTCTCAGACACACCAGAACCACGTGCCGGAGACGCCGGAAGCACCTGCCGAGCATGCCGGAGCCACCTGCTCGACTCGCCAGAAACACCTGCCGGACACGCCAAAATCACCTGCCGGGTACGCCAGAACCACCTGGCGGACACTCCGAAATCACCTGTCGCGCATGCCGGAACCACCTCTCAGACGTGCCGGAAGCACGTGCCGGACACGCCGGAATCACCTAGCGGACAGACCGGAACTACCTGCCGAGCACACCGGAGCCACCTGTTCGACTGGCTGGAACCACCTGCCGGACAGGCCAATATTAACTGCTGGCTATGCCAGAACCACCTGGGGGACAGTCCGGGATCACCTGCCAGCCATGGCGGAACCACCTCTCACACGTACCAGAACCACCTGCCGGAGAAGCTGGAAACACGTCCTCGACAGTCTGGAACCACCTGCCGGCCAAGCCTGAACCACCTGCCAAGCACAACGGAACAACCTGCCAGACACGCCAAAATCACCTGCGTGTTATGCCAGAACCACTTGGAGGACTCTCTGGGATGACCTGCCGGGCATGCCGGAACCACCTCTCAGACGTGCCAGAACCATGTGGCGGACAGTCCGGAATCACCTGTTGGGCATGCGCAACCACCTCTGAGACGTACCAGAACCACATGCCGTGCAGGCTGGAACCACCTACCGGACAGACCGGAATCACCTTTCGGGCATGCCGGAACCACCTGTCAGATGTGCCAGAAACACGTGCCGGAGACGCCGGAAGCACCTGCCAAGCACGTTGGAACCACCTGCTCAGCTCGCATGAACCACCTGCCGGACATGCCAAAATCACCTGCCGACTATGCCAGAACCACTTGGCGAACACTCCGGAATCACTTGCCGGGCATGCAGGAACCACATCTCAGACATGCCAGAACCCCGTGCCAATGACCCCGGAAGCACCAGCCGAGCACGCCGGAACCACCTGCTGAACTCGCCTGAACGACCTGCCGGACACGCCAAAATCACCTGTCCGCTACACCAGCACCACTTCGGGGACAAGCCGGAATCACGTGAGGGGCATGCCGGCACAGCCTCTCAGACTGAACCTCGTGCCGGACACCACAGAACCACCTGCCGGACAGACCGGAACCACCTGCCGGACACGCCGGAACCACCGGCTCGACCCGCAGGAACGACCGCGGGACATGCAAAATCACCTGCCGGCTACGCCGGAAACACTTGGCGAACACTCCGGAATCACCTGCCGGGCATGCCCGAACCACCTCTCAGATATGCCAGAACCACGTGCCAATGACCCCGGAAGCACCTGCCGAGCACGCCGGAACCACCTGCTCGACTCGCCAGAACCACCTGCCGGACACGCAAAAATCACCTGCCGGCTACGCCACAACCAGTTGGGGAACACTTCGGAATCACCTGCCGGGCTTGCTGGAACCACCTGCCGGTCATGCCAAAATCACCTGCCAACTACGCCAGTACCACTTGGCGGACACTGTGGAAACACCTGTCGTGCCGGCCGGAACCACATCTCACACGTGCCAGAACCATGTGCATGAGATGCTGGAACCACACCCCGAACAGACGGAAAACACCTGCCAGACCCGTCTGAACAACCTGCCGAGCACGCCGGAGCCACCTGCTCGACTCGCCGGAACCACCTACCTGACATGCCCAAATCACCAGCCGGGTATGCCAGAACCACTTGGCGGACACTCCGGAATCATCTGCCGGACATGCCGGAACCAGCTCTCAGACACACCAGAACCACGTGCCGGAGACGCCGGAAGCACCTGCCGAGCATGCCGGAGCCACCTGCTCGACTCGCCAGAAACACCTGCCGGACACGCCAAAATCACCTGCCGGGTACGCCAGAACCACCTGGCGGACACTCCGAAATCACCTGTCGCGCATGCTGGAACCACCTCTCAGACGTGCCGGAAGCACGTGCCGGACACGCCGGAAGCACCTACCGGACAGACCGGAACCACCTGCCGAGCAGGCCGGAGCCACCTGTTCGACTGGCTGGAACCACCTGCCGGACAGGCCAATATTAACTGCTGGCTGTGCCAGAACCACCTGGGGGACAGTCCGGGATCACCTGCCAGCCATGGCGGAACCACCTCTCACACGTACCAGAACCACCTGCCGGAGAAGCTGGAAACACGTCCTGGACAGTCTGGAACCACCTGCCGGCCAAGCCTGAACCACCTGCCAAGCACAACGGAACAACCTGCCAGACACGCCAAAATCAACTGCGTGTTATGCCAGAACCACTTGGAGGACTCTCTGGGATGACCTGCCGGGCATGCCGGAACCACCTCTCAGACGTGCCAGAACCATGTGGCGGACAGTCCGGAATCACCTGTTGGGCATGCGCAACCACCTCTGAGACGTACCAAAACCACATGCCGTGCAGGCTGGAACCACCTACCGGACAGACCGGAATCACCTTTCGGGCATGCCGGAACCACCTGTCAGATGTGCCAGAAACACGTGCCGGAGACGCCGGAAGCACCGGCCAAGCACGTTGGAACCACCTGCTCAACTCGCATGAACCACCTGCCGGACATGCCAAAATCACCTGCCGACTATGCCAGAACCACTTGGCGAACACTCCGGAATCACTTGCCGGGCATGCAGGAACCAGCTCTCAGACATGCCAGAACCCCGTGCCAATGACCCCGGAAGCACCAGCCGAGCACGCTGGAACCACCTGCTCAACTCGCCTGAACCACCTGCCGGACACACCAAAATCACCTGCCCGCTACACCAGCACCACTTCGGGGACAAGCCGGAATCACGTGAGGGGCATGCCGGCACAGCCTCTCAGACTGAACCTCGTGCTGGACACCACAGAACCACCTGCCGGACAGACCGGAACCACCTGCCGGTCACGCCGGAACCACCGGCTCGAGCCGCCGGAACGACCGCTGGACATGCAAAATCACCTGCCGGCTACGCCGGAAACACTTGGCGAACACTCCGGAATCACCTGCCGGGCATGCCCGAACCACCTCTCAGATAAGCCAGAACCACGTGCCAATGACCCCGGAAGCACCTGCCGAGCACGCCGGAACCACCTGCTCGACTCGCCAGAACCACCTGCCGGACACGCAAAAATCACCTGCCGGCTACGCCACAACCAGTTGGGGAACACTTCGGAATCACCTGCCGGGCTTGCTGGAACCACCTGCCGGTCATGCCAAAATCACCTGCCAACTACGCCAGTACCACTTGGCGGACACTGTGGAAACACCTGTCGGGCTGGCCGGAACCACATCTCACACGTTCCAGAACCATGTGCATGAGATGCTGGAACCACACCACGAACAGACGGAAAACACCTGCCAGACCCGTCTGAACAACCTGCCGAGCACGCCGGAGCCACTTGCTCGACTCGCCGGAACCACCTACCTGACATGCCCAAATCACCAGCCGGGTATGCCAGAACCACTTGGCGGACACTCCGGAATCATCTGCCGGACATGCCGGAACCAGCTCTCAGACACACCAGAACCACGTGCCGGAGACGCCGGAAGCACCTGCCGAGCATGCCGGAGCCACCTGCTCGACTCCCCAGAAACACCTGCCGGACACGCCAAAATCACCTGCCGGGTACGCCAGAACCACCTGGCGGACACTCCGAAATCACCTGCCGCGCATGCCGGAACCACCTCTCATACGTGCCGGAAGCACGTGCCAGACACGCCGGAAACACCTACCGGACAGACCGGAACCACCTGCCGAGCACGCCGGAGCCACCTGTTCGACTGGCTGGAACCACCTGCCGGACAGGCCAATATTAACTGCTGGCTATGCCAGAACCATCTGGGGGACAGTCCGGAATCACCTGCCAGCCATGGCGGAACCATCTCTCACACGTACCAGAACCACCTGCCGGAGAAGCTGGAAACACGTCCTGGACAGACTGGAACCACGTGACGGCCATGCCTGAACCACCTGCCGAGCATGGCGGAACCACCTGCCGGACACGCCAAAATCACCTGCGGGCTACGCCAGAACCACTTGGACGACTCTCCGAAACGACCTGCCGGGCATGTTGGAACCACCTCTCAGACGTGCCAGAAGCACGTGGCGGACAGTCCGGAATCACCTGTTGGGCATACGCAACCACCTCTGAGACGTACCAGAACCACGTGCCGTGCACGCCGGAACCACCTACCAGACAGACCGGAATCAACTTTTGGGCATGCCGGAACCACCAGTCAGATGTGCCAGAAACACGTGCCGGAGACGCCGGAAGCACCTGCCGAGCACGTCGCAACCACCTGCTCAACTCGCCTGAACCACCTGCCGGACATGCCAAAATCACCTGCCGACTATGCCAGAACCACTTGGCGAACACTCCGGAATCACTTGCCGGGCATGCAGGAACCACCTCTCAGATATGCCAGAACCCCGTGCCAATGACCCCGGAAGCACCAGCCGAGCACGCCGGAACCACCTGCTCAACTCGCCTGAACCACCTGCCGGACACGCCAAAATCACCTGCCCGCTACACCAGCACCACTTCGGGGACAAGCCGGAATCACGTGAGGGGCATGCCGGCACAGCCTCTCAGACTGAACCTCGTGCCAGACACCACAGAACCACCTGCCGGACAGACCGGAACCACCTGCCGGTCACGCCGGAACCACCGGCTCGACCCGCCGGAACGACCGCTGGACATGCAAAATCACCTGCCGGCTACGCCGGAAACACTTGGCGAACACTCCGGAATCACCTGCCGGGCATGCCGGAACCACCTCTCAGATAAGCCAGAACCACGTGCCAATGACCCCGGAAGCACCTACCGAGCATTCCGGAACCACCTGCTCGACTCGCCAGAACCACCTGCCGGACACGCAAAAATCACCTGCCGGCTACGCCACAACCAGTTGGGGAACACTTCGGAATCACCTGCCAGGCTTGCTGGAACCACCTGCCGGTCATGCCAAAATGGCCTGCCAACTACGCCAGTACCACTTGGCGGACACTGTGGAAACACCTGTCGGGCTGGACGGAACCACATCTCACACGTTCCCTAACCATGTGCATGAGATGCTGGAACCACACCCCGAACAGACGGAAAACACCTGCCAGACCCGTCTGAACAACCTGCCGAGCACGCCGGAGCCACCTGCTCGACTCGCCGGAACCACCTACCTGACATGGCCAAATCACCAGCCGGGTATGCCAGAACCACTTGGCGGACACTCCGGAATCATCTGCCGGACATGCCGGAACCACCTCTCAGACACACCAGAACCACGTGCCGGAGACGCCGGAAGCACCTGCCGAGCATGCCGGAGCCACCTGCTCGACTCGCCAGAAACACCTGCCGGACACGCCAAAATCACCTGCCGGGTACGCCAGAACCACCTGGCGGACACTCCGAAATCACCTGCCGCGCATGCCGGAACCACCTCTCAGACGTGCCGGAAGCACGTGCCAGACACGCCGGAAACACCTACCGGACAGACCGGAACCACCTGCCGAGCACGCCGGAGCCACCTGTTCGACTGGCTGGAACCACCTGCCGGACAGGCCAATTTTAACTGCTGGCTATGCCAGAACCATCTGGGGGACAGTCCGGAATCACCTGCCAGCCATGGCGGAACCATCTCTCACACGTACCAGAACCACCTGCCGGAGAAGCTGGAAACACGTCCTGGACAGACTGGAACCACGTGACGGCCATGCCTGAACCACCTGCCGAGCATGGCGGAACCACCTGCCGGACACGCCAAAATCACCTGCGGGCTACGCCAGAACCACTTGGACGACTCTCCGAAATGACCTGCCGGGCATGTTGGAACCACCTCTCAGACGTGCCAGAATCACGTGGCGGACAGTCCGGAATCACCTGTTGGGCATACGCAACCACCTCTGAGACGTACCAGAACCACGTGCCGTGCACGCCGGAACCACCTACCGGACAGACCGGAATCAACTTTTGGGCATGCCGGAACCACCAGTCAGATGTGCCAGAAACACGTGCCGGAGACGCCGGAAGCACCTGCCGAGCACGTCGCAACCACCTGCTCAACTCGCCTGAACCACCTGCCGGACACGCCAAAATCACCTGCCCGCTACACCAGCACCACTTCGGGGACAAGCCAGAATCACGTGAGGGGCATGCCGGCACAGCCTCTCAGACTGAACCTCGTGCCGGACACCACAGAACCACCTGCCGGACAGACCGGAACCACCTGCCGGACACGCCGGAACCACCGGCTCGACCCGCCGGAACGACCGCTGGACATGCAAAATCACCTGCCGGCTACGCCGGAAACACTTGGCGAACACTCCGGAATCACCTGCCGGGCATACCGGAACCATCTCTCAGATATGCCAGAACCACGTGCCAATGACCCCGGAAGCACCTGCCGAGCACACCGGAACCACCTGCTCGGCTCGCCAGAACCACCTGCCGGACACGCAAAAATCACCTGCCGGCTACACCACAACCAGTTGGGCAACACTTCGGAATCACCTGCCGGGCTTGCTGGAACCACCTGCCGGTCATGCCAAAATCACCTGCCAACTACGCCAGTACCACTTGGCGGACACTGTGGAATCACCTGTCGGGCCGGCCGGAACCACATCTCACACGTGCCAGAACCATGTGCATGAGATGCTGGAACCACACCCCAAACAGACGGAAAACACCTGCCAGACCCGTCTGAACAACCTGCCGAGCACGCCGGAGCCACCTGCTCGACTCGCCGGAACCACCTGCCTGACATGCCAAAATCACCAGCCGGGTATGCCAGAACCACCTGGCGGACACTCCGAAATCACCTGTCGCGCATGCCGGAACCACCTCTCAGACGTGCCGGAAGCACGTGCCGGACACGCCGGAATCACATACCGGACAGACCGGAACCACCTGCCGAGCACGCCGGAGCCACCTGTTCGACTGGCTGGAACCACCTGCCAGCTGCTATGCCAGAACCACCTGGGGGACAGTCCGGGATCACCTGCCAGCCATGGCGGAACCACCTCTCACGCGTACCAGAACCACCTGCCGGAGAAGCTGGAAACACGTCCTCGACAGTCTGGAACCACCTGCCGGCCAAGCCTGAACCACCTGCCAAGCACAACGGAACAACCTGCCAGACACGCCAAAATCACCTGCGTGTTATGCCAGAACCACTTGGAGGACTCTCTGGGATGACCTGCCGGGCATGCCGGAACCACCTCTCAGACGTGCCAGAACCATGTGGCGGACAGTCCGGAATCACCTGTTGGGCATGCGCAACCACCTCTGAGACGTACCAGAACCACATGCCGTGCAGGCTGGAACCACCTACCGGACAGACCGGAATCACCTTTCGGGCATGCCGGAACCACCTGTCAGATGTGCCAGAAACACGTGCCGGAGACGCCGGAAGCACCTGCCAAGCACGTTGGAACCACATGCTCAACTCGCCTGAACCACCTGCCGGACATGCCAAAATCACCTGCCGACTATGCCAGAACCACTTGGCGAACACTCCGGAATCACTTGCCGGGCATGCAGGAACCACCTCTCAGACATGCCAGAACCCCGTGCCAATGACCCCGGAAGCACCAGCCGAGCACGCCGGAACCACCTGCTCAACTCGCCTGAACCACCTGCCGGACACGCCAAAATCACCTGCCCGCTACACCAGCACCACTTCGGGGACAAGCCGGAATCACGTGAGGGGCATGCCGGCACAGCCTCTCAGACTGAACCTCGTGCCGGAAACCACAGAACCACCTGCCGGACAAACCGGAACCACCTGCCGGACACGCCGGAACCACCGGCTCGACCCGCCGGAACGACCGCTGGACATGCAAAATCACCTGCCGGCTACGCCGGAAACACTTGGCGAACACTCCGGAATCACCTGCCGGGCATGCCGGAACCACCTCTCAGATATGCCAGAACCACGTGCCAATGACCCCGGAAGCACCTGCCGAGCACGCCGGAACCACCTGCTCGACTCGCCAGAACCACCTGCCGGACACGCAAAAATCACCTGCCGGCTACGCCACAACCAGTTGGGGAACACTTCGGAATCACCTGCCGGGCTTGCTGGAACCACCTGCCGGTCATGCCATAATCACCTGCCAACTACGCCAGTACCACTTGGCGGACACTGTGGAAACACCTGTCGGGCCAGCCAGAACAACATCTCACACGTGCCAGAACCATGTGCATGAGATGCTGGAACCACACCCCGAACAGACGGAAAACACCTGCCAGACCCGTCTGAACAAGCTGCCGAGCACGCCGGAGCCACCTGCTCGACTCGCCGGAACCACCTACCTGACATGCCCAAATCACCAGCCGGGTATGCCAGAACCACTTGGCGGACACTCCGGAATCATCTGCCGGACATGCCGGAACCACCTCTCAGACACACCAGAACCACGTGCCGGAGACGCCGGAAGCACCTGCCGAGCATGCCGGAGCCACCTGCTGGACTCGCCAGAAACACCTGCCGGACACGCCTAAATCACCTGCCGGGTACGCCAGAACCACCTGGCGGACACTCCGAAATCACCTGCCGCGCATGCCGGAACCACCTCTCAGACGTGCAGGAAGCACATCCCAGACACGCCGGAAACACCTACCGGACCGACCGGAACCACCTGCCGAGCACGCCGGAGCCACCTGTTCGACTGGCTGGAACCACCTGCCGGACAGGCCAATATTAACTGCTGGCTATGCCAGAACCACCTGGGGGACAGTCCGGGATCACCTGCCAGCCATGGCGGAACCACCTCTCACGCGTACCAGAACCACCTGCCGGAGAAGCTGGAAACACGTCCTGGACAGTCTGGAACCACCTGCCGGCCAAGCCTGAACCACCTGCCAAGCACAACGGAACAACCTGCCAGACACGCCAAAATCACCTGCGTGTTATGCCAGAACCACTTGGAGGACTCTCTGGGATGACCTGCCGGGCATGCCGGAACCACCTCTCAGACGTGCCAGAACCATGTGGCGGACAGTCCGGAATCACCTGTTGGGCATGCGCAACCACCTCTGAGACGTACCAGAACCACATGCCGTGCAGGCTGGAACCACCTACCGGACAGACCGGAATCACCTTTCGGGCATGCCGGAACCACCTGTCAGATGTGCCAGAAACACGTGCCGGAGACGCCGGAAGCACCTGCCAAGCACGTTGGAACCACCTGCTCAACTCGCCTGAACCACCTGCCGGACATGCCAAAATCACCTGCCGACTATGCCAGAACCACTTGGCGAACACTCCGGAATCACTTGCCGGGCATGCAGGAACCACCTCTCAGACATGCCAGAACCCTGTGCCAATGACCCCGGAAGCACCAGCCGAGCACGCCGGAACCACCTGCTCAACTCGCCTGAACCACCTGCCGGACACGCCAAAATCACCTGCCCGCTACACCAGCACCACTTCGGGGACAAGCCGGAATCACGTGAGGGGCATGCCGGCACAGCCTCTCAGACTGAACCTCGTGCCGGACACCACAGAACCACCTGCCGGACAGACCGGAACCACCTGCCGGACACGCCGGAACCACCGGCTCGACCCGCCGGAACGACCGCTGGACATGCAAAATCACCTGCCGGCTACGCCGGAAACACTTGGCGAACACTCCGGAATCATCTGCCGGGCATGCCGGTACCACCTCTCAGATATGCCAGAACCACGTGCCAATGACCCCGGAAGCACCTGCCGAGCACGCCGGAACCACCTGCTCGACTCGCCAGAACCACCTGCCGGACACGCAAAAATCACCTGCCGGCTACGCCACAACCAGTTGGGGAACACTTCGGAATGACCTGCCGGGCTTGCTGGAACCACCTGCCGGTCATGCCAAAATCACCTGCCAACTACGCCAGTACCACTTGGCGGACACTGTGGAAACACCTGTCGGGCCGGCAGGAACCACATCTCACACGTGCCAGAAGCATGTGCATGAGATGCTGGAACCACACCCCGAACAGACGGAAAACACCTGCCAGACCCGTCTGAACAACCTGCCGAGCACGCCGGAGCCACCTGCTCGAGTCGCCGGAACCACCTACCTGACATGCCAAAATCACCAGCCGGGTATGCCAGAACCACTTGGCGGACACTCCGGAATCATCTGCCGGACATGCCGGAACCAGCTCTAAGACACACCAGAACCACGTGCCGGAGACGCCGGAAGCACCTGCCGAGCATGCCGGAGCCACCTGCTCGACTCGCCAGAAACACCTGCCGGACACGCCAAAATCACCTGCCGGGTACGCCAGAACCACCTGGCGGACACTCCGAAATCACCTGTCGCGCATGCCGGAACCACCTCTCAGACGTGCCGGAAGCACGTGCCGGACACGCCGGAATCACCTAGCGGACAGACCGGAACCACCTGCCGAGCACGCCGGAGCCACCTGTTCGACTGGCTGGAACCACCTGCCGGACAGGCCAATATTAACTGCTGGCTATGCCAGAACCACCTGGGGGACAGTCCGGGATCACCTGCCAGCCATGGCGGAACCACCTCTCACACGTACCAGAACCACCTGCCGGAGAAGCTGGAAACACGTCCTGGACAGTCTGGAACCACCTGCCGGCCAAGCCTGAACCACCTGCCAAGCACAACGGAACAACCTGCCAGACACGCCAAAATCACCTGCGTGTTATGCCAGAACCACTTGGAGGACTCTCTGGGATGACCTGCCGGGCATGCCGGAACCACCTCTCAGACGTGCCAGAACCATGTGGCGGACAGTCCGGAATCACCTGTTGGGCATGCGCAACCACCTCTGAGACGTACCAGAAACACATGCCGTGCAGGCTGGAACCACCTACCGGACAGACCGGAATCACCTTTCGGGCATGCCGGAACCACCTGTCAGATGTGCCAGAAACACGTGCCGGAGACGCCGGAAGCACCGGCCAAGCACGTTGGAACCACCTGCTCAACTCGCATGAACCACCTGCCGGACATGCCAAAATCACCTGCCGACTATGCCAGAACCACTTGGCGAACACTCCGGAATCACTTGCCGGGCATGCAGGAACCGCCTCTCAGACATGCCAGAACCCCGTGCCAATGACCCCGGAAGCACCAGCCGAGCACGCCGGAACCACCTGCTCAACTCGCCTGAACCACCTGCCGGACACGCCAAAATCACCTGCCCGCTACACCAGCACCACTTCGGGGACAAGCCGGAATCACGTGAGGGGCATGCCGGCACAGCCTCTCAGACTGAACCTCGTGCCGGACACCACAGAACCACCTGCCGGACAGACCGGAACCACCTGCCGGACACGCCGGAACCACCGGCTCGACCCGCCGGAACGACCGCTGGACATGCAAAATCACCTGCCGGCTACGCCGGAAACACTTGGCAAACACTCCGGAATCACCTGCCGGGCATGCCGTAACCACCTCTCAGATATGCCAGAACCACGTGCCAATGACCCCGGAAGCACCTGCCGAGCACGCCGGAACCACCTGCTCGACTCGCCAGAACCACCTGCCGGACACGCAAAAATCACCTGCCGGCTACGCCACAACCAGTTGGGGAACACTTCGGAATCACCTGCCGGGCTTGCTGGAACCACCTGCCGGTCATGCCAAAATCACCTGCCAACTACGCCAGTACCACTTGGCGGACACTGTGGAAACACCTGTCGGGCCGGCCGGAACCACATCTCACACGTGCCAGAACCATGTGCATGAGATGCTGGAACCACACCCCGAACAGACGGAAAACACCTGCCAGACCCGTCTGAACAACCTGCCGAGCACGCCGGAGCCACCTGCTCGACTCGCCGGAACCACATACCTGACATGCCCAAATCACCAGCCGGGTATGCCAGAACCACTTGGCGGACACTCCGGAATCATCTGCCGGACATGCCGGAACCAGCTCTCAGACACACCAGAACCACGTGCCGGAGACGCCGGAAGCACCTGCCGAGCATGCCGGAGCCACCTGATCGACTTGCCAGAAACACCTGCCGGACACGCCAAAATCACCTGCCGGGTACGCCAGAACCACCTGGCGGACACTCCGAAATCACCTGTCGCGCATGCCGGAACCACCTCTCAGACGTGCCGGAAGCACGTGCCGGACACGCCGGAATCACCTAGCGGACAGACCGGAACCACCTGCCGAGCACGCCGGAGCCACCTGTTCGACTGGCTGGAACCACCTGCCGGACAGGCCAATATTAACTGCTGGCTATGCCAGAACCACCTGGGGGACAGTCCGGGATCACCTGCCAGCCATGGCGGAACCACCTCTCACACGTACCAGAACCACCTGCCGGAGAAGCTGGAAACACGTCCTGGACAGTCTGGAACCACCTGCCGGCCAAGCCTGAACCACCTGCCAAGCACAACGGAACAACCTGCCAGACACGCCAAAATCACCTGCGTGTTATGCCAGAACCACTTGGAGGACTCTCTGGGATGACCTGCCGGGCATGCCGGAACCACCTCTCAGACGTGCCAGAACCATGTGGCGGACAGTCCGGAATCACCTGTTGGGCATGCGCAACCACCTCTGAGACGTACCAGAACCACATGCCGTGCAGGCTGGAACCACCTACCGGACAGACCGGAATCACCTTTCGGGCATGCCGGAACCACCTGTCAGATGTGCCAGAAACACGTGCCGGAGACGCCGGAAGCACCTGCCAAGCACGTCGGAACCACCTGCTCAACTCGCATGAACCACCTGCCGGACATGCCAAAATCACCTGCCGACTATGCCAGAACCACTTGGCGAACACTCCGGAAACACTTGCCAGGCATGCAGGAACCACCTATCAGACATGCCAGAACCCCGTGCCAATGACCCCGGAAGCACCAGCCGAGCACGCCGGAACCACCTGCTCAACTCGCCTGAACCACATGCCGTACACGCCGAAATCACCTGCCCGCTACACCAGCACCACTTCGGGGACAAGCCGGAATCACGTGAGGGGCATGCCGGCACAGCCTCTCAGACTGAACCTCATGCCGGACACCACAGAACCACCTGCCGGACAGACCGGAACCACCTGCCGGACACGCCGGAACCACCGGCTCGACCCGCCGGAACGACCGCTTGACATGCAAAATCACCAGCTGGCTACGCCGGAAACACTTGGCGAACACTCCGGAATCACCTGCCGGGCATGCCGGAACCACCTCTCAGATATGCCAGAACCACGTGCCAATGACCCCGGAAGCACCTGCCGAGCACGCCGGAACCACCTGCTCGACTCGCCAGAACCACCTGCCAAAACACGCAAAAATCACCTGCCGGCTACGCCACAACCAGTTGGGGAACACTTCGGAATCACCTGCCGGGCTTGCTGGAACCACCTGCCGGTCATGCCAAAATCACCTGCCAACTACGCCAGTACCACTTGGCGGACACTGTGGAAACACCTGTCGGGCCGGCCGGAACCACATCTCACACGTGCCAGAACCATGTGCATGAGATGCTGGAACCACACCCCGAACAGACGGAAAACACCTGCCAGACCCGTCTGAACAACCTGCCGAGCACGCCGGAGCCACCTGCTCGACTCGCCGGAACCACCTACCTGACATGCCCAAATCACCAGCCGGGTATGCCAGAACCACTTGGCGGACACTCCGGAATCATCTGCCGGACATGCCGGAACCAGCTCTCAGACACACCAGAACCACGTGCCGGAGACGCCGGAAGCACCTGCCGAGCATGCCGGAGCCACCTGCTCGACTCGCCAGAAACACCTGCCGGACACGCCAAAATCACCTGCCGGGTACGCCAGAACCACCTGGCGGACACTCCGAAATCACCTGTCGCGCATGCCGGAACCACCTCTCAGACGTGCCGGAAGCACGTGCCGGACACGCCGGAATCACCTAGCGGACAGACCGGAACCACCTGCCGAGCACGCCGGAGCCACCTGTTCGACTGGCTGGAACCACCTACCGGACAGGCCAATATTAACTGCTGGCTATGCCAGAACCACCTGGGGGACAGTCCGGGATCACCTGCCAGCCATGGCGGAACCACCTCTCACGCGTACCAGAACCACCTGCCGGAGAAGCTGGAAACACGTCCTGGACAGTCTGGAACCACCTGCCGGCCAAGCCTGAACCACCTGCCAAGCACAACGGAACAACCTGCCAGACACGCCAAAATCACCTGCGTGTTATGCCAGAACCACTTGGAGGACTCTCTGGGATGACCTGCCGGGCATGCCGGAACCACCTCTCAGACGTGCCAGAACCATGTGGCGGACAGTCCGGAATCACCTGTTGGGCATGCGCAACCACCTCTGAGACGTACCAGAACCACATGCCGTGCAGGCTGGAACCACCTACCGGACAGACCGGAATCACCTTTCGGGCATGCCGGAACCACCTGTCAGATGTGCCAGAAACACGTGCCGGAGACGCCGGAAGCACCGGCCAAGCACGTTGGAACCACCTGCTCAACTCGCCTGAACCACCTGCCGGACATGCCAAAATCACCTGCCGACTATGCCAGAACCACTTGGCGAACACTCCGGAATCACTTGCCGGGCATGCAGGAACCACCTCTCAGACATGCCAGAACCCCGTGCCAATGATCCCGGAAGCACCAGCCGAGCACGCCGGAACCACCTGCTCAACTCGCCTGAACCACCTGCCAGACACGCCAAAATCACCTGCCCGCTACACCAGCACCACTTCGGGGACAAGCCGGAATCACGTGAGGGGCATGCCGGCACAGCCTCTCAGACTGAACCTCGTGCCGGACACCACAGAACCACCTGCCGGACAGACCGGAACCACCTGCCGGACACGCCGGAACCACCGGCTCGACCCGCCGGAACGACCGCTGGACATCCAAAATCACCTGCCGGCTACGCCAGAAACACTTGGCGAACACTCCGGAATCACCTGCCGGGCATGCCGGAACCACCTATCAGATATGCCAGAACCACGTGCCAATGACCCCGGAAGCACCTGCCGAGCACGCCGGAACCACCTGCTCGACTCGCCAGAACCACCTGCCGGACACGCAAAAATCAGCTGCCGGCTACGCCACAACCAGTTGGGGAACACTACGGAATCACCTGCCGGGCTTGCTGGAACCACCTGCCGGTCATGCCAAAATCACCTGCCAACTACGCCAGTACCACTTGGCGGACACTGTGGAAACACCTGTCGGGCCGGCCGGAACCACATCTCACACGTGCCAGAACCATGTGCATGAGATGCTGGAACCACACCCCGAACAGACGGAAAACACCTGCCAGACCCGTCTGAACAACCTGCCGAGCACGGCGGAGCCACCTGCTCGACTCGCCGGAACCACATACCTGACATGCCCAAATCACCAGCCGGGTATGCCAGAACCACTTGGCGGACACTCCGGAATCATCTGCCGGACATGCCGGAACCAGCTCTCAGACACACCAGAACCACGTGCCGGAGACGCCGGAAGCACCTGCCGAGCATGCCGGAGCCACCTGCTCGACTCCCCAGAAACACCTGCCGGACACGCCAAAATCACCTGCCGGGTACGCCAGAACCACCTGGCGGACACTCCGAAATCACCTGTCGCGCATGCCGGAACCACCTCTCAGACGTGCCGGAAGCACGTGCCGGACACGCCGGAATCACCTAGCGGACAGACCGGAACCACCTGCAGAGCACGCCGGAGCCACCTGTTCGACTGGCTGGAACCACCTGCCGGACAGGCCAATATTAACTGCTGGCTATGCCAGAACCACCTGGGGGACAGTCCGGGATCACCTGCCAGCCATGGCGGAACCACCTCACACACGTACCAGAACCACCTGCCGGAGAAGCTGGAAACACGTCCTCGACAGTCTGGAACCACCTGCCGGCCAAGCCTGAACCACCTGCCAAGCACAACGGAACAACCTGCCAGACACGCCAAAATCACCTGCGTGTTATGCCAGAACCACTTGGAGGACTCTCTGGGATGACCTGCCGGGCATGCCGGAACCACCTCTCAGACGTGCCAGAACCATGTGGCGGACAGTCCGGAATCACCTGTTGGGCATGCGCAACCACCTCTGAGACGTACCAGAACCACATGCCGTGCAGGCTGGAACCACCTACCGGACAGACCGGAATCACCTTTCGGGCATGCTGGAACCACCTGTCAGATGTGCCAGGACACGTGCCGGAGACGCCGGAAGCACCGGCCAAGCATGTTGGAACCACCTGGTCAACTCGCCTGAACCACCTGCCGGACATGCCAAAATCACCTGCCGACTATGCCAGAACCACTTGGCGAACACTCCGGAATCACTTGCCGGGCATGCAGGAACCACCTCTCAGACATGCCAGAACCCCGTGCCAATGACCCCGGAAGCACCAGCCGAGCACGCCGGAACCACCTGCTCAACTCGCCTGAACCACCTGCCGGACACGCCAAAATCACCTGCCCGCTACACCAGCACCACTTCGGGGACAAGCCGGAATCACGTGAGGGGCATGCCGGCACAGCCTCTCAGACTGAACCTCGTGCCGGACACCACAGAACCACCTGCCGGACAGACTGGAACCACCTGCCGGACACGCCGCAACCACCGGCTCGACCCGCCGGAACGACCGCTGGACATGCAAAATCACCTGCCGGCTACGCCGGAAACACTTGGCGAACACTCCGGAATCACCTGCCGGGCCTGCCGGAACCACCTCTCAGATATGCCAGAACCACGTGCCAACGACCCTGGAAGCACCTGCCGAGCACGCCGGAACCACCTGCTCGACTCGCCAGAACCACCTGCCGGACACGCAAAAATCACCTGCCGGCTACGCCACAACCAGTTGGGGAACACTTCGGAATCACCTGCCGGGCTTGCTGGAACCACCTGCCGGTCATGCCAAAATCACCTGCCAATTACGCCAGTACCACTTGGCGGACACTGTAGAAACACCTGTCGGGCCGGCCGGAACCACATCTCACACGTGCCAGAACCATGTGCATGAGATGCTGGAACCACACCCCGAACAGACGGAAAACACCTGCCAGACCCGTCTGAACAACCTGCCGAGCACGCCGGAGCCACCTGCTCGACTCGCCGGAACCACCTACCTGACATGCCCAAATCACCAGCCGGGTATGCCAGAACCACTTGGCGGACACTCCGGAATCATCTGCCGGACATGCCGGAACCAGCTCTCAGACACACCAGAACCACGTGCCGGAGACGCCGGAAGCACCTGCCGAGCATGCCGGAGCCACCTGCTCGACTCGCCAGAAACACCTGCCGGACACGCCAAAATCACCTGCCGGGTACGCCAGAACCACCTGGCGGACACTCCGAAATCACCTGTCGCGCATGCCGGAACCACCTCTCAGACGTGCCGGAAGCACGTGCCGGACACGCCGGAATCACCTACCGGACAGACCGGAACCACCTGCCGAGCACTCCGGAGCCACCTGTTCGACTGGCTGGAACCACCTGCCGGACAGGCCAATATTAACTGCTGGCTATGCCAGAACCATCTGGGGGACAGTCGGAATCACCTGCCAGCCATGGCGGAACCACCTCTCACACGTACCAGAACCACCTGCCGGAGAAGCTGGAAACACGTCCTGGACAGTCTGGAACCACCTGCCGGCCAAGCCTGAACCACCTGCCAAGCACAACGGAACAACCTGCCAGACACGCCAAAATCACCTGCGTGTTATGCCAGAACCACTTGGAGGACTCTCTGGGATGACCTGCCGGGCATGCCGGAACCACCTCTCAGACGTGCCAGAACCATGTGGCGGACAGTCCGGAATCACCTGTTGGGCATGCGCAACCACCTCTGAGACGTACCAGAACCACATGCCGTGCAGGCTGGAACCACCTACCGGACAGACCGGAATCACCTTTCGGGCATGCCGGAACCACCTGTCAGATGTGCCAGAAACACGTGCCGGAGACGCCGGAAGCACCTGCCAAGCACGTTGGAACCACCTGCTCAACTTGCCTGAACCACCTGCCGGACATGCCAAAATCACCTGCCGACTATGCCAGAACCACTTGGCGAACACTCCGGAATCACTTGCCGGGCATGCAGGAACCACCTCTCAGACATGCCAGAACCCCGTGCCAATGACCCCGGAAGCACCAGCCGAGCACGCCGGAACCACCTGCTCAACTCGCCTGAACCACCTGCCGGACACGCCAAAATCACCTGCCCGCTACACCAGCACCACTTCGGGGACAAGCCGGAATCACGTGAGGGGCATGCCGGCACAGCCTCTCAGACTGAACCTCGTGCCGGACACCACAGAACCACCTGCCGGACAGACCGGAACCACCTGCCGGACACGCCGGAACCACCGGCTCGACCCGCCGGAACGACCGCTGGAAATGCAAAATCACCTGCCGGCTACGCCGGAAACACTTGGCGAACACTCCGGAATCACCTGCCGGGCATGCGGGAACCACCTCTCAGATAAGCCAGAACCACGTGCCAATGACCCCGGAAGCACCTGCCGAGCACGCCGGAACCACCTGCTCGACTCGCCAGAACCACCTGCCGGACACGCAAAAATCACCTGCCGGCTACGCCACAACCAGTTGGGGAACACTTCGGAATCACCTGCCGGGCTTGCTGGAACCACCTGCCGGTCATGCCAAAATCACCTGCCAACTACGCCAGTACCACTTGGCGGACACTGTGGAAACACCTGTCGGGCCGGCCGGAACCACATCTCACACGTGCCAGAACCATGTGCATGAGATGCTGGAACCACACCCCGAAAAGACGGAAAACACCTGCCAGACCCGTCTGAACAACCTGCCGAGCACGCCAGAGCCACCTGCTCGACTCGCCGGAACCACCTACATGACATGCCCAAATCACCAGCCGGGTATGCCAGAACCACTTGGCGGACACTCCGGAATCATCTGCCGGACATGCCGGAACCAGCTCTCAGACACACCAGAACCACGTGCCGGAGACGCCGGAAGCACCTGCCGAGCATGCCGGAGCCACCTGCTGGACTCGCCAGAAACACCTGCCGGACACGCCAATATCACCTGCCGGGTACGCCAGAACCACCTGGCGGACACTCCGAAATCACCTGCCGCGCATGCTGGAACCACCTCTCAGACGTGCCGGAAGCACGTGCCGGACACGCCGGAAACACCTAGCGGACAGACCGGAACCACCTGCCGAGCACGCCGGAGCCACCTGTTCGACTGGCTGGAACCACCTGCCGGACAGGCCAATATCAACTGCTGGCTATGCCAGAACCACCTGGGGGACAGTCCGGGATCACCTGCCAGCCATGGCCGAACCACCTCTCACACGTACCAGAACCACCTGCCGGAGAAGCTGGAAACACGTCCTGGACAGTCTGGAACCACCTGCCGGCCAAGCCTGAACCACCTGCCAAGCACAACGGAACAACCTGCCAGACACGCCAAAATCACCTGCGTGTTATGCCAGAACCACTTGGAGGACTCTCTGGGATGACCTGCCGGGCATGCCGGAACCACCTCTCAGACGTGCCAGAACCATGTGGCGGACAGTCCGGAATCACCTGTTGGGCATGCGCAACCACCTCTGAGACGTACCAGAACCACATGCCGTGCAGGCTGGAACCACCTACCGGACAGACCGGAATCACCTTTCGGGCATGCCGGAACCACCTGTCAGATGTGCCAGAAACACGTGCCGGAGACGCCGGAAGCACCTGCCAAGCACGTTGGAACCACCTGCTCAGCTCGCCTGAACCACCTGCCGGACATGCCAAAATCACCTGCCGACTATGCCAGAACCACTTGGCAAACACTCCGGAATCACTTGCCGGGCATGCAGGAACCACCTCTCAGACATGCCAGAACCCCGTGCCAATGATCCCGGAAGCTCTAGCCGAGCACGCCGGAACCACCTGCTCAACTCGCCTGAACCACCTGCCGGACACGCCAAAATCACCTGCCCGCTACACCAGCACCACTTCGGGGACAAGCCGGAATCACGTGAGGGGCATGCCGGCACAGCCTCTCAGACTGAACCTCGTGCCGGACACCACAGAACCACCTGCCGGACAGACCGGAACCACCTGCCGGACACGCCGGAACCACCGGCTCGACCCGCCGGAACGACCGCTGGACATGCAAAATCACCTGCCGTCTACGCCGGAAACACTTGGCGAACACTCCGGAATCACCTGCCGGGCATACCGGAACCACCTCTCAGATATGCCAGAACCACGTGCCAATGACCCCGGAAGCACCTGCCGAGCACGCCAGAACCACCTGCTCGACTCGCCAGAACCACCTGCCGGACACGCAAAAATCACCTGCCGGCTACGCCACAACCAGTTGGGGAACACTTCGGAATCACCTGCCGGGCTTGCTGGAACCACCTGCCGGTCATGCCAAAATCACCTGCCAACTACGCCAGTACCACTTGGCGGACACTGTGGAAACACCTGTCGGGCCAGCCAGAACAACATCTCACACGTGCCAGAACCATGTGCATGAGATGCTGGAACCACACCCCGAACAGACGGAAAACACCTGCCAGACCCGTCTGAACAACCTGCCGAGCACGCCGGAGCCACCTGCTCGACTCGCCGGAACCACCTACCTGACATGCCCAAATCACCAGCCGGGTATGCCAGAACCACTTGGCGGACACTCCGGAATCATCTGCCGGACATGCCGGAACCAGCTCTCATACACACCAGAACCACGTGCCGGAGACGCCGGAAGCACCTGCCGAGAATGCCGGAGCCACCTGCTCGACTCGCCAGAAACACCTGCCGGACACGCCAAAATCACCTGCCGGGTACGCCAGAACCACCTGGCGGACACTCCGAAATCACCTGCCGCGCATGCCGGAACCACCTCTCAGACGTGCCGGAAGCACGTGCCGGACACGCCGGAATCACCTACCGGACAGACCGGAACCACCTGCCGAGCACTCCGGAGCCACCTGTTCGACTGGCTGGAACCACCTGCCGGACAGGCCAATATTAACTGCTGGCTATGCCAGAACCATCTGGGGGACAGTCGGAATCACCTGCCAGCCATGGCGGAACCACCTCTCACACGTACCAGATCCACCTGCCGGAGAAGCTGGAAACACGTCCTGGACAGTCTGGAACCACCTGCCGGCCAAGCCTGAACCACCTGCCAAGCACAACGGAACAACCTGCCAGACACGCCAAAATCACCTGCGTGTTATGCCAGAACCACTTGGAGGACTCTCTGGGATGACCTGCCGGGCATGCCGGAACCACCTCTCAGACGTGCCAGAACCATGTGGCGGACAGTCCGGAATCACCTGTTGGGCATGCGCAACCACCTCTGAGACGTACCAGAACCACATGCCGTGCAGGCTGGAACCACCTACCGGACAGACCGGAATCACCTTTCGGGCATGCCGGAACCACCTGTCAGATGTGCCAGAAACACGTGCCGGAGACGCCGGAAGCACCTGCCAAGCACGTCGGAACCACCTGCTCAACTCGCATGAACCACCTGCCGGACATGCCAAAATCACCTGCCGACTATGCCAGAACCACTTGGCGAACACTCCGGAAACACTTGCCAGGCATGCAGGAACCACCTCTCAGACATGCCAGAACCCCGTGCCAATGACCCCGGAAGCACCAGCCGAGCACGCCGGAACCACCTGCTCAACTCGCCTGAACCACCTGCCGGACACGCCAAAATCACCTGCCCGCTACACCAGCACCACTTCGGGGACAAGCCGGAATCACGTGAGGGGCATGCCGGCACAGCCTCTCAGACTGAACCTCATGCCGGACACCACAGAGCCACCTGCCGGACAGACCGGAACCACCTGCCGGACACGCTGGAACCACCGGCTCGACCCGCCGGAACGACCGCTGGACATGCAAAATCACCTGCCGGCTACGCCGGAAACACTTGGCGAACACTCCGGAATCACCTGCCGGGCATGCCGGAACCACCTCTCAGATATGCCAGAACCACGTGCCAATGACCCCGGAAGCACCTGCATAGCACGCCGGAACCACCTGCTCGACTCGCCAGAACCACCTGCCGGACACGCAAAAATCACCTGCCGGCTACGCCACAACCAGTTGGGGAACACTTCGGAATCACCTGCCGGGCTTGCTGGAACCACCTGCCGGTCATGCCAAAATCACCTGCCAACTACGCCAGTACCACTTGGCGGACACTGTGGAAACACCTGTCGGGCCGGCCGGAACCACATCTCAGACGTGCCAGAACCATGTGCATGAGATGCTGGAACCACACCCCGAACAGACGGAAAACACCTGCCAGACCCGTCTGAACAACCTGCCGAGCACGCCGGAGCCACCTGCTCGACTCGCCGGAACCACCTACCTGACATGCCCAAATCACCAGCCGGGTATGCCAGAACCACTTGGCGGACACTCCGGAATCATCTGCCGGACATGCCGGAACCAGCTCTCAGACACACCAGAACCACGTGCCGGAGACGCCGGAATCACCTGCCGAGAATGCCGGAGCCACCTGCTCGACTCGCCAGAAACACCTGCCGGACACGCCAAAATCACCTGCCGGGTACGCCAGAACCACCTGGCGGACACTCCGAAATCACCTGTCGCGCATGCCGGAACCACCTCTCAGACGTGCCGGAAGCACGTGCCGGACACGCCGGAATCACCTACCGGACAGACCGGAACCACCTGCCGAGGACGCCGGAGCCACCTGTTCGACTGGCTGGAACCACCTGCCGGACAGGCCAATATTAACTGCTGGCTATGCCAGAACCACCTGGGGGACAGTCCGGGATCACCTGCCAGCCATGGCGGAACCACCTCTCACACGTACCAGAACCACCTGCCGGAGAAGCTGGAAACACGTCCTGGACAGTCTGGAACCACCTGCCGGCCAAGCCTGAACCACCTGCCAAGCACAACGGAACAACCTGCCAGACACGCCAAAATCACCTGCGTGTTATGCCAGAACCACTTGGAGGACTCTCTGGGATGACCTCCGGGCATGCCGGAACCACCTCTCAGACGTGCCCGAACCATGTGGCGGACAGTCCGGAATCACCTGTTGGGCATGCGCAACCACCTCTGAGACGTACCAGAACCACATGCCGTGCAGGCTGGAACCACCTACCGGACAGACCGGAATCACCTTTCGGGCATGCCGGAACCACCTGTCAGATGTGCCAGAAACACGTGCCGGAGACGCCGGAAGCACCGGCCAAGCACGTCGGAACCACCTGCTCAACTCGCCTGAACCACCTGCCGGACATGCCAAAATCACCTGCCGACTATGCCAGAACCACTTGGCGAACACTCCGGAATCACTTGCCGGGCATGCAGGAACCACCTCTCAGACATGCCAGAACCCCGTGCCAATGACCCCGGAAGCACCAGCCGAGCACGCCGGAACCACCTGCTCAACTCGCCTGAACCACCTGCCGGACACACCAAAATCACCTGTCCACTACACCAGCACCAATTCGGAGACAAGCCGGAATCACGTGAGGGGCATGCCGGCACAGCCTCTCAGACTGAACCTCGTGCCGGACACCACAGAACCACCTGCCGGACAGACCGGAACCACCTGCCGGACACGCCGGAACCACCGGCTCGACCCGCCGGAACGACCGCTTGACATGCAAAATCACCAGCCGGCTACGCCGGAAACACTTGGCGAACACTCCGGAATCACCTGCCGGGCATGCCGGAACCACCTCTCAGATATGCCAGAACCACGTGCCAATGACCCCGGAAGCACCTGCCGAGCACGCCGGAACCACCTGCTCGACTCGCCAGAACCACCTGCCGGACACGCAAAAATCACCTGCCGGCTACGCCACAACCAGTTGGGGAACACTTCGGAATCACCTGCCGGGCTTGCTGGAACCACCTGCCGGTCATGCCAAAATCACCTGCCAACTACGCCAGTACCACTTGGCGGACACTGTGGAAACACCTGTCGGGCCGGCCGGAACCACATCTCACACGTGCCAGAACCATGTGCATGAGATGCTGGAACCACACCCCGAACAGACGGAAAACACCTGCCAGACCCGTCTGAACAACCTGCCGAGCACGCCGGAGCCACCTGCTCGACTCGCCGGAACCACCTACCTGACATGCCCAAATCACCAGCCGGGTATGCCAGAACCACTTGGCGGACACTCCGGAATCATCTGCTGGACATGCCGGAACCAGCTCTCAGACACACCAGAACCACGTGCCGGAGACGCCGGAAGCACCTGCCGAGCATGCCGGAGCCACCTGCTCGACTCGCCAGAAACACCTGCCGGACACGCCAAAATCACCTGCCGGGTACGCCAGAACCACCTGGCGGACACTCCGAAATCACCTGTCGCGCATGCCGGAACCACCTCTCAGACGTGCCGGAAGCACGTGCCGGACACGCCGGAATCACCTAGCGGACAGACCGGAACCACCTGCCGAGCACGCCGGAGCCACCTGTTCGACTGGCTGGAACCACCTGCCGGACAGGCCAATATTAACTGCTGGCTATGCCAGAACCACCTGGGGGACAGTCCGGGATCACCTGCCAGCCATGGCGGAACCACCTCTCACACGTACCAGAACCACCTGCCGGAGAAGCTGGAAACACGTCCTGGACAGTCTGGAACCACCTGCCGGCCAAGCCTGAACCACCTGCCAAGCACAACGGAACAACCTGCCAGACACGCCAAAATCACCTGCGTGTTATGCCAGAACCACTTGGAGGACTCTCTGGGATGACCTGCCGGGCATGCCGGAACCACCTCTCAGACGTGCCAGAACCATGTGGCGGACAGTCCGGAATCACCTGTTGGGCATGCGCAACCACCTCTGAGACGTACCAGAACCACATGCCGTGCAGGCTGGAACCACCTACCGGACAGACCGGAATCACCTTTCGGGCATGCCGGAACCACCTGTCAGATGTGCCAGAAACACGTGCCGGAGACGCCGGAAGCACCGGCCAAGCACGTTGGAACCACCTGCTCAACTCGCCTGAACCACCTGCCGGACATGCCAAAATCACCTGCCGACTATGCCAGAACCACTTGGCGAACACTCCGGAATCACTTGCCGGGCATGCAGGAACCACCTCTCAGACATGCCAGAACCCCGTGCCAATGATCCCGGAAGCACCAGCCGAGCACGCCGGAACCACCTGCTCAACTCGCCTGAACCACCTGCCGGACACGCCAAAATCACCTGCCCGCTACACCAGCACCACTTCGGGGACAAGCCGGAATCACGTGAGGGGCATGCCGGCACAGCCTCTCAGACTGAACCTCGTGCCGGACACCACAGAACCACCTGCCGGACAGACCGGAACCACCTGCCGGACACGCCGGAACCACCGGCTCGACCCGCCGGAACGACCGCTGGACATCCAAAATCACCTGCCGGCTACGCCAGAAACACTTGGCGAACACTCCGGAATCACCTGCCGGGCATGCCGGAACCACCTCTCAGATATGCCAGAACCACGTGCCAATGACCCCGGAAGCACCTGCCGAGCACGCCGGAACCACCTGCTCGACTCGCCAGAACCACCTGCCGGACACGCAAAAATCAGCTGCCGGCTACGCCACAACCAGTTGGGGAACACTTCGGAATCACCTGCCGGGCTTGCTGGAACCACCTGCCGGTCATGCCAAAATCACCTGCCAACTACGCCAGTACCACTTGGCGGACACTGTGGAAACACCTGTCGGGCCGGCCGGAACCACATCTCACACGTGCCAGAACCATGTGCATGAGATGCTGGAACCACACCCCGAACAGACGGAAAACACCTGCCAGACCCGTCTGAACAACCTGCCGAGCACGGCGGAGCCACCTGCTCGACTCGCCGGAACCACATACCTGACATGCCCAAATCACCAGCCGGGTATGCCAGAACCACTTGGCGGACACTCCGGAATCATCTGCCGGACATGCCGGAACCAGCTCTCAGACACACCAGAACCACGTGCCGGAGACGCCGGAAGCACCTGCCGAGCATGCCGGAGCCACCTGCTCGACTCCCCAGAAACACCTGCCGGACACGCCAAAATCACCTGCCGGGTACGCCAGAACCACCTGGCGGACACTCCGAAATCACCTGTCGCGCATGCCGGAACCACCTCTCAGACGTGCCGGAAGCACGTGCCGGACACGCCGGAATCACCTAGCGGACAGACCGGAACCACCTGCAGAGCACGCCGGAGCCACCTGTTCGACTGGCTGGAACCACCTGCCGGACAGGCCAATATTAACTGCTGGCTATGCCAGAACCACCTGGGGGACAGTCCGGGATCACCTGCCAGCCATGGCGGAACCACCTCACACACGTACCAGAACCACCTGCCGGAGAAGCTGGAAACACGTCCTGGACAGTCTGGAACCACCTGCCGGCCAAGCCTGAACCACCTGCCAAGCACAACGGAACAACCTGCCAGACACGCCAAAATCACCTGCGTGTTATGCCAGAACCACTTGGAGGACTCTCTGGGATGACCTGCCGGGCATGCCGGAACCACCTCTCAGACGTGCCAGAACCATGTGGCGGACAGTCCGGAATCACCTGTTGGGCATGCGCAACCACCTCTGAGACGTACCAGAACCACATGCCGTGCAGGCTGGAACCACCTACCGGACAGACCGGAATCACCTTTCGGGCATGCCGGAACCACCTGTCAGATGTGCCAGGACACGTGCCGGAGACGCCGGAAGCACCGGCCAAGCATGTTGGAACCACCTGCTCAACTCGCCTGAACCACCTGCCGGACATGCCAAAATCACCTGCCGACTATGCCAGAACCACTTGGCGAACACTCCGGAATCACTTGCCGGGCATGCAGGAACCACCTCTCAGACATGCCAGAACCCCGTGCCAATGACCCCGGAAGCACCAGCCGAGCACGCCGGAACCACCTGCTCAACTCGCCTGAACCACCTGCCGGACACGCCAAAATCACCTGCCCGCTACACCAGCACCACTTCGGGGACAAGCCGGAATCACGAGAGGGGCATGCCGGCACAGCCTCTCAGACTGAACCTCGTGCCGGACACCACAGAACCACCTGCCGGACAGACTGGAACCACCTGCCGGACACGCCGCAACCACCGGCTCGACCCGCTGGAACGACCGCTGGACATGCAAAATCACCTGCCGGCTACGCCGGAAACACTTGGCGAACACTCCGGAATCACCTGCCGGGCCTGCCGGAACCACCTCTCAGATATGCCAGAACCACGTGCCAACGACCCTGGAAGCACCTGCCGAGCACGCCGGAACCACCTGCTCGACTCGCCAGAACCACCTGCCGGACACGCAAAAATCACCTGCCGGCTACGCCACAACCAGTTGGGGAACACTTCGGAATCACCTGCCGGGCTTGCTGGAACCACCTGCCGGTCATGCCAAAATCACCTGCCAATTACGCCAGTACCACTTGGCGGACACTGTAGAAACACCTGTCGGGCCGGCCGGAACCACATCTCACACGTGCCAGAACCATGTGCATGAGATGCTGGAACCACACCCCGAACAGACGGAAAACACCTGCCAGACCCGTCTGAACAACCTGCCGAGCACGCCGGAGCCACCTGCTCGACTCGCCGGAACCACCTACCTGACATGCCCAAATCACCAGCCGGGTATGCCAGAACCACTTGGCGGACACTCCGGAATCATCTGCCGGACATGCCGGAACCAGTTCTCAGACACACCAGAACCACGTGCCGGAGACGCCGGAAGCACCTGCCGAGCATGCCGGAGCCACCTGCTCGACTCGCCAGAAACACCTGCCGGACACGCCAAAATCACCTGCCGGGTACGCCAGAACCACCTGGCGGACACTCCGAAATCACCTGTCGCGCATGCTGGAACCACCTCTCAGACGTGCCGGAAGCACGTGCCGGACACGCCGGAATCACCTACCGGACAGACCGGAACCACCTGCCGAGCACTCCGGAGCCACCTGTTCGACTGGCTGGAACCACCTGCCGGACAGGCCAATATTAACTGCTGGCTATGCCAGAACCATCTGGGGGACAGTCCGGAATCACCTGCCAGCCATGGCGGAACCACCTCTCACACGTACCAGAACCACCTGCCGGAGAAGCTGGAAACACGTCCTGGACAGTCTGGAACCACCTGCCGGCCAAGCCTGAACCACCTGCCAAGCACAACGGAACAACCTGCCAGACACGCCAAAATCACCTGCGTGTTATGCCAGAACCACTTGGAGGACTCTCTGGGATGACCTGCCGGGCATGCCGGAACCACCTCTCAGACGTGCCAGAACCATGTGGCGGACAGTCCGGAATCACCTGTTGGGCATGCGCAACCACCTCTGAGACGTACCAGAACCACATGCCGTGCAGGCTGGAACCACCTACCGGACAGACCGGAATCACCTTTCGGGCATGCCGGAACCACCTGTCAGATGTGCCAGAAACACGTGCCGGAGACGCCGGAAGCACCTGCCAAGCACGTTGGAACCACCTGCTCAACTCGCCTGAACCACCTGCCGGACATGCCAAAATCACCTGCCGACTATGCCAGAACCACTTGGCGAACACTCCGGAATCACTTGCCGGGCATGCAGGAACCACCTCTCAGACATGCCAGAACCCCGTGCCAATGACCCCGGAAGCACCAGCCGAGCACGCCGGAACCACCTGCTCAACTCGCCTGAACCACCTGCCGGACACGCCAAAATCACCTGCCCGCTACACCAGCACCACTTCGGGGACAAGCCGGAATCACGTGAGGGGCATGCCGGCACAGCCTCTCAGACTGAACCTCGTGCCGGACACCACAGAACCACCTGCCGGACAGACCGGAACCACCTGCCGGACACGCCGGAACCACCGGCTCGACCCGCCGGAACGACCGCTGGACATGCAAAATCACCTGCCGGCTACGCCGGAAACACTTGGCGAACACTCCGGAATCACCTGCCGGGCATGCGGGAACCACCTCTCACATAAGCCAGAACCACGTGCCAATGACCCCGGAAGCACCTGCCGAGCACGCCGGAACCAACTGCTCGACTCGCCAGAACCACCTGCCGGACACGCAAAAATCACCTGCCGGCTACGCCACAACCAGTTGGGGAACACTTCGGAATCACCTGCCGGGCTTGCTGGAACCACCTGCCGGTCATGCCAAAATCACCTGCCAACTACGCCAGTACCACTTGGCGGACACTGTGGAAACACCTGTCGGGCCGGCCGGAACCACATCTCACACGTGCCAGAACCATGTGCATGAGATGCTGGAACCACACCCCGAAAAGACGGAAAACACCTGCCAGACCCGTCTGAACAACCTGCCGAGCACGCCAGAGCCACCTGCTCGACTCGCCGGAACCACCTACCTGACATGCCCAAATCACCAGCCGGGTATGCCAGAACCACTTGGCGGACACTCCGGAATCATCTGCCGGACATGCCGGAACCAGCTCTCAGACACACCAGAACCACGTGCCGGAGACGCCGGAAGCACCTGCCGAGCATGCCGGAGCCACCTGCTCGACTCGCCAGAAACACCTGCCGGACACGCCAAAATCACCTGCCGGGTACGCCAGAACCACCTGGCGGACACTCCGAAATCACCTGTCGCGCATGCCGGAACCACCTCTCAGACGTGCCGGAAGCACGTGCCGGACACGCCGGAATCACCTACCGGACAGACCGGAACCACCTGCCGAGCACTCCGGAGCCACCTGTTCGACTGGCTGGAACCACCTGCCGGACAGGCCAATATCAACTGCTGGCTATGCCAGAACCACCTGGGGGACAGTCCGGGATCACCTGCCAGCCATGGCGGAACCACCTCTCACACGTACCAGAACCACCTGCCGGAGAAGCTGGAAACACGTCCTGGACAGTCTGGAACCACCTGCCGGCCAAGCCTGAACCACCTGCCAAGCACAACGGAACAACCTGCCAGACACGCCAAAATCACCTGCGTGTTATGCCAGAACCACTTGGAGGACTCTCTGGGATGACCTGCCGGGCATGCCGGAACCACCTCTCAGACGTGCCAGAACCATGTGGCGGACAGTCCGGAATCACCTGTTGGGCATGCGCAACCACCTCTGAGACGTACCAGAACCACATGCCGTGCAGGCTGGAACCACCTACCGGACAGACCGGAATCACCTTTCGGGCATGCCGGAACCACCTGTCAGATGTGCCAGAAACACGTGCCGGAGACGCCGGAAGCACCTGCCAAGCACGTTGGAACCACCTGCTCAACTCGCCTGAACCACCTGCCGGACATGCCAAAATCACCTGCCGACTATGCCAGAACCACTTGGCGAACACTCCGGAATCACTTGCCGGGCATGCAGGAACCACATCTCAGACATGCCAGAACCCCGTGCCAATGACCCCGGAAGCACCAGCCGAGCACGCCGGAACCACCTGCTCAACTCGCCTGAACCACCTGCCGGACACGCCAAAATCACCTGCCCGCTACACCAGCACCACTTCGGGGACAAGCCGGAATCACGTGAGGGGCATGCCGGCACAGCCTCTCAGACTGAACCTCGTGCCGGACACCACAGAACCACCTGCCGGACAGACCGGAACCACCTGCCGGACACGCCGGAACCACCGGCTCGACCCGCCGGAACGACCGCTGGACATGCAAAATCACCTGCCGGCTACGCCGGAAACACTTGGCGAACACTCCGGAATCACCTGCCGGGCATGCCGGAACCACCTCTCAGATATGCCAGAACCACGTGCCAATGACCCCGGAAGCACCTGCCGAGCACGCCGGAACCACCTGCTCGACTCGCCAGAACCACCTGCCGGACACGCAAACATCACCTGCCGGCTACGCCACAACCAGTTGGGGAACACTTCGGAATCACCTGCCGGGCTTGCTGGAACCACCTGCCGGTCATGCCAAAATCACCTGCCAACTACGCGAGTACCACTTGGCGGACACTGTGGAAACACCTGTTGGGCCGGCCGGAACCACATCTCAGACGTGCCAGAAACATGTGCATGACATGCAGGATCCACACCCCGAAAAGACGGAAAACACCTGCCAGACCCGTCTGAACAACCTGCCGAAAACGCCGGAGCCACCTGCTCGACTCGCCAGAACCACCTACCTGACATGCCCAAATCACCAGCCGGGTATGCAAGAACCACTTGGCGGACACTCCGGAATCATCTGCCGGACATGCCGGAACCAGCTCTCAGACACACCAGAACCACGTGCCGGAGACGCCGGAAGCACCTGCCGAGCATGCCGGAGCCACCTGCTGGACTCGCCAGAAACACCTGCCGGACACGCCAATATCACCTGCCGGGTACGCCAGAACCACCTGGCGGACACTCCGAAATCACCTGCCGCGCATGCTGAAACCACCTCTCAGACGTGCCGGAAGCACGTGCCGGACACGCCGGAAACACCTAGCGGACAGACCGGAACCACCTGCCGAGCACGCCGGAGCCACCTGTTCGACTGGCTGGAACCACCTGCCAGACAGGCCAATATCAACTGCTGGCTATGCCAGAACCACCTGGGGGACAGTCCGGGATCACCTGCCAGCCATGGCGGAACCACCTCTCACACGTACCAGAACCACCTGCCGGAGAAGCAGGAAACACGTCCTGGACAGTCTGGAACCACCTGCCGGCCAAGCCTGAACCACCTGCCAAGCACAACGGAACAACCTGCCAGACACGCCAAAATCACCTGCGTGTTATGCCAGAACCACTTGGAGGACTCTCTGGGATGACCTGCCGGGCATGCCGGAACCACCTCTCAGACGTGCCAGAACCATGTGGCGGACAGTCCGGAATCACCTGTTGGGCATGCGCAACCACCTCTGAGACGTACCAGAACCACATGCCGTGCAGGCTGGAACCACCTACCGGACAGACCGGAATCACCTTTCGGGCATGCCGGAACCACCTGTCAGATGTGCCAGAAACACGTGCCGGAGACGCCGGAAGCACCTGCCAAGCACGTTGGAACCACCTGCTCAACTCGCCTGAACCACCTGCCGGACATGCCAAAATCACCTGCCGACTATGCCAGAACCACTTGGCGAACACTCCGGAATCACTTGCCGGGCATGCAGGAACCACATCTCAGACATGCCAGAACCCCGTGCCAATGACCCCGGAAGCACCAGCCGAGCACGCCGGAACCACCTGCTCAACTCGCCTGAACCACCTGCCGGACACGCCAAAATCACCTGCCCGCTACACCAGCACCACTTCGGGGACAAGCCGGAATCACGTGAGGGGCATGCCGGCACAGCCTCTCAGACTGAACCTCGTGCCGGACACCACAGAACCACCTGCCGGACAGACCGGAACCACCTGCCGGACACGCCGGAACCACCGGCTCGACCCGCCGGAACGACCGCTGGACATGCAAAATCACCTGCCGGCTACGCCGGAAACACTTGGCGAACACTCCGGAATCACCTGCCGGGCATGCCGGAACCACCTCTCAGATATGCCAGAACCACGTGCCAATGACCCCGGAAGCACCTGCGGAGCACGCCGGAACCACCTGCTCGACTCGCCAGAACCACCTGCCGGACACGCAAAAATCACCTGCCGGCTACGCCACAACCAGTTGGGGAACACTTCGGAATCACCTGCCGGGCTTGCTGGAACCACCTGCCGGTCATGCCAAAATCACCTGCCAACTACGCCAGTACCACTTGGCGGACACTGTGGAAACACCTGTCGGGCCAGCCAGAACAACATCTCACACGTGCCAGAACCATGTGCATGAGATGCTGGAACCACACCCCGAACAGACGGAAAACACCTGCCAGACCCGTCTGAACAACCTGCCGAGCACGCCGGAGCCACCTGCTCGACTCGCCGGAACCAGCTACCTGACATGCCCAAATCACCAGCCGGGTATGCCAGAACCACTTGGCGGACACTCCGGAATCATCTGCCGGACATGCCGGAACCAGCTCTCATACACACCAGAACCACGTGCCGGAGACGCCGGAAGCACCTGCCGAGAATGCCGGAGCCACCTGCTCGACTCGCCAGAAACACCTGCCGGACACGCCAAAATCACCTGCCGGGTACGCCAGAACCACCTGGCGGACACTCCGAAATCACCTGCCGCGCATGCCGGAACCACCTCTCAGACGTGCCGGAAGCACATGCCAGACACACCGGAAACACCTACCGGACAGACCGGAACCACCTGCCGAGCACGCCGGAGCCACCTGTTCGACTGGCTGGAACCACATGCCGGACAGGCCAATATTAACTGCTGGCTATGCCAGGACCATCTGGGGGACAGTCCGGAATCACCTGCCAGCCATGGCGGAACCATCTCTCACACGTACCAGAACCACCTGCCGGAGAAGCTGGAAACACGTCCTGGACAGACTGGAACCACGTGACGGCCATGCCTGAACCACCTGCCGAGCACAACGGAACAACCTGCCAGACGCCAAAATCACCTGCGTGTTATGCCAGAACCACTTGGAGGACTCTCTGGGATGACCTGCCGGGCATGCCGGAACCACCTCTCAGACGTGCCAGAACCATGTGGCGGACAGTCCGGAATCACCTGTTGGGCATGCGCAACCACCTCTGAGACGTACCAGAACCACATGCCGTGCAGGCTGGAACCACCTACCGGACAGACCGGAATCACCGTTCGGGCATGCCGGAACCACCTGTCAGATGTGCCAGAAACACGTGCCGGAGACGCCGGAAGCACCTGCCAAGCACGTTGGAACCACCTGCTCAACTGGCATGAACCACCTGCCGGACATGCCAAAATCACCTGCCGACTATGCCAGAACCACTTGGCGAACACTCCGGAATCACTTGCCGGGCATGCAGGAACCACCTCTCAGACATGCCAGAACCCCGTGCCAATGACCCCGGAAGCACCAGCCGAGCACGCCGGAACCACCTGCTCAACTCACCTGAACCACCTGCCGGACACGCCAAAATCACCTGCCCGCTACACCAGCACCACTTCGGGCACAAGCCGGAATCACGTGAGGGGCATGTCGGCACAGCCTCTCAGACTGAACCTCGTGCCAGACACCACAGAACCACCTGCCGGACAGACCGGAACCACCTGCCGGACACGCCGGAACCACTGGCTCGACCCGCCGGAACGACCGCTGGACATGCAAAATCACCTGCCGGCTACGCCGGAAACACTTGCCGAACACTCCGGAATCACCTGCCGGGCATGCCGGAACCACCTCTCAGATAAGCCAGAACCACGTGCCAATGACCCCGGAAGCACCAGCCGAGCACGCCGGAACCACCTGCTCGACTCGCCAGAACCACCTGCCGGACACGCAAAAATCACCTGCCAGCTACGCCACAACCAGTTGGGGAACACTTCGGAATCACCTGCCGGGCTTGCTGGACCCACCTGCCGGTCATGCCAAAATCACCTGCCAACTACGCCAGTACCACTTGGCGGACACTGTGGAAACACCTGTCGCGCCGGCCGGAACCACATCTCAGACGTGCCAGAACCATGTGCATGAGATGCTGGAACCACACCCCGAACAGACGGAAAACACCTGCCAGACCCGTCTGAACAACCTGCCGAGCACGCCGGAGCCACCTGCTCGACTCGCCGGAACCACCTACCTGACATGCCCAAATCACCAGCCGGGTATGCCAGAACCACTTGGCAGACACTCCGGAATCATCTGCCGGACATGCCGGAACCAGCTCTCAGACACACCAGAACCACGTGCCGGAGACGCCGGAAGCACCTGCCGAGCATGCCGGAGCCACCTGCTCGACTCGCCAGAAACACCTGCCGGACACGCCAAATTCACCTGCCGGGTACGCCAGAACCACCTGGCGGACACTCCGAAATCACCTGTCGCGCATGCCGGAACCACCTCTCAGACGTGCCGGAAGCACGTGCCGGACACGCCGGAATCACCTAGCGGACAGACCGGAACCACCTGCCGAGCACGCCGGAGCCACCGGTTCGACTGGCTGGAACCACCTGCCTGACATGCCAAAATCAACAGCCGGGTATGCCAGAACCACTTGGCGGACACTCCGGAATCATCTGCCGTACATGCCGGATCCAGCTCTCAGACACACCAGAACCACCTGCCGGACACGCCGGAATCACCTAGCGGACCACCGGAACCACCTGCCGAGCACGCCGGAGTCACCTGTTCGACTGGCTGGAACCACCTGCCGGACAGGCCAATATCAACTGCTGGCTATGCCGGAACCACCTGGGGGACAGTCCGGGATCACCTGCCAGCCATGGCGGAACCACATCTCAGACGTACCAGAACCACCTGCCGGAGAAGCTGGAAACACGTCCTGGACAGACTGGAACCACGTGACGGCCATGCCTGAACCACCTGCCGAGCACGGCGGAACCACCTGCCGGACACGCCAAAATCACCTGCGGGCTATGCCAGAACCACTTGGACGACTCTCCAAAATGACCTGCCGGGCATGTTGGAACCACCTCTCAGACGTGCCAGAAGCACGTGGCGGACAGTCCGGAATCACCTGTTGGGCATACGCAACCACCTCTGAGACGTACCAGAACCACGTGCCGTGCACGCCGGAACCACCTACCGGACAGACCGGAATCAACTTTTGGGCATGCCGGAACCACCAGTCAGATGTGCCAGAAACACGTGCCGGAGACGCCGGAAGCACCTGCCGAGCACGTCGCAACCACCTGCTCAACTCGCCTGAACCACCTGCCGGACATGCCAAAATCACCTGCCGACTATGCCAGAACCACTTGGCGAACACTCCGGAATCACTTGCCGGGCATGCAGGAACCACCTCTCAGACATGCCAGAACCCCGTGCCAATGACCCCGGAAGCACCAGCCGAGCACGCCGGAACCACCTGCTCAACTCGCCTGAACGACCTGCCGGACACGCCAAAATCACCTGCCCGCTACACTAGCACCACTTCGGGGACAAGCCGGAATCACGTGAGGGGCATGCCGGCACAGCCTCTCAGACTGAACCTCGTGCCGGACACCACAGAACCACCTGCCGGACAGACCGGAACCACCTGCCGGACACGCCGGAACCACCGGCTCGACCCGCCAGAACAACCACTGGACATGCAAAATCACCTGCCGGCTACGCCGGAAACACTTGGCGAACACTCCGGAATCACCTGCCGGGCATGCCGGAACCACCTCTCAGATATGCCAGAACCACGTGCCAATGACCCCGGAAGCACCTGCCGAGCACGCCGGAACCACCTGCTCGACTCGCCAGAACCACCTGCCGGACACGCAAAAATCACCTGCCGGCTACGCCACAACCCGTTGGGGAACACTTCGGAATCACCTGCCGGGCTTGCTGGAACCACCTGCCGGTCATGCCAAAATCACCTGCCAACTACGCCAGTACCACTTGGCGGACACTGTGGAAACACCTGTCGGGCCGGCCGGAACCACATCTCACACGTGCCAGAACCATGTGCATGAGATGCTGGAACCACACCCCGAACAGACGGAAAACACCTGCCAGACCCGTCTGAACAACCTGCCGAGCACGCCGGAGCCACCTGCTCGACTCGCCGGAACCACCTACCTGACATGCCCAAATCACCAGCCGGGTATGCCAGAACCACTTGGCGGACACTCCGGAATCATCTGCCGGACATGCCGGAACCAGCTCTCAGACACACCAGAACCACGTGCCGGACACGCCGGAATCACCTAGCGCACCACCGGAACCACCTGCCGAGCACGCCGGAGCCACCTGTTCGACTGGCTCTAACCACCTGCCGGACAGGCCAATATTAACTGCTGGCTATGCCAGAACCACCTGGGGGACGGTCCGGAATCACCTGCCAGCCATGGCGGACCCACCTCTCACACGTACCAGAACCACCTGCCGGAGAAGCTGGAAAAACGTCCTGGACAGTCTGGAACCACCTGCCGGCCAAGCCTGAACCACCTGCCAAGCACAACGGAACAACCTGCCAGACACGCCAAAATCACCTGCGTGTTATGCCAGAACCACTTGGAGGACTCTCTGGGATGACCTGCCGGGCATGCCGGAACCACCTCTCAGACGTGCCCGAACCATGTGGCGGACAGTCCGGAATCGCCTGTTGGGCATGCGCAACCACCTCTGAGACGTACCAGAACCACATGCCGTGCAGGCTGGAACCACCTACCGGACAGACCGGAATCACCTTTCGGGCATGCCGGAACCACCTGTCAGATGTGCCAGAAACACGTGCCGGAGATGCCGGAAGCACCTGCCAAGCACGTTGGAACCACCTGCTCAACTCGCCTGAACCACCTGCCGGACATGCCAAAATCACCTACCGACTATGCCAGAACCACTTGGCGAACACTCCGGAATGACTTGCCGGGCATGCAGGAACCACCTCTCAGACATGCCAGAATCCCGTGCCAATGACCCCGGAAGCTCCAGCCGAGCACGCCAGAACCACCTGCTCAACTCGCCTGATCCACCTGCCGGACACGCCAAAATCACCTGCCCGCTACACCAGCACCACTTCGGGGACAAGCCAAAATCACGTGAGGGGCATGCCGGCACAGCCTCTCAGACTGAACCTAGTGCCGGACACCACAGAACCACCTGCCGGACAGACCGGAACCACCTGCCGGACATGCCGGAACCACCGGCTCGACCCGCCGGAATGACCGCTGGACATGCAAAATCACCTGCCGGCTACGCCGGAAACACTTGGCGAACACTCCGGAATCACCTGCCGGGCATGCCGGAAACACCTCTCAGATATGCCAGAACCACGTGCCAATGACCCCGGAAGCACCTGCCGAGCACGCCGGAACCACCTGCTCGACTCGCCCGAACCACATGCCGAACAGGCAAAAATCACCTGCCAGCTACGCCACAACCAGTTGGGGAACACTTCGGAATCACCTGCCGGCCTTGCAGGAACCACCTGCCGGTCATGCCAAAATCACCTGCCAACTACGCCAGTACCACTTGGCGGACACTGTGGAAACACCTGTCGGGCCGGCCGGAACCACATCTCACACGTGCCAGAACCATGTGGATGAGATGCTGGAACCACACCCCGAACAGACGGAAAACACCTGCCAGACCCGTCTGAACAACCTGCCGAGCACGCCGGAGCCACCTGCTCGACTCGCCGGAACCACCTACCTGACATGCCCAAATCACCAGCCGGGTATGCCAGAACCACTTGGCGGACACTCCGGAATCATCTGCCGGACATGCCGGAACCAGCTCTCAGACACACCAGAACCACGTGCCGGAGACGCCGGAAGCACCTGCCGAGGATGCCGGAGCCACCTGCTCGACTCACCAGAAACACCTGCCGGACACGCCAAAATCACCTGCCGGGTACGCCAGAACCACCTGGCGGACACTCCGAAATCACCTGTCGCGCATGCCGGAACCACCTCTCAGACGTGCCGGAAGCACGTGCCGGACACGCCGGAATCACCTAGCGGACAGACCGGAACCACCTGCCGAGCACGCCGGATCCACCTGTTCGACTGGCTGGAGCCACCTGCCGGACAGGCCAATATCAACTGCTGGCTATGCCAGAACCACCTGGGGGACAGTCCGGGATCACCTGCCAGCCATGGCGGAACCACCTCTCACACGTACCAGAACCACCTGCCGGAGAAGCTGGAAACACGTCCTGGACAGACTGGAACCACGTGACGGCCATGCCTGAACCACATGCCGAGCACGGTCGAACCACCTGCCGGACACGCCAAAATCACCTGCGGGCTACGCCAGAACCACTTGGACGACTCTCTGGGATGACCTGCCGGGCATGCCGGAACCACCTCTCAGACGTGCCAGAAGCACGTGGCGGACAGTCCGGAATCACCTGTTGGGCATACGCAACCACCTCTGAGACGTACCAGAACCACGTGCCGTGCACGCCGGAACCACCTACCGGACAGACCGGAATCAACTTTTGGGCATGCCGGAACCACCAGTCAGATGTGCCAGAAACACGTGCCGGAGACGCCAGAAGCACCTGCCGAGCACGTCGCAACCACCTGCTCAACTCGCCGGAACCACCTGCCGGCCAAGCCTGAACCACATGCCGAGCACGGTCGAACAACCTGCCAGACACGCCAAAATCACCTGCGTGTTATGCCAGAACCACTTGGAGGACTCTCTGGGATGACCTGCCGGGCATGCCGGAACCACCTCTCAGACGTGCCAGAACCATGTGGCGGACAGTCCGGAATCACCTGTTGGGCATGCGCAACCACCTCTGAGACGTACCAGAACCACATGCCGTGCAGGCTGGAACCACCTAACGGACAGACCGGAATCACCTTTCGGGCATGCCGGAACCACCTGTCAGATGTGCCAGAAACACGTGCCGGAGACGCCGGAAGCACCTGCCAAGCACGTTGGAACCACCTGCTCAACTCGCATGAACCACCTGCCGGACATGCCAAAATCACCTGCCGACTATGCCAGAACCACTTGGCGAACACTCCGGAATCACTTGCCGGGCATGCAGGAACCACCTCTCAGACATGCCAGAACCCCGTGCCAATGACCCCGGAAGCACCAGCCGAGCACGCCGGAACCACCTGCTCAACTCGCCTGAACCACCTGCCGGACACGCCAAAATCACCTGCCCGCTACACCAGCACCACTTCGGGCACAAGCCGGAATCACGTGAGGGGCATGCCGGTACAGCCTCTCAGACTGAACCTCGTGCCAGACACCACAGAACCACCTGCCGGACAGACCGGAACCACCTGCCGGACACGCCGGAACCACCGGCTCGACCCGCCAGAACGACCGCTGGACATGCAAAATCACCTGCCGGCTACGCCGGAAACACTTGCCGAACACTCCGGAATCACCTGCCGGGCATGCCGGAACCACCTCTCAGATAAGCCAGAACCACGTGCCAATGACCCGGAAGCACCTGCCGAGCACGCCGGAACCACCTGCTCGACTCGCCAGAACCACCTGCCGGACACGCAAAAATCACCTGCCAGCTACGCCACAACCAGTTGGGGAACACTTCGGAATCACCTGCCGGGCTTGCTGGAACCACCTGCCGGTCATGCCAAAATCACCTGCCAACTACGCCAGTACCACTTGGCGGACACTGTGGAAACACCTGTCGGGCCGGCCGGAACCACATCTCAGACGTGCCAGAACCATGTGCATGAGATGCTGGAACCACACCCCGAACAGACGGAAAACACCTGCCAGACCCGTCTGAACAACCTGCCGAGCACGCCGGAGCCACCTGCTCGACTCGCCGGAACCACCTACCTGACATGCCCAAATCACCAGCCGGGTATGCCAGAACCACTTGGCGGACACTCCGGAATCATCTGCCAGACATGCCGGAACCAGCTCTCAGACACACCAGAACCACGTGCCGGAGACGCCGGAAGCACCTGCCGAGCATGCCGGAGCCACCTGCTCGACTCGCCAGAAAAACCTGCCGGACACGCCAAAATCACCTGCCGGGTACGCCAGAACCACCTGGCGGACACTCCGAAATCACCTGTCGCGCATGCCGGAACCACCTCTCAGACGTGCCAGAAGCACGTGCCGGACACGCCGGAATCACCTAGCGGACAGACCGGAACCACCTGCCGAGCACGCCGGAGCCACCTGTTCGACTGGCTGGAACCACCTGCCGGACAGGCCAATATCAACTGCTGGCTATGCCAGAACCACCTGGGGGACAGTCCGGGATCACCTGCCAGCCATGGCGGAACCACCTCTCACACATACCAGAACCACCTGCCGGAGAAGCTGGAAACACGTCCTGGACAGACTGGAACCACGTGACGGCCATGCCTGAACCACCTGCCGAGCACGGCGGAACCACCTGCCGGACACGCCAAAATCACCTGCGGGCTACGCCAGAACCACTTGGACGACTCTCCGAAATGACCTGCCGGGCATGTTGGAACCACCTCTCAGACGTGCCAGAAGCACGTGGCGGACAGTCCGGAATCACCTGTTGGGCATACGCAACCACCTCTGAGACGTACCAGAACCACGTGCCGTGCACGCCGGAACCACCTACCGGACATACCGGAAGCAACTTTTGGGCATGCCGGAACCACCAGTCAGATGTGCCAGAAACACGTGCCGGAGACGCCGGAAGCACCTGCCGAGCACGTCGCAACCACCTGCTCAACTCGCCTGAACCACCTGCCGGACATGCCAAAATCACCTGCCGACTATGCCAGAACCACTTGGCGAACACTCCGGAATCACTTGCCGGGCATGCAGGAACCACCTCTCAGACATGCCAGAACCCCGTGCCAATGACCCCGGAAGCACCAGCCGAGCACGCCGGAACCACCTGCTCAACTCGCCTGAACCACCTGCCGGACACGCCAAAATCACCTGCCCGCTACACCAGCACCACTTCGGGGACAAGCCGGAATCACGTGAGGGGCATGCCGGCACAGCCTCTCAGACTGAACCTCGTGCCGGACACCACAGAACCACCTGCCGGACAGACCGGAACCACCTGCCGGACACGCCGGAACCACCGGCTCGACCCGCCGGAACGACCACTGGACATGCAAAATCACCTGCCGGCTATGCCGGAAACACTTGGCGAACACTCCGGAATCACCTGGAGGGCATGCCGGAACCACCCATCAGATATGCCAGAACCACGTGCCAATGACCCCGGAAGCACCTGCCGAGCACGCCGGAACCACCTGCTCGACTCGCCAGAACCACCTGCCGGACACGCAAAAATCACCTGCCGGCTACGCCACAACCAGTTGGGGAACACTTCGGAATCACCTGCCGGGCTTGCTGGAACCACCTGCCGGTCATGCCAAAATCACCTGCCAACTACGCCAGTACCACTTGGCGGACACTGTGGAAACACCTGTCGGGCCGGCCGGAACCACATCTCACACGTGCCAGAACCATGTGCATGAGATGCTGGAACCACACCCCGAACAGACGGAAAACACCTGCCAGACTCGTCTGAACAACCTGCCGAGCACGCCGGAGCCACCTGCTCGACTCGCCGGAACCACCTACCTGACATGCCCAAATCACCAGCCGGGTATGCCAGAACCACTTGGCGGACACTCCGGAATCATCTGCCGGACATGCCGGAACCAGCTCTCAGACACACCAGAACCAGTTGCCGGACACACCGGAATCACCTAGCGCACCACCGGAACCACCTGCCGAGCACGCCGGAGCCACCTGTTCGACTGGCTCTAACCACCTGCCGGACAGGCCAATATTAACTGCTGGCTATGCCAGAACCACCTGGGGGACGGTCCGGAATCACCTGCCAGCCATGGCGGACCCACCTCTCACACGTACCAGAACCACCTGCCGGAGAAGCTGGAAAAACGTCCTGGACAGTCTGGAACCACCTGCCGGCCAAGCCTGAACCACCTGCCAAGCACAACGGAACAACCTGCCAGACACGCCAAAATCACCTGCGTGTTATGCCAGAACCACTTGGAGGACTCTCTGGGATGACCTGCCGGGCATGCCGGAACCACCTCTCAGACGTGCCAGAACCATGTGGCGGACAGTCCGGAATCACCTGTTGGGCATGCGCAACCACCTCTGAGACGTACCAGAACCACATGCCGTGCAGGCTGGAACCACCTACCGGACAGACCGGAATCACCTTTCGGGCATGCCGGAACCACCTGTCAGATGTGCCAGAAACACGTGCCGGAGATGCCGGAAGCACCTGCCAAGCACGTTGGAACCACCTGCTCAACTCGCCTGAACCACCTGCCGGACATGCCAAAATCACCTGCCGACTATGCCAGAACCACTTGGCGAACACTCCGGAATCACTTGCCGGGCATGCAGGAACCACCTCTCAGACATGCCAGAATCCCGTGCCAATGACCCCGGAAGCACCAGCCGAGCACGCCAGAACCACCTGCTCAACTCGCCTGATCCACCTGCCGGACACGCCAAAATCACCTGCCCGCTACACCAGCACCACTTCGGGGACAAGCCAGAATCACGTGAGGGGCATGCCGGCACAGACTCTCAGACTGAACCTCGTGCCGGACACCACAGAACCACCTGCCGGACAGACCGGAACCACCTGCCGGACACGCCGGAACCACCGGCTCGACCCGCCGGAACGACCGCTGGACATGCAAAATCACCTGCCGGCTACGCCGGAAACACTTGCCGAACACTCCGGAATCACCTGCCGGGCATGCCGGAACCACCTCTCAGATATGCCAGAACCACGTGCCAATGACCCCGGAAGCACCTGCCGAGCACGCCGGAACCACCTGCTCGACTCGCCCGAACCACATGCCGGACAGGCAAAAATCACCTGCCAGCTACGCCACAACCAGTTGGGGAACACTTCGGAATCACCTGCCGGCCTTGCAGGAACCACCTGCCGGTCATGCCAAAATCACCTGCCAACTACGCCAGTACCACTTGGCGGACACTGTGGAAACACCTGTCGGGCCGGCCGGAACCACATCTCACACGTGCCAGAACCATGTGGATGAGATGCTGGAACCACACCCCGAACAGACGGAAAACACCTACCAGACCCGTCTGAACAACCTGCCGAGCACGCCGGAGCCACCTGCTCGACTCGCCGGAACCACCTACCTGACATGCCCAAATCACCAGCCGGGTATGCCAGAACCACTTGGCGGACACTCCGGAATCATCTGCCGGACATGCCGGAACCAGCTCTCAGACACACCAGAACCACGTGCCGGAGACGCCGGAAGCACCTGCCGAGGATGCCGGAGCCACCTGCTCGACTCGCCAGAAACACCTGCCGGACACGCCAAAATCACCTGCCGGGTACGCCATAACCACCTGGCGGACACTCCGAAATCACCTGCCGCGCATGCCGGAACCACCTCTCAGACGTGCCGGAAGCACGTGCCGGACACGCCGGAATCACCTAGCGGACAGACCGGAACCACCTGCCGAGCACGCCGGAGCCACCTGTTCGACTGGCTGGAGCCACCTGCCGGACAGGCCAATATCAACTGCTGGCTATGCCAGAACCACCTGGGGGACAGTCCGGGGTCACCTGCCAGCCATGGCGGAACCACCTCTCACACGTACCAGAACCACCTGCCGGAGAAGCTGGAAACACGTCCTGGACAGACTGGAACCACGTGACGGCCATGCCTGAACCACCTGCCGAGCACGGTCGAAGCACCTGCCGGACACGCCAAAATCACCTGCGGGCTACGCCAGAACCACTTGGACGACTCTCCGAAATGACCTGCTGGGCATGTTGGAACCACCTCTCAGACGTGCCAGAAGCACGTGGCGGACAGTCCGGAATCACCTGTTGGGCATACGCAACCACCTCTGAGACGTACCAGAACCACGTGCCGTGCACGCCGGAACCACCTACCGGACAGACCGGAATCAACTTTTGGGCATGCCGGAACCACCAGTCAGATGTGCCAGAAACACGTGCCGGAGACGCCGGAAGCACCTGCCGAGCACGTCGCAACCACCTGCTCAACTCGCCTGAACCACCTGCCAGACACGCCAAAATCACCTGCCCGCTACACCAGCACCACTTCGGGGACAAGCCGGAATCACGTGAGGGGCATGCCGGCACAGCCTCTCAGACTGAACCTCGTGCCGGACACCACAGAACCACCTGCCGGACAGACCGGAACCACCTGCCGGACACGCCGGAACCACCGGCTCGACCCGCCGGAACGACCGCTGGACATGCAAAATCACCTGCCGGCTACGCCGGAAACACTTGGCGAACACTCCGGAATCACCTGCCGGGCATGCCGGAACCACCTCTCAGATAAGCCAGAACCACGTGCCAATGACCCTGGAAGCACCAGCCGAGCACGCCGGAACCACCTGCTCAACTCGCCAGAACCACCTGCCGGACACGCAAAAATCACCTGCCGGCAACACCACAACCAGTTGGGGAACACGTCGGAATCACCTGCCGGGCTTGCTGGAACCACCTGCCGGTCATGCCAAAATCACCTGCCAACTACGCCAGGACCACTTGGCGGACACTGTCGAAACACCTGTCGGGCCGGCCGGAACCACATCTCAGACGTGCCAGAACCATGTGCATGATATGCTGGAACCACACCCCGAACAGACGGAAAACACCTGCCAGACCCGTCTGAACAACCTGCCGAGCACGCCGGAGCCACCTGCTCGACTCGCCGGAACCACCTACCTGACATGCCCAAATCACCAGTCGGGTATGCCAGAACCACTTGGCGGACACTCCGGAATCATCTGCCGGACATGCCGGAACCAGCTCTCAGACACACCAGAACCACGTGCCGGAGACGCCGGAAGCACCTGCCGAGCATGCCGGAGCCACCTGCTCGACTCGCCAGAAACACCTGCCGGACACGCCAAAATCACCTGCCGGGTACGCCAGAACCACCTGGCGGACACTCCGAAACCACCTGTCGCGCATGCCGGAACCACCTCTCAGACGTGCCGGAAGCACGTGCCGGACACGCCGGAATCACCTACCGGACAGACCGGAACCACCTGCCAAGCATGCCGCAGCCGCCTGTTCGACTCGCTGGAACCACCTGCCGGACAGGCCAATATAAACTGCTGGCTATGCCAGAACCACCTGGGGGACGGTCCGGAATCACCTGCCAGCCATGGCGGAACCACCTCTCAGACGTACCAGAACCACCTGCCGGAGAAGCTGGAAACACGTCCTGGACAGTCTGGAACCACCTGCCAGCCAAGCCTGAACCACCTGCCAAGCACAACGGAACAACCTGCCAGACACGCCAAAATCACCTGCGTGTTATGCCAGAACCACTTGGAGGACTCTCTCGGATGACCTGCCGGGCATGCCGGAACCACCTCTCAGACGTGCCAGAACCATGTGGCGGACAGTCCGGAATCACCTGTTGGGCATGCGCAACCACCTCTGAGACGTACCAGAACCACATGCCGTGCAGGCTGGAACCACCTACCGGACAGACCGGAATCACCTTTCGGGCATTCCGGAACCACCTGTCAGATGTGCCAGAAACACGTGCCGGAGATGCCGGAAGCACCTGCCAAGCACGTTGGAACCACCTGCTCAACTCGCCTGAACCACCTGCCGGACATGCCAAAATCACCTGCCGACTATGCCAGAACCACTTGGCGAACACTCCGGAATCACTTGCCGGGCATGCAGGAACCACCTCTCAGACATGCCAGAACCCCGTGCCAATGACCCCGGAAGCACCAGCCGAGCACGCCGGAACCACCTGCTCGACTCGCCAGAACCACCTGCCGATCACGCAAAAATCACCTGCCGGCTACGCCACAACCAGTTGGTGAACACTTTGGAATCACCTGCCAGGCTTGCTGGAACCACCTGCCAGTCATGCCAAAATCACCTGCCAACTACGCCAGAACCGCTTGGCGGACACTGCGGAAACACCTGTCGGGCCGGCTGGAACCACATCTCAGACGTGCCAGAAACGTGTTCATGAGATGCTGGAACCACACCCCGAACAGACGGATACCACCTGCCAGAACCGCCTGAACCACCTGCTGAGCACGCCGGAACCATCTGCTCGACTCACCGGTACCACCTCCCTGACACGCCAAAATCACCTGCTGGGTATGCCAGAACCACTTGGCGGACACTCCGGAATCATCTGCCGGACATGCCGGAACCAGCTCTCAGACACACCAGAACCAAGTGCTGTAGACGCCGGAAGCACCTGCCGAGCATGCCGGAGCCACCTGCTCGACTCTCCAGAAACACCTGCCGGACACGCCAAAATCACCTGCCGGGTATGCCAGAACCACCTGGCGGACACTACGAAATTGCCTGCCGCGCATGCTGGAACCACCTCTCATGTGCCGGAAGCACGTGCCAGACACGCCGGAAACACCGTCCGGACAGACCGGAACCACCTGCCAAGAACGCCAGAGCCACCTGTTCGACTCGCTGGAACCACCTGAAGGAGAGGCCAATATCAACTGCTGGCTATGCCAGAACCACCTGGGGGACAGTCCGGGATCACCTGCCAGCCATGGCGGAACCACCTCTCAGACGTACCAGAACCACCTGCCGGAGAAGCTGGAAACACGTCCTGGACAGACTGGAACCACGTGACGGCCATGCCTGAACCACCTGCCGAGCACGGCGGAACCACCTGCCGGAGACGCCAAAATCACCTGCGGGCTACGCCAGAACCACTTGGACGACTCTCCGAAATGACCTGCCGGGCATGTTGGAACTACCTCTCAGACGTGCCAGAAGCACGTGGCGGACAGTCCGGAATCACCTGTTGGGCATACGCAACCACCTCTGAGACGTACCAGAACCACGTGCCGTGCACGCCGGAACCACCTACCGGACAGACCGGAATCAACATTTGGGCATGCCGGAACCACCAGTCAGATGTGCCAGAAACACGTGCCAGAGACGCCGGAAGCACCTGCCGAGCACGTCGCAAGCACCTGCACAACTCGCCTGAACCACCTGCCGGACACGCCAAAATCACCTGCCCGCTACACCAGCACCACTTCGGGGACAAGCCGGAATCACGTGAGGGGCATGCCGGCACAGCCTCTCAGACTGAACCTCGTGCCGGACACCACAGAACCACCTGCCGGACAGACCGGAACCACCTGCCGGACACGCCGGAACCACCGGCTTGACCCGCCGGAACGACCGCTGGACATGCAAAATCACCTGACAGCTACGCCGGAAACACTTGGCGAACACTCCGGAATCACCTGCCGGGCATGCCGGAACCACCTCTCAGATATGCCAGAACCACGTGCCAATGACCCCGGAAGCACCTGCCGAGCACGCCGGAACCACCTGCTCGACTCGCCAGAACCACCTGCCGGACACGCAAAAATCACCTGCCGGCTACGCCACAACCAGTTGGGGAACACTTCGGAATCACCTGCCGGGCTTGCTGGAACCACCTGCCGGTCATGCCAAAATCACCTGCCAACTACGCCAGTACCACTTGGCGGACACTGTGGAAACACCTGTCGGGCCGGCCGGAACCACATCTCAGACGTGCCAGAACCATGTGCATGAGATGCTGGAACCACACCCCCAACAGACGGAAAACACCTGCCAGACCCGTCTGAACAACATGCCGAGCACGCCGGAGCCACCTGCTCGACTCGCCGGAGCCACCTACCTGACATGCCCAAATCACCAGCCGGGTATGCCAGAACCACTTGGCGGACACTCCGGAATCATCTGCCGGACATGCCGGAACCAGCTCTCAGACACACCAGAACCACGTGCCGGAGACGCCGGAAGCACCTGCCGAGCATGCCGGAGCCACCTGCTCGACTCGCCAGAAACACCTGCCGGACACGCCAAAATCACCTGCCCTGTACGCCATAACCACCTGGCGGACACTCCGAAACCACCTGTCGCGCATGCCGGAGCCAACTCTCAGACGTGCTGGAAGCACGTGCCGGACACGCCGGAATCACCTACCGGACAGACCGGAACCACCTGCCGAGCACGCCGGAGCCACCTGTTCGACTCGCTGGAACCACCTGCCGGACAGGCCAATATCAACTGCTGGCTATGCCAGAACCACCTGGGGGACGGTCCGGAATCACCTGCCAGCCATGGCGGAACCACCTCTCAGACGTACCAGAAACACCTGCCGGAGAAGCTGGAAACACGTCCTGGACAGTCTGGAACCACCTGCCGGCCAAGCCTGAACCACCTGCCAAGCACAACGGAACAACCTGCCAGACTCGCCAAAATCACCTGCGTGTTATGCCAGAACCACTTGGAGGACTCTCTGGGATGACCAGCCGGGCATGCCGGAACCACCTCTCAGACGTGCCCGAACCATGTGGCGGACAGTCCGGAATCACCTGTTGGGCATGCGCAACCACCTCTGAGACGTACCAGAACCACATGCCGTGCAGGCTGGAACCACCTACCGGACAGACCGGAATCACCTTTCGGGCATGCCGGAACCACCTGTCAGATGTGCCAGAAACACGTGCCGGAGATGCCGGAAGCACCTGCCAAGCAAGTCGCAACCACCTGCTCAACTCGCCTGAACCACCTGCCGGACATGCCAAAATCACCTGCCGACTATGCCAGAACCACTTGGCGAACACTCCGGAATCACTTGCCGGGCATGCAGGAACCACCTCTCAGACATGCCAGAACCCCGTGCCAATGACCCCGGAAGCACCAGCCGAGCACTCCGGAACCACCTGCTCGACTCGCCAGAACCACCTGCCGATCACGCAAAAATCACCTGCCGGCTACGCCACAACCAGTTGGTGAACACTTTGGAATCACCTGCCAGGCTTGCTGGAACCACCTGCCAGTCATGCCAAAATCACCTGCCAACTACGCCAGAACCGCTTGGCGGACACTGCGGAAACACCTGTCGGGCCGGCTGGAACCACATCTCAGACGTGCCAGAAACGTGTTCATGAGATGCTGGAACCACACCCCGAACAGACGGATACCACCTGCCAAAACCGCCTGAACCACCTGCTGAGCACGCCGGAACCACCTGCTCGACTCACCGGTACCACCTCCCTGACACGCCAAAATCACCTGCTGGGTATGCCAGAACCACTTGGCGGACACTCCGGAATCATCTGCCGGACATGCCGGAACCAGCTCTCAGACACACCAGAACCACGTGCCGGAGACGCCGGAAGCACCTGCCGAGCATGCCGGAGCCACCTGCTCGACTCGCCAGAAACACCTGCCGGACACGCCAAAATCACCTGCCGGGTACGCCAGAACCACCTGGCGGACACTCCGAAACCACCTGTCGCGCATGCCGGAACCACCTCTCAGACGTGCTGGAAGCACGTGCCGGACACGCCGGAATCACCTACCGGACAGACCGGAACCACCTGCCGAGCACGCCGGAGCCACCTGTTCGACTCGCTGGAACCACCTGCCGGACAGGCCAATATCAACTGCTGGCTATGCCAGAACCACCTGGGGGACGGTCCGGAATCACCTGCCAGCCATGGCGGAACCACCTCTGAGACGTACCAGAACCACCTGCCGGAGAAGCTGGAAACACGTCCTGTACAGTCTGGAACCACCTGCCGGCCAAGCCTGAACCACCTGCCAAGCACAACGGAACAACCTGCCAGACACGCCAAAATCACCTGCGTGTTATGCCAGAACCACTTGGAGGACTCGCTGGGATGACCTGCCGGGCATGCCGGAACCACCTCTCAGACGTGCCAGAACCATGTGGTGGACAGTCCGGAATCACCTGTTGGGCATACGCAACCACCTCTGAGACGTACCAGAACCATGTGCCGTGCACGCCGGAACCACCTCCCGGACAGACCGGAATCAACTTTTGGGCATGCCGGAACCACCAGTCAGATGTGCCAGAAACACGTGCCGGAGACGCCGGAAGCACCTGCCGAGCACGTCGCAAGCACCTGCTCAACTCGCCTGAACCACCTGCCGGACATGCCAAAATCACCTGCCCGCTACACCAGCACCACTTCGGGGACAAGCCGGAATCACGTGAGGGGCATGCCAGCACAGCCTCTCTGACTGAACCTCGTGCCGGACACCACAGAACCACCTGCCGGACAGACCGGAACCACCTGCCGGACACGCCGGAACCACCGGCTCGACCCGCCAGAACGACCGCTTGACATGCAAAATCACCTGCCGGCTACACCGGAAACACTTGGCGAACACTCCGGAATCACCTGCCGGGCATGCCGGAACCACCTCTCAGATATGCCAGAACCACGGGCCAATGACCCCGGAAGCCCCTGCCGAGCACGCCGGAACCACCTGCTCGACTCGCCAGAACCACCTGCCGGACACGCAAAAATCACCTGCCGGCTACGCTACAACCAGTTGGGGAACACTTCGGAATCACCTGCCGGGCTTGCTGGAACCACCTGCCGGTCATGCCAAAATCACCTGCCAACAACGCCAGAACCGCTTGGCGGACACTGCGGAAACACCTGTCGGGCCAGCAGGAACCACATCTCACACGTTCCAGAACCATGTGCATGAGATGCTGGAACCACACCCCGAACAGACGGAAAACACCTGCCAGACCCGTCTGAACAACCTGCCGAGCACGCCGGAGCCACCTGCTCGACTCGCCGGAACCACCTACCTGACATGCCCAAATCACCAGCCGGGTATGCCAGAACCACTTGGCGGACACTCCGGAATCATCTGCCGGACATGCCGGAACCAGCTCTCAGACACACCAGAACCACGTGCCGGAGACGCCGGAAGCACCTGCCGAGCATGCCAGAGCCACCTGCTCGACTCGCCAGAAACACCTGCCGGACACGCCAAAATCACCTGCGGGGTACCCCAGAACCACCTGGCGGACACTCCGAAACCACCTGTCGCGCATGCCGGAACCACATCTCAGACGTGCCGGAAGCACGTGCCGGACACGCCGGAATCACCTAGCGGACAGACCGGAACCAACTGCCGAGCACGCTGGAGCCACCTGTTCGACTCGCTGGAACCACCTGCCGGACAGGCCAATATCAACTGCTGGCTATGCCAGAACCACCTGGGGGACGGTCCGGAATCACCTGCCAGCCATGGCGGAACCACCTCTCAGACGTACCAGAACCACCTGCCGGAGAAGGTGGAAACACGTCCTGGACAGTCTGGAACCACCTGCCGGCCAAGCCTGAACCACCTGCCAAGCACAACGGAACAACCTGCCAGACACGCCAAAATCACCTGCGTGTTATGCCAGAACCACTTGGAGGACTCTCTGGGATGACCTGCCGGGCATGCCGGAACCACCTCTCAGACGTGCCAGAACCATGTGGCGGACAGTCCGCAATCACCTGTTGGGCATGCGCAACCACCTCTGAGATGTACCAGAACCACATGCCGTGCAGGCTGGAACCACCTACCGGACAGACCGGAATCACCTTTCGGGCATGCCGGAACCACCTGTCAGATGTGCCAGAAACACGTGCCGGAGATGCCGGAAGCACCTGCCAAGCACGTCGCAACCACCTGCTCAACTCGCCTGAACCACCTGCCGGACATGCCAAAATCACCTGCCGACTATGCCAGAACCACTTGGCAAACACTCCGGAATCACTTGCCGGGCATGCAGGAACCACCTCTCAGACATGCCAGAACCCCGTGCCAATGACCCCGGAAGCACCAGCCGAGCACGCCGGAACCACCTGCTCGACTCGCCAGAACCACCTGCCGATCACGCAAAAATCACCTGCCGGCTACGCCACAACCAGTTGGTGAACACTTTGGAATCACCTGCCAGGCTTGCTGGAACCACCTGCCAGTCATGCCAAAATCACCTGCCAACTACGCCAGAACCGCTTGGCGGACACTGCGGAAACACCTGTCGGGCCGGCTGGAACCACATCTCAGACGTGCCAGAACCATGTGCATGAGATGCTGGAACCATACCCCGAACAGACGGATACCAACTGCCAGAACCGCCTGAACCACCTGCTGAGCACGCCGGAACCACCTGCTCGAATCACCGGTACCACCTCCCTGACACGCCAAAATAACCTGCTGGGTATGCCAGAACCACTTGGCGGACACTCCGGAATCATCTGCCGGACATGACGGAACCAGCAATCAGACACACCAGAACCAAGTGCCGGAGACGCCGGAAGCACCTGCCGAGCATGCCGGAGCCACCTGCTCGACTCGCCAGAAACACCTGCCGGACTCGCCAAAATCACCTGCCGGGTATGCCAGAACCACCTGGCGGACACTACGGAATCACCTGTCACGCATGCCGGAACCACCTCTCAGACGTGCCGGAAGCACGTGCCGGACACGCCGGAAACACCTACCGGACAGACCGGAACCACCTGCCAAGAACGCCGAGCCACCTGTTCGACACGCTGGAACCACCTGCCGGACAGGCCAATATCAACTGCTGGCTATGCCAGAACCACCTGGGGGACAGTCCGGGATCACCTGCCAGCCATGGCGGAACCACCTCTCAGACGTACCAGAACCACCTGCCGGAGAAGCTGGAAACACGTCCTGGACAGACTGGAACCTCGTGACGGCCGTGCCTGAACCACCTGCCGAGCACGGCGGAACCACCTGCCGGACACGCCAAAATCACCTGCGGGCTACGCCAGAACCACTTGGAGGACTCGCTGGGATGACCTGCCGGGCATGCCGGAACCACCTCTCAGACGTGCCAGAACCATGTGGTGGACAGTCCGGAATCACCTGTTGGGCATACGCAACCACCTCTGAGACGTACCAGAACCATGTGCCGTGCACGCCGGAACCACCTCCCGGACAGACCGGAATCAACTTTTGGGCATGCCGGAACCACCAGTCAGATGTGCCAGAAACATGTGCCGGAGACGCCGGAAGCACCTGCCGAGCACGTCGCAAGCACCTGCTCAACTCGCCTGAACCACCTGCCGGACACGCCAAAATCACCTGCCCGCTACACCAGCACCACTTCGGGGACAAGCCGGAATCACGTGAGGGGCATGCCAGCACAGCCTCTCAGACTGAACCTCGTGCCGGACACCACAGAACCACCTGCCGGACAGACCGGAACCACCTGCCGGACACGCCGGAACCACCGGCTCGACCCGCCAGAACGACCGCTTGACATGCAAAATCACCTGCCGGATACACCGGAAACACTTGGCGAACACTCCGGAATCACCTGCCGGGCATGCCGGAACCACCTCTCAGATATGCCAGAACCACGGGCCAATGACCCCGGAAGCCCCTGCCGAGCACGCCGGAACCACCTGCTCGACTCGCCAGAACCACCTGCCGGACACGCAAAAATCACCTGCCGGCTACGCTACAACCAGTTGGGGAACACTTCGGAATCACCTGCCGGGCTTGCTGGAACCACCTGCCGGTCATGCCAAAATCACCTGCCAACTACGCCAGAACCGCTTGGCGGACACTGCGGAAACACCTGTCGGGCCAGCAGGAACCACATCTCACACGTGCCAGAACCATGTGCATGAGATGCTGGAACCACACCCCGAACAGACGGAAAACACCTGCCAGACCCGTCTGAACAACCTGCCGAGCACGCCGGAGCCACCTGCTCGACTCGCCGGAACCACCTACCTGACATGCCCAAATCACCAGCCGGGTATGCCAGAACCACTTGGCGGACACTCCGGAATCATCTGCCGGACATGCCGGAACCAGCTCTCAGACACACCAGAACCACGTGCCGGAGACGCCGGAAGCACCTGCCGAGCATGCCAGAGCCACCTGCTCGACTCGCCAGAAACACCTGCCGGACACGCCAAAATCACCTGCGGGGTACCCCAGAACCACCTGGCGGACACTCCGAAACCACCTGTCGCGCATGCCGGAACCACATCTCAGACGTGCCGGAAGCACGTGCCGGACACGCCGGAATCACCTAGCGGACAGACCGGAACCACCTGCCGAGCACGCTGGAGCCACCTGTTCGACTCGCTGGAACCACCTGCCGGACAGGCCAATATCAACTGCTGGCTATGCCAGAACCACCTGGGGGACGGTCCGGAATCACCTGCCAGCCATGGCGGAACCACCTCTCAGACGTACCAGAACCACCTGCCGGAGAAGGTGGAAACACGTCCTGGACAGTCTGGAACCACCTGCCGGCCAAGCCTGAACCACCTGCCAAGCACAACGGAACAACCTGCCAGACACGCCAAAATCACCTGCGTGTTATGCCAGAACCACTTGGAGGACTCTCTGGGATGACCTGCCGGGCATGCCGGAACCACCTCTCAGACGTGCCAGAACCATGTGGCGGACAGTCCGGAATCACCTGTTGGGCATGCGCAACCACCTCTGAGATGTACCAGAACCACATGCCGTGCAGGCTGGAACCACCTACCGGACAGACCGGAATCACCTTTCGGGCATGCCGGAACCACCTGTCAGATGTGCCAGAAACACGTGCCGGAGATGCCGGAAGCACCTGCCAAGCACGTCGCAACCACCTGCTCAACTCGCCTGAACCACCTGCCGGACATGCCAAAATCACCTGCCGACTATGCCAGAACCACTTGGCGAACACTCCGGAATCACTTGCCGGGCATGCAGGAACCACCTCTCAGACATGCCAGAACCCCGTGCCAATGACCCCGGAAGCACCAGCCGAGCACGCCGGAACCACCTGCTCGACTCGCCAGACCCACCTGCCGATCACGCAAAAATCACCTGCCGGCTACGCCACAACCAGTTGGTGAACACTTTGGAATCACCTGCCAGGCTTGCTGGAACCACCTGCCAGTCATGCCAAAATCACCTGCCAACTACGCCAGAACCGCTTGGCGGACACTGCGGAAACACCTGTCGGGCCGGCTGGAACCACATCTCAGACGTGCCAGAACCATGTGCATGAGATGCTGGAACCATACCCCGAACAGACGGATACCAACTGCCAGAACCGCCTGAACCACCTGCTGAGCACGCCGGAACCACCTGCTCGAATCACCGGTACCACCTCCCTGACACGCCAAAATAACCTGCTGGGTATGCCAGAACCACTTGGCGGACACTCCGGAATCATCTGCCGGACATGACGGAACCAGCAATCAGACACACCAGAACCAAGTGCCGGAGACGCCGGAAGCACCTGCCGAGCATGCCGGAGCCACCTGCTCGACTCGCCAGAAACACCTGCCGGACTCGCCAAAATCACCTGCCGGGTATGCCAGAACCACCTGGCGGACACTACGGAATCACCTGTCACGCATGCCGGAACCACCTCTCAGACGTGCCGGAAGCACGTGCCGGACACGCCGGAAACACCTACCGGACAGACCGGAACCACCTGCCAAGAACGCCGGAGCCACCTGTTCGACACGCTGGAACCACCTGCCGGACAGGCCAATATCAACTGCTGGCTATGCCAGAACCACCTGGGGGACAGTCCGGGATCACCTGCCAGCCATGGCGGAACCACCTCTCAGACGTACCAGAACCACCTGCCGGAGAAGCTGGAAACACGTCCTGGACAGACTGGAACCACGTGACGGCCGTGCCTGAACCACCTGCCGAGCACGGCGGAACCACCTGCCGGACACGCCAAAATCACCTGCGGGCTACGCCAGAACCACTTGGACGACTCTCCGAAATGACCTGCCGGCAATGTTGGAACCACCTCTCAGACTTGCCAGAAGCACGTGGCGGACAGTCCGGAATCACCTGTTGGGCATACGCAACCACCTCTGAGACGTACCAGAACCACGTGCCGTGCACGCCGGAACCACCTACCGGACAGACCGGAATCAACTTTTGGGCATGCCGGAACCACCAGTCAGATGTGCCAGAAAAACGTGCCGGAGACGCCGGAAGCACTTGCCGAGCACGTCGCAACCACCTTCTCAACTCGCCTGAACCACTTGCCGGACATGCCAAAATCACCTGCCCGCTACACCAGCACCACTTCGGGGACAAGCCGGAATCACGTGAGGGGCATGCCGGCACAGCCTCTCAGACTGAACCTCGTGCCGGACACCACAGAACCACCTGCCGGACAGACCGGAACCACCTGCCGGACACGCCGGAACCACCGGCTCGACCCGCCGGAACGACCGCTGGACATGCAAAATCACCTGCCGGCTACGCCGGAAACACTTGGCGAACATTCCGGAATCACCTGCCGGGCATGCCGGAACCACCTGCTCGACTCGCCAGAACCACCTGCCGGACACGCAAAAATCACATGCCGGCTACGCCACAACCAGTTGGGGAACACTTCGGAATCACCTGCCGGGCTTGCTGGAACCACCTGCCGGTCATGCCAAAATCACCTGCCAACTACGCCAGTACCACTTGGCGGACACTGTGGAAACACCTGTCGGGCCGGCCGGAACCACATCTCACACGTGCCAGAACCATGTGCATGAGATGCTGGAACCACACCCCGAACAGACGGAAAACACCTGCCAGACCCGTCTGAACAACCTGCCGAGCACGCCGGAGCCACCTGCTCGACTCGCCGGAACCACCTACCTGACATGCCCAAATCACCAGCCGGGTATGCCAGAACCACTTGGCGGACACTCCGGAATCATCTGCCGGACATGCCGGAACCAGCTCTCAGACACACCAGAACCACGTGCCGGAGACGCCGGAAGCACCTGCCGAGCATGCCGGAGCCACCTGCTCGACTCGCCAGAAACACCTGCCGGACACGCCAAAATCACCTGCGGGGTACGCCAGAACCACCTGGCGGACACTCCGAAACCACCTGTCGCGCATGCCGGAACCACCTCTCAGAAGTGCCGGAAGCACGTGCCGGACACGCCGGAATCACCTACCGGACAGACCGGAACCACCTGCCAAGCATGCCGCAGCCGCCTGTTCGACTCGCTGGAACCACCTGCCGGACAGGCCAATATCAACTGCTGGCTATGCCAGAACCACCTGGGGGACGGTCCGGAATCACCTGCCAGCCATGGCGGAACCACCTCTCAGACGTACCAGAACCACCTGCCGGAGAAGCTGGAAACACGTCCTGGACAGTCTGGAACCACCTGCCGGCCAAGCCTGAACCACCTGCCAAGCACAACGGAACAACCTGCCAGACACGCCAAAATCACCTGCGTGTTATGCCAGAACCACTTGGAGGACTCTCTCGGATGACCTGCCGGGCATGCCGGAACCACCTCTCAGACGTGCCAGAACCATGTGGCGGACAGTCCGGAATCACCTGTTGGGCATGCGCAACCACCTCTGAGACGTACCAGAACCACATGCCGTGCAGGCTGGAACCACCTACCGGACAGACCGGAATCACCTTTCGGGCATTCCGGAACCACCTGTCAGATGTGCCAGAAACACGTGCCGGAGATGCCGGAAGCACCTGCCAAGCACGTTGGAACCACCTGCTCAACTCGCCTGAACCACCTGCCGGACATGCCAAAATCACCTGCCGACTATGCCAGAACCACTTGGCGAACACTCCGGAATCACTTGCCGGGCATGCAGGAACCACCTCTCAGACATGCCAGAACCCCGTGCCAATGACCCCGGAAGCACCAGCCGAGCACGCCAGAACCACCTGCTCGACTCGCCAGAACCACCTGCCGATCACGCAAAAATCACCTGCCGGCTACGCCACAACCAGTTGGTGAACACTTTGGAATCACCTGCCAGGCTTGCTGGAACCACCTGCCAGTCATGCCAAAATCACCTGCCAACTACGCCAGAACCGCTTGGCGGACACTGCGGAAACACCTGTCGGGCCGGCTGGAACCACATCTCAGACGTGCCAGAAACGTGTTCATGAGATGCTGGAACCACACCCCGAACAGACGGATACCACCTGCCAGAACCGCCTGAACCACCTGCTGAGCACGCCGGAACCATCTGCTCGACTCACCGGTACCACCTCCCTGACACGCCAAAATCACCTGCTGGGTATGCCAGAACCACTTGGCGGACACTCCGGAATCATCTGCCGGACATGCCGGAACCAGCTCTCAGACACACCAGAACCAAGTGCTGTAGACGCCGGAAGCACCTGCCGAGCATGCCGGAGCCACCTGCTCGACTCTCCAGAAACACCTGCCGGACACGCCAAAATCACCTGCCGGGTATGCCAGAACCACCTGGCGGACACTACGAAATTACCTGCCGCGCATGCTGGAACCACCTCTCATGTGCCGGAAGCACGTGCCAGACACGCCGGAAACACCGTCCGGACAGACCGGAACCACCTGCCAAGAACGCCAGAGCCACCTGTTCGACTCGCTGGAACCACCTGAAGGAGAGGCCAATATCAACTGCTGGCTATGCCAGAACCACCTGGGGGACAGTCCGGGATCACCTGCCAGCCATGGCGGAACCACCTCTCAGACGTACCAGAACCACCTGCCGGAGAAGCTGGAAACACGTCCTGGACAGACTGGAACCACGTGACGGCCATGCCTGAACCACCTGCCGAGCACGGCGGAACCACCTGCCGGAGACGCCAAAATCACCTGCGGGCTACGCCAGAACCACTTGGACGACTCTCCGAAATGACCTGCCGGGCATGTTGGAACTACCTCTCAGACGTGCCAGAAGCACGTGGCGGACAGTCCGGAATCACCTGTTGGGCATACGCAACCACCTCTGAGACGTACCAGAACCACGTGCCGTGCACGCCGGAACCACCTACCGGACAGACCGGAATCAACATTTGGGCATGCCGGAACCACCAGTCAGATGTGCCAGAAACACGTGCCAGAGACGCCGGAAGCACCTGCCGAGCACGTCGCAAGCACCTGCACAACTCGCCTGAACCACCTGCCGGACACGCCAAAATCACCTGCCCGCTACACCAGCACCACTTCGGGGACAAGCCGGAATCACGTGAGGGGCATGCCGGCACAGCCTCTCAGACTGAACCTCGTGCCGGACACCACAGAACCACCTGCCGGACAGACCGGAACCACCTGCCGGACACGCCGCAACCACCGGCTCGACCCGCCGGAACGACCGCTGGACATGCAAAATCACCTGCCGGCTACACCGGAAACACTTGGCGAACACTCCGGAATCACCTGCCGGGCATGCCGGAACCACCTCTCAGATATGCCAGAACCACGGGCCAATGACCCCGGAAGCACCTGCCGAGCACGCCGGAACCACCTGTTCGACTCGCCAGAACCACCTGCCGGACACGCAAAAATCACCTGCCGGCTACGCCACAACCAGTTGGGGAACACTTCGGAATCACCTGCCGGGCTTGCTGGAACCACCTGCCGGTCATGCCAAAATCACCTGCCAACTACGCCAGTACCACTTGGCGGACACTGTGGAAACACCTGTCGGGCCGGCAGGAACCACATCTCACACGTGCCAGAACCATGTGCATGAGATGCTGGAACCACACCCCGAACAGACGGAAAACACCTGCCAGACCCGTCTGAACAACCTGCCGAGCACGCCGGAGCCACCTGCTCGACTCGCCGGAACCACCTACCTGACATGCCCAAATCACCAGCCGGGTATGCCAGAACCACTTGGCGGACACTCCGGAATCATCTGCCGGACATGCCGGAACCAGCTCTCAGACACACCAGAACCACGTGCCGGAGACGCCGGAAGCACCTGCCGAGCATGCCGGAGCCACCTGCTCGACTCGCCAGAAACACCTGCCGGACACGCCAAAATCACCTGCCGGGTACGCCAGAACCACCTGGCGGACACTCCGAAATCACCTGTCGCGCATGCCCCAACCACCTCTCAGACGTGCCGGAAGCACGTGCCGGACACGCCGGAATCACCTACCGGACAGACCGGAACCACCTGCCAAGCACGCTGGAGCCACCTGTTCGACTCGCTGGAACCACCTGCCGGACAGGCCAATATCAACTGCTGGCTATGCCAGAACCACCTGGGGGATGGTCCGGAATCACCTGCCAGCCATGGCGGAACCACCTCTCAGACGTACCAGAACCACCTGCCGGAGAAGGTGGAAACACGTCCTGGACAGTCTGGAACCACCTGCCGGCCAAGCCTGAACCACCTGCCAAGCACAACGGAACAACCTGCCAGACACGCCAAAATCACCTGCGTGTTATGCCAGAACCACTTGGAGGACTCTCTGGGATGACCTGCCGGGCATGCCGGAACCACCTCTCAGACGTGCCCGAACCATGTGGCGGACAGTCCGGAATCACCTGTTGGGCATGCGCAACCACCTCTGAGACGTACCAGAACCACATGCCGTGCAGGCTGGAACCACCTACCGGACAGACCGGAATCACCTTTCGGGCATGCCGGAACCACCTGTCAGATGTGCCAGAAACACGTGCCGGAGATGCCGGAAGCACCTGCCAAGCAAGTCGCAACCACCTGCTCAACTCGCCTGAACCACCTGCCGGACATGCCAAAATCACCTGCCGACTATGCCAGAACCACTTGGCGAACACTCCGGAATCACTTGCCGGGCATGCAGGAACCACCTCTCAGACATGCCAGAACCCCGTGCCAATGACCCCGGAAGCACCAGCCGAGCACTCCGGAACCACCTGCTCGACTCGCCAGAACCACCTGCCGATCACGCAAAAATCACCTGCCGGCTACGCCACAACCAGTTGGTGAACACTTTGGAATCACCTGCCAGGCTTGCTGGAACCACCTGCCAGTCATGCCAAAATCACCTGCCAACTACGCCAGAACCGCTTGGCGGACACTGCGGAAACACCTGTCGGGCCGGCTGGAACCACATCTCAGACGTGCCAGAAACGTGTTCATGAGATGCTGGAACCACACCCCGAACAGACGGATACCACCTGCCAAAACCGCCTGAACCACCTGCTGAGCACGCCGGAACCACCTGCTCGACTCACCGGTACCACCTCCCTGACACGCCAAAATCACCTGCTGGGTATGCCAGAACCACTTGGCGGACACTCCGGAATCATCTGCAGGACATGCCGGAACCAGCTCTCAGACACACCAGAACCACGTGCCGGAGACGCCGGAAGCACCTGCCGAGCATGCCGGAGCCACCTGCTCGACTCGCCAGAAACACCTGCCGGACACGCCAAAATCACCTGCCGGGTACGCCAGAACCACCTGGCGGACACTCCGAAACCACCTGTCGCGCATGCCGGAACCACCTCTCAGACGTGCTGGAAGCACGTGCCGGACACGCCGGAATCACCTACCGGACAGACCGGAACCACCTGCCGAGCACGCCAGAGCCACCTGTTCGACTCGCTGGAACCACCTGCCGGACAGGCCAATATCAACTGCTGGCTATGCCAGAACCACCTGGGGGACGGTCCGGAATCACCTGCCAGCCATGGCGGAACCACCTCTGAGACGTACCAGAACCACCTGCCGGAGAAGCTGGAAACACGTCCTGTACAGTCTGGAACCACCTGCCGGCCAAGCCTGAACCACCTGCCAAGCACAACGGAACAACCTGCCAGACACGCCAAAATCACCTGCGTGTTATGCCAGAACCACTTGGAGGACTCGCTGGGATGACCTGCCGGGCATGCCGGAACCACCTCTCAGACGTGCCAGAACCATGTGGTGGACAGTCCGGAATCACCTGTTGGGCATACGCAACCACCTCTGAGACGTACCAGAACCATGTGCCGTGCACGCCGGAACCACCTCCCGGACAGACCGGAATCAACTTTTGGGCATGCCGGAACCACCAGTCAGATGTGCCAGAAACATGTGCCGGAGACGCCGGAAGCACCTGCCGAGCACGTCGCAAGCACCTGCTCAACTCGCCTGAACCACCTGCCGGACACGCCAAAATCACCTGCCCGCTACACCAGCACCACTTCGGGGACAAGCCGGAATCACGTGAGGGGCATGCCAGCACAGCCTCTCAGACTGAACCTCGTGCCGGACACCACAGAACCACCTGCCGGACAGACCGGAACCACCTGCCGGACACGCCGGAACCACCGGCTCGACCCGCCAGAACGACCGCTTGACATGCAAAATCACCTGCCGGATACACCGGAAACACTTGGCGAACACTCCGGAATCACCTGCCGGGCATGCCGGAACCACCTCTCAGATATGCCAGAACCACGGGCCAATGACCCCGGAAGCCCCTGCCGAGCACGCCGGAACCACCTGCTCGACTCGCCAGAACCACCTGCCGGACACGCAAAAATCACCTGCCGGCTACGCTACAACCAGTTGGGGAACACTTCGGAATCACCTGCCGGGCTTGCTGGAACCACCTGCCGGTCATGCCAAAATCACCTGCCAACTACGCCAGAACCGCTTGGCGGACACTGCGGAAACACCTGTCGGGCCAGCAGGAACCACATCTCACACGTGCCAGAACCATGTGCATGAGATGCTGGAACCACACCCCGAACAGACGGAAAACACCTGCCAGACCCGTCTGAACAACCTGCCGAGCACGCCGGAGCCACCTGCTCGACTCGCCGGAACCACCTACCTGACATGCCCAAATCACCAGCCGGGTATGCCAGAACCACTTGGCGGACACTCCGGAATCATCTGCCGGACATGCCGGAACCAGCTCTCAGACACACCAGAACCACGTGCCGGAGACGCCGGAAGCACCTGCCGAGCATGCCGGAGCCACCTGCTCGACTCGCCAGAAACACCTGCCGGACACGCCAAAATCACCTGCGGGGTACCCCAGAACCACCTGGCGGACACTCCGAAACCACCTGTCGCGCATGCCGGAACCACATCTCAGACGTGCCGGAAGCACGTGCCGGACACGCCGGAATCACCTAGCGGACAGACCGGAACCACCTGCCGAGCACGCTGGAGCCACCTGTTCGACTCGCTGGAACCACCTGCCGGACAGGCCAATATCAACTGCTGGCTATGCCAGAACCACCTGGGGGACGGTCCGGAATCACCTGCCAGCCATGGCGGAACCACCTCTCAGACGTACCAGAACCACCTGCCGGAGAAGGTGGAAACACGTCCTGGACAGTCTGGAACCACCTGCCGGCCAAGCCTGAACCACCTGCCAAGCACAACGGAACAACCTGCCAGACACGCCAAAATCACCTGCGTGTTATGCCAGAACCACTTGGAGGACTCTCTGGGATGACCTGTCGGGCATGCCGGAACCACCTCTCAGACGTGCCAGAACCATGTGGCGGACAGTCCGGAATCACCTGTTGGGCATGCGCAACCACCTCTGAGATGTACCAGAACCACATGCCGTGCAGGCTGGAACCACCTACCGGACAGACCGGAATCACCTTTCGGGCATGCCGGAACCACCTGTCAGATGTGCCAGAAACACGTGCCGGAGATGCCGGAAGCACCTGCCAAGCACGTCGCAACCACCTGCTCAACTCGCCTGAACCACCTGCCGGACATGCCAAAATCACCTGCCGACTATGCCAGAACCACTTGGCGAACACTCCGGAATCACTTGCCGGGCATGCAGGAACCACCTCTCAGACATGCCAGAACCCCGTGCCAATGACCCCGGAAGCACCAGCCGAGCACGCCGGAACCACCTGCTCGACTCGCCAGACCCACCTGCCGATCACGCAAAAATCACCTGCCGGCTACGCCACAACCAGTTGGTGAACACTTTGGAATCACCTGCCAGGCTTGCTGGAACCACCTGCCAGTCATGCCAAAATCACCTGCCAACTACGCCAGAACCGCTTGGCGGACACTGCGGAAACACCTGTCGGGCCGGCTGGAACCACATCTCAGACGTGCCAGAACCATGTGCATGAGATGCTGGAACCATACCCCGAACAGACGGATACCAACTGCCAGAACCGCCTGAACCACCTGCTGAGCACGCCGGAACCACCTGCTCGAATCACCGGTACCACCTCCCTGACACGCCAAAATAACCTGCTGGGTATGCCAGAACCACTTGGCGGACACTCCGGAATCATCTGCCGGACATGACGGAACCAGCAATCAGACACACCAGAACCAAGTGCCGGAGACGCCGGAAGCACCTGCCGAGCATGCCGGAGCCACCTGCTCGACTCGCCAGAAACACCTGCCGGACTCGCCAAAATCACCTGCCGGGTATGCCAGAACCACCTGGCGGACACTACGGAATCACCTGTCACGCATGCCGGAACCACCTCTCAGACGTGCCGGAAGCACGTGCCGGACACGCCGGAAACACCTACCGGACAGACCGGAACCACCTGCCAAGAACGCCGGAGCCACCTGTTCGACACGCTGGAACCACCTGCCGGACAGGCCAATATCAACTGCTGGCTATGCCAGAACCACCTGGGGGACAGTCCGGGATCACCTGCCAGCCATGGCGGAACCACCTCTCAGACGTACCAGAACCACCTGCCGGAGAAGCTGGAAACACGTCCTGGACAGACTGGAACCACGTGACGGCCGTGCCTGAACCACCTGCCGAGCACGGCGGAACCACCTGCCGGACACGCCAAAATCACCTGCGGGCTACGCCAGAACCACTTGGACGACTCTCCGAAATGACCTGCCGGCAATGTTGGAACCACCTCTCAGACTTGCCAGAAGCACGTGGCGGACAGTCCGGAATCACCTGTTGGGCATACGCAACCACCTCTGAGACGTACCAGAACCACGTGCCGTGCACGCCGGAACCACCTACCGGACAGACCGGAATCAACTTTTGGGCATGCCGGAACCACCAGTCAGATGTGCCAGAAAAACGTGCCGGAGACGCCGGAAGCACTTGCCGAGCACGTCGCAACCACCTGCTCAACTCGCCTGAACCACTTGCCGGACATGCCAAAATCACCTGCCCGCTACACCAGCACCACTTCGGGGACAAGCCGGAATCACGTGAGGGGCATGCCGGCACAGCCTCTCAGACTGAACCTCGTGCCGGACACCACAGAACCACCTGCCGGACAGACCGGAACCACCTGCCGGACACGCCGGAACCACCGGCTCGACCCGCCGGAACGACCGCTGGACATGCAAAATCACCTGCCGGCTACGCCGGAAACACTTGGCGAACACTCCGGAATCACCTGCCGGGCATGCCGGAACCACCTGCTCGACTCGCCAGAACCACCTGCCGGACACGCAAAAATCACATGCCGGCTACGCCACAACCAGTTGGGGAACACTTCGGAATCACCTGCCGGCCTTGCTGGAACCACCTGCCGGTCATGCCAAAATCACCTGCCAACTACGCCAGTACCACTTGGCGGACACTGTGGAAACACCTGTCGGGCCGGCCGGAACCACATCTCACACGTGCCAGAACCATGTGCATGAGATGCTGGAACCACACCCCCAACAGGCGGAAAACACCTGCCAGACCCGTCTGAACAACCTGCCGAGCACGCCGGAGCCACCTGCTCGACTCGCCGGAACCACCTACCTGACATGCCCAAATCACCAGCCGGGTATGCCAGAACCACTTGGCGGACACTCCGGAATCATCTGCCGGACATGCCGGAACCAGCTCTCAGACACACCAGAACCACGTGCCGGAGACGCCGGAAGCACCTGCCGAGCATGCCGGAGCCACCTGCTCGACTCGCCAGAAACACCTGCCGGACACGCCAAAATCACCTGCGGGGTACGCCAGAACCACCTGGCGGACACTCCGAAACCACCTGTCGCGCATGCCGGAACCACCTTTCAGACGTGCCGGAAGCACGTGCCGGACACGCCGGAATCACCTACCGGACAGACCGGAACCACCTGCCGAGCACGCCGGAGCCACCTGTTCGACTCGCTGGAACCACCTGCCGGACAGGCCAATATCAACTGCTGGCTATGCCAGAACCACCTGGGGGACGGTCCGGAATCACCTGCCAGCCATGGCGGAACCACCTCTCAGACGTACCAGAACCACCTGCCGGAGAAGGTGGAAACACGTCCTGGACAGTCTGGAACCACCTGCCGGCCAAGCCTGAACCACCTGCCAAGCACAACGGAACAACCTGCCAGACACGCCAAAATCACCTGCGTGTTATGCCAGAACCACTTGGAGGACTCTCTGGGATGACCTGCCGGGCATGCCGGAACCACCTCTCAGACGTGCCAGAACCATGTGGCGGACAGTCCGGAATCACCTGTTGGGCATGCGCAACCACCTCTGAGACGTACCAGAACCACATGCCGTGCAGGCTGGAACCACCTACCGGACAGACCGGAATCACCTTTCGGGCATGCCGGAACCACCTGTCAGATGTGCCAGAAACACGTGCCGGAGACGCCGGAAGCACCTGCTAAGAACGTCGCAACCACCTGCTCAACTCGCCTGAACCACCTGCCGGACATGCCAAAATCACCTGCCGACTATGCCAGAACCACTTGGCGAACACTCCGGAATCACTTGCCGGGCATGCAGGAACCACCTCTCAGACATGCCAGAACCCCGTGCCAATGACCCCGGAAGCACCAGCCGAGCACGCCGGAACCACCTGCTCGACTCGCCAGAACCACCTGCCGATCACGCAAAAATCACCTGCCGGCTACGCCACAACCAGTTGGGGAACACTGTGGAATCACCTGCCAGGCTTGCTGGAACCACCTGCCAGTCATGCCAAAATCACCTGCCAACTACGCCAGAACCGCTTGGCGGACACTGTGGAAACACCTGTCGGGCCGGCTGGAACCACATCTCAGACGTGCCAGAAACGTGTTCATGAGATGCTGGAACCACACCCCGAACAGACGGATACCACCTGCCAGAACCGCCTGAACCACCTGCTGAGCACGCCGGAACCACCTGCTCGACTCACCGGTACCACCTCCCTGACACGCCAAAATCACCTGCTGGGTATGCCAGAACCACTTGGCGGCCACTCCGGAATCATCTGCCGGACATGCCGGAACCAGCTCTCAGACACACCAGAACCAAGTGCCGGAGACGCCGGAAGCACCTGCCGAGCATGCTGGAGCCACCTGCTCGACTCGCCAGAAACACCTGCCGGACACGCCAAAATCACCTGCCGGGTATGCCAGAACCACCTGGCGGACACTACGGAATCACCTGCCGCGCATGCCGGAACCACCTCTCAGACGTGCCGGAAGCACGTGCCGGACACGCCAGAAACACCTACCGGACAGACCGGAACCACCTGCCAAGAACGCCGGAGCCACCTGTTCGACTCGCTGGAACCACCTGCCGGACAGGCCAATATCAACTGCTGGCTATTCCAGAACCACCTGGGGGACAGTCCGGGATCACCTGCCAGCCATGGCGGAACCACCTCTCAGATGTACCAGAACCACCTGCCGGAGAAGCTGGAAACACGTCCTGGACAGACTGGAAGCACGTGACGGCCATGCCTGAACCACCTGCCGAGGACGGCGGAACCACCCGCCGGACACGCCAAAATCACCTGCGGGCTACGCCAGAACCACTTGGACGACTCTCCGAAATGACCTGCCGGGCATGTTGGAACCACCTCTCAGACGTGCCAGAAGCACGTGGCGGACAGTCCGGAATCACCTGTTGGGCATACGCAACCACCTCTGACACGTACCAGAACCACGTGCCGTGCAGGCTGGAACCACCTACCGGACAGACCGGAATCACCTTTCGGGCATGCCGGAACCACCTGTCAGATGTGCCAGAAACACGTGCCGGAGACGCCGGAAGCACCTGCCAAGAACGTCGCAACCACCTGCTCAACTCGCCTGAACCACCTGCCGGACATGCCAAAATCACCTGCCGACTATGCCAGAACCACTTGGCGAACACTCCGGAATCACTTGCCGGGCATGCAGGAACCACCTCTCAGACATGCCAGAACCCCGTGCCAATGACCCCGGAAGCACCAGCCGAGCACGCCGGAACCACCTGCTCGACTCGCCAGAACCACCTGCCGATCACGCAAAAATCACCTGCCGGCTACGCCACAACCAGTTGGGGAACACTGTGGAATCACCTGCCAGGCTTGCTGGAACCACCTGCCAGTCATGCCAAAATCACCTGCCAACTACGCCAGAACCGCTTGGCGGACACTGTGGAAACACCTGTCGGGCCGGCTGGAACCACATCTCAGACGTGCCAGAAACGTGTTCATGAGATGCTGGAACCACACCCCGAACAGACGGATACCACCTGCCAGAACCGCCTGAACCACCTGCTGAGCACGCCGGAACCACCTGCTCGACTCACCGGTACCACCTCCCTGACACGCCAAAATCACCTGCTGGGTATGCCAGAACCACTTGGCGGCCACTCCGGAATCATCTGCCGGACATGCCGGAACCAGCTCTCAGACACACCAGAACCAAGTGCCGGAGACGCCGGAAGCACCTGCCGAGCATGCTGGAGCCACCTGCTCGACTCGCCAGAAACACCTGCCGGACACGCCAAAATCACCTGCCGGGTATGCCAGAACCACCTGGCGGACACTACGGAATCACCTGCCGCGCATGCCGGAACCACCTCTCAGACGTGCCGGAAGCACGTGCCGGACACGCCGGAATCACCTACCGGACAGACCGGAACCACCTGCCGAGCACGCCGGAGCCACCTGTTCGACTCGCTGGAACCACCTGCCGGACAGGCCAATATTAACTGCTGGCTATGCCAGAACCACCTGGGGGACGGTCCGGAATCACCTGCCAGCCATGGCGGAACCACCTCTCAGACGTACCAGAACCATCTGCCGGAGAAGCTGGAAACACGTCCTGTACAGTCTGGAACCACCTGCCGGCCAAGCCTGAACCACCTGCCAAGCACAACGGAACAACCTGCCAGACACGCCAAAATCACCTGCGTGTTATGCCAGAACCACTTGGAGGACTCTCTGGGATGACCAGCCGGGCATGCCGGAACCACCTCTCAGACGTGCCAGAACCATGTGGTGGACAGTCCGGAATCACCTGTTGGGCATACGCAACCACCTCTGACACGTACCAGAACCACGTGCCGTGCACGCCGGAACCACCTACCGGACAGACCGGAATCAACTTTTGGGCATGCCGGAACCACCAGTCAGATGTGCCAGAAACACGTGCCGGAGACGCCGGAAGCACCTGACGAGCACGTCGCAAGCACCTGCTCAACTCGCCTGAACCACATGCCGGACACGCCAAAATCACCTGCCCGCTACACCAGCACCACTTCGGGGACAAGCCGGAATCACGTGAGGGGCATGCCGGCACAGCCTCTCAGACTGAACCTCGTGCCGGACACCACAGAACCACCTGCCGGACAGACCGGAACCACCTGCCGGACACGCCGGAACCACCGGCTCGACCCGCCGGAACGACCGCTGGACATGCAAAATCACCTGCCGGCTACACCGGAAACACTTGGCGAACACTCCGGAATCACCTGCCGGGCATGCCGGAACCACCTCTCAGATATGCCAGAACCACGGGCCAATGACCCCGGAAGCACCTGCCGAGCACGCCGGAACCACCTGTTCGACTCGCCAGAACCACATGCCGGACACGCAAAAATCACCTGCCGGCTACGCCACAACCAGTTGGGGAACACTTCGGAATCACCTGCCGGGCTTGCTGGAACCACCTGCCGGTCATGCCAAAATCACCTGCCAACTACGCCAGTACCACTTGGCGGACACTGTGGAAACACCTGTCGGGCCGGCCGGAACCACATCTCACACGTGCCAGAACCATGTGCATGAGATGCTGGAACCACACCCCGAACAGACGGAAAACACCTGCCAGACCCGTCTGAACAACCTGCCGAGCACGCCGGAGCCACCTGCTCGACTCGCCGGAACCACCTACCTGACATGCCCAAATCACCAGCCGGGTATGCCAGAACCACTTGGCGGACACTCCGGAATCATCTGCCGGACATGCCGGAACCAGCTCTCAGACACACCAGAACCACGTGCCGGAGACGCCGGAAGCACCTGCCGAGCATGCCGGAGCCACCTGCTCGACTCGCCAGAAACACCTGCCGGACACGCCAAAATCACCTGCCGGGTACGCCAGAACCACCTGGCGGACACTCCGAAATCACCTGTCGCGCATGCCGGAACCACCTCTCAGACGTGCCGGAAGCACGTGCCGGACACGCCGGAATCACCTACCGGACAGACCGGAACCACCTGCCGAGCACGCTGGAGCCACCTGTTCGCCTCGCTGGAACCACCTGCCGGACAGGCCAATATCAACTGCTGGCTATGCCAGAACCACCTGGGGGACGGTCCGGAATCACCTGCCAGCCATCGCGGAACCACCTCTCAGACGTACCAGAACCACCTGCCGGAGAAGGTGGAAACACGTCCTGGACAGTCTGGAACCACCTGCCGGCCAAGCCTGAACCACCTGCCAAGCACAACGGAACAACCTGCCAGACACGCCAAAATCACCTGCGTGTTATGCCAGAACCACTTGGAGGACTCTCTGGGATGACCTGCCGGGCATGCCTGAACCACCTCTCAGACGTGCCCGAACCATGTGGCGGACAGTCCGGAATCACCTGTTGGGCATGCGCAACCACCTCTGAGACGTACCAGAACCACATGCCGTGCAGGCTGGAACCACCTACCGGACAGACCGGAATCACCTTTCGGGCATGCCGGAACCACCTGTCAGATGTGCCAGAAACACGTGCCGGAGATGCCGGAAGCACCTGCCAAGCAAGTCGCAACCACCTGCTCAACTCGCCTGAATCACCTGCCGGACATGCCAAAATCACCTGCCGACTATGCCAGAACCACTTGGCGAACACTCCGGAATCACTTGCCGGGCATGCAGGAACCACCTCTCAGACATGCCAGAACCCCGTGCCAATGACCCCGGAAGCACCAGCCGAGCACTCCGGAACCACCTGCTCGACTCGCCAGAACCACCTGCCGATCACGCAAAAATCACCTGCCGGCTACGCCACAACCAGTTGGTGAACACTTTGGAATCACCTGCCAGGCTTGCTGGAACCACCTGCCAGTCATGCCAAAATCACCTGCCAACTACGCCAGAACCGCTTGGCGGACACTGCGGAAACACCTGTCGGGCCGGCTGGAACCACATCTCAGACGTGCCAGAAACGTGTTCATGAGATGCTGGAACCACACCCCGAACAGACGGATACCACCTGCCAAAACCGCCTGAACCACCTGCTGAGCACGCCGGAACCACCTGCTCGACTCACCGGTACCACCTCCCTGACACGCCAAAATCACCTGCTGGGTATGCCAGAACCACTTGGCGGACACTCCGGAATCATCTGCCGGACATGCCGGAACCAGCTCTCAGACACACCAGAACCACGTGCCGGAGACGCCAGAAGCACCTGCCGAGCATGCCGGAGCCACCTGCTCGACTCGCCAGAAACACCTGCCGGACACGCCAAAATCACCTGCCGGGTACGCCAGAACCACCTGGCGGACACTCCGAAACCACCTGTCGCGCATGCCGGAACCACCTCTCAGACGTGCTGGAAGCACGTGCCGGACACGCCGGAATCACCTACCGGACAGACCGGAACCACCTGCCGAGCACGCCGGAGCCACCTGTTCGACTCGCTGGAACCACCTGCCGGACAGGCCAATATCAACTGCTGGCTATGCCAGAACCACCTGTGGGACGGTCCGGAATCACCTGCCAGCCATGGCGTAACCACCTCTCAGACGTACCAGAACCACCTGCCGGAGAAGCTGGAAACACGTCCTGTACAGTCTGGAACCACCTGCCGGCCAAGCCTGAACCACCTGCCAAGCACAACGGAACAACCTGCCAGACACGCCAAAATCACCTGCGTGTTATGCCAGAACCACTTGGAGGACTCGCTGGGATGACCTGCCGGGCATGCCGGAACCACCTCTCAGACGTGCCAGAACCATGTGGTGGACAGTCCGGAATCACCTGTTGGGCATACGCAACCACCTCTGAGACGTACCAGAACCATGTGCCGTGCACGCCGGAACCACCTCCCGGACAGACCGGAATCAACTTTTGGGCATGCCGGAACCACCAGTCAGATGTGCCAGAAACACGTGCCGGAGACGCCGGAAGCACCTGCCGAGCACGTCGCAAGCACCTGCTCAACTCGCCTGAACCACCTGCCGGACACGCCAAAATCACCTGCCCGCTACACCAGCACCACTTCGGGGACAAGCCGGAATCACGTGAGGGGCATGCCAGCACAGCCTCTCAGACTGAACCTCGTGCCGGACACCACAGAACCACCTGCCGGACAGACCGGAACCACCTGCCGGACACGCCGGAACCACCGGCTCGACCCGCCAGAACGACCGCTTGACATGCAAAATCACCTGCCGGCTACACCGGAAACACTTGGCGAACACTCCGGAATCACCTGCCGGGCATGCCGGAACCACCTCTCAGATATGCCAGAACCACGTGCCAATGACCCCGGAAGCCCCTGCCGAGCACGCCGGAACCACCTGCTCGACTCGCCAGAACCACCTGCCGGACACGCAAAAATCACCTGCCGGCTACGCTACAACCAGTTGGGGAACACTTCGGAATCACCTGCCGGGCTTGCTGGAACCACCTGCCGGTCATGCCAAAATCACCTGCCAACTACGCCAGAACCGCTTGGCGGACACTGCGGAAACACCTGTCGGGCCAGCAGGAACCACATCTCACACGTGCCAGAACCATGTGCATGAGATGCTGGAACCACACCCCGAACAGACGGAAAACACCTGCCAGACCCGTCTGAACAACCTGCCGAGCACGCCGGAGCCACCTGCTCGACTCGCCGGAACCACCTACCTGACATGCCCAAATCACCAGCCGGGTATGCCAGAACCACTTGGCGGACACTCCGGAATCATCTGCCGGACATGCCGGAACCAGCTCTCAGACACACCAGAACCACGTGCCGGAGACGCCGGAAGCACCTGCCGAGCATGCCAGAGCCACATGCTCGACTCGCCAGAAACACCTGCCGGACACGCCAAAATCACCTGCGGGGTACCCCAGAACCACCTGGCGGACACTCCGAAACCACCTGTCGCGCATGCCGGAACCACATCTCAGACGTGCCGGAAGCACGTGCCGGACACGCCGGAATCACCTAGCGGACAGACCGGAACCACCTGCCGAGCACGCTGGAGCCACCTGTTCGACTCGCTGGAACCACCTGCCGGACAGGCCAATATCAACTGCTGGCTATGCCAGAACCACCTGGGGGACGGTCCGGAATCACCTGCCAGCCATGGCGGAACCACCTCTCAGACGTACCAGAACCACCTGCCGGAGAAGGTGGAAACACGTCCTGGACAGTCTGGAACCACCTGCCGGCCAAGCCTGAACCACCTGCCAAGCACAACGGAACAACCTGCCAGACACGCCAAAATCACCTGCGTGTTATGCCAGAACCACTTGGAGGACTCTCTGGGATGACCTGCCGGGCATGCCGGAACCACCTCTCAGACGTGCCAGAAGCACGTGGCGGACAGTCCGGAATCACCTGTTGGGCATACGCAACCACCTCTGACACGTACCAGAACCACGTGCCGTGCAGGCTGGAACCACCTACCGGACAGACCGGAATCACCTTTCGGGCATGCCGGAACCACCTGTCAGATGTGCCAGAAACACGTGCCGGAGACGCCGGAAGCACCTGCCAAGAACGTCGCAACCACCTGCTCAACTCGCCTGAACCACCTGCCGGACATGCCAAAATCACCTGCCGACTATGCCAGAACCACTTGGCGAACACTCCGGAATCACTTGCCGGGCATGCAGGAACCACCTCTCAGACATGCCAGAACCCCGTGCCAATGACCCCGGAAGCACCAGCCGAGCACGCCGGAACCACCTGCTCGACTCGCCAGAACCACCTGCCGATCACGCAAAAATCACCTGCCGGCTACGCCACAACCAGTTGGGGAACACTGTGGAATCACCTGCCAGGCTTGCTGGAACCACCTGCCAGTCATGCCAAAATCACCTGCCAACTACGCCAGAACCGCTTGGCGGACACTGTGGAAACACCTGTCGGGCCGGCTGGAACCACATCTCAGACGTGCCAGAAACGTGTTCATGAGATGCTGGAACCACACCCCGAACAGACGGATACCACCTGCCAGAACCGCCTGAACCACCTGCTGAGCACGCCGGAACCACCTGCTCGACTCACCGGTACCACCTCCCTGACACGCCAAAATCACCTGCTGGGTATGCCAGAACCACTTGGCGGCCACTCCGGAATCATCTGCCGGACATGCCGGAACCAGCTCTCAGACACACCAGAACCAAGTGCCGGAGACGCCGGAAGCACCTGCCGAGCATGCTGGAGCCACCTGCTCGACTCGCCAGAAACACCTGCCGGACACGCCAAAATCACCTGCCGGGTATGCCAGAACCACCTGGCGGACACTACGGAATCACCTGCCGCGCATGCCGGAACCACCTCTCAGACGTGCCGGAAGCACGTGCCGGACACGCCAGAAACACCTACCGGACAGACCGGAACGACCTGCCAAGAACGCCGGAGCCACCTGTTCGACTCGCTGGAACCACCTGCCGGACAGGCCAATATCAACTGCTGGCTATTCCAGAACCACCTGGGGGACAGTCCGGGATCACCTGCCAGCCATGGCGGAACCACCTCTCAGATGTACCAGAACCACCTGCCGGAGAAGCTGGAAACACGTCCTGGACAGACTGGAAGCACGTGACGGCCATGCCTGAACCACCTGCCGAGCACGGCGGAACCACCCGCCGGACACGCCAATATCACCTGCGGGCTACGCCAGAACCACTTGGACGACTCTCCGAAATGACCTGCCGGGCATGTTGGAACCACCTCTCAGACGTGCCAGAAGCACGTGGTGGACAGTCCGGAATCCCCTGTTGGGCATACGCAACCACCTCTGACACGTACCAGAACCACGTGCCGTGCACGCCGGAACCACCTACCGGACAGACCGGAATCAACTTTTGGGCATGCCGGAACCACCAGTCAGATGTGCCAGAAACACGTGCCGGAGACGCCGGAAGCACCTGCCGAGCACGTCGCAAGCACCTGCTCAACTCGCCTGAACCACCTGCCGGACACGCCAAAATCACCTGCCCGCTACACCAGCACCACTTCGGGGACAAGCCGGAATCACGTGAGGGGCATGCCGGCACAGCCTCTCAGACTGAACCTCGTGCCGGACACCACAGAACCACCTGCCGGACAGACCGGAACCACCTGCCGGACACGCCGGAAAAACCGGCTCGACCCGCCGGAACGACCGCTGGACATGCAAAATCACCTGCCGGCTACGCCGGAAACACTTGGCGAACACTCCGGAATCACCTGCCGGGCATGCCGGAACCACCTCTCAGATATGCCAGAACCACGTGCCAATGACCCCGGAAGCACCTGCCGAGCACGCCGGAACCACCTGCTCGACTCGCCAGAACCACCTGCCGGACACGCAAAAATCACCTGCCGGCTACGCCACAACCCGTTGGGGAACACTTCGGAATCACCTGCCGGGCTTGCTGGAACCACCTGCCGGTCATGCCAAAATCACCTGCCAACTACGCCAGTACCACTTGGCGGACACTGTGGAAACACCTGTCGGGCCGGCCGGAACCACATCTCACACGTGCCAGAACCATGTGCATGAGATGCTGGAACCACACCCCGAACAGACGGAAAACACCTGCCAGACCCGTCTGAACAACCTGCCGAGCACGCCGGAGCCACCTGCTCGACTCGCCGGAACCACCTACCTGACATGCCCAAATCACCAGCCGGGTATGCCAGAACCACTTGGCGGACACTCCGGAATCATCTGCCGGACATGCCGGAACCAGCTCTCAGACACACCAGAACCACGTGCCGGACACGCCCGAATCACCTAGCGCACCACCGGAACCACCTTCCGAGCACGCCGGAGCCACCTGTTCGACTGGCTCTAACCACCTGCCGGACAGGCCAATATTAACTGCTGGCTATGCCAGAACCACCTGGGGGACAGTCCGGGATCACCTGCCAGCCATGGCGGAACCACATCTCAGACGTACCAGAACCACCTGCCGGAGAAGCTGGAAACACGTCCTGGACAGACTGGAACCACGTGACGGCCATGCCTGAACCACCTGCCGAGCACGGCGGAACCACCTGCCGGACACGCCAAAATCACCTGCGGGCTACGCCAGAACCACTTGGACGACTCTCCGAAATGACCTGCCGGGCATGTTGGAACCACCTCTCAGACGTGCCAGAAGCACGTGGCGGACAGTCCGGAATCACCTGTTGGGCATACGCAACCACCTCTGAGACGTACCAGAACCACGTGCCGTGCACGCCGGAACCACCTACCGGACAGACCGGAATCAACTTTTGGGCATGCCGGAACCACCAGTCAGATGTGCCAGAAACACGTGCCGGAGACGCCGGAAGCACCTGCCGAGCAGGTCGCAACCACCTGCTCAACTCGCCTGAACCACCTGCCGGACATGCCAAAATCACCTGCCGACTATGCCAGAACCACTTGGCGAACACTCCGGAATCACTTGCCGGGCATGCAGGAACCACCTCTCAGACATGCCAGAACCCCGTGCCAATGACCCCGGAAGCACCAGCCGAGCACGCCGGAACCACCTGCTCAACTCGCCTGAACGACCTGCCGGACACGCCAAAATCACCTGCCCGCTACACCAGCACCACTTCGGGGACAAGCCGGAATCACGTGAGGGGCATGCCGGCACAGCCTCTCAGACTGAACCTCGTGCCGGACACCACAGAACCACCTGCCGGACAGACCGGAACCACCTGCCGGACACGCCGGAACCACCGGCTCGACCCGCTGAAACAACCACTGGACATGCAAAATCACCTGCCGGCTACGCCGGAAACACTTGGCGAACACTCCGGAATCACCTGCCGGGCATGCCGGAACCACCTCTCAGATATGCCAGAACCACGTGCCAATGACCCCGGAAGCACCTGCCGAGCACGCCGGAACCACCTGCTCGACTCGCCAGAACCACCTGCCGGACACGCAAAAATCACCTGCCGGCTACGCCACAACCAGTTGGGGAACACTTCGGAATCACCTGCCGGGCTTGCTGGAACCACCTGCCGGTCATGCCAAAATCACCTGCCAACTACGCCAGTACCACTTGGCGGACACTGTGGAAACACCTGTCGGGCCGGCCGGAACCACATCTCACACGTGCCAGAACCATGTGCATGAGATGCTGGAACCACACCCCGAACAGACGGAAAACACCTGCCAGACCCGTCTGAACAACCTGCCGAGCACGCCGGAGCCACCTGCTCGACTCGCCGGAACCACCTACCTGACATGCCCAAATCACCAGCCGGGTATGCCAGAACCACTTGGCGGACACTCCGGAATCATCTGCCGGACATGCCGGAACCAGCTCTCAGACACACCAGAACCACGTGCCGGACACGCCGGAATCACCTAGCGCACCACCGGAACCACCTGCCGAGCACGCCGGAGCCACCTGTTCGACTGGCTCTAACCACCTGCCGGACAGGCCAATATTAACTGCTGGCTATGCCAGAACCACCTGGGGGACGGTCCGGAATCACCTGCCAGCCATGGCGGACCCACCTCTCACACGTACCAGAACCACCTGCCGGAGAAGCTGGAAAAACGTCCTGGACAGTCTGGAACCACCTGCCGGCCAAGCCTGAACCACCTGCCAAGCACAACGGAACAACCTGCCAGACACGCCAAAATCACCTGCGTGTTATGCCAGAACCACTTGGAGGAGTCTCTGGGATGACCTGCCGGGCATGCCGGAACCACCTCTCAGACGTGCCCGAACCATGTGGCGGACAGTCCGGAATCACCTGTTGGGCATGCGCAACCACCTCTGAGACGTACCAGAACCACATGCCGTGCAGGCTGGAACCACCTACCGGACAGACCGGAATCACCTTTCGGGCATGCCGGAACCACCTGTCAGATGTGCCAGAAACACGTGCCGGAGATGCCGGAAGCACCTGCCAAGCACGTTGGAACCACCTGGTCAACTCGCCTGAACCACCTGCCGGACATGACAAAATCACCTACCGACTATGCCAGAACCACTTGGCGAACACTCCGGAATGACTTGCCGGGCATGCAGGAACCACCTCTCAGACATGCCAGAATCCCGTGCCAATGACCCCGGAAGCTCCAGCCGAGCACGCCAGAACCACCTGCTCAACTCGCCTGATCCACCTGCCGGACACGCCAAAATCACCTGCCCGCTACACCAGCACCACTTCGGGGACAAGCCAGAATCACGTGAGGGGCATGCCGGCACAGCCTCTCAGACTGAACCTCGTGCCGGACACCACAGAACCACCTGCTGGACAGACCGGAACCACCTGCCGGACACGCCGGAACCACCGGCTCGACCCGCCGGAACGACCGCTGGACATGCAAAATCACCTGCCGGCTATGCCGGAAACACTTGGCGAACACTCCGGAATCACCTGCCGGGCATGCCGGAACCACCTCTCAGATATGCCAGAACCACGTGCCAATGACCCCGGAAGCACCTGCCGAGCACGCCGGAACCACCTGCTCGACTCGCCCGAACCACATGCCGAACAGGCAAAAATCACCTGCCAGCTACGCCACAACCAGTTGGGGAACACTTCGGAATCACCTGCCGGCCTTGCAGGAACCACCTGCCGGTCATGCCAAAATCACCTGCCAACTACGCCAGTACCACTTGGCGGACACTGTGGAAACACCTGTCGGGCCGGCCGGAACCACATCTCACACGTGCCAGAACCATGTGGATGAGATGCTGGAACCACACCCCGAACAGACGGAAAACACCTGCCAGACCCGTCTGAACAACCTGCCGAGCACGCCGGAGCCACCTGCTCGACTCGCCGGAACCACCTACCTGACATGCCCAAATCACCAGCCGGGTATGCCAGAACCACTTGGCGGACACTCCGGAATCATCTGCCGGACATGCCGGAACCAGCTCTCAGACACACCAGAACCACGTGCCGGAGACGCCGGAAGCACCTGCCGAGGATGCCGGAGCCACCTGCTCGACTCGCCAGAAACACCTGCCGGACACGCCAAAATCACCTGCCGGGTACGCCAGAACCACCTGGCGGACACTCCGAAATCACCTGTCGCGCATGCCGGAACCACCTCTCAGACGTGCCGGAAGCACGTGCCGGACACGCCGGAATCACCTAGCGGACAGACCGGAACCACCTGCCGAGCACGCCGGAGCCACCTGTTCGACTGGCTGGAGCCACCTGCCGGACAGGCCAATATCAACTGCTGGCTATGCCAGAACCACCTGGGGGACAGTCCGGGATCACCTGCCAGCCATGGCGGAACGACCTCTCACACGTACCAGAACCACCTGCCGGAGAAGCTGGAAACACGTCCTGGACAGACTGGAACCAAGTGACGGCCATGCCTGAACCACATGCCGAGCACGGTCGAACCACCTGCCGGACGCGCCAAAATCACCTGCGGGCTACGCCAGAACCACTTGGACGACTCTCTGGGATGACCTGCCGGGCATGCCGGAACCACCTCTCAGACGTGCCAGAAGCACGTGGCGGACAGTCGGGAATCACCTGTTGGGCATACGCAACCACCTCTGAGACGTACCAGAACCACGTGCCGTGCACGCCGGAACCACCTACCGGACAGACCGGAATCAACTTTTGGGCATGCCGGAACCACCAGTCAGATGTGCCAGAAACACGTGCCGGAGACGCCGGAAGCACATGCCGAGCACGTCGCAACCACCTGCTCAACTCGCCTGAACCACCTGCCGGACACGCCAAAATCACCTGCCCGCTACACCAGCACCACTTCGGGGACAAGCCGGAATCACGTGAGGGGCATGCCGGCACAGCCTCTCAGACTGAACCTCGTGCCGGACACCACAGAACCACCTGCCGGACAGACCGGAACCACCTGCCGGACACGCCGGAACCACCGGCTCGACCCGCCGGAACGACCGCTGGACATGCAAAATCACCTGCCGGCTACGCCGGAAACACTTGGCGAACACTCCGGAATCACCTGCCGGGCATGCCGGAACCACCTCTCAGATATGCCAGAACCACGTGCCAATGACCCCGGAAGCACCTGCCGAGCACGCCGGAACCACCTGCTCGACTCGCCAGAACCACCTGCCGGACACGCAAAAATCACCTGCCGGCTACGCCACAACCAGTTGGGGAACACTTCGGAATCACCTGCCGGGCTTGCTGGAACCACCTGCCGGTCATGCCAAAATCACCTGCCAACTACGCCAGTACCACTTGGCGGACACTGTGGAAACACCTGTCGGGCCGGCCGGAACCACATCTCAGACGTGCCAGAACCATGTGCATGAGATGCTGGAACCACACCCCGAACAGACGGAAAACACCTGCCAGAACCGTCTGAACAACCTGCCGAGCACGCCGGAGCCACCTGCTCGACTCGCCGGAACCACCTACCTGACATGCCCAAATCACCAGCCGGGTATGCCAGAACCACTTGGCGGACACTCCGGAATCATCTGCCAGACATGCCGGAACCAGCTCTCAGACACACCAGAACCACGTGCCGGAGACGCCGGAAGCACCTGCCGAGCATGCCGGAGCCACCTGCTCGACTCGCCAGAAAAACCTGCCGGACACGCCAAAATCAACTGCCGGGTACGCCAGAACCACCTGGCGGACACTCCGAAATCACCTGTCGCGCATTCCGGAACCACCTCTCAGACGTGCCGGAAGCACGTGCCGGACACGCCGGAATCACCTAGCGGACAGACCGGAACCACCTGCCGAGCACGCCGGAGCCACCTGTTCGACTGGCTGGAACCACCTGCCTGACATGCCAAAATCAACAGCCGGGTATGCCAGAACCACTTGGCGGACACTCCGGAATCATCTGCCGTACATGCCGGATCCAGCTCTCAGACACACCAGAACCACCTGCCGGACAAGCCAGAATCACCTAGCGGACCACCGGAACCACCTGCCGAGCACGCCGGAGCCACCTGTTCGACTGGCTGGAACCACCTGCCGGACAGGCCAATATCAACTGCTGGCTATGCCAGAACCACCTGGGGGACAGTCCGGGATCACCTGCCAGCCATGGCGGAACCACCTCTCACACATACCAGAACCACCTGCCGGAGAAGCTGGAAACACGTCCTGGACAGACTGGAACCACGTGACGGCCATGCCTGAACCACCTGCCGAGCACGGCGGAACCACCTGCCGGACACGCCAAAATCACCTGCGGGCTACGCCAGAACCACTTGGACGACTCTCCGAAATGACCTGCCGGGCATGTTGGAACCACCTCTCAGACGTGCCAGAAGCACGTGGCGGACAGTCCGGAATCACCTGTTGGGCATACGCAACCACCTCTGAGACGTACCAGAACCACGTGCCGTGCACGCCGGAACCACCTACCGGACAGACCGGAATCAACTTTTGGGCATGCCGGAACCACCAGTCAGATGTGCCAGAAACACGTGCCGGAGACGCCGGAAGCACCTGCCGAGCACGTCGCAACCACCTGCTCAACTCGCCTGAACCACCTGCCGGACATGCCAAAATCACCTGCCGACTATGCCAGAACCACTTGGCGAACACTCCGGAATCACTTGCCGGGCATGCAGGAACCACCTCTCAGACATGCCAGAACCCCGTGCCAATGACCCCGGAATCACCAGCCGAGCACGCCGGAACCACCTGCTCAACTCGCCTGAACCACCTGCCGGACACGCCAAAATCACCTGCCCGCTACACCAGCACCACTTCGGGGACAAGCCGGAATCACGTGAGGGGCATGCCGGCACAGCCTCTCAGACTGAACCTCGTGCCGGACACCACAGAACCACCTGCCGGACAGACCGGAACCACCTGCCGGACACGCCGGAACCACCGGCTCGACCCGCCAGAACGACCACTGGACATGCAAAATCACCTGCCGGCTACGCCGGAAACACTTGGCGAACACTCCGGAATCACCTGGAGGGCATACCGGAACCACCCATCAGATATGCCAGAACCACGTGCCAATGACCCCGGAAGCACCTGCCGAGCACGCCGGAACCACCTGCTCGACTCGCCAGAACCACCTGCCGGACACGCAAAAATCACCTGCCGGCTACGCCACAACCAGTTGGGGAACACTTCGGAATCACCTGCCGGGCTTGCTGGAACCACCTGCCGGTCATGCCAAAATCACCTGCCAACTACGCCAGTACCACTTGGCGGACACTGTGGAAACACCTGTCGGGCCGGCCGGAACCACATCTCACACGTGCCAGAACCATGTGCATGAGATGCTGGAACCACACCCCGAACAGACGGAAAACACCTGCCAGACTCGTCTGAACAACCTGCCGAGCACGCCGGAGCCACCTGCTCGACTCGCCGGAACCACCTACCTGACATGCCAAAATCACCAGCCGGGTATGCCAGAACCACTTGGCGGACACTCCGGAATCATCTGCCGGACATGCCGGAACCAGCTCTCAGACACACCAGAACCACGTGCCGGACACGCCGGAATCACCTAGCGCACCACCGGAACCACCTGCCGAGCACGCCGGAGCCACCTGTTCGACTGGCTCTAACCACCTGCCGGACAGGCCAATATTAACTGCTGGCTATGCCAGAACCACCTGGGGGACGGTCCGGAATCACCTGCCAGCCATGGCGGACCCACCTCTCACACGTACCAGAACCACCTGCCGGAGAAGCTGGAAAAACGTCCTGGACAGTCTGGAACCACCTGCCGGCCAAGCCTGAACCACCTGCCAAGCACAACGGAACAACCTGCCAGACACGCCAAAATCACCTGCGTGTTATGCCAGAACCACTTGGAGGACTCTCTGGGATGACCTGCCGGGCATGCCGGAACCACCTCTCAGACGTGCCCGAACCATGTGGCGGACAGTCCGGAATCACCTGTTGGGCATGCGCAACCACCACTGAGACGTACCAGAACCACATGCCGTGCAGGCTGGAACCACCTACCGGACAGACCGGAATCACCTTTCGGGCATGCCGGAACCACCTGTCAGATGTGCCAGAAACACGTGCCGGAGATGCCGGAAGCACCTGCCAAGCACGTTGGAACCACCTGCTCAACTCGCCTGAACCACCTGCCGGACATGCCAAAATCACCTGCCGACTATGCCAGAACTACTTGGCGAACACTCCGGAATCACTTGCCGGGCATGCAGGAACCACCTCTCAGACATGCCAGAATCCCGTGCCAATGACCCCGGAAGCACCAGCCGAGCACGCCAGAACCACCTGCTCAACTCGCCTGATCCACCTGCCGGACACGCCAAAATCACCTGCCCGCTACACCAGCACCACTTCGGGGACAAGCCAGAATCACGTGAGGGGCATGCCGGCACAGACTCTCAGACTGAACCTCGTGCCGGACACCACAGAACCACCTGCCGGACAGACCGGAACCACCTGCCGGACACGCCGGAACCACCGGCTCGACCCGCCGGAACGACCGCTGGACATGCAAAATCACCTGCCGGCTACGCCGGAAACACTTGCCGAACACTCCGGAATCACCTGCCGGGCATGCCGGAACCACCTCTCAGATATGCCAGAACCACGTGCCAATGACCCCGGAAGCACCTGCCGAGCACGCCGGAACCACCTGCTCGACTCTCCCGAACCACATGCCGGACAGGCAAAAATCACCTGCCAGCTACGCCACAACCAGTTGGGGAACACTTCGGAATCACCTGCCGGCCTTGCAGGAACCACCTGCCGGTCATGCCAAAATCACCTGCCAACTACGCCAGTACCACTTGGCGGACACTGTGGAAACACCTGTCGGGCCGGCCGGAACCACATCTCACACGTGCCAGAACCATGTGGATGAGATGCTGGAACCACACCCCGAACAGACGGAAAACACCTGCCAGACCCGTCTGAACAACCTGCCGAGCACGCCGGAGCCACCTGCTCGACTCGCCGGAACCACCTACCTGACATGCCCAAATCACCAGCCGGGTATGCCAGAACCACTTGGCGGACACTCCGGAATCATCTGCCGGACATGCCGGAACCAGCTCTCAGACACACCAGAACCACGTGCCGGAGACGCCGGAAGCACCTGCCGAGCATGCCGGAGCCACCTGCTCGACTCGCCAGAAACACCTGCCGGACACGCCAAAATCACCTGCCGGGTACGCCAGAACCACCTGGCGGACACTCCGAAATCACCTGCCGCGCATGCCGGAACCACCTCTCAGACGTGCCGGAAGCACGTGCCGGACACGCCGGAATCACCTAGCGGACAGACCGGAACCACCTGCCGAGCACGCCGGAGCCACCTGTTCGACTGGCTGGAGCCACCTGCCGGACAGGCCAATATCAACTGCTGGCTATGCCAGAACCACCTGGGGGACAGTCCGGGATCACCTGCCAGCCATGGCGGAACCACCTCTCACACGGACCAGAACCACCTGCCGGAGAAGCAGGAAACACGTCCTGGACAGACTGGAACCACGTGACGGCCATGCCTGAACCACCTGCCGAGCACGGTCGAACCACCTGCCGGACACGCCAAAATCACCTGCGGGCTACGCCAGAACCACTTGGACGACTCTCCGAAATGACCTGCTGGGCATGTTGGAACCACCACTCAGACGTGCCAGAAGCACGTGGCGGACAGTCGGGAATCACCTGTTGGGCATATGCAACCACCTCTGAGACGTACCAGAACCACGTGCCGTGCACGCCCGAACCACCTACCGGACAGACCGGAATCAACTTTTGGGCATGCCGGAACCACCAGTCAGATGTGCCAGAAACACGTGCCGGAGACGCCGGAAGCACCTGCCGAGCACGTCGCAACCACCTGCTCAACTCGCCTGAACCACCTGCCGGACACGCCAAAATCACCTGCCCGCTACACCAGCACCACTTCGGGGACAAGCCGGAATCACGTGAGGGGCATGCCGGCACAGCCTCTCAGACTGAACCTCGTGCCGGACACCACAGAACCACCTGCCGGACAGACCGGAACCACCTGCCGGACACGCCGGAACCACCGGCTCGACCCGCCGGAACGACCGCTGGACATGCAAAATCACCTGCCGGCTACGCCGGAAACACTTGGCGAACACTCCGGAATCACCCGCCGGGCATGCCGGAACCACCTCTCAGATAAACCAGAACCACGTGCCAATGACCCCGGAAGCACCAGCCGAGCACGCCGGAACCACCTGCTCAACTCGCCAGAACCACCTGCCGGACACGCAAAAATCACCTGCCGGCAACACCACAACCAGTTGGGGAACACGTCGGAATCACCTGCCGGGCTTGCTGGAACCACCTGCCGGTCATGCCAAAATCACCTGCCAACTACGCCAGGACCACTTGGCGGACACTGTCGAAACACCTGTCGGGCCGGCCGGAACCACATCTCAGACGTGCCAGAACCATGTGCATGATATGCTGGAACCACACCCCGAACAGACGGAAAACACCTGCCAGACCCGTCTGAACAACCTGCCGAGCACGCCGGAGCCACCTGCTCGACTCGCCGGAACCACCTACCTGACATGCCCAAATCACCAGTCGGGTATGCCAGAACCACTTGGCGGACACTCCGGAATCATCTGCCGGACATGCCGGAACCAGCTCTCAGACACACCAGAACCAAGTGCCGGAGACGCCGGAAGCACCTGCCGAGCATGCCGGAGCCACCTGCTCGACTCGCCAGAAACACCTGCCGGACACGCCAAAATCACCTGCCGGGTACGCCAGAACCACCTGGCGGACACTCCGAAACCACCTGTCGCGCATGCTGGAACCACCTCTCAGACGTGCCGGAAGCACGTGCCGGACACGCCGGAATCACCTACCGGACAGACCGGAACCACCTGCCAAGAACGCCAGAGCCGCCTGTTCGACTCGCTGGAACCACCTGCCGGACAGGCCAATATAAACTGCTGGCTATGCCAGAACCACCTGGGGGACAGTCCGGGATCACCTGCCAGCCATGGCGGAACCACCTCTCAGACGTACCAGAACCACCTGCCGGAGAAGCTGGAAACACGTCCTGGACAGACTGGAACCACGTGACGGCCATGCCTGAACCACCTGCCGAGCACGGCGGAACCACCTGCCGGAGACGCCAAAATCACCTGCGGGCTACGCCAGAACCACTTGGACGACTCTCCGAAATGACCTGCCGGGCATGTTGGAACCACCTCTCAGACGTGCCAGAAGCACGTGGCGGACAGTCCGGAATCACCTGTTGGGCATACGCAACCACCTCTGAGACGTACCAGAACCACGTGCCGTGCACGCCGGAACCACCTACCGGACAGACCGGAATCAACATTTGGGCATGCCGGAACCACCAGTCATATGTGCCAGAAACACGTGCCAGAGACGCCGGAAGCACCTGCCAAGCACGTCGCAAGCACCTGCTCAACTCGCCTGAACCACCTGCCGGACATGCCAAAATCACCTGCCCGCTACACCAGCACCACTTCGGGGACAAGCCGGAATCACGTGAGGGGCATGCCGGCACAGCCTCTCAGACTGAACCTCGTGCCGGACACCACAGAACCACCTGCCGGACAGACCGGAACCACCTGCCGGACACGCCGGAACCACCGGCTTGACCCGCCGGAACGACCGCTGGACATGCAAAATCACCTGCCAGCTACGCCGGAAACACTTGGCGGACACTCCGGAATCATCTGCCGGACATGCCGGAACCAGCTCTCAGACACACCAGAACCACGTGCCGGAGACGCCGGAAGCACCTGCCGAGCATGCCGGAGCCACCTGCTCGACTCGCCAGAAACACCTGCCGGACACGCCAAAATCACCTGCCGGGTACGCCAGAACCACCTGGCGGACACTCCGAAACCACCTGTCACGCATGCCGGAACCACCTCTCAGACGTGCCGGAAGCACGTGCCGGACACGCCGGAATCACCTACCGGACAGACCGGAACCACCTGCCGAGCACGCCGGAGCCACCTGTTCGACTCGCTGGAACCACCTGCCGGACAGGCCAATATCAACTGCTGACTATGCCAGAACCACCTGGGGGACGGTCCGGAATCACCTGCCAGCCATGGCGGAACCACCTCTCAGACGTACCAGAACCACCTGCCGGAGAAGCTGGAAAGACGTCCTGTACAGTCTGGAACCACCTGCCGGCCAAGCCTGAACCACCTGCCAAGCACAACGGAACAACCTGCCAGACACGCCAAAATCACCTGCGTGTTATGCCAGAACCACTTGGAGGACTCTCTGGGATGACCAGCCGGGCATGCCGGAACCACCTCTCAGACGTGCCAGAACCATGTGGTGGACAGTCCGGAATCACCTGTTGGGCATACGCAACCACCTCTGACACGTACCAGAACCACGTGCCGTGCACGCCGGAACCACCTACCGGACAGACCGGAATCAACTTTTGGGCATGCCGGAACCACCAGTCAGATGTGCCAGAAACACGTGCCGGAGACGCCGGAAGCACCTGCCGAGCACGTCGCAAGCACCTGCTCAACTCGCCTGAACCACCTGCCGGACACGCCAAAATCACCTGCCCGCTACACCAGCACCACTTCGGGGACAAGCCGGAATCACGTGAGGGGCATGCCGGCACAGCCTCTCAGACTGAACCTCGTGCCGGACACCACAGAACCACCTGCCGGACAGACCGGAACCACCTGCCGGACACGCCGGAACCACCGGCTCGACCCGCCGGAACGACCGCTGGACATGCAAAATCACCTGCCGGCTACACCGGAAACACTTGGCGAACACTCCGGAATCACCTGCCGGGCATGCCGGAACCACCTCTCAGATATGCCAGAACCACGGGCCAATGACCCCGGAAGCACCTGCCGAGCACGCCGGAACCACCTGCTCGACTCGCCAGAACCACCTGCCGGACACGCAAAAATCACCTGCCGGCTACGCCACAACCAGTTGGGGAACACTTCGGAATCACCTGCCGGGCTTGCTGGAACCACCTGCCGGTCATGCCAAAATCACCTGCCAACTACGCCAGTACCTCTTGGCGGACACTGCGGAAACACCTGTCGGGCCGGCAGGAACCACATCTCACACGTGCCAGAACCATGTGCATGAGATGCTGGAACCACACCCCGAACAGACGGAAAACACCTGCCAGAACCGCCTGAACCACCTGCTGAGCACGCCAGAACCACCTGCTCGACTCACCGGTACCACCTCCCTGACACGCCAAAATCACCTGCTGGGTATGCCAGAACCACTTGGCGGACACTCCGGAATCATCTGCCGGACATGCCGGAACCAGCTCTCAGACACACCAGAACCAAGTGCCAGAGACGCCGGAAGCACCTGCCGAGCATGCCGGAGCCACCTGCTCGACTCGCCAGAAACACCTGCCGGACACGCCAAAATCACCTGCCGGGCATGCCAGAACCACCTGGCGGACACTACGGAATCACCTGCCGCGCATGCCGGAACCACCTCTCAGACGTGCCGGAAGCACGTGCCGGACACGCCGGAAACACCTACCGGACAGACCGGAACCACCTGCCAAGAACGCCGGAGCCACCTGTTCGACTCGCTGGAACCACCTGCCGGACAGGCCAATATCAACTGCTGGCTATGCCAGAACCACCTGGGGGACAGTCCGGGATCACCTGCCAGCCATGGTGGAACCACCTCTCAGACGTACCAGAACCACCTGCCGGAGAAGCTGGAAACACGTCCTGGACAGACTGGAACCACGTGACGGCCGTGCCTGAACCACCTGCCGAGCACGGCGGAACCACCTGCCGGACACGCCAAAATCACCTGCGGGCTACGCCAGAACCACTTGGACGACTCTCCGAAATGACCTGCCGGGCATGTTGGAACCACCTCTCAGACGTGCCAGAAGCACGTGGCGGACAGTCCGGAATCACCTGTTGGGCATACGCAACCACCTCTGAGACGTACCAGAACCACGTGCCGTGCACGCCGGAACCACCTACCGGACAGACCGGAATCAACTTTTGGGCATGCCGGAACCACCAGTCAGATGTGCCAGAAACACGTGCCGGAGACGCCGGAAGCACCTGCCGAGCACGTCGCAACCACCTGCTCAACTCGCCTGAACCACTTGCCGGACATGCGGACATGCCAAATTCACCTGCCCGCTACACCAGCACCACTTCGGGGACAACCCGGAATCACGTGAGGGGCATGCCGGCACAGCCTCTCAGACTGAACCTCGTGCCGGACACCACAGAACCACCTGCCGGACAGACCGGAACCACCTGCCGGACACGCCGGAACCACCGGCTCGACCCGCCGGAACGACCGCTGGACATGCAAAATCACCTGCCGGCTACGCCGGAAACACTTGGCGAACACTCCGGAATCACCTGCCGGGCATGCCGGAACCACCTCTCAGATATGCCAGAACCACGTGCCAATGACCCCGGAAGCACCAGCCGAGCACGCCGGAACCACCTGCTCGACTCGCCAGAACCACCTGCCGGACACGCAAAAATCACCTGCCGGCTACGCCACAACCAGTTGGGGAACACTTCGGAATCACCTGCCGGCCTTGCTGGAACCACCTGCCGGTCATGCCAAAATCACCTGCCAACTACACCAGGACCACTTGGCGGACACTGTGGAAACACCTGTCGGGCCGGCCGGAACCACATCTCACACGTGCGAGAACCATGTGCATGAGATGCTGGAACCACACCCCGAACAGACGGAAAACACCTGCCAGACCCGTCTGAACAACCTGCCGAGCACGCCGGAGCCACCTGCTCGACTCGCCGGAACCACCTATCTGACATGCCCAAATCACCAGTCGGGTATGCCAGAACCACTTGGCGGACACTCCGGAATCATCTGCCGGACATGCCGGAACCAGCTCTCAGACACACCAGAACCACGTGCCGGAGACGCCGGAAGCACCTGCCGAGCATGCCGGAGCCACCTGCTCGACTCGCCAGAAACACCTGCCGGACACGCCAAAATCACCTGCCGGGTACGCCAGAACCACCTGGCGGACACTCCGAAACCACCTGTCGCGCATGCCGGAACCACCTCTCAGACGTGCCGGAAGCACGTGCCGGACACGCCGGAATCACCTACCGGACAGACCGGAACCACCTGCCGAGCACGCCGGAGCCACCTGTTCGACTCGCTGGAACCACCTGCCGGACAGGCCAATATCAACTGCTGGCTATGCCAGAACCACCTGGGGGACGGTCCGGAATCACCTGCCAGCCATGGCGGAACCACCTCTCAGACGTACCAGAACCACCTGCCGGAGAAGCTGGAAACACGTCCTGGACAGTCTGGAACCACCTGCCGGCCAAGCCTGAACCACCTGCCAAGCACAACGGAACAACCTGCCAGACACGCCAAAATCACCTGTGTGTTATGCCAGAACCACTTGGAGGACTCTCTGGGATGACCTGCCGGGCATGCCGGAACCACCTCTCAGACGTGCCAGAACCATGTGGCGGACAGTCCGGAATCACCTGTTGGGCATGCGCAACCACCTCTGAGACGTACCAGAACCACATGCCGTGCAGGCTGGAACCACCTACCGGACAGACCGGAATCACCTTTCGGGCATGCCGGAACCACCTGTCAGATGTGCCAGAAACACGTGCCGGAGACGCCGGAAGCACCTGCCAAGAACGTCGCAACCACCTGCTCAACTCGCCTGAACCACCTGCCGGACATGCCAAAATCACCTGCCGACTATGCCAGAACCACTTGGCGAACACTCCGGAATCACTTGCCGGGCATGCAGGAACCACCTCTCAGACATGCCAGAACCCCGTGCCAATGACCCCGGAAGCACCAGCCGAGCACGCCGGAACCACCTGCTCGACTCGCCAGAACTACCTGCCGATCACGCAAAAATCACCTGCCGGCTACGCCACAACCAGTTGGGGAACACTGTGGAATCACCTGCCAGGCTTGCTGGAACCACCTGCCAGTCATGCCAAAATCACCTGCCAACTACGCCAGAACCGCTTGGCGGACACTGTGGAAACACCTGTCGGGCCGGCTGGAACCACATCTCAGACGTGCCAGAAACGTGTTCATGAGATGCTGGAACCACACCCCTAACAGACGGATACCACCTGCCAGAACCGCCTGAACCACCTGCTGAGCACGCCAGAACCACCTGCTCGACTCACCGGTACCACCTCCCTGACACGCCAAAATCACCTGCTGGGTATGCCAGAACCACTTGGCGGACACTCCGGAATCATCTGCCGGACATGCCGGAACCAGCTCTCAGACACACCAGAACCAAGTGCCAGAGACGCCGGAAGCACCTGCCGAGCATGCCGGAGCCACCTGCTCGACTCGCCAGAAACACCTGCCGGACACGCCAAAATCACCTGCCGGGCATGCCAGAACCACCTGGCGGACACTACGGAATCACCTGCCGCGCATGCCGGAACCACCTCTCAGACGTGCCGGAAGCACGTGCCGGACACGCCGGAAACACCTACCGGACAGACCGGAACCACCTGCCAAGAACGCCGGAGCCACCTGTTCGACTCGCTGGAACCACCTGCCGGACAGGCCAATATCAACTGCTGGCTATGCCAGAACCACCTGGGGGACAGTCCGGGATCACCTGCCAGCCATGGTGGAACCACCTCTCAGACGTACCAGAACCACCTGCCGGAGAAGCTGGAAACACGTCCTGGACAGACTGGAACCACGTGACGGCCGTGCCTGAACCACCTGCCGAGCACGGCGGAACCACCTGCCGGACACGCCAAAATCACCTGCGGGCTACGCCAGAACCACTTGGACGACTCTCCGAAATGACCTGCCGGGCATGTTGGAACCACCTCTCAGACGTGCCAGAAGCACGTGGCGGACAGTCCGGAATCACCTGTTGGGCATACGCAACCACCTCTGAGACGTACCAGAACCACGTGCCGTGCACGCCGGAACCACCTACCGGACAGACCGGAATCAACTTTTGGGCATGCCGGAACCACCAGTCAGATGTGCCAGAAACACGTGCCGGAGACGCCGGAAGCACCTGCCGAGCACGTCGCAACCACCTGCTCAACTCGCCTGAACCACTTGCCGGACATGCGGACATGCCAAATTCACCTGCCCGCTACACCAGCACCACTTCGGGGACAACCCGGAATCACGTGAGGGGCATGCCGGCACAGCCTCTCAGACTGAACCTCGTGCCGGACACCACAGAACCACCTGCCGGACAGACCGGAACCACCTGCCGGACACGCCGGAACCACCGGCTCGACCCGCCGGAACGACCGCTGGACATGCAAAATCACCTGCCGGCTACGCCGGAAACACTTGGCGAACACTCCGGAATCACCTGCCGGGCATGCCGGAACCACCTCTCAGATATGCCAGAACCACGTGCCAATGACCCCGGAAGCACCAGCCGAGCACGCCGGAACCACCTGCTCGACTCGCCAGAACCACCTGCCGGACACGCAAAAATCACCTGCCGGCTACGCCACAACCAGTTGGGGAACACTTCGGAATCACCTGCCGGCCTTGCTGGAACCACCTGCCGGTCATGCCAAAATCACCTGCCAACTACACCAGGACCACTTGGCGGACACTGTGGAAACACCTGTCGGGCCGGCCGGAACCACATCTCACACGTGCGAGAACCATGTGCATGAGATGCTGGAACCACACCCCGAACAGACGGAAAACACCTGCCAGACCCGTCTGAACAACCTGCCGAGCACGCCGGAGCCACCTGCTCGACTCGCCGGAACCACCTATCTGACATGCCCAAATCACCAGTCGGGTATGCCAGAACCACTTGGCGGACACTCCGGAATCATCTGCCGGACATGCCGGAACCAGCTCTCAGACACACCAGAACCACGTGCCGGAGACGCCGGAAGCACCTGCCGAGCATGCCGGAGCCACCTGCTCGACTCGCCAGAAACACCTGCCGGACACGCCAAAATCACCTGCCGGGTACGCCAGAACCACCTGGCGGACACTCCGAAACCACCTGTCGCGCATGCCGGAACCACCTCTCAGACGTGCCGGAAGCACGTGCCGGACACGCCGGAATCACCTACCGGACAGACCGGAACCACCTGCCGAGCACGCCGGAGCCACCTGTTCGACTCGCTGGAACCACCTGCCGGACAGGCCAATATCAACTGCTGGCTATGCCAGAACCACCTGGGGGACGGTCCGGAATCACCTGCCAGCCATGGCGGAACCACCTCTCAGACGTACCAGAACCACCTGCCGGAGAAGCTGGAAACACGTCCTGGACAGTCTGGAACCACCTGCCGGCCAAGCCTGAACCACCTGCCAAGCACAACGGAACAACCTGCCAGACACGCCAAAATCACCTGCGTGTTATGCCAGAACCACTTGGAGGACTCTCTGGGATGACCTGCCGGGCATGCCGGAACCACCTCTCAGACGTGCCAGAACCATGTGGCGGACAGTCCGGAATCACCTGTTGGGCATGCGCAACCACCTCTGAGACGTACCAGAACCACATGCCGTGCAGGCTGGAACCACCTACCGGACAGACCGGAATCACCTTTCGGGCATGCCGGAACCACCTGTCAGATGTGCCAGAAACACGTGCCGGAGATGCCGGAAGCACATGCCAAGCACGTTGGAACCACCTGCTCAACTCGCCTGAACCACCTGCCGGACATGCCAAAATCACCTGCCGACTATGCCAGAACCACTTGGCGAACACTCCGGAATCACTTGCCGGGCATGCAGGAACCACCTCTCAGACATGCCAGAACCCCGTGCCAATGACCCCGGAAGCACCAGCCGAGCACGCCGGAACCACCTGCTCGACTCGCCAGAACCACCTGCCGATCACGCAAAAATCACCTGCCGTCTACGCCACAACCAGTTGGTGAACACTTTGGAATCACCTGCCAGGCTTGCTGGAACCACCTGCCAGTCATGCCAAAATCACCTGCCAACTACGCCAGAACCGCTTGGCGGACACTGCGGAAACACCTGTCGGGCCTGCTGGAACCACATCTCAGACGTGCCAGAAACGTGTTCATGAGATGCTGGAACCACACCCCGAACAGACGGATACCACCTGCCAGAACCGCCTGAACCACCTGATGAGCACGCCGGAACCACCTGCTCGACTCACCGGTACCACCTCCCTGACACGCCAAAATCACCTGCTGGGTATGCCAGAACCACTTGGCGGACACTCCGGAATCGTCTGCCGGACATGCCGGAACCAGCTCTCAGACACACCAGAACCAAGTGCCGGAGACGCCGGAAGCACCTGCCGAGCATGCCGGAGCCACCTGCTCGACTCGCCAGAAACACCTGCCGGACACGCCAAAATCACCTGCCGGGTATGCCAGAACCACCTGGCGGACACTACTTAATCACCTGCCGCGCATGCCGGAACCACCTCTCAGACGTGCCGGAAGCACGTGCCGGACACGCCGGAAACACCTACCGGACAGACCGGAACCACTTGCCAAGAACGCCGGAGCCACCTGTTCGACTCGCTGGAACCACCTGCCGGACAGGCCAATATCAACTGCTGGCTATGCCAGAACCACCTGGGGGACAGTCCGGGATCACCTGCCAGCCATGGCGGAACCACCTCTCAGACGTACCAGAACCACCTGCCGGAGAAGCTGGAAACACGTCCTGGACAGACTGGAACCACGTGACAGCCATGCCTGAACCACCTGCCGAGAACGCCGGAACCACCTTCCGGACACGCCAAAATCACCTGCGGGCTACGCCAGAACCACTTGGACGACTCTCCGAAATGACCTGCCGGGCATGTTGGAACCACCTCTCAGACGTGCCAGAAGCACGTGGCGGACAGTCCGGAATCACCCGTTGGGCATACGCAACCACCTCTGACACGTACCAGAACCACGTGCCGTGCACGCCGGAACCACCTACCGGACAGACCGGAATCAACTTTTGGGCATGCCGGAACCACCAGTCAGATGTGCCAGAAACACGTGCCGGAGACGCCGGAAGCACCTGCCGAGCACGTCGCAACCACCTGCTCAACTCGCCTGAACCACCTGCCGGACACGCCAAAATCACCTGCCCGCTACACCAGCACCACTTCGGGGACAAGCCGGAATCACGTGAGGGGCATGCCGGCACAGCCTCTCAGACTGAACCTCGTGCCGGACACCACAGAACCACCTGCCGGACAGACCGGAACCACCTGCCGGACACGCCGGAACCACCGGCTCGACCCGCCGGAACGACCGCTGGACATGCAAAATCACCTGCCGGCTACGCCGGAAACACTTGGCGAACACTCCGGAATCACCTGCCGGGCATGCCGGAACCACCTCTCAGATAAGCCAGAACCACGTGCCAATGACCCCGGAAGCACCAGCCGAGCACGCCGGAACCACCTGCTCAACTCGCCAGAACCACCTGCCGGACACGCAAAAATCACCTGCCGGCAACACCACAACCAGTTGGGGAACACGTCGGAATCACCTGCCGGGCTTGCTGGAACCACCTGCCGGTCATGCCAAAATAACCTGCCAACTACGCCAGGACCACTTGGCGGACACTGTCGAAACACCTGTCGGGCCGGCCGGAACCACATCTCAGACGTGCCAGAACCATGTGCATGAGATGCTGGAACCACACCCCGAACAGACGGAAAACACCTGCCAGACCCGTCTGAACAACCTGCCGAGCACGCCGGAGCCACCTGCTCGACTCGCCGGAACCACCTACCTGACATGCCCAAATCACCAGTCGGGTATGCCAGAACCACTTGGCGGACACTCCGGAATCATCTGCCGGACATGCCGGAACCAGCTCTCAGACACACCAGAACCACGTGCCGGAGACGCCGGAAGCACCTGCCGAGCATGCCGGAGCCACCTGCTCGACTCGCCAGAAACACCTGCCGGACACGCCAAAATCACCTGCCGGGTACGCCAGAACCACCTGGCGGACACTCCGAAACCACCTGTCGCGCATGCCGGAACCACCTCTCAGACGTGCCGGAAGCACGTGCCGGACACGCCGGAATCACCTACCGGACAGACCGGAACCACCTGCCAAGCATGCCGCAGCCGCCTGTTCGACTCGCTGGAACCACCTGCCGGACAGGCCAATATAAACTGCTGGCTATGCCAGAACCACCTGGGGGACGGTCCGGAATCACCTGCCAGCCATGGCGGAACCACCTCTCAGACGTACCAGAACCACCTGCCGGAGAAGCTGGAAACACGTCCTGGACAGACTGGAACCACGTGACGGCCATGCCTGAACCACCTGCCGAGCACGGCGCAACCACCTGCCGGAGACGCCAAAATCACCTGCGGGCTACGCCAGAACCACTTGGACGACTCTCCGAAATGACCTGCCGGGCATGTTGGAACCACCTCTCAGACGTGCCAGAAGCACGTGGCGGACAGTCCGGAATCACCTGTTGGGAATACGCAACCACCTCTGACACGTACCAGAACCACGTGCCGTGCACGCCGGAACCACCTACCGGACAGACCGGAATCAACTTTTGGGCATGCCGGAACCACCAGTCAGATGTGCCAGAAACACGTGCCGGAGACGCTGGAAGCACCTGCCGAGCACGTCGCAACCACCTGCTAAACTCGCCTGAACCACTTGCCGGACATGCCAAAATCACCTGCCCGCTACACCAGCACCACTTCGGGGACAAGCCGGAATCACGTGAGGGGCATGCCGGCACAGCCTCTCAGACTGAACCTCGTGCCGGACACCAGAGAACCACCTGCCGGACAGACCGGAACCACCTGCCGGACACGCCGGAACCACCGGCTCGACCCGCCGGAACGACCGCTGGACATGCAAAATCACCTGCCGGCTACACCGGAAACACTTGGCGAACACTCCGGAATCACCTGCCGGGCATGCCGGAACCACCTCTCAGATATGCCAGAACCACGTGCCAATGACCCCGGAAGCACCTGCCGAGCACGCCGGAACCACCTGCTCGACTCGCCAGAACCACCTGACGGACACGCAAAAATCACCTGCCGCCTACGCCACAACCAGTTGGGGAACACTTCGGAATCACCTGCCGGGCTTGCTGGAACCACCTGCAGGTCATGCCAAAATCACCTGCCAACTACGCCAGTACCACTTGGCGGACACTGTGGAAACACCTGTCGGGCCGGCCGGAACCACATCTCACACGTGCCAGAACCATGTGCATGAGATGCTGGAACCACACCCCGAACAGACGGAAAACACCTGCCAGACCCGTCTGAACAACCTGCCGAGCACGCCGGAGCCACCTGCTCGACTCGCCGGAACCACCTACCTGACATGCCCAAATCACCAGCCGGGTATGCCAGAACCACTTGACGGACACTCCGGAATCATCTGCCAGACATGCCGGAACCAGCTCTCAGACACACCAGAACCACGTGCCGGAGACGCCGGAAGCACCTGCCGAGCATGCCGGAGCCACCTGCTCGACTCGCCAGAAACACCTGCCGGACACGCCAAAATCACCTGCGGGGTACGCCAGAACCACCTGGCGGACACTCCGAAACCACCTGTCGCGTATGCCGGAACCACCTCTCAGACGTGCCGGAAGCACGTGCCGGACACGCCGCAATCACCTACCGGACAGACCGGAACCACCTGCCGAGCACGCTGGAGCCACCTGTTCGACTCGCTGAAACCACCTGCCGGACAGGCCAATATCAACTGCTGGCTATGCCAGAACCACCTGGGGAACGGTCCGGAATCACCTGCCAGCCATGGCGGAACCACCTCTCACACGTACCAGAACCACCTGCCGGAGAAGCTGGAAACACGTCCTGGACAGTCTGGAACCACCTGCCGCCCAAGCCTGAACCACCTGCCAAGCACAACGGAACAACCTGCCAGACACGCCAAAATCACCTGCGTGTTATGCCAGAACCACTTGGAGGACTCTCTGGGATGACCTGCTGGGCATGCCGGAACCACCTCTCAGACGTGCCAGAACCATGTGGCGGACAGTCCGGAATCACCTGTTGGGCATGCGCAACCACCTCTGAGACGTACCAGAACCACATGCCGTGCAGGCTGGAACCACCTACCGGACAGACCGGAATCACCTTTCGGGCATGCCGGAACCACCTGTCAGATGTGCCAGAAACACGTGCCGGAGATGCCGGAAGCACATGCCAAGCACGTTGGAACCACCTGCTCAACTCGCCTGAACCACCTGCCGGACATGCCAAAATCACCTGCCGACTATGCCAGAACCACTTGGCGAACACTCCGGAATCACTTGCCGGGCATGCAGGAACCACCTATCAGACATGCCAGAACCCCGTGCCAATGACCCCGGAAGCACCAGCCGAGCACGCCGGAACCACCTGCTCGACTCGCCAGAACCACCTGCCAATCACGCAAAAATCACCTGCCGTCTACGCCACAACCAGTTGGTGAACACTTTGGAATCACCTGCCAGGCTTGCTGGAACCACCTGCCAGTCATGCCAAAATCACCTGCCAACTACGCCAGAACCGCTTGGCGGACACTGCGGAAACACCTGTCGGGCCGGCTGGAACCACTTCACAGACGTGCCAGAAACGTGTTCATGAGATGCTGGAACCACACCCCGAACAGACGGATACCACCTGCCAGAACCGCCTGAACCACCTGATGAGCACGCCGGAACCACCTGCTCGACTCACCGGTACCACCTCCCTGACACGCCAAAATCACCTGCTGGGTATGCCAGAACCACTTGGCGGACACTCCGGAATCATCTGCCGGACATGCCGGAACCAGCTCTCAGACACACCAGAACCAAGTGCCGGAGACGCCGGAAGCACCTGCCGAGCATGCCGGAGCCACCTGCTCGACTCGCCAGAAACACCTGCCGGACACGCCAAAATCACCTGCCGGGTTTGCCAGAACCACCTGGCGGACACTACGGAATCACCTGCCGCGCATGCCGGAACCACCTCTCAGACGTGCCGGAAGCACGTGCCGGACACGCCGGAAACACCTACCGGACAGACCGGAACCACCTGCCAAGAACGCCGGAGCCACCTGTTCGACTCGCTGGAACCACCTGCCGGACAGGCCAATATCAACTGCTGGCTATGCCAGAACCACCTGGGGGACAGTCCAGGATCACCTGCCAGCCATGGCGGAACCACCTCTCAGACGTACCAGAACCACCTGCCGGAGAAGCTGGAAACACGTCCTGGACAGACTGGAACCACGTGACAGCCATGCCTGAACCACCTGCCGAGAACGGCGGAACCACCTGCCGGACACGCCAAAATCACCTGCGGGCTACGCCAGAACCACTTGGACGACTCTCCGAAATGACCTGCCGGGCATGTTGGAACCACCTCTCAGACGTGCCAGAAGCACGTGGCGGACAGTCCGGAATCACCCGTTGGGCATACGCAACCACCTCTGACACGTACCAGAACCACGTGCCGTGCACGCCGGAACCACCTACCGGACAGACCGGAATCAACTTTTGGGCATGCCGGAACCACCAGTCAGATGTGCCAGAAACACGTGCCGGAGACACCGGAAGCACCTGCCGAGCACGTCGCAAGCACCTGCTCAACTCGCCTGAACCACCTGCCGGACACGCCAAAATCACCTGCCCGCTACACCAGCACCACTTCGGGGACAAGCCGGAATCACGTGAGGGGCATGCCGGCACAGCCTCTCAGACTGAACCTCGTGCCGGACACCACAGAACTACCTGCCAGACAGACCAGGACCACCTGCCGGACACGCCGGAACCACCGTCTCGACCCGCCGGAACGACCGCTGGACATGCAAAATCACCTGCCGGCTACGCCGGAAACACTTGGCGAACACTCCGGAATCACCTGCCGGGCATGCCGGAACCACCTCTCAGATATGCCAGAACCACGTGCCAATGACCCCGGAAGCACCTGCCGAGCACGCCGGAACCACCTGCTCGACTCGCCAGAACCACCTGCCGGACACGCAAAAATCACCTGCCGCCTACGCCACAACCAGTTGGGGAACACTTCGGAATCACCTGCCGGGCTTGCTGGAACCACCTGCCGGTCATGCCAAAATCACCTGCCAACTACGCCAGTACCACTTGGCGGACACTGTGGAAACACCTGTCGGGCTGGCAGGAACCACATCTCACACGTGCCAGATCCATGTGCATGAGATGCTGGAACCACACCCCGAACAGACGGAAAACACCTGCCAGACCCGTCTGAACAACGTGCCGAGCACGCCGGAGCCACCTGCTCGACTCGCCGGAACCACCTACCTGACATGCCCAAATCACCAGCCGGGTATGCCAGAACCACTTGGCGGACACTCCGGAATCATCTGCCGGACATGCCGGAACCAGCTCTCAGACACACCAGAACCACGTGCCGGAGACGCCGGAAGCACCTGCCGAGCATGCCGGAGCCACCTGCTCGACTCGCCAGAAACACCTGCCGGACACGCCAAAATCACCTACCGGGTACGCCAGAACCACCTGGCGGACACTCCGAAATCACCTGTCGCTCATGCCAGAACCACCTCTCAGACGTGCCGGAAGCACGTGCCGGACACGCCGGAATCACCTAGCGGACAGACCGGAACCACCTGCCGAGCACGCCGGAGCCACCTGTTCGACTGGCCGGAACCACCTGCCGGACAGGCCAATATCAACTGCTGGCTATGCCAGAACCACCTGGGGGACGGTCCGGAATCACCTGCCAGCCATGGCGGAACCACCTCTCACACGTACCAGAACCACCTGCCGGAGAAGCTGGAAACACGTCCTGGACAGTCTGGAACCACCTGCCGGCCAAGCCTGAACCACCTGCCAAGCACAACGGAACAACCTGCCAGACACGCCAAAATCACCTGCGTGTTATGCCAGAACCACTTGGAGGACTCTCTGGGATGACCTGCCGGGCATGCCGGAACCACCTCTCAGACGTGCCAGAACCATGTGGCGGACAGTCCGGAATCACCTGTTGGGCATGCGCAACCACCTCTGAGACGTACCAGAACCACATGCCGTGCAGGCTGGAACCACCTACCGGACAGACCGGAATCACCTTTCGGGCATGCCGGAACCACCTGTCAGATGTGCCAGAAAAAGGTGCCGGAGATGCCGGAAGAACCTGCCAAGCACGTTGGAACCACCTGCTCAACTCGCCTGAACTACCTGCCGGACATGCCAAAATCACCTGCCGACTATGCCAGAACCACTTGGCGAACACTCCGGAATCACTTGCCGGGCATGCAGGAACCACCTCTCAGACATGCCAGAACCCCGTGACAATGACCCCGGAAGCACCGGCCGAGCACGCCGGAACCACCTGCTCGACTCGCCAGAACCACCTGCCGGTCACGCAAAAATCACCTGTCGGCTACGCCACAACCAGTTGGTGAACACTTTGGAATCACCTGCCAGGCTTGCTGGAACCACCTGCCAGTCATGCCAAAATCACCTGCCAACTACGCCAGAACCACTTGGCGGACACTGCGGAAAGACCTGTCGGGCCGGCTGGAACCACATCTCAGACGTCCCAGAAACGTGTTCATGAGATGCTGGAACCACACCCCGAACAGATGGATACCACCTGCCAGAACCGCCTGAACCACCTGCTGAGCACGCCGGAACCACCTGCTCGACTCACCGGTACCACCTCCCTGAAACGCCAAAATCACCTACTGGGTATTCCAGAACCACTTGGCGGACACTCCGGAATCATCTGCCGGACATGCCGGAACCAGCTCTCAGACACACCAGAACCAAGTGCCGGAAACGCCGGAAGCACCTGCCGAGCATGCCGGAGCCACCTGCTCGACTCGCCAGAAACACCTGCCGGACACGCCAAAATCACCTGCCGGGTACGCCAGAACCACCTGGCGGACACTCCGAAATCACCTGTCGCGCATGCCGGCACCACGTCTCAGACGTGCTGGAAGCACGTGCCGGACACGCCGGAATCACCTACCGGACAGACCGGAACCACCTGCCGAGCACGCCGGAGCCACCTGTTCGACTGGCTGGAACCACCTGCCGGACAGGCCAATATCAACTGCTGACTATGCCAGAACCACCTGGGGGACGGTCCGGGATCACCTGAAAGCCATGGCGGAACCACCTCTCAGACGTACCAGAACCACCTGCCGGAGAAGCTGGAAACACGTCCTGGACAGACTGGAACCACGTGACGGCCATGCCTGAACCACCTGCCGAGCATGGCGGAACCACCTTCCGGACACGCCAAAATCACCTGCGGGCTACGCCAGAACCACTTGGAGGACTCTCTGGGATGACCTGCCGGGCATGCCGGAACCACCTCTCAGACGTGCCAGAACCATGTGGCGGACAGTCCGGAATCACCTGTTGGGCATGCGCAACCACCTCTGAGCCGTACCAGAACCACATGCCGTGCAGGCTGGAACCACCTACCGGACAGACCGGAATCACCTTTCGGGCATGCCGGAACCACCTGTCAGATGTGCCAGAAACACGTGTCGGAGACGCCGGAAGCACCTGCCAAGCACGTTGGAACCACCTGCTCAACTCGCCTGAACCACCTGCCGGACATGCCAAAATCACCTGCCGACTATGCCAGAACCACTTGGCGAACACTCCGGAATCACTTGCCGGGCATGCAGGAACCACCTCTCAGACATGCCAGAACCCCGTGCCCATGACCCCGGAAGCACCAGCCGAGCACGCCGGAACCACCTGCTCAACTCGCCTGAACCACATGCCGGATACGCAAAAATCACCTGCCCGCTACACCAGCACCAATTCGGGGACAAGCCGGAATCACGTGAGGGGCATGCCTGCACAGCCTCTCAGACTGAACCTCGTGCCGGACACCACAGAACCACCCGCCGGACAGACCGGAACCACCTGCCGGACACGCCGGAACCACCGGCTCGACCCGCCGGAACGACCGCTGGACATGCAAAATCACCTGACAGCTACGCCGGAAACACTTGGCGAACACTCCGGAATCACCTGCCGGGCATGCCGGAACCACCTCTCAGATATGCCAGAACCACGTGCCAATGACCCCGGAAGCACCTGCCGAGCACGCCGGAACCACCTGCTCGACTCGCCAGAACCACCTGCCGGACACGCAAAAATCACCTGCCGGCTACGCCACAACCAGTTGGGGAACACTTCGGAATCACCTGCCGGGCTTGCTGGAACCACCTGCCGGTCATGCCAAAATCACCTGCCAACTACGCCAGTACCACTTGGCGGACACTGTGGAAACACCTGTCGGGCCGGCCGGAACCACATCTCACACGTGCCAGAACCATGTGCATGAGATGCTGGAACCACACCCCGAACAGACGGAAAACACCTGCCAGACCCGTCTGAACAACCTGCCGAGCACGCCGGAGCCACCTGCTCGACTCGCCGGAACCACCTACCTGACATGCCCAAATCACCAGCCGGGTATGCCAGAACCACTTGGCGGACACTCCGGAATCATCTGCCGGACATGCCGGAACCAGCTCTCAGACACACCAGAACCACGTGCCGGAGACGCCGGAAGCACCTGCCGAGCATGCCGGAGCCACCTGCTCGACTCGCCAGAAACACCTGCCGGACACGCCAAAATCACCTGCCGGGTACGCCAGAACCACCTGGCGGACACTCCGAAATCACCTGCCGCGCATGCTGGAACCACCTCTCAGACGTGCCGGAAGCACGTGCCGGACACGCCGGAAACACCTAGCGGACAGACCGGAACCACCTGCCGAGCACGCCGGAGCCACCTGTTCGACTGGCTGGAACCACCTGCCGGACAGGCCAATATTAACTGCTGGCTATGCCAGAACCACCTGGGGGACAGTCCGGGATCACCTGCCAGCCATGGCGGAACCACCTCTCACACGTACCAGAACCACCTGCCGGAGAAGCTGGAAAAACGTCCTGGACAGTCTGGAACCACCTGCCGGCCAAGCCTGAACCACCTGCCAAGCACAACGGAACAACCTGCCAGACACGCCAAAATCACGTGCGTGTTATGCCAGAACCACTTGGAGGACTCTCTGGGATGACCTGCCGGGCATGCCGGAACCACCTCTCAGACGTGCCAGAACCATGTGGCGGACAGTCCGGAATCACCTGTTGGGCATGCACAACCACCTCTGAGACGTACCAGAACCACATGCCGTGCAGGCTGGAACCACCTACCGGACAGACCGGAATCACCTTTCGGGCATGCCGGAACCACCTGTCAGATGTGCCAGAAACACGTGTCAGAGACGCCGGAAGCACCTGCCAAGCACGTTGGAACCACCTGCTCAACTCGCCTGAACCACCTGCCGGACATGCCAAAATCACCTGCCGACTATGCCAGAACCACTTGGCGAACACTCCGGAATCACTTGCCGGGCATGCAGGAACCACCTCTCAGACATGCCAGAACCCCGTGCCCATGACCCCGGAAGCACCAGCCGAGCACGCCGGAACCACCAGCTCAACTCGCCTGAACCACATGCCAGATACGCAAAAATCACCTGCCCGCTACACCAGCACCACTTCGGGGACAAGCCGGAATCACGTGAGGGGCATGCCTGCACAGCCTCTCAGACTGAACCTCGTGCCGGACACCACAGAACCACCCGCCGGACAGACCGGAACCACCTGCCGGACACGCCGGAACCACCGGCTCGACCCGCCGGAACGACCGCTGGACATGCAAAATCACCTGACAGCTACGCCGGAAACACTTGGCGAACACTCCGGAATCACCTGCCGGGCATGCCGGAACCACCTCTCAGATATGCCAGAACCACGTGCCAATGACCCCGGAAGCACCTGCCGAGCACGCCGGAACCACCTGCTCGACTCGCCAGAACCACCTGCCGGACACGCAAAAATCACCTGCCGGCTACGCCACAACCAGTTGGGGAACACTTCGGAATCACCTGCCGGGCTTGCTGGAACCACCTGCCGGTCATGCCAAAATCACCTGCCAACTACGCCAGTACCACTTGGCGGACACTGTGGAAACACCTGTCGGGCCGGCCGGAACCACATCTCACACGTGCCAGAACCATGTGCATGAGATGCTGGAACCACACCCCGAACAGACGGAAAACACCTGCCAGACCCGTCTGAACAACCTGCCGAGCACGCCGGAGCCACCTGCTCGACTCGCCGGAACCACCTACCTGACATGCCCAAATCACCAGCCGGGTATGCCAGAACCACTTGGCGGACACTCCGGAATCATCTGCCGGACATGCCGGAACCAGCTCTCAGACACACCAGAACCACGTGCCGGAGACGCCGGAAGCACCTGCCGAGCATGCCGGAGCCACCTGCTCGACTCGCCAGAAACACCTGCCGGACACGCCAAAATCACCTGCCGGGTACGCCAGAACCACCTGGCGGACACTCCGAAATCACCTGCCGCGCATGCTGGAACCACCTCTCAGACGTGCCGGAAGCACGTGCCGGACACGCCGGAAACACCTAGCGGACAGACCGGAACCACCTGCCGAGCACGCCGGAGCCACCTGTTCGACTGGCTGGAACCACCTGCCGGACAGGCCAATATTAACTGCTGGCTATGCCAGAACCACCTGGGGGACAGTCCGGGATCACCTGCCAGCCATGGCGGAACCACCTCTCACACGTACCAGAACCACCTGCCGGAGAAGCTGGAAAAACGTCCTGGACAGTCTGGAACCACCTGCCGGCCAAGCCTGAACCACCTGCCAAGCACAACGGAACAACCTGCCAGACACGCCAAAATCACGTGCGTGTTATGCCAGAACCACTTGGAGGACTCTCTGGGATGACCTGCCGGGCATGCCGGAACCACCTCTCAGACGTGCCAGAACCATGTGGCGGACAGTCCGGAATCACCTGTTGGGCATGCACAACCACCTCTGAGACGTACCAGAACCACATGCCGTGCAGGCTGGAACCACCTACCGGACAGACCGGAATCACCTTTCGGGCATGCCGGAACCACCTGTCAGATGTGCCAGAAACACGTGTCAGAGACGCCGGAAGCACCTGCCAAGCACGTTGGAACCACCTGCTCAACTCGCCTGAACCACCTGCCGGACATGCCAAAATCACCTGCCGACTATGCCAGAACCACTTGGCGAACACTCCGGAATCACTTGCCGGGCATGCAGGAACCACCTCTCAGACATGCCAGAACCCCGTGCCCATGACCCCGGAAGCACCAGCCGAGCACGCCGGAACCACCAGCTCAACTCGCCTGAACCACATGCCAGATACGCAAAAATCACCTGCCCGCTACACCAGCACCACTTCGGGGACAAGCCGGAATCACGTGAGGGGCATGCCTGCACAGCCTCTCAGACTGAACCTCGTGCCGGACACCACAGAACCACCTGCCGGACAGACCGGAACCACCTGCCGGACACGGCGGAACCACCGGCTCGACCCGCCGGAACGACCGCTGGACATGCAAAATCACCTGCCGGCTACGCCGGAAACACTTGGCGAACACTCCGGAATCATCTGCCGGGCATGCCGGAACCACCTCTCAGATATGCCAGAACCACGTGACAATGACCCCGGAAGCACCTGCCGAGCACGCCGGAACCACCTGCTCGACTCGCCAGAACCACCTGCCGGACACGCAAAAATCACCTGCCGGCTACGCCACAACCAGTTGGGGAACACTTCGGAATCACCTGCCGGGCTTGCTGGAACCACCTGCCGGTCATGCCAAAATCACCTGCCAACTACGCCAGTACCACTTGGCGGACACTGTGGAAACACCTGTCGGGCCGGCAGGAACCACATCTCACACGTGCCAGAACCATGTGCATGAGATGCTGGAACCACACCCCGAACAGACGGAAAACACCTGCCAGACCCGTCTGAACAACCTGCCGAGCACGCCGGAGCCACCTGCTCGGCTCGCCGGAACCACCTACCTGACATGCCAAAATCACCAGCCGGGTATGCCAGAACCACTTGGCGGACACTCCGGAATCATCTGCCGGACATGCCGGAACCAGCTCTCAGACACACCAGAACCACGTGCCGGAGACGCCGGAAGCACCTGCCGAGCATGCCGGAGCCACCTGCTCGACTCGCCAGAAACACCTGTCGGACACGCCAAAATCACCTGCCAGGTAAGCCAGAACCACCTGGCGGACACTCCGAAATCACCTGCGGCGCATGCTGGAACCACCTCTCAGACGTGCCGGAAGCACGTGCCGGACACGCCGGAAACACCTAGCGGACAGACCGGAACCACCTGCCGAGCACGCTGGAGCCACCTGTTCGACTGGGTGGAACCACCTGCCGTCAGGCCAATATTAACTGCTGGCTATGCCAGAACCACCTGGGGGACAGTCTGGGATCACCTGCCAGCCATGGCGGAACCACCTCTCACACGTACCAGAACCACCTGCCGGAGAAGCTGGAAACACGTCCTGGACAGTCTGGAACCACCTGCCGGCCAAGCCTGAACCACCTGCCAAGCACAACGGAACAACCTGCCAGACACGCCAAAATCACCTGCGTGTTATGCCAGAACCACTTGGAGGACTCTCTGGGATGACCTGCCGGGCATGCCGGAACCACCTCTCAGACGTGCCAGAACCATGTGGCGGACAGTCCGGAATCACCTGTTGGGCATGCGCAACCACCTCTGAGACGTACCAGAACCACATGCCGTGCAGGCTGGAACCACCTACCGGACAGACCGGAATCACCTTTCGGGCATGCCGGAACCACCTGTCAGATGTGCCAGAAACACGTGCCGGAGACGCCGGAAGCACCTGCCAAGCACGTTGGAACCACCTGCTCAACTCGCCTGAACCACCTGCCGGACATGCCAAAATCACCTGCCGACTATGCCAGAACCACTTGGCGAACACTCCGGAATCACTTGCCGGGCATGCAGGAACCACCTATCAGACATGCCAGAACCCCGTGCCAATGACCCCGGAAGCACCAGCCGAGCACGCCGGAACCACCAGCTCAACTCGCCTGAACCACCTGCCGGACACGCAAAAATCACCTGCCCGCTACACCAGCACCACTTCGGGGACAAGCCGGAATCACGTGAGGGGCATGCCGGCACAGCCTCTCAGACTGAACCTCGTGCCGGACACCACAGAACCACCTGCCGGACAGACCGGAACCACCTGCCGGACACGCCGGAACCACCGGCTCGACCCGCCGGAACGACCGCTGGACATGCAAAATCACCTGCCGGCTACGCCGGAAACACTTGGCGAACACTCCGGAATCACCTGCCGGGCATGCCGGAACCACCTCTCAGATATGCCAGAACCACGTGCCAATGACCCTGGAAGCACCTGCCGACCACGCCGGAACCACCTGCTCGACTCGGCAGAACCACCTGCCGGACACGCAAAAATCACCTGCCGGCTACGCCACAACCAGTTGGGGAACACTTCGGAATCACCTGCCGGGCTTGCTGGAACCACCTGCCGGTCATGCCAAAATCACCTGCCAACTACGCCAGTACCACTTGGCGGACACTGTGGAAACACCTGTTGGGCCGGCCGGAACAACATCTCAGACGTGCCAGAACCATGTGCATGAGATTCAGGAACCACACCCCGAATAGACGGAAAACACCTGCTAGACCCGTCTGAACAACCTGCCGAGCACGCCAGAGCCACCTGCTCGACTCGCCGGAACCACCTACCTGACATGCCCAAATCACCAGCCGGGTATGCCAGAACCACTTGGCGGACACTCCGGAATCATCTGCCGGACATGCCGGAACCAGCTCTCAGACACACCAGAACCACGTGCCGGAGACGCCGGAAGCACCTGCCGAGCATGCCGGAGCCACCTGCTCGACTCGCCAGAAACACCTGCCGGACACGCCAAAATCACCTGCCGGGTACGCCAGAACCACCTGGCGGACACTCCGAAATCACCTGTCGCGCATGCCGGAACCACCTCTCAGACGTGCCGGAAGCACGTGCCGGACACGCCGGAAACACCTAGCGGACAGACCGGAACCACCTGCCGAGCACGCCGGAGCCACCTGTTCGACTGGCTGGAACCACCTGCCGGACAGGCCAATATTAACTGCTGGCTATGCCAGAACCACCTGGGGGACAGTCCGGGATCACCTGCCAGCCATGGCGGAACCACCTCTCACACGTACCAGAACCACCTGCCGGAGAAGCTGGAAACACGTCCTGGACAGTCTGGAACCACCTGCCGGCCAAGCCTGAACCACCTGCCAAGCACAACGGAACAACCTGCCAGACACGCCAAAATCACCTGCGTGTTATGCCAGAACCACTTGGAGGACTCTCTGGGATGACCTGCCGGGCATGCCGGAACCACCTCTCAGACGTGCCAGAACCATGTGGCGGACAGTCCGGAATCACCTGTTGGGCATGCGCAACCACCTCTGAGACGTACCAGAACCACATGCCGTGCAGGCTGGAACCACATACCAGACAGACCGGAATCACCTTTCGGGCATGAGGGAACCACCTGTCAGATGTGCCAGAAACACGTGTCGGAGTCGCCGGAAGCACCTGCCAAGCACGTTGGAACCACCTGCTCAACTCGCCTGAACCACCTGCCGGACATGCCAAAATCACCTGCCGACTATGCCAGAACCACTTGGCGAACACTCCGGAATCACTTGCCGGGCATGCAGGAACCACCTCTCAGACATGCCAGAACCCCGTGCCCATGACCCCGGAAGCACCAGCCGAGCACGCTGGAACCACCTGCTCAACTCGCCTGAACCACATGCCGGATACGCAAAAATCACCTGCCCGCTACACCAGCACCACTTCGGGGACAAGCCGGAATCACGTGAGGGGCATGCCTGCACAGACTCTCAGATTGAACCTCGTGCCGGACACCACAGAACCACCTGCCGGACAGACCGGAACCACCTGCCGGACACGCCGGAACCACCGGCTCGACCCGCCGGAACGACCGCTGGACATGCAAAATCACCTGCCGGCTACGCAGGAAACCCTTGGCGAACACTCCGGAATCATCTGCCGGGCATGCCGGAACCACCTCTCAGATATGCCAGAACCACGTGCCAATGACCCCGGAAGCACCTGCCGAGCACGCCGGAACCACCTGCTCGACTCGCCAGAACCACCTGCCGGACACGCAAAAATCACCTGCCGGCTACGCCACAACCAGTTGGGGAACACTTCGGAATCACCTGCCGGGCTTGCTGGAACCACCTGCCGGTCATGCCAAAATCACCTGCCAACTACGCCAGTACCACTTGGCGGACACTGTGGAAACAACTGTCGGGCCGGCCGGAACCACATCTCACACGTGCCAGAACCATGTGCATGAGATGCTGGAACCACACCCCGAACAGACGGAAAACACCTGCCAGACCCGTCTGAACAACCTGCCGAGCACGCCGGAGCCACCTGCTCGACTCGCCGGAACCACCTACCTGACATGCCCAAATCACCAGCCGGGTATGCCAGAACCACTTGGCGGACACTCCGGAATCATCTGCCGGACATGCCGGAACCAGCTCTCAGACACACCAGAACCACGTGCCGGAGACGCCAGAAGCACCTGCCGAGCATGCCGGAGCCACCTGCTCGACTCGCCAGAAACACCTGCCGGACACGCCAAAATCACCTGCCAGGTACGCCAGAACCACCTGGCGGACACTCCGAAATCACCTGTCGCGCATGCCGGAACCACCTCTCAGACGTGCCGGAAGCACGTGCCGGACACGCCGGAAACACCTAGCGGACAGACCGGAACCACCTGCCGAGCACGCCGGAGCCACCTGTTCGACTGGCTGGAACCACCTGCCGGACAGGCCAATATTAACTGCTGGCTATGCCAGAACCACCTGGGGGACAGTCCGGGATCACCTGCCAGCCATGGCGGAACCACCTCTCACACGTACCAGAACCACCTGCCGGAGAAGCTGGAAACACGTCCTCGACAGTCTGGAACCACCTGCCGGCCAAGCCTGAACCACCTGCCAAGCACAACGGAACAACCTGCCAGACACGCCAAAATCACCTGCGTGTTATGCCAGAACCACTTGGAGGACTCTCTGGGATGACCTGCCGGGCATGCCGGAACCACCTCTCAGACGTGCCAGAACCATGTGGCGGACAGTCCGGAATCACCTGTTGGGCATGCGCAACCACCTCTGAGACGTACCAGAACCACATGCCGTGCAGGCTGGAACCACCTACCGGACAGACCGGAATCACCTTTCGGGCATGCCGGAACCACCTGTCAGATGTGCCAGAAACACGTGCCGGAGACGCCGGAAGCACCTGCCAAGCACGTTGGAACCACCTGCTCAACTCGCCTGAACCACCTGCCGGACATGCCAAAATCACCTGCCGACTATGCCAGAACCACTTGGCGAACACTCCGGAATCACTTGCCGGGCATGCAGGAACCACCTCTCAGACATGCCAGAACCCCGTGCCCATGACCCTGGAAGCACCAGCCGAGCACGCCGGAACCACCTGCTCATCTCGCCTGAACCACATGCCGGATACGCAAAAATCACCTGTCCGCTACACCAGCACCACTTCGGGGACAAGCCGGAATCACGTGAGGGGCATGCCTGCACAGCCTCTCAGACTGAACCTCGTGACGGACACCACAGAACCACCTGCCAGACAGACCGGAACCACCTGCCGGACACGCCGGAACCACCGGCTCGACCCGCCGGAACGACAGCTGGACATGCAAAATCACCTGCCGGCTACGCCGGAAACACTTGGCGAACACTCCGGAATCACCTGCCGGGCATGCCGGAACCACCTCTCAGATATGCCAGAACCACGTGCCAATGAACCTGGAAGCACCTGCCGAGCACGCCGGAACCACCTGCTCGACTCGCCAGAACCACCTGCCGGACACGCAAAAATCACCTGCCGGCTACGCCACAACCAGTTGGGGAACACTTCGGAATCACCTGCCGGGCTTGCTGGAACCACCTGCCGGTCATGCCAAAATCACCTGCCAACTACGCCAGTACCACTTGGCGGACACTGTGGAAACACCTGTCGGGCCGGCCGGAACCACATCTCACACGTGCCAGAACCATGTGCATGAGATGCTGGAACCACACCCCGAACAGACGGAAAACACCTGCCAGACCCGTCTGAACAACCTGCCGAGCACGCCGGAGCCACCTGCTCGACTCGCCGGAACCACCTACCTGACATGCCCAAATCACCAGCCGGGTATGCCAGAACCACTTGGCGGACACTCCGGAATCATCTGCCGGACATGCCGGAACCAGCTCTCAGACACACCAGAACCACGTGCCGGAGACGCCGGAAGCACCTGCCGAGCATGCCGGAGCCACCTGCTCGACTCGCCAGAAACACCTGCCGGACACGCCAAAATCACCTGCCGGGTACGCCAGAACCACCTGGCGGACACTCCGAAATCACCTGTCGCGCATGCCGGAACCACCTCTCAGACGTGCCGGAAGCACGTGCCGGACACGCCGGAATCACCTAGCGGACAGACCGGAACCACCTGCCGAGCACGCCGGAGCCACCTGTTCGACTGGCTGGAACCACCTGCCGGACAGGCCAATATTAACTGCTGGCTATGCCAGAACCACCTGGGGGACAGTCCGGGATCACCTGCCAGCCATGGCGGAACCACCTCTCACACGTACCAGAACCACCTGCCGGAGAAGCTGGAAACACGTCCTCGACAGTCTGGAACCACCTGCCGGCCAAGCCTGAACCACCTGCCAAGCACAATGGAACAACCTGCCAGATACGCCAAAATCACCTGCGTGTTATGCCAGAACCACTTGGAGGACTCTCTGGGATGACCTGCCGGGCATGCCGGAACCACCTCTCAGACGTGCCAGAACCATGTGGCGGACAGTCCGGAATCACCTGTTGGGCATGCGCAACCACATCTGAGACCTACCAGAACCACATGCCGTGCAGGCTGGAACCACATACCGGACAGACCGGAATCACCTTTCGGGCATGCCGGAACCACCTGTCAGATGTGCCAGAAACACGTGCCAGAGACGCCGGAAGCACCTGCCAAGCACGTTGGAACCACCTGCTCAACTCGCCTGAACCACCTGCCGGACATGCCAAAATCACCTGCCGACTATGCCAGAACCACTTGGCGAACACTCCGGAATCACTTGCCGGGCATGCAGGAACCACCTCTCAGACATGCCAGAACCCCGTGCCCATGACCCCGGAAGCACCAGCCGAGCACGCCGGAACCACCTGCTCAACTCGCCTGAACCACATGCCGGACACGCAAAAATCACCTGCCCGCTACACCAGCACCACTTCGGGGACAAGCCGGAATCACGTGAGGGGCATGCCGGCACAGCCTCTCAGACTGAACCTCGTGCCGGACACCACAGAACCACCTGCCGGACAGACCGGAACCACCTGCCGGACACGCCGGAACCACCGGCTCGACCCGCTGGAACGACCGCTGGACATGCAAAATCACCTGCCGGCTACGCCGGAAACACTTGGCGAACACTCCGGAATCACCTGCCGGGCATGCCGGAACCACCTCTCAGATATGCCAGAACCACGTGCCAATGACCCCGGAAGCACCTGCCGAGCACGCCGGAACCACCTGCTCGACTCGCCAGAACCACCTGCCGGACACGCAAAAATCACCTGCCGGCTACGCCACAACCAGTTGGGGAACACTTCGGAATCACCTGCCGGGCTTGCTGGAACCACCTGCCGGTCATGCCAAAATCACCTGCCAACTACGCCAGTACCACTTGGCGGACACTGTGGAAACATCTGTCGGGCCGGCAGGAACCACATCTCACACGTGCCAGAACCATGTGCATGAGATGCTGGAACCACACCCCGAACAGACGGAAAACACCTGCCAGACCCGTCTGAACAACCTGCCGAGCACGCCGGAGCCACCTGCTCGACTCGCCGGAACCACCTACCTGACATGCCCAAATCACCAGCCGGGTATGCCAGAACCACTTGGCGGACACTCCGGAATCATCTGCCGGACATGCCGGAACCAGCTCTCAGACACACCAGAACCACGTGCCAGAGACGCCGGAAGCACCTGCCGAGCATGCCGGAGCCACCTGCTCGACTCGCCAGAAACACCTGCCGGACACGCCAAAATCACCTGCCGGGTACGCCAGAACCACCTGGCGGACACTCCGAAATCACCTGTCGCGCATGCCGGAACCACCTCTCAGACGTGCCGGAAGCACGTGCCGGACACGCCGGAATCACCTAGCGGACAGACCGGAACCACCTGCCGAGCACGCCGGAGCCACCTGTTCGACTGGCTGGAACCACCTGCCGGACAGGCCAATATTAACTGCTGGCTATGCCAGAACCACCTGGGGGACAGTCCGGGATCACCTGCCAGCCATGGCGGAACCACCTCTCACACGTACCAGAACCACCTGCCGGAGAAGCTGGAAACACGTCCTGGACAGTCTGGAACCACCTGCCGGCCAAGCCTGAACCACCTGCCAAGCACAACGGAACAACCTGCCAGACACGCCAAAATCACCTGCGTGTTATGCCAGAACCACTTGGAGGACTCTCTGGGATGACCTGCCGGGCATGCCGGAACCACCTCTCAGACGTGCCAGAACCATGTGGCGGACAGTCCGGAATCACCTGTTGGGCATGCGCAACCACCTCTGAGACGTACCAGAACCACATGCCGTGCAGGCTGGAACCACCTACCGGACAGACCGGAATCACCTTTCGGGCATGCCGGAACCACCTGTCAGATGTGCTAGAAGCACGTGCCGGAGACGCCTTAAGCACCTGCCAAGCACGTTGGAACCACCTGCTCAACTCGCCTGAACCACCTGCCGGACATGCCAAAATCACCTGCCGACTATGCCAGAACCACTTGGCGAACACTCCGGAATCACTTGCCGGGCATGCAGGAACCACCTCTCAGACATGCCAGAACCCCGTGCCCATGACCCTGGAAGCACCAGCCGAGCACGCCGGAACCACCTGCTCATCTCGCCTGAACCACATGCCGGATACGCAAAAATCACCTGTCCGCTACACCAGCACCACTTCGGGGACAAGCCGGAATCACGTGAGGGGCATGCCTGCACAGCCTCTCAGACTGAACCTCGTGACGGACACCACAGAACCACCTGCCGGACAGACCGGAACCACCTGCCGGACACGCCGGAACCACCGGCTCGACCCGCCGGAACGACAGCTGGACATGCAAAATCACCTGCCGGCTACGCCGGAAACACTTGGCGAACACTCCGGAATCACCTGCCGGGCATGCCGGAACCACCTCTCAGATATGCCAGAACCACGTGCCAATGAACCTGGAAGCACCTGCCGAGCACGCCGGAACCACCTGCTCGACTCGCCAGAACCACCTGCCGGACACGCAAAAATCACCTGCCGGCTACGCCACAACCAGTTGGGGAACACTTCGGAATCACCTGCCGGGCTTGCTGGAACCACCTGCCGGTCATGCCAAAATCACCTGCCAACTACGCCAGTACCACTTGGCGGACACTGTGGAAACACCTGTCGGGCCGGCCGGAACCACATCTCACACGTGCCAGAACCATGTGCATGAGATGCTGGAACCACACCCCGAACAGACGGAAAACACCTGCCAGACCCGTCTGAACAACCTGCCGAGCACGCCGGAGCCACCTGCTCGACTCGCCGGAACCACCTACCTGACATGCCCAAATCACCAGCCGGGTATGCCAGAACCACTTGGCGGACACTCCGGAATCATCTGCCGGACATGCCGGAACCAGCTCTCAGACACACCAGAACCACGTGCCGGAGACGCCGGAAGCACCTGCCGAGCATGCCGGAGCCACCTGCTCGACTCGCCAGAAACACCTGCCGGACACGCCAAAATCACCTGCCGGGTACGCCAGAACCACCTGGCGGACACTCCGAAATCACCTGTCGCGCATGCCGGAACCACCTCTCAGACGTGCCGGAAGCACGTGCCGGACACGCCGGAATCACCTAGCGGACAGACCGGAACCACCTGCCGAGCACGCCGGAGCCACCTGTTCGACTGGCTGGAACCACCTGCCGGACAGGCCAATATTAACTGCTGGCTATGCCAGAACCACCTGGGGGACAGTCCGGGATCACCTGCCAGCCATGGCGGAACCACCTCTCACACGTACCAGAACCACCTGCCGGAGAAGCTGGAAACACGTCCTCGACAGTCTGGAACCACCTGCCGGCCAAGCCTGAACCACCTGCCAAGCACAATGGAACAACCTGCCAGATACGCCAAAATCACCTGCGTGTTATGCCAGAACCACTTGGAGGACTCTCTGGGATGACCTGCCGGGCATGCCGGAACCACCTCTCAGACGTGCCAGAACCATGTGGCGGACAGTCCGGAATCACCTGTTGGGCATGCGCAACCACATCTGAGACCTACCAGAACCACATGCCGTGCAGGCTGGAACCACATACCGGACAGACCGGAATCACCTTTCGGGCATGCCGGAACCACCTGTCAGATGTGCCAGAAACACGTGCCAGAGACGCCGGAAGCACCTGCCAAGCACGTTGGAACCACCTGCTCAACTCGCCTGAACCACCTGCCGGACATGCCAAAATCACCTGCCGACTATGCCAGAACCACTTGGCGAACACTCCGGAATCACTTGCCGGGCATGCAGGAACCACCTCTCAGACATGCCAGAACCCCGTGCCCATGACCCCGGAAGCACCAGCCGAGCACGCCGGAACCACCTGCTCAACTCGCCTGAACCACATGCCGGACACGCAAAAATCACCTGCCCGCTACACCAGCACCACTTCGGGGACAAGCCGGAATCACGTGAGGGGCATGCCGGCACAGCCTCTCAGACTGAACCTCGTGCCGGACACCACAGAACCACCTGCCGGACAGACCGGAACCACCTGCCGGACACGCCGGAACCACCGGCTCGACCCGCTGGAACGACCGCTGGACATGCAAAATCACCTGCCGGCTACGCCGGAAACACTTGGCGAACACTCCGGAATCACCTGCCGGGCATGCCGGAACCACCTCTCAGATATGCCAGAACCACGTGCCAATGACCCCGGAAGCACCTGCCGAGCACGCCGGAACCACCTGCTCGACTCGCCAGAACCACCTGCCGGACACGCAAAAATCACCTGCCGGCTACGCCACAACCAGTTGGGGAACACTTCGGAATCACCTGCCGGGCTTGCTGGAACCACCTGCCGGTCATGCCAAAATCACCTGCCAACTACGCCAGTACCACTTGGCGGACACTGTGGAAACATCTGTCGGGCCGGCAGGAACCACATCTCACACGTGCCAGAACCATGTGCATGAGATGCTGGAACCACACCCCGAACAGACGGAAAACACCTGCCAGACCCGTCTGAACAACCTGCCGAGCACGCCGGAGCCACCTGCTCGACTCGCCGGAACCACCTACCTGACATGCCCAAATCACCAGCCGGGTATGCCAGAACCACTTGGCGGACACTCCGGAATCATCTGCCGGACATGCCGGAACCAGCTCTCAGACACACCAGAACCACGTGCCAGAGACGCCGGAAGCACCTGCCGAGCATGCCGGAGCCACCTGCTCGACTCGCCAGAAACACCTGCCGGACACGCCAAAATCACCTGCCGGGTACGCCAGAACCACCTGGCGGACACTCCGAAATCACCTGTCGCGCATGCCGGAACCACCTCTCAGACGTGCCGGAAGCACGTGCCGGACACGCCGGAATCACCTAGCGGACAGACCGGAACCACCTGCCGAGCACGCCGGAGCCACCTGTTCGACTGGCTGGAACCACCTGCCGGACAGGCCAATATTAACTGCTGGCTATGCCAGAACCACCTGGGGGACAGTCCGGGATCACCTGCCAGCCATGGCGGAACCACCTCTCACACGTACCAGAACCACCTGCCGGAGAAGCTGGAAACACGTCCTGGACAGTCTGGAACCACCTGCCGGCCAAGCCTGAACCACCTGCCAAGCACAACGGAACAACCTGCCAGACACGCCAAAATCACCTGCGTGTTATGCCAGAACCACTTGGAGGACTCTCTGGGATGACCTGCCGGGCATGCCGGAACCACCTCTCAGACGTGCCAGAACCATGTGGCGGACAGTCCGGAATCACCTGTTGGGCATGCGCAACCACCTCTGAGACGTACCAGAACCACATGCCGTGCAGGCTGGAACCACCTACCGGACAGACCGGAATCACCTTTCGGGCATGCCGGAACCACCTGTCAGATGTGCTAGAAGCACGTGCCGGAGACGCCTTAAGCACCTGCCAAGCACGTTGGAACCACCTGCTCAACTCGCCTGAACCACCTGCCGGACATGCCAAAATCACCTGCCGACTATGCCAGAACCACTTGGCGAACACTCCGGAATCACTTGCCGGGCATGCAGGAACCACCTCTCAGACATGCCAGAACCCCGTGCCAATGACCCCGGAAGCACCAGCCGAGCACGCCAGAACCACCTGCTCAACTCGCCTGAACCACCTGCCGGATACGCCAAAATCACCTGCCCGCTACACCAGCACCACTTCGGGGACAAGCCGGAATCACGTGAGGGGCATGCCTGCACAGACTCTCAGATTGAACCTCGTGCCGGACACCACAGAAGCACCTGCCGGACAGACCGGAACCACCTGCCGGACACGCCGGAACCACCGGCTCGACCCGCCGGAACGACCGCTGGACATGCAAAATCACCTGCCGGCTACGCAGGAAACCCTTGGCGAACACTCCGGAATCATCTGCCGGGCATGCCGGAACCACCTCTCAGATATGCCAGAACCACGTGCCAATGACCCCGGAAGCACCTGCCGAGCACGCCGGAACCACCTGCTCGACTCGCCAGAACCACCTGCCGGACACGCAAAAATCACCTGCCGGCTACGCCACAACCAGTTGGGGAACACTTCGGAATCACCTGCCGGGCTTGCTGGAACCACCTGCCGGTCATGCCAAAATCACCTGCCAACTACGCCAGTACCACTTGGCGGACACTGTGGAAACAACTGTCGGGCCGGCCGGAACCACATCTCACACGTGCCAGAACCATGTGCATGAGATGCTGGAACCACACCCCGAACAGACGGAAAACACCTGCCAGACCCGTCTGAACAACCTGCCGAGCACGCCGGAGCCACCTGCTCGACTCGCCGGAACCACCTACCTGACATGCCCAAATCACCAGCCGGGTATGCCAGAACCACTTGGCGGACACTCCGGAATCATCTGCCGGACATGCCGGAACCAGCTCTCAGACACACCAGAACCACGTGCCGGAGACGCCAGAAGCACCTGCCGAGCATGCCGGAGCCACCTGCTCGACTCGCCAGAAACACCTGCCGGACACGCCAAAATCACCTGCCAGGTACGCCAGAACCACCTGGCGGACACTCCGAAATCACCTGTCGTGCATGCCGGAACCACCTCTCAGACGTGCCGGAAGCACGTGCCGGACACGCCGGAAACACCTAGCGGACAGACCGGAACCACCTGCCGAGCACGCCGGAGCCACCTGTTCGACTGGCTGGAACCACCTGCCGGACAGGCCAATATTAACTGCTGGCTATGCCAGAACCACCTGGGGGACAGTCCGGGATCACCTGCCAGCCATGGCGGAACCACCTCTCACACGTACCAGAACCACCTGCCGGAGAAGCTGGAAACACGTCCTCGACAGTCTGGAACCACCTGCCGGCCAAGCCTGAACCACCTGCCAAGCACAACGGAACAACCTGCCAGACACGCCAAAATCACCTGCGTGTTATGCCAGAACCACTTGGAGGACTCTCTGGGATGACCTGCCGGGCATGCCGGAACCACCTCTCAGACGTGCCAGAACCATGTGGCGGACAGTCCGGAATCACCTGTTGGGCATGCGCAACCACCTCTGAGACGTACCAGAACCACATGCCGTGCAGGCTGGAACCACCTACCGGACAGACCGGAATCACCTTTCGGGCATGCCGGAACCACCTGTCAGATGTGCCAGAAACACGTGCCGGAGACGCCGGAAGCACCTGCCAAGCACGTTGGAACCACCTGCTCAACTCGCCTGAACCACCTGCCGGACATGCCAAAATCACCTGCCGACTATGCCAGAACCACTTGGCGAACACTCCGGAATCACTTGCCGGGCATGCAGGAACCACCTCTCAGACATGCCAGAACCCCGTGCCCATGACCCTGGAAGCACCAGCCGAGCACGCCGGAACCACCTGCTCATCTCGCCTGAACCACATGCCGGATACGCAAAAATCACCTGTCCGCTACACCAGCACCACTTCGGGGACAAGCCGGAATCACGTGAGGGGCATGCCTGCACAGCCTCTCAGACTGAACCTCGTGACGGACACCACAGAACCACCTGCCGGACAGACCGGAACCACCTGCCGGACACGCCGGAACCACCGGCTCGACCCGCCGGAACGACAGCTGGACATGCAAAATCACCTGCCGGCTACGCCGGAAACACTTGGCGAACACTCCGGAATCACCTGCCGGGCATGCCGGAACCACCTCTCAGATATGCCAGAACCACGTGCCAATGAACCTGGAAGCACCTGCCGAGCACGCCGGAACCACCTGCTCGACTCGCCAGAACCACCTGCCGGACACGCAAAAATCACCTGCCGGCTACGCCACAACCAGTTGGGGAACACTTCGGAATCACCTGCCGGGCTTGCTGGAACCACCTGCCGGTCATGCCAAAATCACCTGCCAACTACGCCAGTACCACTTGGCGGACACTGTGGAAACACCTGTCGGGCCGGCCGGAACCACATCTCACACGTGCCAGAACCATGTGCATGAGATGCTGGAACCACACCCCGAACAGACGGAAAACACCTGCCAGACCCGTCTGAACAACCTGCCGAGCACGCCGGAGCCACCTGCTCGACTCGCCGGAACCACCTACCTGACATGCCCAAATCACCAGCCGGGTATGCCAGAACCACTTGGCGGACACTCCGGAATCATCTGCCGGACATGCCGGAACCAGCTCTCAGACACACCAGAACCACGTGCCGGAGACGCCGGAAGCACCTGCCGAGGATGCCGGAGCCACCTGCTCGACTCGCCAGAAACACCTGCCGGACACGCCAAAATCACCTGCCGGGTACGCCAGAACCACCTGGCGGACACTCCGAAATCACCTGTCGCGCATGCCGGAACCACCTCTCAGACGTGCCGGAAGCACGTGCCGGACACGCCGGAATCACCTAGCGGACAGACCGGAACCACCTGCCGAGCACGCCGGAGCCACCTGTTCGACTGGCTGGAACCACCTGCCGGACAGGCCAATATTAACTGCTGGCTATGCCAGAACCACCTGGGGGACAGTCCGGGATCACCTGCCAGCCATGGCGGAACCACCTCTCACACGTACCAGAACCACCTGCCGGAGAAGCTGGAAACACGTCCTCGACAGTCTGGAACCACCTGCCGGCCAAGCCTGAACCACCTGCCAAGCACAATGGAACAACCTGCCAGATACGCCAAAATCACCTGCGTGTTATGCCAGAACCACTTGGAGGACTCTCTGGGATGACCTGCCGGGCATGCCGGAACCACCTCTCAGACGTGCCAGAACCATGTGGCGGACAGTCCGGAATCACCTGTTGGGCATGCGCAACCACATCTGAGACCTACCAGAACCACATGCCGTGCAGGCTGGAACCACATACCGGACAGACCGGAATCACCTTTCGGGCATGCCGGAACCACCTGTCAGATGTGCCAGAAACACGTGCCAGAGACGCCGGAAGCACCTGCCAAGCACGTTGGAACCACCTGCTCAACTCGCCTGAACCACCTGCCGGACATGCCAAAATCACCTGCCGACTATGCCAGAACCACTTGGCGAACACTCCGGAATCACTTGCCGGGCATGCAGGAACCACCTCTCAGACATGCCAGAACCCCGTGCCCATGACCCCGGAAGCACCAGCCGAGCACGCCGGAACCACCTGCTCAACTCGCCTGAACCACATGCCGGACACGCAAAAATCACCTGCCCGCTACACCAGCACCACTTCGGGGACAAGCCGGAATCACGTGAGGGTCATGCCGGCACAGCCTCTCAGACTGAACCTCGTGCCGGACACCACAGAACCACCTGCCGGACAGACCGGAACCACCTGCCGGACACGCCGGAACCACCGGCTCGACCCGCTGGAACGACCGCTGGACATGCAAAATCACCTGCCGGCTACGCCGGAAACACTTGGCGAACACTCCGGAATCACCTGCCGGGCATGCCGGAACCACCTCTCAGATATGCCAGAACCACGTGCCAATGACCCCGGAAGCACCTGCCGAGCACGCCGGAACCACCTGCTCGACTCGCCAGAACCACCTGCCGGACACGCAAAAATCACCTGCCGGCTACGCCACAACCAGTTGGGGAACACTTCGGAATCACCTGCCGGGCTTGCTGGAACCACCTGCCGGTCATGCCAAAATCACCTGCCAACTACGCCAGTACCACTTGGCGGACACTGTGGAAACATCTGTCGGGCCGGCAGGAACCACATCTCACACGTGCCAGAACCATGTGCATGAGATGCTGGAACCACACCCCGAACAGACGGAAAACACCTGCCAGACCCGTCTGAACAACCTGCCGAGCACGCTGAGCCACCTGCTCGACTCGCCGGAACCACCTACCTGACATGCCCAAATCACCAGCCGGGTATGCCAGAACCACTTGGCGGACACTCCGGAATCATCTGCCGGACATGCCGGAACCAGCTCTCAGACACACCAGAACCACGTGCCGGAGACGCCGGAAGCACCTGCCGAGCATGCCGGAGCCACCTGCTCGACTCGCCAGAAACACCTGCCGGACACGCCAAAATCACCTGCCGGGTACGCCAGAACCACCTGGCGGACACTCCGAAATCACCTGTCGCGCATGCCGGAACCACCTCTCAGACGTGCCGGAAGCACGTGCCGGACACGCCGGAATCACCTAGCGGACAGACCGGAACCACCTGCCGAGCACGCCGGAGCCACCTGTTCGACTGGCTGGAACCACCTGCCGGACAGGCCAATATTAACTGCTGGCTATGCCAGAACCACCTGGGGGACAGTCCGGGATCACCTGCCAGCCATGGCGGAACCACCTCTCACACGTACCAGAACCACCTGCCGGAGAAGCTGGAAACACGTCCTGGACAGTCTGGAACCACCTGCCGGCCAAGCCTGAACCACCTGCCAAGCACAACGGAACAACCTGCCAGACACGCCAAAATCACCTGCGTGTTATGCCAGAACCACTTGGAGGACTCTCTGGGATGACCTGCCGGGCATGCCGGAACCACCTCTCAGACGTGCCAGAACCATGTGGCGGACAGTCCGGAATCACCTGTTGGGCATGCGCAACCACCTCTGAGACGTACCAGAACCACATGCCGTGCAGGCTGGAACCACCTACCGGACAGACCGGAATCACCTTTCGGGCATGCCGGAACCACCTGTCAGATGTGCCAGAAGCACGTGCCGGAGACGCCTTAAGCACCTGCCAAGCACGTTGGAACCACCTGCTCAACTCGCCTGAACCACCTGCCGGACATGCCAAAATCACCTGCCGACTATGCCAGAACCACTTGGCGAACACTCCGGAATCACTTGCCGGGCATGCAGGAACCACCTCTCAGACATGCCAGAACCCCGTGCCAATGACCCCGGAAGCACCAGCCGAGCACGCCAGAACCACCTGCTCAACTCGCCTGAACCACCTGCCGGATACGCCAAAATCACCTGCCCGCTACACCAGCACCACTTCGGGGACAAGCCGGAATCACGTGAGGGGCATGCCTGCACAGCCTCTCAGACTGAACCTCGTGCCGGACACCACAGAACCACCTGCCGGACAGACCGGAACCACCTGCCGGTCACGCCGGAACCACCGGCTCGACCCGCCGGAACGACCGCTGGACATGCAAAATCACCTGCCGGCTACGCCGGAAACACTTGGCGAACACTCCGGAATCACCTGCCGGGCATGCCGGAACCACCTCTCAGATATGCCAGAACCACGTGCCAATGACCCCGGAAGCACCTGCCGAGCACGCCGGAACCACCTGCTCGACTCGCCAGAACCACCTGCCGGACACGCAAAAATCACCTGCCGGCTACGCCACAACCAGTTGGGGAACACTTCGGAATCACCTGCCGGGCTTGCTGGAACCACCTGCCGGTCATGCCAAAATCACCTGCCAACTACGCCAGTACCACTTGGCGGACACTGTGGAAACACCTGTCGGGCCGGCCGGAACCACATCTCACACGTGCCAGAACCATGTGCATGAGATGCTGGAACCACACCCCGAACAGACGGAAAACACCTGCCAGACCCGTCTGAACAACCTGCCGAGCACGCCGGAGCCACCTGCTCGACTCGCCGGAACCACCTACCTGACATGCCCAAATCACCAGCCGGGTATGCCAGAACCACTTGGCGGACACTCCGGAATCATCTGCCGGACATGCCGGAACCAGTTCTCAGACACACCAGAACCACGTGCCGGAGACGCCGGAAGCACCTGCCGAGCATGCCGGAGCCACCTGCTCGACTCGCCAGAAACACCTGCCGGACACACCAAAATCACCTGCCGGGTACGCCAGAACCACCTGGCGGACACTCCGAAATCACCTGCCGCGCATGCCGGAACCACCTCTCAGACGTGCCGGAAGCACGTGCCGGACACGCCGGAAACACCTAGCGGACAGACCGGAACCACCTGCCGAGCACGCCGGAGCCACCTGTTCGACTCGCTGGAACCACCTGCCGGACAGGCCAATATTAACTGCTGGCTATGCCAGAACCACCTGGGGGACAGTCCGGGATCACCTGCCAGCCATGGCGGAACCACCTCTCACACGTACCAGAACCACCTGCCGGAGAAGCTGGAAACACGTCCTGGACAGTCTGGAACCACCTGCCGGCCAAGCCTGAACCACCTGCCAAGCACAACGGAACAACCTGCCAGACACGCCAAAATCACCTGCGTGTTATGCCAGAACCACTTGGAGGACTCTCTGGGATGACCTGCCGGGCATGCCGGAACCACCTCTCAGACGTGCCAGAACCATGTGGCGGACAGTCCGGAATCACCTGTTGGGCATGCGCAACCACCTCTGAGACGTACCAGAACCACATGCCGTGCAGGCTGGAACCACCTACCGGACAGACCGGAATCACCTTTCGGGCATGCCGGAACCACCTGTCAGATGTGCCAGAAACACGTGTCGGAGACGCCGGAAGCACCTGCCAAGCACGTTGGAACCACCTGCTCAACTCGCCTGAACCACCTGCCGGACATGCCAAAATCACCTGCCGACTATGCCAGAACCACTTGGCGAACACTCCGGAATCACTTGCCCGGCATGCAGGAACCACCTCTCAGACATGCCAGAACCCCGTGCCCATGACCCCGGAAGCACCAGCCGAGAACGCCGGAACCACCTGCTCAACTCGCCTGAACCACATGCCAGATACGCAAAAATCACCTGCCCGCTACACCAGCACCACTTCGGGGACAAGCCGGAATCACGTGAGGGGCATGCCTGCACAGACTCTCAGACTGAACCTCGTGCCGGACACCACAGAACCACCTGCCGGACAGACCGGAACCACCTGCCGGACACGCCGGAACCACCGGCTCGACCCGCCGGAACGACCGCTGGACATGCAAAATCACCTGCCGGCTACGCAGGAAACACTTGGCGAACACTCCGGAATCATCTGCCGGGCATGCCGGAACCACCTCTCAGATATGCCAGAACCACGTGCCAATGACCCCGGAAGCACCTGCCGAGCACGCCGGAACCACCTGCTCGACTCGCCAGAACCACCTGCCGGACACGCAAAAATCACCTGCCGGCTACGCCACAACCAGTTGGGGAACACTTCGGAATCACCTGCCGGGCTTGCTGGAACCACCTGCCGGTCATGCCAAAATCACCTGCCAACTACGCCAGTACCACTTGGCGGACACTGTGGAAACAACTGTCGGGCCGGCCGGAACCACATCTCACACATGCCAGAACCATGTGCATGAGATGCTGGAACCACACCCCGAACAGACGGAAAACACCTGCCAGACCCGTCTGAACAACCTGCCGAGCACGCCGGAGCCACCTGCTCGACTCGCCGGAACCACCTACCTGACATGCCCAAATCACCAGCCGGGTATGCCAGAACCACTTGGCGGACACTCCGGAATCATCTGCCGGACATGCCGGAACCAGCTCTCAGACACACCAGAACCACGTGCCGGAGACGCCAGAAGCACCTGCCGAGCATGCCGGAGCCACCTGCTCGACTCGCCAGAAACACCTGCCGGACACGCCAAAATCACCTGCCGGGTACGACAGAACCACCTGGCGGACACTCCGAAATCACCTGTCGCGCATGCCGGAACCACCTCTCAGACGTGCCGGAAGCACGTGCCGGACACGCCAGAAACACCTACCGGACAGACCGGAACCACCTGCCGAGCACGCCGGAGCCACCTGTTCGACTGGCTGGAACCACCTGCCGGACAGGCCAATATTAACTGCTGGCTATGCCAGAACCACCTGGGGGACAGTCCGGGATCACCTGCCAGCCATGGCGGAACCACCTCTCACACGTACCAGAACCACCTGCCGGAGAAGCTGGAAACACGTCCTCGACAGTCTGGAACCACCTGCCGGCCAAGCCTGAACCACCTGCCAAGCACAACGGAACAACCTGCCAGACACGCCAAAATCACCTGCGTGTTATGCCAGAACCACTTGGAGGACTCTCTGGGATGACCTGCCGGGCATGCCGGAACCACCTCTCAGACGTGCCAGAACCATGTGGCGGACAGTCCGGAATCACCTGTTGGGCATACGCAACCACCTCTGAGACGTACCAGAACCACATGCCGTGCAGGCTGGAACCACCTACCGGACAGACCGGAATCACCTTTCGGGCATGCCGGAACCACCTGTCAGATGTGCCAGAAACACGTGCCGGAGACGCCTTAAGCACCTGCCAAGCACGTTGGAACCACCTGCTCAACTCGCCTGAACCACCTGCCGGACATGCCAAAATCACCTGCCGACTATGCCAGAACCACTTGGCGAACACTCCGGAATCACTTGCCGGGCATGCAGGAACCACCTCTCAGACATGCCAGAACCCCGTGCCAATGACCCCGGAAGCACCAGCCGAGCACGCCGGAACCACCTGCTCAACTCGCCTGAACCACCTGCCGGATACGCCAAAATCACCTGCCCGCTACACCAGCACCACTTCGGGGACAAGCCGGAATCACGTGAGGGGCATGCCTGCACAGCCTCTCAGACTGAACCTCGTGCCGGACACCACAGAACCACCTGCCGGACAGACCGGAACCACCTGCCGGTCACGCCGGAACCACCGGCTCGACCCGCCGGAACGACCGCTGGACATGCAAAATCACCTGCCGGCTACGCCGGAAACACTTGGCGAACACTCCGGAATCACCTGCCGGGCATGCCGGAACCACCTCTCAGATATGCCAGAACCACGTGCCAATGACCCCGGAAGCACCTGCCGAGCACGCCGGAACCACCTGCTCGACTCGCCAGAACCACCTGCCGGACACGCAAAAATCACCTGCCGGCTACGCCACAACCAGTTGGGGAACACTTCGGAATCACCTGCCGGGCTTGCTGGAACCACCTGCCGGTCATGCCAAAATCACCTGCCAACTACGCCAGTACCACTTGGCGGACACTGTGGAAACACCTGTCGGGCCGGCCGGAACCACATCTCACACGTGCCAGAACCATGTGCATGAGATGCTGGAACCACACCCCGAACAGACGGAAAACACCTGCCAGACCCGTCTGAACAACCTGCCGAGCACGCCGGAGCCACCTGCTCGACTCGCCGGAACCACCTACCTGACATGCCCAAATCACCAGCCGGGTATGCCAGAACCACTTGGCGGACACTCCGGAATCATCTGCCGGACATGCCGGAACCAGTTCTCAGACACACCAGAACCACGTGCCGGAGACGCCGGAAGCACCTGCCGAGCATGCCGGAGCCACCTGCTCGACTCGCCAGAAACACCTGCCGGACACACCAAAATCACCTGCCGGGTACGCCAGAACCACCTGGCGGACACTCCGAAATCACCTGCCGCGCATTCCGGAACCACCTCTCAGACGTGCCGGAATCACGTGCCGGACACGCCGGAAACACCTAGCGGACAGACCGGAACCACCTGCCGAGCACGCCGGAGCCACCTGTTCGACTCGCTGGAACCACCTGCCGGACAGGCCAATATTAACTGCTGGCTATGCCAGAACCACCTGGGGGACAGTCCGGGATCACCTGCCAGCCATGGCGGAACCACCTCTCACACGTACCAGAACCACCTGCCGGAGAAGCTGGAAACACGTCCTGGACAGTCTGGAACCACCTGCCGGCCAAGCCTGAACCACCTGCCAAGCACAACGGAACAACCTGCCAGACACGCCAAAATCACCTGCGTGTTATGCCAGAACCACTTGGAGGACTCTCTGGGATGACCTGCCGGGCATGCCGGAACCACCTCTCAGACGTGCCAGAACCATGTGGCGGACAGTCCGGAATCACCTGTTGGGCATGCGCAACCACCTCTGAGACGTACCAGAACCACATGCCGTGCAGGCTGGAACCACCTACCGGACAGACCGGAATCACCTTTCGGGCATGCCGGAACCACCTGTCAGATGTGCCAGAAACACGTGTCGGAGACGCCGGAAGCACCTGCCAAGCACGTTGGAACCACCTGCTCAACTCGCCTGAACCACCTGCCGGACATGCCAAAATCACCTGCCGACTATGCCAGAACCACTTGGCGAACACTCCGGAATCACTTGCCCGGCATGCAGGAACCACCTCTCAGACATGCCAGAACCCCGTGCCCATGACCCCGGAAGCACCAGCCGAGAACGCCGGAACCACCTGCTCAACTCGCCTGAACCACATGCCAGATACGCAAAAATCACCTGCCCGCTACACCAGCACCACTTCGGGGACAAGCCGGAATCACGTGAGGGGCATGCCTGCACAGACTCTCAGACTGAACCTCGTGCCGGACACCACAGAACCACCTGCCGGACAGACCGGAACCACCTGCCGGACACGCCGGAACCACCGGCTCGACCCGCCGGAACGACCGCTGGACATGCAAAATCACCTGCCGGCTACGCAGGAAACACTTGGCGAACACTCCGGAATCATCTGCCGGGCATGCCGGAACCACCTCTCAGATATGCCAGAACCACGTGCCAATGACCCCGGAAGCACCTGCCGAGCACGCCGGAACCACCTGCTCGACTCGCCAGAACCACCTGCCGGACACGCAAAAATCACCTGCCGGCTACGCCACAACCAGTTGGGGAACACTTCGGAATCACCTGCCGGGCTTGCTGGAACCACCTGCCGGTCATGCCAAAATCACCTGCCAACTACGCCAGTACCACTTGGCGGACACTGTGGAAACAACTGTCGGGCCGGCCGGAACCACATCTCACACATGCCAGAACCATGTGCATGAGATGCTGGAACCACACCCCGAACAGACGGAAAACACCTGCCAGACCCGTCTGAACAACCTGCCGAGCACGCCGGAGCCACCTGCTCGACTCGCCGGAACCACCTACCTGACATGCCCAAATCACCAGCCGGGTATGCCAGAACCACTTGGCGGACACTCCGGAATCATCTGCCGGACATGCCGGAACCAGCTCTCAGACACACCAGAACCACGTGCCGGAGACGCCAGAAGCACCTGCCGAGCATGCCGGAGCCACCTGCTCGACTCGCCAGAAACACCTGCCGGACACGCCAAAATCACCTGCCGGGTACGACAGAACCACCTGGCGGACACTCCGAAATCACCTGTCGCGCATGCCGGAACCACCTCTCAGACGTGCCGGAAGCACGTGCCGGACACGCCAGAAACACCTACCGGACAGACCGGAACCACCTGCCGAGCACGCCGGAGCCACCTGTTCGACTGGCTGGAACCACCTGCCGGACAGGCCAATATTAACTGCTGGCTATGCCAGAACCACCTGGGGGACAGTCCGGGATCACCTGCCAGCCATGGCGGAACCACCTCTCACACGTACCAGAACCACCTGCCGGAGAAGCTGGAAACACGTCCTCGACAGTCTGGAACCACCTGCCGGCCAAGCCTGAACCACCTGCCAAGCACAACGGAACAACCTGCCAGACACGCCAAAATCACCTGCGTGTTATGCCAGAACCACTTGGAGGACTCTCTGGGATGACCTGCCGGGCATGCCGGAACCACCTCTCAGACGTGCCAGAACCATGTGGCGGACAGTCCGGAATCACCTGTTGGGCATACGCAACCACCTCTGAGACGTACCAGAACCACATGCCGTGCAGGCTGGAACCACCTACCGGACAGACCGGAATCACCTTTCGGGCATGCCGGAACCACCTGTCAGATGTGCCAGAAACACGTGCCGGAGACGCCGGAAGCACCTGCCAAGCACGTTGGAACCACCTGCTCAACTCGCCTGAACCACCTGCCGGACATGCCAAAATCACCTGCCGACTATGCCAGAACCACTTGGCGAACACTCCGGAATCACTTGCCGGGCATGCAGGAACCACCTCTCAGACATGCCAGAACCCCGTGCCCATGACCCCGGAAGCACCAGACGAGCACGCCGGAACCACCTGCTCAACTCGCCTGAACCACATGCCGGATACGCAAAAATCACCTGTCCGCTACACCAGCACCACTTCGGGGACAAGCCGGAATCACGTGAGGGGCATGCCTGCACAGCCTCTCAGACTGAACCTCGTGCCGGACACCACAGAACCACCTGCCGGACAGACCGGAACCACCTGCCGGACACGCCGGAACCACCGGCTCGACCCGCCGGAACGACAGCTGGACATGCAAAATCACCTGCCGGCTACGCCGGAAACACTTGGCGAACACTCCGGAATCACCTGCCGGGCATGCCGGAACCACCTCTCAGATATGCCAGAACCACGTGCCAATGAACCTGGAAGCACCTGCCGAGCACGCCGGAACCACCTGCTCGACTCGCCAGAACCACCTGCCGGACACGCAAAAATCACCTGCCGGCTACGCCACAACCAGTTGGGGAACACTTCGGAATCACCTGCCGGGCTTGCTGGAACCACCTGCCGGTCATGCCAAAATCACCTGCCAACTACGCCAGTACCACTTGGCGGACACTGTGGAAACACCTGTCGGGCCGGCAGGAACCACATCTCACACGTGCCAGAACCATGTGCATGAGATGCTGGAACCACACCCCGAACAGACGGAAAACACCTGCCAGACCCGTCTGAACAACGTGCCGAGCACGCCGGAGCCACCTGCTCAACTCGCCGGAACCACCTACCTGACATGCCCAAATCACCAGCCGGGTATGCCAGAACCACTTGGCGGACACTCCGGAATCATCTGCCGGACATGCCGGAACCAGCTCTCAGACACACCAGAACCACGTGCCGGAGACGCCGGAAGCACCTGCCGAGGATGCCGGAGCCACCTGCTCGACTCGCCAGAAACACCTGCCGGACACGCCAAAATCACCTGCCGGGTACGCCAGAACCACCTGGCGGACACTCCGAAATCACCTGTCGCGCATGCCGGAACCACCTCTCAGACGTGCCGGAAGCACGTGCCGGACACGCCGGAATCACCTAGCGGACAGACCGGAACCACCTGCCGAGCACGCCGGAGCCACCTGTTCGACTGGCTGGAACCACCTGCCGGACAGGCCAATATTAACTGCTGGCTATGCCAGAACCACCTGGGGGACAGTCCGGGATCACCTGCCAGCCATGGCGGAACCACCTCTCACACGTACCAGAACCACCTGCCGGAGAAGCTGGAAACACGTCCTGGACAGTCTGGAACCACCTGCCGGCCAAGCCTGAACCACCTGCCAAGCACAACGGAACAACCTGCCAGACACGCCAAAATCACCTGCGTGTTATGCCAGAACCACTTGGAGGACTCTCTGGGATGACCTGCCGGGCATGCCGGAACCACCTCTCAGACGTGCCAGAACCATGTGGCGGACAGTCCGGAATCACCTTTTGGGCATGCGCAACCACCTCTGAGACGTACCAGAACCACATGCCGTGCAGGCTGGAACCACCTACCGGACAGACCGGAATCACCTTTCGGGCATGCCGGAACCACCTGTCAGATGTGCCAGAAACACGTGCCGGAGACGCCGGAAGCACCTGCCAAGCACGTTGGAACCACCTGCTCAACTCGCCTGAACCACCTGCCGGACATGCCAAAATCACCTGCCGACTATGCCAGAACCACTTGGCGAACACTCCGGAATCACTTGCCGGGCATGCAGGAACCACCTCTCAGACATGCCAGAACCCCGTGCCAATGACCCCGGAAGCACCAGCCGAGCACGCCAGAACCACCTGCTCAACTCGCCTGAACCACATGCCGGATACGCCAAAATCACCTGCCCGCTACACCAGCACCACTTCGGGGACAAGCCGGAATCACGTGAGGGGCATGCCGGCACAGCCTCTCAGACTGAACCTCGTGCCGGACACCACAGAACCACCTGCCGGACAGACCGGAACCACCTGCCGGTCACGCCGGAACCACCGGCTCGACCCGCCGGAACGACCGCTGGACATGCAAAATCACCTGCCGGCTACGCCGGAAACACTTGGCGAACACTCCGGAATCACCTGCCGGGCATGCCGGAACCACCTCTCAGATATGCCAGAACCACGTGCCAATGACCCCGGAAGCACCTGCCGAGCACGCCGGAACCACCTGCTCGACTCGCCAGAACCACCTGCCGGACACGCAAAAATCACCTGCCGGCTACGCCACAACCAGTTGGGGAACACTTCGGAATCACCTGCCGGGCTTGCTGGAACCACCTGCCGGTCATGCCAAAATCACCTGCCAACTACGCCAGTACCACTTGGCGGACACTGTGGAAACACCTGTCGGGCCGGCCGGAACCACATCTCACACGTGCCAGAACCATGTGCATGAGATGCTGGAACCACACCCCGAACAGACGGAAAACACCTGCCAGACCCGTCTGAACAACCTGCCGAGCACGCCGGAGCCACCTGCTCGACTCGCCGGAACCACCTACCTGACATGCCCAAATCACCAGCCGGGTATGCCAGAACCACTTGGCGGACACTCCGGAATCATCTGCCGGACATGCCGGAACCAGCTCTCAGACACACCAGAACCACGTGCCGGAGACGCCGGAAGCACCTGCCGAGCATGCCGGAGCCACCTGCTCGACTCGCCAGAAACACCTGCCGGACACGCCAAAATCACCTGCGGGGTACGCCAGAACCACCTGGCGGACACTCCGAAACCACCTGTCGCGCATGCCGGAACCACCTCTCAGACGTGCCGGAAGCACGTGCCGGACACGCCGGAAACACCTAGCGGACAGACCGGAACCACCTGCCGAGCACGCCGGAGCCACCTGTTCGACTCGCTGGAACCACCTGCCGGACAGGCCAATATTAACTGCTGGCTATGCCAGAACCACCTGGGGGACAGTCCGGGATCACCTGCCAGCCATGGCGGAACCACCTCTCAGACGTACCAGAACCACCTGCCGGAGAAGCTGGAAACACGTCCTGGACAGTCTGGAACCACCTGCCGGCCAAGCCTGAACCACCTGCCAAGCACAACGGAACAACCTGCCAGACACGCCAAAATCACCTGCGTGTTATGCCAGAACCACTTGGAGGACTCTCTGGGATGACCTGCCGGGCATGCCGGAACCACCTCTCAGACGTGCCAGAACCATGTGGCGGACAGTCCGGAATCACCTGTTGGGCATGCGCAACCACCTCTGAGACGTACCAGAACCACATGCCGTGCAGGCTGGAACCACCTACCGGACAGACCGGAATCACCTTTCGGGCATGCCGGAACCACCTGTCAGATGTGCCAGAAACACGTGCCGGAGACGCCTTAAGCACCTGCCAAGCACGTTGGAACCACCTGCTCAACTCGCCTGAACCACCTGCCGGACATGCCAAAATCACCTGCCGACTATGCCAGAACCACTTGGCGAACACTCCGGAATCACTTGCCGGGCATGCAGGAACCACATCTCAGACATGTCAGAACCCCGTGCCAATGACCCCGGAAGCACCAGCCGAGCACGCCGGAACCACCTGCTCAACTCGCCTGAACCACCTGCCGGACACGCCAAAATCACCTGCCCGCTACACCAGCACCACTTCGGGGACAAGCCGGAATCACGTGAGGGGCATGCCGGCACAGCCTCTCAGACTGAACCTCGTGCCGGCACAACAGAACCACCTGCCGGACAGACCGGAACCACCTGCCGGACACGCCGGAACCACCGGCTCGACCTGCCGGAACGACCGCTGGACATGCAAAATCACCTGCCGGCTACGCCAAAAAAACTTGGCGAACACTCCGGAATCACCTGCCGGGCATGCCGGAACCACCTCTCAGATATGCCAGAACCACGTGCCAATGACACCGGAAGCACCTGCCGAGCACGCCGGAACCACCTGCTTGACTCACCAGAACCACCTGCCGGACACGCAAAAATCACCTGCCGGCTACGCCACAAGCAGTTGGGGAACACTTCGGAATCACTGCCGGGCTTGCTGGAACCACCTGCCGGTCATGCCAAAATCACCTGCCAACTACGCCAGTACCACTTGGCGGACACTGTGGAAACACCTGTCGGGCCGGCCGGAACCACATCTCACACGTGCCAGAACCATGTGCATGAGATGCTGGAACCACACCCCGAACAGACGGAAAACACCTGCCAGACCCGTCTGAACAACCTGCCGAGCACGCCGGAGCCACCTGCTCGACTCGCCGGAACCACCTGCCTGACATGCCCAAATCACCAGCCGGGTATGCCAGAACCACTTGGCGGACACTCCGGAATCATCTGCCAGACATGCCGGAACCAGCTCTCAGACACACCAGAACCACGTGCCGGAGACGCCGGAAGCACCTGCCGAGCATGCCGGAGCCACCTGCTCGACTCGCCAGAAACACCTGCCGGACACGCCAAAATCACCTGCCGGGTACGCCAGAACCACCTGGCGGACACTCCGAAACCACCTGTCGCGCATGCCGGAACCAACTCTCAGACGTGCCGGAAGCACGTGCTGGACACGCCGGAATCACCTACCAGACAGACCGGAACCACCTGCCGAGCACGCCGGAGCCACCTGTTCGACTCGCTGGAACCACCTGCCGGACAGGCCAATATCAACTGCTGGCTATGCCAGAACCACCTGGGGGATGGTCCGGAATCACCTGCCAGCCATGGCGGAACCACCTCTCAGACGTACCAGAACCACCTGCCGGAGAAGCTGGAAACACGTCCTGGACAGTCTGGAACCCCCTGCCGGCCAAGCCTGAACCACCTGCCAAGCACAACGGAACAACCTGCCAGACACGCCAAAATCACCTGCGTGTTATGCGAGAACCACTTGGAGGACTCTCTGGGATGACCTGCCGGGCATGCCGGAACCACCTCTCAGACGTGCCAGAACCATGTGGCGGACAGTCCGGAATCACCTTTTGGGCATGCGCAACCACCTCTGAGACGTACCAGAACCACATGCCGTGCAGGCTGGAACCACCCACCGGACAGACCGGAATCACCTTTCGGGCATGCCGGAACCACCTGTCAGATGTGCCAGAAACACGTGCCGGAGACGCCGGAAGCACCTGCCAAGCACGTTGGAACCACCTGCTCAACTCGCCTGAACCACCTGCCGGACATGCCAAAATCACCTGCCGACTATGCCAGAACCACTTGGCGAACACTCCGGAATCACCTGCCGGGCATGCAGGAACCACCTCTCAGACATGCCAGAACCCCGTGCCAATGACCCCGGAAGCACCAGCCGAGCACGCCGGAACCACCTGCTCGACTCGCCAGAACCACCTGCCGATCACGCAAAAATCACCTGCCGGCTACGCCACAACCAGTTGGGGAACACTTTGGAATCACCTGCCAGGCTTGCTGGAACCACCTGCCAGTCATGCCAAAATCACCTGCCAACTACGCCAGAACCGCTTGGCGGACACTGCGGAAACACCTGTCGGGCCGGCTGGAACCACATCTCAGACGTGCCAGAAACGTGTTCATGAGATGCTGGAACCACACCCCGAACAGACGGATACCACCTGCCAGAACCGCCTGAACCACCTGCCGAGCACGCCGGAGCCACCTGTTCGACTGGCTGGAACCACCTGCCGGACAGGCCAATATTAACTGCTGGCTATGCCAGAACCACCTGGGGGACAGTCCGGGATCACCTGCCAGCCATGGCGGAACCACCTCTAACACGTACCAGAACCACCTGCCGGAGAAGCTGGAAACACGTCCTGGACAGTCTGGAACCACCTGCCGGCCAAGCCTGAACCACCTGCCAAGCACAACGGAACAACCTGCCAGACACGCCAAAATCACCTGCGTGTTATGCCAGAACCACTTGGAGGACTCTCTGGGATGACCTGCCGGGCATGCCGGAACCACCTCTCAGACGTGCCAGAACCATGTGGCGGACAGTCCGGAATCACCTGTTGGGCATGCGCAACCACCTCTGAGACGTACCAGAACCACATGCCGTGCAGGCTGGAACCACCTACCGGACAGACCGGAATCACCTTTCGGGAATGCCGGAACCACCTGTCAGATGTGCCAGAAACACGTGTCGGAGACGCCGGAAGCACCTGCCAAGCACGTTGGAACCACCTGCTCAACTCGCCTGAACCACCTGCCGGACATGCCAAACTCACCTGCCGACTATGCCAGAACCACTTGGCGAACACTCCGGAATCACTTGCCGGGCATGCAGGAACCACCTCTCAGACGTGCCAGAACCCCGTGCCAATGACCCCGGAAGCACCAGCCGAGCACGCCGGAACCACCTGCTCAACTCGCCTGAACCACCTGCCGGACACGCCAAAATCACCTGCCCGCTACACCAGCACCACTACAGGGACAAGCCGGAATCACGTGAGGGGCATGCCGGCACAGCCTCTAAGACTGAACCTCGTGCCGGACACCACAGAACCACCTGCCGGACAGACCGGAACCACCTGCCGGACACGCCGGAACCACCGGCTCGACCCGCCTGAAAGACTGCTGGACATGCAAAATCACCTGCCGGCTACGCCGGAAACACTTGGCGAACACTCCGGAATCACCTGCCGGGCATGCCGGAACCACCTCTCAGATAAGCCAGAACCACGTGCCAATGACCCCGGAAGCACCTGCCGAGCACGCCGGAACCACCTGCTCGACTCGCCAGAACCACCTGCCGGACACGCAAAATCACCTGCCGGCTACGCCACAACCAGTTGGGGAACACTTCGGAATCACCTGCCGGGCTTGCTGGAACCACCTGCCGGTCATGCCAAAATCACCTGCCAACTACGCCAGTACCACTTGGCGGACACTGTGGAAACACCTGTCGGGCCGGCCAGAAGCACATCTCACACGTGCCAGAACCATGTGCATGAGATGCTGGAACCACACCCCGAACAGACGGAAAACACCTGCCAGACCCGTCTGAACAACCTGCCGAGCACGCCGGAGCCACCTGCTCGACTCGCCGGAACCACCTACCTGACATGCCCAAATCACCAGCCGGGTATGCCAGAACCACTTGGCGGACACTCCGGAATCATCTGCCGGACATGCCGGAACCAGCTCTCAGACACACCAGAACCACGTGCCGGAGACGCCGGAAGCACCTGCCGAGCATGCCGGAGCCACCTGCTCGACTCGCCAGAAACACCTGCCGGACACGCCAAAATCACCTGCCGGGTACGCCAGAACCACCTGGCGGACACTCCGAAATCACCTGCCGCGCATGCCGGAACCACCTCTCAGACGTGCCGGAAGCACGTGCCGGACACGCCGGAATCACCTAGCGGACAGACCGGAACCACCTGCCGAGCACGCCGGAGCCACCTGTTCGACTGGCTGGAGCCACCTGCCGGACAGGCCAATATCAACTGCTGGCTATGCCAGAACCACCTGGGGGACAGTCCGGAATCACCTGCCAGCCATGGCGGAACCATCTCTCACACGTACCAGAACCACCTGCCGGAGAAGCTGGAATCACGTCCTGGACAGACTGGAACCACGTGACGGCCATGCCTGAACCACCTGCCGAGCATGGCGGAACCACCTGCCGGACACGCCAAAATCACCTGCGGGCTACGCCAGAACCACTTGGACGACTCTCCGAAATGACCTGCCGGGCATGTTGGAACCACCTCTCAGACGTGCCAGAAGCACGTGGCGGACAGTCCGGAATCACCTGTTGGGCATACGCAACCACCTCTGAGACGTACCAGAACCACGTGCCGTGCACGCCGGAACCACCTACCTGACAGACCGGAATCAACTTTTGGGCATGCCGGAACCACCAGTTAGATGTGCCAGAAACACGTGCCGGAGACGCCGGAAGCACCTGCCAAGCACGTCGCAACCACCTGCTCAACTCGCCTGAACCACCTGCCGGACACGCCAAAATCACCTGCCCGCTACACCAGCACCACTTCGGGGACAAGCCGGAATCACGTGAGGGGCATGCCGGCACAGCCTCTCAGACTGAACCTCGTGCCGGACACCACAGAACCACCTGCCGGACAGACCGGAACCACCTGCCGGACACGCCGGAACCACCGGCTCGACCCGCCGGAACGACCGCTGGACATGCAAAATCACCTGCCGGCTACGCCGGAAACACTTGGCGAACATTCCCGAATCACCTGCCGGGCATGCCGGAACCACCTCTCAGATATGCCAGAACCACGTGCCAATGATCCCGGAAGCACCTGCCGAGCACGCCGGAACCACCTGCTCGACTCGCCAGAACCACCTGCCGGACCCGCAAAAATCACCTGCCGGCTACGCCACAACCAGTTGTGGAACACTTCGGAATCACCTGCCGGGCTTGCTGGAACCACCTGCCGGTCATGCCAAAATCACCTGCCAACTACGCCAGTACCACTTGGCGGACACTGTGGAAACACCTGTCGGGCCTGCAGGAACCACATCTCACACGTGCCAGAACCATGTGCATGAGATGCTGGAACCACACCCCGAACAGACGGAAAACACCTGCCAGACCCGTCTGAACAACCTGCCGAGCACGCCAGAGCCACCTGCTCGACTCACCAGAAACACCTGCCGGACACGCCAAAATCACCTGCCGGGTACGCCAGAACCACCTGGCGGACACTCCGAAATCACCTGCCGCGCATGCCGGAACCACCTCTCATACGTGCCGGAAGCACGTGCCAGACACGCCGGAAACACCTACCGGACAGACCGGAACCACCTGCCAAGAACGCCGGAGCCACCTGTTCGACTCGCTGGAACCACCTGCCGGACAGGCCAATATCAACTGCTGGCTATGCCAGAACCACCTGGGGGACAGTCCGGGATCACCTGCCAGCCATGGCGGAACCACCTCTCAGACGTCCCAGAACCACCTGCCGGAGAAGCTGGAAACACGTCCTGGACAGACTGGAACCACGTGACGGCCATGCCTGAACCACCTGCCGAGCACGGCGGAACCACCTGCCGGACACGCCAAAATCACCTGCGGGCTACGCCAGAACCACTTGGACGACTCTCCGAAATGACCTGCCGGGCATGTTGGAACCACCTCTCAGACGTGCCAGAAGCACGTGGCGGACAGTCCGGAATCACCTGTTGGGCATGCGCAACCACCTCTGAGACGTACCAGAACCACATGCCGTGCAGGCTGGAACCACCTACCGGACAGACCGGAATCACCTTTCGGGCATGCCGGAACCACCTGTCAGATGTGCCAGAAACACGTGCCGGAGACGCCGGAAGCACCTGCCAAGCACGTTGGAACCACCTGCTCAACTCGCCTGAACCACCTGCCGGACATGCCAAAATCACCTGCCGACTATGCCAGAACCACTTGGCGAACACTCCGGAATCACTTGCCGGGCATGCAGGAACCACCTCTCAGACATGCCAGAACCCCGTGCCAATGACCCCGGAAGCACCAGCCGAGCACGCCGGAACCACCTGCTCGACTCGCCTGATCCACCTGCCGGACACGCCAAAATCACCTGCCCGCTACACCAGCACCACTTCGGGGACAAGCCGGAATCACGTGAGGGGCATGCCGGCACAGCCTCTCAGACTGAACCTCGTGCCGGACACCACAGAACCACCTGACGGACAGACCGGAACCACCTGCCGGACACGCCGGAACCACCGGCTCGACCCGTCGGAACGACCGCTGGACATGCAAAATCACCTGCCGGCTACGCTGGAAACACTTGGCGAACACTCCGGAATCACCTGCCGGGCATGCCGGTACCAAATCTCAGATATGCCAGAACCACGTGCCAATGACCCCGGAAGCACCTGCCGAGCACGCCGGAACCACCTGCTCGACTCGCCAGAACCACCTGCCGGACACGCAAAAATCACCTGCCGGCTACGCCACAACCAGTTGGGGAACACTTCGGAATCACCTGCCGGCCTTGCAGGAACCACCTGCCGGTCATGCCAAAATCACCTGCCAACTACGCCAGTACCACTTGGCGGACACTGTGGAAACACCTGTCGGGCCGGCCGGAACCACATCTCACACGTGCCAGAACCATGTGCATGAGATGCTGGAACCACACCCCGAACAGACGGAAAACACCTGCCAGACCCGTCTGAACAACCTGCCGAGCACGCCGGAGCCACCTGCTCGACTCGCCGGAACCACCTACCTGACATGCCCAAATCACCAGCCGGGTATGCCAGAACCACTTGGCGGACACTCCGGAATCATCTGCCGGACATGCCGGAACCAGCTCTCAGACACACCAGAACCACGTGCCGGAGACGCCGGAAGCACCTGCCGAGCATGCCGGAGCCACCTGCTCGACTCGCCAGAAACACCTGCCGGACACGCCAAAATCACCTGCCGGGTACGCCAGAACCACCTGGCGGACACTCCGAAACCACCTGTCGCGCATGCCGGAACCACCTCTCAGACGTGCCGGAAGCACGTGCCGGACACGCCGGAATCACCTACCGGACAGACCGGAACCACCTGCCGAGCACGCCGGAGCCACCTGTTCGACTGGCTGGAACCACCTGCCGGACAGGCCAATATTAACTGCTGGCTATGCCAGAACCACCTGGGGGACAGTCCGGGATCACCTGCCAGCCATGGCGGAACCACCTCTCACACGAACCAGAACCACCTGCCGGAGAAGCTGGAAACACGTCCTGGACAGTCTGGAACCACCTGCCGGCCAAGCCTGAACCACCTGCCAAGCACAACGGAACAACCTGCCAAACACGCCAAAATCACCTGCGTGTTATGCCAGAACCACTTGGAGGACTCTCTGGGATGACCTGCCGGGCATGCCGGAACCACCTCTCAGACGTGCCAGAACCATGTGGCGGACCGTCCGGAATCACCTGTTTGGCATGCGCAACCACCTCTGAGACGTACCAGAACCACATGACGTGCAGGCTGGAACCACCTACCGGACAGACCGGAATCACCTTTCGGGCATGCCGGAACCACCTGTCAGATGTGCCAGAAACACGTGCCGGAGACGCCGGAAGCACCTGCCAAGCACGTTGGAACCACCTGCTCAACTCGCCTGAACCACCTGCCGACTATGCCAGAACCACTTGGCGAACACTCCGGAATCACTTGCCGGGCATGCAGGAACCACATCTCAGACATGCCAGAACCCCGTGCCAATGACCCCGGAAGCACCAGCCGAGCACGCCGGAACCACCTGCTCAACTCGCCTGAACCACCTGCCGGACACGCCAAAATCACCTGCCCGCTACACCAGCACCACTTCGGGGACAAGCCGGAATCACGTGAGGGGCATGCCTGCACAGCCTCTCAGACTGAACCTCGTGCCGGACACCACAGAACCACCTGCCGGACAGACCGGAACCACCTGCCGGACACGCCGAAACCACCGGCTCGACCCGCTGGAACGACCGCTGGACATGCAAAATCACCTGCCGGCTACGCCGGAAACACTTGGCGAACACTCCGGAATCACCTGCCGGGCATGCCGGTACCAACTCTCAGATATGCCAGGACCATGTGCCAATGACCCCGGAAGCACCTGCCGAGCACGCCGGAACCACCTGCTCGACTCGCCAGAACCACCTGCCGGACACGCAAAAATCACCTGCCGGCTACGCCACAACCAGTTGGGGAACACTTCGGAATCACCTGCCGGCCTTGCAGGAACCACCTGCCGGTCATGCCAAAATCACCTGCCAACTACGCCAGTACCACTTGGCGGACACTGTGGAAACACCTGTCGGGCCGGCCGGAACCACATCTCAGACGTGCCAGAACCATGTGCATGAGATGCTGGAACCACACCCCGAACAGACGGAAAACACCTGCCAGACCCGTCTGAACAACCTGTCGAGCACGCCGGAGCCACCTGCTCGACTCGCCGGAACCACCTACCTGACATGCCCAAATCACCAGCCGGGTATGCCAGAACCACTTGGCGGACACTCCGGAATCATCTGCCGGACATGCCGGAACCAGCTCTCAGACACACCAGAACCACGTGCCGGAGACGCCGGAAGCACCTGCCGAGCATGCCGGAGCCACCTGCTCGACTCGCCAGAAACACCTGCCGGACACGCCAAAATCACCTGCCGGGTACGCCAGAACCACCTGGCGGACACTCCGAATCACCTGTCGTGCATGCCGGAACCACCTCTCAGACGTGCCGGAAGCACGTGCCGGACACGCCGGAATCACCTAGCGGACAGACCGGAACCACCTGCCGAGCACGCCGGAGCCACCTGTTCGACTGGCTGGAACCACCTGCCGGACAGGCCAATATTAACTGCTGGCTATGCCAGAACCACCTGGGGGACAGTCCGGGATCACCTGCCAGCCATGGCGGAACCACCTCTCACACGAACCAGAACCACCTGCCGGAGAAGCTGGAAACACGTCCTGGACAGTCTGGAACCACCTGCCGGCCAAGCCTGAACCACCTGCCAAGCACAACGGAACAACCTGCCAGACACGCCAAAATCACCTGCGTGTTATGCCAGAACCACTTGGAGGACTCTCTGGGATGACCTGCCGGGCATGCCGGAACCACCTCTCAGACGTGCCAGAACCATGTGGCGGACAGTCCGGAATCACCTGTTGGGCATGCGCAACCACCTCTGAGACGTACCAGAACCACATGCCGTGCAGGCTGGAACCACCTACCGGACAGACCGGAATCACCTTTCGGGCATGCCGGAACCACCTGTCAGATGTGCCAGAAACACGTGCCGGAGACGCCGGAAGCACCTGCCAAGCACGTTGGAACCACCTGCTCAACTCGCCTGAACCACCTGCCGGACATGCCAAAATCACCTGCCGACTATGCCAGAACCACTTGGCGAACACTCCGGAATCACTTACCGGGCATGCAGGAACCACCTCTCAGACATGCCAGAACCACGTGCCAATGACCCCGGAAGCACCAGCCGAGCACGCCGGAGCCACCTGCTCGACTCGCCAGAACCACCTGCCGATCACGCAAAAATCACCTGCCGGCTACGCCACAACCAGTTGGTGAACACTTTGGAATCACCTGCCAGGCTTGCTGGAACCACCTGCCAGTCATGCCAAAATCACCTGCCAACTACGCCAGAACCGCTTGGCGGACACTGCGGAAACACCTGTCGGGCCGGCTGGAACCACATCTCAGACGTGCCGGAAACGTGTTCATGAGATGCTGGAACCACACCCCGAACAGACGGATACCACCTGCCAGAACCGCCTGAACCACCTGCTGAGCACGCCGGAACCACCTGCTCGACTCACCGGTACCACCTCCCTGACACGCCAAAATCACCTGCTGGGTATGCCAGAACCACTTGGCGGCCACTCCGGAATCATCTGCCGGACATGCCGGAACCAGCTCTCAGACACACCAGAACCAAGTGCCGGAGACGCCGGAAGCACCTGCCGAGCATGCCGGAGCCACCTGCTCGACTCGCCAGAAACACCTGCCGGACACGCCAAAATCACCTGCCGGGTACGCCAGAACCACCTGGCGGACACTCCGAAATCACCTGCCGCGCATGCCGGAACCACCTCTCAGACGTGCCGGAAGCACGTGCCGGACACGCCGGAAACACCTACCGGACAGACCGGAACCACCTGCCAAGAACGCCGGAGCCACCTGTTCGACTCGCTGGAACCACCTGCCGGACAGGCCAATATCAACTGCTGGCTATGCCAGAACGACCTGGGGGACAGTCCGGGATCACCTGCCAGCCATGGCGGAACCACCTCTCAGACGTACCAGAACCACCTGCCGGAGAAGCTGGAAACACGTCCTGGACAGACTGGAACCACGTGACGGCCATGCCTGAACCACCTGCCGAGCACGGTCGAACCACCTGCCGGACACGCCAAAATCACCTGCGGGCTACGCCAGAACCACTTGGACGACTCTCCGAAATGACCTGCTGGGCATGTTGGAACCACCTCTCAGACGTGCCAGAAGCACGTGGCGGACAGTCCGGAATCACCTGTTGGGCATACGCAACCACCTCTGAGACGTACCACAACCACGTGCCGTGCACGCCGGAACCACCTACCGGACAGACCAGAATCAACTTTTGGGCATGCCGGAACCACCAGTCAGATGTGCCAGAAACACGTGCCGGAGACGCCGGAAGCACCTGCCGAGCACGTCGCAAGCACCTGCTCAACTCGCCTGAACCACCTGCCGGACACGCCAAAATCACCTGCCCGCTGCACCAGCACCACTTCGGGTACAAGCCGGAATCACGTGAGGGGCATGCCGGCACAGCCTCTCAGACTGAACCTCATGCCGGACACCACAGAACCACCTGCCGGACAGACCGGAACCACCTGCCGGACACGCCGGAACCACCGGCTCGACCCGCCGGAACGACCGCTGGACATGCAAAATCACCTGCCGGCTACGCCGGAAACACTTGGCGAACACTCCGGAATCACCTGCCGGGCATGCCGGAACCACCTCTCAGATATGCCAGAACCACGTGCCAATGACCCCGGAAGCACCTGCCGAGCACGCCGGAACCACCTGCTCGACTCGCCAGAACCACCTGCCGGACACGCAAAAATCACCTGCCGGCTACGCCACAACCTGTTGGGGAACACTTCGGAATCACCTGCCGGGCTTGCTGGAACCACCTGCCGGTCATGCCAAAATCACCTGCCAACTACGCCAGTACCACTTGGCGGACACTGTGGAAACACCTGTCGGGCCGGCCGGAACCACATCTCAGACGTGCCAGAACCATGTGCATGAGATGCTGGAACCACACCCCGAACAGACGGAAAACACCTGCCAGACCCGTCTGAACAACCTGCCGAGCACGCCGGAGCCACCTGCTCGACTCGCCGGAACCACCTACCTGACATGCCCAAATCACCAGCCGGGTATGCCAGAACCACTTGGCGGACACTCCGGAATCATCTGCCGGACATGCCGGAACCAGCTCTCAGACACACCAGAACCACGTGCCGGAGACGCCGGAAGCACCTGCCGAGCATGCCGGAGCCACCTGCTCGACTCGCCAGAAACACCTGCCGGACACGCCAAAATCACCTGCCGGGTACGCCAGAACCACCTGGCGGACACTCCGAAATCACCTGTCGTGCATGCCGGAACCACCTCTCAGACGTGCCGGAAGCACGTGCCGGACACGCCGGAATCACCTAGCGGACAGACCGGAACCACCTGCCGAGCACGCCGGAGCCACCTGTTCGACTGGCTGGAACCACCTGCCGGACAGGCCAATATTAACTGCTGGCTATGCCAGAACCACCTGGGGGACAGTCCGGGATCACCTGCCAGCCATGGCGGAACCACCTCTCACACGAACCAGAACCACCTGCCGGAGAAGCTGGAAACACGTCCTGGACAGTCTGGAACCACCTGCCGGCCAAGCCTGAACCACCTGCCAAGCACAACGGAACAACCTGCCAGACACGCCAAAATCACCTGCGTGTTATGCCAGAACCACTTGGAGGACTCTCTGGGATGACCTGCCGGGCATGCCGGAACCACCTCTCAGACGTGCCAGAACCATGTGGCGGACAGTCCGGAATCACCTGTTGGGCATGCGCAACCACCTCTGAGACGTACCAGAACCACATGCCGTGCAGGCTGGAACCACCTACCGGACAGACCGGAATCACCTTTCAGGCATGCCGGAACCACCTGTCAGATGTGCCAGAAACACGTGCCGGAGACGCCGGAAGCACCTGCCAAGCACGTTGGAACCACCTGCTCAACTCGCCTGAACCACCTGCCGGACAGGCCAAAATCACCTGCCGACTATGCCAGAACCACTTGGCGAACACTCCGGAATCACTTACCGGGCATGCAGGAACCACCTCTCAGACATGCCAGAACCACGTGCCAATGACCCCGGAAGCACCAGCCGAGCACGCCGGAGCCACCTGCTCGACTCGCCAGAACCACCTGCCGATCACGCAAAAATCACCTGCCGGCTACGCCACAACCAGTTGGTGAACACTTTGGAATCACCTGCCAGGCTTGCTGGAACCACCTGCCAGTCATGCCAAAATCACCTGCCAACTACGCCAGAACCGCTTGGCGGACACTGCGGAAACACCTGTCGGGCCGGCTGGAACCACATCTCAGACGTGCCGGAAACGTGTTCATGAGATGCTGGAACCACACCCCGAACAGACGGATACCACCTGCCAGAACCGCCTGAACCACCTGCTGAGCACGCCGGAACAACCTGCTCGACTCACCGGTACCACCTCCCTGACACGCCAAAATCACCTGCTGGGTATGCCAGAACCACTTGGCGGCCACTCCGGAATCATCTGCCGGACATGCCGGAACCAGCTCTCAGACACACCAGAACCAAGTGCCGGAGACGCCGGAAGCACCTGCCGAGCATGCCGGAGCCACCTGCTCGACTCGCCAGAAACACCTGCCGGACACGCCAAAATCACCTGCCGGGTACGCCAGAACCACCTGGCGGACACTCCGAAATCACATGCCGCGCATGCCGGAACCACCTCTCAGACGTGCCGGAAGCACGTGCCGGACACGCCGGAAACACCTACCGGACAGACCGGAACCACCTGCCAAGAACGCCGGAGCCACCTGTTCGACTCGCTGGAACCACCTGCCGGACAGGCCAATATCAACTGCTGGCTATGCCAGAACGACCTGGGGGACAGTCCGGGATCACCTGCCAGCCATGGCGGAACCACCTCTCAGACGTACCAGAACCACCTGCCGGAGAAGCTGGAAACACGTCCTGGACAGACTGGAACCACGTGACGGCCATGCCTGAACCACCTGCCGAGCACGGTCGAACCACCTGCCGGACACGCCAAAATCACCTGCGGGCTACGCCAGAACCACTTGGACGACTCTCCGAAATGACCTGCTGGGCATGTTGGAACCACCTCTCAGACGTGCCAGAAGCACGTGGCGGACAGTCCGGAATCACCTGTTGGGCATACGCAACCACCTCTGAGACGTACCACAACCACGTGCCGTGCACGCCGGAACCACCTACCGGACAGACCAGAATCAACTTTTGGGCATGCCGGAACCACCAGTCAGATGTGCCAGAAACACGTGCCGGAGACGCCGGAAGCACCTGCCGAGCACGTCGCAAGCACCTGCTCAACTCGCCTGAACCACCTGCCGGACACGCCAAAATCACCTGCCCGCTACACCAGCACCACTTCGGGGACAAGCCGGAATCACGTGAGGGGCATGCCGGCACAGCCTCTAAGACAGAACCTCGTGCCGGACACCACAGAACCACCTGCCGGACAGACCGGAACCACCTGCCGGACACGCCGGAACCACCGGCTCGACCCGCCGGAACGACCGCTGGACATGCAAAATCACCTGCCGGCTACGCCGGAAACACTTGGCGAACACTCCGGAATCACCTGCCGGGCATGCCGGAACCACCTCTCAGATATGCCAGAACCACGTGCCAATGACCCCGGAAGCACCTGCCGAGCACACCGGAACCACCTGCTCAACTCGCCAGAACCACCTGCCGGACACGCAAAAATCACCTGCCGGCTACGCCACAACCAGTTGGGGAACACTTCGGAATCACCTGCCGGGCTTGCTGGAACCACCTGCCGGTCATGCCAAAATCACCTGCCAACTACGCCAGGACCACTTGGTGGACACTGTGGAAACACCTGTTGGGCCGGCCGGAACCACATCTCAGACGTGCGAGAACCATGTGCATGAGATGCTGGAACCACACCCCGAAGAGACGGAAAACACCTGCCAGACCCGTCTGAACAACCTGCCGAGCACGCCGGAGCCACCTGCTCGACTCGCCGGAACCACCTACCTGACATGCCCAAATCACCAGCCGGGTATGCCAGAACCACTTGGCGGACACTCCGGAATCATCTGCCGGACATGCCGGAACCAGCTCTCAGACACCCCAGAACCACGTGCCGGAGACGCCGGAAGCACCTGCCGAGCATGCCGGAGCCACCTGCTCGACTCGCCAGAAACACCTGCCGGACACGCCAAAATCACCTGCCGGGTACGCCAGAACCACCTGGCGGACACTCCGAAACCACCTGTCGCGCATGCCGGAACCACCTCTCAGACGTGCCGGAAGCACGTGCCGGACACGCCGGAATCACCTACCGGACAGACCGGAACCACCTGCCGAGCACGCCGGAGCCACCTGTTCGACTCGCTGGAACCACCTGCCGGACAGGCCAATATCAACTGCTGGCTATGCCAGAACCACCTGGGGGACGGTCCGGAATCACCTGCCAGCCATGGCGGAACCACCTCTCAGACGTACCAGAACCACCTGCCGGAGAAGCTGGAAACACGTCCTGGACAGTCTGGAACCACCTGCCGGCCAAGCCTGAACCACCTGCCAAGCACAACGGAACAACCTGCCAGACACGCCAAAATCACCTGCGTGTTATGCCAGAACCACTTGGAGGACTCTCTGGGATGACCTGCCGGGCATGCCGGAACCACCTCTCAGACGTGCCAGAACCATGTGGCGGACAGTCCGGAATCACCTGTTGGGCATGCGCAACCACCTCTGAGACGTACCAGAACCACATGCCGTGCAGGCTGGAACCACCTACCGGACAGACCGGAATCACCTTTCGGGCATGCCGGAACCACCTGTCAGATGTGCCAGAAACACGTGCCGGAGACGCCGGAAGCACCTGCCAAGCACGTTGGAACCACCTGCTCAACTCGCATGAACCACCTGCCGGACATGCCAAAATCACCTGCCGACTATGCCAGAACCACTTGGCGAACACTCCGGAAACACTTGCCGGGCATGCAGGAACCACCTCTCAGATATGCCAGAACCCCGTGCCAATGACCCCGGAAGCACCAGCCGAGCACGCCGGAACCACCTGCTCAACTCGCCTGAACCACCTGCCGGACACGCCAAAATCACCTGCCCGCTGCACCAGCACCACTTCGGGTACAAGCCGGAATCACGTGAGGGGCATGCCGGCACAGCCTCTCAGACTGAACCTCATGCCGGACACCACAGAACCACCTGCCGGACAGACCGGAACCACCTGCCGGACACGCCGGAACCACCGGCTCGACCCGCCGGAACGACCGCTGGACATGCAAAATCACCTGCCGGCTACGCCGGAAACACTTGGCGAACACTCCGGAATCACCTGCCGGGCATGCCGGAACCACCTCTCAGATATGCCAGAACCACGTGCCAATGACCCCGGAAGCACCTGCCGAGCACGCCGGAACCACCTGCTCGACTCGCCAGAACCACCTGCCGGACACGCAAAAATCACCTGCCGGCTACGCCACAACCTGTTGGGGAACACTTCGGAATCACCTGCCGGGCTTGCTGGAACCACCTGCCGGTCATGCCAAAATCACCTGCCAACTACGCCAGTACCACTTGGCGGACACTGTGGAAACACCTGTCGGGCCGGCCGGAACCACATCTCAGACGTGCCAGAACCATGTGCATGAGATGCTGGAACCACACCCCGAACAGACGGAAAACACCTGCCAGACCCGTCTGGACAACCTGCCGGGTACGCCAGAACCACCTGGCGGACACTCCGAAACCACCTGTCGCGCATGCCGGAACCACCTCTCAGACGTGCCGGAAGCACGTGCCGGACACGCCGGAATCACCTACCGGACAGACCGGAACCACCTGCCGAGCACGCCGGAGCCACCTGTTCGACTGGCTGGAACCACCTGCCGGACAGGCCAATATCAACTGCTGGCTATGCCAGAACCACCTGGGGGACGGTCCGGAATCACCTGCCAGCCATGGCGGAACCACCTCTCAGACGTACCAGAACCACCTGCCGGAGAAGCTGGAAACACGTCCTGGACAGTCTGGAACCACCTGCCGGCCAAGCCTGAACCACCTGCCAAGCACAACGGAACAACCTGCCAGACACGCCAAAATCACCTGCGTGTTATGCCAGAACCACTTGGAGGACTCTCTGGGATGACCTGCCGGGCATGCCGGAACCACCTCTCAGACACACCAGAACCAAGTGCCGGACTCGCCAAAATCACCTGCCGGGTATGCCAGAACCACCTGGCGGACACTACGGAATTACCTGCCGCGCATGATGGAACCACCTCTCATGTGCCGGAAGCACGTGCCAGACACGCCGGAAACACCGTCCGGACAGACCGGAACCACCTGCCAAGAACGCCGGAGCCACCTGTTCGACTCGCTGGAACCACCTGCCGGACAGGCCAATATCAACTGCTGGCTATGCCAGAACCACCTGGGGGACAGTCCGGGATCACCTGCCAGCCATGGCGGAACCACCTCTCACACGTACCAGAACCACCTGCCGGAGAAGCTGGAAACACGTCCTGGACAGTCTGGAACCACCTGCCGGCCAAGCCTGAACCACCTGCCAAGCACAACGGAACAACCTGCCAGACACGCCAAAATCACCTGCGTGTTATGCCAGAACCACTTGGAGGACTCTCTGGGATGACCTGCCGGGCATGCCGGAACCACCTCTCAGACGTGCCAGAACCATGTGGCGGACAGTCCGGAATCACCTGTTGGGCATGCGCAACCACCTCTGAGACGTACCAGAACCACATGCCGTGCAGGCTGGAACCACCTACCGGACAGACCGGAATCACCTTTCGGGCATGCCGGAACCACCTGTCAGATGTGCCAGAAACACGTGCCGGAGACGCCGGAAGCACCTGCCAAGCACGTTGGAACCACCTGCTCAACTCGCATGAACCACCTGCCGGACATGCCAAAATCACCTGCCGACTATGCCAGAACCACTTGGCGAACACTCCGGAAACACTTGCCGGGCATGCAGGAACCACCTCTCAGATATGCCAGAACCCCGTGCCAATGACCCCGGAAGCACCAGCCGAGCACGCCGGAACCACCTGCTCAACTCGCCTGAACCACCTGCCGGACACGCCAAAATCACCTGCCCGCTGCACCAGCACCACTTCGGGTACAAGCCGGAATCACGTGAGGGGCATGCCGGCACAGCCTCTCAGACTGAACCTCATGCCGGACACCACAGAACCACCTGCCGGACAGACCGGAACCACCTGCCGGACACGCCGGAACCACCGGCTCGACCCGCCGGAACGACCGCTGGACATGCAAAATCACCTGCCGGCTACGCCGGAAACACTTGGCGAACACTCCGGAATCACCTGCCGGGCATGCCGGAACCACCTCTCAGATATGCCAGAACCACGTGCCAATGACCCCGGAAGCACCTGCCGAGCACGCCGGAACCACCTGCTCGACTCGCCAGAACCACCTGCCGGACACGCAAAAATCACCTGCCGGCTACGCCACAACCTGTTGGGGAACACTTCGGAATCACCTGCCGGGCTTGCTGGAACCACCTGCCGGTCATGCCAAAATCACCTGCCAACTACGCCAGTACCACTTGGCGGACACTGTGGAAACACCTGTCGGGCCGGCCGGAACCACATCTCACACGTGCCAGAACCATGTGCATGAGATGCTGGAACCACACCCCGAACAGACGGAAAACACCTGCCAGACCCGTCTGAACAACCTGCCGAGCACGCCGGAGCCACCTGCTCGACTCGCCGGAACCACCTACCTGACATGCCCAAATCACCAGCCGGGTATGCCAGAACCACTTGGCGGACACTCCGGAATCATCTGCCGGACATGCCGGAACCAGCTCTCAGACACACCAGAACCACGTGCCGGAGACGCCGGAAGCACCTGCCGAGCATGCCGGAGCCACCTGCTCGACTCGCCAGAAACACCTGCCGGACACGCCAAAATCACCTGCCGGGTACGCAAGAACCACCTGGCGGACACTCCGAATCACCTGTCGTGCATGCCGGAACCACCTCTCAGACGTGCCGGAAGCACGTGCCGGACACGCCGGAATCACCTAGCGGACAGACCGGAACCACCTGCCGAGCACGCCGGAGCCACCTGTTCGACTGGCTGGAACCACCTGCCGGACAGGCCAATATTAACTGCTGGCTATGCCAGAACCACCTGGGGGACAGTCCGGGATCACCTGCCAGCCATGGCGGAACCACCTCTCACACGAACCAGAACCACCTGCCGGAGAAGCTGGAAACACGTCCTGGACAGTCTGGAACCACCTGCCGGCCAAGCCTGAACCACCTGCCAAGCACAACGGAACAACCTGCCAGACACGCCAAAATCACCTGCGTGTTATGCCAGAACCACTTGGAGGACTCTCTGGGATGACCTGCCGGGCATGCCGGAACCACCTCTCAGACGTGCCAGAACCATGTGGCGGACAGTCCGGAATCACCTGTTGGGCATGCGCAACCACCTCTGAGACGTACCAGAACCACATGCCGTGCAGGCTGGAACCACCTACCGGACAGACCGGAATCACCTTTCAGGCATGCCGGAACCACCTGTCAGATGTGCCAGAAACACGTGCCGGAGACGCCGGAAGCACCTGCCAAGCACGTTGGAACCACCTGCTCAACTCGCCTGAACCACCTGCCGGACATGCCAAAATCACCTGCCGACTATGCCAGAACCACTTGGCGAACACTCCGGAATCACTTACCGGGCATGCAGGAACCACCTCTCAGACATGCCAGAACCACGTGCCAATGACCCCGGAAGCACCAGCCGAGCACGCCGGAGCCACCTGCTCGACTCGCCAGAACCACCTGCCGATCACGCAAAAATCACCTGCCGGCTACGCCACAACCAGTTGGTGAACACTTTGGAATCACCTGCCAGGCTTGCTGGAACCACCTGCCAGTCATGCCAAAATCACCTGCCAACTACGCCAGAACCGCTTGGCGGACACTGCGGAAACACCTGTCGGGCCGGCTGGAACCACATCTCAGACGTGCCGGAAACGTGTTCATGAGATGCTGGAACCACACCCCGAACAGACGGATACCACCTGCCAGAACCGCCTGAACCACCTGCTGAGCACGCCGGAACAACCTGCTCGACTCACCGGTACCACCTCCCTGACACGCCAAAATCACCTGCTGGGTATGCCAGAACCACTTGGCGGCCACTCCGGAATCATCTGCCGGACATGCCGGAACCAGCTCTCAGACACACCAGAACCAAGTGCCGGAGACGCCGGAAGCACCTGCCGAGCATGCCGGAGCCACCTGCTCGACTCGCCAGAAACACCTGCCGGACACGCCAAAATCACCTGCCGGGTACGCCAGAACCACCTGGCGGACACTCCGAAATCACCTGCCGCGCATGCCGGAACCACCTCTCAGACGTGCCGGAAGCACGTGCCGGACACGCCGGAAACACCGTCCGGACAGACCGGAACCACCTGCCAAGAACGCCGGAGCCACCTGTTCGACTCGCTGGAACCACCTGCCGGACAGGCCAATATCAACTGCTGGCTATGCCAGAACGACCTGGGGGACAGTCCGGGATCACCTGCCAGCCATGGCGGAACCACCTCTCAGACGTACCAGAACCACCTGCCGGAGAAGCTGGAAACACGTCCTGGACAGACTGGAACCACGTGACGGCCATGCCTGAACCACCTGCCGAGCACGGTCGAACCACCTGCCGGACACGCCAAAATCACCTGCGGGCTACGCCAGAACCACTTGGACGACTCTCCGAAATGACCTGCTGGGCATGTTGGAACCACCTCTCAGACGTGCCAGAAGCACGTGGCGGACAGTCCGGAATCACCTGTTGGGCATACGCAACCACCTCTGAGACGTACCACAACCACGTGCCGTGCACGCCGGAACCACCTACCGGACAGACCAGAATCAACTTTTGGGCATGCCGGAACCACCAGTCAGATGTGCCAGAAACACGTGCCGGAGACGCCGGAAGCACCTGCCGAGCACGTCGCAAGCACCTGCTCAACTCGCCTGAACCACCTGCCGGACACGCCAAAATCACCTGCCCGCTACACCAGCACCACTTCGGGGACAAGCCGGAATCACGTGAGGGGCATGCCGGCACAGCCTCTAAGACAGAACCTCGTGCCGGACACCACAGAACCACCTGCCGGACAGACCGGAACCACCTGCCGGACACGCCGGAACCACCGGCTCGACCCGCCGGAACGACCGCTGGACATGCAAAATCACCTGCCGGCTACGCCGGAAACACTTGGCGAACACTCCGGAATCACCTGCCGGGCATGCCGGAACCACCTCTCAGATATGCCAGAACCACGTGCCAATGACCCCGGAAGCACCTGCCGAGCACACCGGAACCACCTGCTCAACTCGCCAGAACCACCTGCCGGACACGCAAAAATCACCTGCCGGCTACGCCACAACCAGTTGGGGAACACTTCGGAATCACCTGCCGGGCTTGCTGGAACCACCTGCCGGTCATGCCAAAATCACCTGCCAACTACGCCAGGACCACTTGGTGGACACTGTGGAAACACCTGTTGGGCCGGCCGGAACCACATCTCAGACGTGCGAGAACCATGTGCATGAGATGCTGGAACCACACCCCGAAGAGACGGAAAACACCTGCCAGACCCGTCTGAACAACCTGCCGAGCACGCCGGAGCCACCTGCTCGACTCGCCGGAACCACCTACCTGACATGCCCAAATCACCAGCCGGGTATGCCAGAACCACTTGGCGGACACTCCGGAATCATCTGCCGGACATGCCGGAACCAGCTCTCAGACACCCCAGAACCACGTGCCGGAGACGCCGGAAGCACCTGCCGAGCATGCCGGAGCCACCTGCTCGACTCGCCAGAAACACCTGCCGGACACGCCAAAATCACCTGCCGGGTACGCCAGAACCACCTGGCGGACACTCCGAAACCACCTGTCGCGCATGCCGGAACCACCTCTCAGACGTGCCGGAAGCACGTGCCGGACACGCCGGAATCACCTACCGGACAGACCGGAACCACCTGCCGAGCACGCCGGAGCCACCTGTTCGACTCGCTGGAACCACCTGCCGGACAGGCCAATATCAACTGCTGGCTATGCCAGAACCACCTGGGGGACGGTCCGGAATCACCTGCCAGCCATGGCGGAACCACCTCTCAGACGTACCAGAACCACCTGCCGGAGAAGCTGGAAACACGTCCTGGACAGTCTGGAACCACCTGCCGGCCAAGCCTGAACCACCTGCCAAGCACAACGGAACAACCTGCCAGACACGCCAAAATCACCTGCGTGTTATGCCAGAACCACTTGGAGGACTCTCTGGGATGACCTGCCGGGCATGCCGGAACCACCTCTCAGACACACCAGAACCAAGTGCCGGACACGCCAAAATCACCTGCCGGGTATGCCAGAACCACCTGGCGGACACTACGGAATTACCTGCCGCGCATGATGGAACCACCTCTCATGTGCCGGAAGCACGTGCCAGACACGCCGGAAACACCATCCGGACAGACCGGAACCACCTGCCAAGAACGCCGGAGCCACCTGTTCGACTCGCTGGAACCACCTGCCGGACAGGCCAATATCAACTGCTGGCTATGCCAGAACCACCTGGGGGACAGTCCGGGATCACCTGCCAGCCATGGCGGAACCACCTCTCACACGTACCAGAACCACCTGCCGGAGAAGCTGGAAACACGTCCTGGACAGTCTGGAACCACCTGCCGGCCAAGCCTGAACCACCTGCCAAGCACAACGGAACAACCTGCCAGACACGCCAAAATCACCTGCGTGTTATGCCAGAACCACTTGGAGGACTCTCTGGGATGACCTGCCGGGCATGCCGGAACCACCTCTCAGACGTGCCAGAACCATGTGGCGGACAGTCCGGAATCACCTGTTGGGCATGCGCAACCACCTCTGAGACGTACCAGAACCACATGCCGTGCAGGCTGGAACCACCTACCGGACAGACCGGAATCACCTTTCGGGCATGCCGGAACCACCTGTCAGATGTGCCAGAAACACGTGCCGGAGACGCCGGAAGCACCTGCCAAGCACGTTGGAACCACCTGCTCAACTCGCATGAACCACCTGCCGGACATGCCAAAATCACCTGCCGACTATGCCAGAACCACTTGGCGAACACTCCGGAAACACTTGCCGGGCATGCAGGAACCACCTCTCAGATATGCCAGAACCCCGTGCCAATGACCCCGGAAGCACCAGCCGAGCACGCCGGAACCACCTGCTCAACTCGCCTGAACCACCTGCCGGACACGCCAAAATCACCTGCCCGCTGCACCAGCACCACTTCGGGTACAAGCCGGAATCACGTGAGGGGCATGCCGGCACAGCCTCTCAGACTGAACCTCATGCCGGACACCACAGAACCACCTGCCGGACAGACCGGAACCACCTGCCGGACACGCCGGAACCACCGGCTCGACCCGCCGGAACGACCGCTGGACATGCAAAATCACCTGCCGGCTACGCCGGAAACACTTGGCGAACACTCCGGAATCACCTGCCGGGCATGCCGGAACCACCTCTCAGATATGCCAGAACCACGTGCCAATGACCCCGGAAGCACCTGCCGAGCACGCCGGAACCACCTGCTCGACTCGCCAGAACCACCTGCCGGACACGCAAAAATCACCTGCCGGCTACGCCACAACCTGTTGGGGAACACTTCGGAATCACCTGCCGGGCTTGCTGGAACCACCTGCCGGTCATGCCAAAATCACCTGCCAACTACGCCAGTACCACTTGGCGGACACTGTGGAAACACCTGTCGGGCCGGCCGGAACCACATCAGACACGTGCCAGAACCATGTGCATGAGATGCTGGAACCACACCCCGAACAGACGGAAAACACCTGCCAGACCCGTCTGAACAACCTGCCGAGCACGCCGGAGCCACCTGCTCGACTCGCCGGAACCACCTACCTGACATGCCCAAATCACCAGCCGGGTATGCCAGAACCACTTGGCGGACACTCCGGAATCATCTGCCGGACATGCCGGAACCAGCTCTCAGACACACCAGAACCACGTGCCGGAGACGCCGGAAGCACCTGCCGAGCATGCCGGAGCCACCTGCTCGACTCGCCAGAAACACCTGCCGGACACGCCAAAATCACCTGCCGGGTACGCCAGAACCACCTGGCGGACACTCCGAAATCACCTGTCGTGCATGCCGGAACAACCTCTCAGACGTGCCGGAAGCACGTGCCGGACACGCCGGAATCACCTAGCGGACAGACCGGAACCACCTGCCGAGCACGCCGGAGCCACCTGTTCGACTGGCTGGAACCACCTGCCGGACAGGCCAATATTAACTGCTGGCTATGCCAGAACCACCTGGGGGACAGTCCGGGATCACCTGCCAGCCATGGCGGAACCACCTCTCACACGTACCAGAACCACCTGCCGGAGAAGCTGGAAACACGTCCTGTACAGTCTGGAACCACCTGCCGGCCAAGCCTGAACCACCTGCCAAGCACAACGGAACAACCTGCCAGACACGCCAAAATCACCTGCGTGTTATGCCAGAACCACTTGGAGGACTCTCTGGGATGACCTGCCGGGCATGCCGGAACCACCTCTCAGACGTGCCAGAACCATGTGGCGGACAGTCCGGAATCACCTGTTGGGCATGCGCAACCACCTCTGAGACGTACCAGAACCACATACCGTGCAGGCTGGCACCACCCACCGGACAGACCGGAATCACCTTTCGGGCATGCCGGAACCACCTGTCAGATGTGCCAGAAACACGTGCCGGAGACGCCGGAAGCACCTGCCAAGCACATTGGAACCACCTGCTCAACTCGCCTGAACCACCTGCCGGACATGCCAAAATCACCTGCCGACTATGCCAGAACCACTTGGCGAACACTCCGGAATCACTTGCCGGGCATGCAGAACCACCTCTCAGATATGCCAGAACCCCGTGCCAATGACCCCGGAAGCACCAGCCGAGCACGCCGGAACCACCTGCTCAACTCGCCTGAACCACCTGCCGGACACGCCAAAATCACCTGCCCGCTACACCAGCACCACTTCGGGGATAAGCTGGAATCACTTGAGGGGCATGCCGGCACAGCCTCTCAGACTGAACCTCGTGCCGGACACCACAGAACCACCTGCTGGACAGACCGGAACCACCTGCCGGACACGCCGGAACCACCGGCTCGACCCTCCGGAACGACCGCTGGACATGCAAAATCACCTGCCGGCTACGCCGGAAACACTTGGCGAACACTCCGGAATCACCTGCCGGGCATGCCAGAACCACCTCTCAGATAAGCCAGAACCACGTGCCAATGACCCCGGAAGCACCTGCCGAGCACGCCGGAACCACCTGCTCGACTCGCCAGAACCACCTGCCGGACACGCAAAAATCACCTGCCGGCTACGCCACAACCAGTTGGGGAACACTTCGGAATCACCTGCCGGGCTTGCTGGAACCACCTGCCGGTCATGCCAAAATCACCTGCCAACTACGCCAGTACCACTTGGCGGACACTGTGGAAACACCTGTCGGGCCGGCCGGAACCACATCTCACACGTGCCAGAACCATGTGCATGAGATGCTGGAACCACACCCCGAAAAGACGGAAAACACCTGCCAGACCCGTCTGAACAACCTGCCGAGCACGCCGGAGCCACCTGCTCGACTCGCCGGAACCACCTACCTGACATGCCCAAATCACCAGCAGGTTATGACAGAACCACTTGGCGGACACTCCGGAATCATCTGCCGGACATGCCGGAACCAGCTCTCAGACACACCAGAACCACGTGCCGGAGACGCCGGAAGCACCTGCCGAGCATGCCGGAGCCACCTGCTCGACTCGCCAGAAACACCTGCCGGACACGCCAAAATCACCTGCCGGGTATGCCAGAACCACCTGGCGGACACTCCGAAATCACCTCTCGCGCATGCCGGAACCACCTCTCAGACGTGCCGGAAGCACGTGCCGGACACGCCGGAATCACCTAGCGGACAGACCGGAACCACCTGCCGAGCACGCCGGAGCCACCTGTTCGACTGGCTGGAACCACCTGCCGGACAGGCCAATATTAACTGCTGGCTATGCCAGAACCACCTGGGGGACAGTCCGGGATCACCTGTCAGCCATGGCGGAACCACCTCTCACACGTACCAGAACCACCTGCCGGAGAAGCTGGAAACACGTCCTGGACAGTCTGGAACCACCTGCCGGCCAAGCCTGAACCACCTGCCAAGCACAACGGAACAACCTGCCAGACACGCCAAAATCACCTGCGTGTTATGCCAGAACCACTTGGAGGACTCTCTGGGATGACCTGCCAGGCATGCCGGAACCACCTCTCAGACGTGCCAGAACCATGTGGCGGACAGTCCGGAATCACCTGTTGGGCATGCGCAACCACCTCTGAGACGTACCAGAACCACATACCGTGCAGGCTGGCACCACCTACCGGACAGACCGGAATCACCTTTCGGGCATGCCGGAACCACCTGTCAGATGTGCCAGAAACACGTGCCGGAGACGCCGGAAGCACCTGCCAAGCACGTTGGAACCACCTGCTCAACTCGCCTGAACCACCTGCCGGACATGCCAAAATCACCTGCCGACTATGCCAGAACCACTTGGCGAACACTCCGGAATCACTTGCCGGGCATGCAGGAACCACCTCTCAGATATGCCAGAACCCCGTGCCAATGACCCCGGAAGCACCAGCCGAGCACGCCGGAACCACCTGCTCAACTCGCCTGAACCACCTGCCGGACACGCCAAAATCACCTGCCCGCTGCACCAGCACCACTTCGGGTACAAGCCGGAATCACGTGAGGGGCATGCCGGCACAGCCTCTCAGACTGAACCTCATGCCGGACACCACAGAACCACCTGCCGGACAGACCGGAACCACCTGCCGGACACGCCGGAACCACCGGCTCGACCCGCCGGAACGACCGCTGGACATGCAAAATCACCTGCCGGCTACGCCGGAAACACTTGGCGAACACTCCGGAATCACCTGCCGGGCATGCCGGAACCACCTCTCAGATATGCCAGAACCACGTGCCAATGACCCCGGAAGCACCTGCCGAGCACGCCGGAACCACCTGCTCGACTCGCCAGAACCACCTGCCGGACACGCAAAAATCACCTGCCGGCTACGCCACAACCTGTTGGGGAACACTTCGGAATCACCTGCCGGGCTTGCTGGAACCACCTGCCGGTCATGCCAAAATCACCTGCCAACTACGCCAGTACCACTTGGCGGACACTGTGGAAACACCTGTCGGGCCGGCCGGAACCACATCTCACACGTGCCAGAACCATGTGCATGAGATGCTGGAACCACACCCCGAACAGACGGAAAACACCTGCCAGACCCGTCTGAACAACCTGCCGAGCACGCCGGAGCCACCTGCTCGACTCGCCGGAACCACCTACCTGACATGCCCAAATCACCAGCCGGGTATGCCAGAACCACTTGGCGGACACTCCGGAATCATCTGCCGGACATGCCGGAACCAGCTCTCAGACACACCAGAACCACGTGCCGGAGACGCCGGAAGCACCTGCCGAGCATGCCGGAGCCACCTGCTCGACTCGCCAGAAACACCTGCCGGACACGCCAAAATCACCTGCCGGGTACGCCAGAACCACCTGGCGGACACTCCGAAATCACCTGTCGTGCATGCCGGAACAACCTCTCAGACGTGCCGGAAGCACGTGCCGGACACGCCGGAATCACCTAGCGGACAGACCGGAACCACCTGCCGAGCACGCCGGAGCCACCTGTTCGACTGGCTGGAACCACCTGCCGGACAGGCCAATATTAACTGCTGGCTATGCCAGAACCACCTGGGGGACAGTCCGGGATCACCTGCCAGCCATGGCGGAACCACCTCTCACACGTACCAGAACCACCTGCCGGAGAAGCTGGAAACACGTCCTGTACAGTCTGGAACCACCTGCCGGCCAAGCCTGAACCACCTGCCAAGCACAACGGAACAACCTGCCAGACACGCCAAAATCACCTGCGTGTTATGCCAGAACCACTTGGAGGACTCTCTGGGATGACCTGCCGGGCATGCCGGAACCACCTCTCAGACGTGCCAGAACCATGTGGCGGACAGTCCGGAATCACCTGTTGGGCATGCGCAACCACCTCTGAGACGTACCAGAACCACATACCGTGCAGGCTGGCACCACCCACCGGACAGACCGGAATCACCTTTCGGGCATGCCGGAACCACCTGTCAGATGTGCCAGAAACACGTGCCGGAGACGCCGGAAGCACCTGCCAAGCACATTGGAACCACCTGCTCAACTCGCCTGAACCACCTGCCGGACATGCCAAAATCACCTGCCGACTATGCCAGAACCACTTGGCGAACACTCCGGAATCACTTGCCGGGCATGCAGGAACCACCTCTCAGATATGCCAGAACCCCGTGCCAATGACCCCGGAAGCACCAGCCGAGCACGCCGGAACCACCTGCTCAACTCGCCTGAACCACCTGCCGGACACGCCAAAATCACCTGCCCGCTACACCAGCACCACTTCGGGGATAAGCTGGAATCACTTGAGGGGCATGCCGGCACAGCCTCTCAGACTGAACCTCGTGCCGGACACCACAGAACCACCTGCTGGACAGACCGGAACCACCTGCCGGACACGCCGGAACCACCGGCTCGACCCTCCGGAACGACCGCTGGACATGCAAAATCACCTGCCGGCTACGCCGGAAACACTTGGCGAACACTCCGGAATCACCTGCCGGGCATGCCAGAACCACCTCTCAGATAAGCCAGAACCACATGCCAATGACCCCGGAAGCACCTGCCGAGCACGCCGGAACCACCTGCTCGACTCGCCAGAACCACCTGCCGGACACGCAAAAATCACCTGCCGGCTACGCCACAACCAGTTGGGGAACACTTCGGAATCACCTGCCGGGCTTGCTGGAACCACCTGCCGGTCATGCCAAAATCACCTGCCAACTACGCCAGTACCACTTGGCGGACACTGTGGAAACACCTGTCGGGCCGGCCGGAACCACATCTCACACGTGCCAGAACCATGTGCATGAGATGCTGGAACCACACCCCGAAAAGACGGAAAACACCTGCCAGACCCGTCTGAACAACCTGCCGAGCACGCCGGAGCCACCTGCTCGACTCGCCGGAACCACCTACCTGACATGCCCAAATCACCAGCAGGTTATGACAGAACCACTTGGCGGACACTCCGGAATCATCTGCCGGACATGCCGGAACCAGCTCTCAGACACACCAGAACCACGTGCCGGAGACGCCGGAAGCACCTGCCGAGCATGCCGGAGCCACCTGCTCGACTCGCCAGAAACACCTGCCGGACACGCCAAAATCACCTGCCGGGTATGCCAGAACCACCTGGCGGACACTCCGAAATCACCTCTCGCGCATGCCGGAACCACCTCTCAGACGTGCCGGAAGCACGTGCCGGACACGCCGGAATCACCTAGCGGACAGACCGGAACCACCTGCCGAGCACGCCGGAGCCACCTGTTCGACTGGCTGGAACCACCTGCCGGACAGGCCAATATTAACTGCTGGCTATGCCAGAACCACCTGGGGGACAGTCCGGGATCACCTGTCAGCCATGGCGGAACCACCTCTCACACGTACCAGAACCACCTGCCGGAGAAGCTGGAAACACGTCCTGGACAGTCTGGAACCACCTGCCGGCCAAGCCTGAACCACCTGCCAAGCACAACGGAACAACCTGCCAGACACGCCAAAATCACCTGCGTGTTATGCCAGAACCACTTGGAGGACTCTCTGGGATGACCTGCCGGGCATGCCGGAACCACCTCTCAGACGTGCCAGAACCATGTGGCGGACAGTCCGGAATCACCTGTTGGGCATGCGCAACCACCTCTGAGACGTACCAGAACCACATACCGTGCAGGCTGGCACCACCTACCGGACAGACCGGAATCACCTTTCGGGCATGCCGGAACCACCTGTCAGATGTGCCAGAAACACGTGCCGGAGACGCCGGAAGCACCTGCCAAGCACGTTGGAACCACCTGCTCAACTCGCCTGAACCACCTGCCGGACATGCCAAAATCACCTGCCGACTATGCCAGAACCACTTGGCGAACACTCCGGAATCACTTGCCGGGCATGCAGGAACCACCTCTCAGATATGCCAGAACCCCGTGCCAATGACCCCGGAAGCACCAGCCGAGCACGCCGGAACCACCTGCTCAACTCGCCTGAACCACCTGCCGGACACGCCAAAATCACCTGCCCGCTACACCAGCACCACTTCGGGGACAAGCCGGAATCACGTGAGGGGCATGCCGGCACAGCCTCTCAGACTGAACCTCGTGCCGGACACCACAGAACCACCTGCCGGACAGACCGGAACCACCTGCCGGACACGCCGGAACCACCGGCTCGACCCTCCGGAACGACCGCTGGACATGCAAAATCACCTGCCGGCTACGCCGGAAACACTTGGCGAACACTCCGGAATCACCTGCCGGGCATGCCAGAACCACCTCTCAGATAAGCCAGAACCACGTGCCAATGACCCCGGAAGCACCTGCCGAGCACGCCGGAACCACCTGCTCGACTCGCCAGAACCACCTGCCGGACACGCAAAAATCACCTGCCGGCTACGCCACAACCAGTTGGGGAACACTTCGGAATCACCTGCCGGGCTTGCTGGAACCACCTGCCGGTCATGCCAAAATCACCTGCCAACTACGCCAGTACCACTTGGCGGACACTGTGGAAACACCTGTCGGGCCGGCCGGAACCACATCTCACACGTGCCAGAACCATGTGCATGAGATGCTGGAACCACACCCCGAAAAGACGGAAAACACCTGCCAGACCCGTCTGAACAACGTGCCGAGCACGCCGGAGCCACCTGCTCGACTCGCCGGAACCACCTACCTGACATGCCCAAATCACCAGCAGGTTATGACAGAACCACTTGGCGGACACTCCGGAATCATCTGCCGGACATGCCGGAACCAGCTCTCAGACACACCAGAAGCACGTGCCGGAGACGCCGGAAGCACCTGCCGAGCATGCCGGAGCCACCTGCTCGACTCGCCAGAAACACCTGCCGGACACGCCAAAATCACCTGCCGGGTATGCCAGAACCACCTGGCGGACACTCCGAAATCACCTGTCGCGCATGCCGGAACCACCTCTCAGACGTGCCGGAAGCACGTGCCGGACACGCCGGAATCACCTAGCGGACAGACCGGAACCACCTGCCGAGCACGCCGGAGCCACCTGTTCGACTGGCTGGAACCACCTGCCGGACAGGCCAATATTAACTGCTGGCTATGCCAGAACCACCTGGGGGACAGTCCGGGATCACCTGTCAGCCATGGCGGAACCACCTCTCACACGTACCAGAACCACCTGCCGGAGAAGCTGGAAACACGTCCTGGACAGTCTGGAACCACCTGCCGGCCAAGCCTGAACCACCTGCCAAGCACAACGGAACAACCTGCCAGACACGCCAAAATCACCTGCGTGTTATGCCAGAACCACTTGGAGGACTCTCTGGGATGACCTGCCGGGCATGCCGGAACCACCTCTCAGACGTGCCAGAACCATGTGGCGGACAGTCCGGAATCACCTGTTGGGCATGCGCAACCACCTCTGAGACGTACCAGAACCACATACCGTGCAGGCTGGCACCACCTACCGGACAGACCGGAATCACCTTTCGGGCATGCCGGAACCACCTGTCAGATGTGCCAGAAACACGTGCCGGAGACGCCGGAAGCACCTGCCAAGCACATTGGAACCACCTGCTCAACTCGCCTGAACCACCTGCCGGACATGCCAAAATCACCTGCCGACTATGCCAGAACCACTTGGCGAACACTCCGGAATCACTTGCCGGGCATGCAGGAACCACCTCTCAGATATGCCAGAACCCCGTGCCAATGACCCCGGAAGCACCAGCCGAGCACGCCGGAACCACCTGCTCAACTCGCCTGAACCACCTGCCGGACACGCCAAAATCACCTGCCCGCTACACCAGCACCACTTCGGGGACAAGCCGGAATCACGTGAGGGGCATGCCGGCACAGCCTCTCAGACTGAACCTCGTGCCGGACACCACAGAACCACCTGCCGGACAGACCGGAACCACCTGCCGGACACGCCGGAACCACCGGCTCGACCCGCCGGAACGACCGCTGGACATGCAAAATCACCTGCCGGCTACGCCGGAAACACTTGGCGAACACTCCGGAATCACCTGCCGGGCATGCCGGAACCACCTCTCAGATATGCCAGAACCACGTGCCAATGACCCCGGAAGCACCTGCCGAGCACGCCGGAACCACCTGCTCGACTCGCCAGAACCACCTGCCGGACACGCAAAAATCACCTGCCGGCTACGCCACAACCAGTTGGGGAACACTTCGGAATCACCTGCCGGGCTTGCTGGAACCACCTGCCGGTCATGCCAAAATCACCTGCCAACTACGCCAGTACCACTTGGCGGACACTGTGGAAACACCTGTCGGGCCGGCCGGAACCACATCTCACACGTGCCAGAACCATGTGCATGAGATGCTGGAACCACACCCCGAAAAGACGGAAAACACCTGCCAGACCCGTCTGAACAACCTGCCGAGCACGCCGGAGCCACCTGCTCGACTCGCCGGAACCACCTACCTGACATGCCCAAATCACCAGCAGGTTATGACAGAACCACTTGGCGGACACTCCGGAATCATCTGCCAGACATGCCGGAACCAGCTCTCAGACACACCAGAAGCACGTGCCGGAGACGCCGGAAGCACCTGCCGAGCATGCCGGAGCCACCTGCTCGACTCGCCAGAAACACCTGCCGGACACGCCAAAATCACCTGCCGGGTATGCCAGAACCACCTGGCGGACACTCCGAAATCACCTGTCGCGCATGCCGGAACCACCTCTCAGACGTGCCGGAAGCACGTGCCGGACACGCCGGAATCACCTAGCGGACAGACCGGAACCACCTGCCGAGCACGCCGGAGCCACCTGTTCGACTGGCTGGAACCACCTGCCGGACAGGCCAATATTAACTGCTGGCTATGCCAGAACCACCTGGGGGACAGTCCGGGATCACCTGTCAGCCATGGCGGAACCACCTCTCACACGTACCAGAACCACCTGCCGGAGAAGCTGGAAACACGTCCTGGACAGTCTGGAACCACCTGCCGGCCAAGCCTGAACCACCTGCCAAGCACAACGGAACAACCTGCCAGACACGCCAAAATCACCTGCGTGTTATGCCAGAACCACTTGGAGGACTCTCTGGGATGACCTGCCGGGCATGCCGGAACCACCTCTCAGACGTGCCAGAACCATGTGGCGGACAGTCCGGAATCACCTGTTGGGCATGCGCAACCACCTCTGAGACGTACCAGAACCACATACCGTGCAGGCTGGCACCACCTACCGGACAGACCGGAATCACCTTTCGGGCATGCCGGAACCACCTGTCAGATGTGCCAGAAACACGTGCCGGAGACGCCGGAAGCACCTGCCAAGCACATTGGAACCACCTGCTCAACTCGCCTGAACCACCTGCCGGACATGCCAAAATCACCTGCCGACTATGCCAGAACCACTTGGCGAACACTCCGGAATCACTTGCCGGGCATGCAGGAACCACCTCTCAGATATGCCAGAACCCCGTGCCAATGACCCCGGAAGCACCAGCCGAGCACGCCGGAACCACCTGCTCAACTCGCCTGAACCACCTGCCGGACACGCCAAAATCACCTGCCCGCTACACCAGCACCACTTCGGGGACAAGCCGGAATCACGTGAGGGGCATGCCGGCACAGCCTCTCAGACTGAACCTCGTGCCGGACACCACAGAACCACCTGCCGGACAGACCGGAACCACCTGCCGGACACGCCGGAACCACCGGCTCGACCCGCCGGAACGACCGCTGGACATGCAAAATCACCTGCCGGCTACGCCGGAAACACTTGGCGAACACTCCGGAATCACCTGCCGGGCATGCCGGAACCACCTCTCAGATATGCCAGAACCACGTGCCAATGACCCCGGAAGCACCTGCCGAGCACGCCGGAACCACCTGCTCGACTCGCCAGAACCACCTGCCGGACACGCAAAAATCACCTGCCGGCTACGCCACAACCAGTTGGGGAACACTTCGGAATCACCTGCCGGGCTTGCTGGAACCACCTGCCGGTCATGCCAAAATCACCTGCCAACTACGCCAGTACCACTTGGCGGACACTGTGGAAACACCTGTCGGGCCGGCCGGAACCACATCTCACACGTGCCAGAACCATGTGCATGAGATGCTGGAACCACACCCCGAAAAGACGGAAAACACCTGCCAGACCCGTCTGAACAACCTGCCGAGCACGCCGGAGCCACCTGCTCGACTCGCCGGAACCACCTACCTGACATGCCCAAATCACCAGCAGGTTATGACAGAACCACTTGGCGGACACTCCGGAATCATCTGCCAGACATGCCGGAACCAGCTCTCAGACACACCAGAACCACGTGCCGGAGACGCCGGAAGCACCTGCCGAGCATGCCGGAGCCACCTGCTCGACTCGCCAGAAACACCTGCCGGACACGCCAAAATCACCTGCCGGGTATGCCAGAACCACCTGGCGGACACTCCGAAATCACCTGTCGCGCATGCCGGAACCACCTCTCAGACGTGCCGGAAGCACGTGCCGGACACGCCGGAATCACCTAGCGGACAGACCGGAACCACCTGCCGAGCACGCCGGAGCCACCTGTTCGACTGGCTGGAACCACCTGCCGGACAGGCCAATATTAACTGCTGGCTATGCCAGAACCACCTGGGGGACAGTCCGGGATCACCTGTCAGCCATGGCGGAACCACCTCTCACACGTACCAGAACCACCTGCCGGAGAAGCTGGAAACACGTCCTGGACAGTCTGGAACCACCTGCCGGCCAAGCCTGAACCACCTGCCAAGCACAACGGAACAACCTGCCAGACACGCCAAAATCACCTGCGTGTTATGCCAGAACCACTTGGAGGACTCTCTGGGATGACCTGCCGGGCATGCCGGAACCACCTCTCAGACGTGCCAGAACCATGTGGCGGACAGTCCGGAATCACCTGTTGGGCATGCGCAACCACCTCTGAGACGTACCAGAACCACATACCGTGCAGGCTGGCACCACCTACCGGACAGACCGGAATCACCTTTCGGGCATGCCGGAACCACCTGTCAGATGTGCCAGAAACACGTGCCGGAGACGCCGGAAGCACCTGCCAAGCACATTGGAACCACCTGCTCAACTCGCCTGAACCACCTGCCGGACATGCCAAAATCACCTGCCGACTATGCCAGAACCACTTGGCGAACACTCCGGAATCACTTGCCGGGCATGCAGGAACCACCTCTCAGACATGCCAGAACCCCGTGCCAATGACCCCGGAAGCACCAGCCGAGCACGCCGGAACCACCTGCTCAACTCGCCTGAACCACCTGCCGGACACGCCAAAATCACCTGCCCGCTACACCAGCACCACTTCGGGGACAAGCCGGAATCACGTGAGGGGCATGCCGGCACAGCCTCTCAGACTGAACCTCGTGCCGGACACCACAGAACCACCTGCCGGACAGACCGGAACCACCTGCCGGACACGCCGGAACCACCGGCTCGACCCGCCGGAACGACCGCTGGACATGCAAAATCACCTGCCGGCTACGCCGGAAACACTTGGCGAACACTCCGGAATCACCTGCCGGGCATGCCGGAACCACCTCTCAGATATGCCAGAACCACGTGCCAATGACCCCGGAAGCACCTGCCGAGCACGCCGGAACCACCTGCTCGACTCGCCAGAACCACCTGCCGGACACGCAAAAATCACCTGCCGGCTACGCCACAACCAGTTGGGGAACACTTCGGAATCACCTGCCGGGCTTGCTGGAACCACCTGCCGGTCATGCCAAAATCACCTGCCAACTACGCCAGTACCACTTGGCGGACACTGTGGAAACACCTGTCGGGCCGGCCGGAACCACATCTCACACGTGCCAGAACCATGTCCATGAGATGCTGGAACCACACCCCGAACAGACGGAAAACACCTGCCAGACCCGTCTGAACAACCTGCCGAGCACGCCGGAGCCACCTGCTCGACTCGCCGGAACCACCTACCTGACATGCCCAAATCACCAGCCGGGTATGCCAGAACCACTTGGCGGACACTCCGGAATCATCTGCCGGACATGCCGGAACCAGCTCTCAGACACACCAGAACCACGTGCCGGAGACGCCGGAAGCACCTGCCGAGCATGCCGGAGCCACCTGCTCGACTCGCCAGAAACACCTGCCGGACACGCCAAAATCACCTGCCGGGTATGCCAGAACCACCTGGCGGACACTCCGAAATCACCTGTCGCGCATGCCGGAACCACCTCTCAGACGTGCCGGAAGCACGTGCCGGACACGCCGCAATCACCTACCGGACAGACCGGAAACACCTGCCGAGCACGCCGGAGCCACCTGTTCGACTGGCTGGAACCACCTGCCGGACAGGCCAATATTAACTGCTGGCTATGCCAGAACCACCTGGGGGACAGTCCGGGATCACCTGCCAGCCATGGCGGAACCACCTCTCACACGTACCAGAACCACCTGCCGGAGAAGCTGGAAACACGTCCTGGACAGTCTGGAACCACCTGCCGGCCAAGCCTGAACCACCTGCCAAGCACAACGGAACAACCTGCCAGACACGCCAAAATCACCTGCGTGTTATGCCAGAACCACTTGGAGGACTCTCTGGGATGACCTGCCGGGCATGCCGGAACCACCTCTCAGACGTGCCAGAACCATGTGGCGGACAGTCCGGAATCACCTGTTGGGCATGCGCAACCACCTCTGAGACGTACCAGAACCACATGCCGTGCAGGCTGGAACCACCTACCGGACAGACCGGAATCACCTTTCGGGCATGCCGGAACCACCTGTCAGATGTGCCAGAAACACGTGCCGGAGACGCCGGAAGCACCTGCCAAGCACGTTGGAACCACCTGCTCAACTCGCCTGAACCACCTGCCGGACATGCCAAAATCACCTGCCGACTATGCCAGAACCACTTGGCGAACACTTCGGAAACACTTGCCGGGCATGCAGGAACCACCTCTCAGATATGCCAGAACCCCGTGCCAATGACCCCGGAAGCACCAGCCGAGCACGCCGGAACCACCTGCTCAACTCGCCTGAACCACCTGCCGGACACGCCAAAATCACCTGCCCGCTGCACCAACACCCCTTCGGGTCCAAGCCGGAATCACGTGAGGGGCATGCCGGCACAGCCTCTCTGACTGAACCTCATGCCGGACACCACAGAACCACCTGCCGGACAGACCGGAACCACCTGCCGGACACGCCGGAACCACCGGCTCGACCCACCGGAACGACCGCTGGACATGCAAAATCACCTGCCGGCTACGCCGGAAACACTTGGCGAACACTCCGGAATCACCTGCCGGGCATGCCGGAACCACCTCTCAGATATGCCAGAACCACGTGCCAATGACCCCGGAAGCACCTGCCGAGCACGCCGGAACCACCTGCTCGACTCGCCAGAACCACCTGCCGGACACGCAAAAATCACCTGCCGGCTACGCCACAACCTGTTGGGGAACACTTCGGAATCACCTGCCGGGCTTGCTGGAACCACCTGCCGGTCATGCCAAAATCACCTGCCAACTACGCCAGTACCACTTGGCGGACACTGTGGAAACACCTGTCGGGCCGGCCGGAACCACATCTCACACGTGCCAGAACCATGTGCATGAGATGCTGGAACCACACCCCGAAAAGACGGAAAACACCTGCCAGACCCGTCTGAACAACCTGCCGAGCACGCCGGAGCCACCTGCTCGACTCGCCGGAACCACCTACCTGACATGCCCAAATCACCAGCAGGTTATGACAGAACCACTTGGCGGACACTCCGGAATCATCTGCCAGACATGCCGGAACCAGCTCTCAGACACACCAGAACCACGTGCCGGAGACGCCGGAAGCACCTGCCGAGCATGCCGGAGCCACCTGCTCGACTCGCCAGAAACACCTGCCGGACACGCCAAAATCACCTGCCGGGTATGCCAGAACCACCTGGCGGACACTCCGAAATCACCTGTCGCGCATGCCGGAACCACCTCTCAGACGTGCCGGAAGCACGTGCCGGACACGCCGGAATCACCTAGCGGACAGACCGGAACCACCTGCCGAGCACGCCGGAGCCACCTGTTCGACTGGCTGGAACCACCTGCCGGACAGGCCAATATTAACTGCTGGCTATGCCAGAACCACCTGGGGGACAGTCCGGGATCACCTGTCAGCCATGGCGGAACCACCTCTCACACGTACCAGAACCACCTGCCGGAGAAGCTGGAAACACGTCCTGGACAGTCTGGAACCACCTGCCGGCCAAGCCTGAACCACCTGCCAAGCACAACGGAACAACCTGCCAGACACGCCAAAATCACCTGCGTGTTATGCCAGAACCACTTGGAGGACTCTCTGGGATGACCTGCCGGGCATGCCGGAACCACCTCTCAGACGTGCCAGAACCATGTGGCGGACAGTCCGGAATCACCTGTTGGGCATGCGCAACCACCTCTGAGACGTACCAGAACCACATACCGTGCAGGCTGGCACCACCTACCGGACAGACCGGAATCACCTTTCGGGCATGCCGGAACCACCTGTCAGATGTGCCAGAAACACGTGCCGGAGACGCCGGAAGCACCTGCCAAGCACATTGGAACCACCTGCTCAACTCGCCTGAACCACCTGCCGGACATGCCAAAATCACCTGCCGACTATGCCAGAACCACTTGGCGAACACTCCGGAATCACTTGCCGGGCATGCAGGAACCACCTCTCAGACATGCCAGAACCCCGTGCCAATGACCCCGGAAGCACCAGCCGAGCACGCCGGAACCACCTGCTCAACTCGCCTGAACCACCTGCCGGACACGCCAAAATCACCTGCCCGCTACACCAGCACCACTTCGGGGACAAGCCGGAATCACGTGAGGGGCATGCCGGCACAGCCTCTCAGACTGAACCTCGTGCCGGACACCACAGAACCACCTGCCGGACAGACCGGAACCACCTGCCGGACACGCCGGAACCACCGGCTCGACCCGCCGGAACGACCGCTGGACATGCAAAATCACCTGCCGGCTACGCCGGAAACACTTGGCGAACACTCCGGAATCACCTGCCGGGCATGCCGGAACCACCTCTCAGATATGCCAGAACCACGTGCCAATGACCCCGGAAGCACCTGCCGAGCACGCCGGAACCACCTGCTCGACTCGCCAGAACCACCTGCCGGACACGCAAAAATCACCTGCCGGCTACGCCACAACCAGTTGGGGAACACTTCGGAATCACCTGCCGGGCTTGCTGGAACCACCTGCCGGTCATGCCAAAATCACCTGCCAACTACGCCAGTACCACTTGGCGGACACTGTGGAAACACCTGTCGGGCCGGCCGGAACCACATCTCACACGTGCCAGAACCATGTCCATGAGATGCTGGAACCACACCCCGAAGAGACGGAAAACACCTGCCAGACCCGTCTGAACAACCTGCCGAGCACGCCGGAGCCACCTGCTCGACTCGCCGGAACCACCTACCTGACATGCCCAAATCACCAGCCGGGTATGCCAGAACCACTTGGCGGACAGTCCGGAATCATCTGCCGGACATGCCGGAACCAGCTCTCAGACACACCAGAACCACGTGCCGGAGACGCCGGAAGCACCTGCCGAGCATGCCGGAGCCACCTGCTCGACTCGCCAGAAACACCTGCCGGACACGCCAAAATCACCTGCCGGGTACGCCAGAACCACCTGGCGGACACTCCGAAATCACCTGTCGCGCATGCCGGAACCACCTCTCAGACGTGCCGGAAGCACGTGCCGGACACGCCGCAATCACCTACCGGACAGACCGGAAACACCTGCCGAGCACGCCGGAGCCACCTGTTCGACTGGCTGGAACCACCTGCCGGACAGGCCAATATTAACTGCTGGCTATGCCAGAACCACCTGGGGGACAGTCCGGGATCACCTGCCAGCCATGGCGGAACCACCTCTCACACGTACCAGAACCACCTGCCGGAGAAGCTGGAAACACGTCCTGGACAGTCTGGAACCACCTGCCGGCCAAGCCTGAACCACCTGCCAAGCACAACGGAACAACCTGCCAGACACGCCAAAATCACCTGCGTGTTATGCCAGAACCACTTGGAGGACTCTCTGGGATGACCTGCCGGGCATGCCGGAACCACCTCTCAGACGTGCCAGAACCATGTGGCGGACAGTCCGGAATCACCTGTTGGGCATGCGCAACCACCTCTGAGACGTACCAGAACCACATGCCGTGCAGGCTGGAACCACCTACCGGACAGACCGGAATCACCTTTCGGGCATGCCGGAACCACCTGTCAGATGTGCCAGAAACACGTGCCGGAGACGCCGGAAGCACCTGCCAAGCACGTTGGAACCACCTGCTCAACTCGCCTGAACCACCTGCCGGACATGCCAAAATCACCTGCCGACTATGCCAGAACCACTTGGCGAACACTTCGGAAACACTTGCCGGGCATGCAGGAACCACCTCTCAGATATGCCAGAACCCCGTGCCAATGACCCCGGAAGCACCAGCCGAGCACGCCGGAACCACCTGCTCAACTCGCCTGAACCACCTGCCGGACACGCCAAAATCACCTGCCCGCTGCACCAACACCCCTTCGGGTCCAAGCCGGAATCACGTGAGGGGCATGCCGGCACAGCCTCTCTGACTGAACCTCATGCCGGACACCACAGAACCACCTGCCGGACAGACCGGAACCACCTGCCGGACACGCCGGAACCACCGGCTCGACCCACCGGAACGACCGCTGGACATGCAAAATCACCTGCCGGCTACGCCGGAAACACTTGGCGAACACTCCGGAATCACCTGCCGGGCATGCCGGAACCACCTCTCAGATATGCCAGAACCACGTGCCAATGACCCCGGAAGCACCTGCCGAGCACGCCGGAACCACCTGCTCGACTCGCCAGAACCACCTGCCGGACACGCAAAAATCACCTGCCGGCTACGCCACAACCTGTTGGGGAACACTTCGGAATCACCTGCCGGGCTTGCTGGAACCACCTGCCGGTCATGCCAAAATCACCTGCCAACTACGCCAGTACCACTTGGCGGACACTGTGGAAACACCTGTCGGGCCGGCCGGAACCACATCTCACACGTGCCAGAACCATGTGCATGAGATGCTGGAACCACACCCCGAACAGACGGAAAACACCTGCCAGACCCGTCTGAACAACCTGCCGAGCACGCCGGAGCCACCTGCTCGACTCGCCGGAACCACCTATCTGACATGCCCAAATCACCAGCCGGGTATGCCAGAACCACTTGGCGGACACTCCGGAATCATCTGCCGGACATGCCGGAACCAGCTCTCAGACACACCAGAACCACGTGCCGGAGACGCCGGAAGCACCTGCCGAGCATGCCGGAGCCACCTGCTCGACTCGCCAGAAACACCTGCCGGACACGCCAAAATCACCTGCCGGGTACGCCAGAACCACCTGGCGGACACTCCGAAATCACCTGTCGTGCATGCCGGAACAACCTCTCAGACGTGCCGGAAGCACGTGCCGGACACGCCGGAATCACCTACCGGACAGACCGGAACCACCTGCCGAGCACGCCGGAGCCACCTGTTCGACTGGCTGGAACCACCTGCCGGACAGGCCAATATTAACTGCTGGCTATGCCAGAACCACCTGGGGGACAGTCCGGGATCACCTGCCAGCCATGGCAGAACCACCTCTCACACGTACCAGAACCACCTGCCGGAGAAGCTGGAAACACGTCCTGGACAGTCTGGAACCACCTGCCGGCCAAGCCTGAACCACCTGCCAAGCACAACGGAACAACCTGCCAGACACGCCAAAATCACCTGCGTGTTATGCCAGAACCACTTGGAGGACTCTCTGGGATGACCTGCCGGGCATGCCGGAACCACCTCTCAGACGTGCCAGAACCATGTGGCGGACAGTCCGGAATCACCTGTTGGGCATGCGCAACCACCTCTGAGACGTACCAGAACCACATACCGTGCAGGCTGGCACCACCCACCGGACAGACCGGAATCACCTTTCGGGCATGCCGGAACCACCTGTCAGATGTGCCAGAAACACGTGCCGGAGACGCCGGAAGCACCTGCCAAGCACATTGGAACCACCTGCTCAACTCGCCTGAACCACCTGCCGGACATGCCAAAATCACCTGCCGACTATGCCAGAACCACTTGGCGAACACTCCGGAATCACTTGCCGGGCATGCAGGAACCACCTCTCAGATATGCCAGAACCCCGTGCCAATGACCCCGGAAGCACCAGCCGAGCACGCCGGAACCACCTGCTCAACTCGCCTGAACCACCTGCCGGACACGCCAAAATCACCTGCCCGCTACACCAGCACCACTTCGGGGACAAGCCGGAATCACTTGAGGGGCATGCCGGCACAGCCTCTCAGACTGAACCTCGTGCCGGACACCACAGAACCACCTGCTGGACAGACCGGAACCACCTGCCGGACACGCCGGAACCACCGGCTCGACCCTCCGGAACGACCGCTGGACATGCAAAATCACCTGCCGGCTACGCCGGAAACACTTGGCGAACACTCCGGAATCACCTGCCGGGCATGCCCGAACCACCTCTCAGATAAGCCAGAACCACGTGCCAATGACCCCGGAAGCACCTGCCGAGCACGCCGGAACCACCTGCTCGACTCGCCAGAACCACCTGCCGGACACGCAAAAATCACCTGCCGGCTACGCCACAACCAGTTGGGGAACACTTCGGAATCACCTGCCGGGCTTGCTGGAACCACCTGCCGGTCATGCCAAAATCACCTGCCAACTACGCCAGTACCACTTGGCGGACACTGTGGAAACACCTGTCGGGCCGGCCGGAACCACATCTCACACGTGCCAGAACCATGTGCATGAGATGCTGGAACCACACCCCGAAAAGACGGAAAACACCTGCCAGACCCGTCTGAACAACCTGCCGAGCACGCCGGAGCCACCTGCTCGACTCGCCGGAACCACCTACCTGACATGCCCAAATCACCAGCAGGTTATGACAGAACCACTTGGCGGACACTCCGGAATCATCTGCCGGACATGCCGGAACCAGCTCTCAGACACACCAGAACCACGTGCCGGAGACGCCGGAAGCACCTGCCGAGCATGCCGGAGCCACCTGCTCGACTAGCCAGAAACACCTGCCCGACACGCCAAAATCACCTGCCGGGTACGCCAGAACCACCTGGCGGACACTCCGAAATCACCTGTCGCGCATGCCGGAACCACCTCTCAGACGTGCCGGAAGCACGTGCCGGACACGCCGGAATCACCTAGCGGACAGACCGGAACCACCTGCCGAGCACGCCGGAGCCACCTGTTCGACTGGCTGGAACCACCTGCCGGACAGGCCAATATTAACTGCTGGCTATGCCAGAACCACCTGGGGGACAGTCCGGGATCACCTGTCAGCCATGGCGGAACCACCTCTCAGACGTACCAGAACCACCTGCCGGAGAAGCTGGAAACACGTCCTGGACAGTCTGGAACCACCTGCCGGCCAAGCCTGAACCACCTGCCAAGCACAACGGAACAACCTGCCAGACACGCCAAAATCACCTGCGTGTTATGCCAGAACCACTTGGAGGACTCTCTGGGATGACCTGCCGGGCATGCCGGAACCACCTCTCAGACGTGCCAGAACCATGTGGCGGACAGTCCGGAATCACCTGTTGGGCATGCGCAACCACCTCTGAGACGTACCAGAACCACATGCCGTGCAGGCTGGAACCACCTACCGGACAGACCGGAATCACCTTTCGGGCATGCCGGAACCACCTGTCAGATGTGCCAGAAACACGTGCCGGAGACGCCGGAAGCACCTGCCAAGCACGTTGGAACCACCTGCTCAACTCGCCTGAACCACCTGCCGGACATGCCAAAATCACCTGCCGACTATGCCAGAACCAGTTGGCGAACACTTCGGAAACACTTGCCGGGCATGCAGGAACCACCTCTCAGATATGCCAGAACCCCGTGCCAATGACCCCGGAAGCACCAGCCGAGCACGCCGGAACCACCTGCTCAACTCGCCTGAACCACCTGCCGGACACGCCAAAATCACCTGCCCGCTGCACCAACACCCCTTCGGGTCCAAGCCGGAATCACGTGAGGGGCATGCCGGCACAGCCTCTCTGACTGAACCTCATGCCGGACACCACAGAACCACCTGCCGGACAGACCGGAACCACCTGCCGGACACGCCGGAACCACCGGCTCGACCCACCGGAACGACCGCTGGACATGCAAAATCACCTGCCGGCTACGCCGGAAACACTTGGCGAACACTCCGGAATCACCTGCCGGGCATGCCGGAACCACCTCTCAGATATGCCAGAACCACGTGCCAATGACCCCGGAAGCACCTGCCGAGCACGCCGGAACCACCTGCTCGACTCGCCAGAACCACCTGCCGGACACGCAAAAATCACCTGCCGGCTACGCCACAACCTGTTGGGGAACACTTCGGAATCACCTGCCGGGCTTGCTGGAACCACCTGCCGGTCATGCCAAAATCACCTGCCAACTACGCCAGTACCACTTGGCGGACACTGTGGAAACACCTGTCGGGCCGGCCGGAACCACATCTCACACGTGCCAGAACCATGTGCATGAGATGCTGGAACCACACCCCGAACAGACGGAAAACACCTGCCAGACCCGTCTGAACAACCTGCCGAGCACGCCGGAGCCACCTGCTCGACTCGCTGGAACCACCTACCTGACATGCCCAAATCACCAGCCGGGTATGCCAGAACCACTTGGCGGACACTCCGGAATCATCTGCCGGACATGCCGGAACCAGCTCTCAGACACACCAGAACCACGTGCCGGAGACGCCGGAAGCACCTGCCGAGCATGCCGGAGCCACCTGCTCGACTCGCCAGAAACACCTGCCGGACACGCCAAAATCACCTGCCGGGTACGCCAGAACCACCTGGCGGACACTCCGAAATCACCTGTCGTGCATGCCGGAACAACCTCTCAGACGTGCCGGAAGCACGTGCCGGACACGCCGGAATCACCTACCAGACAGACCGGAACCACCTGCCGAGCACGCCGGAGCCACCTGTTCGACTGGCTGGAACCACCTGCCGGACAGGCCAATATTAACTGCTGGCTATGCCAGAACCACCTGGGGGACAGTCCGGGATCACCTGCCAGCCATGGCAGAACCACCTCTCACACGTACCAGAACCACCTGCCGGAGAAGCTGGAAACACGTCCTGGACAGTCTGGAACCACCTGCCGGCCAAGCCTGAACCACCTGCCAAGCACAACGGAACAACCTGCCAGACACGCCAAAATCACCTGCGTGTTATGCCAGAACCACTTGGAGGACTCTCTGGGATGACCTGCCGGGCATGCCGGAACCACCTCTCAGACGTGCCAGAACCATGTGGCGGACAGTCCGGAATCACCTGTTGGGCATGCGCAACCACCTCTGAGACGTACCAGAACCACATACCGTGCAGGCTGGCACCACCCACCGGACAGACCGGAATCACCTTTCGGGCATGCCGGAACCACCTGTCAGATGTGCCAGAAACACGTGCCGGAGACGCCGGAAGCACCTGCCAAGCACATTGGAACCACCTGCTCAACTCGCCTGAACCACCTGCCGGACATGCCAAAATCACCTGCCGACTATGCCAGAACCACTTGGCGAACACTCCGGAATCACTTGCCGGGCATGCAGGAACCACCTCTCAGATATGCCAGAACCCCGTGCCAATGACCCCGGAAGCACCAGCCGAGCACGCCGGAACCACCTGCTCAACTCGCCTGAACCACCTGCCGGACACGCCAAAATCACCTGCCCGCTACACCAGCACCACTTCGGGGACAAGCCGGAATCACTTGAGGGGCATGCCGGCACAGCCTCTCAGACTGAACCTCGTGCCGGACACCACAGAACCACCTGCTGGACAGACCGGAACCACCTGCCGGACACGCCGGAACCACCGGCTCGACCCTCCGGAACGACCGCTGGACATGCAAAATCACCTGCCGGCTACGCCGGAAACACTTGGCGAACACTCCGGAATCACCTGCCGGGCATGCCCGAACCACCTCTCAGATAAGCCAGAACCACGTGCCAATGACCCCGGAAGCACCTGCCGAGCACGCCGGAACCACCTGCTCGACTCGCCAGAACCACCTGCCGGACACGCAAAAATCACCTGCCGGCTACGCCACAACCAGTTGGGGAACACTTCGGAATCACCTGCCGGGCTTGCTGGAACCACCTGCCGGTCATGCCAAAATCACCTGCCAACTACGCCAGTACCACTTGGCGGACACTGTGGAAACACCTGTCGGGCCGGCCGGAACCACATCTCACACGTGCCAGAACCATGTGCATGAGATGCTGGAACCACACCCCGAACAGACGGAAAACACCTGCCAGACCCGTCTGAACAACCTGCCGAGCACGCCGGAGCCACCTGCTCGACTCGCCGGAACCACCTACCTGACATGCCCAAATCACCAGCCGGGTATGCCAGAACCACTTGGCGGACACTCCGGAATCATCTGCCGGACATGCCGGAACCAGCTCTCAGACACACCAGAACCACGTGCCGGAGACGCCGGAAGCACCTGCCGAGCATGCCGGAGCCACCTGCTCGACTCGCCAGAAACACCTGCCGGACACGCCAAAATCACCTGCCGGGTACGCCAGAACCACCTGGCGGACACTCCGAAATCACCTGCCGCGCATGCCGGAACCACCTCTCAGACGTGCCGGAAGCACGTGCCGGACACGCCGCAATCACCTAGCGGACAGACCGGAACCACCTGCCGAGCACGCCGGAGCCACCTGTTCGACTGGCTGGAACCACCTGCCGGACAGGCCAATATTAACTGCTGGCTATGCCAGAACCACCTGGGGGACAGTCCGGGATCACCTGCCAGCCATGGCGGAACCACCTCTCACACGTACCAGAACCACCTGCCGGAGAAGCTGGAAACACGTCCTGGACAGTCTGGAACCACCTGCCGGCCAAGCCTGAACCACCTGCCAAGCACAACGGAACAACCTGCCAGACACGCCAAAATCACCTGCGTGTTATGCCAGAACCACTTGGAGGACTCTCTGGGATGACCTGCCGGGCATGCCGGAACCACCTCTCAGACGTGCCAGAACCATGTGGCGGACAGTCCGGAATCACCTGTTGGGCATGCGCAACCACCTCTGAGACGTACCAGAACCACATGCCGTGCAGGCTGGAACCACCTACCGGACAGACCGGAATCACCTTTCGGGCATGCCGGAACCACCTGTCAGATGTGCCAGAAACACGTGCCGGAGACGCCGGAAGCACCTGCCAAGCACGTTGGAACCACCTGCTCAACTCGCCTGAACCACCTGCCGGACATGCCAAAATCACCTGCCGACTATGCCAGAACCACTTGGCGAACACTCCGGAATCACTTGCCGGGCATGCAGGAACCACATCTCAGACATGCCAGAACCCCGTGCCAATGACCCCGGAAGCACCAGCCGAGCACGCCGGAACCACCTGCTCAACTCGCCTGAACCACATGCCGGATACGCAAAAATCACCTGCCCGCTACACAAGCACCACTTCGGGGACAAGCCGGAATCACGTGAGGGGCATGCCGGCACAGCCTCTCAGACTGAACCTCGTGCCGGACACCACAGAACCACCTGCCGGACAGACCGGAACCACCTGCCGGTCACGCCGGAACCACCGGCTCGACCCGCCGGAACGACCGCTGGACATGCAAAATCACCTGCCGGCTACGCCGGAAACACTTGGCGAACACTCCGGAATCACCTGCCGGGCATGCCGGAACCACCTCTCAGATATGCCAGAACCACGTGCCAATGACCCCGGAAGCACCTGCCGAGCACGCCGGAACCACCTGCTCGACTCGCCAGAACCACCTGCTGGACACGCAAAAATCACCTGCCGGCTACGCCACAACCAGTTGGGGAACACTTCGGAATCACCTGCCGGGCTTGCTGGAACCACCTGCCGGTCATGCCAAAATCACCTGCCAACTACGCCAGTACCACTTGGCGGACACTGTGGAAACACCTGTCGGGCCGGCCGGAACCACATCTCACACGTGCCAGAACCATGTGCATGAGATGCTGGAACCACACCCCGAACAGACGGAAAACACCTGCCAGACCCGTCTGAACAACCTGCCGAGCACGCCGGAGCCACCTAATCGACTCGCCGGAACCACCTACCTGACATGCCCAAATCACCAGCCGGGTATGCCAGAACCACTTGGCGGACACTCCGGAATCATCTGCCGGACATGCCGGAACCAGCTCTCAGACACACCAGAAACACGTGCCGGAGACGCCGGAAGCACCTGCCGAGCATGCCGGAGCCACCTGCTCGACTCGCCAGAAACACCTGCCGGACACGCCAAAATCACCTGCCGGGTACGCCAGAACCACCTGGCGGACACTCCGAAATCACCTGTCGTGCATGCCGGAACAACCTCTCAGACGTGCCGGAAGCACGTGCCGGACACGCCGGAATCACCTACCGGACAGACCGGAACCACCTGCCGAGCACGCCAGAGCCACCTGTTCGACTGGCTGGAACCATCTGCCGGACAGGCCAATATTAACTGCTGGCTATCCCAAAACCACCTGGGGGACAGTGCGGGATCACCTGCCAGCCATGGCGGAACCACCTCTCACACGTACCAGAACCACCTGCCGGAGAAGCTGGAAACACGTCCTGGACAGTCTGGAACCACCTGCCGACCAAGCCTGAACCACCTGCCAAGCACAACGGAACAACCTGCCAGACACGCCAAAATCACCTGCGTGTTATGCCAGAACCACTTGGAGGACTCTCTGGGATGACCTGCCGGGCATGCCGGAACCACCTCTCAGACGTGCCAGAACCATGTGGCGGACAGTCCGGAATCACCTGTTGGGCATGCGCAACCACCTCTGAGACGTACCAGAACCACATGCCGTGCAGGCTGGAACCACCTACCGGACAGACCGGAATCACCTTTCGGGCATGCCGGAACCACCTGTCAGATGTGCCAGAAACACGTGCCGGAGACGCCGGAAGCACCTGCCAAGCACGTTGGAACCACCTGCTCAACTCGCCTGAACCACCTGCCGGACATGCCAAAATCACCTGCCGACTATGCCAGAACCACTTGGCGAACACTCCGGAATCACTTGCCGGGCATGCAGGAACCACCTCTCAGACATGTCAGAACCCCGTGCCAATGACCCCGGAAGCACCAGCCGAGCACGCCGGAACCACCTGCTCAACTCGCCTGAACCACATGCCGGATACGCAAAAATCACCTGCCCGCTACACCAGCACCACTTCGGGGACAAGCCGGAATCACGTGAGGGGCATGCCTGCACAGCCTCTCAGACTGAACCTCGTGCCGGACACCACAGAACCACCTGCCGGACAGACCGGAACCACCTGCCGGTCACGCCGGATCCACCGGCTCGACCCGCCGGAACGACCGCTGGACATGCAAAATCACCTGCCGGCTACGCCGGAAACACTTGGCGAACACTCCGGAATCACCTGCCGGGCATGCCGGAACCACCTCTCAGATATGCCAGAACCACGTGCCAATGACCCCGGAAGCACCTGCCGAGCACGCCGGAACCACCTGCTCGACTCGCCAGAACCACCTGCCGGACACGCAAAAATCACCTGCCGGCTACGCCACAACCAGTTGGGGAACACTTCGGAATCACCTGCCGGGCTTGCTGGAACCACCTGCCGGTCATGCCAAAATCACCTGCCAACTACGCCAGTACCACTTGGCGGACACTGTGGAAACACCTGTCGGGCCGGCCGGAACCACATCTCAGACGTGCCAGAACCATGTGCATGAGATGCTGGAACCACACCCCGAACAGACGGAAAACACCTGCCAGACCCGTCTGAACAACCTGCCGAGCACGCCGGAGCCACCTGCTCGACTCGCCGGAACCACCTACCTGACATGCCCAAATCACCAGCCGGGTATGCCAGAACCACTTGGCGGACACTCCGGAATCATCTGCCGGACATGCCGGAACCAGCTCTCAGACACACCAGAACCACGTGCCGGAGACGCCGGAAGCACCTGCCGAGCATGCCGGAGCCACCTGCTCGACTCGCCAGAAACACCTGCCGGACACGCCAAAATCACCTGCCGGGTACGCCAGAACCACCTGGCGGACACTCCGAAATCACCTGCCGCGCATGCTGGAACCACCTCTCAGATGTGCCGGAAGCACGTGCCGGACACGCCGCAATCACCTAGCGGACAGACCGGAAACACCTGCCGAGCACGGCGGAGCCACCTGTTCGACTGGCTGGAACCACCTGCCGGACAGGCCAATATTAACTGCTGGCTATGCCAGAACCACCTGGGGGACAGTCCGGGATCACCTGCCAGCCATGGCGGAACCACCTCTCACACGTACCAGAACCACCTGCCGGAGAAGCTGGAAACACGTCCTGTACAGTCTGGAACCACCTGCCGGCCAAGCCTGAACCACCTGCCAAGCACAACGGAACAACCTGCCAGACACGCCAAAATCACCTGCGTGTTATGCCAGAACCACTTGGAGGACTCTCTGGGATGACCTGCCGGGCATGCCGGAACCACCTCTCAGACGTGCCAGAACCATGTGGCGGACAGTCCGGAATCACCTGTTGGGCATGCGCAACCACCTCTGAGACGTACCAGAACCACATGCCGTGCAGGCTGGAACCACCTACCGGACAGACCGGAATCACCTTTCGGGCATGCCGGAACCACCTGTCAGATGTGCCAGAAACACGTGCCGGAGACGCCGGAAGCACCTGCCAAGCACGTTGGAACCACCTGCTCAACTCGCCTGAACCACCTGCCGGACATGCCAAAATCACCTGCCGACTATGCCAGAACCACTTGGCGTACACTCCGGAATCACTTGCCGGGCATGCAGGAACCACCTCTCAGACATGCCAGAACCCCGTGCCAATGACCCCGGAAGCACCAGCCGAGCACGCCGGAACCACCTGCTCAACTCGCCTGAACCACATGCCGGATACGCAAAAATCACCTGCCCGCTACACCAGCACCACTTCGGGGACAAGCCGGAATCACGTGAGGGGCATGCCTGCACAGCCTCTCAGACTGAACCTCGTGCCGGACACCACAGAACCACCTGCTGGACAGACCGGAACCACCTGCCGGTCACGCCGGAACCACCGGCTCGACCCGCCGGAACGACCGCTGGACATGCAAAATCACCTGCCGGCTACGCCGGAAACACTTGGCGAACACTCCGGAATCACCTGCCGGGCATGCCGGAACCACCTCTCAGATATGCCAGAACCACGTGCCAATGACCCCGGAAGCACCTGCCGAGCACGCCGGAACCACCTGCTCGACTCGCCAGAACCACCTGCCGGACACGCAAAAATCACCTGCCGGCTACGCCACAACCAGTTGGGGAACACTTCGGAATCACCTGCCGGGCTTGCTGGAACCACCTGCCGGTCATGCCAAAATCACCTGCCAACTACGCCAGTACCACTTGGCGGACACTGTGGAAACACCTGTCGGGCCGGCCGGAACCACATCTCACACATGCCAGAACCATGTGCATGAGATGCTGGAACCACACCCCGAACAGACGGAAAACACCTGCCAGACCCGTCTGAACAACCTGCCGAGCACGCCGGAGCCACCTGCTCGACTCGCCGGAACCACCTACCTGACATGCCCAAATCACCAGCCGGGTATGCCAGAACCACTTGGCGGACACTCCGGAATCATCTGCCGGACATGCCGGAACCAGCTCTCAGACACACCAGAACCACGTGCCGGAGACGCCGGAAGCACCTGCCGAGCATGCCGGAGCCACCTGCTCGACTCGCCAGAAACACCTGCCGGACACGCCAAAATCACCTGCCGGGTACGCCAGAACCACCTGGCGGACACTCCGAAATCACCTGCCGCGCATGCCGGAACCACCTCTCAGACGTGCCGGAAGCACGTGCCGGACACGCCGGAAACACCTAGCGGACAGACCGGAACCACCTGCCGAGCACGCCGGAGCCACCTGTTCGACTGGCTGGAACCACCTGCCGGACAGGCCAATATTAACTGCTGGCTATGCCAGAACCACCTGGGGGACAGTCCGGGATCACCTGCCAGCCATGGCGGAACCACCTCTCACACGTACCAGAACCACCTGCCGGAGAAGCTGGAAACACGTCCTGGACAGTCTGGAACCACCTGCCGGCCAAGCCTGAACCACCTGCCAAGCACAACGGAACAACCTGCCAGACACGCCAAAATCACCTGCGTGTTATGCCAGAACCACTTGGAGGACTCTCTGGGATGACCTGCCGGGCATGCCGGAACCACCTCTCAGACGTGCCAGAACCATGTGGCGGACAGTCCGGAATCACCTGTTGGGCATGCGCAAACACCTCTGAGACGTACCAGAACCACATGCCGTGCAGGCTGGAACCACCTACCGGACAGACCGGAATCACCTTTCGGGCATGCCGGAACCACCTGTCAGATGTGCCAGAAACACGTGCCGGAGACGCCGGAAGCACCTGCCAAGCACGTTGGAACCACCTGCTCAACTCGCCTGAACCACCTGCCGGACATGCCAAAATCACCTGCCGACTATGCCAGAACCACTTGGCGAACACTCCGGAATCACTTGCCGGGCATGCAGGAACCACCTCTCAGACATGCCAGAACCCCGTGCCAATGACCCCGGAAGCACCAGCCGAGCACGCCGGAACCACCTGCTCAACTCGCCTGAACCACATGCCGGATACGCAAAAATCACCTGCCCGCTACACCAGCACCACTTCGGGGAAAAGCCGGAATCACGTGAGGGGCATGCCGGCACAGCCTCTCAGACTGAACCTCGTGCCGGACACCACAGAACCACCTGCCGGACAGACCGGAACCACCTGCCGGACACGCCGGAACCACCGGCTCGACCCGCCGGAACGACCGCTGGACATGCAAAATCACCTGCCGGCTACGCCGGAAACACTTGGCGAACACTCCGGAATCACCTGCCGGGCATGCCGGAACCAGCTCTCAGATATGCCAGAACCACGTGCCAATGACCCCGGAAGCACCTGCCGAGCACGCCGGAACCACCTGCTCGACTCGCCAGAACCACCTGCCGGACACGCAAAAATCACCTGCCGGCTACGCCACAACCAGTTGGGGAACACTTCGGAATCACCTGCCGGGCTTGCTGGAACCACCTGCCGGTCATGCCAAAATCACCTGCCAACTATGCCAGTACCGCTTGGCGGACACTGTGGAAACACCTGTCGGGCCGGCCGGAACCACATCTCACACGTGCCAGAACCATGTGCATGAGATGCTGGAACCACACCCCGAACAGACGGAAAACACCTGCCAGACCCGTCTGAACAACCTGCCGAGCACGCCGGAGCCACCTGCTCGACTCGCCGGAACCACCTAACTGACATGCCAAAATCACCAGCCGGGTATGCCAGAACCACTTGGCGGACACTCCGGAATCATCTGCCGGACATGCCGGAACCAGCTCTCAGACACACCAGAACCACGTGCCGGAGACGCCGGAAGCACCTGCCGAGCATGCCGGAGCCACCTGCTCGACTCGCCAGAAACACCTGCCGGACACGCCAAAATCACCTGCCGGGTACGCCATAACCACCTGGCGGACACTCCGAAATCACCTGTCGCGCATGCCGGAACCACCTCTCAGACGTGCCGGAAGCACGTGCCGGACACGCCGGAATCACCTAGCGGACAGACCGGAACCACCTGCCGAGCACGCCAGAGCCACCTGTTCGACTGGCTGGAACCATCTGCCGGACAGGCCAATATTAACTGCTGGCTATGCCAGAACCACCTGGGGGACAGTCCGGGATCACCTGCCAGCCATGGCGGAACCACCTCTCACACATACCAGAACCACCTGCCGGAGAAGCTGGAAACACGTCCTGGACAGTCTGGAACCACCTGCCGACCAAGCCTGAACCACCTGCCAAGCACAACGGAACAACCTGCCAGACACGCCAAAATCACCTGCGTGTTATGCCAGAACCACTTGGAGGACTCTCTGGGATGACCTGCCGGGCATGCCGGAACCACCTCTCAGACGTGCCAGAACCATGTGGCGGACAGTCCGGAATCACCTGTTGGGCATGCGCAACCACCTCTGAGACGTACCAGAACCACATGCCGTGCAGGCTGGAACCACCTACCGGACAGACCGGAATCACCTTTCGGGCATGCCGGAACCACCTGTCAGATGTGCCAGAAACACGTGCCGGAGACGCCGGAAGCACCTGCCAAGCACGTTGGAACCACCTGCTCAACTCGCCTGAACCACCTGCTGGACATGCCAAAATCACCTGCCGACTATGCCAGAACCACTTGGCGAACACTCCGGAATCACTTGCCGGGCATGCAGGAACCACATCTCAGACATGCCAGAACCCCGTGCCAATGACCCCGGAAGCACCAGCCGAGCACGCCGGAACCACCTGCTCAACTCGCCTGAACCACCTGCCGGACACGCAAAAATCACCTGCCCGCTACACCAGCACCACTTCGGGGACAAGCCGGAATCACGTGAGGGGCATGCCGGCACAGCCTTTCAGACTGAACGTCCTGCTGGACACCACAGAACCACCTGCCGGACAGACCGGAACCACCTGCCGGACACGCCGGAACCACCGGCTCGACCCGCCGGAACGACCGCTGGACATGCAAAATCACCTGCCGGCTACGCCGGAAACACTTGGCGAACACTCCGGAATCACCTGCCGGGCATGCCGGAACCACCTCTCAGATATGCCAGAACCACGTGCCAATGACCCTGGAAGCACCTGCCGACCACGCCGGAACCACCTGCTCGACTCGGCAGAACCACCTGCCAGACACGCAAAAATCACCTGCCGGCTACGCCACAACCAGTTGGGGAACACTTCGGAATCACCTGCCGGGCTTGCTGGAACCACCTGCCGGTCATGCCAAAATCACCTGCCAACTACGCCAGTACCACTTGGCGGACACTGTGGAAACACCTGTCGGGCCGGCCGGAACCACATCTCACACGTGCCAGAACCATGTGCATGAGATGCTGGAACCACACCCCGAACAGACGGAAAACACCTGCCAGACCCGTGTGAACAACCTGCCGAGCACGCCGGAGCCACCTGCTCGACTCGCCGGAACCACCTACCTGACATGCCCAAATCACCAGCCGGGTATGCCAGAACCACTTGGCGGACACTCCGGAATCATCTGCCGGACATGCCGGAACCAGCTCTCAGACACACCAGAACCACGTGCCGGAGACGCCGGAAGCACCTGCCGAGCATGCCGGAGCCACCTGCTCGACTCGCCAGAAACACCTGCCGGACACGCCAAAATCACCTGCCGGGTACGCCATAACCACCTGGCGGACACTCCGAAATCACCTGTCGCGCATGCCGGAACCACCTCTCAGACGTGCCGGAAGCACGTGCCGGACACGCCGGAAACACCTACCGGACAGACCGGAGCCACCTGCCGAGCACGCCGGAGCCACCTGTTCGACTGGCTGGAACCACCTGCCGGACAGGCCAATATTAACTGCTGGCTATGCCAGAACCACCTGGGGGACAGTCCGGGATCACCTGCCAGCCATGGCGGAACCACCTCTCACACGTACCAGAACCACCTGCCGGAGAAGCTGGAAACACGTCCTGGACAGTCTGGAACCACCTGCCGGCCAAGCCTGAACCACCTGCCAAGCACAACGGAACAACCTGCCAGACACGCCAAAATCACCTGCGTGTTATGCCAGAACCACTTGGAGGACTCTCTGGGATGACCTGCCGGGCATGCCGGAACCACCTCTCAGACGTGCCAGAACCATGTGGCGGACAGTCCGGAATCACCTGTTGGGCATGCGCAACCACCTCTGAGACGTACCAGAACCACATGCCGTGCAGGCTGGAACCACCTACCGGACAGACCGGAATCACCTTTCGGGCATGCCGGAACCACCTGTCAGATGTGCCAGAAACACGTGCCGGAGACGCCGGAAGCACCTGCCAAGCACGTTGGAACCACCTGCTCAACTCGCCTGAACCACCTGCCAGACATGCCAAAATCACCTGCCGACTATGCCAGAACCACTTGGCGAACACTCCGGAATCACTTGCCGGGCATGCAGGAACCACCTCTCAGATATGCCAGAACCCCGTGCCAATGACCCCGGAAGCATCAGCCGAGCACGCCGGAACCACCTGCTCAACTCGCCTGAACCACCTGCCGGACACGCCAAAATCACCTGCCCGCTACACCAGCACCACTTCGGGGACAAGCCGGAATCACGTGAGGGGCATGCCTGCACAGCCTCTCAGACTGAACCTCGTGCCGGACACCACAGAACCACCTGCTGGACAGACCGGAACCACCTGCCGGACACGCCGGAACCACCGGCTCGACCCGCCGGAACGACCGCTGGACATGCAAAATCACCTGCCGGCTACGCCGGAAACACTTGGCGAACACTCCGGAATCACCTGCCGGGCATGCCGGTACCACCTCTCAGATATGCCAGAACCACGTGCCAATGACCCCGGAAGCACCTGCCGAGCACGCCGGAACCACCTGCTCGACTCGCCAGAACCACCTGCCGGACACGCAAAAATCACCTGCCGGCTACGCCACAACCAGTTGGGGAACACTTCGGAATCACCTGCCGGGCTTGCTGGAACCACCTGCCGGTCATGCCAAAATCACCTGCCAACTACGCCAGTACCACTTGGCGGACACTGTGGAAACACCTGTCGGGCCAGCCAGAACAACATCTCACACGTGCCAGAACCATGTGCATGAGATGCTGGAACCACACCCCGAACAGACGGAAAACACCTGCCAGACCCGTCTGAACAACCTTCCGAGCACGCCGGAGCCACCTGCTCGACTCGCCGGAACCACCTACCTGACATGCCCAAATCACCAGCCGGGTATGCCAGAACCACTTGGCGGGCACTCCGGAATCATCTGCCGGACATGCCGGAACCAGCTCTCAGACACACCAGAACCACGTGCCGGAGACGCCGGAAGCACCTGCCGAGCATGTCGGAGCCACCTGCTCGACTCGCCAGAAACACAAGCCGGACACGCCAAAATCACCTGCCGGGTACGCCAGAACCACCTGGCGGACACTCCGAAATCACCTGTCGCGCATGTCGGAACCACCTCTCAGACGTGCCGGAAGCACGTGCCGGACACGCCGGAATCACCTAGCGGACAGACCGGAACCACCTGCCGAGCACGCCGGAGCCACCTGTTCGACTGGCTGGAACCACCTGCCGGACAGGCCAATATTAACTGCTGGCTATGCCAGAACCACCTGGGGGACAGTCCGGGATCACCTGCCAGCCATGGCGGAACCACCTCTCACACGTACCAGAACCACCTGCCGGAGAAGCTGGAAACACGTCCTGGACAGACTGGAACCACGTGACGGCCATGCCTGAACCACCTGCCAAGCACAACGGAACAACCTGCCAGACACGCCAAAATCACCTGCGTGTTATGCCAGAACCACTTGGAGGACTCTCTGGGATGACCTGCCGGGCATGCCGGAACCACCTCTCAGACGTGCCAGAACCATGTGGCTGACAGTCCGGAATCACCTGTTGGGCATGCGCAACCACCTCAGAGACGTACCAGAACCACATGCCGTGCAGGCTGGAACCACCTACCGGACAGACCGGAATCACCTTTCGGGCATGCCGGAACCACCTGTCAGATGTGCCAGAAACACGTGCCGGAGACGCCGGAAGCACCTGCCAAGCACGTTGGAACCACCTGCTCAACTCGCCTGAACCACCTGCCGGACATGCCAAAATCACCTGCCGACTATGCCAGAACCACTTGGCGAACACTCCGGAATCACTTGCCGGGCATGCAGGAACCACATCTCAGACATGCCAGAACCCCGTGCCAATGACCCCGGAAGCACCAGCCGAGCACGCCGGAACCACCTGCTCAACTCGCCTGAACCACCTGCCGGACACGCCAAAATCACCTGCCCGCTACACCAGCACCACTTCGGGGACAAGCCGGAATCACGTGAGGGGCATGCCGGCACAGCCTCTCAGACTGAACCTCGTGCCGGACACCACAGAACCACCTGCCGGACAGACCGGAACCACCTGCCGGACACGCCGGAACCACCGGCTCGACCCGCCGGAACGACCGCTGGACATGCAAAATCACCTGCCGGCTACGCCGGAAACACTTGGCGAACACTCCGGAATCACCTGCCGGGCATGCCGGAACCACCTCTCAGATATGCCAGAACCACGTGCCAATGACCCCGGAAGCACCTGCCGAGCACGCCGGAACCACCTGCTCGACTCGCCAGAACCACCTGCCGGACACGCAAAAATCACCTGCCGGCTACGCCACAACCAGTTGGGGAACACTTCGGAATCACCTGCCGGGCTTGCTGGAACCACCTGCCGGTCATGCCAAAATCACCTGCCAACTACGCCAGTACCACTTGGCGGACACTGTGGAAACACATGTTGGGCCGGCCGGAACCACATCTCAGACGTGCCAGAACCATGTGCATGAGATGCAGGATCCACACCCTGAATAGACGGAAAACACCTGCCAGACCCGTCTGAACAACCTGCCGAGCACGCCGGAGCCACCTGCTCGACTCGCCGGAACCACCTACCTGACATGCCCAAATCACCAGCCGGGTATGCCAGAACCACTTGGCGGACACTCCGGAATCATCTGCCGGACATGCCGGAACCAGCTCTCAGACACACCAGAACCACGTGCCGGAGACGCCGGAAGCACCTGCCGAGCATGCCGGAGCCACCTGCTCGACTCGCCAGAAACACCTGCCGGACACGCCAAAATCACCTGCCGGGTACGCCAGAACCACCTGGCGGACACTCCGAAATCACCTGTCGCGCATGCCGGAACCACCTCTCAGACGTACCGGAAGCACGTGCCGGACTCGCCGGAATCACCTAGCGGACAGACCGGAACCACCTGCCGAGCACGCCAGAGCCACCTGTTCGACTGGCTGGAACCACCTGCCGGACAGGCCAATATTAACTGCTGGCTATGCCAGAACCACCTGGGGGACAGTCCGGGATCACCTGCCAGCCATGGCGGAACCACCTCTCACACGTACCAGAACCACCTGCCGGAGAAGCTGGAAACACGTCCTGGACAGTCTGGAACCACCTGCCGACCAAGCCTGAACCACCTGCCAAGAACAACGGAACAACCTGCCAGACACGCCAAAATCACCTGCGTGTTATGCCAGAACCACTTGGAGGACTCTCTGGGATGACCTGCCGGGCATGCCGGAACCACCTCTCAGACGTGCCAGAACCATGTGGCGGACAGTCCGGAATCACCTGTTGGGCATGCGCAACCACCTCTGAGACGTACCAGAACCACATGCCGTGCAGGCTGGAACCACCTACCGGACAGACCGGAATCACCTTTCGGGCATGCCGGAACCACCTGTCAGATGTGCCAGAAACACGTGCCGGAGACGCCGGAAGCACCTGCCAAGCACGTTGGAACCTGCTGCTCAACTCGCCTGAACCACCTGCCGGACATGCCAAAATCACCTGCCGACTATGCCAGAACCACGTGGCGAACACTCCGGAATCACTTGCCGGGCATGCAGGAACCACCTCTCAGACATGCCAGAACCCCGTGCCCATGACCCCGGAAGCACCAGCCGAGCACGCCGGAACCACCTGCTCAACTCGCCTGAACCACATGCCGGATACGCAAAAATCACCTGCCCGCTACACCAGCACCACTTCGGGGACAAGCCGGAATCACGTGAGGGGCATGCCTGCACAGCCTCTCAGACTGAACCTCGTGCCGGACACCACAGAACCACCTGCCGGACAGACCGGAACCACCTGCCGGACACGCCGGAACCACCGGCTCGACCCGCCGGAACGACCGCTGGACATGCAAAATCACCTGCCGGCTACGCCGGAAACACTTGGCGAACACTCCGGAATCACCTGCCGGGCATGCTGGAACCACCTCTCAGATATGCCAGAACCACGTGCCAATGACCCCGGAAGCACCTGCCGAGCACGCCGGAACCACCTGCTCAACTCGCCAGAACCACCTGCCGGACACGCAAAAATCACCTGCCGGCTACGCCACAACCAGTTGGGGAACACTTCGGAATCACCTGCCGGGCTTGCTGGAACCACCTGCCGGTCATGCCAAAGTCACCTGCCAACTACGCCAGTACCACTTGGCGGACACTCTGGAAACACCTGTCGGGCCGGCCGTCTCACACGTGCCAGAACCATGTGCATGAGATGCTGGAACCACACCCCGAACAGACGGAAAACACCTGCCAGACCCGTCTGAACAACCTGCCGAGCACGCCGGAGCCACCTGCTCGACTCGCCGGAACCACCTACCTGACATGCCCAAATCACCAGCCGGGTATGCCAGAACCACTTGGCGGACACTCCGGAATCATCTGCCGGACATGCCGGAACCAGCTCTCAGACACACCAGAACCACATGCCGGAGACGCCGGAAGCACCTGCCGAGCATGCCGGAGCCACCTGCTCGACTCGCCAGAAACACCTGCCGGACACGCCAAAATCACCTGCCGGGTACGCCAGAACCACCTGGCGGACACTCCGAAATCACCTGCCGCGCATGCTGGAACCACCTCTCAGACGTGCCGGAAGCACGTGCCGGACACGCCGGAATCACCTACCGGACAGACCGGAACCACCTGCCGAGCACGCCGGAGCCACCTGTTCGACTGGCTGGAACCACCTGCCGGACAGGCCAATATTAACTGCTGGCTATGCCAGAACCACCTGGGGGACAGTCTGGGATCGCCTGCCAGCCATGGCGGAACCACCTCTCACACGTACCAGAACCACCTGCCGGAGAAGCTGGAAACACGTCCTGGACAGTCTGGAACCACCTGCCGGCCAAGCCTGAACCACCTGCCAAGCACAACGGAACAACCTGCCAGACACGCCAAAATCACCTGCGTGTTATGCCAGAACCACTTGGAGGACTCTCTGGGATGACCTGCCGGGCATGCCGGAACCACCTCTCAGACGTGCCAGAACCATGTGGCGGACAGTCCGGAATCACCTGTTGGGCATGCGCAACCACCTCTGAGCCGTACCAGAACCACATGCCGTGCAGGCTGGAACTACCTACCGGACAGACCGGAATCACCTTTCGGGCATGCCGGAACCACCTGTCAGATGTGCCAGAAACACGTGCCGGAGACGCCGGAAGCACCTGCCAAGCACGTTGGAACCACCTGCTCAACTCGCCTGAACCACCTGCCGGACATGCCAAAATCACCTGCCGACTATGCCAGAACCACTTGGCGAACACTCCGGAATCACTTGCCGGGCATGCAGGAACCACCTCTCAGACATGCCAGAACCCCGTGCCCATGACCCCGGAAGCACCAGCCGAGCACGCCGGAACCACCTGCTCAACTCGCCTGAACCACATGCCGGATACGCAAAAATCACCTGCCCGCTACACCAGCACCACTTCGGGGACAAGCCGGAATCACGTGAGGGGCATGCCTGCACAGCCTCTCAGACTGAACCTCGTGCCGGACACCACAGAACCACCTGCCGGACAGACCGGAACCACCTGCCGGACACGCCGGAACCACCGGCTCGACCCGCCGGAACGACCGCTGGACATGCAAAATCACCTGCCGGCTACGCCGGAAACACTTGGCGAACACTCCGGAATCATCTGCCGGGCATGCCGGAACCACCTCTCAGATATGCCAGAACCACGTGCCAATGACCCCGGAAGCACCTGCCGAGCACGCCGGAACCACCTGCTCGACTCGCCAGAACCACCTGCCGGACACGCAAAAATCACCTGCCGGCTACGCCACAACCAGTTGGGGAACACTTCGGAATCACCTGCCGGGCTTGCTGGAACCACCTGCCGGTCATGCCAAAATCACCTGCCAACTACGCCAGTACCACTTGGCGGACACTGTGGAAACACCTGTTGGGCCGGCCGGAACCACATCTCAGACGTGCCAGAACCATGTGCATGAGATGCAGGAACCACACCCCGAATAGACGGAAAACACCTGACAGACCCGTCTGAACAACCTGCCGAGCACGCCGGAGCCACCTGCTCGACTCGCCGGAACCACCTACCTGACATGCCCAAATCACCAGCCGGGTATGCCAGAACCACTTGGCGGACACTCCGGAATCTTCTGCCAGACATGCCGGAACCAGCTCTCAGACACACCAGAACCACGTGCCGGAGACGCCGGAAGCACCTGCCGAGCATGCCGGAGCCACCTGCTCGACTCGCCAGAAACACCTGCCGGACACGCCAAAATCACCTGCCGGGTACGCCAGAACCACCTGGCGGACACTCCGAAATCACCTGTCGCGCATGCCGGAACCACCTCTCAGACGTGCCGGTAGCACGTGCCGGACACGCCGGAAACACCTACCGGACAGACCGGAGCCACCTGCCGAGCACGCCGGAGCCACCTGTTCGACTGGCTGGAACCACCTGCCGGACAGGCCAATATTAACTGCTGGCTATGCCAGAACCACCTGGGGGACAGTCCGGGATCACCTGCCAGCCATGGCGGAACCACCTCTCACACGTACCAGAACCACCTGCCGGAGAAGCTGGAAACACGTCCTGGACAGTCTGGAACCACCTGCCGGCCAAGCCTGAACCACCTGCCAAGCACAACGGAACAACCTGCCAGACACGCCAAAATCACCTGCGTGTTATGCCAGAACCACTTGGAGGACTCTCTGGGATGACCTGCCGGGCATGCCGGAACCACCTCTCAGACGTGCCAGAACCATGTGGCGGACAGTCCGGAATCACCTGTTGGGCATGCGCAACCACCTCTGAGACGTACCAGAACCACATGCCGTGCAGGCTGGAACCACCTACCGGACAGACCGGAATCACCTTTCGGGCATGCCGGAACCACCTGTCAGATGTGCCAGAAACACGTGCCGGAGACGCCGGAAGCACCTGCCAAGCACGTTGGAACCACCTGCTCAACTCGCCTGAACCACCTGCCGGACATGCCAAAATCACCTGCCGACTATGCCAGAACCACTTGGCGAACACTCCGGAATCACTTGCCGGGCATGCAGGAACCACATCTCAGACATGCCAGAACCCCGTGCCAATGACCCCGGAAGCACCAGCCGAGCACGCCGGAACCACCTGCTCAACTCGCCTGAACGACCTGCCGGACACGCCAAAATCACCTGCCAGCTACACCAGCACCACTTCGGGGACAAGCCGGAATCACGTGAGGGGCATGCCGGCACAGCCTCTCAGACTGAACCTCGTGCCGGACACCACAGAACCACCTGCCGGACAGACCGGAACCACCTGCCGGACACGCCGGAACCACCGGCTCGACCCGCCGGAACGACCGCTGGACATGCAAAATCACCTGCCGGCTACGCCGGAAACACTTGGCGAACACTCCGGAATCACCTGCCGGGCATGCCGGAACCACCTCTCAGATATGCCAGAACCACGTGCCAATGACCCTGGAAGCACCTGCCGACCACGCCGGAACCACCTGCTCGACTCGGCAGAACCACCTGCCGGACACGCAAAAATCACCTGCCGGCTACGCCACAACCAGTTGGGGAACACTTCGGAATCACCTGCCGGGCTTGCTGGAACCACCTGCCGGTCATGCCAAAATCACCTGCCAACTACGCCAGTACCACTTGGCGGACACTGTGGAAACACCTGTTGGGCCGGCCGGAACCACATCTCAGACGTGCCAGAACCATGTGCATGAGATGAAGGAACCACACCCCGAATAGACGGAAAACACCTGCCAGACCCGTCTGAACAACCTGCCGAGCACGCCGGAGCCACCTGCTCGACTCGCCGGAACCACCTACCTGACATGCCCAAATCACCAGCTGGGTATGCCAGAACCACTTGGCGGACACTCCGGAATCATCTGCCGGACATGCCGGAACCAGCTCTCAGACACACCAGAACCATGTGCCGGAGACACCGGAAGCACCTGCCGAGCATGCCGGAGCCACCTGCTCGACTCGCCAGAAACACCTGCCGGACACGCCAAAATCACCTGCCGGGTACGCCAGAACCACCTGGCGGACACTCCGAAATCACCTGTCGCGCATGCCGGAATCACCTCTCAGACGTGCCGGAAGCACGTGCCGGACACGCCGGAAACACCTAGCGGACAGACCGGAACCACCTGCCGAGCACGCCGGAGCCACCTGTTCGACTGGCTGGAACCACCTGCCGGACAGGCCAATATTAACTGCTGGCTATGCCAGAACCACCTGGGGGACAGTCCGGGATCACCTGCCAGCCATGGCGGAACCACCTCTCACACGTACCAGAACCACCTGCCGGAGAAGCTGGAAACACGTCCTCGACAGTCTGGAACCACCTGCCGGCCAAGCCTGAACCACCTGCCAAGCACAACGGAACAACCTGCCAGACGCGCCAAAATCACCTGCGTGTTATGCCAGAACCACTTGGAGGACTCTCTGGGATGACCTGCCGGGCATGCCGGAACCACCTCTCAGACGTGCCAGAACCATGTGGCGGACAGTCCGGAATCACCTGTTGGGCATGCGCAACCACCTCTGAGACGTACCAGAACCACATGCCGTGCAGGCTGGAACCACCTACCGGACAGACCGGAATCACCTTTCGGGCATGCCGGAACCACCTGTCAGATGTGCCAGAAACACGTGTCGGAGACGCCGGAAGCACCTGCCAAGCACGTTGGAACCACCTGCTCAACTCGCCTGAACCACCTGCCGGACATGCCAAAATCACCTGCCGACTATGCCAGAACCACTTGGCGAACACTCCGGAATCACTTGCCGGGCATGCAGGAACCACCTCTCAGACATGCCAGAACCCCGTGCCCATGACCCCGGAAGCACCAGCCGAGCACGCCGGAACCACCTGCTCAACTCGCCTGAACCACATGCCGGATACGCAAAAATCACCTGCCCGCTACACCAGCACCACTTCGGGGACAAGCCGGAATCACGTGAGGGGCATGCCTGCACAGCCTCTCAGACTGAACCTCGTGCCGGACACCACAGAACCACCTGCCGGACATACCGGAACCACCTGCCGGACACGCCGGAACCACCGGCTCGACCCACCGGAACGACCGCTGGACATGCAAAATCACCTGCCGGCTACGCCGGAAACACTTGGCGAACACTCCGGAATCATCTGCCGGGCATGCCGGAACCACCTCTCAGATATGCCAGAACCACGTGCCAATGACCCCGGAAGCACCTGCCGAGCACGCCGGAACCACCTGCTCGACTCGCCAGAACCACCTGCCGGACACGCAAAAATCACCTGCCGGCTACGCCACAACCAGTTGGGGAACACTTCGGAATCACCTGCCGGGCTTGCTGGAACCACCTGCCGGTCATGCCAAAATCACCTGCCAACTACGCCAGTACCACTTGGCGGACACTGTGGAAACACCTGTCGGGCCGGCCGGAACCACATCTCACACGTGCCAGAACCATGTGCATGAGATGCTGGAACCACACCCCGAACAGACGGAAAACACCTGCCAGACCCGTCTGAACAACCTGCCGAGCACGCCGGAGCCACCTGCTCGACTCGCCGGAACCACCTACCTGACATGCCCAAATCACCAGCCGGGTATGCCAGAACCACTTGGCGGACACTCCGGAATCATCTGCCGGACATGCCGCAACCAGCTCTCAGACACACCAGAACCACGTGCCGGAGACGCCGGAAGCACCTGCCGAGCATGCCGGAGCCACCTGCTCGACTCGCCAGAAACACCTGCCGGACACGCCAAAATCACCTGCCGGGTACGCCAGAACCACCTGGCGGACACTCCGAAATCACCTGTCGCGCATGCCGGAACCACCTCTCAGACGTGCCGGAAGCACGTGCCGGACACGCCGGAATCACCTAGCGGACAGACCGGAACCACCTGCCGAGCACGCCGGAGCCACCTGTTCGACTGGCTGGAACCACCTGCCGGACAGGCCAATATCAACTGCTGGCTATGCCAGAACCACCTGGGGGACAGTCCGGGATCACCTGCCAGCCATGGCGGAACCACCTCTCACACGTACCAGAACCACCTGCCGGAGAAGCTGGAAACACGTCCTCGACAGTCTGGAACCACCTGCCGGCCAAGCCTGAACCACCTGCCAAGCACAACGGAACAACCTGCCAGACACGCCAAAATCACCTGCGTGTTATGCCAGAACCACTTGGAGGACTCTCTGGGATGACCTGCCGGGCATGCCGGAACCACCTCTCAGACGTGCCAGAACCATGTGGCGGACAGTCCAGAATCACCTGTTGGGCATGCGCAACCACCTCTGAGCCGTACCAGAACCACATGCCGTGCAGGCTGGAACCACCTACCGGACAGACCGGAATCACCTTTCGGGCATGCCGGAACCACCTGTCAGATGTGCCAGAAACACGTGCCGGAGACGCCGGAAGCACCGGCCAAGCACGTTGGAACCACCTGCTCAACTCGCCTGAACCACCTGCCGGACATGCCAAAATCACCTGCCGACTATGCCAGAACCACTTGGCGAACACTCCGGAATCACTTGCCGGGCATGCAGGAACCACCTCTCAGACATGCCAGAACCCCGTGCCAATGACCCCGGAAGCACCAGCCGAGCACGCCGGAACCACCTGCTCAACTCGCCTGAACCACCTGCCGGACACGCCAAAATCACCTGCCCGGTACACCAGCACCACTTCGGGGACAAGCCGGAATCACGTGAGGGGCATGCCGGCACAGCCTCTCAGACTGAACCTCGTGCCGGACACCACAGAACCACCTGCCGGACAGACCGGAACCACCTGCCGGACACGCCGGAACCACCGGCTCGACCCGCCGGAACGACCGCTGGACATGCAAAATCACCTGCCGGCTACGCCGGAAACACTTGGCGAACACTCCGGAATCACCTGCCGGGCATGCCGGAACCACCTCTCAGATATGCCAGAACCACGTGCCAATGACCCCGGAAGCACCTGCCGAGCACGCCGGAACCACCTGCTCGACTCGCCAGAACCACCTGCCGGACACGCAAAAATCACCTGCCAGCTACGCCACAACCAGTTGGGGAACACTTCGGAATCACCTGCCGGGCTTGCTGGAACCACCTGCCGGTCATGCCAAAATCACGTGCCAACTACCCCAGTACCACTTGGCGGACACTGTGGAAACACCTGTCGGGCCAGCCAGAACAACATCTCACACGTGCCAGAACCATGTGCATGAGATGCTGGAACCACACCCCGAACAGACGGAAAACACCTGCCAGACCCGTCTGAACAACCTGCCGAGCACGCCGGAGCCACCTGCTCGACTCGCCGGAACCACCTACCTGACATGCCCAAATCACCAGCCGGGTATGCCAGAACCACTTGGCGGACACTCCGGAATCCTCTGCCGGACATGCCGCAACCAGCTCTCAGACACAACAGAACCACGTGCCGGAGACGCCGGAAGCACCTGCCGAGCATGCCGGAGCCACCTGCTCGACTCGCCAGAAACACCTGCCGGACACGCCAAAATCACCTGCCGGGTACGCCAGAACCACCTGGCGGACACTCTGAAATCACCTGCCGCGCATGCTGGAACCACCTCTCAGACGTGCCGGAAGCACGTGCCGGACACGCCGGAAACACCTAGCGGACAGACCGGAACCACCTGCCGAGCACGCCGGAGCCACCTGTTCGACTGGCTGGAACCACCTGCCGGACAGGCCAATATTAACTGCTGGCTATGCCAGAACCACCTGGGGGACAGTCCGGGATCACCTGCCAGCCATGGCGGAACCACCTCTCACACGTACCAGAACCACCTGCCGGAGAAGCTGGAAACACGTCCTCGACAGTCTGGAACCACCTGCCGGCCAAGCCTGAACCACCTGCCAAGCACAACGGAACAACCTGCCAGACACGCCAAAATCACCTGCGTGTTATGCCAGAACCACTTGGAGGACTCTCTGGGATGACCTGCCGGGCATGCCGGAACCACCTCTCAGACGTGCCAGAACCATGTGGCGGACAGTCCGGAATCACCTGTTGGGCATGCGCAACCACCTCTGAGACGTACCAGAACCACATGCCGTGCAGGCTGGAACCACCTACCGGACAGACCGGAATCACCTTTCGGGCATGCCGGAACCACCTGTCAGATGTGCCAGAAACACGTGCCGGAGACGCCGGAAGCACCTGCCAAGCACGTTGGAACCACCTGCTCAACTCGCCTGAACCACCTGCCGGACATGCCAAAATCACCTGCCGACTATGCCAGAACCACTTGGCGAACACTCCGGAATCACTTGCCGGGCATGCAGGAACCACATCTCAGACATGCCAGAACCCCGTGCCAATGACCCCGGAAGCACCAGCCGAGCACGCCGGAACCACCTGCTCAACTCGCCTGAACCACCTGCCGGACACGCCAAAATCACCTGCCCGCTACACCAGCACCACTTCGGGGACAAGCCGGAATCACGTGAGGGGCATGCCTGCACAGCCTCTCAGACTGAACCTCGTGCCGGACACCACAGAACCACCTGCCGGACATACCGGAACCACCTGCCGGACACGCCGGAACCACCGGCTCGACCCGCCGGAACGACCGCTGGACATGCAAAATCACCTGCCGGCTACGCCGGAAACACTTGGCGAACACTCCGGAATCATCTGCCGGGCATGCCGGAACCACCTCTCAGATATGCCAGAACCACGTGCCAATGACCCCGGAAGCACCTGCCGAGCACGCCGGAACCACCTGCTCGACTCGCCAGAACCACCTGCCGGACACGCAAAAATCACCTGCCGGCTACGCCACAACCAGTTGGGGAACACTTCGGAATCACCTGCCGGGCTTGCTGGAACCACCTGCCGGTCATGCCAAAATCACCTGCCAACTACGCCAGTACCACTTGGCGGACACTGTGGAAACACCTGTCGGGCCGGCCGGAACCACATCTCACACGTGCCAGAACCATGTGCATGAGATGCTGGAACCACACCCCGAACAGACGGAAAACACCTGCCAGACCCGTCTGAACAACCTGCCGAGCACGCCGGAGCCACCTGCTCGACTCGCCGGAACCACCTACCTGACATGCCCAAATCACCAGCCGGGTATGCCAGAACCACTTGGCGGACACTCCGGAATCATCTGCCGGACATGCCGCAACCAGCTCTCAGACACACCAGAACCACGTGCCGGAGACGCCGGAAGCACCTGCCGAGCATGCCGGAGCCACCTGCTCGACTCGCAAGAAACACCTGCCGGACACGCCAAAATCACCTGCCGGGTACGCCAGAACCACCTGGCGGACACTCCGAAATCACCTGTCGCGCATGCCGGAACCACCTCTCAGACGTGCCGGAAGCACGTGCCGGACACGCCGGAATCACCTAGCGGACAGACCGGAACTACCTGCCGAGCACGCCGGAGCCACCTGTTCGACTGGCTGGAACCACCTGCCGGACAGGCCAATATCAACTGCTGGCTATGCCAGAACCACCTGGGGGACAGTCCGGGATCACCTGCCAGCCATGGCGGAACCACCTCTCACACGTACCAGAACCACCTGCCGGAGAAGCTGGAAACACGTCCTGGACAGTCTGGAACCACCTGCCGGCCAAGCCTGAACCACCTGCCAAGCACAACGGAACAACCTGCCAGACACGCCAAAATCACCTGCGTGTTATGCCAGAACCACTTGGAGGACTCTCTGGGATGACCTGCCGGGCATGCCGGAACCACCTCTCAGACGTGCCAGAACCATGTGGCGGACAGTCCGGAATCACCTGTTGGGCATGCGCAACCACCTCTGAGCCGTACCAGAACCACATGCCGTGCAGGCTGGAACCACCTACCGGACAGACCGGAATCACCTTTCGGGCATGCCGGAACCACCTGTCAGATGTGCCAGAAACACGTGCCGGAGACGCCGGAAGCACCGGCCAAGCACATTGGAACCACCTGCTCAACTCGCCTGAACCACCTGCCGGACATGCCAAAATCACCTGCCGACTATGCCAGAACCACTTGGCGAACACTCCGGAATCACTTGCCGGGCATGCAGGAACCACCTCTCAGACATGCCGGAACCCCGTGCCCATGACCCCGGAAGCACCAGCCGAGCACGCCGGAACCACCTGCTCAACTCGCCTGAACCACATGCCGGATACGCAAAAATCACCTGCCCGCTACACCAGCACCACTTCGGGGACAAGCCGGAATCACGTGAGGGGCATGCCGGCACAGCCTCTCAGACTGAACCTCGTGCCGGACACCACAGAACCACCTGCCGGACAGACCGGAACCATCTGCCGGACACGCCGGAACCACCGGCTCGACCCGCCGGAACGACCGTTGGACATGCAAAATCACCTGCCGGCTACGCCGGAAACACTTGGCGAACACTCCGGAATCACCTGCCGGGCATGCCGGAACCACCTCTCAGATATGCCAGAACCACGTGCCAATGACCCCGGAAGCACCTGCCGAGCACACCGGAACCACCTGCTCGACTCGCCAGAACCACCTGCCGGACACGCAAAAATCACCTGCCGGCTACGCCACAACCAGTTGGGGAACACTTCGGAATCACCTGCCGGGCTTGCTGGAACCACCTGCCGGTCATGCCAAAATCACCTGCCAACTACGCCAGTACCACTTGGCGGACACTGTGGAAACACCTGTCGGGCCGGCCGGAACCACATCTCACACGTGCCAGAACCATGTGCATGAGATGCTGGAACCACACCCCGAACAGACGGAAAACACCTGCCAGACCCGTCTGAACAACCTGCCGAGCACGCCGGAGCCACCTGCTCGACTCGCCGGAACCACCTACCTGACATGCCCAAATCACCAGCCGGGTATGCCAGAACCACTTGGCGGACACTCCGGAATCATCTGCCGGACATGCCGGAACCAGCTCTCAGACACACCAGAACCACGTGCCGGAGACGCCGGAAGCACCTGCCGAGCATGCCGGAGCCACCTGCTCGACTCGCCAGAAACACCTGCCGGACACGCCAAAATCACCTGCCGGGTACGCCAGAACCACCTGGCGGACACTCCGAAATCACCTGTCGCGCATGCCGGAACCACCTCTCAGACGTGCCGGAAGCACGTGCCGGACACGCCGCAATCACCTACCGGACAGACCGGAACCACCTGCCGAGCACGCCGGAGCCACCTGTTCGACTGGCTGGAACCACCTGCCGGACAGGCCAATATTAACTGCTGGCTATGCCAGAACCACCTGGGGGACAGTCCGGGATCACCTGCCAGCCATGGCGGAACCACCTCTCACACGTACCAGAACCACCTGCCGGAGAAGCTGGAAACACGTCCTCGACAGTCTGGAACCACCTGCCGGCCAAGCCTGAACCACCTGCCAAGCACAACGGAACAACCTGCCAGACACGCCAAAATCACCTGCGTGTTATGCCAGAACCACTTGGAGGACTCTCTGGGATGACCTGCCGGGCATGCCGGAACCACCTCTCAGACGTGCCATAACCATGTGGCGGACAGTCCGGGATCACCTTTTGGGCATGCGCAACCACCTCTGAGCCGTACCAGAACCACATGCCGTGCAAGCTGGAACCACCTACCGGACAGACCGGAATCACCTTTCGGGCATGCCGGAACCACCTGTCAGATGTGCCAGAAACACGTGCCGGAGACGCCGGAAGCACCGGTCAAGCACATTGGAACCACCTGCTCAACTCGCCTGAACCACCTGCTGGACACGCCAAAATCGCCTGCCCGCTACACCAGCACCACTTCGGGGACAAGCCGGAATCACGTGAGGGGCATGCCGGCACAGCCTCTCAGACTGAACCTCGTGCCGGACACCACAGAACCACCTGCCGGACAGACCGGAACCACCTGCCGGACACGCCGGAACCACCGGCTCGACCCGCCGGAACGACCGCTGGACATGCAAAATCACCTGCCGGCTACGCCGGAAACACTTGCCGAACACTCCGGAATCACCTGCCGGGCATGCCGGAACCACCTCTCAGATATGCCAGAACCACGTGCCAATGACCCCGGAAGCACCTGCCGAGCACACCGGAACCACCTGCTCGACTCGCCAGAACCACCTGCTGGACACGCAAAAATCACCTGCCGGCTACGCCACAACCAGTTGGGGAACACTTCGGAATCACCTGCCGGGCTTGCTGGAACCACCTGCCGGTCATCCCAAAATCACCTGCCAACTACGCCAGTACCACTTGGCGGACACTGTGGAAACACCTGTCGGGCCGGCAGGAACCACATCTCACACGTGCCAGAACCATGTGCATGAGAAATAGGAACCACACCCCGAATAGACGGAAAACACCTGCCAGACCCGTCTGAACAACCTGCCGAGCACGCCGGAGCCACCTGCTCGACTCGCCGGAACCACCTACCTGACATGCCCAAATCACCAGCCGGGTATGCCAGAACCACTTGGCGGACACTCCGGAATCATCTGCCGGACATGCCGGAACCAGCTCTCAGACACACCAGAACCAAGTGCCGGAGACGCCGGAAGCACCTGCCGAGCATGCCGGAGCCACCTGCTCGACTCGCCAGAAACACCTGCCGGACACGCCAAAATCACCTGCCGGGTACGCCAGAACCACCTGGCGGACACTCCAAAATCACCTGCCGCGCATGCTGGAACCACCTCTCAGACGTGCCGGAAGCACGTGCCGGACACGCCGGAAACACCTAGCGGACAGACCGGAACCACCTGCCGAGCACGCCGGAGCCACCTGTTCGACTGGCTGGAACCACCTGCCGGACAGGCCAATATTAACTGCTGGCTATGCCAGAACCACCTGGGGGACAGTCCGGGATCACCTGCCAGCCATGGCGGAACCACCTCTCACACGTACCAGAACCACCTGCCGGAGAAGCTGGAAACACGTCCTGGACAGTCTGGAACCACCTGCCGGCCAAGCCTGAACCACCTGCCAAGCACAACGGAACAACCTGCCAGACACGCCAAAATCACCTGCGTGTTATGCCAGAACCACTTGGAGGACTCTCTGGGATGACCTGCCGGGCATGCCGGAACCACCTCTCAGACGTGCCAGAACCATGTGGCGGACAGTCCGGAATCACCTGTTGGGCATGCGCAACCACCTCTGAGACGTACCAGAACCACATGCCGTGCAGGCTGGAACCACCTACCGGACAGACCGGAATCACCTTTCGGGCATGCCGGAACCACCTGTCAGATGTGCCAGAAACACGTGCCGGAGACGCCGGAAGCACCTGCCAAGCACGTTGGAACCACCTGCTCAACTCGCCTGAACCACGTGCCGGACATGCCAAAATCACCTTCCGACTATGCCAGAACCACTTGGCGAACACTCCGGTATCACTTGCCGGGCATGCAGGAACCACATCTCAGACATGCCAGAACCCCGTGCCAATGACCCCGGAAGCACCAGCCGAGCACGCCGGAACCACCTGCTCAACTCGCCTGAACCACCTGCCGGACACGCCAAAATCACCTGCCCGCTACACCAGCACCACTTCGGGGACAAGCCGGAATCACGTGAGGGGCATGCCGGCACAGCCTCTCAGACTGAACCTCGTGCCGGACACCACAGAACCACCTGCCGGACAGACCGGAACCACCTGCCGGACACGCCGGAACCACCGGCTCGACCCGCCGGAACGACCGCTGGACATGCAAAATCACCTGCCGGCTACGCCGGAAACACTTGGCGAACACTCCGGAATCACCTGCCGGGCATGCCGGAACCACCTCTCAGATATGCCAGAACCACGTGCCAATGACCCCGGAAGCACCTGCCGAGCACGCCGGAACCACCTGCTCGACTCGCCAGAACCCCCTGCCGGACACGCAAAAATCACCTGCCGGCTACGCCACAACCAGTTGGGGAACACTTCGGAATCACCTGCCGGGCTTGCTGGAACCACCTGCCGGTCATGCCAAAATCACCTGCCAACTACGCCAGTACCACTTGGCGGACACTGTGGAAACACCTGTCGCGCCGGCCGGAACCACATCTCAGACGTGCCAGAACCATGTGCATGAGAAATAGGAACCACACACCGAATAGACGGAAAACACCTGCCAGACCCGTCTGAACAACCTGCCGAGCACGCCGGAGCCACCTGCTCGACTCGCCGGAACCACCTACCTGACATGCCCAAATCACCAGCCGGGTATGCCAGAAACACTTGGCGGACACTCCGGAATCATCTGCCGGACATGCCGGAACCAGCTCTCAGACACACCAGAACCACGTGCCGGAGACGCCGGAAGCACCTGCCGAGCATGCCGGAGCCACCTGCTCGACTCGCCAGAAACACCTGCCGGACACGCCAAAATCACCTGCCGGGTACGCCAGAACCACCTGGCGGACACTCCGAAATCACCTGTCGCGCATGCCGGAACCACCTCTCAGACGTGCCGGAAGCACGTGCCGGACACGCCGCAATCACCTACCGGACAGACCGGAACCACCTGCCGAGCACGCCGGAGCCACCTGTTCGACTGGCTGGAACCACCTGCCGGACAGGCCAATATTAACTGCTGGCTATGCCAGAACCACCTGGGGGACAGTCCGGGATCACCTGCCAGCCATGGCGGAACCACCTCTCACACGTACCAGAACCACATGCCGGAGAAGCTGGAAACACGTCCTGGACAGTCTGGAACCACCTGCCGGCCAAGCCTGAACCACCTGCCAAGCACAACGGAACAACCTGCCAGACACGCCAAAATCACCTGCGTGTTATGCCAGAACCACTTGGAGGACTCTCTGGGATGACCTGCCGGGCATGCCGGAACCACCTCTCAGACGTGCCAGAACCATGTGGCGGACAGTCCGGAATCACCTGTTGGGCATGCGCAACCACCTCTGAGCCGTACCAGAACCACATGCCGTGCAGGCTGGAACCACCTACCGGACAGACCGGAATCACCTTTCGGGCATGCCGGAACCACCTGTCAGATGTGCCAGAAACACGTGCCGGAGACGCCGGAAGCACCTGCCAAGCACGTTGGAACCACCTGCTCAACTCGCCTGAACCACCTGCCGGACATGCCAAAATCACCTGCCGACTATGCCAGAACCACTTGGCGAACACTCCGGAATCACTTGCCGGGCATGCAGGAACCACCTCTCAGACATGCCAGAACCCCGTGCCAATGACCCCGGAAGCACCAGCCGAGCACGCCGGAACCACCTGCTCAACTCGCCTGAACCACCTGCCGGACACACCAAAATCACCTTCCCGCTACACCAGCACCACTTCGGGGACAAGCCGGAATCACGTGAGGGGCATGCCGGCACAGCCTCTCAGACTGAACCTCGTGCCGGACACCACAGAACCACCTGCCGGACAGACCGGAACCACCTGCCGGACACGCCGGAACCACCGGCTCGACCCGCAGGAACGACCGCGGGACATGCAAAATCACCTGCCGGCTACGCCGGAAACACTTGGCGAACACTCCGGAATCACCTGCCGGGCATGCCCGAACCACCTCTCAGATATGCCAGAACCACGTGCCAATGACCCCGGAAGCACCTGCCGAGCACGCCGGAACCACCTGCTCGACTCGCCAGAACCACCTGCCGGACACGCAAAAATCACCTGCCGGCTACGCCACAACCAGTTGGGGAACACCTCGGAATCACCTGCCGGGCTTGCTGGAACCACCTGCCGGTCATGCCAAAATCACCTGCCAACTACGCCAGTACCACTTGGCGGACACTGTGGAAACACCTGTCGGGCCGGCCGGAACCACATCTCAGACGTGCCAGAACCATGTGCATGAGATGCTGGAACCACACCCCGAACAGACGGAAAACACCTGCCAGACCCGTCTGAACAACCTGCCGAGCACGCCGGAGCCACCTGCTCGACTCGCCGGAACCACCTACCTGACATGCCCAAATCACCAGCCGGGTATGCCAGAACCACTTGGCGGACACTCCGGAATCATCTGCCGGACATGCCGGAACCAGCTCTCAGACACACCAGAACCACGTGCCGGAGACGCCGGAAGCACCTGCCGAGCATGCCGGAGCCACCTGCTCGACTCGCCAGAAACACCTGCCGGACACGCCAAAATCACCTGCCGGGTACGCCAGAACCACCTGGCGGACACTCCGAAATCACCTGTCGCGCATGCCGGAACCACCTCTCAGACGTGCCGGAAGCACGTGCCGGACACGCCGGAATCACCTAGCGGACAGACCGGAACCACCTGCCGAGCACGCCGGAGCCACCTGTTCGACTGGCTGGAACCACCTGCCGGACAGGCCAATATTAACTGCTGGCTATGCCAGAACCACCTGGGGGACAGTCCGGGATCACCTGCCAGCCATGGCGGAACCACCTCTCACACGTACCAGAACCACCTGCCGGAGAAGCTGGAAACACGTCCTCGACAGTCTGGAACCACCTGCCGGCCAAGCCTGAACCACCTGCCAAGCACAACGGAACAACCTGCCAGACACGCCAAAATCAACTGCGTGTTATGCCAGAACCACTTGGAGGACTCTCTGGGATGACCTGCCGGGCATGCCGGAACCACCTCTCAGACGTGCCAGAACCATGTGGCGGACAGTCCGGAATCACCTGTTGGGCATGCGCAACCACCTCTGAGACGTACCAGAACCACATGCCGTGCAGGCTGGAACCACCTACCGGACAGACCGGAATCACCTTTCGGGCATGCCGGAACCACCTGTCAGATGTGCCAGAAACACGTGCCGGAGACGCCGGAAGCACCTGCCAAGCACGTTGGAACCACCTGCTCAACTCGCCTGAACCACCTGCCAGACATGCCAAAATCACCTGCCGACTATGCCAGAACCACTTGGCGAACACTCCGGAATCACTTGCCGGGCATGCAGGAACCACCTCTCAGATATGCCAGAATCCCGTGCCAATGACCCCGGAAGCACCAGCCGAGCACGCCGGAACCACCTGCTCAACTCGCCTGAACCACCTGCCGGACACGCCAAAATCACCTGCCCGCTACACCAGCACCACTTCGGGGACAAGCCAGAATCACGTGAGGGGCATGCCGGCACAGCCTCTCAGACTGAACCTCGTGCCGGACACCACAGAACCACCTGCCGGACAGACCGGAACCACCTGCCGGTCACGCCGGAACCACCGGCTCGACCCGCCGGAACGACCGCTGGACATGCAAAATCACCTGCCGGCTACGCCGGAAACACTTGGCGAACACTCCGGAATCACCTGCCGGGCATGCCGGAACCACCTCTCAGATAAGCCAGAACCACGTGCCAATGACCCCGGAAGCACCTGCCGAGCACGCCGGAACCACCTGCTCGACTCGCCAGAACCACCTGCCGGACACGCAAAAATCACCTGCCGGCTACGCCACAACCAGTTGGGGAACACTTCGGAATCACCTGCCGGGCTTGCTGGAACCACCTGCCGGTCATGCCAAAATCACCTGCCAACTACGCCAGTACCACTTGGCGGACACTGTGGAAACACCTGTCGGGCTGGCCGGAACCACATCTCACACGTTCCCGAACCATGTGCATGAGATGCTGGAACCACACCACGAATAGACGGAAAACACCTGCCAGACCCGTCTGAACAACCTGCCGAGCACGCCGGAGCCACTTGCTCGACTCGCCGGAACCACCTACCTGACATGCCCAAATCACCAGCCGGGTATGCCAGAACCACTTGGCGGACACTCCGGAATCATCTGCCGGACATGCCGGAACCAGCTCTCAGACACACCAGAACCAAGTGCCGGAGACGCCGGAAGCACCTGCCGAGCATGCCGGAGCCACCTGCTCGACTCGCCAGAAACACCTGCCGGACACGCCAAAATCACCTGCCGGGTACGCCAGAACCACCTGGCGGACACTCCGAAATCACCTGCCGCGCATGCCGGAACCACCTCTCATACGTGCCGGAAGCACGTGCCAGACACGCCGGAAACACCTACCGGACAGACCGGAACCACCTGCCGAGCACGCCGGAGCCACCTGTTCGACTGGCTGGAACCACCTGCCGGACAGGCCAATATTAACTGCTGGCTATGCCAGAACCATCTGGGGGACAGTCCGGAATCACCTGCCAGCCATGGCGGAACCATCTCTCACACGTACCAGAACCACCTGCCGGAGAAGCTGGAAACACGTCCTGGACAGACTGGAACCACGTGACGGCCATGCCTGAACCACCTGCCGAGCATGGCGGAACCACCTGCCGGACACGCCAAAATCACCTGCGGGCTACGCCAGAACCACTTGGACGACTCTCTGAAACGACCTGCCGGGCATGTTGGAACCACCTCTCAGACGTGCCAGAAGCACGTGGCGGAAAGTCCGGAATCACCTGTTGGGCATACGCAACCACATCTGAGACGTACCAGAACCACGTGCCGTGCACGCCGGAACCACCTACCGGACAGACCGGAATCAACTTTTGGGCATGCCGGAACCACCAGTCAGATGTGCCAGAAACACGTGCCGGAGACGCCGGAAGCACCTGCCGAGCACGTCGCAACAACCTGCTCAACTCGCCTGAACCACCTGCCGGACATGCCAAAATCACCTGCCGACTATGCCAGAACCACTTGGCGAAAACTCCGGAATCACTTGCCGGGCATGCAGGAACCACCTCTCAGATATGCCAGAACCCCGTGCCAATGACCCCGGAAGCACCAGCTGAGCACGCCGGAACCACCTGCTCAACTCGCCTGAACCACCTGCCGGACACGCCAAAATCACCTGCCCGCTACACCAGCACCACTTCGGGGACAAGCCGGAATCACGTGAGGGGCATGCCGGCACAGCCTCTCAGACTTAACCTCGTGCCAGACACCACAGAACCACCTGACGGACAGACCGGAACAACCTGCCGGTCACGCCGGAACCACCGGCTCGACCCGCCGGAACGACCGCTGGACATGCAAAATCACCTGCCGGCTACGCCGGAAACACTTGGCGAACACTCCGGAATCACCTGCCGGGCATGCCGGAACCACCTCTCAGATAAGCCAGAACCACGTGCCAATGACCCCGGAAGCACCTGCCGAGCATGCCGGAACCACCTGCTCGACTCGCCAAAACCACTTGCCGGACACGCAAAAATCACCTGCCGGCTACGCCACAACCAGTTGGGGAACACTTCGGAATCACCTGCCGGGCTTGCTGGAACCACCTGCCGGTCATGCCAAAATCACCTGCCAACTACGCCAGTACCACTTGGCGGACACTGTGGAAACACCTGTCGGGCTGGACGGAACCACATCTCACACGTTCCCTAACCATGTGCATGAGATGCTGGAACCACACCCCGAACAGACGGAAAACACCTGCCAGACCCGTCTGAACAACCTGCCGAGCACGCCGGAGCCACCTGCTCGACTCGCCGGAACCACCTGCCTGACATGCCAAAATCACCAGCCGGGTATGCCAGAACCACCTGGCGGACACTCCGAAATCACCTGTCGCGCATGCCGGAACCACCTCTCAGACGTGCCGGAAGCACGTGCCGGACACGCCGGAATCACCTACCGGACAGACCGGAACCACCTGCCGAGCACGCCGGAGCCACCTGTTCGACTGGCTGGAACCACCTGCCAGCTGCTATGCCAGAACCACCTGGGGGACAGTCCGGGATCGCCTGCCAGCCATGGCGGAACCACCTCTCACACGTACCAGAACCACCTGCCGGAGAAGCTGGAAACACGTCCTGGACAGTCTGGAACCACCTGCCGGCCAAGCCTGAACCACCTGCCAAGCACAACGGAACAACCTGCCAGACACGCCAAAATCACCTGCGTGTTATGCCAGAACCACTTGGAGGACTCTCTGGGATGACCTGCCGGGCATGCCGGAACCACCTCTCAGACGTGCCAGAACCATGTGGCGGACAGTCCGGAATCACCTGTTGGGCATGCGCAACCACCTCTGAGACGTACCAGAACCACATGCCGTGCAGGCTGGAACCACCTACCGGACAGACCGGAATCACCTTTCGGGCATGCCGGAACCACCTGTCAGATGTGCCAGAAACACGTGCCGGAGACGCCGGAAGCACCTGCCAAGCACGTTGGAACCACCTGCTCAACTCGCATGAACCACCTGCCGGACATGCCAAAATCACCTGCCGACTATGCCAGAACCACTTGGCGAACACTCCGGAATCACTTGCCGGGCATGCAGGAACCACCTCTCAGACATGCCAGAACCCCGTGCCAATGACCCCGGAAGCACCAGCCGAGCACGCCGGAACCACCTGCTCAACTCGCCTGAACCACCTGCCGGACACGCCAAAATCACCTGCCCGGTACACCAGCACCACTTCGGGGACAAGCCGGAATCACGTGAGGGGCATGCCGGCACAGCCTCTCAGACTGAACCTCGTGCCGGACACCACAGAACCACCTGCCGGACAGACCGGAACCACCTGCCGGACACGCCGGAACCACCGGCTCGACCCGCCGGAACGACCGCTGGACATGCAAAATCACCTGCCGGCTATGCCGGAAACACTTGGCGAACACTCCGGAATCACCTGCCGGGCATGCCGGAACCACCTCTCAGATATGCCAGAACCACGTGCCAATGACCCCGGAAGCACCTGCCGAGCACGCCGGAACCACCTGCTCGACTCGCCAGAACCACCTGCCGGACACGCAAAAATCACCTGCCGGCTACGCCACAACCAGTTGGGGAACACTTCGGAATCACCTGCCGGGCTTGCTGGAACCACCTGCCGGTCATGCCAAAATCACCTGCCAACTACGCCAGTACCACTTGGCGGACACTGTGGAAACACCTGTCGGGCCGGCAGGAACCACATCTCACACGTGCCAGAACCATGTGCATGAGATGCTGGAACCACACCCCGAACAGATGGAAAACACCTGCCAGAGCCGTCTGAACAACCTGCCGAGCACGCCGGAGCCACCTGCTCGAGTCGCCGGAACCACCTACCTGACATGCCAAAATCACCAGCCGGGTATGCCGGAACCACTTGGCGGACACTCCGGAATCATCTGCCGGACATGCCGGAACCAGCTCTCAGACACACCAGAACCACGTGCCGGAGACGCCGGAAGCACCTGCCGAGCATGCCGGAGCCACCTGCTCGACTCGCCAGAAACACCTGCCGGACACGCCAAAATCACCTGCCGGGTACGCCAGAACCACCTGGCGGACACTCCGAAATCACCTGCCGCGCATGCCGGAACCACCTCTCAGACGTGCCGGAAGCACGTGCTGGACACGACGGAATCACCTAGTGGACAGACCGGAACCACCTGCCGAGCACGCCGGAGCCACCTGTTCGACTGGCTGGAACCACCTGCCGGACAGGCCAATATTAACTGCTGGCTATGCCAGAACCACCTGGGGGACAGTCCGGGATCACCTGCCAGCCATGGCGGAACCACCTCTCACGCGTACCAGAACCACCTGCCGGAGAAGCTGGAAACACGTCCTGGACAGTCTGGAACCACCTGCCGGCCAAGCCTGAACCACCTGCCAAGCACAACGGAACAACCTGCCAGACACGCCAAAATCACCTGCGTGTTATGCCAGAACCACTTGGAGGACTCTCTGGGATGACCTGCCGGGCATGCCGGAACCACCTCTCAGACGTGCCAGAACCATGTGGCGGACAGTCCGGAATCACCTGTTGGGCATGCGCAACCACCTCTGAGACGTACCAGAACCACATGCCGTGCAGGCTGGAACCACCTACCGGACAGACCGGAATCACCTTTCGGGCATGCTGGAACCACCTGTCAGATGTGCCAGAAACACGTGTCGGTGACGCCGGAAGCACCTGCCAAGCACGTTGGAACCACCTGCTCAACTCGCCTGAACCACCTGCCGGACATGCCAAAATCACCTGCCGACTATGCCAGAACCACTTGGCGAACACTCCGGAATCAATTGCCGGGCATGCAGGAACCACCTCTCAGACATGCCAGAACCCCGTGCCAATGACCCCGGAAGCACCAGCCGAGCACGCCGGAACCACCTGCTCAACTCGCCTGAACCACCTGCCGGACACGCCAAAATCACCTGCCCGCTACACCAGCACCACTTCGGGGACAAGCCGGAATCACGTGAGGGGCATGCCGGCACAGCCTCTCAGACTGAACCTCGTGCCGGACACCACAGAACCACCTGCCGGACAGACCGGAACCACCTGCCGGACACGCCGGAACCACCGGCTCGACCCGCCGGAACGACCGCTGGACATGCAAAATCACCTGCCGGCTACGCCGGAAACACTTGGCGAACACTCCGGAATCATCTGCCGGGCATGCCGGAACCACCTCTCAGATATGCCAGAACCACGTGCCAATGACCCCGGAAGCACCTGCCGAGCACGCCGGAACCACCTGCTCGACTCGCCAGAACCACCTGCCGGACACGCAAAAATCACCTGCCGGCTACGCCACAACCAGTTGGGGAACACTTCGGAATCACCTGCCGGGCTTGCTGGAACCACCTGCCGGTCATGCCAAAATCACCTGCCAACTACGCCAGTACCACTTGGCGGACACTGTGGAAACACTTGTCGGGCCGGCAGGAACCACATCTCACACGTGCCAGAACCATGTGCATGAGATGCTGGAACCACACCCCGAACAGACGGAAAACACCTGCCAGACCCGTCTGAACAACCTGCCGAGCACGCCAGAGCCACCTGCTCGAGTCGCCGGAACCACCTACCTGACATGCCAAAATCACCAGCCGGGTATGCCAGAACCACTTGGCGGACACTCCGGAATCATCTGCCGGACATGCCGGAACCAGCTCTAAGACACACCAGAACCACGTGCCGGAGACGCCGGAAGCACCTGCCGAGCATGCCGGAGCCACCTGCTCGACTCGCCAGAAACACCTGCCGGACACGCCAAAATCACCTGCCGGGTACGCCAGAACCACCTGGCGGACACTCCGAAATCACCTGCCGCGCATGCCGGAACCACCTCTCAGATGTGCCGGAAGCACGTGCCGGACACGCCGGAATCACCTAGCGGACAGACCGGAACCACCTGCCGAGCACGCCGGAGCCACCTGTTCGACTGGCTGGAACCACCTGCCGGACAGGCCAATATTAACTGCTGGCTATGCCAGAACCACCTGGGGGACAGTCCGGGATCACCTGCCTGCCATGGCGGAACCACCTCTCACGCGTACCAGAACCACCTGCCGGAGAAGCTGGAAACACGTCCTGGACAGTCTGGAACCACCTGCCGGCCAAGCCTGAACCACCTGCCAAGCACAACGGAACAACCTGCCAGACACGCCAAAATCACCTGCGTGTTATGCCAGAACCACTTGGAGGACTCTCTGGGATGACCTGCCGGGCATGCCGGAACCACCTCTCAGACGTGCCAGAACCATGTGGCGGACAGTCCGGAATCACCTGTTGGGCATGCGCAACCACCTCTGAGACGTACCAGAACCACATGCCGTGCAGGCTGGAACCACCTACCGGACAGACCGGAATCATCTTTCGGGCATGCCGGAACCACCTGTCAGATGTGCCAGAAACACGTGCCGGAGACGCCGGAAGCACCTGCCAAGCACGTTGGAACCACCTGCTCAACTCGCCTGAACCACCTGCCGGACATGCGAAAATCACCTGCCGACTATGCCAGAACCACTTGGCGAAAACTCCGGAATCACTTGCCGGGCATGCAGGAACCACCTCTCAGACATGCCAGAACCCCGTGCCAATGACCCCGGAAGCACCAGCCGAGCACGCCGGAACCACCTGCTCAACTCGCCTGAACCACCTGCCGGACACGCCAAAATCACCTGCCCGCTACACCAGCACCACTTCGGGGACAAGCCGGAATCACGTGAGGGGCATGCCGGCACAGCCTCTCGGACTGAACCTCGTGCCGGACACCACAGAACCACCTGCCGGACAGACCGGAACCACCTGCCGGACACGCCGGAACCACCGGCTCGACCCGCCGGAACGACCGCTGGACATGCAAAATCACCTGCCGGCTACGCCGGAAACACTTGGCGAACACTCCGGAATCATCTGCCGGGCATGCCGGAACCACCTCTCAGATATGCCAGAACCACGTGCCAATGACCCCGGAAGCACCTGCCGAGCACGCCGGAACCACCTGCTCGACTCGCCAGAACCACCTGCCGGACACGCAAAAATCACCTGCCGGCTACGCCACAACCAGTTGGGGAACACTTCGGAATCACCTGCCGGGCTTGCTGGAACCACCTGCCGGTCATGCCAAAATCACCTGCCAACTACGCCAGTACCACTTGGCGGACACTGTGGAAACACCTGTCGGGCCGGCAGGAACCACATCTCACACGTGCCAGAACCATGTGCATGAGATGCTGGAACCACACCCCGAACAGACGGAAAACACCTGCCAGACCCGTCTGAACAACCTGCCGAGCACGCCAGAGCCACCTGCTCGAGTCGCCGGAACCACCTACCTGACATGCCAAAATCACCAGCCGGGTATGCCAGAACCACTTGGCGGACACTCCGGAATCATCTGCCGGACATGCCGGAACCAGCTCTAAGACACACCAGAACCACGTGCCGGAGACGCCGGAAGCACCTGCCGAGCATGCCGGAGCCACCTGCTCGACTCGCCAGAAACACCTGCCGGACACGCCAAAATCACCTGCCGGGTACGCCAGAACCACCTGGCGGACACTCCGAAATCACCTGCCGCGCATGCCGGAACCACCTCTCAGACGTGCCGGAAGCACGTGCCGGACATGCCGGAATCACCTAGCGGACAGACCGGAACCACCTGCCGAGCACGCCGGAGCCACCTGTTCGACTGGCTGGAACCACCTGCCGGACAGGCCAATATTAACTGCTGGCTATGCCAGAACCACCTGGGGGACAGTCCGGGATCACCTGCCAGCCATGGCGGAACCACCTCTCACGCGTACCAGAACCACCTGCCGGAGAAGCTGGAAACACGTCCTGGACAGTCTGGAACCACCTGCCGGCCAAGCCTGAACCACCTGCCAAGCACAACGGAACAACCTGCCAGACACGCCAAAATCACCTGCGTGTTATGCCAGAACCACTTGGAGGACTCTCTGGGATGACCTGCCGGGCATGCCGGAACCACCTCTCAGACGTGCCAGAACCATGTGGCGGACAGTCCGGAATCACCTGTTGGGCATGCGCAACCACCTCTGAGTCGTACCAGAACCACATGCCGTGCAGGCTGGAACCACCTACCGGACAGACCGGAATCACCTTTCGGGCATGCCGGAACCACCTGTCAGATGTGCCAGAAACACGTGCCGGAGACGCCGGAAGCACCGGCCAAGCACGTTGGAACCACCTGCTCAACTCGCCTGAACCACCTGCCGGACATGCCAAAATCACCTGCCGACTATGCCAGAACCACTTGGCGAACACTCCGGAATCACTTGCCGGGCATGCAGGAACCACCTCTCAGACATGCCAGAACCCCGTGCCAATGACCCCGGAAGCACCAGCCGAGCACGCCGGAACCACCTGCTCAACTCGCCTGAACCACCTGCCGGACACGCCAAAATCACCTGCCCGCTACACCAGCACCACTTCGGGGACAAGCCGGAATCACGTGAGGGGCATGCCGGCACAGCCTCTCAGACTGAACCTCGTGCCGGACACCACAGAACCACCTGCCGGACAGACCGGAACCACCTGCCGGACACGCCGGAACCACCGGCTCGACCCGCCGGAACGACCGCTGGACATGCAAAATCACCTGCCGGCTACGCCGGAAACACTTGGCGAACACTCCGGAATCATCTGCCGGGCATGCCGGAACCACCTCTCAGATATGCCAGAACCACGTGCCAATGACCCCGGAAGCACCTGCCGAGCACGCCGGAACCACCTGCTCGACTCGCCAGAACCACCTGACGGACACGCAAAAATCACCTGCCGGCTACGCCACAACCAGTTGGGGAACACTTCGGAATCACCTGCCGGGCTTGCTGGAACCACCTGCCGGTCATGCCAAAATCACCTGCCAACTACGCCAGTACCACTTGGCGGACACTGTGGAAACACCTGTCGGGCCGGCAGGAACCACATCTCACACGTGCCAGAACCATGTGCATGAGATGCTGGAACCACACCCCGAACAGACGGAAAACACCTGCCAGACCCGTCTGAACAACCTGCCGAGCACGCCAGAGCCACCTGCTCGAGTCGCCGGAACCACCTACCTGACATGCCAAAATCACCAGCCGGGTATGCCAGAACCACTTGGCGGACACTCCGGAATCATCTGCCGGACATGCCGGAACCAGCTCTAAGACACACCAGAACCACGTGCCGGAGACGCCGGAAGCACCTGCCGAGCATGCCGGAGCCACCTGCTCGACTCGCCAGAAACACCTGCCGGACACGCCAAAATCACCTGCCGGGTACGCCAGAACCACCTGGCGGACACTCCGAAATCACCTGCCGCGCATGCCGGAACCACCTCTCAGACGTGCCGGAAGCACGTGCCGGACATGCCGGAATCACCTAGCGGACAGACCGGAACCACCTGCCGAGCACGCCGGAGCCACCTGTTCGACTGGCTGGAACCACCTGCCGGACAGGCCAATATTAACTGCTGGCTATGCCAGAACCACCTGGGGGACAGTCCGGGATCACCTGCCAGCCATGGCGGAACCACCTCTCACGCGTACCAGAACCACCTGCCGGAGAAGCTGGAAACACGTCCTGGACAGTCTGGAACCACCTGCCGGCCAAGCCTGAACCACCTGCCAAGCACAACGGAACAACCTGCCAGACACGCCAAAATCACCTGCGTGTTATGCCAGAACCACTTGGAGGACTCTCTGGGATGACCTGCCGGGCATGCCGGAACCACCTCTCAGACGTGCCAGAACCATGTGGCGGACAGTCCGGAATCACCTGTTGGGCATGCGCAACCACCTCTGAGTCGTACCAGAACCACATGCCGTGCAGGCTGGAACCACCTACCGGACAGACCGGAATCACCTTTCGGGCATGCCGGAACCACCTGTCAGATGTGCCAGAAACACGTGCCGGAGACGCCGGAAGCACCGGCCAAGCACGTTGGAACCACCTGCTCAACTCGCCTGAACCACCTGCCGGACATGCCAAAATCACCTGCCGACTATGCCAGAACCACTTGGCGAACACTCCGGAATCACTTGCCGGGCATGCAGGAACCACCTCTCAGACATGCCAGAACCCCGTGCCAATGACCCCGGAAGCACCAGCCGAGCACGCCGGAACCACCTGCTCAACTCGCCTGAACCACCTGCCGGACACGCCAAAATCACCTGCCCGCTACACCAGCACCACTTCGGGGACAAGCCGGAATCACGTGAGGGGCATGCCGGCACAGCCTCTCAGACTGAACCTCGTGCCGGACACCACAGAACCACCTGCCGGACAGACCGGAACCACCTGCCGGACACGCCGGAACCACCGGCTCGACCCGCCGGAACGACCGCTGGACATGCAAAATCACCTGCCGGCTACGCCGGAAACACTTGGCGAACACTCCGGAATCATCTGCCGGGCATGCCGGAACCACCTCTCAGATATGCCAGAACCACGTGCCAATGACCCCGGAAGCACCTGCCGAGCACGCCGGAACCACCTGCTCGACTCGCCAGAACCACCTGCCGGACACGCAAAAATCACCTGCCGGCTACGCCACAACCAGTTGGGGAACACTTCGGAATCACCTGCCGGGCTTGCTGGAACCACCTGCCGGTCATGCCAAAATCACCTGCCAACTACGCCAGTACCACTTGGCGGACACTGTGGAAACACCTGTCGGGCCGGCAGGAACCACATCTCACACGTGCCAGAACCATGTGCATGAGATGCTGGAACCACACCCCGAACAGACGGAAAACACCTGCCAGACCCGTCTGAACAACCTGCCGAGCACGCCAGAGCCACCTGCTCGAGTCGCCGGAACCACCTACCTGACATGCCAAAATCACCAGCCGGGTATGCCAGAACCACTTGGCGGACACTCCGGAATCATCTGCCGGACATGCCGGAACCAGCTCTAAGACACACCAGAACCACGTGCCGGAGACGCCGGAAGCACCTGCCGAGCATGCCGGAGCCACCTGCTCGACTCGCCAGAAACACCTGCCGGACACGCCAAAATCACCTGCCGGGTACGCCAGAACCACCTGGCGGACACTCCGAAATCACCTGCCGCGCATGCCGGAACCACCTCTCAGACGTGCCGGAAGCACGTGCCGGACATGCCGGAATCACCTAGCGGACAGACCGGAACCACCTGCCGAGCACGCCGGAGCCACCTGTTCGACTGGCTGGAACCACCTGCCGGACAGGCCAATATTAACTGCTGGCTATGCCAGAACCACCTGGGGGACAGTCCGGGATCACCTGCCAGCCATGGCGGAACCACCTCTCACGCGTACCAGAACCACCTGCCGGAGAAGCTGGAAACACGTCCTGGACAGTCTGGAACCACCTGCCGGCCATGCCTGAATCACCTGCCAAGCACAACGGAACAACCTGCCAGACACGCCAAAATCACCTGCGTGTTATGCCAGAACCACTTGGAGGACTCTCTGGGATGACCTGCCGGGCATGCCGGAACCACCTCTCAGACGTGCCAGAACCATGTGGTGGACAGTCCGGAATCACCTGTTGGGCATGCGCAACCACCTCTGAGACGTACCAGAACCACATGCCGTGCAGGCTGGAACCACCTACCGGACAGACCGGAATCACCTTTCGGGCATGCCGGAACCACCTGTCAGATGTGCCAGAAACACGTGCCGGAGACGCCGGAAGCACCGGCCAAGCACGTTGGAACCACCTGCTCAACTCGCATGAACCACCTGCCGGACATGCCAAAATCACCTGCCGACTATGCCAGAACCACTTGGCGAACACTCCGGAATCACTTGCCGGGCATGCAGGAACCACCTCTCAGACATGCCAGAACCCCGTGCCAATGACCCCGGAAGCACCAGCCGAGCACGCCGGAACCACCTGCTCGACTCGCCAGAACCACCAGCCGATCACGCAAAAATCACCTGCCGGCTACGCCACAACCAGTTGGTGAACACTTTGGAATCACCTGCCAGGCTTGCTGGAACCACCTGCCAGTCATGCCAAAATCACCTGCCAACTACGCCAGAACCGCTTGGCGGACACTGCGGAAACACCTGTCGGGCCGGCTGGAACCACATCTCAGACGTGCCAGAAACGTGTTCATGAGATGCTGGAACCACACCCCGAACAGACGGATACCACCTGCCAAAACCGCCTGAACCACCTGCTGAGCACGCCGGAACCACCTGCTCGACTCACCGGTACCACCTCCCTGACACGCCAAAATCACCTGCGGGCTACGCCAGAACCACTTGGACGACTCTCCGAAATGACCTGCCGGGCATGTTGGAACCAACTCTCAGACGTGCCAGAAGCACGTGGCGGACCGTCCGGAATCACCTGTTGGGCATACGCAACCACCTCTGAGACGTACCAGAACCACGTGCCGTGCACGCCGGAACCACCTACCGGACAGACCGGAATCAAATTTTGGGCATGCCGGCACCACCAGTCAGATGTTCCGGAAACAGGTGCCGCAGACGCCGGAAGCATCTGCCGAGCACGTAGCACCCACCTGCTCAACTCGCCTGAACCACCTGCCGGACACGCCAAAATCACCTGCCCGCTACACCAGCACCACTTCGGGGACAAGCCGGAATCACGTGAGGGGCATGCCGGCACAGCCTCTCAGACTGAACCTCGTGCCGGACACCACAGAACCACCTGCCGGACAGACCGGAACCACCTGCCGGACACGCCGGAACCACCGGCTCGACCCGCCGGAACGACCGCTGGACATGCAAAATCACCGGCCGGCTACGCCGGAAACACTTGGCGAACATTCCGGAATCACCTGCCGGGCATGCAGGAACCACCTCTCAGATAAGCCAGAACCACGTGCCAATGATCCCGGAAGCACCTGCCGAGCACGCCGGAGCCACCTGCTCGACTCGCCAGAACCACCTGCCGGACACGCAAAAATCACCTGCCGGCTACGCCACAACCAGTTGGGGAACACTTCGGAATCACCTGCCGGGCTTGCTGGAACCACCTGCCGGTCATGCCAAAATCACCTGCCAACTACGCCAGTACCTCTTGGCGGACACTGTGGAAACACCTGTCGGGCCGGCAGGAACCACATCTCACACGTGCCAGAACCATGTGCATGAGATGCTGGAACCACACCCCGAACAGACGGAAAACACCTGCCAGACCCGTCTGAACAACCTGCCGAGCACGCCAGAGCCACCTGGCGACTCGCCAGAAACACCTGCCGGACACGCCAAAATCACCTGCCGGATACGCCAGAACCACCTGGCGGACACTCCGAAATCACCTGCCGCGCATGCTGGAACCACCTCTCAGACGTGCCGGAAGCACGTGCCGGACACGCCGGAAACACCTACCGGACAGACCGGAACCACCTGCCGAGCACGCCGGAGCCACCTGTTCGACTGGCTGGAACCACCTGCCGGACAGGCCAATATTAACTGCTGGCTATGCCAGAACCACCTGGGGGACAGTCCGGGATCACCTGCCAGCCATGGCGGAACCACCTCTCACACGTACCAGAACCACCTGCCGGAGAAGCTGGAAACACGTCCTGGACAGTCTGGAACCACCTGCCGGCCAAGCCTGAACCACCTGCCAAGCACAACGGAACAACCTGCCAGACACGCCAAAATCACCTGCGTGTTATGCCAGAACCACTTGGAGGACTCTCTGGGATGACCTGCCGGGCATGCCGGAACCACCTCTCAGACGTGCCAGAACCATGTGGCGGACAGTCCGGAATCACCTGTTGGGCATGCGCAACCACCTCTGAGACGTACCAGAACCACATGCCGTGCAGGCTGGAACCACCTACCGGACAGACCGGAATCACCTTTCGGGCATGCCGGAACCACCTGTCAGATGTGCCAGAAACACGTGCCGGAGACGCCGGAAGCACCTGCCAAGCACGTTTTAACCACCTGCTCAACTCGCCTGAACCACCTGCCGGACATGCCAAAATCACCTGCCGACTATGCCAGAACCACTTGGCGAACACTCCGGAATCACTTGCCGGGCATGCAGGAACCACATCTCAGACATGCCAGAACCCCGTGCCAATGACCCCGGAAGCAACAGCCGAGCACGCCGGAACCACCTGCTCAACCCGCCTGAACCACCTGCCGGACACGCCAAAATCACCTGCCCGCTACACCAGCACCACTTCGGGGACAAGCCGGAATCACGTGAGGGGCATGCCGGCACAGCCTCTCAGACTGAACCTCGTGCCGGACACCACAGAACCACCTGCCGGACAGACCGGAACCACCTGCCGGACACGCCGTAATCACCGGCTCGACCCCCCAGAACGACCGCTGGACATGCAAAATCACCTGCCGGCTACGCCGGAAACACTTTGCGAACACTCCGGAATCACCTGCCGGGCATGCCGGAACCACCTCTCAGATATGCCAGAACCACGTGCCAATGATCCCGGAAGCACCTGCCGAGCACGCCGGAACCACCTGCTCGACTCGCCAGAACCACCTGCCGGACACGCAAAAATCACCTGCCGGCTACGCCACAACCAGTTGGGGAACACTTCGGAATCACCTGCCGGGCTTGCTGGAACCACCTGCCGGTCATGCCAAAATCACCTGCCAACTACGCCAGTACCACTTGGCGGACACTGTGGAAACACCTGTCGGGCCGGCTGGAACCACATCTCAGACGTGCCAGAACCATGTGCATGAGATGCTGGAACCACACCCCGAACAGACGGAAAACACCTGCCAGACCCGTCTGAACAACCTGCCGAGCACGCCGGAGCCACCTGCTCGACTCGCCGGAACCACCTACCTGACATGCCCAAATCACCAGCCGGGTATGCCAGAACCACTTGGCGGACACTCCGGAATCATCTGCCGGACATGCCGGAACCAGCTCTCAGACACACCACAACCACGTGCCGGAGACGCCGGAAGCACCTGCCGAGCATGCCGGAGCCACCTGCTCGACTCGCCAGAAACACCTGCCGGACACGCCAAAATCACCTGCCGGGCATGCCGGAACCACCTCTCAGATATGCCAGAACCACGTGCCAATGACCCCGGAAGCACCTGCCGACCACGCCGGAACCACCTGCTCGACTCGGCAGAACCACCTGCCGGACACGCAAAAATCACCTGCCGGCTACGCCACAACCAGTTGGGGAACACTTCGGAATCACCTGCCGGGCTTGCTGGAACCACCTGCCGGTCATGCCAAAATCACCTGCCAACTACGCCAGTACCACTTGGCGGACACTGTGGAAACACCTGTTGGGCCGGCCGGAACCACATCTCAGACGTGCCAGAACCATGTGCATGAGATGCAGGAACCACACCCCGAATAGACGGAAAACACCTGCCAGACCCGTCTGAACAACCTGCCGAGCACGCCGGAGCCACCTGCTCGACTCGCCGGAACCACCTACCTGACATGCCCAAATCACCAGCCGGGTATGCCAGAACCACTTGGCGGACACTCCGGAATCATCTGCCGGACATGCCGGAACCAGCTCTCAGACACACCAGAACCACGTGCCGGAGACGCCGGAAGCAACTGCCGAGCATGCCGGAGCCACCTGCTCGACTCGCCAGAAACACCTGCCGGACACGCCAAAATCACCTGCCGGGTACGCCAGAACCACCTGGCGGACACTCCGAAATCACCTGTCGCGCATGCCGGAACCACCTCTCAGACGTGCCGGAAGCACGTGCCGGACACGCCGGAAACACCTACCGGACAGACCGGAACCACCTGCCGAGCACGCCGGAGCCACCTGTTCGACTGGCTGGAACCACCTGCCGGACAGGCCAATATTAACTGCTGGCTATGCCAGAACCACCTGGGGGACAGTCCGGGATCACCTGCCAGCCATGGCGGAACCACCTCTCAGACGTACCAGAACCACCTGCCGGAGAAGCTGGAAACACGTCCTGGACAGTCTGGAACCACCTGCCGGCCAAGCCTGAACCACCTGCCAAGCACAACGGAACAACCTGCCAGACACGCCAAAATCACCTGCGTGTTATGCCAGAACCACTTGGAGGACTCTCTGGGATGACCTGCCGGGCATGCCGGAACCACCTCTCAGACGTGCCAGAACCATGTGGCGGACAGTCCGGAATCACCTGTTGGGCATGCGCAACCACCTCTGAGACGTACCAGAACCACATGCCGTGCAGGCTGGAACCACCTACCGGACAGACCGGAATCACCTTTCGGGCATGCCGGAACCACCTGTCAGATGTGCCAGAAACACGTGTCGGAGACGCCGGAAGCACCTGCCAAGCACGTTGGAACCACCTGCTCAACTCGCCTGAACCACCTGCCGGACATGCCAAAATCACCTGCCGACTATGCCAGAACCACTTGGCGAACACTCCGGAATCACTTGCCGGGCATGCAGGAACCACCTCTCAGACATGCCAGAACCCCGTGCCCATGACCCCGGAAGCACCAGCCGAGCATCCCGGAACCACCTGCTCAACTCGCCTGAACCACATGCCGGATACGCAAAAATCACCTGCCCGCTACACCAGCACCACTTCGGGGACAAGCCGGAATCACGTGAGGGGCATGCCTGCACAGCCTCTCAGACTGAACCTCGTGCCGGACACCACAGAACCACCTGCCGGACAGACCGGAACCACCTGCCGGACACGCCGGAACCACCGGCTCGACCCGCCGGAACGACCGCTGGACATGCAAAATCACCTGCCGGCTACGCCGGAAACACTTGGCGAACACTCCGGAATCATCTGCCGGGCATGCCGGAACCACCTCTCAGATATGCCAGAACCACGTGCCAATGACCCCGGAAGCACCTGCCGAGCACGCCGGAACCACCTGCTCGACTCGCCAGAACCACCTGCCGGACACGCAAAAATCACATGCCGGCTACGCCACAACCAGTTGGGGAACACTTCGGAATCACCTGCCGGGCTTGCTGGAACCACCTGCCGGTCATGCCAAAATCACCTGCCAACTACGCCAGTACCACTTGGCGGACACTGTGGAAACACCTGTCGGGCCGGCCGGAACCACATCTCACACGTGCCAGAACCATGTGCATGAGATGCTGGAACCACACCCCGAACAGACGGAAAACACCTGCCAGACCCGTCTGAACAACCTGCCGAGCACGCCGGAGCCACCTGCTCGACTCGCCGGAACCACCTATCTGACATGCCCAAATCACCAGCCGGGTATGCCAGAACCACTTGGCGGACACTCCGGAATCATCTGCCGGACATGCCGGAACCAGCTCTCAGACACAGCAGAACCACATGCCGGAGATGGCGGAAGCACCTGCCAAGCATGCCGGAGCCACCTGCTCGACTCGCCAGAAACACCTGCCGGACACGCCAAAATCACCTGCCGGGTACGCCAGAACCACCTGGCGGACACTCCGAAATCACCTGTCGCGCATGCCGGAACCACCTCTCAGACGTGCCGGAAGCACGTGCCGGACACGCCGGAATCACCTAGCGGACAGACCGGAACCACCTGCCGAGCACGCCGGAGCCACCTGTTCGACTGGCTGGAACCACCTGCCGGACAGGCCAATATTAACTGCTGGCTATGCCAGAACCACCTGGGGGACAGTCCGGGATCACCTGCCAGCCATGGCGGAACCACCTCTCACATGTACCAGAACCACCTGCCGGAGAAGCTGGAAACACGTCCTGGACAGTCTGGAACCACCTGCCGGCCAAGCCTGAACCACCTGCCAAGCACAACGGAACAACCTGCCAGACACGCCAAAATCACCTGCGTGTTATGCCAGAACCACTTGGAGGACTCTCTGGGATGACCTGCCGGGCATGCCGGAACCACCTCTCAGACGTGCCAGAACCATGTGGCGGACAGTCCGGAATCACCTGTTGGGCATGCGCAACCACCTCTGAGACGTACCAGAACCACATGCCGTGCAGGCTGGAACCACCTACCGGACAGACCGGAATCACCTTTCGGGCATGCCGGAACCACCTGTCAGATGTGCCAGAAACACGTGCCGGAGACGCCGGAAGCACCGGCCAAGCACATTGGAACCACCTGCTCAACTCGCCTGAACCACCTGCCGGACATGCCAAAATCACCTGCCGACTATGCCAGAACCACTTGGCGAACACTCCGGAATCACTTGCCGGGCATGCAGGAACCACCTCTCAGATATGCCAGAACGCCGTGCCAATGACCCCGGAAGCACCAGCCGAGCACGCCGGAACCACCAGCTCAACTCGCCTGAACCACCTGCCGGACACGCCAAAATCACCTGCCCGCTACACCAGCACCACTTCGGGGACAAGCCGGAATCACGTGAGGGGCATGCCGGCACAGCCTCTCAGACTGAACCTCATGCCGGACACCACAGAACCACCTGCCGGACAGACCGGAACCACCTGCCGGACACGCCGGAACCACCGGCTCGACCCGCCGGAACGACCGCTGGACATGCAAAATCACCTGCCGGCTACGCCGGAAACACTTGGCGAACACTCCGGAATCATCTGCCGGGCATGCCGGAACCACCTCTCAGATATGCCAGAACCACGTGCCAATGACCCCGGAAGCACCTGCCGAGCACGCCGGAACCACCTGCTCGACTCGCCAGAACCACCTGCCGGACACGCAAAAATCACCTGCCGGCTACGCCACAACCAGTTGGGGAACACTTCGGAATCACCTGCCGGGCTTGCTGGAACCACCTGCCGGTCATGCCAAAATCACCTGCCAACTACGCCAGTACCACTTGGCGGACACTGTGGAAACACCTGTCGGGCCGGCCGGAACCACATCTCACACGTGCCAGAAGCATGTGCATGAGATGCTGGAACCACACCCCGAACAGACGGAAAACACCTGCCAGACCCGTCTGAACAACCTGCCGAGCACGCCGGAGCCACCTGCTCGACTCGCCGGAACCACCTACCTGACATGCCCAAATCACCAGCCGGGTATGCCAGAACCACTTGGCGGACACTCCGGAATCATCTGCCGGACATGCCGGAACCAGCTCTCAGACACACCAGAACCACGTGCCGGAGACGCCGGAAGCACCTGCCGAGCATGCCGGAGCCACCTGCTCGACTCGCCAGAAACACCTGCCGGACACGCCAAAATCACCTGCCGGGTACGCCAGAACCACCTGGCGGACACTCCGAAATCACCTGTCGCGCATGCCGGAACCACCTCTCAGACGTGCCGGAAGCACGTGCCGGACACGCCGGAAACACCTACCGGACAGACCGGAACCACCTGCCGAGCACGCCGGAGCCACCTGTTCGACTGGCTGGAACCACCTGCCGGACAGGCCAATATTAACTGCTGGCTATGCCAGAACCACCTGGGGGACAGTCCGGGATCACCTGCCAGCCATGGCGGAACCACCTCTCAGACGTACCAGAACCACCTGCCGGAGAAGCTGGAAACACGTCCTGGACAGTCTGGAACCACCTGCCGGCCAAGCCTGAACCACCTGCCAAGCACAACGGAACAACCTGCCAGACACGCCAAAATCACCTGCGTGTTATGCCAGAACCACTTGGAGGACTCTCTGGGATGACCTGCCGGGCATGCCGGAACCACCTCTCAGACGTGCCAGAACCATGTGGCGGACAGTCCGGAATCACCTGTTGGGCATGCGCAACCACCTCTGAGACGTACCAGAACCACATGCCGTGCAGGCTGGAACCACCTACCGGACAGACCGGAATCACCTTTCGGGCATGCCGGAACCACCTGTCAGATGTGCCAGAAACACGTGTCGGAGACGCCGGAAGCACCTGCCAAGCACGTTGGAACCACCTGCTCAACTCGCCTGAACCACCTGCCGGACATGCCAAAATCACCTGCCGACTATGCCAGAACCACTTGGCGAACACTCCGGAATCACTTGCCGGGCATGCAGGAACCACATCTCAGACATGCCAGAACCCCGTGCCCATGACCCCGGAAGCACCAGCCGAGCACGCCGGAACCACCTGCTCAACTCGCCTGAACCACATGCCGGATACGCAAAAATCACCTGCCCGCTACACCAGCACCACTTCGGGGACAAGCCGGAATCACGTGAAGGGCATGCCGGCACAGCCTCTCAGACTGAACCTCGTGCCGGACACCACAGAACCACCTGCCGGACAGACCGGAACCATCTGACGGACACGCCGGAACCACCGGCTCGACCCGCCGTAACGACCGCTGGACATGCAAAATCACCTGCCGGCTACGCCACAACCAGTTGGGGAACACTTCGGAATCACCTGCCGGGCTTGCTGGAACCACCTGCCGGTCATGCCAAAATCACCTGCCAACTACGCCAGTACCACTTGGCGGACACTGTGGAAACACCTGTTGGGCCGGCCGGAACCACATCTCAGACGTGCCAGAACCATGTGCAGGAACCACACCCCGAATAGACGGAAAACACCTGCCAGACCCGTCTGAACAACCTGCCGAGCACGCCGGAGCCACCTGCTCGACTCGCCGGAACCACCTACCTGACATGCCCAAATCACCAGCCGGGTATGCCAGAACCACTTGGCGGACACTCCGGAATCATCTGCCGGACATGCCGGAACCAGCCCTCAGACACACCAGAACCACGTGCCGGAGACGCCGGAAGCACCTGCCGAGCATGCCGGAGCCACCTGCTCGACTCGCCAGAAACACCTGCCGGACACGCCAAAATCACCTGCCGGGTACGCCAGAACCACCTGGCGGACTCTCCGAAATCACCTGTCGCGCATGCCGGAACCACCTCTCAGACGTGCCGGAAGCACGTGCCGGACACGCCGGAATCACCTAGCGGACAGACCGGAACCACCTGCCGAGCACGCCGGAGCCACCTGTTCGACTGGCTGGAACCACCTGCCGGACAGGCCAATATTAACTGCTGGCTATGCCAGAACCACCTGGGGGACAGTCCGGGATCACCTGCCAGCCATGGCGGAACCACCTCTCACACGTACCAGAACCACCTGCCGGAGAAGCTGGAAACACGTCCTGGACAGTCTGGAACCACCTGCCGGCCAAGCCTGAACCACCTGCCAAGCACAACGGAACAACCTGCCAGACACGCCAAAATCACCTGCGTGTTATGCCAGAACCACTTGGAGGACTCTCTGGGATGCCCTGCCGGGCATGCCGGAACCACCTCTCAGACGTGCCATAACCATGTGGCGGACAGTCCGGAATCACCTGTTGGGCATGCGCAACCACCTCTGAGCCGTACCAGAACCACATGCCGTGCAAGCTGGAACCACCTACCGGACAGACCGGAATCACCTTTCGGGCATGCCGGAACCACCTGTCAGATGTGCCAGAAACACGTGCCGGAGACGCCGGAAGCACCGGCCAAGCACATTGGAACCACCTGCTCAACTCGCCTGAACCACCTGCCGGACACGCCAAAATCACCTGCCCGCTACACCAGCACCACTTCGGGGACAAGCCGGAATCACGTGAGGGGCATGCCGGCACAGCCTCTCAGACTGAACCTCGTGCCGGACACCACAGAACCACCTGCCGGACAGACCGGAACCACCTGCCGGACACGCCGGAACCACCGGCTCGACCCGCCGGAACGACCGCTGGACATGCAAAATCACCTGCCGGCTACGCCGGAAACACTTGGCGAACACTCCGGAATCACCTGCCGGGCATGCCGGAACCACCTCTCAGATATGCCAGAACCACGTGCCAATGACCCCGGAAGCACCTGCCGAGCACGCCGGAACCACCTGCTCGACTCGCCAGAACCACCTGCTGGACACGCAAAAATCACCTGCCGGCTACGCCACAACCAGTTGGGGAACACTTCAGAATCACCTGCCGGGCTTGCTGGAACCACCTGCCGGTCATGCCAAAATCACCTGCCAACTACGCCAGTACCACTTGGCGGACACTGTGGAAACACCTGTCGGGCCGGCCGGAACCACATCTCAGACGTGCCAGAACCATGTGCATGAGAAATAGGAACCACACCCCGAATAGACGGAAAACACCTGCCAGACCCGTCTGAACAACCTGCCGAGCACGCCGGAGCCACCTGCTCGACTCGCCGGAACCACCTACCTGACATGCCCAAATCACCAGCCGGGTATGCCAGAACCACTTGGCGGACACTCCGGAATCATCTGCCGGACATGCCGGAACCAGCTCTCAGACACACCAGAACCACGTGCCGGAGACGCCGGAAGCACCTGCCGAGCATGCCGGAGCCACCTGCTCGACTCGCCAGAAACACCTGCCGGACACGCCAAAATCACCTGCCGGGTACGCCAGAACCACCTGGCGGACACTCCAAAATCACCTGCCGCGCATGCTGGAACCACCTCTCAGACGTGCCGGAAGCACGTGCCGGACACGCCGGAAACACCTACCGGACAGACCGGAACCACCTGCCGAGCACGCCGGAGCCACCTGTTCGACTGGCTGGAACCACCTGCCGGACAGGCCAATATTAACTGCTGGCTATGCCAGAACCACCTGGGGGACAGTCCGGGATCACCTGCCAGCCATGGCGGAACCACCTCTCACACATACCAGAACCACCTGCCGGAGAAGCTGGAAACACGTCCTGGACAGTCTGGAACCACCTGCCGGCCAAGCCTGAACCACCTGCCAAGCACAACGGAACAACCTGCCAGACACGCCAAAATCACCTGCGTGTTATGCCAGAACCACTTGGAGGACTCTCTGGGATGACCTGCCGGGCATGCCGGAACCACCTCTCAGACGTGCCAGAACCATGTGGCGGACAGTCCGGAATCACCTGTTGGGCATGCGCAACCACCTCTGAGACGTACCAGAACCACATGCCGTGCAGGCTGGAACCACCTGCCGGACAGACCGGAATCACCTTTCGGGCATGCCGGAACCACCAGTCAGATGTCCCAGAAACAGGTGCCGCAGACGCCGGAAGCACCTGCCGAGCACGTAGCAACCACCTGCTCAACTCGCCTGAACCGCCTGCCGGACACGCCAAAATCACCTGCCCGCTACACCAGCACCACTTCGGGGACAAGCCGGAATCACGTGAGGGGCATGCCGGCACAGCCTCTCAGACTGAACCTCGTGCCGGACACCACAGAACCACCTGCCGGACAGACCGGAACCACCTGCCGGACACGCCGGAACCACCGGCTCGACCCGCCGGAACGACCGCTGGACATGCAAAATCACCTGCCGGCTACGCCAGAAACACTTGGCGAACACTCCGGAATCACCTGCCGGGCATGCCGGAACCACCTCTCAGATAAGCCAGAACCACGTGCCAATGACCCCGGAAGCACCTGCCGAGCACGCCGGAACCACCTGCTCGACTCGCCAGAACCACCTGCCGGACACGCAAAAATCACCTGCTGGCTACGCCACAACCAGTTGGGGAACACTTCGGAATGACCAGCCGGGCTTGCTGGAACCACCTGCCGGTCATGCCAAAATCACCTGCCAACTACGCCAGGACCACTTGGCGGACACTGTGGAAACACCTGTCGGGCCGGCAGGAACCACATCTCACACGTGCCAGAACCATGTGCATGAGATGCTGGAACCACACCCCGAACAGACGGAAAACACCTGCCAGACCCGTCTGAACAACCTGCCGAGCACGCCGGAGCCACCTGCTCGAGTCGCCGGAACCACCTACCTGACATGCCCAAATCACCAGCCGGGTATGCCAGAACCACTTGGCGGACACTCCGGAATCATCTGCCGGACATGCCGGAACCAGCTCTAAGACACACCAGAACCACGTGCCGGAGACGCCGGAAGCACCTGCCGAGCATGCCGGAGCCACCTGCTCGACTCGCCAGAAACACCTGCCGGACACGCCAAAATCACCTGCCGGGTACGCCAGAACCACCTGGCGGACACTCCGAAATCACCTGCCGCGCATGCCGGAACCACCTCTCAGACGTGCCGGAAGCACGTGCCGGACACGCCGGAATCACCTAGCGGACAGACCGGAACCACCTGCCGAGCACGCCGGAGCCACCTGTTCGACTGGCTGGAACCACCTGCCGGACAGGCCAATATTAACTGCTGGCTATGCCAGAACCACCTGGGGGACAGTCCGGGATCACCTGCCAGCCATGGCGGAACCACATCTCACGCGTACCAGAACCACCTGCCGGAGAAGCTGGAAACACGTCCTGGACAGTCTGGAACCACCTGCCGGCCAAGCCTGAACCACCTGCCAAGCACAACGGAACAACCTGCCAGACACGCCAAAATCACCTGCGTGTTATGCCAGAACCACTTGGAGGACTCTCTGGGATGACCTGCCGGGCATGCCGGAACCACCTCTCAGACGTGCCAGAACCATGTGGCGGACAGTCCGGAATCACCTGTTGGGCATGCGCAACCACCTCTGAGACGTACCAGAACCACATGCCGTGCAGGCTGGAACCACCTACCGGACAGACCGGAATCACCTTTCGGGCATGCTGGAACCACCTGTCAGATGTGCCAGAAACACGTGTCGGAGACGCCGGAAGCACCTGCCAAGCACGTTGGAACCACCTGCTCAACTCGCCTGAACCACCTGCCGGACATGCCAAAATCACCTGCCGACTATGCCAGAACCACTTGGCGAACACTCCGGAATCACTTGCCGGACATGCAGGAAGCACCTCTCAGACATGCCAGAACCCCGTGCCCATGACCCCGGAAGCACCAGCCGAGCACGCCGGAACCACCTGCTCAACTCGCCTGAACCACCTGCCGGACACGCCAAAATCACCTGCCCGCTACACCAGCACCACTTCGGGGACAAGCCGGAATCACGTGAGGGGCATGCCGGCACAGCCTCTCAGACTGAACCTCGTGCCGGACACCACAGAACCACCTGCCGGACAGACCGGAACCACCTGCCGGACTCGCCGGAACCACCGGCTCGACCCGCCGGAACGACCGCTGGACATGCAAAATCACCTGCCGGCTACGCCAGAAACACTTGGCGAACACTCCGGAATCACCTGCCGGGCATGCCGGAACCACCTCTCAGATATGCCAGAACCACGTGCCAATGACCCCGGAAGCACCTGCCGAGCACGCCGGAACCACCTGCTCGACTCGCCAGAACCACCTGCCGGACACGCAAAAATCACCTGCCGGCTACGCCACAACCAGTTGGGGAACACTTCGGAATGACCTGCCGGGCTTGCTGGAACCACCTGCCGGTCATGCCAAAATCACCTGCCAACTACGCCAGTACCACTTGGCGGACACTGTGGAAACACCTGTCGGGCCGGCAGGAACCACATCTCACACGTGCCAGAACCATGTGCATGAGATGCTGGAACCACACCCCGAACAGACGGAAAACACCTGCCAGACCCGTCTGAACAACCTGCCGAGCACGCCGGAGCCACCTGCTCGACTCGCCGGAACCACCTACCTGACATGCCCAAATCACCAGCCGGGTATGCCAGAACCACTTGGCGGACACTCCGGAATCATCTGCCGGACATGCCGGAACCAGCTCTAAGACACACCAGAACCACGTGCCGGAGACGCCGGAAGCACCTGCCGAGCATGCCGGAGCCACCTGCTCGACTCGCCAGAAACACCTGCCGGACACGCCAAAATCACCTGCCGGGTACGCCAGAACCACCTGGCGGACACTCCGAAATCACCTGCCGCGCATGCCGGAACCACCTCTCAGACGTGCCGGAAGCACGTGCCGGACACGCCGGAATCACCTAGCGGACAGACCGGAACCACCTGCCGAGCACGCCGGAGCCACCTGTTCGACTGGCTGGAACCACCTGCCGGACAGGCCAATATTAACTGCTGGCTATGCCAGAACCACCTGGGGGACAGTCCGGGATCACCTGCCAGCCATGGCGGAACCACCTCTCACGCGTACCAGAACCACCTGCCGGAGAAGCTGGAAACACGTCCTGGACAGTCTGGAACCACCTGCCGGCCAAGCCTGAACCACCTGCCAAGCACAACGGAACAACCTGCCAGACACGCCAAAATCACCTGCGTGTTATGCCAGAACCACTTGGAGGACTCTCTGGGATGACCTGCCGGGCATGCCGGAACCACCTCTCAGACGTGCCAGAACCATGTGGCGGACAGTCCGGAATCACCTGTTGGGCATGCGCAACCACCTCTGAGACGTACCAGAACCACATGCCGTGCAGGCTGGAACCACCTACCGGACAGACCGGAATCACCTTTCGGGCATGCCGGAACCACCTGTCAGATGTGCCAGAAACACGTGCCGGAGACGCCGGAAGCACCTGCCAAGCACGTTGGAACCACCTGCTCAACTCGCCTGAACCACCTGCCGGACATGCGAAAATCACCTGCCGACTATGCCAGAACCACTTGGCGAACACTCCGGAATCACTTGCCGGGCATGCAGGAACCACCGCTCAGACATGCCAGAACCCCGTGCCAATGACCCCGGAAGCACCAGCCGAGCACGCCGGAACCACCTGCTCAACTCGCCTGAACCACCTGCCGGACACGCCAAAATCACCTGCCCGCTACACCAGCACCACTTCGGGGACAAGCCGGAATCACGTGAGGGGCATGCCGGCACAGCCTCTCAGACTGAACCTCATGCCGGACACCACAGAACCACCTGCCGGACAGACCGGAACCACCTGCCGGACACGCCGGAACCACCGGCTCGACCCGCCGGAACGACCGCTGGACATGCAAAATCACCTGCCGGCTACGCCGGAAACACTTGGCGAACACTCCGGAATCACCTGCCGGGCATGCCGGAACCACCTCTCAGATATGCCAGAACCACGTGCCAATGACCCCGGAAGCACCTGCCGAGCACGCCGGAACCACCTGCTCGACTCGCCAGAACCACCTGCCGGACACGCAAAAATCACCTGCCGGCTACTCCACAACCAGTTGGGGAACACTTCGGAATCACCTGCCGGGCTTGCTGGAACCACCTGCCGGTCATGCCAAAATCACCTGCCAACTACGCCAGTACCACTTGGCGGACACTGTGGAAACACCTGTCGGGCCGGCCGGAACCACATCTCACACGTGCCAGAACCATGTGCATGAGATGCTGGAACCACACCCCGAACAGACGGAAAACACCTGCCAGACCCGTCTGAACAACCTGCCGAGCACGCCGGAGCCACCTGCTCGACTCGCCGGAACCACATACCTGACATGCCCAAATCACCAGCCGGGTATGCCAGAACCACTTGGCGGACACTCCGGAATCATCTGCCGGACATGCCGGAACCAGCTCTCAGACACACCAGAACCACGTGCCGGAGACGCCGGAAGCACCTGCCGAGCATGCCGGAGCCACCTGCTCGACTCGCCAGAAACACCTGCCGGACACGCCAAAATCACCTGCCGGGTACGCCAGAACCACCTGGCGGACACTCCGAAATCACCTGTCGCGCATGCCGGAACCACCTCTCAGACGTGCCGGAAGCACGTGCCGGACACGCCGGAATCACCTAGCGGACAGACCGGAACCACCTGCCGAGCACGCCGGAGCCACCTGTTCGACTCGCTGGAACCACCTGCCGGACAGGCCAATATTAACTGCTGGCTATGCCAGAACCACCTGGGGGACAGTCTGGGATCACCTGCCAGCCATGGCGGAACCACCTAACACGCGTACCAGAACCACCTGCCGGAGAAGCTGGAAACACGTCCTGGACAGTCTGGAACCACCTGCCGGCCAAGCCTGAACCACCTGCCAAGCACAACGGAACAACCTGCCAGACACGCCAAAATCACCTGCGTGTTATGCCAGAACCACTTGGAGGACTCTCTGGGATGACCTGCCGGGCATGCCGGAACCACCTCTCAGACGTGCCAGAACCATGTGGCGGACAGTCCGGAATCACCTGTTGGGCATGCGCAACCACCTCTGAGACGTACCAGAACCACATGCCGTGCAGGCTGGAACCACCTACCGGACAGACCGGAATCACCTTTCGGGCATGCCGGAACCACCTGTCAGATGTGCCAGAAACACGTGCCGGAGACGCCGGAAGCACCGGCCAAGCACGTTGGAACCACCTGCTCAACTCGCCTGAACCACCTGCCGGACATGCCAAAATCACCTGCCGACTATGCCAGAACCACTTGGCGAACACTCCGGAATCACTTGCCGGGCATGCAGGAACCACCTCTCAGACATGCCAGAACCCCGTGCCAATGACCCCGGAAGCACCAGCCGAGCACGCCGGAACCACCTGCTCAACTCGCCTGAACCACCTGCCGGACACGCCAAAATCACCTGCCCGCTACACCAGCACCACTTCGGGGACAAGCCGGAATCACGTGAGGGGCATGCCGGCACAGCCTCTCAGACTGAACCTCGTGCCGGACACCACAGAACCACCTGCCGGACAGACCGGAACCACCTGCCGGACACGCCGCAACCACCAGCTCGACCCGCCGGAACGACCGCTGGACATGCAAAATCACCTGCCGGCTACGCCGGAAACACTTGGCGAACACTCCGGAATCACCTGCCGGGCCTGCCGGAACCACCTCTCAGATATGCCAGAACCACGTGCCAACGACCCTGGAAGCACCTGCCGAGCACGCCGGAACCACCTGCTCGACTCGCCAGAACCACCTGCCGGACACGCAAAAATCACCTGCCGGCTACGCCACAACCAGTTGGGGAACACTTCGGAATCACCTGCCGGGCTTGCTGGAACCACCTGCCGGTCATGCCAAAATCACCTGCCAACTACGCCAGTACCACTTGGCGGACACTGTAGAAACACCTGTCGGGCCGGCCGGAACCACATCTCACACGTGCCAGAACCATGTGCATGAGATGCTGGAACCACACCCCGAACAGACGGAAAACACCTGCCAGACCCGTCTGAACAACCTGCCGAGCACGCCGGAGCCACCTGCTCGACTCGCCGGAACCACCTACCTGACATGCCCAAATCACCAGCCGGGTATGCCAGAACCACTTGGCGGACACTCCGGAATCATCTGCCGGACATGCCGGAACCAGCTCTCAGACACACCAGAACCACGTGCCGGAGACGCCGGAAGCACCTGCCGAGCATGCCGGAGCCACCTGCTCGACTCGCCAGAAACACCTGCCGGACACGCCAAAATCACCTGCCGGGTACGCCAGAACCACCTGGCGGACACTCCGAAATCACCTGTCGCGCATGCCGGAACCACCTCTCAGACGTGCCGGAAGCACGTGCCGGACACGCCGGAATCACCTACCGGACAGACCGGAACCACCTGCCGAGCACTCCGTAGCCACCTGTTCGACTGGCTGGAACCACCTGCCGGACAGGCCAATATTAACTGCTGGCTATGCCAGAACCATCTGGGGGACAGTCGGAATCACCTGCCAGCCATGGCGGAACCACCTCTCACACGTACCAGAACCACCTGCCGGAGAACCTGGAAACACGTCCTGGACAGACTGGAACCACGTGACGGCCATGCCTGAACCACCTGCCGAGCATGGCGGAACCACCTGCCGGACACGCCATAATCACCTGCGGGCTATGCCAGAACCACTTGACGACACTCCGAAATGACCTGCCGTGCATGTTGGAACCACCTCTCAGACGTGCCAGAAGCACGTGGCGGACAGTCCGGAATCACCTGTTGGGCATACGCAACCACCTCTGAGACGTACCAGAACCACGTGCCGTGCACGCCGGAACCACCTACCGGACAGACCGGAATCAACTTTTGGGCATGCCGGAACCACCAGTCAGATGTGCCAGAAACACGTGCCGGAGACGCCGGAAGCACCTGCCGAGCACGTCGCAACCACCTGCTCAACTCGCCTGAACCACCTGCCGGACACGCCAAAATCACCTGCCCGCTACACCAGCACCACTTCGGGGACAAGCCGGAATCACGTGAGGGGCATGCCGGCACAGCCTCTCAGACTGAACCTCGTGCCGGACACCACAGAACCACCTGCCGGACAGACCGGAACCACCTGCCGGACACGCCGGAACCACCGGCTCGACCCGCCGGAACAACCGCTGGACATGCAAAATCACCAGCCGGCTACGCCGGAAAGACTTGGCGAACACTCCGGAATCACCTGCCGGGCATGCCGGAACCACCTCTCGGATAAGCCAGAACCACGTGCCAATGACCCCGGAAGCACCTGCCGAGCACGCCGGAACCACCTGCTCGACTCGCCAGAACCACCTGCCGGACACGCAAAAATCACCTGCCGGCTACGCCACAACCAGTTGGGGAACACTTCGGAATCACCTGCCGGGCTTGCTGGAACCACCTGCCGGTCATGCCAAAATCACCTGCCAACTACGCCAGTACCACTTGGCGGACACTGTGGAAACACCTGTCGGGCCGGCCAGAAACACATCTCACACGTGCCAGAACCATGTGCATGAGATGCTGGAACCACACCCCGAACAGACGGAAAACACCTGCCAGACCCGTCTGAACAACCTGCCGAGCACGCCGGAGCCACCTGCTCGACTCGCCGGAACCACCTACCTGACATGCCCAAATCACCAGCCGGGTATGCCAGAACCACTTGGCGGACACTCCGGAATCATCTGCCGGACATGCCGGAACCAGCTCTCAGACACACCAGAACCACGTGCCGGAGACGCCGGAAGCACCTGCCGAGCATGCCGGAGCCACCTGCTCGACTCGCCAGAAACACCTGCCGGACACGCCAAAATCACCTGCCGGGTACGCCAGAACCACCTGGCGGACACTCCAAAATCACCTGTCGCGCATGCCGGAACCACCTCTCAGACGTCCTGGAAGCACGTGCCGGACACGCCGGAATCACCTACCGGACAGACCAGAACCACCTGCCGAGCACGCCGGAGCCACCTGTTCGAATGGCTGGAACCACCTGCCGGACAGGCCAATATCAACTGCTGGCTATGCCAGAACCACCTGGGGGACAGTCCGGGATCACCTGCCAGCCATGGCGGAACCACCTCTCACACGTACCAGAACCACCTGCCGGAGAAGCTGGAAACACGTCCTGGACAGTCTGGAACCACCTGCCGGCCAAGCCTGAACCACCTGCCAAGCACAACGGAACAACCTGCCAGACACGCCAAAATCACCTGCGTGTTATGCCAGAACCACTTGGAGGACTCTCTGGGATGACCTGCCGGGCATGCCGGAACCACCTCTCAGACGTGCCAGAACCATGTGGCGGACAGTCCGGAATCACCTGTTGGGCATGCGCAACCACCTCTGAGACGTACCAGAACCACATGCCGTGCAGGCTGGAACCACCTACCGGACAGACCGGAATCACCTTTCGGGCATGCCGGAACCACCTGTCAGATGTGCCAGAAACACGTGCCGGAGACGCCGGAAGCACCGGCCAAGCATGTTGGAACCACCTGCTCAACTCGCCTGAACCACCTGCCGGACATGCCAAAATCACCTGCCGACTATGCCAGAACCACTTGGCGAACACTCCGGAATCACTTGCCGGGCATGCAGGAACCACCTCTCAGACATGCCAGAACCCCGTGCCAATGACCCCGGAAGCACCAGCCGAGCACGCCGGAACCACCTGCTCAACTCGCCTGAACCACCTGCCGGACACGCCAAAATCACCTGCCCGCTACACCAGCACCACTTCGGGGACAAGCCGGAATCACGTGAGGGGCATGCCGGCACAGCCTCTCAGACTGAACCTCGTGCCGGACACCACAGAACCACCTGCCGGACAGACCGGAACCACCTGCCGGACACGCCGCAACCACCGGCTCGACCCGCCGGAACGACCGCTGGACATGCAAAATCACCTGCCGGCTACGCCGGAAACACTTGGCGAACACTCCGGAATCACCTGCCGGGCCTGCCGGAACCACCTCTCAGATATGCCAGAACCACGTGCCAACGACCCTGGAAGCACCTGCCGAGCACGCCGGAACCACCTGCTCGACTCGCCAGAACCACCTGCCGGACATGCAAAAATCACCTGCCGGCTACGCCACAACCAGTTGGGGAACACTTCGGAATCACCTGCCGGGCTTGCTGGAACCACCTGCCGGTCACGCCAAAATCACCTGCCAATTACGCCAGTACCACTTGGCGGACACTGTAGAAAAACCTGTCGGGCCGGCCGGAACCACATCTCACACGTGCCAGAACCATGTGCATGAGATGCTGGAACCACACCCCGAACAGACGGAAAACACCTGCCAGACCCGTCTGAACAACCTGCCGAGCACGCCGGAGCCACCTGCTCGACTCGCCGGAACCACCTACCTGACATGCCCAAATCACCAGCCGGGTATGCCAGAACCACTTGGCGGACACTCCGGAATCATCTGCCGGACATGCCGGAACCAGCTCTCAGACACACCAGAACCACGTGCCGGAGACGCCGGAAGCACCTGCCGAGCATGCCGGAGCCACCTGCTCGACTCGCCAGAAACACCTGCCGGACACGCCAAAATCACCTGCCGGGTACGCCAGAACCACCTGGCGGACACTCCGAAATCACCTGTCGCGCATGCCGGAACCACCTCTCAGACGTGCCGGAAGCACGTGCCGGACACGCCGGAATCACCTAGCGGACAGACCGGAACCACCTGCCGAGCACGCCGGAGCCACCTGTTCGACTGGCTGGAACCACCTGCCGGACAGGCCAATATTAACTGCTGGCTATGCCAGAACCACCTGGGGGACAGTCCGGGATCACCTGCCAGCCATGGCGGAACCACCTCTCACACGTACCAGAACCACCTGCCGGAGAACCTGGAAACACGTCCTGGACAGACTGGAACCACGTGACGGCCATGCCTGAACCACCTGCCGAGCATGGCGGAACCACCTGCCGGACACGCCATAATCACCTGCGGGCTATGCCAGAACCACTTGACGACTCTCCGAAATGACCTGCCGTGCATGTTGGAACCACCTCTCAGACGTGCCAGAAGCACGTGGCGGACAGTCCGGAATCACCTGTTGGGCATACGCAACCACCTCTGAGACGTACCAGAACCACGTGCCGTGCACGCCGGAACCACCTACCGGACAGACCGGAATCAACTTTTGGGCATGCCGGAACCACCAGTCAGATGTGCCAGAAACACGTGCCGGAGACGCCGGAAGGACCTGCCGAGCACGTCGCAACCACCTGCTCAACTCGCCTGAACCACCTGCCGGACACGCCAAAATCACCTGCCGGGTACGCCAGAACCACCTGGCGGACACTCCGAAATCACCTGTCGCGCATGCCGGAACCACCTCTCAGACGTGCCGGAAGCACGTGCCGGACACGCCGGAATCACCTAGCGGACAGACCGGAACCACCTGCCGAGCACGCCAGAGCCACCTGTTCGACTGGCCGGAACCACCTGCTGGACAGGCCAATATTAACTGCTGGCTATGCCAAAAGCACCTGGGGGACAGTCCGGGATCACCTGCCAGCCATGGCGGAACCACCTCTCACACGTACCAGAACCACCTGCCGGAGAAGCTGGAAACACGTCCTGGACAGTCTGGAACCACCTGCCGACCAAGCCTGAACCACCTGCCAAGCACAACGGAACAACCTGCCAGACACGCCAAAATCACCTGCGTGTTATGCCAGAACCACTTGGAGGACTCTCTGGGATGACCTGCCGGGCATGCCGGAACCACCTCTCAGACGTGCCAGAATCATGTGGCGGACAGTCCGGAATCACCTGTTGGGCATGCGCAACCACCTCTGAGACGTACCAGAACCACATGCCGTGCAGGCTGGAACCACCTACCGGACAGACCGGAATCACCTTTCGGGCATGCCGGAACCACCTGTCAGATGTGCCAGAAACACGTGCCGGAGACGCCGGAAGCACCTGCCAAGCACGTTGGAACCACCTGCTCAACTCGCCTGAACCACCTGCCGGACATGCCAAAATCACCTGCCGACTATGCCAGAACCACTTGGCGAACACTCCGGAATCAATTGCCGGGCATGCAGGAACCACCTCTCAGACATGCCAGAACCCCGTGCCAATGACCCCGGAAGCACCAGCCGAGCACGCCGGAACCACCTGCTCAACTCGCCTGAACCACCTGCCGGACACGCCAAAATCACCTGCCCGCTACACCAGCACCACTTCGGGGACAAGCCGGAATCACGTGAGGGGCATGCCGGCACAGCCTCTCAGACTGAACCTCGTGCCGGACACCACAGAACCACCTGCCGGACAGACCGGAACCACCTGCCGGACACGCCAGAACCACCGGCTCGACCCGCCGGAACGACCGCTGGACATGCAAAATCACCTGCCGGCTACGCCGGAAACACTTGGCGAACACTCCGGAATCACCTGCCGGGCATGCCGGAACCACCTCTCAGATATGCCAGAACCACGTGCCAATGACCCCGGAAGCACCTGCCGAGCACGCCAGAACCACCTTCTCGACTCGCCAGAACCACCTGCCGGACACGCAAAAATCACCTGCCGGCTACGCCACAACCAGTTGGGGAACACTTCGGAATCACCTGCCGGGCTTGCTGGAACCACCTGCCGGTCATGCCAAAATCACCTGCCAACTACGACAGTACCACTTGGCGGACACTGTGGAAACACCTGTCGGGCCAGCCAGAACAACATCTCACACGTGCCAGAACCATGTGCATGAGATGCTGGAACCACACCCCGAACAGACGGAAAACACCTGCCAGACCCGTCTGAACAACCTGACGAGCACGCCGGAGCCACCTGCTCGACTCGCCGGAACCACCTACCTGACATGCCCAAATCACCAGCCGGGTATGCCAGAACCACTTGGCGGACACTCCGGAATCATCTGCCGGACATGCCGGAACCAGCTCTCATAAACACCAGAACAACGTGCCGGAGACGCCGGAAGCACCTGCCGAGCATGCCGGAGCCACCTGCTCGACTCGCCAGAAACACCTGCTGGACATGCCAAAATCACCTGCCGGGTACGCCAGAACCACCTGGCGGACACTCCGAAATCACCTGCCGCGCATGCCGGAACCACCTCTCAGACGTGCCGGAAGCACATGCCAGACACGCCGGAAACACCTACCGGACAGACCGGAACCACCTGCCGAGCACGCCGGAGCCACCTGTTCGACTGGCTGGAACCACCTGCCGGACACGCCAAAATCACCTGCCCGCTACACCAGCACCACTTCGGGGACAAGCCGGAATCACGTGAGGGGCATGCCGGCACAGCCTCTCAGACTGAACCTCGTGCCGGACACCACAGAACCACCTGCCGGACAGACCGGAACCACCTGCCGGACACGCCGCAACCACCGGCTCGACCCGCCGGAACGACCGCTGGACATGCAAAATCACCTGCCGGCTACGCCGGAAACACTTGGCGAACACTCCGGAATCACCTGCCGGGCCTGCCGGAACCACCTCTCAGATATGCCAGAACCACGTGCCAACGACCCTGGAAGCACCTGCCGAGCACGCCGGAACCACCTGCTCGACTCGCCAGAACCACCTGCCGGACATGCAAAAATCACCTGCCGGCTACGCCACAACCAGTTGGGGAACACTTCGGAATCACCTGCCGGGCTTGCTGGAACCACCTGCCGGTCACGCCAAAATCACCTGCCAATTACGCCAGTACCACTTGGCGGACACTGTAGAAAAACCTGTCGGGCCGGCCGGAACCACATCTCACACGTGCCAGAACCATGTGCATGAGATGCTGGAACCACACCCCGAACAGACGGAAAACACCTGCCAGACCCGTCTGAACAACCTGCCGAGCACGCCGGAGCCACCTGCTCGACTCGCCGGAACCACCTACCTGACATGCCCAAATCACCAGCCGGGTATGCCAGAACCACTTGGCGGACACTCCGGAATCATCTGCCGGACATGCCGGAACCAGCTCTCAGACACACCAGAACCACGTGCCGGAGACGCCGGAAGCACCTGCCGAGCATGCCGGAGCCACCTGCTCGACTCGCCAGAAACACCTGCCGGACACGCCAAAATCACCTGCCGGGTACGCCAGAACCACCTGGCGGACACTCCGAAATCACCTGTCGCGCATGCCGGAACCACCTCTCAGACGTGCCGGAAGCACGTGCCGGACACGCCGGAATCACCTAGCGGACAGACCGGAACCACCTGCCGAGCACGCCGGAGCCACCTGTTCGACTGGCTGGAACCACCTGCCGGACAGGCCAATATTAACTGCTGGCTATGCCAGAACCACCTGGGGGACAGTCCGGGATCACCTGCCAGCCATGGCGGAACCACCTCTCACACGTACCAGAACCACCTGCCGGAGAACCTGGAAACACGTCCTGGACAGACTGGAACCACGTGACGGCCATGCCTGAACCACCTGCCGAGCATGGCGGAACCACCTGCCGGACACGCCATAATCACCTGCGGGCTATGCCAGAACCACTTGACGACTCTCCGAAATGACCTGCCGTGCATGTTGGAACCACCTCTCAGACGTGCCAGAAGCACGTGGCGGACAGTCCGGAATCACCTGTTGGGCATACGCAACCACCTCTGAGACGTACCAGAACCACGTGCCGTGCACGCCGGAACCACCTACCGGACAGACCGGAATCAACTTTTGGGCATGCCGGAACCACCAGTCAGATGTGCCAGAAACACGTGCCGGAGACGCCGGAAGGACCTGCCGAGCACGTCGCAACCACCTGCTCAACTCGCCTGAACCACCTGCCGGACACGCCAAAATCACCTGCCGGGTACGCCAGAACCACCTGGCGGACACTCCGAAATCACCTGTCGCGCATGCCGGAACCACCTCTCAGACGTGCCGGAAGCACGTGCCGGACACGCCGGAATCACCTAGCGGACAGACCGGAACCACCTGCCGAGCACGCCAGAGCCACCTGTTCGACTGGCTGGAACCACCTGCCGGACAGGCCAATATTAACTGCTGGCTATGCCAAAAGCACCTGGGGGACAGTCCGGGATCACCTGCCAGCCATGGCGGAACCACCTCTCACACGTACCAGAACCACCTGCCGGAGAAGCTGGAAACACGTCCTGGACAGTCTGGAACCACCTGCCGACCAAGCCTGAACCACCTGCCAAGCACAACGGAACAACCTGCCAGACACGCCAAAATCACCTGCGTGTTATGCCAGAACCACTTGGAGGACTCTCTGGGATGACCTGCCGGGCATGCCTGAACCACCTCTCAGACGTGCCAGAATCATGTGGCGGACAGTCCGGAATCACCTGTTGGGCATGCGCAACCACCTCTGAGACGTACCAGAACCACATGCCGTGCAGGCTGGAACCACCTACCGGACAGACCGGAATCACCTTTCGGGCATGCCGGAACCACCTGTCAGATGTGCCAGAAACACGTGCCGGAGACGCCGGAAGCACCTGCCAAGCACGTTGGAACCACCTGCTCAACTCGCCTGAACCACCTGCCGGACATGCCAAAATCACCTGCCGACTATGCCAGAACCACTTGGCGAACACTCCGGAATCAATTGCCGGGCATGCAGGAACCACCTCTCAGACATGCCAGAACCCCGTGCCAATGACCCCGGAAGCACCAGCCGAGCACGCCAGAACCACCTGCTCAACTCGCCTGAACCACCTGCCGGACACGCCAAAATCACCTGCCCGCTACACCAGCACCACTTCGGGGACAAGCCGGAATCACGTGAGGGGCATGCCGGCACAGCCTCTCAGACTGAACCTCGTGCCGGACACCACAGAACCACCTGCCGGACAGACCGGAACCACCTGCCGGACACGCCGGAACCACCGGCTCGACCCGCCGGAACGACCGCTGGACATGCAAAATCACCTGCCGGCTACGCCGGAAACACTTGGCGAACACTCCGGAATCACCTGCCGGGCATGCCGGAACCACCTCTCAGATATGCCAGAACCACGTGCCAATGACCCCGGAAGCACCTGCCGAGCACGCCAGAACCACCTGCTCGACTCGCCAGAACCACCTGCCGGACACGCAAAAATCACCTGCCGGCTACGCCACAACCAGTTGGGGAACACTTCGGAATCACCTGCCGGGCTTGCTGGAACCACCTGCCGGTCATGCCAAAATCACCTGCCAACTACGCCAGTACCACTTGGCGGACACTGTGGAAACACCTGTCGGGCCAGCCAGAACAACATCTCACACGTGCCAGAACCATGTGCATGAGATGCTGGAACCACACCCCGAACAGACGGAAAACACCTGCCAGACCCGTCTGAACAACCTGACGAGCACGCCGGAGCCACCTGCTCGACTCGCCGGAACCACCTACCTGACATGCCCAAATCACCAGCCGGGTATGCCAGAACCACTTGGCGGACACTCCGGAATCATCTGCCGGACATGCCGGAACCAGCTCTCATAAACACCAGAACCACGTGCCGGAGACGCCGGAAGCACCTGCCGAGCATGCCGGAGCCACCTGCTCGACTCGCCAGAAACACCTGCTGGACATGCCAAAATCACCTGCCGGGTACGCCAGAACCACCTGGCGGACACTCCGAAATCACCTGCCGCGCATGCCGGAACCACCTCTCAGACGTGCCGGAAGCACATGCCAGAAACGCCGGAAACACCTACCGGACAGACCGGAACCACCTGCCGAGCACGCCGGAGCCACCTGTTCGACTGGCTGGAACCACCTGCCGGACAGGCCAATATTAACTGCTGGCTATGCCAGAACCATCTGGGGGACAGTCCGGAATCACTTGCCAGCCATGGCGGAACCATCTCTCACACGTACCAGAACCACCTGCCGGAGAAGCTGGAAACACGTCCTGGACAGACTGGAACCACGTGACGGCCATGCCTGAACCACCTGCCGAGCATGGCGGAACCACCTGCCGGACACGCCAAAATCACCTGCGTGCTACGCCAGAACCAGTTGGACGACTCTCCGAAATGACCTGCTGGGCATGTTGGAACCACCTCTCAGACGTGCCAGAAGCACGTGGCGGACAGTCCGGAATCACCTGTTGGGCATACGCAACCACCTCTGAGACGTACCAGAACCACATGCCGTGCACGCCGGAACCACATACCTGACAGACCGGAATCAAATTTTGGGCATGCCGGAACCACCAGTCAGATGTGCCAGAAACACGTGCCGGAGACGCCGGAAGGACCTGCCGAGCACGTCGCAACCACCTGCTCAACTCGCCTGAACCACCTGCCGGACACGCCAAAATCACCTGCCCGCTACACCAGCACCACTTCGGGGACAAGCCGGAATCACGTGAGGGGCATGCCGGCACAGCCTCTCAGACTGAACCTCGTGCCGGACACCACAGAACCACCTGCCGGACAGACCGGAACCACCTGCCGGACACGCCGGAACCAGCTCTCAGACACACCAGAACCACGTGTCGGAGACGCCGGAAGCACCTGCCGAGCATGCCGGAGCCACCTGCTCGACTCGCCAGAAACACCTGCCGGACACGCCAAAATCACCTGCCGGGTACGCCAGAACCACCTGGCGGACACTCCGAAATCACCTGTCGCGCATGCCGGAACCACCTCTCAGACGTGCCGGAAGCACGTGCCGGACACGCCGGAATCACCTAGCGGACAGACCGGAACCACCTGCCGAGCACGCCGGAGCCACCTGTTCGACTGGCTGGAACCACCTGCCGGACAGGCCAATATTAACTGCTGGCTATGCCAGAACCACCTGGGTGACAGTCCGGGATCACCTGCCAGCCATGGCGGAACCACCTCTCACACGTACCAGAACCACCTGCCGGAGAAGCTGGAAACACGTCCTGGACAGTCTGGAACCACCTGCCGGCCAAGCCTGAACCACCTGCCAAGCACAACGGAACAACCTGCCAGACACGCCAAAATCACCTGCGTGTTATGCCAGAACCACTTGGAGGACTCTCTGGGATGACCTGCCGGGCATGCCGGAACCACCTCTCAGACGTGCCAGAACCATGTGGCGGACAGTCCGGAATCACCTGTTGGGCATGCGCAACCACCTCTGAGACGTACCAGAACCACATGCCGTGCAGGCTGGAACCACCTACCGGACAGACCGGAATCACCTTTCGGGCATGCCGGAACCACCTGTCAGATGTGCCAGAAACACGTGCCGGAGACGCCGGAAGCACCGGCCAAGCACGTTGGAACCACCTGCTCAACTCGCCTGAACCACCTGCCGGACATGCCAAAATCACCTGCCGACTATGCCAGAACCACTTGGCGAACACTCCGGAATCACTTGCCGGGCATGCAGGAACCACCTCTCAGACATGCCAGAACCCCGTGCCAATGACCCCGGAAGCACCAGCCGAGCACGCCGGAACCACCTGCTCAACTCGCCTGAACCACCTGCCGGACACGCCAAAATCACCTGCCCGCTACACCAGCACCACTTCGGGGACAAGCCGGAATCACGTGAGGGGCATGCCGGCACAGCCTCTCAGACTGAACCTCGTGCCGGACACCACAGAACCACCTGCCGGACAGACCGGAACCACCTGCCGGACACGCCGGAACCACCGGCTCGACCCGCCGGAACGACCGCTGGACATGCAAAATCACCTGCCGGCTACGCCGGAAACACTTGGCGAACACTCCGGAATCACCTGCCGGGCATGCCGGAACCACCTCTCAGATAAGCCAGAACCACGTGACAATGACCCCGGAAGCACCTGCCGAGCACGCCGGAACCACCTGCTCGACTCGCCAGAACCACCTGCCGGACACGCAAAAATCACCTGCCGGCTACGCCACAACCAGTTGGGGAACACTTCGGAATCACCTGCCGGGCTTGCTGGAACCACCTGCCGGTCATGCCAAAATCACCTGCCAACTACGCCAGTACCACTTGGCGGACACTGTGGAAACACCTGTCGCGCCGGCCGGAACCACATCTCACACGTGCCAGAACCATGTGCATGAGATGCTGGAACCACACCCCGAACAGACGGAAAACACCTGCCAGACCCGTCTGAACAACCTGCCGAAAACGCCGGAGCCACCTGCTCGACTCGCCGGAACCACCTACCTGACATGCCCAAATCACCAGCCGGGTATGCCAGAACCACTTGGCGGACACTCCAGAATCATCTGCCGGACATGCCGGAACCAGCTCTCAGACACACCAGAACCACGTGCCGGAGACGCCGGAAGCACCTGCCGAGCATGCCGGAGCCACCTGCTCGACTCGCCAGAAACACCTGCCGGACACGCCAATATCACCTGCCGGGTACGCCAGAACCACCTGGCGGACACTCCGAAATCACCTGCCGCGCATGCTGGAACCACCTCTCAGACGTGCCGGAAGCACGTGCCGGACACGCCGGAAACACCTAGCGGACAGACCGGAACCACCTGCCGAGCACGCCGGAGCCACCTGTTCGACTGGCTGGAACCACCTGCCGGACAGGCCAATATTAACTGCTGGCTATGCCAGAACCACCTGGGGGACAGTCTGGGATCACCTGCCAGCCATGGCGGAACCACCTCTCACACGTACCAGAACCACCTGCCGGAGAAGCTGGAAACACGTCCTGGACAGTCTGGAACCACCTGCCGGCCAAGCCTGAACCACCTGCCAAGCACAACGGAACAACCTGCCAGACACGCCAAAATCACCTGCGTGTTATGCCAGAACCACTTGGAGGACTCTCTGGGATGACCTGCCGGGCATGCCGGAACCACCTCTCAGACGTGCCAGAACCATGTGGCGGACAGTCCGGAATCACCTGTTGGGCATGCGCAACCACCTCTGAGACGTACCAGAACCACATGCCGTGCAGGCTGGAACCACCTACCGGACAGACCGGAATCACCTTTCGGGCATGCCGGAACCACCTGTCAGATGTGCCAGAAACACGTGCCGGAGACGCCGGAAGCACCTGCCAAGCACGTTGGAACCACCTGCTCAACTCGCCTGAACCACCTGCCGGACATGCCAAAATCACCTGCCGACTATGCCAGAACCACTTGGCGAACACTCCGGAATCACTTGCCGGGCATGCAGGAACCACCTCTCAGATATGCCAGAACCCCGTGCCAATGACCCCGGAAGCACCAGCCGAGCACGCCGGAACCACCTGCTCAACTCGCCTGAACCAACTGCCGGACACGCCAAAATCACCTGCCCGCTACACCAGCACCACTTCGGGGACAAGCCGGAATCACGTGAGGGGCATGCCGGCACAGCCTCTCAGACTGAACCTCGTGCCGGACACCACAGAACCACCTGCCGGACAGACCGGAACCACCTGCCGGACACGCCGGAACCACCGGCTCGACCCGCCGGAACGACCGCTGGACATGCAAAATCACCTGCCGGCTACGCCGGAAACACTTGGCGAACACTCCGGAATAATCTGCCGGGCATGCCGGAACCACCTCTCAGATATGCCAGAACCACGTGCCAATGACCCTGGAAGCACCTGCCGAGCACGCCGGAACCACCTGCTCGACTCGCCAGAACCACCTGCCGGACACGCAAAAATCACCTGCCGGCTACGCCACAACCAGTTGGGGAACACTTCGGAATCACCTGCCGGGCTTGCTGGAACCACCTGCCGGTCATGCCAAAATCACCTGCCAACTACGCCAGTACCACTTGGCGGACACTGTGGAAACACCTGTTGGGCCGGCCGGAACCACATCTCAGACGTGCCAGAACCATGTGCATGAGCTGCAGGAACCACACCCCGAATAGACGGAAAACACCTGCCAGACCCGTCTGAACAACCTGCCGAGCACGCCGGAGCCACCTGCTCGACTCGCCGGAACCACATACCTGACATGCCCAAATCACCAGCCGGGTATGCCAGAACCACTTGGCTGACACTCCAGAATCATCTGCCGGACATGCCGGAACCAGCTCTCAGACACACCAGAACCACGTGCCGGAGACTCCGGAAGCACCTGCCGAGCATGCCGGAGCCACCTGCTCGACTCGCCAGAAACACCTGCCGGACACGCCAAAATCACCTGCCGGGTACGCCAGAACCACCTGGCGGACACTCCGAAATCACCTGTCGCGCATGCCGGAACCACCTCTCAGACGTGCCGGAAGCACGTGCCGGACACGCCGGAATCACCTAGCGGACAGACCGGAACCACCTGCCGAGCACGCCAGAGCCACCTGTTCGACTGGCTGGAACCACCTGCCGGACAGGCCAATATTAACTGCTGGCTATGCCAAAAGCACCTGGGGGACAGTCCGGGATCACCTGCCAGCCATGGCGGAACCACCTCTCACACGTACCAGAACCACCTGCCGGAGAAGCTGGAAACACGTCCTGGACAGTCTGGAACCACCTGCCGACCAAGCCTGAACCACCGGCCAAGCACAATGGAACAACCTGCCAGACACGCCAAAATCACCTGCGTGTTATGCCAGAACCACTTGGAGGACTCTCTGGGATGACCTGCCGTGCATGTCGGAACCACCTCTCAGACGTGCCAGAACCATGTGGCGGACAGTCCGGAATCACCTGTTGGGCATGCGCAACCACCTCTGAGACGTACCAGAACCACATGCCGTGCAGGCTGGAACCACCTACCGGACAGACCGGAATCACCTTTCGGGCATGCCGGAACCACCTGTCAGATGTGCCAGAAACACGTGCCGGAGACGCCGGAAGCACCTGCCAAGCACGTTGGAACCACCTGCTCAGCTCGCCTGAACCACCTGCCGGACATGCCAAAATCACCTGCCGACTATGCCAGAACCACTTGGCGAACACTCCGGAATCACTTGCCGGGCATGCAGGAACCACCTCTCAGACATGCCAGAACCCCGTGCCAATGACCCCGGAAGCACCAGCCGAGCACGCCGGAACCACCTGCTCAACTCGCCTGAACCACCTGCCGGACACGCCAAAATCACCTGCCCGCTACACCAGCACCACTTCGGGGACAAGCCGGAATCACGTGAGGGGCATGCCGGCACAGCCTCTCAGACTGAACCTCGTGCCGGACACCACAGAACCACCTGCCGGACAGACCGGAACCACCTGCCGGACACGCCGGAACCACCGGCTCGACCCGCCGGAACGACCGCTGGACATGCAAAATCACCTGCCGGCTACGCCGGAAACACTTGCCGAACACTCCGGAATCACCTGCCGGGCATGCCGGAACCACCTCTCAGATAAGCCAGAACCACGTGCCAATGACCCCGGAAGCACCTGCCGAGCACGCCGGAACCACCTGCTCGACTCGCCAGAACCACCTGCCGGACACGCAAAAATCACCTGCCAGCTACGCCACAACCAGTTGGGGAACACTTCGGAATCACCTGCCGGGCTTGCTGGAACCACCTGCCGGTCATGCCAAAATCACCTGCCAACTACGCCAGTACCACTTGGCGGACACTGTGGAAACACCTGTCGGGCCGGCCGGAACCACATCTCAGACGTGCCAGAACCATGTGCATGAGATGCTGGAACCAAACGCCGAACAGACGGAAAACACCTGCCAGACCCGTCTGAACAACCTGCCGAGCACGCCAGAGGCACCTGCTCGACTCGCAGGAGCCACCTACCTGACATGCCAAAATCACCAGCCGGGTATGCCAGAACCACTTGGCGGACACTCCGGAATCATCTGCCGGACATGCCAGAACCAGCTCTGAGACACACCAGAACCACGTGCCGGAGACGCCGGAAGCACCTGCCGAGCATGCCGGAGCCACCTGCTCGACTCGCCAGAAACACCTGCCGGACACGCCAAAATCACCTGCCGGGTACGCCAGAACCACCTGGCGGACACTCCGAAATCACCTGTCGCGCATGCCGGAACCACCTCTCAGACGTGCCGGAAGCACGTGCCGGACACGCCGGAATCACCTAGCGGACAGACCGGAACCACCTGCCGAGCACGCCGGAGCCACCTGTTCGACTGGCTGGAACCACCTGCCGGACAGGCCAATATTAACTGCTGGCTATGCCAGAACCACCTGGGGGACAGTCCGGGATCACCTACCAGCCATGGCGGAACCACCTCTCAGACGTACCAGAACCACCTGCCGGAGAAGCTGGAAACACGTCCTGGACAGTCTGGAACCACCTGCCGGCCAAGCCTGAACCTCCTGCCAAGCACAACGGAACAACCTACCAGACACGCCAAAATCACCTGCGTGTTATGCCAGAACCACTTGGAGGACTCTCTGGGATGACCTGCCGGGCATGCCGGAACCACCTCTCAGACGTGCCAGAACCATGTGGCGGACAGTCCGGAATCACCTGTTGGGCATGCGCAACCACCTCTGAGACGTACCAGAACCACATGCCGTGCAGGCTGGAACCACCTACCGGACAGACCGGAATCACCTTTCGGGCATGCCGGAACCACCTGTCAGATGTGCCAGAAACACGTGCCGGAGACGCCGGAAGCACCTGCCAAGCACGTTGGAACCACCTGCTCAACTCGCATGAACCACCTGCCAGACATGCCAAAATCACCTGCCGACTATGCCAGAACCACTTGGCGAACACTCCGGAATCACTTGCCGGGCATGCAGGAACCACCTCTCAGACATGCCAGAACCCCGTGCCAATGACCCCGGAAGCACCAGCCGAGCACGCCGGAACCACCTGCTCAACTCGCCTGAACCACCTGCCGGACACGCCAAAATCACCTGCCCGCTACACCAGCACCACTTCGGGGACAAGCCGGAATCACGTGAGGGGCATGCCTGCACAGCCTCTCAGACTGAACCTCGTGCCGGACACCACAGAACCACCTGCCGGACAGACCGGAACCACCTGCCGGACACGCCGGAACCACCGGCTCGACCCGCCGGAACGACCGCTGGACATGCAAAATCACCTGCCGGCTACGCCGGAAACACTTGGCGAACACTCCGGAATCACCTGCCGGGCATGCCGGAACCACCTCTCAGATAAGCCAGAACCACGTGCCAATGACCCCGGAAGCACCTGCCGAGCACGCCGGAACCACCTGCTCGACTCGCCAGAACCACCTGCCGGACACGCAAAAATCACCTGCCAGCTACGCCACAACCAGTTGGGGAACACTTCGGAATGACCTGCCGGGCTTGCTGGAACCACCTGCCGGTCATGCCAAAATCACCTGCCAACTACGCCAGTACCACTTGGCGGACACTGTGGAAACACCTGTCGGGCCGGCCGGAACCACATCTCACACGTGCCAGAACCATGTGCATGAGATGCTGGAACCAAACGCCGAACAGACGGAAAACACCTGCCAGACCCGTCTGAACAACCTGCCGAGCACGCCAGAGGCACCTGCTCGACTCGCAGGAACCACCTACCTGACATGCCAAAATCACCAGCCGGGTATGCCAGAACCACTTGGCGGACACTCCGGAATCATCTGCCGGACATGCCAGAACCAGCTCTGAGACACACCAGAACCACGTGCCGGAGACGCCGGAAGCACCTGCCGAGCATGCCGGAGCCACCTGCTCGACTCGCCAGAAACACCTGCCGGACACGCCAAAATCACCTGCCGGGTACGCCAGAACCACCTGGCGGACACTCCGAAATCACCTGTCGCGCATGCCGGAACCACCTCTCAGACGTGCCGGAAGCACGTGCCGGACACGCCGGAATCACCTAGCGGACAGACCGGAACCACCTGCCGAGCACGCCGGAGCCACCTGTTCGACTGGCTGGAACCACCTGCCGGACAGGCCAATATTAACTGCTGGCTATGCCAGAACCACCTGGGGGACAGTCCGGGATCACCTACCAGCCATGGCGGAACCACCTCTCACACGTACCAGAACCACCTGCCGGAGAAGCTGGAAACACGTCCTGGACAGTCTGGAACCACCTGCCGGCCAAGCCTGAACCACCTGCCAAGCACAACGGAACAACCTGCCAGACACGCCAAAATCACCTGCGTGTTATGCCAGAACCACTTGGAGGACTCTCTGGGATGACCTGCCGGGCATGCCGGAACCACCTCTCAGACGTGCCAGAACCATGTGGCGGACAGTCCGGAATCACCTGTTGGGCATGCGCAACCACCTCTGAGACGTACCAGAACCACATGCCGTGCAGGCTGGAACCACCTACCGGACAGACCGGAATCACCTTTCGGGCATGCCGGAACCACCTGTCAGATGTGCCAGAAACACGTGCCGGAGACGCCGGAAGCACCTGCCAAGCACGTTGGAACCACCTGCTCAACTCGCCTGAACCACCTGCCGGACATGCCAAAATCACCTGCCGACTATGCCAGAACCACTTGGCGAACACTCCGGAATCACTTGCCGGGCATGCAGGAACCACCTCTCAGACATGCCAGAACCCCGTGCCAATGACCCCGGAAGCACCAGCCGAGCACGCCGGAACCACCTGCTCAACTCGCCTGAACCACCTGCCGGACACGCCAAAATCACCTGCCCGCTACACCAGCACCACTTCGGGCACAAGCCGGAATCACGTGAGGGGCATGCCGGCACAGCCTCTCAGACTGAACCTCGTGCCAGAGACCACAGAACCACCTGCCGGACAGACCGGAACCACCTGCCGGACACGCCGGAACCACCGGCTCGACCCGCCGGAACGACCGCTGGACATGCAAAATCACCTGCCGGCTACGCCGGAAACACTTGCCGAACACTCCGGAATCACCTGCCGGGCATGCCGGAACCACCTCTCAGATAAGCCAGAACCACGTGCCAATGACCCCGGAAGCACCTGCCGAGCACGCCGGAACCACCTGCTCGACTCGCCAGAACCACCTGCCGGACACGCAAAAATCACCTGCCAGCTACGCCACAACCAGTTGGGGAACACTTCGGAATCACCTGCCGGGCTTGCTGGAACCACCTGCCGGTCATGCCAAAATCACCTGCCAACTACGCCAGTACCACTTGGCGGACACTGTGGAAACACCTGTCGGGCCGGCCGGAACCACATCTCAGACGTGCCAGAACCATGTGCATGAGATGCTGGAACCACACCCCGAACAGACGGAAAACACCTGCCAGACCCGTCTGAACAACCTGCCGAGCACGCCGGAGCCACCTGCTCGACTCGCCGGAACCACCTACCTGAGATGCCCAAATCACCAGCCGGGTATGCCAGAACCACTTGGCGGACACTCCGGAATCGTCTGCCGGACATGCCGGAACCAGCTCTGAGACACACCAGAACCACGTGCCGGAGACGCCGGAAGCACCTGCCGAGCATGCCGGAGCCACCTGCTCGACTCGCCAGAAACACCTGCCGGACACGCCAAAATCACCTGCCGGGTACGCCAGAACCACCTGGCGGACACTCCGAAATCACCTGTCGCGCATGCCGGAACCACCTCTCAGACGTGCCGGAAGCACATGCCGGACACGCCGGAATCACCTAGCGGACAGACCGGAACCACCTGCCGAGCACGCCAGAGCCACCTGTTCGACTGGCTGGAACCATCTGCCGGACAGGCCAATATTAACTGCTGGCTATGCCAGAACCACCTGGGGGACAGTCCGGGATCACCTGCCAGCCATGGCGGAACCACCTCTCACACGTACCAGAACCACCTGCCGGAGAAGCTGGAAACACGTCCTCGACAGTCTGGAACCACCTGCCGGCCAAGCCTGAACCACCTGCCAAGCACAACGGAACAACCTGCCAGACACGCCAAAATCACCTGCGTGTTATGCCAGAACCACTTGGAGGACTCTCTGGGATGACCTGCCGGGCATGCCGGAACCACCTCTCAGACGTGCCAGAACCATGTGGCGGACAGTCCGGAATCACCTGTTGGGCATGCACAACCACCTCTGAGACGTACCAGAACCACATGCCGTGCAGGCTGGAACCACCTACCGGACAGACCGGAATCACCTTTCGGGCATGCCGGAACCACCTGTCAGATGTGCCAGAAACACGTGTCGGAGACGCCGGAAGCACCTGCCAAGCACGTTGGAACCACCTGCTCAACTCGCCTGAACCACCTGCCGGACATGCCAAAATCACCTGCCGACTATGCCAGAACCACTTGGCGAACACTCCGGAATCACTTGCCGGGCATGCAGGAACCACCTCTCAGACATGCCAGAACCCCGTGCCCATGACCCCGGAAGCACCAGCCGAGCACGCCGGAACCACCTGCTCAACTCGCCTGAACCACATGCCGGATACGCAAAAATCACCTGCCCGCTACACCAGCACCACTTCGGGGACAAGCCGGAATCACGTGAGGGGCATGCCGGCACAGCCTCTCAGACTGAACCTCGTGCCGGACACCACAGAACCACCTGCCGGACAGACCGGAACCACCTGCCGAGCACTCCGTAGCCACCTGTTCGACTGGCTGGAACCACCTGCCGGACAGGCCAATATTAACTGCTGGCTATGCCAGAACCATCTGGGGGACAGTCGGAATCACCTGCCAGCCATGGCGGAACCACCTCTCACACGTACCAGAACCACCTGCCGGAGAACCTGGAAACACGTCCTGGACAGACTGGAACCACGTGACGGCCATGCCTGAACCACCTGCCGAGCATGGCGGAACCACCTGCCGGACACGCCATAATCACCTGCGGGCTATGCCAGAACCACTTGACGACTCTCCGAAATGACCTGCCGTGCATGTTGGAACCACCTCTCAGACGTGCCAGAAGCACGTGGCGGACAGTCCGGAATCACCTGTTGGGCATACGCAACCACCTCTGAGACGTACCAGAACCACGTGCCGTGCACGCCGGAACCACCTACCGGACAGACCGGAATCAACTTTTGGGCATGCCGGAACCACCAGTCAGATGTGCCAGAAACACGTGCCGGAGACGCCGGAAGGACCTGCCGAGCACGTCGCAACCACCTGCTCAACTCGCCTGAACCACCTGCCGGACACGCCAAAATCACCTGCCCGCTACACCAGCACCACTTCGGGGACAAGCCGGAATCACGTGAGGGGCATGCCGGCACAGCCTCTCAGACTGAACCTCATGCCGGACACCACAGAACCACCTGCCGGACAGACCGGAACCACCTGCCGGACACGCCGGAACCACCGGCTCGACCCGCCGGAACGACCGCTGGACATGCAAAATCACCTGCCGGCTACGCCGGAAACACTTGGCGAACACTCCGGAATCACCTGCCGGGCATGCCGGAACCACCTCTCGGATAAGCCAGAACCACGTGCCAATGACCCCGGAAGCACCTGCCGAGCACGCCGGAACCACCTGCTCGACTCGCCAGAACCACCTGCCGGACACGCAAAAATCACCTGCCGGCTACGCCACAACCAGTTGGGGAACACTTCGGAATCACCTGCCGGGCTTGCTGGAACCACCTGCCGGTCATGCCAAAATCACCTGCCAACTACGCCAGTACCACTTGGCGGACACTGTGGAAACACCTGTCGGGCCGGCCGGAACCACATCTCACACGTGCCAGAACCATGTGCATGAGATGCTGGAACCACACCCCGAAAAGACGGAAAACACCTGCCAGACCCGTCTGAACAACCTGCCGAGCACGCCGGAGCCACTTGCTCGACTCGCCGGAACCACCTACCTGACATGCCCAAATCACCAGCCGGGTATGCCAGAACCACTTGGCGGACACTCCGGAATCATCTGCCGGACATGCCGGAACCAGCTCTCAGACACACCAGAACCACGTGCCGGAGACGCCGGAAGCACCTGCCGAGCATGCCGGAGCCACCTGCTCGACTCGCCAGAAACACCTGCCGGACACGCCAAAATCACCTGCCGGGTACGCCAGAACCACCTGGCGGACACTCCGAAATCACCTGTCGCGCATGCCGGAACCACCTCTCAGACGTGCCGGAAGCACGTGCCGGACACGCCGGAATCACCTACCGGACAGACCGGAACCACCTGCCGAGCACGCCGGAGCCACCTGTTCGAATGGCTGGAACCACCTGCCGGACAGGCCAATATTAACTGCTGGCTATGCCAGAACCACCTGGGTGACAGTCCGGGATCACCAGCCAGCCATGGCGGAACCACCTCTCACACGTACCAGAACCACCTGCCGGAGAAGCTGGAAACACGTCCTGGACAGTCTGGAACCACCTGCCGGCCAAGCCTGAACCACCTGCCAAGCACAACGGAACAACCTGCCAGACACGCCAAAATCACCTGCGTGTTATGCCAGAACCACTTGGAGGACTCTCTGGGATGACCTGCCGGGCATGCCGGAACCACCTCTCAGACGTGCCAGAACCATGTGGCGGACAGTCCGGAATCACCTGTTGGGCATGCGCAACCACCTCTGAGACGTACAAGAACCACATGCCGTGCAGGCTGGAACCACCTACCGGACAGACCGGAATCACCTTTCGGGCATGCCGGAACCACCTGTCAGATGTGCCAGAAACACGTGCCGGAGACGCCGGAAGCACCTGCCAAGCACGTTGGAACCACCTGCTCAACTCGCCTGAACCACCTGCCGGACATGCCAAAATCACCTGCCGACTATGCCAGAACCACTTGGCGAACACTCCGGAATCACTTGCCGGGCATGCAGGAACCACCTCTCAGACATGCCAGAACCCCGTGCCAATGACCCCGGAAGCACCAGCCGAGCACGCCGGAACCACCTGCTCAACTCGCCTGAACCACCTGCCGGACACGCCAAAATCACCTGCCCGCTACACCAGCACCACTTCGGGGACAAGCCGGAATCACGTGAGGGGCATGCCGGCACAGCCTCTCAGACTGAACCTCGTGCCGGACACCACAGAACCACCTGCCGGACAGACCGGAACCACCTGCCGGACACGCCGCAACCACCGGCTCGACCCGCCGGAACGACCGCTGGACATGCAAAATCACCTGCCGGCTACGCCGGAAACACTTGGCGAACACTCCGGAATCACCTGCCGGGCCTGCCGGAACCACCTCTCAGATATGCCAGAACCACGTGCCAACGACCCTGGAAGCACCAGCCGAGCACGCCGGAACCACCTGCTCGACTCGCCAGAACCACCTGCCGGACATGCAAAAATCACCTGCCGGCTACGCCACAACCAGTTGGGGAACACTTCGGAATCACCTGCCGGGCTTGCTGGAACCACCTGCCGGTCACGCCAAAATCACCTGCCAATTACGCCAGTACCACTTGGCGGACACTGTAGAAAAACCTGTCGGGCCGGCCGGAACCACATCTCACACGTGCCAGAACCATGTGCATGAGATGCTGGAACCACACCCCGAACAGACGGAAAACACCTGCCAGACCCGTCTGAACAACCTGCCGAGCACGCCGGAGCCACCTGCTCGACTCGCCGGAACCACCTACCTGACATGCCCAAATCACCAGCCGGGTATGCCAGAACCACTTGGCGGACACTCCGGAATCATCTGCCGGACATGCCGGAACCAGCTCTCAGACACACCAGAACCACGTGCCGGAGACGCCGGAAGCACCTGCCGAGCATGCCGGAGCCACCTGCTCGACTCGCCAGAAACACCTGCCGGACACGCCAAAATCACCTGCCGGGTACGCCAGAACCACCTGGCGGACACTCCGAAATCACCTGTCGCGCATGCCGGAACCACCTCTCAGACGTGCCGGAAGCACGTGCCGGACACGCCGGAATCACCTACCGGACAGACCGGAACCACCTGCCGAGCACTCCGTAGCCACCTGTTCGACTGGCTGGAACCACCTGCCGGACAGGCCAATATTAACTGCTGGCTATGCCAGAACCATCTGGGGGACAGTCGGAATCACCTGCCAGCCATGGCGGAACCACCTCTCACACGTACCAGAACCACCTGCCGGAGAACCTGGAAACACGTCCTGGACAGACTGGAACCACGTGACGGCCATGCCTGAACCACCTGCCGAGCATGGCGGAACCACCTGCCGGACACGCCATAATCACCTGTGGGCTATGCCAGAACCACTTGACGACTCTCCGAAATGACCTGCCGTGCATGTTGGAACCACCTCTCAGACGTGCCAGAAGCACGTGGCGGACAGTCCGGAATCACCTGTTGGGCATACGCAACCACCTCTGAGACGTACCAGAACCACGTGCCGTGCACGCCGGAACCACCTACCGGACAGACCGGAATCAACTTTTGGGCATGCCGGAACCACCAGTCAGATGTGCCAGAAACACGTGCCGGAGACGCCGGAAGCACCTGCCGAGCACGTCGCAACCACCTGCTCAACTCGCCTGAACCACCTGCCGGACACGCCAAAATCACCTGCCGGGTACGCCAGAACCACCTGGCGGACACTCCGAAATCACCTGTCGCGCATGCCGGAACCACCTCTCAGACGTGCCGGAAGCACGTGCCGGACACACCGGAATCACCTAGCGGACAGACCGGAACCACCTGCCGAGCACGCCAGAGCCACCTGTTCGACTGGCTGGAACCACCTGCCGGACAGGCCAATATTAACTGCTGGCTATGCCAAAAGCACCTGGGGGACAGTCCGGGATCACCTGCCAGCCATGGCGGAACCACCTCTCACACGTACCAGAACCACCTGCCGGAGAAGCTGGAAACACGTCCTGGACAGTCTGGAACCACCTGCCGACCAAGCCTGAACCACCTGCCAAGCACAACGGAACAACCTGCCAGACACGCCAAAATCACCTGCGTGTTATGCCAGAACCACTTGGAGGACTCTCTGGGATGACCTGCCGCGCATGCCGGAACCACCTCTCAGACGTGCCAGAATCATGTGGCGGACAGTCCGGAATCACCTGTTGGGCATGCGCAACCACCTCTGAGACGTACCAGAACCACATGCCGTGCAGGCTGGAACCACCTACCGGACAGACCGGAATCACCTTTCGGGCATGCCGGAACCACCTGTCAGATGTGCCAGAAACACGTGCCGGAGACGCCGGAAGCACCTGCCAAGCACGTTGGAACCACCTGCTCAACTCGCCTGAACCACCTGCCGGACATGCCAAAATCACCTGCCGACTATGCCAGAACCACTTGGCGAACACTCCGGAATCAATTGCCGGGCATGCAGGAACCACCTCTCAGACATGCCAGAACCCCGTGCCAATGACCCCGGAAGCACCAGCCGAGCACGCCGGAACCACCTGCTCAACTCGCCTGAACCACCTGCCGGACACGCCAAAATCACCTGCCCGCTACACCAGCACCACTTCGGGGACAAGCCGGAATCACGTGAGGGGCATGCCGGCACAGCCTCTCAGACTGAACCTCGTGCCGGACACCACGGAACCACCTGCCGGACAGACCGGAACCACCTGCCGGACACGCCGGAACCACCGGCTCGACCCGCCGGAACGACCGCTGGACATGCAAAATCACCTGCCGGCTACGCCGGAAACACTTGGCGAACACTCCGGAATCACCTGCCGGGCATGCCGGAACCACCTCTCAGATATGCCAGAACCACGTGCCAATGACCCCGGAAGCACCTGCCGAGCACGCCAGAACCACCTGCTCGACTCGCCAGAACCACCTGCCGGACACGCAAAAATCACCTGCCGGCTACGCCACAACCAGTTGGGGAACACTTCGGAATCACCTGCCGGGCTTGCTGGAACCACCTGCCGGTCATGCCAAAATCACCTGCCAACTACGCCAGTACCACTTGGCGGACACTGTGGAAACACCTGTCGGGCCAGCCAGAACAACATCTCACACGTGCCAGAACCATGTGCATGAGATGCTGGAACCACACCCCGAACAGACGGAAAACACCTGCCAGACCCGTCTGAACAACCTGACGAGCACGCCGGAGCCACCTGCTCGACTCGCCGGAACCACCTACCTGACATGCCCAAATCACCAGCCGGGTATGCCAGAACCACTTGGCGGACACTCCGGAATCATCTGCCGGACATGCCGGAACCAGCTCTCATAAACACCAGAACCACGTGCCGGAGACGCCGGAAGCACCTGCCGAGCATGCCGGAGCCACCTGCTCGACTCGCCAGAAACACCTGCTGGACATGCCAAAATCACCTGCCGGGTACGCCAGAACCACCTGGCGGACACTCCGAAATCACCTGCCGCGCATGCCGGAACCACCTCTCAGACGTGCCGGAAGCACATGCCAGACACGCCGGAAACACCTACCGGACAGACCGGAACCACCTGCCGAGCACGCCGGAGCCACCTGTTCGACTGGCTGGAACCACCTGCCGGACAGGCCAATATTAACTGCTGGCTATGCCAGAACCATCTGGGGGACAGTCCGGAATCACTTGCCAGCCATGGCGGAACCATCTCTCACACGTACCAGAACCACCTGCCGGAGAAGCTGGAAACACTTCCTGGACAGACTGGAACCACGTGACGGCCATGCCTGAACCACCTGCCGAGCATGGCGGAACCACCTGCCGTACACGCCAAAATCACCTGCGTGCTACGCCAGAACCAGTTGGACGACTCTCCGAAATGACCTGCTGGGCATGTTGGAACCACCTCTCAGACGTGCCAGAAGCACGTGGCGGACAGTCCGGAGTCACCTGTTGGGCATACGCAACCACCTCTGAGACGTACCAGAACCACGTGCCGTGCACGCCGGAACCACATACCTGACAGACCGGAATCAAATTTTGGGCATGCCGGAACCACCAGTCAGATGTGCCAGAAACACGTGCCGGAGACGCCGGAAGCACCTGCCGGGCACGTCGCAACCACCTGCTCAACTCGCCTGAACCACCTGCCGGACACGCCAAAATCACCTGCCCGCTACACCAGCACCACTTCGGGGACAAGCCGGAATCACGTGAGGGGCATGCCGGCACAGCCTCTCAGACTGAACCTCGTGCCGGACACCACAGAACCACCTGCCGGACAGACCGGAACCACCTGCCGGACACGCCGGAACCACCGGCTCGACCCGCCGGAACGACCGCTGGACATGCAAAATCACCTGCCGGCTACGCCGGAAACACTTGGCGAACACTCCGGAATCACCTGCCGGGCATGCCGGAACCACCTCTCAGATAAGCCAGAACCACGTGCCAATGACCCCGGAAGCACCTGCCGAGCACGCCGGAACCACCTGCTCGACTCGCCAGAACCACCTGCCGGACACGCAAAAATCACCTGCCGGCTACGCCACAACCAGTTGGGGAACACTTCGGAATCACCTGCCGGGCTTGCTGGAACCACCTGCCGGTCATGCCAAAATCACCTGCCAACTACGCCAGTACCACTTGGCGGACACTGTGGAAACACCTGTCGGGCCGGCCGGAACCACATCTCACACGTGCCAGAACCATGTGCATGAGATGCTGGAACCACACCCCGAACAGACGGAAAACACCTGCCAGACCCGTCTGAACAACGTGCCGAGCACGCCAGAGCCACCTGCTCGACTCGCCGGAACCACCTACCTGACATGCCCAAATCACCAGCCGGGTATGCCAGAACCACTTGGCGGACACTCCGGAATCATCTGCCGGACATGCCGGAACCAGCTCTCAGACACACCAGAACCACGTGTCGGAGACGCCGGAAGCACCTGCCGAGCATGCCGGAGCCACCTGCTCGACTCGCCAGAAACACCTGCCGGACACGCCAAAATCACCTGCCGGGTACGCCAGAACCACCTGGCGGACACTCTGAAATCACCTGTCGCGCATGCCGGAACCACCTCTCAGACGTGCCGGAAGCACGTGCCGGACACGCCGGAATCACCTAGCGGACAGACCGGAACCACCTGCCGAGCACGCCGGAGCCACCTGTTCGACTGGCTGGAACCACCTGCCGGACAGGCCAATATTAACTGCTGGCTATGCCAGAACCACCTGGGTGACAGTCCGGGATCACCTGCCAGCCATGGCGGAACCACCTCTCACACGTACCAGAACCACCTGCCGGAGAAGCTGGAAACACGTCCTGGACAGTCTGGAACCACCTGCCGGCCAAGCCTGAACCACCTGCCAAGCACAACGGAACAACCTGCCAGACACGCCAAAATCACCTGCGTGTTATGCCAGAACCACTTGGAGGACTCTCTGGGATGACCTGCCGGGCATGCCGGAACCACCTCTCAGACGTGCCAGAACCATGTGGCGGACAGTCCGGAATCACCTGTTGGGCATGCGCAACCACCTCTGAGACGTACCAGAACCACATGCCGTGCAGGCTGGAACCACCTACCGGACAGACCGGAATCACCTTTCGGGCATGCCGGAACCACCTGTCAGATGTGCCAGAAACACGTGCCGGAGACGCCGGAAGCACCGGCCAAGCACGTTGGAACCACCTGCTCAACTCGCCTGAACCACCTGCCGGACATGCCAAAATCACCTGCCGACTATGCCAGAACCGCTTGGCGAACACTCCGGAATCACTTGCCGGGCATGCAGGAACCACCTCTCAGACATGCCAGAACCCCGTGCCAATGACCCCGGAAGCACCAGCCGAGCACGCCGGAACCACCTGATCAACTCGCCTGAACCACCTGCCGGACACGCCAAAATCACCTGCCCGCTACACCAGCACCACTTCGGGGACAAGCCGGAATCACGTGAGGGGCATGCCGGCACAGCCTCTCAGACTGAACCTCGTGCCGGACACCACAGAACCACCTGCCGGACAGACCGGAACCACCTGCCGGACACGCCGGAACCACCGGCTCGACCCGCCGGAACGACCGCTGGACATGCAAAATCACCTGCCGGCTACGCCGGAAACACTTGGCGAACACTCCGGAATCACCTGCCGGGCATGCCGGAACCACCTCTCAGATAAGCCAGAACCACGTGACAATGACCCCGGAAGCACCTGCCGAGCACGCCGGAACCACCTGCTCGACTCGCCAGAACCACCTGCCGGACACGCAAAAATCACCTGCCGGCTACGCCACAACCAGTTGGGGAACACTTCGGAATCACCTGCCGGTCTTGCTGGAACCACCTGCCGGTCATGCCAAAATCACCTGCCAACTACGCCAGTACCACTTGGCGGACACTGTGGAAACACCTGTTGGGCCGGCCGGAACCACATCTCAGACGTGCCAGAACCATGTGCATGAGCTGCAGGAACCACACCCCGAATAGACGGAAAACACCTGCCAGACCCGTCTGAACAACCTGCCGAGCACGCCGGAGCCACCTGCTCGACTCGCCGGAACCACATACCTGACATGCCCAAATCACCAGCCGGGTATGCCAGAACCACTTGGCTGACACTCCAGAATCATCTGCCGGACATGCCGGAACCAGCTCTCAGACACACCAGAACCACGTGCCGGAGACGCCGGAAGCACCTGCCGAGCATGCCGGAGCCACCTGCTCGACTCGCCAGAAACACCTGCCGGACACGCCAAAATCACCTGCCGGGTACGCCAGAACCACCTGGCGGACACTCCGAAATCACCTGTCGCGCATGCCGGAACCACCTCTCAGACGTGCCGGAAGCACGTGCCGGACACGCCGGAATCACCTAGCGGACAGACCGGAACCACCTGCCGAGCACGCCAGAGCCACCTGTTCGACTGGCTGGAACCACCTGCCGGACAGGCCAATATTAACTGCTGGCTATGCCAAAAGCACCTGGGGGACAGTCCGGGATCACCTGCCAGCCATGGCGGAACCACCTCTCACACGTACCAGAACCACCTGCCGGAGAAGCTGGAAACACGTCCTGGACAGTCTGGAACCACCTGCCAACCAAGCCTGAACCACCGGCCAAGCACAACGGAACAACCTGCCAGACACGCCAAAATCACCTGCGTGTTATGCCAGAACCACTTGGAGGACTCTCTGGGATGACCTGCCGTGCATGTCGGAACCACCTCTCAGACGTGCCAGAACCATGTGGCGGACAGTCCGGAATCACCTGTTGGGCATGCGCAACCACCTCTGAGACGTACCAGAACCACATGCCGTGCAGGCTGGAACCACCTACCGGACAGACCGGAATCACCTTTCGGGCATGCCGGAACCACCTGTCAGATGTGCCAGAAACACGTGTCGGAGACGCCGGAAGCACCTGCCAAGCACGTTGGAACCACCTGCTCAGCTCGCCTGAACCACCTGCCGGACATGCCAAAATCACCTGCCGACTATGCCAGAACCACTTGGCGAACACTCCGGAATCACTTGCCGGGCATGCAGGAACCACCTCTCAGACATGCCAGAACCCCGTGCCAATGACCCCGGAAGCACCAGCCGAGCACGCCGGAACCACCTGCTCAACTCGCCTGAACCACCTGCCGGACACGCCAAAATCACCTGCCCGCTACACCAGCACCACTTCGGGGACAAGCCGGAATCACGTGAGGGGCATGCCGGCACAGCCTCTCAGACTGAATCTCGTGCCGGACACCACAGAACCACCTGCCGGACAGACCGGAACCACCTGCCGGACACGCCGGAACCACCGGCTCGACCCGCCGGAACGACCGCTGGACATGCAAAATCACCTGCCGGCTACGCCGGAAACACTTGCCGAACACTCCGGAATCACCTGCCGGGCATGCCGGAACCACCTCTCAGATAAGCCAGAACCACGTGCCAATGACCCCGGAAGCACCTGCCGAGCACGCCGGAACCACCTGCTCGACTCGCCAGAACCACCTGCCGGACACGCAAAAATCACCTGCCAGCTACGCCACAACCAGTTGGGCAACACTTCGGAATCACCTGCCGGGCTTGCTGGAACCACCTGCCGGTCATGCCAAAATCACCTGCCAACTACGCCAGTACCACTTGGCGGACACTGTGGAAACACCTGTCGGGCCGGCCGGAACCACATCTCACACGTGCCAGAACCATGTGCATGAGATGCTGGAACCAAACGCCGAACAGACGGAAAACACCTGCCAGACCCGTCTGAACAACCTGCCGAGCACGCCAGAGGCACCTGCTCGACTCGCAGGAACCACCTACCTGACATGCCCAAATCACCAGCCGGGTATGCCAGAACCACTTGGCGGACACTCCGGAATCATCTGCCGGACATGCCAGAACCAGCTCTGAGACACACCAGAACCACGTGCCGGAGACGCCGGAAGCACCTGCCGAGCATGCCGGAGCCACCTGCTCGACTCGCCAGAAACACCTGCCGGACACGCCAAAATCACCTGCCGGGTACGCCAGAACCACCTGGCGGACACTCCGAAATCACCTGTCGCGCATGCCGGAACCACTTCTCAGACGTGCCGGAAGCACGTGCCGGACACGCCGGAATCACCTAGCGGACAGACCGGAACCACCTGCCGAGCACGCCGGAGCCACCTGTTCGACTGGCTGGAACCACCTGCCGGACAGGCCAATATTAACTGCTGGCTATGCCAGAACCACCTGGGGGACAGTCCGGGATCACCTACCAGCCATGGCGGAACCACCTCTCACACGTACCAGAACCACCTGCCGGAGAAGCTGGAAACACGTCCTGGACAGTCTGGAACCACCTGCCGGCCAAGCCTGAACCACCTGCCAAGCACAACGGAACAACCTGCCAGACACGCCAAAATCACCTGCGTGTTATGCCAGAACCACTTGGAGGAATCTCTGGGGTGACCTGCCGGGCATGCCGGAACCACCTCTCAGACGTGCCAGAACCATGTGGCGGACAGTCCGGAATCACCTGTTGGGCATGCGCAACCACCTCTGAGACGTACCAGAACCACATGCCGTGCAGGCTGGAACCACCTACCGGACAGACCGGAATCACCTTTCGGGCATGCCGGAACCACCTGTCAGATGTGCCAGAAACACGTGCCGGAGACGCCGGAAGCACCTGCCAAGCACGTTGGAACCACCTGCTCAACTCGCCTGAACCACCTGCCGGACATGCCAAAATCACCTGCCGACTATGCCAGAACCACTTGGCGAACACTCCGGAATCACTTGCCGGGCATGCAGGAACCACCTCTCAGACATGCCAGAACCCCGTGCCAATGACCCCGGAAGCACCAGCCGAGCACGCCGGAACCACCTGCTCAACTCGCCTGAACCACCTGCCGGACACGCCAAAATCACCTGCCCGCTACACCAGCACCACTTCGGGCACAAGCCGGAATCACGTGAGGGGCATGCCGGCACAGCCTCTCAGACTGAACCTCGTGCCAGAGACCACAGAACCACCTGCCGGACAGACCGGAACCACCTGCCGGACACGCCGGAACCACCGGCTCGACCCGCCGGAACGACCGCTGGACATGCAAAATCACCTGCCGGCTACGCCGGAAACACTTGCCGAACACTCCGGAATCACCTGCCGGGCATGCCGGAACCACCTCTCAGATAAGCCAGAACCACGTGCCAATGACCCCGGAAGCACCTGCCGAGCACGCCGGAACCACCTGCTCGACTCGCCAGAACCACCTGCCGGACACGCAAAAATCACCTGCCAGCTACGCCACAACCAGTTGGGGAACACTTCGGAATCACCTGCCGGGCTTGCTGGAACCACCTGCCGGTCATGCCAAAATCACCTGCCAACTACGCCAGTACCACTTGGCGGACACTGTGGAAACACCTGTCGGGCCGGCCGGAACCACATCTCAGACGTGCCAGAACCATGTGCATGAGATGCTGGAACCAAACGCCGAACAGACGGAAAACACCTGCCAGACCCGTCTGAACAACCTGCCGAGCACGCCGGAGCCACCTGCTCGACTCGCCGGAACCACCTACCTGAGATGCCCAAATCACCAGCCGGGTATGCCAGAACCACTTGGCGGACACTCCGGAATCATCTGCCGGACATGCCGGAACCAGCTCTCAGACACACCAGAACCACGTGCCGGAGACGCCGGAAGCACCTGCCGAGCATGCCGGAGCCACCTGCTCGACTCGCCAGAAACACCTGCCGGACACGCCAAAATCACCTGCCGGGTACGCCAGAACCACCTGGCGGACACTCCGAAATCACCTGTCGCGCATGCCGGAACCACCTCTCAGACGTGCCGGAAGCACGTGCCGGACACGCCGGAATCACCTAGCGGACAGACCGGAACCACCTGCCGAGCACGCCGGAGCCACCTGTTCGACTGGCTGGTACCACCTGCCTGACATGCCAAAATCAACAGCCGGGTATGCCAGAACCACTTGGCGGACACTCCGGAATCATCTGCCGTACATGCCGGATCCAGCTCTCAGACACAGCAGAACCACCTGCCGGACACGCCGGAATCACCTAGCGGACCACCGGAACCACCTGCCGAGCACGCCGGAGCCACCTGTTCGACTCGCTGGAACCACCTGCCGGACAGGCCAATATCAACTGCTGGCTATGCCAGAACCACCTGGGGGACGGTCCGGAATCACCTGCCAGCCATGGCGGAACCACCTCTCAGACGTACCGGAACCACCTGCCGGAGAAGCTGGAAACACGTCCTGTACAGTCTGGAACCACCTGCCGTCCAAGCCTGAACCACCTGCCAAGCACAACGGAACAACCTGCCAGACACGCCAAAATCACCTGCGTGTTATGCCAGAACCACTTGGAGGACTCTCTGGGATGACCAGCCGGGCATGCCGGAACCACCTCTCAGACGTGCCAGAACCATGTGGTGGACAGTCCGGAATCACCTGTTGGGCATACGCAACCACCTCTGACACGTACCAGAACCATGTGCCGTGCACGCCGGAACCACCTACCGGACAGACCGGAATCAACTTTTGGGCATGCCGGAACCACCAGTCAGATGTGCCAGAAACACGTGCCGGAGACGCCGGAAGCACCTGCCGAGCACGTCGCAACCACCTGCTCAACTCGCCTGAACCACCTGCCGGACACGCCAAAATCACCTGCCCGCTACACCAGCACCACTTCGGGGACAAGCCGGAATCACGTGAGGGGCATGCCGGCACAGCCTCTCAGACTGAACCTCGTGCCGGACACCACAGAACCACCTGCCGGACAGACCGGAACCACCTGCCGGACACGCCGGAACCACCGGCTCGACCCGCCGGAACGACCGCTGGACATGCAAAATCACCTGCCGGCTACACCGGAAACACTTGGCGAACACTCCGGAATCACCTGCCGGGCATGCGGGAACCACCTCTCAGATATGCCAGAACCACGGGCCAATGACCCCGGAAGCACCTGCCGAGCACGCCGGAACCACCTGCTCGACTCGCCAGAACCACCTGCCGGACACGCAAAAATCACCTGCCGGCTACGCCACAACCAGTTGGGGAACACTTCGGAATCACCTGCCGGGCTTGCTGGAACCACCTGCCGGTCATGCCAAAATCACCTGCAAACTACGCCAGTACCACTTGGCGGACACTGTGGAAACACCTGTCGGGCCGGCAGGAACCACATCTCACACGTGCCAGAACCATGTGCATGAGATGCTGGAACCACACCCCGAACAGACGGAAAACACCTGCCAGACCCGTCTGAACAACCTGCCGAGCACGCCGGAGCCACCTGCTCGACTCGCCGGAACCACCTACCTGACATGCCCAAATCACCAGCCGGGTATGCCAGAACCACTTGGCGGACACTCCGGAATCATCTGCCGGACATGCCGGAACCAGCTCTCAGACACACCAGAACCACGTGCCGGAGACGCCGGAAGCACCTGCCGAGCATGCCGGAGCCACCTGCTCGACTCGCCAGAAACACCTGCCGGACACGCCAAAATCACCTGCGGGGTACCCCAGAACCACCTGGCGGAAACTCCGAAACCACCTGTCGCGCATGCCGGAACCACCTCTCAGACGTGCCGGAAGCACGTGCCGGACACGCCGGAATCACCTACCGGACAGACCGGAACCACCTGCCGAGCACGCTGGAGCCACCTGTTCGACTCGCTGGAACCACCTGCCGGACAGGCCAATATCAACTGCTGGCTATGCCAGAACCACCTGGGGGACGGTCCGGAATCACCTGCCAGCCATGGCGGAACCACCTCTCAGACGTACCAGAACCACCTGCCGGAGAAGCTGGAAACACGTCCTGGACAGTCTGGAACCACCTGCCGGCCAAGCCTGAACCACCTGCCAAGCACAACGGAACAACCTGCCAGACACGCCAAAATCACCTGCGTGTTATGCCAGAACCACTTGGAGGACTCTCTGGGATGACCTGCCGGGCATGCCGGAACCACCTCTCAGACGTGCCAGAACCATGCGGCGGACAGTCCGGAATCACCTGTTGGGCATGCGCAACCACCTCTGAGACGTACCAGAACCACATGCCGTGCAGGCTGGAACCACCTACCGGACAGACCGGAATCACCTTTCGGGCATGCCGGAACCACCTGTCAGATGTGCCAGAAACACGTGCCGGAGATGCCGGAAGCACCTGCCAAGCACGTTGGAACCACCTGCTCAACTCGCCTGAACCATCTGCCGGACATGCCAAAATCACCTGCCGACTATGCCAGAACCACTTGGCGAACACTCCGGAATCACTTGCCGGGCATGCAGGAACCACCTCTCAGACATGCCAGAACCCCGTGCCAATGACCCCGGAAGCACCAGCCGAGCACGCCGGAACCACCTGCTCGACTCGCCAGAACCACCAGCCGATCACGCAAAAATCACCTGCCGGCTACGCCACAACCAGTTGGTGAACACTTTGGAATCACCTGCCAGGCTTGCTGGAACCACCTGCCAGTCATGCCAAAATCACCTGCCAACTACGCCAGAACCGCTTGGCGGACACTGCGGAAACACCTGTCGGGCCGGCTGGAACCACATCTCAGACGTGCCAGAAACGTGTTCATGAGATGCTGGAACCACACCCCGAACAGACGGATACCACCTGCCAAAACCGCCTGAACCACCTGCTGAGCACGCCGGAACCACCTGCTCGACTCACCGGTACCACCTCCCTGACACGCCAAAATCACCTGCTGGGTATGCCAGAACCACTTGGCGGACACTCCGGAATCATCTGCCGGACATGCCGGAACCAGCTCTCAGACACACCAGAACCACGTGCCGGAGACGCCGGAAGCACCTGCCGAGCATGCCGGAGCCACCTGCTCGACTCGCCAGAAACACCTGCCGGACACGCCAAAATCACCTGCCGGGTACGCCAGAACCACCTGGCGGACACTCCGAAATCACCTGTCGCGCATGCCGGAACCACCTCTCAGACGTGCCGGAAGCACGTGCCGGACACGCCGGAATCACCTAGCGGACAGACCGGAACCACCTGCCGAGCACGCCGGAGCCACCTGTTCGACTGGCTGGTACCACCTGCCTGACATGCCAAAATCAACAGCCGGGTATGCCAGAACCACTTGGCGGACACTCCGGAATCATCTGCCGTACATGCCGGATCCAGCTCTCAGACACAGCAGAACCACCTGCCGGACACGCCGGAATCACCTAGCGGACCACCGGAACCACCTGCCGAGCACGCCGGAGCCACCTGTTCGACTCGCTGGAACCACCTGCCGGACAGGCCAATATCAACTGCTGGCTATGCCAGAACCACCTGGGGGACGGTCCGGAATCACCTGCCAGCCATGGCGGAACCACCTCTCAGACGTACCGGAACCACCTGCCGGAGAAGCTGGAAACACGTCCTGTACAGTCTGGAACCACCTGCCGTCCAAGCCTGAACCACCTGCCAAGCACAACGGAACAACCTGCCAGACACGCCAAAATCACCTGCGTGTTATGCCAGAACCACTTGGAGGACTCTCTGGGATGACCAGCCGGGCATGCCGGAACCACCTCTCAGACGTGCCAGAACCATGTGGTGGACAGTCCGGAATCACCTGTTGGGCATACGCAACCACCTCTGACACGTACCAGAACCATGTGCCGTGCACGCCGGAACCACCTACCGGACAGACCGGAATCAACTTTTGGGCATGCCGGAACCACCAGTCAGATGTGCCAGAAACACGTGCCGGAGACGCCGGAAGCACCTGCCGAGCACGTCGCAACCACCTGCTCAACTCGCCTGAACCACCTGCCGGACACGCCAAAATCACCTGCCCGCTACACCAGCACCACTTCGGGGACAAGCCGGAATCACGTGAGGGGCATGCCGGCACAGCCTCTCAGACTGAACCTCGTGCCGGACACCACAGAACCACCTGCCGGACAGACCGGAACCACCTGCCGGACACGCCGGAACCACCGGCTCGACCCGCCGGAACGACCGCTGGACATGCAAAATCACCTGCCGGCTACACCGGAAACACTTGGCGAACACTCCGGAATCACCTGCCGGGCATGCGGGAACCACCTCTCAGATATGCCAGAACCACGGGCCAATGACCCCGGAAGCACCTGCCGAGCACGCCGGAACCACCTGCTCGACTCGCCAGAACCACCTGCCGGACACGCAAAAATCACCTGCCGGCTACGCCACAACCAGTTGGGGAACACTTCGGAATCACCTGCCGGGCTTGCTGGAACCACCTGCCGGTCATGCCAAAATCACCTGCAAACTACGCCAGTACCACTTGGCGGACACTGTGGAAACACCTGTCGGGCCGGCAGGAACCACATCTCACACGTGCCAGAACCATGTGCATGAGATGCTGGAACCACACCCCGAACAGACGGAAAACACCTGCCAGACCCGTCTGAACAACCTGCCGAGCACGCCGGAGCCACCTGCTCGACTCGCCGGAACCACCTACCTGACATGCCCAAATCACCAGCCGGGTATGCCAGAACCACTTGGCGGACACTCCGGAATCATCTGCCGGACATGCCGGAACCAGCTCTCAGACACACCAGAACCACGTGCCGGAGACGCCGGAAGCACCTGCCGAGCATGCCGGAGCCACCTGCTCGACTCGCCAGAAACACCTGCCGGACACGCCAAAATCACCTGCGGGGTACCCCAGAACCACCTGGCGGACACTCCGAAACCACCTGTCGCGCATGCCGGAACCACCTCTCAGACGTGCCGGAAGCACGTGCCGGACACGCCGGAATCACCTACCGGACAGACCGGAACCACCTGCCGAGCACGCTGGAGCCACCTGTTCGACTCGCTGGAACCACCTGCCGGACAGGCCAATATCAACTGCTGGCTATGCCAGAACCACCTGGGGGACGGTCCGGAATCACCTGCCAGCCATGGCGGAACCACCTCTCAGACGTACCAGAACCACCTGCCGGAGAAGCTGGAAACACGTCCTGGACAGTCTGGAACCACCTGCCGGCCAAGCCTGAACCACCTGCCAAGCACAACGGAACAACCTGCCAGACACGCCAAAATCACCTGCGTGTTATGCCAGAACCACTTGGAGGACTCTCTGGGATGACCTGCCGGGCATGCCGGAACCACCTCTCAGACGTGCCAGAACCATGCGGCGGACAGTCCGGAATCACCTGTTGGGCATGCGCAACCACCTCTGAGACGTACCAGAACCACATGCCGTGCAGGCTGGAACCACCTACCGGACAGACCGGAATCACCTTTCGGGCATGCCGGAACCACCTGTCAGATGTGCCAGAAACACGTGCCGGAGATGCCGGAAGCACCTGCCAAGCACGTTGGAACCACCTGCTCAACTCGCCTGAACCATCTGCCGGACATGCCAAAATCACCTGCCGACTATGCCAGAACCACTTGGCGAACACTCCGGAATCACTTGCCGGGCATGCAGGAACCACCTGTCAGACATGCCAGAACCCCGTGCCAATGACCCCGGAAGCACCAGCCGAGCACGCCGGAACCACCTGCTCGACTCGCCAGAACCACCAGCCGATCACGCAAAAATCACCTGCCGGCTACGCCACAACCAGTTGGTGAACACTTTGGAATCACCTGCCAGGCTTGCTGGAACCACCTGCCAGTCATGCCAAAATCACCTGCCAACTACGCCAGAACCGCTTGGCGGACACTGCGGAAACACCTGTCGGGCCGGCTGGAACCACATCTCAGACGTGCCAGAAACGTGTTCATGAGATGCTGGAACCACACCCCGAACAGACGGATACCACCTGCCAAAACCGCCTGAACCACCTGCTGAGCACGCCGGAACCACCTGCTCGACTCACCGGTACCACCTCCCTGACACGCCAAAATCACCTGCTGGGTATGCCAGAACCACTTGGCGGACACTCCGGAATCATCTGCCGGACATGCCGGAACCAGCTCTCAGACACACCAGAACCACGTGCCGGAGACGCCGGAAGCACCTGCCGAGCATGCCGGAGCCACCTGCTCGACTCGCCAGAAACACCTGCCGGACACGCCAAAATCACCTGCCGGGTACGCCAGAACCACCTGGCGGACACTCCGAAATCACCTGTCGCGCATGCCGGAACCACCTCTCAGACGTGCCGGAAGCACGTGCCGGACACGCCGGAATCACCTAGCGGACAGACCGGAACCACCTGCCGAGCACGCCGGAGCCACCTGTTCGACTGGCTGGTACCACCTGCCTGACATGCCAAAATCAACAGCCGGGTATGCCAGAACCACTTGGCGGACACTCCGGAATCATCTGCCGTACATGCCGGATCCAGCTCTCAGACACAGCAGAACCACCTGCCGGACACGCCGGAATCACCTAGCGGACCACCGGAACCACCTGCCGAGCACGCCGGAGCCACCTGTTCGACTCGCTGGAACCACCTGCCGGACAGGCCAATATCAACTGCTGGCTATGCCAGAACCACCTGGGGGACGGTCCGGAATCACCTGCCAGCCATGGCGGAACCACCTCTCAGACGTACCGGAACCACCTGCCGGAGAAGCTGGAAACACGTCCTGTACAGTCTGGAACCACCTGCCGTCCAAGCCTGAACCACCTGCCAAGCACAACGGAACAACCTGCCAGACACGCCAAAATCACCTGCGTGTTATGCCAGAACCACTTGGAGGACTCTCTGGGATGACCAGCCGGGCATGCCGGAACCACCTCTCAGACGTGCCAGAACCATGTGGTGGACAGTCCGGAATCACCTGTTGGGCATACGCAACCACCTCTGACACGTACCAGAACCATGTGCCGTGCACGCCGGAACCACCTACCGGACAGACCGGAATCAACTTTTGGGCATGCCGGAACCACCAGTCAGATGTGCCAGAAACACGTGCCGGAGACGCCGGAAGCACCTGCCGAGCACGTCGCAACCACCTGCTCAACTCGCCTGAACCACCTGCCGGACACGCCAAAATCACCTGCCCGCTACACCAGCACCACTTCGGGGACAAGCCGGAATCACGTGAGGGGCATGCCGGCACAGCCTCTCAGACTGAACCTCGTGCCGGACACCACAGAACCACCTGCCGGACAGACCGGAACCACCTGCCGGACACGCCGGAACCACCGGCTCGACCCGCCGGAACGACCGCTGGACATGCAAAATCACCTGCCGGCTACACCGGAAACACTTGGCGAACACTCCGGAATCACCTGCCGGGCATGCGGGAACCACCTCTCAGATATGCCAGAACCACGGGCCAATGACCCCGGAAGCACCTGCCGAGCACGCCGGAACCACCTGCTCGACTCGCCAGAACCACCTGCCGGACACGCAAAAATCACCTGCCGGCTACGCCACAACCAGTTGGGGAACACTTCGGAATCACCTGCCGGGCTTGCTGGAACCACCTGCCGGTCATGCCAAAATCACCTGCAAACTACGCCAGTACCACTTGGCGGACACTGTGGAAACACCTGTCGGGCCGGCAGGAACCACATCTCACACGTGCCAGAACCATGTGCATGAGATGCTGGAACCACACCCCGAACAGACGGAAAACACCTGCCAGACCCGTCTGAACAACCTGCCGAGCACGCCGGAGCCACCTGCTCGACTCGCCGGAACCACCTACCTGACATGCCCAAATCACCAGCCGGGTATGCCAGAACCACTTGGCGGACACTCCGGAATCATCTGCCGGACATGCCGGAACCAGCTCTCAGACACACCAGAACCACGTGCCGGAGACGCCGGAAGCACCTGCCGAGCATGCCGGAGCCACCTGCTCGACTCGCCAGAAACACCTGCCGGACACGCCAAAATCACCTGCGGGGTACCCCAGAACCACCTGGCGGACACTCCGAAACCACCTGTCGCGCATGCCGGAACCACCTCTCAGACGTGCCGGAAGCACGTGCCGGACACGCCGGAATCACCTACCGGACAGACCGGAACCACCTGCCGAGCACGCTGGAGCCACCTGTTCGACTCGCTGGAACCACCTGCCGGACAGGCCAATATCAACTGCTGGCTATGCCAGAACCACCTGGGGGACGGTCCGGAATCACCTGCCAGCCATGGCGGAACCACCTCTCAGACGTACCAGAACCACCTGCCGGAGAAGCTGGAAACACGTCCTGGACAGTCTGGAACCACCTGCCGGCCAAGCCTGAACCACCTGCCAAGCACAACGGAACAACCTGCCAGACACGCCAAAATCACCTGCGTGTTATGCCAGAACCACTTGGAGGACTCTCTGGGATGACCTGCCGGGCATGCCGGAACCACCTCTCAGACGTGCCAGAACCATGCGGCGGACAGTCCGGAATCACCTGTTGGGCATGCGCAACCACCTCTGAGACGTACCAGAACCACATGCCGTGCAGGCTGGAACCACCTACCGGACAGACCGGAATCACCTTTCGGGCATGCCGGAACCACCTGTCAGATGTGCCAGAAACACGTGCCGGAGATGCCGGAAGCACCTGCCAAGCACGTTGGAACCACCTGCTCAACTCGCCTGAACCATCTGCCGGACATGCCAAAATCACCTGCCGACTATGCCAGAACCACTTGGCGAACACTCCGGAATCACTTGCCGGGCATGCAGGAACCACCTCTCAGACATGCCAGAACCCCGTGCCAATGACCCCGGAAGCACCAGCCGAGCACGCCGGAACCACCTGCTCGACTCGCCAGAACCACCAGCCGATCACGCAAAAATCACCTGCCGGCTACGCCACAACCAGTTGGTGAACACTTTGGAATCACCTGCCAGGCTTGCTGGAACCACCTGCCAGTCATGCCAAAATCACCTGCCAACTACGCCAGAACCGCTTGGCGGACACTGCGGAAACACCTGTCGGGCCGGCTGGAACCACATCTCAGACGTGCCAGAAACGTGTTCATGAGATGCTGGAACCACACCCCGAACAGACGGATACCACCTGCCAAAACCGCCTGAACCACCTGCTGAGCACGCCGGAACCACCTGCTCGACTCACCGGTACCACCTCCCTGACACGCCAAAATCACCTGCTGGGTATGCCAGAACCACTTGGCGGACACTCCGGAATCATCTGCCGGACATGCCGGAACCAGCTCTCAGACACACCAGAACCACGTGCCGGAGACTCCGGAAGCACCTGCCGAGCATGCCGGAGCCACCTGCTCGACTCGCCAGAAACACCTCCCGGACACGCCAAAATCACCTGCCGGGCATGCCAGAACCACCTGGCGGACACTACGGAATCACCTGCCGCGCATGCCGGAACCACCTCTCAGACGTGCCGGAAGCACGTGCCGGACACGCCGGAAACACCTACCGGACAGACCGGAACCACCTGCCAAGAACGCCGGAGCCACCTGTTCGACTCACTGGAACCACCTGCCGGACAGGCCAATATCAAATGCTGGCTATGCCAGAACCACCTGGGGGACAGTCCGGGATCACCTGCCAGCCATGGCGGAACCACCTCTCAGACGTACCAGAACCACCTGCCGGAGAAGCTGGAAACACGTCCTGGACAGACTGGAACCACGTGACGGCCGTGCCTGAACCACCTGCCGAGCACGGCGGAACCACCTGCCGGACACGCCAAAATCACCTGCGGGCTACGCCAGAACCACTTGGACGACTCTCCGAAATGACCTGCCGGGCATGTTGGAACCACCTCTCAGACGTGCCAGAAGCACGTGGCGGACAGTCCGGAATCACCTGTTGGGCATACGCAACCACCTCTGACACGTACCAGAACCACGTGCCGTGCACGCCGGAACCACCTGCCGGACAGTCCGGAATCAACTTTTGGGCATGCCGGAACCACCAGTCAGATGTGCCAGAAACACGTGCCGGAGACGCCGGAAGCACCTGCCGAGCACGTCGCAACCACCCGCTCAACTCGCCTGAACCACTTGCCGGACATGCCAAAATCACCTGCCCGCTACACCAGCACCACTTCGGGGACAAGCCGGAATCACGTGAGGGGCATGCCGGCACAGCCTCTCAGACTGAACCTCGTGCCGGACACCACAGAACCACCTGCCGGACAGACCGGAACCACCTGCCGGACACGCCGGAACCACTGGCTCGACCCGCCGGAACGACCGCTGGACATGCAAAATCACCTGCCGGCTACGCCGGAAACACTTGGCGAACACTCCGGAATCACCTGCCGGGCATGCCGGAACCACCTCTCAGATATGCCAGAACCACGTGCCAATGACCCCGGAAGCACCAGCCGAGCACGCCGGAACCACCTGCTCGACTCGCCAGAACCACCTGCCGGACACGCAAAAATCACCTGCCAGCTACGCCACAACCAGTTGGGGAACACTTCGGAATCACCTGCCGGGCTTGCTGGAACCACCTGCCGGTCATGCCAAAATCACCTGCCAACTACGCCAGGACCACTTGGCGGACACTGTGGAAACACCTGTCGGGCCGGCCGGAACCACATCTCAGACGTGCGAGAACCATGTGCATGAGATGCTGGAACCACACCCCGAACAGACGGAAAACACCTGCCAGACCCGTCTGAACAACCTGCCGAGCACGCCGGAGCCACCTGCTCGACTCGCCGGAACCACCTACCTGACATGCCCAAATCACCAGCCGGGTATGCCAGAACCACTTGGCGGACACTCCGGAATCATCTGCCGGACATGCCGGAACCAGCTCTCAGACACACCAGAACCACGTGCCGGAGACGCCGGAAGCACCTGCCGAGCATGCCGGAGCCACCTGCTCGACTCGCCCGAAACACCTGCCAGACACGCCAAAATCACCTCCGTGTTATGCCAGAATCACTTGGAGGACTCTCTGGGATGACCTGCCGGGCATGCCGGAACCACCTCTCAGACGTGCCAGAACCATGTGGCGGACAGTCCGGAATCACCTGTTGGGCATGCGCAACCACCTCTGAGACGTACCAGAACCACATGCCGTGCAGGCTGGAACCACCTACCGGACAGACCGGAATCACCTTTCGGGCATGCCGGAACCACCTGTCAGATGTGCCAGAAACACCTGCCGGACACGCCAAAATCACCTGCCGGGTACGCCAGAACCACCTGGCGGACACTCCGAAACCACCTGTCGCGCATGCCGGGACCACCTCTCAGACGTGCCGGAAGCACGTGCCGGACACGCCGGAATCACCTACCGGACAGACCGGAACCACCTGCCGAGCACACCGGAGCCACCTGTTCGACTCGCTGGAACCACCTGCCGGACAGGCCAATATCAACTGCTGGCTATGCCAGAACCACCTGGGGGATGGTCCGGAATCACCTGCCAGCCATGGCGGAACCACCTCTCAGACGTACCAGAACCACCTGCCGGAGAAGCTGGAAACACGTCCTGGACAGTCTGGAACCACCTGCCGGCCAAGCCTGAACCACCTGCCAAGCACAACGGAACAACCTGCCAGACACGCCAAAATCACCTGCGTGTTATGCCAGAACCACTTGGAGGACTCTCTGGGATGACCTGCCGAGCATGCCGGAACCACCTCTCAGACGTGCCAGAACCACCTGCCGGAGAAGCTGGAAACACGTCCTGGACAGACTGGAACCACGTGACGGCCATGCCTGAACCACCTGCCGAGCACGGCGGAACCACCTGCCGGACACGCCAAAATCACCTGCGGGCTACGCCAGAACCACTTGGACGACTCTCCGAAATGACCAGCCGGGCATGTTGGAACCACCTCTCAGACGTGCCAGAAGCACGTGGCGGACAGTCCGGAATCACCTGTTGGGCATACGCAACCACCTCTGAGACGTACCAGAACCACGTGCCGTGCACGCCGGAACCACCTACCGGACAGACCGGAATCAACTTTTGGGCATGCCGGAACCACCAGTCAGATGTGCCAGAAACACGTGCCGGAGACGCCGGAAGCACCTGCCGAGCACGTCGCAACCACCTGCTCAACTCGCCTGAACCACCTGCCGGACATGCCAAAATCACCTGCCGACTATGCCAGAACCACTTGGCGAACACTCCGGAATCACTTGCCGGGCATGCAGGAACCACCTCTCAGACATGCCAGAACCCCGTGCCAATGACCCCGGAAGCACCAGCCGAGCACGCCGGAACCACCTGCTCAACTCGCCTGAACCACCTGCCGGACACGCCAAAATCACCTGCCCGCTACACCAGCACCACTTCGGGGACAAGCCGGAATCACGTGAGGGGCATGCCGGCACCGCCTCTCAGACTGAACCTCGTGCCAGACACCACAGAACCACCTGCCGGACAGACCGGAACCACCTGCCGGACACGCCGGAACCACTGGCTCGACCCTCCAGAACGACCACTGGACATGCAAAATCACCTGCCGGCTACGCCGGAAACACTTGGCGAACACTCCAGAATCACCTGGAGGGCATGCCGGAACCACCCATCAGATATGCCAGAACCACGTGCCAATGACCCCGGAAGCACCTGCCGAGCACGCCGGAACCACCTGCTCGACTCGCCAGAACCACCTGCCGGACACGCAAAAATCACCTGCCGGCTACGCCACAACCAGTTGGGGAACACTTCGGAATCACCTGCCGGGCTTGATGGAACCACCTGCCGGTCATGCCAATATTAACTGCTGGCTATGCCAGAACCACCTGGGGGACGGTCCGGAATCACCTGCCAGCCATGGCGGACCCACCTCTCACACGTACCAGAACCACCTGCCGGAGAAGCTGGAAACACGTCCTGGACAGTCTGGAACCACCTGCCGGCCAAGCCTGAACCACCTGCCAAGCACAACGGAACAACCTGCCAGACACGCCAAAATCACCTGCGTGTTATGCCAGAACCACTTGGAGGACTCTCTGGGATGACCTGCCGGGCATGCCGGAACCACCTCTCAGACGTGCCAGAACCATGTGGCGGACAGTCCGGAATCACCTGTTGGGCATGCGCAACCACCTCTGAGACGTACCAGAACCACATGCCGTGCAGGCTGGAACCACCTACCGGACAGACCGGAATCACCTTTCGGGCATGCCGGAACCACCTGTCAGATGTGCCAGAAACACGTGCCGGAGACGCCGGAAGCACCTGCCAAGCACGTTGGAACCACCTGCTCAACTCGCCTGAACCACCTGCCGGACATGCCAAAATCACCTGCCAACTACGCCAGTACCACTTGGCGGACACTGTGGAAACACCTGTCGGGCCGGCCGGAACCACATCTCAGACGTGCCAGAACCATGTGCATGAGATGCTGGAACCACACCCCGAACAGACGGAAAACACCTGCCAGACCCGTCTGAACAACCTGCCGAGCACGCCGGAGCCACCTGCTCGACTCGCCGGAACCACCTACCTGACATGCCCAAATCACCAGCCGGGTATGCCAGAACAACTTGGCGGACACTCCGGAATCATCTGCCGGTCATGCCGGAACCAGCTCTCAGACACACCAGAACCACGTGCCGGAGACGCCGGAAGCACCTGCCGAGCATGCCGGAGCCACCTGCTCGACTCGCCAGAAACACCTGCCAGACACGCCAAAATCACCTGCCGGGTACGCCAGAACCACCTGGCGGACACTCCGAAATCACCTGTCGCGCATGCCGGAACCACCTCTCAGACGTGCCGGAAGCACGTGCCGGACACGCCGGAATCACCTAGCGGACAGACCGGAACCACCTGCCGAGCACGCCGGAGCCACCTGTTCGACTGGCTGGAACCACCTGCCTGACATGCCAAAATCAACAGCCGGGTATGCCAGAACCACTTGGCGGACACTCCGGAATCATCTGCCGTACATGCCGGATCCAGCTCTCAGACACACCAGAACCACCTGCCGGACACGCCGGAATCACCTAGCGGACCACCGGAACCACCTGCCGAGCACGCCGGAGCCACCTGTTCGACTGGCTGGAACCACCTGCCGGACAGGCCAATATCAACTGCTGGCTATGCCGGAACCACCTGGGGGACAGTCCGGGATCACCTGCCAGCCATGGCGGAACCACATCTCAGACGTACCAGAACCACCTGCCGGAGAAGCTGGAAACACGTCCTGGACAGACTGGAACCACGTGACGGCCATGCCTGAACCACCTGCCGAGCACGGCGGAACCACCTGCCGGACACGCCAAAATCACCTGCGGGCTACGCCAGAACCACTTGGACGACTCTCCGAAATGACCTGCCGGGCATGTTGGAACCACCTCTCAGACGTGCCAGAAGCACGTGGCGGAAAGTCCGGAATCACCTGTTGGGCATGCTCAACCACGTCTGAGACGTACCAGAACCACATGCCGTGCAGGCTGGAACCACCTACCGGACAGACCGGAATCACCTTTCGGGCATGCCGGAACCACCAGTCAGATGTGCCAGAAACACGTGCCGGAGACGCCGGAAGCACCTGCCGAGCACGTCGCAACCACCTGCTCAACTCGCCTGAACCACCTGCCGGACATGCCAAAATCACCTGCCGACTATGCCAGAACCACTTGGCGAACACTCCGGAATCACTTGCCGGGCATGCAGGAACCACCTCTCAGACATGCCAGAACCCCGTGCCAATGACCCCGGAAGCACCAGCCGAGCACGCCGGAACCACCTGCTCAACTCGCCTGAACCACCTGCCGGACACGCCAAAATCACCTGCCCGCTACACCAGCACCACTTCGGGGACAAGCCGGAATCACGTGAGGGGCATGCCGGCACAGCCTCTCAGACTGAACCTCGTGCCGGACACCACAGAACCACCTGCCGGACAGACCGGAACCACCTGCCGGACACGCCGGAACCACCGGCTCGACCCGCCAGAACGACCACTGGACATGCAAAATCACCTGCCGGCTACGCCGGAAACACTTGGCGAACACTCCGGAATCACCTGGAGGGCATGCCGGAACCACCCATCAGATATGCCAGAACCACGTGCCAATGACCCCGGAAGCACCTGCCGAGCACGCCGGAACCACCTGCTCGACTCGCCAGAACCACCTGCCGGACACGCAAAAATCACCTGCCGGCTACGCCACAACCAGTTGGGGAACACTTCGGAATCACCTGCCGGGCTTGATGGAACCACCTGCCGGTCATGCCAAAATCACCTGCCAACTACGCCAGTACCACTTGGCGGACACTGTGGAAACACCTGTCGGGCCGGCCGGAACCACATCTCAGACGTGCCAGAACCATGTGCATGAGATGCTGGAACCACACCCCGAACAGACGGAAAACACCTGCCAGACCCGTCTGAACAACCTGCCGAGCACGCCGGAGCCACCTGCTCGACTCGCCGGAACCACCTACCTGACATGCCCAAATCACCAGCCGGGTATGCCAGAACCACTTGGCGGACACTCCGGAATCATCTGCCGGACATGCCGGAACCAGCTCTCAGACACACCAGAACCACGTGCCGGAGACGCCGGAAGCACCTGCCGAGCATGCCGGAGCCACCTGCTCGACTCGCCAGAAACACCTGCCGGACACGCCAAAATCACCTGCCGGGTACGCCAGAACCACCTGGCGGACACTCCGAAATCACCTGTCGCGCATGCCGGAACCACCTCTCAGACGTGCCGGAAGCACGTGCCGGACACGCCAGAATCACCTAGCGGACAGACCGGAACCACCTGCCGAGCACGCCGGAGCCACCTGTTCGACTGGCTGGAACCACCTGCCTGACATGCCAAAATCAACAGCCGGGTATGCCAGAACCACTTGGCGGACACTCCGGAATCATATGCCGTACATGCCGGATCCAGCTCTCAGACACACCAGAACCACCTGCCGGACACGCCGGAATCACCTAGCGGACCACCGGAACCACCTGCCGAGCACGCCGGAGCCACCTGTTCGACTGGCTGGAACCACCTGCCGGACAGGCCAATATCAACTGCTGGCTATGCCGGAACCACCTGGGGGACAGTCCGGGATCACCTGCCAGCCATGGCGGAACCACATCTCAGACGTACCAGAACCACCTGCCGGAGAAGCTGGAAACACGTCCTGCACAGACTGGAACCACGTGACGGCCATGCCTGAACCACCTGCCGAGCACGGCGGAACCACCTGCCGGACACGCCAAAATCACCTGCGGGCTACGCCAGAACCACTTGGACGACTCTCCGAAATGACCTGCCGGGCATGTTGGAACCACCTCTCAGACGTGCCAGAAGCACGTGGCGGAAAGTCCGGAATCACCTGTTGGGCATGCTCAACCACGTCTGAGACGTACCAGAACCACATGCCGTGCAGGCTGGAACCACCTACCGGACAGACCGGAATCACCTTTCGGGCATGCCGGAACCACCTGTCAGATGTGCAAGAAACACGTGCCGGAGACGCCGGAAGCACCTGCCAAGCACGTTGGAAACACCTGCTCAACTCGCCTGATCCACCTCCCTGACACGCCAAAATCAACTGCTGGGTATGCCAGAACCACTTGGCGGACACTCCGGAATCATCTGCCGGACATGCCGGAACCAGCTCTCAGACACACCAGAACCACGTGCCGGAGACGCCGGAAGCACCTGTCGAGCATGCCGGAGCCACCTGCTCGACTCGCCAGAAACACCTGCCGGACACGCCAAAATCACCTGCCGGGTACGCCAGAACCACCTGGCGGAAACTCCGAAACCACCTGTCGCGCATGCCGGAACCACCTCTCAGACGTTCCGGAAGCACGTGCCGGACACGCCGGAATCACCTACCGGACAGACCGGAACCACCTGCCGAGCACGCCGGAGCCACCTGTTCGACTCGCTGGAACCACCTGCCGGACAGGCCAATATCAACTGCTGGCTATGCCAGAACCACCTGGGGGACGGTCCGGAATCACCTGCCAGCCATGGCGGAACCACCTCTCAGACGTACCAGAACCACCTGCCGGAGAAGCTGGAAACACGTCCTGGACAGTCTGGAACCACCTGCCGGCCAAGCCTGAACCACCTGCCAAGCACAACGGAACAACCTGCCAGACACGCCAAAATAACCTGCGTGTTATGCCAGAACCACTTGGAGGACTCTCTGGGATGACCAGCCGGGCATGCCGGAACCACCTCTCAGACGTGCCAGAACCATGTGGTGGACAGTCCGGAATCACCTGTTGGGCATACGCAACCACCTCTGACACGTACCAGAACCACGTGCCGTGCACGCCGGAACCACCTACCGGACAGACCGGAATCAACTTTTGGGCATGCCGGAACCACCAGTCAGATGTGCCAGAAACACGTGCCGGAGACGCCGGAAGCACCTGCCGAGCACGTCGGAGCCACCTGCTCAACTCGCCTGAACCACCTGCCGGAGAAGCTGGAAACACGTCCTGGACAGACTGGAACCACGTGACGGCCATGCCTGAACCACCTGCCGAGCACGGCGGAACCACCTGCCGGACACGCCAAAATCACCTGCGGGCTACGCCAGAACCACTTGGACGACTCTCCGAAATGACCTGCCGGGCATGTTGGAACCACCTCTCAGACGTGCCAGAAGCACGTGGCGGACAGTCCGGAATCACCTGTTGGGCATACGCAACCACCTCTGAGACGTACCAGAACCACGTGCCGTGCACGCCGGAACCACCTGCCGGACAGACCGGAATCAACTTTTGGGCATGCCGGAACCACCAGTCAGATGTGCCAGAAACACGTGCCGGAGACGCCGGAAGCACCTGCCGAGCACGTCGCAACCACCTGCTCAACTCGCCTGAACCACCTGCCGGACATGCCAAAATCACCTGCCGACTATGCCAGAACAACTTGGCGAACACTCCGGAATCACTTGCCGGGCATGCAGGAACCACCTCTCAGACATGCCAGAACCCCGTGCCAATGACCCCGGAAGCACCAGCCGAGCACGCCGGAACCACCTGCTCAACTCGCCTGAACCACCTGCCGGACACGCCAAAATCACCTGCCCGCTACACCAGCACCACTTCGGGGACAAGCCGGAATCACGTGAGGGGCATGCCGGCACAGCCTCTCAGACTGAACCTCGTGCCGGACACCACAGAACCACCTGCCGGACACGCCGGAACCACCGGCTCGACCCGCCAGAACGACCACTGGACATGCAAAATCACCTCCCGGCTACGCCGGAAACACTTGGCGAACACTCCGGAATCACCTGGAGGGCATGCCGGAACCACCCATCAGATATGCCAGAACCACGTGCCAATGACCCCGGAAGCACCTGCCGAGCACGCCGGAACCACCTGCTCGACTCGCCAGAACCACCTGCCGGACACGCAAAAATCACCTGCCGGCTACGCCACAACCAGTTGGGGAACACTTCGGAATCACCTGCCGGGCTTGATGGAACCACCTGCCGGTCATGCCAAAATCACCTGCCAACTACGCCAGTACCACTTGGCGGACACTGTGGAAACACCTGTCGGGCCGGCCGGAACCACATCTCACACGTGCCAGAACCATGTGCATGAGATGCTGGAACCACACCCCGAACAGACGGAAAACACCTGCCAGACTCGTCTGAACAACCTGCCGAGCACGCCGGAGCCACCTGCTCGACTCGCCGGAACCACCTACCTGACATGCCCAAATCACCAGCCGGGTATGCCAGAACCACTTGGCGGACACTCCGGAATCATCTGCCGGACATGCCGGAACCAGCTCTCAGACACACCAGAACCACGTGCCGGACACGCCGGAATCACCTAGCGCACCACCGGAAACACCTGCCGAGCACGCCGGAGCCACCTGTTCGACTGGCTCTAACCACCTGCCGGACAGGCCAATATTAACTGCTGGCTATGCCAGAACCACCTGGGGGACGGTCCGGAATCACCTGCCAGCCCTGGCGGACCCACCTCTCACACGTACCAGAACCACCTGCCGGAGAAGCTGGAAAAACGTCCTGGACAGTCTGGAACCACCTGCCGGCCAAGCCTGAACCACCTGCCAAGCACAACGGAACAACCTGCCAGACACGCCAAAATCACCTGCGTGTTATGCCAGAACCACTTGGAGGACTCTCTGGGATGACCTGCCGGGCATGCCGGGACCACCTCTCAGACGTGCCAGAACCATGTGGCGGACAGTCCGGAATCACCTGTTGGGCATGCGCAACCACCTCTGAGACGTACCAGAACCACATGCCGTGCAGGCTGGAACCACCTACCGGACAGACCGGAATCACCTTTCGGGCATGCCGGAACCACCTGTCAGATGTGCCAGAAACACGTGCCGGAGACGCCGGAAGCACCTGCCAAGCACGTTGGAACCACCTGCTCAACTCGCCTGAACCACCTGCCGGACATGCCAAAATCACCTGCCGACTATGCCAGAACCACTTGGCGAACACTCCGGAATCACTTGCCGGGCATGCAGGAACCACCTCTCAGACATGCCAGAATCCCGTGCCAATGACCCCGGAAGCACCAGCCGAGCACGCCAGAACCACCTGCTCAACTCGCCTGATCCACCTGCCGGACACGCCAAAATCACCTGCCCGCTACACCAGCACCACTTCGGGGACAAGCCGGAATCACGTGAGGGGCATGCCGGCACAGCCTCTCAGACTGAACCTCATGCCGGACACCACAGAACCACCTGCCGGACAGACCGGAACCACCTGCCGGACACGCCGGAACCACCGGCTCGACCCGCCGGAACGACCGCTGGACATGCAAAATCACCTGCCGGCTATGCCGGAAACACTTGGCGAACACTCCGGAATCACCTGCCGGGCATGCCGGAACCACCTCTCAGATATGCCAGAACCACGTGCCAATGACCCCGGAAGCACCTGCCGAGCACGCCGGAACCACATGCTCGACTCGCCCGAACCACATGCCGGACAGGCAAAAATCACCTGCCAGCTACGCCACAACCAGTTGGGGAACACTTCGGAATCACCTGCCGGCCTTGCAGGAACCACCTGCCGGTCATGCCAAAATCACCTGCCAACTACGCCAGTACCACTTGGCGGACACTGTGGAAACACCTGTCGGGCCGGCCGGAACCACATCTCACACGTGCCAGAAGCATGTGCATGAGATGCTGGAACCACACCCCGAACAGACGGAAAACACCTGCCAGACCCGTCTGAACAACCTGCCGAGCACGCCGGAGCCACCTGCTCGACTCGCCGGAACCACCTACCTGACATGCCCAAATCACCAGCCGGGTATGCCAGAACCACTTGGCGGACACTCTGGAATCATCTGCCGGACATGCCGGAACCAGCTCTCAGACACACCAGAACCACGTGCCGGAGACGCCGGAAGCAACTGCCGAGGATGCCGGAGCCACCTGCTCGACTCGCCAGAAACACCTGCCGGACACGCCAAAATCACCTGCCGGGTACGCCAGAACCACCTGGCGGACACTCCGAAATCACCTGCCGCGCATGCCGGAACCACCTCTCAGACGTGCCGGAAGCACGTGCCGGACACGCCGGAATCACCTAGCGGACAGACCGGAACCACCTGCCGAGCACGCCGGAGCCACCTGTTCGACTCGCTGGAGCCACCTGCCGGACAGGCCAATATCAACTGCTGGCTATGCCAGAACCACCTGGGGGACAGTCCGGGATCACCTGCCAGCCATGGCGGAACCACCTCTCACACGTACCAGAACCACCTGCCGGAGAACCTGGAAACACGTCCTGGACAAACTGGAACCACGTGACGGCCATGCCTGAACCACCTGCCGAGCACGGTCGAACCACCTGCCGGACACGCCAAAATCACCTGCGGGCTACGCCAGAACCACTTGGACGACTCTCCGAAATGACCTGCCGGGCATGTTGGAACCACCTCTCAGACGTGCCAGAAGCACGTGGCGGACAGTCCGGAATCACCTGTTGGGCATACGCAACCACCTCTGAGACGTACCAGAACCACGTGCCGTGCACGCCGGAACCACCTACCGGACAGACCGGAATCAACTTTTGGGCATGCCGGAACCACCAGTCAGATGTGCCAGAAACACGTGCCGGAGACGCCGGAAGCACCTGCCGAGCACGTCGCAACCACCTGCTCAACTCGCCTGAACCACCTGCCGGACACGCCAAAATCACCTGCCCGCTACACCAGCACCACTTCGGGGACAAGCCGGAATCACGTGAGGGGCATGCCGGCACAGCCTCTCAGACTGAACCTCGTGCCGGACACCACAGAACCACCTGCCGGACAGACCGGAACCACCTGCCGGACACGCCGGAACCACCGGCTCGACCCGCCGGAACGACCGCTGGACATGCAAAATCACCTGCCGGCTACGCCGGAAACACTTGGCGAACAATCCGGAATCACCTGCCGGGCATGCCGGAACCACCTCTCAGATAAGCCAGAACCACGTGCCAATGACCCCGGAAGCACCAGCCGTGCACGCCGGAACCACCTGCTCAACTCGCCAGAACCACCTGCCGGACACGCAAAAATCACCTGCCGGCTACACCACAACCAGTTGGGGAACACGTCGGAATCACCTGCCGGGCTTGCTGGAACCACCTGCCGGTCATGCCAAAATCACCTGCCAACTACGCCAGGACCACTTGGCGGACACTGTCGAAACACCTGTCGGGCCGGCCGGAACCACATCTCAGACGTGCCAGAACCATGTGCATGATATGCTGGAACCACACCCCGAACAGACGGAAGACACCTGCCAGACCCGTCTGAACAACCTGCCGAGCACGCCGGAGCCACCTGCTCGACTCGCCGGAACCACCTACCTGACATGCCCAAATCACCAGCCGGGTATGCCAGAACCACTTGGCGGACACTCCGGAATCATCTGCCGGACATGCCGGAACCAGCTCTCAGACACACCAGAACCACGTGCCGGAGACGCCGGAAGCACCTGCCGAGCATGCCGGAGCCACCTGCTCGACTCGCCAGAAACACCTGCCGGACACGCCAAAATCACCTGCGGGGTACCCCAGAACCACCTGGCGGACACTCCGAAACCACCTGTCGTGCATGCCGGAACCACATCTCAGACGTGCCGGAAGCACGTGCCGGACACGCCGGAATCACCTACCGGACAGACCGGAACCACCTGCCGAGCACGCTGGAGCCACCTGTTCGACTCGCTGGAACCACCTGCCGGACAGGCCAATATCAACTGCTGGCTATGCCAGAAACACCTGGGGGACAGTCCGGAATCACCTGCCAGCCATGGCGGAACCACCTCTCAGACGTACCAGAACCACCTGCCGGAGAAGGTGGAAACACGTCCTGGACAGTCTGGAACCACCTGCCGGCCAAGCCTGAACCACCTGCCAAGCACAACGGAACAACCTGCCAGACACGCCAAAATCACCTGCGTGTTATGCCAGAACCACTTGGAGGACTCTCTGGGATGACCTGCCAGGCATGCCGGAACCACCTCTCAGACGTGCCAGAACCATGTGGCGGACAGTCCGGAATCACCTGTTGGGCATGCGCAACCACCTCTGAGACGTACCAGAACCACATGCCGTGCAGGCTGGAACCACCTACCGGACAGACCGGAATCACCTTTCGGGCATGCCGGAACCACCTGTCAGATGTGCCAGAAACACGTGCCGGAGATGCCGGAAGCACCTGCCAAGCACGTCGCAACCACCTGCTCAACTCGCCTGAACCACCTGCCGGACATGCCAAAATCACCTGCCGACTATGCCAGAACCACTTGGCGAACACTCCGGAATCACTTGCCGGGCATGCAGGAACCACCTCTCAGACATGCCAGAACCCCGTGCCAATGACCCCGGAAGCACCAGCCGAGCACGCCGGAACCACCTGCTCGACTAGCCAGAACCACCTGCCGATCACGCAAAAATCACCTGCCGGCTACGCCACAACCAGTTGGTGAACACTTTGGAATCACCTGCCAGGCTTGCTGGAACCACCTGCCAGTCATGCCAAAATCACCTGCCAACTACGCCAGAAGCGCTTGGCGGACACTGCGGAAACACCTGTCGGGCCGGCTGGAACCACATCTCAGACGTGCCAGAAACGTGTTCATGAGATGCTGGAACCACACCCCGAACAGAAGGATACCACCTGCCAAAACCGCCTGAACCACCTGCTGAGCACGCCGGAACCACCTGCTCGACTCACCGGTACCACATCCCTGACATGCCAAAATCACCTGCTGGGTATGCCAGAACCACTTGGCGGACACTCCGGAATCATCTGCCGGACATGCCGGAACCAGCTCTCAGACACACCAGAACCACGTGCCGGAGACGCCGGAAGCACCTGCCGAGCATGCCGGAGCCACCTGCTCGACTCGCCAGAAACACCTGCCGGACATGCCAAAATCACCTGCCGGGTACGCCAGAACCACCTGGCGGACACTCCGAAACCACCTGTCGCGCATGCCGGAACCACCTCTCAGACGTGCCGGAAGCACGTGCCGGACACGCCGGAATCACCTACCGGACAGACCGGAACCACCTGCCGAGCACGCCGGAGCCACCTGTTCGAGTCGCTGGAACCACCTGCCGGACAGGCCAATATCAACTGCTGGCTATGCCAGAACCACCTGGGGGACGGTCCGGAATCACCTGCCAGCCATGGCGGAACCACCTCTCAGACGTACCAGAACCACCTGCCGGAGAAGCTGGAAACACGTCCTGGACAGACTGGAACCACGTGACAGCCATGCCTGAACCACCTGCCGAGAACGGCGGAACCACCTGCCGGACACGCCAAAATCACCTGCGGGCTACGCCAGAACCACTTGGACGACTCTCCGAAATGACCTGCCGGGCATGTTGGAACCACCTCTCAGACGTGCCAGAAGCACGTGGCGGACAGTCCGGAATCACCCGTTGGGCATACGCAACCACCTCTGACAAGTACCAGAACCACGTGCCGTGCACGCCGGAACCACCTACCGGACAGACCGGAATCAACTTTTGGGCATGCCGGAACCACCAGTCAGATGTGCCAGAAACACGTGCCGGAGACGCCGGAAGCACCTGCCGAGCACGTCGCAACCACCTGCTCAACTCGCCTGAACCACCTGCCGGACACGCCAAAATCACCTGCCCGCTACACCAGCACCACTTCGGGGACAAGCCGGAATCACGTGAGGGGCATGCCGGCACAGCCTCTCAGACTGAACCTCGTGCCGGTAACCACAGAACTACCTGCCAGACAAACCGGAACCACCTGCCGGACACGCCGGAACCACCGTCTCGACCCGCCGGAACGACCGCTGGACATGCAAAATCACCTGCCGGCTACGCCGGAAACACTTGGCGAACACTCCGGAATCACCTGCCGGGCATGCCGGAACCACCTCTCAGATATGCCAGAACCACGTGCCAATGACCCCGGAAGCACCTGCCGAGCACGCCGGAACCACCTGCTCGACTCGCCAGAACCACCTGCCGGACACGCAAAAATCACCTGCCGCCTACGCCACAACCAGTTGGGGAACACTTCGGAATCACCTGCCGGGCTTGCTGGAACCACCTGCCGGTCATGCCAAAATCACCTGCCAACTACGCCAGTACCACTTGGCGGACACTGTGGAAACACCTGTCGGGCCGGCCGGAACCACATCTCACACGTGCCAGAACCATGTGCATGAGATGCTGGAACCACACCCCTAACAGACGGAAAACACCTGCCAGACCCATCTGAACAAGCTGCCGAGCACGCCGGAGCCACCTGCTCGACTCGCCGGAACCACCTACCTGACATGCCCAAATCACCAGCCGGGTATGCCAGAACCACTTGGCGGACACTCCGGAATCATCTGCCGGACATGCCGGAACCAGCTCTCAGACACACCAGAACCACGTGCCGGAGACGCCGGAAGCACCTGCCGAGCATGCCGGAGCCACCTGCTCGACTCGCCGGAAACACCTGCCGGACACGCCAAAATCACCTGCCGGGTACGCCAGAACCACCTGGCGGACACTCCGAAACCACCTGTCGCGCATGCCGGAACCACCTCTCAGACGTGCCGGAAGCACGTGCCGGACACGCCGGAAACACCTACCGGACAGACCGGAACCACCTGCCGAGCACGCTGGAGCCACCTGTTCGACTCGCTGAGACCACCTGCCGGACAGGCCAATATCAACTGCTGGCTATGCCAGACCCACCTGGGGGACAGTCCGGAATCACCTGCCAGCCATGGCGGAACCACCTCTCACACGTACCAGAACCACCTGCCGGAGAAGCTGGAAACACGTCCTGGACAGTCTGGAACCACCTGCCGGCCAAGCCTGAACCACCTGCCAAGCACAACGGAACAACCTGCCAGACACGCCAAAATCACCTGCGTGTTATGCCAGAACCACTTGGAGGACTCTCTGGGATGACCTGCCGGGCATGCCGGAACCACCTCTCAGACGTGCCAGAACCATGTGGCGGACAGTCCGGAATCACCTGTTGGGCATGCGCAACCACCTCTGAGACGTACCAGAACCACATGCCGTGCAGGCTGGAACCACCTACCGGACAGACCGGAATCACCTTTCGGGCATGCCGGAACCACCTGTCAGATGTGCCAGAAACACGTGCCGGAGATGCCGGAAGCACATGCCAAGCACGTTGGAACCACCTGCTCAACTCGCCTGAACCACCTGCCGGACATGCCAAAATCACCTGCCGACTATGCCAGAACCACTTGGCGAACACTCCGGAATCACTTGCCGGGCATGCAGGAACCACCTCTCAGACATGCCAGAACCCCGTGCCAATGACCCCGGAAGCACCCGCCGAGCACGCCGGAACCACCTGCTCGACTCGCCAGAACCACCTGCCGATCACGCAAAAATCACCTGCCGTCTACGCCACAACCAGTTGGTGAACACTTTGGAATCACCTGCCAGGCTTGCTGGAACCACCTGCCAGTCATGCCAAAATCACCTGCCAACTACGCCAGAACCGCTTGGCGGACACTGCGGAAACACCTGTCGGGCCGGCTGGAACCACATCTCAGACGTGCCAGAAACGTGTTCATGAGATGCTGGAACCACACCCCGAACAGACGGATACCACCTGCCAGAACCGCCTGAACCACCTGATGAGCACGCCGGAACCACCTGCTCGACTCACCGGTACCACCTCCCTGACACGCCAAAATCACCTGCTGGGTATGCCAGAACCACTTGGCGGACACTCCGGAATCATCTGCCGGACATGCCGGAACCAGCTCTCAGATACACCAGAACCAAGTGCCGGAGACGCCGGAAGCACCTGCCGAGCATGCCGGAGCCACCTGCTCGACTCGCCAGAAACACCTGCCGGACACGCCAAAATCACCTGCCGGGTATGCCAGAACCACCTGGCGGACACTACGGAATCACCTGCCACGCATGCCGGAACCACCTCTCAGACGTGCCGGAAGCACGTGCCGGACACGCCGGAAACACCTACCGGACAGACCGGAACCACCTGCCAAGAACGCCGGAGCCACCTGTTCGACTCGCTGGAACCACCTGCCGGACAGGCCAATATCAACTGCTGGCTATGCCAGAACCACCTGGGGGACAGTCCGGGATCACCTGCCAGCCATGGCGGAACCACCTCTCAGACGTACCAGAACCACCTGCCGGAGAAGCTGGAAACACGTCCTGGACAGACTGGAACCACGTGACAGCCATGCCTGAACCACCTGCCGAGAACGGCGGAACCACCTGCCGGACACGCCAAAATCACCTGCGGGCTACGCCAGAAGCACTTGGACGACTCTCCGAAATGACCTGCCGGGCATGTTGGAACCACCTCTCAGACGTGCCAGAAGCACGTGGCGGACAGTCCGGAATCACCCGTTGGGCATACGCAACCACCTCTGACACGTACCAGAACCACGTGCCGTGCACGCCGGAACCACCTACCGGACAGACCGGAATCAACTTTTGGGCATGCCGGAACCACCAGTCAGATGTGCCAGAAACACGTGCCGGAGACGCCGGAAGCACCTGCCGAGCACGTCGCAACCACCTGCTCAACTCGCCTGAACCACCTGCCGGACACGCCAAAATCACCTGCCCGCTACACCAGCACCACTTCGGGGACAAGCCGGAATCACGTGAGGGGCATGCCGGCACAGCCTCTCAGACTGAACCTCGTGCCGGTAACCACAGTACTACCTGCCAGACAAACCGGAACCACCTGCCGGACACGCCGGAACCACCGTCTCGACCCGCCGGAACGACCGCTGGACATGCAAAATCACCTGCCGGCTACGCCGGAAACACTTGGCGAACACTCCGGAATCACCTGCCGGGCATGCCGGAACCACCTCTCAGATATGCCAGAACCACGTGCCAATGACCCCGGAAGCACCTGCCGAGCACGCCGGAACCACCTGCTCGACTCGCCAGAACCACCTGCCGGACACGCAAAAATCACCTGCCGCCTACGCCACAACCAGTTGGGGAACACTTCGGAATCACCTGCCGGGCTTGCTGGAACCACCTGCCGGTCATGCCAAAATCACCTGCCAACTACGCCAGTACCACTTGGCGGACACTGTGGAAACACCTGTCGGGCCGGCCGGAACCACATCTCACACGTGCCAGAACCATGTGCATGAGATGCTGGAACCACACCCCGAACAGACGGAAAACACCTGCCAGACCCATCTGAACAAGCTGCCGAGCACGCCGGAGCCACCTGCTCGACTCGCCGGAACCACCTACCTGACATGCCCAAATCACCAGCCGGGTATGCCAGAACCACTTGGCGGACACTCCGGAATCATCTGCCGGACATGCCGGAACCAGCTCTCAGACACACCAGAACCACGTGCCGGAGACGCCGGAAGCACCTGCCGAGCATGCCGGAGCCACCTGCTCGACTCGCCGGAAACACCTGCCGGACACGCCAAAATCACCTGCCGGGTACGCCAGAACCACCTGGCGGACACTCCGAAACCACCTGTCGCGCATGCCGGAACCACCTCTCAGACGTGCCGGAAGCACGTGCCGGACACGCCGGAAACACCTACCGGACAGACCGGAACCACCTGCCGAGCACGCTGGAGCCACCTGTTCGACTCGCTGAGACCACCTGCCGGACAGGCCAATATCAACTGCTGGCTATGCCAGAACCACCTGGGGGACAGTCCGGAATCACCTGCCAGCCATGGCGGACCCACCTCTCACACGTACCAGAACCACCTGCCGGAGAAGCTGGAAACACGTCCTCGACAGTCTGGAACCACCTGCCGGCCAAGCCTGAACCACCTGCCAAGCACAACGGAACAACCTGCCAGACACGCCAAAATCACCTGCGTGTTATGCCAGAACCACTTGGAGGACTCTCTGGGATGACCTGCCGGGCATGCCGGAACCACCTCTCAGACGTGCCAGAACCATGTGGCGGACAGTCCGGAATCACCTGTTGGGCATGCGCAACCACCTCTGAGACGTACCAGAACCACATGCCGTGCAGGCTGGAACCACCTACCGGACAGACCGGAATCACCTTTCGGGCATGCCGGAACCACCTGTCAGATGTGCCAGAAACACGTGCCGGAGATGCCGGAAGCACATGCCAAGCACGTTGGAACCACCTGCTCAACTCGCCTGAACCACCTGCCGGACATGCCAAAATCACCTGCCGACTATGCCAGAACCACTTGGCGAACACTCCGGAATCACTTGCCGGGCATGCAGGAACCACCTCTCAGACATGCCAGAACCCCGTGCCAATGACCCCGGAAGCACCCGCCGAGCACGCCGGAACCACCTGCTCGACTCGCCAGAACCACCTGCCGATCACGCAAAAATCACCTGCCGTCTACGCCACAACCAGTTGGTGAACACTTTGGAATCACCTGCCAGGCTTGCTGGAACCACCTGCCAGTCATGCCAAAATCACCTGCCAACTACGCCAGAACCGCTTGGCGGACACTGCGGAAACACCTGTCGGGCCGGCTGGAACCACATCTCAGACGTGCCAGAAACGTGTTCATGAGATGCTGGAACCACACCCCGAACAGACGGATACCACCTGCCAGAACCGCCTGAACCACCTGATGAGCACGCCGGAACCACCTGCTCGACTCACCGGTACCACCTCCCTGACACGCCAAAATCACCTGCTGGGTATGCCAGAACCACTTGGCGGACACTCCGGAATCATCTGCCGGACATGCCGGAACCAGCTCTCAGACACACCAGAACCAAGTGCCGGAGACGCCGGAAGCACCTGCCGAGCATGCCGGAGCCACCTGCTCGACTCGCCAGAAACACCTGCCGGACACGCCAAAATCACCTGCCGGGTATGCCAGAACCACCTGGCGGACACTACGGAATCACCTGCCGCGCATGCCGGAACCACCTCTCAGACGTGCCGGAAGCACGTGCCGGACACGCCGGAAACACCTACCGGACAGACCGGAACCACCTGCCAAGAACGCCGGAGCCACCTGTTCGACTCGCTGGAACCACCTGCCGGACAGGCCAATATCAACTGCTGGCTATGCCAGAACCACCTGGGGGACAGTCCGGGATCACCTGCCAGCCATGGCGGAACCACCTCTCAGACGTACCAGAACCACCTGCCGGAGAAGCTGGAAACACGTCCTGGACAGACTGGAACCACGTGACAGCCATGCCTGAACCACCTGCCGAGAACGGCGGAACCACCTGCCGGACACGCCAAAATCACCTGCGGGCTACGCCAGAACCACTTGGACGACTCTCCGAAATGACCTGCCGGGCATGTTGGAACCACCTCTCAGACGTGCCAGAAGCACGTGGCGGACAGTCCGGAATCACCCGTTGGGCATACGCAACCACCTCTGACACGTACCAGAACCACGTGCCGTGCACGCCGGAACCACCTACCGGACAGACCGGAATCGAATTTTGGGCATGCCGGAACCACCAGTCAGATGTGCCAGAAACACGTGCCGGAGACGCCGGAAGCACCTGCCAAGCACGTCGCAACCACCTGCTCAACTCGCCTGAACCACCTGCCGGACACGCCAAAATCACCTGCCCGCTACACCAGCACCACTTCGGGGACAAGCCAGAATCACGTGAGGGGCATGCCGGCACAGCCTCTCAGACTGAACCTCGTGCCGGACACCACAGAACCACCTGCCGGACAGACCGGAACCACCTGCCGGACACGCCGGAAAAACCGGCTCGACCCGCCGGAACGACCGCTGGACATGCAAAATCACCTGCCGGCTACGCTGGAAACACTTGGCGAACACTCCGGAATCACCTGCCGGGCATGCCGGAACCACCTCTCAGATATGCCAGAACCACGTGCCAATGACCCCGGAAGCACCTGCCGTGCACGCCGGAACCACCTGCTCGACTCGCCAGAACCACCTGTCGGACACGCAAAAATCACCTGCCGGCTACGCCACAACCAGTTGGGGAACACTTCGTAATCACCTGCCGGGCTTGCTGGAACCACCTGCCGGTCATGCCAAAATCACCTGCCAACTACGCCAGTACCACTTGGCGGACACTGTGGAAACACCTGTCGGGCCGGCCGGAACCACATCTCACACGTGCCAGAACCATGTGCATGAGATGCTGGAACCACACCCCGAACAGACGGAAAACACCTGCCAGACCCGTCTGAACAAGCTGCCGAGCACGCCGGAGCCACCTGCTCGACTCGCCGGAACCACCTACCTGACATGCCCAAATCACCAGCCGGGTATGCCAGAACCACTTGGCGGACACTCCGGAATCATCTGCCGGACATGCCGGAACCAGCTCTCAGACACACCAGAACCACGTGCCGGAGACGCCGGAAGCACCTGCCGAGCATGCCGGAGCCACCTGCTCGACTCGCCGGAAACACCTGCCGGACACGCCAAAATCACCTGCGGGGTACGCCAGAACCACCTGGCGGACACTCCGAAACCACCTGTCGCGCATGCCGGAACCACCTCTCAGACGTGCCGGAAGCACGTGCCGGACACGCCGGAAACACCTACCGGACAGACCGGAACCACCTGCCGAGCACGCTGGAGCCACCTGTTCGACTCGCTGAAACCACCTGCCGGACAGGCCAATATCCACTGCTGGCTATGCCAGAACCACCTGGGGGACGGTCCGGAATCACCTGCCAGCCATGGCGGAACCACCTCTCACACGTACCAGAACCACCTGCCGGAGAAGCTGGAAACACGTCCTGGACAGTCTGGAACCACCTGCCGGCCAAGCCTGAACCACCTGCCAAGCACAACGGAACAACCTGCCAGACACGCCAAAATCACCTGCGTGTTATGCCAGAACCACTTGGAGGACTCTCTGGGATGACCTGCCGGGCATGCCGGAACCACCTCTCAGACGTGCCAGAACCATGTGGCGGACAGTCCGGAATCACCTGTTGGGCATGCGCAACCACCTCTGAGACGTACCAGAACCACATGCCGTGCAGGCTGGAACCACCTACCGGACAGACCGGAATCACCTTTCGGGCATGCCGGAACCACCTGTCAGATGTGCCAGAAACACGTGCCGGAGATGCCGGAATCACCTGCCAAGCACGTTGGAACCACCTGCTCAACTCGCCTGAACCACCTGCCGGACATGCCAAAATCACCTGCCGACTATGCCAGAACCACTTGGCGAACACTCCGGAATCACTTGCCGGGCATGCAGGAACCACCTCTCAGACATGCCAGAACCCCGTGCCAATGACCCCGGAAGCACCCGCCGAGCACGCCGGAACCACCTGCTCGACTCGCCAGAACCACCTGCCGATCACGCAAAAATCACCTGCCGTCTACGCCACAACCAGTTGGTGAACACTTTGGAATCACCTGCCAGGCTTGCTGGAACCACCTGCCAGTCATGCCAAAATCACCTGCCAACTACGCCAGAACCGCTTGGCGGACACTGCGGAAACACCTGTCGGGCCGGCTGGAACCACATCTCAGACGTGCCAGAAACGTGTTCATGAGATGCTGGAACCACACCCCGAACAGACGGATACCACCTGCCAGAACCGCCTGAACCACCTGCTGAGCACGCCGGAACCACCTGCTCGACTCACCGGTACCACCTCCCTGAAACGCCAAAATCACCTACTGGGTATTCCAGAACCACTTGGCGGACACTCCGGAATCATCTGCCGGACATGCCGGAACCAGCTCTCAGACACACCAGAACCACGTGCCGGAGACGCCGGAAGTACCTGCCGAGCATGCCGGAGCCACCTGCTCGACTCGCCAGAAACACCTGCCGGACACGCCAAAATCACCTGCCGGGTACGCCAGAACCACCTGGCGGACACTCCTAAATCACCTGTCGCGCATGCCGGAACCACCTCTCAGACGTGCCGGAAGCACGTGCCGGACACGCCGGAATCACCTAGCGGACAGACCGGAACCACCTGCCGAGCACGCCGGAGCCACCTGTTCGACTGGCTGGAACCACCTGCCGGACAGGCCAATATTAACTGCTGGCTATGCCAGAACCACCTGGGGGACAGTCCGGGATCACCTGCCAGCCATGGCGGAACCACCTCTCGCACGTACCAGAACCACCTGCCGGAGAAGCTGGAAACACGTCCTCGACAGTCTGGAACCACCTGCCGGCCAAGCCTGAACCACCTGCCAAGCACAACGGAACAACCTGCCAGACACGCCAAAATCACCTGCGTGTTATGCCAGAACCACTTGGAGGACTCTCTGGGATGACCTGCCGGGCATGCCGGAACCACCTCTCAGACGTGCCAGAACCATGTGGCGGACAGTCCGGAATCACCTGTTGGGCATGCGCAACCACCTCTGAGACGCACCAGAACCACATGCCGTACAGGCTGGAACCACCTACCGGACAGACCGGAATCACCTGCCGGGCATGCCGGAACCACCTCTCAGATATGCCAGGAACAAGTGCCTATGACCCCGGAAGCACCTGCCGAGCACGCCGGAACCACCAGCTCGACTCGCCAGAACCACCTTCCGGACATGCCAAAATCACCTGCCGGGTATGGCAGAACCACCTGGCGGACACTACGGAATCACCTGCCGCGCATGCCGGAACCACCTCTCAGACGTGCCGGAAGCACGTGCCAGACACGCCGGAAACACCTACCGGACAGACCGGAACCACCTGCCAAGAACGCCGGAGCCACCTGTTCGACTCGCCTGAACCACATGCCGGATACACGAAAATCACCTGCCCGCTACACCAGCACCACTTCGGGGACAAGCCGGAATCACGTGAGGGGCATGCCTGCACAGCCTCTCAGACTGAACCTCGTGCCGGACACCACAGAACCACCCGCCGGACAGACCGGAACCACCTGCCGGACACGCCAGAACCACCGGCTCGACCCGCCGGAACGAACGCTTGACATGCAAAATCACCTGCCGGCTACGCCGGAAACACTTGGCGAACACTCCGGAATCACCTGCCGGGCATGCCGGAACCACCTCTCAGATATGCCAGAACCACGTGCCAATGAGCCCGGAAGCACCTGCCGAGCACGCCGGAACCACCTGCTCGACTCGCCAGAACCACCTGCCGGACACGCAAAAATCACCTGCCGGCTACGCCACAACCAGTTGGGGAACACTTCGGAATCACCTGCCGGGCTTGCTGGAACCACCTGCTGGTCATGCCAAAATCACCTGCCAACTACGCCAGTACCACTTGGCGGACACTGTGGAAACACCTGTCGGGCCGGCAGGAACCACATCTCACACGTGCCAGAACCATGTGCATGAGATGCTGGAACCACACCCCGAACAGACGGAAAACACCTGCCAGACCCGTCTGAACAACCTGCCGAGCACGCCGGAGCCACCTGCTCGACTCGCCGGAACCACCTACCTGACATGCCCAAATCACCAGCCGGGTATGCCAGAACCACTTGGCGGACACTCCGGAATCATCTGCCGGACATGCCGGAACCAGCTCTCAGACACACCCGAACCACGTGCCGGAGACGCCGGAAGAACCTGCCGAGCATGCCGGAGCCACCTGCTCGACTCGCCAGAAACACCTGCCGGACACGCCAAAATCACCTGCCGGGTACGCCAGAACCACCTGGCGGACACTCCGAAATCACCTGCCGCGCATGCCGGAACCACCTCTCAGACGTGCCGGAAGCACGTGCCGGACACGCCGGAAACACCTACCGGACAGACCGGAACCACCTGCCGAGCACGCCGGAGCCACCTGTTCGACTGGCTGGAACCACCTGCCGGACAGGCCAATATTAACTGCTGGCTATGCCAGAACCACCTGGGGGACAGTCCGGGATCACCTGCCAGCCATGGCGGAACCACCTCTCACACGTACCAGATCCACCTGCCGGAGAAGCTGGAAACACGTCCTGGACAGTCTGGAACCACCTGCCGGCCAAGCCTGAACCACCTGCCAAGCACAACGGAACAACCTGCCAGACACGCCAAAATCACCTGCGTGTTATGCCAGAAGCACTTGGAGGACTCTCTGGGATGACCTGCCGTGCATGCCGGAACCACCTCTCAGACGTGCCAGAACCATGTGGCGGACAGTCCGGAATCACCTGTTGGGCATGCGCAACCACCTCTGAGACGTACCAGAACCACATGCCGTGCAGGCTGGAACCACCTACCGGACAGACCGGAATCACCTTTCGGGCATGCCGGAACCACCTGTCAGATGTGCCAGAAACACGTGTCGGAGACGCCGGAAGCACCTGCCAAGCACGTTGGAAGCACCTGCTCAACTCGCCTGAACCACCTGCCGGACATGCCAAAATCACCTGCCGACTATGCCAGAACCACTTGGCGAACACTCCGGAATCACTTGCCGGGCATGCAGGAACCACCTCTCAGACATGCCAGAACCCCGTGCCCATGACCCCGGAAGCACCAGCCGAGCACGCCGGAACCACCTGCTCAACTCGCCTGAACCACATGCCGGATACGCGAAAATCACCTGCCCGCTACACCAGCACCAATTCGGGGACAAGCCGGAATCACGTGAGGGGCATGCCTGCACAGCCTCTCAGACTGAACCTCGTGCCGGACACCACAGAACCACCCGCCGGACAGACCGGAACCACCTGCCGGACACGCCGGAACCACCGGCTCGACCCGCCGGAACGACCCCTGGACATGCAAAATCACCTGCCGGCTACGCCGGAAACACTTGGCGAACACTCCGGAATCACCTGCCGGGCATGCCGGAACCACCTCTCAGATATGCCAGAACCACGTGCCAATGACCCCGGAAGCACCTGCCGAGCACGCCGGAACCACCTGCTCGACTCGCCAGAACCACCTGCCGGACACGCAAAAATCACCTGCCGCCTACGCCACAACCAGTTGGGGAACACTTCGGAATCACCTGCCGGGCTTGCTGGAACCACCTGCCGGTCATGCCAAAATCACCTGCCAACTACGACAGTACCACTTGGCGGACACTGTGGAAACACCTGTCGGGCCGGCCGGAACCACATCTCAGACGTGCCAGAACCATGTGCATGAGATGCTGGAACCACACCCCGAACAGACGGAAAACACCTGCCAGACCCGTCTGAACAAGCTGCCGAGCACGCCGGAGCCACCTGCTCGACTCGCCGGAACCACCTACCTGACATGCCCAAATCACCAGCCGGGTATGCCAGAACCACTTGGCGGACACTCCGGAATCATCTGCCGGACATGCCGGAACCAGCTCTCAGACACACCAGAACCACGTGCCGGAGACGCCGGAAGCACCTGCCGAGCATGCCGGAGCCACCTGCTCGACTCGCAGGAAACACCTGCCGGACACGCCAAAATCACCTGCCGGGTACGCCAGAACCACCTGGCGGACACTCCGAAATCACCTGTCGCGCATGCCGGAACCACCTCTCAGACGTGCCGGAAGCACGTGCCGGACACGCCGGAAACACCTACCGGACAGACCGGAACCACCTGCCGAGCACGCCGGAGCCACCTGTTCGACTGGCTGGAACCACCTGCCGGACAGGCCAATATCAACTGCTGGCTATGCCAGAACCACCTGGGGGACAGTCCGGGATCACCTGCCAGCCATGGCGGAACCACCTCTCACACGTACCAGAACCACCTGCCGGAGAAGCTGGAAACACGTCCTGGACAGTCTGGAACCACCTGCCGGCCAAGCCTGAACCACCTGCCAAGCACAACGGAACAACCTGCCAGACACGCCAAAATCACCTGCGTGTTATGCCAGAACCACTTGGAGGACTCTCTGGGATGACCTGCCGGGCATGCCGGAACCACCTCTCAGACGTGCCAGAACCATGTGGCGGACAGTCCGGAATCACCTGTTGGGCATGCGCAACCACCTCTGAGACGTACCAGAACCACATGCCGTGCAGGCTGGAACCACCTACCGGACACACCGGAATCACCTTTCGGGCATGCCGGAACCACCTGTCAGATGTGCCAGAAACACGTGTCGGAGACGCCGGAAGCACCTGCCAAGCACGTTGGAAGCACCTGCTCAACTCGCCTGAACCACCTGCCGGACATGCCAAAATCACCTGCCGACTATGCCAGAACCACTTGGCGAACACTCCGGAATCACTTGCCGGGCATGCAGGAACCACCTCTCAGACATGCCAGAACCCCGTGCCCATGACCCCGGAAGCACCAGCCGAGCACGCCGGAACCACCTGCTCAACTCGCCTGAACCACATGCCGGATACGCAAAAATCACCTGCCCGCTACACCAGCACCACTTCGGGGACAAGCCGGAATCACGTGAGGGGCATGCCTGCACAGCCTCTCAGACTGAACCTCGTGCCGGACACCACAGAACCACCTGCCGGACAGACCGGAACCACCTGCCGGACACGCCGGAACCACCGGCTCGACCCGCCGGAACGACTGCTGGACATGCAAAATCACCTGCCGGCTACACCGGAAACACTTGGCGAACACTCCGGAATCACCTGCCGGGCATGCCGGAACCACCTCTCAGATATGCCAGAACCACGTGCCAATGACCCCGGAAGCACCTGCCGAGCACGCCGGAACCACCTGCTCGACTCGCCAGAACCACCTGCCGGACACGCAAAAATCACCTGCCGGCTACGCCACAACCAGTTGGGGAACACTTCGGAATCACCTGCCGGGCTTGCTGGAACCACCTGCCGGTCATGCCAAAATCACCTGCCAACTACGCCAGTACCACTTGGCGGACACTGTGGAAACACCTGTCGGGCCGGCCGGAACCACATCTCACACGTGCCAGAACCATGTGCATGAGATGCTGGAACCACACCCCGAACAGACGGAAAACACCTGCCAGACCCGTCTGAACAACCTGCCGAGCACGCCGGAGCCACCTGCTCGACTCGCCGGAACCACCTACCTGACATGCCCAAATCACCAGCCGGGTATGCCAGAACCACTTGGCGGACACTCCGGAATCATCTGCCGGACATGCCGGAACCAGCTCTCAGACACAGCAGAACCACGTGCCGGAGACGCCGGAAGCACCTGCCGAGCATGCCGGAGCCACCTGCTCGACTCGCCAGAAACACCTGCCGGACACGCCAAAATCACCTGCCGGGTACGCCAGAACCACCTGGCGGACACTCCGAAATCACCTGCCGCGCATGCCGGAACCACCTCTCAGACGTGCCGGAAGCACGTGCCGGACACGCCGGAAACACCTACCGGACAGACCGGAACCACCTGCCGAGCACGCCGGAGCCACCTGTTCGACTGGCTGGAACCACCTGCCGGACAGGCCAATATTAACTGCTGGCTATGCCAGAACCACCTGGGGGACAGACCGGGATCACCTGCCAGCCATGGCGGAACCACCTCTCACACGTACCAGAACCACCTGCCGGAGAAGCTGGAAACACGTCCTGGACAGTCTGGAACCACCTGCCGGCCAAGCCTGAACCACCTGCCAAGCACAACGGAACAACCTGCCAGACACGCCAAAATCACCTGCGTGTTATGCCAGAACCACTTGGAGGACTCTCTGGGATGACCTGCCGGGCATGCCGGAACCACCTCTCAGACATGCCAGAACCATGTGGCGGACAGTCCGGAATCACCTGTTGGGCATGCGCAACCACCTCTGAGCCGTACCAGAACCACATGCCGTGCAGGCTGGAACCACCTACCGGACAGACCGGAATCACCTTTCGGGCATGCCGGAACCACCTGTCAGATGTGCCAGAAACACGTGCCGGAGACGCCGGAAGCACCGGCCAAGCACGTTGGAACCACCTGCTCAACTCGCCTGAACCACCTGCCGGACATGCCAAAATCACCTGCCGACTATGCCAGAACCACTTGGCGAACACTCCGGAATCACTTGCCGGGCATGCAGGAACCACCTCTCAGACATGCCAGAACCCCGTGCCAATGACCCCGGAAGCACCAGCCGAGCACGCCGGAACCACCAGCTCAACTCGCCTGAACCACCTGCCGGACACGCCAAAATCACCTGCCCGCTACACCAGCACCACTTCGGGGACAAGCCGGAATCACGTGAGGGGCATGCCGGCACAGCCTCTCAGACTGAACCTCGTGCCGGACACCACAGAACCACCTGCCGCACAGACCGGAACCACCTGCCGGACACACCGGAACCACCGGCTCGACCCGCCGGAACGACCCCTGGACATGCAAAATCACCTGCCGGCTACGCCGGAAACACTTGGCGAACACTCCGGAATCACCTGCCGGGCATGCCGGAACCACCTCTCAGATATGCCAGAACCACGTGCCAATGACCCCGGAAGCACCTGCCGAGCACGCCGGAACCACCTGCTCGACTCGCCAGAACCACCTGCCGGACACGCAAAAATCACCTGCCGCCTACGCCACAACCAGTTGGGGAACACTTCGGAATCACCTGCCGGGCTTGCTGGAACCACCTGCCGGTCATGCCAAAATCACCTGCCAACTACGACAGTACCACTTGGCGGACACTGTGGAAACACCTGTCGGGCCGGCCGGAACCACATCTCACACGTGCCAGAACCATGTGCATGAGATGCTGGAACCACACCCCGAACAGACGGAAAACACCTGCCAGACCCGTCTGAACAAGCTGCCGAGCACGCCGGAGCCACCTGCTCGACTCGCCGGAACCACCTACCTGACATGCCCAAATCACCAGCCGGGTATGCCAGAACCACTTGGCGGACACTCCGGAATCATCTGCCGGACATGCCGGAACCAGCTCTCAGACACACCAGAACCACGTGCCGGAGACGCCGGAAGCACCTGCCGAGCATGCCGGAGCCACCTGCTCGACTCGCAGGAAACACCTGCCGGACACGCCAAAATCACCTGCCGGGTACGCCAGAACCACCTGGCGGACACTCCGAAATCACCTGTCGCGCATGCCGGAACCACCTCTCAGACGTGCCGGAAGCACGTGCCGGACACGCCGGAAACACCTACCGGACAGACCGGAACCACCTGCCGAGCACGCCGGAGCCACCTGTTCGACTGGCTGGAACCACCTGCCGGACAGGCCAATATTAACTGCTGGCTATGCCAGAACCACCTGGGGGACAGTCCGGGATCACCTGCCAGCCATGGCGGAACCACCTCTCACACGTACCAGAACCACCTGCCGGAGAAGCTGGAAACACGTCCTCGACAGTCTGGAACCACCTGCCGGCCAAGCCTGAACCACCTGCCAAGCACAACGGAACAACCTGCCAGACACGCCAAAATCACCTGCGTGTTATGCCAGAACCACTTGGAGGACTCTCTGGGATGACCTGCCGGGCATGCCGGAACCACCTCTCAGACGTGCCAGAACCATGTGGCGGACAGTCCGGAATCACCTGTTGGGCATGCGCAACCACCTCTGAGACGTACCAGAACCACATGCCGTGCAGGCTGGAACCACCTACCGGACAGACCGGAATCACCTTTCGGGCATGCCGGAACCACCTGTCAGATGTGCCAGAAACACGTGCCGGAGACGCCGGAAGCACCGGCCAAGCACGTTGGAACCACCTGCTCAACTCGCCTGAACCACCTGCCGGACATGCCAAAATCACCTGCCGACTATGCCAGAACCACTTGGCGAACACTCCGGAATCACTTGCCGGGCATGCAGGAACCACCTCTCAGACATGCCAGAACCCCGTGCCAATGACCCCGGAAGCACCAGCCGAGCACGCCGGAACCACCAGCTCAACTCGCCTGAACCACCTGCCGGACACGCCAAAATCACCTGCCCGCTACACCAGCACCACTTCGGGGACAAGCCGGAATCACGTGAGGGGCATGCCGGCACAGCCTCTCAGACTGAACCTCGTGCCGGACACCACAGAACCACCTGCCGCACAGACCGGAACCACCTGCCGGACACACCGGAACCACCGGCTCGACCCGCCGGAACGACCCCTGGACATGCAAAATCACCTGCCGGCTACGCCGGAAACACTTGGCGAACACTCCGGAATCACCTGCCGGGCATGCCGGAACCACCTCTCAGATATGCCAGAACCACGTGCCAATGACCCCGGAAGCACCTGCCGAGCACGCCGGAACCACCTGCTCGACTCGCCAGAACCACCTGCCGGACACGCAAAAATCACCTGCCGCCTACGCCACAACCAGTTGGGGAACACTTCGGAATCACCTGCCGGGCTTGCTGGAACCACCTGCCGGTCATGCCAAAATCACCTGCCAACTACGACAGTACCACTTGGCGGACACTGTGGAAACACCTGTCGGGCCGGCCGGAACCACATCTCACACGTGCCAGAACCATGTGCATGAGATGCTGGAACCACACCCCGAACAGACGGAAAACACCTGCCAGACCCGTCTGAACAAGCTGCCGAGCACGCCGGAGCCACCTGCTCGACTCGCCGGAACCACCTACCTGACATGCCCAAATCACCAGCCGGGTATGCCAGAACCACTTGGCGGACACTCCGGAATCATCTGCCGGACATGCCGGAACCAGCTCTCAGACACACCAGAACCACGTGCCGGAGACGCCGGAAGCACCTGCCGAGCATGCCGGAGCCACCTGCTCGACTCGCCAGAAACACCTGCCGGACACGCCAAAATCACCTGCCGGGTACGCCAGAACCACCTGGCGGACACTCCGAAATCACCTGTCGCGCATGCCGGAACCACCTCTCAGACGTGCCGGAAGCACGTGCCGGACACGCCGGAAACACCTACCGGACAGACCGGAACCACCTGCCGAGCACGCCGGAGCCACCTGTTCGACTGGCTGGAACCACCTGCCGGACAGGCCAATATTAACTGCTGGCTATGCCAGAACCACCTGGGGGACAGTCCGGGATCACCTGCCAGCCATGGCGGAACCACCTCTCACACGTACCAGAACCACCTGCCGGAGAAGCTGGAAACACGTCCTCGACAGTCTGGAACCACCTGCCGGCCAAGCCTGAACCACCTGCCAAGCACAACGGAACAACCTGCCAGACACGCCAAAATCACCTGCGTGTTATGCCAGAACCACTTGGAGGACTCTCTGGGATGACCTGCCGGGCATGCCGGAACCACCTCTCAGACGTGCCAGAACCATGTGGCGGACAGTCCGGAATCACCTGTTGGGCATGCGCAACCACCTCTGAGACGTACCAGAACCACATGCCGTGCAGGCTGGAACCACCTACCGGACACACCGGAATCACCTTTCGGGCATGCCGGAACCACCTGTCAGATGTGCCAGAAACACGTGTCGGAGACGCCGGAAGCACCTGCCAAGCACGTTGGAAGCACCTGCTCAACTCGCCTGAACCACCTGCCGGACATGCCAAAATCACCTGCCGACTATGCCAGAACCACTTGGCGAACACTCCGGAATCACTTGCCGGGCATGCAGGAACCACCTCTCAGACATGCCAGAACCCCGTGCCCATGACCCCGGAAGCACCAGCCGAGCACGCCAGAACCACCTGCTCAACTCGCCTGAACCACATGCCGGATACGCAAAAATCACCTGCCCGCTACACCAGCACCACTTCTGGGACAAGCCGGAATCACGTGAGGGGCATGCCTGCACAGCCTCTCAGACTGAACCTCGTGCCGGACACCACAGAACCACCTGCCGGACAGACCGGAACCACCTGCCGGACACGCCGGAACCACCGGCTCGACCCGCCGGAACGACCGCTGGACATGCAAAATCACCTGCCGGCTACACCGGAAACACTTGGCGAACACTCCGGAATCACCTGCCGGGCATGCCGGAACCACATCTCAGATATGCCAGAACCACGTGCCAATGACCCCGGAAGCACCTGCCGAGCACGCCGGAACCACCTGCTCGACTCGCCAGAACCACCTGCCGGACACGCAAAAATCACCTGCCGGCTACGCCACAACCAGTTGGGGAACACTTCGGAATCACCTGCCGGGCTTGCTGGAACCACCTGCCGGTCATGCCAAAATCACCTGCCAACTACGCCAGTACCACTTGGCGGACACTGTGGAAACACCTGTCGGGCTGGCCGGAACCACATCTCACACGTGCCAGAACCATGTGCATGAGATGCTGGAACCACACCCCGAACAGACGGAAAACACCTGCCAGACCCGTCTGAACAACCTGCCGAGCACGCCGGAGCCACCTGCTCGACTCGCCGGAACCACCTACCTGACATGCCCAAATCACCAGCCGGGTATGCCAGAACCACTTGGCGGACACTCCGGAATCATCTGCCGGACATGCCGGAACCAGCTCTCAGACACACCAGAACCACGTGCCGGAGACGCCGGAAGCACCTGCCGAGCATGCCGGAGCCACCTGCTCGACTCGCCAGAAACACCTGCCGGACACGCCAAAATCACCTGCCGGGTACGCCAGAACCACCTGGCGGACACTCCGAAATCACCTGTCGCGCATGCCGGAACCACCTCTCAGACGTGCCGGAAGCACGTGCCGGACACGCCGGAAACACCTACCGGACAGACCGGAACCACCTGCCGAGCACGCCGGAGCCACCTGTTCGACTGGCTGGAACCACCTGCCGGACAGGCCAATATTAACTGCTGGCTATGCCAGAACCACCTGGGGGACAGTCCGGGATCACCTGCCAGCCATGGCGGAACCACCTCTCACACGTACCAGAACCACCTGCCGGAGAAGCTGGAAACACGTCCTCGACAGTCTGGAACCACCTGCCGGCCAAGCCTGAACCACCTGCCAAGCACAACGGAACAACCTGCCAGACACGCCAAAATCACCTGCGTGTTATGCCAGAACCACTTGGAGGACTCTCTGGGATGACCTGCCGGGCATGCCGGAACCACCTCTCAGACGTGCCAGAACCATGTGGCGGACAGTCCGGAATCACCTGTTGGGCATGCGCAACCACCTCTGAGACGTACCAGAACCACATGCCGTGCAGGCTGGAACCACCTACCGGACACACCGGAATCACCTTTCGGGCATGCCGGAACCACCTGTCAGATGTGCCAGAAACACGTGTCGGAGACGCCGGAAGCACCTGCCAAGCACTTTGGAAGCACCTGCTCAACTCGCCTGAACCACCTGCCGGACATGCCAAAATCACCTGCCGACTATGCCAGAACCACTTGGCGAACACTCCGGAATCACTTGCCGGGCATGCAGGAACCACCTCTCAGACATGCCAGAACCCCGTGCCCATGACCCCGGAAGCACCAGCCGAGCACGCCGGAACCACCTGCTCAACTCGCCTGAACCACATGCCGGATACGCAAAAATCACCTGCCCGCTACACCAGCACCACTTCGGGGACAAGCCGGAATCACGTGAGGGGCATGCCGGCACAGCCTCTCAGACTGAACCTCGTGCCGGACACCACAGAACCACCTGCCGGACAGACCGGAACCACCTGCCGGACACGCCGGAACCACCGGCTCGACCCGCCGGAACGACCGCTGGACATGCAAAATCACCTGCCGGCTACACCGGAAACACTTGGCGAACACTCCGGAATCACCTGCCGGGCATGCCGGAACCACCTCTCAGATATGCCAGAACCACGTGCCAATGACCCCGGAAGCACCTGCCGAGCACGCCGGAACCACCTGCTCGACTCGCCAGAACCACCTGCCGGACACGCAAAAATCACCTGCCGCCTACGCCACAACCAGTTGGGGAACACTTCGGAATCACCTGCCGGGCTTGCTGGAACCACCTGCCGGTCATGCCAAAATCACCTGCCAACTACGCCAGTACCACTTGGCGGACACTGTGGAAACACCTGTCGGGCCGGCCGGAACCACATCTCACACGTGCCAGAACCATGTGCATGAGATGCTGGAACCACACCCCGAACAGACGGAAAACACCTGCCAGACCCGTCTGAACAACCTGCCGAGCACGCCGGAGCCACCTGCTCGACTCGCCGGAACCACCTACCTGACATGCCCAAATCACCAGTCGGGTATGCCAGAACCACTTGGCGGACACTCCGGAATCATCTGCCGGACATGCCGGAACCAGCTCTCAGACACACCAGAACCACGTGCCGGAGACGCCGGAAGCACCTGCCGAGCATGCCGGAGCCACCTGCTCGACTCGCCAGAAACACCTGCCGGACACGCCAAAATCACCTGCCGGGTACGCCAGAACCACCTGGCGGACACTCCGAAATCACCTGCCGCGCATGCCGGAACCACCTCTCAGACGTGCCGGAAGCACGTGCCGGACACGCCGGAAACACCTACCGGACAGACCGGAACCACCTGCCAAGCACGCCGGAGCCACCTGTTCGACTGGCTGGAACCACCTGCCGGACAGGCCAATATTAACTGCTGGCTATGCCAGAACCACCTGGGGGACAGACCGGGATCACCTGCCAGCCATGGCGGAACCACCTCTCACACGTACCAGAACCACCTGCCGGAGAAGCTGGAAACACGTCCTGGACAGTCTGGAACCACCTGCCGGCCAAGCCTGAACCACCTGCCAAGCACAACGGAACAACCTGCCAGACACGCCAAAATCACCTGCGTGTTATGCCAGAACCACTTGGAGGACTCTCTGGGATGACCTGCCGGGCATGCCGGAACCACCTCTCAGACATGCCAGAACCATGTGGCGGACAGTCCGGAATCACCTGTTGGGCATGCGCAACCACCTCTGAGCCGTACCAGAACCACATGCCGTGCAGGCTGGAACCACCTACCGGACAGACCGGAATCACCTTTCGGGCATGCCGGAACCACCTGTCAGATGTGCCAGAAACACGTGCCGGAGACGCCGGAAGCACCGGCCAAGCACGTTGGAACCACCTGCTCAACTCGCCTGAACCACCTGCCGGACATGCCAAAATCACCTGCCGACTATGCCAGAACCACTTGGCGAACACTCCGGAATCACTTGCCGGGCATGCAGGAACCACCTCTCAGACATGCCAGAACCCCGTGCCAATGACCCCGGAAGCACCAGCCGAGCACGCCGGAACCACCAGCTCAACTCGCCTGAACCACCTGCCGGACACGCCAAAATCACCTGCCCGCTACACCAGCACCACTTCGGGGACAAGCCGGAATCACGTGAGGGGCATGCCGGCACAGCCTCTCAGACTGAACCTCGTGCCGGACACCACAGAACCACCTGCCGCACAGACCGGAACCACCTGCCGGACACACCGGAACCACCGGCTCGACCCGCCGGAACGACCCCTGGACATGCAAAATCACCTGCCGGCTACGCCGGAAACACTTGGCGAACACTCCGGAATCACCTGCCGGGCATGCCGGAACCACCTCTCAGATATGCCAGAACCACGTGCCAATGACCCCGGAAGCACCTGCCGAGCACGCCGGAACCACCTGCTCGACTCGCCAGAACCACCTGCCGGACACGCAAAAATCACCTGCCGCCTACGCCACAACCAGTTGGGGAACACTTCGGAATCACCTGCCGGGCTTGCTGGAACCACCTGCCGGTCATGCCAAAATCACCTGCCAACTACGACAGTACCACTTGGCGGACACTGTGGAAACACCTGTCGGGCCGGCCGGAACCACATCTCACACGTGCCAGAACCATGTGCATGAGATGCTGGAACCACACCCCGAACAGACGGAAAACACCTGCCAGACCCGTCTGAACAAGCTGCCGAGCACGCCGGAGCCACCTGCTCGACTCGCCGGAACCACCTACCTGACATGCCCAAATCACCAGCCGGGTATGCCAGAACCACTTGGCGGACACTCCGGAATCATCTGCCGGACATGCCGGAACCAGCTCTCAGACACACCAGAACCACGTGCCGGAGACGCCGGAAGCACCTGCCGAGCATGCCGGAGCCACCTGCTCGACTCGCCAGAAACACCTGCCGGACACGCCAAAATCACCTGCCGGGTACGCCAGAACCACCTGGCGGACACTCCGAAATCACCTGTCGCGCATGCCGGAACCACCTCTCAGACGTGCCGGAAGCACGTGCCGGACACGCCGGAAACACCTACCGGACAGACCGGAACCACCTGCCGAGCACGCCGGAGCCACCTGTTCGACTGGCTGGAACCACCTGCCGGACAGGCCAATATTAACTGCTGGCTATGCCAGAACCACCTGGGGGACAGTCTGGGATCACCTGCCAGCCATGGCGGAACCACCTCTCACACGTACCAGAACCACCTGCCGGAGAAGCTGGAAACACGTCCTCGACAGTCTGGAACCACCTGCCGGCCAAGCCTGAACCACCTGCCAAGCACAACGGAACAACCTGCCAGACACGCCAAAATCACCTGCGTGTTATGCCAGAACCACTTGGAGGACTCTCTGGGATGACCTGCCGGGCATGCCGGAACCACCTCTCAGACGTGCCAGAACCATGTGGCGGACAGTCCGGAATCACCTGTTGGGCATGCGCAACCACCTCTGAGCCGTACCAGAACCACATGCCGTGCAGGCTGGAACCACCTACCGGACAGACCGGAATCACCTTTCGGGCATGCCGGAACCACCTGTCAGATGTGCCAGAAACACGTGTCGGAGACGCCGGAAGCACCTGCCAAGCACGTTGGAACCACCTGCTCAACTCGCCTGAACCACCTGCCGGACATGCCAAAATCACCTGCCGACTATGCCAGAACCACTTGGCGAACACTCCGGAATCACTTGCCGGGCATGCAGGAACCACCTCTCAGACATGCCAGAACCCCGTGCCCATGACCCCGGAAGCACCAGCCGAGCACGCCGGAACCACCTGCTCAACTCGCCTGAACCACATGCCGGATACGCAAAAATCACCTGCCCGCTACACCAGCACCACTTCGGGGACAAGCCGGAATCACGTGAGGGGCATGCCTGCACAGCCTCTCAAACTGAACCTCGTGCCGGACACCACAGAACCACCTGCCGGACAGACCGGAACCACCTGCCGGACACGCCAGAACCACCGGCTCGACCCGCCGGAACGACCCCTGGACATGCAAAATCACCTGCCGGCTACGCCGGAAACACTTGGCGTACACTCCGGAATCACCTGCCGGCATGCCGGAACCACCTCTCAGATATGACAGAACCACGTGCCAATGACCCCGGAAGCACCTGCCGAGCACGCCGGAACCACCTGCTCGACTCGCCAGAACCACCTGCCGGACACGCAAAAATCACCTGCCGGCTACGCCACAACCAGTTGGGGAACACTTCGGAATCACCTGCCGGGCTTGCTGGAACCACCTGCCGGTCATGCCAAAATCACCTGCCAACTACGCCAGTACCACTTGGCGGACACTGTGGAAACACCTGTCGGGCCGGCAGGAACCACATCTCACACGTGCCAGAACCATGTGCATGAGATGCTGGAACCACACCCCGAACAGACGGAAAACACCTGCCAGACCCGTCTGAACAACCTGCCGAGCACGCCGGAGCCACCTGCTCGACTCGCCGGAACCACCTACCTGACATGCCCAAATCACCAGCCGGGTATGCCAGAACCACTTGGCGGACACTCCGGAATCATCTGCCGGACATGCCGGAACCAGCTCTCAGACACACCAGAACCACGTGCCGGAGACGCCGGAAGCACCTGCCGAGCATGCCGGAGCCACCTGCTCGACTCGCCAGAAACACCTGCCGGACACGCCAAAATCACCTGCCGGGTACGCCAGAACCACCTGGCGGACACTCCGAAATCACCTGTCGCGCATGCCGGAACCACCTCTCAGACGTGCCGGAATACGTGCCGGACACGCCGCAATCACCTACCGGACAGACCGGAACCACCTGCCGAGCACGCCGGAGCCACCTGTTCGACTGGCTGGAACCACCTGCCGGACAGGCCAATATTAACTGCTGGCTATGCCAGAACCACCTGGGGGACAGTCCGGGATCACCTGCCAGCCATGGCGGAACCACCTCTCACACGTACCAGAACCACCTGCCGGAGAAGCTGGAAACACGTCCTCGACAGTCTGGAACCACCTGCCGGCCAAGCCTGAACCACCTGCCAAGCACAACGGAACAACCTGCCAGACACGCCAAAATCACCTGCGTGTTATGCCAGAACCACTTGGAGGACTCTCTGGGATGACCTGCCGGGCATGCCGGGACCACCTCTCAGACGTGCCAGAACCATGTGGCGGACAGTCCGGAATCACCTGTTGGGCATGCGCAACCACCTCTGAGACGTACCAGAACCACATGCCGTGCAGGCTGGAACCACCTACCGGACAGACCGGAATCACCTTTCGGGCATGCCGGAACCACCTGTCAGATGTGCCAGAAACACGTGTCGGAGACGCCGGAAGCACCTGCCAAGCACGTTGGAACCACCTGCTCAACTCGCCTGAACCACCTGCCGGACATGCCAAAATCACCTGCCGACTATGCCAGAACCACTTGGCGAACACTCCGGAATCACTTGCCGGGCATGCAGGAACCACCTCTCAGACATGCCAGAACCCCGTGCCCATGACCCCGGAAGCACCAGCCGAGCACGCCGGAACCACCTGCTCAACTCGCCTGAACCACATGCCGGATACGCAAAAATCACCTGCCCGCTACACCAGCACCACTTCGGGGACAAGCCGGAATCACGTGAGGGGCATGCCGGCACAGCCTCTCAGACTGTACCTCGTGCCGGACACCACAGAACCACCTGCCGGACAGACCGGAACCACCTGCCGGACACGCCGGAACCACCGGCTCGACCCGCCGGAACGACCGCTGGACATGCAAAATCACCTGCCGGCTACGCCGGAAACACTTGGCGAACACTCCGGAATCACCTGCCGGGCATGCCGGAACCACCTCTCAGATATGCCAGAACCACGTGCCAATGACCCCGGAAGCACCTGCCGAGCACGCCGGAACCACCTGCTCGACTCGGCAGAACCACCTGCCGGACACGCAAAAATCACCTGCCGGCTACGCCACAATCAGTTGGGGAACACTTCGGAATCACCTGCCGGGCTTGCTGGAACCACCTGCCGGTCATGCCAAAATCACCTGCCAACTACGCCAGTACCACTTGGCGGACACTGTGGAAACACCTGTCGGGCCGGCAGGAACCACATCTCACATGTGCCAGAACCATGTGCATGAGATGCTGGAACCACACCCCGAACAGACGGAAAACACCTGCCAGACCCGTCTGAACAACCTGCCGAGCACGCCGGAGCCACCTGCTCGACTCGCCGGAACCACCTACCTGACATGCCAAAATCACCAGCCGGGTATGCCAGAACCACTTGGCGGACACTCCGGAATCATCTGCCGGACATGCCGGAACCAGCTCTCAGACACACCAGAACCACGTGCCGGAGACGCCGGAAGCACCTGCCGAGCATGCCGGAGCCACCTGCTCGACTCGATGAAACACCTGCCGGACACGCCAAAATCACCTGCCGGGTACGCCAGAACCACCTGGCGGACACTCCGAAATCACCTGTCGCGCTTGCCGGAACCACCTCTCAGACGTGCCGGAAGCACATGCCGGACACGCCGGAATCACCTAGCGGACAGACCGGAACCACCTGCCGAGCACGCCAGAGCCACCTGTTCGACTGGCTGGAACCATCTGCCGGACAGGCCAATATTAACTGCTGGCTATGCCAGAACCACCTGGGGGACAGTCCGGGATCACCTGCCAGCCATGGCGGAACCACCTCTCACACGTACCAGAACCACCTGCCGGAGAAGCTGGAAACACGTCCTCGACAGTCTGGAACCACCTGCCGGCCAAGCCTGAACCACCTGCCAAGCACAACGGAACAACCTGCCAGACACGCCAAAATCACCTGCGTGTTATGCCAGAACCACTTGGAGGACTCTCTGGGATGACCTGCCGGGCATGCCGGAACCACCTCTCAGACGTGCCAGAACCATGTGGCGGACAGTCCGGAATCACCTGTTGGGCATGCACAACCACCTCTGAGACGTACCAGAACCACATGCCGTGCAGGCTGGAACCACCTACCGGACAGACCGGAATCACCTTTCGGGCATGCCGGAACCACCTGTCAGATGTGCCAGAAACACGTGTCGGAGACGCCGGAAGCACCTGCCAAGCACGTTGGAACCACCTGCTCAACTCGCCTGAACCACCTGCCGGACATGCCAAAATCACCTGCCGACTATGCCAGAACCACTTGGCGAACACTCCGGAATCACTTGCCGGGCATGCAGGAACCACCTCTCAGACATGCCAGAACCCCGTGCCCATGACCCCGGAAGCACCAGCCGAGCACGCCGGAACCACCTGCTCAACTCGCCTGAACCACATGCCGGATACGCAAAAATCACCTGCCCGCTACACCAGCACCACTTCGGGGACAAGCCGGAATCACGTGAGGGGCATGCCGGCACAGCCTCTCAGACTGAACCTCGTGCCGGACACCACAGAACCACCTGCCGGACAGACCGGAACCACCTGCCGGACACGCCGGAACCACCGGCTCGACCCGCCGGAACGACCGCTGGACATGCAAAATCACCTGCCGGCTACGCCGGAAACACTTGGCGAACACTCCGGAATCACCTGCCGGGCATGCCGGAACCACCTCTCAGATATGCCAGAACCACGTGCCAATGACCCTGGAAGCACCTGCCGAGCACGCCGGAACCACCTGCTCGACTCGCCAGAACCACCTGCCGGACACGCAAAAATCACCTGCCGGCTACGCCACAACCAGTTGGGGAACACTTCGGAATCACCTGCCGGGCTTGCTGGAACCAACTGCCGGTCATGCCAAAATCACCTGCCAACTACGCCAGTACCACTTGGCGGACACTGTGGAAACACCTGTTGGGCCGGCCGGAACCACATCTCACACGTGCCAGAACCATGTGCATGAGCTGCAGGAACCACACCCCGAATAGACGGAAAACACCTGCCAGACCCGTCTGAACAACCTGCCGAGCACGCCGGAGCCACCTGCTCGACTCGCCGGAACCACCTACCTGACATGCCCAAATCACCAGCCGGGTATGCCAGAACCACTTGGCGGACACTCCGGAATCATCTGCCGGACATGCCGGAACCAGCTCTCAGACACACCAGAACCACGTGCCGGAGACGCCGGAAGCACCTGCTGAGCATGCCGGAGCCACCTGCTCGACTCGCCAGAAACACCTGCCGGACACGCCAAAATCACCTGCCGGGTACGCCAGAACCACCTGGCGGACACTCCGAAATCACCTGTCGCGCATGCCGGAACCACCTCTCAGACGTGCCGGAAGCACGTGCCGGACACGCCGGAATCACCTACCGGACAGACCGGAACCACCTGCCGAGCACGCTGGAGCCACCTGTTCGACTCGCTGGAACCACCTGCCGGACAGGCCAATATCAACTGCTGGCTATGCCAGAACCACCTGGGGGACGGTCCGGAATCACCTGCCAGCCATGGCGGAACCACCTCTCAGACGTACCAGAACCACCTGCCGGAGAAGGTGGAAACACGTCCTGGACAGTCTGGAACCACCTGCCGGACAGGCCAATATTAACTGCTGGCTATGCCAGAACCACCTGGGGGACAGTCCGGGATCACCTGCCAGCCATGGCGGAACCACCTCTCACACGTACCAGAACCACCTGCCGGAGAAGCTGGAAACACGTCCTGGACAGTCTGGAACCACCTGCCGGCCAAGCCTGAACCACCTGCCAAGCACAACGGAACAACCTGCCAGACACGCCAAAATCACCTGCGTGTTATGCCAGAACCACTTGGAGGACTCTCTGGGATGACCTGCCGGGCATGCCGGAACCACCTCTCAGACGTGCCAGAACCATGTGGCGGACAGTCCGGAATCACCTGTTGGGCATGCGCAACCACCTCTGAGCCGTACCAGAACCACATGCCGTGCAGGCTGGAACCACCTACCGGACAGACCGGAATCACCTTTCGGGCATGCCGGAACCACCTGTCAGATGTGCCAGAAACACGTGTCGGAGACGCCGGAAGCACCTGCCAAGCACGTTGGAACCACCTGCTCAACTCGCCTGAACCACCTGCCGGACATGCCAAAATCACCTGCCGACTATGCCAGAACCACTTGGCGAACACTCCGGAATCACTTGCCGGGCATGCAGGAACCACCTCTCAGACATGCCAGAACCCCGTGCCCATGACCCCGGAAGCACCAGCCGAGCACGCCGGAACCACCTGCTCAACTCGCCTGAACCACATGCCGGATACGCAAAAATCACCTGCCCGCTACACCAGCACCACTTCGGGGACAAGCCGGAATCACGTGAGGGGCATGCCTGCACAGCCTCTCAAACTGAACCTCGTGCCGGACACCACAGAACCACCTGCCGGACAGACCGGAACCACCTGCCGGACACGCCAGAACCACCGGCTCGACCCGCCGGAACGACCCCTGGACATGCAAAATCACCTGCCGGCTACGCCGGAAACACTTGGCGTACACTCCGGAATCACCTGCCGGCATGCCGGAACCACCTCTCAGATATGACAGAACCACGTGCCAATGACCCCGGAAGCACCTGCCGAGCACGCCGGAACCACCTGCTCGACTCGCCAGAACCACCTGCCGGACACGCAAAAATCACCTGCCGGCTACGCCACAACCAGTTGGGGAACACTTCGGAATCACCTGCCGGGCTTGCTGGAACCACCTGCCGGTCATGCCAAAATCACCTGCCAACTACGCCAGTACCACTTGGCGGACACTGTGGAAACACCTGTCGGGCCGGCAGGAACCACATCTCACACGTGCCAGAACCATGTGCATGAGATGCTGGAACCACACCCCGAACAGACGGAAAACACCTGCCAGACCCGTCTGAACAACCTGCCGAGCACGCCGGAGCCACCTGCTCGACTCGCCGGAACCACCTACCTGACATGCCCAAATCACCAGCCGGGTATGCCAGAACCACTTGGCGGACACTCCGGAATCATCTGCCGGACATGCCGGAACCAGCTCTCAGACACACCAGAACCACGTGCCGGAGACGCCGGAAGCACCTGCCGAGCATGCCGGAGCCACCTGCTCGACTCGCCAGAAACACCTGCCGGACACGCCAAAATCACCTGCCGGGTACGCCAGAACCACCTGGCGGACACTCCGAAATCACCTGTCGCGCATGCCGGAACCACCTCTCAGACGTGCCGGAATACGTGCCGGACACGCCGCAATCACCTACCGGACAGACCGGAACCACCTGCCGAGCACGCCGGAGCCACCTGTTCGACTGGCTGGAACCACCTGCCGGACAGGCCAATATTAACTGCTGGCTATGCCAGAACCACCTGGGGGACAGTCCGGGATCACCTGCCAGCCATGGCGGAACCACCTCTCACACGTACCAGAACCACCTGCCGGAGAAGCTGGAAACACGTCCTCGACAGTCTGGAACCACCTGCCGGCCAAGCCTGAACCACCTGCCAAGCACAACGGAACAACCTGCCAGACACGCCAAAATCACCTGCGTGTTATGCCAGAACCACTTGGAGGACTCTCTGGGATGACCTGCCGGGCATGCCGGGACCACCTCTCAGACGTGCCAGAACCATGTGGCGGACAGTCCGGAATCACCTGTTGGGCATGCGCAACCACCTCTGAGACGTACCAGAACCACATGCCGTGCAGGCTGGAACCACCTACCGGACAGACCGGAATCACCTTTCGGGCATGCCGGAACCACCTGTCAGATGTGCCAGAAACACGTGTCGGAGACGCCGGAAGCACCTGCCAAGCACGTTGGAACCACCTGCTCAACTCGCCTGAACCACCTGCCGGACATGCCAAAATCACCTGCCGACTATGCCAGAACCACTTGGCGAACACTCCGGAATCACTTGCCGGGCATGCAGGAACCACCTCTCAGACATGCCAGAACCCCGTGCCCATGACCCCGGAAGCACCAGCCGAGCACGCCGGAACCACCTGCTCAACTCGCCTGAACCACATGCCGGATACGCAAAAATCACCTGCCCGCTACACCAGCACCACTTCGGGGACAAGCCGGAATCACGTGAGGGGCATGCCGGCACAGCCTCTCAGACTGTACCTCGTGCCGGACACCACAGAACCACCTGCCGGACAGACCGGAACCACCTGCCGGACACGCCGGAACCACCGGCTCGACCCGCCGGAACGACCGCTGGACATGCAAAATCACCTGCCGGCTACGCCGGAAACACTTGGCGAACACTCCGGAATCACCTGCCGGGCATGCCGGAACCACCTCTCAGATATGCCAGAACCACGTGCCAATGACCCCGGAAGCACCTGCCGAGCACGCCGGAACCACCTGCTCGACTCGGCAGAACCACCTGCCGGACACGCAAAAATCACCTGCCGGCTACGCCACAATCAGTTGGGGAACACTTCGGAATCACCTGCCGGGCTTGCTGGAACCACCTGCCGGTCATGCCAAAATCACCTGCCAACTACGCCAGTACCACTTGGCGGACACTGTGGAAACACCTGTCGGGCCGGCAGGAACCACATCTCACATGTGCCAGAACCATGTGCATGAGATGCTGGAACCACACCCCGAACAGACGGAAAACACCTGCCAGACCCGTCTGAACAACCTGCCGAGCACGCCGGAGCCACCTGCTCGACTCGCCGGAACCACCTACCTGACATGCCCAAATCACCAGCCGGGTATGCCAGAACCACTTGGCGGACACTCCGGAATCATCTGCCGGACATGCCGGAACCAGCTCTCAGACACACCAGAACCACGTGCCGGAGACGCCGGAAGCACCTGCCGAGCATGCCGGAGCCACCTGCTCGACTCGATGAAACACCTGCCGGACACGCCAAAATCACCTGCCGGGTACGCCAGAACCACCTGGCGGACACTCCGAAATCACCTGTCGCGCATGCCGGAACCACCTCTCAGACGTGCCGGAAGCACATGCCGGACACGCCGGAATCACCTAGCGGACAGACCGGAACCACCTGCCGAGCACGCCAGAGCCACCTGTTCGACTGGCTGGAACCATCTGCCGGACAGGCCAATATTAACTGCTGGCTATGCCAGAACCACCTGGGGGACAGTCTGGGATCACCTGCCAGCCATGGCGGAACCACCTCTCACACGTACCAGAACCACCTGCCGGAGAAGCTGGAAACACGTCCTGGACAGTCTGGAACCACCTGCCGGCCAAGCCTGAACCACCTGCCAAGCACAACGGAACAACCTGCCAGACACGCCAAAATCACCTGCGTGTTATGCCAGAACCACTTGGAGGACTCTCTGGGATGACCTGCCGGGCATGCCGGAACCACCTCTCAGACGTGCCAGAACCATGTGGCGGACAGTCCGGAATCACCTGTTGGGCATGCACAACCACCTCTGAGACGTACCAGAACCACATGCCGTGCAGGCTGGAACCACCTACCGGACAGACCGGAATCACCTTTCGGGCATGCCGGAACCACCTGTCAGATGTGCCAGAAACACGTGTCGGAGACGCCGGAAGCACCTGCCAAGCACGTTGGAACCACCTGCTCAACTCGCCTGAACCACCTGCCGGACATGCCAAAATCACCTGCCGACTATGCCAGAACCACTTGGCGAACACTCCGGAATCACTTGCCGGGCATGCAGGAACCACCTCTCAGACATGCCAGAACCCCGTGCCCATGACCCCGGAAGCACCAGCCGAGCACGCCGGAACCACCTGCTCAACTCGCCTGAACCACATGCCGGATACGCAAAAATCACCTGCCCGCTACACCAGCACCACTTCGGGGACAAGCCGGAATCACGTGAGGGGCATGCCGGCACAGCCTCTCAGACTGAACCTCGTGCCGGACACCACAGAACCACCTGCCGGACAGACCGGAACCACCTGCCGGACACGCCGGAACCACCGGCTCGACCCGCCGGAACGACCGCTGGACATACAAAATCACCTGCCGGCTACGCCGGAAACACTTGGCGAACACTCCGGAATCACCTGCCGGGCATGCCGGAACCACCTCTCAGATATGCCAGAACCACGTGCCAATGACCCTGGAAGCACCTGCCGAGCACGCCGGAACCACCTGCTCGACTCGCCAGAACCACCTGCCGGACACGCAAAAATCACCTGCCGGCTACGCCACAACCAGTTGGGGAACACTTCGGAATCACCTGCCGGGCTTGCTGGAACCAACTGCCGGTCATGCCAAAATCACCTGCCAACTACGCCAGTACCACTTGGCGGACACTGTGGAAACACCTGTTGGGCCGGCCGGAACCACATCTCACACGTGCCAGAACCATGTGCATGAGCTGCAGGAACCACACCCCGAATAGACGGAAAACACCTGCCAGACCCGTCTGAACAACCTGCCGAGCACGCCGGAGCCACCTGCTCGACTCGCCGGAACCACCTACCTGACATGCCCAAATCACCAGCCGGGTATGCCAGAACCACTTGGCGGACACTCCGGAATCATCTGCCGGACATGCCGGAACCAGCTCTCAGACACACCAGAACCACGTGCCGGAGACGCCGGAAGCACCTGCTGAGCATGCCGGAGCCACCTGCTCGACTCGCCAGAAACACCTGCCGGACACGCCAAAATCACCTGCCGGGTACGCCAGAACCACCTGGCGGACACTCCGAAATCACCTGTCGCGCATGCCGGAACCACCTCTCAGACGTGCCGGAAGCACGTGCCGGACACGCCGGAATCACCTACCGGACAGACCGGAACCACCTGCCGAGCACGCTGGAGCCACCTGTTCGACTCGCTGGAACCACCTGCCGGACAGGCCAATATCAACTGCTGGCTATGCCAGAACCACCTGGGGGACGGTCCGGAATCACCTGCCAGCCATGGCGGAACCACCTCTCAGACGTACCAGAACCACCTGCCGGAGAAGGTGGAAACACGTCCTGGACAGTCTGGAACCACCTGCCGGACAGGCCAATATTAACTGCTGGCTATGCCAGAACCACCTGGGGGACAGTCCGGGATCACCTGCCAGCCATGGCGGAACCACCTCTCACACGTACCAGAACCACCTGCCGGAGAAGCTGGAAACACGTCCTGGACAGTCTGGAACCACCTGCCGGCCAAGCCTGAACCACCTGCCAAGCACAACGGAACAACCTGCCAGACACGCCAAAATCACCTGCGTGTTATGCCAGAACCACTTGGAGGACTCTCTGGGATGACCTGCCGGGCATGCCGGAACCACCTCTCAGACGTGCCAGAACCATGTGGCGGACAGTCCGGAATCACCTGTTGGGCATGCGCAACCACCTCTGAGACGTACCAGAACCACATGCCGTGCAGGCTGGAACCACCTACCGGACAGACCGGAATCACCTTTCGGGCCTGCCGGAACCACCTGTCAGATGTGCCAGAAACACGTGCCGGAGACGCCGGAAGCACCTGCCAAGCACGTTGGAACCACCTGCTCAACTCGCCTGAACCACCTGCCGGACATGCCAAAATCACCTGCCGACTATGCCAGAACCACTTGGCGAACACTCCGGAATCACTTGCCGGGCATGCAGGAACCACCTCTCAGACATGCCAGAACCCCGTGCCAATGACCCCGGAAGCACCAGCCGAGCACGCCGGAACCACCAGCTCAACTCGCCTGAACCACCTGCCGGACACGCCAAAATCACCTGCCCGCTACACCAGCACCACTTCAGGGACAAGCCGGAATCACGTGAGGGGCATGCCGGCACAGCCTCTCAGACTGAACCTCGTGCCGGACACCACAGAACCACCTGCCGGACAGACCGGAACCACCTGCCGGACACGCCGCAACCACCGGCTCGACCCGCCGGAACGACCGCTGGACATGCAAAATCACCTGCCGGCTACGCCGGAAACACTTGGCGAACACTCCGGAATCACCTGCCGGGCATGCCGGAACCACCTCTCAGATATGCCAGAACCACGTGCCAATGACCCCGGAAGCACCTGCCGAGCACGCCGGAACCACCTGCTCGACTCGCCAGAACCACCTGCCGGACACGCAAAAATCACCTGCCGGCTACGCCACAACCAGTTGGGGAACACTTCGGAATCACCTGCCGGGCTTGCTGGAACCACCTGCCGGTCATGCCAAAATCACCTGCCAACTACGCCAGTACCACTTGGCGGACACTGTGGAAACACCTGTCGGGCCGGCAGGAACCACATCTCACACGTGCCAGAACCATGTGCATGAGATGCTGGAACCACACCCCGAACAGACGGAAAACACCTGCCAGACCCGTCTGAACAACCTGCCGAGCACGCCGGAGCCACCTGCTCGACTCGCCGGAACCACCTACCTGACATGCCCAAATCACCAGCCGGGTATGCCAGAACCACTTGGCGGACACTCAGGAATCATCTGCCGGACATGCCGGAACCAGCTCTCAGACACACCAGAACCACATGCCGGACACCCCGGAAGCACCTGCCGAGCATGCCGGAGCCACCTGCTCGACTCGCCAGAAACACCTGCCGGACACGCCAAAATCACCTGCCGGGTACGCCAGAACCACCTGGCGGACACTCCGAAATCACCTGTCGCGCATGCCGGAACCACCTCTCAGACGTGCCGGAAGCACGTGCCGGACACGCCGGAATCACCTAGCGGACAGACCGGAACCACCTGCCGAGCACGCCGGAGCCACCTGTTCGACTGGCTGGAACCCCCTGCCGGACAGGCCAATATTAACTGCTGGCTATGACAGAACCACCTGGGGGACAGTCCGGGATCACCTGCCAGCCATGGCGGAACCACCTCTCACACGTACCAGAACCACCTGCCGGAGAAGCTGGAAACACGTCCTGGACAGTCTGGAACCACCTGCCGGCCAAGCCTGAACCACCTGCCAAGCACAACGGAACAACCTGCCAGACACGCCAAAATCACCTGCGTGTTATGCCAGAACCACTTGGAGGACTCTCTGGGATGACCTGCCGGGCATGCCGGAACCACCTCTCAGACGTGCCAGAACCATGTGGCGGACAGTCCGGAATCACCTGTTGGGCATGCACAACCACCTCTGAGACGTACCAGAACCACATGCCGTGCAGGCTGGAACCACCTACCGGACAGACCGGAATCACCTTTCGGGCATGCCGGAACCACCTGTCAGATGTGCCAGAAACACGTGTCGGAGACGCCGGAAGCACCTGCCAAGCACGTTGGAACCACCTGCTCAACTCGCCTGAACCACCTGCCGGACATGCCAAAATCACCTGCCGACTATGCCAGAACCACTTGGCGAACACTCCGGAATCACTTGCCGGGCATGCAGGAACCACCTCTCAGACATGCCAGAACCCCGTGCCCATGACCCCGGAAGCACCAGCCGAGCACGCCGGAACCACCTGCTCAACTCGCCTGAACCACATGCCAGATACGCAAAAATCACCCGCCCGCTACACCAGCACCACTTCGGGGACAAGCCGGAATCACGTGAGGGGCATGCCTGCACAGCCTCTCAGACTGAACCTCGTGCCGGACACCACAGAACCACCTGCCGGACAGACCGGAACCACCTGCCGGACACGCCGGAACCACCGGCTCGACCCGCCGGAACGACCGCTGGACATGCAAAATCACCTGCCGGCTACGCCGGAAACACTTGGCGAACACTCCGGAATCATCTGCCGGGCATGCCGGAACCACCTCTCAGATATGCCAGAACCACGTGCCAATGACCCCGGAAGCACCTGCCGAGCACGCCGGAACCACCTGCTCGACTCGGCAGAACCACCTGCCGGACACGCAAAAATCACCTGCCGGCTACGCCACAACCAGTTGGGGAACACTTCGGAATCACCTGCCGGGCTTGCTGGAACCACCTGCCGGTCATGCCAAAATCACCTGCCAACTACGCCAGTACCACTTGGCGGACACTGTGGAAACACCTGTCGGGCCGGCAGGAACCACATCTCACACGTGCCAGAACCATGTGCATGAGATGCTGGAACCACACCCCGAACAGACGGAAAACACCTGCCAGACCCGTCTGAACAACCTGCCGAGCACGCCGGAGCCACCTGCTCGACTCGCCGGAACCACCTGCCTGACATGCCCAAATCACCAGCCGGGTATGCCAGAACCACTTGGCGGACACTCCGGAATCATCTGCCGGACATGCCGGAACCAGCTCTCAGACACACCAGAACCACGTGCCGGAGACGCCGGAAGCACCTGCCGAGCATGCCGGAGCCACCTGCTCGACTCGCCAGAAACACCTGCCGGACACGCCAAAATAACCTGCCGGGTAAGCCAGAACCACCTGGCGGACACTCCGAAATCACCTGCCGCGCATGCTGGTACCACCTCTCAGACGTGCCGGAAGCACGTGCCGGACACGCCGGAAACACCTAGTGGACAGACCGGAACCACCTGCCGAGCACGCCGGAGCCACCTGTTCGACTGGCTGGAACCACCTGCCGTCAGGCCAATATTAACTGCTGGCTATGCCAGAACCACCTGGGGGACAGTCTGGGATCACCTGCCAGCCATGGCGGAACCACCTCTCACACGTACCAGAACCACCTGCCGGAGAAGCTGGAAACACGTCCTGGACAGTCTGGAACCACCTGCCGGCCAAGCCTGAACCACCTGCCAAGCACAACGGAACAACCTGCCAGACACGCCAAAATCACCTGCGTGTTATGCCAGAACCACTTGGAGGACTCTCTGGGATGACCTGCCGGGCATGCCGGAACCACCTCTCAGACGTGCCAGAACCATGTGGCGGACAGTCCGGAATCACCTGTTGGGCATGCGCAACCACCTCTGAGACGTACCAGAACCACATGCCGTGCAGGCTGGAACCACCTACCGGACAGACCGGAATCACCTTTCGGGCATGCCGGAACCACCTGTCAGATGTGCCAGAAACACGTGCCGGAGACGCCGGAAGCACCTGCCAAGCACGTTGGAACCACCTGCTCAACTCGCCTGAACCACCTGCCGGACATGCCAAAATCACCTGCCGACTATGCCAGAACCACTTGGCGAACACTCCGGAATCACTTGCCGGGCATGCAGGAACCACCTCTCAGACATGCCAGAACCCCGTGCCAATGACCCCGGAAGCACCAGCCGAGCACGCCGGAACCACCAGCTCAACTCGCCTGAACCACCTGCCGGACACGCCAAAATCACCTGCCCGCTACACCAGCACCACTTCGGGGACAAGCCGGAATCACGTGAGGGGCATGCCGGCACAGCCTCTCAGACTGAACCTCGTGCCGGACACCACAGAACCACCTGCCGGACAGACCGGAACCACCTGCCGGACACGCCGGAACCACCGGCTCGACCCGCCGGAACGACCGCTGGACATGCAAAATCACCTGCCGGCTACGCCGGAAACACTTGGCGAACACTCCGGAATCACCTGCCGGGCATGCCGGAACCACCTCTCAGATATGCCAGAACCACGTGCCAATGACCCTGGAAGCACCTGCCGACCACGCCGGAACCACCTGCTCGACTCGGCAGAACCACCTGCCGGACACGCAAAAATCACCTGCCGGCTACGCCACAACCAGTTGGGGAACACTTCGTAATCACCTGCCGGGCTTGCTGGAACCACCTGCCGGTCATGCCAAAATCACCTGCCAACTACGCCAGTACCACTTGGCGGACACTGTGGAAACAACTGTTGGGCCGGCCGGAACCACATCTCAGACGTGCCAGAACCATGTGCATGAGATTCAGGAACCACACCCCGAATAGACGGATAACACCTGCCAGACCCGTCTGAACAACCTGCCGAGCAAGCCAGAGCCACCTGCTCGACTCGCCGGAACCACCTACCTGACATGCCCAAATCACCAGCCGGGTATGCCAGAACCACTTGGCGGACACTCCGGAATCATCTGCCGGACATGCCGGAACCAGCTCTCAGACACACCAGAACCACGTGCCGGAGACGCCGGAAGCACCTGCCGAGCATGCCGGAGCCACCTGCTCGACTCGCCAGAAACACCTGCCGGACACGCCAAAATCACCTGCCGGGTACGCCAGAACCACCTGGCGGACACTCCGAAATCACCTGTCGCGCATGCCGGAACCACCTCTCAGACGTGCCGGAAGCACGTGCCGGACACGCCGGAAACACCTAGCGGACAGACCGGAACCACCTGCCGAGCACGCCGGGGCCACCTGTTCGACTGGCTGGAACCACCTGCCGGACAGGCCAATATTAACTGCTGGCTATGCCAGAACCACCTGGGGGACAGTCCGGGATCACCTGCCAGCCATGGCGGAACCACCTCTCACACGTACCAGAACCACCTGCCGGAGAAGCTGGAAACACGTCCTCGACAGTCTGGAACCACCTGCCGGCCAAGCCTGAACCACCTGCCAAGCACAACGGAACAACCTGCCAGACACGCCAAAATCACCTGCGTGTTATGCCAGAACCACTTGGAGGACTCTCTGGGATGACCTGCCGGGCATGCCGGAACCACCTCTCAGACGTGCCAGAACCATGTGGCGGACAGTCCGGAATCACCTGTTGGGCATGCGCAACCACCTCTGAGACGTACCAGAGCCACATGCCGTGCAGGCTGGAACCACCTACCGGACAGACCGGAATCACCTTTCGGGCATGCCGGAACCACCTGTCAGATGTGCCAGAAACACGTGCCGGAGACGCCGGAAGCACCTGCCAAGCACGTTGGAACCACCTGCTCAACTCGCCTGAACCACCTGCCGGACATGCCAAAATCACCTGCCGACTATGCCAGAACCACTTGGCGAACACTCCGGAATCACTTGCCGGGCATGCAGGAACCACCTCTCAGACATGCCAGAACCCCGTGCCAATGACCCCGGAAGCACCAGCCGAGCACGCCGGAACCACCAGCTCAACTCGCCTGAACCACCTGCCGGACACGCCAAAATCACCTGCCCGCTACACCAGCACCACTTCGGGGACAAGCCGGAATCACGTGAGGGGCATGCCGGCACAGCCTCTCAGACTGAACCTCGTGCCGGACACCACAGAACCACCTGCCGGACAGACCGGAACCACCTGCCGGACACGCCGGAACCACCGGCTCGACCCGCCGGAACGACCGCTGGACATGCAAAATCACCTGCCGGCTACGCCGGAAACACTTGGCGAACACTCCGGAATCACCTGCCGGGCATGCCGGAACCACCTCTCAGATATGCCAGAACCACGTGCCAATGACCCTGGAAGCACCTGCCGACCACGCCGGAACCACCTGCTCGACTCGGCAGAACCACCTGCCGGACACGCAAAAATCACCTGCCGGCTACGCCACAACCAGTTGGGGAACACTTCGGAATCACCTGCCGGGCTTGCTGGAACCACCTGCCGGTCATGCCAAAATCACCTGCCAACTACGCCAGTACCACTTGGCGGACACTGTGGAAACAACTGTTGGGCCGGCCGGAACCACATCTCAGACGTGCCAGAACCATGTGCATGAGATTCAGGAACCACACCCCGAATAGACGGATAACACCTGCCAGACCCGTCTGAACAACCTGCCGAGCAAGCCAGAGCCACCTGCTCGACTCGCCGGAACCACCTACCTGACATGCCCAAATCACCAGCCGGGTATGCCAGAACCACTTGGCGGACACTCCGGAATCATCTGCCGGACATGCCGGAACCAGCTCTCAGACACACCAGAACCACGTGCCGGAGACGCCGGAAGCACCTGCCGAGCATGCCGGAGCCACCTGCTCGACTCGCCAGAAACACCTGCCGGACACGCCAAAATCACCTGCCGGGTACGCCAGAACCACCTGGCGGACACTCCGAAATCACCTGTCGCGCATGCCGGAACCACCTCTCAGACGTGCCGGAAGCACGTGCCGGACACGCCGGAAACACCTAGCGGACAGACCGGAACCACCTGCCGAGCACGCCGGGGCCACCTGTTCGACTGGCTGGAACCACCTGCCGGACAGGCCAATATTAACTGCTGGCTATGCCAGAACCACCTGGGGGACAGTCCGGGATCACCTGCCAGCCATGGCGGAACCACCTCTCACACGTACCAGAACCACCTGCCGGAGAAGCTGGAAACACGTCCTCGACAGTCTGGAACCACCTGCCGGCCAAGCCTGAACCACCTGCCAAGCACAACGGAACAACCTGCCAGACACGCCAAAATCACCTGCGTGTTATGCCAGAACCACTTGGAGGACTCTCTGGGATGACCTGCCGGGCATGCCGGAACCACCTCTCAGACGTGCCAGAACCATGTGGCGGACAGTCCGGAATCACCTGTTGGGCATGCGCAACCACCTCTGAGACGTACCAGAGCCACATGCCGTGCAGGCTGGAACCACCTACCGGACAGACCGGAATCACCTTTCGGGCATGCCGGAACCACCTGTCAGATGTGCCAGAAACACGTGCCGGAGACGCCGGAAGCACCTGCCAAGCACGTTGGAACCACCTGCTCAACTCGCCTGAACCACCTGCCGGACATGCCAAAATCACCTGCCGACTATGCCAGAACCACTTGGCGAACACTCCGGAATCACTTGCCGGGCAAGCAGGAACCACCTCTCAGACATGCCAGAACCCCGTGCCCATGACCCCGGAAGCACCAGCCGAGCACGCCGGAACCACCTGCTCAACTCGCCTAAACCACATGCCGGATACGCAAAAATCACCTGCCCGCTACACCAGCACCACTTCGGGGACAAGCCGGAATCACGTGAGGGGCATGCCTGCACAGCCTCTCAGACTGAACCTCGTGCCGGACACCACAGAACCACCTGCCGGACAGACCGGAACCACCTGCCGGACACACCGGAACCACCGGCTCGACCCGCCGGAACGACCGCTGGACATGCAAAATCACCTGCCGGCTACGCCGGAAACACTTGGCGAACACTCCGGAATCACCTGCCGGGCATGCCGGAACCACCTCTCAGATATGCCAGAACCACGTGCCAATGACCCCGGAAGCACCTGCCGAGCACGCCGGAACCACCTGCTCGACTCGCCAGAACCACCTGCCGGACACGCAAAAATCACCTGCCGGCTACGCCACAACCAGTTGGGGAACACTTCGGAATCACCTGCCGGGCTTGCTGGAACCACCTGCCGGTCATGCCAAAATCACCTGCCAACTACGCCAGTACCACTTGGCGGACACTGTGGAAACACCTGTCGGGCCGGCCGGAACCACATCTCACACGTGCCAGAACCATGTGCATGAGATGCTGGAACCACACCCCGAACAGACGGAAAACACGTGCCAGACCCGTCTGAACAACCTGCCGAGCACGCCGGAGCCACCTGCTCGACTCGCCGGAACCACCTAACTGACATGCCAAAATCACCAGCCGGGTATGCCAGAACCACTTGGCGGACACTCCGGAATCATCTGCCGGACATGCCGGAACCAGCTCTCAGACACACCAGAACCACGTGCCGGAGACGCCGGAAGCACCTGCCGAGCATGCCGGAGCCACCTGCTCGACTCGCCAGAAACACCTGCCGGACACGCCAAAATCACCTGCCGGGTACGCCAGAACCACCTGGCGGACACTCCGAAATCACCTGTCGCGCATGCCGGAACCACCTCTCAGACGTGACGGAAGCACGTGCCGGACACGCCGGAATCACCTAGCGGACAGACCGGAACCACCTGCCGAGCACGCCGGAGCCACCTGTTCGACTGGCTGGAACCACCTGCCGGACAGGCCAATATTAACTGCTGGCTATGCCAGAACCACCTGGGGGACAGTCCGGGATCACCTGCCAGCCATGGCGGAACCACCTCTCACACGTACCAGAACCACCTGCCGGAGAAGCTGGAAACACGTCCTGGACAGTCTGGAACCACCTGCCGGCCAAGCCTGAACCACCTGCCAAGCACAACGGAACAACCTGCCAGACACGCCAAAATCACCTGCGTGTTATGCCAGAACCACTTGGAGGACTCTCTGGGATGACCTGCCGGGCATGCCGGAACCACCTCTCAGACGTGCCAGAACCATGTGGCGGACAGTCCGGAATCACCTGTTGGGCATGCACAACCACCTCTGAGACGTACCAGAACCACATGCCGTGCAGGCTGGAACCACCTACCGGACAGACCGGAATCACCTTTCGGGCATGCCGGAACCACCTGTCAGATGTGCCAGAAACACGTGTCGGAGACGCCGGAAGCACCTGCCAAGCACGTTGGAACCACCTGCTCAACTCGCCTGAACCACCTGCCGGACATGCCAAAATCACCTGCCGACTATGCCAGAACCACTTGGCGAACACTCCGGAATCACTTGCCGGGCATGCAGGAACCACCTCTCAGACATGCCAGAACCCCGTGCCCATGACCCCGGAAGCACCAGCCGAGCACGCCGGAACCACCTGCTCAACTCGCCTGAACCACATGCCAGATACGCAAAAATCACCCGCCCGCTACAACAGCACCACTTCGGGGACAAGCCGGAATCACGTGAGGGGCATGCCTGCACAGCCTCTCAGACTGAACCTCGTGCCGGACACAACAGAACCACCTGCCGGACAGACCGGAACCACCTGCCGGACACGCCGGAACCACCGGCTCGACCCGCCGGAACGACCGCTGGACATGCAAAATCACCTGCCGGCTACGCCGGAAACACTTGGCGAACACTCCGGAATCATCTGCCGGGCATGCCGGAACCACCTCTCAGATATGCCAGAACCACGTGCCAATGACCCCGGAAGCACCTGCCGAGCACGCCGGAACCACCTGCTCGACTCGCCAGAACCACCTGCCGGACACGCAAAAATCACCTGCCGGCTACGCCACAACCAGTTGGGGAACACTTCGGAATCACCTGCCGGGCTTGCTGGAACCACCTGCCGGTCATGCCAAAATCACCTGCCAACTACGCCAGTACCACTTGGCAGACACTGTGGAAACACCTGTCGGGCCGGCAGGAACCACATCTCACACGTGCCAGAACCATGTGCATGAGATGCTGGAACCACACCCCGAACAGACAGAAAACACCTGCCAGACCCGTCTGAACAACCTGCCGAGCACGCCGGAGCCACCTGCTCGACTCGCCGGAACCACCTACCTGACATGCCAAAATCACCAGCCGGGTACGCCAGAACCACTTGGCGGACACTCCGGAATCATCTGCCGGACATGCCGGAACCAGCTCTCAGACACACCAGAACCACGTGCCGGAGACGCCGGAAGCACCTGCCGAGCATGCCGGAGCCACCTGCTCGACTCGCCAGAAACACCTGCCGGACACGCCAAAATCACCTGCCGGGTACGCCAGAACCACCTGGCGGACACTCCGAAATCACCTGCCGCGCATGCCGGAACCACCTCTCAGACGTGCCGGAAGCACGTGCCGGACATGCCGGAATCACCTAGCGGACAGACCGGAACCACCTGCCGAGCACGCCGGAGCCACCTGTTCGACTGGCTGGAACCACCTGCCGGACAGGCCAATATTAACTGCTGGCTATGCCAGAACCACCTGGGGGACAGTCCGGGATCACCTGCCAGCCATGGCGGAACCACCTCTCACGCGTACCAGAACCACCTGCCGGAGAAGCTGGAAACACGTCCTGGACAGTCTGGAACCACCTGCCGGCCAAGCCTGAACCACCTGCCAAGCACAACGGAACAACCTGCCAGACACGCCAAAATCACCTGCGTGTTATGCCAGAACCACTTGGAGGACTCTCTGGGATGACCTGCCGGGCATGCCGGAACCACCTCTCAGACGTGCCAGAACCATGTGGCGGACAGTCCGGAATCACCTGTTGGGCATGCGCAACCACCTCTGAGTCGTACCAGAACCACATGCCGTGCAGGCTGGAACCACCTACCGGACAGACCGGAATCACCTTTCGGGCATGCCGGAACCACCTGTCAGATGTGCCAGAAACACGTGCCGGAGACGCCGGAAGCACCGGCCAAGCACGTTGGAACCACCTGCTCAACTCGCCTGAACCACCTGCCGGACATGCCAAAATCACCTGCCGACTATGCCAGAACCACTTGGCGAACACTCCGGAATCACTTGCCGGGCATGCAGGAACCACCTCTCAGACATGCCAGAACCCCGTGCCAATGACCCCGGAAGCACCAGCCGAGCACGCCGGAACCACCTGCTCAACTCGCCTGAACCACCTGCCGGACACGCCAAAATCACCTGCCCGCTACACCAGCACCACTTCGGGGACAAGCCGGAATCACGTGAGGGGCATGCCGGCACAGCCTCTCAGACTGAACCTCGTGCCGGACACCACAGAACCACCTGCCGGACAGACCGGAACCACCTGCCGGACACGCCGGAACCACCGGCTCGACCCGCCGGAACGACCGCTGGACATGCAAAATCACCTGCCGGCTACGCCGGAAACACTTGGCGAACACTCCGGAATCATCTGCCGGGCATGCCGGAACCACCTCTCAGATATGCCAGAACCACGTGCCAATGACCCCGGAAGCACCTGCCGAGCACGCCGGAACCACCTGCTCGACTCGCCAGAACCACCTGCCGGACACGCAAAAATCACCTGCCGGCTACGCCACAACCAGTTGGGGAACACTTCGGAATCACCTGCCGGGCTTGCTGGAACCACCTGCCGGTCATGCCAAAATCACCTGCCAACTACGCCAGTACCACTTGGCGGACACTGTGGAAACACCTGTCGGGCCGGCAGGAACCACATCTCACACGTGCCAGAACCATGTGCATGAGATGCTGGAACCACACCCCGAACAGACGGAAAACACCTGCCAGACCCGTCTGAACAACCTGCCGAGCACGCCAGAGCCACCTGCTCGAGTCGCCGGAACCACCTACCTGACATGCCAAAATCACCAGCCGGGTATGCCAGAACCACTTGGCGGACACTCCGGAATCATCTGCCGGACATGCCGGAACCAGCTCTAAGACACACCAGAACCACGTGCCGGAGACGCCGGAAGCACCTGCCGAGCATGCCGGAGCCACCTGCTCGACTCGCCAGAAACACCTGCCGGACACGCCAAAATCACCTGCCGGGTACGCCAGAACCACCTGGCGGACACTCCGAAATCACCTGCCGCGCATGCCGGAACCACCTCTCAGACGTGCCGGAAGCACGTGCCGGACATGCCGGAATCACCTAGCGGACAGACCGGAACCACCTGCCGAGCACGCCGGAGCCACCTGTTCGACTGGCTGGAACCACCTGCCGGACAGGCCAATATTAACTGCTGGCTATGCCAGAACCACCTGGGGGACAGTCCGGGATCACCTGCCAGCCATGGCGGAACCACCTCTCACGCGTACCAGAACCACCTGCCGGAGAAGCTGGAAACACGTCCTGGACAGTCTGGAACCACCTGCCGGCCATGCCTGAATCACCTGCCAAGCACAACGGAACAACCTGCCAGACACGCCAAAATCACCTGCGTGTTATGCCAGAACCACTTGGAGGACTCTCTGGGATGACCTGCCGGGCATGCCGGAACCACCTCTCAGACGTGCCAGAACCATGTGGTGGACAGTCCGGAATCACCTGTTGGGCATGCGCAACCACCTCTGAGACGTACCAGAACCACATGCCGTGCAGGCTGGAACCACCTACCGGACAGACCGGAATCACCTTTCGGGCATGCCGGAACCACCTGTCAGATGTGCCAGAAACACGTGCCGGAGACGCCGGAAGCACCGGCCAAGCACGTTGGAACCACCTGCTCAACTCGCATGAACCACCTGCCGGACATGCCAAAATCACCTGCCGACTATGCCAGAACCACTTGGCGAACACTCCGGAATCACTTGCCGGGCATGCAGGAACCACCTCTCAGACATGCCAGAACCCCGTGCCAATGACCCCGGAAGCACCAGCCGAGCACGCCGGAACCACCTGCTCGACTCGCCAGAACCACCAGCCGATCACGCAAAAATCACCTGCCGGCTACGCCACAACCAGTTGGTGAACACTTTGGAATCACCTGCCAGGCTTGCTGGAACCACCTGCCAGTCATGCCAAAATCACCTGCCAACTACGCCAGAACCGCTTGGCGGACACTGCGGAAACACCTGTCGGGCCGGCTGGAACCACATCTCAGACGTGCCAGAAACGTGTTCATGAGATGCTGGAACCACACCCCGAACAGACGGATACCACCTGCCAAAACCGCCTGAACCACCTGCTGAGCACGCCGGAACCACCTGCTCGACTCACCGGTACCACCTCCCTGACACGCCAAAATCACCTGCGGGCTACGCCAGAACCACTTGGACGACTCTCCGAAATGACCTGCCGGGCATGTTGGAACCAACTCTCAGACGTGCCAGAAGCACGTGGCGGACCGTCCGGAATCACCTGTTGGGCATACGCAACCACCTCTGAGACGTACCAGAACCACGTGCCGTGCACGCCGGAACCACCTACCGGACAGACCGGAATCAAATTTTGGGCATGCCGGCACCACCAGTCAGATGTTCAGGAAACAGGTGCCGCAGACGCCGGAAGCATCTGCCGAGCACGTAGCACCCACCTGCTCAACTCGCCTGAACCACCTGCCGGACACGCCAAAATCACCTGCCCGCTACACCAGCACCACTTCGGGGACAAGCCGGAATCACGTGAGGGGCATGCCGGCACAGCCTCTCAGACTGAACCTCGTGCCGGACACCACAGAACCACCTGCCGGACAGACCGGAACCACCTGCCGGACACGCCGGAACCACCGGCTCGACCCGCCGGAACGACCGCTGGACATGCAAAATCACCTGCCGGCTACGCCGGAAACACTTGGCGAACATTCCGGAATCACCTGCCGGGCATGCAGGAACCACCTCTCAGATAAGCCAGAACCACGTGCCAATGATCCCGGAAGCACCTGCCGAGCACGCCGGAGCCACCTGCTCGACTCGCCAGAACCACCTGCCGGACACGCAAAAATCACCTGCCGGCTACGCCACAACCAGTTGGGGAACACTTCGGAATCACCTGCCGGGCTTGCTGGAACCACCTGCCGGTCATGCCAAAATCACCTGCCAACTACGCCAGTACCTCTTGGCGGACACTGTGGAAACACCTGTCGGGCCGGCAGGAACCACATCTCACACGTGCCAGAACCATGTGCATGAGATGCTGGAACCACACCCCGAACAGACGGAAAACACCTGCCAGACCCGTCTGAACAACCTGCCGAGCACGCCAGAGCCACCTGGCGACTCGCCAGAAACACCTGCCGGACACGCCAAAATCACCTGCCGGATACGCCAGAACCACCTGGCGGACACTCCGAAATCACCTGCCGCGCATGCTGGAACCACCTCTCAGACGTGCCGGAAGCACGTGCCGGACACGCCGGAAACACCTACCGGACAGACCGGAACCACCTGCCGAGCACGCCGGAGCCACCTGTTCGACTGGCTGGAACCACCTGCCGGACAGGCCAATATTAACTGCTGGCTATGCCAGAACCACCTGGGGGACAGTCCGGGATCACCTGCCAGCCATGGCGGAACCACCTCTCACACGTACCAGAACCACCTGCCGGAGAAGCTGGAAACACGTCCTGGACAGTCTGGAACCACCTGCCGGCCAAGCCTGAACCACCTGCCAAGCACAACGGAACAACCTGCCAGACACGCCAAAATCACCTGCGTGTTATGCCAGAACCACTTGGAGGACTCTCTGGGATGACCTGCCGGGCATGCCGGAACCACCTCTCAGACGTGCCAGAACCATGTGGCGGACAGTCCGGAATCACCTGTTGGGCATGCGCAACCACCTCTGAGACGTACCAGAACCACATGCCGTGCAGGCTGGAACCACCTACCGGACAGACCGGAATCACCTTTCGGGCATGCCGGAACCACCTGTCAGATGTGCCAGAAACACGTGCCGGAGACGCCGGAAGCACCTGCCAAGCACGTTTTAACCACCTGCTCAACTCGCCTGAACCACCTGCCGGACATGCCAAAATCACCTGCCGACTATGCCAGAACCACTTGGCGAACACTCCGGAATCACTTGCCGGGCATGCAGGAACCACATCTCAGACATGCCAGAACCCCGTGCCAATGACCCCGGAAGCAACAGCCGAGCACGCCGGAACCACCTGCTCAACCCGCCTGAACCACCTGCCGGACACGCCAAAATCACCTGCCCGCTACACCAGCACCACTTCGGGGACAAGCCGGAATCACGTGAGGGGCATGCCGGCACAGCCTCTCAGACTGAACCTCGTGCCGGACACCACAGAACCACCTGCCGGACAGACCGGAACCACCTGCCGGACACGCCGTAATCACCGGCTCGACCCCCCAGAACGACCGCTGGACATGCAAAATCACCTGCCGGCTACGCCGGAAACACTTTGCGAACACTCCGGAATCACCTGCCGGGCATGCCGGAACCACCTCTCAGATATGCCAGAACCACGTGCCAATGATCCCGGAAGCACCTGCCGAGCACGCCGGAACCACCTGCTCGACTCGCCAGAACCACCTGCCGGACACGCAAAAATCACCTGCCGGCTACGCCACAACCAGTTGGGGAACACTTCGGAATCACCTGCCGGGCTTGCTGGAACCACCTGCCGGTCATGCCAAAATCACCTGCCAACTACGCCAGTACCACTTGGCGGACACTGTGGAAACACCTGTCGGGCCGGCTGGAACCACATCTCAGACGTGCCAGAACCATGTGCATGAGATGCTGGAACCACACCCCGAACAGACGGAAAACACCTGCCAGACCCGTCTGAACAACCTGCCGAGCACGCCGGAGCCACCTGCTCGACTCGCCGGAACCACCTACCTGACATGCCCAAATCACCAGCCGGGTATGCCAGAACCACTTGGCGGACACTCCGGAATCATCTGCCGGACATGCCGGAACCAGCTCTCAGACACACCACAACCACGTGCCGGAGACGCCGGAAGCACCTGCCGAGCATGCCGGAGCCACCTGCTCGACTCGCCAGAAACACCTGCCGGACACGCCAAAATCACCTGCCGGGCATGCCGGAACCACCTCTCAGATATGCCAGAACCACGTGCCAATGACCCCGGAAGCACCTGCCGACCACGCCGGAACCACCTGCTCGACTCGGCAGAACCACCTGCCGGACACGCAAAAATCACCTGCCGGCTACGCCACAACCAGTTGGGGAACACTTCGGAATCACCTGCCGGGCTTGCTGGAACCACCTGCCGGTCATGCCAAAATCACCTGCCAACTACGCCAGTACCACTTGGCGGACACTGTGGAAACACCTGTTGGGCCGGCCGGAACCACATCTCAGACGTGCCAGAACCATGTGCATGAGATGCAGGAACCACACCCCGAATAGACGGAAAACACCTGCCAGACCCGTCTGAACAACCTGCCGAGCACGCCGGAGCCACCTGCTCGACTCGCCGGAACCACCTACCTGACATGCCCAAATCACCAGCCGGGTATGCCAGAACCACTTGGCGGACACTCCGGAATCATCTGCCGGACATGCCGGAACCAGCTCTCAGACACACCAGAACCACGTGCCGGAGACGCCGGAAGCAACTGCCGAGCATGCCGGAGCCACCTGCTCGACTCGCCAGAAACACCTGCCGGACACGCCAAAATCACCTGCCGGGTACGCCAGAACCACCTGGCGGACACTCCGAAATCACCTGTCGCGCATGCCGGAACCACCTCTCAGACGTGCCGGAAGCACGTGCCGGACACGCCGGAAACACCTACCGGACAGACCGGAACCACCTGCCGAGCACGCCGGAGCCACCTGTTCGACTGGCTGGAACCACCTGCCGGACAGGCCAATATTAACTGCTGGCTATGCCAGAACCACCTGGGGGACAGTCCGGGATCACCTGCCAGCCATGGCGGAACCACCTCTCAGACGTACCAGAACCACCTGCCGGAGAAGCTGGAAACACGTCCTGGACAGTCTGGAACCACCTGCCGGCCAAGCCTGAACCACCTGCCAAGCACAACGGAACAACCTGCCAGACACGCCAAAATCACCTGCGTGTTATGCCAGAACCACTTGGAGGACTCTCTGGGATGACCTGCCGGGCATGCCGGAACCACCTCTCAGACGTGCCAGAACCATGTGGCGGACAGTCCGGAATCACCTGTTGGGCATGCGCAACCACCTCTGAGACGTACCAGAACCACATGCCGTGCAGGCTGGAACCACCTACCGGACAGACCGGAATCACCTTTCGGGCATGCCGGAACCACCTGTCAGATGTGCCAGAAACACGTGTCGGAGACGCCGGAAGCACCTGCCAAGCACGTTGGAACCACCTGCTCAACTCGCCTGAACCACCTGCCGGACATGCCAAAATCACCTGCCGACTATGCCAGAACCACTTGGCGAACACTCCGGAATCACTTGCCGGGCATGCAGGAACCACCTCTCAGACATGCCAGAACCCCGTGCCCATGACCCCGGAAGCACCAGCCGAGCATCCCGGAACCACCTGCTCAACTCGCCTGAACCACATGCCGGATACGCAAAAATCACCTGCCCGCTACACCAGCACCACTTCGGGGACAAGCCGGAATCACGTGAGGGGCATGCCTGCACAGCCTCTCAGACTGAACCTCGTGCCGGACACCACAGAACCACCTGCCGGACAGACCGGAACCACCTGCCGGACACGCCGGAACCACCGGCTCGACCCGCCGGAACGACCGCTGGACATGCAAAATCACCTGCCGGCTACGCCGGAAACACTTGGCGAACACTCCGGAATCATCTGCCGGGCATGCCGGAACCACCTCTCAGATATGCCAGAACCACGTGCCAATGACCCCGGAAGCACCTGCCGAGCACGCCGGAACCACCTGCTCGACTCGCCAGAACCACCTGCCGGACACGCAAAAATCACCTGCCGGCTACGCCACAACCAGTTGGGGAACACTTCGGAATCACCTGCCGGGCTTGCTGGAACCACCTGCCGGTCATGCCAAAATCACCTGCCAACTACGCCAGTACCACTTGGCGGACACTGTGGAAACACCTGTCGGGCCGGCCGGAACCACATCTCACACGTGCCAGAACCATGTGCATGAGATGCTGGAACCACACCCCGAACAGACGGAAAACACCTGCCAGACCCGTCTGAACAACCTGCCGAGCACGCCGGAGCCACCTGCTCGACTCGCCGGAACCACCTATCTGACATGCCCAAATCACCAGGCGGGTATGCCAGAACCACTTGGCGGACACTCCGGAATCATCTGCCGGACATGCCGGAACCAGCTCTCAGACACAGCAGAACCACATGCCGGAGATGCCGGAAGCACCTGCCAAGCATGCCGGAGCCACCTGCTCGACTCGCCAGAAACACCTGCCGGACACGCCAAAATCACCTGCCGGGTACGCCAGAACCACCTGGCGGACACTCCGAAATCACCTGTCGCGCATGCCGGAACCACCTCTCAGACGTGCCGGAAGCACGTGCCGGACACGCCGGAATCACCTAGCGGACAGACCGGAACCACCTGCCGAGCACGCCGGAGCCACCTGTTCGACTGGCTGGAACCACCTGCCGGACAGGCCAATATTAACTGCTGGCTATGCCAGAACCACCTGGGGGACAGTCCGGGATCACCTGCCAGCCATGGCGGAACCACCTAACACGCGTACCAGAACCACCTGCCGGAGAAGCTGGAAACACGTCCTGGACAGTCTGGAACCACCTGCCGGCCAAGCCTGAACCACCTGCCAAGCACAACGGAACAACCTGCCAGACACGCCAAAATCACCTGCGTGTTATGCCAGAACCACTTGGAGGACTCTCTGGGATGACCTGCCGGGCATGCCGGAACCACCTCTCAGACGTGCCAGAACCATGTGGCGGACAGTCCGGAATCACCTGTTGGGCATGCGCAACCACCTCTGAGACGTACCAGAACCACATGCCGTGCAGGCTGGAACCACCTACCGGACAGACCGGAATCACCTTTCGGGCATGCCGGAACCACCTGTCAGATGTGCCAGAAACACGTGCCGGAGACGCCGGAAGCACCGGCCAAGCACATTGGAACCACCTGCTCAACTCGCCTGAACCACCTGCCGGACATGCCAAAATCACCTGCCGACTATGCCAGAACCACTTGGCGAACACTCCGGAATCACTTGCCGGGCATGCAGGAACCACCTCTCAGACATGCCAGAACGCCGTGCCAATGACCCCGGAAGCACCAGCCGAGCACGCCGGAACCACCAGCTCAACTCGCCTGAACCACCTGCCGGACACGCCAAAATCACCTGCCCGCTACACCAGCACCACTTCGGGGACAAGCCGGAATCACGTGAGGGGCATGCCGGCACAGCCTCTCAGACTGAACCTCATGCCGGACACCACAGAACCACCTGCCGGACAGACCGGAACCACCTGCCGGACACGCCGGAACCACCGGCTCGACCCGCCGGAACGACCGCTGGACATGCAAAATCACCTGCCGGCTACGCCGGAAACACTTGGCGAACACTCCGGAATCATCTGCCGGGCATGCCGGAACCACCTCTCAGATATGCCAGAACCACGTGCCAACGACCCCGGAAGCACCTGCCGAGCACGCCGGAACCACCTGCTCGACTCGCCAGAACCACCTGCCGGACACGCAAAAATCACCTGCCGGCTACGCCACAACCAGTTGGGGAACACTTCGGAATCACCTGCCGGGCTTGCTGGAACCACCTGCCGGTCATGCCAAAATCACCTGCCAACTACGCCAGTACCACTTGGCGGACACTGTGGAAACACCTGTCGGGCCGGCCGGAACCACATCTCACACGTGCCAGAAGCATGTGCATGAGATGCTGGAACCACACCCCGAACAGACGGAAAACACCTGCCAGACCCGTCTGAACAACCTGCCGAGCACGCCGGAGCCACCTGCTCGACTCGCCGGAACCACCTACCTGACATGCCCAAATCACCAGCCGGGTATGCCAGAACCACTTGGCGGACACTCCGGAATCATCTGCCGGACATGCCGGAACCAGCTCTCAGACACACCAGAACCACGTGCCGGAGACGCCGGAAGCACCTGCCGAGCATGCCGGAGCCACCTGCTCGACTCGCCAGAAACACCTGCCGGACACGCCAAAATCACCTGCCGGGTACGCCAGAACCACCTGGCGGACACTCCGAAATCACCTGTCGCGCATGCCGGAACCACCTCTCAGACGTGCCGGAAGCACGTGCCGGACACGCCGGAATCACCTACCGGACAGACCGGAACCACCTGCCGAGCACTCCGTAGCCACCTGTTCGACTGGCTGGAACCACCTGCCGGACAGGCCAATATTAACTGCTGGCTATGCCAGAACCATCTGGGGGACAGTCGGAATCACCTGCCAGCCATGGCGGAACCACCTCTCACACGTACCAGAACCACCTGCCGGAGAACCTGGAAACACGTCCTGGACAGACTGGAACCACGTGACGGCCATGCCTGAACCACCTGCCGAGCATGGCGGAACCACCTGCCGGACACGCCATAATCACCTGCGGGCTATGCCAGAACCACTTGACGACACTCCGAAATGACCTGCCGTGCATGTTGGAACCACCTCTCAGACGTGCCAGAAGCACGTGGCGGACAGTCCGGAATCACCTGTTGGGCATACGCAACCACCTCTGAGACGTACCAGAACCACGTGCCGTGCACGCCGGAACCACCTACCGGACAGACCGGAATCAACTTTTGGGCATGCCGGAACCACCAGTCAGATGTGCCAGAAACACGTGCCGGAGACGCCGGAAGCACCTGCCGAGCACGTCGCAACCACCTGCTCAACTCGCCTGAACCACCTGCCGGACACGCCAAAATCACCTGCCCGCTACACCAGCACCACTTCGGGGACAAGCCGGAATCACGTGAGGGGCATGCCGGCACAGCCTCTCAGACTGAACCTCGTGCCGGACACCACAGAACCACCTGCCGGACAGACCGGAACCACCTGCCGGACACGCCGGAACCACCGGCTCGACCCGCCGGAACAACCGCTGGACATGCAAAATCACCAGCCGGCTACGCCGGAAACACTTGGCGAACACTCCGGAATCACCTGCCGGGCATGCCGGAACCACCTCTCGGATAAGCCAGAACCACGTGCCAATGACCCCGGAAGCACCTGCCGAGCACGCCGGAACCACCTGCTCGACTCGCCAGAACCACCTGCCGGACACGCAAAAATCACCTGCCGGCTACGCCACAACCAGTTGGGGAACACTTCGGAATCACCTGCCGGGCTTGCTGGAACCACCTGCCGGTCATGCCAAAATCACCTGCCAACTACGCCAGTACCACTTGGCGGACACTGTGGAAACACCTGTCGGGCCGGCCAGAAACACATCTCACACGTGCCAGAACCATGTGCATGAGATGCTGGAACCACACCCCGAACAGACGGAAAACACCTGCCAGACCCGTCTGAACAACCTGCCGAGCACGCCGGAGCCACCTGCTCGACTCGCCGGAACCACCTACCTGACATGCCCAAATCACCAGCCGGGTATGCCAGAACCACTTGGCGGACACTCCGGAATCATCTGCCGGACATGCCGGAACCAGCTCTCAGACACACCAGAACCACGTGCCGGAGACGCCGGAAGCACCTGCCGAGCATGCCGGAGCCACCTGCTCGACTCGCCAGAAACACCTGCCGGACACGCCAAAATCACCTGCCGGGTACGCCAGAACCACCTGGCGGACACTCCAAAATCACCTGTCGCGCATGCCGGAACCACCTCTCAGACGTCCTGGAAGCACGTGCCGGACACGCCGGAATCACCTACCGGACAGACCAGAACCACCTGCCGAGCACGCCGGAGCCACCTGTTCGAATGGCTGGAACCACCTGCCGGACAGGCCAATATCAACTGCTGGCTATGCCAGAACCACCTGGGGGACAGTCCGGGATCACCTGCCAGCCATGGCGGAACCACCTCTCACACGTACCAGAACCACCTGCCGGAGAAGCTGGAAACACGTCCTGGACAGTCTGGAACCACCTGCCGGCCAAGCCTGAACCACCTGCCAAGCACAACGGAACAACCTGCCAGACACGCCAAAATCACCTGCGTGTTATGCCAGAACCACTTGGAGGACTCTCTGGGATGACCTGCCGGGCATGCCGGAACCACCTCTCAGACGTGCCAGAACCATGTGGCGGACAGTCCGGAATCACCTGTTGGGCATGCGCAACCACCTCTGAGACGTACCAGAACCACATGCCGTGCAGGCTGGAACCACCTACCGGACAGACCGGAATCACCTTTCGGGCATGCCGGAACCACCTGTCAGATGTGCCAGAAACACGTGCCGGAGACGCCGGAAGCACCTGCCAAGCACGTTGGAACCACCTGCTCAACTCGCCTGAACCACCTGCCGGACATGCCAAAATCACCTGCCGACTATGCCAGAACCACTTGGCGAACACTCCGGAATCAATTGCCGGGCATGCAGGAACCACCTCTCAGACATGCCAGAACCCCGTGCCAATGACCCCGGAAGCACCAGCCGAGCACGCCGGAACCACCTGCTCAACTCGCCTGAACCACCTGCCGGACACGCCAAAATCACCTGCCCGCTACACCAGCACCACTTCGGGGACAAGCCGGAATCACGTGAGGGGCATGCCGGCACAGCCTCTCAGACTGAACCTCGTGCCGGACACCACAGAACCACCTGCCGGACAGACCGGAACCACCTGCCGGACACGCCAGAACCACCGGCTCGACCCGCCGGAACGACCGCTGGACATGCAAAATCACCTGCCGGCTACGCCGGAAACACTTGGCGAACACTCCGGAATCACCTGCCGGGCATGCCGGAACCACCTCTCAGATATGCCAGAACCACGTGCCAATGACCCCGGAAGCACCTGCCGAGCACGCCAGAACCACCTGCTCGACTCGCCAGAACCACCTGCCGGACACGCAAAAATCACCTGCCGGCTACGCCACAACCAGTTGGGGAACACTTCGGAATCACCTGCCGGGCTTGCTGGAACCACCTGCCGGTCATGCCAAAATCACCTGCCAACTACGACAGTACCACTTGGCGGACACTGTGGAAACACCTGTCGGGCCAGCCAGAACAACATCTCACACGTGCCAGAACCATGTGCATGAGATGCTGGAACCACACCCCGAACAGACGGAAAACACCTGCCAGACCCGTCTGAACAACCTGACGAGCACGCCGGAGCCACCTGCTCGACTCGCCGGAACCACCTACCTGACATGCCCAAATCACCAGCCGGGTATGCCAGAACCACTTGGCGGACACTCCGGAATCATCTGCCGGACATGCCGGAACCAGCTCTCATAAACACCAGAACAACGTGCCGGAGACGCCGGAAGCACCTGCCGAGCATGCCGGAGCCACCTGCTCGACTCGCCAGAAACACCTGCTGGACATGCCAAAATCACCTGCCGGGTACGCCAGAACCACCTGGCGGACACTCCGAAATCACCTGCCGCGCATGCCGGAACCACCTCTCAGACGTGCCGGAAGCACATGCCAGACACGCCGGAAACACCTACCGGACAGACCGGAACCACCTGCCGAGCACGCCGGAGCCACCTGTTCGACTGGCTGGAACCACCTGCCGGACACGCCAAAATCACCTGCCCGCTACACCAGCACCACTTCGGGGACAAGCCGGAATCACGTGAGGGGCATGCCGGCACAGCCTCTCAGACTGAACCTCGTGCCGGACACCACAGAACCACCTGCCGGACAGACCGGAACCACCTGCCGGACACGCCGCAACCACCGGCTCGACCCGCCGGAACGACCGCTGGACATGCAAAATCACCTGCCGGCTACGCCGGAAACACTTGGCGAACACTCCGGAATCACCTGCCGGGCCTGCCGGAACCACCTCTCAGATATGCCAGAACCACGTGCCAACGACCCTGGAAGCACCTGCCGAGCACGCCGGAACCACCTGCTCGACTCGCCAGAACCACCTGCCGGACATGCAAAAATCACCTGCCGGCTACGCCACAACCAGTTGGGGAACACTTCGGAATCACCTGCCGGGCTTGCTGGAACCACCTGCCGGTCACGCCAAAATCACCTGCCAATTACGCCAGTACCACTTGGCGGACACTGTAGAAAAACCTGTCGGGCCGGCCGGAACCACATCTCACACGTGCCAGAACCATGTGCATGAGATGCTGGAACCACACCCCGAACAGACGGAAAACACCTGCCAGACCCGTCTGAACAACCTGCCGAGCACGCCGGAGCCACCTGCTCGACTCGCCGGAACCACCTACCTGACATGCCCAAATCACCAGCCGGGTATGCCAGAACCACTTGGCGGACACTCCGGAATCATCTGCCGGACATGCCGGAACCAGCTCTCAGACACACCAGAACCACGTGCCGGAGACGCCGGAAGCACCTGCCGAGCATGCCGGAGCCACCTGCTCGACTCGCCAGAAACACCTGCCGGACACGCCAAAATCACCTGCCGGGTACGCCAGAACCACCTGGCGGACACTCCGAAATCACCTGTCGCGCATGCCGGAACCACCTCTCAGACGTGCCGGAAGCACGTGCCGGACACGCCGGAATCACCTAGCGGACAGACCGGAACCACCTGCCGAGCACGCCGGAGCCACCTGTTCGACTGGCTGGAACCACCTGCCGGACAGGCCAATATTAACTGCTGGCTATGCCAGAACCACCTGGGGGACAGTCCGGGATCACCTGCCAGCCATGGCGGAACCACCTCTCACACGTACCAGAACCACCTGCCGGAGAACCTGGAAACACGTCCTGGACAGACTGGAACCACGTGACGGCCATGCCTGAACCACCTGCCGAGCATGGCGGAACCACCTGCCGGACACGCCATAATCACCTGCGGGCTATGCCAGAACCACTTGACGACTCTCCGAAATGACCTGCCGTGCATGTTGGAACCACCTCTCAGACGTGCCAGAAGCACGTGGCGGACAGTCCGGAATCACCTGTTGGGCATACGCAACCACCTCTGAGACGTACCAGAACCACGTGCCGTGCACGCCGGAACCACCTACCGGACAGACCGGAATCAACTTTTGGGCATGCCGGAACCACCAGTCAGATGTGCCAGAAACACGTGCCGGAGACGCCGGAAGGACCTGCCGAGCACGTCGCAACCACCTGCTCAACTCGCCTGAACCACCTGCCGGACACGCCAAAATCACCTGCCGGGTACGCCAGAACCACCTGGCGGACACTCCGAAATCACCTGTCGCGCATGCCGGAACCACCTCTCAGACGTGCCGGAAGCACGTGCCGGACACGCCGGAATCACCTAGCGGACAGACCGGAACCACCTGCCGAGCACGCCAGAGCCACCTGTTCGACTGGCTGGAACCACCTGCCGGACAGGCCAATATTAACTGCTGGCTATGCCAAAAGCACCTGGGGGACAGTCCGGGATCACCTGCCAGCCATGGCGGAACCACCTCTCACACGTACCAGAACCACCTGCCGGAGAAGCTGGAAACACGTCCTGGACAGTCTGGAACCACCTGCCGACCAAGCCTGAACCACCTGCCAAGCACAACGGAACAACCTGCCAGACACGCCAAAATCACCTGCGTGTTATGCCAGAACCACTTGGAGGACTCTCTGGGATGACCTGCCGGGCATGCCTGAACCACCTCTCAGACGTGCCAGAATCATGTGGCGGACAGTCCGGAATCACCTGTTGGGCATGCGCAACCACCTCTGAGACGTACCAGAACCACATGCCGTGCAGGCTGGAACCACCTACCGGACAGACCGGAATCACCTTTCGGGCATGCCGGAACCACCTGTCAGATGTGCCAGAAACACGTGCCGGAGACGCCGGAAGCACCTGCCAAGCACGTTGGAACCACCTGCTCAACTCGCCTGAACCACCTGCCGGACATGCCAAAATCACCTGCCGACTATGCCAGAACCACTTGGCGAACACTCCGGAATCAATTGCCGGGCATGCAGGAACCACCTCTCAGACATGCCAGAACCCCGTGCCAATGACCCCGGAAGCACCAGCCGAGCACGCCAGAACCACCTGCTCAACTCGCCTGAACCACCTGCCGGACACGCCAAAATCACCTGCCCGCTACACCAGCACCACTTCGGGGACAAGCCGGAATCACGTGAGGGGCATGCCGGCACAGCCTCTCAGACTGAACCTCGTGCCGGACACCACAGAACCACCTGCCGGACAGACCGGAACCACCTGCCGGACACGCCGGAACCACCGGCTCGACCCGCCGGAACGACCGCTGGACATGCAAAATCACCTGCCGGCTACGCCGGAAACACTTGGCGAACACTCCGGAATCACCTGCCGGGCATGCCGGAACCACCTCTCAGATATGCCAGAACCACGTGCCAATGACCCCGGAAGCACCTGCCGAGCACGCCAGAACCACCTGCTCGACTCGCCAGAACCACCTGCCGGACACGCAAAAATCACCTGCCGGCTACGCCACAACCAGTTGGGGAACACTTCGGAATCACCTGCCGGGCTTGCTGGAACCACCTGCCGGTCATGCCAAAATCACCTGCCAACTACGCCAGTACCACTTGGCGGACACTGTGGAAACACCTGTCGGGCCAGCCAGAACAACATCTCACACGTGCCAGAACCATGTGCATGAGATGCTGGAACCACACCCCGAACAGACGGAAAACACCTGCCAGACCCGTCTGAACAACCTGACGAGCACGCCGGAGCCACCTGCTCGACTCGCCGGAACCACCTACCTGACATGCCCAAATCACCAGCCGGGTATGCCAGAACCACTTGGCGGACACTCCGGAATCATCTGCCGGACATGCCGGAACCAGCTCTCATAAACACCAGAACCACGTGCCGGAGACGCCGGAAGCACCTGCCGAGCATGCCGGAGCCACCTGCTCGACTCGCCAGAAACACCTGCTGGACATGCCAAAATCACCTGCCGGGTACGCCAGAACCACCTGGCGGACACTCCGAAATCACCTGCCGCGCATGCCGGAACCACCTCTCAGACGTGCCGGAAGCACATGCCAGAAACGCCGGAAACACCTACCGGACAGACCGGAACCACCTGCCGAGCACGCCGGAGCCACCTGTTCGACTGGCTGGAACCACCTGCCGGACAGGCCAATATTAACTGCTGGCTATGCCAGAACCATCTGGGGGACAGTCCGGAATCACTTGCCAGCCATGGCGGAACCATCTCTCACACGTACCAGAACCACCTGCCGGAGAAGCTGGAAACACGTCCTGGACAGACTGGAACCACGTGACGGCCATGCCTGAACCACCTGCCGAGCATGGCGGAACCACCTGCCGGACACGCCAAAATCACCTGCGTGCTACGCCAGAACCAGTTGGACGACTCTCCGAAATGACCTGCTGGGCATGTTGGAACCACCTCTCAGACGTGCCAGAAGCACGTGGCGGACAGTCCGGAATCACCTGTTGGGCATACGCAACCACCTCTGAGACGTACCAGAACCACATGCCGTGCACGCCGGAACCACATACCTGACAGACCGGAATCAAATTTTGGGCATGCCGGAACCACCAGTCAGATGTGCCAGAAACACGTGCCGGAGACGCCGGAAGGACCTGCCGAGCACGTCGCAACCACCTGCTCAACTCGCCTGAACCACCTGCCGGACACGCCAAAATCACCTGCCCGCTACACCAGCACCACTTCGGGGACAAGCCGGAATCACGTGAGGGGCATGCCGGCACAGCCTCTCAGACTGAACCTCGTGCCGGACACCACAGAACCACCTGCCGGACAGACCGGAACCACCTGCCGGACACGCCGGAACCAGCTCTCAGACACACCAGAACCACGTGTCGGAGACGCCGGAAGCACCTGCCGAGCATGCCGGAGCCACCTGCTCGACTCGCCAGAAACACCTGCCGGACACGCCAAAATCACCTGCCGGGTACGCCAGAACCACCTGGCGGACACTCCGAAATCACCTGTCGCGCATGCCGGAACCACCTCTCAGACGTGCCGGAAGCACGTGCCGGACACGCCGGAATCACCTAGCGGACAGACCGGAACCACCTGCCGAGCACGCCGGAGCCACCTGTTCGACTGGCTGGAACCACCTGCCGGACAGGCCAATATTAACTGCTGGCTATGCCAGAACCACCTGGGTGACAGTCCGGGATCACCTGCCAGCCATGGCGGAACCACCTCTCACACGTACCAGAACCACCTGCCGGAGAAGCTGGAAACACGTCCTGGACAGTCTGGAACCACCTGCCGGCCAAGCCTGAACCACCTGCCAAGCACAACGGAACAACCTGCCAGACACGCCAAAATCACCTGCGTGTTATGCCAGAACCACTTGGAGGACTCTCTGGGATGACCTGCCGGGCATGCCGGAACCACCTCTCAGACGTGCCAGAACCATGTGGCGGACAGTCCGGAATCACCTGTTGGGCATGCGCAACCACCTCTGAGACGTACCAGAACCACATGCCGTGCAGGCTGGAACCACCTACCGGACAGACCGGAATCACCTTTCGGGCATGCCGGAACCACCTGTCAGATGTGCCAGAAACACGTGCCGGAGACGCCGGAAGCACCGGCCAAGCACGTTGGAACCACCTGCTCAACTCGCCTGAACCACCTGCCGGACATGCCAAAATCACCTGCCGACTATGCCAGAACCACTTGGCGAACACTCCGGAATCACTTGCCGGGCATGCAGGAACCACCTCTCAGACATGCCAGAACCCCGTGCCAATGACCCCGGAAGCACCAGCCGAGCACGCCGGAACCACCTGCTCAACTCGCCTGAACCACCTGCCGGACACGCCAAAATCACCTGCCCGCTACACCAGCACCACTTCGGGGACAAGCCGGAATCACGTGAGGGGCATGCCGGCACAGCCTCTCAGACTGAACCTCGTGCCGGACACCACAGAACCACCTGCCGGACAGACCGGAACCACCTGCCGGACACGCCGGAACCACCGGCTCGACCCGCCGGAACGACCGCTGGACATGCAAAATCACCTGCCGGCTACGCCGGAAACACTTGGCGAACACTCCGGAATCACCTGCCGGGCATGCCGGAACCACCTCTCAGATAAGCCAGAACCACGTGACAATGACCCCGGAAGCACCTGCCGAGCACGCCGGAACCACCTGCTCGACTCGCCAGAACCACCTGCCGGACACGCAAAAATCACCTGCCGGCTACGCCACAACCAGTTGGGGAACACTTCGGAATCACCTGCCGGGCTTGCTGGAACCACCTGCCGGTCATGCCAAAATCACCTGCCAACTACGCCAGTACCACTTGGCGGACACTGTGGAAACACCTGTCGCGCCGGCCGGAACCACATCTCACACGTGCCAGAACCATGTGCATGAGATGCTGGAACCACACCCCGAACAGACGGAAAACACCTGCCAGACCCGTCTGAACAACCTGCCGAAAACGCCGGAGCCACCTGCTCGACTCGCCGGAACCACCTACCTGACATGCCCAAATCACCAGCCGGGTATGCCAGAACCACTTGGCGGACACTCCAGAATCATCTGCCGGACATGCCGGAACCAGCTCTCAGACACACCAGAACCACGTGCCGGAGACGCCGGAAGCACCTGCCGAGCATGCCGGAGCCACCTGCTCGACTCGCCAGAAACACCTGCCGGACACGCCAATATCACCTGCCGGGTACGCCAGAACCACCTGGCGGACACTCCGAAATCACCTGCCGCGCATGCTGGAACCACCTCTCAGACGTGCCGGAAGCACGTGCCGGACACGCCGGAAACACCTAGCGGACAGACCGGAACCACCTGCCGAGCACGCCGGAGCCACCTGTTCGACTGGCTGGAACCACCTGCCGGACAGGCCAATATTAACTGCTGGCTATGCCAGAACCACCTGGGGGACAGTCTGGGATCACCTGCCAGCCATGGCGGAACCACCTCTCACACGTACCAGAACCACCTGCCGGAGAAGCTGGAAACACGTCCTGGACAGTCTGGAACCACCTGCCGGCCAAGCCTGAACCACCTGCCAAGCACAACGGAACAACCTGCCAGACACGCCAAAATCACCTGCGTGTTATGCCAGAACCACTTGGAGGACTCTCTGGGATGACCTGCCGGGCATGCCGGAACCACCTCTCAGACGTGCCAGAACCATGTGGCGGACAGTCCGGAATCACCTGTTGGGCATGCGCAACCACCTCTGAGACGTACCAGAACCACATGCCGTGCAGGCTGGAACCACCTACCGGACAGACCGGAATCACCTTTCGGGCATGCCGGAACCACCTGTCAGATGTGCCAGAAACACGTGCCGGAGACGCCGGAAGCACCTGCCAAGCACGTTGGAACCACCTGCTCAACTCGCCTGAACCACCTGCCGGACATGCCAAAATCACCTGCCGACTATGCCAGAACCACTTGGCGAACACTCCGGAATCACTTGCCGGGCATGCAGGAACCACCTCTCAGATATGCCAGAACCCCGTGCCAATGACCCCGGAAGCACCAGCCGAGCACGCCGGAACCACCTGCTCAACTCGCCTGAACCAACTGCCGGACACGCCAAAATCACCTGCCCGCTACACCAGCACCACTTCGGGGACAAGCCGGAATCACGTGAGGGGCATGCCGGCACAGCCTCTCAGACTGAACCTCGTGCCGGACACCACAGAACCACCTGCCGGACAGACCGGAACCACCTGCCGGACACGCCGGAACCACCGGCTCGACCCGCCGGAACGACCGCTGGACATGCAAAATCACCTGCCGGCTACGCCGGAAACACTTGGCGAACACTCCGGAATAATCTGCCGGGCATGCCGGAACCACCTCTCAGATATGCCAGAACCACGTGCCAATGACCCTGGAAGCACCTGCCGAGCACGCCGGAACCACCTGCTCGACTCGCCAGAACCACCTGCCGGACACGCAAAAATCACCTGCCGGCTACGCCACAACCAGTTGGGGAACACTTCGGAATCACCTGCCGGGCTTGCTGGAACCACCTGCCGGTCATGCCAAAATCACCTGCCAACTACGCCAGTACCACTTGGCGGACACTGTGGAAACACCTGTTGGGCCGGCCGGAACCACATCTCAGACGTGCCAGAACCATGTGCATGAGCTGCAGGAACCACACCCCGAATAGACGGAAAACACCTGCCAGACCCGTCTGAACAACCTGCCGAGCACGCCGGAGCCACCTGCTCGACTCGCCGGAACCACATACCTGACATGCCCAAATCACCAGCCGGGTATGCCAGAACCACTTGGCTGACACTCCAGAATCATCTGCCGGACATGCCGGAACCAGCTCTCAGACACACCAGAACCACGTGCCGGAGACTCCGGAAGCACCTGCCGAGCATGCCGGAGCCACCTGCTCGACTCGCCAGAAACACCTGCCGGACACGCCAAAATCACCTGCCGGGTACGCCAGAACCACCTGGCGGACACTCCGAAATCACCTGTCGCGCATGCCGGAACCACCTCTCAGACGTGCCGGAAGCACGTGCCGGACACGCCGGAATCACCTAGCGGACAGACCGGAACCACCTGCCGAGCACGCCAGAGCCACCTGTTCGACTGGCTGGAACCACCTGCCGGACAGGCCAATATTAACTGCTGGCTATGCCAAAAGCACCTGGGGGACAGTCCGGGATCACCTGCCAGCCATGGCGGAACCACCTCTCACACGTACCAGAACCACCTGCCGGAGAAGCTGGAAACACGTCCTGGACAGTCTGGAACCACCTGCCGACCAAGCCTGAACCACCGGCCAAGCACAACGGAACAACCTGCCAGACACGCCAAAATCACCTGCGTGTTATGCCAGAACCACTTGGAGGACTCTCTGGGATGACCTGCCGTGCATGTCGGAACCACCTCTCAGACGTGCCAGAACCATGTGGCGGACAGTCCGGAATCACCTGTTGGGCATGCGCAACCACCTCTGAGACGTACCAGAACCACATGCCGTGCAGGCTGGAACCACCTACCGGACAGACCGGAATCACCTTTCGGGCATGCCGGAACCACCTGTCAGATGTGCCAGAAACACGTGCCGGAGACGCCGGAAGCACCTGCCAAGCACGTTGGAACCACCTGCTCAGCTCGCCTGAACCACCTGCCGGACATGCCAAAATCACCTGCCGACTATGCCAGAACCACTTGGCGAACACTCCGGAATCACTTGCCGGGCATGCAGGAACCACCTCTCAGACATGCCAGAACCCCGTGCCAATGACCCCGGAAGCACCAGCCGAGCACGCCGGAACCACCTGCTCAACTCGCCTGAACCACCTGCCGGACACGCCAAAATCACCTGCCCGCTACACCAGCACCACTTCGGGGACAAGCCGGAATCACGTGAGGGGCATGCCGGCACAGCCTCTCAGACTGAACCTCGTGCCGGACACCACAGAACCACCTGCCGGACAGACCGGAACCACCTGCCGGACACGCCGGAACCACCGGCTCGACCCGCCGGAACGACCGCTGGACATGCAAAATCACCTGCCGGCTACGCCGGAAACACTTGCCGAACACTCCGGAATCACCTGCCGGGCATGCCGGAACCACCTCTCAGATAAGCCAGAACCACGTGCCAATGACCCCGGAAGCACCTGCCGAGCACGCCGGAACCACCTGCTCGACTCGCCAGAACCACCTGCCGGACACGCAAAAATCACCTGCCAGCTACGCCACAACCAGTTGGGGAACACTTCGGAATCACCTGCCGGGCTTGCTGGAACCACCTGCCGGTCATGCCAAAATCACCTGCCAACTACGCCAGTACCACTTGGCGGACACTGTGGAAACACCTGTCGGGCCGGCCGGAACCACATCTCAGACGTGCCAGAACCATGTGCATGAGATGCTGGAACCAAACGCCGAACAGACGGAAAACACCTGCCAGACCCGTCTGAACAACCTGCCGAGCACGCCAGAGGCACCTGCTCGACTCGCAGGAGCCACCTACCTGACATGCCAAAATCACCAGCCGGGTATGCCAGAACCACTTGGCGGACACTCCGGAATCATCTGCCGGACATGCCAGAACCAGCTCTGAGACACACCAGAACCACGTGCCGGAGACGCCGGAAGCACCTGCCGAGCATGCCGGAGCCACCTGCTCGACTCGCCAGAAACACCTGCCGGACACGCCAAAATCACCTGCCGGGTACGCCAGAACCACCTGGCGGACACTCCGAAATCACCTGTCGCGCATGCCGGAACCACCTCTCAGACGTGCCGGAAGCACGTGCCGGACACGCCGGAATCACCTAGCGGACAGACCGGAACCACCTGCCGAGCACGCCGGAGCCACCTGTTCGACTGGCTGGAACCACCTGCCGGACAGGCCAATATTAACTGCTGGCTATGCCAGAACCACCTGGGGGACAGTCCGGGATCACCTACCAGCCATGGCGGAACCACCTCTCAGACGTACCAGAACCACCTGCCGGAGAAGCTGGAAACACGTCCTGGACAGTCTGGAACCACCTGCCGGCCAAGCCTGAACCACCTGCCAAGCACAACGGAACAACCTGCCAGACACGCCAAAATCACCTGCGTGTTATGCCAGAACCACTTGGAGGACTCTCTGGGATGACCTGCCGGGCATGCCGGAACCACCTCTCAGACGTGCCAGAACCATGTGGCGGACAGTCCGGAATCACCTGTTGGGCATGCGCAACCACCTCTGAGACGTACCAGAACCACATGCCGTGCAGGCTGGAACCACCTACCGGACAGACCGGAATCACCTTTCGGGCATGCCGGAACCACCTGTCAGATGTGCCAGAAACACGTGCCGGAGACGCCGGAAGCACCTGCCAAGCACGTTGGAACCACCTGCTCAACTCGCATGAACCACCTGCCAGACATGCCAAAATCACCTGCCGACTATGCCAGAACCACTTGGCGAACACTCCGGAATCACTTGCCGGGCATGCAGGAACCACCTCTCAGACATGCCAGAACCCCGTGCCAATGACCCCGGAAGCACCAGCCGAGCACGCCGGAACCACCTGCTCAACTCGCCTGAACCACCTGCCGGACACGCCAAAATCACCTGCCCGCTACACCAGCACCACTTCGGGGACAAGCCGGAATCACGTGAGGGGCATGCCTGCACAGCCTCTCAGACTGAACCTCGTGCCGGACACCACAGAACCACCTGCCGGACAGACCGGAACCACCTGCCGGACACGCCGGAACCACCGGCTCGACCCGCCGGAACGACCGCTGGACATGCAAAATCACCTGCCGGCTACGCCGGAAACACTTGGCGAACACTCCGGAATCACCTGCCGGGCATGCCGGAACCACCTCTCAGATAAGCCAGAACCACGTGCCAATGACCCCGGAAGCACCTGCCGAGCACGCCGGAACCACCTGCTCGACTCGCCAGAACCACCTCCCGGACACGCAAAAATCACCTGCCAGCTACGCCACAACCAGTTGGGGAACACTTCGGAATGACCTGCCGGGCTTGCTGGAACCACCTGCCGGTCATGCCAAAATCACCTGCCAACTACGCCAGTACCACTTGGCGGACACTGTGGAAACACCTGTCGGGCCGGCCGGAACCACATCTCACACGTGCCAGAACCATGTGCATGAGATGCTGGAACCAAACGCCGAACAGACGGAAAACACCTGCCAGACCCGTCTGAACAACCTGCCGAGCACGCCAGAGGCACCTGCTCGACTCGCAGGAACCACCTACCTGACATGCCAAAATCACCAGCCGGGTATGCCAGAACCACTTGGCGGACACTCCGGAATCATCTGCCGGACATGCCAGAACCAGCTCTGAGACACACCAGAACCACGTGCCGGAGACGCCGGAAGCACCTGCCGAGCATGCCGGAGCCACCTGCTCGACTCGCCAGAAACACCTGCCGGACACGCCAAAATCACCTGCCGGGTACGCCAGAACCACCTGGCGGACACTCCGAAATCACCTGTCGCGCATGCCGGAACCACCTCTCAGACGTGCCGGAAGCACGTGCCGGACACGCCGGAATCACCTAGCGGACAGACCGGAACCACCTGCCGAGCACGCCGGAGCCACCTGTTCGACTGGCTGGAACCACCTGCCGGACAGGCCAATATTAACTGCTGGCTATGCCAGAACCACCTGGGGGACAGTCCGGGATCACCTACCAGCCATGGCGGAACCACCTCTCACACGTACCAGAACCACCTGCCGGAGAAGCTGGAAACACGTCCTGGACAGTCTGGAACCACCTGCCGGCCAAGCCTGAACCACCTGCCAAGCACAACGGAACAACCTGCCAGACACGCCAAAATCACCTGCGTGTTATGCCAGAACCACTTGGAGGACTCTCTGGGATGACCTGCCGGGCATGCCGGAACCACCTCTCAGACGTGCCAGAACCATGTGGCGGACAGTCCGGAATCACCTGTTGGGCATGCGCAACCACCTCTGAGACGTACCAGAACCACATGCCGTGCAGGCTGGAACCACCTACCGGACAGACCGGAATCACCTTTCGGGCATGCCGGAACCACCTGTCAGATGTGCCAGAAACACGTGCCGGAGACGCCGGAAGCACCTGCCAAGCACGTTGGAACCACCTGCTCAACTCGCCTGAACCACCTGCCGGACATGCCAAAATCACCTGCCGACTATGCCAGAACCACTTGGCGAACACTCCGGAATCACTTGCCGGGCATGCAGGAACCACCTCTCAGACATGCCAGAACCCCGTGCCAATGACCCCGGAAGCACCAGCCGAGCACGCCGGAACCACCTGCTCAACTCGCCTGAACCACCTGCCGGACACGCCAAAATCACCTGCCCGCTACACCAGCACCACTTCGGGCACAAGCCGGAATCACGTGAGGGGCATGCCGGCACAGCCTCTCAGACTGAACCTCGTGCCAGAGACCACAGAACCACCTGCCGGACAGACCGGAACCACCTGCCGGACACGCCGGAACCACCGGCTCGACCCGCCGGAACGACCGCTGGACATGCAAAATCACCTGCCGGCTACGCCGGAAACACTTGCCGAACACTCCGGAATCACCTGCCGGGCATGCCGGAACCACCTCTCAGATAAGCCAGAACCACGTGCCAATGACCCCGGAAGCACCTGCCGAGCACGCCGGAACCACCTGCTCGACTCGCCAGAACCACCTGCCGGACACGCAAAAATCACCTGCCAGCTACGCCACAACCAGTTGGGGAACACTTCGGAATCACCTGCCGGGCTTGCTGGAACCACCTGCCGGTCATGCCAAAATCACCTGCCAACTACGCCAGTACCACTTGGCGGACACTGTGGAAACACCTGTCGGGCCGGCCGGAACCACATCTCAGACGTGCCAGAACCATGTGCATGAGATGCTGGAACCACACCCCGAACAGACGGAAAACACCTGCCAGACCCGTCTGAACAACCTGCCGAGCACGCCGGAGCCACCTGCTCGACTCGCCGGAACCACCTACCTGAGATGCCCAAATCACCAGCCGGGTATGCCAGAACCACTTGGCGGACACTCCGGAATCGTCTGCCGGACATGCCGGAACCAGCTCTGAGACACACCAGAACCACGTGCCGGAGACGCCGGAAGCACCTGCCGAGCATGCCGGAGCCACCTGCTCGACTCGCCAGAAACACCTGCCGGACACGCCAAAATCACCTGCCGGGTACGCCAGAACCACCTGGCGGACACTCCGAAATCACCTGTCGCGCATGCCGGAACCACCTCTCAGACGTGCCGGAAGCACATGCCGGACACGCCGGAATCACCTAGCGGACAGACCGGAACCACCTGCCGAGCACGCCAGAGCCACCTGTTCGACTGGCTGGAACCATCTGCCGGACAGGCCAATATTAACTGCTGGCTATGCCAGAACCACCTGGGGGACAGTCCGGGATCACCTGCCAGCCATGGCGGAACCACCTCTCACACGTACCAGAACCACCTGCCGGAGAAGCTGGAAACACGTCCTGGACAGTCTGGAACCACCTGCCGGCCAAGCCTGAACCACCTGCCAAGCACAACGGAACAACCTGCCAGACACGCCAAAATCACCTGCGTGTTATGCCAGAACCACTTGGAGGACTCTCTGGGATGACCTGCCGGGCATGCCGGAACCACCTCTCAGACGTGCCAGAACCATGTGGCGGACAGTCCGGAATCACCTGTTGGGCATGCACAACCACCTCTGAGACGTACCAGAACCACATGCCGTGCAGGCTGGAACCACCTACCGGACAGACCGGAATCACCTTTCGGGCATGCCGGAACCACCTGTCAGATGTGCCAGAAACACGTGTCGGAGACGCCGGAAGCACCTGCCAAGCACGTTGGAACCACCTGCTCAACTCGCCTGAACCACCTGCCGGACATGCCAAAATCACCTGCCGACTATGCCAGAACCACTTGGCGAACACTCCGGAATCACTTGCCGGGCATGCAGGAACCACCTCTCAGACATGCCAGAACCCCGTGCCCATGACCCCGGAAGCACCAGCCGAGCACGCCGGAACCACCTGCTCAACTCGCCTGAACCACATGCCGGATACGCAAAAATCACCTGCCCGCTACACCAGCACCACTTCGGGGACAAGCCGGAATCACGTGAGGGGCATGCCGGCACAGCCTCTCAGACTGAACCTCGTGCCGGACACCACAGAACCACCTGCCGGACAGACCGGAACCACCTGCCGAGCACTCCGTAGCCACCTGTTCGACTGGCTGGAACCACCTGCCGGACAGGCCAATATTAACTGCTGGCTATGCCAGAACCATCTGGGGGACAGTCGGAATCACCTGCCAGCCATGGCGGAACCACCTCTCACACGTACCAGAACCACCTGCCGGAGAACCTGGAAACACGTCCTGGACAGACTGGAACCACGTGACGGCCATGCCTGAACCACCTGCCGAGCATGGCGGAACCACCTGCCGGACACGCCATAATCACCTGCGGGCTATGCCAGAACCACTTGACGACTCTCCGAAATGACCTGCCGTGCATGTTGGAACCACCTCTCAGACGTGCCAGAAGCACGTGGCGGACAGTCCGGAATCACCTGTTGGGCATACGCAACCACCTCTGAGACGTACCAGAACCACGTGCCGTGCACGCCGGAACCACCTACCGGACAGACCGGAATCAACTTTTGGGCATGCCGGAACCACCAGTCAGATGTGCCAGAAACACGTGCCGGAGACGCCGGAAGGACCTGCCGAGCACGTCGCAACCACCTGCTCAACTCGCCTGAACCACCTGCCGGACACGCCAAAATCACCTGCCCGCTACACCAGCACCACTTCGGGGACAAGCCGGAATCACGTGAGGGGCATGCCGGCACAGCCTCTCAGACTGAACCTCATGCCGGACACCACAGAACCACCTGCCGGACAGACCGGAACCACCTGCCGGACACGCCGGAACCACCGGCTCGACCCGCCGGAACGACCGCTGGACATGCAAAATCACCTGCCGGCTACGCCGGAAACACTTGGCGAACACTCCGGAATCACCTGCCGGGCATGCCGGAACCACCTCTCGGATAAGCCAGAACCACGTGCCAATGACCCCGGAAGCACCTGCCGAGCACGCCGGAACCACCTGCTCGACTCGCCAGAACCACCTGCCGGACACGCAAAAATCACCTGCCGGCTACGCCACAACCAGTTGGGGAACACTTCGGAATCACCTGCCGGGCTTGCTGGAACCACCTGCCGGTCATGCCAAAATCACCTGCCAACTACGCCAGTACCACTTGGCGGACACTGTGGAAACACCTGTCGGGCCGGCCGGAACCACATCTCACACGTGCCAGAACCATGTGCATGAGATGCTGGAACCACACCCCGAAAAGACGGAAAACACCTGCCAGACCCGTCTGAACAACCTGCCGAGCACGCCGGAGCCACTTGCTCGACTCGCCGGAACCACCTACCTGACATGCCCAAATCACCAGCCGGGTATGCCAGAACCACTTGGCGGACACTCCGGAATCATCTGCCGGACATGCCGGAACCAGCTCTCAGACACACCAGAACCACGTGCCGGAGACGCCGGAAGCACCTGCCGAGCATGCCGGAGCCACCTGCTCGACTCGCCAGAAACACCTGCCGGACACGCCAAAATCACCTGCCGGGTACGCCAGAACCACCTGGCGGACACTCCGAAATCACCTGTCGCGCATGCCGGAACCACCTCTCAGACGTGCCGGAAGCACGTGCCGGACACGCCGGAATCACCTACCGGACAGACCGGAACCACCTGCCGAGCACGCCGGAGCCACCTGTTCGAATGGCTGGAACCACCTGCCGGACAGGCCAATATTAACTGCTGGCTATGCCAGAACCACCTGGGTGACAGTCCGGGATCACCAGCCAGCCATGGCGGAACCACCTCTCACACGTACCAGAACCACCTGCCGGAGAAGCTGGAAACACGTCCTGGACAGTCTGGAACCACCTGCCGGCCAAGCCTGAACCACCTGCCAAGCACAACGGAACAACCTGCCAGACACGCCAAAATCACCTGCGTGTTATGCCAGAACCACTTGGAGGACTCTCTGGGATGACCTGCCGGGCATGCCGGAACCACCTCTCAGACGTGCCAGAACCATGTGGCGGACAGTCCGGAATCACCTGTTGGGCATGCGCAACCACCTCTGAGACGTACCAGAACCACATGCCGTGCAGGCTGGAACCACCTACCGGACAGACCGGAATCACCTTTCGGGCATGCCGGAACCACCTGTCAGATGTGCCAGAAACACGTGCCGGAGACGCCGGAAGCACCTGCCAAGCACGTTGGAACCACCTGCTCAACTCGCCTGAACCACCTGCCGGACATGCCAAAATCACCTGCCGACTATGCCAGAACCACTTGGCGAACACTCCGGAATCACTTGCCGGGCATGCAGGAACCACCTCTCAGACATGCCAGAACCCCGTGCCAATGACCCCGGAAGCACCAGCCGAGCACGCCGGAACCACCTGCTCAACTCGCCTGAACCACCTGCCGGACACGCCAAAATCACCTGCCCGCTACACCAGCACCACTTCGGGGACAAGCCGGAATCACGTGAGGGGCATGCCGGCACAGCCTCTCAGACTGAACCTCGTGCCGGACACCACAGAACCACCTGCCGGACAGACCGGAACCACCTGCCGGACACGCCGCAACCACCGGCTCGACCCGCCGGAACGACCGCTGGACATGCAAAATCACCTGCCGGCTACGCCGGAAACACTTGCCGAACACTCCGGAATCACCTGCCGGGCCTGCCGGAACCACCTCTCAGACATGCCAGAACCACGTGCCAACGACCCTGGAAGCACCAGCCGAGCACGCCGGAACCACCTGCTCGACTCGCCAGAACCACCTGCCGGACATGCAAAAATCACCTGCCGGCTACGCCACAACCAGTTGGGGAACACTTCGGAATCACCTGCCGGGCTTGCTGGAACCACCTGCCGGTCACGCCAAAATCACCTGCCAATTACGCCAGTACCACTTGGCGGACACTGTAGAAAAACCTGTCGGGCCGGCCGGAACCACATCTCACACGTGCCAGAACCATGTGCATGAGATGCTGGAACCACACCCCGAACAGACGGAAAACACCTGCCAGACCCGTCTGAACAACCTGCCGAGCACGCCGGAGCCACCTGCTCGACTCGCCGGAACCACCTACCTGACATGCCCAAATCACCAGCCGGGTATGCCAGAACCACTTGGCGGACACTCCGGAATCATCTGCCGGACATGCCGGAACCAGCTCTCAGACACACCAGAACCACGTGCCGGAGACGCCGGAAGCACCTGCCGAGCATGCCGGAGCCACCTGCTCGACTCGCCAGAAACACCTGCCGGACACGCCAAAATCACCTGCCGGGTACGCCAGAACCACCTGGCGGACACTCCGAAATCACCTGTCGCGCATGCCGGAACCACCTCTCAGACGTGCCGGAAGCACGTGCCGGACACGCCGGAATCACCTACCGGACAGACCGGAACCACCTGCCGAGCACTCCGTAGCCACCTGTTCGACTGGCTGGAACCACCTGCCGGACAGGCCAATATTAACTGCTGGCTATGCCAGAACCATCTGGGGGACAGTCGGAATCACCTGCCAGCCATGGCGGAACCACCTCTCACACGTACCAGAACCACCTGCCGGAGAACCTGGAAACACGTCCTGGACAGACTGGAACCACGTGACGGCCATGCCTGAACCACCTGCCGAGCATGGCGGAACCACCTGCCGGACACGCCATAATCACCTGTGGGCTATGCCAGAACCACTTGACGACTCTCCGAAATGACCTGCCGTGCATGTTGGAACCACCTCTCAGACGTGCCAGAAGCACGTGGCGGACAGTCCGGAATCACCTGTTGGGCATACGCAACCACCTCTGAGACGTACCAGAACCACGTGCCGTGCACGCCGGAACCACCTACCGGACAGACCGGAATCAACTTTTGGGCATGCCGGAACCACCAGTCAGATGTGCCAGAAACACGTGCCGGAGACGCCGGAAGCACCTGCCGAGCACGTCGCAACCACCTGCTCAACTCGCCTGAACCACCTGCCGGACACGCCAAAATCACCTGCCGGGTACGCCAGAACCACCTGGCGGACACTCCGAAATCACCTGTCGCGCATGCCGGAACCACCTCTCAGACGTGCCGGAAGCACGTGCCGGACACACCGGAATCACCTAGCGGACAGACCGGAACCACCTGCCGAGCACGCCAGAGCCACCTGTTCGACTGGCTGGAACCACCTGCCGGACAGGCCAATATTAACTGCTGGCTATGCCAAAAGCACCTGGGGGACAGTCCGGGATCACCTGCCAGCCATGGCGGAACCACCTCTCACACGTACCAGAACCACCTGCCGGAGAAGCTGGAAACACGTCCTGGACAGTCTGGAACCACCTGCCGACCAAGCCTGAACCACCTGCCAAGCACAACGGAACAACCTGCCAGACACGCCAAAATCACCTGCGTGTTATGCCAGAACCACTTGGAGGACTCTCTGGGATGACCTGCCGCGCATGCCGGAACCACCTCTCAGACGTGCCAGAATCATGTGGCGGACAGTCCGGAATCACCTGTTGGGCATGCGCAACCACCTCTGAGACGTACCAGAACCACATGCCGTGCAGGCTGGAACCACCTACCGGACAGACCGGAATCACCTTTCGGGCATGCCGGAACCACCTGTCAGATGTGCCAGAAACACGTGCCGGAGACGCCGGAAGCACCTGCCAAGCACGTTGGAACCACCTGCTCAACTCGCCTGAACCACCTGCCGGACATGCCAAAATCACCTGCCGACTATGCCAGAACCACTTGGCGAACACTCCGGAATCAATTGCCGGGCATGCAGGAACCACCTCTCAGACATGCCAGAACCCCGTGCCAATGACCCCGGAAGCACCAGCCGAGCACGCCGGAACCACCTGCTCAACTCGCCTGAACCACCTACCGGACACGCCAAAATCACCTGCCCGCTACACCAGCACCACTTCGGGGACAAGCCGGAATCACGTGAGGGGCATGCCGGCACAGCCTCTCAGACTGAACCTCGTGCCGGACACCACGGAACCACCTGCCGGACAGACCGGAACCACCTGCCGGACACGCCGGAACCACCGGCTCGACCCGCCGGAACGACCGCTGGACATGCAAAATCACCTGCCGGCTACGCCGGAAACACTTGGCGAACACTCCGGAATCACCTGCCGGGCATGCCGGAACCACCTCTCAGATATGCCAGAACCACGTGCCAATGACCCCGGAAGCACCTGCCGAGCACGCCAGAACCACCTGCTCGACTCGCCAGAACCACCTGCCGGACACGCAAAAATCACCTGCCGGCTACGCCACAACCAGTTGGGGAACACTTCGGAATCACCTGCCGGGCTTGCTGGAACCACCTGCCGGTCATGCCAAAATCACCTGCCAACTACGCCAGTACCACTTGGCGGACACTGTGGAAACACCTGTCGGGCCAGCCAGAACAACATCTCACACGTGCCAGAACCATGTGCATGAGATGCTGGAACCACACCCCGAACAGACGGAAAACACCTGCCAGACCCGTCTGAACAACCTGACGAGCACGCCGGAGCCACCTGCTCGACTCGCCGGAACCACCTACCTGACATGCCCAAATCACCAGCCGGGTATGCCAGAACCACTTGGCGGACACTCCGGAATCATCTGCCGGACATGCCGGAACCAGCTCTCATAAACACCAGAACCACGTGCCGGAGACGCCGGAAGCACCTGCCGAGCATGCCGGAGCCACCTGCTCGACTCGCCAGAAACACCTGCTGGACATGCCAAAATCACCTGCCGGGTACGCCAGAACCACCTGGCGGACACTCCGAAATCACCTGCCGCGCATGCCGGAACCACCTCTCAGACGTGCCGGAAGCACATGCCAGACACGCCGGAAACACCTACCGGACAGACCGGAACCACCTGCCGAGCACGCCGGAGCCACCTGTTCGACTGGCTGGAACCACCTGCCGGACAGGCCAATATTAACTGCTGGCTATGCCAGAACCATCTGGGGGACAGTCCGGAATCACTTGCCAGCCATGGCGGAACCATCTCTCACACGTACCAGAACCACCTGCCGGAGAAGCTGGAAACACTTCCTGGACAGACTGGAACCACGTGACGGCCATGCCTGAACCACCTGCCGAGCATGGCGGAACCACCTGCCGTACACGCCAAAATCACCTGCGTGCTACGCCAGAACCAGTTGGACGACTCTCCGAAATGACCTGCTGGGCATGTTGGAACCACCTCTCAGACGTGCCAGAAGCACGTGGCGGACAGTCCGGAGTCACCTGTTGGGCATACGCAACCACCTCTGAGACGTACCAGAACCACGTGCCGTGCACGCCGGAACCACATACCTGACAGACCGGAATCAAATTTTGGGCATGCCGGAACCACCAGTCAGATGTGCCAGAAACACGTGCCGGAGACGCCGGAAGCACCTGCCGGGCACGTCGCAACCACCTGCTCAACTCGCCTGAACCACCTGCCGGACACGCCAAAATCACCTGCCCGCTACACCAGCACCACTTCGGGGACAAGCCGGAATCACGTGAGGGGCATGCCGGCACAGCCTCTCAGACTGAACCTCGTGCCGGACACCACAGAACCACCTGCCGGACAGACCGGAACCACCTGCCGGACACGCCGGAACCACCGGCTCGACCCGCCGGAACGACCGCTGGACATGCAAAATCACCTGCCGGCTACGCCGGAAACACTTGGCGAACACTCCGGAATCACCTGCCGGGCATGCCGGAACCACCTCTCAGATAAGCCAGAACCACGTGCCAATGACCCCGGAAGCACCTGCCGAGCACGCCGGAACCACCTGCTCGACTCGCCAGAACCACCTGCCGGACACGCAAAAATCACCTGCCGGCTACGCCACAACCAGTTGGGGAACACTTCGGAATCACCTGCCGGGCTTGCTGGAACCACCTGCCGGTCATGCCAAAATCACCTGCCAACTACGCCAGTACCACTTGGCGGACACTGTGGAAACACCTGTCGGGCCGGCCGGAACCACATCTCACACGTGCCAGAACCATGTGCATGAGATGCTGGAACCACACCCCGAACAGACGGAAAACACCTGCCAGACCCGTCTGAACAACGTGCCGAGCACGCCAGAGCCACCTGCTCGACTCGCCGGAACCACCTACCTGACATGCCCAAATCACCAGCCGGGTATGCCAGAACCACTTGGCGGACACTCCGGAATCATCTGCCGGACATGCCGGAACCAGCTCTCAGACACACCAGAACCACGTGTCGGAGACGCCGGAAGCACCTGCCGAGCATGCCGGAGCCACCTGCTCGACTCGCCAGAAACACCTGCCGGACACGCCAAAATCACCTGCCGGGTACGCCAGAACCACCTGGCGGACACTCCGAAATCACCTGTCGCGCATGCCGGAACCACCTCTCAGACGTGCCGGAAGCACGTGCCGGACACGCCGGAATCACCTAGCGGACAGACCGGAACCACCTGCCGAGCACGCCGGAGCCACCTGTTCGACTGGCTGGAACCACCTGCCGGACAGGCCAATATTAACTGCTGGCTATGCCAGAACCACCTGGGTGACAGTCCGGGATCACCTGCCAGCCATGGCGGAACCACCTCTCACACGTACCAGAACCACCTGCCGGAGAAGCTGGAAACACGTCCTGGACAGTCTGGAACCACCTGCCGGCCAAGCCTGAACCACCTGCCAAGCACAACGGAACAACCTGCCAGACACGCCAAAATCACCTGCGTGTTATGCCAGAACCACTTGGAGGACTCTCTGGGATGACCTGCCGGGCATGCCGGAACCACCTCTCAGACGTGCCAGAACCATGTGGCGGACAGTCCGGAATCACCTGTTGGGCATGCGCAACCACCTCTGAGAGGTACCAGAACCACATGCCGTGCAGGCTGGAACCACCTACCGGACAGACCGGAATCACCTTTCGGGCATGCCGGAACCACCTGTCAGATGTGCCAGAAACACGTGCCGGAGACGCCGGAAGCACCGGCCAAGCACGTTGGAACCACCTGCTCAACTCGCCTGAACCACCTGCCGGACATGCCAAAATCACCTGCCGACTATGCCAGAACCGCTTGGCGAACACTCCGGAATCACTTGCCGGGCATGCAGGAACCACCTCTCAGACATGCCAGAACCCCGTGCCAATGACCCCGGAAGCACCAGCCGAGCACGCCGGAACCACCTGATCAACTCGCCTGAACCACCTGCCGGACACGCCAAAATCACCTGCCCGCTACACCAGCACCACTTCGGGGACAAGCCGGAATCACGTGAGGGGCATGCCGGCACAGCCTCTCAGACTGAACCTCGTGCCGGACACCACAGAACCACCTGCCGGACAGACCGGAACCACCTGCCGGACACGCCGGAACCACCGGCTCGACCCGCCGGAACGACCGCTGGACATGCAAAATCACCTGCCGGCTACGCCGGAAACACTTGGCGAACACTCCGGAATCACCTGCCGGGCATGCCGGAACCACCTCTCAGATAAGCCAGAACCACGTGACAATGACCCCGGAAGCACCTGCCGAGCACGCCGGAACCACCTGCTCGACTCGCCAGAACCACCTGCCGGACACGCAAAAATCACCTGCCGGCTACGCCACAACCAGTTGGGGAACACTTCGGAATCACCTGCCGGTCTTGCTGGAACCACCTGCCGGTCATGCCAAAATCACCTGCCAACTACGCCAGTACCACTTGGCGGACACTGTGGAAACACCTGTTGGGCCGGCCGGAACCACATCTCAGACGTGCCAGAACCATGTGCATGAGCTGCAGGAACCACACCCCGAATAGACGGAAAACACCTGCCAGACCCGTCTGAACAACCTGCCGAGCACGCCGGAGCCACCTGCTCGACTCGCCGGAACCACCTACCTGACATGCCCAAATCACCAGCCGGGTATGCCAGAACCACTTGGCTGACACTCCAGAATCATCTGCCGGACATGCCGGAACCAGCTCTCAGACACACCAGAACCACGTGCCGGAGACGCCGGAAGCACCTGCCGAGCATGCCGGAGCCACCTGCTCGACTCGCCAGAAACACCTGCCGGACACGCCAAAATCACCTGCCGGGTACGCCAGAACCACCTGGCGGACACTCCGAAATCACCTGTCGCGCATGCCGGAACCACCTCTCAGACGTGCCGGAAGCACGTGCCGGACACGCCGGAATCACCTAGCGGACAGACCGGAACCACCTGCCGAGCACGCCAGAGCCACCTGTTCGACTGGCTGGAACCACCTGCCGGACAGGCCAATATTAACTGCTGGCTATGCCAAAAGCACCTGGGGGACAGTCCGGGATCACCTGCCAGCCATGGCGGAACCACCTCTCACACGTACCAGAACCACCTGCCGGAGAAGCTGGAAACACGTCCTGGACAGTCTGGAACCACCTGCCAACCAAGCCTGAACCACCGGCCAAGCACAACGGAACAACCTGCCAGACACGCCAAAATCACCTGCGTGTTATGCCAGAACCACTTGGAGGACTCTCTGGGATGACCTGCCGTGCATGTCGGAACCACCTCTCAGACGTGCCAGAACCATGTGGCGGACAGTCCGGAATCACCTGTTGGGCATGCGCAACCACCTCTGAGACGTACCAGAACCACATGCCGTGCAGGCTGGAACCACCTACCGGACAGACCGGAATCACCTTTCGGGCATGCCGGAACCACCTGTCAGATGTGCCAGAAACACGTGCCGGAGACGCCGGAAGCACCTGCCAAGCACGTTGGAACCACCTGCTCAGCTCGCCTGAACCACCTGCCGGACATGCCAAAATCACCTGCCGACTATGCCAGAACCACTTGGCGAACACTCCGGAATCACTTGCCGGGCATGCAGGAACCACCTCTCAGACATGCCAGAACCCCGTGCCAATGACCCCGGAAGCACCAGCCGAGCACGCCGGAACCACCTGCTCAACTCGCCTGAACCACCTGCCGGACACGCCAAAATCACCTGCCCGCTACACCAGCACCACTTCGGGGACAAGCCGGAATCACGTGAGGGGCATGCCGGCACAGCCTCTCAGACTGAATCTCGTGCCGGACACCACAGAACCACCTGCCGGACAGACCGGAACCACCTGCCGGACACGCCGGAACCACCGGCTCGACCCGCCGGAACGACCGCTGGACATGCAAAATCACCTGCCGGCTACGCCGGAAACACTTGCCGAACACTCCGGAATCACCTGCCGGGCATGCCGGAACCACCTCTCAGATAAGCCAGAACCACGTGCCAATGACCCCGGAAGCACCTGCCGAGCACGCCGGAACCACCTGCTCGACTCGCCAGAACCACCTGCCGGACACGCAAAAATCACCTGCCAGCTACGCCACAACCAGTTGGGGAACACTTCGGAATCACCTGCCGGGCTTGCTGGAACCACCTGCCGGTCATGCCAAAATCACCTGCCAACTACGCCAGTACCACTTGGCGGACACTGTGGAAACACCTGTCGGGCCGGCCGGAACCACATCTCACACGTGCCAGAACCATGTGCATGAGATGCTGGAACCAAACGCCGAACAGACGGAAAACACCTGCCAGACCCGTCTGAACAACCTGCCGAGCACGCCAGAGGCACCTGCTCGACTCGCAGGAACCACCTACCTGACATGCCCAAATCACCAGCCGGGTATGCCAGAACCACTTGGCGGACACTCCGGAATCATCTGCCGGACATGCCAGAACCAGCTCTGAGACACACCAGAACCACGTGCCGGAGACGCCGGAAGCACCTGCCGAGCATGCCGGAGCCACCTGCTCGACTCGCCAGAAACACCTGCCGGACACGCCAAAATCACCTGCCGGGTACGCCAGAACCACCTGGCGGACACTCCGAAATCACCTGTCGCGCATGCCGGAACCACCTCTCAGACGTGCCGGAAGCACGTGCCGGACACGCCGGAATCACCTAGCGGACAGACCGGAACCACCTGCCGAGCACGCCGGAGCCACCTGTTCGACTGGCTGGAACCACCTGCCGGACAGGCCAATATTAACTGCTGGCTATGCCAGAACCACCTGGGGGACAATCCGGGATCACCTACCAGCCATGGCGGAACCACCTCTCACACGTACCAGAACCACCTGCCGGAGAAGCTGGAAACACGTCCTGGACAGTCTGGAACCACCTGCCGGCCAAGCCTGAACCACCTGCCAAGCACAACGGAACAACCTGCCAGACACGCCAAAATCACCTGCGTGTTATGCCAGAACCACTTGGAGGACTCTCTGGGGTGACCTGCCGGGCATGCCGGAACCACCTCTCAGACGTGCCAGAACCATGTGGCGGACAGTCCGGAATCACCTGTTGGGCATGCGCAACCACCTCTGAGACGTACCAGAACCACATGCCGTGCAGGCTGGAACCACCTACCGGACAGACCGGAATCACCTTTCGGGCATGCCGGAACCACCTGTCAGATGTGCCAGAAACACGTGCCGGAGACGCCGGAAGCACCTGCCAAGCACGTTGGAACCACCTGCTCAACTCGCCTGAACCACCTGCCGGACATGCCAAAATCACCTGCCGACTATGCCAGAACCACTTGGCGAACACTCCGGAATCACTTGCCGGGCATGCAGGAACCACCTCTCAGACATGCCAGAACCCCGTGCCAATGACCCCGGAAGCACCAGCCGAGCACGCCGGAACCACCTGCTCAACTCGCCTGAACCACCTGCCGGACACGCCAAAATCACCTGCCCGCTACACCAGCACCACTTCGGGCACAAGCCGGAATCACGTGAGGGGCATGCCGGCACAGCCTCTCAGACTGAACCTCGTGCCAGAGACCACAGAACCACCTGCCGGACAGACCGGAACCACCTGCCGGACACGCCGGAACCACCGGCTCGACCCGCCGGAACGACCGCTGGACATGCAAAATCACCTGCCGGCTACGCCGGAAACACTTGCCGAACACTCCGGAATCACCTGCCGGGCATGCCGGAACCACCTCTCAGATAAGCCAGAACCACGTGCCAATGACCCCGGAAGCACCTGCCGAGCACGCCGGAACCACCTGCTCGACTCGCCAGAACCACCTGCCGGACACGCAAAAATCACCTGCCAGCTACGCCACAACCAGTTGGGGAACACTTCGGAATCACCTGCCGGGCTTGCTGGAACCACCTGCCGGTCATGCCAAAATCACCTGCCAACTACGCCAGTACCACTTGGCGGACACTGTGGAAACACCTGTCGGGCCGGCCGGAACCACATCTCAGACGTGCCAGAACCATGTGCATGAGATGCTGGAACCAAACGCCGAACAGACGGAAAACACCTGCCAGACCCGTCTGAACAACCTGCCGAGCACGCCGGAGCCACCTGCTCGACTCGCCGGAACCACCTACCTGAGATGCCCAAATCACCAGCCGGGTATGCCAGAACCACTTGGCGGACACTCCGGAATCATCTGCCGGACATGCCGGAACCAGCTCTCAGACACACCAGAACCACGTGCCGGAGACGCCGGAAGCACCTGCCGAGCATGCCGGAGCCACCTGCTCGACTCGCCAGAAACACCTGCCGGACACGCCAAAATCACCTGCCGGGTACGCCAGAACCACCTGGCGGACACTCCGAAATCACCTGTCGCGCATGCCGGAACCACCTCTCAGACGTGCCGGAAGCACGTGCCGGACACGCCGGAATCACCTAGCGGACAGACCGGAACCACCTGCCGAGCACGCCGGAGCCACCTGTTCGACTGGCTGGTACCACCTGCCTGACATGCCAAAATCAACAGCCGGGTATGCCAGAACCACTTGGCGGACACTCCGGAATCATCTGCCGTACATGCCGGATCCAGCTCTCAGACACAGCAGAACCACCTGCCGGACACGCCGGAATCACCTAGCGGACCACCGGAACCACCTGCCGAGCACGCCGGAGCCACCTGTTCGACTCGCTGGAACCACCTGCCGGACAGGCCAATATCAACTGCTGGCTATGCCAGAACCACCTGGGGGACGGTCCGGAATCACCTGCCAGCCATGGCGGAACCACCTCTCAGACGTACCGGAACCACCTGCCGGAGAAGCTGGAAACACGTCCTGTACAGTCTGGAACCACCTGCCGTCCAAGCCTGAACCACCTGCCAAGCACAACGGAACAACCTGCCAGACACGCCAAAATCACCTGCGTGTTATGCCAGAACCACTTGGAGGACTCTCTGGGATGACCAGCCGGGCATGCCGGAACCACCTCTCAGACGTGCCAGAACCATGTGGTGGACAGTCCGGAATCACCTGTTGGGCATACGCAACCACCTCTGACACGTACCAGAACCATGTGCCGTGCACGCCGGAACCACCTACCGGACAGACCGGAATCAACTTTTGGGCATGCCGGAACCACCAGTCAGATGTGCCAGAAACACGTGCCGGAGACGCCGGAAGCACCTGCCGAGCACGTCGCAACCACCTGCTCAACTCGCCTGAACCACCTGCCGGACACGCCAAAATCACCTGCCCGCTACACCAGCACCACTTCGGGGACAAGCCGGAATCACGTGAGGGGCATGCCGGCACAGCCTCTCAGACTGAACCTCGTGCCGGACACCACAGAACCACCTGCCGGACAGACCGGAACCACCTGCCGGACACGCCGGAACCACCGGCTCGACCCGCCGGAACGACCGCTGGACATGCAAAATCACCTGCCGGCTACACCGGAAACACTTGGCGAACACTCCGGAATCACCTGCCGGGCATGCGGGAACCACCTCTCAGATATGCCAGAACCACGGGCCAATGACCCCGGAAGCACCTGCCGAGCACGCCGGAACCACCTGCTCGACTCGCCAGAACCACCTGCCGGACACGCAAAAATCACCTGCCGGCTACGCCACAACCAGTTGGGGAACACTTCGGAATCACCTGCCGGGCTTGCTGGAACCACCTGCCGGTCATGCCAAAATCACCTGCAAACTACGCCAGTACCACTTGGCGGACACTGTGGAAACACCTGTCGGGCCGGCAGGAACCACATCTCACACGTGCCAGAACCATGTGCATGAGATGCTGGAACCACACCCCGAACAGACGGAAAACACCTGCCAGACCCGTCTGAACAACCTGCCGAGCACGCCGGAGCCACCTGCTCGACTCGCCGGAACCACCTACCTGACATGCCCAAATCACCAGCCGGGTATGCCAGAACCACTTGGCGGACACTCCGGAATCATCTGCCGGACATGCCGGAACCAGCTCTCAGACACACCAGAACCACGTGCCGGAGACGCCGGAAGCACCTGCCGAGCATGCCGGAGCCACCTGCTCGACTCGCCAGAAACACCTGCCGGACACGCCAAAATCACCTGCCGGGTACGCCAGAACCACCTGGCGGACACTCCGAAATCACCTGTCGCGCATGCCGGAACCACCTCTCAGACGTGCCGGAAGCACGTGCCGGACACGCCGGAATCACCTAGCGGACAGACCGGAACCACCTGCCGAGCACGCCGGAGCCACCTGTTCGACTGGCTGGTACCACCTGCCTGACATGCCAAAATCAACAGCCGGGTATGCCAGAACCACTTGGCGGACACTCCGGAATCATCTGCCGTACATGCCGGATCCAGCTCTCAGACACAGCAGAACCACCTGCCGGACACGCCGGAATCACCTAGCGGACCACCGGAACCACCTGCCGAGCACGCCGGAGCCACCTGTTCGACTCGCTGGAACCACCTGCCGGACAGGCCAATATCAACTGCTGGCTATGCCAGAACCACCTGGGGGACGGTCCGGAATCACCTGCCAGCCATGGCGGAACCACCTCTCAGACGTACCGGAACCACCTGCCGGAGAAGCTGGAAACACGTCCTGTACAGTCTGGAACCACCTGCCGTCCAAGCCTGAACCACCTGCCAAGCACAACGGAACAACCTGCCAGACACGCCAAAATCACCTGCGTGTTATGCCAGAACCACTTGGAGGACTCTCTGGGATGACCAGCCGGGCATGCCGGAACCACCTCTCAGACGTGCCAGAACCATGTGGTGGACAGTCCGGAATCACCTGTTGGGCATACGCAACCACCTCTGACACGTACCAGAACCATGTGCCGTGCACGCCGGAACCACCTACCGGACAGACCGGAATCAACTTTTGGGCATGCCGGAACCACCAGTCAGATGTGCCAGAAACACGTGCCGGAGACGCCGGAAGCACCTGCCGAGCACGTCGCAACCACCTGCTCAACTCGCCTGAACCACCTGCCGGACACGCCAAAATCACCTGCCCGCTACACCAGCACCACTTCGGGGACAAGCCGGAATCACGTGAGGGGCATGCCGGCACAGCCTCTCAGACTGAACCTCGTGCCGGACACCACAGAACCACCTGCCGGACAGACCGGAACCACCTGCCGGACACGCCGGAACCACCGGCTCGACCCGCCGGAACGACCGCTGGACATGCAAAATCACCTGCCGGCTACACCGGAAACACTTGGCGAACACTCCGGAATCACCTGCCGGGCATGCGGGAACCACCTCTCAGATATGCCAGAACCACGGGCCAATGACCCCGGAAGCACCTGCCGAGCACGCCGGAACCACCTGCTCGACTCGCCAGAACCACCTGCCGGACACGCAAAAATCACCTGCCGGCTACGCCACAACCAGTTGGGGAACACTTCGGAATCACCTGCCGGGCTTGCTGGAACCACCTGCCGGTCATGCCAAAATCACCTGCAAACTACGCCAGTACCACTTGGCGGACACTGTGGAAACACCTGTCGGGCCGGCAGGAACCACATCTCACACGTGCCAGAACCATGTGCATGAGATGCTGGAACCACACCCCGAACAGACGGAAAACACCTGCCAGACCCGTCTGAACAACCTGCCGAGCACGCCGGAGCCACCTGCTCGACTCGCCGGAACCACCTACCTGACATGCCCAAATCACCAGCCGGGTATGCCAGAACCACTTGGCGGACACTCCGGAATCATCTGCCGGACATGCCGGAACCAGCTCTCAGACACACCAGAACCACGTGCCGGAGACGCCGGAAGCACCTGCCGAGCATGCCGGAGCCACCTGCTCGACTCGCCAGAAACACCTGCCGGACACGCCAAAATCACCTGCGGGGTACCCCAGAACCACCTGGCGGACACTCCGAAACCACCTGTCGCGCATGCCGGAACCACCTCTCAGACGTGCCGGAAGCACGTGCCGGACACGCCGGAATCACCTACCGGACAGACCGGAACCACCTGCCGAGCACGCTGGAGCCACCTGTTCGACTCGCTGGAACCACCTGCCGGACAGGCCAATATCAACTGCTGGCTATGCCAGAACCACCTGGGGGACGGTCCGGAATCACCTGCCAGCCATGGCGGAACCACCTCTCAGACGTACCAGAACCACCTGCCGGAGAAGCTGGAAACACGTCCTGGACAGTCTGGAACCACCTGCCGGCCAAGCCTGAACCACCTGCCAAGCACAACGGAACAACCTGCCAGACACGCCAAAATCACCTGCGTGTTATGCCAGAACCACTTGGAGGACTCTCTGGGATGACCTGCCGGGCATGCCGGAACCACCTCTCAGACGTGCCAGAACCATGCGGCGGACAGTCCGGAATCACCTGTTGGGCATGCGCAACCACCTCTGAGACGTACCAGAACCACATGCCGTGCAGGCTGGAACCACCTACCGGACAGACCGGAATCACCTTTCGGGCATGCCGGAACCACCTGTCAGATGTGCCAGAAACACGTGCCGGAGATGCCGGAAGCACCTGCCAAGCACGTTGGAACCACCTGCTCAACTCGCCTGAACCATCTGCCGGACATGCCAAAATCACCTGCCGACTATGCCAGAACCACTTGGCGAACACTCCGGAATCACTTGCCGGGCATGCAGGAACCACCTCTCAGACATGCCAGAACCCCGTGCCAATGACCCCGGAAGCACCAGCCGAGCACGCCGGAACCACCTGCTCGACTCGCCAGAACCACCAGCCGATCACGCAAAAATCACCTGCCGGCTACGCCACAACCAGTTGGTGAACACTTTGGAATCACCTGCCAGGCTTGCTGGAACCACCTGCCAGTCATGCCAAAATCACCTGCCAACTACGCCAGAACCGCTTGGCGGACACTGCGGAAACACCTGTCGGGCCGGCTGGAACCACATCTCAGACGTGCCAGAAACGTGTTCATGAGATGCTGGAACCACACCCCGAACAGACGGATACCACCTGCCAAAACCGCCTGAACCACCTGCTGAGCACGCCGGAACCACCTGCTCGACTCACCGGTACCACCTCCCTGACACGCCAAAATCACCTGCTGGGTATGCCAGAACCACTTGGCGGACACTCCGGAATCATCTGCCGGACATGCCGGAACCAGCTCTCAGACACACCAGAACCACGTGCCGGAGACGCCGGAAGCACCTGCCGAGCATGCCGGAGCCACCTGCTCGACTCGCCAGAAACACCTGCCGGACACGCCAAAATCACCTGCCGGGTACGCCAGAACCACCTGGCGGACACTCCGAAATCACCTGTCGCGCATGCCGGAACCACCTCTCAGACGTGCCGGAAGCACGTGCCGGACACGCCGGAATCACCTAGCGGACAGACCGGAACCACCTGCCGAGCACGCCGGAGCCACCTGTTCGACTGGCTGGTACCACCTGCCTGACATGCCAAAATCAACAGCCGGGTATGCCAGAACCACTTGGCGGACACTCCGGAATCATCTGCCGTACATGCCGGATCCAGCTCTCAGACACAGCAGAACCACCTGCCGGACACGCCGGAATCACCTAGCGGACCACCGGAACCACCTGCCGAGCACGCCGGAGCCACCTGTTCGACTCGCTGGAACCACCTGCCGGACAGGCCAATATCAACTGCTGGCTATGCCAGAACCACCTGGGGGACGGTCCGGAATCACCTGCCAGCCATGGCGGAACCACCTCTCAGACGTACCGGAACCACCTGCCGGAGAAGCTGGAAACACGTCCTGTACAGTCTGGAACCACCTGCCGTCCAAGCCTGAACCACCTGCCAAGCACAACGGAACAACCTGCCAGACACGCCAAAATCACCTGCGTGTTATGCCAGAACCACTTGGAGGACTCTCTGGGATGACCAGCCGGGCATGCCGGAACCACCTCTCAGACGTGCCAGAACCATGTGGTGGACAGTCCGGAATCACCTGTTGGGCATACGCAACCACCTCTGACACGTACCAGAACCATGTGCCGTGCACGCCGGAACCACCTACCGGACAGACCGGAATCAACTTTTGGGCATGCCGGAACCACCAGTCAGATGTGCCAGAAACACGTGCCGGAGACGCCGGAAGCACCTGCCGAGCACGTCGCAACCACCTGCTCAACTCGCCTGAACCACCTGCCGGACACGCCAAAATCACCTGCCCGCTACACCAGCACCACTTCGGGGACAAGCCGGAATCACGTGAGGGGCATGCCGGCACAGCCTCTCAGACTGAACCTCGTGCCGGACACCACAGAACCACCTGCCGGACAGACCGGAACCACCTGCCGGACACGCCGGAACCACCGGCTCGACCCGCCGGAACGACCGCTGGACATGCAAAATCACCTGCCGGCTACACCGGAAACACTTGGCGAACACTCCGGAATCACCTGCCGGGCATGCGGGAACCACCTCTCAGATATGCCAGAACCACGGGCCAATGACCCCGGAAGCACCTGCCGAGCACGCCGGAACCACCTGCTCGACTCGCCAGAACCACCTGCCGGACACGCAAAAATCACCTGCCGGCTACGCCACAACCAGTTGGGGAACACTTCGGAATCACCTGCCGGGCTTGCTGGAACCACCTGCCGGTCATGCCAAAATCACCTGCAAACTACGCCAGTACCACTTGGCGGACACTGTGGAAACACCTGTCGGGCCGGCAGGAACCACATCTCACACGTGCCAGAACCATGTGCATGAGATGCTGGAACCACACCCCGAACAGACGGAAAACACCTGCCAGACCCGTCTGAACAACCTGCCGAGCACGCCGGAGCCACCTGCTCGACTCGCCGGAACCACCTACCTGACATGCCCAAATCACCAGCCGGGTATGCCAGAACCACTTGGCGGACACTCCGGAATCATCTGCCGGACATGCCGGAACCAGCTCTCAGACACACCAGAACCACGTGCCGGAGACGCCGGAAGCACCTGCCGAGCATGCCGGAGCCACCTGCTCGACTCGCCAGAAACACCTGCCGGACACGCCAAAATCACCTGCGGGGTACCCCAGAACCACCTGGCGGACACTCCGAAACCACCTGTCGCGCATGCCGGAACCACCTCTCAGACGTGCCGGAAGCACGTGCCGGACACGCCGGAATCACCTACCGGACAGACCGGAACCACCTGCCGAGCACGCTGGAGCCACCTGTTCGACTCGCTGGAACCACCTGCCGGACAGGCCAATATCAACTGCTGGCTATGCAAGAACCACCTGGGGGACGGTCCGGAATCACCTGCCAGCCATGGCGGAACCACCTCTCAGACGTACCAGAACCACCTGCCGGAGAAGCTGGAAACACGTCCTGGACAGTCTGGAACCACCTGCCGGCCAAGCCTGAACCACCTGCCAAGCACAACGGAACAACCTGCCAGACACGCCAAAATCACCTGCGTGTTATGCCAGAACCACTTGGAGGACTCTCTGGGATGACCTGCCGGGCATGCCGGAACCACCTCTCAGACGTGCCAGAACCATGCGGCGGACAGTCCGGAATCACCTGTTGGGCATGCGCAACCACCTCTGAGACGTACCAGAACCACATGCCGTGCAGGCTGGAACCACCTACCGGACAGACCGGAATCACCTTTCGGGCATGCCGGAACCACCTGTCAGATGTGCCAGAAACACGTGCCGGAGATGCCGGAAGCACCTGCCAAGCACGTTGGAACCACCTGCTCAACTCGCCTGAACCATCTGCCGGACATGCCAAAATCACCTGCCGACTATGCCAGAACCACTTGGCGAACACTCCGGAATCACTTGCCGGGCATGCAGGAACCACCTCTCAGACATGCCAGAACCCCGTGCCAATGACCCCGGAAGCACCAGCCGAGCACGCCGGAACCACCTGCTCGACTCGCCAGAACCACCAGCCGATCACGCAAAAATCACCTGCCGGCTACGCCACAACCAGTTGGTGAACACTTTGGAATCACCTGCCAGGCTTGCTGGAACCACCTGCCAGTCATGCCAAAATCACCTGCCAACTACGCCAGAACCGCTTGGCGGACACTGCGGAAACACCTGTCGGGCCGGCTGGAACCACATCTCAGACGTGCCAGAAACGTGTTCATGAGATGCTGGAACCACACCCCGAACAGACGGATACCACCTGCCAAAACCGCCTGAACCACCTGCTGAGCACGCCGGAACCACCTGCTCGACTCACCGGTACCACCTCCCTGACACGCCAAAATCACCTGCTGGGTATGCCAGAACCACTTGGCGGACACTCCGGAATCATCTGCCGGACATGCCGGAACCAGCTCTCAGACACACCAGAACCACGTGCCGGAGACTCCGGAAGCACCTGCCGAGCATGCCGGAGCCACCTGCTCGACTCGCCAGAAACACCTCCCGGACACGCCAAAATCACCTGCCGGGCATGCCAGAACCACCTGGCGGACACTACGGAATCACCTGCCGCGCATGCCGGAACCACCTCTCAGACGTGCCGGAAGCACGTGCCGGACACGCCGGAAACACCTACCGGACAGACCGGAACCACCTGCCAAGAACGCCGGAGCCACCTGTTCGACTCACTGGAACCACCTGCCGGACAGGCCAATATCAAATGCTGGCTATGCCAGAACCACCTGGGGGACAGTCCGGGATCACCTGCCAGCCATGGCGGAACCACCTCTCAGACGTACCAGAACCACCTGCCGGAGAAGCTGGAAACACGTCCTGGACAGACTGGAACCACGTGACGGCCGTGCCTGAACCACCTGCCGAGCACGGCGGAACCACCTGCCGGACACGCCAAAATCACCTGCGGGCTACGCCAGAACCACTTGGACGACTCTCCGAAATGACCTGCCGGGCATGTTGGAACCACCTCTCAGACGTGCCAGAAGCACGTGGCGGACAGTCCGGAATCACCTGTTGGGCATACGCAACCACCTCTGACACGTACCAGAACCACGTGCCGTGCACGCCGGAACCACCTGCCGGACAGTCCGGAATCAACTTTTGGGCATGCCGGAACCACCAGTCAGATGTGCCAGAAACACGTGCCGGAGACGCCGGAAGCACCTGCCGAGCACGTCGCAACCACCCGCTCAACTCGCCTGAACCACTTGCCGGACATGCCAAAATCACCTGCCCGCTACACCAGCACCACTTCGGGGACAAGCCGGAATCACGTGAGGGGCATGCCGGCACAGCCTCTCAGACTGAACCTCGTGCCGGACACCACAGAACCACCTGCCGGACAGACCGGAACCACCTGCCGGACACGCCGGAACCACCGGCTCGACCCGCCGGAACGACCGCTGGACATGCAAAATCACCTGCCGGCTACGCCGGAAACACTTGGCGAACACTCCGGAATCACCTGCCGGGCATGCCGGAACCACCTCTCAGATATGCCAGAACCACGTGCCAATGACCCCGGAAGCACCAGCCGAGCACGCCGGAACCACCTGCTCGACTCGCCAGAACCACCTGCCGGACACGCAAAAATCACCTGCCAGCTACGCCACAACCAGTTGGGGAACACTTCGGAATCACCTGCCGGGCTTGCTGGAACCACCTGCCGGTCATGCCAAAATCACCTGCCAACTACGCCAGGACCACTTGGCGGACACTGTGGAAACACCTGTCGGGCCGGCCGGAACCACATCTCAGACGTGCGAGAACCATGTGCATGAGATGCTGGAACCACACCCCGAACAGACGGAAAACACCTGCCAGACCCGTCTGAACAACCTGCCGAGCACGCCGGAGCCACCTGCTCGACTCGCCGGAACCACCTACCTGACATGCCCAAATCACCAGCCGGGTATGCCAGAACCACTTGGCGGACACTCCGGAATCATCTGCCGGACATGCCGGAACCAGCTCTCAGACACACCAGAACCACGTGCCGGAGACGCCGGAAGCACCTGCCGAGCATGCCGGAGCCACCTGCTCGACTCGCCGGAAACACCTGCCGGACACGCCAAAATCACCTGCGTGTTATGCCAGAACCACTTGGAGGACTCTCTGGGATGACCTGCCAGGCATGCCGGAACCACCTCTCAGACGTGCCAGAACCATGTGGCGGACAGTCCGGAATCACCTGTTGGGCATGCGCAACCACCTCTGAGACGTACCAGAACCACATGCCGTGCAGGCTGGAACCACCTACCGGACAGACCGGAATCACCTTTCGGGCATGCCGGAACCACCTGTCAGATGTGCCAGAAACACCTGCCGGACACGCCAAAATCACCTGCCGGGTACGCCAGAACCACCTGGCGGACACTCCGAAACCACCTGTCGCGCATGCCGGGACCACCTCTCAGACGTGCCGGAAGCACGTGCCGGACACGCCGGAATCACCTACCGGACAGACCGGAACCACCTGCCGAGCACACCGGAGCCACCTGTTCGACTCGCTGGAACCACCTGCCGGACAGGCCAATATCAACTGCTGGCTATGCCAGAACCACCTGGGGGATGGTCCGGAATCACCTGCCAGCCATGGCGGAACCACCTCTCAGACGTACCAGAACCACCTGCCGGAGAAGCTGGAAACACGTCCTGGACAGTCTGGAACCACCTGCCGGCCAAGCCTGAACCACCTGCCAAGCACAACGGAACAACCTGCCAGACACGCCAAAATCACCTGCGTGTTATGCCAGAACCACTTGGAGGACTCTCTGGGATGACCTGCCGAGCATGCCGGAACCACCTCTCAGACGTGCCAGAACCACCTGCCGGAGAAGCTGGAAACACGTCCTGGACAGACTGGAACCACGTGACGGCCATGCCTGAACCACCTGCCGAGCACGGCGGAACCACCTGCCGGACACGCCAAAATCACCTGCGGGCTACGCCAGAACCACTTGGACGACTCTCCGAAATGACCAGCCGGGCATGTTGGAACCACCTCTCAGACGTGCCAGAAGCACGTGGCGGACAGTCCGGAATCACCTGTTGGGCATACGCAACCACCTCTGAGACGTACCAGAACCACGTGCCGTGCACGCCGGAACCACCTACCGGACAGACCGGAATCAACTTTTGGGCATGCCGGAACCACCAGTCAGATGTGCCAGAAACACGTGCCGGAGACGCCGGAAGCACCTGCCGAGCACGTCGCAACCACCTGCTCAACTCGCCTGAACCACCTGCCGGACATGCCAAAATCACCTGCCGACTATGCCAGAACCACTTGGCGAACACTCCGGAATCACTTGCCGGGCATGCAGGAACCACCTCTCAGACATGCCAGAACCCCGTGCCAATGACCCCGGAAGCACCAGCCGAGCACGCCGGAACCACCTGCTCAACTCGCCTGAACCACCTGCCGGACACGCCAAAATCACCTGCCCGCTACACCAGCACCACTTCGGGGACAAGCCGGAATCACGTGAGGGGCATGCCGGCACCGCCTCTCAGACTGAACCTCGTGCCAGACACCACAGAACCACCTGCCGGACAGACCGGAACCACCTGCCGGACACGCCGGAACCACTGGCTCGACCCTCCAGAACGACCACTGGACATGCAAAATCACCTGCCGGCTACGCCGGAAACACTTGGCGAACACTCCAGAATCACCTGGAGGGCATGCCGGAACCACCCATCAGATATGCCAGAACCACGTGCCAATGACCCCGGAAGCACCTGCCGAGCACGCCGGAACCACCTGCTCGACTCGCCAGAACCACCTGCCGGACACGCAAAAATCACCTGCCGGCTACGCCACAACCAGTTGGGGAACACTTCGGAATCACCTGCCGGGCTTGATGGAACCACCTGCCGGTCATGCCAATATTAACTGCTGGCTATGCCAGAACCACCTGGGGGACGGTCCGGAATCACCTGCCAGCCATGGCGGACCCACCTCTCACACGTACCAGAACCACCTGCCGGAGAAGCTGGAAACACGTCCTGGACAGTCTGGAACCACCTGCCGGCCAAGCCTGAACCACCTGCCAAGCACAACGGAACAACCTGCCAGACACGCCAAAATCACCTGCGTGTTATGCCAGAACCACTTGGAGGACTCTCTGGGATGACCTGCCGGGCATGCCGGAACCACCTCTCAGACGTGCCAGAACCATGTGGCGGACAGTCCGGAATCACCTGTTGGGCATGCGCAACCACCTCTGAGACGTACCAGAACCACATGCCGTGCAGGCTGGAACCACCTACCGGACAGACCGGAATCACCTTTCGGGCATGCCGGAACCACCTGTCAGATGTGCCAGAAACACGTGCCGGAGACGCCGGAAGCACCTGCCAAGCACGTTGGAACCACCTGCTCAACTCGCCTGAACCACCTGCCGGACATGCCAAAATCACCTGCCAACTACGCCAGTACCACTTGGCGGACACTGTGGAAACACCTGTCGGGCCGGCCGGAACCACATCTCAGACGTGCCAGAACCATGTGCATGAGATGCTGGAACCACACCCCGAACAGACGGAAAACACCTGCCAGACCCGTCTGAACAACCTGCCGAGCACGCCGGAGCCACCTGCTCGACTCGCCGGAACCACCTACCTGACATGCCCAAATCACCAGCCGGGTATGCCAGAACAACTTGGCGGACACTCCGGAATCATCTGCCGGTCATGCCGGAACCAGCTCTCAGACACACCAGAACCACGTGCCGGAGACGCCGGAAGCACCTGCCGAGCATGCCGGAGCCACCTGCTCGACTCGCCAGAAACACCTGCCAGACACGCCAAAATCACCTGCCGGGTACGCCAGAACCACCTGGCGGACACTCCGAAATCACCTGTCGCGCATGCCGGAACCACCTCTCAGACGTGCCGGAAGCACGTGCCGGACACGCCGGAATCACCTAGCGGACAGACCGGAACCACCTGCCGAGCACGCCGGAGCCACCTGTTCGACTGGCTGGAACCACCTGCCTGACATGCCAAAATCAACAGCCGGGTATGCCAGAACCACTTGGCGGACACTCCGGAATCATCTGCCGTACATGCCGGATCCAGCTCTCAGACACACCAGAACCACCTGCCGGACACGCCGGAATCACCTAGCGGACCACCGGAACCACCTGCCGAGCACGCCGGAGCCACCTGTTCGACTGGCTGGAACCACCTGCCGGACAGGCCAATATCAACTGCTGGCTATGCCGGAACCACCTGGGGGACAGTCCGGGATCACCTGCCAGCCATGGCGGAACCACATCTCAGACGTACCAGAACCACCTGCCGGAGAAGCTGGAAACACGTCCTGGACAGACTGGAACCACGTGACGGCCATGCCTGAACCACCTGCCGAGCACGGCGGAACCACCTGCCGGACACGCCAAAATCACCTGCGGGCTACGCCAGAACCACTTGGACGACTCTCCGAAATGACCTGCCGGGCATGTTGGAACCACCTCTCAGACGTGCCAGAAGCACGTGGCGGAAAGTCCGGAATCACCTGTTGGGCATGCTCAACCACGTCTGAGACGTACCAGAACCACATGCCGTGCAGGCTGGAACCACCTACCGGACAGACCGGAATCACCTTTCGGGCATGCCGGAACCACCAGTCAGATGTGCCAGAAACACGTGCCGGAGACGCCGGAAGCACCTGCCGAGCACGTCGCAACCACCTGCTCAACTCGCCTGAACCACCTGCCGGACATGCCAAAATCACCTGCCGACTATGCCAGAACCACTTGGCGAACACTCCGGAATCACTTGCCGGGCATGCAGGAACCACCTCTCAGACATGCCAGAACCCCGTGCCAATGACCCCGGAAGCACCAGCCGAGCACGCCGGAACCACCTGCTCAACTCGCCTGAACCACCTGCCGGACACGCCAAAATCACCTGCCCGCTACACCAGCACCACTTCGGGGACAAGCCGGAATCACGTGAGGGGCATGCCGGCACAGCCTCTCAGACTGAACCTCGTGCCGGACACCACAGAACCACCTGCCGGACAGACCGGAACCACCTGCCGGACACGCCGGAACCACCGGCTCGACCCGCCAGAACGACCACTGGACATGCAAAATCACCTGCCGGCTACGCCGGAAACACTTGGCGAACACTCCGGAATCACCTGGAGGGCATGCCGGAACCACCCATCAGATATGCCAGAACCACGTGCCAATGACCCCGGAAGCACCTGCCGAGCACGCCGGAACCACCTGCTCGACTCGCCAGAACCACCTGCCGGACACGCAAAAATCACCTGCCGGCTACGCCACAACCAGTTGGGGAACACTTCGGAATCACCTGCCGGGCTTGATGGAACCACCTGCCGGTCATGCCAAAATCACCTGCCAACTACGCCAGTACCACTTGGCGGACACTGTGGAAACACCTGTCGGGCCGGCCGGAACCACATCTCAGACGTGCCAGAACCATGTGCATGAGATGCTGGAACCACACCCCGAACAGACGGAAAACACCTGCCAGACCCGTCTGAACAACCTGCCGAGCACGCCGGAGCCACCTGCTCGACTCGCCGGAACCACCTACCTGACATGCCCAAATCACCAGCCGGGTATGCCAGAACCACTTGGCGGACACTCCGGAATCATCTGCCGGACATGCCGGAACCAGCTCTCAGACACACCAGAACCACGTGCCGGAGACGCCGGAAGCACCTGCCGAGCATGCCGGAGCCACCTGCTCGACTCGCCAGAAACACCTGCCGGACACGCCAAAATCACCTGCCGGGTACGCCAGAACCACCTGGCGGACACTCCGAAATCACCTGTCGCGCATGCCGGAACCACCTCTCAGACGTGCCGGAAGCACGTGCCGGACACGCCAGAATCACCTAGCGGACAGACCGGAACCACCTGCCGAGCACGCCGGAGCCACCTGTTCGACTGGCTGGAACCACCTGCCTGACATGCCAAAATCAACAGCCGGGTATGCCAGAACCACTTGGCGGACACTCCGGAATCATCTGCCGTACATGCCGGATCCAGCTCTCAGACACACCAGAACCACCTGCCGGACACGCCGGAATCACCTAGCGGACCACCGGAACCACCTGCCGAGCACGCCGGAGCCACCTGTTCGACTGGCTGGAACCACCTGCCGGACAGGCCAATATCAACTGCTGGCTATGCCGGAACCACCTGGGGGACAGTCCGGGATCACCTGCCAGCCATGGCGGAACCACATCTCAGACGTACCAGAACCACCTGCCGGAGAAGCTGGAAACACGTCCTGCACAGACTGGAACCACGTGACGGCCATGCCTGAACCACCTGCCGAGCACGGCGGAACCACCTGCCGGACACGCCAAAATCACCTGCGGGCTACGCCAGAACCACTTGGACGACTCTCCGAAATGACCTGCCGGGCATGTTGGAACCACCTCTCAGACGTGCCAGAAGCACGTGGCGGAAAGTCCGGAATCACCTGTTGGGCATGCTCAACCACGTCTGAGACGTACCAGAACCACATGCCGTGCAGGCTGGAACCACCTACCGGACAGACCGGAATCACCTTTCGGGCATGCCGGAACCACCTGTCAGATGTGCAAGAAACACGTGCCGGAGACGCCGGAAGCACCTGCCAAGCACGTTGGAAACACCTGCTCAACTCGCCTGATCCACCTCCCTGACACGCCAAAATCAACTGCTGGGTATGCCAGAACCACTTGGCGGACACTCCGGAATCATCTGCCGGACATGCCGGAACCAGCTCTCAGACACACCAGAACCACGTGCCGGAGACGCCGGAAGCACCTGTCGAGCATGCCGGAGCCACCTGCTCGACTCGCCAGAAACACCTGCCGGACACGCCAAAATCACCTGCCGGGTACGCCAGAACCACCTGGCGGAAACTCCGAAACCACCTGTCGCGCATGCCGGAACCACCTCTCAGACGTTCCGGAAGCACGTGCCGGACACGCCGGAATCACCTACCGGACAGACCGGAACCACCTGCCGAGCACGCCGGAGCCACCTGTTCGACTCGCTGGAACCACCTGCCGGACAGGCCAATATCAACTGCTGGCTATGCCAGAACCACCTGGGGGACGGTCCGGAATCACCTGCCAGCCATGGCGGAACCACCTCTCAGACGTACCAGAACCACCTGCCGGAGAAGCTGGAAACACGTCCTGGACAGTCTGGAACCACCTGCCGGCCAAGCCTGAACCACCTGCCAAGCACAACGGAACAACCTGCCAGACACGCCAAAATAACCTGCGTGTTATGCCAGAACCACTTGGAGGACTCTCTGGGATGACCAGCCGGGCATGCCGGAACCACCTCTCAGACGTGCCAGAACCATGTGGTGGACAGTCCGGAATCACCTGTTGGGCATACGCAACCACCTCTGACACGTACCAGAACCACGTGCCGTGCACGCCGGAACCACCTACCGGACAGACCGGAATCAACTTTTGGGCATGCCGGAACCACCAGTCAGATGTGCCAGAAACACGTGCCGGAGACGCCGGAAGCACCTGCCGAGCACGTCGCAACCACCTGCTCAACTCGCCTGAACCACCTGCCGGAGAAGCTGGAAACACGTCCTGGACAGACTGGAACCACGTGACGGCCATGCCTGAACCACCTGCCGAGCACGGCGGAACCACCTGCCGGACACGCCAAAATCACCTGCGGGCTACGCCAGAACCACTTGGACGACTCTCCGAAATGACCTGCCGGGCATGTTGGAACCACCTCTCAGACGTGCCAGAAGCACGTGGCGGACAGTCCGGAATCACCTGTTGGGCATACGCAACCACCTCTGAGACGTACCAGAACCACGTGCCGTGCACGCCGGAACCACCTGCCGGACAGACCGGAATCAACTTTTGGGCATGCCAGAACCACCAGTCAGATGTGCCAGAAACACGTGCCGGAGACGCCGGAAGCACCTGCCGAGCACGTCGCAACCACCTGCTCAACTCGCCTGAACCACCTGCCGGACATGCCAAAATCACCTGCCGACTATGCCAGAACAACTTGGCGAACACTCCGGAATCACTTGCCGGGCATGCAGGAACCACCTCTCAGACATGCCAGAACCCCGTGCCAATGACCCCGGAAGCACCAGCCGAGCACGCCGGAACCACCTGCTCAACTCGCCTGAACCACCTGCCGGACACGCCAAAATCACCTGCCCGCTACACCAGCACCACTTCGGGGACAAGCCGGAATCACGTGAGGGGCATGCCGGCACAGCCTCTCAGACTGAACCTCGTGCCGGACACCACAGAACCACCTGCCGGACAGACCGGAACCACCTGCCGGACACGCCGGAACCACCGGCTCGACCCGCCAGAACGACCACTGGACATGCAAAATCACCTCCCGGCTACGCCGGAAACACTTGGCGAACACTCCGGAATCACCTGGAGGGCATGCCGGAACCACCCATCAGATATGCCAGAACCACGTGCCAATGACCCCGGAAGCACCTGCCGAGCACGCCGGAACCACCTGCTCGACTCGCCAGAACCACCTGCCGGACACGCAAAAATCACCTGCCGGCTACGCCACAACCAGTTGGGGAACACTTCGGAATCACCTGCCGGGCTTGATGGAACCACCTGCCGGTCATGCCAAAATCACCTGCCAACTACGCCAGTACCACTTGGCGGACACTGTGGAAACACCTGTCGGGCCGGCCGGAACCACATCTCACACGTGCCAGAACCATGTGCATGAGATGCTGGAACCACACCCCGAACAGACGGAAAACACCTGCCAGACTCGTCTGAACAACCTGCCGAGCACGCCGGAGCCACCTGCTCGACTCGCCGGAACCACCTACCTGACATGCCCAAATCACCAGCCGGGTATGCCAGAACCACTTGGCGGACACTCCGGAATCATCTGCCGGACATGCCGGAACCAGCTCTCAGACACACCAGAACCACGTGCCGGACACGCCGGAATCACCTAGCGCACCACCGGAAACACCTGCCGAGCACGCCGGAGCCACCTGTTCGACTGGCTCTAACCACCTGCCGGACAGGCCAATATTAACTGCTGGCTATGCCAGAACCACCTGGGGGACGGTCCGGAATCACCTGCCAGCCCTGGCGGACCCACCTCTCACACGTACCAGAACCACCTGCCGGAGAAGCTGGAAAAACGTCCTGGACAGTCTGGAACCACCTGCCGGCCAAGCCTGAACCACCTGCCAAGCACAACGGAACAACCTGCCAGACACGCCAAAATCACCTGCGTGTTATGCCAGAACCACTTGGAGGACTCTCTGGGATGACCTGCCGGGCATGCCGGGACCACCTCTCAGACGTGCCAGAACCATGTGGCGGACAGTCCGGAATCACCTGTTGGGCATGCGCAACCACCTCTGAGACGTACCAGAACCACATGCCGTGCAGGCTGGAACCACCTACCGGACAGACCGGAATCACCTTTCGGGCATGCCGGAACCACCTGTCAGATGTGCCAGAAACACGTGCCGGAGACGCCGGAAGCACCTGCCAAGCACGTTGGAACCACCTGCTCAACTCGCCTGAACCACCTGCCGGACATGCCAAAATCACCTGCCGACTATGCCAGAACCACTTGGCGAACACTCCGGAATCACTTGCCGGGCATGCAGGAACCACCTCTCAGACATGCCAGAATCCCGTGCCAATGACCCCGGAAGCACCAGCCGAGCACGCCAGAACCACCTGCTCAACTCGCCTGATCCACCTGCCGGACACGCCAAAATCACCTGCCCGCTACACCAGCACCACTTCGGGGACAAGCCGGAATCACGTGAGGGGCATGCCGGCACAGCCTCTCAGACTGAACCTCATGCCGGACACCACAGAACCACCTGCCGGACAGACCGGAACCACCTGCCGGACACGCCGGAACCACCGGCTCGACCCGCCGGAACGACCGCTGGACATGCAAAATCACCTGCCGGCTATGCCGGAAACACTTGGCGAACACTCCGGAATCACCTGCCGGGCATGCCGGAACCACCTCTCAGATATGCCAGAACCACGTGCCAATGACCCCGGAAGCACCTGCCGAGCACGCCGGAACCACATGCTCGACTCGCCCGAACCACATGCCGGACAGGCAAAAATCACCTGCCAGCTACGCCACAACCAGTTGGGGAACACTTCGGAATCACCTGCCGGCCTTGCAGGAACCACCTGCCGGTCATGCCAAAATCACCTGCCAACTACGCCAGTACCACTTGGCGGACACTGTGGAAACACCTGTCGGGCCGGCCGGAACCACATCTCACACGTGCCAGAAGCATGTGCATGAGATGCTGGAACCACACCCCGAACAGACGGAAAACACCTGCCAGACCCGTCTGAACAACCTGCCGAGCACGCCGGAGCCACCTGCTCGACTCGCCGGAACCACCTACCTGACATGCCCAAATCACCAGCCGGGTATGCCAGAACCACTTGGCGGACACTCTGGAATCATCTGCCGGACATGCCGGAACCAGCTCTCAGACACACCAGAACCACGTGCCGGAGACGCCGGAAGCACCTGCCGAGGATGCCGGAGCCACCTGCTCGACTCGCCAGAAACACCTGCCGGACACGCCAAAATCACCTGCCGGGTACGCCAGAACCACCTGGCGGACACTCCGAAATCACCTGCCGCGCATGCCGGAACCACCTCTCAGACGTGCCGGAAGCACGTGCCGGACACGCCGGAATCACCTAGCGGACAGACCGGAACCACCTGCCGAGCACGCCGGAGCCACCTGTTCGACTCGCTGGAGCCACCTGCCGGACAGGCCAATATCAACTGCTGGCTATGCCAGAACCACCTGGGGGACAGTCCGGGATCACCTGCCAGCCATGGCGGAACCACCTCTCACACGTACCAGAACCACCTGCCGGAGAACCTGGAAACACGTCCTGGACAAACTGGAACCACGTGACGGCCATGCCTGAACCACCTGCCGAGCACGGTCGAACCACCTGCCGGACACGCCAAAATCACCTGCGGGCTACGCCAGAACCACTTGGACGACTCTCCGAAATGACCTGCCGGGCATGTTGGAACCACCTCTCAGACGTGCCAGAAGCACGTGGCGGACAGTCCGGAATCACCTGTTGGGCATACGCAACCACCTCTGAGACGTACCAGAACCACGTGCCGTGCACGCCGGAACCACCTACCGGACAGACCGGAATCAACTTTTGGGCATGCCGGAACCACCAGTCAGATGTGCCAGAAACACGTGCCGGAGACGCCGGAAGCACCTGCCGAGCACGTCGCAACCACCTGCTCAACTCGCCTGAACCACCTGCCGGACACGCCAAAATCACCTGCCCGCTACACCAGCACCACTTCGGGGACAAGCCGGAATCACGTGAGGGGCATGCCGGCACAGCCTCTCAGACTGAACCTCGTGCCGGACACCACAGAACCACCTGCCGGACAGACCGGAACCACCTGCCGGACACGCCGGAACCACCGGCTCGACCCGCCGGAACGACCGCTGGACATGCAAAATCACCTGCCGGCTACGCCGGAAACACTTGGCGAACAATCCGGAATCACCTGCCGGGCATGCCGGAACCACCTCTCAGATAAGCCAGAACCACGTGCCAATGACCCCGGAAGCACCAGCCGTGCACGCCGGAACCACCTGCTCAACTCGCCAGAACCACCTGCCGGACACGCAAAAATCACCTGCCGGCTACACCACAACCAGTTGGGGAACACGTCGGAATCACCTGCCGGGCTTGCTGGAACCACCTGCCGGTCATGCCAAAATCACCTGCCAACTACGCCAGGACCACTTGGCGGACACTGTCGAAACACCTGTCGGGCCGGCCGGAACCACATCTCAGACGTGCCAGAACCATGTGCATGATATGCTGGAACCACACCCCGAACAGACGGAAGACACCTGCCAGACCCGTCTGAACAACCTGCCGAGCACGCCGGAGCCACCTGCTCGACTCGCCGGAACCACCTACCTGACATGCCCAAATCACCAGCCGGGTATGCCAGAACCACTTGGCGGACACTCCGGAATCATCTGCCGGACATGCCGGAACCAGCTCTCAGACACACCAGAACCACGTGCCGGAGACGCCGGAAGCACCTGCCGAGCATGCCGGAGCCACCTGCTCGACTCGCCAGAAACACCTGCCGGACACGCCAAAATCACCTGCGGGGTACCCCAGAACCACCTGGCGGACACTCCGAAACCACCTGTCGTGCATGCCGGAACCACATCTCAGACGTGCCGGAAGCACGTGCCGGACACGCCGGAATCACCTACCGGACAGACCGGAACCACCTGCCGAGCACGCTGGAGCCACCTGTTCGACTCGCTGGAACCACCTGCCGGACAGGCCAATATCAACTGCTGGCTATGCCAGAAACACCTGGGGGACAGTCCGGAATCACCTGCCAGCCATGGCGGAACCACCTCTCAGACGTACCAGAACCACCTGCCGGAGAAGGTGGAAACACGTCCTGGACAGTCTGGAACCACCTGCCGGCCAAGCCTGAACCACCTGCCAAGCACAACGGAACAACCTGCCAGACACGCCAAAATCACCTGCGTGTTATGCCAGAACCACTTGGAGGACTCTCTGGGATGACCTGCCAGGCATGCCGGAACCACCTCTCAGACGTGCCAGAACCATGTGGCGGACAGTCCGGAATCACCTGTTGGGCATGCGCAACCACCTCTGAGACGTACCAGAACCACATGCCGTGCAGGCTGGAACCACCTACCGGACAGACCGGAATCACCTTTCGGGCATGCCGGAACCACCTGTCAGATGTGCCAGAAACACGTGCCGGAGATGCCGGAAGCACCTGCCAAGCACGTCGCAACCACCTGCTCAACTCGCCTGAACCACCTGCCGGACATGCCAAAATCACCTGCCGACTATGCCAGAACCACTTGGCGAACACTCCGGAATCACTTGCCGGGCATGCAGGAACCACCTCTCAGACATGCCAGAACCCCGTGCCAATGACCCCGGAAGCACCAGCCGAGCACGCCGGAACCACCTGCTCGACTAGCCAGAACCACCTGCCGATCACGCAAAAATCACCTGCCGGCTACGCCACAACCAGTTGGTGAACACTTTGGAATCACCTGCCAGGCTTGCTGGAACCACCTGCCAGTCATGCCAAAATCACCTGCCAACTACGCCAGAAGCGCTTGGCGGACACTGCGGAAACACCTGTCGGGCCGGCTGGAACCACATCTCAGACGTGCCAGAAACGTGTTCATGAGATGCTGGAACCACACCCCGAACAGAAGGATACCACCTGCCAAAACCGCCTGAACCACCTGCTGAGCACGCCGGAACCACCTGCTCGACTCACCGGTACCACATCCCTGACATGCCAAAATCACCTGCTGGGTATGCCAGAACCACTTGGCGGACACTCCGGAATCATCTGCCGGACATGCCGGAACCAGCTCTCAGACACACCAGAACCACGTGCCGGAGACGCCGGAAGCACCTGCCGAGCATGCCGGAGCCACCTGCTCGACTCGCCAGAAACACCTGCCGGACATGCCAAAATCACCTGCCGGGTACGCCAGAACCACCTGGCGGACACTCCGAAACCACCTGTCGCGCATGCCGGAACCACCTCTCAGACGTGCCGGAAGCACGTGCCGGACACGCCGGAATCACCTACCGGACAGACCGGAACCACCTGCCGAGCACGCCGGAGCCACCTGTTCGAGTCGCTGGAACCACCTGCCGGACAGGCCAATATCAACTGCTGGCTATGCCAGAACCACCTGGGGGACGGTCCGGAATCACCTGCCAGCCATGGCGGAACCACCTCTCAGACGTACCAGAACCACCTGCCGGAGAAGCTGGAAACACGTCCTGGACAGACTGGAACCACGTGACAGCCATGCCTGAACCACCTGCCGAGAACGGCGGAACCACCTGCTGGACACGCCAAAATCACCTGCGGGCTACGCCAGAACCACTTGGACGACTCTCCGAAATGACCTGCCGGGCATGTTGGAACCACCTCTCAGACGTGCCAGAAGCACGTGGCGGACAGTCCGGAATCACCCGTTGGGCATACGCAACCACCTCTGACAAGTACCAGAACCACGTGCCGTGCACGCCGGAACCACCTACCGGACAGACCGGAATCAACTTTTGGGCATGCCGGAACCACCAGTCAGATGTGCCAGAAACACGTGCCGGAGACGCCGGAAGCACCTGCCGAGCACGTCGCAACCACCTGCTCAACTCGCCTGAACCACCTGCCGGACACGCCAAAATCACCTGCCCGCTACACCAGCACCACTTCGGGGACAAGCCGGAATCACGTGAGGGGCATGCCGGCACAGCCTCTCAGACTGAACCTCGTGCCGGTAACCACAGAACTACCTGCCAGACAAACCGGAACCACCTGCCGGACACGCCGGAACCACCGTCTCGACCCGCCGGAACGACCGCTGGACATGCAAAATCACCTGCCGGCTACGCCGGAAACACTTGGCGAACACTCCGGAATCACCTGCCGGGCATGCCGGAACCACCTCTCAGATATGCCAGAACCACGTGCCAATGACCCCGGAAGCACCTGCCGAGCACGCCGGAACCACCTGCTCGACTCGCCAGAACCACCTGCCGGACACGCAAAAATCACCTGCCGCCTACGCCACAACCAGTTGGGGAACACTTCGGAATCACCTGCCGGGCTTGCTGGAACCACCTGCCGGTCATGCCAAAATCACCTGCCAACTACGCCAGTACCACTTGGCGGACACTGTGGAAACACCTGTCGGGCCGGCCGGAACCACATCTCACACGTGCCAGAACCATGTGCATGAGATGCTGGAACCACACCCCGAACAGACGGAAAACACCTGCCAGACCCATCTGAACAAGCTGCCGAGCACGCCGGAGCCACCTGCTCGACTCGCCGGAACCACCTACCTGACATGCCCAAATCACCAGCCGGGTATGCCAGAACCACTTGGCGGACACTCCGGAATCATCTGCCGGACATGCCGGAACCAGCTCTCAGACACACCAGAACCACGTGCCGGAGACGCCGGAAGCACCTGCCGAGCATGCCGGAGCCACCTGCTCGACTCGCCGGAAACACCTGCCGGACACGCCAAAATCACCTGCCGGGTACGCCAGAACCACCTGGCGGACACTCCGAAACCACCTGTCGCGCATGCCGGAACCACCTCTCAGACGTGCCGGAAGCACGTGCCGGACACGCCGGAAACACCTACCGGACAGACCGGAACCACCTGCCGAGCACGCTGGAGCCACCTGTTCGACTCGCTGAGACCACCTGCCGGACAGGCCAATATCAACTGCTGGCTATGCCAGAGCCACCTGGGGGACAGTCCGGAATCACCTGCCAGCCATGGCGGACCCACCTCTCACACGTACCAGAACCACCTGCCGGAGAAGCTGGAAACACGTCCTGGACAGTCTGGAACCACCTGCCGGCCAAGCCTGAACCACCTGCCAAGCACAACGGAACAACCTGCCAGACACGCCAAAATCACCTGCGTGTTATGCCAGAACCACTTGGAGGACTCTCTGGGATGACCTGCCGGGCATGCCGGAACCACCTCTCAGACGTGCCAGAACCATGTGGCGGACAGTCCGGAATCACCTGTTGGGCATGCGCAACCACCTCTGAGACGTACCAGAACCACATGCCGTGCAGGCTGGAACCACCTACCGGACAGACCGGAATCACCTTTCGGGCATGCCGGAACCACCTGTCAGATGTGCCAGAAACACGTGCCGGAGATGCCGGAAGCACATGCCAAGCACGTTGGAACCACCTGCTCAACTCGCCTGAACCACCTGCCGGACATGCCAAAATCACCTGCCGACTATGCCAGAACCACTTGGCGAACACTCCGGAATCACTTGCCGGGCATGCAGGAACCACCTCTCAGACATGCCAGAACCCCGTGCCAATGACCCCGGAAGCACCAGCCGAGCACGCCGGAACCACCTGCTCGACTCGCCAGAACCACCTGCCGATCACGCAAAAATCACCTGCCGTCTACGCCACAACCAGTTGGTGAACACTTTGGAATCACCTGCCAGGCTTGCTGGAACCACCTGCCAGTCATGCCAAAATCACCTGCCAACTACGCCAGAACCGCTTGGCGGACACTGCGGAAACACCTGTCGGGCCGGCTGGAACCACATCTCAGACGTGCCAGAAACGTGTTCATGAGATGCTGGAACCACACCCCGAACAGACGGATACCACCTGCCAGAACCGCCTGAACCACCTGATGAGCACGCCGGAACCACCTGCTCGACTCACCGGTACCACCTCCCTGACACGCCAAAATCACCTGCTGGGTATGCCAGAACCACTTGGCGGACACTCCGGAATCATCTGCCGGACATGCCGGAACCAGCTCTCAGATACACCAGAACCAAGTGCCGGAGACGCCGGAAGCACCTGCCGAGCATGCCGGAGCCACCTGCTCGACTCGCCAGAAACACCTGCCGGACACGCCAAAATCACCTGCCGGGTATGCCAGAACCACCTGGCGGACACTACGGAATCACCTGCCACGCATGCCGGAACCACCTCTCAGACGTGCCGGAAGCACGTGCCGGACACGCCGGAAACACCTACCGGACAGACCGGAACCACCTGCCAAGAACGCCGGAGCCACCTGTTCGACTCGCTGGAACCACCTGCCGGACAGGCCAATATCAACTGCTGGCTATGCCAGAACCACCTGGGGGACAGTCCGGGATCACCTGCCAGCCATGGCGGAACCACCTCTCAGACGTACCAGAACCACCTGCCGGAGAAGCTGGAAACACGTCCTGGACAGACTGGAACCACGTGACAGCCATGCCTGAACCACCTGCCGAGAACGGCGGAACCACCTGCCGGACACGCCAAAATCACCTGCGGGCTACGCCAGAAGCACTTGGACGACTCTCCGAAATGACCTGCCGGGCATGTTGGAACCACCTCTCAGACGTGCCAGAAGCACGTGGCGGACAGTCCGGAATCACCCGTTGGGCATACGCAACCACCTCTGAGACGTACCAGAACCACGTGCCGTGCACGCCGGAACCACCTACCGGACAGACCGGAATCAACTTTTGGGCATGCCGGAACCACCAGTCAGATGTGCCAGAAACACGTGCCGGAGACGCCGGAAGCACCTGCCGAGCACGTCGCAACCACCTGCTCAACTCGCCTGAACCACCTGCCGGACACGCCAAAATCACCTGCCCGCTACACCAGCACCACTTCGGGGACAAGCCGGAATCACGTGAGGGGCATGCCGGCACAGCCTCTCAGACTGAACCTCGTGCCGGTAACCACAGTACTACCTGCCAGACAAACCGGAACCACCTGCCGGACACGCCGGAACCACCGTCTCGACCCGCCGGAACGACCGCTGGACATGCAAAATCACCTGCCGGCTACGCCGGAAACACTTGGCGAACACTCCGGAATCACCTGCCGGGCATGCCGGAACCACCTCTCAGATATGCCAGAACCACGTGCCAATGACCCCGGAAGCACCTGCCGAGCACGCCGGAACCACCTGCTCGACTCGCCAGAACCACCTGCCGGACACGCAAAAATCACCTGCCGCCTACGCCACAACCAGTTGGGGAACACTTCGGAATCACCTGCCGGGCTTGCTGGAACCACCTGCCGGTCATGCCAAAATCACCTGCCAACTACGCCAGTACCACTTGGCGGACACTGTGGAAACACCTGTCGGGCCGGCCGGAACCACATCTCACACGTGCCAGAACCATGTGCATGAGATGCTGGAACCACACCCCGAACAGACGGAAAACACCTGCCAGACCCATCTGAACAAGCTGCCGAGCACGCCGGAGCCACCTGCTCGACTCGCCGGAACCACCTACCTGACATGCCCAAATCACCAGCCGGGTATGCCAGAACCACTTGGCGGACACTCCGGAATCATCTGCCGGACATGCCGGAACCAGCTCTCAGACACACCAGAACCACGTGCCGGAGACGCCGGAAGCACCTGCCGAGCATGCCGGAGCCACCTGCTCGACTCGCCGGAAACACCTGCCGGACACGCCAAAATCACCTGCCGGGTACGCCAGAACCACCTGGCGGACACTCCGAAACCACCTGTCGCGCATGCCGGAACCACCTCTCAGACGTGCCGGAAGCACGTGCCGGACACGCCGGAAACACCTACCGGACAGACCGGAACCACCTGCCGAGCACGCTGGAGCCACCTGTTCGACTCGCTGAGACCACCTGCCGGACAGGCCAATATCAACTGCTGGCTATGCCAGAACCACCTGGGGGACAGTCCGGAATCACCTGCCAGCCATGGCGGACCCACCTCTCACACGTACCAGAACCACCTGCCGGAGAAGCTGGAAACACGTCCTCGACAGTCTGGAACCACCTGCCGGCCAAGCCTGAACCACCTGCCAAGCACAACGGAACAACCTGCCAGACACGCCAAAATCACCTGCGTGTTATGCCAGAACCACTTGGAGGACTCTCTGGGATGACCTGCCGGGCATGCCGGAACCACCTCTCAGACGTGCCAGAACCATGTGGCGGACAGTCCGGAATCACCTGTTGGGCATGCGCAACCACCTCTGAGACGTACCAGAACCACATGCCGTGCAGGCTGGAACCACCTACCGGACAGACCGGAATCACCTTTCGGGCATGCCGGAACCACCTGTCAGATGTGCCAGAAACACGTGCCGGAGATGCCGGAAGCACATGCCAAGCACGTTGGAACCACCTGCTCAACTCGCCTGAACCACCTGCCGGACATGCCAAAATCACCTGCCGACTATGCCAGAACCACTTGGCGAACACTCCGGAATCACTTGCCGGGCATGCAGGAACCACCTCTCAGACATGCCAGAACCCCGTGCCAATGACCCCGGAAGCACCCGCCGAGCACGCCGGAACCACCTGCTCGACTCGCCAGAACCACCTGCCGATCACGCAAAAATCACCTGCCGTCTACGCCACAACCAGTTGGTGAACACTTTGGAATCACCTGCCAGGCTTGCTGGAACCACCTGCCAGTCATGCCAAAATCACCTGCCAACTACGCCAGAACCGCTTGGCGGACACTGCGGAAACACCTGTCGGGCCGGCTGGAACCACATCTCAGACGTGCCAGAAACGTGTTCATGAGATGCTGGAACCACACCCCGAACAGACGGATACCACCTGCCAGAACCGCCTGAACCACCTGATGAGCACGCCGGAACCACCTGCTCGACTCACCGGTACCACCTCCCTGACACGCCAAAATCACCTGCTGGGTATGCCAGAACCACTTGGCGGACACTCCGGAATCATCTGCCGGACATGCCGGAACCAGCTCTCAGACACACCAGAACCAAGTGCCGGAGACGCCGGAAGCACCTGCCGAGCATGCCGGAGCCACCTGCTCGACTCGCCAGAAACACCTGCCGGACACGCCAAAATCACCTGCCGGGTATGCCAGAACCACCTGGCGGACACTACGGAATCACCTGCCGCGCATGCCGGAACCACCTCTCAGACGTGCCGGAAGCACGTGCCGGACACGCCGGAAACACCTACCGGACAGACCGGAACCACCTGCCAAGAACGCCGGAGCCACCTGTTCGACTCGCTGGAACCACCTGCCGGACAGGCCAATATCAACTGCTGGCTATGCCAGAACCACCTGGGGGACAGTCCGGGATCACCTGCCAGCCATGGCGGAACCACCTCTCAGACGTACCAGAACCACCTGCCGGAGAACCTGGAAACACGTCCTGGACAGACTGGAACCACGTGACAGCCATGCCTGAACCACCTGCCGAGAACGGCGGAACCACCTGCCGGACACGCCAAAATCACCTGCGGGCTACGCCAGAACCACTTGGACGACTCTCCGAAATGACCTGCCGGGCATGTTGGAACCACCTCTCAGACGTGCCAGAAGCACGTGGCGGACAGTCCGGAATCACCCGTTGGGCATACGCAACCACCTCTGACACGTACCAGAACCACGTGCCGTGCACGCCGGAACCACCTACCGGACAGACCGGAATCGAATTTTGGGCATGCCGGAACCACCAGTCAGATGTGCCAGAAACACGTGCCGGAGACGCCGGAAGCACCTGCCAAGCACGTCGCAACCACCTGCTCAACTCGCCTGAACCACCTGCCGGACACGCCAAAATCACCTGCCCGCTACACCAGCACCACTTCGGGGACAAGCCAGAATCACGTGAGGGGCATGCCGGCACAGCCTCTCAGACTGAACCTCGTGCCGGACACCACAGAACCACCTGCCGGACAGACCGGAACCACCTGCCGGACACGCCGGAAAAACCGGCTCGACCCGCCGGAACGACCGCTGGACATGCAAAATCACCTGCCGGCTACGCTGGAAACACTTGGCGAACACTCCGGAATCACCTGCCGGGCATGCCGGAACCACCTCTCAGATATGCCAGAACCACGTGCCAATGACCCCGGAAGCACCTGCCGTGCACGCCGGAACCACCTGCTCGACTCGCCAGAACCACCTGTCGGACACGCAAAAATCACCTGCCGGCTACGCCACAACCAGTTGGGGAACACTTCGTAATCACCTGCCGGGCTTGCTGGAACCACCTGCCGGTCATGCCAAAATCACCTGCCAACTACGCCAGTACCACTTGGCGGACACTGTGGAAACACCTGTCGGGCCGGCCGGAACCACATCTCACACGTGCCAGAACCATGTGCATGAGATGCTGGAACCACACCCCGAACAGACGGAAAACACCTGCCAGACCCGTCTGAACAAGCTGCCGAGCACGCCGGAGCCACCTGCTCGACTCGCCGGAACCACCTACCTGACATGCCCAAATCACCAGCCGGGTATGCCAGAACCACTTGGCGGACACTCCGGAATCATCTGCCGGACATGCCGGAACCAGCTCTCAGACACACCAGAACCACGTGCCGGAGACGCCGGAAGCACCTGCCGAGCATGCCGGAGCCACCTGCTCGACTCGCCGGAAACACCTGCCGGACACGCCAAAATCACCTGCGGGGTACGCCAGAACCACCTGGCGGACACTCCGAAACCACCTGTCGCGCATGCCGGAACCACCTCTCAGACGTGCCGGAAGCACGTGCCGGACACGCCGGAAACACCTACCGGACAGACCGGAACCACCTGCCGAGCACGCTGGAGCCACCTGTTCGACTCGCTGAAACCACCTGCCGGACAGGCCAATATCCACTGCTGGCTATGCCAGAACCACCTGGGGGACGGTCCGGAATCACCTGCCAGCCATGGCGGAACCACCTCTCACACGTACCAGAACCACCTGCCGGAGAAGCTGGAAACACGTCCTGGACAGTCTGGAACCACCTGCCGGCCAAGCCTGAACCACCTGCCAAGCACAACGGAACAACCTGCCAGACACGCCAAAATCACCTGCGTGTTATGCCAGAACCACTTGGAGGACTCTCTGGGATGACCTGCCGGGCATGCCGGAACCACCTCTCAGACGTGCCAGAACCATGTGGCGGACAGTCCGGAATCACCTGTTGGGCATGCGCAACCACCTCTGAGACGTACCAGAACCACATGCCGTGCAGGCTGGAACCACCTACCGGACAGACCGGAATCACCTTTCGGGCATGCCGGAACCACCTGTCAGATGTGCCAGAAACACGTGCCGGAGATGCCGGAATCACCTGCCAAGCACGTTGGAACCACCTGCTCAACTCGCCTGAACCACCTGCCGGACATGCCAAAATCACCTGCCGACTATGCCAGAACCACTTGGCGAACACTCCGGAATCACTTGCCGGGCATGCAGGAACCACCTCTCAGACATGCCAGAACCCCGTGCCAATGACCCCGGAAGCACCCGCCGAGCACGCCGGAACCACCTGCTCGACTCGCCAGAACCACCTGCCGATCACGCAAAAATCACCTGCCGTCTACGCCACAACCAGTTGGTGAACACTTTGGAATCACCTGCCAGGCTTGCTGGAACCACCTGCCAGTCATGCCAAAATCACCTGCCAACTACGCCAGAACCGCTTGGCGGACACTGCGGAAACACCTGTCGGGCCGGCTGGAACCACATCTCAGACGTGCCAGAAACGTGTTCATGAGATGCTGGAACCACACCCCGAACAGACGGATACCACCTGCCAGAACCGCCTGAACCACCTGCTGAGCACGCCGGAACCACCTGCTCGACTCACCGGTACCACCTCCCTGAAACGCCAAAATCACCTACTGGGTATTCCAGAACCACTTGGCGGACACTCCGGAATCATCTGCCGGACATGCCGGAACCAGCTCTCAGACACACCAGAACCACGTGCCGGAGACGCCGGAAGCACCTGCCGAGCATGCCGGAGCCACCTGCTCGACTCGCCAGAAACACCTGCCGGACACGCCAAAATCACCTGCCGGGTACGCCAGAACCACCTGGCGGACACTCCGAAATCACCTGCCGCGCATGCCGGAACCACCTCTCAGACGTGCCGGAAGCACGTGCCGGACACGCCGGAATCACCTAGCGGACAGACCGGAACCACCTGCCGAGCACGCCGGAGCCACCTGTTCGACTGGCTGGAACCACCTGCCGGACAGGCCAATATTAACTGCTGGCTATGCCAGAACCACCTGGGGGACAGTCCGGGATCACCTGCCAGCCATGGCGGAACCACCTCTCGCACGTACCAGAACCACCTGCCGGAGAAGCTGGAAACACGTCCTCGACAGTCTGGAACCACCTGCCGGCCAAGCCTGAACCACCTGCCAAGCACAACGGAACAACCTGCCAGACACGCCAAAATCACCTGCGTGTTATGCCAGAACCACTTGGAGGACTCTCTGGGATGACCTGCCGGGCATGCCGGAACCACCTCTCAGACGTGCCAGAACCATGTGGCGGACAGTCCGGAATCACCTGTTGGGCATGCGCAACCACCTCTGAGACGCACCAGAACCACATGCCGTACAGGCTGGAACCACCTACCGGACAGACCGGAATCACCTGCCGGGCATGCCGGAACCACCTCTCAGATATGCCAGGAACAAGTGCCTATGACCCCGGAAGCACCTGCCGAGCACGCCGGAACCACCAGCTCGACTCGCCAGAACCACCTTCCGGACATGCCAAAATCACCTGCCGGGTATGGCAGAACCACCTGGCGGACACTACGGAATCACCTGCCGCGCATGCCGGAACCACCTCTCAGACGTGCCGGAAGCACGTGCCAGACACGCCGGAAACACCTACCGGACAGACCGGAACCACCTGCCAAGAACGCCGGAGCCACCTGTTCGACTCGCCTGAACCACATGCCGGATACACGAAAATCACCTGCCCGCTACACCAGCACCACTTCGGGGACAAGCCGGAATCACGTGAGGGGCATGCCTGCACAGCCTCTCAGACTGAACCTCGTGCCGGACACCACAGAACCACCCGCCGGACAGACCGGAACCACCTGCCGGACACGCCAGAACCACCGGCTCGACCCGCCGGAACGAACGCTTGACATGCAAAATCACCTGCCGGCTACGCCGGAAACACTTGGCGAACACTCCGGAATCACCTGCCGGGCATGCCGGAACCACCTCTCAGATATGCCAGAACCACGTGCCAATGAGCCCGGAAGCACCTGCCGAGCACGCCGGAACCACCTGCTCGACTCGCCAGAACCACCTGCCGGACACGCAAAAATCACCTGCCGGCTACGCCACAACCAGTTGGGGAACACTTCGGAATCACCTGCCGGGCTTGCTGGAACCACCTGCTGGTCATGCCAAAATCACCTGCCAACTACGCCAGTACCACTTGGCGGACACTGTGGAAACACCTGTCGGGCCGGCAGGAACCACATCTCACACGTGCCAGAACCATGTGCATGAGATGCTGGAACCACACCCCGAACAGACGGAAAACACCTGCCAGACCCGTCTGAACAACCTGCCGAGCACGCCGGAGCCACCTGCTCGACTCGCCGGAACCACCTACCTGACATGCCCAAATCACCAGCCGGGTATGCCAGAACCACTTGGCGGACACTCCGGAATCATCTGCCGGACATGCCGGAACCAGCTCTCAGACACACCCGAACCACGTGCCGGAGACGCCGGAAGAACCTGCCGAGCATGCCGGAGCCACCTGCTCGACTCGCCAGAAACACCTGCCGGACACGCCAAAATCACCTGCCGGGTACGCCAGAACCACCTGGCGGACACTCCGAAATCACCTGCCGCGCATGCCGGAACCACCTCTCAGACGTGCCGGAAGCACGTGCCGGACACGCCGGAAACACCTACCGGACAGACCGGAACCACCTGCCGAGCACGCCGGAGCCACCTGTTCGACTGGCTGGAACCACCTGCCGGACAGGCCAATATTAACTGCTGGCTATGCCAGAACCACCTGGGGGACAGTCCGGGATCACCTGCCAGCCATGGCGGAACCACCTCTCACACGTACCAGATCCACCTGCCGGAGAAGCTGGAAACACGTCCTGGACAGTCTGGAACCACCTGCCGGCCAAGCCTGAACCACCTGCCAAGCACAACGGAACAACCTGCCAGACACGCCAAAATCACCTGCGTGTTATGCCAGAAGCACTTGGAGGACTCTCTGGGATGACCTGCCGTGCATGCCGGAACCACCTCTCAGACGTGCCAGAACCATGTGGCGGACAGTCCGGAATCACCTGTTGGGCATGCGCAACCACCTCTGAGACGTACCAGAACCACATGCCGTGCAGGCTGGAACCACCTACCTGACAGACCGGAATCACCTTTCGGGCATGCCGGAACCACCTGTCAGATGTGCCAGAAACACGTGTCGGAGACGCCGGAAGCACCTGCCAAGCACGTTGGAACCACCTGCTCAACTCGCCTGAACCACCTGCCGGACATGCCAAAATCACCTGCCGACTATGCCAGAACCACTTGGCGAACACTCCGGAATCACTTGCCGGGCATGCAGGAACCACCTCTCAGACATGCCAGAACCCCGTGCCCATGACCCCGGAAGCACCAGCCGAGCACGCCGGAACCACCTGCTCAACTCGCCTGAACCACATGCCGGATACGCGAAAATCACCTGCCCGCTACACCAGCACCAATTCGGGGACAAGCCGGAATCACGTGAGGGGCATGCCTGCACAGCCTCTCAGACTGAACCTCGTGCCGGACACCACAGAACCACCCGCCGGACAGACCGGAACCACCTGCCGGACACGCCGGAACCACCGGCTCGACCCGCCGGAACGACCCCTGGACATGCAAAATCACCTGCCGGCTACGCCGGAAACACTTGGCGAACACTCCGGAATCACCTGCCGGGCATGCCGGAACCACCTCTCAGATATGCCAGAACCACGTGCCAATGACCCCGGAAGCACCTGCCGAGCACGCCGGAACCACCTGCTCGACTCGCCAGAACCACCTGCCGGACACGCAAAAATCACCTGCCGCCTACGCCACAACCAGTTGGGGAACACTTCGGAATCACCTGCCGGGCTTGCTGGAACCACCTGCCGGTCATGCCAAAATCACCTGCCAACTACGACAGTACCACTTGGCGGACACTGTGGAAACACCTGTCGGGCCGGCCGGAACCACATCTCAGACGTGCCAGAACCATGTGCATGAGATGCTGGAACCACACCCCGAACAGACGGAAAACACCTGCCAGACCCGTCTGAACAAGCTGCCGAGCACGCCGGAGCCACCTGCTCGACTCGCCGGAACCACCTACCTGACATGCCCAAATCACCAGCCGGGTATGCCAGAACCACTTGGCGGACACTCCGGAATCATCTGCCGGACATGCCGGAACCAGCTCTCAGACACACCAGAACCACGTGCCGGAGACGCCGGAAGCACCTGCCGAGCATGCCGGAGCCACCTGCTCGACTCGCAGGAAACACCTGCCGGACACGCCAAAATCACCTGCCGGGTACGCCAGAACCACCTGGCGGACACTCCGAAATCACCTGTCGCGCATGCCGGAACCACCTCTCAGACGTGCCGGAAGCACGTGCCGGACACGCCGGAAACACCTACCGGACAGACCGGAACCACCTGCCGAGCACGCCGGAGCCACCTGTTCGACTGGCTGGAACCACCTGCCGGACAGGCCAATATCAACTGCTGGCTATGCCAGAACCACCTGGGGGACAGTCCGGGATCACCTGCCAGCCATGGCGGAACCACCTCTCACACGTACCAGAACCACCTGCCGGAGAAGCTGGAAACACGTCCTGGACAGTCTGGAACCACCTGCCGGCCAAGCCTGAACCACCTGCCAAGCACAACGGAACAACCTGCCAGACACGCCAAAATCACCTGCGTGTTATGCCAGAACCACTTGGAGGACTCTCTGGGATGACCTGCCGGGCATGCCGGAACCACCTCTCAGACGTGCCAGAACCATGTGGCGGACAGTCCGGAATCACCTGTTGGGCATGCGCAACCACCTCTGAGACGTACCAGAACCACATGCCGTGCAGGCTGGAACCACCTACCGGACACACCGGAATCACCTTTCGGGCATGCCGGAACCACCTGTCAGATGTGCCAGAAACACGTGTCGGAGACGCCGGAAGCACCTGCCAAGCACGTTGGAAGCACCTGCTCAACTCGCCTGAACCACCTGCCGGACATGCCAAAATCACCTGCCGACTATGCCAGAACCACTTGGCGAACACTCCGGAATCACTTGCCGGGCATGCAGGAACCACCTCTCAGACATGCCAGAACCCCGTGCCCATGACCCCGGAAGCACCAGCCGAGCACGCCGGAACCACCTGCTCAACTCGCCTGAACCACATGCCGGATACGCAAAAATCACCTGCCCGCTACACCAGCACCACTTCGGGGACAAGCCGGAATCACGTGAGGGGCATGCCTGCACAGCCTCTCAGACTGAACCTCGTGCCGGACACCACAGAACCACCTGCCGGACAGACCGGAACCACCTGCCGGACACGCCGGAACCACCGGCTCGACCCGCCGGAACGACTGCTGGACATGCAAAATCACCTGCCGGCTACACCGGAAACACTTGGCGAACACTCCGGAATCACCTGCCGGGCATGCCGGAACCACCTCTCAGATATGCCAGAACCACGTGCCAATGACCCCGGAAGCACCTGCCGAGCACGCCGGAACCACCTGCTCGACTCGCCAGAACCACCTGCCGGACACGCAAAAATCACCTGCCGGCTACGCCACAACCAGTTGGGGAACACTTCGGAATCACCTGCCGGGCTTGCTGGAACCACCTGCCGGTCATGCCAAAATCACCTGCCAACTACGCCAGTACCACTTGGCGGACACTGTGGAAACACCTGTCGGGCCGGCCGGAACCACATCTCACACGTGCCAGAACCATGTGCATGAGATGCTGGAACCACACCCCGAACAGACGGAAAACACCTGCCAGACCCGTCTGAACAACCTGCCGAGCACGCCGGAGCCACCTGCTCGACTCGCCGGAACCACCTACCTGACATGCCCAAATCACCAGCCGGGTATGCCAGAACCACTTGGCGGACACTCCGGAATCATCTGCCGGACATGCCGGAACCAGCTCTCAGACACAGCAGAACCACGTGCCGGAGACGCCGGAAGCACCTGCCGAGCATGCCGGAGCCACCTGCTCGACTCGCCAGAAACACCTGCCGGACACGCCAAAATCACCTGCCGGGTACGCCAGAACCACCTGGCGGACACTCCGAAATCACCTGCCGCGCATGCCGGAACCACCTCTCAGACGTGCCGGAAGCACGTGCCGGACACGCCGGAAACACCTACCGGACAGACCGGAACCACCTGCCGAGCACGCCGGAGCCACCTGTTCGACTGGCTGGAACCACCTGCCGGACAGGCCAATATTAACTGCTGGCTATGCCAGAACCACCTGGGGGACAGACCGGGATCACCTGCCAGCCATGGCGGAACCACCTCTCACACGTACCAGAACCACCTGCCGGAGAAGCTGGAAACACGTCCTGGACAGTCTGGAACCACCTGCCGGCCAAGCCTGAACCACCTGCCAAGCACAACGGAACAACCTGCCAGACACGCCAAAATCACCTGCGTGTTATGCCAGAACCACTTGGAGGACTCTCTGGGATGACCTGCCGGGCATGCCGGAACCACCTCTCAGACATGCCAGAACCATGTGGCGGACAGTCCGGAATCACCTGTTGGGCATGCGCAACCACCTCTGAGCCGTACCAGAACCACATGCCGTGCAGGCTGGAACCACCTACCGGACAGACCGGAATCACCTTTCGGGCATGCCGGAACCACCTGTCAGATGTGCCAGAAACACGTGCCGGAGACGCCGGAAGCACCGGCCAAGCACGTTGGAACCACCTGCTCAACTCGCCTGAACCACCTGCCGGACATGCCAAAATCACCTGCCGACTATGCCAGAACCACTTGGCGAACACTCCGGAATCACTTGCCGGGCATGCAGGAACCACCTCTCAGACATGCCAGAACCCCGTGCCAATGACCCCGGAAGCACCAGCCGAGCACGCCGGAACCACCAGCTCAACTCGCCTGAACCACCTGCCGGACACGCCAAAATCACCTGCCCGCTACACCAGCACCACTTCGGGGACAAGCCGGAATCACGTGAGGGGCATGCCGGCACAGCCTCTCAGACTGAACCTCGTGCCGGACACCACAGAACCACCTGCCGCACAGACCGGAACCACCTGCCGGACACACCGGAACCACCGGCTCGACCCGCCGGAACGACCCCTGGACATGCAAAATCACCTGCCGGCTACGCCGGAAACACTTGGCGAACACTCCGGAATCACCTGCCGGGCATGCCGGAACCACCTCTCAGATATGCCAGAACCACGTGCCAATGACCCCGGAAGCACCTGCCGAGCACGCCGGAACCACCTGCTCGACTCGCCAGAACCACCTGCCGGACACGCAAAAATCACCTGCCGCCTACGCCACAACCAGTTGGGGAACACTTCGGAATCACCTGCCGGGCTTGCTGGAACCACCTGCCGGTCATGCCAAAATCACCTGCCAACTACGACAGTACCACTTGGCGGACACTGTGGAAACACCTGTCGGGCCGGCCGGAACCACATCTCACACGTGCCAGAACCATGTGCATGAGATGCTGGAACCACACCCCGAACAGACGGAAAACACCTGCCAGACCCGTCTGAACAAGCTGCCGAGCACGCCGGAGCCACCTGCTCGACTCGCCGGAACCACCTACCTGACATGCCCAAATCACCAGCCGGGTATGCCAGAACCACTTGGCGGACACTCCGGAATCATCTGCCGGACATGCCGGAACCAGCTCTCAGACACACCAGAACCACGTGCCGGAGACGCCGGAAGCACCTGCCGAGCATGCCGGAGCCACCTGCTCGACTCGCAGGAAACACCTGCCGGACACGCCAAAATCACCTGCCGGGTACGCCAGAACCACCTGGCGGACACTCCGAAATCACCTGTCGCGCATGCCGGAACCACCTCTCAGACGTGCCGGAAGCACGTGCCGGACACGCCGGAAACACCTACCGGACACACCGGAACCACCTGCCGAGCACGCCGGAGCCACCTGTTCGACTGGCTGGAACCACCTGCCGGACAGGCCAATATTAACTGCTGGCTATGCCAGAACCACCTGGGGGACAGTCCGGGATCACCTGCCAGCCATGGCGGAACCACCTCTCACACGTACCAGAACCACCTGCCGGAGAAGCTGGAAACACGTCCTCGACAGTCTGGAACCACCTGCCGGCCAAGCCTGAACCACCTGCCAAGCACAACGGAACAACCTGCCAGACACGCCAAAATCACCTGCGTGTTATGCCAGAACCACTTGGAGGACTCTCTGGGATGACCTGCCGGGCATGCCGGAACCACCTCTCAGACGTGCCAGAACCATGTGGCGGACAGTCCGGAATCACCTGTTGGGCATGCGCAACCACCTCTGAGACGTACCAGAACCACATGCCGTGCAGGCTGGAACCACCTACCGGACAGACCGGAATCACCTTTCGGGCATGCCGGAACCACCTGTCAGATGTGCCAGAAACACGTGCCGGAGACGCCGGAAGCACCGGCCAAGCACGTTGGAACCACCTGCTCAACTCGCCTGAACCACCTGCCGGACATGCCAAAATCACCTGCCGACTATGCCAGAACCACTTGGCGAACACTCCGGAATCACTTGCCGGGCATGCAGGAACCACCTCTCAGACATGCCAGAACCCCGTGCCAATGACCCCGGAAGCACCAGCCGAGCACGCCGGAACCACCAGCTCAACTCGCCTGAACCACCTGCCGGACACGCCAAAATCACCTGCCCGCTACACCAGCACCACTTCGGGGACAAGCCGGAATCACGTGAGGGGCATGCCGGCACAGCCTCTCAGACTGAACCTCGTGCCGGACACCACAGAACCACCTGCCGCACAGACCGGAACCACCTGCCGGACACACCGGAACCACCGGCTCGACCCGCCGGAACGACCCCTGGACATGCAAAATCACCTGCCGGCTACGCCGGAAACACTTGGCGAACACTCCGGAATCACCTGCCGGGCATGCCGGAACCACCTCTCAGATATGCCAGAACCACGTGCCAATGACCCCGGAAGCACCTGCCGAGCACGCCGGAACCACCTGCTCGACTCGCCAGAACCACCTGCCGGACACGCAAAAATCACCTGCCGCCTACGCCACAACCAGTTGGGGAACACTTCGGAATCACCTGCCGGGCTTGCTGGAACCACCTGCCGGTCATGCCAAAATCACCTGCCAACTACGACAGTACCACTTGGCGGACACTGTGGAAACACCTGTCGGGCCGGCCGGAACCACATCTCACACGTGCCAGAACCATGTGCATGAGATGCTGGAACCACACCCCGAACAGACGGAAAACACCTGCCAGACCCGTCTGAACAAGCTGCCGAGCACGCCGGAGCCACCTGCTCGACTCGCCGGAACCACCTACCTGACATGCCCAAATCACCAGCCGGGTATGCCAGAACCACTTGGCGGACACTCCGGAATCATCTGCCGGACATGCCGGAACCAGCTCTCAGACACACCAGAACCACGTGCCGGAGACGCCGGAAGCACCTGCCGAGCATGCCGGAGCCACCTGCTCGACTCGCCAGAAACACCTGCCGGACACGCCAAAATCACCTGCCGGGTACGCCAGAACCACCTGGCGGACACTCCGAAATCACCTGTCGCGCATGCCGGAACCACCTCTCAGACGTGCCGGAAGCACGTGCCGGACACGCCGGAAACACCTACCGGACAGACCGGAACCACCTGCCGAGCACGCCGGAGCCACCTGTTCGACTGGCTGGAACCACCTGCCGGACAGGCCAATATTAACTGCTGGCTATGCCAGAACCACCTGGGGGACAGTCCGGGCTCACCTGCCAGCCATGGCGGAACCACCTCTCACACGTACCAGAACCACCTGCCGGAGAAGCTGGAAACACGTCCTCGACAGTCTGGAACCACCTGCCGGCCAAGCCTGAACCACCTGCCAAGCACAACGGAACAACCTGCCAGACACGCCAAAATCACCTGCGTGTTATGCCAGAACCACTTGGAGGACTCTCTGGGATGACCTGCCGGGCATGCCGGAACCACCTCTCAGACGTGCCAGAACCATGTGGCGGACAGTCCGGAATCACCTGTTGGGCATGCGCAACCACCTCTGAGACGTACCAGAACCACATGCCGTGCAGGCTGGAACCACCTACCGGACACACCGGAATCACCTTTCGGGCATGCCGGAACCACCTGTCAGATGTGCCAGAAACACGTGTCGGAGACGCCGGAAGCACCTGCCAAGCACGTTGGAAGCACCTGCTCAACTCGCCTGAACCACCTGCCGGACATGCCAAAATCACCTGCCGACTATGCCAGAACCACTTGGCGAACACTCCGGAATCACTTGCCGGGCATGCAGGAACCACCTCTCAGACATGCCAGAACCCCGTGCCCATGACCCCGGAAGCACCAGCCGAGCACGCCAGAACCACCTGCTCAACTCGCCTGAACCACATGCCGGATACGCAAAAATCACCTGCCCGCTACACCAGCACCACTTCTGGGACAAGCCGGAATCACGTGAGGGGCATGCCTGCACAGCCTCTCAGACTGAACCTCGTGCCGGACACCACAGAACCACCTGCCGGACAGACCGGAACCACCTGCCGGACACGCCGGAACCACCGGCTCGACCCGCCGGAACGACCGCTGGACATGCAAAATCACCTGCCGGCTACACCGGAAACACTTGGCGAACACTCCGGAATCACCTGCCGGGCATGCCGGAACCACATCTCAGATATGCCAGAACCACGTGCCAATGACCCCGGAAGCACCTGCCGAGCACGCCGGAACCACCTGCTCGACTCGCCAGAACCACCTGCCGGACACGCAAAAATCACCTGCCGGCTACGCCACAACCAGTTGGGGAACACTTCGGAATCACCTGCCGGGCTTGCTGGAACCACCTGCCGGTCATGCCAAAATCACCTGCCAACTACGCCAGTACCACTTGGCGGACACTGTGGAAACACCTGTCGGGCTGGCCGGAACCACATCTCACACGTGCCAGAACCATGTGCATGAGATGCTGGAACCACACCCCGAACAGACGGAAAACACCTGCCAGACCCGTCTGAACAACCTGCCGAGCACGCCGGAGCCACCTGCTCGACTCGCCGGAACCACCTACCTGACATGCCCAAATCACCAGCCGGGTATGCCAGAACCACTTGGCGGACACTCCGGAATCATCTGCCGGACATGCCGGAACCAGCTCTCAGACACACCAGAACCACGTGCCGGAGACGCCGGAAGCACCTGCCGAGCATGCCGGAGCCACCTGCTCGACTCGCCAGAAACACCTGCCGGACACGCCAAAATCACCTGCCGGGTACGCCAGAACCACCTGGCGGACACTCCGAAATCACCTGTCGCGCATGCCGGAACCACCTCTCAGACGTGCCGGAAGCACGTGCCGGACACGCCGGAAACACCTACCGGACAGACCGGAACCACCTGCCGAGCACGCCGGAGCCACCTGTTCGACTGGCTGGAACCACCTGCCGGACAGGCCAATATTAACTGCTGGCTATGCCAGAACCACCTGGGGGACAGTCCGGGATCACCTGCCAGCCATGGCGGAACCACCTCTCACACGTACCAGAACCACCTGCCGGAGAAGCTGGAAACACGTCCTCGACAGTCTGGAACCACCTGCCGGCCAAGCCTGAACCACCTGCCAAGCACAACGGAACAACCTGCCAGACACGCCAAAATCACCTGCGTGTTATGCCAGAACCACTTGGAGGACTCTCTGGGATGACCTGCCGGGCATGCCGGAACCACCTCTCAGACGTGCCAGAACCATGTGGCGGACAGTCCGGAATCACCTGTTGGGCATGCGCAACCACCTCTGAGACGTACCAGAACCACATGCCGTGCAGGCTGGAACCACCTACCGGACACACCGGAATCACCTTTCGGGCATGCCGGAACCACCTGTCAGATGTGCCAGAAACACGTGTCGGAGACGCCGGAAGCACCTGCCAAGCACTTTGGAAGCACCTGCTCAACTCGCCTGAACCACCTGCCGGACATGCCAAAATCACCTGCCGACTATGCCAGAACCACTTGGCGAACACTCCGGAATCACTTGCCGGGCATGCAGGAACCACCTCTCAGACATGCCAGAACCCCGTGCCCATGACCCCGGAAGCACCAGCCGAGCACGCCGGAACCACCTGCTCAACTCGCCTGAACCACATGCCGGATACGCAAAAATCACCTGCCCGCTACACCAGCACCACTTCGGGGACAAGCCGGAATCACGTGAGGGGCATGCCGGCACAGCCTCTCAGACTGAACCTCGTGCCGGACACCACAGAACCACCTGCCGGACAGACCGGAACCACCTGCCGGACACGCCGGAACCACCGGCTCGACCCGCCGGAACGACCGCTGGACATGCAAAATCACCTGCCGGCTACACCGGAAACACTTGGCGAACACTCCGGAATCACCTGCCGGGCATGCCGGAACCACCTCTCAGATATGCCAGAACCACGTGCCAATGACCCCGGAAGCACCTGCCGAGCACGCCGGAACCACCTGCTCGACTCGCCAGAACCACCTGCCGGACACGCAAAAATCACCTGCCGCCTACGCCACAACCAGTTGGGGAACACTTCGGAATCACCTGCCGGGCTTGCTGGAACCACCTGCCGGTCATGCCAAAATCACCTGCCAACTACGCCAGTACCACTTGGCGGACACTGTGGAAACACCTGTCGGGCCGGCCGGAACCACATCTCACACGTGCCAGAACCATGTGCATGAGATGCTGGAACCACACCCCGAACAGACGGAAAACACCTGCCAGACCCGTCTGAACAACCTGCCGAGCACGCCGGAGCCACCTGCTCGACTCGCCGGAACCACCTACCTGACATGCCCAAATCACCAGTCGGGTATGCCAGAACCACTTGGCGGACACTCCGGAATCATCTGCCGGACATGCCGGAACCAGCTCTCAGACACACCAGAACCACGTGCCGGAGACGCCGGAAGCACCTGCCGAGCATGCCGGAGCCACCTGCTCGACTCGCCAGAAACACCTGCCGGACACGCCAAAATCACCTGCCGGGTACGCCAGAACCACCTGGCGGACACTCCGAAATCACCTGCCGCGCATGCCGGAACCACCTCTCAGACGTGCCGGAAGCACGTGCCGGACACGCCGGAAACACCTACCGGACAGACCGGAACCACCTGCCAAGCACGCCGGAGACACCTGTTCGACTGGCTGGAACCACCTGCCGGACAGGCCAATATTAACTGCTGGCTATGCCAGAACCACCTGGGGGACAGACCGGGATCACCTGCCAGCCATGGCGGAACCACCTCTCACACGTACCAGAACCACCTGCCGGAGAAGCTGGAAACACGTCCTGGACAGTCTGGAACCACCTGCCGGCCAAGCCTGAACCACCTGCCAAGCACAACGGAACAACCTGCCAGACACGCCAAAATCACCTGCGTGTTATGCCAGAACCACTTGGAGGACTCTCTGGGATGACCTGCCGGGCATGCCGGAACCACCTCTCAGACATGCCAGAACCATGTGGCGGACAGTCCGGAATCACCTGTTGGGCATGCGCAACCACCTCTGAGCCGTACCAGAACCACATGCCGTGCAGGCTGGAACCACCTACCGGACAGACCGGAATCACCTTTCGGGCATGCCGGAACCACCTGTCAGATGTGCCAGAAACACGTGCCGGAGACGCCGGAAGCACCGGCCAAGCACGTTGGAACCACCTGCTCAACTCGCCTGAACCACCTGCCGGACATGCCAAAATCACCTGCCGACTATGCCAGAACCACTTGGCGAACACTCCGGAATCACTTGCCGGGCATGCAGGAACCACCTCTCAGACATGCCAGAACCCCGTGCCAATGACCCCGGAAGCACCAGCCGAGCACGCCGGAACCACCAGCTCAACTCGCCTGAACCACCTGCCGGACACGCCAAAATCACCTGCCCGCTACACCAGCACCACTTCGGGGACAAGCCGGAATCACGTGAGGGGCATGCCGGCACAGCCTCTCAGACTGAACCTCGTGCCGGACACCACAGAACCACCTGCCGCACAGACCGGAACCACCTGCCGGACACACCGGAACCACCGGCTCGACCCGCCGGAACGACCCCTGGACATGCAAAATCACCTGCCGGCTACGCCGGAAACACTTGGCGAACACTCCGGAATCACCTGCCGGGCATGCCGGAACCACCTCTCAGATATGCCAGAACCACGTGCCAATGACCCCGGAAGCACCTGCCGAGCACGCCGGAACCACCTGCTCGACTCGCCAGAACCACCTGCCGGACACGCAAAAATCACCTGCCGCCTACGCCACAACCAGTTGGGGAACACTTCGGAATCACCTGCCGGGCTTGCTGGAACCACCTGCCGGTCATGCCAAAATCACCTGCCAACTACGACAGTACCACTTGGCGGACACTGTGGAAACACCTGTCGGGCCGGCCGGAACCACATCTCACACGTGCCAGAACCATGTGCATGAGATGCTGGAACCACACCCCGAACAGACGGAAAACACCTGCCAGACCCGTCTGAACAAGCTGCCGAGCACGCCGGAGCCACCTGCTCGACTCGCCGGAACCACCTACCTGACATGCCCAAATCACCAGCCGGGTATGCCAGAACCACTTGGCGGACACTCCGGAATCATCTGCCGGACATGCCGGAACCAGCTCTCAGACACACCAGAACCACGTGCCGGAGACGCCGGAAGCACCTGCCGAGCATGCCGGAGCCACCTGCTCGACTCGCCAGAAACACCTGCCGGACACGCCAAAATCACCTGCCGGGTACGCCAGAACCACCTGGCGGACACTCCGAAATCACCTGTCGCGCATGCCGGAACCACCTCTCAGACGTGCCGGAAGCACGTGCCGGACACGCCGGAAACACCTACCGGACAGACCGGAACCACCTGCCGAGCACGCCGGAGCCACCTGTTCGACTGGCTGGAACCACCTGCCGGACAGGCCAATATTAACTGCTGGCTATGCCAGAACCACCTGGGGGACAGTCCGGGATCACCTGCCAGCCATGGCGGAACCACCTCTCACACGTACCAGAACCACCTGCCGGAGAAGCTGGAAACACGTCCTCGACAGTCTGGAACCACCTGCCGGCCAAGCCTGAACCACCTGCCAAGCACAACGGAACAACCTGCCAGACACGCCAAAATCACCTGCGTGTTATGCCAGAACCACTTGGAGGACTCTCTGGGATGACCTGCCGGGCATGCCGGAACCACCTCTCAGACGTGCCAGAGCCATGTGGCGGACAGTCCGGAATCACCTGTTGGGCATGCGCAACCACCTCTGAGACGTACCAGAACCACATGCCGTGCAGGCTGGAACCACCTACCGGACAGACCGGAATCACCTTTCGGGCATGCCGGAACCACCTGTCAGATGTGCCAGAAACACGTGCCGGAGACGCCGGAAGCACCGGCCAAGCACGTTGGAACCACCTGCTCAACTCGCCTGAACCACCTGCCGGACATGCCAAAATCACCTGCCGACTATGCCAGAACCACTTGGCGAACACTCCGGAATCACTTGCCGGGCATGCAGGAACCACCTCTCAGACATGCCAGAACCCCGTGCCAATGACCCCGGAAGCACCAGCCGAGCACGCCGGAACCACCAGCTCAACTCGCCTGAACCACCTGCCGGACACGCCAAAATCACCTGCCCGCTACACCAGCACCACTTCGGGGACAAGCCGGAATCACGTGAGGGGCATGCCGGCACAGCCTCTCAGACTGAACCTCGTGCCGGACACCACAGAACCACCTGCCGCACAGACCGGAACCACCTGCCGGACACACCGGAACCACCGGCTCGACCCGCCGGAACGACCCCTGGACATGCAAAATCACCTGCCGGCTACGCCGGAAACACTTGGCGAACACTCCGGAATCACCTGCCGGGCATGCCGGAACCACCTCTCAGATATGCCAGAACCACGTGCCAATGACCCCGGAAGCACCTGCCGAGCACGCCGGAACCACCTGCTCGACTCGCCAGAACCACCTGCCGGACACGCAAAAATCACCTGCCGCCTACGCCACAACCAGTTGGGGAACACTTCGGAATCACCTGCCGGGCTTGCTGGAACCACCTGCCGGTCATGCCAAAATCACCTGCCAACTACGACAGTACCACTTGGCGGACACTGTGGAAACACCTGTCGGGCCGGCCGGAACCACATCTCACACGTGCCAGAACCATGTGCATGAGATGCTGGAACCACACCCCGAACAGACGGAAAACACCTGCCAGACCCGTCTGAACAAGCTGCCGAGCACGCCGGAGCCACCTGCTCGACTCGCCGGAACCACCTACCTGACATGCCCAAATCACCAGCCGGGTATGCCAGAACCACTTGGCGGACACTCCGGAATCATCTGCCGGACATGCCGGAACCAGCTCTCAGACACACCAGAACCACGTGCCGGAGACGCCGGAAGCACCTGCCGAGCATGCCGGAGCCACCTGCTCGACTCGCCAGAAACACCTGCCGGACACGCCAAAATCACCTGCCGGGTACGCCAGAACCACCTGGCGGACACTCCGAAATCACCTGTCGCGCATGCCGGAACCACCTCTCAGACGTGCCGGAAGCACGTGCCGGACACGCCGGAATCACCTAGCGGACAGACCGGAACCACCTGCCGAGCACGCCGGAGCCACCTGTTCGACTGGCTGGAACCACCTGCCGGACAGGCCAATATTAACTGCTGGCTATGCCAGAACCACCTGGGGGACAGTCCGGGATCACCTGCCAGCCATGGCGGAACCACCTCTCACACGTACCAGAACCACCTGCCGGAGAAGCTGGAAACACGTCCTGGACAGTCTGGAACCACCTGCCGGCCAAGCCTGAACCACCTGCCAAGCACAACGGAACAACCTGCCAGACACGCCAAAATCACCTGCGTGTTATGCCAGAACCACTTGGAGGACTCTCTGGGATGACCTGCCGGGCATGCCGGAACCACCTCTCAGACGTGCCAGAACCATGTGGCGGACAGTCCGGAATCACCTGTTGGGCATGCGCAACCACCTCTGAGCCGTACCAGAACCACATGCCGTGCAGGCTGGAACCACCTACCGGACAGACCGGAATCACCTTTCGGGCATGCCGGAACCACCTGTCAGATGTGCCAGAAACACGTGTCGGAGACGCCGGAAGCACCTGCCAAGCACGTTGGAACCACCTGCTCAACTCGCCTGAACCACCTGCCGGACATGCCAAAATCACCTGCCGACTATGCCAGAACCACTTGGCGAACACTCCGGAATCACTTGCCGGGCATGCAGGAACCACCTCTCAGACATGCCAGAACCCCGTGCCCATGACCCCGGAAGCACCAGCCGAGCACGCCGGAACCACCTGCTCAACTCGCCTGAACCACATGCCGGATACGCAAAAATCACCTGCCCGCTACACCAGCACCACTTCGGGGACAAGCCGGAATCACGTGAGGGGCATGCCTGCACAGCCTCTCAAACTGAACCTCGTGCCGGACACCACAGAACCACCTGCCGGACAGACCGGAACCACCTGCCGGACACGCCAGAACCACCGGCTCGACCCGCCGGAACGACCCCTGGACATGCAAAATCACCTGCCGGCTACGCCGGAAACACTTGGCGTACACTCCGGAATCACCTGCCGGCATGCCGGAACCACCTCTCAGATATGACAGAACCACGTGCCAATGACCCCGGAAGCACCTGCCGAGCACGCCGGAACCACCTGCTCGACTCGCCAGAACCACCTGCCGGACACGCAAAAATCACCTGCCGGCTACGCCACAACCAGTTGGGGAACACTTCGGAATCACCTGCCGGGCTTGCTGGAACCACCTGCCGGTCATGCCAAAATCACCTGCCAACTACGCCAGTACCACTTGGCGGACACTGTGGAAACACCTGTCGGGCCGGCAGGAACCACATCTCACACGTGCCAGAACCATGTGCATGAGATGCTGGAACCACACCCCGAACAGACGGAAAACACCTGCCAGACCCGTCTGAACAACCTGCCGAGCACGCCGGAGCCACCTGCTCGACTCGCCGGAACCACCTACCTGACATGCCCAAATCACCAGCCGGGTATGCCAGAACCACTTGGCGGACACTCCGGAATCATCTGCCGGACATGCCGGAACCAGCTCTCAGACACACCAGAACCACGTGCCGGAGACGCCGGAAGCACCTGCCGAGCATGCCGGAGCCACCTGCTCGACTCGCCAGAAACACCTGCCGGACACGCCAAAATCACCTGCCGGGTACGCCAGAACCACCTGGCGGACACTCCGAAATCACCTGTCGCGCATGCCGGAACCACCTCTCAGACGTGCCGGAATACGTGCCGGACACGCCGCAATCACCTACCGGACAGACCGGAACCACCTGCCGAGCACGCCGGAGCCACCTGTTCGACTGGCTGGAACCACCTGCCGGACAGGCCAATATTAACTGCTGGCTATGCCAGAACCACCTGGGGGACAGTCCGGGATCACCTGCCAGCCATGGCGGAACCACCTCTCACACGTACCAGAACCACCTGCCGGAGAAGCTGGAAACACGTCCTCGACAGTCTGGAACCACCTGCCGGCCAAGCCTGAACCACCTGCCAAGCACAACGGAACAACCTGCCAGACACGCCAAAATCACCTGCGTGTTATACCAGAACCACTTGGAGGACTCTCTGGGATGACCTGCCGGGCATGCCGGGACCACCTCTCAGACGTGCCAGAACCATGTGGCGGACAGTCCGGAATCACCTGTTGGGCATGCGCAACCACCTCTGAGACGTACCAGAACCACATGCCGTGCAGGCTGGAACCACCTACCGGACAGACCGGAATCACCTTTCGGGCATGCCGGAACCACCTGTCAGATGTGCCAGAAACACGTGTCGGAGACGCCGGAAGCACCTGCCAAGCACGTTGGAACCACCTGCTCAACTCGCCTGAACCACCTGCCGGACATGCCAAAATCACCTGCCGACTATGCCAGAACCACTTGGCGAACACTCCGGAATCACTTGCCGGGCATGCAGGAACCACCTCTCAGACATGCCAGAACCCCGTGCCCATGACCCCGGAAGCACCAGCCGAGCACGCCGGAACCACCTGCTCAACTCGCCTGAACCACATGCCGGATACGCAAAAATCACCTGCCCGCTACACCAGCACCACTTCGGGGACAAGCCGGAATCACGTGAGGGGCATGCCGGCACAGCCTCTCAGACTGTACCTCGTGCCGGACACCACAGAACCACCTGCCGGACAGACCGGAACCACCTGCCGGACACGCCGGAACCACCGGCTCGACCCGCCGGAACGACCGCTGGACATGCAAAATCACCTGCCGGCTACGCCGGAAACACTTGGCGAACACTCCGGAATCACCTGCCGGGCATGCCGGAACCACCTCTCAGATATGCCAGAACCACGTGCCAATGACCCCGGAAGCACCTGCCGAGCACGCCGGAACCACCTGCTCGACTCGGCAGAACCACCTGCCGGACACGCAAAAATCACCTGCCGGCTACGCCACAATCAGTTGGGGAACACTTCGGAATCACCTGCCGGGCTTGCTGGAACCACCTGCCGGTCATGCCAAAATCACCTGCCAACTACGCCAGTACCACTTGGCGGACACTGTGGAAACACCTGTCGGGCCGGCAGGAACCACATCTCACATGTGCCAGAACCATGTGCATGAGATGCTGGAACCACACCCCGAACAGACGGAAAACACCTGCCAGACCCGTCTGAACAACCTGCCGAGCACGCCGGAGCCACCTGCTCGACTCGCCGGAACCACCTACCTGACATGCCAAAATCACCAGCCGGGTATGCCAGAACCACTTGGCGGACACTCCGGAATCATCTGCCGGACATGCCGGAACCAGCTCTCAGACACACCAGAACCACGTGCCGGAGACGCCGGAAGCACCTGCCGAGCATGCCGGAGCCACCTGCTCGACTCGATGAAACACCTGCCGGACACGCCAAAATCACCTGCCGGGTACGCCAGAACCACCTGGCGGACACTCCGAAATCACCTGTCGCGCATGCCGGAACCACCTCTCAGACGTGCCGGAAGCACATGCCGGACACGCCGGAATCACCTAGCGGACAGACCGGAACCACCTGCCGAGCACGCCAGAGCCACCTGTTCGACTGGCTGGAACCATCTGCCGGACAGGCCAATATTAACTGCTGGCTATGCCAGAACCACCTGGGGGACAGTCCGGGATCACCTGCCAGCCATGGCGGAACCACCTCTCACACGTACCAGAACCACCTGCCGGAGAAGCTGGAAACACGTCCTCGACAGTCTGGAACCACCTGCCGGCCAAGCCTGAACCACCTGCCAAGCACAACGGAACAACCTGCCAGACACGCCAAAATCACCTGCGTGTTATGCCAGAACCACTTGGAGGACTCTCTGGGATGACCTGCCGGGCATGCCGGAACCACCTCTCAGACGTGCCAGAACCATGTGGCGGACAGTCCGGAATCACCTGTTGGGCATGCACAACCACCTCTGAGACGTACCAGAACCACATGCCGTGCAGGCTGGAACCACCTACCGGACAGACCGGAATCACCTTTCGGGCATGCCGGAACCACCTGTCAGATGTGCCAGAAACACGTGTCGGAGACGCCGGAAGCACCTGCCAAGCACGTTGGAACCACCTGCTCAACTCGCCTGAACCACCTGCCGGACATGCCAAAATCACCTGCCGACTATGCCAGAACCACTTGGCGAACACTCCGGAATCACTTGCCGGGCATGCAGGAACCACCTCTCAGACATGCCAGAACCCCGTGCCCATGACCCCGGAAGCACCAGCCGAGCACGCCGGAACCACCTGCTCAACTCGCCTGAACCACATGCCGGATACGCAAAAATCACCTGCCCGCTACACCAGCACCACTTCGGGGACAAGCCGGAATCACGTGAGGGGCATGCCGGCACAGCCTCTCAGACTGAACCTCGTGCCGGACACCACAGAACCACCTGCCGGACAGACCGGAACCACCTGCCGGACACGCCGGAACCACCGGCTCGACCCGCCGGAACGACCGCTGGACATGCAAAATCACCTGCCGGCTACGCCGGAAACACTTGGCGAACACTCCGGAATCACCTGCCGGGCATGCCGGAACCACCTCTCAGATATGCCAGAACCACGTGCCAATGACCCTGGAAGCACCTGCCGAGCACGCCGGAACCACCTGCTCGACTCGCCAGAACCACCTGCCGGACACGCAAAAATCACCTGCCGGCTACGCCACAACCAGTTGGGGAACACTTCGGAATCACCTGCCGGGCTTGCTGGAACCAACTGCCGGTCATGCCAAAATCACCTGCCAACTACGCCAGTACCACTTGGCGGACACTGTGGAAACACCTGTTGGGCCGGCCGGAACCACATCTCACACGTGCCAGAACCATGTGCATGAGCTGCAGGAACCACACCCCGAATAGACGGAAAACACCTGCCAGACCCGTCTGAACAACCTGCCGAGCACGCCGGAGCCACCTGCTCGACTCGCCGGAACCACCTACCTGACATGCCCAAATCACCAGCCGGGTATGCCAGAACCACTTGGCGGACACTCCGGAATCATCTGCCGGACATGCCGGAACCAGCTCTCAGACACACCAGAACCACGTGCCGGAGACGCCGGAAGCACCTGCTGAGCATGCCGGAGCCACCTGCTCGACTCGCCAGAAACACCTGCCGGACACGCCAAAATCACCTGCCGGGTACGCCAGAACCACCTGGCGGACACTCCGAAATCACCTGTCGCGCATGCCGGAACCACCTCTCAGACGTGCCGGAAGCACGTGCCGGACACGCCGGAATCACCTACCGGACAGACCGGAACCACCTGCCGAGCACGCTGGAGCCACCTGTTCGACTCGCTGGAACCACCTGCCGGACAGGCCAATATCAACTGCTGGCTATGCCAGAACCACCTGGGGGACGGTCCGGAATCACCTGCCAGCCATGGCGGAACCACCTCTCAGACGTACCAGAACCACCTGCCGGAGAAGGTGGAAACACGTCCTGGACAGTCTGGAACCACCTGCCGGACAGGCCAATATTAACTGCTGGCTATGCCAGAACCACCTGGGGGACAGTCCGGGATCACCTGCCAGCCATGGCGGAACCACCTCTCACACGTACCAGAACCACCTGCCGGAGAAGCTGGAAACACGTCCTGGACAGTCTGGAACCACCTGCCGGCCAAGCCTGAACCACCTGCCAAGCACAACGGAACAACCTGCCAGACACGCCAAAATCACCTGCGTGTTATGCCAGAACCACTTGGAGGACTCTCTGGGATGACCTGCCGGGCATGCCGGAACCACCTCTCAGACGTGCCAGAACCATGTGGCGGACAGTCCGGAATCACCTGTTGGGCATGCGCAACCACCTCTGAGACGTACCAGAACCACATGCCGTGCAGGCTGGAACCACCTACCGGACAGACCGGAATCACCTTTCGGGCATGCCGGAACCACCTGTCAGATGTGCCAGAAACACGTGCCGGAGACGCCGGAAGCACCTGCCAAGCACGTTGGAACCACCTGCTCAACTCGCCTGAACCACCTGCCGGACATGCCAAAATCACCTGCCGACTATGCCAGAACCACTTGGCGAACACTCCGGAATCACTTGCCGGGCATGCAGGAACCACCTCTCAGACATGCCAGAACCCCGTGCCAATGACCCCGGAAGCACCAGCCGAGCACGCCGGAACCACCAGCTCAACTCGCCTGAACCACCTGCCGGACACGCCAAAATCACCCGCCCGCTACACCAGCACCACTTCAGGGACAAGCCGGAATCACGTGAGGGGCATGCCGGCACAGCCTCTCAGACTGAACCTCGTGCCGGACACCACAGAACCACCTGCCGGACAGACCGGAACCACCTGCCGGACACGCCGCAACCACCGGCTCGACCCGCCGGAACGACCGCTGGACATGCAAAATCACCTGCCGGCTACGCCGGAAACACTTGGCGAACACTCCGGAATCACCTGCCGGGCATGCCGGAACCACCTCTCAGATATGCCAGAACCACGTGCCAATGACCCCGGAAGCACCTGCCGAGCACGCCGGAACCACCTGCTCGACTCGGCAGAACCACCTGCCGGACACGCAAAAATCACCTGCCGGCTACGCCACAACCAGTTGGGGAACACTTCGGAATCACCTGCCGGGCTTGCTGGAACCACCTGCCGGTCATGACAAAATCACCTGCCAACTACGCCAGTACCACTTGGCGGACACTGTGGAAACACCTGTCGGGCCGGCAGGAACCACATCTCACACGTGCCAGAACCATGTGCATGAGATGCTGGAACCACACCCCGAACAGACGGAAAACACCTGCCAGACCCGTCTGAACAACCTGCCGAGCACGCCGGAGCCACCTGCTCGACTCGCCGGAACCACCTACCTGACATGCCCAAATCACCAGCCGGGTATGCCAGAACCACTTGGCGGACACTCCGGAATCATCTGCCGGACATGCCGGAACCAGCTCTCAGACACACCAGAACCACGTGCCGGAGACGCCGGAAGCACCTGCCGAGCATGCCGGAGCCACCTGCTCGACTCGCCAGAAACACCTGCCGGACACGCCAAAATAACCTGCCGGGTAAGCCAGAACCACCTGGCGGACACTCCGAAATCACCTGCCGCGCATGCTGGTACCACCTCTCAGACGTGCCGGAAGCACGTGCCGGACACGCCGGAAACACCTAGTGGACAGACCGGAACCACCTGCCGAGCACGCCGGAGCCACCTGTTCGACTGGCTGGAACCACCTGCCGTCAGGCCAATATTAACTGCTGGCTATGCCAGAACCACCTGGGGGACAGTCTGGGATCACCTGCCAGCCATGGCGGAACCACCTCTCACACGTACCAGAACCACCTGCCGGAGAAGCTGGAAACACGTCCTGGACAGTCTGGAACCACCTGCCGGCCAAGCCTGAACCACCTGCCAAGCACAACGGAACAACCTGCCAGACACGCCAAAATCACCTGCGTGTTATGCCAGAACCACTTGGAGGACTCTCTGGGATGACCTGCCGGGCATGCCGGAACCACCTCTCAGACGTGCCAGAACCATGTGGCGGACAGTCCGGAATCACCTGTTGGGCATGCGCAACCACCTCTGAGACGTACCAGAACCACATGCCGTGCAGGCTGGAACCACCTACCGGACAGACCGGAATCACCTTTCGGGCATGCCGGAACCACCTGTCAGATGTGCCAGAAACACGTGCCGGAGACGCCGGAAGCACCTGCCAAGCACGTTGGAACCACCTGCTCAACTCGCCTGAACCACCTGCCGGACATGCCAAAATCACCTGCCGACTATGCCAGAACCACTTGGCGAACACTCCGGAATCACTTGCCGGGCATGCAGGAACCACCTCTCAGACATGCCAGAACCCCGTGCCAATGACCCCGGAAGCACCAGCCGAGCACGCCGGAACCACCAGCTCAACTCGCCTGAACCACCTGCCGGACACGCCAAAATCACCTGCCCGCTACACCAGCACCACTTCGGGGACAAGCCGGAATCACGTGAGGGGCATGCCGGCACAGCCTCTCAGACTGAACCTCGTGCCGGACACCACAGAACCACCTGCCGGACAGACCGGAACCACCTGCCGGACACGCCGGAACCACCGGCTCGACCCGCCGGAACGACCGCTGGACATGCAAAATCACCTGCCGGCTACGCCGGAAACACTTGGCGAACACTCCGGAATCACCTGCCGGGCATGCCGGAACCACCTCTCAGATATGCCAGAACCACGTGCCAATGACCCTGGAAGCACCTGCCGACCACGCCGGAACCACCTGCTCGACTCGGCAGAACCACCTGCCGGACACGCAAAAATCACCTGCCGGCTACGCCACAACCAGTTGGGGAACACTTCGGAATCACCTGCCGGGCTTGCTGGAACCACCTGCCGGTCATGCCAAAATCACCTGCCAACTACGCCAGTACCACTTGGCGGACACTGTGGAAACAACTGTTGGGCCGGCCGGAACCACATCTCAGACGTGCCAGAACCATGTGCATGAGATTCAGGAACCACACCCCGAATAGACGGATAACACCTGCCAGACCCGTCTGAACAACCTGCCGAGCAAGCCAGAGCCACCTGCTCGACTCGCCGGAACCACCTACCTGACATGCCCAAATCACCAGCCGGGTATGCCAGAACCACTTGGCGGACACTCCGGAATCATCTGCCGGACATGCCGGAACCAGCTCTCAGACACACCAGAACCACGTGCCGGAGACGCCGGAAGCACCTGCCGAGCATGCCGGAGCCACCTGCTCGACTCGCCAGAAACACCTGCCGGACACGCCAAAATCACCTGCCGGGTACGCCAGAACCACCTGGCGGACACTCCGAAATCACCTGTCGCGCATGCCGGAACCACCTCTCAGACGTGCCGGAAGCACGTGCCGGACACGCCGGAAACACCTAGCGGACAGACCGGAACCACCTGCCGAGCACGCCGGGGCCACCTGTTCGACTGGCTGGAACCACCTGCCGGACAGGCCAATATTAACTGCTGGCTATGCCAGAACCACCTGGGGGACAGTCCGGGATCACCTGCCAGCCATGGCGGAACCACCTCTCACACGTACCAGAACCACCTGCCGGAGAAGCTGGAAACACGTCCTCGACAGTCTGGAACCACCTGCCGGCCAAGCCTGAACCACCTGCCAAGCACAACGGAACAACCTGCCAGACACGCCAAAATCACCTGCGTGTTATGCCAGAACCACTTGGAGGACTCTCTGGGATGACCTGCCGGGCATGCCGGAACCACCTCTCAGACGTGCCAGAACCATGTGGCGGACAGTCCGGAATCACCTGTTGGGCATGCGCAACCACCTCTGAGACGTACCAGAGCCACATGCCGTGCAGGCTGGAACCACCTACCGGACAGACCGGAATCACCTTTCGGGCATGCCGGAACCACCTGTCAGATGTGCCAGAAACACGTGCCGGAGACGCCGGAAGCACCTGCCAAGCACGTTGGAACCACCTGCTCAACTCGCCTGAACCACCTGCCGGACATGCCAAAATCACCTGCCGACTATGCCAGAACCACTTGGCGAACACTCCGGAATCACTTGCCGGGCAAGCAGGAACCACCTCTCAGACATGCCAGAACCCCGTGCCCATGACCCCGGAAGCACCAGCCGAGCACGCCGGAACCACCTGCTCAACTCGCCTAAACCACATGCCGGATACGCAAAAATCACCTGCCCGCTACACCAGCACCACTTCGGGGACAAGCCGGAATCACGTGAGGGGCATGCCTGCACAGCCTCTCAGACTGAACCTCGTGCCGGACACCACAGAACCACCTGCCGGACAGACCGGAACCACCTGCCGGACACACCGGAACCACCGGCTCGACCCGCCGGAACGACCGCTGGACATGCAAAATCACCTGCCGGCTACGCCGGAAACACTTGGCGAACACTCCGGAATCACCTGCCGGGCATGCCGGAACCACCTCTCAGATATGCCAGAACCACGTGCCAATGACCCCGGAAGCACCTGCCGAGCACGCCGGAACCACCTGCTCGACTCGCCAGAACCACCTGCCGGACACGCAAAAATCACCTGCCGGCTACGCCACAACCAGTTGGGGAACACTTCGGAATCACCTGCCGGGCTTGCTGGAACCACCTGCCGGTCATGCCAAAATCACCTGCCAACTACGCCAGTACCACTTGGCGGACACTGTGGAAACACCTGTCGGGCCGGCCGGAACCACATCTCACACGTGCCAGAACCATGTGCATGAGATGCTGGAACCACACCCCGAACAGACGGAAAACACGTGCCAGACCCGTCTGAACAACCTGCCGAGCACGCCGGAGCCACCTGCTCGACTCGCCGGAACCACCTAACTGACATGCCCAAATCACCAGCCGGGTATGCCAGAACCACTTGGCGGACACTCCGGAATCATCTGCCGGACATGCCGGAACCAGCTCTCAGACACACCAGAACCACGTGCCGGAGACGCCGGAAGCACCTGCCGAGCATGCCGGAGCCACCTGCTCGACTCGCCAGAAACACCTGCCGGACACGCCAAAATCACCTGCCGGGTACGCCAGAACCACCTGGCGGACACTCCGAAATCACCTGTCGCGCATGCCGGAACCACCTCTCAGACGTGACGGAAGCACGTGCCGGACACGCCGGAATCACCTAGCGGACAGACCGGAACCACCTGCCGAGCACGCCGGAGCCACCTGTTCGACTGGCTGGAACCACCTGCCGGACAGGCCAATATTAACTGCTGGCTATGCCAGAACCACCTGGGGGACAGTCCGGGATCACCTGCCAGCCATGGCGGAACCACCTCTCACACGTACCAGAACCACCTGCCGGAGAAGCTGGAAACACGTCCTGGACAGTCTGGAACCACCTGCCGGCCAAGCCTGAACCACCTGCCAAGCACAACGGAACAACCTGCCAGACACGCCAAAATCACCTGCGTGTTATGCCAGAACCACTTGGAGGACTCTCTGGGATGACCTGCCGGGCATGCCGGAACCACCTCTCAGACGTGCCAGAACCATGTGGCGGACAGTCCGGAATCACCTGTTGGGCATGCACAACCACCTCTGAGACGTACCAGAACCACATGCCGTGCAGGCTGGAACCACCTACCGGACAGACCGGAATCACCTTTCGGGCATGCCGGAACCACCTGTCAGATGTGCCAGAAACACGTGTCGGAGACGCCGGAAGCACCTGCCAAGCACGTTGGAACCACCTGCTCAACTCGCCTGAACCACCTGCCGGACATGCCAAAATCACCTGCCGACTATGCCAGAACCACTTGGCGAACACTCCGGAATCACTTGCCGGGCATGCAGGAACCACCTCTCAGACATGCCAGAACCCCGTGCCCATGACCCCGGAAGCACCAGCCGAGCACGCCGGAACCACCTGCTCAACTCGCCTGAACCACATGCCAGATACGCAAAAATCACCCGCCCGCTACAACAGCACCACTTCGGGGACAAGCCGGAATCACGTGAGGGGCATGCCTGCACAGCCTCTCAGACTGAACCTCGTGCCGGACACAACAGAACCACCTGCCGGACAGACCGGAACCACCTGCCGGACACGCCGGAACCACCGGCTCGACCCGCCGGAACGACCGCTGGACATGCAAAATCACCTGCCGGCTACGCCGGAAACACTTGGCGAACACTCCGGAATCATCTGCCGGGCATGCCGGAACCACCTCTCAGATATGCCAGAACCACGTGCCAATGACCCCGGAAGCACCTGCCGAGCACGCCGGAACCACCTGCTCGACTCGCCAGAACCACCTGCCGGACACGCAAAAATCACCTGCCGGCTACGCCACAACCAGTTGGGGAACACTTCGGAATCACCTGCCGGGCTTGCTGGAACCACCTGCCGGTCATGCCAAAATCACCTGCCAACTACGCCAGTACCACTTGGCAGACACTGTGGAAACACCTGTCGGGCCGGCAGGAACCACATCTCACACGTGCCAGAACCATGTGCATGAGATGCTGGAACCACACCCCGAACAGACAGAAAACACCTGCCAGACCCGTCTGAACAACCTGCCGAGCACGCCGGAGCCACCTGCTCGACTCGCCGGAACCACCTACCTGACATGCCAAAATCACCAGCCGGGTATGCCAGAACCACTTGGCGGACACTCCGGAATCATCTGCCGGACATGCCGGAACCAGCTCTCAGACACACCAGAACCACGTGCCGGAGACGCCGGAAGCACCTGCCGAGCATGCCGGAGCCACCTGCTCGACTCGCCAGAAACACCTGCCGGACACGCCAAAATCACCTGCCGGGTACGCCAGAACCACCTGGCGGACACTCCGAAATCACCTGTCGCGCATGCCGGAACCACCTCTCAGACGTGCCGGAAGCACGTGCCGGACACGCCGGAAACACCTAGCGGACAGACCGGAACCACCTGCCGAGCACGCCGGGGCCACCTGTTCGACTGGCTGGAACCACCTGCCGGACAGGCCAATATTAACTGCTGGCTATGCCAGAACCACCTGGGGGACAGTCCGGGATCACCTGCCAGCCATGGCGGAACCACCTCTCACACGTACCAGAACCACCTGCCGGAGAAGCTGGAAACACGTCCTCGACAGTCTGGAACCACCTGCCGGCCAAGCCTGAACCACCTGCCAAGCACAACGGAACAACCTGCCAGACACGCCAAAATCACCTGCGTGTTATGCCAGAACCACTTGGAGGACTCTCTGGGATGACCTGCCGGGCATGCCGGAACCACCTCTCAGACGTGCCAGAACCATGTGGCGGACAGTCCGGAATCACCTGTTGGGCATGCGCAACCACCTCTGAGACGTACCAGAGCCACATGCCGTGCAGGCTGGAACCACCTACCGGACAGACCGGAATCACCTTTCGGGCATGCCGGAACCACCTGTCAGATGTGCCAGAAACACGTGCCGGAGACGCCGGAAGCACCTGCCAAGCACGTTGGAACCACCTGCTCAACTCGCCTGAACCACCTGCCGGACATGCCAAAATCACCTGCCGACTATGCCAGAACCACTTGGCGAACACTCCGGAATCACTTGCCGGGCAAGCAGGAACCACCTCTCAGACATGCCAGAACCCCGTGCCCATGACCCCGGAAGCACCAGCCGAGCACGCCGGAACCACCTGCTCAACTCGCCTAAACCACATGCCGGATACGCAAAAATCACCTGCCCGCTACACCAGCACCACTTCGGGGACAAGCCGGAATCACGTGAGGGGCATGCCTGCACAGCCTCTCAGACTGAACCTCGTGCCGGACACCACAGAACCACCTGCCGGACAGACCGGAACCACCTGCCGGACACACCGGAACCACCGGCTCGACCCGCCGGAACGACCGCTGGACATGCAAAATCACCTGCCGGCTACGCCGGAAACACTTGGCGAACACTCCGGAATCACCTGCCGGGCATGCCGGAACCACCTCTCAGATATGCCAGAACCACGTGCCAATGACCCCGGAAGCACCTGCCGAGCACGCCGGAACCACCTGCTCGACTCGCCAGAACCACCTGCCGGACACGCAAAAATCACCTGCCGGCTACGCCACAACCAGTTGGGGAACACTTCGGAATCACCTGCCGGGCTTGCTGGAACCACCTGCCGGTCATGCCAAAATCACCTGCCAACTACGCCAGTACCACTTGGCGGACACTGTGGAAACACCTGTCGGGCCGGCCGGAACCACATCTCACACGTGCCAGAACCATGTGCATGAGATGCTGGAACCACACCCCGAACAGACGGAAAACACGTGCCAGACCCGTCTGAACAACCTGCCGAGCACGCCGGAGCCACCTGCTCGACTCGCCGGAACCACCTAACTGACATGCCAAAATCACCAGCCGGGTATGCCAGAACCACTTGGCGGACACTCCGGAATCATCTGCCGGACATGCCGGAACCAGCTCTCAGACACACCAGAACCACGTGCCGGAGACGCCGGAAGCACCTGCCGAGCATGCCGGAGCCACCTGCTCGACTCGCCAGAAACACCTGCCGGACACGCCAAAATCACCTGCCGGGTACGCCAGAACCACCTGGCGGACACTCCGAAATCACCTGTCGCGCATGCCGGAACCACCTCTCAGACGTGACGGAAGCACGTGCCGGACACGCCGGAATCACCTAGCGGACAGACCGGAACCACCTGCCGAGCACGCCGGAGCCACCTGTTCGACTGGCTGGAACCACCTGCCGGACAGGCCAATATTAACTGCTGGCTATGCCAGAACCACCTGGGGGACAGTCCGGGATCACCTGCCAGCCATGGCGGAACCACCTCTCACACGTACCAGAACCACCTGCCGGAGAAGCTGGAAACACGTCCTGGACAGTCTGGAACCACCTGCCGGCCAAGCCTGAACCACCTGCCAAGCACAACGGAACAACCTGCCAGACACGCCAAAATCACCTGCGTGTTATGCCAGAACCACTTGGAGGACTCTCTGGGATGACCTGCCGGGCATGCCGGAACCACCTCTCAGACGTGCCAGAACCATGTGGCGGACAGTCCGGAATCACCTGTTGGGCATGCACAACCACCTCTGAGACGTACCAGAACCACATGCCGTGCAGGCTGGAACCACCTACCGGACAGACCGGAATCACCTTTCGGGCATGCCGGAACCACCTGTCAGATGTGCCAGAAACACGTGTCGGAGACGCCGGAAGCACCTGCCAAGCACGTTGGAACCACCTGCTCAACTCGCCTGAACCACCTGCCGGACATGCCAAAATCACCTGCCGACTATGCCAGAACCACTTGGCGAACACTCCGGAATCACTTGCCGGGCATGCAGGAACCACCTCTCAGACATGCCAGAACCCCGTGCCCATGACCCCGGAAGCACCAGCCGAGCACGCCGGAACCACCTGCTCAACTCGCCTGAACCACATGCCAGATACGCAAAAATCACCCGCCCGCTACAACAGCACCACTTCGGGGACAAGCCGGAATCACGTGAGGGGCATGCCTGCACAGCCTCTCAGACTGAACCTCGTGCCGGACACAACAGAACCACCTGCCGGACAGACCGGAACCACCTGCCGGACACGCCGGAACCACCGGCTCGACCCGCCGGAACGACCGCTGGACATGCAAAATCACCTGCCGGCTACGCCGGAAACACTTGGCGAACACTCCGGAATCATCTGCCGGGCATGCCGGAACCACCTCTCAGATATGCCAGAACCACGTGCCAATGACCCCGGAAGCACCTGCCGAGCACGCCGGAACCACCTGCTCGACTCGCCAGAACCACCTGCCGGACACGCAAAAATCACCTGCCGGCTACGCCACAACCAGTTGGGGAACACTTCGGAATCACCTGCCGGGCTTGCTGGAACCACCTGCCGGTCATGCCAAAATCACCTGCCAACTACGCCAGTACCACTTGGCAGACACTGTGGAAACACCTGTCGGGCCGGCAGGAACCACATCTCACACGTGCCAGAACCATGTGCATGAGATGCTGGAACCACACCCCGAACAGACAGAAAACACCTGCCAGACCCGTCTGAACAACCTGCCGAGCACGCCGGAGCCACCTGCTCGACTCGCCGGAACCACCTACCTGACATGCCAAAATCACCAGCCGGGTATGCCAGAACCACTTGGCGGACACTCCGGAATCATCTGCCGGACATGCCGGAACCAGCTCTCAGACACACCAGAACCACGTGCCGGAGACGCCGGAAGCACCTGCCGAGCATGCCGGAGCCACCTGCTCGACTCGCCAGAAACACCTGCCGGACACGCCAAAATAACCTGCCGGGTAAGCCAGAACCACCTGGCGGACACTCCGAAATCACCTGCCGCGCATGCTGGTACCACCTCTCAGACGTGCCGGAAGCACGTGCCGGACACGCCGGAAACACCTAGCGGACAGACCGGAACCACCTGCCGAGCACGCCGGGGCCACCTGTTCGACTGGCTGGAACCACCTGCCGTCAGGCCAATATTAACTGCTGGCTATGCCAGAACCACCTGGGGGACAGTCTGGGATCACCTGCCAGCCATGGCGGAACCACCTCTCACACGTACCAGAACCACCTGCCGGAGAAGCTGGAAACACGTCCTGGACAGTCTGGAACCACCTGCCGGCCAAGCCTGAACCACCTGCCAAGCACAACGGAACAACCTGCCAGACACGCCAAAATCACCTGCGTGTTATGCCAGAACCACTTGGAGGACTCTCTGGGATGACCTGCCGGGCATGCCGGAACCACCTCTCAGACGTGCCAGAACCATGTGGCGGACAGTCCGGAATCACCTGTTGGGCATGCGCAACCACCTCTGAGACGTACCAGAACCACATGCCGTGCAGGCTGGAACCACCTACCGGACAGACCGGAATCACCTTTCGGGCATGCCGGAACCACCTGTCAGATGTGCCAGAAACACGTGCCGGAGACGCCGGAAGCACCTGCCAAGCACGTTGGAACCACCTGCTCAACTCGCCTGAACCACCTGCCGGACATGCCAAAATCACCTGCCGACTATGCCAGAACCACTTGGCGAACACTCCGGAATCACTTGCCGGGCATGCAGGAACCACCTCTCAGACATGCCAGAACCCCGTGCCAATGACCCCGGAAGCACCAGCCGAGCACGCCGGAACCACCAGCTCAACTCGCCTGAACCACCTGCCGGACACGCCAAAATCACCTGCCCGCTACACCAGCACCACTTCGGGGACAAGCCGGAATCACGTGAGGGGCATGCCGGCACAGCCTCTCAGACTGAACCTCGTGCCGGACACCACAGAACCACCTGCCGGACAGACCGGAACCACCTGCCGGACACGCCGGAACCACCGGCTCGACCCGCCGGAACGACCGCTGGACATGCAAAATCACCTGCCGGCTACGCCGGAAACACTTGGCGAACACTCCGGAATCACCTGCCGGGCATGCCGGAACCACCTCTCAGATATGCCAGAACCACGTGCCAATGACCCTGGAAGCACCTGCCGACCACGCCGGAACCACCTGCTCGACTCGGCAGAACCACCTGCCGGACACGCAAAAATCACCTGCCGGCTACGCCACAACCAGTTGGGGAACACTTCGGAATCACCTGCCGGGCTTGCTGGAACCACCTGCCGGTCATGCCAAAATCACCTGCCAACTACGCCAGTACCACTTGGCGGACACTGTGGAAACAACTGTTGGGCCGGCCGGAACCACATCTCAGACGTGCCAGAACCATGTGCATGAGATTCAGGAACCACACCCCGAATAGACGGATAACACCTGCCAGACCCGTCTGAACAACCTGCCGAGCAAGCCAGAGCCACCTGCTCGACTCGCCGGAACCACCTACCTGACATGCCCAAATCACCAGCCGGGTATGCCAGAACCACTTGGCGGACACTCCGGAATCATCTGCCGGACATGCCGGAACCAGCTCTCAGACACACCAGAACCACGTGCCGGAGACGCCGGAAGCACCTGCCGAGCATGCCGGAGCCACCTGCTCGACTCGCCAGAAACACCTGCCGGACACGCCAAAATCACCTGCCGGGTACGCCAGAACCACCTGGCGGACACTCCGAAATCACCTGTCGCGCATGCCGGAACCACCTCTCAGACGTGCCGGAAGCACGTGCCGGACACGCCGGAAACACCTAGCGGACAGACCGGAACCACCTGCCGAGCACGCCGGGGCCACCTGTTCGACTGGCTGGAACCACCTGCCGGACAGGCCAATATTAACTGCTGGCTATGCCAGAACCACCTGGGGGACAGTCCGGGATCACCTGCCAGCCATGGCGGAACCACCTCTCACACGTACCAGAACCACCTGCCGGAGAAGCTGGAAACACGTCCTCGACAGTCTGGAACCACCTGCCGGCCAAGCCTGAACCACCTGCCAAGCACAACGGAACAACCTGCCAGACACGCCAAAATCACCTGCGTGTTATGCCAGAACCACTTGGAGGACTCTCTGGGATGACCTGCCGGGCATGCCGGAACCACCTCTCAGACGTGCCAGAACCATGTGGCGGACAGTCCGGAATCACCTGTTGGGCATGCGCAACCACCTCTGAGACGTACCAGAGCCACATGCCGTGCAGGCTGGAACCACCTACCGGACAGACCGGAATCACCTTTCGGGCATGCCGGAACCACCTGTCAGATGTGCCAGAAACACGTGCCGGAGACGCCGGAAGCACCTGCCAAGCACGTTGGAACCACCTGCTCAACTCGCCTGAACCACCTGCCGGACATGCCAAAATCACCTGCCGACTATGCCAGAACCACTTGGCGAACACTCCGGAATCACTTGCCGGGCATGCAGGAACCACCTCTCAGACATGCCAGAACCCCGTGCCCATGACCCCGGAAGCACCAGCCGAGCACGCCGGAACCACCTGCTCAACTCGCCTGAACCACATGCCGGATACGCAAAAATCACCTGCCCGCTACACCAGCACCACTTCGGGGACAAGCCGGAATCACGTGAGGGGCATGCCTGCACAGCCTCTCAGACTGAACCTCGTGCCGGACACCACAGAACCACCTGCCGGACAGACCGGAACCACCTGCCGGACACGCCGGAACCACCGGCTCGACCCGCCGGAACGACCGCTGGACATGCAAAATCACCTGCCGGCTACGCCGGAAACACTTGGCGAACACTCCGGAATCACCTGCCGGGCATGCCGGAACCACCTCTCAGATATGCCAGAACCACGTGCCAATGACCCTGGAAGCACCTGCCGAGCACGCCGGAACCACCTGCTCGACTCGCCAGAACCACCGGCCGGACACGCAAAAATCACCTGCCGGCTACGCCACAACCAGTTGGGGAACACTTCGGAATCACCTGCCGGGCTTGCTGGAACCACCTGCCGGTCATGCCAAAATCACCTGCCAACTACGCCAGTACCACTTGGCGGACACTGTCTAAACACCTGTCGGGCCGGCCGGAACCACATCTCACACGTGCCAGAACCATGTGCATGAGATGCTGGAACCACACCCCGAACAGACGGAAAACACCTGCCAGACCCGTCTGAACAAGCTGCCGAGCACGCCGGAGCCACCTGCTCGACTCGCCGGAACCACCTACCTGACATGCCCAAATCACCAGCCGGGTATGCCAGAACCACTTGGCGGACACTCCGGAATCATCTGCCGGACATGCCGGAACCAGCTCTCAGACACACCAGAACCACGTGCCGGAGACGCCGGAAGCACCTGCCGAGCATGCCGGAGCCACCTGCTCGACTCGCCAGAAACACCTGCCGGACACGCCAAAATCACCTGCCGGGTACGCCAGAACCACCTGGCGGACACTCCGAAATCACCTGTCGCGCATGCCGGAACCACTTCTCAGACGTGCCGGAAGCACGTGCCGGACACGCCGGAATCACCTAGCGGACAGACCGGAACCACCTGCCGAGCACGCCGGAGCCACCTGTTCGACTGGCTGGAACCACCTGCCGTACAGGCCAATATTAACTGCTGGCTATGCCAGAACCACCTGGGGGACAGTCCGGGATCACCTGCCAGCCATGGCGGAACCACCTCTCACATGTACCAGAACCACCTGCCGGAGAAGCTGGAAACACGTCCTCGACAGTCTGGAACCACCTGCCGGCCAAGCCTGAACCACCTGCCAAGCACAATGGAACAACCTGCCAGATACGCCAAAATCACCTGCGTGTTATGCCAGAACCACTTGGAGGACTCTCTGGGATGACCTGCCGGGCATGCCGGAACCACCTCTCAGACGTGCCAGAACCATGTGGCGGACAGTCCGGAATCACCTGTTGGGCATGCGCAACCACCTCTGAGACGTACCAGAACCACATGCCGTGCAGGCTGGAACCACCTACCGGACAGACCGGAATCACCTTTCGGGCATGCCGGAACCACCTGTCAGATGTGCCAGAAACACGTGCCAGAGACGCCGGAAGCACCTGCCAAGCACGTTGGAACCACCTGCTCAACTCGCCTGAACCACCTGCCGGACATGCCAAAATCACCTGCCGACTATGCCAGAACCACTTGGCGAACACTCCGGAATCACTTGCCGGGCATGCAGGAACCACCTCTCAGACATGCCAGAACCCCGTGCGCATGACCCCGGAAGCACCAGCCGAGCACGCCGGAACCACCTGCTCAACTCGCCTGAACCACATGCCGGATACGCAAAAATCACCTGTCCGCTACACCAGCACCACTTCGGGGACAAGCCGGAATCACGTGAGGGGCATGCCTGCACAGCCTCTCAGACTGAACCTCGTGCCGGACACCACAGAACCACCTGCCGGACAGACCGGAACCACCTGCCGGACATGCCGGAACCACCGGCTCGACCCGCCGGAACGACCGCTGGACATGCAAAATCACCTGCCGGCTACGCCGGAAACACTTGGCGAACACTCCGGAATCACCTGCCGGGCATGCCGGAACCACCTCTCAGATATGCCAGAACCACGTGCCAATGACCCCGGAAGCACCTGCCGAGCACGCCGGAACCACCTGCTCGACTCGCCAGAACCACCTGCCGGACACGCAAAAATCACCTGCCGGCTACGCCACAACCAGTTGGGGAACACTTCGGAATCACCTGCCGGGCTTGCTGGAACCACCTGCCGGTCATGCCAAAATCACCTGCCAACTACGCCAGTACCACTTGGCGGACACTGTGGAAACACCTGTCGGGCCGGCAGGAACCACATCTCACACGTGCCAGAACCATGTGCATGAGATGCTGGAACCACACCCCGAACAGACGGAAAACACCTGCCAGACCCGTCTGAACAACCTGCCGAGCACGCCGGAGCCACCTGCTCGACTCGCCGGAACCACCTACCTGACATGCCCAAATCACCAGCCGGGTATGCCAGAACCACTTGGCGGACACTCCGGAATCATCTGCCGGACATGCCGGAACCAGCTCTCAGACACACCAGAACCACGTGCCGGAGACGCCGGAAGCACCTGCCGAGCATGCCGGAGCCACCTGCTCGACTCGCCAGAAACACCTGCCGGACACGCCAAAATCACCTGCCGGGTACGCCAGAACCACCTGGCGGACACTCCGAAATCACCTGTCGCGCATGCCGGAACCACCTCTCAGACGTGCCGGAAGCACGTGCCGGACACGCCGGAAACACCTAGCGGACAGACCGGAACCACCTGCCGAGCACGCCGGGGCCACCTGTTCGACTGGCTGGAACCACCTGCCGGACAGGCCAATATTAACTGCTGGCTATGCCAGAACCACCTGGGGGACAGTCCGGGATCACCTGCCAGCCATGGCGGAACCACCTCTCACACGTACCAGAACCACCTGCCGGAGAAGCTGGAAACACGTCCTCGACAGTCTGGAACCACCTGCCGGCCAAGCCTGAACCACCTGCCAAGCACAACGGAACAACCTGCCAGACACGCCAAAATCACCTGCGTGTTATGCCAGAACCACTTGGAGGAGTCTCTGGGATGACCTGCCGGGCATGCCGGAACCACCTCTCAGACGTGCCAGAACCATGTGGCGGACAGTCCGGAATCACCTGTTGGGCATGCGCAACCACCTCTGAGACGTACCAGAGCCACATGCCGTGCAGGCTGGAACCACCTACCGGACAGACCGGAATCACCTTTCGGGCATGCCGGAACCACCTGTCAGATGTGCCAGAAACACGTGCCGGAGACGCCGGAAGCACCTGCCAAGCACGTTGGAACCACCTGCTCAACTCGCCTGAACCACCTGCCGGACATGCCAAAATCACCTGCCGACTATGCCAGAACCACTTGGCGAACACTCCGGAATCACTTGCCGGGCATGCAGGAACCACCTCTCAGACATGCCAGAACCCCGTGCCCATGACCCCGGAAGCACCAGCCGAGCACGCCGGAACCACCTGCTCAACTCGCCTGAACCACATGCCGGATACGCAAAAATCACCTGCCCGCTACACCAGCACCACTTCGGGGACAAGCCGGAATCACGTGAGGGGCATGCCTGCACAGCCTCTCAGACTGAACCTCGTGCCGGACACCACAGAACCACCTGCCGGACAGACCGGAACCACCTGCCGGACACGCCGGAACCACCGGCTCGACCCGCCGGAACGACCGCTGGACATGCAAAATCACCTGCCGGCTACGCCGGAAACACTTGGCGAACACTCCGGAATCACCTGCCGGGCATGCCGGAACCACCTCTCAGATATGCCAGAACCACGTGCCAATGACCCTGGAAGCACCTGCCGAGCACGCCGGAACCACCTGCTCGACTCGCCAGAACCACCTGCCGGACACGCAAAAATCACCTGCCGGCTACGCCACAACCAGTTGGGGAACACTTCGGAATCACCTGCCGGGCTTGCTGGAACCACCTGCCGGTCATGCCAAAATCACCTGCCAACTACGCCAGTACCACTTGGCGGACACTGTCTAAACACCTGTCGGGCCGGCCGGAACCACATCTCACACGTGCCAGAACCATGTGCATGAGATGCTGGAACCACACCCCGAACAGACGGAAAACACCTGCCAGACCCGTCTGAACAAGCTGCTGAGCACGCCGGAGCCACCTGCTCGACTCGCCGGAACCACCTACCTGACATGCCCAAATCACCAGCCGGGTATGCCAGAACCACTTGGCGGACACTCCGGAATCATCTGCCGGACATGCCGGAACCAGCTCTCAGACACACCAGAACCACGTGCCGGAGACGCCGGAAGCACCTGCCGAGCATGCCGGAGCCACCTGCTCGACTCGCCAGAAACACCTGCCGGACACGCCAAAATCACCTGCCGGGTACGCCAGAACCACCTGGCGGACACTCCGAAATCACCTGTCGCGCATGCCGGAACCACTTCTCAGACGTGCCGGAAGCACGTGCCGGACACGCCGGAATCACCTAGCGGACAGACCGGAACCACCTGCCGAGCACGCCGGAGCCACCTGTTCGACTGGCTGGAACCACCTGCCGGACAGGCCAATATTAACTGCTGGCTATGCCAGAACCACCTGGGGGACAGTCCGGGATCACCTGCCAGCCATGGCGGAACCACCTCTCACACGTACCAGAACCACCTGCCGGAGAAGCTGGAAACACGTCCTGGACAGTCTGGAACCACCTGCCGGCCAAGCCTGAACCACCTGCCAAGCACAACGGAACAACCTGCCAGACACGCCAAAATCACCTGCGTGTTATGCCAGAACCACTTGGAGGACTCTCTGGGATGACCTGCCGGGCATGCCGGAACCACCTCTCAGACGTGCCAGAACCATGTGGCGGACAGTCCGGAATCACCTGTTGGGCATGCGCAACCACCTCTGAGCCGTACCAGAACCACATGCCGTGCAGGCTGGAACCACCTACCGGACAGACCGGAATCACCTTTCGGGCATGCCGGAACCACCTGTCAGATGTGCCAGAAACACGTGCCGGAGACGCCGGAAGCACCTGCCAAGCACGTTGGAACCACCTGCTCAACTCGCCTGAACCACCTGCCGGACATGCCAAAATCACCTGCCGACTATGCCAGAACCACTTGGCGAACACTCCGGAATCACTTGCCGGGCATGCAGGAACCACCTCTCAGACATGCCAGAACCCCGTGCCAATGACCCCGGAAGCACCAGCCGAGCACGCCGGAACCACCAGCTCAACTCTCCTGAACCACCTGCCGGACACGCCAAAATCACCTGCCCGCTACACCAGCACCACTTCGGGGACAAGCCGGAATCACGTGAGGGGCATGCCGGCACAGCCTCTCAGACTGAACCTCGTGCCGGACACCACAGAACCACCTGCCGGACAGACCGGAACCACCTGCCGGACACACCGGAACCACCGGCTCGACCCGCCGGAACGACCGCTGGACATGCAAAATCACCTGCCGGCTACGCCGGAAACACTTGGCGAACACTCCGGAATCACCTGCCGGGCATGCCGGAACCACCTCTCAGATATGCCAGAACCACGTGCCAATGACCCCGGAAGCACCTGCCGAGCACGCCGGAACCACCTGCTCGACTCGCCAGAACCACCTGCCGGACACGCAAAAATCACCTGCCGGCTACGCCACAACCAGTTGGGGAACACTTCGGAATCACCTGCCGGGCTTGCTGGAACCACCTGCCGGTCATGCCAAAATCACCTGCCAACTACGCCAGTACCATTTGGCGGACACTGTGGAAACACCTGTCGGGCCGGCCGGAACCACATCTCACACGTGCCAGAACCATGTGCATGAGATGCTGGAACCACACCCCGAACAGACGGAAAACACCTGCCAGACCCGTCTGAACAACCTGCCGAGCACGCCGGAGCCACCTGCTCGACTCGCCGGAACCACCTACCTGACATGCCCAAATCACCAGCCGGGTATGCCAGAACCACTTGGCGGACACTCCGGAATCATCTGCCGGACATGCCGGAACCAGCTCTCAGACACACCAGAACCACGTGCCGGAGACGCCGGAAGCACCTGCCGAGCATGCCGGAGCCACCTGCTCGACTCGCCAGAAACACCTGCCGGACATGCCAAAATCACCTGCCGGGTACGCCAGAACCACCTGGCGGACACTCCGAAATCACCTGTCGCGCATGCCGGAACCCCCTCTCAGACGTGCCGGAAGCACGTGCCGGACACGCCGGAAACACCTAGCGGACAGACCGGAACCACCTGCCGAGCACGCCGGAGCCACCTGTTCGACTGGCTGGAACCACCTGCCGGACAGGCCAATATTAACTGCTGGCTATGCCAGAACCACCTGGGGGACAGTCCGGGATCACCTGCCAGCCATGGCGGAACCACCTCTCACACGTACCAGAACCACCTGCCGGAGAAGCTGGAAACACGTCCTGGACAGTCTGGAACCACCTGCCGGCCAAGCCTGAACCACCTGCCAAGCACAACGGAACAACCTGCCAGACACGCCAAAATCACCTGCGTGTTATGCCAGAACCACTTGGAGGACTCTCTGGGATGACCTGCCGGGCATGCCGGAACCACCTCTCAGACGTGCCAGAACCATGTGGCGGACAGTCCGGAATCACCTGTTGGGCATGCGCAACCACCTCTGAGACGTACCAGAACCACATGCCGTGCAGGCTGGAACCACCTACCGGACAGACCGGAATCACCTTTCGGGCATGCCGGAACCACCTGTCAGATGTGCCAGAAACACGTGCCGGAGACGCCTTAAGCACCTGCCAAGCACGTTGGAACCACCTGCTCAACTCGCCTGAACCACCTGCCGGACATGCCAAAATCACCTGCCGACTATGCCAGAACAACTTGGCGAACACTCCGGAATCACTTGCCGGGCATGCAGGAACCACATCTCAGACATGCCAGAACCCCGTGCCAATGACCCCGGAAGCACCAGCCGAGCACGCCGGAACCACCTGCTCAACTCGCCTGAACCACCTGCCGGACACGCCAAAATCACCTGCCCGCTACACCAGCACCACTTCGGGGACAAGCCGGAATCACGTGAGGGGCATGCCTGCACAGCCTCTCAGACTGAACCTCGTGCCGGACACCACAGAACCACCTGCCGGACAGACCGGAACCACCTGCCGGACACGCCGGAACCACCGGCTCGACCCGCCGGAACGACCGCTGGACATGCAAAATCACCTGCCGGCTACGCCGGAAACACTTGGCGAACACTCCGGAATCACCTGCCGGGCATGCCGGAACCACCTCTCAGATATGCCAGAACCACGTGCCAATGACCCCGGAAGCACCTGCCGAGCATGCCGGAACCACCTGCTCGACTCGCCAGAACCACCTGCCGGACACGCAAAAATCACCTGCCGGCTACGCCACAACCAGTTGGGGAACACTTCGGAATCACCTGCCGGGCTTGCTGGAACCACCTGCCGGTCATGCCAAAATCACCTGCCAACTACGCCAGTACCACTTGGCGGACACTTTGGAAACACCTGTCGGGCCGGCCGGAACCACATCTCACACGTGCCAGAACCATGTGCATGAGATGCTGGAACCACACCCCGAACAGACGGAAAACACCTGCCAGACCCGTCTGAACAACCTGCCGAGCACGCCGGAGCCACCTGCTCGACTCGCCGGAACCACCTACCTGACATGCCCAAATCACCAGCCGGGTATGCCAGAACCACTTGGCGGACACTCCGGAATCATCTGCCGGACATGCCGGAACCAGCTCTCAGACACACCAGAACCACGTGCCGGAGACGCCGGAAGCACCTGCCGAGCATGCCGGAGCCACCTGCTCGACTCGCCAGAAACACCTGCCGGACACGCCAAAATCACCTGCCGGGTACGCCAGAACCACCTGGCGGACACTCCGAAATCACCTGTCGCGCATGCCGGAACCCCCTCTCAGACGTGCCGGAAGCACGTGCCGGACACGCCGGAATCACCTAGCGGACAGACCGGAACCACCTGCCGAGCACGCCGGAGACACCTGTTCGACTGGCTGGAACCACCTGCCGGACAGGCCAATATTAACTGCTGGCTATGCCAGAACCACCTGGGGGACAGTCCGGGATCACCTGCCAGCCATGGCGGAACCACCTCTCACACGTACCAGAACCACCTGCCGGAGAAGCTGGAAACACGTCCTCGACAGTCTGGAACCACCTGCCGGCCAAGCCTGAACCACCTGCCAAGCACAACGGAACAACCTGCCAGACACGCCAAAATCACCTGCGTGTTATGCCAGAACCACTTGGAGGACTCTCTGGGATGACCTGCCGGGCATGCCGGAACCACCTCTCAGACGTGCCAGAACCATGTGGCGGACAGTCCGGAATCACCTGTTGGGCATGCGCAACCACCTCTGAGACGTACCAGAACCACATGCCGTGCAGGCTGGAACCACCTACCGGACAGACCGGAATCACCTTTCGGGCATGCCGGAACCACCTGTCAGATGTGCCAGAAACACGTGCCGGAGACGCCGGAAGCACCTGCCAAGCACGTTGGAACCACCTGCTCAACTCGCCTGAACCACCTGCCAGACATGCCAAAATCACCTGCCGACTATGCCAGAACCACTTGGCGAACACTCCGGAATCACTTGCCGGGCATGCAGGAACCACCTCTCAGATATGCCAGAACCCCGTGCCAATGACCCCGGAAGCACAAGCCGAGCACGCCGGAACCACCAGCTCAACTCGCCTGAACCACCTGCCGGACACGCCAAAATCACCTGCCGGGTATGCCAGAACCACCTGGCGGACACTCCGAAACCACCTGTCGCGCATGCCGGAACCACATCTCAGACGTCCCGGAAGCACGTGTCGGACACGCCGGAATCACGTACTGGACAGACCGGAACCACCTGCCGAGCACGCCGGAGCCACCTGTTCGACTCGCTGGAACCACCTGCCGGACAGGCCAATATCAACTGCTGGCTATGCCAGAACCACCTGGGGGACGGTCCGGAATCACCTGCCAGCCATGACGGAACCACCTCTCAGACATACCAGAAACACCTGCCGGAGAAGCTGGAAACACGTCCTGGACAGTCTGGAACCACCTGCCGGCCAAGCCTGAACCACCTGCCAAGCACAACGGAACAACCTGCCAGACACGCCAAAATCACCTGCGTGTTATGCCAGAACCACTTGGAGGACTCTCTGGGATGACCTGCCGGGCATGCCGGAACCACCTCTCAGACGTGCCAGAACCATGTGGCGGACAGTCCGGAATCACCTGTTGGGCATGCGCAACCACCTCTGAGACGTACCAGAACCACATGCCGTGCAGGCTGGAACCACCTACCGGACAGACCGGAATCACCTTTCGGGCATGCCGGAACCACCTGTCAGATGTGCCAGAAACACGTGCCGGAGACGCCGGAAGCACCTGCCAAGCACGTTGGAACCACCTGCTCAACTCGCCTGAACCACCTGCCGGACATGCCAAAATCACCTGCCGACTATGCCAGAACCACTTGGCGAGCACTCCGGAATCACTTGCCGGGCATGCAGGAACCACCTCTCAGACATGCCAGAACCCCGTGCCAATGACCCCGGAAGCACCAGCCGAGCACGCCGGAACCACCTGCTCGACTCGCCAGAACCACCTGCCGATCACGCAAAAATCACCTGCCGGCTACGCCACAACCAGTTGGTGAACACTTTGGAATCACCTGCCAGGCTTGCTGGAACCACCTGGCAGTCATGCCAAAATCACCTGCCAACTACGCCAGAACCGCTTGGCGGACACTGCGGAAACACCTGTCGGGCCGGCTGGAACCACATCTCAGACGTGCCAGAAACGTGTTCATGAGATGCTGGAACCACACCCCGAACAGACGGATACCACCTGCCAGAACCGCCTGAACCACCTGCTGAGCACGCCCGAACCACCTGCTCGACTCACCGGTACCACCTCCCTGACACGCCAAAATGACCTGCTGGGTATGCCAGAACCACTTGGCGGACACTCCGGAATCATCTGCCGGACATGCCGGAACCAGCTCTCAGACACACCAGAACCACGTGCCGGAGACGCCGGAAGCACCTGCCGAGCATGCCGGAGCCACCTGCTCGACTCGCCAGAAACACCTGCCGGACACGCCAAAATCGCCTGCCGGGTACGCCAGAACCACCTGGCGGACACTCCGGAATCGCCTGCCGCGCCTGCCGGAACCACCTCTCAGACGTGCCGGAAGCACGTGCCAGACACGCCGGAATCACCTACCGGACAGACCGGAACCACCTGCCAAGAACGCCGGAGCCACCTGTTCGACTCGCTGGAACCACCGGCTGGTCAGGACAATATCAACTGCTGGCTATGCCAGAACCACCTGGGGGACAGTCCGGGATCACCTGCCAGCCATGGCGGAACCACCTCTCAGACGTACCAGAACCACCTGCCGGAGAAGCTGGAAACACGTCCTGGACAGACTGGAACCACGTGACGGCCATGCCTGAACCACCTGCCGAGCACGGCGGAACCACCTGCCGGACACGCCAAAATCACCTGCGGGCTACGCCAGAACCACTTGGACGACTCTCCGAAATGACCTGCCGGGCATGTTGGAACCACCTCTCAGACGTGCCAGAAGCACGTGGCGGACAGTCCGGAATCACCTGTTGGGCATACGCAACCACCTCTGACACGTACCAGAACCACGTGCAATGCACGCCGGAACCACCTACCGGACAGACCGCAATCAACTCTTGGGCATGCCGGAACCACCAGTCAGATGTGCCAGAAACACGTGCCGGAGACGCCGGAAGCACCTGCCGAGCACGTCGCAACCACCTGCTCAACTCGCCTGAACCACCTGCCGGACACGCCAAAATCACCTGCCCGCTACACCAGCACCACTTCGGGGACAAGCCGGAATCACGTGAGGGGCATGCCGGCACAGCCTCTCAGACTGAACCTCGTGCCGGAACAACAGAACCACCTGCCGGACAGACCGGAACCACCTGCCGGACACGCCGGAACCACCGGCTCGACCTGCCGGAACGACCGCTGGACATGCAAAATCACCTGCCGGCTACGCCAGAAAAACTTGGCGAACACTCCGGAATCACCTGCCGGGCATGCCGGAACCACCTCTCAGATATGCCAGAACCACGTGCCAATGACACCGGAAGCACCTGCCGAGCACGCCGGAACCACCTGCTCGACTCACCAGAACCACCTGCCGGACACGCAAAAATCAACTGCAGGCTACGCCACAAGCAGTTGGGGAACACTTCGGAATCACTGCCGGGCTTGCTGGAACCAACTGCCGGTCATGCCAAAATCACCTGCCAACTACGCCAGTACCACTTGGCGGACACTGTGGAAACACCTGTCGGGCCGGCCGGAACCACATCTCAGACGTGCCAGAACCATGTGCATGAGATGCTGGAACCACACCCCGAACAGACGGAAAACACCTGCCAGACCCGTCTGAACAACCTGCCGAGCACGCCGGAGCCACCTGCTCGACTCGCCGGAACCACCTGCCTGACATGCCCAAATCACCAGCCGGGTATGCCAGAACCACTTGGCGGACACTCCGGAATCATCTGCCGGACATGCCGGAACCAGCTCTCAGACACACCAGAACCACGTGCCGGAGACGCCGGAAGCACCTGCCGAGCATGCCGGAGCCACCTGCTCGACTCGCCAGAAACACCTGCCGGACACGCCAAAATCACCTGCCGGGTACGCCAGAACCACCTGGCGGACACTCCGAAACCACCTGTCGCGCATGCCGGAACCACCTCTCAGACGTGCCGGAAGCACGTGCCGGACACGCCGGAATCACCTACCGGACAGACCGGAACCACCTGCCGAGCACGCCGGAGCCACCTGTTCGACTCGCTGGAACCACCTGCCGGACAGGCCAATATCAACTGCTGGCTATGCCAGAACCTCTTGGGGGATGGTCCGGAATCACCTGCCAGCCATGGCGGAACCACCTCTCAGACGTACCAGAACCACCTGCCGGAGAAGCTGGAAACACGTCCTGGACAGTCTGGAACCCCCTGCCGGCCAAGCCTGAACCACCTGCCAAGCACAACGGAACAACCTGCCAGACACGCCAAAATCACCTGCGTGTTATGCCAGAACCACTTGGAGGACTCTCTGGGATGACCTGCCGGGCATGCCGGAACCACCTCTCAGACGTGCCAGAACCATGTGGCGGACAGTCCGGAATCACCTGTTGGGCATGCGCAACCACCTCTGAGACGTACCAGAACCACATGCCGTGCAGGCTGGAACCACCTACCGGACAGACCGGAATCACCTTTCGGGCATGCCGGAACCACCTGTCAGATGTGCCAGAAACACGTGCCGGAGACGCCGGAAGCACCTGCCAAGCACGTTGGAACCACCTGCTCAACTCGCCTGAACCACCTGCCGGACATGCCAAAATCACCTGCCGACTATGCCAGAACCACTTGGCGAACACTCCGGAATCACCTGCCGGGCATGCAGGAACCACCTCTCATACATGCCAGAACCCCGTGCCAATGACCCCGGAAGCACCAGCCGAGCACGCCGGAACCACCTGCTCGACTCGCCAGAACCACCTGCCGATCACGCAAAAATCACCTGCCGGCTACGCCACAACCAGTTGGTGAACACTTTGGAATCACCTGCCAGGCTTGCTGGAACCACCTGCCAGTCATGCCAAAATCACCTGCCAACTAGGCCAGAACCGCTTGGCGGACACTGCGGAAACACCTGTCGGGCCGGCTGGAACCACATCTCAGACGTGCCAGAAACGTGTTCATGAGATGCTGGAACCACACCCCGAACAGACGGATACCACCTGCCAGAACCGCCTGAACCACCTGCTGAGCACGCCGGAACCACCTGCTCTACTCACCGGTACCACCTCCCTGACACGCCAAAATCACCTGCTGGGTATGCCAGAACAACTTGGCGGACACTCCGGAATCATCTGCCGGACATGCCGGAACCAGCTCTCAGACACACCAGAACCAAGTGCCGGAGACGCCGGAAGCACCTGCCGAGCATGCCGGAGCCACCTGCTCGACTCGCCAGAAACACCTGCAGGACACGCCAAAATCACCTGCCGGGTACGCCAGAACCACCTGGCGGACACTCCGGAATCGCCTGTCGCGCCTGCCGGAATCACCTCTCACACGTGCCGGAAGCACGTGCCAGACACGCCGGAAACAACTACCGGACAGACCGGAACCACCTGCCAAGAACGCCGGAGCCACCTGTTCGACTCGCTGGAGCCACCTGCCGGACAGGCCAATATCAACTGCTGGCTATGCCAGAACCACCTGGGGGACAGTCCGGGATCACCTGCCAGCCATGGCGGAACCACCTCTCAGACGTACCAGAACCACCTGCCGGAGAAGCTGGAAACACGTCCTGGACAGACTGGAACCACGTGACGGCCATGCCTGAACCACCTGCCGAGCAAGCCGGAACCACCTGCCGTACACGCCAAAATCACCTGCGGGCTACGCCAGAACCACTTGGACGACTCTCCGGAATGACCTGCTGGGCATGTTGGAACCACCTCTCAGACGTGCCAGAAGCACGTGGCGGACAGTCCGGAATCACCTGTTGGGCATACGCAACCACCTCTGACACGTACCAGAACCACGTGCCGTGCACGCCGGAGCCACCTACCGGACAGACCGGAATCAACTCTTGGGCATGCCGGAACCACCAGTCAGATGTGCCAGAAACACGTGCCGGAGACGCCGGAAGCACCTGCCGAGCACGTCGCAACCACCTGCTCAACTCGCCTGAACCACCTGCCGGACACGCCAAAATCACCTGCCCGCTACACCAGCACCACTTCGGGGACAAGCCGGAATCACGTGAGGGGCATGCCGGCACAGCCTCTCAGACTGAACCTCGTGCCGGACACCACAGAACCACCTGCCGGACAGACCGGAACCACCTGCCGGACACGCCGGAACCACCGGCTCGACCTGCAGGAACGACCGCTGGACATGCAAAATCACCTGCCGGCTACGCCAGAAAAACTTGCCGAACACTCCGGAATCACCTGCCGGTCATGCCGGAACCACCTCTCAGATATGCCAGAACCACGTGCCAATGACACCGGAAGCACCTGCCGAGCACGCCGGAACCAACTGCTTGACTCACCAGAACCACCTGCCGGACACGCAAAAATCAACTGCCGGCTACGCCACATGCAGTTGGGGAACACTTCGGAATCACTGCCGGGCTTGCTGGAACCACCTGTCGGTCATGCCAAAATCACCTGCCAACTACGCCAGTACCACTTGGCGGACACTGTGGAAACACCTGTCGGGCCGGCCGGAACCACATCTCAGACGTGCCAGAACCATGTGCATGAGATGCTGGAACCACACCCCGAACAGACGGAAAACACCTGCCAGACCCGTCTGAACAACCTGCCGAGCACGCCGGAGCCACCTGCTCGACTCGCCGGAACCACCTGCCTGACATGCCCAAATCACCAGCCGGGTATGCCAGAACCACTTGGCGGACACTCCGGAATCATCTGCCGGACATGCCGGAACCAGCTCTCAGACACACCAGAACCACGTGCCGGAGACGCCGGAAGCACCTGCCGAGCATGCCGGAGCCACCTGCTCGACTCGCCAGAAACACCTGCCGGACACGCCAAAATCACCTGCCGGGTACGCCAGAACCACCTGGCGGACACTCCGAAACCACCTGTCGCGCATGCCGGAACCACCTCTCAGACGTGCCGGAAGCACGTGCCGGACACGCCGGAATCACCTACCGGACAGACCGGAACCACCTGCCGAGCACGCCGGAGCCACCTGTTCGACTCGCTGGAACCACCTGCCGGACAGGCCAATATCAACTGCTGGCTATGCCAGAACCACCTGGGGGATGGTCCGGAATCACCTGCCAGCCATGGCGGAACCACCTCTCAGACGTACCAGAACCACCTGCCGGAGAAGCTGGAAACACGTCCTGGACAGTCTGGAACCCCCTGCCGGCCAAGCCTGAACCACCTGCCAAGCACAACGGAACAACCTGCCAGACACGCCAAAATCACCTGCGTGTTATGCCAGAACCACTTGGAGGACTCTCTGGGATGACCTGCCGGGCATGCCGGAACCACCTCTCAGACGTGCCAGAAGCACGTGGCGGACAGTCCGGAATCACCTGTTGGGCATACGCAACCACCTCTGAGACGTACCAGAACCACGTGCCGTGCACGCCGGAACCACCTACCTGACAGACCGGAATCAACTTTTGGGCATGCCGGAACCACCAGTCAGATGTGCCAGAAACACGTGCCGGAGACGCCGGAAGCACCTGCCAAGCACGTCGCAACCACCTGCTCAACTCGCCTGAACCACCTGCCGGACACGCCAAAATCACCTGCCCGCTACACCAGCACCACTTCGGGGACAAGCCGGAATCACGTGAGGGGCATGCCGGCACAGCCTCTCAGACTGAACCTCGTGCCGGACACCACAGAACCACCTGCCGGACAGACCGGAACCACCTGCCGGACACGCCGGAACCACCGGCTCGACCCGCCGGAACGACCGCTGGACATGCAAAATCACCTGCCGGCTACGCCGGAAACACTTGGCGAACATTCCCGAATCACCTGCCGGGCATGCCGGAACCACCTCTCAGATATGCCAGAACCACGTGCCAATGATCCCGGAAGCACCTGCCGAGCACGCCGGAACCACCTGCTCGACTCGCCAGAACCACCTGCCGGACACGCAAAAATCACCTGCCGGCTACGCCACAACCAGTTGTGGAACACTTCGGAATCACCTGCCGGGCTTGCTGGAACCACCTGCCGGTCATGCCAAAATCAACTGCCAACTACGCCAGTACCACTTGGCGGACACTGTGGAAACACCTGTCGGGCCGGCCGGAACCACATCTCACACGTGCCAGAACCATGTGCATGAGATGCTGGAACCACACCCCGAACAGACGGAAAACACCTGCCAGACCCGTCTGAACAACCTGCCGAGCACGCCAGAGCCACCTGCTCGACTCACCAGAAACACCTGCCGGACACGCCAAAATCACCTGCCGGGTACGCCAGAACCACCTGGCGGACACTCCGAAATCACCTGTCGCGCATGCCGGAACCACCTCTCAGACGTGCCGGAAGCACGTGCCGGACACGCCGGAATCACCTAGCGGACAGACCGGAACCACCTGCCGAGCACGCCAGAGCCACCTGTTCGACTGGCTGGAACCATCTGCCGGACAGGCCAATATTAACTGCTGGCTATCCCAAAACCACATGGGGGACAGTCCGGGATCACCTGCCAGCCATGGCGGAACCACCTCTCACACGTACCAGAACCACCTGCCGGAGAAGCTGGAAACACGTCCTGGACAGTCTGGAACCACCTGCCGACCAAGCCTGAACCACCTGCCAAGCACAACGGAACAACCTGCCAGACACGCCAAAATCACCTGCGTGTTATGCCAGAACCACTTGGAGGACTCTCTGGGATGACCTGCCGGGCATGCCGGAACCACCTCTCAGACGTGCCAGAACCATGTGGCGGACAGTCCGGAATCACCTGTTGGGCATGCGCAACCACCTCTGAGACGTACCAGAACCACATGCCGTGCAGGCTGGAACCACCTACCGGACAGACCGGAATCACCTTTCGGGCATGCCGGAACCACCTGTCAGATGTGCCAGAAACACGTGCCGGAGACGCCGGAAGCACCTGCCAAGCACGTTGGAACCACCTGCTCAACTCGCCTGAACCACCTGCCGGACATGCCAAAATCACCTGCCGACTATGCCAGAACCACTTGGCGAACACTCCGGAATCACTTGCCGGGCATGCAGGAACCACCTCTCAGACATGCCAGAACCCCGTGCCAATGACCCCGGAAGCACCAGCCGAGCACGCCGGAACCACCTGCTCAACTCGCCTGAACCACATGCCGGATACGCAAAAATCACCTGCCCGCTACACCAGCACCACTTCGGGGACAAGCCGGAATCACGTGAGGGGCATGCCTGCACAGCCTCTCAGACTGAACCTCGTGCCGGACACCACAGAACCACCTGCCGGACAGACCGGAACCACCTGCCGGTCACGCCGGAACCACCGGCTCGACCCGCCGGAACGACCGCTGGACATGCAAAATCACCTGCCGGCTACGCCGGAAACACTTGGCGAACACTCCGGAATCACCTGCCGGGCATGCCGGAACCACCTCTCAGATATGCCAGAACCACGTGCCAATGATCCCGGAAGCACCTGCCGAGCACGCCGGAACCACCTGCTCGACTCGCCAGAACCACCTGCCGGACACGCAAAAATCACCTGCCGGCTACGCCACAACCAGTTGGGGAACACTTCGGAATCACCTGCCGGGCTTGCTGGAACCACCTGCCGGTCATGCCAAAATCACCTGCCAACTACGCCAGTACCACTTGGCGGACACTGTGGAAACACCTGTCGGGCCGGCCGGAACCACATCTCACACGTGCCAGAACCATGTGCATGAGATGCTGGAACCACACCCCGAACAGACGGAAAACACCTGCCAGACCCGTCTGAACAACCTGCCGAGCACGCCGGAGCCACCTGCTCGACTCGCCGGAACCACCTACCTGACATGCCCAAATCACCAGCCGGGTATGCCGGAACCACTTGGCGGACACTCCGGAATCATCTGCCGGACATGCCGGAACCAGCTCTCAGACACACCAGAACCACGTGCCGGAGACGCCGGAAGCACCTGCCGAGCATGCCGGAGCCACCTGCTCGACTCGCCAGAAACACCTGCCGGACACGCCAAAATCACCTGCCGGGTACGCCAGAACCACCTGGTGGACACTCCGAAATCACCTGTCGCGCATGCCGGAACCACCTCTCAGACGTGCCGGAAGCACGTGCCGGACACGCCGGAATCACCTAGCGGACAGACCGGAACCACCTGCCGAGCACGCCAGAGCCACCTGTTCGACTGGCTGGAACCATCTGCCGGACAGGCCAATATTAACTGCTGGCTATCCCAAAACCACCTGGGGGACGGTCCGGGATCACCTGCCAGCCATGGCGGAACCACCTCTCACACGTACCAGAACCACCTGCCGGAGAAGCTGGAAACACGTCCTGGACAGTCTGGAACCACCTGCCGACCAAGCCTGAACCACCTGCCAAGCACAACGGAACAACCTGCCAGACACGCCAAAATCACCTGCGTGTTATGCCAGAACCACTTGGAGGACTCTCTGGGATGACCTGCCGGGCATGCCGGAACCACCTCTCAGACGTGCCAGAACCATGTGGCGGACAGTCCGGAATCACCTGTTGGGCATGCGCAACCACCTCTGAGACGTACCAGAACCACATGCCGTGCAGGCTGGAACCACCTACCGGACAGACCGGAATCACCTTTCGGGCATGCCGGAACCACCTGTCAGATGTGCCAGAAACACGTGCCGGAGACGCCGGAAGCACCTGCCAAGCACGTTGGAACCACCTGCTCAACTCGCCTGAACCACCTGCCGGACATGCCAAAATCACCTGCCGACTATGCCAGAACCACTTGGCGAACACTCCGGAATCACTTGCCGGGCATGCAGGAACCACCTCTCAGACATGCCAGAACCCCGTGCCAATGACCCCGGAAGCACCAGCCGAGCACGCCGGAACCACCTGCTCAACTCGCCTGAACCACATGCCGGATACGCAAAAATCACCTGCCCGCTACACCAGCACCACTTCGGGGACAAGCCGGAATCACGTGAGGGGCATGCCTGCACAGCCTCTCAGACTGAACCTCGTGCCGGACACCACAGAACCACCTGCCGGACAGACCGGAACCACCTGCCGGTCACGCCGGAACCACCGGCTCGACCCGCCGGAACGACCGCTGGACATGCAAAATCACCTGCCGGCTACGCCGGAAACACTTGGCGAACACTCCGGAATCACCTGCCGGGCATGCCGGAACCACCTCTCAGATATGCCAGAACCACGTGCCAATGACCCCGGAAGCACCTGCCGAGCACGCCGGAACCACCTGCTCGACTCGCCAGAACCACCTGCCGGACACGCAAAAATCACCTGCCGGCTACGCCACAACCAGTTGGGGAACACTTCGGAATCACCTGCCGGGCTTGCTGGAACCACCTGCCGGTCATGCCAAAATCACCTGCCAACTACGCCAGTACCACTTGGCGGACACTGTGGAAACACCTGTCGGGCCGGCCGGAACCACATCTCAGACGTGCCAGAACCATGTGCATGAGATGCAGGATCCACACCCCGAATAGTCGGAAAACACCTGCCAGACCCGTCTGAACAACCTGCCGAGCACGCCGGAGCCACCTGCTCGACTCGCCGGAACCACCTAACTGACATGCCAAAATCACCAGCCGGGTATGCCAGAACCACTTGGCGGACACTCCTGAATCATCTGCCGGACATGCCGGAACCAGCTCTCAGACACACCAGAACCACGTGTCGGAGACGCCGGAAGCACCTGCCGAGCATGCCGGAGCCACCTGCTCGACTCGCAGGAAACACCTGCCGGACACGCCAATATCACCTGCCGGGTACGCCAGAACCACCTGGCGGACACTCCGAAATCACCTGTCGCGCATGCCGGAACCACCTCTCAGACGTGCCGGAAGCACGTGCCGGACACGCCGGAATCACCTAGCGGACAGACCGGAACCACCTGCCGAGCACGCCGGAGCCACCTGTTCGACTGGCTGGAACCACCTGCCGGACAGGCCAATATTAACTGCTGGCTATGCCAGAACCACCTGGGGGACAGTCCGGGATCACCTGCCAGCCATGGCGGAACCACCTCTCACACGTACCAGAACCACCTGCCGGAGAAGCTGGAAACACGTCCTGGACAGTCTGGAACCACCTGCCGGCCAAGCCTGAACCACCTGCCAAGCACAACGGAACAACCTGCCAGACACGCCAAAATCACCTGCGTGTTATGCCAGAACCACTTGGAGGACTCTCTGGGATGACCTGCCGGGCATGCCGGAACCACCTCTCAGACGTGCCAGAACCATGTGGCGGACAGTCCGGAATCACCTGTTGGGCATGCGCAACCACCTCTGAGCCGTACCAGAACCACATGCCGTGCAGGCTGGAACCACCTACCGGACAGACCGGAATCACCTTTCGGGCATGCCGGAACCACCTGTCAGATGTGCCAGAAACACGTGCCGGAGACGCCGGAAGCACCTGCCAAGCACGTTGGAACCACCTGCTCAACTCGCCTGAACCACCTGCCGGACATGCCAAAATCACCTGCCGACTATGCCAGAACCACTTGGCGAACACTCCGGAATCACTTGCCGGGCATGCAGGAACCACCTCTCAGACATGCCAGAACCCCGTGCCAATGACCCCGGAAGCACCAGCCGAGCACGCCGGAACCACCAGCTCAACTCTCCTGAACCACCTGCCGGACACGCCAAAATCACCTGCCCGCTACACCAGCACCACTTCAGGGACAAGCCGGAATCACGTGAGGGGCATGCCGGCACAGCCTCTCAGACTGAACCTCGTGCCGGACACCACAGAACCACCTGCCGGACAGACCGGAACCACCTGCCGGACACACCGGAACCACCGGCTCGACCCGCCGGAACGACCGCTGGACATGCAAAATCACCTGCCGGCTACGCCGGAAACACTTGGCGAACACTCCGGAATCACCTGCCGGGCATGCCGGAACCACCTCTCAGATATGCCAGAACCACGTGCCAATGACCCCGGAAGCACCTGCCGAGCACGCCGGAACCACCTGCTCGACTCGGCAGAACCACCTGCCGGACACGCAAAAATCACCTGCCAGCTACGCCACAACCAGTTGGGGAACACTTCGGAATCACCTGCCGGGCTTGCTGGAAACACCTGCCGGTCATGCCAAAATCACCTGCCAACTACGCCAGTACCATTTGGCGGACACTGTGGAAACACCTGTCGGGCCGGCCGGAACCACATCTCACACGTGCCAGAACCATGTGCATGAGATGCTGGAACCACACCCCGAACAGACGGAAAACACCTGCCAGACCCGTCTGAACAACCTGCCGAGCACGCCGGAGCCACCTGCTCGACTCGCCGGAACCACCTACCTGACATGCCCAAATCACCAGCCGGGTATGCCAGAACCACTTGGCGGACACTCCGGAATCATCTGCCGGACATGCCGGAACCAGCTCTCAGACACACCAGAACCACGTGCCGGAGACGCCGGAAGCACCTGCCGAGCATGCCGGAGCCACCTGCTCGACTCGCCAGAAACACCTGCCGGACATGCCAAAATCACCTGCCGGGTACGCCAGAACCACCTGGCGGACACTCCGAAATCACCTGTCGCGCATGCCGGAACCCCCTCTCAGACGTGCCGGAAGCACGTGCCGGACACGCCGGAAACACCTAGCGGACAGACCGGAACCACCTGCCGAGCACGCCGGAGCCACCTGTTCGACTGGCTGGAACCACCTGCCGGACAGGCCAATATTAACTGCTGGCTATGCCAGAACCACCTGGGGGACAGTCCGGGATCACCTGCCAGCCATGGCGGAACCACCTCTCACACGTACCAGAACCACCTGCCGGAGAAGCTGGAAACACGTCCTGGACAGTCTGGAACCACCTGCCGGCCAAGCCTGAACCACCTGCCAAGCACAACGGAACAACCTGCCAGACACGCCAAAATCACCTGCGTGTTATGCCAGAACCACTTGGAGGACTCTCTGGGATGACCTGCCGGGCATGCCGGAACCACCTCTCAGACGTGCCAGAACCATGTGGCGGACAGTCCGGAATCACCTGTTGGGCATGCGCAACCACCTCTGAGACGTACCAGAACCACATGCCGTGCAGGCTGGAACCACCTACCGGACAGACCGGAATCACCTTTCGGGCATGCCGGAACCACCTGTCAGATGTGCCAGAAACACGTGCCGGAGACGCCTTAAGCACCTGCCAAGCACGTTGGAACCACCTGCTCAACTCGCCTGAACCACCTGCCGGACATGCCAAAATCACCTGCCGACTATGCCAGAACAACTTGGCGAACACTCCGGAATCACTTGCCGGGCATGCAGGAACCACATCTCAGACATGCCAGAACCCCGTGCCAATGACCCCGGAAGCACCAGCCGAGCACGCCGGAACCACCTGCTCAACTCGCCTGAACCACCTGCCGGACACGCCAAAATCACCTGCCCGCTACACCAGCACCACTTCGGGGACAAGCCGGAATCACGTGAGGGGCATGCCTGCACAGCCTCTCAGACTGAACCTCGTGCCGGACACCACAGAACCACCTGCCGGACAGACCGGAACCACCTGCCGGACACGCCGGAACCACCGGCTCGACCCGCCGGAACGACCGCTGGACATGCAAAATCACCTGCCGGCTACGCCGGAAACACTTGGCGAACACTCCGGAATCACCTGCCGGGCATGCCGGAACCACCTCTCAGATATGCCAGAACCACGTGCCAATGACCCCGGAAGCACCTGCCGAGCATGCCGGAACCACCTGCTCGACTCGCCAGAACCACCTGCCGGACACGCAAAAATCACCTGCCGGCTACGCCACAACCAGTTGGGGAACACTTCGGAATCACCTGCCGGGCTTGCTGGAACCACCTGCCGGTCATGCCAAAATCACCTGCCAACTACGCCAGTACCACTTGGCGGACACTTTGGAAACACCTGTCGGGCCGGCCGGAACCACATCTCACACGTGCCAGAACCATGTGCATGAGATGCTGGAACCACACCCCGAACAGACGGAAAACACCTGCCAGACCCGTCTGAACAACCTGCCGAGCACGCCGGAGCCACCTGCTCGACTCGCCGGAACCACCTACCTGACATGCCCAAATCACCAGCCGGGTATGCCAGAACCACTTGGCGGACACTCCGGAATCATCTGCCGGACATGCCGGAACCAGCTCTCAGACACACCAGAACCACGTGCCGGAGACGTCGGAAGCACCTGCCGAGCATGCCGGAGCCACCTGCTCGACTCGCCAGAAACACCTGCCGGACACGCCAAAATCACCTGCCGGGTACGCCAGAACCACCTGGCGGACACTCCGAAATCACCTGTCGCGCATGCCGGAACCCCCTCTCAGACGTGCCGGAAGCACGTGCCGGACACGCCGGAATCACCTAGCGGACAGACCGGAACCACCTGCCGAGCACGCCGGAGACACCTGTTCGACTGGCTGGAACCACCTGCCGGACAGGCCAATATTAACTGCTGGCTATGCCAGAACCACCTGGGGGACAGTCCGGGATCACCTGCCAGCCATGGCGGAACCACCTCTCACACGTACCAGAACCACCTGCCGGAGAAGCTGGATACACGTCCTCGACAGTCTGGAACCACCTGCCGGCCAAGCCTGAACCACCTGCCAAGCACAACGGAACAACCTGCCAGACACGCCAAAATCACCTGCGTGTTATGCCAGAACCACTTGGAGGACTCTCTGGGATGACCTGCCGGGCATGCCGGAACCACCTCTCAGACGTGCCAGAACCATGTGGCGGACAGTCCGGAATCACCTGTTGGGCATGCGCAACCACCTCTGAGACGTACCAGAACCACATGCCGTGCAGGCTGGAACCACCTACCGGACAGACCGGAATCACCTTTCGGGCATGCCGGAACCACCTGTCAGATGTGCCAGAAACACGTGCCGGAGAAGCCGGAAGCACCTGCCAAGCACGTTGGAACCACCTGCTCAACTCGCCTGAACCACCTGCCAGACATGCCAAAATCACCTGCCGACTATGCCAGAACCACTTGGCGAACACTCCGGAATCACTTGCCGGGCATGCAGGAACCACCTCTCAGATATGCCAGAACCCCGTGCCAATGACCCCGGAAGCACAAGCCGAGCACGCCGGAACCACCAGCTCAACGCGCCTGAACCACCTGCCGGACACGCCAAAATCACCTGCCGGGTATGCCAGAACCACCTGGCGGACACTCCGAAACCACCTGTCGCGCATGCCGGAACCACATCTCAGACGTCCCGGAAGCACGTGTCGGACACGCCGGAATCACGTACTGGACAGACCGGAACCACCTGCCGAGCACGCCGGAGCCACCTGTTCGACTCGCTGGAACCACCTGCCGGACAGGCCAATATCAACTGCTGGCTATGCCAGAACCACCTGGGGGACGGTCCGGAATCACCTGCCAGCCATGACGGAACCACCTCTCAGACATACCAGAAACACCTGCCGGAGAAGCTGGAAACACGTCCTGGACAGTCTGGAACCACCTGCCGGCCAAGCCTGAACCACCTGCCAAGCACAACGGAACAACCTGCCAGACACGCCAAAATCACCTGCGTGTTATGCCAGAACCACTTGGAGGACTCTCTGGGATGACCTGCCGGGCATGCCGGAACCACCTCTCAGACGTGCCAGAACCATGTGGCGGACAGTCCGGAATCACCTGTTGGGCATTCGCAACCACCTCTGAGACGTACCAGAACCACATGCCGTGCAGGCTGGAACCACCTACCGGACAGACCGGAATCACCTTTCGGGCATGCCGGAACCACCTGTCAGATGTGCCAGAAACACGTGCCGGAGACGCCGGAAGCACCTGCCAAGCACGTTGGAACCACCTGCTCAACTCGCCTGAACCACCTGCCGGACATGCCAAAATCACCTGCCGACTATGCCAGAACCACTTGGCGAGCACTCCGGAATCACTTGCCGGGCATGCAGGAACCACCTCTCAGACATGCCAGAACCCCGTGCCAATGACCCCGGAAGCACCAGCCGAGCACGCCGGAACCACCTGCTCGACTCGCCAGAACCACCTGCCGATCACGCAAAAATCACCTGCCGGCTACGCCACAACCAGTTGGTGAACACTTTGGAATCACCTGCCAGGCTTGCTGGAACCACCTGGCAGTCATGCCAAAATCACCTGCCAACTACGCCAGAACCGCTTGGCGGACACTGCGGAAACACCTGTCGGGCCGGCTGGAACCACATCTCAGACGTGCCAGAAACGTGTTCATGAGATGCTGGAACCACACCCCGAACAGACGGATACCACCTGCCAGAACCGCCTGAACCACCTGCTGAGCACGCCCGAACCACCTGCTCGACTCACCGGTACCACCTCCCTGACACGCCAAAATGACCTGCTGGGTATGCCAGAACCACTTGTCGGACACTCCGGAATCATCTGCCGGACATGCCGGAACCAGCTCTCAGACACACCAGAACCAAGTGCCGGAGACGCCGGAAGCACCTGCCGAGCATGCCGGAGCCACCTGCTCGACTCGCCAGAAACACCTGCCGGACACGCCAAAATCGCCTGCCGGGTACGCCAGAACCACCTGGCGGACACTCCGGAATCGCCTGCCGCGCCTGCCGGAACCACCTCTCAGACGTGCCGGAAGCACGTGCCAGACACGCCGGAATCACCTACCGGACAGACCGGAACCACCTGCCAAGAACGCCGCAGCCACCTGTTCGACTCGCTGGAACCACCGGCTGGTCAGGACAATATCAACTGCTGGCTATGCCAGAACCACCTGGGGGACAGTCCGGGATCACCTGCCAGCCATGGCGGAACCACCTCTCAGACGTACCAGAACCACCTGCCGGAGAAGCTGGAAACACGTCCTGGACAGACTGGAACCACGTGACGGCCATGCCTGAACCACCTGCCGAGCACGGCGGAACCACCTGCCGGACACGCCAAAATCACCTGCGGGCTACGCCAGAACCACTTGGACGACTCTCCGAAATGACCTGCCGGGCATGTTGGAACCACCTCTCAGACGTGCCAGAAGCACGTGGCGGACAGTCCGGAATCACCTGTTGGGCATACGCAACCACCTCTGACACGTACCAGAACCACGTGCAATGCACGCCGGAACCACCTACCGGACAGACCGCAATCAACTCTTGGGCATGCCGGAACCACCAGTCAGATGTGCCAGAAACACGTGCCGGAGACGCCGGAAGCACCTGCCGAGCACGTCGCAACCACCTGCTCAACTCGCCTGAACCACCTGCCGGACACGCCAAAATCACCTGCCCGCTACACCAGCACCACTTCGGGGACAAGCCGGAATCACGTGAGGGGCATGCCGGCACAGCTTCTCAGACTGAACCTCGTGCCGGAACAACAGAACCACCTGCCGGACAGACCGGAACCACCTGCCGGACACGCCGGAACCACCGGCTCGACCTGCCGGAACGACCGCTGGACATGCAAAATCACCTGCCGGCTACGCCAGAAAAACTTGGCGAACACTCCGGAATCACCTGCCGGGCATGCCGGAACCACCTCTCAGATATGCCAGAACCACGTGCCAATGACACCGGAAGCACCTGCCGAGCACGCCGGAACCACCTGCTTGACTCACCAGAACCACCTGCCGGACACGCAAAAATCAACTGCAGGCTACGCCACAAGCAGTTGGGGAACACTTCGGAATCACTGCCGGGCTTGCTGGAACCAACTGCCGGTCATGCCAAAATCACCTGCCAACTACGCCAGTACCACTTGGCGGACACTGTGGAAACACCTGTCGGGCCGGCCGGAACCACATCTCAGACGTGCCAGAACCATGTGCATGAGATGCTGGAACCACACCCCGAACAGACGGAAAACACCTGCCAGACCCGTCTGAACAACCTGCCGAGCACGCCGGAGCCACCTGCTCGACTCGCCGGAACCACCTGCCTGACATGCCCAAATCACCAGCCGGGTATGCCAGAACCACTTGGCGGACACTCCGGAATCATCTGCCGGACATGCCGGAACCAGCTCTCAGACACACCAGAACCACGTGCCGGAGACGCCGGAAGCACCTGCCGAGCATGCCGGAGCCACCTGCTCGACTCGCCAGAAACACCTGCCGGACACGCCAAAATCACCTGCCGGGTACGCCAGAACCACCTGGCAGACACTCCGAAATCACCTGTCGCGCATGCCGGAACCACCTCTCAGACGTGCCGGAAGCACGTGCCGGACACGCCGGAAACACCTACCGGACAGACCGGAACCACCTGCCGAGCACGCCGGAGCCACCTGTTCGACTCGCTGGAACCACCTGCCGGACAGGCCAATATCAACTGCTGGCTATGCCAGAACCACTTGGGGGATGGTCCGGAATCACCTGCCAGCCATGGCGGAACCACCTCTCAGACGTACCAGAACCACCTGCCGGAGAAGCTGGAAACACGTCCTGGACAGTCTGGAACCCCCTGCCGGCCAAGCCTGAAACACCTGCCAAGCACAACGGAACAACCTGCCAGACACGCCAAAATCACCTGCGTGTTATGCCAGAACCACTTGGAGGACTCTCTGGGATGACCTGCCGGGCATGCCGGAACCACCTCTCAGACGTGCCAGAACCATGTGGCGGACAGTCCGGAATCACCTGTTGGGCATGCGCAACCACCTCTGAGACGTACCAGAACCACATGCCGTGCAGGCTGGAACCACCTACCGGACAGACCGGAATCACCTTTCGGGCATGCCGGAACCACCTGTCAGATGTGCCAGAAACACGTGCCGGAGACGCCGGAAGCACCTGCCAAGCACGTTGGAACCACCTGCTCAACTCGCCTGAACCACCTGCCGGACATGCCAAAATCACCTGCCGACTATGCCAGAACCACTTGGCGAACACTCCGGAATCACCTGCCGGGCATGCAGGAACCACCTCTCATACATGCCAGAACCCCGTGCCAATGACCCCGGAAGCACCAGCCGAGCACGCCGGAACCACCTGCTCGACTCGCCAGAACCACCTGCCGATCACGCAAAAATCACCTGCCGGCTACGCCACAACCAGTTGGTGAACACTTTGGAATCACCTGCCAGGCTTGCTGGAACCACCTGCCAGTCATGCCAAAATCACCTGCCAACTAGGCCAGAACCGCTTGGCGGACACTGCGGAAACACCTGTCGGGCCGGCTGGAACCACATCTCAGACGTGCCAGAAACGTGTTCATGAGATGCTGGAACCACACCCCGAACAGACGGATACCACCTGCCAGAACCGCCTGAACCACCTGCTGAGCACGCCGGAACCACCTGCTCTACTCACCGGTACCACCTCCCTGACACGCCAAAATCACCTGCTGGGTATGCCAGAACAACTTGGCGGACACTCCGGAATCATCTGCCGGACATGCCGGAACCAGCTCTCAGACACACCAGAACCAAGTGCCGGAGACGCCGGAAGCACCTGCCGAGCATGCCGGAGCCACCTGCTCGACTCGCCAGAAACACCTGCAGGACACGCCAAAATCACCTGCCGGGTACGCCAGAACCACCTGGCGGACACTCCGGAATCGCCTGTCGCGCCTGCCGGAATCACCTCTCACACGTGCCGGAAGCACGTGCCAGACACGCCGGAAACAACTACCGGACAGACCGGAACCACCTGCCAAGAACGCCGGAGCCACCTGTTCGACTCGCTGGAACCACCTGCCGGACAGGCCAATATCAACTGCTGGCTATGCCAGAACCACCTGGGGGACAGTCCGGGATCACCTGCCAGCCATGGCGGAACCACCTCTCAGACGTACCAGAACCACCTGCCGGAGAAGCTGGAAACACGTCCTGGACAGACTGGAACCACGTGACGGCCATGCCTGAACCACCTGCCGAGCAAGCCGGAACCACCTGCCGTACACGCCAAAATCACCTGCGGGCTACGCCAGAACCACTTGGACGACTCTCCGGAATGACCTGCTGGGCATGTTGGAACCACCTCTCAGACGTGCCAGAAGCACGTGGCGGACAGTCCGGAATCACCTGTTGGGCATACGCAACCACCTCTGACACGTACCAGAACCACGTGCCGTGCACGCCGGAGCCACCTACCGGACAGACCGGAATCAACTCTTGGGCATGCCGGAACCACCAGTCAGATGTGCCAGAAACACGTGCCGGAGACGCCGGAAGCACCTGCCGAGCACGTCGCAACCACCTGCTCAACTCGCCTGAACCACCTGCCGGACACGCCAAAATCACCTGCCCGCTACACCAGCACCACTTCGGGGACAAGCCGGAATCACGTGAGGGGCATGCCGGCACAGCCTCTCAGACTGAACCTCGTGCCGGACACCACAGAACCACCTGCCGGACAGACCGGAACCACCTGCCGGACACGCCGGAACCACCGGCTCGACCTGCAGGAACGACCGCTGGACATGCAAAATCACCTGCCGGCTACGCCAGAAAAACTTGCCGAACACTCCGGAATCACCTGCCGGTCATGCCGGAACCACCTCTCAGATATGCCAGAACCACGTGCCAATGACACCGGAAGCACCTGCCGAGCACGCCGGAACCAACTGCTTGACTCACCAGAACCACCTGCCGGACACGCAAAAATCAACTGCCGGCTACGCCACATGCAGTTGGGGAACACTTCGGAATCACTGCCGGGCTTGCTGGAACCACCTGTCGGTCATGCCAAAATCACCTGCCAACTACGCCAGTACCACTTGGCGGACACTGTGGAAACACCTGTCGGGCCGGCCGGAACCACATCTCAGACGTGCCAGAACCATGTGCATGAGATGCTGGAACCACACCCCGAACAGACGGAAAACACCTGCCAGACCCGTCTGAACAACCTGCCGAGCACGCCGGAGCCACCTGCTCGACTCGCCGGAACCACCTGCCTGACATGCCCAAATCACCAGCCGGGTATGCCAGAACCACTTGGCGGACACTCCGGAATCATCTGCCGGACATGCCGGAACCAGCTCTCAGACACACCAGAACCACGTGCCGGAGACGCCGGAAGCACCTGCCGAGCATGCCGGAGCCACCTGCTCGACTCGCCAGAAACACCTGCCGGACACGCCAAAATCACCTGCCGGGTACGCCAGAACCACCTGGCGGACACTCCGAAACCACCTGTCGCGCATGCCGGAACCACCTCTCAGACGTGCCGGAAGCACGTGCCGGACACGCCGGAATCACCTACCGGACAGACCGGAACCACCTGCCGAGCACGCCGGAGCCACCTGTTCGACTCGCTGGAACCACCTGCCGGACAGGCCAATATCAACTGCTGGCTATGCCAGAACCTCTTGGGGGATGGTCCGGAATCACCTGCCAGCCATGGCGGAACCACCTCTCAGACGTACCAGAACCACCTGCCGGAGAAGCTGGAAACACGTCCTGGACAGTCTGGAACCCCCTGCCGGCCAAGCCTGAACCACCTGCCAAGCACAACGGAACAACCTGCCAGACACGCCAAAATCACCTGCGTGTTATGCCAGAACCACTTGGAGGACTCTCTGGGATGACCTGCCGGGCATGCCGGAACCACCTCTCAGACGTGCCAGAACCATGTGGCGGACAGTCCGGAATCACCTGTTGGGCATGCGCAACCACCTCTGAGACGTACCAGAACCACATGCCGTGCAGGCTGGAACCACCTACCGGACAGACCGGAATCACCTTTCGGGCATGCCGGAACCACCTGTCAGATGTGCCAGAAACACGTGCCGGAGACGCCGGAAGCACCTGCCAAGCACGTTGGAACCACCTGCTCAACTCGCCTGAACCACCTGCCGGACATGCCAAAATCACCTGCCGACTATGCCAGAACCACTTGGCGAACACTCCGGAATCACCTGCCGGGCATGCAGGAACCACCTCTCATACATGCCAGAACCCCGTGCCAATGACCCCGGAAGCACCAGCCGAGCACGCCGGAACCACCTGCTCGACTCGCCAGAACCACCTGCCGATCACGCAAAAATCACCTGCCGGCTACGCCACAACCAGTTGGTGAACACTTTGGAATCACCTGCCAGGCTTGCTGGAACCACCTGCCAGTCATGCCAAAATCACCTGCCAACTAGGCCAGAACCGCTTGGCGGACACTGCGGAAACACCTGTCGGGCCGGCTGGAACCACATCTCAGACGTGCCAGAAACGTGTTCATGAGATGCTGGAACCACACCCCGAACAGACGGATACCACCTGCCAGAACCGCCTGAACCACCTGCTGAGCACGCCGGAACCACCTGCTCTACTCACCGGTACCACCTCCCTGACACGCCAAAATCACCTGCTGGGTATGCCAGAACAACTTGGCGGACACTCCGGAATCATCTGCCGGACATGCCGGAACCAGCTCTCAGACACACCAGAACCAAGTGCCGGAGACGCCGGAAGCACCTGCCGAGCATGCCGGAGCCACCTGCTCGACTCGCCAGAAACACCTGCCGGACACGCCAAAATCACCTGCCGGGTACGCCAGAACCACCTGGCGGACACTCCGGAATCGCCTGTCGCGCCTGCCGGAATCACCTCTCACACGTGCCGGAAGCACGTGCCAGACACGCCGGAAACACCTACCGGACAGACCGGAACCACCTGCCAAGAACGCCGGAGCCACCTGTTCGACTCGCTGGAACCACCTGCCGGACAGGCCAATATCAACTGCTGGCTATGCCAGAACCACCTGGGGGACAGTCCGGGATCACCTGCCAGCCATGGCGGAACCACCTCTCAGACGTACCAGAACCACCTGCCGGAGAAGCTGGAAACACGTCCTGGACAGACTGGAACCACGTGACGGCCATGCCTGAACCACCTGCCGAGCAAGCCGGAACCACCTGCCGTACACGCCAAAATCACCTGCGGGCTACGCCAGAACCACTTGGACGACTCTCCGGAATGACCTGCTGGGCATGTTGGAACCACCTCTCAGACGTGCCAGAAGCACGTGGCGGACAGTCCGGAATCACCTGTTGGGCATACGCAAACACCTCTGACACGTACCAGAACCACGTGCCGTGCACGCCGGAGCCACCTACCGGACAGACCGGAATCAACTCTTGGGCATGCCGGAACCACCAGTCAGATGTGCCAGAAACACGTGCCGGAGACGCCGGAAGCACCTGCCGAGCACGTCGCAACCACCTGCTCAACTCGCCTGAACCACCTGCCGGACACGCCAAAATCACCTGCCCGCTACACCAGCACCACTTCGGGGACAAGCCGGAATCACGTGAGGGGCATGCCGGCACAGCCTCTCAGACTGAACCTCGTGCCGGACACCACAGAACCACCTGCCGGACAGACCGGAACCACCTGCCGGACACGCCGGAACCACCGGCTCGACCTGCAGGAACGACCGCTGGACATGCAAAATCACCTGCCGGCTACGCCAGAAAAACTTGCCGAACACTCCGGAATCACCTGCCGGTCATGCCGGAACCACCTCTCAGATATGCCAGAACCACGTGCCAATGACACCGGAAGCACCTGCCGAGCACGCCGGAACCAACTGCTTGACTCACCAGAACCACCTGCCGGACACGCAAAAATCAACTGCCGGCTACGCCACATGCAGTTGGGGAACACTTCGGAATAACTGCCGGGCTTGCTGGAACCACCTGTCGGTCATGCCAAAATCACCTGCCAACTACGCCAGTACCACTTGGCGGACACTGTGGAAACACCTGTCGGGCCGGCCGGAACCACATCTCAGACGTGCCAGAACCATGTGCATGAGATGCTGGAACCACACCCTGAACAGACGGAAAACACCTGCCAGACCCGTCTGAACAACCTGCCGAGCACGCCGGAGCCACCTGCTCGACTCGCCGGAACCACCTGCCTGACATGCCCAAATCACCAGCCGGGTATGCCAGAACCACTTGGCGGACACTCCGGAATCATCTGCCGGACATGCCGGAACCAGCTCTCAGACACACCAGAACCACGTGCCGGAGACGCCGGAAGCACCTGCCGAGCATGCCGGAGCCACCTGCTCGACTCGCCAGAAACACCTGCCGGACACGCCAAAATCACCTGCCGGGTACGCCAGAACCACCTGGCGGACACTCCGAAACCACCTGTCGCGCATGCCGGAACCACCTCTCAGACGTGCCGGAAGCACGTGCCGGACACGCCGGAATCACCTACCGGACAGACCGGAACCACCTGCCGAGCACGCCGGAGCCACCTGTTCGACTCGCTGGAACCACTTGCCGGACAGGCCAATATCAACTGCTGGCTATGCCAGAACCACCTGGGGGATGGTCCGGAATCACCTGCCAGCCATGGCGGAACCACCTATCAGACGTACCAGAACCACCTGCCGGAGAAGCTGGAAACACGTCCTGGACAGTCTGGAACCCCCTGCCGGCCAAGCCTGAACCACCTGCCAAGCACAACGGAACAACCTGCCAGACACGCCAAAATCACCTGCGTGTTATGCCAGAACCACTTGGAGGACTCTCTGGGATGACCTGCCGGGCATGCCGGAACCACCTCTCAGACGTGCCAGAAGCACGTGGCGGACAGTCCGGAATCACCTGTTGGGCATACGCAACCACCTCTGAGACGTACCAGAACCACGTGCCGTGCACGCCGGAACCACCTACCTGACAGACCGGAATCAACTTTTGGGCATGCCGGAACCACCAGTCAGATGTGCCAGAAACACGTGCCGGAGACGCCGGAAGCACCTGCCAAGCACGTCGCAACCACCTGCTCAACTCGCCTGAACCACCTGCCGGACACGCCAAAATCACCTGCCCGCTACACCAGCACCACTTCGGGGACAAGCCGGAATCACGTGAGGGGCATGCCGGCACAGCCTCTCAGACTGAACCTCGTGCCGGACACCACAGAACCACCTGCCGGACAGACCGGAACCACCTGCCGGACACGCCGGAACCACCGGCTCGACCCGCCGGAACGACCGCTGGACATGCAAAATCACCTGCCGGCTACGCCGGAAACACTTGGCGAACATTCCCGAATCACCTGCCGGGCATGCCGGAACCACCTCTCAGATATGCCAGAACCACGTGCCAATGATCCCGGAAGCACCTGCCGAGCACGCCGGAACCACCTGCTCGACTCGCCAGAACCACCTGCCGGACACGCAAAAATCACCTGCCGGCTACGCCACAACCAGTTGTGGAACACTTCGGAATCACCTGCCGGGCTTGCTGGAACCACCTGCCGGTCATGCCAAAATCAACTGCCAACTACGCCAGTACCACTTGGCGGACACTGTGGAAACACCTGTCGGGCCGGCCGGAACCACATCTCACACGTGCCAGAACCATGTGCATGAGATGCTGGAACCACACCCCGAACAGACGGAAAACACCTGCCAGACCCGTCTGAACAACCTGCCGAGCACGCCAGAGCCACCTGCTCGACTCACCAGAAACTCCTGCCGGACACGCCAAAATCACCTGCCGGGAACGCCAGAACCACCTGGCGGACACTCCGAAATCACCTGTCGCGCATGCCGGAACCACCTCTCAGACGTGCCGGAAGCACGTGCCGGACACGCCGGAATCACCTAGCGGACAGACCGGAACCACCTGCCGAGCACGCCAGAGCCACCTGTTCGACTGGCTGGAACCATCTGCCGGACAGGCCAATATTAACTGCTGGCTATCCCAAAACCACATGGGGGACAGTCCGGGATCACCTGCCAGCCATGGCGGAACCACCTCTCACACGTACCAGAACCACCTGCCGGAGAAGCTGGAAACACGTCCTGGACAGTCTGGAACCACCTGCCGACCAAGCCTGAACCACCTGCCAAGCACAACGGAACAACCTGCCAGACACGCCAAAATCACCTGCGTGTTATGCCAGAACCACTTGGAGGACTCTCTGGGATGACCTGCCGGGCATGCCGGAACCACCTCTCAGACGTGCCAGAACCATGTGGCGGACAGTCCGGAATCACCTGTTGGGCATGCGCAACCACCTCTGAGACGTACCAGAACCACATGCCGTGCAGGCTGGAACCACCTACCGGACAGACCGGAATCACCTTTCGGGCATGCCGGAACCACCTGTCAGATGTGCCAGAAACACGTGCCGGAGACGCCGGAAGCACCTGCCAAGCACGTTGGAACCACCTGCTCAACTCGCCTGAACCACCTGCCGGACATGCCAAAATCACCTGCCGACTATGCCAGAACCACTTGGCGAACACTCCGGAATCACTTGCCGGGCATGCAGGAACCACCTCTCAGAAATGCCAGAACCCCGTGCCAATGACCCCGGAAGCACCAGCCGAGCACGCCGGAACCACCTGCTCAACTCGCCTGAACCACATGCCGGATACGCAAAAATCACCTGCCCGCTACACCAGCACCACTTCGGGGACAAGCCGGAATCACGTGAGGGGCATGCCTGCACAGCCTCTCAGACTGAACCTCGTGCCGGACACCACAGAACCACCTGCCGGACAGACCGGAACCACCTGCCGGTCACGCCGGAACCACCGGCTCGACCCGCCGGAACGACCGCTGGACATGCAAAATCACCTGCCGGCTACGCCGGAAACACTTGGCGAACACTCCGGAATCACCTGCCGGGCATGCCGGAACCACCTCTCAGATATGCCAGAACCACGTGCCAATGATCCCGGAAGCACCTGCCGAGCACGCCGGAACCACCTGCTCGACTCGCCAGAACCACCTGCCGGACACGCAAAAATCACCTGCCGGCTACGCCACAACCAGTTGGGGAACACTTCGGAATCACCTGCCGGGCTTGCTGGAACCACCTGCCGGTCATGCCAAAATCACCTGCCAACTACGCCAGTACCACTTGGCGGACACTGTGGAAACACCTGTCGGGCCGGCCGGAACCACATCTCACACGTGCCAGAACCATGTGCATGAGATGCTGGAACCACACCCCGAACAGACGGAAAACACCTGCCAGACCCGTCTGAACAACCTGCCGAGCACGCCGGAGCCACCTGCTCGACTCGCCGGAACCACCTACCTGACATGCCCAAATCACCAGCCGGGTATGCCGGAACCACTTGGCGGACACTCCGGAATCATCTGCCGGACATGCCGGAACCAGCTCTCAGACACACCAGAACCACGTGCCGGAGACGCCGGAAGCACCTGCCGAGCATGCCGGAGCCACCTGCTCGACTCGCCAGAAACACCTGCCGGACACGCCAAAATCACCTGCCGGGTACGCCAGAACCACCTGGTGGACACTCCGAAATCACCTGTCGCGCATGCCGGAACCACCTCTCAGACGTGCCGGAAGCACGTGCCGGACACGCCGGAATCACCTAGCGGACAGACCGGAACCACCTGCCGAGCACGCCAGAGCCACCTGTTCGACTGGCTGGAACCATCTGCCGGACAGGCCAATATTAACTGCTGGCTATCCCAAAACCACCTGGGGGACGGTCCGGGATCACCTGCCAGCCATGGCGGAACCACCTCTCACACGTACCAGAACCACCTGCCGGAGAAGCTGGAAACACGTCCTGGACAGTCTGGAACCACCTGCCGACCAAGCCTGAACCACCTGCCAAGCACAACGGAACAACCTGCCAGACACGCCAAAATCACCTGCGTGTTATGCCAGAACCACTTGGAGGACTCTCTGGGATGACCTGCCGGGCATGCCGGAACCACCTCTCAGACGTGCCATAACCATGTGGCGGACAGTCCGGAATCACCTGTTGGGCATGCGCAACCACCTCTGAGACGTACCAGAACCACATGCCGTGCAGGCTGGAACCACCTACCGGACAGACCGGAATCACCTTTCGGGCATGCCGGAACCACCTGTCAGATGTGCCAGAAACACGTGCCGGAGACGCCGGAAGCACCTGCCAAGCACGTTGGAACCACCTGCTCAACTCGCCTGAACCACCTGCCGGACATGCCAAAATCACCTGCCGACTATGCCAGAACCACTTGGCGAACACTCCGGAATCACTTGCCGGGCATGCAGGAACCACCTCTCAGACATGCCAGAACCCCGTGCCAATGACCCCGGAAGCACCAGCCGAGCACGCCGGAACCACCTGCTCAACTCGCCTGAACCACATGCCGGATACGCCAAAATCACCTGCCCGCTACACCAGCACCACTTCGGGGACAAGCCGGAATCACGTGAGGGGCATGCCTGCACAGCCTCTCAGACTGAACCTCGTGCCGGACACCACAGAACCACCTGCCGGACAGACCGGAACCACCTGCCGGTCACGCCGGAACCACCGGCTCGACCCGCCGGAACGACCGCTGGACATGCAAAATCACCTGCCGGCTACGCCGGAAACACTTGGCGAACACTCCGGAATCACCTGCCGGGCATGCCGGAACCACCTCTCAGATATGCCAGAACCACGTGCCAATGACCCCGGAAGCACCTGCCGAGCACGCCGGAACCACCTGCTCGACTCGCCAGAACCACCTGCCGGACACGCAAAAATCACCTGCCGGCTACGCCACAACCAGTTGGGGAACACTTCGGAATCACCTGCCGGGCTTGCTGGAACCACCTGCCGGTCATGCCAAAATCACCTGCCAACTACGCCAGTACCACTTGGCGGACACTGTGGAAACACCTGTCGGGCCGGCCGGAACCACATCTCAGACGTGCCAGAACCATGTGCATGAGATGCTGGAACCACACCCCGAACAGACGGAAAACACCTGCCAGACCCGTCTGAACAACCTGCCGAGCACGCCGGAGCCACCTGCTCGACTCGCCGGAACCACCTAACTGACATGCCAAAATCACCAGCCGGGTATGCCAGAACCACTTGGCGGACACTCCTGAATCATCTGCCGGACATGCCGGAACCAGCTCTCAGACACACCAGAACCACGTGTCGGAGACGCCGGAAGCACCTGCCGAGCATGCCGGAGCCACCTGCTCGACTCGCAGGAAACACCTGCCGGACACGCCAATATCACCTGCCGGGTACGCCAGAACCACCTGGCGGACACTCCGAAATCACCTGTCGCGCATGCCGGAACCATCTCTCAGACGTGCCGGAAGCACGTGCCGGACACGCCGGAATCACCTAGCGGACAGACCGGAACCACCTGCCGAGCACGCCAGAGCCACCTGTTCGACTGGCTGGAACCACCTGCCGGACAGGTCAATATTAACTGCTGGCTATCCCAAAACCACCTCGGGGACAGTCCGGGATCACCTGCCAGCCATGGCGGAACCACCTCTCACACGTACCAGAACCACCTGCCGGAGAAGCTGGAAACACGTCCTGGACAGTCTGGAACCACCTGCCGACCAAGCCTGAACCACCTGCCAAGCACAACGGAACAACCTGCCAGACACGCCAAAATCACCTGCGTGTTATGCCAGAACCACTTGGAGGACTCTCTGGGATGACCTGCCGGGCATGCCGGAACCACCTCTCAGACGTGCCAGAACCATGTGGCGGACAGTCCGGAATCACCTGTTGGGCATGCGCAACCACCTCTGAGACGTACCAGAACCACATGCCGTGCAGGCTGGAACCACCTACCGGACAGACCGGAATCACCTTTCGGGCATGCCGGAACCACCTGTCAGATGTGCCAGAAACACGCGCCGGAGACGCCGGAAGCACCTGCCAAGCACGTTGGAACCACCTGCTCAACTCGCCTGAACCACCTGCCGGACATGCCAAAATCACCTGCCGACTATGCCAGAACCACTTGGCGAACACTCCGGAATCACTTGCCGGGCATGCAGGAACCACCTCTCAGACATGCCAGAACCCCGTGCCAATGACCCCGGAAGCAGCAGCCGAGCACGCCGGAACCACCTGCTCAACTCGCCTGAACCACATGCCGGATACGCCAAAATCACCTGCCCGCTACACCAGCACCACTTCGGGGACAAGCCGGAATCACGTGAGGGGCATGCCTGCACAGCCTCTCAGACTGAACCTCGTGCCGGACACCACAGAACCACCTGCCGGACAGACCGGAACCACCTGCCGGTCACGCCGGAACCACCGGCTCGACCCGCCGGAACGACCGCTGGACATGCAAAATCACCTGCCGGCTACGCCGGAAACACTTGGCGAACACTCCGGAATCACCTGCCGGGCATGCCGGAACCACCTCTCAGATATGCCAGAACCACGTGCCAATGACCCCGGAAGCACCTGCCGAGCACGCCGGAACCACCTGCTCGACTCGCCAGAACCACCTGCCGGACACGCAAAAATCACCTGCCGGCTACGCCACAACCAGTTGGGGAACACTTCGGAATCACCTGCCGGGCTTGCTGGAACCACCTGCCGGTCATGCCAAAATCACCTGCCAACTACGCCAGTACCACTTGGCGGACACTGTGGAAACACCTGTCGGGCCGGCCGGAACCACATCTCACACGTGCCAGAACCATGTGCATGAGATGCTGGAACCACACCCCGAACAGACGGAAAACACCTGCCAGACCCGTCTGAACAACCTGCCGAGCACGCCGGAGCCACCTGCTCGACTCGCCGGAACCACCTACCTGACATGCCCAAATCACCAGCCGGGTATGCCAGAACCACTTGGCGGACACTCCGGAATCATCTGCCGGACATGCCGGAACCAGCTCTCAGACACACCAGAACCACGTGCCGGAGACGCCGGAAGCACCTGCCGAGCATGCCGGAGCCACCTGCTCGACTCGCCAGAAACACCTGCCGGACACGCCAAAATCACCTGCCGGGTACGCCAGAACCACCTGGCGGACACTCCGAAATCACCTGCCGCGCATGCTGGAACCACCCCTCAGACGTGCCGGAAGCACGTGCCGGACACGCCGGAAACACCTAGCGGACAGACCGGAACCACCTGCCGAGCACGCCGGAGCCACCTGTTCGACTGGCTGGAACCACCTGCCGGACAGGCCAATATTAACTGCTGGCTATGCCAGAACCACCTGGGGGACAGTCCGGGATCACCTGCCAGCCATGGCGGAACCACCTCTCACACGTACCAGAACCACCTGCCGGAGAAGCTGGAAACACGTCCTGGACAGTCTGGAACCACCTGCCGGCCAAGCCTGAACCACCTGCCAAGCACAACGGAACAACCTGCCAGACACGCCAAAATCACCTGCGTGTTATGCCAGAACCACTTGGAGGACTCTCTGGGATGACCTGCCGGGCATGCCGGAACCACCTCTCAGACGTGCCAGAACCATGTGGCGGACAGTCCGGAATCACCTGTTGGGCATGCGCAACCACCTCTGAGACGTACCAGAACCACATGCCGTGCAGGCTGGAACCACCTACCGGACAGACCGGAATCACCTTTCGGGCATGCCGGAACCACCTGTCAGATGTGCCAGAAACACGTGCCGGAGACGCCGGAAGCACCTGCCAAGCACGTTGGAACCACCTGCTCAACTCGCCTGAACCACCTGCCGGACATGCCAAAATCACCTGCCGACTATGCCAGAACCACTTGGCGAACACTCCGGAATCACTTGCCGGGCATGCAGGAACCACATCTCAGACATGCCAGAACCCCGTGCCAATGACCCCGGAAGCACCAGCCGAGCACGCCGGAACCACCTGCTCAACTCGCCTGAACCACCTGCCGGACACGCCAAAATCACCTGCCCGCTACACCAGCACCACTTCGGGGACAAGCCGGAATCACGTGAGGGGCATGCCGGCACAGCCTCTCAGACTGAACCTCGTGCCGGACACCACAGAACCACCTGCCGGACAGACCGGAACCACCTGCCGGACACGCCGGAACCACCGGCTCGACCCGCCGGAACGACCGCTGGACATGCAAAATCACCTGCCGGCTACGCCGGAAACACTTGGCGAACACTCCGGAATCACCTGCCGGGCATGCCGGAACCACCTCTCAGATATGCCAGAACCACGTGCCAATGACCCTGGAAGCACCTGCCGAGCACGCCGGAACCACCTGCTCGACTCGCCAGAACCACCTGCCGGACACGCAAAAATCACCTGCCGGCTACGCCACAACCAGTTGGGGAACACTTCGGAATCACCTGCCGGGCTTGCTGGAACCACCTGCCGGTCATGCCAAAATCACCTGCCAACTACGCCAGTACCACTTGGCGGACACTGTGGAAACACCTGTCGGGCCGGCCGGAACCACATCTCAGACGTGCCAGAACCATGTGCATGAGATGCAGGATCCACACCCCGAATAGTCGGAAAACACCTGCCAGACCCGTCTGAACAACCTGCCGAGCACGCCGGAGCCACCTGCTCGACTCGCCGGAACCACCTAACTGACATGCCAAAATCACCAGCCGGGTATGCCAGAACCACTTGGCGGACACTCCTGAATCATCTGCCGGACATGCCGGAACCAGCTCTCAGACACACCAGAACCACGTGTCGGAGACGCCGGAAGCACCTGCCGAGCATGCCGGAGCCACCTGCTCGACTCGCCAGAAACACCTGCCGGACACGCCAATATCACCTGCCGGGTACGCCAGAACCACCTGGCGGACACTCCGAAATCACCTGTCGCGCATGCCGGAACCATCTCTCAGACGTGCCGGAAGCACGTGCCGGACACGCCGGAATCACCTAGCGGACAGACCGGAACCACCTGCCGAGCACGCCAGAGCCACCTGTTCGACTGGCTGGAACGACCTGCCGGACAGGCCAATATTAACTGCTGGCTATCCCAAAACCACCTGGGGGACAGTCCGGGATCACCTGCCAGCCATGGCGGAACCACCTCTCACACGTACCAGAACCACCTGCCGGAGAAGCTGGAAACACGTCCTGGACAGTCTGGAACCACCTGCCGACCAAGCCTGAACCACCTGCCAAGCACAACGGAACAACCTGCCAGACACGCCAAAATCACCTGCGTGTTATGCCAGAACCACTTGGAGGACTCTCTGGGATGACCTGCCGGGCATGCCGGAACCACCTCTCAGACGTGCCAGAACCATGTGGCGGACAGTCCGGAATCACCTGTTGGGCATGCGCAACCACCTCTGAGACGTACCAGAACCACATGCCGTGCAGGCTGGAACCACCTACCGGACAGACCGGAATCACCTTTCGGGCATGCCGGAACCACCTGTCAGATGTGCCAGAAACACGTGCCGGAGACGCCGGAAGCACCTGCCAAGCACGTTGGAACCACCTGCTCAACTCGCCTGAACCACCTGCCGGACATGCCAAAATCACCTGCCGACTATGCCAGAACCACTTGGCGAACACTCCGGAATCACTTGCCGGGCATGCAGGAACCACCTCTCAGACATGCCAGAACCCCGTGCCAATGACCCCGGAAGCACCAGCCGAGCACGCCGGAACCACCTGCTCAACTCGCCTGAACCACATGCCGGATACGCCAAAATCACCTGCCCGCTACACCAGCACCACTTCGGGGACAAGCCGGAATCACGTGAGGGGCATGCCTGCACAGCCTCTCAGACTGAACCTCGTGCCGGACACCACAGAACCACCTGCCGGACAGACCGGAACCACCTGCCGGTCACGCCGGAACCACCGGCTCGACCCGCCGGAACGACCGCTGGACATGCAAAATCACCTGCCGGCTACGCCGGAAACACTTGGCGAACACTCCGGAATCACCTGCCGGGCATGCCGGAACCACCTCTCAGATATGCCAGAACCACGTGCCAATGACCCCGGAAGCACCTGCCGAGCACGCCGGAACCACCTGCTCGACTCGCCAGAACCACCTGCCGGACACGCAAAAATCACCTGCCGGCTACGCCACAACCAGTTGGGGAACACTTCGGAATCACCTGCCGGGCTTGCTGGAACCACCTGCCGGTCATGCCAAAATCACCTGCCAACTACGCCAGTACCACTTGGCGGACACTGTGGAAACACCTGTCGGGCCGGCCGGAACCACATCTCACACGTGCCAGAACCATGTGCATGAGATGCTGGAACCACACCCCGAACAGACGGAAAACACCTGCCAGACCCGTCTGAACAACCTGCCGAGCACGCCGGAGCCACCTGCTCGACTCGCCGGAACCAACTACCTGACATGCCCAAATCACCAGCCGGGTATGCCAGAACCACTTGGCGGACACTCCGGAATCATCTGCCGGACATGCCGGAACCAGCTCTCAGACACACCAGAACCACGTGCCGGAGACGCCGGAAGCACCTGCCGAGCATGCCGGAGCCACCTGCTCGACTCGCCAGAAACACCTGCCGGACACGCCAAAATCACCTGCCGGGTACGCCAGAACCACCTGGCGGACACTCCGAAATCACCTGCCGCGCATGCTGGAACCACCTCTCAGACGTGCCGGAAGCACGTGCCGGACACGCCGGAAACACCTAGCGGACAGACCGGAACCACCTGCCGAGCACGCCGGAGCCACCTGTTCGACTGGCTGGAACCACCTGCCGGACAGGCCAATATTAACTGCTGGCTATGCCAGAACCACCTGGGGGACAGTCCGGGATCACCTGCCAGCCATGGCGGAACCACCTCTCACACGTACCAGAACCACCTGCCGGAGAAGCTGGAAACACGTCCTGGACAGTCTGGAACCACCTGCCGGCCAAGCCTGAACCACCTGCCAAGCACAACGGAACAACCTGCCAGACACGCCAAAATCACCTGCGTGTTATGCCAGAACCACTTGGAGGACTCTCTGGGATGACCTGCCGGGCATGCCGGAACCACCTCTCAGACGTGCCAGAACCATGTGGCGGACAGTCCGGAATCACCTGTTGGGCATGCGCAACCACCTCTGAGACGTACCAGAACCACATGCCGTGCAGGCTGGAACCACCTACCGGACAGACCGGAATCACCTTTCGGGCATGCCGGAACCACCTGTCAGATGTGCCAGAAACACGTGCCGGAGACGCCGGAAGCACCTGCCAAGCACGTTGGAACCACCTGCTCAACTCGCCTGAACCACCTGCCGGACATGCCAAAATCACCTGCCGACTATGCCAGAACCACTTGGCGAACACTCCGGAATCACTTGCCGGGCATGCAGGAACCTCATCTCAGACATGCCAGAACCCCGTGCCAATGACCCCGGAAGCACCAGCCGAGCACGCCGGAACCACCTGCTCAACTCGCCTGAACCACCTGTCGGACACGCCAAAATCACCTGCCCGCTACACCAGCACCACTTCGGGGACAAGCCGGAATCACGTGAGGGGCATGCCGGCACAGCCTCTCAGACTGAACCTCGTGCCAGACACCACAGAACCACCTGCCGGACAGACCGGAACCACCTGCCGGACACGCCGGAACCACCGGCTCGACCCGCCGGAACGACCGCTGGACATGCAAAATCACCTGCCGGCTACGCCGGAAACACTTGCCGAACACTCCGGAATCACCTGCCGGGCATGCCGGAACCACCTCTCAGATATGCCAGAACCACGTGCCAATGACCCCGGAAGCACCTGCCGAGCACGCCGGAAGCACCTGCTCGACTCGCCAGAACCACCTGCCGGACACGCAAAAATCACCTGCCGGCTACGCCACAACCAGTTGGGGAACACTTCGGAATCACCTGCCGGGCTTGCTGGAACCACCTGCCGGTCATGCCAAAATCACCTGCCAACTACGCCAGTACCACTTGGCGGACACTGTGGAAACACCTGTCGGGCCGGCCGGAACCACATCTCACACGTGCCAGAACCATGTGCATGAGATGCTGGAACCACACCCCGAACAGACGGAAAACACCTGCCAGACCCGTCTGAACAACCTGCCGAGCACGCCGGAGCCACCTGCTCGACTCGCCGGAACCACCTACCTGACATGCCCAAATCACCAGCCGGGTATGCCAGAACCACTTGGCGGACACTCCGGAATCATCTGCCGGACATGCCGGAACCAGCTCTCAGACACACCAGAACCACGTGCCGGAGACGCCGGAAGCACCTGCCGAGCATGCCGGAGCCACCTGCTCGACTCGCCAGAAACACCTGCCGGACACGCCAAAATCACCTGCCGGGTACGCCAGAACCACCTGGCGGACACTCCGAAATCACCTGCCGCGCATGCCGGAACCACCTCTCAGACGTGCCGGAAGCACGTGCCGGACACGCCGGAAACACCTAGCGGACAGACCGGAACCACCTGCCGAGCACGCCGGAGCCACCAGTTCGACTGGCTGGAAGCACATGCCGGACAGGCCAATATTAACTGCTGGCTATGCCAGAACCACCTGGGGGACAGTCTGGGATCACCTGCCAGCCATGGCGGAACCACCTCTCACACGTACCAGAACCACCTGCCGGAGAAGCTGGAAACACGTCCTGGACAGTCTGGAACCACCTGCCGGCCAAGCCTGAACCACCTGCCAAGCACAACGGAACAACCTGCCAGACACGCCAAAATCACCTGCGTGTTATGCCAGAACCACTTGGAGGACTCTCTGGGATGACCTGCCGGGCATGCCGGAACCACCTCTCAGACGTGCCAGAACCATGTGGCGGACAGTCCGGAATCACCTGTTGGGCATGCGCAACCACCTCTGAGACGTACCAGAACCACATGCCGTGCAGGCTGGAACCACCTACCGGACAGACCGGAATCACCTTTCGGGCATGCCGGAACCACCTGTCAGATGTGCCAGAAACACGTGCCGGAGACGCCGGAAGCACCTGCCAAGCACGTTGGAACCACCTGCTCAACTCGCCTGAACCACCTGCCGGACATGCCAAAATCACCTGCCGACTATGCCAGAACCACTTGGCGAACACTCCGGAATCACTTGCCGGGCATGCAGGAACCTCATCTCAGACATGCCAGAACCCCGTGCCAATGACCCCGGAAGCACCAGCCGAGCACGCCGGAACCACCTGCTCAACTCGCCTGAACCACCTGTCGGACACGCCAAAATCACATGCCCGCTACACCAGCACCACTTCGGGGACAAGCCGGAATCACGTGAGGGGCATGCCGGCACAGCCTCTCAGACTGAACCTCGTGCCAGACACCACAGAACCACCTGCCGGACAGACCGGAACCACCTGCCGGACACGCCGCAACCACCGGCTCGACCCGCCGGAACGACCGCTGGACATGCAAAATCACCTGCCGGCTACGCCGGAAACACTTGGCGAACACTCCGGAATCACCTGCCGGGCATGCCGGAACCACCTCTCAGATATGCCAGAACCACGTGCCAATGACCCCGGAAGCACCTGCCGAGCACGCCGGAACCACCTGCTCGACTCGCCAGAACCACCTGCCGGACACGCAAAAATCACCTGCCGGCTACGCCACAACCAGTTGGGGAACACTTCGGAATCACCTGCCGGGCTTGCTGGAACCACCTGCCGGTCATGCCAAAATCACCTGCCAACTACGCCAGTACCACTTGGCGGACACTGTGGAAACACCTGTCGGGCCGGCCGGAACCACATCTCACACGTGCCAGAACCATGTGCATGAGATGCTGGAACCACACCCCGAACAGACGGAAAACACCTGCCAGACCCGTCTGAACAACCTGCCGAGCACGCCGGAGCCACCTGCTCGACTCGCCGGAACCACCTACCTGACATGCCCAAATCACCAGCCGGGTATGCCAGAACCACTTGGCGGACACTCCGGAATCATCTGCCGGACATGCCGGAACCAGCTCTCAGACACACCAGAACCACGTGCCGGAGACGCCGGAAGCACCTGCCGAGCATGCCGGAGCCACCTGCTCGACTCGCCAGAAACACCTGCCGGACACGCCAAAATCACCTGCCGGGTACGCCAGAACCACCTGGCGGACACTCCGAAATCACCTGCCGCGCATGCTGGAACCACCTCTCAGACGTGCCGGAAGCACGTGCCGGACACGCCGGAAACACCTAGCGGACAGACCGGAACCACCTGCCGAGCACGCCGGAGCCACCTGTTCGACTGGCTGGAACCACCTGCCGGACAGGCCAATATTAACTGCTGGCTATGCCAGAACCACCTGGGGGACAGTCCGGGATCACCTGCCAGCCATGGCGGAACCACCTCTCACACGTACCAGAACCACCTGCCGGAGAAGCTGGAAACACGTCCTGGACAGTCTGGAACCACCTGCCGGCCAAGCCTGAACCACCTGCCAAGCACAACGGAACAACCTGCCAGACACGCCAAAATCACCTGCGTGTTATGCCAGAACCACTTGGAGGACTCTCTGGGATGACCTGCCGGGCATGCCGGAACCACCTCTCAGACGTGCCAGAACCATGTGGCGGACAGTCCGGAATCACCTGTTGGGCATGCGCAACCACCTCTGAGACGTACCAGAACCACATGCCGTGCAGGCTGGAACCACCTACCGGACAGACCGGAATCACCTTTCGGGCATGCCGGAACCACCTGTCAGATGTGCCAGAAACACGTGCCAGAGACGCCGGAAGCACCTGCCAAGCACGTTGGAACCACCTGCTCAACTCGCCTGAACCACCTGCCGGACATGCCAAAATCACCTGCCGACTATGCCAGAACCACTTGGCGAACACTCCGGAATCACTTGCCGGGCATGCAGGAACCTCATCTCAGACATGCCAGAACCCCGTGCCAATGACCCCGGAAGCACCAGCCGAGCACGCCGGAACCACCTGCTCAACTCGCCTGAACCACCTGTCGGACACGCCAAAATCACCTGCCGCTACACCAGCACCACTTCGGGGACAAGCCGGAATCACGTGAGGGGCATGCCGGCACAGCCTCTCAGACTGAACCTCGTGCCAGACACCACAGAACCACCTGCCGGACAGACCGGAACCACCTGCCGGACACGCCGGAACCACCGGCTCGACCCGCCGGAACGACCGCTGGACATGCAAAATCACCTGCCGGCTACGCCGGAAACACTTGCCGAACACTCCGGAATCACCTGCCGGGCATGCCGGAACCACCTCTCAGATATGCCAGAACCACGTGCCAATGACCCCGGAAGCACCTGCCGAGCACGCCGGAAGCACCTGCTCGACTCGCCAGAACCACCTGCCGGACACGCAAAAATCACCTGCCGGCTACGCCACAACCAGTTGGGGAACACTTCGGAATCACCTGCCGGGCTTGCTGGAACCACCTGCCGGTCATGCCAAAATCACCTGCCAACTACGCCAGTACCACTTGGCGGACACTGTGGAAACACCTGTCGGGCCGGCCGGAACCACATCTCACACGTGCCAGAACCATGTGCATGAGATGCTGGAACCACACCCCGAACAGACGGAAAACACCTGCCAGACCCGTCTGAACAACCTGCCGAGCACGCCGGAGCCACCTGCTCGACTCGCCGGAACCACCTACCTGACATGCCCAAATCACCAGCCGGGTATGCCAGAACCACTTGGCGGACACTCCGGAATCATCTGCCGGACATGCCGGAACCAGCTCTCAGACACACCAGAACCACGTGCCGGAGACGCCGGAAGCACCTGCCGAGCATGCCGGAGCCACCTGCTCGACTCGCCAGAAACACCTGCCGGACACGCCAAAATCACCTGCCGGGTACGCCAGAACCACCTGGCGGACACTCCGAAATCACCTGCCGCGCATGCCGGAACCACCTCTCAGACGTGCCGGAAGCACGTGCCGGACACGCCGGAAACACCTAGCGGACAGACCGGAACCACCTGCCGAGCACGCCGGAGCCACCAGTTCGACTGGCTGGAAGCACATGCCGGACAGGCCAATATTAACTGCTGGCTATGCCAGAACCACCTGGGGGACAGTCTGGGATCACCTGCCAGCCATGGCGGAACCACCTCTCACACGTACCAGAACCACCTGCCGGAGAAGCTGGAAACACGTCCTGGACAGTCTGGAACCACCTGCCGGCCAAGCCTGAACCACCTGCCAAGCACAACGGAACAACCTGCCAGACACGCCAAAATCACCTGCGTGTTATGCCAGAACCACTTGGAGGACTCTCTGGGATGACCTGCCGGGCATGCCGGAACCACCTCTCAGACGTGCCAGAACCATGTGGCGGACAGTCCGGAATCACCTGTTGGGCATGCGCAACCACCTCTGAGCCGTACCAGAACCACATGCCGTGCAGACTGGAACCACCTACCGGACAGACCGGAATCACCTTTCGGGCATGCCGGAACCACCTGTCAGATGTGCCAGAAACACGTGCCGGAGACGCCGGAAGCACCGGCCAAGCACGTTGGAACCACCTGCTCAACTCGCCTGAACCACCTGCCGGACATGCCAAAATCACCTGCCGACTATGCCAGAACCACTTGGCGAACACTCCGGAATCACTTGCCGGGCATGCAGGAACCACATCTCAGACATGCCACAACCCCGTGCCAATGACCCCGGAAGCACCAGCCGAGCACGCCGGAACCACCTGCTCAACTCGCCTGAACCACCTGCCGGACACGCCAAAATCACCTGCCCGCTACACCAGCACCACTTCGGGGACAAGCCGGAATCACGTGAGGGGCATGCCTGCACAGCCTCTCAGACTGAACCTCGTGCCGGACACCACAGAACCACCTGCCGGACAGACCGGAACCACCTGCCGGACACGCCGGAACCACCGGCTCGACCCGCCGGAACGACCGCTGGACATGCAAAATCACCTGCCGGCTACGCCGGAAACACTTGGCGAACACTCCGGAATCACCTGCCGGACATGCCGGAACCACCTCTCAGATATGCCAGAACCACGTGCCAATGACCCCGGAAGCACCTGCCGAGCACGCCGGAACCACCTGCTCGACTCGCCAGAACCACCTGCCGGACACGCAAAAATCACCTGCCGGCTACGCCACAACCAGTTGGGGAACACTTCGGAATCACCTGCCGGGCTTGCTGGAACCACCTGCCGGTCATGCCAAAATCACCTGCCAACTACGCCAGTACCACTTGGCGGACACTTTGGAAACACCTGTCGGGCCGGCCGGAACCACATCTCACACGTGCCAGAACCATGTGCATGAGATGCTGGAACCACACCCCGAACAGACGGAAAACACCTGCCAGACCCGTCTGAACAACCTGCCGAGCACGCCGGAGCCACCTGCTCGACTCGCCGGAACCACCTACCTGACATGCCCAAATCACCAGCCGGGTATGCCAGAACCACTTGGCGGACACTCCGGAATCATCTGCCGGACATGCCGGAACCAGCTCTCAGACACACCAGAACCACGTGCCGGAGACGCCGGAAGCACCGGCCAAGCACGTTGGAACCACCTGCTCAACTCGCCTGAACCACCTGCCGGACATGCCAAAATCCCCTGCCGACTATGCCAGAACCACTTGGCGAACACTCCGGAATCACTTGCCGGGCATGCAGGAACCACCTCTCAGATATGCCAGAACCCCGTGCCAATGACCCCGGAAGCACAAGCCGAGCACGCCGGAACCACCAGCTCAACTCGCCTGAACCACCTGCCGGACACGCCAAAATCACCTGCCGGGTACGCCAGAACCACCTGGCGGACACTCCGAAACCACCTGTCGCGCATGCCGGAACCACATCTCAGACGTCCCGGAAGCACGTGTCGGACACGCCGGAATCACGTACTGGACAGACCGGAACCACCTGCCGAGCACGCCGGAGCCACCTGTTCGACTCGCTGGAACCACCTGCCGGACAGGCCAATATCAACTGCTGGCTATGCCAGAACCACCTGGGGGACGGTCCGGAATCACCTGCCAGCCATGACGGAACCACCTCTCAGACATACCAGAAACACCTGCCGGAGAAGCTGGAAACACGTCCTGGACAGTCTGGAACCACCTGCCGGCCAAGCCTGAACCACCTGACAAGCACAATGGAACAACCTGCCAGACACGCCAAAATCACCTGCGTGTTATGCCAGAACCACTTGGAGGACTCTCTGGGATGACCTGCTGGGCATGCCGGAACCACCTCTCAGACGTGCCAGAACCATGTGGCGGACAGTCCGGAATCACCTGTTGGGCATGCGCAACCACCTCTGAGACGTACCAGAACCACATGCCGTGCAGGCTGGAACCACCTACCGGACAGACCGGAATCACCTTTCGGGCATGCCGGAACCACCTGTCAGATGTGCCAGAAACACGTGCCGGAGACGCCGGAAGCACCTGCCAAGCACGTTGGAACCACCTGCTCAACTCGCCTGAACCACCTGCCGGACATGCCAAAATCACCTGCCGACTATGCCAGAACCACTTGGCGAGCACTCCGGAATCACTTGCCGGGCATGCAGGAACCACCTCTCAGACATGCCAGAACCCCGTGCCAATGACCCCGGAAGCACCAGCCGAGCACGCCGGAACCACCTGCTCGACTCGCCAGAACCACCTGCCGATCACGCAAAAATCACCTGCCGGCTACGCCACAACCAGTTGGTGAACACTTTGGAATCACCTGCCAGGCTTGCTGGAACCACCTGCCAGTCATGCCAAAATCACCTGCCAACTACGCCAGAACCGCTTGGCGGACACTGCGGAAACACCTGTCGGGCCGGCTGGACCCACATCTCAGACGTGCCAGAAACGTGTTCATGAGATGCTGGAACCACACCCCGAACAGACGGATACCACCTGCCAGAACCGCCTGAACCACCTGCTGAGCACGCCGGAACCACCTGCTCGACTCACCGGTACCACCTCCCTGACACGCCAAAATGACCTGCTGGGTATGCCAGAACCACTTGGCGGACACTCCGGAATCATCTGCCGGACATGCCGGAACCAGCTCTCAGACACACCAGAACCAAGTGCCGGAGACGCCGGAAGCACCTGCAGAGCATGCCGGAGCCACCTGCTCGACTCACCAGAAACACCTGCCGGACACGCCAAAATCACCTGCCGGGTATGCCAGAACCACCTGGCGGACACTACGGAATCACCTGCCGCGCATGCCGGAACCACCTCTCAGACGTGCCGGAAGCACGTGCCAGACATGCCGGAAACACCTACCGGACAGACCGGAACCACCTGCCAAGAACGCCGGAGCCACCTGTTCGACTCGCTGGAACCACCTGCCGGACAGGCCAATATCAACTGCTGGCTATGTCAGAACAACCTGGGGGACAGTCCGGGATCACCTGCCAGCCATGGCGGAACCACCTCTCAGACGTACCAGAACCACCTGCCGGAGAAGCTGGAAACACGTCCTGGACAGACTGGAACCACGTGACGGCCATGCCTGAACCACCTGCCGATCACGGCGGAAACAAATGCCGGACACGCCAAAATCACCTGCGGGCTACGCCAGAACCACTGGGACGACTCTCCGAAATGACCTGCCGGGCATGTTGGAACCACCTCTCAGACGTGCCAGAAGCACGTGGCGGACAGTCCGGAATGACCTGTTGGGCATACGCAACCACCTCTGAGACGTACCAGAACCATGTGCCGTGCACGCCGGAACCACCTACCGGACAGACCGGAATCAACTTTTGGGCATGCCGGAACCACCAGTCAGATGTGCCAGAAACACGTGCCGGAGACGCCGGAAGCACCTGCCGAGCACGTCGCAACCACCTGCTCAACTCGCCTGAACGACCTGCCGGACACGCCAAAATCACCTGCCCGCTACACCAGCACCAATTCGGGGACAAGCCGGAATCACGTGAGGGGCATGCCGGCACAGCCTCTCAGACTGAACCTCGTGCCGGACACCACAGAACCACCTGCCGGACAGACCGGAACCACCTGCCGGACACGCCGTAATCACCGGCTCGACCCCCCAGAACGACCGCTGGACATGCAAAATCACCTGCCGGCTACGCCGGAAACACTTTGCGAACACTCCGGAATCACCTGCCGGGCATGCCGGAACCAACTCTCAGATATGCCAGAACCACGTGCCAATGACCCCGGAAGCACCTGCCGAGCACGCCGGAACCACCTGCTCGACTCGCCAGAACCACCTGCCGGACACGCAAAAATCACCTGCCGGCTACGCCACAGCCAGTTGGGGAAAACTTCGGAATCATCTTCCGGGCTTGCTGGAACCACCTGCCGGTCATGCCAAAATCACCTGCCAATTACGCCAGTACCACTTGGCGGACACTGTGGAAACACCTGTCGGGCCGGCCGGAACCACATCTCAGACGTGCCAGAACCATGTGCATGAGATGCTGGAACCACACCCCGAACAGACGGAAAACACCTGCCAGACCCGTCTGAACAACCTGCCGAGCACGCCGGAGCCACCTGCTCGACTCGCCGGAACCACCTACCTGACATGCCCAAATCACCAGCCGGGTATGCCAGAACCACTTGGCGGACACTCCGGAATCATCTGCCGGACATGCCGGAACCAGCTCTCAGACACACCAGAACCACGTGCCGGAGACGCCGGAAGCACCTGCCGAGCATGCCGGAGCCACCTGCTCGACTCGCCAGAAACACCTGCCGGACACGCCAAAATCACCTGCCGGGTACGCCAGAACCACCTGGGGTACGGTCCGGAATCACCTGCCAGCCATGGCGGAACCACCTCTTAGACGTACCAAAACCACCTGCCAGAGAAGCTGGAAACTCGTCCTGGACAGTCTGGACCCACCTGCCGGCCAAGCCTGAACCGCCTGCCAAGCACAGCGGAACAGCCTGCCAGACACGCCAAAATCACCTGCGTGTTATGCCAGAACCACTTGGAGGACTCTCTGGGATGACCTGCCGGTCATGCCGGAACCACCTCTCAGATGTGCCAGAATCATGTGGCGGACAGTCCGGAATCACCTGTTGGGCATGCGCAACCAACTCTGAGACGTACCAGAACCACGTGCCGTGCAGGCTGGAACCACCTACCGGACAGACCGGAATCACCTTTCGGGCCTCCCGGAACCACCTGTCAGATGTGCCAGAAACACGTGCCGGAGACGCCGGAAGCACCTGCCGAGCACGTCGCAACCACCTGCTCAACTCGCCTGAACCACCTGCCGGACACGCCAAAATCACCTGCCCGCTACACCAGCACCACTTCGGGGACAAGCCGGAATCACGTGAGTGGCATGCCGGCACAGCCTCTCAGACTGAACCTTGTGCCGGACACCACAGAACCACCTGCCGGACAGACCGGAACCACCTGCCGGACACGCCGGAACCACCGGCTCGACCCGCCGGAACGACCGCTGGACATGCAAAATCACCTGCCGGCTACGCCGGAAACACTTGGCGAACACTCCGGAATCACCTGCCGGGCATGCCGGAACCACCTCTCAGATATGCCAGAACCACGTGCCAATGACCCCAGAAGCACGCCGGAACCACCTGCTCGACTCGCCAGAACCACCTGCCGGACACGCAAAAATCACCTGCCGGCTACGCCACAACCAGTTGGTGAACACTTTGGAATCACCTGCCAGGCTTGCTGGAACCACATGCCAGTCATGCCAAAATCACCTGCCACTACGCCAGAACCGCTTGGCGGACACTGCCGAAACACCTGTAGGGCCGGCTGGAACCACATGTCAGACGTGCCAGAAACGTGTTCATGAGATGCTGGAACCACACCCCGAACAGACGGATACCACCTGCCAGAACCGCCTGAACCACCTGCTGAGCACGCCGGAACCACCTGCTCGACTCACCGGTACCACCTCCCTGACACGCCAAAATGACCTGCTGGGTATGCCAGAACCACTTGGCGGACACTCCGGAATCATCTGCCGGACATGCCGGAACCAGCTCTCAGACACACCAGAACCAAGTGCCGGAGACGCCGGAAGCACCTGCCGAGCATGCCGGAGCCACCTGCTCGACTCGCCAGAAACACCTGCCGGACACGCCAAAATCACCTGCCGGGTACGCCAGAACCACCTGGCGGACACTCCGGAATCACCTGTCGCGCATGACGGAACCACCTCTCAGACGTGCTGGAAGCACGTGCCAGACACGCCGGAAACACCTACCGGACAGACCGGAACCACCTGCCAAGAACGCCGGAGCCACCTGTTCGACTCGCTGGAACCACCTGCCGGACAGGCCAATATCAACTGCTGGCTATGCCAGAAACACCTGGGGGACAGTCCGGGATCACCTGCCAGCCATGGCGGAACCACCTCTCAGACGTACCAGAACCACCTGCCGGAGAAGCTGGAAACACGTCCTGGACAGACTGGAATCACGTGACGGCCATGCCTGAACCACCTGCCGAGCTCGGCGGAACCACCTGCCGGACACGCCAAAATCACCTGCGGGCTACGCCAGAACCACTTGGACGACTCTCCGAAATGACCTGCCGGGCATGTTGGAACCACCTCTCAGACGTGCCAGAAGCACGTGGCGGACAGTCCGGAATCACCTGTTGGGCATACGCAACCACCTCTGAGACGCACCAGAACCACGTGCCGTGCACGCCGGAACCACCTGCTCAACTCGCCTGAACCACCTGCCGGACACGCCAAAATCACCTGCCCGCTACACCAGCACCACTTCGGGGACAAGCCGGAATCACGTGAGGGGCATGCCGGCACAGCCTCTCAGACTGAACCTCGTGCCGGACACCACAGAACCACCTGCCGGACAGACCGGAACCACCTGCCGGACACGCCGGAACCACCGGCTCTACCTGCCGGAACGACCGCTGGACATGCAAAATCACCTGCCGGCTACGCCGGAAACACTTGGCGAACACTCCGGAATCACCTGCCGGGCATGCCGCAACCACCTCTCAGATATGCCAGAACCACGTGCCAATGACCCCAGAAGCACGCCGGAACCACCTGCTCGACTAGCCAGAACCACCTGCCGGACACGCAAAAATCACCTGCCGGCTACGCCACAACCAGTTGGGGAACACTTCGGAATCACCTGCCGGGCTTGCTGGAACCACCTGCCGGTCATGCCAAAATCACCTGCCAACTACGCCAGTACCACTTGGCGGACACTGTGGAAACACCTGTCGGGCCGGCCGGAACCACATCTCAGATGTGCCCGAACTATGTGCATGAGATGCTGGAACCACACCCCGAACAGACGGAAAACACCTGCCAGACCCGTCTGAACAACCTGCCGAGCACGCCGGAGCCACCTGCTCGACTCGCCGGAACCAACTACCTGACATGCGCAAATCACCAGCAGGGTATGCCAGAACCACTTGGCGGACACTCCGGAATCATCTGCCAGACATGCCGGAACCAGCTCTCAGACACACCAGAACCACGTGCCGGAGACGCCGGAAGCACCTGCCGAGCATGCCGGAGCCACCTGCTCAACTCGCCAGAAACACCTGCCGGACACGCCAAAATCAACTGCCGGGTACGCCAGAACCACCTGGCGGACACTCCGAAATCACCTGTCGCGCATGCCGGAACCACCTCTCAGACGTGCCGGAAGCACGTGCCGGACACGCCGGAATCACCTACCGGACAGACCGGAACCACCTGCCGAGCACGCCGGAGCCACCTGTTGGACTCGCTGGAACCACCTGCCGGACAGGCCAATATCAACTGCTGGCTATGCCAGAACCACCTGGGGGACGGTCCGGAATCGCCTGCCAGCCATGGCGGAACCACCTCTCAGACGTACCAGAACCACCTGCCGGAGAAGCTGGAAACACGTCCTGGACAGTCTGGAACCACCTGCCGGCCAAGCCTGAACCACCTGCCAAGCACAACGGAACAACCTGCCAGACACGCCAAAATCACCTGTGTTTTATGCCAGAACCACTTGGAGGACTCTCTGGGATGACCTGCCGGGCATGCCGGAACCACCTCTCAGACCTGCCAGAACCATGTGGCGGACAGTCCGGAATCACCTGTTGGGCATGCGCAACCACCTCTGAGACGTACCAGAACCTCATGCCGTGCAGGCTGGAACCACCTACCGGACAGACCGGAATCACCTTTCGGGCGTGCCGGAACCACCTGTCAGATGTGCCAGAAACACGTGCCATAGACGCCGGAAGCACCTGCCGAGCACGTCGCAACCACCTGATCAACTCGCCTGAACCACCTGCCGGACATGCCAAAATCACCTGCCGACTATGCCAGAACCACTTGGCGAACACTCCGGAATCACTTGCCGGGCATGCAGGAACCACCTCTCAGACATGCCAGAACCCCGTGCCAATGACCCCGGAAGCACCAGCCGAGCACGCCGGAACCACCTGCTCGACTCGCCAGAACCACCTGCCGATCACGCAAAAATCACCTGCCGGCTACGCCACAACCAGTTGGTGAACACTTTGGAATCACCTGCCAGGCTTGCTGGAACCACATGCCAGTCATGCCAAAATCACCTGCCAACTACGCCAGAACCGCTTGGCGGACACTGCGGAAACACCTGTCGGGCCGGCTGGACCCACATCTCAGACGTGCCAGAAACGTGTTCATGAGATGCTGGAACCACACCCCGAACAGACGGATACCACCTGCCAGAACCGCCTGAACCACCTGCTGAGCACGCCGGAACCACCTGCTCGACTCACCGGTACCACCTCCCTGACACGCCAAAATCACCTGCTGGGTATGCCAGAACCACTTGGCGGACACTCCGGAATCATCTGCCGGACATCCGGAAGCAGCTCTCAGACACACCAGAACCACGTGCCGGAGACGCCGGAAGCACCTGCCGAGCATGCCGGAGCCACCTGCTCGACTCGCCAGAAACACCTGCCGGACACGCCAAAATCACCTGCCGGGTATGCCAGAATCACCTGGCGGACACTACCGAATCACCTGCCGCGCATGCCGGAACCACCTCTCAGACGTGCCGGAAGCACGTGCCAGACACGCCGGAAACACCTACCGGACAAACCGGAACCACCTGCCAAGAACGCCGGAGCCACCTGTTCGACTCGCTGGAACCACCTGCCGGACAGGCCAATATCAACTGCTGGCTATACCAGAACCACCTGGGGGACAGTCCGGAATCACCTGCCAGCCATGGCGGAACAACCTCTCAGACGTACCAGAACCACCTGCCGGAGAAGCTGGAAACACGTCCTGGACAGACTGGAACCACGTGACGGCCATGCCTGAACCACCTGCCGAGCACGGCAGAACCACCTGCCGGACACGCCAAAATCACCTGCGGGCTACGCCAGAACCACTTGGACGACTCTCCGAAATGACCTGCCGGGCATGTTGGAACCACCTCTCAGACGTGCCAGAAGCACCTGGGGAACAGTCCGGAATCACCTGTTGGGCATACGCAACCACCTCTGAGACGTACCAGAACCACGTGCCGTGCACGCCGGAACCACCTACCGGACAGACCGGAATCAACTTTTGGGCATGCTGGAACCACCAGGCAGATGTGCAAGAAACACGTGCCAGAGACGCCGGAAGCACCTGCCGAGCACGTCGCAACCACCTGCTCAACTCGCCTGAACCACCTGCCGGACACGCCAAAATCACCTGCCCGCTACACCAGCACCACTTCGGGGACAAGCCGGAATCACGTGAGGGGCATGCCGGCACAGCCTCTCAGACTGAACCTTGTGCCGGACACCACAGAACCACCTGCCGGACAGACCGGAACCACCTGCCGGACACGCCGGAACCACCGGCTCGACCCGCCGGAACGACCGCTGGACATGCAAAATCACCTGCCGGCTATGCCGGAAACACTTGGCGAACACTCCGGAATCACCTGCCGGGCATGCCGGAACCACCTCTCAGATATGCCAGAACCACGTGCCAATGACCCCGGAAGCAGCTGCCGAGCATGCCGGAACCACCTGCTCGACTCGCCAGAACCACCTGCCGGACACGCAAAAATCACCTGCCGGCTACGCCACAACCAGTTGGGGAACACTTCGGAATCACCTGCCGGGCTTGCGGGAACCACCTGCCGGTCATGCCAAAATCACCTGCCAACTACGCCAGTACCACTTGGCGGACACTGTGGAAACACCTGTCGGGCCGGCCGGAACCACATCTCAGACGTGCCAGAACCATGTGCATGAGATGCTGGAACCACACCCCGAACAGACGGAAAACACCTGCCAGACCCGTCTGAACAACCTGCCGAGCACGCCGGAGCCACCTACCTGACATGCCCAAATCACCAGCCGGGTATGCCAGAACCACTTGGCGGACACTCCGGAATCATCTGCCGGACATGCCGGAACCAGCTCTCAGACACACCAGAACCACGTGCCGGAGACGCCGGAAGCACCTGCCGAGCATGCCGGAGCCACCTGCTCGACTCGCCAGAAACACCTGCCGGACACGCCAAAATCACCTGCCGGGTATGCCAGAACCACCTGGCGGACACTCCGAAATCACCTGTCGCGCATGCCGGAACCACCTCTCAGACGTGCCGGAAGCACGTGCCGGACACGCCGGAATCACCTACCGGACAGACCGGAACCACCTGCCGAGCACGCCGGAGCCACCTGTTCGACTCGCTGGAACCACCTGCCGGACAGGCGAATATCAACTGCTGGCTATGCCAGAACCACCTGGGGGACGGTCCGGAATCACCTGCCAGCCATGGCGGAACCACCTCTCAGACGTACCAGAACCACCTGCCGGAGAAGCTGGAAACACGTCCTCGACAGTCTGGAACCCCCTGCCGGCCAAGCCTGAACCACCTGCCAAGCACAACGGAACAACCTGCCAGACACGCCAAAATCACCTGCATGTTATGCCAGAACCACTTGGAGGACTCTCTGGGATGACCTGCCGGGCATGCCGGAACCACCTCTCAGACGTGCCAGAACCATGTGGCGGACAGTCCGGAATCACCTGTTGGGCATGCGCAACCACCTCTGAGACGTACCAGAACCACATGCCGTGCAGGCTGGAACCACCTGCCAGACAGACCGGAATCACCTTTTGGGCATGCGGGAACCACCTGTCAGATGTGCCAGAAACACGTGCCGGAGACGCTGGAAGCACCTGCCAAGCACGTTGGAACCACCTGCTCAACTCGCCTGAACCACCTGCCGGACATGCCAAAATCACCTGCCGACTATGCCAGAACCACTTGGCGAACACTCCGGAATCACTTGCCGGGCATGCAGGAACCACCTCTCAGACATGCCAGAACCCCGTGCCAATGACCCCGGAAGCACCAGCCGAGCACGCCGGAACCACATTCTCGACTCGCCAGAACCACCTGCCGATCACGCAAATATCACCTGCCGGCTACGCCACAACCAGTTGGTGAACACTTTGGAATCACCTGCCAGGCTTGCTGGAACCACCTGCCAGTCATGCCAAAATCACCTGCCAACTACGCCAGAACCGCTTGGCGGACACTGCGGAAACACCTGTCGGGCCGGCTGGAACCACATCTCAGACGTGCCAGAAACGTGTTCATGAGATGCTGGAACCACACCCCGAACAGACGGATACCACCTGCCAGAACCGCCTGAACCACCTGCTGAGCACGCCGGAACCACCTGCTCGACTCACCGGTACCACCTCCCTGACACGCCAAAATGACCTGCTGGGTATGCCAGAACCACTTGGCGGACACTCCGGAATCATCTGCCGGACATGCCGGAACCAGCTCCCAGACACACCAGAACCAAGTGCCGGAGACGCCGGAAGCACCTGCCGAGCATGCCGGAGCCACCTGCTCGACTCGCCAGAAACACCTGCCGGACACGCCAAAATCACCTGCCGGGTACGCCAGAACCACCTGGCGGAAACTCCGGAATCGCCTGCCGCGCCTGCCGGAACCACCTCTCAGACGTGCCGGAAGCACGTGCCAGACACGCCGGAAACACCTACCGGACAGACCGGAACCACCTGCCAAGAACGCCGGAGCCACCTGTTCGACTCGCTGGAACCACCTGCCGGACAGGACAATATCAACTGCTGGCTATGCCAGAACCACCTGGGGGACAGTCCGGGATCACCTGCCAGCCATGGCGGAACCACCTCTCAGACGTACCAGAACCACCTGCCGGAGAAGCTGGAAACACGTCCTGGACAGTCTGGATCCCCCTGCCGGCCAAGCCTGAACCACCTGCCAAGCACAACGGAACAACCTGCCAGACACGCCAAAATCACCTGCGTGTTATGCCAGAACCACTTGGAGGACTCTCTTGGATGACCTGCCGGGCATGCCGGAACCACCTCTCAGACGTGCCAGAACCATGTGGCGGACAGTCCGGAATCACCTTTTGGGCATGCGCAACCACCTCTGAGACGTACCAGAAGCACATGCCGTGCAGGCTGGAACCACCCACCGGACAGACCGGAATCACCTTTCGGGCATGCCGGAACCACCTGTCAGATGTGCCAGAAACACGTGCCGGAGACGCCGGAAGCACCTGCCAAGCACGTTGGAACCACCTGCTCAACTCGCCTGAACCACCTGCCGGACATGCCAAAATCACCTGCCGACTATGCCAGAACCACTTGGCGAACACTCCGGAATCACCTGCCGGGCATGCAGGAACCACCTCTCAGACATGCCAGAACCCCGTGCCAATGACCCCGGAAGCACCAGCCGAGCACGCCGGAACCACCTGCTCGACTCGCCAGAACCACCTGCCGATCACGCAAAAATCACCTGCCGGCTACGCCACAACCAGTTGGTGAACACTTTGGAATCACCTGCCAGGCTTGCTGGAACCACCTGCCAGTCATGCCAAAATCACCTGCCAACTACGCCAGAACCGCTTGGCGGACACTGCGGAAACACCTGTCGGGCCGGCTGGAACCACATCTCAGACGTGCCAGAAACGTGTTCATGAGATGCTGGAACCACACCCCGAACAGACGGATACCACCTGCCAGAACCGCCTGAACCACCTGCTGAGCACGCCGGAACCACCTGCTCTACTCACCGGTACCACCTCCCTGACACGCCAAAATCACCTGCTGGGTATGCCAGAACAACTTGGCGGACACTCCGGAATCATCTGCCGGACATGCCGGAACCAGCTCTCAGACACACCAGAACCAAGTGCCGGAGACGCCCGAAGCACCTGCCGAGCATGCCGGAGCCACCTGCTCGACTCGCCAGAAACACCTGCCGGACACGCCAAAATCACCTGCCGGGTACGCCAGAACCACCTGGCGGACACTCCGGAATCGCCTGCCGCGCCTGCCGGAATCACCTCTCACACGTGCCGGAAGCACGTGCCAGACACGCCGGAAACACCTACCGGACAGACCGGAACCACCTGCCAAGAACGCCGGAGCCACCTGTTCGACTCGCTGGAACCACCTGCCGGACAGGCCAATATCAACTGCTGGCTATGCCAGAACGACCTGGGGGACAGTCCGGGATCACCTGCCAGCCATGGCGGAACCACCGCTCACACGTACCAGAAACACCTGCCGGAGAAGCTGGAAACATGTCCTGGACAGACTGGAACCACGTGACGGCCATGCCTGAACCACCTGCCGAGCACGGCGGAACCACCTGCCGGACACGCCAAAATCACCTGCGGGCTACGCCAGAACCACTTGGACGACTCTCCGAAATGACCCGCCGGGCATGTTGGAACCACCTCTCAGACGTGCCAGAAGCACGTGGCGGACTGTCCGGAATCACCTGTTGGGCATACGCAACCACCTCTGAGACGTACCAGAACCACGTGCCGTGCACGCCGGAACCACCTACCGGACAGACCGGAATCAAGTTTTGGGCATGCCGGAACCACCAGTCAGATGTGCCAGAAACACGTGCCGGAGACACCGGAAGCACCTGCCGAGCACGTCGCAACCACCTGCTCAACTCGCCTGAACCACCTGCCGGACACGACAAAATCACCTGCCCGCTACACCAGCACCACTTCGGGGACAAGCCGGAATCACGTGAGGGGCATGCCGGCACAGCCTCTCAGACTCAACCTCGTGCCGGACACCACAGAACCACCTGCCGGACAGACCGGAACCACCTGCCGGACACGCCGGAACCACCGGCTCGACCCGCCGGAACGACCGCTGGACATGCAAAATCACCTGCCAGCTACGCCGGAAACACTTGGCGAACACTCCGGAATCACTTGCCGGGCATGCAGGAACCACCTCTCAGACATGCCAGAACCCCGTGCCAATGACCCCGGAAGCACCAGCCGAGCACGCCGGAACCACCTGCTCGACTCGCCAGAACCACCTGCCGATCACGCAAAAATCACCTGCCAGCTACGCCACAACCAGTTGGTGAACACTTTGGAATCACCTGCCGGGCTTGCTGGAACCACCTGCCAGTCATGCCAAAATCACCTGCCAACTACGCCAGAACCGCTTGGCGGACACTGCGGAAACACCTGTCGGGCCGGCTGGAACCACATCTCAGACGTGCCAGAAACGTGTTCATGAGATGCTGGAACCACACCCCGAACAGACGGATACCGCCTGCCAGAACCGCCTGAACCACCTGCTGAGCACGCCGGAACCACCTGCTCGACTCACCGGTACCACCTCCCTGACACGCCAAAATCACCTGTTGGGTATGCCAGAACCACTTGGCGGACACTCCGGAATCATCTGCCGGACATGCCAGAACCAGGTCTCAGACACACCAGAACCAAGTGCCGGAGACGCCGGAAGCACCTGCCGAGCATGCCGGAGCCACCTGCTCGACTCGCCAGAAACACCTGCCGGACACGCCAAAATCACCTGCCGGGTATGCCAGAACCACCTGGCGGACACTACGGAATCACCTGCCGTGCATGCTGGAACCACCTCTCAGACGTGCCGGAAGCACGTGCCAGACACGCCGGAAACACCTCCCGGACAGACCGGAACCACCTGCCAAGAACGCCGGAGCCACCTGTTCGACTCGCTGGAATCACCTGCCGGACAGTCCAATAACTGCTGGCTATGCCAGAACCACCTGGGGGACAGTCCGGGATCACCTGCCAGCCATGGCGGAACCACCTCTCAGACGTACCAGAACCACCTGCCGGAGAAGCTGGAAACACGTCCTGGACAGACTGGAACCACGTGACGGCCATGCCTGAACCACCTGCCTAGCACGGCGGAACCACCTGCCGGACACGCCAAAATCACCTGCGGGCTACGCCAGAACCACTTGGACGACTCTCCGAAATGACCTGCCGGGCATGATGGAACCACCTCTCAGACGGGCCAGAAGCACGTGGCGGAGAGTCCGGAATCACCTGTTGGGCATACGCAACCACCTCTGAGACGGACCAGAACCACGTGCCGTGCACGCCGGAACCACCTACCGGACAGACCGGAATCAACTTTTGGGCATGCCAGAACCACCAGTCAGGTGTGCCGGAAACACCTGCCGGAGAAGCCGGAAGCACCTGCCAAGCACGTCGCAACCACCTGCTCAACTCGCCTGAACCACCTGCCGGACACGCCAAAATCACCTGCCTGCTACACCAGCACCACTTCGGGGACAAGCCGGAATCACGTGAGGGGCATGCCGGCACAGCCTCTCAGACTGAACCTCGTGCCGGACACCACAGAACCACCTTCCGGACAGACCGGAACCACCTGCCGGACACGCCGGAACCACCGGCTCGACCCGCCAGAACGACCGCTGGACATGCAAAATCACCTGCCGGCTACGCCGGAAACACTTGGCGAACACTCCGGAATCACCTGCCGGGCATGCCGTAACCACCTCTCAGATATGCCAGAACCACGTGCCAATGAAACCGGAAGCAAATGCCGAGCACTCCGGAACCACCTGCTCGACTCGCCAGAACCACCTGCCGGACACGCAAAAATCTCCTGCTGGCTACGCCACACCCAGTTGGGGAACACTTCGGAATCACCTGCCGGGATTGCTGGAACCACCTGCCGGTCATGCCAAAATCTCCTGCCAACTACGCCAGTCCCACTTGGCGGACACTGTGGAAACACCTGTCGGGCCCTCCGGAACCACATCTCACACGTGGCAGAACCATGTGCATGAGATGCTGGAACCACACCCCGAACAGACGGAAAACACCTGCCAGACCCGTCTGAACAACCTGCCGAGCACGCCGGAGCCACCTGCTCGACTCGCCAGAACCACCTACCTGACATGCCCAAATCACCAGCCGGGTATGCCAGAACCACTTGGCGGACACTCCGGAATCATCTGCCGGACATGCCGGAACCACCTCTCAGACACACCAGAACCACGTGCCGGAGACGCCGGAATCACCTACCGGACAGACCGGAACCACCTGCCGAGCACGCCGGAGCCACCTGTTCGACTCGCTGGAACCACCTGCCGGACAGGCCAGTATCAACTGCTGGCTATGCCAGAACCACCTGGGGGACGGTCCGGAATCACCTGCCAGCCATGGCGGAACCACCTCTCAGACGTACCAGAACCACCTGCCGGAGAAGCTGGAAACACGTCCTGGACAGTCTGGAACCACCTGCCGTCCAAGCCTGAACCACCTGACAAGCACAACGGAACAACCTGCCAGACACGCCAAAATCACCTGCGTGTTATGCCAGAACCACTTGGAGGACTCTCTGGGATGACCTGCCGGGCATGCCGGAACCACCTCTCAGACGTGCCAGAACCATGTGGCGGACAGTCCGGAATCACCTGTTGGGCATGCGCAACCACCTCTGAGACGTACCAGAACCACATGCCGTGCAGGCTGGAACCACCTACCGGACAGACCGGAATCCCCTTTCGGGCATGCCGGAACCACCTGTCAGATGTGCCAGAAACACGTGCCGGAGACGCCGGAAGCACCTGCCAAGCACGTTGGAACCACCTTCTCACTCGCCTGAACCACCTGCCGGACATGCCAAAATGACCTGCCGACTATGCCAGAACCACTTGGCGAACACTCCGGAATCACTTGCCGGGCATGCAGGAACCACCTCTCAGAAATGCCAGAACCCCGTGCCAATGACCCCGGAAGCACCAGCCGAGCACGCCGGAACCACCTGCTCGACTCGCCAGAACCACCTGCCGATCACGCAAAAATCACCTGCCGGCTACGCCACAACCAGTTGGTGAACACTTTGGAATCACCTGCCAGGCTTGCTGGAACCACCTGCCAGTCATGCCAAAATCACCTGCCACCTACGCCAGAACCGCTTGGCGGACACTGCGGAAACACCTGTCGGGCCAGCTGGAACCACATCTCAGACGTGCCAGAAACGTGTTCATGAGATGCTGGAACCACACCCGAACAGACGGATACCACCTGCCAGAACCGCCTGAACCACCTGCTGAGCACGCCGGAACCACCTGCTCGACTCACCGGTACCACCTCCCTGACACGCCAAAATCACCTGCTGGGTATGCCAGAACCACTTGGCGGACACTCCGGAATCATCTGCCGGACATGCCGGAACCAGCTCTCAGACACACCAGAACCAAGTGCCGGAGACGCCGGAAGCACCTGCCGAGCATGCCGGAGCCACCTGCTCGACTCGCCAGAAACACCTGCCGGACGCGCCAAAATCACCTGCGGGCTACGCCAGAACCACTTGGACGACTCTCCGAAATGACCTGCCGGGCATGTTGGAACCACCTCTCAGACGTGCCAGAAGCACGTGGCGGACAGTCCGGAATCACCTGTTGGGCATACGCAACCACCTCTGAGACGCACCAGAACCACGTGCCGTGCACGCCGGAACCACCTACCGGACAGACCGGAATCAACTCTGGGGCATGCCGGAACCACCAGTCAGATGTGCCAGAAACACGTGCCGGAGACGCCGGAAGCACCTGCCGAACACGTCGCAACCACCTGCTCAACTCGCCTGAACCACCTGCCGGACACGCCAAAATCACCTGCCCGCTACACCAGAACCACTTGGGGGACACGCCGGAATCACGTGAAGGGCTTTCCGGCACAACCTCACAGACGTGCCAGAACCTCCTGCCGGACACCTCAGAACCACCTGCCAGACAGACTGCAACCACCTGCCGGACACGCGGGAACCACCGGCTAGACCCGCCGGAACCACTGCCAGACATGCAAAATCACCTGCCGGCTACACCAGAACCACTTGGCAAACACTCCGGAATCACCTGCCGGGCATGCTGGAACCACCTCTCAGACATGCCAGAACTACGTGCCAATGACACCAGAAGCACCTGCCGAGCATGCCGGAACCACCTGCTCGACTCGCCAGAACCACCTGCCAGTCATGCAAAAATCACCTGCCGGCTTCGCCACAACCAGTTGGTGAACACTTCTCCATCACCTGCCGGGCTTGCTGGAACCACCTGCCGGTCATGTCAAAATCACCTGCCAACTACGCCAGAACCACTTGTCGACACTGCGGAAACACCTGTCGGGCCGGCCAGAACTACATCTCAGACGTGCCAGAACCTTGTGCGTGTGATGCCGGAACCACACCCCGAACAGACGGAGACCACCTGCCAGACCCGCCTGAACCACCTGCCGAGCACTCCGGAGCCACCTGTTCGACTCACCGGAAGCACATGCCAGACAGGCCAAAATCAACAGCTGGCTATGCGAGAACCATCTGGCGGACAGTCCGGAATCACCTGCCGGGCATGCAGGAACCACCTCTCAGATGTAACGGAACCACGAGCCGGACACGCTGGAACCACGTCCTGGACAGACTGGAACCACCTGCCGAGCACTCCGGAACCACCTGCTCGACTCGCACGACCCAGGTGCTGGACACGCCAAAATGAACTTTCAGCTACACCAGAACCACTTACCCGAAACTCCAGAATCACCTGCCTGGCATGCCAGAACCAACTCTCACACGTTCCAGAAGCACGTGCCGGACATGCCGGAACGACCTATTGGACAGAACGGAACCACCTGCCAGACACGCCGGAACCACCTGCTGAACACGCCACAGCCACCTGCTCGACTCGCCGGATCCACCGGCCGGACAGGCCAATATCAACTGCTGGCTATGCCAGAACCACCTGGGGGACAGTCCGGAATCACCTGCCAGCCATGGTGGAACCACCTCTCACACGTACAAGAACCACGTGCCGGACAAGCTGGAAACACTTACTGGACAGACTGGAACCACCTGCCGGCCACGCCTGAACCACCTGCCGAGCACGATGGAACCACCTGCCGGACACGCCAAAATCACCTGCGGGCTACACCAGAACCACTTGCAGAACTCTCCGGGATGACCTGCCGGGCATGCTGGAACCACCTCTCAGACGTACCAGAAGCACGTGGCGGACACCCCAGCACCACCTTGCCGGACAGACCGCAACCACCTGCCGGACACGCCGGAACCACCGGCTCGACCAGCTGGAACCACCGCCGGACATACAAAATCACCTGCCGGCTACGCCAGAACCACTTGGCGAACACTCCGGAATCACCTGCCGGGCATGCGGGAACCAGCTCTCAGACATGCCAGAACCACGTGCCAATGACCCCGCAAGCACCTGCCGAGCACGCCGGAACCACCTGCTCGACTCGCCAGTACCACCTGCCGGACACGCCAAAATCACCTGCCGGCTACGCCACAGCCACTCGGCAGACACTCCGGTATCAGCTGCCGGGCATGCCGGAACCACCTCTCAGAGGTGCCAGAACCACATGCCGGAGAGACTGGAAGCAACTGCCGAACTCGCCGGAAACACCTGCTGGACATGCCGGAACCACCTGCCTGACAGTCCAAAATCATACGCCGGCTATGCCAAAACCACTTGGTGGACACTCCAGAATCACCTGGAGGGCAAGCCGGAACCACGTCATGGACAGACTGCAAACACCTGCCAGACACGCCGGAACCACCTGCTCGACTCGCCAGAACCACCTGCCGGACACGCCAAAATCACCTGCCTGCTACGCCACAACCACTCGGCAGAGACTCCGGAACCACCTCCAGGACAGACCGGAATCACCTGCCGGACACGCCGGGACCACCTGCTTGACTCGCCAGAACCACCTGCCGGACAAGCCAAAATCACCAGCCGGCTACTCCACAACCACTTGTCGGACACTCCAGAATCACCTGCCGGGCATGTTGGAACCACCTCTCAGAGGTGCCACAACAACATGCTGGAGACTGCGGAAGCACCTGCTGAGAATGCCGGAAGTTCCTGATCCACTCCACAGAACCACCTGCTGGACACGCCAAAATCACCTGCCGGCTACGCCACAACCAGTTGGTGAACACTTCGGAATCAACTGCCGGGCTTGCTGGAAGCACCTGCCGGTCACGCCAATATCACCTGCCAGCTACGCCAGAACCGCTTGGCGGACACTCCGGAAACACCTGTCGGGCCTGCCAGAACCACATCTCAGACGTGCCAGAACCATGTGCCCGAGATGCCGGAACCACACCCCGAACAGACTGAAACCACCTGCCAGACCCGCCTGAACCACCTGCCGAGCACACTGGAACCACCTGCTCGACTCGCCGGAACCACCTACCTGACACGCAAAAACCACCGGCCGGGTATGCCAGAACCACTTGGTGGTCACTCCGGAATCATCTGCCAGACATGCCAGAAGCAGCTATCAGACACACCAGAACAACCGGCCGGAGACGCCAGAAGCACCTGCTGAGCATGCCTGAGCCACCTGCTCGACTCCCAAGAAACACCTGCCAGACGCGCCAAAGTCACCTGCCTACTACACCAGAAGCACTTGGCAGACAAGCCGGAATCACGTGAAGGGCATGCCGTCACAATCTCTCAGACGTGCCAGAACCTCGTGCCGGACACCCCAGAACACCCTGCCGGACAGACCGGAACCACCTGCCGGACACGCCGGAACCACCGGCGCGACTCGCCGGAACCACCCCCGGACATGCAAAATCACCTGCCGGCTACACCAGAAACACTTGGTGAACACACCGGAATCACCTGCCGGGCATGTCGGAAGTACCTCTCAGACATGTCAGAACCACGTGCAAAGGACACCGGAAGCACCTGCCGAGCACGCCGGAACCACCTGCCGGACACGCCAAAATCACCTGCCAGGTATGCCAGAACCACTTTGTGGACACTCCGAAATCATCTGCCGGACATGCCAGAAGCAGCTCTCAGACACCCCAGAACCACATGCCGGACACGCCGGAAGCACCTGCTGAGCATGCCTGAGCCACCTGCTCGACTCACAAGAAACACCTGCCGGACACGCCAACATCACCTGCCGAGTACGCCAGAACCACTTGGCGGACACTCCGGAATCACAGGTCGGGCATGCCGGAACCACCTCTCAGACTTGCCAGAACCATGTTCCGGACACGCCGGTACCACCTGCCGAGTATGCCGGAACCACCTGATCCACTCCCGAGGACCACCTGCTGGACACGCCAAAATCACCTGCTGGCTACGCCAGAACCACTCGGCAGACACTCCGGAATAACCTGCCGGGCATGCCGGAACCACCTCTTAGACATGCCAGAAGGACGTGTCGGACACGCCGGAAACACCTACCGGACAGACCGGAACCACCTGCTTGACATCCCGGAACCACCTGCTGAGCACGCCGGAGCCGCCTGCTCGATAGGCCGGAACCACCTGCCAGACAGGCCAAAATCAACAGCTGGCTATGCTAGAACCACCTGGCGGACAGTCCAAAATCACCTGCCTGGCATGCAGGAACCACCTCTCAGACGTAACAGAATCACGTTCCGGACACGCTGCAACCACATCCTGGACAGACTGGAACCACCTGCCGAGCTCGCCGGAACCACCTGCTCGACTGGCAGGACAATCGTGCCGGACACGCCAAAAGGAACTGCCGGCTACACCAGAACCACATAACCGACACTCAAGAATCACCTGCCTGGCATGCCTGAACCACCTCTCAGACGTGCCAGAAGCACGTGCCGGACATGCCGGAACGACCTACGGGACAGACCGGAACCACCTGCCTGACATGCCGGAACCACCTGCCGAGCACGCCAGAGCCACCTGCTCCCGTTGCCGGAACCACCTGCCAGACAGGCCAAAATCAACAGCTGGCTGTGCGAGAACCACCTGGGGGACAGTCCGGAATCACCTGCCAGCCATGGCGGAACCACCTCTCAGACGTGCCGGAAGCACGTGCCGGACACGCCGGAATCACCTACCGGACAGACCGGAACCACCTGCCGAGGACGCCGGAGCCACCTGTTCGACTCGCTGGAACCACCTGCCGGACAGGCCAATATCAACTGCTGGCTATGCCAGAACCACCTGGGGGACGGTCCGGAATCACCTGCCAGCCATGGCGGAACCACCTCTCAGACGTACCAGAACCACATGCCGGAGAAGCTGGAAACACGTCCTGGACAGTCTGGAACCACCTGCCGGCCAAGCCTGAACCACCTGCCAAGCACAACGGAACAACCTGCCAGACACGCCAAAATCACCTGCGTGTTATGCCAGAACCACTCGGAGGACTCTCTGGGATGACCTGCCGGGCATGCCGGAACCACCTCTCAGACGTGCGAGAACCAGGTGGCGGACAGTCCGGAATCACCTGTTGGGCATGCGCAACCACCTCTGAGACGTACCAGAACCACATGCCGTGCAGGCTGCAACCACCTACCGGACAGACCGGAATCACCTTTCGGGCATGCCGGAACCACCTGTCAGATGTGCCAGAAACACGTGCCGGAGACGCCGGAAGCACCTGCCAAGCACGTTGGAACCACCTGCTCAACTCGCCTGAACCACCTGCCAGACATGCCAAAATCACCTGCCGACGATGCCAGAACCACTTGGCGAACACTCCGGAATCACTTGCCGGGCATGCAGGAACCACCTCTCAGACATGCCAGAACCCCGTGCCAATGACCCCGGAAGCACCAGCCGAGCACGCCGGAACCACCTGCTCGACTCGCCAGAACCACCTGCCGATCACGCAAAAATCACCTGCCGGCTACGCCACAACCAGTTGGTGAATACTTTGGAATCACCTGCCAGGCTTTCTGGAACCACCTGCCAGTCATGCCAAAATCACCTGCCAACTACACCAGAACCGCTTGGCGGACACTGCGGAAACACCTGTCGGGCCGGCTGGAACCACATCTCAGACGTGCCAGAAACGTGTTCATGAGATGCTGGAACCACACCACGAACAGACGGATACCACCTGCCAGAACCGCCTGAACCACCTGCTGAGCACGCCGGAACCACCTGCTCGACTCACCGGTACCACCTCCCTGACACGCCAAAATCACCTGCTGGGTATGCCAGAACCACTTGGCGGACACTCCGGAATCATCTGCCGGACATGCCGGAACCAGCTCTCAGACACACCAGAACCAAGTGCCGGAGACGCCGGAAGCACCTGCCGAGCATGCCGGAGCCACCTGCTCGACTCGCCAGAAACACCTGCCGGACACGCCGAAATCACCTGCCCGCTACACCAGCACCACTTCGGGTACAAGCCGGAATCACGTGAGGGGCATACCGGCACAGCATCTCAGACTGAACCTCGTGCCGGACACCACAGAACCACCTGCCGGACAGACCGGAACCACCTGCCGGACACGCCGGAACCACCGGCTTGACCCGCCGGGACGACCGCTGGACATGCAAAATCACCTGACGGCTATGCCGGAAACACTTGGCGAACACTCTGGAATCACCTTCCGGGCATGCCGGAACCACCTGTCAGATATGCCAGAACCACGTGCCAATGAACCCGGAAGCACCTGCCGAGCACGCCTGAACCACCTGCTCGACTCGCCAGAACCACCTGTCAGACACGCAAAAATCACCTGCCGGCTACGCCACAACCAGTTGGGGAACACTTCGGAATCACCTGCCGGGCTTGCTGGAACCACCTGCCGGTCATGCCAAAATCACCTGCCAACTACTCCAGTACCACTTGGCGGACACTGTGGAAACACCTGTCGGGCCGGCCGGAACCACATCTCAGACGTGCCAGAACCATGTGCATGAGATGCTGGAACCACACCCCGAACAGACGGAAAACACCTGCCAGACCCGTCTGAACAACCTGCCGAGCACGCCGGAGCCACCTGCTCGACTCGCCGGAACCACCTACCTGACATGCCCAAATCACCAGCCGGGTATGCCAGAACCACTTGGCGGACACTCCGGAATCATCTGCCGGACATGCCGGAACCAGCTCTCAGACACACCAGAACCACGTGCCGGAGACGCCGGAAGCACCTGCCGAGCATGCCGGAGCCACCTGCTCGACTCGCCAGAAACACCTGCCGGACACGCCAAAATCACCTGCCGGGTACGCCAGAACCACCTGGCGGACACTCCGAAATCACCTGTCGCGCATGCCGGAACCACCTCTCAGACGTGCCAGAAGCACGTGCCGGACACGCCGGAATCACCTACCGGACAGACCGGAACCACCTGCCGAGCACGCCGGAGCCACCTGTTCGACTCGCTGGAACCACCTGCCGGACAGGCCAATATCAACTGCTGGCTATTGCAGAACCACCTGGGGGATGGTCCGGAATCGCGTGCCAGCCATGGCGGAACCACCTCTCAGACATACCAGAACCACCTGCCGGAGAAGCTGGAAACACGTCCTGGACAGTCTGGAACCACCTGCCGGCCAAGCCTGAACCACCTGCCAAGCACAGCGGAACAACCTGCCAGACACCCAAAAGTCACCTGCGTGTTATGCCAGAACCACTCGGAGGACTCTCTGGGATGACCTGCCGGGCATGCCGGAACCACCTCTCAGACGTGCCAGAACCATGTGGCCGACAGTCCGGAATCACCTGTTGGGCATGCGCAACCACCTCTGAGACGTACCAGAACCACATGCCGTGCAGGCTGGAACCACCTACCGGACAGACCTGAATCACCTTTCGGGCATGCCGGAACCACCTGTCACATGTGCCAGGAACACGTGCCGGAGACGCCGGAAGCACCTGCCAATCACATTGGAACCACCTGCTCAACTCGCCTGAACCACCTGCCGGACATGCCAAAATCACCTGCCGACGATGCCAGAACCACTTGGCGAACACTCCGGAATCACTTGCCGGGCATGCAGGAACCACCTCTCAGACATGCCAGAACCCCGTGCCAATGACCCCGGAAGCACCAGCCGAGCACGCCGGAACCACATTCTCGACTCGCCAGAACCACCTGCCGATCACGCAAAAATCACCTGCCGGCTACGCCACAACCAGTTGGTGAACACTTTGGAATCACCTGCCAGGCTTGCTGGAACCACCTGCCAGTCATGCCAAAATCACCTGCCAACTACGCCAGAACCGCTTGGCGGACACTGCAGAAACACCTGTCGGGCCGGCTGGAACCACATCTCAGACGTGCCAGAAACGTGTTCATGAGATGCTGGAACCACACCCCGAACAGACGGATACCACCTGCCAGAACCGCCTGAACCACCTGCTGAGCACGCCGGAACCACCTGCTCGACTCACCGGTACCACCTCCCTGACACGCCAAAATGACCTGCTGGGTATGCCAGAACCACTTGGCGGACACTCCGGAATCATCTGCCGGACATGCCGGAACCAGCTCTCAGACACACCAGAACCAAGTGCCGGAGACGCCCGAAGCACCTGCCGAGCATGCCGGAGCCACCTGCTCGACTCGCCAGAAACACCTGCCGGACACGCCAAAATCACCTGCCGGGTACGCCAGAACCACCTGGCGGACACTCCGGAATCGCCTGCCGCGCCTGCCGGAACCACCTCTCAGACGTGCCGGAAGCACGTGCCAGACACGCCGGAAACACCTACCGGACAGACCGGAACCACCTGCCAAGAACGCCGGAGCCACCTGTTCGACTCGCTGGAACCACCTGCCGGACAGGACAATATCAACTGCTGGCTATGCCAGAACCACCTGGGGGACAGTCCGGGATCACCTGCCAGCCATGGCGGAACCACCTCTCAGACGTACCAGAACCGCCTGCCGGAGAAGCTGGAAACACGTCCTGGACAGACTGGAACCACGTGACGGCCATGCCTGAACCACCTGCCGAGCACGGCGGAACCACCTGCCGGACACGCCAAAATCACAGGCGGGCTACGCCAGAACCACTTGGACGACTCTCCGAAATGACCCGCCGGGCATGTTGGAACCACCTCTCAGACGTGCCAGAAGCACGTGGCGGACAGTCCGGAATCACCTGTTGGGCATACGCAACCACCTCTGAGACGTACCAGAACCACGTGCCGTGCACACCGGAACCACCTACCGGACAGACCGGAATCAACTCTTGGGCATGCCGGAACCACCAGTCAGATGTGCCAGAAACACGTGCCGGAGACGCCGGAAGCACCTGCCGAGCACGTCGCAACCACCTGCTCAACTCGCCTGAACCACCTGCCGGACACGCCAAAATCACCTGCCCGCTACAAAAGCACCACTTCGGGGACAAGCCGGAATCACGTGAGGGGCATGCCGGCACAGCCTCTCAGACTGCACCTCGTGCCGGACACCACAGAACCACCTGCCGGACAGACCGGAACCACCTGCCGGACACGCCGGAACCACCGGCTCGACCCGCCGGAACGACCGCTGGACATGCAAAATCACCTGCCGGCTACGCCGGAAACACTTGGCGAACACTCCGGAATCACCTGCCGGGCATGCCGGAACCACCTCTCAGATATGCCAGAACCACGTGCCAATGACCCCGGAAGCACCTGCCGAGCACGCCGGAACCACCTGCTCGACTCGCCAGAACCACCTGCCGGACACGCAAAAATCACCTGCCGGCTACGCCACAACCAGTTGGGGAACACTTCGGAATCACCTGCCGGGCTTGCTGGAACCACCTGCCGGTCATGCCAAAATCACCTGCCAACTACGCCAGTACCACTTGGCGGACACTGTGGAAACACCTGTCGGGCCGGCCGGAACCACATCTCAGACGTGCCAGAACCATGTGCATGAGATGCTGGAACCACACCCCGAACAGACGGAAAACACCTGCCAGACCCGTCTGAACAACCTGCCGAGCACACCGGAGCCACCTGCTCGACTCGCCGGAACCACCTACCTGACATGCCCAAATCACCAGCCGGGTATGCCAGAACCACTTGGCGGACACTCCGGAATCATCTGCTGGACATGCCGGAACCAGCTCTCAGACACACCAGAACCACGTGCCGGAGACGCCGGAAGCACCTGCCGAGCATGCCGGAGCCACCTGCTCGACTCGCCAGAAACACCTGCCGGACACGCCAAAATCACCTGCCGGGTACGCCAGAACCACCTGGCGCACACTCCGAAATCACCTGTCGCGCATGCCGGAACCACCTCTCAGACGTGCCGGAAGCACGTGCCGGACACGCCGGAATCACCTACCGGACAGACCGGAACCACCTGCCGAGCACGCCGGAGCCACCTGTTCGACTCGCTGGAACCACCTGCTGGACAGGCCAATATCAACTGCTGGCTATTGCAGAACCACCTGGGGGATGGTCCGGAATCGCGTGCCAGCCATGGCGGAACCACCTCTCAGACATACCAGAACCACCTGGCGGAGAAGCTGGAAACACGTCCTGGACAGTCTGGAACCACCTGCCGGCCAAGCCTGAACCACCTGCCAAGCACAGCGGAACAACCTGCCAGACACGCCAAAATCACCTGCGTGTTATGCCAGAACCACTCGGAGGACTCTCTGGGATGACCTGCCGGGCATGCCGGAACCACCTCTCAGACGTGCCAGAACCATGTGGCCGACAGTCCGGAATCACATGTTGGGCATGCGCAACCACCTCTGAGACGTACCAGAACCACATGCCGTGCATGCTGGAACCACCTACCGGACAGACCGGAATCACCTTTCGGGCATGCCGGAACCACCTGTCACATGTGCCAGAAACACGTGCCGGAGACGCCGGAAGCACCTGCCAAGCACATTGGAACCACCTGCTCAACTCGCCTGAACCACCTGCCGGACATGCCAAAATCACCTGCCGACGATGCCAGAACCACTTGGCGAACACTCCGGAATCACTTGCCGGGCATGCAGGAACCACCTCTCAGACATGCCAGAACCCCGTGCCAATGACCCCGGAAGCACCAGCCGAGCACGCCGGAACCACCTGCTCGACTCGCCAGAACCACCTGCCGATCACGCAAAAATCACCTGCCGGCTACGCCACAACCAGTTGGTGAATACTTTGGAATCACCTGCCAGGCTTTCTGGAACCACCTGCCAGTCATGCCAAAATCACCTGCCAACTACACCAGAACCGCTTGGCGGACACTGCGGAAACACCTGTCGGGCCGGCTGGAACCACATCTCAGACGTGCCAGAAACGTGTTCATGAGATGCTGGAACCACACCACGAACAGACGGATACCACCTGCCAGAACCGCCTGAACCACCTGCTGAGCACGCCGGAACCACCTGCTCGACTCACCGGTACCACCTCCCTGACACGCCAAAATCACCTGCTGGGTATGCCAGAACCACTTGGCGGACACTCCGGAATCATCTGCCGGACATGCCGGAACCAGCTCTCAGACACACCAGAACCAAGTGCCGGAGACGCCGGAAGCACCTGCCGAGCATGCCGGAGCCACCTGCTCGACTCGCCAGAAACACCTGCCGGACACGCCAAAATCACCTGCCCGCTACACCAGCACCACTTCGGGTACAAGCCGGAATCACGTGAGGGGCATACCGGCACAGCATCTCAGACTGAACCTCGTGCCGGACACCACAGAACCACCTGCTGGACAGACCGGAACCACCTGCCGGACACGCCGGAACCACCGGCTCGACCCGCCGGGACGACCGCTGGACATGCAAAATCACCTGACGGCTATGCCGGAAACACTTGGCGAACACTCTGGAATCACCTTCCGGGCATGCCGGAACCACCTGTCAGATATGCCAGAACCACGTGCCAATGAACCCGGAAGCACCTGCCGAGCACGCCTGAACCACCTGCTCGACTCGCCAGAACCACCTGTCAGACACGCAAAAATCACCTGCCGGCTACGCCACAACCAGTTGGGGAACACTTCGGAATCACCTGCCGGGCTTGCTGGAACCACCTGCCGGTCATGCCAAAATCACCTGCCAACTACTCCAGTAGCACTTGGCGGACACTGTGGAAACACCTGTCGGGCCGGCCGGAACCACATCTCAGACGTGCCAGAACCATGTGCATGAGATGCTGGAACCACACCCCGAACAGACGGAAAACACCTGCCAGACCCGTCTGAACAACCTGCCGAGCATGCCGGAGCCACCTGCTCGACTCGCCGGAACCACCTACCTGACATGCCCAAATCACCAGCCGGGTATGCCAGAACCACTTGGCGGACACTCCGGAATCATCTGCCGGACATGCCGGAACCAGCTCTCAGACACACCAGAACCACGTGCCGGAGACGCCGGAAGCACCTGCCGAGCATGCCGGAGCCACCTGCTCGACTCGCCAGAAACACCTGCCGGACACGCCAAAATCACCTGCCGGGTACGCCAGAACCACCTGGCGGACACTCCGAAATCACCTGTCGCGCATGCCGGAACCACCTCTCAGACGTGCCGGAAACACGTGCCGGACACGCCGGAATCACCTACCGGACAGACCGGAACCACCTGCCGAGCACGCCGGAGCCACCTGTTCGACTCGCTGGAACCACCTGCCGGACAGGCCAATATCAACTGCTGGCTATTGCAGAACCACCTGGGGGATGGTCCGGAATCGCGTGCCAGCCATGGCGGAACCACCTCTCAGACATACCAGAACCACCTGCCGGAGAAGCTGGAAACACGTCCTGGACAGTCTGGAACCACCTGCCGGCCAAGCCTGAACCACCTGCCAAGCACAGCGGAACAACCTGCCAGACACCCAAAAGTCACCTGCGTGTTATGCCAGAACCACTCGGAGGACTCTCTGGGATGACCTGCCGGGCATGCCGGAACCACCTCTCAGACGTGCCAGAACCATGTGGCCGACAGTCCGGAATCACCTGTTGGGCATGCGCAACCACCTCTGAGACGTACCAGAACCACATGCCGTGCAGGCTGGAACCACCTACCGGACAGACCTGAATCACCTTTCGGGCATGCCGGAACCACCTGTCACATGTGCCAGGAACACGTGCCGGAGACGCCGGAAGCACCTGCCAATCACATTGGAACCACCTGCTCAACTCGCCTGAACCACCTGCCGGACATGCCAAAATCACCTGCCGACGATGCCAGAACCACTTGGCGAACACTCCGGAATCACTTGCCGGGCATGCAGGAACCACCTCTCAGACATGCCAGAACCCCGTGCCAATGACCCCGGAAGCACCAGCCGAGCACGCCGGAACCACATTCTCGACTCGCCAGAACCACCTGCCGATCACGCAAAAATCACCTGCCGGCTACGCCACAACCAGTTGGTGAACACTTTGGAATCACCTGCCAGTCTTGCTGGAACCACCTGCCAGTCATGCCAAAATCACCTGCCAACTACGCCAGAACCGCTTGGCGGACACTGCGGAAACACCTGTCGGGCCGGCTGGAACCACATCTCAGACGTGCCAGAAACGTGTTCATGAGATGCTGGAACCACACCCCGAACAGACGGATACCACCTGCCAGAACCGCCTGAACCACCTGCTGAGCACGCCGGAACCACCTGCTCGACTCACCGGTACCACCTCCCTGACACGCCAAAATGACCTGCTGGGTATGCCAGAACCACTTGGCGGACACTCCGGAATCATCTGCCGGACATGCCGGAACCAGCTCTCAGACACACCAGAACCAAGTGCCGGAGACGCCGGAAGCACCTGCCGAGCATGCCGGAGCCACCTGCTCGACTCGCCAGAAACACCTGCCGGACACGCCAAAATCACCTGCCGGGTACGCCAGAACCACCTGGCGGACACTCCGGAATCGCCTGCCGCGCCTGCCGGAACCACCTCTCAGACGTGCCGGAAGCACGTGCCAGACACGCCGGAAACACCTACCGGACAGACCGGAACCACCTGCCAAGAACGCCGGAGCCACCTGTTCGACTCGCTGGAACCACCTGCCGGACAGGACAATATCAACTGCTGGCTATGCCAGAACCACCTGGGGGACAGTCCGGGATCACCTGCCAGCCATGGCGGAACCACCTCTCAGACGTACCAGAACCGCCTGCCGGAGAAGCTGGAAACACGTCCTGGACAGACTGGAACCACGTGACGGCCATGCCTGAACCACCTGCCGAGCACGGCGGGACCACCTGCCGGACACGCCAAAATCACAGGCGGGCTACGCCAGAACCACTTGGACGACTCTCCGAAATGACCCGCCGGGCATGTTGGAACCACCTCTCAGACGTGCCAGAAGCACGTGGCGGACAGTCCGGAATCACCTGTTGGGCATACGCAACCACCTCTGAGACGTACCAGAACCACGTGCCGTGCACACCGGAACCACCTACCGGACAGACCGGAATCAACTCTTGGGCATGCCGGAACCACCAGTCAGATGTGCCAGAAACACGTGCCGGAGACGCCGGAAGCACCTGCCGAGCACGTCGCAACCACCTGCTCAACTCGCCTGAACCACCTGCCGGACACGCCAAAATCACCTGCCCGCTACAAAAGCACCACTTCGGGGACAAGCCGGAATCACGTGAGGGGCATGCCGGCACAGCCTCTCAGACTGCACCTCGTGCCGGACACCACAGAACCACCTGCCGGACAGACCGGAACCACCTGCCGGACACGCCGGAACCACCGGCTCGACCCGCCGGAACGACCGCTGGACATGCAAAATCACCTGCCGGCTACGCCGGAAACACTTGGCGAACACTCCGGAATCACCTGCCGGGCATGCCGGAACCACCTCTCAGATATGCCAGAACCACGTGCCAATGACCCCGGAAGCACCTGCCGAGCACGCCGGAACCACCTGCTCGACTCGCCAGAACCACCTGCCGGACACGCAAAAATCACCTGCCGGCTACGCCACAACCAGTTGGGGAACACTTCGGAATCACCTGCCGGGCTTGCTGGAACCACCTGCCGGTCATGCCAAAATCACCTGCCAACTACGCCAGTACCACTTGGCGGACACTGTGGAAACACCTGTCGGGCCGGCCGGAACCACATCTCAGACGTGCCAGAACCATGTGCATGAGATGCTGGAACCACACCCCGAACAGACGGAAAACACCTGCCAGACCCGTCTGAACAACCTGCCGAGCACACCGGAGCCACCTGCTCGACTCGCCGGAACCACCTACCTGACATGCCCAAATCACCAGCCGGGTATGCCAGAACCACTTGGCGGACACTCCGGAATCATCTGCTGGACATGCCGGAACCAGCTCTCAGACACACCAGAACCACGTGCCGGAGACGCCGGAAGCACCTGCCGAGCATGCCGGAGCCACCTGCTCGACTCGCCAGAAACACCTGCCGGACACGCCAAAATCACCTGCCGGGTACGCCAGAACCACCTGGCGCACACTCCGAAATCACCTGTCGCGCATGCCGGAACCACCTCTCAGACGTGCCGGAAGCACGTGCCGGACACGCTGGAATCACCTACCGGACAGACCGGAACCACCTGCCGAGCACGCCGGAGCCACCTGTTCGACTCGCTGGAACCACCTGCTGGACAGGCCAATATCAACTGCTGGCTATTGCAGAACCACCTGGGGGATGGTCCGGAATCGCGTGCCAGCCATGGCGGAACCACCTCTCAGACATACCAGAACCACCTGGCGGAGAAGCTGGAAACACGTCCTGGACAGTCTGGAACCACCTGCCGGCCAAGCCTGAACCACCTGCCAAGCACAGCGGAACAACCTGCCAGACACGCCAAAATCACCTGCGTGTTATGCCAGAACCACTCGGAGGACTCTCTGGGATGACCTGCCGGGCATGCCGGAACCACCTCTCAGACGTGCCAGAACCATGTGGCCGACAGTCCGGAATCACATGTTGGGCATGCGCAACCACCTCTGAGACGTACCAGAACCACATGCCGTGCATGCTGGAACCACCTACCGGACAGACCGGAATCACCTTTCGGGCATGCCGGAACCACCTGTCACATGTGCCAGAAACACGTGCCGGAGACGCCGGAAGCACCTGCCAAGCACATTGGAACCACCTGCTCAACTCGCCTGAACCACCTGCCGGACATGCCAAAATCACCTGCCGACGATGCCAGAACCACTTGGCGAACACTCCGGAATCACTTGCCGGGCATGCAGGAACCACCTCTCAGACATGCCAGAACCCCGTGCCAATGACCCCGGAAGCACCAGCCGAGCACGCCGGAACCACCTGCTCGACTCGCCAGAACCACCTGCCGATCACGCAAAAATCACCTGCCGGCTACGCCACAACCAGTTGGTGAATACTTTGGAATCACCTGCCAGGCTTTCTGGACCCACCTGCCAGTCATGCCAAAATCACCTGCCAACTACACCAGAACCGCTTGGCGGACACTGCGGAAACACCTGTCGGGCCGGCTGGAACCACATCTCAGACGTGCCAGAAACGTGTTCATGAGATGCTGGAACCACACCACGAACAGACGGATACCACCTGCCAGAACCGCCTGAACCACCTGCTGAGCACGCCGGAACCACCTGCTCGACTCACCGGTACCACCTCCCTGACACGCCAAAATCACCTGCTGGGTATGCCAGAACCACTTGGCGGACACTCCGGAATCATCTGCCGGACATGCCGGAACCAGCTCTCAGACACACCAGAACCAAGTGCCGGAGACGCCGGAAGCACCTGCCGAGCATGCCGGAGCCACCTGCTCGACTCGCCAGAAACACCTGCCGGACACGCCAAAATCACCTGCCCGCTACACCAGCACCACTTCGGGTACAAGCCGGAATCACGTGAGGGGCATACCGGCACAGCATCTCAGACTGAACCTCGTGCCGGACACCACAGAACCACCTGCCGGACAGACCGGAACCACATGCCGGACACGCCGGAACCACCGGCTCGACCCGCCGGGACGACCGCTGGACATGCAAAATCACCTGACGGCTATGCCGGAAACACTTGGCGAACACTCTGGAATCACCTTCCGGGCATGCCGGAACCACCTGTCAGATATGCCAGAACCACGTGCCAATGAACCCGGAAGCACCTGCCGAGCACGCCTGAACCACCTGCTCGACTCGCCAGAACCACCTGTCAGACACGCAAAAATCACCTGCCGGCTACGCCACAACCAGTTGGGGAACACTTCGGAATCACCTGCCGGGCTTGCTGGAACCACCTGCCGGTCATGCCAAAATCACCTGCCAACTACTCCAGTAGCACTTGGCGGACACTGTGGAAACACCTGTCGGGCCGGCCGGAACCACATCTCAGACGTGCCAGAACCATGTGCATGAGATGCTGGAACCACACCCCGAACAGACGGAAAACACCTGCCAGACCCGTCTGAACAACCTGCCGAGCATGCCGGAGCCACCTGCTCGACTCGCCGGAACCACCTACCTGACATGCCCAAATCACCAGCCGGGTATGCCAGAACCACTTGGCGGACACTCCGGAATCATCTGCCGGACATGCCGGAACCAGCTCTCAGACACACCAGAACCACGTGCCGGAGACGCCGGAAGCACCTGCCGAGCATGCCGGAGCCACCTGCTCGACTCGCCAGAAACACCTGCCGGACACGCCAAAATCACCTGCCGGGTACGCCAGAACCACCTGGCGGACACTCCGAAATCACCTGTCGCGCATGCCGGAACCACCTCTCAGACGTGCCGGAAGCACGTGCCGGACACGCCGGAATCACCTACCGGACAGACCGGAACCACCTGCCGAGCACGCCGGAGCCACCTGTTCGACTCGCTGGAACCACCTGCCGGACAGGCCAATATCAACTGCTGGCTATTGCAGAACCACCTGGGGGATGGTCCGGAATCGCGTGCCAGCCATGGCGGAACCACCTCTCAGACATACCAGAACCACCTGGCGGAGAAGCTGGAAACACGTCCTGGACAGTCTGGAACCACCTGCCGGCCAAGCCTGAACCACCTGCCAAGCACAGCGGAACAACCTGCCAGACACCCAAAAGTCACCTGCGTGTTATGCCAGAACCACTCGGAGGACTCTCTGGGATGACCTGCCGGGCATGCCGGAACCACCTCTCAGACGTGCCAGAACCATGTGGCCGACAGTCCGGAATCACCTGTTGGGCATGCGCAACCACCTCTGAGACGTACCAGAACCACATGCCGTGCAGGCTGGAACCACCTACCGGACAGACCTGAATCACCTTTCGGGCATGCCGGAACCACCTGTCACATGTGCCAGGAACACGTGCCGGAGACGCCGGAAGCACCTGCCAATCACATTGGAACCACCTGCTCAACTCGCCTGAACCACCTGCCGGACATGCCAAAATCACCTGCCGACGATGCCAGAACCACTTGGCGAACACTCCGGAATCACTTGCCGGGCATGCAGGAACCACCTCTCAGACATGCCAGAACCCCGTGCCAATGACCCCGGAAGCACCAGCCGAGCACGCCGGAACCACATTCTCGACTCGCCAGAACCACCTGCCGATCACGCAAAAATCACCTGCCGGCTACGCCACAACCAGTTGGTGAACACTTTGGAATCACCTGCCAGGCTTGCTGGAACCACCTGCCAGTCATGCCAAAATCACCTGCCAACTACGCCAGAACCGCTTGGCGGACACTGCGGAAACACCTGTCGGGCCGGCTGGAACCACATCTCAGACGTGCCAGAAACGTGTTCATGAGATGCTGGAACCACACCCCGAACAGACGGATACCACCTGCCAGAACCGCCTGAACCACCTGCTGAGCACGCCGGAACCACCTGCTCGACTCACCGGTACCACCTCCCTGACACGCCAAAATGACCTGCTGGGTATGCCGGAACCACTTGGCGGACACTCCGGAATCATCTGCCGGACATGCCGGAACCAGCTCTCAGACACACCAGAACCAAGTGCCGGAGACGCCGGAAGCACCTGCCGAGCATGCCGGAGCCACCTGCTCGACTCGCCAGAAACACCTGCCGGACACGCCAAAATCACCTGCCGGGTACGCCAGAACCACCTGGCGGACACTCCGGAATCGCCTGCCGCGCCTGCCGGAACCACCTCTCAGACGTGCCGGAAGCACGTGCCAGACACGCCGGAAACACCTACCGGACAGACCGGAACCACCTGCCAAGAACGCCGGAGCCACCTGTTCGACTCGCTGGAACCACCTGCCGGACAGGACAATATCAACTGCTGGCTATGCCAGAACCACCTGGGGGACAGTCCGGGATCACCTGCCAGCCATGGCGGAACCACCTCTCAGACGTACCAGAACCGCCTGCCGGAGAAGCTGGAAACACGTCCTGGACAGACTGGAACCACGTGACGGCCATGCCTGAACCACCTGCCGAGCACGGCGGAACCACCTGCCGGACACGCCAAAATCACAGGCGGGCTACGCCAGAACCACTTGGACGACTCTCCGAAATGACCCGCCGGGCATGTTGGAACCACCTCTCAGACGTGCCAGAAGCACGTGGCGGACAGTCCGGAATCCCCTGTTGGGCATACGCAACCACCTCTGAGACGTACCAGAACCACGTGCCGTGCACACCGGAACCACCTACCGGACAGACCGGAATCAACTCTTGGGCATGCCGGAACCACCAGTCAGATGTGCCAGAAACACGTGCCGGAGACGCCGGAAGCACCTGCCGAGCACGTCGCAACCACCTGCTCAACTCGCCTGAACCACCTGCCGGACACGCCAAAATCACCTGCCCGCTACAAAAGCACCACTTCGGGGACAAGCCGGAATCACGTGAGGGGCATGCCGGCACAGCCTCTCAGACTGCACCTCGTGCCGGACACCACAGAACCACCTGCCGGACAGACCGGAACCACCTGCCGGACACGCCGGAACCACCGGCTCGACCCGCCGGAACGACCGCTGGACATGCAAAATCACCTGCCGGCTACGCCGGAAACACTTGGCGAACACTCCGGAATCACCTGCCGGGCATGCCGGAACCACCTCTCAGATATGCCAGAACCACGTGCCAATGACCCCGGAAGCACCTGCCGAGCACGCCGGAACCACCTGCTCGACTCGCCAGAACCACCTGCCGGACACGCAAAAATCACCTGCCGGCTACGCCACAACCAGTTGGGGAACACTTCGGAATCACCTGCCGGGCTTGCTGGAACCACCTGCCGGTCATGCCAAAATCACCTGCCAACTACGCCAGTACCACTTGGCGGACACTGTGGAAACACCTGTCGGGCCGGCCGGAACCACATCTCAGACGTGCCAGAACCATGTGCATGAGATGCTGGAACCACACCCCGAACAGACGGAAAACACCTGCCAGACCCGTCTGAACAACCTGCCGAGCACACCGGAGCCACCTGCTCGACTCGCCGGAACCACCTACCTGACATGCCCAAATCACCAGCCGGGTATGCCAGAACCACTTGGCGGACACTCCGGAATCATCTGCTGGACATGCCGGAACCAGCTCTCAGACACACCAGAACCACGTGCCGGAGACGCCGGAAGCACCTGCCGAGCATGCCGGAGCCACCTGCTCGACTCGCCAGAAACACCTGCCGGACACGCCAAAATCACCTGCCGGGTACGCCAGAACCACCTGGCGCACACTCCGAAATCACCTGTCGCGCATGCCGGAACCACCTCTCAGACGTGCCGGAAGCACGTGCCGGACACGCCGGAATCACCTACCGGACAGACCGGAACCACCTGCCGAGCACGCCGGAGCCACCTGTTCGACTCGCTGGAACCACCTGCTGGACAGGCCAATATCAACTGCTGGCTATTGCAGAACCACCTGGGGGATGGTCCGGAATCGCGTGCCAGCCATGGCGGAACCACCTCTCAGACATACCAGAACCACCTGGCGGAGAAGCTGGAAACACGTCCTGGACAGTCTGGAACCACCTGCCGGCCAAGCCTGAACCACCTGCCAAGCACAGCGGAACAACCTGCCAGACACGCCAAAATCACCTGCGTGTTATGCCAGAACCACTCGGAGGACTCTCTGGGATGACCTGCCGGGCATGCCGGAACCACCTCTCAGACGTGCCAGAACCATGTGGCCGACAGTCCGGAATCACATGTTGGGCATGCGCAACCACCTCTGAGACGTACCAGAACCACATGCCGTGCATGCTGGAACCACCTACCGGACAGACCGGAATCACCTTTCGGGCATGCCGGAACCACCTGTCACATGTGCCAGAAACACGTGCCGGAGACGCCGGAAGCACCTGCCAAGCACATTGGAACCACCTGCTCAACTCGCCTGAACCACCTGCCGGACATGCCAAAATCACCTGCCGACGATGCCAGAACCACTTGGCGAACACTCCGGAATCACTTGCCGGGCATGCAGGAACCACCTCTCAGACATGCCAGAACCCCGTGCCAATGACCCCGGAAGCACCAGCCGAGCACGCCGGAACCACCTGCTCGACTCGCCAGAACCACCTGCCGATCACGCAAAAATCACCTGCCGGCTACGCCACAACCAGTTGGTGAATACTTTGGAATCACCTGCCAGGCTTTCTGGAACCACCTGCCAGTCATGCCAGAATCACCTGCCAACTACACCAGAACCGCTTGGCGGACACTGCGGAAACACCTGTCGGGCCGGCTGGAACCACATCTCAGACGTGCCAGAAACGTGTTCATGAGATGCTGGAACCACACCACGAACAGACGGATACCACCTGCCAGAACCGCCTGAACCACCTGCTGAGCACGCCGGAACCACCTGCTCGACTCACCGGTACCACCTCCCTGACACGCCAAAATCACCTGCTGGGTATGCCAGAACCACTTGGCGGACACTCCGGAATCATCTGCCGGACATGCCGGAACCAGCTCTCAGACACACCAGAACCAAGTGCCGGAGACGCCGGAAGCACCTGCCGAGCATGCCGGAGCCACCTGCTCGACTCGCCAGAAACACCTGCCGGACACGCCAAAATCACCTGCCGGGTACGCCAGAACCACCTGGCGGACACTACGGAATCACCTGCCGCGCATGCCGGAACCACCTCTCAGACGTACCGGAAGCACCTGCCAGACACGCCGGAAACACCTTCGGACAGACCGGAACCACCTGCCAAGAACGCCGGAGCCACCTGTTCGACTGGCTGGAACCACCTGCCGGACAGGCCAATATCAACTGCTGGCTATGCCAGAACCACCTGGGGGACAGTCCGGGATCACCTGCCAGCCATGGCGGAACCACCTCTCAGACGTACCAGAACCACCTGCCGGAGAAGCTGGAAACACGTCCTGGACAGACTGGAACCACGTGACGTCCATGCCTGAACCACCTGCCGAGCACTGCGGAACCACCTGCCGGACACGCCAAAATCACCTGCGGGCCACGCCAGAACCACTTGGACGACTCTCCTTAATGACCTGCCGGGCATGTTGGAACCACCTCTCAGACGTGCCAGAAGCACGTGGCGGACAGTCCGGAATCACCTGTTGAGCATACGCAACCACCTCTGAAACGTACCAGAACCACGTGCCGTGCACGCCGGAACCACCTACCGGACAGACCGGAATCAACTTTTGGGCATGCCGGAACCACCAGTCAGATGTGCCAGAAACACGTGCCGGAGACGCCGGAAGCACCTGCCGAGCACGTCGCAACCACCTGCTCAACTCGCCTGAACCACCTGCCGGACACGCCAAAATCACCTGCCCGCTACAGCAGCACCACTTCGGGGACAAGCCGGAATCACGTGAGGGGCATGCCGGCACAGCCTCTCAGACTGAACCTCGTGCCGGACACCACAGAACCACCTGCCGGACAGACCGGAACCACCTGCCGGGGTCGCCGGAACCACCGGCTCGACCCGCCGGAACGACCGCTGGACATGCAAAATCACCTGCCGGCTACGCCGGAAACACTGGGCGAACACTCCGGAATCACCTGCCGGGCATGCGGGAACCACCTCTCAGACATGCCAGAACCCCGTGCCAATGACCCCGGTAGCACCAGCCTAGCGCGCCGGAACCACCTGCTCGACTCGCCAGAACCACCTGCCGATCACGCAAAAATCACCTGCCGGCTACGCCACAACCAGTTGGTGAACACTTTGGAATCACCTGCCAGGCTTGCTGGAACCACCTGCCGGTCCTGCCAAAATCACCTGCCAACTACGCCAGTACCACTTGGCGGACACTGTGGAAACACCTGTCGGGCCGGCCGGAACCACATCTCAGACGTGCCAGAACCATGTGCATGAGATGCTGGAACCACACCCCGAACAGACGGAAAACACCTGCCAGACCCGTCTGAACAACCTGCCGAGCACGCCGGAGCCACCTGCTCGACTCGCCGGAACCACCTACCTGACACGCCCAAATCACCAGCCGGGTATGCCAGAACCACTTGTCGGACACTCCGGAATCATCTGCCGGACATGCCGGAACCAGCTCTCAGACACACCAGAACCACGTGCCGGAGACGCCGGAAGCACCTCCCGAGAATGCCGGAGCCACCTGCTCGACTCGCCAGAAACACCTGCCGGACACGCCAAAATCACCTGCCGGGTACACCAGAACCACCTGGCGGACACTCCGAAATCACCTGTCGCGAATGCCGGAACCACCTCTCAGACGTGCCGGGAGCACGTGCCGGACACGCCGGAATCACCTACCGGACAGACCAGAACCACCTGCCGAGCACGCCGGAGCCACCTGTTCGACTCGTTGGAACCACCTGCCGGACAGTCCAATATCAACTGCTGGCTATGCCACAACCACCTGGGGGACGGTCCGGAATCGCCTGCCAGCCATGGCGGACCAAGCTCTCAGACGTACCAGAACCACCTGAAGGAGAAGCTGGAAACACGTCCTGGACAGTCTGGAACCACCTGCAGGCCAAGCCTGAACCACCTGCCAAGCACAACTGAACAACCTGCCAGACACGCCAAAATCACCTGCGTGTTATGCCAGAACCAGTTGGAGGACTCTCTGGGATGACCTGCCGGGCATGCCGGAACCACCTCTCAGACGTGCCGGAAGCACGTGCCAGACACGCCGGAAACACCTACCGGACAGACCGGAACCACCTGCCAAGAACGCCGGAGCCACCTGTTCGACTCGCTGGAACCACCTGCCGGACAGGCCAATATCAACTGCTGGCTATGCCAGAACCACCTGGGGGACAGTCCGGGATCACCTGCCAGCCATGGCGGAACCACCTTTCAGACGTACCAGAACCACCTGCCGGAGAAGCTGGAAACACGTCCTGGACAGACTGGAAATACGTGACGGCCATGCCTGAACCACCTGCCGAGCACGGCGGAACCATCTGCCGGACACGCCAAAATCACCTGCGGGCTACGCCAGAACCACTTGGACGACTCTCCGAAATGACCTGCCGGGCATGTTGGAACCACCTCTCAGACGTGCCAGAAGCACGTGGCGGACAGTCCGGAATCCCCTGTTGGGCATACGCAACCACCTCTGAGACGTACCAGAACCACGTGCCGTGCACGCCGGAACCACCTACCGGACAGACCGGAATCAACTTTTGGGCATGCCGGAACCACCAGTCAGATGTGCCAGAAACACGTGCCGGAGACGCCGGAAGCACCTGCCGAGCACGTCGCAACCACCTGCTCAACTCGCCTGAACCACCTGCCGGACATGCCAAAATCACCTGCCCGCTACACCAGCACCACTTCGGGGACAAGCCGCAATCACGTGAGGGGCATGCCGGCACAGCCTCTCAGACTGAACCTCGTGCCGGACACCACAGAACCACCTGCCGGACAGACCGGAACCACCTGCCGGACACGCCGCAACCACCGGCTAGACCCGCCGGAACGACCGCTGGACATGCAAAATCACCTGCCGGCTACGCCGGAAACACTTGGCGAACACTCCGGAATCACCTGCCGGGCATGCCGGAACCACCTCTCAGATATGCCAGAACCACATGCCAATGACCCCGGAAGCACCTGCCGAGCACGCCGGAACCACCTGCTCGACTCGCCAGAACCACCTGCCGGACACGCAAAAATCACCTGCCGGCTACGCCACAACCAGTTGGGGAACACTTCGGAATCACCTGCCGGGCTTGCTGGAACCACCTGCCGGTCATGCCAAAATCACCTGCCAACTATGCCAGTACCACTTGGCGGGCACTGTGGAAACAGCTGTCGGGCCGGCCGGAACCACATCTCAGACGTGCCAGAACCAAGTGCATGAGATGCTGGAACCACACCCCGAACAGATGGAAAACACCTGCCAGACCCGTCTGAACAACCTGCCGAGCACGCCGGAGCCACCTGCTCGACTCGCCGGAACCACCTACCTGACATGCCCAAATCACCAGCCGGGTATGCCAGAACCACTTGGCGGACACTCCGGAATCATCTGCCGGACATGCCGGAACCAGCTCTCAGACACACCAGAACCACGTGCCGGAGACGCCGGAAGCACCTGCCGAGCATGCCGGAGCCACCTGCTCGACTCGCCAGAAGCACCTGCTGGACACGCCAAAATCACCTGCCGGGTACGCCAGAACCACCTGGCGGACACTCCAAAATCACCTGCCGCGCATGCTGGAACCACCTCTCAGTCGTGCCGGAAGCACGTGCCGGACACGCCGGAAACACCTACCGGACAGACCGGAACCACCTGCCGAGCACGCCGGAGCCACCTGTTCGACTGGCTGGAACCACCTGCCGGACAGGCCAATATTAACTGCTGGCTATGCCAGAACCACCTGGGGGACAGTCCGGGATCACCTGCCAGCCATGGCGGAACCACCTCTCACACATACCAGAACCACCTGCCGGAGAAGCTGGAAACACGTCCTCGACAGTCTGGAACCACCTGCCGGCCAAGCCTGAACCACCTGCCAAGCACAACGGAACAACCTGCCAGACACGCCAAAATCACCTGCGTGTTATGCCAGAACCACTTGGAGGACTCTCTGGGATGACCTGCCGGGCATGCCGGAACCACCTCTCAGACGTGCCAGAACCATGTGGCGGACAGTCCGGAATCACCTGTTGGGCATGCGCAACCACCTCTGAGACGTACCAGAACCACATGCCGTGCAGGCTGGAACCACCTGCCGGACAGACCGGAATCACCTTTCGGGCATGCCGGAACCACCTGTCAGATGTGCCAGAAACACGTGCCGGAGACGCCGGAAACACCGGCCAAGCACGTAGCAACCACCTGCTCAACTCGCCTGAACCGCCTGCCGGACACGCCAAAATCACCTGCCCGCTACACCAGCACCACTTCGGGGACAAGCCGGAATCACGTGAGGGGCATGCCGGCACAGCCTCTCAGACTGAACCTCGTGCCGGACACCACAGAACCACCTGCCGGACAGACCGGAACCACCTGCCGGACACGCCGGAACCACCGGCTCGACCCGCCGGAACGACCGCTGGACATGCAAAATCACCTGCCGGCTACGCCGGAAACACTTGGCGAACACTCCGGAATCACCTGCCGGGCATGCCGGAACCACCTCTCAGATATGCCAGAACCACGTGCCAATGACCCCGGAAGCACCTGCCGAGCACCACGGAACCACCTGCTCGACTCGCCAGAACCACCTGCTGGACACGCAAAAATCAACTGCCGGCTACGCCACAACCAGTTGGGGAACACTTCGGAATCACCTGCCGGGCTTGCTGGAACCACCTGCCGGTCATGACAAAATCACCTGCCAACTACGACAGTACCACTTGGCGGACACTGTGGAAACACCTGTCGGGCCGGCCGGAACCACATCTCAGACGTGCCAGAACCATGTGCATGAGAAATAGGAACCACACCCCGAATAGACGGAAAACACCTGCCAGACCCGTCTGAACAACCTGCCGAGCACGCCGGAGCCACCTGCTCGACTCGCCGGAACCACCTACCTGACATGCCCAAATCACCAGCCGGGTATGCCAGAACCACTTGGCGGACACTCCGGAATCATCTGCCGGACATGCCGGAACCAGCTCTCAGACACACCAGAACCACGTGCCGGAGACGCCGGAAGCACCTGCCGAGCATGCCGGAGCCACCTGCTCGACTCGCCAGAAACACCTGCCGGACACGCCAAAATCACCTGCCGGGTACGCCAGAACCACCTGGCGGACACTCCAAAATCACCTGCCGCGCATGCTGGAACCACCTCTCAGTCGTGCCGGAAGCACGTGCCGGACACGCCGGAAACACCTACCGGACAGACCGGAACCACCTGCCGAGCACGCCGGAGCCACCTGTTCGACTGGCTGGAACCACCTGCCGGACAGGCCAATATTAACTGCTGGCTATGCCAGAACCACCTGGGGGACAGTCCGGGATCACCTGCCAGCCATGGCGGAACCACCTCTCACACATACCAGAACCACCTGCCGGAGAACCTGGAAACACGTCCTCGACAGTCTGGAACCACCTGCCGGCCAAGCCTGAACCACCTGCCAAGCACAACGGAACAACCTGCCAGACACGCCAAAATCACCTGCGTGTTATGCCAGAACCACTTGGAGGACTCTCTGGGATGACCTGCCGGGCATGCCGGAACCACCTCTCAGACGTGCCAGAACCATGTGGCGGACAGTCCGGAATCACCTGTTGGGCATACGCAACCACCTCTGAGGCGTACCAGAACCACGTGCCGTGCACGCCGGAACCACCTACCGGACAGACCGGAATCAAATTTTGGGCATGCCGGAACCACCAGTCAGATGTTCCAGAAACAGGTGCCGCAGACGCCGGAAGCACCTGCCGAGCACGTAGCAACCACCTGCTCAACTCGCCTGAACCACCTGCCGGACACGCCAAAATCACCTGCCCGCTACACCAGCACCACTTCGGGGACAAGCCGGAATCACGTGAGGGGCATGCCGGCACAGCCTCTCAGACTGAACCTCGTGCCGGACACCACAGAACCACCTGCCGGACAGACCGGAACCACCTGCCGGACACGCTGGAACCACCGGCTCGACCCGCCGGAACGACCGCTGGACATGCAAAATCACCTGCCGGCTACGCCAGAAACACTTGGCGAACATTCCGGAATCACCTGCCGGGCATGCCGGAACCACCTCTCAGATAAGCCAGAACCACGTGCCAATGATCCCGGAAGCACCTGCCGAGCACGCCGGAGCCACCTGCTCGACACGCCAGAACCACCTGCCGGACACGCAAAAATCACCTGCCGGCTACGCCACAACCAGTTGGGGAACACTTCGGAATCACCTGCCGGGCTTGCTGGAACCACCTGCCGGTCATGCCAAAATCACCTGCCAACTACGCCAGTACCACTTGGCGGACACTGTGGAAACACCTGTCGGGCCGGCAGGAACCACATCTCACACGTGCCAGAACCATGTGCATGAGATGCTGGAACCACACCCCGAACAGACGGAAAACACCTGCCAGACCCGTCTGAACAACCTGCCGAGCACGCCAGAGCCACCTGCTTGACTCGCCAGAAACTCCTGCCGGACACGCCAAAATCACCTGCCGGGTACGCCAGAACCACCTGGCGGACACTCCGAAATCACCTGCCGCGCATGCTGGAACCACCTCTCAGACGTGCCGGAAGCACGTGCCGGACACGCCGGAAACACCTAGCGGACAGACCGGAACCACCTGCCGAGCACGCCGGAGCCACCTGTTCGACTGGCTGGAACCACCTGCCGGACAGGCCAATATTAACTGCTGGCTATGCCAGAACCACCTGGGGGACAGTCCGGGATCACCTGCCAGCCATGGCGGAACCACCTCTCACACGTACCAGAACCACCTGCCGGAGAAGCTGGAAACACGTCCTCGACAGTCTGGAACCACCTGCCGGCCAAGCCTGAACAACCTGCCAAGCACAACGGAACAACCTGCCAGACACGCCAAAATCACCTGCGTGTTATGCCAGAACCACTTGGAGGACTCTCTGGGATGACCTGCCGGGCATGCCGGAACCACCTCTCAGACGTGCCAGAACCATGTGGCGGACAGTCCGGAATCACCTGTTGGGCATGCGCAACCACCTCTGAGACGTACCAGAACCACATGCCGTGCAGGCTGGAACCACCTACCGGACAGACCGGAATCACCTTTCGGGCATGCCGGAACCACCTGTCAGATGTGCCAGAAACACGTGCCGGAGACGCCGGAAGCACCTGCCAAGCACGTTGGAACCACCTGCTCAACTCGCCTGAACCACCTGCCGGACATGCCAAAATCACCTGCCGACTATGCCAGAACCACTTGGCGAACACTCCGGAATCACTTGCCGGGCATGCAGGAACCACATCTCAGACATGCCAGAACCCCGTGCCAATGACCCCGGAAGCACCAGCCGAGCACGCCGGAACCACCTGCTCAACTCGCCTGAACCACCTGCCGGACACGCCAAAATCACCTGCCCGCTACACCAGCACCACTTCGGGGACAAGCCGGAATCACGTGAGGGGCATGCCGGCACAGCCTCTCAGACTGAACCTCGTGCCGGACACCACAGAACCACCTGCCGGACAGACCGGAACCACCTGCCGGACACGCCGGAACCACCGGCTCGACCCGCCGGAACGACCGCTGGACATGCAAAATCACCTGCCGGCTACGCCGGAAACACTTGGCGAACACTCCGGAATCACCTGCCGGGCATGCCGGAACCACCTCTCAGATATGCCAGAACCACGTGCCAATGACCCCGGAAGCACCTGCCGAGCACGCCGGAACCACCTGCTCGACTCGCCAGAACCACCTGCCGGACACGCAAAAATCACCTGCCGGCTACGCCACAACCAGTTGGGGAACACTTCGGAATCACCTGCCGGGCTTGCTGGAACCACCTGCCGGTCATGCCAAAATCACCTGCCAACTACGCCAGTACCACTTGGCGGACACTGTGGAAACACCTGTCGGGCCGGCCGGAACCACATCTCAGACGTGCCAGAACCATGTGCATGAGAAATAGGAACCACACCCCGAATAGACGGAAAACACCTGCCAGACCCGTCTGAACAACCTGCCGAGCACGCCGGAGCCACCTGCTCGACTCGCCGGAACCACCTACCTGACATGCCAAAATCACCAGCCGGGTATGCCAGAACCACTTGGCGGACACTCCGGAATCATCTGCCGGACATGCCGGAACCAGCTCTCAGACACACCAGAACCACGTGCCGGAGACGCCGGAAGCACCTGCCGAGCATGCCGGAGCCACCTGCTCGACTCGCCAGAAACACCTGCCGGACAGGCCAAAATCACCTGCCGGGTACGCCAGAACCACCTGGCAGACACTCCGAAATCACCTGTCGCGCATGCCGGAACCACCTCTCAGACGTGCCGGAAGCACGTGCCGGACACGCCGGAAACACCTACCGGACAGACCGGAACCACCTGCCGAGCACGCCGGAGCCACCTGTTCGACTGGCTGGAACCACCTGCCGGTCAGGCCAATATTAACTGCTGGCTATGCCAGAACCATCTGGGGGACAGTCCGGAATCACCTGCCAGCCATGGCGGAACCATCTCTCACACGTACCAGAACCACCTGCCGGAGAAGCTGGAAACACGTCCTGGACAGACTGGAACCACGTGACGGCCATGCCTGAACCACCTGCCGAGCATGGCGGAACCACCTGCCGGACACGCCAAAATCACCTGCGGGCTACGCCAGAACCACTTGGACGACTCTCCGAAATGACCTGCCGGGCATGTTGGAACCAACTCTCAGACGTGCCAGAAGCACGTGGCGGACAGTCCGGAATCACCTGTTGGGCATACGCAACCACCTCTGAGACGTACCAGAACCACGTGCCGTGCACGCCGGAACCACCTACCGGACAGACCGGAATCAAATTTTGGGCATGCCGGAACCACCAGTCAGATGTTCCAGAAACAGGTGCCGCAGACGCCGGAAGCACCTGCCGAGCACGTAGCAACCACCTGCTCAACTCGCCTGAACCACCTGCCGGACACGCCAAAATCACCTGCCCGCTACACCAGCACCACTTCGGGGACAAGCCGGAATCACGTGAGGGGCATGCCGGCACAGCCTCTCAGACTGAACCTCGTGCCGGACACCACAGAACCACCTGCCGGACAGACCGGAACCACCTGCCGGACACGCCGGAACCACCGGCTCGACCCGCAGGAACGACCGCTGGACATGCAAAATCACCTGCCGGCTACGCCAGAAACACTTGGCGAACATTCCGGAATCACCTGCCGGGCATGCCGGAACCACCTCTCAGATAAGCCAGAACCACGTGCCAATGATCCCGGAAGCACCTGCCGAGCACGCCGGAGCCACCTGCTCGACACGCCAGAACCACCTGCCGGACACGCAAAAATCACCTGCCGGCTACGCCACAACCAGTTGGGGAACACTTCGGAATCACCTGCCGGGCTTGCTGGAACCACCTGCCGGTCATGCCAAAATCACCTGCCAACTACGCCAGTACCACTTGGCGGACACTGTGGAAACACCTGTCGGGCCGGCAGGAACCACATCTCACACGTGCCAGAACCATGTGCATGAGATGCTGGAACCACACCCCGAACAGACGGAAAACACCTGCCAGACCCGTCTGAACAACCTGCCGAGCACGCCAGAGCCACCTGCTCGACTCGCCAGAAACACCTGCCGGACACGCCAAAATCACCTGCCGGGTACGCCAGAACCACCTGGCGGACACTCCGAAATCACCTGCCGCGCATGCTGGAACCACCTCTCAGACGTGCCGGAAGCACGTGCCGGACACGCCGGAAACACCTAGCGGACAGACCGGAACCACCTGCCGAACACGCCGGAGCCACCTGTTCGACTGGCTGGAACCACCTGCCGGACAGGCCAATATTAACTGCTGGCTATGCCAGAACCACCTGGGGGACAGTCCGGGATCACCTGCCAGCCATGGCGGAACCACCTCTCACACGTACCAGAACCACCTGCCGGAGAAGCTGGAAACACGTCCTCGACAGTCTGGAACCACCTGCCGGCCAAGCCTGAACCACCTGCCAAGCACAACGGAACAACCTGCCAGACACGCCAAAATCACCTGCGTGTTATGCCAGAACCACTTGGAGGACTCTCTGGGATGACCTGCCGGGCATGCCGGAACCACCTCTCAGACGTGCCAGAACCATGTGGCGGACAGTCCGGAATCACCTGTTGGGCATGCGCAACCACCTCTGAGACGTACCAGAACCACATGCCGTGCAGGCTGGAACCACCTACCGGACAGACCGGAATCACCTTTCGGGCATGCCGGAACCACCTGTCAGATGTGCCAGAAACACGTGCCGGAGACGCCGGAAGCACCTGCCAAGCACGTTGGAACCACCTGCTCAACTCGCCTGAACCACCTGCCGGACATGCCAAAATCACCTGCCGACTATGCCAGAACCACTTGGCGAACACTCCGGAATCACTTGCCGGGCATGCAGGAACCACATCTCAGACATGCCAGAACCCCGTGCCAATGACCCCGGAAGCACCAGCCGAGCACGCCGGAACCACCTGCTCAACTCGCCTGAACCACCTGCCGGACACGCCAAAATCACCTGCCCGCTACACCAGCACCACTTCGGGGACAAGCCGGAATCACATGAGGGGCATGCCGGCACAGCCTCTCAGACTGAACCTCGTGCCAGACACCACAGAACCACCTGCCGGACAGACCGGAACCACCTGCCGGACACGCCGGAACCACCGGCTCGACCCGCCGGAACGACCGCTGGACATGCAAAATCACCTGCCGGCTACGCCGGAAACACTTGGTGAACACTCCGGAATCACCTGCCGGGCATGCCGGAACCACCTCTCAGATATGCCAGAACCACGTGCCAATGACCCCGGAAGCACCTGCCGAGCACGCCGGAACCACCTGCTCGACTCGCCAGAACCACCTGCCGGACACGCAAAAATCACCTGCCGGCTACGCCACAACCAGTTGGGGAACACTTCGGAATCACCTGCCGGGCTTGCTGGAACCACCTGCCGGTCATGCCAAAATCACCTGCCAACTACGCCAGTACCACTTGGCGGACACTGTGGAAACACCTGTCGGGCCGGCCGGAACCACATCTCAGACGTGCCAGAACCATGTGCATGAGAAATAGGAACCACACTCCGAATAGACGGAAAACACCTGCCAGACCCGTCTGAACAACCTGCCGAGCACGCCGGAGCCACCTGCTCGACTCGCCGGAACCACCTACCTGACATGCCAAAATCACCAGCCGGGTATGCCAGAACCACTTGGCGGACACTCCGGAATCATCTGCCGGACATGCCGGAACCAGCTCTCAGACACACCAGAACCACGTGCCGGAGACGCCGGAAGCACCTGCCGAGCATGCCGGAGCCACCTGCTCGACTCGCCAGAAACACCTGCCGGACAGGCCAAAATCACCTGCCGGGTACGCCAGAACCACCTGGCGGACACTCCGAAATCACCTGCCGCGCATGCTGGAACCACCTCTCAGACGTGCCGGAAGCACGTGCCGGACACGCCGGAAACACCTAGCGGACAGACCGGAACCACCTGCCGAGCACGCCGGAGCCACCTGTTCGACTGGCTGGAACCACCTGCCGGACAGGCCAATATTAACTGCTGGCTATGCCAGAACCACCTGGGGGACAGTCCGGGATCACCTGCCAGCCATGGCGGAACCACCTCTCACACGTACCAGAACCACCTGCCGGAGAAGCTGGAAACACGTCCTCGACAGTCTGGAACCACCTGCCGGCCAAGCCTGAACCACCTGCCAAGCACAACGGAACAACCTGCCAGACACGCCAAAATCACCTGCGTGTTATGCCAGAACCACTTGGAGGACTCTCTGGGATGACCTGCCGGGCATGCCGGAACCACCTCTCAGACGTGCCAGAACCATGTGGCGGACAGTCCGGAATCACCTGTTGGGCATGCGCAACCACCTCTGAGACGTACCAGAACCACATGCCGTGCAGGCTGGAACCACCTACCGGACAGACCGGAATCACCTTTCGGGCATGCCGGAACCACCTGTCAGATGTGCCAGAAACACGTGCCGGAGACGCCGGAAGCACCTGCCAAGCACGTTGGAACCACCTGCTCAACTCGCCTGAACCACCTGCCGGACATGCCAAAATCACCTGCCGACTATGCCAGAACCACTTGGCGAACACTCCGGAATCACTTGCCGGGCATGCAGGAACCACCTCTCAGACATGCCAGAACCCCGTGCCAATGACCCCGGAAGCACCAGCCGAGCACGCCGGAACCACCTGCTCAACTCGCCTGAACCACCTGCCGGACACGCCAAAATCACCTGCCCGCTACACCAGCACCACTTCGGGGACAAGCCGGAATCACGTGAGGGGCATGCCGGCACAGCCTCTCAGACTGAACCTCGTGCCGGACACCACAGAACCACCTGCCGGACAGACCGGAACCACCTGCCGGACACGCCGGAACCACCGGCTCGACCCGCCGGAACGACCGCTGGACATGCAAAATCACCTGCCGGCTACGCCGGAAACACTTGGTGAACACTCCGGAATCACCTGCCGGGCATGCCGGAACCACCTCTCAGATATGCCAGAACCACGTGCCAATGACCCCGGAAGCACCTGCCGAGCACGCCGGAACCACCTGCTCGACTCGCCAGAACCACCTGCCGGACACGCAAAAATCACCTGCCGGCTACGCCACAACCAGTTGGGGAACACTTCGGAATCACCTGCCGGGCTTGCTGGAACCACCTGCCGGTCATGCCAAAATCACCTGCCAACTACGCCAGTACCACTTGGCGGACACTGTGGAAACACCTGTCGGGCCGGCCGGAACCACATCTCAGACGTGCCAGAACCATGTGCATGAGAAATAGGAACCACACCCCGAATAGACGGAAAACACCTGCCAGACCCGTCTGAACAACCTGCCGAGCACGCCGGAGCCACCTGCTCGACTCGCCGGAACCACCTACCTGACATGCCAAAATCACCAGCCAGGTATGCCAGAACCACTTGGCGGACACTCCGGAATCATCTGCCGGACATGCCGGAACCAGCTCTCAGACACACCAGAACCACGTGCCGGAGACGCCGGAAGCACCTGCCGAGCATGCCGGAGCCACCTGCTCGACTCGCCAGAAACACCTGCCGGACAGGCCAAAATCACCTGCCGGGTACGCCAGAACCACCTGGCAGACACTCCGAAATCACCTGTCGCGCATGCCGGAACCACCTCTCAGACGTGCCGGAAGCACGTGCCGGACACGCCGGAAACACCTACCGGACAGACCGGAACCACCTGCCGAGCACGCCGGAGCCACCTGTTCGACTGGCTGGAACCACCTGCCGGTCAGGCCAATATTAACTGCTGGCTATGCCAGAACCATCTGGGGGACAGTCCGGAATCACCTGCCAGCCATGGCGGAACCATCTCTCACACGTACCAGAACCACCTGCCGGAGAAGCTGGAAACACGTCCTGGACAGACTGGAACCACGTGACGGCCATGCCTGAACCACCTGCCGAGCATGGCGGAACCACCTGCCGGACACGCCAAAATCACCTGCGGGCTACGCCAGAACCACTTGGACGACTCTCCGAAATGACCTGCCGGGCATGTTGGAACCAACTCTCAGACGTGCCAGAAGCACGTGGCGGACAGTCCGGAATCACCTGTTGGGCATACGCAACCACCTCTGAGACGTACCAGAACCACGTGCCGTGCACGCCGGAACCACCTACCGGACAGACCGGAATCAAATTTTGGGCATGCCGGAACCACCAGTCAGATGTTCCAGAAACAGGTGCCGCAGACGCCGGAAGCACCTGCCGAGCACGTAGCAACCACCTGCTCAACTCGCCTGAACCACCTGCCGGACACGCCAAAATCACCTGCCCGCTACACCAGCACCACTTCGGGGACAAGCCGGAATCACGTGAGGGGCATGCCGGCACAGCCTCTCAGACTGAACCTCGTGCCGGACACCACAGAACCACCTGCCGGACAGACCGGAACCACCTGCCGGACACGCCGGAACCACCGGCTCGACCCGCAGGAACGACCGCTGGACATGCAAAATCACCTGCCGGCTACGCCAGAAACACTTGGCGAACATTCCGGAATCACCTGCCGGGCATGCCGGAACCACCTCTCAGATAAGCCAGAACCACGTGCCAATGATCCCGGAAGCACCTGCCGAGCACGCCGGAGCCACCTGCTCGACACGCCAGAACCACCTGCCGGACACGCAAAAATCACCTGCCGGCTACGCCACAACCAGTTGGGGAACACTTCGGAATCACCTGCCGGGCTTGCTGGAACCACCTGCCGGTCATGCCAAAATCACCTGCCAACTACGCCAGTACCACTTGGCGGACACTGTGGAAACACCTGTCGGGCCGGCAGGAACCACATCTCACACGTGCCAGAACCATGTGCATGAGATGCTGGAACCACACCCCGAACAGACGGAAAACACCTGCCAGACCCGTCTGAACAACCTGCCGAGCACGCCAGAGCCACCTGCTCGACTCGCCAGAAACACCTGCCGGACACGCCAAAATCACCTGCCGGGTACGCCAGAACCACCTGGCGGACACTCCGAAATCACCTGCCGCGCATGCTGGAACCACCTCTCAGACGTGCCGGAAGCACGTGCCGGACACGCCGGAAACACCTAGCGGACAGACCGGAACCACCTGCCGAGCACGCCGGAGCCACCTGTTCGACTGGCTGGAACCACCTGCCGGACAGGCCAATATTAACTGCTGGCTATGCCAGAACCACCTGGGGGACAGTCCGGGATCACCTGCCAGCCATGGCGGAACCACCTCTCACACGTACCAGAACCACCTGCCGGAGAAGCTGGAAACACGTCCTCGACAGTCTGGAACCACCTGCCGGCCAAGCCTGAACCACCTGCCAAGCACAACGGAACAACCTGCCAGACACGCCAAAATCACCTGCGTGTTATGCCAGAACCACTTGGAGGACTCTCTGGGATGACCTGCCGGGCATGCCGGAACCACCTCTCAGACGTGCCAGAACCATGTGGCGGACAGTCCGGAATCACCTGTTGGGCATGCGCAACCACCTCTGAGACGTACCAGAACCACATGCCGTGCAGGCTGGAACCACCTACCGGACAGACCGGAATCACCTTTCGGGCATGCCGGAACCACCTGTCAGATGTGCCAGAAACACGTGCCGGAGACGCCGGAAGCACCTGCCAAGCACGTTGGAACCACCTGCTCAACTCGCCTGAACCACCTGCCGGACATGCCAAAATCACCTGCCGACTATGCCAGAACCGCTTGGCGAACACTCCGGAATCACTTGCCGGGCATGCAGGAACCACCTCTCAGACATGCCAGAATCCCGTGCCCATGACCCCGGAAGCACCAGCCGAGCACGCCGGAACCACCTGCTCAACTCGCCTGAACCACATGACGGATACGCAAAAATCACCTGCCCGCTACACCAGCACCACTTCGGGGACAAGCCGGAATCACGTGAGGGGCATGCCGGCACAGCCTCTCAGACTGAACCTCGTGCCGGACACCACAGAACCACCTGCCGGACAGACCGGAACCATCTGCAGGACACGCCGGAACCACCGGCTCGACCCGCCGGAACGACCGCTGGACATGCAAAATCACCTGCCGGCTACGCCGGAAACACTTGGCGAACACTCCGGAATCTCCTGCCGGGCATGCCGGAACCACCTCTCAGATATGCCAGAACCACGTGCCAATGACCCCGGAAGCACCAGCCGAGCACGCCGGAACCACCTGCTCGACTCGCTAGAACCACCTGCCGCACATGCAAAAATCACCTGCCGGCTACGCCACAACCAGTTGGGGAACACTTCGGAATCACCTGCCGGGCTTGCTGGAACCACCTGCCGGTCATGCCAAAATCACCTGCCAACTACGCCAGTACCAATTGGCGGACACTGTGGAAACACCTGTCGGGCCGGCCGGAACCACATCTCAGACGTGCCAGAACCATGTGCATGAGATGCTGGAACCACACCCCGAACAGACGGAAAACACCTGCCAGACCCGTCTGAACAACCTGCCGAGCACGCCGGAGCCACCTGCTCGACTCGCCGGAACCACCTACCTCACATGCCCAAATCACCAGCCGGGTATGCCAGAACAACTTGGCGGACACTCCGGAATCATCTGCCGGACATGCCGGAACCAGCTCTCAGACACACCAGAACCACGTGCCGGAGACGCCGGAAGCACCTGCCGAGCATGCCGGAGCCACCTGCTCGACTCGCCAGAAACACCTGCCGGACACGCCAAAATCACCTGCCGGGTACGCCAGAACCACCTGGCGGACACTCCGAAATCACCTGCCGCGCATGCCGGCACCACCTCTCAGACGTGCCGGAAGCACGTGCCGGACACGCCGCAATCACCTAGCGGACAGACCGGAACCACCTGCCGAGCACGCCGGAGCCACCTGTTCGACTGGCTGGAACCACCTGCCGGACAGGCCAATATTAACTGCTGGCTATGCCAGAACCACCTGGGGGACAGTCCGGGATCACCTGCCAGCCATGGCGGAACCACCTCTCACACGTACCAGAACCACGTGCCGGAGAAGCTGGAAACACGTCCTGGACAGTATGGAACCACCTGCCGGCCAAGCCTGAACCACCTGCCAAGCACAACGGAACAACCTGCCAGACACGCCAAAATCACCTGCGTGTTATGCCAGAACCACTTGGAGGACTCTCTGGGATGACCTGCCGGGCATGCCGGAACCACCTCTCAGACGTGCCAGAACCATGTGGCGGACAGTCCGGAATCACCTGTTGGGCATGCGCAACCACCTCTGAGACGTACCAGAACCACATGCCGTGCAGGCTGGAACCACCTACCGGACAGACCGGAATCACCTTTCGGGCATGCCGGAACCACCTGTCAGATGTGCCAGAAACACGTGCCGGAGACGCCGGAAGCACCTGCCAAGCACGTTGGAACCACCTGCTCAACTCGCCTGAACCACCTGCCGGACATGCCAAAATCACCTGCCGACTATGCCAGAACCACTTGGCGAACACTCCGGAATCACTTGCCGGGCATGCAGGAACCACATCTCAGACATGCCAGAACCCCGTGCCAATGACCCCGGAAGCACCAGCCGAGCACGCCGGAACCACCTGCTCAACTCGCCTGAACGACCTGCCGGACACGCCAAAATCACCTGCCCGCTACACCAGCACCACTTCGGGGACAAGCCGGAATCACGTGAGGGGCATGCCGGCACAGCCTCTCAGACTGAACCTCGTGCCGGACACCACAGAACCACCTGCCGGACAGACCGGAACCACCTGCCGGACACGCCGGAACCACCAGCTCGACCCGCAGGAACGACCGCGGGACATGCAAAATCACCTGCCGGCTACGCCGGAAACACTTGGCGAACACTCCGGAATCACCTGCCGGGCATGCCCGAACCACCTCTCAGATATGCCAGAACCACGTGCCAATGACCCCGGAAGCACCTGCCGAGCACGCCGGAACCACCTGCTCGACTCGCCAGAACCACCTGCCGGACACGCAAAAATCACCTGCCGGCTACGCCACAACCAGTTGGGGAACACTTCGGAATCACCTGCCGGGCTTGCTGGAACCACCTGCCGGTCATGCCAAAATCACCTGCCAACTACGCCAGTACCACTTGGCGGACACTGTGGAAACACCTGTCGCGCCGGCCGGAACCACATCTCACACGTGCCAGAACCATGTGCATGAGATGCTGGAACCACACCCCGAACAGACGGAAAACACCTGCCAGACCCGTCTGAACAACATGCCGAGCACGCCGGAGCCACCTGCTCGACTCGCCGGAACCACCTACCTGACATGCCCAAATCACCAGCCGGGTATGCCAGAACCACTTGGCGGACACTCCGGAATCATCTGCCGGACATGCCGGAACCAGCTCTCAGACACACCAGAACCACGTGCCGGAGACGCCGGAAGCACCTGCCGAGCATGCCGGAGCCACCTGCTCGACTCGCCAGAAACACCTGCCGGACACGCCAAAATCACCTGCCGGGTACGCCAGAACCACCTGGCGGACACTTCGAAATCACCTGTCGCGCATGCCGGAACCACCTCTCAGACGTGCCGGAAGCACGTGCCGGACACGCCGGAATCACCTACCGGACAGACCGGAACCACCTGCCGAGCACGCCGGAGCCACCTGTTCGACTGGCTGGAACCACCTGCCGGACAGGCCAATATTAACTGCTGGCTATGCCAGAACCACCTGGGGGACAGTCCGGGATCACCTGCCAGCCATGGCGGAACCACCTCTCACACGTACCAGAACCACCTGCCGGAGAAGCTGGAAACACGTCCTCGACAGTCTGGAACCACCTGCCGGCCAAGCCTGAACCACCTGCCAAGCACAACGGAACAACCTGCCAGACACGCCAAAATCAACTGCGTGTTATGCCAGAACCACTTGGAGGACTCTCTGGGATGACCTGCCGGGCATGCCGGAACCACCTCTCAGACGTGCCAGAACCATGTGGCGGACAGTCCGGAATCACCTGTTGGGCATGCGCAACCACCTCTGAGACGTACCAGAACCACATGCCGTGCAGGCTGGAACCACCTACCGGACAGACCGGAATCACCTTTCGGGCATGCCGGAACCACCTGTCAGATGTGCCAGAAACATGTGCCGGAGACGCCGGAAGCACCGGCCAAGCACGTTGGAACCACCTGCTCAACTCGCCTGAACCACCTGCCGGACATGCCAAAATCACCTGCCGACTATGCCAGAACAACTTGGCGAACACTCCGGAATCACTTGCCGGGCATGCAGGAACCACCTCTCAGACATGCCAGAACCCCGTGCCAATGACCCCGGAAGCACCAGCCGAGCACGCCGGAACCACCTGCTCAACTCGCCTGAACCACCTGCCGGACACACCAAAATCACCTGCCCGCTACACCAGCACCACTTCGGGGACAAGCCGGAATCACGTGAGGGGCATGCCGGCACAGCCTCTCAGACTGAACCTCGTGCCGGACACCACAGAACCACCTGCCGGACAGACCGGAACCACCTGCCGGACACGCCGGAACCACCGGCTCGACCCGCCGGAACGACCGCTGGACATGCAAAATCACCTGCCGGCTACGCCGGAAACACTTGGCGAACACTCCGGAATCACCTGCCGGGCATGCCGGAACCACCTCTCAGATATGCCAGAACCACGTGCCAATGACCCCGGAAGCACCTGCCGAGCACGCCGGAACCACCTGCTCGACTCGCCAGAACCACCTGCCGGACACGCAAAAATCACCTGCCGGCTACGCCACAACCAGTTGGGGAACACTTCGGAATCGCCTGCCGGGCTTGCTGGAACCACCTGCCGGTCATGCCAAAATCACCTGCCAACTACGCCAGTACCACTTGGCGGACACTGTGGAAACACCTGTCGCGCCGGCCGGAACCACATCTCACACGTGCCAGAACCATGTGCATGAGATGCTGGAACCACACCCCGAACAGACGGAAAACCCCTGCCAGACCCGTCTGAACAACCTGCCGAGCACGCCGGAGCCACCTGCTCGACTCGCCGGAACCACCTACCTGACATGCCCAAATCACCAGCCGGGTATGCCAGAACCACTTGGCGGACACTCCGGAATCATCTGCCGGACATGCCGGAACCAGCTCTCAGACACACCAGAACCACGTGCCGGAGACGCCGGAAGCACCTGCCGAGCATGCCGGAGCCACCTGCTCGACTCGCCAGAAACACCTGCCGGACACGCCAAAATCACCTGCCGGGTACGCCAGAACCACCTGGCGGACACTCCGAAATCACCTGTCGCGCATGCCGGAACCACCTCTCAGACGTGCCGGAAGCACGTGCCGGACACGCCGGAATCACCTAGCGGACAGACCGGAACCACCTGCCGAGCACGCCGGAGCCACCTGTTCGACTGGCTGGAACCACCTGCCGGACAGGCCAATATTAACTGCTGGCTATGCCAGAACCACCTGGGGGACAGTCCGGGATCACCTGCCAGCCATGGCGGAACCACCTCTCACACGTACCAGAACCACCTGCCGGAGAAGCTGGAAACACGTCCTGGACAGTCTGGAACCACCTGCCGGCCAAGCCTGAACCACCTGCCAAGCACAACGGAACAACCTGCCAGACACGCCAAAATCACCTGCGTGTTATGCCAGAACCACTTGGAGGACTCTCTGGGATGACCTGCCGGGCATGCCGGAACCACCTCTCAGACGTGCCAGAACCATGTGGCGGACAGTCCGGAATCACCTGTTGGGCATGCGCAACCACCTCTAAGACGTACCAGAACCACATGCCGTGCAGGCTGGAACCACCTACCGGACAGACCGGAATCACCTTTCGGGCATGCCGGAACCACCTGTCAGATGTGCCAGAAACACGTGCCGGAGACGCCGGAAGCACCTGCCAAACACGTTGGAACCACCTGCTCAACTCGCCTGAACCACCTGCCGGACATGCCAAAATCACCTGCCGACTATGCCAGAACCACTTGGCGAACACTCCGGAATCACTTGCCGGGCATGCAGGAACCACCCCTCAGACATGCCAGAACCCCGTGCCAATGACCCCGGAAGCACCAGCCGAGCACGCCGGAACCACCTGCTCAACTCGCCTGAACCACCTGAAGGACACGCCAAAATCACCTGCCCGCTACACCAGCACCACTTCGGGGACAAGCCGGAATCACGTGAGGGGCATGCCGGCACAGCCTCTCAGACTGAACCTCGTGCCGGACACCACAGAACCACCTGCCGGACAGACCGGAACCACCTGCCGGACACGCCGGAACCACCGGCTCGACCCGCCGGAACGACCGCTGGACATGCAAAATCACCTGCCGGCTACGCCGGAAACACTTGGCGAACACTCCGGAATCACCTGATGGGCATGCCGGAACCACCTCTCAGATATGCCAGAACCACGTGCCAATGACCCCGGAAGCACCTGCCGAGCACGCCGGAACCACCTGCTCGACTCGCCAGAACCACCTGCCGGACACGCAAAAATCACCTGCCGGCTACGCCACAACCAGTTGGGGAACACTTCGGAATCACCTGCCGGGCTTGCTGGAACCACCTGCCGGTCATGCCAAAATCACCTGCCAACTACGCCAGTACCACTTGGCGGACACTGTGGAAACACCTGTCGGGCCGGCAGGAACCACATCTCACACGTGCCAGAACCATGTGCATGAGATGCTGGAACCACACCCCGAACAGACGGAAAACACCTGCCAGACCCGTCTGAACAACCTGCCGAGCACGCCGGAGCCACCTGCTCGACTCGCCGGAACCACCTACCTGACATGCCCAAATCACCAGCCGGGTATGCCAGAACCACTTGGCGGACACTCCGGAATCATCTGCCGGACATGCCGGATCCAGCTCTCAGACACACCAGAACCACGTGCCGGAGACGCCGGAATCACCTGCCGAGAATGCCGGAGCCACCTGCTCGACTCGCCAGAAACACCTGCCGGACACGCCAAAATCACCTGCCGGGTACGCCAGAACCACCTGGCGGACACTCCGAAATCACCTGTCGCGCATGCCGGAACCACCTCTCAGACGTGCCGGAAGCATGTGCCGGACACGCCGCAATCACCTAGCGGACAGAGCGGAACCACCTGCCGAGCACGCCGGAGCCACCTGTTCGACTGGCTGGAACCACCTGCCGGACAGGCCAATATTAACTGCTGGCTATGCCAGAACCACCTGGGGGACAGTCCGGGATCACCTGCCAGCCATGGCGGAACCACCTCTCACACGTACCAGAACCACCTGCCGGAGAAGCTGGAAACACGTCCTGGACAGTCTGGAACCACCTGCCGGCCAAGCCTGAATCACCTGCCAAGCACAACGGAACAACCTGCCAGACACGCCAAAATCACCTGCGTGTTATGCCAGAACCACTTGGAGGACTCTCTGGGATGACCTGCCGGGCATGCCGGAACCACCTCTCAGACGTGCCAGAACCATGTGGCGGACAGTCCGGAATCACCTGTTGGGCATGCGCAACCACCTCTAAGACGTACCAGAACCACATGCCGTGCAGGCTGGAACCACCTACCGGACAGACCGGAATCACCTTTCGGGCATGCCGGAACCACCTGTCAGATGTGCCAGAAACACGTGCTGGAGACGCCGGAAGCACCTGCCAAGCACGTCGGAACCACCTGCTCAACTCGCATGAACCACCTGCCGGACATGCCAAAATCACCTGCCGACTATGCCAGAACCACTTGGCGAACACTCCGGAAACACTTGCCGGGCATGCAGGAACCACCTCTCAGACATGCCAGAACCCCGTGCCAATGACCCCGGAAGCACCAGCCGAGCACGCCGGAACCACCTGCTCAACTCGCCTGAACCACCTGCCGGACACGCCAAAATCACCTGCCCGCTACACCAGCACCACTTCGGGGACAAGCCGGAATCACGTGAGGGGCATGCCGGCACAGCCTCTCAGACTGAACCTCATGCCGGACACCACAGAACCACCTGCCGGACAGACCGGAACCACCTGCCGGACACGCCGGAACCACCGGCTCGACCCGCCGGAACGACCGCTGGACATGCAAAATCACCTGCCGGCTACGCCGGAAACACTTGGCGAACACTCCGGAATCACCTGCCGGGCATGCCGGAACCACCTCTCAGATATGCCAGAACCACGTGCCAATGACCCCGGAAGCACCTGCCGAGCACGCCGGAACCACCTGCTCGACTCGCCAGAACCACCTGCCGGACACGCAAAAATCACCTGCCGGCTACGCCACAACCAGTTGGGGAACACTTCGGAATCACCTGCCGGGCTTGCTGGAACCACCTGCCGGTCATGCCAAAATCACCTGCCAACTACGCCAGTACCACTTGGCGGACACTGTGGAAACACCTGTCGCGCCGGCCGGAACCACATCTCACACGTGCCAGAACCATGTGCATGAGATGCTGGAACCACACCCCGAACAGACGGAAAACCCCTGCCAGACCCGTCTGAACAACCTGCCGAGCACGCCGGAGCCACCTGCTCGACTCGCCGGAACCACCTACCTGACATGCCCAAATCACCAGCCGGGTATGCCAGAACCACTTGGCGGACACTCCGGAATCATCTGCCAGACATGCCGGAACCAGCTCTCAGACACACCAGAACCACGTGCCGGAGACGCCGGAAGCACCTGCCGAGCATGCCGGAGCCACCTGCTCGACTCGCCAGAAACACCTGCCGGACACGCCAAAATCACCTGCCGGGTACGCCAGAACCACCTGGCGGACACTCCGAAATCACCTGTCGCGCATGCCGGAACCACCTCTCAGACGTGCCGGAAGCACGTGCCGGACACGCCGCAATCACCTAGCGGACAGACCGGAACCACCTGCCGAGCACGCCGGAGCCACCTGTTCGACTGGCTGGAACCACCTGCCGGACAGGCCAGTATTAACTGCTGGCTATGCCAGAACCACCTGGGGGACAGTCCGGGATCACCTGCCAGCCATGGCGGAACCACCTCTCACACGTACCAGAACCACCTGCCGGAGAAGCTGGAAACACGTCCTCGACAGTCTGGAACCACCTGCCGGCCAAGCCTGAACCACCTGCCAAGCACAACGGAACAACCTGCCAGACACGCCAAAATCACCTGCGTGTTATGCCAGAACCACTTGGAGGACTCTCTGGGATGACCTGCCGGGCATGCCGGAACCACCTCTCAGACGTGCCAGAACCATGTGGCGGACAGTCCGGAATCACCTGTTGGGCATGCGCAACCACCTCTGAGACGTACCAGAACCACATGCCGTGCAGGCTGGAACCACCTACCGGACAGACCGGAATCACCTTTCGGGCATGCCGGAACCACCTGTCAGATGTGCCAGAAACACGTGCCGGAGACGCCGGAAGCACCTGCCAAGCACGTTGGAACCACCTGCTCAACTCGCCTGAACCACCTGCCGGACATGCCAAAATCACCTGCCGACTATGCCAGAACCACTTGGCGAACACTCCGGAATCACTTGCCGGGCATGCAGGAACCACCTCTCAGACATGCCAGAACCCCGTGCCAATGACCCCGGAAGCACCAGCCGAGCACGCCGGAACCACCTGCTCAACTCGCCTGAACCACCTGCCGGACACGCCAAAATCACCTGCCCGCTACACCAGCACCACTTCGGGGACAAGCCGGAATCACGTGAGGGGCATGCCGGCACAGCCTCTCAGACTGAACCTCGTGCCGGACACCACAGAACCACCTGCCGGACAGACCGGAACCACCTGCCGGACACGCCGGAACCACCGGCTCGACCCGCCGGAACGACCGCTGGACATGCAAAATCACCTGCCGGCTACACCGGAAACACTTGGCGAACACTCCGGAATCACCTGCCGGGCATGCCGGAACCACCTCTCAGATAAGCCAGAACCACGTGCCAATGACCCCGGAAGCACCTGCCGAGCACGCCGGAACCACCTGCTCGACTCGCCAGAACCACCTGCCGGACACGCAAAAATCACCTGCCGGCTACGCCACAACCAGTTGGGGAACACTTCGGAATCACCTGCCGGGCTTGCTGGAACCACCTGCCGGTCCTGCCAAAATCACCTGCCAACTACGCCAGTACCACTTGGCGGACACTGTGGAAACACCTGTCGGGCCGGCCGGAACCACATCTCAGACGTGCCAGAACCATGTGCATGAGATGCTGGAACCACACCCCGAACAGACGGAAAACACCTGCCAGACCCGTCTGAACAACCTGCCGAGCACGCCGGAGCCACCTGCTCGACTCGCCGGAACCACCTACCTGACACGCCCAAATCACCAGCCGGGTATGCCAGAACCACTTGGCGGACACTCCGGAATCATCTGCCGGACATGCCGGAACCAGCTCTCAGACACACCAGAACCACGTGCCGGAGACGCCGGAAGCACCTCCCGAGCATGCCGGAGCCACCTGCTCGACTCGCCAGAAACACCTGCCGGACACGCCAAAATCACCTGCCGGGTACACCAGAACCACCTGGCGGACACTCCGAAATCACCTGTCGCGAATGCCGGAACCACCTCTCAGACGTGCCGGGAGCACGTGCCGGACACGCCGGAATCACCTACCGGACAGACCAGAACCACCTGCCGAGCACGCCGGAGCCACCTGTTCGACTCGTTGGAACCACCTGCCGGACAGTCCAATATCAACTGCTGGCTATGCCAGAACCACCTGGGGGACGGTCCGGAATCGCCTGCCAGCCATGGCGGACCAAGCTCTCAGACGTACCAGAACCACCTGAAGGAGAAGCTGGAAACACGTCCTGGACAGTCTGGAACCACCTGCCGGCCAAGCCTGAACCACCTGCCAAGCACAACTGAACAACCTGCCAGACACGCCAAAATCACCTGCGTGTTATGCCAGAACCAGTTGGAGGACTCTCTGGGATGACCTGCCGGGCATGCCGGAACCACCTCTCAGACGTGCCGGAAGCACGTGCCAGACACGCCGGAAACACCTACCGGACAGACCGGAACCACCTGCCAAGAACGCCGGAGCCACCTGTTCGACTCGCTGGAACCACCTGCCGGACAGGCCAATATCAACTGCTGGCTATGCCAGAACCACCTGGGGGACAGTCCGGGATCACCTGCCAGCCATGGCGGAACCACCTTTCAGACGTACCAGAACCACCTGCCGGAGAAGCTGGAAACACGTCCTGGACAGACTGGAAATACGTGACGGCCATGCCTGAACCACCTGCCGAGCACGGCGGAACCATCTGCCGGACACGCCAAAATCACCTGCGGGCTACGCCAGAACCACTTGGACGACTCTCCGAAATGACCTGCCGGGCATGTTGGAACCACCTCTCAGACGTGCCAGAAGCACGTGGCGGACAGTCCGGAATCCCCTGTTGGGCATACGCAACCACCTCTGAGACGTACCAGAACCACGTGCCGTGCACGCCGGAACCACCTACCGGACAGACCAGAATCAACTTTTGGGCATGCCGGAACCACCAGTCAGATGTGCCAGAAACACGTGCCGGAGACGCCGGAAGCACCTGCCGAGCACGTCGCAACCACCTGCTCAACTCGCCTGAACCACCTGCCGGACATGCCAAAATCACCTGCCCGCTACACCAGCACCACTTCGGGGACAAGCCGCAATCACGTGAGGGGCATGCCGGCACAGCCTCTCAGACTGAACCTCGTGCCGGACACCACAGAACCACCTGCCGGACAGACCGGAACCACCTGCCGGACACGCCGCAACCACCGGCTAGACCCGCCGGAACGACCGCTGGACATGCAAAATCACCTGCCGGCTACGCCGGAAACACTTGGCGAACACTCCGGAATCACCTGCCGGGCATGCCGGAACCACCTCTCAGATATGCCAGAACCACATGCCAATGACCCCGGAAGCACCTGCCGAGCACGCCGGAACCACCTGCTCGACTCGCCAGAACCACCTGCCGGACACGCAAAAATCACCTGCCGGCTACGCCACAACCAGTTGGGGAACACTTCGGAATCACCTGCCGGGCTTGCTGGAACCACCTGCCGGTCATGCCAAAATCACCTGCCAACTACGCCAGTACCACTTGGCGGGCACTGTGGAAACACCTGTCGGGCCGGCCGGAACCACATCTCAGACGTGCCAGAACCAAGTGCATGAGATGCTGGAACCACACCCCGAACAGATGGAAAACACCTGCCAGACCCGTCTGAACAACCTGCCGAGCACGCCGGAGCCACCTGCTCGACTCGCCGGAACCACCTACCTGACATGCCAAAATCACCAGCCGGGTATGGCAGAACCACTTGGCGGACACTCCGGAATCATCTGCCGGGCATGCCGGAACCACCTCTCAAACGTGCCGGAAGCACGTGCCAGACACGCCGGAATCACCTACCGGACAGACCGGAACCACCTGCCGAGCACGCCGGAGCCACCTGTTCGACTCGCTGGAACCACCTGCCGGACAGGCCAATATCAACTGCTGGCTATGCCAGAACCACCTGGGGGACAGTCCGGAATCGCCTGTAAGCCATGGCGGAACCACCTCTCAGACGTACCAGAACCACCTGCCGGAGAAGCTGGAAACACGTCCTGGACAGTCTGGAACCACCTGCCGGCCAAGCCTGAACCACCTGCTAAGCACAACGGAACAACCTGCCAGACACGCCAAAATCACCTGCGTGTTATGCCAGAACCACTTGGAGGACTCTCTGGGATGACCTGCCGGGCATGCCGGAACCACCTCTCAGACGTGCCAGAACCAGGTGGCGGACAGTCCGGAATCACCTGTTGGGCATGCGCAACCACCTCTGAGATGTACCAGAACCACATGCCGTGCAGGCTGGAACCACCTACCGGACAGACCGGAATCACCTTTCGGGCATGCCGGAACCACCTGTCACATGTGCCAGAAACACGTGCCGGAGACGCCGGAAGCACCTGCCAATCACATTGGAACCACCTGCTCAACTCGCCTGAACCACCTGCCGGACATGCCAAAATCACCTGCCGACGATGCCAGAACCACTTGGCGAAAACTCCGGAATCACCTGCCTGGCATGCCAGAACCACCTCTCAGACATGCCAGAACCACGTGCCAATGACACCAGAAGCACCTGCCTAGCATGCCGGAACCACCTGCTCGACTCGCCGGAACCACCTACCTGACACGCAAAAACCACCGGCCGTGTATACCAGAACCACTTGGTGGTCACTCCAGAATCATCTGCCAGACATGCCAGAAGCAGCTCTGAGACACACCAGAACAACCTGCCGGAGACGTCGGAAGCACCTGCTGAGCATGCCTGAGCCACCTGCTCGACTCTCAAGAAACACCTGCCAGACGCGCCAAAATCACCTGCCTCCTACACCAGAAGCACTTGGCAGACAAGCCGGAATCACGTGAAGGGCATGCCATCACAATCTCTCAGACGTGCCAGAACCTCGTGCCGGACACCCCAGAACACCCTGCCGGACAGACCGGAACCACCTGCCGGACACGCCGGAACCACCGGCTCGACCCGCCGGAACGACCGCTGGACATGCAAAATCACCTGCCGGCTACGCCGGAAACACTTGGCGAACACTCCGGAATCACCTGCCGGGCATGCCGGAACCACCTCTCAGATATGCCAGAAGCACGTGCCAATGACCCCGGAAGCACCTGCCGAGCACGCCGGAACCACCTGCTCGACTCGCCAGAACCACCTGCCGGACACGCAAAAATCACCTGCCGGCTACGCCACAACCAGTTGGGGAACACTTCGGAATCACCTGCCGGGCTTGCTGGAACCACCTGCCGGTCATGCCAAAATCACCTGCCAACTACGCCAGTACCACTTGGCGGACACTGTGGAAACACCTGTCGGGCCGGCCGGAACCACATCTCACACGTGCCAGAACCATGTGCATGAGATGCTGGAACCACACCCCGAACAGACGGAAAACACCTGCCAGACCCGTCTGAACAACCTGCCGAGCACGCCGGAGCCACCTGCTCGACTCGCCGGAACCACCTACCTGACATGCCAAAATCACCAGCCGGGTATGCCAGAACCACTTGGCGGACACTCCGGAATCATCTGCCGGACATGCCGGAACCAGCTCTCAGACAGACCAGAACCACGTGCCGGAGACGCCGGAAGCACCTGCCGAGCATGCCGGAGCCACCTGCTCGACTCGCCAGAAACACCTGCCGGACACGCCAAAATCACCTGCCGGGTACGCCAGAACCACCTGGCGGACACTCCGAAATCACCTGTCGCGCATGCCGGAACCACCTCTCAGACGTGCCGGAAGCACGTGCCGGACACGCCGGAATCACCTAGCGGACAGACCGGAACCACCTGCCGAGCACGCCGGAGCCACCTGTTCGACTGGCTGGAACCACCTGCCGGACAGGCCAATATTAACTGCTGGCTATGCCAGAACCACCTGGGGGACAGTCCGGGATCACCTGCCAGCCATGGCGGAACCACCTCTCACACGTACCAGAACCACCTGCCGGAGAAGCTGGAAACACGTCCTGGACAGTCTGGAACCACCTGCCGGCCAAGCCTGAACCACCTGCCAAGCACAACGGAACAACCTGCCAGACACGCCAAAATCACCTGCGTGTTATGCCAGAACCACTTGGAGGACTCTCTGGGATGACCTGCCGGGCATGCCGGAACCACCTCTCAGACGTGCCATAACCATGTGGCGTACAGTCCGGAATCACCTGTTGGGCATGCGCAACCACCTCTGAGCCGTACCAGAACCACATGCCGTGCAAGCTGGAACCACCTACCGGACAGACCGGAATCACCTTTCGGGCATGCCGGAACCACCTGTCAGATGTGCCAGAAACACGTGCCGGAGACGCCGGAAACACCGGCCAAGCACATTGGAACCACCTGCTCAACTCGCCTGAACCACCTGCCGGACACGCCAAAATCACCTGCCCGCTACAGCAGCACCACTTCGGGGACAAGCCGGAATCACGTGAGGGGCATGCCGGCACAGCCTCTCAGACTGAACCTCGTGCCGGACACCACAGAACCACCTGCCGGACAGACCGGAACCACCTGCCGGACACGCCGGAACCACCGGCTCGACCCGCCGGAACGACCGCTGGACATGCAAAATCACCTGCCGGCTACGCCGGAAACACTTGGCGAACACTCCGGAATCACCTGCCGGGCATGCCGGAACCACCTCTCAGATATGCCAGAACCACGTGCCAATGACCCCGGAAGCACCTGCCGAGCACCACGGAACCACCTGCTCGACTCGCCAGAACCACCTGCTGGACACGCAAAAATCACCTGCCGGCTACGCCACAACCAGTTGGGGAACACTTCGGAATCACCTGCCGGGCTTGCTGGAACCACCTGCCGGTCATGACAAAATCACCTGCCAACTACGCCAGTACCACTTGGCGGACACTGTGGAAACACCTGTCGGGCCGGCCGGAACCACATCTCAGACGTGCCAGAACCATGTGCATGAGAAAAAGGAACCACACCCCGAATAGACGGAAAACACCTGCCAGACCCGTCTGAACAACCTGCCGAGCACGCCGGAGCCACCTGCTCGACTCGCCGGAACCACCTACCTGACATGCCCAAATCACCAGCCGGGTATGCCAGAACCACTTGGCGGACACTCCGGAATCATCTGCCGGACATGCCGGAACCAGCTCTCAGACACACCAGAACCACGTGCCGGAGACGCCGGAAGCACCTGCCGAGCATGCCGGAGCCACCTGCTCGACTCGCCAGAAGCACCTGCCGGACACGCCAAAATCACCTGCCGGGTACGCCAGAACCACCTGGCGGACACTCCAAAATCACCTGCCGCGCATGCTGGAACCACCTCTCAGTCGTGCCGGAAGCACGTGCCGGACACGCCGGAAACACCTACCGGACAGACCGGAACCACCTGCCGAGCACGCCGGAGCCACCTGTTCGACTGGCTGGAACCACCTGCCGGACAGGCCAATATTAACTGCTGGCTATGCCAGAACCACCTGGGGGACAGTCCGGGATCACCTGCCAGCCATGGCGGAACCACCTCTCACACATACCAGAACCACCTGCCGGAGAAGCTGGAAACACGTCCTCGACAGTCTGGAACCACCTGCCGGCCAAGCCTGAACCACCTGCCAAGCACAACGGAACAACCTGCCAGACACGCCAAAATCACCTGCGTGTTATGCCAGAACCACTTGGAGGACTCTCTGGGATGACCTGCCGGGCATGCCGGAACCACCTCTCAGACGTGCCAGAACCATGTGGCGGACAGTCCGGAATCACCTGTTGGGCATGCGCAACCACCTCTGAGACGTACCAGAACCACATGCCGTGCAGGCTGGAACCACCTGCCGGACAGACCGGAATCACCTTTCGGGCATGCCGGAACCACCTGTCAGATGTGCCAGAAACACGTGCCGGAGACGCCGGAAACACCGGCCAAGCACGTAGCAACCACCTGCTCAACTCGCCTGAACCGCCTGCCGGACACGCCAAAATCACCTGCCCGCTACACCAGCACCACTTCGGGGACAAGCCGGAATCACGTGAGGGGCATGCCGGCACAGCCTCTCAGACTGAACCTCGTGCCGGACACCACAGAACCACCTGCCGGACAGACCGGAACCACCTGCCGGACACGCCGGAACCACCGGCTCGACCCGCCGGAACGACCGCTGGACATGCAAAATCACCTGCCGGCTACGCCGGAAACACTTGGCGAACACTCCGGAATCACCTGCCGGGCATGCCGGAACCACCTCTCAGATATGCCAGAACCACGTGCCAATGACCCCGGAAGCACCTGCCGAGCACCACGGAACCACCTGCTCGACTCGCCAGAACCACCTGCTGGACACGCAAAAATCACCTGCCGGCTACGCCACAACCAGTTGGGGAACACTTCGGAATCACCTGCCGGGCTTGCTGGAACCACCTGCCGGTCATGACAAAATCACCTGCCAACTACGACAGTACCACTTGGCGGACACTGTGGAAACACCTGTCGGGCCGGCCGGAACCACATCTCAGACGTGCCAGAACCATGTGCATGAGAAATAGGAACCACACCCCGAATAGACGGAAAACACCTGCCAGACCCGTCTGAACAACCTGCCGAGCACGCCGGAGCCACCTGCTCGACTCGCCGGAACCACCTACCTGACATGCCCAAATCACCAGCCGGGTATGCCAGAACCACTTGGCGGACACTCCGGAATCATCTGCCGGACATGCCGGAACCAGCTCTCAGACACACCAGAACCACGTGCCGGAGACGCCGGAAGCACCTGCCGAGCATGCCGGAGCCACCTGCTCGACTCGCCAGAAACACCTGCCGGACACGCCAAAATCACCTGCCGGGTACGCCAGAACCACCTGGCGGACACTCCAAAATCACCTGCCGCGCATGCTGGAACCACCTCTCAGTCGTGCCGGAAGCACGTGCCGGACACGCCGGAAACGCCTACCGGACAGACCGGAACCACCTGCCGAGCACGCCGGAGCCACCTGTTCGACTGGCTGGAACCACCTGCCGGACAGGCCAATATTAACTGCTGGCTATGCCAGAACCACCTGGGGGACAGTCCGGGATCACCTGCCAGCCATGGCGGAACCACCTCTGACACATACCAGAACCACCTGCCGGAGAAGCTGGAAACACGTCCTGGACAGTCTGGAACCACCTGCCGGCCAAGCCTGAACCACCTGCCAAGCACAACGGAACAACCTGCCAGACACGCCAAAATCACCTGCGTGTTATGCCAGAACCACTTGGAGGACTCTCTGGGATGACCTGCCGGGCATGCCGGAACCACCTCTCAGACGTGCCAGAACCATGTGGCGGACAGTCCGGAATCACCTGTTGGGCATACGCAACCACCTCTGAGACGTACCAGAACCACGTGCCGTGCACGCCGGAACCACCTACCGGACAGACCGGAATCAAATTTTGGGCATGCCGGAACCACCAGTCAGATGTTCCAGAAACAGGTGCCGCAGACGCCGGAAGCACCTGCCGAGCACGTAGCAACCACCTGCTCAACTCGCCTGAACCACCTGCCGGACACGCCAAAATCACCTGCCCGCTACACCAGCACCACTTCGGGGACAAGCCGGAATCACGTGAGGGGCATGCCGGCACAGCCTCTCAGACTGAACCTCGTGCCGGACACCACAGAACCACCTGCCGGACAGACCGGAACCACCTGCCGGACACGCTGGAACCACCGGCTCGACCCGCCGAAACGACCGCTGGACATGCAAAATCACCTGCCGGCTACGCCAGAAACACTTGGCGAACATTCCGGAATCACCTGCCGGGCATGCCGGAACCACCTCTCAGATAAGCCAGAACCACGTGCCAATGATCCCGGAAGCACCTGCCGAGCACGCCGGAGCCACCTGCTCGACACGCCAGAACCACCTGCCGGACACGCAAAAATCACCTGCCGGCTACGCCACAACCAGTTGGGGAACACTTCGGAATCACCTGCCGGGCTTGCTGGAACCACCTGCCGGTCATGCCAAAATCACCTGCCAACTACGCCAGTACCACTTGGCGGACACTGTGGAAACACCTGTCGGGCCGGCAGGAACCACATCTCACACGTGCCAGAACCATGTGCATGAGATGCTGGAACCACACCCCGAACAGACGGAAAACACCTGCCAGACCCGTCTGAACAACCTGCCGAGCACGCCAGAGCCACCTGCTTGACTCGCCAGAAACTCCTGCCGGACACGCCAAAATCACCTGCCGGGTACGCCAGAACCACCTGGCGGACACTCCGAAATCACCTGCCGCGCATGCTGGAACCACCTCTCAGACGTGCCGGAAGCACGTGCCGGACACGCCGGAAACACCTAACGGACAGACCGGAACCACCTGCCGAGCACGCCGGAGCCACCTGTTCGACTGGCTGGAACCACCTGCCGGACAGGCCAATATTAACTGCTGGCTATGCCAGAACCACCTGGGGGACAGTCCGGGATCACCTGCCAGCCATGGCGGAACCACCTCTCACACGTACCAGAACCACCTGCCGGAGAAGCTGGAAACACGTCCTCGACAGTCTGGAACCACCTGCCGGCCAAGCCTGAACCACCTGCCAAGCACAACGGAACAACCTGCCAGACACGCCAAAATCACCTGCGTGTTATGCCAGAACCACTTGGAGGACTCTCTGGGATGACCTGCCGGGCATGCCGGAACCACCTCTCAGACGTGCCAGAACCATGTGGCGGACAGTCCGGAATCACCTGTTGGGCATGCGCAACCACCTCTGAGACGTACCAGAACCACATGCCGTGCAGGCTGGAACCACCTACCGGACAGACCGGAATCACCTTTCGGGCATGCCGGAACCACCTGTCAGATGTGCCAGAAACACGTGCCGGAGACGCCGGAAGCACCTGCCAAGCACGTTGGAACCACCTGCTCAACTCGCCTGAACCACCTGCCGGACATGCCAAAATCACCTGCCGACTATGCCAGAACCACTTGGCGAACACTCCGGAATCACTTGCCGGGCATGCAGGAACCACATCTCAGACATGCCAGAACCCCGTGCCAATGACCCTGGAAGCACCAGCCGAGCACGCCGGAACCACCTGCTCAACTCGCCTGAACCACCTGCCGGACACGCCAAAATCACCTGCCCGCTACACCAGCACCACTTCGGGGACAAGCCGGAATCACGTGAGGGGCATGCCGGCACAGCCTCTCAGACTGAACCTCGTGCCGGACACCACAGAACCACCTGCCGGTCAGACCGGAACCACCTGCCGGACACGCCGGAACCACCGGCTCGACCCGCCGGAACGACCGCTGGACATGCAAAATCACCTGCCGGCTACGCCGGAAACACTTGGCGAACACTCCGGAATCACCTGCCGGGCATGCCGGAACCACCTCTCAGATATGCCAGAACCACGTGCCAATGACCCCGGAAGCACCTGCCGAGCACGCCGGAACCACCTGCTCGACTCGCCAGAACCACCTGCCGGACACGCAAAAATCACCTGCCGGCTACGCCACAACCAGTTGGGGAACACTTCGGAATCACCTGCCGGGCTTGCTGGAACCACCTGCCGGTCATGCCAAAATCACCTGCCAACTACGCCAGTACCACTTGGCGGACACTGTGGAAACACCTGTCGGGCCGGCCGGAACCACATCTCAGACGTGCCAGAACCATGTGCATGAGAAATAGGAACCACACCCCGAATAGACGGAAAACACCTGCCAGACCCGTCTGAACAACCTGCCGAGCACGCCGGAGCCACCTGCTCGACTCGCCGGAACCACCTACCTGACATGCCAAAATCACCAGCCGGGTATGCCAGAACCACTTGGCGGACACTCCGGAATCATCTGCCGGACATGCCGGAACCAGCTCTCAGACACACCAGAACCACGTGCCGGAGACGCCGGAAGCACCTGCCGAGCATGCCGGAGCCACCTGCTCGACTCGCCAGAAACACCTGCCGGACAGGCCAAAATCACCTGCCGGGTACGCCAGAACCACCTGGCAGACACTCCGAAATCACCTGTCGCGCATGCCGGAACCACCTCTCAGACGTGCCGGAAGCACGTGCCGGACACGCCGGAAACACCTACCGGACAGACCGGAACCACCTGCCGAGCACGCCGGAGCCACCTGTTCGACTGGCTGGAACCACCTGCCGGTCAGGCCAATATTAACTGCTGGCTATGCCAGAACCATCTGGGGGACAGTCCGGAATCACCTGCCAGCCATGGCGGAACCATCTCTCACACGTACCAGAACCACCTGCCGGAGAAGCTGGAAACACGTCCTGGACAGACTGGAACCACGTGACGGCCATGCCTGAACCACCTGCCGAGCATGGCGGAACCACCTGCCGGACACGCCAAAATCACCTGCGGGCTACGCCAGAACCACTTGGACGACTCTCCGAAATGACCTGCCGGGCATGTTGGAACCAACTCTCAGACGTGCCAGAAGCACGTGGCGGACAGTCCGGAATCACCTGTTGGGCATACGCAACCACCTCTGAGACGTACCAGAACCACGTGCCGTGCACGCCGGAACCACATACCGGACAGACCGGAATCAAATTTTGGGCATGCCGGAACCACCAGTCAGATGTTCCAGAAACAGGTGCCGCAGACGCCGGAAGCACCTGCCGAGCACGTAGCAACCACCTGCTCAACTCGCCTGAACCACCTGCCGGACACGCCAAAATCACCTGCCCGCTACACCAGCACCACTTCGGGGACAAGCCGGAATCACGTGAGGGGCATGCCGGCACAGCCTCTCAGACTGAACCTCGTGCCGGACACCACAGAACCACCTGCCGGACAGACCGGAACCACCTGCCGGACACGCTGGAACCACCGGCTCGACCCGCCGAAACGACCGCTGGACATGCAAAATCACCTGCCGGCTACGCCAGAAACACTTGGCGAACATTCCGGAATCACCTGCCGGGCATGCCGGAACCACCTCTCAGATAAGCCAGAACCACGTGCCAATGATCCCGGAAGCACCTGCCGAGCACGCCGGAGCCACCTGCTCGACACGCCAGAACCACCTGCCGGACACGCAAAAATCACCTGCCGGCTACGCCACAACCAGTTGGGGAACACTTCGGAATCACCTGCCGGGCTTGCTGGAACCACCTGCCGGTCATGCCAAAATCACCTGCCAACTACGCCAGTACCACTTGGCGGACACTGTGGAAACACCTGTCGGGCCGGCAGGAACCACATCTCACACGTGCCAGAACCATGTGCATGAGATGCTGGAACCACACCCCGAACAGACGGAAAACACCTGCCAGACCCGTCTGAACAACCTGCCGAGCACGCCAGAGCCACCTGCTTGACTCGCCAGAAACTCCTGCCGGACACGCCAAAATCACCTGCCGGGTACGCCAGAACCACCTGGCGGACACTCCGAAATCACCTGCCGCGCATGCTGGAACCACCTCTCAGACGTGCCGGAAGCACGTGCCGGACACGCCGGAAACACCTAACGGACAGACCGGAACCACCTGCCGAGCACGCCGGAGCCACCTGTTCGACTGGCTGGAACCACCTGCCGGACAGGCCAATATTAACTGCTGGCTATGCCAGAACCACCTGGGGGACAGTCCGGGATCACCTGCCAGCCATGGCGGAACCACCTCTCACACGTACCAGAACCACCTGCCGGAGAAGCTGGAAACACGTCCTCGACAGTCTGGAACCACCTGCCGGCCAAGCCTGAACCACCTGCCAAGCACAACGGAACAACCTGCCAGACACGCCAAAATCACCTGCGTGTTATGCCAGAACCACTTGGAGGACTCTCTGGGATGACCTGCCGGGCATGCCGGAACCACCTCTCAGACGTGCCAGAACCATGTGGCGGACAGTCCGGAATCACCTGTTGGGCATGCGCAACCACCTCTGAGACGTACCAGAACCACATGCCGTGCAGGCTGGAACCACCTACCGGACAGACCGGAATCACCTTTCGGGCATGCCGGAACCACCTGTCAGATGTGCCAGAAACACGTGCCGGAGACGCCGGAAGCACCTGCCAAGCACGTTGGAACCACCTGCTCAACTCGCCTGAACCACCTGCCGGACATGCCAAAATCACCTGCCGACTATGCCAGAACCACTTGGCGAACACTCCGGAATCACTTGCCGGGCATGCAGGAACCACATCTCAGACATGCCAGAACCCCGTGCCAATGACCCTGGAAGCACCAGCCGAGCACGCCGGAACCACCTGCTCAACTCGCCTGAACCACCTGCCGGACACGCCAAAATCACCTGCCCGCTACACCAGCACCACTTCGGGGACAAGCCGGAATCACGTGAGGGGCATGCCGGCACAGCCTCTCAGACTGAACCTCGTGCCGGACACCACAGAACCACCTGCCGGTCAGACCGGAACCACCTGCCGGACACGCCGGAACCACCGGCTCGACCCGCCGGAACGACCGCTGGACATGCAAAATCACCTGCCGGCTACGCCGGAAACACTTGGCGAACACTCCGGAATCACCTGCCGGGCATGCCGGAACCACCTCTCAGATATGCCAGAACCACGTGCCAATGACCCCGGAAGCACCTGCCGAGCACGCCGGAACCACCTGCTCGACTCGCCAGAACCACCTGCCGGACACGCAAAAATCACCTGCCGGCTACGCCACAACCAGTTGGGGAACACTTCGGAATCACCTGCCGGGCTTGCTGGAACCACCTGCCGGTCATGCCAAAATCACCTGCCAACTACGCCAGTACCACTTGGCGGACACTGTGGAAACACCTGTCGGGCCGGCCGGAACCACATCTCAGACGTGCCAGAACCATGTGCATGAGAAATAGGAACCACACCCCGAATAGACGGAAAACACCTGCCAGACCCGTCTGAACAACCTGCCGAGCACGCCGGAGCCACCTGCTCGACTCGCCGGAACCACCTACCTGACATGCCAAAATCACCAGCCGGGTATGCCAGAACCACTTGGCGGACACTCCGGAATCATCTGCCGGACATGCCGGAACCAGCTCTCAGACACACCAGAACCACGTGCCGGAGACGCCGGAAGCACCTGCCGAGCATGCCGGAGCCACCTGCTCGACTCGCCAGAAACACCTGCCGGACAGGCCAAAATCACCTGCCGGGTACGCCAGAACCACCTGGCAGACACTCCGAAATCACCTGTCGCGCATGCCGGAACCACCTCTCAGACGTGCCGGAAGCACGTGCCGGACACGCCGGAAACACCTACCGGACAGACCGGAACCACCTGCCGAGCACGCCGGAGCCACCTGTTCGACTGGCTGGAACCACCTGCCGGTCAGGCCAATATTAACTGCTGGCTATGCCAGAACCATCTGGGGGACAGTCCGGAATCACCTGCCAGCCATGGCGGAACCATCTCTCACACGTACCAGAACCACCTGCCGGAGAAGCTGGAAACACGTCCTGGACAGACTGGAACCACGTGACGGCCATGCCTGAACCACCTGCCGAGCATGGCGGAACCACCTGCCGGACACGCCAAAATCACCTGCGGGCTACGCCAGAACCACTTGGACGACTCTCCGAAATGACCTGCCGGGCATGTTGGAACCAACTCTCAGACGTGCCAGAAGCACGTGGCGGACAGTCCGGAATCACCTGTTGGGCATACGCAACCACCTCTGAGACGTACCAGAACCACGTGCCGTGCACGCCGGAACCACCTACCGGACAGACCGGAATCAAATTTTGGGCATGCCGGAACCACCAGTCAGATGTTCCAGAAACAGGTGCCGCAGACGCCGGAAGCACCTGCCGAGCACGTAGCAACCACCTGCTCAACTCGCCTGAACCACCTGCCGGACACGCCAAAATCACCTGCCCGCTACACCAGCACCACTTCGGGGACAAGCCGGAATCACGTGAGGGGCATGCCGGCACAGCCTCTCAGACTGAACCTCGTGCCGGACACCACAGAACCACCTGCCGGACAGACCGGAACCACCTGCCGGACACGCTGGAACCACCGGCTCGACCCGCCGAAACGACCGCTGGACATGCAAAATCACCTGCCGGCTACGCCAGAAACACTTGGCGAACATTCCGGAATCACCTGCCGGGCATGCCGGAACCACCTCTCAGATAAGCCAGAACCACGTGCCAATGATCCCGGAAGCACCTGCCGAGCACGCCGGAGCCACCTGCTCGACACGCCAGAACCACCTGCCGGACACGCAAAAATCACCTGCCGGCTACGCCACAACCAGTTGGGGAACACTTCGGAATCACCTGCCGGGCTTGCTGGAACCACCTGCCGGTCATGCCAAAATCACCTGCCAACTACGCCAGTACCACTTGGCGGACACTGTGGAAACACCTGTCGGGCCGGCAGGAACCACATCTCACACGTGCCAGAACCATGTGCATGAGATGCTGGAACCACACCCCGAACAGACGGAAAACACCTGCCAGACCCGTCTGAACAACCTGCCGAGCACGCCAGAGCCACCTGCTTGACTCGCCAGAAACTCCTGCCGGACACGCCAAAATCACCTGCCGGGTACGCCAGAACCACCTGGCGGACACTCCCAAATCACCTGCCGCGCATGCTGGAACCACCTCTCAGACGTGCCGGAAGCACGTGCCGGACACGCCGGAAACACCTAACGGACAGACCGGAGCCACCTGCCGAGCACGCCGGAGCCACCTGTTCGACTGGCTGGAACCACCTGCCGGACAGGCCAATATTAACTGCTGGCTATGCCAGAACCACCTGGGGGACAGTCCGGGATCACCTGCCAGCCATGGCGGAACCACCTCTCACACGTACCAGAACCACCTGCCGGAGAAGCTGGAAACACGTCCTCGACAGTCTGGAACCACCTGCCGGCCAAGCCTGAACCACCTGCCAAGCACAACGGAACAACCTGCCAGACACGCCAAAATCACCTGCGTGTTATGCCAGAACCACTTGGAGGACTCTCTGGGATGACCTGCCGGGCATGCCGGAACCACCTCTCAGACGTGCCAGAACCATGTGGCGGACAGTCCGGAATCACCTGTTGGGCATGCGCAACCACCTCTGAGACGTACCAGAACCACATGCCGTGCAGGCTGGAACCACCTACCGGACAGACCGGAATCACCTTTCGGGCATGCCGGAACCACCTGTCAGATGTGCCAGAAACACGTGCCGGAGACGCCGGAAGCACCTGCCAAGCACGTTGGAACCACCTGCTCAACTCGCCTGAACCACCTGCCGGACATGCCAAAATCACCTGCCGACTATGCCAGAACCACTTGGCGAACACTCCGGAATCACTTGCCGGGCATGCAGGAACCACATCTCAGACATGCCAGAACCCCGTGCCAATGACCCTGGAAGCACCAGCCGAGCACGCCGGAACCACCTGCTCAACTCGCCTGAACCACCTGCCGGACACGCCAAAATCACCTGCCCGCTACACCAGCACCACTTCGGGGACAAGCCGGAATCACGTGAGGGGCATGCCGGCACAGCCTCTCAGACTGAACCTCGTGCCGGACACCACAGAACCACCTGCCGGACAGACCGGAACCACCTGCCGGACACGCCGGAACCACCGGCTCGACCCGCCGGAACGACCGCTGGACATGCAAAATCACCTGCCGGCTACGCCGGAAACACTTGGCGAACACTCCGGAATCACCTGCCGGGCATGCCGGAACCACCTCTCAGATATGCCAGAACCACGTGCCAATGACCCCGGAAGCACCTGCCGAGCACGCCGGAACCACCTGCTCGACTCGCCAGAACCACCTGCCGGACACGCAAAAATCACCTGCCGGCTACGCCACAACCAGTTGGGGAACACTTCGGAATCACCTGCCGGGCTTGCTGGAACCACCTGCCGGTCATGCCAAAATCACCTGCCAACTACGCCAGTACCACTTGGCGGACACTGTGGAAACACCTGTCGGGCCGGCCGGAACCACATCTCAGACGTGCCAGAACCATGTGCATGAGAAATAGGAACCACACCCCGAATAGACGGAAAACACCTGCCAGACCCGTCTGAACAACCTGCCGAGCACGCCGGAGCCACCTGCTCGACTCGCCGGAACCACCTACCTGACATGCCAAAATCACCAGCCGGGTATGCCAGAACCACTTGGCGGACACTCCGGAATCATCTGCCGGACATGCCGGAACCAGCTCTCAGACACACCAGAACCACGTGCCGGAGACGCCGGAAGCACCTGCCGAGCATGCCGGAGCCACCTGCTCGACTCGCCAGAAACACCTGCCGGACAGGCCAAAATCACCTGCCGGGTACGCCAGAACCACCTGGCAGACACTCCGAAATCACCTGTCGCGCATGCCGGAACCACCTCTCAGACGTGCCGGAAGCACGTGCCGGACACGCCGGAAACACCTACCGGACAGACCGGAACCACCTGCCGAGCACGCCGGAGCCACCTGTTCGACTGGCTGGAACCACCTGCCGGTCAGGCCAATATTAACTGCTGGCTATGCCAGAACCATCTGGGGGACAGTCCGGAATCACCTGCCAGCCATGGCGGAACCATCTCTCACACGTACCAGAACCACCTGCCGGAGAAGCTGGAAACACGTCCTGGACAGACTGGAACCACGTGACGGCCATGCCTGAACCACCTGCCGAGCATGGCGGAACCACCTGCCGGACACGCCAAAATCACCTGCGGGCTACGCCAGAACCACTTGGACGACTCTCCGAAATGACCTGCCGGGCATGTTGGAACCAACTCTCAGACGTGCCAGAAGCACGTGGCGGACAGTCCGGAATCACCTGTTGGGCATACGCAACCACCTCTGAGACGTACCAGAACCACGTGCCGTGCACGCCGGAACCACCTACCGGACAGACCGGAATCAAATTTTGGGCATGCCGGAACCACCAGTCAGATGTTCCAGAAACAGGTGCCGCAGACGCCGGAAGCACCTGCCGAGCACGTAGCAACCACCTGCTCAACTCGCCTGAACCACCTGCCGGACACGCCAAAATCACCTGCCCGCTACACCAGCACCACTTCGGGGACAAGCCGGAATCACGTGAGGGGCATGCCGGCACAGCCTCTCAGACTGAACCTCGTGCCGGACACCACAGAACCACCTGCCGGACAGACCGGAACCACCTGCCGGACACGCCGGAACCACCGGCTCGACCCGCAGGAACGACCGCTGGACATGCAAAATCACCTGCCGGCTACGCCAGAAACACTTGGCGAACATTCCGGAATCACCTGCCGGGCATGCCGGAACCACCTCTCAGATAAGCCAGAACCACGTGCCAATGATCCCGGAAGCACCTGCCGAGCACGCCGGAGCCACCTGCTCGACACGCCAGAACCACCTGCCGGACACGCAAAAATCACCTGCCGGCTACGCCACAACCAGTTGGGGAACACTTCGGAATCACCTGCCGGACTTGCTGGAACCACCTGCCGGTCATGCCAAAATCACCTGCCAACTACGCCAGTACCACTTGGCGGACAGTGTGGAAACACCTGTCGGGCCGGCAGGAACCACATCTCACACGTGCCAGAACCATGTGCATGAGATGCTGGAACCACACCCCGAACAGACGGAAAACACCTGCCAGACCCGTCTGAACAACCTGCCGAGCACGCCAGAGCCACCTGCTCGACTCGCCAGAAACACCTGCCGGACACGCCAAAATCACCTGCCGGGTACGCCAGAACCACCTGGCGGACACTCCGAAATCACCTGCCGCGCATGCTGGAACCACCTCTCAGACGTGCCGGAAGCACGTGCCGGACACGCCGGAAACACCTAGCGGACAGACCGGAACCACCTGCCGAGCACGCCGGAGCCACCTGTTCGACTGGCTGGAACCACCTGCCGGACAGGCCAATATTAACTGCTGGCTATGCCAGAACCACCTGGGGGACAGTCCGGGATCACCTGCCAGCCATGGCGGAACCACCTCTCACACGTACCAGAACCACCTGCCGGAGAAGCTGGAAACACGTCCTCGACAGTCTGGAACCACCTGCCGGCCAAGCCTGAACCACCTGCCAAGCACAACGGAACAACCTGCCAGACACGCCAAAATCACCTGCGTGTTATGCCAGAACCACTTGGAGGACTCTCTGGGATGACCTGCCGGGCATGCCGGAACCACCTCTCAGACGTGCCAGAACCATGTGGCGGACAGTCCGGAATCACCTGTTGGGCATGCGCAACCACCTCTGAGACGTACCAGAACCACATGCCGTGCAGGCTGGAACCACCTACCGGACAGACCGGAATCACCTTTCGGGCATGCCGGAACCACCTGTCAGATGTGCCAGAAACACGTGCCGGAGACGCCGGAAGCACCTGCCAAGCACGTTGGAACCACCTGCTCAACTCGCCTGAACCACCTGCCGGACATGCCAAAATCACCTGCCGACTATGCCAGAACCACTTGGCGAACACTCCGGAATCACTTGCCGGGCATGCAGGAACCACATCTCAGACATGCCAGAACCCCGTGCCAATGACCCCGGAAGCACCAGCCGAGCACGCCGGAACCACCTGCTCAACTCGCCTGAACCACCTGCCGGACACGCCAAAATCACCTGCCCGCTACACCAGCACCACTTCGGGGACAAGCCGGAATCACGTGAGGGGCATGCCGGCACAGCCTCTCAGACTGAACCTCGTGCCGGACACCACAGAACCACCTGCCGGACAGACCGGAACCACCTGCCGGACACGCCGGAACCACCGGCTCGACCCGCCGGAACGACCGCTGGACATGCAAAATCACCTGCCGGCTACGCCGGAAACACTTGGCGAACACTCCGGAATCACCTGCCGGGCATGCCGGAACCACCTCTCAGATATGCCAGAACCACGTGCCAATGACCCCGGAAGCACCTGCCGAGCACGCCGGAACCACCTGCTCGACTCGCCAGAACCACCTGCCGGACACGCAAAAATCACCTGCCGGCTACGCCACAACCAGTTGGGGAACACTTCGGAATCACCTGCCGGGCTTGCTGGAACCACCTGCCGGTCATGCCAAAATCACCTGCCAACTACGCCAGTACCACTTGGCGGACACTGTGGAAACACCTGTCGGGCCGGCCGGAACCACATCTCAGACGTGCCAGAACCATGTGCATGAGAAATAGGAACCACACCCCGAATAGACGGAAAACACCTGCCAGACCCGTCTGAACAACCTGCCGAGCACGCCGGAGCCACCTGCTCGACTCGCCGGAACCACCTACCTGACATGCCAAAATCACCAGCCGGGTATGCCAGAACCACTTGGCGGACACTCCGGAATCATCTGCCGGACATGCCGGAACCAGCTCTCAGACACACCAGAACCACGTGCCGGAGACGCCGGAAGCACCTGCCGAGCATGCCGGAGCCACCTGCTCGACTCGCCAGAAACACCTGCCGGACAGGCCAAAATCACCTGCCGGGTACGCCAGAACCACCTGGCAGACACTCCGAAATCACCTGTCGCGCATGCCGGAACCACCTCTCAGACGTGCCGGAAGCACGTGCCGGACACGCCGGAAACACCTACCGGACAGACCGGAACCACCTGCCGAGCACGCCGGAGCCACCTGTTCGACTGGCTGGAACCACCTGCCGGTCAGGCCAATATTAACTGCTGGCTATGCCAGAACCATCTGGGGGACAGTCCGGAATCACCTGCCAGCCATGGCGGAACCATCTCTCACACGTACCAGAACCACCTGCCGGAGAAGCTGGAAACACGTCCTGGACAGACTGGAACCACGTGACGGCCATGCCTGAACCACCTGCCGAGCATGGCGGAACCACCTGCCGGACACGCCAAAATCACCTGCGGGCTACGCCAGAACCACTTGGACGACTCTCCGAAATGACCTGCCGGGCATGTTGGAACCAACTCTCAGACGTGCCAGAAGCACGTGGCGGACAGTCCGGAATCACCTGTTGGGCATACGCAACCACCTCTGAGACGTACCAGAACCACGTGCCGTGCACGCCGGAACCACCTACCGGACAGACCGGAATCAAATTTTGGGCATGCCAGAACCACCAGTCAGATGTTCCAGAAACAGGTGCCGCAGACGCCGGAAGCACCTGCCGAGCACGTAGCAACCACCTGCTCAACTCGCCTGAACCACCTGCCGGACACGCCAAAATCACCTGCCCGCTACACCAGCACCACTTCGGGGACAAGCCGGAATCACGTGAGGGGCATGCCGGCACAGCCTCTCAGACTGAACCTCGTGCCGGACACCACAGAACCACCTGCCGGACAGACCGGAACCACCTGCCGGACACGCCGGAACCACCGGCTCGACCCGCAGGAACGACCGCTGGACATGCAAAATCACCTGCCGGCTACGCCAGAAACACTTGGCGAACATTCCGGAATCACCTGCCGGGCATGCCGGAACCACCTCTCAGATAAGCCAGAACCACGTGCCAATGATCCCGGAAGCACCTGCCGAGCACGCCGGAGCCACCTGCTCGACACGCCAGAACCACCTGCCGGACACGCAAAAATCACCTGCCGGCTACGCCACAACCAGTTGGGGAACACTTCGGAATCACCTGCCGGACTTGCTGGAACCACCTGCCGGTCATGCCAAAATCACCTGCCAACTACGCCAGTACCACTTGGCGGACACTGTGGAAACACCTGTCGGGCCGGCAGGAACCACATCTCACACGTGCCAGAACCATGTGCATGAGATGCTGGAACCACACCCCGAACAGACGGAAAACACCTGCCAGACCCGTCTGAACAACCTGCCGAGCACGCCAGAGCCACCTGCTCGACTCGCCAGAAACACCTGCCGGACACGCCAAAATCACCTGCCGGGTACGCCAGAACCACCTGGCGGACACTCCGAAATCACCTGCCGCGCATGCTGGAACCACCTCTCAGACGTGCCGGAAGCACGTGCCGGACACGCCGGAAACACCTAGCGGACAGACCGGAACCACCTGCCGAGCACGCCGGAGCCACCTGTTCGACTGGCTGGAACCACCTGCCGGACAGGCCAATATTAACTGCTGGCTATGCCAGAACCACCTGGGGGACAGTCCGGGATCACCTGCCAGCCATGGCGGAACCACCTCTCACACGTACCAGAACCACCTGCCGGAGAAGCTGGAAACACGTCCTCGACAGTCTGGAACCACCTGCCGGCCAAGCCTGAACCACCTGCCAAGCACAACGGAACAACCTGCCAGACACGCCAAAATCACCTGCGTGTTATGCCAGAACCACTTGGAGGACTCTCTGGGATGACCTGCCGGGCATGCCGGAACCACCTCTCAGACGTGCCAGAACCATGTGGCGGACAGTCCGGAATCACCTGTTGGGCATGCGCAACCACCTCTGAGACGTACCAGAACCACATGCCGTGCAGGCTGGAACCACCTACCGGACAGACCGGAATCACCTTTCGGGCATGCCGGAACCACCTGTCAGATGTGCCAGAAACACGTGCCGGAGACGCCGGAAGCACCTGCCAAGCACGTTGGAACCACCTGCTCAACTCGCCTGAACCACCTGCCGGACATGCCAAAATCACCTGCCGACTATGCCAGAACCACTTGGCGAACACTCCGGAATCACTTGCCGGGCATGCAGGAACCACCTCTCAGACATGCCAGAACCCCGTGCCAATGACCCCGGAAGCACCAGCCGAGCACGCCGGAACCACCTGCTCAACTCGCCTGAACCACCTGCCGGACACGCCAAAATCACCTGCCCGCTACACCAGCACCACTTCGGGGACAAGCCGGAATCACATGAGGGGCATGCCGGCACAGCCTCTCAGACTGAACCTCGTGCCAGACACCACAGAACCACCTGCCGGACAGACCGGAACCACCTGCCGGACACGCCGGAACCACCGGCTCGACCCGCCGGAACGACCGCTGGACATGCAAAATCACCAGCCGGCTACGCCGGAAACACTTGGTGAACACTCCGGAATCACCTGCCGGGCATGCCGGAACCACCTCTCAGATATGCCAGAACCACGTGCCAATGACCCCGGAAGCACCTGCCGAGCACGCCGGAACCACCTGCTCGACTCACCAGAACCACCTGCCGGACACGCAAAAATCACCTGCCGGCTACGCCACAACCAGTTGGGGAACACTTCGGAATCACCTGCCGGGCTTGCTGGAACCACCTGCCGGTCATGCCAAAATCACCTGCCAACTACGCCAGTACCACTTGGCGGACACTGTGGAAACACCTGTCGGGCCGGCCGGAACCACATCTCAGACGTGCCAGAACCATGTGCATGAGAAATAGGAACCACACTCCGAATAGACGGAAAACACCTGCCAGACCCGTCTGAACAACCTGCCGAGCACGCCGGAGCCACCTGCTCGACTCGCCGGAACCACCTACCTGACATGCCCAAATCACCAGCCGGGTATGCCAGAACCACTTGGCGGACACTCCGGAATCATCTGCCGGACATGCCGGAACCAGCTCTCAGACACACCAGAACCACGTGCCGGAGACGCCGGAAGCACCTGCCGAGCATGCCGGAGCCACCTGCTCGACTCGCCAGAAACACCTGCCAGACAGGCCAAAATCACCTGCCGGGTACGCCAGAACCACCTGGCAGACACTCCGAAATCACCTGTCGCGCATGCCGGAACCACCTCTCAGACGTGCCGGAAGCACGTGCCGGACACGCCGGAAACACCTACCGGACAGACCGGAACCACCTGCCGAGCACGCCGGAGCCACCTGTTCGACTGGCTGGAACCACCTGCCGGTCAGGCCAATATTAACTGCTGGCTATGCCAGAACCATCTGGGGGACAGTCCGGAATCACCTGCCAGCCATGGCGGAACCATCTCTCACACGTACCAGAACCACCTGCCGGAGAAGCTGGAAACACGTCCTGGACAGACTGGAACCACGTGACGGCCATGCCTGAACCACCTGCCGAGCATGGCGGAACCACCTGCCGGACACGCCAAAATCACCTGCGGGCTACGCCAGAACCACTTGGACGACTCTCCGAAATGACCTGCCGGGCATGTTGGAACCAACTCTCAGACGTGCCAGAAGCACGTGGCGGACAGTCCGGAATCACCTGTTGGGCATACGCAACCACCTCTGAGACGTACCAGAACCACGTGCCGTGCACGCCGGAACCACCTACCGGACAGACCGGAATCAAATTTTGGGCATGCCGGAACCACCAGTCAGATGTTCCAGAAACAGGTGCCGCAGACGCCGGAAGCACCTGCCGAGCACGTAGCAACCACCTGCTCAACTCGCCTGAACCACCTGCCGGACACGCCAAAATCACCTGCCCGCTACACCAGCACCACTTCGGGGACAAGCCGGAATCACGTGAGGGGCATGCCGGCACAGCCTCTCAGACTGAACCTCGTGCCGGACACCACAGAACCACCTGCCGGACAGACCGGAACCACCTGCCGGACACGCCGGAACCACCGGCTCGACCCGCAGGAACGACCGCTGGACATGCAAAATCACCTGCCGGCTACGCCAGAAACACTTGGCGAACATTCCGGAATCACCTGCCGGGCATGCCGGAACCACCTCTCAGATATGCCAGAACCACGTGCCAATGATCCCGGAAGCACCTGCCGAGCACGCCGGAGCCACCTGCTCGACACGCCAGAACCACCTGCCGGACACGCAAAAATCACCTGCTGGCTACGCCACAACCAGTTGGGGAACACTTCGGAATCACCTGCCGGGCTTGCTGGAACCACCTGCCGGTCATGCCAAAATCACCTGCCAACTACGCCAGTACCACTTGGCGGACACTGTGGAAACACCTGTCGGGCCGGCAGGAACCACATCTCACACGTGCCAGAACCATGTGCATGAGATGCTGGAACCACACCCCGAACAGACGGAAAACACCTGCCAGACCCGTCTGAACAACCTGCCGAGCACGCCAGAGCCACCTGCTCGACTCGCCAGAAACACCTGCCGGACACGCCAAAATCACCTGCCGGGTACGCCAGAACCACCTGGCGGACACTCCGAAATCACCTGCCGCGCATGCTGGAACCACCTCTCAGACGTGCCGGAAGCACGTGCCGGACACGCCGGAAACACCTAGCGGACAGACCGGAACCACCTGCCGAGCACGCCGGAGCCACCTGTTCGACTGGCTGGAACCACCTGCCGGACAGGCCAATATTAACTGCTGGCTATGCCAGAACCACCTGGGGGACAGTCCGGGATCACCTGCCAGCCATGGCGGAACCACCTCTCACACGTACCAGAACCACCTGCCGGAGAAGCTGGAAACACGTCCTCGACAGTCTGGAACCACCTGCCGGCCAAGCCTGAACCACCTGCCAAGCACAACGGAACAACCTGCCAGACACGCCAAAATCACCTGCGTGTTATGCCAGAACCACTTGGAGGACTCTCTGGGATGACCTGCCGGGCATGCCGGAACCACCTCTCAGACGTGCCAGAACCATGTGGCGGACAGTCCGGAATCACCTGTTGGGCATGCGCAACCACCTCTGAGACGTACCAGAACCACATGCCGTGCAGGCTGGAACCACCTACCGGACAGACCGGAATCACCTTTCGGGCATGCCGGAACCACCTGTCAGATGTGCCAGAAACACGTGCCGGAGACGCCGGAAGCACCTGCCAAGCACGTTGGAACCACCTGCTCAACTCGCCTGAACCACCTGCCGGACATGCCAAAATCACCTGCCGACTATGCCAGAACCACTTGGCGAACACTCCGGAATCACTTGCCGGGCATGCAGGAACCACATCTCAGACATGCCAGAACCCCGTGCCAATGACCCCGGAAGCACCAGCCGAGCACGCCGGAACCACCTGCTCAACTCGCCTGAACCACCTGCCGGACACGCCAAAATCACCTGCCCGCTACACCAGCACCACTTCGGGGACAAGCCGGAATCACATGAGGGGCATGCCGGCACAGCCTCTCAGACTGAACCTCGTGCCAGACACCACAGAACCACCTGCCGGACAGACCGGAACCACCTGCCGGACACGCCGGAACCACCGGCTCGACCCGCCGGAACGACCGCTGGACATGCAAAATCACCTGCCGGCTACGCCGGAAACACTTGGTGAACACTCCGGAATCACCTGCCGGGCATGCCGGAACCACCTCTCAGATATGCCAGAACCACGTGCCAATGACCCCGGAAGCACCTGCCGAGCACGCCGGAACCACCTGCTCGACTCGCCAGAACCACCTGCCGGACACGCAAAAATCACCTGCCGGCTACGCCACAACCAGTTGGGGAACACTTCGGAATCACCTGCCGGGCTTGCTGGAACCAACTGCCGGTCATGCCAAAATCACCTGCCAACTACGCCAGTACCACTTGGCGGACACTGTGGAAACACCTGTCGGGCCGGCCGGAACCACATCTCAGACGTGCCAGAACCATGTGCATGAGAAATAGGAACCACACCCCGAATAGACGGAAAACACCTGCCAGACCCGTCTGAACAACCTGCCGAGCACGCCGGAGCCACCTGCTCGACTCGCCGGAACCACCTACCTGACATGCCAAAATCACCAGCCGGGTATGCCAGAACCACTTGGCGGACACTCCGGAATCATCTGCCGGACATGCCGGAACCAGCTCTCAGACACACCAGAACCACGTGCCGGAGACGCCGGAAGCACCTGCCGAGCATGCCGGAGCCACCTGCTCGACTCGCCAGAAACACCTGCCGGACAGGCCAAAATCACCTGCCGGGTACGCCAGAACCACCTGGCAGACACTCCGAAATCACCTGTCGCGCATGCCGGAACCACCTCTCAGACGTGCCGGAAGCACGTGCCGGACACGCCGGAAACACCTACCGGACAGACCGGAACCACCTGCCGAGCACGCCGGAGCCACCTGTTCGACTGGCTGGAACCACCTGCCGGTCAGGCCAATATTAACTGCTGGCTATGCCAGAACCATCTGGGGGACAGTCCGGAATCACCTGCCAGCCATGGCGGAACCATCTCTCACACGTACCAGAACCACCTGCCGGAGAAGCTGGAAACACGTCCTGGACAGACTGGAACCACGTGACGGCCATGCCTGAACCACCTGCCGAGCATGGCGGAACCACCTGCCGGACACGCCAAAATCACCTGCGGGCTACGCCAGAACCACTTGGACGACTCTCCGAAATGACCTGCCGGGCATGTTGGAACCAACTCTCAGACGTGCCAGAAGCACGTGGCGGACAGTCCGGAATCACCTGTTGGGCATACGCAACCACCTCTGAGACGTACCAGAACCACGTGCCGTGCACGCCGGAACCACCTACCGGACAGACCGGAATCAAATTTTGGGCATGCCGGAACCACCAGTCAGATGTTCCAGAAACAGGTGCCGCAGACGCCGGAAGCACCTGCCGAGCACGTAGCAACCACCTGCTCAACTCGCCTGAACCACCTGCCGGACACGCCAAAATCACCTGCCCGCTACACCAGCACCACTTCGGGGACAAGCCGGAATCACGTGAGGGGCATGCCGGCACAGCCTCTCAGACTGAACCTCGTGCCGGACACCACAGAACCACCTGCCGGACAGACCGGAACCACCTGCCGGACACGCCGGAACCACCGGCTCGACCCGCAGGAACGACCGCTGGACATGCAAAATCACCTGCCGGCTACGCCAGAAACACTTGGCGAACATTCCGGAATCACCTGCCGGGCATGCCGGAACCACCTCTCAGATAAGCCAGAACCACGTGCCAATGATCCCGGAAGCACCTGCCGAGCACGCCGGAGCCACCTGCTCGACACGCCAGAACCACCTGCCGGACACGCAAAAATCACCTGCCGGCTACGCCACAACCAGTTGGGGAACACTTCGGAATCACCTGCCGGGCTTGCTGGAACCACCTGCCGGTCATGCCAAAATCACCTGCCAACTACGCCAGTACCACTTGGCGGACACTGTGGAAACACCTGTCGGGCCGGCAGGAACCACATCTCACACGTGCCAGAACCATGTGCATGAGATGCTGGAACCACACCCCGAACAGACGGAAAACACCTGCCAGACCCGTCTGAACAACCTGCCGAGCACGCCAGAGCCACCTGCTCGACTCGCCAGAAACACCTGCCGGACACGCCAAAATCACCTGCCGGGTACGCCAGAACCACCTGGCGGACACTCCGAAATCACCTGCCGCGCATGCTGGAACCACCTCTCAGACGTGCCGGAAGCACGTGCCGGACACGCCGGAAACACCTAGCGGACAGACCGGAACCACCTGCCGAGCACGCCGGAGCCACCTGTTCGACTGGCTGGAACCACCTGCCGGACAGGCCAATATTAACTGCTGGCTATGCCAGAACCACCTGGGGGACAGTCCGGGATCACCTGCCAGCCATGGCGGAACCACCTCTCACACGTACCAGAACCACCTGCCGGAGAAGCTGGAAACACGTCCTCGACAGTCTGGAACCACCTGCCGGCCAAGCCTGAACCACCTGCCAAGCACAACGGAACAACCTGCCAGACACGCCAAAATCACCTGCGTGTTATGCCAGAACCACTTGGAGGACTCTCTGGGATGACCTGCCGGGCATGCCGGAACCACCTCTCAGACGTGCCAGAACCATGTGGCGGACAGTCCGGAATCACCTGTTGGGCATGCGCAACCACCTCTGAGACGTACCAGAACCACATGCCGTGCAGGCTGGAACCACCTACCGGACAGACCGGAATCACCTTTCGGGCATGCCGGAACCACCTGTCAGATGTGCCAGAAACACGTGCCGGAGACGCCGGAAGCACCTGCCAAGCACGTTGGAACCACCTGCTCAACTCGCCTGAACCACCTGCCGGACATGCCAAAATCACCTGCCGACTATGCCAGAACCACTTGGCGAACACTCCGGAATCACTTGCCGGGCATGCAGGAACCACATCTCAGACATGCCAGAACCCTGTGCCAATGACCCCGGAAGCACCAGCCGAGCACGCCGGAACCACCTGCTCAACTCGCCTGAACCACCTGCCGGACACGCCAAAATCACCTGCCCGCTACACCAGCACCACTTCGGGGACAAGCCGGAATCACATGAGGGGCATGCCGGCACAGCCTCTCAGACTGAACCTCGTGCCAGACACCACAGAACCACCTGCCGGACAGACCGGAACCACCTGCCGGACACGCCGGAACCACCGGCTCGACCCGCCGGAACGACCGCTGGACATGCAAAATCACCTGCCGGCTACGCCGGAAACACTTGGTGAACACTCCGGAATCACCTGCCGGGCATGCCGGAACCACCTCTCAGATATGCCAGAACCACGTGCCAATGACCCCGGAAGCACCTGCCGAGCACGCCGGAACCACCTGCTCGACTCGCCAGAACCACCTGCCGGACACGCAAAAATCACCTGCCGGCTACGCCACAACCAGTTGGGGAACACTTCGGAATCACCTGCCGGGCTTGCTGGAACCACCTGCCGGTCATGCCAAAATCACCTGCCAACTACGCCAGTACCACTTGGCGGACACTGTGGAAACACCTGTCGGGCCGGCCGGAACCACATCTCAGACGTGCCAGAACCATGTGCATGAGAAATAGGAACCACACCCCGAATAGACGGAAAACACCTGCCAGACCCGTCTGAACAACCTGCCGAGCACGCCGGAGCCACCTGCTCGACTCGCCGGAACCACCTACCTGACATGCCCAAATCACCAGCCGGGTATGCCAGAACCACTTGGCGGACACTCCGGAATCATCTGCCGGACATGCCGGAACCAGCTCTCAGAAACACCAGAACCACGTGCCGGAGACGCCGGAAGCACCTGCCGAGCATGCCGGAGCCACCTGCTCGACTCGCCAGAAACACCTGCCGGACAGGCCAAAATCACCTGCCGGGTACGCCAGAACCACCTGGCAGACACTCCGAAATCACCTGTCGCGCATGCCGGAACCACCTCTCAGACGTGCCGGAAGCACGTGCCGGACACGCCGGAAACACCTACCGGACAGACCGGAACCACCTGCCGAGCACGCCGGAGCCACCTGTTCGACTGGCTGGAACCACCTGCCGGTCAGGCCAATATTAACTGCTGGCTATGCCAGAACCACCTGGGGGACAGTCCGGGATCACCTGCCAGCCATGGCGGAACCACCTCTCACACGTACCAGAACCACCTGCCGGAGAAGCTGGAAACACGTCCTGGACAGTCTGGAACCACCTGCCGGCCAAGCCTGAACCACCGGCCAAGCACAACGGAACAACCTGCCAGACACGCCAAAATCACCTGCGTGTTATGCCAGAACCACTTGGAGGACTCTCTGGGATGACCTGCCGGGCATGCCGGAACCACCTCTCAGACGTGCCAGAACCATGTGGCGGACAGTCCGGAATCACCTGTTGGGCATGCGCAACCACCTCTGAGACGTACCAGAACCACATGCCGTGCAGGCTGGAACCACCTACCGAACAGACCGGAATCACCTTTCGGGCATGCCGGAACCACCTGTCAGATGTGCCAGAAACACGTGCCGGAGACGCCGGAAGCTCCTGCCAAGCACGTTGGAACCACCTGCTCAGCTCGCCTGAACCACCTGCCGGACATGCCAAAATCACCTGCCGACTATGCCAGAACCGCTTGGCGAACACTCCGGAATCACTTGCCGGGCATGCAGGAACCACCTCTCAGACATGCCAGAATCCCGTGCCCATGACCCCGGAAGCACCAGCCGAGCACGCCGGAACCACCTGCTCAACTCGCCTGAACCACATGACGGATACGCAAAAATCACCTGCCCGCTACACCAGCACCACTTCGGGGACAAGCCGGAATCACGTGAGGGGCATGCCGGCACAGCCTCTCAGACTGAACCTCGTGCCGGACACCACAGAACCACCTGCCGGACAGACCGGAACCATCTGCAGGACACGCCGGAACCACCGGCTCGACCCGCCGGAACGACCGCTGGACATGCAAAATCACCTGCCGGCTACGCCGGAAACACTTGGCGAACACTCCGGAATCTCCTGCCGGGCATGCCGGAACCACCTCTCAGATATGCCAGAACCACGTGCCAATGACCCCGGAAGCACCTGCCGAGCACGCCGGAACCACCTGCTCGACTCGCCAGAACCACCTGCCGGACATGCAAAAATCACCTGCCGGCTATGCCACAACCAGTTGGGGAACACTTCGGAATCACCTGCCGGGCTTGCTGGAACCACCTGCCGGTCATGCCAAAATCACCTGCCAACTACGCCAGTACCACTTGGCGGACACTGTGGAAACACCTGTCGGGCCGGCCGGAACCACATCTCAGACGTGCCAGAACCATGTGCATGAGATGCTGGAACCACACCCCGAACAGACGGAAAACACCTGCCAGACCCGTCTGAACAACCTGCCGAGCACGCCGGAGCCACCTGCTCGACTCGCCGGAACCACCTACCTGACATGCCCAAATCACCAGCCGGGTATGCCAGAACCACTTGGCGGACACTCCGGAATCATCTGCCGGACATGCCGGAACCAGCTCTCAGACACACCAGAACCACGTGCCGGAGACGCCGGAAGCACCTGCCGAGCATGCCGGAGCCACCTGCTCGACTCGCCAGAAACACCTGCCGGACACGCCAAAATCACCTGCCGGGTACGCCAGAACCACCTGGCGGACACTCCGAAATCACCTGTCGCGCATGCCGGAACCACCTCTCAGACGTGCCGGAAGCACGTGCCGGACACGCCGCAATCACCTACCGGACAGACCGGAACCACCTGCCGAGCACGCCGGAGCCACCTGTTCGACTGGCTGGAACCACCTGCCGGACAGGCCAATATTAACTGCTGGCTATGCCAGAACCACCTGGGGGACAGTCCGGGATCACCTGCCAGCCATGGCGGAACCACCTCTCACACGTACCAGAACCACGTGCCGGAGAAGCTGGAAACACGTCCTGGACAGTCTGGAACCACCTGCCGGCCAAGCCTGAACCACCTGCCAAGCACAACGGAACAACCTGCCAGACACGCCAAAATCACCTGCGTGTTATGCCAGAACCACTTGGAGGACTCTCTGGGATGACCTGCCGGGCATGCCGGAACCACCTCTCAGACGTGCCAGAACCATGTGGCGGACAGTCCGGAATCACCTGTTGGGCATGCGCAACCACCTCTGAGACGTACCAGAACCACATGCCGTGCAGGCTGGAACCACCTACCGGACAGACCGGAATCACCTTTCGGGCATGCCGGAACCACCTGTCAGATGTGCCAGAAACACGTGCCGGAGACGCCGGAAGCACCTGCCAAGCACGTTGGAACCACCTGCTCAACTCGCCTGAACCACCTGCCGGACATGCCAAAATCACCTGCCGACTATGCCAGAACCACTTGGCGAACACTCCGGAATCACTTGCCGGGCATGCAGGAACCACATCTCTGACATGCCAGAACCCCGTGCCAATGACCCCGGAAGCACCAGCCGAGCACGCCGGAACCACCTGCTCAACTCGCCTGAACGACCTGCCGGACACGCCAAAATCACCTGCCCGCTACACCAGCACCACTTCGGGGACAAGCCGGAATCACGTGAGGGGCATGCCGGCACAGCCTCTCAGACTGAACCTCGTGCCGGACACCACAGAACCACCTGCCGGGCAGACCGGAACCACCTGCCGGACACGCCGGAACCACCAGCTCGACCCGCAGGAACGACCGCGGGACATGCAAAATCACCTGCCGGCTACGCCGGAAACACTTGGCGAACACTCCGGAATCACCTGCCGGGCATGCCCGAACCACCTCTCAGATATGCCAGAACCACGTGCCAATGACCCCGGAAGCACCTGCCGAGCACGCCGGAACCACCTGCTCGACTCGCCAGAACCACCTGCCGGACACGCAAAAATCACCTGCCGGCTACGCCACAACCAGTTGGGGAACACTTCGGAATCACCTGCCGGGCTTGCTGGAACCACCTGCCGGTCATGCCAAAATCACCTGCCAACTACGCCAGTACCACTTGGCGGACACTGTGGAAACACCTGTCGCGCCGGCCGGAACCACATCTCACACGTGCCAGAACCATGTGCATGAGATGCTGGAACCACACCCCGAACAGACGGAAAACACCTGCCAGACCCGTCTGAACAACATGCCGAGCACGCCGGAGCCACCTGCTCGACTCGCCGGAACCACCTACCTGACATGCCCAAATCACCAGCCGGGTATGCCAGAACCACTTGGCGGACACTCCGGAATCATCTGCCGGACATGCCGGAACCAGCTCTCAGACACACCAGAACCACGTGCCGGAGACGCCGGAAGCACCTGCCGAGCATGCCGGAGCCACCTGCTCGACTCGCCAGAAACACCTGCCGGACACGCCAAAATCACCTGCCGGGTACGCCAGAACCACCTGGCGGACACTCCGAAATCACCTGTCGCGCATGCCGGAACCACCTCTCAGACGTGCCGGAAGCACGTGCCGGACACGCCGGAATCACCTACCGGACAGACCGGAACCACCTGCCGAGCACGCCGGAGCCACCTGTTCGACTGGCTGGAACCACCTGCCGGACAGGCCAATATTAACTGCTGGCTATGCCAGAACCACCTGGGGGACAGTCCGGGATCACCTGCCAGCCATGGCGGAACCACCTCTCACACGTACCAGAACCACCTGCCGGAGAAGCTGGAAACACGTCCTCGACAGTCTGGAACCACCTGCCGGCCAAGCCTGAACCACCTGCCAAGCACAACGGAACAACCTGCCAGACACGCCAAAATCAACTGCGTGTTATGCCAGAACCACTTGGAGGACTCTCTGGGATGACCTGCCGGGCATGCCGGAACCACCTCTCAGACGTGCCAGAACCATGTGGCGGACAGTCCGGAATCACCTGTTGGGCATGCGCAACCACCTCTGAGACGTACCAGAACCACATGCCGTGCAGGCTGGAACCACCTACCGGACAGACCGGAATCACCTTTCGGGCATGCCGGAACCACCTGTCAGATGTGCCAGAAACACGTGCCGGAGACGCCGGAAGCACCGGCCAAGCACGTTGGAACCACCTGCTCAACTCGCCTGAACCACCTGCCGGACATGCCAAAATCACCTGCCGACTATGCCAGAACCACTTGGCGAACACTCCGGAATCACTTGCCGGGCATGCAGGAACCACCTCTCAGACATGCCAGAACCCCGTGCCAATGACCCCGGAAGCACCAGCCGAGCACGCCGGAACCACCTGCTCAACTCGCCTGAACCATCTGCCGGACACACCAAAATCACCTGCCCGCTACACCAGCACCACTTCGGGGACAAGCCGGAATCACGTGAGGGGCATGCCGGCACAGCCTCTCAGACTGAACCTCGTGCCGGACACCACAGAACCACCTGCCGGACAGACCGGAACCACCTGCCGGACACGCCGGAACCACCGGCTCGACCCGCCGGAACGACCGCTGGACATGCAAAATCACCTGCCGGCTACGCCGGAAACACTTGGCGAACACTCCGGAATCACCTGCCGGGCATGCCGGAACCACCTCTCAGATATGCCAGAACCACGTGCCAATGACCCCGGAAGCACCTGCCGAGCACGCCGGAACCACCTGCTCGACTCGCCAGAACCACCTGCCGGACACGCAAAAATCACCTGCCGGCTACGCCACAACCAGTTGGGGAACACTTCGGAATCACCTGCCGGGCTTGCTGGAACCACCTGCCGGTCATGCCAAAATCACCTGCCAACTACGCCAGTACCACTTGGCGGACACTGTGGAAACACCTGTCGCGCCGGCCGGAACCACATCTCACACGTGCCAGAACCATGTGCATGAGATGCTGGAACCACACCCCGAACAGACGGAAAACCCCTGCTAGACCCGTCTGAACAACCTGCCGAGCACGCCGGAGCCACCTGCTCGACTCGCCGGAACCACCTACCTGACATGCCCAAATCACCAGCCGGGTATGCCAGAACCACTTGGCGGACACTCCGGAATCATCTGCCGGACATGCCGGAACCAGCTCTCAGACACACCAGAACCACGTGCCGGAGACGCCGGAAGCACCTGCCGAGCATGCCGGAGCCACCTGCTCGACTCGCCAGAAACACCTGCCGGACACGCCAAAATCACCTGCCGGGTACGCCAGAACCACCTGGCGGACACTCCGAAATCACCTGTCGCGCATGCCGGAACCACCTCTCAGACGTGCCGGAAGCACGTGCCGGACACGCCGGAATCACCTAGCGGACAGACCGGAACCACCTGCCGAGCACGCCGGAGCCACCTGTTCGACTGGCTGGAACCACCTGCCGGACAGGCCAATATTAACTGCTGGCTATGCCAGAACCACCTGGGGGACAGTCCGGGATCACCTGCCAGCCATGGCGGAACCACCTCTCACACGTACCAGAACCACCTGCCGGAGAAGCTGGAAACACGTCCTGGACAGTCTGGAACCACCTGCCGGCCAAGCCTGAACCACCTGCCAAGCACAACGGAACAACCTGCCAGACACGCCAAAATCACCTGCGTGTTATGCCAGAACCACTTGGAGGACTCTCTGGGATGACCTGCCGGGCATGCCGGAACCACCTCTCAGACGTGCCAGAACCATGTGGCGGACAGTCCGGAATCACCTGTTGGGCATGCGCAACCACCTCTGAGACGTACCAGAACCACATGCCGTGCAGGCTGGAACCACCTACCGGACAGACCGGAATCACCTTTCGGGCATGCCGGAACCACCTGTCAGATGTGCCAGAAACACGTGCCGGAGACGCCGGAAGCACCTGCCAAACACGTTGGAACCACCTGCTCAACTCGCCTGAACCACCTGCCGGACATGCCAAAATCACCTGCCGACTATGCCAGAACCACTTGGCGAACACTCCGGAATCACTTGCCGGGCATGCAGGAACCACCCCTCAGACATGCCAGAACCCCGTGCCCATGACCCCGGAAGCACCAGCCGAGCACGCCGGAACCACCTGCTCAACTCGCCTGAACCACCTGCCGGACACGCCAAAATCACCTGCCCGCTACACCAGCACCACTTCGGGGACAAGCCGGAATCACGTGAGGGGCATGCCGGCACAGCCTCTCAGACTGAACCTCGTGCCGGACACCACAGAACCACCTGCCGGACAGACCGGAACCACCTGCCGGACACGCCGGAACCACCGGCTCGACCCGCCGGAACGACCGCTGGACATGCAAAATCACCTGCCGGCTACGCCGGAAACACTTGGCGAACACTCCGGAATCACCTGAGGGGCATGCCGGAACCACCTCTCAGATATGCCAGAACCACGTGCCAATGACCCCGGAAGCACCTGCCGAGCACGCCGGAACCACCTGCTCGACTCGCCAGAACCACCTGCCGGACACGCAAAAATCACCTGCCGGCTACGCCACAACCAGTTGGGGAACACTTCGGAATCACCTGCCGGGCTTGCTGGAACCACCTGCCGGTCATGCCAAAATCACCTGCCAACTACGCCAGTACCACTTGGCGGACACTGTGGAAACACCTGTCGGGCCGGCAGGAACCACATCTCACACGTGCCAGAACCATGTGCATGAGATGCTGGAACCACACCCCGAACAGACGGAAAACCCCTGCCAGACCCGTCTGAACAACCTGCCGAGCACGCCGGAGCCACCTGCTCGACTCGCCGGAACCACCTACCTGACATGCCCAAATCACCAGCCGGGTATGCCAGAACCACTTGGCGGACACTCCGGAATCATCTGCCGGACATGCCGGAACCAGCTCTCAGACACACCAGAACCACGTGCCGGAGACGCCGGAATCACCTGCCGAGAATGCCGGAGCCACCTGCTCGACTCGCCAGAAACACCTGCCGGACACGCCAAAATCACCTGCCGGGTACGCCAGAACCACCTGGCGGACACTCCGAAATCACCTGTCACGCATGCCGGAACCACCTCTCAGACGTGCCGGAAGCACGTGCCGGACACGCCGCAATCACCTAGCGGACAGACCGGAACCACCTGCCGAGCACGCCGGAGCCACCTGTTCGACTGGCTGGAACCACCTGCCGGACAGGCCAATATTAACTGCTGGCTATGCCAGAACCACCTGGGGGACAGTCCGGGATCACCTGCCAGCCATGGCGGAACCACCTCTCACACGTACCAGAACCACCTGCCGGAGAAGCTGGAAACACGTCCTGGACAGTCTGGAACCACCTGCCGGCCAAGCCTGAATCACCTGCCAAGCACAACGGAACAACCTGCCAGACACGCCAAAATCACCTGCGTGTTATGCCAGAACCACTTGGAGGACTCTCTGGGATGACCTGCCGGGCATGCCGGAACCACCTCTCAGACGTGCCAGAACCATGTGGCGGACAGTCCGGAATCACCTGTTGGGCATGCGCAACCACCTCTGAGACGTACCAGAACCACATGCCGTGCAGGCTGGAACCACCTACCGGACAGACCGGAATCACCTTTCGGGCATGCCGGAACCACCTGTCAGATGTGCCAGAAACACGTGCTGGAGACGCCGGAAGCACCTGCCAAGCACGTCGGAACCACCTGCTCAACTCGCATGAACCACCTGCCGGACATGCCAAAATCACCTGCCGACTATGCCAGAACCACTTGGCGAACACTCCGGAAACACTTGCCGGGCATGCAGGAACCACCTCTCAGACATGCCAGAACCCCGTGCCAATGACCCCGGAAGCACCAGCCGAGCACGCCGGAACCACCTGCTCAACTCGCCTGAACCACCTGCCGGACACGCCAAAATCACCTGCCCGCTACACCAGCACCACTTCGGGGACAAGCCGGAATCACGTGAGGGGCATGCCGGCACAGCCTCTCAGACTGAACCTCATGCCGGACACCACAGAACCACCTGCCGGACAGACCGGAACCACCTGCCGGACACGCCGGAACCACCGGCTCGACCCGCCGGAACGACCGCTGGACATGCAAAATCACCTGCCGGCTACGCCGGAAACACTTGGCGAACAATCCGGAATCACCTGCCGGGCATGCCGGAACCACCTCTCAGATATGCCAGAACCACGTGCCAATGACCCCGGAAGCACCTGCCGAGCACGCCGGAACCACCTGCTCGACTCGCCAGAACCACCTGCCGGACACGCAAAAATCACCTGCCGGCTACGCCACAACCAGTTGGGGAACACTTCGGAATCACCTGCCGGGCTTGCTGGAACCACCTGCCGGTCATGCCAAAATCACCTGCCAACTACGCCAGTACCACTTGGCGGACACTGTGGAAACACCTGTCGGGCCGGCCGGAACCACATCTCACACGTGCCAGAACCATGTGCATGAGATGCTGGAACCACACCCCGAACAGACGGAAAACACCTGCCAGACCCGTCTGAACAACCTGCCGAGCACGCCGGAGCCACCTGCTCGACTCGCCGGAACCACCTACCTGACATGCCAAAATCACCAGCCGGGTATGCCAGAACCACTTGGCGGACACTCCGGAATCATCTGCCGGACATGCCGGAACCAGCTCTCAGACACACCAGAACCACGTGCCGGAGACGCCGGAATCACCTGCCGAGCATGCCGGAGCCACCTGCTCGACTCGCCAGAAACACCTGCCGGACACGCCAAAATCACCTGCCGGGTACGCCAGAACCACCTGGCGGACACTCCGAAATCACCTGTCGCGCATGCCGGAACCACCTCTCAGACGTGCCGGAAGCACGTGCCGGACACGCTGGAATCACCTAGCGGACAGACCGGAACCACCTGCCGAGCACGCCGGAGCCACCTGTTCGACTGGCTGGAACCACCTGCCGGACAGGCCAATATTAACTGCTGGCTATGCCAGAACCACCTGGGGGACAGTCCGGGATCACCTGCCAGCCATGGCGGAACCACCTCTCACACGTACCAGAACCACCTGCCGGAGAAGCTGGAAACACGTCCTCGACAGTCTGGAACCACCTGCCGGCCAAGCCTGAACCACCTGCCAAGCACAACGGAACAACCTGCCAGACACGCCAAAATCACCTGCGTGCTATGCCAGAACCACTTGGAGGACTCTCTGGGATGACCTGCCGGGCATGCCGGAACCACCTCTCAGACGTGCCAGAACCATGTGGCGGACAGTCCGGAATCACCTGTTGGGCATGCGCAACCACCTCTGAGACGTACCAGAACCACATGCCGTGCAGGCTGGAACCACCTACCGGACAGACCGGAATCACCTTTCGGGCATGCCGGAACCACCTGTCAGATGTGCCAGAAACACGTGCCGGAGACGCCGGAAGCACCTGCCAAGCACGTTGGAACCACCTGCTCAACTCGCCTGAACCACCTGCCGGACATGCCAAAATCACCTGCCGACTATGCCAGAACCACTTGGCGAACACTCCGGAATCACTTGCCGGGCATGCAGGAACCACCTCTCAGACATGCCAGAACCCCGTGCCAATGACCCCGGAAGCACCAGCCGAGCACGCCGGAACCACCTGCTCAACTCGCCTGAACCACCTGCCGGACACGCCAAAATCACCTGCCCGCTACACCAGCACCACTTCGGGGACAAGCCGGAATCACGTGAGGGGCATGCCGGCACAGCCTCTCAGACTGAACCTCGTGCCGGACACCACAGAACCACCTGCCGGACAGACCGGAACCACCTGCCGGACACGGCGGAACCACCGGCTCGACCCGCCGGAACGACCGCTGGACATGCAAAATCACCTGCTGGCTACGCCGGAAACACTTGGCGAACACTCCGGAATCACCTGCCGGGCATGCCGGAACCACCTCTCAGATATGCCAGAACCACGTGCCAATGACCCCGGAAGCACCTGCCGAGCACGCCGGAACCACCTGCTCGACTCGCCAGAACCACCTGCCGGACACGCAAAAATCACCTGCCGGCTACGCCACAACCAGTTGGGGAACACTTCGGAATCACCTGCCGGGCTTGCTGGAACCACCTGCCGGTCATGCCAAAGTCACCTGCCAACTACCCCAGTACCACTTGGCGGACACTGTGGAAACACCTGTCGCGCCGGCCGGAACCACATCTCACACGTGCCAGAACCATGTGCATGAGATGCTGGAACCACACCCCGAACAGACGGAAAACCCCTGCCAGACCCGTCTGAACAACCTGCCGAGCACGCCGGAGCCACCTGCTCGACTCGCCGGAACCACCTACCTGACATGCCCAAATCACCAGCCGGGTATGCCAGAACCACTTGGCGGACACTCCGGAATCATCTGCCGGACATGCCGGAACCAGCTCTCAGACACACCAGAACCACGTGCCGGAGACGCCGGAAGCACCTGCCGAGCATGCCGGAGCCACCTGCTCGACTCGCCAGAAACACCTGCCGGACACGCCAAAATCACCTGCCGGGTACGCCAGAACCACCTGGCGGACACTCCGAAATCACCTGTCGCGCATGCCGGAACCACCTCTCAGACGTGCCGGAAGCACGTGCCGGACACGCCGCAATCACCTAGCGGACAGACCGGAACCACCTGCCGAGCACGCCGGAGCCACCTGTTCGACTGGCTGGAACCACCTGCCGGACAGGCCAATATTAACTGCTGGCTATGCCAGAACCACCTGGGGGACAGTCCGGGATCACCTGCCAGCCATGGCGGAACCACCTCTCACACGTACCAGAACCACCTGCCGGAGAAGCTGGAAACACGTCCTCGACAGTCTGGAACCACCTGCCGGCCAAGCCTGAACCACCTGCCAAGCACAACGGAACAACCTGCCAGACACGCCAAAATCACCTGCGTGTTATGCCAGAACCACTTGGAGGACTCTCTGGGATGACCTGCCGGGCATGCCGGAACCACCTCTCAGACGTGCCAGAACCATGTGGCGGACAGTCCGGAATCACCTGTTGGGCATGCGCAACCACCTCTGAGACGTACCAGAACCACATGCCGTGCAGGCTGGAACCACCTACCGGACAGACCGGAATCACCTTTCGGGCATGCCGGAACCACCTGTCAGATGTGCCAGAAACACGTGCCGGAGACGCCGGAAGCACCTGCCAAGCACGTTGGAACCACCTGCTCAACTCGCCTGAGCCACCTGCCGGACATGCCAAAATCACCTGCCGACTATGCCAGAACCACTTGGCGAACACTCCGGAATCACTTGCCGGGCATGCAGGAACCACCTCTCAGACATGCCAGAACCCCGTGCCAATGACCCCGGAAGCACCAGCCGAGCACGCCGGAACCACCTGCTCAACTCGCCTGAACCACCTGCCGGACACGCCAAAATCACCTGCCCGCTACACCAGCACCACTTCGGGGACAAGCCGGAATCACGTGAGGGGCATGCCGGCACAGCCTCTCAGACTGAACCTCGTGCCGGACACCACAGAACCACCTGCCGGACAGACCGGAACCACCTGCCGGACACGCCGGAACCACCGGCTCGACCCGCCGGAACGACCGCTGGACATGCAAAATCACCTGCCGGCTACGCCGGAAACACTTGGCGAACACTCCGGAATCACCTGAGGGGCATGCCGGAACCACCTCTCAGATATGCCAGAACCACGTGCCAATGACCCCGGAAGCACCTGCCGAGCACGCCGGAACCACCTGCTCGACTCGCCAGAACCACCTGCCGGACACGCAAAAATCACCTGCCGGCTACGCCACAACCAGTTGGGGAACACTTCGGAATCACCTGCCGGGCTTGCTGGAACCACCTGCCGGTCATGCCAAAATCACCTGCCAACTACGCCAGTACCACTTGGCGGACACTGTGGAAACACCTGTCGGGCCGGCAGGAACCACATCTCACACGTGCCAGAACCATGTGCATGAGATGCTGGAACCACACCCCGAAGAGACGGAAAACCCCTGCCAGACCCGTCTGAACAACCTGCCGAGCACGCCGGAGCCACCTGCTCGACTCGCCGGAACCACCTACCTGACATGCCCAAATCACCAGCCGGGTATGCCAGAACCACTTGGCGGACACTCCGGAATCATCTGCCGGACATGCCGGAACCAGCTCTCAGACACACCAGAACCACGTGCCGGAGACGCCGGAATCACCTGCCGAGAATGCCGGAGCCACCTGCTCGACTCGCCAGAAACACCTGCCGGACACGCCAAAATCACCTGCCGGGTACGCCAGAACCACCTGGCGGACACTCCGAAATCACCTGTCGCGCATGCCGGAACCACCTCTCAGACGTGCCGGAAGCACGTGCCGGACACGCCGCAATCACCTAGCGGACAGACCGGAACCACCTGCCGAGCACGCCGGAGCCACCTGTTCGACTGGCTGGAACCACCTGCCGGACAGGCCAATATTAACTGCTGGCTATGCCAGAACCACCTGGGGGACAGTCCGGGATCACCTGCCAGCCATGGCGGAACCACCTCTCACACGTACCAGAACCACCTGCCGGAGAAGCTGGAAACACGTCCTGGACAGTCTGGAACCACCTGCCGGCCAAGCCTGAACCACCTGCCAAGCACAACGGAACAACCTGCCAGACACGCCAAAATCACCTGCGTGTTATGCCAGAACCACTTGGAGGACTCTCTGGGATGACCTGCCGGGCATGCCGGAACCACCTCTCAGACGTGCCAGAACCATGTGGCGGACAGTCCGGAATCACCTGTTGGGCATGCGCAACCACCTCTGAGACGTACCAGAACCACATGCCGTGCAGGCTGGAACCACCTACCGGACAGACCGGAATCACCTTTCGGGCATGCCGGAACCACCTGTCAGATGTGCCAGAAACACGTGCCGGAGACGCCGGAAGCACCTGCCAAGCACGTTGGAACCACCTGCTCAACTCGCCTGAACCACCTGCCGGACATGCCAAAATCACCTGCCGACTATGCCAGAACCACTTGGCGAACACTCCGGAATCACTTGCCGGGCATGCAGGAACCACCTCTCAGACATGCCAGAACCCCGTGCCAATGACCCCGGAAGCACCAGCCGAGCACGCCGGAACCACCTGCTCAACTCGCCTGAACCACCTGCCGGACACGCCAAAATCACCTGCCCGCTACACCAGCACCACTTCGGGGACAAGCCGGAATCACGTGAGGGGCATGCCGGCACAGCCTCTCAGACTGAACCTCGTGCCGGACACCACAGAACCACCTGCCGGACAGACCGGAACCACCTGCCGGACACGCCGGAACCACCGGCTCGACCCGCCGGAACGACCGCTGGACATGCAAAATCACCTGCCGGCTACGCCGGAAACACTTGGCGAACACTCCGGAATCACCTGCCGGGCATGCCGGAACCACCTCTCAGATAAGCCAGAACCACGTGCCAATGACCCCGGAAGCACCTGCCGAGCACGCCGGAACCACCTGCTCGACTCGCCAGAACCACCTGCCGGACACGCAAAAATCACCTGCCGGCTACGCCACAACCAGTTGGGGAACACTTCGGAATCACCTGCCGGGCTTGCTGGAACCAACTGCCGGTCATGCCAAAATCACCTGCCAACTACGCCAGTACCACTTGGCGGACACTGTGGAAACACCTGTTGGGCCGGCAGGAACCACATCTCAGACGTGCCAGAAACATGTGCATGACATGCAGGATCCACACCCCGAATAGACGGAAAACACCTGCCAGACCCGTCTGAACAACCTGCCGAAAACGCCGGAGCCACCTGCTCGACTCGCCGGAACCACCTACCTGACATGCCCAAATCACCAGCCGGGTATGCCAGAACCACTTGGCGGACACTCCGGAATCATCTGCCGGACATGCCGGAACCAGCTCTCAGACACACCAGAACCACGTGCCGGAGACGCCGGAAGCACCTGCCGAGCATGCCGGAGCCACCTGCTCGACTCGCCAGAAACACCTGCCGGACACGCCAATATCACCTGCCGGGTTGCCAGAACCACCTGGCGGACACTCCGAAATCACCTGCCGCGCATGCTGGAACCACCTCTCAGACGTGCCGGAAGCACGTGCCGGACACGCCGGAAACACCTAGCGGACAGACCGGAACCACCTGCCGAGCACGCCGGAGCCACCTGTTCGACTGGCTGGAACCACCTGCCGGACAGGCCAATATCAACTGCTGGCTATGCCCGAACCACCTGGGGGACAGTCCGGGATCACCTGCCAGCCATGGCGGAACCACCTCTCACACGTACCAGAACCACCTGCCGGAGAAGCTGGAAACACGTCCTGGACAGTCTGGAACCACCTGCCGGCCAAGCCTGAACCACCTGCCAAGCACAACGGAACAACCTGCCAGACACGCCAAAATCACCTGCGTGTTATGCCAGAACCACTTGGAGGACTCTCTGGGATGACCTGCCGGGCATGCCGGAACCACCTCTGCGACGTGCCAGAACCATGTGGCGGACAGTCCGGAATCACCTGTTGGGCATGCGCAACCACCTCTGAGACGTACCAGAACCACATGCCGTGCAGGCTGGAACCACCTACCGGACAGACCGGAATCACCTTTCGGGCATGCCGGAACCACCTGTCAGATGTGCCAGAAACACGTGCCGGAGACGCCGGAAGCACCTGCCAAGCACGTTGGAACCACCTGCTCAACTCGCCTGAACCACCTGCTGGACATGCCAAAATCACCTGCCGACTATGCCAGAACCACTTGGCGAACACTCCGGAATCACTTGCCGGGCATGCAGGAACCACCTCTCAGATATGCCAGAACCCCGTGCCAATGACCCCGGAAGCACCAGCCGAGCACGCCGGAACCACCTGCTCAACTCGCCTGAACCAACTGCCGGACACGCCAAAATCACCTGCCCGCTACACCAGCACCACTTCGGGGACAAGCCGGAATCACGTGAGGGGCATGCCGGCACAGCCTCTCAGACTGAACCTCGTGCCGGACACCACAGAACCACCTGCCGGACAGACCGGAACCACCTGCCGGACACGCCGGAACCACCGGCTCGACCCGCCGGAACGACCGCTGGACATGCAAAATCACCTGCCGGCTACGCCGGAAACACTTGGCGAACACTCCGGAATCACCTGCCGGGCATGCCGGAACCACCTCTCAGATATGCCAGAACCACGTGCCAATGACCCTGGAAGCACCTTCCGAGCACGCCGGAACCACCTGCTCGACTCGCCAGAACCACCTGCCGGACACGCAAAAATCACCTGCCGGCTACGCCACAACCAGTTGGGGAACACTTCGGAATCACCTGCCGGGCTTGCTGGAACCACCTGCCGGTCATCCCAAAATCACCTGCCAACTACGCCAGGACCACTTGGCGGACACTGTCGAAACACCTGTCGGGCCGGCCAGAACAACATCTCACACGTGTCAGAACCATGTGCATGAGATGCTGGAACCACACCCCGAACAGACGGAAAACACCTGCCAGACCCGTCTGAACAACCTGCCGAGCACGCCGGAGCCACCTGCTCGACTCGCCGGAACCACCTACCTGACATGCCCAAATCACCAGCCGGGTATGCCAGAACCACTTGGCGGACACTCCGGAATCATCTGCCGGACATGCCGGAACCAGCTCTCATACACACCAGAACCACGTGCCGGAGACGCCGGAAGCACCTGCCGAGCATGCCGGAGCCACCTGCTCGACTCGCCAGAAACACCTGCCGGACACGCCAAAATCACCTGCCGGGTACGCCAGAACCACCTGGCGGACACTCCGAAATCACCTGCCACGCATGCCGGAACCACCTCTCAGACGTGCCGGAAGCACATGCCAGACACGCCGGAAACACCTACCGGACAGACCGGAACCACCTGCCGAGCACGCCGGAGCCACCTGTTCGACTGGCTGGAACCACCTGCCGGACAGGCCAATATTAACTGCTGGCTATGCCAGAACCATCTGGGGGACAGTCCGGAATCACCTGCCAGCCATGGCGGAACCATCTCTCACACGTACCAGAACCACCTGCCGGAGAAGCTGGAAACACGTCCTGGACAGACTGGAACCACGTGACGGCCATGCCTGAACCACCTGCCGAGCATGGCGGAACCACCTGCCGGACACGCCAAAATCACCTGCGGGCTACGCCAGAACCACTTGGACGACTCTCCGAAATGACCTGCCGGGCATGTTGGAACCACCTCTCAGACGTGCCAGAAGCACGTGGCGGACAGTCCGGAATCACCTGTTGGGCATACGCAACCACCTCTGAGACGTACCAGAACCACGTGCCGTGCACGCCGGAACCACCTACCTGACAGACCGGAATCAACTTTTGGGCATGCCGGAACCACCTGTCAGATGTGCCAGAAACACGTGCCAGAGACGCCGGAAGCACCTGCCGAGCACGTCGCAACCACCTGCTCAACTCGCCTGAACCACCTGCCGGACACGCCAAAATCACCTGCCCGCTACACCAGCACCACTTCGGGGACAAGCCGGAATCACGTGAGGGGCATGCCGGCACAGCCTCTCAGACTGAACCTCGTGCCGGACACCACAGAACCACCTGCCGGACAGACCGGAACCACCTGCCGGACACGCCGGAACCACCGGCTCGACCCGCCGGAACGACCGCTGGACATGCAAAATCACCTGCCGGCTACGCCGGAAACACTTGCCGAACACTCCGGAATCACCTGCCGGGCATGCCGGAACCACCTCTCAGATAAGCCAGAACCACGTGCCAATGACCCCGGAAGCACCTGCCGAGCACGCCGGAACCACCTGCTCGACTCGCCAGAACCACCTGCCGGACACGCAAAAATCACCTGCCGGCTACGCCACAACCAGTTGGGGAACACTTCGGAATCACCTGCCGGGCTTGCTGGAACCACCTGCCGGTCATCCCAAAATCACCTGCCAACTACGCCAGGACCACTTGGCGGACACTGTGGAAACACCTGTCGGGCCGGCCGGAACCACATCTCACACGTGCCAGAACCATGTGCATGAGATGCTGGAACCACACCCCGAAAAGACGGAAAACACCTGCCAGACCCGTCTGAACAACCTGCCGAGCATGCCAGAGCCACCTGCTCGACTCGCCGGAACCACCTACCTGACATGCCCAAATCACCAGCCGGGTATGCCAGAACCACTTGGCGGACACTCCGGAATCATCTGCCGGACATGCCGGAACCAGCTCTCAGACACACCAGAACCACGTGCCGGAGACGCCGGAAGCACCTGCCGAGCATGCCGGAGCCACCTGCTCGACTCGCCAGAAACACCTGCCGGACACGCCAAAATCACCTGCCGGGTACGCCAGAACCACCTGGCGGACACTCCGAAATCACCTGTCGCGCATGCCGGAACCACCTCTCAGACGTGCCGGAAGCACGTGCCGGACACGCCGGAATCACCTACCGGACAGACCGGAACCACCTGCCGAGCACGCCGGAGCCACCTGTTCGACTGGCTGGAACCACCTGCCGGACAGGCCAATATTAACTGCTGGCTATGCCAGAACCACCTGGGGGACAGTCCGGGATCACCTGCCAGCCATGGCGGAACCACCTCTCACACGTACCAGAACCACCTGCCGGAGAAGCTGGAAACACGTCCTCGACAGTCTGGAACCACCTGCCGGCCAAGCCTGAACCACCTGCCAAGCACAACGGAACAACCTGCCAGACACGCCAAAATCACCTGCGTGTTATGCCAGAACCACTTGGAGGACTCTCTGGGATGACCTGCCGGGCATGCCGGAACCACCTCTCAGACGTGCCAGAACCATGTGGCGGACAGTCCGGAATCACCTGTTGGGCATGCGCAACCACCTCTGAGACGTACCAGAACCACATGCCGTGCAGGCTGGAACCACCTACCGGACAGACCGGAATCACCTTTCGGGCATGCCGGAACCACCTGTCAGATGTGCCAGAAACACGTGCCGGAGACGCCGGAAGCACCGACCAAGCACGTTGGAACCACCTGCTCAACTCGCCTGAACCACCTGCCGGACATGCCAAAATCACCTGCCGACTATGCCAGAACCACTTGGCGAACACTCCGGAATCACTTGCCGGGCATGCAGGAACCACCTCTCAGACATGCCAGAACCCCGTGCCAATGACCCCGGAAGCACCAGCCGAGAACGCCGGAACCACCTGCTCGACTCGGCTGAACCACCTGCCGGACACGCCAAAATCACCTGCCCGCTATACCAGCACCACTTCGGGGACAAGCCGGAATCACGTGAGGGGCATGCCGGCACAGCCTCTCAGACTGAACCTCGTGCCGGACACCACAGAACCACCTGCCGGACAGACCGGAACCACCTGCCGGACACGCCGGAACCACCGGCTCGACCCGCCGGAACGACCGCTGGACATGCAAAATCACCTGCCGGCTACGCCGGAAACACTTGGCGAACACTCCGGAATCACCTGCCGGGCATGCCGGAACCACCTCTCAGATAAGCCAGAACCACGTGCCAATGACCCCGGAAGCACCTGCCGAGCACGCCGGAACCACCTGCTCGACTCGCCAGAACCACCTGCCGGACACGCAAAAATCACCTGCCGGCTACGCCACAACCAGTTGGGGAACACTTCGGAATCACCTGCCGGGCTTGCTGGAACCACCTGCCGGTCATGACAAAATCACCTGCCAACTACGCCAGTACCACTTGGCGGACACTGTGGAAACACCTGTTGGGCCGGCCGGAACCACATCTCACACGTGCCAGAACCATGTGCATGAGATGCTGGAACCACACCCCGAATAGACGGAAAACACCTGCCAGACCCGTCTGAACAACCTGCCGAAAACGCCGGAGCCACCTGCTCGACTCGCCGGAACCACCTACCTGACATGCCCAAATCACCAGCCGGGTATGCCAGAACCACTTGGCGGACACTCCGGAATCATCTGCCGGACATGCCGGAACCAGCTCTCAGACACACCAGAACCACGTGCCGGAGACGCCGGAAGCACCTGCCGAGCATGCCGGAGCCACCTGCTCGACTCGCCAGAAACACCTGCCGGACACGCCAATATCACCTGCCGGGTACGCCAGAACCACCTGGCGGACACTCCGAAATCACCTGCTGCGCATGCTGGAACCACCTCTCAGACGTGCCGGAAGCACGTGCCAGACACGCCGGAAACACCTAGCGGACAGACCGGAACCACCTGCCGAGCACGCCGGAGCCACCTGTTCGACTGGCTGGAACCACCTGCCAGACAGGCCAATATTAACTGCTGGCTATGCCAGAACCACGTGGGGGACAGTCTGGGATCACCTGCCAGCCATGGCGGAACCACCTCTCACACGTACCAGAACCACCTGCCGGAGAAGCTGGAAACACGTCCTGGACAGTCTGGAACCACCTGCCGGCCAAGCCTGAACCACCTGCCAAGCACAACGGAACAACCTGCCAGACACGCCAAAATCACCTGCGTGTTATGCCAGAACCACTTGGAGGACTCTCTGGGATGACCTGCCGGGCATGCCGGAACCACCTCTCAGACGTGCCAGAACCATGTGGCGGACAGTCCGGAATCACCTGTTGGGCATGCGCAACCACCTCTGAGACGTACCAGAACCACATGCCGTGCAGGCTGGAACCACCTACCGGACAGACCGGAATCACCTTTCGGGCATGCCGGAACCACCTGTCAGATGTGCCAGAAACACGTGCCGGAGACGCCGGAAGCACCTGCGAAGCACGTTGGAACCACCTGCTCAACTCGCCTGAACCACCTGCCGGACATGCCAAAATCACCTGCCGACTATGCCAGAACCACTTGGCGAACACTCCGGAATCACTTGCCGGGCATGCAGGAACCACCTCTCAGACATGCCAGAACCCCGTGCCAATGACCCCGGAAGCACCAGCCGAGCACGCCGGAACCACCTGCTCAACTCGCCTGAACCAACTGCCGGACACGCCAAAATCACCTGCCCGCTACACCAGCACCACTTCGGGGACAAGCCGGAATCACGTGAGGGGCATCCCGGCACAGCCTCTCAGACTGAACCTCGTGCCGGACACCACAGAACCACCTGCCGGACAGACCGGAACCACCTGCCGGACACGCCGGAACCACCGGCTCGACCCGCCGGAACGACCGCTGGACATGCAAAATCACCTGCCAGCTACGCCGGAAACACTTGGCGAACACTCCGGAATCACCTGCCGGGCATGCCGGAACCACCTCTCAGATATGCCAGAACCACGTGCCAATGACCTGGAAGCACCTTCCGAGCACGCCGGAACCACCTGCTCGACTCGCCAGAACCACCTGCCGGACACGCAAAAATCACCTGCCGGCTACGCCACAACCAGTTGGGGAACACTTCGGAATCACCTGCCGGGCTTGCTGGAACCAACTGCCGGTCATGCCAAAATCACCTGCCAACTACGCCAGTACCACTTGGCGGACACTGTGGAAACACCTGTTGGGCCGGCCGGAACCACATCTCACACGTGCCAGAACCATGTGCATGAGCTGCAGGAACCACACCCCGAATAGACGGAAAACACCTGCCAGACCCGTCTGAACAACCTGCCGAGCACGCCGGAGCCACCTGCTCGACTCGCCGGAACCACCTACCTGACATGCCCAAATCAACAGCCGGGTATGCCAGAACCACTTGGCGGACACTCCGGAATCATCTGCCGGACATGCCGGAACCAGCTCTCAGACACACCAGAACCACGTGCCGGAGACGCCGGAAGCACCTGCCGAGCATGCCGGAGCCACCTGCTCGACTCGCCAGAAACACCTGCCGGACACGCCAAAATCACCTGCCGGGTACGCCAGAACCACCTGGCGGACACTCCGAAATCACCTGTCGCGCATGCCAGAACCAGCTCTCAGACGTGCCGGAAGCACGTGCCGGACACGCCGGAATCACCTAGCGGACAGACCGGAACCACCTGCCGAGCACGCCAGAGCCACCTGTTCGACTGGCTGGAACCACCTGCCGGACAGGCCAATATTAACTGCTGGCTATGCCAGAACCACCTGGGTGACAGTCCGGGATCACCTGCCAGCCATGGCGGAACCACCTCTCACACGTACCAGAACCACCTGCCAGAGAAGCTGGAAACACGTCCTGGACATTCTGGAACCACCTGCCGACCAAGCCTGAACCACCGGCCAAGCACAACGGAACAACCTGCCAGACACGCCAAAATCACCTGCGTGTTATGCCAGAACCACTTGGAGGACTCTCTGGGATGACCTGCCAGGCATGTCGGAACCACCTCTCAGACGTGCCAGAACCATGTGGCGGACAGTCCGGAATCACCTGTTGGGCATGCGCAACCACCTCTGAGACGTACCAGAACCACATGCCGTGCAGGCTGGAACCACCTACCGGACAGACCGGAATCACCTTTCGGGCATGCCGGAACCACCTGTCAGATGTGCCAGAAACACGTGCCGGAGACGCCGGAAGCACCTGCCAAGCACGTTGGAACCACCTGCTCAGCTCGCCTGAACCACCTGCCGGACATGCCAAAATCACCTGCCGACTATGCCAGAACCGCTTGGCGAACACTCCGGAATCACTTGCCGGGCATGCAGGAACCACCTCTCAGACATGCCAGAACCCCGTGCCAATGACCCCGGAAGCACCAGCCGAGCACGCCGGAACCACCTGCTCAACTCGCCTGAACCACCTGCCGGACACGCCAAAATCACCTGCCCGCTACACCAGCACCACTTCGGGGACAAGCCGGAATCACGTGAGGGGCATGCCGGCACAGCCTCTCAGACTGAACCTCGTGCCGGACACCACAGAACCACCTGCCGGACAGACCGGAACCACCTGCCGGACACGCCGGAACCACCGGCTCGACCCGCCGGAACGACCGCTGGACATGCAAAATCACCTGCCGGCTACGCCGGAAACACTTGGCGAACACTCCGGAATCACCTGCCGGGCATGCCGGAACCACCTCTCAGATAAGCCAGAACCACGTGCCAATGACCCCGGAAGCACCTGCCGAGCACGCCGGAACCACCTGCTCGACTCGCCAGAACCACCTGCCGGACACGCAAAAATCACCTGCCGGCTACGCCACAACCAGTTGGGGAACACTTCGGAATCACCTGCCGGGCTTGCTGGAACCACCTGCCGGTCATGCCAAAATCACCTGCCAACTACGCCAGTACCACTTGGCGGACACTGTGGAAACACCTGTCGCGCCGGCCGGAACCACATCTCACACGTGCCAGAACCATGTGCATGAGATGCTGGAACCACACCCCGAACAGACGGAAAACACCTGCCAGACCCGTCTGAACAACCTGCCGAGCACGCCAGAGCCACCTGCTCGACTCGCCGGAACCACCTACCTGACATGCCAAAATCACCAGCCCGGTATGCCAGAACCACTTGGCGGACACTCCGGAATCATCTGCCGGACATGCCGGAACCAGCTCTCAGACACACCAGAACCACGTGCCGGAGACGCCGGAAGCACCTGCCGAGCATGCCGGAGCCACCTGCTCGACTCGCCAGAAACACCTGCCGGACACGCCAAAATCACCTGCCGGGTACGCCAGAACCACCTGGCGGACACTCCGAAATCACCTGTCGCGCATGCCGGAACCACCTCTCAGACGTGCCGGAAGCACGTGCCGGACACGCCGGAATCACCTAGCGGACAGACCGGAACCACCTGCCGAGCACGCCGGAGCCACCTGTTCGACTGGCTGGAACCACCTGCCGGACAGGCCAATATTAACTGCTGGCTATGCCAAAAGCACCTGGGGGACAGTCCGGGATCACCTGCCAGCCATGGCGGAACCACCTCTCACACGTACCAGAACCACCTGCCGGAGAAGCTGGAAACACGTCCTGGACAGTCTGGAACCACCTGCCGACCAAGCCTGAACCACCGGCCAAGCACAACGGAACAACCTGCCAGACACGCCAAAATCACCTGCGTGTTATGCCAGAACCACTTGGAGGACTCTCTGGGATGACCTGCCGGGCATGTCGGAACCACCTCTCAGACGTGCCAGAACCATGTGGCGGACAGTCCGGAATCACCTGTTGGGCATGCGCAACCACCTCTGAGACGTACCAGAACCACATGCCGTGCAGGCTGGAACCACCTACCGGACAGACCGGAATCACCTTTCGGGCATGCCGGAACCACCTGTCAGATGTGCCAGAAACACGTGCCGGAGACGCCGGAAGCACCTGCCAAGCACGTTGGAACCACCTGCTCAGCTCGCCTGAACCACCTGCCGGACATGCCAAAATCACCTGCCGACTATGCCAGAACCACTTGGCGAACACTCCGGAATCACTTGCCGGGCATGCAGGAACCACCTCTCAGACATGCCAGAACCCCGTGCCAATGACCCCGGAAGCACCAGCCGAGCACGCCGGAACCACCTGCTCAACTCGCCTGAACCACCTGCCGGACACGCCAAAATCACCTGCCCGCTACACCAGCACCACTTCGGGGACAAGCCGGAATCACGTGAGGGGCATGCCGGCACAGCCTCTCAGACTGAACCTCGTGCCGGACACCACAGAACCACCTGCCGGACAGACCGGAACCACCTGCCGGACACGCCGGAACCACCGGCTCGACCCGCCGGAACGACCGCTGGACATGCAAAATCACCTGCCGGCTACGCCGGAAACACTTGGCGAACACTCCGGAATCACCTGCCGGGCATGCCGGAACCACCTCTCAGATAAGCCAGAACCACGTGCCAATGACCCCGGAAGCACCTGCCGAGCACGCCGGAACCACCTGCTCGACTCGCCAGAACCACCTGCCGGACACGCAAAAATCACCTGCCGGCTACGCCACAACCAGTTGGGGAACACTTCGGAATCACCTGCCGGGCTTGCTGGAACCACCTGCCGGTCATGACAAAATCACCTGCCAACTACGCCAGTACCACTTGGCGGACACTGTGGAAACACCTGTCGCGCCGGCCGGAACCACATCTCACACGTGCCAGAACCATGTGCATGAGATGCTGGAACCACACCCCGAATAGACGGAAAACACCTGCCAGACCCGTCTGAACAACCTGACGAAAACGCCGGAGCCACCTGCTCGACTTGCCGGAACCACCTACCTGACATGCCCAAATCACCAGCCGGGTATGCCAGAACCACTTGGCGGACACTCCGGAATCATCTGCCGGACATGCCGGAACCAGCTCTCAGACACACCAGAACCACGTGCCGGAGACGCCGGAAGCACCTGCCGAGCATGCCGGAGCCACCTGCTCGACTCGCCAGAAACACCTGCCGGACACGCCAATATCACCTGCCGGGTACGCCAGAACCACCTGGCGGACACTCGAAATCACCTGCCGCGCATGCTGGAACCACCTCTCAGACGTGCCGGAAGCACGTGCCAGACACGCCGGAAACACCTAGCGGACAGACCGGAACCACCTGCCGAGCACGCCGGAGCCACCTGTTCGACTGGCTGGAACCACCTGCCAGACAGGCCAATATTAACTGCTGGCTATGCCAGAACCACCTGGGGGACAGTCTGGGATCACCTGCCAGCCATGGCGGAACCACCTCTCACACGTACCAGAACCACCTGCCGGAGAAGCTGGAAACACGTCCTGGACAGTCTGGAACCACCTGCCGGCCAAGCCTGAACCACCTGCCAAGCACAACGGAACAACCTGCCAGACACGCCAAAATCACCTGCGTGTTATGCCAGAACCACTTGGAGGACTCTCTGGGATGACCTGCCGGGCATGCCGGAACCACCTCTCAGACGTGCCAGAACCATGTGGCGGACAGTCCGGAATCACCTGTTGGGCATGCGCAACCACCTCTGAGACGTACCAGAACCACATGCCGTGCAGGCTGGAACCACCTACCGGACAGACCGGAATCACCTTTCGGGCATGCCGGAACCACCTGTCAGATGTGCCAGAAACACGTGCCGGAGACGCCGGAAGCACCTGCCAAGCACGTTGGAACCACCTGCTCAACTCGCCTGAACCACCTGCCGGACATGCCAAAATCACCTGCCGACTATGCCAGAACCACTTGGCGAACACTCCGGAATCACTTGCCGGGCATGCAGGAACCACCTCTCAGACATGCCAGAACCCCGTGCCAATGACCCCGGAAGCACCAGCCGAGCACGCCGGAACCACCTGCTCAACTCGCCTGAACCAACTGCCGGACACGCCAAAATCACCTGCCCGCTACACCAGCACCACTTCGGGGACAAGCCGGAATCACGTGAGGGGCATGCCGGCACAGCCTCTCAGACTGAACCTCGTGCCGGACACCACAGAACCACCTGCCGGACAGACTGGAACCACCTGCCGGACACGCCGGAACCACCGGCTCGACCCGCCGGAACGACCGCTGGACATGCAAAATCACCTGCCGGCTACGCCGGAAACACTTGGCGAACACTCCGGAATCACCTGCCGGGCATGCCGGAACCACCTCTCAGATATGCCAGAACCACGTGCCAATGACCCCGGAAGCACCTGCCGAGCACGCCGGAACCACCTGCTCGACTCGCCAGAACCACCTGCCGGACACGCAAAAATCACCTGCCGGCTACGCCACAACCAGTTGGGGAACACTTCGGAATCACCTGCCGGGCTTGCTGGAACCAACTGCCGGTCATGCCAAAATCACCTGCCAACTACGCCAGTACCACTTGGCGGACACTGTGGAAACACCTGTTGGGCCGGCCGGAACCACATCTCAGACGTGCCAGAACCATGTGCATGAGCTGCAGGAACCACACCCCGAATAGACGGAAAACACCTGCCAGACCCGTCTGAACAACCTGCCGAGCACGCCGGAGCCACCTGCTCGACTCGCCGGAACCACCTACCTGACATGCCCAAATCACCAGCCGGGTATGCCAGAACCACTTGGCGGACACTCCGGAATCATCTGCCGGACATGCCGGAACCAGCTCTCAGACACACCAGAACCACGTGCCGGAGACGCCGGAAGCACCTGCCGAGCATGCCGGAGCCACCTGCTCGACTCGCCAGAAACACCTGCCGGACACGCCAAAATCACCTGCCGGGTACGCCAGAACCACCTGGCGGACACTCCGAAATCACCTGTCGCGCATGCCGGAACCAGCTCTCAGACGTGCCGGAAGCACGTGCCGGACACGCCGGAATCACCTAGCGGACAGACCGGAACCACCTGCCGAGCACGCCAGAGCCACCTGTTCGACTGGCTGGAACCACCTGCCGGACAGGCCAATATTAACTGCTGGCTATGCCAAAAGCACCTGGGGGACAGTCCGGGATCACCTGCCAGCCATGGCGGAACCACCTCTCACACGTACCAGAACCACCTGCCGGAGAAGCTGGAAACACGTCCTGGACAGTCTGGAACCACCTGCCGACCAAGCCTGAACCACCGGCCAAGCACAACGGAACAACCTGCCAGACACGCCAAAATCACCTGCGTGTTATGCCAGAACCACTTGGAGGACTCTCTGGGATGACCTGCCGGGCATGTCGGAACCACCTCTCAGACGTGCCAGAACCATGTGGCGGACAGTCCGGAATCACCTGTTGGGCATGCGCAACCACCTCTGAGACGTACCAGAACCACATGCCGTGCAGGCTGGAACCACCTACCGGACAGACCGGAATCACCTTTCGGGCATGCCGGAACCACCTGTCAGATGTGCCAGAAACACGTGCCGGAGACGCCGGAAGCACCTGCGAAGCACGTTGGAACCACCTGCTCAACTCGCCTGAACCACCTGCCGGACATGCCAAAATCACCTGCCGACTATGCCAGAACCACTTGGCGAACACTCCGGAATCACTTGCCGGGCATGCAGGAACCACCTCTCAGACATGCCAGAACCCCGTGCCAATGACCCCGGAAGCACCAGCCGAGCACGCCGGAACCACCTGCTCAACTCGCCTGAACCAACTGCCGGACACGCCAAAATCACCTGCCCGCTACACCAGCACCACTTCGGGGACAAGCCGGAATCACGTGAGGGGCATCCCGGCACAGCCTCTCAGACTGAACCTCGTGCCGGACACCACAGAACCACCTGCCGGACAGACCGGAACCACCTGCCGGACACGCCGGAACCACCGTCTCGACCCGCCGGAACGACCGCTGGACATGCAATATCACCTGCCAGCTACGCCGGAAACACTTGGCGAACACTCCGGAATCACCTGCCGGGCATGCCGGAACCACCTCTCAGATATGCCAGAACCACGTGCCAATGACCTGGAAGCACCTTCCGAGCACGCCGGAACCACCTGCTCGACTCGCCAGAACCACCTGCCGGACACGCAAAAATCACCTGCCGGCTACGCCACAACCAGTTGGGGAACACTTCGGAATCACCTGCCGGGCTTGCTGGAACCACCTGCCGGTCATGCCAAAATCACCTGCCAACTACGCCAGTACCACTTGGCGGACACTGTGGAAACACCTGTCGCGCCGGCCGGAACCACATCTCACACGTGCCAGAACCATGTGCATGAGATGCTGGAACCACACCCCGAACAGACGGAAAACACCTGCCAGACCCGTCTGAACAACCTGCCGAGCACGCCAGAGCCACCTGCTCGACTCGCCGGAACCACCTACCTGACATGCCAAAATCACCAGCCCGGTATGCCAGAACCACTTGGCGGACACTCCGGAATCATCTGCCGGACATGCCGGAACCAGCTCTCAGACACACCAGAACCACGTGCCGGAGACGCCGGAAGCACCTGCCGAGCATGCCGGAGCCACCTGCTCGACTCGCCAGAAACACCTGCCGGACACGCCAAAATCACCTGCCGGGTACGCCAGAACCACCTGGCGGACACTCCGAAATCACCTGTCGCGCATGCCGGAACCACCTCTCAGACGTGCCGGAAGCACGTGCCGGACACGCCGGAATCACCTAGCGGACAGACCGGAACCACCTGCCGAGCACGCCGGAGCCACCTGTTCGACTGGCTGGAACCACCTGCCGGACAGGCCAATATTAACTGCTGGCTATGCCAAAAGCACCTGGGGGACAGTCCGGGATCACCTGCCAGCCATGGCGGAACCACCTCTCACACGTACCAGAACCACCTGCCGGAGAAGCTGGAAACACGTCCTGGACAGTCTGGAACCACCTGCCGACCAAGCCTGAACCACCGGCCAAGCACAACGGAACAACCTGCCAGACACGCCAAAATCACCTGCGTGTTATGCCAGAACCACTTGGAGGACTCTCTGGGATGACCTGCCGGGCATGTCGGAACCACCTCTCAGACGTGCCAGAACCATGTGGCGGACAGTCCGGAATCACCTGTTGGGCATGCGCAACCACCTCTGAGACGTACCAGAACCACATGCCGTGCAGGCTGGAACCACCTACCGGACAGACCGGAATCACCTTTCGGGCATGCCGGAACCACCTGTCAGATGTGCCAGAAACACGTGCCGGAGACACCGGAAGCACCTGCCAAGCACGTTGGAACCACCTGCTCAGCTCGCCTGAACCACCTGCCGGACATGCCAAAATCACCTGCCGACTATGCCAGAACCACTTGGCGAACACTCCGGAATCACTTGCCGGGCATGCAGGAACCACCTCTCAGACATGCCAGAACCCCGTGCCAATGACCCCGGAAGCACCAGCCGAGCACGCCGGAACCACCTGCTCAACTCGCCTGAACCACCTGCCGGACACGCCAAAATCACCTGCCCGCTACACCAGCACCACTTCGGGGACAAGCCGGAATCACGTGAGGGGCATGCCGGCACAGCCTCTCAGACTGAACCTCGTGCCGGACACCACAGAACCACCTGCCGGACAGACCGGAACCACCTGCCGGACACGCCGGAACCACCGGCTCGACCCGCCGGAACGACCGCTGGACATGCAAAATCACCTGCCGGCTACGCCGGAAACACTTGGCGAACACTCCGGAATCACCTGCCGGGCATGCCGGAACCACCTCTCAGATAAGCCAGAACCACGTGCCAATGACCCCGGAAGCACCTGCCGAGCACGCCGGAACCACCTGCTCGACTCGCCAGAACCACCTGCCGGACACGCAAAAATCACCTGCCGGCTACGCCACAACCAGTTGGGGAACACTTCGGAATCACCTGCCGGGCTTGCTGGAACCACCTGCCGGTCATGACAAAATCACCTGCCAACTACGCCAGTACCACTTGGCGGACACTGTGGAAACACCTGTCGCGCCGGCCGGAACCACATCTCACACGTGCCAGAACCATGTGCATGAGATGCTGGAACCACACCCCGAATAGACGGAAAACACCTGCCAGACCCGTCTGAACAACCTGACGAAAACGCCGGAGCCACCTGCTCGACTTGCCGGAACCACCTACCTGACATGCCCAAATCACCAGCCGGGTATGCCAGAACCACTTGGCGGACACTCCGGAATCATCTGCCGGACATGCCGGAACCAGCTCTCAGACACACCAGAACCACGTGCCGGAGACGCCGGAAGCACCTGCCGAGCATGCCGGAGCCACCTGCTCGACTCGCCAGAAACACCTGCCGGACACGCCAATATCACCTGCCGGGTACGCCAGAACCACCTGGCGGACACTCGAAATCACCTGCCGCGCATGCTGGAACCACCTCTCAGACGTGCCGGAAGCACGTGCCAGACACGCCGGAAACACCTAGCGGACAGACCGGAACCACCTGCCGAGCACGCCGGAGCCACCTGTTCGACTGGCTGGAACCACCTGCCAGACAGGCCAATATTAACTGCTGGCTATGCCAGAACCACCTGGGGGACAGTCTGGGATCACCTGCCAGCCATGGCGGAACCACCTCTCACACGTACCAGAACCACCTGCCGGAGAAGCTGGAAACACGTCCTGGACAGTCTGGAACCACCTGCCGGCCAAGCCTGAACCACCTGCCAAGCACAACGGAACAACCTGCCAGACACGCCAAAATCACCTGCGTGTTATGCCAGAACCACTTGGAGGACTCTCTGGGATGACCTGCCGGGCATGCCGGAACCACCTCTCAGACGTGCCAGAACCATGTGGCGGACAGTCCGGAATCACCTGTTGGGCATGCGCAACCACCTCTGAGACGTACCAGAACCACATGCCGTGCAGGCTGGAACCACCTACCGGACAGACCGGAATCACCTTTCGGGCATGCCGGAACCACCTGTCAGATGTGCCAGAAACACGTGCCGGAGACGCCGGAAGCACCTGCCAAGCACGTTGGAACCACCTGCTCAACTCGCCTGAACCACCTGCCGGACATGCCAAAATCACCTGCCGACTATGCCAGAACCACTTGGCGAACACTCCGGAATCACTTGCCGGGCATGCAGGAACCACCTCTCAGACATGCCAGAACCCCGTGCCAATGACCCCGGAAGCACCAGCCGAGCACGCCGGAACCACCTGCTCAACTCGCCTGAACCAACTGCCGGACACGCCAAAATCACCTGCCCGCTACACCAGCACCACTTCGGGGACAAGCCGGAATCACGTGAGGGGCATGCCGGCACAGCCTCTCAGACTGAACCTCGTGCCGGACACCACAGAACCACCTGCCGGACAGACTGGAACCACCTGCCGGACACGCCGGAACCACCGGCTCGACCCGCCGGAACGACCGCTGGACATGCAAAATCACCTGCCGGCTACGCCGGAAACACTTGGCGAACACTCCGGAATCACCTGCCGGGCATGCCGGAACCACCTCTCAGATATGCCAGAACCACGTGCCAATGACCCCGGAAGCACCTGCCGAGCACGCCGGAACCACCTGCTCGACTCGCCAGAACCACCTGCCGGACACGCAAAAATCACCTGCCGGCTACGCCACAACCAGTTGGGGAACACTTCGGAATCACCTGCCGGGCTTGCTGGAACCAACTGCCGGTCATGCCAAAATCACCTGCCAACTACGCCAGTACCACTTGGCGGACACTGTGGAAACACCTGTTGGGCCGGCCGGAACCACATCTCAGACGTGCCAGAACCATGTGCATGAGCTGCAGGAACCACACCCCGAATAGACGGAAAACACCTGCCAGACCCGTCTGAACAACCTGCCGAGCACGCCGGAGCCACCTGCTCGACTCGCCGGAACCACCTACCTGACATGCCCAAATCACCAGCCGGGTATGCCAGAACCACTTGGCGGACACTCCGGAATCATCTGCCGGACATGCCGGAACCAGCTCTCAGACACACCAGAACCACGTGCCGGAGACGCCGGAAGCACCTGCCGAGCATGCCGGAGCCACCTGCTCGACTCGCCAGAAACACCTGCCGGACACGCCAAAATCACCTGCCGGGTACGCCAGAACCACCTGGCGGACACTCCGAAATCACCTGTCGCGCATGCCGGAACCAGCTCTCAGACGTGCCGGAAGCACGTGCCGGACACGCCGGAATCACCTAGCGGACAGACCGGAACCACCTGCCGAGCACGCCAGAGCCACCTGTTCGACTGGCTGGAACCACCTGCCGGACAGGCCAATATTAACTGCTGGCTATGCCAAAAGCACCTGGGGGACAGTCCGGGATCACCTGCCAGCCATGGCGGAACCACCTCTCACACGTACCAGAACCACCTGCCGGGGAAGCTGGAAACACGTCCTGGACAGTCTGGAACCACCTGCCGACCAAGCCTGAACCACCGGCCAAGCACAACGGAACAACCTGCCAGACACGCCAAAATCACCTGCGTGTTATGCCAGAACCACTTGGAGGACTCTCTGGGATGACCTGCCGGGCATGTCGGAACCACCTCTCAGACGTGCCAGAACCATGTGGCGGACAGTCCGGAATCACCTGTTGGGCATGCGCAACCACCTCTGAGACGTACCAGAACCACATGCCGTGCAGGCTGGAACCACCTACCGGACAGACCGGAATCACCTTTCGGGCATGCCGGAACCACCTGTCAGATGTGCCAGAAACACGTGCCGGAGACGCCGGAAGCACCTGCCAAGCACGTTGGAACCACCTGCTCAGCTCGCCTGAACCACCTGCCGGACATGCCAAAATCACCTGCCGACTATGCCAGAACCGCTTGGCGAAACTCCGGAATCACTTGCCGGGCATGCAGGAACCACCTCTCAGACATGCCAGAACCCCGTGCCAATGACCCCGGAAGCACCAGCCGAGCACGCCGGAACCACCTGCTCAACTCGCCTGAACCACCTGCCGGACACGCCAAAATCACCTGCCCGCTACACCAGCACCACTTCGGGGACAAGCCGGAATCACGTGAGGGGCATGCCGGCACAGCCTCTCAGACTGAACCTCGTGCCGGACACCACAGAACCACCTGCCGGACAGACCGGAACCACCTGCCGGACACGCCGGAACCACCGGCTCGACCCGCCGGAACGACCGCTGGACATGCAAAATCACCTGCCGGCTACGCCGGAAACACTTGGCGAACACTCCGGAATCACCTGCCGGGCATGCCGGAACCACCTCTCAGATAAGCCAGAACCACGTGCCAATGACCCCGGAAGCACCTGCCGAGCACGCCGAAACCACCTGCTCGACTCGCCAGAACCACCTGCCGGACACGCAAAAATCACCTGCCGGCTACGCCACAACCAGTTGGGGAACACTTCGGAATCACCTGCCGGGCTTGCTGGAACCACCTGCCGGTCATGCCAAAATCACCTGCCAACTACGCCAGTACCACTTGGCGGACACTGTGGAAACACCTGTCGCGCCGGCCGGAACCACATCTCACACGTGCCAGAACCATGTGCATGAGATGCTGGAACCACACCCCGAACAGACGGAAAACACCTGCCAGACCCGTCTGAACAACCTGCCGAGCACGCCAGAGCCACCTGCTCGACTCGCCGGAACCACCTACCTGACATGCCAAAATCACCAGCCCGGTATGCCAGAACCACTTGGCGGACACTCCGGAATCATCTGCCGGACATGCCGGAACCAGCTCTCAGACACACCAGAACCACGTGCCGGAGACGCCGGAAGCACCTGCCGAGCATGCCGGAGCCACCTGCTCGACTCGCCAGAAACACCTGCCGGACACGCCAAAATCACCTGCCGGGTACGCCAGAACCACCTGGCGGACACTCCGAAATCACCTGTCGCGCATGCCGGAACCAGCTCTCAGACGTGCCGGAAGCACGTGCCGGACACGCCGGAATCACCTAGCGGACAGACCGGAACCACCTGCCGAGCACGCCAGAGCCACCTGTTCGACTGGCTGGAACCACCTGCCGGACAGGCCAATATTAACTGCTGGCTATGCCAAAAGCACCTGGGGGACAGTCCGGGATCACCTGCCAGCCATGGCGGAACCACCTCTCACACGTACCAGAACCACCTGCCGGAGAAGCTGGAAACACGTCCTGGACATTCTGGAACCACCTGCCGACCAAGCCTGAACCACCGGCCAAGCACAACGGAACAACCTGCCAGACACGCCAAAATCACCTGCGTGTTATGCCAGAACCACTTGGAGGACTCTCTGGGATGACCTGCCGGGCATGTCGGAACCACCTCTCAGACGTGCCAGAACCATGTGGCGGACAGTCCGGAATCACCTGTTGGGCATGCGCAACCACCTCTGAGACGTACCAGAACCACATGCCGTGCAGGCTGGAACCACCTACCGGACAGACCGGAATCACCTTTCGGGCATGCCGGAACCACCTGTCAGATGTGCCAGAAACACGTGCCGGAGACGCCGGAAGCACCTGCCAAGCACGTTGGAACCACCTGCTCAACTCGCCTGAACCACCTGCCGGACATGCCAAAATCACCTGCCGACTATGCCAGAACCACTTGGCGAACACTCCGGAATCACTTGCCGGGCATGCAGGAACCACCTCTCAGACATGCCAGAACCCCGTGCCAATGACCCCGGAAGCACCAGCCGAGCACGCCGGAACCACCTGCTCAACTCGCCTGAACCACCTGCCGGACACGCCAAAATCACCTGCCCGCTACACCAGCACCACTTCGGGGACAAGCCGGAATCACGTGAGGGGCATGCCGGCACAGCCTCTCAGACTGAACCTCGTGCCGGACACCACAGAACCACCTGCCGGACAGACCGGAACCACCTGCCGGACACGCCGGAACCACCGGCTCGACCCGCCGGAACGACCGCTGGACATGCAAAATCACCTGCCGGCTACGCCGGAAACACTTGGCGAACACTCCGGAATCACCTGCCGGGCATGCCGGAACCACCTCTCAGATATGCCAGAACCACGTGCCAATGACCCCGGAAGCACCTGCCGAGCACGCCGGAACCACCTGCTCGACTCGCCAGAACCACCTGCCGGACACGCAAAAATCACCTGCCGGCTACGCCACAACCAGTTGGGGAACACTTCGGAATCACCTGCCGGGCTTGCTGGAACCACCTGCCGGTCATGACAAAATCACCTGCCAACTACGCCAGTACCACTTGGCGGACACTGTGGAAACACCTGTCGCGCCAGCCGGAACCACATCTCACACGTGCCAGAACCATGTGCATGAGATGCTGGAACCACACCCCGAATAGACGGAAAACACCTGCCAGACCCGTCTGAACAACCTGCCGAAAACGCCGGAGCCACCTGCTCGACTCGCCGGAACCACCTACCTGACATGCCAAAATCACCAGCCGGGTATGCCAGAACCACTTGGCGGACACTCCGGAATCATCTGCCGGACATGCTGGAACCAGCTCTCAGACACACCAGAACCACGTGCCGGAGACGCCGGAAGCACCTGCCGAGCATGCCGGAGCCACCTGCTCGACTCGCCAGAAACACCTGCCGGACACGCCAATATCACCTGCCGGGTACGCCAGAACCACCTGGCGGACACTCCGAAATCACCTGCCGCGCATGCTGGAACCACCTCTCAGACGTGCCGGAAGCACGTGCCAGACACGCCGGAAACACCTAGCGGACAGACCGGAACCACCTGCCGAGCACGCCGGAGCCACCTGTTCGACTGGCTGGAACCACCTGCCAGACAGGCCAATATTAACTGCTGGCTATGCCAGAACCACCTGGGGGACAGTCTGGGATCACCTGCCAGCCATGGCGGAACCACCTCTCACACGTACCAGAACCACCTGCCGGAGAAGCTGGAAACACGTCCTCGACAGTCTGGAACCACCTGCCGGCCAAGCCTGAACCGCCTGCCAAGCACAACGGAACAACCTGCCAGACACGCCAAAATCACCTGCGTGTTATGCCAGAACCACTTGGAGGACTCTCTGGGATGACCTGCCGGGCATGCCGGAACCACCTCTCAGACGTGCCAGAACCATGTGGCGGACAGTCCGGAATCACCTGTTGGGCATGCGCAACCACCTCTGAGACGTACCAGAACCACATGCCGTGCAGGCTGGAACCACCTACCGGACAGACCGGAATCACCTTTCGGGCATGCCGGAACCACCTGTCAGATGTGCCAGAAACACGTGCCGGAGACGCCGGAAGCACCTGCCAAGCACGTTGGAACCACCTGCTCAACTCGCCTGAACCACCTGCCGGACATGCCAAAATCACCTGCCGACTATGCCAGAACCACTTGGCGAACACTCCGGAATCACTTGCCGGGCATGCAGGAACCACCTCTCAGACATGCCAGAACCCCGTGCCAATGACCCCGGAAGCACCAGCCGAGCACGCCGGAACCACCTGCTCAACTCGCCTGAACCACCTGCCGGACACGCCAAAATCACCTGCCCGCTACACCAGCACCACTTCGGGGACAAGCCGGAATCACGTGAGGGGCATGCCGGCACAGCCTCTCAGACTGAACCTCGTGCCGGACACCACAGAACCACCTGCCGGACAGACCGGAACCACCTGCCGGACACGCCGGAACCACCGGCTCGACCCGCCGGAACGACCGCTGGACATGCAAAATCACCTGCCGGCTACGCCGGAAACACTTGGCGAACACTCCGGAATCACCTGAGGGGCATGCCGGAACCACCTCTCAGATATGCCAGAACCACGTGCCAATGACCCCGGAAGCACCTGCCGAGCACGCCGGAACCACCTGCTCGACTCGCCAGAACCACCTGCCGGACACGCAAAAATCACCTGCCGGCTACGCCACAACCAGTTGGGGAACACTTCGGAATCACCTGCCGGGCTTGCTGGAACCACCTGCCGGTCATGCCAAAATCACCTGCCAACTACGCCAGTACCACTTGGCGGACACTGTGGAAACACCTGTCGGGCCGGCAGGAACCACATCTCACACGTGCCAGAACCATGTGCATGAGATGCTGGAACCACACCCCGAACAGACGGAAAACCCCTGCCAGACCCGTCTGAACAACCTGCCGAGCACGCCGGAGCCACCTGCTCGACTCGCCGGAACCACCTACCTGACATGCCCAAATCACCAGCCGGGTATGCCAGAACCACTTGGCGGACACTCCGGAATCATCTGCCGGACATGCCGGAACCAGCTCTCAGACACACCAGAACCACGTGCCGGAGACGCCGGAAGCACCTGCCGAGCATGCCGGAGCCACCTGCTCGACTCGCCAGAAACACCTGCCGGACACGCCAATATCACCTGCCGGGTTGCCAGAACCACCTGGCGGACACTCCGAAATCACCTGCCGCGCATGCTGGAACCACCTCTCAGACGTGCCGGAAGCACGTGCCGGACACGCCGGAAACACCTAGCGGACAGACCGGAACCACCTGCCGAGCACGCCGGAGCCACCTGTTCGACTGGCTGGAACCACCTGCCGGACAGGCCAATATCAACTGCTGGCTATGCCCGAACCACCTGGGGGACAGTCCGGGATCACCTGCCAGCCATGGCGGAACCACCTCTCACACGTACCAGAACCACCTGCCGGAGAAGCTGGAAACACGTCCTGGACAGTCTGGAACCACCTGCCGGCCAAGCCTGAACCACCTGCCAAGCACAACGGAACAACCTGCCAGACACGCCAAAATCACCTGCGTGTTATGCCAGAACCACTTGGAGGACTCTCTGGGATGACCTGCCGGGCATGCCGGAACCACCTCTGCGACGTGCCAGAACCATGTGGCGGACAGTCCGGAATCACCTGTTGGGCATGCGCAACCACCTCTGAGACGTACCAGAACCACATGCCGTGCAGGCTGGAACCACCTACCGGACAGACCGGAATCACCTTTCGGGCATGCCGGAACCACCTGTCAGATGTGCCAGAAACACGTGCCGGAGACGCCGGAAGCACCTGCCAAGCACGTTGGAACCACCTGCTCAACTCGCCTGAACCACCTGCTGGACATGCCAAAATCACCTGCCGACTATGCCAGAACCACTTGGCGAACACTCCGGAATCACTTGCCGGGCATGCAGGAACCACCTCTCAGATATGCCAGAACCCCGTGCCAATGACCCCGGAAGCACCAGCCGAGCACGCCGGAACCACCTGCTCAACTCGCCTGAACCAACTGCCGGACACGCCAAAATCACCTGCCCGCTACACCAGCACCACTTCGGGGACAAGCCGGAATCACGTGAGGGGCATGCCGGCACAGCCTCTCAGACTGAACCTCGTGCCGGACACCACAGAACCACCTGCCGGACAGACCGGAACCACCTGCCGGACACGCCGGAACCACCGGCTCGACCCGCCGGAACGACCGCTGGACATGCAAAATCACCTGCCGGCTACGCCGGAAACACTTGGCGAACACTCCGGAATCACCTGCCGGGCATGCCGGAACCACCTCTCAGATATGCCAGAACCACGTGCCAATGACCCTGGAAGCACCTTCCGAACACGCCGGAACCACCTGCTCGACTCGCCAGAACCACCTGCCGGACACGCAAAAATCACCTGCCGGCTACGCCACAACCAGTTGGGGAACACTTCGGAATGACCTGCCGGGCTTGCTGGAACCACCTGCCGGTCATCCCAAAATCACCTGCCAACTACGCCAGGACCACTTGGCGGACACTGTCGAAACACCTGTCGGGCCGGCCAGAACAACATCTCACACGTGTCAGAACCATGTGCATGAGATGCTGGAACCACACCCCGAACAGACGGAAAACACCTGCCAGACCCGTCTGAACAACCTGCCGAGCACGCCGGAGCCACCTGCTCGACTCGCCGGAACCACCTACCTGACATGCCCAAATCACCAGCCGGGTATGCCAGAACCACTTGGCGGACACTCCGGAATCATCTGCCGGACATGCCGGAACCAGCTCTCATACACACCAGAACCACGTGCCGGAGACGCCGGAAGCACCTGCCGAGCATGCCGGAGCCACCTGCTCGACTCGCCAGAAACACCTGCCGGACACGCCAAAATCACCTGCCGGGTACGCCAGAACCACCTGGCGGACACTCCGAAATCACCTGCCACGCATGCCGGAACCACCTCTCAGACGTGCCGGAAGCACATGCCAGACACGCCGGAAACACCTACCGGACAGACCGGAACCACCTGCCGAGCACGCCGGAGCCACCTGTTCGACTGGCTGGAACCACCTGCCGGACAGGCCAATATTAACTGCTGGCTATGCCAGAACCATCTGGGGGACAGTCCGGAATCACCTGCCAGCCATGGCGGAACCATCTCTCACACGTACCAGAACCACCTGCCGGAGAAGCTGGAAACACGTCCTGGACAGACTGGAACCACGTGACGGCCATGCCTGAACCACCTGCCGAGCATGGCGGAACCACCTGCCGGACACGCCAAAATCACCTGCGGGCTACGCCAGAACCACTTGGACGACTCTCCGAAATGACCTGCCGGGCATGTTGGAACCACCTCTCAGACGTGCCAGAAGCACGTGGCGGACAGTCCGGAATCACCTGTTGGGCATACGCAACCACCTCTGAGACGTACCAGAACCACGTGCCGTGCACGCCGGAACCACCTACCTGACAGACCGGAATCAACTTTTGGGGATGCCGGAACCACCAGTCAGATGTGCCAGAAACACGTGCCGGAGACGCCGGAAGCACCTGCCGAGCACGTCGCAACCACCTGCTCAACTCGCCTGAACCACCTGCCGGACACGCCAAAATCACCTGCCCGCTACACCAGCACCACTTCGGGGACAAGCCGGAATCACGTGAGGGGCATGCCGGCACAGCCTCTCAGACTGAACCTCGTGCCGGACACCACAGAACCACCTGCCGGACAGACCGGAACCACCTGCCGGACACGCCGGAACCACCGGCTCGACCCGCCGGAACGACCGCTGGACATGCAAAATCACCTGCCGGCTACGCCGGAAACACTTGCCGAACACTCCGGAATCACCTGCCGGGCATGCCGGAACCACCTCTCAGATAAGCCAGAACCACGTGCCAATGACCCCGGAAGCACCTGCCGAGCACGCCGGAACCACCTGCTCGACTCGCCAGAACCACCTGCCGGACACGCAAAAATCACCTGCCGGCTACGCCACAACCAGTTGGGGAACACTTCGGAATCACCTGCCGGGCTTGCTGGAACCACCTGCCGGTCATCCCAAAATCACCTGCCAACTACGCCAGGACCACTTGGCGGACACTGTGGAAACACCTGTCGGGCCGGCCGGAACCACATCTCACACGTGCCAGAACCATGTGCATGAGATGCTGGAACCACACCCCGAAAAGACGGAAAACACCTGCCAGACCCGTCTGAACAACCTGCCGAGCATGCCAGAGCCACCTGCTCGACTCGCCGGAACCACCTACCTGACATGCCCAAATCACCAGCCGGGTATGCCAGAACCACTTGGCGGACACTCCGGAATCATCTGCCGGACATGCCGGAACCAGCTCTCAGACACACCAGAACCACGTGCCGGAGACGCCGGAAGCACCTGCCGAGCATGCCGGAGCCACCTGCTCGACTCGCCAGAAACACCTGCCGGACACGCCAAAATCACCTGCCGGGTACGCCAGAACCACCTGGCGGACACTCCGAAATCACCTGTCGCGCATGCCGGAACCACCTCTCAGACGTGCCGGAAGCACGTGCCGGACACGCCGGAATCACCTACCGGACAGACCGGAACCACCTGCCGAGCACGCCGGAGCCACCTGTTCGACTGGCTGGAACCACCTGCCGGACAGGCCAATATTAACTGCTGGCTATGCCAGAACCACCTGGGGGACAGTCCGGGATCACCTGCCAGCCATGGCGGAACCACCTCTCACACGTACCAGAACCACCTGCCGGAGAAGCTGGAAACACGTCCTCGACAGTCTGGAACCACCTGCCGGCCAAGCCTGAACCACCTGCCAAGCACAACGGAACAACCTGCCAGACACGCCAAAATCACCTGCGTGTTATGCCAGAACCACTTGGAGGACTCTCTGGGATGACCTGCCGGGCATGCCGGAACCACCTCTCAGACGTGCCAGAACCATGTGGCGGACAGTCCGGAATCACCTGTTGGGCATGCGCAACCACCTCTGAGACGTACCAGAACCACATGCCGTGCAGGCTGGAACCACCTACCGGACAGACCGGAATCACCTTTCGGGCATGCCGGAACCACCTGTCAGATGTGCCAGAAACACGTGCCGGAGACGCCGGAAGCACCGACCAAGCACGTTGGAACCACCTGCTCAACTCGCCTGAACCACCTGCCGGACATGCCAAAATCACCTGCCGACTATGCCAGAACCACTTGGCGAACACTCCGGAATCACTTGCCGGGCATGCAGGAACCACCTCTCAGACATGCCAGAACCCCGTGCCAATGACCCCGGAAGCACCAGCCGAGCACGCCGGAACCACCTGCTCAACTCGCCTGAACCACCTGCCGGACACGCCAAAATCACCTGCCCGCTACACCAGCACCACTTCGGGGACAAGCCGGAATCACGTGAGGGGCATGCCGGCACAGCCTCTCAGACTGAACCTCGTGCCGGACACCACAGAACCACCTGCCGGACAGACCGGAACCACCTGCCGGACACGCCGGAACCACCGGCTCGACCCGCCGGAACGACCGCTGGACATGCAAAATCACCTGCCGGCTACGCCGGAAACACTTGGCGAACACTCCGGAATCACCTGCCGGGCATGCCGGAACCACCTCTCAGATAAGCCAGAACCACGTGCCAATGACCCCGGAAGCACCTGCCGAGCACGCCGGAACCACCTGCTCGACTCGCCAGAACCACCTGCCGGACACGCAAAAATCACCTGCCGGCTACGCCACAACCAGTTGGGGAACACTTCGGAATCACCTGCCGGGCTTGCTGGAACCACCTGCCGGTCATGACAAAATCACCTGCCAACTACGCCAGTACCACTTGGCGGACACTGTGGAAACACCTGTCGCGCCGGCCGGAACCACATCTCACACGTGCCAGAACCATGTGCATGAGATGCTGGAACCACACCCCGAATAGACGGAAAACACCTGCCAGACCCGTCTGAACAACCTGCCGAAAACGCCGGAGCCACCTGCTCGACTCGCCGGAACCACCTACCTGACATGCCCAAATCACCAGCCGGGTATGCCAGAACCACTTGGCGGACACTCCGGAATCATCTGCCGGACATGCCGGAACCAGCTCTCAGACACACCAGAACCACGTGCCGGAGACGCCGGAAGCACCTGCCGAGCATGCCGGAGCCACCTGCTCGACTCGCCAGAAACACCTGCCGGACACGCCAATATCACCTGCCGGGTACGCCAGAACCACCTGGCGGACACTCCGAAATCACCTGCCGCGCATGCTGGAACCACCTCTCAGACGTGCCGGAAGCACGTGCCAGACACGCCGGAAACACCTAGCGGACAGACCGGAACCACCTGCCGAGCACGCTGGAGCCACCTGTTCGACTGGCTGGAACCACCTGCCAGACAGGCCAATATTAACTGCTGGCTATGCCAGAACCACCTGGGGGACAGTCTGGGATCACCTGCCAGCCATGGCGGAACCACCTCTCACACGTACCAGAACCACCTGCCGGAGAAGCTGGAAACACGTCCTGGACAGTCTGGAACCACCTGCCGGCCAAGCCTGAACCACCTGCCAAGCACAACGGAACAACCTGCCAGACACGCCAAAATCACCTGCGTGTTATGCCAGAACCACTTGGAGGACTCTCTGGGATGACCTGCCGGGCATGCCGGAACCACCTCTCAGACGTGCCAGAACCATGTGGCGGACAGTCCGGAATCACCTGTTGGGCATGCGCAACCACCTCTGAGACGTACCAGAACCACATGCCGTGCAGGCTGGAACCACCTACCGGACAGACCGGAATCACCTTTCGGGCATGCCGGAACCACCTGTCAGATGTGCCAGAAACACGTGCCGGAGACGCCGGAAGCACCTGCCAAGCACGTTGGAACCACCTGCTCAACTCGCCTGAACCACCTGCCGGACATGCCAAAATCACCTGCCGACTATGCCAGAACCACTTGGCGAACACTCCGGAATCACTTGCCGGGCATGCAGGAACCACCTCTCAGACATGCCAGAACCCCGTGCCAATGACCCCGGAAGCACCAGCCGAGCACGCCGGAACCACCTGCTCAACTCGCCTGAACCAACTGCCGGACACGCCAAAATCACCTGCCCGCTACACCAGCACCACTTCGGGGACAAGCCGGAATCACGTGAGGGGCATCCCGGCACAGCCTCTCAGACTGAACCTCGTGCCGGACACCACAGAACCACCTGCCGGACAGACCGGAACCACCTGCCGGACACGCCGGAACCACCGGCTCGACCCGCCGGAACGACCGCTGGACATGCAAAATCACCTGCCAGCTACGCCGGAAACACTTGGCGAACACTCCGGAATCACCTGCCGGGCATGCCGGAACCACCTCTCAGATATGCCAGAACCACGTGCCAATGACCTGGAAGCACCTTCCGAGCACGCCGGAACCACCTGCTCGACTCGCCAGAACCACCTGCCGGACACGCAAAAATCACCTGCCGGCTACGCCACAACCAGTTGGGGAACACTTCGGAATCACCTGCCGGGCTTGCTGGAACCAACTGCCGGTCATGCCAAAATCACCTGCCAACTACGCCAGTACCACTTGGCGGACACTGTGGAAACACCTGTTGGGCCGGCCGGAACCACATCTCACACGTGCCAGAACCATGTGCATGAGCTGCAGGAACCACACCCCGAATAGACGGAAAACACCTGCCAGACCCGTCTGAACAACCTGCCGAGCACGCCGGAGCCACCTGCTCGACTCGCCGGAACCACCTACCTGACATGCCCAAATCAACAGCCGGGTATGCCAGAACCACTTGGCGGACACTCCGGAATCATCTGCCGGACATGCCGGAACCAGCTCTCAGACACACCAGAACCACGTGCCGGAGACGCCGGAAGCACCTGCCGAGCATGCCGGAGCCACCTGCTCGACTCGCCAGAAACACCTGCCGGACACGCCAAAATCACCTGCCGGGTACGCCAGAACCACCTGGCGGACACTCCGAAATCACCTGTCGCGCATGCCAGAACCAGCTCTCAGACGTGCCGGAAGCACGTGCCGGACACGCCGGAATCACCTAGCGGACAGACCGGAACCACCTGCCGAGCACGCCAGAGCCACCTGTTCGACTGGCTGGAACCACCTGCCGGACAGGCCAATATTAACTGCTGGCTATGCCAGAACCACCTGGGGGACAGTCCGGGATCACCTGCCAGCCATGGCGGAACCACCTCTCACACGTACCAGAACCACCTGCCGGAGAAGCTGGAAACACGTCCTGGACATTCTGGAACCACCTGCCGACCAAGCCTGAACCACCGGCCAAGCACAACGGAACAACCTGCCAGACACGCCAAAATCACCTGCGTGTTATGCCAGAACCACTTGGAGGACTCTCTGGGATGACCTGCCGGGCATGTCGGAACCACCTCTCAGACGTGCCAGAACCATGTGGCGGACAGTCTGGAATCACCTGTTGGGCATGCGCAACCACCTCTGAGACGTACCAGAACCACATGCCGTGCAGGCTGGAACCACCTACCGGACAGACCGGAATCACCTTTCGGGCATGCCGGAACCACCTGTCAGATGTGCCAGAAACACGTGCCGGAGACGCCGGAAGCACCTGCCAAGCACGTTGGAACCACCTGCTCAGCTCGCCTGAACCACCTGCCGGACATGCCAAAATCACCTGCCGACTATCCCAGAACCGCTTGGCGAACACTCCGGAATCACTTGCCGGGCATGCAGGAACCACCTCTCAGACATGCCAGAACCCCGTGCCAATGACCCCGGAAGCACCAGCCGAGCACGCCGGAACCACCTGCTCAACTCGCCTGAACCACCTGCCGGACACGCCAAAATCACCTGCCCGCTACACCAGCACCACTTCGGGGACAAGCCGGAATCACGTGAGGGGCATGCCGGCACAGCCTCTCAGACTGAACCTCGTGCCGGACACCACAGAACCACCTGCCGGACAGACCGGAACCACCTGCCGGACACGCCGGAACCACCGGCTCGACCCGCCGGAACGACCGCTGGACATGCAAAATCACCTGCCGGCTACGCCGGAAACACTTGGCGAACACTCCGGAATCACCTGCCGGGCATGCCGGAACCACCTCTCAGATAAGCCAGAACCACGTGCCAATGACCCCGGAAGCACCTGCCGAGCACGCCGGAACCACCTGCTCGACTCGCCAGAACCACCTGCCGGACACGCAAAAATCACCTGCCGGCTACGCCACAACCAGTTGGGGAACACTTCGGAATCACCTGCCGGGCTTGCTGGAACCACCTGCCGGTCATGACAAAATCACCTGCCAACTACGCCAGTACCACTTGGCGGACACTGTGGAAACACCTGTCGCGCCGGCCGGAACCACATCTCACACGTGCCAGAACCATGTGCATGAGATGCTGGAACCACACCCCGAATAGACGGAAAACACCTGCCAGACCCGTCTGAACAACCTGACGAAAACGCCGGAGCCACCTGCTCGACTTGCCGGAACCACCTACCTGACATGCCCAAATCACCAGCCGGGTATGCCAGAACCACTTGGCGGACACTCCGGAATCATCTGCCGGACATGCCGGAACCAGCTCTCAGACACACCAGAACCACGTGCCGGAGACGCCGGAAGCACCTGCCGAGCATGCCGGAGCCACCTGCTCGACTCGCCAGAAACACCTGCCGGACACGCCAATATCACCTGCCGGGTACGCCAGAACCACCTGGCGGACACTCCGAAATCACCTGCCGCGCATGCTGGAACCACCTCTCAGACGTGCCGGAAGCACGTGCCAGACACGCCGGAAACACCTAGCGGACAGACCGGAACCACCTGCCGAGCACGCCGGAGCCACCTGTTCGACTGGCTGGAACCACCTGCCAGACAGGCCAATATTAACTGCTGGCTATGCCAGAACCACCTGGGGGACAGTCTGGGATCACCTGCCAGCCATGGCGGAACCACCTCTCACACGTACCAGAACCACCTGCCGGAGAAGCTGGAAACACGTCCTGGACAGTCTGGAACCACCTGCCGGCCAAGCCTGAACCACCTGCCAAGCACAACGGAACAACCTGCCAGACACGCCAAAATCACCTGCGTGTTATGCCAGAACCACTTGGAGGACTCTCTGGGATGACCTGCCGGGCATGCCGGAACCACCTCTCAGACGTGCCAGAACCATGTGGCGGACAGTCCGGAATCACCTGTTGGGCATGCGCAACCACCTCTGAGACGTACCAGAACCACATGCCGTGCAGGCTGGAACCACCTACCGGACAGACCGGAATCACCTTTCGGGCATGCCGGAACCACCTGTCAGATGTGCCAGAAACACGTGCCGGAGACGCCGGAAGCACCTGCGAAGCACGTTGGAACCACCTGCTCAACTCGCCTGAACCACCTGCCGGACATGCCAAAATCACCTGCCGACTATGCCAGAACCACTTGGCGAACACTCCGGAATCACTTGCCGGGCATGCAGGAACCACCTCTCAGACATGCCAGAACCCCGTGCCAATGACCCCGGAAGCACCAGCCGAGCACGCCGGAACCACCTGCTCAACTCGCCTGAACCAACTGCCGGACACGCCAAAATCACCTGCCCGCTACACCAGCACCACTTCGGGGACAAGCCGGAATCACGTGAGGGGCATGCCGGCACAGCCTCTCAGACTGAACCTCGTGCCGGACACCACAGAACCACCTGCCGGACAGACTGGAACCACCTGCCGGACACGCCGGAACCACCGGCTCGACCCGCCGGAACGACCGCTGGACATGCAAAATCACCTGCCGGCTACGCCGGAAACACTTGGCGAACACTCCGGAATCACCTGCCGGGCATGCCGGAACCACCTCTCAGATATGCCAGAACCACGTGCCAATGACCCCGGAAGCACCTGCCGAGCACGCCGGAACCACCTGCTCGACTCGCCAGAACCACCTGCCGGACACGCAAAAATCACCTGCCGGCTACGCCACAACCAGTTGGGGAACACTTCGGAATCACCTGCCGGGCTTGCTGGAACCAACTGCCGGTCATGCCAAAATCACCTGCCAACTACGCCAGTACCACTTGGCGGACACTGTGGAAACACCTGTTGGGCCGGCCGGAACCACATCTCAGACGTGCCAGAACCATGTGCATGAGCTGCAGGAACCACACCCCGAATAGACGGAAAACACCTGCCAGACCCGTCTGAACAACCTGCCGAGCACGCCGGAGCCACCTGCTCGACTCGCCGGAACCACCTACCTGACATGCCCAAATCACCAGCCGGGTATGCCAGAACCACTTGGCGGACACTCCGGAATCATCTGCCGGACATGCCGGAACCAGCTCTCAGACACACCAGAACCACGTGCCGGAGACGCCGGAAGCACCTGCCGAGCATGCCGGAGCCACCTGCTCGACTCGCCAGAAACACCTGCCGGACACGCCAAAATCACCTGCCGGGTACGCCAGAACCACCTGGCGGACACTCCGAAATCACCTGTCGCGCATGCCGGAACCAGCTCTCAGACGTGCCGGAAGCACGTGCCGGACACGCCGGAATCACCTAGCGGACAGACCGGAACCACCTGCCGAGCACGCCAGAGCCACCTGTTCGACTGGCTGGAACCACCTGCCGGACAGGCCAATATTAACTGCTGGCTATGCCAAAAGCACCTGGGGGACAGTCCGGGATCACCTGCCAGCCATGGCGGAACCACCTCTCACACGTACCAGAACCACCTGCCGGAGAAGCTGGAAACACGTCCTGGACAGTCTGGAACCACCTGCCGACCAAGCCTGAACCACCGGCCAAGCACAACGGAACAACCTGCCAGACACGCCAAAATCACCTGCGTGTTATGCCAGAACCACTTGGAGGACTCTCTGGGATGACCTGCCGGGCATGTCGGAACCACCTCTCAGACGTGCCAGAACCATGTGGCGGACAGTCCGGAATCACCTGTTGGGCATGCGCAACCACCTCTGAGACGTACCAGAACCACATGCCGTGCAGGCTGGAACCACCTACCGGACAGACCGGAATCACCTTTCGGGCATGCCGGAACCACCTGTCAGATGTGCCAGAAACACGTGCCGGAGACGCCGGAAGCACCTGCCAAGCACGTTGGAACCACCTGCTCAGCTCGCCTGAACCACCTGCCGGACATGCCAAAATCACCTGCCGACTATGCCAGAACCGCTTGGCGAAACTCCGGAATCACTTGCCGGGCATGCAGGAACCACCTCTCAGACATGCCAGAACCCCGTGCCAATGACCCCGGAAGCACCAGCCGAGCACGCCGGAACCACCTGCTCAACTCGCCTGAACCACCTGCCGGACACGCCAAAATCACCTGCCCGCTACACCAGCACCACTTCGGGGACAAGCCGGAATCACGTGAGGGGCATGCCGGCACAGCCTCTCAGACTGAACCTCGTGCCGGACACCACAGAACCACCTGCCGGACAGACCGGAACCACCTGCCGGACACGCCGGAACCACCGGCTCGACCCGCCGGAACGACCGCTGGACATGCAAAATCACCTGCCGGCTACGCCGGAAACACTTGGCGAACACTCCGGAATCACCTGCCGGGCATGCCGGAACCACCTCTCAGATAAGCCAGAACCACGTGCCAATGACCCCGGAAGCACCTGCCGAGCACGCCGGAACCACCTGCTCGACTCGCCAGAACCACCTGCCGGACACGCAAAAATCACCTGCCGGCTACGCCACAACCAGTTGGGGAACACTTCGGAATCACCTGCCGGGCTTGCTGGAACCACCTGCCGGTCATGCCAAAATCACCTGCCAACTACGCCAGTACCACTTGGCGGACACTGTGGAAACACCTGTCGCGCCGGCCGGAACCACATCTCACACGTGCCAGAACCATGTGCATGAGATGCTGGAACCACACCCCGAACAGACGGAAAACACCTGCCAGACCCGTCTGAACAACCTGCCGAGCACGCCAGAGCCACCTGCTCGACTCGCCGGAACCACCTACCTGACATGCCAAAATCACCAGCCCGGTATGCCAGAACCACTTGGCGGACACTCCGGAATCATCTGCCGGACATGCCGGAACCAGCTCTCAGACACACCAGAACCACGTGCCGGAGACGCCGGAAGCACCTGCCGAGCATGCCGGAGCCACCTGCTCGACTCGCCAGAAACACCTGCCGGACACGCCAAAATCACCTGCCGGGTACGCCAGAACCACCTGGCGGACACTCCGAAATCACCTGTCGCGCATGCCGGAACCAGCTCTCAGACGTGCCGGAAGCACGTGCCGGACACGCCGGAATCACCTAGCGGACAGACCGGAACCACCTGCCGAGCACGCCAGAGCCACCTGTTCGACTGGCTGGAACCACCTGCCGGACAGGCCAATATTAACTGCTGGCTATGCCAAAAGCACCTGGGGGACAGTCCGGGATCACCTGCCAGCCATGGCGGAACCACCTCTCACACGTACCAGAACCACCTGCCGGAGAAGCTGGAAACACGTCCTGGACAGTCTGGAACCACCTGCCGACCAAGCCTGAACCACCTGCCAAGCACAACGGAACAACCTGCCAGACACGCCAAAATCACCTGCGTGTTATGCCAGAACCACTTGGAGGACTCTCTGGGATGACCTGCCGGGCACGTCGGAACCACCTCTCAGACGTGCCAGAACCATGTGGCGGACAGTCCGGAATCACCTGTTGGGCATGCGCAACCACCTCTGAGACGTACCAGAACCACATGCCGTGCAGGCTGGAACCACCTACCGGACAGACCGGAATCACCTTTCGGGCATGCCGGAACCACCTGTCAGATGTGCCAGAAACACGTGCCGGAGACGCCGGAAGCACCTGCCAAGCACGTTGGAACCACCTGCTCAACTCGCCTGAACCACCTGCCGGACATGCCAAAATCACCTGCCGACTATGCCAGAACCACTTGGCGAACACTCCGGAATCACTTGCCGGGCATGCAGGAACCACCTCTCAGACATGCCAGAACCCCGTGCCAATGACCCCGGAAGCACCAGCCGAGCACGCCGGAACCACCTGCTCAACTCGCCTGAACCACCTGCCGGACACGCCAAAATCACCTGCCCGCTACACCAGCACCACTTCGGGGACAAGCCGGAATCACGTGAGGGGCATGCCGGCACAGCCTCTCAGACTGAACCTCGTGCCGGACACCACAGAACCACCTGCCGGACAGACCGGAACCACCTGCCGGACACGCCGGAACCACCGGCTCGACCCGCCGGAACGACCGCTGGACATGCAAAATCACCTGCCGGCTACGCCGGAAACACTTGGCGAACACTCCGGAATCACCTGCCGGGCATGCCGGAACCACCTCTCAGATATGCCAGAACCACGTGCCAATGACCCCGGAAGCACCTGCCGAGCACGCCGGAACCACCTGCTCGACTCGCCAGAACCACCTGCCGGACACGCAAAAATCACCTGCCGGCTACGCCACAACCAGTTGGGGAACACTTCGGAATCACCTGCCGGGCTTGCTGGAACCACCTGCCGGTCATGACAAAATCACCTGCCAACTACGCCAGGACCACTTGGCGGACACTGTGGAAACACCTGTCGCGCCAGCCGGAACCACATCTCACACGTGCCAGAACCATGTGCATGAGATGCTGGAACCACACCCCGAATAGACGGAAAACACCTGCCAGACCCGTCTGAACAACCTGCCGAAAACGCCGGAGCCACCTGCTCGACTCGCCGGAACCACCTACCTGACATGCCCAAATCACCAGCCGGGTATGCCAGAACCACTTGGCGGACACTCCGGAATCATCTGCCGGACATGCCGGAACCAGCTCTCAGACACACCAGAACCACGTGCCGGAGACGCCGGAAGCACCTGCCGAGCATGCCGGAGCCACCTGCTCGACTCGCCAGAAACACCTGCCGGACACGCCAATATCACCTGCCGGGTACGCCAGAACCACCTGGCGGACACTCCGAAATCACCTGCCGCGCATGCTGGAACCACCTCTCAGACGTGCCGGAAGCACGTGCCAGACACGCCGGAAACACCTAGCGGACAGACCGGAACCACCTGCCGAGCACGCCGGAGCCACCTGTTCGACTGGCTGGAACCACCTGCCAGACAGGCCAATATTAACTGCTGGCTATGCCAGAACCACCTGGGGGACAGTCTGGGATCACCTGCCAGCCATGGCGGAACCACCTCTCACACGTACCAGAACCACCTGCCGGAGAAGCTGGAAACACGTCCTCGACAGTCTGGAACCACCTGCCGGCCAAGCCTGAACCGCCTGCCAAGCACAACGGAACAACCTGCCAGACACGCCAAAATCACCTGCGTGTTATGCCAGAACCACTTGGAGGACTCTCTGGGATGACCTGCCGGGCATGCCGGAACCACCTCTCAGACGTGCCAGAACCATGTGGCGGACAGTCCGGAATCACCTGTTGGGCATGCGCAACCACCTCTGAGACGTACCAGAACCACATGCCGTGCAGGCTGGAACCACCTACTGGACAGACCGGAATCACCTTTCGGGCATGCCGGAACCACCTGTCAGATGTGCCAGAAACACGTGCCGGAGACGCCGGAAGCACCTGCCAAGCACGTTGGAACCACCTGCTCAACTCGCCTGAACCACCTGCCGGACATGCCAAAATCACCTGCCGACTATGCCAGAACCACTTGGCGAACACTCCGGAATCACTTGCCGGGCATGCAGGAACCACCTCTCAGACATGCCAGAACCCCGTGCCAATGACCCCGGAAGCACCAGCCGAGCACGCCGGAACCACCTGCTCAACTCGCCTGAACCAACTGCCGGACACGCCAAAATCACCTGCCCGCTACACCAGCACCACTTCGGGGACAAGCCGGAATCACGTGAGGGGCATGCCGGCACAGCCTCTCAGACTGAACCTCGTGCCGGACACCACAGAACCACCTGCCGGACAGACCGGAACCACCTGCCGGACACGCCGGAACCACCGGCTCGACCCGCCGGAACGACCGCTCGACATGCAAAATCACCTGCCGGCTACGCCGGAAACACTTGGCGAACACTCCGGAATCACCTGCCGGGCATGCCGGAACCACCTCTCAGATATGCCAGAACCACGTGCCAATGACGCTGGAAGCACCTGCCGAGCACGCCGGAACCACCTGCTCGACTCGCCAGAACCACCTGCCGGACACGCAAAAATCACCTGCCGGCTACGCCACAACCAGTTGGGGAACACTTCGGAATCACCTGCCGGGCTTGCTGGAACCAACTGCCGGTCATGCCAAAATCACCTGCCAACTACGCCAGTACCACTTGGCGGACACTGTGGAAACACCTGTTGGGCCGGCCGGAACCACATCTCAGACGTGCCAGAACCATGTGCATGAGCTGCAGGAACCACACCCCGAATAGACGGAAAACACCTGCCAGACCCGTCTGAACAACCTGCCGAGCACGCCGGAGCCACCTGCTCGACTCGCCGGAACCACCTACCTGACATGCCCAAATCACCAGCCGGGTATGCCAGAACCACTTGGCGGACACTCCGGAATCATCTGCCGGACATGCCGGAACCAGCTCTCAGACACACCAGAACCACGTGCCGGAGACGCCGGAAGCACCTGCCGAGCATGCCGGAGCCACCTGCTCGACTCGCCAGAAACACCTGCCGGACACGCCAAAATCACCTGCCGGGTACGCCAGAACCACCTGGCGGACACTCCGAAATCACCTGTCGCGCATGCCGGAACCAGCTCTCAGACGTGCCGGAAGCACGTGCCGGACACGCCGGAATCACCTAGCGGACAGACCGGAACCACATGCCGAGCACGCCAGAGCCACCTGTTCGACTGGCTGGAACCACCTGCCGGACAGGCCAATATTAACTGCTGGCTATGCCAAAAGCACCTGGGGGACAGTCCGGGATCACCTGCCAGCCATGGCGGAACCACCTCTCACACGTACCAGAACCACCTGCCGGAGAAGCTGGAAACACGTCCTGGACAGTCTGGAACCACCTGCCGACCAAGCCTGAACCACCGGCCAAGCACAACGGAACAACCTGCCAGACACGCCAAAATCACCTGCGTGTTATGCCAGAACCACTTGGAGGACTCTCTGGGATGACCTGCCGGGCATGTCGGAACCACCTCTCAGACGTGCCAGAACCATGTGGCGGACAGTCCGGAATCACCTGTTGGGCATGCGCAACCACCTCTGAGACGTACCAGAACCACATGCCGTGCAGGCTGGAACCACCTACCGGACAGACCGGAATCACCTTTCGGGCATGCCGGAACCACCTGTCAGATGTGCCAGAAACACGTGCCGGAGACGCCGGAAGCACCTGCCAAGCACGTTGGAACCACCTGCTCAGCTCGCCTGAACCACCTGCCGGACATGCCAAAATCACCTGCCGACTATGCCAGAACCGCTTGGCGAACACTCCGGAATCACTTGCCGGGCATGCAGGAACCACCTCTCAGACATGCCAGAACCCCGTGCCAATGACCCCGGAAGCACCAGCCGAGCACGCCGGAACCACCTGCTCAACTCGCCTGAACCACCTGCCGGACACGCCAAAATCACCTGCCCGCTACACCAGCACCACTTCGGGGACAAGCCGGAATCACGTGAGGGGCATGCCGGCACAGCCTCTCAGACTGAACCTCGTGCCGGACACCACAGAACCACCTGCCGGACAGACCGGAACCACCTGCCGGACACGCCGGAACCACCGGCTCGACCCGCCGGAACGACCGCTGGACATGCAAAATCACCTGCCGGCTACGCCGGAAACACTTGGCGAACACTCCGGAATCACCTGCCGGGCATGCCGGAACCACCTCTCAGATAAGCCAGAACCACGTGCCAATGACCCCGGAAGCACCTGCCGAGCACGCCGGAACCACCTGCTCGACTCGCCAGAACCACCTGCCGGACACGCAAAAATCACCTGCCGGCTACGCCACAACCAGTTGGGGAACACTTCGGAATCACCTGCCGGGCTTGCTGGAACCACCTGCCGGTCATGCCAAAATCACCTGCCAACTACGCCAGTACCACTTGGCGGACACTGTGGAAACACCTGTCGCGCCGGCCGGAACCACATCTCACACGTGCCAGAACCATGTGCATGAGATGCTGGAACCACACCCTGAACAGACGGAAAACACCTGCCAGACCCGTCTGAACAACCTGCCGAGCACGCCGGAGCCACCTGCTCGACTCGCCGGAACCACCTACCTGACATGCCAAAATCACCAGCCCGGTATGCCAGAACCACTTGGCGGACACTCCGGAATCATCTGCCGGACATGCCGGAACCAGCTCTCAGACACACCAGAACCACGTGCCGGAGACGCCGGAAGCACCTGCCGAGCATGCCGGAGCCACCTGCTCGACTCGCCAGAAACACCTGCCGGACACGCCAAAATCACCTGCCGGGTACGCCAGAACCACCTGGCGGACACTCCGAAATCACCTGTCGCGCATGCCGGAACCACCTCTCAGACGTGCCGGAAGCACGTGCCGGACACGCCGGAATCACCTAGCGGACAGACCGGAACCACCTGCCGAGCACGCCAGAGCCACCTGTTCGACTGGCTGGAACCACCTGCCGGACAGGCCAATATTAACTGCTGGCTATGCCAGAACCACCTGGGGGACAGTCCGGGATCACCTGCCAGCCATGGCGGAACCACCTCTCACACGTACCAGAACCAAGTGCCGGAGAAGCTGGAAACACGTCCTGGACTGTCTGGAACCACATGCCGGCCAAGCCTGAACCACCTGCCAAGCACAACGGAACAACCTGCCAGACGCAAAAATCACCTGCGTGTTATGCCAGAACCACTTGGAGGACTCTCTGGGATGACCTGCCGGGCATGCCGGAACCACCTCTCAGACGTGCCAGAACCATGTGGCGGACAGTCCGGAATCACCTGTTGGGCATGCGCAACCACCTCTGAGACGTACCAGAACCACATGCCGTGCAGGCTGGAACCACCTACCGGACAGACCGGAATCACCTTTCGGGCATGCCGGAACCACCTGTCAGATGTGCCAGAAACACGTGCCGGAGACGCCGGAAGCACCTGCCAAGCACGTTGGAACCACCTGCTCAACTCGCATGAACCACCTGCCGGACATGCCAAAATCACCTGCCGACTATGCCAGAACCACTTGGCGAACACTCCGGAATCACTTGCCGGGCATGCAGGAACCACCTCTCAGACATGCCAGAACCCCGTGCCAATGACCCCGGAAGCACCAGCCGAGCACGCCGGAACCACCTGCTCAACTCGCCTGAACCACCTGCCGGATACGCCAAAATCACCTGCCCGCTACACCAGCACCATTTCGGGGACAAGCCAGAATCACGTGAGGGGCATGCCAGCACAGCCTCTCAGACTGAACCTCATGCCGGACACCACAGAACCACCTGCCGGACAGACCGGAACCACCTGCCGGACACGCCGGAACCACCGGCTCGACCCGCCGGAACGACCGCTGGACATGCAAAATCACCTGCCGACTATGCCAGAACCACTTGGCGAACACTCCGGAATCACTTGCCGGGCATGCCGGAACCACCTCTCAGATATGCCAGAACCACGTGCCAATGACCCCGGAAGCACCTGCCGAGCACGCCGGAACCACCTGCTCGACTCGCCCGAACCACATGCCGGACAGGCAAAAATCACCTGCCAGCTACGCCACAACCAGTTGGGGAACACTTCGGAATCACCTGCCGGCCTTGCAGGAACCACCTGCCGGTCATGCCAAAATCACCTGCCAACTACGCCAGTACCACTTGGCGGACACTGTGGAAACACCTGTCGGGCCGGCCGGAACCACATCTCAGACGTGCCAGAACCATGTGGATGAGATGCTGGAACCCCACCCCGAACAGACGGAAAACACCTGCCAGACCCGTCTGAACAACCTGCCGAGCACGCCGGAGCCACCTGCTCGACTCGCCGGAACCACCTACCTGACATGCCCAAATCACCAGCCGGGTATGCCAGAACCACTTGGCGGACACTCCGGAATCATCTGCCGGACATGCCGGAACCAGCTCTCAGACACACCAGAACCACGTGCCGGAGACGCCGGAAGCACCTGCCGAGCATGCCGGAGCCACCTGCTCGACTCGCCAGAAACACCTGCCGGACACGCCAAAATCACCTGCCGGGTACGCCAGAACCACCTGGCGGACACTCCGAAATCACCTGCCGCGCATGCCGGAACCACCTCTCAGACGTGCCGGAAGCACGTGCCGGACACGCCGGAATCACCTAGCGGACAGACCGGAACCACCTGCCGAGCACGCCGGAGCCACCTGTTCGACTGGCTGGAGCCACCTGCCGGACAGGCCAATATCAACTGCTGGCTATGCCAGAACCACCTGGGGGACAGTCCGGGATCACCTGCCAGCCATGGCGGAACCACCTCTCACACGTACCAGAACCACCTGCCGGAGAAGCTGGAAACACGTCCTGGACAGACTGGAACCACGTGACGGCCATGCCTGAACCACCTGCCGAGCACGGTCGAACCACCTGCCGGACACGCCAAAATCACCTGCGGGCTACGCCAGAACCACTTGGACGACTCTCCGAAATGACCTGCTGGGCATGTTGGAACCACCTCTCAGACGTACCAGAACCACCTGCCGGAGAAGCTGGAAACACGTCCTGGACAGTCTGGAACCACCTGCCGGCCAAGCCTGAACCACCTGCCAAGCACAACGGAACAACCTGCCAGACACGCCAAAATCACCTGCGTGTTATGCCAGAACCACTTGGAGGACTCTCTGGGATGACCTGCCGGGCATGCCGGAACCACCTCTCAGACGTGCCAGAAGCACGTGGCGGACAGTCCGGAATCACCTGTTGGGCATACGCAACCACCTCTGAGACGTACCAGAACCACGTGCCGTGCACGCCGGAACCACCTACCGGACAGACCGGAATCAACTTTTGGGCATGCCGGAACCACCAGTCAGATGTGCCAGAAACACGTGCCGGAGACGCCGGAAGCACCTGCCGAGCACGTCGCAACCACCAGCTCAACTCGCCTGAACCACCTGCCGGACACGCCAAAATCACCTGCCCGCTACACCAGCACCACTTCGGGGACAAGCCGGAATCACGTGAGGGGCATGCCGGCACAGCCTCTCAGACTGAACCTCGTGCCGGACACCACAGAACCACCTGCCGGACAGACCGGAACCACCTGCCGGACACGCCGGAACCACCGGCTCGACCCGCCGGAACGACCGCTGGACATGCAAAATCACCTGCTGGCTACGCCGGAAACACTTGGCGAACACTCCGGAATCACCTGCCGGGCATGCCGGAACCACCTCTCAGATAAGCCAGAACCACGTGCCAATGACCCCGGAAGCACCTGCCGAGCACGCCGGAACCACCTGCTCGACTCGCCAGAACCACCTGCCGGACACGCAAAAATCACCTGCCAGCTACGCCACAACCAGTTGGGGAACACTTCGGAATCACCTGCCGGGCTTGCTGGAACCACCTGCCGGTCATGCCAAAATCACCTGCCAACTATGCCAGTACCACTTGGCGGACACTGTGGAAACACCTGTCGGGCCGGCCGGAACCACATCTCACACGTGCCAGAACCATGTGCATGAGATGCTGGAACCACACCCCGAACAGACGGAAAACACCTGCCAGACCCGTCTGAACAACCTGCCGAGCACGCCGGAGCCACCTGCTCGACTCGCCGGAACCACCTACCTGACATGCCCAAATCACCAGCCGGGTATGCCAGAACCACTTGGCGGACACTCCGGAATCATCTGCCGGACATGCCGGAACCAGCTCTCAGACACACCAGAACCACGTGCCGGAGACGACGGAAGCACCTGCCGAGCATGCCGGAGCCACCTGCTCGACTCGCCAGAAACACCTGCCGGACACGCCAAAATCACCTGCCGGGTACGCCAGAACCACCTGGCGGACACTCCAAAATCACCTGCCGCGCATGCTGGAACCACCTCTCAGACGTGCCGGAAGCACGTGCCGGACACGCCGGAAACACCTACCGGACAGACCGGAACCACCTGCCGAGCACGCCGGAGCCACCTGTTCGACTGGCTGGAACCACCTGCCGGACAGGCCAATATTAACTGCTGGCTATGCCAGAACCACCTGGGGGACAGTCCGGGATCACCTGCCAGCCATGGCGGAACCACCTCTCACACGTACCAGAACCACCTGCCGGAGAAGCTGGAAACACGTCCTCGACAGTCTGGAACCACCTGCCGGCCAAGCCTGAACCACCTGCCAAGCACAACGGAACAACCTGCCAGACACGCCAAAATCACCTGCGTGTTATGCCAGAACCACTTGGAGGACTCTCTGGGATGACCTGCCGGGCATGCCGGAACCACCTCTCAGACGTGCCAGAACCATGTGGCGGACAGTCCGGAATCACCTGTTGGGCATGCGCAACCACCTCTGAGACGTACCAGAACCACATGCCGTGCAGGCTGGAACCACCTACCGGACAGACCGGAATCACCTTTCGGGCATGCCGGAACCACCTGTCAGATGTGCCAGAAACACATGTCGGAGACGCCGGAAGCACCTGCCAAGCACGTTGGAACCACCTGCTCAACTCGCCTGAACCACCTGCCGGACATGCCAAAATCACCTGCCGACTATGCCAGAACCACTTGGCGAACACTCCGGAATCACTTGCCGGGCATGCAGGAACCACCTCTCAGACATGCCAGAACCCCGTGCCCATGACCCCGGAAGCACCAGCCGAGCACGCCGGAACCACCTGCTCAACTCGCCTGAACCACCTGCCGGACACACCAAAATCACCTGCCCGCTACACCAGCACCACTTCGGGGACAAGCCGGAATCACGTGAGGGGCATGCCGGCACAGCCTCTCAGACTGAACCTCGTGCCGGACACCACAGAACCACCTGCCGGACAGACCGGAACCACCTGCCGGACACGCCGGAACCACTGGCTCGACCCGCCGGAAGGACCGCTGGACATGCAAAATCACCTGCCGGCTACGCCGGAAACACTTGGCGAACACTCCGGAATCACCTGCCGGGCATGCCGGAACCACCTCTCAGATATGCCAGAACCACGTGCCAATGACCCCGGAAGCACCTGCCAAGCACGCCGGAACCACCTGCTCGACTCGGCAGAACCACCTGCCGGACACGCAAAAATCACCTGCCGGCTACGCCACAACCAGTTGGGGAACACTTCGGAATCACCTGCCGGGCTTGCTGGAACCACCTGCCGGTCAGGCCAAAATCACCTGCCAACTACGCCAGTACCACTTGGCGGACACTGTGGAAACACCTGTCGGGCCAGCCAGAACAACATCTCACACGTGCCAGAACCATGTGCATGAGATGCTGGAACCACACCCCGAACAGACGGAAAACACCTGCCAGACCCGTCTGAACAACCTGCCGAGCACGCCGGAGCCACCTGCTCGACTCGCCGGAACCACCTACCTGACATGCCCAAATCACCAGCCGGGTATGCCAGAACCACTTGGCGGACACTCCAGAATCATCTGCCGGACATGCCGGAACCAGCTCTCAGACACACCAGAACCACGTGCCGGATACGCCGGAAGCACCTGCCGAGCATGCCGGAGCCACCTGCTCGACTCGCCAGAAACACCTGCCGGACACGCCAAAATCACCTGCCGGGTACGCCAGAACCACCTGGCAGACACTCCGAAATCACCTGTCGCGCATGCCGGAACCACCTCTCAGACGTGCCGGAAGCACGTGCCGGACACGCCGGAAACACCTACCGGACAGACCGGAACCACCTGCCGAGCACGCCGGAGCCACCTGTTCGACTGGCTGGAACCACCTGCCGGTCAGGCCAATATTAACTGCTGGCTATGCCAGAACCATCTGGGGGACAGTCCGGAATCACCTGCCAGCCATGGCGGAACCATCTCTCACACGTACCAGAACCACCTGCCGGAGAAGCTGGAAACACGTCCTGGACAGACTGGAACCACGTGACGGCCATGCCTGAACCACCTGCCGAGCATGGCGGAACCACCTGCCGGACACGCCAAAATCACCTGCGGGCTACGCCAGAACCACTTGGACGACTCTCCGAAATGACCTGCCGGGCATGTTGGAACCAACTCTCAGACGTGCCAGAAGCACGTGGCGGACAGTCCGGAATCACCTGTTGGGCATACGCAACCACCTCTGAGACGTACCAGAACCACGTGCCGTGCACGCCGGAACCACCTACCGGACAGACCGGAATCAAATTTTGGGCATGCCGGAACCACCAGTCAGATGTTCCAGAAACAGGTGCCGCAGACGGTGGAAGCACCTGCCGAGCACGTCGCAACCACCTGCTCAACTCGCCTGAACCACCTGCCGGACACGCCAAAATCACCTGCCCGCTACACCAGCACCACTTCGGGGACAAGCCGGAATCACGTGAGGGGCATGCCGGCACAGCCTCTCAGACTGAACCTCGTGCCGGACACCACAGAACCACCTGCCGGACAGACCGGAACCACCTGCCGGACACGCCGGAACCACCGGCTCGACCCGCCGGAACGACCGCTGGACATGCAAAATCACCTGCCGGCTACGCCAGAAACACTTGGCGAACATTCCGGAATCACCTGCCGGGCATGCCGGAACCACCTCTCAGATAAGCCAGAACCACGTGCCAATGATCCCGGAAGCACCTGCCGAGCACGCCGGAGCCACCTGCTCGACACGCCAGAACCACCTGCCGGACACGCAAAAATCACCTGCCGGCTACGCCACAACCAGTTGGGGAACACTTCGGAATCACCTGCCGGGCTTGCTGGAACCACCTGCCGGTCATGCCAAAATCACCTGCCAACTACGCCAGTACCACTTGGCGGACACTGTGGAAACACCTGTCGGGCCGGCAGGAACCACATCTCACACGTGCCAGAACCATGTGCATGAGATGCTGGAACCACACCCCGAACAGACGGAAAACACCTGCCAGACCCGTCTGAACAACCTGCCGAGCACGCCAGAGCCACCTGCTCGACTCGCCAGAAACACCTGCCGGACACGCCAAAATCACCTGCCGGGTACGCCAGAACCACCTGGCGGACACTCCGAAATCACCTGCCGCGCATGCCGGAACCACCTCTCAGACGTGCCGGAAGCACGTGCCGGACACGCCGGAAACACCTAGCGGACAGACCGGAACCACCTGCCGAGCACGCCGGAGCCACCTGTTCGACTGGCTGGAACCACCTGCCGGACAGGCCAATATTAACTGCTGGCTATGCCAAAAGCACCTGGGGGACAGTCCGGGATCACCTGCCAGCCATGGCGGAACCACCTCTCACACGTACCAGAACCACCTGCCGGAGAAGCTGGAAACACGTCCTCGACAGTCTGGAACCACCTGCCGGCCAAGCGTGAACCACCTGCCAAGCACAACGGAACAACCTGCCAGACACGCCAAAATCACCTGCATGTTATGCCAGAACCACTTGGAGGACTCTCTGGGATGACCTGCCGGGCATGCCGGAACCACCTCTCAGACGTGCCAGAACCATGTGGCGGACAGTCCGGAATCACCTGTTGGGCATGCGCAACCACCTCTGAGACGTACCAGAACCACATGCCGTGCAGGCTGGAACCACCTACCGGACAGACCGGAATCACCTTTCGGGCATGCCGGAACCACCTGTCAGATGTGCCAGAAACACGTGCCGGAGACGCCGGAAGCACCTGCCAAGCACGTTGGAACCACCTGCTCAGCTCGCCTGAACCACCTGCCGGACATGCCAAGATCACCTGCCGACTATGCCAGAACCACTTGGCGAACACTCCGGAATAACTTGCCGGGCATGCAGGAACCACCTCTCAGACATGCCAGAACCCCGTGCCAATGACCCCGGAAGCACCAGCCGAGCACGCCGGAACCACCTGCTCAACTCGCCTGAACCACCTGCCGGACACGCCAAAATCACCTGCCCGCTACACCAGCACCACTTCGGGGACAAGCCGGAATCACGTGAGGGGCATGCCGGCACAGCCTCTCAGACTGAACCTCGTGCCGGACACCACAGAACCACCTGCCGGACAGACCGGAACCACCTGCCGGACACGCCGGAACCACCGGCTCGACCCGCCGGAACGACCGCTGGACATGCAAAATCACCTGCCGGCTACGCCGGAAACACTTGGCGAACACTCCGGAATCACCTGCCGGGCATGCCGGAACCACCTCTCAGATAAGCCAGAACCACGTGCCAATGACCCCGGAAGCACCTGCCGAGCACGCCGGAACCACCTGCTCGACTCGCCAGAACCACCTGCCGGACACGCAAAAATCACCTGCCGGCTACGCCACAACCAGTTGGGGAACACTTCGGAATCACCTGCCGGGCTTGCTGGAACCACCTGCCGGTCATGACAAAATCACCTGCCAACTACGCCAGTACCACTTGGCGGACACTGTGGAAACACCTGTCGCGCCGGCCGGAACCACATCTCACACGTGCCAGAACCATGTGCATGAGAAATAGGAACCACACCCCGAATAGACGGAAAACACCTGCCAGACCCGTCTGAACAACCTGCCGAAAACGCCGGAGCCACCTGCTCGTCTCGCCGGAACCACCTACCTGACATGCCCAAATCACCAGCCGGGTATGCCAGAACCACTTGGCGGACACTCCGGAATCATCTGCCGGACATGCCGGAACCAGCTCTCAGACACACCAGAACCACGTGCCGGAGACGCCGGAAGCACCTGCCGAGCATGCCGGAGCCACCTGCTCGACTCGCCAGAAACACCTGCCGGACACGCCAATATCACCTGCCGGGTACGCCAGAACCACCTGGCGGACACTCCGAAATCACCTGCCGCGCATGCTGGAACCACCTCTCAGACGTGCCGGAAGCACGTGCCAGACACGCCGGAAACACCTAGCGGACAGACCGGAACCACCTGCCGAGCACGCCGGAGCCACCTGTTCGACTGGCTGGAACCACCTGCCAGACAGGCCAATATTAACTGCTGGCTATGCCAGAACCACCTGGGGACAGTCTGGGATCACCTGCCAGCCATGGCGGAACCACCTCTCACACGTACCAGAACCACCTGCCGGAGAAGCTGGAAACACGTCCTGGACAGTCTGGAACCACCTGCCGGCCAAGCCTGAACCACCTGCCAAGCACAACGGAACAACCTGCCAGACACGCCAAAATCACCTGCGTGTTATGCCAGAACCACTTGGAGGACTCTCTGGGATGACCTGCCGGGCATGCCGGAACCACCTCTCAGACGTGCCAGAACCATGTGGCGGACAGTCCGGAATCACCTGTTGGGCATGCGCAACCACCTCTGAGACGTACCAGAACCACATGCCGTGCAGGCTGGAACCACCTACCGGACAGACCGGAATCACCTTTCGGGCATGCCGGAACCACCTGTCAGATGTGCCAGAAACACGTGCCGGAGACGCCGGAAGCACCTGCCAAGCACGTTGGAACCACCTGCTCAGCTCGCCTGAACCACCTGCCGGACATGCCAAAATCACCTGCCGACTATGCCAGAACCGCTTGGCGAACACTCCGGAATCACTTGCCGGGCATGCAGGAACCACCTCTCAGACATGCCAGAACCCCGTGCCAATGACCCCGGAAGCACCAGCCGAGCACGCCGGATCCACCTGCTCAACTCGCCTGAACCACCTGCCGGACACGCCAAAATCACCTGCCCGCTACACCAGCACCACTTCGGGGACAAGCCGGAATCACGTGAGGGGCATGCCGGCACAGCCTCTCAGACTGAACCTCGTGCCGGACACCACAGAACCACCTGCCGGACAGACCGGAACCACATGCCGGACACGCCGGAACCACCGGCTCGACCCGCCGGAACGACCGCTGGACATGCAAAATCACCTGCCGGCTACGCCGGAAACACTTGGCGAACACTCCGGAATCACCTGCCGGGCATGCCGGAACCACCTCTCAGATAAGCCAGAACCACGTGCCAATGACCCCGGAAGCACCTGCCGAGCACGCCGGAACCACCTGCTCGACTCGCCAGAACCACCTGCCGGACACGCAAAAATCACCTGCCGGCTACGCCACAACCAGTTGGGGAACACTTCGGAATCACCTGCCGGGCTTGCTGGAACCACCTGCCGGTCATGACAAAATCACCTGCCAACTACGCCAGTACCACTTGGCGGACACTGTGGAAACACCTGTCGCGCCGGCCGGAACCACATCTCACACGTGCCAGAACCATGTGCATGAGATGCTGGAACCACACCCCGAATAGACGGAAAACACCTGCCAGACCCGTCTGAACAACCTGCCGAAAACGCCGGAGCCACCTGCTCGACTCGCCGGAACCACCTACCTGACATGCCCAAATCACCAGCCGGGTATGCCAGAACCACTTGGCGGACACTCCGGAATCATCTGCCGGACATGCCGGAACCAGCTCTCAGACACACCAGAACCACGTGCCGGAGACGCCGGAAGCACCTGCCGAGCATGCCGGAGCCACCTGCTCGACTCGCCAGAAACACCTGCCGGACACGCCAATATCACCTGCCGGGTACGCCAGAACCACCTGGCGGACACTCCGAAATCACCTGCCGCGCATGCTGGAACCACCTCTCAGACGTGCCGGAAGCACGTGCCAGACACGCCGGAAACACCTAGCGGACAGACCGGAACCACCTGCCGAGCACGCCGGAGCCACCTGTTCGACTGGCTGGAACCACCTGCCAGACAGGCCAATATTAACTGCTGGCTATGCCAGAACCACCTGGGGGACAGTCCGGGATCACCTGCCAGCCATGGCGGAACCACCTCTCACACGTACCAGAACCACCTGCCGGAGAAGCTGGAAACACGTCCTGGACAGTCTGGAACCACCTGCCGGCCAAGCCTGAACCACCTGCCAAGCACAACGGAACAACCTGCCAGACACGCCAAAATCACCTGCGTGTTATGCCAGAACCACTTGGAGGACTCTCTGGGATGACCTGCCGGGCATGCCGGAACCACCTCTCAGACGTGCCAGAACCATGTGGCGGACAGTCCGGAATCACCTGTTGGGCATGCGCAACCACCTCTGAGACGTACCAGAACCACATGCCGTGCAGGCTGGAACCACCTACCGGACAGACCGGAATCACCTTTCGGGCATGCCGGAACCACCTGTCAGATGTGCCAGAAACACGTGCCGGAGACGCCGGAAGCACCTGCCAAGCACGTTGGAACCACCTGCTCAACTCGCCTGAACCACCTGCCGGACATGCCAAAATCACCTGCCGACTATGCCAGAACCACTTGGCGAACACTCCGGAATCACTTGCCGGGCATGCAGGAACCACCTCTCAGACATGCCAGAACCCCGTGCCAATGACCCCGGAAGCACCAGCCGAGCACGCCGGAACCACCTGCTCAACTCGCCTGAACCAACTGCCGGACACGCCAAAATCACCTGCCCGCTACACCAGCACCACTTCGGGGACAAGCCGGAATCACGTGAGGGGCATGCCGGCACAGCCTCTCAGACTGAACCTCGTGCCGGACACCACAGAACCACCTGCCGGACAGACCGGAACCACCTGCCGGACACGCCGGTACCACCGGCTCGACCCGCCGGAACGACCGCTGGACATGCAAAATCACCTGCCGGCTACGCCGGAAACACTTGGCGAACACTCCGGAATCACCTGCCGGGCATGCCGGAACCACCTCTCAGATATGCCAGAACCACGTGCCAATGACCCTGGAAGCACCTGCCGAGCACGCCGGAACCACCTGCTCGACTCGCCAGAACCACCTGCCGGACACGCAAAAATCACCTGCCGGCTACGCCACAACCAGTTGGGGAACACTTCGGAATCACCTGCCGGGCTTGCTGGAACCAACTGCCGGTCATGCCAAAATCACCTGCCAACTACGCCAGTACCACTTGGCGGACACTGTGGAAACACCTGTTGGGCCGGCCGGAACCACATCTCAGACGTGCCAGAACCATGTGCATGAGCTGCAGGAACCACACCCCGAATAGACGGAAAACACCTGCCAGACCCGTCTGAACAACCTGCCGAGCACGCCGGAGCCACCTGCTCGACTCGCCGGAACCACCTACCTGACATGCCCAAATCACCAGCCGGGTATGCCAGAACCACTTGGCGGACACTCCGGAATCATCTGCCGGACATGCCGGAACCAGCTCTCAGACACACCAGAACCACGTGCCGGAGACGCCGGAAGCACCTGCCGAGCATGCCGGAGCCACCTGCTCGACTCGCCAGAAACACCTGCCGGACACGCCAAAATCACCTGCCGGGTACGCCAGAACCACCTGGCGGACACTCCGAAATCACCTGTCGCGCATGCCGGAACCAGCTCTCAGACGTGCCGGAAGCACGTGCCGGACACGCCGGAATCACCTAGCGGACAGACCGGAACCACCTGCCGAGCACGCCAGAGCCACCTGTTCGACTGGCTGGAACCACCTGCCGGACAGGCCAATATTAACTGCTGGCTATGCCAAAAGCACCTGGGGGACAGTCCGGGATCACCTGCCAGCCATGGCGGAACCACCTCTCACACGTACCAGAACCACCTGCCGGAGAAGCTGGAAACACGTCCTGGACAGTCTGGAACCACCTGCCGACCAAGCCTGAACCACCGGCCAAGCACAACGGAACAACCTGCCAGACACGCCAAAATCACCTGCGTGTTATGCCAGAACCACTTGGAGGACTCTCTGGGATGACCTGCCGGGCATGTCGGAACCACCTCTCAGACGTGCCAGAACCATGTGGCGGACAGTCCGGAATCACCTGTTGGGCATGCGCAACCACCTCTGAGACGTACCAGAACCACATGCCGTGCAGGCTGGAACCACCTACCGGACAGACCGGAATCACCTTTCGGGCATGCCGGAACCACCTGTCAGATGTGCCAGAAACACGTGCCGGAGACGCCGGAAGCACCTGCCAAGCACGTTGGAACCACCTGCTCAGCTCGCCTGAACCACCTGCCGGACATGCCAAAATCACCTGCCGACTATGCCAGAACCGCTTGGCGAACACTCCGGAATCACTTGCCGGGCATGCAGGAACCACCTCTCAGACATGCCAGAACCCCGTGCCAATGACCCCGGAAGCACCAGCCGAGCACGCCGGAACCACCTGCTCAACTCGCCTGAACCACCTGCCGGACACGCCAAAATCACCTGCCCGCTACACCAGCACCACTTCGGGGACAAGCCGGAATCACGTGAGGGGCATGCCGGCACAGCCTCTCAGACTGAACCTCGTGCCGGACACCACAGAACCACCTGCCGGACAGACCGGAACCACCTGCCGGACACGCCGGAACCACCGGCTCGACCCGCCGGAACGACCGCTGGACATGCAAAATCACCTGCCGGCTACGCCGGAAACACTTGGCGAACACTCCGGAATCACCTGCCGGGCATGCCGGAACCACCTCTCAGATAAGCCAGAACCACGTGCCAATGACCCCGGAAGCACCTGCCGAGCACGCCGGAACCACCTGCTCGACTCGCCAGAACCACCTGCCGGACACGCAAAAATCACCTGCCGGCTACGCCACAACCAGTTGGGGAACACTTCGGAATCACCTGCCGGGCTTGCTGGAACCACCTGCCGGTCATGCCAAAATCACCTGCCAACTACCCCAGTACCACTTGGCGGACACTGTGGAAACACCTGTCGCGCCGGACGGAACCACATCTCACACGTGCCAGAACCATGTGCATGAGATGCTGGAACCACACCCCGAACAGACGGAAAACACCTGCCAGACCCGTCTGAACAACCTGCCGAGCACGCCGGAGCCACCTGCTCGACTCGCCGGAACCACCTACCTGACATGCCAAAATCACCAGCCCGGTATGCCAGAACCACTTGGCGGACACTCCGGAATCATCTGCCGGACATGCCGGAACCAGCTCTCAGACACACCAGAACCACGTGCCGGAGACGCCGGAAGCACCTGCCGAGCATGCCGGAGCCACCTGCTCGACTCGCCAGAAACACCTGCCGGACACGCCAAAATCACCTGCCGGGTACGCCAGAACCACCTGCCGGACACTCCGAAATCACCTGTCGCGCATGCCGGAACCAGCTCTCAGACGTGCCGGAAGCACGTGCCGGACACGACGGAATCACCTAGCGGACAGACCGGAACCACCTGCCGAGCACGCCAGAGCCACCTGTTCGACTGGCTGGAACCACCTGCCGGACAGGCCAATATTAACTGCTGGCTATGCCAAAAGCACCTGGGGGACAGTCCGGGATCACCTGCCAGCCATGGCGGAACCACCTCTCACACGTACCAGAACCACCTGCCGGAGAAGCTGGAAACACGTCCTGGACAGTCTGGAACCACCTGCCGACCAAGCCTGAACCACCGGCCAAGCACAACGGAACAACCTGCCAGACACGCCAAAATCACCTGCGTGTTATGCCAGAACCACTTGGAGGACTCTCTGGGATGACCTGCCGGGCATGCCGGAACCACCTCTCAGACGTGCCAGAACCATGTGGTGGACAGTCCGGAATCACCTGTTGGGCATGCGCAACCACCTCTGAGACGTACCAGAACCACATGCCGTGCAGGCTGGAACCACCTACCGGACAGACCGGAATCACCTTTCGGGCATGCCGGAACCACCTGTCAGATGTGCCAGAAACACGTGCCGGAGACGCCGGAAGCACCTGCCAAGCACGTTGGAACCACCTGCTCAACTCGCCTGAACCACCTGCCGGACATGCCAAAATCACCTGCCGACTATGCCAGAACCACTTGGCGAACACTCCGGAATCACTTGCCGGGCATGCAGGAACCACCTCTCAGACATGCCAGAACCCCGTGCCAATGACCCCGGAAGCACCAGCCGAGCACGCCGGAACCACCTGCTCAACTCGCCTGAACCAACTGCCGGACACGCCAAAATCACCTGCCCGCTACACCAGCACCACTTCGGGGACAAGCCGGAATCACGTGAGGGGCATGCCGGCACAGCCTCTCAGACTGAACCTCGTGCCGGACACCACAGAACCACCTGCCGGACAGACCGGAACCACCTGCCGGACACGCCGGAACCACCGGCTCGACCCGCCGGAACGACCGCTGGACATGCAAAATCACCTGCCGGCTACGCCGGAAACACTTGGCGAACACTCCGGAATCACCTGCCGGGCATGCCGGAACCACCTCTCAGATATGCCAGAACCACGTGCCAATGACGCTGGAAGCACCTGCCGAGCACGCCGGAACCACCTGCTCGACTCGCCAGAACCACCTGCCGGACACGCAAAAATCACCTGCCGGCTACGCCACAACCAGTTGGGGAACACTTCGGAATCACCTGCCGGGCTTGCTGGAACCAACTGCCGGTCATGCCAAAATCACCTGCCAACTACGCCAGTACCACTTGGCGGACACTGTGGAAACACCTGTTGGGCCGGCCGGAACCACATCTCAGACGTGCCAGAACCATGTGCATGAGCTGCAGGAACCACACCCCGAATAGACGGAAAACACCTGCCAGACCCGTCTGAACAACCTGCCGAGCACGCCGGAGCCACCTGCTCGACTCGCCGGAACCACCTACCTGACATGCCCAAATCACCAGCCGGGTATGCCAGAACCACTTGGCGGACACTCCGGAATCATCTGCCGGACATGCCGGAACCAGCTCTCAGACACACCAGAACCACGTGCCGGAGACGCCGGAAGCACCTGCCGAGCATGCCGGAGCCACCTGCTCGACTCGCCAGAAACACCTGCCGGACACGCCAAAATCACCTGCCGGGTACGCCAGAACCACCTGGCGGACACTCCGAAATCACCTGTCGCGCATGCCGGAACCAGCTCTCAGACGTGCCGGAAGCACGTGCCGGACACGCCGGAATCACCTAGCGGACAGACCGGAACCACCTGCCGAGCACGCCAGAGCCACCTGTTCGACTGGCTGGAACCACCTGCCGGACAGGCCAATATTAACTGCTGGCTATGCCAAAAGCACCTGGGGGACAGTCCGGGATCACCTGCCAGCCATGGCGGAACCACCTCTCACACGTACCAGAACCACCTGCCGGAGAAGCTGGAAACACGTCCTGGACAGTCTGGAACCACCTGCCGACCAAGCCTGAACCACCGGCCAAGCACAACGGAACAACCTGCCAGACACGCCAAAATCACCTGCGTGTTATGCCAGAACCACTTGGAGGACTCTCTGGGATGACCTGCCGGGCATGTCGGAACCACCTCTCAGACGTGCCAGAACCATGTGGCGGACAGTCCGGAATCACCTGTTGGGCATGCGCAACCACCTCTGAGACGTACCAGAACCACATGCCGTGCAGGGTGGAACCACCTACCGGACAGACCGGAATCACCTTTCGGGCATGCCGGAACCACCTGTCAGATGTGCCAGAAACACGTGCCGGAGACGCCGGAAGCACCTGCCAAGCACGTTGGAACCACCTGCTCAGCTCGCCTGAACCACCTGCCGGAAATGCCAAAATCACCTGCCGACTATGCCAGAACCGCTTGGCGAACACTCCGGAATCACTTGCCGGGCATGCAGGAACCACCTCTCAGACATGCCAGAACCCCGTGCCAATGACCCCGGAAGCACCAGCCGAGCACGCCGGAACCACCTGCTCAACTCGCCTGAACCACCTGCCGGACACGCCAAAATCACCTGCCCGCTACACCAGCACCACTTCGGGGACAAGCCGGAATCACGTGAGGGGCATGCCGGCACAGCCTCTCAGACTGAACCTCGTGCCGGACACCACAGAACCACCTGCCGGACAGACCGGAACCACCTGCCGGACACGCCGGAACCACCGGCTTGACCCGCCGGAACGACCGCTGGACATGCAAAATCACCTGCCGGCTACGCCGGAAACACTTGGCGAACACTCCGGAATCACCTGCCGGGCATGCCGGAACCACGTCTCAGATAAGCCAGAACCACGTGCCAATGACCCCGGAAGCACCTGCCGAGCACGCCGGAACCACCTGCTCGACTCGCCAGAACCACCTGCCGGACACGCAAAAATCACCTGCCGGCTACGCCACAACCAGTTGGGGAACACTTCGGAATCACCTGCCGGGCTTGCTGGAACCACCTGCCGGTCATGCCAAAATCACCTGCCAACTACGCCAGTACCACTTGGCGGACACTGTGGAAACACCTGTCGCGCCGGCCGGAACCACATCTCACACGTGCCAGAACCATGTGCATGAGATGCTGGAACCACACCCCGAACAGACGGAAAACACCTGCCAGACCCGTCTGAACAACCTGCCGAGCACGCCAGAGCCACCTGCTCGACTCGCCGGAACCACCTACCTGACATGCCAAAATCACCAGCCCGGTATGCCAGAACCACTTGGCGGACACTCCGGAATCATCTGCCGGACATGCCGGAACCAGCTCTCAGACACACCAGAACCACGTGCCGGAGACGCCGGAAGCACCTGCCGAGCATGCCGGAGCCACCTGCTCGACTCGCCAGAAACACCTGCCGGACACGCCAAAATCACCTGCCGGGTACGCCAGAACCACCTGGCGGACACTCCGAAATCACCTGTCGCGCATGCCGGAACCACCTCTCGGACGTGCCGGAAGCACGTGCCGGACACGCCGGAATCACCTAGCGGACAGACCGGAACCACCTGCCGAGCACGCCAGAGCCACCTGTTCGACTGGCTGGAACCACCTGCCGGACAGGCCAATATTAACTGCTGGCTATGCCAGAACCACCTGGGGGACAGTCCGGGATCACCTGCCAGCCATGGCGGAACCACCTCTCACACGTACCAGAACCACGTGCCGGAGAAGCTGGAAACACGTCCTGGACTGTCTGGAACCACATGCCGGCCAAGCCTGAACCACCTGCCAAGCACAACGGAACAACCTGCCAGACACGCCAAAATCACCTGCGTGCTATGCCAGAACCACTTGGAGGACTCTCTGGGATGACCTGCCGGGCATGCCGGAACCACCTCTCAGACGTGCCAGAACCATGTGGCGGACAGTCCGGAATCACCTGTTGGGCATGCGCAACCACCTCTGAGACGTACCAGAACCACATGCCGTGCAGGCTGGAACCACCTACCGGACAGACCGGAATCACCTTTCGGGCATGCCGGAACCACCTGTCAGATGTGCCAGAAACACGTGCCGGAGACGCCGGAAGCACCTGCCAAGCACGTTGGAACCACCTGCTCAACTCGCATGAACCACCTGCCGGACATGCCAAAATCACCTGCCGACTATGCCAGAACCACTTGGCGAACACTCCGGAATCACTTGCCGGGCATGCAGGAACCACCTCTCAGACATGCCAGAACCCCATGCCAATGACCCCGGAAGCACCAGCCGAGCACGCCGGAACCACCTGCTCAACTCGCCTGAACCACCTGCCGGATACGCCAAAATCACCTGCCCGCTACACCAGCACCATTTCGGGGACAAGCCAGAATCACGTGAGGGGCATGCCAGCACAGCCTCTCAGACTGAACCTCATGCCGGACACCACAGAACCACCTGCCGGACAGACCGGAACCACCTGCCGGACACGCCGGAACCACCGGCTCGACCCGCCGGAACGACCGCTGGACATGCAAAATCACCTGCCGGCTACGCCGGAAACACTTGGCGAACACTCCGGAATCACTTGCCGGGCATGCCGGAACCACCTCTCAGATATGCCAGAACCACGTGCCAATGACCCCGGAAGCACCTGCCGAGCACGCCGGAACCACCTGCTCGACTCGCCCGAACCACATGCCGGACAGGCAAAAATCACCTGCCAGCTACGCCACAACCAGTTGGGGAACACTTCGGAATCACCTGACGGCCTTGCAGGAACCACCTGCCGGTCATGCCAAAATCACCTGCCAACTACGCCAGTACCACTTGGCGGACACTGTGGAAACACCTGTCGGGCCGGCCGGAACCACATCTCACACGTGCCAGAACCATGTGGATGAGATGCTGGAACCACACCCCGAACAGACGGAAAACACCTGCCAGACCCGTCTGAACAACCTGCCGAGCACGCCGGAGCCACCTGCTCGACTCGCCGGAACCACCTACCTGACATGCCCAAATCACCAGCCGGGTATGCCAGAACCACTTGGCGGACACTCCGGAATCATCTGCCGGACATGCCGGAACCAGCTCTCAGACACACCAGAACCACGTGCCGGAGACGCCGGAAGCACCTGCCGAGCATGCCGGAGCCACCTGCTCGACTCGCCAGAAACACCTGCCGGACACGCCAAAATCACCTGCCGGGTACGCCAGAACCACCTGGCGGACACTCCGAAATCACCTGCCGCGCATGCCGGAACCACCTCTCAGACGTGCCGGAAGCACGTGCCGGACACGCCGGAATCACCTAGCGGACAGACCGGAACCACCTGCCGAGCACGCCGGAGCCACCTGTTCGACTGGCTGGAGCCACCTGCCGGACAGGCCAATATCAACTGCTGGCTATGCCAGAACCACCTGGGGGACAGTCCGGGATCACCTGCCAGCCATGGCGGAACCACCTCTCACTCGTACCAGAACCACCTGCCGGAGAAGCTGGAAACACGTCCTGGACAGACTGGAACCACGTGACGGCCATGCCTGAACCACCTGCCGAGCACGGTCGAACCACCTGCCGGACACGCCAAAATCACCTGCGGGCTACGCCAGAACCACTTGGACGACTCTCCGAAATGACCTGCTGGGCATGTTGGAACCACCTCTCAGACGTACCAGAACCACCTGCCGGAGAAGCTGGAAACACGTCCTGGACAGTCTGGAACCACCTGCCGGCCAAGCCTGAACCACCTGCCAAGCACAACGGAACAACCTGCCAGACACGCCAAAATCACCTGCGTGTTATGCCAGAACCACTTGGAGGACTCTCTGGGATGACCTGCCGGGCATGCCGGAACCACCTCTCAGACGTGCCAGAAGCACGTGGCGGACAGTCCGGAATCACCTGTTGGGCATACGCAACCACCTCTGAGACGTACCAGAACCACGTGCCGTGCACGCCGGAACCACCTACCGGACAGACCGGAATCAACATTTGGGCATGCCGGAACCACCAGTCAGATGTGCCAGAAACACGTGCCGGAGACGCCGGAAGCACCTGCCGAGCACGTCGCAACCACCAGCTCAACTCGCCTGAACCACCTGCCGGACACGCCAAAATCACCTGCCCGCTACACCAGCACCACTTCGGGGACAAGCCGGAATCACGTGAGGGGCATGCCGGCACAGCCTCTCAGACTGAACCTCGTGCCGGACACCACAGAACCACCTGCCGGACAGACCGGAACCACCTGCCGGACACGCCGGAACCACCGGCTCGACCCGCCGGAACGACCGCTGGACATGCAAAATCACCTGCCGGCTACGCCGGAAACACTTGGCGAACACTCCGGAATCACCTGCCGGGAATGCCGGAACCACCTCTCAGATAAGCCAGAACCACGTGCCAATGACCCCGGAAGCACCTGCCGAGCACGCCGGAACCACCTGCTCGACTCGCCAGAACCACCTGCCGGACACGCAAAAATCACCTGCCAGCTACGCCACAACCAGTTGGGGAACACTTCGGAATCACCTGCCGGGCTTGCTGGAACCACCTGCCGGTCATGCCAAAATCACCTGCCAACTATGCCAGTACCACTTGGCGGACACTGTGGAAACACCTGTCGGGCCGGCCGGAACCACATCTCACACGTGCCAGAACCATGTGCATGAGATGCTGGAACCACACCCCGAACAGACGGAAAACACCTGCCAGACCCGTCTGAACAACCTGCCGAGCACGCCGGAGCCACCTGCTCGACTCGCCGGAACCACCTACCTGACATGCCCAAATCACCAGCCGGGTATGCCAGAACCACTTGGCGGACACTCCGGAATCATCTGCCGGACATGCCGGAACCAGCTCTCAGACACACCAGAACCACGTGCCGGAGACGCCGGAAGCACCTGCCGAGCATGCCGGAGCCACCTGCTCGACTCGCCAGAAACACCTGCCGGACACGCCAAAATCACCTGCCGGGTACGCCAGAACCACCTGGCGGACACTCCAAAATCACCTGCCGCGCATGCTGGAACCACCTCTCAGACGTGCCGGAAGCACGTGCCGGACACGCCGGAAACACCTACCGGACAGACCGGAACCACCTGCCGAGCACGCCGGAGCCACCTGTTCGACTGGCTGGAACCACCTGCCGGACAGGCCAATATTAACTGCTGGCTATGCCAGAACCACCTGGGGGACAGTCCGGGATCACCTGCCAGCCATGGCGGAACCACCTCTCACACGTACCAGAACCACCTGCCGGAGAAGCTGGAAACACGTCCTCGACAGTCTGGAACCACCTGCCGGCCAAGCCTGAACCACCTGCCAAGCACAACGGAACAACCTGCCAGACACGCCAAAATCACCTGCGTGTTATGCCAGAACCACTTGGAGGACTCTCTGGGATGACCTGCCGGGCATGCCGGAACCACCTCTCAGACGTGCCAGAACCATGTGGCGGACAGTCCGGAATCACCTGTTGGGCATGCGCAACCACCTCTGAGACGTACCAGAACCACATGCCGTGCAGGCTGGAACCACCTGCCGGACAGACCGGAATCACCTTTCGGGCATGCCGGAACCACCTGTCAGATGTGCCAGAAACACGTGCGGGAGACGCCGGAAGCACCTGCCGAGCACGTAGCAACCACCTGCTCAACTCGCCTGAACCACCTGCCGGACACGCCAAAATCACCTGCCCGCTACACCAGCACCACTTCGGGGACAAGCCGGAATCACGTGAGGGGCATGCCGGCACAGCCTCTCAGACTGAACCTCGTGCCGGACACCACAGAACCACCTGCCGGACAGACCGGAACCACCTGCCGGACACGCCGGAACCACCGGCTCGACCCGCCGGAACGACCGCTGGACATGCAAAATCACCTGCCGGCTACGCCGGAAACACTTGGCGAACATTCCGGAATCACCTGCCGGGCATGCCGGAACCACCTCTCAGATAAGCCAGAACCACGTGCCAATGATCCCGGAAGCACCTGCCGAGCACGCCGGAGCCACCTGCTCGACTCGCCAGAACCACCTGCCGGACACGCAAAAATCACCTGCCGGCTACGCCACAACCAGTTGGGGAACACTTCGGAATCACCTGCTGGGCTTGCTGGAACCACCTGCCGGTCATGCCAAAATCACCTGCCAACTACGCCAGTACCACTTGGCGGACACTGAGGAAACACCTGTCGGGCCGGCAGGAACCACATCTCACACGTGCCAGAACCATGTGCATGAGATGCTGGAACCACACCCCGAACAGACGGAAAACACCTGCCAGACCCGTCTGAACAACCTGCCGAACACGCCAGAGCCACCTGCTCGACTCGCCAGAAACACCTGCCGGACACGCCAAAATCACCTGCCGGGTACGCCAGAACCACCTGGCGGACACTCCGAAATCACCTGCCGCGCATGCTGGAACCACCTCTCAGACGTGCCGGAAGCACGTGCCGGACACGCTGGAAACAACTACCGGACAGACCGGAACCACCTGCCGAGCACGCCGGAGCCACCTGTTCGACTGGCTGGAACCACCTGCCGGACAGGCCAATATTAACTGCTGGCTATGCCAGAACCACCTGGGGGACAGTCCGGGATCACCTGCCAGCCATGGCGGAACCACTTCTCACACGTACCAGAACCACCTGCCGGAGAAGCTGGAAACACGTCCTGGACAGTCTGGAACCACCTGCCGGCCAAGCCTGAACCACCTGCCAAGCACAACGGAACAACCTGCCAGACACGCCAAAATCACCTGCGTGTTATGCCAGAACCACTTGGAGGACTCTCTGGGATGACCTGCCGGGCATGCCGGAACCACCTCTCAGACGTGCCAGAACCATGTGGCGGACAGTCCGGAATCACCTGTTGGGCATGCGCAACCACCTCTGAGACGTACCAGAACCACATGCCGTGCAGGCTGGAACCACCTACCGGACAGACCGGAATCACCTTTCGGGCATGCCGGAACCACCTGTCAGATGTGCCAGAAACACGTGTCGGAGACGCCGGAAGCACCTGCCAAGCACGTTGGAACCACCTGCTCAACTCGCCTGAACCACCTGCCGGACATGCCAAAATCACCTGCCGACTATGCCAGAACCACTTGGCGAACACTCCGGAATCACTTGCCGGGCATGCAGGAACCACCTCTCAGACATGCCAGAACCCCGTGCCCATGACCCCGGAAGCACCAGCCGAGCACGCCGGAACCACCTGCTCAACTCGCCTGAACCACCTGCCGGACACACCAAAATCACCTGCCCGGTACACCAGCACCACTTCGGGGACAAGCCGGAATCACGTGAGGGGCATGCCGGCACAGCCTCTCAGACTGAACCTCGTGCCGGACACCACAGAACCACCTGCCGGACAGACCGGAACCACCTGCCGGACACGCCGGAACCACTGGCTCGACCCGCCGGAAGGACCGCTGGACATGCAAAATCACCTGCCGGCTACGCCGGAAACACTTGGCGAACACTCCGGAATCACCTGCCGGGCATGCCGGAACCACCTCTCAGATATGCCAGAACCACGTGCCAATGACCCCGGAAGCACCTGCCGAGCACGCCGGAACCACCTGCTCGACTCGCCAGAACCACCTGCCGGACACGCAAAAATCACCTGCCGGCTACGCCACAACCAGTTGGGGAACACTTCGGAATCACCTGCCGGGCTTGCTGGAACCACCTGCCGGTCAGGCCAAAATCACCTGCCAACTACGCCAGTACCACTTGGCGGACACTGTGGAAACACCTGTCGGGCCGGCCGGAACCACATCTCAGACGTGCCAGAACCATGTGCATGAGAAATAGGAACCACACCCCGAATAGACGGAAAACACCTGCCAGACCCGTCTGAACAACCTGCCGAGCATGCCAGAGCCACCTGCTCGACTCGACGGAACCACCTACCTGACATGCCCAAATCACCAGCCGGGTATGCCAGAACCACTTGGCGGACACTCCGGAATCATCTGCCGGACATGCCGGAACCAGCTCTCAGACACACCAGAACCACGTGCCGGAGACGCCGGAAGCACCTGCCGAGCATGCCGGAGCCACCTGCTCAACTCGCCAGAAACACCTGCCGGACACGCCAATATCACCTGCCGGGTACGCCAGAACCACCTGGCGGACACTCCGAAATCACCTGCCGCGCATGCTGGAACCACCTCTCAGACGTGCCGGAAGCACGTGCCGGACACGCCGGAAACACCTAGCGGACAGACCGGAACCACCTGCCGAGCACGCCGGAGCCACCTGTTCGACTGGCTGGAACCACCTGCCGGACAGGCCAATATTAACTGCTGGCTATGCCAGAACCACCTGGGGGACAGTCCGGGATCACCTGCCAGCCATGGCGGAACCACCTCTCACACGTACCAGAACCACCTGCCGGAGAAGCTGGAAACACGTCCTGGACAGTCTGGAACCACCTGCCGGCCAAGCCTGAACCACCTGCCAAGCACAACGGAACAACCTGCCAGACACGCCAAAATCACCTGCGTGTTATGCCAGAACCACTTGGAGGACTCTCTGGGATGACCTGCCGGGCATGCCGGAACCACCTCTCAGACGTGCCCGAACCATGTGGCGGACAGTCCGGAATCACCTGTTGGGCATGCGCAACCACCTCTGAGACGTACCAGAACCACATGCCGTGCAGGCTGGAACCACCTACCGGACAGACCGGAATCACCTTTCGGGCATGCCGGAACCACCTGTCAGATGTGCCAGAAACACGTGCCGGAGACGCCGGAAGCACCTGCCAAGCACGTTGGAACCACCTGCTCAACTCGCCTGAACCACCTGCCGGACATGCCAAAATCACCTGCCGACTATGCCAGAACCACTTGGCGAACACTCCGGAATCACTTGCCTGGCATGCAGGAACCACCTCTCAGACATGCCAGAACCCCGTGCCAATGACCCCGGAAGCACCAGCCGAGCACGCCGGAACCACCTGCTCAACTCGCCTGAACCACCTGCCGGACACGCCAAAATCACCTGCCCGCTACACCAGCACCACTTCGGGGACAAGCCGGAATCACGTGAGGGGCATGCCGGCACAGCCTCTCAGACTGAACCTCGTGCCGGACACCACAGAACCACCTGCCGGACAGACCGGAACCACCTGCCGGACACGCCGGAACCACCGGCTCGACCCGCCGGAACGACCGCTGGACATGCAAAATCACCTGCCGGCTACGCCGGAAACACTTGGCGAACACTCCGGAATCACCTGCCGGGCATGCCGGAACCACGTCTCAGATAAGCCAGAACCACGTGCCAATGACCCCGGAAGCACCTGCCGAGCACGCCGGAACCACCTGCTCGACTCGCCAGAACCACCTGCCGGACACGCAAAAATCACCTGCCGGCTACGCCACAACCAGTTGGGGAACACTTCGGAATCACCTGCCGGGCTTGCTGGAACCACCTGCCGGTCATGCCAAAATCACCTGCCAACTACGCCAGTACCACTTGGCGGACACTGTGGAAACACCTGTCGCGCCGGCCGGAACCACATCTCACACGTGCCAGAACCATGTGCATGAGATGCTGGAACCACACCCCGAACAGACGGAAAACACCTGCCAGACCCGTCTGAACAACCTGCCGAGCACGCCAGAGCCACCTGCTCGACTCGCCGGAACCACCTACCTGACATGCCAAAATCACCAGCCCGGTATGCCAGAACCACTTGGCGGACACTCCGGAATCATCTGCCGGACATGCCGGAACCAGCTCTCAGACACACCAGAACCACGTGCCGGAGACGCCGGAAGCACCTGCCGAGCATGCCGGAGCCACCTGCTCGACTCGCCAGAAACACCTGCCGGACACGCCAAAATCACCTGCCGGGTACGCCAGAACCACCTGGCGGACACTCCGAAATCACCTGTCGCGCATGCCGGAACCACCTCTCGGACGTGCCGGAAGCACGTGCCGGACACGCCGGAATCACCTAGCGGACAGACCGGAACCACCTGCCGAGCACGCCAGAGCCACCTGTTCGACTGGCTGGAACCACCTGCCGGACAGGCCAATATTAACTGCTGGCTATGCCAGAACCACCTGGGGGACAGTCCGGGATCACCTGCCAGCCATGGCGGAACCACCTCTCACACGTACCAGAACCACGTGCCGGAGAAGCTGGAAACACGTCCTGGACTGTCTGGAACCACATGCCGGCCAAGCCTGAACCACCTGCCAAGCACAACGGAACAACCTGCCAGACACGCCAAAATCACCTGCGTGCTATGCCAGAACCACTTGGAGGACTCTCTGGGATGACCTGCCGGGCATGCCGGAACCACCTCTCAGACGTGCCAGAACCATGTGGCGGACAGTCCGGAATCACCTGTTGGGCATGCGCAACCACCTCTGAGACGTACCAGAACCACATGCCGTGCAGGCTGGAACCACCTACCGGACAGACCGGAATCACCTTTCGGGCATGCCGGAACCACCTGTCAGATGTGCCAGAAACACGTGCCGGAGACGCCGGAAGCACCTGCCAAGCACGTTGGAACCACCTGCTCAACTCGCATGAACCACCTGCCGGACATGCCAAAATCACCTGCCGACTATGCCAGAACCACTTGGCGAACACTCCGGAATCACTTGCCGGGCATGCAGGAACCACCTCTCAGACATGCCAGAACCCCATGCCAATGACCCCGGAAGCACCAGCCGAGCACGCCGGAACCACCTGCTCAACTCGCCTGAACCACCTGCCGGATACGCCAAAATCACCTGCCCGCTACACCAGCACCATTTCGGGGACAAGCCAGAATCACGTGAGGGGCATGCCAGCACAGCCTCTCAGACTGAACCTCATGCCGGACACCACAGAACCACCTGCCGGACAGACCGGAACCACCTGCCGGACACGCCGGAACCACCGGCTCGACCCGCCGGAACGACCGCTGGACATGCAAAATCACCTGCCGGCTACGCCGGAAACACTTGGCGAACACTCCGGAATCACTTGCCGGGCATGCCGGAACCACCTCTCAGATATGCCAGAACCACGTGCCAATGACCCCGGAAGCACCTGCCGAGCACGCCGGAACCACCTGCTCGACTCGCCCGAACCACATGCCGGACAGGCAAAAATCACCTGCCAGCTACGCCACAACCAGTTGGGGAACACTTCGGAATCACCTGCCGGCCTTGCAGGAACCACCTGCCGGTCATGCCAAAATCACCTGCCAACTACGCCAGTACCACTTGGCGGACACTGTGGAAACACCTGTCGGGCCGGCCGGAACCACATCTCACACGTGCCAGAACCATGTGGATGAGATGCTGGAACCACACCCCGAACAGACGGAAAACACCTGCCAGACCCGTCTGAACAACCTGCCGAGCACGCCGGAGCCACCTGCTCGACTCGCCGGAACCACCTACCTGACATGCCCAAATCACCAGCCGGGTATGCCAGAACCACTTGGCGGACACTCCGGAATCATCTGCCGGACATGCCGGAACCAGCTCTCAGACACACCAGAACCACGTGCCGGAGACGCCGGAAGCACCTGCCGAGCATGCCGGAGCCACCTGCTCGACTCGCCAGAAACACCTGCCGGACACGCCAAAATCACCTGCCGGGTACGCCAGAACCACCTGGCGGACACTCCGAAATCACCTGCCGCGCATGCCGGAACCACCTCTCAGACGTGCCGGAAGCACGTGCCGGACACGCCGGAATCACCTACCGGACAGACCGGAACCACCTGCCGAGCACGCCGGAGCCACCTGTTCGACTGGCTGGAGCCACCTGCCGGACAGGCCAATATCAACTGCTGGCTATGCCAGAACCACCTGGGGGACAGTCCGGGATCACCTGCCAGCCATGGCGGAACCACCTCTCACTCGTACCAGAACCACCTGCCGGAGAAGCTGGAAACACGTCCTGGACAGACTGGAACCACGTGACGGCCATGCCTGAACCACCTGCCGAGCACGGTCGAACCACCTGCCGGACACGCCAAAATCACCTGCGGGCTACGCCAGAACCACTTGGACGACTCTCCGAAATGACCTGCTGGGCATGTTGGAACCACCTCTCAGACGTACCAGAACCACCTGCCGGAGAAGCTGGAAACACGTCCTGGACAGTCTGGAACCACCTGCCGGCCAAGCCTGAACCACCTGCCAAGCACAACGGAACAACCTGCCAGACACGCCAAAATCACCTGCGTGTTATGCCAGAACCACTTGGAGGACTCTCTGGGATGACCTGCCGGGCATGCCGGAACCACCTCTCAGACGTGCCAGAACCATGTGGCGGACAGTCCGGAATCACCTGTTGGGCATGCGCAACCACCTCTGAGACGTACCAGAACCACATGCCGTGCAGGCTGGAACCACCTGCCGGACAGACCGGAATCACCTTTCGGGCATGCCGGAACCACCTGTCAGATGTGCCAGAAACACGTGCGGGAGACGCCGGAAGCACCTGCCGAGCACGTAGCAACCACCTGCTCAACTCGCCTGAACCACCTGCCGGACACGCCAAAATCACCTGCCCGCTACACCAGCACCACTTCGGGGACAAGCCGGAATCACGTGAGGGGCATGCCGGCACAGCCTCTCAGACTGAACCTCGTGCCGGACACCACAGAACCACCTGCCGGACAGACCGGAACCACCTGCCGGACACGCCGGAACCACCGGCTCGACCCGCCGGAACGACCGCTGGACATGCAAAATCACCTGCCGGCTACGCCGGAAACACTTGGCGAACATTCCGGAATCACCTGCCGGGCATGCCGGAACCACCTCTCAGATAAGCCAGAACCACGTGCCAATGATCCCGGAAGCACCTGCCGAGCACGCCGGAGCCACCTGCTCGACTCGCCAGAACCACCTGCCGGACACGCAAAAATCACCTGCCGGCTACGCCACAACCAGTTGGGGAACACTTCGGAATCACCTGCTGGGCTTGCTGGAACCACCTGCCGGTCATGCCAAAATCACCTGCCAACTACGCCAGTACCACTTGGCGGACACTGAGGAAACACCTGTCGGGCCGGCAGGAACCACATCTCACACGTGCCAGAACCATGTGCATGAGATGCTGGAACCACACCCCGAACAGACGGAAAACACCTGCCAGACCCGTCTGAACAACCTGCCGAACACGCCAGAGCCACCTGCTCGACTCGCCAGAAACACCTGCCGGACACGCCAAAATCACCTGCCGGGTACGCCAGAACCACCTGGCGGACACTCCGAAATCACCTGCCGCGCATGCTGGAACCACCTCTCAGACGTGCCGGAAGCACGTGCCGGACACGCTGGAAACAACTACCGGACAGACCGGAACCACCTGCCGAGCACGCCGGAGCCACCTGTTCGACTGGCTGGAACCACCTGCCGGACAGGCCAATATTAACTGCTGGCTATGCCAGAACCACCTGGGGGACAGTCCGGGATCACCTGCCAGCCATGGCGGAACCACCTCTCACACGTACCAGAACCACCTGCCGGAGAAGCTGGAAACACGTCCTGGACAGTCTGGAACCACCTGCCGGCCAAGCCTGAACCACCTGCCAAGCACAACGGAACAACCTGCCAGACACGCCAAAATCACCTGCGTGTTATGCCAGAACCACTTGGAGGACTCTCTGGGATGACCTGCCGGGCATGCCGGAACCACCTCTCAGACGTGCCAGAACCATGTGGCGGACAGTCCGGAATCACCTGTTGGGCATGCGCAACCACCTCTGAGACGTACCAGAACCACATGCCGTGCAGGCTGGAACCACCTACCGGACAGACCGGAATCACCTTTCGGGCATGCCGGAACCACCTGTCAGATGTGCCAGAAACACGTGTCGGAGACGCCGGAAGCACCTGCCAAGCACGTTGGAACCACCTGCTCAACTCGCCTGAACCACCTGCCGGACATGCCAAAATCACCTGCCGACTATGCCAGAACCACTTGGCGAACACTCCGGAATCACTTGCCGGGCATGCAGGAACCACCTCTCAGACATGCCAGAACCCCGTGCCCATGACCCCGGAAGCACCAGCCGAGCACGCCGGAACCACCTGCTCAACTCGCCTGAACCACCTGCCGGACACACCAAAATCACCTGCCCGGTACACCAGCACCACTTCGGGGACAAGCCGGAATCACGTGAGGGGCATGCCGGCACAGCCTCTCAGACTGAACCTCGTGCCGGACACCACAGAACCACCTGCCGGACAGACCGGAACCACCTGCCGGACACGCCGGAACCACTGGCTCGACCCGCCGGAAGGACCGCTGGACATGCAAAATCACCTGCCGGCTACGCCGGAAACACTTGGCGAACACTCCGGAATCACCTGCCGGGCATGCCGGAACCACCTCTCAGATATGCCAGAACCACGTGCCAATGACCCCGGAAGCACCTGCCAAGCACGCCGGAACCACCTGCTCGACTCGCCAGAACCACCTGCCGGACACGCAAAAATCACCTGCCGGCTACGCCACAACCAGTTGGGGAACACTTCGGAATCACCTGCCGGGCTTGCTGGAACCACCTGCCGGTCAGGCCAAAATCACCTGCCAACTACGCCAGTACCACTTGGCGGACACTGTGGAAACACCTGTCGGGCCGGCCGGAACCACATCTCAGACGTGCCAGAACCATGTGCATGAGAAATAGGAACCACACCCCGAATAGACGGAAAACACCTGCCAGACCCGTCTGAACAACCTGCCGAGCATGCCAGAGCCACCTGCTCGACTCGACGGAACCACCTACCTGACATGCCCAAATCACCAGCCGGGTATGCCAGAACCACTTGGCGGACACTCCGGAATCATCTGCCGGACATGCCGGAACCAGCTCTCAGACACACCAGAACCACGTGCCGGAGACGCCGGAAGCACCTGCCGAGCATGCCGGAGCCACCTGCTCAACTCGCCAGAAACACCTGCCGGACACGCCAATATCACCTGCCGGGTACGCCAGAACCACCTGGCGGACACTCCGAAATCACCTGCCGCGCATGCTGGAACCACCTCTCAGACGTGCCGGAAGCACGTGCCGGACACGCCGGAAACACCTAGCGGACAGACCGGAACCACCTGCCGAGCACGCCGGAGCCACCTGTTCGACTGGCTGGAACCACCTGCCGGACAGGCCAATATTAACTGCTGGCTATGCCAGAACCACCTGGGGGACAGTCCGGGATCACCTGCCAGCCATGGCGGAACCACCTCTCACACGTACCAGAACCACCTGCCGGAGAAGCTGGAAACACGTCCTGGACAGTCTGGAACCACCTGCCGGCCAAGCCTGAACCACCTGCCAAGCACAACGGAACAACCTGCCAGACACGCCAAAATCACCTGCGTGTTATGCCAGAACCACTTGGAGGACTCTCTGGGATGACCTGCCGGGCATGCCGGAACCACCTCTCAGACGTGCCCGAACCATGTGGCGGACAGTCCGGAATCACCTGTTGGGCATGCGCAACCACCTCTGAGACGTACCAGAACCACATGCCGTGCAGGCTGGAACCACCTACCGGACAGACCGGAATCACCTTTCGGGCATGCCGGAACCACCTGTCAGATGTGCCAGAAACACGTGCCGGAGACGCCGGAAGCACCTGCCAAGCACGTTGGAACCACCTGCTCAACTCGCCTGAACCACCTGCCGGACATGCCAAAATCACCTGCCGACTATGCCAGAACCACTTGGCGAACACTCCGGAATCACTTGCCTGGCATGCAGGAACCACCTCTCAGACATGCCAGAACCCCGTGCCAATGACCCCGGAAGCACCAGCCGAGCACGCCGGAACCACCTGCTCAACTCGCCTGAACCACCTGCCGGACACGCCAAAATCACCTGCCCGCTACACCAGCACCACTTCGGGGACAAGCCGGAATCACGTGAGGGGCATGCCGGCACAGCCTCTCAGACTGAACCTCGTGCCGGACACCACAGAACCACCTGCCGGACAGACCGGAACCACCTGCCGGACACGCCGGAACCACCGGCTCGACCCGCCGGAACGACCGCTGGACATGCAAAATCACCTGCCGGCTACGCCGGAAACACTTGGCGAACACTCCGGAATCACCTGCCGGGCATGCCGGAACCACCTCTCAGATATGCCAGAACCACGTGCCAATGACCCCGGAAGCACCTGCCGAGCACGCCGGAACCACCTGCTCGACTCGCCAGAACCACCTGCCGGACACGCAAAAATCACCTGCCGGCTACGCCACAACCAGTTGGGGAACACTTCGGAATCACCTGCCGGGCTTGCTGGAACCACCTGCCGGTCATGCCAAAATCACCTGTCAACTACGCCAGTACCACTTGGCGGACACTGTGGAAACACCTGTCGGGCCGGCCGGAACCACATCTCACACGTGCCAGAACCATGTGCATGAGATGCTGGAACCACACCCCGAAAAGACGGAAAACACCTGCCAGACCCGTCTGAACAACCTGCCGAGCATGCCAGAGCCACCTGCTCGACTCGCCGGAACCACCTACCTGACATGCCCAAATCACCAGCCGGGTATGCCAGAACCACTTGGCGGACACTCCGGAATCATCTGCCGGACATGCCGGAACCAGCTCTCAGACACACCAGAACCACGTGCCGGAGACGCCGGAAGCACCTGCCGAGCATGCCGGAGCCACCTGCTCGACTCGCCAGAAACACCTGCCGGACACGCCAAAATCACCTGCCGGGTACGCCAGAACCACCTGGCGGACACTCCGAAATCACCTGTCGCGCATGCCGGAACCACCTCTCAGACGTGCCGGAAGCACGTGCCGGACACGCCGGAATCACCTACCGGACAGACCGGAACCACCTGCCGAGCACGCCGGAGCCACCTGTTCGAGTGGCTGGAACCACCTGCCGGACAGGCCAATATTAACTGCTGGCTATGCCAGAACCACCTGGGGGACAGTCCGGGATCACCTGCCAGCCATGGCGGAACCACCTCTCACACGTACCAGAACCACCTGCCGGAGAAGCTGGAAACACGTCCTCGACAGTCTGGAACCACCTGCCGGCCAAGCCTGAACCACCTGCCAAGCACAACGGAACAACCTGCCAGACACGCCAAAATCACCTGCGTGTTATGCCAGAACCACTTGGAGGACTCTCTGGGATGACCTGCCGGGCATGCCGGAACCACCTCTCAGACGTGCCCGAACCATGTGGCGGACAGTCCGGAATCACCTGTTGGGCATGCGCAACCACCTCTGAGACGTACCAGAACCACATGCCGTGCAGGCTGGAACCACCTACCGGACAGACCGGAATCACCTTTCGGGCATGCCGGAACCACCTGTCAGATGTGCCAGAAACACGTGCCGGAGACGCCGGAAGCACCTGCCAAGCACGTTGGAACCACCTGCTCAACTCGCCTGAACCACCTGCCGGACATGCCAAAATCACCTGCCGACTATGCCAGAACCACTTGGCGAACACTCCGGAATCACTTGCCGGGCATGCAGGAACCACCTCTCAGACATGCCAGAACCCCGTGCCAATGACCCCGGAAGCACCAGCCGAGCACGCCGGAACCACCTGCTCAACTCGCCTGAACCACCTGCCGGACACGCCAAAATCACCTGCCCGCTACACCAGCACCACTTCGGGGACAAGCCGGAATCACGTGAGGGGCATGCCGGCACAGCCTCTCAGACTGAACCTCGTGCCGGACACCACAGAACCACCTGCCGGACAGACCGGAACCACCTGCCGGACACGCCGGAACCACCGGCTCGACCCGCCGGAACGACCGCTGGACATGCAAAATCACCTGCCGGCTACGCCGGAAACACTTGGCGAACACTCCGGAATCACCTGCCGGGCATGCCGGAACCACCTCTCAGATAAGCCAGAACCACGTGCCAATGACCCCGGAAGCACCTGCCGAGCACGCCGGAACCACCTGCTCGACTCGCCAGAACCACCTGCCGGACACGCAAAAATCACCTGCCGGCTACGCCACAACCAGTTGGGGAACACTTCGGAATCACCTGCCGGGCTTGCTGGAACCACCTGCCGGTCATGCCAAAATCACCTGCCAACTACGCCAGTACCACTTGGCGGACACTGTGGAAACACCTGTTGGGCCGGCCGGAACCACATCTCAGACGTGCCAGAAACATGTGCATGACATGCAGGATCCACACCCCGAATAGACGGAAAACACCTGCCAGACCCGTCTGAACAACCTGCCGAAAACGCCGGAGCCACCTGCTCGACTCGCCGGAACCACCTACCTGACATGCCCAAATCACCAGCCGGGTATGCCAGAACCACTTGGCGGACACTCCGGAATCATCTGCCGGACATGCCGGAACCAGCTCTCAGACACACCAGAACCACGTGCCGGAGACGCCGGAAGCACCTGCCGAGCATGCCGGAGCCACCTGCTCGACTCGCCAGAAACACCTGCCGGACACGCCAATATCACCTGCCGGGTACGCCAGAACCACCTGGCGGACACTCCGAAATCACCTGCCGCGCATGCTGGAACCACCTCTCAGACGTGCCGGAAGCACGTGCCGGACACGCCGGAAACACCTAGCGGACAGACCGGAACCACCTGCCGAGCACGCCGGAGCCACCTGTTCGACTGGCTGGAACCACCTGCCGGACAGGCCAATATCAACTGCTGGCTATGCCAGAACCACCTGGGGGACAGTCCGGGATCACCTGCCAGCCATGGCGGAACCACCTCTCACACGTACCAGAACCACCTGCCGGAGAAGCTGGAAACACGTCCTGGACAGTCTGGAACCACCTGCCGGCCAAGCCTGAACCACCTGCCAAGCACAACGGAACAACCTGCCAGACACGCCAAAATCACCTGCGTGTTATGCCAGAACCACTTGGAGGACTCTCTGGGATGACCTGCCGGGCATGCCGGAACCACCTCTGCAACGTGCCAGAACCATGTGGCGGACAGTCCGGAATCACCTGTTGGGCATACGCAACCACCTCTGAGACGTACCAGAACCACGTGCCGTGCACGCCGGAACCACCTACCGGACAGCCGGAATCAAATTTTGGGCATGCCGGAACCACCTGTCAGATGTTCCAGAAACAGGTGCCGCAGACGCCGGAAGCACCTGCCGAGCACGTAGCAACCACCTGCTCAACTCGCCTGAACCACCTGCCGGACACGCCAAAATCACCTGCCCGCTACACCAGCACCACTTCGGGGACAAGCCGGAATCACGTGAGGGGCATGCCTGCACAGCCTCTCAGACTGAACCTCGTGCCGGACACCACAGAACCACCTGCCGGACAGACCGGAACCACCTGCCGGACACGCCGGAACCACCGGCTCGACCCGCCGGAACGACCGCTGGACATGCAAAATCACCTGCCGGCTACGCCAGAAACACTTGGCGAACATTCCGGAATCACCTGCCGGGCATGCCGGAACCACCTCTCAGATAAGCCAGAACCACGTGCCAATGATCCCGGAAGCACCTGCCGAGCACGCCGGAGCCACCTGCTCGACACGCCAGAACCACCTGCCGGACACGCAAAAATCACCTGCCGACTACGCCACAACCAGTTGGGGAACACTTCGGAATCACCTGCCGGGCTTGCTGGAACCACCTGCCGGTCATGCCAAAATCACCTGCCAACTACGCCAGTACCACTTGGCGGACACTGTGGAAACACCTGTCGGGCCGGCAGGAACCACATCTCACACGTGCCAGAACCATGTGCATGAGATGCTGGAACCACACCCCGAACAGACGGAAAACACCTGCCAGACCCGTCTGAACAACCTGCCGAGCACGCCAGAGCCACCTGCTCGACTCGCCAGAAACACCTGCCGGACATGCCAAAATCACCTGCCGGGTACGCCAGAACCACCTGGCGGACACTCCGAAATCACCTGACGCGCATGCTGGAACCACCTCTCAGACGTGCCGGACACGCCGGAAACACCTAGCGGACAGACCGGAACCACCTGCCGAGCACGCCGGAGCCACCTGTTCGACTGGCTGGAACCACCTGCCGGACAGGCCAATATTAACTGCTGGCTATGCCAGAACCACCTGGGGGACAGTCCGGGATCACCTGCCAGCCATGGCGGAACCACCTCTCACACGTACCAGAACCACCTGCCGGAGAAGCTGGAAACACGTCCTGGACAGTCTGGAACCACCTGCCGGCCAAGCCTGAACCACCTGCCAAGCACAACGGAACCACCTGCCGGACATGCCAAAATCACCTGCCGACTATGCCAGAACCACTTGGCGAACACTCCGGAATCACTTGCCGGGCATGCAGGAACCACCTCTCAGACATGCCAGAACCCCGTGCCAATGACCCCGGAAGCACCAGCCGAGCACGCCGGAACCACCTGCTCAACTCGCCTGAACCACCTGCCGGACACGCCAAAATCACCTGCCCGCTACACCAGCACCACTTCGGGGACAAGCCGGAATCACGTGTGGGGCATGCCGGCACAGCCTCTCAGACTGAACCTCGTGCCGGACACCACAGAACCACCTGCCGGACAGACCGGAACCACCTGCCGGACACGCCGGAACCACCGGCTCGACCCGCCGGAACGACCGCTGGACATGCAAAATCACCTGCCGGCTACGCCGGAAACACTTGGCGAACATTCCGGAATCACCTGCCGGGCATGCCGGAACCACCTCTCAGATATGCCAGAACCACGTGCCAATGACCCCGGAAGCACCTGCCGAGCACGCCGGAACCACCTGCTCGACTCGCCAGAACCACCTGCCGGACACGCAAAAATCACCTGCCGGCTACACCAGCACCACTTCGGGGACAAGCCGGAATCACGTGAGGGGCATGCCGGCACAGCCTCTCAGACTGAACCTCGTGCCGGACACCACAGAACCACCTGCCGGACAGACCGGAACCACCTGCCGGCTACGCCACAACCAGTTGGGGAACACTTCGGAATCACCTGCCGGGCTTGCTGGAACCACCTGCCGGTCATGCCAAAATCACCTGCCAACTACGCCAGTACCACTTGGCGGACACTGTGGAAACACCTGTCGGGCCGGCCGGAACCACATCTCAGGCGTGCCAGAACCATGTGCATGAGAAATAGGAACCACACCCCGAATAGACGGAAAACACCTGCCAGACCCGTCTGAACAACCTGCCGAGCACGCCGGAGCCACCTGCTCGACTCGCCGGAACCACCTACCTGACATGCCCAAATCACCAGCCGGGTATGCCAGAACCACTTGGCGGACACTCCGGAATCATCTGCCGGACATGCCGGAACCAGCTCTCAGACACACCAGAACCACGTGCCGGAGACGCCGGAAGCACCTGCCGAGCATGCCGGAGCCACCTGCTCGACTCGCCAGAAACACCTGCCGGACAGGCCAAAATCACCTGCCGGGTACGCCAGAACCACCTGGCAGACACTCCGAAATCACCTGTCGCGCATTCCGGAACCACCTCTCAGACGTGCCGGAAGCACGTGCCGGACACGCCGGAAACACCTACCGGACAGACCGGAACCACCTGCCGAGCACGCCGGAGCCACCTGTTCGACTGGCTGGAACCACCTGCCGGTCAGGCCAATATTAACTGCTGGCTATGCCAGAACCACCTGGGGGACAGTCCGGGATCACCTGCCAGCCATGGCGGAACCACCTCTCACACGTACCAGAACCACCTGCCGGAGAAGCTGGAAACACGTCCTCGACAGTCTGGAACCACCTGCCTGCCAAGCCTGAACCACCTGCCAAGTACAACGGAACAACCTGCCAGACACGCCAAAATCACCTGCGTGTTATGCCAGAACCACTTGGAGGACTCTCTGGGATGAACTGCCGGGCATGCCGGAACCACCTCTCAGACGTGCCAGAACCATGTGGCGGACAGTCCGGAATCACCTGTTGGGCATGCGCAACCACCTCTGAGACGTACCAGAACCACATGCCGTGCAGGCTGGAACCACCTACCGGACAGACCGGAATCACCTTTCGGGCATGCCGGAACCACCTGTCAGATGTGCCAGAAACACGTGTCGGAGACGCCGGAAGCACCTGCCAAGCACGTTGGAACCACCTGCTCAACTCGCCTGAACCACCTGCTGGACATGCCAAAATCACCTGCCGACTATGCCAGAACCACTTGGCGAACACTCCGGAATCACTTGCCGGGCATGCAGGAACCACCTCTCAGACATGCCAGAACCCCGTGCCCATGACCCCGGAAGCACCAGCCGAGCACGCCGGAACCACCTGCTCAACTCACCTGAACCACATGACGGATACGCAAAAATCACCTGCCCGCTACACCAGCACCACTTCGGGGACAAGCCGGAATCACGTGAGGGGCATGCCTGCACAGCCTCTCAGACTGAACCTCGTGCCGGACACCACAGAACCACCTGCCGGACAGACCGGAACCATATGCAGGACACGCCGGAACCACCGGCTCGACCCGCCGGAACGACCGCTGGACATGCAAAATCACCTGCCGGCTACGCCGGAAACACTTGGCGAACACTCCGGAATCACCTGCCGGGCATGCCGGAACCACCTCTCAGATATGCCAGAACCACGTGCCAATGACCCCGGAAGCACCTGCCGAGCACGCCGGAACCACCTGCTCGACTCGCCAGAACCACCTGCCGGACACGCAAAAATCCCCTGCCGGCTACGCCACAACCAGTTGGGGAACACTTCGGAATCACCTGCCGGGCTTGCTGGAACCACCTGCCGGTCATGCCAAAATCACCTGCCAACTACGCCAGTACCACTTGGCGGACACTGTGGAAACACCTGTCGGGCCGGCCGGAACCACATCTCAGACGTGCCAGAACCATGTGCATGAGATGCTGGAACCACACCCCGAACAGACGGAAAACACCTGCCAGACCCGTCTGAACAACCTGCCGAGCACGCCGGAGCCACCTGCTCGACTCGCCGGAACCACCTACCTGACATGCCCAAATCACCAGCCGGGTATGCCAGAACCACTTGGCGGACACTCCGGAATCATCTGCCGGACATGCCGGAACCAGCTCTCAGACACACCAGAACCACGTGCCGGAGACGCCGGAAGCACCTGCCGAGCATGCCGGAGCCACCTGCTCGACTCGCCAGAAACACCTGCCGGACACGCCAAAATCACCTGCCGGGTACGCCAGAACCACCTGGCGGACACTCCGAAATCACCTGTCGCGCATGCCGGAACCACCTCTCAGACGTGCCGGAAGCACGTGCCGGACACGCCGCAATCACCTACCGGACAGACCGGAACCACCTGCCGAGCACGCCGGAGCCACCTGTTCGACTGGCTGGAACCACCTGCCGGACAGGCCAATATTAACTGCTGGCTATGCCAGAACCACCTGGGGGACAGTCCGGGATCACCTGCCAGCCATGGCGGAACCACCTCTCACACGTACCAGAACCACCTGCCGGAGAAGCTGGAAACACGTCCTGGACAGTCTGGAACCACCTGCCGGCCAAGCCTGAACCACCTGCCAAGCACAACGGAACAACCTGCCAGACACGCCAAAATCACCTGCGTGTTATGCCAGAACCACTTGGAGGACTCTCTGGGATGACCTGCCGGGCATGCCGGAACCACCTCTCAGACGTGCCAGAACCATGTGGCGGACAGTCCGGAATCACCTGTTGGGCATGCGCAACCACCTCTGAGACGTACCAGAACCACATGCCGTGCAGGCTGGAACCACCTACCGGACAGACCGGAATCACCTTTCGGGCATGCCGGAACCACCTGTCAGATGTGCCAGAAACACGTGCCGGAGACGCCGGAAGCACCTGCCAAGCACGTTGGAACCACCTGCTCAACTCGCCTGAACCACCTGCCGGACATGCCAAAATCACCTGCCGACTATGCCAGAACCACTTGGCGAACACTCCGGAATCACTTGCCGGGCATGCAGGAACCACCTCTCAGACATGCCAGAACCCCGTGCCAATGACCCCGGAAGCACCAGCCGAGCACGCCGGAACCACCTGCTCAACTCGCCTGAACCACCTGCCGGACACGCCGAAATCACCTGCCCGCTACACCAGCACCACTTCGGGGACAAGCCGGAATCACGTGAGGGGCATGCCGGCACAGCCTCTCAGACTGAACCTCGTGCCGGACACCACAGAACCACCTGCCGGACAGACCGGAACCACCTGCCGGACACGCCGGAACCACCGGCTCGACCCGAAGGAACGACCGCGGGACATGCAAAATCACCTGCCGGCTACGCCGGAAACACTTGGCGAACACTCCGGAATCACCTGCCGGGCATGCCCGAACCACCTCTCAGATATGCCAGAACCACGTGCCAATGACCCCGGAAGCACCTGCCGAGCACGCCGGAACCACCTGCTCGACTCGCCAGAACCACCTGCCGGACACGCAAAAATCACCTGCCGGCTACGCCACAACCAGTTGGGGAACACTTCGGAATCACCTGCCGGGCTTGCTGGAACCACCTGCCGGTCATGCCAAAATCACCTGCCAACTACGCCAGTACCACTTGGCGGACACTGTGGAAACACCTGTCGGGCCGGCCGGAACCACATCTCAGACGTGCCAGAACCATGTGCATGAGATGCTGGAACCACACCCCGAACAGACGGAAAACACCTGCCAGACCCGTCTGAACAACCTGCCGAGCACGCCGGAGCCACCTGCTCGACTCGCCGGAACCACCTACCTGACATGCCCAAATCACCAGCCGGGTATGCCAGAACCACTTGGCGGACACTCCGGAATCATCTGCCGGACATGCCGGAACCAGCTCTCAGACACACCAGAACCACGTGCCGGAGACGCCGGAAGCACCTGCCGAGCATGCCGGAGCCACCTGCTCGACTCGCCAGAAACACCTGCCGGACACGCCAAAATCACCTGCCGGGTACGCCAGAACCACCTGGCGGACACTCCGAAATCACCTGTCGCGCATGCCGGAACCACCTCTCAGACGTGCCGGAAGCATGTGCCGGACACGCCGGAATCACCTACAGGACAGACCGGAACCACCTGCCGAGCACGCCGGAGCCACCTGTTCGACTGGCTGGAACCACCTGCCGAACAGGCCAATATTAACTGCTGGCTATGCCAGAACCACCTGGGGGACAGTCCGGGATCACCTGCCAGCCATGGCGGAACCACCTCTCACACGTACCAGAACCACCTGCCGGAGAAGCTGGAAACACGTCCTCGACAGTCTGGAACCACCTGCCGGCCAAGCCTGAACCACCTGCCAAGCACAACGGAACAACCTGCCAGACACGCCAAAATCACCTGCGTGTTATGCCAGAACCACTTGGAGGACTCTCTGGGATGACCTGCCGGGCATGCCGGAACCACCTCTCAGACGTGGCAGAACCATGTGGCGGACAGTCCGGAATCACCTGTTGGGCATGCGCAACCACCTCTGAGACGTACCAGAACCACATGCCGTGCAGGCTGGAACCACCTACCGGACAGACCGGAATCACCTTTCGGGCATGCCGGAACCACCTGTCAGATGTGCCAGAAACACGTGCCGGAGACGCCGGAAGCACCTGCCAAGCACGTTGGAACCACCTGCTCAACTCGCCTGAACCACCTGGCGGACATGCCAAAATCACCTGCCGACTATGCCAGAACCACTTGGCGAACACTCCGGAATCACTTGCCGGGCATGCAGGAACCACATCTCAGACATGCCAGAACCCCGTGCCAATGACCCCGGAAGCACCAGCCGAGCACGCCGGAACCACCTGCTCAACTCGCCTGAACGACCTGCCGGACACGCCGAAATCACCTGCCCACTACACCAGCACCACTTCGGGGACAAGCCGGAATCACGTGAGGGGCATGCCGGCACAGCCTCTCAGACTGAACCTCGTGCCGGACACCACAGAACCACCTGCCGGACAGACCGGAACCACCTGCCGGTCACGCCGGAACCACCGGCTCGACCCGCCGGAACGACCGCTGGACATGCAAAATCACCTGCCGGCTACGCCGGAAACACTTGGCGAACACTCCGGAATCACCTGCCGGGCATGCCGGAACCACCTCTCAGATATGCCAGAACCACGTGCCAATGACCCTGGAAGCACCTGCCGACCACGCCGGAACCACCTGCTCGACTCGCCAGAACCACCTGCCGGACACGCAAAAATCGCCTGCCGGCTACGCCACAACCAGTTGGGGAACACTTCGGAATCACCTGCCGGGCTTGCTGGAACCACCTGCCGGTCATGCCAAAATCACCTGCCAACTACGCCAGTACCACTTGGCGGACACTGTGGAAACACCTGTTGGGCCGGCCGGAACCACATCTCAGACGTGCCAGAACCATGTGCATGAGATGCAGGAACCACACCCCAAATAGACGGAAAACACCTGCCAGACCCGTCTGAACAACCTGCCGAGCACGCCGGAGCCACCTGCTCGACTCGCCGGAACCACCTACCTGACATGCCCAAATCACCAGCCGGGTATGCCAGAACCACTTGGCGGACACTCCGGAATCATCTGCCGGACATGCCGGAACCAGCTCTCAGACACACCAGAACCACGTGCAGGAGACGCCGGAAGCAACTGCCGAGCATGCCGGAGCCACCTGCTCGACTCGCCAGAAACACCTGCCGGACACGCCAAAATCACCTGCCGGGTACGCCAGAACCACCTCGCGGACACTCCGAAATCACCTGTCGCGCATGCCGGAACCACCTCTCAGACACACCAGAACCACGTGCCGGAGACGCCGGAAGCAACTGCCGAGCATGCCGGAGCCACCTGCTCGACTCGCCAGAAACACCTGCCGGACACGCCAAAATCACCTGCCGGGTACGCCAGAACCACCTGGCGGACACTCCGAAATCACCTGTCGCGCATGCCGGAACCACCTCTCAGACGTGCCGGAAGCACGTGCCGGACACGCCGGAAACACCTACCGGACAGACCGGAACCACCTGCCGAGCACGCCGGAGCCACCTGTTCGACTGGCTGGAACCACCTGCCGGACAGGCCAATATTAACTGCTGGCTATGCCAGAACCACCTGGGGGACAGTCCGGGATCACCTGCCAGCCATGGCGGAACCACCTCTCACACGTACCAGAACCACCTGCCGGAGAAGCTGGAAACACGTCCTCGACAGTCTGGAACCACCTGCCGGCCAAGCCTGAACCACCTGCCAAGCACAACGGAACAACCTGCCAGACACGCCAAAATCACCTGCGTGTTATGCCAGAACCACTTGGAGGACTCTCTGGGATGACCTGCCGGGCATGCCGGAACCACCTCTCAGACGTGCCAGAACCATGTGGCGGACAGTCCGGAATCACCTGTTGGGCATGCGCAACCACCTCTGAGACGTACCAGAACCACATGCCGTGCAGGCTGGAACCACCTACCGGACAGACCGGAATCACCTTTCGGGCATGCCGGAACCACCTGTCAGATGTGCCAGAAACACGTGTCGGAGACGCCGGAAGCACCTGCCAAGCACGTTGGAACCACCTGCTCAACTCGCCTGAACCACCTGCCGGACATGCCAAAATCACCTGCCGACTATGCCAGAACCACTTGGCGAACACTCCGGAATCACTTGCCGGGCATGCAGGAACCACCTCTCAGATATGCCAGAACCCCGTGCCCATGACCCCGGAAGCACCAGCCGAGCATCCCGGAACCACCTGCTCAACTCGCCTGAACCACATGCCGGATATGCAAAAATCACCTGCCCGCTACACCAGCACCACTTCGGGGACAAGCCGGAATCACGTGAGGGGCATGCCTGCACAGCCTCTCAGACTGAACCTCGTGCCGGACACCACAGAACCACCTGCCGGACAGACCGGAACCACCTGCCGGACACGCCGGAACCACCGGCTCGACCCGCCGGAACGACCGCTGGACATGCAAAATCACCTGCCGGCTACGCCGGAAACACTTGGCGAACACTCCGGAATCATCTGCCGGGCATGCCGGAACCACCTCTCAGATATGCCAGAACCACGTGCCAATGACCCCGGAAGCACCTGCCGAGCACGCCGGAACCACCTGCTCGACTCGCCAGAACCACCTGCCGGACACGCAAAAATCACCTGCCGGCTACGCCACAACCAGTTGGGGAACACTTCGGAATCACCTGCCGGGCTTGCTGGAACCACCTGCCGGTCATGCCAAAATCACCTGCCAACTACGCCAGTACCACTTGGCGGACACTGTGGAAACACCTGTCGGGCCGGCCGGAACCACATCTCACACGTGCCAGAACCATGTGCATGAGATGCTGGAACCACACCCCGAACAGACGGAAAACACCTGCCAGACCCGTCTGAACAACCTGCCGAGCAAGCCGGAGCCACCTGCTCGACTCGCCAGAAACACCTGTCGGACACGCCAAAATCACCTGCCGGGCATGCCGGAACCACCTCTCAGATATGCCAGAACCACGTGCCAATGACCCTGGAAGCACCTGCCGAGCACGCCGGAACCACCTGCTCGACTCGGCAGAACCACCTGCCGGACACGCCAAAATCACTTGCCCGCTACACCAGCACCACTTCGGGGACAAGCCGGAATCACGTGAGGGGCATGCCGGCACAGCCTCTCAGACTGAACCTCGTGCCGGACACCACAGAACCACCTGCCGGACAGACCGGAACCACCTGCCGGACACGCCGGAACCACCGGCTCGACCCGCCGGAACGACCGCTGGACATGCAAAATCACCTCCCGGCTACGCCGGAAACACTTGGCGAACACTCCGGAATCACCTGCCGGGCATGCCGGAACCACCTCTCAGATATGCCAGAACCACGTGCCAATGACCCTGGAAGCACCTGCCGACCATGCCGGAACCACCTGCTCGACTCGCCAGAACCACCTGCCGGACACGCAAAAATCACCTGCCGGCTACGCCACAACCAGTTGGGGAACACTTCGGAATCACCTGCCGGGTTTGCTGGAACCACCTGCCGGTCATGCCAAAATCACCTGCCAACTACGCCAGTACCACTTGGCGGACACTGTGGAAACACCTGTCGGGCCGGCCGGAACCACATCTCAGACGTGCCAGAACCATGTGCATGAGATGCAGGAACCACACCCCGAATAGACGGAAAACACCTGCCAGACCCGTCTGAACAAACTGCCGAGCACGCCGGAGCCACCTGCTCGACTCGCCGGAACCACCTACCTGACATGCCCAAATCACCAGCCGGGTATGCCAGAACCACTTGGCGGACACTCCGGAATCATCTGCCGGACATGCCGGAACCAGCTCTCAGACACACCAGAACCACGTGCCGGAGACGCCGGAAGCAACTGCCGAGCATGCCGGAGCCACCTGCTCGACTCGCCAGAAACACCTGCCGGACACGCCAAAATCACCTGCCGGGTACGCCAGAACCACCTGGCGGACGCTCCGAAATCACCTGTCGCGCATGCCGGAACCACCTCTCAGACGTGCCGGAAGCACGTGCCGGACACGCCGGAAACACCTACCGGACAGACCGGAACCACCTGCCGAGCACGCCGGAGCCACCTGTTCGACTGGCTGGAACCACCTGCCGGACAGGCCAATATTAACTGCTGGCTATGCCAGAACCACCTGGGGGACAGTCCGGGATCACCTGCCAGCCATGGCGGAACCACCTCTCACACGTACCAGAACCACCTGCCGGAGAAGCTGGAAACACGTCCTGGACAGTCTGGAACCACCTGCCGGCCAAGCCTGAACCACCTGCCAAGCACAACGGAACAACCTGCCAGACACGCCAAAATCACCTGCGTGTTATGCCAGAACCACTTGGAGGACTCTCTGGGATGACCTGCCGGGCATGCCGGAACCACCTCTCAGACGTGCCAGAACCATGTGGCGGACAGTCCGGAATCACCTGTTGGGCATGCGCAACCACCTCTGAGACGTACCAGAACCACATGCCGTGCAGGCTGGAACCACCTACCGGACAGACCGGAATCACCTTTCGGGCATGCCGGAACCACCTGTCAGATGTGCCAGAAACACGTGTCGGAGACGCCGGAAGCACCTGCCAAGCACGTTGGAACCACCTGCTCAACTCGCCTGAACCACCTGCCGGACATGCCAAAATCACCTGCCGACTATGCCAGAACCACTTGGCGAACACTCCGGAATCACTTGCCGGGCATGCAGGAACCACCTCTCAGATATGCCAGAACCCCGTGCCCATGACCCCGGAAGCACCAGCCGAGCATCCCGGAACCACCTGCTCAACTCGCCTGAACCACATGCCGGATACGCAAAAATCACCTGCCCGCTACACCAGCACCACTTCGGGGACAAGCCGGAATCACGTGAGGGGCATGCCTGCACAGCCTCTCAGACTGAACCTCGTGCCGGACACCACAGAACCACCTGCCGGACAGACCGGAACCACCTGCCGGACACGCCGGAACCACCGGCTCGACCCGCCGGAACGACCGCTGGACATGCAAAATCACCTGCCGGCTACGCCGGAAACACTTGCCGAACACTCCGGAATCATCTGCCGGGCATGCCGGAACCACCTCTCAGATATGCCAGAACCACGTGCCAATGACCCCGGAAGCACCTGCCGAGCACGCCGGAACCACCTGCTCGACTCGCCAGAACCACCTGCCGGACACGCAAAAATCACCTGCCGGCTACGCCACAACCAGTTGGGGAACACTTCGTAATCACCTGCCGGGCTTGCTGGAACCACCTGCCGGTCATGCCAAAATCACCTGCCAACTACGCCAGTACCACTTGGCGGACACTGTGGAAACACCTGTCGGGCCGGCCGGAACCACATCTCACACGTGCCAGAACCATGTGCATGAGATGCTGGAACCACACCCCGAACAGACGGAAAACACCTGCCAGACCCGTCTGAACAACCTGCCGAGCACGCCGGAGCCACCTGCTCGACTCGCCGGAACCACCTATCTGACATGCCCAAATCACCAGCCGGGTATGCCAGAACCACTTGGCGGACACTCCGGAATCATCTGCCGGACATGCCGGAACCAGCTCTCAGACACAGCAGAACCACATGCCGGAGACGCCGGAAGCACCTGCCGAGCATGCCGGAGCCACCTGCTCGACTCGCCAGAAACACCTGCCGGACACGCCAAAATCACCTGCCGGGTACGCCAGAACCACCTGGCGGACACTCCGAAATCACCTGTCGCGCATGCCGGAACCACCTCTCAGACGTGCCGGAAGCACGTGCCGGACACGCCGGAATCACCTAGCGGACAGACCGGAACCACCTGCCGAGCACGCCGGAGCCACCTGTTCGACTGGCTGGAACCACCTGCCGGACAGGCCAATATTAACTGCTGGCTATGCCAGAACCACCTGGGGGACAGTCCGGGATCACCTGCCAGCCATGGCGGAACCACCTCTCACATGTACCAGAACCACCTGCCGGAGAAGCTGGAAACACGTCCTGGACAGTCTGGAACCACCTGCCGGCCAAGCCTGAACCACCTGCCAAGCACAACGGAACAACCTGCCAGACACGCCAAAATCACCTGCGTGTTATGCCAGAACCACTTGGAGGACTCTCTGGGATGACCTGCCGGGCATGCCGGAACCACCTCTCAGACGTGCCAGAACCATGTGGCGGACAGTCCGGAATCACCTGTTGGGCATGCGCAACCACCTCTGAGACGTACCAGAACCACATGCCGTGCAGGCTGGAACCACCTGCCGGACAGACCGGAATCACCTTTCGGGCATGCCGGAACCACCTGTCAGATGTGCCAGAAACACGTGCCGGAGACGCCGGAAGCACCTGCCAAGCACGTTGGAACCACCTGCTCAACTCGCCTGAACCACCTGCCGGACATGCCAAAATCACCTGCCGACTATGCCAGAACCACTTGGCGAACACTCCGGAATCACTTGCCGGGCATGCAGGAACCACCTCTCCGACATGCCAGAACCCAGTGCCAATGACCCCGGAAGCACCAGCCGAGCACGCCGGAACCACCTGTTCAACTCGCCTGAACCACCTGCCGGACACGCCAAAATCACCTGCCCGCTACACCAGCACCACTTCGGGGACAAGCCGGAATCACGTGAGGGGCATGCCGGCACAGCCTCTCAGACTGAACCTCGTGCCGGACACCACAGAACCACCTGCCGGACAGACCGGAACCACCTGCCGGACACGCCGGAACCACCGGCTCGACCCGCCGGAACGACCGCTGGACATGCAAAATCACCTGCCGGCTACGCCGGAAACACTTGGCGAACACTCCGGAATCACCTGCCGGGCATGCCGGAACCACCTCTCAGATATGCCAGAACCACGTGCCAATGACCCTGGAAGCACGTGCCGACCAAGCCGGAACCACCTGCTCGACTCGCCAGAACCACCTGCCGGACACGCAAAAATCACCTGCCGGCTACGCCACAACCAGTTGGGGAACACTTCGGAATCACCTGCCGGGCTTGCTGGAACCACCTGCCGGTCATGCCAAAATCACCTGCCAACTACGCCAGTACCACTTGGCGGACACTGTGGAAACACCTGTCGGGCCGGCCGGAACCACATCTCACACGTGCCAGAACCATGTGCATGAGATGCTGGAACCACACCCCGAACAGACGGAAAACACCTGCCAGACCCGTCTGAACAACCTGCCGAGCACGCCGGAGCCACCTGCTCGACTCGCCGGAACCACCTACCTGACAAGCCCAAATCACCAGCCGGGTATGCCAGAACCACTTGGCGGACACTCCGGAATCATCTGCCGGACATGCCGGAACCAGCTCTCAGACACACCAGAACCACGTGCCGGAGACGCCGGAAGCACCTGCCGAGCATGCCGGAGCCACCTGCTCGACTCGCCAGAAACACCTGCCGGACACGCCAAAATCACCTGCCGGGTACGCCAGAACCACCTGGCGGACACTCCGAAATCACCTGCCGCGCATGCCGGAACCACCTCTCAGACGTGCCGGAAGCACGTGCCAGACACGCCGGAAACACCTACCGGACAGACCGGAACCACCTGCCGAGCACGCCGGAGCCACCTGTTCGACTGGCTGGAACCACCTGCCGGACAGGCCAATATTAACTGCTGGCTATGCCAGAACCATCTGGGGGACAGTCCGGAATCACCTGCCAGCCATGGCGGAACCACCTCTCACACGTACCAGAACCACCTGCCGGAGAAGCTGGAAACACGTCCTGGACAGACTGGAAGCACGTGACGGCCATGCCTGAACCACCTGCCGAGCATGGTGGAACCACCTGCCGGACACGCCAAAATCACCTGCGGGCTACGCCAGAACCACTTGGACGACTCTCCGAAATGACCTGCCGGGCATGTTGGAACCACCTCTCAGACGTGCCAGAAGCACGTGGCGGACAGTCCGGAATCACCTGTTGGGCATACGCAACCACCTCTGAGACGTACCAGAACCACGTGCCGTGCACGCCGGACCCACCTACCGGACAGACCGGAATCAACTTTTGGGCATGCCGGAACCACCAGTCAGATGTGCCAGAAACAGGTGCCGCAGACGCCGGAAGCACCTGCCGAGCACGTAGCAACCACCTGCTCAACTCGCCTGAACCACCTGCCGGACACGCCAAAATCACCTGCCCGCTACACCAGCACCACTTCGGGGACAAGCCGAAATCACGTGAGGGGCATGCCGGCACAGCCTCTCAGACTGAACCTCGTGCTGGACACCACAGAACCACCTGCCGGACAGACCGGAACCACCTGCCGGACACGCCGGAACCACCGGCTCGACCCGCCGGAACGACCGCTGGACATGCAAAATCACCTGCCGGCTACGCCAGAAAGACTTGGCGAACATTCCGGAATCACCTGCCGGGCATGCCGGAACCACCTCTCAGATAAGCCAGAACCACGTGCCAATGATCCCGGAAGCACCTGCCGAGCACGCCGGAGCCACCTGCTCGACACGCCAGAACCACCTGCCGGACACGCAAAAATCACCTGCCGGCTACGCCACAACCAGTTGGGGAACACTTCGGAATCACCTGCCGGGCTTGCTGGAACCACCTGCCGGTCATGCCAAAATCACCTGCCAACTACGCCAGTACCACTTGGCGGACACTGTGGAAACACCTGTCGGGCCGGCAGGAACCACATCTCACACGTGCCAGAACCATGTGCATGAGATGCTGGAACCACACCCCGAAAAGACGGAAAACACCTGCCAGACCCGTCTGAACAAACTGCCGAGCACGCCAGAGCCACCTGCTCGACTCGCCAGAAACACCTGCCGGACACGCCAAAATCGCCTGCCGGGTACGCCAGAACCACCTGGCGGACACTCCGAAATCACCTGCCGCGCATGCTGGAACCACCTCTCAGACGTGCCGGAAGCACGTGCCGGACACGCCGGAAACACCTAGCGGACAGACCGGAACCACCTGCCGAGCACGCCGGAGCCACCTGTTCGACTGGCTGGAACCACCTGCCGGACAGGCCAATATTAACTGCTGGCTATGCCAGAACCACCTGGGGGACAGTCCGGGATCACCTGCCAGCCATGGCGGAACCACCTCTCACACGTACCAGAACCACCTGCCGGAGAAGCTGGAAACACGTCCTGGACAGTCTGGAACCACCTGCCGGCCAAGCCTGAACCACCTGCCAAGCACAACGGAACAACCTGCCAGACACGCCAAAATCACCTGCGTGTTATGCCAGAACCACTTGGAGGACTCTCTGGGATGACCTGCCGGGCATGCCGGAACCACCTCTCAGACGTGCCAGAACCATGTGGCGGACAGTCCGGAATCACCTGTTGGGCATGCGCAACCACCTCTGAGACGTACCAGAACCACATGCCGTGCAGGCTGGAACCACCTACCGGACAGACCGGAATCACCTTTCGGGCATGCCGGAACCACCTGTCAGATGTGCCAGAAACACGTGCCGGAGACGCCGGAAGCACCTGCCAAGCACGTTGGAACCACCTGCTCAACTCGCCTGAACCACCTGCCGGACATGCCAAAATCACCTGCCGACTATGCCAGAACCACTTGGCGAACACTCCGGAAACACTTGCCAGGCATGCAGGAACCACCTATCAGACGTGCCGGACACGCCGGAAACACCTAGCGGACAGACCGGAACCACCTGCCAAGCACGCCGGAGCCACCTGTTCGACTGGCTGGAACCACCTGCCGGACAGGCCAATATTAACTGCTGGCTATGCCAGAACCACCTGGGGGACAGTCCGGGATCACCTGCCAGCCATGGCGGAACCACCTCTCACACGTACCAGAACCACCTGCCGGAGAAGCTGGAAACACGTCCTGGACAGTCTGGAACCACCTGCCGGCCAAGCCTGAACCACCTGCCAAGCACAACGGAACCACCTGCCGGACATGCCAAAATCACCTGCCGACTATGCCAGAACCACTTGGCGAACACTCCGGAATCACTTGCCGGGCATGCAGGAACCACCTCTCAGACATGCCAGAACCCCGTGCCAATGACCCCGGAAGCACCAGCCGAGCACGCCGGAACCACCTGCTCAACTCGCCTGAACCACCTGCCGGACACGCCAAAATCACCTGCCCGCTACACCAGCACCACTTCGGGGACAAGCCGGAATCACGTGAGGGGCATGCCTGCACAGCCTCTCAGACTGAACCTCGTGCCGGACACCACAGAACCACCTGCCGGACAGACCGGAACCACCTGCCGGACACGCCGGAACCACCGGCTCGACCCGCCGGAACGACCGCTGGACATGCAAAATCACCTGCCGGCTACGCCGGAAACACTTGGCGAACACTCCGGAATCACCTGCCGGGCATGCCGGAACCACCTCTCAGATATGCCAGAACCACGTGCCAATGACCCCGGAAGCACCTGCCGAGCACGCCGGAACCACCTGCTCGACTCGCCAGAACCACCTGCCGGACACGCAAAAATCACCTGCCGGCTACGCCACAACCAGTTGGGGAACACTTCGGAATCACCTGCCGGGCTTGCTGGAACCACCTGCCGGTCATGCCAAAATCACCTGCCAACTACGCCAGTACCACTTGGCGGACACTGTGGAAACACCTGTCGGGCCGGCCGGAACCACATCTCACACGTGCCAGAACCATGTGCATGAGATGCTGGAACCACACCCCGAACAGACGGAAAACACCTGCCAGACCCGTCTGAACAACCTGCCGAGCACGCCGGAGCCACCTGCTCGACTCGCCGGAACCACCTACCTGACATGCCCAAATCACCAGCCGGGTATGCCAGAACCACTTGGCGGACACTCCGGAATCATCTGCCGGACATGCCGGAACCAGCTCTCAGACACACCAGAACCACGTGCCGGAGACGCCGGAAGCACCTGCCGAGCATGCCGGAGCCACCTGCTCGACTCGCCAGAAACACCTGCCGGACAGGCCAAAATCACCTGCCGGGTACGCCAGAACCACCTGGCAGACACTCCGAAATCACCTGTCGCGCATTCCGGAACCACCTCTCAGACGTGCCGGAAGCACGTGCCGGACACGCCGGAAACACCTACCGGACAGACCGGAACCACCTGCCGAGCACGCCGGAGCCACCTGTTCGACTGGCTGGAACCACCTGCCGGTCAGGCCAATATTAACTGCTGGCTATGCCAGAACCACCTGGGGGACAGTCCGGGATCACCTGCCAGCCATGGCGGAACCACCTCTCACACGTACCAGAACCACCTGCCGGAGAAGCTGGAAACACGTCCTCGACAGTCTGGAACCACCTGCCTGCCAAGCCTGAACCACCTGCCAAGTACAACGGAACAACCTGCCAGACACGCCAAAATCACCTGCGTGTTATGCCAGAACCACTTGGAGGACTCTCTGGGATGACCTGCCGGGCATGCCGGAACCACCTCTCAGACGTGCCAGAACCATGTGGCGGACAGTCCGGAATCACCTGTTGGGCATGCGCAACCACCTCTGAGACGTACCAGAACCACATGCCGTGCAGGCTGGAACCACCTACCGGACAGACCGGAATCAACTTTCGGGCATGCCGGAACCACCTGTCAGATGTGCCAGAAACACGTGTCGGAGACGCCGGAAGCACCTGCCAAGCACGTTGGAACCACCTGCTCAACTCGCCTGAACCACCTGCTGGACATGCCAAAATCACCTGCCGACTATGCCAGAACCACTTGGCGAACACTCCGGAATCACTTGCCGGGCATGCAGGAACCACCTCTCAGACATGCCAGAACCCCGTGCCCATGACCCCGGAAGCACCAGCCGAGCACGCCGGAACCACCTGCTCAACTCGCCTGAACCACATGACGGATACGCAAAAATCACCTGCCCGCTACACCAGCACCACTTCGGGGACAAGCCGGAAACACGTGAGGGGCATGCCTGCACAGCCTCTCAGACTGAACCTCGTGCCGGACACCACAGAACCACCTGCCGGACAGACCGGAACCACCTGCCGGACACGCCGGAACCACCGGCTCGACCCGCAGGAACGACCGCGGGACATGCAAAATCACCTGCCGGCTACGCCGGAAACACTTGGCGAACACTCCGGAATCACCTGCCGGGCATGCCGGAACCACCTCTCAGATATGCCAGAACCACGTGCCAATGACCCCGGAAGCACCTGCCGAGCACGCCGGAACCACCTGCTCGACTCGCCAGAACCACCTGCCGGACACGCAAAAATCACCTGCTGGCTACGCCACAACCAGTTGGGGAACACTTCGGAATCACCTGCCGGGCTTGCTGGAACCACCTGCCGGTCATGCCAAAATCACCTGCCAACTACGCCAGTACCACTTGGCGGACACTGTGGAAACACCTGTCGGGCCGGCCTTAACCACATCTCAGACGTGCCAGAACCATGTGCATGAGATGCTGGAACCACACCCCGAACAGACGGAAAACACCTGCCAGACCCGTCTGAACAACCTGCCGAGCACGCCGGAGCCACTTGCTCGACTCGCCGGAACCACCTACCTGACATGCCCAAATCACCAGCCGGGTATGCCAGAAGCACTTGGCGGACACTCCGGAATCATCTGCCGGACATGCCGGAACCAGCTCTCAGACACACCAGAACCACGTGCCGGAGACGCCGGAAGCACCTGCCGAGCATGCCGGAGCCACCTGCTCGACTCGCCAGAAACACCTGCCGGACACGCCAAAATCACCTGCCGGGTACGCCAGAACCACCTGGCGGACACTCCGAAATCACCTGCCGCGCATGCCGGAACCACCTCTCAGACGTGCCGGAAGCACGTGCCAGACACGCCGGAAACACCTACCGGACAGACCGGAACCACCTGCCGAGCACGCCGGAGCCACCTGTTCGACTGGCTGGAACCACCTGCCGGACAGGCCAATATTAACTGCTGGCTATGCCAGAACCATCTGGGGGACAGTCCGGAATCACCTGCCAGCCATGGCGGAACCATCTCTCACACGTACCAGAACCACCTGCCGGAGAAGCTGGAAACACGTCCTGGACAGACTGGAACCACGTGACGGCCATGCCTGAACCACCTGCCGAGCATGGCGGAACCACCTGCCGGACACGCCAAAATCACCTGCGGGCTACGCCAGAACCACTTGGACGACTCTCCGAAATGACCTGCCGGGCATGTTGGAACCACCTCTCAGACGTGCCAGAAGCACGTGGCGGACAGTCCGGAATCATCTGTTGGGCATATGCAACCACCTCTGAGACGTACCAGAACCACGTGCCGTGCACGCCGGAACCACCTACCGGACAGACCGGAATCAACTTTTGGGCATGCCGGAACCACCAGTCAGATGTGCCAGAAACACGTGCCGGAGACGCCGGAAGCACCTGCCGAGCACGTCGCAACCACCTGCTCAACTCGCCTGAACCACCTGCCGGACACGCCAAAATCACCTGCCCGCTACACCAGCACCACTTCGGGGACAAGCCAGAATCACGTGAGGGGCATGCCGGCACAGCCTCTCAGACTGAACCTCGTGCCGGACACCACAGAACCACCTGCCGGACAGACCGGAACCACCTGCCGGACACGCCGGAACCACCGGCTCGACCCGCCGGAACGACCGCTGGACATGCAAAATCACCTGCCGGCTACGCCGGAAACACTTGGCGAACACTCCGGAATCACCTGCCGGGCATACCGGAACCACCTCTCAGATATGCCAGAACCACGTGCCAATGACCCCGGAAGCACCTGCCGAGCACGCCGGAACCACCTGCTCGGCTCGCCAGAACCACCTGCCGGACACGCAAAAATCACCTGCCGGCTACACCACAACCAGTTGGGCAACACTTCGGAATCACCTGCCGGGCTTGCTGGAACCACCTGCCGGTCATGCCAAAATCACCTGCCAACTACGCCAGTACCACTTGGCGGACACTGTGGAATCACCTGTCGGGCCGGCCGGAACCACATCTCACACGTGCCAGAACCATGTGCATGAGATGCTGGAACCACACCCCAAACAGACGGAAAACACCTGCCAGACCCGTCTGAACAACCTGCCGAGCACGCCGGAGCCACCTGCTCGACTCGCCGGAACCACCTGCCTGACATGCCAAAATCACCAGCCGGGTATGCCAGAACCACCTGGCGGACACTCCGAAATCACCTGTCGCGCATGCCGGAACCACCTCTCAGACGTGCCGGAAGCACGTGCCGGACACGCCGGAATCACCTACCGGACAGACCGGAACCACCTGCCGAGCACGCCGGAGCCACCTGTTCGACTGGCTGGAACCACCTGCCAGCTGCTATGCCAGAACCACCTGGGGGACAGTCCGGGATCACCTGCCAGCCATGGCGGAACCACCTCTCACGCGTACCAGAACCACCTGCCGGAGAAGCTGGAAACACGTCCTGGACAGTCTGGAACCACCTGCCGGCCAAGCCTGAACCACCTGCCAAGCACAACGGAACAACCTGCCAGACACGCCAAAATCACCTGCGTGTTATGCCAGAACCACTTGGAGGACTCTCTGGGATGACCTGCCGGGCATGCCGGAACCACCTCTCAGACGTGCCAGAACCATGTGGCGGACAGTCCGGAATCACCTGTTGGGCATGCGCAACCACCTCTGAGACGTACCAGAACCACATGCCGTGCAGGCTGGAACCACCTACCGGACAGACCGGAATCACCTTTCGGGCATGCCGGAACCACCTGTCAGATGTGCCAGAAACACGTGCCGGAGACGCCGGAAGCACCTGCCAAGCACGTTGGAACCACCTGCTCAACTCGCCTGAACCACCTGCCGGACATGCCAAAATCACCTGCCGACTATGCCAGAACCACTTGGCGAACACTCCGGAATCACTTGCCGGGCATGCAGGAACCACCTATCAGACATGCCAGAACCCCGTGCCAATGACCCCGGAAGCACCAGCCGAGCACGCCGGAACCACCTGCTCAACTCGCCTGAACCACCTGCCGGACACGCCAAAATCACCTGCCCGCTACACCAGCACCACTTCGGGGACAAGCCGGAATCACGTGAGGGGCATGCCGGCACAGCCTCTCAGACTGAACCTCGTGCCGGACACCACAGAACCACCTGCCGGACATGCCGGAACCACCGGCTCGACCCGCCGGAACGACCGCTGGACATGCAAAATCACCTGCCGGCTATGCCGGAAACACTTGGCGAACACTCCGGAATCACCTGCCGGGCATGCCGGAACCACCTCTCAGATATGCCAGAACCACGTGCCAATGACCCCGGAAGCACCTGCCGAGCACGCCGGAACCACCTGCTCGACTCGCCAGAACCACCTGCCGGACAGGCAAAAATCACCTGCCGGCTACGCCACAACCAGTTGGGGAACACTTCGGAATCACCTGCCGGGCTTGCTGGAACCACCTGCCGGTCATGCCATAATCACCTGCCAACTACGCCAGTACCACTTGGCGGACACTGTGGAAACACCTGTCGGGCCAGCCAGAACAACATCTCACACGTGCCAGAACCATGTGCATGAGATGCTGGAACCACACCCCGAACAGACGGAAAACACCTGCCAGACCCGTCTGAACAACCTGCCGAGCACGCCGGAGCCACCTGCTCGACTCGCCGGAACCACCTACCTGACATGCCCAAATCACCAGCCGGGTATGCCAGAACCACTTGGCAGACACTCCGGAATCATCTGCCGGACATGCCGGAACCACCTCTCAGACACACCAGAACCACGTGCCGGAGACGCCGGAAGCACCTGCCGAGCATGCCGGAGCCACCTGCTCGACTCGCCAGAAACACCTGCCGGACACGCCAAAATCACCTGCCGGGTACGCCAGAACCACCTGGCGGACACTCCGAAATCACCTGCCGCGCATGCCGGAACCACCTGTCAGACGTGCAGGAAGCACATCCCAGACACGCCGGAAACACCTACCGGACCGACCGGAACCACCTGCCGAGCACGCCGGAGCCACCTGTTCGACTGGCTGGAACCACCTGCCGGACAGGCCAATATTAACTGCTGGCTATGCCAGAACCACCTGGGGGACAGTCCGGGATCACCTGCCAGCCATGGCGGAACCACCTCTCACGCGTACCAGAACCACCTGCCGGAGAAGCTGGAAACACGTCCTGGACAGTCTGGAACCACCTGCCGGCCAAGCCTGAACCACCTGCCAAGCACAACGGAACAACCTGCCAGACACGCCAAAATCACCTGCGTGTTATGCCAGAACCACTTGGAGGACTCTCTGGGATGACCTGCCGGGCATGCCGGAACCACCTCTCAGACGTGCCAGAACCATGTGGCGGACAGTCCGGAATCACCTGTTGGGCATGCGCAACCACCTCTGAGACGTACCAGAACCACATGCCGTGCAGGCTGGAACCACCTACCGGACAGACCGGAATCACCTTTCGGGCATGCCGGAACCACCTGTCAGATGTGCCAGAAACACGTGCCGGAGACGCCGGAAGCACCTGCCAAGCACGTTGGAACCACCTGCTCAACTCGCCTGAACCACCTGCCGGACATGCCAAAATCACCTGCCGACTATGCCAGAACCACTTGGCGAACACTCCGGAATCACTTGCCGGGCATGCAGGAACCACATCTCAGACATGCCAGAACCCCGTGCCAATGACCCCGGAAGCACCAGCCGAGCACGCCGGAACCACCTGCTCAACTCGCCTGAACGACCTGCCGGAAACGCCAAAATCACCTGCCCGCTACACCAGCACCACTTCGGGGACAAGCCGGAATCACGTGAGGGGCATGCCGGCACAGCCTCTCAGACTGAACCTCGTGCCGGACACCACAGAACCACCTGCCGGACAGACCGGAACCACCTGCCGGACACGCCGGAACCACCGGCTCGACCCGCAGGAACGACCGCGGGACATGCAAAATCACCTGCCGGCTACGCCGGAAACACTTGGCGAACACTCCGGAATCACCTGCCGGGCATGCCCGAACCACCTCTCAGATATGCCAGAACCACGTGCCAATGACCCCGGAAGCACCTGCCGAGCACGCCGGAACCACCTGCTCGACTCGCCAGAACCACCTGCCGGACACGCAAAAATCACCTGCCGGCTACGCCACAACCAGTTGGGGAACACTTCGGAATCACCTGCCGGTCATGCCAAAATCACCTGCCAACTACGCCAGTACCACTTGGCGGACACTGTGGAAACACCTGTCGTGCCGGCCGGAACCACATCTCACACGTGCCAGAACCATGTGCATGAGATGCTGGAACCACACCCCGAACAGACGGAAAACACCTGCCAGACCCGTCTGAACAACCTGCCGAGCACGCCGGAGCCACCTGCTCGACTCGCCGGAACCACCTACCTGACATGCCCAAATCACCAGCCGGGTATGCCAGAACCACTTGGCGGACACTCCGGAATCATCTGCCGGACATGCCGGAACCAGCTCTCAGACACACCAGAACCACGTGCCGGAGACGCCGGAAGCACCTGCCGAGCATGCCGGAGCCACCTGCTCGACTCGCCAGAAACACCTGCCGGACATGCCAAAATCACCTGCCGGGTACGCCAGAACCACCTGGCGGAAACTCCGAAATCACCTGTCGCGCATGCCGGAACCACCTCTCAGACGTGCCGGAAGCACGTGCCGGACACGCCGGAAGCACCTACCGGACAGACCGGAACCACCTGCCGAGCACGCCGGAGCCACCTGTTCGACTGGCTGGAACCACCTGCCGGACAGGCCAATATTAACTGCTGGCTATGCCAGAACCACCTGGGGGACAGTCCGGGATCACCTGCCAGCCATGGCGGAACCACCTCTCACACGTACAAGAACCACCTGCCGGAGAAGCTGGAAACACGTCCTGGACAGTCTGGAACCACCTGCCGGCCAAGCCTGAACCACCTGCCAAGCACAACGGAACAACCTGCCAGACACGCCAAAATCAACTGCGTGTTATGCCAGAACCACTTGGAGGACTCTCTGGGATGACCTGCCGGGCATGCCGGAACCACATCTCAGACGTGCCAGAACCATGTGGCGGACAGTCCGGAATCACCTGTTGGGCATGCGCAACCACCTCTGAGACGTACCAGAACCACATGCCGTGCAGGCTGGAACCACCTACCGGACAGACCGGAATCACCTTTCGGGCATGCCGGAACCACCTGTCAGATGTGCCAGAAACACGTGCCGGAGACGCCGGAAGCACCTGCCAAGCACGTTGGAACCACCTGCTCAACTCGCCTGAACCACCTGCCAGACATGCCAAAATCACCTGCCGACTATGCCAGAACCACTTGGCGAACACTCCGGAATCACTTGCCGGGCATGCAGGAACCACCTCTCAGACATGCCAGAACCCCGTGCCAATGACCCCGGAAGCACCAGCCGAGCACGCCGGAACCACCTGCTCAACTCGCCTGAACCACCTGCCGGACACACCAAAATCACCTGCCCGCTACACCAGCACCACTTCGGGGACAAGCCGGAATCACGTGAGGGGCATGCCGGCACAGCCTCTCAGACTGAACCTCGTGCCGGACACCACAGAACCACCTGCCGGACAGACCGGAACCACCTGCCGGACACGCCGGAACCACCGGCTCGACCCGCCGGAACGACCGCTGGACATGCAAAATCACCTGCCGGCTACGCCGGAAACACTTGGCGAACACTCCGGAATCACCTGCCGGGCATGCCGGAACCACCTCTCAGATATGCCAGAACCACGTGCCAATGACCCCGGAAGCACCTGCTGAGCACGCCGGAACCACCAGCTCGACTCGCCAGAACCACCTGCCGGACACGCAAAAATCACCTGCCGGCTACGCCACAACCAGTTGGGGAACACTTCGGAATCACCTGCCGGGCTTGCTGGAACCACCTGCCGGTCATGCCAAAATCACCTGCCAACTACGCCAGTACCACTTGGCGGACACTGTGGAAACACCTGTCGGGCCGGCAGGAACCACATCTCACACGTGCCAGAACCATGTGCATGAGATGCTGGAACCACACCCCGAACAGACGGAAAACACCTGCCAGACCCGTCTGAACAACCTGCCGAGCACGCCGGAGCCACCTGCTCGACTCGCCGGAACCACCTACCTGACATGCCCAAATCACCAGCCGGGTATGCCAGAACCACTTGGCGGACACTCCGGAATCATCTGCCGGACATGCCGGAACCAGCTCTCAGACACACCAGAACCACGTGCCGGAGACGCCGGAAGCACCTGCCGAGCATGCCGGAGCCACCTGCTCGACTCGCCAGAAACACCTGCCGGACAAGCCAAAATCACCTGCCGGGTACGCCAGAACCACCTGGCGGACACTCCGAAATCACCTGTCGCGCATGCCGGAACCACCTCTCAGACGTGCCGGAAGCACGTGCCGGACACGCCGGAATCACCTAGCGGACAGACCGGAACCACCTGCCGAGCACGCCGGAGCCACCTGTTCGACTGGCTGGAACCACCTGCCGGACAGGCCAATATTAACTGCTGGCTATGCCAGAACCACCTGGGGGACAGTCCGGGATCACCTGCCAGCCATGGCGGAACCACCTCTCACACGTACCAGAACCACCTGCCGGAGAAGCTGGAAACACGTCCTCGACAGTCTGGAACCACCTGCCGGCCAAGCCTGAACCACCTGCCAAGCACAACGGAACAACCTGCCAGACACGCCAAAATCACCTGCGTGTTATGCCAGAACCACTTGGAGGACTCTCTGGGATGACCTGCCGGGCATGCCGGAACCACCTCTCAGACGTGCCAGAACCATGTGGCGGACAGTCCGGAATCACCTGTTGGGCATGCGCAACCACCTCTGAGACGTACCAGAACCACATGCCGTGCAGGCTGGAACCACCTACCGGACAGACCGGAATCACCTTTCGGGCATGCCGGAACCACCTGTCAGATGTGCCAGAAACACGTGCCGGAGACGCCGGAAGCACCTGCCAAGCACGTTGGAACCACCTGCTCAACTCGCCTGAACCACCTGCCAGACATGCCAAAATCACCTGCCGACTATGCCAGAACCACTTGGCGAACACTCCGGAATCACTTGCCGGGCATGCAGGAACCACCTCTCAGATATGCCAGAACCCCGTGCCAATGACCCCGGAAGCATCAGCCGAGCACGCCGGAACCACCTGCTCAACTCGCCTGAACCACCTGCCGGACACGCCAAAATCACCTGCCCGCTACACCAGCACCACTTCGGGGACAAGCCGGAATCACGTGAGGGGCATGCCGGCACAGCCTCTCAGACTGAACCTCGTGCCGGACACCACAGAACCACCTGCCGGACAGACCGGAACCACCTGCCGGTCACGCCGGAACCACCGGCTCGACCCGCCGGAACGACCGCTGGACATGCAAAATCACCTGCCGGCTACGCCGGAAACACTTGGCGAACACTCCGGAATCACCTGCCGGGCATGCCCGAACCACCTCTCAGATATGCCAGAACCACGTGCCAATGACCCCGGAAGCACCTGCCGAGCACGCCGGAACCACCTGCTCGACTCGCCAGAACCACCTGCCGGACACGCAAAAATCACCTGCCGGCTACGCCACAACCAGTTGGGGAACACTTCGGAATCACCTGCCGGGCTTGCTGGAACCACCTGCCGGTCATGCCAAAATCACCTGCCAACTACGCCAGTACCACTTGGCGGACACTGTGGAAACACCTGTCGTGCCGGCCGGAACCACATCTCACACGTGCCAGAACCATGTGCATGAGATGCTGGAACCACACCCCGAACAGACGGAAAACACCTGCCAGACCCGTCTGAACAACCTGCCGAGCACGCCGGAGCCACCTGCTCGACTCGCCGGAACCACCTACCTGACATGCCCAAATCACCAGCCGGGTATGCCAGAACCACTTGGCGGACACTCCGGAATCATCTGCCGGACATGCCGGAACCAGCTCTCAGACACACCAGAACCACGTGCCGGAGACGCCGGAAGCACCTGCCGAGCATGCCGGAGCCACCTGGTCGACTCGCCAGAAACACCTGCCGGACATGCCAAAATCACCTGCCGGGTACGCCAGAACCACCTGGCGGACACTCCGAAATCACCTGTCGCGCATGCCGGAACCACCTCTCAGACGTGCCGGAAGCACGTGCCGGACACGCCGGAAGCACCTACCGGACAGACCGGAACCACCTGCCGAGCACGCCGGAGCCACCTGTTCGACTGGCTGGAACCACCTGCCGGACAGGCCAATATTAACTGCTGGCTATGCCAGAACCACCTGGGGGACAGTCCGGGATCACCTGCCAGCCATGGCGGAACCACCTCTCACACGTACCAGAACCACCTGCCGGAGAAGCTGGAAACACGTCCTGGACAGTCTGGAACCACCTGCCGGCCAAGCCTGAACCACCTGCCAAGCACAACGGAACAACCTGCCAGACACGCCAAAATCACCTGCGTGTTATGCCAGAACCACTTGGAGGACTCTCTGGGATGACCTGCCGGGCATGCCGGAACCACCTCTCAGACGTGCCAGAACCATGTGGCGGACAGTCCGGAATCACCTGTTGGGCATGCGCAACCACCTCTGAGACGTACCAGAACCACATGCCGTGCAGGCTGGAACCACCTACCGGACAGACCGGAATCACCTTTCGGGCATGCCGGAACCACCTGTCAGATGTGCCAGAAACACGTGCCGGAGACGCCGGAAGCACCTGCCAAGCACGTTGGAACCACCTGCTCAACTCGCCTGAACCACCTGCCAGACATGCCAAAATCACCTGCCGACTATGCCAGAACCACTTGGCGAACACTCCGGAATCACTTGCCGGGCATGCAGGAACCACCTCTCAGATATGCCAGAACCCCGTGCCAATGACCCCGGAAGCATCAGCCGAGCACGCCGGAACCACCTGCTCAACTCGCCTGAACCACCTGCCGGACACGCCAAAATCACCTGCCCGCTACACCAGCACCACTTCGGGGACAAGCCGGAATCACGTGAGGGGCATGCCGGCACAGCCTCTCAGACTGAACCTCGTGCCGGACACCACAGAACCACCTGCCGGACAGACCGGAACCACCTGCCGGTCACGCCGGAACCACCGGCTCGACCCGCCGGAACGACCGCTGGACATGCAAAATCACCTGCCGGCTACGCCGGAAACACTTGGCGAACACTCCGGAATCACCTGCCGGGCATGCCGGAACCACCTCTCAGATAAGCCAGAACCACGTGCCAATGACCCCGGAAGCACCTGCCGAGCACGCCGGAACCACCTGCTCGACTCGCCAGAACCACCTGCCGGACACGCAAAAATCACCTGCCGGCTACGCCACAACCAGTTGGGGAACACTTCGGAATCACCTGCCGGGCTTGCTGGAACCACCTGCCGGTCATGCCAAAATCACCTGCCAACTACGCCAGTACCACTTGGCGGACACTGTGGAAACACCTGTCGGGCTGGCCGGAACCACATCTCACACGTTCCAGAACCATGTGCATGAGATGCTGGAACCACACCACGAACAGACGGAAAACACCTGCCAGACCCGTCTGAACAACCTGCCGAGCACGCCGGAGCCACTTGCTCGACTCGCCGGAACCACCTACCTGACATGCGCAAATCACCAGCCGGGTATGCCAGAACCACTTGGCGGACACTCCGGAATCATCTGCCGGACATGCCGGAACCAGCTCTCAGACACACCAGAACCACGTGCCGGAGACGCCGGAAGCACCTGCCGAGCATGCCGGAGCCACCTGCTCGACTCCCCAGAAACACCTGCCGGACACGCCAAAATCACCTGCCGGGTACGCCAGAACCACCTGGCGGACACTCCGAAATCACCTGCCGCGCATGCCGGAACCACCTCTCAGACGTGCCGGAAGCACGTGCCAGACACGCCGGAAACACCTACCGGACAGACCGGAACCACCTGCCGAGCACGCCGGAGCCACCTGTTCGACTGGCTGGAACCACCTGCCGGACAGGCCAATATTAACTGCTGGCTATGCCAGAACCATCTGGGGGACAGTCCGGAATCACCTGCCAGCCATGGCGGAACCATCTCTCACACGTACCAGAACCACCTGCCGGAGAAGCTGGAAACACGTCCTGGACAGACTGGAACCACGTGACGGCCATGCCTGAACCACCTGCCGAGCATGGCGGAACCACCTGCCGGACACGCCAAAATCACCTGCGGGCTACGCCAGAACCACTTGGACGACTCTCCGAAACGACCTGCCGGGCATGTTGGAACCACCTCTCAGACGTGCCAGAAGCACGTGGCGGACAGTCCGGAATCACCTGTTGGGCATACGCAACCACCTCTGAGACGTACCAGAACCACGTGCCGTGCACGCCGGAACCACCTACCAGACAGACCGGAATCAACTTTTGGGCATGCCGGAACCACCAGTCAGATGTGCCAGAAACACGTGCCGGAGACGCCGGAAGCACCTGCCGAGCACGTCGCAACCACCTGCTCAACTCGCCTGAACCACCTGCCGGACATGCCAAAATCACCTGCCGACTATGCCAGAACCACTTGGCGAACACTCCGGAATCACTTGCCGGGCATGCAGGAACCACCTCTCAGATATGCCAGAACCCCGTGCCAATGACCCCGGAAGCACCAGCCGAGCACGCCGGAACCACCTGCTCAACTCGCCTGAACCACCTGCCGGACACGCCAAAATCACCTGCCCGCTACACCAGCACCACTTCGGGGACAAGCCGGAATCACGTGAGGGGCATGCCGGCACAGCCTCTCAGACTGAACCTCGTGCCAGACACCACAGAACCACCTGCCGGACAGACCGGAACCACCTGCCGGTCACGCCGGAACCACCGGCTCAACCCGCCGGAACGACCGCTGGACATGCAAAATCACCTGCCGGCTACGCCGGAAACACTTGGCGAACACTCCGGAATCACCTGCCGGGCATGCCGGAACCACCTCTCAGATAAGCCAGAACCACGTGCCAATGACCCCGGAAGCACCTACCGAGCATGCCGGAACCAACTGCTCGACTCGCCAGAACCACCTGCCGGACACGCAAAAATCACCTGCCGGCTACGCCACAACCAGTTGGGGAACACTTCGGAATCACCTGCCAGGCTTGCTGGAACCACCTGCCGGTCATGCCAAAATGGCCTGCCAACTACGCCAGTACCACTTGGCGGACACTGTGGAAACACCTGTCGGGCTGGACGGAACCACATCTCACACGTTCCCTAACCATGTGCATGAGATGCTGGAACCACACCCCGAACAGACGGAAAACACCTGCCAGACCCGTCTGAACAACCTGCCGAGCACGCCGGAGCCACCTGCTCGACTCGCCGGAACCACCTACCTGACATGCCCAAATCACCAGCCGGGTATGCCAGAACCACTTGGCGGACACTCCGGAATCATCTGCCGGACATGCCGGAACCACCTCTCAGACACACCAGAACCACGTGCCGGAGACGCCGGAAGCACCTGCCGAGCATGCCGGAGCCACCTGCTCGACTCGCCAGAAACACCTGCCGGACACGCCAAAATCACCTGCCGGGTACGCCAGAACCACCTGGCGGACACTCCGAAATCACCTGCCGCGCATGCCGGAACCACCTCTCAGACGTGCCGGAAGCACGTGCCAGACACGCCGGAAACACCTACCGGACAGACCGGAACCACCTGCCGAGCACGCCGGAGCCACCTGTTCGACTGGCTGGAACCACCTGCCGGTCAGGCCAATATTAACTGCTGGCTATGCCAGAACCATCTGGGGGACAGTCCGGAATCACCTGCCAGCCATGGCGGAACCATCTCTCACACGTACCAGAACCACCTGCCGGAGAAGCTGGAAACACGTCCTGGACAGACTGGAACCACGTGACGGCCATGCCTGAACCACCTGCCGAGCATGGCGGAACCACCTGCCGGACACGCCAAAATCACCTGCGGGCTACGCCAGAACCACTTGGACGACTCTCCGAAATGACCTGCCGGGCATGTTGGAACCACCTCTCAGACGTGCCAGAATCACGTGGCGGACAGTCCGGAATCACCTGTTGGGCATACGCAACCACCTCTGAGACGTACCAGAACCACGTGCCGTGCACGCCGGAACCACCTACCGGACAGACCGGAATCAACTTTTGGGCATGCCGGAACCACCAGTCAGATGTGCCAGAAACACGTGCCGGAGACGCCGGAAGCACCTGCCGAGCACGTCGCAACCACCTGCTCAACTCGCCTGAACCACCTGCCGGACACGCCAAAATCACCTGCCCGCTACACCAGCACCACTTCGGGGACAAGCCAGAATCACGTGAGGGGCATGCCGGCACAGCCTCTCAGACTGAACCTCGTGCCGGACACCACAGAACCACCTGCCGGACAGACCGGAACCACCTGCCGGACACGCCGGAACCACCGGCTCGACCCGCCGGAACGACCGCTGGACATGCAAAATCACCTGCCGGCTACGCCGGAAACACTTGGCGAACACTCCGGAATCACCTGCCGGGCATACCGGAACCACCTCTCAGATATGCCAGAACCACGTGCCAATGACCCCGGAAGCACCTGCCGAGCACACCGGAACCACCTGCTCGGCTCGCCAGAACCACCTGCCGGACACGCAAAAATCACCTGCCGGCTACACCACAACCAGTTGGGCAACACTTCGGAATCACCTGCCGGGCTTGCTGGAACCACCTGCCGGTCATGCCGAAATCACCTGCCAACTACGCCAGTACCACTTGGCGGACACTGTGGAATCACCTGTCGGGCCGGCCGGAACCACATCTCACACGTGCCAGAACCATGTGCATGAGATGCTGGAACCACACGCCAAACAGACGGAAAACACCTGCCAGACCCGTCTGAACAACCTGCCGAGCACGCCGGAGCCACCTGCTCGACTCGCCGGAACCACCTGCCTGACATGCCAAAATCACCAGCCGGGTATGCCAGAACCACCTGGCGGACACTCCGAAATCACCTGTCGCGCATGCCGGAACCACCTCTCAGACGTGCCGGAAGCACGTGCCGGACACGCCGGAATCACCTACCGGACAGACCGGAACCACCTGCCGAGCACGCCGGAGCCACCTGTTCGACTGGCTGGAACCACCTGCCAGCTGCTATGCCAGAACCACCTGGGGGACAGTCCGGGATCACCTGCCAGCCATGGCGGAACCACCTCTCACGCGTACCAGAACCACCTGCCGGAGAAGCTGGAAACACGTCCTGGACAGTCTGGAACCACCTGCCGGCCAAGCCTGAACCACCTGCCAAGCACAACGGAACAACCTGCCAGACACGCCAAAATCACCTGCGTGTTATGCCAGAACCACTTGGAGGACTCTCTGGGATGACCTGCCGGGCATGCCGGAACCACCTCTCAGACGTGCCAGAACCATGTGGCGGACAGTCCGGAATCACCTGTTGGGCATGCGCAACCACCTCTGAGACGTACCAGAACCACATGCCTTGCAGGCTGGAACCACCTACCGGACAGACCGGAATCACCTTTCGGACATGCCGGAACCACCTGTCAGATGTGCCAGAAACACGTGCCGGAGACGCCGGAAGCACCTGCCAAGCACGTTGGAACCACATGCTCAACTCGCCTGAACCACCTGCCGGACATGCCAAAATCACCTGCCGGCTACGCCGGAAACACTTGGCGAACACTCCGGAATCACCTGCCGGGCATGCCGGAACCACCTCTCAGATATGCCAGAACCACGTGCCAATGACCCCGGAAGCACCTGCCGAGCACGCCGGAACCACCTGCTCGACTCGCCAGAACCACCTGCCGGACACGCAAAAATCACCTGCCGGCTACGCCACAACCAGTTGGGGAACACTTCGGAATCACCTGCCGGGCTTGCTGGAACCACCTGCCGGTCATGCCATAATCACCTGCCAACTACGCCAGTACCACTTGGCGGACACTGTGGAAACACCTGTCGGGCCAGCCAGAACAACATCTCACACGTGCCAGAACCATGTGCATGAGATGCTGGAACCACACCCCGAACAGACGGAAAACACCTGCCAGACCCGTCTGAACAACCTGCCGAGCACGCCGGAGCCACCTGCTCGACTCGCCGGAACCACCTACCTGACATGCCCAAATCACCAGCCGGGTATGCCAGAACCACTTGGCGGACACTCCGGAATCATCTGCTGGACATGCCGGAACCACCTCTCAGACACACCAGAACCACGTGCCGGAGACGCCGGAAGCACCTGCCGAGCATGCCGGAGCCACCTGCTCGACTCGCCAGAAACACCTGCCGGACACGCCAAAATCACCTGCCGGGTACGCCAGAACCACCTGGCGGACACTCCGAAATCACCTGCCGCGCATGCCGGAACCACCTCTCAGACGTGCAGGAAGCACATCCCAGACACGCCGGAAACACCTACCGGACCGACCGGAACCACCTGCCGAGCACGCCGGAGCCACCTGTTCGACTGGCTGGAACCACCTGCCGGACAGGCCAATATTAACTGCTGGCTATGCCAGAACCACCTGGGGGACAGTCCGGGATCACCTGCCAGCCATGGCGGAACCACCTCTCACGCGTACCAGAACCACCTGCCGGAGAAGCTGGAAACACGTCCTGGACAGTCTGGAACCACCTGCCGGCCAAGCCTGAACCACCTGCCAAGCACAACGGAACAACCTGCCAGACACGCCAAAATCACCTGCGTGTTATGCCAGAACCACTTGGAGGACTCTCTGGGATGACCTGCCGGGCATGCCGGAACCACCTCTCAGACGTGCCAGAACCATGTGGCGGACAGTCCGGAATCACCTGTTGGGCATGCGCAACCACCTCTGAGACGTACCAGAACCACATGCCGTGCAGGCTGGAACCACCTACCGGACAGACCGGAATCACCTTTCGGGCATGCCGGAACCACCTGTCAGATGTGCCAGAAACACGTGCCGGAGACGCCGGAAGCACCTGCCAAGCACGTTGGAACCACCTGCTCAACTCGCCTGAACCACCTGCCGGACATGCCAAAATCACCTGCCGACTATGCCAGAACCACTTGGCGAACACTCCGGAATCACTTGCCGGGCATGCAGGAACCACCTCTCAGACATGCCAGAACCCCGTGCCAATGACCCCGGAAGCACCAGCCGAGCACGCCGGAACCACCTGCTCAACTCGCCTGAACCACCTGCCGGACACGCCAAAATCACCTGCCCGCTACACCAGCACCACTTCGGGGACAAGCCGGAATCACGTGAGGGGCATGCCGGCACAGCCTCTCAGACTGAACCTCGTGCCGGACACCACAGAACCACCTGCCGGACAGACCGGAACCACCTGCCGGACACGCCGGAACCACCGGCTCGACCCGCCGGAACGACCGCTGGACATGCAAAATCACCTGCCGGCTACGCCGGAAACACTTGGCGAACACTCCGGAATCATCTGCCGGGCATGCCGGAACCACCTCTCAGATATGCCAGAACCACGTGCCAATGACCCCGGAAGCACCTGCCGAGCACGCCGGAACCACCTGCTCGACTCGCCAGAACCACCTGCCGGACACGCAAAAATCACCTGCCGGCTACGCCACAACCAGTTGGGGAACACTTCGGAATCACCTGCCGGGCTTGCTGGAACCACCTGCCGGTCATGCCAAAATCACCTGCCAACTACGCCAGTACCACTTGGCGGACACTGTGGAAACACCTGTCGGGCCGGCAGGAACCACATCTCACACCTGCCAGAAGCATGTGCATGAGATGCTGGAACCACACCCCGAACAGACGGAAAACACCTGCCAGACCCGTCTGAACAACCTGCCGAGCACGCCGGAGCCACCTGTTCGAGTCGCCGGAACCACCTACCTGACATGCCAAAATCACCAGCCGGGTATGCCAGAACCACTTGGCGGACACTCCGGAATCATCTGCCGGACATGCCGGAACCAGCTCTAAGACACACCAGAACCACGTGCCGGAGACGCCGGAAGCACCTGCCGAGCATGCCGGAGCCACCTGCTCGACTCGCCAGAAACACCTGCCGGACACGCCAAAATCACCTGCCGGGTACGCCAGAACCACCTGGCGGACACTCCGAAATCACCTGTCGCGCATGCCGGAACCACCTCTCAGACGTGCCGGAAGCACGTGCCGGACACGCCGGAATCACCTACCGGACAGACCGGAACCACCTGCCGAGCACGCCGGAGCCACCTGTTCGACTGGCAGGAACCACCTGCCGGACAGGCCAATATTAACTGCTGGCTATGCCAGAACCACCTGGGGGACAGTCCGGGATCACCTGCCAGCCATGGCGGAACCACCTCTCACGCGTACCAGAACCACCTGCCGGAGAAGCTGGAAACACGTCCTGGACAGTCTGGAACCACCTGCCGGCCAAGCCTGAACCACCTGCCAAGCACAACGGAACAACCTGCCAGACATGCCAAAATCACCTGCGTGTTATGCCAGAACCACTTGGAGGACTCTCTGGGATGACCTGCCGGGCATGCCGGAACCACCTCTCAGACGTGCCAGAACCATGTGGCGGACAGTCCGGAATCACCTGTTGGGCATGCGCAACCACGTCTGAGACGTACCAGAACCACATGCCGTGCAGGCTGGAACCACCTACCGGACAGACCGGAATCACATTTCGGGCATGCCGGAACCACCTGTCAGATGTGCCAGAAACACGTGCTGGAGACGCCGGAAGCACCTGCCAAGCACGTCGGAACCACCTGCTCAACTCGCATGAACCACCTGCCGGACATGCCAAAATCACCTGCCGACTATGCCAGAACCACTTGGCGAACACTCCGGAAACACTTGCCGGGCATGCAGGAACCACCTCTCAGACATGCCAGAACCCCGTGCCAATGACCCCGGAAGCACCAGCCGAGCACGCCGGAACCACCTGCTCAACTCGCCTGAACCACCTGCCGGACACCCCAAAATCACCTGCCCGCTACACCAGCACCACTTCGGGGACAAGCCGGAATCACGTGAGGGGCATGCCGGCACAGCCTCTCAGACTGAACCTCATGCCGGACACCACAGAACCACCTGCCGGACAGACCGGAACCACCTGCCGGACACGCCGGAACCACCGGCTCGACCCGCCGGAACGACCGCTGGACATGCAAAATCACCTGCCGGCTACGCCGGAAACACTTGGCGAACACTCCGGAATCACCTGCCGGGCATGCCGGAACCACCTCTCAGATATGCCAGAACCACGTGCCAATGACCCCGGAAGCACCTGCCGAGCACGCCGGAACCACCTGCTCGACTCGCCAGAACCACCTGCCGGACACGCAAAAATCACCTGCCGGCTACGCCACAACCAGTTGGGGAACACTTCGGAATCACCTGCCGGGCTTGCTGGAACCACCTGCCGGTCATGCCAAAATCACCTGCCAACTACGCCAGTACCACTTGGCGGACACTGTGGAAACACCTGTCGGGCCGGCCGGAACCACATCTCACACGTGCCAGAACCATGTGCATGAGATGCTGGAACCACACCCCGAACAGACGGAAAACACCTGCCAGACCCGTCTGAACAACCTGCCGAGCACGCCGGAGCCACCTGCTCGACTCGCCGGAACCACCTACCTGATATGCCCAAATCACCAGCCGGGTATGCCAGAACCACTTGGCGGACACTCCGGAATCATCTGCCGGACATGCCGGAACCAGCTCTCAGACACACCAGAACCACGTGCCGGAGACGCCGGAATCACCTGCCGAGCATGCCGGAGCCACCTGCTCGACACGCCAGAAACACCTGCCGGACACGCCAAAATCACCTGCCGGGTACGCCAGAACCACCTGGCGGACACTCCGAAATCACCTGTCGCGCATGCCGGAACCACCTCTCAGACGTGCCGGAAGCACGTGCCGGACACGCCGGAATCACCTAGCGGACAGACCGGAACCACCTGCCGAGCACGCCGGAGCCACCTGTTCGACTGGCTGGAACCACCTGCCGGACAGGCCAATATTAACTGCTGGCTATGCCAGAACCACCTGGGGGACAGTCCGGGATCACCTGCCAGCCATGGCGGAACCACCTCTCACACGTACCAGAACCACCTGCCGGAGAAGCTGGAAACACGTCCTCGACAGTCTGGAACCACCTGCCGGCCAAGCCTGAACCACCTGCCAAGCACAACGGAACAACCTGCCAGACACGCCAAAATCACCTGCGTGTTATGCCAGAACCACTTGGAGGACTCTCTGGGATGACCTGCCGGGCATGCCGGAACCACCTCTCAGACGTGCCAGAACCATGTGGCGGACAGTCCGGAATCACCTGTTGGGCATGCGCAACCACCTCTGAGACGTACCAGAAACACATGCCGTGCAGGCTGGAACCACCTACCGGACAGACCGGAATCACCTTTCGGGCATGCCGGAACCACCTGTCAGATGTGCCAGAAACACGTGCCGGAGACGCCGGAAGCACCGGCCAAGCACGTTGGAACCACCTGCTCAACTCGCATGAACCACCTGCCGGACATGCCAAAATCACCTGCCGACTATGCCAGAACCACTTGGCGAACACTCCGGAATCACTTGCCGGGCATGCAGGAACCACCTCTCAGACATGCCAGAACCCCGTGCCAATGACCCCGGAAGCACCAGCCGAACACGCCGGAACCACCTGCTCAACTCGCCTGAACCACCTGCCGGACACGCCAAAATCACCTGCCCGCTACACCAGCACCACTTCGGGGACAAGCCGGAATCACGTGAGGGGCATGCCGGCACAGCCTCTCAGACTGAACCTCGTGCCGGACACCACAGAACCACCTGCCGGACAGACCGGAACCACCTGCCGGACACGCCGGAACCACCGGCTCGACCCGAAGGAACGACCGCGGGACATGCAAAATCACCTGCCGGCTACGTCGGAAACACTTGGCGAACACTCCGGAATCACCTGCCGGGCATGCCGGAACCACCTCTCAGATATGCCAGAACCACGTGCCAATGACCCCGGAAGCACCTGCCGAGCACGCCGGAACCACCTGCTCGACTCGCCAGAACCACCTGCCGGACACGCAAAAATCACCTGCCGGCTACGCCACAACCAGTTGGGGAACACTTCGGAATGACCTGCCGGGCTTGCTGGAACCACCTGCCGGTCATGCCAAAATCACCTGCCAACTACGCCAGTACCACTTGGCGGACACTGTGGAAACACCTGTCGGGCCGGCCGGAACCACATCTCACACGTGCCAGAACCATGTGCATGAGATGCTGGAACCACACCCCGAACAGACGGAAAACACCTGCCAGACCCGTCTGAACAAGCTGCCGAGCACGCCGGAGACACCTGCTCGACTCGCCGGAACCACCTACCTGACATGCCCAAATCACCAGCCGGGTATGCCAGAACCACTTGGCGGACACTCCGGAATCATCTGCTGGACATGCCGGAACCAGCTCTCAGACACACCAGAACCACGTGCCGGAGACGCCGGAAGCACCTGCCGAGCATGCCGGAGCCACCTGCTCGACTCGCCAGAAACACCTGCCGGACACGCCAAAATCACCTGCCGGGTACGCCAGAACCACCTGGCGGACACTCCGAAATCACCTGTCGCGCATGCCGGAACCACCTCTCAGACGTGCCGGAAGCACGTGCCGGACACGCCGCAATCACCTAGCGGACAGACCGGAACCACCTGCCGAGCACGCCGGAGCCACCTGTTCGACTGGCTGGAACCACCTGCCAGCTGCTATGCCAGAACCACCTGGGGGACAGTCCGGGATCACCTGCCAGCCATGGCGGAACCACCTCTCACGCGTACCAGAACCACCTGCCGGAGAAGCTGGAAACACGTCCTGGACAGTCTGGAACCACCTGCCGGCCAAGCCTGAACCACCTGCCAAGCACAACGGAACAACCTGCCAGACACGCCAAAATCACCTGCGTGTTATGCCAGAACCACTTGGAGGACTCTCTGGGATGACCTGCCGGGCATGCCGGAACCACCTCTCAGACGTGCCAGAACCATGTGGCGGACAGTCCGGAATCACCTGTTGGGCATGCGCAACCACCTCTGAGACGTACCAGAACCACATGCCTTGCAGGCTGGAACCACCTACCGGACAGACCGGAATCACCTTTCGGACATGCCGGAACCACCTGTCAGATGTGCCAGAAACACGTGCCGGAGACGCCGGAAGCACCTGCCAAGCACGTTGGAACCACATGCTCAACTCGCCTGAACCACCTGCCGGACATGCCAAAATCACCTGCCGGCTACGCCGGAAACACTTGGCGAACACTCCGGAATCACCTGCCGGGCATGCCGGAACCACCTCTCAGATATGCCAGAACCACGTGCCAATGACCCCGGAAGCACCTGCCGAGCACGCCGGAACCACCTGCTCGACTCGCCAGAACCACCTGCCGGACACGCAAAAATCACCTGCCGGCTACGCCACAACCAGTTGGGGAACACTTCGGAATCACCTGCCGGGCTTGCTGGAACCACCTGCCGGTCATGCCATAATCACCTGCCAACTACGCCAGTACCACTTGGCGGACACTGTGGAAACACCTGTCGGGCCAGCCAGAACAACATCTCACACGTGCCAGAACCATGTGCATGAGATGCTGGAACCACACCCCGAACAGACGGAAAACACCTGCCAGACCCGTCTGAACAACCTGCCGAGCACGCCGGAGCCACCTGCTCGACTCGCCGGAACCACCTACCTGACATGCCCAAATCACCAGCCGGGTATGCCAGAACCACTTGGCGGACACTCCGGAATCATCTGCTGGACATGCCGGAACCACCTCTCAGACACACCAGAACCACGTGCCGGAGACGCCGGAAGCACCTGCCGAGCATGCCGGAGCCACCTGCTCGACTCGCCAGAAACACCTGCCGGACACGCCAAAATCACCTGCCGGGTACGCCAGAACCACCTGGCGGACACTCCGAAATCACCTGCCGCGCATGCCGGAACCACCTCTCAGACGTGCAGGAAGCACATCCCAGACACGCCGGAAACACCTACCGGACCGACCGGAACCACCTGCCGAGCACGCCGGAGCCACCTGTTCGACTGGCTGGAACCACCTGCCGGACAGGCCAATATTAACTGCTGGCTATGCCAGAACCACCTGGGGGACAGTCCGGGATCACCTGCCAGCCATGGCGGAACCACCTCTCACGCGTACCAGAACCACCTGCCGGAGAAGCTGGAAACACGTCCTGGACAGTCTGGAACCACCTGCCGGCCAAGCCTGAACCACCTGCCAAGCACAACGGAACAACCTGCCAGACACGCCAAAATCACCTGCGTGTTATGCCAGAACCACTTGGAGGACTCTCTGGGATGACCTGCCGGGCATGCCGGAACCACCTCTCAGACGTGCCAGAACCATGTGGCGGACAGTCCGGAATCACCTGTTGGGCATGCGCAACCACCTCTGAGACGTACCAGAACCACATGCCGTGCAGGCTGGAACCACCTACCGGACAGACCGGAATCACCTTTCGGGCATGCCGGAACCACCTGTCAGATGTGCCAGAAACACGTGCCGGAGACGCCGGAAGCACCTGCCAAGCACGTTGGAACCACCTGCTCAACTCGCCTGAACCACCTGCCGGACATGCCAAAATCACCTGCCGACTATGCCAGAACCACTTGGCGAACACTCCGGAATCACTTGCCGGGCATGCAGGAACCACCTCTCAGACATGCCAGAACCCCGTGCCAATGACCCCGGAAGCACCAGCCGAGCACGCCGGAACCACCTGCTCAACTCGCCTGAACCACCTGCCGGACACGCCAAAATCACCTGCCCGCTACACCAGCACCACTTCGGGGACAAGCCGGAATCACGTGAGGGGCATGCCGGCACAGCCTCTCAGACTGAACCTCGTGCCGGACACCACAGAACCACCTGCCGGACAGACCGGAACCACCTGCCGGACACGCCGGAACCACCGGCTCGACCCGCCGGAACGACCGCTGGACATGCAAAATCACCTGCCGGCTACGCCGGAAACACTTGGCGAACACTCCGGAATCATCTGCCGGGCATGCCGGAACCACCTCTCAGATATGCCAGAACCACGTGCCAATGACCCCGGAAGCACCTGCCGAGCACGCCGGAACCACCTGCTCGACTCGCCAGAACCACCTGCCGGACACGCAAAAATCACCTGCCGGCTACGCCACAACCAGTTGGGGAACACTTCGGAATCACCTGCCGGGCTTGCTGGAACCACCTGCCGGTCATGCCAAAATCACCTGCCAACTACGCCAGTACCACTTGGCGGACACTGTGGAAACACCTGTCGGGCCGGCAGGAACCACATCTCACACCTGCCAGAAGCATGTGCATGAGATGCTGGAACCACACCCCGAACAGACGGAAAACACCTGCCAGACCCGTCTGAACAACCTGCCGAGCACGCCGGAGCCACCTGTTCGAGTCGCCGGAACCACCTACCTGACATGCCAAAATCACCAGCCGGGTATGCCAGAACCACTTGGCGGACACTCCGGAATCATCTGCCGGACATGCCGGAACCAGCTCTAAGACACACCAGAACCACGTGCCGGAGACGCCGGAAGCACCTGCCGAGCATGCCGGAGCCACCTGCTCGACTCGCCAGAAACACCTGCCGGACACGCCAAAATCACCTGCCGGGTACGCCAGAACCACCTGGCGGACACTCCGAAATCACCTGTCGCGCATGCCGGAACCACCTCTCAGACGTGCCGGAAGCACGTGCCGGACACGCCGGAATCACCTACCGGACAGACCGGAACCACCTGCCGAGCACGCCGGAGCCACCTGTTCGACTGGCAGGAACCACCTGCCGGACAGGCCAATATTAACTGCTGGCTATGCCAGAACCACCTGGGGGACAGTCCGGGATCACCTGCCAGCCATGGCGGAACCACCTCTCACGCGTACCAGAACCACCTGCCGGAGAAGCTGGAAACACGTCCTGGACAGTCTGGAACCACCTGCCGGCCAAGCCTGAACCACCTGCCAAGCACAACGGAACAACCTGCCAGACATGCCAAAATCACCTGCGTGTTATGCCAGAACCACTTGGAGGACTCTCTGGGATGACCTGCCGGGCATGCCGGAACCACCTCTCAGACGTGCCAGAACCATGTGGCGGACAGTCCGGAATCACCTGTTGGGCATGCGCAACCACGTCTGAGACGTACCAGAACCACATGCCGTGCAGGCTGGAACCACCTACCGGACAGACCGGAATCACATTTCGGGCATGCCGGAACCACCTGTCAGATGTGCCAGAAACACGTGCTGGAGACGCCGGAAGCACCTGCCAAGCACGTCGGAACCACCTGCTCAACTCGCATGAACCACCTGCCGGACATGCCAAAATCACCTGCCGACTATGCCAGAACCACTTGGCGAACACTCCGGAAACACTTGCCGGGCATGCAGGAACCACCTCTCAGACATGCCAGAACCCCGTGCCAATGACCCCGGAAGCACCAGCCGAGCACGCCGGAACCACCTGCTCAACTCGCCTGAACCACCTGCCGGACACGCCAAAATCACCTGCCCGCTACACCAGCACCACTTCGGGGACAAGCCGGAATCACGTGAGGGGCATGCCGGCACAGCCTCTCAGACTGAACCTCATGCCGGACACCACAGAACCACCTGCCGGACAGACCGGAACCACCTGCCGGACACGCCGGAACCACCGGCTCGACCCGCCGGAACGACCGCTGGACATGCAAAATCACCTGCCGGCTACGCCGGAAACACGTGGCGAACACTCCGGAATCACCTGCCGGGCATGCCGGAACCACCTCTCAGATATGCCAGAACCACGTGCCAATGACCCCGGAAGCACCTGCCGAGCACGCCGGAACCACCTGCTCGACTCGCCAGAACCACCTGCCGGACACGCAAAAATCACCTGCCGGCTACGCCACAACCAGTTGGGGAACACTTCGGAATCACCTGCCGGGCTTGCTGGAACCACCTGCCGGTCATGCCAAAATCACCTGCCAACTACGCCAGTACCACTTGGCGGACACTGTGGAAACACCTGTCGGGCCGGCCGGAACCACATCTCACACGTGCCAGAACCATGTGCATGAGATGCTGGAACCACACCCCGAACAGACGGAAAACACCTGCCAGACCCGTCTGAACAACCTGCCGAGCACGCCGGAGCCACCTGCTCGACTCGCCGGAACCACCTACCTGATATGCCCAAATCACCAGCCGGGTATGCCAGAACCACTTGGCGGACACTCCGGAATCATCTGCCGGACATGCCGGAACCAGCTCTCAGACACACCAGAACCACGTGCCGGAGACGCCGGAATCACCTGCCGAGCATGCCGGAGCCACCTGCTCGACACGCCAGAAACACCTGCCGGACACGCCAAAATCACCTGCCGGGTACGCCAGAACCACCTGGCGGACACTCCGAAATCACCTGTCGCGCATGCCGGAACCACCTCTCAGACGTGCCGGAAGCACGTGCCGGACACGCCGGAATCACCTAGCGGACAGACCGGAACCACCTGCCGAGCACGCCGGAGCCACCTGTTCGACTGGCTGGAACCACCTGCCGGACAGGCCAATATTAACTGCTGGCTATGCCAGAACCACCTGGGGGACAGTCCGGGATCACCTGCCAGCCATGGCGGAACCACCTCTCACACGTACCAGAACCACCTGCCGGAGAAGCTGGAAACACGTCCTCGACAGTCTGGAACCACCTGCCGGCCAAGCCTGAACCACCTGCCAAGCACAACGGAACAACCTGCCAGACACGCCAAAATCACCTGCGTGTTATGCCAGAACCACTTGGAGGACTCTCTGGGATGACCTGCCGGGCATGCCGGAACCACCTCTCAGACGTGCCAGAACCATGTGGCGGACAGTCCGGAATCACCTGTTGGGCATGCGCAACCACCTCTGAGACGTACCAGAAACACATGCCGTGCAGGCTGGAACCACCTACCGGACAGACCGGAATCACCTTTCGGGCATGCCGGAACCACCTGTCAGATGTGCCAGAAACACGTGCCGGAGACGCCGGAAGCACCGGCCAAGCACGTTGGAACCACCTGCTCAACTCGCATGAACCACCTGCCGGACATGCCAAAATCACCTGCCGACTATGCCAGAACCACTTGGCGAACACTCCGGAATCACTTGCCGGGCATGCAGGAACCACCTCTCAGACATGCCAGAACCCCGTGCCAATGACCCCGGAAGCACCAGCCGAACACGCCGGAACCACCTGCTCAACTCGCCTGAACCACCTGCCGGACACGCCAAAATCACCTGCCCGCTACACCAGCACCACTTCGGGGACAAGCCGGAATCACGTGAGGGGCATGCCGGCACAGCCTCTCAGACTGAACCTCGTGCCGGACACCACAGAACCACCTGCCGGACAGACCGGAACCACCTGCCGGACACGCCGGAACCACCGGCTCGACCCGAAGGAACGACCGCGGGACATGCAAAATCACCTGCCGGCTACGTCGGAAACACTTGGCGAACACTCCGGAATCACCTGCCGGGCATGCCGGAACCACCTCTCAGATATGCCAGAACCACGTGCCAATGACCCCGGAAGCACCTGCCGAGCACGCCGGAACCACCTGCTCGACTCGCCAGAACCACCTGCCGGACACGCAAAAATCACCTGCCGGCTACGCCACAACCAGTTGGGGAACACTTCGGAATGACCTGCCGGGCTTGCTGGAACCACCTGCCGGTCATGCCAAAATCACCTGCCAACTACGCCAGTACCACTTGGCGGACACTGTGGAAACACCTGTCGGGCCGGCCGGAACCACATCTCACACGTGCCAGAACCATGTGCATGAGATGCTGGAACCACACCCCGAACAGACGGAAAACACCTGCCAGACCCGTCTGAACAAGCTGCCGAGCACGCCGGAGACACCTGCTCGACTCGCCGGAACCACCTACCTGACATGCCCAAATCACCAGCCGGGTATGCCAGAACCACTTGGCGGACACTCCGGAATCATCTGCTGGACATGCCGGAACCAGCTCTCAGACACACCAGAACCACGTGCCGGAGACGCCGGAAGCACCTGCCGAGCATGCCGGAGCCACCTGCTCGACTCGCCAGAAACACCTGCCGGACACGCCAAAATCACCTGCCGGGTACGCCAGAACCACCTGGCGGACACTCCGAAATCACCTGTCGCGCATGCCGGAACCACCTCTCAGACGTGCCGGAAGCACGTGCCGGACACGCCGCAATCACCTAGCGGACAGACCGGAACCACCTGCCGAGCACGCCGGAGCCACCTGTTCGACTGGCTGGAACCACCTGCCGGACAGGCCAATATTAACTGCTGGCTATGCCAGAACCACCTGGGGGACAGTCCGGGATCACCTGCCAGCCATGGCGGAACCACCTCTCACACGTACCAGAACCACCTGCCGGAGAAGCTGGAAACACGTCCTGGACAGTCTGGAACCACCTGCCGGCCAAGCCTGAACCACCTGCCAAGCACAACGGAACAACCTGCCAGACACGCCAAAATCACCTGCGTGTTATGCCAGAACCACTTGGAGGACTCTCTGGGATGACCTGCCGGGCATGCCGGAACCACCTCTCAGACGTGCCAGAACCATGTGGCGGACAGTCCGGAATCACCTGTTGGGCATGCGCAACCACCTCTGAGACGTACCAGAACCACATGCCGTGCAGGCTGGAACCACCTACCGGACAGACCGGAATCACCTTTCGGGCATGCCGGAACCACCTGTCAGATGTGCCAGAAACACGTGCCGGAGACGCCGGAAGCACCGGCCAAGCACGTTGGAACCACCTGCTCAACTCGCCTGAACCACCTGCTGGACATGCCAAAATCACCTGCCGACTATGCCAGAACCACTTGGCGAACACTCCGGAATCACTTGCCGGGCATGCAGGAACCGCCTCTCAGACATGCCAGAACCCCGTGCCAATGACCCCGGAAGCACCAGCCGAGCACGCCGGAACCACCTGCTCAACTCGCCTGAACCACCTGCCGGACACGCCAAAATCACCTGCCCGCTACACCAGCACCACTTCGGGGACAAGCCGGAATCACGTGAGGGGCATGCCGGCACAGCCTCTCAGACTGAACCTCGTGCCGGACACCACAGAACCACCTGCCAGACACGCCGGAACCACCGGCTCGACCCGCCGGAACGACCGCTGGACATGCAAAATCACCTGCCGGCTACGCCGGAAACACTTGGCGAACACTCCGGAATCACCTGCCGGGCATGCCGGAACCACCTCTCAGATATGCCAGAACCACGTGCCAATGACCCCGGAAGCACCTGCCGAGCACGCCGGAACCACCTGCTCGACTCGCCAGAACCACCTGCCGGACACGCAAAAATCAGCTGCCGGCTACGCCACAACCAGTTGGGGAACACTTCGGAATCACCTGCCGGGCTTGCTGGAACCACCTGCCGGTCATGCCAAAATCACCTGCCAACTACGCCAGTACCACTTGGCGGACACTGTGGAAACACCTGTCGGGCCGGCCGGAACCACATCTCACACGTGCCAGAACCATGTGCATGAGATGCTGGAACCACACCCCGAACAGACGGAAAACACCTGCCAGACCCGTCTGAACAACCTGCCGAGCACGGCGGAGCCACCTGCTCGACTCGCCGGAACCACATACCTGACATGCCCAAATCACCAGCCGGGTATGCCAGAACCACTTGGCGGACACTCCGGAATCATCTGCCGGACATGCCGGAACCAGCTCTCAGACACACCAGAACCACGTGCCGGAGACGCCGGAAGCACCTGCCGAGCATGCCGGAGCCACCTGCTCGACTTGCCAGAAACACCTGCCGGACACGCCAAAATCACCTGCCGGGTACGCCAGAACCACCTGGCGGACACTCCGAAATCACCTGTCGCGCATGCCGGAACCACCTCTCAGACGTGCCGGAAGCACGTGCCGGACACACCGGAATCACCTTGCGGACAGACCGGAACCACCTGCCGAGCACGCCGGAGCCACCTGTTCGACTGGCTGGAACCACATGCCGGACAGGCCAATATTAACTGCTGGCTATGCCAGAACCACCTGGGGGACAGTCCGGGATCACCTGCCAGCCATGGCGGAACCACCTCTCACACGTACCAGAACCACCTGCCGGAGAAGCTGGAAACACGTCCTGGACAGTCTGGAACCACCTGCCGGCCAAGCCTGAACCACCTGCCAAGCACAACGGAACAACCTGCCAGACACGCCAAAATCACCTGCGTGTTATGCCAGAACCACTTGGAGGACTCTCTGGGATGACCTGCCGGGCATGCCGGAACCACCTCTCAGACGTGCCAGAACCATGTGGCGGACAGTCCGGAATCACCTGTTGGGCATGCGCAACCACCTCTGAGACGTACCAGAACCACATGCCGTGCAGGCTGGAACCACCTACCGGACAGACCGGAATCACCTTTCGGGCATGCCGGAACCACCTGTCAGATGTGCCAGAAACACGTGCCGGAGACGCCGGAAGCACCTGCCAAGCACGTCGGAACCACCTGCTCAACTCGCATGAACCACCTGCCGGACATGCCAAAATCACCTGCCGACTATGCCAGAACCACTTGGCGAACACTCCGGAAACACTTGCCAGGCATGCAGGAACCACCTATCAGACATGCCAGAACCCCGTGCCAATGACCCCGGAAGCACCAGCCGAGCACGCCGGAACCACCTGCTCAACTCGCCTGAACCACCTGCCGTACACGCCAAAATCACCTGCCCGCTACACCAGCACCACTTCGGGGACAAGCCGGAATCACGTGAGGGGCATGCCGGCACAGCCTCTCAGACTGAACCTCATGCCGGACACCACAGAACCACCTGCCGGACAGACCGGAACCACCTGCCGGACACGCTGGAACCACCGGCTCGACCCGCCGGAACGACCGCTGGACATGCAAAATCACCTGCCGGCTACGCCGGAAACACTTGGCGAACACTCCGGAATCACCTGCCGGGCATGCCGGAACCACCTCTCAGATATGCCAGAACCACGTGCCAATGACCCCGGAAGCACCTGCCGAGCACGCCGGAACCACCTGCTCGACTCGCCAGAACCACCTGCCGGACACGCAAAAATCACCTGCCGGCTACGCCACAACCAGTTGGGGAACACTTCGGAATCACCTGCCGGGCTTGCTGGAACCACCTGCCGGTCATGCCAAAATCACCTGCCAACTACGCCAGTACCACTTGGCGGACACTGTGGAAACACCTGTTGGGCCGGCCGGAACCACATCTCACACGTGCCAGAACCATGTGCATGAGATGCTGGAACCACACCCCGAACAGACGGAAAACACCTGCCAGACCCGTCTGAACAACCTGCCGAGCACGCCGGAGCCACCTGCTCGACTCGCCGGAACCACCTACCTGACATGCCCAAATCACCAGCCGGGTATGCCAGAACCACTTGGCGGACACTCCGGAATCATCTGCCGGACATGCCGGAACCAGCTCTCAGACACACCAGAACCACGTGCCGGAGACGCCGGAATCACCTGCCGAGAATGCCGGAGCCACCTGCTCGACTCGCCAGAAACACCTGCCGGACACGCCAAAATCACCTGCCGGGTACGCCAGAACCACCTGGCGGACACTCCGAAATCACCTGTCGCGCATGCCGGAACCACCTCTCAGACGTGCCGGAAGCACGTGCCGGACACGCCGGAATCACCTAGCGGACAGACCGGAACCACCTGCCGAGCACGCCGGAGCCACCTGTTCGACTGGCTGGAACCACCTGCCGGACAGGCCAATATTAACTGCTGGCTATGCCAGAACCACCTGGGGGACAGTCCGGGATCACCTGCCAGCCATGGCGGAACCACCTCTCACACGTACCAGAACCACCTGCCGGAGAAGCTGGAAACACGTCCTGGACAGTCTGGAACCACCTGCCGGCCAAGCCTGAACCACCTGCCAAGCACAACGGAACAACCTGCCAGACACGCCAAAATCACCTGCGTGTTATGCCAGAACCACTTGGAGGACTCTCTGGGATGACCTCCGGGCATGCCGGAACCACCTCTCAGACGTGCCAGAACCATGTGGCGGACAGTCCGGAATCACCTGTTGGGCATGCGCAACCACCTCTGAGACGCACCAGAACCACATGCCGTACAGGCTGGAACCACCTACCGGACAGACCGGAATCACCTTTCGGGCATGCCGGAACCACCTGTCAGATGTGCCAGAAACACGTGCCGGAGACGCCGGAAGCACCAGCCAAGCACGTCGGAACCACCTGCTCAACTCGCATGAACCACCTGCCGGACATGCCAAAATCACCTGCCGACTATGCCAGAACCACTTGGCGAACACTCCGGAATCACTTGCCGGGCATGCAGGAACCACCTCTCAGACATGCCAGAACCCCGTGCCAATGACCCCGGAAGCACCAGCCGAGCACGCCGGAACCACCTGCTCAACTCGCCTGAACCACCTGCCGGACACACCAAAATCACCTGTCCACTACACCAGCACCAATTCGGGGACAAGCCGGAATCACGTGAGGGGCATGCCGGCACAGCCTCTCAGACTGAACCTCGTGCCGGACACCACAGAACCACCTGCCGGACAGACCGGAACCACCTGCCGGACACGCCGGAACCACCGGCTCGACCCGCCGGAACGACCGCTTGACATGCAAAATCACCAGCTGGCTACGCCGGAAACACTTGGCGAACACTCCGGAATCACCTGCCGGGCATGCCGGAACCACCTCTCAGATATGCCAGAACCACGTGCCAATGACCCCGGAAGCACCTGCCGAGCACGCCGGAACCACCTGCTCGACTCGCCAGAACCACCTGCCGGACACGCAAAAATCACCTGCCGGCTACGCCACAACCAGTTGGGGAACACTTCGGAATCACCTGCCGGGCTTGCTGGAACCACCTGCCGGTCATGCCAAAATCACCTGCCAACTACGCCAGTACCACTTGGCGGACACTGTGGAAACACCTGTCGGGCCGGCCGGAACCACATCTCACACGTGCCAGAACCATGTGCATGAGATGCTGGAACCACACCCCGAACAGACGGAAAACACCTGCCAGACCCGTCTGAACAACCTGCCGAGCACGCCGGAGCCACCTGCTCGACTCGCCGGAACCACCTACCTGACATGCCCAAATCACCAGCCGGGTATGCCAGAACCACTTGGCGGACACTCCGGAATCACTTGCCGGGCATGCAGGAACCACCTCTCAGACATGCCAGAACCCCGTGCCAATGATCCCGGAAGCACCAGCCGAGCACGCCGGAACCACCTGCTCAACTCGCCTGAACCACCTGCCGGACACGCCAAAATCACCTGCCCGCTACACCAGCACCACTTCGGGGACAAGCCGGAATCACGTGAGGGGCATGCCGGCACAGCCTCTCAGACTGAACCTCGTGCCGGACACCACAGAACCACCTGCCGGACAGACCGGAACCACCTGCCGGACACGCCGGAACCACCGGCTCGACCCGCCGGAACGACCGCTTGACATGCAAAATCACCTGCCGGCTACGCCAGAAACACTTGGCGAACACTCCGGAATCACCTGCCGGGCATGCCGGAACCACCTCTCAGATATGCCAGAACCACGTGCCAATGACCCCGGAAGCACCTGCCGAGCACGCCGGAACCACCTGCTCGACTCGCCAGAACCACCTGCCGGACACGCAAAAATCACCTGCCGGCTACGCCACAACCAGTTGGGGAACACTTCGGAATCACCTGCCGGGCTTGCTGGAACCACCTGCCGGTCATGCCAAAATCACCTGCCAACTACGCCAGTACCACTTGGCGGACACTGTGGAAACACCTGTCGGGCCGGCCGGAACCACATCTCACACGTGCCAGAACCATGTGCATGAGATGCTGGAACCACACCCCGAACAGACGGAAAACACCTGCCAGACCCGTCTGAACAACCTGCCGAGCACGGCGGAGCCACCTGCTCGACTCGCCGGAACCACATACCTGACATGCCCAAATCACCAGCCGGGTATGCCAGAACCACTTGGCGGACACTCCGGAATCATCTGCCGGACATGCCGGAACCAGCTCTCAGACACACCAGAACCACGTGCCGGAGACGCCGGAAGCACCTGCCGAGCATGCCGGAGCCACCTGCTCGACTCCCCAGAAACACCTGCCGGACACGCCAAAATCACCTGCCGGGTACGCCAGAACCACCTGGCGGACACTCCGAAATCACCTGCCACGCATGCCGGAACCACCTCTCAGACGTGCCGGAAGCACGTGCCGGACACGCCGGAATCACCTACCGGACAGACCGGAACCACCTGCCGAGCACTCCGGAGCCACCTGTTCGACTGGCTGGAACCACCTGCCGGACAGGCCAATATTAACTGCTGGCTATGCCAGAACCATCTGGGGGACAGTCGGAATCACCTGCCAGCCATGGCGGAACCACCTCTCACACGTACCAGATCCACCTGCCGGAGAAGCTGGAAACACGTCCTGGACAGTCTGGAACCACCTGCCGGGCAAGCCTGAACCACCTGCCAAGCACAACGGAACAACCTGCCAGACACGCCAAAATCACCTGCGTGTTATGCCAGAACCACTTGGAGGACTCTCTGGGATGACCTGCCGGGCATGCCGGAACCACCTCTCAGACGTGCCCGAACCATGTGGCGGACAGTCCGGAATCACCTGTTGGGCATGCGCAACCACCTCTGAGACGTACCAGAACCACATGCCGTGCAGGCTGGAACCACCTACCGGACAGACCGGAATCACCTTTCGGGCATGCCGGAACCACCTGTCAGATGTGCCAGAAACACGTGCCGGAGACGCCGGAAGCACCGGCCAAGCACGTTGGAACCACCTGCTCAACTCGCCTGAACCACCTGCCGGACATGCCAAAATCACCTGCCGACTATGCCAGAACCACTTGGCGAACACTCCGGAATCACTTGCCGGGCATGCAGGAACCGCCTCTCAGACATGCCAGAACCCCGTGCCAATGACCCCGGAAGCACCAGCCGAGCACGCCGGAACCACCTGCTCAACTCGCCTGAACCACCTGCCGGACACGCCAAAATCACCTGCCCGCTACACCAGCACCACTTCGGGGACAAGCCGGAATCACGTGAGGGGCATGCCGGCACAGCCTCTCAGACTGAACCTCGTGCCGGACACCACAGAACCACCTGCCGGACAGACCGGAACCACCTGCCGGACACGCTGGAACCACCGGCTCGACCCGCCGGAACGACCGCTGGACATGCAAAATCACCTGCCGGCTACGCCGGAAACACTTGGCGAACACTCCGGAATCACCTGCCAGGCATGCCGGAACCACCTCTCAGATATGCCAGAACCACGTGCCAATGACCCCGGAAGCACCTGCATAGCACGCCGGAACCACCTGCTCGACTCGCCAGAACCACCTGCCGGACACGCAAAAATCACCTGCCGGCTACGCCACAACCAGTTGGGGAACACTTCGGAATCACCTGCCGGGCTTGCTGGAACCACCTGCCGGTCATGCCAAAATCACCTGCCAACTACGCCAGTACCACTTGGCGGACACTGTGGAAACACCTGTCGGGCCGGCCGGAACCACATCTCAGACGTGCCAGAACCATGTGCATGAGATGCTGGAACCACACCCCGAACAGACGGAAAACACCTGCCAGACCCGTCTGAACAACCTGCCGAGCACGCCGGAGCCACCTGCTCGACTCGCCGGAACCACCTACCTGACATGCCCAAATCACCAGCCGGGTATGCCAGAACCACTTGGCGGACACTCCGGAATCATCTGCCGGACATGCCGGAACCAGCTCTCAGACACACCAGAACCACGTGCCGGAGACGCCGGAATCACCTGCCGAGAATGCCGGAGCCACCTGCTCGACTCGCCAGAAACACCTGCCGGACACGCCAAAATCACCTGCCGGGTACGCCAGAACCACCTGGCGGACACTCCGAAATCACCTGTCGCGCATGCCGGAACCACCTCTCAGACGTGCCGGAAGCACGTGCCGGACACGCCGGAATCACCTACCGGACAGACCGGAACCACCTGCCGAGCACGCCGGAGCCACCTGTTCGACTGGCTGGAACCACCTGCCGGACAGGCCAATATTAACTGCTGGCTATGCCAGAACCACCTGGGGGACAGTCCGGGATCACCTGCCAGCCATGGCGGAACCACCTCTCACACGTACCAGAACCACCTGCCGGAGAAGCTGGAAACACGTCCTGGACAGTCTGGAACCACCTGCCGGCCAAGCCTGAACCACCTGCCAAGCACAACGGAACAACCTGCCAGACACGCCAAAATCACCTGCGTGTTATGCCAGAACCACTTGGAGGACTCTCTGGGATGACCTCCGGGCATGCCGGAACCACCTCTCAGACGTGCCCGAACCATGTGGCGGACAGTCCGGAATCACCTGTTGGGCATGCGCAACCACCTCTGAGACGTACCAGAACCACATGCCGTGCAGGCTGGAACCACCTACCGGACAGACCGGAATCACCTTTCGGGCATGCCGGAACCACCTGTCAGATGTGCCAGAAACACGTGCCGGAGACGCCGGAAGCACCAGCCAAGCACGTCGGAACCACCTGCTCAACTCGCATGAACCACCTGCCGGACATGCCAAAATCACCTGCCGACTATGCCAGAACCACTTGGCGAACACTCCGGAATCACTTGCCGGGCATGCAGGAACCACCTCTCAGACATGCCAGAACCCCGTGCCAATGACCCCGGAAGCACCAGCCGAGCACGCCGGAACCACCTGCTCAACTCGCCTGAACCACCTGCCGGACACACCAAAATCACCTGTCCACTACACCAGCACCAATTCGGAGACAAGCCGGAATCACGTGAGGGGCATGCCGGCACAGCCTCTCAGACTGAACCTCGTGCCGGACACCACAGAACCACCTGCCGGACAGACCGGAACCACCTGCCGGACACGCCGGAACCACCGGCTCGACCCGCCGGAACGACCGCTTGACATGCAAAATCACCAGCCGGCTACGCCGGAAACACTTGGCGAACACTCCGGAATCACCTGCCGGGCATGCCGGAACCACCTCTCAGATATGCCAGAACCACGTGCCAATGACCCCGGAAGCACCTGCCGAGCACGCCGGAACCACCTGCTCGACTCGCCAGAACCACCTGCCGGACACGCAAAAATCACCTGCCGGCTACGCCACAACCAGTTGGGGAACACTTCGGAATCACCTGCCGGGCTTGCTGGAACCACCTGCCGGTCATGCCAAAATCACCTGCCAACTACGCCAGTACCACTTGGCGGACACTGTGGAAACACCTGTCGGGCCGGCCGGAACCACATCTCACACGTGCCAGAACCATGTGCATGAGATGCTGGAACCACACCCCGAACAGACGGAAAACACCTGCCAGACCCGTCTGAACAACCTGCCGAGCACGCCGGAGCCACCTGCTCGACTCGCCGGAACCACCTACCTGACATGCCCAAATCACCAGCCGGGTATGCCAGAACCACTTGGCGGACACTCCGGAATCATCTGCTGCACATGCCGGAACCAGCTCTCAGACACACCAGAACCACGTGCCGGAGACGCCGGAAGCACCTGCCGAGCATGCCGGAGCCACCTGCTCGACTCGCCAGAAACACCTGCCGGACACGCCAAAATCACCTGCCGGGTACGCCAGAACCACCTGGCGGACACTCCGAAATCACCTGTCGCGCATGCCGGAACCACCTCTCAGACGTGCCGGAAGCACGTGCCGGACACGCCGGAATCACCTACCGGACAGACCGGAACCACCTGCCGAGCACGCCGGAGCCACCTGTTCGACTGGCTGGAACCACCTGCCGGACAGGCCAATATTAACTGCTGGCTATGCCAGAACCACCTGGGGGACAGTCCGGGATCACCTGCCAGCCATGGCGGAACCACCTCTCACACGTACCAGAACCACCTGCCGGAGAAGCTGGAAACACGTCCTGGACAGTCTGGAACCACCTGCCGGCCAAGCCTGAACCACCTGCCAAGCACAACGGAACAACCTGCCAGACACGCCAAAATCACCTGCGTGTTATGCCAGAACCACTTGGAGGACTCTCTGGGATGACCTGCCGGGCATGCCGGAACCACCTCTCAGACGTGCCAGAACCATGTGGCGGACAGTCCGGAATCACCTGTTGGGCATGCGCAACCACCTCTGAGACGTACCAGAACCACATGCCGTGCAGGCTGGAACCACCTACCGGACAGACCGGAATCACCTTTCGGGCATGCCGGAACCACCTGTCAGATGTGCCAGAAACACGTGCCGGAGACGCCGGAAGCACCTGCCAAGCACGTCGGAACCACCTGCTCAACTCGCATGAACCACCTGCCGGACATGCCAAAATCACCTGCCGACTATGCCAGAACCACTTGGCGAACACTCCGGAAACACTTGCCAGGCATGCAGGAACCACCTCTCAGACATGCCAGAACCCCGTGCCAATGACCCCGGAAGCACCAGCCGAGCACGCCGGAACCACCTGCTCAACTCGCCTGAACCACCTGCCGTACACGCCAAAATCACCTGCCCGCTACACCAGCACCACTTCGGGGACAAGCCGGAATCACGTGAGGGGCATGCCGGCACAGCCTCTCAGACTGAACCTCATGCCGGACACCACAGAACCACCTGCCGGACAGACCGGAACCACCTGCCGGACACGCTGGAACCACCGGCTCGACCCGCCGGAACGACCGCTGGACATGCAAAATCACCTGCCGGCTACGCCGGAAACACTTGGCGAACACTCCGGAATCACCTGCCGGGCATGCCGGAACCACCTCTCAGATATGCCAGAACCACGTGCCAATGACCCCGGAAGCACCTGCATAGCACGCCGGAACCACCTGCTCGACTCGCCAGAACCACCTGCCGGACACGCAAAAATCACCTGCCGGCTACGCCACAACCAGTTGGGGAACACTTCGGAATCACCTGCCGGGCTTGCTGGAACCACCTGCCGGTCATGCCAAAATCACCTGCCAACTACGCCAGTACCACTTGGCGGACACTGTGGAAACACCTGTCGGGCCGGCCGGAACCACATCTCAGACGTGCCAGAACCATGTGCATGAGATGCTGGAACCACACCCCGAACAGACGGAAAACACCTGCCAGACCCGTCTGAACAACCTGCCGAGCACGCCGGAGCCACCTGCTCGACTCGCCGGAACCACCTACCTGACATGCCCAAATCACCAGCCGGGTATGCCAGAACCACTTGGCGGACACTCCGGAATCATCTGCCGGACATGCCGGAACCAGCTCTCAGACACACCAGAACCACGTGCCGGAGACGCCGGAAGCACCTGCCGAGCATGCCGGAGCCACCTGCTCGACTCGCCAGAAACTCCTGCCGGACACGCCAAAATCACCTGCCGGGTACGCCAGAACCACCTGGCGGACACTCCGAAATCACCTGTCGCGCATGCCGGAACCACCTCTCAGACGTGCCGGAAGCACGTGCCGGACACGCCGGAATCACCTACCGGACAGACCGGAACCACCTGCCGAGCACTCCGGAGCCACCTGTTCGACTGGCTGGAACCACCTGCCGGACAGGCCAATATCAACTGCTGGCTATGCCAGAACCACCTGGGGGACAGTCCGGGATCACCTGCCAGCCATGGCGGAACCACCTCTCACACGTACCAGAACCACCTGCCGGAGAAGCTGGAAACACGTCCTGGACAGTCTGGAACCACCTGCCGGCCAAGCCTGAACCACCTGCCAAGCACAACGGAACAACCTGCCAGACACGCCAAAATCACCTGCGTGTTATGCCAGAACCACTTGGAGGACTCTCTGGGATGACCTGCCGGGCATGCCGGAACCACCTCTCAGACGTGCCAGAACCATGTGGCGGACAGTCCGGAATCACCTGTTGGGCATGCGCAACCACCTCTGAGACGTACCAGAACCACATGCCGTGCAGGCTGGAACCACCTACCGGACAGACCGGAATCACCTTTCGGGCATGCCGGAACCACCTGTCAGATGTGCCAGAAACACGTGCCGGAGACGCCGGAAGCACCTGCCAAGCACGTTGGAACCACCTGCTCAACTCGCCTGAACCACCTGCCGGACATGCCAAAATCACCTGCCGACTATGCCAGAACCACTTGGCGAACACTCCGGAATCACTTGCCGGGCATGCAGGAACCACATCTCAGACATGCCAGAACCCCGTGCCAATGACCCCGGAAGCACCAGCCGAGCACGCCGGAACCACCTGCTCAACTCGCCTGAACCACCTGCCGGACACGCCAAAATCACCTGCCCGCTACACCAGCACCACTTCGGGGACAAGCCGGAATCACCTGAGGGGCATGCCGGCACAGCCTCTCAGACTGAACCTCGTGCCGGACACCACAGAACCACCTGCCGGACAGACCGGAACCACCTGCCGGACACGCTGGAACCACCGGCTCGACCCGCCGGAACGACCGCTGGACATGCAAAATCACCTGCCGGCTACGCCGGAAACACTTGGCGAACACTCCGGAATCACCTGCCAGGCATGCCGGAACCACCTCTCAGATATGCCAGAACCACGTGCCAATGACCCCGGAAGCACCTGCATAGCACGCCGGAACCACCTGCTCGACTCGCCAGAACCACCTGCCGGACACGCAAAAATCACCTGCCGGCTACGCCACAACCAGTTGGGGAACACTTCGGAATCACCTGCCGGGCTTGCTGGAACCACCTGCCGGTCATGCCAAAATCACCTGCCAACTACGCCAGTACCACTTGGCGGACACTGTGGAAACACCTGTCGGGCCGGCCGGAACCACATCTCAGACGTGCCAGAACCATGTGCATGAGATGCTGGAACCACACCCCGAACAGACGGAAAACACCTGCCAGACCCGTCTGAACAACCTGCCGAGCACGCCGGAGCCACCTGCTCGACTCGCCGGAACCACCTACCTGACATGCCCAAATCACCAGCCGGGTATGCCAGAACCACTTGGCGGACACTCCGGAATCATCTGCCGGACATGCCGGAACCAGCTCTCAGACACACCAGAACCACGTGCCGGAGACGCCGGAATCACCTGCCGAGAATGCCGGAGCCACCTGCTCGACTCGCCAGAAACACCTGCCGGACACGCCAAAATCACCTGCCGGGTACGCCAGAACCACCTGGCGGACACTCCGAAATCACCTGTCGCGCATGCCGGAACCACCTCTCAGACGTGCCGGAAGCACGTGCCGGACACGCCGGAATCACCTACCGGACAGACCGGAACCACCTGCCGAGCACGCCGGAGCCACCTGTTCGACTGGCTGGAACCACCTGCCGGACAGGCCAATATTAACTGCTGGCTATGCCAGAACCACCTGGGGGACAGTCCGGGATCACCTGCCAGCCATGGCGGAACCACCTCTCACACGTACCAGAACCACCTGCCGGAGAAGCTGGAAACACGTCCTGGACAGTCTGGAACCACCTGCCGGCCAAGCCTGAACCACCTGCCAAGCACAACGGAACAACCTGCCAGACACGCCAAAATCACCTGCGTGTTATGCCAGAACCACTTGGAGGACTCTCTGGGATGACCTCCGGGCATGCCGGAACCACCTCTCAGACGTGCCCGAACCATGTGGCGGACAGTCCGGAATCACCTGTTGGGCATGCGCAACCACCTCTGAGACGTACCAGAACCACATGCCGTGCAGGCTGGAACCACCTACCGGACAGACCGGAATCACCTTTCGGGCATGCCGGAACCACCTGTCAGATGTGCCAGAAACACGTGCCGGAGACGCCGGAAGCACCAGCCAAGCACGTCGGAACCACCTGCTCAACTCGCATGAACCACCTGCCGGACATGCCAAAATCACCTGCCGACTATGCCAGAACCACTTGGCGAACACTCCGGAATCACTTGCCGGGCATGCAGGAACCACCTCTCAGACATGCCAGAACCCCGTGCCAATGACCCCGGAAGCACCAGCCGAGCACGCCGGAACCACCTGCTCAACTCGCCTGAACCACCTGCCGGACACACCAAAATCACCTGTCCACTACACCAGCACCAATTCGGAGACAAGCCGGAATCACGTGAGGGGCATGCCGGCACAGCCTCTCAGACTGAACCTCGTGCCGGACACCACAGAACCACCTGCCGGACAGACCGGAACCACCTGCCGGACACGCCGGAACCACCGGCTCGACCCGCCGGAACGACCGCTTGACATGCAAAATCACCAGCCGGCTACGCCGGAAACACTTGGCGAACACTCCGGAATCACCTGCCGGGCATGCCGGAACCACCTCTCAGATATGCCAGAACCACGTGCCAATGACCCCGGAAGCACCTGCCGAGCACGCCGGAACCACCTGCTCGACTCGCCAGAACCACCTGCCGGACACGCAAAAATCACCTGCCGGCTACGCCACAACCAGTTGGGGAACACTTCGGAATCACCTGCCGGGCTTGCTGGAACCACCTGCCGGTCATGCCAAAATCACCTGCCAACTACGCCAGTACCACTTGGCGGACACTGTGGAAACACCTGTCGGGCCGGCCGGAACCACATCTCACACGTGCCAGAACCATGTGCATGAGATGCTGGAACCACACCCCGAACAGACGGAAAACACCTGCCAGACCCGTCTGAACAACCTGCCGAGCACGCCGGAGCCACCTGCTCGACTCGCCGGAACCACCTACCTGACATGCCCAAATCACCAGCCGGGTATGCCAGAACCACTTGGCGGACACTCCGGAATCATCTGCTGGACATGCCGGAACCAGCTCTCAGACACACCAGAACCACGTGCCGGAGACGCCGGAAGCACCTGCCGAGCATGCCGGAGCCACCTGCTCGACTCGCCAGAAACACCTGCCGGACACGCCAAAATCACCTGCCGGGTACGCCAGAACCACCTGGCGGACACTCCGAAATCACCTGTCGCGCATGCCGGAACCACCTCTCAGACGTGCCGGAAGCACGTGCCGGACACGCCGGAATCACCTAGCGGACAGACCGGAACCACCTGCCGAGCACGCCGGAGCCACCTGTTCGACTGGCTGGAACCACCTGCCGGACAGGCCAATATTAACTGCTGGCTATGCCAGAACCACCTGGGGGACAGTCCGGGATCACCTGCCAGCCATGGCGGAACCACCTCTCACACGTACCAGAACCACCTGCCGGAGAAGCTGGAAACACGTCCTGGACAGTCTGGAACCACCTGCCGGCCAAGCCTGAACCACCTGCCAAGCACAACGGAACAACCTGCCAGACACGCCAAAATCACCTGCGTGTTATGCCAGAACCACTTGGAGGACTCTCTGGGATGACCTGCCGGGCATGCCGGAACCACCTCTCAGACGTGCCAGAACCATGTGGCGGACAGTCCGGAATCACCTGTTGGGCATGCGCAACCACCTCTGAGACGTACCAGAACCACATGCCGTGCAGGCTGGAACCACCTACCGGACAGACCGGAATCACCTTTCGGGCATGCCGGAACCACCTGTCAGATGTGCCAGAAACACGTGCCGGAGACGCCGGAAGCACCTGCCAAGCACGTCGGAACCACCTGCTCAACTCGCATGAACCACCTGCCGGACATGCCAAAATCACCTGCCGACTATGCCAGAACCACTTGGCGAACACTCCGGAAACACTTGCCGGGCATGCAGGAACCACCTCTCAGACATGCCAGAACCCCGTGCCAATGACCCCGGAAGCACCAGCCGAGCACGCCGGAACCACCTGCTCAACTCGCCTGAACCACCTGCCGGACACACCAAAATCACCTGTCCACTACACCAGCACCAATTCGGGGACAAGCCGGAATCACGTGAGGGGCATGCCGGCACAGCCTCTCAGACTGAACCTCGTGCCGGACACCACAGAACCACCTGCCGGACAGACCGGAACCACCTGCCGGACACGCCGGAACCACCGGCTCGACCCGCCGGAACGACCGCTTGACATGCAAAATCACCAGCTGGCTACGCCGGAAACACTTGGCGAACACTCCGGAATCACCTGCCGGGCATGCCGGAACCACCTCTCAGATATGCCAGAACCACGTGCCAATGACCCCGGAAGCACCTGCCGAGCACGCCGGAACCACCTGCTCGACTCGCCAGAACCACCTGCCGGACACGCAAAAATCACCTGCCGGCTACGCCACAACCAGTTGGGGAACACTTCGGAATCACCTGCCGGGCTTGCTGGAACCACCTGCCGGTCATGCCAAAATCACCTGCCAACTACGCCAGTACCACTTGGCGGACACTGTGGAAACACCTGTCGGGCCGGCCGGAACCACATCTCACACGTGCCAGAACCATGTGCATGAGATGCTGGAACCACACCCCGAACAGACGGAAAACACCTGCCAGACCCGTCTGAACAACCTGCCGAGCACGCCGGAGCCACCTGCTCGACTCGCCGGAACCACCTACCTGACATGCCCAAATCACCAGCCGGGTATGCCAGAACCACTTGGCGGACACTCCGGAATCACTTGCCGGGCATGCAGGAACCACCTCTCAGACATGCCAGAACCCCGTGCCAATGATCCCGGAAGCACCAGCCGAGCACGCCGGAACCACCTGCTCAACTCGCCTGAACCACCTGCCGGACACGCCAAAATCACCTGCCCGCTACACCAGCACCACTTCGGGGACAAGCCGGAATCACGTGAGGGGCATGCCGGCACAGCCTCTCAGACTGAACCTCGTGCCGGACACCACAGAACCACCTGCCGGACAGACCGGAACCACCTGCCGGACACGCCGGAACCACCGGCTCGACCCGCCGGAACGACCGCTTGACATGCAAAATCACCTGCCGGCTACGCCAGAAACACTTGGCGAACACTCCGGAATCACCTGCCGGGCATGCCGGAACCACCTCTCAGATATGCCAGAACCACGTGCCAATGACCCCGGAAGCACCTGCCGAGCACGCCGGAACCACCTGCTCGACTCGCCAGAACCACCTGCCGGACACGCAAAAATCACCTGCCGGCTACGCCACAACCAGTTGGGGAACACTTCGGAATCACCTGCCGGGCTTGCTGGAACCACCTGCCGGTCATGCCAAAATCACCTGCCAACTACGCCAGTACCACTTGGCGGACACTGTGGAAACACCTGTCGGGCCGGCCGGAACCACATCTCACACGTGCCAGAACCATGTGCATGAGATGCTGGAACCACACCCCGAACAGACGGAAAACACCTGCCAGACCCGTCTGAACAACCTGCCGAGCACGGCGGAGCCACCTGCTCGACTCGCCGGAACCACATACCTGACATGCCCAAATCACCAGCCGGGTATGCCAGAACCACTTGGCGGACACTCCGGAATCATCTGCCGGACATGCCGGAACCAGCTCTCAGACACACCAGAACCACGTGCCGGAGACGCCGGAAGCACCTGCCGAGCATGCCGGAGCCACCTGCTCGACTCCCCAGAAACACCTGCCGGACACGCCAAAATCACCTGCCGGGTACGCCAGAACCACCTGGCGGACACTCCGAAATCACCTGCCGCGCATGCCGGAACCACCTCTCAGACGTGCCGGAAGCACGTGCCGGACACGCCGGAATCACCTACCGGACAGACCGGAACCACCTGCCGAGCACTCCGGAGCCACCTGTTCGACTGGCTGGAACCACCTGCCGGACAGGCCAATATTAACTGCTGGCTATGCCAGAACCATCTGGGGGACAGTCGGAATCACCTGCCAGCCATGGCGGAACCACCTCTCACACGTACCAGATCCACCTGCCGGAGAAGCTGGAAACACGTCCTGGACAGTCTGGAACCACCTGCCGGGCAAGCCTGAACCACCTGCCAAGCACAACGGAACAACCTGCCAGACACGCCAAAATCACCTGCGTGTTATGCCAGAACCACTTGGAGGACTCTCTGGGATGACCTGCCGGGCATGCCGGAACCACCTCTCAGACGTGCCAGAACCATGTGGCGGACAGTCCGGAATCACCTGTTGGGCATGCGCAACCACCTCTGAGACGTACCAGAACCACATGCCGTGCAGGCTGGAACCACCTACCGGACAGACCGGAATCACCTTTCGGGCATGCCGGAACCACCTGTCAGATGTGCCAGAAACACGTGCCGGAGACGCCGGAAGCACCGGCCAAGCACGTTGGAACCACCTGCTCAACTCGCCTGAACCACCTGCCGGACATGCCAAAATCACCTGCCGACTATGCCAGAACCACTTGGCGAACACTCCGGAATCACTTGCCGGGCATGCAGGAACCGCCTCTCAGACATGCCAGAACCCCGTGCCAATGACCCCGGAAGCACCAGCCGAGCACGCCGGAACCACCTGCTCAACTCGCCTGAACCACCTGCCGGACACGCCAAAATCACCTGCCCGCTACACCAGCACCACTTCGGGGACAAGCCGGAATCACGTGAGGGGCATGCCGGCACAGCCTCTCAGACTGAACCTCGTGCCGGACACCACAGAACCACCTGCCGGACAGACCGGAACCACCTGCCGGACACGCTGGAACCACCGGCTCGACCCGCCGGAACGACCGCTGGACATGCAAAATCACCTGCCGGCTACGCCGGAAACACTTGGCGAACACTCCGGAATCACCTGCCAGGCATGCCGGAACCACCTCTCAGATATGCCAGAACCACGTGCCAATGACCCCGGAAGCACCTGCATAGCACGCCGGAACCACCTGCTCGACTCGCCAGAACCACCTGCCGGACACGCAAAAATCACCTGCCGGCTACGCCACAACCAGTTGGGGAACACTTCGGAATCACCTGCCGGGCTTGCTGGAACCACCTGCCGGTCATGCCAAAATCACCTGCCAACTACGCCAGTACCACTTGGCGGACACTGTGGAAACACCTGTCGGGCCGGCCGGAACCACATCTCAGACGTGCCAGAACCATGTGCATGAGATGCTGGAACCACACCCCGAACAGACGGAAAACACCTGCCAGACCCGTCTGAACAACCTGCCGAGCACGCCGGAGCCACCTGCTCGACTCGCCGGAACCACCTACCTGACATGCCCAAATCACCAGCCGGGTATGCCAGAACCACTTGGCGGACACTCCGGAATCATCTGCCGGACATGCCGGAACCAGCTCTCAGACACACCAGAACCACGTGCCGGAGACGCCGGAATCACCTGCCGAGAATGCCGGAGCCACCTGCTCGACTCGCCAGAAACACCTGCCGGACACGCCAAAATCACCTGCCGGGTACGCCAGAACCACCTGGCGGACACTCCGAAATCACCTGTCGCGCATGCCGGAACCACCTCTCAGACGTGCCGGAAGCACGTGCCGGACACGCCGGAATCACCTACCGGACAGACCGGAACCACCTGCCGAGCACGCCGGAGCCACCTGTTCGACTGGCTGGAACCACCTGCCGGACAGGCCAATATTAACTGCTGGCTATGCCAGAACCACCTGGGGGACAGTCCGGGATCACCTGCCAGCCATGGCGGAACCACCTCTCACACGTACCAGAACCACCTGCCGGAGAAGCTGGAAACACGTCCTGGACAGTCTGGAACCACCTGCCGGCCAAGCCTGAACCACCTGCCAAGCACAACGGAACAACCTGCCAGACACGCCAAAATCACCTGCGTGTTATGCCAGAACCACTTGGAGGACTCTCTGGGATGACCTCCGGGCATGCCGGAACCACCTCTCAGACGTGCCCGAACCATGTGGCGGACAGTCCGGAATCACCTGTTGGGCATGCGCAACCACCTCTGAGACGTACCAGAACCACATGCCGTGCAGGCTGGAACCACCTACCGGACAGACCGGAATCACCTTTCGGGCATGCCGGAACCACCTGTCAGATGTGCCAGAAACACGTGCCGGAGACGCCGGAAGCACCAGCCAAGCACGTCGGAACCACCTGCTCAACTCGCATGAACCACCTGCCGGACATGCCAAAATCACCTGCCGACTATGCCAGAACCACTTGGCGAACACTCCGGAATCACTTGCCGGGCATGCAGGAACCACCTCTCAGACATGCCAGAACCCCGTGCCAATGACCCCGGAAGCACCAGCCGAGCACGCCGGAACCACCTGCTCAACTCGCCTGAACCACCTGCCGGACACACCAAAATCACCTGTCCACTACACCAGCACCAATTCGGAGACAAGCCGGAATCACGTGAGGGGCATGCCGGCACAGCCTCTCAGACTGAACCTCGTGCCGGACACCACAGAACCACCTGCCGGACAGACCGGAACCACCTGCCGGACACGCCGGAACCACCGGCTCGACCCGCCGGAACGACCGCTTGACATGCAAAATCACCAGCCGGCTACGCCGGAAACACTTGGCGAACACTCCGGAATCACCTGCCGGGCATGCCGGAACCACCTCTCAGATATGCCAGAACCACGTGCCAATGACCCCGGAAGCACCTGCCGAGCACGCCGGAACCACCTGCTCGACTCGCCAGAACCACCTGCCGGACACGCAAAAATCACCTGCCGGCTACGCCACAACCAGTTGGGGAACACTTCGGAATCACCTGCCGGGCTTGCTGGAACCACCTGCCGGTCATGCCAAAATCACCTGCCAACTACGCCAGTACCACTTGGCGGACACTGTGGAAACACCTGTCGGGCCGGCCGGAACCACATCTCACACGTGCCAGAACCATGTGCATGAGATGCTGGAACCACACCCCGAACAGACGGAAAACACCTGCCAGACCCGTCTGAACAACCTGCCGAGCACGCCGGAGCCACCTGCTCGACTCGCCGGAACCACCTACCTGACATGCCCAAATCACCAGCCGGGTATGCCAGAACCACTTGGCGGACACTCCGGAATCATCTGCTGCACATGCCGGAACCAGCTCTCAGACACACCAGAACCACGTGCCGGAGACGCCGGAAGCACCTGCCGAGCATGCCGGAGCCACCTGCTCGACTCGCCAGAAACACCTGCCGGACACGCCAAAATCACCTGCCGGGTACGCCAGAACCACCTGGCGGACACTCCGAAATCACCTGTCGCGCATGCCGGAACCACCTCTCAGACGTGCCGGAAGCACGTGCCGGACACGCCGGAATCACCTACCGGACAGACCGGAACCACCTGCCGAGCACGCCGGAGCCACCTGTTCGACTGGCTGGAACCACCTGCCGGACAGGCCAATATTAACTGCTGGCTATGCCAGAACCACCTGGGGGACAGTCCGGGATCACCTGCCAGCCATGGCGGAACCACCTCTCACACGTACCAGAACCACCTGCCGGAGAAGCTGGAAACACGTCCTGGACAGTCTGGAACCACCTGCCGGCCAAGCCTGAACCACCTGCCAAGCACAACGGAACAACCTGCCAGACACGCCAAAATCACCTGCGTGTTATGCCAGAACCACTTGGAGGACTCTCTGGGATGACCTGCCGGGCATGCCGGAACCACCTCTCAGACGTGCCAGAACCATGTGGCGGACAGTCCGGAATCACCTGTTGGGCATGCGCAACCACCTCTGAGACGTACCAGAACCACATGCCGTGCAGGCTGGAACCACCTACCGGACAGACCGGAATCACCTTTCGGGCATGCCGGAACCACCTGTCAGATGTGCCAGAAACACGTGCCGGAGACGCCGGAAGCACCTGCCAAGCACGTCGGAACCACCTGCTCAACTCGCATGAACCACCTGCCGGACATGCCAAAATCACCTGCCGACTATGCCAGAACCACTTGGCGAACACTCCGGAAACACTTGCCAGGCATGCAGGAACCACCTCTCAGACATGCCAGAACCCCGTGCCAATGACCCCGGAAGCACCAGCCGAGCACGCCGGAACCACCTGCTCAACTCGCCTGAACCACCTGCCGTACAAGCCAAAATCACCTGCCCGCTACACCAGCACCACTTCGGGGACAAGCCGGAATCACGTGAGGGGCATGCCGGCACAGCCTCTCAGACTGAACCTCATGCCGGACACCACAGAACCACCTGCCGGACAGACCGGAACCACCTGCCGGACACGCTGGAACCACCGGCTCGACCCGCCGGAACGACCGCTGGACATGCAAAATCACCTGCCGGCTACGCCGGAAACACTTGGCGAACACTCCGGAATCACCTGCCGGGCATGCCGGAACCACCTCTCAGATATGCCAGAACCACGTGCCAATGACCCCGGAAGCACCTGCATAGCACGCCGGAACCACCTGCTCGACTCGCCAGAACCACCTGCCGGACACGCAAAAATCACCTGCCGGCTACGCCACAACCAGTTGGGGAACACTTCGGAATCACCTGCCGGGCTTGCTGGAACCACCTGCCGGTCATGCCAAAATCACCTGCCAACTACGCCAGTACCACTTGGCGGACACTGTGGAAACACCTGTCGGGCCGGCCGGAACCACATCTCAGACGTGCCAGAACCATGTGCATGAGATGCTGGAACCACACCCCGAACAGACGGAAAACACCTGCCAGACCCGTCTGAACAACCTGCCGAGCACGCCGGAGCCACCTGCTCGACTCGCCGGAACCACCTACCTGACATGCCCAAATCACCAGCCGGGTATGCCAGAACCACTTGGCGGACACTCCGGAATCATCTGCCGGACATGCCGGAACCAGCTCTCAGACACACCAGAACCACGTGCCGGAGACGCCGGAAGCACCTGCCGAGCATGCCGGAGCCACCTGCTCGACTCGCCAGAAACTCCTGCCGGACACGCCAAAATCACCTGCCGGGTACGCCAGAACCACCTGGCGGACACTCCGAAATCACCTGTCGCGCATGCCGGAACCACCTCTCAGACGTGCCGGAAGCACGTGCCGGACACGCCGGAATCACCTACCGGACAGACCGGAACCACCTGCCGAGCACTCCGGAGCCACCTGTTCGACTGGCTGGAACCACCTGCCGGACAGGCCAATATCAACTGCTGGCTATGCCAGAACCACCTGGGGGACAGTCCGGGATCACCTGCCAGCCATGGCGGAACCACCTCTCACACGTACCAGAACCACCTGCCGGAGAAGCTGGAAACACGTCCTGGACAGTCTGGAACCACCTGCCGGCCAAGCCTGAACCACCTGCCAAGCACAACGGAACAACCTGCCAGACACGCCAAAATCACCTGCGTGTTATGCCAGAACCACTTGGAGGACTCTCTGGGATGACCTGCCGGGCATGCCGGAACCACCTCTCAGACGTGCCAGAACCATGTGGCGGACAGTCCGGAATCACCTGTTGGGCATGCGCAACCACCTCTGAGACGTACCAGAACCACATGCCGTGCAGGCTGGAACCACCTACCGGACAGACCGGAATCACCTTTCGGGCATGCCGGAACCACCTGTCAGATGTGCCAGAAACACGTGCCGGAGACGCCGGAAGCACCTGCCAAGCACGTTGGAACCACCTGCTCAACTCGCCTGAACCACCTGCCGGACATGCCAAAATCACCTGCCGACTATGCCAGAACCACTTGGCGAACACTCCGGAATCACTTGCCGGGCATGCAGGAACCACATCTCAGACATGCCAGAACCCCGTGCCAATGACCCCGGAAGCACCAGCCGAGCACGCCGGAACCACCTGCTCAACTCGCCTGAACCACCTGCCGGACACGCCAAAATCACCTGCCCGCTACACCAGCACCACTTCGGGGACAAGCCGGAATCACCTGAGGGGCATGCCGGCACAGCCTCTCAGACTGAACCTCGTGCCGGACACCACAGAACCACCTGCCGGACAGACCGGAACCACCTGCCGGACACGCTGGAACCACCGGCTCGACCCGCCGGAACGACCGCTGGACATGCAAAATCACCTGCCGGCTACGCCGGAAACACTTGGCGAACACTCCGGAATCACCTGCCAGGCATGCCGGAACCACCTCTCAGATATGCCAGAACCACGTGCCAATGACCCCGGAAGCACCTGCATAGCACGCCGGAACCACCTGCTCGACTCGCCAGAACCACCTGCCGGACACGCAAAAATCACCTGCCGGCTACGCCACAACCAGTTGGGGAACACTTCGGAATCACCTGCCGGGCTTGCTGGAACCACCTGCCGGTCATGCCAAAATCACCTGCCAACTACGCCAGTACCACTTGGCGGACACTGTGGAAACACCTGTCGGGCCGGCCGGAACCACATCTCAGACGTGCCAGAACCATGTGCATGAGATGCTGGAACCACACCCCGAACAGACGGAAAACACCTGCCAGACCCGTCTGAACAACCTGCCGAGCACGCCGGAGCCACCTGCTCGACTCGCCGGAACCACCTACCTGACATGCCCAAATCACCAGCCGGGTATGCCAGAACCACTTGGCGGACACTCCGGAATCATCTGCCGGACATGCCGGAACCAGCTCTCAGACACACCAGAACCACGTGCCGGAGACGCCGGAATCACCTGCCGAGAATGCCGGAGCCACCTGCTCGACTCGCCAGAAACACCTGCCGGACACGCCAAAATCACCTGCCGGGTACGCCAGAACCACCTGGCGGACACTCCGAAATCACCTGTCGCGCATGCCGGAACCACCTCTCAGACGTGCCGGAAGCACGTGCCGGACACGCCGGAATCACATACCGGACAGACCGGAACCACCTGCCGAGCACGCCGGAGCCACCTGTTCGACTGGCTGGAACCACCTGCCGGACAGGCCAATATTAACTGCTGCCTATGCCAGAACCACCTGGGGGACAGTCCGGGATCACCTGCCAGCCATGGCGGAACCACCTCTCACACGTACCAGAACCACCTGCCGGAGAAGCTGGAAACACGTCCTGGACAGTCTGGAACCACCTGCCGGCCAAGCCTGAACCACCTGCCAAGCACAACGGAACAACCTGCCAGACACGCCAAAATCACCTGCGTGTTATGCCAGAACCACTTGGAGGACTCTCTGGGATGACCTCCGGGCATGCCGGAACCACCTCTCAGACGTGCCCGAACCATGTGGCGGACAGTCCGGAATCACCTGTTGGGCATGCGCAACCACCTCTGAGACGTACCAGAACCACATGCCGTGCAGGCTGGAACCACCTACCGGACAGACCGGAATCACCTTTCGGGCATGCCGGAACCACCTGTCAGATGTGCCAGAAACACGTGCCGGAGACGCCGGAAGCACCAGCCAAGCACGTCGGAACCACCTGCTCAACTCGCATGAACCACCTGCCGGACATGCCAAAATCACCTGCCGACTATGCCAGAACCACTTGGCGAACACTCCGGAATCACTTGCCGGGCATGCAGGAACCACCTCTCAGACATGCCAGAACCCCGTGCCAATGACCCCGGAAGCACCAGCCGAGCACGCCGGAACCACCTGCTCAACTCGCCTGAACCACCTGCCGGACACACCAAAATCACCTGTCCACTACACCAGCACCAATTCGGAGACAAGCCGGAATCACGTGAGGGGCATGCCGGCACAGCCTCTCAGACTGAACCTCGTGCCGGACACCACAGAACCACCTGCCGGACAGACCGGAACCACCTGCCGGACACGCCGGAACCACCGGCTCGACCCGCCGGAACGACCGCTTGACATGCAAAATCACCAGCCGGCTACGCCGGAAACACTTGGCGAACACTCCGGAATCACCTGCCGGGCATGCCGGAACCACCTCTCAGATATGCCAGAACCACGTGCCAATGACCCCGGAAGCACCTGCCGAGCACGCCGGAACCACCTGCTCGACTCGCCAGAACCACCTGCCGGACACGCAAAAATCACCTGCCGGCTACGCCACAACCAGTTGGGGAACACTTCGGAATCACCTGCCGGGCTTGCTGGAACCACCTGCCGGTCATGCCAAAATCACCTGCCAACTACGCCAGTACCACTTGGCGGACACTGTGGAAACACCTGTCGGGCCGGCCGGAACCACATCTCACACGTGCCAGAACCATGTGCATGAGATGCTGGAACCACACCCCGAACAGACGGAAAACACCTGCCAGACCCGTCTGAACAACCTGCCGAGCACGCCGGAGCCACCTGCTCGACTCGCCGGAACCACCTACCTGACATGCCCAAATCACCAGCCGGGTATGCCAGAACCACTTGGCGGACACTCCGGAATCATCTGCTGGACATGCCGGAACCAGCTCTCAGACACACCAGAACCACGTGCCGGAGACGCCGGAAGCACCTGCCGAGCATGCCGGAGCCACCTGCTCGACTCGCCAGAAACACCTGCCGGACACGCCAAAATCACCTGCCGGGTACGCCAGAACCACCTGGCGGACACTCCGAAATCACCTGTCGCGCATGCCGGAACCACCTCTCAGACGTGCCGGAAGCACGTGCCGGACACGCCGGAATCACCTAGCGGACAGACCGGAACCACCTGCCGAGCACGCCGGAGCCACCTGTTCGACTGGCTGGAACCACCTGCCGGACAGGCCAATATTAACTGCTGGCTATGCCAGAACCACCTGGGGGACAGTCCGGGATCACCTGCCAGCCATGGCGGAACCACCTCTCACACGTACCAGAACCACCTGCCGGAGAAGCTGGAAACACGTCCTGGACAGTCTGGAACCACCTGCCGGCCAAGCCTGAACCACCTGCCAAGCACAACGGAACAACCTGCCAGACACGCCAAAATCACCTGCGTGTTATGCCAGAACCACTTGGAGGACTCTCTGGGATGACCTGCCGGGCATGCCGGAACCACCTCTCAGACGTGCCAGAACCATGTGGCGGACAGTCCGGAATCACCTGTTGGGCATGCGCAACCACCTCTGAGACGTACCAGAACCACATGCCGTGCAGGCTGGAACCACCTACCGGACAGACCGGAATCACCTTTCGGGCATGCCGGAACCACCTGTCAGATGTGCCAGAAACACGTGCCGGAGACGCCGGAAGCACCTGCCAAGCACGTCGGAACCACCTGCTCAACTCGCATGAACCACCTGCCGGACATGCCAAAATCACCTGCCGACTATGCCAGAACCACTTGGCGAACACTCCGGAAACACTTGCCAGGCATGCAGGAACCACCTCTCAGACATGCCAGAACCCCGTGCCAATGACCCCGGAAGCACCAGCCGAGCACGCCGGAACCACCTGCTCAACTCGCCTGAACCACCTGCCGTACACGCCAAAATCACCTGCCCGCTACACCAGCACCACTTCGGGGACAAGCCGGAATCACGTGAGGGGCATGCCGGCACAGCCTCTCAGACTGAACCTCATGCCGGACACCACAGAACCACCTGCCGGACAGACCGGAACCACCTGCCGGACACGCTGGAACCACCGGCTCGACCCGCCGGAACGACCGCTGGACATGCAAAATCACCTGCCGGCTACACTGGAAACACTTGGCGAACACTCCGGAATCACCTGCCGGGCATGCCGGAACCACCTCTCAGATATGCCAGAACCACGTGCCAATGACCCCGGAAGCACCTGCATAGCACGCCGGAACCACCTGCTCGACTCGCCAGAACCACCTGCCGGACACGCAAAAATCACCTGCCGGCTACGCCACAACCAGTTGGGGAACACTTCGGAATCACCTGCCGGGCTTGCTGGAACCACCTGCCGGTCATGCCAAAATCACCTGCCAACTACGCCAGTACCACTTGGCGGACACTGTGGAAACACCTGTCGGGCCGGCCGGAACCACATCTCAGACGTGCCAGAACCATGTGCATGAGATGCTGGAACCACACCCCGAACAGACGGAAAACACCTGCCAGACCCGTCTGAACAACCTGCCGAGCACGCCGGAGCCACCTGCTCGACTCGCCGGAACCACCTACCTGACATGCCCAAATCACCAGCCGGGTATGCCAGAACCACTTGGCGGACACTCCGGAATCATCTGCCGGACATGCCGGAACCAGCTCTCAGACACACCAGAACCACGTGCCGGAGACGCCGGAAGCACCTGCCGAGCATGCCGGAGCCACCTGCTCGACTCGCCAGAAACTCCTGCCGGACACGCCAAAATCACCTGCCGGGTACGCCAGAACCACCTGGCGGACACTCCGAAATCACCTGTCGCGCATGCCGGAACCACCTCTCAGACGTGCCGGAAGCACGTGCCGGACACGCCGGAATCACCTACCGGACAGACCGGAACCACCTGCCGAGCACTCCGGAGCCACCTGTTCGACTGGCTGGAACCACCTGCCGGACAGGCCAATATCAACTGCTGGCTATGCCAGAACCACCTGGGGGACAGTCCGGGATCACCTGCCAGCCATGGCGGAACCACCTCTCACACGTACCAGAACCACCTGCCGGAGAAGCTGGAAACACGTCCTCGACAGTCTGGAACCACCTGCCGGCCAAGCCTGAACCACCTGCCAAGCACAACGGAACAACCTGCCAGACACGCCAAAATCACCTGCGTGTTATGCCAGAACCACTTGGAGGACTCTCTGGGATGACCTGCCGGGCATGCCGGAACCACCTCTCAGACGTGCCAGAACCATGTGGCGGACAGTCCGGAATCACCTGTTGGGCATGCGCAACCACCTCTGAGACGTACCAGAACCACATGCCGTGCAGGCTGGAACCACCTACCGGACAGACCGGAATCACCTTTCGGGCATGCCGGAACCACCTGTCAGATGTGCCAGAAACACGTGCCGGAGACACCGGAAGCACCTGCCAAGCACGTCGGAACCACCTGCTCAACTCGCCTGAACCACCTGCCGGACATGCCAAAATCACCTGCCGACTATGCCAGAACCACTTGGCGAACACTCCGGAATCACTTGCCGGGCATGCAGGAACCACATCTCAGACATGCCAGAACCCCGTGCCAATGACCCCGGAAGCACCAGCCGAGCACGCCGGAACCACCTGCTCAACTCGCCTGAACCACCTGCCGGACACGCCAAAATCACCTGCCCGCTACACCAGCACCACTTCGGGGACAAGCCGGAATCACCTGAGGGGCATGCCGGCACAGCCTCTCAGACTGAACCTCGTGCCGGACACCACAGAACCACCTGCCGGACAGACCGGAACCACCTGCCGGACACGCCGGAACCACCGGCTCGACCCGCCGGAACGACCGCTGGACATGCAAAATCACCTGCCGGCTACGCCGGAAACACTTGGCGAACACTCCGGAATCACCTGCCGGGCATGCCGGAACCACCTCTCAGATATGCCAGAACCACGTGCCAATGACCCCGGAAGCACCTGCCGAGCACGCCGGAACCACCTGCTCGACTCGCCAGAACCACCTGCCGGACACGCAAAAATCACCTGCCGGCTACGCCACAACCAGTTGGGGAACACTTCGGAATCACCTGCCGGGCTTGCTGGAACCACCTGCCGGTCATGCCAAAATCACCTGCCAACTACGCGAGTACCACTTGGCGGACACTGTGGAAACACCTGTTGGGCCGGCCGGAACCACATCTCAGACGTGCCAGAAACATGTGCATGACATGCAGGATCCACACCCCGAATAGACGGAAAACACCTGCCAGACCCGTCTGAACAACCTGCCGAAAACGCCGGAGCCACCTGCTCGACTCGCCAGAACCACCTACCTGACATGCCCAAATCACCAGCCGGGTATGCAAGAACCACTTGGCGGACACTCCGGAATCATCTGCCGGACATGCCGGAACCAGCTCTCAGACACACCAGAACCACGTGCCGGAGACGCCGGAAGCACCTGCCGAGCATGCCGGAGCCACCTGCTGGACTCGCCAGAAACACCTGCCGGACACGCCAATATCACCTGCCGGGTACGCCAGAACCACCTGGCGGACACTCCGAAATCACCTGCCGCGCATGCTGAAACCACCTCTCAGACGTGCCGGAAGCACGTGCCGGACACGCCGGAAACACCTAGCGGACAGACCGGAACCACCTGCCGAGCACGCCGGAGCCACCTGTTCGACTGGCTGGAACCACCTGCCGGACAGGCCAATATTAACTGCTGGCTATGCCAGAACCACCTGGGGGACAGTCCGGGATCACCTGCCAGCCATGGCGGAACCACCTCTCACACGTACCAGAACCACCTGCCGGAGAAGCTGGAAACACGTCCTGGACAGTCTGGAACCACCTGCCGGCCAAGCCTGAACCACCTGCCAAGCACAACGGAACAACCTGCCGGACACGCCAAAATCACCTGCGTGTTATGCCAGAACCACTTGGAGGACTCTCTGGGATGACCTGCCGGGCATGCCGGAACCACCTCTCAGACGTGCCAGAACCATGTGGCGGACAGTCCGGAATCACCTGTTGGGCATGCGCAACCACCTCTGAGACGTACCAGAACCACATGCCGTGCAGGCTGGAACCACCTACCGGACAGACCGGAATCACCTTTCGGGCATGCCGGAACCACCTGTCAGATGTGCCAGAAACACGTGCCGGAGACGCCGGAAGCACCTGCCAAGCACGTTGGAACCACCTGCTCAACTCGCCTGAACCACCTGCCGGACATGCCAAAATCACCTGCCGACTATGCCAGAACCACTTGGCGAACACTCCGGAATCACTTGCCGGGCATGCAGGAACCACATCTCAGACATGCCAGAACCCCGTGCCAATGACCCCGGAAGCACCAGCCGAGCACGCCGGAACCACCTGCTCAACTCGCCTGAACCACCTGCCGGACACGCCAAAATCACCTGCCCGCTACACCAGCACCACTTCGGGGACAAGCCGGAATCACCTGAGGGGCATGCCGGCACAGCCTCTCAGACTGAACCTCGTGCCGGACACCACAGAACCACCTGCCGGACAGACCGGAACCACCTGCCGGACACGCCGGAACCACCGGCTCGACCCGCCGGAACGACCGCTGGACATGCAAAATCACCTGCCGGCTACGCCGGAAACACTTGGCGAACACTCCGGAATCACCTGCCGGGCATGCCGGAACCACCTCTCAGATATGCCAGAACCACGTGCCAATGACCCCGGAAGCACCTGCCGAGCACGCCGGAACCACCTGCTCGACTCGCCAGAACCACCTGCCGGACACGCAAAAATCACCTGCCGGCTACGCCACAACCAGTTGGGGAACACTTCGGAATCACCTGCCGGGCTTGCTGGAACCACCTGCCGGTCATGCCAAAATCACCTGCCAACTACGCCAGTACCACTTGGCGGACACTGTGGAAACACCTGTCGGGCCAGCCAGAACAACATCTCACACGTGCCAGAACCATGTGCATGAGATGCTGGAACCACACCCCGAACAGACGGAAAACACCTGCCAGACCCGTCTGAACAACCTGCCGAGCACGCCGGAGCCACCTGCTCGACTCGCCGGAACCACCTACCTGACATGCCCAAATCACCAGCCGGGTATGCCAGAACCACTTGGCGGACACTCCGGAATCATCTGCCGGACATGCCGGAACCAGCTCTCATACACACCAGAACCACGTGCCGGAGACGCCGGAAGCACCTGCCGAGAATGCCGGAGCCACCTGCTCGACTCGCCAGAAACACCTGCCGGACACGCCAAAATCACCTGCCGGGTACGCCAGAACCACCTGGCGGACACTCCGAAATCACCTGCCGCGCATGCCGGAACCACCTCTCAGACGTGCCGGAAGCACATGCCAGACACACCGGAAACACCTACCGGACAGACCGGAACCACCTGCCGAGCACGCCGGAGCCACCTGTTCGACTGGCTGGAACCACATGCCGGACAGGCCAATATTAACTGCTGGCTATGCCAGAACCATCTGGGGGACAGTCCGGAATCACCTGCCAGCCATGGCGGAACCATCTCTCACACGTACCAGAACCACCTGCCGGAGAAGCTGGAAACACGTCCTGGACAGACTGGAACCACGTGACGGCCATGCCTGAACCACCTGCCGAGCACAACGGAACAACCTGCCAGACGCCAAAATCACCTGCGTGTTATGCCAGAACCACTTGGAGGACTCTCTGGGATGACCTGCCGGGCATGCCGGAACCACCTCTCAGACGTGCCAGAACCATGTGGCGGACAGTCCGGAATCACCTGTTGGGCATGCGCAACCACCTCTGAGACGTACCAGAACCACATGCCGTGCAGGCTGGAACCACCTACCGGACAGACCGGAATCACCGTTCGGGCATGCCGGAACCACCTGTCAGATGTGCCAGAAACACGTGCCGGAGACGCCGGAAGCACCTGCCAAGCACGTTGGAACCACCTGCTCAACTCGCATGAACCACCTGCCGGACATGCCAAAATCACCTGCCGACTATGCCAGAACCACTTGGCGAACACTCCGGAATCACTTGCCGGGCATGCAGGAACCACCTCTCAGACATGCCAGAACCCCGTGCCAATGACCCCGGAAGCACCAGCCGAGCACGCCGGAACCACCTGCTCAACTCACCTGAACCACCTGCCGGACACGCCAAAATCACCTGCCCGCTACACCAGCACCACTTCGGGCACAAGCCGGAATCACGTGAGGGGCATGCCGGCACAGCCTCTCAGACTGAACCTCGTGCCAGACACCACAGAACCACCTGCCGGACAGACCGGAACCACCTGCCGGACACGCCGGAACCACCGGCTCGACACGCCGGAACGACCGCTGGACATGCAAAATCACCTGCCGGCTACGCCGGAAACACTTGCCGAACACTCCGGAATCACCTGCCGGGCATGCCGGAACCACCTCTCAGATAAGCCAGAACCACGTGCCAATGACCCCGGAAGCACCAGCCGAGCACGCCGGAACCACCTGCTCGACTCGCCAGAACCACCTGCCGGACACGCAAAAATCACCTGCCAGCTACGCCACAACCAGTTGGGGAACACTTCGGAATCACCTGCCGGGCTTGCTGGAACCACCTGCCGGTCATGCCAAAATCACCTGCCAACTACGCCAGTACCACTTGGCGGACACTGTGGAAACACCTGTCGGGCCGGCCGGAACCACATCTCAGACGTGCCAGAACCATGTGCATGAGATGCTGGAACCACACCCCGAACAGACGGAAAACACCTGACAGACCCGTCTGAACAACCTGCCGAGCACGCCGGAGCCACCTGCTCGACTCGCCGGAACCACCTACCTGACATGCCCAAATCACCAGCCGGGTATGCCAGAACCACTTGGCGGACACTCCGGAATCATCTGCCGGACATGCCGGAACCAGCTCTCAGACACACCAGAACCACGTGCCGGAGACGCCGGAAGCACCTGCCGAGCATGCCGGAGCCACCTGCTCGACTCGCCAGAAACACCTGCCGGACACGCCAAAATCACCTGCCGGGTACGCCAGAACCACCTGGCGGACACTCCGAAATCACCTGTCGTGCATGCCGGAACCACCTCTCAGACGTGCCGGAAGCACGTGCCGGACACGCCGGAATCACCTAGCGGACAGACCGGAACCACCTGCCGAGCACGCCGGAGCCACCTGTTCGACTGGCTGGAACCACCTGCCTGACATGCCAAAATCAACAGCCGGGTATGCCAGAACCACTTGGCGGACACTCCGGAATCATCTGCCGTACATGCCGGATCCAGCTCTCAGACACACCAGAACCACCTGCCGGACACGCCGGAATCACCTAGCGGACCACCGGAACCACCTGCCGAGCACGCCGGAGTCACCTGTTCGACTGGCTGGAACCACCTGCCGGACAGGCCAATATCAACTGCTGGCTATGCCGGAACCACCTGGGGGACAGTCCGGTATCACCTGCCAGCCATGGCGGAACCACATCTCAGACGTACCAGAACCACCTGCCGGAGAAGCTGGAAACACGTCCTGGACAGACTGGAACCACGTGACGGCCATGCCTGAACCACCTGCCGAGCACGGCGGAACCACCTGCCGGACACGCCAAAATCACCTGCGGGCTACGCCAGAACCACTTGGACGACTCTCCAAAATGACCTGCCGGGCATGTGGGAACCTCCTCTCAGACGTGCCAGAAGCACGTGGCGGACAGTCCGGAATCACCTGTTGGGCATACGCAACCACCTCTGAGACGTACCAGAACCACGTGCCGTGCACGCCGGAACCACCTACCGGACAGACCGGAATCAACTTTTGGGCATGCCGGAACCACCAGTCAGATGTGCCAGAAACACGTGCCGGAGACGCCGGAAGCACCTGCCGAGCACGTCGCAACCACCTGCTCAACTCGCCTGAACCACCTGCCGGACATGCCAAAATCACCTGCCGACTATGCCAGAACCACTTGGCGAACACTCCGGAATCACTTGCCGGGCATGCAGGAACCACCTCTCAGACATGCCAGAACCCCGTGCCAATGACCCCGGAAGCACCAGCCGAGCACGCCGGAACCACCTGCTCAACTCGCCTGAACGACCTGCCGGACACGCCAAAATCACCTGCCCGCTACACTAGCACCACTTCGGGGACAAGCCGGAATCACGTGAGGGGCATGCCAGCACAGCCTCTCAGACTGAACCTCGTGCCGGACACCACAGAACCACCTGCCGGACAGACCGGAACCACCTGCCGGACACGCCGGAACCACCGGCTCGACCCGCCAGAACAACCACTGGACATGCAAAATCACCTGCCGGCTACGCCGGAAACACTTGGCGAACACTCCGGAATCACCTGCCGGGCATGCCGGAACCACCTCTCAGATATGCCAGAACCACATGCCAATGACCCCGGAAGCACCTGCCGAGCACGCCGGAACCACCTGCTCGACTCGCCAGAACCACCTGCCGGACACGCAAAAATCACCTGCCGGCTACGCCACAACCCGTTGGGGAACACTTCGGAATCACCTGCCGGGCTTGCTGGAACCACCTGCCGGTCATGCCAAAATCACCTGCCAACTACGCCAGTACCACTTGGCGGACACTGTGGAAACACCTGTCGGGCCGGCCGGAACCACATCTCACACGTGCCAGAACCATGTGCATGAGATGCTGGAACCACACCCCGAACAGACGGAAAACACCTGCCAGACCCGTCTGAACAACCTGCCGAGCACGCCGGAGCCACCTGCTCGACTCGCCGGAACCACCTACCTGACATGCCCAAATCACCAGCCGGGTATGCCAGAACCACTTGGCGGACACTCCGGAATCATCTGCCGGACATGCCGGAACCAGCTCTCAGACACACCAGAACCACGTGCCGGACACGCCGGAATCACCTAGCGCACCACCGGAACCACCTGCCGAGCTCGCCGGAGCCACCTGTTCGACTGGCTCTAACCACCTGCCGGACAGGCCAATATTAACTGCTGGCTATGCCAGAACCACCTGGGGGACGGTCCGGAATCACCTGCCAGCCATGGCGGACCCACCTCTCACACGTACCAGAACCACCTGCCGGAGAAGCTGGAAAAACGTCCTGGACAGTCTGGAACCACCTGCCGGCCAAGCCTGAACCACCTGCCAAGCACAACGGAACAACCTGCCAGACACGCCAAAATCACCTGCGTGTTATGCCAGAACCACTTGGAGGACTCTCTGGGATGACCTGCCGGGCATGCCGGAACCACCTCTCAGACGTGCCCGAACCATGTGGCGGACAGTCCGGAATCGCCTGTTGGGCATGCGCAACCACCTCTGAGACGTACCAGAACCACATGCCGTGCAGGCTGGAACCACCTACCGGACAGACCGGAATCACCTTTCGGGCATGCCGGAACCACCTGTCAGATGTGCCAGAAACACGTGCCGGAGATGCCGGAAGCACCTGCCAAGCACGTTGGAACCACCTGCTCAACTCGCCTGAACCACCTGCCGGACATGCCAAAATCACCTACCGACTATGCCAGAACCACTTGGCGAACACTCCGGAATGACTTGCCGGGCATGCAGGAACCACCTCTCAGACATGCCAGAATCCCGTGCCAATGACCCCGGAAGCTCCAGCCGAGCACGGCAGAACCACCTGCTCAACTCGCCTGATCCACCTGCCGGACACGCCAAAATCACCTGCCCGCTACACCAGCACCACTTCGGGGACAAGCCAAAATCACGTGAGGGGCATGCCGGCACAGCCTCTCAGACTGAACCTAGTGCCGGACACCACAGAACCACCTGCCGGACAGACCGGAACCACCTGCCGGACACGCCGGAACCACCGGCTCGACCCGCCGGAACGACCGCTGGACATGCAAAATCACCTGCCGGCTACGCCGGAAACACTTGGCGAACACTCCGGAATCACCTGCCGGGCATGCCGGAACCACCTCTCAGATATGCCAGAACCACGTGCCAATGACCCCGGAAGCACCTGCCGAGCACGCCGGAACCACCTGCTCGACTCGCCCGAACCACATGCCGAACAGGCAAAAATCACCTGCCAGCTACGCCACAACCAGTTGGGGAACACTTCGGAATCACCTGCCGGCCTTGCAGGAACCACCTGCCGGTCATGCCAAAATCACCTGCCAACTACGCCAGTACCACTTGGCGGACACTGTGGAAACACCTGTCGGGCCGGCCGGAACCACATCTCACACGTGCCAGAACCATGTGCATGAGATGCTGGAACCACACCCCGAACAGACGGAAAACACCTGCCAGACCCGTCTGAACAACCTGCCGAGCACGCCGGAGCCACCTGCTCGACTCGCCGGAACCACCTACCTGACATGCCCAAATCACCAGCCGGGTATGCCAGAACCACTTGGCGGACACTCCGGAATCATCTGCCGGACATGCCGGAACCAGCTCTCAGACACACCAGAACCACGTGCCGGAGACGCCGGAAGCACCTGCCGAGGATGCCGGAGCCACCTGCTCGACTCGCCAGAAACACCTGCCGGACACGCCAAAATCACCTGCCGGGTACGCCAGAACCACCTGGCGGACACTCCGAAATCACCTGTCGCGCATGCCGGAACCACCTCTCAGACGTGCCGGAAGCACGTGCCGGACACGCCGGAATCACCTAGTGGACAGACCGGAACCACCTGCCGAGCACGCCGGAGCCACCTGTTCGACTGGCTGGAGCCACCTGCCGGACAGGCCAATATCAACTGCTGGCTATGCCAGGACCACCTGGGGGACAGTCCGGGATCACCTGCCAGCCATGGCGGAACCACCTCTCACACGTACCAGAACCACCTGCCGGAGAAGCTGGAAACACGTCCTGGACAGACTGGAACCACGTGACGGCCATGCCTGAACCACATGCCGAGCACGGTCGAACCACCTGCCGGACACGCCAAAATCACCTGCGGGCTACGCCAGAACCACTTGGACGACTCTCTGGGATGACCTGCCGGGCATGCCGGAACCACCTCTCAGACGTGCCAGAAGCACGTGGCGGACAGTCCGGAATCACCTGTTGGGCATACGCAACCACCTCTGAGACGTACCAGAACCACGTGCCGTGCACGCCGGAACCACCTACCGGACAGACCGGAATCAACTTTTGGGCATGCCGGAACCACCAGTCAGATGTGCCAGAAACACGTGCCGGAGACGCCAGAAGCACCTGCCGAGCACGTCGCAACCACCTGCTCAACTCGCCGGAACCACCTGCCGGCCAAGCCTGAACCACATGCCGAGCACGGTCGAACAACCTGCCAGACACGCCAAAATCACCTGCGTGTTATGCCAGAACCACTTGGAGGACTCTCTGGGATGACCTGCCGGGCATGCCGGAACCACCTCTCAGACGTGCCAGAACCATGTGGCGGACAGTCCGGAATCACCTGTTGGGCATGCGCAACCACCTCTGAGACGTACCAGAACCACATGCCGTGCAGGCTGGAACCACCTACCGGACAGACCGGAATCACCTTTCGGGCATGCCGGAACCACCTGTCAGATGTGCCAGAAACACGTGCCGGAGACGCCGGAAGCACCTGCCAAGCACGTTGGAACCACCTGCTCAACTCGCATGAACCACCTGCCGGACATGCCAAAATCACCTGCCGACTATGCCAGAACCACTTGGCGAACACTCCGGAATGACTTGCCGGGCATGCAGGAACCACCTCTCAGACATGCCAGAACCCCGTGCCAATGACCCCGGAAGCACCAGCCGAGCACGCCGGAACCACCTGCTCAACTCGCCTGAACCACCTGCCGGACACGCCAAAATCACCTGCCCGCTACACCAGCACCACTTCGGGCACAAGCCGGAATCACGTGAGGGGCATGCCGGTACAGCCTCTCAGACTGAACCTCGTGCCAGACACCACAGAACCACCTGCCGGACAGACCGGAACCACCTGCCGGACACGCCGGAACCACCGGCTCGACCCGCCGGAACGACCGCTGGACATGCAAAATCACCTGCCGGCTACGCCGGAAACACTTGCCGAACACTCCGGAATCACCTGCCGGGCATGCCGGAACCACCTCTCAGATAAGCCAGAACCACGTGCCAATGACCCGGAAGCACCTGCCGAGCACGCCGGAACCACCTGCTCGACTCGCCAGAACCACCTGCCGGACACGCAAAAATCACCTGCCAGCTACGCCACAACCAGTTGGGGAACACTTCGGAATCACCTGCCGGGCTTGCTGGAACCACCTGCCGGTCATGCCAAAATCACCTGCCAACTACGCCAGTACCACTTGGCGGACACTGTGGAAACACCTGTCGGGCCGGCCGGAACCACATCTCAGACGTGCCAGAACCATGTGCATGAGATGCTGGAACCACACCCCGAACAGACGGAAAACACCTGCCAGACCCGTCTGGACAACCTGCCGTGCACGCCGGAGCCACCTGCTCGACTCGCCGGAACCACCTACCTGACATGCCCAAATCACCAGCCGGGTATGCCAGAACCACTTGGCGGACACTCCGGAATCATCTGCCAGACATGCCGGAACCAGCTCTCAGACACACCAGAACCACGTGCCGGAGACGCCGGAAGCACCTGCCGAGCATGCCGGAGCCACCTGCTCGACTCGCCAGAAAAACCTGCCGGACACGCCAAAATCACCTGCCGGGTACGCCAGAACCACCTGGCGGACACTCCGAAATCACCTGTCGCGCATGCCGGAACCACCTCTCAGACGTGCCGGAAGCACGTGCCGGACACGCCGGAATCACCTAGCGGACAGACCGGAACCACCTGCCGAGCACGCCGGAGCCACCTGTTCGACTGGCTGGAACCACCTGCCTGACATGCCAAAATCAACAGCCGGGTATGCCAGAACCACTTGGCGGACACTCCGGAATCATCTGCCGTACATGCCGGATCCAGCTCTCAGACACACCAGAACCACCTGCCGGACAAGCCAGAATCACCTAGCGGACCACCGGAACCACCTGCCGAGCACGCCGGAGCCACCTGTTCGACTGGCTGGAACCACCTGCCGGACAGGCCAATATCAACTGCTGGCTATGCCAGAACCACCTGGGGGACAGTCCGGGATCACCTGCCAGCCATGGCGGAACCACCTCTCACACATACCAGAACCACCTGCCGGAGAAGCTGGAAACACGTCCTGGACAGACTGGAACCACGTGACGGCCATGCCTGAACCACCTGCCGAGCACGGCGGAACCGCCTGCCGGACACGCCAAAATCACCTGCGGGCTACGCCAGAACCACTTGGACGACTCTCCGAAATGACCTGCCGGGCATGTTGGAACCACCTCTCAGACGTGCCAGAAGCACGTGGCGGACAGTCCGGAATCACCTGTTGGGCATACGCAACCACCTCTGAGACGTACCAGAACCACGTGCCGTGCACGCCGGAACCACCTACCGGACAGACCGGAAGCAACTTTTGGGCATGCCGGAACCACCAGTCAGATGTGCCAGAAACACGTGCCGGAGACGCCGGAAGCACCTGCCGAGCACGTCGCAACCACCTGCTCAACTCGCCTGAACCACCTGCCGGACATGCCAAAATCACCTGCCGACTATGCCAGAACCACTTGGCGAACACTCCGGAATCACTTGCCGGGCATGCAGGAACCACCTCTCAGACATGCCAGAACCCCGTGCCAATGACCCCGGAAGCACCAGCCGAGCACGCCGGAACCACCTGCTCAACTCGCCTGAACCACCTGCCGGACACGCCAAAATCACCTGCCCGCTACACCAGCACCACTTCGGGGACAAGCCGGAATCACGTGAGGGGCATGCCGGCACAGCCTCTCAGACTGAACCTCGTGCCGGACACCACAGAACCACCTGCCGGACAGACCGGAACCACCTGCCGGACACGCCGGAACCACCGGCTCGACCCGCCAGAACGACCACTGGACATGCAAAATCACCTGCCGGCTACGCCGGAAACACTTGGCGAACACTCCGGAATCACCTGGAGGGCATGCCGGAACCACCCATCAGATATGCCAGAACCACGTGCCAATGACCCCGGAAGCACCTGCCGAGCACGCCGGAACCACCTGCTCGACTCGCCAGAACCACCTGCCGGACACGCAAAAATCACCTGCCGGCTACGCCACAACCAGTTGGGGAACACTTCGGAATCACCTGCCGGGCTTGCTGGAACCACCTGCCGGTCATGCCAAAATCACCTGCCAACTACGCCAGTACCACTTGGCGGACACTGTGGAAACACCTGTCGGGCCGGCCGGAACCACATCTCACACGTGCCAGAACCATGTGCATGAGATGCTGGAACCACACCCCGAACAGACGGAAAACACCTGCCAGACTCGTCTGAACAACCTGCCGAGCACGCCGGAGCCACCTGCTCGACTCGCCGGAACCACCTACCTGACATGCCAAAATCACCAGCCGGGTATGCCAGAACCACTTGGCGGACACTCCGGAATCATCTGCCGGACATGCCGGAACCAGCTCTCAGACACACCAGAACCACGTGCCGGACACACCGGAATCACCTAGCGCACCACCGGAACCACCTGCCGAGCACGCCGGAGCCACCTGTTCGACTGGCTCTAACCACCTGCCGGACAGGCCAATATTAACTGCTGGCTATGCCAGAACCACCTGGGGGACGGTCCGGAATCACCTGCCAGCCATGGCGGACCCACCTCTCACACGTACCAGAACCACCTGCCGGAGAAGCTGGAAAAACGTCCTGGACAGTCTGGAACCACCTGCCGGCCAAGCCTGAACCACCTGCCAAGCACAACGGAACAACCTGCCAGACACGCCAAAATCACCTGCGTGTTATGCCAGAACCACTTGGAGGACTCTCTGGGATGACCTGCCGGGCATGCCGGAACCACCTCTCAGACGTGCCCGAACCATGTGGCGGACAGTCCGGAATCACCTGTTGGGCATGCGCAACCACCTCTGAGACGTACCAGAACCACATGCCGTGCAGGCTGGAACCACCTACCGGACAGACCGGAATCACCTTTCGGGCATGCCGGAACCACCTGTCAGATGTGCCAGAAACACGTGCCGGAGATGCCGGAAGCACCTGCCAAGCACGTTGGAACCACCTGCTCAACTCGCCTGAACCACCTGCCGGACATGCCAAAATCACCTGCCGACTATGCCAGAACCACTTGGCGAACACTCCGGAATCACTTGCCGGGCATGCAGGAACCACCTCTCAGACATGCCAGAATCCCGTGCCAATGACCCCGGAAGCACCAGCCGAGCACGCCAGAACCATCTGCTCAACTCGCCTGAACCACCTGCCGGACACGCCAAAATCACCTGCCCGCTACACCAGCACCACTTCGGGGACAAGCCAGAATCACGTGAGGGGCATGCCGGCACAGCCTCTCAGACTGAACCTCGTGCCGGACACCACAGAACCACCTGCCGGACAGACCGGAACCACCTGCCTGACACGCCGGAACCACCGGCTCGACCCGCCGGAACGACCGCTGGACATGCAAAATCACCTGCCGGCTACGCCGGAAACACTTGCCGAACACTCCGGAATCACCTGCCGGGCATGCCGGAACCACCTCTCAGATATGCCAGAACCACGTGCCAATGACCCCGGAAGCACCTGCCGAGCACGCCGGAACCACCTGCTCGACTCGCCCGAACCACATGCCGGACAGGCAAAAATCACCTGCCAGCTACGCCACAACCAGTTGGGGAACACTTCGGAATCACCTGCCGGCCTTGCAGGAACCACCTGCCGGTCATGCCAAAATCACCTGCCAACTACGCCAGTACCACTTGGCGGACACTGTGGAAACACCTGTCGCGCCGGCCGGAACCACATCTCACACGTGCCAGAACCATGTGGATGAGATGCTGGAACCACACCCCGAACAGACGGAAAACACCTGCCAGACCCGTCTGAACAACCTGCCGAGCACGCCGGAGCCACCTGCTCGACTCGCCGGAACCACCTACCTGACATGCCCAAATCACCAGCCGGGTATGCCAGAACCACTTGGCGGACACTCCGGAATCATCTGCCGGACATGCCGGAACCAGCTCTCAGACACACCAGAACCACGTGCCGGAGACGCCGGAAGCACCTGCCGAGGATGCCGGAGCCACCTGCTCGACTCGCCAGAAACACCTGCCGGACACGCCAAAATCACCTGCCGGGTACGCCATAACCACCTGGCGGACACTCCGAAATCACCTGCCGCGCATGCCGGAACCACCTCTCAGACGTGCCGGAAGCACGTGCCGGACACGCCGGAATCACCTAGCGGACAGACCAGAACCACCTGCCGAGCACGCCGGAGCCACCTGTTCGACTGGCTGGAGCCACCTGCCGGACAGGCCAATATCAACTGCTGGCTATGCCAGAACCACCTGGGGGACAGTCCGGGATCACCTGCCAGCCATGGCGGAACCACCTCTCACACGTACCAGAACCACCTGCCGGAGAAGCTGGAAACACGTCCTGGACAGACTGGAACCACGTGACGGCCATGCCTGAACCACCTGCCGAGCACGGTCGAACCACCTGCCGGACACGCCAAAATCACCTGCGGGCTACGCCAGAACCACTTGGACGACTCTCCGAAATGACCTGCTGGGCATGTTGGAACCACCTCTCAGACGTGCCAGAAGCACGTGGCGGACAGTCGGGAATCACCTGTTGGGCATACGCAACCACCTCTGAGACGTACCAGAACCACGTGCCGTGCACGCCGGAACCACCTACCGGACAGACCGGAATCAACTTTTGGGCATGCCGGAACCACCAGTCAGATGTGCCAGAAACACGTGCCGGAGACGCCGGAAGCACCTGCCGAGCACGTCGCAACCACCTGCTCAACTCGCCTGAACCACCTGCCAGACACGCCAAAATCACCTGCCCGCTACACCAGCACCACTTCGGGGACAAGCCGGAATCACGTGAGGGGCATGCCGGCACAGCCTCTCAGACTGAACCTCGTGCCGGACACCACAGAACCACCTGCCGGACAGACCGGAACCACCTGCCGGACACGCCGGAACCACCGGCTCGACCCGCCGGAACGACCGCTGGACATGCAAAATCACCTGCCGGCTACGCCGGAAACACTTGGCGAACACTCCGGAATCACCTGCCGGGCATGCCGGAACCACCTCTCAGATAAGCCAGAACCACGTGCCAATGACCCCGGAAGCACCAGCCGAGCACGCCGGAACCACCTGCTCAACTCGCCAGAACCACCTGCCGGACACGCAAAAATCACCTGCCGGCAACACCACAACCAGTTGGGGAACACGTCGGAATCACCTGCCGGGCTTGCTGGAACCACCTGCCAGTCATGCCAAAATCACCTGCCAACTACGCCAGGACCACTTGGCGGACACTGTCGAAACACCTGTCGGGCCGGCCGGAACCACATCTCAGACGTGCCAGAACCATGTGCATGATATGCTGGAACCACACCCCGAACAGACGGAAAACACCTGCCAGACCCGTCTGAACAACCTGCCGAGCACGCCGGAGCCACCTGCTCGACTCGCCGGAACCACCTACCTGACATGCCCAAATCACCAGTCGGGTATGCCAGAACCACTTGGCGGACACTCCGGAATCATCTGCCGGACATGCCGGAACCAGCTCTCAGACACACCAGAACCACGTGCCGGAGACGCCGGAAGCACCTGCCGAGCATGCCAGAGCCACCTGCTCGACTCGCCAGAAACACCTGCCGGACACGCCAAAATCACCTGCCGGGTACGCCAGAACCACCTGGCGGACACTCCGAAACCACCTGTCGCGCATGCCGGAACCACCTCTCAGACGTGCCGGAAGCACGTGCCGGACACGCCGGAATCACCTACCGGACAGACCGGAACCACCTGCCAAGCATGCCGCAGCCGCCTGTTCGACTCGCTGGAACCACCTGCCGGACAGGCCAATATAAACTGCTGGCTATGCCAGAACCACCTGGGGGACGGTCCGGAATCACCTGCCAGCCATGGCGGAACCACCTCTCAGACGTACCAGAACCACCTGCCGGAGAAGCTGGAAACACGTCCTGGACAGTCTGGAACCACCTGCCAGCCAAGCCTGAACCACCTGCCAAGCACAACGGAACAACCTGCCAGACACGCCAAAATCACCTGCGTGTTATGCCAGAACCACTTGGAGGACTCTCTGGGATGACCTGCCGGGCATGCCGGAACCACCTCTCAGACGTGCCAGAACCATGTGGCGGACAGTCCGGAATCACCTGTTGGGCATGCGCAACCACCTCTGAGACGTACCAGAACCACATGCCGTGCAGGCTGGAACCACCTACCGGACAGACCGGAATCACCTTTCGGGCATGCCGGAACCACCTGTCAGATGTGCCAGAAACACGTGCCGGAGATGCCGGAAGCACCTGCCAAGCACGTTGGAACCACCTGCTCAACTCGCCTGAACCACCTGCCGGACATGCCAAAATCACCTGCCGACTATGCCAGAACCACTTGGCGAACACTCCGGAATCACTTGCCGGGCATGCAGGAACCACCTCTCAGACATGCCAGAACCCCGTGCCAATGACCCCGGAAGCACCAGCCGAGCACGCCAGAACCACCTGCTCGACTCGCCAGAACCACCTGCCGATCACGCAAAAATCACCTGCCGGCTACGCCACAACCAGTTGGTGAACACTTTGGAATCACCTGCCAGGCTTGCTGGAACCACCTGCCAGTCATGCCAAAATCACCTGCCAACTACGCCAGAACCGCTTGGCGGACACTGCGGAAACACCTGTCGGGCCGGCTGGAACCACATCTCAGACGTGCCAGAAACGTGTTCATGAGATGCTGGAACCACACCCCGAACAGACGGATACCACCTGCCAGAACCGCCTGAACCACCTGCTGAGCACGCCGGAACCATCTGCTCGACTCACCGGTACCACCTCCCTGACACGCCAAAATCACCTGCTGGGTATGCCAGAACCACTTGGCGGACACTCCGGAATCATCTGCCGGACATGCCGGAACCAGCTCTCAGACACACCAGAACCAAGTGCTGTAGACGCCGGAAGCACCTGCCGAGCATGCCGGAGCCACCTGCTCGACTCTCCAGAAACACCTGCCGGACACGCCAAAATCACCTGCCGGGTATGCCAGAACCACCTGGCGGACACTACGAAATTACCTGCCGCGCATGCTGGAACCACCTCTCATGTGCCGGAAGCACGTGCCAGACACGCCGGAAACACCGTCCGGACAGACCGGAACCACCTGCCAAGAACGCCAGAGCCACCTGTTCGACTCGCTGGAACCACCTGAAGGAGAGGCCAATATCAACTGCTGGCTATGCCAGAACCACCTGGGGGACAGTCCGGGATCACCTGCCAGCCATGGCGGAACCACCTCTCAGACGTACCAGAACCACCTGCCGGAGAAGCTGGAAACACGTCCTGGACAGACTGGAACCACGTGACGGCCATGCCTGAACCACCTGCCGAGCACGGCGGAACCACCTGCCGGACACGCCAAAATCACCTGCGGGCTACGCCAGAACCACTTGGACGACTCTCCGAAATGACCTGCCGGGCATGTTGGAACTACCTCTCAGACGTGCCAGAAGCACGTGGCGGACAGTCCGGAATCACCTGTTGGGCATACGCAACCACCTCTGAGACGTACCAGAACCACGTGCCGTGCACGCCGGAACCACCTACCGGACAGACCGGAATCAACATTTGGGCATGCCGGAACCACCAGTCAGATGTGCCAGAAACACGTGCCAGAGACGCCGGAAGCACCTGCCGAGCACGTCGCAAGCACCTGCACAACTCGCCTGAACCACCTGCCGGACACGCCAAAATCACCTGCCCGCTACACCAGCACCACTTCGGGGACAAGCCGGAATCACGTGAGGGGCATGCCGGCACAGCCTCTCAGACTGAACCTCGTGCCGGACACCACAGAACCACCTGCCGGACAGACCGGAACCACCTGCCGGACACGCCGGAACCACCGGCTTGACCCGCCGGAACGACCGCTGGACATGCAAAATCACCTGACAGCTACGCCGGAAACACTTGGCGAACACTCCGGAATCACCTGCCGGGCATGCCGGAACCACCTCTCAGATATGCCAGAACCACGTGCCAATGACCCCGGAAGCACCAGCCGAGCACGCCGGAACCACCTGCTCGACTCGCCAGAACCACCTGCCGGACACGCAAAAATCACCTGCCGGCTACGCCACAACCAGTTGGGGAACACTTCAGAATCACCTGCCGGGCTTGCTGGAACCACCTGCCGGTCATGCCAAAATCACCTGCCAACTACGCCAGTACCACTTGGCGGACACTGTGGAAACACCTGTCGGGCCGGCCGGAACCACATCTCAGACGTGCCAGAACCATGTGCATGAGATGCTGGAACCACACCCCCAACAGACGGAAAACACCTGCCAGACCCGTCTGAACAACATGCCGAGCACGCCGGAGCCACCTGCTCGACTCGCCGGAGCCACCTACCTGACATGCCCAAATCACCAGCCGGGTATGCCAGAACCACTTGGCGGACACTCCGGAATCATCTGCCGGACATGCCGGAACCAGCTCTCAGACACACCAGAACCACGTGCCGGAGACGCCGGAAGCACCTGCCGAGCATGCCGGAGCCACCTGCTCGACTCGCCAGAAACACCTGCCGGACACGCCAAAATCACCTGCCCTGTACGCCATAACCACCTGGCGGACACTCCGAAACCACCTGTCGCGCATGCCGGAGCCAACTCTCAGACGTGCTGGAAGCACGTGCCGGACACGCCGGAATCACCTAGCGGACAGACCGGAACCACCTGCCGAGCACGCCGGAGCCACCTGTTCGACTCGCTGGAACCACCTGCCGGACAGGCCAATATCAACTGCTGGCTATGCCAGAACCACCTGGGGGACGGTCCGGAATCACCTGCCAGCCATGGCGGAACCACCTCTCAGACGTACCAGAAACACCTGCCGGAGAAGCTGGAAACACGTCCTGGACAGTCTGGAACCACCTGCCGGCCAAGCCTGAACCACCTGCCAAGCACAACGGAACAACCTGCCAGACTCGCCAAAATCACCTGCGTGTTATGCCAGAACCACTTGGAGGACTCTCTGGGATGACCTGCCGGGCATGCCGGAACCACCTCTCAGACGTGCCCGAACCATGTGGCGGACAGTCCGGAATCACCTGTTGGGCATGCGCAACCACCTCTGAGACGTACCAGAACCACATGCCGTGCAGGCTGGAACCACCTACCGGACAGACCGGAATCACCTTTCGGGCATGCCGGAACCACCTGTCAGATGTGCCAGAAACACGTGCCGGAGATGCCGGAAGCACCTGCCAAGCAAGTCGCAACCACCTGCTCAACTCGCCTGAACCACCTGCCGGACACGCCAAAATCACCTGCCCGCTACACCAGCACCACTTCGGGGACAAGCCGGAATCACGTGAGGGGCATGCCGGCACAGCCTCTCAGACTGAACCTCGTGCCGGACACCACAGAACCACCTGCCGGACAGACCGGAACCACCTGCCGGACACGCCGGAACCACCGGCTCGACCCGCCAGAACGACCACTGGACATGCAAAATCACCTGCCGGCTACGCCGGAACACTTGGCGAACACTCCGGAATCACCTGGAGGGCATGCCGGAACCACCCATCAGATATGCCAGAACCACGTGCCAATGACCCCGGAAGCACCTGCCGAGCACGCCGGAACCACCTGCTCGACTCGCCAGAACCACCTGCCGGACACGCAAAAATCACCTGCCGGCTACGCCACAACCAGTTGGGGAACACTTCGGAATCACCTGCCGGGCTTGCTGGAACCACCTGCCGGTCATGCCAAAATCACCTGCCAACTACGCCAGGACCACTTGGCGGACACTGTGGAAACACCTGTCGGGCCGGCCGGAACCACATCTCACACGTGCCAGAACCATGTGCATGAGATGCTGGAACCACACCCCGAACAGACGGAAAACACCTGCCAGACTCGTCTGAACAACCTGCCGAGCACGCCGGAGCCACCTGCTCGACTCGCCGGAACCACCTACCTGACATGCCAAAATCACCAGCCGGGTATGCCAGAACCACTTGGCGGACACTCCGGAATCATCTGCCGGACATGCCGGAACCAGCTCTCAGACACACCAGAACCACGTGCCGGACACACCGGAATCACCTAGCGCACCACCGGAACCACCTGCCGAGCACGCCGGAGCCACCTGTTCGACTGGCTCTAACCACCTGCCGGACAGGCCAATATTAACTGCTGGCTATGCCAGAACCACCTGGGGGACGGTCCGGAATCACCTGCCAGCCATGGCGGACCCACCTCTCACACGTACCAGAACCACCTGCCGGAGAAGCTGGAAAAACGTCCTGGACAGTCTGGAACCACCTGCCGGCCAAGCCTGAACCACCTGCCAAGCACAACGGAACAACCTGCCAGACACGCCAAAATCACCTGCGTGTTATGCCAGAACCACTTGGAGGACTCTCTGGGATGACCTGCCGGGCATGCCGGAACCACCTCTCAGAAGTGCCCGAACCATGTGGCGGACAGTCCGGAATCACCTGTTGGGCATGCGCAACCACCTCTGAGACGTACCAGAACCACATGCCGTGCAGGCTGGAACCACCTACCGGACAGACCGGAATCACCTTTCGGGCATGCCGGAACCACCTGTCAGATGTGCCAGAAACACGTGCCGGAGATGCCGGAAGCACCTGCCAAGCACGTTGGAACCACCTGCTCAACTCGCCTGAACCACCTGCCGGACATGCCAAAATCACCTGCCGACTATGCCAGAACCACTTGGCGAACACTCCGGAATCACTTGCCGGGCATGCAGGAACCACCTCTCAGACATGCCAGAATCCCGTGCCAATGACCCCGGAAGCACCAGCCGAGCACGCCAGAACCACCTGCTCAACTCGCCTGAACCACCTGCCGGACACGCCAAAATCACCTGCCCGCTACACCAGCACCACTTCGGGGACAAGCCAGAATCACGTGAGGGGCATGCCGGCACAGCCTCTCAGACTGAACCTCGTGCCGGACACCACAGAACCACCTGCCGGACAGACCGGAACCACCTGCCTGACACGCCGGAACCACCGGCTCGACCCGCCGGAACGACCGCTGGACATGCAAAATCACCTGCCGGCTACGCCGGAAACACTTGCCGAACACTCCGGAATCACCTGCCGGGCATGCCGGAACCACCTCTCAGATATGCCAGAACCACGTGCCAATGACCCCGGAAGCACCTGCCGAGCACGCCGGAACCACCTGCTCGACTCGCCCGAACCACATGCCGGACAGGCAAAAATCACCTGCCAGCTACGCCACAACCAGTTGGGGAACACTTCGGAATCACCTGCCGGCCTTGCAGGAACCACCTGCCGGTCATGCCAAAATCACCTGCCAACTACGCCAGTACCACTTGGCGGACACTGTGGAAACACCTGTCGCGCCGGCCGGAACCACATCTCACACGTGCCAGAACCATGTGGATGAGATGCTGGAACCACACCCCGAACAGACGGAAAACACCTGCCAGACCCGTCTGAACAACCTGCCGAGCACGCCGGAGCCACCTGCTCGACTCGCCGGAACCACCTACCTGACATGCCCAAATCACCAGCCGGGTATGCCAGAACCACTTGGCGGACACTCCGGAATCATCTGCCGGACATGCCGGAACCAGCTCTCAGACACACCAGAACCACGTGCCGGAGACGCCGGAAGCACCTGCCGAGGATGCCGGAGCCACCTGCTCGACTCGCCAGAAACACCTGCCGGACACGCCAAAATCACCTGCCGGGTACGCCATAACCACCTGGCGGACACTCCGAAATCACCTGCCGCGCATGCCGGAACCACCTCTCAGACGTGCCGGAAGCACGTGCCGGACACGCCGGAATCACCTAGCGGACAGACCGGAACCACCTGCCGAGCACGCCGGAGCCACCTGTTCGACTGGCTGGAGCCACCTGCCGGACAGGCCAATATCAACTGCTGGCTATGCCAGAACCACCTGGGGGACAGTCCGGGATCACCTGCCAGCCATGGCGGAACCACCTCTCACACGTACCAGAACCACCTGCCGGAGAAGCTGGAAACACGTCCTGGACAGACTGGAACCACGTGACGGCCATGCCTGAACCACCTGCCGAGCACGGTCGAACCACCTGCCGGACACGCCAAAATCACCTGCGGGCTACGCCAGAACCACTTGGACGACTCTCCGAAATGACCTGCTGGGCATGTTGGAACCACCTCTCAGACGTGCCAGAAGCACGTGGCGGACAGTCGGGAATCACCTGTTGGGCATACGCAACCACCTCTGAGACGCACCAGAACCACGTGCCGTGCACGCCGGAACCACCTACCGGACAGACCGGAATCAACTTTTGGGCATGCCGGAACCACCAGTCAGATGTGCCAGAAACACGTGCCGGAGACGCCGGAAGCACCTGCCGAGCACGTCGCAACCACCTGCTCAACTCGCCTGAACCACCTGCCAGACACGCCAAAATCACCTGCCCGCTACACCAGCACCACTTCGGGGACAAGCCGGAATCACGTGAGGGGCATGCCGGCACAGCCTCTCAGACTGAACCTCGTGCCGGACACCACAGAACCACCTGCCGGACAGACCGGAACCACCTGCCGGACACGCCGGAACCACCGGCTCGACCCGCCGGAACGACCGCTGGACATGCAAAATCACCTGCCGGCTACGCCGGAAACACTTGGCGAACACTCCGGAATCACCTGCCGGGCATGCCGGAACCACCTCTCAGATAAGCCAGAACCACGTGCCAATGACCCCGGAAGCACCAGCCGAGCACGCCGGAACCACCTGCTCAACTCGCCAGAACCACCTGCCGGACACGCAAAAATCACCTGCCGGCAACACCACAACCAGTTGGGGAACACGTCGGAATCACCTGCCGGGCTTGCTGGAACCACCTGCCGGTCATGCCAAAATCACCTGCCAACTACGCCAGGACCACTTGGCGGACACTGTCGAAACACCTGTCGGGCCGGCCGGAACCACATCTCAGACGTGCCAGAACCATGTGCATGATATGCTGGAACCACACCCCGAACAGACGGAAAACACCTGCCAGACCCGTCTGAACAACCTGCCGAGCACGCCGGAGCCACCTGCTCGACTCGCCGGAACCACCTACCTGACATGCCCAAATCACCAGTCGGGTATGCCAGAACCACTTGGCGGACACTCCGGAATCATCTGCCGGACATGCCGGAACCAGCTCTCAGACACACCAGAACCACGTGCCGGAGACGCCGGAAGCACCTGCCGAGCATGCCAGAGCCACCTGCTCGACTCGCCAGAAACACCTGCCGGACACGCCAAAATCACCTGCCGGGTACGCCAGAACCACCTGGCGGACACTCCGAAACCACCTGTCGCGCATGCCGGAACCACCTCTCAGACGTGCCGGAAGCACGTGCCGGACACGCCGGAATCACCTACCGGACAGACCGGAACCACCTGCCAAGCATGCCGCAGCCGCCTGTTCGACTCGCTGGAACCACCTGCCGGACAGGCCAATATAAACTGCTGGCTATGCCAGAACCACCTGGGGGACGGTCCGGAATCACCTGCCAGCCATGGCGGAACCACCTCTCAGACGTACCAGAACCACCTGCCGGAGAAGCTGGAAACACGTCCTGGACAGTCTGGAACCACCTGCCAGCCAAGCCTGAACCACCTGCCAAGCACAACGGAACAACCTGCCAGACACGCCAAAATCACCTGCGTGTTATGCCAGAACCACTTGGAGGACTCTCTGGGATGACCTGCCGGGCATGCCGGAACCACCTCTCAGACGTGCCAGAACCATGTGGCGGACAGTCCGGAATCACCTGTTGGGCATGCGCAACCACCTCTGAGACGTACCAGAACCACATGCCGTGCAGGCTGGAACCACCTACCGGACAGACCGGAATCACCTTTCGGGCATGCCGGAACCACCTGTCAGATGTGCCAGAAACACGTGCCGGAGATGCCGGAAGCACCTGCCAAGCACGTTGGAACCACCTGCTCAACTCGCCTGAACCACCTGCCGGACATGCCAAAATCACCTGCCGACTATGCCAGAACCACTTGGCGAACACTCCGGAATCACTTGCCGGGCATGCAGGAACCACCTCTCAGACATGCCAGAACCCCGTGCCAATGACCCCGGAAGCACCAGCCGAGCACGCCAGAACCACCTGCTCGACTCGCCAGAACCACCTGCCGATCACGCAAAAATCACCTGCCGGCTACGCCACAACCAGTTGGTGAACACTTTGGAATCACCTGCCAGGCTTGCTGGAACCACCTGCCAGTCATGCCAAAATCACCTGCCAACTACGCCAGAACCGCTTGGCGGACACTGCGGAAACACCTGTCGGGCCGGCTGGAACCACATCTCAGACGTGCCAGAAACGTGTTCATGAGATGCTGGAACCACACCCCGAACAGACGGATACCACCTGCCAGAACCGCCTGAACCACCTGCTGAGCACGCCGGAACCATCTGCTCGACTCACCGGTACCACCTCCCTGACACGCCAAAATCACCTGCTGGGTATGCCAGAACCACTTGGCGGACACTCCGGAATCATCTGCCGGACATGCCGGAACCAGCTCTCAGACACACCAGAACCAAGTGCTGTAGACGCCGGAAGCACCTGCCGAGCATGCCGGAGCCACCTGCTCGACTCTCCAGAAACACCTGCCGGACACGCCAAAATCACCTGCCGGGTATGCCAGAACCACCTGGCGGACACTACGAAATTACCTGCCGCGCATGCTGGAACCACCTCTCATGTGCCGGAAGCACGTGCCAGACACGCCGGAAACACCGTCCGGACAGACCGGAACCACCTGCCAAGAACGCCAGAGCCACCTGTTCGACTCGCTGGAACCACCTGAAGGAGAGGCCAATATCAACTGCTGGCTATGCCAGAACCACCTGGGGGACAGTCCGGGATCACCTGCCAGCCATGGCGGAACCACCTCTCAGACGTACCAGAACCACCTGCCGGAGAAGCTGGAAACACGTCCTGGACAGACTGGAACCACGTGACGGCCGTGCCTGAACCACCTGCCGAGCACGGCGGAACCACCTGCCGGACACGCCAAAATCACCTGCGGGCTACGCCAGAACCACTTGGACGACTCTCCGAAATGACCTGCCGGGCATGTTGGAACTACCTCTCAGACGTGCCAGAAGCACGTGGCGGACAGTCCGGAATCACCTGTTGGGCATACGCAACCACCTCTGAGACGTACCAGAACCACGTGCCGTGCACGCCGGAACCACCTACCGGACAGACCGGAATCAACATTTGGGCATGCCGGAACCACCAGTCAGATGTGCCAGAAACACGTGCCAGAGACGCCGGAAGCACCTGCCGAGCACGTCGCAAGCACCTGCACAACTCGCCTGAACCACCTGCCGGACACGCCAAAATCACCTGCCCGCTACACCAGCACCACTTCGGGGACAAGCCGGAATCACGTGAGGGGCATGCCGGCACAGCCTCTCAGACTGAACCTCGTGCCGGACACCACAGAACCACCTGCCGGACAGACCGGAACCACCTGCCGGACACGCCGGAACCACCGGCTTGACCCGCCGGAACGACCGCTGGACATGCAAAATCACCTGACAGCTACGCCGGAAACACTTGGCGAACACTCCGGAATCACCTGCCGGGCATGCCGGAACCACCTCTCAGATATGCCAGAACCACGTGCCAATGACCCCGGAAGCACCAGCCGAGCACGCCGGAACCACCTGCTCGACTCGCCAGAACCACCTGCCGGACACGCAAAAATCACCTGCCGGCTACGCCACAACCAGTTGGGGAACACTTCAGAATCACCTGCCGGGCTTGCTGGAACCACCTGCCGGTCATGCCAAAATCACCTGCCAACTACGCCAGTACCACTTGGCGGACACTGTGGAAACACCTGTCGGGCCGGCCGGAACCACATCTCAGACGTGCCAGAACCATGTGCATGAGATGCTGGAACCACACCCCCAACAGACGGAAAACACCTGCCAGACCCGTCTGAACAACATGCCGAGCACGCCGGAGCCACCTGCTCGACTCGCCGGAGCCACCTACCTGACATGCCCAAATCACCAGCCGGGTATGCCAGAACCACTTGGCGGACACTCCGGAATCATCTGCCGGACATGCCGGAACCAGCTCTCAGACACACCAGAACCACGTGCCGGAGACGCCGGAAGCACCTGCCGAGCATGCCGGAGCCACCTGCTCGACTCGCCAGAAACACCTGCCGGACACGCCAAAATCACCTGCCCTGTACGCCATAACCACCTGGCGGACACTCCGAAACCACCTGTCGTGCATGCCGGAGCCAACTCTCAGACGTGCTGGAAGCACGTGCCGGACACGCCGGAATCACCTAGCGGACAGACCGGAACCACCTGCCGAGCACGCCGGAGCCACCTGTTCGACTCGCTGGAACCACCTGCCGGACAGGCCAATATCAACTGCTGGCTATGCCAGAACCACCTGGGGGACGGTCCGGAATCACCTGCCAGCCATGGCGGAACCACCTCTCAGACGTACCAGAAACACCTGCCGGAGAAGCTGGAAACACGTCCTGGACAGTCTGGAACCACCTGCCGGCCAAGCCTGAACCACCTGCCAAGCACAACGGAACAACCTGCCAGACTCGCCAAAATCACCTGCGTGTTATGCCAGAACCACTTGGAGGACTCTCTGGGATGACCTGCCGGGCATGCCGGAACCACCTCTCAGACGTGCCCGAACCATGTGGCGGACAGTCCGGAATCACCTGTTGGGCATGCGCAACCACCTCTGAGACGTACCAGAACCACATGCCGTGCAGGCTGGAACCACCTACCGGACAGACCGGAATCACCTTTCGGGCATGCCGGAACCACCTGTCACATGTGCCAGAAACACGTGCCGGAGATGCCGGAAGCACCTGCCAAGCAAGTCGCAACCACCTGCTCAACTCGCCTGAACCACCTGCCGGACATGCCAAAATCACCTGCCGACTATGCCAGAACCACTTGGCGAACACTCCGGAATCACTTGCCGGGCATGCAGGAACCACCTCTCAGACATGCCAGAACCCCGTGCCAATGACCCCGGAAGCACCAGCCGAGCACTCCGGAACCACCTGCTCGACTCGCCAGAACCACCTGCCGATCACGCAAAAATCACCTGCCGGCTACGCCACAACCAGTTGGTGAACACTTTGGAATCACCTGCCAGGCTTGCTGGAACCACCTGCCAGTCATGCCAAAATCACCTGCCAACTACGCCAGAACCGCTTGGCGGACACTGCGGAAACACCTGTCGGGCCGGCTGGAACCACATCTCAGACGTGCCAGAAACGTGTTCATGAGATGCTGGAACCACACCCCGAACAGACGGATACCACCTGCCAAAACCGCCTGAACCACCTGCTGAGCACGCCGGAACCACCTGCTCGACTCACCGGTACCACCTCCCTGACACGCCAAAATCACCTGCTGGGTATGCCAGAACCACTTGGCGGACACTCCGGAATCATCTGCCGGACATGCCGGAACCAGCTCTCAGACACACCAGAACCACGTGCCGGAGACGCCGGAAGCACCTGCCGAGCATGCCGGAGCCACCTGCTCGACTCGCCAGAAACACCTGCCGGACACGCCAAAATCACCTGCCGGGTACGCCAGAACCACCTGGCGGACACTCCGAAACCACCTGTCGCGCATGCCGGAACCACCTCTCAGACGTGCTGGAAGCACGTGCCGGACACGCCGGAATCACCTACCGGACAGACCGGAACCACCTGCCGAGCACGCCGGAGCCACCTGTTCGACTCGCTGGAACCACCTGCCGGACAGGCCAATATCAACTGCTGGCTATGCCAGAACCACCTGGGGGACGGTCTGGAATCACCTGCCAGCCATGGCGGAACCACCTCTGAGACGTACCAGAACCACCTGCCGGAGAAGCTGGAAACACGTCCTGTACAGTCTGGAACCACCTGCCGGCCAAGCCTGAACCACCTGCCAAGCACAACGGAACAACCTGCCAGACACGCCAAAATCACCTGCGTGTTATGCCAGAACCACTTGGAGGACTCGCTGGGATGACCTGCCGGGCATGCCGGAACCACCTCTCAGACGTGCCAGAACCATGTGGTGGACAGTCCGGAATCACCTGTTGGGCATACGCAACCACCTCTGAGACGTACCAGAACCATGTGCCGTGCACGCCGGAACCACCTCCCGGACAGACCGGAATCAACTTTTGGGCATGCCGGAACCACCAGTCAGATGTGCCAGAAACACGTGCCGGAGACGCCGGAAGCACCTGCCGAGCACGTCGCAAGCACCTGCTCAACTCGCCTGAACCACCTGCCGGACACGCCAAAATCACCTGCCCGCTACACCAGCACCACTTCGGGGACAAGCCGGAATCACGTGAGGGGCATGCCAGCACAGCCTCTCAGACTGAACCTCGTGCCGGACACCACAGAACCACCTGCCGGACAGACCGGAACCACCTGCCGGACACGCCGGAACCACCGGCTCGACCCGCCAGAACGACCGCTTGACATGCAAAATCACCTGCCGGCTACACCGGAAACACTTGGCGAACACTCCGGAATCACCTGCCGGGCATGCCGGAACCACCTCTCAGATATGCCAGAACCACGGGCCAATGACCCCGGAAGCCCCTGCCGAGCACGCCGGAACCACCTGCTCGACTCGCCAGAACCACCTGCCGGACACGCAAAAATCACCTGCCGGCTACGCTACAACCAGTTGGGGAACACTTCGGAATCACCTGCCGGGCTTGCTGGAACCACCTGCCGGTCATGCCAAAATCACCTGCCAACTACGCCAGAACCGCTTGGCGGACACTGCGGAAACACCTGTCGGGCCAGCAGGAACCACATCTCACACGTGCCAGAACCATGTGCATGAGATGCTGGAACCACACCCCGAACAGACGGAAAACACCTGCCAGACCCGTCTGAACAACCTGCCGAGCACGCCGGAGCCACCTGCTCGACTCGCCGGAACCACCTACCTGACATGCCCAAATCACCAGCCGGGTATGCCAGAACCACTTGGCGGACACTCCGGAATCATCTGCCGGACATGCCGGAACCAGCTCTCAGACACACCAGAACCACGTGCCGGAGACGCCGGAAGCACCTGCCGAGCATGCCAGAGCCACCTGCTCGACTCGCCAGAAACACCTGCCGGACACGCCAAAATCACCTGCGGGGTACCCCATAACCACCTGGCGGACACTCCGAAACCACCTGTCGCGCATGCCGGAACCACATCTCAGACGTGCCGGAAGCACGTGCCGGACACGCCGGAATCACCTAGCGGACAGACCGGAACCACCTGCCGAGCACGCTGGAGCCACCTGTTCGACTCGCTGGAACCACCTGCCGGACAGGCCAATATCAACTGCTGGCTATGCCAGAACCACCTGGGGGACGGTCCGGAATCACCTGCCAGCCATGGCGGAACCACCTCTCAGACGTACCAGAACCACCTGCCGGAGAAGGTGGAAACACGTCCTGGACAGTCTGGAACCACCTGCCGGCCAAGCCTGAACCACCTGCCAAGCACAACGGAACAACCTGCCAGACACGCCAAAATCACCTGCGTGTTATGCCAGAACCACTTGGAGGACTCTCTGGGATGACCTGCCGGGCATGCCGGAACCACCTCTCAGACGTGCCAGAACCATGTGGCGGACAGTCCGGAATCACCTGTTGGGCATGCGCAACCACCTCTGAGATGTACCAGAACCACATGCCGTGCAGGCTGGAACCACCTACCGGACAGACCGGAATCACCTTTCGGGCATGCCGGAACCACCTGTCAGATGTGCCAGAAACACGTGCCGGAGATGCCGGAAGCACCTGCCAAGCATGTCGCAACCACCTGCTCAACTCGCCTGAACCACCTGCCGGACATGCCAAAATCACCTGCCGACTATGCCAGAACCACTTGGCAAACACTCCGGAATCACTTGCCGGGCATGCAGGAACCACCTCTCAGACATGCCAGAACCCCGTGCCAATGACCCCGGAAGCACCAGCCGAGCACGCCGGAACCACCTGCTCGACTCGCCAGAACCACCTGCCGATCACGCAAAAATCACCTGCCGGCTACGCCACAACCAGTTGGTGAACACTTTGGAATCACCTGCCAGGCTTGCTGGAACCACCTGCCAGTCATGCCAAAATCACCTGCCAACTACGCCAGAACCGCTTGGCGGACACTGCGGAAACACCTGTCGGGCCGGCTGGAACCACATCTCAGACGTGCCAGAACCATGTGCATGAGATGCTGGAACCATACCCCGAACAGACGGATACCAACTGCCAGAACCGCCTGAACCACCTGCTGAGCACGCCGGAACCACCTGCTCGAATCACCGGTACCACCTCCCTGACACGCCAAAATAACCTGCTGGGTATGCCAGAACCACTTGGCGGACACTCCGGAATCATCTGCCGGACATGACGGAACCAGCAATCAGACACACCAGAACCAAGTGCCGGAGACGCCGGAAGCACCTGCCGAGCATGCCGGAGCCACCTGCTCGACTCGCCAGAAACACCTGCCGGACTCGCCAAAATCACCTGCCGGGTATGCCAGAACCACCTGGCGGACACTACGGAATCACCTGTCACGCATGCCGGAACCACCTCTCAGACGTGCCGGAAGCACGTGCCGGACACGCCGGAAACACCTACCGGACAGACCGGAACCACCTGCCAAGAACGCCGGAGCCACCTGTTCGACACGCTGGAACCACCTGCCGGACAGGCCAATATCAACTGCTGGCTATGCCAGAACCACCTGGGGGACAGTCCGGGATCACCTGCCAGCCATGGCGGAACCACCTCTCAGACGTACCAGAACCACCTGCCGGAGAAGCTGGAAACACGTCCTGGACAGACTGGAACCACGTGACGGCCGTGCCTGAACCACCTGCCGAGCACGGCGGAACCACCTGCCGGACACGCCAAAATCACCTGCGGGCTACGCCAGAACCACTTGGACGACTCTCCGAAATGACCTGCCGGGCATGTTGGAACTACCTCTCAGACGTGCCAGAAGCACGTGGCGGACAGTCCGGAATCACCTGTTGGGCATACGCAACCACCTCTGAGACGTACCAGAACCACGTGCCGTGCACGCCGGAACCACCTACCGGACAGACCGGAATCAACATTTGGGCATGCCGGAACCACCAGTCAGATGTGCCAGAAACACGTGCCAGAGACGCCGGAAGCACCTGCCGAGCACGTCGCAAGCACCTGCTCAACTCGCCTGAACCACCTGCCGGACACGCCAAAATCACCTGCCCGCTACACCAGCACCACTTCGGGGACAAGCCGGAATCACGTGAGGGGCATGCCGGCACAGCCTCTCAGACTGAACCTCGTGCCGGACACCACAGAACCACCTGCCGGACAGACCGGAACCACCTGCCGGACACGCCGGAACCACCGGCTTGACCCGCCGGAACGACCGCTGGACATGCAAAATCACCTGACAGCTACGCCGGAAACACTTGGCGAACACTCCGGAATCACCTGCCGGGCATGCCGGAACCACCTCTCAGATATGCCAGAACCACGTGCCAATGACCCCGGAAGCACCAGCCGAGCACGCCGGAACCACCTGCTCGACTCGCCAGAACCACCTGCCGGACACGCAAAAATCACCTGCCGGCTACGCCACAACCAGTTGGGGAACACTTCAGAATCACCTGCCGGGCTTGCTGGAACCACCTGCCGGTCATGCCAAAATCACCTGCCAACTACGCCAGTACCACTTGGCGGACACTGTGGAAACACCTGTCGGGCCGGCCGGAACCACATCTCAGACGTGCCAGAACCATGTGCATGAGATGCTGGAACCACACCCCCAACAGACGGAAAACACCTGCCAGACCCGTCTGAACAACATGCCGAGCACGCCGGAGCCACCTGCTCGACTCGCCGGAGCCAGCTACCTGACATGCCCAAATCACCAGCCGGGTATGCCAGAACCACTTGGCGGACACTCCGGAATCATCTGCCGGACATGCCGGAACCAGCTCTCAGACACACCAGAACCACGTGCCGGAGACGCCGGAAGCACCTGCCGAGCATGCCGGAGCCACCTGCTCGACTCGCCAGAAACACCTGCCGGACACGCCAAAATCACCTGCCCTGTACGCCATAACCACCTGGCGGACACTCCGAAACCACCTGTCGCGCATGCCGGAGCCAACTCTCAGACGTGCTGGAAGCACGTGCCGGACACGCCGGAATCACCTACCGGACAGACCGGAACCACCTGCCGAGCACGCCGGAGCCACCTGTTCGACTCGCTGGAACCACCTGCCGGACAGGCCAATATCAACTGCTGGCTATGCCAGAACCTCCTGGGGGACGGTCCGGAATCACCTGCCAGCCATGGCGGAACCACCTCTCAGACGTACCAGAAACACCTGCCGGAGAAGCTGGAAACACGTCCTGGACAGTCTGGAACCACCTGCCGGCCAAGCCTGAACCACCTGCCAAGCACAACGGAACAACCTGCCAGACTCGCCAAAATCACCTGCGTGTTATGCCAGAAACACTTGGAGGACTCTCTGGGATGACCTGCTGGGCATGCCGGAACCACCTCTCAGACGTGCCAGAACCATGTGGCGGAAAGTCCGGAATCACCTGTTGGGCATGCTCAACCACGTCTGAGACGTACCAGAACCACATGCCGTGCAGTCTGGAACCACCTACCGGACAGACCGGAATCACCTTTCGGGCATGCCGGAACCACCTGTCAGATGTGCCAGAAACACGTGCCGGAGACGCCGGAAGCACCTGCCAAGCACGTTGGAACCACCTGCTCAACTCGCCTGATCCACCTCCCGGACATGCCAAAATCACCTGCCGACTATGCCAGAACCACTTGGCGAACACTCCGGAATCAATTGCCGGGCATGCAGGAACCACCTCTCAGACATGCCAGAACCCCGTGCCAATGACCCCGGAAGCACCAGCCGAGCACGCCGGAACCACCTGCTCGACTCGCCAGAACCACCTGCCGATCACGCAAAAATCACCTGCCGGCTACGCCACAACCAGTTGGTGAACACTTTGGAATCACCTGCCAGGCTTGCTGGAACCACCTGCCAGTCATGCCAAAATCACCTGCCAACTACGCCAGAACCGCTTGGCGGACACTGCGGAAACACCTGTCGGGCCGGCTGGAACCACATCTCAGACGTGCCAGAAACGTGTTCATGAGATGCTGGAACCACACCCCGAACAGACGGATACCACCTGCCAGAACCGCCTGAACCACCTGCTGAGCACGCCGGAACCACCTGCTCGACTCACCGGTACCACCTCCCTGACACGCCAAAATCACCTGCTGGGTATGCCAGAACCACTTGGCGGACACTCCGGAATCATCTGCCGGACATGCCGGAACCAGCTCTCAGACACACCAGAACCACATGCCGGAGACGCCGGAAGCACCTGCCGAGCATGCCGGAGCCACCTGCTCGACTCGCCAGAAACACCTGCCGGACACGCCAAAATCACCTGCCGGGTACGCCAGAACCACCTGGCGGACACTCCGAAACCACCTGTCACGCATGCCGGAACCACCTCTCAGACGTGCCGGAAGCACGTGCCGGACACGCCGGAATCACCTACCGGACAGACCGGAACCACCTGCCGAGCACGCCGGAGCCACCTGTTCGACTCGCTGGAACCACCTGCCGGACAGGCCAATATTAACTGCTGGCTATGCCAGAACCACCTGGGGGACGGTCCGGAATCACCTGCCAGCCATGGCGGAACCACCTCTCAGACGTACCAGAACCACCTGCCGGAGAAGCTGGAAACACGTCCTGTACAGTCTGGAACCACCTGCCGGCCAAGCCTGAACCACCTGCCAAGCACATCGGAACAACCTGCCAGACACGCCAAAATCACCTGCGTGTTATGCCAGAACCACTTGGAGGACTCTCTGGGATGACCAGCCGGGCATGCCGGAACCACCTCTCAGACGTGCCAGAACCATGTGGTGGACAGTCCGGAATCACCTGTTGGGCATACGCAACCACCTCTGACACGTACCAGAACCACGTGCCGTGCACGCCGGAACCACCTACCGGACAGACCGGAATCAACTTTTGGGCATGCCGGAACCACCAGTCAGATGTGCCAGAAACACGTGCCGGAGACGCCGGAAGCACCTGCCGAGCACGTCGCAACCACCTGCTCAACTCGCCTGAACCACATGCCGGACACGCCAAAATCACCTGCCCGCTACACCAGCACCACTTCGGGGACAAGCCGGAATCACGTGAGGGGCATGCCGGCACAGCCTCTCAGACTGAACCTCGTGCCGGACACCACAGAACCACCTGCCGGACAGACCGGAACCACCTGCCGGACACGCCGCAACCACCGGCTCGACCCGCCGGAACGACCGCTGGACATGCAAAATCACCTGCCGGCTACACCGGAAACACTTGGCGAACACTCCGGAATCACCTGCCGGGCATGCCGGAACCACCTCTCAGATATGCCAGAACCACGGGCCAATGACCCCGGAAGCACCTGCCGAGCACGCCGGAACCACCTGTTCGACTCGCCAGAACCACCTGCCGGACACGCAAAAATCACCTGCCGGCTACGCCACAACCAGTTGGGGAACACTTCGGAATCACCTGCCGGGCTTGCTGGAACCACCTGCCGGTCATGCCAAAATCACCTGCCAACTACGCCAGTACCACTTGGCGGACACTGTGGAAACACCTGTCGGGCCGGCCGGAACCACATCTCACACGTGCCAGAACCATGTGCATGAGATGCTGGAACCACACCCCGAACAGACGGAAAACACCTGCCAGACCCGTCTGAACAACCTGCCGAGCACGCCGGAGCCACCTGCTCGACTCGCCGGAACCACCTACCTGACATGCCCAAATCACCAGCCGGGTATGCCAGAACCACTTGGCGGACACTCCGGAATCATCTGCCGGACATGCCGGAACCAGCTCTCAGACACACCAGAACCACGTGCCGGAGACGCCGGAAGCACCTGCCGAGCATGCCGGAGCCACCTGCTCGACTCGCCAGAAACACCTGCCGGACACGCCAAAATCACCTGCCGGGTACGCCAGAACCACCTGGCGGACACTCCGAAATCACCTGTCGCGCATGCCGGAACCACCTCTCAGACGTGCCGGAAGCACGTGCCGGACACGCCGGAATCACCTACCGGACAGACCGGAACCACCTGCCGAGCACGCTGGAGCCACCTGTTCGACTCGCTGGAACCACCTGCCGGACAGGCCAATATCAACTGCTGGCTATGCCAGAACCACCTGGGGGACGGTCCGGAATCACCTGCCAGCCATGGCGGAACCACCTCTCAGACGTACCAGAACCACCTGCCGGAGAAGGTGGAAACACGTCCTGGACAGTCTGGAACCACCTGCCGGCCAAGCCTGAACCACCTGCCAAGCACAACGGAACAACCTGCCAGACACGCCAAAATCACCTGCGTGTTATGCCAGAACCACTTGGAGGACTCTCTGGGATGACCTGCCGGGCATGCCGGAACCACCTCTCAGACGTGCCAGAACCATGTGGCGGACAGTCCGGAATCACCTGTTGGGCATGCGCAACCACCTCTGAGATGTACCAGAACCACATGCCGTGCAGGCTGGAACCACCTACCGGACAGACCGGAATCACCTTTCGGGCATGCCGGAACCACCTGTCAGATGTGCCAGAAACACGTGCCGGAGATGCCGGAAGCACCTGCCAAGCACGTCGCAACCACCTGCTCAACTCGCCTGAACCACCTGCCGGACATGCCAAAATCACCTGCCGACTATGCCAGAACCACTTGGCGAACACTCCGGAATCACTTGCCGGGCATGCAGGAACCACCTCTCAGACATGCCAGAACCCCGTGCCAATGACCCCGGAAGCACCAGCCGAGCACGCCGGAACCACCTGCTCGACTCGCCAGAACCACCTGCCGATCACGCAAAAATCACCTGCCGGCTACGCCACAACCAGTTGGTGAACACTTTGGAATCACCTGCCAGGCTTGCTGGAACCACCTGCCAGTCATGCCAAAATCACCTGCCAACTACGCCAGAACCGCTTGGCGGACACTGCGGAAACACCTGTCGGGCCGGCTGGAACCACATCTCAGACGTGCCAGAACCATGTGCATGAGATGCTGGAACCATACCCCGAACAGACGGATACCAACTGCCAGAACCGCCTGAACCACCTGCTGAGCACGCCGGAACCACCTGCTCGAATCACCGGTACCACCTCCCTGACACGCCAAAATAACCTGCTGGGTATGCCAGAACCACTTGGCGGACACTCCGGAATCATCTGCCGGACATGACGGAACCAGCAATCAGACACACCAGAACCAAGTGCCGGAGACGCCGGAAGCACCTGCCGAGCATGCCGGAGCCACCTGCTCGACTCGCCAGAAACACCTGCCGGACTCGCCAAAATCACCTGCCGGGTATGCCAGAACCACCTGGCGGACACTACGGAATCACCTGTCACGCATGCCGGAACCACCTCTCAGACGTGCCGGAAGCACGTGCCGGACACGCCGGAAACACCTACCGGACAGACCGGAACCACCTGCCAAGAACGCCGGAGCCACCTGTTCGACACGCTGGAACCACCTGCCGGACAGGCCAATATCAACTGCTGGCTATGCCAGAACCACCTGGGGGACAGTCCGGGATCACCTGCCAGCCATGGCGGAACCACCTCTCAGACGTACCAGAACCACCTGCCGGAGAAGCTGGAAACACGTCCTGGACAGACTGGAACCACGTGACGGCCGTGCCTGAACCACCTGCCGAGCACGGCGGAACCACCTGCCGGACACGCCAAAATCACCTGCGGGCTACGCCAGAACCACTTGGACGACTCTCCGAAATGACCTGCCGGGCATGTTGGAACCACCTCTCAGACTTGCCAGAAGCACGTGGCGGACAGTCCGGAATCACCTGTTGGGCATACGCAACCACCTCTGAGACGTACCAGAACCACGTGCCGTGCACGCCGGAACCACCTACCGGACAGACCGGAATCAACTTTTGGGCATGCCGGAACCACCAGTCAGATGTGCCAGAAAAACGTGCCGGAGACGCCGGAAGCACTTGCCGAGCACGTCGCAACCACCTGCTCAACTCGCCTGAACCACTTGCCGGACATGCCAAAATCACCTGCCCGCTACACCAGCACCACTTCGGGGACAAACCGGAATCACGTGAGGGGCATGCCGGCACAGCCTCTCAGACTGAACCTCGTGCCGGACACCACAGAACCACCTGCCGGACAGACCGGAACCACCTGCCGGACACGCCGGAACCACCGGCTCGACCCGCCGGAACGACTGCTGGACATGCAAAATCACCTGCCGGCTACGCCGGAAACACTTGGCGAACACTCCGGAATCACCTGCCGGGCATGCCGGAACCACCTGCTCGACTCGCCAGAACCACCTGCCGGACACGCAAAAATCACCTGCCGGCTACGCCACAACCAGTTGGGGAACACTTCGGAATCACCTGCCGGGCTTGCTGGAACCACCTGCCGGTCATGCCAAAATCACCTGCCAACTACGCCAGTACCACTTGGCGGACACTGTGGAAACACCTGTCGGGCCGGCCGGAACCACATCTCAGACGTGCCAGAACCATGTGCATGAGATGCTGGAACCACACCCCGAACAGACGGAAAACACCTGCCAGACCCGTCTGAACAACCTGCCGAGCACGCCGGAGCCACCTGCTCGACTCGCCGGAACCACCTACCTGACATGCCCAAATCACCAGCCGGGTATGCCAGAACCACTTGGCGGACACTCCGGAATCATCTGCCGGACATGCCGGAACCAGCTCTCAGACACACCAGAACCACGTGCCGGAGACGCCGGAAGCACCTGCCGAGCATGCCGGAGCCACCTGCTCGACTCGCCAGAAACACCTGCCGGACACGCCAAAATCACCTGCGGGGTACGCCAGAACCACTTGGAGGACTCTCTGGGATGACCTGCCGGGCATGCCGTAACCACCTCTCAGACGTGCCAGAACCATGTGGCGGACAGTCCGGAATCACCTGTTGGGCATGCGCAACCACCTCTGAGACGTACGAGAACCACATGCCGTGCAGGGTGGAACCACCTACCGGACAGACCGGAATCACCCTTCGGGCATGCCGGAACCACCTGTCAGATGTGCCAGAAACACGTGCCGGAGACGCCGGAAGCACCTGCCAAGCACGTTGGAACCACCTGCTCAACTCGCCTGAACCACCTGCCGGACATGCCAAAATCACCTGCCGACTATGCCAGAACCACTTTGCGAACACTCCGGAATCACCTGCCGGGCATGCAGGAACCACCTCTCAGACATGCCAGAACCCCGTGCCAATGACCCCGGAAGCACCAGCCGAGCACGCCGGAACCACCTGCTCGACTCGCCAGAACCACCTGCCGATCACGCAAAAATCACCTGCCGGCTACGCCACAACCAGTTGGTGAACACTTTGGAATCACCTGCCAGGCTTGCTGGAACCACCTGCCAGTCATGCCAAAATCACCTGCCAACTACACCAGAACCGCTTGGCGGACACTGCGGAAACACCGGTCGGGCCGGCTGGAACCACATCTCAGACGTGCCAGAAACGTGTTCATGAGATGCTGGAACCACACCCCGAACAGACGGATACCACCTGCCAGAACCGCCTGAACCACCTGCTGAGCACGCCAGAACCACCTGCTCGACTCACCGGTACCACCTCCAGACACGCCAAAATCACCTGCTGGGTATGCCAGAACCACTTGGCGGACACTCCGGAATCATCTGCCGGACATGCCGGAACCAGCTCTCAGACACACCAGAACCAAGTGCCGGAGACGCCGGAAGCACCTGCCGAGCATGCCGGAGCCACCTGCTCGACTCGCCAGAAACACCTTCCGGACACGCCAAAATCACCTGCCGGGCATGCCAGAACCACCTGGCGGACACTACGGAATCACCTGCCGCGCATGCCGGAACCACCTCTCAGACGTGCCGGAAGCACGTGCCGGACACGCCGGAAACACCTACCGGACAGACCGGAACCACCTGCCAAGAACGCCGGAGACACCTGTTCGACTCGCTGGAACCACCTGCCGGACAGGCCAATATCAACTGCTGGCTATGCCAGAACCACCTGGGGGACAGTCCGGGATCACCTGCCAGCCATGGCGGAACCACCTCTCAGACGTACCAGAACCACCTGCCGGAGAAGCTGGAAACACGTCCTGGACAGACTGGAACCACGTGACGGCCGTGCCTGAACCACCTGCCGAGCACGGCGGAACCACCTGCCGGACACGCCAAAATCACCTGCGGGCTACGCCAGAACCACTTGGACGACTCTCCGAAATGACCTGCCGGGCATGTTGGAACCACCTCTCAGACGTGCCAGAAGCACGTGGCGGACAGTCCGGAATCACCTGTTGGGCATACGCAACCACCTCTGAGACGTACCAGAACCACGTGCCGTGCACGCCGGAACCACCTACCGGACAGACCGGAATCAACTTTTGGGCATGCCGGAACCACCAGTCAGATGTGCCAGAAACACGTGCCGGAGACGCCGGAAGCACCTGCCGAGCACGTCGCAACCACCTGCTCAACTCGCCTGAACCACCTGCCGGACATGCCAAAATCACCGGCCCGCTACACCAGCACCACTTCGGGGACAAGCCGGAATCACGTGAGGGGCATGCCGGCACAGCCTCTCAGACTGAACCTCGTGCCGGACACCACAGAACCACCTGCCGGACAGACCGGAACCACCTGCCGGACACGCCGGAACCACCGGCTCGACCCGCCGGAACGACCGCTGGACATGCAAAATCACCTGCCGGCTACGCCGGAAACACTTGGCGAACACTCCGGAATCACCTGCCGAGCATGCCGGAACCACCTCTCAGATATGCCAGAACCACGTGCCAATGACCCCGGAAGCACCAGCCGAGCACGCCGGAACCACCTGCTCGACTCGCCAGAACCACCTGCCGGACACGCAAAAATCACCTGCCGGCTACGCCACAACCAGTTGGGGAACACTTCGGAATCACCTGCCGGGCTTGCTGGAACCACCTGCCGGTCATGCCAAAATCACCTGCCAACTACGCCAGGACCACTTGCCGGACACTGTGGAAACACCTGTCGGGCCGGCCGGAACCACATCTCAGACGTGCGAGAACCAAGTGCATGAGATGCTGGAACCACACCCCGAACAGACGGAAAACACCTGCCAGACCCGTCTGAACAACCTGCCGAGCACGCCGGAGCCACCTGCTCGACTCGCCGGAACCACCTACCTGACATGCCCAAATCACCAGCCGGGTATGCCAGAACCACTTGGCGGACACTCCGGAATCATCTGCCGGACATGCCGGAACCAGCTCTCAGACACACCAGAACCACGTGCCGGAGACGCCGGAAGCACCTGCCGAGCATGCCGGAGCCACCTGCTCGACTCGCCAGAAACACCTGCCGGACACGCCAAAATCACCTGCCGGGTACGCCAGAACCACCTGGCGGACACTCCGAAACCACCTGTCGCGCATGCCGGAACCACCTTTCAGACGTGCCGGAAGCACGTGCCGGACACGCCGGAATCACCTACCGGACAGACCGGAACCACCTGCCGAGCACGCCGGAGCCACCTGTTCGACTCGCTGGAACCACCTGCCGGACAGGCCAATATCAACTGCTGGCTATGCCAGAACCACCTGGGGGACGGTCCGGAATCACCTGCCAGCCATGGCGGAACCACCTCTCAGACGTACCAGAACCACCTGCCGGAGAAGCTGGAAACACGTCCTGGACAGTCTGGAACCACCTGCCGGCCAAGCCTGAACCACCTGCCAAGCACAACGGAACAACCTGCCAGACACGCCAAAATCACCTGCGTGTTATGCCAGAACCACTTGGAGGACTCTCTGGGATGACCTGCCGGGCATGCCGGAACCACCTCTCAGACGTGCCAGAACCATGTGGCGGACAGTCCGGAATCACCTGTTGGGCATGCGCAACCACCTCTGAGACGTACCAGAACCACATGCCGTGCAGGCTGGAACCACCTACCGGACAGACCGGAATCACCTTTCGGGCATGCCGGAACCACCTGTCAGATGTGCCAGAAACACGTGCCGGAGACGCCGGAAGCACCTGCCAAGAACGTCGCAACCACCTGCTCAACTCGCCTGAACCACCTGCCGGACATGCCAAAATCACCTGCCGACTATGCCAGAACCACATGGCGAACACTCCGGAATCACTTGCCCTGCATGCAGGAACCACCTCTCAGACATGCCAGAACCCCGTGCCAATGACCCCGGAAGCACCAGCCGAGCACGCCGGAACCACCTGCTCGACTCGCCAGAACCACCTGCTGATCACGCAAAAATCACCTGCCGGCTACGCCACAACCAGTTGGGGAACACTGTGGAATCACCTGCCAGGCTTGCTGGAACCACCTGCCAGTCATGCCAAAATCACCTGCCAACTACGCCAGAACCGCTTGGCGGACACTGTGGAAACACCTGTCGGGCCGGCTGGAACCACATCTCAGACGTGCCAGAAACGTGTTCATGAGATGCTGGAACCACACCCCTAACAGACGGATACCACCTGCCAGAACCGCCTGAACCACCTGCTGAGCACGCCGGAACCACCTGCTCGACTCACCGGTACCACCTCCCTGACACGCCAAAATCACCTGCTGGGTATGCCAGAACCACTTGGCGGCCACTCCGGAATCATCTGCCGGACATGCCGGAACCAGCTCTCAGACACACCAGAACCAAGTGCCGGAGACGCCGGAAGCACCTGCCGAGCATGCTGGAGCCACCTGCTCGACTCGCCAGAAACACCTGCCGGACACGCCAAAATCACCTGCCGGGTATGCCAGAACCACCTGGCGGACACTACGGAATCACCTGCCGCGCATGCCGGAACCACCTCTCAGACGTGCCGGAAGCACGTGCCGGACACGCCAGAAACACCTACCGGACAGACCGGAACCACCTGCCAAGAACGCCGGAGCCACCTGTTCGACTCGCTGGAACCACCTGCCGGACAGGCCAATATCAACTGCTGGCTATTCCAGAACCACCTGGGGGACAGTCCGGGATCACCTGCCAGCCATGGCGGAACCACCTCTCAGATGTACCAGAACCACCTGCCGGAGAAGCTGGAAACACGTCCTGGACAGACTGGAAGCACGTGACGGCCATGCCTGAACCACCTGCCGAGGACGGCGGAACCACCCGCCGGACACGCCAAAATCACCTGCGGGCTACGCCAGAACCACTTGGACGACTCTCCGAAATGACCTGCCGGGCATGTTGGAACCACCTCTCAGACGTGCCAGAAGCACGTGGCGGACAGTCCGGAATCACCTGTTGGGCATACGCAACCACCTCTGACACGTACCAGAACCACGTGCCGTGCAGGCTGGAACCACCTACCGGACAGACCGGAATCACCTTTCGGGCATGCCGGAACCACCTGTCAGATGTGCCAGAAACACGTGCCGGAGACGCCGGAAGCACCTGCCAAGAACGTCGCAACCACCTGCTCAACTCGCCTGAACCACCTGCCGGACATGCCAAAATCACCTGCCGACTATGCCAGAACCACTTGGCGAACACTCCGGAATCACTTGCCGGGCATGCAGGAACCACCTCTCAGACATGCCAGAACCCCGTGCCAATGACCCCGGAAGCACCAGCCGAGCACGCCGGAACCACCTGCTCGACTCGCCAGAACCACCTGCCGATCACGCAAAAATCACCTGCCGGCTACGCCACAACCAGTTGGGGAACACTGTGGAATCACCTGCCAGGCTTGCTGGAACCACCTGCCAGTCATGCCAAAATCACCTGCCAACTACGCCAGAACCGCTTGGCGGACACTGTGGAAACACCTGTCGGGCCGGCTGGAACCACATCTCAGACGTGCCAGAAACGTGTTCATGAGATGCTGGAACCACACCCCGAACAGACGGATACCACCTGCCAGAACCGCCTGAACCACCTGCTGAGCACGCCGGAACCACCTGCTCGACTCACCGGTACCACCTCCCTGACACGCCAAAATCACCTGCTGGGTATGCCAGAACCACTTGGCGGCCACTCCGGAATCATCTGCCGGACATGCCGGAACCAGCTCTCAGACACACCAGAACCAAGTGCCGGAGACGCCGGAAGCACCTGCCGAGCATGCTGGAGCCACCTGCTCGACTCGCCAGAAACACCTGCCGGACACGCCAAAATCACCTGCCGGGTATGCCAGAACCACCTGGCGGACACTACGGAATCACCTGCCGCGCATGCCGGAACCACCTCTCAGACGTGCCGGAAGCACGTGCCGGACACGCCAGAAACACCTACCGGACAGACCGGAACCACCTGCCAAGAACGCCGGAGCCACCTGTTCGACTCGCTGGAACCACCTGCCGGACAGGCCAATATCAACTGCTGGCTATTCCAGAACCACCTGGGGGACAGTCCGGGATCACCTGCCAGCCATGGCGGAACCACCTCTCAGATGTACCAGAACCACCTGCCGGAGAAGCTGGAAACACGTCCTGGACAGACTGGAAGCACGTGACGGCCATGCCTGAACCACCTGCCGAGCACGGCGGAACCACCCGCCGGACACGCCAAAATCACCTGCGGGCTACGCCAGAACCACTTGGACGACTCTCCGAAATGACCTGCCGGGCATGTTGGAACCACCTCTCAGACGTGCCAGAAGCACGTGGTGGACAGTCCGGAATCACCTGTTGGGCATACGCAACCACCTCTGACACGTACCAGAACCACGTGCCGTGCACGCCGGAACCACCTACCGGACAGACCGGAATCAACTTTTGGGCATGCCGGAACCACCAGTCAGATGTGCCAGAAACACGTGCCAGAGACGCCGGAAGCACCTGCCGAGCACGTCGCAAGCACCTGCTCAACTCGCTTGAACCACCTGCCGGACACGCCAAAATCACCTGCCCGCTACACCAGCACCACTTCGGGGACAAGCCGGAATCACGTGAGGGGCATGCCGGCACAGCCTCTCAGACTGAACCTCGTGCCGGACACCACAGAACCACCTGCCGGACAGACCGGAACCACCTGCCGGACACGCCGGAAAAACCGGCTCGACCCGCCGGAACGACCGCTGGACATGCAAAATCACCTGCCGGCTACGCCGGAAACACTTGGCGAACACTCCGGAATCACCTGCCGGGCATGCCGGAACCACCTCTCAGATATGCCAGAACCACGTGCCAATGACCCCGGAAGCACCTGCCGAGCACGCCGGAACCACCTGCTCGACTCGCCAGAACAACCTGCCGGACACGCAAAAATCACCTGCCGGCTACGCCACAACCAGTTGGGGAACACTTCGGAATCACCTGCCGGGCTTGCTGGAACCACCTGCCGGTCATGCCAAAATCACCTGCCAACTACGCCAGTACCACTTGGCGGACACTGTGGAAACACCTGTCGGGCCGGCCGGAACCACATCTCACACGTGCCAGAACCATGTGCATGAGATGCTGGAACCACACCCCGAACAGACGGAAAACACCTGCCAGACCCGTCTGAACAACCTGCCGAGCACGCCGGAGCCACCTGCTCGACTCGCCGGAACCACCTACCTTACATGCCCAAATCACCAGCCGGGTATGCCAGAACCACTTGGCGGACACTCCGGAATCATCTGCCGGACATGCCGGAACCAGCTCTCAGACACACCAGAACCACGTGCCGGACACGCCCGAATCACCTAGCGCACCACCGGAACCACCTGCCGAGCACGCCGGAGCCACCTGTTCGACTGGCTCTAACCACCTGCCGGACAGGCCAATATTAACTGCTGGCTATGCCAGAACCACCTGGGGGACAGTCCGGGATCACCTGCCAGCCATGGCGGAACCACATCTCAGACGTACCAGAACCACCTGCCGGAGAAGCTGGAAACACGTCCTGGACAGACTGGAACCACGTGACGGCCATGCCTGAACCACCTGCCGAGCACGGCGGAACCACCTGCCGGACACGCCAAAATCACCTGCGGGCTACGCCAGAACCACTTGGACGACTCTCCGAAATGACCTGCCGGGCATGTTGGAACCACCTCTCAGACGTGCCAGAAGCACGTGGCGGACAGTCCGGAATCACCTGTTGGGCATACGCAACCACCTCTGAGACGTACCAGAACCACGTGCCGTGCACGCCGGAACCACCTACCGGACAGACCGGAATCAACTTTTGGGTATGCCGGAACCACCAGTCAGATGTGCCAGAAACACGTGCCGGAGACGCCGGAAGCACCTGCCGAGCACGTCGCAACCACCTGCTCAACTCGCCTGAACCACCTGCCGGACATGCCAAAATCACCTGCCGACTATGCCAGAACCACTTGGCGAACACTCCGGAATCACTTGCCGGGCATGCAGGAACCACCTCTCAGACATGCCAGAACCCCGTGCCAATGACCCCGGAAGCACCAGCCGAGCACGCCGGAACCACCTGCTCAACTCGCCTGAACGACCTGCCGGACACGCCAAAATCACCTGCCCGCTACACCAGCACCACTTCGGGGACAAGCCGGAATCACGTGAGGGGCATGCCGGCACAGCCTCTCAGACTGAACCTCGTGCCGGACACCACAGAACCACCTGCCGGACAGACCGGAACCACCTGCCGGACACGCCGGAACCACCGGCTCGACCCGCCAGAACAACCACTGGACATGCAAAATCACCTGCCGGCTACGCCGGAAACACTTGGCGAACACTCCGGAATCACCTGCCGGGCATGCCGGAACCACCTCTCAGATATGCCAGAACCACGTGCCAATGACCCCGGAAGCACCTGCCGAGCACGCCGGAACCACCTGCTCGACTCGCCAGAACCACCTGCCGGACACGCAAAAATCACCTGCTGGCTACGCCACAACCAGTTGGGGAACACTTCGGAATCACCTGCCGGGCTTGCTGGAACCACCTGCCGGTCATGCCAAAATCACCTGCCAACTACGCCAGTACCACTTGGCGGACACTGTGGAAACACCTGTCGGGCCGGCCGGAACCACATCTCACACGTGCCAGAACCATGTGCATGAGATGCTGGAACCACACCCCGAACAGACGGAAAACACCTGCCAGACCCGTCTGAACAACCTGCCGAGCACGCCGGAGCCACCTGCTCGACTCGCCGGAACCACCTACCTGACATGCCCAAATCACCAGCCGGGTATGCCAGAACCACTTGGCGGACACTCCGGAATCATCTGCCGGACATGCCGGAACCAGCTCTCAGACACACCAGAACCACGTGCCGGACACGCCCGAATCACCTAGCGCACCACCGGAACCACCTGCCGAGCACGCCGGAGCCACCTGTTCGACTGGCTCTAACCACCTGCCGGACAGGCCAATATTAACTGCTGGCTATGCCAGAACCACCTGGGGGACGGTCCGGAATCACCTGCCAGCCATGGCGGACCCACCTCTCACACGTACCAGAACCACCTGCCGGAGAAGCTGGAAAAACGTCCTGGACAGTCTGGAACCACCTGCCGGCCAAGCCTGAACCACCTGCCAAGCACAACGGAACAACCTGCCAGACACGCCAAAATCACCTGCGTGTTATGCCAGAACCACTTGGAGGACTCTCTGGGATGACCTGCCGGGCATGCCGGAACCACCTCTCAGACGTGCCCGAACCATGTGGCGGACAGTCCGGAATCACCTGTTGGGCATGCGCAACCACCTCTGAGACGTACCAGAACCACATGCCGTGCAGGCTGGAACCATCTACCGGACAGACCGGAATCACCTTTCGGGCATGCCGGAACCACCTGTCAGATGTGCCAGAAACACGTGCCGGAGATGCCGGAAGCACCTGCCAAGCACGTTGGAACCACCTGCTCAACTCGCCTGAACCACCTGCCGGACATGCCAAAATCACCTACCGACTATGCCAGAACCACTTGGCGAACACTCCGGAATCACTTGCCAGGCATGCAGGAACCACCTCTCAGACATGCCAGAATCCCGTGCCAATGACCCCGGAAGCTCCAGCCGAGCACGCCAGAACCACCTGCTCAACTCGCCTGATCCACCTGCCGGACACGCCAAAATCACCTGCCCGCTACACCAGCACCACTTCGGGGACAAGCCAGAATCACGTGAGGGGCATGCCGGCACAGCCTCTCAGACTGAACCTCGTGCCGGACACCACAGAACCACCTGCTGGACAGACCGGAACCACCTGCCGGACACGCCGGAACCACCGGCTCGACCCGCCGGAACGACCGCTGGACATGCAAAATCACCTGCCGGCTATGCCGGAAACACTTGGCGAACACTCCGGAATCACCTGCCGGGCATGCCGGAACCACCTCTCAGATATGCCAGAACCACGTGCCAATGACCCCGGAAGCACCTGCCGAGCACGCCGGAACCACCTGCTCGACTCGCCCGAACCACATGCCGAACAGGCAAAAATCACCTGCCAGCTACGCCACAACCAGTTGGGGAACACTTCGGAATCACCTGCCGGCCTTGCAGGAACCACCTGCCGGTCATGCCAAAATCACCTGCCAACTACGCCAGTACCACTTGGCGGACACTGTGGAAACACCTGTCGGGCCGGCCGGAACCACATCTCACACGTGCCAGAACCATGTGGATGAGATGCTGGAACCACACCCCGAACAGACGGAAAACACCTGCCAGACCCGTCTGAACAACCTGCCGAGCACGCCGGAGCCACCTGCTCGACTCGCCGGAACCACCTACCTGACATGCCCAAATCACCAGCCGGGTATGCCAGAACCACTTGGCGGACACTCCGGAATCATCTGCCGGACATGCCGGAACCAGCTCTCAGACACACCAGAACCACGTGCCGGAGACGCCGGAAGCACCTGCCGAGGATGCCGGAGCCACCTGCTCGACTCGCCAGAAACACCTGCCGGACACGCCAAAATCACCTGCCGGGTACGCCAGAACCACCTGGCGGACACTCCGAAATCACCTGTCGCGCATGCCGGAACCACCTCTCAGACGTGCCGGAAGCACGTGCCGGACACGCCAGAAACACCTACCGGACAGACCGGAACGACCTGCCAAGAACGCCGGAGCCACCTGTTCGACTGGCTGGAACCACCTGCCGGACAGGCCAATATCAACTGCTGGCTATTCCAGAACCACCTGGGGGACAGTCCGGGATCACCTGCCAGCCATGGCGGAACCACCTCTCAGATGTACCAGAACCACCTGCCGGAGAAGCTGGAAACACGTCCTGGACAGACTGGAACCACGTGACGGCCATGCCTGAACCACCTGCCGAGCACGGCGGAACCACCCGCCGGACACGCCAAAATCACCTGCGGGCTACGCCAGAACCACTTGGACGACTCTCCGAAATGACCTGCCGGGCATGTTGGAACCACCTCTCAGACGTGCCAGAAGCACGTGGTGGACAGTCCGGAATCACCTGTTGGGCATACGCAACCACCTCTGACACGTACCAGAACCACGTGCCGTGCACGCCGGAACCACCTACCGGACAGACCGGAATCAACTTTTGGGCATGCCGGAACCACCAGTCAGATGTGCCAGAAACACGTGCCGGAGACGCCGGAAGCACCTGCCGAGCACGTCGCAAGCACCTGCTCAACTCGCCTGAACCACCTGCCGGACACGCCAAAATCACCTGCCCGCTACACCAGCACCACTTCGGGGACAAGCCGGAATCACGTGAGGGGCATGCCGGCACAGCCTCTCAGACTGAACCTCGTGCCGGACACCACAGAACCACCTGCCGGACAGACCGGAACCACCTGCCGGACACGCCGGAAAAACCGGCTCGACCCGCCGGAACGACCGCTGGACATGCAAAATCACCTGCCGGCTACGCCGGAAACACTTGGCGAACACTCCGGAATCACCTGCCGGGCATGCCGGAACCACCTCTCAGATATGCCAGAACCACGTGCCAATGACCCCGGAAGCACCTGCCGAGCACGCCGGAACCACCTGCTCGACTCGCCAGAACCACCTGCCGGACACGCAAAAATCACCTGCCGGCTACGCCACAACCAGTTGGGGAACACTTCGGAATCACCTGCCGGGCTTGCTGGAACCACCTGCCGGTCATGCCAAAATCACCTGCCAACTACGCCAGTACCACTTGGCGGACACTGTGGAAACACCTGTCGGGCCGGCCGGAACCACATCTCACACGTGCCAGAACCATGTGCATGAGATGCTGGAACCACACCCCGAACAGACGGAAAACACCTGCCAGACCCGTCTGAACAACCTGCCGAGCACGCCGGAGCCACCTGCTCGACTCGCCGGAACCACCTACCTGACATGCCCAAATCACCAGCCGGGTATGCCAGAACCACTTGGCAGACACTCCGGAATCATCTGCCGGACATGCCGGAACCAGCTCTCAGACACACCAGAACCACGTGCCGGACACGCCCGAATCACCTAGCGCACCACCGGAACCACCTGCCGAGCACGCCGGAGCCACCTGTTCGACTGGCTCTAACCACCTGCCGGACAGGCCAATATTAACTGCTGGCTATGCCAGAACCACCTGGGGGACAGTCCGGGATCACCTGCCAGCCATGGCGGAACCACATCTCAGACGTACCAGAACCACCTGCCGGAGAAGCTGGAAACACGTCCTGGACAGACTGGAACCACGTGACGGCCATGCCTGAACCACCTGCCGAGCACGGCGGAACCACCTGCCGGACACGCCAAAATCACCTGCGGGCTACGCCAGAACCACTTGGACGACTCTCCGAAATGACCTGCCGGGCATGTTGGAACCACCTCTCAGACGTGCCAGAAGCACGTGGCGGACAGTCCGGAATCACCTGTTGGGCATACGCAACCACCTCTGAGACGTACCAGAACCACGTGCCGTGCACGCCGGAACCACCTACCGGACAGACCGGAATCAACTTTTGGGCATGCCGGAACCACCAGTCAGATGTGCCAGAAACACGTGCCGGAGACGCCGGAAGCACCTGCCGAGCACGTCGCAACCACCTGCTCAACTCGCCTGAACCACCTGCCGGACATGCCAAAATCACCTGCCGACTATGCCAGAACCACTTGGCGAACACTCCGGAATCACTTGCCGGGCATGCAGGAACCACCTCTCAGACATGCCAGAACCCCGTGCCAATGACCCCGGAAGCACCAGCCGAGCACGCCGGAACCACCTGCTCAACTCGCCTGAACGACCTGCCGGACACGCCAAAATCACCTGCCCGCTACACCAGCACCACTTCGGGGACAAGCCGGAATCACGTGAGGGGCATGCCGGCACAGCCTCTCAGACTGAACCTCGTGCCGGACACCACAGAACCACCTGCCGGACAGACCGGAACCACCTGCCGGACACGCCGGAACCACCGGCTCGACCCGCCGGAACGACCGCTGGACATGCAAAATCACCTGCCGGCTACGCCGGAAACACTTGGCGAACACTCCGGAATCACCTGCCGGGCATGCCGGAACCACCTCTCAGATATGCCAGAACCACGTGCCAATGACCCCGGAAGCACCTGCCGAGCACGCCGGAACCACCTGCTCGACTCGCCAGAACCACCTGCCGGACACGCAAAAATCACCTGCTGGCTACGCCACAACCAGTTGGGGAACACTTCGGAATCACCTGCCGGGCTTGCTGGAACCACCTGCCGGTCATGCCAAAATCACCTGCCAACTACGCCAGTACCACTTGGCGGACACTGTGGAAACACCTGTCGGGCCGGCCGGAACCACATCTCACACGTGCCAGAACCATGTGCATGAGATGCTGGAACCACACCCCGAACAGACGGAAAACACCTGCCAGACCCGTCTGAACAACCTGCCGAGCACGCCGGAGCCACCTGCTCGACTCGCCGGAACCACCTACCTGACATGCCCAAATCACCAGCCGGGTATGCCAGAACCACTTGGCGGACACTCCGGAATCATCTGCCGGACATGCCGGAACCAGCTCTCAGACACACCAGAACCACGTGCCGGACACGCCGGAATCACCTAGCGCACCACCGGAACCACCTGCCGAGCACGCCGGAGCCACCTGTTCGACTGGCTCTAACCACCTGCCGGACAGGCCAATATTAACTGCTGGCTATGCCAGAACCACCTGGGGGACGGTCCGGGATCACCTGCCAGCCATGGCGGACCCACCTCTCACACGTACCAGAACCACCTGCCGGAGAAGCTGGAAAAACGTCCTGGACAGTCTGGAACCACCTGCCGGCCAAGCCTGAACCACCTGCCAAGCACAACGGAACAACCTGCCAGACACGCCAAAATCACCTGCGTGTTATGCCAGAACCACTTGGAGGACTCTCTGGGATGACCTGCCGGGCATGCCGGAACCACCTCTCAGACGTGCCCGAACCATGTGGCGGACAGTCCGGAATCACCTGTTGGGCATGCGCAACCACCTCTGAGACGTACCAGAACCACATGCCGTGCAGGCTGGAACCACCTACCGGACAGACCGGAATCACCTTTCGGGCATGCCGGAACCACCTGTCAGATGTGCCAGAAACACGTGCCGGAGATGCCGGAAGCACCTGCCAAGCACGTTGGAACCACCTGCTCAACTCGCCTGAACCACCTGCCGGACATGCCAAAATCACCTGCCGACTATGCCAGAACTACTTGGCGAACACTCCGGAATCACTTGCCGGGCATGCAGGAACCACCTCTCAGACATGCCAGAATCCCGTGCCAATGACCCCGGAAGCACCAGCCGAGCACGCCAGAACCACCTGCTCAACTCGCCTGATCCACCTGCCGGACACGCCAAAATCACCTGCCCGCTACACCAGCACCACTTCGGGGACAAGCCAGAATCACGTGAGGGGCATACCGGCACAGACTCTCAGACTGAACCTCGTGCCGGACACCACAGAACCACCTGCCGGACAGACCGGAACCACCTGCCGGACACGCCGGAACCACCGGCTCGACCCGCCGGAACGACCGCTGGACATGCAAAATCACCTGCCGGCTACGCCGGAAACACTTGCCGAACACTCCGGAATCACCTGCCGGGCATGCCGGAACCACCTCTCAGATATGCCAGAACCACGTGCCAATGACCCCGGAAGCACCTGCCGAGCACGCCGGAACCACCTGCTCGACTCGCCCGAACCACATGCCGGACAGGCAAAAATCACCTGCCAGCTACGCCACAACCAGTTGGGGAACACTTCGGAATCACCTGCCGGCCTTGCAGGAACCACCTGCCGGTCATGCCAAAATCACCTGCCAACTACGCCAGTACCACTTGGCGGACACTGTGGAAACACCTGTCGGGCCGGCCGGAACCACATCTCACACGTGCCAGAACCATGTGGATGAGATGCTGGAACCACACCCCGAACAGACGGAAAACACCTGCCAAACCCGTCTGAACAACCTGCCGAGCACGCCGGAGCCACCTGCTCGACTCGCCGGAACCACCTACCTGACATGCCCAAATCACCAGCCGGGTATGCCAGAACCACTTAGCGGACACTCCGGAATCATCTGCCGGACATGCCGGAACCAGCTCTCAGACACACCAGAACCACGTGCCGGAGACGCCGGAAGCACCTGCCGAGGATGCCGGAGCCACCTGCTCGACTCGCCAGAAACACCTGCCGGACACGCCAAAATCACCTGCCGGGTACGCCAGAACCACCTGGCGGACACTCCGAAATCACCTGCCGCGCATGCCGGAACCACCTCTCAGACGTGCCGGAAGCACGTGCCGGACACGCCGGAATCACCTAGCGGACAGACCGGAACCACCTGCCGAGCACGCCGGAGCCACCTGTTCGACTTGCTGGAGCCACCTGCCGGACAGGCCAATATCAACTGCTGGCTATGCCAGAACCACCTGGGGGACAGTCCGGGATCACCTGTCAGCCATGGCGGAACCACCTCTCACACGGACTAGAACCACCTGCCGGAGAAGCAGGAAACACGTCCTGGACAGACTGGAACCACGTGACGGCCATGCCTGAACCACCTGCCGAGCACGGTCGAACCACCTGCCGGACACGCCAAAATCACCTGCGGGCTACGCCAGAACCACTTGGACGACTCTCCGAAATGACCTGCCGGGCATGTTGGAACCACCTCTCAGACGTGCCAGAAGCACGTGGTGGACAGTCCGGAATCACCTGTTGGGCATACGCAACCACCTCTGACACGTACCAGAACCACGTGCCGTGCACGCCGGAACCACCTACCGGACAGACCGGAATCAACTTTTGGGCATGCCGGAACCACCAGTCAGATGTGCCAGAAACACGTGCCGGAGACGCCGGAAGCACCTGCCGAGCACGTCGCAAGCACCTGCTCAACTCGCCTGAACCACCTGCCGGACACGCCAAAATCACCTGCCCGCTACACCAGCACCACTTCGGGGACAAGCCGGAATCACGTGAGGGGCATGCCGGCACAGCCTCTCAGACTGAACCTCGTGCCGGACACCACAGAACCACCTGCCGGACAGACCGGAACCACCTGCCGGACACGCCGGAAAAACCGGCTCGACCCGCCGGAACGACCGCTGGACATGCAAAATCACCTGCCGGCTACGCCGGAAACACTTGGCGAACACTCCGGAATCACCTGCCGGGCATGCCGGAACCACCTCTCAGATATGCCAGAACCACGTGCCAATGACCCCGGAAGCACCTGCCGAGCACGCCGGAACCACCTGCTCGACTCGCCAGAACCACCTGCCGGACACGCAAAAATCACCTGCCGGCTACGCCACAACCAGTTGGGGAACACTTCGGAATCACCTGCCGGGCTTGCTGGAACCACCTGCCGGTCATGCCAAAATCACCTGCCAACTACGCCAGTACCACTTGGCGGACACTGTGGAAACACCTGTCGGGCCGGCCGGAACCACATCTCACACGTGCCAGAACCATGTGCATGAGATGCTGGAACCACACCCCGAACAGACGGAAAACACCTGCCAGACCCGTCTGAACAACCTGCCGAGCACGCCGGAGCCACCTGCTCGACTCGCCGGAACCACCTACCTGACATGCCCAAATCACCAGCCGGGTATGCCAGAACCACTTGGCGGACACTCCGGAATCATCTGCCGGACATGCCGGAACCAGCTCTCAGACACACCAGAACCACGTGCCGGACACGCCCGAATCACCTAGCGCACCACCGGAACCACCTGCCGAGCACGCCGGAGCCACCTGTTCGACTGGCTCTAACCACCTGCCGGACAGGCCAATATTAACTGCTGGCTATGCCAGAACCACCTGGGGGACAGTCCGGGATCACCTGCCAGCCATGGCGGAACCACATCTCAGACGTACCAGAACCACCTGCCGGAGAAGCTGGAAACACGTCCTGGACTGACTGGAACCACCTGACGGCCATGCCTGAACCACCTGCCGAGCACGGCGGAACCACCTGCCGGACACGCCAAAATCACCTGCGGGCTACGCCAGAACCACTTGGACGACTCTCCGAAATGACCTGCCGGGCATGTTGGAACCACCTCTCAGACGTGCCAGAAGCACGTGGCGGACAGTCCGGAATCACCTGTTGGGCATACGCAACCACCTCTGAGACGTACCAGAACCACGTGCCGTGCACGCCGGAACCACCTACCGGACAGACCGGAATCAACTTTTGGGCATGCCGGAACCACCAGTCAGATGTGCCAGAAACACGTGCCGGAGACGCCGGAAGCACCTGCCGAGCACGTCGCAACCACCTGCTCAACTCGCCTGAACCACCTGCCGGACATGCCAAAATCACCTGCCGACTATGCCAGAACCACTTGGCGAACACTCCGGAATCACTTGCCGGGCATGCAGGAACCACCTCTCAGACATGCCAGAACCCCGTGCCAATGACCCCGGAAGCACCAGCTGAGCACGCCGGAACCACCTGCTCAACTCGCCTGAACGACCTGCCGGACACGCCAAAATCACCTGCCCGCTACACCAGCACCACTTCGGGGACAAGCCGGAATCACGTGAGGGGCATGCCGGCACAGCCTCTCAGACTGAACCTCGTGCCGGACACCACAGAACCACCTGCCGGACAGACCGGAACCACCTGCCGGACACGCCGGAAAAACCGGCTCGACCCGCCGGAACGACCGCTGGACATGCAAAATCACCTGCCGGCTACGCCGGAAACACTTGGCGAACACTCCGGAATCACCTGCCGGGCATGCCGGAACCACCTCTCAGATATGCCAGAACCACGTGCCAATGACCCCGGAAGCACCTGCCGAGCACGCCGGAACCACCTGCTCGACTCGCCAGAACCACCTGCCGGACACGCAAAAATCACCTGCTGGCTACGCCACAACCAGTTGGGGAACACTTCGGAATCACCTGCCGGGCTTGCTGGAACCACCTGCCGGTCATGCCAAAATCACCTGCCAACTACGCCAGTACCACTTGGCGGACACTGTGGAAACACCTGTCGGGCCGGCCGGAACCACATCTCACACGTGCCAGAACCATGTGCATGAGATGCTGGAACCACACCCCGAACAGACGGAAAACACCTGCCAGACCCGTCTGAACAACCTGCCGAGCACGCCGGAGCCACCTGCTCGACTCGCCGGAACCACCTACCTGACATGCCCAAATCACCAGCCGGGTATGCCAGAACCACTTGGCGGACACTCCGGAATCATCTGCCGGACATGCCGGAACCAGCTCTCAGACACACCAGAACCACGTGCCGGACACGCCGGAATCACCTAGCGCACCACCGGAACCACCTGCCGAGCACGCCGGAGCCACCTGTTCGACTGGCTCTAACCACCTGCCGGACAGGCCAATATTAACTGCTGGCTATGCCAGAACCACCTGGGGGACGGTCCGGAATCACCTGCCAGCCATGGCGGACCCACCTCTCACACGTACCAGAACCACCTGCCGGAGAAGCTGGAAAAACGTCCTGGACAGTCTGGAACCACCTGCCGGCCAAGCCTGAACCACCTGCCAAGCACAACGGAACAACCTGCCAGACACGCCAAAATCACCTGCGTGTTATGCCAGAACCACTTGGAGGACTCTCTGGGATGACCTGCCGGGCATGCCGGAACCACCTCTCAGACGTGCCCGAACCATGTGGCGGACAGTCCGGAATCACCTGTTGGGCATGCGCAACCACCTCTGAGACGTACCAGAACCACATGCCGTGCAGGCTGGAACCAACTACCGGACAGACCGGAATCACCTTTCGGGCATGCCGGAACCACCTGTCAGATGTGCCAGAAACACGTGCCGGAGATGCCGGAAGCACCTGCCAAGCACGTTGGAACCACCTGCTCAACTCGCCTGAACCACCTGCCGGACATGCCAAAATCACCTGCCGACTATGCCAGAACTACTTGGCGAACACTCCGGAATCACTTGCCGGGCATGCAGGAACCACCTCTCAGACATGCCAGAATCCCGTGCCAATGACCCCGGAAGCACCAGCCGAGCACGCCAGAACCACCTGCTCAACTCGCCTGATCCACCTGCCGGACACGCCAAAATCACCTGCCCGCTACACCAGCACCACTTCGGGGACAAGCCAGAATCACGTGAGGGGCATGCCGGCACAGACTCTCAGACTGAACCTCGTGCCGGACACCACAGAACCACCTGCCGGACAGACCGGAACCACCTGCCGGACACGCCGGAACCACCGGCTCGACCCGCCGGAACGACCGCTGGACATGCAAAATCACCTGCCGGCTACGCCGGAAACACTTGCCGAACACTCCGGAATCACCTGCCGGGCATGCCGGAACCACCTCTCAGATATGCCAGAACCACGTGCCAATGACCCCGGAAGCACCTGCCGAGCACGCCGGAACCACCTGCTCGACTCGCCCGAACCACATGCCGGACAGGCAAAAATCACCTGCCAGCTACGCCACAACCAGTTGGGGAACACTTCGGAATCACCTGCCGGCCTTGCAGGAACCACCTGCCGGTCATGCCAAAATCACCTGCCAACTACGCCAGTACCACTTGGCGGACACTGTGGAAACACCTGTCGGGCCGGCCGGAACCACATCTCACACGTGCCAGAACCATGTGGATGAGATGCTGGAACCACACCCCGAACAGACGGAAAACACCTGCCAGACCCGTCTGAACAACCTGCCGAGCACGCCGGAGCCACCTGCTCGACTCGCTGGAACCACCTACCTGACATGCCCAAATCACCAGCCGGGTATGCCAGAACCACTTGGCGGACACTCCGGAATCATCTGCCGGACATGCCGGAACCAGCTCTCAGACACACCAGAACCACGTGCCGGAGACGCCGGAAGCACCTGCCGAGGATGCCGGAGCCACCTGCTCGACTCGCCAGAAACACCTGCCGGACACGCCAAAATCACCTGCCGGGTACGCCAGAACCACCTGGCGGACACTCCGAAATCACCTGCCGCGCATGCCGGAACCACCTCTCAGACGTGCCGGAAGCACGTGCCGGACACGCCGGAATCACCTAGCGGACAGACCGGAACCACCTGCCGAGCACGCCGGAGCCACCTGTTCGACTGGCTGGAGCCACCTGCCGGACAGGCCAATATCAACTGCTGGCTATGCCAGAACCACCTGGGGGACAGTCCGGGATCACCTGCCAGCCATGGCGGAACCACCTCTCACACGGACCAGAACCACCTGCCGGAGAAGCAGGAAACACGTCCTGGACAGACTGGAACCACGTGACGGCCATGCCTGAACCACCTGCCGAGCACGGTCGAACCACCTGCCGGACACGCCAAAATCACCTGCGGCCTACGCCAGAACCACTTGGACGACTCTCCGAAATGACCTGCTGGGCATGTTGGAACCACCTCTCAGACGTGCCAGAAGCACGTGGCGGACAGTCGGGAATCACCTGTTGGGCATACGCAACCACCTCTGAGACGTACCAGAACCACGTGCCGTGCACGCCGGAACCACCTACCGGACAGACCGGAATCAACTTTTGGGCATGCCGGAACCACCAGTCAGATGTGCCAGAAACACGTGCCGGAGACGCCGGAAGCACCTGCCGAGCACGTCGCAACCACCTGCTCAACTCGCCTGAACCACCTGCCGGACACGCCAAAATCACCTGCCCGCTACACCAGCACCACTTCGGGGACAAGCCGGAATCACGTGAGGGGCATGCCGGCACAGCCTCTCAGACTGAACCTCGTGCCGGACACCACAGAACCACCTGCCGGACAGACCGGAACCACCTGCCGGACACGCCGGAACCACCGGCTCGACCCGCCGGAACGACCGCTGGACATGCAAAATCACCTGCCGGCTACGCCGGAAACACTTGGCGAACACTCCGGAATCACCTGCCGGGCATGCCGGAACCACCTCTCAGATAAGCCAGAACCACGTGCCAATGACCCCGGAAGCACCAGCCGAGCACGCCGGAACCACCTGCTCAACTCGCCAGAACCACCTGCCGGACACGCAAAAATCACCTGCCGGCAACACCACAACCAGTTGGGGAACACGTCGGAATCACCTGCCGGGCTTGCTGGAACCACCTGCCGGTCATGCCAAAATCACCTGCCAACTACGCCAGGACCACTTGGCGGACACTGTCGAAACACCTGTCGGGCCGGCCGGAACCACATCTCAGACGTGCCAGAACCATGTGCATGATATGCTGGAACCACACCCCGAACAGACGGAAAACACCTGCCAGACCCGTCTGAACAACCTGCCGAGCACGCCGGAGCCACCTGCTCGACTCGCCGGAACCACCTACCTGACATGCCCAAATCACCAGTCGGGTATGCCAGAACCACTTGGCGGACACTCCGGAATCATCTGCCGGACATGCCGGAACCAGCTCTCAGACACACCAGAACCACGTGCCGGAGACGCCGGAAGCACCTGCCGAGCATGCCGGAGCCACCTGCTCGACTCGCCAGAAACACCTGCCGGACACGCCAAAATCACCTGCCGGGTACGCCAGAACCACCTGGCGGACACTCCGAAACCACCTGTCGCGCATGCTGGAACCACCTCTCAGACGTGCCGGAAGCACGTGCCGGACACGCCGGAATCACCTACCGGACAGACCGGAACCACCTGCCAAGAACGCCAGAGCCGCCTGTTCGACTCGCTGGAACCACCTGCCGGACAGGCCAATATAAACTGCTGGCTATGCCAGAACCACCTGGGGGACAGTCCGGGATCACCTGCCAGCCATGGCTGAACCACCTCTCAGACGTACCAGAACCACCTGCCGGAGAAGCTGGAAACACGTCCTGGACAGACTGGAACCACGTGACGGCCATGCCTGAACCACCTGCCGAGCACGGCGGAACCACCTGCCGGACACGCCAAAATCACCTGCGGGCTACGCCAGAACCACTTGGACGACTCTCCGAAATGACCTGCCGGGCATGTTGGAACCACCTCTCAGACGTGCCAGAAGCACGTGGCGGACAGTCCGGAATCACCTGTTGGGCATACGCAACCACCTCTGAGACGTACCAGAACCACGTGCCGTGCACGCCGGAACCACCTACCGGACAGACCGGAATCAACATTTGGGCATCCCGGAACCACCAGTCAGATGTGCCAGAAACACGTGCCAGAGACGCCGGAAGCACCTGCCAAGCACGTCGCAAGCACCTGCTCAACTCGCCTGAACCACCTGCCGGACACGCCAAAATCACCTGCCCGCTACACCAGCACCACTTCGGGGACAAGCCGGAATCACGTGAGGGGCATGCCGGCACAGCCTCTCAGACTGAACCTCGTGCCGGACACCACAGAACCACCTGCCGGACAGACCGGAACCACCTGCCGGACACGCCGGAACCACCGGCTCGACCCGCCGGAACGACCGCTGGACATGCAAAATCACCTGCCGGCTACGCCGGAAACACTTGGCGGACACTCCGGAATCATCTGCCGGACATGCCGGAACCAGCTCTCAGACACACCAGAACCACGTGCCGGAGACGCCGGAAGCACCTGCCGAGCATGCCGGAGCCACCTGCTCGACTCGCCAGAAACACCTGCCGGACACGCCAAAATCACCTGCCGGGTACGCCAGAACCACCTGGCGGACACTCCGAAACCACCTGTCACGCATGCCGGAACCACCTCTCAGACGTGCCGGAAGCACGTGCCGGACACGCCGGAATCACCTACCGGACAGACCGGAACCACCTGCCGAGCACGCCGGAACCACCTGCTCGACTCACCGGTACCACCTCCCTGACACGCCAAAATCACCTGCTGGGTATGCCAGAACCACTTGGTGGACACTCCGGGATCACCTGCCGGACATGACGGAACCAGCAATCAGACACACCAGAACCAAGTGCCGGAGACGCCGGAAGCACCTGCCGAGCATGCCGGAGCCACCTGCTCGACTCGCCAGAAACACCTGCCGGACTCGCCAAAATCACCTGCCGGGTATGCCAGAACCACCTGGCGGACACTACGGAATCACCTGTCACGCATGCCGGAACCACCTCTCAGACGTGTCGGAAGCACGTGCCGGACACGCCGGAAACACCTACCGGACAGACCGGAACCACCTGCCAAGAACGCCGGAGCCACCTGTTCGACACGCTGGACCCACCTGCCGGACAGGAAAATATCAACTGCTGGCTATGCCAGAACCACCTGGGGGACAGTCCGGGATCACCTGCCAGCCATGGCGGAACCACCTCTCAGACGTACCAGAACCACCTGCCGGAGAAGCTGGAAACACGTCCTGGACAGACTGGAACCACGTGACGGCCGTGCCTGAACCACCTGCCGAGCACGGCGGAACCACCTGCCGGACACGCCAAAATCACCTGCGGGCTACGCCAGAACCACTTGGACGACTCTCCGAAATGACCTGCCGGGCATGTTGGAACCACCTCTCAGACTTGCCAGAAGCACGTGGCGGACAGTCCGGAATCACCTGTTGGGCATACGCAACCACCTCTGAGACGTACCAGAACCACCTGCCGTGCACGCCGGAACCACCTACCGGACAGACCGGAATCAACTTTTGGGCATGCCGGAACCACCAGTCAGATGTGCCAGAAAAACGTGCCGGAGACGCCGGAAGCACTTGCCGAGCACGTCGCAACCACCTGCTCAACTCGCCTGAACCACTTGCCGGACATGCCAAAATCACCTGCCCGCTACACCAGCACCACTTCGGGGACAAGCCGGAATCACGTGAGGGGCATGCCGGCACAGCCTCTCAGACTGAACCTCGTGCCGGACACCACAGAACCACCTGCCGGACAGACCGGAACCACCTGCCGGACACGCCGGAACCACCGGCTCGACCCGCCGGAACGACTGCTGGACATGCAAAATCACCTGCCGGCTACGCCGGAAAAACTTGGCGAACACTCCGGAATCACCTGCCGGGCATGCCGGAACCACCTGCTCGACTCGCCAGAACCACCTGCCGGACACGCAAAAATCACCTGCCGGCTACGCCACAACCAGTTGGGGAACACTTCGGAATCACCTGCCGGCCTTGCTGGAACCACCTGCCGGTCATGCCAAAATCACCTGCCAACTACACCAGGACCACTTGGCGGACACTGTGGAAACACCTGTCGGGCCGGCCGGAACCACATCTCAGACGTGCGAGAACCATGTGCATGAGATGCTGGAACCACACCCCGAACAGACGGAAAACACCTGCCAGACCCGTCTGAACAACCTGCCGAGCACGCCGGAGCCACCTGCTCGACTCGCCGGAACCACCTATCTGACATGCCCAAATCACCAGTCGGGTATGCCAGAACCACTTGGCGGACACTCCGGAATCATCTGCCGGACATGCCGGAACCAGCTCTCAGACACACCAGAACCACGTGCCGGAGACGCCGGAAGCACCTGCCGAGCATGCCGGAGCCACCTGCTCGACTCGCCAGAAACACCTGCCGGACACGCCAAAATCACCTGCCGGGTACGCCAGAACCACCTGGCGGACACTCCGAAACCACCTGTCGCGCATGCCGGAACCACCTCTCAGACGTGCCGGAAGCACGTGCCGGACACGCCGGAATCACCTACCGGACAGACCGGAACCACCTGCCGAGCACGCCGGAGCCACCTGTTCGACTCGCTGGAACCACATGCCGGACAGGCCAATATCAACTGCTGGCTATGCCAGAACCACCTGGTGGACGGTCCGGAATCACCTGCCAGCCATGGCGGAACCACCTCTCAGACGTACCAGAACCACCTGCCGGAGAAGCTGGAAACACGTCCTGGACAGTCTGGAACCACCTGCCGGCCAAGCCTGAACCACCTGCCAAGCACAACGGAACAACCTGCCAGACACGCCAAAATCACCTGTGTGTTATGCCAGAACCACTTGGAGGACTCTCTGGGATGACCTGCCGGGCATGCCGGAACCACCTCTCAGACGTGCCAGAACCATGTGGCGGACAGTCCGGAATCACCTGTTGGGCATGCGCAACCACATCTGAGACGTACCAGAACCACATGCCGTGCAGGCTGGAACCACCTACCGGACAGACCGGAATCACCTTTCGGGCATGCCGGAACCACCTGTCAGATGTGCCAGAAACACGTGCCGGAGACGCCGGAAGCACCTGCCAAGAACGTCGCAACCACCTGCTCAACTCGCCTGAACCACCTGCCGGACATGCCAAAATCACCTGCCGACTATGCCAGAACCACTTGGCGAACACTCCGGAATCACTTGCCGGGCATGCAGGAACCACCTCTCAGACATGCCAGAACCCCGTGCCAATGACCCCGGAAGCACCAGCCGAGCACGCCGGAACCACCTGCTCGACTCGCCAGAACCACCTGCCGATCACGCAAAAATCACCTGCCGGCTACGCCACAACCAGTTGGGGAACACTGTGGAATCACCTGCCAGGCTTGCTGGAACCACCTGCCAGTCATGCCAAAATCACCTGCCAACTACGCCAGAACCGCTTGGCGGACACTGTGGAAACACCTGTCGGGCCGGCTGGAACCACATCTCAGACGTGCCAGAAACGTGTTCATGAGATGCTGGAACCACACCCCTAACAGACGGATACCACCTGCCAGAACCGCCTGAACCACCTGCTGAGCACGCCGGAACCACCTGCTCGACTCACCGGTACCACCTCCCTGACACGCCAAAATCACCTGCTGGGTATGCCAGAACCACTTGGCGGCCACTCCGGAATCATCTGCCGGACATGCCGGAACCAGCTCTCAGACACACCAGAACCAAGTGCCGGAGACGCCGGAAGCACCTGCCGAGCATGCTGGAGCCACCTGCTCGACTCGCCAGAAACACCTGCCGGACACGCCAAAATCACCTGCCGGGTATGCCAGAACCACCTGGCGGACACTACGGAATCACCTGCCGCGCATGCCGGAACCACCTCTCAGACGTGCCGGAAGCACGTGCCGGACACGCCAGAAACACCTACCGGACAGACCGGAACCACCTGCCAAGAACGCCGGAGCCACCTGTTCGACTCGCTGGAACCACCTGCCGGACAGGCCAATATCAACTGCTGGCTATTCCAGAACCACCTGGGGGACAGTCCGGGATCACCTGCCAGCCATGGCGGAACCACCTCTCAGATGTACCAGAACCACCTGCCGGAGAAGCTGGAAACACGTCCTGGACAGACTGGAAGCACGTGACGGCCATGCCTGAACCACCTGCCGAGGACGGCGGAACCACCCGCCGGACACGCCAAAATCACCTGCGGGCTACGCCAGAACCACTTGGACGACTCTCCGAAATGACCTGCCGGGCATGTTGGAACCACCTCTCAGACTTGCCAGAAGCACGTGGCGGACAGTCCGGAATCACCTGTTGGGCATACGCAACCACCTCTGACACGTACCAGAACCACGTGCCGTGCAGGCTGGAACCACCTACCGGACAGACCGGAATCACCTTTCGGGCATGCCGGAACCACCAGTCAGATGTGCCAGAAACACGTGCCGGAGACGCCGGAAGCACCTGCCAAGAACGTCGCAACCACCTGCTCAACTCGCCTGAACCACCTGCCGGACATGCCAAAATCACCTGCCGACTATGCCAGAACCACTTGGCGAACACTCCGGAATCACTTGCCGGGCATGCAGGAACCACCTCTCAGACATGCCAGAACCCCGTGCCAATGACCCCGGAAGCACCAGCCGAGCACGCCGGAACCACCTGCTCGACTCGCCAGAACCACCTGCCGATCACGCAAAAATCACCTGCCGGCTACGCCACAACCAGTTGGGGAACACTGTGGAATCACCTGCCAGGCTTGCTGGAACCACCTGCCAGTCATGCCAAAATCACCTGCCAACTACGCCAGAACCGCTTGGCGGACACTGTGGAAACACCTGTCGGGCCGGCTGGAACCACATCTCAGACGTGCCAGAAACGTGTTCATGAGATGCTGGAACCACACCCCGAACAGACGGATACCACCTGCCAGAACCGCCTGAACCACCTGCTGAGCACGCCGGAACCACCTGCTCGACTCACCGGTACCACCTCCCTGACACGCCAAAATCACCTGCTGGGTATGCCAGAACCACTTGGCGGCCACTCCGGAATCATCTGCCGGACATGCCGGAACCAGCTCTCAGACACACCAGAACCAAGTGCCGGAGACGCCGGAAGCACCTGCCGAGCATGCTGGAGCCACCTGCTCGACTCGCCAGAAACACCTGCCGGACACGCCAAAATCACCTGCCGGGTATGCCAGAACCACCTGGCGGACACTACGGAATCACCTGCCGCGCATGCCGGAACCACCTCTCAGACGTGCCGGAAGCACGTGCCGGACACGCCAGAAACACCTACCGGACAGACCAGAACCACCTGCCAAGAACGCCGGAGCCACCTGTTCGACTCGCTGGAACCACCTGCCGGACAGGCCAATATCAACTGCTGGCTATTCCAGAACCACCTGGGGGACAGTCCGGGATCACCTGCCAGCCATGGCGGAACCACCTCTCAGATGTACCAGAACCACCTGCCGGAGAAGCTGGAAACACGTCCTGGACAGACTGGAACCACGTGACGGCCATGCCTGAACCACCTGCCGAGCACGGTCGAACCACCTGCCGGACACGCCAAAATCACCTGCGGGCTACGCCAGAACCACTTGGACGACTCTCCGAAATGACCTGCTGGGCATGTTGGAACCACCTCTCAGACGTGCCAGAAGCACGTGGCGGACAGTCGGGAATCACCTGTTGGGCATACGCAACCACCTCTGAGACGTACCAGAACCACGTGCCGTGCACGCCGGAACCACCTACCGGACAGACCGGAATCAACTTTTGGGCATGCCGGAACCACCAGTCAGATGTGCCAGAAACACGTGCCGGAGACGCCGGAAGCACCTGCCGAGCACGTCGCAACCACCTGCTCAACTCGCCTGAACCACCTGCCGGACACGCCAAAATCACCTGCCCGCTACACCAGCACCACTTCGGGGACAAGCCGGAATCACGTGAGGGGCATGCCGGCACAGCCTCTCAGACTGAACCTCGTGCCGGACACCACAGAACCACCTGCCGGACAGACCGGAACCACCTGCCGGACACGCCGGAACCACCGGCTCGACCCGCCGGAACGACCGCTGGACATGCAAAATCACCTGCCGGCTACGCCGGAAACACTTGGCGAACACTCCGGAATCACCTGCCGGGCATGCCGGAACCACCTCTCAGATAAGCCAGAACCACGTGCCAATGACCCCGGAAGCACCAGCCGAGCACGCCGGAACCACCTGCTCAACTCGCCAGAACCACCTGCCGGACACGCAAAAATCACCTGCCGGCAACACCACAACCAGTTGGGGAACACGTCGGAATCACCTGCCGGGCTTGCTGGAACCACCTGCCGGTCATGCCAAAATCACCTGCCAACTACGCCAGGACCACTTGGCGGACACTGTCGAAACACCTGTCGGGCCGGCCGGAACCACATCTCAGACGTGCCAGAACCATGTGCATGATATGCTGGAACCACACCCCGAACAGACGGAAAACACCTGCCAGACCCGTCTGAACAACCTGCCGAGCACGCCGGAGCCACCTGCTCGACTCGCCGGAACCACCTACCTGACATGCCCAAATCACCAGTCGGGTATGCCAGAACCACTTGGCGGACACTCCGGAATCATCTGCCGGACATGCCGGAACCAGCTCTCAGACACACCAGAACCACGTGCCGGAGACGCCGGAAGCACCTGCCGAGCATGCCGGAGCCACCTGCTCGACTCGCCAGAAACACCTGCCGGACACGCCAAAATCACCTGCCGGGTACGCCAGAACCACCTGGCGGACACTCCGAAACCACCTGTCGCGCATGCTGGAACCACCTCTCAGACGTGCCGGAAGCACGTGCCGGACACGCCGGAATCACCTACCGGACAGACCGGAACCACCTGCCAAGAACGCCAGAGCCGCCTGTTCGACTCGCTGGAACCACCTGCCGGACAGGCCAATATAAACTGCTGGCTATGCCAGAACCACCTGGGGGACAGTCCGGGATCACCTGCCAGCCATGGCGGAACCACCTCTCAGACGTACCAGAACCACCTGCCGGAGAAGCTGGAAACACGTCCTGGACAGACTGGAACCACGTGACGGCCATGCCTGAACCACCTGCCGAGCACGGCGGAACCACCTGCCGGAGACGCCAAAATCACCTGCGGGCTACGCCAGAACCACTTGGACGACTCTCCGAAATGACCTGCCGGGCATGTTGGAACCACCTCTCAGACGTGCCAGAAGCACGTGGCGGACAGTCCGGAATCACCTGTTGGGCATACGCAACCACCTCTGAGACGTACCAGAACCACGTGCCGTGCACGCCGGAACCACCTACCGGACAGACCGGAATCAACATTTGGGCATCCCGGAACCACCAGTCAGATGTGCCAGAAACACGTGCCAGAGACGCCGGAAGCACCTGCCAAGCACGTCGCAAGCACCTGCTCAACTCGCCTGAACCACCTGCCGGACACGCCAAAATCACCTGCCCGCTACACCAGCACCACTTCGGGGACAAGCCGGAATCACGTGAGGGGCATGCCGGCACAGCCTCTCAGACTGAACCTCGTGCCGGACACCACAGAACCACCTGCCGGACAGACCGGAACCACCTGCCGGACACGCCGGAACCACCGGCTTGACCCGCCGGAACGACCGCTGGACATGCAAAATCACCTGCCGGCTACGCCGGAAACACTTGGCGGACACTCCGGAATCATCTGCCGGACATGCCGGAACCAGCTCTCAGACACACCAGAACCACGTGCCGGAGACGCCGGAAGCACCTGCCGAGCATGCCGGAGCCACCTGCTCGACTCGCCAGAAACACCTGCCGGACACGCCAAAATCACCTGCCGGGTACGCCAGAACCACCTGGCGGACACTCCGAAACCACCTGTCACGCATGCCGGAACCACCTCTCAGACGTGCCGGAAGCACGTGCCGGACACGCCGGAATCACCTACCGGACAGACCGGAACCACCTGCCGAGCACGCCGGAACCACCTGCTCGAATCACCGGTACCACCTCCCTGACACGCCAAAATAACCTGCTGGGTATGCCAGAACCACTTGGCGGACACTCCGGAATCATCTGCCGGACATGACGGAACCAGCAATCAGACACACCAGAACCAAGTGCCGGAGACGCCGGAAGCACCTGCCGAGCATGCCGGAGCCACCTGCTCGACTCGCCAGAAACACCTGCCGGACTCGCCAAAATCACCTGCCGGGTATGCCAGAACCACCTGGCGGACACTACGGAATCACCTGTCACGCATGCCGGAACCACCTCTCAGACGTGCCGGAAGCACGTGCCGGACACGCCGGAAACACCTACCGGACAGACCGGAACCACCTGCCAAGAACGCCGGAGCCACCTGTTCGACACGCTGGACCCACCTGCCGGACAGGAAAATATCAACTGCTGGCTATGCCAGAACCACCTGGGGGACAGTCCGGGATCACCTGCCAGCCATGGCGGAACCACCTCTCAGACGTACCAGAACCACCTGCCGGAGAAGCTGGAAACACGTCCTGGACAGACTGGAACCACGTGACGGCCGTGCCTGAACCACCTGCCGAGCACGGCGGAACCACCTGCCGGACACGCCAAAATCACCTGCGGGCTACGCCAGAACCACTTGGACGACTCTCCGAAATGACCTGCCGGGCATGTTGGAACCACCTCTCAGACTTGCCAGAAGCACGTGGCGGACAGTCCGGAATCACCTGTTGGGCATACGCAACCACCTCTGAGACGTACCAGAACCACCTGCCGTGCACGCCGGAACCACCTACCGGACAGACCGGAATCAACTTTTGGGCATGCCGGAACCACCAGTCAGATGTGCCAGAAAAACGTGCCGGAGACGCCGGAAGCACTTGCCGAGCACGTCGCAACCACCTGCTCAACTCGCCTGAACCACTTGCCGGACATGCCAAAATCACCTGCCCGCTACACCAGCACCACTTCGGGGACAAGCCGGAATCACGTGAGGGGCATGCCGGCACAGCCTCTCAGACTGAACCTCGTGCCGGACACCACAGAACCACCTGCCGGACAGACCGGAACCACCTGCCGGACACGCCGGAACCACCGGCTCGACCCGCCGGAACGACTGCTGGACATGCAAAATCACCTGCCGGCTACGCCGGAAAAACTTGGCGAACACTCCGGAATCACCTGCCGGGCATGCCGGAACCACCTGCTCGACTCGCCAGAACCACCTGCCGGACACGCAAAAATCACCTGCCGGCTACGCCACAACCAGTTGGGGAACACTTCGGAATCACCTGCCGGCCTTGCTGGAACCACCTGCCGGTCATGCCAAAATCACCTGCCAACTACACCAGGACCACTTGGCGGACACTGTGGAAACACCTGTCGGGCCGGCCGGAACCACATCTCAGACGTGCGAGAACCATGTGCATGAGATGCTGGAACCACACCCCGAACAGACGGAAAACACCTGCCAGACCCGTCTGAACAACCTGCCGAGCACGCCGGAGCCACCTGCTCGACTCGCCGGAACCACCTATCTGACATGCCCAAATCACCAGTCGGGTATGCCAGAACCACTTGGCGGACACTCCGGAATCATCTGCCGGACATGCCGGAACCAGCTCTCAGACACACCAGAACCACGTGCCGGAGACGCCGGAGGCACCTGCCGAGCATGCCGGAGCCACCTGCTCGACTCGCCAGAAACACCTGCCGGACACGCCAAAATCACCTGCCGGGTACGCCAGAACCACCTGGCGGACACTCCGAAACCACCTGTCGCGCATGCCGGAACCACCTCTCAGACGTGCCGGAAGCACGTGCCGGACACGCCGGAATCACCTACCGGACAGACCGGAACCACCTGCCGAGCACGCCGGAGCCACCTGTTCGACTCGCTGGAACCACATGCCGGACAGGCCAATATCAACTGCTGGCTATGCCAGAACCACCTGGGGGACGGTCCGGAATCACCTGCCAGCCATGGCGGAACCACCTCTCAGACGTACCAGAACCACCTGCCGGAGAAGCTGGAAACACGTCCTGGACAGTCTGGAACCACCTGCCGGCCAAGCCTGAACCACCTGCCAAGCACAACGGAACAACCTGCCAGACACGCCAAAATCACCTGTGTGTTATGCCAGAACCACTTGGAGGACTCTCTGGGATGACCTGCCGGGCATGCCGGAACCACCTCTCAGACGTGCCAGAACCATGTGGCGGACAGTCCGGAATCACCTGTTGGGCATGCGCAACCACATCTGAGACGTACCAGAACCACATGCCGTGCAGGCTGGAACCACCTACCGGACAGACCGGAATCACCTTTCGGGCATGCCGGAACCACCTGTCAGATGTGCCAGAAACACGTGCCGGAGACGCCGGAAGCACCTGCCAAGAACGTCGCAACCACCTGCTCAACTCGCCTGAACCACCTGCCGGACATGCCAAAATCACCTGCCGACTATGCCAGAACCACTTGGCGAACACTCCGGAATCACTTGCCGGGCATGCAGGAACCACCTCTCAGACATGCCAGAACCCCGTGCCAATGACCCCGGAAGCACCAGCCGAGCACGCCGGAACCACCTGCTCGACTCGCCAGAACCACCTGCCGATCACGCAAAAATCACCTGCCGGCTACGCCACAACCAGTTGGGGAACACTGTGGAATCACCTGCCAGGCTTGCTGGAACCACCTGCCAGTCATGCCAAAATCACCTGCCAACTACGCCAGAACCGCTTGGCGGACACTGTGGAAACACCTGTCGGGCCGGCTGGAACCACATCTCAGACGTGCCAGAAACGTGTTCATGAGATGCTGGAACCACACCCCTAACAGACGGATACCACCTGCCAGAACCGCCTGAACCACCTGCTGAGCACGCCGGAACCACCTGCTCGACTCACCGGTACCACCTCCCTGACACGCCAAAATCACCTGCTGGGTATGCCAGAACCACTTGGCGGCCACTCCGGAATCATCTGCCGGACATGCCGGAACCAGCTCTCAGACACACCAGAACCAAGTGCCGGAGACGCCGGAAGCACCTGCCGAGCATGCTGGAGCCACCTGCTCGACTCGCCAGAAACACCTGCCGGACACGCCAAAATCACCTGCCGGGTATGCCAGAACCACCTGGCGGACACTACGGAATCACCTGCCGCGCATGCCGGAACCACCTCTCAGACGTGCCGGAAGCACGTGCCGGACACGCCAGAAACACCTACCGGACAGACCGGAACCACCTGCCAAGAACGCCGGAGCCACCTGTTCGACTCGCTGGAACCACCTGCCGGACAGGCCAATATCAACTGCTGGCTATTCCAGAACCACCTGGGGGACAGTCCGGGATCACCTGCCAGCCATGGCGGAACCACCTCTCAGATGTACCAGAACCACCTGCCGGAGAAGCTGGAAACACGTCCTGGACAGACTGGAAGCACGTGACGGCCATGCCTGAACCACCTGCCGAGGACGGCGGAACCACCCGCCGGACACGCCAAAATCACCTGCGGGCTACGCCAGAACCACTTGGACGACTCTCCGAAATGACCTGCCGGGCATGTTGGAACCACCTCTCAGACGTGCCAGAAGCACGTGGCGGACAGTCCGGAATCACCTGTTGGGCATACGCAACCACCTCTGACACGTACCAGAACCACGTGCCGTGCAGGCTGGAACCACCTACCGGACAGACCGGAATCACCTTTCGGGCATGCCGGAACCACCTGTCAGATGTGCCAGAAACACGTGCCGGAGACGCCGGAAGCACCTGCCAAGAACGTCGCAACCACCTGCTCAACTCGCCTGAACCACCTGCCGGACATGCCAAAATCACCTGCCGACTATGCCAGAACCACTTGGCGAACACTCCGGAATCACTTGCCGGGCATGCAGGAACCACCTCTCAGACATGCCAGAACCCCGTGCCAATGACCCCGGAAGCACCAGCCGAGCACGCCGGAACCACCTGCTCGACTCGCCAGAACCACCTGCCGATCACGCAAAAATCACCTGCCGGCTACGCCACAACCAGTTGGGGAACACTGTGGAATCACCTGCCAGGCTTGCTGGAACCACCTGCCAGTCATGCCAAAATCACCTGCCAGTCATGCCAAAATCACCTGCCAACTACGCCAGAACCGCTTGGCGGACACTGTGGAAACACCTGTCGGGCCGGCTGGAACCACATCTCAGACGTGCCAGAAACGTGTTCATGAGATGCTGGAACCACACCCCGAACAGACGGATACCACCTGCCAGAACCGCCTGAACCACCTGCTGAGCACGCCGGAACCACCTGCTCGACTCACCGGTACCACCTCCCTGACACGCCAAAATCACCTGCTGGGTATGCCAGAACCACTTGGCGGCCACTCCGGAATCATCTGCCGGACATGCCGGAACCAGCTCTCAGACACACCAGAACCAAGTGCCGGAGACGCCGGAAGCACCTGCCGAGCATGCTGGAGCCACCTGCTCGACTCGCCAGAAACACCTGCCGGACACGCCAAAATCACCTGCCGGGTATGCCAGAACCACCTGGCGGACACTACGGAATCACCTGCCGCGCATGCCGGAACCACCTCTCAGACGTGCCGGAAGCACGTGCCGGACACGCCAGAAACACCTACCGGACAGACCAGAACCACCTGCCAAGAACGCCGGAGCCACCTGTTCGACTCGCTGGAACCACCTGCCGGACAGGCCAATATCAACTGCTGGCTATTCCAGAACCACCTGGGGGACAGTCCGGGATCACCTGCCAGCCATGGCGGAACCACCTCTCAGATGTACCAGAACCACCTGCCGGAGAAGCTGGAAACACGTCCTGGACAGACTGGAAGCACGTGACGGCCATGCCTGAACCACCTGCCGAGCACGGCGGAACCACCCGCCGGACACGCCAAAATCACCTGCGGGCTACGCCAGAACCACTTGGACGACTCTCCGAAATGACCTGCCGGGCATGTTGGAACCACCTCTCAGACGTGCCAGAAGCACGTGGCGGACAGTCCGGAATCACCTGTTGGGCATACGCAACCACCTCTGACACGTACCAGAACCACGTGCCGTGCACGCCGGAACCACCTACTGGACAGACCGGAATCAACTTTTGGGCATGCCGGAACCACCAGTCAGATGTGCCAGAAACACGTGCCGGAGACGCCGGAAGCACCTGCCGAGCACGTCGCAAGCACCTGCTCAACTCGCCTGAACCACCTGCCGGACACGCCAAAATCACCTGCCCGCTACACCAGCACCACTTCGGGGACAAGCCGGAATCACGTGAGGGGCATGCCGGCACAGCCTCTCAGACTGAACCTCGTGCCGGACACCACAGAACCACCTGCCGGACAGACCGGAACCACCTGCCGGACACGCCGGAAAAACCGGCTCGACCCGCCGGAACGACCGCTGGACATGCAAAATCACCTGCCGGCTACGCCGGAAACACTTGGCGAACACTCCGGAATCACCTGCCGGGCATGCCGGAACCACCTCTCAGATATGCCAGAACCACGTGCCAATGACCCCGGAAGCACCTGCCGAGCACGCCGGAACCACCTGCTCGACTCGCCAGAACCACCTGCCGGACACGCAAAAATCACCTGCCGGCTACGCCACAACCAGTTGGGGAACACTTCGGAATCACCTGCCGGGCTTGCTGGAACCACCTGCCCGTCATGCCAAAATCACCTGCCAACTACGCCAGTACCACTTGGCGGACACTGTGGAAATACCTGTCGGGCCGGCCGGAACCACATCTCACACGTGCCAGAACCATGTGCATGAGATGCTGGAACCACACCCCGAACAGACGGAAAACACCTGCCAGACCCGTCTGAACAACCTGCCGAGCACGCCGGAGCCACCTGCTCGACTCGCCGGAACCACCTACCTGACATGCCCAAATCACCAGCCGGGTATGCCAGAACCACTTGGCGGACACTCCGGAATCATCTGCCGGACATGCCGGAACCAGCTCTCAGACACACCAGAACCACGTGCCGGACACGCCGGAATCACCTAGCGCACCACCGGAACCACCTGCCGAGCACGCCGGAGCCACCTGTTCGACTGGCTCTAACCACCTGCCGGACAGGCCAATATTAACTGCTGGCTATGCCAGAACCACCTGGGGGACGGTCCGGAATCACCTGCCAGCCATGGCGGACCCACCTCTCACACGTACCAGAACCACCTGCCGGAGAAGCTGGAAAAACGTCCTGGACAGTCTGGAACCACCTGCCGGCCAAGCCTGAACCACCTGCCAAGCACAACGGAACAACCTGCCAGACACGCCAAAATCACCTGCGTGTTATGCCAGAACCACTTGGAGGACTCTCTGGGATGACCTGCCGGGCATGCCGGAACCACCTCTCAGACGTGCCCGAACCATGTGGCGGACAGTCCGGAATCACCTGTTGGGCATGCGCAACCACCTCTGAGACGTACCAGAACCACATGCCGTGCAGGCTGGAACCATCTACCGGACAGACCGGAATCACCTTTCGGGCATGCCGGAACCACCTGTCAGATGTGCCAGAAACACGTGCCGGAGATGCCGGAAGCACCTGCCAAGCACGTTGGAACCACCTGCTCAACTCGCCTGAACCACCTGCCGGACATGCCAAAATCACCTACCGACTATGCCAGAACCACTTGGCGAACACTCCGGAATGACTTGCCGGGCATGCAGGAACCACCTCTCAGACATGCCAGAATCCCGTGCCAATGACCCCGGAAGCTCCAGCCGAGCACGCCAGAACCACCTGCTCAACTCGCCTGATCCACCTGCCGGACACGCCAAAATCACCTGCCCGCTACACCAGCACCACTTCGGGGACAAGCCAGAATCACGTGAGGGGCATGCCGGCACAGCCTCTCAGACTGAACCTCGTGCCGGACACCACAGAACCACCTGCCGGACAGACCGTAACCACCTGCCGGACACGCCGGAACCACCGGCTCGACCCGCCGGAACGACCGCTGGACATGCAAAATCACCTGCCGGCTACGCCGGAAACACTTGGCGAACACTCCGGAATCACCTGCCGGGCATGCCGGAACCACCTCTCAGATATGCCAGAACCACGTGCCAATGACCCCGGAAGCACCTGCCGAGCACGCCGGAACAACCTTCTCGACTCGCCCGAACCACATGCCGGACAGGCAAAAATCACCTGCCAGCTACGCCACAACCAGTTGGGGAACACTTCGGAATCACCTGCCGGCCTTGCAGGAACCACCTGCCGGTCATGCCAAAATCACCTGCCAACTACGCCAGGACCACTTGGCGGACACTGTCGAAACACCTGTCGGGCCGGCCGGAACCACATCTCAGACGTGCCAGAACCATGTGCATGATATGCTGGAACCACACCCCGAACAGACGGAAAACACCTGCCAGACCCGTCTGAACAACCTGCCGAGCACGCCGGAGCCACCTGCTCGACTCGCCGGAACCACCTACCTGACATGCCCAAATCACCAGTCGGGTATGCCAGAACCACTTGGCGGACACTCCGGAATCATCTGCCGGACATGCCGGAACCAGCTCTCAGACACACCAGAACCACGTGCCGGAGACGCCGGAAGCACCTGCCGAGCATGCCGGAGCCACCTGCTCGACTCGCCAGAAACACCTGCCGGACACGCCAAAATCACCTGCCGGGTACGCCAGAACCACCTGGCGGACACTCCGAAACCACCTGTCGCGCATGCTGGAACCACCTCTCAGACGTGCCGGAAGCACGTGCCGGACACGCCGGAATCACCTACCGGACAGACCGGAACCACCTGCCAAGAACGCCAGAGCCGCCTGTTCGACTCGCTGGAACCACCTGCCGGACAGGCCAATATAAACTGCTGGCTATGCCAGAACCACCTGGGGGACAGTCCGGGATCACCTGCCAGCCATGGCTGAACCACCACTCAGACGTACCAGAACCACCTGCCGGAGAAGCTGGAAACACGTCCTGGACAGACTGGAACCACGTGACGGCCATGCCTGAACCACCTGCCGAGCACGGCGGAACCACCTGCCGGACACGCCAAAATCACCTGCGGGCTACGCCAGAACCACTTGGACGACTCTCCGAAATGACCTGCCGGGCATGTTGGAACCACCTCTCAGACGTGCCAGAAGCACGTGGCGGACAGTCCGGAATCACCTGTTGGGCATACGCAACCACCTCTGAGACGTACCAGAACCACGTGCCGTGCACGCCGGAACCACCTACCGGACAGACCGGAATCAACATTTGGGCATCCCGGAACCACCAGTCAGATGTGCCAGAAACACGTGCCAGAGACGCCGGAAGCACCTGCCAAGCACGTCGCAAGCACCTGCTCAACTCGCCTGAACCACCTGCCGGACACGCCAAAATCACCTGCCCGCTACACCAGCACCACTTCGGGGACAAGCCGGAATCACGTGAGGGGCATGCCGGCACAGCCTCTCAGACTGAACCTCGTGCCGGACACCACAGAACCACCTGCCGGACAGACCGGAACCACCTGCCGGACACGCCGGAACCACCGGCTTGACCCGCCGGAACGACCGCTGGACATGCAAAATCACCTGCCGGCTACGCCGGAAACACTTGGCGGACACTCCGGAATCATCTGCCGGACATGCCGGAACCAGCTCTCAGACACACCAGAACCACGTGCCGGAGACGCCGGAAGCACCTGCCGAGCATGCCGGAGCCACCTGCTCGACTCGCCAGAAACACCTGCCGGACACGCCAAAATCACCTGCCGGGTACGCCAGAACCACCTGGCGGACACTCCGAAACCACCTGTCACGCATGCCGGAACCACCTCTCAGACGTGCCGGAAGCACGTGCCGGACACGCCGGAATCACCTACCGGACAGACCGGAACCACCTGCCGAGCACGCCGGAACCACCTGCTCGAATCACCGGTACCACCTCCCTGACACGCCAAAATAACCTGCTGGGTATGCCAGAACCACTTGGTGGACACTCCGGAATCATCTGCCGGACATGACGGAACCAGCAATCAGACACACCAGAACCAAGTGCCGGAGACGCCGGAAGCACCTGCCGAGCATGCCGGAGCCACCTGCTCGACTCGCCAGAAACACCTGCCGGACTCGCCAAAATCACCTGCCGGGTATGCCAGAACCACCTGGCGGACACTACGGAATCACCTGTCACGCATGCCGGAACCACCTCTCAGACGTGTCGGAAGCACGTGCCGGACACGCCGGAAACACCTACCGGACAGACCGGAACCACCTGCCAAGAACGCCGGAGCCACCTGTTCGACACGCTGGACCCACCTGCCGGACAGGAAAATATCAACTGCTGGCTATGCCAGAACCACCTGGGGGACAGTCCGGGATCACCTGCCAGCCATGGCGGAACCACCTCTCAGACGTACCAGAACCACCTGCCGGAGAAGCTGGAAACACGTCCTGGACAGACTGGAACCACGTGACGGCCGTGCCTGAACCACCTGCCGAGCACGGCGGAACCACCTGCCGGACACGCCAAAATCACCTGCGGGCTACGCCAGAACCACTTGGACGACTCTCCGAAATGACCTGCCGGGCATGTTGGAACCACCTCTCAGACTTGCCAGAAGCACGTGGCGGACAGTCCGGAATCACCTGTTGGGCATACGCAACCACCTCTGAGACGTACCAGAACCACCTGCCGTGCACGCCGGAACCACCTACCGGACAGACCGGAATCAACTTTTGGGCATGCCGGAACCACCAGTCAGATGTGCCAGAAAAACGTGCCGGAGACGCCGGAAGCACTTGCCGAGCACGTCGCAACCACCTGCTCAACTCGCCTGAACCACTTGCCGGACATGCCAAAATCACCTGCCCGCTACACCAGCACCACTTCGGGGACAAGCCGGAATCACGTGAGGGGCATGCCGGCACAGCCTCTCAGACTGAACCTCGTGCCGGACACCACAGAACCACCTGCCGGACAGACCGGAACCACCTGCCGGACACGCCGGAACCACCGGCTCGACCCGCCGGAACGACTGCTGGACATGCAAAATCACCTGCCGGCTACGCCGGAAAAACTTGGCGAACACTCCGGAATCACCTGCCGGGCATGCCGGAACCACCTGCTCGACTCGCCAGAACCACCTGCCGGACACGCAAAAATCACCTGCCGGCTACGCCACAACCAGTTGGGGAACACTTCGGAATCACCTGCCGGCCTTGCTGGAACCACCTGCCGGTCATGCCAAAATCACCTGCCAACTACACCAGGACCACTTGGCGGACACTGTGGAAACACCTGTCGGGCCGGCCGGAACCACATCTCAGACGTGCGAGAACCATGTGCATGAGATGCTGGAACCACACCCCGAACAGACGGAAAACACCTGCCAGACCCGTCTGAACAACCTGCCGAGCACGCCGGAGCCACCTGCTCGACTCGCCGGAACCACCTATCTGACATGCCCAAATCACCAGTCGGGTATGCCAGAACCACTTGGCGGACACTCCGGAATCATCTGCCGGACATGCCGGAACCAGCTCTCAGACACACCAGAACCACGTGCCGGAGACGCCGGAAGCACCTGCCGAGCATGCCGGAGCCACCTGCTCGACTCGCCAGAAACACCTGCCGGACACGCCAAAATCACCTGCCGGGTACGCCAGAACCACCTGGCGGACACTCCGAAACCACCTGTCGCGCATGCCGGAACCACCTCTCAGACGTGCCGGAAGCACGTGCCGGACACGCCGGAATCACCTACCGGACAGACCGGAACCACCTGCCGAGCACGCCGGAGCCACCTGTTCGACTCGCTGGAACCACATGCCGGACAGGCCAATATCAACTGCTGGCTATGCCAGAACCACCTGGTGGACGGTCCGGAATCACCTGCCAGCCATGGCGGAACCACCTCTCAGACGTACCAGAACCACCTGCCGGAGAAGCTGGAAACACGTCCTGGACAGTCTGGAACCACCTGCCGGCCAAGCCTGAACCACCTGCCAAGCACAACGGAACAACCTGCCAGACACGCCAAAATCACCTGTGTGTTATGCCAGAACCACTTGGAGGACTCTCTGGGATGACCTGCCGGGCATGCCGGAACCACCTCTCAGACGTGCCAGAACCATGTGGCGGACAGTCCGGAATCACCTGTTGGGCATGCGCAACCACATCTGAGACGTACCAGAACCACATGCCGTGCAGGCTGGAACCACCTACCGGACAGACCGGAATCACCTTTCGGGCATGCCGGAACCACCTGTCAGATGTGCCAGAAACACGTGCCGGAGACGCCGGAAGCACCTGCCAAGAACGTCGCAACCACCTGCTCAACTCGCCTGAACCACCTGCCGGACATGCCAAAATCACCTGCCGACTATGCCAGAACCACTTGGCGAACACTCCGGAATCACTTGCCGGGCATGCAGGAACCACCTCTCAGACATGCCAGAACCCCGTGCCAATGACCCCGGAAGCACCAGCCGAGCACGCCGGAACCACCTGCTCGACTCGCCAGAACCACCTGCCGATCACGCAAAAATCACCTGCCGGCTACGCCACAACCAGTTGGGGAACACTGTGGAATCACCTGCCAGGCTTGCTGGAACCACCTGCCAGTCATGCCAAAATCACCTGCCAACTACGCCAGAACCGCTTGGCGGACACTGTGGAAACACCTGTCGGGCCGGCTGGAACCACATCTCAGACGTGCCAGAAACGTGTTCATGAGATGCTGGAACCACACCCCTAACAGACGGATACCACCTGCCAGAACCGCCTGAACCACCTGCTGAGCACGCCGGAACCACCTGCTCGACTCACCGGTACCACCTCCCTGACACGCCAAAATCACCTGCTGGGTATGCCAGAACCACTTGGCGGCCACTCCGGAATCATCTGCCGGACATGCCGGAACCAGCTCTCAGACACACCAGAACCAAGTGCCGGAGACGCCGGAAGCACCTGCCGAGCATGCTGGAGCCACCTGCTCGACTCGCCAGAAACACCTGCCGGACACGCCAAAATCACCTGCCGGGTATGCCAGAACCACCTGGCGGACACTACGGAATCACCTGCCGCGCATGCCGGAACCACCTCTCAGACGTGCCGGAAGCACGTGCCGGACACGCCAGAAACACCTACCGGACAGACCGGAACCACCTGCCAAGAACGCCGGAGCCACCTGTTCGACTCGCTGGAACCACCTGCCGGACAGGCCAATATCAACTGCTGGCTATTCCAGAACCACCTGGGGGACAGTCCGGGATCACCTGCCAGCCATGGCGGAACCACCTCTCAGATGTACCAGAACCACCTGCCGGAGAAGCTGGAAACACGTCCTGGACAGACTGGAAGCACGTGACGGCCATGCCTGAACCACCTGCCGAGGACGGCGGAACCACCCGCCGGACACGCCAAAATCACCTGCGGGCTACGCCAGAACCACTTGGACGACTCTCCGAAATGACCTGCCGGGCATGTTGGAACCACCTCTCAGACGTGCCAGAAGCACGTGGCGGACAGTCCGGAATCACCTGTTGGGCATACGCAACCACCTCTGACACGTACCAGAACCACGTGCCGTGCAGGCTGGAACCACCTACCGGACAGACCGGAATCACCTTTCGGGCATGCCGGAACCACCTGTCAGATGTGCCAGAAACACGTGCCGGAGACGCCGGAAGCACCTGCCAAGAACGTCGCAACCACCTGCTCAACTCGCCTGAACCACCTGCCGGACATGCCAAAATCACCTGCCGACTATGCCAGAACCACTTGGCGAACACTCCGGAATCACTTGCCGGGCATGCAGGAACCACCTCTCAGACATGCCAGAACCCCGTGCCAATGACCCCGGAAGCACCAGCCGAGCACGCCGGAACCACCTGCTCGACTCGCCAGAACCACCTGCCGATCACGCAAAAATCACCTGCCGGCTACGCCACAACCAGTTGGGGAACACTGTGGAATCACCTGCCAGGCTTGCTGGAACCACCTGCCAGTCATGCCAAAATCACCTGCCAACTACGCCAGAACCGCTTGGCGGACACTGTGGAAACACCTGTCGGGCCGGCTGGAACCACATCTCAGACGTGCCAGAAACGTGTTCATGAGATGCTGGAACCACACCCCGAACAGACGGATACCACCTGCCAGAACCGCCTGAACCACCTGCTGAGCACGCCGGAACCACCTGCTCGACTCACCGGTACCACCTCCCTGACACGCCAAAATCACCTGCTGGGTATGCCAGAACCACTTGGCGGCCACTCCGGAATCATCTGCCGGACATGCCGGAACCAGCTCTCAGACACACCAGAACCAAGTGCCGGAGACGCCGGAAGCACCTGCCGAGCATGCTGGAGCCACCTGCTCGACTCGCCAGAAACACCTGCCGGACACGCCAAAATCACCTGCCGGGTATGCCAGAACCACCTGGCGGACACTACGGAATCACCTGCCGCGCATGCCGGAACCACCTCTCAGACGTGCCGGAAGCACGTGCCGGACACGCCAGAAACACCTACCGGACAGACCAGAACCACCTGCCAAGAACGCCGGAGCCACCTGTTCGACTCGCTGGAACCACCTGCCGGACAGGCCAATATCAACTGCTGGCTATTCCAGAACCACCTGGGGGACAGTCCGGGATCACCTGCCAGCCATGGCGGAACCACCTCTCAGATGTACCAGAACCACCTGCCGGAGAAGCTGGAAACACGTCCTGGACAGACTGGAACCACGTGACGGCCATGCCTGAACCACCTGCCGAGCACGGTCGAACCACCTGCCGGACACGCCAAAATCACCTGCGGGCTACGCCAGAACCACTTGGACGACTCTCCGAAATGACCTGCTGGGCATGTTGGAACCACCTCTCAGACGTGCCAGAAGCACGTGGCGGACAGTCGGGAATCACCTGTTGGGCATACGCAACCACCTCTGAGACGTACCAGAACCACGTGCCGTGCACGCCGGAACCACCTACCGGACAGACCGGAATCAACTTTTGGGCATGCCGGAACCACCAGTCAGATGTGCCAGAAACACGTGCCGGAGACGCCGGAAGCACCTGCCGAGCACGTCGCAACCACCTGCTCAACTCGCCTGAACCACCTGCCGGACACGCCAAAATCACCTGCCCGCTACACCAGCACCACTTCGGGGACAAGCCGGAATCACGTGAGGGGCATGCCGGCACAGCCTCTCAGACTGAACCTCGTGCCGGACACCACAGAACCACCTGCCGGACAGACCGGAACCACCTGCCGGACACGCCGGAACCACCGGCTCGACCCGCCGGAACGACCGCTGGACATGCAAAATCACCTGCCGGCTACGCCGGAAACACTTGGCGAACACTCCGGAATCACCTGCCGGGCATGCCGGAACCACCTCTCAGATAAGCCAGAACCACGTGCCAATGACCCCGGAAGCACCAGCCGAGCACGCCGGAACCACCTGCTCAACTCGCCAGAACCACCTGCCGGACACGCAAAAATCACCTGCCGGCAACACCACAACCAGTTGGGGAACACGTCGGAATCACCTGCCGGGCTTGCTGGAACCACCTGCCGGTCATGCCAAAATCACCTGCCAACTACGCCAGGACCACTTGGCGGACACTGTCGAAACACCTGTCGGGCCGGCCGGAACCACATCTCAGACGTGCCAGAACCATGTGCATGATATGCTGGAACCACACCCCGAACAGACGGAAAACACCTGCCAGACCCGTCTGAACAACCTGCCGAGCACGCCGGAGCCACCTGCTCGACTCGCCGGAACCACCTACCTGACATGCCCAAATCACCAGTCGGGTATGCCAGAACCACTTGGCGGACACTCCGGAATCATCTGCCGGACATGCCGGAACCAGCTCTCAGACACACCAGAACCACGTGCCGGAGACGCCGGAAGCACCTGCCGAGCATGCCGGAGCCACCTGCTCGACTCGCCAGAAACACCTGCCGGACACGCCAAAATCACCTGCCGGGTACGCCAGAACCACCTGGCGGACACTCCGAAACCACCTGTCGCGCATGCTGGAACCACCTCTCAGACGTGCCGGAAGCACGTGCCGGACACGCCGGAATCACCTACCGGACAGACCGGAACCACCTGCCAAGAACGCCAGAGCCGCCTGTTCGACTCGCTGGAACCACCTGCCGGACAGGCCAATATAAACTGCTGGCTATGCCAGAACCACCTGGGGGACAGTCCGGGATCACCTGCCAGCCATGGCGGAACCACCTCTCAGACGTACCAGAACCACCTGCCGGAGAAGCTGGAAACACGTCCTGGACAGACTGGAACCACGTGACGGCCATGCCTGAACCACCTGCCGAGCACGGCGGAACCACCTGCCGGAGACGCCAAAATCACCTGCGGGCTACGCCAGAACCACTTGGACGACTCTCCGAAATGACCTGCCGGGCATGTTGGAACCACCTCTCAGACGTGCCAGAAGCACGTGGCGGACAGTCCGGAATCACCTGTTGGGCATACGCAACCACCTCTGAGACGTACCAGAACCACGTGCCGTGCACGCCGGAACCACCTACCGGACAGACCGGAATCAACATTTGGGCATCCCGGAACCACCAGTCAGATGTGCCAGAAACACGTGCCAGAGACGCCGGAAGCACCTGCCAAGCACGTCGCAAGCACCTGCTCAACTCGCCTGAACCACCTGCCGGACACGCCAAAATCACCTGCCCGCTACACCAGCACCACTTCGGGGACAAGCCGGAATCACGTGAGGGGCATGCCGGCACAGCCTCTCAGACTGAACCTCGTGCCGGACACCACAGAACCACCTGCCGGACAGACCGGAACCACCTGCCGGACACGCCGGAACCACCGGCTCGACCCGCCGGAACGACCGCTGGACATGCAAAATCACCTGCCGGCTACGCCGGAAACACTTGGCGGACACTCCGGAATCATCTGCCGGACATGCCGGAACCAGCTCTCAGACACACCAGAACCACGTGCCGGAGACGCCGGAAGCACCTGCCGAGCATGCCGGAGCCACCTGCTCGACTCGCCAGAAACACCTGCCGGACACGCCAAAATCACCTGCCGGGTACGCCAGAACCACCTGGCGGACACTCCGAAACCACCTGTCACGCATGCCGGAACCACCTCTCAGACGTGCCGGAAGCACGTGCCGGACACGCCGGAATCACCTACCGGACAGACCGGAACCACCTGCCGAGCACGCCGGAACCACCTGCTCGAATCACCGGTACCACCTCCCTGACACGCCAAAATAACCTGCTGGGTATGCCAGAACCACTTGGCGGACACTCCGGAATCATCTGCCGGACATGACGGAACCAGCAATCAGACACACCAGAACCAAGTGCCGGAGACGCCGGAAGCACCTGCCGAGCATGCCGGAGCCACCTGCTCGACTCGCCAGAAACACCTGCCGGACTCGCCAAAATCACCTGCCGGGTATGCCAGAACCACCTGGCGGACACTACGGAATCACCTGTCACGCATGCCGGAACCACCTCTCAGACGTGCCGGAAGCACGTGCCGGACACGCCGGAAACACCTACCGGACAGACCGGAACCACCTGCCAAGAACGCCGGAGCCACCTGTTCGACACGCTGGACCCACCTGCCGGACAGGAAAATATCAACTGCTGGCTATGCCAGAACCACCTGGGGGACAGTCCGGGATCACCTGCCAGCCATGGCGGAACCACCTCTCAGACGTACCAGAACCACCTGCCGGAGAAGCTGGAAACACGTCCTGGACAGACTGGAACCACGTGACGGCCGTGCCTGAACCACCTGCCGAGCACGGCGGAACCACCTGCCGGACACGCCAAAATCACCTGCGGGCTACGCCAGAACCACTTGGACGACTCTCCGAAATGACCTGCCGGGCATGTTGGAACCACCTCTCAGACTTGCCAGAAGCACGTGGCGGACAGTCCGGAATCACCTGTTGGGCATACGCAACCACCTCTGAGACGTACCAGAACCACCTGCCGTGCACGCCGGAACCACCTACCGGACAGACCGGAATCAACTTTTGGGCATGCCGGAACCACCAGTCAGATGTGCCAGAAAAACGTGCCGGAGACGCCGGAAGCACTTGCCGAGCACGTCGCAACCACCTGCTCAACTCGCCTGAACCACTTGCCGGACATGCCAAAATCACCTGCCCGCTACACCAGCACCACTTCGGGGACAAGCCGGAATCACGTGAGGGGCATGCCGGCACAGCCTCTCAGACTGAACCTCGTGCCGGACACCACAGAACCACCTGCCGGACAGACCGGAACCACCTGCCGGACACGCCGGAACCACCGGCTCGACCCGCCGGAACGACTGCTGGACATGCAAAATCACCTGCCGGCTACGCCGGAAAAACTTGGCGAACACTCCGGAATCACCTGCCGGGCATGCCGGAACCACCTGCTCGACTCGCCAGAACCACCTGCCGGACACGCAAAAATCACCTGCCGGCTACGCCACAACCAGTTGGGGAACACTTCGGAATCACCTGCCGGCCTTGCTGGAACCACCTGCCGGTCATGCCAAAATCACCTGCCAACTACACCAGGACCACTTGGCGGACACTGTGGAAACACCTGTCGGGCCGGCCGGAACCACATCTCAGACGTGCGAGAACCATGTGCATGAGATGCTGGAACCACACCCCGAACAGACGGAAAACACCTGCCAGACCCGTCTGAACAACCTGCCGAGCACGCCGGAGCCACCTGCTCGACTCGCCGGAACCACCTATCTGACATGCCCAAATCACCAGTCGGGTATGCCAGAACCACTTGGCGGACACTCCGGAATCATCTGCCGGACATGCCGGAACCAGCTCTCAGACACACCAGAACCACGTGCCGGAGACGCCGGAGGCACCTGCCGAGCATGCCGGAGCCACCTGCTCGACTCGCCAGAAACACCTGCCGGACACGCCAAAATCACCTGCCGGGTACGCCAGAACCACCTGGCGGACACTCCGAAACCACCTGTCGCGCATGCCGGAACCACCTCTCAGACGTGCCGGAAGCACGTGCCGGACACGCCGGAATCACCTACCGGACAGACCGGAACCACCTGCCGAGCACGCCGGAGCCACCTGTTCGACTCGCTGGAACCACATGCCGGACAGGCCAATATCAACTGCTGGCTATGCCAGAACCACCTGGGGGACGGTCCGGAATCACCTGCCAGCCATGGCGGAACCACCTCTCAGACGTACCAGAACCACCTGCCGGAGAAGCTGGAAACACGTCCTGGACAGTCTGGAACCACCTGCCGGCCAAGCCTGAACCACCTGCCAAGCACAACGGAACAACCTGCCAGACACGCCAAAATCACCTGTGTGTTATGCCAGAACCACTTGGAGGACTCTCTGGGATGACCTGCCGGGCATGCCGGAACCACCTCTCAGACGTGCCAGAACCATGTGGCGGACAGTCCGGAATCACCTGTTGGGCATGCGCAACCACATCTGAGACGTACCAGAACCACATGCCGTGCAGGCTGGAACCACCTACCGGACAGACCGGAATCACCTTTCGGGCATGCCGGAACCACCTGTCAGATGTGCCAGAAACACGTGCCGGAGACGCCGGAAGCACCTGCCAAGAACGTCGCAACCACCTGCTCAACTCGCCTGAACCACCTGCCGGACATGCCAAAATCACCTGCCGACTATGCCAGAACCACTTGGCGAACACTCCGGAATCACTTGCCGGGCATGCAGGAACCACCTCTCAGACATGCCAGAACCCCGTGCCAATGACCCCGGAAGCACCAGCCGAGCACGCCGGAACCACCTGCTCGACTCGCCAGAACCACCTGCCGATCACGCAAAAATCACCTGCCGGCTACGCCACAACCAGTTGGGGAACACTGTGGAATCACCTGCCAGGCTTGCTGGAACCACCTGCCAGTCATGCCAAAATCACCTGCCAACTACGCCAGAACCGCTTGGCGGACACTGTGGAAACACCTGTCGGGCCGGCTGGAACCACATCTCAGACGTGCCAGAAACGTGTTCATGAGATGCTGGAACCACACCCCTAACAGACGGATACCACCTGCCAGAACCGCCTGAACCACCTGCTGAGCACGCCGGAACCACCTGCTCGACTCACCGGTACCACCTCCCTGACACGCCAAAATCACCTGCTGGGTATGCCAGAACCACTTGGCGGCCACTCCGGAATCATCTGCCGGACATGCCGGAACCAGCTCTCAGACACACCAGAACCAAGTGCCGGAGACGCCGGAAGCACCTGCCGAGCATGCTGGAGCCACCTGCTCGACTCGCCAGAAACACCTGCCGGACACGCCAAAATCACCTGCCGGGTATGCCAGAACCACCTGGCGGACACTACGGAATCACCTGCCGCGCATGCCGGAACCACCTCTCAGACGTGCCGGAAGCACGTGCCGGACACGCCAGAAACACCTACCGGACAGACCGGAACCACCTGCCAAGAACGCCGGAGCCACCTGTTCGACTCGCTGGAACCACCTGCCGGACAGGCCAATATCAACTGCTGGCTATTCCAGAACCACCTGGGGGACAGTCCGGGATCACCTGCCAGCCATGGCGGAACCACCTCTCAGATGTACCAGAACCACCTGCCGGAGAAGCTGGAAACACGTCCTGGACAGACTGGAAGCACGTGACGGCCATGCCTGAACCACCTGCCGAGGACGGCGGAACCACCCGCCGGACACGCCAAAATCACCTGCGGGCTACGCCAGAACCACTTGGACGACTCTCCGAAATGACCTGCCGGGCATGTTGGAACCACCTCTCAGACGTGCCAGAAGCACGTGGCGGACAGTCCGGAATCACCTGTTGGGCATACGCAACCACCTCTGACACGTACCAGAACCACGTGCCGTGCAGGCTGGAACCACCTACCGGACAGACCGGAATCACCTTTCGGGCATGCCGGAACCACCTGTCAGATGTGCCAGAAACACGTGCCGGAGACGCCGGAAGCACCTGCCAAGAACGTCGCAACCACCTGCTCAACTCGCCTGAACCACCTGCCGGACATGCCAAAATCACCTGCCGACTATGCCAGAACCACTTGGCGAACACTCCGGAATCACTTGCCGGGCATGCAGGAACCACCTCTCAGACATGCCAGAACCCCGTGCCAATGACCCCGGAAGCACCAGCCGAGCACGCCGGAACCACCTGCTCGACTCGCCAGAACCACCTGCCGATCACGCAAAAATCACCTGCCGGCTACGCCACAACCAGTTGGGGAACACTGTGGAATCACCTGCCAGGCTTGCTGGAACCACCTGCCAGTCATGCCAAAATCACCTGCCAGTCATGCCAAAATCACCTGCCAACTACGCCAGAACCGCTTGGCGGACACTGTGGAAACACCTGTCGGGCCGGCTGGAACCACATCTCAGACGTGCCAGAAACGTGTTCATGAGATGCTGGAACCACACCCCGAACAGACGGATACCACCTGCCAGAACCGCCTGAACCACCTGCTGAGCACGCCGGAACCACCTGCTCGACTCACCGGTACCACCTCCCTGACACGCCAAAATCACCTGCTGGGTATGCCAGAACCACTTGGCGGCCACTCCGGAATCATCTGCCGGACATGCCGGAACCAGCTCTCAGACACACCAGAACCAAGTGCCGGAGACGCCGGAAGCACCTGCCGAGCATGCTGGAGCCACCTGCTCGACTCGCCAGAAACACCTGCCGGACACGCCAAAATCACCTGCCGGGTATGCCAGAACCACCTGGCGGACACTACGGAATCACCTGCCGCGCATGCCGGAACCACCTCTCAGACGTGCCGGAAGCACGTGCCGGACACGCCAGAAACACCTACCGGACAGACCAGAACCACCTGCCAAGAACGCCGGAGCCACCTGTTCGACTCGCTGGAACCACCTGCCGGACAGGCCAATATCAACTGCTGGCTATTCCAGAACCACCTGGGGGACAGTCCGGGATCACCTGCCAGCCATGGCGGAACCACCTCTCAGATGTACCAGAACCACCTGCCGGAGAAGCTGGAAACACGTCCTGGACAGACTGGAAGCACGTGACGGCCATGCCTGAACCACCTGCCGAGCACGGCGGAACCACCCGCCGGACACGCCAAAATCACCTGCGGGCTACGCCAGAACCACTTGGACGACTCTCCGAAATGACCTGCCGGGCATGTTGGAACCACCTCTCAGACGTGCCAGAAGCACGTGGCGGACAGTCCGGAATCACCTGTTGGGCATACGCAACCACCTCTGACACGTACCAGAACCACGTGCCGTGCACGCCGGAACCACCTACTGGACAGACCGGAATCAACTTTTGGGCATGCCGGAACCACCAGTCAGATGTGCCAGAAACACGTGCCGGAGACGCCGGAAGCACCTGCCGAGCACGTCGCAAGCACCTGCTCAACTCGCCTGAACCACCTGCCGGACACGCCAAAATCACCTGCCCGCTACACCAGCACCACTTCGGGGACAAGCCGGAATCACGTGAGGGGCATGCCGGCACAGCCTCTCAGACTGAACCTCGTGCCGGACACCACAGAACCACCTGCCGGACAGACCGGAACCACCTGCCGGACACGCCGGAAAAACCGGCTCGACCCGCCGGAACGACCGCTGGACATGCAAAATCACCTGCCGGCTACGCCGGAAACACTTGGCGAACACTCCGGAATCACCTGCCGGGCATGCCGGAACCACCTCTCAGATATGCCAGAACCACGTGCCAATGACCCCGGAAGCACCTGCCGAGCACGCCGGAACCACCTGCTCGACTCGCCAGAACCACCTGCCGGACACGCAAAAATCACCTGCCGGCTACGCCACAACCAGTTGGGGAACACTTCGGAATCACCTGCCGGGCTTGCTGGAACCACCTGCCCGTCATGCCAAAATCACCTGCCAACTACGCCAGTACCACTTGGCGGACACTGTGGAAATACCTGTCGGGCCGGCCGGAACCACATCTCACACGTGCCAGAACCATGTGCATGAGATGCTGGAACCACACCCCGAACAGACGGAAAACACCTGCCAGACCCGTCTGAACAACCTGCCGAGCACGCCGGAGCCACCTGCTCGACTCGCCGGAACCACCTACCTGACATGCCCAAATCACCAGCCGGGTATGCCAGAACCACTTGGCGGACACTCCGGAATCATCTGCCGGACATGCCGGAACCAGCTCTCAGACACACCAGAACCACGTGCCGGACACGCCGGAATCACCTAGCGCACCACCGGAACCACCTGCCGAGCACGCCGGAGCCACCTGTTCGACTGGCTCTAACCACCTGCCGGACAGGCCAATATTAACTGCTGGCTATGCCAGAACCACCTGGGGGACGGTCCGGAATCACCTGCCAGCCATGGCGGACCCACCTCTCACACGTACCAGAACCACCTGCCGGAGAAGCTGGAAAAACGTCCTGGACAGTCTGGAACCACCTGCCGGCCAAGCCTGAACCACCTGCCAAGCACAACGGAACAACCTGCCAGACACGCCAAAATCACCTGCGTGTTATGCCAGAACCACTTGGAGGACTCTCTGGGATGACCTGCCGGGCATGCCGGAACCACCTCTCAGACGTGCCCGAACCATGTGGCGGACAGTCCGGAATCACCTGTTGGGCATGCGCAACCACCTCTGAGACGTACCAGAACCACATGCCGTGCAGGCTGGAACCATCTACCGGACAGACCGGAATCACCTTTCGGGCATGCCGGAACCACCTGTCAGATGTGCCAGAAACACGTGCCGGAGATGCCGGAAGCACCTGCCAAGCACGTTGGAACCACCTGCTCAACTCGCCTGAACCACCTGCCGGACATGCCAAAATCACCTACCGACTATGCCAGAACCACTTGGCGAACACTCCGGAATGACTTGCCGGGCATGCAGGAACCACCTCTCAGACATGCCAGAATCCCGTGCCAATGACCCCGGAAGCTCCAGCCGAGCACGCCAGAACCACCTGCTCAACTCGCCTGATCCACCTGCCGGACACGCCAAAATCACCTGCCCGCTACACCAGCACCACTTCGGGGACAAGCCAGAATCACGTGAGGGGCATGCCGGCACAGCCTCTCAGACTGAACCTCGTGCCGGACACCACAGAACCACCTGCCGGACAGACCGTAACCACCTGCCGGACACGCCGGAACCACCGGCTCGACCCGCCGGAACGACCGCTGGACATGCAAAATCACCTGCCGGCTACGCCGGAAACACTTGGCGAACACTCCGGAATCACCTGCCGGGCATGCCGGAACCACCTCTCAGATATGCCAGAACCACGTGCCAATGACCCCGGAAGCACCTGCCGAGCACGCCGGAACAACCTTCTCGACTCGCCCGAACCACATGCCGGACAGGCAAAAATCACCTGCCAGCTACGCCACAACCAGTTGGGGAACACTTCGGAATCACCTGCCGGCCTTGCAGGAACCACCTGCCGGTCATGCCAAAATCACCTGCCAACTACGCCAGTACCACTTGGCGGACACTGTGGAAACACCTGTCAGGCCGGCCGGAACCACATCTCACACGTGCCAGAACCATGTGGATGAGATGCTGGAACCACACCCCGAACAGACGGAAAACACCTGCCAGACCCGTCTGAACAACCTGCCGAGCACGCCGGAGCCACCTGCTCGACTCGCCGGAACCACCTACCTGACATGCCCAAATCACCAGCCGGGTATGCCAGAACCACTTGGCGGACACTCCGGAATCATCTGCCGGACATGCCGGAACCACCTCTCAGATATGCCAGAACCACGTGCCAATGACCCCGGAAGCACCTGCCGAGCACGCCGGAACCACCTGCTCGACTCGCCAGAACCACCTGCCGGACACGCAAAAATCACCTGCCGGCTACGCCACAACCAGTTGTGGAACACTGTGGAATCACCTGCCAGGCTTGCTGGAACCACCTGCCAGTCATGCCAAAATCACCTGCCAACTACGCCAGAACCGCTTGGCGGACACTGTGGAAACACCTGTCGGGCCGGCTGGAACCACATCTCAGACGTGCCAGAAACGTGTTCATGAGATGCTGGAACCACACCCCGAACAGACGGATACCACCTGCCAGAACCGCCTGAACCACCTGCTGAGCACGCCGGAACCACCTGCTCGACTCGCCGGTACCACCTCCCTGACACGCCAAAATCACCTGCTGGGTATGCCAGAACCACTTGGCGGCCACTCCGGAATCATCTGCCGGACATGCCGGAACCAGCTCTCAGACACACCAGAACCAAGTGCCGGAGACGCCGGAAGCACCTGCCGAGCATGCCGGAGCCACCTGCTCGACTCGCCAGAAACACCTGCCGGACACGCCAAAATCACCTGCCGGGTATGCCAGAACCACCTGGCGGACACTACGGAATCACCTGCCGCGCATGCCGGAACCACCTCTCAGACGTGCCGGAAGCACGTGCCGGACACGCCGGAAACACCTGCCGGACAGACCGGAACCACCTGCCAAGAACGCCGGAGCCACCTGTTCGACTCGCTGGAACCACCTGCCGGACAGGCCAATATCAACTGCTGGCTATTCCAGAACCACCTGGGGGACAGTCCGGGATCACCTGCCAGCCATGGCGGAACCACCTCTCAGATGTACCAGAACCACCTGCCGGAGAAGCTGGAAACACGTCCTGGACAGACTGGAAGCACGTGACGGCCGTGCATGAACCACCTGCCGAGGACGGCGGAACCACCCGCCGGACACGCCAAAATCACCTGCGGGCTACGCCAGAACCACTTGGACGACTCTCCGAAATGACCTGCCGGGCATGTTGGAACCACCTCTCAGACGTGCCAGAAGCACGTGGCGGACAGTCCGGAATCACCTGTTGGGCATACGCAACCACCTCTGACACGTACCAGAACCACGTGCCGTGCAGGCTGGAACCACCTACCGGACAGACCGGAATCACCTTTCGGGCATGCCGGAACCACCTGTCAGATGTGCCAGAAACACGTGCCGGAGACGCCGGAAGCACCTGCCAAGAACGTCGCAACCACCTGCTCAACTCGCCTGAACCACCTGCCGGACATGCCAAAATCACCTGCCGACTATGCCAGAACCACTTGGCGAACACTCCGGAATCACTTGCCGGGCATGCAGGAACCACCTCTCAGACATGCCAGAACCCCGTGCCAATGACCCCGGAAGCACCAGCCGAGCACGCCGGAACCACCTGCTCGACTCGCCAGAACCACCTGCCGATCACGCAAAAATCACCTGCCGGCTACGCCACAACCAGTTGGGGAACACTGTGGAATCACCTGCCAGGCTTGCTGGAACCACCTGCCAGTCATGCCAAAATCACCTGCCAACTACGCCAGAACCGCTTGGCGGACACTGTGGAAACACCTGTCGGGCCGGCTGGAACCACATCTCAGACGTGCCAGAAACGTGTTCATGAGATGCTGGAACCACACCCCGAACAGACGGATACCACCTGCCAGAACCGCCTGAACCACCTGCTGAGCACGCCGGAACCACCTGCTCGACTCACCGGTACCACCTCCCTGACACGCCAAAATCACCTGCTGGGTATGCCAGAACCACTTGGCGGCCACTCCGGAATCATCTGCCGGACATGCCGGAACCAGCTCTCAGACACACCAGAACCAAGTGCCGGAGACGCCGGAAGCACCTGCCGAGCATGCCGGAGCCACCTGCTCGACTCGCCAGAAACACCTGCCGGACACGCCAAAATCACCTGCCGGGTATGCCAGAACCACCTGGCGGACACTACGGAATCACCTGCCACGCACGCCGGAACCACCTCTCAGACGTGCCGGAAGCACGTGCCGGACACGCCGGAAACACCTACCGGACAGACCGGAACCACCTGCCAAGAACGCCGGAGCCACCTGTTCGACTCGCTGGAACCACCTGCCGGACAGGCCAATATCAACTGCTGGCTATGCCAGAACCACCTGGGGGACAGTCCGGGATCACCTGCCAGCCATGGCGGAACCACCTCTCAGACGTACCAGAACCACCTGCCGGAGAAGCTGGAAACACGTCCTGGACAGACTGGAACCACGTGACAGCCATGCCTGAACCACCTGCCGAGAACGGCGGAACCACCTGCCGGACACGCCAAAATCACCTGCGGGCTACGCCAGAACCACTTGGACGACTCTCCGAAATGACCTGCCGGGCATGTTGGAACCACCTCTCAGACGTGCCAGAAGCACGTGGCGGACAGTCCGGAATCACCCGTTGGGCATACGCAACCACCTCTGACACGTACCAGAACCACGTGCCGTGCACGCCGGAACCACCTACCGGACAGACCGGAATCAACTTTTGGGCATGCCGGAACCACCAGTCAGATGTGCCAGAAACACGTGCCGGAGACGCCGGAAGCACCTGCCGAGCACGTCGCAACCACCTGCTCAACTCGCCTGAACCACCTGCCGGACATGCCAAAATCACCGGCCCGCTACACCAGCACCACTTCGGGGACAAGCCGGAATCACGTGAGGGGCATGCCGGCACAGCCTCTCAGACTGAACCTCGTGCCGGACACCACAGAACCACCTGCCGGACAGACCGGAACCACCTGCCGGACACGCCGGGACCACCGGCTCGACCCGCCGGAACGACCGCTGGACATCCAAAATCACCTGCCGGCTACGCCGGAAACACTTGGCGAACACTCCGGAATCACCTGCCGGGCATGCCGGAACCACCTCTCAGATATGCCAGAACCACGTGCCAATGACCCCGGAAGCACCTGCCGAGCACGCCGGAACCACCTGCTCGACTCGCCAGAACCACCTGCCGGACACGCAAAAATCACCTGCCGGCTACGCCACAACCAGTTGTGGAACACTGTGGAATCACCTGCCAGGCTTGCTGGAACCACCTGCCAGTCATGCCAAAATCACCTGCCAACTACGCCAGAACCGCTTGGCGGACACTGTGGAAACACCTGTCGGGCCGGCTGGAACCACATCTCAGACGTGCCAGAAACGTGTTCATGAGATGCTGGAACCACACCCCGAACAGACGGATACCACCTGCCAGAACCGCCTGAACCACCTGCTGAGCACGCCGGAACCACCTGCTCGACTCACCGGTACCACCTCCCTGACACGCCAAAATCACCTGCTGGGTATGCCAGAACCACTTGGCGGCCACTCCGGAATCATCTGCCGGACATGCCGGAACCAGCTCTCAGACACACCAGAACCAAGTGCCGGAGACGCCGGAAGCACCTGCCGAGCATGCCGGAGCCACCTGCTCGACTCGCCAGAAACACCTGCCGGACACGCCAAAATCACCTGCCGGGTATGCCAGAACCACCTGGCGGACACTACGGAATCACCTGCCGCGCATGCCGGAACCACCTCTCAGACGTGCCGGAAGCACGTGCCGGACACGCCGGAAACACCTACCGGACAGACCGGAACCACCTGCCAAGAACGCCGGAGCCACCTGTTCGACTCGCTGGAACCACCTGCCGGACAGGCCAATATCAACTGCTGGCTATTCCAGAACCACCTGGGGGACAGTCCGGGATCACCTGCCAGCCATGGCGGAACCACCTCTCAGATGTACCAGAACCACCTGCCGGAGAAGCTGGAAACACGTCCTGGACAGACTGGAAGCACGTGACGGCCGTGCATGAACCACCTGCCGAGGACGGCGGAACCACCCGCCGGACACGCCAAAATCACCTGCGGGCTACGCCAGAACCACTTGGACGACTCTCCGAAATGACCTGCCGGGCATGTTGGAACCACCTCTCAGACGTGCCAGAAGCACGTGGCGGACAGTCCGGAATCACCTGTTGGGCATACGCAACCACCTCTGACACGTACCAGAACCACGTGCCGTGCAGGCTGGAACCACCTACCGGACAGACCGGAATCACCTTTCGGGCATGCCGGAACCACCTGTCAGATGTGCCAGAAACACGTGCCGGAGACGCCGGAAGCACCTGCCAAGAACGTCGCAACCACCTGCTCAACTCGCCTGAACCACCTGCCGGACATGCCAAAATCACCTGCCGACTATGCCAGAACCACTTGGCGAACACTCCGGAATCACTTGCCGGGCATGCAGGAACCACCTCTCAGACATGCCAGAACCCCGTGCCAATGACCCCGGAAGCACCAGCCGAGCACGCCGGAACCACCTGCTCGACTCGCCAGAACCACCTGCCGATCACGCAAAAATCACCTGCCGGCTACGCCACAACCAGTTGGGGAACACTGTGGAATCACCTGCCAGGCTTGCTGGAACCACCTGCCAGTCATGCCAAAATCACCTGCCAACTACGCCAGAACCGCTTGGCGGACACTGTGGAAACACCTGTCGGGCCGGCTGGAACCACATCTCAGACGTGCCAGAAACGTGTTCATGAGATGCTGGAACCACACCCCGAACAGACGGATACCACCTGCCAGAACCGCCTGAACCACCTGCTGAGCACGCCGGAACCACCTGCTCGACTCACCGGTACCACCTCCCTGACACGCCAAAATCACCTGCTGGGTATGCCAGAACCACTTGGCGGCCACTCCGGAATCATCTGCCGGACATGCCGGAACCAGCTCTCAGACACACCAGAACCAAGTGCCGGAGACGCCGGAAGCACCTGCCGAGCATGCCGGAGCCACCTGCTCGACTCGCCAGAAACACCTGCCGGACACGCCAAAATCACCTGCCGGGTATGCCAGAACCACCTGGCGGACACTACGGAATCACCTGCCACGCACGCCGGAACCACCTCTCAGACGTGCCGGAAGCACGTGCCGGACACGCCGGAAACACCTACCGGACAGACCGGAACCACCTGCCAAGAACGCCGGAGCCACCTGTTCGACTCGCTGGAACCACCTGCCGGACAGGCCAATATCAACTGCTGGCTATGCCAGAACCACCTGGGGGACAGTCCGGGATCACCTGCCAGCCATGGCGGAACCACCTCTCAGACGTACCAGAACCACCTGCCGGAGAAGCTGGAAACACGTCCTGGACAGACTGGAACCACGTGACAGCCATGCCTGAACCACCTGCCGAGAACGGCGGAACCACCTGCCGGACACGCCAAAATCACCTGCGGGCTACGCCAGAACCACTTGGACGACTCTCCGAAATGACCTGCCGGGCATGTTGGAACCACCTCTCAGACGTGCCAGAAGCACGTGGCGGACAGTCCGGAATCACCCGTTGGGCATACGCAACCACCTCTGACACGTACCAGAACCACGTGCCGTGCACGCCGGAACCACCTACCGGACAGACCGGAATCAACTTTTGGGCATGCCGGAACCACCAGTCAGATGTGCCAGAAACACGTGCCGGAGACGCCGGAAGCACCTGCCGAGCACGCCGCAACCACCTGCTCAACTCGCCTGAACCACCTGCCGGACACGCCAAAATCACCGGCCCGCTACACCAGCACCACTTCGGGGACAAGCCGGAATCACGTGAGGGGCATGCCGGCACAGCCTCTCAGACTGAACCTCGTGCCGGTAACCACAGAACTACCTGCCAGACAAACCGGAACCACCTGCCGGACCCGCCGGAACGACCGCTGGACATGCAAAATCACCTGCCGGCTACGCCGGAAACACTTGGCGAACACTCCGGAATCACCTGCCGGGCATGCCGGAACCACCTCTCATATATGCCAGAACCACGTGCCAATGACCCCGGAAGCACCTGCCGAGCACGCCGGAACCACCTGCTCGACTCGCCAGAACCACCTGCCGGACACGCAAAAATCACCTGCCGCCTACGCCACAACCAGTTGGGGAACACTTCGGAATCACCTGCCGGGCTTGCTGGAACCACCTGCCGGTCATGCCAAAATCACCTGCCAACTACGCCAGTACCACTTGGCGGACACTGTGGAAACACCTGTCGGGCCGGCCGGAACCACATCTCACACGTGCCAGAACCATGTGCATGAGATGCTGGAACCACACCCCGAACAGACGGAAAACACCTGCCAGACCCGTCTGAACAACGTGCCGAGCACGCCGGAGCCACCTGCTCGACTTGCCGGAACCACCTACCTGACATGCCCAAATCACCAGCCGGGTATGCCAGAACCACTTGGCGGACACTCCGGAATCATCTGCCGGACATGCCGGAACCAGCTCTCAGACACACCAGAACCACGTGCCGGAGACGCCGGAAGCACCTGCCGAGCATGCCGGAGCCACCTGCTCGACTCGCCAGAAACACCTGCCGGACACGCCAAAATCACCTGCCGGGTACGCCAGAACCACCTGGCGGACACTGCGAAATCACCTGTCGCTCATGCCAGAACCACCTCTCAGACGAGCCGGAAGCACGTGCCGGACACGCTGGAATCACCTACCGGACAGACCGGAACCACCTGCCGAGCACGCCGGAGCCACCTGTTCGACTGGCCGGAACCACCTGCTGGACAGGCCAATATCAACTGCTGGCTATGCCAGAACCACCTGGGGGACGGTCCGGAATCACCTGCCAGCCATGGCGGAACCACCTCTCAGACGTACCAGAACCACCTGCCGGAGAAGCTGGAAACACGTCCTCGACAGTCTGGAACCACCTGCCGGCCAAGCCTGAACCACCTGCCAAGCACAACGGAACAACCTGCCAGACACGCCAAAATCACCTGCGTGTTATGCCAGAACCACTTGGAGGACTCTCTGGGATGACCTGCCGGGCATGCTGGAACCACCTCTCAGACGTGCCAGAACCATGTGGCGGACAGTCCGGAATCACCTGTTGGGCATGCGCAACCACCTCTGAGACGTACCAGAACCACATGCCGTGCAGGCTGGAACCACCTACCGGACAGACCGGAATCACCTTTCGGGCATGCCGGAACCACCTGTCAGATGTGCCAGAAAAAGGTGCCGGAGATGCCGGAAGCACCTGCCAAGCACGTTGGAACCACCTGCTCAACTTGCCTGAACCACCTGCCGGACATGCCAAAATCACCTGCCGACTATGCCAGAACCACTTGGCGAACACTCCGGAATCACTTGCCGGGCATGCAGGAACCACCTCTCAGACATGCCAGAACCCCGTGCCCATGACCCCGGAAGCACCTGCTGAGCACGCCGGAACCACCTGCTCGACTCGCCAGAACCACCTGCCGGACACGCAAAAATCACCTGCCGGCTACGCCACAACCAGTTGGGGAACACTTCGGAATCACCTGCCGGGCTTGCTGGAACCACCTGCCGGTCATGCCAAAATCACCTGCCAACTACGCCAGTACCACTTGGCGGACACTGTGGAAACACCTGTCGGGCCGGCCGGAACCACATCTCAGACGTGCCAGAACCATGTGCATGAGATGCTGGAACCACACCCCGAACAGACGGAAAACACCTGCCAGACACGTCTGAACAACCTGCCGAGCACGCCGGAGCCACCTGCTCGACTCGCCGGAACCACCTACCTGACATGCCCAAATCACCAGCCGGGTATGCCAGAACCACTTGGCGGACACTCCGGAATCATCTGCCGGACATGCCGGAACCAGCTCTCAGACACACCAGAACCACGTGCCGGAGACGCCGGAAGCACCTGCCGAGCATGCCGGAGCCACCTGCTCGACTCGCCAGAAACACCTGCCGGACACGCCAAAATCACCTGCGGGGTACGCCAGAACCACCTGGCGGACACTCCGAAACCACCTGTCGCGTATGCCGGAACCACCTCTCAGACGTGCCGGAAGCACGTGCCGGACACGCCGCAATCACCTACCGGACAGACCGGAACCACCTGCCGAGCACGCTGGAGCCACCTGTTCGACTCGCTGAAACCACCTGCCGGACAGGCCAATATCAACTGCTGGCTATGCCAGAACCACCTGGGGAACGGTCCGGAATCACCTGCCAGCCATGGCGGAACCACCTCTCACACGTACCAGAACCACCTGCCGGAGAAGCTGGAAACACGTCCTGGACAGTCTGGAACCACCTGCCGGCCAAGCCTGAACCACCTGCCAAGCACAACGGAACAACCTGCCAGACACGCCAAAATCACCTGCGTGTTATGCCAGAACCACTTGGAGGACTCTCTGGGATGACCTGCTGGGCATGCCGGAACCACCTCTCAGACGTGCCAGAACCATGTGGCGGACAGTCCGGAATCACCTGTTGGGCATGCGCAACCACCTCTGAGACGTACCAGAACCACATGCCGTGCAGGCTGGAACCACCTACCGGACAGACCGGAATCAGCTTTCGGGCATGCCGGAACCACCTGTCAGATGTGCCAGAAACACGTGCCGGAGATGCCGGAAGCACATGCCAAGCACGTTGGAACCACCTGCTCAACTCGCCTCAACCACCTGCCGGACATGCCAAAATCACCTGCCGACTATGCCAGAACCACTTGGCGAACACTCCGGAATCACTTGCCGGGCATGCAGGAACCACCTCTCAGACATGCCAGAACCCCGTGCCAATGACCCCGGAAGCACCAGCCGAGCACGCCGGAACAACCTGCTCGACTCGCCAGAACCACCTGCCGATCACGCAAAAATCACCTGCCGTCTACGCCACAACCAGTTGGTGAACACTTTGGAATCACCTGCCAGGCTTGCTGGAACCACCTGCCAGTCATGCCAAAATCACCTGCCAACTACGCCAGAACCGCTTGGCGGACACTGCGGAAACACCTGTCGGGCCTGCTGGAACCACATCTCAGACGTGCCAGAAACGTGTTCATGAGATGCTGGAACCACACCCCGAACAGACGGATACCACCTGCCAGAACCGCCTGAACCACCTGATGAGCACGCCGGAACCACCTGCTCGACTCACCGGTACCACCTCCCTGACACGCCAAAATCACCTGCTGGGTATGCCAGAACCACTTGGCGGACACTCCGGAATCATCTGCCGGACATGCCGGAACCAGCTCTCAGACACACCAGAACCAAGTGCCGGAGACGCCGGAAGCACCTGCCGAGCATGCCGGAGCCACCTGCTCGACTCGCCAGAAACACCTGCCGGACACGCCAAAATCACCTGCCGGGTATGCCAGAACCACCTGGCGGACACTACGGAATCACCTGCCGCGCATGCCGGAACCACCTCTCAGACGTGCCGGAAGCACGTGCCGGACACGCCGGAAACACCTACCGGACAGACCGGAACCACCTGCCAAGAACGCCGGAGCCACCTGTTCGACTCGCTGGAACCACCTGCCGGACAGGCCAATATCAACTGCTGGCTATGCCAGAACCACCTGGGGGACAGTCCGGGATCACCTGCCAGCCATGGCGGAACCACCTCTCAGACGTACCAGAACCACCTGCCGGAGAAGCTGGAAACACGTCCTGGACAGACTGGAACCACGTGACAGCCATGCCTGAACCACCTGCCGAGAACGGCGGAACCACCTGCCGGACACGCCAAAATCACCTGCGGGCTACGCCAGAACCACTTGGACGACTCTCCGAAATGACCTGCCGGGCATGTTGGAACCACCTCTCAGACGTGCCAGAAGCACGTGGCGGACAGTCCGGAATCACCCGTTGGGCATACGCAACCACCTCTGACACGTACCAGAACCACGTGCCGTGCACGCCGGAACCACCTACCGGACAGACCGGAATCAACTTTTGGGCATGCCGGAACCACCAGTCAGATGTGCCAGAAACACGTGCCGGAGACGCCGGAAGCACCTGCCGAGCACGTCGCAACCACCTGCTCAACTCGCCTGAACCACCTGCCGGACACGCCAAAATCACCTGCCCGCTACACCAGCACCACTTCGGGGACAAGCCGGAATCACGTGAGGGGCATGCCGGCACAGCCTCTCAGACTGAACCTCGTGCCGGACACCACAGAACTACCTGCCAGACAGACCAGGACCACCTGCCGGACACGCCGGAACCACCGTCTCGACCCGCCGGAACGACCGCTGGACATGCAAAATCACCTGCCGGCTACGCCGGAAACACTTGGCGAACACTCCGGAATCACCTGCCGGGCATGCCGGAACCACCTCTCAGATATGCCAGAACCACGTGCCAATGACCCCGGAAGCACCTGCCGAGCACGCCGGAACCACCTGCTCGACTCGCCAGAACCACCTGCCGGACACGCAAAAATCACCTGCCGCCTACGCCACAACCAGTTGGGGAACACTTCGGAATCACCTGCCGGGCTTGCTGGAACCACCTGCCGGTCATGCCAAAGTCACCTGCCAACTACGCCAGTACCACTTGGCGGACACTGTGGAAACACCTGTCGGGCCGGCAGGAACCACATCTCACACGTGCCAGAACCATGTGCATGAGATGCTGGAACCACACCCCGAACAGACGGAAAACACCTGCCAGACCCGTCTGAACAACGTGCCGAGCACGCCGGAGCCACCTGCTCGACTCGCCGGAACCACCTACCTGACATGCCCAAATCACCAGCCGGGTATGCCAGAACCACTTGGCGGACACTCCGGAATCATCTGCCGGACATGCCGGAACCAGCTCTCAGACACACCAGAACCACGTGCCGGAGACGCCGGAAGCACCTGCCGAGCATGCCAGAGCCACCTGCTCGACTCGCCAGAAACACCTGCCGGACACGCCAAAATCACCTACCGGGTACGCCAGAACCACCTGGCGGACACTCCGAAATCACTTGTCGCTCATGCCAGAACCACCTCTCAGACGTGCCGGAAGCACGTGCCGGACACGCCGGAATCACCTAGCGGACAGACCGGAACCACCTGCCGAGCACGCCGGAGCCACCTGTTCGACTGGCCGGAACCACCTGCTGGACAGGCCAATATCAACTGCTGGCTATGCCAGAACCACCTGGGGGACAGTCCGGGATCACCTGCCTGCCATGGCGGAACCACCTCTCAGACGTACCAGAACCACCTGCTGGAGAAGCTGGAAACACGTCCTGGACAGACTGGAACCACGTGACGGCCATGCCTGAACCACCTGCCGAGCACGGCGCAACCACCTGCCGGAGACGCCAAAATCACCTGCGGGCTACGCCAGAACCACTTGGACGACTCTCCGAAATGACCTGCCGGGCATGTTGGAACCACCTCTCAGACGTGCCAGAAGCACGTGGCGGACAGTCCGGAATCACCTGTTGGGAATACGCAACCACCTCTGACACGTACCAGAACCACGTGCCGTGCACGCCGGAACCACCTACCGGACAGACCGGAATCAACTTTTGGGCATGCCGGAACCACCAGTCAGATGTGCCAGAAAAAGGTGCCGGAGATGCCGGAAGCACCTGCCAAGCACGTTGGAACCACCTGCTCAACTTGCCTGAACCACCTGCCGGACATGCCAAAATCACCTGCCGACTATGCCAGAACCACTTGGCGAACACTCCGGAATCACTTGCCGGGCATGCAGGAACCACCTCTCAGACATGCCAGAAACCCGTGCCCATGACCCCGGAAGCACCAGCCGAGCACGCCGGAACCACCTGCTCGACTCGCCAGAACCACCTGCCGGTCACGCAAAAATCACCTGTCGGCTACGCCACAACCAGTTGGTGAACACTTTGGAATCACCTGCCAGGCTTGCTGGAACCACCTGCCAGTCATGCCAAAATCACCTGCCAACTACGCCAGAACCACTTGGCGGACACTGCGGAAAGACCTGTCGGGCCGGCTGGAACCACATCTCAGACGTCCCAGAAACGTGTTCATGAGATGCTGGAACCACACCCCGAACAGACGGATACCACCTGCCAGAACCGCCTGAACCACCTGCTGAGCACGCCGGAACCACCTGCTCGACTCACCGGTACCACCTCCCTGAAACGCCAAAATCACCTACTGGGTATTCCAGAACCACTTGGCGGACACTCCGGAATCATCTGCCGGACATGCCGGAACCAGCTCTCAGACACACCAGAACCAAGTGCCGGAGACGCCGGAAGCACCTGCCGAGCATGCCGGAGCCACCTGCTCGACTCGCCAGAAACACCTGCCGCACACGCCAAAATCACCTGCCGGGTACGCCAGAACCACCTGGCGGACACTACGGAATCACCTGCCGCGCATGCAGAAACCACCTCTCAGACGTGCCGGAAGCACGTGCCGGACACGCCGGAAACACCTACCGGACAGACCGGAACCACCTGCCAAGAACGCCGGAGCCACCTGTTCGACTCGTTGGAACCACCTGCCGGACAGGCCAATATCAACTGCTGGCTATGCCAGAACCACCTGGGGGACAGTCCGGGATCACCTGCCTGCCATGGCGGAACCACCTCTCAGACGTACCAGAACCACCTGCCGGAGAAGCTGGAAACACGTCCTGGACAGACTGGAACCACGTGACGGCCATGCCTGAACCACCTGCCGAGCACGGCGCAACCACCTGCCGGAGACGCCAAAATCACCTGCGGGCTACGCCAGAACCACTTGGACGACTCTCCGAAATGACCTGCCGGGCATGTTGGAACCACCTCTCAGACGTGCCAGAAGCACGTGGCGGACAGTCCGGAATCACCTGTTGGGAATACGCAACCACCTCTGACACGTACCAGAACCACGTGCCGTGCACGCCGGAACCACCTACCGGACAGACCGGAATCAACTTTTGGGCATGCCGGAACCACCAGTCAGATGTGCCAGAAACACGTGCCGGAGACGCTGGAAGCACCTGCCGAGCACGTCGCAACCACCTGCTAAACTCGCCTGAACCACTTGCCGGACATGCCAAAATCACCTGCCCGCTACACCAGCACCACTTCGGGGACAAGCCGGAATCACGTGAGGGGCATGCCGGCACAGCCTCTCAGACTGAACCTCGTGCCGGACACCACAGAACCACCTGCCGGACAGACCGGAACCACCTGCCGGACACGCCGGAACCACCGGCTCGACCCGCCGGAACGACCGCTGGACATGCAAAATCACCTGCCGGCTACACCGGAAACACTTGGCGAACACTCCGGAATCACCTGCCGGGCATGCCGGAACCACCTCTCAGATATGCCAGAACCACGTGCCAATGACCCCGGAAGCACCTGCCGAGCACGCCGGAACCACCTGCTCAACTCGCCAGAACCACCTGCCGGACACGCAAAAATCACCTGCCGGCTACGCCACAACCAGTTGGGGAACACTTCGGAATCACCTGCCGGGCTTGCTGGAACCACCTGCCGGTCATGCCAAAATCACCTGCCAACTACGCCAGTACCACTTGGCGGACACTGTGGAAACACCTGTCGGGCCGGCCGGAACCACATCTCACACGTGCCAGAACCATGTGCATGAGATGCTGGAACCACACCCCGAACAGACGGAAAACACCTGCGAGACACGTCTGAACAACCTGCCGAGCACGCCGGAGCCACCTGCTCGACTCGCCGGAACCACCTACCTGACATGCCCAAATCACCAGCCGGGTATGCCAGAACCACTTGGCGGACACTCCGGAATCATCTGCCGGACATGCCGGAACCAGCTCTCAGACACACCAGAACCACGTGCCGGAGACGCCGGAAGCACCTGCCGAGCATGCCGGAGCCACCTGCTCGACTCGCCAGAAACACCTGCCGGACACGCCAAAATCACCTGCGGGGTACGCCAGAACCACCTGGCGGACACTCCGAAACCACCTGTCGCGTATGCCGGAACCACCTCTCAGACGTGCCGGAAGCACGTGCCGGACACGCCGCAATCACCTACCGGACAGACCGGAACCACCTGCCGAGCACGCTGGAGCCACCTGTTCGACTCGCTGAAACCACCTGCCGGACAGGCCAATATCAACTGCTGGCTATGCCAGAACCACCTGGGGAACGGTCCGGAATCACCTGCCAGCCATGGCGGAACCACCTCTCACACGTACCAGAACCACCTGCCGGAGAAGCTGGAAACACGTCCTGGACAGTCTGGAACCACCTGCCGGCCAAGCCTGAACCACCTGCCAAGCACAACGGAACAACCTGCCAGACACGCCAAAATCACCTGCGTGTTATGCCAGAACCACTTGGAGGACTCTCTGGGATGACCTGCTGGGCATGCCGGAACCACCTCTCAGACATGCCAGAACCATGTGGCGGACAGTCCGGAATCACCTGTTGGGCATGCGCAACCACCTCTGAGACGTACCAGAACCACATGCCGTGCAGGCTGGAACCACCTACCGGACAGACCGGAATCACCTTTCGGGCATGCCGGAACCACCTGTCAGATGTGCCAGAAACACGTGCCGGAGATGCCGGAAGCACATGCCAAGCACGTTGGAACCACCTGCTCAACTCGCCTGAACCACCTGCCGGACATGCCAAAATCACCTGCCGACTATGCCAGAACCACTTGGCGAACACTCCGGAATCACTTGCCGGGCATGCAGGAACCACCTCTCAGACATGCCAGAACACCGTGCCAATGACCCCGGAAGCACCAGCCGAGCACGCCGGAACCACCTGCTCGACTCGCCAGAACCACCTGCAGATCACGCAAAAATCACCTGCCGTCTACGCCACAACCAGTTGGTGAACACTTTGGAATCACCTGCCAGGCTTGCTGGAACCACCTGCCAGTCATGCCAAAATCACCTGCCAACTACGCCAGAACCGCTTGGCGGACACTGCGGAAACACCTGTCGGGCCTGCTGGAACCACATCTCAGACGTGCCAGAAACGTGTTCATGAGATGCTGGAACCACACCCCGAACAGACGGATACCACCTGCCAGAAACGCCTGAACCACCTGATGAGCACGCCGGAACCACCTGCTCGACTCACCGGTACCACCTCCCTGACACGCCAAAATCACCTGCTGGGTATGCCAGAACCACTTGGCGGACACTCCGGAATCATCTGCCGGACATGCCGGAACCAGCTCTCAGACACACCAGAACCAAGTGCCGGAGACGCCGGAAGCACCTGCCGAGCATGCCGGAGCCACCTGCTCGACTCGCCAGAAACACCTGCCGGACACGCCAAAATCACCTGCCGGGTATGCCAGAACCACCTGGCGGACACTACGGAATCACCTGCCGCGCATGCCGGAACCACCTCTCAGACGTGCCGGAAGCACGTGCCGGACACGCCGGAAACACCTACCGGACAGACCGGAACCACCTGCCAAGAACGCCGGAGCCACCTGTTCGACTCGCTGGAACCACCTGCCGGACAGGCCAATATCAACTGCTGGCTATGCCAGAACCACCTGGGGGACAGTCCGGGATCACCTGCCAGCCATGGCGGAACCACCTCTCAGACGTACCAGAACCACCTGCCGGAGAAGCTGGAAACACGTCCTGGACAGACTGGAACCACGTGACAGCCATGCCTGAACCACCTGCCGAGAACGGCGGAACCACCTGCCGGACACGCCAAAATCACCTGCGGGCTACGCCAGAACCACTTGGACGACTCTCCGAAATGACCTGCCGGGCATGTTGGAACCACCTCTCAGACGTGCCAGAAGCACGTGGCGGACAGTCCGGAATCACCCGTTGGGCATACGCAACCACCTCTGACACGTACCAGAACCACGTGCCGTGCACGCCGGAACCACCTACCGGACAGACCGGAATCAACTTTTGGGCATGCCGGAACCACCAGTCAGATGTGCCAGAAACACGTGCCGGAGACGCCGGAAGCACCTGCCGAGCACGTCGCAACCACCTGCTCAACTCGCCTGAACCACCTGCCGGACACGCCAAAATCACCTGCCCGCTACACCAGCACCACTTCGGGGACAAGCCGGAATCACGTGAGGGGCATGCCGGCACAGCCTCTCAGACTGAACCTCGTGCCGGACACCACAGAACTACCTGCCAGACAGACCAGGACCACCTGCCGGACACGCCGGAACCACCGTCTCGACCCGCCGGAACGACCGCTGGACATGCAAAATCACCTGCCGGCTACGCCGGGAACACTTGGCGAACACTCCGGAATCACCTGCCGGGCATGCCGGAACCACCTCTCAGATATGCCAGAACCACGTGCCAATGACCCCGGAAGCACCTGCCGAGCACGCCGGAACCACCTGCTCGACTCGCCAGAACCACCTGCCGGACACGCAAAAATCACCTGCCGCCTATGCCACAACCAGTTGGGGAACACTTCGGAATCACCTGCCGGGCTTGCTGGAACCACCTGCCGGTCATGCCAAAATCACCTGCCAACTACGCCAGTACCACTTGGCGGACACTGTGGAAACACCTGTCGGGCCGGCAGGAACCACATCTCACACGTGCCAGAACCATGTGCATGAGATGCTGGAACCACACCCCGAACAGACGGAAAACACCTGCCAGACCCGTCTGAACAACGTGCCGAGCACGCCGGAGCCACCTGCTCGACTCGCCGGAACCACCTACCTGACATGCCCAAATCACCAGCCGGGTATGCCAGAACCACTTGGCGGACACTCCGGAATCATCTGCCGGACATGCCGGAACCAGCTCTCAGACACACCAGAACCACGTGCCGGAGACGCCGGAAGCACCTGCCGAGCATGCCGGAGCCACCTGCTCGACTCGCCAGAAACACCTGCCGGACACGCCAAAATCACCTACCGGGTACGCCAGAACCACCTGGCGGACACTCCGAAATCACCTGTCGCTCATGCCAGAACCACCTCTCAGACGTGCCGGAAGCACGTGCCGGACACGCCGGAATCACCTAGCGGACAGACCGGAACCACCTGCCGAGCACGCCGGAGCCACCTGTTCGACTGGCCGGAACCACCTGCTGGACAGGCCAATATCAACTGCTGGCTATGCCAGAACCACCTGGGGGACAGTCCGGGATCACCTGCCTGCCATGGCGGAACCACCTCTCAGACGTACCAGAACCACCTGCCGGAGAAGCTGGAAACACGTCCTGGACAGACTGGAACCACGTGACGGCCATGCCTGAACCACCTGCCGAGCACGGCGCAACCACCTGCCGGAGACGCCAAAATCACCTGCGGGCTACGCCAGAACCACTTGGACGACTCTCCGAAATGACCTGCCGGGCATGTTGGAACCACCTCTCAGACGTGCCAGAAGCACGTGGCGGACAGTCCGGAATCACCTGTTGGGAATACGCAACCACCTCTGACACGTACCAGAACCACGTGCCGTGCACGCCGGAACCACCTACCGGACAGACCGGAATCAACTTTTGGGCATGCCGGAACCACCAGTCAGATGTGCCAGAAACACGTGCCGGAGACGCCGGAAGCACCTGCCGAGCACGTCGCAACCACCTGCTAAACTCGCCTGAACCACTTGCCGGACATGCCAAAATCACCTGCCCGCTACACCAGCACCACTTCGGGGACAAGCCGGAATCACGTGAGGGGCATGCCGGCACAGCCTCTCAGACTGAACCTCGTGCCGGACACCAGAGAACCACCTGCCGGACAGACCGGAACCACCTGCCGGACACGCCGGAACCACCGGCTCGACCCGCCGGAACGACCGCTGGACATGCAAAATCACCTGCCGGCTACACCGGAAACACTTGGCGAACACTCCGGAATCACCTGCCGGGCATGCCGGAACCACCTCTCAGATATGCCAGAACCACGTGCCAATGACCCCGGAAGCACCTGCCGAGCACGCCGGAACCACCTGCTCGACTCGCCAGAACCACCTGCCGGACACGCAAAAATCACCTGCCGCCTACGCCACAACCAGTTGGGGAATACTTCGGAATCACCTGCCGGGCTTGCTGGAACCACCTGCAGGTCATGCCAAAATCACCTGCCAACTACGCCAGTACCACTTGGCGGACACTGTGGAAACACCTGTCGGGCCGGGCGGAACCACATCTCAGACGTGCCAGAACCATGTGCATGAGATGCTGGAACCACACCCCGAACAGACGGAAAACACCTGCCAGACCCGTCTGAACAACCTGCCGAGCACGCCGGAGCCACCTGCTCGACTCGCCGGAACCACCTACCTGACATGCCCAAATCACCAGCCGGGTATGCCAGAACCACTTGGCGGACACTCCGGAATCATCTGCCAGACATGCCGGAACCAGCTCTCAGACACACCAGAACCACGTGCCGGAGACGCCGGAAGCACCTGCCGAGCATGCCGGAGCCACCTGCTCGACTCGCCAGAAACACCTGCCGGACACGCCAAAATCACCTGCGGGGTACGCCAGAACCACCTGGCGGACACTCCGAAACCACCTGTCGCGTATGCCGGAACCACCTCTCAGACGTGCCGGAAGCACGTGCCGGACACGCCGCAATCACCTACCGGACAGACCGGAACCACCTGCCGAGCACGCTGGAGCCACCTGTTCGACTCGCTGAAACCACCTGCCGGACAGGCCAATATCAACTGCTGGCTATGCCAGAACCACCTGGGGAACGGTCCGGAATCACCTGCCAGCCATGGCGGAACCACCTCTCACACGTACCAGAACCACCTGCCGGAGAAGCTGGAAACACGTCCTGGACAGTCTGGAACCACCTGCCGGCCAAGCCTGAACCACCTGCCAAGCACAACGGAACAACCTGCCAGACACGCCAAAATCAACTGCGTGTTATGCCAGAACCACTTGGAGGACTCTCTGGGATGACCTGCCGGGCATGCCGGAACCACCTCTCAGACGTGCCAGAACCATGTGGCGGACAGTCCGGAATCACCTGTTGGGAATGCGCAACCACCTCTGAGACGTACCAGAACCACATGCCGTGCAGGCTGGAACCACCTACCGGACAGACCGGAATCACCTTTCGGGCATGCCGGAACCACCTGTCAGATGTGCCAGAAACACGTGCCGGAGATGCCGGAAGCACATGCCAAGCACGTTGGAACCACCTGCTCAACTCGCCTGAACCACCTGCCGGACATGCCAAAATCACCTGCCGACTATGCCAGAACCACTTGGCGAACACTCCGGAATCACTTGCCGGGCATGCAGGAACCACCTCTCAGACATGCCAGAACCCCGTGACAATGACCCCGGAAGCACCAGCCGAGCACGCCGGAACCACCTGCTCGACTCGCCAGAACCACCTGCCGGTCACGCAAAAATCACCTGTCGGCTACGCCACAACCAGTTGGTGAACACTTTGGAATCACCTGCCAGGCTTGCTGGAACCACCTGCCAGTCATGCCAAAATCACCTGCCAACTACGCCAGAACCACTTGGCGGACACTGCGGAAAGACCTGTCGGGCCGGCTGGAACCACATCTCAGACGTCCCAGAAACGTGTTCATGAGATGCTGGAACCACACCCCGAACAGATGGATACCACCTGCCAGAACCGCCTGAACCACCTGCTGAGCACGCCGGAACCACCTGCTCGACTCACCGGTACCACCTCCCTGAAACGCCAAAATCACCTACAGGGTATTCCAGAACCACTTGGCGGACACTCCGGAATCATCTGCCGGACATGCCGGAACCAGCTCTCAGACACACCAGAACCAAGTGCCGGAAACGCCGGAAGCACCTGCCGAGCATGCCGGAGCCACCTGCTCGACTCGCCAGAAACACCTGCCGGACACGCCAAAATCACCTGCCGGGTACGCCAGAACCACCTGGCGGACACTCCGAAATCACCTGTCGCGCATGCCGGCACCACGTCTCAGACGTGCTGGAAGCACGTGCCGGACACGCCGGAATCACCTACCGGACAGACCGGAACCACCTGCCGAGCACGCCGGAGCCACCTGTTCGACTGGCTGGAACCACCTGCCGGACAGGCCAATATCAACTGCTGACTATGCCAGAACCACCTGGGGGACGGTCCGGGATCACCTGAAAGCCATGGCGGAACCACCTCTCAGACGTACCAGAACCACCTGCCGGAGAAGCTGGAAACACGTCCTGGACAGACTGGAACCACGTGACGGCCATGCCTGAACCACCTGCCGAGCATGGCGGAACCACCTTCCGGACACGCCAAAATCACCTGCGGGCTACGCCAGAACCACTTGGACGACTACCCGAAATGACCTGCCGGGCATGTTGGAACCACCTCTCAGACGTGCCAGAAGCACGTGGCGGACAGTCCGGAATCACCTGTTGGGCATACGCAACCACCTCTGAGACGTACCAGAACCACGTGCCGTGCACGCCGGAACCACCTACCGGACAGACCGGAATCCACTTTTGGGCATGCCGGAACCACCAGTCAGATGTGCCAGAAACACGTGCCGGAGACGCCGGAAGCACCTGCCGAGCACGTCGGAACCACCTGCTCAACTCGCCTGAACCACCTGCCGGACATGCCAAAATCACCTGCCGACTATGCCAGAACCACTTGGCGAACACTCCGGAATCACTTGCCGCGCATGCAGGAACCACCTCTCAGACATGCCAGTACCCCGTGCCAATGACCCCGGAAGCACCAGCCGAGCACGCCGGAACCACCTGCTCAACTCGCCTGAACCACCTGCCGGACACGCAAAAATCACCTGCCCGCTACACCAGCACCACTTCGGGGACAAGCCGGAATCACGTGAGGGGCATGCCGGCACAGCCTCTCAGACTGAACCTCGTGCCGGACACCACAGAACCACCTGCCGGACAGACCAGAACGACCTGCCGGACACGCCGGCACCACCTGCTCGACCCGCCGGAACCACCTACCTGACATGCCCAAATCACCAGCCGGGTATGCCAGAACCACTTGGCGGACACTCCGGAATCATCTGCCGGACATGCCGGAACCAGCTCTCAGACACACCAGAACCACGTGCCGGAGACGCCGGAAGCACCTGCCGAGCATGCCGGAGCCACCTGCTCGACTCGCCAGAAACACCTGCCGGACACGCCAAAATCACCTGCCGGGTACGCCAGAACCACCTGGCGGACACTCCGAAATCACCTGTCGCGCATGCCGGAACAACCTCTCAGACGTGCCGGAAGCACGTGCCGGACACGCCGGAATCACCTAGCGGACAGACCAGAACCACCTGCCGAGCACGCCGGAGCCACCTGTTCGACTGGCTGGAACCACCTGCCGGACAGGCCAATATTAACTGCTGGCTATGCCAGAACCACCTGGGGGACAGTCCGGGATCACCTGCCAGCCATGGCGGAACCACCTCTCACACGTACCAGAACCACCTGCCGGAGAAGCTGGAAACACGTCCTGGACAGTCTGGAACCACCTGCCGGCCAAGCCTGAACCACCTGCCAAGCACAACGGAACAACCTGCCAGACACGCCAAAATCACCTGCGTGTTATGCCAGAACCACTTGGAGGACTCTCTGGGATGACCTGCCGGGCATGCCGGAACCACCTCTCAGACGTGCCAGAACCATGTGGCGGACAGTCCGGAATCACCTGTTGGGCATGCGCAACCACCTCTGAGACGCACCAGAACCACATGCCGTGCAGGCTGGAACCACCTACCGGACAGACCGGAATCACCTGCCGGGCATGCCGGAACCACCTCTCAGATATGCCAGAACCAAGTGCCAAGTACCCCGGAAGCACCTGCCGAGCACGCCGGAACCACCTGCTCGACTCGCCAGAACCACCTGCCGGACATGTCAAAATCACCTGCCGGGTATGGCAGAACCACCTGTCGGACACTACGGAATCATTTGCCGGGCATGCAGGAACCACATCTCAGACATGCCAGAACCCCGTGCCAATGACCCCGGAAGCACCAGCCGAGCACGCCGGAACCACCAGCTCAACTCGCCTGAACCACCTGCCGGACACGCAAAAATCACCTGCCCGCTACACCAGCACCACTTCGGGGACAAGCAGGAATCACGTGAGGGGCATGCCGGCACAGCCTCTCAGACTGAACCTCGTGCCGGACACCACAGAACCACCTGCCGGACAGACCGGAACCACCTGCCGGACACGCCGGAACCACCGGCTCGACCCGCCGGAACGACCGCTGGACATGCAAAATCACCTGCCGGCTACGCCGGAAACACTTGGCGAACACTCCGGAATCACCTGCCGGGCATGCCGGAACCACCTCTCAGATATGCCAGAACCACCTGCCAATGACCCTGGAAGCACCTGCCGACCACGCCGGAACCACCTGCTCGACTCGGCAGAACCACCTGCCGGACACGCAAAAATCACCTGCCGGCTACGCCACAACCAGTTGGGGAACACTTCGGAATCACCTGCCGGGCTTGCTGGAACCACCTGCCGGTCATGCCAAAATCACCTGCCAACTACGCCAGTACCACTTGGCGGACACTGTGGAAACACCTGTTGGGCCGGCCGGAACAACATCTCAGACGTGCCAGAACCATGTGCATGAGATTCAGGAACCACACCCCGAATAGACGGAAAACACCTGCCAGACCCGTCTGAACAACCTGCCGAGCACGCCAGAGCCACCTGCTCGACTCGCCGGAACCACCTACCTGACATGCCCAAATCACCAGCCGGGTATGCCAGAACCACTTGGCGGACACTCCGGAATCATCTGCCGGACATGCCGGAACCAGCTCTCAGACACACCAGAACCACGTGCCGGAGACGCCGGAAGCACCTGCCGAGCATGCCGGAGCCACCTGCTCGACTCGCCAGAAACACCTGCCGGACACGCCAAAATCACCTGCCGGGTACGCCAGAACCACCTGGCGGACACTCCGAAATCACCTGTCGCGCATGCCGGAACCACCTCTCAGACGTGCCGGAAGCACGTGCCGGACACGCCGGAAACACCTAGCGGACAGACCGGAACCACCTGCCGAGCACGCCGGAGCCACCTGTTCGACTGGCTGGAACCACCTGCCGGACAGGCCAATATTAACTGCTGGCTATGCCAGAACCACCTGGGGGACAGTCCGGGATCACCTGCCAGCCATGGCGGAACCACCTCTCACACGTACCAGAACCACCTGCCGGAGAAGCTGGAAGCACGTCCTGGACAGTCTGGAACCACCTGCCGGCCAAGCCTGAACCACCTGCCAAGCACAACGGAACAACCTGCCAGACACGCCAAAATCACCTGCGTGTTATGCCAGAACCACTTGGAGGACTCTCTGGGATGACCTGCCGGGCATGCCGGAACCACCTCTCAGACGTGCCAGAACCATGTGGCGGACAGTCCGGAATCACCTGTTGGGCATGCGCAACCACCTCTGAGACGTACCAGAACCACATGCCGTGCAGGCTGGAACCACCTACCGGACAGACCGGAATCACCTTTCGGGCATGAGGGAACCACCTGTCAGATGTGCCAGAAACACGTGTCGGAGACGCCGGAAGCACCTGCCAAGCACGTTGGAACCACCTGCTCAACTCGCCTGAACCACCTGCCGGACATGCCAAAATCACCTGCCGACTATGCCAGAACCACTTGGCGAACACTCCGGAATCACTTGCCGGGCATGCAGGAACCACCTCTCGGACATGCCAGAACCCCGTGCCCATGACCCCGGAAGCACCAGCCGAGCACGCCGGAACCACCTGCTCAACTCGCCTGAACCACATGCCAGATACGCAAAAATCACCTGCCCGCTACACCAGCACCACTTCGGGGACAAGCCGGAATCACGTGAGGGGCATGCCTGCACAGACTCTCAGACTGAACCTCGTGCCGGACACCACAGAACCACCTGCCGGACAGACCGGAACCACCTGCCGGACACGCCGGAACCACCGGCTCGACCCGCCGGAACGACCGCTGGACATGCAAAATCACCTGCCGGCTACGCAGGAAACACTTGGCGAACACTCCGGAATCACCTGCCGGGCATGCCGGAACCACCTCTCAGATATGCCAGAACCACGTGCCAATGACCCCGGAAGCACCTGCCGAGCACGCCGGAACCACCTGCTCGACTCGCCAGAACCACCTGCCGGACACGCAAAAATCACCTGCCGGCTACGCCACAACCAGTTGGGGAACACTTCGGAATCACCTGCCGGGCTTGCTGGAACCACCTGCCGGTCATGCCAAAATCACCTGCCAACTACGCCAGTACCACTTGGCGGACACTGTGGAAACAACTGTCGGGCCGGCCGGAACCACATCTCACACGTGCCAGAACCATGTGCATGAGATGCTGGAACCACACCCCGAACAGACGGAAAACACCTGCCAGACCCGTCTGAACAACCTGCCGAGCACGCCGGAGCCACCTGCTCGACTCGCCGGAACCACCTACCTGACATGCCCAAATCACCAGCCGGGTATGCCAGAACCACTTGGCGGACACTCCGGAATCATCTGCCGGACATGCCGGAACCAGCTCTCAGACACACCAGAACCACGTGCCGGAGACGCCGGAAGCACCTGCCGAGCATGCCGGAGCCACCTGCTCGACTCGCCAGAAACACCTGCCGGACACGCCAAAATCACCTGCCGGGTACGCCAGAACCACCTGGCGGACACCCCGAAATCACCTGTCGCGCATGCCGGAACCACCTCTCAGACGTGCCGGAAGCACGTGCCGGACACGCCGGAAACACCTAGCGGACAGACCGGAACCACCTGCCGAGCACGCCGGAGCCACCTGTTCGACTGGCTGGAACCACCTGCCGGACAGGCCAATATTAACTGCTGGCTATGCCAGAACCACCTGGGGGACAGTCCGGGATCACCTGCCAGCCATGGCGGAACCACCTCTCACACGTACCAGAACCACCTGCCGGAGAAGCTGGAAACACGTCCTCGACAGTCTGGAACCACCTGCCGGCCAAGCCTGAACCACCTGCCAAGCACAACGGAACAACCTGCCAGACACGCCAAAATCACCTGCGTGTTATGCCAGAACCACTTGGAGGACTCTCTGGGATGACCTGCCGGGCATGCCGGAACCACCTCTCAGACGTGCCAGAACCATGTGGCGGACAGTCCGGAATCACCTGTTGGGCATGCGCAACCACCTCTGAGACGTACCAGAACCACATGCCGTGCAGGCTGGAACCACCTACCGGACAGACCGGAATCACCTTTCGGGCATGCCGGAACCACCTGTCAGATGTGCCAGAAACACGTGCCGGAGACGCCGGAAGCACCTGCCAAGCACGTTGGAACCACCTGCTCAACTCGCCTGAACCACCTGCCGGACATGCCAAAATCACCTGCCGACTATGCCAGAACCACTTGGCGAACACTCCGGAATCACTTGCCGGGCATGCAGGAACCACCTCTCAGACATGCCAGAACCCCGTGCCCATGACCCCGGAAGCACCAGCCGAGCACGCCGGAACCACCTGCTCAACTCGCCTGAACCACATGCCGGACACGCAAAAATCACCTGCCCGCTACACCAGCACCACTTCGGGGACAAGCCGGAATCACGTGAGGGGCATGCCGGCACAGCCTCTCAGACTGAACCTCGTGCCGGACACCACAGAACCACCTGCCGGACAGACCGGAACCACCTGCCGGACACGCCGGAACCACCGGCTCGACCCGCTGGAACGACCGCTGGACATGCAAAATCACCTGCCGGCTACGCCGGAAACACTTGGCGAACACTCCGGAATCACCTGCCGGGCATGCCGGAACCACCTCTCAGATATGCCAGAACCACGTGCCAATGACCCCGGAAGCACCTGCCGAGCACGCCGGAACCACCTGCTCGACTCGCCAGAACCACCTGCCGGACACGCAAAAATCACCTGCCGGCTACGCCACAACCAGTTGGGGAACACTTCGGAATCACCTGCCGGGCTTGCTGGAACCACCTGCCGGTCATGCCAAAATCACCTGCCAACTACGCCAGTACCACTTGGCGGACACTGTGGAAACATCTGTCGGGCCGGCAGGAACCACATCTCACACGTGCCAGAACCATGTGCATGAGATGCTGGAACCACACCCCGAACAGACGGAAAACACCTGCCAGACCCGTCTGAACAACGTGCCGAGCACGCCGGAGCCACCTGCTCGACTCGCCGGAACCACCTACCTGACATGCCCAAATCACCAGCCGGGTATGCCAGAACCACTTGGCGGACACTCCGGAATCATCTGCCGGACATGCCGGAACCAGCTCTCAGACACACCAGAACCACGTGCCGGAGACGCCGGAAGCACCTGCCGAGCATGCCGGAGCCACCTGCTCGAATCGCCAGAAACACCTGCCGGACACGCCAAAATCACCTGCCGGGTACGCCAGAACCACCTGGCGGACACTCCGAAATCACCTGTCGCGCATGCCGGAACCACCTCTCAGACGTGCCGGAAGCACGTGCCGGACACGCCGGAATCACCTAGCGGACAGACCGGAACCACCTGCCGAGCACGCCGGAGCCACCTGTTCGACTGGCTGGAACCACCTGCCGGACAGGCCAATATTAACTGCTGGCTATGCCAGAACCACCTGGGGGACAGTCCGGGATCACCTGCCAGCCATGGCGGAACCACCTCTCACACGTACCAGAACCACCTGCCGGAGAAGCTGGAAACACGTCCTGGACAGTCTGGAACCACCTGCCGGCCAAGCCTGAACCACCTGCCAAGCACAACGGAACAACCTGCCAGACACGCCAAAATCACCTGCGTGTTATGCCAGAACCACTTGGAGGACTCTCTGGGATGACCTGCCGGGCATGCCGGAACCACCTCTCAGACGTGCCAGAACCATGTGGTGGACAGTCCGGAATCACCTGTTGGGCATGCGCAACCACCTCTGAGACGTACCAGAACCACATGCCGTGCAGGCTGGAACCACCTACCGGACAGACCGGAATCACCTTTCGGGCATGCCGGAACCACCTGTCAGATGTGCCAGAAACACGTGCCGGAGACGCCTTAAGCACCTGCCAAGCACGTTGGAACCACCTGCTCAACTCGCCTGAACCACCTGCCGGACATGCCAAAATCACCTGCCGACTATGCCAGAACCACTTGGCGAACACTCCGGAATCACTTGCCGGGCATGCAGGAACCACCTCTCAGACATGCCAGAACCCCGTGCCAATGTCCCCGGAAGCACCAGCCGAGCACGCCAGAACCACCTGCTCAACTCGCCTGAACCACATGCCGGATACGCCAAAATCACCTGCCCGCTACACCAGCACCACTTCGGGGACAAGCCGGAATCACGTGAGGGGCATGCCTGCACAGCCTCTCAGACTGAACCTCGTGCCGGACACCACAGAACCACCTGCCGGACAGACCGGAACCACCTGCCGGTCACGCCGGAACCACCGGCTCGACCCGCCGGAACGACCGCTGGACATGCAAAATCACCTGCCGGCTACGCCGGAAACACTTGGCGAACACTCCGGAATCACCTGCCGGGCATGCCGGAACCACCTCTCAGATATGCCAGAACCACGTGCCAATGACCCCGGAAGCACCTGCCGAGCACGCCGGAACCACCTGCTCGACTCGCCAGAACCACCTGCCGGACACGCAAAAATCACCTGCCGGCTACGCCACAACCAGTTGGGGAACACTTCGGAATCACCTGCCGGGCTTGCTGGAACCACCTGCCGGTCATGCCAAAATCACCTGCCAACTACGCCAGTACCACTTGGCGGACACTGTGGAAACACCTGTCGGGCCGGCCGGAACCACATCTCACACGTGCCAGAACCATGTGCATGAGATGCTGGAACCACACCCCGAACAGACGGAAAACACCTGCCAGACCCGTCTGAACAACCTGCCGAGCACGCCGGAGCCACCTGCTCGACTCGCCGGAACCACCTACCTGACATGCCCAAATCACCAGCCGGGTATGCCAGAACCACTTGGCGGACACTCCGGAATCATCTGCCGGACATGCCGGAACCAGTTCTCAGACACACCAGAACCACGTGCCGGAGACGCCGGAAGCACCTGCCGAAAATGCCGGAGCCACCTGCTCGACTCGCCAGAAACACCTGCCGGACACACCAAAATCACCTGCCGGGTACGCCAGAACCACCTGGCGGACACTCCGAAATCACCTGCCGCGCATGCCGGAACCACCTCTCAGACGTGCCGGAAGCACGTGCCGGACACGCCGGAAACACCTAGCGGACAGACCGGAACCACCTGCCGAGCACGCCGGAGCCACCTGTTCGACTCGCTGGAACCACCTGCCGGACAGGCCAATATTAACTGCTGGCTATGCCAGAACCACCTGGGGGACAGTCCGGGATCACCTGCCAGCCATGGCGGAACCACCTCTCACACGTACCAGAACCACCTGCCGGAGAAGCTGGAAACACGTCCTGGACAGTCTGGAACCACCTGCCGGCCAAGCCTGAACCACCTGCCAAGCACAACGGAACAACCTGCCAGACACGCCAAAATCACCTGCGTGTTATGCCAGAACCACTTGGAGGACTCTCTGGGATGACCTGCCGGGCATGCCGGAACCACCTCTCAGACGTGCCAGAACCATGTGGCGGACAGTCCGGAATCACCTGTTGGGCATGCGCAACCACCTCTGAGACGTACCAGAACCACATGCCGTGCAGGCTGGAACCACCTACCGGACAGACCGGAATCACCTTTCGGGCATGCCGGAACCACCTGTCAGATGTGCCAGAAACACGTGTCGGAGACGCCGGAAGCACCTGCCGAGCACGTTGGAACCACCTGCTCAACTCGCCTGAACCACCTGCCGGACATGCCAAAATCACCTGCCGACTATGCCAGAACCACTTGGCGAACACTCCGGAATCACTTGCCCGGCATGCAGGAACCACCTCTCAGACATGCCAGAACCCCGTGCCCATGACCCCGGAAGCACCAGCCGAGCACGCCGGAACCACCTGCTCAACTCGCCTGAACCACATGCCAGATACGCAAAAATCACCTGCCCGCTACACCAGCACCACTTCGGGGACAAGCCGGAATCACGTGAGGGGCATGCCTGCACAGACTCTCAGACTGAACCTCGTGCCGGACACCACAGAACCACCTGCCGGACAGACCGGAACCACCTGCCGGACACGCCGGAACCACCGGCTCGACCCGCCGGAACGACCGCTGGACATGCAAAATCACCTGCCGGCTACACAGGAAACACTTGGCGAACACTCCGGAATCATCTGCCGGGCATGCCGGAACCACCTCTCAGATATGCCAGAACCACGTGCCAATGACCCCGGAAGCACCTGCCGAGCACGCCGGAACCACCTGCTCGACTCGCCAGAACCACCTGCCGGACACGCAAAAATCACCTGCCGGCTACGCCACAACCAGTTGGGGAACACTTCGGAATCACCTGCCGGGCTTGCTGGAACCACCTGCCGGTCATGCCAAAATCACCTGCCAACTACGCCAGTACCACTTGGCGGACACTGTGGAAACAACTGTCGGGCCGGCCGGAACCACATCTCACACGTGCCAGAACCATGTGCATGAGATGCTGGAACCACACCCCGAACAGACGGAAAACACCTGCCAGACCCGTCTGAACAACCTGCCGAGCACGCCGGAGCCACCTGCTCGACTCGCCGGAACCACCTACCTGACATGCCCAAATCACCAGCCGGGTATGCCAGAACCACTTGGCGGACACTCCGGAATCATCTGCCGGACATGCCGGAACCAGCTCTCAGACACACCAGAACCACGTGCCGGAGACGCCAGAAGCACCTGCCGAGCATGCCGGAGCCACCTGCTCGACTCGCCAGAAACACCTGCCGGACACGCCAAAATCACCTGCCGGGTACGACAGAACCACCTGGCGGACACTCCGAAATCACCTGTCGCGCATGCCGGAACCACCTCTCAGACGTGCCGGAAGCACGTGCCGGACACGCCGGAAACACCTAGCGGACAGACCGGAACCACCTGCCGAGCACGCCGGAGCCACCTGTTCGACTGGCTGGAACCACCTGCCGGACAGGCCAATATTAACTGCTGGCTATGCCAGAACCACCTGGGGGACAGTCCGGGATCACCTGCCAGCCATGGCGGAACCACCTCTCACACGTACCAGAACCACCTGCCGGAGAAGCTGGAAACACGTCCTCGACAGTCTGGAACCACCTGCCGGCCAAGCCTGAACCACCTGCCAAGCACAACGGAACAACCTGCCAGAAACGCCAAAATCACCTGCGTGTTATGCCAGAACCACTTGGAGGACTCTCTGGGATGACCTGCCGGGCATGCCGGAACCACCTCTCAGACGTGCCAGAACCATGTGGCGGACAGTCCGGAATCACCTGTTGGGCATGCGCAACCACCTCTGAGACGTACCAGAACCACATGCCGTGCAGGCTGGAACCACCTACCGGACAGACCGGAATCACCTTTCGGGCATGCCGGAACCACCTGTCAGATGTGCCAGAAACACGTGCCGGAGACGCCGGAAGCACCTGCCAAGCACGTTGGAACCACCTGCTCAACTCGCCTGAACCACCTGCCGGACATGCCAAAATCACCTGCCGACTATGCCAGAACCACTTGGCGAACACTCCGGAATCACTTGCCGGGCATGCAGGAACCACCTCTCAGACATGCCAGAACCCCGTGCCCATAACCCCGGAAGCACCAGACGAGCACGCCGGAACCACCTGCTCAACTCGCCTGAACCACATGCCGGATACGCAAAAATCACCTGTCCGCTACAACAGCACCACTTCGGGGACAAGCCGGAATCACGTGAGGGGCATGCCTGCACAGCCTCTCAGACTGAACCTCGTGACGGACACCACAGAACCACCTGCCGGACAGACCGGAACCACCTGCCGGACACGCCGGAACCACCGGCTCGACCCGCCGGAACGACAGCTGGACATGCAAAATCACCTGCCGGCTACGCCGGAAACCCTTGGCGAACACTCCGGAATCACCTGCCGGGCATGCCGGAACCACCTCTCAGATATGCCAGAACCACGTGCCAATGAACCTGGAAGCACCTGCCGAGCACGCCGGAACCACCTGCTCGACTCGCCAGAACCACCTGCCGGACACGCAAAAATCACCTGCCGGCTACGCCACAACCAGTTGGGGAACACTTCGGAATCACCTGCCGGGCTTGCTGGAACCACCTGCCGGTCATGCCAAAATCACCTGCCAACTACGCCAGTACCACTTGGCGGACACTGTGGAAACACCTGTCGGGCCGGCAGGAACCACATCTCACACGTGCCAGAACCATGTGCATGAGATGCTGGAACCACACCCCGAACAGACGGAAAACACCTGCCAGACCCGTCTGAACAACCTGCCGAGCACGCCGGAGCCACCTGCTCGACTCGCCGGAACCACCTACCTGACATGCCCAAATCACCAGCCGGGTATGCCAGAACCACTTGGCGGACACTCCGGAATCATCTGCCGGACATGCCGGAACCAGCTCTCAGACACACCAGAACCACGTGCCGGAGACGCCGGAAGCACCTGCCGAGCATGCCGGAGCCACCTGCTCGACTCGCCAGAAACACCTGCCGGACACGCCAAAATCACCTGCCGGGTACGCCAGAACCACCTGGCGGACACTCCGAAATCACCTGTCGCGCATGCCGGAACCACCTCTCAGACGTGCCGGAAGCACGTGCCGGACACGCCGGAATCACCTAGCGGACAGACCGGAACCACCTGCCGAGCACGCCGGAGCCATCTGTTCGACTGGCTGGAACCACCTGCCGGACAGGCCAATATTAACTGCTGGCTATGCCAGAACCACCTGGGGGACAGTCCGGGATCACCTGCCAGCCATGGCGGAACCACCTCTCACACGTACCAGAACCACCTGCCGGAGAAGCAGGAAACACGTCCTCGACAGTCTGGAACCACCTGCCGGCCAAGCCTGAACCACCTGCCAAGCACAATGGAACAACCTGCCAGATACGCCAAAATCACCTGCGTGTTATGCCAGAACCACTTGGAGGACTCTCTGGGATGACCTGCCGGGCATGCCGGAACCACCTCTCAGACGTGCCAGAACCATGTGGCGGACAGTCCGGAATCACCTGTTGGGCATGCGCAACCACATCTGAGACCTACCAGAACCACATGCCGTGCAGGCTGGAACCACATACCGGACAGACCGGAATCACCTTTCGGGCATGCCGGAACCACCTGTCAGATGTGCCAGAAACACGTGCCAGAGACGCCGGAAGCACCTGCCAAGCACGTTGGAACCACCTGCTCAACTCGCCTGAACCACCTGCCGGACATGCCAAAATCACCTGCCGACTATGCCAGAACCACTTGGCGAACACTCCGGAATCACTTGCCGGGCATGCAGGAACCACCTCTCAGACATGCCAGAACCCCGTGCCCATGACCCCGGAAGCACCAGCCGAGCACGCCGGAACCACCTGCTCAACTCGCCTGAACCACATGCCGGACACGCAAAAATCACCTGCCCGCTACACCAGCACCACTTCGGGGACAAGCCGGAATCACGTGAGGGGCATGCCGGCACAGCCTCTCAGACTGAACCTCGTGCCGGACACCACAGAACCACCTGCCGGACAGACCGGAACCACCTGCCGGACACGCCGGAACCACCGGCTCGACCCGCCGGAACGACCGCTGGACATGCAAAATCACCTGCCGGCTACGCCGGAAACACTTGGCGAACACTCCGGAATCACCTGCCGGGCATGCCGGAACCACCTCTCAGATATGCCAGAACCACGTGCCAATGACCCCGGAAGCACCTGCCGAGCACGCCGGAACCACCTGCTCGACTCGCCAGAACCACCTGCCGGACACGCAAAAATCACCTGCCGGCTACGCCACAACCAGTTGGGGAACACTTCGGAATCACCTGCCGGGCTTGCTGGAACCACCTGCCGGTCATGCCAAAATCACCTGCCAACTACGCCAGTACCACTTGGCGGACACTGTGGAAACACCTGTCGGGCCGGCCGGAACCACATCTCACACGTGCCAGAACCATGTGCATGAGATGCTGGAACCACACCCCGAACAGACGGAAAACACCTGCCAGACCCGTCTGAACAACCTGCCGAGCACGCCGGAGCCACCTGCTCGACTCGCCGGAACCACCTACCTGACATGCCCAAATCACCAGCCGGGTATGCCAGAACCACTTGGCGGACACTCCGGAATCATCTGCCGGACATGCCGGAACCAGCTCTCAGACACACCAGAACCACGTGCCGGAGACGCCGGAAGCACCTGCCGAGCATGCCGGAGCCACCTGCTCGACTCGCCAGAAACACCTGCCGGACACGCCAAAATCACCTGCCGGGTACGCCAGAACCACCTGGCGGACACTCCGAAACCACCTGTCGCGCATGCCGGAACCACCTCTCAGACGTGCCGGAAGCACGTGCCGGACACGCCGGAAACACCTAGCGGACAGACCGGAACCACCTGCCGAGCACGCCGGAGCCACCTGTTCGACTCGCTGGAACCACCTGCCGGACAGGCCAATATTAACTGCTGGCTATGCCAGAACCACCTGGGGGACAGTCCGGGATCACCTGCCAGCCATGGCGGAACCACCTCTCACACGTACCAGAACCACCTGCCGGAGAAGCTGGAAACACGTCCTGGACAGTCTGGAACCACCTGCCGGCCAAGCCTGAACCACCTGCCAAGCACAACGGAACAACCTGCCAGACACGCCAAAATCACCTGCGTGTTATGCCAGAACCACTTGGAGGACTCTCTGGGATGACCTGCCGGGCATGCCGGAACCACCTCTCAGACGTGCCAGAACCATGTGGCGGACAGTCCGGAATCACCTGTTGGGCATGCGCAACCACCTCTGAGACGTACCAGAATCACATGCCGTGCAGGCTGGAACCACCTACCGGACAGACCGGAATCACCTTTCGGGCATGCCGGAACCACCTGTCAGATGTGCCAGAAACACGTGCCGGAGACGCCTTAAGCACCTGCCAAGCACGTTGGAACCACCTGCTCAACTCGCCTGAACCACCTGCCGGACATGCCAAAATCACCTGCCGACTATGCCAGAACCACTTGGCGAACACTCCGGAATCACTTGCCGGGCATGCAGGAACCACATCTCAGACATGCCAGAACCCCGTGCCAATGACCCCGGAAGCACCAGCCGAGCACGCCGGAACCACCTGCTCAACTCGCCTGAACCACCTGCCGGACACGCCAAAATCACCTGCCCGCTACACCAGCACCACTTCGGGGACAAGCCGGAATCACGTGAGGGGCATGCCGGCACAGCCTCTCAGACTGAACCTCGTGCCGGCACAACAGAACCACCTGCCGGACAGACTGGAACCACCTGCCGGACACGCCGGAACCACCGGCTCGACCTGCCGGAACGACCGCTGGACATGCAAAATCACCTGCCGGCTACGCCAAAAAAACTTGGCGAACACTCCGGAATCACCTGCCGGGCATGCCGGAACCACCTCTCAGATATGCCAGAACCACGTGCCAATGACACCGGAAGCACCTGCCGAGCACGCCGGAACCACCTGCTTGACTCACCAGAACCACCTGCCGGACACGCAAAAATCACCTGCCGGCTACGCCACAAGCAGTTGGGGAACACTTCGGAATCACTGCCGGGCTTGCTGGAACCACCTGCCGGTCATGCCAAAATCACCTGCCAACTACGCCAGTACCACTTGGCGGACACTGTGGAAACACCTGTCGGGCCGGCCGGAACCACATCTCACACGTGCCATAACCATGTGCATGAGATGCTGGAACCACACCCCGAACAGACGGAAAACACCTGCCAGACCCGTCTGAACAACCTGCCGAGCACGCCGGAGCCACCTGCTCGACTCGCCGGAACCACCTGCCTGACATGCCCAAATCACCAGCCGGGTATGCCAGAACCACTTGGCGGACACTCCGGAATCATCTGCCCGACATGCCGGAACCAGCTCTCAGACACACCAGAACCACGTGCCAGAGACGCCGGAAGCACCTGCCGAGCATGCCGGAGCCACCTGCTCGACTCGCCAGAAACACCTGCCGGACACGCCAAAATCACCTGCCGGGTACGGCAGAACCACCTGGCGGACACTCCGAAACCACCTGTCGCGCATGCCGGAACCACCTCTCAGACGTGCCGGAAGCACGTGCTGGACACGCCGGAATCACCTACCAGACAGACCGGAACCACCTGCCGAGCACGCCGGAGCCACCTGTTCGACTCGCTGGAACCACCTGCCGGACAGGCCAATATCAACTGCTGGCTATGCCAGAACCACCTGGGGGATGGTCCGGAATCACCTGCCAGCCATGGCGGAACCACCTCTCAGACGTACCAGAACCACCTGCCGGAGAAGCTGGAAACACGTCCTGGACAGTCTGGAACCCCCTGCCGGCCAAGCCTGAACCACCTGCCAAGCACAACGGAACAACCTGCCAGACACGCCAAAATCACCTGCGTGTTATGCGAGAACCACTTGGAGGACTCTCTGGGATGACCTGCCGGGCATGCCGGAACCACCTCTCAGACGTGCCAGAACCATGTGGCGGACAGTCCGGAATCACCTTTTGGGCATGCGCAACCACCTCTGAGACGTACCAGAACCACATGCCGTGCAGGCTGGAACCACCCACCGGACAGACCGGAATCACCTTTCGGGCATGCCGGAACCACCTGTCAGATGTGCCAGAAACACGTGCCGGAGACGCCGGAAGCACCTGCCAAGCACGTTGGAACCACCTGCTCAACTCGCCTGAACCACCTGCCGGACATGCCAAAATCACCTGCCGACTATGCCAGAACCACTTGGCGAACACTCCGGAATCACCTGCCGGGCATGCAGGAACCACCTCTCAGACATGCCAGAACCCCGTGCCAATGACCCCGGAAGCACCAGCCGAGCACGCCGGAACCACCTGCTCGACTCGCCAGAACCACCTGCCGATCACGCAAAAATCACCTGCCGGCTACGCCACAACCAGTTGGTGAACACTTTGGAATCACCTGCCAGGCTTGCTGGAACCACCTGCCAGTCATGCCAAAATCACCTGCCAACTACGCCAGAACCGCTTGGCGGACACTGCGGAAACACCTGTCGGGCCGGCTGGAACCACATCTCAGACGTGCCAGAAACGTGTTCATGAGATGCTGGAACCACACCCCGAACAGACGGATACCACCTGCCAGAACCGCCTGAACCACCTGCCGAGCACGCCGGAGCCACCTGTTCGACTGGCTGGAACCACCTGCCGGACAGGCCAATATTAACTGCTGGCTATGCCAGAACCACCTGGGGGACAGTCCGGGATCACCTGCCAGCCATGGCGGAACCACCTCTAACACGTACCAGAACCACCTGCCGGAGAAGCTGGAAACACGTCCTGGACAGTCTGGAACCACCTGCCGGCCAAGCCTGAACCACCTGCCAAGCACAACGGAACAACCTGCCAGACACGCCAAAATCACCTGCGTGTTATGCCAGAACCACTTGGAGGACTCTCTGGGATGACCTGCCGGGCATGCCGGAACCACCTCTCAGACGTGCCAGAACCATGTGGCGGACAGTCCGGAATCACCTGTTGGGCATGCGCAACCACCTCTGAGACGTACCAGAACCACATGCCGTGCAGGCTGGAACCACCTACCGGACAGACCGGAATCACCTTTCGGGAATGCCGGAACCACCTGTCAGATGTGCCAGAAACACGTGTCGGAGACGCCGGAAGCACCTGCCAAGCACGTTGGAACCACCTGCTCAACTCGCCTGAACCACCTGCCGGACATGCCAAACTCACCTGCCGACTATGCCAGAACCACTTGGCGAACACTCCGGAATCACTTGCCGGGCATGCAGGAACCACCTCTCAGACGTGCCAGAACCCCGTGCCAATGACCCCGGAAGCACCAGCCGAGCACGCCGGAACCACCTGCTCAACTCACCTGAACCACCTGCCGGACACGCCAAAATCACCTGCCCGCTACACCAGCACCACTACAGGGACAAGCCGGAATCACGTGAGGGGCATGCCGGCACAGCCTCTAAGACTGAACCTCGTGCCGGACACCACAGAACCACCTGCCGGACAGACCGGAACCACCTGCCGGACACGCCGGAACCACCGGCTCGACCCGCCAGAAAGACTGCTGGACATGCAAAATCACCTGCCGGCTACGCCGGAAACACTTGGCGAACACTCCGGAATCACCTGCCGGGCATGCCGGAACCACCTCTCAGATAAGCCAGAACCACGTGCCAATGACCCCGGAAGCACCTGCCGAGCACGCCGGAACCACCTGCTCGACTCGCCAGAACCACCTGCCGGGCACGCAAAATCACCTGCCGGCTACGCCACAACCAGTTGGGGAACACTTCGGAATCACCTGCCGGGCTTGCTGGAACCACCTGCCGGTCATGCCAAAATCACCTGCCAACTACGCCAGTACCACTTGGCGGACACTGTGGAAACACCTGTCGGGCCGGCCAGAAGCACATCTCACACGTGCCAGAACCATGTGCATGAGATGCTGGAACCACACCCCGAACAGACGGAAAACACCTGCCAGACCCGTCTGAACAACCTGCCGAGCACGCCGGAGCCACCTGCTCGACTCGCCGGAACCACCTACCTGACATGCCCAAATCACCAGCCGGGTATGCCAGAACCACTTGGCGGACACTCCGGAATCATCTGCCGGACATGCCGGAACCAGCTCTCAGACACACCAGAACCACGTGCCGGAGACGCCGGAAGCACCTGCCGAGCATGCCGGAGCCACCTGCTCGACTCGCCAGAAACACCTGCCGGACACGCCAAAATCACCTGCCGGGTATGCCAGAACCACCTGGCGGACACTCCGAAATCACCTGCCGCGCATGCCGGAACCACCTCTCAGACGTGCCGGAAGCACATGCCAGACACGCCGGAAACACCTAGCGGACAGACCGGAACCACCTGCCGAGCACGCCGGAGCCACCTGTTCAACTGGCTGGAACCACCTGCCGGACAGGCCAATATTAACTGCTGGCTATGCCAGAACCATCTGGGGGACAGTCCGGAATCACCTGCCAGCCATGGCGGAACCATCTCTCACACGTACCAGAACCACCTGCCGGAGAAGCTGGAAACACGTCCTGGACAGACTGGAACCACGTGACGGCCATGCCTGAACCACCTGCCGAGCATGGCGGAACCACCTGCCGGACACGCCAAAATCACCTGCGGGCTACGCCAGAACCACTTGGACGACTCTCCGAAATGACCTGCCGGGCATGTTGGAACCACCTCTCAGACGTGCCAGAAGCACGTGGCGGACAGTCCGGAATCACCTGTTGGGCATACGCAACCACCTCTGAGACGTACCAGAAGCACGTGCCGTGCACGCCGGAACCACCTACCTGACAGACCGGAATCAACTTTTGGGCATGCCGGAACCACCAGTTAGATGTGCCAGAAACACGTGCCGGAGACGCCGGAAGCACCTGCCAAGCACGTCGCAACCACCTGCTCAACTCGCCTGAATCACCTGCCGGACACGCCAAAATCACCTGCCCGCTACACCAGCACCACTTCGGGGACAAGCCGGAATCACGTGAGGGGCATGCCGGCACAGCCTCTCAGACTGAACCTCGTGCCGGACACCACAGAACCACCTGCCGGACAGACCGGAACCACCTGCCGGACACGCCGGAACCACCGGCTCGACCCGCCGGAACGACCGCTGGACATGCAAAATCACCTGCCGGCTACGCCGGAAACACTTGGCGAACATTCCCGAATCACCTGCCGGGCATGCCGGAACCACCTCTCAGATATGCCAGAACCACGTGCCAATGATCCCGGAAGCACCTGCCGAGCACGCCGGAACCACCTGCTCGACTCGCCAGAACCACCTGCCGGACCCGCAAAAATCACCTGCCGGCTACGCCACAACCAGTTGTGGAACACTTCGGAATCACCTGCCGGGCTTGCTGGAACCACCTGCCGGTCATGCCAAAATCACCTGCCAACTACGCCAGTACCACTTGGCGGACACTGTGGAAACACCTGTCGGGCCTGCAGGAACCACATCTCACACGTGCCAGAACCATGTGCATGAGATGCTGGAACCACACCCCGAACAGACGGAAAACACCTGCCAGACCCGTCTGAACAACCTGCCGAGCACGCCAGAGCCACCTGCTCGACTCACCAGAAACACCTGCCGGACACGCCAAAATCACCTGCCGGGTACGCCAGAACCACCTCTCATACGTGCCGGAAGCACGTGCCAGACACGCCGGAAACACCTACCGGACAGACCGGAACCACCTGCCAAGAACGCCGGAGCCACCTGTTCGACTCGCTGGAACCACCTGCCGGACAGGCCAATATCAACTGCTGGCTATGCCAGAACCACCTGGGGGACAGTCTGGGATCACCTGCCAGCCATGGCGGAACCACCTCTCAGACGTACCAGAACCACCTGCCGGAGAAGCTGGAAACACGTCCTGGACAGACTGGAACCACGTGACGGCCATGCCTGAACCACCTGCCGAGCACGGCGGAACCACCTGCCGGACACGCCAAAATCACCTGCGGGCTACGCCAGAACCACTTGGACGACTCTCCGAAATGACCTGTCGGGCATGTTGGAACCACCTCTCAGACGTGCCAGAAGCACGTGGCGGACAGTCCGGAATCACCTGTTGGGCATGCGCAACCACCTCTGAGACGTACCAGAACCACATGCCGTGCAGGCTGGAACCACCTACCGGACAGACCGGAATCACCTTTCGGGCATGCCGGAACCACCTGTCAGATGTGCCAGAAACACGTGCCGGAGACGCCGGAAGCACCTGCCAAGCACGTTGGAACCACCTGCTCAACTCGCCTGAACCACCTGCCGGACATGCCAAAATCACCTGCCGACTATGCCAGAACCACTTGGCGAACACTCCGGAATCACTTGCCGGGCATGCAGGAACCACCTCTCAGACATGCCAGAAACCCGTGCCAATGACCCCGGAAGCACCAGCCGAGCACGCCGGAACCACCTGCTCGACTCGCCTGATCCACCTGCCGGACACGCCAAAATCACCTGCCCGCTACACCAGCACCACTTCGGGGACAAGCCGGAATCACGTGAGGGGCATGCCGGCACAGCCTCTCAGACTGAACCTCGTGCCGGACACCACAGAACCACCTGACGGACAGACCGGAACCACCTGCCGGACACGCCGGAACCACCGGCTCGACCCGCCGGAACGACCGCTGGACATGCAAAATCAGCTGCCGGCTACGCTGGAAACACTTGGCGAACACTCCGGAATCACCTGCCGGGCATGCCGGTACCAAATCTCAGATATGCCAGAACCACGTGCCAATGACCCCGGAAGCACCTGCCGAGCACGCCGGAACCACCTGCTCGACTCGCCAGAACCACCTGCCGGACACGCAAAAATCACCTGCCGGCTACGCCACAACCAGTTGGGGAACACTTCGGAATCACCTGCCGGCCTTGCAGGAACCACCTGCCGGTCATGCCAAAATCACCTGCCAACTACGCCAGTACCACTTGGCGGACACTGTGGAAACACCTGTCGGGCCGGCCGGAACCACATCTCACACCTGCCAGAACCATGTGCATGAGATGCTGGAACCACACCCCGAACAGACGGAAAACACCTGCCAGACCCGTCTGAACAACCTGCCGAGCACGCCGGAGCCACCTGCTCGACTCGCCGGAACCACCTACCTGACATGCCCAAATCACCAGCCGGGTATGCCAGAACCACTTGGCGGACACTCCGGAATCATCTGCCGGACATGCCGGAACCAGCTCTCAGACACACCAGAACCACGTGCCGGAGACGCCGGAAGCACCTGCCGAGCATGCCGGAGCCACCTGCTCGACTCGCCAGAAACACCTGCCGGACACGCCAAAATCACCTGCCGGGTACGCCAGAACCACCTGGCGGACACTCCGAAACCACCTGTCGCGCATGCCGGAACCACCTCTCAGACGTGCCGGAAGCACGTGCCGGACACGCCGGAATCACCTACCGGACAGACCAGAACCACCTGCCGAGCACGCCGGAGCCACCTGTTCGACTGGCTGGAACCACCTGCCGGACAGGCCAATATTAACTGCTGGCTATGCCAGAACCACCTGGGGGACAGTCCGGGATCACCTGCCAGCCATGGCGGAACCACCTCTCACACGAACCAGAACCACCTGCCGGAGAAGCTGGAAACACGTCCTGGACAGTCTGGAACCACCTGCCGGCCAAGCCTGAACCACCTGCCAAGCACAACGGAACAACCTGCCAGACACGCCAAAATCACCTGCGTGTTATGCCAGAACCACTTGGAGGACTCTCTGGGATGACCTGCCGGGCATGCCGGAACCACCTCTCAGACGTGCCAGAACCATGTGGCGGACCGTCCGGAATCACCTGTTTGGCATGCGCAACCACCTCTGAGACGTACCAGAACCACATGACGTGCAGGCTGGAACCACCTACCGGACAGACCGGAATCACCTTTCGGGCATGCCGGAACCACCTGTCAGATGTGCCAGAAACACGTGCCGGAGACGCCGGAAGCACCTGCCAAGCACGTTGGAACCACCTGCTCAACTCGCCTGAACCACCTGCCGACTATGCCAGAACCACTTGGCGAACACTCCGGAATCACTTGCCGGGCATGCAGGAACCACATCTCAGACATGCCAGAACCCCGTGCCAATGACCCCGGAAGCACCAGCCGAGCACGCCGGAACCACCTGCTCAACTCGCCTGAACCACCTGCCGGACACGCCAAAATCACCTGCCCGCTACACCAGCACCACTTCGGGGACAAGCCGGAATCACGTGAGGGGCATGCCTGCACAGCCTCTCAGACTGAACCTCGTGCCGGACACCACAGAACCACCTGCCGGACAGACCGGAACCACCTGCCGGACACGCCGGAACCACCGGCTCGACCCGCTGGAACGACCGCTGGACATGCAAAATCACCTGCCGGCTACGCCGGAAACACTTGGCGAACACTCCGGAATCACCTGCCGGGCATGCCGGTACCAACTCTCAGATATGCCAGAACCACGTGCCAATGACCCCGGAAGCACCTGCCGAGCACGCCGGAACCACCTGCTCGACTCGCCAGAACCACCTGCCGGACACGCAAAAATCACCTGCCGGCTACGCCACAACCAGTTGGGGAACACTTCGGAATCACCTGCCGGCCTTGCAGGAACCACCTGCCGGTCATGCCAAAATCACCTGCCAACTACGCCAGTACCACTTGGCGGACACTGTGGAAACACCTGTCGGGCCGGCCGGAACCACATCTCAGACGTGCCAGAACCATGTGCATGAGATGCTGGAACCACACCCCGAACAGACGGAAAACACCTGCCAGACCCGTCTGAACAACCTGCCGAGCACGCCGGAGCCACCTGCTCGACTCGCCGGAACCACCTACCTGACATGCCCAAATCACCAGCCGGGTATGCCAGAACCACTTGGCGGACACTCCGGAATCATCTGCCGGACATGCCGGAACCAGCTCTCAGACACACCAGAACCACGTGCCGGAGACGCCGGAAGCACCTGCCGAGCATGCCGGAGCAACCTGCTCGACTCGCCAGAAACACCTGCCGGACACGCCAAAATCACCTGCCGGGTACGCCAGAACCACCTGGCGGACACTCCGAAATCACCTGTCGCGCATGCCGGAACCACCTCTCAGACGTGCCGGAAGCACGTGCCGGACACGCCGGAATCACCTAGCGGACAGACCGGAACCACCTGCCGAGCACGCCGGAGCCACCTGTTCGACTGGCTGGAACCACCTGCCGGACAGGCCAATATTAACTGCTGGCTATGCCAGAACCACCTGGGGGACAGTCCGGGATCACCTGCCAGCCATGGCGGAACCACCTCTCACACGAACCAGAACCACCTGCCGGAGAAGCTGGAAACACGTCCTGGACAGTCTGGAACCACCTGCCGGCCAAGCCTGAACCACCTGCCAAGCACAACGGAACAACCTGCCAGACACGCCAAAATCACCTGCGTGTTATGCCAGAACCACTTGGAGGACTCTCTGGGATGACCTGCCGGGCATGCCGGAACCACCTCTCAGACGTGCCAGAACCATGTGGCGGACAGTCCGGAATCACCTGTTGGGCATGCGCAACCACCTCTGAGACGTACCAGAACCACATGCCGTGCAGGCTGGAACCACCTACCGGACAGACCGGAATCACCTTTCAGGCATGCCGGAACCACCTGTCAGATGTGCCAGAAACACGTGCCGGAGACGCCGGAAGCACCTGCCAAGCACGTTGGAACCACCTGCTCAACTCGCCTGAACCACCTGCCGGACATGCCAAAATCACCTGCCGACTATGCCAGAACCACTTGGCGAACACTCCGGAATCACTTACCGGGCATGCAGGAACCACCTCTCAGATATGCCAGAACCACGTGCCAATGACCCCGGAAGCACCAGCCGAGCACGCCGGAACCACCTGCTCGACTCGCCAGAACCACCTGCCGATCACGCAAAAATCACCTGCCGGCTACGCCACAACCAGTTGGTGAACACTTTGGAATCACCTGCCAGGCTTGCTGGAACCACCTGCCAGTCATGCCAAAATCACCTGCCAACTACGCCAGAACCGCTTGGCGGACACTGCGGAAACACCTGTCGGGCCGGCTGGAACCACATCTCAGACGTGCCAGAAACGTGTTCATGAGATGCTGGAACCACACCCCGAACAGACGGATACCACCTGCCAGAACCGCCTGAACCACCTGCTGAGCACGCCGGAACCACCTCTCAGACGTGCCGGAAGCACGTGCCGGACACGCCGGAATCACCTACCGGACAGACCGGAACCACCTGCCGAGCACGCCGGAGCCACCTGTTCGACTCGCTGGAACCACCTGCCGGACAGGCCAATATCAACTGCTGGCTATGCCAGAACCACCTGGGGGACGGTCCGGAATCACCTGCCAGCCATGGCGGAACCACCTCTCAGACGTACCAGAACCACCTGCCGGAGAAGCTGGAAACACGTCCTGGACAGTCTGGAACCACCTGCCGGCCAAGCCTGAACCACCTGCCAAGCACAACGGAACAACCTGCCAGACACGCCAAAATCACCTGCGTGTTATGCCAGAACCACTTGGAGGACTCTCTGGGATGACCTGCCGGGCATGCCGGAACCACCTCTCAGACACACCAGAACCAAGTGCCGGACACGCCAAAATCACCTGCCGGGTATGCCAGAACCACCTGGCGGACACTACGGAATTACCTGCCGCGCATGATGGAACCACCTCTCATGTGCCGGAAGCACGTGCCAGACACGCCGGAAACACCGTCCGGACAGACCGGAACCACCTGCCAAGAACGCCGGAGCCACCTGTTCGACTCGCTGGAACCACCTGCCGGACAGGCCAATATCAACTGCTGGCTATGCCAGAACCACCTGGGGGACAGTCCGGGATCACCTGCCAGCCATGGCGGAACCACCTCTCAGACGTACCAGAACCACCTGCCGGAGAAGCTGGAAACACGTCCTGGACAGACTGGAACCACGTGACGGCCACGCCTGAACCACCTGCCGAGCACGGCGGAACCACCTGCCGGACACGCCAAAATCACCTGCGGGCTACGCCAGAACCACTTGGATGACTCTCCGAAATGACCTGCCGGGCATGTTGGAACCACCTCTCAGACGTGCCTGAAGCACGTGGCGGACAGTCCGGAATCACCTGTTGGGAATACGCAACCACCTCAGACACGTACCAGAACCACGTGCCGTGCACGCCGGAACCACCTACCGGACAGACCGGAATCACCTTTTGGGCATGCCGGAACCACCTGTCAGATGTGCCAGAAACACGTGCCGGAGACGCCGGAAGCACCTGCCGAGCACGTCGCAAGCACCTGCTCAACTCGCCTGAACCACCTGCCGGACACGCCAAAATCACCTGCCCGCTACACCAGCACCACTTCGGGGACAAGCCGGAATCACGTGAGGGGCATGCCGGCACAGCCTCTCAGACTGAACCTCGTGCCGGACACCACAGAACCACCTGCCGGACAGACCGGAACCACCTGCCGGACACGCCGGAACCACCGGCTCGACCCGCCGGAACGACCGCTGGACATGCAAAATCACCTGCCGGCTACGCCGGAAACACTTGGTGAACACTCCGGAATCACCTGCCGGGCATGCCGGAACCACCTCTCAGATATGCCAGAACCACGTGCCAATGACCCCGGAAGCACCTGCCGAGCACGCCGGAACCACCTGCTCGACTCGCCAGAACCACCTGCCGGACACGCAAAAATCACCTGCCGGCTACGCCACAACCTGTTGGGGAACACTTCGGAATCACCTGCCGGGCTTGCTGGAAACACCTGCCGGTCATGCCAAAATCACCTGCCAACTACGCCAGTACCACTTGGCGGACACTGTGGAAACACCTGTCGGGCCGGCCGGAACCACATCTCACACGTGCCAGAACCATGTGCATGAGATGCTGGAACCACAACCCGAACAGACGGAAAACTCCTGCCAAACCCGTCTGAACAACGTGCCGAGCACGCCAGGGCCACCTGCTCGACTCGCCGGAACGACCTACCTGACATGCCCAAATCACCAGCCAGGTATGCCAGAACCACTTGGCGGCCACTCCGGAATCATCTGCCGGACATGCCGGAACCAGCTCTCAGACACACCAGAACTAAGTGCCGGAGACGCCGGAAGCACCTGCCGAGCATGCTGGAGCCACCTGCTCGACTCGCCAGAAACACCTGCCGGACACGCCAAAATCACCTGCCCGCTACACCAGCACCACTTCGGGGACAAGCCGGAATCACGTGAGGGGCATGCCGGCACAGCCTCTCAGACTGAACCTCGTGCCGGACACCACAGAACCACCTGCCGGACAGACTGGAACCACCTGCCGGACACGCCGGAACCAACGGCTCGACCCGCCGGTACGACCGCTGGACATGCAAAATCACCTGCCGGCTACACCGGAAACACTTGGCGAACACTCCGGAATCACCTGCCGGACATGCCGGAACCACCTCTCAGATATGCCAGAACCACGTGCCAATGACCCCGGAAGCACCTGCCGAGCACGCCGGAACCACCTGCTCGACTCGCCAGAACCACCTGCCGGACACGCAAAAATCACCTGCCGGCTACGCCACAACCAGTTGGGGAACACTTCGGAATCACCTGCCGGGCTTGCTGGAACCACCTGCCGGTCATGCCAAAATCACCTGCCAACTACGCCAGTACCACTTGGCGGACACTGTGTAAACACCTGTTGGGCCGGCCAGAACCACATCTCAGACGTGCCAGAACCATGTGCATGAGATGCTGGAACCACACCCCGAACAGACAGAAAACACCTGCCAGACCCGTCTGAACAACCTGCCGAGCACGCCAGAGCCACCTGCTCGACTCGCCGGAACCACCTACCTGACATGCCCAAATCACCAGCCGGGTATGCCAGAACCACTTGGCGGACACTCCGGAATCATCTGCCGGACATGCCAGAACCAGCTCTCAGACACACCAGAACCACGTGCCGGAGACGCCGGAATCACCTGCCGAGAATGCCGGAGCCACCTGCTCGACTCGCCAGAAACACCTGCCGGACATGCCAAAATCACCTGCCGGGTACGCCAGAACCACCTGGCGGACACTCCGAAATCACCTGTCGCGCATGCCGGAACCACCTCTCAGACGTGCCGGAAGCACGTGCCGGACACGCCGCAATCACCTACCGGACAGACCGGAACCACCTGCCGAGCACGCCGGAGCCACCTGTTCGACTGGCTGGAACCACCTGCCGGACAGGCCAATATTAACTGCTGGCTATGCCAGAACCACCTGGGGGACAGTCCGGGATCACCTGCCAGCCATGGCGGAACCACCTCTCAGACGTACCAGAACCACCTGCCGGAGAAGCTGGAAACACGTCCTGGACAGTCTGGAACCACCTGCCGGCCAAGCCTGAACCACCTGCCAAGCACAACGGAACAACCTGCCAGACACGCCAAAATCACCTGCGTGTTATGCCAGAACCACTTGGAGGACTCTCTGGGATGACCTGCCGGGCATGCCGGAACCACCTCTCGGACGTGCCAGAACCATGTGGCGGACAGTCCGGAATCACCTGTTGGGCATGCGCAACCACCTCTGAGACGTACCAGAACCACATGCCGTGCAGGCTGGAACCACCTACCGGACAGACCGGAATCACCTTTCGGGCATGCCGGAACCACCTGTCAGATGTGCCAGAAACACGTGCCGGAGACGCCAGAAGCACCGGCCAAGCACGTTGGAACCACCAGCTCAACTCGCCTGAACCACCTGCCGGACATGCCAAAATCACCTGCCGACTATGCCAGAACCACTTGGCGAACACTCCGGAATCACTTGCCGGGCATGCAGGAACCACCTCTCAGACATGCCAGAACCCCGTGCCAATGACCCCGGAAGCACCAGCCGAGCACGCCGGAACCACCTGCTCAACTCGCCTGAACCACCTGCCGGACACACCAAAATCACCTGTCCACTACACCAGCACCACTTCGGGGACAAGCCGGAATCACGTGAGGGGCATGCCGGCACAGCCTCTCAGACTGAACCTCGTGCCGGACACCACAGAACCACCTGCCGGACAGACCGGAACCACCTGCCGGACACGCCGGAACCACCGGCTCGACCCGCCGGAACGACCGCTGGACATGCAAAATCACCTGCCGGCTACGCCGGAAACACTTGGCGAACACTCCGGAATCACCTGCCGGGCATGCCGGAACCACCTCTCAGATATGCCAGAACCACGTGCCAATGACCCCGGAAGCACCTGCCGAGCACGCCGGAACCACCTGCTCGACTCGCCAGAACCACCTGCCGGACACGCAAAAATCACCTGCCGGCTACGCCACAACCAGTTGGGGAACACTTCGGAATCACCTGCCGGGCTTGCTGGAACCACCTGCCGGTCATGCCAAAATCACCTGCCAACTACGCCAGTACCACTTGGCGGACACTGTGGAAACACCTGTCGGGCCGGCCGGAACCACATCTCACACGTGCCAGAACCATGTGCATGAGATGCTGGAACCACACCCCGAACAGACGGAAAACACCTGCCAGACCCGTCTGAACAACCTGCCGAGCACGCCGGAGCCACCTGCTCGACTCGCCGGAACCACCTACCTGACATGCCCAAATCACCAGCCGGGTATGCCAGAACCACTTGGCGGACACTCCGGAATCATCTGCCGGACATGCCGGAACCAGCTCTCAGACACACCAGAACCACGTGCCGGAGACGCCGGAAGCACCTGCCGAGCATGCCGGAGCCACCTGCTCGACTCGCCAGAAACACCTGCCGGACACGCCAAAATCACCTGCCGGGTACGCCAGAACCACCTGGCGGACACTCCGAAATCACCTGTCGTGCATGCCGGAACAACCTCTCAGACGTGCCGGAAGCACGTGCCGGACACGCCGGAATCACCTACCGGACAGACCGGAACCACCTGCCGAGCACGCCGGAGCCACCTGTTCGACTGGCTGGAACCACCTGCCGGACAGGCCAATATTAACTGCTGGCTATGCCAGAACCACCTGGGGGACAGTCCGGGATCACCTGCCAGCCATGGCGGAACCACCTCTCACACGTACCAGAACCACCTGCCGGAGAAGCTGGAAACACGTCCTGGACAGTCTGGAACCACCTGCCGGCCAAGCCTGAACCACCTGCCAAGCACAACGGAACAACCTGCCAGACACGCCAAAATCACCTGCGTGTTATGCCAGAACCACTTGGAGGACTCTCTGGGATGACCTGCCGGGCATGCCGGAACCACCTCTCAGACGTGCCAGAACCATGTGGCGGACAGTCCGGAATCACCTGTTGGGCATGCGCAACCACCTCTGAGACGTACCAGAACCACATACCGTGCAGGCTGGCACCACCTACCGGACAGACCGGAATCACCTTTCGGGCATGCCGGAACCACCTGTCAGATGTGCCAGAAACACGTGCCGGAGACGCCGGAAGCACCTGCCAAGCACATTGGAACCACCTGCTCAACTCGCCTGAACCACCTGCCGGACATGCCAAAATCACCTGCCGACTATGCCAGAACCACTTGGCGAACACTCCGGAATCACTTGCCGGGCATGCAGGAACCACCTCTCAGATATGCCAGAACCCCGTGCCAATGACCCCGGAAGCACCAGCCGAGCACGCCGGAACCACCTGCTCAACTCGCCTGAACCACCTGCCGGACACGCCAAAATCACCTGCCCGCTACACCAGCACCACTTCGGGGACAAGCCGGAATCACGTGAGGGGCATGCCGGCACAGCCTCTCAGACTGAACCTCGTGCCGGACACCACAGAACCACCTGCCGGACAGACCGGAACCACCTGCCGGACACGCCGGAACCACCGGCTCGACCCGCCGGAACGACCGCTGGACATGCAAAATCACCTGCCGGCTACGCCGGAAACACTTGGCGAACACTCCGGAATCACCTGCCGGGCATGCCGGAACCACCTCTCAGATATGCCAGAACCACGTGCCAATGACCCCGGAAGCACCTGCCGAGCACGCCGGAACCACCTGCTCGACTCGCCAGAACCACCTGCCGGACACGCAAAAATCACCTGCCGGCTACGCCACAACCAGTTGGGGAACACTTCGGAATCACCTGCCGGGCTTGCTGGAACCACCTGCCGGTCATGCCAAAATCACCTGCCAACTACGCCAGTACCACTTGGCGGACACTGTGGAAACACCTGTCGGGCCGGCCGGAACCACATCTCACACGTGCCAGAACCATGTCCATGAGATGCTGGAACCACACCCCGAACAGACGGAAAACACCTGCCAGACCCGTCTGAACAACCTGCCGAGCACGCCGGAGCCACCTGCTCGACTCGCCGGAACCACCTACCTGACATGCCCAAATCACCAGCCGGGTATGCCAGAACCACTTGGCGGACACTCCGGAATCATCTGCCGGACATGCCGGAACCAGCTCTCAGACACACCAGAACCACGTGCCGGAGACGCCGGAAGCACCTGCCGAGCATGCCGGAGCCACCTGCTCGACTCGCCAGAAACACCTGCCGGACACGCCAAAATCACCTGCCGGGTACGCCAGAACCACCTGGCGGACACTCCGAAATCACCTGTCGCGCATGCCGGAACCACCTCTCAGACGTGCCGGAAGCACGTGCCGGACACGCCGGAATCACCTACCGGACAGACCGGAACCACCTGCCGAGCACGCCGGAGCCACCTGTTCGACTGGCTGGAACCACCTGCCGGACAGGCCAATATTAACTGCTGGCTATGCCAGAACCACCTGGGGGACAGTCCGGGATCACCTGCCAGCCATGGCGGAACCACCTCTCACACGTACCAGAACCACCTGCCGGAGAAGCTGGAAACACGTCCTGGACAGTCTGGAACCACCTGCCGGCCAAGCCTGAACCACCTGCCAAGCACAACGGAACAACCTGCCAGACACGCCAAAATCACCTGCGTGTTATGCCAGAACCACTTGGAGGACTCTCTGGGATGACCTGCCGGGCATGCCGGAACCACCTCTCAGACGTGCCAGAACCATGTGGCGGACAGTCCGGAATCACCTGTTGGGCATGCGCAACCACCTCTGAGACGTACCAGAACCACATGCCGTGCAGGCTGGAACCACCTACCGGACAGACCGGAATCACCTTTCGGGCATGCCGGAACCACCTGTCAGATGTGCCAGAAACACGTGCCGGAGACGCCGGAAGCACCTGCCAAGCACGTTGGAACCACCTGCTCAACTCGCATGAACCACCTGCCGGACATGCCAAAATCACCTGCCGACTATGCCAGAACCACTTGGCGAACACTCCGGAAACACTTGCCGGGCATGCAGGAACCACCTCTCAGATATGCCAGAACCCCGTGCCAATGACCCCGGAAGCACCAGCCGAGCACGCCGGAACCACCTGCTCAACTCGCCTGAACCACCTGCCGGACACGCCAAAATCACCTGCCCGCTGCACCAGCACCACTTCGGGTACAAGCCGGAATCACGTGAGGGGCATGCCGGCACAGCCTCTCAGACTGAACCTCATGCCGGACACCACAGAACCACCTGCCGGACAGACCGGAACCACCTGCCGGACACGCCGGAACCACCGGCTCGACCCGCCGGAACGACCGCTGGACATGCAAAATCACCTGCCGGCTACGCCGGAAACACTTGGCGAACACTCCGGAATCACCTGCCGGGCATGCCGGAACCACCTCTCAGATATGCCAGAACCACGTGCCAATGACCCCGGAAGCACCTGCCGAGCACGCCGGAACCACCTGCTCGACTCGCCAGAACCACCTGCCGGACACGCAAAAATCACCTGCCGGCTACGCCACAACCTGTTGGGGAACACTTCGGAATCACCTGCCGGGCTTGCTGGAACCACCTGCCGGTCATGCCAAAATCACCTGCCAACTACGCCAGTACCACTTGGCGGACACTGTGGAAACACCTGTCGGGCCGGCCGGAACCACATCTCACACGTGCCAGAACCATGTGCATGAGATGCTGGAACCACACCCCGAACAGACGGAAAACACCTGCCAGACCCGTCTGAACAACCTGCCGAGCACGCCGGAGCCACCTGCTCGACTCGCCGGAACCACCTACCTGACATGCCCAAATCACCAGCCGGGTATGCCAGAACCACTTGGCGGACACTCCGGAATCATCTGCCGGACATGCCGGAACCAGCTCTCAGACACACCAGAACCACGTGCCGGAGACGCCGGAAGCACCTGCCGAGCATGCCGGAGCCACCTGCTCGACTCGCCAGAAACACCTGCCGGACACGCCAAAATCACCTGCCGGGTACGCCAGAACCACCTGGCGGACACTCCGAAATCACCTGTCATGCATGCCGGAACAACCTCTCAGACGTGCCGGAAGCACGTGCCGGACACGCCGGAACCACCTACCGGACAGACCGGAATCACCTTTTGGGCATGCCGGAACCACCTGTCAGATGTGCCAGAAACACGTGCCGGAGACGCCGGAAGCACCTGCCGAGCACGTCGCAAGCACCTGCTCAACTCGCCTGAACCACCTGCCGGACACGCCAAAATCACCTGCCCGCTACACCAGCACCACTTCGGGGACAAGCCGGAATCACGTGAGGGGCATGCCGGCACAGCCTCTCAGACTGAACCTCGTGCCGGACACCACAGAACCACCTGCCGGACAGACCGGAACCACCTGCCGGACACGCCGGAACCACCGGCTCGACCCGCCGGAACGACCGCTGGACATGCAAAATCACCTGCCGGCTACGCCGGAAACACTTGGTGAACACTCCGGAATCACCTGCCGGGCATGCCGGAACCACCTCTCAGATATGCCAGAACCACGTGCCAATGACCCCGGAAGCACCTGCCGAGCACGCCGGAACCACCTGCTCGACTCGCCAGAACCACCTGCCGGACACGCAAAAATCACCTGCCGGCTACGCCACAACCAGTTGGGGAACACTTCGGAATCACCTGCCGGGCTTGCTGGAACCACCTGCCGGTCATGCCAAAATCACCTGCCAACTACGCCAGTACCACTTGGCGGACACTGTGTAAACACCTGTTGGGCCGGCCAGAACCACATCTCAGACGTGCCAGAACCATGTGCATGAGATGCTGGAACCACACCCCGAACAGACAGAAAACACCTGCCAGACCCGTCTGAACAACCTGCCGAGCACGCCAGAGCCACCTGCTCGACTCGCCGGAACCACCTACCTGACATGCCCAAATCACCAGCCGGGTATGCCAGAACCACTTGGCGGACACTCCGGAATCATCTGCCGGACATGCCAGAACCAGCTCTCAGACACACCAGAACCACGTGCCGGAGACGCCGGAATCACCTGCCGAGAATGCCGGAGCCACCTGCTCGACTCGCCAGAAACACCTGCCGGACATGCCAAAATCACCTGCCGGGTACGCCAGAACCACCTGGCGGACACTCCGGAATCATCTGCCGGACATGCCGGAACCAGCTCTCAGACACACCAGAACCACGTGCCGGAGACGCCGGAAGCACCTGCCGAGCATGCCGGAGCCACCTGCTCGACTCGCCAGAAACACCTGCCGGACACGCCAAAATCACCTGCCGGGTACGCCAGAACCACCTGGCGGACACTCCGAAATCACCTGTCATGCATGCCGGAACAACCTCTCAGACGTGCCGGAAGCACGTGCCGGACACGCCGGAACCACCTACCGGACAGACCGGAATCACCTTTTGGGCATGCCGGAACCACCTGTCAGATGTGCCAGAAACACGTGCCGGAGACGCCGGAAGCACCTGCCGAGCACGTCGCAAGCACCTGCTCAACTCGCCTGAACCACCTGCCGGACACGCCAAAATCACCTGCCCGCTACACCAGCACCACTTCGGGGACAAGCCGGAATCACGTGAGGGGCATGCCGGCACAGCCTCTCAGACTGAACCTCGTGCCGGACACCACAGAACCACCTGCCGGACAGACCGGAACCACCTGCCGGACACGCCGGAACCACCGGCTCGACCCGCCGGAACGACCGCTGGACATGCAAAATCACCTGCCGGCTACGCCGGAAACACTTGGTGAACACTCCGGAATCACCTGCCGGGCATGCCGGAACCACCTCTCAGATATGCCAGAACCACGTGCCAATGACCCCGGAAGCACCTGCCGAGCACGCCGGAACCACCTGCTCGACTCGCCAGAACCACCTGCCGGACACGCAAAAATCACCTGCCGGCTACGCCACAACCAGTTGGGGAACACTTCGGAATCACCTGCCGGGCTTGCTGGAACCACCTGCCGGTCATGCCAAAATCACCTGCCAACTACGCCAGTACCACTTGGCGGACACTGTGTAAACACCTGTTGGGCCGGCCAGAACCACATCTCAGACGTGCCAGAACCATGTGCATGAGATGCTGGAACCACACCCCGAACAGACAGAAAACACCTGCCAGACCCGTCTGAACAACCTGCCGAGCACGCCAGAGCCACCTGCTCGACTCGCCGGAACCACCTACCTGACATGCCCAAATCACCAGCCGGGTATGCCAGAACCACTTGGCGGACACTCCGGAATCATCTGCCGGACATGCCAGAACCAGCTCTCAGACACACCAGAACCACGTGCCGGAGACGCCGGAATCACCTGCCGAGAATGCCGGAGCCACCTGCTCGACTCGCCAGAAACACCTGCCGGACATGCCAAAATCACCTGCCGGGTACGCCAGAACCACCTGGCGGACACTCAGAAATCACCTGTCGCGCATGCCGGAACCACCTCTCAGACGTGCCGGAAGCACGTGCCGGACACGCCGCAATCACCTACCGGACAGACCGGAACCACCTGCCGAGCACGCCGGAGCCACCTGTTCGACTGGCTGGAACCACCTGCCGGACAGGCCAATATTAACTGCTGGCTATGCCAGAACCACCTGGGGGACAGTCCGGGATCACCTGCCAGCCATGGCGGAACCACCTCTCACACGTACCAGAACCACCTGCCGGAGAAGCTGGAAACACGTCCTGGACAGTCTGGAACCACCTGCCGGCCAAGCCTGAACCACCTGCCAAGCACAACGGAACAACCTGCCAGACACGCCAAAATCACCTGCGTGTTATGCCAGAACCACTTGGAGGACTCTCTGGGATGACCTGCCGGGCATGCCGGAACCACCTCTCGGACGTGCCAGAACCATGTGGCGGACAGTCCGGAATCACCTGTTGGGCATGCGCAACCACCTCTGAGACGTACCAGAACCACATGCCGTGCAGGCTGGAACCACCTACCGGACAGACCGGAATCACCTTTCGGGCATGCCGGAACCACCTGTCAGATGTGCCAGAAACACGTGCCGGAGACGCCAGAAGCACCGGCCAAGCACGTTGGAACCACCAGCTCAACTCGCCTGAACCACCTGCCGGACATGCCAAAATCACCTGCCGACTATGCCAGAACCACTTGGCGAACACTCCGGAATCACTTGCCGGGCATGCAGGAACCACCTCTCAGACATGCCAGAACCCCGTGCCAATGACCCCGGAAGCACCAGCCGAGCACGCCGGAACCACCTGCTCAACTCGCCTGAACCACCTGCCGGACACACCAAAATCACCTGTCCACTACACCAGCACCACTTCGGGGACAAGCCGGAATCACGTGAGGGGCATGCCGGCACAGCCTCTCAGACTGAACCTCGTGCCGGACACCACAGAACCACCTGCCGGACAGACCGGAACCACCTGCCGGACACGCCGGAACCACCGGCTCGACCCGCCGGAACGACCGCTGGACATGCAAAATCACCTGCCGGCTACGCCGGAAACACTTGGCGAACACTCCGGAATCACCTGCCGGGCATGCCGGAACCACCTCTCAGATATGCCAGAACCACGTGCCAATGACCCCGGAAGCACCTGCCGAGCACGCCGGAACCACCTGCTCGACTCGCCAGAACCACCTGCCGGACACGCAAAAATCACCTGCCGGCTACGCCACAACCAGTTGGGGAACACTTCGGAATCACCTGCCGGGCTTGCTGGAACCACCTGCCGGTCATGCCAAAATCACCTGCCAACTACGCCAGTACCACTTGGCGGACACTGTGGAAACACCTGTCGGGCCGGCCGGAACCACATCTCACACGTGCCAGAACCATGTGCATGAGATGCTGGAACCACACCCCGAACAGACAGAAAACACCTGCCAGACCCGTCTGAACAACCTGCCGAGCACGCCGGAGCCACCTGCTCGACTCGCCGGAACCACCTACCTGACATGCCCAAATCACCAGCCGGGTATGCCAGAACCACTTGGCGGACACTCCGGAATCATCTGCCGGACATGCCGGAACCAGCTCTCAGACACACCAGAACCACGTGCCGGAGACGCCGGAAGCACCTGCCGAGCATGCCGGAGCCACCTGCTCGACTCGCCAGAAACACCTGCCGGACACGCCAAAATCACCTGCCGGGTACGCCAGAACCACCTGGCGGACACTCCGAAATCACCTGTCGTGCATGCCGGAACAACCTCTCAGACGTGCCGGAAGCACGTGCCGGACACGCCGGAATCACCTACCGGACAGACCGGAACCACCTGCCGAGCACGCCGGAGCCACCTGTTCGACTGGCTGGAACCACCTGCCGGACAGGCCAATATTAACTGCTGGCTATGCCAGAACCACCTGGGGGACAGTCCGGGATCACCTGCCAGCCATGGCGGAACCACCTCTCACACGTACCAGAACCACCTGCCGGAGAAGCTGGAAACACGTCCTGGACAGTCTGGAACCACCTGCCGGCCAAGCCTGAACCACCTGCCAAGCACAACGGAACAACCTGCCAGACACGCCAAAATCACCTGCGTGTTATGCCAGAACCACTTGGAGGACTCTCTGGGATGACCTGCCGGGCATGCCGGAACCACCTCTCAGACGTGCCAGAACCATGTGGCGGACAGTCCGGAATCACCTGTTGGGCATGCGCAACCACCTCTGAGACGTACCAGAACCACATACCGTGCAGGCTGGCACCACCTACCGGACAGACCGGAATCACCTTTCGGGCATGCCGGAACCACCTGTCAGATGTGCCAGAAACACGTGCCGGAGACGCCGGAAGCACCTGCCAAGCACATTGGAACCACCTGCTCAACTCGCCTGAACCACCTGCCGGACATGCCAAAATCACCTGCCGACTATGCCAGAACCACTTGGCGAACACTCCGGAATCACTTGCCGGGCATGCAGGAACCACCTCTCAGATATGCCAGAACCCCGTGCCAATGACCCCGGAAGCACCAGCCGAGCACGCCGGAACCACCTGCTCAACTCGCCTGAACCACCTGCCGGACACGCCAAAATCACCTGCCCGCTACACCAGCACCACTTCGGGGACAAGCCGGAATCACGTGAGGGGCATGCCGGCACAGCCTCTCAGACTGAACCTCGTGCCGGACACCACAGAACCACCTGCCGGACAGACCGGAACCACCTGCCGGACACGCCGGAACCACCGGCTCGACCCGCCGGAACGACCGCTGGACATGCAAAATCACCTGCCGGCTACGCCGGAAACACTTGGCGAACACTCCGGAATCACCTGCCGGGCATGCCGGAACCACCTCTCAGATATGCCAGAACCACGTGCCAATGACCCCGGAAGCACCTGCCGAGCACGCCGGAACCACCTGCTCGACTCGCCAGAACCACCTGCCGGACACGCAAAAATCACCTGCCGGCTACGCCACAACCAGTTGGGGAACACTTCGGAATCACCTGCCGGGCTTGCTGGAACCACCTGCCGGTCATGCCAAAATCACCTGCCAACTACGCCAGTACCACTTGGCGGACACTGTGGAAACACCTGTCGGGCCGGCCGGAACCACATCTCACACGTGCCAGAACCATGTCCATGAGATGCTGGAACCACACCCCGAACAGACGGAAAACACCTGCCAGACCCGTCTGAACAACCTGCCGAGCACGCCGGAGCCACCTGCTCGACTCGCCGGAACCACCTACCTGACATGCCCAAATCACCAGCCGGGTATGCCAGAACCACTTGGCGGACACTCCGGAATCATCTGCCGGACATGCCGGAACCAGCTCTCAGACACACCAGAACCACGTGCCGGAGACGCCGGAAGCACCTGCCGAGCATGCCGGAGCCACCTGCTCGACTCGCCAGAAACACCTGCCGGACACGCCAAAATCACCTGCCGGGTACGCCAGAACCACCTGGCGGACACTCCGAAATCACCTGTCGCGCATGCCGGAACCACCTCTCAGACGTGCCGGAAGCACGTGCCGGACACGCCGGAATCACCTACCGGACAGACCGGAACCACCTGCCGAGCACGCCGGAGCCACCTGTTCGACTGGCTGGAACCACCTGCCGGACAGGCCAATATTAACTGCTGGCTATGCCAGAACCACCTGGGGGACAGTCCGGGATCACCTGCCAGCCATGGCGGAACCACCTCTCACACGTACCAGAACCACCTGCCGGAGAAGCTGGAAACACGTCCTGGACAGTCTGGAACCACCTGCCGGCCAAGCCTGAACCACCTGCCAAGCACAACGGAACAACCTGCCAGACACGCCAAAATCACCTGCGTGTTATGCCAGAACCACTTGGAGGACTCTCTGGGATGACCTGCCGGGCATGCCGGAACCACCTCTCAGACGTGCCAGAACCATGTGGCGGACAGTCCGGAATCACCTGTTGGGCATGCGCAACCACCTCTGAGACGTACCAGAACCACATGCCGTGCAGGCTGGAACCACCTACCGGACAGACCGGAATCACCTTTCGGGCATGCCGGAACCACCTGTCAGATGTGCCAGAAACACGTGCCGGAGACGCCGGAAGCACCTGCCAAGCACGTTGGAACCACCTGCTCAACTCGCATGAACCACCTGCCGGACATGCCAAAATCACCTGCCGACTATGCCAGAACCACTTGGCGAACACTCCGGAAACACTTGCCGGGCATGCAGGAACCACCTCTCAGATATGCCAGAACCCCGTGCCAATGACCCCGGAAGCACCAGCCGAGCACGCCGGAACCACCTGCTCAACTCGCCTGAACCACCTGCCGGACACGCCAAAATCACCTGCCCGCTGCACCAGCACCACTTCGGGTACAAGCCGGAATCACGTGAGGGGCATGCCGGCACAGCCTCTCAGACTGAACCTCATGCCGGACACCACAGAACCACCTGCCGGACAGACCGGAACCACCTGCCGGACACGCCGGAACCACCGGCTCGACCCGCCGGAACGACCGCTGGACATGCAAAATCACCTGCCGGCTACGCCGGAAACACTTGGCGAACACTCCGGAATCACCTGCCGGGCATGCCGGAACCACCTCTCAGATATGCCAGAACCACGTGCCAATGACCCCGGAAGCACCTGCCGAGCACGCCGGAACCACCTGCTCGACTCGCCAGAACCACCTGCCGGACACGCAAAAATCACCTGCCGGCTACGCCACAACCTGTTGGGGAACACTTCGGAATCACCTGCCGGGCTTGCTGGAACCACCTGCCGGTCATGCCAAAATCACCTGCCAACTACGCCAGTACCACTTGGCGGACACTGTGGAAACACCTGTCGGGCCGGCCGGAACCACATCTCACACGTGCCAGAACCATGTGCATGAGATGCTGGAACCACACCCCGAACAGACGGAAAACACCTGCCAGACCCGTCTGAACAACCTGCCGAGCACGCCGGAGCCACCTGCTCGACTCGCCGGAACCACCTACCTGACATGCCCAAATCACCAGCCGGGTATGCCAGAACCACTTGGCGGACACTCCGGAATCATCTGCCGGACATGCCGGAACCAGCTCTCAGACACACCAGAACCACGTGCCGGAGACGCCGGAAGCACCTGCCGAGCATGCCGGAGCCACCTGCTCGACTCGCCAGAAACACCTGCCGGACACGCCAAAATCACCTGCCGGGTACGCCAGAACCACCTGGCGGACACTCCGAAATCACCTGTCGCGCATGCCGGAACCACCTCTCAGACGTGCCGGAAGCACGTGCCGGACACGCCGGAATCACCTACCGGACAGACCGGAACCACCTGCCGAGCACGCCGGAGCCACCTGTTCGACTGGCTGGAACCACCTGCCGGACAGGCCAATATTAACTGCTGGCTATGCCAGAACCACCTGGGGGACAGTCCGGGATCACCTGCCAGCCATGGCGGAACCACCTCTCACACGTACCAGAACCACCTGCCGGAGAAGCTGGAAACACGTCCTGGACAGTCTGGAACCACCTGCCGGCCAAGCCTGAACCACCTGCCAAGCACAACGGAACAACCTGCCAGACACGCCAAAATCACCTGCGTGTTATGCCAGAACCACTTGGAGGACTCTCTGGGATGACCTGCCGGGCATGCCGGAACCACCTCTCAGACGTGCCAGAACCATGTGGCGGACAGTCCGGAATCACCTGTTGGGCATGCGCAACCACCTCTGAGACGTACCAGAACCACATGCCGTGCAGGCTGGAACCACCTACCGGACAGACCGGAATCACCTTTCGGGCATGCCGGAACCACCTGTCAGATGTGCCAGAAACACGTGCCGGAGACGCCGGAAGCACCTGCCAAGCACGTTGGAACCACCTGCTCAACTCGCATGAACCACCTGCCGGACATGCCAAAATCACCTGCCGACTATGCCAGAACCACTTGGCGAACACTCCGGAAACACTTGCCGGGCATGCAGGAACCACCTCTCAGATATGCCAGAACCCCGTGCCAATGACCCCGGAAGCACCAGCCGAGCACGCCGGAACCACCTGCTCAACTCGCCTGAACCACCTGCCGGACACGCCAAAATCACCTGCCCGCTGCACCAGCACCACTTCGGGTACAAGCCGGAATCACGTGAGGGGCATGCCGGCACAGCCTCTCAGACTGAACCTCATGCCGGACACCACAGAACCACCTGCCGGACAGACCGGAACCACCTGCCGGACACGCCGGAACCACCGGCTCGACCCGCCGGAACGACCGCTGGACATGCAAAATCACCTGCCGGCTACGCCGGAAACACTTGGCGAACACTCCGGAATCACCTGCCGGGCATGCCGGAACCACCTCTCAGATATGCCAGAACCACGTGCCAATGACCCCGGAAGCACCTGCCGAGCACGCCGGAACCACCTGCTCGACTCGCCAGAACCACCTGCCGGACACGCAAAAATCACCTGCCGGCTACGCCACAACCTGTTGGGGAACACTTCGGAATCACCTGCCGGGCTTGCTGGAACCACCTGCCGGTCATGCCAAAATCACCTGCCAACTACGCCAGTACCACTTGGCGGACACTGTGGAAACACCTGTCGGGCCGGCCGGAACCACATCTCACACGTGCCAGAACCATGTGCATGAGATGCTGGAACCACACCCCGAACAGACGGAAAACACCTGCCAGACCCGTCTGAACAACCTGCCGAGCACGCCGGAGCCACCTGCTCGACTCGCCGGAACCACCTACCTGACATGCCCAAATCACCAGCCGGGTATGCCAGAACCACTTGGCGGACACTCCGGAATCATCTGCCGGACATGCCGGAACCAGCTCTCAGACACACCAGAACCACGTGCCGGAGACGCCGGAAGCACCTGCCGAGCATGCCGGAGCCACCTGCTCGACTCGCCAGAAACACCTGCCGGACACGCCAAAATCACCTGCCGGGTACGCCAGAACCACCTGGCGGACACTCCGAAATCACCTGTCATGCATGCCGGAACAACCTCTCAGACGTGCCGGAAGCACGTGCCGGACACGCCGGAACCACCTACCGGACAGACCGGAATCACCTTTTGGGCATGCCGGAACCACCTGTCAGATGTGCCAGAAACACGTGCCGGAGACGCCGGAAGCACCTGCCGAGCACGTCGCAAGCACCTGCTCAACTCGCCTGAACCACCTGCCGGACACGCCAAAATCACCTGCCCGCTACACCAGCACCACTTCGGGGACAAGCCGGAATCACGTGAGGGGCATGCCGGCACAGCCTCTCAGACTGAACCTCGTGCCGGACACCACAGAACCACCTGCCGGACAGACCGGAACCACCTGCCGGACACGCCGGAACCACCGGCTCGACCCGCCGGAACGACCGCTGGACATGCAAAATCACCTGCCGGCTACGCTGGAAACACTTGGTGAACACTCCGGAATCACCTGCCGGGCATGCCGGAACCACCTCTCAGATATGCCAGAACCACGTGCCAATGACCCCGGAAGCACCTGCCGAGCACGCCGGAACCACCTGCTCGACTCGCCAGAACCACCTGCCGGACACGCAAAAATCACCTGCCGGCTACGCCACAACCTGTTGGGGAACACTTCGGAATCACCTGCCGGGCTTGCTGGAAACACCTGCCGGTCATGCCAAAATCACCTGCCAACTACGCCAGTACCACTTGGCGGACACTGTGGAAACACCTGTCGGGCCGGCCGGAACCACATCTCACACGTGCCAGAACCATGTGCATGAGATGCTGGAACCACAACCCGAACAGACGGAAAACTCCTGCCAGACCCGTCTGAACAACGTGCCGAGCACGCCAGGGCCACCTGCTCGACTCGCCGGAACGACCTACCTGACATGCCCAAATCACCAGCCAGGTATGCCAGAACCACTTGGCGGCCACTCCGGAATCATCTGCCGGACATGCCGGAACCAGCTCTCAGACACACCAGAACTAAGTGCCGGAGACGCCGGAAGCACCTGCCGAGCATGCTGGAGCCACCTGCTCGACTCGCCAGAAACACCTGCCGGACACGCCAAAATCACCTGCCCGCTACACCAGCACCACTTCGGGGACAAGCCGGAATCACGTGAGGGGCATGCCGGCACAGCCTCTCAGACTGAACCTCGTGCCGGACACCACAGAACCACCTGCCGGACAGACTGGAACCACCTGCCGGACACGCCGGAACCACCGGCTCGACCCGCCGGAACGACCGCAGGACATGCAAAATCACCTGCCGGCTACACCGGAAACACTTGGCGAACACTCCGGAATCACCTGCCGGACATGCCGGAACCACCTCTCAGATATGCCAGAACCACGTGCCAATGACCCCGGAAGCACCTGCCGAGCACGCCGGAACCACCTGCTCGACTCGCCAGAACCACCTGCCGGACACGCAAAAATCACCTGCCGGCTACGCCACAACCAGTTGGGGAACACTTCGGAATCACCTGCCGGGCTTGCTGGAACCACCTGCCGGTCATGCCAAAATCACCTGCCAACTACGCCAGTACCACTTGGCGGACACTGTGTAAACACCTGTTGGGCCGGCCAGAACCACATCTCAGACGTGCCAGAACCATGTGCATGAGATGCTGGAACCACACCCCGAACAGACAGAAAACACCTGCCAGACCCGTCTGAACAACCTGCCGAGCACGCCAGAGCCACCTGCTCGACTCGCCGGAACCACCTACCTGACATGCCCAAATCACCAGCCGGGTATGCCAGAACCACTTGGCGGACACTCCGGAATCATCTGCCGGACATGCCGGAACCAGCTCTCAGACACACCAGAACCACGTGCCGGAGACGCCGGAAGCACCTGCCGAGCATGCCGGAGCCACCTGCTCGACTCGCCAGAAACACCTGCCGGACACGCCAAAATCACCTGCCGGGTATGCCAGAACCACCTGGCGGACACTCCGAAATCACCTCTCGCGCATGCCGGAACCACCTCTCAGACGTGCCGGAAGCACGTGCCGGACACGCCGGAATCACCTAGCGGACAGACCGGAACCACCTGCCGAGCACGCCGGAGCCACCTGTTCGACTGGCTGGAACCACCTGCCGGACAGGCCAATATTAACTGCTGGCTATGCCAGAACCACCTGGGGGACAGTCCGGGATCACCTGTCAGCCATGGCGGAACCACCTCTCACACGTACCAGAACCACCTGCCGGAGAAGCTGGAAACACGTCCTGGACAGTCTGGAACCACCTGCCGGCCAAGCCTGAACCACCTGCCAAGCACAACGGAACAACCTGCCAGACACGCCAAAATCACCTGCGTGTTATGCCAGAACCACTTGGAGGACTCTCTGGGATGACCTGCCGGGCATGCCGGAACCACTTCTCAGACGTGCCAGAACCATGTGGCGGACAGTCCGGAATCACCTGTTGGGCATGCGCAACCACCTCTGAGACGTACCAGAACCACATACCGTGCAGGCTGGAACCACCTACCGGACAGACCGGAATCACCTTTCGGGCATGCCGGAACCACCTGTCAGATGTGCCAGAAACACGTGCCGGAGACGCCGGAAGCACCTGCCAAGCACATTGGAACCACCTGCTCAACTCGCCTGAACCACCTGCCGGACATGCCAAAATCACCTGCCGACTATGCCAGAACCACTTGGCGAACACTCCGGAATCACTTGCCGGGCATGCAGGAACCACCTCTCAGATATGCCAGAACCCCGTGCCAATGACCCCGGAAGCACCAGCCGAGCACGCCGGAACCACCTGCTCAACTCGCCTGAACCACCTGCCGGACACGCCAAAATCACCTGCCCGCTACACCAGCACCACTTCGGGGACAAGCCGGAATCACGTGAGGGGCATGCCGGCACAGCCTCTCAGACTGAACCTCGTGCCGGACACCACAGAACCACCTGCCGGACAGACCGGAACCACCTGCCGGACACGCCGGAACCACCGGCTCGACCCGCCGGAACGACCGCTGGACATGCAAAATCACCTGCCGGCTACGCCGGAAACACTTGGCGAACACTCCGGAATCACCTGCCGGGCATGCCGGAACCACCTCTCAGATATGCCAGAACCACGTGCCAATGACCCCGGAAGCACCTGCCGAGCACGCCGAAACCACCTGCTCGACTCGCCAGAACCACCTGCCGGACACGCAAAAATCACCTGCCGGCTACGCCACAACCAGTTGGGGAACACTTCGGAATCACCTGCCGGGCTTGCTGGAACCACCTGCCGGTCATGCCAAAATCACCTGCCAACTACGCCAGTACCACTTGGCGGACACTGTGGAAACACCTGTCGGGCCGGCCGGAACCACATCTCACACGTGCCAGAACCATGTGCATGAGATGCTGGAACCACACCCCGAAAAGACGGAAAACACCTGCCAGACCCGTCTGAACAACCTGCCGAGCACGCCGGAGCCACCTGCTCGACTCGCCGGAACCACCTACCTGACATGCCCAAATCACCAGCAGGTTATGACAGAACCACTTGGCGGACACTCCGGAATCATCTGCCAGACATGCCGGAACCAGCTCTCAGACACACCAGAACCACGTGCCGGAGACGCCGGAAGCACCTGCCGAGCATGCCGGAGCCACCTGCTCGACTCGCCAGAAACACCTGCCGGACACGCCAAAATCACCTGCCGGGTATGCCAGAACCACCTGGCGGACACTCCGAAATCACCTCTCGCGCATGCCGGAACCACCTCTCAGACGTGCCGGAAGCACGTGCCGGACACGCCGGAATCACCTAGCGGACAGACCGGAACCACCTGCCGAGCACGCCGGAGCCACCTGTTCGACTGGCTGGAACCACCTGCCGGACAGGCCAATATTAACTGCTGGCTATGCCAGAACCACCTGGGGGACAGTCCGGGATCACCTGTCAGCCATGGCGGAACCACCTCTCACACGTACCAGAACCACCTGCCGGAGAAGCTGGAAACACGTCCTGGACAGTCTGGAACCACCTGCCGGCCAAGCCTGAACCACCTGCCAAGCACAACGGAACAACCTGCCAGACACGCCAAAATCACCTGCGTGTTATGCCAGAACCACTTGGAGGACTCTCTGGGATGACCTGCCGGGCATGCCGGAACCACCTCTCAGACGTGCCAGAACCATGTGGCGGACAGTCCGGAATCACCTGTTGGGCATGCGCAACCACCTCTGAGACGTACCAGAACCACATACCGTGCAGGCTGGCACCACCTACCGGACAGACCGGAATCACCTTTCGGGCATGCCGGAACCACCTGTCAGATGTGCCAGAAACACGTGCCGGAGACGCCGGAAGCACCTGCCAAGCACATTGGAACCACCTGCTCAACTCGCCTGAACCACCTGCCGGACATGCCAAAATCACCTGCCGACTATGCCAGAACCACTTGGCGAACACTCCGGAATCACTTGCCGGGCATGCAGGAACCACCTCTCAGATATGCCAGAACCCCGTGCCAATGACCCCGGAAGCACCAGCCGAGCACGCCGGAACCACCTGCTCAACTCGCCTGAACCACCTGCCGGACACGCCAAAATCACCTGCCCGCTACACCAGCACCACTTCGGGGACAAGCCGGAATCACGTGAGGGGCATGCCGGCACAGCCTCTCAGACTGAACCTCGTGCCGGACACCACAGAACCACCTGCCGGACAGACCGGAACCACCTGCCGGACACGCCGGAACCACCGGCTCGACCCGCCGGAACGACCGCTGGACATGCAAAATCACCTGCCGGCTACGCCGGAAACACTTGGCGAACACTCCGGAATCACCTGCCGGGCATGCCGGAACCACCTCTCAGATATGCCAGAACCACGTGCCAATGACCCCGGAAGCACCTGCCGAGCACGCCGGAACCACCTGCTCGACTCGCCAGAACCACCTGCCGGACACGCAAAAATCACCTGCCGGCTACGCCACAACCAGTTGGGGAACACTTCGGGTTCACCTGCCGGGCTTGCTGGAACCACCTGCCGGTCATGCCAAAATCACCTGCCAACTACGCCAGTACCACTTGGCGGACACTGTGGAAACACCTGTCGGGCCGGCCGGAACCACATCTCACACGTGCCAGAACCATGTCCATGAGATGCTGGAACCACACCCCGAACAGACGGAAAACACCTGCCAGACCCGTCTGAACAACCTGCCGAGCACGCCGGAGCCACCTGCTCGACTCGCCGGAACCACCTACCTGACATGCCCAAATCACCAGCCGGGTATGCCAGAACCACTTGGCGGACACTCCGGAATCATCTGCCGGACATGCCGGAACCAGCTCTCAGACACACCAGAACCACGTGCCGGAGACGCCGGAAGCACCTGCCGAGCATGCCGGAGCCACCTGCTCGACTCGCCAGAAACACCTGCCGGACACGCCAAAATCACCTGCCGGGTACGCCAGAACCACCTGGCGGACACTCCGAAATCACCTGTCGCGCATGCCGGAACCACCTCTCAGACGTGCCGGAAGCACGTGCCGGACACGCCGCAATCACCTACCGGACAGACCGGAAACACCTGCCGAGCACGCCGGAGCCACCTGTTCGACTGGCTGGAACCACCTGCCGGACAGGCCAATATTAACTGCTGGCTATGCCAGAACCACCTGGGGGACAGTCCGGGATCACCTGCCAGCCATGGCGGAACCACCTCTCACACGTACCAGAACCACCTGCCGGAGAAGCTGGAAACACGTCCTGGACAGTCTGGAACCACCTGCCGGCCAAGCCTGAACCACCTGCCAAGCACAACGGAACAACCTGCCAGACACGCCAAAATCACCTGCGTGTTATGCCAGAACCACTTGGAGGACTCTCTGGGATGACCTGCCGGGCATGCCGGAACCACCTCTCAGACGTGCCAGAACCATGTGGCGGACAGTCCGGAATCACCTGTTGGGCATGCGCAACCACCTCTGAGACGTACCAGAACCACATGCCGTGCAGGCTGGAACCACCTACCGGACAGACCGGAATCACCTTTCGGGCATGCGGGAACCACCTGTCAGATGTGCCAGAAACACGTGCCGGAGACGCCGGAAGCACCTGCCAAGCACGTTGGAACCACCTGCTCAACTCGCATGAACCACCTGCCGGACATGCCAAAATCACCTGCCGACTATGCCAGAACCACTTGGCGAACACTCCGGAAACACTTGCCGGGCATGCAGGAACCACCTCTCAGATATGCCAGAACCCCGTGCCAATGACCCCGGAAGCACCAGCCGAGCACGCCGGAACCACCTGCTCAACTCGCCTGAACCACCTGCCGGACACGCCAAAATCACCTGCCCGCTGCACCAACACCACTTCGGGTACAAGCCGGAATCACGTGAGGGGCATGCCGGCACAGCCTCTCAGACTGAACCTCATGCCGGACACCACAGAACCACCTGCCGGACAGACCGGAACCACCTGCCGGACACGCCGGAACCACCGGCTCGACCCGCCGGAACGACCGCTGGACATGCAAAATCACCTGCCGGCTACGCCGGAAACACTTGGCGAACACTCCGGAATCACCTGCCGGGCATGCCGGAACCACCTCTCAGATATGCCAGAACCACGTGCCAATGACCCCGGAAGCACCTGCCGAGCACGCCGGAACCACCTGCTCGACTCGCCAGAACCACCTGCCGGACACGCAAAAATCACCTGCCGGCTACGCCACAACCTGTTGGGGAACACTTCGGAATCACCTGCCGGGCTTGCTGGAACCACCTGCCGGTCATGCCAAAATCACCTGCCAACTACGCCAGTACCACTTGGCGGACACTGTGGAAACACCTGTCGGGCCGGCCGGAACCACATCTCACACGTGCCAGAACCATGTGCATGAGATGCTGGAACCACACCACGAACAGACGGAAAACACCTGCCAGACCCGTCTGAACAACCTGCCGAGCACGCCGGAGCCACCTGCTCGACTCGCCGGAACCACCTACCTGACATGCCCAAATCACCAGCCGGGTATGCCAGAACCACTTGGCGGACACTCCGGAATCATCTGCCGGACATGCCGGAACCAGCTCTCAGACACACCAGAACCACGTGCCGGAGACGCCGGAAGCACCTGCCGAGCATGCCGGAGCCACCTGCTCGACTCGCCAGAAACACCTGCCGGACACGCCAAAATCACCTGCCGGGTACGCCAGAACCACCTGGCGGACACTCCGAAATCACCTGTCGTGCATGCCGGAACAACCTCTCAGACGTGCCGGAAGCACGTGCCGGACACGCCGGAATCACCTACCGGACAGACCGGAACCACCTGCCGAGCACGCCGGAGCCACCTGTTCGACTGGCTGGAACCACCTGCCGGACAGGCCAATATTAACTGCTGGCTATGCCAGAACCACCTGGGGGACAGTCCGGGATCACCTGCCAGCCATGGCAGAACCACCTCTCACACGTACCAGAACCACCTGCCGGAGAAGCTGGAAACACGTCCTGGACAGTCTGGAACCACCTGCCGGCCAAGCCTGAACCACCTGCCAAGCACAACGGAACAACCTGCCAGACACGCCAAAATCACCTGCGTGTTATGCCAGAACCACTTGGAGGACTCTCTGGGATGACCTGCCGGGCATGCCGGAACCACCTCTCAGACGTGCCAGAACCATGTGGCGGACAGTCCGGAATCACCTGTTGGGCATGCGCAACCACCTCTGAGACGTACCAGAACCACATACCGTGCAGGCTGGCACCACCCACCGGACAGACCGGAATCACCTTTCGGGCATGCCGGAACCACCTGTCAGATGTGCCAGAAACACGTGCCGGAGACGCCGGAAGCACCTGCCAAGCACATTGGAACCACCTGCTCAACTCGCCTGAACCACCTGCCGGACATGCCAAAATCACCTGCCGACTATGCCAGAACCACTTGGCGAACACTCCGGAATCACTTGCCGGGCATGCAGGAACCACCTCTCAGATATGCCAGAACCCCGTGCCAATGACCCCGGAAGCACCAGCCGAGCACGCCGGAACCACCTGCTCAACTCGCCTGAACCACCTGCCGGACACGCCAAAATCACCTGCCCGCTACACCAGCACCACTTCGGAGACAAGCCGGAATCACGTGAGGGGCATGCCGGCACAGCCTCTCAGACTGAACCTCGTGCCGGACACCACAGAACCACCTGCCGGACAGACCGGAACCACCTGCCGGACACGCCGGAACCACCGGCTCGACCCGCCGGAACGACCGCTGGACATGCAAAATCACCTGCCGGCTACGCCGGAAACACTTGGCGAACACTCCGGAATCACCTGCCGGGCATGCCGGAACCACCTCTCAGATATGCCAGAACCACGTGCCAATGACCCCGGAAGCACCTGCCGAGCACGCCGGAACCACCTGCTCGACTCACCAGAACCACCTGCCGGACACGCAAAAATCACCTGCCGGCTACGCCACAACCAGTTGGGGAACACTTCGGAATCACCTGCCGGGCTTGCTGGAACCACCTGCCGGTCATGCCAAAATCACCTGCCAACTACGCCAGCACCACTTGGCGGACACTGTGGAAACACCTGTCGGGCCGGCCGGAGCCACATCTCAGACGTGCCAGAACCATGTGCATGAGATGCTGGAACCACACCCCGAACAGACGGAAAACACCTGCCAGACCCGTCTGAACAACCTGCCGAGCACGCCGGAGCCACCTGCTCGACTCGCCGGAACCACCTACCTGACATGCCCAAATCACCAGCCGGGTATGCCAGAACCACTTGGCGGACACTCCGGAATCATCTGCCGGACATGCCGGAACCAGCTCTCAGACACACCAGAACCACGTGCCGGAGACGCCGGAAGCACCTGCCGAGCATGCCGGAGCCACCTGCTCGACTCGCCAGAAACACCTGCCGGACACGCCAAAATCACCTGCCGGGTACGCCAGAACCACCTGGCGGACACTCCGAAATCACCTGTCGCGCATGCCGGAACCACCTCTCAGACGTGCCGGAAGCACGTGCCGGACACGCCGGAATCACCTAGCGGACAGACCGGAACCACCTGCCGAGCACGCCAGAGCCACCTGTTCGACTGGCTGGAACCATCTGCCGGACAGGCCAATATTAACTGCTGGCTATCCCAAAACCACCTGGGGGACAGTCCGGGATCACCTGCCAGCCATGGCGGAACCACCTCTCACACGTACCAGAACCACCTGCCGGAGAAGCTGGAAACACGTCCTGGACAGTCTGGAACCACCTGCCGACCAAGCCTGAACCACCTGCCAAGCACAACGGAACAACCTGCCAGACACGCCAAAATCACCTGCGTGTTATGCCAGAACCACTTGGAGGACTCTCTGGGATGACCTGCCGGGCATGCCGGAACCACCTCTCAGACGTGCCAGAACCATGTGGCGGACAGTCCGGAATCACCTGTTGGGCATGCGCAACCACCTCTGAGACGTACCAGAACCACATGCCGTGCAGGCTGGAACCACCTCCCGGACAGACCGGAATCACCTTTCGGGCATGCCGGAACCACCTGTCAGATGTGCCAGAAACACGTGCCGGAGACGCCGGAAGCACCTGCCAAGCACGTTGGAACCACCTGCTCAACTCGCCTGAACCACCTGCCGGACATGCCAAAATCACCTGCCGACTATGCCAGAACCACTTGGCGAACACTCCGGAATCACTTGCCGGGCATGCAGGAACCACCTCTCAGACATGCCAGAACCCCGTGCCAATGACCCCGGAAGCACCAGCCGAGCACGCCGGAACCACCTGCTCAACTCGCCTGAACCACATGCCGGATACGCAAAAATCACCTGCCCGCTACACCAGCACCACTTCGGGGACAAGCCGGAATCACGTGAGGGGCATGCCGGCACAGCCTCTCAGACTGAACCTCGTGCCGGACACCACAGAACCACCTGCCGGACAGACCGGAACCACCTGCCGGTCACGCCGGAACCACCGGCTCGACCCGCCGGAACGACCGCTGGACATGCAAAATCACCTGCCGGCTACGCCGGAAACACTTGGCGAACACTCCGGAATCACCTGCCGGGCATGCCGGAACCACCTCTCAGATATGCCAGAACCACGTGCCAATGACCCCGGAAGCACCTGCCGAGCACGCCGGAACCACCTGCTCGACTCGCCAGAACCACCTGCCGGACACGCAAAAATCACCTGCCGGCTACGCCACAACCAGTTGGGGAACACTTCGGAATCACCTGCCGGGCTTGCTGGAACCACCTGCCGGTCATGCCAAAATCACCTGCCAACTACGCCAGTACCACTTGGCGGACACTGTGGAAACACCTGTCGGGCCGGCCGGAACCACATCTCAGACGTGGCAGAACCATGTGCATGAGATGCTGGAACCACACCCCGAACAGACGGAAAACACCTGCCAGACCCGTCTGAACAACCTGCCGAGCACGCCGGAGCCACCTGCTCGACTCGCCGGAACCACCTACCTGACATGCCCAAATCACCAGCCGGGTATGCCAGAACCACTTGGCGGACACTCCGGAATCATCTGCCGGACATGCCGGAACCAGCTCTCAGACACACCAGAACCACGTGCCGGAGACGCCGGAAGCACCTGCCGAGCATGCCGGAGCCACCTGCTCGACTCGCCAGAAACACCTGCCGGACACGCCAAAATCACCTGCCGGGTACGCCAGAACCACCTGGCGGACACTCCGAAATCACCTGTCGCGCATGCCGGAACCACCTCTCAGACGTGCCGGAAGCACGTGCCGGACACGCCGGAATCACCTAGCGGACAGACCGGAACCACCTGCCGAGCACGCCAGAGCCACCTGTTCGACTGGCTGGAACCATCTGCCGGACAGGCCAATATTAACTGCTGGCTATCCCAAAACCACCTGGGGGACAGTCCGGGATCACCTGCCAGCCATGGCGGAACCACCTCTCACACGTACCAGAACCACCTGCCGGAGAAGCTGGAAACACGTCCTGGACAGTCTGGAACCACCTGCCGACCAAGCCTGAACCACCTGCCAAGCACAACGGAACAACCTGCCAGACACGCCAAAATCACCTGCGTGTTATGCCAGAACCACTTGGAGGACTCTCTGGGATGACCTGCCGGGCATGCCGGAACCACCTCTCAGACGTGCCAGAACCATGTGGCGGACAGTCCGGAATCACCTGTTGGGCATGCGCAACCACCTCTGAGACGTACCAGAACCACATGCCGTGCAGGCTGGAACCACCTACCGGACAGACCGGAATCACCTTTCGGGCATGCCGGAACCACCTGTCAGATGTGCCAGAAACACGTGCCGGAGACGCCGGAAGCACCTGCCAAGCACGTTGGAACCACCTGCTCAACTCGCCTGAACCACCTGCCGGACATGCCAAAATCACCTGCCGACTATGCCAGAACCACTTGGCGAACACTCCGGAATCACTTGCCGGGCATGCAGGAACCACCTCTCAGACATGTCAGAACCCCGTGCCAATGACCCCGGAAGCACCAGCCGAGCACGCCGGAACCACCTGCTCAACTCGCCTGAACCACATGCCGGATACGCAAAAATCACCTGCCCGCTACACCAGCACCACTTCGGGGACAAGCCGGAATCACGTGAGGGGCATGCCTGCACAGCCTCTCAGACTGAACCTCGTGCCGGACACCACAGAACCACCTGCCGGACAGACCGGAACCACCTGCCGGTCACGCCGGATCCACCGGCTCGACCCGCCGGAACGACCGCTGGACATGCAAAATCACCTGCCGGCTACGCCGGAAACACTTGGCGAACACTCCGGAATCACCTGCCGGGCATGCCGGAACCACCTCTCAGATATGCCAGAACCACGTGCCAATGACCCCGGAAGCACCTGCCGAGCACGCCGGAACCACCTGCTCGACTCGCCAGAACCACCTGCCGGACACGCAAAAATCACCTGCCGGCTACGCCACAACCAGTTGGGGAACACTTCGGAATCACCTGCCGGGCTTGCTGGAACCACCTGCCGGTCATGCCAAAATCACCTGCCAACTACGCCAGTACCACTTGGCGGACACTGTGGAAACACCTGTCGGGCCGGCCGGAACCACATCTCACACATGCCAGAACCATGTGCATGAGATGCTGGAACCACACCCCGAACAGACGGAAAACACCTGCCAGACCCGTCTGAACAACCTGCCGAGCACGCCGGAGCCACCTGCTCGACTCGCCGGAACCACCTACCTGACATGCCCAAATCACCAGCCGGGTATACCAGAACCACTTGGCGGACACTCCGGAATCATCTGCCGGACATGCCGGAACCAGCTCTCAGACACACCAGAACCACGTGCCGGAGACGCCGGAAGCACCTGCCGAGCATGCCGGAGCCACCTGCTCGACTCGCCAGAAACACCTGCCGGACACGCCAAAATCACCTGCCGGGTACGCCAGAACCACCTGGCGGACACTCCGAAATCACCTGCCGCGCATGCTGGAACCACCTCTCAGACGTGCCGGAAGCACGTGCCGGACACGCCGCAATCACCTAGCGGACAGACCGGAAACACCTGCCGAGCACGCCGGAGCCACCTGTTCGACTGGCTGGAACCACCTGCCGGAAAGGCCAATATTAACTGCTGGCTATGCCAGAACCACCTGGGGGACAGTCCGGGATCACCTGCCAGCCATGGCGGAACCACCTCTCACACGTACCAGAACCACCTGCCGGAGAAGCTGGAAACACGTCCTGGACAGTCTGGAACCACCTGCCGGCCAAGCCTGAACCACCTGCCAAGCACAACGGAACAACCTGCCAGACACGCCAAAATCACCTGCGTGTTATGCCAGAACCACTTGGAGGACTCTCTGGGATGACCTGCCGGGCATGCCGGAACCACCTCTCAGACGTGCCAGAACCATGTGGCGGACAGTCCGGAATCACCTGTTGGGCATGCGCAACCACCTCTGAGACGTACCAGAACCACATGCCGTGCAGGCTGGAACCACCTACCGGACAGACCGGAATCACCTTTCGGGCATGCCGGAACCACCTGTCAGATGTGCCAGAAACACGTGCCGGAGACGCCGGAAGCACCTGCCAAGCACGTTGGAACCACCTGCTCAACTCGCCTGAACCACCTGCCGGACATGCCAAAATCACCTGCCGACTATGCCAGAACCACTTGGCGAACACTCCGGAATCACTTGCCGGGCATGCAGGAACCACCTCTCAGACATGTCAGAACCCCGTGCCAATGACCCCGGAAGCACCAGCCGAGCACGCCGGAACCACCTGCTCAACTCGCCTGAACCACATGCCGGATACGCAAAAATCACCTGCCCGCTACACCAGCACCACTTCGGGGACAAGCCGGAATCACGTGAGGGGCATGCCTGCACAGCCTCTCAGACTGAACCTCGTGCCGGACACCACAGAACCACCTGCCGGACAGACCGGAACCACCTGCCGGTCACGCCGGATCCACCGGCTCGACCCGCCGGAACGACCGCTGGACATGCAAAATCACCTGCCGGCTACGCCGGAAACACTTGGCGAACACTCCGGAATCACCTGCCGGGCATGCCGGAACCACCTCTCAGATATGCCAGAACCACGTGCCAATGACCCCGGAAGCACCTGCCGAGCACGCCGGAACCACCTGCTCGACTCGCCAGAACCACCTGCCGGACACGCAAAAATCACCTGCCGGCTACGCCACAACCAGTTGGGGAACACTTCGGAATCACCTGCCGGGCTTGCTGGAACCACCTGCCGGTCATGCCAAAATCACCTGCCAACTACGCCAGTACCACTTGGCGGACACTGTGGAAACACCTGTCGGGCCGGCCGGAACCACATCTCACACATGCCAGAACCATGTGCATGAGATGCTGGAACCACACCCCGAACAGACGGAAAACACCTGCCAGACCCGTCTGAACAACCTGCCGAGCACGCCGGAGCCACCTGCTCGACTCGCCGGAACCACCTACCTGACATGCCCAAATCACCAGCCGGGTATGCCAGAACCACTTGGCGGACACTCCGGAATCATCTGCCGGACATGCCGGAACCAGCTCTCAGACACACCAGAACCACGTGCCGGAGACGCCGGAAGCACCTGCCGAGCATGCCGGAGCCACCTGCTCGACTCGCCAGAAACACCTGCCGGACACGCCAAAATCACCTGCCGGGTACGCCAGAACCACCTGGCGGACACTCCGAAATCACCTGCCGCGCATGCTGGAACCACCTCTCAGACGTGCCGGAAGCACGTGCCGGACACGCCGCAATCACCTAGCGGACAGACCGGAAACACCTGCCGAGCACGCCGGAGCCACCTGTTCGACTGGCTGGAACCACCTGCCGGAAAGGCCAATATTAACTGCTGGCTATGCCAGAACCACCTGGGGGACAGTCCGGGATCACCTGCCAGCCATGGCGGAACCACCTCTCACACGTACCAGAACCACCTGCCGGAGAAGCTGGAAACACGTCCTGGACAGTCTGGAACCACCTGCCGGCCAAGCCTGAACCACCTGCCAAGCACAACGGAACAACCTGCCAGACACGCCAAAATCACCTGCGTGTTATGCCAGAACCACTTGGAGGACTCTCTGGGATGACCTGCCGGGCATGCCGGAACCACCTCTCAGACGTGCCAGAACCATGTGGCGGACAGTCCGGAATCACCTGTTGGGCATGCGCAACCACCTCTGAGACGTACCAGAACCACATGCCGTGCAGGCTGGAACCACCTACCGGACAGACCGGAATCACCTTTCGGGCATGCCGGAACCACCTGTCAGATGTGCCAGAAACACGTGCCGGAGACGCCGGAAGCACCTGCCAAGCACGTTGGAACCACCTGCTCAACTCGCCTGAACCACCTGCCGGACATGCCAAAATCACCTGCCGACTATGCCAGAACCACTTGGCGAACACTCCGGAATCACTTGCCGGGCATGCAGGAACCACCTCTCAGACATGCCAGAACCCCGTGCCAATGACCCCGGAAGCACCAGCCGAGCACGCCGGAACCACCTGCTCAACTCGCCTGAACCACATGCCGGATACGCAAAAATCACCTGCCCGCTACACCAGCACCACTTCGGGGACAAGCCGGAATCACGTGAGGGGCATGCCTGCACAGCCTCTCAGACTGAACCTCGTGCCGGACACCACAGAACCACCTGCCGGACAGACCGGAACCACCTGCCGGTCACGCCGGAACCACCGGCTCGACCCGCCGGAACGACCGCTGGACATGCAAAATCACCTGCCGGCTACGCCGGAAACACTTGGCGAACACTCCGGAATCACCTGCCGGGCATGCCGGAACCACCTCTCAGATATGCCAGAACCACGTGCCAATGACCCCGGAAGCACCTGCCGAGCACGCCGGAACCACCTGCTCGACTCGCCAGAACCACCTGCCGGACACGCAAAAATCACCTGCCGGCTACGCCACAACCAGTTGGGGAACACTTCGGAATCACCTGCCGGGCTTGCTGGAACCACCTGCCGGTCATGCCAAAATCACCTGCCAACTACGCCAGTACCACTTGGCGGACACTGTGGAAACACCTGTCGGGCCGGCCGGAACCACATCTCACACGTGCCATAACCATGTGCATGAGATGCTGGAACCACACCCCGAACAGACGGAAAACACCTGCCAGACCCGTCTGAACAACCTGCCGAGCACGCCGGAGCCACCTGCTCGACTCGCCGGAACCACCTACCTGACATGCCCAAATCACCAGCCGGGTATGCCAGAACCACTTGGCGGACACTCCGGAATCATCTGCCGGACATGCCGGAACCAGCTCTCAGACACACCAGAACCACGTGCCGGAGACGCCGGAAGCACCTGCCGAGCATGCCGGAGCCACCTGCTCGACTCGCCAGAAACACCTGCCGGACACGCCAAAATCACCTGCCGGGTACGCCAGAACCACCTGGCGGACACTCCGAAATCACCTGCCGCGCATGCCGGAACCACCACTCAGACGTGCCGGAAGCACGTGCCGGACACGCCGGAAACACCTAGCGGACAGACCGGAACCACCTGCCGAGCACGCCGGAGCCACCTGTTCGACTGGCTGGAACCACCTGCCGGACAGGCCAATATTAACTGCTGGCTATGCCAGAACCACCTGGGGGACAGTCCGGGATCACCTGCCAGCCATGGCGGAACCACCTCTCACACGTACCAGAACCACCTGCCGGAGAAGCTGGAAACACGTCCTGGACAGTCTGGAACCACCTGCCGGCCAAGCCTGAACCACCTGCCAAGCACAACGGAACAACCTGCCAGACACGCCAAAATCACCTGCGTGTTATGCCAGAACCACTTGGAGGACTCTCTGGGATGACCTGCCGGGCATGCCGGAACCACCTCTCAGACGTGCCAGAACCATGTGGCGGACAGTCCGGAATCACCTGTTGGGCATGCGCAACCACCTCTGAGACGTACCAGAACCACATGCCGTGCAGGCTGGAACCACCTACCGGACAGACCGGAATCACCTTTCGGGCATGCCGGAACCACCTGTCAGATGTGCCAGAAACACGTGCCGGAGACGCCGGAAGCACCTGCCAAGCACGTTGGAACCACCTGCTCAACTCGCCTGAACCACCTGCCGGACATGCCAAAATCACCTGCCGACTATGCCAGAACCACTTGGCGAACACTCCGGAATCACTTGCCGGGCATGCAGGAACCACATCTCAGACATGCCAGAACCCCGTGCCAATGACCCCGGAAGCACCAGCCGAGCACGCCGGAACCACCTGCTCAACTCGCCTGAACCACCTGCCGGACACGCCAAAATCACCTGCCCGCTACACCAGCACCACTTCGGGGACAAGCCGGAATCACGTGAGGGGCATGCCGGCACAGCCTCTCAGACTGAACCTCGTGCCGGACACCACAGAACCACCTGCCGGACAGACCGGAACCACCTGCCGGACACGCCGGAACCACCGGCTCGACCCGCCGGAACGACCGCTGGACATGCAAAATCACCTGCCGGCTACGCCGGAAACACTTGGCGAACACTCCGGAATCACCTGCCGGGCATGCCGGAACCACCTCTCAGATATGCCAGAACCACGTGCCAATGACCCCGGAAGCACCTGCCGAGCACGCCGGAACCACCTGCTCGACTCGCCAGAACCACCTGCCGGACACGCAAAAATCACCTGCCGGCTACGCCACAACCAGTTGGGGAACACTTCGGAATCACCTGCCGGGCTTGCTGGAACCACCTGCCGGTCATGCCAAAATCACCTGCCAACTACGCCAGTACCACTTGGCGGACACTGTGGAAACACCTGTCGGGCCAGCCAGAACAACATCTCACACGTGCCAGAACCATGTGCATGAGATGCTGGAACCACACCCCGAACAGATGGAAAACACCTGCCAGACCCGTCTGAACAACCTGCCGAGCACGCCGGAGCCACCTGCTCGACTCGCCGGAACCACCTACCTGACATGCCCAAATCACCAGCCGGGTATGCCAGAACCACTTGGCGGACACTCCGGAATCATCTGCCAGACATGCCGGAACCAGCTCTCAGACACACCAGAACCACTTGCCGGAGACGCCGGAAGCACCTGCCGAGCATGCCGGAGCCACCTGCTCGACTCGCCAGAAACACCTGCCGGACACGCCAAAATCACCTGCCGGGTACGCCAGAACCACCTGGCGGACACTCCGAAATCACCTGCCACGCATGCTGGAACCACCTCTCAGACGTGCCGGAAGCACGTGCCGGACACGCCGGAAACACCTAGCGGACAGACCGGAACCACCTGCCGAGCACGCCGGAGCCACCTGTTCGAGTGGCTGGAACCACCTGCCGGACAGGCCAATATTAACTGCTGGCTATGCCAGAACCACCTGGGGGACAGTCCGGGATCACCTGCCAGCCATGGCGGAACCACCTCTCACACGTACCAGAACCACCTGCCGGAGAAGCTGGAAACACGTCCTCGACAGTCTGGAACCACCTGCCGGCCAAGCCTGAACCACCTGCCAAGCACAACGGAACAACCTGCCAGACACGCCAAAATCACCTGCGTGTTATGCCAGAACCACTTGGAGGACTCTCTGGGATGACCTGCCGGGCATGCCGGAACCACCTCTCAGACGTGCCAGAACCATGTGGCGGACAGTCCGGAATCACCTGTTGGGCATGCGCAACCACCTCTGAGACGTACCAGAACCACATGCCGTGCAGGCTGGAACCACCTACCGGACAGACCGGAATCACCTTTCGGGCATGCCGGAACCACCTGTCAGATGTGCCAGAAACACGTGCCGGAGACGCCGGAAGCACCTGCCAAGCACGTTGGAACCACCTGCTCAACTCGCCTGAACCACCTGCCGGACATGCCAAAATCACCTGCCGACTATGCCAGAACCACTTGGCGAACACTCCGGAATCACTTGCCGGGCATGCAGGAACCACCTCTCAGACATGCCAGAACCCCGTGCCAATGACCCCGGAAGCACCAGCCGAGCACGCCGGAACCACCTGCTCAACTCGCCTGAACCACATGCCGGATACGCAAAAATCACCTGCCCGCTACACCAGCACCACTTCGGGGACAAGCCGGAATCACGTGAGGGGCATGCCTGCACAGCCTCTCAGACTGAACCTCGTGCCGGACACCACAGAACCACCTGCCGGACAGACCGGAACCACCTGCCGGACACGCCGGAACCACCGGCTCGACCCGCCGGAACGACCGCTGGACATGCAAAATCACCTGCCGGCTACGCCGGAAACACTTGGCGAACACTCCGGAATCACCTGCCGGGCATGCCGGAACCACCTCTCAGATATGCCAGAACCACGTGCCAATGACCCCGGAAGCACCTGCCGAGCACGCCGGAACCACCTGCTCGACTCGCCAGAACCACCTGCCGGACACGCAAAAATCACCTGCCGGCTACGCCACAACCAGTTGGGGAACACTTCGGAATCACCTGCCGGGCTTGCTGGAACCACCTGCCGGTCATGCCAAAATCACCTGCCAACTACGCCAGTACCACTTGGCGGACACTGTGGAAACACCTGTCGGGCCGGCCGGAACCACATCTCACACGTGCCAGAACCATGTGCATGAGATGCTGGAACCACACCCCGAACAGACGGAAAACACCTGCCAGACCCGTCTGAACAACCTGCCGAGCACGCCGGAGCCACCTGCTCGACTCGCCGGAACCACCTACCTGACATGCCCAAATCACCAGCCGGGTATGCCAGAACCACTTGGCGGACACTCCGGAATCATCTGCCGGACATGCCGGAACCAGCTCTCAGACACACCAGAACCACGTGCCGGAGACGCCGGAAGCACCTGCCGAGCATGCCGGAGCCACCTGCTCGACTCGCCAGAAACACCTGCCGGACACGCCAAAATCACCTGCCGGGTACGCCAGAACCACCTGGCGGACACTCCGAAATCACCTGTCGCGCATGCCGGAACCACCTCTCAGACGTGCCGGAAGCACGTGCCGGACACGCCGGAATCACCTAGCGGACAGACCGGAACCACCTGCCGAGCACGCCGGAGCCACCTGTTCGACTGGCTGGAACCACCTGCCGGACAGGCCAATATTAACTGCTGGCTATGCCAGAACCACCTGGGGGACAGTCCGGGATCACCTGCCAGCCATGGCGGAACCACCTCTCACACGTACCAGAACCACCTGCCGGAGAAGCTGGAAACACGTCCTCGACAGTCTGGAACCACCTGCCGGCCAAGCCTGAACCACCTGCCAAGCACAACGGAACAACCTGCCAGACACGCCAAAATCACCTGCGTGTTATGCCAGAACCACTTGGAGGACTCTCTGGGATGACCTGCCGGGCATGCCGGAACCACCTCTCAGACGTGCCAGAACCATGTGGCGGACAGTCCGGAATCACCTGTTGGGCATGCGCAACCACCTCTGAGACGTACCAGAACCACATGCCGTGCAGGCTGGAACCACCTACCGGACAGACCGGAATCACCTTTCGGGCATGCCGGAACCACCTGTCAGATGTGCCAGAAACACGTGCCGGAGACGCCGGAAGCACCTGCCAAGCACGTTGGAACCACCTGCTCAACTCGCCTGAACCACCTGCCGGACATGCCAAAATCACCTGCCGACTATGCCAGAACCACTTGGCGAACACTCCGGAATCACTTGCCGGGCATGCAGGAACCACATCTCAGACATGCCAGAACCCCGTGCCAATGACCCCGGAAGCACCAGCCGAGCACGCCGGAACCACCTGCTCAACTCGCCTGAACCACCTGCCGGACACGCCAAAATCACCTGCCCGCTACACCAGCACCACTTCGGGGACAAGCCGGAATCACGTGAGGGGCATGCCTGCACAGCCTCTCAGACTGAACCTCGTGCCGGACACCACAGAACCACCTGCCGGACAGACCGGAACCACCTGCCGGACACGCCGGAACCACCGGCTCGACCTGCCGGAACGACCGCTGGACATGCAAAATCACCTGCCGGCTACGCCGGAAACACTTGGCGAACACTCCGGAATCACCTGCCGGGCATGCCGGTACCACCTCTCAGATATGCCAGAACCACGTGCCAATGACCCCGGAAGCACCTGCCGAGCACGCCGGAACCACCTGCTCGACTCGCCAGAACCACCTGCCGGACACGCAAAAATCACCTGCCGGCTACGCCACAACCAGTTGGGGAACACTTCGGAATCATCTGCCGGGCTTGCTGGAACCACCTGCCGGTCATGCCAAAATCACCTGCCAACTACGCCAGTACCACTTGGCGGACACTGTGGAAACACCTGTCGGGCCGGCCGGAACCACATCTCACACGTGCCAGAATCATGTGCATGAGATGCTGGAACCACACCCCGAACAGACGGAAAACACCTGCCAGACCCGTCTGAACAACCTGCCGAGCACGCCGGAGCCACCTGCTCGACTCGCCGGAACCACCTACCTGACATGCCCAAATCACCAGCCGGGTATGCCAGAACCACTTGGCGGACACTCCGGAATCATCTGCCGGACATGCCGGAACCAGCTCTCAGGCACACCAGAACCACGTGCCGGAGACGCCGGAAGCACCTGCCGAGCATGTCGGAGCCACCTGCTCGACTCGCCAGAAACACCTGCCGGACACGCCAAAATCACCTGCCGGGTACGCCAGAACCACCTGGCGGACACTCCGAAATCACCTGTCGCGCATGCCGGAACCACCTCTCAGACGTGCCGGAAGCACGTGCCGGACATGCCGGAATCACCTAGCGGACAGACCGGAACCACCTGCCGAGCACGCCGGAGCCACCTGTTCGACTGGCTGGAACCACCTGCCGGACAGGCCAATATTAACTGCTGGCTATGCCAGAACCACCTGGGGGACAGTCCGGGATCACCTGCCAGCCATGGCGGAACCACCTCTCACACGTACCAGAACCACCTGCCGGAGAAGCTGGAAACACGTCCTGGACAGTCTGGAACCACCTGCCGGCCAAGCCTGAACCACCTGCCAAGCACAACGGAACAACCTGCCAGACACGCCAAAATCACCTGCGTGTTATGCCAGAACCACTTGGAGGACTCTCTGGGATGACCTGCCGGGCATGCCGGAACCACCTCTCAGACGTGCCAGAACCATGTGGCGGACAGTCTGGAATCACCTGTTGGGCATGCGCAACCACCTCTGAGACGTACCAGAACCACATGCCGTGCAGGCTGGATCCACCTACCGGACAGACCGGAATCACCTTTCGGGCATGCCGGAACCACCTGTCAGATGTGCCACAAACACGTGCCGGAGACGCCGGAAGCACCTGCCAAGCACGTTGGAACCACCTGCACAACTCGCCTGAACCACCTGCCGGACATGCCAAAATCACCTGCCGACTATGCCAGAACCACTTGGCGAACACTCCGGAATCACTTGCCGGGCATGCAGGAACCACCTCTCAGATATGCCAGAACCCCGTGCCAATGACCCCGGAAGCATCAGCCGAGCACGCCTGAACCACCTGCTCAACTCGCCTGAACCACCTGCCGGACACGCCAAAATCACCTGCCCGCTACACCAGCACCACTTCGGGGACAAGCCGGAATCACGTGAGGGGCATGCCTGCACAGCCTCTCAGACTGAACCTCGTGCCGGACACCACAGAACCACCTGCCGGACAGACCGGAACCACCTGCCGGACACGCCGGAACCACCGGCTCGACCCGCCGGAACGACCGCTGGACATGCAAAATCACCTGCCGGCTATGCCGGAAACACTTGGCGAACACTCCGGAATCACCTGCCGGGCATGCCGGTACCACCTCTCAGATATGCCAGAACCACGTGCCAATGACCCCGGAAGCACCTGCCGAGCACGCCGGAACCACCTGCTCGACTCGCCAGAACCACCTGCCGGACACGCAAAAATCACCTGCCGGCTACGCCACAACCAGTTGGGGAACACTTCGGAATCACCTGCCGGGCTTGCTGGAACCACCTGCCGGTCATGCCAAAATCACCTGCCAACTACGCCAGTACCACTTGGCGGACACTGTGGAAACACCTGTCGGGCCAGCCAGAACAACATCTCACACGTGCCAGAACCATGTGCATGAGATGCTGGAACCACACCCCGAACAGACGGAAAACACCTGCCAGACCCGTCTGAACAACCTTCCGAGCACGCCGGAGCCACCTGCTCGACTCGCCGGAACCACCTACCTGACATGCCCAAATCACCAGCCGGGTATGCCAGAACCACTTGGCGGACACTCCGGAATCATCTGCCGGACATGCCGGAACCAGCTCTCAGACACACCAGAACCACGTGCCGGAGACGCCGGAAGCACCTGCCGAGCATGTCGGAGCCACCTGCTCGACTCGCCAGAAACACAAGCCGGACACGCCAAAATCACCTGCCGGGTACGCCAGAACCACCTGGCGGACACTCCGAAATCACCTGTCGCGCATGCCGGAACCACCTCTCAGACGTGCCGGAAGCACGTGCCGGACACGCCGGAATCACCTAGCGGACAGACCGGAACCACCTGCCGAGCACGCCGGAGCCACCTGTTCGACTGGCTGGAACCACCTGCCGGACAGGCCAATATTAACTGCTGGCTATGCCAGAACCACCTGGGGGACAGTCCGGGATCACCTGCCAGCCATGGCGGAACCACCTCTCACACGTACCAGAACCACCTGCCGGAGAAGCTGGAAACACGTCCTGGACAGACTGGAACCACGTGACGGCCATGCCTGAACCACCTGCCAAGCACAACGGAACAACCTGCCAGACACGCCAAAATCACCTGCGTGTTATGCCAGAACCACTTGGAGGACTCTCTGGGATGACCTGCCGGGCATGCCGGAACCACCTCTCAGACGTGCCAGAACCATGTGGCTGACAGTCCGGAATCACCTGTTGGGCATGCGCAACCACCTCAGAGACGTACCAGAACCACATGCCGTGCAGGCTGGAACCACCTACCGGACAGACCGGAATCACCTTTCGGGCATGCCGGAACCACCTGTCAGATGTGCCACAAACACGTGCCGGAGACGCCGGAAGCACCTGCCAAGCACGTTGGAACCACCTGCTCAACTCGCCTGAACCACCTGCCGGACATGCCAAAATCACCTGCCGACTATGCCAGAACCACTTGGCGAACACTCCGGAATCACTTGCCGGGCATGCAGGAACCACATCTCAGACATGCCAGAACCCCGTGCCAATGACCCCGGAAGCACCAGCCGAGCACGCCGGAACCACCTGCTCAACTCGCCTGAACCACCTGCCGGACACGCCAAAATCACCTGCCCGCTACACCAGCACCACTTCGGGGACAAGCCGGAATCACGTGAGGGGCATGCCGGCACAGCCTCTCAGACTGAACCTCGTGCCGGACACCACAGAACCACCTGCCGGACAGACCGGAACCACCTGCCGGACACGCCGGAACCACCGGCTCGACCCGCCGGAACGACCGCTGGACATGCAAAATCACCTGCCGGCTACGCCGGAAACACTTGGCGAACACTCCGGAATCACCTGCCGGGCATGCCGGAACCACCTCTCAGATATGCCAGAACCACGTGCCAATGACCCCGGAAGCACCTGCCGAGCACGCCGGAACCACCTGCTCGACTCGCCAGAACCACCTGCCGGACACGCAAAAATCACCTGCCGGCTACGCCACAACCAGTTGGGGAACACTTCGGAATCACCTGCCGGGCTTGCTGGAACCACCTGCCGGTCATGCCAAAATCACCTGCCAACTACGCCAGTACCACTTGGCGGACACTGTGGAAACACATGTTGGGCCGGCCGGAACCACATCTCAGACGTGCCAGAACCATGTGCATGAGATGCAGGATCCACACCCTGAATAGACGGAAAACACCTGCCAGACCCGTCTGAACAACCTGCCGAGCACGCCGGAGCCACCTGCTCGACTCGCCGGAACCACCTACCTGACATGCCCAAATCACCAGCCGGGTATGCCAGAACCACTTGGCGGACACTCCGGAATCATCTGCCGGACATGCCGGAACCAGCTCTCAGACACACCAGAACCACGTGCCGGAGACGCCGGAAGCACCTGCCGGGCATGCCGGAGCCACCTGCTCGACTCGCCAGAAACACCTGCCGGACACGCCAAAATCACCTGCCGGGTACGCCAGAACCACCTGGCGGACACTCCGAAATCACCTGTCGCGCATGCCGGAACCACCTCTCAGACGTGCCGGAAGCACGTGCCGGACACGCCGGAATCACCTAGCGGACAGACCGGAACCACCTGCCGAGCACGCCAGAGCCACCTGTTCGACTGGCTGGAACCACCTGCCGGACAGGCCAATATTAACTGCTGGCTATGCCAGAACCACCTGGGGGACAGTCCGGGATCACCTGCCAGCCATGGCGGAACCACCTCTCACACGTACCAGAACCACCTGCCGGAGAAGCTGGAAACACGTCCTGGACAGTCTGGAACCACCTGCCGACCAAGCCTGAACCACCTGCCAAGAACAACGGAACAACCTGCCAGACACGCCAAAATCACCTGCGTGTTATGCCAGAACCACTTGGAGGACTCTCTGGGATGACCTGCCGGGCATGCCGGAACCACCTCTCAGACGTGCCAGAACCATGTGGCGGACAGTCCGGAATCACCTGTTGGGCATGCGCAACCACCTCTGAGACGTACCAGAACCACATGCCGTGCAGGCTGGAACCACCTACCGGACAGACCGGAATCACCTTTCGGGCATGCCGGAACCACCTGTCAGATGTGCCAGAAACACGTGCCGGAGACGCCGGAAGCACCTGCCAAGCACGTTGGAACCACCTGCTCAACTCGCCTGAACCACCTGCCGGACATGCCAAAATCACCTGCCGACTATGCCAGAACCACTTGGCGAACACTCCGGAATCACTTGCCGGGCATGCAGGAACCACATCTCAGACATGCCAGAACCCCGTGCCAATGACCCCGGAAGCACCAGCCGAGCACGCCGGAACCACCTGCTCAACTCGCCTGAACCACCTGCCGGACACGCCAAAATCACCTGCCCGCTACACCAGCACCACTTCGGGGACAAGCCGGAATCACGTGAGGGGCATGCCGGCACAGCCTCTCAGACTGAACCTCGTGCCGGACACCACAGAACCACCTGCCGGACAGACCGGAACCACCTGCCGGACACGCCGGAACCACCGGCTCGACCCTCCGGAACGACCGCTGGGCATGCAAAATCACCTGCCGGCTACGCCGGAAACACTTGGCGAACACTCCGGAATCACCTGCCGGGCATGCCGGAACCACCTCTCAGATATGCCAGAACCACGTGCCAATGACCCTGGAAGCACCTGCCGAGCATGCCGGAACCACCTGCTCGACTCGCCAGAACCACCTGCCGGACACGCAAAAATCACCTGCCGGCTACGCCACAACCAGTTGGGGAACACTTCGGAATCACCTGCCGGGCTTGCTGGAACCACCTGCCGGTCATGCCAAAATCACCTGCCAACTACGCCAGTACCACTTGGCGGACACTGTGGAAACACCTGTCGGGCCAGCCAGAACAACATCTCACACGTGCCAGAACCATGTGCATGAGATGCTGGAACCACACCCCGAACCGATGGAAAACACCTGCCAGACCCGTCTGAACAGCCTGCCGAGCACGCCGGAGCCACCTGCTCGACTCGCCGGAACCACCTACCTGACATGCCCAAATCACCAGCCGGGTATGCCAGAACCACTTGGCGGACACTCCGGAATCATCTGCCAGACATGCCGGAACCAGCTCTCAGACACACCAGAACCACGTGCCGGAGACGCCGGAAGCACCTGCCGAGCATGCCGGAGCCACCTGCTCGACTCGCCAGAAACACCTGCCGGACACGCCAAAATCACCTGCCGGGTACGCCAGAACCACCTGGCGGACACTCCGAAATCACCTGCCGCGCATGCTGGAACCACCTCTCAGACGTGCCGGAAGCACGTGCCGGACACGCCGGAAACACCTAGCGGACAGACCGGAACCACCTGCCGAGCACGCCGGAGCCACCTGTTCGACTGGCTGGAACCACCTGCCGGACAGGCCAATATTAACTGCTGGCTATGACAGAACCACCTGGGGGACAGTCCGGGATCACCTGCCAGCCATGGCGGAACCACCTCTCACACGTACCAGAACCACCTGCCAGAGAAGCTGGAAACACGTCCTCGACAGTCTGGAACCACCTGCCGGCCAAGCCTGAACCACCTGCCAAGCACAACGGAACAACCTGCCAGACACGCCAAAATCACCTGCGTGTTATGCCAGAACCACTTGGAGGACTCTCTGGGATGACCTGCCGGGCATGCCGGAACCACCTCTCAGACGTGCCAGAACCATGTGGCGGACAGTCCGGAATCACCTGTTGGGCATGCGCAACCACCTCTGAGCCGTACCAGAACCACATGCCGTGCAGGCTGGAACCACCTACCTGACAGACCGGAATCACCTTTCGGGCATGCCGGAACCACCTGTCAGATGTGCCAGAAACACGTGCCGGAGACGCCGGAAGCACCTGCCAAGCACGTTGGAACCACCTGCTCAACTCGCCTGAACCACCTGCCGGACATGCCAAAATCACCTGCCGACTATGCCAGAACCACTTGGCGAACACTCCGGAATCACTTGCCGGGCATGCAGGAACCACCTCTCAGACATGCCAGAACCCCGTGCCCATGACCCCGGAAGCACCAGCCGAGCACGCCGGAACCACCTGCTCAACTCGCCTGAACCACATGCCGGATACGCAAAAATCACCTGCCCGCTACACCAGCACCACTTCGGGGACAAGCCGGAATCACGTGAGGGGCATGCCTGCACAGCCTCTCAGACTGAACCTCGTGCCGGACACCACAGAACCACCTGCCGGACAGACCGGAACCACCTGCCGGACACGCCGGAACCACCGGCTCGACCCGCCGGAACGACCGCTGGACATGCAAAATCACCTGCCGGCTACGCCGGAAACACTTGGCGAACACTCCGGAATCATCTGCCGGGCATGCCGGAACCACCTCTCAGATATGCCAGAACCACGTGCCAATGACCCCGGAAGCACCTGCCGAGCACGCCGGAACCACCTGCTCGACTCGCCAGAACCACCTGCCGGACATGCAAAAATCACCTGCCGGCTACGCCACAACCAGTTGGGGAACACTTCGGAATCACCTGCCGGGCTTGCTGGAACCACCTGCCGGTCATGCCAAAATCACCTGCCAACTACGCCAGTACCACTTGGCGGACACTGTGGAAACACCTGTTGGGCCGGCCGGAACCACATCTCAGACGTGCCAGAACCATGTGCATGAGATGCAGGAACCACACCCCGAATAGACGGAAAACACCTGACAGACCCGTCTGAACAACCTGCCGAGCACGCCGGAGCCACCTGCTCGACTCGCCGGAACCACCTACCTGACATGCCCAAATCACCAGCCGGGTATGCCAGAACCACTTGGCGGACACTCCGGAATCTTCAGCCAGACATGCCGGAACCAGCTCTCAGACACACCAGAACCACGTGCCGGAGACGCCGGAAGCACCTGCCGAGCATGCCGGAGCCACCTGCTCGACTCGCCAGAAACACCTGCCGGACACGCCAAAATCACCTGCCGGGTACGCCAGAACCACCTGGCGGACACTCCGAAATCACCTGTCGCGCATGCCGGAACCACCTCTCAGACGTGCCGGAAGCACGTGCCGGACACGCCGGAAACACCTACCGGACAGACCGGAGCCACCTGCCGAGCACGCCGGAGCCACCTGTTCGACTGGCTGGAACCACCTGCCGGACAGGCCAATATTAACTGCTGGCTATGCCAGAACCACCTGGGGGACAGTCCGGGATCACCTGCCAGCCATGGCGGAACCACCTCTCACACGTACCAGAACCACCTGCCGGAGAAGCTGGAAACACGTCCTCGACAGTCTGGAACCACCTGCCGGCCAAGCCTGAACCACCTGCCAAGCACAACGGAACAACCTGCCAGACACGCCAAAATCACCTGCGTGTTATGCCAGAACCACTTGGAGGACTCTCTGGGATGACCTGCCGGGCATGCCGGAACCACCTCTCAGACGTGCCAGAACCATGTGGCGGACAGTCCGGAATCACCTGTTGGGCATGCGCAACCACCTCTGAGACGTACCAGAACCACATGCCGTGCAGGCTGGAACCACCTACCGGACAGACCGGAATCACCTTTCGGGCATGCCGGAACCACCTGTCAGATGTGCCAGAAACACGTGCCGGAGACGCCGGAAGCACCTGCCAAGCACGTTGGAACCACCTGCTCAACTCGCCTGAACCACCTGCCGGACATGCCAAAATCACCTGCCGACTATGCCAGAACCACTTGGCGAACACTCCGGAATCACTTGCCGGGCATGCAGGAACCACATCTCAGACATGCCAGAACCCCGTGCCAATGACCCCGGAAGCACCAGCCGAGCACGCCGGAACCACCTGCTCAACTCGCCTGAACGACCTGCCGGACACGCCAAAATCACCTGCCCGCTACACCAGCACCACTTCGGGGACAAGCCGGAATCACGTGAGGGGCATGCCGGCACAGCCTCTCAGACTGAACCTCGTGCCGGACACCACAGAACCACCTGCCGGACAGACCGGAACCACCTGCCGGACACGCCGGAACCACCGGCTCGACCCGCCGGAACGACCGCTGGACATGCAAAATAACCTGCCGGCTACGCCGGAAACACTTGGCGAACACTCCGGAATCACCTGCCGGGCATGCCGGAACCACCTCTCAGATATGCCAGAACCACGTGCCAATGACCCTGGAAGCACCTGCCGAGCACGCCGGAACCACCTGCTCGACTCGGCAGAACCACCTGCCGGACACGCAAAAATCACCTGCCGGCTACGCCACAACCAGTTGGGGAACACTTCGGAATCACCTGCCGGGCTTGCTGGAACCACCTGCCGGTCATGCCAAAATCACCTGCCAACTACGCCAGTACCACTTGGCGGACACTGTGGAAACACCTGTTGGGCCGGCCGGAACCACATCTCAGACGTGCCAGAACCATGTGCATGAGATGAAGGAACCACACCCCGAATAGACGGAAAACACCTGCCAGACCCGTCTGAACAACCTGCCGAGCACGCCGGAGCCACCTGCTCGACTCGCCGGAACCACCTACCTGACATGCCCAAATCACCAGCTGGGTATGCCAGAACCACTTGGCGGACACTCCGGAATCATCTGCCGGACATGCCGGAACCAGCTCTCAGACACACCAGAACCACGTGCCGGAGACACCGGAAGCACCTGCCGAGCATGCCGGAGCCACCTGCTCGACTCGCCAGAAACACCTGCCGGACACGCCAAAATCACCTGCCGGGTACGCCAGAACCACCTGGCGGACACTCCGAAATCACCTGTCGCGCATGCCGGAACCACCTCTCAGACGTGCCGGAAGCACGTGCCGGACACGCCGGAAACACCTAGCGGACAGACCGGAACCACCTGTCGAGCACGCCGGAGCCACCTGTTCGACTGGCTGGAACCACCTGCCGGACAGGCCAATATCAACTGCTGGCTATGCCAGAACCACCTGGGGGACAGTCCGGGATCACCTGCCAGCCATGGCGGAACCATCTCTCACACGTACCAGAACCACCTGCCGGAGAAGCTGGAAACACGTCCTGGACAGTCTGGAACCACCTGCCGGCCAAGCCTGAACCACCTGCCAAGCACAACGGAACAACCTGCCAGACACGCCAAAATCACCTGCGTGTTGTGCCAGAACCACTTGGAGGACTCTCTGGGATGACCTGCCGGGCATGCCGGAACCACCTCTCAGACGTGCCAGAACCATGTGGCGGAGAGTCCGGAATCACCTGTTGGGCATGCGCAACCACCTCTGAGACGTACCAGAACCACATGCCGTGCAGGCTGGAACCACCTACCGGACAGACCGGAATCACCTTTCGGGCATGCCGGAACCACCTGTCAGATGTGCCAGAAACACGTGTCGGAGACGCCGGAAGCACCTGCCAAGCACGTTGGAACCACCTGCTCAACTCGCCTGAACCACCTGCCGGACATGCCAAAATCACCTGCCGACTATGCCAGAATCACTTGGCGAACACTCCGGAATCACTTGCCGGGCATGCAGGAACCACCTCTCAGACATGACAGAACCCCGTGCCCATGACCCCGGAAGCACCAGCCGAGCACGCCGGAACCACCTGCTCAACTCGCCTGAACCACATGCCGGATACGCCAAAATCACCTGCCCCCTACACCAGCACCACTTCGGGGACAAGCCGTAATCACGTGAGGGGCATGCCTGCACAGCCTCTCAGACTGAACCTCGTGCCGGACACCACAGAACCACCTGCCGGACAGACCGGAACCACCTGCCGGACACGCCGGAACCACCGGCTCGACCCGCCGGAACGACCGCTGGACATGCAAAATCACCTGCCGGCTACGCCGGAAACACTTGGCGAACACTCCGGAATCATCTGCCGGGCATGCCGGAACCACCTCTCAGATATGCCAGAACCACGTGCCAATGACCCCGGAAGCACCTGCCGAGCACGCCGGAACCACCTGCTCGACTCGCCAGAACCACCTGCCGGACACGCAAAAATCACCTGCCGGCTACGCCACAACCAGTTGGGGAACACTTCGGAATCACCTGCCGGGCTTGCTGGAACCACCTGCCGGTCATGCCAAAATCACCTGCCAACTACGCCAGTACCACTTGGCGGACACTGTGGAAACACCTGTCGGGCCGGCCGGAACCACATCTCACACGTGCCAGAACCATGTGCATGAGATGCTGGAACCACACCCCAAACAGACGGAAAACACCTGCCAGACCCGTCTGAACAACCTGCCGAGCACGCCGGAGCCACCTGCTCGACTCGCCGGAACCACCTACCTGACATGCCCAAATCACCAGCCGGGTATGCCAGAACCACTTGGCGGACACTCCGGAATCATCTGCCGGACATGCCGGAACCAGCTCTCAGACACACCAGAACCACGTGCCGGAGACGCCGGAAGCACCTGCCGAGCATGCCGGAGCCACCTGCTCGACTCGCCAGAAACACCTGCCGGACACGCCAAAATCACCTGCCGGGTACGCCAGAACCACCTGGCGGACACTCCGAAATCACCTGTCGCGCATGCCGGAACCACCTCTCAGACGTGCCGGAAGCACGTGCCGGACACGCCGGAATCACCTAGCGGACAGACCGGAACCACCTGCCGAGCACGCCGGAGCCACCTGTTCGACTGGCTTGAACCACCTGCCGGACAGGCCAATATCAACTGCTGGCTATGCCAGAACCACCTGGGGGACAGTCCGGGATCACCTGCCAGCCATGGCGGAACCACCTCTCACACGTACCAGAACCACCTGCCGGAGAAGCTGGAAACACGTCCTGGACAGACTGGAACCACGTGACGGCCATGCCTGAACCACCTGCCGAGCATGGCGGAACCATCTGCCGGACACGCCAAAATCACCTGCGGGCTACGCCAGAACCACTTGGACGACTCTCCCAAATGACCTGCCGGGCATGTTGGAACCAACTCTCAGACGTGCCAGAAGCACGTGGCGGACAGTCCGGAATCACCTGTTGGGCATAAGCAACCACCTCTGAGACGTACCAGAACCACGTGCCGTGCACGCCGGAACCACCTACCGGACAGACCGGAATCAAATTTTGGGCATGCCGGAACCACCAGTCAGATGTTCCGGAAACAGGTGCCGCAGACTCCGGAAGCACCTGCCGAGCACGTCGCAACCACCTGCTCAACTCGCCTCAACCACCTGCCGGACACGCCAAAATCACCTGCCCGCTACACCAGCACCACTTCGGGGACAAGCCGGAATCACGTGAGGGGCATGCCGGCACAGCCTCTCAGACTGAACCTCGTGCCGGACACCACAGAACCACCTGCCGGACAGACCGGAACCACCTGCCGGACACGCCGGAACCACCGGCTCGACCCGCCGGAACGACCGCTGGACATGCAAAATCACCTGCCGGCTACGCCGGAAACACTTGGCGAACATTCCGGAATCACCTGCCGGGCATGCAGGAACCACCTCTCAGATAAGCCAGAACCACGTGCCAATGATCCCGGAAGCACCTGCCGAGCACGCCGGAGCCACCTGCTCGAATCGCCAGAACCACCTGCCGGACACGCAAAAATCACCTGCCGGCTACGCCACAACCAGTTGGGGAACACTTCGGAATCACCTGCCGGGCTTGCTGGAACCACCTGCCGGTCATGCCAAAATAACCTGCCAACTACGCCAGTACCACTTGGCGGACACTGTGGAAACACCTGTCGGGCCGGCAGGAAACACATCTCACACGTGCCAGAACCATGTGCATGAGATGCTGGAACCACACCCCGAACAGACGGAAAACACCTGCCAGACCCGTCTGAACAACCTGCCGAGCACGCCAGAGCCACCTGCTCGACTCGCCAGAAACACCTGCCGGACACGCCAAAATCACCTGCCGGGTACGCCAGAACCACCTGGCGGACACTCCGAAATCACCTGCAGCGCATGCTGGAGCCACCTCTCAGACGTGCCGGAAGCACGTGCCGGACACGTCGGAAACACCTACCGGACAGACCGGAACCACCTGCCGAGCACGCCGGAGCCACCTGTTCGACTGGCTGGAACCACCTGCCGGACAGGCCAATATTAACTGCTGGCTATGCCAGAACCACCTGGGGGACAGTCCGGGATCACCTGCCAGCCATGGCGGAACCACCTCTCACACGTACCAGAACCACCTGCCGGAGAAGCTGGAAACACGTCCTGGACAGTCTGGAACCACCTGCCGGCCAAGCCTGAACCACCTGCCAAGCACAACGGAACAACCTGCCAGACACGCCAAAATCACCTGCGTGTTATGCCAGAACCACTTGGAGGACTCTCTGGGATGACCTGCCGGGCATGCCGGAACCACCTCTCAGACGTGCCAGAACCATGTGGCGGACAGTCCGGAATCACCTGTTGGGCATGCGCAACCACCTCTGAGACGTACCAGAACCACATGCCGTGCAGGCTGGAACCACCTACCGGACAGACCGGAATCACCTTTCGGGCATGCCGGAACCACCTTTCAGATGTGCCAGAAACACGTGCCGGAGACGCCGGAAGCACCTGCCAAGCACGTTGGAACCACCTGCTCAACTCGCCTGAACCACCTGCCGGACATGCCAAAATCACCTGCCGACTATGCCAGAACCACTTGGCGAACACTCCGGAATCACTTGCCGGGCATGCAGGAACCACATCTCAGACATGCCAGAACCCCGTGCCAATGACCCCGGAAGCACCAGCCGAGCACGCCGGAACCACCTGCTCAACTCGCCTGAACCACCTGCCGGACACGCCAAAATCACCTGCCCGCTACACCAGCACCACTTCGGGGACAAGCCGGAATCACGTGAGGGGCATGCCGGCACAGCCTCTCAGACTGAACCTCGTGCCGGACACCACAGAACCACCTGCCGGACAGACCGGAACCACCTGCCGGTCACGCCGGAACCACCGGCTCGACCCGCCGGAACGACCGCTGGACATGCAAAATCACCTGCCGGCTACGCCGGAAACACTTGGCGAACACTCCGGAATCACCTGCCGGGCATGCCGGAACCACCTCTCAGATATGCCAGAACCACGTGCCAATGATCCCGGAAGCACCTGCCGAGCACGCCGGAACCACCTGCTCGACTCGCCTGAACCACCTGCCGGACACGCAAAAATCACCTGCCGGCTACGCCACAACCAGTTGGGGAACACTTCGGAATCACCTGCCGGGCTTGCTGGAACCACCTGCCGGTCATGCCAAAATCACCTGCCAACTACGCCAGTACCACTTGGCGGACACTGTGGAAACACCTGTCGGGCCGGCTGGAACCACATCTCAGACGTGCCAGAACCATGTGCATGAGATGCTGGAACCACACCCCGAACAGACGGAAAACACCTGCCAGACCCGTCTGAACAACCTGCCGAGCACGCCGGAGCCACCTGCTCGACTCGCCGGAACCACCTACCTGACATGCCCAAATCACCAGCCGGGTATGCCAGAACCACTTGGCGGACACTCCGGAATCATCTGCCGGACATGCCGGAACCAGCTCTCAGACACACCAGAACCACGTGCCGGAGACGCCGGAAGCACCTGCCGAGCATGCCGGAGCCACCTGCTCGACTCGCCAGAAACACCTGTCGGACACGCCAAAATCACCTGCCGGGCATGCCGGAACCACCTCTCCGATATGCCAGAACCACGTGCCAATGACCCTGGAAGCACCTGCCGACCACGCCGGAACCACCTGCTCGACTCGGCAGAACCACCTGCCGGACACGCAAAAATCACCTGCCGGCTACGCCACAACCAGTTGGGGAACACTTCGGAATCACCTGCCGGGCTTGCTGGAACCACCTGCCGGTCATGCCAAAATCACCTGCCAACTACGCCAGTACCACTTGGCGGACACTGTGGAAACACCTGTTGGGCCGGCCGGAACCACATCTCAGACGTGCCAGAACCATGTGCATGAGATGCAGGAACCACACCCCGAATAGACGGAAAACACCTGCCAGACCCGTCTGAACAACCTGCCGAGCACGCCGGAGCCACCTGCTCGACTCGCCGGAACCACCTACCTGACATGCCCAAATCACCAGCCGGGTATGCCAGAACCACTTGGCGGACACTCCGGAATCATCTGCCGGACATGCCGGAACCAGCTCTCAGACACACCAGAACCACGTGCCGGAGACGCCGGAAGCAACTGCCGAGCATGCCGGAGCCACCTGCTCGACTCGCCAGAAACACCTGCCGGACACGCCAAAATCACCTGCCGGGTACGCCAGAACCACCTGGCGGACACTCCGAAATCACCTGTCGTGCATGCCGGAACCACCTCTCAGACGTGCCGGAAGCACGTGCCGGACACGCCGGAAACACCTAGCGGACAGACCGGAACCACCTGCCGAGCACGCCGGAGCCACCTGTTCGACTGGCTGGAACCCCCTGCCGGACAGGCCAATATTAACTGCTGGCTATGCCAGAACCACCTGGGGGACAGTCCGGGATCACCTGCCAGCCATGGCGGAACCACCTCTCACACGTACCAGAACCACCTGCCGGAGAAGCTGGAAACACGTCCTCGACAGTCTGGAACCACCTGCCGGCCAAGCCTGAACCACCTGCCAAGCACAACGGAACAACCTGCCAGACACGCCAAAATCACCTGCGTGTTATGCCAGAACCACTTGGAGGACTCTCTGGGATGACCTGCCGGGCATGCCGGAACCACCTCTCAGACGTGCCAGAACCATGTGGCGGACAGTCCGGAATCACCTGTTGGGCATGCGCAACCACCTCTGAGACGTACCAGAACCACATGCCGTGCAGGCTGGAACCACCTACCGGACAGACCGGAATCACCTTTCGGGCATGCCGGAACCACCTGTCAGATGTGCCAGAAACACGTGTCGGAGACGCCGGAAGCACCTGCCAAGCACGTTGGAACCACCTGCTCAACTCGCCTGAACCACCTGCCGGACATGCCAAAATCACCTGCCGACTATGCCAGAACCACTTGGCGAACACTCCGGAATCACTTGCCGGGCATGCAGGAACCACCTCTCAGACATGCCAGAACCCCGTGCCCATGACCCCGGAAGCACCAGCCGAGCACGCCGGAACCACCTGCTCAACTCGCCTGAACCACATGCCGGATACGCAAAAATCACCTGCCCGCTACACCAGCACCACTTCGGGGACAAGCCGGAATCACGTGAGGGGCATGCCTGCACAGACTCTCAGACTGAACCTCGTGCCGGACACCACAGAACCACCTGCCGGACATACCGGAACCACCTGCCGGACACGCCGGAACCACCGGCTCGACCCGCCGGAACGACCGCTGGACATGCAAAATCACCTGCCGGCTACGCCGGAAACACTTGGCGAACACTCCGGAATCATCTGCCGGGCATGCCGGAACCACCTCTCAGATATGCCAGAACCACGTGCCAATGACCCCGGAAGCACCTGCCGAGCACGCCGGAACCACCTGCTCGACTCGCCAGAACCACCTGCCGGACACGCAAAAATCACCTGCCAGCTACGCCACAACCAGTTGGGGAACACTTCAGAATCACCTGCCGGGCTTGCTGGAACCACCTGCCGGTCATGCCAAAATCACGTGCCAACTACCCCAGTACCACTTGGCGGACACTGTGGAAACACCTGTCGGGCCAGCCAGAACAACATCTCACACGTGCCAGAACCATGTGCATGAGATGCTGGAACCACACCCCGAACAGACGGAAAACACCTGCCAGACCCGTCTGAACAACCTGCCGAGCACGCCGGAGCCACCTGCTCGACTCGCCGGAACCACCTACCTGACATGCCCAAATCACCAGCCGGGTATGCCAGAACCACTTGGCGGACACTCCGGAATCCTCTGCCGGACATGCCGGAACCAGCTCTCAGACACAACAGAACCACGTGCCGGAGACGCCGGAAGCACCTGCCGAGCATGCCGGAGCCACCTGCTCGACTCGCCAGAAACACCTGCCGGACACGCCAAAATCACCTGCCGGGTACGCCAGAACCACCTGGCGGACACTCTGAAATCACTTGCCGCGCATGCTGGAACCACCTCTCAGACGTGCCGGAAGCACGTGCCGGACACGCCGGAAACACATAGCGGACAGACCGGAACCACCTGCCGAGCACGCCGGAGCCACCTGTTCGACTGGCTGGAACCACCTGCCGGACAGGCCAATATTAACTGCTGGCTATGCCAGAACCACCTGGGGGACAGTCCGGGATCACCTGCCAGCCATGGCGGAACCACCTCTCACACGTACCAGAACCACCTGCCGGAGAAGCTGGAAACACGTCCTCGACAGTCTGGAACCACCTGCCGGCCAAGCCTGAACCACCTGCCAAGCACAACGGAACAACCTGCCAGACACGCCAAAATCACCTGCGTGTTATGCCAGAACCACTTGGAGGACTCTCTGGGATGACCTGCCGGGCATGCCGGAACCACCTCTCAGACGTGCCAGAACCATGTGGCGGACAGTCCGGAATCACCTGTTGGGCATGCGCAACCACCTCTGAGACGTACCAGAACCACATGCCGTGCAGGCTGGAACCACCTACCGGACAGACCGGAATCACCTTTCGGGCATGCCGGAACCACCTGTCAGATGTGCCAGAAACACGTGCCGGAGACGCCGGAAGCACCTGCCAAGCACGTTGGAACCACCTGCTCAACTCGCCTGAACCACCTGCCGGACATGCCAAAATCACCTGCCGACTATGCCAGAACCACTTGGCGAACACTCCGGAATCACTTGCCGGGCATGCAGGAACCACATCTCAGACATGCCAGAACCCCGTGCCAATGACCCCGGAAGCACCAGCCGAGCACGCCGGAACCACCTGCTCAACTCGCCTGAACGACCTGCCGGACACGCCAAAATCACCTGCCCGCTACACCAGCACCACTTCGGGGACAAGCCGGAATCACGTGAGGGGCATGCCGGCACAGCCTCTCAGACTGAACCTCGTGCCGGACACCATAGAACCACCTGCCGGACAGACCGGAACCACCTGCCGGTCACGCCGGAACCACCGGCTCGACCCGCCGGAACGACCGCTGGACATGCAAAATCACCTGCCGGCTACGCCGGAAACACTTGGCGAACACTCCGGAATCACCTGCCGGGCATGCCGGAACCACCTCTCAGATATGCCAGAACCACGTGCCAATGACCCTGGAAGCACCTGCCGACCACGCCGGAACCACCTGCTCGACTCGGCAGAACCACCTGCCGGAAACGCAAAAATCACCTGCCGGCTACGCCACAACCAGTTGGGGAACACTTCGGAATCACCTGCCGGGCTTGCTGGAACCACCTGCCGGTCATGCCAAAATCACCTGCCAACTACGCCAGTACCACTTGGCGGACACTGTGGAAACACCTGTTGGGCCGGCCGGAACCACATCTCAGACGTGCCAGAACCATGTGCATGAGATGCAGGAACCACACCCCGAATAGACGGAAAACACCTGCCAGACCCGTCTGAACAACCTGCCGAGCACGCCGGAGCCACCTGCTCGACTCGCCGGAACCACCTACCTGACATGCCCAAATCACCAGCCGGGTATGCCAGAACCACTTGGCGGACACTCCGGAATCATCTGCCGGACATGCCGGAACCAGCTCTCAGACACACCAGAACCACGTGCCGGAGACGCCGGAAGCAACTGCCGAGCATGCCGGAGCCACCTGCTCGACTCACCAGAAACACCTGCCGGACACGCCAAAATCACCTGCCGGGTACGCCAGAACCACCTGGCGGACACTCCGAAATCACCTGTCGCGCATGCCGGAACCACCTCTCAGACGTGCCGGAAGCACGTGCCGGACACGAAGGAAACACCTACCGGACAGACCGGAACCACCTGCCGAGCACGCCGGAGCCACCTGTTCGACTGGCTGGAACCACCTGCCGGACAGGCCAATATTAACTGCTGGCTATGCCAGAACCACCTGGGGGACAGTCCGGGATCACCTGCCAGCCATGGCGGAACCACCTCTCACACGTACCAGAACCACCTGCCGGAGAAGCTGGAAACACGTCCTGGACAGTCTGGAACCACCTGCCGGCCAAGCCTGAACCACCTGCCAAGCACAACGGAACAACCTGCCAGACACGCCAAAATCACCTGCGTGTTATGCCAGAACCACTTGGAGGACTCTCTGGGATGACCTGCCGGGCATGCCGGAACCACCTCTCAGACGTGCCAGAACCATGTGGCGGAGAGTCCGGAATCACCTGTTGGGCATGCGCAACCACCTCTGAGACGTACCAGAACCACATGCCGTGCAGGCTGGAACCACCTACCGGACAGACCGGAATCACCTTTCGGGCATGCCGGAACCACCTGTCAGATGTGCCAGAAACACGTGTCGGAGACGCCGGAAGCACCTGCCAAGCACGTTGGAACCACCTGCTCAACTCGCCTGAACCACCTGCCGGACATGCCAAAATCACCTGCCGACTATGCCAGAACCACTTGGCGAACACTCCGGAATCACTTGCCGGGCATGCAGGAACCACCTCTCAGACATGACAGAACCCCGTGCCCATGACCCCGGAAGCACCAGCCGAGCACGCCGGAACCACCTGCTCAACTCGCCTGAACCACATGCCGGATACGCAAAAATCACCTGCCCGCTACACCAGCACCACTTCGGGGACAAGCCGTAATCACGTGAGGGGCATGCCTGCACAGCCTCTCAGACTGAACCTCGTGCCGGACACCACAGAACCACCTGCCGGACAGACCGGAACCACCTGCCGGACACGCCGGAACCACCGGCTCGACCCGCCGGAACGACCGCTGGACATGCAAAATCACCTGCCGGCTACGCCGGAAACACTTGGCGAACACTCCGGAATCATCTGCCGGGCATGCCGGAACCACCTCTCAGATATGCCAGAACCACGTGCCAATGACCCCGGAAGCACCTGCCGAGCACGCCGGAACCACCTGCTCGACTCGCCAGAACCACCTGCCGGACACGCAAAAATCACCTGCCGGCTACGCCACAACCAGTTGGGGAACACTTCGGAATCACCTGCCGGGCTTGCTGGAACCACCTGCCGGTCATGCCAAAATCACCTGCCAACTACGCCAGTACCACTTGGCGGACACTGTGGAAACACCTGTCGGGCCGGCCGGAACCACATCTCACACGTGCCAGAACCATGTGCATGAGATGCTGGAACCACACCCCAAACAGACGGAAAACACCTGCCAGACCCGTCTGAACAACCTGCCGAGCACGCCGGAGCCACCTGCTCGACTCGCCGGAACCACCTACCTGACATGCCCAAATCACCAGCCGGGTATGCCAGAACCACTTGGCGGACACTCCGGAATCATCTGCCGGACATGCCGGAACCAGCTCTCAGACACACCAGAACCACGTGCCGGAGACGCCGGAAGCACCTGCCGAGCATGCCGGAGCCACCTGCTCGACTCGCCAGAAACACCTGCCGGACACGCCAAAATCACCTGCCGGGTACGCCAGAACCACCTGGCGGACACTCCGAAATCACCTGTCGCGCATGCCGGAACCACCTCTCAGACGTGCCGGAAGCACGTGCCGGACACGCCGGAATCACCTAGCGGACAGACCGGAACCACCTGCCGAGCACGCCGGAGCCACCTGTTCGACTGGCTGGAACCACCTGCCGGACAGGCCAATATTAACTGCTGGCTATGCCAGAACCACCTGGGGGACCGTCCGGGATCACCTGCCAGCCATGGCGGAACCACCTCTCACACGTACCAGAACCACCTGCCGGAGAAGCTGGAAACACGTCCTGGACAGTCTGGAACCACCTGCCGGCCAAGCCTGAACCACCTGCCAAGCACAACGGAACAACCTGCCAGACACGCCAAAATCACCTGCGTGTTATGCCAGAACCACTTGGAGGACTCTCTGGGATGACCTGCCGGGCATGCCGGAACCACCTCTCAGACGTGCCAGAACCATGTGGCGGACAGTCCGGAATCACCTGTTGGGCATGCGCAACCACATCTGAGCCGTACCAGAACCACATGCCGTGCAGGCTGGAACCACCTACCGGACAGACCGGAATCACCTTTCGGGCATGCCGGAACCACCTGTCAGATGTGCCAGAAACACGTGCCGGAGACGCCGGAAGCACCGGCCAAGCACATTGGAACCACCTGCTCAACTCGCCTGAACCTCCTGCCGGACATGCCAAAATCACCTGCCGACTATGCCAGAACCACTTGGCGAACACTCCGGAATCACTTGCCGGGCATGCAGGAACCACCTCTCAGATATGCCAGAACCCCGTGCCAATGACCCCGGAAGCACCAACCGAGCACGCCGGAACCACCTGCTCAACTCGCCTGAACCACATGCTGGATACGCAAAAATCACCTGCCCGCTACACCAGCACCACTTCGGGGACAAGCCGGAATCACGTGAGGGGCATGCCGGCACAGCCTCTCAGACTGAACCTCGTGCCGGACACCACAGAACCACCTGCCGGACAGACCGGAAACACCTGCCGGACACGCCGGAACCACCGGCTCGACCCTCCGGAACGACCGCTGGACATGCAAAATCACCTGCCGGCTACGCCGGAAACACTTGGCGAACACTCCGGAATCACCTGCCGGGCATGCCGGAACCACCTCTCAGATATGCCAGAACCACGTGCCAATGACCCCGGAAGCACCTGCCAAGCACGCCGGAACCACCTGCTCGACTCGCCAGAACCACCTGCCGGACACGCAAAAATCACCTGCCCGCTACGCCACAAACAGTTGGGGAACACTTCGGAATCACCTGCCGGGCTTGCTGGAACCACCTGCCGGTCATGCCAAAATCACCTGCCAACTACGCCAGTACCATTTGGCGGACACTGTGGAAACACCTGTCGGGCCAGCCAGAACAACATCTCACACGTGCCAGAACCATGTGCATGAGATGCTGGAACCACACCCCGAACAGACGGAAAACACCTGCCAGACCCGTCTGAACAACCTGCCGAGCACGCCGGAGCCACCTGCTCGACTCGCCGGAAACACCTACCTGACATGCCCAAATCACCAGCCGGGTATGCCAGAACCACTTGGCGGACACTCCAGAATCATCTGCCGGACATGCCGGAACCAGCTCTCAGACACACCAGAACCACGTGCCGGAGACGCCGGAAGCACCTGCCGAGCATGCCGGAGCCACCTGCTCGACTCGCCAGAAACACCTGCCGGACACGCCAAAATCACCTGCCGGGTACGCCAGAACCACGTGGCGGACACTCCGAAATCACCTGCCGCGCATGCCGGAACCACCTCTCAGACGTGCCGGAAGCACATGCCAGACACGCCGGAAACACCTAGCGGACAGACCGGAACCACCTGCCGAGCACGCCGGAGCCACCTGTTCGACTGGCTGGAACCACCTGCCGGACAGGCCAATATTAACTGCTGGCTATGCCAGAACCATCTGGGGGACAGTCCGGAATCACCTGCCAGCCATGGCGGAACCATCTCTCACACGTACCAGAACCACCTGCCGGAGAAGCTGGAAACACGTCCTGGACAGACTGGAACCACGTGACGGCCATGCCTGAACCACCTGCCGAGCATGGCGGAACCATCTGCCGGACACGCCAAAATCACCTGCGGGCTACGCCAGAACCACTTGGACGACTCTCCCAAATGACCTGCCGGGCATGTTGGAACCAACTCTCAGACGTGCCAGAAGCACGTGGCGGACAGTCCGGAATCACCTGTTGGGCATACGCAACCACCTCTGAGACGTACCAGAACCACGTGCCGTGCACGCCGGAACCACCTACCGGACAGACCGGAATCAAATTTTGGGCATGCCGGAACCACCAGTCAGATGTTCCGGAAACAGGTGCCGCAGACGCCGGAAGCACCTGCCGAGCACGTAGCACCCACCTGCTCAACTCGCCTGAACCACCTGCCGGACACGCCAAAATCACCTGCCCGCTACACCAGCACCACTTCGGGGACAAGCCGGAATCACGTGAGGGGCATGCCGGCACAGCCTCTCAGACTGAACCTCGTGCCGGACACCACAGAACCACCTGCCGGACAGACCGGAACCACCTGCCGGACACGCCGGAACCACCGGCTCGACCCGCCGGAACGACCGCTGGACATGCAAAATCACCTGCCGGCTACGCCAGAAACACTTGGCGAACATTCCGGAATCACCTGCCGGGCATGCAGGAACCACCTCTCAGATAAGCCAGAACCACGTGCCAATGATCCCGGAAGCACCTGCCGAGCACGCCGGAGCCACCTGCTCGACTCGCCAGAACCACCTGCCGGACACGCAAAAATCACCTGCCGGCTACGCCACAACCAGTTGGGGAACACTTCGGAATCACCTGCCAGGCTTGCTGGAACCACCTGCCGGTCATGCCAAAATAACCTGCCAACTACGCCAGTACCACTTGGCGGACACTGTGGAAACACCTGTCGGGCCGGCAGGAAACACATCTCACACGTGCCAGAACCATGTGCATGAGATGCTGGAACCACACCCCGAACAGACGGAAAACACCTGCCAGACCCGTCTGAACAACCTGCCGAGCACGCCAGAGCCACCTGCTCGACTCGCCAGAAACACCTGCCGGACACGCCAAAATCACCTGCCGGGTACGCCAGAACCACCTGGCGGACACTCCGAAATCACCTGCCGCGCATGCTGGAGCCACCTCTCAGACGTGCCGGAAGCACGTGCCGGACACGCCGGAAACACCTACCGGACAGACCGGAACCACCTGCCGAGCACGCCGGAGCCACCTGTTCGACTGGCTGGAACCACCTGCCGGACAGGCCAATATTAACTGCTGGCTATGCCAGAACCACCTGGGGGACAGTCCGGGATCACCTGCCAGCCATGGCGGAACCACCTCTCACACGTACCAGAACCACCTGCCGGAGAAGCTGGAAACACGTCCTGGACAGTCTGGAACCACCTGCTGGCCAAGCCTGAACCACCTGCCAAGCACAACGGAACAACCTGCCAGACACGCCAAAATCACCTGCGTGTTATGCCAGAACCACTTGGAGGACTCTCTGGGATGACCTGCCGGGCATGCCGGAACCACCTCTCAGACGTGCCAGAACCATGTGGCGGACAGTCCGGAATCACCTGTTGGGCATGCGCAACCACCTCTGAGACGTACCAGAACCACATGCCGTGCAGGCTGGAACCACCTACCGGACAGACCGGAATCACCTTTCGGGCATGCCGGAACCACCTGTCAGATGTGCCAGAAACACGTGCCGGAGACGCCGGAAGCACCTGCCAAGCACGTTGGAACCACCTGCTCAACTCGCCTGAACCACCTGCCGGACATGCCAAAATCACCTGCCGACTATGCCAGAACCACTTGGCGAACACTCCGGAATCACTTGCCGGGCATGCAGGAACCACATCTCAGACATGCCAGAACCCCGTGCCAATGACCCCGGAAGCACCAGCCGAGCACGCCGGAACCCCCTGCTCAACTCGCCTGAACCACCTGCCAGACACGCCAAAATCACCTGCCCGCTACACCAGCACCACTTCGGGGACAAGCCGGAATCACGTGAGGGGCATGCCGGCACAGCCTCTCAGACTGAACCTCGTGCCGGACACCACAGAACCACCTGCCGGACAGACCGGAACCACCTGCCGGACACGCCGGAACCACCGGCTCGACCCGCCGGAACGACCGCTGGACATGCAAAATCACCTGCCGGCTACGCCGGAAACACTTGGCGAACACTCCGGAATCACCTGCCGGGCATGCCGGAACCACCTCTCAGATATGCCAGAACCACGTGCCAATGACCCCGGAAGCACCTGCCGACCACGCCGGAACCACCTGCTCGACTCGCCAGAACCACCTGCCGGACACGCAAAAATCACCTGCCGGCTACGCCACAACCAGTTGGGGAACACTTCGGAATCACCTGCCGGGCTTGCTGGAACCACCTGCCGGTCATGCCAAAATCACCTGCCAACTACGCCAGTACCACTTGGCGGACACTGTGGAAACACCTGTCGGGCCGGCCGGAACCACATCTCAGACGTGCCAGAACCATGTGCATGAGATGCAGGAACCACACCCCGAATAGACGGAAAACACCTGCCAGACCCGTCTGAACAACCTGCCGAGCACGCCGGAGCCACCTGCTCGACTCGCCGGAACCACCTACCTGACATGCCCAAATCACCAGCCGGGTATGCCAGAACCACTTGGCGGACACTCCGGAATCATCTGCCGGACATGCCGGAACCAGCTCTCAGACACACCAGAACCACGTGCCGGAGACGCCGGAAGCAACTGCCGAGCATGCCGGAGCCACCTGCTCGACTCGCCAGAAACACCTGCCGGACACGCCAAAATCACCTGCCGGGTACGCCAGAACCACCTGGCGGACACTCCGAAATCACCTGTCGCGCATGCCGGAACCACCTCTCAGACGTGCCGGAAGCACGTGCCGGACACGCCGGAAACACCTACCGGACAGACCGGAACCACCTGCCGAGCACGCCGGAGCCACCTGTTCGACTGGCTGGAACCACCTGCCGGACAGGCCAATATTAACTGCTGGCTATGCCAGAACCACCTGGGGGACAGTCCGGGATCACCTGCCAGCCATGGCGGAACCACCTCTCAGACGTACCAGAACCACCTGCCGGAGAAGCTGGAAACACGTCCTGGACAGTCTGGAACCACCTGCCGGCCAAGCCTGAACCACCTGCCAAGCACAACGGAACAACCTGCCAGACACGCTAAAATCACCTGCGTGTTATGCCAGAACCACTTGGAGGACTCTCTGGGATGACCTGCCGGGCATGCCGGAACCACCTCTCAGACGTGCCAGAACCATGTGGCGGACAGTCCGGAATCACCTGTTGGGCATGCGCAACCACCTCTGAGCCGTACCAGAACCACATGCCGTGCAGGCTGGAACCACCTACCGGACAGACCGGAATCACCTTTCGGGCATGCCGGAACCACCTGTCAGATGTGCCAGAAACACGTGCCGGAGACGCCGGAAGCACCGGCCAAGCACATTGGAACCACCTGCTCAACTCGCCTGAACCACCTGCCGGACATGCCAAAATCACCTGCCGACTATGCCAGAACCACTTGGCGAACACTCCGGAATCACTTGCCGGGCATGCAGGAACCACATCTCAGACATGCCAGAACCCCGTGCCAATGACCCCGGAAGCACCAGCCGAGCACGCCGGAACCCCCTGCTCAACTCGCCTGAACCACCTGCCGGACACGCCAAAATCACCTGCCCGCTACACCAGCACCACTTCGGGGACAAGCCGGAATCACGTGAGGGGCATGCCGGCACAGCCTCTCAGACTGAACCTCGTGCCGGACACCACAGAACCACCTGCCGGACAGACCGGAACCACCTGCCGGACACGCCGGAACCACCGGCTCGACCCGCCGGAACGACCGCTGGACATGCAAAATCACCTGCCGGCTACGCCGGAAACACTTGGCGAACACTCCGGAATCACCTGCCGGGCATGCCGGAACCACCTCTCAGATATGCCAGAACCACGTGCCAATGACCCCGGAAGCACCTGCCGACCACGCCGGAACCACCTGCTCGACTCGCCAGAACCACCTGCCGGACACGCAAAAATCACCTGCCGGCTACGCCACAACCAGTTGGGGAACACTTCGGAATCACCTGCCGGGCTTGCTGGAACCACCTGCCGGTCATGCCAAAATCACCTGCCAACTACGCCAGTACCACTTGGCGGACACTGTGGAAACACCTGTCGGGCCGGCCGGAACCACATCTCAGACGTGCCAGAACCATGTGCATGAGATGCAGGAACCACACCCCGAATAGACGGAAAACACCTGCCAGACCCGTCTGAACAACCTGCCGAGCACGCCGGAGCCACCTGCTCGACTCGCCGGAACCACCTACCTGACATGCCCAAATCACCAGCCGGGTATGCCAGAACCACTTGGCGGACACTCCGGAATCATCTGCCGGACATGCCGGAACCAGCTCTCAGACACACCAGAACCACGTGCCGGAGACGCCGGAAGCAACTGCCGAGCATGCCGGAGCCACCTGCTCGACTCGCCAGAAACACCTGCCGGACACGCCAAAATCACCTGCCGGGTACGCCAGAACCACCTGGCGGACACTCCGAAATCACCTGTCGCGCATGCCGGAACCACCTCTCAGACGTGCCGGAAGCACGTGCCGGACACGCCGGAAACACCTACCGGACAGACCGGAACCACCTGCCGAGCACGCCGGAGCCACCTGTTCGACTGGCTGGAACCACCTGCCGGACAGGCCAATATTAACTGCTGGCTATGCCAGAACCACCTGGGGGACAGTCCGGGATCACCTGCCAGCCATGGCGGAACCACCTCTCAGACGTACCAGAACCACCTGCCGGAGAAGCTGGAAACACGTCCTGGACAGTCTGGAACCACCTGCCGGCCAAGCCTGAACCACCTGCCAAGCACAACGGAACAACCTGCCAGACACGCCAAAATCACCTGCGTGTTATGCCAGAACCACTTGGAGGACTCTCTGGGATGACCTGCCGGGCATGCCGGAACCACCTCTCAGACGTGCCAGAACCATGTGGCGGACAGTCCGGAATCACCTGTTGGGCATGCGCAACCACCTCTGAGCCGTACCAGAACCACATGCCGTGCAGGCTGGAACCACCTACCGGACAGACCGGAATCACCTTTCGGGCATGCCGGAACCACCTGTCAGATGTGCCAGAAACACGTGCCGGAGACGCCGGAAGCACCGGCCAAGCACATTGGAACCACCTGCTCAACTCGCCTGAACCACCTGCCGGACATGCCAAAATCACCTGCCGACTATGCCAGAACCACTTGGCGAACACTCCGGAATCACTTGCCGGGCATGCAGGAACCACCTCTCAGACATGCCAGAACCCCGTGCCCATGACCCCGGAAGCACCAGCCGAGCACGCCGGAACCACCTGCTCAACTCGCCTGAACCACATGCCGGATACGCAAAAATCACCTGCCCGCTACACCAGCACCACTTCGGGGACAAGCCGGAATCACGTGAGGGGCATGCCTGCACAGCCTCTCAGACTGAACCTCGTGCCGGACACCACAGAACCACCTGCCGGACAGACCGGAACCATCTGCCGGACACGCCGGAACCACCGGCTCGACCCGCCGGAACGACCGTTGGACATGCAAAATCACCTGCCGGCTACACCGGAAACACTTGGCGAACACTCCGGAATCACCTGCCGGGCATGCCGGAACCACCTCTCAGATATGCCAGAACCACGTGCCAATGACCCCGGAAGCACCTGCCGAGCACACCGGAACCACCTGCTCGACTCGCCAGAACCACCTGCCGGACACGCAAAAATCACCTGCCGGCTATGCCACAACCAGTTGGGGAACACTTCGGAATCACCTGCCGGGCTTGCTGGAACCACCTGCCGGTCATGCCAAAATCACCTGCCAACTACGCCAGTACCACTTGGCGGACACTGTGGAAACACCTGTCGGGCCGGCCGGAACCACATCTCACACGTGCCAGAACCATGTGCATGAGATGCTGGAACCACACCCCGAACAGACGGAAAACACCTGCCAGACCCGTCTGAACAACCTGCCGAGCACGCCGGAGCCACCTGCTCGACTCGCCGGAACCACCTACCTGACATGCCCAAATCACCAGCCGGGTATGCCAGAACCACTTGGCGGACACTCCGGAATCATCTGCCGGACATGCCGGAACCAGCTCTCAGACACACCAGAACCACGTGCCGGAGACGCCGGAAGCACCTGCCGAGCATGCCGGAGCCACCTGCTCGACTCGCCAGAAACACCTGCCGGACACGCCAAAATCACCTGCCGGGTACGCCAGAACCACCTGGCGGACACTCCGAAATCACCTGTCGCGCATGCCGGAACCACCTCTCAGACGTGCCGGAAGCACGTGCCGGACACGCCGGAATCACCTACCGGACAGACCGGAACCACCTGCCGAGCACGCCGGAGCCACCTGTTCGACTGGCTGGAACCACCTGCCGGACAGGCCAATATTAACTGCTGGCTATGCCAGAACCACCTGGGGGACAGTCCGGGATCACCTGCCAGCCATGGCGGAACCACCTCTCACACGTACCAGAACCACCTGCCGGAGAAGCTGGAAACACGTCCTCGACAGTCTGGAACCACCTGCCGGCCAAGCCTGAACCACCTGCCAAGCACAACGGAACAACCTGCCAGACACGCCAAAATCACCTGCGTGTTATGCCAGAACCACTTGGAGGACTCTCTGGGATGACCTGCCGGGCATGCCGGAACCACCTCTCAGACGTGCCATAACCATGTGGCGGACAGTCCGGAATCACCTTTTGGGCATGCGCAACCACCTCTGAGCCGTACCAGAACCACATGCCGTGCAAGCTGGAACCACCTACCGGACAGACCGGAATCACCTTTCGGGCATGCCGGAACCACCTGTCAGATGTGCCAGAAACACGTGCCGGAGACGCCGGAAGCACCGGCCAAGCACATTGGAACCACCTGCTCAACTCGCCTGAACCACCTGCTGGACACGCCAAAATCACCTGCCCGCTACACCAGCACCACTTCGGGGACAAGCCGGAATCACGTGAGGGGCATGCCGGCACAGCCTCTCAGACTGAACCTCGTGCCGGACACCACAGAACCACCTGCCGGACAGACCGGAACCACCTGCCGGACACGCCGGAACCACCGGCTCGACCCGCCGGAACGACCGCTGGACATGCAAAATCACCTGCCGGCTACGCCGGAAACACTTGGCGAACACTCCGGAATCACCTGCCGGGCATGCCGGAACCACCTCTCAGATATGCCAGAACCACGTGCCAATGACCCCGGAAGCACCTGCCGAGCACGCCGGAACCACCTGCTCGACTCGCCAGAACCACCTGCTGGACACGCAAAAATCACCTGCCGGCTACGCCACAACCAGTTGGGGAACACTTCGGAATCACCTGCCGGGCTTGCTGGAACCACCTGCCGGTCATCCCAAAATCACATGCCAACTACGCCAGTACCACTTGGCGGACACTGTGGAAACACCTGTCGGGCCGGCAGGAACCACATCTCACACGTGCCAGAACCATGTGCATGAGAAATAGGAACCACACCCCGAATAGACGGAAAACACCTGCCAGACCCGTCTGAACAACCTGCCGAGCACGCCGGAGCCACCTGCTCGACTCGCCGGAACCACCTACCTGACATGCCCAAATCACCAGCCGGGTATGCCAGAACCACTTGGCGGACACTCCGGAATCATCTGCCGGACATGCCGGAACCAGCTCTCAGACACACCAGAACCAAGTGCCGGAGACGCCGGAAGCACCTGCCGAGCATGCCGGAGCCACCTGCTCGACTCGCCAGAAACACCTGCCGGACACGCCAAAATCACCTGCCGGGTACGCCAGAACCACCTGGCCGACACTCCAAAATCACCTGCCGCGCATGCTGGAACCACCTCTCAGACGTGCCGGAAGCACGTGCCGGACACGCCGGAAACACCTAGCGGACAGACCGGAACCACCTGCCGAGCACGCCGGAGCCACCTGTTCGACTGGCTGGAACCACCTGCCGGACAGGCCAATATTAACTGCTGGCTATGCCAGAACCACCTGGGGGACAGTCCGGGATCACCTGCCAGCCATGGCGGAACCACCTCTCACACGTACCAGAACCACCTGCCGGAGAAGCTGGAAACACGTCCTCGACAGTCTGGAACCACCTGCCGGCCAAGCCTGAACCACCTGCCAAGCACAACGGAACAACCTGCCAGACACGCCAAAATCACCTGCGTGTTATGCCAGAACCACTTGGAGGACTCTCTGGGATGACATGCCGGGCATGCCGGAACCACCTCTCAGACGTGCCAGAACCATGTGGCGGACAGTCCGGAATCACCTGTTGGGCATGCGCAACCACCTCTGAGACGTACCAGAACCACATGCCGTGCAGGCTGGAACCACCTACCAGACAGACCGGAATCACCTTTCGGGCATGCCGGAACCACCTGTCAGATGTGCCAGAAACACGTGCCGGAGACGCCGGAAGCACCTGCCAAGCACGTTGGAACCACCTGCTCAACTCGCCTGAACCACCTGCCGGACATGCCAAAATCACCTGCCGACTATGCCAGAACCACTTGGCGAACACTCCGGAATCACTTGCCGGCCATGCAGGAACCACATCTCAGACATGCCAGAACCCCGTGCCAATGACCCCGGATGCAACAGCCGAGCACGCCGGAACCACCTGCTCAACTCGCCTGAACCACCTGCCGGACACGCCAAAATCACCTGCCCGCTACACCAGCACCACTTCGGGGACAAGCCGGAATCACGTGAGGGGCATGCCGGCACAGCCTCTCAGACTGAACCTCGTGCCGGACACCACAGAACCACCTGCCGGACAGACCGGAACCACCTGCCGGACACGCCGGAACCACCGGCTCGACCCGCCGGAACGACCGCTGGACATGCAAAATCACCTGCCGGCTACGCCGGAAACACTTGGTGAACACTCCGGAATCACCTGCCGGGCATGCCGGAACCACCTCTCAGATATGCCAGAACCACGTGCCAATGACCCCGGAAGCACCTGCCGAGCACGCCGGAACCACCTGCTCGACTCGCCAGAACCACCTGCCGGACACGCAAAAATCACCTGCCGGCTACGCCACAACCAGTTGGGGAACACTTCGGAATCACCTGCCGGGCTTGCTGGAACCACCTGCCGGTCATGCCAAAATCACCTGCCAACTACGCCAGTACCACTTGGCGGACACTGTGGAAACACCTGTCGGGCCGGCCGGAACCACATCTCAGACGTGCCAGAACCATGTGCATGAGAAATAGGAACCACACACCGAATAGACGGAAAACACCTGCCAGACCCGTCTGAACAACCTGCCGAGCACGCCGGAGCCACCTGCTCGACTCGCCGGAACCACCTACCTGACATGCCCAAATCACCAGCCGGGTATGCCAGAAACACTTGGCGGACACTCCGGAATCATCTGCCGGACATGCCGGAACCAGCTCTCAGACACACCAGAACCACGTGCCGGAGACGCCGGAAGCACCTGCCGAGCATGCCGGAGCCACCTGCTCGACTCGCCAGAAACACCTGCCGGACACGCCAAAATCACCTGCCGGGTACGCCAGAACCACCTGGCGGACACTCCGAAATCACCTGTCGCGCATGCCGGAACCACCTCTCAGACGTGCCGGAAGCACGTGCCGGACACGCCGGAATCACCTACCGGACAGACCGGAACCACCTGCCGAGCACGCCGGAGCCACCTGTTCGACTGGCTGGAACCACCTGCCGGACAGGCCAATATTAACTGCTGGCTATGCCAGAACCACCTGGGGGAAAGTCCGGGATCACCTGCCAGCCATGGCGGAACCACCTCTCACACGTACCAGAACCACCTGCCGGAGAAGCTGGAAACACGTCCTGGACAGTCTGGAACCACCTGCCGGCCAAGCCTGAACCACCTGCCAAGCACAACGGAACAACCTGCCAGACACGCCAAAATCACCTGCGTGTTATGCCAGAACCACTTGGAGGACTCTCTGGGATGACCTGCCGGGCATGCCGGAACCACCTCTCAGACGTGCCAGAACCATGTGGCGGACAGTCCGGAATCACCTGTTGGGCATGCGCAACCACCTCTGAGACGTACCAGAACCACATGCCGTGCAGGCTGGAACCACCTACCGGACAGACCGGAATCACCTTTCGGGCATGCCGGAACCACCTGTCAGATGTGCCAGAAACACGTGCCGGAGACGCCGGAAGCACCTGCCAAGCACGTTGGAACCACCTGCTCAACTCGCCTGAACCACCTGCCGGACATGCCAAAATCACCTGCCGACTATGCCAGAACAACTTGGCGAACACTCCGGAATCACTTGCCGGGCATGCAGGAACCACCTCTCAGACATGCCAGAACCCCGTGCCAATGACCCCGGAAGCACCAGCCGAGCACGCCGGAACCACCTGCTCAACTCGCCTGAACCACCTGCCGGACACACCAAAATCACCTGCCCGCTACACCAGCACCACTTCGGGGACAAGCCGGAATCACGTGAGGGGCATGCCGGCACAGCCTCTCAGACTGAACCTCGTGCCGGACACCACAGAACCACCTGCCGGACAGACCGGAACCACCTGCCGGACACGCCGGAACCACCGGCTCGACCCGCAGGAACGACCGCGGGACATGCAAAATCACCTGCCGGCTACGCCGGAAACACTTGGCGAACACTCCGGAATCACCTGCCGGGCATGCCGGAACCACCTCTCAGATATGCCAGAACCACGTGCCAATGACCCCGGAAGCACCTGCCGAGCACGCCGGAACCACCTGCTCGACTCGCCAGAACCACCTGCCGGACACGCAAAAATCACCTGCCGGCTACGCCACAACCAGTTGGGGAACACTTCGGAATCACCTGCCGGGCTTGCTGGAACCACCTGCCGGTCATGCCAAAATCACCTGCCAACTACGCCAGTACCACTTGGCGGACACTGTGGAAACACCTGTCGGGCCGGCCGGAACCACATCTCAGACGTGCCAGAACCATGTGCATGAGATGCTGGAACCACACCCCGAACAGACGGAAAACACCTGCCAGACCGTCTGAACAACCTGCCGAGGACGCCGGAGCCACCTGCTCGACTCGCCGGGACCACCAACCTGACATGCCCAAATCACCAGCCGGGTATGCCAGAACCACTTGGCGGACACTCCGGAATCATCTGCCGGACATGCCGGAACCAGCTCTCAGACACACCAGAACCACGTGCCGGAGACGCCGGAAGCACCTGCCGAGCATGCCGGAGCCACCTGCTCGACTCGCCAGAAACACCTGCCGGACACGCCAAAATCACCTGCCGGGTACGCCAGAACCACCTGGCGGACACTCCGAAATCACCTGTCGCGCATGCCGGAACCACCTCTCAGACGTGCCGGAAGCACGTGCCGGACACGCCGGAATCACCTACCGGACAGACCGGAACCACCTGCCGAGCACGCCGGAGCCACCTGTTCGACTGGCTGGAACCACCTGCCGGACAGGCCAATATTAACTGCTGGCTATGCCAGAACCACCTGGGGGACAGTCCGGGATCACCTGCCAGCCATGGCGGAACCACCTCTCACACGTACCAGAACCACCTGCCGGAGAAGCTGGAAACACGTCCTCGACAGTCTGGAACCACCTGCCGGCCAAGCCTGAACCACCTGCCAAGCACAACGGAACAACCTGCCAGACACGCCAAAATCACCTGCGTGTTATGCCAGAACCACTTGGAGGACTCTCTGGGATGACCTGCCGGGCATGCCGGAACCACCTCTCAGACGTGCCAGAACCATGTGGCGGACAGTCCGGAATCACCTGTTGGGCATGCGCAACCACCTCTGAGACGTACCAGAACCACATGCCGTGCAGGCTGGAACCACCTACCGGACAGACCGGAATCACCTTTCGGGCATGCCGGAACCACCTGTCAGATGTGCCAGAAACACGTGCCGGAGACGCCGGAAGCACCTGCCAAGCACGTTGGAACCACCTGCTCAACTCGCATGAACCACCTGCCGGACATGCCAAAATCACCTGCCGACTATGCCAGAACCACTTGGCGAACACTCCGGAATCACTTGCCGGGCATGCAGGAACCACATCTCAGACATGCCAGAACCCCGTGCCAATGACCCCGGAAGCACCAGCCGAGCACGCCGGAACCACCTGCTCAACTCGCCTGAACGACCTGCCGGACACGCCAAAATCACCTGCCCGCTACACCAGCACCACTTCGGGGACAAGCCGGAATCACGTGAGGGGCATGCCGGCACAGCCTCTCAGACTGAACCTCGTGCCGGACACCACAGAACCACCTGCCGGACAGACCGGAACCACCTGCCGGACACGCCGGAACCACCGGCTCGACCCGCAGGAACGACCGCGGGACATGCAAAATCACCTGCCGGCTACGCCGGAAACACTTGGCGAACACTCCGGAATCACCTGCCGGGCATGCCCGAACCACCTCTCAGATATGCCAGAACCACGTGCCAATGACCCCGGAAGCACCTGCCGAGCACGCCGGAACCACCTGCTCGACTCGCCAGAACCACCTGCCGGACACGCAAAAATCACCTGCCGGCTACGCCACAACCAGTTGGGGAACACTTCGGAATCACCTGCCGGGCTTGCTGGAACCACCTGCCGGTCATGCCAAAATCACCTGCCAACTACGCCAGTACCACTTGGCGGACACTGTGGAAACACCTGTCGGGCCGGCCGGAACCACATCTCACACGTGCCAGAACCATGTGCATGAGATGCTGGAACCACACCCCGAACAGACGGAAAACACCTGCCAGACCCGTCTGAACAACCTGCCGAGCACGCCGGAGCCACCTGCTCGACTCGCCGGAACCACCTACCTGACATGCCCAAATCACCAGCCGGGTATGCCAGAACCACTTGGCGGACACTCCGGAATCATCTGCCGGACATGCCGGAACCAGCTCTCAGACACACCAGAACCACGTGCCGGAGACGCCGGAAGCACCTGCCGAGCATGCCGGAGCCACCTGCTCGACTCGCCAGAAACACCTGCCGGACACGCCAAAATCACCTGCCGGGTACGCCAGAACCACCTGGCGGACACTCCGAAATCACCTGTCGCGCATGCCGGAACCACCTCTCAGACGTGCCGGAAGCACGTGCCGGACACGCCGGAATCACCTACCGGACAGACCGGAACCACCTGCCGAGCACGCCGGAGCCACCTGTTCGACTGGCTGGAACCACCTGCCGGACAGGCCAATATTAACTGCTGGCTATGCCAGAACCACCTGGGGGACAGTCCGGGATCACCTGCCAGCCATGGCGGAACCACCTCTCACACGTACCAGAACCACCTGCCGGAGAAGCTGGAAACACATCCTCGACAGTCTGGAACCACCTGCCGGCCAAGCCTGAACCACCTGCCAAGCACAACGGAACAACCTGCCAGACACGCCAAAATCACCTGCGTGTTATGCCAGAACCACTTGGAGGACTCTCTGGGATGACCTGCCGGGCATGCCGGAACCACCTCTCAGACGTGCCAGAACCATGTGGCGGACAGTCCGGAATCACCTGTTGGGCATGCGCAACCACCTCTGAGACGTACCAGAACCACATGCCGTGCAGGCTGGAACCACCTACCGGACAGACCGGAATCACCTTTCGGGCATGCCGGAACCACCTGTCAGATGTGCCAGAAACACGTGCCGGAGACGCCGGAAGCACCGGCCAAGCACGTTGGAACCACCTGCTCAACTCGCCTGAACCACCTGCCGGACATGCCAAAATCACCTGCCGACTATGCCAGAACCACTTGGCGAACACTCCGGAATCACTTGCCGGGCATGCAGGAACCACCTCTCAGACATGCCAGAACCCCGTGCCAATGACCCCGGAAGCACCAGCCGAGCACGCCGGAACCACCTGCTCAACTCGCCTGAACCACCTGCCGGACACACCAAAATCACCTGCCCGCTACACCAGCACCACTTCGGGGACAAGCCGGAATCACGTGAGGGGCATGCCGGCACAGCCTCTCAGACTGAACCTCGTGCCGGACACCACAGAACCACCTGCCGGACAGACCGGAACCACCTGTCGGACACGCCGGAACCACCGGCTCGACCCGCCGGAACGACCGCTGGACATGCAAAATCACCTGCCGGCTACGCCGGAAACACTTGGCGAACACTCCGGAATCACCTGCCGGGCATGCCGGAACCACCTCTCAGATATGCCAGAACCACGTGCCAATGACCCCGGAAGCACCTGCCGAGCACGCCGGAACCACCTGCTCGACTCGCCAGAACCACCTGCCGGACACGCAAAAATCACCTGCCGGCTACGCCACAACCAGTTGGGGAACACTTCGGAATCACCTGCCGGGCTTGCTGGAACCACCTGCCGGTCATGCCAAAATCACCTGCCAACTACGCCAGTACCACTTGGCGGACACTGTGGAAACACCTGTCGGGCCGGCAGGAACCACATCTCACACGTGCCAGAACCATGTGCATGAGATGCTGGAACCACACCCCGAACAGACGGAAAACACCTGCCAGACCCGTCTGAACAACCTGCCGAGCACGCCGGAGCCACCTGCTCGACTCGCCGGAACCACCTACCTGACATGCCCAAATCACCAGCCGGGTATGCCAGAACCACTTGGCGGACACTCCGGAATCATCTGCCGGACATGCCGGAACCAGCTCTCAGACACACCAGAACCACGTGCCGGAGACGCCGGAAGCACCTGCCGAGCATGCCGGAGCCACCTGCTCGACTCGCCAGAAACACCTGCCGGACACGCCAAAATCACCTGCCGGGTACGCCAGAACCACCTGGCGGACACTCCGAAACCACCTGTCGCGCATGCCGGAACCACCTCTCAGACGTGCCGGAAGCACGTGCCGGACACGCCGGAATCACCTACCGGACAGACCAGAACCACCTGCCGAGCACGCCGGAGCCACCTGTTCGACTGGCTGGAACCACCTGCCGGACAGGCCAATATTAACTGCTGGCTATGCCAGAACCACCTGGGGGACAGTCCGGGATCACCTGCCAGCCATGGCGGAACCACCTCTCACACGAACCAGAACCACCTGCCGGAGAAGCTGGAAACACGTCCTGGACAGTCTGGAACCACCTGCCGGCCAAGCCTGAACCACCTGCCAAGCACAACGGAACAACCTGCCAGACACGCCAAAATCACCTGCGTGTTATGCCAGAACCACTTGGAGGACTCTCTGGGATGACCTGCCGGGCATGCCGGAACCACCTCTCAGACGTGCCAGAACCATGTGGCGGACCGTCCGGAATCACCTGTTTGGCATGCGCAACCACCTCTGAGACGTACCAGAACCACATGACGTGCAGGCTGGAACCACCTACCGGACAGACCGGAATCACCTTTCGGGCATGCCGGAACCACCTGTCAGATGTGCCAGAAACACGTGCCGGAGACGCCGGAAGCACCTGCCAAGCACGTTGGAACCACCTGCTCAACTCGCCTGAACCACCTGCCGACTATGCCAGAACCACTTGGCGAACACTCCGGAATCACTTGCCGGGCATGCAGGAACCACATCTCAGACATGCCAGAACCCCGTGCCAATGACCCCGGAAGCACCAGCCGAGCACGCCGGAACCACCTGCTCAACTCGCCTGAACCACCTGCCGGACACGCCAAAATCACCTGCCCGCTACACCAGCACCACTTCGGGGACAAGCCGGAATCACGTGAGGGGCATGCCTGCACAGCCTCTCAGACTGAACCTCGTGCCGGACACCACAGAACCACCTGCCGGACAGACCGGAACCACCTGCCGGACACGCCGGAACCACCGGCTCGACCCGCTGGAACGACCGCTGGACATGCAAAATCACCTGCCGGCTACGCCGGAAACACTTGGCGAACACTCCGGAATCACCTGCCGGGCATGCCGGTACCAACTCTCAGATATGCCAGAACCACGTGCCAATGACCCCGGAAGCACCTGCCGAGCACGCCGGAACCACCTGCTCGACTCGCCAGAACCACCTGCCGGACACGCAAAAATCACCTGCCGGCTACGCCACAACCAGTTGGGGAACACTTCGGAATCACCTGCCGGCCTTGCAGGAAACACCTGCCGGTCATGCCAAAATCACCTGCCAACTACGCCAGTACCACTTGGCGGACACTGTGGAAACACCTGTCGGGCCGGCCGGAACCACATCTCAGACGTGCCAGAACCATGTGCATGAGATGCTGGAACCACACCCCGAACAGACGGAAAACACCTGCCAGACCCGTCTGAACAACCTGCCGAGCACGCCGGAGCCACCTGCTCGACTCGCCGGAACCACCTACCTGACATGCCCAAATCACCAGCCGGGTATGCCAGAACCACTTGGCGGACACTCCGGAATCATCTGCCGGACATGCCGGAACCAGCTCTCAGACACACCAGAACCACGTGCCGGAGACGCCGGAAGCACCTGCCGAGCATGCCGGAGCAACCTGCTCGACTCGCCAGAAACACCTGCCGGACACGCCAAAATCACCTGCCGGGTACGCCAGAACCACCTGGCGGACACTCCGAAATCACCTGTCGCGCATGCCGGAACCACCTCTCAGACGTGCCGGAAGCACGTGCCGGACACGCCGGAATCACCTAGCGGACAGACCGGAACCACCTGCCGAGCACGCCGGAGCCACCTGTTCGACTGGCTGGAACCACCTGCCGGACAGGCCAATATTAACTGCTGGCTATGCCAGAACCACCTGGGGGACAGTCCGGGATCACCTGCCAGCCATGGCGGAACCACCTCTCACACGAACCAGAACCACCTGCCGGAGAAGCTGGAAACACGTCCTGGACAGTCTGGAACCACCTGCCGGCCAAGCCTGAACCACCTGCCAAGCACAACGGAACAACCTGCCAGACACGCCAAAATCACCTGCGTGTTATGCCAGAACCACTTGGAGGACTCTCTGGGATGACCTGCCGGGCATGCCGGAACCACCTCTCAGACGTGCCAGAACCATGTGGCGGACAGTCCGGAATCACCTGTTGGGCATGCGCAACCACCTCTGAGACGTACCAGAACCACATGCCGTGCAGGCTGGAACCACCTACCGGACAGACCGGAATCACCTTTCAGGCATGCCGGAACCACCTGTCAGATGTGCCAGAAACACGTGCCGGAGACGCCGGAAGCACCTGCCAAGCACGTTGGAACCACCTGCTCAACTCGCCTGAACCACCTGCCGGACATGCCAAAATCACCTGCCGACTATGCCAGAACCACTTGGCGAACACTCCGGAATCACTTACCGGGCATGCAGGAACCACCTCTCAGACATGCCAGAACCACGTGCCAATGACCCCGGAAGCACCAGCCGAGCACGCCGGAACCACCTGCTCGACTCGCCAGAACCACCTGCCGATCACGCAAAAATCACCTGCCGGCTACGCCACAACCAGTTGGTGAACACTTTGGAATCACCTGCCAGGCTTGCTGGAACCACCTGCCAGTCATGCCAAAATCACCTGCCAACTACGCCAGAACCGCTTGGCGGACACTGCGGAAACACCTGTCGGGCCGGCTGGAACCACATCTCAGACGTGCCAGAAACGTGTTCATGAGATGCTGGAACCACACCCCGAACAGACGGATACCACCTGCCAGAACCGCCTGAACCACCTGCTGAGCACGCCGGAACCACCTCTCAGACGTGCCGGAAGCACGTGCCGGACACGCCGGAATCACCTACCGGACAGACCGGAACCACCTGCCGAGCACGCCGGAGCCACCTGTTCGACTCGCTGGAACCACCTGCCGGACAGGCCAATATCAACTGCTGGCTATGCCAGAACCACCTGGGGGACGGTCCGGAATCACCTGCCAGCCATGGCGGAACCACCTCTCAGACGTACCAGAACCACCTGCCGGAGAAGCTGGAAACACGTCCTGGACAGTCTGGAACCACCTGCCGGCCAAGCCTGAACCACCTGCCAAGCACAACGGAACAACCTGCCAGACACGCCAAAATCACCTGCGTGTTATGCCAGAACCACTTGGAGGACTCTCTGGGATGACCTGCCGGGCATGCCGGAACCACCTCTCAGACACACCAGAACCAAGTGCCGGACACGCCAAAATCACCTGCCGGGTATGCCAGAACCACCTGGCGGACACTACGGAATTACCTGCCGCGCATGATGGAACCACCTCTCATGTGCCGGAAGCACGTGCCAGACACGCCGGAAACACCGTCCGGACAGACCGGAACCACCTGCCAAGAACGCCGGAGCCACCTGTTCGACTCGCTGGAACCACCTGCCGGACAGGCCAATATCAACTGCTGGCTATGCCAGAACCACCTGGGGGACAGTCCGGGATCACCTGCCAGCCATGGCGGAACCACATCTCAGACGTACCAGAACCACCTGCCGGAGAAGCTGGAAACACGTCCTGGACAGACTGGAACCACGTGACGGCCACGCCTGAACCACCTGCCGAGCACGGCGGAACCACCTGCCGGACACGCCAAAATCACCTGCGGGCTACGCCAGAACCACTTGGATGACTCTCCGAAATGACCTGCCGGGCATGTTGGAACCACCTCTCAGACGTGCCTGAAGCACGTGGCGGACAGTCCGGAATCACCTGTTGGGAATACGCAACCACCTCAGACACGTACCAGAACCACGTGCCGTGCACGCCGGAACCACCTACCGGACAGACCGGAATCACCTTTTGGGCATGCCGGAACCACCTGTCAGATGTGCCAGAAACACGTGCCGGAGACGCCGGAAGCACCTGCCGAGCACGTCGCAAGCACCTGCTCAACTCGCCTGAACCACCTGCCGGACACGCCAAAATCACCTGCCCGCTACACCAGCACCACTTCGGGGACAAGCCGGAATCACGTGAGGGGCATGCCGGCACAGCCTCTCAGACTGAACCTCGTGCCGGACACCACAGAACCACCTGCCGGACAGACCGGAACCACCTGCCGGACACGCCGGAACCACCGGCTCGACCCGCCGGAACGACCGCTGGACATGCAAAATCACCTGCCGGCTACGCCGGAAACACTTGGTGAACACTCCGGAATCACCTGCCGGGCATGCCGGAACCACCTCTCAGATATGCCAGAACCACGTGCCAATGACCCCGGAAGCACCTGCCGAGCACGCCGGAACCACCTGCTCGACTCGCCAGAACCACCTGCCGGACACGCAAAAATCACCTGCCGGCTACGCCACAACCTGTTGGGGAACACTTCGGAATCACCTGCCGGGCTTGCTGGAAACACCTGCCGGTCATGCCAAAATCACCTGCCAACTACGCCAGTACCACTTGGCGGACACTGTGGAAACACCTGTCGGGCCGGCCGGAACCACATCTCACACGTGCCAGAACCATGTGCATGAGATGCTGGAACCACAACCCGAACAGACGGAAAACTCCTGCCAAACCCGTCTGAACAACGTGCCGAGCACGCCAGGGCCACCTGCTCGACTCGCCGGAACGACCTACCTGACATGCCCAAATCACCAGCCAGGTATGCCAGAACCACTTGGCGGCCACTCCGGAATCATCTGCCGGACATGCCGGAATCAGCTCTCAGACACACCAGAACTAAGTGCCGGAGACGCCGGAAGCACCTGCCGAGCATGCTGGAGCCACCTGCTCGACTCGCCAGAAACACCTGCCGGACACGCCAAAATCACCTGCCCGCTACACCAGCACCACTTCGGGGACAAGCCGGAATCACGTGAGGGGCATGCCGGCACAGCCTCTCAGACTGAACCTCGTGCCGGACACCACAGAACCACCTGCCGGACAGACTGGAACCACCTGCCGGACACGCCGGAACCAACGGCTCGACCCGCCGGTACGACCGCTGGACATGCAAAATCACCTGCCGGCTACACCGGAAACACTTGGCGAACACTCCGGAATCACCTGCCGGACATGCCGGAACCACCTCTCAGATATGCCAGAACCACGTGCCAATGACCCCGGAAGCACCTGCCGAGCACGCCGGAACCACCTGCTCGACTCGCCAGAACCACCTGCCGGACACGCAAAAATCACCTGCCGGCTACGCCACAACCAGTTGGGGAACACTTCGGAATCACCTGCCGGGCTTGCTGGAACCACCTGCCGGTCATGCCAAAATCACCTGCCAACTACGCCAGTACCACTTGGCGGACACTGTGTAAACACCTGTTGGGCCGGCCAGAAATACATCTCAGACGTGCCAGAACCATGTGCATGAGATGCTGGAACCACACCCCGAACAGACAGAAAACACCTGCCAGACCCGTCTGAACAACCTGCCGAGCACGCCAGAGCCACCTGCTCGACTCGCCGGAACCACCTACCTGACATGCCCAAATCACCAGCCGGGTATGCCAGAACCACTTGGCGGACACTCCGGAATCATCTGCCGGACATGCCAGAACCAGCTCTCAGACACACCAGAACCACGTGCCGGAGACGCCGGAATCACCTGCCGAGAATGCCGGAGCCACCTGCTCGACTCGCCAGAAACACCTGCCGGACATGCCAAAATCACCTGCCGGGTACGCCAGAACCACCTGGCGGACACTCCGAAATCACCTGTCGCGCATGCCGGAACCACCTCTCAGACGTGCCGGAAGCACGTGCCGGACACGCCGCAATCACCTACCGGACAGACCGGAACCACCTGCCGAGCACGCCGGAGCCACCTGTTCGACTGGCTGGAACCACCTGCCGGACAGGCCAATATTAACTGCTGGCTATGCCAGAACCACCTGGGGGACAGTCCGGGATCACCTGCCAGCCATGGCGGAACCACCTCTCACACGTACCAGAACCACCTGCCGGAGAAGCTGGAAACACGTCCTGGACAGTCTGGAACCACCTGCCGGCCAAGCCTGAACCACCTGCCAAGCACAACGGAACAACCTGCCAGACACGCCAAAATCACCTGCGTGTTATGCCAGAACCACTTGGAGGACTCTCTGGGATGACCTGCCGGGCATGCCGGAACCACCTCTCGGACGTGCCAGAACCATGTGGCGGACAGTCCGGAATCACCTGTTGGGCATGCGCAACCACCTCTGAGACGTACCAGAACCACATGCCGTGCAGGCTGGAACCACCTACCGGACAGACCGGAATCACCTTTCGGGCATGCCGGAACCACCTGTCAGATGTGCCAGAAACACGTGCCGGAGACGCCAGAAGCACCGGCCAAGCACGTTGGAACCACCAGCTCAACTCGCCTGAACCACCTGCCGGACATGCCAAAATCACCTGCCGACTATGCCAGAACCACTTGGCGAACACTCCGGAATCACTTGCCGGGCATGCAGGAACCACCTCTCAGACATGCCAGAACCCCGTGCCAATGACCCCGGAAGCACCAGCCGAGCACGCCGGAACCACCTGCTCAACTCGCCTGAACCACCTGCCGGACACACCAAAATCACCTGTCCACTACACCAGCACCACTTCGGGGACAAGCCGGAATCACGTGAGGGGCATGCCGGCACAGCCTCTCAGACTGAACCTCGTGCCGGACACCACAGAACCACCTGCCGGACAGACCGGAACCACCTGCCGGACACGCCGGAACCACCGGCTCGACCCGCCGGAACGACCGCTGGACATGCAAAATCACCTGCCGGCTACGCCGGAAACACTTGGCGAACACTCCGGAATCACCTGCCGGGCATGCCGGAACCACCTCTCAGATATGCCAGAACCACGTGCCAATGACCCCGGAAGCACCTGCCGAGCACGCCGGAACCACCTGCTCGACTCGCCAGAACCACCTGCCGGACACGCAAAAATCACCTGCCGGCTACGCCACAACCAGTTGGGGAACACTTCGGAATCACCTGCCGGGCTTGCTGGAACCACCTGCCGGTCATGCCAAAATCACCTGCCAACTACGCCAGTACCACTTGGCGGACACTGTGGAAACACCTGTCGGGCCGGCCGGAACCACATCTCAGACGTGCCAGAACCATGTGCATGAGATGCTGGAACCACACCCCGAACAGACGGAAAACACCTGCCAGACCCGTCTGAACAACCTGCCGAGCACGCCGGAGCCACCTGCTCGACTCGCCGGAACCACCTACCTGACATGCCCAAATCACCAGCCGGGTATGCCAGAACCACTTGGCGGACACTCCGGAATCATCTGCCGGACATGCCGGAACCAGCTCTCAGACACACCAGAACCACGTGCCGGAGACGCCGGAAGCACCTGCCGAGCATGCCGGAGCCACCTGCTCGACTCGCCAGAAACACCTGCCGGACACGCCAAAATCACCTGCCGGGTACGCCAGAACCACCTGGCGGACACTCCGAAATCACCTGTCGTGCATGCCGGAACAACCTCTCAGACGTGCCGGAAGCACGTGCCGGACACGCCGGAATCACCTACCGGACAGACCGGAACCACCTGCCGAGCACGCCGGAGCCACCTGTTCGACTGGCTGGAACCACCTGCCGGACAGGCCAATATTAACTGCTGGCTATGCCAGAACCACCTGGGGGACAGTCCGGGATCACCTGCCAGCCATGGCGGAACCACCTCTCACACGTACCAGAACCACCTGCCGGAGAAGCTGGAAACACGTCCTGGACAGTCTGGAACCACCTGCCGGCCAAGCCTGAACCACCTGCCAAGCACAACGGAACAACCTGCCAGACACGCCAAAATCACCTGCGTGTTATGCCAGAACCACTTGGAGGACTCTCTGGGATGACCTGCCGGGCATGCCGGAACCACCTCTCAGACGTGCCAGAACCATGTGGCGGACAGTCCGGAATCACCTGTTGGGCATGCGCAACCACCTCTGAGACGTACCAGAACCACATACCGTGCAGGCTGGCACCACCTACCGGACAGACCGGAATCACCTTTCGGGCATGCCGGAACCACCTGTCAGATGTGCCAGAAACACGTGCCGGAGACGCCGGAAGCACCTGCCAAGCACATTGGAACCACCTGCTCAACTCGCCTGAACCACCTGCCGGACATGCCAAAATCACCTGCCGACTATGCCAGAACCACTTGGCGAACACTCCGGAATCACTTGCCGGGCATGCAGGAACCACCTCTCAGATATGCCAGAACCCCGTGCCAATGACCCCGGAAGCACCAGCCGAGCACGCCGGAACCACCTGCTCAACTCGCCTGAACCACCTGCCGGACACGCCAAAATCACCTGCCCGCTACACCAGCACCACTTCGGGGACAAGCCGGAATCACGTGAGGGGCATGCCGGCACAGCCTCTCAGACTGAACCTCGTGCCGGACACCACAGAACCACCTGCCGGACAGACCGGAACCACCTGCCGGACACGCCGGAACCACCGGCTCGACCCGCCGGAACGACCGCTGGACATGCAAAATCACCTGCCGGCTACGCCGGAAACACTTGGCGAACACTCCGGAATCACCTGCCGGGCATGCCGGAACCACCTCTCAGATATGCCAGAACCACGTGCCAATGACCCCGGAAGCACCTGCCGAGCACGCCGGAACCACCTGCTCGACTCGGCAGAACCACCTGCCGGACACGCAAAAATCACCTGCCGGCTACGCCACAACCAGTTGGGGAACACTTCGGAATCACCTGCCGGGCTTGCTGGAACCACCTGCCGGTCATGCCAAAATCACCTGCCAACTACGCCAGTACCACTTGGCGGACACTGTGGAAACACCTGTCGGGCCGGCCGGAACCACATCTCACACGTGCCAGAACCATGTCCATGAGATGCTGGAACCACACCCCGAACAGACGGAAAACACCTGCCAGACCCGTCTGAACAACCTGCCGAGCACGCCGGAGCCACCTGCTCGACTCGCCGGAACCACCTACCTGACATGCCCAAATCACCAGCCGGGTATGCCAGAACCACTTGGCGGACACTCCGGAATCATCTGCCGGACATGCCGGAACCAGCTCTCAGACACACCAGAACCACGTGCCGGAGACGCCGGAAGCACCTGCCGAGCATGCCGGAGCCACCTGCTCGACTCGCCAGAAACACCTGCCGGACACGCCAAAATCACCTGCCGGGTACGCCAGAACCACCTGGCGGACACTCCGAAATCACCTGTCGCGCATGCCGGAACCACCTCTCAGACGTGCCGGAAGCACGTGCCGGACACGCCGGAATCACCTACCGGACAGACCGGAACCACCTGCCGAGCACGCCGGAGCCACCTGTTCGACTGGCTGGAACCACCTGCCGGACAGGCCAATATTAACTGCTGGCTATGCCAGAACCACCTGGGGGACAGTCCGGGATCACCTGCCAGCCATGGCGGAACCACCTCTCACACGTACCAGAACCACCTGCCGGAGAAGCTGGAAACACGTCCTGGACAGTCTGGAACCACCTGCCGGCCAAGCCTGAACCACCTGCCAAGCACAACGGAACAACCTGCCAGACACGCCAAAATCACCTGCGTGTTATGCCAGAACCACTTGGAGGACTCTCTGGGATGACCTGCCGGGCATGCCGGAACCACCTCTCAGACGTGCCAGAACCATGTGGCGGACAGTCCGGAATCACCTGTTGGGCATGCGCAACCACCTCTGAGACGTACCAGAACCACATGCCGTGCAGGCTGGAACCACCTACCGGACAGACCGGAATCACCTTTCGGGCATGCCGGAACCACCTGTCAGATGTGCCAGAAACACGTGCCGGAGACGCCGGAAGCACCTGCCAAGCACGTTGGAACCACCTGCTCAACTCGCATGAACCACCTGCCGGACATGCCAAAATCACCTGCCGACTATGCCAGAACCACTTGGCGAACACTCCGGAAACACTTGCCGGGCATGCAGGAACCACCTCTCAGATATGCCAGAACCCCGTGCCAATGACCCCGGAAGCACCAGCCGAGCACGCCGGAACCACCTGCTCAACTCGCCTGAACCACCTGCCGGACACGCCAAAATCACCTGCCCGCTGCACCAGCACCACTTCGGGTACAAGCCGGAATCACGTGAGGGGCATGCCGGCACAGCCTCTCAGACAGAACCTCATGCCGGACACCACAGAACCACCTGCCGGACAGACCGGAACCACCTGCCGGACACGCCGGAACCACCGGCTCGACCCGCCGGAACGACCGCTGGACATGCAAAATCACCTGCCGGCTACGCCGGAAACACTTGGCGAACACTCCGGAATCACCTGCCGGGCATGCCGGAACCACCTCTCAGATATGCCAGAACCACGTGCCAATGACCCCGGAAGCACCTGCCGAGCACGCCGGAACCACCTGCTCGACTCGCCAGAACCACCTGCCGGACACGCAAAAATCACCTGCCGGCTACGCCACAACCTGTTGGGGAACACTTCGGAATCACCTGCCGGGCTTGCTGGAACCACCTGCCGGTCATGCCAAAATCACCTGCCAACTACGCCAGTACCACTTGGCGGACACTGTGGAAACACCTGTCGGGCCGGCCGGAACCACATCTCACACGTGCCAGAACCATGTGCATGAGATGCTGGAACCACACCACGAACAGACGGAAAACACCTGCCAGACCCGTCTGAACAACCTGCCGAGCACGCCGGAGCCACCTGCTCGACTCGCCGGAACCACCTACCTGACATGCCCAAATCACCAGCCGGGTATGCCAGAACCACTTGGCGGACACTCCGGAATCATCTGCCGGACATGCCGGAACCAGCTCTCAGACACACCAGAACCACGTGCCGGAGACGCCGGAAGCACCTGCCGAGCATGCCGGAGCCACCTGCTCGACTCGCCAGAAACACCTGCCGGACACGCCAAAATCACCTGCCGGGTACGCCAGAACCACCTGGCGGACACTCCGAAATCACCTGTCGTGCATGCCGGAACAACCTCTCAGACGTGCCGGAAGCACGTGCCGGACACGCCGGAATCACCTACCGGACAGACCGGAACCACCTGCCGAGCACGCCGGAGCCACCTGTTCGACTGGCTGGAACCACCTGCCGGACAGGCCAATATTAACTGCTGGCTATGCCAGAACCACCTGGGGGACAGTCCGGGATCACCTGCCAGCCATGGCAGAACCACCTCTCACACGTACCAGAACCACCTGCCGGAGAAGCTGGAAACACGTCCTGGACAGTCTGGAACCACCTGCCGGCCAAGCCTGAACCACCTGCCAAGCACAACGGAACAACCTGCCAGACACGCCAAAATCACCTGCGTGTTATGCCAGAACCACTTGGAGGACTCTCTGGGATGACCTGCCGGGCATGCCGGAACCACCTCTCAGACGTGCCAGAACCATGTGGCGGACAGTCCGGAATCACCTGTTGGGCATGCGCAACCACCTCTGAGACGTACCAGAACCACATACCGTGCAGGCTGGCACCACCCACCGGACAGACCGGAATCACCTTTCGGGCATGCCGGAACCACCTGTCAGATGTGCCAGAAACACGTGCCGGAGACGCCGGAAGCACCTGCCAAGCACATTGGAACCACCTGCTCAACTCGCCTGAACCACCTGCCGGACATGCCAAAATCACCTGCCGACTATGCCAGAACCACTTGGCGAACACTCCGGAATCACTTGCCGGGCATGCAGGAACCACCTCTCAGATATGCCAGAACCCCGTGCCAATGACCCCGGAAGCACCAGCCGAGCACGCCGGAACCACCTGCTCAACTCGCCTGAACCACCTGCCGGACACGCCAAAATCACCTGCCCGCTACACCAGCACCACTTCGGAGACAAGCCGGAATCACGTGAGGGGCATGCCGGCACAGCCTCTCAGACTGAACCTCGTGCCGGACACCACAGAACCACCTGCCGGACAGACCGGAACCACCTGCCGGACACGCCGGAACCACCGGCTCGACCCGCCGGAACGACCGCTGGACATGCAAAATCACCTGCCGGCTACGCCGGAAACACTTGGCGAACACTCCGGAATCACCTGCCGGGCATGCCGGAACCACCTCTCAGATATGCCAGAACCACGTGCCAATGACCCCGGAAGCACCTGCCGAGCACGCCGGAACCACCTGCTCGACTCACCAGAACCACCTGCCGGACACGCAAAAATCACCTGCCGGCTACGCCACAACCAGTTGGGGAACACTTCGGAATCACCTGCCGGGCTTGCTGGAACCACCTGCCGGTCATGCCAAAATCACCTGCCAACTACGCCAGCACCACTTGGCGGACACTGTGGAAACACCTGTCGGGCCGGCCGGAGCCACATCTCAGACGTGCCAGAACCATGTGCATGAGATGCTGGAACCACACCCCGAACAGACGGAAAACACCTGCCAGACCCGTCTGAACAACCTGCCGAGCACGCCGGAGCCACCTGCTCGACTCGCCGGAACCACCTACCTGACATGCCCAAATCACCAGCCGGGTATGCCAGAACCACTTGGCGGACACTCCGGAATCATCTGCCGGACATGCCGGAACCAGCTCTCAGACACACCAGAACCACGTGCCGGAGACGCCGGAAGCACCTGCCGAGCATGCCGGAGCCACCTGCTCGACTCGCCAGAAACACCTGCCGGACACGCCAAAATCACCTGCCGGGTACGCCAGAACCACCTGGCGGACACTCCGAAATCACCTGTCGCGCATGCCGGAACCACCTCTCAGACGTGCCGGAAGCACGTGCCGGACACGCCGGAATCACCTAGCGGACAGACCGGAACCACCTGCCGAGCACGCCAGAGCCACCTGTTCGACTGGCTGGAACCATCTGCCGGACAGGCCAATATTAACTGCTGGCTATCCCAAAACCACCTGGGGGACAGTCCGGGATCACCTGCCAGCCATGGCGGAACCACCTCTCACACGTACCAGAACCACCTGCCGGAGAAGCTGGAAACACGTCCTGGACAGTCTGGAACCACCTGCCGACCAAGCCTGAACCACCTGCCAAGCACAACGGAACAACCTGCCAGACACGCCAAAATCACCTGCGTGTTATGCCAGAACCACTTGGAGGACTCTCTGGGATGACCTGCCGGGCATGCCGGAACCACCTCTCAGACGTGCCAGAACCATGTGGCGGACAGTCCGGAATCACCTGTTGGGCATGCGCAACCACCTCTGAGACGTACCAGAACCACATGCCGTGCAGGCTGGAACCACCTACCGGACAGACCGGAATCACCTTTCGGGCATGCCGGAACCACCTGTCAGATGTGCCAGAAACACGTGCCGGAGACGCCGGAAGCACCTGCCAAGCACGTTGGAACCACCTGCTCAACTCGCCTGAACCACCTGCCGGACATGCCAAAATCACCTGCCGACTATGCCAGAACCACTTGGCGAACACTCCGGAATCACTTGCCGGGCATGCAGGAACCACCTCTCAGACATGCCAGAACCCCGTGCCAATGACCCCGGAAGCACCAGCCGAGCACGCCGGAACCACCTGCTCAACTCGCCTGAACCACATGCCGGATACGCAAAAATCACCTGCCCGCTACACCAGCACCACTTCGGGGACAAGCCGGAATCACGTGAGGGGCATGCCGGCACAGCCTCTCAGACTGAACCTCGTGCCGGACACCACAGAACCACCTGCCGGACAGACCGGAACCACCTGCCGGTCACGCCGGAACCACCGGCTCGACCCGCCGGAACGACCGCTGGACATGCAAAATCACCTGCCGGCTACGCCGGAAACACTTGGCGAACACTCCGGAATCACCTGCCGGGCATGCCGGAACCACCTCTCAGATATGCCAGAACCACGTGCCAATGACCCCGGAAGCACCTGCCGAGCACGCCGGAACCACCTGCTCGACTCGCCAGAACCACCTGCCGGACACGCAAAAATCACCTGCCGGCTACGCCACAACCAGTTGGGGAACACTTCGGAATCACCTGCCGGGCTTGCTGGAACCACCTGCCGGTCATGCCAAAATCACCTGCCAACTACGCCAGTACCACTTGGCGGACACTGTGGAAACACCTGTCGGGCCGGCCGGAACCACATCTCAGACGTGGCAGAACCATGTGCATGAGATGCTGGAACCACACCCCGAACAGACGGAAAACACCTGCCAGACCCGTCTGAACAACCTGCCGAGCACGCCGGAGCCACCTGCTCGACTCGCCGGAACCACCTACCTGACATGCCCAAATCACCAGCCGGGTATGCCAGAACCACTTGGCGGACACTCCGGAATCATCTGCCGGACATGCCGGAACCAGCTCTCAGACACACCAGAACCACGTGCCGGAGACGCCGGAAGCACCTGCCGAGCATGCCGGAGCCACCTGCTCGACTCGCCAGAAACACCTGCCGGACACGCCAAAATCACCTGCCGGGTACGCCAGAACCACCTGGCGGACACTCCGAAATCACCTGTCGCGCATGCCGGAACCACCTCTCAGACGTGCCGGAAGCACGTGCCGGACACGCCGGAATCACCTAGCGGACAGACCGGAACCACCTGCCGAGCACGCCAGAGCCACCTGTTCGACTGGCTGGAACCATCTGCCGGACAGGCCAATATTAACTGCTGGCTATCCCAAAACCACCTGGGGGACAGTCCGGGATCACCTGCCAGCCATGGCGGAACCACCTCTCACACGTACCAGAACCACCTGCCGGAGAAGCTGGAAACACGTCCTGGACAGTCTGGAACCACCTGCCGACCAAGCCTGAACCACCTGCCAAGCACAACGGAACAACCTGCCAGACACGCCAAAATCACCTGCGTGTTATGCCAGAACCACTTGGAGGACTCTCTGGGATGACCTGCCGGGCATGCCGGAACCACCTCTCAGACGTGCCAGAACCATGTGGCGGACAGTCCGGAATCACCTGTTGGGCATGCGCAACCACCTCTGAGACGTACCAGAACCACATGCCGTGCAGGCTGGAACCACCTACCGGACAGACCGGAATCACCTTTCGGGCATGCCGGAACCACCTGTCAGATGTGCCAGAAACACGTGCCGGAGACGCCGGAAGCACCTGCCAAGCACGTTGGAACCACCTGCTCAACTCGCCTGAACCACCTGCCGGACATGCCAAAATCACCTGCCGACTATGCCAGAACCACTTGGCGAACACTCCGGAATCACTTGCCGGGCATGCAGGAACCACCTCTCAGACATGTCAGAACCCCGTGCCAATGACCCCGGAAGCACCAGCCGAGCACGCCGGAACCACCTGCTCAACTCGCCTGAACCACATGCCGGATACGCAAAAATCACCTGCCCGCTACACCAGCACCACTTCGGGGACAAGCCGGAATCACGTGAGGGGCATGCCTGCACAGCCTCTCAGACTGAACCTCGTGCCGGACACCACAGAACCACCTGCCGGACAGACCGGAACCACCTGCCGGTCACGCCGGATCCACCGGCTCGACCCGCCGGAACGACCGCTGGACATGCAAAATCACCTGCCGGCTACGCCGGAAACACTTGGCGAACACTCCGGAATCACCTGCCGGGCATGCCGGAACCACCTCTCAGATATGCCAGAACCACGTGCCAATGACCCCGGAAGCACCTGCCGAGCACGCCGGAACCACCTGCTCGACTCGCCAGAACCACCTGCCGGACACGCAAAAATCACCTGCCGGCTACGCCACAACCAGTTGGGGAACACTTCGGAATCACCTGCCGGGCTTGCTGGAACCACCTGCCGGTCATGCCAAAATCACCTGCCAACTACGCCAGTACCACTTGGCGGACACTGTGGAAACACCTGTCGGGCCGGCCGGAACCACATCTCACACATGCCAGAACCATGTGCATGAGATGCTGGAACCACACCCCGAACAGACGGAAAACACCTGCCAGACCCGTCTGAACAACCTGCCGAGCACGCCGGAGCCACCTGCTCGACTCGCCGGAACCACCTACCTGACATGCCCAAATCACCAGCCGGGTATGCCAGAACCACTTGGCGGACACTCCGGAATCATCTGCCGGACATGCCGGAACCAGCTCTCAGACACACCAGAACCACGTGCCGGAGACGCCGGAAGCACCTGCCGAGCATGCCGGAGCCACCTGCTCGACTCGCCAGAAACACCTGCCGGACACGCCAAAATCACCTGCCGGGTACGCCAGAACCACCTGGCGGACACTCCGAAATCACCTGTCGCGCATGCCGGAACCACCTCTCAGACGTGCCGGAAGCACGTGCCGGACACGCCGGAAACACCTAGCGGACAGACCGGAACCACCTGCCGAGCACGCCGGAGCCACCTGTTCGACTCGCTGGAACCACCTGCCGGACAGGCCAATATTAACTGCTGGCTATGCCAGAACCACCTGGGGGACAGTCCGGGATCACCTGCCAGCCATGGCGGAACCACCTCTCACACGTACCAGAACCACCTGCCGGAGAAGCTGGAAACACGTCCTGGACAGTCTGGAACCACCTGCCGGCCAAGCCTGAACCACCTGCCAAGCACAACGGAACAACCTGCCAGACACGCCAAAATCACCTGCGTGTTATGCCAGAACCACTTGGAGGACTCTCTGGGATGACCTGCCGGGCATGCCGGAACCACCTCTCAGACGTGCCAGAACCATGTGGCGGACAGTCCGGAATCACCTGTTGGGCATGCGCAACCACCTCTGAGACGTACCAGAACCACATGCCGTGCAGGCTGGAACCACCTACCGGACAGACCGGAATCACCTTTCGGGCATGCCGGAACCACCTGTCAGATGTGCCAGAAACACGTGCCGGAGACGCCGGAAGCACCTGCCAAGCACGTTGGAACCACCTGCTCAACTCGCCTGAACCACCTGCCGGACATGCCAAAATCACCTGCCGACTATGCCAGAACCACTTGGCGAACACTCCGGAATCACTTGCCGGGCATGCAGGAACCACATCTCAGACATGCCAGAACCCCGTGCCATTGACCCCGGAAGCACCAGCCGAGCACGCCGGAACCACCTGCTCAACTCGCCTGAACCACATGCCGGATACGCAAAAATCACCTGCCCGCTACACCAGCACCACTTCGGGGACAAGCCGGAATCACGTGAGGGGCATGCCTGCACAGCCTCTCAGACTGAACCTCGTGCCGGACACCACAGCACCACCTGCCGGACAGACCGGAACCACCTGCCGGTCACGCCGGAACCACCGGCTCGACCCGCCGGAACGACCGCTGGACATGCAAAATCACCTGCCGGCTACGCCGGAAACACTTGGCGAACACTCCGGAATCACCTGCCGGGCATGCCGGAACCACCTCTCAGATATGCCAGAACCACGTGCCAATGACCCCGGAAGCACCTGCCGAGCACGCCGGAACCACCTGCTCGACTCGCCAGAACCACCTGCCGGACACGCAAAAATCACCTGCCGGCTACGCCACAACCAGTTGGGGAACACTTCGGAATCACCTGCCGGGCTTGCTGGAACCACCTGCCGGTCATGCCAAAATCACCTGCCAACTACGCCAGTACCACTTGGCGGACACTGTGGAAACACCTGTCGGGCCGGCCGGAACCACATCTCACACATGCCAGAACCATGTGCATGAGATGCTGGAACCACACCCCGAACAGACGGAAAACACCTGCCAGACCCGTCTGAACAACCTGCCGAGCACGCCGGAGCCACCTGCTCGACTCGCCGGAACCACCTACCTGACATGCCCAAATCACCAGCCGGGTATGCCAGAACCACTTGGCGGACACTCCGGAATCATCTGCCGGACATGCCGGAACCAGCTCTCAGACACACCAGAACCACGTGCCGGAGACGCCGGAAGCACCTGCCGAGCATGCCGGAGCCACCTGCTCGACTCGCCAGAAACACCTGCCGGACACGCCAAAATCACCTGCCGGGTACGCCAGAACCACCTGGCGGACACTCCGAAATCACCTGCCGCGCATGCCGGAACCACCACTCAGACGTGCCGGAAGCACGTGCCGGACACGCCGGAAACACCTAGCGGACAGACCGGAACCACCTGCCGAGCACGCCGGAGCCACCTGTTCGACTGGCTGGAACCACCTGCCGGACAGGCCAATATTAACTGCTGCCTATGCCAGAACCACCTGGGGGACAGTCCGGGATCACCTGCCAGCCATGGCGGAACCACCTCTCACACGTACCAGAACCACCTGCCGGAGAAGCTGGAAACACGTCCTGGACAGTCTGGAACCACCTGCCGGCCAAGCCTGAACCACCTGCCAAGCACAACGGAACAACCTGCCAGACACGCCAAAATCACCTGCGTGTTATGCCAGAACCACTTGGAGGACTCTCTGGGATGACCTGCCGGGCATGCCGGAACCACCTCTCAGACGTGCCAGAACCATGTGGCGGACAGTCCGGAATCACCTGTTGGGCATGCGCAACCACCTCTGAGACGTACCAGAACCACATGCCGTGCAGGCTGGAACCACCTACCGGACAGACCGGAATCACCTTTCGGGCATGCCGGAACCACCTGTCAGATGTGCCAGAAACACGTGCCGGAGACGCCGGAAGCACCTGCCAAGCACGTTGGAACCACCTGCTCAACTCGCCTGAACCACCTGCCGGACATGCCAAAATCACCTGCCGACTATGCCAGAACCACTTGGCGAACACTCCGGAATCACTTGCCGGGCATGCAGGAACCACCTCTCAGACATGCCAGAACCCCGTGCCAATGACCCCGGAAGCACCAGCCGAGCACGCCGGAACCACCTGCTCAACTCGCCTGAACCACATGCCGGATACGCAAAAATCACCTGCCCGCTACACCAGCACCACTTCGGGGAAAAGCCGGAATCACGTGAGGGGCATGCCGGCACAGCCTCTCAGACTGAACCTCGTGCCGGACACCACAGAACCACCTGCCGGACAGACCGGAACCACCTGCCGGACACGCCGGAACCACCGGCTCGACCCGCCGGAACGACCGCTGGACATGCAAAATCACCTGCCGGCTACGCCGGAAACACTTGGCGAACACTCCGGAATCACCTGCCGGGCATGCCCGAACCACCTCTCAGATATGCCAGAACCACGTGCCAATGACCCCGGAAGCACCTGCCGAGCACGCCGGAACCACCTGCTCGACTCGCCAGAACCACCTGCCGGACACGCAAAAATCACCTGCCGGCTACGCCACAACCAGTTGGGGAACACTTCGGAATCACCTGCCGGGCTTGCTGGAACCACCTGCCGGTCATGCCAAAATCACCTGCCAACTACGCCAGTACCGCTTGGCGGACACTGTGGAAACACCTGTCGGGCCGGCCGGAACCACATCTCACACGTGCCAGAACCATGTGCATGAGATGCTGGAACCACACCCCGAACAGACGGAAAACACCTGCCAGACCCGTCTGAACAACCTGCCGAGCACGCCGGAGCCACCTGCTCGACTCGCCGGAACCACCTACCTGACATGCCCAAATCACCAGCCGGGTATGCCAGAACCACTTGGCGGACACTCCGGAATCATCTGCCGGACATGCCGGAACCAGCTCTCAGACACACCAGAACCACGTGCCGGAGACGCCGGAAGCACCTGCCGAGCATGCCGGAGCCACCTGCTCGACTCGCCAGAAACACCTGCCGGACACGCCAAAATCACCTGCAGGGTACGCCATAACCACCTGGCGGACACTCCGAAATCACCTGTCGCGCATGCCGGAACCACCTCTCAGACGTGCCGGAAGCACGTGCCGGACACGCCGGAATCACCTAGCGGACAGACCGGAACCACCTGCCGAGCACGCCAGAGCCACCTGTTCGACTGGCTGGAACCATCTGCCGGACAGGCCAATATTAACTGCTGGCTATGCCAGAACCACCTGGGGGACAGTCCGGGATCACCTGCCAGCCATGGCGGAACCACCTCTCACACGTACCAGAACCACCTGCCGGAGAAGCTGGAAACACGTCCTGGACAGTCTGGAACCACCTGCCGACCAAGCCTGAACCACCTGCCAAGCACAACGGAACAACCTGCCAGACACGCCAAAATCACCTGCGTGTTATGCCAGAACCACTTGGAGGACTCTCTGGGATGACCTGCCGGGCATGCCGGAACCACCTCTCAGACGTGCCAGAACCATGTGGCGGACAGTCCGGAATCACCTGTTGGGCATGCGCAACCACCTCTGAGACGTACCAGAACCACATGCCGTGCAGGCTGGAACCACCTACCGGACAGACCAGAATCACCTTTCGGGCATGCCGGAACCACCTGTCAGATGTGCCAGAAACACGTGCCGGAGACGCCGGAAGCACCTGCCAAGCACGTTGGAACCACCTGCTCAACTCGCCTGAACCACCTGCCGGACATGCCAAAATCACCTGCCGACTATGCCAGAACCACTTGGCGAACACTCCGGAATCACTTGCCGGGCATGCAGGAACCACCTCTCAGACATGCCAGAACCCCGTGCCAATGACCCCGGAAGCACCAGCCGAGCACGCCGGAACCACCTGCTCAACTCGCCTGAACCACCTGCCGGACACGCCAAAATCACCTGCCCGCTACACCAGCACCACTTCGGGGACAAGCCGGAATCACGTGAGGGGCATGCCGGCACAGCCTCTCAGACTGAACGTCCTGCTGGACACCACAGAACCACCTGCCGGACAGACCGGAACCACCTGCCGGACACGCCGGAACCACCGGCTTGACCCGCCGGAACGACCGCTGGACATGCAAAATCACCTGCCGGCTACGCCGGAAACACTTGGCGAACACTCCGGAATCACCTGCCGGGCATGCCGGAACCACCTCTCAGATATGCCAGAACCACGTGCCAATGACCCTGGAAGCACCTGCCGACCACGCCGGAACCACCTGCTCGACTCGGCAGAACCACCTGCCAGACACGCAAAAATCACCTGCCGGCTACGCCACAACCAGTTGGGGAACACTTCGGAATCACCTGCCGGGCTTGCTGGAACCACCTGCCGGTCATGCCAAAATCACCTGCCAACTACGCCAGTACCACTTGGCGGACACTGTGGAAACACCTGTCGGGCCGGCCGGAACCACATCTCACACGTGCCAGAACCATGTGCATGAGATGCTGGAACCACACCCCGAACAGACGGAAAACACCTGCCAGACCCGTCTGAACAACCTGCCGAGCACGCCGGAGCCACCTGCTCGACTCGCCGGAACCACCTACCTGACATGCCCAAATCACCAGCCGGGTATGCCAGAACCACTTGGCGGACACTCCGGAATCATCTGCCGGACATGCCGGAACCAGCTCTCAGACACACCAGAACCACGTGCCGGAGACGCCGGAAGCACCTGCCGAGCATGCCGGAGCCACCTGCTCGACTCGCCAGAAACACCTGCCGGACACGCCAAAATCACCTGCCGGGTACGCCATAACCACCTGGTGGACACTCCGAAATCACCTGTCGCGCATACCGGAACCACGTCTCAGACGTGCCGGAAGCACGTGCCGGACACGCCGGAAACACCTACCGGACAGACCGGAGCCACCTGCCGAGCACGCCGGAGCCACCTGTTCGACTGGCTGGAACCACCTGCCGGACAGGCCAATATTAACTGCTGGCTATGCCAGAACCACCTGGGGGACAGTCCGGGATCACCTGCCAGCCATGGCGGAACCACCTCTCACACGTACCAGAACCACCTGCCGGAGAAGCTGGAAACACGTCCTGGACAGTCTGGAACCACCTGCCGGCCAAGCCTGAACCACCTGCCAAGCACAACGGAACAACCTGCCAGACACGCCAAAATCACCTGCGTGTTATGCCAGAACCACTTGGAGGACTCTCTGGGATGACCTGCCGGGCATGCCGGAACCACCTCTCAGACGTGCCAGAACCATGTGGCGGACAGTCCGGAATCACCTGTTGGGCATGCGCAACCTCCTCTGAGACGTACCAGAACCACATGCCGTGCAGGCTGGAACCACCTACCGGACAGACCGGAATCACCTTTCGGGCATGCCGGAACCACCTGTCAGATGTGCCAGAAACACGTGCCGGAGACGCCGGAAGCACCTGCCAAGCACGTTGGAACCACCTGCTCAACTCGCCTGAACCACCTGCCGGACATGCCAAAATCACCTGCCGACTATGCCAGAACCACTTGGCGAACACTCCGGAATCACTTGCAGGGCATGCAGGAACCACCTCTCAGACATGCCAGAACCCCGTGCCCATGACCCCGGAAGCACCAGCCGAGCACGCCGGAACCACCTGCTCAACTCGCCTGAACCACATGCCGGATACGCAAAAATCACCTGCCCGCTACACCAGCACCACTTCGGGGACAAGCCGGAATCACGTGAGGGGCATGCCTGCACAGCCTCTCAGACTGAACCTCGTGCAGGACACCACAGAACCACCTGCCGGACAGACCGGAACCACCTGCCGGTCACGCCGGAACCACCGGCTCGACCCGCCGGAACGACCGCTGGACATGCAAAATCACCTGCCGGCTACGCCGGAAACACTTGGCGAACACTCCGGAATCACCTGCCGGGCATGCCGGTACCACCTCTCAGATATGCCAGAACCACGTGCCAATGACCCCGGAAGCACCTGCCGAGCACGCCGGAACCACCTGCTCGACTCGCCAGAACCACCTGCTGGACATGCAAAAATCACCTGCCGGCTACGCCACAACCAGTTGGGGAACACTTCGGAATCACCTGCCGGGCTTGCTGGAACCACCTGCCGGTCATGCCAAAATCACCTGCCAACTACGCCAGTACCACTTGGCGGACACTGTGGAAACACCTGTCGGGCCAGCCAGAACAACATCTCACACGTGCCAGAACCATGTGCATGAGATGCTGGAACCACACCCCGAACAGATGGAAAACACCTGCCAGACCCGTCTGAACAACCTGCCGAGCACGCCGGAGCCACCTGCTCGACTCGCCGGAACCACCTACCTGACATGCCCAAATCACCAGCCGGGTATGCCAGAACCACTTGGCGGACACTCCGGAATCATCTGCCAGACATGCCGGAACCAGCTCTCAGACACACCAGAACCACGTGCCGGAGACGCCGGAAGCACCTGCCGAGCATGCCGGAGCCACCTGCTCGACTCGCCAGAAACACCTGCCGGACACGCCAAAATCACCTGCCGGGTACGCCAGAACCACCTGGCGGACACTCCGAAATCACCTGCCACGCATGCTGGAACCACCTCTCAGACGTGCCGGAAGCACGTGCCGGACACGCCGGAAACACCTAGCGGACAGACCGGAACCACCTGCCGAGCACGCCGGAGCCACCTGTTCGACTGGCTGGAACCACCTGCCGGACAGGCCAATATTAACTGCTGGCTATGCCAGAACCACCTGGGGGACAGTCCGGGATCACCTGCCAGCCATGGCGGAACCACCTCTCACACGTACCAGAACCACCTGCCGGAGAAGCTGGAAACACGTCCTGGACAGTCTGGAACCACCTGCCGGCCAAGCCTGAACCACCTGCCAAGCACAACGGAACAACCTGCCAGACACGCCAAAATCACCTGCGTGTTATGCCAGAACCACTTGGAGGACTCTCTGGGATGACCTGCCGGGCATGCCGGAACCACCTCTCAGACGTGCCAGAACCATGTGGCGGACAGTCCGGAATCACCTGTTGGGCATGCGCAACCACCTCTGAGACGTACCAGAACCACATGCCGTGCAGGCTGGAACCACCTACCGGACAGACCGGAATCACCTTTCGGGCATGCCGGAACCACCTGTCAGATGTGCCAGAAACACGTGCCGGAGACGCCGGAAGCACCTGCCAAGCACGTTGGAACCACCTGCTCAACTCGCCTGAACCACCTGCCGGACATGCCAAAATCACCTGCCGACTATGCCAGAACCACTTGGCGAACACTCCGGAATCACTTGCCGGGCATGCAGGAACCACATCTCAGACATGCCAGAACCCCGTGCCAATGACCCCGGAAGCACCAGCCGAGCACGCCGGAACCACCTGCTCAACTCGCCTGAACCACCTGCCGGACACGCCAAAATCACCTGCCCGCTACACCAGCACCACTTCGGGGACAAGCCGGAATCACGTGAGGGGCATGCCGGCACAGCCTCTCAGACTGAACCTCGTGCCGGACACCACAGAACCACCTGCCGGACAGACCGGAACCACCTGCCGGACACGCCGGAACCACCGGCTCGACCCGCCGGAACGACCGCTGGACATGCAAAATCACCTGCCGGCTACGCCGGAAACACTTGGCGAACACTCCGGAATCACCTGCCGGGCATGCCGGAACCACCTCTCAGATATGCCAGAACCACGTGCCAATGACCCCGGAAGCACCTGCCGAGCACGCCGGAACCACCTGCTCGACTCGCCAGAACCACCTGCCGGACACGCAAAAATCACCTGCCGGCTACGCCACAACCAGTTGGGGAACACTTCGGAATCACCTGCCGGGCTTGCTGGAACCACCTGCCGGTCATGCCAAAATCACCTGCCAACTACGCCAGTACCACTTGGCGGACACTGTGGAAACACCTGTCGGGCCAGCCAGAACAACATCTCACACGTGCCAGAACCATGTGCATGAGATGCTGGAACCACACCCCGAACAGATGGAAAACACCTGCCAGACCCGTCTGAACAACCTGCCGAGCACGCCGGAGCCACCTGCTCGACTCGCCGGAACCACCTACCTGACATGCCCAAATCACCAGCCGGGTATGCCAGAACCACTTGGCGGACACTCCGGAATCATCTGCCAGACATGCCGGAACCAGCTCTCAGACACACCAGAACCACTTGCCGGAGACGCCGGAAGCACCTGCCGAGCATGCCGGAGCCACCTGCTCGACTCGCCAGAAACACCTGCCGGACACGCCAAAATCACCTGCCGGGTACGCCAGAACCACCTGGCGGACACTCCGAAATCACCTGCCACGCATGCTGGAACCACCTCTCAGACGTGCCGGAAGCACGTGCCGGACACGCCGGAAACACCTAGCGGACAGACCGGAACCACCTGCCGAGCACGCCGGAGCCACCTGTTCGAGTGGCTGGAACCACCTGCCGGACAGGCCAATATTAACTGCTGGCTATGCCAGAACCACCTGGGGGACAGTCCGGGATCACCTGCCAGCCATGGCGGAACCACCTCTCACACGTACCAGAACCACCTGCCGGAGAAGCTGGAAACACGTCCTCGACAGTCTGGAACCACCTGCCGGCCAAGCCTGAACCACCTGCCAAGCACAACGGAACAACCTGCCAGACACGCCAAAATCACCTGCGTGTTATGCCAGAACCACTTGGAGGACTCTCTGGGATGACCTGCCGGGCATGCCGGAACCACCTCTCAGACGTGCCAGAACCATGTGGCGGACAGTCCGGAATCACCTGTTGGGCATGCGCAACCACCTCTGAGACGTACCAGAACCACATGCCGTGCAGGCTGGAACCACCTACCGGACAGACCGGAATCACCTTTCGGGCATGCCGGAACCACCTGTCAGATGTGCCAGAAACACGTGCCGGAGACGCCGGAAGCACCTGCCAAGCACGTTGGAACCACCTGCTCAACTCGCCTGAACCACCTGCCGGACATGCCAAAATCACCTGCCGACTATGCCAGAACCACTTGGCGAACACTCCGGAATCACTTGCCGGGCATGCAGGAACCACCTCTCAGACATGCCAGAACCCCGTGCCAATGACCCCGGAAGCACCAGCCGAGCACGCCGGAACCACCTGCTCAACTCGCCTGAACCACATGCCGGATACGCAAAAATCACCTGCCCGCTACACCAGCACCACTTCGGGGACAAGCCGGAATCACGTGAGGGGCATGCCTGCACAGCCTCTCAGACTGAACCTCGTGCCGGACACCACAGAACCACCTGCCGGACAGACCGGAACCACCTGCCGGACACGCCGGAACCACCGGCTCGACCCGCCGGAACGACCGCTGGACATGCAAAATCACCTGCCGGCTACGCCGGAAACACTTGGCGAACACTCCGGAATCACCTGCCGGGCATGCCGGAACCACCTCTCAGATATGCCAGAACCACGTGCCAATGACCCCGGAAGCACCTGCCGAGCACGCCGGAACCACCTGCTCGACTCGCCAGAACCACCTGCCGGACACGCAAAAATCACCTGCCGGCTACGCCACAACCAGTTGGGGAACACTTCGGAATCACCTGCCGGGCTTGCTGGAACCACCTGCCGGTCATGCCAAAATCACCTGCCAACTACGCCAGTACCACTTGGCGGACACTGTGGAAACACCTGTCGGGCCGGCCGGAACCACATCTCACACGTGCCAGAACCATGTGCATGAGATGCTGGAACCACACCCCGAACAGACGGAAAACACCTGCCAGACCCGTCTGAACAACCTGCCGAGCACGCCGGAGCCACCTGCTCGACTCGCCGGAACCACCTACCTGACATGCCCAAATCACCAGCCGGGTATGCCAGAACCACTTGGCGGACACTCCGGAATCATCTGCCGGACATGCCGGAACCAGCTCTCAGACACACCAGAACCACGTGCCGGAGACGCCGGAAGCACCTGCCGAGCATGCCGGAGCCACCTGCTCGACTCGCCAGAAACACCTGCCGGACACGCCAAAATCACCTGCCGGGTACGCCAGAACCACCTGGCGGACACTCCGAAATCACCTGTCGCGCATGCCGGAACCACCTCTCAGACGTGCCGGAAGCACGTGCCGGACACGCCGGAATCACCTAGCGGACAGACCGGAACCACCTGCCGAGAACGCCGGAGCCACCTGTTCGACTGGCTGGAACCACCTGCCGGACAGGCCAATATTAACTGCTGGCTATGCCAGAACCACCTGGGGGACAGTCCGGGATCACCTGCCAGCCATGGCGGAACCACCTCTCACACGTACCAGAACCACCTGCCGGAGAAGCTGGAAACACGTCCTGGACAGTCTGGAACCACCTGCCGGCCAAGCCTGAACCACCTGCCAAGCACAACGGAACAACCTGCCAGACACGCCAAAATCACCTGCGTGTTATGCCAGAACCACTTGGAGGACTCTCTGGGATGACCTGCCGGGCATGCCGGAACCACCTCTCAGACGTGCCAGAACCATGTGGCGGACAGTCCGGAATCACCTGTTGGGCATGCGCAACCACCTCTGAGACGTACCAGAACCACATGCCGTGCAGGCTGGAACCACCTACCGGACAGACCGGAATCACCTTTCGGGCATGCCGGAACCACCTGTCAGATGTGCCAGAAACACGTGCCGGAGACGCCGGAAGCACCTGCCAAGCACGTTGGAACCACCTGCTCAACTCGCCTGAACCACCTGCCGGACATGCCAAAATCACCTGCCGACTATGCCAGAACCACTTGGCGAACACTCCGGAATCACTTGCCGGGCATGCAGGAACCACATCTCAGACATGCCAGAACCCCGTGCCAATGACCCCGGAAGCACCAGCCGAGCACGCCGGAACCACCTGCTCAACTCGCCTGAACCACCTGCCGGACACGCCAAAATCACCTGCCCGCTACACCAGCACCACTTCGGGGACAAGCCGGAATCACGTGAGGGGCATGCCTGCACAGCCTCTCAGACTGAACCTCGTGCCGGACACCACAGAACCACCTGCCGGACAGACCGGAACCACCTGCCGGACACGCCGGAACCACCGGCTCGACCCGCCGGAACGACCGCTGGACATGCAAAATCACCTGCCGGCTACGCCGGAAACACTTGGCGAACACTCCGGAATCACCTGCCGGGCATGCCGGTACCACCTCTCAGATATGCCAGAACCACGTGCCAATGACCCCGGAAGCACCTGCCGAGCACGCCGGAACCACCTGCTCGACTCGCCAGAACCACCTGCCGGACACGCAAAAATCACCTGCCGGCTACGCCACAACCAGTTGGGGAACACTTCGGAATCATCTGCCGGGCTTGCTGGAACCACCTGCCGGTCATGCCAAAATCACCTGCCAACTACGCCAGTACCACTTGGCGGACACTGTGGAAACACCTGTCGGGCCGGCCGGAACCACATCTCACACGTGCCAGAACCATGTGCATGAGATGCTGGAACCACACCCCGAACAGACGGAAAACACCTGCCAGACCCGTCTGAACAACCTGCCGAGCACGCCGGAGCCACCTGCTCGACTCGCCGGAACCACCTACCTGACATGCCCAAATCACCAGCCGGGTATGCCAGAACCACTTGGCGGACACTCCGGAATCATCTGCCGGACATGCCGGAACCAGCTCTCAGACACACCAGAACCACGTGCCGGAGACGCCGGAAGCACCTGCCGAGCATGTCGGAGCCACCTGCTCGACTCGCCAGAAACACCTGCCGGACACGCCAAAATCACCTGCCGGGTACGCCAGAACCACCTGGCGGACACTCCGAAATCTCCTGTCGCGCATGCCGGAACCACCTCTCAGACGTGCCGGAAGCACGTGCCGGACATGCCGGAATCACCTAGCGGACAGACCGGAACCACCTGCCGAGCACGCCGGAGCCACCTTTTCGACTGGCTGGAACCACCTGCCGGACAGGCCAATATTAACTGCTGGCTATGCCAGAACCACCTGGGGGACAGTCCGGGATCACCTGCCAGCCATGGCGGAACCACCTCTCACACGTACCAGAACCACCTGCCGGAGAAGCTGGAAACACGTCCTGGACAGTCTGGAACCACCTGCCGGCCAAGCCTGAACCACCTGCCAAGCACAACGGAACAACCTGCCAGACACGCCAAAATCACCTGCGTGTTATGCCAGAACCACTTGGAGGACTCTCTGGGATGACCTGCCGGGCATGCCGGAACCACCTCTCAGACGTGCCAGAACCATGTGGCGGACAGTCTGGAATCACCTGTTGGGCATGCGCAACCACCTCTGAGACGTACCAGAACCACATGCCGTGCAGGCTGGATCCACCTACCGGACAGACCGGAATCACCTTTCGGGCATGCCGGAACCACCTGTCAGATGTGCCACAAACACGTGCCGGAGACGCCGGAAGCACCTGCCAAGCACGTTGGAACCACCTGCTCAACTCGCCTGAACCACCTGCCGGACATGCCAAAATCACCTGCCGACTATGCCAGAACCACTTGGCGAACACTCCGGAATCACTTGCCGGGCATGCAGGAACCACCTCTCAGATATGCCAGAACCCTGTGCCAATGACCCCGGAAGCATCAGCCGAGCACGCCTGAACCACCTGCTCAACTCGCCTGAACCACCTGCCGGACACGCCAAAATCACCTGCCCGCTACACCAGCACCACTTCGGGGACAAGCCGGAATCACGTGAGGGGCATGCCTGCACAGCCTCTCAGACTGAACCTCGTGCCGGACACCACAGAACCACCTGCCGGACAGACCGGAACCACCTGCCGGACACGCCGGAACCACCGGCTCGACCCGCCGGAACGACCGCTGGACATGCAAAATCACCTGCCGGCTATGCCGGAAACACTTGGCGAACACTCCGGAATCACCTGCCGGGCATGCCGGTACCACCTCTCAGATATGCCAGAACCACGTGCCAATGACCCCGGAAGCACCTGCCGAGCACGCCGGAACCACCTGCTCGACTCGCCAGAACCACCTGCCGGACACGCAAAAATCACCTGCCGGCTACGCCACAACCAGTTGGGGAACACTTCGGAATCACCTGCCGGGCTTGCTGGAACCACCTGCCGGTCATGCCAAAATCACCTGCCAACTACGCCAGTACCACTTGGCGGACACTGTGGAAACACCTGTCGGGCCAGCCAGAACAACATCTCACACGTGCCAGAACCATGTGCATGAGATGCTGGAACCACACCCCGAACAGACGGAAAACACCTGCCAGACCCGTCTGAACAACCTTCCGAGCACGCCGGAGCCACCTGCTCGACTCGCCGGAACCACCTACCTGACATGCCCAAATCACCAGCCGGGTATGCCAGAACCACTTGGCGGACACTCCGGAATCATCTGCCGGACATGCCGGAACCAGCTCTCAGACACACCAGAACCACGTGCCGGAGACGCCGGAAGCACCTGCCGAGCATGCCGGAGCCACCTGCTCGACTCGCCAGAAACACCTGCCGGACACGCCAAAATCACCTGCCGGGTACGCCATAACCACCTGGCGGACACTCCGAAATCACCTGTCGCGCATGCCGGAACCACCTCTCAGACGTGCCGGAAGCACGTGCCGGACACGCCGGAATCACCTAGCGGACAGACCGGAACCACCTGCCGAGCACGCCAGAGCCACCTGTTCGACTGGCTGGAACCATCTGCCGGACAGGCCAATATTAACTGCTGGCTATGCCAGAACCACCTGGGGGACAGTCCGGGATCACCTGCCAGCCATGGCGGAACCACCTCTCACACGTACCAGAACCACCTGCCGGAGAAGCTGGAAACACGTCCTGGACAGTCTGGAACCACCTGCCGACCAAGCCTGAACCACCTGCCAAGCACAACGGAACAACCTGCCAGACACGCCAAAATCACCTGCGTGTTATGCCAGAACCACTTGGAGGACTCTCTGGGATGACCTGCCGGGCATGCCGGAACCACCTCTCAGACGTGCCAGAACCATGTGGCGGACAGTCCGGAATCACCTGTTGGGCATGCGCAACCACCTCTGAGACGTACCAGAACCACATGCCGTGCAGGCTGGAACCACCTACCGGACAGACCAGAATCACCTTTCGGGCATGCCGGAACCACCTGTCAGATGTGCCAGAAACACGTGCCGGAGACGCCGGAAGCACCTGCCAAGCACGTTGGAACCACCTGCTCAACTCGCCTGAACCACCTGCCGGACATGCCAAAATCACCTGCCGACTATGCCAGAACCACTTGGCGAACACTCCGGAATCACTTGCCGGGCATGCAGGAACCACCTCTCAGACATGCCAGAACCCCGTGCCAATGACCCCGGAAGCACCAGCCGAGCACGCCGGAACCACCTGCTCAACTCGCCTGAACCACATGCCGGATACGCCAAAATCACCTGCCCGCTACACCAGCACCACTTCGGGGACAAGCCGGAATCACGTGAGGGGCATGCCTGCACAGCCTCTCAGACTGAACCTCGTGCAGGACACCACAGAACCACCTGCCGGACAGACCGGAACCACCTGCCGGTCACGCCGGAACCACCGGCTCGACCCGCCGGAACGACCGCTGGACATGCAAAATCACCTGCCGGCTACGCCGGAAACACTTGGCGAACACTCCGGAATCACCTGCCGGGCATGCCGGTACCACCTCTCAGATATGCCAGAACCACGTGCCAATGACCCCGGAAGCACCTGCCGAGCACGCCGGAACCACCTGCTCGACTCGCCAGAACCACCTGCCGGACACGCAAAAATCACCTGCCGGCTACGCCACAACCAGTTGGGGAACACTTCGGAATCACCTGCCGGGCTTGCTGGAACCACCTGCCGGTCATGCCAAAATCACCTGCCAACTACGCCAGTACCACTTGGCGGACACTGTGGAAACACCTGTCGGGCCAGCCAGAACAACATCTCACACGTGCCAGAACCATGTGCATGAGATGCTGGAACCTCACCCCGAACAGATGGAAAACACCTGCCAGACCCGTCTGAACAACCTGCCGAGCACGCCGGAGCCACCTGCTCGACTCGCCGGAACCACCTACCTGACATGCCCAAATCACCAGCCGGGTATGCCAGAACCACTTGGCGGACACTCCGGAATCATCTGCCAGACATGCCGGAACCAGCTCTCAGACACACCAGAACCACGTGCCGGAGACGCCGGAAGCACCTGCCGAGCATGCCGGAGCCACCTGCTCGACTCGCCAGAAACACCTGCCGGACACGCCAAAATCACCTGCCGGGTACGCCAGAACCACCTGGCGGACACTCCGAAATCACCTGCCACGCATGCTGGAACCACCTCTCAGACGTGCCGGAAGCACGTGCCGGACACGCCGGAAACACCTAGCGGACAGACCGGAACCACCTGCCGAGCACGCCGGAGCCACCTGTTCGACTGGCTGGAACCACCTGCCGGACAGGCCAATATTAACTGCTGGCTATGCCAGAACCACCTGGGGGACAGTCCGGGATCACCTGCCAGCCATGGCGGAACCACCTCTCACACGTACCAGAACCACCTGCCGGAGAAGCTGGAAACACGTCCTGGACAGTCTGGAACCACCTGCCGGCCAAGCCTGAACCACCTGCCAAGCACAACGGAACAACCTGCCAGACACGCCAAAATCACCTGCGTGTTATGCCAGAACCACTTGGAGGACTCTCTGGGATGACCTGCCGGGCATGCCGGAACCACCTCTCAGACGTGCCAGAACCATGTGGCGGACAGTCCGGAATCACCTGTTGGGCATGCGCAACCACCTCTGAGACGTACCAGAACCACATGCCGTGCAGGCTGGAACCACCTACCGGACAGACCGGAATCACCTTTCGGGCATGCCGGAACCACCTGTCAGATGTGCCAGAAACACGTGCCGGAGACGCCGGAAGCACCTGCCAAGCACGTTGGAACCACCTGCTCAACTCGCCTGAACCACCTGCCGGACATGCCAAAATCACCTGCCGACTATGCCAGAACCACTTGGCGAACACTCCGGAATCACTTGCCGGGCATGCAGGAACCACCTCTCAGACATGCCAGAACCCCGTGCCAATGACCCCGGAAGCACCAGCCGAGCACGCCGGAACCACCTGCTCAACTCGCCTGAACCACATGCCGGATACGCAAAAATCACCTGCCCGCTACACCAGCACCACTTCGGGGACAAGCCGGAATCACGTGAGGGGCATGCCTGCACAGCCTCTCAGACTGAACCTCGTGCCGGACACCACAGAACCACCTGCCGGACAGACCGGAACCACCTGCCGGACACGCCGGAACCACCGGCTCGACCCGCCGGAACGACCGCTGGACATGCAAAATCACCTGCCGGCTACGCCGGAAACACTTGGCGAACACTCCGGAATCACCTGCCGGGCATGCCGGAACCACCTCTCAGATATGCCAGAACCACGTGCCAATGACCCCGGAAGCACCTGCCGAGCACGCCGGAACCACCTGCTCGACTCGCCAGAACCACCTGCCGGACACGCAAAAATCACCTGCCGGCTACGCCACAACCAGTTGGGGAACACTTCGGAATCACCTGCCGGGCTTGCTGGAACCACCTGCCGGTCATGCCAAAATCACCTGCCAACTACGCCAGTACCACTTGGCGGACACTGTGGAAACACCTGTCGGGCCGGCCGGAACCACATCTCACACGTGCCAGAACCATGTGCATGAGATGCTGGAACCACACCCCGAACAGACGGAAAACACCTGCCAGACCCGTCTGAACAACCTGCCGAGCACGCCGGAGCCACCTGCTCGACTCGCCGGAACCACCTACCTGACATGCCCAAATCACCAGCCGGGTATGCCAGAACCACTTGGCGGACACTCCGGAATCATCTGCTGGACATGCCGGAACCAGCTCTCAGACACACCAGAACCACGTGCCGGAGACGCCGGAAGCACCTGCCGAGCATGCCGGAGCCACCTGCTCGACTCGCCAGAAACACCTGCCGGACACGCCAAAATCACCTGCCGGGTACGCCAGAACCACCTGGCGGACACTCCGAAATCACCTGTCGCGCATGCCGGAACCACCTCTCAGACGTGCCGGAAGCACGTGCCGGACACGCCGGAATCACCTAGCGGACAGACCGGAACCACCTGCCGAGCACGCCGGAGCCACCTGTTCGACTGGCTGGAACCACCTGCCGGACAGGCCAATATTAACTGCTGGCTATGCCAGAACCACCTGGGGGACAGTCCGGGATCACCTGCCAGCCATGGCGGAACCACCTCTCACACGTACCAGAACCACCTGCCGGAGAAGCTGGAAACACGTCCTCGACAGTCTGGAACCACCTGCCGGCCAAGCCTGAACCACCTGCCAAGCACAACGGAACAACCTGCCAGACACGCCAAAATCACCTGCGTGTTATGCCAGAACCACTTGGAGGACTCTCTGGGATGACCTGCCGGGCATGCCGGAACCACCTCTCAGACGTGCCAGAACCATGTGGCGGACAGTCCGGAATCACCTGTTGGGCATGCGCAACCACCTCTGAGACGTACCAGAACCACATGCCGTGCAGGCTGGAACCACCTACCGGACAGACCGGAATCACCTTTCGGGCATGCCGGAACCACCTGTCAGATGTGCCAGAAACACGTGCCGGAGACGCCGGAAGCACCTGCCAAGCACGTTGGAACCACCTGCTCAACTCGCCTGAACCACCTGCCGGACATGCCAAAATCACCTGCCGACTATGCCAGAACCACTTGGCGAACACTCCGGAATCACTTGCCGGGCATGCAGGAACCACATCTCAGACATGCCAGAACCCCGTGCCAATGACCCCGGAAGCACCAGCCGAGCACGCCGGAACCACCTGCTCAACTCGCCTGAACCACCTGCCGGACACGCCAAAATCACCTGCCCGCTACACCAGCACCACTTCGGGGACAAGCCGGAATCACGTGAGGGGCATGCCTGCACAGCCTCTCAGACTGAACCTCGTGCCGGACACCACAGAACCACCTGCCGGACAGACCGGAACCACCTGCCGGACACGCCGGAACCACCGGCTCGACCCGCCGGAACGACCGCTGGACATGCAAAATCACCTGCCGGCTACGCCGGAAACACTTGGCGAACACTCCGGAATCACCTGCCGGGCATGCCGGTACCACCTCTCAGATATGCCAGAACCACGTGCCAATGACCCCGGAAGCACCTGCCGAGCACGCCGGAACCACCTGCTCGACTCGCCAGAACCACCTGCCGGACACGCAAAAATCACCTGCCGGCTACGCCACAACCAGTTGGGGAACACTTCGGAATCATCTGCCGGGCTTGCTGGAACCACCTGCCGGTCATGCCAAAATCACCTGCCAACTACGCCAGTACCACTTGGCGGACACTGTGGAAACACCTGTCGGGCCGGCCGGAACCACATCTCACACGTGCCAGAACCATGTGCATGAGATGCTGGAACCACACCCCGAACAGACGGAAAACACCTGCCAGACCCGTCTGAACAACCTGCCGAGCACGCCGGAGCCACCTGCTCGACTCGCCGGAACCACCTACCTGACATGCCCAAATCACCAGCCGGGTATGCCAGAACCACTTGGCGGACACTCCGGAATCATCTGCCGGACATGCCGGAACCAGCTCTCAGACACACCAGAACCACGTGCCGGAGACGCCGGAAGCACCTGCCGAGCATGTCGGAGCCACCTGCTCGACTCGCCAGAAACACCTGCCGGACACGCCAAAATCACCTGCCGGGTACGCCAGAACCACCTGGCGGACACTCCGAAATCACCTGTCGCGCATGCCGGAACCACCTCTCAGACGTGCCGGAAGCACGTGCCGGACATGCCGGAATCACCTAGCGGACAGACCGGAACCACCTGCCGAGCACGCCGGAGCCACCTGTTCGACTGGCTGGAACCACCTGCCGGACAGGCCAATATTAACTGCTGGCTATGCCAGAACCACCTGGGGGACAGTCCGGGATCACCTGCCAGCCATGGCGGAACCACCTCTCACACGTACCAGAACCACCTGCCGGAGAAGCTGGAAACACGTCCTGGACAGTCTGGAACCACCTGCCGGCCAAGCCTGAACCACCTGCCAAGCACAACGGAACAACCTGCCAGACACGCCAAAATCACCTGCGTGTTATGCCAGAACCACTTGGAGGACTCTCTGGGATGACCTGCCGGGCATGCCGGAACCACCTCTCAGACGTGCCAGAACCATGTGGCGGACAGTCTGGAATCACCTGTTGGGCATGCGCAACCACCTCTGAGACGTACCAGAACCACATGCCGTGCAGGCTGGATCCACCTACCGGACAGACCGGAATCACCTTTCGGGCATGCCGGAACCACCTGTCAGATGTGCCACAAACACGTGCCGGAGACGCCGGAAGCACCTGCCAAGCACGTTGGAACCACCTGCTCAACTCGCCTGAACCACCTGCCGGACATGCCAAAATCACCTGCCGACTATGCCAGAACCACTTGGCGAACACTCCGGAATCACTTGCCGGGCATGCAGGAACCACCTCTCAGATATGCCAGAACCCCGTGCCAATGACCCCGGAAGCATCAGCCGAGCACGCCTGAACCACCTGCTCAACTCGCCTGAACCACCTGCCGGACACGCCAAAATCACCTGCCCGCTACACCAGCACCACTTCGGGGACAAGCCGGAATCACGTGAGGGGCATGCCTGCACAGCCTCTCAGACTGAACCTCGTGCCGGACACCACAGAACCACCTGCCGGACAGACCGGAACCACCTGCCGGACACGCCGGAACCACCGGCTCGACCCGCCGGAACGACCGCTGGACATGCAAAATCACCTGCCGGCTATGCCGGAAACACTTGGCGAACACTCCGGAATCACCTGCCGGGCATGCCGGTACCACCTCTCAGATATGCCAGAACCACGTGCCAATGACCCCGGAAGCACCTGCCGAGCACGCCGGAACCACCTGCTCGACTCGCCAGAACCACCTGCCGGACACGCAAAAATCACCTGCCGGCTACGCCACAACCAGTTGGGGAACACTTCGGAATCACCTGCCGGGCTTGCTGGAACCACCTGCCGGTCATGCCAAAATCACCTGCCAACTACGCCAGTACCACTTGGCGGACACTGTGGAAACACCTGTCGGGCCAGCCAGAACAACATCTCACACGTGCCAGAACCATGTGCATGAGATGCTGGAACCACACCCCGAACAGACGGAAAACACCTGCCAGACCCGTCTGAACAACCTTCCGAGCACGCCGGAGCCACCTGCTCGACTCGCCGGAACCACCTACCTGACATGCCCAAATCACCAGCCGGGTATGCCAGAACCACTTGGCGGACACTCCGGAATCATCTGCCGGACATGCCGGAACCAGCTCTCAGACACACCAGAACCACGTGCCGGAGACGCCGGAAGCACCTGCCGAGCATGTCGGAGCCACCTGCTCGACTCGCCAGAAACACAAGCCGGACACGCCAAAATCACCTGCCGGGTACGCCAGAACCACCTGGCGGACACTCCGAAATCACCTGTCGCGCATGCCGGAACCACCTCTCAGACGTGCCGGAAGCACGTGCCGGACACGCCGGAATCACCTAGCGGACAGACCGGAACCACCTGCCGAGCACGCCGGAGCCACCTGTTCGACTGGCTGGAACCACCTGCCGGACAGGCCAATATTAACTGCTGGCTATGCCAGAACCACCTGGGGGACAGTCCGGGATCACCTGCCAGCCATGGCGGAACCACCTCTCACACGTACCAGAACCACCTGCCGGAGAAGCTGGAAACACGTCCTGGACAGACTGGAACCACGTGACGGCCATGCCTGAACCACCTGCCAAGCACAACGGAACAACCTGCCAGACACGCCAAAATCACCTGCGTGTTATGCCAGAACCACTTGGAGGACTCTCTGGGATGACCTGCCGGGCATGCCGGAACCACCTCTCAGACGTGCCAGAACCATGTGGCTGACAGTCCGGAATCACCTGTTGGGCATGCGCAACCACCTCAGAGACGTACCAGAACCACATGCCGTGCAGGCTGGAACCACCTACCGGACAGACCGGAATCACCTTTCGGGCATGCCGGAACCACCTGTCAGATGTGCCACAAACACGTGCCGGAGACGCCGGAAGCACCTGCCAAGCACGTTGGAACCACCTGCTCAACTCGCCTGAACCACCTGCCGGACATGCCAAAATCACCTGCCGACTATGCCAGAACCACTTGGCGAACACTCCGGAATCACTTGCCGGGCATGCAGGAACCACATCTCAGACATGCCAGAACCCCGTGCCAATGACCCCGGAAGCACCAGCCGAGCACGCCGGAACCACCTGCTCAACTCGCCTGAACCACCTGCCGGACACGCCAAAATCACCTGCCCGCTACACCAGCACCACTTCGGGGACAAGCCGGAATCACGTGAGGGGCATGCCGGCACAGCCTCTCAGACTGAACCTCGTGCCGGACACCACAGAACCACCTGCCGGACAGACCGGAACCACCTGCCGGACACGCCGGAACCACCGGCTCGACCCGCCGGAACGACCGCTGGACATGCAAAATCACCTGCCGGCTACGCCGGAAACACTTGGCGAACACTCCGGAATCACCTGCCGGGCATGCCGGAACCACCTCTCAGATATGCCAGAACCACGTGCCAATGACCCCGGAAGCACCTGCCGAGCACGCCGGAACCACCTGCTCGACTCGCCAGAACCACCTGCCGGACACGCAAAAATCACCTGCCGGCTACGCCACAACCAGTTGGGGAACACTTCGGAATCACCTGCCGGGCTTGCTGGAACCACCTGCCGGTCATGCCAAAATCACCTGCCAACTACGCCAGTACCACTTGGCGGACACTGTGGAAACACATGTTGGGCCGGCCGGAACCACATCTCAGACGTGCCAGAACCATGTGCATGAGATGCAGGATCCACACCCTGAATAGACGGAAAACACCTGCCAGACCCGTCTGAACAACCTGCCGAGCACGCCGGAGCCACCTGCTCGACTCGCCGGAACCACCTACCTGACATGCCCAAATCACCAGCCGGGTATGCCAGAACCACTTGGCGGACACTCCGGAATCATCTGCCGGACATGCCGGAACCAGCTCTCAGACACACCAGAACCACGTGCCGGAGACGCCGGAAGCACCTGCCGGGCATGCCGGAGCCACCTGCTCGACTCGCCAGAAACACCTGCCGGACACGCCAAAATCACCTGCCGGGTACGCCAGAACCACCTGGCGGACACTCCGAAATCACCTGTCGCGCATGCCGGAACCACCTCTCAGACGTGCCGGAAGCACGTGCCGGACACGCCGGAATCACCTAGCGGACAGACCGGAACCACCTGCCGAGCACGCCAGAGCCACCTGTTCGACTGGCTGGAACCACCTGCCGGACAGGCCAATATTAACTGCTGGCTATGCCAGAACCACCTGGGGGACAGTCCGGGATCACCTGCCAGCCATGGCGGAACCACCTCTCACACGTACCAGAACCACCTGCCGGAGAAGCTGGAAACACGTCCTGGACAGTCTGGAACCACCTGCCGACCAAGCCTGAACCACCTGCCAAGAACAACGGAACAACCTGCCAGACACGCCAAAATCACCTGCGTGTTATGCCAGAACCACTTGGAGGACTCTCTGGGATGACCTGCCGGGCATGCCGGAACCACCTCTCAGACGTGCCAGAACCATGTGGCGGACAGTCCGGAATCACCTGTTGGGCATGCGCAACCACCTCTGAGACGTACCAGAACCACATGCCGTGCAGGCTGGAACCACCTACCGGACAGACCGGAATCACCTTTCGGGCATGCCGGAACCACCTGTCAGATGTGCCAGAAACACGTGCCGGAGACGCCGGAAGCACCTGCCAAGCACGTTGGAACCACCTGCTCAACTCGCCTGAACCACCTGCCGGACATGCCAAAATCACCTGCCGACTATGCCAGAACCACTTGGCGAACACTCCGGAATCACTTGCCGGGCATGCAGGAACCACATCTCAGACATGCCAGAACCCCGTGCCAATGACCCCGGAAGCACCAGCCGAGCACGCCGGAACCACCTGCTCAACTCGCCTGAACCACCTGCCGGACACGCCAAAATCACCTGCCCGCTACACCAGCACCACTTCGGGGACAAGCCGGAATCACGTGAGGGGCATGCCGGCACAGCCTCTCAGACTGAACCTCGTGCCGGACACCACAGAACCACCTGCCGGACAGACCGGAACCACCTGCCGGACACGCCGGAACCACCGGCTCGACCCTCCGGAACGACCGCTGGGCATGCAAAATCACCTGCCGGCTACGCCGGAAACACTTGGCGAACACTCCGGAATCACCTGCCGGGCATGCCGGAACCACCTCTCAGATATGCCAGAACCACGTGCCAATGACCCCGGAAGCACCTGCCGAGCACGCCGGAACCACCTGCTCGACTCGCCAGAACCACCTGCCGGACACGCAAAAATCACCTGCCGGCTACGCCACAACCAGTTGGGGAACACTTCGGAATCACCTGCCGGGCTTGCTGGAACCACCTGCCGGTCATGCCAAAATCACCTGCCAACTACGCCAGTACCACTTGGCGGACACTGTGGAAACACCTGTCGGGCCAGCCAGAACAACATCTCACACGTGCCAGAACCATGTGCATGAGATGCTGGAACCACACCCCGAACCGATGGAAAACACCTGCCAGACCCGTCTGAACAGCCTGCCGAGCACGCCGGAGCCACCTGCTCGACTCGCCGGAACCACCTACCTGACATGCCCAAATCACCAGCCGGGTATGCCAGAACCACTTGGCGGACACTCCGGAATCATCTGCCAGACATGCCGGAACCAGCTCTCAGACACACCAGAACCACGTGCCGGAGACGCCGGAAGCACCTGCCGAGCATGCCGGAGCCACCTGCTCGACTCGCCAGAAACACCTGCCGGACACGCCAAAATCACCTGCCGGGTACGCCAGAACCACCTGGCGGACACTCCGAAATCACCTGCCGCGCATGCTGGAACCACCTCTCAGACGTGCCGGAAGCACGTGCCGGACACGCCGGAAACACCTAGCGGACAGACCGGAACCACCTGCCGAGCACGCCGGAGCCACCTGTTCGACTGGCTGGAACCACCTGCCGGACAGGCCAATATTAACTGCTGGCTATGACAGAACCACCTGGGGGACAGTCCGGGATCACCTGCCAGCCATGGCGGAACCACCTCTCACACGTACCAGAACCACCTGCCAGAGAAGCTGGAAACACGTCCTCGACAGTCTGGAACCACCTGCCGGCCAAGCCTGAACCACCTGCCAAGCACAACGGAACAACCTGCCAGACACGCCAAAATCACCTGCGTGTTATGCCAGAACCACTTGGAGGACTCTCTGGGATGACCTGCCGGGCATGCCGGAACCACCTCTCAGACGTGCCAGAACCATGTGGCGGACAGTCCGGAATCACCTGTTGGGCATGCGCAACCACCTCTGAGCCGTACCAGAACCACATGCCGTGCAGGCTGGAACCACCTACCGGACAGACCGGAATCACCTTTCGGGCATGCCGGAACCACCTGTCAGATGTGCCAGAAACACGTGCCGGAGACGCCGGAAGCACCTGCCAAGCACGTTGGAACCACCTGCTCAACTCGCCTGAACCACCTGCCGGACATGCCAAAATCACCTGCCGACTATGCCAGAACCACTTGGCGAACACTCCGGAATCACTTGCCGGGCATGCAGGAACCACCTCTCAGACATGCCAGAACCCCGTGCCCATGACCCCGGAAGCACCAGCCGAGCACGCCGGAACCACCTGCTCAACTCGCCTGAACCACATGCCGGATACGCAAAAATCACCTGCCCGCTACACCAGCACCACTTCGGGGACAAGCCGGAATCACGTGAGGGGCATGCCTGCACAGCCTCTCAGACTGAACCTCGTGCCGGACACCACAGAACCACCTGCCGGACAGACCGGAACCACCTGCCGGACACGCCGGAACCACCGGCTCGACCCGCCGGAACGACCGCTGGACATGCAAAATCACCTGCCGGCTACGCCGGAAACACTTGGCGAACACTCCGGAATCATCTGCCGGGCATGCCGGAACCACCTCTCAGATATGCCAGAACCACGTGCCAATGACCCCGGAAGCACCTGCCGAGCACGCCGGAACCACCTGCTCGACTCGCCAGAACCACCTGCCGGACACGCAAAAATCACCTGCCGGCTACGCCACAACCAGTTGGGGAACACTTCGGAATCACCTGCCGGGCTTGCTGGAACCACCTGCCGGTCATGCCAAAATCACCTGCCAACTACGCCAGTACCACTTGGCGGACACTGTGGAAACACCTGTTGGGCCGGCCGGAACCACATCTCAGACGTGCCAGAACCATGTGCATGAGATGCAGGAACCACACCCCGAATAGACGGAAAACACCTGACAGACCCGTCTGAACAACCTGCCGAGCACGCCGGAGCCACCTGCTCGACTCGCCGGAACCACCTACCTGACATGCCCAAATCACCAGCCGGGTATGCCAGAACCACTTGGCGGACACTCCGGAATCTTCAGCCAGACATGCCGGAACCAGCTCTCAGACACACCAGAACCACGTGCCGGAGACGCCGGAAGCACCTGCCGAGCATGCCGGAGCCACCTGCTCGACTCGCCAGAAACACCTGCCGGACACGCCAAAATCACCTGCCGGGTACGCCAGAACCACCTGGCGGACACTCCGAAATCACCTGTCGCGCATGCCGGAACCACCTCTCAGACGTGCCGGAAGCACGTGCCGGACACGCCGGAAACACCTACCGGACAGACCGGAGCCACCTGCCGAGCACGCCGGAGCCACCTGTTCGACTGGCTGGAACCACCTGCCGGACAGGCCAATATTAACTGCTGGCTATGCCAGAACCACCTGGGGGACAGTCCGGGATCACCTGCCAGCCATGGCGGAACCACCTCTCACACGTACCAGAACCACCTGCCGGAGAAGCTGGAAACACGTCCTCGACAGTCTGGAACCACCTGCCGGCCAAGCCTGAACCACCTGCCAAGCACAACGGAACAACCTGCCAGACACGCCAAAATCACCTGCGTGTTATGCCAGAACCACTTGGAGGACTCTCTGGGATGACCTGCCGGGCATGCCGGAACCACCTCTCAGACGTGCCAGAACCATGTGGCGGACAGTCCGGAATCACCTGTTGGGCATGCGCAACCACCTCTGAGACGTACCAGAACCACATGCCGTGCAGGCTGGAACCACCTACCGGACAGACCGGAATCACCTTTCGGGCATGCCGGAACCACCTGTCAGATGTGCCAGAAACACGTGCCGGAGACGCCGGAAGCACCTGCCAAGCACGTTGGAACCACCTGCTCAACTCACCTGAACCACCTGCCGGACATGCCAAAATCACCTGCCGACTATGCCAGAACCACTTGGCGAACACTCCGGAATCACTTGCCGGGCATGCAGGAACCACATCTCAGACATGCCAGAACCCCGTGCCAATGACCCCGGAAGCACCAGCCGAGCACGCCGGAACCACCTGCTCAACTCGCCTGAACGACCTGCCGGACACGCCAAAATCACCTGCCCGCTACACCAGCACCACTTCGGGGACAAGCCGGAATCACGTGAGGGGCATGCCGGCACAGCCTCTCAGACTGAACCTCGTGCCGGACACCACAGAACCACCTGCCGGACAGACCGGAACCACCTGCCGGACACGCCGGAACCACCGGCTCGACCCGCCGGAACGACCGCTGGACATGCAAAATAACCTGCCGGCTACGCCGGAAACACTTGGCGAACACTCCGGAATCACCTGCCGGGCATGCCGGAACCACCTCTCAGATATGCCAGAACCACGTGCCAATGACCCTGGAAGCACCTGCCGAGCACGCCGGAACCACCTGCTCGACTCGGCAGAACCACCTGCCGGACACGCAAAAATCACCTGCCGGCTACGCCACAACCAGTTGGGGAACACTTCGGAATCACCTGCCGGGCTTGCTGGAACCACCTGCCGGTCATGCCAAAATCACCTGCCAACTACGCCAGTACCACTTGGCGGACACTGTGGAAACACCTGTTGGGCCGGCCGGAACCACATCTCAGACGTGCCAGAACCATGTGCATGAGATGAAGGAACCACACCCCGAATAGACGGAAAACACCTGCCAGACCCGTCTGAACAACCTGCCGAGCACGCCGGAGCCACCTGCTCGACTCGCCGGAACCACCTACCTGACATGCCCAAATCACCAGCCGGGTATGCCAGAACCACTTGGCGGACACTCCGGAATCATCTGCCGGACATGCCGGAACCAGCTCTCAGACACACCAGAACCACGTGCCGGAGACGCCGGAAGCACCTGCCGAGCATGCCGGAGCCACCTGCTCGACTCGCCAGAAACACCTGCCGGACACGCCAAAATCACCTGCCGGGTACGCCAGAACCACCTGGCGGACACTCCGAAATCACCTGTCGCGCATGCCGGAACCACCTCTCAGACGTGCCGGAAGCACGTGCCGGACACGCCGGAATCACCTAGCGGACAGACCGGAACCACCTGCCGAGCACGCCGGAGCCACCTGTTCGACTGGCTGGAACCACCTGCCGGACAGGCCAATATCAACTGCTGGCTATGCCAGAACCACCTGGGGGACAGTCCGGGATCACCTGCCAGCCATGGCGGAACCACCTCTCACACGTACCAGAACCACCTGCCGGAGAAGCTGGAAACACGTCCTGGACAGACTGGAACCACGTGACGGCCATGCCTGAACCACCTGCCGAGCATGGCGGAACCATCTGCCGGACACGCCAAAATCACCTGCAGGCTACGCCAGAACCACTTGGACGACTCTCCCAAATGACCTGCCGGGCATGTTGGAACCAACTCTCAGACGTGCCAGAAGCACGTGGCGGACAGTCCGGAATCACCTGTTGGGCATACGCAACCACCTCTGAGACGTACCAGAACCACGTGCCGTGCACGCCGGAACCACCTACCGGACAGACCGGAATCAAATTTTGGGCATGCCGGAACCACCAGTCAGATGTTCCGGAAACAGGTGCCGCAGACTCCGGAAGCACCTGCCGAGCACGTCGCAACCACCTGCTCAACTCGCCTCAACCACCTGCCGGACACGCCAAAATCACCTGCCCGCTACACCAGCACCACTTCGGGGACAAGCCGGAATCACGTGAGGGGCATGCCGGCACAGCCTCTCAGACTGAACCTCGTGCCGGACACCACAGAACCACCTGCCGGACAGACCGGAACCACCTGCCGGACACGCCGGAACCACCGGCTCGATCCGCCGGAACGACCGCTGGACATGCAAAATCACCTGCCGGCTACGCCGGAAACACTTGGCGAACATTCCGGAATCACCTGCCGGGCATGCAGGAACCACCTCTCAGATAAGCCAGAACCACGTGCCAATGATCCCGGAAGCACCTGCCGAGCACGCCGGAGCCACCTGCTCGAATCGCCAGAACCACCTGCCGGACACGCAAAAATCACCTGCCGGCTACGCCACAACCAGTTGGGGAACACTTCGGAATCACCTGCCGGGCTTGCTGGAACCACCTGCCGGTCATGCCAAAATAACCTGCCAACTACGCCAGTACCACTTGGCGGACACTGTGGAAACACCTGTCGGGCCGGCAGGAAACACATCTCACACGTGCCAGAACCATGTGCATGAGATGCTGGAACCACACCCCGAACAGACGGAAAACACCTGCCAGACCCGTCTGAACAACCTGCCGAGCACGCCAGAGCCACCTGCTCGACTCGCCAGAAACACCTGCCGGACACGCCAAAATCACCTGCCGGGTACGCCAGAACCACCTGGCGGACACTCCGAAATCACCTGCAGCGCATGCTGGAGCCACCTCTCAGACGTGCCGGAAGCACGTGCCGGACACGCCGGAAACACCTACCGGACAGACCGGAACCACCTGCCGAGCACGCCGGAGCCACCTGTTCGACTGGCTGGAACCACCTGCCGGACAGGCCAATATTAACTGCTGGCTATGCCAGAACCACCTGGGGGACAGTCCGGGATCACCTGCCAGCCATGGCGGAACCACCTCTCACACGTACCAGAACCACCTGCCGGAGAAGCTGGAAACACGTCCTGGACAGTCTGGAACCACCTGCCGGCCAAGCCTGAACCACCTGCCAAGCACAACGGAACAACCTGCCAGACACGCCAAAATCACCTGCGTGTTATGCCAGAACCACTTGGAGGACTCTCTGGGATGACCTGCCGGGCATGCCGGAACCACCTCTCAGACGTGCCAGAACCATGTGGCGGACAGTCCGGAATCACCTGTTGGGCATGCGCAACCACCTCTGAGACGTACCAGAACCACATGCCGTGCAGGCTGGAACCACCTACCGGACAGACCGGAATCACCTTTCGGGCATGCCGGAACCACCTTTCAGATGTGCCAGAAACACGTGCCGGAGACGCCGGAAGCACCTGCCAAGCACGTTGGAACCACGGGCTCAACTCGCCTGAACCACCTGCCGGACATGCCAAAATCACCTGCCGACTATGCCAGAACCACTTGGCGAACACTCCGGAATCACTTGCCGGGCATGCAGGAACCACATCTCAGACATGCCAGAACCCCGTGCCAATGACCCCGGAAGCACCAGCCGAGCACGCCGGAACCACCTGCTCAACTCGCCTGAACCACCTGCCGGACACGCCAAAATCACCTGCCCGCTACACCAGCACCACTTCGGGGACAAGCCGGAATCACGTGAGGGGCATGCCGGCACAGCCTCTCAGACTGAACCTCGTGCCGGACACCACAGAACCACCTGCCGGACAGACCGGAACCACCTGCCGGTCACGCCGGAACCACCGGCTCGACCCGCCGGAACGACCGCTGGACATGCAAAATCACCTGCCGGCTACGCCGGAAACACTTGGCGAACACTCCGGAATCACCTGCCGGGCATGCCGGAACCACCTCTCAGATATGCCAGAACCACGTGCCAATGATCCCGGAAGCACCTGCCGAGCACGCCGGAACCACCTGCTCGACTCGCCTGAACCACCTGCCGGACACGCAAAAATCACCTGCCGGCTACGCCACAACCAGTTGGGGAACACTTCGGAATCACCTGCCGGGCTTGCTGGAACCACCTGCCGGTCATGCCAAAATCACCTGCCAACTACGCCAGTACCACTTGGCGGACACTGTGGAAACACCTGTCGGGCCGGCTGGAACCACATCTCAGACGTGCCAGAACCATGTGCATGAGATGCTGGAACCACACCCCGAACAGACGGAAAACACCTGCCAGACCCGTCTGAACAACCTGCCGAGCACGCCGGAGCCACCTGCTCGACTCGCCGGAACCACCTACCTGACATGCCCAAATCACCAGCCGGGTATGCCAGAACCACTTGGCGGACACTCCGGAATCATCTGCCGGACATGCCGGAACCAGCTCTCAGACACACCAGAACCACGTGCCGGAGACGCCGGAAGCACCTGCCGAGCATGCCGGAGCCACCTGCTCGACTCGCCAGAAACACCTGTCGGACACGCCAAAATCACCTGCCGGGCATGCCGGAACCACCTCTCCGATATGCCAGAACCACGTGCCAATGACCCTGGAAGCACCTGCCGACCACGCCGGAACCACCTGCTCGACTCGGCAGAACCACCTGCCGGACACGCAAAAATCACCTGCCGGCTACGCCACAACCAGTTGGGGAACACTTCGGAATCACCTGCCGGGCTTGCTGGAACCACCTGCCGGTCATGCCAAAATCACCTGCCAACTACGCCAGTACCACTTGGCGGACACTGTGGAAACACCTGTTGGGCCGGCCGGAACCACATCTCAGACGTGCCAGAACCATGTGCATGAGATGCAGGAACCACACCCCGAATAGACGGAAAACACCTGCCAGACCCGTCTGAACAACCTGCCGAGCACGCCGGAGCCACCTGCTCGACTCGCCGGAACCACCTACCTGACATGCCCAAATCACCAGCCGGGTATGCCAGAACCACTTGGCGGACACTCCGGAATCATCTGCCGGACATGCCGGAACCAGCTCTCAGACACACCAGAACCACGTGCCGGAGACGCCGGAAGCAACTGCCGAGCATGCCGGAGCCACCTGCTCGACTCGCCAGAAACACCTGCCGGACACGCCAAAATCACCTGCCGGGTACGCCAGAACCACCTGGCGGACACTCCGAAATCACCTGTCGCGCATGCCGGAACCACCTCTCAGACGTGCCAGAAGCACGTGCCGGACACGCCGGAAACACCTAGCGGACAGACCGGAACCACCTGCCGAGCACGCCGGAGCCACCTGTTCGACTGGCTGGAACCACCTGCCGGACAGGCCAATATTAACTGCTGGCTATGCCAGAACCACCTGGGGGACAGTCCGGGATCACCTGCCAGCCATGGCGGAACCACCTCTCACACGTACCAGAACCACCTGCCGGAGAAGCTGGAAACACGTCCTCGACAGTCTGGAACCACCTGCCGGCCAAGCCTGAACCACCTGCCAAGCACAACGGAACAACCTGCCAGACACGCCAAAATCACCTGCGTGTTATGCCAGAACCACTTGGAGGACTCTCTGGGATGACCTGCCGGGCATGCCGGAACCACCTCTCAGACGTGCCAGAACCATGTGGCGGACAGTCCGGAATCACCTGTTGGGCATGCGCAACCACCTCTGAGACGTACCAGAACCACATGCCGTGCAGGCTGGAACCACCTACCGGACAGACCGGAATCACCTTTCGGGCATGCCGGAACCACCTGTCAGATGTGCCAGAAACACGTGTCGGAGACGCCGGAAGCACCTGCCAAGCACGTTGGAACCACCTGCTCAACTCGCCTGAACCACCTGCCGGACATGCCAAAATCACCTGCCGACTATGCCAGAACCACTTGGCGAACACTCCGGAATCACTTGCCGGGCATGCAGGAACCACCTCTCAGACATGCCAGAACCCCGTGCCCATGACCCCGGAAGCACCAGCCGAGCACGCCGGAACCACCTGCTCAACTCGCCTGAACCACATGCCGGATACGCAAAAATCACCTGCCCGCTACACCAGCACCACTTCGGGGACAAGCCGGAATCACGTGAGGGGCATGCCTGCACAGCCTCTCAGACTGAACCTCGTGCCGGACACCACAGAACCACCTGCCGGACATACCGGAACCACCTGCCGGACACGCCGGAACCACCGGCTCGACCCGCCGGAACGACCGCTGGACATGCAAAATCACCTGCCGGCTACGCCGGAAACACTTGGCGAACACTCCGGAATCATCTGCCGGGCATGCCGGAACCACCTCTCAGATATGCCAGAACCACGTGCCAATGACCCCGGAAGCACCTGCCGAGCACGCCGGAACCACCTGCTCGACTCGCCAGAACCACCTGCCGGACACGCAAAAATCACCTGCCGGCTACGCCACAACCAGTTGGGGAACACTTCGGAATCACCTGCCGGGCTTGCTGGAACCACCTGCCGGTCATGCCAAAATCACCTGCCAACTACGCCAGTACCACTTGGCGGACACTGTGGAAACACCTGTCGGGCCGGCTGGAACCACATCTCAGACGTGCCAGAACCATGTGCATGAGATGCTGGAACCACACCCCGAACAGACGGAAAACACCTGCCAGACCCGTCTGAACAACCTGCCGAGCACGCCGGAGCCACCTGCTCGACTCGCCGGAACCACCTACCTGACATGCCCAAATCACCAGCCGGGTATGCCAGAACCACTTGGCGGACACTCCGGAATCATCTGCCGGACATGCCGGAACCAGCTCTCAGACACACCACAACCACGTGCCGGAGACGCCGGAAGCACCTGTCGAGCATGCCGGAGCCACCTGCTCGACTCGCCAGAAACACCTGTCGGACACGCCAAAATCACCTGCCGGGCATGCCGGAACCACCTCTCCGATATGCCAGAACCACGTGCCAATGACCCTGGAAGCACCTGCCGACCACGCCGGAACCACCTGCTCGACTCGGCAGAACCACCTGCCGGACATGCAAAAATCACCTGCCGGCTACGCCACAACCAGTTGGGGAACACTTCGGAATCACCTGCCGGGCTTGCTGGAACCACCTGCCGGTCATGCCAAAATCACCTGCCAACTACGCCAGTACCACTTGGCGGACACTGTGGAAACAACTGTTGGGCCGGCCGGAACCACATCTCAGACGTGCCAGAACCATGTGCATGAGATGCTGGAACCACACCCCGAACAGACGGAAAACACCTGCCAGACCCGTCTGAACAACCTGCCGAGCACGCCGGAGCCACCTGCTCGACTCGCCGGAACCACCTACCTGACATGCCCAAATCACCAGCCGGGTATGCCAGAACCACTTGGCGGACACTCCGGAATCATCTGCCGGACATGCCGGAACCAGCTCTCAGACACACCAGAACCACGTGCCGGAGACGCCAGAAGCACCTGCCGAGCATGCCGGAGCCACCTGCTCGACTCGCCAGAAACACCTGCCGGACACGCCAAAATCACCTGCCGGGTACGACAGAACCACCTGGCGGACACTCCGAAATCACCTGCCGCGCATGCCGGAACCACCTCTCAGACGTGCCGGAAGCACGTGCCGGACACGCCGGAAACACCTAGCGGACAGACCGGAACCACCTGCCGAGCACGCCGGAGCCACCTGTTCGACTGGCTGGAACCACCTGCCGGACAGGCCAATATTAACTGCTGGCTATGCCAGAACCACCTGGGGGACAGTCCGGGATCACCTGCCAGCCATGGCGGAACCACCTCTCACACGTACCAGAACCACCTGCCGGAGAAGCTGGAAACACGTCCTCGACAGTCTGGAACCACCTGCCGGCCAAGCCTGAACCACCTGCCAAGCACAACGGAACAACCTGCCAGACACGCCAAAATCACCTGCGTGTTATGCCAGAACCACTTGGAGGACTCTCTGGGATGACCTGCCGGGCATGCCGGAACCACCTCTCAGACGTGCCAGAACCATGTGGCGGACAGTCCGGAATCACCTGTTGGGCATGCGCAACCACCTCTGAGCCGTACCAGAACCACATGCCGTGCAGGCTGGAACCACCTACCGGACAGACCGGAATCACCTTTCGGGCATGCCGGAACCACCTGTCAGATGTGCCAGAAACACGTGCCGGAGACGCCCTAAGCACCTGCCAAGCACGTTGGAACCACCTGCTCAACTCGCCTGAACCACCTGCCGGACATGCCAAAATCACCTGCCGACTATGCCAGAACCACGTGGCGAACACTCCGGAATCACTTGCCGGGCATGCAGGAACCACATCTCAGACATGCCAGAACCCCGTGCCAATGACCCCGGAAGCACCAGCCGAGCACGCCGGAACCCCCTGCTCAACTCGCCTGAACCACCTGCCAGACACGCCAAAATCACCTGCCCGCTACACCAGCACCACTTCGGGGACAAGCCGGAATCACGTGAGGGGCATGCCGGCACAGCCTCTCAGACTGAACCTCGTGCCGGACACCACAGAACCACCTGCCGGACAGACCGGAACCACCTGCCGGACACGCCGGAACCACCGGCTCGACCCGCCGGAACGACCGCTGGACATGCAAAATCACCTGCCGGCTACGCCGGAAACACTTGGCGAACACTCCGGAATCACCTGCCGGGCATGCCGGAACCACCTCTCAGATATGCCAGAACCACGTGCCAATGACCCCGGAAGCACCTGCCGACCACGCCGGAACCACCTGCTCGACTCGCCAGAACCACCTGCCGGACACGCAAAAATCACCTGCCGGCTACGCCACAACCAGTTGGGGAACACTTCGGAATCACCTGCCGGGCTTGCTGGAACCACCTGCCGGTCATGCCAAAATCACCTGCCAACTACGCCAGTACCACTTGGCGGACACTGTGGAAACACCTGTCGGGCCGGCCGGAACCACATCTCAGACGTGCCAGAACCATGTGCATGAGATGCAGGAACCACACCCCGAATAGACGGAAAACACCTGCCAGACCCGTCTGAACAACCTGCCGAGCACGCCGGAGCCACCTGCTCGACTCGCCGGAACCACCTACCTGACATGCCCAAATCACCAGCCGGGTATGCCAGAACCACTTGGCGGACACTCCGGAATCATCTGCCGGACATGCCGGAACCAGCTCTCAGACACACCAGAACCACGTGCCGGAGACGCCGGAAGCAACTGCCGAGCATGCCGGAGCCACCTGCTCGACTCGCCAGAAACACCTGCCGGACACGCCAAAATCACCTGCCGGGTACGCCAGAACCACCTGGCGGACACTCCGAAATCACCTGTCGCGCATGCCGGAACCACCTCTCAGACGTGCCGGAAGCACGTGCCGGACACGCCGGAAACACCTAGCGGACAGACCGGAACCACCTGCCGAGCACGCCGGAGCCACCTGTTCGACTGGCTGGAACCACCTGCCGGACAGGCCAATATTAACTGCTGGCTATGCCAGAACCACCTGGGGGACAGTCCGGGATCACCTGCCAGCCATGGCGGAACCACCTCTCAGACGTACCAGAACCACCTGCCGGAGAAGCTGGAAACACGTCCTGGACAGTCTGGAACCACCTGCCGGCCAAGCCTGAACCACCTGCCAAGCACAACGGAACAACCTGCCAGACACGCTAAAATCACCTGCGTGTTATGCCAGAACCACTTGGAGGACTCTCTGGGATGACCTGCCGGGCATGCCGGAACCACCTCTCAGACGTGCCAGAACCATGTGGCGGACAGTCCGGAATCACCTGTTGGGCATGCGCAACCACCTCTGAGCCGTACCAGAACCACATGCCGTGCAGGCTGGAACCACCTACCGGACAGACCGGAATCACCTTTCGGGCATGCCGGAACCACCTGTCAGATGTGCCAGAAACACGTGCCGGAGACGCCGGAAGCACCGGCCAAGCACATTGGAACCACCTGCTCAACTCGCCTGAACCACCTGCCGGACATGCCAAAATCACCTGCCGACTATGCCAGAACCACTTGGCGAACACTCCGGAATCACTTGCCGGGCATGCAGGAACCACATCTCAGACATGCCAGAACCCCGTGCCAATGACCCCGGAAGCACCAGCCGAGCACGCCGGAACCCCCTGCTCAACTCGCCTGAACCACCTGCCGGACACGCCAAAATCACCTGCCCGCTACACCAGCACCACTTCGGGGACAAGCCGGAATCACGTGAGGGGCATGCCGGCACAGCCTCTCAGACTGAACCTCGTGCCGGACACCACAGAACCACCTGCCGGACAGACCGGAACCACCTGCCGGACACGCCGGAACCACCGGCTCGACCCGCCGGAACGACCGCTGGACATGCAAAATCACCTGCCGGCTACGCCGGAAACACTTGGCGAACACTCCGGAATCACCTGCCGGGCATGCCGGAACCACCTCTCAGATATGCCAGAACCACGTGCCAATGACCCCGGAAGCACCTGCCGAGCACGCCGGAACCACCTGCTCGACTCGCCAGAACCACCTGCCGGACACGCAAAAATCACCTGCCGGCTACGCCACAACCAGTTGGGGAACACTTCGGAATCACCTGCCGGGCTTGCTGGAACCACCTGCCGGTCATGCCAAAATCACCTGCCAACTACGCCAGTACCACTTGGCGGACACTGTGGAAACACCTGTCGGGCCGGCCGGAACCACATCTCAGACGTGCCAGAACCATGTGCATGAGATGCAGGAACCACACCCCGAATAGACGGAAAACACCTGCCAGACCCGTCTGAACAACCTGCCGAGCACGCCGGAGCCACCTGCTCGACTTGCCGGAACCACCTACCTGACATGCCCAAATCACCAGCCGGGTATGCCAGAACCACTTGGCGGACACTCCGGAATCATCTGCCGGACATGCCGGAACCAGCTCTCAGACACACCAGAACCACGTGCCGGAGACGCCGGAAGCAACTGCCGAGCATGCCGGAGCCACCTGCTCGACTCGCCAGAAACACCTGCCGGACACGCCAAAATCACCTGCCGGGTACGCCAGAACCACCTGGCGGACACTCCGAAATCACCTGTCGCGCATGCCGGAACCACCTCTCAGACGTGCCGGAAGCACGTGCCGGACACGCCGGAAACACCTACCGGACAGACCGGAACCACCTGCCGAGCACGCCGGAGCCACCTGTTCGACTGGCTGGAACCACCTGCCGGACAGGCCAATATTAACTGCTGGCTATGCCAGAACCACCTGGGGGACAGTCCGGGATCACCTGCCAGCCATGGCGGAACCACCTCTCAGACGTACCAGAACCACCTGCCGGAGAAGCTGGAAACACGTCCTGGACAGTCTGGAACCACCTGCCGGCCAAGCCTGAACCACCTGCCAAGCACAACGGAACAACCTGCCAGACACGCCAAAATCACCTGCGTGTTATGCCAGAACCACTTGGAGGACTCTCTGGGATGACCTGCCGGGCATGCCGGAACCACCTCTCAGACGTGCCAGAACCATGTGGCGGACAGTCCGGAATCACCTGTTGGGCATGCGCAACCACCTCTGAGCCGTACCAGAACCACATGCCGTGCAGGCTGGAACCACCTACCGGACAGACCGGAATCACCTTTCGGGCATGCCGGAACCACCTGTCAGATGTGCCAGAAACACGTGCCGGAGACGCCGGAAGCACCGGCCAAGCACATTGGAACCACCTGCTCAACTCGCCTGAACCACCTTCCGGACATGCCAAAATCACCTGCCGACTATGCCAGAACCACTTGGCGAACACTCCGGAATCACTTGCCGGGCATGCAGGAACCACCTCTCAGACATGCCAGAACCCCGTGCCCATGACCCCGGAAGCACCAGCCGAGCACGCCGGAACCACCTGCTCAACTCGCCTGAACCACATGCCGGATACGCAAAAATCACCTGCCCGCAACACCAGCACCACTTCGGGGACAAGCCGGAATCACGTGAGGGGCATGCCTGCACAGCCTCTCAGACTGAACCTCGTGCCGGACACCACAGAACCACCTGCCGGACAGACCGGAACCATCTGCCGGACACGCCGGAACCACCGGCTCGACCCGCCGGAACGACCGTTGGACATGCAAAATCACCTGCCGGCTACGCCGGAAACACTTGGCGAACACTCCGGAATCACCTGCCGGGCATGCCGGAACCACCTCTCAGATATGCCAGAACCACGTGCCAATGACCCCGGAAGCACCTGCCGAGCACACCGGAACCACCTGCTCGACTCGCCAGAACCACCTGCCGGACACGCAAAAATCACCTGCCGGCTATGCCACAACCAGTTGGGGAACACTTCGGAATCACCTGCCGGGCTTGCTGGAACCACCTGCCGGTCATGCCAAAATCACCTGCCAACTACGCCAGTACCACTTGGCGGACACTGTGGAAACACCTGTCGGGCCGGCCGGAACCACATCTCACACGTGCCAGAACCATGTGCATGAGATGCTGGAACCACACCCCGAACAGACGGAAAACACCTGCCAGACCCGTCTGAACAACCTGCCGAGCACGCCGGAGCCACCTGCTCGACTCGCCGGAACCACCTACCTGACATGCCCAAATCACCAGCCGGGTATGCCAGAACCACTTGGCGGACACTCCGGAATCATCTGCCGGACATGCCGGAACCAGCTCTCAGACACACCAGAACCACGTGCCGGAGACGCCGGAAGCACCTGCCGAGCATGCCGGAGCCACCTGCTCGACTCGCCAGAAACACCTGCCGGACACGCCAAAATCACCTGCCGGGTACGCCAGAACCACCTGGCGGACACTCCGAAATCACCTGTCGCGCATGCCGGAACCACCTCTCAGACGTGCCGGAAGCACGTGCCGGACACGCCGGAATCACCTAGCGGACAGACCGGAACCACCTGCCGAGCACGCCGGAGCCACCTGTTCGACTGGCTGGAACCACCTGCCGGACAGGCCAATATTAACTGCTGGCTATGCCAGAACCACCTGGGGGACAGTCCGGGATCACCTGCCAGCCATGGCGGAACCACCTCTCACACGTACCAGAACCACCTGCCGGAGAAGCTGGAAACACGTCCTCGACAGTCTGGAACCACCTGCCGGCCAAGCCTGAACCACCTGCCAAGCACAACGGAACAACCTGCCAGACACGCCAAAATCACCTGCGTGTTATGCCAGAACCACTTGGAGGACTCTCTGGGATGACCTGCCGGGCATGCCGGAACCACCTCTCAGACGTGCCATAACCATGTGGCGGACAGTCCGGAATCACCTTTTGGGCATGCGCAACCACCTCTGAGCCGTACCAGAACCACATGCCGTGCAAGCTGGAACCACCTACCGGACAGACCGGAATCACCTTTCGGGCATGCCGGAACCACCTGTCAGATGTGCCAGAAACACGTGCCGGAGACGCCGGAAGCACCGGCCAAGCACATTGGAACCACCTGCTCAACTCGCCTGAACCACCTGCTGGACACGCCAAAATCACCTGCCCGCTACACCAGCACCACTTCGGGGACAAGCCGGAATCACGTGAGGGGCATGCCGGCACAGCCTCTCAGACTGAACCTCGTGCCGGACACCACAGAACCACCTGCCGGACAGACCGGAACCACCTGCCGGACACGCCGGAACCACCGGCTCGACCCGCCGGAACGACCGCTGGACATGCAAAATCACCTGCCGGCTACGCCGGAAACACTTGGCGAACACTCCGGAATCACCTGCCGGGCATGCCGGAACCACCTCTCAGATATGCCAGAACCACGTGCCAATGACCCCGGAAGCACCTGCCGAGCACGCCGGAACCACCTGCTCGACTCGCCAGAACCACCTGCCGGACACGCAAAAATCACCTGCCGGCTACGCCACAACCAGTTGGGGAACACTTCGGAATCACCTGCCGGGCTTGCTGGAACCACCTGCCGGTCATGCCAAAATCACCTGCCAACTACGCCAGTACCACTTGGCGGACACTGTGGAAACACCTGTCGGGCCGGCCGGAACCACATCTCAGACGTGCCAGAACCATGTGCATGAGAAATAGGAACCACACACCGAATAGACGGAAAACACCTGCCAGACCCGTCTGAACAACCTGCCGAGCACGCCGGAGCCACCTGCTCGACTCGCCGGAACCACCTACCTGACATGCCCAAATCACCAGCCGGGTATGCCAGAAACACTTGGCGGACACTCCGGAATCATCTGCCGGACATGCCGGAACCAGCTCTCAGACACACCAGAACCACGTGCCGGAGACGCCGGAAGCACCTGCCGAGCATGCCGGAGCCACCTGCTCGACTCGCCAGAAACACCTGCCGGACACGCCAAAATCACCTGCCGGGTACGCCAGAACCACCTGGCGGACACTCCGAAATCACCTGTCGCGCATGCCGGAACCACCTCTCAGACGTGCCGGAAGCACGTGCCGGACACGCCGCAATCACCTACCGGACAGACCGGAACCACCTGCCGAGCACGCCGGAGCCACCTGTTCGACTGGCTGGAACCACCTGCCGGACAGGCCAATATTAACTGCTGGCTATGCCAGAACCACCTGGGGGAAAGTCCGGGATCACCTGCCAGCCATGGCGGAACCACCTCTCACACGTACCAGAACCACATGCCGGAGAAGCTGGAAACACGTCCTGGACAGTCTGGAACCACCTGCCGGCCAAGCCTGAACCACCTGCCAAGCACAACGGAACAACCTGCCAGACACGCCAAAATCACCTGCGTGTTATGCCAGAACCACTTGGAGGACTCTCTGGGATGACCTGCCGGGCATGCCGGAACCACCTCTCAGACGTGCCAGAACCATGTGGCGGACAGTCCGGAATCACCTGTTGGGCATGCGCAACCACCTCTGAGACGTACCAGAACCACATGCCGTGCAGGCTGGAACCACCTACCGGACAGACCGGAATCACCTTTCGGGCATGCCGGAACCACCTGTCAGATGTGCCAGAAACACGTGCCGGAGACGCCGGAAGCACCTGCCAAGCACGTTGGAACCACCTGCTCAACTCGCCTGAACCACCTGCCGGACATGCCAAAATCACCTGCCGACTATGCCAGAACAACTTGGCGAACACTCCGGAATCACTTGCCGGGCATGCAGGAACCACCTCTCAGACATGCCAGAACCCCGTGCCAATGACCCCGGAAGCACCAGCCGAGCACGCCGGAACCACCTGCTCAACTCGCCTGAACCACCTGCCGGACACACCAAAATCACCTGCCCGCTACACCAGCACCACTTCGGGGACAAGCCGGAATCACGTGAGGGGCATGCCGGCACAGCCTCTCAGACTGAACCTCGTGCCGGACACCACAGAACCACCTGCCGGACAGACCGGAACCACCTGCCGGACACGCCGGAACCACCGGCTCGACCCGCAGGAACGACCGCGGGACATGCAAAATCACCTGCCGGCTACGCCGGAAACACTTGGCGAACACTCCGGAATCACCTGCCGGGCATGCCGGAACCACCTCTCAGATATGCCAGAACCACGTGCCAATGACCCCGGAAGCACCTGCCGAGCACGCCGGAACCACCTGCTCGACTCGCCAGAACCACCTGCCGGACACGCAAAAATCACCTGCCGGCTACGCCACAACCAGTTGGGGAACACTTCGGAATCACCTGCCGGGCTTGCTGGAACCACCTGCCGGTCATGCCAAAATCACCTGCCAACTACGCCAGTACCACTTGGCGGACACTGTGGAAACACCTGTCGGGCCGGCCGGAACCACATCTCAGACGTGCCAGAACCATGTGCATGAGATGCTGGAACCACACCCCGAACAGACGGAAAACACCTGCCAGACCGTCTGAACAACCTGCCGAGGACGCCGGAGCCACCTGCTCGACTCGCCGGGACCACCAACCTGACATGCCCAAATCACCAGCCGGGTATGCCAGAACCACTTGGCGGACACTCCGGAATCATCTGCCGGACATGCCGGAACCAGCTCTCAGACACACCAGAACCACGTGCCGGAGACGCCGGAAGCACCTGCCGAGCATGCCGGAGCCACCTGCTCGACTCGCCAGAAACACCTGCCGGACACGCCAAAATCACCTGCCGGGTACGCCAGAACCACCTGGCGGACACTCCGAAATCACCTGTCGCGCATGCCGGAACCACCTCTCAGACGTGCCGGAAGCACGTGCCGGACACGCCGGAATCACCTACCGGACAGACCGGAACCACCTGCCGAGCACGCCGGAGCCACCTGTTCGACTGGCTGGAACCACCTGCCGGACAGGCCAATATTAACTGCTGGCTATGCCAGAACCACCTGGGGGACAGTCCGGGATCACCTGCCAGCCATGGCGGAACCACCTCTCACACGTACCAGAACCACCTGCCGGAGAAGCTGGAAACACGTCCTCGACAGTCTGGAACCACCTGCCGGCCAAGCCTGAACCACCTGCCAAGCACAACGGAACAACCTGCCAGACACGCCAAAATCACCTGCGTGTTATGCCAGAACCACTTGGAGGACTCTCTGGGATGACCTGCCGGGCATGCCGGAACCACCTCTCAGACGTGCCAGAACCATGTGGCGGACAGTCCGGAATCACCTGTTGGGCATGCGCAACCACCTCTGAGACGTACCAGAACCACATGCCGTGCAGGCTGGAACCACCTACCGGACAGACCGGAATCACCTTTCGGGCATGCCGGAACCACCTGTCAGATGTGCCAGAAACACGTGCCGGAGACGCCGGAAGCACCTGCCAAGCACGTTGGAACCACCTGCTCAACTCGCATGAACCACCTGCCGGACATGCCAAAATCACCTGCCGACTATGCCAGAACCACTTGGCGAACACTCCGGAATCACTTGCCGGGCATGCAGGAACCACATCTCAGACATGCCAGAACCCCGTGCCAATGACCCCGGAAGCACCAGCCGAGCACGCCGGAACCACCTGCTCAACTCGCCTGAACGACCTGCCGGACACGCCAAAATCACCTGCCCGCTACACCAGCACCACTTCGGGGACAAGCCGGAATCACGTGAGGGGCATGCCGGCACAGCCTCTCAGACTGAACCTCGTGCCGGACACCACAGAACCACCTGCCGGACAGACCGGAACCACCTGCCGGACACGCCGGAACCACCGGCTCGACCCGCAGGAACGACCGCGGGACATGCAAAATCACCTGCCGGCTACGCCGGAAACACTTGGCGAACACTCCGGAATCACCTGCCGGGCATGCCGGAACCACCTCTCAGATAAGCCAGAACCACGTGCCAATGACCCCGGAAGCACCTGCCGAGCACGCCGGAACCACCTGCTCGACTCGCCAGAACCACCTGCCGGACACGCAAAAATCACCTGCCGGCTACGCCACAACCAGTTGGGGAACACTTCGGAATCACCTGCCGGGCTTGCTGGAACCACCTGCCGGTCATGCCAAAATCACCTGCCAACTACGCCAGTACCACTTGGCGGACACTGTGGAAACACCTGTCGGGCTGGCCGGAACCACATCTCACACGTTCCCGAACCATGTGCATGAGATGCTGGAACCACACCCCGAACAGACGGAAAACACCTGCCAGACCCGTCTGAACAACCTGCCGAGCACGCCGGAGCCACTTGCTCGACTCGCCGGAACCACCTACCTGACATGCCCAAATCACCAGCCGGGTATGCCAGAACCACTTGGCGGACACTCCGGAATCATCTGCCGGACATGCCGGAACCAGCTCTCAGACACACCAGAACCAAGTGCCGGAGACGCCGGAAGCACCTGCCGAGCATGCCGGAGCCACCTGCTCGACTCGCCAGAAACACCTGCCGGACACGCCAAAATCACCTGCCGGGTACGCCAGAACCACCTGGCGGACACTCCGAAATCACCTGCCGCGCATGCCGGAACCACCTCTCATACGTGCCGGAAGCACGTGCCAGACACGCCGGAAACACCTACCGGACAGACCGGAACCACCTGCCGAGCACGCCGGAGCCACCTGTTCGACTGGCTGGAACCACCTGCCGGACAGGCCAATATTAACTGCTGGCTATGCCAGAACCATCTGGGGGACAGTCCGGAATCACCTGCCAGCCATGGCGGAACCATCTCTCACACGTACCAGAACCACCTGCCGGAGAAGCTGGAAACACGTCCTGGACAGACTGGAACCACGTGACGGCCTTGCCTGAACCACCTGCCGAGCATGGCGGAACCACCTGCCGGACACGCCAAAATCACCTGCGGGCTACGCCAGAACCACTTGGACGACTCTCTGAAACGACCTGCCGGGCATGTTGGAACCACCTCTCAGACGTGCCAGAAGCACGTGGCGGACAGTCCGGAATCACCTGTTGGGCATACGCAACCACATCTGAGACGTACCAGAACCACGTGCCGTGCACGCCGGAACCACCTACCGGACAGACCGGAATCAACTTTTGGGCATGCCGGAACCACCAGTCAGATGTGCCAGAAACACGTGCCGGAGACGCCGGAAGCACCTGCCGAGCACGTCGCAACAACCTGCTCAACTCGCCTGAACCACCTGCCGGACACGCCAAAATCACCTGCCCGCTACACCAGCACCACTTCGGGGACAAGCCGGAATCACGTGAGGGGCATGCCGGCACAGCCTCTCAGACTTAACCTCGTGCCAGACACCACAGAACCACCTGACGGACAGACCTGAACAACCTGCCGGTCACGCCGGAACCACCGGCTCGACCCGCCGGAACTACCGCTGGACATGCAAAATCACCTGCCGGCTACGCCGGAAACACTTGGCGAACACTCCGGAATCACCTGCCGGGCATGCCGGAACCACCTCTCAGATAAGCCAGAACCACGTGCCAATGACCCCGGAAGCACCTGCCGAGCATGCCGGAACCACCTGCTCGACTCGCCAAAACCACTTGCCGGACACGCAAAAATCACCTGCCGGCTACGCCACAACCAGTTGGGGAACACTTCGGAATCACCTGCCGGGCTTGATGGAACCACCTGCCGGTCATGCCAAAATCACCTGCCAACTACGCCAGTACCACTTGGCGGACACTGTGGAAACACCTGTCGGGCTGGACGGAACCACATCTCACACGTTCCCTAACCATGTGCATGAGATGCTGGAACCACACCCCGAACAGACGGAAAACACCTGCCAGACCCGTCTGAACAACCTGCCGAGCACGCCGGAGCCACCTGCTCGACTCGCCGGAACCACCTGCCTGACATGCCAAAATCACCAGCCGGGTATGCCAGAACCACCTGGCGGACACTCCGAAATCACCTGTCGCGCATGCCGGAACCACCTCTCAGACGTGCCGGAAGCACGTGCCGGACACGCCGGAATCACCTACCGGACAGACCGGAACCACCTGCCGAGCACGCCGGAGCCACCTGTTCGACTGGCTGGAACCACCTGCCGGACAGGCCAATATTAACTGCTGGCTATGCCAGAACCACCTGGGGGACAGTCCGGGATCACCTGCCAGCCATGGCGGAACCACCTCTCACACGTACCAGAACCACCTGCCGGAGAAGCTGGAAACACGTCCTGGACAGTCTGGAACCACCTGCCGGCCAAGCCTGAACCACCTGCCAAGCACAACGGAACAACCTGCCAGACACGCCAAAATCACCTGCGTGTTATGCCAGAACCACTTGGAGGACTCTCTGGGATGACCTGCCGGGCATGCCGGAACCACCTCTCAGACGTGCCAGAACCATGTGGCGGACAGTCCGGAATCACCTGTTGGGCATGCGCAACCACCTCTGAGACGTACCAGAACCACATGCCGTGCAGGCTGGAACCACCTACCGGACAGACCGGAATCACCTTTCGGGCATGCCGGAACCACCTGTCAGATGTGCCAGAAACACGTGCCGGAGACGCCGGAAGCACCGGCCAAGCACGTTGGAACCACCTGCTCAACTCGCCTGAACCACCTGCCGGACATGCCAAAATCACCTGCCGACTATGCCAGAACCACTTGGCGAACACTCCGGAATCACTTGCCGGGCATGCAGGAACCACCTCTCAGACATGCCAGAACCCCGTGCCAATGACCCCGGAAGCACCAGCCGAGCACGCCGGAACCACCTGCTCAACTCGCCTGAACCACCTGCCGGACACACCAAAATCACCTGCCCGCTACACCAGCACCACTTCGGGGACAAGCCGGAATCACGTGAGGGGCATGCCGGCACAGCCTCTCAGACTGAACCTCGTGCCGGACACCACAGAACCACCTGCTGGACAGACCGGAACCACCTGCCGGACACGCCGGAACCACCGGCTCGACCCGCCGGAACGACCGCTGGACATGCAAAATCACCTGCCGGCTACGCCGGAAACACTTGGCGAACACTCCGGAATCACCTGCCGGGCATGCCGGAACCACCTCTCAGATATGCCAGAACCACGTGCCAATGACCCCGGAAGCACCTGCCGAGCACGCCGGAACCACCTGCTCGACTCGCCAGAACCACCTGCCGGACACGCAAAAATCACCTGCCGGCTACGCCACAACCAGTTGGGGAACACTTCGGAATCACCTGCCGGGCTTGCTGGAACCACCTGCCGGTCATGCCAAAATCACCTGCCAACTACGCCAGTACCACTTGGCGGACACTGTGGAAACACCTGTCGGGCCGGCCGGAACCACATCTCACACGTGCCAGAACCATGTGCATGAGATGCTGGAACCACACCCCGAACAGACGGAAAACACCTGCCAGACCCGTCTGAACAACCTGCCGAGCACGCCGGAGCCACCTGCTCGACTCGCCGGAACCACCTACCTGACATGCCCAAATCACCAGCCGGGTATGCCAGAACCACTTGGCGGACACTCCGGAATCATCTGCCGGACATGCCGGAACCAGCTCTCAGACACACCAGAACCACGTGCCGGAGACGCCGGAAGCACCTGCCGAGCATGCCGGAGCCACCTGCTCGACTCGCCAGAAACACCTGCCGGACACGCCAAAATCACCTGCCGGGTACGCCAGAACCACCTGGCGGACACTCCGAAATCACCTGTCGCGCATGCCGGAACCACCTCTCAGACGTGCCGGAAGCACGTGCCGGACACGCCGGAATCACCTAGCGGACAGACCGGAACCACCTGCCGAGCACGCCGGAGCCACCTGTTCGACTGGCTGGAACCACCTGCCGGACAGGCCAATATTAACTGCTGGCTATGCCAGAACCACCTGGGGGACAGTCCGGGATCACCTGCCAGCCATGGCGGAACCACCTCTCACACGTACCAGAACCACCTGCCGGAGAACCTGGAAACACGTCCTCGACAGTCTGGAACCACCTGCCGGCCAAGCCTGAACCACCTGCCAAGCACAACGGAACAACCTGCCAGACACGCCAAAATCAACTGCGTGTTATGCCAGAACCACTTGGAGGACTCTCTGGGATGACCTGCCGGGCATGCCGGAACCACCTCTCAGACGTGCCAGAACCATGTGGCGGACAGTCCGGAATCACCTGTTGGGCATGCGCAACCACCTCTGAGACGTACCAGAACCACATGCCGTGCAGGCTGGAACCACCTACCGGACAGACCGGAATCACCTTTCGGGCATGCCGGAACCACCTGTCAGATGTGCCAGAAACACGTGCCGGAGACGCCGGAAGCACCGGCCAAGCACGTTGGAACCACCTGCTCAACTCGCCTGAACCACCTGCCAGACATGCCAAAATCACCTGCCGACTATGCCAGAACCACTTGGCGAACACTCCGGAATCACTTGCCGGGCATGCAGGAACCACCTCTCAGATATGCCAGAACCCCGTGCCAATGACCCCGGAAGCACCAGCCGAGCACGCCGGAACCACCTGCTCAACTCGCCTGAACCACCTGCCGGACACGCCAAAATCACCTGCCCGCTACACCAGCACCACTTCGGGGACAAGCCAGAATCACGTGAGGGGCATGCCGGCACAGCCTCTCAGACTGAACCTCGTGCCGGACACCACAGAACCACCTGCCGGACAGACCGGAACCACCTGCCGGTCACGCCGGAACCACCGGCTCGACCCGCCGGAACGACCGCTGGACATGCAAAATCACCTGCCGGCTACGCCGGAAACACTTGGCGAACACTCCGGAATCACCTGCCGGTCATGCCGGAACCACCTCTCAGATAAGCCAGAACCACGTGCCAATGACCCCGGAAGCACCTGCCGAGCACGCCGGAACCACCTGCTCGACTCGCCAGAACCACCTGCCGGACACGCAAAAATCACCTGCCGGCTACGCCACAACCAGTTGGGGAACACTTCGGAATCACCTGCCGGGCTTGCTGGAACCACCTGCCGGTCATGCCAAAATCACCTGCCAACTACGCCAGTACCACTTGGCGGACACTGTGGAAACACCTGTCGGGCTGGCCGGAACCACATCTCACACGTTCCCGAACCATGTGCATGAGATGCTGGAACCACACCACGAACAGACGGAAAACACCTGCCAGACCCGTCTGAACAACCTGCCGAGCACGCCGGAGCCACTTGCTCGACTCGCCGGAACCACCTACCTGACATGCCCAAATCACCAGCCGGGTATGCCAGAACCACTTGGCGGACACTCCGGAATCATCTGCCGGACATGCCGGAACCAGCTCTCAGACACACCAGAACCAAGTGCCGGAGACGCCGGAAGCACCTGCCGAGCATGCCGGAGCCACCTGCTCGACTCGCCAGAAACACCTGCCGGACACGCCAAAATCACCTGCCGGGTACGCCAGAACCACCTGGCGGACACTCCGAAATCACCTGCCGCGCATGCCGGAACCACCTCTCATACGTGCCGGAAGCACGTGCCAGACACGCCGGAAACACCTACCGGACAGACCGGAACCACCTGCCGAGCACGCCGGAGCCACCTGTTCGACTGGCTGGAACCACCTGCCGGACAGGCCAATATTAACTGCTGGCTATGCCAGAACCATCTGGGGGACAGTCCGGAATCACCTGCCAGCCATGGCGGAACCATCTCTCACACGTACCAGAACCACCTGCCGGAGAAGCTGGAAACACGTCCTGGACAGACTGGAACCACGTGACGGCCATGCCTGAACCACCTGCCGAGCATGGCGGAACCACCTGCCGGACACGCCAAAATCACCTGCGGGCTACGCCAGAACCACTTGGACGACTCTCTGAAACGACCTGCCGGGCATGTTGGAACCACCTCTCAGACGTGCCAGAAGCACGTGGCGGACAGTCCGGAATCACCTGTTGGGCATACGCAACCACATCTGAGACGTACCAGAACCACGTGCCGTGCACGCCGGAACCACCTACCGGACAGACCGGAATCAACTTTTGGGCATGCCAGAACCACCAGTCAGATGTGCCAGAAACACGTGCCGGAGACGCCGGAAGCACCTGCCGAGCACGTCGCAACAACCTGCTCAACTCGCCTGAACCACCTGCCGGACATGCCAAAATCACCTGCCGACTATGCCAGAACCACTTGGCGAAAACTCCGGAATCACTTGCCGGGCATGCAGGAACCACCTCTCAGATATGCCAGAACCCCGTGCCAATGACCCCGGAAGCACCAGCCGAGCACGCCGGAACCACCTGCTCAACTCGCCTGAACCACCTGCCGGACACGCCAAAATCACCTGCCCGCTACACCAGCACCACTTCGGGGACAAGCCGGAATCACGTGAGGGGCATGCCGGCACAGCCTCTCAGACTTAACCTCGTGCCAGACACCACAGAACCACCTGACGGACAGACCGGAACAACCTGCCGGTCACGCCGGAACCACCGGCTCGACCCGCCGGAACTACCGCTGGACATGCAAAATCACCTGCCGGCTACGCCGGAAACACTTGGCGAACACTCCGGAATCACCTGCCGGGCATGCCGGAACCACCTCTCAGATAAGCCAGAACCACGTGCCAATGACCCCGGAAGCACCTGCCGAGCATGCCGGAACCACCTGCTCGACTCGCCAAAACCACTTGCCGGACACGCAAAAATCACCTGCCGGCTACGCCACAACCAGTTGGGGAACACTTCGGAATCACCTGCCGGGCTTGCTGGAACCACCTGCCGGTCATGCCAAAATCACCTGCCAACTACGCCAGTACCACTTGGCGGACACTGTGGAAACACCTGTCGGGCTGGACGGAACCACATCTCATACGTTCCCTAACCATGTGCATGAGATGCTGGAACCACACCCCGAACAGACGGAAAACACCTGCCAGACCCGTCTGAACAACCTGCCGAGCACGCCGGAGCCACCTGCTCGACTCGCCGGAACCACCTGCCTGACATGCCAAAATCACCAGCCGGGTATGCCAGAACCACCTGGCGGACACTCCGAAATCACCTGTCGCGCATGCCGGAACCACCTCTCAGACGTGCCGGAAGCACGTGCCGGACACGCCGGAATCACCTACCGGACAGACCGGAACCACCTGCCGAGCACGCCGGAGCCACCTGTTCGACTGGCTGGAACCACCTGCCAGCTGCTATGCCAGAACCACCTGGGGGACAGTCCGGGATCGCCTGCCAGCCATGGCGGAACCACCTCTCAGACGTACCAGAACCACCTGCCGGAGAAGCTGGAAACACGTCCTGGACAGTCTGGAACCACCTGCCGGCCAAGCCTGAACCACCTGCCAAGCACAACGGAACAACCTGCCAGACACGCCAAAATCACCTGCGTGTTATGCCAGAACCACTTGGAGGACTCTCTGGGATGACCTGCCGGGCATGCCGGAACCACCTCTCAGACGTGCCAGAACCATGTGGCGGACAGTCCGGAATCACCTGTTGGGCATGCGCAACCACCTCTGAGACGTACCAGAACCACATGCCGTGCAGGCTGGAACCACCTACCGGACAGACCGGAATCACCTTTCGGGCATGCTGGAACCACCTGTCAGATGTGCCAGAAACACGTGTCGGAGACGCCGGAAGCACCTGCCAAGCACGTTGGAACCACCTGCTCAACTCGCCTGAACCACCTGCCGGACATGCCAAAATCACCTGCCGACTATGCCAGAACCACTTGGCGAACACTCCGGAATCACTTGCCGGGCATGCAGGAACCACATCTCAGACATGCCAGAACCCCGTGCCAATGACCCCGGAAGCACCAGCCGAGCACGCCGGAACCACCTGCTCAACTCGCCTGAACCACCTGCCGGACACGCCAAAATCACCTGCCCGCTACACCAGCACCACTTCAGGGACAAGCCGGAATCACGTGAGGGGCATGCCGGCACAGCCTCTCAGACTGAACCTCGTGCCGGACACCACAGAACCACCTGCCGGACAGACCGGAACCACCTGCCGGACACGCCGGAACCACCGGCTCGACCCGCCGGAACGACCGCTGGACATGCAAAATCACCTGCCGGCTACGCCGGAAACACTTGGCGAACACTCCGGAATCATCTGCCGGGCATGCCGGAACCACCTCTCAGATATGCCAGAACCACGTGCCAATGACCCCGGAAGCACCTGCCGAGCACGCCGGAACCACCTGCTCGACTCGCCAGAACCACCTGCCGGACACGCAAAAATCACCTGCCGGCTACGCCACAACCAGTTGGGGAACACTTCGGAATCACCTGCCGGGCTTGCTGGAACCACCTGCCGGTCATGCCAAAATCACCTGCCAACTACGCCAGTACCACTTGGCGGACACTGTGGAAACACCTGTCGGGCCGGCAGGAACCACATCTCACACGTGCCAGAACCATGTGCATGAGATGCTGGAACCACACCCCGAACAGACGGAAAACACCTGCCAGACCCGTCTGAACAACCTGCCGAGCACGCCAGAGCCACCTGCTCGAGTCGCCGGAACCACCTACCTGACATGCCAAAATCACCAGCCGGGTATGCCAGAACCACTTGGCGGACACTCCGGAATCATCTGCCGGACATGCCGGAACCAGCTCTAAGACACACCAGAACCACGTGCCGGAGACGCCGGAAGCACCTGCCGAGCATGCCGGAGCCACCTGCTCGACTCGCCAGAAACACCTGCCGGACACGCCAAAATCACCTGCCGGGTACGCCAGAACCACCTGGCGGACACTCCGAAATCACCTGCCGCGCATGCCGGAACCACCTCTCAGACGTGCCGGAAGCACGTGCCGGACATGCCGGAATCACCTAGCGGACAGACCGGAACCACCTGCCGAGCACGCCGGAGCCACCTGTTCGACTGGCTGGAACCACCTGCCGGACAGGCCAATATTAACTGCTGGCTATGCCAGAACCACCTGGGGGACAGTCCGGGATCACCTGCCAGCCATGGCGGAACCACCTCTCACGCGTACCAGAACCACCTGCCGGAGAAGCTGGAAACACGTCCTGGACAGTCTGGAACCACCTGCCGGCCAAGCCTGAACCACCTGCCAAGCACAACGGAACAACCTGCCAGACACGCCAAAATCACCTGCGTGTTATGCCAGAACCACTTGGAGGACTCTCTGGGATGACCTGCCGGGCATGCCGGAACCACCTCTCAGACGTGCCAGAACCATGTGGCGGACAGTCCGGAATCACCTGTTGGGCATGCGCAACCACCTCTGAGTCGTACCAGAACCACATGCCGTGCAGGCTGGAACCACCTACCGGACAGACCGGAATCACCTTTCGGGCATGCCGGAACCACCTGTCAGATGTGCCAGAAACACGTGCCGGAGACGCCGGAAGCACCGGCCAAGCACGTTGGAACCACCTGCTCAACTCGCCTGAACCACCTGCCGGACATGCCAAAATCACCTGCCGACTATGCCAGAACCACTTGGCGAACACTCCGGAATCACTTGCCGGGCATGCAGGAACCACCTCTCAGACATGCCAGAACCCCGTGCCAATGACCCCGGAAGCACCAGCCGAGCACGCCGGAACCACCTGCTCAACTCGCCTGAACCACCTGCCGGACACGCCAAAATCACCTGCCCGCTACACCAGCACCACTTCGGGGACAAGCCGGAATCACGTGAGGGGCATGCCGGCACAGCCTCTCAGACTGAACCTCGTGCCGGACACCACAGAACCACCTGCCGGACAGACCGGAACCACCTGCCGGACACGCCGGAACCACCGGCTCGACCCGCCGGAACGACCGCTGGACATGCAAAATCACCTGCCGGCTACGCCGGAAACACTTGGCGAACACTCCGGAATCATCTGCCGGGCATGCCGGAACCACCTCTCAGATATGCCAGAACCACGTGCCAATGACCCCGGAAGCACCTGCCGAGCACGCCGGAACCACCTGCTCGACTCGCCAGAACCACCTGCCGGACACGCAAAAATCACCTGCCGGCTACGCCACAACCAGTTGGGGAACACTTCGGAATCACCTGCCGGGCTTGCTGGAACCACCTGCCGGTCATGCCAAAATCACCTGCCAACTACGCCAGTACCACTTGGCGGACACTGTGGAAACACCTGTCGGGCCGGCAGGAACCACATCTCACACGTGCCAGAACCATGTGCATGAGATGCTGGAACCACACCCCGAACAGACGGAAAACACCTGCCAGACCCGTCTGAACAACCTGCCGAGCACGCCAGAGCCACCTGCTCGAGTCGCCGGAACCACCTACCTGACATGCCCAAATCACCAGCCGGGTATGCCAGAACCACTTGGCGGACACTCCGGAATCATCTGCCGGACATGCCGGAACCAGCTCTAAGACACACCAGAACCACGTGCCGGAGACGCCGGAAGCACCTGCCGAGCATGCCGGAGCCACCTGCTCGACTCGCCAGAAACACCTGCCGGACACGCCAAAATCACCTGCCGGGTACGCCAGAACCACCTGGCGGACACTCCGAAATCACCTGCCGCGCATGCCGGAACCACCTCTCAGACGTGCCGGAAGCACGTGCCGGACATGCCGGAATCACCTAGCGGACAGACCGGAACCACCTGCCGAGCACGCCGGAGCCACCTGTTCGACTGGCTGGAACCACCTGCCGGACAGGCCAATATTAACTGCTGGCTATGCCAGAACCACCTGGGGGACAGTCCGGGATCACCTGCCAGCCATGGCGGAACCACCTCTCACACGTACCAGAACCACCTGCCGGAGAAGCTGGAAACACGTCCTGGACAGTCTGGAACCACCTGCCGGCCAAGCCTGAACCACCTGCCAAGCACAACGGAACAACCTGCCAGACACGCCAAAATCACCTGCGTGTTATGCCAGAACCACTTGGAGGACTCTCTGGGATGACCTGCCGGGCATGCCGGAACCACCTCTCAGACGTGCCAGAACCATGTGGCGGACAGTCCGGAATCACCTGTTGGGCATGCGCAACCACCTCTGAGACGTACCAGAACCACATGCCGTGCAGGCTGGAACCACCTACCGGACAGACCGGAATCACCTTTCGGGCATGCCGGAACCACCTGTCAGATGTGCCAGAAACACGTGCCGGAGACGCCGGAAGCACCTGCCAAGCACGTCGGAACCACCTGCTCAACTCGCATGAACCACCTGCCGGACATGCCAAAATCACCTGCCGACTATGCCAGAACCACTTGGCGAACACTCCGGAAACACTTGCCGGGCATGCAGGAACCACCTCTCAGACATGCCAGAACCCCGTGCCAATGACCCCGGAAGCACCAGCCGAGCACGCCGGAACCACCTGCTCAACTCGCCTGAACCACCTGCCGGACACGCCAAAATCACCTGCCCGCTGCACCAGCACCACTTCGGGGACAAGCCGGAATCACGTGAGGGGCATGCCGGCACAGCCTCTCAGACTGAACCTCATGCCGGACACCACAGAACCACCTGCCGGACAGACCGGAACCACCTGCCGGACACGCCGGAACCACCGGCTCGACCCGCCGGAACGACCGCTGGACATGCAAAATCACCTGCCGGCTACGCCGGAAACACTTGGCGAACACTCCGGAATCACCTGCCGGGCATGCCGGAACCACCTCTCAGATATGCCAGAACCACGTGCCAATGACCCCGGAAGCACCTGCCGAGCACGCCGGAACCACCTGCTCGACTCGCCAGAACCACCTGCCGGACACGCAAAAATCACCTGCCGGCTACGCCACAACCAGTTGGGGAACACTTCGGAATCACCTGCCGGGCTTGCTGGAACCACCTGCCGGTCATGCCAAAATCACCTGCCAACTACGCCAGTACCACTTGGCGGACACTGTGGAAACACCTGTCGGGCCGGCCGGAACCACATCTCAGACGTGCCAGAACCATGTGCATGAGATGCTGGAACCACACCCCGAACAGACGGAAAACACCTGCCAGACCCGTCTGAACAACCTGCCGAGCACGCCTGAGCCACCTGCTCGACTCGCCGGAACCACCTACCTGACATGCCCAAATCACCAGCCGGGTATGCCAGAACCACTTGGCGGACACTCCGGAATCATCTGCCGGACATGCCGGAACCAGCTCTCAGACACACCAGAACCACGTGCCGGAGACGCCGGAATCACCTGCCGAGAATGCCGGAGCCACCTGCTCGACTCGCCAGAAACACCTGCCGGACACGCCAAAATCACCTGCCGGGTACGCCAGAACCACCTGGCGGACACTCCGAAATCACCTGTCGCGCATGCCGGAACCACCTCTCAGACGTGCCGCAAGCACGTGCCGGACACGCCGCAATCACCTAGCGGACAGACCGGAACCACCTGCCGAGCACGCCGGAGCCACCTGTTCGACTGGCTGGAACCACCTGCCGGACAGGCCAATATTAACTGCTGGCTATGCCAGAACCACCTGGGGGACAGTCCGGGATCACCTGCCAGCCATGGCGGAACCACCTCTCACACGTACCAGAACCACCTGCCGGAGAAGCTGGAAACACGTCCTGGACAGTCTGGAACCACCTGCCGGCCATGCCTGAATCACCTGCCAAGCACAACGGAACAACCTGCCAGACACGCCAAAATCACCTGCGTGTTATGCCAGAACCACTTGGAGGACTCTCTGGGATGACCTGCCGGGCATGCCGGAACCACCTCTCAGACGTGCCAGAACCATGTGGCGGACAGTCCGGAATCACCTGTTGGGCATGCGCAACCACCTCTGAGACGTACCAGAACCACATGCCGTGCAGGCTGGAACCACCTACCGGACAGACCGGAATCACCTTTCGGGCATGCCGGAACCACCTGTCAGATGTGCCAGAAACACGTGCCGGAGACGCCGGAAGCACCGGCCAAGCACGTTGGAACCACCTGCTCAACTCGCATGAACCACCTGCCGGACATGCCAAAATCACCTGCCGACTATGCCAGAACCACTTGGCGAACACTCCGGAATCACTTGCCGGGCATGCAGGAACCACCTCTCAGACATGCCAGAACCCCGTGCCAATGACCCCGGAAGCACCAGCCGAGCACGCCGGAACCACCTGCTCAACTCGCCTGAACCACCTGCCGGACACGCCAAAATCACCTGCCCGCTACACCAGCACCACTTCGGGGACAAGCCGGAATCACGTGAGGGGCATGCCGGCACAGCCTCTCAGACTGAACCTCGTGCCGGACACCACAGAACCACCTGCCGGACAGACCGGAATCACCTGCCGGACACGCCGGAACCACCGGCTCGACCCGCCGGAACGACCGCTGGACATGCAAAATCACCTGCCGGCTACGCCGGAAACACTTGGCGAACACTCCGGAATCACCTGCCGGGCATGCCGGAACCACCTCTCAGATATGCCAGAACCACGTGCCAATGACCCCGGAAGCACCTGCCGAGCACGCCGGAACCACCTGCTCGACTCGCCAGAACCACCTGCCGGACACGCAAAAATCACCTGCCGGCTACGCCACAACCAGTTGGGGAACACTTCGGAATCACCTGCCGGGCTTGCTGGAACCACCTGCCGGTCATGCCAAAATCACCTGCCAACTACGCCAGTACCACTTGGCGGACACTGTGGAAACACCTGTCGCGCCGGCCGGAACCACATCTCACACGTGCCAGAACCATGTGCATGAGATGCTGGAACCACACCCCGAACAGACGGAAAACACCTGCCAGACCCGTCTGAACAACCTGCCGAGCACGCCGGAGCCACCTGCTCGACTCGCCGGAACCACCTACCTGACATGCCCAAATCACCAGCCGGGTATGCCAGAACCACTTGGCGGACACTCCGGAATCATCTGCCGGACATGCCGGAACCAGCTCTCAGACACACCAGAACCACGTGCCGGAGACGCCGGAAGCACCTGCCGAGCATGCCGGAGCCACCTGCTCGACTCGCCAGAAACACCTGCCGGACACGCCAAAATCACCTGCCGGGTACGCCAGAACCACCTGGCGGACACTCCGAAATCACCTGTCGCGCATGCCGGAACCACCTCTCAGACGTGCCGGAAGCACGTGCCGGACACGCCGGAATCACCTAGCGGACAGACCGGAACCACCTGCCGAGCACGCCGGAGCCACCTGTTCGACTGGCTGGAACCACCTGCCGGACAGGCCAATATTAACTGCTGGCTATGCCAGAACCACCTGGGGGACAGTCCGGGATCACCTGCCAGCCATGGCGGAACCACCTCTCACACGTACCAGAACCACCTGCCGGAGAACCTGGAAACACGTCCTGGACAGTCTGGAACCACCTGCCGGCCAAGCCTGAACCACCTGCCAAGCACAACGGAACAACCTGCCAGACACGCCAAAATCACCTGCGTGTTATGCCAGAACCACTTGGAGGACTCTCTGGGATGACCTGCCGGGCATGCCGGAACCACCTCTTAGACGTGCCAGAACCATGTGGCGGACAGTCCGGAATCACCTGTTGGGCATGCGCAACCACCTCTGAGACGTACCAGAACCACATGCCGTGCAGGCTGGAACCACCTACCGGACAGACCGGAATCACCTTTCGGGCATGCCGGAACCACCTGTCAGATGTGCCAGAAACACGTGCCGGAGACGCCGGAAGCACCGGCCAAGCACGTTGGAACCACCTGCTCAACTCGCCTGAACCACCTGCCGGACATGCCAAAATCACCTGCCGACTATGCCAGAACCACTTGGCGAACACTCCGGAATCACTTGCCGGGCATGCAGGAACCACCTCTCAGACATGCCAGAACCCCGTGCCAATGACCCCGGAAGCACCAGCCGAGCACGCCGGAACCACCTGCTCAACTCGCCTGAACCACCTGCCGGACACGCCAAAATCACCTGCCCGCTACACCAGCACCACTTCGGGGACAAGCCGGAATCACGTGAGGGGCATGCCGGCACAGCCTCTCAGACTGAACCTCGTGCCGGACACCACAGAACCACCTGCCGGACAGACCGGAACCACCTGCCGGACACGCCGGAACCACCGGCTCGACCCGCCGGAACGACCGCTGGACATGCAAAATCACCTGCCGGCTACGCCGGAAACACTTGGCGAGCACTCCGGAATCACCTGAGGGGCATGCCGGAACCACCTCTCAGATATGCCAGAACCACGTGCCAATGACCCCGGAAGCACCTGCCGAGCACGCCGGAACCACCTGCTCGACTCGCCAGAACCACCTGCCGGACACGCAAAAATCACCTGCCGGCTACGCCACAACCAGTTGGGGAACACTTCGGAATCACCTGCCGGGCTTGCTGGAACCACCTGCCGGTCATGCCAAAATCACCTGCCAACTACGCCAGTACCACTTGGCGGACACTGTGGAAACACCTGTCGGGCCGGCCGGAACCACATCTCACACGTGCCAGAACCATGTGCATGAGATGCTGGAACCACACCCCGAACAGACGGAAAACACCTGCCAGACCCGTCTGAACAACCTGCCGAGCACGCCGGAGCCACCTGCTCGACTCACCGGAACCACCTACCTGACATGCCCAAATCACCAGCCGGGTATGCCAGAACCACTTGGCGGACACTCCGGAATCATCTGCCGGACATGCCGGAACCAGCTCTCAGACACACCAGAACCACGTGCCGGAGACGCCGGAAGCACCTGCCGAGCATGCCGGAGCCACCTGCTCGACTCGCCAGAAACACCTGCCGGACACGCCAAAATCACCTGCCGGGTACGCCAGAACCACCTGGCGGACACTCCGAAATCACCTGTCGCGCATGCCGGAACCACCTCTCAGACGTGCCGCAAGCACGTGCCGGACACGCCGCAATCACCTAGCGGACAGACCGGAACCACCTGCCGAGCACGCCGGAGCCACCTGTTCGACTGGCTGGAACCACCTGCCGGACAGGCCAATATTAACTGCTGGCTATGCCAGAACCACCTGGGGGACAGTCCGGGATCACCTGCCAGCCATGGCGGAACCACCTCTCACACGTACCAGAACCACCTGCCGGAGAAGCTGGAAACACGTCCTGGACAGTCTGGAACCACCTGCCGGCCATGCCTGAATCACCTGCCAAGCACAACGGAACAACCTGCCAGACACGCCAAAATCACCTGCGTGTTATGCCAGAACCACTTGGAGGACTCTCTGGGATGACCTGCCGGGCATGCCGGAACCACCTCTCAGACGTGCCAGAACCATGTGGCGGACAGTCCGGAATCACCTGTTGGGCATGCGCAACCACCTCTGAGACGTACCAGAACCACATGCCGTGCAGGCTGGAACCACCTACCGGACAGACCGGAATCACCTTTCGGGCATGCCGGAACCACCTGTCAGATGTGCCAGAAACACGTGCCGGAGACGCCGGAAGCACCGGCCAAGCACGTTGGAACCACCTGCTCAACTCGCATGAACCACCTGCCGGACATGCCAAAATCACCTGCCGACTATGCCAGAACCACTTGGCGAACACTCCGGAATCACTTGCCGGGCATGCAGGAACCACCTCTCAGACATGCCAGAACCCCGTGCCAATGACCCCGGAAGCACCAGCCGAGCACGCCGGAACCACCTGCTCAACTCGCCTGAACCACCTGCCGGACACGCCAAAATCACCTGCCCGCTACACCAGCACCACTTCGGGGACAAGCCGGAATCACGTGAGGGGCATGCCGGCACAGCCTCTCAGACTGAACCTCGTGCCGGACACCACAGAACCACCTGCCGGACAGACCGGAATCACCTGCCGGACACGCCGGAACCACCGGCTCGACCCGCCGGAACGACCGCTGGACATGCAAAATCACCTGCCGGCTACGCCGGAAACACTTGGCGAACACTCCGGAATCACCTGCCGGGCATGCCGGAACCACCTCTCAGATATGCCAGAACCACGTGCCAATGACCCCGGAAGCACCTGCCGAGCACGCCGGAACCACCTGCTCGACTCGCCAGAACCACCTGCCGGACACGCAAAAATCACCTGCCGGCTACGCCACAACCAGTTGGGGAACACTTCGGAATCACCTGCCGGGCTTGCTGGAACCACCTGCCGGTCATGCCAAAATCACCTGCCAACTACGCCAGTACCACTTGGCGGACACTGTGGAAACACCTGTCGCGCCGGCCGGAACCACATCTCACACGTGCCAGAACCATGTGCATGAGATGCTGGAACCACACCCCGAACAGACGGAAAACACCTGCCAGACCCGTCTGAACAACCTGCCGAGCACGCCGGAGCCACCTGCTCGACTCGCCGGAACCACCTACCTGACATGCCCAAATCACCAGCCGGGTATGCCAGAACCACTTGGCGGACACTCCGGAATCATCTGCCGGACATGCCGGAACCAGCTCTCAGACACACCAGAACCACGTGCCGGAGACGCCGGAAGCACCTGCCGAGCATGCCGGAGCCACCTGCTCGACTCGCCAGAAACACCTGCCGGACACGCCAAAATCACCTGCCGGGTACGCCAGAACCACCTGGCGGACACTCCGAAATCACCTGTCGCGCATGCCGGAACCACCTCTCAGACGTGCCGGAAGCACGTGCCGGACACGCCGGAATCACCTAGCGGACAGACCGGAACCACCTGCCGAGCACGCCGGAGCCACCTGTTCGACTGGCTGGAACCACCTGCCGGACAGGCCAATATTAACTGCTGGCTATGCCAGAACCACCTGGGGGACAGTCCGGGATCACCTGCCAGCCATGGCGGAACCACCTCTCACACGTACCAGAACCACCTGCCGGAGAACCTGGAAACACGTCCTGGACAGTCTGGAACCACCTGCCGGCCAAGCCTGAACCACCTGCCAAGCACAACGGAACAACCTGCCAGACACGCCAAAATCACCTGCGTGTTATGCCAGAACCACTTGGAGGACTCTCTGGGATGACCTGCCGGGCATGCCGGAACCACCTCTCAGACGTGCCAGAACCATGTGGCGGACAGTCCGGAATCACCTGTTGGGCATGCGCAACCACCTCTGAGACGTACCAGAACCACATGCCGTGCAGGCTGGAACCACCTACCGGACAGACCGGAATCACCTTTCGGGCATGCCGGAACCACCTGTCAGATGTGCCAGAAACACGTGCCGGAGACGCCGGAAGCACCGGCCAAGCACGTTGGAACCACCTGCTCAACTCGCCTGAACCACCTGCCGGACATGCCAAAATCACCTGCCGACTATGCCAGAACCACTTGGCGAACACTCCGGAATCACTTGCCGGGCATGCAGGAACCACCTCTCAGACATGCCAGAACCCCGTGCCAATGACCCCGGAAGCACCAGCCGAGCACGCCGGAACCACCTGCTCAACTCGCCTGAACCACCTGCCGGACACGCCAAAATCACCTGCCCGCTACACCAGCACCACTTCGGGGACAAGCCGGAATCACGTGAGGGGCATGCCGGCACAGCCTCTCAGACTGAACCTCGTGCCGGACACCACAGAACCACCTGCCGGACAGACCGGAACCACCTGCCGGACACGCCGGAACCACCGGCTCGACCCGCCGGAACGACCGCTGGACATGCAAAATCACCTGCCGGCTACGCCGGAAACACTTGGCGAACACTCCGGAATCACCTGCCGGGCATGCCGGAACCACCTCTCAGATATGCCAGAACCACGTGCCAATGACCCCGGAAGCACCTGCCGAGCACGCCGGAACCACCTGCTCGACTCGCCAGAACCACCTGCCGGACACGCAAAAATCACCTGCCGGCTACGCCACAACCAGTTGGGGAACACTTCGGAATCACCTGCCGGGCTTGCTGGAACCACCTGCCGGTCATGCCAAAATCACCTGCCAACTACGCCAGTACCACTTGGCGGACACTGTGGAAACACCTGTCGGGCCGGCCGGAACCACATCTCAGACGTGCCAGAACCATGTGCATGAGATGCTGGAACCACACCCCGAACAGACGGAAAACACCTGCCAGACCCGTCTGAACAACCTGCCGAGCACGCCTGAGCCACCTGCTCGACTCGCCGGAACCACCTACCTGACATGCCCAAATCACCAGCCGGGTATGCCAGAACCACTTGGCGGACACTCCGGAATCATCTGCCGGACATGCCGGAACCAGCTCTCAGACACACCAGAACCACGTGCCGGAGACGCCGGAATCACCTGCCGAGAATGCCGGAGCCACCTGCTCGACTCGCCAGAAACACCTGCCGGACACGCCAAAATCACCTGCCGGGTACGCCAGAACCACCTGGCGGACACTCCGAAATCACCTGTCGCGCATGCCGGAACCACCTCTCAGACGTGCCGCAAGCACGTGCCGGACACGCCGCAATCACCTAGCGGACAGACCGGAACCACCTGCCGAGCACGCCGGAGCCACCTGTTCGACTGGCTGGAACCACCTGCCGGACAGGCCAATATTAACTGCTGGCTATGCCAGAACCACCTGGGGGACAGTCCGGGATCACCTGCCAGCCATGGCGGAACCACCTCTCACACGTACCAGAACCACCTGCCGGAGAAGCTGGAAACACGTCCTGGACAGTCTGGAACCACCTGCCGGCCATGCCTGAATCACCTGCCAAGCACAACGGAACAACCTGCCAGACACGCCAAAATCACCTGCGTGTTATGCCAGAACCACTTGGAGGACTCTCTGGGATGACCTGCCGGGCATGCCGGAACCACCTCTCAGACGTGCCAGAACCATGTGGCGGACAGTCCGGAATCACCTGTTGGGCATGCGCAACCACCTCTGAGACGTACCAGAACCACATGCCGTGCAGGCTGGAACCACCTACCGGACAGACCGGAATCACCTTTCGGGCATGCCGGAACCACCTGTCAGATGTGCCAGAAACACGTGCCGGAGACGCCGGAAGCACCGGCCAAGCACGTTGGAACCACCTGCTCAACTCGCATGAACCACCTGCCGGACATGCCAAAATCACCTGCCGACTATGCCAGAACCACTTGGCGAACACTCCGGAATCACTTGCCGGGCATGCAGGAACCACCTCTCAGACATGCCAGAACCCCGTGCCAATGACCCCGGAAGCACCAGCCGAGCACGCCGGAACCACCTGCTCAACTCGCCTGAACCACCTGCCGGACACGCCAAAATCACCTGCCCGCTACACCAGCACCACTTCGGGGACAAGCCGGAATCACGTGAGGGGCATGCCGGCACAGCCTCTCAGACTGAACCTCGTGCCGGACACCACAGAACCACCTGCCGGACAGACCGGAATCACCTGCCGGACACGCCGGAACCACCGGCTCGACCCGCCGGAACGACCGCTGGACATGCAAAATCACCTGCCGGCTACGCCGGAAACACTTGGCGAACACTCCGGAATCACCTGCCGGGCATGCCGGAACCACCTCTCAGATATGCCAGAACCACGTGCCAATGACCCCGGAAGCACCTGCCGAGCACGCCGGAACCACCTGCTCGACTCGCCAGAACCACCTGCCGGACACGCAAAAATCACCTGCCGGCTACGCCACAACCAGTTGGGGAACACTTCGGAATCACCTGCCGGGCTTGCTGGAACCACCTGCCGGTCATGCCAAAATCACCTGCCAACTACGCCAGTACCACTTGGCGGACACTGTGGAAACACCTGTCGCGCCGGCCGGAACCACATCTCAGACGTGCCAGAACCATGTGCATGAGATGCTGGAACCACACCCCGAACAGACGGAAAACACCTGCCAGACCCGTCTGAACAACCTGCCGAGCACGCCGGAGCCACCTGCTCGACTCGCCGGAACCACCTACCTGACATGCCCAAATCACCAGCCGGGTATGCCAGAACCACTTGGCGGACACTCCGGAATCATCTGCCGGACATGCCGGAACCAGCTCTCAGACACACCAGAACCACGTGCCGGAGACGCCGGAAGCACCTGCCGAGCATGCCGGAGCCACCTGCTCGACTCGCCAGAAACACCTGCCGGACACGCCAAAATCACCTGCCGGGTACGCCAGAACCACCTGGCGGACACTCCGAAATCACCTGTCGCGCATGCCGGAACCACCTCTCAGACGTGCCGCAAGCACGTGCCGGACACGCCGGAATCACCTAGCGGACAGACCGGAACCACCTGCCGAGCACGCCGGAGCCACCTGTTCGACTGGCTGGAACCACCTGCCGGACAGGCCAATATTAACTGCTGGCTATGCCAGAACCACCTGGGGGACAGTCCGGGATCACCTGCCAGCCATGGCGGAACCACCTCTCACACGTACCAGAACCACCTGCCGGAGAAGCTGGAAACACGTCCTGGACAGTCTGGAACCACCTGCCGGCCAAGCCTGAACCACCTGCCAAGCACAACGGAACAACCTGCCAGACACGCCAAAATCACCTGCGTGTTATGCCAGAACCCCTTGGAGGACTCTCTGGGATGACCTGCCGGGCATGCCGGAACCACCTCTCAGACGTGCCAGAACCATGTGGCGGACAGTCCGGAATCACCTGTTGGGCATGCGCAACCACCTCTGAGACGTACCAGAACCACATGCCGTGCAGGCTGGAACCACCTACCGGACAGACCAGAATCACCTTTCGGGCATGCCGGAACCACCTGTCAGATGTGCCAGAAACACGTGCCGGAGACGCCGGAAGCACCGGCCAAGCACGTTGGAACCACCTGCTCAACTCGCCTGAACCACCTGCCGGACATGCCAAAATCACCTGCCGACTATGCCAGAACCACTTGGCGAACACTCCGGAATCACTTGCCGGGCATGCAGGAACCACCTCTCAGACATGCCAGAACCCCGTGCCAATGACCCCGGAAGCACCAGCCGAGCACGCCGGAACCACCTGCTCAACTCGCCTGAACCACCTGCCGGACACGCCAAAATCACCTGCCCGCTACACCAGCACCACTTCGGGGACAAGCCGGAATCACGTGAGGGGCATGCCGGCACAGCCTCTCAGACTGAACCTCGTGCCGGACACCACAGAACCACCTGCCGGACAGACCGGAACCACCTGCCGGACACGCCGGAACCACCGGCTCGACCCGCCGGAACGACCGCTGGACATGCAAAATCACCTGCCGGCTACGCCGGAAACACTTGGCGAACACTCCGGAATCACCTGCCGGGCATGCCGGAACCACCTCTCAGATATGCCAGAACCACGTGCCAATGACCCCGGAAGCACCTGCCGAGCACGCCGGAACCACCTGCTCGACTCGCCAGAACCACCTGCCGGACACGCAAAAATCACCTGCCGGCTACGCCACAACCAGTTGGGGAACACTTCGGAATCACCTGCCGGGCTTGCTGGAACCACCTGCCGGTCATGCCAAAATCACCTGCCAACTACGCCAGTACCACTTGGCGGACACTGTGGAAACACCTGTCGCGCCGGCCGGAACCACATCTCACACGTGCCAGAACCATGTGCATGAGATGCTGGAACCACACCCCGAACAGACGGAAAACACCTGCCAGACCCGTCTGAACAACCTGCCGAGCACTCCGGAGCCACCTGCTCGACTCGCCGGAACCACCTACCTGACAGGCCCAAATCACCAGCCGGGTATGCCAGAACCACTTGGCGGACACTCCAGAATCATCTGCCGGACATGCCGGAACCAGCTCTCAGACACACCAGAACCACGTGCCGGAGACGCCGGAAGCACCTGCCGAGCATGCCGGAGCCACCTGCTCGACTCGCCAGAAACACCTGCCGGACACGCCAAAATCACCTGCCGGGTACGCCAGAACCACCTGGCGGACACTCCGAAATCACCTGCCGCGCATGCCGGAACCACCTCTCAGACGTGCCGGAAGCACATGCCAGACACGCCGGAAACACCTACCGGACAGACCGGAACCACCTGCCGAGCACGCCGGAGCCACCTGTTCGACTGGCTGGAACCACCTGCCGGACAGGCCAATATTAACTGCTGGCTATACCAGAACCATCTGGGGGACAGTCCGGAATCACCTGCCAGCCATGGCGGAACCATCTCTCACACGTACCAGAACCACCTGCCGGAGAAGCTGGAAACACGTCCTGGACAGACTCCAACCACGTGACGGCCATGCCTGAACCACCTGCCGAGCATGGCGGAACCACCTGCCGGACACGCCAAAATCACCTGCGGGCTACGCCAGAACCACTTGGACGACTCTCCGAAATGACCTGCCGGGCATGTTGGAACCAACTCTCAGACATGCCAGAAGCACGTGGCGGACCGTCCGGAATCACCTGTTGGGCATACGCAACCACCTCTGAGACGTACCAGAACCACGTGCCGTGCACGCCGGAACCACCTACCGGACAGACCGGAATCAAATTTTGGGCATGCCGGCACCACCAGTCAGATGTTCCGGAAACAGGTGCCGCAGACGCCGGAAGCATCTGCCGAGCACGTAGCACCCACCTGCTCAACTCGCCTGAACCACCTGCCGGACACGCCAAAATCACCTGCCCGCTACACCAGCACCACTTCGGGGACAAGCCGGAATCACGTGAGGGGCATGCCGGCACAGCCTCTCAGACTGAACCTCGTGCCGGACACCACAGAACCACCTGCCGGACAGACCGGAATCACCTGCCGGACAACCCGGAACCACCGGCTCGACCCGCCGGAACGACCGCTGGACATGCAAAATCACCTGCCGGCTACGCCGGAAACACTTGGCGAACACTCCGGAATCACCTGCCGGGCATGCCGGAACCACCTCTCAGATATGCCAGAACCACGTGCCAATGACCCCGGAAGCAGCTGCCGAGCACGCCGGAGCCACCTGCTCGACTCGCCGGAACCACCTACCTGACATGCCCAAATCACCAGCCGGGTATGCCAGAACCACTTGGCGGACACTCCGGAATCATCTGCCGGACATGCCGGAACCAGCTCTCAGACACACCAGAACCACGTGCCGGAGACGCCGGAAGCACCTGCCGAGCATGCCGGAGCCACCTGCTCGACTCGCCAGAAACACCTGCCGGACACGCCAAAATCACCTGCCGGGTACGCCAGAACCACCTGGCGGACACTCCGAAATCACCTGTCGCGCATGCCGGAACCACCTCTCAGACGTGCCGGAAGCACGTGCCGGACACGCCGGAATCACCTAGCGGACAGACCGGAACCACCTGCCGAGCACGCCGGAGCCACCTGTTCGACTGGCTGGAACCACCTGCCGGACAGGCCAATATTAACTGCTGGCTATGCCAGAACCACCTGGGGGACAGTCCGGGATCACCTGCCAGCCATGGCGGAACCACCTCTCACACGTACCAGAACCACCTGCCGGAGAACCTGGAAACACGTCCTGGACAGTCTGGAACCACCTGCCGGCCAAGCCTGAACCACCTGCCAAGCACAACGGAACAACCTGCCAGACACGCCAAAATCACCTGCGTGTTATGCCAGAACCACTTGGAGGACTCTCTGGGATGACCTGCCGGGCATGCCGGAACCACCTCTCAGACGTGCCAGAACCATGTGGCGGACAGTCCGGAATCACCTGTTGGGCATGCGCAACCACCTCTGAGACGTACCAGAACCACATGCCGTGCAGGCTGGAACCACCTACCGGACAGACCGGAATCACCTTTCGGGCATGCCGGAACCACCTGTCAGATGTGCCAGAAACACGTGCCGGAGACGCCGGAAGCACCGGCCAAGCACGTTGGAACCACCTGCTCAACTCGCCTGAACCACCTGCCGGACATGCCAAAATCACCTGCCGACTATGCCAGAACCACTTGGCGAACACTCCGGAATCACTTGCCGGGCATGCAGGAACCACCTCTCAGACATGCCAGAACCCCGTGCCAATGACCCCGGAAGCACCAGCCGAGCACGCCGGAACCACCTGCTCAACTCGCCTGAACCACCTGCCGGACACGCCAAAATCACCTGCCCGCTACACCAGCACCACTTCGGGGACAAGCCGGAATCACGTGAGGGGCATGCCGGCACAGCCTCTCAGACTGAACCTCGTGCCGGACACCACAGAACCACCTGCCGGACAGACCGGAACCACCTGCCGGACACGCCGGAACCACCGGCTCGACCCGCCGGAACGACCGCTGGACATGCAAAATCACCTGCCGGCTACGCCGGAAACACTTGGCGAACACTCCGGAATCACCTGCCGGGCATGCCGGAACCACCTCTCAGATATGCCAGAACCACGTGCCAATGACCCCGGAAGCACCTGCCGAGCACGCCGGAACCACCTGCTCGACTCGCCAGAACCACCTGCCGGACACGCAAAAATCACCTGCCGGCTACGCCACAACCAGTTGGGGAACACTTCGGAATCACCTGCCGGGCTTGCTGGAACCACCTGCCGGTCATGCCAAAATCACCTGCCAACTACGCCAGTACCACTTGGCGGACACTGTGGAAACACCTGTCGGGCCGGCCGGAACCACATCTCAGACGTGCCAGAACCATGTGCATGAGATGCTGGAACCACACCCCGAACAGACGGAAAACACCTGCCAGACCCGTCTGAACAACCTGCCGAGCACGCCTGAGCCACCTGCTCGACTCGCCGGAACCACCTACCTGACATGCCCAAATCACCAGCCGGGTATGCCAGAACCACTTGGCGGACACTCCGGAATCATCTGCCGGACATGCCGGAACCAGCTCTCAGACACACCAGAACCACGTGCCGGAGACGCCGGAATCACCTGCCGAGAATGCCGGAGCCACCTGCTCGACTCGCCAGAAACACCTGCCGGACACGCCAAAATCACCTGCCGGGTACGCCAGAACCACCTGGCGGACACTCCGAAATCACCTGTCGCGCATGCCGGAACCACCTCTCAGACGTGCCGCAAGCACGTGCCGGACACGCCGCAATCACCTAGCGGACAGACCGGAACCACCTGCCGAGCACGCCGGAGCCACCTGTTCGACTGGCTGGAACCACCTGCCGGACAGGCCAATATTAACTGCTGGCTATGCCAGAACCACCTGGGGGACAGTCCGGGATCACCTGCCAGCCATGGCGGAACCACCTCTCACACGTACCAGAACCACCTGCCGGAGAAGCTGGAAACACGTCCTGGACAGTCTGGAACCACCTGCCGGCCATGCCTGAATCACCTGCCAAGCACAACGGAACAACCTGCCAGACACGCCAAAATCACCTGCGTGTTATGCCAGAACCACTTGGAGGACTCTCTGGGATGACCTGCCGGGCATGCCGGAACCACCTCTCAGACGTGCCAGAACCATGTGGCGGACAGTCCGGAATCACCTGTTGGGCATGCGCAACCACCTCTGAGACGTACCAGAACCACATGCCGTGCAGGCTGGAACCACCTACCGGACAGACCGGAATCACCTTTCGGGCATGCCGGAACCACCTGTCAGATGTGCCAGAAACACGTGCCGGAGACGCCGGAAGCACCGGCCAAGCACGTTGGAACCACCTGCTCAACTCGCATGAACCACCTGCCGGACATGCCAAAATCACCTGCCGACTATGCCAGAACCACTTGGCGAACACTCCGGAATCACTTGCCGGGCATGCAGGAACCACCTCTCAGACATGCCAGAACCCCGTGCCAATGACCCCGGAAGCACCAGCCGAGCACGCCGGAACCACCTGCTCAACTCGCCTGAACCACCTGCCGGACACGCCAAAATCACCTGCCCGCTACACCAGCACCACTTCGGGGACAAGCCGGAATCACGTGAGGGGCATGCCGGCACAGCCTCTCAGACTGAACCTCGTGCCGGACACCACAGAACCACCTGCCGGACAGACCGGAATCACCTGCCGGACACGCCGGAACCACCGGCTCGACCCGCCGGAACGACCGCTGGACATGCAAAATCACCTGCCGGCTACGCCGGAAACACTTGGCGAACACTCCGGAATCACCTGCCGGGCATGCCGGAACCACCTCTCAGATATGCCAGAACCACGTGCCAATGACCCCGGAAGCACCTGCCGAGCACGCCGGAACCACCTGCTCGACTCGCCAGAACCACCTGCCGGACACGCAAAAATCACCTGCCGGCTACGCCACAACCAGTTGGGGAACACTTCGGAATCACCTGCCGGGCTTGCTGGAACCACCTGCCGGTCATGCCAAAATCACCTGCCAACTACGCCAGTACCACTTGGCGGACACTGTGGAAACACCTGTCGCGCCGGCCGGAACCACATCTCACACGTGCCAGAACCATGTGCATGAGATGCTGGAACCACACCCCGAACAGACGGAAAACACCTGCCAGACCCGTCTGAACAACCTGCCGAGCACGCCGGAGCCACCTGCTCGACTCGCCGGAACCACCTACCTGACATGCCCAAATCACCAGCCGGGTATGCCAGAACCACTTGGCGGACACTCCGGAATCATCTGCCGGACATGCCGGAACCAGCTCTCAGACACACCAGAACCACGTGCCGGAGACGCCGGAAGCACCTGCCGAGCATGCCGGAGCCACCTGCTCGACTCGCCAGAAACACCTGCCGGACACGCCAAAATCACCTGCCGGGTACGCCAGAACCACCTGGCGGACACTCCGAAATCACCTGTCGCGCATGCCGGAACCACCTCTCAGACGTGCCGGAAGCACGTGCCGGACACGCCGGAATCACCTAGCGGACAGACCGGAACCACCTGCCGAGCACGCCGGAGCCACCTGTTCGACTGGCTGGAACCACCTGCCGGACAGGCCAATATTAACTGCTGGCTATGCCAGAACCACCTGGGGGACAGTCCGGGATCACCTGCCAGCCATGGCGGAACCACCTCTCACACGTACCAGAACCACCTGCCGGAGAAGCTGGAAACACGTCCTGGACAGTCTGGAACCACCTGCCGGCCAAGCCTGAACCACCTGCCAAGCACAACGGAACAACCTGCCAGACACGCCAAAATCACCTGCGTGTTATGCCAGAACCCCTTGGAGGACTCTCTGGGATGACCTGCCGGGCATGCCGGAACCACCTCTCAGACGTGCCAGAACCATGTGGCGGACAGTCCGGAATCACCTGTTGGGCATGCGCAACCACCTCTGAGACGTACCAGAACCACATGCCGTGCAGGCTGGAACCACCTACCGGACAGACCAGAATCACCTTTCGGGCATGCCGGAACCACCTGTCAGATGTGCCAGAAACACGTGCCGGAGACGCCGGAAGCACCGGCCAAGCACGTTGGAACCACCTGCTCAACTCGCCTGAACCACCTGCCGGACATGCCAAAATCACCTGCCGACTATGCCAGAACCACTTGGCGAACACTCCGGAATCACTTGCCGGGCATGCAGGAACCACCTCTCAGACATGCCAGAACCCCGTGCCAATGACCCCGGAAGCACCAGCCGAGCACGCCGGAACCACCTGCTCAACTCGCCTGAACCACCTGCCGGACACGCCAAAATCACCTGCCCGCTACACCAGCACCACTTCGGGGACAAGCCGGAATCACGTGAGGGGCATGCCGGCACAGCCTCTCAGACTGAACCTCGTGCCGGACACCACAGAACCACCTGCCGGACAGACCGGAACCACCTGCCGGACACGCCGGAACCACCGGCTCGACCCGCCGGAACGACCGCTGGACATGCAAAATCACCTGCCGGCTACGCCGGAAACACTTGGCGAACACTCCGGAATCACCTGCCGGGCATGCCGGAACCACCTCTCAGATATGCCAGAACCACGTGCCAATGACCCCGGAAGCACCTGCCGAGCACGCCGGAACCACCTGCTCGACTCGCCAGAACCACCTGCCGGACACGCAAAAATCACCTGCCGGCTACGCCACAACCAGTTGGGGAACACTTCGGAATCACCTGCCGGGCTTGCTGGAACCACCTGCCGGTCATGCCAAAATCACCTGCCAACTACGCCAGTACCACTTGGCGGACACTGTGGAAACACCTGTCGCGCCGGCCGGAACCACATCTCACACGTGCCAGAACCATGTGCATGAGATGCTGGAACCACACCCCGAACAGACGGAAAACACCTGCCAGACCCGTCTGAACAACCTGCCGAGCACTCCGGAGCCACCTGCTCGACTCGCCGGAACCACCTACCTGACAGGCCCAAATCACCAGCCGGGTATGCCAGAACCACTTGGCGGACACTCCAGAATCATCTGCCGGACATGCCGGAACCAGCTCTCAGACACACCAGAACCACGTGCCGGAGACGCCGGAAGCACCTGCCGAGCATGCCGGAGCCACCTGCTCGACTCGCCAGAAACACCTGCCGGACACGCCAAAATCACCTGCCGGGTACGCCAGAACCACCTGGCGGACACTCCGAAATCACCTGCCGCGCATGCCGGAACCACCTCTCAGACGTGCCGGAAGCACATGCCAGACACGCCGGAAACACCTACCGGACAGACCGGAACCACCTGCCGAGCACGCCGGAGCCACCTGTTCGACTGGCTGGAACCACCTGCCGGACAGGCCAATATTAACTGCTGGCTATACCAGAACCATCTGGGGGACAGTCCGGAATCACCTGCCAGCCATGGCGGAACCATCTCTCACACGTACCAGAACCACCTGCCGGAGAAGCTGGAAACACGTCCTGGACAGACTGGAACCACGTGACGGCCATGCCTGAACCACCTGCCGAGCATGGCGGAACCACCTGCCGGACACGCCAAAATCACCTGCGGGCTACGCCAGAACCACTTGGACGACTCTCCGAAATGACCTGCCGGGCATGTTGGAACCAACTCTCAGACATGCCAGAAGCACGTGGCGGACCGTCCGGAATCACCTGTTGGGCATACGCAACCACCTCTGAGACGTACCAGAACCACGTGCCGTGCACGCCGGAACCACCTACCGGACAGACCGGAATCAAATTTTGGGCATGCCGGCACCACCAGTCAGATGTTCCGGAAACAGGTGCCGCAGACGCCGGAAGCATCTGCCGAGCACGTAGCACCCACCTGCTCAACTCGCCTGAACCACCTGCCGGACACGCCAAAATCACCTGCCCGCTACACCAGCACCACTTCGGGGACAAGCCGGAATCACGTGAGGGGCATGCCGGCACAGCCTCTCAGACTGAACCTCGTGCCGGACACCACAGAACCACCTGCCGGACAGACCGGAATCACCTGCCGGACAACCCGGAACCACCGGCTCGACCCGCCGGAACGACCGCTGGACATGCAAAATCACCTGCCGGCTACGCCGGAAACACTTGGCGAACACTCCGGAATCACCTGCCGGGCATGCCGGAACCACCTCTCAGATATGCCAGAACCACGTGCCAATGACCCCGGAAGCAGCTGCCGAGCACGCCGGAACCACCTGCTCGACTCGCCAGAACCACCTGCCGGACACGCAAAAATCACCTGCCGGCTACGCCACAACCAGTTGGGGAACACTTCGGAATCACCTGCCGGGCTTGCTGGAACCACCTGCCGGTCATGCCAAAATCACCTGCCAACTACGCCAGTACCACTTGGCGGACACTGTGGAAACACCTGTCGCGCCGGCCGGAACCACATCTCACACGTGCCAGAACCATGTGCATGAGATGCTGGAACCACACCCCGAACAGACGGAAAACACCTGCCAGACCCGTCTGAACAACCTGCCGAGCACGCCGGAGCCACCTGCTCGACTCGCCGGAACCACCTACCTGACATGCCCAAATCACCAGCCGGGTATGCCAGAACCACTTGGCGGACACTCCGGAATCATCTGCCGGACATGCCGGAACCAGCTCTCAGACACACCAGAACCACGTGCCGGAGACGCCGGAAGCACCTGCCGAGCATGCCGGAGCCACCTGCTCGACTCGCCAGAAACACCTGCCGGACACGCCAAAATCACCTGCCGGGTACGCCAGAACCACCTGGCGGACACTCCGAAATCACCTGTCGCGCATGCCGGAACCACCTCTCAGACGTGCCGGAAGCACGTGCCGGACACGCCGGAATCACCTAGCGGACAGACCGGAACCACCTGCCGAGCACGCCGGAGCCACCTGTTCGACTGGCTGGAACCACCTGCCGGACAGGCCAATATTAACTGCTGGCTATGCCAGAACCACCTGGGGGACAGTCCGGGATCACCTGCCAGCCATGGCGGAACCACCTCTCACACGTACCAGAACCACCTGCCGGAGAACCTGGAAACACGTCCTGGACAGTCTGGAACCACCTGCCGGCCAAGCCTGAACCACCTGCCAAGCACAACGGAACAACCTGCCAGACACGCCAAAATCACCTGCGTGTTATGCCAGAACCACTTGGAGGACTCTCTGGGATGACCTGCCGGGCATGCCGGAACCACCTCTCAGACGTGCCAGAACCATGTGGCGGACAGTCCGGAATCACCTGTTGGGCATGCGCAACCACCTCTGAGACGTACCAGAACCACATGCCGTGCAGGCTGGAACCACCTACCGGACAGACCGGAATCACCTTTCGGGCATGCCGGAACCACCTGTCAGATGTGCCAGAAACACGTGCCGGAGACGCCGGAAGCACCGGCCAAGCACGTTGGAACCACCTGCTCAACTCGCCTGAACCACCTGCCGGACATGCCAAAATCACCTGCCGACTATGCCAGAACCACTTGGCGAACACTCCGGAATCACTTGCCGGGCATGCAGGAACCACCTCTCAGACATGCCAGAACCCCGTGCCAATGACCCCGGAAGCACCAGCCGAGCACGCCGGAACCACCTGCTCAACTCGCCTGAACCACCTGCCGGACACGCCAAAATCACCTGAGCGCTACACCAGCACCACTTCGGGGACAAGCCGGAATCACGTGAGGGGCATGCCGGCACAGCCTCTCAGACTGAACCTCGTGCCGGACACCACAGAACCACCTGCCGGACAGACCGGAACCACCTGCCGGACACGCCGGAACCACCGGCTCGACCCGCCGGAACGACCGCTGGACATGCAAAATCACCTGCCGGCTACGCCGGAAACACTTGGCGAACACTCCGGAATCATCTGCCGGGCATGCCGGAACCACCTCTCAGATATGCCAGAACCACGTGCCAATGACCCCGGAAGCACCTGCCGAGCACGCCGGAACCACCTGCTCGACTCGCCAGAACCACCTGCCGGACACGCAAAAATCACCTGCCGGCTACGCCACAACCAGTTGGGGAACACTTCGGAATCACCTGCCGGGCTTGCTGGAACCACCTGCCGGTCATGCCAAAATCACCTGCCAACTACGCCAGTACCACTTGGCGGACACTGTGGAAACACCTGTCGGGCCGGCCGGAACCACATCTCACACGTGCCAGAACCATGTGCATGAGATGCTGGAACCACACCCCGAACAGACGGAAAACACCTGCCAGACCCGTCTGAACAACCTGCCGAGCACGCCGGAGCCACCTGCTCGACTCGCCGGAACCACCTACCTGACATGCCCAAATCACCAGCCGGGTATGCCAGAACCACTTGGCGGACACTCCGGAATCATCTGCCGGACATGCCGGAACCAGCTCTCAGACACACCAGAACCACGTGCCGGAGACGCCGGAAGCACCTGCCGAGCATGCCGGAGCCACCTGCTCGACTCGCCAGAAACACCTGCCGGACACGCCAAAATCACCTGCCGGGTACGCCAGAACCACCTGGCGGACACTCCGAAATCACCTGTCGCGCATGCCGGAACCACCTCTCAGACGTGCCGGAAGCACGTGCCGGACACGCCGGAATCACCTAGCGGACAGACCGGAACCACCTGCCGAGCACGCCGGAGCCACCTGTTCGACTGGCTGGAACCACCTGCCGGACAGGCCAATATTAACTGCTGGCTATGCCAGAACCACCTGGGGGACAGTCCGGGATCACCTGCCAGCCATGGCGGAACCACCTCTCACACGTACCAGAACCACCTGCCGGAGAAGCTGGAAACACGTCCTGGACAGTCTGGAACCACCTGCCGGCCAAGCCTGAACCACCTGCCAAGCACAACGGAACAACCTGCCAGACACGCCAAAATCACCTGCGTGTTATGCCAGAACCACTTGGAGGACTCTCTGGGATGACCTGCCGGGCATGCCGGAACCACCTCTCAGACGTGCCAGAACCATGTGGCGGACAGTCCGGAATCACCTGTTGGGCATGCGCAACCACCTCTGAGACGTACCAGAACCACATGCCGTGCAGGCTGGAACCACCTACCGGACAGACCGGAATCACCTTTCGGGCATGCCGGAACCACCTGTCAGATGTGCCAGAAACACGTGCCGGAGACGCCGGAAGCACCTGCCAAGCACGTCGGAACCACCTGCTCAACTCGCATGAACCACCTGCCGGACATGCCAAAATCACCTGCCGACTATGCCAGAACCACTTGGCGAACACTCCGGAAACACTTGCCGGGCATGCAGGAACCACCTCTCAGACATGCCAGAACCCCGTGCCAATGACCCCGGAAGCACCAGCTGAGCACGCCGGAACCACCTGCTCAACTCGCCTGAACCACCTGCCGGTCACGCCAAAATCACCTGCCCGCTGCACCAGCACCACTTCGGGGACAAGCCGGAATCACGTGAGGGGCATGCCGGCACAGCCTCTCAGACTGAACCTCGTGCCGGACACCACAGAACCACCTGCCGGACAGACCGGAACCACCTGCCGGACACGCCGGAACCACCGGCTCGACCCGCCGGAACGACCGCTGGACATGCAAAATCACCTGCCGGCTACGCCGGAAACACTTGGCGAACACTCCGGAATCACCTGCCGGGCATGCCGGAACCACCTCTCAGATATGCCAGAACCACGTGCCAATGACCCCGGAAGCACCTGCCGAGCACGCCGGAACCACCTGCTCGACTCGCCAGAACCACCTGCCGGACACGCAAAAATCACCTGCCGGCTACGCCACAACCAGTTGGGGAACACTTCGGAATCACCTGCCGGGCTTGCTGGAACCACCTGCCGGTCATGCCAAAATCACCTGCCAACTACGCCAGTACCACTTGGCGGACACTGTGGAAACACCTGTCGCGCCGGCCGGAACCACATCTCACACGTGCCAGAACCGTGTGCATGAGATGCTGGAACCACACCCCGAACAGACGGAAAACACCTGCCAGACCCGTCTGAACAACCTGCCGAGCACTCCGGAGCCACCTGCTCGACTCGCCGGAACCACCTACCTGACATGCCCAAATCACCAGCCGGGTATGCCAGAACCACTTGGCGGACACTCCAGAATCATCTGCCGGACATGCCGGAACCAGCTCTCAGACACACCAGAACCACGTGCCGGAGACGCCGGAAGCACCTGCCGAGCATGCCGGAGCCACCTGCTCGACTCGCCAGAAACACCTGCCGGACACGCCAAAATCACCTGCCGGGTACGCCAGAACCACCTGGCGGACACTCCGAAATCACCTGCCGCGCATGCCGGAACCACCTCTCAGACGTGCCGGAAGCACGTGCCGGACACGCCGGAATCACCTAGCGGACAGACCGGAACCACCTGCCGAGCACGCCGGAGCCACCTGTTCGACTGGCTGGAACCACCTGCCGGACAGGCCAATATTAACTGCTGGCTATGCCAGAACCACCTGGGGGACAGTCCGGGATCACCTGCCAGCCATGGCGGAACCACCTCTCACGCGTACCAGAACCACCTGCCGGAGAAGCTGGAAACACGTCCTGGACAGTCTGGAACCACCTGCCGGCCAAGCCTGAACCACCTGCCAAGCACAACGGAACAACCTGCCAGACACGCCAAAATCACCTGCGTGTTATGCCAGAACCACTTGGAGGACTCTCTGGGATGACCTGCCGGGCATGCCGGAACCACCTCTCAGACGTGCCAGAACCATGTGGCGGACAGTCCGGAATCACCTGTTGGGCATGCGCAACCACCTCTGAGACGTACCAGAACCACATGCCGTGCAGGCTGGAACCACCTACCGGACAGACCGGAATCACCTTTCGGGCATGCCGGAACCACCTGTCAGATGTGCCAGAAACACGTGTCGGAGACGCCGGAAGCACCTGCCAAGCACGTTGGAACCACCTGCTCAACTCGCCTGAACCACCTGCCGGACATGCCAAAATCACCTGCCGACGATGCCAGAACCACTTGGCAAACACTCCGGAATCACTTGCCGGGCATGCAGGAAGCACCTCTCAGACATGCCAGAACCCCGTGCCCATGACCCCGGAAGCACCAGCCGAGCACGCCGGAACCACCTGCTCAACTCGCCTGAACCACCTGCCGGACACGCCAAAATCACCTGCCCGCTACACCAGCACCACTTCGGGGACAAGCCGGAATCACGTGAGGGGCATGCCGGCACAGCCTCTCAGACTGAACCTCGTGCCGGACACCACAGAACCACCTGCCGGACAGACCGGAACCACCTGCCGGACACGCCGGAACCACCGGCTCGACCCGCCGGAACGACCGCTGGACATGCAAAATCACCTGCCGGCTACGCCAGAAACACTTGGCGAACACTCCGGAATCACCTGCCGGGCATGCCGGAACCACCTCTCAGATATGCCAGAACCACGTGCCAATGACCCCGGAAGCACCTGCCGAGCACGCCGGAACCACCTGCTCGACTCGCCAGAACCACCTGCCGGACACGCAAAAATCACCTGCCGGCTACGCCACAACCAGTTGGGGAACACTTCGGAATGACCTGCCGGGCTTGCTGGAACCACCTGCCGGTCATGCCAAAATCACCTGCCAACTACGCCAGTACCACTTGGCGGACACTGTGGAAACACCTGTCGGGCCGGCAGGAACCACATCTCACACGTGCCAGAACCATGTGCATGAGATGCTGGAACCACACCCCGAACAGACGGAAAACACCTGCCAGACCCGTCTGAACAACCTGCCGAGCACGCCGGAGCCACCTGCTCGAGTCGCCGGAACCACCTACCTGACATGCCCAAATCACCAGCCGGGTATGCCAGAACCACTTGGCGGACACTCCGGAATCATCTGCCGGACATGCCGGAACCAGCTCTAAGACACACCAGAACCACGTGCCGGAGACGCCGGAAGCACCTGCCGAGCATGCCGGAGCCACCTGCTCGACTCGCCAGAAACACCTGCCGGACACGCCAAAATCACCTGCCGGGTACGCCAGAACCACCTGGCGGACACTCCAAAATCACCTGTCGCGCATGCCGGAACCACCTCTCAGACGTGCCGGAAGCACGTGCCGGACACGCCGGAATCACCTACCGGACAGACCAGAACCACCTGCCGAGCACGCCGCAGCCACCTGTTCGAATGGCTGGAACCACCTGCCGGACAGGCCAATATCAACTGCTGGCTATGCCAGAACCACCTGGGGGACAGTCCGGGATCACCTGCCAGCCATGGCGGAACCACCTCTCACACGTACCAGAACCACCTGCCGGAGAAGCTGGAAACACGTCCTGGACAGTCTGGAACCACCTGCCGGCCAAGCCTGAACCACCTGCCAAGCACAACGGAACAACCTGCCAGACACGCCAAAATCACCTGCGTGTTATGCCAGAACCACTTGGAGGACTCTCTGGGATGACCTGCCGGGCATGCCGGAACCACCTCTCAGACGTGCCAGAACCATGTGGCGGACAGTCCGGAATCACCTGTTGGGCATGCGCAACCACCTCTGAGACGTACCAGAACCACATGCCGTGCAGGCTGGAACCACCTACCGGACAGACCGGAATCACCTTTCGGGCATGCCGGAACCACCTGTCAGATGTGCCAGAAACACGTGCCGGAGACGCCGGAAGCACCGGCCAAGCATGTTGGAACCACCTGCTCAACTCGCCTGAACCACCTGCCGGACATGCGAAAATCACCTGCCGACTATGCCAGAACCACTTGGCGAACACTCCGGAATCACTTGCCGGGCATGCAGGAACCACCTCTCAGACATGCCAGAACCCCGTGCCAATGACCCCGGAAGCACCAGCCGAGCACGCCGGAGCCACCTGCTCAACTCGCCTGAACCACCTGCCGGACACACCAAAATCACCTGCCCGCTACACCAGCACCACTTCGGGGACAAGCCGGAATCACGTGAGGGGCATGCCGGCACAGCCTCTCAGACTGAACCTCGTGCCGGACACAACAGAACCACCTGCCGGACAGACCGGAACCACCTGCCGGACACGCCGGAACCACCGGCTCGACCCGCCGGAACGACCGCTGGACATGCAAAATCACCTGCCGGCTACGCCGGAAACACTTGGCGAACACTCCGGAATCACCTGCCGGGCCTGCCGGAACCACGTCTCAGATATGCCAGAACCACGTGCCAACGACCCTGGAAGCACCTGCCGAGCACGCCGGAACCACCTGCTCGACTCGCCAGAACCACCTGCCGGACACGCAAAAATCACCTGCCGGCTACGCCACAACCAGTTGGGGAACACTTCGGAATCACCTGCCGGGCTTGCTGGAACCACCTGCCGGTCATGCCAAAATCACCTGCCAACTACGCCAGTACCACTTGGCGGACACTGTGGAAACACCTGTCGGGCCAGCCAGAACAACATCTCACACGTGCCAGAACCATGTGCATGAGATGCTGGAACCACACCCCGAACAGACGGAAAACACCTGCCAGACCCGTCTGAACAACCTGCCGAGCACGCCGGAGCCACCTGCTCGACTCGCCGGAACCACCTACCTGACATGCCCAAATCACCAGCCGGGTATGCCAGAACCACTTGGCGGACACTCCGGAATCATCTGCCGGACATGCCGGAACCAGCTCTCATAAACACCAGAACCACGTGCCGGAGACGCCGGAAGCACCTGCCGAGCATGCCGGAGCCACCTGCTCGACTCGCCAGAAACACCTGCTGGACATGCCAAAATCACCTGCCGGGTACGCCAGAACCACCTGGCGGACACTCCGAAATCACCTGCCGCGCACGCCGGAACCACCTCTCAGACGTGCCGGAAGCACATGCCAGACACGCCGGAAACACCTACCGGACAGACCGGAACCACCTGCCGAGCACGCCGGAGCCACCTGTTCGACTGGCTGGAACCACCTGCCGGACAGGCCAATATTAACTGCTGGCTATGCCAGAACCATCTGGGGGACAGTCCGGAATCACTTGCCAGCCATGGCGGAACCATCTCTCACACGTACCAGAACCACCTGCCGGAGAAGCTGGAAACACGTCCTGGACAGACTGGAACCACGTGACGGCCATGCCTGAACCACCTGTCGAGCATGGCGGAACCACCTGCCGGACACGCCAAAATCACCTGCGTGCTACGCCAGAACCAGTTGGACGACTCTCCGAAATGACCTGCTGGGCATGTTGGAACCACCTCTCAGACGTGCCAGAAGCACGTGGCGGACAGTCCGGAATCACCTGTTGGGCATACGCAACCACCTCTGAGACGTACCAGAACCACGTGCCGTGCACGCCGGAACCACATACCTGACAGACCGGAATCAAATTTTGGGCATGCCGGAACCACCAGTCAGATGTGACAGAAACACGTGCCGGAGACGCCGGAAGCACCTGCCGAGCACGTCGCAACCACCTGTTCAACTCGCCTGAACCACCTGCCGGACACGCCAAAATCACCTGCCCGCTACACCAGCACCACTTCGGGGACAAGCCGGAATCACGTGAGGGGCATGCCGGCACAGCCTCTCAGACTGAACCTCGTGCCGGACACCACAGAACCACCTGCCGGACAGACTGGAACCACCTGCCGGACACGCCGGAACCACCGGCTCGACCCGCCGGAACGACCGCTGGACATGCAAAATCACCTGCCGGCTACGCCGGAAACACTTGGCGAACACTCCGGAATCACCTGCCGGGCATGCCGGAACCACCTCTCAGATAAGCCAGAACCACGTGCCAATGACCCCGGAAGCACCTGCCGAGCACGCCGGAACCACCTGCTCGACTCGCCAGAACCACCTGCCGGACACGCAAAAATCACCTGCCGGCTACGCCACAACCAGTTGGGGAACACTTCGGAATCACCTGCCGGGCTTGCTGGAACCACCTGCCGGTCATGCCAAAATCACCTGCCAACTACGCCAGTACCACTTGGCGGACACTGTGGAAACACCTGTCGGGCCGGCCGGAACCACATCTCACACGTGCCAGAACCATGTGCATGAGATGCTGGAACCACACCCCGAACAGACGGAAAACACCTGCCAGACCCGTCTGAACAACGTGCCGAGCACGCCAGAGCCACCTGCTCGACTCGCCGGAACCACCTACCTGACATGCCCAAATCACCAGCCGGGTATGCCAGAACCACTTGGCGGACACTCCGGAATCATCTGCCGGACATGCCGGAACCAGCTCTCAGACACACCAGAACCACGTGCCGGAGACGCCGGAAGCACCTGCCGAGCATGCCGGAGCCACCTGCTCGACTCGCCAGAAACACCTGCCGGACACGCCAAAATCACCTGCCGGGTACGCCAGAACCACCTGGCGGACACATCGAAATCACCTGTCGCGCATGCCGGAACCGCCTCTCAGACGTGCCGGAAGCACGTGCCGGACACGCCGGAATCACCTAGCGGACAGACCGGAACCACCTGCCGAGCACGCCGGAGCCACCTGTTCGACTGGCTGGAACCACCTGCCGGACAGGCCAATATTAACTGCTGGCTATGCCAGAACCACCTGGGTGACAGTCCGGGATCACCTGCCAGCCATGGCGGAACCACCTCTCACACGTACCAGAACCACCTGCCGGAGAAGCTGGAAACACGTCCTGGACAGTCTGGAACCACCTGCCGGCCAAGCCTGAACCACCTGCCAAGCACAACGGAACAACCTGCCAGACACGCCAAAATCACCTGCGTTTTATGCCAGAACCACTTGGAGGACTCTCTGGGATGACCTGCCGGGCATGCCGGAACCACCTCTCAGACGTGCCAGAACCATGTGGCGGACAGTCCGGAATCACCTGTTGGGCATGCGCAACCACCTCTGAGACGTACCAGAACCACATGCCGTGCAGGCTGGAACCACCTACCGGACAGACCGGAATCACCTTTCGGGCATGCCGGAACCACCTGTCAGATGTGCCAGAAACACGTGCCGGAGACGCCGGAAGCACCGGCCAAGCACGTTGGAACCACCTGCTCAACTCGCCTGAACCACCTGCCGGACATGCCAAAATCACCTGCCGACTATGCCAGAACCACTTGGCGAACACTCCGGAATCACTTGCCGGGCATGCAGGAACCACCTCTCAGACATGCCAGAACCCCGTGCCAATGACCCCGGAAGCACCAGCCGAGCACGCCGGAACCACCTGCTCAACTCGCCTGAACCACCTGCCGGACACGCCAAAATCACCTGCCCGCTACACCAGCACCACTTCGGGGACAAGCCGGAATCACGTGAGGGGCATGCCGGCACAGCCTCTCAGACTGAACCTCGTGCCGGACACCACAGAACCACCTGCCGGACAGACCGGAACCACCTGCCGGACACGCCGGAACCACCAGCTCGACCCGCCGGAACGACCGCTGGACATGCAAAATCACCTGCCGGCTACGCCGGAAACACTTGGCGAACACTCCGGAATCACCTGCCGGGCATGCCGGAACCACCTCTCAGATAAGCCAGAACCACGTGACAATGACCCAGGAAGCACCTGCCGAGCACGCCGGAACCACATGCTCAACTCGCCAGAACCACCTGCCGGACACGCAAAAATCACCTGCCGGCTACGCCACAACCAGTTGGGGAACACTTCGGAATCACCTGCCGGGCTTGCTGGAACCACCTGCCGGTCATGCCAAAATCACCTGCCAACTACGCCAGTACCACTTGGCGGACACTGTGGAAACACCTGTCGCGCCGGCCGGAACCACATCTCACACGTGCCAGAACCATGTGCATGAGATGCTGGAACCACACCCCGAATAGACGGAAAACACCTGCCAGACCCGTCTGAACAACCTGCCGAAAACGCCAGAGCCACCTGCTCGACTCGCCGGAACCACCTACCTGACATGCCCAAATCACCAGCCGGGTATGCCAGAACCACTTGGCGGACACTCCGGAATCATCTGCCGGACATGCCGGAACCAGCTCTCAGACACACCAGAACCACGTGCCGGAGACGCCGGAAGCACCTGCCGAGCATGCCGGAGCCACCTGCTCGACTCGCCAGAAACACCTGCCGGACACGCCAATATCACCTGCCGGGTACGCCAGAACCACCTGGCGGACACTCCGAAATCACCTGCCGCGCATGCTGGAACCACCTCTCAGACGTGCCGGAAGCACGTGCCGGACACGCCGGAAACACCTAGCGGACAGACCGGAACCACCTGCCGAGCACGCCGGAGCCACCTGTTCGACTGGCTGGAACCACCTGCCGGACAGGCCAATATTGACTGCTGGCTATGCCAGAACCACCTGGGGGACAGTCTGGGATCACCTGCCAGCCATGGCGGAACCACCTCTCACACGTACCAGAACCACCTGCCGGAGAAGCTGGAAACACGTCCTGGACAGTCTGGAACCACCTGCCGGCCAAGCCTGAACCACCTGCCAAGCACAACGGAACAACCTGCCAGACACGCCAAAATCACCTGCGTGTTATGCCAGAACCACTTGGAGGACTCTCTGGGATGACCTGCCGGGCATGCCGGAACCACCTCTCAGACGTGCCAGAACCATGTGGCGGACAGTCCGGAATCACCTGTTGGGCATGCGCAACCACCTCTGAGACGTACCAGAACCACATGCCGTGCAGGCTGGAACCACCTACCGGACAGACCGGAATCACCTTTCGGGCATGCCGGAACCACCTGTCAGATGTGCCAGAAACACGTGCCGGAGACGCCGGAAGCACCGGCCAAGCACGTTGGAACCACCTGCTCAACTCGCCTGAACCACCTGCCGGACATGCCAAAATCACCTGCCGACTATGCCAGAACCACTTGGCGAACACTCCGGAATCACTTGCCGGGCATGCAGGAACCACCTCTCAGATATGCCAGAACCCCGTGCCAATGACCCCGGAAGCACCAGCCGAGCACGCCGGAACCACCTGCTCAACTCGCCTGAACCACCTGCCGGACACGCCAAAATCACCTGCCCGCTACACCAGCACCACTTCGGGGACAAGCCGGAATCACGTGAGGGGCATGCCGGCACAGCCTCTCAGACTGAACCTCGTGCCGGACACCACAGAACCACCTGCCGGACAGACCGGAACCACCTGCCGGACACGCCGGAACCACCGGCTCGACCCGCCGGAACGACCGCTGGACATGCAAAATCACCTGCCGGCTACGCCGGAAACACTTGGCGAACACTCCGGAATCACCTGCCGGGCATGCCGGAACCACCTCTCAGATATGCCAGAACCACGTGCCAATGACCCTGGAAGCACCTGCCGAGCACGCCGGAACCACCTGCTCGACTCGCCAGAACCACCTGCCGGACACGCAAAAATCACCTGCCGGCTACGCCACAACCAGTTGGGGAACACTTCGGAATCACCTGCCGGGCTTGCTGGAACCACCTGCCGGTCATGCCAAAATCACCTGCCAACTACGCCAGTACCACTTGGCGGACACTGTGGAAACACCTGTTGGGCCGGCCGGAACCACATCTCAGACGTGCCAGAACCATGTGCATGAGCTGCAGGAACCACACCCCGAATAGACGGAAAACACCTGCCAGACCCGTCTGAACAACCTGCCGAGCACGCCGGAGCCACCTGCTCGACTCGCCGGAACCACATACCTGACATGCCCAAATCACCAGCCGGGTATGCCAGAACCACTTGCCTGACACTCCAGAATCATCTGCCGGACATGCCGGAACCAGCTCTCAGACACACCAGAACCACGTGCCGGAGACGCCGGAAGCACCTGCCGAGCATGCCGGAGCCACCTGCTCGACTCGCCAGAAACACCTGCCGGACACGCCAAAATCACCTGCCGGGTACGCCAGAACCACCTGGCGGACACTCCGAAATCACCTGTCGCGCATGCCGGAACCACCTCTCAGACGTGCCGGAAGCACGTGCCGGACACGCCGGAATCACCTAGCGGACAGACCGGAACCACCTGCCGAGCACGCCAGAGCCACCTGTTCGACTGGCTGGAACCACCTGCCGGACAGGCCAATATTAACTGCTGGCTATGCCAAAAGCACCTGGGGGACAGTCCGGGATCACCTGCCAGCCATGGCGGAACCACCTCTCACACGTACCAGAACCACCTGCCGGAGAAGCTGGAAACACGTCCTGGACAGTCTGGAACCACCTGCCGACCAAGCCTGAACCTTCGGCCAAGCACAACGGAACAACCTGCCAGACACGCCAAAATCACCTGCGTGTTATGCCAGAACCACTTGGAGGACTCTCTGGGATGACCTGCCGGGCATGTCGGAACCACCTCTCAGACGTGCCAGAACCATGTGGCGGACAGTCCGGAATCACCTGTTGGGCATGCGCAACCACCTCTGAGACGTACCAGAACCACATGCCGTGCAGGCTGGAACCACCTACCGGACAGACCGGAATCACCTTTCGGGCATGCCGGAACCACCTGTCAGATGTGCCAGAAACACGTGCCGGAGACGCCGGAAGCACCTGCCAAGCACGTTGGAACCACCTGCTCAGCTCGCCTGAACCACCTGCCGGACATGCCAAAATCACCTGCCGACTATGCCAGAACCACTTGGCGAACACTCCGGAATCACTTGCCGGGCATGCAGGAACCACCTCTCAGACATGCCAGAACCCCGTGCCAATGACCCCGGAAGCACCAGCCGAGCACGCCGGAACCACCTGCTCAACTCGCCTGAACCACCTGCCGGACACGCCAAAATCACCTGCCCGCTACACCAGCACCACTTCGGGCACAAGCCGGAATCACGTGAGGGGCATGCCGGCACAGCCTCTCAGACTGAACCTCGTGCCGGACACCACAGAACCACCTGCCGGACAGACCGGAACCACCTGCCGGACACGCCGGAACCACCGGCTCGACCCGCCGGAACGACCGCTGGACATGCAAAATCACCTGCCGGCTACGCCGGAAACACTTGCCGAACACTCCGGAATCACCTGCCGGGCATGCCGGAACCACCTCTCAGATAAGCCAGAACCACGTGCCAATGACCCCGGAAGCACCTGCCGAGCACGCCGGAACCACCTGCTCGACTCGCCAGAACCACCTGCCGGACACGCAAAAATCACCTGCCAGCTACGCCACAACCAGTTGGGGAACACTTCGGAATCACCTGCCGGGCTTGCTGGAACCACCTGCCGGTCATGCCAAAATCACCTGCCAACTACGCCAGTACCACTTGGCGGACACTGTGGAAACACCTGTCGGGCCGGCCGGAACCACATCTCAGACGTGCCAGAACCATGTGCATGAGATGCTGGAACCAAACGCCGAACAGACGGAAAACACCTGCCAGACCCGTCTGAACAACCTGCCGAGCACGCCAGAGGCACCTGCTCGACTCGCAGGAGCCACCTACCTGACATGCCAAAATCACCAGCCGGGTATGCCAGAACCACTTGGCGGACACTCCGGAATCATCTGCCGGACATGCCGGAACCAGCTCTCAGACACACCAGAACCACGTGCCGGAGACGCCGGAAGCACCTGCCGAGCATGCCGGAGCCACCTGCTCGACTCGCCAGAAACACCTGCCGGACACGCCAAAATCACCTGCCGGGTACGCCAGAACCACCTGGCGGACACTCCGAAATCACCTGTCGCGCATGCCGGAACCACCTCTCAGACGTGCCGGAAGCACGTGCCGGACACGCCGGAATCACCTAGCGGACAGACCGGAACCACCTGCCGAGCACGCCGGAGCCACCTGTTCGACTGGCTGGAACCACCTGCCGGACAGGCCAATATTAACTGCTGGCTATGCCAGAACCACCTGGGGGACAGTCCGGGATCACCTGCCAGCCATGGCGGAACCACCTCTCACACGTACCAGAACCACCTGCCGGAGAAGCTGGAAACACGTCCTGGACAGTCTGGAACCACCTGCCGGCCAAGCCTGAACCACCTGCCAAGCACAACGGAACAACCTGCCAGACACGCCAAAATCACCTGCGTGTTATGCCAGAACCACTTGGAGGACTCTCTGGGATGACCTGCCGGGCATGCCGGAACCACCTCTCAGACGTGCCAGAACCATGTGGCGGACAGTCCGGAATCACCTGTTGGGCATGCGCAACCACCTCTGAGACGTACCAGAACCACATGCCGTGCAGGCTGGAACCACCTACCGGACAGACCGGAATCACCTTTCGGGCATGCCGGAACCACCTGTCAGATGTGCCAGAAACACGTGCCGGAGACGCCGGAAGCACCTGCCAAGCACGTTGGAACCACCTGCTCAACTCGCATGAACCACCTGCCAGACATGCCAAAATCACCTGCCGACTATGCCAGAACCACTTGGCGAACACTCCGGAATCACTTGCCGGGCATGCAGGAACCACCTCTCAGACATGCCAGAACCCCGTGCCAATGACCCCGGAAGCACCAGCCGAGCACGCCGGAACCACCTGCTCAACTCGCCTGAACCACCTGCCGGACACGCCAAAATCACCTGCCCGCTACACCAGCACCACTTCGGGGACAAGCCGGAATCACGTGAGGGGCATGCCTGCACAGCCTCTCAGACTGAACCTCGTGCCGGACACCACAGAACCACCTGCCGGACAGACCGGAACCACCTGCCGGACACGCCGGAACCACCGGCTCGACCCGCCGGAACGACCGCTGGACATGCAAAATCACCTGCCGGCTACGCCGGAAACACTTGGCGAACACTCCGGAATCACCTGCCGGGCATGCCGGAACCACCTCTCAGATAAGCCAGAACCACGTGCCAATGACCCCGGAAGCACCTGCCGAGCACGCCGGAACCACCTGCTCGACTCGCCAGAACCACCTCACGGACACGCAAAAATCACCTGCCAGCTACGCCACAACCAGTTGGGGAACACTTCGGAATCACCTGCCGGGCTTGCTGGAACCACCTGCCGGTCATGCCAAAATCACCTGCCAACTACGCCAGTACCACTTGGCGGACACTGTGGAAACACCTGTCGGGCCGGCCGGAACCACATCTCACACGTGCCAGAACCATGTGCATGAGATGCTGGAACCAAACGCCGAACAGACGGAAAACACCTGCCAGACCCGTCTGAACAACCTGCCGAGCACGCCAGAGGCACCTGCTCGAGTCGCAGGAACCACCTACCTGACATGCCAAAATCACCAGCCGGGTATGCCAGAACCACTTGGCGGACACTCCGGAATCATCTGCCGGACATGCCAGAACCAGCTCTGAGACACACCAGAACCACGTGCCGGAGACGCCGGAAGCACCTGCCGAGCATGCCGGAGCCACCTGCTCGACTCGCCAGAAACACCTGCCGGACACGCCAAAATCACCTGCCGGGTACGCCAGAACCACCTGGCGGACACTCCGAAATCACCTGTCGCGCATGCCGGAACCACCTCTCAGACGTGCCGGAAGCACGTGCCGGACACGCCGGAATCACCTAGCGGACAGACCGGAACCACCTGCCGAGCACGCCGGAGCCACCTGTTCGACTGGCTGGAACCACCTGCCGGACAGGCCAATATTAACTGCTGGCTATGCCAGAACCACCTGGGGGACAGTCCGGGATCACCTACCAGCCATGGCGGAACCACCTCTCACACGTACCAGAACCACCTGCCGGAGAAGCTGGAAACACGTCCTGGACAGTCTGGAACCACCTGCCGGCCAAGCCTGAACCACCTGCCAAGCACAACGGAACAACCTGCCAGACACGCCAAAATCACCTGCGTGTTATGCCAGAACCACTTGGAGGACTCTCTGGGATGACCTGCCGGGCATGCCGGAACCACCTCTCAGACGTGCCAGAACCATGTGGCGGACAGTCCGGAATCACCTGTTGGGCATGCGCAACCACCTCTGAGACGTACCAGAACCACATGCCGTGCAGGCTGGAACCACCTACCGGACAGACCGGAATCACCTTTCGGGCATGCCGGAACCACCTGTCAGATGTGCCAGAAACACGTGCCGGAGACGCCGGAAGCACCTGCCAAGCACGTTGGAACCACCTGCTCAACTCGCCTGAACCACCTGCCGGACATGCCAAAATCACCTGCCGACTATGCCAGAACCACTTGGCGAACACTCCGGAATCACTTGCCGGGCATGCAGGAACCACCTCTCAGACATGCCAGAACCCCGTGCCAATGACCCCGGAAGCACCAGCCGAGCACGCCGGAACCACCTGCTCAACTCGCCTGAACCACCTGCCGGACACGCCAAAATCACCTGCCCGCTACACCAGCACCACTTCGGGCACAAGCCGGAATCACGTGAGGGGCATGCCGGCACAGCCTCTCAGACTGAACCTCGTGCCAGAGACCACAGAACCACCTGCCGGACAGACCGGAACCACCTGCCGGACACGCCGGAACCACCGGCTCGACCCGCCGGAACGACCGCTGGACATGCAAAATCACCTGCCGGCTACGCCGGAAACACTTGCCGAACACTCCGGAATCACCTGCCGGGCATGCCGGAACCACCTCTCAGATAAGCCAGAACCACGTGCCAATGACCCCGGAAGCACCTGCCGAGCACGCCGGAACCACCTGCTCGACTCGCCAGAACCACCTGCCGGACACGCAAAAATCACCTGCCAGCTACGCCACAACCAGTTGGGGAACACTTCGGAATCACCTGCCGGGCTTGCTGGAACCACCTGCCGGTCATGCCAAAATCACCTGCCAACTACGCCAGTACCACTTGGCGGACACTGTGGAAACACCTGTCGGGCCGGCCGGAACCACATCTCAGACGTGCCAAAACCATGTGCATGAGATGCTGGAACCACACCCCGAACAGACGGAAAACACCTGCCAGACCCGTCTGAACAACCTGCCGAGCACGCCGGAGCCACCTGCTCGACTCGCCGGAACCACCTACCTGAGATGCCCAAATCACCAGCCGGGTATGCCAGAACCACTTGGCGGACACTCCGGAATCATCTGCCGGACATGCCGGAACCAGCTCTCAGACACACCAGAACCACGTGCCGGAGACGCCGGAAGCACCTGCCGAGCATGCCGGAGCCACCTGCTCGACTCGCCAGAAACACCTGCCGGACACGCCAAAATCACCTGCCGGGTACGCCAGAACCACCTGGCGGACACTCCGAAATCACCTGTCGCGCATGCCGGAACCACCTCTCAGACGTGCCGGAAGCACGTGCCGGACACGCCGGAATCACCTAGCGGACAGACCGGAACCACCTGCCGAGCACGCCGGAGCCACCTGTTCGACTGGCTGGAACCACCTGCCTGACATGCCAAAATCAACAGCCGGGTATGCCAGAACCACTTGGCGGACACTCCGGAATCATCTGCCGTACATGCCGGATCCAGCTCTCAGACACACCAGAACCACCTGCCGGACACGCCGGAATCACCTAGCGGACCACCGGAACCACCTGCCGAGCACGCCGGAGCCACCTGTTCGACTGGCTGGAACCACCTGCCGGACAGGCCAATATCAACTGCTGGCTATGCCGGAACCACCTGGGGGACAGTCCGGGATCACCTGCCAGCCATGGCGGAACCACATCTCAGACGTACCAGAACCACCTGCCGGAGAAGCTGGAAACACGTCCTGGACAGACTGGAACCACGTGACGGCCATGCCTGAACCACCTGCCGAGCACGGCGGAACCACCTGCCGGACACGCCAAAATCACCTGCGGGCTACGCCAGAACCACTTGGACGACTCTCCGAAATGACCTGCCGGGCATGTTGGAACCACCTCTCAGACGTGCCAGAAGCACGTGGCGGAAAGTCCGGAATCACCTGTTGGGCATGCGCAACCACGTCTGAGACGTACCAGAACCACATGCCATGCAGGCTGGAACCACCTACCGGACAGACCGGAATCACCTTTCGGGCATGCCGGAACCACCTGTCAGATGTGCAAGAAACACGTGCCGGAGACGCAGGAAGCACCTGCCAAGCACGTTGGAAACACCTGCTCAACTCGCCTGATCCACCTCCCTGACACGCCAAAATCACCTGCTGGGTATGCCAGAACCACTTGGCGGACACTCCGGAATCATCTGCCGGACATGCCGGAACCAGCTCTCAGACACACCAGAACCACGTGCCGGAGACGCCGGAAGCACCTGTCGAGCATGCCGGAGCCACCTGTTCGACTCGCCAGAAACACCTGCCGGACACGCCAAAATCACCTGCCGGGTACGCCAGAACCACCTGGCGGAAACTCCGAAACCACCTGTCGCGCATGCCGGAACCACCTCTCAGACGTTCCGGAAGCACGTGCCGGACACGCCGGAATCACCTACCGGACAGACCGGAACCACCTGCCGAGCACGCCGGAGCCACCTGTTCGACTGGCTGGAACCACCTGCCGGACAGGCCAATATTAACTGCTGGCTATGCCAGAACCACCTGGGTGACAGTCCGGGATCACCTGCCAGCCATGGCGGAACCACCTCTCACACGTACCAGAACCACCTGCCGGAGAAGCTGGAAACACGTCCTGGACAGTCTGGAACCACCTGCCGGCCAAGCCTGAACCACCTGCCAAGCACAACGGAACAACCTGCCAGACACGCCAAAATCACCTGCGTTTTATGCCAGAACCACTTGGAGGACTCTCTGGGATGACCTGCCGGGCATGCCGGAACCACCTCTCAGACGTGCCAGAACCATGTGGCGGACAGTCCGGAATCACCTGTTGGGCATGCGCAACCACCTCTGAGACGTACCAGAACCACATGCCGTGCAGGCTGGAACCACCTACCGGACAGACCGGAATCACCTTTCGGGCATGCCGGAACCACCTGTCAGATGTGCCAGAAACACGTGCCGGAGTCGCCGGAAGCACCGGCCAAGCACGTTGGAACCACCTGCTCAACTCGCCTGAACCACCTGCCGGACATGCCAAAATCACCTGCCGACTATGCCAGAACCACTTGGCGAACACTCCGGAATCACTTGCCGGGCATGCAGGAACCACCTCTCAGACATGCCAGAACCCCGTGCCAATGACCCCGGAAGCACCAGCCGAGCACGCCGGAACCACCTGCTCAACTCGCCTGAACCACCTGCCGGACACGCCAAAATCACCTGCCCGCTACACCAGCACCACTTCGGGGACAAGCCGGAATCACGTGAGGGGCATGCCGGCACAGCCTCTCAGACTGAACCTCGTGCCGGACACCACAGAACCACCTGCCGGACAGACCGGAACCACCTGCCGGACACGCCGGAACCACCAGCTCGACCCGCCGGAACGACCGCTGGACATGCAAAATCACCTGCCGGCTACGCCGGAAACACTTGGCGAACACTCCGGAATCACCTGCCGGGCATGCCGGAACCACCTCTCAGATAAGCCAGAACCACGTGACAATGACCCCGGAAGCACCTGCCGAGCACGCCGGAACCACCTGCTCGACTCGCCAGAACCACCTGCCGGACACGCAAAAATCACCTGCCGGCTACGCCACAACCAGTTGGGGAACACTTCGGAATCACCTGCCGGGCTTGCTGGAACCACCTGCCGGTCATGCCAAAATCACCTGCCAACTACGCCAGTACCACTTGGCGGACACTGTGGAAACACCTGTCGCGCCGGCCGGAACCACATCTCACACGTGCCAGAACCATGTGCATGAGATGCTGGAACCACACCCCGAATAGACGGAAAACACCTGCCAGACCCGTCTGAACAACCTGCCGAAAACGCCGGAGCCACCTGCTCGACTCGCCGGAACCACCTACCTGACATGCCCAAATCACCAGCCGGGTATGCCAGAACCACTTGGCGGACACTCCGGAATCATCTGCCGGACATGCCGGAACCAGCTCTCAGACACACCAGAACCACGTGCCGGAGACGCCGGAAGCACCTGCCGAGCATGCCGGAGCCACCTGCTCGACTCGCCAGAAACACCTGCCGGACACGCCAATATCACCTGCCGGGTACGCCAGAACCACCTGGCGGACACTCCGAAATCACCTGCCGCGCATGCTGGAACCACCTCTCAGACGTGCCGGAAGCACGTGCCGGACACGCCGGAAACACCTAGCGGACAGACCGGAACCACCTGCCGAGCACGCCGGAGCCACCTGTTCGACTGGCTGGAACCACCTGCCGGACAGGCCAATATTAACTGCTGGCTATGCCAGAACCACCTGGGGGACAGTCTGGGATCACCTGCCAGCCATGGCGGAACCACCTCTCACACGTACCAGAACCACCTGCCGGAGAAGCTGGAAACACGTCCTGGACAGTCTGGAACCACCTGCCGGCCAAGCCTGAACCACCTGCCAAGCACAACGGAACAACCTGCCAGACACGCCAAAATCACCTGCGTGTTATGCCAGAACCACTTGGAGGACTCTCTGGGATGACCTGCCGGGCATGCCGGAACCACCTCTCAGACGTGCCAGAACCATGTGGCGGACAGTCCGGAATCACCTGTTGGGCATGCGCAACCACCTCTGAGACGTACCAGAACCACATGCCGTGCAGGCTGGAACCACCTACCGGACAGACCGGAATCACCTTTCGGGCATGCCGGAACCACCTGTCAGATGTGCCAGAAACACGTGCCGGAGACGCCGGAAGCACCTGCCAAGCACGTTGGAACCACCTGCTCAACTCGCCTGAACCACCTGCCGGACATGCCAAAATCACCTGCCGACTATGCCAGAACCACTTGGCGAACACTCCGGAATCACTTGCCGGGCATGCAGGAACCACCTCTCAGATATGCCAGAACCCCGTGCCAATGACCCCGGAAGCACCAGCCGAGCACGCCGGAACCACCTGCTCAACTCGCCTGAACCACCTGCCGGACACGCCAAAATCACCTGCCCGCTACACCAGCACCACTTCGGGGACAAGCCGGAATCACGTGAGGGGCATGCCGGCACAGCCTCTCAGACTGAACCTCGTGCCGGACACCACAGAACCACCTGCCGGACAGACCGGAACCACCTGCCGGACACGCCGGAACCACCGGCTCGACCCGCCGGAACGACCGCTGGACATGCAAAATCACCTGCCGGCTACGCCGGAAACACTTGGCGAACACTCCGGAATCACCTGCCGGGCATGCCGGAACCACCTCTCAGATATGCCAGAACCACGTGCCAATGACCCTGGAAGCACCTGCCGAGCACGCCGGAACCACCTGCTCGACTCGCCAGAACCACCTGCCGGACACGCAAAAATCACCTGCCGGCTACGCCACAACCAGTTGGGGAACACTTCGGAATCACCTGCCGGGCTTGCTGGAACCACCTGCCGGTCATGCCAAAATCACCTGCCAACTACGCCAGTACCACTTGGCGGACACTGTGGAAACACCTGTTGGGCCGGCCGGAACCACATCTCAGACGTGCCAGAACCATGTGCATGAGCTGCAGGAACCACACCCCGAATAGACGGAAAACACCTGCCAGACCCGTCTGAACAACCTGCCGAGCACGCCGGAGCCACCTGCTCGACTCGCCGGAACCACATACCTGACATGCCCAAATCACCAGCCGGGTATGCCAGAACCACTTGCCTGACACTCCAGAATCATCTGCCGGACATGCCGGAACCAGCTCTCAGACACACCAGAACCACGTGCCGGAGACGCCGGAAGCACCTGCCGAGCATGCCGGAGCCACCTGCTCGACTCGCCAGAAACACCTGCCGGACACGCCAAAATCACCTGCCGGGTACGCCAGAACCACCTGGCGGACACTCCGAAATCACCTGTCGCGCATGCCGGAACCACCTCTCAGACGTGCCGGAAGCACGTGCCGGACACGCCGGAATCACCTAGCGGACAGACCGGAACCACCTGCCGAGCACGCCAGAGCCACCTGTTCGACTGGCTGGAACCACCTGCCGGACAGGCCAATATTAACTGCTGGCTATGCCAAAAGCACCTGGGGGACAGTCCGGGATCACCTGCCAGCCATGGCGGAACCACCTCTCACACGTACCAGAACCACCTGCCGGAGAAGCTGGAAACACGTCCTGGAGAGTCTGGAACCACCTGCCGACCAAGCCTGAACCACCGGCCAAGCACAACGGAACAACCTGCCAGACACGCCAAAATCACCTGCGTGTTATGCCAGAACCACTTGGAGGACTCTCTGGGATGACCTGCCGGGCATGTCGGAACCACCTCTCAGACGTGCCAGAACCATGTGGCGGACAGTCCGGAATCACCTGTTGGGCATGCGCAACCACCTCTGAGACGTACCAGAACCACATGCCGTGCAGGCTGGAACCACCTACCGGACAGACCGGAATCACCTTTCGGGCATGCCGGAACCACCTGTCAGATGTGCCAGAAACACGTGCCGGAGACGCCGGAAGCACCTGCCAAGCACGTTGGAACCACCTGCTCAGCTCGCCTGAACCACCTGCCGGACATGCCAAAATCACCTGCCGACTATGCCAGAACCACTTGGCGAACACTCCGGAATCACTTGCCGGGCATGCAGGAACCACCTCTCAGACATGCCAGAACCCCGTGCCAATGACCCCGGAAGCACCAGCCGAGCACGCCGGAACCACCTGCTCAACTCGCCTGAACCACCTGCCGGACACGCCAAAATCACCTGCCCGCTACACCAGCACCACTTCGGGCACAAGCCGGAATCACGTGAGGGGCATGCCGGCACAGCCTCTCAGACTGAACCTCGTGCCGGACACCACAGAACCACCTGCCGGACAGACCGGAACCACCTGCCGGACACGCCGGAACCACCGGCTCGACCCGCCGGAACGACCGCTGGACATGCAAAATCACCTGCCGGCTATGCCGGAAACACTTGCCGAACACTCCGGAATCACCTGCCGGGCATGCCGGAACCACCTCTCAGATAAGCCAGAACCACGTGCCAATGACCCCGGAAGCACCTGCCGAGCACGCCGGAACCACCTGCTCGACTCGCCAGAACCACCTGCCGGACACGCAAAAATCACCTGCCAGCTACGCCACAACCAGTTGGGGAACACTTCGGAATCACCTGCCGGGCTTGCTGGAACCACCTGCCGGTCATGCCAAAATCACCTGCCAACTACGCCAGTACCACTTGGCGGACACTGTGGAAACACCTGTCGGGCCGGCCGGAACCACATCTCAGACGTGCCAGAACCATGTGCATGAGATGCAGGAACCAAACGCCGAACAGACGGAAAACACCTGCCAGACCCGTCTGAACAACCTGCCGAGCTCGCCAGAGGCACCTGCTCGACTCGCAGGAGCCACCTACCTGACATGCCAAAATCACCAGCCGGGTATGCCAGAACCACTTGGCGGACACTCCGGAATCATCTGCCGGACATGCCGGAACCAGCTCTCAGACACACCAGAACCACGTGCCGGAGACGCCGGAAGCACCTGCCGAGCATGCCGGAGCCACCTGCTCGACTCGCCAGAAACACCTGCCGGACACGCCAAAATCACCTGCCGGGTACGCCAGAACCACCTGGCGGACACTCCGAAATCACCTGTCGCGCATGCCGGAACCACCTCTCAGACGTGCCGGAAGCACGTGCCGGACACGCCGGAATCACCTAGCGGACAGACCGGAACCACCTGCCGAGCACGCCGGAGCCACCTGTTCGACTGGCTGGAACCACCTGCCGGACAGGCCAATATTAACTGCTGGCTATGCCAGAACCACCTGGGGGACAGTCCGGGATCACCTACCAGCCATGGCGGAACCACCTCTCAGACGTACCAGAACCACCTGCCGGAGAAGCTGGAAACACGTCCTGGACAGTCTGGAACCACCTGCCGGCCAAGCCTGAACCACCTGCCAAGCACAACGGAACAACCTGCCAGACACGCCAAAATCACCTGCGTGTTATGCCAGAACCACTTGGAGGACTCTCTGGGATGACCTGCCGGGCATGCCGGAACCACCTCTCAGACGTGCCAGAACCATGTGGCGGACAGTCCGGAATCACCTGTTGGGCATGCGCAACCACCTCTGAGACGTACCAGAACCACATGCCGTGCAGGCTGGAACCACCTACCGGACAGACCGGAATCACCTTTCGGGCATGCCGGAACCACCTGTCAGATGTGCCAGAAACACGTGCCGGAGACGCCGGAAGCACCTGCCAAGCACGTTGGAACCACCTGCTCAACTCGCATGAACCACCTGCCAGACATGCCAAAATCACCTGCCGACTATGCCAGAACCACTTGGCGAACACTCCGGAATCACTTGCCGGGCATGCAGGAACCACCTCTCAGACATGCCAGAACCCCGTGCCAATGACCCCGGAAGCACCAGCCGAGCACGCCGGAACCACCTGCTCAACTCGCCTGAACCACCTGCCGGACACGCCAAAATCACCTGCCCGCTACACCAGCACCACTTCGGGGACAAGCCGGAATCACGTGAGGGGCATGCCTGCACAGCCTCTCAGACTGAACCTCGTGCCGGACACCACAGAACCACCTGCCGGACAGACCGGAACCACCTGCCGGACACGCCGGAACCACCGGCTCGACCCGCCGGAACGACCGCTGGACATGCAAAATCACCTGCCGGCTACGCCGGAAACACTTGGCGAACACTCCGGAATCACCTGCCGGGCATGCCGGAACCACCTCTCAGATAAGCCAGAACCACGTGCCAATGACCCCGGAAGCACCTGCCGAGCACGCCGGAACCACCTGCTCGACTCGCCAGAACCACCTCACGGACACGCAAAAATCACCTGCCAGCTACGCCACAACCAGTTGGGGAACACTTCGGAATCACCTGCCGGGCTTGCTGGAACCACCTGCCGGTCATGCCAAAATCACCTGCCAACTACGCCAGTACCACTTGGCGGACACTGTGGAAACACCTGTCGGGCCGGCCGGAACCACATCTCACACGTGCCAGAACCATGTGCATGAGATGCTGGAACCAAACGCCGAACAGACGGAAAACACCTGCCAGACCCGTCTGAACAACCTGCCGAGCACGCCAGAGGCACCTGCTCGAGTCGCAGGAACCACCTACCTGACATGCCAAAATCACCAGCCGGGTATGCCAGAACCACTTGGCGGACACTCCGGAATCATCTGCCGGACATGCCAGAACCAGCTCTGAGACACACCAGAACCACGTGCCGGAGACGCCGGAAGCACCTGCCGAGCATGCCGGAGCCACCTGCTCGACTCGCCAGAAACACCTGCCGGACACGCCAAAATCACCTGCCGGGTACGCCAGAACCACCTGGCGGACACTCCGAAATCACCTGTCGCGCATGCCGGAACCACCTCTCAGACGTGCCGGAAGCACGTGCCGGACACGCCGGAATCACCTAGCGGACAGACCGGAACCACCTGCCGAGCACGCCGGAGCCACCTGTTCGACTGGCTGGAACCACCTGCCGGACAGGCCAATATTAACTGCTGGCTATGCCAGAACCACCTGGGGGACAGTCCGGGATCACCTACCAGCCATGGCGGAACCACCTCTCACACGTACCAGAACCACCTGCCGGAGAAGCTGGAAACACGTCCTGGACAGTCTGGAACCACCTGCCGGCCAAGCCTGAACCACCTGCCAAGCACAACGGAACAACCTGCCAGACACGCCAAAATCACCTGCGTGTTATGCCAGAACCACTTGGAGGACTCTCTGGGATGACCTGCCGGGCATGCCGGAACCACCTCTCAGACGTGCCAGAACCATGTGGCGGACAGTCCGGAATCACCTGTTGGGCATGCGCAACCACCTCTGAGACGTACCAGAACCACATGCCGTGCAGGCTGGAACCACCTACCGGACAGACCGGAATCACCTTTCGGGCATGCCGGAACCACCTGTCAGATGTGCCAGAAACACGTGCCGGAGACGCCGGAAGCACCTGCCAAGCACGTTGGAACCACCTGCTCAACTCGCCTGAACCACCTGCCGGACATGCCAAAATCACCTGCCGACTATGCCAGAACCACTTGGCGAACACTCCGGAATCACTTGCCGGGCATGCAGGAACCACCTCTCAGACATGCCAGAACCCCGTGCCAATGACCCCGGAAGCACCAGCCGAGCACGCCGGAACCACCTGCTCAACTCGCCTGAACCACCTGCCGGACACGCCAAAATCACCTGCCCGCTACACCAGCACCACTTCGGGCACAAGCCGGAATCACGTGAGGGGCATGCCGGCACAGCCTCTCAGACTGAACCTCGTGCCAGAGACCACAGAACCACCTGCCGGACAGACCGGAACCACCTGCCGGACACGCCGGAACCACCGGCTCGACCCGCCGGAACGACCGCTGGACATGCAAAATCACCTGCCGGCTACGCCGGAAACACTTGCCGAACACTCCGGAATCACCTGCCGGGCATGCCGGAACCACCTCTCAGATAAGCCAGAACCACGTGCCAATGACCCCGGAAGCACCTGCCGAGCACGCCGGAACCACCTGCTCGACTCGCCAGAACCACCTGCCGGACACGCAAAAATCACCTGCCAGCTACGCCACAACCAGTTGGGGAACACTTCGGAATCACCTGCCGGGCTTGCTGGAACCACCTGCCGGTCATGCCAAAATCACCTGCCAACTACGCCAGTACCACTTGGCGGACACTGTGGAAACACCTGTCGGGCCGGCCGGAACCACATCTCAGACGTGCCAGAACCATGTGCATGAGATGCTGGAACCACACCCCGAACAGACGGAAAACACCTGCCAGACCCGTCTGAACAACCTGCCGAGCACGCCGGAGCCACCTGCTCGACTCGCCGGAACCACCTACCTGAGATGCCCAAATCACCAGCCGGGTATGCCAGAACCACTTGGCGGACACTCCGGAATCATCTGCCGGACATGCCGGAACCAGCTCTCAGACACACCAGAACCACGTGCCGGAGACGCCGGAAGCACCTGCCGAGCATGCCGGAGCCACCTGCTCGACTCGCCAGAAACACCTGCCGGACACGCCAAAATCACCTGCCGGGTACGCCAGAACCACCTGGCGGACACTCCGAAATCACCTGTCGCGCATGCCGGAACCACCTCTCAGACGTGCCGGAAGCACGTGCCGGACACGCCGGAATCACCTAGCGGACAGACCGGAACCACCTGCCGAGCACGCCGGAGCCACCTGTTCGACTGGCTGGAACCACCTGCCTGACATGCCAAAATCAACAGCCGGGTATGCCAGAACCACTTGGCGGACACTCCGGAATCATCTGCCGTACATGCCGGATCCAGCTCTCAGACACACCAGAACCACCTGCCGGACACGCCGGAATCACCTAGCGGACCACCGGAACCACCTGCCGAGCACGCCGGAGCCACCTGTTCGACTGGCTGGAACCACCTGCCGGACAGGCCAATATCAACTGCTGGCTATGCCGGAACCACCTGGGGGACAGTCCGGGATCACCTGCCAGCCATGGCGGAACCACATCTCAGACGTACCAGAACCACCTGCCGGAGAAGCTGGAAACACGTCCTGGACAGACTGGAACCACGTGACGGCCATGCCTGAACCACCTGCCGAGCACGGCGGAACCACCTGCCGGACACGCCAAAATCACCTGCGGGCTACGCCAGAACCACTTGGACGACTCTCCGAAATGACCTGCCGGGCATGTTGGAACCACCTCTCAGACGTGCCAGAAGCACGTGGCGGAAAGTCCGGAATCACCTGTTGGGCATGCGCAACCACGTCTGAGACGTACCAGAACCACATGCCATGCAGGCTGGAACCACCTACCGGACAGACCGGAATCACCTTTCGGGCATGCCGGAACCACCTGTCAGATGTGCAAGAAACACGTGCCGGAGACGCAGGAAGCACCTGCCAAGCACGTTGGAAACACCTGCTCAACTCGCCTGATCCACCTCCCTGACACGCCAAAATCACCTGCTGGGTATGCCAGAACCACTTGGCGGACACTCCGGAATCATCTGCCGGACATGCCGGAACCAGCTCTCAGACACACCAGAACCACGTGCCGGAGACGCCGGAAGCACCTGTCGAGCATGCCGGAGCCACCTGTTCGACTCGCCAGAAACACCTGCCGGACACGCCAAAATCACCTGCCGGGTACGCCAGAACCACCTGGCGGAAACTCCGAAACCACCTGTCGCGCATGCCGGAAACACCTCTCAGACGTTCCGGAAGCACGTGCCGGACACGCCGGAATCACCTACCGGACAGACCGGAACCACCTGCCGAGCACGCCGGAGCCACCTGTTCGACTCGCTGGAACCACCTGCCGGACAGGCCAATATCAACTGCTGGCTATGCCAGAACCACCTGGGGGACGGTCCGGAATCACCTGCCAGCCATGGCGGAACCACCTCTCAGACGTACCAGAACCACCTGCCGGAGAAGCTGGAAACACGTCCTGTACAGTCTGGAACCACCTGCCGTCCAAGCCTGAACCACCTGCCAAGCACAACGGAACAACCTGCCAGACACGCCAAAATCACCTGCGTGTTATGCCAGAACCACTTGGAGGACTCTCTGGGATGACCAGCCGGGCATGCCGGAACCACCTCTCAGACGTGCCAGAACCATGTGGTGGACAGTCCGGAATCACCTGTTGGGCATACGCAACCACCTCTGACACGTACCAGAACCACGTGCCGTGCACGCCGGAACCACCTACCGGACAGACCGGAATCAACTTTTGGGCATGCCGGAACCACCAGTCAGATGTGCCAGAAACACGTGCCGGAGACGCCGGAAGCACCTGCCGAGCACGTCGCAACCACCTGCTCAACTCGCCTGAACCACCTGCCGGACACGCCAAAATCACCTGCCCGCTACACCAGCACCACTTCGGGGACAAGCCGGAATCACGTGAGGGGCATGCCGGCACAGCCTCTCAGACTGAACCTCGTGCCGGACACCACAGAACCACCTGCCGGACAGACCGGAACCACCTGCCGGACACGCCGGAACCACCGGCTCGACCCGCCGGAACGACCGCTGGACATGCAAAATCACCTGCCGGCTACACCGGAAACACTTGGCGAACACTCCGGAATCACCTGCCGGGCATGCGGGAACCACCTCTCAGATATGCCAGAACCACGGGCCAATGACCCCGGAAGCACCTGCCGAGCACGCCGGAACCACATGCTCGACTCGCCAGAACCACCTGCCGGACACGCAAAAATCACCTGCCGGCTACGCCACAACCAGTTGGGGAACACTTCGGAATCACCTGCCGGGCTTGCTGGAACCACCTGCCGGTCATGCCAAAATCACCTGCCAACTACGCCAGTACCACTTGGCGGACACTGTGGAAACACCTGTCGGGCCGGCAGGAACCACATCTCACACGTGCCAGAACCATGTGCATGAGATGCTGGAACCACACCCCGAACAGACGGAAAACACCTGCCAGACCCGTCTGAACAACCTGCCGAGCACGCCGGAGCCACCTGCTCGACTCGCCGGAACCACCTACCTGACATGCCCAAATCACCAGCCGGGTATGCCAGAACCACTTGGCGGACACTCCGGAATCATCTGCCGGACATGCCGGAACCAGCTCTCAGACACACCAGAACCACGTGCCGGAGACGCCGGAAGCACCTGCCGAGCATGCCGGAGCCACCTGCTCGACTCGCCAGAAACACCTGCCGGACACGCCAAAATCACCTGCGGGGTACCCCAGAACCACCTGGCGGACACTCCGAAACCACCTGTCGCGCATGCCGGAACCACATCTCAGACGTGCCGGAAGCACGTGCCGGACACGCCGGAATCACCTACCGGACAGACCGGAACCACCTGCCGAGCACGCTGGAGCCACCTGTTCGACTCGCTGGAACCACCTGCCGGACAGGCCAATATCAACTGCTGGCTATGCCAGAACCACCTGGGGGACGGTCCGGAATCACCTGCCAGCCATGGCGGAACCACCTCTCAGACGTACCAGAACCACCTGCCGGAGAAGCTGGAAACACGTCCTGGACAGTCTGGAACCACCTGCCGGCCAAGCCTGAACCACCTGCCAAGCACAACGGAACAACCTGCCAGACACGCCAAAATCACCTGCGTGTTATGCCAGAACCACTTGGAGGACTCTCTGGGATGACCTGCCGGGCATGCCGGAACCACCTCTCAGACGTGCCAGAACCATGTGGCGGACAGTCCGGAATCACCTGTTGGGCATGCGCAACCACCTCTGAGACGTACCAGAACCACATGCCGTGCAGGCTGGAACCACCTACCGGACAGACCGGAATCACCTTTCGGGCATGCCGGAACCACCTGTCAGATGTGCCAGAAACACGTGCCGGAGATGCCGGAAGCACCTGCCAAGCACGTCGCAACCACCTGCTCAACTCGCCTGAACCACCTGCCGGACATGCCAAAATCACCTGCCGACTATGCCAGAACCACTTGGCGAACACTCCGGAATCACTTGCCGGGCATGCAGGAACCACCTCTCAGACATGCCAGAACCCCGTGCCAATGACCCCGGAAGCACCAGCCGAGCACGCCGGAACCACCTGCTCGACTCGCCAGAACCACCTGCCGATCACGCAAAAATCACCTGCCGGCTACGCCACAACCAGTTGGTGAACACTTTGGAATCACCTGCCAGGCTTGCTGGAACCACCTGCCAGTCATGCCAAAATCACCTGCCAACTACGCCAGAACCGCTTGGCGGACACTGCGGAAACACCTGTCGGGCCGGCTGGAACCACATCTCAGACGTGCCAGAAACGTGTTCATGAGATGCTGGAACCACACCCCGAACAGACGGATACCACCTGCCAGAACCGCCTGAACCACCTGCTGAGCACGCCGGAACCACCTGCTCGACTCACCGGTACCACCTCCCTGACACGCCAAAATCACCTGCTGGGTATGCCAGAACCACTTGGCGGACACTCCGGAATCATCTGCCGGACATGCCGGAACCAGCTCTCAGACACACCAGAACCACGTGCCGGAGACTCCGGAAGCACCTGCCGAGCATGCCGGAGCCACCTGCTCGACTCGCCAGAAACACCTCCCGGACACGCCAAAATCACCTGCCGGGCATGCCAGACCCACCTGGCGGACACTACGGAATCACCTGCCGCGCATGCCGGAACCACCTCTCAGACGTGCCGGAAGCACGTGCCGGACACGCCGGAAACACCTACCGGACAGACCGGAACCACCTGCCAAGAACGCCGGAGCCACCTGTTCGACTCGCTGGATCCACCTGCCGGACAGGCCAATATCAACTGCTGGCTATGCCAGAACCACCTGGGGGACAGTCCGGGATCACCTGCCAGCCATGGCGGAACCACCTCTCAGACGTACCAGAACCACCTGCCGGAGAAGATGGAAACACGTCCTGGACAGACTGGAACCACGTGACGGCCGTGCCTGAACCACCTGCCGAGCACGGCGGAACCACCTGCCGGACACGCCAAAATCACCTGCGGGCTACGCCAGAACCACTTGGACGACTCTCCGAAATGACCTGCCGGGCATGTTGGAACCACCTCTCAGACGTGCCAGAAGCACGTGGCGGACAGTCCGGAATCACCTGTTGGGCATACGCAACCACCTCTGAGACGTACCAGAACCACGTGCCGTGCACGCCGGAACCACCTGCCGGACAGACCGGAATCAACTTTTGGGCATGCCGGAACCACCAGTCAGATGTGCCAGAAACACGTGCCGGAGACGCCGGAAGCACCTGCCGAGCACGTCGCAACCACCCGCTCAACTCGCCTGAACCACTTGCCGGACATGCCAAAATCACCTGCCCGCTACACCAGCACCAATTCGGGGACAAGCCGGAATCACGTGAGGGGCATGCCGGCACAGCCTCTCAGACTGAACCTCGTGCCGGACACCACAGAACCACCTGCCGGACAGACCGGAACCACCTGCCGGACACGCCGGAACCACCGGCTCGACCCGCCGGAACGACCGCTGGACATGCAAAATCACCTGCCGGCTACGCCGGAAACACTTGGCGAACACTCTGGAATCACCTGCCGGGCATGCCGGAACCACCTCTCAGATATGCCAGAACCACGTGCCAATGACCCCGGAAGCACCAGCCGAGCACGCCGGAACCACCTGCTCGACTCGCCAGAACCACCTGCCGGACACGCAAAAATCACCTGCCAGCTACGCCACAACCAGTTGGGGAACACTTCGGAATCACCTGCCGGGCTTGCTGGAACCACCTGCCGGTCATGCCAAAATCACCTGCCAACTACGCCAGGACCACTTGGCGGACACTGTGGAAACACCTGTCGGGCCGGCCGGAACCACATCTCAGACGTGCGAGAACCATGTGCATGAGATGCTGGAACCACACCCCGAACAGACGGAAAACACCTGCCAGACCCGTCTGAACAACCTGCCGAGCACGCCGGAGCCACCTGCTCGACTCGCCGGAACCACCTACCTGACATGCCCAAATCACCAGCCGGGTATGCCAGAACCACTTGGCGGACACTCCGGAATCATCTGCCGGACATGCCGGAACCAGCTCTCAGACACACCAGAACCACGTGCCGGAGACGCCGGAAGCACCTGCCGAGCATGCCGGAGCCACCTGCTCGACTCGCCGGAAACACCTGCCGGACACGCCAAAATCACCTGCGTGTTATGCCAGAACCACTTGGAGGACTCTCTGGGATGACCTGCCAGGCATGCCGGAACCACCTCTCAGACGTGCCAGAACCATGTGGCGGACAGTCCGGAATCACCTGTTGGGCATGCGCAACCACCTCTGAGACGTACCAGAACCACATGCCGTGCAGGCTGGAACCACCTACCGGACAGACCGGAATCACCTTTCGGGCATGCCGGAACCACCTGTCAGATGTGCCAGAAACACCTGCCGGACACGCCAAAATCACCTGCCGGGTATGCCAGAACCACCTGGCGGACACTCCGAAACCACCTGTCGCGCATGCCGGAACCACCTCTCAGACGTGCCGGAAGCACGTGCCGGACACGCCGGAATCACCTACCGGACAGACCGGAACCACCTGCCGAGCACGCCGGAGCCACCTGTTCGACTCGCTGGAACCACCTGCCGGACAGGCCAATATCAACTGCTGGCTATGCCAGAACCACCTGGGGGACGGTCCGGAATCACCTGCCAGCCATGGCGGAACCACCTCTCAGACGTACCAGAACCACCTGCCGGAGAAGCTGGAAACACGTCCTGGACAGTCTGGAACCACCTGCCGGCCAAGCCTGAACCACCTGCCAAGCACAACGGAACAACCTGCCAGACACGCCAAAATCACCTGCGTGTTATGCCAGAACCACTTGGAGGACTCTCTGGGATGACCTGCCAGGCATGCCGGAACCACCTCTCAGACGTGCCAGAACCATGTGGCGGACAGTCCGGAATCACCTGTTGGGCATGCGCAACCACCTCTGAGACGTACCAGAACCACATGCCGTGCAGGCTGGAACCACCTACCGGACAGACCGGAATCACCTTTCGGGCATGCCGGAACCACCTGTCAGATGTGCCAGAAACACGTGCCGGAGACGCCGGAAGCACCTGCCAAGCACGTCGGAACCACCTGCTCAACTCGCCTGAACCACCTGCCGGACATGCCAAAATCACCTGCCGACTATGCCAGAACCACTTGGCGAACACTCCGGAATCACTTGCCGGGCATGCAGGAACCACCTCTCAGACATGCCAGAACCCCGTGCCAATGACCCCGGAAGCACCAGCCGAGCACGCCGGAACCACCTGCTCGACTCGCCAGAACCACCTGCCGATCACGCAAAAATCACCTGCCGGCTACGCCACAACCAGTTGGGGAACACTTTGGAATCACCTGCCAGGCTTGCTGGAACCACCTGCCAGTCATGCCAAAATCACCTGCCAACTACGCCAGAACCGCTTGGCGGACACTGCGGAAACACCTGTCGGGCCGGCTGGAACCACATCTCAGACGTGCCAGAAACGTGTTCATGAGATGCTGGAACCACACCCCGAACAGACGGATACCACCTGCCAGAACCGCCTGAACCACCTGCTGAGCACGCCGGAACGACCTGCTCGACACACCGGTACCACCTCCCTGACACGCCAAAATCACCTGCTGGCTATGCCAGAACCACTTGGCGGACACTCCGGAATCACCTGCCGGGCATGCCGGAACCACCTCTCAGATATGCCAGAACCACGTGCCAATGACCCCGGAAGCACCTGCCGAGCACGCCGGAACCACCTGCTTGACTCGCCAGAACCACCTGACGGACACGCAAAAATCACCTGCCGGCTACGCCACAACCAGTTGGGGAACACTTCGGAATCACCTGCCGGGCTTGCTGGAACCACCTGCCGGTCATGCCAAAATCACCTGCCAACTACGCCAGTACCACTTGGCGGACACTGTGGAAACACCTGTCGGGCCGGCCGGAACCACATCTCACACGTGCCAGAACCATGTGCATGAGATGCTGGAACCACACCCCGAACAGACGGAAAACACCTGCCAGACCCGTCTGAACAACCTGCCGAGCACGCCGGAGCCACCTGCTCGACTCGCCGGAACCACCTACCTGACATGCCCAAATCACCAGCCGGGTATGCCAGAACCACTTGGCGGACACTCCGGAATCATCTGCCGGACATGCCGGAACCAGCTCTCAGACACACCAGAACCACGTGCCGGAGACGCCGGAAGCACCTGCCGAGCATGCCGGAGCCACCTGCTCGACTCGCCAGAAACACCTGCCGGACACGCCAAAATCACCTGCCGGGTACGCCAGAACCACCTGGCGGACACTCCGAAACCACCTGTCGCGCATGCCGGAACCACCTCTCAGACGTGCCGGAAGCACGTGCCGGACACGCCGGAATCACCTACCGGACAGACCGGAACCACCTGCCGAGCACGCTGGAGCCACCTGTTCGACTCGCTGAAACCACCTGCCGGACAGGCCAATATCAACTGCTGTCTATGCCAGAACCACCTGGGGGACGGTCCGGAATCACCTGCCAGCCATGGCGGAACCACCTCTCACACGTACCAGAACCACCTGCCGGAGAAGCTGGAAACACGTCCTGGACAGTCTGGAACCACCTGCCGGCCAAGCCTGAACCACCTGCCAAGCACAACGGAACAACCTGCCAGACACGCCAAAATCACCTGCGTGTTATGCCAGAACCACTTGGAGGACTCTCTGGGATGACCTGCCGGGCATGCCGGAACCACCTCTCAGACGTGCCAGAACCATGTGGCGGACAGTCCGGAATCACCTGTTGGGCATGCGCAACCACCTCTGAGACGTACCAGAACCACATGCCGTGCAGGCTGGAACCACCTACCGGACAGACCGGAATCACCTTTCGGGCATGCCGGAACCACCTGTCAGATGTGCCAGAAACACGTGCCGGAGATGCCGGAATCACCTGCCAAGCACGTTGGAACCACCTGCTCAACTCGCCTGAACCACCTGCCGGACATGCCAAAATCACCTGCCGACTATGCCAGAACCACTTGGCGAACACTCCGGAATCACTTGCCGGGCATGCAGGAACCACCTCTCAGACATGCCAGAACCCCGTGCCAATGACCCCGGAAGCACCCGCCGAGCACGCCGGAACCACCTGCTCGACTCGCCAGAACCACCTGCCGATCACGCAAAAATCACCTGCCGTCTACGCCACAACCAGTTGGTGAACACTTTGGAATCACCTGCCAGGCTTGCTGGAACCACCTGCCAGTCATGCCAAAATCACCTGCCAACTACGCCAGAACCGCTTGGCGGACACTGCGGAAACACCTGTCGGGCCGGCTGGAACCACATCTCAGACGTGCCAGAAACGTGTTCATGAGATGCTGGAACCACACCCCGAACAGACGGATACCACCTGCCAGAACCGCCTGAACCACCTGATGAGCACGCCGGAACCACCTGCTCGACTCACCGGTACCACCTCCCTGACACGCCAAAATCACCTGCTGGGTATGCCAGAACCACTTGGCGGACACTCCGGAATCATCTGCCGGACATGCCGGAACCAGCTCTCAGACACACCAGAACCAAGTGCCGGAGACGCCGGAAGCACCTGCCGAGCACGTCGGAACCACCTGCTCAACTCGCCTGAACCACCTGCCGGACATGCCAAAATCACCTGCCGACTATGCCAGAACCACTTGGCGAACACTCCGGAATCACTTGCCGGGCATGCAGGAACCACCTCTCTGGAATGCCAGAACCACGTGACAATGACCCCGGAAGCACCAGCCGAGCACGCCGGAACCACCTGCTAAACCCGCCTGAACCACCTGCCGGACACGCCAAAATCACCTGCCCGCTACACCAGCACCACTTCGGGGACAAGCCGGAATCACGTGAGGGGCATGCCGGCACAGCCTCTCAGACTGAACCTCGTGCCGGACACCACAGAACCACCTGCCGGACAGACCGGAACGACCTGCCGGACACGCCGGAACCACCTGCTCGACCCGCCGGAACCACCTACCTGACATGCCAAAATCACCAGCCGGGTATGCCAGAACCACTTGGCGGACACTCCGGAATCATCTGCCGGACATGCCGGAACCAGCTCTCAGACACACCAGAACCACGTGCCGGAGACGCCGGAAGCACCTGCCGAGCATGCCGGAGCCACCTGCTCGACTCGCCAGAAACACCTGCCGGACACGCCAAAATCACCTGCCGGGTACGCCAGAACCACCTGGCGGACACTCCGAAATCACCTGTCGCGCATGCCGGAACAACCTCTCAGACGTGCCGGAAGCACGTGCCGGACACGCCGGAATCACCTAGCGGACAGACCAGAACCACCTGCCGAGCACGCCGGAGCCACCTGTTCGACTGGCTGGAACCACCTGCCGGACAGGCCAATATTAACTGCTGGCTATGCCAGAACCACCTGGGGGACAGTCCGGGATCACCTGCCAGCCATGGCGGAACCACCTCTCACACGTACCAGAACCACCTGCCGGAGAAGCTGGAAACACGTCCTGGACAGTCTGGAACCACCTGCCGGCCAAGCCTGAACCACCTGCCAAGCACAACGGAACAACCTGCCAGACACGCCAAAATCACCTGCGTGTTATGCCAGAACCACTTGGAGGACTCTCTGGGATGACCTGCCGGGCATGCCGGAACCACCTCACAGACGTGCCAGAACCATGTGGCGGACAGTCCGGAATCACCTGTTGGGCATGCGCAACCACCTCTGAGACGTACCAGAACCACGTGCCGTGCACGCCGGAACCACCTACCGGACAAACCGGAATCCACTTTTGGGCATGACGGAACCACCAGTCAGATGTGCCAGAAACACGTGCCGGAGACGCCGGAAGCACCTGCCGAGCACGTCGCAACCACCTGCTCAACTCGCCTGAACCACCTGCCGAACACGCCAAAATCACCTGCCCGCTACACCAGCACCACTTCGGGGACAAGCCGGAATCACGTGAGGGGCATGCCGGCACAGCCTCTCAGACTGAACCTCGTGCCGGACACCACAGAACCACCTGCCGGACAGACCGGAACCACCTGCCGGACACGCCGGAACCACCGGCTCGACCCGCCGGAACGACCGCTGGACATGCAAAATCACCTGCCGGCTACGCCGGAAACACTTGGCGAACACTCCGGAATGATCTGCCAGACATGCCGGAACCAGCTCTCAGACACACCAGAACCACGTGCCGGAGACGCCGGAAGCACCTGCCGAGCACGCCGGAACCACCTGCTCGACTCGCCAGAACCACCTGCCGGACACGCAAAAATCACCTGCCGGCTACGCCACAACCAGTTGGGGAACACTTCGGAATCACCTGCCGTGCTTGCTGGAATCACCTGCACGTCATGCCAAAATCACCTGCCAACTACGCCAGTACCACTTGGCGGACAATGTGGAAACACCTGTCGGGCCGGCCGGAACCACATCTCAGACGTGCGAGAACCATGTGCATGAGATGCTGGAACCACACCCCGAACAGACGGAAAACACCTGCCAGACCCGTCTGAACAACCTGCCGAGCACGCCGGAGCCACCTGCTCGACTCGCCGGAACCACCTACCTGACATGCCCAAATCACCAGCCGGGTATGCCAGAACCACTTGGCGGACACTCCGGAATCATCTGCCGGACATGCCGGAACCAGCTCTCAGACACACCAGAACCACGTGCCGGAGACGCCGGAAGTACCTGCCGAGCATGCCGGAGCCACCTGCTCGACTCGCCAGAAACACCTGCCGGACACGCCAAAATCACCTGCCGGGTACGCCAGAACCACCTGGCGGACACTCCTAAATCACCTGTCGCGCATGCCGGAACCACCTCTCAGACGTGCCGGAAGCACGTGCCGGACACGCCGGAATCACCTAGCGGACAGACCGGAACCACCTGCCGAGCACGCCGGAGCCACCTGTTCGACTGGCTGGAACCACCTGCTGGACAGGCAAATATTAACTGCTGGCTATGCCAGAACCACCTGGGGGACAGTCCGGGATCACCTGCCAGCCATGGCGGAACCACCTCTCACACGTACCAGAACCACCTGCCGGAGAAGCTGGAAACACGTCCTCGACAGTCTGGAACCACCTGCCGGCCAAGCCTGAACCACCTGCCAAGCACAACGGAACAACCTGCCAGACACGCCAAAATCACCTGCGTGTTATGCCAGAACCACTTGGAGGACTCTCTGGGATGACCTGCCGGGCATGCCGGAACCACCTCTCAGACGTGCCAGAACCATGTGGCGGACAGTCCGGAATCACCTGTTGGGCATGCGCAACCACCTCTGAGACGCACCAGAACCACATGCCGTACAGGCTGGAACCACCTACCGGACAGACCGGAATCACCTGCCGGGCATGCCGGAACCACCTCTCAGATATGCCAGGAACAAGTGCCTATGACCCCGGAAGCACCTGCCGAGCACGCCGGAACCACCTGCTCGACTCGCCAGAACCACCTTCCGGACATGCCAAAATCACCTGCCGGGTATGGCAGAACCACCTGGCGGACACTACGGAATCACCTGCCGCGCATGCCGGAACCACCTCTCAGACGTGCCGGAAGCACGTGCCAGACACGCCGGAAACACCTACCGGACAGACCGGAACCACCTGCCAAGAACGCCGGAGCCACCTGTTCGACTCGCCTGAACCACATGCCGGATACACGAAAATCACCTGCCCGCTACACCAGCACCACTTCGGGGACAAGCCGGAATCACGTGAGGGGCATGCCTGCACAGCCTCTCAGACTGAACCTCGTGCCGGACACCACAGAACCACCCGCCGGACAGACCGGAACCACCTGCCGGACACGCCAGAACCACCGGCTCGACCCGCCGGAACGACCGCTTGACATGCAAAATCACCTGCCGGCTACGCCGGAAACACTTGGCGAACACTCCGGAATCACCTGCCGGGCATGCCGGAACCACCTCTCAGATATGCCAGAACCACGTGCCAATGAGCCCGGAAGCACCTGCCGAGCACGCCGGAACCACCTGCTCGACTCCCCAGAACCACCTGCCGGACACGCAAAAATCACCTGCCGGCTACGCCACAACCAGTTGGGGAACACTTCGGAATCACCTGCCGGGCTTGCTGGAACCACCTGCTGGTCATGCCAAAATCACCTGCCAACTACGCCAGTACCACTTGGCGGACACTGTGGAAACACCTGTCGGGCCGGCAGGAACCACATCTCACACGTGCCAGAACCATGTGCATGAGATGCTGGAACCACACCCCGAACAGACGGAAAACACCTGCCAAACCCGTCTGAACAACCTGCCGAGCACGCCGGAGCCACCTGCTCGACTCGCCGGAACCACCTACCTGACATGCCCAAATCACCAGCCGGGTATGCCAGAGCCACTTGGCGGACACTCCGGAATCATCTGCCGGACATGCCGGAACCAGCTCTCAGACACACCCGAACCACGTGCCGGAGACGCCGGAAGAACCTGCCGAGCATGCCGGAGCCACCTGCTCGACTCGCCAGAAACACCTGCCGGACACGCCAAAATCACCTGCCGGGTACGCCAGAACCACCTGGCGGACACTCCGAAATCACCTGCCGCGCATGCCGGAACCACCTCTCAGACGTGCCGGAAGCACGTGCCGGACACGCCGGAAACACCTACCGGACAGACCGGAACCACCTGCCGAGCACGCCGGAGCCACCTGTTCGACTGGCTGGAACCACCTGCCGGACAGGCCAATATTAACTGCTGGCTATGCCAGAACCACCTGGGGGACAGTCCGGGATCACCTGCCAGCCATGGCGGAACCACCTCTCACACGTACCAGATCCACCTGCCGGAGAAGCTGGAAACACGTCCTGGACAGTCTGGAACCACCTGCCGGCCAAGCCTGAACCACCTGCCAAGCACAACGGAACAACCTGCCAGACACGCCAAAATCACCTGCGTGTTATGCCAGAAGCACTTGGAGGACTCTCTGGGATGACCTGCCGTGCATGCCGGAACCACCTCTGAGACGTGCCAGAACCATGTGGCGGACAGTCCGGAATCACCTGTTGGGCATGCGCAACCACCTCTGAGACGTACCAGAACCACATGCCGTGCAGGCTGGAACCACCTACCGGACAGACCGGAATCACCTTTCGGGCATGCCGGAACCACCTGTCAGATGTGCCAGAAACACGTGTCGGAGACGCCGGAAGCACCTGCCAAGCACGTTGGAACCACCTGCTCAACTCGCCTGAACCACCTGCCGGACATGCCAAAATCACCTGCCGACTATGCCAGAACCACTTGGCGAACACTCCGGAATCACTTGCCGGGCATGCAGGAACCACCTCTCAGACATGCCAGAACCCCGTGCCCATGACCCCGGAAGCACCAGCCGAGCACGCCGGAACCACCTGCTCAACTCGCCTGAACCACATGCCGGATACGCGAAAATCACCTGCCCGCTACACCAGCACCAATTCGGGGACAAGCCGGAATCACGTGAGGGGCATGCCTGCACAGCCTCTCAGACTGAACCTCGTGCCGGACACCAAAGAACCACCCGCCGGACAGACCGGAACCACCTGCCGGACACGCCAGAACCACTGGCTCGACCCGCCGGAACGACCGCTGGACATGCAAAATCACCTGCCGGCTACGCCAGAAACACTTGGCGAACACTCCGGAATCACCTGCCGGGCATGCCGGAACCACCTCTCTGATATGCCAGAACCACGTGCCAATGACCCCGGAAGCACCTGCCGAGCACGCCGGAACCACCTGCTCGACTCGCCAGAACCACCTGCCGGACACGCAAAAATCACCTGCCGCCTACGCCACAACCAGTTGGGGAACACTTCGGAATCACCTGCCGGGCTTGCTGGAACCACCTGCCGGTCATGCCAAAATCACCTGCCAACTACGCCAGTACCACTTGGCGGACACTGTGGAAACACCTGTCGGGCCGGCCGGAACCACATCTCACACGTGCCAGAACCATGTGCATGAGATGCTGGAACCACACCCCGAACAGACGGAAAACACCTGCCAGACCCGTCTGAACAACCTGCCGAGCACGCCGGAGCCACCTGCTCGACTCGCCGGAACCACCTACCTGACATGCCCAAATCACCAGCCGGGTATGCCAGAACCACTTGGCGGACACTCCGGAATCATCTGCCGGACATGCCGGAACCAGCTCTCAGACACACCAGAACCACGTGCCGGAGACGCCGGAAGCACCTGCCGAGCATGCCGGAGCCACCTGCTCGACTCGCCAGAAACACCTGCCGGACACGCCAAAATCACCTGCCGGGTACGCCAGAACCACCTGGCGGACACTCCGAAATCACCTGCCGCGCATGCCGGAACCACCTCTCAGACGTGCCGGAAGCACGTGCCGGACACGCCGGAAACACCTACCGGACAGACCGGAACCACCTGCCGAGCACGCCGGAGCCACCTGTTCGACTGGCTGGAACCACCTGCCGGACAGGCCAATATTAACTGCTGGCTATGCCAGAACCACCTGGGGGACAGACCGGGATCACCTGCCAGCCATGGCGGAACCACCTCTCACACGTACCAGAACCACCTGCCGGAGAAGCTGGAAACACGTCCTGGACAGTCTGGAACCACCTGCCGGCCAAGCCTGAACCACCTGCCAAGCACAACGGAACAACCTGCCAGACACGCCAAAATCACCTGCGTGTTATGCCAGAACCACTTGGAGGACTCTCTGGGATGACCTGCCGGGCATGCCGGAACCACCTCTCAGACATGCCAGAACCATGTGGCGGACAGTCCGGAATCACCTGTTGGGCATGCGCAACCACCTCTGAGCCGTACCAGAACCACATGCCGTGCAGGCTGGAACCACCTACCGGACAGACCGGAATCACCTTTCGGGCATGCCGGAACCACCTGTCAGATGTGCCAGAAACACGTGCCGGAGACGCCGGAAGCACCGGCCAAGCACGTTGGAACCACCTGCTCAACTCGCCTGAACCACCTGCCGGACATGCCAAAATCACCTGCCGACTATGCCAGAACCACTTGGCGAACACTCCGGAATCACTTGCCGGGCATGCAGGAACCACCTCTCAGACATGCCAGAACCCCGTGCCAATGACCCCGGAAGCACCAGCCGAGCACGCCGGAACCACCAGCTCAACTCGCCTGAACCACCTGCCGGACACGCCAAAATCACCTGCCCGCTACACCAGCACCACTTCGGGGACAAGCCGGAATCACGTGAGGGGCATGCCGGCACAGCCTCTCAGACTGAACCTCGTGCCGGACACCACAGAACCACCTGCCGCACAGACCGGAACCACCTGCCGGACACACCGGAACCACCGGCTCGACCCGCCGGAACGACCCCTGGACATGCAAAATCACCTGCCGGCTACGCCGGAAACACTTGGCGAACACTCCGGAATCACCTGCCGGGCATGCCGGAACCACCTCTCAGATATGCCAGAACCACGTGCCAATGACCCCGGAAGCACCTGCCGAGCACGCCGGAACCACCTGCTCGACTCGCCAGAACCGCCTGCCGGACACGCAAAAATCACCTGCCGCCTATGCCACAACCAGTTGGGGAACACTTCGGAATCACCTGCCGGGCTTGCTGGAACCACCTGCCGGTCATGCCAAAATCACCTGCCAACTACGACAGTACCACTTGGCGGACACTGTGGAAACACCTGTCGGGCCGGCCGGAACCACATCTCACACGTGCCAGAACCATGTGCATGAGATGCTGGAACCACACCCCGAACAGACGGAAAACACCTGCCAGACCCGTCTGAACAAGCTGCCGAGCACGCCGGAGCCACCTGCTCGACTCGCCGGAACCACCTACCTGACATGCCCAAATCACCAGCCGGGTATGCCAGAACCACTTGGCGGACACTCCGGAATCATCTGCCGGACATGCCGGAACCAGCTCTCAGACACACCAGAACCACGTGCCGGAGACGCCGGAAGCACCTGCCGAGCATGCCGGAGCCACCTGCTCGACTCGCCAGAAACACCTGCCGGACACGCCAAAATCACCTGCCGGGTACGCCAGAACCACCTGGCGGACACTCCGAAATCACCTGTCGCGCATGCCGGAACCACCTCTCAGACGTGCCGGAAGCACGTGCCGGACACGCCGGAAACACCTACCGGACAGACCGGAACCACCTGCCGAGCACGCCGGAGCCACCTGTTCGACTGGCTGGAACCACCTGCCGGACAGGCCAATATTAACTGCTGGCTATGCCAGAACCACCTGGGGGACAGTCCGGGATCACCTGCCAGCCATGGCGGAACCACCTCTCACACGTACCAGAACCACCTGCCGGAGAAGCTGGAAACACGTCCTCGACAGTCTGGAACCACCTGCCGCCCAAGCCTGAACCACCTGCCAAGCACAACGGAACAACCTGCCAGACACGCCAAAATCACCTGCGTGTTATGCCAGAACCACTTGGAGGACTCTCTGGGATGACCTGCCGGGCATGCCGGAACCACCTCTCAGACGTGCCAGAACCATGTGGCGGACAGTCCAGAATCACCTGTTGGGCATGCGCAACCACCTCTGAGACGTACCAGAACCACATGCCGTGCAGGCTGGAACCACCTACCGGACAGACCGGAATCACCTTTCGGGCATGCCGGAACCACCTGTCAGATGTGCCAGAAACACGTGCCGGAGACGCCGGAAGCACCGGCCAAGCACGTTGGAACCACCTGCTCAACTCGCCTGAACCACCTGCCGGACATGCCAAAATCACCTGCCGACTATGCCAGAACCACTTGGCGAACACTCCGGAATCACTTGCCGGGCATGCAGGAACCACCTCTCAGACATGCCAGAACCCCGTGCCAATGACCCCGGAAGCACCAGCCGAGCACGCCGGAACCACCAGCTCAACTCGCCTGAACCACCTGCCGGACACGCCAAAATCACCTGCCCGCTACACCAGCACCACTTCGGGGACAAGCCGGAATCACGTGAGGGGCATGCCGGCACAGCCTCTCAGACTGAACCTCGTGCCGGACACCACAGAACCACCTGCCGCACAGACCGGAACCACCTGCCGGACACACCGGAACCACCGGCTCGACCCGCCGGAACGACCCCTGGACATGCAAAATCACCTGCCGGCTACGCCGGAAACACTTGGCGAACACTCCGGAATCACCTGCCGGGCATGCCGGAACCACCTCTCAGATATGCCAGAACCACGTGCCAATGACCCCGGAAGCACCTGCCGAGCACGCCGGAACCACCTGCTCGACTCGCCAGAACCACCTGCCGGACACGCAAAAATCACCTGCCGCCTACGCCACAACCAGTTGGGGAACACTTCGGAATCACCTGCCGGGCTTGCTGGAACCACCTGCCGGTCATGCCAAAATCACCTGCCAACTACGACAGTACCACTTGGCGGACACTGTGGAAACACCTGTCGGGCCGGCCGGAACCACATCTCACACGTGCCAGAACCATGTGCATGAGATGCTGGAACCACACCCCGAACAGACGGAAAACACCTGCCAGACCCGTCTGAACAAGCTGCCGAGCACGCCGGAGCCACCTGCTCGACTCGCCGGAACCACCTACCTGACATGCCCAAATCACCAGCCGGGTATGCCAGAACCACTTGGCGGACACTCCGGAATCATCTGCCGGACATGCCGGAACCAGCTCTCAGACACACCAGAACCACGTGCCGGAGACGCCGGAAGCACCTGCCGAGCATGCCGGAGCCACCTGCTCGACTCGCCAGAAACACCTGCCGGACACGCCAAAATCACCTGCCGGGTACGCCAGAACCACCTGGCGGACACTCCGAAATCACCTGTCGCGCATGCCGGAACCACCTCTCAGACGTGCCGGAAGCACGTGCCGGACACGCCGGAAACACCTACCGGACAGACCGGAACCACCTGCCGAGCACGCCGGAGCCAACTGTTCGACTGGCTGGAACCACCTGCCGGACAGGCCAATATTAACTGCTGGCTATGCCAGAACCACCTGGGGGACAGTCCGGGATCACCTGCCAGCCATGGCGGAACCACCTCTCACACGTACCAGAACCACCTGCCGGAGAAGCTGGAAACACGTCCTCGACAGTCTGGAACCACCTGCCGGCCAAGCCTGAACCACCTGCCAAGCACAACGGAACAACCTGCCAGACACGCCAAAATCACCTGCGTGTTATGCCAGAACCACTTGGAGGACTCTCTGGGATGACCTGCCGGGCATGCCGGAACCACCTCTCAGACGTGCCAGAACCATGTGGCGGACAGTCCGTAATCACCTGTTGGGCATGCGCAACCACCTCTGAGCCGTACCAGAACCACATGCCGTGCAGGCTGGAACCACCTACCGGACAGACCGGAATCACCTTTCGGGCATGCCGGAACCACCTGTCAGATGTGCCAGAAACACGTGTCGGAGACGCCGGAAGCACCTGCCAAGCACGTTGGAAGCACCTGCTCAACTCGCCTGAACCACCTGCCGGACATGCCAAAATCACCTGCCGACTATGCCAGAACCACTTGGCGAACACTCCGGAATCACTTGCCGGGCATGCAGGAACCACCTCTCAGATATGCCAGAACCCCGTGCCAATGACCCCGGAAGCACCAGCCGAGCACGCCGGAACCACCAGCTCAACTCGCCTGAACCACCTGCCGGACACGCCAAAATCACCTGCCCGCTACACCAGCACCACTTCGGGGACAAGCCGGAATCACGTGAGGGGCATGCCGGCACAGCCTCTCAGACTGTACCTCGTGCCGGACACCACAGAACCACCTGCCGCACAGACCGGAACCACCTGCCGGACACACCGGAACCACCGGCTCGACCCGCCGGAACGACCCCTGGACATGCAAAATCACCTGCCGGCTACGCCGGAAACACTTGGCGAACACTCCGGAATCACCTGCCGGGCATGCCGGAACCACCTCTCAGATATGCCAGAACCACGTGCCAATGACCCCGGAAGCACCTGCCGAGCACGCCGGAACCACCTGCTCGACTCGCCAGAACCACCTGCCGGACACGCAAAAATCACCTGCCGCCTACGCCACAACCAGTTGGGGAACACTTCGGAATCACCTGCCGGGCTTGCTGGAACCACCTGCCGGTCATGCCAAAATCACCTGCCAACTACGACAGTACCACTTGGCGGACACTGTGGAAACACCTGTCGGGCCGGCCGGAACCACATCTCACACGTGCCAGAACCATGTGCATGAGATGCTGGAACCACACCCCGAACAGACGGAAAACACCTGCCAGACCCGTCTGAACAAGCTGCCGAGCACGCCGGAGCCACCTGCTCGACTCGCCGGAACCACCTACCTGACATGCCCAAATCACCAGCCGGGTATGCCAGAACCACTTGGCGGACACTCCGGAATCATCTGCCGGACATGCCGGAACCAGCTCTCAGACACACCAGAACCACGTGCCGGAGACGCCGGAAGCACCTGCCGAGCATGCCGGAGCCACCTGCTCGACTCGCCAGAAACACCTGCCGGACACGCCAAAATCACCTGCCGGGTACGCCAGAACCACCTGGCGGACACTCCGAAATCACCTGTCGCGCATGCCGGAACCACCTCTCAGACGTGCCGGAAGCACGTGCCGGACACGCCGGAAACACCTACCGGACAGACCGGAACCACCTGCCGAGCACGCCGGAGCCACCTGTTCGACTGGCTGGAACCACCTGCCGGACAGGCCAATATTAACTGCTGGCTATGCCAGAACCACCTGGGGGACAGTCCGGGATCACCTGCCAGCCATGGCGGAACCACCTCTCACACGTACCAGAACCACCTGCCGGAGAAGCTGGAAACACGTCCTCGACAGTCTGGAACCACCTGCCGGCCAAGCCTGAACCACCTGCCAAGCACAACGGAACAACCTGCCAGACACGCCAAAATCACCTGCGTGTTATGCCAGAACCACTTGGAGGACTCTCTGGGATGACCTGCCGGGCATGCCGGAACCACCTCTCAGACGTGCCAGAACCATGTGGCGGACAGTCCGGAATCACCTGTTGGGCATGCGCAACCACCTCTGAGACGTACCAGAACCACATGCCGTGCAGGCTGGAACCACCTACCGGACAGACCGGAATCACCTTTCGGGCATGCCGGAACCACCTGTCAGATGTGCCAGAAACACGTGCCGGAGACGCCGGAAGCACCGGCCAAGCACGTTGGAACAACCTGCTCAACTCGCCTGAACCACCTGCCGGACATGCCAAAATCACCTGCCGACTATGCCAGAACCACTTGGCGAACACTCCGGAATCACTTGCCGGGCATGCAGGAACCACCTCTCAGACATGCCAGAACCCCGTGCCAATGACCCCGGAAGCACCAGCCGAGCACGCCGGAACCACCAGCTCAACTCGCCTGAACCACCTGCCGGACACGCCAAAATCACCTGCCCGCTACACCAGCACCACTTCGGGGACAAGCCGGAATCACGTGAGGGGCATGCCGGCACAGCCTCTCAGACTGAACCTCGTGCCGGACACCACAGAACCACCTGCCGCACAGACCGGAACCACCTGCCGGACACACCGGAACCACCGGCTCGACCCGCCGGAACGACCCCTGGACATGCAAAATCACCTGCCGGCTACGCCGGAAACACTTGGCGAACACTCCGGAATCACCTGCCGGGCATGCCGGAACCACCTCTCAGATATGCCAGAACCACGTGCCAATGACCCCGGAAGCACCTGCCGAGCACGCCGGAACCACCTGCTCGACTCGCCAGAACCACCTGCCGGACACGCAAAAATCACCTGCCGCCTACGCCACAACCAGTTGGGGAACACTTCGGAATCACCTGCCGGGCTTGCTGGAACCACCTGCCGGTCATGCCAAAATCACCTGCCAACTACGACAGTACCACTTGGCGGACACTGTGGAAACACCTGTCGGGCCGGCCGGAACCACATCTCACACGTGCCAGAACCATGTGCATGAGATGCTGGAACCACACCCCGAACAGACGGAAAACACCTGCCAGACCCGTCTGAACAAGCTGCCGAGCACGCCGGAGCCACCTGCTCGACTCGCCGGAACCACCTACCTGACATGCCCAAATCACCAGCCGGGTATGCCAGAACCACTTGGCGGACACTCCGGAATCATCTGCCGGACATGCCGGAACCAGCTCTCAGACACACCAGAACCACGTGCCGGAGACGCCGGAAGCACCTGCCGAGCATGCCGGAGCCACCTGCTCGACTCGCCAGAAACACCTGCCGGACACGCCAAAATCACCTGCCGGGTACGCCAGAACCACCTGGCGGACACTCCGAAATCACCTGTCGCGCATGCCGGAACCACCTCTCAGACGTGCCGGAAGCACGTGCCGGACACGCCGGAAACACCTACCGGACAGACCGGAACCACCTGCCGAGCACGCCGGAGCCACCTGTTCGACTGGCTGGAACCACCTGCCGGACAGGCCAATATTAACTGCTGGCTATGCCAGAACCACCTGGGGGACAGTCCGGGATCACCTGCCAGCCATGGCGGAACCACCTCTCACACGTACCAGAACCACCTGCCGGAGAAGCTGGAAACACGTCCTCGACAGTCTGGAACCACCTGCCGGCCAAGCCTGAACCACCTGCCAAGCACAACGGAACAACCTGCCAGACACGCCAAAATCACCTGCGTGTTATGCCAGAACCACTTGGAGGACTCTCTGGGATGACCTGCCGGGCATGCCGGAACCACCTCTCAGACGTGCCAGAACCATGTGGCGGACAGTCCGGAATCACCTGTTGGGCATGCGCAACCACCTCTGAGACGTACCAGAACCACATGCCGTGCAGGCTGGAACCACCTACCGGACACACCGGAATCACCTTTCGGGCATGCCGGAACCACCTGTCAGATGTGCCAGAAACACGTGTCGGAGACGCCGGAAGCACCTGCCAAGCACGTTGGAAGCACCTGCTCAACTCGCCTGAACCACCTGCCGGACATGCCAAAATCACCTGCCGACTATGCCAGAACCACTTGGCGAACACTCCGGAATCACTTGCCGGGCATGCAGGAACCACCTCTCAGACATGCCAGAACCCCGTGCCCATGACCCCGGAAGCACCAGCCGAGCACGCCGGAACCACCTGCTCAACTCGCCTGAACCACATGCCGGATACGCAAAAATCACCTGCCCGCTACACCAGCACCACTTCGGGGACAAGCCGGAATCACGTGAGGGGCATGCCTGCACAGCCTCTCAGACTGAACCTCGTGCCGGACACCACAGAACCACCTGCCGGACAGACCGGAACCACCTGCCGGACACGCCGGAACCACCGGCTCGACCCGCCGGAACGACCGCTGGACATGCAAAATCACCTGCCGGCTACACCGGAAACACTTGGCGAACACTCCGGAATCACCTGCCGGGCATGCCGGAACCACATCTCAGATATGCCAGAACCACGTGCCAATGACCCCGGAAGCACCTGCCGAGCACGCCGGAACCACCTGCTCGACTCGCCAGAACCACCTGCCGGACACGCAAAAATCACCTGCCGGCTACGCCACAACCAGTTGGGGAACACTTCGGAATCACCTGCCGGGCTTGCTGGAACCACCTGCCGGTCATGCCAAAATCACCTGCCAACTACGCCAGTACCACTTGGCGGACACTGTGGAAACACCTGTCGGGCCGGCCGGAACCACATCTCACACGTGCCAGAACCATGTGCATGAGATGCTGGAACCACACCCCGAACAGACGGAAAACACCTGCCAGACCCGTCTGAACAACCTGCCGAGCACGCCGGAGCCACCTGCTCGACTCGCCGGAACCACCTACCTGACATGCCCAAATCACCAGCCGGGTATGCCAGAACCACTTGGCGGACACTCCGGAATCATCTGCCGGACATGCCGGAACCAGCTCTCAGACACACCAGAACCACGTGCCGGAGACGCCGGAAGCACCTGCCGAGCATGCCGGAGCCACCTGCTCGACTCGCCAGAAACACCTGCCGGACACGCCAAAATCACCTGCCGGGTACGCCAGAACCACCTGGCGGACACTCCGAAATCACCTGTCGCGCATGCCGGAACCACCTCTCAGACGTGCCGGAAGCACGTGCCGGACACGCCGGAATCACCTAGCGGACAGACCGGAACCACCTGCCGAGCACGCCGGAGCAACCTGTTCGACTGGCTGGAACCACCTGCCGGACAGGCCAATATTAACTGCTGGCTATGCCAGAACCACCTGAGGGACAGTCTGGGATCACCTGCCAGCCATGGCGGAACCACCTCTCACACGTACCAGAACCACCTGCCGGAGAAGCTGGAAACACGTCCTCGACAGTCTGGAACCACCTGCCGGCCAAGCCTGAACCACCTGCCAAGCACAACGGAACAACCTGCCAGACACGCCAAAATCACCTGCGTGTTATGCCAGAACCACTTGGAGGACTCTCTGGGATGACCTGCCGGGCATGCCGGAACCACCTCTCAGACGTGCCAGAACCATGTGGCGGACAGTCCGGAATCACCTGTTGGGCATGCGCAACCACCTCTGAGACGTACCAGAACCACATGCCGTGCAGGCTGGAACCACCTACCGGACAGACCGGAATCACCTTTCGGGCATGCCGGAACCACCTGTCAGATGTGCCAGAAACACGTGTCGGAGACGCCGGAAGCACCTGCCAAGCACGTTGGAACCACCTGCTCAACTCGCCTGAACCACCTGCCGGACATGCCAAAATCACCTGCCGACTATGCCAGAACCACTTGGCGAACACTCCGGAATCACTTGCCGGGCATGCAGGAACCACCTCTCAGACATGCCAGAACCCCGTGCCCATGACCCCGGAAGCACCAGCCGAGCACGCCGGAACCACCTGCTCAACTCGCCTGAACCACATGCCGGATACGCAAAAATCACCTGCCCGCTACACCAGCACCACTTCGGGGACAAGCCGGAATCACGTGAGGGGCATGCCGGCACAGCCTCTCAGACTGTACCTCGTGCCGGACACCACAGAACCACCTGCCGGACAGACCGGAACCACCTGCCGGACACGCCGGAACCACCGGCTCGACCCGCCGGAACGACCGCTGGACATGCAAAATCACCTGCCGGCTACGCCGGAAACACTTGGCGAACACTCCGGAATCACCTGCCGGGCATGCCGGAACCACCTCTCAGATATGCCAGAACCACGTGCCAATGACCCCGGAAGCACCTGCCGAGCACGCCGGAACCACCTGCTCGACTCGCCAGAACCACCTGCCGGACACGCAAAAATCACCTGCTGGCTACGCCACAACCAGTTGGGGAACACTTCGGAATCACCTGCCGGGCTTGCTGGAACCACCTGCCGGTCATGCCAAAATCACCTGCCAACTACGCCAGTACCACTTGGCGGACACTGTGGAAACACCTGTCGGGCCGGCAGGAACCACATCTCACATGTGCCAGAACCATGTGCATGAGATGCTGGAACCACACCCCGAACAGACGGAAAACACCTGCCAGACCCGTCTGAACAACCTGCCGAGCACGCCGGAGCCACCTGCTCGACTCGCCGGAACCACCTACCTGACATGCCCAAATCACCAGCCGGGTATGCCAGAACCACTTGGCGGACACTCCGGAATCATCTGCCGGACATGCCGGAACCAGCTCTCAGACACACCAGAACCACGTGCCGGAGACGCCGGAAGCACCTGCCGAGCATGCCGGAGCCACCTGCTCGACTCGATGAAACACCTGCCGGACACGCCAAAATGACCTGCCGGGTACGCCAGAACCACCTGGCGGACACTCCGAAATCACCTGTCGCGCATGCCGGAACCACCTCTCAGACGTGCCGGAAGCACATGCCGGACACGCCGGAATCACCTAGCGGACAGACCGGAACCACCTGCCGAGCACGCCAGAGCCACCTGTTCGACTGGCTGGAACCATCTGCCGGACAGGCCAATATTAACTGCTGGCTATGCCAGAACCACCTGGGGGACAGTCCGGGATCACCTGCCAGCCATGGCGGAACCACCTCTCACACGTACCAGAACCACCTGCCGGAGAAGCTGGAAACACGTCCTCGACAGTCTGGAACCACCTGCCGGCCAAGCCTGAACCACCTGCCAAGCACAACGGAACAACCTGCCAGACACGCCAAAATCACCTGCGTGTTATGCCAGAACCACTTGGAGGACTCTCTGGGATGACCTGCCGGGCATGCCGGAACCACCTCTCAGACGTGCCAGAACCATGTGGCGGACAGTCCGGAATCACCTGTTGGGCATGCGCAACCACCTCTGAGCCGTACCAGAACCACATGCCGTGCAGGCTGGAACCACCTACCGGACAGACCGGAATCACCTTTCGGGCATGCCGGAACCACCTGTCAGATGTGCCAGAAACACGTGCCGGAGACGCCGGAAGCACCTGCCAAGCACGTTGGAACCACCTGCTCAACTCGCCTGAACCACCTGCCGGACATGCCAAAATCACCTGCCGACTATGCCAGAACCACTTGGCGAACACTCCGGAATCACTTGCCGGGCATGCAGGAACCACCTCTCAGACATGCCAGAACCCCGTGCCAATGACCCCGGAAGCACCAGCCGAGCACGCCGGAACCACCTGCTCAACTCGCCTGAACCACCTGCCGGAAACGCCAAAATCACCTGCCCGCTACACCAGCACCACTTCGGGGACAAGCCGGAATCACGTGAGGGGCATGCCGGCACAGCCTCTCAGACTGAACCTCGTGCCGGACACCACAGAACCACCTGCCGGACAGACCGGAACCACCTGCCGGACACACCGGAACCACCGGCTCGACCCGCCGGAACGACCGCTGGACATGCAAAATCACCTGCCGGCTACGCCGGAAACACTTGGCGAACACTCCGGAATCACCTGCCGGGCATGCCGGAACCACCTCTCAGATATGCCAGAACCACGTGCCAATGACCCCGGAAGCAGCTGCCGAGCACGCCGGAACCACCTGCTCGACTCGCCAGAACCACCTGCCGGACACGCAAAAATCACCTGCCGGCTACGCCACAACCAGTTGGGGAACACTTCGGAATCACCTGCCGGGCTTGCTGGAACCACCTGCCGGTCATGCCAAAATCACCTGCCAACTACGCCAGTACCACTTGGCGGACACTGTGGAAACACCTGTCGGGCTGGCCGGAACCACATCTCAGACGTGCCAGAACCATGTGCATGAGATGCTGGAACCACACCCCGAACAGACGGAAAACACCTGCCAGACCCGTCTGAACAACCTGCCGAGCACGCCGGAGCCACCTGCTCGACTCGCCGGAACCACCTACCTGACATGCCCAAATCACCAGCCGGGTATGCCAGAACCACTTGGCGGACACTCCGGAATCATCTGCCGGACATGCCGGAACCAGCTCTCAGACACACCAGAACCACGTGCCGGAGACGCCGGAAGCACCTGCCGAGCATGCCGGAGCCACCTGCTCGACTCGCCAGAAACACCTGCCGGACACGCCAAAATCACCTGCCGGGTACGCCAGAACCACCTGGCGGACACTCCGAAATCACCTGCCGCGCATGCCGGAACCACCTCTCAGACGTGCCGGAAGCACGTGCCGGAAACGCCGGAAACACCTAGCGGACAGACCGGAACCACCTGCCGAGCACGCCGGAGCCACCTGTTCGACTGGCTGGAACCACCTGCCGGACAGGCCAATATTAACTGCTGGCTATGCCAGAACCACCTGGGGGACAGTCCGGGATCACCTGCCAGCCATGGCGGAACCACCTCTCACACGTACCAGAACCACCTGCCGGAGAAGCTGGAAACACGTCCTGGACAGTCTGGAACCACCTGCCGGCCAAGCCTGAACCACCTGCCAAGCACAACGGAACAACCTGCCAGACACGCCAAAATCACCTGCGTGTTATGCCAGAACCACTTGGAGGACTCTCTGGGATGACCTGCCGGGCATGCCGGAACCACCTCTCAGACGTGCCAGAACCATGTGGTGGACAGTCCGGAATCACCTGTTGGGCATGCACAACCACCTCTGAGACGTACCAGAACCACATGCCGTGCAGGCTGGAACCACCTACCGGACAGACCGGAATCACCTTTCGGGCATGCCGGAACCACCTGTCAGATGTGCCAGAAACACGTGTCGGAGACGCCGGAAGCACCTGCCAAGCACGTTGGAACCACCTGCTCAACTCGCCTGAACCACCTGCCGGACATGCCAAAATCACCTGCCGACTATGCCAGAACCACTTGGCGAACACTCCGGAATCACTTGCCGGGCATGCAGGAACCACCTCTCAGACATGCCAGAACCCCGTGCCCATGACCCCGGAAGCACCAGCCGAGCACGCCGGAACCACCTGCTCAACTCGCCTGAACCAGATGCCGGATACACAAAAGTCACCTGCCCGCTACACCAGCACCACTTCGGGGACAAGCCGGAATCACGTGAGGGGCATGCCTGCACAGCCTCTCAGACTGAACCTCGTGCCGGACACCACAGAACCACCTGCCGGACAGACCGGAACCACCTGCCGGACACGGCGGAACCACCGGCTCGACCCGCCGGAACGACCGCTGGACATGCAAAATCACCTGCCGGCTACGCCGGAAACACTTGGCGAACACTCCGGAATCATCTGCCGGGCATGCCGGAACCACCTCTCAGATATGCCAGAACCACGTGCCAATGACCCCGGAAGCACCTGCCGAGCACGCCGGAACCACCTGCTCGACTCGCCAGAACCACCTGCCGGACACGCAAAAATCACCTGCCGGCTACGCCACAACCAGTTGGGGAACACTTCGGAATCACCTGCCGGGCTTGCTGGAACCACCTGCCGGTCATGCCAAAATCACCTGCCAACTACGCCAGTACCACTTGGCGGACACTGTGGAAACACCTGTCGGGCCGGCAGGAACCACATCTCACACGTGCCAGAACCATGTGCATGAGATGCTGGAACCACACCCCGAACAGACGGAAAACACCTGCCAGACCCGTCTGAACAACCTGCCGAGCACGCCGGAGCCACCTGCTCGACTCGCCGGAACCACCTACCTGACATGCCAAAATCACCAGCCGGGTATGCCAGAACCACTTGGCGGACACTCCGGAATCATCTGCCGGACATGCCGGAACCAGCTCTCAGACACACCAGAACCACGTGCCGGAGACGCCGGAAGCACCTGCCGAGCATGCCGGAGCCACCTGCTCGACTCGCCAGAAACACCTGCCGGACACGCCAAAATAACCTGCCGGGTAAGCCAGAACCACCTGGCGGACACTCCGAAATCACCTGCCGCGCATGCCGGAACCACCTCTCAGACGTGCCGGAACACGTGCCGGACACGCCGGAAACAGCTAGCGGACAGACCGGAACCACCTGCCGAGCACGCCGGAGCCACCTGTTCGACTGGCTGGAACCACCTGCCGTCAGGCCAATATTAACTGCTGGCTATGCCAGAACCACCTGGGGGACAGTCTGGGATCACCTGCCAGCCATGGCGGAACCACCTCTCACACGTACCAGAACCACCTGCCGGAGAAGCTGGAAACACGTCCTGGACAGTCTGGAACCACCTGCCGGCCAAGCCTGAACCACCTGCCAAGCACAACGGAACAACCTGCCAGACACGCCAAAATCACCTGCGTGTTATGCCAGAACCACTTGGAGGACTCTCTGGGATGACCTGCCGGGCATGCCGGAACCACCTCTCAGACGTGCCAGAACCATGTGGCGGACAGTCCGGAATCACCTGTTGGGCATGCGCAACCACCTCTGAGACGCACCACAACCACATGCCGTGCAGGCTGGAACCACCTACCGGACAGACCGGAATCACCTTTCGGGCATGCCGGAACCACCTGTCAGATGTGCCAGAAACACGTGCCGGAGACGCCGGAAGCACCTGCCAAGCACGTTGGAACCACCTGCTCAACTCGCCTGAACCACCTGCCGGACATGCCAAAATCACCTGCCGACTATGCCAGAACCACTTGGCGAACACTCCGGAATCACTTGCCGGGCATGCAGGAACCACCTCTCAGACATGCCAGAACCCCGTGCCAATGACCCCGGAAGCACCAGCCGAGCACGCCGGAACCACCAGCTCAACTCGCCTGAACCACCTGCCGGACACGCCAAAATCACCTGCCCGCTACACCAGCACCACTTCGGGGACAAGCCGGAATCACGTGAGGGGCATGCCGGCACAGCCTCTCAGACTGAACCTCGTGCCGGACACCACAGAACCACCTGCCGGACAGACCGGAACCACCTGCCGGACACGCCGGAACCACCGGCTCGACCCGCCGGAACGACCGCTGGACATGCAAAATCACCTGCCGGCTACGCCGGAAACACTTGGCGAACACTCCGGAATCACCTGCCGGGCATGCCGGAACCACCTCTCAGATATGCCAGAACCACGTGCCAATGACCCTGGAAGCACCTGCCGAGCACGCCGGAACCACCTGCTCGACTCGCCAGAACCACCTGCCGGACACGCAAAAATCACCTGCCGGCTACGCCACAACCAGTTGGGGAACACTTCGGAATCACCTGCCGGGCTTGCTGGAACCAACTGCCGGTCATGCCAAAATCACCTGCCAACTACGCCAGTACCACTTGGCGGACACTGTGGAAACACCTGTTGGGCCGGCCGGAACCACATCTCACACGTGCCAGAACCATGTGCATGAGCTGCAGGAACCACACCCCGAATAGACGGAAAACACCTGCCAGACCCGTCTGAACAACCTGCCGAGCACGCCGGAGCCACCTGCTCGACTCGCCGGAACCACCTACCTGACATGCCCAAATCACCAGCCGGGTATGCCAGAACCACTTGGCGGACACTCCGGAATCATCTGCCGGACATGCCGGAACCAGCTCTCAGACACACCAGAACCACGTGCCGGAGACGCCGGAAGCACCTGCCGAGCATGCCGGAGCCACCTGCTCGACTCGCCAGAAACACCTGCCGGACACGCCAAAATCACCTGCCGGGTACGCCAGAACCACCTGGCGGACACTCCGAAATCACCTGTCGCGCATGCCGGAACCACCTCTCAGACGTGCCGGAAGCACGTGCCGGACACGCCGGAATCACCTACCGGACAGACCGGAACCACCTGCCGAGCACGCTGGAGCCACCTGTTCGACTCGCTGGAACCACCTGCCGGACAGGCCAATATCAACTGCTGGCTATGCCAGAACCACCTGGGGGACAGTCCGGAATCACCTGCCAGCCATGGCGGAACCACCTCTCAGACGTACCAGAACCACCTGCCGGAGAAGGTGGAAACACGTCCTGGACAGTCTGGAACCAACTGCCGGACAGGCCAATATTAACTGCTGGCTATGCCAGAACCACCTGGGGGACAGTCCGGGATCACCTGCCAGCCATGGCGGAACCACCTCTCACACGTACCAGAACCACCTGCCGGAGAAGCTGGAAACACGTCCTGGACAGTCTGGAACCACCTGCCGGCCAAGCCTGAACCACCTGCCAAGCACAACGGAACAACCTGCCAGACACGCCAAAATCACCTGCGTGTTATGCCAGAACCACTTGGAGGACTCTCTGGGATGACCTGACGGGCATGCCGGAACCACCTCTCAGACGTGCCAGAACCATGTGGCGGACAGTCCGGAATCACCTGTTGGGCATGCGCAACCACCTCTGAGCCGTACCAGAACCACATGCCGTGCAGGCTGGAACCACCTACCGGACAGACCGGAATCACCTTTCGGGCATGCCGGAACCACCTGTCAGATGTGCCAGAAACACGTGCCGGAGACGCCGGAAGCACCTGCCAAGCACGTTGGAACCACCTGCTCAACTCGCCTGAACCACCTGCCGGACATGCCAAAATCACCTGCCGACTATGCCAGAACCACTTGGCGAACACTCCGGAATCACTTGCCGGGCATGCAGGAACCACCTCTCAGACATGCCAGAACCCCGTGCCAATGACCCCGGAAGCACCAGCCGAGCACGCCGGAACCACCAGCTCAACTCGCCTGAACCACCTGCCGGACACGCCAAAATCACCTGCCCGCTACACCAGCACCACTTCAGGGACAAGCCGGAATCACGTGAGGGGCATGCCGGCACAGCCTCTCAGACTGAACCTCGTGCCGGACACCACAGAACCACCTGCCGGACAGACCGGAACCACCTGCCGGACACACCGGAAACACCGGCTCGACCCGCCGGAACGACCGCTGGACATGCAAAATCACCTGCCGGCTACGCCGGAAACACTTGGCGAACACTCCGGAATCACCTGCCGGGCATGCCGGAACCACCTCTCAGATATGCCAGAACCACGTGCCAATGACCCCGGAAGCACCTGCCGAGCACGCCGGAACCACCTGCTCGACTCGCCAGAACCACCTGCCGGACACGCAAAAATCACCTGCCGGCTACGCCACAACCAGTTGGGGAACACTTCGGAATCACCTGCCGGGCTTGCTGGAACCACCTGCCGGTCATGCCAAAATCACCTGCCAACTACGCCAGTACCACTTGGCGGACACTGTGGAAACACCTGTCGGGCCGGCCGGAACCACATCTCACACGTGCCAGAACCATGTGCATGAGATGCTGGAACCACACCCCGAACAGACGGAAAACACCTGCCAGACCCGTCTGAACAACCTGCCGAGCACGCCGGAGCCACCTGCTCGACTCGCCGGAACCACCTACCTGACATGCCCAAATCACCAGCCGGGTATGCCAGAACCACTTGGCGGACACTCCGGAATCATCTGCCGGACATGCCGGAACCAGCTCTCAGACACACCAGAACCACATGCCGGAGACCCCGGAAGCACCTGCCGAGCATGCCGGAGCCACCTGCTCGACTCGCCAGAAACACCTGCCGGACACGCCAAAATCACCTGCCGGGTACGCCAGAACCACCTGGCGGACACTCCGAAATCACCTGTCGCGCATGCCGGAACCACCTCTCAGACGTGCCGGAAGCACGTGCCGGACACGCCGGAATCACCTAGCGGACAGACCAGAACCACCTGCCGAGCACGCCGGAGCCACCTGTTCGACTGGCTGGAACCCCCTGCCGGACAGGCCAATATTAACTGCTGGCTATGCCAGAACCACCTGGGGGACAGTCCGGGATCACCTGCCAGCCATGGCGGAACCACCTCTCACACGTACCAGAACCACCTGCCGGAGAAGCTGGAAACACGTCCTGGACAGTCTGGAACCACCTGCCGGCCAAGCCTGAACCACCTGCCAAGCACAACGGAACAACCTGCCAGACACGCCAAAATCACCTGCGTGTTATGCCAGAACCACTTGGAGGACTCTCTGGGATGACCTGCCGGGCATGCCGGAACCACCTCTCAGACATGCCAGAACCATGTGGCGGACAGTCCGGAATCACCTGTTGGGCATGCGCAACCACCTCTGAGCCGTACCAGAACCACATGCCGTGCAGGCTGGAACCACCTACCGGACAGACCGGAATCACCTTTCGGGCATGCCGGAACCACCTGTCAGATGTGCCAGAAACACGTGCCGGAGACGCCGGAAGCACCGGCCAAGCACGTTGGAACCACCTGCTCAACTCGCCTGAACCACCTGCCGGACATGCCAAAATCACCTGCCGACTATGCCAGAACCACTTGGCGAACACTCCGGAATCACTTGCCGGGCATGCAGGAACCACCTCTCAGACATGCCAGAACCCCGTGCCAATGACCCCGGAAGCACCAGCCGAGCACGCCGGAACCACCAGCTCAACTCGCCTGAACCACCTGCCGGACACGCCAAAATCACCTGCCCGCTACACCAGCACCACTTCGGGGACAAGCCGGAATCACGTGAGGGGCATGCCGGCACAGCCTCTCAGACTGAACCTCGTGCCGGACACCACAGAACCACCTGCCGCACAGACCGGAACCACCTGCCGGACACACCGGAACCACCGGCTCGACCCGCCGGAACGACCCCTGGACATGCAAAATCACCTGCCGGCTACGCCGGAAACACTTGGCGAACACTCCGGAATCACCTGCCGGGCATGCCGGAACCACCTCTCAGATATGCCAGAACCACGTGCCAATGACCCCGGAAGCACCTGCCGAGCACGCCGGAACCACCTGCTCGACTCGCCAGAACCGCCTGCCGGACACGCAAAAATCACCTGCCGCCTATGCCACAACCAGTTGGGGAACACTTCGGAATCACCTGCCGGGCTTGCTGGAACCACCTGCCGGTCATGCCAAAATCACCTGCCAACTACGACAGTACCACTTGGCGGACACTGTGGAAACACCTGTCGGGCCGGCCGGAACCACATCTCACACGTGCCAGAACCATGTGCATGAGATGCTGGAACCACACCCCGAACAGACGGAAAACACCTGCCAGACCCGTCTGAACAAGCTGCCGAGCACGCCGGAGCCACCTGCTCGACTCGCCGGAACCACCTACCTGACATGCCCAAATCACCAGCCGGGTATGCCAGAACCACTTGGCGGACACTCCGGAATCATCTGCCGGACATGCCGGAACCAGCTCTCAGACACACCAGAACCACGTGCCGGAGACGCCGGAAGCACCTGCCGAGCATGCCGGAGCCACCTGCTCGACTCGCCAGAAACACCTGCCGGACACGCCAAAATCACCTGCCGGGTACGCCAGAACCACCTGGCGGACACTCCGAAATCACCTGTCGCGCATGCCGGAACCACCTCTCAGACGTGCCGGAAGCACGTGCTGGACACGCCGGAAACACCTACCGGACAGACCGGAACCACCTGCCGAGCACGCCGGAGCCACCTGTTCGACTGGCTGGAACCACCTGCCGGACAGGCCAATATTAACTGCTGGCTATGCCAGAACCACCTGGGGGACAGTCCGGGATCACCTGCCAGCCATGGCGGAACCACCTCTCACACGTACCAGAACCACCTGCCGGAGAAGCTGGAAACACGTCCTCGACAGTCTGGAACCACCTGCCGCCCAAGCCTGAACCACCTGCCAAGCACAACGGAACAACCTGCCAGACACGCCAAAATCACCTGCGTGTTATGCCAGAACCACTTGGAGGACTCTCTGGGATGACCTGCCGGGCATGCCGGAACCACCTCTCAGACGTGCCAGAACCATGTGGCGGACAGTCCAGAATCACCTGTTGGGCATGCGCAACCACCTCTGAGACGTACCAGAACCACATGCCGTGCAGGCTGGAACCACCTACCGGACAGACCGGAATCACCTTTCGGGCATGCCGGAACCACCTGTCAGATGTGCCAGAAACACGTGCCGGAGACGCCGGAAGCACCGGCCAAGCACGTTGGAACCACCTGCTCAACTCGCCTGAACCACCTGCCGGACATGCCAAAATCACCTGCCGACTATGCCAGAACCACTTGGCGAACACTCCGGAATCACTTGCCGGGCATGCAGGAACCACCTCTCAGACATGCCAGAACCCCGTGCCACTGACCCCGGAAGCACCAGCCGAGCACGCCGGAACCACCAGCTCAACTCGCCTGAACCACCTGCCGGACACGCCAAAATCACCTGCCCGCTACACCAGCACCACTTCGGGGACAAGCCGGAATCACGTGAGGGGCATGCCGGCACAGCCTCTCAGACTGAACCTCGTGCCGGACACCACAGAACCACCTGCCGCACAGACCGGAACCACCTGCCGGACACACCGGAACCACCGGCTCGACCCGCCGGAACGACCCCTGGACATGCAAAATCACCTGCCGGCTACGCCGGAAACACTTGGCGAACACTCCGGAATCACCTGCCGGGCATGCCGGAACCACCTCTCAGATATGCCAGAACCACGTGCCAATGACCCCGGAAGCACCTGCCGAGCACGCCGGAACCACCTGCTCGACTCGCCAGAACCACCTGCCGGACACGCAAAAATCACCTGCCGCCTACGCCACAACCAGTTGGGGAACACTTCGGAATCACCTGCCGGGCTTGCTGGAACCACCTGCCGGTCATGCCAAAATCACCTGCCAACTACGACAGTACCACTTGGCGGACACTGTGGAAACACCTGTCGGGCCGGCCGGAACCACATCTCAGACGTGCCAGAACCATGTGCATGAGATGCTGGAACCACACCCCGAACAGACGGAAAACACCTGCCAGACCCGTCTGAACAAGCTGCCGAGCACGCCGGAGCCACCTGCTCGACTCGCCGGAACCACCTACCTGACATGCCCAAATCACCAGCCGGGTATGCCAGAACCACTTGGCGGACACTCCGGAATCATCTGCCGGACATGCCGGAACCAGCTCTCAGACACACCAGAACCACGTGCCGGAGACGCCGGAAGCACCTGCCGAGCATGCCGGAGCCACCTGCTCGACTCGCCAGAAACACCTGCCGGACACGCCAAAATCACCTGCCGGGTACGCCAGAACCACCTGGCGGACACTCCGAAATCACCTGTCGCGCATGCCGGAACCACCTCTCAGACGTGCCGGAAGCACGTGCCGGACACGCCGGAAACACCTACCGGACAGACCGGAACCACCTGCCGAGCACGCCGGAGCCAACTGTTCGACTGGCTGGAACCACCTGCCGGACAGGCCAATATTAACTGCTGGCTATGCCAGAACCACCTGGGGGACAGTCCGGGATCACCTGCCAGCCATGGCGGAACCACCTCTCACACGTACCAGAACCACCTGCCGGAGAAGCTGGAAACACGTCCTCGACAGTCTGGAACCACCTGCCGGCCAAGCCTGAACCACCTGCCAAGCACAACGGAACAACCTGCCAGACACGCCAAAATCACCTGCGTGTTATGCCAGAACCACTTGGAGGACTCTCTGGGATGACCTGCCGGGCATGCCGGAACCACCTCTCAGACGTGCCAGAACCATGTGGCGGACAGTCCGGAATCACCTGTTGGGCATGCGCAACCACCTCTGAGCCGTACCAGAACCACATGCCGTGCAGGCTGGAACCACCTACCGGACAGACCGGAATCACCTTTCGGGCATGCCGGAACCACCTGTCAGATGTGCCAGAAACACGTGTCGGAGACGCCGGAAGCACCTGCCAAGCACGTTGGAAGCACCTGCTCAACTCGCCTGAACCACCTGCCGGACATGCCAAAATCACCTGCCGACTATGCCAGAACCACTTGGCGAACACTCCGGAATCACTTGCCGGGCATGCAGGAACCACCTCTCAGATATGCCAGAACCCCGTGCCAATGACCCCGGAAGCACCAGCCGAGCACGCCGGAACCACCAGCTCAACTCGCCTGAACCACCTGCCGGACACGCCAAAATCACCTGCCCGCTACACCAGCACCACTTCGGGGACAAGCCGGAATCACGTGAGGGGCATGCCGGCACAGCCTCTCAGACTGTACCTCGTGCCGGACACCACAGAACCACCTGCCGCACAGACCGGAACCACCTGCCGGACACACCGGAACCACCGGCTCGACCCGCCGGAACGACCCCTGGACATGCAAAATCACCTGCCGGCTACGCCGGAAACACTTGGCGAACACTCCGGAATCACCTGCCGGGCATGCCGGAACCACCTCTCAGATATGCCAGAACCACGTGCCAATGACCCCGGAAGCACCTGCCGAGCACGCCGGAACCACCTGCTCGACTCGCCAGAACCACCTGCCGGACACGCAAAAATCACCTGCCGCCTACGCCACAACCAGTTGGGGAACACTTCGGAATCACCTGCCGGGCTTGCTGGAACCACCTGCCGGTCATGCCAAAATCACCTGCCAACTACGACAGTACCACTTGGCGGACACTGTGGAAACACCTGTCGGGCCGGCCGGAACCACATCTCACACGTGCCAGAACCATGTGCATGAGATGCTGGAACCACACCCCGAACAGACGGAAAACACCTGCCAGACCCGTCTGAACAAGCTGCCGAGCACGCCGGAGCCACCTGCTCGACTCGCCGGAACCACCTACCTGACATGCCCAAATCACCAGCCGGGTATGCCAGAACCACTTGGCGGACACTCCGGAATCATCTGCCGGACATGCCGGAACCAGCTCTCAGACACACCAGAACCACGTGCCGGAGACGCCGGAAGCACCTGCCGAGCATGCCGGAGCCACCTGCTCGACTCGCCAGAAACACCTGCCGGACACGCCAAAATCACCTGCCGGGTACGCCAGAACCACCTGGCGGACACTCCGAAATCACCTGTCGCGCATGCCGGAACCACCTCTCAGACGTGCCGGAAGCACGTGCCGGACACGCCGGAAACACCTACCGGACAGACCGGAACCACCTGCCGAGCACGCCGGAGCCACCTGTTCGACTGGCTGGAACCACCTGCCGGACAGGCCAATATTAACTGCTGGCTATGCCAGAACCACCTGGGGGACAGTCCGGGATCACCTGCCAGCCATGGCGGAACCACCTCTCACACGTACCAGAACCACCTGCCGGAGAAGCTGGAAACACGTCCTCGACAGTCTGGAACCACCTGCCGGCCAAGCCTGAACCACCTGCCAAGCACAACGGAACAACCTGCCAGACACGCCAAAATCACCTGCGTGTTATGCCAGAACCACTTGGAGGACTCTCTGGGATGACCTGCCGGGCATGCCGGAACCACCTCTCAGACGTGCCAGAACCATGTGGCGGACAGTCCGGAATCACCTGTTGGGCATGCGCAACCACCTCTGAGCCGTACCAGAACCACATGCCGTGCAGGCTGGAACCACCTACCGGACAGACCGGAATCACCTTTCGGGCATGCCGGAACCACCTGTCAGATGTGCCAGAAACACGTGCCGGAGACGCCGGAAGCACCGGCCAAGCACGTTGGAACAACCTGCTCAACTCGCCTGAACCACCTGCCGGACATGCCAAAATCACCTGCCGACTATGCCAGAACCACTTGGCGAACACTCCGGAATCACTTGCCGGGCATGCAGGAACCACCTCTCAGACATGCCAGAACCCCGTGCCAATGACCCCGGAAGCACCAGCCGAGCACGCCGGAACCACCAGCTCAACTCGCCTGAACCACCTGCCGGACACGCCAAAATCACCTGCCCGCTACACCAGCACCACTTCGGGGACAAGCCGGAATCACGTGAGGGGCATGCCGGCACAGCCTCTCAGACTGAACCTCGTGCCGGACACCACAGAACCACCTGCCGCACAGACCGGAACCACCTGCCGGACACACCGGAACCACCGGCTCGACCCGCCGGAACGACCCCTGGACATGCAAAATCACCTGCCGGCTACGCCGGAAACACTTGGCGAACACTCCGGAATCACCTGCCGGGCATGCCGGAACCACCTCTCAGATATGCCAGAACCACGTGCCAATGACCCCGGAAGCACCTGCCGAGCACGCCGGAACCACCTGCTCGACTCGCCAGAACCACCTGCCGGACACGCAAAAATCACCTGCCGCCTACGCCACAACCAGTTGGGGAACACTTCGGAATCACCTGCCGGGCTTGCTGGAACCACCTGCCGGTCATGCCAAAATCACCTGCCAACTACGACAGTACCACTTGGCGGACACTGTGGAAACACCTGTCGGGCCGGCCGGAACCACATCTCACACGTGCCAGAACCATGTGCATGAGATGCTGGAACCACACCCCGAACAGACGGAAAACACCTGCCAGACCCGTCTGAACAAGCTGCCGAGCACGCCGGAGCCACCTGCTCGACTCGCCGGAACCACCTACCTGACATGCCCAAATCACCAGCCGGGTATGCCAGAACCACTTGGCGGACACTCCGGAATCATCTGCCGGACATGCCGGAACCAGCTCTCAGACACACCAGAACCACGTGCCGGAGACGCCGGAAGCACCTGCCGAGCATGCCGGAGCCACCTGCTCGACTCGCCAGAAACACCTGCCGGACACGCCAAAATCACCTGCCGGGTACGCCAGAACCACCTGGCGGACACTCCGAAATCACCTGTCGCGCATGCCGGAACCACCTCTCAGACGTGCCGGAAGCACGTGCCGGACACGCCGGAAACACCTACCGGACAGACCGGAACCACCTGCCGAGCACGCCGGAGCCACCTGTTCGACTGGCTGGAACCACCTGCCGGACAGGCCAATATTAACTGCTGGCTATGCCAGAACCACCTGGGGGACAGTCCGGGATCACCTGCCAGCCATGGCGGAACCACCTCTCACACGTACCAGAACCACCTGCCGGAGAAGCTGGAAAAACGTCCTCGACAGTCTGGAACCACCTGCCGGCCAAGCCTGAACCACCTGCCAAGCACAACGGAACAACCTGCCAGACACGCCAAAATCACCTGCGTGTTATGCCAGAACCACTTGGAGGACTCTCTGGGATGACCTGCCGGGCATGCCGGAACCACCTCTCAGACGTGCCAGAACCATGTGGCGGACAGTCCGGAATCACCTGTTGGGCATGCGCAACCACCTCTGAGACGTACCAGAACCACATGCCGTGCAGGCTGGAACCACCTACCGGACACACCGGAATCACCTTTCGGGCATGCCGGAACCACCTGTCAGATGTGCCAGAAACACGTGTCGGAGACGCCGGAAGCACCTGCCAAGCACGTTGGAAGCACCTGCTCAACTCGCCTGAACCACCTGCCGGACATGCCAAAATCACCTGCCGACTATGCCAGAACCACTTGGCGAACACTCCGGAATCACTTGCCGGGCATGCAGGAACCACCTCTCAGACATGCCAGAACCCCGTGCCCATGACCCCGGAAGCACCAGCCGAGCACGCCGGAACCACCTGCTCAACTCGCCTGAACCACATGCCGGATACGCAAAAATCACCTGCCCGCTACACCAGCACCACTTCGGGGACAAGCCGGAATCACGTGAGGGGCATGCCTGCACAGCCTCTCAGACTGAACCTCGTGCCGGACACCACAGAACCACCTGCCGGACAGACCGGAACCACCTGCCGGACACGCCGGAACCACCGGCTCGACCCGCCGGAACGACCGCTGGACATGCAAAATCACCTGCCGGCTACACCGGAAACACTTGGCGAACACTCCGGAATCACCTGCCGGGCATGCCGGAACCACATCTCAGATATGCCAGAACCACGTGCCAATGACCCCGGAAGCACCTGCCGAGCACGCCGGAACCACCTGCTCGACTCGCCAGAACCACCTGCCGGACACGCAAAAATCACCTGCCGGCTACGCCACAACCAGTTGGGGAACACTTCGGAATCACCTGCCGGGCTTGCTGGAACCACCTGCCGGTCATGCCAAAATCACCTGCCAACTACGCCAGTACCACTTGGCGGACACTGTGGAAACACCTGTCGGGCCGGCCGGAACCACATCTCACACGTGCCAGAACCATGTGCATGAGATGCTGGAACCACACCCCGAACAGACGGAAAACACCTGCCAGACCCGTCTGAACAACCTGCCGAGCACGCCGGAGCCACCTGCTCGACTCGCCGGAACCACCTACCTGACATGCCCAAATCACCAGCCGGGTATGCCAGAACCACTTGGCGGACACTCCGGAATCATCTGCCGGACATGCCGGAACCAGCTCTCAGACACACCAGAACCACGTGCCGGAGACGCCGGAAGCACCTGCCGAGCATGCCGGAGCCACCTGCTCGACTCGCCAGAAACACCTGCCGGACACGCCAAAATCACCTGCCGGGTACGCCAGAACCACCTGGCGGACACTCCGAAATCACCTGTCGCGCATGCCGGAACCACCTCTCAGACGTGCCGGAAGCACGTGCCGGACACGCCGGAATCACCTAGCGGACAGACCGGAACCACCTGCCGAGCACGCCGGAGCAACCTGTTCGACTGGCTGGAACCACCTGCCGGACAGGCCAATATTAACTGCTGGCTATGCCAGAACCACCTGAGGGACAGTCTGGGATCACCTGCCAGCCATGGCGGAACCACCTCTCACACGTACCAGAACCACCTGCCGGAGAAGCTGGAAACACGTCCTCGACAGTCTGGAACCACCTGCCGGCCAAGCCTGAACCACCTGCCAAGCACAACGGAACAACCTGCCAGACACGCCAAAATCACCTGCGTGTTATGCCAGAACCACTTGGAGGACTCTCTGGGATGACCTGCCGGGCATGCCGGAACCACCTCTCAGACGTGCCAGAACCATGTGGCGGACAGTCCGGAATCACCTGTTGGGCATGCGCAACCACCTCTGAGACGTACCAGAACCACATGCCGTGCAGGCTGGAACCACCTACCGGACAGACCGGAATCACCTTTCGGGCATGCCGGAACCACCTGTCAGATGTGCCAGAAACACGTGTCGGAGACGCCGGAAGCACCTGCCAAGCACGTTGGAACCACCTGCTCAACTCGCCTGAACCACCTGCCGGACATGCCAAAATCACCTGCCGACTATGCCAGAACCACTTGGCGAACACTCCGGAATCACTTGCCGGGCATGCAGGAACCACCTCTCAGACATGCCAGAACCCCGTGCCCATGACCCCGGAAGCACCAGCCGAGCACGCCGGAACCACCTGCTCAACTCGCCTGAACCACATGCCGGATACGCAAAAATCACCTGCCCGCTACACCAGCACCACTTCGGGGACAAGCCGGAATCACGTGAGGGGCATGCCGGCACAGCCTCTCAGACTGTACCTCGTGCCGGACACCACAGAACCACCTGCCGGACAGACCGGAACCACCTGCCGGACACGCCGGAACCACCGGCTCGACCCGCCGGAACGACCGCTGGACATGCAAAATCACCTGCCGGCTACGCCGGAAACACTTGGCGAACACTCCGGAATCACCTGCCGGGCATGCCGGAACCACCTCTCAGATATGCCAGAACCACGTGCCAATGACCCCGGAAGCACCTGCCGAGCACGCCGGAACCACCTGCTCGACTCGCCAGAACCACCTGCCGGACACGCAAAAATCACCTGCTGGCTACGCCACAACCAGTTGGGGAACACTTCGGAATCACCTGCCGGGCTTGCTGGAACCACCTGCCGGTCATGCCAAAATCACCTGCCAACTACGCCAGTACCACTTGGCGGACACTGTGGAAACACCTGTCGGGCCGGCAGGAACCACATCTCACATGTGCCAGAACCATGTGCATGAGATGCTGGAACCACACCCCGAACAGACGGAAAACACCTGCCAGACCCGTCTGAACAACCTGCCGAGCACGCCGGAGCCACCTGCTCGACTCGCCGGAACCACCTACCTGACATGCCCAAATCACCAGCCGGGTATGCCAGAACCACTTGGCGGACACTCCGGAATCATCTGCCGGACATGCCGGAACCAGCTCTCAGACACACCAGAACCACGTGCCGGAGACGCCGGAAGCACCTGCCGAGCATGCCGGAGCCACCTGCTCGACTCGATGAAACACCTGCCGGACACGCCAAAATGACCTGCCGGGTACGCCAGAACCACCTGGCGGACACTCCGAAATCACCTGTCGCGCATGCCGGAACCACCTCTCAGACGTGCCGGAAGCACATGCCGGACACGCCGGAATCACCTAGCGGACAGACCGGAACCACCTGCCGAGCACGCCAGAGCCACCTGTTCGACTGGCTGGAACCATCTGCCGGACAGGCCAATATTAACTGCTGGCTATGCCAGAACCACCTGGGGGACAGTCCGGGATCACCTGCCAGCCATGGCGGAACCACCTCTCACACGTACCAGAACCACCTGCCGGAGAAGCTGGAAACACGTCCTCGACAGTCTGGAACCACCTGCCGGCCAAGCCTGAACCACCTGCCAAGCACAACGGAACAACCTGCCAGACACGCCAAAATCACCTGCGTGTTATGCCAGAACCACTTGGAGGACTCTCTGGGATGACCTGCCGGGCATGCCGGAACCACCTCTCAGACGTGCCAGAACCATGTGGCGGACAGTCCGGAATCACCTGTTGGGCATGCGCAACCACCTCTGAGCCGTACCAGAACCACATGCCGTGCAGGCTGGAACCACCTACCGGACAGACCGGAATCACCTTTCGGGCATGCCGGAACCACCTGTCAGATGTGCCAGAAACACGTGCCGGAGACGCCGGAAGCACCTGCCAAGCACGTTGGAACCACCTGCTCAACTCGCCTGAACCACCTGCCGGACATGCCAAAATCACCTGCCGACTATGCCAGAACCACTTGGCGAACACTCCGGAATCACTTTCCGGGCATGCAGGAACCACCTCTCAGACATGCCAGAACCCCGTGCCAATGACCCCGGAAGCACCAGCCGAGCACGCCGGAACCACCTGCTCAACTCGCCTGAACCACCTGCCGGAAACGCCAAAATCACCTGCCCGCTACACCAGCACCACTTCGGGGACAAGCCGGAATCACGTGAGGGGCATGCCGGCACAGCCTCTCAGACTGAACCTCGTGCCGGACACCACAGAACCACCTGCCGGACAGACCGGAACCACCTGCCGGACACACCGGAACCACCGGCTCGACCCGCCGGAACGACCGCTGGACATGCAAAATCACCTGCCGGCTACGCCGGAAACACTTGGCGAACACTCCGGAATCACCTGCCGGGCATGCCGGAACCACCTCTCAGATATGCCAGAACCACGTGCCAATGACCCCGGAAGCAGCTGCCGAGCACGCCGGAACCACCTGCTCGACTCGCCAGAACCACCTGCCGGACACGCAAAAATCACCTGCCGGCTACGCCACAACCAGTTGGGGAACACTTCGGAATCACCTGCCGGGCTTGCTGGAACCACCTGCCGGTCATGCCAAAATCACCTGCCAACTACGCCAGTACCACTTGGCGGACACTGTGGAAACACCTGTCGGGCTGGCCGGAACCACATCTCAGACGTGCCAGAACCATGTGCATGAGATGCTGGAACCACACCCCGAACAGACGGAAAACACCTGCCAGACCCGTCTGAACAACCTGCCGAGCACGCCGGAGCCACCTGCTCGACTCGCCGGAACCACCTACCTGACATGCCCAAATCACCAGCCGGGTATGCCAGAACCACTTGGCGGACACTCCGGAATCATCTGCCGGACATGCCGGAACCAGCTCTCAGACACACCAGAACCACGTGCCGGAGACGCCGGAAGCACCTGCCGAGCATGCCGGAGCCACCTGCTCGACTCGCCAGAAACACCTGCCGGACACGCCAAAATCACCTGCCGGGTACGCCAGAACCACCTGGCGGACACTCCGAAATCACCTGCCGCGCATGCCGGAACCACCTCTCAGACGTGCCGGAAGCACGTGCCGGAAACGCCGGAAACACCTAGCGGACAGACCGGAACCACCTGCCGAGCACGCCGGAGCCACCTGTTCGACTGGCTGGAACCACCTGCCGGACAGGCCAATATTAACTGCTGGCTATGCCAGAACCACCTGGGGGACAGTCCGGGATCACCTGCCAGCCATGGCGGAACCACCTCTCACACGTACCAGAACCACCTGCCGGAGAAGCTGGAAACACGTCCTGGACAGTCTGGAACCACCTGCCGGCCAAGCCTGAACCACCTGCCAAGCACAACGGAACAACCTGCCAGACACGCCAAAATCACCTGCGTGTTATGCCAGAACCACTTGGAGGACTCTCTGGGATGACCTGCCGGGCATGCCGGAACCACCTCTCAGACGTGCCAGAACCATGTGGTGGACAGTCCGGAATCACCTGTTGGGCATGCACAACCACCTCTGAGACGTACCAGAACCACATGCCGTGCAGGCTGGAACCACCTACCGGACAGACCGGAATCACCTTTCGGGCATGCCGGAACCACCTGTCAGATGTGCCAGAAACACGTGTCGGAGACGCCGGAAGCACCTGCCAAGCACGTTGGAACCACCTGCTCAACTCGCCTGAACCACCTGCCGGACATGCCAAAATCACCTGCCGACTATGCCAGAACCACTTGGCGAACACTCCGGAATCACTTGCCGGGCATGCAGGAACCACCTCTCAGACATGCCAGAACCCCGTGCCCATGACCCCGGAAGCACCAGCCGAGCACGCCGGAACCACCTGCTCAACTCGCCTGAACCAGATGCCGGATACGCAAAAGTCACCTGCCCGCTACACCAGCACCACTTCGGGGACAAGCCGGAATCACGTGAGGGGCATGCCTGCACAGCCTCTCAGACTGAACCTCGTGCCGGACACCACAGAACCACCTGCCGGACAGACCGGAACCACCTGCCGGACACGGCGGAACCACCGGCTCGACCCGCCGGAACGACCGCTGGACATGCAAAATCACCTGCCGGCTACGCCGGAAACACTTGGCGAACACTCCGGAATCATCTGCCGGGCATGCCGGAACCACCTCTCAGATATGCCAGAACCACGTGCCAATGACCCCGGAAGCACCTGCCGAGCACGCCGGAACCACCTGCTCGACTCGCCAGAACCACCTGCCGGACACGCAAAAATCACCTGCCGGCTACGCCACAACCAGTTGGGGAACACTTCGGAATCACCTGCCGGGCTTGCTGGAACCACCTGCCGGTCATGCCAAAATCACCTGCCAACTACGCCAGTACCACTTGGCGGACACTGTGGAAACACCTGTCGGGCCGGCAGGAACCACATCTCACACGTGCCAGAACCATGTGCATGAGATGCTGGAACCACACCCCGAACAGACGGAAAACACCTGCCAGACCCGTCTGAACAACCTGCCGAGCACGCCGGAGCCACCTGCTCGACTCGCCGGAACCACCTACCTGACATGCCAAAATCACCAGCCGGGTATGCCAGAACCACTTGGCGGACACTCCGGAATCATCTGCCGGACATGCCGGAACCAGCTCTCAGACACACCAGAACCACGTGCCGGAGACGCCGGAAGCACCTGCCGAGCATGCCGGAGCCACCTGCTCGACTCGCCAGAAACACCTGCCGGACACGCCAAAATAACCTGCCGGGTAAGCCAGAACCACCTGGCGGACACTCCGAAATCACCTGCCGCGCATGCCGGAACCACCTCTCAGACGTGCCGGAACACGTGCCGGACACGCCGGAAACAGCTAGCGGACAGACCGGAACCACCTGCCGAGCACGCCGGAGCCACCTGTTCGACTGGCTGGAACCACCTGCCGTCAGGCCAATATTAACTGCTGGCTATGCCAGAACCACCTGGGGGACAGTCTGGGATCACCTGCCAGCCATGGCGGAACCACCTCTCACACGTACCAGAACCACCTGCCGGAGAAGCTGGAAACACGTCCTGGACAGTCTGGAACCACCTGCCGGCCAAGCCTGAACCACCTGCCAAGCACAACGGAACAACCTGCCAGACACGCCAAAATCACCTGCGTGTTATGCCAGAACCACTTGGAGGACTCTCTGGGATGACCTGCCGGGCATGCCGGAACCACCTCTCAGACGTGCCAGAACCATGTGGCGGACAGTCCGGAATCACCTGTTGGGCATGCGCAACCACCTCTGAGACGCACCACAACCACATGCCGTGCAGGCTGGAACCACCTACCGGACAGACCGGAATCACCTTTCGGGCATGCCGGAACCACCTGTCAGATGTGCCAGAAACACGTGCCGGAGACGCCGGAAGCACCTGCCAAGCACGTTGGAACCACCTGCTCAACTCGCCTGAACCACCTGCCGGACATGCCAAAATCACCTGCCGACTATGCCAGAACCACTTGGCGAACACTCCGGAATCACTTGCCGGGCATGCAGGAACCACCTCTCAGACATGCCAGAACCCCGTGCCAATGACCCCGGAAGCACCAGCCGAGCACGCCGGAACCACCAGCTCAACTCGCCTGAACCACCTGCCGGACACGCCAAAATCACCTGCCCGCTACACCAGCACCACTTCGGGGACAAGCCGGAATCACGTGAGGGGCATGCCGGCACAGCCTCTCAGACTGAACCTCGTGCCGGACACCACAGAACCACCTGCCGGACAGACCGGAACCACCTGCCGGACACGCCGGAACCACCGGCTCGACCCGCCGGAACGACCGCTGGACATGCAAAATCACCTGCCGGCTACGCCGGAAACACTTGGCGAACACTCCGGAATCACCTGCCGGGCATGCCGGAACCACCTCTCAGATATGCCAGAACCACGTGCCAATGACCCTGGAAGCACCTGCCGAGCACGCCGGAACCACCTGCTCGACTCGCCAGAACCACCTGCCGGACACGCAAAAATCACCTGCCGGCTACGCCACAACCAGTTGGGGAACACTTCGGAATCACCTGCCGGGCTTGCTGGAACCAACTGCCGGTCATGCCAAAATCACCTGCCAACTACGCCAGTACCACTTGGCGGACACTGTGGAAACACCTGTTGGGCCGGCCGGAACCACATCTCACACGTGCCAGAACCATGTGCATGAGCTGCAGGAACCACACCCCGAATAGACGGAAAACACCTGCCAGACCCGTCTGAACAACCTGCCGAGCACGCCGGAGCCACCTGCTCGACTCGCCGGAACCACCTACCTGACATGCCCAAATCACCAGCCGGGTATGCCAGAACCACTTGGCGGACACTCCGGAATCATCTGCCGGACATGCCGGAACCAGCTCTCAGACACACCAGAACCACGTGCCGGAGACGCCGGAAGCACCTGCCGAGCATGCCGGAGCCACCTGCTCGACTCGCCAGAAACACCTGCCGGACACGCCAAAATCACCTGCCGGGTACGCCAGAACCACCTGGCGGACACTCCGAAATCACCTGTCGCGCATGCCGGAACCACCTCTCAGACGTGCCGGAAGCACGTGCCGGACACGCCGGAATCACCTACCGGACAGACCGGAACCACCTGCCGAGCACGCTGGAGCCACCTGTTCGACTCGCTGGAACCACCTGCCGGACAGGCCAATATCAACTGCTGGCTATGCCAGAACCACCTGGGGGACAGTCCGGAATCACCTGCCAGCCATGGCGGAACCACCTCTCAGACGTACCAGAACCACCTGCCGGAGAAGGTGGAAACACGTCCTGGACAGTCTGGAACCAACTGCCGGACAGGCCAATATTAACTGCTGGCTATGCCAGAACCACCTGGGGGACAGTCCGGGATCACCTGCCAGCCATGGCGGAACCACCTCTCACACGTACCAGAACCACCTGCCGGAGAAGCTGGAAACACGTCCTGGACAGTCTGGAACCACCTGCCGGCCAAGCCTGAACCACCTGCCAAGCACAACGGAACAACCTGCCAGACACGCCAAAATCACCTGCGTGTTATGCCAGAACCACTTGGAGGACTCTCTGGGATGACCTGACGGGCATGCCGGAACCACCTCTCAGACGTGCCAGAACCATGTGGCGGACAGTCCGGAATCACCTGTTGGGCATGCGCAACCACCTCTGAGCCGTACCAGAACCACATGCCGTGCAGGCTGGAACCACCTACCGGACAGACCGGAATCACCTTTCGGGCATGCCGGAACCACCTGTCAGATGTGCCAGAAACACGTGCCGGAGACGCCGGAAGCACCTGCCAAGCACGTTGGAACCACCTGCTCAACTCGCCTGAACCACCTGCCGGACATGCCAAAATCACCTGCCGACTATGCCAGAACCACTTGGCGAACACTCCGGAATCACTTGCCGGGCATGCAGGAACCACCTCTCAGACATGCCAGAACCCCGTGCCAATGACCCCGGAAGCACCAGCCGAGCACGCCGGAACCACCAGCTCAACTCGCCTGAACCACCTGCCGGACACGCCAAAATCACCTGCCCGCTACACCAGCACCACTTCAGGGACAAGCCGGAATCACGTGAGGGGCATGCCGGCACAGCCTCTCAGACTGAACCTCGTGCCGGACACCACAGAACCACCTGCCGGACAGACCGGAACCACCTGCCGGACACACCGGAAACACCGGCTCGACCCGCCGGAACGACCGCTGGACATGCAAAATCACCTGCCGGCTACGCCGGAAACACTTGGCGAACACTCCGGAATCACCTGCCGGGCATGCCGGAACCACCTCTCAGATATGCCAGAACCACGTGCCAATGACCCCGGAAGCACCTGCCGAGCACGCCGGAACCACCTGCTCGACTCGCCAGAACCACCTGCCGGACACGCAAAAATCACCTGCCGGCTACGCCACAACCAGTTGGGGAACACTTCGGAATCACCTGCCGGGCTTGCTGGAACCACCTGCCGGTCATGCCAAAATCACCTGCCAACTACGCCAGTACCACTTGGCGGACACTGTGGAAACACCTGTCGGGCCGGCCGGAACCACATCTCACACGTGCCAGAACCATGTGCATGAGATGCTGGAACCACACCCCGAACAGACGGAAAACACCTGCCAGACCCGTCTGAACAACCTGCCGAGCACGCCGGAGCCACCTGCTCGACTCGCCGGAACCACCTACCTGACATGCCCAAATCACCAGCCGGGTATGCCAGAACCACTTGGCGGACACTCCGGAATCATCTGCCGGACATGCCGGAACCAGCTCTCAGACACACCAGAACCACATGCCAGAGACCCCGGAAGCACCTGCCGAGCATGCCGGAGCCACCTGCTCGACTCGCCAGAAACACCTGCCGGACACGCCAAAATCACCTGCCGGGTACGCCAGAACCACCTGGCGGACACTCCGAAATCACCTGTCGCGCATGCCGGAACCACCTCTCAGACGTGCCGGAAGCACGTGCCGGACACGCCGGAATCACCTAGCGGACAGACCAGAACCACCTGCCGAGCACGCCGGAGCCACCTGTTCGACTGGCTGGAACCCCCTGCCGGACAGGCCAATATTAACTGCTGGCTATGACAGAACCACCTGGGGGACAGTCCGGGATCACCTGCCAGCCATGGCGGAACCACCTCTCACACGTACCAGAACCACCTGCCGGAGAAGCTGGAAACACGTCCTCGACAGTCTGGAACCACCTGCCGGCCAAGCCTGAACCACCTGCCAAGCACAACGGAACAACCTGCCAGACACGCCAAAATCACCTGCGTGTTATGCCAGAACCACTTGGAGGACTCTCTGGGATGACCTGCCGGGCATGCCGGAACCACCTCTCAGACGTGCCAGAACCATGTGGCGGACAGTCCGGAATCACCTGTTGGGCATGCACAACCACCTCTGAGACGTACCAGAACCACATGCCGTGCAGGCTGGAACCACCTACCGGACAGACCGGAATCACCTTTCGGGCATGCCGGAACCACCTGTCAGATGTGCCAGAAACACGTGTCGGAGACGCCGGAAGCACCTGCCAAGCACGTTGGAACCACCTGCTCAACTCGCCTGAACCACCTGCCGGACATGCCAAAATCACCTGCCGACTATGCCAGAACCACTTGGCGAACACTGCGGAATCACTTGCCGGGCATGCAGGAACCACCTCTCAGACATGCCAGAACCCCGTGCCCATGACCCCGGAAGCACCAGCCGAGCACGCCGGAACCACCTGCTCAACTCGCCTGAACCACATGCCAGATACGCAAAAATCACCCGCCCGCTACACCAGCACCACTTCGGGGACAAGCCGGAATCACGTGAGGGGCATGCCTGCACAGCCTCTCAGACTGAACCTCGTGCCGGACACCACAGAACCACCTGCCGGACAGACCGGAACCACCTGCCGGACACGCCGGAACCACCGGCTCGACCCGCCGGAACGACCGCTGGACATGCAAAATCACCTGCCGGCTACGCCGGAAACACTTGGCGAACACTCCGGAATCATCTGCCGGGCATGCCGGAACCACCTCTCAGATATGCCAGAACCACGTGCCAATGACCCCGGAAGCACCTGCCGAGCACGCCGGAACCACCTGCTCGACTCGCCAGAACCACCTGCCGGACACGCAAAAATCACCTGCCGGCTACGCCACAACCAGTTGGGGAACACTTCGGAATCACCTGCCGGGCTTGCTGGAACCACCTGCCGGTCATGCCAAAATCACCTGCCAACTACGCCAGTACCACTTGGCGGACACTGTGGAAACACCTGTCGGGCCGGCAGGAACCACATCTCACACGTGCCAGAACCATGTGCATGAGATGCTGGAACCACACCCCGAACAGACGGAAAACACCTGCCAGACCCGTCTGAACAACCTGCCGAGCACGCCGGAGCCACCTGCTCGACTCGCCGGAACCACCTACCTGACATGCCCAAATCACCAGCCGGGTATGCCAGAACCACTTGGCGGACACTCCGGAATCATCTGCCGGACATGCCGGAACCAGCTCTCAGACACACCAGAACCACGTGCCGGAGACGCCGGAAGCACCTGCCGAGCATGCCGGAGCCACCTGCTCGACTCGCCAGAAACACCTGCCGGACACGCCAAAATAACCTGCCGGGTAAGCCAGAACCACCTGGCGGACACTCCGAAATCACCTGCCGCGCATGCTGGTACCACCTCTCAGACGTGCCGGAAGCACGTGCCGGACACGCCGGAAACACCTAGCGGACAGACCGGAACCAACTGCCGAGCACGCCGGAGCCACCTGTTCGACTGGCTGGAACCACCTGCCGTCAGGCCAATATTAACTGCTGGCTATGCCAGAACCACCTGGGGGACAGTCTGGGATCACCTGCCAGCCATGGCGGAACCACCTCTCACACGTACCAGAACCACCTGCCGGAGAAGCTGGAAACACGTCCTGGACAGTCTGGAACCACCTGCCGGCCAAGCCTGAACCACCTGCCAAGCACAACGGAACAACCTGCCAGACACGCCAAAATCACCTGCGTGTTATGCCAGAACCACTTGGAGGACTCTCTGGGATGACCTGCCGGGCATGCCGGAACCACCTCTCAGACGTGCCAGAACCATGTGGCGGACAGTCCGGAATCACCTGTTGGGCATGCGCAACCACCTCTGAGACGTACCAGAACCACATGCCGTGCAGGCTGGAACCACCTACCGGACAGACCGGAATCACCTTTCGGGCATGCCGGAACCACCTGTCAGATGTGCCAGAAACACGTGTCGGAGACGCCGGAAGCACCTGCCAAGCACGTTGGAACCACCTGCTCAACTCGCCTGAACCACCTGCCGGACATGCCAAAATCACCTGCCGACTATGCCAGAACCACTTGGCGAACACTCCGGAATCACTTGCCGGGCATGCAGGAACCACCTCTCAGACATGCCAGAACCCCGTGCCAATGACCCCGGAAGCACCAGCCGAGCACGCCGGAACCACCAGCTCAACTCGCCTGAACCACCTGCCGGACACGCCAAAATCACCTGCCCGCTACACCAGCACCACTTCGGGGACAAGCCGGAATCACGTGAGGGGCATGCCGGCACAGCCTCTCAGACTGAACCTCGTGCCGGACACCACAGAACCACCTGCCGGACAGACCGGAACCACCTGCCGGACACGCCGGAACCACCGGCTCGACCCGCCGGAACGACCGCTGGACATGCAAAATCACCTGCCGGCTACGCCGGAAACACTTGGCGAACACTCCGGAATCACCTGCCGGGCATGCCGGAACCACCTCTCAGATATGCCAGAACCACGTGCCAATGACCCTGGAAGCACCTGCCGACCACGCCGGAACCACCTGCTCGACTCGGCAGAACCACCTGCCGGACACGCAAAAATCACCTGCCGGCTACGCCACAACCAGTTGGGGAACACTTCGGAATCACCTGCCGGGCTTGCTGGAACCACCTGCCGGTCATGCCAAAATCACCTGCCAACTACGCCAGTACCACTTGGCGGACACTGTGGAAACAACTGTTGGGCCGGCCGGAACCACATCTCAGACGTGCCAGAACCATGTGCATGAGATTCAGGAACCACACCCCGAATAGACGGATAACACCTGCCAGACCCGTCTGAACAACCTGCCGAGCAAGCCAGAGCCACCTGCTCGACTCGCCGGAACCACCTACCTGACATGCCCAAATCACCAGCCGGGTATGCCAGAACCACTTGGCGGACACTCCGGAATCATCTGCCGGACATGCCGGAACCAGCTCTCAGACACACCAGAACCACGTGCCGGAGACGCCGGAAGCACCTGCCGAGCATGCCGGAGCCACCTGCTCGACTCGCCAGAAACACCTGCCGGACACGCCAAAATCACCTGCCGGGTACGCCAGAACCACCTGGCGGACACTCCGAAATCACCTGTCGCGCATGCCGGAACCACCTCTCAGACGTGCCGGAAGCACGTGCCGGACACGCCGGAAACACCTAGCGGACAGACCGGAACCACCTGCCGAGCACGCCGGGGCCACCTGTTCGACTGGCTGGAACCACCTGCCGGACAGGCCAATATTAACTGCTGGCTATGCCAGAACCACCTGGGGGACAGTCCGGGATCACCTGCCAGCCATGGCGGAACCACCTCTCACACGTACCAGAACCACCTGCCGGAGAAGCTGGAAACACGTCCTCGACAGTCTGGAACCACCTGCCGGCCAAGCCTGAACCACCTGCCAAGCACAACGGAACAACCTGCCAGACACGCCAAAATCACCTGCGTGTTATGCCAGAACCACTTGGAGGACTCTCTGGGATGACCTGCCGGGCATGCCGGAACCACCTCTCAGACGTGCCAGAACCATGTGGCGGACAGTCCGGAATCACCTGTTGGGCATGCGCAACCACCTCTGAGACGTACCAGAACCACATGCCGTGCAGGCTGGAACCACCTACCGGACAGACCGGAATCACCTTTCGGGCATGCCGGAACCACCTGTCAGATGTGCCAGAAACACGTGCCGGAGACGCCGGAAGCACCTGCCAAGCACGTTGGAACCACCTGCTCAACTCGCCTGAACCACCTGCCGGACATGCCAAAATCACCTGCCGACTATGCCAGAACCACTTGGCGAACACTCCGGAATCACTTGCCGGGCATGCAGGAACCACCTCTCAGACATGCCAGAACCCCGTGCCCATGACCCCGGAAGCACCAGCCGAGCACGCCGGAACCACCTGCTCAACTCGCCTGAACCACATGCCGGATACGCAAAAATCACCTGCCCGCTACACCAGCATCACTTCGGGGACAAGCCGGAATCACGTGAGGGGCATGCCTGCACAGCCTCTCAGACTGAACCTCGTGCCGGACACCACAGAACCACCTGCCGGACAGACCGGAACCACCTGCCGGACACGCCGGAACCACCGGCTCGACCCGCCGGAACGACCACTGGACATGCAAAATCACCTGCCGGCTACGCCGGAAACACTTGGCGAACACTCCGGAATCACCTGCCGGGCATGCCGGAACCACCTCTCAGATATGCCAGAACCACGTGCCAATGACCCCGGAAGCACCTGCCGAGCACGCCGGAACCACCTGCTCGACTCGCCAGAACCACCTGCCGGACACGCAAAAATCACCTGCCGGCTACGCCACAACCAGTTGGGGAACACTTCGGAATCACCTGCCGGGCTTGCTGGAACCACCTGCCGGTCATGCCAAAATCACCTGCCAACTACGCCAGTACCACTTGGCGGACACTGTGGAAACAACTGTCGGGCCGGCCGGAACCACATCTCACACGTGCCAGAACCATGTGCATGAGATGCTGGAACCACACCCCGAACAGACGGAAAACACCTGCCAGACCCGTCTGAACAACCTGCCGAGCACGCCGGAGCCACCTGCTCGACTCGCCGGAACCACCTAACTGACATGCCAAAATCACCAGCCGGGTATGCCAGAACCACTTGGCGGACACTCCGGAATCATCTGCCGGACATGCCGGAACCAGCTCTCAGACACACCAGAACCACGTGCCGGAGACGCCGGAAGCACCTGCCGAGCATGCCGGAGCCACCTGCTCGACTCGCCAGAAACACCTGCCGGACACGCCAAAATCACCTGCCGGGTACGCCAGAACCACCTGGCGGACACTCCGAAATCACCTGTCGCGCATGCCGGAACCACCTCTCAGACGTGCCGGAAGCACGTGCCGGACACGCCGGAATCACCTAGCGGACAGACCGGAACCACCTGCCGAGCACGCCGGAGCCACCTGTTCGACTGGCTGGAACCCCCTGCCGGACAGGCCAATATTAACTGCTGGCTATGCCAGAACCACCTGGGGGACAGTCCGGGATCACCTGCCAGCCATGGCGGAACCACCTCTCACACGTACCAGAACCACCTGCCGGAGAAGCTGGAAACACGTCCTCGACAGTCTGGAACCACCTGCCGGCCAAGCCTGAACCACCTGCCAAGCACAACGGAACAACCTGCCAGACACGCCAAAATCACCTGCGTGTTATGCCAGAACCACTTGGAGGACTCTCTGGGATGACCTGCCGGGCATGCCGGAACCACCTCTCAGACGTGCCAGAACCATGTGGCGGACAGTCCGGAATCACCTGTTGGGCATGCACAACCACCTCTGAGACGTACCAGAACCACATGCCGTGCAGGCTGGAACCACCTACCGGACAGACCGGAATCACCTTTCGGGCATGCCGGAACCACCTGTCAGATGTGCCAGAAACACGTGTCGGAGACGCCGGAAGCACCTGCCAAGCACGTTGGAACCACCTGCTCAACTCGCCTGAACCACCTGCCGGACATGCCAAAATCACCTGCCGACTATGCCAGAACCACTTGGCGAACACTCCGGAATCACTTGCCGGGCATGCAGGAACCACCTCTCAGACATGCCAGAACCCCGTGCCCATGACCCCGGAAGCACCAGCCGAGCACGCCGGAACCACCTGCTCAACTCGCCTGAACCACATGCCAGATACGCAAAAATCACCCGCCCGCTACACCAGCACCACTTCGGGGACAAGCTGGAATCACGTGAGGGGCATGCCTGCACAGCCTCTCAGACTGAACCTCGTGCCGGACACCACAGAACCACCTGCCGGACAGACCGGAACCACCTGCCGGACACGCCGGAACCACCGGCTCGACCCGCCGGAACGACCGCTGGACATGCAAAATCACCTGCCGGCTACGCCGGAAACACTTGGCGAACACTCCGGAATCATCTGCCGGGCATGCCGGAACCACCTCTCAGATATGCCAGAACCACGTGCCAATGACCCCGGAAGCACCTGCCGAGCACGCCGGAACCACCTGCTCGACTCGCCAGAACCACCTGCCGGACACGCAAAAATCACCTGCCGGCTACGCCACAACCAGTTGGGGAACACTTCGGAATCACCTGCCGGGCTTGCTGGAACCACCTGCCGGTCATGCCAAAATCACCTGCCAACTACGCCAGTACCACTTGGCAGACACTGTGGAAACACCTGTCGGGCCGGCAGGAACCACATCTCACACGTGCCAGAACCATGTGCATGAGATGCTGGAACCACACCCCGAACAGACGGAAAACACCTGCCAGACCCGTCTGAACAACCTGCCGAGCACGCCGGAGCCACCTGCTCGACTCGCCGGAACCACCTAACTGACATGCCAAAATCACCAGCCGGGTATGCCAGAACCACTTGGCGGACACTCCGGAATCATCTGCCGGACATGCCGGAACCAGCTCTCAGACACACCAGAACCACGTGCCGGAGACGCCGGAAGCACCTGCCGAGCATGCCGGAGCCACCTGCTCGACTCGCCAGAAACACCTGCCGGACACGCCAAAATAACCTGCCGGGTAAGCCAGAACCACCTGGCGGACACTCCGAAATCACCTGCCGCGCATGCTGGTACCACCTCTCAGACGTGCCGGAAGCACGTGCCGGACACGCCGGAAACACCTAGCGGACAGACCGGAACCACCTGCCGAGCACGCCGGAGCCACCTGTTCGACTGGCTGGAACCACCTGCCGTCAGGCCAATATTAACTGCTGGCTATGCCAGAACCACCTGGGGGACAGTCTGGGATCACCTGCCAGCCATGGCGGAACCACCTCTCACACGTACCAGAACCACCTGCCGGAGAAGCTGGAAACACGTCCTGGACAGTCTGGAACCACCTGCCGGCCAAGCCTGAACCACCTGCCAAGCACAACGGAACAACCTGCCAGACACGCCAAAATCACCTGCGTGTTATGCCAGAACCACTTGGAGGACTCTCTGGGATGACCTGCCGGGCATGCCGGAACCACCTCTCAGACGTGCCAGAACCATGTGGCGGACAGTCCGGAATCACCTGTTGGGCATGCGCAACCACCTCTGAGACGTACCAGAACCACATGCCGTGCAGGCTGGAACCACCTACCGGACAGACCGGAATCACCTTTCGGGCATGCCGGAACCACCTGTCAGATGTGCCAGAAACACGTGCCGGAGACGCCGGAAGCACCTGCCAAGCACGTTGGAACCACCTGCTCAACTCGCCTGAACCACCTGCCGGACATGCCAAAATCACCTGCCGACTATGCCAGAACCACTTGGCGAACACTCCGGAATCGCTTGCCGGGCATGCAGGAACCACCTCTCAGACATGCCAGAACCCCGTGCCAATGACCCCGGAAGCACCAGCCGTGCACGCCGGAACCACCAGCTCAACTCGCCTGAACCACCTGCCGGACACGCCAAAATCACCTGCCCGCTACACCAGCACCACTTCGGGGACAAGCCGGAATCACGTGAGGGGCATGGCGGCACAGCCTCTCAGACTGAACCTCGTGCCGGACACCACAGAACCACCTGCCGGACAGACCGGAACCACCTGCCGGACACGCCGGAACCACCGGCTCGACCCGCCGGAACGACCGCTGGACATGCAAAATCACCTGCCGGCTACGCCGGAAACACTTGGCGAACACTCCGGAATCACCTGCCGGGCATGCCGGAACCACCTCTCAGATATGCCAGAACCACGTGCCAATGACCCTGGAAGCACCTGCCGACCACGCCGGAACCACCTGCTCGACTCGGCAGAACCACCTGCCGGACACGCAAAAATCACCTGCCGGCTACGCCACAACCAGTTGGGGAACACTTCGGAATCACCTGCCGGGCTTGCTGGAACCACCTGCCGGTCATGCCAAAATCACCTGCCAACTACGCCAGTACCACTTGGCGGACACTGTGGAAACAACTGTTGGGCCGGCCGGAACCACATCTCAGACGTGCCAGAACCATGTGCATGAGATTCAGGAACCACACCCCAAATAGACGGATAACACCTGCCAGACCCGTCTGAACAACCTGCCGAGCAAGCCAGAGCCACCTGCTCGACTCGCCGGAACCACCTACCTGACATGCCCAAATCACCAGCCGGGTATGCCAGAACCACTTGGCGGACACTCCGGAATCATCTGCCGGACATGCCGGAACCAGCTCTCAGACACACCAGAACCACGTGCCGGAGACGCCGGAAGCACCTGCCGAGCATGCCGGAGCCACCTGCTCGACTCGCCAGAAACACCTCCCGGACACGCCAAAATCACCTGCCGGGTACGCCAGAACCACCTGGCGGACACTCCGAAATCACCTGTCGCGCATGCCGGAACCACCTCTCAGACGTGCCGGAAGCACGTGCCGGACACGCCGGAAACACCTAGCGGACAGACCGGAACCACCTGCCGAGCACGCCGGGGCCACCTGTTCGACTGGCTGGAACCACCTGCCGGACAGGCCAATATTAACTGCTGGCTATGCCAGAACCACCTGGGGGACAGTCCGGGATCACCTGCCAGCCATGGCGGAACCACCTCTCACACGTACCAGAACCACCTGCCGGAGAAGCTGGAAACACGTCCTCGACAGTCTGGAACCACCTGCCGGCCAAGCCTGAACCACCTGCCAAGCACAACGGAACAACCTGCCAGACACGCCAAAATCACCTGCGTGTTATGCCAGAACCACTTGGAGGACTCTCTGGGATGACCTGCCGGGCATGCCGGAACCACCTCTCAGACGTGCCAGAACCATGTGGCGGACAGTCCGGAATCACCTGTTGGGCATGCGCAACCACCTCTGAGACGTACCAGAGCCACATGCCGTGCAGGCTGGAACCACCTACCGGACAGACCGGAATCACCTTTCGGGCATGCCGGAACCACCTGTCAGATGTGCCAGAAACACGTGCCAGAGACGCCGGAAGCACCTGCCAAGCACGTTGGAACCACCTGCTCAACTCGCCTGAACCACCTGCCGGACATGCCAAAATCACCTGCCGACGATGCCAGAACCACTTGGCGAACACTCCGGAATCACTTGCCGGGCATGCAGGAACCACCTCTCAGACATGCCAGAACCCCGTGCCCATGACCCCGGAAGCACCAGCCGAGCACGCCGGAACCACCTGCTCAACTCGCCTGAACCACATGCCGGATACGCAAAAATCACCTGCCCGCTACACCAGCACCACTTCGGGGACAAGCCGGAATCACGTGAGGGGCATGCCTGCACAGCCTCTCAGACTGAACCTCGTGCCGGACACCACAGAACCACCTGCCGGACAGACCGGAACCACCTGCCGGACACGCCGGAACCACCGGCTCGACCCGCCGGAACGACCGCTGGACATGCAAAATCACCTGCCGGCTACGCCGGAAACACTTGGCGAACACTCCGGAATCACCTGCCGGGCATGCCGGAACCACCTCTCAGATATGCCAGAACCACGTGCCAATGACCCTGGAAGCACTTGCCGAGCACGCCGGAACCACCTGCTCGACTCGCCAGAACCACCTGCCGGACACGCAAAAATCACCTGCCGGCTACGCCACAACCAGTTGGGGAACACTTCGGAATCACCTGCCGGGCTTGCTGGAACCACCTGCCGGTCATGCCAAAATCACCTGCCAACTACGCCAGTACCACTTGGCGGACACTGTGGAAACACCTGTCGGGCCGGCCGGAACCACATCTCAGACGTGCCAGAACCATGTGCATGAGATGCTGGAACCACACCCCGAACAGACGGAAAACACCTGCCAGACCCGTCTGAACAACCTGCCGAGCACGCCGGAGCCACCTGCTCGACTCGCCGGAACCACCTACCTGACATGCCCAAATCACCAGCCGGGTATGCCAGAACCACTTGGCGGACACTCCGGAATCATCTGCCGGACATGCCGGAACCAGCTCTCAGACACACCAGAACCACGTGCCGGAGACGCCGGAAGCACCTGCCGAGCATGCCGGAGCCACCTGCTCGACTCGCCAGAAACACCTGCCGGACACGCCAAAATCACCTGCCGGGTACGCCAGAACCACCTGGCGGACACTCCGAAATCACCTGTCGCGCATGCCGGAACCACTTCTCAGACGTGCCGGAAGCACGTGCCGGACACGCCGGAATCACCTAGCGGACAGACCGGAACCACCTGCTGAGCACGCCGGAGCCACCTGTTCGACTGGCTGGAACCACCTGCCGTACAGGCCAATATTAACTGCTGGCTATGCCAGAACCACCTGGGGGACAGTCCGGGATCACCTGCCAGCCATGGCGGAACCACCTCTCACACGTACCAGAACCACCTGCCGGAGAAGCTGGAAACACGTCCTCGACAGTCTGGAACCACCTGCCGGCCAAGCCTGAACCACCTGCCAAGCACAATGGAACAACCTGCCAGATACGCCAAAATCACCTGCGTGTTATGCCAGAACCACTTGGAGGACTCTCTGGGATGACCTGCCGGGCATGCCGGAACCACCTCTCAGACGTGCCAGAACCATGTGGCGGACAGTCCGGAATCACCTGTTGGGCATGCGCAACCACCTCTGAGACGTACCAGAACCACATGCCGTGCAGGCTGGAACCACCTACCGGACAGACCGGAATCACCTTTCGGGCATGCCGGAACCACCTGTCAGATGTGCCAGAAACACGTGCCAGAGACGCCGGAAGCACCTGCCAAGCACGTTGGAACCACCTGCTCAACTCGCCTGAACCACCTGCCGGACATGCCAAAATCACCTGCCGACTATGCCAGAACCACTTGGCGAACACTCCGGAATCACTTGCCGGGCATGCAGGAACCACCTCTCAGACATGCCAGAACCCCGTGCGCATGACCCCGGAAGCACCAGCCGAGCACGCCGGAACCACCTGCTCAACTCGCCTGAACCACATGCCGGATACGCAAAAATCACCTGTCCGCTACACCAGCACCACTTCGGGGACAAGCCGGAATCACGTGAGGGGCATGCCTGCACAGCCTCTCAGACTGAACCTCGTGCCGGACACCACAGAACCACCTGCCGGACAGACCGGAACCACCTGCCGGACACGCCGGAACCACCGGCTCGACCCGCCGGAACGACCGCTGGACATGCAAAATCACCTGCCGGCTACGCCGGAAACACTTGGCGAACACTCCGGAATCACCTGCCGGGCATGCCGGAACCACCTCTCAGATATGCCAGAACCACGTGCCAATGACCCCGGAAGCACTTGCCGAGCACGCCGGAACCACCTGCTCGACTCGGCAGAACCACCTGCCGGACACGCAAAAATCACCTGCCGGCTACGCCACAACCAGTTGGGGAACACTTCGGAATCACCTGCCGGGCTTGCTGGAACCACCTGCCGGTCATGCCAAAATCACCTGCCAACTACGCCAGTACCACTTGGCGGACACTGTGGAAACACCTGTCGGGCCGGCAGGAACCACATCTCACACGTGCCAGAACCATGTGCATGAGATGCTGGAACCACACCCCGAACAGACGGAAAACACCTGCCAGACCCGTCTGAACAACCTGCCGAGCACGCCGGAGCCACCTGCTCGACTCGCCGGAACCACCTACCTGACATGCCCAAATCACCAGCCGGGTATGCCAGAACCACTTGGCGGACACTCCGGAATCATCTGCCGGACATGCCGGAACCAGCTCTCAGACACACCAGAACCACGTGCCGGAGACGCCGGAAGCACCTGCCGAGCATGCCGGAGCCACCTGCTCGACTCGCCAGAAACACCTGCCGGACACGCCAAAATCACCTGCCGGGTACGCCAGAACCACCTGGCGGACACTCCGAAATCACCTGTCGCGCATGCCGGAACCACCTCTCAGACGTGCCGGAAGCACGTGCCGGACACGCCGGAATCACCTAGCGGACAGACCGGAACCACCTGCCGAGCACGCCGGAGCCACCTGTTCGACTGGCTGGAACCACCTGCCGGACAGGCCAATATTAACTGCTGGCTATGCCAGAACCACCTGGGGGACAGTCCGGGATCACCTGCCAGCCATGGCGGAACCACCTCTCACACGTACCAGAACCACCTGCCGGAGAAGCTGGAAACACGTCCTGGACAGTCTGGAACCACCTGCCGGCCAAGCCTGAACCACCTGCCAAGCACAACGGAACAACCTGCCAGACACGCCAAAATCACCTGCGTGTTATGCCAGAACCACTTGGAGGACTCTCTGGGATGACCTGCCGGGCATGCCGGAACCACCTCTCAGACGTGCCAGAACCATGTGGCGGACAGTCCGGAATCACCTGTTGGGCATGCGCAACCACCTCTGAGCCGTACCAGAACCACATGCCGTGCAGGCTGGAACCACCTACCGGACAGACCGGAATCACCTTTCGGGCATGCCGGAACCACCTGTCAGATGTGCCAGAAACACGTGCCGGAGACGCCGGAAGCACCTGCCAAGCACGTTGGAACCACCTGCTCAACTCGCCTGAACCACCTGCCGGACATGCCAAAATCACCTGCCGACTATGCCAGAACCACTTGGCGAACACTCCGGAATCACTTGCCGGGCATGCAGGAACCACCTCTCAGACATGCCAGAACCCCGTGCCAATGACCCCGGAAGCACCAGCCGAGCACGCCGGAACCACCAGCTCAACTCTCCTGAACCACCTGCCGGACACGCCAAAATCACCTGCCCGCTACACCAGCACCACTTCAGGGACAAGCCGGAATCACGTGAGGGGCATGCCGGCACAGCCTCTCAGACTGAACCTCGTGCCGGACACCACAGAACCACCTGCCGGACAGACCGGAACCACCTGCCGGACACACCGGAACCACCGGCTCGACCCGCCGGAACGACCGCTGGACATGCAAAATCACCTGCCGGCTACGCCGGAAACACTTGGCGAACACTCCGGAATCACCTGCCGGGCATGCCGGAACCACCTCTCAGATATGCCAGAACCACGTGCCAATGACCCCGGAAGCACCTGCCGAGCACGCCGGAACCACCTGCTCGACTCGCCAGAACCACCTGCCGGACACGCAAAAATCACCTGCCGGCTACGCCACAACCAGTTGGGGAACACTTCGGAATCACCTGCCGGGCTTGCTGGAACCACCTGCCGGTCATGCCAAAATCACCTGCCAACTACGCCAGTACCACTTGGCGGACACTGTGGAAACACCTGTCGGGCCGGCCGGAACCACATCTCACACGTGCCAGAACCATGTGCATGAGATGCTGGAACCACACCCCGAACAGACGGAAAACACCTGCCAGACCCGTCTGAACAACCTGCCGAGCACGCCGGAGCCACCTGCTCGACTCGCCGGAACCACCTACCTGACATGCCCAAATCACCAGCCGGGTATGCCAGAACCACTTGGCGGACACTCCGGAATCATCTGCCGGACATGCCGGAACCAGCTCTCAGACACACCAGAACCACGTGCCGGAGACGCCGGAAGCACCTGCCGAGCATGCCGGAGCCACCTGCTCGACTCGCCAGAAACACCTGCCGGACACGCCAAAATCACCTGCCGGGTACGCCAGAACCACCTGGCGGACACTCCGAAATCACCTGTCGCGCATGCCGGAACCACCTCTCAGACGTGCCGGAAGCACGTGCCGGACACGCCGGAATCACCTAGCGGACAGACCGGAACCACCTGCCGAGCACGCCGGAGCCACCTGTTCGACTGGCTGGAACCACCTGCCGGACAGGCCAATATTAACTGCTGGCTATGCCAGAACCACCTGGGGGACAGTCCGGGATCACCTGCCAGCCATGGCGGAACCACCTCTCACACGTACCAGAACCACCTGCCGGAGAAGCTGGAAACACGTCCTGGACAGTCTGGAACCACCTGCCGGCCAAGCCTGAACCACCTGCCAAGCACAACGGAACAACCTGCCAGACACGCCAAAATCACCTGCGTGTTATGCCAGAACCACTTGGAGGACTCTCTGGGATGACCTGCCGGGCATGCCGGAACCACCTCTCAGACGTGCCAGAACCATGTGGCGGACAGTCCGGAATCACCTGTTGGGCATGCGCAACCACCTCTGAGCCGTACCAGAACCACATGCCGTGCAGGCTGGAACCACCTACCGGACAGACCGGAATCACCTTTCGGGCATGCCGGAACCACCTGTCAGATGTGCCAGAAACACGTGCCGGAGACGCCGGAAGCACCTGCCAAGCACGTTGGAACCACCTGCTCAACTCGCCTGAACCACCTGCCGGACATGCCAAAATCACCTGCCGACTATGCCAGAACCACTTGGCGAACACTCCGGAATCACTTGCCGGGCATGCAGGAACCACCTCTCAGACATGCCAGAACCCCGTGCCAATGACCCCGGAAGCACCAGCCGAGCACGCCGGAACCACCAGCTCAACTCTCCTGAACCACCTGCCGGACACGCCAAAATCACCTGCCCGCTACACGAGCACCACTTCAGGGACAAGCCGGAATCACGTGAGGGGCATGCCGGCACAGCCTCTCAGACTGAACCTCGTGCCGGACACCACAGAACCACCTGCCGGACAGACCGGAACCACCTGCCGGACACACCGGAACCACCGGCTCGACCCGCCGGAACGACCGCTGGACATGCAAAATCACCTGCCGGCTACGCCGGAAACACTTGGCGAACACTCCGGAATCACCTGCCGGGCATGCCGGAACCACCTCTCAGATATGCCAGAACCACGTGCCAATGACCCCGGAAGCACCTGCCGAGCACGCCGGAACCACCTGCTCGACTCGGCAGAACCACCTGCCGGACACGCAAAAATCACCTGCCGGCTACGCCACAACCAGTTGGGGAACACTTCGGAATCACCTGCCGGGCTTGCTGGAACCACCTGCCGGTCATGCCAAAATCACCTGCCAACTACGCCAGTACCACTTGGCGGACACTGTGGAAACACCTGTCGGGCCGGCAGGAACCACATCTCACACGTGCCAGAACCATGTGCATGAGATGCTGGAACCACACCCCGAACAGACGGAAAACACCTGCCAGACCCGTCTGAACAACCTGCCGAGCACGCCGGAGCCACCTGCTCGACTCGCCGGAACCACCTACCTGACATGCCCAAATCACCAGCCGGGTATGCCAGAACCACTTGGCGGACACTCCGGAATCATCTGCCGGACATGCCGGAACCAGCTCTCAGACACACCAGAACCACGTGCCGGAGACGCCGGAAGCACCTGCCGAGCATGCCGGAGCCACCTGCTCGACTCGCCAGAAACACCTGCCGGACACGCCAAAATCACCTGCCGGGTACGCCAGAACCACCTGGCGGACACTCCGAAATCACCTGTCGCGCATGCCGGAACCACCTCTCAGACGTGCCGGAAGCACGTGCCGGACACGCCGGAATCACCTAGCGGACAGACCGGAACCACCTGCCGAGCACGCCGGAGCCACCTGTTCGACTGGCTGGAACCACCTGCCGGACAGGCCAATATTAACTGCTGGCTATGCCAGAACCACCTGGGGGACAGTCCGGGATCACCTGCCAGCCATGGCGGAACCACCTCTCACACGTACCAGAACCACCTGCCGGAGAAGCTGGAAACACGTCCTGGACAGTCTGGAACCCCCTGCCGGCCAAGCCTGAACCACCTGCCAAGCACAACGGAACAACCTGCCAGACACGCCAAAATCACCTGCGTGTTATGCCAGAACCACTTGGAGGACTCTCTGGGATGCCCTGCCGGGCATGCCGGAACCACCTCTCAGACGTGCCAGAACCATGTGGCGGACAGTCCGGAATCACCTGTTGGGCATGCGCAACCACCTCTGAGACGTACCAGAACCACATGCCGTGCAGGCTGGAACCACCTACCGGACAGACCGGAATCACCTTTCGGGCATGCCGGAACCACCTGTCAGATGTGCCAGAAACACGTGCCGGAGACGCCGGAAGCACCTGCCAAGCACGTTGGAACCACCTGCTCAACTCGCCTGAACCACCTGCCGGACATGCCAAAATCACCTGCCGACTATGCCAGAACCACTTGGCGAACACTCCGGAATCACCTGCCGGGCATGCAGGAACCACCTCTCATACATGCCAGAACCCCGTGCCAATGACCCCGGAAGCACCAGCCGAGCACGCCGGAACCACCTGCTCGACTCGCCAGAACCACCTGCCGATCACGCAAAAATCACCTGCCGGCTACGCCACAACCAGTTGGTGAACACTTTGGAATCACCTGCCAGGCTTGCTGGAACCACCTGCCAGTCATGCCAAAATCACCTGCCAACTAGGCCAGAACCGCTTGGCGGACACTGCGGAAACACCTGTCGGGCCGGCTGGAACCACATCTCAGACGTGCCAGAAACGTGTTCATGAGATGCTGGAACCACACCCCGAACAGACGGATACCACCTGCCAGAACCGCCTGAACCACCTGCTGAGCACGCCGGAACCACCTGCTCTACTCACCGGTACCACCTCCCTGACACGCCAAAATCACCTGCTGGGTATGCCAGAACAACTTGGCGGACACTCCGGAATCATCTGCCGGACATGCCGGAACCAGCTCTCAGACACACCAGAACCAAGTGCCGGAGACGCCGGAAGCACCTGCCGAGCATGCCGGAGCCACCTGCTCGACTCGCCAGAAACACCTGCCGGACACGCCAAAATCACCTGCCGGGTACGCCAGAACCACCTGGCGGACACTCCGGAATCGCCTGTCGCGCCTGCCGGAATCACCTCTCACACGTGCCGGAAGCACGTGCCAGACACGCCGGAAACACCTACCGGACTGACCGGAACCACCTGCCAAGAACGCCGGAGCCACCTGTTGGACTCGCTGGAACCACCTGCCGGACAGGCCAATATCAACTGCTGGCTATGCCAGAACCACCTGGGGGACAGTCCGGGATCACCTGCCAGCCATGGCGGAACCACCTCTCAGACGTACCAGAACCACCTGCCGGAGAAGCTGGAAACACGTCCTGGACAGACTGGAACCACGTGACGGCCATGCCTGAACCACCTGCCGAGCACGGCGGAACCACCTGCCGGACACGCCAAAATCACCTGCGGGCTACGCCAGAACCACTTGGACGACTCTCCGAAATGACCTGCCGGGCATGTTGGAACCACCTCTCAGACGTGCCAGAAGCACGTGGCGGACAGTCCGGAATCACCTGTTGGGCATACGCAACCACCTCTGACACGTACCAGAACCACGTGCCGTGCACGCCGGAACCACCTACCGGACAGACCGGAATCAACTTTTGGGCATGCCGGAACCACCAGTCAGATGTGCCAGAAACACGTGCCGGAGACGCCGGAAGCACCTGCCGAGCACGTCGCAACCACCTGCTCAACTCGCCTGAACCACCTGCCGGACACGCCAAAATCACCTGCCCGCTACACCAGCACCACTTCGGGGACAAGCCGGAATCACGTGAGGGGCATGCCGGCACAGCCTCTCAGACTGAACCTCGTGCCGGACACCACAGAACCACCTGCCGGACAGACCGGAACCACCTGCCGGACACGCCGGAACCACCGGCTCGACCCGCCGGAACGACCGCTGGACATGCAAAATCACCTGCCGGCTACGCCGGAAACACTTGGCGAACACTCCGGAATCACCTGCCGGGCATGCCGGAACCACCTCTCAGATATGCCAGAACCACGTGCCAATGACCCCGGAAGCACCTGCCGAGCACGCCGGAACCACCTGCTCAACTCGCCAGAACCACCTGCCGGACACGCAAAAATCACCTGCCGGCTACGCCACAACCAGTTGGGGAACACTTCGGAATCACCTGCCGGGCTTGCTGGAATCACCTGCCGGTCATGCCAAAATCACCTGCCAACTACGCCAGTACCACTTGGCGGACACTGTCGAAACACCTGTCGGGCCGGCCGGAACCACATCTCAGACGTGCCAGAACCATGTGCATGAGATGCTGGAACCAAACCCCGAACAGACGGAAAACTCCTGCCAGACCCGTCTGAACAACGTGCCGAGCACGCCGGAGCCACCTGCTCGACTCGCCGGAACCACCTACCTGACATGCCCAAATCACCAGCCGGGTATGCCAGAACCACTTGGCGGACACTCCGGAATCATCTGCCGGACATGCCGGAACCAGCTCTCAGACACACCAGAACCACGTGCCGGAGACACCGGAAGCACCTGCCGAGCATGCCGGAGCCACCTGCTCGACTCGCCAGAAACACCTGCCGGACACGACAAAATCACCTGCCGGGTACGCCAGAACCACCTGGCGGACACTCCGAAACCACCTGTCGCGCATGCCGGAACCACCTCTCAGACGTGCCGGAAGCACGTGCCGGACACGCCTGAATCACCTACCGGACAGACCGGAACCACCTTCCGAGCACGCCGGAGCCACCTGTTCGACTGGCTGGAACCACCTGCCGGACAGGCCAATATCAACTGCTGGCTATGCCAGAACCACCTGGGGGACGGTCCGGAATCACCTGCCAGCCATGGCGGAACCACCTCTCACACGTACCAGAACCACCTGCCGGAGAAGCTGGAAACACGTCCTGGACAGTCTGGAACCCCCTGCCGGCCAAGCCTGAACCACCTGCAAGCACAACGGAACAACCTGCCAGACACGCCAAAATCACCTGCGTGTTATGCCAGAACCACTTGGAGGACTCTCTGGGATGACCTGCCGGGCATGCCGGAACCACCTCTCAGACGTGCCAGAACCATGTGGCGGACAGTCCGGAATCACCTGTTGGGCATGCGCAACCACCTCTGAGACGTACCAGAACCACATGCCGTGCAGGCTGGAACCACCTACCGGACAGACCGGAATCACCTTTCGGGCATGCCGGAACCACCTGTCAGATGTGCCAGAAACACGTGCCGGAGACGCCGGAAGCATCTGCCAAGCACGTCGGAACCACCTGCTCAACTCGCCTGAACCACCTGCCGGACATGCCAAAATCACCTGCCGACTATGCCAGAACCACTTGGCGAACACTCCGGAATCACTTGCCGGGCATGCAGGAACCACATCTCAGACATGCCAGAACCCCGTGCCAATGACCCCGGAAGCACCAGCCGAGCACGCCGGAACCACCTGCTCGACTCGCCAGAACCACCTGCCGATCACGCAAAAATCACCTTCCGGCTACGCCACAACCAGTTGGTGAACACTTTGGAATCACCTGCCAGGCTTGCTGGAACCACCTGCCAGTCATGCCAAAATCACCTGCCAACTACGCCAGAACCGCTTGGCGGACACTGCGGAAACACCTGTCGGGCCGGCTGGAACCACATCTCAGACGTGCCAGAAACGTGTTCATGAGAAGTTGGAACCACACCCCGAACAGACGGATACCACCTGCCAGAACCGCCTGAACCACCTGCTGAGCACGCCTGAACCACCTGCTCGACTCACCGGTACCACCTCCCTGACACGCCAAAATCACCTGCTGGGTATGCCAGAACCACTTGGCGGACACTCCGGAATCATCTGCCGGACATGCCGGAACCAGCTCTCAGACACACCAGAACCACGTGCCGGAGATGCCGGAAGCACCTGCCGACTATGCCGGAGCCACCTGCTCGACTCGCCAGAAACACCTGCCGGACACGCCAAAATCACCTGCCGGGTATGCCAGAACCACCTGGCGGACACTCCGAAACCACCTGCCGCGCATGCCGGAACCACCTCTCAGACGTGCCGGAAGCACCTGCTGGACACACCAGAAACACCTACCGGACAGACCGGAACCACCTGCCAAGAACGCCGGAGCCACCTGTTCGACTCGCTGGAACCACCTGCCGGACAGGCCAATATCAACTGCTGGCTATGCCAGAACCACCTGGGGGACAGTCCGGGATCACCTGCCAGCCATGGCGGAACCACCTCTCAGACGTACCAGAACCACCTGCCGGAGAAGCTGGAAACACGTCCTGGACAGACTGGAACCACGTGACGGCCATGCCTGAACCACCTGCCGAGCATGGCGGAACCACCTGCCGGACACGCCAAAATCACCTGCGGGCTACGCCAGAACCACTTGGACGACTCTCCGAAATGACCTGCCGGGCATGTTGGAACCACCTCTCAGACGTGCCAGAAGCACGTGGCGGACAGTCCGGAATCACCTGTTGGGCATACGCAACCACCTCTGAGACGTACCAGAACCACGTGCCGTGCACGCCGGAACCACCTACCTGACAGACCGGAATCAACTTTTGGGCATGCCGGAACCACCTGTCAGATGTGCCAGAAACACGTGCCGGAGACGCCGGAAGCACCTGCCAAGCACGTCGCAACCACCTGCTCAACTCGCCTGAACCACCTGCCGGACACGCCAAAATCACCTGCCCGCTACACCAGCACCACTTCGGGGACAAGCCGGAATCACGTGAGGGGCATGCCGGCACAGCCTCTCAGACTGAACCTCGTGCCGGACACCACAGAACCACCTGCCGGACAGACCGGAATCACCTGCCGGACACGCCGGAACCACCGGCTCGACCCGCCGGAACGACCGCTGGACATGCAAAATCACCTGCCGGCTACGCCGGAAACACTTGGCGAACATTCCCGAATCACCTGCCGGGCATGCCGGAACCACCTCTCAGATATGCCAGAACCACGTGCCAATGATCCCGGAAGCACCTGCCGAGCACGCCGGAACCACCTGCTCGACTCGCCAGAACCACCTGCCGGACACGCAAAAATCACCTGCCGGCTACGCCACAACCAGTTGTGGAACACTTCGGAATCACCTGCCGGGCTTGCTGGAACCACCTGCCGGTCATGCCAAAATCAACTGCCAACTACGCCAGTACCACTTGGCGGACACTGTGGAAACACCTGTCGGGCCGGCCGGAACCACATCTCACACGTGCCAGAACCATGTGCATGAGATGCTGGAACCACACCCCGAACAGACGGAAAACACCTGCCAGACCCGTCTGAACAACCTGCCGAGCACGCCAGAGCCACCTGCTCGACTCACCAGAAACACCTGCCGGACACGCCAAAATCACCTGCCGGGTACGCCAGAACCACCTGGCGGACACTCCGAAATCACCTGTCGCGCATGCCGGAACCACCTCTCAGACGTGCCGGAAGCACGTGCCGGACACGCCGGAATCACCTAGCGGACAGACCGGAACCACCTGCCGAGCACGCCGGAGCCACCTGTTCGACTGGCTGGAACCACCTGCCGGACAGGCCAATATTAACTGCTGGCTATGCCAGAACCACCTGGGGGACAGTCTGGGATCACCTGCCAGCCATGGCGGAACCACCTCTCACACGTACCAGAACCACCTGCCGGAGAAGCTGGAAACACGTCCTGGACAGTCTGGAACCACCTGCCGGCCAAGCCTGAACCACCTGCCAAGCACAACGGAACAACCTGCCAGACACGCCAAAATCACCTGCGTGTTATGCCAGAACCACTTGGAGGACTCTCTGGGATGACCTGCCGGGCATGCCGGAACCACCTCTCAGACGTGCCAGAACCATGTGGCGGACAGTCCGGAATCACCTGTTGGGCATGCGCAACCACCTCTGAGACGTACCAGAACCACATGCCGTGCAGGCTGGAACCACCTACCGGACAGACCGGAATCACCTTTCGGGCATGCCGGAACCACCTGTCAGATGTGCCAGAAACACGTGCCGGAGACGCCGGAAGCACCTGCCAAGCACGTTGGAACCACCTGCTCAACTCGCCTGAACCACCTGCCGGACATGCCAAAATCACCTGCCGACTATGCCAGAACCACTTGGCGAACACTCCGGAATCACTTGCCGGGCATGCAGGAACCACCTCTCAGACATGCCAGAACCCCGTGCCAATGACCCCGGAAGCACCAGCCGAGCACGCCGGAACCACCTGCTCAACTCGCCTGAACCGCATGCCGGATACGCAAAAATCACCTGCCCGCTACACCAGCACCACTTCGGGGACAAGCCAGAATCACGTGAGGGGCATGCCTGCACAGCCTCTCAGACTGAACCTCGTGCCGGACACCACAGAACCACCTGCCGGACAGACCGGAACCACCTGCCGGTCACGCCGGAACCACCGGCTCGACCCGCCGGAACGACCGCTGGACATGCAAAATCACCTGCCGGCTACGCCGGAAACACTTGGCGAACACTCCGGAATCACCTGCCGGGCATGCCGGAGCCACCTCTCAGATATGCCAGAACCACGTGCCAATGACCCCGGAAGCACCTGCCGAGCACGCCGGAACCACCTGCTCGACTCGCCAGAACCACCTGCCGGACACGCAAAAATCACCTGCCGGCTACGCCACAACCAGTTGGGGAACACTTCGGAATCACCTGCCGGGCTTGCTGGAACCACCTGCCGGTCATGCCAAAATCACCTGCCAACTACGCCAGTACCACTTGGCGGACACTGTGGAAACACCTGTCGGGCCGGCCGGAACCACGTCTCACACGTGCCAGAACCATGTGCATGAGATGCTGGAACCACACCCCGAACAGACGGAAAACACCTGCCAGACCCGTCTGAACAACCTGCCGAGCACGCCGGAGCCACCTGCTCGACTCGCCGGAACCACCTACCTGACATGCCCAAATCACCAGCCGGGTATGCCAGAACCACTTGGCGGACACTCCGGAATCATCTGCCGGACATGCCGGAACCAGCTCTCAGACACACCAGAACCACGTGCCGGAGACGCCGGAAGCACCTGCCGAGCATGCCGGAGCCACCTGCTCGACTCGCCAGAAACACCTGCCGGACACGCCAAAATCACCTGCCGGGTACGCCAGAACCACCTGGCGGACACTCCGAAATCACCTGCAGCGCGTGCTGGAACCACCTCTCAGACGTGCCGGAAGCACGTGCCGGACACGCCGGAAACACCTAGCGGACAGACCGGAACCACCTGCCGAGCACGCCAGAGCCACCTGTTCGACTGGCTGGAACCACCTGCCGGACAGGCCAATATTAACTGCTGGCTATGCCAGAACCACCTGGGGGACAGTCCGGGATCACCTGCCAGCCATGGCGGAACCACCTCTCACACGTACCAGAACCACCTGCCGGAGAAGCTGGAAACACGTCCTGGACAGTCTGGAACCACCTGCCGGCCAAGCCTGAACCACCTGCCAAGCACAACGGAACAACCTGCCAGACACGCCAAAATCACCTGCGTGTTATGCCAGAACCACTTGGAGGACTCTCCGGGATGACCTGCCGGGCATGCCGGAACCACCTCTCAGACGTGCCAGAACCATGTGGCGGACAGTCCGGAATCACCTGTTGGGCATGCGCAACCACCTCTGAGACGTACCAGAACCACATGCCGTGCAGGCTGGAACCACCTACCGGACAGACCGGAATCACCTTTCGGGCATGCCGGAACCACCTGTCAGATGTGCCAGAAACACGTGCCGGAGACGCCGGAAGCACCTGCCAAGCACGTTGGAACCACCTGCTCAACTCGCCTGAACCACCTGCCGGACATGCCAAAATCACCTGCCGACTATGCCAGAACCACTTGGCGAACACTCCGGAATCACTTGCCGGGCATGCAGGAACCACATCTCAGACATGCCAGAACCCCGTGCCAATGACCCCGGAAGCACCAGCCGAGCACGCCGGAACCACCTGCTCAACTCGCCTGAACCACCTGCCGGACACGCCAAAATCACCTGCCCGCTACACCAGCACCACTTCGGGGACAAGCCGGAATCACGTGAGGGGCATGCCGGCACAGCCTCTCAGACTGAACCTCGTGCCGGACACCACAGAACCACCTGCCGGACAGACCGGAACCACCTGCCGGACACGCCGGAACCACCGGCTCGACCTGCCGGAACGACCGCTGGACATGCAAAATCACCTGCCGGCTACGCCGGAAACACTTGGCGAACACTCCGGAATCACCTGCCGGGCATGCCGGAACCACCTCTCAGATATGCCAGAACCACGTGCCAATGACCCTGGAAGCACCTGCCGAGCACGCCGGAACCACCTGCTCGACTCGCCAGAACCACCTGCCGGACACGCAAAAATCACCTGCCGGCTACGCCACAACCAGTTGGGGAACACTTCGGAATCACCTGCCGGGCTTGCTGGAACCACCTGCCGGTCATGCCAAAATCACCTGCCAACTACGCCAGTACCACTTGGCGGACACTGTGGAAACACCTGTCGGGCCGGCCGGAACCACATCTCACACGTGCCAGAACCATGTGCATGAGATGCTGGAACCACACCCCGAACAGACGGAAAACACCTGCCAGACCCGTCTGAACAACCTGCCGAGCACGCCGGAGCCACCTGCTCGACTCGCCGGAACCACCTACCTGACATGCCCAAATCACCAGCCGGGTATGCCAGAACCACTTGGCGGACACTCCGGAATCATCTGCCGGACATGCCGGAACCAGCTCTCAGACACACCAGAACCACGTGCCGGAGACGCCAGAAGCACCTGCCGAGCATGCCGGAGCCACCTGCTCGACTCGCCAGAAACACCTGCCGGACACGCCAAAATCACCTGCCGGGTACGCCAGAACCACCTGGCGGACACTCCGAAATCACCTGCCGCGCATGCTGGAACCACCTCTCAGACGTGCCGGAAGCACGTGCCGGACACGCCGGAAACACCTAGCGGACAGACCGGAACCACCTGCCGAGCACGCCGGAGCCACCTGTTCGACTGGCTGGAACCACCTGCCGGACAGGCCAATATTAACTGCTGGCTATGCCAGAACCACCTGGGGGACAGTCCGGGATCACCTGCCAGCCATGGCGGAACCACCTCTCACACGTACCAGAACCACCTGCCGGAGAAGCTGGAAACACGTCCTGGACAGTCTGGAACCACCTGCCGGCCAAGCCTGAACCACCTGCCAAGCACAACGGAACAACCTGCCAGACACGCCAAAATCACCTGCGTGTTATGCCAGAACCACTTGGAGGACTCTCTGGGATGACCTGCCGGGCATGCCGGAACCACCTCTCAGACGTGCCAGAACCATGTGGCGGACAGTCCGGAATCACCTGTTGGGCATGCGCAACCACCTCTGAGACGTACCAGAACCACATGCCGTGCAGGCTGGAACCACCTACCGGACAGACTGGAATCACCTTTCGGGCATGCCGGAACCACCTGTCAGATGTGCCAGAAACACGTGCCGGAGACGCCGGAAGCACCTGCCAAGCACGTTGGAACCACCTGCTCAACTCGCCTGAACCACCTGCCGGACATGCCAAAATCACCTGCCGACTATGCCAGAACCACTTGGCGAACACTCCGGAATCACTTGCCGGGCATGCAGGAACCTCATCTCAGACATGCCAGAACCCCGTGCCAATGACCCCGGAAGCACCAGCCGAGCACGCCGGAACCACCTGCTCAACTCGCCTGAACCACCTGTCGGACACGCCAAAATCACATGCCCGCTACACCAGCACCACTTCGGGGACAAGCCGGAATCACGTGAGGGGCATGCCGGCACAGCCTCTCAGACTGAACCTCGTGCCAGACACCACAGAACCACCTGCCGGACAGACCGGAACCACCTGCCGGACACGCCGGAACCACCGGCTCGACCCGCCGGAACGACCGCTGGACATGCAAAATCACCTGCCGGCTACGCCGGAAACACTTGCCGAACACTCCGGAATCACCTGCCGGGCATGCCGGAACCACCTCTCAGATATGCCAGAACCACGTGCCAATGACCCCGGAAGCACCTGCCGAGCACGCCGGAAGCACCTGCTCGACTCGCCAGAACCACCTGCCGGACACGCAAAAATCACCTGCCGGCTACGCCACAACCAGTTGGGGAACACTTCGGAATCACCTGCCGGGCTTGCTGGAACCACCTGCCGGTCATGCCAAAATCACCTGCCAACTACGCCAGTACCACTTGGCGGACACTGTGGAAACACCTGTCGGGCCGGCCGGAACCACATCTCACACGTGCCAGAACCATGTGCATGAGATGCTGGAACCACACCCCGAACAGACGGAAAACACCTGCCAGACCCGTCTGAACAACCTGCCGAGCACGCCGGAGCCACCTGCTCGACTCGCCGGAACCACCTACCTGACATGCCCAAATCACCAGCCGGGTATGCCAGAACCACTTGGCGGACACTCCGGAATCATCTGCCGGACATGCCGGAACCAGCTCTCAGACACACCAGAACCACGTGCCGGAGACGCCGGAAGCACCTGCCGAGCATGCCGGAGCCACCTGCTCGACTCGCCAGAAACACCTGCCGGACACGCCAAAATCACCTGCCGGGTACGCCAGAACCACCTGGCGGACACTCCGAAATCACTTGCCGCGCATGCCGGAACCACCTCTCAGACGTGCCGGAAGCACGTGCCGGACACGCCGGAAACACCTAGCGGACAGACCGGAACCACCTGCCGAGCACGCCGGAGCCACCAGTTCGACTGGCTGGAAGCACATGCCGGACAGGCCAATATTAACTGCTGGCTATGCCAGAACCACCTGAGGGACAGTCTGGGATCACCTGCCAGCCATGGCGGAACCACCTCTCACACGTACCAGAACCACCTGCCGGAGAAGCTGGAAACACGTCCTGGACAGTCTGGAACCACCTGCCGGCCAAGCCTGAACCACCTGCCAAGCACAACGGAACAACCTGCCAGACACGCCAAAATCACCTGCGTGTTATGCCAGAACCACTTGGAGGACTCTCTGGGATGACCTGCCGGGCATGCCGGAACCACCTCTCAGACGTGCCAGAACCATGTGGCGGACAGTCCGGAATCACCTGTTGGGCATGCGCAACCACCTCTGAGCCGTACCAGAACCACATGCCGTGCAGACTGGAACCACCTACCGGACAGACCGGAATCACCTTTCGGGCATGCCGGAACCACCTGTCAGATGTGCCAGAAACACGTGCCGGAGACGCCGGAAGCACCGGCCAAGCACGTTGGAACCACCTGCTCAACTCGCCTGAACCACCTGCCGGACATGCCAAAATCACCTGCCGACTATGCCAGAACCACTTGGCGAACACTCCGGAATCACTTGCCGGGCATGCAGGAACCACATCTCAGACATGCCAGAACCCCGTGCCAATGACCCCGGAAGCACCAGCCGAGCACGCCGGAACCACCTGCTCAACTCGCCTGAACCACCTGCCGGACACGCCAAAATCACCTGCCCGCTACACCAGCACCACTTCGGGGACAAGCCGGAATCACGTGAGGGGCATGCCTGCACAGCCTCTCAGACTGAACCTCGTGCCGGACACCACAGAACCACCTGCCGGACAGACCGGAACCACCTGCCGGACACGCCGGAACCACCGGCTCGACCCGCCGGAACGACCGCTGGACATGCAAAATCACCTGCCGGCTACGCCGGAAACACTTGGCGAACACTCCGGAATCACCTGCCGGGCATGCCGGAACCACCTCTCAGATATGCCAGAACCACGTGCCAATGACCCCGGAAGCACCTGCCGAGCACGCCGGAAGCACCTGCTCGACTCGCCAGAACCACCTGCCGGACACGCAAAAATCACCTGCCGGCTACGCCACAACCAGTTGGGGAACACTTCGGAATCACCTGCCGGGCTTGCTGGAACCACCTGCCGGTCATGCCAAAATCACCTGCCAACTACGCCAGTACCACTTGGCGGACACTTTGGAAACACCTGTCGGGCCGGCCGGAACCACATCTCACACGTGCCAGAACCATGTGCATGAGATGCTGGAACCACACCCCGAACAGACGGAAAACACCTGCCAGACCCGTCTGAACAACCTGCCGAGCACGCCGGAGCCACCTGCTCGACTCGCCGGAACCACCTACCTGACATGCCCAAATCACCAGCCGGGTATGCCAGAACCACTTGGCGGACACTCCGGAATCATCTGCCGGACATGCCGGAACCAGCTCTCAGACACACCAGAACCACGTGCCGGAGACGCCGGAAGCACCGGCCAAGCACGTTGGAACCACCTGCTCAACTCGCCTGAACCACCTGCCGGACATGCCAAAATCCCCTGCCGACTATGCCAGAACCACTTGGCGAACACTCCGGAATCACTTGCCGGGCATGCAGGAACCACCTCTCAGATATGCCAGAACCCCGTGCCAATGACCCCGGAAGCACAAGCCGAGCACGCCGGAACCACCAGCTCAACTCGCCTGAACCACCTGCCGGACACGCCAAAATCACCTGCCGGGTACGCCAGAACCACCTGGCGGACACTCCGAAACCACCTGTCGCGCATGCCGGAACCACATCTCAGACGTCCCGGAAGCACGTGTCGGACACGCCGGAATCACGTACTGGACAGACCGGAACCACCTGCCGAGCACGCCGGAGCCACCTGTTCGACTCGCTGGAACCACCTGCCGGGCAGGCCAATATCAACTGCTGGCTATGCCAGAACCACCTGGGGGACGGTCCGGAATCACCTGCCAGCCATGACGGAACCACCTCTCAGACATACCAGAAACACCTGCCGGAGAAGCTGGAAACACGTCCTGGACAGTCTGGAACCACCTGCCGGCCAAGCCTGAACCACCTGCCAAGCACAATGGAACAACCTGCCAGACACGCCAAAATCACCTGCGTGTTATGCCAGAACCACTTGGAGGACTCTCTGGGATGACCTGCCGGGCATGCCGGAACCACCTCTCAGACGTGCCAGAACCATGTGGCGGACAGTCCGGAATCACCTGTTGGGCATGCGCAACCACCTCTGAGACGTACCAGAACCACATGCCGTGCAGGCTGGAACCACCTACCGGACAGACCGGAATCACCTTTCGGGCATGCCGGAACCACCTGTCAGATGTGCCAGAAACACGTGCCGGAGACGCCGGAAGCACCTGCCAAGCACGTTGGAACCACCTGCTCAACTCGCCTGAACCACCTGCCGGACATGCCAAAATCACCTGCCGACTATGCCAGAACCACTTGGCGAGCACTCCGGAATCACTTGCCGGGCATGCAGGAACCACCTCTCAGACATGCCAGAACCCCGTGCCAATGACCCCGGAAGCACCAGCCGAGCACGCCGGAACCACCTGCTCGACTCGCCAGAACCACCTGCCGATCACGCAAAAATCACCTGCCGGCTACGCCACAACCAGTTGGTGAACACTTTGGAATCACCTGCCAGGCTTGCTGGAACCACCTGCCAGTCATGCCAAAATCACCTGCCAACTACGCCAGAACCGCTTGGCGGACACTGCGGAAACACCTGTCGGGCCGGCTGGAACCACATCTCAGACGTGCCAGAAACGTGTTCATGAGATGCTGGAACCACACCCCGAACAGACGGATACCACCTGCCAGAACCGCCTGAACCACCTGCTGAGCACGCCGGAACCACCTGCTCGACTCACCGGTACCACCTCCCTGACACGCCAAAATGACCTGCTGGGTATGCCAGAACCACTTGGCGGACACTCCGGAATCATCTGCCGGACATGCCGGAACCAGCTCTCAGACACACCAGAACCAAGTGCCGGAGACGCCGGAAGCACCTGCAGAGCATGCCGGAGCCACCTGCTCGACTCACCAGAAACACCTGCCGGACACGCCAAAATCACCTGCCGGGTATGCCAGAACCACCTGGCGGACACTACGGAATCACCTGCCGCGCATGCCGGAACCACCTCTCAGACGTGCCGGAAGCACGTGCCAGACATGCCGGAAACACCTACCGGACAGACCGGAACCACCTGCCAAGAACGCCGGAGCCACCTGTTCGACTCGCTGGAACCACCTGCCGGACAGGCCAATATCAACTGCTGGCTATGTCAGAACAACCTGGGGGACAGTCCGGGATCACCTGCCAGCCATGGCGGAACCACCTCTCAGACGTACCAGAACCACCTGCCGGAGAAGCTGGAAACACGTCCTGGACAGACTGGAACCACGTGACGGCCATGCCTGAACCACCTGCCGATCACGGCGGAACCAAATGCCGGACACGCCAAAATCACCTGCGGGCTACGCCAGAACCACTGGGACGACTCTCCGAAATGACCTGCCGGGCATGTTGGAACCACCTCTCAGACGTGCCAGAAGCACGTGGCGGACAGTCCGGAATCACCTGTTGGGCATACGCAACCACCTCTGAGACGTACCAGAACCATGTGCCGTGCACGCCGGAACCACCTACCGGACAGACCGGAATCAACTTTTGGGCATGCCGGAACCACCAGTCAGATGTGCCAGAAACACGTGCCGGAGACGCCGGAAGCACCTGCCGAGCACGTCGCAACCACCTGCTCAACTCGCCTGAACCACCTGCCGGACACGCCAAAATCACCTGCCCGCTACACCAGCACCACTTCGGGGACAAGCCGGAATCACGTGAGGGGCATGCCGGCACAGCCTCTCAGACTGAACCTCGTGCCGGACACCACAGAACCACCTGCCGGACAGACCGGAACCACCTGCCGGACACGCCGTAATCACCGGCTCGACCCCCCAGAACGACCGCTGGACATGCAAAATCACCTGCCGGCTACGCCGGAAACACTTTGCGAACACTCCGGAATCACCTGCCGGGCATGCCGGAACCACCTCTCAGATATGCCAGAACCACGTGCCAATGACCCCGGAAGCACCTGCCGAGCACGCCGGAACCACCTGCTCGACTCGCCAGAACCACCTGCCGGACACGCAAAAATCACCTGCCGGCTACGCCACAGCCAGTTGGGGAAAACTTCGGAATCATCTTCCGGGCTTGCTGGAACCACCTGCCGGTCATGCCAAAATCACCTGCCAATTACGCCAGTACCACTTGGCGGACACTGTGGAAACACCTGTCGGGCCGGCCGGAACCACATCTCAGACGTGCCAGAACCATGTGCATGAGATGCTGGAACCACACCCCGAACAGACGGAAAACACCTGCCAGACCCGTCTGAACAACCTGCCGAGCACGCCGGAGCCACCTGCTCGACTCGCCGGAACCACCTACCTGACATGCCCAAATCACCAGCCGGGTATGCCAGAACCACTTGGCGGACACTCCGGAATCATCTGCCGGACATGCCGGAACCAGCTCTCAGACACACCAGAACCACGTGCCGGAGACGCCGGAAGCACCTGCCGAGCATGCCGGAGCCACCTGCTCGACTCGCCAGAAACACCTGCCGGACACGCCAAAATCACCTGCCGGGTACGCCAGAACCACCTGGGGGACGGTCCGGAATCACCTGCCAGCCATGGCGGAACCACCTCTTAGACGTACCAAAACCACCTGCCAGAGAAGCTGGAAACTCGTCCTGGACAGTCTGGAACCACATGCCGGCCAAGCCTGAACCGCCTGCCAAGCACAGCGGAACAGCCTGCCAGGCACGCCAAAATCACCTGCGTGTTATGCCAGAACCACTTGGAGGACTCTCTGGGATGACCTGCCGGTCATGCCGGAACCACCTCTCAGATGAGCCAGAATCATGTGGCGGACAGTCCGGAATCACCTGTTGGGCATGCGCAACCAACTCTGAGACGTACCAGAACCACGTGCCGTGCAGGCTGGAACCACCTACCGGACAGACCGGAATCACCTTTCGGGCCTCCCGGAACCACCTGTCAGATGTGCCAGAAACACGTGCCGGAGACGCCGGAAGCACCTGCCGAGCACGTCGCAACCACCTGCTCAACTCGCCTGAACCACCTGCCGGACATGCCAAAATCACCTGCAGACTATGCCACAACCACTTGGCGAACACTCCGGAATCACTTGCCGGGCATGCAGGAACCACCTCTCAGACATGCCAGAACCCCGTGCCAATGACCCCGGAAGCACCAGCCGAGCACGCCGGAACCACCTGCTCGACTCGCCAGAACCACCTGCCGATCACGCAAAAATCACCTGCCGGCTACGCCACAACCAGTTGGTGAACACTTTGGAATCACCTGCCAGGCTTGCTGGAACCACATGCCAGTCATGCCAAAATCACCTGCCAACTACGCCAGAACCGCTTGGCGGACACTGCGGAAACACCTGTCGGGCCGGCTGGAACCACATCTCAGACGTGCCAGAAACGTGTTCATGAGATGCTGGAACCACACCCCGAACAGACGGATACCACCTGCCAGAACCGCCTGAACCACCTGCTGAGCACGCCGGAACCACCTGCTCGACTCACCGGTACCACCTCCCTGACACGCCAAAATGTCCTGCTGGGTATGCCAGAACCACTTGGTGGACACTCCGGAATCATCTGCCGGACATCCGGAAGCAGCTCTCAGACACACCAGAACCACGTGCCGGAGACGCCGGAAGCACCTGCCGAGCATGCCGGAGCCACCTGCTCGACTCGCCAGAAACACCTGCCGGACACGCCAAAATCACCTGCCGGGTATGCCAGAATCACCTGGCGGACACTACGGAATCACCTGCCGCGCATGCCGGAACCACCTCTCAGACGTGCCGGAAGCACGTGCCAGACACGCCGGAAACACCTACCGGACAAACCGGAACCACCTGCCAAGAACGCCAGAGCCGCCTGTTCGACTCGCTGGAACCACCTGCCGGACAGGCCAATATCAACTGCTGGCTATACCAGAACCACCTGGGGGACAGTCCGGAATCACCTGCCAGCCATGGCGGAACAACCTCTCAGACGTACCAGAACCACCTGCCGGAGAAGCTGGAAACACGTCCTGGACAGACTGGAACCACGTGACGGCCATGCCTGAACCACCTGCCGAGCACGGCAGAACCACCTGCCGGACACGCCAAAATCACCTGCGGGCTACACCAGAACCACTAGGACGACTCTCCGAAATGACCTGCCGGGCATGTTGGAACCACCTCTCAGACGTGCCAGAAGCACCTGGGGAACAGTCCGGAATCACCTGTTGGGCATACGCAACCACCTCTGAGACGTACCAGAACCACGTGCCGTGCACGCCGGAACCACCTACCGGACAGACCGGAATCAACTTTTGGGCATGCTGGAACCAGCAGGCAGATGTGCAAGAAACACATGCCAGAGACGCCGGAAGCACCTGCCGAGCACGTCGCAACCACCTGCTCAACTCGCCTGAACCACCTGCCGGACACGCCAAAATCACCTGCCCGCTACACCAGCACCACTTCGGGGACAAGCCGGAATCACGTGAGGGGCATGCCGGCACAGCCTCTCAGACTGAACCTCGTGCCGGACACCACAGAACCACCTGCCGGACAGACCGGAACCACCTGCCGGACACGCCGGAACCACCGGCTCGACCCGCCAGAACGACCGCTGGACATGCAAAATCACCTGCCGGCTATGCCGGAAACACTTGGCGAACACTCCGGAATCACCTGCCGGGCATGCCGGAACCACCTCTCAGATATGCCAGAACCACGTGCCAATGACCCCGGAAGCAGCTGCCGAGCATGCCGGAACCACCTGCTCGACTCGCCAGAACCACCTGCCGGACACGCAAAAATCACCTGCCGGCTACGCCACAACCAGTTGGGGAACACTTCGGAATCACCTGCCGGGCTTGCGGGAACCACCTGCCGGTCATGCCAAAATCACCTGCCAACTACGCCAGTACCACTTGGCGGACACTGTGGAAACACCTGTCGGGCCGGCCGGAACCACATCTCAGACGTGCCAGAACCATGTGCATGAGATGCTGGAACCACACCCCGAACAGACGGAAAACACCTGCCAGACCCGTCTGAACAACCTGCCGAGCACGCCGGAGCCACCTACCTGACATGCCCAAATCACCAGCCGGGTATGCCAGAACCACTTGGCGGACACTCCGGAATCATCTGCCGGACATGCCGGAACCAGCTCTCAGACACACCAGAACCACGTGCCGGAGACGCCGGAAGCACCTGCCGAGCATGCCGGAGCCACCTGCTCGACTCGCCAGAAACACCTGCCGGACACGCCAAAATCACCTGCCGGGTATGCCAGAACCACCTGGCGGACACTCCGAAATCACCTGTCGCGCATGCCGGAACCACCTCTCAGACGTGCCGGAAGCACGTGCCGGACACGCCGGAATCACCTACCGGACAGACCGGAACCACCTGCCGAGCACGCCGGAGCCACCTGTTCGACTCGCTGGAACCACCTGCCGGACAGGCCAATATCAACTGCTGGCTATGCCAGAACCACCTGGGGGACGGTCCGGAATCACCTGCCAGCCATGGCGGAACCACCTCTCAGACGTACCAGAACCACCTGCCGGAGAAGCTGGAAACACGTCCTCGACAGTCTGGAACCCCCTGCCGGCCAAGCGTGAACCACCTGCCAAGCACAACGGAACAACCTGCCAGACACGCCAAAATCACCTGCATGTTATGCCAGAACCACTTGGAGGACTCTCTGGGATGACCTGCCGGGCATGCCGGAACCACCTCTCAGACGTGCCAGAACCATGTGGCGGACAGTCCGGAATCACCTGTTGGGCATGCGCAACCACCTCTGAGACGTACCAGAACCACATGCCGTGCAGGCTGGAACCACCTGCCAGACAGACCGGAATCACCTTTTGGGCATGCGGGAACCACCTGTCAGATGTGCCAGAAACACGTGCCGGAGACGCTGGAAGCACCTGCCAAGCACGTTGGAACCACCTGCTCAACTCGCCTGAACCACCTGCCGGACATGCCAAAATCACCTGCCGACTATGCCAGAACCACTTGGCGAACACTCCGGAATCACTTGCCGGGCATGCAGGAACCACCTCTCAGACATGCCAGAACCCCGTGCCAATGACCCCGGAAGCACCAGCCGAGCACGCCGGAACCACATTCTCGACTCGCCAGAACCACCTGCCGATCACGCAAAAATCACCTTCCGGCTACGCCACAACCAGTTGGTGAACACTTTGGAATCACCTGCCAGGCTTGCTGGAACCACCTGCCAGTCATGCCAAAATCACCTGCCAACTACGCCAGAACCGCTTGGCGGACACTGCGGAAACACCTGTCGGGCCGGCTGGAACCACATCTCAGACGTGCCAGAAACGTGTTCATGAGATGCTGGAACCACACCCCGAACAGACGGATACCACCTGCCAGAACCGCCTGAACCACCTGCTGAGCACGCCGGAACCACCTGCTCGACTCACCGGTACCACCTCCCTGACACGCCAAAATGACCTGCTGGATATGCCAGAACCACTTGGCGGACACTCCGGAATCATCTGCCGGACATGCCGGAACCAGCTCTCAGACACACCAGAACCAAGTGCCGGAGACGCCGGAAGCACCTGCCGAGCATGCCGGAGCCACCTGCTCGACTCGCCAGAAACACCTGCCGGACACGCCAAAATCACCTGCCGGGTACGCCAGAACCACCTGGCGGACACTCCGAAACCACCTGTCGCGCATGCCGGAACCACCTCTCAGACGTGCCGGAAGCACGTGCCGGACACGTCGGAATCACCTACCGGACAGACCGGAACCACCTGCCGAGCACGCCGGAGCCACCTGTTCGACTCGCTGGAACCACCTGCCGGACAGGCCAATATCAACTGCTGGCTATGCCAGAACCACCTGGGGGATGGTGCGGAATCACCTGCCAGCCATGGCGGAACCACCTCTCAGACGTACCAGAACCACCTGCCGGAGAAGCTGGAAACACGTCCTGGACAGTCTGGAACCCCCTGCAGGCCAAGCCTGAACCACCTGCCAAGCACAACGGAACAACCTGCCAGACACGCCAAAATCACCTGCGTGTTATGCCAGAACCACTTGGAGGACTCTCTGGGATGACCTGCCGGGCATGCCGGAACCACCTCTCAGACGTGCCAGAACCATGTGGCGGACAGTCCGGAATCACCTTTTGGGCATGCGCAACCACCTCTGAGACGTACCAGAACCACATGCCGTGCAGGCTGGAACCACCCACCGGACAGACCGGAATCCCCTTTCGGGCATGCCGGAACCACCTGTCAGATGTGCCAGAAACACGTGCCGGAGACGCTGGAAGCACCTGCCAAGCACGTTGGAACCACCTGCTCAACTCGCCTGAACCACCTGCCGGACATGCCAAAATCACCTGCCGACTATGCCAGAACCACTTGGCGAACACTCCGGAATCACCTGCCGGGCATGCAGGAACCACCTCTCAGACATGCCAGAACCCCGTGCCAATGACCCCGGAAGCACCAGCCGAGCACGCCGGAACCACCTGCTCGACTCGCCAGAACCACCTGCCGATCACGCAAAAATCACCTGCCGGCTACGCCACAACCAGTTGGTGAACACTTTGGAATCACCTGCCAGGCTTGCTGGAACCACCTGCCAGTCATGCCAAAATCACCTGCCAACTACGCCAGAACCGCTTGGCGGACACTGCGGAAACACCTGTCGGGCCGGCTGGAACCACATCTCAGACGTGCCAGAAACGTGTTCATGAGATGCTGGAACCACACCCCGAACAGACGGATACCACCTGCCAGAACCGCCTGAACCACCTGCTGAGCACGCCGGAACCACCTGCTCTACTCACCGGTACCACCTCCCTGACACGCCAAAATCACCTGCTGGGTATGACAGAACAACTTGGCGGACACTCCGGAATCATCTGCCGGACATGCCGGAACCAGCTCTCAGACACACCAGAACCAAGTGCCGGAGACGCCCGAAGCACCTGCCGAGCATGCCGGAGCCACCTGCTCGACTCGCCAGAAACACCTGCCGGACACGCCAAAATCACCTGCCGGGTACGCCAGAACCACCTGGCGGACACTCCGGAATCGCCTGCCGCGCCTGGCGGAATCACCTCTCACACGTGCCGGAAGCACGTGCCAGACACGCCGGAAACACCTACCGGACAGACCGGAACCACCTGCCAAGAACGCCGGAGCCACCTGTTGGACTCGCTGGAACCACCTGCCGGACAGGCCAATATCAACTGCTGGCTATGCCAGAACCACCTGGGGGACAGTCCGGGATCACCTGCCAGCCATGGCGGAACCACCTCTCAGACGTACCAGAACCACCTGCCGGAGAAGCTGGAAACACGTCCTGGACAGACTGGAACCACGTGACGGCCATGCCTGAACCACCTGCCGAGCACGGCGGAACCACCTGCCGGACACGCCAAAATCACCTGCGGGCTACGCCAGAACCACTTGGACGACTCTCCGAAATGACCTGCCGGGCATGTTGGAACCACCTCTCAGACGTGCCAGAAGCACGTGGCGGACAGTCCGGAATCACCTGTTGGGCATACGCAACCACCTCTGACACGTACCAGAAACACGTGCCGTGCACGCCGGAGCCACCTACCGGACAGACCGGAATCAACTCTTGGGCATGCCGGAACCACCAGTCAGATGTGCCAGAAACACGTGCCGGAGACGCCGGAAGCACCTGCCGAGCACGTCGCAACCACCTGCTCAACTCGCCTGAACCACCTGCCGGACACGCCAAAATCACCTGCCCGCTACACCAGCACCACTTCGGGGACAAGCCGGAATCACGTGAGGGGCATGCCGGCACAGCCTCTCAGACTGAACCTCGTGCCGGCACAACAGAACCACCTGCCGGACAGACCGGAACCACCTGCCGGACACGCCGGAACCACCGGCTCGACCTGCCGGAACGACCGCTGGACATGCAAAATCACCTGCCCGCTACGCCGGAAACACTTGGCGAACACTCCGGAATCACTTGCCGGGCATGCAGGAACCACCTCTCAGACATGCCAGAACCCCGTGCCAATGACCCCGGAAGCACCAGCCGAGCACGCCGGAACCACCTGCTCGACTCGCCAGAACCACCTGCCGATCACGCAAAAATCACCTGCCGGCTACGCCACAACCAGTTGGTGAACACTTTGGAATCACCTGCCGGGCTTGCTGGAACCACCTGCCAGTCATGCCAAAATCACCTGCCAACTACGCCAGAACCGCTTGGCGGACACTGCGGAATCACCTGTCGGGCCGGCTGGAACCACATCTCAGACGTGCCAGAAACGTGTTCATGAGATGCTGGAACCACACCCCGAACAGACGGATACCACCTGCCAGAACCGCCTGAACCACCTGCTGAGCACGCCGGAACCACCTGCTCGACTCACCGGTACCACCTCCCTGACACGCCAAAATCACCTGTTGGGTATGCCAGAACCACTTGGCGGACACTCCGGAATCATCTGCCGGACATGCCAGAACCAGCTCTCAGACACACCAGAACCAAGTGCCGGAGACGCCGGAAGCACCTGCCGAGCATGCCGGAGCCACCTGCTCGACTCGCCAGAAACACCTGCCGGACACGCCAAAATCACCTGCCGGGTACGCCAGAACCACCTGGCGGACACTACGGAATCACCTGCCGTGCATGCTGGAACCACCTCTCAGACGTGCCGGAAGCACGTGCCAGACACGCCGGAAACACCTCCCGGACAGACCGGAACCACCTGCCAAGAACGCCGGAGCCACCTGTTCGACTCGCTGGAATCACCTGCCGGACAGTCCAATAACTGCTGGCTATGCCAGAACCACCTGGGGGACAGTCCGGGATCACCTGCCAGCCATGGCGGAACCACCTCTCAGACGTACCAGAACCACCTGCCGGAGAAGCTGGAAACACGTCCTGGACAGACTGGAACCACGTGACGGCCATGCCTGAACCACCTGCCTAGCACGGCGGAACCACCTGCCGGACACGCCAAAATCACCTGCGGGCTACGCCAGAACCACTTGGACGACTCTCCGAAATGACCTGCCGGGCATGATGGAACCACCACTCAGACGGGCCAGAAGCACGTGGCGGAGAGTCCGGAATCACCTGTTGGGCATACGCAACCACCTCTGAGACGGACCAGAACCACGTGCCGTGCACGCCGGAACCACCTACCGGACAGACCGGAATCAACTTTTGGGCATGCCAGAACCACCAGTCAGGTGTGCCGGAAACACCTGCCGGAGAAGCCGGAAGCACCTGCCAAGCACGTCGCAACCACCTGCTCAACTCGCCTGAACCACCTGCCGGACACGCCAAAATCACCTGCCTGCTACACCAGCACCACTTCGGGGAAAAGCCGGAATCACGTGAGGGGCATGCCGGCACAGCCTCTCAGACTGAACCTCGTGCCGGACACCACAGAACCACCTTCCGGACAGACCGGAACCACCTGCCGGACACGCCGGAACCACCGGCTCGACCCGCCAGAACGACCGCTGGACATGCAAAATCACCTGCCGGCTACGCCGGAAACACTTGGCGAACACTCCGGAATCACCTGCCGGGCATGCCGTAACCACCTCTCAGATATGCCAGAACCACGTGCCAATGACCCCGGAAGCAAATGCCGAGCACTCCGGAACCACCTGCTCGACTCGCCAGAACCACCTGCCGGACACGCAAAAATCTCCTGCTGGCTACGCCACAACCAGTTGGGGAACACTTCGGAATCACCTGCCGGGATTGCTGGAACCACCTGCCGGTCATGCCAAAATCTCCTGCCAACTACGCCAGTCCCACTTGGCGGACACTGTGGAAACACCTGTCAGGCCGTCCGGAACCACATCTCACACGTGGGAGAACCATGTGCATGAGATGCTGGAACCACACCCCGAACAGACGGAAAACACCTGCCAGACCCGTCTGAACAACCTGCCGAGCACGCCGGAGCCACCTGCTCAACTCGCCAGAACCACCTACCTGACATGCCCAAATCACCAGCCGGGTATGCCAGAACCACTTGGCGGACACTCCGGAATCATCTGCCGGACATGCCGGAACCACCTCTCAGACACACCAGAACCACGTGCCGGAGACGCCGGAATCACCTACCGGACAGACCGGAACCACCTGCCGAGCACGCCGGAGCCACCTGTTCGACTCGCTGGAACCACCTGCCGGACAGGCCAGTATCAACTGCTGGCTATGCCAGAACCACCTGGGGGACGGTCCGGAATCACCTGCCAGCCATGGCGGAACCACCTCTCAGACGTACCAGAACCACCTGCCGGAGAAGCTGGAAACACGTCCTGGACAGTCTGGAACCACCTGCCGTCCAAGCCTGAACCACCTGACAAGCACAACGGAACAACCTGCCAGACACGCCAAAATCACCTGCGTGTTATGCCAGAACCACTTGGAGGACTCTCTGGGATGACCTGCCGGGCATGCCGGAACCACCTCTCAGACGTGCCAGAACCATGTGGCGGACAGTCCGGAATCACCTGTTGGGCATGCGCAACCACCTCTGAGACGTACCAGAACCACATGCCGTGCAGGCTGGAACCACCTACCGGACAGACCGGAATCCCCTTTCGGGCATGCCGGAACCACCTGTCAGATGTGCCAGAAACACGTGCCGGAGACGCCGGAAGCACCTGCCAAGCACGTTGGAACCACCTTCTCACTCGCCTGAACCACCTGCCGGACATGCCAAAATGACCTGCCGACTATGCCAGAACCACTTGGCGAACACTCCGGAATCACTTGCCGGGCATGCAGGAACCACCTCTCAGAAATGCCAGAACCCCGTGCCAATGACCCCGGAAGCACCAGCCGAGCACGCCGGAACCACCTGCTCGACTCGCCAGAACCACCTGCCGATCACGCAAAAATCACCTGCCGGCTACGCCACAACCAGTTGGTGAACACTTTGGAATCACCTGCCAGGCTTGCTGGAACCACCTGCCAGTCATGCCAAAATCACCTGCCACCTACGCCAGAACCGCTTGGCGGACACTGCGGAAACACCTGTCGGGCCAGCTGGAACCACATCTCAGACGTGCCAGAAACGTGTTCATGAGATGCTGGAACCACACCCGAACAGACGGATACCACCTGCCAGAACCGCCTGAACCACCTGCTGAGCACGCCGGAACCACCTGCTCGACTCACCGGTACCACCTCCCTGACACGCCAAAATCACCTGCTGTGTATGCCAGAACCACTTGGCGGACACTCCGGAATCATCTGCCGGACATGCCGGAACCAGCTCTCAGACACACCAGAACCAAGTGCCGGAGACGCCGGAAGCACCTGCCGAGCATGCCGGAGCCACCTGCTCGACTCGCCAGAAACACCTGCCGGACACGCCAAAATCACCTGCGGGCTACGCCAGAACCACTTGGACGACTCTCCGAAATGACCTGCCGGGCATGTTGGAACCACCTCTCAGACGTGCCAGAAGCACGTGGCGGACAGTCCGGAATCACCTGTTGGGCATACGCAACCACCTCTGAGACGCACCAGAACCACGTGCCGTGCACGCCGGAACCACCTACCGGACAGACCGGAATCAACTCTGGGGCATGCCGGAACCACCAGTCAGATGTGCCAGAAACACGTGCCGGAGACGCCGGAAGCACCTGCCGAACACGTCGCAACCACCTGCTCAACTCGCCTGAACCACCTGCCGGACACGCCAAAATCACCTGCCCGCTACACCAGAACCACTTGGGGGACACGCCGGAATCACGTGAAGGGCTTTCCGGCACAACCTCACAGACGTGCCAGAACCTCCTGCCGGACACCTCAGAACCACCTGCCAGACAGACTGCAACCACCTGCCGGACACGCGGGAACCACCGGCTAGACCCGCCGGAACCACTGCCAGACATGCAAAATCACCTGCCGGCTACACCAGAACCACTTGGCAAACACTCCGGAATCACCTGCCGGGCATGCTGGAACCACCTCTCAGACATGCCAGAACTACGTGCCAATGACACCAGAAGCACCTGCCGAGCATGCCGGAACCACCTGCTCGACTCGCCAGAACCACCTGCCAGTCATGCAAAAATCACCTGCCGGCTTCGCCACAACCAGTTGGTGAACACTTCTCCATCACCTGCCGGGCTTGCTGGAACCACCTGCCGGTCATGTCAAAATCACCTGCCAACTACGCCAGAACCACTTGTCGACACTGCGGAAACACCTGTCGGGCCGGCCAGAACTACATCTCAGACGTGCCAGAACCTTGTGCGTGTGATGCCGGAACCACACCCCGAACAGACGGAGACCACCTGCCAGACCCGCCTGAACCACCTGCCGAGCACGCCGGAGCCACCTGTTCGACTCACCGGAAGCACATGCCAGACAGGCCAAAATCAACAGCTGGCTATGCGAGAACCATCTGGCGGACAGTCCGGAATCACCTGCCGGGCATGCAGGAACCACCTCTCAGATGTAACGGAACCACGAGCCGGACACGCTGGAACCACGTCCTGGACAGACTGGAACCACCTGCCGAGCACTCCGGAACCACCTGCTCGACTCGCACGACCCAGGTGCTGGACACGCCAAAATGAACTTTCAGCTACACCAGAACCACTTACCCGAAACTCCAGAATCACCTGCCTGGCATGCCAGAACCAACTCTCACACGTTCCAGAAGCACGTGCCGGACATGCCGGAACGACCTATTGGACAGAACGGAACCACCTGCCAGACACGCCGGAACCACCTGCTGAACACGCCACAGCCACCTGCTCGACTCGCCGGATCCACCGGCCGGACAGGCCAATATCAACTGCTGGCTATGCCAGAACCACCTGGGGGACAGTCCGGAATCACCTGCCAGCCATGGTGGAACCACCTCTCACACGTACAAGAACCACGTGCCGGACAAGCTGGAAACACTTACTGGACAGACTGGAACCACCTGCCGGCCACGCCTGAACCACCTGCCGAGCACGATGGAACCACCTGCCGGACACGCCAAAATCACCTGCGGGGTACACCAGAACCACTTGCAGAACTCTCCGGGATGACCTGCCGGGCATGCTGGAACCACCTCTCAGACGTACCAGAAGCACGTGGCGGACACCCCAGCACCACCTTGCCGGACAGACCGCAACCACCTGCCGGACACGCCGGAACCACCGGCTCGACCAGCTGGAACCACCGCCGGACATACAAAATCACCTGCCGGCTACGCCAGAACCACTTGGCGAACACTCCGGAATCACCTGCCGGGCATGCGGGAACCAGCTCTCAGACATGCCAGAACCACGTGCCAATGACCCCGCAAGCACCTGCCGAGCACGCCGGAACCACCTGCTCGACTCGCCAGTACCACCTGCCGGACACGCCAAAATCACCTGCCGGCTACGCCACAGCCACTCGGCAGACACTCCGGTATCAGCTGCCGGGCATGCCGGAACCACCTCTCAGAGGTGCCAGAACCACATGCCGGAGAGACTGGAAGCAACTGCCGAACTCGCCGGAAACACCTGCTGGACATGCCGGAACCACCTGCCTGACAGTCCAAAATCATACGCCGGCTATGCCAAAACCACTTGGTGGACACTCCAGAATCACCTGGAGGGCATGCCGGAACCACGTCATGGACAGACTGCAAACACCTGCCAGACACGCCGGAACCACCTGCTCGACTCGCCAGAACCACCTGCCGGACACGCCAAAATCACCTGCCGGCTACGCCACAACCACTCGGCAGAGACTCCGGAACCACCTCCAGGACAGACCGGAATCACCTGCCGGACACGCCGGGACCACCTGCTTGACTCGCCAGAACCACCTGCCGGACAAGCCAAAATCACCAGCCGGCTACTCCACAACCACTTGTCGGACACTCCAGAATCACCTGCCGGGCATGTTGGAACCACCTCTCAGAGGTGCCACAACAACATGCTGGAGACTGCGGAAGCACCTGCTGAGAATGCCGGAAGTTCCTGATCCACTCCACAGAACCACCTGCTGGACACGCCAAAATCACCTGCCGGCTACGCCACAACCAGTTGGTGAACACTTCGGAATCAACTGCCGGGCTTGCTGGAAGCACCTGCCGGTCACGCCAATATCACCTGCCAGCTACGCCAGAACCGCTTGGCGGACACTCCGGAAACACCTGTCGGGCCTGCCAGAACCACATCTCAGACGTGCCAGAACCATGTGCCCGAGATGCCGGAACCACACCCCGAACAGACTGAAACCACCTGCCAGACCCGCCTGAACCACCTGCCGAGCACACTGGAACCACCTGCTCGACTCGCCGGAACCACCTAGCTGACATGCAAAAACCACCGGCCGGGTATGCCAGAACCACTTGGTGGTCACTCCGGAATCATCTGCCAGACATGCCAGAAGCAGCTATCAGACACACCAGAACAACCGGCCGGAGACGCCAGAAGCACCTGCTGAGCATGCCTGAGCCACCTGCTCGACTCCCAAGAAACACCTGCCAGACGCGCCAAAGTCACCTGCCTACTACACCAGAAGCACTTGGCAGACAAGCCGGAATCACGTGAAGGGCATGCCGTCACAATCTCTCAGACGTGCCAGAACCTCGTGCCGGACACCCCAGAACACCCTGCCGGACAGACCGGAACCACCTGCCGGACACGCCGGAACCACCGGCGCGACTCGCCGGAACCACCCCCGGACATGCAAAATCACCTGCCGGCTACACCAGAAACACTTGGTGAACACACCGGAATCACCTGCCGGGCATGTCGGAAGCACCTCTCAGACATGTCAGAACCACGTGCAAAGGACACCGGAAGCACCTGCCGAGCACGCCGGAACCACCTGCCGGACACGCCAAAATCACCTGCCAGGTATGCCAGAACCACTTTGTGGACACTCCGAAATCATCTGCCGGATATGCCAGAAGCAGCTCTCAGACACACCAGAACCACATGCCGGACACGCCGGAAGCACCTGCTGAGCATTCCTGAGCCACCTGCTCGACTCACAAGAAACACCTGCCGGACATGCCAACATCACCTGCCGAGTACGCCAGAACCACTTGGCGGACACTCCGGAATCACAGGTCGGGCATGCCGGAACCACCTCTCAGACTTGCCAGAACCATGTTCCGGACACGCCGGTACCACCTGCCGAGTATGCCGGAACCACCTGATCCACTCCCGAGGACCACCTGCTGGACACGCCAAAATCACCTGCTGGCTACGCCAGAACCACTCGGCAGACACTCCGGAATAACCTGCCGGGCATGCCGGAACCACCTCTTAGACATGCCAGAAGGACGTGTCGGACACGCCGGAAACACCTACCGGACAGACCGGAACCACCTGCTTGACATCCCGGAACCACCTGCTGAGCACGCCGGAGCCGCCTGCTCGATAGGCCGGAACCACCTGCCAGACAGGCCAAAATCAACAGCTGGCTATGCTAGAACCACCTGGCGGACAGTCCAAAATCACCTGCCTGGCATGCAGGAACCACCTCTCAGACGTAACAGAACCACGTTCCGGACACGCTGGAACCACATCCTGGACAGACTGGAACCACCTGCCGAGCTCGCCGGAACCACCTGCTCGACTGGCAGGACAATCGTGCCGGACACGCCAAAAGGAACTGCCGGCTACACCAGAACCACTTAACCGACACTCCAGAATCACCTGCCTGGCATGCCTGAACCACCTCTCAGACGTGCCAGAAGCACGTGCCGGACATGCCGGAACGACCTACGGGACAGACCGGAACCACCTGCCTGACATGCCGGAACCACCTGCCGAGCACGCCAGAGCCACCTGCTCCCCTTGCCGGAACCACCTGCCAGACAGGCCAAAATCAACAGCTGGCTGTGCGAGAACCACCTGGGGGACAGTCCGGAATCACCTGCCAGCCATGGCGGAACCACCTCTCAGACGTACCAGAACCACCTGCCGGAGAACCTGGAAACACGTCCTGGACAGTCTGGAACCACCTGCCGGCCAAGCCTGAACCACCTGCCAAGCACAACGGAACAACCTGCCAGACACGCCAAAATCACCTGCGTGTTATGCCAGAACCACTTGGAGGACTCTCTGGGATGACCTGCCGGGCATGCCGGAACCACCTCTGAGACGTGCCAGAAGCACGTGGCGGACAGTCCGGAATCACCTGTTGGGCATGCGCAACCACCTCTGAGCCGTACCAGAACCACATGCCGTGCAGGCTGGAACCACCTACCGGACAGACCGGAATCACCTTTCGGGCATGCCGGAACCACCTGTCAGATGTGCCAGAAACACGTGTCGGAGACGCAGGAAGCACCTGCCAAGCACGTTGGAACCACCTGCTCAACTCGCCTGAACCACCTGCCGGACATGCCAAAATCACCTGCCGACTACGCCAGAACCACTTGGCGAACACTCCGGAATCACCTGCTGCGCATTCCGGAACCACCTCTCAGACGTGCCGGAAGCACGTGCCAGACACGCCGGAAACACATACCGGACAGACCGGAACCACCTGCCAAGAACGCCGGAAACACCTGCTCGACTCGCCAGAACCACCTGCCGGACACGCAAAAATCACCTGCCGGCTACGCCACAAACAGTTGGGGAACACTTCGGAATCACCTGCCGGGCTTGCTGGAACCACCTGCCGGTCATGCCAAAATCACCTGCCAACTACGCCAGTACCACTTGGCGGACACTGTGGAAACACCTGTCGGGCCGGCCGGAACCACATCTCACACGTGCCAGAACCATGTGCATGAGATGCTGGAACCACACCCCGAACAGACGGAAAACACCTGCCAGACCCGTCTGAACATCCTGCCGAGCACGCCGGAGCCACCTGCTCGACTCGCCGGAACCACCTACCTGACATGCCAAAATCACCAGCCGGGTATGACAGAACCACTTGGCGGACACTCCGGAATCATCTGCCGGACATGCCAGAACCAGCTCTCAGACACACCAGAACCACGTGCCGGAGACGCCGGAAGCACCTGCCGAGCATGCCGGAGCCACCTGCTCGACTCGCCAGAAACACCTGCCGGACACGCCAAAATCACCTGCTGGATACGCCAGAACCACCTGGCAGAAACTCCGAAACCACCTGTCGCGCATGCCGGAACCACCTCTCAGACGTGCCGGAAGCACGTGCCGGACACGCCGGAATCACCTACCGGACAGACCGGAACCACCTGCCGAGCACGCCGGAGCCACCTGTTCGACTCGCTGGAACCACCTGCCGGACAGGCCAATATCAACTGCTGGCTATGCCAGAACCACCTGGGGGACGGTCCGGAATCACCTGCCAGCCATGGCGGAACCACCTCTCAGACGTACCAGAACCACCTGCCGGAGAAGCTGGAAACACGTCCTGGACAGTCTGGAACCACCTGCCGTCCAAGCCTGAACCACCTGCCAAGCACAACGGAACAACCTGCCAGACACGCCAAAATCACCTGCGTGTTATGCCAGAACCACTTGGAGGACTCTCTGGGATGACCTGCCGGGCATGCCGGAACCACCTCTCAGAAGTGCCAGAACCATGTGGCGGACAGTCCGGAATCACCTGTTGGGCATGCGCAACCACCTCTGAGACGTACCAGAACCACATGCCGTGCAGGCTGGAACCACCTACCGGACAGACCGGAATCACCTTTCGGGCATGCCGGAACCACCTGTCAGATGTGCCAGAAACACGTGCCAGAGACGCCGGAAGCACCTGCCAAGCACGTTGGAACCACCTGCTCAACTCGCCTGAACCACCTGCCGGACATGCCAAAATCACCTGCAGACTATGCCAGAACCACTTGGCGAACACTCCGGAATCACTTGCCGGGCATGCAGGAACCACCTCTCAGACATGCCAGAACCCCGTGCCAATGACCCCGGAAGCACCAGCCGAGCACTCCGGAACCACCTGCTCGACTCGCCAGAACCACCTGCCGATCACGCAAAAGTCACCTGCCGGCTACGCCACAACCAGTTGGTGAACACTTTGGAATCACCTGCCAGGCTTGCTGGAACCACCTGCCAGTCATGCCAAAATCACCTGCCAACTACGCCAGAACCGCTTGGCGGACACAGCGGAAACACCTGTCGGGCCGGCTGGAACCACATCTCAGACGTGCCAGAAACGTGTTCATGAGATGCTGGAACCACACCCCGAACAGACGGATACCACCTGCCAGAACCGCCTGAACCACCTGCTGAGCACGCCGGAACCACCTGCTCGACTCACCGGTACCACCTCCCTGACACGCCAAAATGACCTGCTGGGTATGCCAGAACCACTTGGCGGACACTCCGGAATCATCTGCCGGACATGCCGGAACCAGCTCTCAGACACACCAGAACCAAGTGCCGGAGACGCCGGAAGCACCTGCCGAGCATGCCGGAGCCACCTGCTCGACTCGCCAGAAACACCTGCCGGACACGCCAAAATCACCTGCCGGGTACGCCAGAACCACCTGGCGGACACTCCGGAATCACCTGTCGCGCATGACGGAACCACCTCTCAGACGTGCCGGAAGCACGTGCCAGACACGCCGGAAACACCTACCGGACAGACCGGAACCACCTGCCAAGAACGCCGGAGCCACCTGTTCGACTCGCTGGAACCACCTGCCGGACAGGCCAATATCAACTGCTGGCTATGCCAGAAACACCTGGGGGACAGTCCGGGATCACCTGCCAGCCATGGCGGAACCACCTCTCAGACGTACCAGAACCACCTGCCGGAGAAGCTGGAAACACGTCCTGGACAGACTGGAATCACGTGACGGCCATGCCTGAACCACCTGCCGAGCTCGGCGGAACCACCTGCCGGACACGCCAAAATCACCTGCGGGCTACGCCAGAACCACTTGGACGACTCTCCGAAATGACCTGCCGGGCATGTTGGAACCACCTCTCAGACGTGCCAGAAGCACGTGGCGGACAGTCCGGAATCACCTGTTGGGCATACGCAACCACCTCTGAGACGCACCAGAACCACGTGCCGTGCACGCCGGAACCACCTACCGGACAGACCGGAATCAACTCTTGGGCATGCCGGAACCACCAGTCAGATGTGCCAGAAACACGTGCCGGAGACGCCGGAAGCACCTGCCGAACACGTCGCAACCACCTGCTCAACTCGCCTGAACCACCTGCCGGACACGCCAAAATCACCTGCCCGCTACACCAGAACCACTTGGGGGACACGCCGGAATCACGTGAAGGGCTTTCCGGCACAACCTCACAGACGTGCCAGAACCTCCTGCCGGACACCTCAGAACCACCTGCCAGACATACTGCAACCACCTGCCGGACACGCGGGAACCACCGGCTAGACCCGCCGGAACCACTGCCAGACATGCAAAATCACCTGCCGGCTACACCAGAACCACTTGGCAAACACTCCGGAATCACCTGCCGGGCATGCTGGAACCACCTCTCAGACATGCCAGAACTACGTGCCAATGACACCAGAAGCACCTGCCGAGCATGCCGGAACCACCTGCTCGACTCGCCAGAACCACCTGCCAGTCATGCAAAAATCACCTGCCGGCTTCTCCACAACCAGTTGGTGAACACTTCTCCATCACCTGCCGGGCTTGCTGGAACCACCTGCCGGTCATGTCAAAATCACCTGCCAACTACGCCAGAACCACTTGTCGACACTGCGGAAACACCTGTCGGGCCGGCCAGAACTACATCTCAGACGTGCCAGAACCTTGTGCGTGTGATGCCGGAACCACACCCCGAACAGACGGAGACCACCTGGCAGACCCGCCTGAACCACCTGCCGAGCACGCCGGAGCCACCTGTTCGACTCACCGGAAGCACATGCCAGACAGGCCAAAATCAACAGCTGGCTATGCGAGAACCATCTGGCGGACAGTCCGGAATCACCTGTCGGGCATGCAGGAACCACCTCTCAGATGTAACGGAACCACGAGCCGGACACGCTGGAACCGCGTCCTGGACAGACTGGAACCACCTGCCGAGCACTCCGGAACCACCTGCTCGACTCGCACGACCCAGGTGCTGGACACGCCAAAATGAACTTTCAGCTACACCAGAACCACTTACCCGAAACTCCAGAATCACCTGCCTGGCATGCCAGAACCAACTCTCACACGTTCCAGAAGCACGTGCCGGACATGCCGGAACGACCTATTGGACAGAACGGAACCACCTGCCAGACACGCCGGAACCACCTGCTGAACACGCCACAGCCACCTGCTCGACTCGCCAGATCCACCGGCCGGACAGGCCAATATCAACTGCTGGCTATGCCAGAACCACCTGGGGGACAGTCCGGAATCACCTGCCAGCCATGGTGGAACCACCTCTCACACGTACAAGAACCACGTGCCGGACAAGCTGGAAACACTTACTGGACAGACTGGAACCACCTGCCGGCCACGCCTGAACCACCTGCCGAGCACGATGGAACCACCTGCCGGACACGCCAAAATCACCTGCGGGCTACACCAGAACCACTTGCAGAACTCTCCGGGATGACCTGCCGGGCATGCTGGAACCACCTCTCAGACGTACCAGAAGCACGTGGCGGACACCCCAGCACCACCTTGCCGGACAGACCGCAACCACCTGCCGGACACGCCGGAACCACCGGCTCGACCAGCTGGAACCACTGCCGGACATACAAAATCACCTGCCGGCTACGCCAGAACCACTTGGCGAACACTCCGGAATCACCTGCCGGGCATGCGGGAACCAGCTCTCAGACATGCCAGAACCACGTGCCAATGACCCCGCAAGCACCTGCCGAGCACGCCGGAACCACCTGCTCGACTCGCCAGTACCACCTGCCGGACACGCCAAAATCACCTGCCGGCTACGCCACAGCCACTCGGCAGACACTCCGGTATCAGCTGCCGGGCATGCCGGAACCACCTCTCAGAGGTGCCAGAACCACATGCCGGAGAGACTGGAAGCAACTGCCGAACTCGCCGGAAACACCTGCTGGACATGCCGGAACCACCTGCCTGACAGTCCAAAATCATACGCCGGCTATGCCAAAACCACTTGGTGGACACTCCAGAATCACCTGGAGGGCATGCCGGAACCACGTCATGGACAGACTGCAAACACCTGCCAGACACGCCGGAACCACCTGCTCGACTCGCCAGAACCACCTGCCGGACACGCCAAAATCACCTGCCGGCTACGCCACAACCACTCGGCAGAGACTCCGGAACCACCTCCAGGACAGACCGGAATCACCTGCCGGACACGCCGGGACCACCTGCTTGACTCGCCAGAACCACCTGCCGGACAAGCCAAAATCACCAGCCGGCTACTCCACAACCACTTGTCGGACACTCCAGAATCACCTGCCGGGCATGTTGGAACCACCTCTCAGAGGTGCCACAACAACATGCTGGAGACTGCGGAAGCACCTGCTGAGAATGCCGGAAGTTCCTGATCCACTCCACAGAACCACCTGCTGGACACGCCAAAATCACCTGCCGGCTACGCCACAACCAGTTGGTGAACACTTCGGAATCAACTGCCGGGCTTGCTGGAAGCACCTGCCGGTCACGCCAATATCACCTGCCAGCTACGCCAGAACCGCTTGGCGGACACTCCGGAAACACCTGTCGGGCCTGCCAGAACCACATCTCAGACGTGCCAGAACCATGTGCCCGAGATGCCGGAACCACACCCCGAACAGACTGAAACCACCTGCCAGACCCGCCTGAACCACCTGCCGAGCACACTGGAACCACCTGCTCGACTCGCCGGAACCACCTAGCTGACATGCAAAAACCACCGGCCGGGTATGCCAGAACCACTTGGTGGTCACTCCGGAATCATCTGCCAGACATGCCAGAAGCAGCTATCAGACACACCAGAACAACCGGCCGGAGACGCCAGAAGCACCTGCTGAGCATGCCTGAGCCACCTGCTCGACTCCCAAGAAACACCTGCCAGACGCGCCAAAGTCACCTGCCTACTACACCAGAAGCACTTGGCAGACAAGCCGGAATCACGTGAAGGGCATGCCGTCACAATCTCTCAGACGTGCCAGAACCTCGTGCCGGACACCCCAGAACACCCTGCCGGACAGACCGGAACCACCTGCCGGACACGCCGGAACCACCGGCGCGACTCGCCGGAACCACCCCCGGACATGCAAAATCACCTGCCGGCTACACCAGAAACACTTGGTGAACACACCGGAATCACCTGCCGGGCATGTCGGAAGCACCTCTCAGACATGTCAGAACCACGTGCAAAGGACACCGGAAGCACCTGCCGAGCACGCCAGAACCACCTGCCGGACACGCCAAAATCACCTGCCAGGTATGCCAGAACCACTTTGTGGACACTCCGAAATCATCTGCCGGATATGCCAGAAGCAGCTCTCAGACACACCAGAACCACATGCCGGACACGCCGGAAGCACCTGCTGAGCATGCCTGAGCCACCTGCTCGACTCACAAGAAACACCTGCCGGACACGCCAACATCACCTGCCGAGTACGCCAGAACCACTTGGCGGACACTCCGGAATCACAGGTCGGGCATGCCGGAACCACCTCTCAGACTTGCCAGAACCATGTTCCGGACACGCCGGTACCACCTGCCGAGTATGCCGGAACCACCTGATCCACTCCCGAGGACCACCTGCTGGACACGCCAAAATCACCTGCTGGCTACGCCAGAACCACTCGGCGGACACTCCGGAATAACCTGCCGGGCATGCCGGAACCACCTCTTAGACATGCCAGAAGGACGTGTCGGACACGCCGGAAACACCTACCGGACAGACCGGAACCACCTGCTTGACATCCCGGAACCACCTGCTGAGCACGCCGGAGCCGCCTGCTCGATAGGCCGGAACCACCTGCCAGACAGGCCAAAATCAACAGCTGGCTATGCTAGAACCATCTGGCGGACAGTCCAAAATCACCTGCCTGGCATGCAGGAACCACCTCTCAGACGTAACAGAATCACGTTCCGGACACGCTGCAACCACATCCTGGACAGACTGGAACCACCTGCCGAGCTCGCCGGAACCACCTGCTCGACTGGCAGGACAATCGTGCCGGACACGCCAAAAGGAACTGCCGGCTACACCAGAACCACTTAACCGACACTCCAGAATCACCTGCCTGGCATGCCTGAACCACCTCTCAGACGTGCCAGAAGCACGTGCCGGACATGCCGGAACGACCTACGGGACAGACCGGAACCACCTGCCTGACATGCCGGAACCACCTGCCGAGCACGCCAGAGCCACCTGCTCCCCTTGCCGGAACCACCTGCCAGAGAGGCCAAAATCAACAGCTGGCTGTGCGAGAACCACCTGGGGGACAGTCCGGAATCACCTGCCAGCCATGGCGGAACCACCTCTCAGACGTACCAGAACCACCTGCCGGAGAACCTGGAAACACGTCCTGGACAGTCTGGAACCACCTGCCGTCCAAGCCTGAACCACCTGCCAAGCACAACGGAACAACCTGCCAGACACGCCAAAATCACCTGCGTGTTATGCCAGAACCACTTGGAGGACTCTCTGGGATGACCTGCCGGGCATGTTGGAACCACCTCTCAGACGTGCCAGAACCAGGTGGCGGACAGTCCGGAATCACCTGTTGGGCATGCGCAACCACCTCGGAGACGTACCAGAACCACATGCCGTGCAGGCTGGAACCACCTACCGGACAGACCGGAATCACCTTTCGGGCATGCCGGAACCACCTGTCAGATGTGCCAGAAACACGTGTCGGAGACGCCGGAAGCACCAGCCAAGCACGTTGGAACCACCTGCTCAACTCGCCTGAACCACCTGCCGGACATGCCAAAATCACCTGCCGACTACGCCAGAACCTCTTGGCGAACACTCCGGAATCACCTGCTGCGCATGCCGGAACCACCTCTCAGACGTGCCGGAAGCACGTGCCAGACACGCCGGAAACACATACCGGACAGACCGGAACCACCTGCCAAGAACGCCGGAAACACCTGCTCGACTCGCCAGAACCACCTGCCGGACACGCAAAAATCACCTGCCGGCTACGCCACAACCAGTTGGGGAACACTTCGGAATCACCTGCCGGGCTTGCTGGAACCACCTGCCGGTCATGCCAAAATCACCTGCCAACTACGCCAGTACCACTTGGCGGACACTGTGGAAACACCTGTCGGGCCGGCCGGAACCACATCTCACACGTGCCAGAACCATGTGCATGAGATGCTGGAACCACAACCCGAACAGACGGAAAACACCTGCCAGACCCGTCTGAACAACCTGCCGAGCACGCCGGAGCCACCTGCTCGACTCGCCGGAACCACCTACCTGACATGCCCAAATCACCAGCCGGGTATGCCAGAACCACTTGGCGGACACTCCGGAATCATCTGCCGGACATGCCGGAACCAGCTCTCAGACACACCAGAACCACGTGCCGGAGACGCCGGAAGCACCTGCCGAGCATGCCGGAGCCACCTGCTCGACTCGCCAGAAACACCTGCCGGACACGCCAAAATCACCTGCCGGGTACGCCAGAACCACCTGGCGGACAGTCCGAAATCACCTGTCGCGCATGCCGGAACCACCTCTCAGACGTGCCGGAAGCACGTGCCGGACACGCCGGAATCACCTACCGGACAGACCGGAACCACCTGCCGAGCACGCCGGAGCCACCTGTTCGACTCGCTGGAACCACCTGCCGGACAAGCCAGTATTAACTGCTGGCTATGCCAGAACCCCCTGGGGGACGCTCCAGAATCACCTGCCAGCCATGGCGGAACCACCTCTCAGACGTACAAGAACCACCTGCCGGAGAAGCTGGAAACACGTCCTGGACAGTCTGGAACCACCTGCCGGCCAAGCCTGAACCACCTGCCAAGCACAACGGAACAACCTGCCAGACACGCCAAAATCACCTGCGTGTTATGCCAGAGCCACTTGGAGGACTCTCTGGGATGACCTGCCGGGCATGCCGGAACCACCTCTCAGACGTGCCAGAACCACCTGCCGGACACGCAAATATCACCTGCCGGCTACGCCACAACCAGTTGGGGAACACTTCGGAATCACCTGCCGGGCTTGCTGGAACCACCTGCCGGTCATGCCAAAATCACCTGCTAACTACGCCAGTACCACTTGGCGGACACTGTGGAAACACCTGTCGGGCCGGCCGGAACCACATCTCAGACGTGCCAGAACCATGTGCATGAGCTGCTGGAACCACACCCCGAACAGACGGAAAACACCTGCCAGACCCGTCTGAACAACCTGCTGAGCACGCCGGAGCCACCTGCTCGACTCGCCGGAACCACCTACCTGACATGCCAAAATCACCAGCCGGGTATGCCAGAACCACTTGGCGGACACTCCGGAATCATCTGCCGGACATGCCGGAACCAGCTCTCAGACACACCAGAACCACGTGCCGGAGACGCCGGAAGCACCTGCCAAGCATGCCGGAGCCACCTGCTCGACTCGCCAGAAACACCTGCCGGACACGCCAAAATCACCTGCCGGATACGCCAGAACCACCTGGAAGACACTCCGAAACCACCTGTCGCGCATGACGGAACCACCTCTCAGACGTGCCGGAAGCACGTGCCGGACAGGCCGGAAACACCTACCGGACAGACCGGAACCACCTGCCGAGCACGCCGGAGCCACCTGTTCGACTCACTGGAACCACCTGCCGGACAGGCCAATATCAACTGCTGGCTATGCCAGAACCACCTGGGGGACGGTCCGGAATCACCTGCCAGCCATGGCGGAACCACCTCTCAGACGTACCAGAACCACCTGCCGGAGAAGCTGGAAACACGTCCTGGACAGTCTGGAACCACCTGCCGGCCAAGCCTGAACCACCTGCCAAGCACAACGGAACAACCTGCCAGACACGCCAAAATCACCTGCGTGTTATGCCAGAACCACTTGGAGGACTCTCCGGGATGACCTGCCGGGCATGCCGGAACCACCTCTCAGAAGTGCCAGAACCATGTGTCGGACAGTCCGGAATCACCTGTTGGGCATGCGCAACCACCTCTGAGACGTACCAGAACCACATGCCGTGCATTCTGGAACCACCTACCGGACAGACCGGAATCACCTTTTGGGCATGCCGGAACCACCTGTCAGATGTGCCAGAAACACGTGCCAGAGACGCCGGAAGCACCTGCCAAGCACGTTGGAACCACCTGCTCAACTCGCCTGAACCACCTGCCGGACATGACAACATCACCTGCAGACTATGCCAGAACCACTTGGCGAACACTCCGGAATCACTTGCCGGGCATGCAGGAACCACCTCTCAGACATGCCAGAACCACGTGCCAATGACCCCGGAAGCACCAGCCGAGCACTCTGGAACCACCTGCTCGACTCGCCAGAACCACCTGCCGATCACGCAAAAGTCACCTGCCGGCTACGCCACAACCAGTTGGTGAACACTTTGGAATCACCTGCCAGGCTTGCTGGAACCACCTGCCAGTCATGCCAAAATCACCTGCCAACTACGCCAGAACCGCTTGGCGGACACAGCGGAAACACCTGTCGGGCCGGCTGGAACCACATCTCAGACGTGCCAGAAACGTGTTCATGAGATGCGGGAACCACACCCCGAACAGACGGATACCACCTGCCAGAACCGCCTGAACCACCTGCTGAGCACGCCGGAACCACCTGCTCGACTCACCGGTACCACCTCCCTGACACGCCAAAATCACCTGCTGGGTATGCCAGAACCACTTGGCAGACACTCCGGAATCATCTGCCGGACATGCCGGAACCAGCTCTCAGACACACCAGAACCAAGTGCCGGAGACGCCGGAAGCACCTGCCGAGCATGCCGGAGCCACCTGCTCGACTCGCCAGAAACACCTGCCGGACACGCCAAAATCACCTGCCGGGTACGCCAGAACCACCTGGCGGACACTCCGGAATCACCTGTCGCGCATGACGGAACCACCTCTCAGACGTGCCGGAAGCACGTGCCGGACACGCCGGAAACACCTACCGGACAGACCGGAACCACCTGCCAAGAACGCCGGAGCCACCTGTTCGACTCGCTGGAACCACCTGCCGGACAGGCCAATATCAACTGCTGGCTATGCCAGAAAAACCTGGGGGACAGTCCGGGATCACCTGCCAGCCATGGCGGAACCACCTCTCAGACGTACCAGAACCACCTGCCGGAGAAGCTGGAAACACGTCCTGGACAGACTGGAACCACGTGACGGCCATGCCTGAACCACCTGCCGAGCACGGCGGAACCACCTGCCGGACACGCCAAAATCACCTGCGGGCTACGCCAGAACCACTTGGACGACTCTCCGAAATGACCTGCCGGGCATGTTGGAACCACCTCTCAGACGTGCCAGAAGCACGTGGCGGACAGTCCGGAATCACCTGTTGGGCATACGCAACCACCTCTGAGACGCACCAGAACCACGTGCCGTGCACGCCGGAACCACCTACCGGACAGACCGGAATCAACTCTTGGGCATGCCGGAAGCACCAGTCAGATGTGCCAGAAACACGTGCCGGAGACGCCGGAAGCACCTGCCGAACACGTCGCAACCACCTGCTCAACTCGCCTGAACCACCTGCCGGACACGCCAAAATCACCTGCCCGCTACACCAGAACCACTTGGGGGACACGCCGGAATCACGTGAAGGGCTTTCCGGCACAACCTCACAGACGTGCCAGAACCTCCTGCCGGACACCTCAGAACCACCTGCCAGACAGACTGCAACCACCTGCCGGACACGCGGGAACCACCGGCTAGACCTGCCGGAACCACTGCCAGACATGCAAAATCACCTGCCGGCTACACCAGAACCACTTGGCAAACACTCCGGAATCACCTGCCGGGCATGCCGGAGCCACCTCTCAGACATGCCAGAACTACGTGCCAATGACACCAGAAGCACCTGCCGAGCATGCCGGAACCACCTGCTCGACTCGCCAGAACCACCTGCCAGTCATGCAAAAATCACCTGCCGGCTTCGCCACAACCAGTTGGTGAACACTTCTCCATCACCTGCCGGGCTTGCTGGAACCACCTGCCGGTCATGTCAAAATCACCTGCCAACTACGCCAGAACCACTTGTCGACACTGCGGAAACACCTGTCGGGCCGGCCAGAACTACATCTCAGACGTGCCAGAACCTTGTGCGTGTGATGCCGGAACCACACCCCGAACAGACGGAGACCACCTGCCAGACCCGCCTGAACCACCTGCCGAGCACGCCGGAGCCACCTGTTCGACTCACCGGAAGCACATGCCAGACAGGCCAAAATCAACAGCTGGCTATGCGAGAACCATCTGGCGGACAGTCCGGAATCACCTGCCGGGCATGCAGGAACCACCTCTCAGATGTAACGGAACCACGAGCCGGACACGCTGGAACCACGTCCTGGACAGACTGGAACCACCTGCCGAGCACTCCGGAACCACCTGCTCGACTCGCACGACCCAGGTGCTGGACACGCCAAAATGAACTTTCAGCTACACCAGAACCACTTACCCGAAACTCCAGAATCACCTGCCTGGCATGCCAGAACCAACTCTCACACGTTCCAGAAGCACGTGCCGGACATGCCGGAACGACCTATTGGACAGAACGGAACCACCTGCCAGACACGCCGGAACCACCTGCTGAACACGCCACAGCCACCTGCTCGACTCGCCGGATCCACCGGCCGGACAGGCCAATATCAACTGCTGGCTATGCCAGAACCACCTGGGGGACAGTCCGGAATCACCTGCCAGCCATGGTGGAACCACCTCTCACACGTACAAGAACCACGTGCCGGACAAGCTGGAAACACTTACTGGACAGACTGGAACCACCTGCCGGCCACGCCTGAACCACCTGCCGAGCACGATGGAACCACCTGCCGGACACGCCAAAATCACCTGCGGGCTACACCAGAACCACTTGCAGAACTCTCCGGGATGACCTGCCGGGCATGCTGGAACCACCTCTCAGACGTACCAGAAGCACGTGGCGGACACCCCAGCACCACCTTGCCGGACAGACCGCAACCACCTGCCGGACACGCCGGAACCACCGGCTCGACCAGCTGGAACCACCGCCGGACATACAAAATCACCTGCCGGCTACGCCAGAACCACTTGGCGAACACTCCGGAATCACCTGCCGGGCATGCGGGAACCAGCTCTCAGACATGCCAGAACCACGTGCCAATGACCCCGCAAGCACCTGCCGAGCACGCCGGAACCACCTGCTCGACTCGCCAGTACCACCTGCCGGACACGCCAAAATCACCTGCCGGCTACGCCACAGCCACTCGGCAGACACTCCGGTATCAGCTGCCGGGCATGCCGGAACCACCTCTCAGAGGTGCCAGAACCACATGCCGGAGAGACTGGAAGCAACTGCCGAACTCGCCGGAAACACCTGCTGGACATGCCGGAACCACCTGCCTGACAGTCCAAAATCATATGCCGGCTATGCCAAAACCACTTGGTGGACACTCCAGAATCACCTGGAGGGCATGCCGGAACCACGTCATGGACAGACTGCAAACACCTGCCAGACACGCCGGAACCACCTGCTCGACTCGCCAGAACCACCTGCCGGACACGCCAAAATCACCTGCCGGCTACGCCACAACCACTCGGCAGAGACTCCGGAACCACCTCCAGGACAGACCGGAATCACCTGCCGGACACGCCGGGACCACCTGCTTGACTCGCCAGAACCACCTGCCGGACAAGCCAAAATCACCAGCCGGCTACTCCACAACCACTTGTCGGACACTCCAGAATCACCTGCCGGGCATGTTGGAACCACCTCTCAGAGGTGCCACAACAACATGCTGGAGACTGCGGAAGCACCTGCTGAGAATGCCGGAAGTTCCTGATCCACTCCACAGAACCACCTGCTGGACACGCCAAAATCACCTGCCGGCTACGCCACAACCAGTTGGTGAACACTTCGGAATCAACTGCCGGGCTTGCTGGAAGCACCTGCCGGTCACGCCAATATCACCTGCCAGCTACGCCAGAACCGCTTGGCGGACACTCCGGAAACACCTGTCGGGCCTGCCAGAACCACATCTCAGACGTGCCAGAACCATGTGCCCGAGATGCCGGAACCACACCCCGAACAGACTGAAACCACCTGCCAGACCCGCCTGAACCACCTGCCGAGCACACTGGAACCACCTGCTCGACTCGCCGGAACCACCTACCTGACACGCAAAAACCACCGGCCGGGTATGCCAGAACCACTTGGTGGTCACTCCGGAATCATCTGCCAGACATGCCAGAAGCAGCTATCAGACACACCAGAACAACCGGCCGGAGACGCCAGAAGCACCTGCTGAGCATGCCTGAGCCACCTGCTCGACTCTCAAGAAACACCTGCCAGACGCGCCAAAGTCAACTGCCTACTACACCAGAAGCACTTGGCAGACAAGCCGGAATCACGTGAAGGGCATGCCGTCACAATCTCTCAGACGTGCCAGAACCTCGTGCCGGACACCCCAGAACACCCTGCCGGACAGACCGGAACCACCTGCCGGACACGCCGGAACCACCGGCGCGACTCGCCGGAACCACCCCCGGACATGCAAAATCACCTGCCGGCTACACCAGAAACACTTGGTGAACACACCGGAATCACCTGCCGGGCATGTCGGAAGTACCTCTCAGACATGTCAGAACCACGTGCAAAGGACACCGGAAGCACCTGCCGAGCACGCCGGAACCACCTGCCGGACACGCCAAAATCACCTGCCAGGTATGCCAGAACCACTTTGTGGACACTCCGAAATCATCTGCCGGACATGCCAGAAGCAGCTCTCAGACACCCCAGAACCACATGCCGGACACGCTGGAAGCACCTGCTGAGCATGCCTGAGCCACCTGCTCGACTCACAAGAAACACCTGCCGGACACGCCAACATCACCTGCCGAGTACGCCAGAACCACTTGGCGGACACTCCGGAATCACAGGTCGGGCATGCCGGAACCACCTCTCAGACTTGCCAGAACCATGTTCCGGACACGCCGGTACCACCTGCCGAGTATGCCGGAACCACCTGATCCACTCCCGAGGACCACCTGCTGGACACGCCAAAATCACCTGCTGGCTACGCCAGAACCACTCGGCAGACACTCCGGAATAACCTGCCGGGCATGCCGGAACCACCTCTTAGACATGCCAGAAGGACGTGTCGGACACGCCGGAAACACCTACCGGACAGACCGGAACCACCTGCTTGACATCCCGGAACCACCTGCTGAGCACGCCGGAGCCGCCTGCTCGATAGGCCGGAACCACCTGCCAGACAGGCCAAAATCAACAGCTGGCTATGCTAGAACCACCTGGCGGACAGTCCAAAATCACCTGCCTGGCATGCAGGAACCACCTCTCAGACGTAACAGAATCACGTTCCGGACACGCTGCAACCACATCCTGGACAGACTGGAACCACCTGCCGAGCTCGGCGGAACCACCTGCTCGACTGGCAGGACAATCGTGCCGGACACGCCAAAAGGAACTGCCGGCTACACCAGAACCACATAACCGACACTCAAGAATCACCTGCCTGGCATGCCTGAACCACCTCTCAGACGTGCCAGAAGCACGTGCCGGACATGCCGGAACGACCTACGGGACAGACCGGAACCACCTGCCTGACATGCCGGAACCACCTGCCGAGCACGCCAGAGCCACCTGCTCCCCTTGCCGGAACCACCTGCCAGACAGGCCAAAATCAACAGCTGGCTGTGCGAGAACCACCTGGGGGACAGTCCGGAATCACCTGCCAGCCATGGCGGAACCACCTCTCAGACGTGCCGGAAGAACGTGCCGGACAGACCGGAATCACCTACCGGACAGACCGGAACCACCTGCCGAGGACGCCGGAGCCACCTGTTCGACTCGCTGGAACCACCTGCCGGACAGGCCAATATCAACTGCTGGCTATGCCAGAACCACCTGGGGGACGGTCCGGAATCACCTGCCAGCCATGGCGGAACCACCTCTCAGACGTACCAGAACCACATGCCGGAGAAGCTGGAAACACGTCCTGGACAGTCTGGAACCACCTGCCGGCCAAGCCTGAACCACCTGCCAAGCACAACGGAACAACCTGCCAGACACGCCAAAATCACCTGCGTGTTATGCCAGAACCACTCGGAGGACTCTCTGGGATGACCTGCCGGGCATGCCGGAACCACCTCTCAGACGTGCGAGAACCAGGTGGCGGACAGTCCGGAATCACCTGTTGGGCATGCGCAACCACCTCTGAGACGTACCAGAACCACATGCCGTGCAGGCTGCAACCACCTACCGGACAGACCGGAATCACCTTTCGGGCATGCCGGAACCACCTGTCAGATGTGCCAGAAACACGTGCCGGAGACGCCGGAAGCACCTGCCAAGCACGTTGGAACCACCTGCTCAACTCGCCTGAACCACCTGCCGGACATGCCAAAATCACCTGCCGACTACGCCAGAACCACTTGGCGAACACTCCGGAATCACTTGCCGGGCATGCAGGAACCACCTCTCAGACATGCGAGAACCCCGTGCCAATGACCCCGGAAGCACCAGCCGAGCACGCCGGAACCACATTCTCGACTCGCCAGAACCACCTGCCGATCACGCAAAAATCACCTGCCGGCTACGCCACAACCAGTTGGTGAACACTTTGGAATCACCTGCCAGGCTTGCTGGAACCACCTGCCAGTCATGCCAAAATCACCTGCCAACTACGCCAGAACCGCTTGGCGGACACTGCGGAAACACCTGTCGGGCCGGCTGGAACCACATCTCAGACGTGCCAGAAACGTGTTCATGAGATGCTGGAACCACACCCCGAACAGACGGATACCACCTGCCAGAACCGCCTGAACCACCTGCTGAGCACGCCGGAACCACCTGCTCGACTCACCGGTACCTCCTCCCTGACACGCCAAAATGACCTGCTGGGTATGCCAGAACCACTTGGCGGACACTCCGGAATCATCTGCCGGACATGCCGGAACCAGCTCTCAGACACACCAGAACCAAGTGCCGGAGACGCCGGAAGCACCTGCCGAGCATGCCGGAGCCACCTGCTCGACTCGCCAGAAACACCTGCCGGACACGCCAAAATCACCTGCCGGGTACGCCAGAACCACCTGGCGGACACTCCGGAATCGCCTGCCGCGCCTGCCGGAACCACCTCTCAGACGTGCCGGAAGCACGTGCCAGACACGCCGGAAACACCTACCGGACAGACCGGAACCACCTGCCAAGAACGCCGGAGCCACCTGTTCGACTCGCTGGAACCACCTGCCGGACAGGACAATATCAACTGCTGGCTATGCCAGAACCACCTGGGGGACAGTCCGGGATCACCTGCCAGCCATGGCGGAACCACCTCTCAGACGTACCAGAACCGCCTGCCGGAGAAGCTGGAAACACGTCCTGGACAGACTGGAACCACGTGACGGCCATGCCTGAACCACCTGCCGAGCACGGCGGAACCACCTGCCGGACACGCCAAAATCACAGGCGGGCTACGCCAGAACCACTTGGACGACTCTCCGAAATGACCCGCCGGGCATGTTGGAACCACCTCTCAGACGTGCCAGAAGCACGTGGCGGACAGTCCGGAATCACCTGTTGGGCATACGCAACCACCTCTGAGACGTACCAGAACCACGTGCCGTGCACACCGGAACCACCTACCGGACAGACCGGAATCAACTCTTGGGCATGCCGGAACCACCAGTCAGATGTGCCAGAAACACGTGCCGGAGACGCCGGAAGCACCTGCCGAGCACGTCGCAACCACCTGCTCAACTCGCCTGAACCACCTGCCGGACACGCCAAAATCACCTGCCCGCTACAAAAGCACCACTTCGGGGACAAGCCGGAATCACGTGAGGGGCATGCCGGCACAGCCTCTCAGACTGCACCTCGTGCCGGACACCACAGAACCACCTGCCGGACAGACCGGAACCACCTGCCGTACACGCCGGAACCACCGGCTCGACCCGCCGGAACGACCGCTGGACATGCAAAATCACCTGCCGGCTACGCCGGAAACACTTGGCGAACACTCCGGAATCACCTGCCGGGCATGCCGGAACCACCTCTCAGATATGCCAGAACCACGTGCCAATGACCCCGGAAGCACCTGCCGAGCACGCCGGAACCACCTGCTCGACTCGCCAGAACCACCTGCCGGACACGCAAAAATCACCAGCCGGCTACGCCACAACCAGTTGGGGAACACTTCGGAATCACCTGCCGGGCTTGCTGGAACCACCTGCCGGTCATGCCAAAATCACCTGCCAACTACGCCAGTACCACTTGGCGGACACTGTGGAAACACCTGTCGGGCCGGCCGGAACCACATCTCACACGTGCCAGAACCATGTGCATGAGATGCTGGAACCACACCCCGAACAGACGGAAAACACCTGCCAGACCCGTCTGAACAACCTGCCGAGCACACCGGAGCCACCTGCTCGACTCGCCGGAACCACCTACCTGACATGCCCAAATCACCAGCCGGGTATGCCAGAACCACTTGGCGGACACTCCGGAATCATCTGCTGGACATGCCGGAACCAGCTCTCAGACACACCAGAACCACGTGCCGGAGACGCCGGAAGCACCTGCCGAGCATGCCGGAGCCACCTGCTCGACTCGCCAGAAACACCTGCCGGACACGCCAAAATCACCTGCCGGGTACGCCAGAACCACCTGGCGCACACTCCGAAATCACCTGTCGCGCATGCCGGAACCACCTCTCAGACGTGCCGGAAGCACGTGCCGGACACGCCGGAATCACCTACCGGACAGACCGGAACCACCTGCCGAGCACGCCGGAGCCACCTGTTCGACTCGCTGGAACCACCTGCTGGACAGGCCAATATCAACTGCTGGCTATTGCAGAACCACCTGGGGGATGGTCCGGAATCGCGTGCCAGCCATGGCGGAACCACCTCTCAGACATACCAGAACCACCTGGCGGAGAAGCTGGAAACACGTCCTGGACAGTCTGGAACCACCTGCCGGCCAAGCCTGAACCACCTGCCAAGCACAGCGGAACAACCTGCCAGACACGCCAAAATCACCTGCGTGTTATGCCAGAACCACTTGGAGGACTCTCTGGGATGACCTGCCGGGCATGCCGGAACCACCTCTCAGACGTGCCAGAACCATGTGGCCGACAGTCCGGAATCACATGTTGGGCATGCGCAACCACCTCTGAGACGTACCAGAACCACATGCCGTGCATGCTGGAACCACCTACCGGACAGACCGGAATCACTTTTCGGGCATGCCGGAACCACCTGTCACATGTGCCAGAAACACGTGCCGGAGACGCCGGAAGCACCTGCCAAGCACATTGGAACCACCTGCTCAACTCGCCTGAACCACCTGCCGGACATGCCAAAATCACCTGCCGACGATGCCAGAACCACTTGGCGAACACTCCGGAATCACTTGCCGGGCATGCAGGAACCACCTCTCAGACATGCCAGAACCCCGTGCCAATGACCCCGGAAGCACCAGCCGAGCACGCCGGAACCACCTGCTCGACTCGCCAGAACCACCTGCCGATCACGCAAAAATCACCTGCCGGCTACGCCACAACCAGTTGGTGAATACTTTGGAATCACCTGCCAGGCTTTCTGGAACCACCTGCCAGTCATGCCAAAATCACCTGCCAACTACACCAGAACCGCTTGGCGGACACTGCGGAAACACCTGTCGGGCCGGCTGGAACCACATCTCAGACGTGCCAGAAACGTGTTCATGAGATGCTGGAACCACACCACGAACAGACGGATACCACCTGCCAGAACCGCCTGAACCACCTGCCGAGCACACTGGAACCACCTGCTCGACTCGCCGGAACCACCTACCTGACACGCAAAAACCACCGGCCGGGTATGCCAGAACCACTTGGTGGTCACTCCGGAATCATCTGCCAGACATGCCAGAAGCAGCTATCAGACACACCAGAACAACCGGCCGGAGACGCCAGAAGCACCTGCTGAGCATGCCTGAGCCACCTGCTCGACTCTCAAGAAACACCTGCCAGACGCGCCAAAGTCACCTGCCTACTACACCAGAAGCACTTGGCAGACAAGCCGGAATCACGTGAAGGGCATGCCGTCACAATCTCTCAGACGTGCCAGAACCTCGTGCCGGACACCCCAGAACACCCTGCCGGACAGACCGGAACCACCTGCCGGACACGCCGGAACCACCGGCGCGACTCGCCGGAACCACCCCCGGACATGCAAAATCACCTGCCGGCTACACCAGAAACACTTGGTGAACACACCGGAATCACCTGCCGGGCATGTCGGAAGTACCTCTCAGACATGTCAGAACCACGTGCAAAGGACACCGGAAGCACCTGCCGAGCACGCCGGAACCACCTGCCGGACACGCCAAAATCACCTGCCAGGTATGCCAGAACCACTTTGTGGACACTCCGAAATCATCTGCCGGACATGCCAGAAGCAGCTCTCAGACACCCCAGAACCACATGCCGGACACGCCGGAAGCACCTGCTGAGCATGCCTGAGCCACCTGCTCGACTCACAAGAAACACCTGCCGGACACGCCAACATCACCTGCCGAGTACGCCAGAACCACTTGGCGGACACTCCGGAATCACAGGTCGGGCATGCCGGAACCACCTCTCAGACTTGCCAGAACCATGTTCCGGACACGCCGGTACCACCTGCCGAGTATGCCGGAACCACCTGATCCACTCCCGAGGACCACCTGCTGGACACGCCAAAATCACCTGCTGGCTACGCCAGAACCACTCGGCAGACACTCCGGAATAACCTGCCGGGCATGCCGGAACCACCTCTTAGACATGCCAGAAGGACGTGTCGGACACGCCGGAAACACCTACCGGACAGACCGGAACCACCTGCTTGACATCCCGGAACCACCTGCTGAGCACGCCGGAGCCGCCTGCTCGATAGGCCGGAACCACCTGCCAGACAGGCCAAAATCAACAGCTGGCTATGCTAGAACCACCTGGCGGACAGTCCAAAATCACCTGCCTGGCATGCAGGAACCACCTCTCAGACGTAACAGAATCACGTTCCGGACACGCTGCAACCACATCCTGGACAGACTGGAACCACCTGCCGAGCTCGCCGGAACCACCTGCTCGACTGGCAGGACAATCGTGCCGGACACGCCAAAAGGAACTGCCGGCTACACCAGAACCACATAACCGACACTCAAGAATCACCTGCCTGGCATGCCTGAACCACCTCTCAGACGTGCCAGAAGCACGTGCCGGACATGCCGGAACGACCTACGGGACAGACCGGAACCACCTGCCTGACATGCCGGAACCACCTGCCGAGCACGCCAGAGCCACCTGCTCCCCTTGCCGGAACCACCTGCCAGACAGGCCAAAATCAACAGCTGGCTGTGCGAGAACCACCTGGGGGACAGTCCGGAATCACCTGCCAGCCATGGCGGAACCACCTCTCAGACGTGCCGGAAGCACGTGCCGGACACGCCGGAATCACCTACCGGACAGACCGGAACCACCTGCCGAGGACGCCGGAGCCACCTGTTCGACTCGCTGGAACCACCTGCCGGACAGGCCAATATCAACTGCTGGCTATGCCAGAACCACCTGGGGGACGGTCCGGAATCACCTGCCAGCCATGGCGGAACCACCTCTCAGACGTACCAGAACCACATGCCGGAGAAGCTGGAAACACGTCCTGGACAGTCTGGAACCACCTGCCGGCCAAGCCTGAACCACCTGCCAAGCACAACGGAACAACCTGCCAGACACGCCAAAATCACCTGCGTGTTATGCCAGAACCACTCGGAGGACTCTCTGGGATGACCTGCCGGGCATGCCGGAACCACCTCTCAGACGTGCGAGAACCAGGTGGCGGACAGTCCGGAATCACCTGTTGGGCATGCGCAACCACCTCTGAGACGTACCAGAACCACATGCCGTGCAGGCTGCAACCACCTACCGGACAGACCGGAATCACCTTTCGGGCATGCCGGAACCACCTGTCAGATGTGCCAGAAACACGTGCCGGAGACGCCGGAAGCACCTGCCAAGCACGTTGGAACCACCTGCTCAACTCGCCTGAACCACCTGCCGGACATGCCAAAATCACCTGCCGACTACGCCAGAACCACTTGGCGAACACTCCGGAATCACTTGCCGGGCATGCAGGAACCACCTCTCAGACATGCGAGAACCCCGTGCCAATGACCCCGGAAGCACCAGCCGAGCACGCCGGAACCACCTGCTCGACTCGCCAGAACCACCTGCTGATCACGCAAAAGTCACCTGCCGGCTACGCCACAACCAGTTGGTGAACACTTTGGAATCACCTGCCAGGCTTGCTGGAACCACCTGCCAGTCATGCCAAAATCACCTGCCAACTACGCCAGAACCGCTTGGCGGACACTGCGGAAACACCTGTCGGGCCGGCTGGAACCACATCTCAGACGTGCCAGAAACTTGTTCATGAGATGCTGGAACCACACCCCGAACAGACGGATACCACCTGCCAGAACCGCCTGAACCACCTGCTGAGCACGCCGGAACCACCTGCTCGACAAACCGGTACCTCCTCCCTGACACGCCAAAATCACCTGCTGGGTATGCCAGAACCACTTGGCGGACACTCCGGAATCATCTGCCGGACATGCCGGAACCAGCTCTCAGACACACCAGAACCAAGTGCCGGAGACGCCGGAAGCACCTGCCGAGCAAGCCGGAGCCACCTGCTCGACTCGCCAGAAACACCTGCCGGACACGCCAAAATCACCTGCTGGGTACGCCAGAACCACCTGGCGGACACTACGGAATCACCTGCCGCGCATGCCGGAACCACCTCTCAGACGTGCCGGAAGCACGTGCCAGACACGCCGGAAACACCTAACGGACAGACCGGAACCACCTGCCAAGAACGCCAGAGCCACCTGTTCGACTCGCTGGAACCACCTGCCGGACAGGCCAATATCAACTGCTGGCTATGCCAGAACCACCAGGGGGCAGTCCGGGATCACCTGCCAGCCATGGCGGAACCACCTCTCACACGTACCAGAACCACCTGCCGGAGAAGCTGGAAACACGTCCTGGACAGACTGGAACCACGTGACGGCCATGCCTGAACCACCTGCCGAGCACGGCGGAACCACCTGCCGGACACGCCAAAATCACCTGCGGGCTACACCAGAACCACTTGGACGACTCTCCGAAATGACCTGCCGGGCATGTTGGAACCACCTCTCAGACGTGCCAGAAGCACGTGGCGGACAGTCCGGAATCACCTGTTGGGCATACGCAACCACCTCTGAGACGTACCAGAACCACGTGCCATGCACGCCGGAACCACCTACCGGACAGACCGGAATCAACTTTTGGGCATGCCGGAACCACCAGTCAGATGTGCCAGAAACACGTGCCGGAGACGCCGGAAGAACCTGCCGAGCACGTCGCAACCACCTGCTCAACTCGCCTCAACCACCTGCCGGACACGCCAAAATCACCTGCCCGCTACACCAGCACCACTTCGGGTACAAGCCGGAATCACGTGAGGGGCATACCGGCACAGCATCTCAGACTGAACCTCGTGCCGGACACCACAGAACCACCTGCCGGACAGACCGGAACCACCTGCCGGACACGCCGGAACCACCGGCTCGACCCGCCGGGACGACCGCTGGACATGCAAAATCACCTGACGGCTATGCCGGAAACACTTGGCGAACACTCTGGAATCACCTTCCGGGCATGCCGGAACCACCTGTCAGATATGCCAGAACCACGTGCCAATGAACCCGGAAGCACCTGCCGAGCACGCCTGAACCACCTGCTCGACTCGCCAGATCCACCTGTCAGACACGCAAAAATCACCTGCCGGCTACGCCACAACCAGTTGGGGAACACTTCGGAATCACCTGCCGGGCTTGCTGGAACCACCTGCCGGTCATGCCAAAATCACCTGCCAACTACTCCAGTACCACTTGGCGGACACTGTGGAAACACCTGTCGGGCCGGCCGGAACCACATCTCAGACGTGCCAGAACCATGTGCATGAGATGCTGGAACCACACCCCGAACAGACGGAAAACACCTGCCAGACCCGTCTGAACAACCTGCCGAGCATGCCGGAGCCACCTGCTCGACTCGCCGGAACCACCTACCTGACATGCCCAAATCACCAGCCGGGTATGCCAGAACCACTTGGCGGACACTCCGGAATCATCTGCCGGACATGCCGGAACCAGCTCTCAGACACACCAGAACCACGTGCCGGAGACGCCGGAAGCACCTGCCGAGCATGCCGGAGCCACCTGCTCGACTCGCCAGAAACACCTGCCGGACACGCCAAAATCACCTGCCGGGTACGCCAGAACCACCTGGCGGACACTCCGAAATCACCTGTCGCGCATGCCGGAACCACCTCTCAGACGTGCCGGAAGCACGTGCCGGACACGCCGGAATCACCTACCGGACAGACCGGAACCACCTGCCGAGCACGCCGGAGCCACCTGTTCGACTCGCTGGAACCACCTGCCGGACAGGCCAATATCAACTGCTGGCTATTGCAGAACCACCTGGGGGATGGTCCGGAATCGCGTGCCAGCCATGGCGGAACCACCTCTCAGACATACCAGAACCACCTGCCGGAGAAGCTGGAAACACGTCCTGGACAGTCTGGAACCACCTGCCGGCCAAGCCTGAACCACCTGCCAAGCACAGCGGAACAACCTGCCAGACACCCAAAAGTCACCTGCGTGTTATGCCAGAACCACTCGGAGGACTCTCTGGGATGACCTGCCGGGCATGCCGGAACCACCTCTCAGACGTGCCAGAACCATGTGGCCGACAGTCCGGAATCACCTGTTGGGCATGCGCAACCACCTCTGAGACGTACCAGAACCACATGCCGTGCAGGCTGGAACCACCTACCGGACAGACCTGAATCACCTTTCGGGCATGCCGGAACCACCTGTCACATGTGCCAGGAACACGTGCCGGAGACGCCGGAAGCACCTGCCAATCACATTGGAACCACCTGCTCAACTCGCCTGAACCACCTGCCGGACATGCCAAAATCACCTGCCGACGATGCCAGAACCACTTGGCGAACACTCCGGAATCACTTGCCGGGCATGCAGGAACCACCTCTCAGACATGCCAGAACCCCGTGCCAATGACCCCGGAAGCACCAGCCGAGCACGCCGGAACCACATTCTCGACTCGCCAGAACCACCTGCCGATCACGCAAAAATCACCTGCCGGCTACGCCACAACCAGTTGGTGAACACTTTGGAATCACCTGCCAGGCTTGCTGGAACCACCTGCCAGTCATGCCAAAATCACCTGCCAACTACGCCAGAACCGCTTGGCGGACACTGTGGAAACACCTGTCGGGCCGGCTGGAACCACATCTCAGACGTGCCAGAAACGTGTTCATGAGATGCTGGAACCACACCCCGAACAGACGGATACCACCTGCCAGAACCGCCTGAACCACCTGCTGAGCACGCCGGAACCACCTGCTCGACTCACCGGTACCACCTCCCTGACACGCCAAAATGACCTGCTGGGTATGCCAGAACCACTTGGCGGACACTCCGGAATCATCTGCCGGACATGCCGGAACCAGCTCTCAGACACACCAGAACCAAGTGCCGGAGACGCCGGAAGCACCTGCCGAGCATGCCGGAGCCACCTGCTCGACTCGCCAGAAACACCTGCCGGACACGCCAAAATCACCTGCCGGGTACGCCAGAACCACCTGGCGGACACTCCGGAATCGCCTGCCGCGCCTGCCGGAACCACCTCTCAGACGTGCCGGAAGCACGTGCCAGACACGCCGGAAACACCTACCGGACAGACCGGAACCACCTGCCAAGAACGCCGGAGCCACCTGTTCGACTCGCTGGAACCACCTGCCGGACAGGACAATATCAACTGCTGGCTATGCCAGAACCACCTGGGGGACAGTCCGGGATCACCTGCCAGCCATGGCGGAACCACCTCTCAGACGTACCAGAACCGCCTGCCGGAGAAGCTGGAAACACGTCCTGGACAGACTGGAACCACGTGACGGCCATGCCTGAACCACCTGCCGAGCACGGCGGAACCACCTGCCGGACACGCCAAAATCACAGGCGGGCTACGCCAGAACCACTTGGACGACTCTCCGAAATGACCCGCCGGGCATGTTGGAACCACCTCTCAGACGTGCCAGAAGCACGTGGCGGACAGTCCGGAATCACCTGTTGGGCATACGCAACCACCTCTGAGACGTACCAGAACCACGTGCCGTGCACACCGGAACCACCTACCGGACAGACCGGAATCAACTCTTGGGCATGCCGGAACCACCAGTCAGATGTGCCAGAAACACGTGCCGGAGACGCCGGAAGCACCTGCCGAGCACGTCGCAACCACCTGCTCAACTCGCCTGAACCACCTGCCGGACACGCCAAAATCACCTGCCCGCTACAAAAGCACCACTTCGGGGACAAGCCGGAATCACGTGAGGGGCATGCCGGCACAGCCTCTCAGACTGCACCTCGTGCCGGACACCACAGAACCACCTGCCGGACAGACCGGAACCACCTGCCGTACACGCCGGAACCACCGGCTCGACCCGCCGGAACGACCGCTGGACATGCAAAATCACCTGCCGGCTACGCCGGAAACACTTGGCGAACACTCCGGAATCACCTGCCGGGCATGCCGGAACCACCTCTCAGATATGCCAGAACCACGTGCCAATGACCCCGGAAGCACCTGCCGAGCACGCCGGAACCACCTGCTCGACTCGCCAGAACCACCTGCCGGACACGCAAAAATCACCAGCCGGCTACGCCACAACCAGTTGGGGAACACTTCGGAATCACCTGCCGGGCTTGCTGGAACCACCTGCCGGTCATGCCAAAATCACCTGCCAACTACGCCAGTACCACTTGGCGGACACTGTGGAAACACCTGTCGGGCCGGCCGGAACCACATCTCACACGTGCCAGAACCATGTGCATGAGATGCTGGAACCACACCCCGAACAGACGGAAAACACCTGCCAGACCCGTCTGAACAACCTGCCGAGCACACCGGAGCCACCTGCTCGACTCGCCGGAACCACCTACCTGACATGCCCAAATCACCAGCCGGGTATGCCAGAACCACTTGGCGGACACTCCGGAATCATCTGCTGGACATGCCGGAACCAGCTCTCAGACACACCAGAACCACGTGCCGGAGACGCCGGAAGCACCTGCCGAGCATGCCGGAGCCACCTGCTCGACTCGCCAGAAACACCTGCCGGACACGCCAAAATCACCTGCCGGGTACGCCAGAACCACCTGGCGCACACTCCGAAATCACCTGTCGCGCATGCCGGAACCACCTCTCAGACGTGCCGGAAGCACGTGCCGGACACGCCGGAATCACCTACCGGACAGACCGGAACCACCTGCCGAGCACGCCGGAGCCACCTGTTCGACTCGCTGGAACCACCTGCTGGACAGGCCAATATCAACTGCTGGCTATTGCAGAACCACCTGGGGGATGGTCCGGAATCGCGTGCCAGCCATGGCGGAACCACCTCTCAGACATACCAGAACCACCTGGCGGAGAAGCTGGAAACACGTCCTGGACAGTCTGGAACCACCTGCCGGCCAAGCCTGAACCACCTGCCAAGCACAGCGGAACAACCTGCCAGACACGCCAAAATCACCTGCGTGTTATGCCAGAACCACTCGGAGGACTCTCTGGGATGACCTGCCGGGCATGCCGGAACCACCTCTCAGACGTGCCAGAACCATGTGGCCGACAGTCCGGAATCACATGTTGGGCATGCGCAACCACCTCTGAGACGTACCAGAACCACATGCCGTGCATGCTGGAACCACCTACCGGACAGACCGGAATCACTTTTCGGGCATGCCGGAACCACCTGTCACATGTGCCAGAAACACGTGCCGGAGACGCCGGAAGCACCTGCCAAGCACATTGGAACCACCTGCTCAACTCGCCTGAACCACCTGCCGGACATGCCAAAATCACCTGCCGACGATGCCAGAACCACTTGGCGAACACTCCGGAATCACTTGCCGGGCATGCAGGAACCACCTCTCAGACATGCCAGAACCCCGTGCCAATGACCCCGGAAGCACCAGCCGAGCACGCCGGAACCACCTGCTCGACTCGCCAGAACCACCTGCCGATCACGCAAAAATCACCTGCCGGCTACGCCACAACCAGTTGGTGAATACTTTGGAATCACCTGCCAGGCTTTCTGGAACCACCTGCCAGTCATGCCAAAATCACCTGCCAACTACACCAGAACCGCTTGGCGGACACTGCGGAAACACCTGTCGGGCCGGCTGGAACCACATCTCAGACGTGCCAGAAACGTGTTCATGAGATGCTGGAACCACACCCCGAACAGACGGATACCACCTGCCAGAACCGCCTGAACCACCTGCTGAGCACGCCGGAACCACCTGCTCGACTCACCGGTACCACCTCCCTGACACGCCAAAATCACCTGCTGGGTATGCCAGAACCACTTGGCGGACACTCCGGAATCATCTGCCGGACATGCCGGAACCAGCTCTCAGACACACCAGAACCAAGTGCCGGAGACGCCGGAAGCACCTGCCGAGCATGCCGGAGCCACCTGCTCGACTCGCCAGAAACACCTGCCGGACACGCCAAAATCACCTGCCGGGTATGCCAGAACCACCTGGCGGACACTACGGAATCAGCTGCCGCGCATGCCGGAACCACCTCTCAGACGTACCGGAAGCACCTGCCAGACACGCCGGAAACACCTTCGGACAGACCGGAACCACCTGCCAAGAACGCCGGAGCCACCTGTTCGACTCGCTGGAACCACCTGCCGGACAGGCCAATATCAACTGCTGGCTATGCCAGAACCACCTGGGGGACAGTCCGGGATCACCTGCCAGCCATGGCGGAACCACCTCTCAGACGTACCAGAACCACCTGCCGGAGAAGCTGGAAACACGTCCTGGACAGACTGGAACCACGTGACGGCCATGCCTGAACCTCCTGCCGAGCACGGCGGAACCACCTGCCGGACACGCCAAAATCACCTGCGGGCCACGCCAGAACCACTTGGACGACTCTCCTTAATGACCTGCCGGGCATGTTGGAACCACCTCTCAGACGTGCCAGAAGCACGTGGCGGACAGTCCGGAATCACCTGTTGGGCATACGCAACCACCTCTGAAACGTACCAGAACCACGTGCCGTGCACGCCGGAACCACCTACCGGACAGACCGGAATCAACTTTTGGGCATGCCGGAACCACCAGTCAGATGTGCCAGAAACACGTGCCGGAGACGCCGGAAGCACCTGCCGAGCACGTCGCAACCACCTGCTCAACTCGCCTGAACCACCTGCCGGACACGCCAAAATCACCTGCCCGCTACACCAGCACCACTTCGGGGACAAGCCGGAATCACGTGAGGGGCATGCCAGCACAACCTCTCAGACTGAACCTCGTGCCGGACACCACAGAACCACCTTCCGGACAGACCGGAACCACCTGCCGGACACGCCGGGACCACCGGCTCGACCCGCCGGAACGACCGCTGGACATGCAAAATCACCTGCCGGCTACGCCGGAAACACTTGGCGAACACTCCGGAATCACCTGCCGGGCATGCCGGAACCACCTCTCAGATATGCCAGAACCACGTGCCAATGACCCCGGAAGCACCTGCCGAGCACGCCGGAACCACCTGCTCGACTCGCCAGAACCAACTGCCGGACACACAAAAATCACCAGCCGGCTACGCCACAACCAGTTGGGGAACACTTCGGAATCACCTGCCGGGCTTGCTGGAACCACCTGCCGGTCATGCCAAAATCACCTGCCAACTACGCCAGTACCACTTGGCGGACACTGTGGAAACACCTGTCGGGCCGGCCGGAACCACATCTCAGACGTGCCAGAACCATGTGCATGAGATGCTGGAACCACACCCAGAACAGACGGAAAACACCTGCCAGACCCGTCTGAAAAACCTGCCGAGCACGCCTGAGACACCTGCTCGACTCGCCGGAACCACCTACCTGACATGCCCAAATCACCAGCCGGGTATGCCAGAACCACTTGGCGGACACTCCGGAATCATCTGCCGGACATGCCGGAACCAGCTCTCAGACACACCAGAACCACGTGCCGGAGACGCCGGAAGCACCTGCCGAGCATGCCGGAGCCGCCTGCTCGACTCGCCAGAAGCACCTGCCGGACACGCCAAAATCACCTGCCGGGTACGCCAGAACAACCTGGCGGACACTCCGAAATCACCTGTCGCGCATGCCGGAACCACCTCTCAGACGTGCCGGAAGCACGTGCCGGACACGCCGGAATCACCTACCGGACAGACCGGAACCACATGCCGAGCACGCCGGAGCCACCTGTTCGACTCGCTGGAACCACCTGCAGGACAGGCCAATATCAACTGCTGGCTATGCCAGAACCACCTGGGGGACGGTCCAGAATCGCCTGTCATCCATGGCGGAACCACCTCTCAGACGTACCAGAACCACCTGCCGGAGAAGCTGGAAACACGTCCTGGACAGTCTGGAACCACCTGCCGGCCAAGCCTGAACCACCTGCCAAGCACAACGGAACAACCTGCCAGACACGCCAAAATCACCTGCGTGTTATGCCAGAACCACTTGGAGGACTCTCTGGGATGACCTGCCGGGCATGCCGGAACCACCTCTCAGACGTGCCAGAACCAGGTGGCGGACAGTCCGGAATCACCTGTTGGGCATGCGCAACCACCTCTGAGACGTACCAGAACCACATGCCGTGCAGGCTGGAACCACCTACCGGACAGACCGGAATCCCCTTTCGGGCATGCCGGAACCACCTGTCAGATGTGCCAGAAACACGTGCCGGAGACTCCAGAAGCACCTGCCAAGCACGTTGGAACCACCTGCTCAACTCGCCTGAACCACCTGCCGGACACGCCAAAATCACCTGCCGGGTATGCCAGAACCACCTGGCGGACACTACGGAATCACCTGCTGCGCATGCCGGAACCACTTCTCAGACGTGCCGGAAGCACGTGCCAGACACGCCGGAAACACCTACCGGACAGACCGGAACCACCTGCCAAGAACGCCGGAGCCACCTGTTCGACTCGCTGGAACCACCTGCCGGACAGGCCTATATCAACTGCTGGCTATGCCAGAAACACCTGGGGGACAGTCCGGGATCACCTGCCAGCCATGGCGGAACCACCGCTCACACGTACCAGAACCATCTGCCGGAGAACCTGGAAACACGTCCTGAGCAGACTGGAATCACGTGACGGCCATGCCTGAACCACCTGCCGAGCACGGCGGAACCACCTGCCGGACACGCCAAAATCACCTGCGGGCTACGCCAGAACCACTTGGACGACTCTCCGAAATGACCTGCCGGGCATGTTGGAACCACCTCTCAGACGTGCCAGAAGCACGTGGCGGACAGTCCGGAATCACCTGTTGGGCATACGCAACCACCTCTGAGACGTACCAGAACCACGTGCCGTGCACGCCGGAACCACCTACCGGAGAGACCGGAATCAACTTTTGGGCATGCCGGAACCAACAGTCAGATGTGCCAGAAACACGTGCCGGAGACGCCGGAAGCACCTGCCGAGCACGTCGCAACCAGCTGCTCAACTCGCCTGAACCACCTGCCAGACACTCCAAAATCACCTGAGCGCTACACCAGCACCACTTCGGGGACAAGCCGGAATCACGTGAGGGGCATGCCGGCACAGCCTCTCAGACTGAACCTCGTGCCGGACACCACAGAACCACCTGCCGGACAGACCGGAACCACCTGCCGGACACGCCGGAACCACCGGCTCGACCCGCCGGAACAACCGCTGGACATGCAAAATCACCTGACGGCTACGCCGGAAACACTTGGCGAGCACTCCGGAATCACCTGCCGGGCATGCTGGAACCACCTCTCAGATATGCCAGAACCACGTGCCAATGACCCCGGAGGCACGCCGGAACCACCTGCTCGACTCGCCAGAACCACCTGCCGGACACGCAAAAATCACCTGCCGGCTACGACACAACCAGTTGGGGAACACTTCAGAATCACCTGCCGGGCTTGCTGGAACCACCTGCCGGTCATGCCAAAATCACCTGCCAACTACGCCAGTACCACTTGGCGGACACTGTGGAAACACCTGTCGGGCCGGCCGGAACCGCATCTCAGACGTGCCAGAACCATGTGCATGAGATGCTGGAACCACACCCCGAACAGACGGAAAACACCTGCCAGACCCGTCTGAACAACCTGCCGAGCACACCGGAGCCACCTGCTCGACTCGCCGGAACCACCTACCTGACATGCCCAAATCACCAGCCGGGTATGCCAGAACCACTTGGCGGACACTCCGGAATCATCTGCCGGACATGCCGGAACCAGCTCTCAGACACACCAGAACCACGTGCCGGAGACGCCGGAAGCACCTGCCGAGCATGCCGGAGCCACCTGCTCGACTCGCCAGAAACACCTGCCGGACACGCCAAAATCACCTGCCGGGTACGCCAGAACCACCTGGCGCACACTCCGAAATCACCTGTCGCGCATGCCGGAACCACCTCTCAGACGTGCCGGAAGCACGTGCCGGACACGCCGGAATCACCTACCGGACAGACTGGAACCACATGCCGAGCACGCCGGAGCCACCTGTTCGACTCGCTGGAACCACCTGCCGGACAGGCCAATATCAACTGCTGGCTATTGCAGAACCACCTGGGGGATGGCCCGGAATCGCGTGCCAGCCATGGCGGAACCACCTCTCAGACATACCAGAACCACCTGCCGGAGAAGCTGGAAACACGTCCTGGACAGTCTGGAACCACCTGCCGGCCAAGCCTGAACCACCTGCCAAGCACAGCGGAACAACCTGCCAGACACGCCAAAATCACCTGGGTGTTATGCCAGAACCACTCGGAGGACTCTCTGGGATGACCTGCCGGGCATGCCGGAACCACCTCTCAGACGTGCAAGAACCATGTGGCCGACAGTCCGGAATCACATGTTGGGCATGCGCAACCACCTCTGAGACGTACCAGAACCACATGCCGTGCAGGCTGGAACCACCTACCGGACAGACCGGAATCACATTTCGGGCATGCCGGAACCACCTGTCACATGTGCCAGAAACACGTGCCGGAGACGCCGGAAGCACCTGCCAAGCACATTGGAACCACCTGCTCAACTCGCCTGAACCACCTGCCGGACATGCCAAAATCACCTGCCGACGATGCCAGAACCACTTGGCGAACACTCCGGAATCACTTGCAGGGCATGCAGGAACCACCTCTCAGACATGCCAGAACCCCGTGCCAATGACCCCGGAAGCACCAGCCGAGCACGCCGGAACCACCTGCTCGACTCGCCAGAACCACCTGCCGATCACGCAAAAATCACCTGCCGGCTACGCCACAACCAGTTGGTGAATACTTTGGAATCACCTGCCAGGCTTGCTGGAACCACCTGCCAGTCATGCCAAAATCACCTGCCAACTACACCAGAACCGCTTGGCGGACACTGCGGAAACACCTGTCGGGCCGGCTGGAACCACATCTCAGACGTGCCAGAAACGTGTTCATGAGATGCTGGAACCACACCCCGAACAGACGGATACCACCTACCAGAACCGCCTGAACCACCTGCTGAGCACGCCGGAACCATCTGCTCGACTAACCGGTACCACCTCCCTGACACGCCAAAATCACCTGCTGGGTATGCCAGAACCACTTGGCGGACACTCCGGAATCATCTGCCGGACATGCCGGAACCAGCTCTCAGACACACCAGAACCAAGTGCCGGAGACGCCGGAAGAACCTGCCGAGCATGCCGGAGCCACCTGCTCGACTCGCCAGAAACACCTGCCGGACACGCCAAAATCACCTGCCGGGTATGCCAGAACCACCTGGCGGACACTACGGAATCACTTGCCGCGCATGCCGGAACCACCTCTCAGACGTGCCGGAAGCACGTGCCAGACACGCCGGAAACACCTTCGGACAGACCGGAACCACCTGCCAAGAACGCCGGAGCCACCTGTTCGACTCGCTGGAACCACCTGCCGGACAGGCCAATATCAACTGCTGGCTATGCCAGAACCACCTGGGGGACAGTCCGGGATCACCTGCCAGCCATGGCGGAACCACCTCTCAGACGTACCAGAACCACCTGCCGGAGAAGCTGGAAACACGTCCTGGACAGACTGGAACCACGTGACGGCCATGCCTGAACCACCTGCCGAGCACGGCGGAACCACCTACCGGACACGCCAAAATCACCTGCGGGCCACGCCAGAACCACTTGGACGACTCTCCTTAATGAACTGCCGGGCATGTTGGAACCACCTCTCAGACGTGCCAGAAGCACGTGGCGGACAGTCCGGAATCACCTGTTGGGCATACGCAACCACCTCTGAAACGTACCAGAACCACGTGCCGTGCACGCCGGAACCACCTACCGGACAGACCGGAATCAACTTTTGGGCATGCCGGAACCACCAGTCAGATGTGCCAGAAACACGTGCCGGAGACGCCGGAAGCACCTGCCGAGCACGTCGCAACCACCTGCTCAACTCGCCTGAACCACCTGCCGGACACGCCAAAATCACCTGCCCGCTACACCAGCACCACTTCGGGGACAAGCCGGAATCACGTGAGGGGCATGCCAGCACAGCCTCTCAGACTGAACCTCGTGCCGGACACCACAGAACCACCTTCCGGACAGACCGGAACCACCTGCCGGACACGCCGGGACCACCGGCTCGACCCGCCGGAACGACCGCTGGACATGCAAAATCACCTGCCGGCTACGCCGGAAACACTTGGCGAACACTCCGGAATCACCTGCCGGGCATGCCGGAACCACCTGTCAGATGTGCCAGAAACACGTGCCGGAGACGCCGGAAGCACCTGCCAAGCACGTTGGAACCACCTGCTCAACTCGACTGAACCACCTGCCGGACATGCCAAAATCACCTGCCGACTATGCCAGAACCACTTGGCGAACACTCCGGAATCGCTTGCCGGGCATGCAGGAACCACCTCTCAGACATGCCAGAACCCCGTGCCAATGACCCCGGAAGCACCAGCCGAGCACGCCGGAACCACCTGCTCGACTCGCCAGAACCACCTGCCGATCACGCAAAAATCACCTGCCGGCTACGCCACAACCAGTTGGTGAACACTTTGGAATCACCTGCCAGGCTTGCTGGAACCACCTGCCAGTCATGCCAAAATCACCTGCCAACTACGCCAGAACCGATTAGCGGACACTGCGGAAACACCTGTCGGGCCGGCTGGAACCACATCTCAGACGTGCCAGAAACGTGTCCGAGAGATGCTGGAACCACATCCCGAACAGACGGATACCACCTGCCAGAACCGCCTGAACCACCTGCTGAGCACGCCAGAAACACCTGCTCGACTCACCGGTACCACCTCCCTGACACGCCAAAATCACCTGCTGGGTATGCCAGAACCACTTGGCGGACACTCCGGAATCATCTGCCGGACATGCCGGAACCAGCTCTCAGACACACCAGAACCAAGTGCCGGAGACGCCGGAAGCACCTGCCGAGAATGCCGGAGCCACCTGCTCGACTCGCCAGAAACACCTGCCGGACACGCCAAAATCACCTGCCAGGTACGCCAGATCCACCAGGCGGACACTACGGAATCACCTGCCGCGCATGCCGGAACCACCTCTCAGACGTGCCGGAAGCACGTGCCGGACACGCCGGAAACACCTACCGGACAGACCGGAATCAACTTTTGGGCATGCCGGAACCAAAAGTCAGATGTGCCAGAAACACGTGCCGGAGACGCCGGAAGCACCTGCCGAGCACGTCGCAACCACCTGCTCAACTCGCCTGAAGCACCTGCCGGACACGCCAAAATCACCTGCCCGCTACACCAGCACCACTTCGGGGATAAGCCGGAATCACGTGAGGGGCATGCCGGCACAGCCTCTCAGGCTGAACCTCGTGCCGGACACCACAGAACCACCTGCCGGACAGACCGGAACCACCTGCCGGACACGCCGGAACCACCGGCTCGACCCGCAGGAACGACCGCTGGACATGCAAAATCACCTGCCGGCTACGCCGGAAACACTTGGCGAACACTCCGGAATCACCTGCCGGGCATGCCGGAACCACCTCTCAGATATGCCAGAACCACGTGCCAATGACCCCGGAAGCACCTGCCGAGCACGCCGGAACCACCTGCTCGACTCGCCAGAACCACCTGCCGGACACGCAAAAATCACCTGCCGGCTACGCCACAACCAGTTGGGGAACACTTCGGAATCACCTGCCAGGCTGGCTGGAACCACCTGCCGGTCATGCCAAAATCACCTGCCAACTACGCCAGTACCACTTGGCGGACACTGTGGAAACACCTGTCTGGCCGGCCGGAACCACATCTCAGACGTGCCAGAACCATGTGCATGAGATGCTGGAACCACACCCCGAACAGACAGATACCACCTGCCAGAACCGCCTGAACCACCTGCTGAGCACGCCGGAACCACCTGCTCGACTCACCGGTACCACCTCCCTGACACGCCAAAATCACCTGCTGGGTATGCCAGAACCACTTGGCGGACACTCCGGAATCATCTGCCGGACATGCCGGAACCAGCTCTCAGACACACCAGAACCAAGTGCCGGAGACGCCGGAAGCACCTGCCGAGCATGCCGGAGCCACCTGCTCGACTCGCCAGAAACACCTGCCGGACACGCCAAAATCACCTGCCAGGTACGCCAGAACAACCGGGCGGACACTACGGAATCACCTGCCGCGCATGCTGGAACTACCTCTCAGATGTGCCGGAAGCACGTGCCGGACACGCCGGAAACACCTACCGGACAGACCGGAACCACCTGCCAAGAATGCCGGAGCCACCTGTTCGACTCGCTGGAAGCACCTGCCGGACAGGCCAATATCAACTGCTGGCTATGCCAGAACCAACTGGGGGACGGTCCGGGATCACCTGCCAGCCATGGCGGAACCACCTCTCAGACGTACCAGAACCACCTGCCGGAGAAGCTGGAAACACGTCCTGGACAGACTGGAACCACGTGACGGCCATGCCTGAACCACCTGCCGAGCACGGCGGAACCACCTGCCGGACATGCCAAAATCACCTGCGGGCTACGCCAGAACCACTTGGACGACTCTCCGAAATGACCTGCCGGGCATGTTGGAACCACCTCTCAGACGTGCCAGAAGCACGTGGCGGACAGTCCGGAATCACCTGTTGGGCATACGCAACCACCTCTGAGACGTACCAGAACCACGTGCCGTGCACGCCGGAACCACCTACCGGACAGACCGGAATCAACTTTTGGGCATGCCGGAACCAACAGTCAGATGTGCCAGAAACACGTGCCGGAGACGCCGGAAGCACCTGCCGAGCACGTCGCAACCACCTGCTCAAATCGCCTGAACCACCTGCCGGACACGCCAAAATCACCTGCCCGCTACACCAGCACCACTTCGGGGACAAGCCGGAATCACGTGAGGGGCATGCCGGCACAGCCTCTCAGGCTGAACCTCGTGCCGGACACCACAGAACCACCTGCCGGACAGACCGGAACCACCTGCCGGACACGCCGGAACCACCGGCTCGACCCGCCGGAACGACCGCTGGACATGCAAAATCACCTGCCGGCTACGCCGGAAACACTTGGCGAACACTCCGGAATCGCCTGCCGGGCATGCCGGAACCACCTCTCAGACATGCCAGAACCACGTGCCAATGACCCTGTAAGCACCTGCCGAGCACGCCGGAACCACCTGCTCGACTCACCAGAACCACCTGCCGGACACGCAAAAATCACCTGCCGGCTACGCCACAACCAGTTGGGGAACAATTCGGAATCACCTGCCGGGCTTGCTGGAACCACCTGCCGGTCATGCCAAAATCACCTGCCAACTACGCCAGTACCACTTGGCGGACACTGTGGAAACACCTGTCGGGCCGGCCGGAACCGCATCTCAGACGTGCCAGAACCATGTGCATGAGATGCTGGAACCACACCCCGAACAGACGGAAAACACCTGCCAGACCCTTCTGAACAACCTGCCGAGCACGCCTGAGCCACCTGCTCGACTCGCCGGAACCACCTACCTGACATGCCCAAATCACCAGCCGGGTATGCCAGAACCACTTGGCGGACACTCCGGAATCATCTGCCGGACATCCCGGAACCAGCTCTCAGACACACCAGAACCACGTGCCGGAGACGCCGGAAGCACCTGCCGAGCATGCCGGAGCCACCTGCTCGACTCGCCAGAAACACCTGCCGGACACGCCAAAATCACCTGCCGGGTACGCCAGAACCACCTGGCGGACACTCCGAACCCACCTGTCGCGCATGCCGGAACCACCTCTCAGACGTGCCGGAAGCACGTGCCGGACACGCCGGAATCACCTACCGGACAGACCGGAACCACATGCCGAGCACGCCGGAGCCACCTGTTCGACTCGCTGGAACCACCTGCCGGACAGGCCAATATCAACTGCTGGCTATGCCAGAACCACCTGGGGGACGGTCCGGAATCACCTGCCAGCCATGGCGGAACCACCTCTCAGACGTACCAGAACCACCTGCCGGAGAAGCTGGAAACACGTCCTGGACAGTCTGGAACCACCTGCCGGCCAAGCCTGAACCACCTGCCAAGCACAACGGAACAACCTGCCAGACACGCCAAAATCACCTGCGTGTTATGCCAGAACCACTTGGAGGACTCTCTGGGATGACCTGCCGGGCATGCCGGAACCACCTCTCAGACGTGCCAGAACCATGTGGCGGACAGTCCGGAATCACCTGTTGGGCATGCGCAACCACCTCTGAGACGTACCAGAACCACATGCCGTGCAGGCTGGAACCACCTACCGGACAGACCGGAATCACCTTTCGGGCATGCCGGAACCACCTGTCAGATGTGCCAGAAACACGTGCCGGAGACGCCGGAAGCACCTGCCAAGCACGTTGGAACCACCCGCTCAACTCGCCTGAACCACCTGCCGGACATGCCAAAATCACCTGCTGACTATGCCAGAACCACTTGGCGAACACTCTGGAATCACCTGCCGGGCATGCAGGAACCACCTCTCAGACATGCCAGAACCCCGTGCCAATGACCCCAGAAGCACTAGCCGAGCACGCCGGAACCAACTGCTCGACTCGCCAGAACCACCTGCCGATCACGCAAAAATCACCTGCCGGCTCCGCCACAACCAGTTGGTGAACACTTTGGAATCACCTGCCAGGCTTGCTGGAACCACCTGCCAGTCATGCCAAAATCACCTGCCAACTACGCCAGAACCGCTTGGTGGACACTGCGGAAACACCTGTCGGGCCGGCTGGAACCACATCTCAGACGTGCCAGAAACGTGTTCATGAGATGCTGGAACCACACCCCGAACAGACGGATACCACCTGCCAGAACCGCCTGAACCACCTGCTGAGCACGCCGGAACCACCTGCTCGACTCACCGGTACCACCTCCCTGACACGCCAAAATCACCTGCTGGGTATGCCAGAACCACTTGGCGGACACTCCGGAATCATCTGCCGGACATGCCGGAACCAGCTCTCAGACACACCAGAACCAAGTGCCGGAGACGCCGGAAGCACCTGCCGAGCATGCCGGAGCCACCTGCTCGACTCGCCAGAAACACCTGCCGGACACGCCAAAATCACCTGCCAGGTACGCCAGAACAACCGGGCGGACACTACGGAATCACCTGCCGCGCATGCCGGAACCACCTCTCAGACGTGCCGGAAGCACGTGCCGGACACGCCGGAAACACCTACCGGACAGACCGGAATCAACTTTTGGGCATGTCGGAACCACCTGTCAGATGTGCCAGAAACACGTGCCGGAGACGCCGGAAGCACCTGCCAAGCACGTTGCAACCACCTGCTCAACTCGCCTGAACCACCTGCCGGACATGCCAAAATCACCTGCCGACGATGCCAGAACCACTTGGCGAACACTCCGGAAGCACCTGCCGAGCATGCCGGAGCCACCTGCTCAACTCGCCAGAAACACCTGCCGGACACGCCAAAATCACCTGCCGGGTACGCCAGAACCACCTGGCGGACACTCGGAAATCACCTGTCGGGCATGCCGGAACCACCTCTCAGACGTGCCGGAAGCACGTGCCGGACACGCCGGAATCACCTACCGGACAGACCGGAACCACCTGCCAAGAACGCCGGAGCCACCTGTTCGACTCGCTGGAACCACCTGCCGGACAGTCCAATATCAACTGCTGGCTATGCCAGAACCTCCTGGGGGACAGTCCGGGATCACCTGCCAGCCATTGCGGAACCACCTCTCAGACGTACCAGAACCACCTGCCGGAGAAGCTGGAAACACGTCCTGGACAGACTGGAACCACGTGACGGCCATGCCTGAACCACCTGCCGAGCACGGCGGAACCACCTGCCGGACACGCCAAAATCACCTGCGGGCTACGCCAGAACCACTTGGACGACTCTCCGAAATGACCTGCCGGGCATGTTGGAACCACCTCTCAGACGTGCCAGAAGGACGTGGCGGACAGTCCGGAATCACCTGTTGGGCATACGCAACCACCTCTGAGACATACCAGAACCCCGTGCCGTGCACGCCGGAACCACCTACCGGACAGACCGGAATCAACTTTTGGGCATGCCGGAACCACCAGTCAGATGTGCCAGAAACACGTGCCGGAGACGCCGGAAGCACCTGCGGAGCACGTCGCAACCACCTGCTCAACTCGCCTGAACCACCTGCCGGACACGCCAAAATCACCTGCCCGCTACAGCAGCACCACTTCGGGGACAAGCCGGAATCACGTGAGGGGCATGCCGGCACAGCCTCTCAGACTGAACCTCGTGCCGGACACCACAGAACCACCTGCCGGACAGACCGGAACCACCTGCCGGACACGCCGGAACCACCGGCTCGACCCGCAGGAACGACCGCTGGACATGCAAAATCACCTGCCGGCTACGCCGGAAACACTTGGCGAACACTCCGGAATCACCTGCCGGGTATGCCGGAACCACCTCTCAGATATGCCAGAACCACGTGCCAATGACCCCGGAAGCACCTGCCGAGCACGCCGGAACCACCTGCTCGACTCGCCAGAACCACCTGCCGGACACGCAAAAATCACCTGCCGGCTACGCCACAACCAGTTGGGGAACACTTCGGAATCACCTGCCAGGCTGGCTGGAACCACCTGCCGGTCATGCCAAAATCACCTGCCAACTACGCCAGTACCACTTGGCGGACACTGTGGAAACACCTGTCTGGCCGGCCGGAACCACATCTCAGACGTGCCAGAACCATGTGCATGAGATGCTGGAACCACACCCCGAACAGACAGATACCACCTGCCAGAACCGCCTGAACCACCTGCTGAGCACGCCGGAACCACCTGCTCGACTCACCGGTACCACCTCCCTGACACGCCAAAATCACCTGCTGGGTATGCCAGAACCACTTGGCGGACACTCCGGAATCATCTGCCGGACATGCCGGAACCAGCTCTCAGACACACCAGAACCAAGTGCCGGAGACGCCGGAAGCACCTGCCGAGCATGCCGGAGCCACCTGCTCGACTCGCCAGAAACACCTGCCGGACACGCCAAAATCACCTGCCAGGTACGCCAGAACAACCGGGCGGACACTACGGAATCACCTGCCGCGCATGCTGGAACTACCTCTCAGATGTGCCGGAAGCACGTGCCGGACACGCCGGAAACACCTACCGGACAGACCGGAACCACCTGCCAAGAATGCCGGAGCCACCTGTTCGACTCGCTGGAAGCACCTGCCGGACAGGCCAATATCAACTGCTGGCTATGCCAGAACCAACTGGGGGACGGTCCGGGATCACCTGCCAGCCATGGCGGAACCACCTCTCAGACGTACCAGAACCACCTGCCGGAGAAGCTGGAAACACGTCCTGGACAGACTGGAACCACGTGACGGCCATGCCTGAACCACCTGCCGAGCACGGCGGAACCACCTGCCGGACACGCCAAAATCACCTGCGGGCTACGCCAGAACCACTTGGACGACTCTCCGAAATGACCTGCCGGGCATGTTGGAACCACCTCTCAGACGTGCCAGAAGCACGTGGCGGACAGTCCGGAATCACCTGTTGGGCATACGCAACCACCTCTGAGACGTACCAGAACCACGTGCCGTGCACGCCGGAACCACCTACCGGACAGACCGGAATCAACTTTTGGGCATGCCGGAACCAACAGTCAGATGTGCCAGAAACACGTGCCGGAGACGCCGGAAGCACCTGCCGAGCACGTCGCAACCACCTGCTCAAATCGCCTGAACCACCTGCCGGACACGCCAAAATCACCTGCCCGCTACACCAGCACCACTTCGGGGACAAGCCGGAATCACGTGAGGGGCATGCCGGCACAGCCTCTCAGGCTGAACCTCGTGCCGGACACCACAGAACCACCTGCCGGACAGACCGGAACCACCTGCCGGACACGCCGGAACCACCGGCTCGACCCGCCGGAACGACCGCTGGACATGCAAAATCACCTACCGGCTACGCCGGAAACACTTGGCGAACACTCCGGAATCGCCTGCCGGGCATGCCGGAACCACCTCTCAGACATGCCAGAACCACGTGCCAATGACCCTGTAAGCACCTGCCGAGCACGCCGGAACCACCTGCTCGACTCACCAGAACCACCTGCCGGACACGCAAAAATCACCTGCCGGCTACGCCACAACCAGTTGGGGAACAATTCGGAATCACCTGCCGGGCTTGCTGGAACCACCTGCCGGTCATGCCAAAATCACCTGCCAACTACGCCAGTACCACTTGGCGGACACTGTGGAAACACCTGTCGGGCCGGCCGGAACCGCATCTCAGACGTGCCAGAACCATGTGCATGAGATGCTGGAACCACACCCCGAACAGACGGAAAACACCTGCCAGACCCTTCTGAACAACCTGCCGAGCACGCCTGAGCCACCTGCTCGACTCGCCGGAACCACCTACCTGACATGCCCAAATCACCAGCCGGGTATGCCAGAACCACTTGGCGGACACTCCGGAATCATCTGCCGGACATCCCGGAACCAGCTCTCAGACACACCAGAACCACGTGCCGGAGACGCCGGAAGCACCTGCCGAGCATGCCGGAGCCACCTGCTCGACTCGCCAGAAACACCTGCCGGACACGCCAAAATCACCTGCCGGGTACGCCAGAACCACCTGGCGGACACTCCGAACCCACCTGTCGCGCATGCCGGAACCACCTCTCAGACGTGCCGGAAGCACGTGCCGGACACGCCGGAATCACCTACCGGACAGACCGGAACCACATGCCGAGCACGCCGGAGCCACCTGTTCGACTCGCTGGAACCACCTGCCGGACAGGCCAATATCAACTGCTGGCTATGCCAGAACCACCTGGGGGACGGTCCGGAATCACCTGCCAGCCATGGCGGAACCACCTCTCAGACGTACCAGAACCACCTGCCGGAGAAGCTGGAAACACGTCCTGGACAGTCTGGAACCACCTGCCGGCCAAGCCTGAACCACCTGCCAAGCACAACGGAACAACCTGCCAGACACGCCAAAATCACCTGCGTGTTATGCCAGAACCACTTGGAGGACTCTCTGGGATGACCTGCCGGGCATGCCGGAACCACCTCTCAGACGTGCCAGAACCATGTGGCGGACAGTCCGGAATCACCTGTTGGGCATGCGCAACCACCTCTGAGACGTACCAGAACCACATGCCGTGCAGGCTGGAACCACCTACCGGACAGACCGGAATCACCTTTCGGGCATGCCGGAACCACCTGTCAGATGTGCCAGAAACACGTGCCGGAGACGCCGGAAGCACCTGCCAAGCACGTTGGAACCACCCGCTCAACTCGCCTGAACCACCTGCCGGACATGCCAAAATCACCTGCTGACTATGCCAGAACCACTTGGCGAACACTCCGGAATCACCTGCCGGGCATGCAGGAACCACCTCTCAGACATGCCAGAACCCCGTGCCAATGACCCCAGAAGCACTAGCCAAGCACGCCGGAACCACCTGCTCGACTCGCCAGAACCACCTGCCGATCACGCAAAAATCACCTGCCGGCTCCGCCACAACCAGTTGGTGAACACTTTGGAATCACCTGCCAGGCTTGCTGGAACCACCTGCCAGTCATGCCAAAATCACCTGCCAACTACGCCAGAACCGCTTGGTGGACACTGCGGAAACACCTGTCGGGCCGGCTGGAACCACATCTCAGACGTGCCAGAAACGTGTTCATGAGATGCTGGAACCACACCCCGAACAGACGGATACCACCTGCCAGAACCGCCTGAACCACCTGCTGAGCACGCCGGAACCACCTGCTCGACTCACCGGTACCACCTCCCTGACACGCCAAAATCACCTGCTGGGTATGCCAGAACCACTTGGCGGACACTCCGGAATCATCTGCCGGACATGCCGGAACCAGCTCTCAGACACACCAGAACCAAGTGCCGGAGACGCCGGAAGCACCTGCCGAGCATGCCGGAGCCACCTGCTCGACTCGCCAGAAACACCTGCCGGACACGCCAAAATCACCTGCCAGGTACGCCAGAACAACCGGGCGGACACTACGGAATCACCTGCCGCGCATGCCGGAACCACCTCTCAGACGTGCCGGAAGCACGTGCCGGACACGCCGGAAACACCTACCGGACAGACCGGAATCAACTTTTGGGCATGTCGGAACCACCTGTCAGATGTGCCAGAAACACGTGCCGGAGACGCCGGAAGCACCTGCCAAGCACGTTGCAACCACCTGCTCAACTCGCCTGAACCACCTGCCGGACATGCCAAAATCACCTGCCGACGATGCCAGAACCACTTGGCGAACACTCCGGAAGCACCTGCCGAGCATGCCGGAGCCACCTGCTCAACTCGCCAGAAACACCTGCCGGACACGCCAAAATCACCTGCCGGGTACGCCAGAACCACCTGGCGGACACTCGGAAATCACCTGTCGGGCATGCCGGAACCACCTCTCAGACGTGCCGGAAGCACGTGCCGGACACGCCGGAATCACCTACCGGACAGACCGGAACCACCTGCCAAGAACGCCGGAGCCACCTGTTCGACTCGCTGGAACCACCTGCCGGACAGTCCAATATCAACTGCTGGCTATGCCAGAACCTCCTGGGGGACAGTCCGGGATCACCTGCCAGCCATTGCGGAACCACCTCTCAGACGTACCAGAACCACCTGCCGGAGAAGCTGGAAACACGTCCTGGACAGACTGGAACCACGTGACGGCCATGCCTGAACCACCTGCCGAGCACGGCGGAACCACCTGCCGGACACGCCAAAATCACCTGCGGGCTACGCCAGAACCACTTGGACGACTCTCCGAAATGACCTGCCGGGCATGTTGGAACCACCTCTCAGACGTGCCAGAAGGACGTGGCGGACAGTCCGGAATCACCTGTTGGGCATACACAACCACCTCTGAGACATACCAGAACCCCGTGCCGTGCACGCCGGAACCACCTACCGGACAGACCGGAATCAACTTTTGGGCATGCCGGAACCACCAGTCAGATGTGCCAGAAACACGTGCCGGAGACGCCGGAAGCACCTGCGGAGCACGTCGCAACCACCTGCTCAACTCGCCTGAACCACCTGCCGGACACGCCAAAATCACCTGCCCGCTACAGCAGCACCACTTCGGGGACAAGCCGGAATCACGTGAGGGGCATGCCGGCACAGCCTCTCAGACTGAACCTCGTGCCGGACACCACAGAACCACCTGCCGGACAGACCGGAACCACCTGCCGGACACGCCCGTACCACCGGCTCGACCCGCCGGAACGACCGCTGGACATGCAAAATCACCTGCCGGCTACGCCGGAAACACTTGGCGAACACTCCGGAATCACCTGCCGGGTATGCCGGAACCACCTCTCAGATATGCCAGAACCACGTGCCAATGACCCCGGAAGCACCTGCCGAGCACGCCGGAGCCACCTGTTCGACTCGTTGGAACCACCTTCCGGACAGGCCAATATCAACTGCTGGCTATGCCAGAACCACCTGGGGGACGGTCCGGAATCACCTGCCAGCCATTGCGGAACCACCTCTCAGACGTACCGGAACCACCTGCCGGAGAAGCTGGAAACCCGTCCTGGAAGTCTGGAACCACCTGCCGGCCAAGCCTGAACCACCTGCCAAGCACAACGGAACAACCTGCCAGACACGCAAAAATCACCTGCGTGTTATTCCAGAAAGACTTGGAGGACTCTCTGGGATGACCTGCCGGGGATGCCGGAAACACCTCTCAGATATGCCAGAACCACGTGCCAATGACCCCGGAAGCACCTGCCGAGCACACCGGAGCCACCTGTTCGACTCGTTGGAACCACCTGCCGGACAGGCCAATATCAACTGCTGGCTATGCCAGAACCACCTGGGGGACGGTCCGGAATCACCTGCGAGCCATGGCGGAAGCACCTCTCAGACGTTCCAGAACCACCTGCCGGAGAAGCTGGAAACCCGTCCTGGACAGTCTGGAACCACCTGCCGGCCAAGCCTGAACCACCTGCCAAGCACAACGGAACAACCTGCCAGACACGCCAAAATCACCTGCGTGTTATGCCAGAACCACTTGGAGGACTCTCTGGGATGACCTGCCGGGCATGCCGGAACCACCTCTGAGACGTGCCAGAACCAGGTGGTGGACAGTCCGGAATCACCTGTTGGGCATGCGCAACCACCTCTGAGACGTACCAGAACCACATGCCGTGCAGGCTGGAACCACCTACCGGACATACCGGAATCACCTTTCGGGCATGCCGGAACCACCTGTCAGATGTGCCAGAAACACCTGCCGGAGACGCCGGAAGCACCTGCCAAGCACGTTGGAACCACCTGCTCAACTCGCCTGAACCACCTGCCGGACATGCCAAAATCACCTGCCGACTATGGCAGAACCACTTGGCGAACACTCCGGAATCACCTGCCGGGCATGCAGGAACCACCTCTCAGACATGCCAGAACCCCGTGCCAATGACCCCGGAAGCACCAGCCGAGCACGCCGGAACCACCTGCTCGACTCGCCAGAACCACCTGCCGATCACGCAAAAATCACCTGCCGGCTACGCCACAACCAGTTGGTGAAAACTTTGGAATCACCTGCCAGGCTTGCTGGAACCACCTGCCAGTCATGCCAAAATCACCTGCCAACTATGCCAGAACCGCTTGGCGGACACTGCGGAAACACCTGTCGGGCCGGCTGGAACCACATCTCAGACGTGTCAGAAACGTGTTCATGAGATGCTGGAACCACACCCCGAACAGACGGATACCACCTGCCAGAACCGCCTGAACCACCTGCTGAGCACGCCGGAACCACCTGCTCGACTCACCGGTACCACCTCCCTGTCACGCCAAAATCACCTGCTGGGTATGCCAGAACCACTTGGCGGACACTACGGAATCACGTGCCGCGCATGCCGGAACCACCTCTCAGACGTGCCGGAAGCACGTGCCAGACACGCCGGAAACACCTACCGGACAGACCGGAACCACCTGCCAAGAACGCCGGAGCCACCTGTTCGACTCGCTGGAACCACCTGCCGGACAGGCCAATATCAACTGCTGGCTATGCCAGAACCACCTGGGGGACAGTCCGGGATCACCTGCCAGCCATGGCGGAACCACCTCTCAGACGTACCAGAACCACCTGCCGGAGAAGCTGGAAACACGTCCTGGACAGACTGGAACCACGTGACGGCCATGCCTGAACCACCTGCCGAGCACGGCGGAACCACCTGCCGGACACGCCAAAATCACCTGCGGGCTACGCCAGAACCACTTGGACGACTCTCCGAAATGACCTGCCGGGCATGTTGGAACCACCTCTCAGACGTGCCAGAAGCACGTGGCGGACAGTCCGGAATCACCTGTTGGGCATACGCAACCACCTCTGAGACGTACCAGAACCACGTGCCGTGCACGCCGGAACCACCTACCGGACAGACCGGAATCAACTTTTGGGCATGCCGGAACCACCAGTCAGATGTGCCAGAAACACGTGCCGGAGACGCCGGAAGCACCTGCCGAGCACGTCGCAACCACCTGCTCAACTCGCCTGAACCACCTGCCGGACACGCCAAAATCACCTGCCCGCTACACCAGCACCACTTCGGGGACAAGCCGGAATCACGTGAGGGGCATGCCGGCACAGCCTCTCAGACTGAACCTCGTGCCGGACACCACAGAACCACCTGCCGGACAGACCGGAACCACCTGCCGGACACGCCCGTACCACCGGCTCGACCCGCCGGAACGAACGCTGGACATGCAAAATCACCTGCCGGCTACGCCAGAACCACTTGGCGGACACTCCGGAATCACCTGCCGGGCATGCCAGCACAACCTCTCAGAAGTGCCAGAAGCACGTGCCGGACAGGCCGGAACCATCTCCCAGACAGACTGGAACCACAGGAAACACTCGCCGGAACCACCTGCTTGACTCACCGGTCCCACCTGCAGGACACACCAAAATCACCTGCCCGCTACACCAGAACCACTTGGCGCACAAGCCGGAATCACGTGAAGGGCATGCCGGCACAACCTCACAGACGTGCCAGAACCTCCTGCCGGACACCTCAGAACCACCTGCCAGACAGACTGCAACCACCTGCCGGACACGCGGGAACCACCGGCTCGACCCGCCGGAACCACTGCCAGACATGCAAAATCACCTGCCGGCTACACCAGAACCACTTGGCAAACAATCCGGAATCACCTGCCGGGCATGCCGGAACCACCTCTCAGACATGCCAGAACCACGTGCCAATGACACCAGAAGCACCTGCCGAGCATGCCGGAACCACCTGCTCGACTCGCCAGAACCACCTGCCGAGCACGACGGAACCACCTGCCGGACACGCCAAAATCACCTGCGGGGTACACCAGAACCACTTGGAGAACTCTCCGGGATGACCTGCCGGGCATGCTGGAACCACCTCTCAGACGTACCAGAAACACGTGGCGGACACCCCAGCACCACCTGCCGGACAGACCGCAACCACCTGCCGGACAGGCCGGAACCACCGGCTCGACCCGACGGAACCACCGCCAGACATGCAAAATCACCTGCCGGCTACGCCAGAACCACTTGGCGAACACTCCGGAATCACCTGCCGGGCATGCCGGAACCACCTCTCAGACATGCCAGAACCACGTGCCAATGACCCCGGAAGCACCTGTCGAGCACGCCGGAACCACCTGCTCGACTCGCCAGAACCACCTGCCGGACACACCAAAATCACCTGCCAGCTACGCCACAACCACTCGGCAGGCACTCCGGTATCAGCTGCCGGGCATGCCGGAACCGCCTCTCAGAGGTGCCAGAACCACATGCCAGAGAGACTGGAAGCAACTGCCGAACTCGCCGGAAACACCTGCTGGACATGCCGGAACCACCTGCCTGACAGTCCAAAATCATATGCCGGCTATGCCAAAACCACTTGGTGGACGCTCCAGAATCTCCTGGAGGGCATGCCGGAACCACGTCATGGACAGACTTCAAACACCTGCCAGACACGCCAGAACCACCTTCTCGAGTCGCCTGAACCACCTGCCGGACACGCCAAAATCACCTGCCGGCTACGCCACAACCAGTTGGTGAACACTTCGGAATCACCTGCCGCGCTTGCCGGAACCACCTGCCGGTCACGCCAAAATCACCTGCCGTGTACGCCAGAACCACTTGGCGGACACTCCGGAATCACAGGTCGGGCATGCCGGAACCACCTCTCAGACTTGCCAGAACCATGTTCCGGACACGCCGGTACCACCTGCCGAGTATGCCGGAACCACCTGATCCACTCCCGAGGACCACCTGCTGGACACGCCAAAATCACCTGCTGGCTACGCCAGAACCACTCGGCAGACAATCCGGAATAACCTGCCAGGCATGCCGGAACCACCTATTAGACATGCCAGAAGGACGTGTCGGACACGCCGGAAACACCTACCGGACAGACCGGAACCACCTGCCAGACATCCAGGAACCACCTGCCGAGCACGCCGGAGCTGCGTGCTCGATAGGCCGGAACCACCTGCCAGACAGGCCAAAATCAACAGCTGGCTATGCTAGAAACACCTGGCGGACAGTCCAAAATCACCTGCCTGGCATGCAGGAACCACCTCTCAGACGTAACAGAACCACGTTCCGGACACGCTGGAACCACATCCTGGACAGACTGGAACCACCTGCCGAGCTCGCCGGAACCACCTGCTCGACTGGCAGGACAATCGTGCCGGACACGCCAAAAGGAACTGCCGGCTACACCAGAACCACTTAACCGACACTCCAGAATCACCTGCCTGGCATGCCAGAACCACCTCTCAGACGTGCCAGAAGCACGTGCCGGACATGCCGGAACGACCTACGGGACAGACCGGAACCACCTGCCTGACATGCCGGAACCACCTGCCGAGCACGCCAGAGCCACCTGCTCCCCTTGCCGGAACCACCTGCCAGACAGGCCAAAATCAACAGCTGGCTGTGCGAGAACCACCTGGGGGACAGTCCGGAATCACCTGCCAGCCATGGCGGAACCACCTCTCAGACGTACCAGAACCACGTGCCGGACAATCTGGAAACACGTACTGGACAGACTGGAACCACCTGCCGGCCACGCCTGAACCACCTGCCGAGCACGACGGAACCACCTGCCGGACACGCCAAAATCACCTGCGGGCTACTCCACAACCACTTGGAGGACTCTCCGGGATGACCTGCCGGGCATGCTGGAACCACCTCTCAGACGCGCCAGAACCATGTGGCAGACAGTCCGGAATCACCTGTTGGGCATGTGGAACCACCTCTGAGACGTACCAGAACCACCTGCCGGACACGCCAAAATCACCTGCCGGCTACGCCAGAACCACTTGGCGGACACTCCGGAATCACCTGCCGGGCATGCCAGCACAACCTCTCAGAAGTGCCAGAAGCACGTGCCGGACAGGCCGGAACCATCTCCCGGACAGACTGGAACCACAGGAAACACTCGCCGGAACCACCTGCTTGACTCACCGGTCCCACCTGCAGGACACACCAAAATCACCTGCCCGCTACACCAGAACCACTTGGCGCACAAGCCGGAATCACGTGAAGGGCATGCCGGCACAACCTCACAGACGTGCCAGAACCTCCTGCCGGACACCTCAGAACCACCTGCCAGACAGACTGCAACCACCTGCCGGACACGCGGGAACCACCGGCTCGACCCGCCGGAACCACTGCCAGACATGCAAAATCACCTGCCGGCTACACCAGAACCACTTGGCAAACAATCCGGAATCACCTGCCGGGCATGCCGGAACCACCTCTCAGACATGCCAGAACCACGTGCCAATGACACCAGAAGCACCTGCCGAGCATGCCGGAACCACCTGCTCGACTCGCCAGAACCACCTGCCAGTCATGCAAAAATCACCTGCCGGCTTCGCCACAACCAGTTGGTGAACACTTCCCCATCACCTGCCGGGCTTGCTGGAACCACCTGCCGGTCACGTCAAAATCACCTGCCAACTACGCCAGAACCACTTGTCGACACTGCGGAAACACCTGTCGGGCCGGCCAGAACTACATCTCAGACGTGCCAGAACCTTGTGCGTGTGATGCCGGAACCACACCCCGAACAGACGGAAACCACCTGCCAGACCCGCCTGAACCACCTGCCGAGCACGCCGGAGCCACCTGTTCGACTCACCGGAAGCACCTGCCAGACAGGCCAAAATCAACAGCTGGCTATGCGAGAACCATCTGGCGGACAGTCCGGAATCACCTGCCGGGCATGCAGGAACCACCTCTCAGATGTAACGGAACCACGAGCCGGACACGCTGGAACCACGTCCTGGACAGACTGGAACCACCTGCCGAGCACTCCGGAACCACCTGCTCGACTCGCACGACCCACGTGCTGGACACGCCAAAATGAACTTTCGGCTACACCAGAACCACTTACCCGACACTCCAGAATCACCTGCCTGGCATGCCAGAACCACCTCTCACACGTTCCAGAAGCACGTGCCGGACATGCCGGAACGACCGATCGGACAGAACGGAACCACCTGCCAGACACGCCGGAACCACCTGTTGAACACGCCACAGCCACCTGCTCGACTCGCCGGATCCACCGGCCGGACAGGCCAATATCAACTGCTGGCTATGCCAGAACCACCTGGGGGACAGTCCGGAATCACCTGCCAGCCATGGCGGAACCACCTCTCAGACGTACAAGAACCACGTGCCGGACAAGCTGGAAACACTTACTGGACAGACTGGAACCACCTGCCGGCCACGCCTGAACCACCTGCCGAGCATGACGGAACCACCTGCCGGACACGCCAAAATCACCTGCGGGGTACACCAGAACCACTTGGAGAACTCTCCGGGATGACCTGCCGGGCATGCTGGAACCACCTCTCAGACGTACCAGAAACACGTGGCGGACACCCCAGCACCACCTGCTGGACAGACCGCAACCACCTGCCGGACAGGCCGGAACCACCGGCTCGACCCGACGGAACCACCGCCAGACATGCAAAATCACCTGCCGGCTACGCCAGAACCACTTGGCGAACACTCCGGAATCACCTGTCGGGCATGCCGGAACCACCTCTCAGACATGCCAGAACCACGTGCCAATGACACCAGAATCACCTGCCTGGCATGCCAGAACCACCTCTCACACGTTCCAGAAGCACGTGCCGGACATGCCGGAACGACCGATCGGACAGAACGGAACCACCTGCCAGACACGCCGGAACCACCTGTTGAACACGCCACAGCCACCTGCTCGACTCGCCGGATCCACCGGCCGGACAGGCCAATATCAACTGCTGGCTATGCCAGAACCACCTGGGGGACAGTCCGGAATCACCTGCCAGCCATGGCGGAACCACCTCTCAGACGTACAAGAACCACGTGCCGGACAAGCTGGAAACACTTACTGGACAGACTGGAACCACCTGCCGGCCACGCCTGAACCACCTGCCGAGCACGACGGAACCACCTGCCGGACACGCCAAAATCACCTGCGGGGTACACCAGAACCACTTGGAGAACTCTCCGGGATGACCTGCCAGGCATGCTGGAACCACCTCTCAGACGTACCAGAAACACGTGGCGGACACCCCAGCACCACCTGCCGGACAGACCGCAACCACCTGCCGGACAGGCCGGAACCACCGGCTCGACCCGACGGAACCACCGCCAGACATGCAAAATCAACTGCCGGCTACGCCAGAACCACTTGGCGAACACTCCGGAATCACCTGCCGGGCATGCCGGAACCACCTCTCAGACATGCCAGAACCACGTGTCAATGACCCCGGAAGCACCTGTCGAGCACGCCGGAACCACCTGCTCGACTCGCCAGAACCACCTGCCGGACACACCAAAATCACCTGCCAGCTACGCCACAACCACTCGGCAGGCACTCCGGTATCAGCTGCCGGGCATGCCGGAACCGCCTCTCAGAGGTGCCAGAACCACATGCCAGAGAGTCTGGAAGCAACTGCCGAACTCGCCGGAAACACCTGCTGGACATGCCGGAACCACCTGCCTGACAGTCCAAAATCATATGCCGGCTATGCCAAAACCACTTGGTGGACGCTCCAGAATCTCCTGGAGGGCATGCCGGAACCACGTCATGGACAGACTTCAAACACCTGCCAGACACGCCAGAACCACCTTCTCGAGTCGCCTGAACCACCTGCCGGACACGCCAAAATCACCTGCCGGCTACGCCACAACCAGTTGGTGAACACTTCGGAATCACCTGCCGCGCTTGCCGGAACCACCTGCCGGTCACGCCAAAATCACCTGCCGTGTACGCCAGAACCACTTGGCGGACACTCCGGAATCACAGGTCGGGCATGCCGGAACCACCTCTCAGACTTGCCAGAACCATGTTCCGGACACGCCGGTACCACCTGCCGAGTATGCCGGAACCACCTGATCCACTCCCGAGGACCACCTGCTGGACACGCCAAAATCACCTGCTGGCTACGCCAGAACCACTCGGCAGACAATCCGGAATAACCTGCCAGGCATGCCGGAACCACCTATTAGACATGCCAGAAGGACGTGTCGGACACGCCGGAAACACCTACCGGACAGACCGGAACCACCTGCCAGACATCCAGGAACCACCTGCCGAGCACGCCGGAGCTGCGTGCTCGATAGGCCGGAACCACCTGCCAGACAGGCCAAAATCAACAGCTGGCTATGCTAGAAACACCTGGCGGACAGTCCAAAATCACCTGCCTGGCATGCAGGAACCACCTCTCAGACGTAACAGAACCACGTTCCGGACACGCTGGAACCACATCCTGGACAGACTGGAACCACCTGCCGAGCTCGCCGGAACCACCTGCTCGACTGGCAGGACAATCGTGCCGGACACGCCAAAAGGAACTGCCGGCTACACCAGAACCACTTAACCGACACTCCAGAATCACCTGCCTGGCATGCCAGAACCACCTCTCAGACGTGCCAGAAGCACGTGCCGGACATGCCGGAACGACCTACGGGACAGACCGGAACCACCTGCCTGACATGCCGGAACCACCTGCCGAGCACGCCAGAGCCACCTGCTCCCCTTACCGGAACCACCTGCCAGACAGGCCAAAATCAACAGCTGGCTGTGCGAGAACCACCTGGGGGACAGTCCGGAATCACCTGCCAGCCATGGCGGAACCACCTCTCAGACGTACCAGAACCACGTGCCGGACAATCTGGAAACACGTACTGGACAGACTGGAACCACCTGCCGGCCACGCCTGAACCACCTGCCGAGCACGACGGAACCACCTGCCGGACACGCCAAAATCACCTGCGGGCTACTCCACAACCACTTGGAGGACTCTCCGGGATGACCTGCCGGGCATGCTGGAACCACCTCTCAGACGCGCCAGAACCATGTGGCAGACAGTCCGGAATCACCTGTTGGGCATGTGGAACCACCTCTGAGACGTACCAGAACCACCTGCCGGACACGCCAAAATCACCTGCCGGCTACGCCAGAACCACTTGGCGGACACTCCGGAATCACCTGCCGGGCATGCCAGCACAACCTCTCAGAAGTGCCAGAAGCACGTGCCGGACAGGCCGGAACCATCTCCCGGACAGACTGGAACCACAGGAAACACTCGCCGGAACCACCTGCTTGACTCACCGGTCCCACCTGCAGGACACACCAAAATCACCTGCCCGCTACACCAGAACCACTTGGCGCACAAGCCGGAATCACGTGAAGGGCATGCCGGCACAACCTCACAGACGTGCCAGAACCTCCTGCCGGACACCTCAGAACCACCTGCCAGACAGACTGCAACCACCTGCCGGACACGCGGGAACCACCGGCTCGACCCGCCGGAACCACTGCCACACATGCAAAATCACCTGCCGGCTACACCAGAACCACTTGGCAAACAATCCGGAATCACCTGCCGGGCATGCCGGAACCACCTCTCAGACATGCCAGAACCACGTGCCAATGACACCAGAAGCACCTGCCGAGCATGCCGGAACCACCTGCTCGACTCGCCAGAACCACCTGCCAGTCATGCAAAAATCACCTGCCGGCTTCGCCACAACCAGTTGGTGAACACTTCCCCATCACCTGCCGGGCTTGCTGGAACCACCTGCCGGTCACGTCAAAATCACCTGCCAACTACGCCAGAACCACTTGTCGACACTGCGGAAACACCTGTCGGGCCGGCCAGAACTACATCTCAGACGTGCCAGAACCTTGTGCGTGTGATGCCGGAACCACACCCCGAACAGACGGAAACCACCTGCCAGACCCGCCTGAACCACCTGCCGAGCACGCCGGAGCCACCTGTTCGACTCACCGGAAGCACCTGCCAGACAGGCCAAAATCAACAGCTGGCTATGCGAGAACCATCTGGCGGACAGTCCGGAATCACCTGCCGGGCATGCAGGAACCACCTCTCAGATGTAACGGAACCACGAGCCGGACACGCTGGAACCACGTCCTGGACAGACTGGAACCACCTGCCGAGCACTCCGGAACCACCTGCTCGACTCGCACGACCCACGTGCTGGACACGCCAAAATGAACTTTCGGCTACACCAGAACCACTTACCCGACACTCCAGAATCACCTGCCTGGCATGCCAGAACCACCTCTCACACGTTCCAGAAGCACGTGCCGGACATGCCGGAACGACCGATCGGACAGAACGGAACCACCTGCCAGACACGCCGGAACCACCTGTTGAACACGCCACAGCCACCTGCTCGACTCGCCGGATCCACCGGCCGGACAGGCCAATATCAACTGCTGGCTATGCCAGAACCACCTGGGGGACAGTCCGGAATCACCTGCCAGCCATGGCGGAACCACCTCTCAGACGTACAAGAACCACGTGCCGGACAAGCTGGAAACACTTACTGGACAGACTGGAACCACCTGCCGGCCACGCCTGAACCACCTGCCGAGCATGACGGAACCACCTGCCGGACACGCCAAAATCACCTGCGGGGTACACCAGAACCACTTGGAGAACTCTCCGGGATGACCTGCCGGGCATGCTGGAACCACCTCTCAGACGTACCAGAAACACGTGGCGGACACCCCAGCACCACCTGCTGGACAGACCGCAACCACCTGCCGGACAGGCCGGAACCACCGGCTCGACCCGACGGAACCACCGCCAGACATGCAAAATCACCTGCCGGCTACGCCAGAACCACTTGGCGAACACTCCGGAATCACCTGTCGGGCATGCCGGAACCACCTCTCAGACATGCCAGAACCACGTGCCAATGACACCAGAATCACCTGCCTGGCATGCCAGAACCACCTCTCACACGTTCCAGAAGCACGTGCCGGACATGCCGGAACGACCGATCGGACAGAACGGAACCACCTGCCAGACACGCCGGAACCACCTGTTGAACACGCCACAGCCACCTGCTCGACTCGCCGGATCCACCGGCCGGACAGGCCAATATCAACTGCTGGCTATGCCAGAACCACCTGGGGGACAGTCCGGAATCACCTGCCAGCCATGGCGGAACCACCTCTCAGACGTACAAGAACCACGTGCCGGACAAGCTGGAAACACTTACTGGACAGACTGGAACCACCTGCCGGCCACGCCTGAACCACCTGCCGAGCACGACGGAACCACCTGCCGGACACACCAAAATCACCTGCGGGGTACACCAGAACCACTTGGAGAACTCTCCGGGATGACCTGCCAGGCATGCTGGAACCACCTCGCAGACGTACCAGAAACACGTGGCGGACACCCCAGCACCACCTGCCGGACAGACCGCAACCACCTGCCGGACAGGCCGGAACCACCGGCTCGACCCGACGGAACCACCGCCAGACATGCAAAATCAACTGCCGGCTACGCCAGAACCACTTGGCGAACACTCCGGAATCACCTGCCGGGCATGCCGGAACCACCTCTCAGACATGCCAGAACCACGTGCCAATGACCCCGGAAGCACCTGTCGAGCACGCCGGAACCACCTGCTCGACTCGCCAGAACCACCTGCCGGACACACCAAAATCACCTGCCAGCTACGCCACAACCACTCGGCAGGCACTCCGGTATCAGCTGCCGGGCATGCCGGAACCGCCTCTCAGAGGTGCCAGAACCACATGCCAGAGAGACTGGAAGCAACTGCCGAACTCGCCGGAAACACCTGCTGGACATGCCGGAACCACCTGCCTGACAGTCCAAAATCATATGCCGGCTATGCCAAAACCACTTGGTGGACGCTCCAGAATCTCCTGGAGGGCATGCCGGAACCACGTCATGGACAGACTTCAAACACCTGCCAGACACGCCAGAACCACCTTCTCGAGTCGCCTGAACCACCTGCCGGACACGCCAAAATCACCTGCCGGCTACGCCACAACCAGTTGGTGAACACTTCGGAATCACCTGCCGCGCTTGCCGGAACCACCTGCCGGTCACGCCAAAATCACCTGCCGTGTACGCCAGAACCACTTGGCGGACACTCCGGAATCACAGGTCGGGCATGCCGGAACCACCTCTCAGACTTGCCAGAACCATGTTCCGGACACGCCGGTACCACCTGCCGAGTATGCCGGAACCACCTGATCCACTCCCGAGGACCACCTGCTGGACACGCCAAAATCACCTGCTGGCTACGCCAGAACCACTCGGCAGACAATCCGGAATAACCTGCCAGGCATGCCGGAACCACCTATTAGACATGCCAGAAGGACGTGTCGGACACGCCGGAAACACCTACCGGACAGACCGGAACCACCTGCCAGACATCCAGGAAACACCTGCCGAGCACACCGGAGCTGCGTGCTCGATAGGCCGGAACCACCTGCCAGACAGGCCAAAATCAACAGCTGGCTATGCTAGAAACACCTGGCGGACAGTCCAAAATCACCTGCCTGGCATGCAGGAACCACCTCTCAGACGTAACAGAACCACGTTCCGGACACGCTGGAACCACATCCTGGACAGACTGGAACCACCTGCCGAGCTCGCCGGAACCACCTGCTCGACTGGCAGGACAATCGTGCCGGACACGCCAAAAGGAACTGCCGGCTACACCAGAACCACTTAACCGACACTCCAGAATCACCTGCCTGGCATGCCAGAACCACCTCTCAGACGTGCCAGAAGCACGTGCCGGACATGCCGGAACGACCTACGGGACAGACCGGAACCACCTGCCTGACATGCCGGAACCACCTGCCGAGCACGCCAGAGCCACCTGCTCCCCTTACCGGAACCACCTGCCAGACAGGCCAAAATCAACAGCTGGCTGTGCGAGAACCACCTGGGGGACAGTCCGGAATCACCTGCCAGCCATGGCGGAACCACCTCTCAGACGTACCAGAACCACGTGCCGGACAATCTGGAAACACGTACTGGACAGACTGGAACCACCTGCCGGCCACGCCTGAACCACCTGCCGAGCACGACGGAACCACCTGCCGGACACGCCAAAATCACCTGCGGGCTACTCCACAACCACTTGGAGGACTCTCCGGGATGACCTGCCGGGCATGCTGGAACCACCTCTCAGACGCGCCAGAACCATGTGGCAGACAGTCCGGAATCACCTGTTGGGCATGTGGAACCACCTCTGAGACGTACCAGAACCACCTGCCGGACACGCCAAAATCACCTGCCGGCTACGCCAGAACCACTTGGCGGACACTCCGGAATCACCTGCCGGGCATGCCAGCACAACCTCTCAGAAGTGCCAGAAGCATGTGCCGGACAGGCCGGAACCATCTCCCGGACAGACTGGAACCACAGGAAACACTCGCCGGAACCACCTGCTTGACTCACCGGTCCCACCTGCAGGACACACCAAAATCACCTGCCCGCTACACCAGAACCACTTGGCGCACAAGCCGGAATCACGTGAAGGGCATGCCGGCACAACCTCACAGACGTGCCAGAACCTCCTGCCGGACACCTCAGAACCACCTGCCAGACAGACTGCAACCACCTGCCGGACACGCGGGAACCACCGGCTCGACCCGCCGGAACCACTGCCAGACATGCAAAATCACCTGCCGGCTACACCAGAACCACTTGGCAAACAATCCGGAATCACCTGCCGGGCATGCCGGAACCACCTCTCAGACATGCCAGAACCACGTGCCAATGACACCAGAAGCACCTGCCGAGCATGCCGGAACCACCTGCTCGACTCGCCAGAACCACCTGCCAGTCATGCAAAAATCACCTGCCGGCTTCGCCACAACCAGTTGGTGAACACTTCCCCATCACCTGCCGGGCTTGCTGGAACCACCTGCCGGTCACGTCAAAATCACCTGCCAACTACGCCAGAACCACTTGTCGACACTGCGGAAACACCTGTCGGGCCGGCCAGAACTACATCTCAGACGTGCCAGAACCTTGTGCGTGTGATGCCGGAACCACACCCCGAACAGACGGAAACCACCTGCCAGACCCGCCTGAACCACCTGCCGAGCACGCCGGAGCCACCTGTTCGACTCACCGGAAGCACCTGCCAGACAGGCCAAAATCAACAGCTGGCTATGCGAGAACCATCTGGCGGACAGTCCGGAATCACCTGCCGGGCATGCAGGAACCACCTCTCAGATGTAACGGAACCACGAGCCGGACACGCTGGAACCACGTCCTGGACAGACTGGAACCACCTGCCGAGCACTCCGGAACCACCTGCTCGACTCGCACGACCCACGTGCTGGACACGCCAAAATGAACTTTCGGCTACACCAGAACCACTTACCCGACACTCCAGAATCACCTGCCTGGCATGCCAGAACCACCTCTCACACGTTCCAGAAGCACGTGCCGGACATGCCGGAACGACCGATCGGACAGAACGGAACCACCTGCCAGACACGCCGGAACCACCTGTTGAACACGCCACAGCCACCTGCTCGACTCGCCGGATCCACCGGCCGGACAGGCCAATATCAACTGCTGGCTATGCCAGAACCACCTGGGGGACAGTCCGGAATCACCTGCCAGCCATGGCGGAACCACCTCTCAGACGTACAAGAACCACGTGCCGGACAAGCTGGAAACACTTACTGGACAGACTGGAACCACCTGCCGGCCACGCCTGAACCACCTGCCGAGCACGACGGAACCACCTGCCGGACACGCCAAAATCACCTGCGGGGTACACCAGAACCACTTGGAGAACTCTCCGGGATGACCTGCCGGGCATGCTGGAACCACCTCTCAGACGTACCAGAAACACGTGGCGGACACCCCAGCACCACCTGCCGGACAGACCGCAACCACCTGCCGGACAGGCCGGAACCACCGGCTCGACCCGACGGAACCACCGTCAGACATGCAAAATCACCTGCCGGCTACGCCAGAACCACTTGGCGAACACTCCGGAATCACCTGCCGGGCATGCCGGAACCACCTCTCAGACATGCCAGAACCACGTGCCAATGACCCCGGAAGCACCTGTCGAGCACGCCGGAACCACCTGCTCGACTCGCCAGAACCACCTGCCGGACACGCCAAAATCACCTGCCGGCTACGCCACAACCACTCGGCAGGCACTCCGGTATCAGCTGCCGGGCATGCCGGAACCGCCTCTCAGAGGTGCCAGAACCACATGCCGGAGAGACTGGAAGCAACTGCCGAACTCGCCGGAAACACCTGCTGGACATGCCGGAACCACCTGCCTGACAGTCCAAAATCATATGCCGGCTATGCCAAAACCACTTGGTGGACGCTCCAGAATCTCCTGGAGGGCATGCCGGAACCACGTCATGGACAGACTTCAAACACCTGCCAGACACGCCAGAACCACCTTCTCGAGTCGCCAGAACCACCTGCCGGACACGCCAAAATCACCTGCCGGCTACGCCACAACCAGTTGGTGAACACTTCGGAATCACCTGCCGCGCTTGCCGGAACCACCTGCCGGTCACGCCAAAATCACCTGCCGTGTACGCCAGAACCACTTGGCGGACACTCCGGAATCACAGGTCGGGCATGCCGGAACCACCTCTCAGACTTGCCAGAACCATGTTCCGGACACGCCGGTACCACCTGCCGAGTATGCCGGAACCACCTGATCCACTCCCGAGGACCACCTGCTGGACACGCCAAAATCACCTGCTGGCTACGCCAGAACCACTCGGCAGACACTCCGGAATAACCTGCCAGGCATGCCGGAACCACCTATTAGACATGCCAGAAGGACGTGTCGGACACGCCGGAAACACCTACCGGACAGACCGGAACCACCTGCCAGACATCCCGGAACCACCTGCCGAGCAGGCCGGAGCTGCGTGCTCGATAGGCCGGAACCACCTGCCAGACAGGCCAAAATCAACAGCTGGCTATGCTAGAAACACCTGGCGGACAGTCCAAAATCACCTGCCTGGCATGCAGGAACCACCTCTCAGACGTAACAGAACCACGTTCCGGACACGCTGGAACCACATCCTGGACAGACTGGAACCACCTGCCGAGCTCGCCGGAACCACCTGCTCGACTGGCAGGACAATCGTGCCGCACACGCCAAAAGGAACTGCCGGCTACACCAGAACCACTTAACCGACACTCCAGAATCACCTGCCTGGCATGCCAGAACCACCTCTCAGACGTGCCAGAAGCACGTGCCGGACATGCCGGAACGACCTACGGGACAGACCGGAACCACCTGCCTGACATGCCGGAACCACCTGCCGAGCACGCCAGAGCCACCTGCTCCCCTTGCCGGAACCACCTGCCAGACAGGCCAAAATCAACAGCTGGCTGTGCGAGAACCACCTGGGGGACAGTCCGGAATCACCTGCCAGCCATGGCGGAACCACCTCTCAGACGTACCAGAACCACGTGCCGGACAATCTGGAAACACGTACTGGACAGACTGGAACCACCTGCCGGCCACGCCTGAACCACCTGCCGAGCACGACGGAACCACCTGCCGGACACGCCAAAATCACCTGCGGGCTACTCCACAACCACTTGGAGGACTCTCCGGGATGACCTGCCGGGCATGCTGGAACCACCTCTCAGACGCGCCAGAACCATGTGGCAGACAGTCCGGAATCACCTGTTGGGCATGTGGAACCACCTCTGAGACGTACCAGAACCACCTGCCGGACACGCCAAAATCACCTGCCGGCTACGCCAGAACCACTTGGCGGACACTCCGGAATCACCTGCCGGGCATGCCAGCACAACCTCTCAGAAGTGCCAGAAGCACGTGCCGGACAGGCCGGAACCATCTCCCGGACAGACTGGAACCACAGGAAACACTCGCCGGAACCACCTGCTTGACTCACCGGTCCCACCTGCAGGACACACCAAAATCACCTGCCCGCTACACCAGAACCACTTGGCGCACAAGCCGGAATCACGTGAAGGGCATGCCGGCACAACCTCACAGACGTGCCAGAACCTCCTGCCGGACACCTCAGAACCACCTGCCAGACAGACTGCAACCACCTGCCGGACACGCGGGAACCACCGGCTCGACCCGCCGGAACCACTGCCAGACATGCAAAATCACCTGCCGGCTACACCAGAACCACTTGGCAAACAATCCGGAATCACCTGCCGGGCATGCCGGAACCACCTCTCAGACATGCCAGAACCACGTGCCAATGACACCAGAAGCACCTGCCGAGCATGCCGGAACCACCTGCTCGACTCGCCAGAACCACCTGCCAGTCATGCAAAAATCACCTGCCGGCTTCGCCACAACCAGTTGGTGAACACTTCCCCATCACCTGCCGGGCTTGCTGGAACCACCTGCCGGTCACGTCAAAATCACCTGCCAACTACGCCAGAACCACTTGTCGACACTGCGGAAACACCTGTCGGGCCGGCCAGAACTACATCTCAGACGTGCCAGAACCTTGTGCGTGTGATGCCGGAACCACACCCCGAACAGACGGAAACCACCTGCCAGACCCGCCTGAACCACCTGCCGAGCACGCCGGAGCCACCTGTTCGACTCACCGGAAGCACCTGCCAGACAGGCCAAAATCAACAGCTGGCTATGCGAGAACCATCTGGCGGACAGTCCGGAATCACCTGCCGGGCATGCAGGAACCACCTCTCAGATGTAACGGAACCACGAGCCGGACACGCTGGAACCACGTCCTGGACAGACTGGAACCACCTGCCAAGCACTCCGGAACCACCTGCTCGACTCGCACGACCCACGTGCTGGACACGCCAAAATGAACTTTCGGCTACACCAGAACCACTTACCCGACACTCCAGAATCACCTGCCTGGCATGCCAGAACCACCTCTCACACGTTCCAGAAGCACGTGCCGGACATGCCGGAACGACCGATCGGACAGAACGGAACCACCTGCCAGACACGCCGGAACCACCTGTTGAACACGCCACAGCCACCTGCTCGACTCGCCGGATCCACCGGCCGGACAGGCCAATATCAACTGCTGGCTATGCCAGAACCACCTGGGGGACAGTCCGGAATCACCTGCCAGCCATGGCGGAACCACCTCTCAGACGTACAAGAACCACGTGCCGGACAAGCTGGAAACACTTACTGGACAGACTGGAACCACCTGCCGGCCACGCCTGAACCACCTGCCGAGCACGACGGAACCACCTGCCGGACACGCCAAAATCACCTGCGGGGTACACCAGAACCACTTGGAGAACTCTCCGGGATGACCTGCCGGGCATGCTGGAACCACCTCTCAGACGTACCAGAAACACGTGGCGGACACCCCAGCACCACCTGCCGGACAGACCGCAACCACCTGCCGGACAGGCCGGAACCACTGGCTCGACCCGACGGAACCACCGCCAGACATGCAAAATCACCTGCCGGCTACGCCAGAACCACTTGGCGAACACTCCGGAATCACCTGCCGGGCATGCCGGAACCACCTCTCAGACATGCCAGAACCACGTGCCAATGACCCCGGAAGCACCTGTCGAGCACGCCGGAACCACCTGCTCGACTCGCCAGAACCACCTGCCGGACACACCAAAATCACCTGCCAGCTACGCCACAACCACTCGGCAGGCACTCCGGTATCAGCTGCCGGGCATGCCGGAACCGCCTCTCAGAGGTGCCAGAACCACATGCCAGAGAGACTGGAAGCACCTGCCGAACTCGCCGGAAACACCTGCTGGACATGCCGGAACCACCTGCCTGACAGTCCAAAATCATATGCCGGCTATGCCAAAACCACTTGGTGGACGCTCCAGAATCTCCTGGAGGGCATGCCGGAACCACGTCATGGACAGACTTCAAACACCTGCCAGACACGCCAGAACCACCTTCTCGAGTCGCCTGAACCACCTGCCGGACACGCCAAAATCACCTGCCGGCTACGCCACAACCAGTTGGTGAACACTTCGGAATCACCTGCCGCGCTTGCCGGAACCACCTGCCGGTCACGCCAAAATCACCTGCCGTGTACGCCAGAACCACTTGGCGGACACTCCGGAATCACAGGTCGGGCATGCCGGAACCACCTCTCAGACTTGCCAGAACCATGTTCCGGACACGCCGGTACCACCTGCCGAGTATGCCGGAACCACCTGATCCACTCCCGAGGACCACCTGCTGGACACGCCAAAATCACCTGCTGGCTACGCCAGAACCACTCGGCAGACAATCCGGAATAACCTGCCAGGCATGCCGGAACCACCTATTAGACATGCCAGAAGGACGTGTCGGACACGCCGGAAACACCTACCGGACAGACCGGAACCACCTGCCAGACATCCAGGAACCACCTGCCGAGCACGCCGGAGCTGCGTGCTCGATAGGCCGGAACCACCTGCCAGACAGGCCAAAATCAACAGCTGGCTATGCTAGAAACACCTGGCGGACAGTCCAAAATCACCTGCCTGGCATGCAGGAACCACCTCTCAGACGTAACAGAACCACGTTCCGGACACGCTGGAACCACATCCTGGACAGACTGGAACCACCTGCCGAGCTCGCCGGAACCACCTGCTCGACTGGCAGGACAATCGTGCCGCACACGCCAAAAGGAACTGCCGGCTACACCAGAACCACTTAACCGACACTCCAGAATCACCTGCCTGGCATGCCAGAACCACCTCTCAGACGTGCCAGAAGCACGTGCCGGACATGCCGGAACGACCTACGGGACAGACCGGAACCACCTGCCTGACATGCCGGAACCACCTGCCGAGCACGCCAGAGCCACCTGCTCCCCTTGCCGGAACCACCTGCCAGACAGGCCAAAATCAACAGCTGGCTGTGCGAGAACCACCTGGGGGACAGTCCGGAATCACCTGCCAGCCATGGCGGAACCACCTCTCAGACGTACCAGAACCACGTGCCGGACAATCTGGAAACACGTACTGGACAGACTGGAACCACCTGCCGGCCACGCCTGAACCACCTGCCGAGCACGACGGAACCACCTGCCGGACACGCCAAAATCACCTGCGGGCTACTCCACAACCACTTGGAGGACTCTCCGGGATGACCTGCCGGGCATGCTGGAACCACCTCTCAGACGCGCCAGAACCATGTGGCAGACAGTCCGGAATCACCTGTTGGGCATGTGGAACCACCTCTGAGACGTACCAGAACCACCTGCCGGACACGCCAAAATCACCTGCCGGCTACGCCAGAACCACTTGGCGGACACTCCGGAATCACCTGCCGGGCATGCCAGCACAACCTCTCAGAAGTGCCAGAAGCACGTGCCGGACAGGCCGGAACCATCTCCCGGACAGACTGGAACCACAGGAAACACTCGCCGGAACCACCTGCTTGACTCACCGGTCCCACCTGCAGGACACACCAAAATCACCTGCCCGCTACACCAGAACCACTTGGCGCACAAGCCGGAATCACGTGAAGGGCATGCCGGCACAACCTCACAGACGTGCCAGAACCTCCTGCCGGACACCTCAGAACCACCTGCCAGACAGACTGCAACCACCTGCCGGACACGCGGGAACCACCGGCTCGACCCGCCGGAACCACTGCCAGACATGCAAAATCACCTGCCGGCTACACCAGAACCACTTGGCAAACAATCCGGAATCACCTGCCGGGCATGCCGGAACCACCTCTCAGACATGCCAGAACCACGTGCCAATGACACCAGAAGCACCTGCCGAGCATGCCGGAACCACCTGCTCGACTCGCCAGAACCACCTGCCAGTCATGCAAAAATCACCTGCCGGCTTCGCCACAACCAGTTGGTGAACACTTCCCCATCACCTGCCGGGCTTGCTGGAACCACCTGCCGGTCACGTCAAAATCACCTGCCAACTACGCCAGAACCACTTGTCGACACTGCGGAAACACCTGTCGGGCCGGCCAGAACTACATCTCAGACGTGCCAGAACCTTGTGCGTGTGATGCCGGAACCACACCCCGAACAGACGGAAACCACCTGCCAGACCCGCCTGAACCACCTGCCGAGCACGCCGGAGCCACCTGTTCGACTCACCGGAAGCACCTGCCAGACAGGCCAAAATCAACAGCTGGCTATGCGAGAACCATCTGGCGGACAGTCCGGAATCACCTGCCGGGCATGCAGGAACCACCTCTCAGATGTAACGGAACCACGAGCCGGACACGCTGGAACCACGTCCTGGACAGACTGGAACCACCTGCCAAGCACTCCGGAACCACCTGCTCGACTCGCACGACCCACGTGCTGGACACGCCAAAATGAACTTTCGGCTACACCAGAACCACTTACCCGACACTCCAGAATCACCTGCCTGGCATGCCAGAACCACCTCTCACACGTTCCAGAAGCACGTGCCGGACATGCCGGAACGACCGATCGGACAGAACGGAACCACCTGCCAGACACGCCGGAACCACCTGTTGAACACGCCACAGCCACCTGCTCGACTCGCCGGATCCACCGGCCGGACAGGCCAATATCAACTGCTGGCTATGCCAGAACCACCTGGGGGACAGTCCGGAATCACCTGCCAGCCATGGCGGAACCACCTCTCAGACGTACAAGAACCACGTGCCGGACAAGCTGGAAACACTTACTGGACAGACTGGAACCACCTGCCGGCCACGCCTGAACCACCTGCCGAGCATGACGGAACCACCTGCCGGACACGCCAAAATCACCTGCGGGGTACACCAGAACCACTTGGAGAACTCTCCGGGATGACCTGCCGGGCATGCTGGAACCACCTCTCAGACGTACCAGAAACACGTGGCGGACACCCCAGCACCACCTGCTGGACAGACCGCAACCACCTGCCGGACAGGCCGGAACCACCGGCTCGACCCGACGGAACCACCGCCAGACATGCAAAATCACCTGCCGGCTACGCCAGAACCACTTGGCGAACACTCCGGAATCACCTGTCGGGCATGCCGGAACCACCTCTCAGACATGCCAGAACCACGTGCCAATGACACCAGAATCACCTGCCTGGCATGCCAGAACCACCTCTCACACGTTCCAGAAGCACGTGCCGGACATGCCGGAACGACCGATCGGACAGAACGGAACCACCTGCCAGACACGCCGGAACCACCTGTTGAACACGCCACAGCCACCTGCTCGACTCGCCGGATCCACCGGCCGGACAGGCCAATATCAACTGCTGGCTATGCCAGAACCACCTGGGGGACAGTCCGGAATCACCTGCCAGCCATGGCGGAACCACCTCTCAGACGTACAAGAACCACGTGCCGGACAAGCTGGAAACACTTACTGGACAGACTGGAACCACCTGCCGGCCACGCCTGAACCACCTGCCGAGCACGACGGAACCACCTGCCGGACACACCAAAATCACCTGCGGGGTACACCAGAACCACTTGGAGAACTCTCCGGGATGACCTGCCAGGCATGCTGGAACCACCTCGCAGACGTACCAGAAACACGTGGCGGACACCCCAGCACCACCTGCCGGACAGACCGCAACCACCTGCCGGACAGGCCGGAACCACCGGCTCGACCCGACGGAACCACCGCCAGACATGCAAAATCAACTGCCGGCTACGCCAGAACCACTTGGCGAACACTCCGGAATCACCTGCCGGGCATGCCGGAACCACCTCTCAGACATGCCAGAACCACGTGCCAATGACCCCGGAAGCACCTGTCGAGCACGCCGGAACCACCTGCTCGACTCGCCAGAACCACCTGCCGGACACACCAAAATCACCTGCCAGCTACGCCACAACCACTCGGCAGGCACTCCGGTATCAGCTGCCGGGCATGCCGGAACCGCCTCTCAGAGGTGCCAGAACCACATGCCAGAGAGACTGGAAGCAACTGCCGAACTCGCCGGAAACACCTGCTGGACATGCCGGAACCACCTGCCTGACAGTCCAAAATCATATGCCGGCTATGCCAAAACCACTTGGTGGACGCTCCAGAATCTCCTGGAGGGCATGCCGGAACCACGTCATGGACAGACTTCAAACACCTGCCAGACACGCCAGAACCACCTTCTCGAGTCGCCAGAACCACCTGCCGGACACGCCAAAATCACCTGCCGGCTACGCCACAACCAGTTGGTGAACACTTCGGAATCACCTGCCGCGCTTGCCGGAACCACCTGCCGGTCACGCCAAAATCACCTGCCGTGTACGCCAGAACCACTTGGCGGACACTCCGGAATCACAGGTCGGGCATGCCGGAACCACCTCTCAGACTTGCCAGAACCATGTTCCGGACACGCCGGTACCACCTGCCGAGTATGCCGGAACCACCTGATCCACTCCCGAGGACCACCTGCTGGACACGCCAAAATCACCTGCTGGCTACGCCAGAACCACTCGGCAGACAATCCGGAATAACCTGCCAGGCATGCCGGAACCACCTATTAGACATGCCAGAAGGACGTGTCGGACACGCCGGAAACACCTACCGGACAGACCGGAACCACCTGCCAGACATCCAGGAAACACCTGCCGAGCACACCGGAGCTGCGTGCTCGATAGGCCGGAACCACCTGCCAGACAGGCCAAAATCAACAGCTGGCTATGCTAGAAACACCTGGCGGACAGTCCAAAATCACCTGCCTGGCATGCAGGAACCACCTCTCAGACGTAACAGAACCACGTTCCGGACACGCTGGAACCACATCCTGGACAGACTGGAACCACCTGCCGAGCTCGCCGGAACCACCTGCTCGACTGGCAGGACAATCGTGCCGGACACGCCAAAAGGAACTGCCGGCTACACCAGAACCACTTAACCGACACTCCAGAATCACCTGCCTGGCATGCCAGAACCACCTCTCAGACGTGCCAGAAGCACGTGCCGGACATGCCGGAACGACCTACGGGACAGACCGGAACCACCTGCCTGACATGCCGGAACCACCTGCCGAGCACGCCAGAGCCACCTGCTCCCCTTACCGGAACCACCTGCCAGACAGGCCAAAATCAACAGCTGGCTGTGCGAGAACCACCTGGGGGACAGTCCGGAATCACCTGCCAGCCATGGCGGAACCACCTCTCAGACGTACCAGAACCACGTGCCGGACAATCTGGAAACACGTACTGGACAGACTGGAACCACCTGCCGGCCACGCCTGAACCACCTGCCGAGCACGACGGAACCACCTGCCGGACACGCCAAAATCACCTGCGGGCTACTCCACAACCACTTGGAGGACTCTCCGGGATGACCTGCCGGGCATGCTGGAACCACCTCTCAGACGCGCCAGAACCATGTGGCAGACAGTCCGGAATCACCTGTTGGGCATGTGGAACCACCTCTGAGACGTACCAGAACCACCTGCCGGACACGCCAAAATCACCTGCCGGCTACGCCAGAACCACTTGGCGGACACTCCGGAATCACCTGCCGGGCATGCCAGCACAACCTCTCAGAAGTGCCAGAAGCATGTGCCGGACAGGCCGGAACCATCTCCCGGACAGACTGGAACCACAGGAAACACTCGCCGGAACCACCTGCTTGACTCACCGGTCCCACCTGCAGGACACACCAAAATCACCTGCCCGCTACACCAGAACCACTTGGCGCACAAGCCGGAATCACGTGAAGGGCATGCCGGCACAACCTCACAGACGTGCCAGAACCTCCTGCCGGACACCTCAGAACCACCTGCCAGACAGACTGCAACCACCTGCCGGACACGCGGGAACCACCGGCTCGACCCGCCGGAACCACTGCCAGACATGCAAAATCACCTGCCGGCTACACCAGAACCACTTGGCAAACAATCCGGAATCACCTGCCGGGCATGCCGGAACCACCTCTCAGACATGCCAGAACCACGTGCCAATGACACCAGAAGCACCTGCCGAGCATGCCGGAACCACCTGCTCGACTCGCCAGAACCACCTGCCAGTCATGCAAAAATCACCTGCCGGCTTCGCCACAACCAGTTGGTGAACACTTCCCCATCACCTGCCGGGCTTGCTGGAACCACCTGCCGGTCACGTCAAAATCACCTGCCAACTACGCCAGAACCACTTGTCGACACTGCGGAAACACCTGTCGGGCCGGCCAGAACTACATCTCAGACGTGCCAGAACCTTGTGCGTGTGATGCCGGAACCACACCCCGAACAGACGGAAACCACCTGCCAGACCCGCCTGAACCACCTGCCGAGCACGCCGGAGCCACCTGTTCGACTCACCGGAAGCACCTGCCAGACAGGCCAAAATCAACAGCTGGCTATGCGAGAACCATCTGGCGGACAGTCCGGAATCACCTGCCGGGCATGCAGGAACCACCTCTCAGATGTAACGGAACCACGAGCCGGACACGCTGGAACCACGTCCTGGACAGACTGGAACCACCTGCCGAGCACTCCGGAACCACCTGCTCGACTCGCACGACCCACGTGCTGGACACGCCAAAATGAACTTTCGGCTACACCAGAACCACTTACCCGACACTCCAGAATCACCTGCCTGGCATGCCAGAACCACCTCTCACACGTTCCAGAAGCACGTGCCGGACATGCCGGAACGACCGATCGGACAGAACGGAACCACCTGCCAGACACGCCGGAACCACCTGTTGAACACGCCACAGCCACCTGCTCGACTCGCCGGATCCACCGGCCGGACAGGCCAATATCAACTGCTGGCTATGCCAGAACCACCTGGGGGACAGTCCGGAATCACCTGCCAGCCATGGCGGAACCACCTCTCAGACGTACAAGAACCACGTGCCGGACAAGCTGGAAACACTTACTGGACAGACTGGAACCACCTGCCGGCCACGCCTGAACCACCTGCCGAGCACGACGGAACCACCTGCCGGACACGCCAAAATCACCTGCGGGGTACACCAGAACCACTTGGAGAACTCTCCGGGATGACCTGCCGGGCATGCTGGAACCACCTCTCAGACGTACCAGAAACACGTGGCGGACACCCCAGCACCACCTGCCGGACAGACCGCAACCACCTGCCGGACAGGCCGGAACCACCGGCTCGACCCGACGGAACCACCGTCAGACATGCAAAATCACCTGCCGGCTACGCCAGAACCACTTGGCGAACACTCCGGAATCACCTGCCGGGCATGCCGGAACCACCTCTCAGACATGCCAGAACCACGTGCCAATGACCCCGGAAGCACCTGTCGAGCACGCCGGAACCACCTGCTCGACTCGCCAGAACCACCTGCCGGACACGCCAAAATCACCTGCCGGCTACGCCACAACCACTCGGCAGGCACTCCGGTATCAGCTGCCGGGCATGCCGGAACCGCCTCTCAGAGGTGCCAGAACCACATGCCGGAGAGACTGGAAGCAACTGCCGAACTCGCCGGAAACACCTGCTGGACATGCCGGAACCACCTGCCTGACAGTCCAAAATCATATGCCGGCTATGCCAAAACCACTTGGTGGACGCTCCAGAATCTCCTGGAGGGCATGCCGGAACCACGTCATGGACAGACTTCAAACACCTGCCAGACACGCCAGAACCACCTTCTCGAGTCGCCAGAACCACCTGCCGGACACGCCAAAATCACCTGCCGGCTACGCCACAACCAGTTGGTGAACACTTCGGAATCACCTGCCGCGCTTGCCGGAACCACCTGCCGGTCACGCCAAAATCACCTGCCGTGTACGCCAGAACCACTTGGCGGACACTCCGGAATCACAGGTCGGGCATGCCGGAACCACCTCTCAGACTTGCCAGAACCATGTTCCGGACACGCCGGTACCACCTGCCGAGTATGCCGGAACCACCTGATCCACTCCCGAGGACCACCTGCTGGACACGCCAAAATCACCTGCTGGCTACGCCAGAACCACTCGGCAGACACTCCGGAATAACCTGCCAGGCATGCCGGAACCACCTATTAGACATGCCAGAAGGACGTGTCGGACACGCCGGAAACACCTACCGGACAGACCGGAACCACCTGCCAGACATCCCGGAACCACCTGCCGAGCAGGCCGGAGCTGCGTGCTCGATAGGCCGGAACCACCTGCCAGACAGGCCAAAATCAACAGCTGGCTATGCTAGAAACACCTGGCGGACAGTCCAAAATCACCTGCCTGGCATGCAGGAACCACCTCTCAGACGTAACAGAACCACGTTCCGGACACGCTGGAACCACATCCTGGACAGACTGGAACCACCTGCCGAGCTCGCCGGAACCACCTGCTCGACTGGCAGGACAATCGTGCCGCACACGCCAAAAGGAACTGCCGGCTACACCAGAACCACTTAACCGACACTCCAGAATCACCTGCCTGGCATGCCAGAACCACCTCTCAGACGTGCCAGAAGCACGTGCCGGACATGCCGGAACGACCTACGGGACAGACCGGAACCACCTGCCTGACATGCCGGAACCACCTGCCGAGCACGCCAGAGCCACCTGCTCCCCTTGCCGGAACCACCTGCCAGACAGGCCAAAATCAACAGCTGGCTGTGCGAGAACCACCTGGGGGACAGTCCGGAATCACCTGCCAGCCATGGCGGAACCACCTCTCAGACGTACCAGAACCACGTGCCGGACAATCTGGAAACACGTACTGGACAGACTGGAACCACCTGCCGGCCACGCCTGAACCACCTGCCGAGCACGACGGAACCACCTGCCGGACACGCCAAAATCACCTGCGGGCTACTCCACAACCACTTGGAGGACTCTCCGGGATGACCTGCCGGGCATGCTGGAACCACCTCTCAGACGCGCCAGAACCATGTGGCAGACAGTCCGGAATCACCTGTTGGGCATGTGGAACCACCTCTGAGACGTACCAGAACCACCTGCCGGACACGCCAAAATCACCTGCCGGCTACGCCAGAACCACTTGGCGGACACTCCGGAATCACCTGCCGGGCATGCCAGCACAACCTCTCAGAAGTGCCAGAAGCACGTGCCGGACAGGCCGGAACCATCTCCCGGACAGACTGGAACCACAGGAAACACTCGCCGGAACCACCTGCTTGACTCACCGGTCCCACCTGCAGGACACACCAAAATCACCTGCCCGCTACACCAGAACCACTTGGCGCACAAGCCGGAATCACGTGAAGGGCATGCCGGCACAACCTCACAGACGTGCCAGAACCTCCTGCCGGACACCTCAGAACCACCTGCCAGACAGACTGCAACCACCTGCCGGACACGCGGGAACCACCGGCTCGACCCGCCGGAACCACTGCCAGACATGCAAAATCACCTGCCGGCTACACCAGAACCACTTGGCAAACAATCCGGAATCACCTGCCGGGCATGCCGGAACCACCTCTCAGACATGCCAGAACCACGTGCCAATGACACCAGAAGCACCTGCCGAGCATGCCGGAACCACCTGCTCGACTCGCCAGAACCACCTGCCAGTCATGCAAAAATCACCTGCCGGCTTCGCCACAACCAGTTGGTGAACACTTCCCCATCACCTGCCGGGCTTGCTGGAACCACCTGCCGGTCACGTCAAAATCACCTGCCAACTACGCCAGAACCACTTGTCGACACTGCGGAAACACCTGTCGGGCCGGCCAGAACTACATCTCAGACGTGCCAGAACCTTGTGCGTGTGATGCCGGAACCACACCCCGAACAGACGGAAACCACCTGCCAGACCCGCCTGAACCACCTGCCGAGCACGCCGGAGCCACCTGTTCGACTCACCGGAAGCACCTGCCAGACAGGCCAAAATCAACAGCTGGCTATGCGAGAACCATCTGGCGGACAGTCCGGAATCACCTGCCGGGCATGCAGGAACCACCTCTCAGATGTAACGGAACCACGAGCCGGACACGCTGGAACCACGTCCTGGACAGACTGGAACCACCTGCCAAGCACTCCGGAACCACCTGCTCGACTCGCACGACCCACGTGCTGGACACGCCAAAATGAACTTTCGGCTACACCAGAACCACTTACCCGACACTCCAGAATCACCTGCCTGGCATGCCAGAACCACCTCTCACACGTTCCAGAAGCACGTGCCGGACATGCCGGAACGACCGATCGGACAGAACGGAACCACCTGCCAGACACGCCGGAACCACCTGTTGAACACGCCACAGCCACCTGCTCGACTCGCCGGATCCACCGGCCGGACAGGCCAATATCAACTGCTGGCTATGCCAGAACCACCTGGGGGACAGTCCGGAATCACCTGCCAGCCATGGCGGAACCACCTCTCAGACGTACAAGAACCACGTGCCGGACAAGCTGGAAACACTTACTGGACAGACTGGAACCACCTGCCGGCCACGCCTGAACCACCTGCCGAGCACGACGGAACCACCTGCCGGACACGCCAAAATCACCTGCGGGGTACACCAGAACCACTTGGAGAACTCTCCGGGATGACCTGCCGGGCATGCTGGAACCACCTCTCAGACGTACCAGAAACACGTGGCGGACACCCCAGCACCACCTGCCGGACAGACCGCAACCACCTGCCGGACAGGCCGGAACCACCGGCTCGACCCGACGGAACCACCGCCAGACATGCAAAATCACCTGCCGGCTACGCCAGAACCACTTGGCGAACACTCCGGAATCACCTGCCGGGCATGCCGGAACCACCTCTCAGACATGCCAGAACCACGTGCCAATGACCCCGGAAGCACCTGTCGAGCACGCCGGAACCACCTGCTCGACTCGCCAGAACCACCTGCCGGACACACCAAAATCACCTGCCAGCTACGCCACAACCACTCGGCAGGCACTCCGGTATCAGCTGCCGGGCATGCCGGAACCGCCTCTCAGAGGTGCCAGAACCACATGCCAGAGAGACTGGAAGCAACTGCCGAACTCGCCGGAAACACCTGCTGGACATGCCGGAACCACCTGCCTGACAGTCCAAAATCATATGCCGGCTATGCCAAAACCACTTGGTGGACGCTCCAGAATCTCCTGGAGGGCATGCCGGAACCACGTCATGGACAGACTTCAAACACCTGCCAGACACGCCAGAACCACCTTCTCGAGTCGCCTGAACCACCTGCCGGACACGCCAAAATCACCTGCCGGCTACGCCACAACCAGTTGGTGAACACTTCGGAATCACCTGCCGCGCTTGCCGGAACCACCTGCCGGTCACGCCAAAATCACCTGCCGTGTACGCCAGAACCACTTGGCGGACACTCCGGAATCACAGGTCGGGCATGCCGGAACCACCTCTCAGACTTGCCAGAACCATGTTCCGGACACGCCGGTACCACCTGCCGAGTATGCCGGAACCACCTGATCCACTCCCGAGGACCACCTGCTGGACACGCCAAAATCACCTGCTGGCTACGCCAGAACCACTCGGCAGACAATCCGGAATAACCTGCCAGGCATGCCGGAACCACCTATTAGACATGCCAGAAGGACGTGTCGGACACGCCGGAAACACCTACCGGACAGACCGGAACCACCTGCCAGACATCCAGGAACCACCTGCCGAGCACGCCGGAGCTGCGTGCTCGATAGGCCGGAACCACCTGCCAGACAGGCCAAAATCAACAGCTGGCTATGCTAGAAACACCTGGCGGACAGTCCAAAATCACCTGCCTGGCATGCAGGAACCACCTCTCAGACGTAACAGAACCACGTTCCGGACACGCTGGAACCACATCCTGGACAGACTGGAACCACCTGCCGAGCTCGCCGGAACCACCTGCTCGACTGGCAGGACAATCGTGCCGCACACGCCAAAAGGAACTGCCGGCTACACCAGAACCACTTAACCGACACTCCAGAATCACCTGCCTGGCATGCCAGAACCACCTCTCAGACGTGCCAGAAGCACGTGCCGGACATGCCGGAACGACCTACGGGACAGACCGGAACCACCTGCCTGACATGCCGGAACCACCTGCCGAGCACGCCAGAGCCACCTGCTCCCCTTGCCGGAACCACCTGCCAGACAGGCCAAAATCAACAGCTGGCTGTGCGAGAACCACCTGGGGGACAGTCCGGAATCACCTGCCAGCCATGGCGGAACCACCTCTCAGACGTACCAGAACCACGTGCCGGACAATCTGGAAACACGTACTGGACAGACTGGAACCACCTGCCGGCCACGCCTGAACCACCTGCCGAGCACGACGGAACCACCTGCCGGACACGCCAAAATCACCTGCGGGCTACTCCACAACCACTTGGAGGACTCTCCGGGATGACCTGCCGGGCATGCTGGAACCACCTCTCAGACGCGCCAGAACCATGTGGCAGACAGTCCGGAATCACCTGTTGGGCATGTGGAACCACCTCTGAGACGTACCAGAACCACCTGCCGGACACGCCAAAATCACCTGCCGGCTACGCCAGAACCACTTGGCGGACACTCCGGAATCACCTGCCGGGCATGCCAGCACAACCTCTCAGAAGTGCCAGAAGCACGTGCCGGACAGGCCGGAACCATCTCCCGGACAGACTGGAACCACAGGAAACACTCGCCGGAACCACCTGCTTGACTCACCGGTCCCACCTGCAGGACACACCAAAATCACCTGCCCGCTACACCAGAACCACTTGGCGCACAAGCCGGAATCACGTGAAGGGCATGCCGGCACAACCTCACAGACGTGCCAGAACCTCCTGCCGGACACCTCAGAACCACCTGCCAGACAGACTGCAACCACCTGCCGGACACGCGGGAACCACCGGCTCGACCCGCCGGAACCACTGCCAGACATGCAAAATCACCTGCCGGCTACACCAGAACCACTTGGCAAACAATCCGGAATCACCTGCCGGGCATGCCGGAACCACCTCTCAGACATGCCAGAACCACGTGCCAATGACACCAGAAGCACCTGCCGAGCATGCCGGAACCACCTGCTCGACTCGCCAGAACCACCTGCCAGTCATGCAAAAATCACCTGCCGGCTTCGCCACAACCAGTTGGTGAACACTTCCCCATCACCTGCCGGGCTTGCTGGAACCACCTGCCGGTCACGTCAAAATCACCTGCCAACTACGCCAGAACCACTTGTCGACACTGCGGAAACACCTGTCGGGCCGGCCAGAACTACATCTCAGACGTGCCAGAACCTTGTGCGTGTGATGCCGGAACCACACCCCGAACAGACGGAAACCACCTGCCAGACCCGCCTGAACCACCTGCCGAGCACGCCGGAGCCACCTGTTCGACTCACCGGAAGCACCTGCCAGACAGGCCAAAATCAACAGCTGGCTATGCGAGAACCATCTGGCGGACAGTCCGGAATCACCTGCCGGGCATGCAGGAACCACCTCTCAGATGTAACGGAACCACGAGCCGGACACGCTGGAACCACGTCCTGGACAGACTGGAACCACCTGCCAAGCACTCCGGAACCACCTGCTCGACTCGCACGACCCACGTGCTGGACACGCCAAAATGAACTTTCGGCTACACCAGAACCACTTACCCGACACTCCAGAATCACCTGCCTGGCATGCCAGAACCACCTCTCACACGTTCCAGAAGCACGTGCCGGACATGCCGGAACGACCGATCGGACAGAACGGAACCACCTGCCAGACACGCCGGAACCACCTGTTGAACACGCCACAGCCACCTGCTCGACTCGCCGGATCCACCGGCCGGACAGGCCAATATCAACTGCTGGCTATGCCAGAACCACCTGGGGGACAGTCCGGAATCACCTGCCAGCCATGGCGGAACCACCTCTCAGACGTACAAGAACCACGTGCCGGACAAGCTGGAAACACTTACTGGACAGACTGGAACCACCTGCCGGCCAATCCTGAACCACCTGCCGAGCACGACGGAACCACCTGCCGGACACGCCAAAATCACCTGCGGGGTACACCAGAACCACTTGGAGAACTCTCCGGGATGACCTGCCGGGCATGCTGGAACCACCTCTCAGACGTACCAGAAACACGTGGCGGACACCCCAGCACCACCTGCCGGACAGACCGCAACCACCTGCCGGACAGGCCGGAACCACCGGCTCGACCCGACGGAACCACCGCCAGACATGCAAAATCACCTGCCGGCTACGCCAGAACCACTTGGCGAACACTCCGGAATCACCTGCCGGGCATGCCGGAACCACCTCTCAGACATGCCAGAACCACGTGCCAATGACCCCGGAAGCACCTGTCGAGCACGCCGGAACCACCTGCTCGACTCGCCAGAACCACCTGCCGGACACACCAAAATCACCTGCCAGCTACGCCACAACCACTCGGCAGGCACTCCGGTATCAGCTGCCGGGCATGCCGGAACCGCCTCTCAGAGGTGCCAGAACCACATGCCAGAGAGACTGGAAGCAACTGCCGAACTCGCCGGAAACACCTGCTGGACATGCCGGAACCACCTGCCTGACAGTCCAAAATCATATGCCGGCTATGCCAAAACCACTTGGTGGACGCTCCAGAATCTCCTGGAGGGCATGCCGGAACCACGTCATGGACAGACTTCAAACACCTGCCAGACACGCCAGAACCACCTTCTCGAGTCGCCTGAACCACCTGCCGGACACGCCAAAATCACCTGCCGGCTACGCCACAACCAGTTGGTGAACACTTCGGAATCACCTGCCGCGCTTGCCGGAACCACCTGCCGGTCACGCCAAAATCACCTGCCGTGTACGCCAGAACCACTTGGCGGACACTCCGGAATCACAGGTCGGGCATGCCGGAACCACCTCTCAGACTTGCCAGAACCATGTTCCGGACACGCCGGTACCACCTGCCGAGTATGCCGGAACCACCTGATCCACTCCCGAGGACCACCTGCTGGACACGCCAAAATCACCTGCTGGCTACGCCAGAACCACTCGGCAGACAATCCGGAATAACCTGCCAGGCATGCCGGAACCACCTATTAGACATGCCAGAAGGACGTGTCGGACACGCCGGAAACACCTACCGGACAGACCGGAACCACCTGCCAGACATCCAGGAACCACCTGCCGAGCACGCCGGAGCTGCGTGCTCGATAGGCCGGAACCACCTGCCAGACAGGCCAAAATCAACAGCTGGCTATGCTAGAAACACCTGGCGGACAGTCCAAAATCACCTGCCTGGCATGCAGGAACCACCTCTCAGACGTAACAGAACCACGTTCCGGACACGCTGGAACCACATCCTGGACAGACTGGAACCACCTGCCGAGCTCGCCGGAACCACCTGCTCGACTGGCAGGACAATCGTGCCGCACACGCCAAAAGGAACTGCCGGCTACACCAGAACCACTTAACCGACACTCCAGAATCACCTGCCTGGCATGCCAGAACCACCTCTCAGACGTGCCAGAAGCACGTGCCGGACATGCCGGAACGACCTACGGGACAGACCGGAACCACCTGCCTGACATGCCGGAACCACCTGCCGAGCACGCCAGAGCCACCTGCTCCCCTTGCCGGAACCACCTGCCAGACAGGCCAAAATCAACAGCTGGCTGTGCGAGAACCACCTGGGGGACAGTCCGGAATCACCTGCCAGCCATGGCGGAACCACCTCTCAGACGTACCAGAACCACGTGCCGGACAATCTGGAAACACGTACTGGACAGACTGGAACCACCTGCCGGCCACGCCTGAACCACCTGCCGAGCACGACGGAACCACCTGCCGGACACGCCAAAATCACCTGCGGGCTACTCCACAACCACTTGGAGGACTCTCCGGGATGACCTGCCGGGCATGCTGGAACCACCTCTCAGACGCGCCAGAACCATGTGGCAGACAGTCCGGAATCACCTGTTGGGCATGTGGAACCACCTCTGAGACGTACCAGAACCACCTGCCGGACACGCCAAAATCACCTGCCGGCTACGCCAGAACCACTTGGCGGACACTCCGGAATCACCTGCCGGGCATGCCAGCACAACCTCTCAGAAGTGCCAGAAGCACGTGCCGGACAGGCCGGAACCATCTCCCGGACAGACTGGAACCACAGGAAACACTCGCCGGAACCACCTGCTTGACTCACCGGTCCCACCTGCAGGACACACCAAAATCACCTGCCCGCTACACCAGAACCACTTGGCGCACAAGCCGGAATCACGTGAAGGGCATGCCGGCACAACCTCACAGACGTGCCAGAACCTCCTGCCGGACACCTCAGAACCACCTGCCAGACAGACTGCAACCACCTGCCAGACACGCGGGAACCACCGGCTCGACCCGCCGGAACCACTGCCAGACATGCAAAATCACCTGCCGGCTACACCAGAACCACTTGGCAAACAATCCGGAATCACCTGCCGGGCATGCCGGAACCACCTCTCAGACATGCCAGAACCACGTGCCAATGACACCAGAAGCACCTGCCGAGCATGCCGGAACCACCTGCTCGACTCGCCAGAACCACCTGCCAGTCATGCAAAAATCACCTGCCGGCTTCGCCACAACCAGTTGGTGAACACTTCCCCATCACCTGCCGGGCTTGCTGGAACCACCTGCCGGTCACGTCAAAATCACCTGCCAACTACGCCAGAACCACTTGTCGACACTGCGGAAACACCTGTCGGGCCGGCCAGAACTACATCTCAGACGTGCCAGAACCTTGTGCGTGTGATGCCGGAACCACACCCCGAACAGACGGAAACCACCTGCCAGACCCGCCTGAACCACCTGCCGAGCACGCCGGAGCCACCTGTTCGACTCACCGGAAGCACCTGCCAGACAGGCCAAAATCAACAGCTGGCTATGCGAGAACCATCTGGCGGACAGTCCGGAATCACCTGCCGGGCATGCAGGAACCACCTCTCAGATGTAACGGAACCACGAGCCGGACACGCTGGAACCACGTCCTGGACAGACTGGAACCACCTGCCGAGCACTCCGGAACCACCTGCTCGACTCGCACGACCCACGTGCTGGACACGCCAAAATGAACTTTCGGCTACACCAGAACCACTTACCCGACACTCCAGAATCACCTGCCTGGCATGCCAGAACCACCTCTCACACGTTCCAGAAGCACGTGCCGGACATGCCGGAACGACCGATCGGACAGAACGGAACCACCTGCCAGACACGCCGGAACCACCTGTTGAACACGCCACAGCCACCTGCTCGACTCGCCGGATCCACCGGCCAGACAGGCCAATATCAACTGCTGGCTATGCCAGAACCACCTGGGGGACAGTCCGGAATCACCTGCCAGCCATGGCGGAACCACCTCTCAGACGTACAAGAACCGCGTGCCGGACAAGCTGGAAACACTTACTGGACAGACTGGAACCACCTGCCGGCCACGCCTGAACCACCTGCCGAGCACGACGGAACCACCTGCCGGACACGCCAAAATCACCTGCGGGGTACACCAGAACCACTTGGAGAACTCTCCGGGATGACCTGCCGGGCATGCTGGAACCACCTCTCAGACGTACCAGAAACACGTGGCGGACACCCCAGCACCACCTGCCGGACAGACCGCAACCACCTGCCGGACAGGCCGGAACCACCGGCTCGACCCGACGGAACCACCGCCAGACATGCAAAATCACCTGCCGGCTACGCCAGAACCACTTGGCGAACACTCCGGAATCACCTGCCGGGCATGCCGGAACCACCTCTCAGACATGCCAGAACCACGTGCCAATGACCCCGGAAGCACCTGTCGAGCACGCCGGAACCACCTGCTCGACTCGCCAGAACCACCTGCCGGACACGCCAAAATCACCTGCCAGCTACGCCACAACCACTCGGCAGGCACTCCGGTATCAGCTGCCGGGCATGCCGGAACCGCCTCTCAGAGGTGCCAGAACCACATGCCGGAGAGACTGGAAGCAACTGCCGAACTCGCCGGAAACACCTGCTGGACATGCCGGAACCACCTGCCTGACAGTCCAAAATCATATGCCGGCTATGCCAAAACCACTTGGTGGACGCTCCAGAATCTCCTGGAGGGCATGCCGGAACCACGTCATGGACAGACTTCAAACACCTGCCAGACACGCCAGAACCACCTTCTCGAGTCGCCAGAACCACCTGCCGGACACGCCAAAATCACCTGCCGGCTACGCCACAACCAGTTGGTGAACACTTCGGAATCACCTGCCGCGCTTGCCGGAACCACCTGCCGGTCACGCCAAAATCACCTGCCGTGTACGCCAGAACCACTTGGCGGACACTCCGGAATCACAGGTCGGGCATGCCGGAACCACCTCTCAGACTTGCCAGAACCATGTTCCGGACACGCCGGTACCACCTGCCGAGTATGCCGGAACCACCTGATCCACTCCCGAGGACCACCTGCTGGACACGCCAAAATCACCTGCTGGCTACGCCAGAACCACTCGGCAGACACTCCGGAATAACCTGCCAGGCATGCCGGAACCACCTATTAGACATGCCAGAAGGACGTGTCGGACACGCCGGAAACACCTACCGGACAGACCGGAACCACCTGCCAGACATCCCGGAACCACCTGCCGAGCAGGCCGGAGCTGCGTGCTCGATAGGCCGGAACCACCTGCCAGACAGGCCAAAATCAACAGCTGGCTATGCTAGAAACACCTGGCGGACAGTCCAAAATCACCTGCCTGGCATGCAGGAACCACCTCTCAGACGTAACAGAACCACGTTCCGGACACGCTGGAACCACATCCTGGACAGACTGGAACCACCTGCCGAGCTCGCCGGAACCACCTGCTCGACTGGCAGGACAATCGTGCCGGACACGCCAAAAGGAACTGCCGGCTACACCAGAACCACTTAACCGACACTCCAGAATCACCTGCCTGGCATGCCAGAACCACCTCTCAGACGTGCCAGAAGCACGTGCCGGACATGCCGGAACGACCTACGGGACAGACCGGAACCACCTGCCGAGCACGCCAGAGCCACCTGCTCCCCTTGCCGGAACCACCTGCCAGACAGGCCAAAATCAACAGCTGGCTGTGCGAGAACCACCTGGGGGACAGTCCGGAATCACCTGCCAGCCATGGCGGAACCACCTCTCAGACGTACCAGAACCACGTGCCGGACAATCTGGAAACACGTACTGGACAGACTGGAACCACCTGCCGGCCACGCCTGAACCACCTGCCGAGCACGACGGAACCACCTGCCGGACACGCCAAAATCACCTGCGGGCTACTCCACAACCACTTGGAGGACTCTCCGGGATGACCTGCCGGGCATGCTGGAACCACCTCTCAGACGCGCCAGAACCATGTGGCAGACAGTCCGGAATCACCTGTTGGGCATGTGGAACCACCTCTGAGACGTACCAGAACCACCTGCCAGACACGCCAAAATCACCTGCCGGCTACGCCAGAACCACTTGGCGGACACTCCGGAATCACCTGCCGGGCATGCCAGCACAACCTCTCAGAAGTGCCAGAAGCACGTGCCGGACAGGCCGGAACCATCTCCCGGACAGACTGGAACCACAGGAAACACTCGCCGGAACCACCTGCTTGACTCACCGGTCCCACCTGCAGGACACACCAAAATCACCTGCCCGCTACACCAGAACCACTTGGCGCACAAGCCGGAATCACGTGAAGGGCATGCCGGCACAACCTCACAGACGTGCCAGAACCTCCTGCCGGACACCTCAGAACCACCTGCCAGACAGACTGCAACCACCTGCCGGACACGCGGGAACCACCGGCTCGACCCGCCGGAACCACTGCCAGACATGCAAAATCACCTGCCGGCTACACCAGAACCACTTGGCAAACAATCCGGAATCACCTGCCGGGCATGCCGGAACCACCTCTCAGACATGCCAGAACCACGTGCCAATGACACCAGAAGCACCTGCCGAGCATGCCGGAACCACCTGCTCGACTCGCCAGAACCACCTGCCAGTCATGCAAAAATCACCTGCCGGCTTCGCCACAACCAGTTGGTGAACACTTCCCCATCACCTGCCGGGCTTGCTGGAACCACCTGCCGGTCACGTCAAAATCACCTGCCAACTACGCCAGAACCACTTGTCGACACTGCGGAAACACCTGTCGGGCCGGCCGGAACCGCATCTCAGACGTGCCAGAACCATGTGCATGAGATGCTGGAACCACACCCCGAACAGACGGAAAACACCTGCCAGACCCTTCTGAACAACCTGCCGAGCACGCCGGAGCCACCTGTTCGACTCGCCGGAACCACCTACCTGACATGCCCAAATCACCAGCCGGGTATGCCAGAACCACTTGGTGGACACTCCGGAATCATCTGCCGGACATCCCGGAACCAGCTCTCAGACACACCAGAACCACGTGCCGGAGACGCCGGAAGCACCTGCCGAGCATGCCGGAGCCACCTGCTCGACTCGCCAGAAACACCTGCCGGACACGCCAAAATCACCTGCCGGTTACGCCAGAACCACCTGGCGGACACTCCGAACCCACCTGTCGCGCATGCCGGAACCACCTCTCAGACGTGCCGGAAGCACGTGCCGGACACGCCGGAATCACCTACCGGACAGACCGGAACCACCTGCCGAGCACGCCGGAGCCACCTGTTCGACTCGCTGGAACCACCTGCCGGACAGGCCAATATCAATTGCTGGCTATGCCAGAACCACCTGGGGGACGGTCCGGAATCACCTGCCAGCCATGGCGGAACCACCTCTCAGACGTACCAGAACCACCTGCCGGAGAAGCTGGAAACACGTCCTGGACAGTCTGGAACCACCTGCCGGCCAAGCCTGAACCACCTGCCAAGCACAACGGAACAACCTGCCAGACACGCCAAAATCACCTGCGTGTTATGCCAGAACCACTTGGAGGACTCTCTGGGATGACCTGCCGGGCATGCCGGAACCACCTCTCAGACGTGCCAGAACCATGTGGCGGACAGTCCGGAATCACCTGTTGGGCATGCGCAACCACCTCTGAGACGTACCAGAACCACATGCCGTGCAGGCTGGAACCACCTACCGGACAGACCGGAATCACCTTTCGGGCATGCCGGAACCACCTGTCAGATGTGCCAGAAACACGTGCCGGAGACGCCGGAAGCACCTGCCAAGCACGTTGGAACCACCCGCTCAACTCGCCTGAACCACCTGCCGGACATGCCAAAATCACCTGCCGACTATGCCAGAACCACTTGGCGAACACTCCGGAATCACCTGCCGGGCATGCAGGAACCACCTCTCAGACATGCCAGAACCCCGTGCCAATGACCCCAGAAGCACCAGCCGAGCACGCCGGAACCACCTGCTCGACTCGCCAGAACCACCTGCCGATCACGCAAAAATCACCTGCCGGCTCCGCCACAACCAGTTGGTGAACACTTTGGAATCACCTGCCAGGCTTGCTGGAACCACCTGCCAGTCATGCCAAAATCACCTGCCAACTACGCCAGAACCGCTTGGCGGACACTGCGGAAACACCTGTCGGGCCGGCTGGAACCACATCTCAGACGTGCCAGAAACGTGTTCATGAGATGCTGGAACCACACCCCGAACAGACGGATACCACCTGCCAGAACCGCCTGAACCACCTGCTGAGCACGCCGGAACCACCTGCTCGACTCACCGGTACCACCTCCCTGACACGCCAAAATCACCTGCTGGGTATGCCAGAACCACTTGGCGGACACTCCGGAATCATCTGCCGGACATGCCGGAACCAGCTCTCAGACACACCAGAACCAAGTGCCGGAGACGCCGGAAGCACCTGCCGAGCATGCCGGAGCCACCTGCTCGACTCGCCAGAAACACCTGCCGGACACGCCAAAATCACCTGCCGGGTATGCCAGAACCACCTGGCGGACACTACGGAATCACCTGCCGCGCATGCCGGAACCACCTCTCAGACGTGCCGGAAGCATGTGCCAGACACGCCGGAAACACCTACCAGACAGACCGGAACCACCTGCCAAGAACGCCGGAGCCACCTGTTCGACTCGCTGGAACCACCTGCCGGACAGGCCAATATCAACTGCTGGCTATGCCAGAACCACCTGGGGGACAGTCCGGGATCACCTGCCAGCCATGGCGGTACCACCTCTCAGACGTACCAGAACCACCTGCCGGAGAAGCTGGAAACACGTCCTGGACAGACTGGAACCACGTGACGGCCATGCCTGAACCACCTGCCGAGCACGGCGGAACCACCTGCCGGACACGCCAAAATCACCTGCGGGCTACGCCAGAACCACTTGGACGACTCTCCGAAATGACCTGCCGGGCATGTTGGAACCACCTCTCAGACGTGCCAGAAGCACGTGGCGGACAGTCCGGAATCACCTGTTGGGCATACGCAACCACCTCGGAGACATACCAGAACCACGTGCCGTGCACGCCGGAACCACCTACCGGACAGACCGGAATCAACTTTTGGGCATGCCGGAACCACCAGTCAGATGTGCCAGAAACACGTGCCGGAGACTCCGGAAGCACCTGCCGAGCACGTCGCAACCACCTGCTCAACTCGCCTCAACCACCTGCCGGACACGCCAAAATCACCTGCCCGCTACACCAGCACCACTTCGGGGACAAGCCGGAATCACGTGAGGGGCATGCCGGCACAGCCTCTCAGACTGAACCTCGTGCCGGACACCACAGTACCACCTGCCGGACAGACCGGAACCACCTGCCGCACACGCCGGAACCACCGGCTCGACCCGCCGGAACGACCGCTGGACATGCAAAATCACCTGCCGGCTACGCCGGAAACACTTGGCGAACACTCCGGAATCACCTGCCGGGCATGCCGGAACCACCTCTCAGATATGCCAGAACCACGTGCCAATGATCCCGGAAGCACCTGCCGAGCACGCCAGAACCACCTGCTCGACTCGCCAGAACCACCTGCCGGACACGCAAAAATCACCCGCCGGCTACGCCACAACCAGTTGGGGAACACTTCGGAATCACCTAACGGGCTTGCTGGAACCACCTGCCGGTCATGCCAAAATCACCTGCCAACTACGCCAGTACCACTTGGCGAACACTGTGGAAACACCTGTCGGGCCGGCCGGAACCACATCTCAGACGTGCCAGAACCATGTGCATGAGATGCTGGAACCACACCCCGAACAGACGGAAAACACCTGCCAGACCCGTCTGAACAACCTGCCGAGCACGCCGGAGCCACCTGCTCGACTCGCCGGAACCACCTACCTGACATGCCAAAATCACCAGCCGGGTATGCCAGAACCACTTGGCGGACACTCCGGAATCATCTGCCGGACATGCCGGAACCAGCTCTCAGACACACCAGAACCACGTGCCGGAGACGCCGGAAGCACCTGCCGAGCATGCCGGAGCCACCTGCTCGACTCGCCAGAAACACCTGCCGGACACGCCAAAATCACCTGCCGGGTACGCCAGAACCACCTGGCGGACACTCGGAAATCACCTGTCGGGCATGCCGGAACCACCTCTCAGACGTGCCGGAAGCACGTGCCGGACACGCCGGAATCACCTACCGGACAGACCGGAACCACCTGCCAAGAACGCCGGAGCCACCTGTTCGACTCGCTGGAACCACCTGCCGGACAGTCCAATATCAACTGCTGGCTATGCCAGAACCTCCTGGGGGACAGTCCGGGATCACCTGCCAGCCATTGCGGAACCACCTCTCAGACGTACCAGAACCACCTGCCGGAGAAGCTGGAAACACGTCCTGGACAGACTGGAACCACGTGACGGCCATGCCTGAACCACCTGCCGAGCACGGCGGAACCACCTGCCGGACACGCCAAAATCACCTGCGGGCTACGCCAGAACCACTTGGACGACTCTCCGAAATGACCTGCCGGGCATGTTGGAACCACCTCTCAGACGTGCCAGAAGGACGTGGCGGACAGTCCGGAATCACCTGTTGGGCATACGCAACCACCTCTGAGACATACCAGAACCCCGTGCCGTGCACGCCGGAACCACCTACCGGACAGACCGGAATCAACTTTTGGGCATGCCGGAACCACCAGTCAGATGTGCCAGAAACACGTGCCGGAGACGCCGGAAGCACCTGCGGAGCACGTCGCAACCACCTGCTCAACTCGCCTGAACCACCTGCCGGACACGCCAAAATCACCTGCCCGCTACAGCAGCACCACTTCGGGGACAAGCCGGAATCACGTGAGGGGCATGCCGGCACAGCCTCTCAGACTGAACCTCGTGCCGGACACCACAGAACCACCTGCCGGACAGACCGGAACCACCTGCCGGACACGCCCGTACCACCGGCTCGACCCGCCGGAACGACCGCTGGACATGCAAAATCACCTGCCGGCTACGCCGGAAACACTTGGCGAACACTCCGGAATCACCTGCCGGGTATGCCGGAACCACCTCTCAGATATGCCAGAACCACGTGCCAATGACCCCGGAAGCACCTGCCGAGCACGCCGGAGCCACCTGTTCGACTCGTTGGAACCACCTTCCGGACAGGCCAATATCAACTGCTGGCTATGCCAGAACCACCTGGGGGACGGTCCGGAATCACCTGCCAGCCATGGCGGAACCACCTCTCAGACGTACCGGAACCACCTGCCGGAGAAGCTGGAAACCCGTCCTGGACAGTCTGGAACCACCTGCCGGCCAAGCCTGAACCACCTGCCAAGCACAACGGAACAACCTGCCAGACACGCAAAAATCACCTGCGTGTTATTCCAGAAAGACTTATAGGACTCTCTGGGATGACCTGCCGGGGATGCCGGAAACACCTCTCAGATATGCCAGAACCACGTGCCAATGACCCCGGAAGCACCTGCCGAGCACACCGGAGCCACCTGTTCGACTCGTTGGAACCACCTGCCGGACAGGCCAATATCAACTGCTGGCTATGCCAGAACCACCTGGGGGACGGTCCGGAATCACCTGCCAGCCATGGCGGAACCACCTCTCAGACGTTCCAGAACCACCTGCCGGAGAAGCTGGAAACCCGTCCTGGACAGTCTGGAACCACCTGCCGGCCAAGCCTGAACCACCTGCCAAGCACAACGGAACAACCTGCCAGACACACCAAAATCACCTGCGTGTTATGCCAGAACCACTTGGAGGACTCTCTGGGATGACCTGCCGGGCATGCCGGAACCACCTCTGAGACGTGCCAGAACCAGGTGGTGGACAGTCCGGAATCACCTGTTGGGCATGCGCAACCACCTCTGAGACGTACCAGAACCACATGCCGTGCAGGCTGGAACCACCTACCGGACAGACCGGAATCACCTTTCGGGCATGCCGGAACCACCTGTCAGATGTGCCAGAAACACCTGCCGGAGACGCCGGAAGCACCTGCCAAGCACGTTGGAACCACCCGCTCAACTCGCCTGAACCACCTGCCGGACATGCCAAAATCACCTGCCGACTATGGCAGAACCACTTGGCGAACACTCCGGAATCACCTGCCGGGCATGCAGGAACCACCTCTCAGACATGCCAGAACCCCGTGCCAATGACCCCGGAAGCACCAGCCGAGCACGCCGGAACCACCTGCTCGACTCGCCAGAACCACCTGCCGATCACGCAAAAATCACCTGCCGGCTACGCCACAACCAGTTGGTGAAAACTTTGGAATCACCTGCCAGGCTTGCTGGAACCACCTGCCAGTCATGCCAAAATCACCTGCCAACTACGCCAGAACCGCTTGGCGGACACGGCGGAAACACCTGTCGGGCCGGCTGGAACCACATCTCAGACGTGCCAGAAACGTGTTCATGAGATGCTGGAACCACACCCCGAACAGACGGATACCACCTGCCAGAACCGCCTGAACCACCTGCTGAGCACGCCGGAACCACCTGCTCGACTCACCGGTACCACCTCCCTGTCACGCCAAAATCACCTACTGGGTATGCCAGAACCACTTGGCGGACACTACGGAATCACGTGCCGCGCATGCCGGAACCACCTCTCAGACGTGCCGGAAGCACGTGCCAGACACGCCGGAAACACCTACCGGACAGACCGGAATCACCTGCCAAGAACGCCGGAGCCACCTGTTCGACTCGCTGGAACCACCTGCCGGACAGGCCAATATCAACTGCTGGCTATGCCAGAACCACCTGGGGGACAGTCCGGGATCAACTGCCAGCCATGGCGGAACCACCTCTCAGACGTACCAGAACCACCTGCCGGAGAAGCTGGAAACACGTCCTGGACAGACTGGAACCACGTGACGGCCATGCCTGAACCACCTGCCGAGCACGGCGGAACCACCTGCCGGACACGCCAAAATCACCTGCGGGCTACGCCAGAACCACTTGGACGACTCTCCGAAATGACCTGCCGGGCATGTTGGAACCACCTCTCAGACGTGCCAGAAGCACGTGGCGGACAGTCCGGAATCACCTGTTGGGCATACGCAACCACCTCTGAGACGTACCAGAACCACGTGCCGTGCACGCCGGAACCACCTACCGGACAGACCGGAATCAACTTTTGGGCATGCCGGAACCACCAGTCAGATGTGCCAGAAACACGTGCCGGAGACGCCGGAAGCACCTGCGGAGCACGTCGCAACCACCTGCTCAACTCGCCTGAACCACCTGCCGGACACGCCAAAATCACCTGCCCGCTACACCAGCACCACTTCGGGGACAAGCCGGAATCACGTGAGGGGCATGCCGGCACAGCCTCTCAGACTGAACCTCGTGCCGGACACCACAGAACCACCTGCCGGACAGACCGGAACCACCTGCCGGACACGCCCGTACCACCGGCTCGACCCGCCGGAACGACCGCTGGACATGCAAAATCACCTGCCGGCTACGCCAGAAACACTTGGCGAACACACCGGAATCACCTGCCGGGCATGTCGGAAGCACCTCTCAGACATGTCAGAACCACGTGCCAAGGACACCGGAAGCACCTGCCGAGCACGCCGGAACCACCTGCTCGACTCGCCAGAACCACCTGCCGCACACGCCAAAATCACCTGCCAGGTATGCCAGAACCACTTTGTGGACACTCCGAAATCATCTGCCGGACATGCCAGAACCAGCTCTCAGACACCCCAGAACCACATGCCGGACACGCCGGAAGCACCTGCTGAGCATGCCTGAGCCACCTGCTCGACTCGCAAGAAACACCTGCCGGACACGCCAAAATCACCTGCCGAGTACGCCAGAACCACTTGGCGGACACTCCGGAATCACAGGTCGGGCATGCCGGAACCACCTCTCAGACTTGCCAGAACCATGTTCCGGACACGCCGGTACCACCTGCCGAGTATGCCGGAACCACCTGATCCACTCCCGAGAACCACCTGCTGGACACGCCAAAATCACCTGCTGGCTACGCCAGAACCACTCGGCAGACACTCCGGAATAACCTGCCGGGCATGCCGGAACCACCTCTCAGACGTGCCAGAAGCACGTGCCGGACATGCCGGAACGACCTACGGGACAGACCGGAACCACCTGCTCGACTCGCCAGAACCACCTGCCAGTCATGGAAAAATCACCTGCCGGCTTCGCCACAACCAGTTGGTGAACACTTCCCCATCACCTGCCGGGCTTGCTGGAACCACCTGCCGGTCATGTCAAAATCACCTGCCAACTACGCCAGAACCACTTGTCGACACTGCGGAAACACCTGTCGGGCCGGCCAGAACTACATCTCAGACGTGCCAGAACCTTGTGCGTGTGATGCCGGAACCACACCCCGAACAGACGGAGACCACCTGCAAGACCCTCCTGAACCACCTGCCGAGCACGCCGGAGCCACCTGTTCGACTCACCGGAAGCACCTGCCAGACAGGCCAAAATCAACAGCTGGCTATGCGAGAACCATCTGGCGGACAGTCCGGAATCACCTGCCGGGCATGCAGGAACCACCTCTCAGATGTAACGGAACCACGAGCCGGACACGCTGGAACCACGTCCTGGACAGACTGGAACCACCTGCCGAGCACTCCGGAACCACCTGCTCGACTCGCACGACCCACGTGCTGGACACGCCAAAATGAACTTTCGGCTACACCAGAACCACTTACCCGACACTCCAGAATCACCTGCCTGGCATGCCAGAACCACCTCTCACACGTTCCAGAAGCACGTGCTGGACATGCCGGAACGACCTATCGGACAGAACGGAACCACCTGCCAGACACGCCGGAACCACCTGCTGAACACGCCACAGCCACCTGCTCGACTCGCCGGATCCACCGGCCGGACAGGCCAATATCAATTGCTGGCTATGCCAGAACCACCTGGGGGACAGTCCGGAATCACCTGCCAGCCATGGCGGAACCACCTCTCAGACGTACAAGAACCACGTGCCGGACAAGCTGGAAACACTTACTGGACAGACTGGAACCACCTGCCGGCCACGCCTGAACCACCTGCCGAGCACGACGGAACAACCTGCCGGAAACGCCAAAATCACCTGCGGGCTACTCCACAACCACTTGGAGGACTCTCCGGGATGACCTGCCGGGCATGCTGGAACCACCTCCCAGACGCGCCAGAACCATGTGGCAGACAGTCCGGAATCACCTGTTGGGCAAGTGGAACCACCTCTGAGACGTACCAGAACCACCTGCCGGACACGCCAAAATCACCTGCCGGCTACGCCAGAACCACTTGGCGGACACTCCGGAATCAGCTGCCGGGCATGCCAGCACAACCTCTCAGAAGTGCCAGAAGCACGTGCCGGACAGGCTGGAACCATCTCCCGGACAGACTGGAACCACAGGAAACACTCGCCGGAACCACCTGCTTGACTCACCGGTCCCACCTGCAGGACACACCAAAATCACCTGCCTGCTACACCAGAACCACTTGGGGCACAAGCCGGAATCACGTGAAGGGCATGCCGGCACAACCTCACAGACGTGCCAGAACCTCCTGCCGGACACCTCAGAACCACCTGCCAGAGAGACTGCAACCACCTGCCGGACACGCGGGAACCACCGGCTCGACCCGCCGGAACCACTGCCAGACATGCAAAATCACCTGCCGGCTACACCAGAACCACTTGGCAAACACTCCGCAATCACCTGCCGGGCATGCCGGAACCACCTCTCAGACATGCCAGAACCACGTGCCAATGACACCAGAAGCACCTGCCGAGCATGCCGGAACCACCTGCTCGACTCGCCAGAACCACCTGCCGGACACGCCAAAATCACCTGCCGGCTACGCCACAACCACTCGGCAGACACTCCGGTATCAGCTGCCGGGCATGCCGGAACCACCTCTCAGAGTTGCCAGAACCACATGACAGAGAGACTGGAAGCAACTGCCGAACTCGCCGGAAACACCTGCTGGACATGCCGGAACCACCTACCTGACAGTCCAAAATCATATGCCGGCTATGCCAAAACCACTTGGTGGACACTCCAGAATCACCTGGAGGGCATGCCGGAACCACATCATGGACAGACTGCAAACACCTGCCGGACACGCCGGAAGCACCTGCTCGACTCGCCAGAACCACCTGCCGGACACGCCAAAATCACCTGCCGGCTACGCCAGAACCAATCGGCAGAGACTCCGGAGCCACCTCCAGGACAGACCGGAATCACCTGCCGGACACGCCGGGACCACCTGCTTGACTCGCCAGAACCACCTGCCGGACACGCCAAAATCACCAGCCGGCTACTCCACAACCACTTGTCGGACACTCCAGAATCACCTGCCGGGCATGTGGGAACCACCTCTCAGAGGTGCCACAACAACATGCTGGAGATTGCGGAAGCACCTGCTGAGAAGGCCGGAAGTTCCTGATCCACTCCACAGAACCACCTGCTGGACACACCAAAATGACCTGCCGGCTACGCCACAACCAGTTGGTGAACACTTCGGAATCAACTGCCGGGCTTGCTGGAAGCACCTGCCGGTCACGCCAATATCACCTGCCAGCTACGCCAGAACCGCTTGGCGGACACTCCGGAAACACCTGTCGGGCCTGCCAGAACCACATCTCAGACGTGCCAGAACCATGTGCCCGAGATGCCGGAACCACACCCCGAACAGACTGAAACCACCTGCCAGACCCGCCTGAACCACCTGCCGAGCACACTGGAACCACCTGCTCGACTCGCCGGAACCACCTACCTGACACGCAAAAACCACCGGCTGGGTATGCCAGAACCACTTGGTGGTCACTCCGGAATCATCTGCCAGACATGCCAGAAGCAGCTCTCAGACACACCAGAACAACCTGCCGGAGACGCCAGAAGCACCTGCTGAGCATGCCTGAGCCACCTGCTCGACTCGCAAGAAACACCTGCCACACATGCCAAAATCACCTGCCTGCTACACCAGAAGCACTTGGCAGACAAGCCGGAATCACGTGAAGGGCATGCCGTCACAATCTCTCATACGTGCCAGAACCTCGTGCCGGACACCCCAGAGCACCCTGCCGGACAGACCGGAACCACCTGCCGGACACGCCGGAACCACCGGCGCGACTCGCCGGAACCACCCCCGGACATGCAAAATCACCTGCCGGCTACGCCAGAAACACTTGGCGAACACACCGGAATCACCTGCCGAGCACGCCGGAACCACCTGCTCGACTCGCCAGAACCACCTGCCGCACACGCCAAAATCACCTGCCAGGTATGCCAGAACCACTTTGTGGACACTCCGAAATCATCTGCCGGACATGCCAGAACCAGCTCTCAGACACCCCAGAACCACATGCCGGACACGCCGGAAGCACCTGCTGAGTATGCCTGAGCCACCTGCTCGACTCGCAAGAAACACCTGCCGGACACGCCAAAATCACCTGCCGAGTACGCCAGAACCACTTGGCGGACACTCCGGAATCACAGGTCGGGCATGCCGGAACCACCTCTCAGACTTGCCAGAACCATGTTCCGGACACGCCGGTACCACCTGCCGAGTATGCCGGAACCACCTGATCCACTCCCGAGGACCACCTGCTGGACACGCCAAAATCACCTGCTGGCTACGCCAGAACCACTCGGCAGACACTCCGGAATAACCTGCCGGGCATGCCGGAACCACCTCTTAGACATGCCAGAAGGACGTGTCGGACACGCCGGAAACACCTACCGGACAGTCCGGAACCACCTGCCAGACATCCCGGAACCACCTGCCGAGCACGCCGGAGCCGCCTGCTCGATAGGCCGGAACCACCTGCCAGACAGGCCAAAATCAACAGCTGGCTATGCTAGAAACACCTGGCGGACAGTCCAAAATCACCTGCCTGGCATGCAGGAACCACCTCTCAGACGTAACAGAACCACGTTCCGGACACGCTGGAACCACATCCTGGACAGACTGGAACCACCTGCCGAGCTCGCCGGAACCACCTGCTCGACTGGCAGGACAATCGTGCCGGACACGCCAAAAGGAACTGCCGGCTACACCAGAACCACTTAACCGACACTCCAGAATCACCTGCCTGGCATGGCAGAACCACCTCTCAGACGTGCCAGAAGCACGTGCCGGAAATGCCGGAACGACCTACGGGACAGACCGGAACCACCTGCTCGACTCGCCAGAACCACCTGCCAGTCATGGAAAAATCACCTGCCGGCTTCGCCACAACCAGTTGGTGAACACTTCCCCATCACCTGCCGGGCTTGCTGGAACCACCTGCCGGTCATGTCAAAATCACCTGCCAACTATGCCAGAACCACTTGTCGACACTGCGGAAACACCTGTCGGACCGGCCAGAACTACATCTCAGACGTGCCAGAACCTTGTGCGTGTGATGCCGGAACCACACCCCGAACAGACGGAGACCACCTGCCAGACCCGCCTGAACCACCTGCCGAGCACGCCGGAGCCACCTGTTCGACTCACCGGAAGCACCTGCCAGACAGGCCAAAATCAACAGCTGGCTATGCGAGAACCATCTGGCGGACAGTCCGGAATCACCTGCCGGGCATGCAGGAACCACCTCTCAGATGTAACGGAACCACGAGCCGGACACGCTGGAACCACGTCCTGGACAGACTGGAACCACCTGCCGAGCACTCCGGAACCACCTGCTCGACTCGCACGACCCACGTGCTGGACACGCCAAAATGAACTTTCGGCTACACCAGAACCACTTACCCGACACTCCAGAATCACCTGCCTGGCATGCCAGAACCACCTCTCACACGTTCCAGAAGCACGTGCCGGACATGCCGGAACGACCGATCGGACAGAACGGAACCACCTGCCAGACACGCCGGAACCACCTGCTGAACACGCCACAGCCACCTGCTCGACTCGCCGGATCCACCAGCCGGACAGGCCAATATCAACTGGTGGCTATGCCAGAACCACCTGGGGGACAGTCCGGAATCACCTGCCAGCCATGGCAGAACCACCTCTCAGACGTACAAGAACCACGTGCCGGACAAGCTGGAAACACTTACTGGACAGACTGGAACCACCTGCCGGCCACGCCTGAACCACCTGCCGAGCACGATGGAACCACCTGCCGGACACGCCAAAATCACCTGCGGGCTACACCAAAACCACTTGGAGAACTCTCCGGCATGACCTGCCGGGCATGCTGGAACCACCTCTCAGACGTACCAGAAGCACGTGGCGGACAACCCAGCACCACCTGCCGGACAGACCGCAACCACCTGCCGGACAGGCCGGAACCACCGGCTCGACACGTCGGAACCACCGCCGGACATGCAAAATCACCTGCCGGCTACGCCAGAACCACTTGGCGAACACTCCGGAATCACCTGCCGGGCATGCCGGAACCACCTCTCAGACATGCCAGAACCACGTGCCAATGTTCCCGGAAGCACCTGCCGAGCACGCCGGAACCACCTGCTCGACTCGCCAGAACCACCTGCCGGACATGCAAAAATGACCTGCCGGCTATGCCAGAACCACTCGGCAGGCACTCTGGTATCAGCTGCCGGGCATGCCGGAACCACCTCTCAGAGGTGCCAGAACCACATGCCGGAGAGACTGGAAGCAACTGCCGAACTCGCCGGAAACACCTGCTGGACATGCCGGAACCACCTGCCTGACAGTCCAAAATCATATGCCGGCTATGCCAAAACCACTTGGTGGACACTCCAGAATCACCTGGAGGGCATGCCGGAACCACGTTATGGACAGACTGCAAACACCTGCCGGACACGCCGGAAGCACCTGCTCGACTCACCAGAACCACCTGCCGCACACGCCAAAATCACCTGCCAGGTATGCCAGAACCACTTTGTGGACACTCTGAAATCATCTGCCGGACATGCCAGAACCAGCTCTCAGACACACCAGAACCACATGCCGGACACGCCGGAAGCACCTGCTGAGCATGCCTGAGCCACCTGCTCGACTCGCAAGAAACACCTGCCGGACACGCCAAAATCACCTGCCGAGTACGCCAGAACCACTTGGCGGACACTCCGGAATCACAGGTCGGGCATGCCGGAACCACCTCTCAGACTTGCCAGAACCATGTTCCGGACACGCCGGTACCACCTGCCGAGTATGCCGGAACCACCTGATCCACTCCCGAGGACCACCTGCTGGACACGCCAAAATCACCTTTTGGCTACGCCAGAACCACTCGGCAGACACTCCGGAATAAGCTGCCGGGCATGCCGGAACCACCTCTTAGACATGCCAGAAGGACGTGTCGGACACGCCGCAAACACCTACCGGACAGACCGGAACCACCTGCCAGACATCCCGGAACCACCTGCCGAGCACGCCGGAGCCGCCTGCTCGATAGGCCGGAACCACCTGCCAGACAGGCCAAAATCAACAGCTGGCTATGCTAGAAACACCTGGCGGATTGTCCAAAATCACCTGCCTGGCGTGCAGGAACCACCTCTCAGACGTAACAGAACCACGTTCCGGACACGCTGGAACCACATCCTGGACAGACTGGAACCACCTGCCGAGCTCGCCGGAACCACCTGCTCGACTGGCAGGACAATCGTGCCGGACACGCCAAAAGGAACTGCCGGCTACACCAGAACCACTTAACCGACACTCCAGAATCACCTGCCTGGCATGCCAGAACCACCTCTCAGACGTGCCAGAAGCACGTGCCGGACATGCCGGAACGAACTACGGGACAGACCGGAACCACATGCCTGACATGCCGGAACCACCTGCCGAGCACGCCAGAGCCACCTGCTCCCCTTGCCGGAACCACCTGCCAGACAGGCCAAAATCAACAGCTGGCTGTGCGAGAACCACCTGGGGGACAGTCCGGAATCACCTGCCAGCCATGGCGGAACCACCTCTCAGACGTACCAGAACCACGTGCCGGACAATCTGGAAACACGTACTGGACAGACTGGAACCACCTGCCGGCCACGCCTGAACCACCTGCCGAGCATGATGGAACCACCTGCCGGACACGCCAAAATCACCTGCCGGCTACACCAGAACCTCTTGGAGAACTCTCCGGGATGACCTGCCGGGCATGCTGGAACCACCTCTCAGACGTACCAGAAGCACGTGGCGGACAACCCAGCACCACCTGCCGGACAGACCGCAACCACCTGCCGGACAGGCCGGAACCACCGGCTCGACCCGCCGGAACCACCGCCGGACACGCCAAAATCACCAGCCGGCTACTCCACAACCACTTGTCGGACACTCCAGAATCACCTGCCGGGCATGTGGGAACCACCTCTCAGAGGTGCCACAACAACATGCTGGAGACTGCGGAAGCACCTGCTGAGAAGGCCGGAAGTTCCTGATCCACTCCACAGAACCACCTGCTGGACACGCCAAAATGACCTGCCGGCTACGCCACAACCAGTAGGTGAACACTTCGGAATCAACTGCCGGGCTTGCTGGAAGCACCTGCCGGTCACGCCAATATCACCTGCCAGCTACGCCAGAACCGCTTGGCGGACACTCCGGAAACACCTGTCGGGCCTGCCAGAACCACATCTCAGACGTGCCAGAACCATGTGCCCGAGATGCCGGAACCACACCCCGAACAGACTGAAACCACCTGCCAGACCCGCCTGAACCACCTGCCGAGCCCACTGGAACCACCTGCTCGACTCGCCGGAACCACCTACCTGACACGCAAAAACCACCGGCCGGGTATGCCAGAACCACTTGGTGGTCACTCCGGAATCATCTGCCAGACATGCCAGAAGCAGCTCTCAGACACACCAGCACAACCTGCCGGAGACGCCAGAAGCACCTGTCGAGCACGCCGGAACCACCTGCTCGACTCGCCAGAACCACCTGCTGGACACGCCAAAATCACCTGCCAGCTACGCCACAACCACTCGGCAGGCACTCCGGTATCAGCTGCCGGGCATGCCGGAACCGCCTCTCAGAGGTGCCAGAACCACATGCCGGAGAGACTGGAAGCAACTGCCGAACTCGCCGGAAACACCTGCTGGACATGCCGGAACCACCTGCCTGACAGTCCAAAATCATATGCCGGCTATGCCAAAACCACTTGGTGGACGCTCCAGAATCTCCTGGAGGGCATGCCGGAACCACGTCATGGACAGACTGCAAACACCTGCCAGACACGCCAGAACCACCTTCTCGAGTCGCCAGAACCACCTGCCGGACACGCCAAAATCACCTGCCGGCTACGCCACAACCAGTTGGTGAACACTTCGGAATCACCTGCCGCGCTTGCCGGAACCACCTGCCGGTCACGCCAAAATCACCTACCGGCTACGCCAGAACCACTCGGCAGAGACTCCGGAACCACCTCCAGGACAGACCAGAATCACCTGCCGGACACGCCGGAACCACCTGCTCGACTCGCCAGAGCCACCTGCCGGACACGCCAAAATCACCTGCCGGCTACGCCAGAACCACTCGGCAGAGACTCCGGAACCACCTCCAGGACAGACCGGAATCACCTGCCGGACACGCCGGGACCACCTGCTTGACTCGCCAGAACCACCTGCCGGACACGCCAAAATCACCAGCCGGCTACTCCACAACCACTTGTCGAACACTCCAGAATCACCTGCCGGGCATGTTGGAAGCACCTCTCAGACGCGCCAGAACCATGTGGCAGACAGTCCGGAATCACCTGTTGGGCATGTGGAACCACCTCTGAGACGTACCAGAACCACCTGCCGGACACGCCAAAATCACCTGCCGGCTATGCCAGAACCACTTGGCGGACACTCCGGAATCACCTGCCGGGCATGCCAGAACCAGCTCTCAGAAACACCAGAACCACATGCTGGACACGCCGGAAGCACCTGCTGAGCATGCCTGAGCCACCTGCTCGACTCGCAAGAAACACCTGCCGGACACGCCAAAATCACCTGCCGAGTACGCCAGAACCACTTGGCGGACACTCCGGAATCACAGGTCGGGCATGCCAGAACCACCTCTCAGACTTGCCAGAACCATGGTCCGGACACGCCGGTACCACCTGCCGAGTATGCCGGAACCACCTGATCCACTCCCGAGGACCACCTGCTGGACACGCCAAAATCACCTGCTGGCTACGCCAGAACCACTCGACAGACACTCCGGAATAACCTGCCAGGCATGCCGGAACCACCTATTAGACATGCCAGAAGGACGTGTCGGACACGCCGGAAACACCTACCGGACAGACCGGAACCACCTGCCAGACATCCCGGAACCACCTGCCGAGCACGCCGGAGCTGCGTGCTCGATAGGCCGGAACCACCTGCCAGACAGGCCAAAATCAACAGCTGGCTATGCTAGAAACACCTGGCGGACAGTCCAAAATCACCTGCCTGGCATGCAGGAACCACCTCTCAGACGTAACAGAACCACGTTCCGGACACGCTGGAACCACATCCTGGACAGACTGAACCACCTGCCGAGCTCGCCGGAACCACCTGCTCGACTGGCAGGACAATCGTGCCGGACACGCCAAAAGGAACTGCCGGCTACACAAGAACCACTTAACCGACACTCCAGAATCACCTGCCTGGCATGCCAGAACCACCTCTCAGACGTGCTAGAAGCACGTGCCGGACATGCCGGGACGACCTACGGGACAGACCGGAACCACCTGCCGGACAGGCCGGAACCACCGGCTCGACCCGCCGGAACCACCGCCGGACATGCAAAATCACCTGCCGGCTACGCCACAACCACTCGGCAGGCACTCCGGTATCAGCTGCCGGGCATGCCGGAACCACCTCTCAGAGGTGCCAGAACCACATGCCGGAGAGACTGGAAGCAACTGCCGAACTCGCCGGAAACACCTGCTGGACATGCCGGAACCACCTGCCTGACAGTCCAAAATCATATGCCGGCTATGCCAAAACCACTTGGTGGACGCTCCAGAATCTCCTGGAGGGCATGCCGGAACCACGTCATGGACAGACTGCAAACACCTGCCAGACACGCCAGAACCACCTTCTCGAGTCGCCAGAACCACCTGCCGGACACGCCAAAATCACCTGCCGGCTACGCCACAACCAGTTGGTGAACACTTCGGAATCACCTGCCGCGCTTGCCGGAACCACCTGCCGGTCACGCCAAAATCACCTGCCGGCTACGCCAGAACCACTCGGCATAGACTCCGGAACCACCTCCAGGACAGACCGGAATCACCTGCCGGACACGCCGGGACCACCTGCTTGACTCGCCAGAACCACCTGCCGGACACGCCAAAATCACCAGCCGGCTACTCCACAACCACTTGTCGAACACTCCAGAATCACCTGCCGGGCATGTTGGAAGCACCTCTCAGACGCGCCAGAACCATGTGGCAGAGAGTCCGGAATCACCTGTTGGGCATGTGGAACCACCTCTGAGACGTACCAGAACCACCTGCCGGACACGCCAAAATCACCTGCCGGCTATGCCAGAACCACTTGGCGGACACTCCGGAATCACCTGCCGGGCATGCCAGAACCAGCTCTCAGAAACACCAGAACCACATGCTGGACACGCCGGAAGCACCTGCTGAGCATGCCTGAGCCACCTGCTCGACTCGCAAGAAACACCTGCCGGACATGCCAAAATCACATGCCGAGTACGCCAGAACCACTTGGCGGACACTCCGGAATCACAGGTCGGGCATGCCAGAACCACCTCTCAGACTTGCCAGAACCATGTTCCGGACACGCCGGTACCACCTGCCGAGTATGCCGGAACCACCTGATCCACTCCCGAGGACCACCTGCTGGACACGCCAAAATCACCTGCTGGCTACGCCAGAACCACTCGGCAGACACTCCGGAATAACCTGCCAGGCATGCCGGAACCACCTATTAGACATGCCAGAAGGACGTGTCGGACACGCCGGAAACACCTACCGGACAGACCGGAACCACCTGCCAGACATCCAGGAACCACCTGCCGAGCACGCCGGAGCTGCGTGCTCGATAGGCCGGAACCACCTGCCAGACAGGCCAAAATCAACAGCTGGCTATGCTAGAAACACCTGGCGGACAGTCCAAAATCACCTGCCTGGCATGCAGGAACCACCTCTCAGACGTAACAGAACCACGTTCCGGACACGCTGGAACCACATCCTGGACAGACTGGAACCACCTGCCGAGCTCGCCGGAACCACCTTCTCGACTGGCAGGACAATCGTGCCAGACACGCCAAAAGGAACCGCCGGCTACACCAGAACCACTTAACCGACACTCCAGAATCACCTGCCTGGCATGCCAGAACCACCTCTCAGACGTGCCAGAAGCACGTGCCGGACATGCCGGAACGACCTACGGGACAGACCGGAACCAGCTGCCTGACATGCCGGAACCACCGGCCGAGCACGCCAGAGCCACCTGCTCCCCTTGCCGGAACCACCTGCCAGACAGGCCAAAATCAACAGCTGGCTGTGCGAGAACCACCTGGGGGACAGTCCGGAATCACCTGCCAGCCATGGCGGAACCACCTCTCAGACGTACCAGAACCACGTGCCGGACAATCTGGAAACACGTACTGGACAGACTGGAACCACCTGCCGGCCACGCCTGAACCACCTGCCGAGCACGACGGAACCACCTGCCGGACACGCCAAAATCACCTGCGGGCTACTCCACAACCACTTGGAGGACTCTCCGGGATGACCTGCCGGGCATGCTGGAACCACCTCTCAGACGCGCCAGAACCATGTGGCAGACAGTCCGGAATCACCTGTTGGGCATGTGGAACCACCTCTGAGACGTACCAGAACCACCTGCCGGACACGCCAAAATCACCTGCCGGCTACGCCAGAACCACTTGGCGGACACTCCGGAATCACCTGCCGGGCATGCCAGCACAACCTCTCAGAAGTGCCAGAAGCACGTGCCGGACAGGCCGGAACCATCTCCCGGACAGACTGGAACCACAGGAAACACTCGCCGGAACCACCTGCTTGACTCACCGGTCCCACCTGCAGGACACACCAAAATCACCTGCCCGCTACACCAGAACCACTTGGCGCACAAGCCGGAATCACGTGAAGGGCATGCCGGCACAACCTCACAGACGTGCCAGAACCTCCTGCCGGACACCTCAGAACCACCTGCCAGACAGACTGCAACCACCTGCCGGACACGCGGGAACCACCGGCTCGACCCGCCGGAACCACTGCCACACATGCAAAATCACCTGCCGGCTACACCAGAACCACTTGGCAAACAATCCGGAATCACCTGAAGGGCATGCCGGAACCACCTCTCAGACATGCCAGAACCACGTGCCAATGACACCAGAAGCACCTGCCGAGCATGCCGGAACCACCTGCTCGACTCGCCAGAACCACCTGCCAGTCATGCAAAAATCACCTGCCGGCTTCGCCACAACCAGTTGGTGAACACTTCCCCATCACCTGCCGGGCTTGCTGGAACCACCTGCCGGTCACGTCAAAATCACCTGCCAACTACGCCAGAACCACTTGTCGACACTGCAGAAACACCTGTCGGGCCGGCCAGAACTACATCTCAGACGTGCCAGAACCTTGTGCGTGTGATGCCGGAACCACACCCCGAACAGACGGAAACCACCTGCCAGACCCGCCTGAACCACCTGCCGAGCACGCCGGAGCCACCTGTTCGACTCACCGGAAGCACCTGCCAGACAGGCCAAAATCAACAGCTGGCTATGCGAGAACCATCTGGCGGACAGTCCGGAATCACCTGCCGGGCATGCAGGAACCACCTCTCAGATGTAACGGAACCACGAGCCGGACACGCTGGAACCACGTCCTGGACAGACTGGAACCACCTGCCGAGCACTCCGGAACCACCTGCTCGACTCGCACGACCCACGTGCTGGACACGCCAAAATGAACTTTCGGCTACACCAGAACCAATTACCCGACACTCCAGAATCACCTGCCTGGCATGCCAGAACCACCTCTCACACGTTCCAGAAGCACGTGCCGGACATGCCGGAACGACCGATCGGACAGAACGGAACCACCTGCCAGACACGCCGGAACCACCTGTTGAACACGCCACAGCCACCTGCTCGACTCGCCGGATCCACCGGCCGGGCAGGCCAATATCAACTGCTGGCTATGCCAGAACCACCTGGGGGACAGTCCGGAATCACCTGCCAGCCATGGCGGAACCACCTCTCAGACGTACGAGAACCACGTGCCGGACAAGCTGGAAACACTTACTGGACAGACTGGAACCACCTGCCGGCCACGCCTGAACCACCTGCCGAGCACGACGGAACCACCTGCCGGACACGCCAAAATCACCTGCGGGGTACACCAGAACCACTTGGAGAACTCTCCGGGATGACCTGCCGGGCATGCTGGAACCACCTCTCAGACGTACCAGAAGCACGTGGCGGACACCCCAGCACCACCTGCCGGACAGACCGCAACCACCTGCCGGACAGGCCGGAACCACCGGCTCGACCCGACGGAACCACCGCCAGACATGCAAAATCACCTGCCGGCTACGCCAGAACCACTTGGCGAACACTCCGGAATCACCTGCCGGGCATGCCGGAACCACCTCTCAGACATGCCAGAACCACGTGCCAATGACCCCGGAAGCACCTGTCGAGCACGCCGGAACCACCTGCTCGACTCGCCAGAACCACCTGCCGGACACGCCAAAATCACCTGCCGGCTACGCCACAACCACTCGGCAGGCACTCCGGTATCAGCTGCCGGGCATGCCGGAACCACCTCTCAGAGGTGCCAGAACCACATGCCGGAGAGACTGGAAGCAACTGCCGAACTCGCCGGAAACACCTGCTGGACATGCCGGAACCACCTGCCTGACAGTCCAAAATCATATGCCGGCTATGCCAAAACCACTTGGTGGACGCTCCAGAATCTCCTGGAGGGCATGCCGGAACCACGTCATGGACAGACTGCAAACACCTGCCAGACACGCCAGAACCACCTTCTCGAGTCGCCAGAACCACCTGCCGGACACGCCAAAATCACCTGCCGGCTACGCCACAAGCAGTTGGTGAACACTTCGGAATCACCTGCCGCGCTTGCCGGAACCACCTGCCGGTCACGCCAAAATCACCTGCCGGCTACGCCAGAACCACTCGGCAGAGACTCCGGAACCACCTCCAGGACAGACCAGAATCACCTGCCGGACACGCCGGAACCACCTGCTCGACTCGCCAGAGCCACCTGCCGGACACGCCAAAATCACCTGCCGGCTACGCCAGAACCACTCGGCAGAGACTCCGGAACCACCTCCAGGACAGACCGGAATCACCTGCCGGACACGCCGGGACCACCTGCTTGACTCGCCAGAACCACCTGCCGGACACGCCAAAATCACCAGCCGGCTACTCCACAACCACTTGTCGAACACTCCAGAATCACCTGCCGGGCATGTTGGAAGCACCTCTCAGACGCGCCAGAACCATGTGGCAGACAGTCCGGAATCACCTGTTGGGCATGTGGAACCACCTCTGAGACGTACCAGAACCACCTGCCGGACACGCCAAAATCACCTGCCGGCTATGCCAGAACCACTTGGCGGACACTCCGGAATCACCTGCCGGGCATGCCAGAACCAGCTCTCAGAAACACCAGAACCACATGCTGGACACGCCGGAAGCACCTGCTGAGCATGCCTGAGCCACCTGCTCGACTCGCAAGAAACACCTGCCGGACACGCCAAAATCACCTGCCGAGTACGCCAGAACCACTTGGCGGACACTCCGGAATCACAGGTCGGGCATGCCAGAACCACCTCTCAGACTTGCCAGAACCATGGTCCGGACACGCCGGTACCACCTGCCGAGTATGCCGGAACCACCTGATCCACTCCCGAGGACCACCTGCTGGACACGCCAAAATCACCTGCTGGCTACGCCAGAACCACTCGGCAGACACTCCGGAATAACCTGCCAGGCATGCCGGAACCACCTATTAGACATGCCAGAAGGACGTGTCGGACACGCCGGAAACACCTACCGGACAGACCGGAACCACCTGCCAGACATCCCGGAACCACCTGCCGAGCACGCCGGAGCTGCGTGCTCGATAGGCCGGAACCACCTGCCAGACAGGCCAAAATCAACAGCTGGCTATGCTAGAAACACCTGGCGGACAGTCCAAAATCACCTGCCTGGCATGCAGGAACCACCTCTCAGACGTAACAGAACCACGTTCCGGACACGCTGGAACCACATCCTGGACAGACTGAACCACCTGCCGAGCTCGCCGGAACCACCTGCTCGACTGGCAGGACAATCGTGCCGGACACGCCAAAAGGAACTGCCGGCTACACCAGAACCACTTAACCGACACTCCAGAATCACCTGCCTGGCATGCCAGAACCACCTCTCAGACGTGCCAGAAGCACGTGCCGGACATGCCGGGACGACCTACGGGACAGACCGGAACCACCTGCCTGACATGCCGGAACCACCTGCCGAGCACGCCAGAGCCACCTGCTCCCCTTGCCGGAACCACCTGCCAGACAGGCCAAAATCAACAGCTGGCTGTGCGAGAACCACCTGGGGGACAGTCCGGAATCACCTGCCAGCCATGGCGGAACCACCTCTCAGACGTACCAGAACCACGTGCCGGGCAATCTGGAAACACGTACTGGACAGACTGGAACCACCTGCCGGCCACGCCTGAACCACCTGCCGAGCACGACGGAACCACCTGCCGGACACGCCAAAATCACCTGCGGGCTACTCCACAACCACTTGGAGGACTCTCCGGGATGACCTGCCGGGCATGCTGGAACCACCTCTCAGACGCGCCAGAACCATGTGGCAGACAGTCCGGAATCACCTGTTGGGCATGTGGAACCACCTCTGAGACGTACCAGAACCACCTGCCGGACACGCCAAAATCACCTGCCGGCTACGCCAGAACCACTTGGCGGACACTCCGGAATCACCTGCCGGGCATGCCAGCACAACCTCTCAGAAGTGCCAGAAGCACGTGCCTGACAGGCCGGAACCATCTCCCAGACAGACTGGAACCACAGGAAACACTCGCCGGAACCACCTGCTTGACTCACCGGTCCCACCTGCAGGACACACCAAAATCACCTGCCCGCTACACCAGAACCACTTGGCGCACAAGCCGGAATCACGTGAAGGGCATGCCGGCACAACCTCACAGACGTGCCAGAACCTCCTGCCGGACACCTCAGAACCACCTGCCAGACAGACTGCAACCACCTGCCGGACACGCGGGAACCACCGGCTCGACCCGCCGGAACCACTGCCACACATGCAAAATCACCTGCCGGCTACACCAGAACCACTTGGCAAACAATCCGGAATCACCTGAAGGGCATGCCGGAACCACCTCTCAGACATGCCAGAACCACGTGCCAATGACACCAGAAGCACCTGCCGAGCATGCCGGAACCACCTGCTCGACTCGCCAGAACCACCTGCCAGTCATGCAAAAATCACCTGCCGGCTTCGCCACAACCAGTTGGTGAACACTTCCCCATCACCTGCCGGGCTTGCTGGAACCACCTGACGGTCACGTCAAAATCACCTGCCAACTACGCCAGAACCACTTGTCGACACTGCGGAAACACCTATCGGGCCGGCCAGAACTACATCTCAGACGTGCCAGAACCTTGTGCGTGTGATGCCGGAACCACACCCCGAACAGACGGAAACCACCTGCCAGACCCGCCTGAACCACCTGCCGAGCACGCCGGAGCCACCTGTTCGACTCACCGGAAGCACCTGCCAGACAGGCCAAAATCAACAGCTGGCTATGCGAGAACCATCTGGCGGACAGTCCGGAATCACCTGCCGGGCATGCAGGAACCACCTCTCAGATGTAACGGAACCACGAGCCGGACACGCTGGAACCACGTCCTGGACAGACTGGAACCACCTGCCGAGCACTCCGGAACCACCTGCTCGACTCGCACGACCCACGTGCTGGACACGCCAAAATGAACTTTCGGCTACACCAGAACCACTTACCCGACACTCCAGAATCACCTGCCTGGCATGCCAGAACCACCTCTCACACGTTCCAGAAGCACGTGCCGGACATGCCGGAACGACCTATCGGACAGAATGGAACCACCTGCCAGACACGCCGGAACCACCTGCTGAACACGCCACAGCCACCTGCTTGACTCGCCGGATCCACCGGCCGGACAGGCCAATATCAACTGCTGGCTATGCCAGAACCACATGGGGGACAGTCCGGAATCACCTTCCAGCCATGGCAGAACCACCTCTCAGACGTACAAGAACCACGTGCCGGACAAGCTGGAAACACTTACTGGACAGACTGGAAGCACCTGCCGGCCACGCCTGAACCACCTGCCGAGCACGATGGAACCACCTGCTGGACACGCCAAAATCACCTGCGGGGTACACCAGAACCACTTGGAGAACTCTCCGGGATGACCTGCCGGGCATGCTGGAACCACCTCTCAGACGTACCAGAAGCACGTGGCGGACACCCCAGCACCACCTGCCGGACAGACCGCAACCACCGGCTCGACACGCCGGAACCACCGCCGGACATGCAAAATCACCTGCCGGCTACGCCAGAACCACTTGGCGAACACTCCGGAATCACCTGCCGGGCATGCCGGAACCACCTCTCAGACATGCCAGAACCACGTGCCAATGACCCCGGAAGCACCTGCCGAGCACGCCGGAACCACCTGCTCGACTCGCCAGAACCACCTGCCGGACACGCCAAAATCACCTGCCGGCTATGCCACAACCACTCGGCAGACACTCCGGTATCAGCTGCCGGGCATGCCGGAACCACCTCTCAGAGGTGCCAGAACCACATGACGGAGAGACTGGAAGCAACTCCCGAACTCGCCGGAAACACCTGCTCGACTCGCCAGAACCACCTGCCGGACACGCCAAAATCACCTGCCGGCTACGCCAGAACCACTCGGCAGAGACTCCGAAACCACCTCCAGGACAGACCGGAATCACCTGCCGGACACGCCGGAACCACCTGCTCGACTCGCCAGAACCACCTGCCGGACACGCCAAAATCACCTGCCGGCTACGCCAGAACCACTCGGCAGAGACTCCGGAACCACCTCCAGGACAGACTGGAATCACCTGCCAGACACGCCGGGACCACCTGCTTGACTCGCCAGAACCACCTGCCGGACACGCCAAAATCACCAGCCGGCTACTCCACAACCACTTGTCGGACACTCCAGAATCACCTGCCGGGCATGTGGGAACCACCTCTCAGAGGTGCCACAACAACATGCTGGAGACTGCGGAAGCACCTGCTGAGAAGGCCGGAAGTTCCTGATCCACTCCACAGAACCACCTGCTGGACACGCCAAAATGACCTGCCGGCTACACCACAACCAGTAGGTGAACACTTCGGAATCAACTGCCGGGCTTGCTGGAAGCACCTGCCGGTCACGAAAATATCACTTGCCAGCTACGCCAGAACCGCTTGGCGGACACTCCGGAAACACCTGTCGGGCCTGCCAGAACCACATCTCAGACGTGCCAGAACCATGTGCCCGAGATGCCGGAACCACACCCCGAACAGACGGAGACCACCTGCCAGACCCGCCTGAACCACCTGCCGAGCACGCCGGAGCCACCTGTTCGACTCACCGGAAGCACCTGCCAGACAGGCCAAAATCAACAGCTGGCTATGCGAGAACCATCTGGCGGACAGTCCGGAATCACCTGCCGGGCATGCAGGAACCACCTCTCAGATGTAACGGAACCACGAGCCGGACACGCTGGAACCACGTCCTGGACAGACTGGAACCACCTGCCGAGCACTCCGGAACCACCTGCTCGACTCGCACGACCCACGTGCTGGACACGCCAAAATGAACTTTCGGCTACACCAGAACCACTTACCCGACACTCCAGAATCACCTGCCTGGCATGCCAGAACCACCTCTCACACGTTCCAGAAGCACGTGCCGGACATGCCGGAACGACCGATCGGACAGAACGGAACCACCTGCCAGACACGCCGGAACCACCTGCTGAACACGCCACAGCCACCTGCTCGACTCGCCAGATCCACCAGCCGGACAGGCCAATATCAACTGGTGGCTATGCCAGAACCACCTGGGGGACAGTCCGGAATCACCTGCCAGCCATGGCAGAACCACCTCTCAGACGTACAAGAACCACGTGCCGGACAAGCTGGAAACACTTACTGGACAGACTGGAACCACCTGCCGGCCACGCCTGAACCACCTGCCGAGCACGATGGAACCACCTGCCGGACACGCCAAAATCACCTGCGGGCTACACCAAAACCACTTGGAGAACTCTCCGGCATGACCTGCCGGGCATGCTGGAACCACCTCTCAGACGTACCAGAAGCACGTGGCGGACAACCCAGCACCACGTGCCGGACAGACCGCAACCACCTGCCGGACAGGCCGGAACCACCGGCTCGACACGTCGGAACCACCGCCGGACATGCAAAATCACCTGCCGGCTACGCCAGAACCACTTGGCGAACACTCCGGAATCACCTGCCGGGCATGCCGGAACCACCTCTCAGACATTCCAGAACCACGTGCCAATGTTCCCGGAAGCACCTGCCGAGCACGCCGGAACCACCTGCTCGACTCGCCAGAACCACCTGCCGGACATGCAAAAATGACCTGCCGGCTATGCCAGAACCACTCGGCAGGCACTCTGGTATCAGCTGCCGGGCATGCCGGAACCACCTCTCAGAGGTGCCAGAACCACATGCCGGAGAGACTGGAAGCAACTGCCGAACTCGCCGGAAACACCTGCTGGACATGCCGGAACCACCTGCCTGACAGTCCAAAATCATATGCCGGCTATGCCAAAACCACTTGGTGGACACTCCAGAATCACCTGGAGGGCATGCCGGAACCACGTCATGGACAGACTGCAAACACCTGCCGGACACGCCGGAAGCACCTGCTCGACTCGCCAGAACCACCTGCCGCACACGCCAAAATCACCTGCCAGGTATGCCAGAACCACTTTGTGGACACTCTGAAATCATCTGCCGGACATGCCAGAACCAGCTCTCAGACACACCAGAACCACATGCCGGACACGCCGGAAGCACCTGCTGAGCATGCCTGAGCCACCTGCTCGACTCGCAAGAAACACCTGCCGGACATGCCAAAATCACCTGCCGAGTACGCCAGAACCACTTGGCGGACACTCCGGAATCACAGGTCGGGCATGCCGGAACCACCTCTCAGACTTGCCAGAACCATGTTCCGGACACGCCAGTACCACCTGCCGAGTATGCCGGAACCACCTGATCCACTCCCGAGGACCACCTGCTGGACACGCCAAAATCACCTTTTGGCTACGCCAGAACCACTCGGCAGACACTCCGGAATAAGCTGCCGGGCATGCCGGAACCACCTCTTAGACATGCCAGAAGGACGTGTCGGACACGCCGCAAACACCTACCGGACAGACCGGAACCACCTGCCAGACATCCCGGAACCACCTGCCGAGCACGCCGGAGCCGCCTGCTCGATAGGCCGGAACCACCTGCCAGACAGGCCAAAATCAACAGCTGGCTATGCTAGAAACACCTGGCGGACTGTCCAAAATCACCTGCCTGGCGTGCAGGAACCACCTCTCAGACGTAACAGAACCACGTTCCGGACACGCTGGAACCACATCCTGGACAGACTGGAACCACCTGCCGAGCTCGCCGGAACCACCTGCTCGACTGGCAGGACAATCGTGCCGGACACGCCAAAAGGAACTGCCGGCTACACCAGAACCACTTAACCGACACTCCAGAATCACCTGCCTGGCATGCCAGAACCACCTCTCAGACGTGCCAGAAGCACGTGCCGGACATGCCGGAACGAACTACGGGACAGACCGGAACCACATGCCTGACATGCCGGAACCACCTGCCGAGCACGCCAGAGCCACCTGCTCCCCTTGCCGGAACCACCTGCCAGACAGGCCAAAATCAACAGCTGGCTGTGCGAGAACCACCTGGGGGACAGTCCGGAATCACCTGCCAGCCATGGCGGAACCACCTCTCAGACGTACCAGAACCACGTGCCGGACAATCTGGAAACACGTACTGGACAGACTGGAACCACCTGCCGGCCACGCCTGAACCACCTGCCGAGCATGATGGACCCACCTGCCGGACACGCCAAAATCACCTGCCGGCTACACCAGAACCTCTTGGAGAACTCTCCGGGATGACCTGCCGGGCATGCTGGAACCACCTCTCAGACGTACCAGAAGCACGTGGCGGACAACCCAGCACCACCTGCCGGACAGACCGCAACCACCTGCCGGACAGGCCGGAACCACCGGCTCGACCCGCCGGAACCACCGCCGGACACGCCAAAATCACCAGCCGGCTACTCCACAACCACTTGTCGGACACTCCAGAATCACCTGCCGGGCATGTGGGAACCACCTCTCAGAGGTGCCACAACAACATGCTGGAGACTGCGGAAGCACCTGCTGAGAAGGCCGGAAGTTCCTGATCCACTCCACAGAACCACCTGCTGGACACGCCAAAATGACCTGCCGGCTACGCCACAACCAGTAGGTGAACACTTCGGAATCAACTGCCGGGCTTGCTGGAAGCACCTGCCGGTCACGCCAATATCACCTGCCAGCTACGCCAGAACCGCTTGGCGGACACTCCGGAAACACCTGTCGGGCCTGCCAGAACCACATCTCAGACGTGCCAGAACCATGTGCCCGAGATGCCGGAACCACACCCCGAACAGACTGAAACCACCTGCCAGACCCGCCTGAACCACCTGCCGAGCCTACTGGAACCACCTGCTCGACTCGCCGGAACCACCTACCTGACACGCAAAAACCACCGGCCGGGTATGCCAGAACCACTTGGTGGTCACTCCGGAATCATCTGCCAGACATGCCAGAAGCAGCTCTCACACACACCAGCACAACCTGCCGGAGACGCCAGAAGCACCTGTCGAGCACGCCGGAACCACCTGCTCGACTCGCCAGAACCACCTGCTGGACACGCCAAAATCACCTGCCAGCTACGCCACAACCACTCGGCAGGCACTCCGGTATCAGCTGCCGGGCATGCCGGAACCGCCTCAAAGAGGTGCCAGAACCACATGCCGGAGAGACTGGAAGCAACTGCCGAACTCGCCGGAAACACCTGCTGGACATGCCGGAACCACCTGCCTGACAGTCCAAAATCATATGCCGGCTATGCCAAAACCACTTGGTGGACGCTCCAGAATCTCCTGGAGGGCATGCCGGAACCACGTCATGGACAGACTGCAAACACCTGCCAGACACGCCAGAACCACCTTCTCGAGTCGCCAGAACCACCTGCCGGACACGCCAAAATCACCTGCCGGCTACGCCACAACCAGTTGGTGAACACTTCGGAATCACCTGCCGCGCTTGCCGGAACCACCTGCCGGTCACGCCAAAATCACCTGCCGGCTACGCCAGAACCACTCGGCAGAGACTCCGGAACCACCTCCAGGACAGACCAGAATCACCTGCCGGACACGCCGGAACCACCTGCTCGACTCGCCAGAGCCACCTGCCGGACACGCCAAAATCACCTGCCGGCTACGCCAGAACCACTCGGCAGAGACTCCGGAACCACCTCCAGGACAGACCGGAATCACCTGCCGGACACGCCGGGACCACCTGCTTGACTCGCCAGAACCACCTGCCGGACACGCCAAAATCACCAGCCGGCTACTCCACAACCACTTGTCGAACACTCCAGAATCACCTGCCGGGCATGTTGGAAGCACCTCTCAGACGCGCCAGAACCATGTGGCAGAGAGTCCGGAATCACCTGTTGGGCATGTGGAACCACCTCTGAGACGTACCAGAACCACCTGCCGGACACGCCAAAATCACCTGCCGGCTATGCCAGAACCACTTGGCGGACACTCCGGAATCACCTGCCGGGCATGCCAGAACCAGCTCTCAGAAACACCAGAACCACATGCTGGACACGCCGGAAGCACCTGCTGAGCATGCCTGAGCCACCTGCTCGACTCGCAAGAAACACCTGCCGGACACGCCAAAATCACCTGCCGAGTACGCCAGAACCACTTGGCGGACACTCCGGAATCACAGGTCGGGCATGCCAGAACCACCTCTCAGACTTGCCAGAACCATGGTCCGGACACGCCGGTACCACCTGCCGAGTATGCCGGAACCACCTGATCCACTCCCGAGGACCACCTGCTGGACACGCCAAAATCACCTGCTGGCTACGCCAGAACCACTCGGCAGACACTCCGGAATAACCTGCCAGGCATGCCGGAACCACCTATTAGACATGCCAGAAGGACGTGTCGGACACGCCGGAAACACCTACCGGACAGACCGGAACCACCTGCCAGACATCCCGGAACCACCTGCCGAGCACGCCGGAGCTGCGTGCTCGATAGGCCGGAACCACCTGCCAGACAGGCCAAAATCAACAGCTGGCTATGCTAGAAACACCTGGCGGACAGTCCAAAATCACCTGCCTGGCATGCAGGAACCACCTCTCAGACGTAACAGAACCACGTTCCGGACACGCTGGAACCACATCCTGGACAGACTGGAACCACCTGCCGAGCTCGCCGGAACCACCTGCTCGACTGGCAGGACAATCGTGCCGGACACGCCAAAAGGAACTGCCGGCTACACCAGAACCACTTAACCGACACTCCAGAATCACCTGCCTGGCATGCCAGAACCACCTCTCAGACGTGCCAGAAGCACGTGCCGGACATGCCGGAACGACCTACGGGACAGACTGGAACCACCTGCCTGACATGCCGGAACCACCTGCCGAGCACGCCAGAGCCACCTGCTCCCCTTGCCGGAACCACCTGCCAGACAGGCCAAAATCAACAGCTGGCTGTGCGAGAACCACCTGGGGGACAGTCCGGAATCACCTGCCAGCCATGGCGGAACCACCTCTCAGACGTACCAGAACCACGTGCCGGACAATCTGGAAACACGTACTGGACAGACTGGAACCACCTGCCGGCCACGCCTGAACCACCTGCCGAGCACGACGGAACCACCTGCCGGACACGCCAAAATCACCTGCGGGCTACTCCACAACCACTTGGAGGACTCTCCGGGATGACCTGCCGGGCATGCTGGAACCACCTCTCAGACGCGCCAGAACCATGTGGCAGACAGTCCGGAATCACCTGTTGGGCATGTGGAACCACCTCTGAGACGTACCAGAACCACCTGCCGGACACGCCAAAATCACCTGCCGGCTACGCCAGAACCACTTGGCGGACACTCCGGAATCACCTGCCGGGCATGCCAGCACAACCTCTCAGAAGTGCCAGAAGCACGTGCCGGACAGGCCGGAACCATCTCCCGGACAGACTGGAACCACAGGAAACACTCGCCGGAACCACCTGCTTGACTCACCGGTCCCACCTGCAGGACACACCAAAATCACCTGCCCGCTACACCAGAACCACTTGGCGCACAAGCCGGAATCACGTGAAGGGCATGCCGGCACAACCTCACAGACGTGCCAGAACCTCCTGCCGGACACCTCAGAACCACCTGCCAGACAGACTGCAACCACCTGCCGGACACGCGGGAACCACCGGCTCGACCCGCCGGAACCACTGCCACACATGCAAAATCACCTGCCGGCTACACCAGAACCACTTGGCAAACAATCCGGAATCACCTGAAGGGCATGCCGGAACCACCTCTCAGACATGCCAGAACCACGTGCCAATGACACCAGAAGCACCTGCCGAGCATGCCGGAACCACCTGCTCGACTCGCCAGAACCACCTGCCAGTCATGCAAAAATCACCTGCCGGCTTCGCCACAACCAGTTGGTGAACACTTCCCCATCACCTGCCGGGCTTGCTGGAACCACCTGACGGTCACGTCAAAATCACCTGCCAACTACGCCAGAACCACTTGTCGACACTGCGGAAACACCTATCGGGCCGGCCAGAACTACATCTCAGACGTGCCAGAACCTTGTGCGTGTGATGCCGGAACCACACCCCGAACAGACGGAAACCACCTGCCAGACCCGCCTGAACCACCTGCCGAGCACGCCGGAGCCACCTGTTCGACTCACCGGAAGCACCTGCCAGACAGGCCAAAATCAACAGCTGGCTATGCGAGAACCATCTGGCGGACAGTCCGGAATCACCTGCCGGGCATGCAGGAACCACCTCTCAGATGTAACGGAACCACGAGCCGGACACGCTGGAACCACGTCCTGGACAGACTGGAACCACCTGCCGAGCACTCCGGAACCACCTGCTCGACTCGCACGACCCACGTGCTGGACACGCCAAAATGAACTTTCGGCTACACCAGAACCACTTACCCGACACTCCAGAATCACCTGCCTGGCATGCCAGAACCACCTCTCACACGTTCCAGAAGCACGTGCCGGACATGCCGGAACGACCTATCGGACAGAATGGAACCACCTGCCAGACACGCCGGAACCACCTGCTGAACACGCCACAGCCACCTGCTTGACTCGCCGGATCCACCGGCCGGACAGGCCAATATCAACTGCTGGCTATGCCAGAACCACATGGGGGACAGTCCGGAATCACCTTCCAGCCATGGCAGAACCACCTCTCAGACGTACAAGAACCACGTGCCGGACAAGCTGGAAACACTTACTGGACAGACTGGAACCACCTGCCGGCCACGCCTGAACCACCTGCCGAGCACGATGGAACCACCTGCTGGACACGCCAAAATCACCTGCGGGGTACACCAGAACCACTTGGAGAACTCTCCGGGATGACCTGCCGGGCATGCTGGAACCACCTCTCAGACGTACCAGAAGCACGTGGCGGACACCCCAGCACCACCTGCCGGACAGACCGCAACCACCGGCTCGACACGCCGGAACCACCGCCGGACATGCAAAATCACCTGCCGGCTACGCCAGAACCACTTGGCGAACACTCCGGAATCACCTGCCGGGCATGCCGGAACCACCTCTCAGACATGCCAGAACCACGTGCCAATGACCCCGGAAGCACCTGCCGAGCACGCCGGAACCACCTGCTCGACTCGCCAGAACCACCTGCCGGACACGCCAAAATCACCTGCCGGCTATGCCACAACCACTCGGCAGACACTCCGGTATCAGCTGCCGGGCATGCCGGAACCACCTCTCAGAGGTGCCAGAACCACATGACGGAGAGACTGGAAGCAACTCCCGAACTCGCCGGAAACACCTGCTCGACTCGCCAGAACCACCTGCCGGACACGCCAAAATCACCTGCCGGCTACGCCAGAACCACTCGGCAGAGACTCCGAAACCACCTCCAGGACAGACCGGAATCACCTGCCGGACACGCCGGAACCACCTGCTCGACTCGCCAGAACCACCTGCCGGACACGCCAAAATCACCTGCCGGCTACGCCAGAACCACTCGGCAGAGACTCCGGAACCACCTCCAGGACAGACTGGAATCACCTGCCAGACACGCCGGGACCACCTGCTTGACTCGCCAGAACCACCTGCCGGACACGCCAAAATCACCAGCCGGCTACTCCACAACCACTTGTCGGACACTCCAGAATCACCTGCCGGGCATGTGGGAACCACCTCTCAGAGGTGCCACAACAACATGCTGGAGACTGCGGAAGCACCTGCTGAGAAGGCCGGAAGTTCCTGATCCACTCCACAGAACCACCTGCTGGACACGCCAAAATGACCTGCCGGCTACACCACAACCAGTAGGTGAACACTTCGGAATCAACTGCCGGGCTTGCTGGAAGCACCTGCCGGTCACGAAAATATCACTTGCCAGCTACGCCAGAACCGCTTGGCGGACACTCCGGAAACACCTGTCGGGCCTGCCAGAACCACATCTCAGACGTGCCAGAACCATGTGCCCGAGATGCCGGAACCACACCCCGAACAGACGGAGACCACCTGCCAGACCCGCCTGAACCACCTGCCGAGCACGCCGGAGCCACCTGTTCGACTCACCGGAAGCACCTGCCAGACAGGCCAAAATCAACAGCTGGCTATGCGAGAACCATCTGGCGGACAGTCCGGAATCACCTGCCGGGCATGCAGGAACCACCTCTCAGATGTAACGGAACCACGAGCCGGACACGCTGGAACCACGTCCTGGACAGACTGGAACCACCTGCCGAGCACTCCGGAACCACCTGCTCGACTCGCACGACCCACGTGCTGGACACGCCAAAATGAACTTTCGGCTACACCAGAACCACTTACCCGACACTCCAGAATCACCTGCCTGGCATGCCAGAACCACCTCTCACACGTTCCAGAAGCACGTGCCGGACATGCCGGAACGACCGATCGGACAGAACGGAACCACCTGCCAGACACGCCGGAACCACCTGCTGAACACGCCACAGCCACCTGCTCGACTCGCCAGATCCACCAGCCGGACAGGCCAATATCAACTGGTGGCTATGCCAGAACCACCTGGGGGACAGTCCGGAATCACCTGCCAGCCATGGCAGAACCACCTCTCAGACGTACAAGAACCACGTGCCGGACAAGCTGGAAACACTTACTGGACAGACTGGAACCACCTGCCGGCCACGCCTGAACCACCTGCCGAGCACGATGGAACCACCTGCCGGACACGCCAAAATCACCTGCGGGCTACACCAAAACCACTTGGAGAACTCTCCGGCATGACCTGCCGGGCATGCTGGAACCACCTCTCAGACGTACCAGAAGCACGTGGCGGACAACCCAGCACCACGTGCCGGACAGACCGCAACCACCTGCCGGACAGGCCGGAACCACCGGCTCGACACGTCGGAACCACCGCCGGACATGCAAAATCACCTGCCGGCTACGCCAGAACCACTTGGCGAACACTCCGGAATCACCTGCCGGGCATGCCGGAACCACCTCTCAGACATTCCAGAACCACGTGCCAATGTTCCCGGAAGCACCTGCCGAGCACGCCGGAACCACCTGCTCGACTCGCCAGAACCACCTGCCGGACATGCAAAAATGACCTGCCGGCTATGCCAGAACCACTCGGCAGGCACTCTGGTATCAGCTGCCGGGCATGCCGGAACCACCTCTCAGAGGTGCCAGAACCACATGCCGGAGAGACTGGAAGCAACTGCCGAACTCGCCGGAAACACCTGCTGGACATGCCGGAACCACCTGCCTGACAGTCCAAAATCATATGCCGGCTATGCCAAAACCACTTGGTGGACACTCCAGAATCACCTGGAGGGCATGCCGGAACCACGTCATGGACAGACTGCAAACACCTGCCGGACACGCCGGAAGCACCTGCTCGACTCGCCAGAACCACCTGCCGCACACGCCAAAATCACCTGCCAGGTATGCCAGAACCACTTTGTGGACACTCTGAAATCATCTGCCGGACATGCCAGAACCAGCTCTCAGACACACCAGAACCACATGCCGGACACGCCGGAAGCACCTGCTGAGCATGCCTGAGCCACCTGCTCGACTCGCAAGAAACACCTGCCGGACACGCCAAAATCACCTGCCGAGTACGCCAGAACCACTTGGCGGACACTCCGGAATCACAGGTCGGGCATGCCGGAACCACCTCTCAGACTTGCCAGAACCATGTTCCGGACACGCCAGTACCACCTGCCGAGTATGCCGGAACCACCTGATCCACTCCCGAGGACCACCTGCTGGACACGCCAAAATCACCTTTTGGCTACGCCAGAACCACTCGGCAGACACTCCGGAATAAGCTGCCGGGCATGCCGGAACCACCTCTTAGACATGCCAGAAGGACGTGTCGGACACGCCGCAAACACCTACCGGACAGACCGGAACCACCTGCCAGACATCCCGGAACCACCTGCCGAGCACGCCGGAGCCGCCTGCTCGATAGGCCGGAACCACCTGCCAGACAGGCCAAAATCAACAGCTGGCTATGCTAGAAACACCTGGCGGACTGTCCAAAATCACCTGCCTGGCGTGCAGGAACCACCTCTCAGACGTAACAGAACCACGTTCCGGACACGCTGGAACCACATCCTGGACAGACTGGAACCACCTGCCGAGCTCGCCGGAACCACCTGCTCGACTGGCAGGACAATCGTGCCGGACACGCCAAAAGGAACTGCCGGCTACACCAGAACCACTTAACCGACACTCCAGAATCACCTGCCTGGCATGCCAGAACCACCTCTCAGACGTGCCAGAAGCACGTGCCGGACATGCCGGAACGAACTACGGGACAGACCGGAACCACATGCCTGACATGCCGGAACCACCTGCCGAGCACGCCAGAGCCACCTGCTCCCCTTGCCGGAACCACCTGCCAGACAGGCCAAAATCAACAGCTGGCTGTGCGAGAACCACCTGGGGGACAGTCCGGAATCACCTGCCAGCCATGGCGGAACCACCTCTCAGACGTACCAGAACCACGTGCCGGACAATCTGGAAACACGTACTGGACAGACTGGAACCACCTGCCGGCCACGCCTGAACCACCTGCCGAGCATGATGGACCCACCTGCCGGACACGCCAAAATCACCTGCCGGCTACACCAGAACCTCTTGGAGAACTCTCCGGGATGACCTGCCGGGCATGCTGGAACCACCTCTCAGACGTACCAGAAGCACGTGGCGGACAACCCAGCACCACCTGCCGGACAGACCGCAACCACCTGCCGGACAGGCCGGAACCACCGGCTCGACCCGCCGGAACCACCGCCGGACACGCCAAAATCACCAGCCGGCTACTCCACAACCACTTGTCGGACACTCCGGTATCAGCTGCCGGGCATGCCGGAACCGCCTCTCAGAGGTGCCAGAACCACATGCCGGAGAGACTGGAAGCAACTGCCGAACTCGCCGGAAACACCTGCTGGACATGCCGGAACCACCTGCCTGACAGTCCAAAATCATATGCCGGCTATGCCAAAACCACTTGGTGGACGCTCCAGAATCTCCTGGAGGGCATGCCGGAACCACGTCATGGACAGACTGCAAACACCTGCCAGACACGCCAGAACCACCTTCTCGAGTCGCCAGAACCACCTGCCGGACACGCCAAAATGACCTGCCGGCTACGCCACAACCAGTTGGTGAACACTTCGGAATCACCTGCCGCGCTTGCCGGAACCACCTGCCGGTCACGCCAAAATCACCTGCCGGCTACTCCACAACCACTTGTCGAACACTCCAGAATCACCTGCCGGGCATGTTGGAAGCACCTCTCAGACGCGCCAGAACCATGTGGCAGAGAGTCCGGAATCACCTGTTGGGCATGTGGAACCACCTCTGAGACGTACCAGAACCACCTGCCGGACACGCCAAAATCACCTGCCGGCTATGCCAGAACCACTTGGCGGACACTCCGGAATCACCTGCCGGGCATGCCAGAACCAGCTCTCAGAAACACCAGAACCACATGCTGGACACGCCGGAAGCACCTGCTGAGCATGCCTGAGCCACCTGCTCGACTCGCAAGAAACACCTGCCGGACACGCCAAAATCACCTGCCGAGTACGCCAGAACCACTTGGCGGACACTCCGGAATCACAGGTCGGGCATGCCAGAACCACCTCTCAGACTTGCCAGAACCATGGTCCGGACACGCCGGTACCACCTGCCGAGTATGCCGGAACCACCTGATCCACTCCCGAGGACCACCTGCTGGACACGCCAAAATCACCTGCTGGCTACGCCAGAACCACTCGGCAGACACTCCGGAATAACCTGCCAGGCATGCCGGAACCACCTATTAGACATGCCAGAAGGACGTGTCGGACACGCCGGAAACACCTACCGGACAGACCGGAACCACCTGCCAGACATCCCGGAACCACCTGCCGAGCACGCCGGAGCTGCGTGCTCGATAGGCCGGAACCACCTGCCAGACAGGCCAAAATCAACAGCTGGCTATGCTAGAAACACCTGGCGGACAGTCCAAAATCACCTGCCTGGCATGCAGGAACCACCTCTCAGACGTAACAGAACCACGTTCCGGACACGCTGGAACCACATCCTGGACAGACTGGAACCACCTGCCGAGCTCGCCGGAACCACCTGCTCGACTGGCAGGACAATCGTGCCGGACACGCCAAAAGGAACTGCCGGCTACACCAGAACCACTTAACCGACACTCCAGAATCACCTGCCTGGCATGCCAGAACCACCTCTCAGACGTGCCAGAAGCACGTGCTGGACATGCCGGAACGACCTACGGGACAGACTGGAACCACCTGCCTGACATGCCGGAACCACCTGCCGAGCACGCCAGAGCCACCTGCTCCCCTTGCCGGAACCACCTGCCAGACAGGCCAAAATCAACAGCTGGCTGTGCGAGAACCACCTGGGGGACAGTCCGGAATCACCTGCCAGCCATGGCGGAACCACCTCTCAGACGTACCAGAACCACGTGCCGGACAATCTGGAAACACGTACTGGACAGACTGGAACCACCTGCCGGCCACGCCTGAACCACCTGCCGAGCACGACGGAACCACCTGCCGGACACGCCAAAATCACCTGCGGGCTACTCCACAACCACTTGGAGGACTCTCCGGGATGACCTGCCGGGCATGCTGGAACCACCTCTCAGACGCGCGAGAACCATGTGGCAGACAGTCCGGAATCACCTGTTGGGCATGTGGAACCACCTCTGAGACGTACCAGAACCACCTGCCGGACACGCCAAAATCACCTGCCGGCTACGCCAGAACCACTTGGCGGACACTCCGGAATCACCTGCCGGGCATGCCAGCACAACCTCTCAGAAGTGCCAGAAGCACGTGCCGGACAGGCCGGAACCATCTCCCGGACAGACTGGAACCACAGGAAACACTCGCCGGAACCACCTGCTTGACTCACCGGTCCCACCTGCAGGACACACCAAAATCACCTGCCCGCTACACCAGAACCACTTGGCGCACAAGCCGGAATCACGTGAAGGGCATGCCGGCACAACCTCACAGACGTGCCAGAACCTCCTGCCGGACACCTCAGAACCACCTGCCAGACAGACTGCAACCACCTGCCGGACACGCGGGAACCACCGGCTCGACCCGCCGGAACCACTGCCAGACATGCAAAATCACCTGCCGGCTACACCAGAACCACTTGGCAAACAATCCGGAATCACCTGCCGGGCATGCCGGAACCACCTCTCAGACATGCCAGAACCACGTGCCAATGACACCAGAAGCACCTGCCGAGCATGCCGGAACCACCTGCTCGACTCGCCAGAACCACCTGCCAGTCATGCAAAAATCACCTGCCGGCTTCGCCACAACCAGTTGGTGAACACTTCCCCATCACCTGCCGGGCTTGCTGGAACCACCTGCCGGTCACGTCAAAATCACCTGCCAACTACGCCAGAACCACTTGTCGACACTGCGGAAACACCTGTCGGGCCGGCCAGAACTACATCTCAGACGTGCCAGAACCTTGTGCGTGTGATGCCGGAACCACACCCCGAACAGACGGAAACCACCTGCCAGACCCGCCTGAACCACCTGCCGAGCACGCCGGAGCCACCTGTTCGACTCACCGGAAGCACCTGCCAGACAGGCCAAAATCAACAGCTGGCTATGCGAGAACCATCTGGCGGACAGTCCGGAATCACCTGCCGGGCATGCAGGAACCACCTCTCAGATGTAACGGAACCACGAGCCGGACACGCTGGAACCACGTCCTGGACAGACTGGAACCACCTGCCGAGCACTCCGGAACCACCTGCTCGACTCGCACGACCCACGTGCTGGACACGCCAAAATGAACTTTCGGCTACACCAGAACCACTTACCCGACACTCCAGAATCACCTGCCTGGCATGCCAGAACCACCTCTCACACGTTCCAGAAGCACGTGCCGGACATGCCGGAACGACCGATCGGACAGAACGGAACCACCTGTGAGACACGCCGGAACCACCTGCTGAACACGCCACAGCCACCTGCTCGACTCACCGGATCCACCGGCCGGACAGGCCAATATCAACTGCTGGCTATGCCAGAACCACCTGGGGGACAGTCCGGAATCACCTGCCAGCCATGGCGGAACCACCTCTCAGACGTACAAGAACCACGTGCCGGACAAGCTCGAAACACTTACTGGACAGACTGGAACCACCTGCCGGCCACGCCTGAACCACCTGCCGAGCACGATGGAACCACCTGCCGGACACGCCAAAATCACCTGCGGGGTACACCAGAACCACTTGGAGAACTCTCCGGGATGACCTGCCGGGCATGCTGGAACCACCTCTCAGACGTACCAGAAGCACGTGGCGGACACCCCAGCACCACCTGCCGGACAGACCGCAACCACCTGCCGGACAGGCCGGAACCACCGGCTCGACCCGCCGGAACCACCGCCAGACATGCAAAATCACCTGCCGGCTACGCCAGAACCACTTGGCGAACACTCCGGAATCACCTGCCGGGCATGCCGGAACCACCTCTCAGACATGCCAGAACCACGTGCCAATGACCCCGGAAGCACCTGTCGAGCACGCCGGAACCACCTGCTCGACTCGCCAGAACCACCTGCCGGACACGCCAAAATCACCTGCCGGCTACGCCACAACCACTCGGCAGGCACTCCGGTATCAGCTGCCGGGCATGCCGGAACCACCTCTCAGAGGTGCCAGAACCACATGCCGGAGAGACTGGAAGCAACTGCCGAACTCACCGGAAACACCTGCTGGACATGCCGGAACCACCTGCCTGACAGTCCAAAATCATATGCCGGCTATGCCAAAACCACTTGGTGGACGCTCCAGAATCTCCTGGAGGGCATGCCGGAACCACGTCATGGACAGACTTCAAACACCTGCCAGACACGCCAGAACCACCTTCTCGAGTCGCCAGAACCACCTGCCGGACACGCCAAAATCACCTGCCGGCTACGCCACAACCAGTTGGTGAACACTTCGGAATCACCTGCCGCGCTAGCCGGAACCACCTGCCGGTCACGCCAAAATCACCTGCCGGCTACGCCAGAACCACTCGGCAGAGACTCCGGAACCACCTCCAGGACAGACCGGAATCACCTGCCGGACACGCCGGGACCACCTGCTTGACTCGCCAGAACCACCTGCCGGACACGCCAAAATCACCAGCCGGCTACTCCACAACCACTTGTCGAACACTCCAGAATCACCTGCCGGGCATGTTGGAAGCACCTCTCAGACGCGCCAGAACCATGTGGCAGAGAGTCCGGAATCACCTGTTGGGCATGTGGAACCACCTCTGAGACGTACCAGAACCACCTGCCGGACACGCCAAAATCACCTGCCGGCTATGCCAGAACCACTTGGCGGACACTCCGGAATCACCTGCCGGGCATGCCAGAACCAGCTCTCAGAAACACCAGAACCACATGCTGGACACGCCGGAAGCACCTGCTGAGCATGCCTGAGCCACCTGCTCGACTCGCAAGAAACACCTGCTGGACACGCCAAAATCACCTGCCGAGTACGCCAGAACCACTTGGCGGACACTCCGGAATCACAGGTCGGGCATGCCAGAACCACCTCTCAGACTTGCCAGAACCATGGTCCGGACACGCCGGTACCACCTGCCGAGTATGCCGGAACCACCTGATCCACTCCCGAGGACCACCTGCTGGACACGCCAAAATCACCTGCTGGCTACGCCAGAACCACTCGGCAGACACTCCGGAATAACCTGCCAGGCATGCCGGAACCACCTATTAGACATGCCAGAAGGACGTGTCGGACACGCCGGAAACACCTACCGGACAGACCGGAACCACCTGCCAGACATCCCGGAACCACCTGCCGAGCACGCCAGAGCTGCGTGCTCGATAGGCCGGAACCACCTGCCAGACAGGCCAAAATCAACAGCTGGCTATGCTAGAAACACCTGGCGGACAGTCCAAAATCACCTGCCTGGCATGCAGGAACCACCTCTCAGACGTAACAGAACCACGTTCCGGACACGCTGGAACCACATCCTGGACAGACTGAACCACCTGCCGAGCTCGCCGGAACCACCTGCTCGACTGGCAGGACAATCGTGCCGGACACGCCAAAAGGAACCGCCGGCTACACCAGAACCACTTAACCGACACTCCAGAATCACCTGCCTGGCATGCCAGAACCACCTCTCAGACGTGCCAGAAGCACGTGCCGGACATGCCGGAACGACCTACGGGACAGACTGGAACCACCTGCCTGACATGCCGGAACCACCTGCCGAGCACGCCAGAGCCACCTGCTCCCCTTGCCGGAACCACCTGCCAGACAGGCCAAAATCAACAGCTGGCTGTGCGAGAACCACCTGGGGGACAGTCCGGAATCACCTGCCAGCCATGGCGGAACCACCTCTCAGACGTACCAGAACCACGTGCCGGACAATCTGGAAACACGTACTGGACAGACTGGAACCACCTGCCGGCCACGCCTGAACCACCTGCCGAGCACGACGGAACCACCTGCCGGACACGCCAAAATCACCTGCGGGCTACTCCACAACCACTTGGAGGACTCTCCGGGATGACCTGCCGGGCATGCTGGAACCACCTCTCAGACGCGCCAGAACCATGTGGCAGACAGTCCGGAATCACCTGTTGGGCATGTGGAACCACCTCTGAGACGTACCAGAACCACCTGCCGGACACGCCAAAATCACCTGCCGGCTACGCCAGAACCACTTGGCGGACACTCCGGAATCACCTGCCGGGCATGCCAGCACAACCTCTCAGAAGTGCCAGAAGCACGTGCCGGACAGGCCGGAACCATCTCCCGGACAGACTGGAACCACAGGAAACACTCGCCGGAACCACCTGCTTGACTCACCGGTCCCACCTGCAGGACACACCAAAATCACCTGCCCGCTACACCAGAACCACTTGGCGCACAAGCCGGAATCACGTGAAGGGCATGCCGGCACAACCTCACAGACGTGCCAGAACCTCCTGCCGGACACCTCAGAACCACCTGCCAGACAGACTGCAACCACCTGCCGGACACGCGGGAACCACCGGCTCGACCCGCCGGAACCACTGCCAGACATGCAAAATCACCTGCCGGCTACACCAGAACCACTTGGCAAACAATCCGGAATCACCTGAAGGGCATGCCGGAACCACCTCTCAGACATGCCAGAACCACGTGCCAATGACACCAGAAGCACCTGCCGAGCATGCCGGAACCACCTGCTCGACTCGCCAGAACCACCTGCCAGTCATGCAAAAATCACCTGCCGGCTTCGCCACAACCAGTTGGTGAACACTTCCCCATCACCTGCCGGGCTTGCTGGAACCACCTGCCGGTCACGTCAAAATCACCTGCCAACTACGCCAGAACCACTTGTCGACACTGCGGAAACACCTGTCGGGCCGGCCAGAACTACATCTCAGACGTGCCAGAACCTTGTGCGTGTGATGCCGGAACCACACCCCGAACAGACGGAAACCACCTGCCAGACCCGCCTGAACCACCTGCCGAGCACGCCGGAGCCACCTGTTCGACTCACCGGAAGCACCTGCCAGACAGGCCAAAATCAACAGCTGGCTATGCGAGAACCATCTGGCGGACAGTCCGGAATCACCTGCCGGGCATGCAGGAACCACCTCTCAGATGTAACGGAACCACGAGCCGGACACGCTGGAACCACGTCCTGGACAGACTGGAACCACCTGCCGAGCACTCCGGAACCACCTGCTCGACTCGCACGACCCACGTGCTGGACACGCCAAAATGAACTTTCGGCTACACCAGAACCACTTACCCGACACTCCAGAATCACCTGCCTGGCATGCCAGAACCACCTCTCACACGTTGCAGAAGCACGTGCCGGACATGCCGGAACGACCGATCGGACAGAACGGAACCACCTGCCAGACACGCCGGAACCACCTGCTGAACACGCCACAGCCACCTGCTCGACTCGCCGGATCCACCGGCCGGACAGGCCAATATCAACTGCTGGCTATGCCAGAACCACCTGGGGGACAGTCCGGAATCACCTGCCAGCCATGGCGGAACCACCTCTCAGACGTACAAGAACCACGTGCCGGACAAGCTCGAAACACTTACTGGACAGACTGGAACCACCTGCCGGCCACGCCTGAACCACCTGCCGAGCACGATGGAACCACCTGCCGGACACGCCAAAATCACCTGCGGGGTACACCAGAACCACTTGGAGAACTCTCCGGGATGACCTGCCGGGCATGCTGGAACCAACTCTCAGACGTACCAGAAGCACGTGGCGGACACCCCAGCACCACCTGCCGGACAGACCGCAACCACCTGCCGGACAGGCCGGAACCACCGGCTCTACCCGACGGAACCACCGCCAGACATGCAAAATCACCTGCCGGCTACGCCAGAACCACTTGGCGAACACTCCGGAATCACCTGCCGGGCATGCCGGAACCACAACTCAGACATGCCAGAACCACGTGCCAATGACCCCGGAAGCACCTGTCGAGCACGCCGGAACCACCTGCTCGACTCGCCAGAACCACCTGCCGGACACGCCAAAATCACCTGCCGGCTACGCCACAACCACTCGGCAGGCACTCCGGTATCAGCTGCCGGGCATGCCGGAACCACCTCTCAGAGGTGCCAGAACCACATGCCGGAGAGACTGGAAGCAACTGCCGAACTCGCCGGAAACACCTGCTGGACATGCCGGAACCACCTGCCTGACAGTCCAAAATCATATGCCGGCTATGCCAAAACCACTTGGTGGACGCTCCAGAATCTCCTGGAGGGCATGCCGGAACCACGTCATGGACAGACTGCAAACACCTGCCAGACACGCCAGAACCACCTTCTCGAGTCGCCAGAACCACCTGCCGGACACGGCAAAATCACCTGCCGGCTACGCCACAACCAGTTGGTGAACACTTCGGAATCACCTGCCGCGCTTGCCGGAACCACCTGCCGGTCACGCCAAAATCACCTGCCGGCTACGCCAGAACCACTCGGCAGAGACTCCAGAACCACCTCCAGGACAGACCAGAATCACCTGCCGGACACGCCGGAACCACCTGCTCGACTCGCCAGAGCCACCTGCCGGACACGCCAAAATCACCTGCCGGCTACGCCAGAACCACTCGGCAGAGACTCCGGAACCACCTCCAGGACAGACCGGAATCACCTGCCGTACACGCCGGGACCACCTGCTTGACTCGCCAGAACCACCTGCCGGACACGCCAAAATCACCAGCCGGCTACTCCACAACCACTTGTCGAACACTCCAGAATCACCTGCCGGGCATGTTGGAAGCACCTCTCAGACGCGCCAGAACCATGTGGCAGAGAGTCCGGAATCACCTGTTGGGCATGTGGAACCACCTCTGAGACGTACCAGAACCACCTGCCGGACACGCCAAAATCACCTGCCGGCTATGCCAGAACCACTTGGCGGACACTCCGGAATCACCTGCCGGGCATGCCAGAACCAGCTCTCAGACACACCAGAACCACATGCTGGACACGCCGGAAGCACCTGCTGAGCATGCCTGAGCCACCTGCTCGACTCGCAAGAAACACTTGCCGGACACGCCAAAATCACCTGCCGGGTACGCCAGAACCACTTGGCGGACACTCCGGAATCACAGGTCGGGCATGCCAGAACCACCTCTCAGACTTGCCAGAACCATGGTCCGGACACGCCGGTACCACCTGCCGAGTATGCCGGAACCACCTGATCCACTCCCGAGGACCACCTGCTGGACACGCCAAAATCACCTGCTGGCTACGCCAGAACCACTCGGCAGACACTCCGGAATAACCTGCCAGGCATGCCGGAACCACCTATTAGACATGCCAGAAGGACGTGTCGGACACGCCGGAAACACCTACCGGACAGACCGGAACCACCTGCCAGACATCCCGGAACCACCTGCCGAGCACGCCGGAGCCGCGTGCTCGATAGGCCGGAACCACCTGCCAGACAGGCCAAAATCAACAGCTGGCTATGCTAGAAACACCTGGCGGACAGTCCAAAATCACCTGCCTGGCATGCAGGAACCACCTCTCAGACGTAACAGAACCACGTTCCGGACACGCTGGAACCACATCCTGGACAGACTGGAACCACCTGCCGAGCTCGCCGGAACCACCTGCTCGACTGGCAGGACAATCGTGCCGGACACGCCAAAAGGAACTGCCGGCTACACCAGAACCACTTAACCGACACTCCAGAATCACCTGCCTGGCATGCCAGAACCACCTCTCAGACGTGCCAGAAGCACGTGCCGGACAGGCCGGGACGACCTACGGGACAGACCGGAACCACCTGCCTGACATGCCGGAACCACCTGCCGAGCACGCCAGAGCCACCTGCTCCCCTTGCCGGAACCACCTACCAGACAGGCCAAAATCAACAGCTGGCTGTGCGAGAACCACCTGGGGGACAGTCCGGAATCACCTGCCAGCCATGGCGGAACCACCTCTCAGACGTACCAGAACCACGTGCCGGACAATCTGGAAACACGTACTGGACAGACTGGAACCACCTGCCGGCCACGCCTGAACCACCTGCCGAGCACGACGGAACCACCTGCCGGACACGCCAAAATCACCTGCGGGCTACTCCACAACCACTTGGAGGACTCTCCGGGATGACCTGCCGGGCATGCTGGAACCACCTCTCAGACGCGCCAGAACCATGTGGCAGACAGTCCGGAATCACCTGTTGGGCATGTGGAACCACCTCTGAGACGTACCAGAACCACCTGCCGGACACGCCAAAATCACCTGCCGGCTACGCCAGAACCACTTGGCGGACACTCCGGAATCACCTGCCGGGCATGCCAGCACAACCTCTCAGAAGTGCCAGAAGCACATGCCGGACAGGCCGGAACCATCTCCCAGACAGACTGGAACCACAGGAAACACTCGCCGGAACCACCTGCTTGACTCACCGGTCCCACCTGCAGGACACACCAAAATCACCTGCCCGCTACACCAGAACCACTTGGCGCACAAGCCGGAATCACGTGAAGGGCATGCCGGCACAACCTCACAGACGTGCCAGAACCTCCTGCCGGACACCTCAGAACCACCTGCCAGACAGACTGCAACCACCTGCCGGACACGCGGGAACCACCGGCTCGACCCGCCGGAACCACTGCCACACATGCAAAATCACCTGCCGGCTACACCAGAACCACTTGGCAAACAATCCGGAATCACCTGAAGGGCATGCCGGAACCACCTCTCAGACATGCCAGAACCACGTGCCAATGACACCAGAAGCACCTGCCGAGCATGCCGGAACCACCTGCTCGACTCGCCAGAACCACCTGCCAGTCATGCAAAAATCACCTGCCGGCTTCGCCACAACCAGTTGGTGAACACTTCCCCATCACCTGCCGGGCTTGCTGGAACCACCTGCCGGTCACGTCAAAATCACCTGCCAACTACGCCAGAACCACTTGTCGACACTGCGGAAACACCTGTCGGGCCGGCCAGAACTACATCTCAGACGTGCCAGAACCTTGTGCGTGTGATGCCGGAACCACACCACGAACAGACTGAAACCACCTGCCAGACCCGCCTGAACCACCTGCCGAGCACGCCGGAGCCACCTGTTCGACTCACCGGAAGCACCTGCCAGACAGGCCAAAATCAACAGCTGGCTATGCGAGAACCATCTGGCGGACAGTCCGGAATCACCTGCCGGGCATGCAGGAACCACCTCTCAGATGTAACGGAACCACGAGCCGGACACGCTGGAACCACGTCCTGGACAGACTGGAACCACCTGCCGAGCACTCCGGAACCACCTGCTCGACTCGCACGACCCACGTGCTGGACACGCCAAAATGAACTTTCGGCTACACCAGAACCAATTACCCGACACTCCAGAATCACCTGCCTGGCATGCCAGAACCACCTCTCACACGTTCCAGAAGCACGTGCCGGACATGCCGGAACGACCGATCGGACAGAACGGAACCACCTGCCAGACACGCCGGAACCACCTGTTGAACACGCCACAGCCACCTGCTCGACTCGCCGGATCCACCGGCCGGGCAGGCCAATATCAACTGCTGGCTATGCCAGAACCACCTGGGGGACAGTCCGGAATCACCTGCCAGCCATGGCGGATCCACCTCTCAGACGTACGAGAACCACGTGCCGGACAAGCTGGAAACACTTACTGGACAGACTGGAACCACCTGCCGGCCACGCCTGAACCACCTGCCGAGCACGACGGAACCACCTGCCGGACACGCCAAAATCACCTGCGGGGTACACCAGAACCACTTGGAGAACTCTCCGGGATGACCTGCCGGGCATGCTGGAACCACCTCTCAGACGTACCAGAAGCACGTGGCGGACACCCCAGCACCACCTGCCGGACAGACCGCAACCACCTGCCGGACAGGCCGGAACCACCGGCTCGACCCGACGGAACCACCGCCAGACATGCAAAATCACCTGCCGGCTACGCCAGAACCACTTGGCGAACACTCCGGAATCACCTGCCGGGCATGCCGGAACCACCTCTCAGACATGCCAGAACCACGTGCCAATGACCCCGGAAGCACCTGTCGAGCACGCCGGAACCACCTGCTCGACTCGCCAGAACCACCTGCCGGACACGCCAAAATCACCTGCCGGCTACGCCACAACCACTCGGCAGGCACTCCGGTATCAGCTGCCGGGCATGCCGGAACCACCTCTCAGAGGTGCCAGAACCACATGCCGGAGAGACTGGAAGCAACTGCCGAACTCGCCGGAAACACCTGCTGGACATGCCGGAACCACCTGCCTGACAGTCCAAAATCATATGCCGGCTATGCCAAAACCACTTGGTGGACGCTCCAGAATCTCCTGGAGGGCATGCCGGAACCACGTCATGGACAGACTGCAAACACCTGCCAGACACGCCAGAACCACCTTCTCGAGTCGCCAGAACCACCTGCCGGACACGCCAAAATCACCTGCCGGCTACGCCACAACCAGTTGGTGAACACTTCGGAATCACCTGCCGCGCTTGCCGGAACCACCTGCAGGTCACGCCAAAATCACCTGCCGGCTACGCCAGAACCACTCGGCAGAGACTCCGGAACCACCTCCAGGACAGACCAGAATCACCTGCCGGACACGCCGGAACCACCTGCTCGACTCGCCAGAGCCACCTGCCGGACACGCCAAAATCACCTGCCGGCTACGCCAGAACCACTCGGCAGAGACTCCGGAACCACCTCCAGGACAGACCGGAATCACCTGCCGGACACGCCGGGACCACCTGCTTGACTCGCCAGAACCACCTGCCGGACACGCCAAAATCACCAGCCGGCTACTCCACAACCACTTGTCGAACACTCCAGAATCACCTGCCGGGCATGTTGGAAGCACCTCTCAGACGCGCCAGAACCATGTGGCAGAGAGTCCGGAATCACCTGTTGGGCATGTGGAACCACCTCTGAGACGTACCAGAACCACCTGCCGGACACGCCAAAATCACCTGCCGGCTATGCCAGAACCACTTGGCGGACACTCCGGAATCACCTGCCGGGCATGCCAGAACCAGCTCTCAGAAACACCAGAACCACATGCTGGACACGCCGGAAGCACCTGCTGAGCATGCCTGAGCCACCTGCTCGACTCGCAAGAAACACCTGCCGGACACGCCAAAATCACCTGCCGAGTACGCCAGAACCACTTGGCGGACACTCCGGAATCACAGGTCGGGCATGCCAGAACCACCTCTCAGACTTGCCAGAACCATGGTCCGGACACGCCGGTACCACCTGCCGAGTATGCCGGAACCACCTGATCCACTCCCGAGGACCACCTGCTGGACACGCCAAAATCACCTGCTGGCTACGCCAGAACCACTCGGCAGACACTCCGGAATAACCTGCCAGGCATGCCGGAACCACCTATTAGACATGCCAGAAGGACGTGTCGGACACGCCGGAAACACCTACCGGACAGACCGGAACCACCTGCCAGACATCCCGGAACCACCTGCCGAGCACGCCAGAGCTGCGTGCTCGATAGGCCGGAACCACCTGCCAGACAGGCCAAAATCAACAGCTGGCTATGCTAGAAACACCTGGCGGACAGTCCAAAATCACCTGCCTGGCATGCAGGAACCACCTCTCAGACGTAACAGAACCACGTTCCGGACACGCTGGAACCACATCCTGGACAGACTGAACCACCTGCCGAGCTCGCCGGAACCACCTGCTCGACTGGCAGGACAATCGTGCCGGACACGCCAAAAGGAACCGCCGGCTACACCAGAACCACTTAACCGACACTCCAGAATCACCTGCCTGGCATGCCAGAACCACCTCTCAGACGTGCCAGAAGCACGTGCCGGACATGCCGGAACGACCTACGGGACAGACCGGAACCACCTGCCTGACATGCCGGAACCACCTGCCGAGCACGCCAGAGCCACCTGCTCCCCTTGCCGGAACCACCTGCCAGACAGGCCAAAATCAACAGCTGGCTGTGCGAGAACCACCTGGGGGACAGTCCGGAATCACCTGCCAGCCATGGCGGAACCACCTCTCAGACGTACCAGAACCACGTGCCGGACAATCTGGAAACACGTACTGGACAGACTGGAACCACCTGCCGGCCACGCCTGAACCACCTGCCGAGCACGACGGAACCACCTGCCGGACACGCCAAAATCACCTGCGGGCTACTCCACAACCACTTGGAGGACTCTCCGGGATGACCTGCCGGGCATGCTGGAACCACCTCTCAGACGCGCCAGAACCATGTGGCAGACAGTCCGGAATCACCTGTTGGGCATGTGGAACCACCTCTGAGACGTACCAGAACCACCTGCCGGACACGCCAATATCACCTGCCGGCTACGCCAGAACCACTTGGCGGACACTCCGGAATCACCTGCCGGGCATGCCAGCACAACCTCTCAGAAGTGCCAGAAGCACGTGCCGGACAGGCCGGAACCATCTCCCGGACAGACTGGAACCACAGGAAACACTCGCCGGAACCACCTGCTTGACTCACCGGTCCCACCTGCAGGACACACCAAAATCACCTGCCCGCTACACCAGAACCACTTGGCGCACAAGCCGGAATCACGTGAAGGGCATGCCGGCACAACCTCACAGACGTGCCAGAACCTCCTGCCGGACACCTCAGAACCACCTGCCAGACAGACTGCAACCACCTGCCGGACACGCGGGAACCACCGGCTCGACCCGCCGGAACCACTGCCAGACATGCAAAATCACCTGCCGGCTACACCAGAACCACTTGGCAAACAATCCGGAATCACCTGAAGGGCATGCCGGAACCACCTCTCAGACATGCCAGAACCACGTGCCAATGACACCAGAAGCACCTGCCGAGCATGCCGGAACCACCTGCTCGACTCGCCAGAACCACCTGCCAGTCATGCAAAAATCACCTGCCGGCTTCGCCACAACCAGTTGGTGAACACTTCCCCATCACCTGCCGGGCTTGCTGGAACCACCTGACGGTCACGTCAAAATCACCTGCCAACTACGCCAGAACCACTTGTCGACACTGCGGAAACACCTGTCGGGCCGGCCAGAACTACATCTCAGACGTGCCAGAACCTTGTGCGTGTGATGCCGGAACCACACCCCGAAAAGACGGAAACCACCTGCCAGACCCGCCTGAACCACCTGCCGAGCACGCCGGAGCCACCTGTTCGACTCACCGGAAGCACCTGCCAGACAGGCCAAAATCAACAGCTGGCTATGCGAGAACCATCTGGCGGACAGTCCGGAATCACCTGCCGGGCATGCAGGAACCACCTCTCAGATGTAACGGAACCACGAGCCGGACACGCTGGAACCACGTCCTGGACAGACTGGAACCACCTGCCGAGCACTCCGGAACCACCTGCTCGACTCGCACGACCCACGTGCTGGACACGCCAAAATGAACTTTCGGCTACACCAGAACCACTTACCCGACACTCCAGAATCACCTGCCTGGCATGCCAGAACCACCTCTCACACGTTGCAGAAGCACGTGCCGGACATGCCGGAACGACCGATCGGACAGAACGGAACCACCTGCCAGACACGCCGGAACCACCTGCTGAACACGCCACAGCCACCTGCTCGACTCGCCGGATCCACCGGCCGGACAGGCCAATATCAACTGCTGGCTATGCCAGAACCACCTGGGGGACAGTCCGGAATCACCTGCCAGCCATGGCGGAACCACCTCTCAGACGTACAAGAACCACGTGCCGGACAAGCTCGAAACACTTACTGGACAGACTGGAACCACCTGCCGGCCACGCCTGAACCACCTGCCGAGCACGATGGAACCACCTGCCGGACACGCCAAAATCACCTGCGGGGTACACCAGAACCACTTGGAGAACTCTCCGGGATGACCTGCCGGGCATGCTGGAACCACCTCTCAGACGTACCAGAAGCACGTGGCGGACACCCCAGCACCACCTGCCGGACAGACCGCAACCACCTGCCGGACAGGCCGGAACCACCGGCTCGACCCGCCGGACCACCGCCAGACATGCAAAATCACCTGCCGGCTACGCCAGAACCACTTGGCGAACACTCCGGAATCACCTGCCGGGCATGCCGGAACCACCTCTCAGACATGCCAGAACCACGTGCCAATGACCCCGGAAGCACCTGTCGAGCACGCCAGAACCACCTGCTCGACTCGCCAGAACCACCTGCCGGACACGCCAAAATCACCTGCCGGCTACGCCACAACCACTCGGCAGGCACTCCGGTATCAGCTGCCGGGCATGCCGGAACCACCTCTCAGAGGTGCCAGAACCACATGCCGGAGAGACTGGAAGCAACTGCCGAACTCACCGGAAACACCTGCTGGACATGCCGGAACCACCTGCCTGACAGTCCAAAATCATATGCCGGCTATGCCAAAACCACTTGGTGGACGCTCCAGAATCTCCTGGAGGGCATGCCGGAACCACGTCATGGACAGACTGCAAACACCTGCCAGACACGCGAGAACCACCTTCTCGACTCGCCAGAACCACCTGCCGGACACGCCAAAATGACCTGACGGCTACGCCACAACCAGTTGGTGAACACTTTGGAATCACCTGCCGCGCTTGCCGGAACCACCTGCCGGTCACGCCAAAATCACCTGCCGGCTACGCCAGAACCACTCGGCAGAGACTCCGGAACCACCTCCAGGACAGACCAGAATCACCTGCCGGACACGCCGGAACCACCTGCTCGACTCGCCAGAACCACCTGCCGGACACGCCAAAATCACCTGCCGGCTACGCCAGAACCACTCGGCAGAGACTCCGGAACCACATCCAGGACAGACCGGAATCACCTGGCGGACACGCCAGGACCACCTGCTTGAATCGCCAGAACCACCTGCCGGACACGCCAAAATCACCAGCCGGCTACTCCACAACCACTTGTCGGACACTCCAGAATCACCTGCCGGGCATGTTGGAAGCACCTCTCAGACGCGCCAGAACCATGTGGCAGAGAGTCCGGAATCACCTGTTGGGCATGTGGAACCACCTCTGAGACGTACCAGAACCACCTGCCGGACACGCCAAAATCACCTGCCGGCTATGCCAGAACCACTTGGCGGACACTCCGGAATCACCTGCCGGGCATGCCAGAACCAGCTCTCAGAAACACCAGAACCACATGCTGGACACGCCGGAAGCACCTGCTGAGCATGCCTGAGCCACCTGCTCGACTCGCAAGAAACACCTGCCGGACACGCCAAAATCACCTGCCGAGTACGCCAGAACCACTTGGCGGACACTCCGGAATCACAGGTCGGGCATGCCAGAACCACCTCTCAGACTTGCCAGAACCATGGTCCGGACACGCCGGTACCACCTGCCGAGTATGCCGGAACCACCTGATCCACTCCCGAGGACCACCTGCTGGACACGCCAAAATCACCTGCTGGCTACGCCAGAACCACTCGGCAGACACTCCGGAATAACCTGCCAGGCATGCCGGAACCACCTATTAGACATGCCAGAAGGACGTGTCGGACACGCCGGAAACACCTACCGGACAGACCGGAACCACCTGCCAGACATCCCGGAACCACCTGCCGAGCACGCCGGAGCTGCGTGCTCGATAGGCCGGAACCACCTGCCAGACAGGCCAAAATCAACAGCTGGCTATGCTAGAAACACCTGGCGGACAGTCCAAAATCACCTGCCTGGCATGCAGGAACCACCTCTCAGACGTAACAGAACCACGTTCCGGACACGCTGGAACCACATCCTGGACAGACTGAACCACCTGCCGAGCTCGCCGGAACCACCTGCTCGACTGGCAGGACAATCGTGCCGGACACGCCAAAAGGAACTGCCGGCTACACCAGAACCACTTAACCGACACTCCAGAATCACCTGCCTGGCATGCCAGAACCACCTCTCAGACGTGCCAGAAGCACGTGCCGGACATGCCGGGACGACCTACGGGACAGACCGGAACCACCTGCCTGACATGCCGGAACCACCTGCCGAGCACGCCAGAGCCACCTGCTCCCCTTGCCGGAACCACCTTCCAGACAGGCCAAAATCAACAGCTGGCTGTGCGAGAACCACCTGGGGGACAGTCCGGAATCACCTGCCAGCCATGGCGGAACCACCTCTCAGACGTACCAGAACCACGTGCCGGACAATCTGGAAACACGTACTGGACAGACTGGAACCACCTGCCGGCCACGCCTGAACCACCTGCCGAGCACGACGGAACCACCTGCCGGACACGCCAAAATCACCTGCGGGCTACTCCACAACCACTTGGAGGACTCTCCGGGATGACCTGCCGGGCATGCTGGAACCACCTCTCAGACGCGCCAGAACCATGTGGCAGACAGTCCGGAATCACCTGTTGGGCAAGTGGAACCACCTCTGAGACGTACCAGAACCACCTGCCGGACACGCCAGCACAACCTCTCAGAAGTGCCAGAAGCACGTGCCGGACAGGCCGGAACCATCTCCCAGACAGACTGGAACCACAGGAAACACTCGCCGGAACCACCTGCTTGACTCACCGGTCCCACCTGCAGGACACACCAAAATCACCTGCCCGCTACACCAGAACCACTTGGCGCACAAGCCGGAATCACGTGAAGGGCATGCCGGCACAACCTCACAGACGTGCCAGAACCTCCTGCCGGACACCTCAGAACCACCTGCCAGACAGACTGCAACCACCTGCCGGACACGCGGGAACCACCGGCTCGACCCGCCGGAACCACTGCCACACATGCAAAATCACCTGCCGGCTACACCAGAACCACTTGGCAAACAATCCGGAATCACCTGAAGGGCATGCCGGAACCACCTCTCAGACATGCCAGAACCACGTGACAATGACACCAGAAGCACCTGCCGAGCATGCCGGAACCACCTGCTCGACTCGCCAGAACCACCTGCCAGTCATGCAAAAATCACCTGCCGGCTTCGCCACAACCAGTTGGTGAACACTTCCCCATCACCTGCCGGGCTTGCTGGAACCACCTGACGGTCACGTCAAAATCACCTGCCAACTACGCCAGAACCACTTGTCGACACTGCGGAAACACCTGTCGGGCCGGCCAGAACTACATCTCAGACGTGCCAGAACCTTGTGCGTGTGATGCCGGAACCACACCCCGAACAGACGGAAACCACCTGCCAGACCCGCCTGAACCACCTGCCGAGCACGCCGGAGCCACCTGTTCGACTCACCGGAAGCACCTGCCAGACAGGCCAAAATCAACAGCTGGCTATGCGAGAACCATCTGGCGGACAGTCCGGAATCACCTGCCGGGCATGCAGGAACCACCTCTCAGATGTAACGGAACCACGAGCCGGACACGCTGGAACCACGTCCTGGACAGACTGGAACCACCTGCCGAGCACTCCGGAACCACCTGCTCGACTCGCACGACCCACGTGCTGGACACGCCAAAATGAACTTTCGGCTACACCAGAACCACTTACCCGACACTCCAGAATCACCTGCCTGGCATGCCCGAACCACCTCTCACACGTTCCAGAAGCACGTGCCGGACATGCCGGAACGACCTATCGGACAGAATGGAACCACCTGCCAGACACGCCGGAACCACCTGCTGAACACGCCACAGCCACCTGCTTGACTCGCCGGATCCACCGGCCGTACAGGCCAATATCAACTGCTGGCTATGCCAGAACCACCTGGGGGACAGTCCGGAATCACCTTCCAGCCATGGCAGAACCACCTCTCAGACGTACAAGAACCACGTGCCGGACAAGCTGGAAACACTTACTGGACAGACTGGAACCACCTGCCGGCCACGCCTGAACCACCTGCCGAGCACGATGGAACCACCTGCTGGACACGCCAAAATCACCTGCGGGGTACACCAGAACCACTTGGAGAACTCTCCGGGATGACCTGCCGGGCATGCTGGAACCACCTCTCAGACGTACCAGAAGCACGTGGCGGACACCCCAGCACCACCTGCCGGACAGACCGCAACCACCGGCTCGACACGCCGGAACCACCGCCGGACATGCAAAATCACCTGCCGGCTACGCCAGAACCACTTGGCGAACACTCCGGAATCACCTGCCGGGCATGCCGGAACCACCTCTCAGACATGCCAGAACCACGTGCCAATGACCCCGGAAGCACCTGCCGAGCACGCCGGAACCACCTGCTCGACTCGCCAGAACCACCTGCCGGACACGCCAAAATCACCTGCCGGCTATGCCACAACCACTCGGCAGACACTCCGGTATCAGCTGCCGGGCATGCCGGAACCACCTCTCAGAGGTGCCAGAACCACATGACGGAGAGACTGGAAGCAACTCCTGAACTCACCGGAAACACCTGCTCGACTCGCCAGAACCACCTGCCGGACACGCCAAAATCACCTGCCGGCTACGCCAGAACCACTCGGCAGAGACTCCGAAACCACCTCCAGGACAGACCGGAATCACCTGCTGGACACGCCGGAACCACCTGCTCGACTCGCCAGAACCACCTGCCGGACACGCCAAAATCACCTGCCGGCTACGCCAGAACCACTCGGCAGAGACTCCGGAACCACCTCCAGGACAGACTGGAATCACCTGCCAGACACGCCGGGACCACCTGCTTGACTCGCCAGAACCACCTGCCGGACACGCCAAAATCACCAGCCGGCTACTCCACAACCACTTGTCGGACACTCCAGAATCACCTGCCGGGCATGTGGGAACCACCTCTCAGAGGTGCCACAACAACATGCTGGAGACTGCGGAAGCACCTGCTGAGAAGGCCGGAAGTTCCTGATCCACTCCACAGAACCACCTGCTGGACACGCCAAAATGACCTGCCGGCTACACCACAACCAGTAGGTGAACACTTCGGAATCAACTGCCGGGCTTGCTGGAAGCACCTGCCGGTCACGAAAATATCACTTGCCAGCTACGCCAGAACGGCTTGGCGGACACTCCGGAAACACCTGTCGGGCCTGCCAGAACCACATCTCAGACGTGCCAGAACCATGTGCCCGAGATGCCGGAACCACACCCCGAACAGACGGAGACCACCTGCCAGACCCGCCTGAACCACCTGCCGAGCACGCCGGAGCCACCTGTTCGACTCACCGGAAGCACCTGCCAGACAGGCCAAAATCAACAGCTGGCTATGCGAGAACCATCTGGCGGACAGTCCGGAATCACCTGCCGGGCATGCAGGAACCACCTCTCAGATGTAACGGAACCACGAGCCGGACACGCTGGAACCACGTCCTGGACAGACTGGAACCACCTGCCGAGCACTCCGGAACCACCTGCTCGACTCGCACGACCCACGTGCTGGACACGCCAAAATGAACTTTCGGCTACACCAGAACCACTTACCCGACACTCCAGAATCACCTGCCTGGCATGCCAGAACCACCTCTCACACGTTCCAGAAGCACGTGCCGGACATGCCGGAACGACCGATCGGACAGAACGGAACCACCTGCCAGACACGCCGGAACCACCTGCTGAACACGCCACAGCCACCTGCTCGACTCGCCGGATCCACCAGCCGGACAGGCCAATATCAACTGGTGGCTATGCCAGAACCACCTGGGGGACAGTCCGGAATCACCTGCCAGCCATGGCAGAACCACCTCTCAGACGTACCAGAACCACGTGCCGGACAAGCTGGAAACACTTACTGGACAGACTGGAACCACCTGCCGGCCACGCCTGAACCACCTGCCGAGCACGATGGAACCACCTGCCGGACACGCCAAAATCACCTGCGGGCTACACCAAAACCACTTGGAGAACTCTCCGGCATGACCTGCCGGGCATGCTGGAACCACCTCTCAGACGTACCAGAAGCACGTGGCGGACAACCCAGCACCACCTGCCGGACAGACCGCAACCACCTGCCGGACAGTCCGGAACCACCGGCTCGACACGTCGGAACCACCGCCGGACATGCAAAATCACCTGCCGGCTACGCCAGAACCACTTGGCGAACACTCCGGAATCACCTGCCGGGCATGCGGGAACCACCTCTCAGACATGCCAGAACCACGTGCCAATGTTCCCGGAAGCACCTGCCGAGCACGCCGGAACCACCTGCTCGACTCGCCAGAACCACCTGCCGGACATGCAAAAATGACCTGCCGGCTATGCCAGAACCACTCGGCAGGCACTCTGGTATCAGCTGCCGGGCATGCCGGAACCACCTCTCAGAGGTGCCAGAACCACATGCCGGAGAGACTGGAAGCAACTGCCGAACTCGCCGGAAACACCTGCTGGACATGCCGGAACCACCTGCCTGACAGTCCAAAATCATATGCCGGCTATGCCAAAACCACTTGGTGGACACTCCAGAATCACCTGGAGGGCATGCCGGAACCACGTCATGGACAGACTGCAAACACCTGCCGGACACGCCGGAAGCACCTGCTCGACTCGCCAGAACCACCTGCCGCACACGCCAAAATCACCTGCCAGGTATGCCAGAACCACTTTGTGGACACTCTGAAATCATCTGCCGGACATGCCAGAACCAGCTCTCAGACACACCAGAACCACATGCCGGACACGCCGGAAGCACCTGCTGAGCATGCCTGAGCCACCTGCTCGACTCGCAAGAAACACCTGCCGGACACGCCAAAATCACCTGCCGAGTACGCCAGAACCACTTGGCGGACACTCCGGAATCACAGGTCGGGCATGCCGGAACCACCTCTCAGACTTGCCAGAACCATGTTCCGGACACGCCGGTACCACCTGCCGAGTATGCCGGAACCACCTGATCCACTCCCGAGGACCACCTGCTGGACACGCCAAAATCACCTTTTGGCTACGCCAGAACCACTCGGCAGACACTCCGGAATAAGCTGCCGGGCATGCCGGAACCACCTCTTAGACATGCCAGAAGGACGTGTCGGACACGCCGCAAACACCTACCGGACAGACCGGAACCACCTGCCAGACATCCCGGAACCACCTGCCGAGCACGCCGGAGCCGCCTGCTCGATAGGCCGGAACCACCTGCCAGACAGGCCAAAATCAACAGCTGGCTATGCTAGAAACACCTGGCGGACTGTCCAAAATCACCTGCCTGGCGTGCAGGAACCACCTCTCAGACGTAACAGAACCACGTTCCGGACACGCTGGAACCACATCCTGGACAGACTGGAACCACCTGCCGAGCTCGCCGGAACCACCTGCTCGACTGGCAGGACAATCGTGCCGGACACGCCAAAAGGAACTGCCGGCTACACCAGAACCACTTAACCGACACTCCAGAATCACCTGCCTGGCATGCCAGAACCACCTCTCAGACGTGCCAGAAGCACGTGCCGGACATGCCGGAACGAACTACGGGACAGACCGGAACCACATGCCTGACATGCCGGAACCACCTGCCGAGCACGCCAGAGCCACCTGCTCCCCTTGCCGGAACCACCTGCCAGACAGGCCAAAATCAACAGCTGGCTGTGCGAGAACCACCTGGGGGACAGTCCGGAATCACCTGCCAGCCATGGCGGAACCACCTCTCAGACGTACCAGAACCACGTGCCGGACAATCTGGAAACACGTACTGGACAGACTGGAACCACCTGCCGGCCACGCCTGAACCACCTGCCGAGCATGATGGACCCACCTGCCGGACACGCCAAAATCACCTGCCGGCTACACCAGAACCTCTTGGAGAACTCTCCGGGATGACCTGCCGGGCATGCTGGAACCACCTCTCAGACGTACCAGAAGCACGTGGCGGACAACCCAGCACCACCTGCCGGACAGACCGCAACCACCTGCCGGACAGGCCGGAACCACCAGCTCGACCCGCCGGAACCACCGCCGGACACGCCAAAATCACCAGCCGGCTACTCCACAACCACTTGTCGGACACTCCAGAATCACCTGCCGGGCATGTGGGAACCACCTCTCAGAGGTGCCACAACAACATGCTGGAGACTGCGGAAGCACCTGCTGAGAAGGCCGGAAGTTCCTGATCCACTCCACAGAACCACCTGCTGGACACGCCAAAATGACCTGCCGGCTACACCACAACCAGTAGGTGAACACTTCGGAATCAACTGCCGGGCTTGCTGGAAGCAACTGCCGGTCACGCCAATATCACCTGCCAGCTATGCCAGAACCGCTTGGCGGACACTCCGGAAACACCTGTCGGGCCTGCCAGAACCACATCTCAGACGTGCCAGAACCATGTGCCCGAGATGCCGGAACCACACCCCGAACAGACTGAAACCACCTGCCAGACCCGCCTGAACCACCTGCCGAGCCCACTGGAACCACCTGCTCGACTCGCCGGAACCACCTACCTGACACGCGAAAACCACCGGCCGGGTATGCCAGAACCACTTGGTGGTCACTCCGGAATCATCTGCCAGACATGCCAGAAGCAGCTCTCACACACACCAGCACAACCTGCTGGAGACGCCAGAAGCACCTGTCGAGCACGCCGGAACCACCTGCTCGACTCGCCAGAACCACCTGCTGGACACGCCAAAATCACCTGCCAGCTACGCCACAACCACTCGGCAGGCACTCCGGTATCAGCTGCCGGGCATGCCGGAACCACCTCTCAGAGGTGCCAGAACCACATGCCGGAGAGACTGGAAGCAACTGCCGAACTCGCCGGAAACACCTGCTGGACATGCCGGAACCACCTGCCTGACAGTCCAAAATCATATGCCGGCTATGCCAAAACCACTTGGTGGACGCTCCAGAATCTCCTGGAGGGCATGCCGGAACCACGTCATGGACAGACTGCAAACACCTGCCAGACACGCCAGAACCACCTTCTCGAGTCGCCAGAACCACCTGCCGGACACGCCAAAATCACCTGCCGGCTACGCCACAACCAGTTGGTGAACACTTCGGAATCACCTGCCGCGCTTGCCGGAACCACCTGCCGGTCACGCCAAAATCACCTGCCGGCTACGCCAGAACCACTCGGCAGAGACTCCGGAACCACCTCCAGGACAGACCAGAATCACCTGCCGGACACGCCGGAACCACCTGCTCGACTCGCCAGAGCCACCTGCCGGACACGCCAAAATCACCTGCCGGCTACGCCAGAACCACTCGGCAGAGACTCCGGAACCACCTCCAGGACAGACCGGAATCACCTGCCGGACACGCCGGGACCACCTGCTTGACTCGCCAGAACCACCTGCCGGACACGCCAAAATCACCAGCCGGCTACTCCACAACCACTTGTCGAACACTCCAGAATCACCTGCCGGGCATGTTGGAAGCACCTCTCAGACGCGCCAGAACCATGTGGCAGAGAGTCCGGAATCACCTGTTGGGCATGTGGAACCACCTCTGAGACGTACCAGAACCACCTGCCGGACACGCCAAAATCACCTGCCGGCTATGCCAGAACCACTTGGCGGACACTCCGGAATCACCTGCCGGGCATGCCAGAACCAGCTCTCAGAAACACCAGAACCACATGCTGGACACGCCGGAAGCACCTGCTGAGCATGCCTGAGCCACCTGCTCGACTCGCAAGAAACACCTGCCGGACACGCCAAAATCACCTGCCGAGTACGCCAGAACCACTTGGCGGACACTCCGGAATCACAGGTCGGGCATGCCAGAACCACCTCTCAGACTTGCCAGAACCATGGTCCGGACACGCCGGTACCACCTGCCGAGTATGCCGGAACCACCTGATCCACTCCCGAGGACCACCTGCTGGACACGCCAAAATCACCTGCTGGCTACGCCAGAACCACTCGACAGACACTCCGGAATAACCTGCCAGGCATGCCGGAACCACCTATTAGACATGCCAGAAGGACGTGTCGGACACGCCGGAAACACCTACCGGACAGACCGGAACCACCTGCCAGACATCCCGGAACCACCTGCCGAGCACGCCGGAGCTGCGTGCTCGATAGGCCGGAACCACCTGCCAGACAGGCCAAAATCAACAGCTGGCTATGCTAGAAACACCTGGCGGACAGTCCAAAATCACCTGCCTGGCATGCCAGAACCACCTCTCAGACGTGCCAGAAGCACGTGCCGGACATGCCGGGACGACCTACGGGACAGACCGGAACCACCTGCCTGACATGCCGGAACCACCTGCCGAGCACGCCAGAGCCACCTGCTCCCCTTGCCGGAACCACCTGCCAGACAGGCCAAAATCAACAGCTGGCTGTGCGAGAACCACCTGGGGGACAGTCCGGAATCACCTGCCAGCCATGGCGGAACCACCTCTCAGACGTACCAGAACCACGTGCCGGACAATCTGGAAACACGTACTGGACAGACTGGAACCACCTGCCGGCCACGCCTGAACCACCTGCCGAGCACGACGGAACCACCTGCCGGACACGCCAAAATCACCTGCGGGCTACTCCACAACCACTTGGAGGACTCTCCGGGATGACCTGCCGGGCATGCTGGAACCACCTCTCAGACGCGCCAGAACCATGTGGCAGAGAGTCCAGAATCACCTGTTGGGCATGTGGAACCACCTCTGAGACGTACCAGAACCACCTGCCGGACACGCCAAAATCACGTGCCGGCTACGCCACAACCAGTTGGTGAACACTTTGGAAGCACCTGCCAGTCTTGCTGGAACCACCTGCCAGTCATGCCAAAATCACCTGCCAATTACGCCAGAACCGCTTGGCGGACACTGCAGAAACACCTGTCGGGCCGGCTGGAACCACATCTCAGACGTGCCAGAAACGTGTTCATGAGATCCTGGAACCACATCGCGAACAGATGGATACCACCTGCCAGAACTGCCTGAGCACGCCGGAAACACCTGCTCGACTCACCGGTACCACCTCCCTGACACGCCAAAATCACCTGCTGGGTATGCCAGAACCACTTGGCGGACACTCCGGAATCATCTGCCAGACATGCCGGAACCAGCTCTCAGACACACCAGAACCAAGTGCCGGAGACGCCGGAAGCACCTGCCGAGCATGCCGGAGCCACCTGCTCGACTCGCCAGAAACACCTGCCGGACACGCCAAAATCACCTGCCGGGTATGCCAGAACCACCTGGCGGACACTACGGAATCACCTGCCGCGCATGCCGGAACCACCTCTCAGACGTGCCGGAAGCACGTGCCAGACACGCCGGAAACACCTACCGGACAGACCGGAACCACCTGCCAAGAACGCCGGAGCCACCTGTTCGACTCGCTGGAACCACCTGCCGGACAGGCCAATATCAACTGCTGGCTATGCCAGAACCACCTGGGGGACAGTCCGGGATCACCTGCCAGCCATGGCGGAACCACCTCTCAGACGTACCAGAACCACCTGCCGGAGAAGCTGGAAACACGTCCTGGACAGACTGGAACCACGTGACGGCCATGCCTGAACCACCTGCCGAGCACGGCGGAACCACCTGCCGGACACGCCAAAATCACCTGCGGGCCACGCCAGAACCACTTGGACGACTCTCCTTAATGACCTGCCGGGCATGTTGGAACCACCTCTCAGACGTGCCAGAAGCACGTGGCGGACAGTCCGGAATCACCTGTTGGGCATACGCAACCACCTCTGAGACGTACCAGAACCACGTGCCGTGCACGCCGGAACCACCTACCGGACAGACCGGAATCAACTTTTGGGCATGCCGGAACCACCAGTCAGATGTGCCAGAAACACGTGCCGGAGACGCCGGAAGCACCTGCCGAGCACGTCGCAACCACCTGCTCAACTCGCCTGAACCACCTGCCGGACACGCCAAAATCACCTGCCCGCTACACCAGCACCACTTCGGGGACAAGCCGGAATCACGTGAGGGGCATGCCAGCACAGCCTCTCAGACTGAACCTCGTGCCGGACACCACAGAACCACCTGCCGGACAGACCGGAACCACCTGCCGGACACGCCGGAACCACCGGCTCGACCCGCCGGAACGACCGCTGGACATGCAAAATCACCTGCCGGCTACGCCGGAAACACTTGGCGAACACTCCGGAATCACCTGCCGGGCATGCCGGAACCACCTCTCAGATATGCCAGAACCACGTGCCAATGACCCCGGAAGCACGCCTGAACCACCTGCTCGACTCGCCAGAACCACCTGCCGGACACGCAAAAATCACCTGCCGGCTACGACACAACCAGTTGGGGAACACTTCAGAATCACCTGCCGGGCTTGCTGGAACCACCTGCCGGTCATGCCAAAATCACCTGCCAACTACGCCAGTACAACTTGGCGGACACTGTGGAAACACCTGTGGGGCCGGCCGGAACCACATCTCAGACGTGCCAGAACCATGTGCATGAGATTCTGGAACCACACCCCGAACAGACGGAAAACACCTGCCAGACCCGTCTGAACAACCTGCCGAGCACACCGGAGCCACCTGCTCGACTCGCCGGAACCACCTACCTGACATGCCCAAATCACCAGCCGGGTATGCCAGAACCACTTGGCGGACACTCCGGAATCATCTGCCGGACATGCCGGAACCAGCTCTCAGACACACCAGAACCACGTGCCGGAGACGCCGGAAGCACCTGCCGAGCATGCCGGAGCCACCTGCTCGACTCGCCAGAAACACCTGCCGGACACGCCAAAATCACCTGCCGGGTACGCCAGAACCACCTGGCGCACACTCCGAAATCACCTGTCGCGCATGCCGGAACCACCTCTCAGACGTGCCGGAAGCACGTGCCGGACACGCCGGAATCACCTACCGGACAGACCGGAACCACCTGCCGAGCACGCCGGAGCCACCTGTTCGACTCGCTGGAACCACCTGCCGGACAGGCCAATATCAACTGCTGGCTATTGCAGAACCACCTGGGGGATGGTCCGGAATCGCGTGCCAGCCATGGCGGAACCACCTCTCAGACATACCAGTACCACCTGCCGGAGAAGCTGGAAACACGTCCTGGACAGTCTGGAACCACCTGCCGGCCAAGCCTGAACCACCTGCCAAGCACAGCGGAACAACCTGCCAGACACGCCAAAATCACCTGCGTGTTATGCCAGAACCACTCGGAGGACTCTCTGGGATGACCTGCCGGGCATGCCGGAACCACCTCTCAGACGTGCCAGAACCATGTGGCCGACAGTCCGGAATCACATGTTGGGCATGCGCAACCACCTCTGAGACGTACCAGAAGCACATGCCGTGCAGGCTGGAACCACCTACCGGGCAGACCGGAATCACCTTTCGGGCATGCCGGAACCACCTGTCACATGTGCCAGAAACACGTGCCGGAGACGCCGGAAGCACCTGCCAAGCACATTGGAACCACCTGCTCAACTCGCCTGAACCACCTGCCGGACATGCCAAAATCACCTGCCGACGATGCCAGAACCACTTGGCGAACACTCCGGAATCACTTGCAGGGCATGCAGGAACCACCTCTCAGACATGGCAGAACCCCGTGCCAATGACCCCGGAAGCACCAGCCGAGCACGCCGGAACCACCTGCTCGACTCGCCAGAACCACCTGCCGATCACGTAAAAATCACCTGCCGGCTACGCCACAACCAGTTGGTGAATACTTTGGAATCACCTGCCAGGCTTGCTGGAACCACCTGCCAGTCATGCCAAAATCACCTGCCAACTACACCAGAACCGCTTGGCGGACACTGCGGAAACACCTGTCGGGCCGGCTGGAACCACATCTCAGACGTGCCAGAAACGTGTTCATGAGATGCTGGAACCACACCCCGAACAGACGGATACCACCTGCCAGAACCGCCTGAACCACCTGCTGAGCACGCCGGAACCACCTGCTCGACTCACCGGTACCACCTCCCTGACACGCCAAAATCACCTGCTGGGTATGCCAGAACCACTTGGCGGACACTCCGGAATCATCTGCCGGACATGCCGGAACCAGCTCTCAGACACACCAGAACCAAGTGCCGGAGACGCCGGAAGCACCTGCCGAGCATGCCGGAGCCACCTGCTCGACTCGCCAGAAACACCTGCCGGACACGCCAAAATCACCTGCCGGGTATGCCAGAACCACCTGGCGGACACTACGGAATCACCTGCCGCGCATGCCGGAACCACCTCTCAGACGTGCCGGAAGCATGTGCCAGACACGCCGGAAACACCTACCGGACAGACCGGAACCACCTGCCAAGAACGCCGGAGCCACCTGTTCGACTCGCTGGAACCACCTGCCGGACAGGCCAATATCAACTGCTGGCTATGCCAGAACCACCTGGGGGACAGTCCGGGATCACCTGCCAGCCATGGCGGAACCACCTCTCAGACGTACCAGAACCACCTGCCGGAGAAGCTGGAAACACGTCCTGGACAGACTGGAACCACGTGACGGCCATGCCTGAACCACCTGCCGAGCACGGCGGAACCACCTGCCGGACACGCCAAAATCACCTGCGGGCCACGCCAGAACCACTTGGACGACTCTCCTTAATGAACTGCCGGGCATGTTGGAACCACCTCTCAGACGTGCCAGAAGCACGTGGCGGACAGTCCGGAATCACCTGTTGGGCATACGCAACCACCTCTGAGACGTACCAGAACCACGTGCCGTGCACGCCGGAACCACCTACCGGACAGACCGGAATCAACTTTTGGGCATGCCGGAACCACCAGTCAGATGTGCCAGAAACACGTGCCGGAGACGCCGGAAGCACCTGCCGAGCACGTCGCAACCACCTGCTCAACTCGCCTGAACCAGCTGCCGGACACGCCAAAATCACCTGCCCGCTACACCAGCACCACTTCGGGGACAAGCCGGAATCACGTGAGGGGCATGCCAGCACAGCCTCTCAGACTGAACCTCGTGCCGGACACCACAGAACCACCTTCCGGACAGACCGGAACCACCTGCCGGACACGCCGGGACCACCGGCTCGACCCGCCGGAACGACCGCTGGACATGCAAAATCACCTGCCGGCTACGCCGGAAACACTTGGCGAACACTCCGGAATCACCTGCCGGGCATGCCGGAACCACCTCTCAGATATGCCAGAACCACGTGCCAATGACCCCGGAAGCACCTGCCGAGCACGCCGGAACCACCTGCTCGACTCGCCAGAACCAACTGCCGGACACACAAAAATCACCAGCCGGCTACGCCACAACCAGTTGGGGAACACTTCGGAATCACCTGCCGGGCTTGCTGGAACCACCTGCCGGTCATGCCAAAATCACCTGCCAACTACGCCAGTACCACTTGGCGGACACTGTGGAAACACCTGTCGGGCTGGCCGGAACCACATCTCAGACGTGCCAGAACCATGTGCATGAGATGCTGGAACCACACCCAGAACAGACGGAAAACACCTGCCAGACCCGTCTGAAAAACCTGCCGAGCACGCCTGAGACACCTGCTCGACTCGCCGGAACCACCTACCTGACATGCCCAAATCACCAGCCGGGTATGCCAGAACCACTTGGCGGACACTCCGGAATCATCTGCCGGACATGCCGGAACCAGCTCTCAGACACACCAGAACCACGTGCCGGAGACGCCGGAAGCACCTGCCGAGCATGCCGGAGCCACCTGCTCGACTCGCCAGAAGCACCTGCCGGACACGCCAAAATCAACTTCCGGGTACGCCAGAACAACCTGGCGGACACTCCGAAATCACCTGTCGCGCATGCCGGAACCACCTCTCAGACGTGCCGGAAGCACGTGCCGGACACGCCGGAATCACCTACCGGACAGACCGGAACCACCTGCCGAGCACGCCGGAGCCACCTGTTCGACTCGCTGGAACCACCTGCCGGACAGGCCAATATCAACTGCTGGCTATGCCAGAACCACCTGGGGGACAGTCCGGAATCGCCTGTCAGCCATGGCGGAACCACCTCTCAGACGTACCAGAACCACCTGCCGGAGAAGCTGGAAACACGTCCTGGACAGTCTGGAACCACCTGCCGGCCAAGCCTGAACCACCTGCCAAGCACAACGGAACAACCTGCCAGACACGCCAAAATCACCTGCGTGTTATGCCAGAACCACTCGGAGGACTCTCTGGGATGACCTGCCGGGCATGCCGGAACCACCTCTCAGACGTGCCAGAACCATGTGGCCGACAGTCCGGAATCACATGTTGGGCATGCGCAACCACCTCTGAGACGTACCAGAAGCACATGCCGTGCAGGCTGGAACCACCTACCGGGCAGACCGGAATCACCTTTCGGGCATGCCGGAACCACCTGTCACATGTGCCAGAAACACGTGCCGGAGACGCCGGAAGCACCTGCCAAGCACATTGGAACCACCTGCTCAACTCGCCTGAACCACCTGCCGGACATGCCAAAATCACCTGCCGACGATGCCAGAACCACTTGGCGAACACTCCGGAATCACTTGCAGGGCATGCAGGAACCACCTCTCAGACATGCCAGAACCCCGTGCCAATGACCCCGGAAGCACCAGCCGAGCACGCCGGAACCACCTGCTCGACTCGCCAGAACCACCTGCCGATCACGTAAAAATCACCTGCCGGCTACGCCACAACCAGTTGGTGAATACTTTGGAATCACCTGCCAGGCTTGCTGGAACCACCTGCCAGTCATGCCAAAATCACCTGCCAACTACACCAGAACCGCTTGGCGGACACTGCGGAAACACCTGTCGGGCCGGCTGGAACCACATCTCAGACGTGCCAGAAACGTGTTCATGAGATGCTGGAACCACACCCCGAACAGACGGATACCACCTGCCAGAACCGCCTGAACCACCTGCTGAGCACGCCGGAACCACCTGCTCGACTCACCGGTACCACCTCCCTGACACGCCAAAATCACCTGCTGGGTATGCCAGAACCACTTGGCGGACACTCCGGAATCATCTGCCGGACATGCCGGAACCAGCTCTCAGACACACCAGAACCAAGTGCCGGAGACGCCGGAAGCACCTGCTGAGCATGCCGGAGCCACCTGCTCGACTCGCCAGAAACACCTGCCGGACACGCCAAAATCACCTGCCGGGTATGCCAGAACCACCTGGCGGACACTACGGAATCACCTGCCGCGCATGCCGGAACCACCTCTCAGACGTGCCGGAAGCATGTGCCAGACACGCCGGAAACACCTACCGGACAGACCGGAACCACCTGCCAAGAACGCCGGAGCCACCTGTTCGACTCGCTGGAACCACCTGCCGGACAGGCCAATATCAACTGCTGGCTATGCCAGAACCACCTGGGGGACAGTCCGGGATCACCTGCCAGCCATGGCGGAACCACCTCTCAGACGTACCAGAACCACCTGCCGGAGAAGCTGGAAACACGTCCTGGACAGACTGGAACCACGTGACGGCCATGCCTGAACCACCTGCCGAGCACGGCGGAACCACCTGCCGGACACGCCAAAATCACCTGCGGGCCACGCCAGAACCACTTGGACGACTCTCCTTAATGAACTGCCGGGCATGTTGGAACCACCTCTCAGACGTGCCAGAAGCACGTGGCGGACAGTCCGGAATCACCTGTTGGGCATACGCAACCACCTCTGAAACGTACCAGAACCACGTGCCGTGCACGCCGGAACCACCTACCGGACAGACCGGAATCAACTTTTGGGCATGCCGGAACCACCAGTCAGATGTGCCAGAAACACGTGCCGGAGACGCCGGAAGCACCTGCCGAGCACGTCGCAACCACCTGCTCAACTCGCCTGAACCAGCTGCCGGACACGCCAAAATCACCTGCCCGCTACACCAGCACCACTTCGGGGACAAGCCGGAATCACGTGAGGGGCATGCCAGCACAGCCTCTCAGACTGAACCTCGTGCCGGACACCACAGAACCACCTTCCGGACAGACCGGAACCACCTGCCGGACACGCCGGGACCACCGGCTCGACCCGCCGGAACGACCGCTGGACATGCAAAATCACCTGCCGGCTACGCCGGAAACACTTGGCGAACACTCCGGAATCACCTGCCGGGCATGCCGGAACCACCTCTCAGATATGCCAGAACCACGTGCCAATGACCCCGGAAGCACCTGCCGAGCACGCCGGAACCACCTGCTCGACTCGCCAGAACCAACTGCCGGACACACAAAAATCACCAGCCGGCTACGCCACAACCAGTTGGGGAACACTTCGGAATCACCTGCCGGGCTTGCTGGAACCACCTGCCGGTCATGCCAAAATCACCTGCCAACTACGCCAGTACCACTTGGCGGACACTGTGGAAACACCTGTCGGGCTGGCCGGAACCACATCTCAGACGTGCCAGAACCATGTGCATGAGATGCTGGAACCACACCCAGAACAGACGGAAAACACCTGCCAGACCCGTCTGAAAAACCTGCCGAGCACGCCTGAGACACCTGCTCGACTCGCCGGAACCACCTACCTGACATGCCCAAATCACCAGCCGGGTATGCCAGAACCACTTGGCGGACACTCCGGAATCATCTGCCGGACATGCCGGAACCAGCTCTCAGACACACCAGAACCACGTGCCGGAGACGCCGGAAGCACCTGCCGAGCATGCCGGAGCCACCTGCTCGACTCGCCAGAAGCACCTGCCGGACACGCCAAAATCAACTTCCGGGTACGCCAGAACAACCTGGCGGACACTCCGAAATCACCTGTCGCGCATGCCGGAACCACCTCTCAGACGTGCCGGAAGCACGTGCCGGACACGCCGGAATCACCTACCGGACAGACCGGAACCACATGCCGAGCACGCCGGAGCCACCTGTTCGACTCGCTGGAACCACCTGCCGGACAGGCCAATATCAACTGCTGGCTATGCCAGAACCACCTGGGGGACAGTCCGGAATCGCCTGTCAGCCATGGCGGAACCACCTCTCAGACGTACCAGAACCACCTGCCGGAGAAGCTGGAAACACGTCCTGGACAGTCTGGAACCACCTGCCGGCCAAGCCTGAACCACCTGCCAAGCACAACGGAACAACCTGCCAGACACGCCAAAATCACCTGCGTGTTATGCCAGAACCACTCGGAGGACTATCTGGGATGACCTGCCGGGCATGCCGGAACCACCTCTCAGACGTGCCATAACCAGGTGGCGGACAGTCCGGAATCACCTGTTGGGCATGCGCAACCACCTCTGAGACGTACCAGAACCACATGCCGTGCAGGCTGGAACCACCTACCGGACAGACCGGAATCACCTTTCGGGCATGCCGGAACCACCTGTCAGATGTGCCAGAAACACGTGCCGGAGACGCCAGAAGCACCTGCCAAGCACGTTGGAACCACCTGCTCAACTCGCCTGAACCACCTGCCGGACATGCCAAAATCACCTGCCGACTATGCCAGAACCACTTGGCGAACACTCCGGAATCACTTGCCGGACATGCAGGAACCACCTCTCAGACATGCCAGAACCCCGTGCCAATGACCCCGGAAGCACCAGCAGAGCACTTCGGAACCACCTGCTCGACTCGCCAGAACCACCTGCCGATCACGCAAAAATCACCTGCCGGCTACGCCACAATCAGTTGGTGAAAACTTTGGAATCACCTGCCAGGCTTTCTGGAACCACCTGCCAGTCATGCCAAAATCACCTGCCAACTACGCCAGAACCGCTTGGCGGACACTGCGGAAACACCTGTCGGGCCGGCTGGAACCACATCTCAGACGTGCCAGAAACGTGTTCATGAGATGCTGGAACCACACCCCGAACAGACGGATACCACCTGCCAGAAACGCCTGAACCACCTGCTGAGCACGCTGGAACCACCTGCTCGACTCACCGGTACCACCTCCCTGACACGCCAAAATCACCTGCTGGGTATGCCAGAACCACTTGGCGGACACTCCGGAATCATCTGCCGGACATGCCGGAACCAGCTCTCAGACACACCAGAACCAAGTGCCGGAGACGCCGGAAGCACCTGCCGAGCATGCCGGAGCCACCTGCTCGACTCGCCAGAAACACCTGCCGGACACGCCAAAATCACCTGCCGGGTATGCCAGAACCACCTGGCGGACACTACGGAATCACCTGCTGCGCATGCCGGAACCACTTCTCAGACGTGCCGGAAGCACGTGCCAGACACGCCGGAAACACCTACCGGACAGACCGGAACCACCTGCCAAGAACGCCGGAGCCACCTGTTCGACTCGCTGGAACCACCTGCCGGACAGGCCTATATCAACTGCTGGCTATGCCAGAAACACCTGGGGGACAGTCCGGGATCACCTGCCAGCCATGGCGGAACCACCGCTCACACGTACCAGAACCATCTGCCGGAGAACCTGGAAACACGTCCTGAGCAGACTGGAATCACGTGACGGCCAAGCCTGAACCACCTGCCGAGCACGGCGGAACCACCTGCCGGACACGCCAAAATCACCTGCGGGCTACGCCAGAACCACTTGGACGACTCTCCTTAATGAACTGCCGGGCATGTTGGAACCACCTCTCAGACGTGCCAGAAGCACGTGGCGGACAGTCCGGAATCACCTGTTGGGCATACGCAACCACCTCTGAGACGTACCAGAACCACGTGCCGTGCACGCCGGAACCACCTACCGGACAGACCGGAATCAACTTTTGGGCATGCCGGAACCAACAGTCAGATGTGCCAGAAACACGTGCCGGAGACGCCGGAAGCACCTGCGGAGCACGTCGCAACCACCTGCTCAACTCGCCTGAACCACCTGCCGGACACGCCAAAATCACCTGCCCGCTACACCAGCACCACTTCGGGGACAAGCCGGAATCACGTGAGGGGCATGCCGGCACAGCCTCTCAGACTGAACCTCGTGCCGGACACCACAGAACCACCTGCCGGACAGACCGGAACCACCTGCCGGGCTCGCCGGAACCACCGGCTCGACCCGCCGGAACGACCGCTGGACATGCAAAATCACCTGCCGGCTACGCCGGAAACACTTGGCGAACACTCCGGAATCACCTGCCGGGCATGCGGGAACCACCTCTCAGACATGCCAGAACCCCGTGCCAATGACCCCGGTAGCACCAGCCTAGCGCGCCGGAACCACCTGCTCGACTCGCCAGAACCACCTGCCGATCACGCAAAAATCACCTGCCGGCTACGCCACAACCAGTTGGTGAACACTTTGGAATCACCTGCCAGGATTGCTGGAACCACCTGCCGGTCCTGCCAAAATCACCTGGAACTACACCAGTACCACTTGGCGGACACTGTGGAAACACCTGTCGGGCCGGCCGGAACCACATCTCAGACGTGCCAGAACCATGTGCATGAGATGCTGGAACCACACCCCGAACAGACGGAAAACACCTGCCAGACCCGTCTGAACAACCTGCCGAGCACGCCGGAGCCACCTGCTCGACTCGCCGGAACCACCTACCTGACACGCCCAAATCACCAGCCGGGTATGCCAGAACCACTTGGCGGACACTCCGGAATCATCTGCCGGACATCCCGGAACCAGCTCTCAGACACACCAGAACCACGTGCCGGACACGCCGGAAGCACCTCCCGAGCATGCCGGAGCCACCTGCTCGACTCGCCAGAAACACCTGCCGGACACGCCAAAATCACCTGCCGGGTACACCAGAACCACCCTGCGGACACTCCGAAATCACCTGTCGCGAATGCCGGAACCACCTCTCAGACGTGCCGGGAGCACGTGCCGGACATGCCGGAATCACCTACCGGACAGACCGGAACCACCTGCCAAGCACGCAGGAGCCACCTGTTCGACTCGTTGGAACCACCTGCCGGACAGTCCAATATCAACTGCTGGCTATGCCAGAACCACCTGGGGGACGGTCCGGAATCGCCTGCCAGCCATGGCCGACCAAGCTCTCAGACGTACCAGAACCACCTGAAGGAGAAGCTGGAAACACGTCCTGGACAGTCTGGAACCACCTGCCGACCAAGCCTGAACCACCTGCCAAGCACAACTGAACAACCTGCCAGACACGCCAAAATCACCTGCGTGTTATGCCAGAACCAGTTGGAGGACTCTCTGGGATGACCTGCCGGGCATGCCGGAACCACCTCTCAGACGTGCCGGAAGCACGTGCCAGACACGCCGGAAACACCTACCGGACAGACCGGAACCACCTGCCAAGAACGCCGGAGCCACCTGTTCGACTCGCTGGAACCACCTGCCGGACAGGCCAATATCAACTGCTGGCTCTGCCAGAACCACCTGGGGGACAGTCCGGGATCACCTGCCAGCCATGGCGGAACCACCTCTCAGACGTACCAGAACCACCTGCCGGAGAAGCTGGAAACACGTCCTGGACAGACTGGAACCACGTGACGGCCATGCCTGAACCACCTGCCGAGCACGGCGGAACCACCTGCCGGACACGCCAAAATCACCTGCGGGCTACGCCAGAACCACTTGGACGACTCTCCGAAATGACCTGCCGGGCATGTTGGAACCACCTCTCAGACGTGCCAGAAGCACGTGGCGGACAGTCCGGAATCCCCTGTTGGGCATACGCAACCACCTCTGAGACGTACCAGAACCACGTGCCGTGCACGCCGGAACCACCTACCGGACAGACCGGAATCAACTTTTGGGCATGCCGGAACCACCAGTCAGATGTGCCAGAAACACGTGCCGGAGACGCCGGAAGCACCTGCCGAGCACGTCGCAACCACCTGCTCAACTCGCCTGAACCACCTGCCGGACATGCCAAAATCACCTGCCCGCTACACCAGCACCACTTCGGGGACAAGCCGCAATCACGTGAGGGGCATGCCGGCACAGCCTCTCAGACTGAACCTCATGCCGGACACCACAGAACCACCTGCCGGACAGACCGGAACCACCTGCCGGACACGCCGCAACCACCGGCTAGACCCGCCGGAACGACCGCTGGACATGCAAAATCACCTGCCGGCTACGCCGGAAACACTTGGCGAACACTCCGGAATCACCTGCCGGGCATGCCGGAACCACCTCTCAGATATGCCAGAACCACGTGCCAATGACCCCGGAAGCACCTGCCGAGCACGCCGGAACCACCTGCTCGACTCCCCAGAACCACCTGCCGGACACGCAAAAATCACCTGCCGGCTACGCCACAACCAGTTGGGGAACACTTCGGAATCACCTGCCGGGCTTGCTGGAACCACCTGCCGGTCATGCCAAAATCACCTGCCAACTACGCCAGTACCACTTGGCGGGCACTGTGGAAACACCTGTCGGGCCGGCCGGAACCACATCTCAGACGTGCCAGAACCAAGTGCATGAGATGCTGGAACCACACCCCGAACAGATGGAAAACACCTGCCAGACCCGTCTGAACAACCTGCCGAGCACGCCGGAGCCACCTGCTCGACTCGCCGGAACCACCTACCTGACATGCCAAAATCACCAGCCGGGTATGGCAGAACCACTTGGCGGACACTCCGGAATCATCTGCCGGGCATGCCGGAACCACCTCTCAAACGTGCCGGAAGCACGTGCCAGACACGCCGGAATCACCTACCGGACAGACCGGAACCACCTGCCGAGCACGCCGGAGCCACCTGTTCGACTCGCTGGAACCCCCTGCCGGACAGGCCAATATCAACTGCTGGCTATGCCAGAACCACCTGGGGGACAGTCCGGAATCGCCTGTAAGCCATGGCGGAACCACCTCTCAGACGTACCAGAACCACCTGCCGGAGAAGCTGGAAACACGTCCTGGACAGTCTGGAACCACCTGCCGGCCAAGCCTGAACCACCTGCTAAGCACAACGGAACAACCTGCCAGACACGCCAAAATCACCTGCGTGTTATGCCAGAACCACTTGGAGGACTCTCTGGGATGACCTGCCGGGCATGCCGGAACCACCTCTCAGACGTGCCAGAACCAGGTGGCGGACAGTCGGGAATCACCTGTTGGGCATGCGCAACCACCTCTGAGACGTACCAGAACCACATGCCGTGCAGGCTGGAACCACCTACCGGACAGACCGGAATCACCTTTCTGGCATGCCGGAACCATCTGTCACATGTGCCAGAAACACGTGCCGGAGACGCCGGAAGCACCTGCCAATCACATTGGAACCACCTGCTCAACTCGCCTGAACCACCTGCCGGACATGCCAAAATCACCTGCCGACGATGCCAGAACCACTTTGTGAAAACTCCGGAATCACCTGCCTGGCATGCCAGAACCACCTCTCAGACATGCCAGAACCACGTGCCAATGACACCAGAAGCACCTGCCTAGCATGCCGGAACCACCTGCTCGACTCGCCGGAACCACCTACCTGACACGCAAAAACCACCGGCCGTGTATACCAGAACCACTTGGTGGTCACTCCGGAATCATCTGCCAGACATGCCAGAAGCAGCTCTCAGACACACCAGAACAACCTGTCGGAGACGTCGGAAGCACCTGCTGAGCATGCCTGAGCCACCTGCTCGACTCGCAAGAAACACCTGCCAGACGCGCCAAAATCACCTGCCTCCTACACCAGAAGCACTTGGCAGACAAGCCGGAATCACGTGAAGGGCATGCCATCACAATCTCTCAGACGTGCCAGAACCTCGTGCCGGACACCCCAGAACACCCTCCCGGACAGACCGGAACCACCTGCCGGACACGCCGGAACCACCGGCGCCACTCGCCGGAACCACCCCCGGACATGCAAAATCACCTGCCGGCTACGCCAGTACCACTTGGCGGACACTGTGGAAACACCTGTCGGGCCGGCCGGAACCACATCTCAGACGTGCCAGAACCATGTGCATGAGATGCTGGAACCACACCCCGAACAGACAGATACCACCTGCCAGAACCGCCTGAACCACCTGCTGAGCACGCCGGAACCACCTGCTCGACTCACCGGTACCACCTCCCTGACACGCCAAAATCACCTGCTGGGTATGCCAGAACCACTTGGCGGACACTCCGGAATCATCTGCCGGACATGCCGGAACCAGCTCTCAGACACACCAGAACCAAGTGCCGGAGACGCCGGAAGCACCTGCCGAGCATGCCGGAGCCACCTGCTCGACTCGCCAGAAACACCTGCCGGACACGCCAAAATCACCTGCCAGGTACGCCAGAACAACCGGGCGGACACTACGGAATCACCTGCCGCGCATGCTGGAACTACCTCTCAGACGTGCCGGAAGCACGTGCCGGACACGCCGGAAACACCTACCGGACAGACCGGAACCACCTGCCGAGCACGCCGGAGCCACCTGTTCGACTCGCTGGAACCACCTGCCGGACAGGCCAATATCAACTGCTGGCTATGCCAGAACCAACTGTGGGACGGTCCGGGATCACCTGCCAGCCATGGCGGAACCACCTCTCAGACGTACCAGAACCACCTGCCGGAGAAGCTGGAAACACGTCCTGGACAGACTGGAACCACGTGACGGCCATGCCTGAACCACCTGCCGAGCACGGCGGAACCACCTGCCGGACACGCCAAAATCACCTGCGGGCTACGCCAGAACCACTTGGACGACTCTCCGAAATGACCTGCCGGGCATGTTGGAACCACCTCTCAGACGTGCCAGAAGCACGTGGCGGACAGTCCGGAATCACCTGTTGGGCATACGCAACCACCTCTGAGACGTACCAGAACCACGTGCCGTGCACGCCGGAACCACCTACCGGACAGACCGGAATCAAATTTTGGGCATGCCGGAACCAACAGTCTGATGTGCCAGAAACACGTGCCGGAGACGCCGGAAGCACCTGCCGAGCACGTCGCAACCACCTGCTCAACTCGCCTGAACCACCTGCCGGACACACCAAAATCACCTGCCCGCTACAGCAGCACCACTTCGGGGACAAGCCGGAATCACGTGAGGGGCATGCCGGCACAGCCTCTCAGGCTGAACCTCGTGCCGGACACCACAGAACCACCTGCCGGACAGACCGGAACCACCTGCCGGACACGCCGGAACCACCGGCTCGACCCGCCGGAACGACCGCTTGACATGCAAAATCACCTGCCGGCTACGCCGGAAACACTTGGCGAACACTCCGGAATCACCTGCCGGGCATGCCGGAACCACCTCTCAGATATGCCAGAACCACGTGCCAATGACCCCGGAAGCACCTGCCGAGCACGCCGGAACCACCTGCTCGACTCGTCAGAACCACCTGCCGGACACGCAAAAATCACCTGCCGGCTACGCCACAACCAGTTGGGGAACACTTCGGAATCACCTGCCGGGCTTGCTGGAACCACCTGCCGGTCATGCCAAAATCACCTGCCAACTACGCCAGTACCACTTGGCGGACACTGTGGAAACACCTGTCGGGCCGGCCGGAACCACATCTCAGACGTGCCAGAACCATGTGCATGAGATGCTGGAACCACACCCCGAACAGACGGAAAACACCTGCCAGACCCGTCTGAACAACCTGCCGAGCACGCCGGAGCCACCTGCTCGACTCGCCGGAACCACCTACCTGACATGCCCAAATCACCAGCCGGGTATGCCAGAACCACTTGGCGGACACTCCGGAATCATCTGCCGGACATGCCGGAACCAGCTCTCAGACACACCAGAACCACGTGCCGGAGACGCCGGAAGCACCTGCCGAGCATGCCGGAGCCACCTGCTCGACTCGCCAGAAACACCTGCCGGACACGCCAAAATCACCTGCCGGCTACGCCAGAACCACCTGGCGGACACTCCGAAATCACCTGTGGCGCATGCCGGAACCACCTCTCAGACGTGCTGGAAGCACGTGCCTGACACGCCGGAATCACCTACCGGACAGAGCGGAACCACCTGCCGAGCACGCCGGAGCCACCTGTTCGACTCGCTGGAACCACCTGCCGGACAGGCCAATATCAACTGCTGGCTATGCCAGAACCACCTGGGGGAGGGTCCGGAATCACCTGCCAGCCATGGCGGAACCAACTCTCAGACGTACCAGAACCACCTGCCGGAGAAGCTGGAAACACATCCTGGACAGTCTGGAACCACCTGCCGGCCTAGCCTGAACCACCTGCCAAGCACAACGGAACAACCTGCCAGACACGCCAAAATCACCTGCGTGTTATGCCAGAACCCCTTGGAGGACTCTCTGGGATGACCTGCCGGTCATGCCGGAACCACCTCTCAGACGTGCCAGAACCAGGTGGCGGACAGTCCGGAATCACCTGTTGGGCATGCGCAACCACCTCTGAGACGTACCAGAACCACATGCCGTGCAGGCTGGAACCACCTACCGGACAGACCGGAATCACCTTTCGGGCATGCCGGAACCACCTGTCAGATGTGCCAGAAACACGTGCCGGAGACGCCGGAAGCACCTGCCAAGCACGTTGCAACCACCTGCTCAACTCGCCTGAACCACCTGCCGGACATGCCAAAATCACCTGCCGACTACGCCAGAACCACTTGGCGAACACTCCGGAATCTCCTGCCGGGCATGCAGGAACCACCTCTCAGACATGCCAGAACCCCGTGCCGATGACCCTGGAAGCACCAGCAGAGCACGCCGGAACCACTTGCTCGATTCGCCAGAACCACCTGCCGATCACGCAAAAATCACCTGCCGGCTACGCCACAACCAGTTGGTGAACACTTTGGAATCACCTGCCAGGCTTGCTGGAACCACCTGCCAGTCATGCCAAAATCACCTGCCAACTATGCCAGAACCGCTTGGCTGACACTGCGGAAACACCTGTCGGGCCGGCTGGAACCACATCTCAGACGTGCCAGAAACGTGTTCATGAGATGCTTGAACCACACCCCGAACAGACGGATACCACCTGCCAGAACCGCCTGAACCACCTGCTGAGCACGCCGGAACCACCTGCTCGACTCACCGGTACCACCTCCCTGACACGCCAAAATCACCTGCTGGGTATGCCAGAACCACTTGGCGGACACTCCGGAATCATCTGCCGGACATGCCGGAACCAGCTCTCAGACACACCAGAACCAAGTGCCGGAGACGCCGGAAGCACCTGCCGAGCATGCCGGAGCCACCTGCTCGACTCGCCAGAAACACCTGCCGGACACGCCAAAATCACCTGCCGGGTATGCCAGAACCACCTGGCAGACACTACGGAATCACCTGCCGCGCATGCCGGAACCACCTCTCAGACGTGCCGGAAGCACGTGCCAGACACGCCGGAAACACCTACCGGACAGACCGGAACCACCTGCCAAGAATGCCGGAGCCACCTGTTCGACTCGCTGGAACCACCTGCCGGACAGTACAATATCAACTGCTGGCTATGCCAGAAACACCTGGGGGACAGTCCGGGATCACCTGCCAGCCATGGCGGAACCACCTCTCAGACGTACCAGAACCACCTGCCGGAGAAGCTGGAAACACGTCGTGGACAGACTGGAACCACGAGACGGCCATGCCTGAACCACCTGCCGAGCACGGCGGAACCACCTGCCGGACACGCCAAAATCAACTGCGGGCTACGCCAGAACCACATGGACGACTCTCCGAAATGGCCTGCCGGGCATGTTGGAACCACCTCTCAGACGTGCCAGAAGCATGTGGCGGACAGTCCGGAATCACCTGTTGGGCATACGCAACCACCTCAGAGACGTACCAGAACCACGTGCCGTGCACGCTGGAACCACCTACCGGACAGACCGGAATCACCTTTCGGGCATGCCGGAGCCACCTGTTCGACTCGCTGGAACCACCTGCCGGACAGGCCAATATCAACTGCTGGCTATGCCAGAACCAACTGTGGGACGGTCCGGGATCACCTGCCAGCCATGGCGGAACCACCTCTCAGACGTACCAGAACCACCTGCCGGAGAAGCTGGAAACACGTCCTGGACAGACTGGAACCACGTGACGGCCATGCCTGAACCACCTGCCGAGCACGGCGGAACCACCTGCCGGACACGCCAAAATCACCTGCGGGCTACGCCAGAACCACTTGGACGACTCTCCGAAATGACCTGCCGGGCATGTTGGAACCACCTCTCAGACGTGCCAGAAGCACGTGGCGGACAGTCCGGAATCACCTGTTGGGCATACGCAACCACCTCTGAGACGTACCAGAACCACGTGCCGTGCACGCCGGAACCACCTACCGGACAGACCGGAATCAAATTTTGGGCATGCCGGAACCAACAGTCTGATGTGCCAGAAACACGTGCCGGAGACGCCGGAAGCACCTGCCGAGCACGTCGCAACCACCTGCTCAACTCGCCTGAACCACCTGCCGGACACACCAAAATCACCTGCCCGCTACAGCAGCACCACTTCGGGGACAAGCCGGAATCACGTGAGGGGCATGCCGGCACAGCCTCTCAGGCTGAACCTCGTGCCGGACACCACAGAACCACCTGCCGGACAGACCGGAACCACCTGCCGGACACGCCGGAACCACCGGCTCGACCCGCCGGAACGACCGCTTGACATGCAAAATCACCTGCCGGCTACGCCGGAAACACTTGGCGAACACTCCGGAATCACCTGCCGGGCATGCCGGAACCACCTCTCAGATATGCCAGAACCACGTGCCAATGACCCCGGAAGCACCTGCCGAGCACGCCGGAACCACCTGCTCGACTCGTCAGAACCACCTGCCGGACACGCAAAAATCACCTGCCGGCTACGCCACAACCAGTTGGGGAACACTTCGGAATCACCTGCCGGGCTTGCTGGAACCACCTGCCGGTCATGCCAAAATCACCTGCCAACTACGCCAGTACCACTTGGCGGACACTGTGGAAACACCTGTCGGGCCGGCCGGAACCACATCTCAGACGTGCCAGAACCATGTGCATGAGATGCTGGAACCACACCCCGAACAGACGGAAAACACCTGCCAGACCCTTCTGAACAACCTGCCGAGCACGCCGGAGCCACCTGCTCGACTCGCCGGAACCACCTACCTGACATGCCCAAATCACCAGCCGGGTATGCCAGAACCACTTGGCGGACACTCCGGAATCATCTGCCGGACATGCCGGAACCAGCTCTCAGACACACCAGAACCACGTGCCGGAGACGCCGGAAGCACCTGCCGAGCATGCCGGAGCCACCTGCTCGACTCGCCAGAAACACCTGCCGGACACGCCAAAATCACCTGCCGGCTACGCCAGAACCACCTGGCGGACACTCCGAAATCACCTGTGGCGCATGCCGGAACCACCTCTCAGACGTGCTGGAAGCACGTGCCTGACACGCCGGAATCACCTACCGGACAGAGCGGAACCACCTGCCGAGCACGCCGGAGCCACCTGTTCGACTCGCTGGAACCACCTGCCGGACAGGCCAATATCAACTGCTGGCTATGCCAGAACCACCTGGGGGAGGGTCCGGAATCACCTGCCAGCCATGGCGGAACCAACTCTCAGACGTACCAGAACCACCTGCCGGAGAAGCTGGAAACACATCCTGGACAGTCTGGAACCACCTGCCGGCCTAGCCTGAACCACCTGCCAAGCACAACGGAACAACCTGCCAGACACGCCAAAATCACCTGCGTGTTATGCCAGAACCCCTTGGAGGACTCTCTGGGATGACCTGCCGGTCATGCCGGAACCACCTCTCAGACGTGCCAGAACCAGGTGGCGGACAGTCCGGAATCACCTGTTGGGCATGCGCAACCACCTCTGAGACGTACCAGAACCACATGCCGTGCAGGCTGGAACCACCTACCGGACAGACCGGAATCACCTTTCGGGCATGCCGGAACCACCTGTCAGATGTGCCAGAAACACGTGCCGGAGACGCCGGAAGCACCTGCCAAGCACGTTGCAACCACCTGCTCAACTCGCCTGAACCACCTGCCGGACATGCCAAAATCACCTGCCGACTACGCCAGAACCACTTGGCGAACACTCCGGAATCTCCTGCCGGGCATGCAGGAACCACCTCTCAGACATGCCAGAACCCCGTGCCGATGACCCTGGAAGCACCAGCAGAGCACGCCGGAACCACTTGCTCGATTCGCCAGAACCACCTGCCGATCACGCAAAAATCACCTGCCGGCTACGCCACAACCAGTTGGTGAACACTTTGGAATCACCTGCCAGGCTTGCTGGAACCACCTGCCAGTCATGCCAAAATCACCTGCCAACTATGCCAGAACCGCTTGGCTGACACTGCGGAAACACCTGTCGGGCCGGCTGGAACCACATCTCAGACGTGCCAGAAACGTGTTCATGAGATGCTTGAACCACACCCCGAACAGACGGATACCACCTGCCAGAACCGCCTGAACCACCTGCTGAGCACGCCGGAACCACCTGCTCGACTCACCGGTACCACCTCCCTGACACGCCAAAATCACCTGCTGGGTATGCCAGAACCACTTGGCGGACACTCCGGAATCATCTGCCGGACATGCCGGAACCAGCTCTCAGACACACCAGAACCAAGTGCCGGAGACGCCGGAAGCACCTGCCGAGCATGCCGGAGCCACCTGCTCGACTCGCCAGAAACACCTGCCGGACACGCCAAAATCACCTGCCGGGTATGCCAGAACCACCTGGCAGACACTACGGAATCACCTGCCGCGCATGCCGGAACCACCTCTCAGACGTGCCGGAAGCACGTGCCAGACACGCCGGAAACACCTACCGGACAGACCGGAACCACCTGCCAAGAATGCCGGAGCCACCTGTTCGACTCGCTGGAACCACCTGCCGGACAGTACAATATCAACTGCTGGCTATGCCAGAAACACCTGGGGGACAGTCCGGGATCACCTGCCAGCCATGGCGGAACCACCTCTCAGACGTACCAGAACCACCTGCCGGAGAAGCTGGAAACACGTCGTGGACAGACTGGAACCACGAGACGGCCATGCCTGAACCACCTGCCGAGCACGGCGGAACCACCTGCCGGACACGCCAAAATCAACTGCGGGCTACGCCAGAACCACATGGACGACTCTCCGAAATGGCCTGCCGGGCATGTTGGAACCACCTCTCAGACGTGCCAGAAGCATGTGGCGGACAGTCCGGAATCACCTGTTGGGCATACGCAACCACCTCAGAGACGTACCAGAACCACGTGCCGTGCACGCTGGAACCACCTACCGGACAGACCGGAATCACCTTTCGGGCATGCCGGAGCCACCTGTTCGACTCGCTGGAACCACCTGCCGGACAGGCCAATATCAACTGCTGGCTATGCCAGAACCAACTGTGGGACGGTCCGGGATCACCTGCCAGCCATGGCGGAACCACCTCTCAGACGTACCAGAACCACCTGCCGGAGAAGCTGGAAACACGTCCTGGACAGACTGGAACCACGTGACGGCCATGCCTGAACCACCTGCCGAGCACGGCGGAACCACCTGCCGGACACGCCAAAATCACCTGCGGGCTACGCCAGAACCACTTGGACGACTCTCCGAAATGACCTGCCGGGCATGTTGGAACCACCTCTCAGACGTGCCAGAAGCACGTGGCGGACAGTCCGGAATCACCTGTTGGGCATACGCAACCACCTCTGAGACGTACCAGAACCACGTGCCGTGCACGCCGGAACCACCTACCGGACAGACCGGAATCAAATTTTGGGCATGCCGGAACCAACAGTCTGATGTGCCAGAAACACGTGCCGGAGACGCCGGAAGCACCTGCCGAGCACGTCGCAACCACCTGCTCAACTCGCCTGAACCACCTGCCGGACACACCAAAATCACCTGCCCGCTACAGCAGCACCACTTCGGGGACAAGCCGGAATCACGTGAGGGGCATGCCGGCACAGCCTCTCAGGCTGAACCTCGTGCCGGACACCACAGAACCACCTGCCGGACAGACCGGAACCACCTGCCGGACACGCCGGAACCACCGGCTCGACCCGCCGGAACGACCGCTTGACATGCAAAATCACCTGCCGGCTACGCCGGAAACACTTGGCGAACACTCCGGAATCACCTGCCGGGCATGCCGGAACCACCTCTCAGATATGCCAGAACCACGTGCCAATGACCCCGGAAGCACCTGCCGAGCACGCCGGAACCACCTGCTCGACTCGTCAGAACCACCTGCCGGACACGCAAAAATCACCTGCCGGCTACGCCACAACCAGTTGGGGAACACTTCGGAATCACCTGCCGGGCTTGCTGGAACCACCTGCCGGTCATGCCAAAATCACCTGCCAACTACGCCAGTACCACTTGGCGGACACTGTGGAAACACCTGTCGGGCCGGCCGGAACCACATCTCAGACGTGCCAGAACCATGTGCATGAGATGCTGGAACCACACCCCGAACAGACGGAAAACACCTGCCAGACCCGTCTGAACAACCTGCCGAGCACGCCGGAGCCACCTGCTCGACTCGCCGGAACCACCTACCTGACATGCCCAAATCACCAGCCGGGTATGCCAGAACCACTTGGCGGACACTCCGGAATCATCTGCCGGACATGCCGGAACCAGCTCTCAGACACACCAGAACCACGTGCCGGAGACGCCGGAAGCACCTGCCGAGCATGCCGGAGCCACCTGCTCGACTCGCCAGAAACACCTGCCGGACACGCCAAAATCACCTGCCGGCTACGCCAGAACCACCTGGCGGACACTCCGAAATCACCTGTGGCGCATGCCGGAACCACCTCTCAGACGTGCTGGAAGCACGTGCCTGACACGCCGGAATCACCTACCGGACAGAGCGGAACCACCTGCCGAGCACGCCGGAGCCACCTGTTCGACTCGCTGGAACCACCTGCCGGACAGGCCAATATCAACTGCTGGCTATGCCAGAACCACCTGGGGGAGGGTCCGGAATCACCTGCCAGCCATGGCGGAACCAACTCTCAGACGTACCAGAACCACCTGCCGGAGAAGCTGGAAACACATCCTGGACAGTCTGGAACCACCTGCCGGCCTAGCCTGAACCACCTGCCAAGCACAACGGAACAACCTGCCAGACACGCCAAAATCACCTGCGTGTTATGCCAGAACCCCTTGGAGGACTCTCTGGGATGACCTGCCGGTCATGCCGGAACCACCTCTCAGACGTGCCAGAACCAGGTGGCGGACAGTCCGGAATCACCTGTTGGGCATGCGCAACCACCTCTGAGACGTACCAGAACCACATGCCGTGCAGGCTGGAACCACCTACCGGACAGACCGGAATCACCTTTCGGGCATGCCGGAACCACCTGTCAGATGTGCCAGAAACACGTGCCGGAGACGCCGGAAGCACCTGCCAAGCACGTTGCAACCACCTGCTCAACTCGCCTGAACCACCTGCCGGACATGCCAAAATCACCTGCCGACTACGCCAGAACCACTTGGCGAACACTCCGGAATCTCCTGCCGGGCATGCAGGAACCACCTCTCAGACATGCCAGAACCCCGTGCCGATGACCCTGGAAGCACCAGCAGAGCACGCCGGAACCACTTGCTCGATTCGCCAGAACCACCTGCCGATCACGCAAAAATCACCTGCCGGCTACGCCACAACCAGTTGGTGAACACTTTGGAATCACCTGCCAGGCTTGCTGGAACCACCTGCCAGTCATGCCAAAATCACCTGCCAACTATGCCAGAACCGCTTGGCTGACACTGCGGAAACACCTGTCGGGCCGGCTGGAACCACATCTCAGACGTGCCAGAAACGTGTTCATGAGATGCTTGAACCACACCCCGAACAGACGGATACCACCTGCCAGAACCGCCTGAACCACCTGCTGAGCACGCCGGAACCACCTGCTCGACTCACCGGTACCACCTCCCTGACACGCCAAAATCACCTGCTGGGTATGCCAGAACCACTTGGCGGACACTCCGGAATCATCTGCCGGACATGCCGGAACCAGCTCTCAGACACACCAGAACCAAGTGCCGGAGACGCCGGAAGCACCTGCCGAGCATGCCGGAGCCACCTGCTCGACTCGCCAGAAACACCTGCCGGACACGCCAAAATCACCTGCCGGGTATGCCAGAACCACCTGGCAGACACTACGGAATCACCTGCCGCGCATGCCGGAACCACCTCTCAGACGTGCCGGAAGCACGTGCCAGACACGCCGGAAACACCTACCGGACAGACCGGAACCACCTGCCAAGAATGCCGGAGCCACCTGTTCGACTCGCTGGAACCACCTGCCGGACAGTACAATATCAACTGCTGGCTATGCCAGAAACACCTGGGGGACAGTCCGGGATCACCTGCCAGCCATGGCGGAACCACCTCTCAGACGTACCAGAACCACCTGCCGGAGAAGCTGGAAACACGTCGTGGACAGACTGGAACCACGAGACGGCCATGCCTGAACCACCTGCCGAGCACGGCGGAACCACCTGCCGGACACGCCAAAATCAACTGCGGGCTACGCCAGAACCACATGGACGACTCTCCGAAATGGCCTGCCGGGCATGTTGGAACCACCTCTCAGACGTGCCAGAAGCATGTGGCGGACAGTCCGGAATCACCTGTTGGGCATACGCAACCACCTCAGAGACGTACCAGAACCACGTGCCGTGCACGCTGGAACCACCTACCGGACAGACCGGAATCACCTTTCGGGCATGCCGGAACCACCTGTCAGATGTGCCAGAAACACGTGCCGGAGACGCCGGAAGCACCTGCCAAGCACGTTGCAACCACCTGCTCAACTCGCCTGAACCACCTGCCGGACATGCCAAAATCACCTGCCGACTACGCCAGAACCACTTGGCGAACACTCCGGAATCTCCTGCCGGGCATGCAGGAACCACCTCTCAGACATGCCAGAACCCCGTGCCGATGACCCTGGAAGCACCAGCAGAGCACGCCGGAACCACTTGCTCGATTCGCCAGAACCACCTGCCGATCACGCAAAAATCACCTGCCGGCTACGCCACAACCAGTTGGTGAACACTTTGGAATCACCTGCCAGGCTTGCTGGAACCACCTGCCAGTCATGCCAAAATCACCTGCCAACTATGCCAGAACCGCTTGGCTGACACTGCGGAAACACCTGTCGGGCCGGCTGGAACCACATCTCAGACGTGCCAGAAACGTGTTCATGAGATGCTTGAACCACACCCCGAACAGACGGATACCACCTGCCAGAACCGCCTGAACCACCTGCTGAGCACGCCGGAACCACCTGCTCGACTCACCGGTACCACCTCCCTGACACGCCAAAATCACCTGCTGGGTATGCCAGAACCACTTGGCGGACACTCCGGAATCATCTGCCGGACATGCCGGAACCAGCTCTCAGACACACCAGAACCAAGTGCCGGAGACGCCGGAAGCACCTGCCGAGCATGCCGGAGCCACCTGCTCGACTCGCCAGAAACACCTGCCGGACACGCCAAAATCACCTTCCGGGTATGCCAGAACCACCTGGCGGACACTACGGAATCACCTGCCGCGCATGCCGGAACCACCTCTCAGACGTGCCGGAAGCACGTGCCAGACACGCCGGAAACACCTACCGGACAGACCGGAACCACCTGCCAAGAATGCCGGAGCCACCTGTTCGACTCGCTGGAACCACCTGCCGGACAGTACAATATCAACTGCTGGCTATGCCAGAAACACCTGGGGGACAGTCCGGGATCACCTGCCAGCCATGGCGGAACCACCTCTCAGACGTACCAGAACCACCTGCCGGAGAAGCTGGAAACACGTCGTGGACAGACTGGAACCACGTGACGGCCATGCCTGAACCACCTGCCGAGCACGGCGGAACCACCTGCCGGACACGCCAAAATCACCTGCGGGCTACGCCAGAACCACTTGGACGACTCTCCGAAATGGCCTGCCGGGCATGTTGGAACCACCTCTCAGACGTGCCAGAAGCATGTGGCGGACAGTCCGGAATCACCTGTTGGGCATACGCAACCACCTCAGAGACGTACCAGAACCACGTGCCGTGCACGCTGGAACCACCTACCGGACAGACCGGAATCACCTTTCGGGCATGCCGGAACCACCTGTCAGATGTGCCAGAAACACGTGCCGGAGACGCCGGAAGCACCTGCCAAGCACGTTGGAACCACCTGCTCAACTCGCCTGAACCACCTGCCGGACATGCCAAAATCACCTGCCGACTATGCCAGAACCACTTGGCGAACACTCCGGAATCGCTTGCCGGGCATGCAGGAACCACCTCTCAGACATGCCAGAACCCCGTGCCAATGACCCCGGAAGCACCAGCCGAGCACGCCGGAACCACCTGCTCTACTCGCCAGAACCACCTGCCGATCACGCAAAAATCACCTGCCGGCTACGCCACAACCAGTTGGTGAACAGTTTGGAATCACCTGCCAGGCTTGCTGGAACCACCTGCCAGTCATGCCAAAATCACCTGCCAAGTACGCCAGAACCGCTTAGCGGACACTGCGGAAACACCTGTCGGGCCAGCTGGAACCACATCTCAGACGTGCCAGAAACGTGTCCGAGAGATGCTGGAACCACATCCCGAACAGACGGATACCACCTGCCAGAACCGCCTGAACCACCTGCTGAGCACGCCGGAACCACCTGCTCGACTCACCGGTACCACCTCCCTGACACGCCAAAATCACCTGCTGGGTATGCCAGAAACACTTGGCGGACACTCCGGAATCATCTGCCGGACATGCCGGAACCAGCTCTCAGACACACCAGAACCAAGTGCCGGAGACGCCGGAAGCACCTGCCGAGCATGCCGGAGCCACCTGCTCGACTCGCCAGAAACACCTGCCGGACACGCCAAAATCACCTGCCAGGTACGCCAGATCCACCGGGCGGACACTACGGAATCACCTGCCGCGCATGCCGGAACCACCTCTCAGACGTGCCGGAAGCACGTGCCGGACACGCCGGAAACACCTACCGGACAGACCGGAATCACCTTTTGGGCATGTCGGAACCACTTGTCAGATGTGCCAGAAACACGTGCCGGAGACGCCGGAAGCACCTGCCAAGCACGTTGCAACCACCTGCTCAACTCGCCTGAACCACCTGCCGGACATGCCAAAATCACCTGCCGACGATGCCAGAACCACTTGGCGAACACTCCGGAATCACTTGCAGGGCATGCAGGAACCACCTCTCAGACATGCCAGAACCCCGTGCCAATGACCCCGGAAGCACCAGCCGAGCACGCCGGAACCACCTGCTCGACTCGCCAGAACCACCTGCCGATCACGCAAAAATCACCTGCCGGCTACGCCACAACCAGTTGGTGAACACTTTGGAATCACCTGCCAGGCTTGCTGGAACCACCTGCCAGTCATGCCAAAATCACCTGCCAACTACGCCAGAACCGCTTGGCGGACACTGCGGAAACACCTGTCTGGCCGGCTGGAACCACATCTCAGACGTGCCAGAAACGTGTTCATGAGATGCTGGAACCACACCCCGAACAGACGGATACCACCTGCCAGAACCGCCTGAACCACCTGCTGAGCACGCCGGAACCACCTGCTCGACTCACTGGTACCACCTCCCTGACACGCCAAAATCACCTGCTGGGTATGCCAGAACCACTTGGCGGACACTCCGGAATCATCTGCCGTAGACGCCGGAAGCACCTGCCGAGCATGGCGTAGCCACCTGCTCGACTCGCCAGAAACACCTGCCGGACACGCCAAAATAACCTGCCGGGTATGCCAGAACCACCTGGCGGACACTACGGAATCACCTGCCGCGCATGCCGGAACCACCTCTCAGACGTGCCGGAAGCACGTGCCAGACACGCCGGAAACACCTACCGGACAGACCGGAACCACCTGCCATGAACGCCGGAGCCACCTTTTCGACTCGCTGGAACCACCTGCCGGACAGGCCAATATCAACTGCTGTCTTTGCCAGAACATCCTGGGCGACAGTCCGGGATGACCTGCCAGCCATGGCGGAACCACCTCTCACACGTACCAGAACCACCTGCCGGAGAAGCTGGAAACACGTCCTGGACAGACTGGAACCACGTGACGGCCATGCCTGAACCACCTGCCGAGCACGGCAGAACCACCTGCCGGACACGCCAAAATCACCTGTGGGCTACGCCAGAACCACTTGGACGACTCTCCGAAATGACCTGCCGGGCATGTTGGAACCACCTCTCAGACGTGCCAGAAGCACGTGGCGGACAGTCCGGAATCACCTGTTGGGCATACGCAACCACCTCTGAGACGTACCACAACCACGTGCCGTGCACGCCGGAACCACCTACCGGACAGACCGGAATCAACTCTTGGGCATGCCGGAACCACCAGTCAGATGTGCCAGAAACACGTGCCGGAGACGCCGGAAGCACCTGCCGAGCACGTCGCAACCACCTGCTCAACTCGCCTGAACAACCTGCCGGACACGCCAAAATCACCTGCCCGCTACACCAGCACCACTTCGGGGACAATCCGGAATCACGTGAGGGGCATGCCGGCACAGCCTCTCAGACTGAACCTCGTGCCGGACACCACAGTACCACCTGCCGGACAGACCGGAACCACCTGCCGGACACGCCGGAACCACCGGCTCGACCTGCAGGAACGACCGCTGGACATGCAAAATCACTGGCCGGCTATGCCGGAAACACTTGGCAAACACTCCAGAATCACCTGCCTGGCATGCCAGAACCACCTCTCACACGTTCCAGAAGCACGTGCCGGACATGCCGGAACGACCGATCGGACAGAACGGAACCACCTGCCAGACACGCCGGAACCACCTGCTGAACACGCCACAGCCACCTGCTCGACTCGCCGGATCCACCGGCCGGACAGGCCAATATCAACTGCTGGCTATGCCAGAACCACCTGGGGGACAGTCCGGAATCACCTGCCAGCCATGGCGGAACCACCTCTCAGACGTACAAGAACCACGTGCCGGACAAGCTGGAAACACTTACTGGACAGACTGGAACCACCTGCCGGCCACGCCTGAACCACCTGCCGAGCACGATGGAACCACCTGCCGGACACGCCAAAATCACCTGCGGGGTACACCAGAACCACTTGGAGAACTCTCCGGGATGACCTGCCGGGCATGCTGGAACCACCTCTCAGACGTACCAGAAGCACGTGGCGGACACCCCAGCACCACCTGCCGGACAGACCGCAACCACCTGCCGGACAGGCCGGAACCAGCGGCTCGACCCGCCGGAACCACCGCCGGACATGCAAAATCACCTGCCGGCTACGCCAGAACCACTTGGTGAACACTCCGGAATCACCTGCCGGGCATGCCGGAACCACCTCTCAGACATGCCAGAACCACGTGCCAATGACCCCGGAAGCACCCGCCGAGCACGCCGGAACCACCTGCTCGACTCGCCAGAACCACCTGCCGGACACGCCAAAATCACCTGCCGGCTACGCCACAACCAGTTGGTGAACACTTCGGAATCACCTGCCGTGCTTGCCGGAACCACCTGCCGGTCACGCCAAAATCACCTGCCGGCTACGCCAAAACCACTCGGCAGAGACTCCGGAACCACCTCCAGGACAGACCAGAATCAACTGCCGGACACGCCGGAACCACCTGCTCGACTCGCCAGAGCCACCTGCCGGACACGCCAAAATCACCTGCCGGCTACGCCAGAACCACTCGGCAGAGACTCCGGAACCACCTCCAGGACAGACCGGAATCACCTGCCGGACACGCCGGGACCACCTGCTTGACTCGCCAGAACCACCTGCCGGACACGCCAAAATCACCAGCCGGCTACTCCACAACCACTTGTCGAACACTCCAGAATCACCTGCCGGGCATGTTGGAAGCACCTCTCAGACGCGCCAGAACCATGTGGCAGAGAGTCCGGAATCACCTGTTGGGCATGTGGAACCACCTCTGAGACGTACCAGAACCACCTGCCGGACACGCCAAAATCACCTGCCGGCTATGCCAGAACCACTTGGCGGACACTCCGGAATCACCTGCCGGGCATGCCAGAACCAGCTCTCAGAAACACCAGAACCACATGCTGGACACGCCGGAAGCACCTGCTGAGCATGCCTGAGCCACCTGCTCGACTCGCAAGAAACACCTGCCGGACACGCCAAAATCACCTGCCGAGTACGCCAGAACCACTTGGCGGACACTCCGGAATCACAGGTCGGGCATGCCAGAACCACCTCTCAGACTTGCCAGAACCATGGTCCGGACACGCCGGTACCACCTGCCGAGTATGCCGGAACCACCTGATCCACTCCCGAGGACCACCTGCTGGACACGCCAAAATCACCTGCTGGCTACGCCAGAACCACTCGACAGACACTCCGGAATAACCTGCCAGGCATGCCGGAACCACCTATTAGACATGCCAGAAGGACGTGTCGGACACGCCGGAAACACCTACCGGACAGACCGGAACCACCTGCCAGACATCCCGGAACCACCTGCCGAGCACGCCGGAGCTGCGTGCTCGATAGGCCGGAAGCACCTGCCAGACAGGCCAAAATCAACAGCTGGCTATGCTAGAAACACCTGGCGGACAGTCCAAAATCACCTGCCTGGCATGCCAGAACCACCTCTCAGACGTGCCAGAAGCACGTGCCGGACATGCCGGGACGACCTACGGGACAGACCGGAACCACCTGCCTGACATGCCGGAACCACCTGCCGAGCACGCCAGAGCCACCTGCTCCCCTTGCCGGAACCACCTGCCAGACAGGCCAAAATCAGCAGCTGGCTGTGCGAGAACCACCTGGGGGACAGTCCGGAATCACCTGCCAGCCATGGCGGAACCACCTCTCAGACGTACCAGAACCACGTGCCGGACAATCTGGAAACACGTACTGGACAGACTGGAACCACCTGCCGGCCACGCCTGAACCACCTGCCGAGCACGACGGAACCACCTGCCGGACACGCCAAAATCACCTGCGGGCTACTCCACAACCACTTGGAGGACTCTCCGGGATGACCTGCCGGGCATGCTGGAACCACCTCTCAGACGCGCCAGAACCATGTGGCAGAGAGTCCAGAATCACCTGTTGGGCATGTGGAACCACCTCTGAGACGTACCAGAACCACCTGCCGGACACGCCAAAATCACGTGCCGGCTACGCCACAACCAGTTGGTGAACACTTTGGAAGCACCTGCCAGTCTTGCTGGAACCACCTGCCAGTCATGCCAAAATCACCTGCCAACTACGCCAGAACCGCTTGGCGGACACTGCAGAAACACCTGTCGGGCCGGCTGGAACCACATCTCAGACGTGCCAGAAACGTGTTCATGAGATCCTGGAACCACATCGCGAACAGATGGATACCACCTGCCAGAACTGCCTGAGCACGCCGGAAACACCTGCTCGACTCACCGGTACCACCTCCCTGACACGCCAAAATCACCTGCTGGGTATGCCAGAACCACTTGGCGGACACTCCGGAATCATCTGCCGGACATGCCGGAACCAGCTCTCAGACACACCAGAACCAAGTGCCGGAGACGCCGGAAGCACCTGCCGAGCATGCCGGAGCCACCTGCTCGACTCGCCAGAAACACCTGCCGGACACGCCAAAATCACCTGCCGGGTATGCCAGAACCACCTGGCGGACACTACGGAATCACCTGCCGCGCATGCCGGAACCACCTCTCAGACGTGCCGGAAGCACGTGCCAGACACGCCGGAAACACCTACCGGACAGACCGGAACCACCTGCCAAGAACGCCGGAGCCACCTGTTCGACTCGCTGGAACCACCTGCCGGACAGGCCAATATCAACTGCTGGCTATGCCAGAACCACCTGGGGGACAGTCCGGGATCACCTGCCAGCCATGGCGGAACCACCTCTCAGACGTACCAGAACCACCTGCCGGAGAAGCTGGAAACACGTCCTGGACAGACTGGAACCACGTGACGGCCATGCCTGAACCACCTGCCGAGCACGGCGGAACCACCTGCCGGACACGCCAAAATCACCTGCGGGCCACGCCAGAACCACTTGGACGACTCTCCTTAATGACCTGCCGGGCATGTTGGAACCACCTCTCAGACGTGCCAGAAGCACGTGGCGGACAGTCCGGAATCACCTGTTGGGCATACGCAACCACCTCTGAGACGTACCAGAACCACGTGCCGTGCACGCCGGAACCACCTACCGGACAGACCGGAATCAACTTTTGGGCATGCCGGAACCACCAGTCAGATGTGCCAGAAACACGTGCCGGAGACGCCGGAAGCACCTGCCGAGCACGTCGCAACCACCTGCTCAACTCGCCTGAACCACCTGCCGGACACGCCAAAATCACCTGCCCGCTACACCAGCACCACTTCGGGGACAAGCCGGAATCACGTGAGGGGCATGCCAGCACAGCCTCTCAGACTGAACCTCGTGCCGGACACCACAGAACCACCTGCCGGACAGACCGGAACCACCTGCCGGACACGCCGGAACCACCGGCTCGACCCGCCGGAACGACCGCTGGACATGCAAAATCACCTGCCGGCTACGCCGGAAACACTTGGCGAACACTCCGGAATCACCTGCCGGGCATGCCGGAACCACCTCTCAGATATGCCAGAACCACGTGCCAATGACCCCGGAAGCACGCCTGAACCACCTGCTCGACTCGCCAGAACCACCTGCCGGACACGCAAAAATCACCTGCCGGCTACGACACAACCAGTTGGGGAACACTTCAGAATCACCTGCCGGGCTTGCTGGAACCACCTGCCGGTCATGCCAAAATCACCTGCCAACTACGCCAGTACCACTTGGCGGACACTGTGGAAACACCTGTGGGGCCGGCCGGAACCACATCTCAGACGTGCCAGAACCATGTGCATGAGATTCTGGAACCACACCCCGAACAGACGGAAAACACCTGCCAGACCCGTCTGAACAACCTGCCGAGCACACCGGAGCCACCTGCTCGACTCGCCGGAACCACCTACCTGACATGCCCAAATCACCAGCCGGGTATGCCAGAACCACTTGGCGGACACTCCGGAATCATCTGCCGGACATGCCGGAACCAGCTCTCAGACACACCAGAACCACGTGCCGGAGACGCCGGAAGCACCTGCCGAGCATGCCGGAGCCACCTGCTCGACTCGCCAGAAGCACCTGCCGGACACGCCAAAATCACCTGCCGGGTACGCCAGAACCACCTGGCGCACACTCCGAAATCACCTGTCGCGCATGCCGGAACCACCTCTCAGACGTGCCGGAAGCACGTGCCGGACACGCCGGAATCACCTACCGGACAGACCGGAACCACATGCCGAGCACGCCGGAGCCACCTGTTCGACTCGCTGGAACCACCTGCCGGACAGGCCAATATCAACTGCTGGCTATGCCAGAACCACCTGGGGGACGGTCCGGAATCGCCTGTCAGCCATGGCGGAACCACCTCTCAGACGTACCAGAACCACCTGCCGGAGAAGCTGGAAACACGTCCTGGACAGTCTGGAACCACCTGCCGGCCAAGCCTGAACCACCTGCCAAGCACAACGGAACAACCTGCCAGACACGCCAAAATCACCTGCGTGTTATGCCAGAACCACTCGGAGGACTATCTGGGATGACCTGCCGGGCATGCCGGAACCACCTCTCAGACGTGCCATAACCAGGTGGCGGACAGTCCGGAATCACCTGTTGGGCATGCGCAACCACCTCTGAGACGTACCAGAACCACATGCCGTGCAGGCTGGAACCACCTACCGGACAGACCGGAATCACCTTTCGGGCATGCCGGAACCACCTGTCAGATGTGCCAGAAACACGTGCCGGAGACGCCGGAAGCACCTGCCAAGCACGTTGGAACCACCTGCTCAACTCGCCTGAACCACCTGCCGGACATGCCAAAATCACCTGCCGACTATGCCAGAACCACTTGGCGAACACTCCGGAATCACTTGCCGGACATGCAGGAACCACCTCTCAGACATGCCAGAACCCCGTGCCAATGACCCCGGAAGCACCAGCAGAGCACTTCGGAACCACCTGCTCGACTCGCCAGAACCACCTGCCGATCACGCAAAAATCACCTGCCGGCTACGCCACAATCAGTTGGTGAAAACTTTGGAATCACCTGCCAGGCTTTCTGGAACCACCTGCCAGTCATGCCAAAATCACCTGCCAACTACGCCAGAACCGCTTGGCGGACACTGCGGAAACACCTGTCGGGCCGGCTGGAACCACATCTCAGACGTGCCAGAAACGTGTTCATGAGATGCTGGAACCACACCCCGAACAGACGGATACCACCTGCCAGAAACGCCTGAACCACCTGCTGAGCACGCCGGAACCACCTGCTCGACTCACCGGTACCACCTCCCTGACACGCCAAAATCACCTGCTGGGTATGCCAGAACCACTTGGCGGACACTCCGGAATCATCTGCCGGACATGCCGGAACCAGCTCTCAGACACACCAGAACCAAGTGCCGGAGACGCCGGAAGCACCTGCCGAGCATGCCGGAGCCACCTGCTCGACTCGCCAGAAACACCTGCCGGACACGCCAAAATCACCTGCCGGGTATGCCAGAACCACCTGGCGGACACTACGGAATCACCTGCTGCGCATGCCGGAACCACTTCTCAGACGTGCCGGAAGCACGTGCCAGACACGCCGGAAACACCTACCGGACAGACCGGAACCACCTGCCAAGAACGCCGGAGCCACCTGTTCGACTCGCTGGAACCACCTGCCGGACAGGCCTATATCAACTGCTGGCTATGCCAGAAACACCTGGGGGACAGTCCGGGATCACCTGCCAGCCATGGCGGAACCACCGCTCACACGTACCAGAACCATCTGCCGGAGAACCTGGAAACACGTCCTGAGCAGACTGGAATCACGTGACGGCCAAGCCTGAACCACCTGCCGAGCACGGCGGAACCACCTGCCGGACACGCCAAAATCACCTGCGGGCTACGCCAGAACCACTTGGACGACTCTCCGAAATGACCTGCCGGGCATGTTGGAACCACCTCTCAGACGTGCCAGAAGCACGTGGCGGACAGTCCGGAATCACCTGTTGGGCATACGCAACCACCTCTGACACGTACCAGAACCACGTGCCGTGCACGCCGGAACCACCTACCGGACAGACCGGAATCAACTTTTGGGCATGCCGGAACCAACAGTCAGATGTGCCAGAAACACGTGCCGGAGACGCCGGAAGCACCTGCGGAGCACGTCGCAACCACCTGCTCAACTCGCCTGAACCACCTGCCGGACACGCCAAAATCACCTGCCCGCTACAGCAGCACCACTTCGGGGACAAGCCGGAATCACGTGAGGGGCATGCCGGCACAGCCTCTCAGACTGAACCTCGTGCCGGACACCACAGAACCACCTGCCGGACAGACCGGAACCACCTGCCGGGCTCGCCGGAACCACCGGCTCGACCCGCCGGAACGACCGCTGGACATGCAAAATCACCTGCCGGCTACGCCGGAAACACTTGGCGAACACTCCGGAATCACCTGCCGGGCATGCGGGAACCACCTCTCAGACATGCCAGAACCCCGTGCCAATGACCCCGGTAGCAACAGCCTAGCGCGCCGGAACCACCTGCTCGACTCGCCAGAACCACCTGCCGATCACGCAAAAATCACCTGCCGGCTACGCCACAACCAGTTGGTGAACACTTTGGAATCACCTGCCAGGATTGCTGGAACCACCTGCCGGTCCTGCCAAAATCACCTGGAACTACACCAGTACCACTTGGCGGACACTGTGGAAACACCTGTCGGGCCGGCCGGAACCACATCTCAGACGTGCCAGAACCATGTGCATGAGATGCTGGAACCACACCCCGAACAGACGGAAAACACCTGCCAGACCCGTCTGAACAACCTGCCGAGCACGCCGGAGCCACCTGCTCGACTCGCCGGAACCACCTACCTGACACGCCCAAATCACCAGCCGGGTATGCCAGAACCACTTGGCGGACACTCCGGAATCATCTGCCGGACATCCCGGAACCAGCTCTCAGACACACCAGAACCACGTGCCGGACACGCCGGAAGCACCTCCCGAGCATGCCGGAGCCACCTGCTCGACTCGCCAGAAACACCTGCCGGACACGCCAAAATCACCTGCCGGGTACACCAGAACCACCCTGCGGACACTCCGAAATCACCTGTCGCGAATGCCGGAACCACCTCTCAGACGTGCCGGGAGCACGTGCCGGACATGCCGGAATCACCTACCGGACAGACCGGAACCACCTGCCGAGCACGCAGGAGCCACCTGTTCGACTCGTTGGAACCACCTGCCGGACAGTCCAATATCAACTGCTGGCTATGCCAGAACCACCTGGGGGACGGTCCGGAATCGCCTGCCAGCCATGGCCGACCAAGCTCTCAGACGTACCAGAACCACCTGAAGGAGAAGCTGGAAACACGTCCTGGACAGTCTGGAACCACCTGCCGACCAAGCCTGAACCACCTGCCAAGCACAACTGAACAACCTGCCAGACACGCCAAAATCACCTGCGTGTTATGCCAGAACCAGTTGGAGGACTCTCTGGGATGACCTGCCGGGCATGCCGGAACCACCTCTCAGACGTGCCGGAAGCACGTGCCAGACACGCCGGAAACACCTACCGGACAGACCGGAACCACCTGCCAAGAACGCCGGAGCCACCTGTTCGACTCGCTGGAACCACCTGCCGGACAGGCCAATATCAACTGCTGGCTCTGCCAGAACCACCTGGGGGACAGTCCGGGATCACCTGCCAGCCATGGCGGAACCACCTCTCAGACGTACCAGAACCACCTGCCGGAGAAGCTGGAAACACGTCCTGGACAGACTGGAACCACGTGACGGCCATGCCTGAACCACCTGCCGAGCACGGCGGAACCACCTGCCGGACACGCCAAAATCACCTGCGGGCTACGCCAGAACCACTTGGACGACTCTCCGAAATGGCCTGCCGGGCATGTTGGAACCACCTCTCAGACGTGCCAGAAGCACGTGGCGGACAGTCCGGAATCCCCTGTTGGGCATACGCAACCACCTCTGAGACGTACCAGAACCACGTGCCGTGCACGCCGGAACCACCTACCGGACAGACCGGAATCAACTTTTGGGCATGCCGGAACCACCAGTCAGATGTGCCAGAAACACGTGCCGGAGACGCCGGAAGCACCTGCCGAGCACGTCGCAACCACCTGCTCAACTCGCCTGAACCACCTGCCGGACATGCCAAAATCACCTGCCCGCTACACCAGCACCACTTCGGGGACAAGCCGCAATCACGTGAGGGGCATGCCGGCACAGCCTCTCAGACTGAACCTCATGCCGGACACCACAGAACCACCTGCCGGACAGACCGGAACCACCTGCCGGACACGCCGCAACCACCGGCTAGACCCGCCGGAACGACCGCTGGACATGCAAAATCACCTGCCGGCTACGCCGGAAACACTTGGCGAACACTCCGGAATCACCTGCCGGGCATGCCGGAACCACCTCTCAGATATGCCAGAACCACGTGCCAATGACCCCGGAAGCACCTGCCGAGCACGCCGGAACCACCTGCTCGACTCCCCAGAACCACCTGCCGGACACGCAAAAATCACCTGCCGGCTACGCCACAACCAGTTGGGGAACACTTCGGAATCACCTGCCGGGCTTGCTGGAACCACCTGCCGGTCATGCCAAAATCACCTGCCAACTACGCCAGTACCACTTGGCGGGCACTGTGGAAACACCTGTCGGGCCGGCCGGAACCACATCTCAGACGTGCCAGAACCAAGTGCATGAGATGCTGGAACCACACCCCGAACAGATGGAAAACACCTGCCAGACCCGTCTGAACAACCTGCCGAGCACGCCGGAGCCACCTGCTCGACTCGCCGGAACCACCTACCTGACATGCCAAAATCACCAGCCGGGTATGGCAGAACCACTTGGCGGACACTCCGGAATCATCTGCCGGGCATGCCGGAACCACCTCTCAAACGTGCCGGAAGCACGTGCCAGACACGCCGGAATCACCTACCGGACAGACCGGAACCACCTGCCGAGCACGCCGGAGCCACCTGTTCGACTCGCTGGAACCCCCTGCCGGACAGGCCAATATCAACTGCTGGCTATGCCAGAACCACCTGGGGGACAGTCCGGAATCGCCTGTAAGCCATGGCGGAACCACCTCTCACACGTACCAGAACCACCTGCCGGAGAAGCTGGAAACACGTCCTGGACAGTCAGGAACCACCTGCCGGCCAAGCCTGAACCACCTGCTAAGCACAACGGAACAACCTGCCAGACACGCCAAAATCACCTGCGTGTTATGCCAGAACCACTTGGAGGACTCTCTGGGATGACCTGCCGGGCATGCCGGAACCACCTCTCAGACGTGCCAGAACCAGGTGGCGGACAGTCGGGAATCACCTGTTGGGCATGCGCAACCACCTCTGAGACGTACCAGAACCACATGCCGTGCAGGCTGGAACCACCTACCGGACAGACCGGAATCACCTTTCTGGCATGCCGGAACCATCTGTCACATGTGCCAGAAACACGTGCCGGAGACGCCGGAAGCACCTGCCAATCACATTGGAACCACCTGCTCAACTCGCCTGAACCACCTGCCGGACATGCCAAAATCACCTGCCGACGATGCCAGAACCACTTTGTGAAAACTCCGGAATCACCTGCCTGGCATGCCAGAACCACCTCTCAGACATGCCAGAACCACGTGCCAATGACACCAGAAGCACCTGCCTAGCATGCCGGAACCACCTGCTCGACTCGCCGGAACCACCTACCTGACACGCAAAAACCACCGGCCGTGTATACCAGAACCACTTGGTGGTCACTCCGGAATCATCTGCCAGACATGCCAGAAGCAGCTCTCAGACACACCAGAACAACCTGCCGGAGACGTCGGAAGCACCTGCTGAGCATGCCTGAGCCACCTGCTCGACTCGCAAGAAACACCTGCCAGACGCGCCAAAATCACCTGCCTCCTACACCAGAAGCACTTGGCAGACAAGCCGGAATCACGTGAAGGGCATGCCATCACAATCTCTCAGACGTGCCAGAACCTCGTGCCGGACACCCCAGAACACCCTCCCGGACAGACCGGAACCACCTGCCGGACACGCCGGAACCACCGGCGCCACTCGCCGGAACCACCCCCGGACATGCAAAATCACCTGCCGGCTACGCCAGTACCACTTGGCGGACACTGTGGAAACACCTGTCGGGCCGGCCGGAACCACATCTCAGACGTGCCAGAACCATGTGCATGAGATGCTGGAACCACACCCCGAACAGACAGATACCACCTGCCAGAACCGCCTGAACCACCTGCTGAGCACGCCGGAACCACCTGCTCGACTCACCGGTACCACCTCCCTGACACGCCAAAATCACCTGCTGGGTATGCCAGAACCACTTGGCGGACACTCCGGAATCATCTGCCGGACATGCCGGAACCAGCTCTCAGACACACCAGAACCAAGTGCCGGAGACGCCGGAAGCACCTGCCGAGCATGCCGGAGCCACCTGCTCGACTCGCCAGAAACACCTGCCGGACACGCCAAAATCACCTGCCGGGTACGCCAGAACAACCGGGCGGACACTACGGAATCACCTGCCGCGCATGCTGGAACTACCTCTCAGACGTGCCGGAAGCACGTGCCGGACACGCCGGAAACACCTACCGGACAGACCGGAACCACCTGCCGAGCACGCCGGAGCCACCTGTTCGACTCGCTGGAACCACCTGCCGGACAGGCCAATATCAACTGCTGGCTATGCCAGAACCAACTGTGGGACGGTCCGGGATCACCTGCCAGCCATGGCGGAACCACCTCTCAGACGTACCAGAACCACCTGCCGGAGAAGCTGGAAACACGTCCTGGACAGACTGGAACCACGTGACGGCCATGCCTGAACCACCTGCCGAGCACGGCGGAACCACCTGCCGGACACGCCAAAATCACCTGCGGGCTACGCCAGAACCACTTGGACGACTCTCCGAAATGACCTGCCGGGCATGTTGGAACCACCTCTCAGACGTGCCAGAAGCACGTGGCGGACAGTCCGGAATCACCTGTTGGGCATACGCAACCACCTCTGAGACGTACCAGAACCACGTGCCGTGCACGCCGGAACCACCTACCGGACAGACCGGAATCAAATTTTGGGCATGCCGGAACCAACAGTCTGATGTGCCAGAAACACGTGCCGGAGACGCCGGAAGCACCTGCCGAGCACGTCGCAACCACCTGCTCAACTCGCCTGAACCACCTGCCGGACACACCAAAATCACCTGCCCGCTACAGCAGCACCACTTCGGGGACAAGCCGGAATCACGTGAGGGGCATGCCGGCACAGCCTCTCAGGCTGAACCTCGTGCCGGACACCACAGAACCACCTGCCGGACAGACCGGAACCACCTGCCGGACACGCCGGAACCACCGGCTCGACCCGCCGGAACGACCGCTTGACATGCAAAATCACCTGCCGGCTACGCCGGAAACACTTGGCGAACACTCCGGAATCACCTGCCGGGCATGCCGGAACCACCTCTCAGATATGCCAGAACCACGTGCCAATGACCCCGGAAGCACCTGCCGAGCACGCCGGAACCACCTGCTCGACTCGTCAGAACCACCTGCCGGACACGCAAAAATCACCTGCCGGCTACGCCACAACCAGTTGGGGAACACTTCGGAATCACCTGCCGGGCTTGCTGGAACCACCTGCCGGTCATGCCAAAATCACCTGCCAACTACGCCAGTACCACTTGGCGGACACTGTGGAAACACCTGTCGGGCCGGCCGGAACCACATCTCAGACGTGCCAGAACCATGTGCATGAGATGCTGGAACCACACCCCGAACAGACGGAAAACACCTGCCAGACCCGTCTGAACAACCTGCCGAGCACGCCGGAGCCACCTGCTCGACTCGCCGGAACCACCTACCTGACATGCCCAAATCACCAGCCGGGTATGCCAGAACCACTTGGCGGACACTCCGGAATCATCTGCCGGACATGCCGGAACCAGCTCTCAGACACACCAGAACCACGTGCCGGAGACGCCGGAAGCACCTGCCGAGCATGCCGGAGCCACCTGCTCGACTCGCCAGAAACACCTGCCGGACACGCCAAAATCACCTGCCGGCTACGCCAGAACCACCTGGCGGACACTCCGAAATCACCTGTGGCGCATGCCGGAACCACCTCTCAGACGTGCTGGAAGCACGTGCCTGACACGCCGGAATCACCTACCGGACAGAGCGGAACCACCTGCCGAGCACGCCGGAGCCACCTGTTCGACTCGCTGGAACCACCTGCCGGACAGGCCAATATCAACTGCTGGCTATGCCAGAACCACCTGGGGGAGGGTCCGGAATCACCTGCCAGCCATGGCGGAACCAACTCTCAGACGTACCAGAACCACCTGCCGGAGAAGCTGGAAACACATCCTGGACAGTCTGGAACCACCTGCCGGCCTAGCCTGAACCACCTGCCAAGCACAACGGAACAACCTGCCAGACACGCCAAAATCACCTGCGTGTTATGCCAGAACCCCTTGGAGGACTCTCTGGGATGACCTGCCGGTCATGCCGGAACCACCTCTCAGACGTGCCAGAACCAGGTGGCGGACAGTCCGGAATCACCTGTTGGGCATGCGCAACCACCTCTGAGACGTACCAGAACCACATGCCGTGCAGGCTGGAACCACCTACCGGACAGACCGGAATCACCTTTCGGGCATGCCGGAACCACCTGTCAGATGTGCCAGAAACACGTGCCGGAGACGCCGGAAGCACCTGCCAAGCACGTTGCAACCACCTGCTCAACTCGCCTGAACCACCTGCCGGACATGCCAAAATCACCTGCCGACTACGCCAGAACCACTTGGCGAACACTCCGGAATCTCCTGCCGGGCATGCAGGAACCACCTCTCAGACATGCCAGAACACCGTGCCGATGACCCTGGAAGCACCAGCAGAGCACGCCGGAACCACTTGCTCGATTCGCCAGAACCACCTGCCGATCACGCAAAAATCACCTGCCGGCTACGCCACAACCAGTTGGTGAACACTTTGGAATCACCTGCCAGGCTTGCTGGAACCACCTGCCAGTCATGCCAAAATCACCTGCCAACTATGCCAGAACCGCTTGGCTGACACTGCGGAAACACCTGTCGGGCCGGCTGGAACCACATCTCAGACGTGCCAGAAACGTGTTCATGAGATGCTTGAACCACACCCCGAACAGACGGATACCACCTGCCAGAACCGCCTGAACCACCTGCTGAGCACGCCGGAACCACCTGCTCGACTCACCGGTACCACCTCCCTGACACGCCAAAATCACCTGCTGGGTATGCCAGAACCACTTGGCGGACACTCCGGAATCATCTGCCGGACATGCCGGAACCAGCTCTCAGACACACCAGAACCAAGTGCCGGAGACGCCGGAAGCACCTGCCGAGCATGCCGGAGCCACCTGCTCGACTCGCCAGAAACACCTGCCGGACACGCCAAAATCACCTGCCGGGTATGCCAGAACCACCTGGCAGACACTACGGAATCACCTGCCGCGCATGCCGGAACCACCTCTCAGACGTGCCGGAAGCACGTGCCAGACACGCCGGAAACACCTACCGGACAGACCGGAACCACCTGCCAAGAATGCCGGAGCCACCTGTTCGACTCGCTGGAACCACCTGCCGGACAGTACAATATCAACTGCTGGCTATGCCAGAAACACCTGGGGGACAGTCCGGGATCACCTGCCAGCCATGGCGGAACCACCTCTCAGACGTACCAGAACCACCTGCCGGAGAAGCTGGAAACACGTCGTGGACAGACTGGAACCACGTGACGGCCATGCCTGAACCACCTGCCGAGCACGGCGGAACCACCTGCCGGACACGCCAAAATCACCTGCGGGCTACGCCAGAACCACTTGGACGACTCTCCGAAATGGCCTGCCGGGCATGTTGGAACCACCTCTCAGACGTGCCAGAAGCATGTGGCGGACAGTCCGGAATCACCTGTTGGGCATACGCAACCACCTCAGAGACGTACCAGAACCACGTGCCGTGCACGCTGGAACCACCTACCGGACAGACCGGAATCACCTTTCGGGCATGCCGGAACCACCTGTCAGATGTGCCAGAAACACGTGCCGGAGACGCCGGAAGCACCTGCCAAGCACGTTGCAACCACCTGCTCAACTCGCCTGAACCACCTGCCGGACATGCCAAAATCACCTGCCGACTACGCCAGAACCACTTGGCGAACACTCCGGAATCTCCTGCCGGGCATGCAGGAACCACCTCTCAGACATGCCAGAACCCCGTGCCGATGACCCTGGAAGCACCAGCAGAGCACGCCGGAACCACTTGCTCGATTCGCCAGAACCACCTGCCGATCACGCAAAAATCACCTGCCGGCTACGCCACAACCAGTTGGTGAACACTTTGGAATCACCTGCCAGGCTTGCTGGAACCACCTGCCAGTCATGCCAAAATCACCTGCCAACTATGCCAGAACCGCTTGGCTGACACTGCGGAAACACCTGTCGGGCCGGCTGGAACCACATCTCAGACGTGCCAGAAACGTGTTCATGAGATGCTTGAACCACACCCCGAACAGACGGATACCACCTGCCAGAACCGCCTGAACCACCTGCTGAGCACGCCGGAACCACCTGCTCGACTCACCGGTACCACCTCCCTGACACGCCAAAATCACCTGCTGGGTATGCCAGAACCACTTGGCGGACACTCCGGAATCATCTGCCGGACATGCCGGAACCAGCTCTCAGACACACCAGAACCAAGTGCCGGAGACGCCGGAAGCACCTGCCGAGCATGCCGGAGCCACCTGCTCGACTCGCCAGAAACACCTGCCGGACACGCCAAAATCACCTGCCGGGTATGCCAGAACCACCTGGCGGACACTACGGAATCACCTGCCGCGCATGCCGGAACCACCTCTCAGACGTGCCGGAAGCACGTGCCAGACACGCCGGAAACACCTACCGGACAGACCGGAACCACCTGCCAAGAATGCCGGAGCCACCTGTTCGACTCGCTGGAACCACCTGCCGGACAGTACAATATCAACTGCTGGCTATGCCAGAAACACCTGGGGGACAGTCCGGGATCACCTGCCAGCCATGGCGGAACCACCTCTCAGACGTACCAGAACCACCTGCCGGAGAAGCTGGAAACACGTCGTGGACAGACTGGAACCACGTGACGGCCATGCCTGAACCACCTGCCGAGCACGGCGGAACCACCTGCCGGACACGCCAAAATCACCTGCGGGCTACGCCAGAACCACTTGGACGACTCTCCGAAATGGCCTGCCGGGCATGTTGGAACCACCTCTCAGACGTGCCAGAAGCATGTGGCGGACAGTCCGGAATCACCTGTTGGGCATACGCAACCACCTCAGAGACGTACCAGAACCACGTGCCGTGCACGCTGGAACCACCTACCGGACAGACCGGAATCACCTTTCGGGCATGCCGGAACCACCTGTCAGATGTGCCAGAAACACGTGCCGGAGACGCCGGAAGCACCTGCCAAGCACGTTGGAACCACCTGCTCAACTCGCCTGAACCACCTGCCGGACATGCCAAAATCACCTGCCGACTATGCCAGAACCACTTGGCGAACACTCCGGAATCGCTTGCCGGGCATGCAGGAACCACCTCTCAGACATGCCAGAACCCCGTGCCAATGACCCCGGAAGCACCAGCCGAGCACGCCGGAACCACCTGCTCTACTCGCCAGAACCACCTGCCGATCACGCAAAAATCACCTGCCGGCTACGCCACAACCAGTTGGTGAACAGTTTGGAATCACCTGCCAGGCTTGCTGGAACCACCTGCCAGTCATGCCAAAATCACCTGCCAAGTACGCCAGAACCGCTTAGCGGACACTGCGGAAACACCTGTCGGGCCAGCTGGAACCACATCTCAGACGTGCCAGAAACGTGTCCGAGAGATGCTGGAACCACATCCCGAACAGACGGATACCACCTGCCAGAACCGCCTGAACCACCTGCTGAGCACGCCGGAACCACCTGCTCGACTCACCGGTACCACCTCCCTGACACGCCAAAATCACCTGCTGGGTATGCCAGAAACACTTGGCGGACACTCCGGAATCATCTGCCGGACATGCCGGAACCAGCTCTCAGACACACCAGAACCAAGTGCCGGAGACGCCGGAAGCACCTGCCGAGCATGCCGGAGCCACCTGCTCGACTCGCCAGAAACACCTGCCGGACACGCCAAAATCACCTGCCAGGTACGCCAGATCCACCGGGCGGACACTACGGAATCACCTGCCGCGCATGCCGGAACCACCTCTCAGACGTGCCGGAAGCACGTGCCGGACACGCCGGAAACACCTACCGGACAGACCGGAATCAACTTTTGGGCATGTCGGAACCACTTGTCAGATGTGCCAGAAACACGTGCCGGAGACGCCGGAAGCACCTGCCAAGCACGTTGCAACCACCTGCTCAACTCGCCTGAACCACCTGCCGGACATGCCAAAATCACCTGCCGACGATGCCAGAACCACTTGGCGAACACTCCGGAATCACTTGCCGGGCATGCAGGAACCATCTCTCAGACATGCCAGAACCCCGTGCCAATGACCCCGGAAGCACCAGCCGAGCACGCCGGAACCACCTGCTCGACTCGCCAGAACCACCTGCCGATCACGCAAAAATCACCTGCCGGCTACGCCACAACCAGTTGGTGAACACTTTGGAATCACCTGCCAGGCTTGCTGGAACCACCTGCCAGTCATGCCAAAATCACCTGCCAACTACGCCAGAACCGCTTGGCGGACACTGCGGAAACACCTGTCTGGCCGGCTGGAACCACATCTCAGACGTGCCAGAAACGTGTTCATGAGATGCTGGAACCACACCCCGAACAGACGGATACCACCTGCCAGAACCGCCTGAACCACCTGCTGAGCACGCCGGAACCACCTGCTCGACTCACTGGTACCACCTCCCTGACACGCCAAAATCACCTGCTGGGTATGCCAGAACCACTTGGCGGACACTCCGGAATCATCTGCCGTAGACGCCGGAAGCACCTGCCGAGCATGGCGTAGCCACCTGCTCGACTCGCCAGAAACACCTGCCGGACACGCCAAAATAACCTGCCGGGTATGCCAGAACCACCTGGCGGACACTACGGAATCACCTGCCGCGCATGCCGGAACCACCTCTCAGACGTGCCGGAAGCACGTGCCAGACACGCCGGAAACACCTACCGGACAGACCGGAACCACCTGCCATGAACGCCGGAGCCACCTTTTCGACTCGCTGGAACCACCTGCCGGACAGGCCAATATCAACTGCTGTCTTTGCCAGAACATCCTGGGCGACAGTCCGGGATGACCTGCCAGCCATGGCGGAACCACCTCTCACATGTACCAGAACCACCTGCCGGAGAAGCTGGAAACACGTCCTGGACAGACTGGAACCACGTGACGGCCATGCCTGAACCACCTGCCGAGCACGGCAGAACCACCTGCCGGACACGCCAAAATCACCTGTGGGCTACGCCAGAACCACTTGGACGACTCTCCGAAATGACCTGCCGGGCATGTTGGAACCACCTCTCAGACGTGCCAGAAGCACGTGGCGGACAGTCCGGAATCACCTGTTGGGCATACGCAACCACCTCTGAGACGTACCACAACCACGTGCCGTGCACGCCGGAACCACCTACCGGACAGACCGGAATCAACTCTTGGGCATGCCGGAACCACCAGTCAGATGTGCCAGAAACACGTGCCGGAGACGCCGGAAGCACCTGCCGAGCACGTCGCAACCACCTGCTCAACTCGCCTGAACAACCTGCCGGACACGCCAAAATCACCTGCCCGCTACACCAGCACCACTTCGGGGACAATCCGGAATCACGTGAGGGGCATGCCGGCACAGCCTCTCAGACTGAACCTCGTGCCGGACACCACAGTACCACCTGCCGGACAGACCGGAACCACCTGCCGGACACGCCGGAACCACCGGCTCGACCTGCCGGAACGACCGCTGGACATGCAAAATCACTGGCCGGCTATGCCGGAAACACTTGGCAAACACTCTGGAATCACCTGCCGGGCATGCCGGAACCACCTCTCAGATATGCCAGAACCACGTGCCAATGACCCCGGAAGCACCTGCTGAGCACGCCGGAACCACCTGCTCGACTCGCCAGAACCACCTGCCGGACACGCAAAAGTCACCTGCCGGATACGCCACAACCAGTTGGGGAACACTTCGGAATCACCTGCCGGGCTTGCTGGAACCACCTGCCGGTCATGCCAAAATCACCTGCCAACTACGCCAGTACCACTTGGCGGACACTGTGGAAACACCTGTCGGGCCGGCCGGAACCACATCTCAGACGTGCCAGAACCATGTGCATGAGATGCTGGAACCACACCCCGAACAGACGGAAAACACCTGCCAGACCCGTCTGAACAACCTGCCGAGCACGCCGGAGCCACCTGCTCGACTCGCCGGAACCACCTACCTGACATGCCCAAATCACCAGCCGGGTATGCCAGAACCACTTGGCGGACACTCCGGAATCATCTGCCGGACATGCCGGAACCAGCTCTCAGACACACCAGAACCACGTGCCGGAGACGCCGGAAGCACCTGCCGAGCATGCCGGAGCCACCTGCTCGACTCGCCAGAAACACCTGCCGGACACGCCAAAATCACCTGCCGGCTACGCCAGAACCACCTGGCGGACACTCCGAAATCACCTGTGGCGCATGCCGGAACCACCTCTCAGACGTGCAGGAAGCACGTGCCTGACACGCCGGAATCACCTACCGGACAGAGCGGAACCACCTGCCGAGCACGCCGGAGCCACCTGTTCGACTCGCTGGAACCACCTGCCGGACAGGCCAATATCAACTGCTGGCTATGCCAGAACCACCTGGGGGAGGGTCCGGAATCACCTGCCAGCCATGGCGGAACCAACTCTCAGACGTACCAGAACCACCTGCCGGAGAAGCTGGAAACACATCCTGGACAGTCTGGAACCACCTGCCGGCCTAGCCTGAACCACCTGCCAAGCACAACGGAACAACCTGCCAGACACGCCAAAATCACCTGCGTGTTATGCCAGAACCCCTTGGAGGACTCTCTGGGATGACCTGCCGGTCATGCCGGAACCACCTCTCAGACGTGCCAGAACCAGGTGGCGGACAGTCCGGAATCACCTGTTGGGCATGCGCAACCACCTCTGAGACGTACCAGAACCACATGCCGTGCAGGCTGGAACCACCTACCGGACAGACCGGAATCACCTTTCGGGCATGCCGGAACCACCTGTCAGATGTGCCAGAAACACGTGCCGGAGACGCCGGAAGCACCTGCCAAGCACGTTGCAACCACCTGCTCAACTCGCCTGAACCACCTGCCGGACATGCCAAAATCACCTGCCGACTACGCCAGAACCACTTGGCGAACACTCCGGAATCTCCTGCCGGGCATGCAGGAACCACCTCTCAGACATGCAAGAACCCCGTGCCGATGACCCTGGAAGCACCAGCAGAGCACGCCGGAACCACTTGCTCGATTCGCCAGAACCACCTGCCGATCACGCAAAAATCACCTGCCGGCTACGCCACAACCAGTTGGTGAACACTTTGGAATCACCTGCCAGGCTTGCTGGAACCACCTGCCAGTCATGCCAAAATCACCTGCCAACTATGCCAGAACCGCTTGGCTGACACTGCGGAAACACCTGTCGGGCCGGCTGGAACCACATCTCAGACGTGCCAGAAACGTGTTCATGAGATGCTTGAACCACACCCCGAACAGACGGATACCACCTGCCAGAACCGCCTGAACCACCTGCTGAGCACGCCGGAACCACCTGCTCGACTCACCGGTACCACCTCCCTGACACGCCAAAATCACCTGCTGGGTATGCCAGAACCACTTGGCGGACACTCCGGAATCATCTGCCGGACATGCCGGAACCAGCTCTCAGACACACCAGAACCAAGTGCCGGAGACGCCGGAAGCACCTGCCGAGCATGCCGGAGCCACCTGCTCGACTCGCCAGAAACACCTGCCGGACACGCCAAAATCACCTGCCGGGTATGCCAGAACCACCTGGCAGACACTACGGAATCACCTGCCGCGCATGCCGGAACCACCTCTCAGACGTGCCGGAAGCACGTGCCAGACACGCCGGAAACACCTACCGGACAGACCGGAACCACCTGCCAAGAATGCCGGAGCCACCTGTTCGACTCGCTGGAACCACCTGCCGGACAGTACAATATCAACTGCTGGCTATGCCAGAAACACCTGGGGGACAGTCCGGGATCACCTGCCAGCCATGGCGGAACCACCTCTCAGACGTACCAGAACCACCTGCCGGAGAAGCTGGAAACACGTCGTGGACAGACTGGAACCACGTGACGGCCATGCCTGAACCACCTGCCGAGCACGGCGGAACCACCTGCCGGACACGCCAAAATCACCTGCGGGCTACGCCAGAACCACTTGGACGACTCTCCGAAATGGCCTGCCGGGCATGTTGGAACCACCTCTCAGACGTGCCAGAAGCATGTGGCGGACAGTCCGGAATCACCTGTTGGGCATACGCAACCACCTCAGAGACGTACCAGAACCACGTGCCGTGCACGCTGGAACCACCTACCGGACAGACCGGAATCACCTTTCGGGCATGCCGGAACCACCTGTCAGATGTGCCAGAAACACGTGCCGGAGACGCCGGAAGCACCTGCCAAGCACGTTGGAACCACCTGCTCAACTCGCCTGAACCACCTGCCGGACATGCCAAAATCACCTGCCGACTATGCCAGAACCACTTGGCGAACACTCCGGAATCGCTTGCCGGGCATGCAGGAACCACCTCTCAGACATGCCAGAACCCCGTGCCAATGACCCCGGAAGCACCAGCCGAGCACGCCGGAACCACCTGCTCTACTCGCCAGAACCACCTGCCGATCACGCAAAAATCACCTGCCGGCTACGCCACAACCAGTTGGTGAACAGTTTGGAATCACCTGCCAGGCTTGCTGGAACCACCTGCCAGTCATGCCAAAATCACCTGCCAAGTACGCCAGAACCGCTTAGCGGACACTGCGGAAACACCTGTCGGGCCAGCTGGAACCACATCTCAGACGTGCCAGAAACGTGTCCGAGAGATGCTGGAACCACATCCCGAACAGACGGATACCACCTGCCAGAACCGCCTGAACCACCTGCTGAGCACGCCGGAACCACCTGCTCGACTCACCGGTACCACCTCCCTGACACGCCAAAATCACCTGCTGGGTATGCCAGAAACACTTGGCGGACACTCCGGAATCATCTGCCGGACATGCCGGAACCAGCTCTCAGACACACCAGAACCAAGTGCCGGAGACGCCGGAAGCACCTGCCGAGCATGCCGGAGCCACCTGCTCGACTCGCCAGAAACACCTGCCGGACACGCCAAAATCACCTGCCAGGTACGCCAGATCCACCGGGCGGACACTACGGAATCACCTGCCGCGCATGCCGGAACCACCTCTCAGACGTGCCGGAAGCACGTGCCGGACACGCCGGAAACACCTACCGGACAGACCGGAATCACCTTTTGGGCATGTCGGAACCACTTGTCAGATGTGCCAGAAACACGTGCCGGAGACGCCGGAAGCACCTGCCAAGCACGTTGCAACCACCTGCTCAACTCGCCTGAACCACCTGCCGGACATGCCAAAATCACCTGCCGACGATGCCAGAACCACTTGGCGAACACTCCGGAATCACTTGCCGGGCATGCAGGAACCATCTCTCAGACATGCCAGAACCCCGTGCCATTGACCCCGGAAGCACCAGCCGAGCACGCCGGAACCACCTGCTCGACTCGCCAGAACCACCTGCCGATCACGCAAAAATCACCTGCCGGCTACGCCACAACCAGTTGGTGAACACTTTGGAATCACCTGCCAGGCTTGCTGGAACCACCTGCCAGTCATGCCAAAATCACCTGCCAACTACGCCAGAACCGCTTGGCGGACACTGCGGAAACACCTGTCTGGCCGGCTGGAACCACATCTCAGACGTGCCAGAAACGTGTTCATGAGATGCTGGAACCACACCCCGAACAGACGGATACCACCTGCCAGAACCGCCTGAACCACCTGCTGAGCACGCCGGAACCACCTGCTCGACTCACTGGTACCACCTCCCTGACACGCCAAAATCACCTGCTGGGTATGCCAGAACCACTTGGCGGACACTCCGGAATCATCTGCCGTAGACGCCGGAAGCACCTGCCGAGCATGGCGTAGCCACCTGCTCGACTCGCCAGAAACACCTGCCGGACACGCCAAAATAACCTGCCGGGTATGCCAGAACCACCTGGCGGACACTACGGAATCACCTGCCGCGCATGCCGGAACCACCTCTCAGACGTGCCGGAAGCACGTGCCAGACACGCCGGAAACACCTACCGGACAGACCGGAACCACCTGCCATGAACGCCGGAGCCACCTTTTCGACTCGCTGGAACCACCTGCCGGACAGGCCAATATCAACTGCTGTCTTTGCCAGAACATCCTGGGCGACAGTCCGGGATGACCTGCCAGCCATGGCGGAACCACCTCTCACATGTACCAGAACCACCTGCCGGAGAAGCTGGAAACACGTCCTGGACAGACTGGAACCACGTGACGGCCATGCCTGAACCACCTGCCGAGCACGGCAGAACCACCTGCCGGACACGCCAAAATCACCTGTGGGCTACGCCAGAACCACTTGGACGACTCTCCGAAATGACCTGCCGGGCATGTTGGAACCACCTCTCAGACGTGCCAGAAGCACGTGGCGGACAGTCCGGAATCACCTGTTGGGCATACGCAACCACCTCTGAGACGTACCACAACCACGTGCCGTGCACGCCGGAACCACCTACCGGACAGACCGGAATCAACTCTTGGGCATGCCGGAACCACCAGTCAGATGTGCCAGAAACACGTGCCGGAGACGCCGGAAGCACCTGCCGAGCACGTCGCAACCACCTGCTCAACTCGCCTGAACAACCTGCCGGACACGCCAAAATCACCTGCCCGCTACACCAGCACCACTTCGGGGACAATCCGGAATCACGTGAGGGGCATGCCGGCACAGCCTCTCAGACTGAACCTCGTGCCGGACACCACAGTACCACCTGCCGGACAGACCGGAACCACCTGCCGGACACGCCGGAACCACCGGCTCGACCTGCCGGAACGACCGCTGGACATGCAAAATCACTGGCCGGCTATGCCGGAAACACTTGGCAAACACTCTGGAATCACCTGCCGGGCATGCCGGAACCACCTCTCAGATATGCCAGAACCACGTGCCAATGACCCCGGAAGCACCTGCTGAGCACGCCGGAACCACCTGCTCGACTCGCCAGAACCACCTGCCGGGTACGCAAAAGTCACCTGCCGGATACGCCACAACCAGTTGGGGAACACTTCGGAATCACCTGCCGGGCTTGCTGGAACCACCTGCCGGTCATGCCAAAATCACCTGCCAACTACGCCAGTACCACTTGGCGGACACTGTGGAAACACCTGTCGGGCCGGCCGGAACGACATCTCAGACGTGCCAGAACCATGTGCATGAGATGCTGGAACCACACCCCGAAGAGACGGAAAACACCTGCCAGACCCGTCTGAACAACCTGCCGAGCACGCCGGAGACACCTGCTCGACTCGCCGGAACCACCTACCTGACATGCCCAAATCACCAGCCGGGTATGCCAGAACCACTTGGCGGACACTCCGGAATCATCTGCCGGACATCCCGGAACCAGCTCTCAGACACACCAGAACCACGTGCCGGAGACGCCGGGAGCACCTGCCGAGCATGCCGGAGCCACCTGCTCGACTCGCCAGAAACACCTGCCGGACACGCCAAAATCACCTGCCGGGTACGCCAGAACCACCTGGCGGACACTCCGAAACCACCTGTCGCGCATGCCGGAACCACCTCTCAGACGTGCCGGAAGCACGTGCCGGACACGCCGGAATCACCTACCAGACAGAGCGGAACCACCTGCCGAGCACGCTGGAGCCACCTGTTCGACTCGCTGGAACCACCTGCCGGACAGGCCAATATCAACTGCTGGCTATGCCAGAGCCACCTGGGGGACGGTCCGGAATCACCTGCCAGCCATGGTGGAACCACCTCTCAGACGTACCAGAACCACCTGCCGGAGAAGCTGGAAACACGTCCCGGACAGTCTGGAACCACCTGCCGGCCAAGCCTGAACCACCTGCCAAGCACAACGGAACAACTTGCCAGACACGCCAAAATCACCTGCGTGTTATGCCAGAACCACTTGGAGGACTCTCTGGGATGACCTGCCGGGCATGCCGGAACCACCTCTCAGACGTGCCAGAACCATGTGGCGGACAGTCCGGAATCACCTGTTGGGCATGCGCAACCACCTGTGAGACGTACCAGAACCACATGCCGTGCAGTCTGGAACCACCTACCGGACAGACCGGAATCACCTTTCGGGCATGCCGGAACCACCTGTCAGATGTGCCAGAAACACGTGCCGGAGATGCCGGAAGCATCTGCTAAGCACGTTGGAACCACCTGCTCAACTCGCCTGAAACACCTGCCGGACATGCCAAAATCACCTGCCGACTATGCCAGAACCACTTGGCGAACACTCCGGAATCACTTGCCGGGCATGCAGGAACCACCTCTCAGACATGCCAGAACCCCGTGCCAATGACCCCGGAAGCACCAGCCGAGCATGCCGGAACCACCTGCTCGACTCGCCAGAACCACCTGCCGATCACGCAAAAATCACGTGCCGGCTACGCCACAACCAGTTGGTGAACACTTTGGAAGCACCTGCCAGTCTTGCTGGAACCACCTGCCAGTCATGCCAAAATCACCTGCCAACTACGCCAGAACCGCTTGGCGGACACTGCGGAAACACCTGTCGGGCCGGCTGGAACCACATCTCAGACGTGCCAGAAACGTGTTCATGAGATCCTGGAACCACACCGCGAACAGATGGATACCACCTGCCAGAACTGCCTGAACCACCTGCTGAGCACGCCGGAACCACCTGCTCGACTCACCGGTACCACCTCCCTGACACGCCAAAATCACCTGCTGGGTATGCCAGAACCACTTGGCGGACACTCCGGAATCATCTGCCGGACATGCCGGAACCAGCTCTCAGACACACCAGAACCAAGTGCCGGAGACGCCGGAAGCACCTGCTGAGCATGCCGGAGCCACCTGCTCGACTCGCCAGAAACACCTGCCGGACACGCCAAAATCACCTGCCGGGTACGCCAGAACCACTTGGCTGACAGTACGGAATCACCTGCCGCGCATGCCGGAACCACCTCTCAGACGTGCCGGAAGCACGTGCCAGACACGCCGGAAACACCTACCGGACAGACCGGAACCACCTGCCAAGAACGCCGGAGCCACCTGTTCGACTCGCTGGAACCACCTGCCGGACAGGCCAATATCAACTGCTGGCTATGCCAGAACCACCTGGGGGACAGTCCGGGATCACCTGCCAGCCATGGCGGAACCACCTCTCAGACGTACCAGAACCACCTGCCGGAGAAGCTGGAAGCACATCCTGGACAGACTGTAACCACGTGACGGCCATGCCTGAACCACCTGCCGAGCACGGCGGAACCACCTGCCGGACACGCCAAAATCACCTGCGGGCTACACCAGAACCACTTGGACGACTCTCCGAAATGACCTGCCGGGCATGTTGGAACCACCTCTCAGACGTGCCAAAAGCACGTGGCGGACAGTCCGGAATCACCTGTTGGGCATACGCAACCACCTCTGACACGTACCAGAACCACGTGCCGTGCACGCTGGAACCACCTACCGGACAGACCGGAATCAACTCTTGGGCATGCCGGAACCACCAGTCAGATGTGCCAGAAACACGTGCCGGAGACGCCGGAAGCACCTGCCGAGCACGTCGCAACCACCTGCTCAACTCGCCTGAACCACCTGCCGGACACGCCAAAATCACCTGCCCGCTACACCAGCACCACTTCGGGGACAAGCCGGAATCATGTGAGGGGCATGCCGGCACAGCCTCTCAGACTGAACCTCGTGCCGGACACCACAGAACCACCTGCCGGACAGACCGCAACCACCTGCCGCACACGCCGGAACCACCGGCTCGACCCGCCGGAACGACCGCTGGACATGCAAAATCACCTGCCGGCTACGCCGGAAACACTTGGCGAACACTCCGGAATCACCTGCCGGGCATGCCGGAACCACCTCTCAGATATGCCAGAACCACGTGCCAATGACCCTGTAAGCACCTGCCGAGCACGCCGGAACCACCTGCTCGACTCACCAGAACCACCTGCCGGACACGCAAAAATCACCTGCCGGCTACGCCACAACCAGTTGGGGAACAATTCGGAATCACCTGCCGGGCTTGCTGGAACCACCTGCCGGTCATGCCAAAATCACCTGCCAACTACGCCAGTACCACTTGGCGGACACTGTGGAAACACCTGTCGGGCCGGCCGGAACCACATCTCAGACGTGCCAGAACCATGTGCATGAGATGCTGGAACCACACCCCGAACAGACGGAAAACACCTGCCAGACCCTTCTGAACAACCTGCCGAGCACGCCGGAGCCACCTGCTCGACTCGCCGGAACCACCTACCTGACATGCCCAAATCTCCAGCCGGGTATGCCAGAAACACTTGGCGGACACTCCGGAATCATCTGCCGGACATCCCGGAACCAGCTCTCAGACACACCAGAACGACATGCCGGAGACGCCGGAAGCACCTGCCGAGCATGCCGGAGCCACCTGCTCGACTCGCCAGAAACACCTGCCGGACACGCCAAAATCACCTGCCGGGTACGCCAGAACCACCTGGCGGACACTCCGAACCCACCTGTCGCGCATGCCGGAACCACCTCTCAGACGTGCCGGAAGCACGTGCCGGACACGCCGGAATCACCTACCGGACAGACCGGAACCACCTGCCGAGCACGCCGGAGCCACCTGTTCGACTCGCTGGAACCACGTGCCAGACAGGCCAATATCAACTGCTGGCTATGCCAGAACCACCTGGGGGACGGTCCGGAATCACCTGCCAGCCATGGCGGAACCACCTCTCAGACGTACCAGAACCACCTGCCGGAGAAGCTGGAAACACGTCCTGGACAGTCTGGAACCACCTGCCGGCCAAGCCTGAACCACCTGCCAAGCACAACGGAACAACCTGCCAGACACGCCAAAATCACCTGCGTGTTATGCCAGAACCACTTGGAGGACTCTCTGGGATGACCTGCCGGGCATGCCGGAACCACCTCTCAGACGTGCCAGAACCATGTGGCGGACAGTCCGGAATCACCTGTTGGGCATGCGCAACCACCTCTGAGACGTACCAGAACCACATGCCGTGCAGGCTGGAACCACCTACCAGACAGACCGGAATCACATTTCGGGCATGCCGGAACCACCAGTCAGATGTGCCAGAAACACGTGCCGGAGACGCCGGAAGCACCTGCCAAGCACGTTGGAACCACCTGCTCAACTCGCCTGAACCACCTGCCGGACATGCCAAAATCACCTGCCGACTATGCCAGAACCACTTGGCGAACACTCCGGAATCACTTGCCGGGCATGCAGGAACCACCTCTCAGACATGCCAGAACCCCGTGCCAATGACCCCGGAAGCACCAGCCGAGCACGCCGGAACCACCTGCTCTACTCGCCAGAACCACCTGCCGATCACGCAAAAATCACCTGCCGGCTCCGCCACAACCAGTTGCTGAACACTTTGGAACCACCTGCCAGGCTTGCTGGAACCACCTGCCAGTCATGCCAAAATCACCTGCCAACTACGCCAGAACCGCTTGGCGAACACTGCGGAAACACCTGTCGGGCCGGCTGGAACCACATCTCAGACGTGCCAGAAACGTGTTCATGAGATGCTGGAACCACACCCCGAACAGACGGATGCCACCTGCCAGAACCGCCTGAACCACCTGCCGAGCACGCCGGAGCCACCTGCTCGACTCGCCGGAACCACCTACCTGACATGCCCAAATCACCAGCCGGGTATGCCAGAACCACTTGGCAGACACTCCGGAATCATCTGCCGGAAATGCCGGAACCAGCTCTCAGACACACCAGAACCACGTGCCGGACACGCCGGAATCCCCTACCGGACAGACCGGAACCACCTGCCGAGCACGCCGGAGCCACCTGTTCGACTCGCTGGAACCATCTGCCGGAAAGGCCAATATCAACTGCTGGCTATGCCAGAACCACCTGGCGGACACTACGGAATCACCTGCCGAGCATGCCGGAGCCACCTGCTCGACTCACCAGAAACACCTGCCGGACACCCCAAAATCACCTTCCGGGTATGCCAGAACCACCTGGCGGACACTACGGAATCACCTGCCGCGCATGCCGGAACCACCTCTCAGACGTGCCGGAAGCACGTGCCGGACACGCCGGAAACACCTACCGGACAGACCGGAACCACCTGCCAAGAGCGCCGGAGCCACCTGTTCGACTCGCTGGAACCACCTGCCGGACAGTCCAATAACTGCTGGCTATGCCAGAACCACCTGGGGGACAGTCCGGGATCACCTGCCAGCCATGGCGGAACCACCTCTCAGACGTACCAGAACCACCTGCCGGAGGAGCTGGAAACACGTCCTGGACAGACTGGAACCACGTGACGGCCATGCCTGAACCACCTGCCTAGCACGGCGGAACCACCTGCCGGACACGCCAAAATCACCTGCGGGCTACGCCAGAACCACTTGGACGACTCTCCGAAATGACCTGCCGGGCATGATGGAACCACCTCTCAGACGGGCCAGAAGCACGTGGCGGACAGTCCGGAATCACCTGTTGGGCATACGCAACCACCTCTGAGACGGACCTGAACCACGTGCCGTGCACGCCGGAACCACCTACCGGACAGACCGGAATCAACTTTTGGGCATGCCAGAACCACCAGTCAGGTGTGCCAGAAACACCTGCCGGAGACGCCGGAAGCACCTGCCGAGCACGTCGCAACCACCTGCTCAACTTGCCTGAACCACCTGCCGGACACGCCAAAATCACCTGCCCGCTACACCAGCACCACTTCGGGGACAAGCCGGAATCACGTGAGGGGCATGCCGGCACAGCCTCTCAGACAGAACCTCGTGCCGGACACCACAGAACCACCTTCCGGACAGACCGGAACCACCTACCGGACACGCCGGAACCACCGGCTCGACCCGCCAGAATGACCGCTGGACATGCAAAATCACCTGCCGGCTACGCCGGAAACACTTGGCGAACACTCCGGAATCACCTGCCGGGCATGCCGTAACCACCTCTCAGATATGCCAGAACCACGTGCCAATGACCCCGGAAGCACCAGCCGAGCACGCCGGAACCACCTGCTCGACTCGCCAGAACCACCTGCCGATCACGCAAAAATCACCTGCCGGCTACGCCACAACCAGTTGGTGAACACTTTGGAACCACCTGCCAGGCTTGCTGGAACCACCTGCCAGTCATGCCAAAATCACCTGCCAACTACGCCAGAACCGCTTGGCCGACACTGCGGAAACACCTGTCGGGCCGGCTGGAACCACATCTCAGACGTGCCAGAAACGTGTTCATGAGATGCTGGAACCACACCCCGAACAGACGGATACCACCTGCCAGAACCGCCTGAACCACCTGCCGAGCACGCCGGAGCCACCTGCTCGACTCGCCGGAACCACCTACCTGACATGCCCAAATCACCAGCCGGGTATGCCAGAACCACTTGGCAGACACTCCGGAATCATCTGCCGGAAATGCCGGAACCAGCTCTCAGACACACCAGAACCATGTGCCGGACACGCCGGAATCCCCTACCGGACAGACCGGAACCACCTGCCGAGCACGCTGGAGCCACCTGTTCGACTCGCTGGAACCATCTGCCGGAAAGGCCAATATCAACTGCTGGCTATGCCAGAACCACCTGGCGGACACTACGGAATCACCTGCCGAGCATGCCGGAGCCACCTGCTCGACTCACCAGAAACACCTGCCGGACACCCCAAAATCACCTTCCGGGTATGCCAGAACCACCTGGCGGACACTACGGAATCACCTGCCGCGCATGCCGGAACCACCTCTCAGACGTGCCGGAAGCACGTGCCGGACACGCCGGAAACACCTACCGGACAGACCGGAACCACCTGCCAAGAGCGCCGGAGAAACCTGTTCGACTCGCTGGAACCACCTGCCGGACAGCCCAATAACTGCTGGCTATGCCAGAACCACCTGGGGGACAGTCCGGGATCACCTGCCAGCCATGGCGGAACCACCTCTCAGACGTACCAGAACCACCTGCCGGAGAAGCTGGAAACACGTCCTGGACAGACTGGAACCACGTGACGGCCATGCCTGAACCACCTGCCTAGCACGGCGGAACCACCTGCCGGACACGCCAAAATCACCTGCGGGCTACGCCAGAACCACTTGGACGACTCTCCGAAATGACCTGCCGGGCATGATGGAACCACCTCTCAGACGGGCCAGAAGCACGTGGCGGACAGTCCGGAATCACCTGTTGGGCATACGCAACCACCTCTGAGACGGACCTGAACCACGTGCCGTGCACGCCGGAACCACCTACCGGACAGACCGGAATCAACTTTTGGGCATGCCAGAACCACCAGTCAGGTGTGCCAGAAACACCTGCCGGAGACGCCGGAAGCACCTGCCGAGCACGTCGCAACCACCTGCTCAACTCGCCTGAACCACCTGCCGGACACGCCAAAATCACCTGCCCGCTACACCAGCACCACTTCGGGGACAAGCCGGAATCACGTGAGGGGCATGCAGGCACAGCCTCTCAGACTGAACCTCGTGCCGGGCACCACAGAACCACCTTCCGGACAGACCGGAACCACCTGCCGGACACGCCGGAACCACCGGCTCGACCCGCCAGAACGACCGCTGGACATGCAAAATCACCTGCCGGCTACGCCGGAAACACTTGGCGAACACTCCGGAATCACCTGCCGGGCATGCCGTAACCACCTCTCAGATATGCCAGAACCACGTGCCAATGACCCCGGAAGCAAATGCCGAGCACTCCGGAACCACCTGCTCGACTCGCCAGAACCACCTGCCGGACACGCAAAAATCACCTGCTGGCTACGCCACAACCAGTTGGGGAACACTTCGGAATCACCTGCCGGGCTTGCTGGAACCACCTGCCGGTCATGCCAAAATCACCTGCCAACTACGCCAGTACCACTTGGCGGACACTGTGGAAACACCTGTCGGGCCTGCCGGAACCACATCTCAGACGTGCCAGAACCATGTGCATGAGATGCTGGAACCACACCCAGAACAGACGGAAAACACCTGCCAGACCCGTCTGAAAAACCTGCCGAGCACGCCTGAGACACCTGCTCGACTCGCCGGAACCACCTACCTGACATGCCCAAATCACCAGCCGGGTATGCCAGAACCACTTGGCGGACACTCCGGAATCATCTGCCGGACATGCCGGAACCAGCTCTCAGACACACCAGAACCACGTGCCGGAGACGCCGGAAGCACCTGCCGAGCATGCCGGAGCCACCTGCTCGACTCGCCAGAAGCACCTGCCGGACACGCCAAAATAACCTGCCGGGTACGTCAGAACAACCTGGCGGACACTCCGAAATCACCTGTCGCGCATGCCGGAACCACCTCTCAGACGTGCCGGAAGCACGTGCCGGACACGCCGGAATCACCTACCGGACAGACCGGAACCACATGCCGAGCACGCCGGAGCCACCTGTTCGACTCGCTGGAACCACCTGCCGGACAGGCCAATATCAACTGCTGGCTATGCCAGAACCACCTGGGGGACGGTCCAGAATCGCCTGTCAGCCATGGCGGAACCACCTCTCAGACGTACCAGAACCACCTGCCGGAGAAGCTGGAAACACGTCCTGGACAGTCTGGAACCACCTGCCGGCCAAGCCTGAACCACCTGCCAAGCACAACGGAACAACCTGCCAGACACGCCAAAATCACCTGCGTGTTATGCCAGAACCACTTGGAGGACTATCTGGGATGACCTGCCGGGCATGCCGGAACCACCTCTCAGACGTGCCAGAACCAGGTGGCGGACAGTCCGGAATCACCTGTTGGGCATGCGCAACCACCTCTGAGACGTACCAGAACCACATGCCGTGCAGGCTGGAACCACCTACCGGACAGACCGGAATCACCTTTCGGGCATGCCGGAACCACCTGTCAGATGTGCCAGAAACACGTGCCGGAGACTCCAGAAGCACCTGCCAAGCACGTTGGAACCACCTGCTCAACTCGCCTGAACCACCTGCCGGACATGCCAAAATCACCTGCCGACTATGCCAGAACCACTTGGCGAACACTCCGGAATCACTTGCCGGACATGCAGGAACCACCTCTCAGACATGCCAGAACCCCGTGCCAATGACCCCGGAAGCACCAGCAGAGCACTTCGGAACCACCTGCTCGACTCGCCAGAACCACCTGCCGATCACGCAAAAATCACCTGCCGGCTATGCCACAACCAGTTGGTGAAAACTTTGGAATCACCTGCCAGGCTTGCTGGAACCACCTGCCAGTCATGCCAAAATCACCTGCCAACTACGCCAGAACCGCTTGGCGGACACTGCGGAAACACCTGTCGGGCCGGCTGGAACCACATCTCAGACGTGCCAGAAACGTGTTCATGAGATGCTGGAACCACACCCCTAACAGACGGATACCACCTGCCAGAAACGCCTGAACCACCTGCTGAGCACGCCGGAACCACCTGCTCGACTCACCGGTACCACCTCCCTGACACGCCAAAATCACCTGCTGGGTATGCCAGAACCACTTGGCGGACACTCCGGAATCATCTGCCGGACATGCCGGAACCAGCTCTCAGACACACCAGAACCAAGTGCCGGAGACGCCGGAAGCACCTGCCGAGCATGCCGGAGCCACCTGCTCGACTCGCCAGAAACACCTGCCGGACACGCCAAAATCACCTGCCGGGTATGCCAGAACCACCTGGCGGACACTACGGAATCACCTGCTGCGCATGCCGGAACCACTTCTCAGACGTGCCGGAAGCACGTGCCAGACACGCCGGAAACACCTACCGGACAGACCGGAACCACCTGCCAAGAACGCCGGAGCCACCTGTTCGACTCGCTGGAACCACCTGCCGGACAGGCCTATATCAACTGCTGGCTATGCCAGAAACACCTGGGGGACAGTCCGGGATCACCTGCCAGCCATGGCGGAACCACCGCTCACACGTACCAGAACCATCTGCCGGAGAACCTGGAAACACGTCCTGAGCAGACTGGAATCACGTGACGGCCATGCCTGAACCACCTGCCGAGCACGGCGGAACCACCTGCCGGACACGCCAAAATCACCTGCGGGCTACGCCAGAACCACTTGGACGACTCTCCGAAATGACCTGCCGGGCATGTTGGAACCACCTCTCAGACGTGCCAGAAGCACGTGGCGGACAGTCCGGAATCACCTGTTGGGCATACGCAACCACCTCTGAGACGTACCAGAACCACGTGCCGTGCACGCCGGAACCACCTACCGGACAGACCGGAATCAACTTTTGGGCATGCCGGAACCAACAGTCAGATGTGCCAGAAACACGTGCCGGAGACGCCGGAAGCACCTGCCGAGCACGTCGCAACCACCTGCTCAACTCGCCTGAACCACCTGCCGGACACGCCAAAATCACCTGCCCGCTACACCAGCACCACTTCGGGGACAAGCCGGAATCACGTGAGGGGCATGCCGGCACAGCCTCTCAGACTGAACCTCGTGTCGGACACCACAGAACCACCTGCCGGACAGACCAGAACCACCTGCCGGGCTCGCCGGAACCACCGGCTCGACCTGCCGGAACGACCGCTGGACATGCAAAATCACCTGCCGGCTACGCCGGAAACACTTGGCGAACACTCCGGAATCACCTGCCGGGCATGCGGGAACCACCTCTCAGACATGCCAGAACCCCGTGCCAATGACCCCGGTAGCACCAGCCTAGCGCGCCGGAACCACCTGCTCGACTCGCCAGAACCACCTGCCGATCACGCAAAAATCACCTGCCGGCTACGCCACAACCAGTTGGTGAACACTTTGGAATCACCTGCCAGGCTTGCTGGAACCACCTGCCGGTCCTGCCAAAATCACCTGGAACTACGCCAGTACCACTTGGCGGACACTGTGGAAACACCTGTCGGGCCGGCCGGAACCACATCTCAGACGTGCCAGAACCATGTGCATGAGATGCTGGAACCACACCCCGAACAGACGGAAAACACCTGCCAGACCCGTCTGAAAAACCTGCCGAGCACGCCTGAGACACCTGCTCGACTCGCCGGAACCACCTACCTGACACGCCCAAATCACCAGCCGGGTATGCCAGAACCACTTGGCGGACACTCCGGAATCATCTGCCGGACATGCCGGAACCAGCTCTCAGACACACCAGAACCACGTGCCGGAGACGCCGGAAGCACCTCCCGAGCATGCCGGAGCCACCTGCTCGACTCGCCAGAAACACCTGCCGGACACGCCAAAATCACCTGCCGGGTACACCAGAACCACCTGGCGGACACTCCGAAATCACCTGTCGCGAATGCCGGAACCACCTCTCAGACGTGCCGGGAGCACGTGCCGGACATGCCGGAATCACCTACCGGACAGACCGGAACCACCTGCCGAGCACGCCGGAGCCACCTGTTCGACTCGTTGGAACCACCTGCCGGACAGTCCAATATCAACTGCTGGCTATGCCAGAACCACCTGGGGGACGGTCCGGAATCGCCTGCCAGCCATTGCGGACCAAGCTCTCAGACGTACCAGAACCACCTGAAGGAGAAGCTGGAAACACGTCCTGGACAGTCTGGAACCACCTGCCGGCCAAGCCTGAACCACCTGCCAAGCACAAGTGAACAACCTGCCAGACACGCCAAAATCACCTGCGTGTTATGCCAGAACCACTTGGAGGACTCTCTGGGATGACCTGCCGGGCATGCCGGAACCACCTCTCAGACGTGCCGGAAGCACGTGCCAGACACGCCGGAAACACCTACCGGACAGACCGGAACCACCTGCCAAGAACGCCGGAGCCACCTGTTCGACTCGCTGGAACCACCTGCCGGACAGGCCAATATCAACTGCTGGCTATGCCAGAACCACCTGGGGGACAGTCCGGGATCACCTGCCAGCCATGGCGGAACCACCTTTCAGACGTACCAGAACCACCTGCCGGAGAAGCTGGAAACACGTCCTGGACAGACTGGAACCACGTGACGGCCATGCCTGAACCACCTGCCAAGCACGGCGGAACCACCTGCCGGACACGCCAAAATCACCTGCGGGCTACGCCAGAACCACTTGGACGACTCTCCAAAATGACCTGCCGGGCATGTTGGAACCACCTCTCAGACGTGCCAGAAGCACGTGGCGGACAGTCCGGAATCCCCTTTTTTGGCATACGCAACCACCTCTGAGACGTACCAGAACCACGTGCCGTGCACGCCGGAACCACCTACCGGACAGACCGGAATCAACTTTTGGGCATGCCGGAACCACCAGTCAGATGTGCCAGAAACACGTGCCGGAGACGCCAGAAGCACCTGCCGAGCACGTTGCAACCACCTGCTCAACTCGCCTGAACCACCTGCCGGACATGCCAAAATCACCTGCCCGCTACACCAGCAGCACTTCGGGGACAAGCCGCAATCACGTGAGGGGCATGCCGGCACAGCCTCTCAGACTGAACCTCGTGCCGGACACCACAGAACCACCTGCCGGACAGACCGGAACCACCTGCCGGACACGCCGCAACCACCGGCTAGACCCGCCGGAACGACCGCTGGACATGCAAAATCACCTGCCGGCTACGCCGGAAACACTTGGCGAACACTCCGGAATCACCTGCCGGGCATGCCGGAACCACCTCTCAGATATGCCAGAACCACGTGCCAATGACCCCGGAAGCACCTGCCGAGCACGCCGGAACCACCTGCTCGACTCGCCAGAACCACCTGCCGGACACGCCAAAATCACCTGCGGGCTACGCCAGAACCACTTGGACGACTCTCCAAAATGACCTGCCGGGCATGTTGGAACCACCTCTCAGACGTGCCAGAACCATGTGCCCGAGATGCCGGAACCACACCCCGAACAGACTGAAACCACCTGCCAGACCCGCCTGAACCACCTGCCGAGCACACTGGAACCACCTGCTCGACTCGCCGGAACCACCTATCTGACACGCAAAAACCACCGGCCGGGTATGCCAGAACCACTTGGTGGTCACTCCGGAATCATCTGCCAGACATGCCAGAAGCAGCTCTCAGACACACCAGAACAACGTGCCGGAGACGCCAAAATCAACAGCTGGCTATGCTAGAACCACCTGGAGGACAGTCCAAAATCACCTGCCTTGCATGCAGGAACCACCTCTCAGACGTAACAGAACCACGTTCCGGACACGCTGGAACCACGTCCTGGACAGACTGGAACCACCTGCCGAGCTCGCCGGAACCACCTGCTCGACTGGCAGGACAATCGTGCCGGACACGCCAAAAGGAACTGCCGGCTACACCAGAACCACTTAACCGACACTCCAGAATCACCTGCCTGGCATGCCAGAACCACCTCTCAGACGTGCCAGAAGCACGTGCCGGACATGCCGGGACGACCTACGGGACAGACCGGAACCACCTGCCTGACATGCCGGAACCACCTGCCGAGCACGCCAGAGCCACCTGCTCCCCTTGCCGGAACCACCTGCCAGACAGGCCAAAATCAACAGCTGGCTGTGCGAGAACCACCTGGGGGACAGTCCGGAATCACCTGCCAGCCATGGCGGAACCACCTCTCAGACGTACCAGAACCAGGTGCCGGACAATCTGGAAACACGTACTGGACAGACTGGAACCACCTGCCGGCCACGCCTGAACCACCTGCCGAGCACGACGGAACCACCTGCCGGACACGCCAAAATCACCTGCCGGCTACACCAGACCCACTTGGCGGACACTCCGGAATCACCTGCCGGGCATGCCAGCACAACCTCTCAGAAGTGCCAGAAGCACATGCCGGAGAGGCCGGAACCATCTCCCAGACAGACTGGAACCACAGGAAACACTCGCCGGAACCACCTGCTTGACTCACCGGTCCCACCTGCAGGACACACCAAAATCACCGGCCCGCTACACCAGAACCACTTGGCGCACAAGCCGGAATCACGTGAAGAGCATGCCGGCACAACCTCACAGACGTGTCAGAACCTCCTGCCGGACACCTCAGAACCACCTGCCAGACAGACTCCAACCACCTGCCGGACAGGCGGGAACCACCAGCTCGACCCGCCGGAACCACTGCCAGAAATGCAAAATCACCTGCCGGCTACACCAGAACCACTTGGCAAACACTCCGGAATCACCTGCCGGGCATGCCGGAACCACCTCTCAGACATGCCAGAACCACGTGCCATTGACACCAGAAGCACCTGCCGAGCATGCCGGAACCACCTGCTCGACTCGCCAGAACCACCTGCCAGTCATGCAAAAATCACCTGCCGGCTTCGCCACAACCAGTTGGTGAACACTTCCCCATCACCTGCCGGGCTTGCTGGAACCACCTGCCGGTCATGTCAAAATCACCTGCCAACTACGCCAGAACCACTTGTCGACACTGTGGAAACACCTGTCGGGCCGGCCAGAACTACATCTCAGACGTGCCAGAACCTTGTGCGTGTGATGCCGGAACCACACCCCGAACAGACGGAGACCACCTGCCAGACCCGCCTGAACCACCTGCCGAGCACGCCGGAGCCACCTGTTCGACTCACCGGAAGCACCTGCCAGACAGGCCAAAATCAACAGCTGGCTATGCTAGAACCACCTGGCGGACAGTCCAAAATCACCTGCCTGGCATGCAGGAACCACCTCTCAGACGTAACAGAACCACGTTCCGGACACGCTGGAACCACATCCTGGACAGACTGGAACCACCTGCCGAGCTCGCCGGAACCACCTGCTTGACTAGCAGGACAATCGTGCCGGACACGCCAAAAGGAACTGCCGGCTACACCAGAACCACTTAACCGACACTCCAGAATCACCTGCCTGGCATGCCAGAACCACCTCTCACACGTTCCAGAAGCACGTGCCGGACATGCCGGAACGACCTATCGGACAGAACGGAACCACCTGCCAGACACGCCGGAACCACCTGCTGAACACGCCACAGCCACCTGCTCGACTCGCCGGATCCACCGGCCGGACAGGCCAATATCAACTGCTGGCTATGCCAGAACCACCTGGGGGACAGTCCGGAATCACCTGCCAGCCATGGCGGAACCAACTCTCACACGTACAAGAACCACGTGCTGGACAACCTGGAAACACTTACTGGACAGACTGGAAACATCTGCCGGCCACGCCTGAACCAGCTGCCGAGCACGATGGAACCACCTGCTGGACACGCCAAAATCACCTGCGGGGTACACCAGAACCACTTGGAGAACTCTCCGGGATGACCTGCCGGGCATGCTGGAACCACCTCTCAGACGTACCAGAAGCACGTGGCGGACACCCCAGCACCACCTGCCGGACAGACCGCAACCACCTGCCGGACACGCCGGAACCACCGTCTCGACCCGCCGGAACCACCGCCGGACATGCAAAATCACCTGCCGGCTACGCCAGAAACACTTGGCGAACACTCCGGAATCACCTGCCGGGCATGCCGGAACCACCTCTCAGAAATGCCAGAACCACGTGCCAATGACCCCGGAAGGACCTGCCGAGCACGCCGAAACCACCTGCTCGACTCGCCAGAACCACCTGCCGGACACGCCAAAATCACCTTCCGGCTACGCCACAACCACTCGGCAGAGACTCCGTAACCACCTGCAGGACAGACCGGATCCCCTGCCGGACACACCGGGACCACCTGCTTGACTCGCCAGAACCGCCTGCCGGACACGCCAAAATCACCAGCCGGCTACTCCACAACCACTTGTCGGACACTCCAGAATCACCTGCCGGGCATGTTTGAACCACCTCTCAGAGGTGCCACAACAACATGCTGGAGACTGCGGAAGCACCTGCTGAGGATGCCGGAAGTTCCTGATCCACTCCACAGAACCACCTGATGGACACGCCAATATCACCTGCCGGCTACGCCACAAGCAGTTGGTGAACACTTCGGAATCAACTGCCGGGCTTGCTGGAAGCACCTGCCGGTCACGCCAATATCAACTGCCAGCTACGCCAGAACCACTTGGCGGACACTCCGGAATCACAGGTCGGGCATGCCGGAACCACCTCTCAGACTTGCCAGAACCATGTTCCGGACACGCCGGTACCACCTGCCGAGTATGCCGGAACCACCTGATCCACTCCCGAGGACCACCTGCTGGACACGCCAAAATCACCTGCTGGCTACGCCAGAACCACTCGGCAGACACTCCGGAATAACCTGCTGGGCATGCCGGAACCACCTCTTAGACATGCCAGAAGGACGTGTCGGACACGCCGGAAACAACTACCGGACAGACCAGAACCACCTGCCAGACATCCCGGAACCACCTGACGAGCACGCCGGAGCCGCCTGCTCGATAGGCCGGAACCACCTGCCAGACAGCCCAAAATCAACAGCTGGCTATGCTAGAACCACCTGGCGGACAGTCCAAAATCACCTGCCTGGCATGCAGGAACCACGTCTCAGACGTAACAGAACCAAGTTCCGGACACGCTGGAACCACATCCTGGACAGACTGGAACCACCTGCCGAGCTCGCCGGAACCACCTGCTCGACTGGCAGGACAATCGTGCCGGACACGCCAAAAGGAACTGCCGGCTACACCAGAACCACTTAACCGACACTCCAGAATCACCTGCCTGGCATGCCAGAACCACCTCTCAGACGTGCCAGAAGCACGTGCCGGACATGCCGGAACGACCTACGGGACAGACCGGAACCACCTGCCTGAAATGCCGGAACCACCTGCCGAGCACGCCAGAGCCACCTGCTCCCCTTGCCGGAACCACCTGCCAGACAGGCCAAAATCAACAGCTGGCTGTGCGATAACCACCTGGGGGACAGTCTGGAATCACCTGCCAGCCATGGCGGAACCACCGCTCACACGTACCAGAACCATCTGCCGGAGAAGCTGGAAACACGTCCTGGACAGTCTGGAACCACGTGACGGCCATGCCTGAACCACCTGCCGAGCACGGCGGAACCACCTGCCGGACACGCCAAAATCACCTGCGGGCTACGCCAGAACCACTTGGACGACTCTCCGAAATGACCTACTGGGCATGTTGGAACCACCTCTCAGACGTGCCAGAAGCACGTGGCGGACAGTCCGGAATCCCCTGTTGGGCATACGCAACCACCTCTGAGACGTACCAGAACCACGTGCCGTGCACCCCGGAACCACCTACCGGACAGACCGGAATCAACTTTTGGGCATGCCGGAACCACCAGTCAGATGTGCCAGAAACACGTGCCGGAGACGCCGGAAGCACCTGCCGAGCACGTCGCAACCACCTGCTCAACTCGCCTGAACCACCTGCCGGACACGCCAAAATCACCTGCCCGCTACACCAGCACCACTTCGGGGACAAGCCGGAATCACGTGAGCGGCATGCCGGCACAGCCTCTCAGACTGAACCTCGTGCCGGACACAACAGAACCACCTGCCGGACAGACCGGAACCACCTGCCGGACACGCCGGAACCACCGGCTCGACCCGCCGGAACGACCGCTGGACACGCAAAATCACCTGCCGGCTACGCCGGAAACACTTGGCGAACACTCCGGAATCACCTGCCGGGCATGCCGGAACCACCTCTCAGATATGCCAGAACCACGTGCCAATGACCCCGGAAGCACCTGCCGAGCACGCCGGAACCACCTGCTCGACTCGCCAGAACCACCTGCCGGACACCCAAAGTCACCTGCCGGCTACGCCACAACCAGTTGGGGAAGACTTCGGAATCACCTGCCGGGCTTGCTGGAACCACCTGCCGGTCATGCCAAAATCACCTGCCAACTACGCCAGTACCACTTAGCGGACACTGGAAACACCTGTCGGGCCTGCCGGAACCACATCTCAGACGTGCCAGAACCATGTGCATGAGATGCTGGAACCACACCCCGAACAGACGGAAAACACCTGCCAGACCCGTCTGAACAACCTGCCGAGCACGCCGGAGCCACCTGCTCGACTCGCCGGAACCACCTACCTGACATGCCCAAATCACCAGCCGGGTATGCCAGAAACACTTGGCTGACACTCCGGAATCATCTGCCGGACATGCCGGAACCAGCTCTCAGACACACCAGAACCACGTGCCGGAGACTCCGGAAGCACCTGCCGAGCATGCCGGAGCCACCTGCTCGACTCGCCAGAAACACCTGCCGGACACGCCAAAATCACCTGCCGGCTACGCCAGAACCACCTGGCGGACATTCCGAAATCACCTGTCGCGCATGCCGGAACCACCTCTCAGACGTGCCGGAAGCACGTGCCGGACACGAGGGAATCACCTACCGGACAGACCGGAACCAACTGCCGAGCACGCCGGAGCCACCTGTTCGACTCGGTGGAACCACCTGCCGGACAGGCCAATATCAACTGCTGGCTATGCCAGAACCACCTGGGGGACGGTCCGGAATCACCTGCCAGCCAAGGCGGAACCACCTCTCAGACGTATCAGAACCACCTGCCGGAGATGCTGGAAACACGTCCTGGACAGTCTGGAACTACCTGCCGGCCAAGCCTGAACCACCTGCCAAGCACAAGGGAACAACCTGCCAGACTCGCCAAAATCACCTGCGTGTTATGCCAGAACCACTTGGAGGACTCTCTGGGATGACCTGCCGGGCATGCCGGAACCACCTTTCAGACGTGCCAGAACCATGTGGCGGACAGTCCGGAATCACCTGTTGGGCATGCGCAACCACCTCTGAGACGTACCAGAACCACATGCCGTGCAGGCTGGAACCACCTACCGGACAGACCGGAATCACCTTTCGGGCATGCCGGAACCACCTGTCAGATGTGCCAGAAACACGTGCCGGAGACGCCGGAAGCACCTGCCAAGCACGTTGGAACCACCTGCTCAACTCGCCTGAACCACCTGCCGGACACGCCGGAACCACCGGCTCGACCCGCCGGAACGACCGCTGGACATGCAAAATCACCTGCCGGCTACGCCGGAAACACTTGGCGAACACTCCGGAATCACCTGCCGGGCATGCCGGAACCACCTCTCAGATATGCCAGAACCACCTGCCAATGACCCCGGAAGCACCTGCCGAGCACGCCGGAACCACCTGCTCGACTCGCCAGAACCACCTGCCGGACACGCCAAAATCACCTGCCGGGTATGCCAGAACCACCTGGCGGACACTACGGAATCACCTGCCGCGCATGCCGGAACCACCTCTCAGACGTGCCGGAAGCACGTGCCGGACACGCCGGAAACACCTACCGGACAGACCGGAACCACCTGCCAAGAATGCCGGAGCCACCTGTTCGACTCGCTGGAACCACCTGCCGGACAGTACAATATCAACTGCTGGCTATGCCAGAAACACCTGGGGGACGGTCCGGGATCACCTGCCAGCCATGGCGGAACCACCTCTCAGACGTACCAGAACCACCTGCCGGAGAAGCTGGAAACACGTCCTGGACAGACTGGAACCACGTGACGGCCATGCCTGAACCACCTGCCGAGCACGGCGGAACCACCTGCCAGACACGCCAAAATCACCTGCGGGCTACGCCAGAACCACTTGGACTACTCTCCGAAATGACCTGCCGGGCATGTTGCAACCACCTCTCAGACGTGCCAGAAGCATGTGGCGGACAGTCCGGAATCACCTGTTGGGCATACGCAACCACCTCAGAGACGTACCAGAACCACGTGCCGTGCACGCCGGAACCACCTACCGGACAGACCGGAATCACCTTTCGGGCATGCCGGAACCAGCTGTCAGATGTGCCAGAAACACGTGCCGGAGACGCCGGAAGCACCTGCCAAGCACGTTGGAACCACCTGCTCAACTCGCCTGAACCACCTGCCGGACATGCCAAAATCGCCTGCCGACTATGCCAGAACCACTTGGCGAACACTCCGGAATCGCTTGCCGGGCATGCAGGAACCACCTCTCAGACATGCCAGAACCCCGTGCCAATGACCCCGGAAGCACCAGCCGAGCACGCCGGAACCACCTGCTCTACTCGCCAGAACCACCTGCCGATCACGCAAAAATCACCTGCCGGCTACGCCACAACCAGTTGGTGAAAACTTTGGAATCACCTGCCAGGCTTGCTGGAACCACCTGCCAGTCATGCCAAAATCACCTTCCAACTACGCCAGAACCGCTTAGCGGACACTGCGGAAACACCTGTCTGGCCGGCTGGAACCACATCTCAGACGTGCCAGAAACGTGTCCGAGAGATGCTGGAACCACATCCCGAACAGACGGATACCACCTGCCAGAACCGCCTGAACCACCTGCTGAGCACGCCGGAAACACCTGCTCGACTCACCGGTACCACCTCCCTGACACGCCAAAATCACCTGCTGGGTATGCCAGAACCACTTGGCGGACACTCCGGAATCATCTGCCGGACATGCCGGAACCAGCTCTCAGACACACCAGAACCAAGTGCCGGAGACGCCGGAAGCACCTGCCGAGCATGCCGGAGCCACCTGCTCGACTCGCCAGAAACACCTGCCGGACACGCCAAAATCACCTGCCAGGTACGCCAGATCCACCAGGCGGACACTACGGAATCACCTGCCGCGCATGCCGGAACCACCTCTCAGACGTGCCGGAAGCACGTGCCGGACACGCCGGAAACACCTACCGGACAGACCGGAATCAACTTTTGGGCATGCCGGAACCAAAAGTCAGATGTGCCAGAAACACGTGCCGGAGACGCCGGAAGCACCTGCCGAGCACGTCGCAACCACCTGCTCAACTCGCCTGAACCACCTGCCGGACACGCCAAAATCACCTGCCCGCTACACCAGCACCACTTCGGGGATAAGCCTGAATCACGTGAGGGGCATGCCGGCACAGCCTCTCAGGCTGAACCTCGTGCCGGACACCACAGAGCCACCTGCCGGACAGACCGGAACCACCTGCCGGACACGCCGGAACCACCGGCTCGACCCGCCGGAACGACCGCTGGACATGCAAAATCACCTGCCGGCTACGCCGGAAACACTTGGCGAACACTCCGGAATCACCTGCCGGGCATGCCGGAACCACCTCTCAGATATGCCAGAACCACCTGCCAATGACCCCGGAAGCACCTGCCGAGCACGCCGGAACCACCTGCTTGACTCGCCAGAACCACCAGCCGGACACGCAAAAATCACCTGCCGGCTACGCCACAACCAGTTGGGGAACACTTCGGAATCACCTGCCAGGATGGCTGGAACCACCTGCCGGTCATGCCAAAATCACCTGCCAACTACGCCAGTACCACTTGGCGGACACTGTGGAAACACCTGTCTGGCCGGCCGGAACCACATCTCAGACGTGCCAGAACCATGTGCATGAGATGCTGGAACCACACCCCGAACAGACAGATACCACCTGCCAGAACCGCCTGAACCACCTGCTGAGCACGCCGGAACCACCTGCTCGACTCACCGGTACCACCTCCCTGACACGCCAAAATCACCTGCTGGGTATGCCAGAACCACTTGGCGGACACTCCGGAATCATCTGCCGGACATGCCGGAATCAGCTCTCAGACACACCAGAACCAAGTGCCGGAGACGCCGGAAGCACCTGCTGAGCATGCCGGAGCCACCTGCTCGACTCGCCAGAAACACCTGCCGGACACGCCAAAATCACCTGCCAGGTACGCCATAACAACCGGGCGGACACTACGGAATCACCTGCCGCGCATGCTGGAACTACCTCTCAGACGTGCCGGAAGCACGTGCCGGACACACCGGAAACACCTACCGGACAGACCGGAACCACCTGCCGAGCACGCCGGAGCCACCTGTTCGACTCGCTGGAAGCACCTGCCGGACAGGCCAATATCAACTGCTGGCTATGCCAGAACCAACTGGGGGACGGTCCGGGATCACCTGCCAGCCATGGCGGAACCACCTCTCAGACGTACCAGAACCACCTGCCGGAGAAGCTGGAAACACGTCCTGGACAGACTGGAACCACGTGACGGCCATGCCTGAACCACCTGCCGAGCACGGCGGAACCACCTGCCAGACACGCCAAAATCACCTGCGGGCTACGCCAGAACCACGTGGACGACTCTCCGAAATGACCTGCCGGGCATGTTGGAACCACCTCTCAGACGTGCCAGAAGCACGTGGCGGACAGTCCGGAATCACCTGTTGGGCATACGCAACCACCTCTGAGACGTACCAGAACCACGTGCCGTGCACACCGGAACCACCTACCGGACAGACCGGAATCAACTTTTGGGCATGCCGGAACCAACAGTCAGATGTGCCAGAAACACGTGCCGGAGTCGCCGGAAGCACCTGCCGAGCACATCGCAACCACCTGCTCAACTCGCCTGAACCACCTGCCGGACATGCCAAAATCACCTGCCGACTACGCCAGAACCACTTGGCGAACACTCCGGAATCACCTGCCGGGTATGCCGGAACCACCTCTCAGATATGCCAGAACCACGTGCCAATGACCCCGGAAGCACCTGCCGAGCACGCCGGAGCCACCTGTTCGACTCGTTGGAACCACCTTCCGGACAGGCCAATATCAACTGCTGGCTATGCCAGAACCACCTGGGGGACGGTCCGGAATCACCTGCCAGCCATGGCGGAACCACCTCTCAGACGTACCGGAACCACCTGCCGGAGAAGCTGGAAACCCGTCCTGGACAGTCTGGAACCACCTGCCGGCCAAGCCTGAACCACCTGCCAAGCACAACGGAACAACCTGCCAGACACGCAAAAATCACCTGCGTGTTATTCCAGAAAGACTTGGAGGACTCTCTGGGATGACCTGCCGGGGATGCCGGAAACACCTCTCAGATATGCCAGAACCACGTGCCAATGACCCCGGAAGCACCTGCCGAGCACGCCGGAGCCACCTGTTCGACTCGTTGGAACCACCTGCCGGACAGGCCAATATCAACTGCTGGCTATGCCAGAACCACCTGGGGGACGGTCCGGAATCACCTGCGAGCCATGGCGGAACCACCTCTCAGACGTTCCAGAACCACCTGCCGGAGAAGCTGGAAACCCGTCCTGGACAGTCTGGAACCACCTGCCGGCCAAGCCTGAACCACCTGCCAAGCACAACGGAACAACCTGCCAGACACACCAAAATCACCTGCGTGTTATGCCAGAACCACTTGGAGGACTCTCTGGGATGACCTGCCGGGCATGCCGGAACCACCTCTGAGACGTGCCAGAAACAGGTGGTGGACAGTCCGGAATCACCTGTTGGGCATGCGCAACCACCTCTGAGACGTACCAGAACCACATGCCGTGCAGGCTGGAACCACCTACCGGACAGACCGGAATCACCTTTCGGGCATGCCGGAACCACCTGTCAGATGTGCCAGAAACACGTGCCGGAGACGCCGGAAGCACCTGCCAAGCACGTTGCAACCACCTGCTCAACTCGCCTGAACCACCTGCCGGACATGCCAAAATCACCTGCCGACTATGGCAGAACCACTTGGCGAACACTCCGGAATCACCTGCCGGGCATGCAGGAACCACCTCTCAGACATGCCAGAACCCCGTGCCAATGACCCCGGAAGCACCAGCCGAGCACGCCGGAACCACCTGCTCGACTCGCCAGAACCACCTGCCGATCACGCAAAAATCACCTGCCGGCTACGCCACAACCAGTTGGTGAAAACTTTGGAATCACCTGCCAGGCTTGCTGGAACCACCTGCCAGTCATGCCAAAATCACCTGCCAACTACGCCAGAACCGCTTGGCGGACACTGCGGAAACACCTGTCTGGCCGGCTGGAACCACATCTCAGACGTGCCAGAAACGTGTTCATGAGATGCTGGAACCACACCCCGAACAGACGGATACCACCTGCCAGAACCGCCTGAACCACCTGCTGAGCACGCCGGAACCACCTGCTCGACTCACCGGTACCACCTCCCTGTCACGCCAAAATCACCTGCTGGGTATGCCAGAACCACTTGGCGGACACTCCGGAATCACGTGCCGCGCATGCCGCAACCACCTCTCAGACGTGCCGGAAGCACGTGCCAGACACGCCGGAAACACCTACCGGACAGACCGGAACCACCTGCCAAGAACGCCGGAGCCACCTGTTCGACTCGCTGGAACCACCTGCCGGACAGGCCAATATCAACTGCTGGCTATGCCAGAACCACCTGGGGGACAGTCCGGGATCACCTGCCAGCCATGGCGGAACCACCTCTCAGACGTACCAGAACCACCTGCCGGAGAAGCTGGAAACACGTCCTGGACAGACTGGAACCACGTGACGGCCATGCCTGAACCACCTGCCGAGCACGGCGGAACCACCTGCCGGACACGCCAAAATCACCTGCGGGCTATGCCAGAACCACTTGGACGACTCTCCGAAATGACCTGCCGGGCATGTTGGAACCACCTCTCAGACGTGCCAGAAGGACGTGGCGGACAGTCCGGAATCACCTGTTGGGCATACGCAACCACCTCTGAGACGTACCAGAACCACGTGCCGTGCACGCCGGAACCACCTACCGGACAGACCGGAATCAACTTTTGGGCATGCCGGAACCACGAGTCAGATGTGCCAGAAACACGTGCCGGAGACGCCGGAAGCACCTGCGGAGCACGTCGCAACCACCTGCTCAACTCGCCTGAACCACCTGCCGGACACGCCAAAATCACCTGCCCGCTACAGCAGCACCACTTCGGGGACAAGCCGGAATCACGTGAGGGGCATGCCGGCACAGCCTCTCAGACTGAACCTCGTGCCGGACACCAGAGAACCACCTGCCGGACAGACCGGAACCACCTGCCGGACACGCCCGTACCACCGGCTCGACCCGCCGGAACGACCGCTGGACATGCAAAATCACCTGCCGGCTACGCCAGAAACACTTGGCGAACACACCGGAATCACCTGCCGGGCATGTCGGAAGCACCTCTCAGACATGTCAGAACCACGTGCCAAGGACACCGGAAGCACCTGCCGAGCACGCCGGAACCACCTGCTCGACTCGCCAGAACCACCTGCCGCACACGCCAAAATCACCTGCCAGGTATGCCAGAACCACTTTGTGGACACTCCGAAATCATCTGCCGGACATGCCAGAACCAGCTCTCAGACACCCCAGAACCACATGCCGCACACGCCGGAAGCACCTGCTGAGTATGCCTGAGCCACCTGCTCGACTCGCAAGAAACACCTGCCGGACACGCCAAAATCACCTGCCGAGTACGCCAGAACCACTTGGCGGACACTCCGGAATCACAGGTCGGGCATGCCGGAACCACCTCTCAGACTTGCCAGAACCATGTTCCGGACACGCCGGTACCACCTGCCGAGTATGCCGGAACCACCTGATCCACTCCCGAGAACCACCTGCCTGACACGCCAAAATCACCTGCTGGCTACGCCAGAACCACTCGGCAGACACTCCGGAATAACCTGCCGGGCATGCCGGAACCACCTCTTAGACATGCCAGAAGGACGTGTCGGACACGCCGGAAACACCTACCGGACAGTCCGGAACCACCTGCCAGACATCCCGGAACCACCTGCCGAGCACGCCGGAGCCGCCTGCTCGATAGGCCGGAACCACCTGCCAGACAGGCCAAAATCAACAGCTGGCTATGCTAGAAACACCTGGCGGACAGTCCAAAATCACCTGCCTGGCATGCAGGAACCACCTCTCAGACGTAACAGAACCACGTTCCGGACACGCTGGAACCACATCTTGGACAGACTGGAACCACCTGCCGAGCTCGCCGGAACCACCTGCTCGACTGGCAGGACAATCGTGCCGGACACGCCAAAAGGAACTGCCGGCTACACCAGAACCACTTAACCGACACTCCAGAATCACCTGCCTGTCATGGCAGAACCACCTCTCAGACGTGCCAGAAGCACGTGCCGGAAATGCCGGAACGACCTACGGGACAGACCGGAACCACCTGCTCGACTCGCCAGAACCACCTGCCAGTCATGGAAAAATCACCTGCCGGCTTCGCCACAACCAGTTGGTGAACACTTCCCCATCACCTGCCGGGCTTGCTGGAACCACCTGCCGGTCATGTCAAAATCACCTGCCAACTACGCCAGAACCACTTGTCGACACTGCGGAAACACCTGTCGGACCGGCCAGAACTACATCTCAGACGTGCCAGAACCTTGTGCGTGTGATGCCGGAACCACACCCCGAACAGACGGAGACCACCTGCCAGACCCGCCTGAACCACCTGCCGAGCACGCCGGAGCCACCTGTTCGACTCACCGGAAGCACCTGCCAGACAGGCCAAAATCAACAGCTGGCTATGCGAGAACCATCTGGCGGACAGTCCGGAATCACCTGCCGGGCATGCAGGAACCACCTCTCAGACGTAACGGAACCACGAGCCGGACACGCTGGAACCACATCCTGGACAGACTGGAACCACCTGCCGAGCACTCCGGAACCACCTGCTCGACTCGCACGACCCACGTGCTGGACACGCCAAAATGAACTTTCGGCTACACCAGAACCACTTACCCGACACTCCAGAATCACCTGCCTGGCATGCCAGAACCACCTCTCACACGTTCCAGAAGCACGTGCCGGACATGCCGGAACGACCTATCGGACAGAACGGAACCACCTGCCAGACACGCCGGAACCACCTGCTGAACACGCCACAGCCACCTGCTCGACTCGCCGGATCCACCGGCCGGACAGGCCAATATCAACTGCTGGCTATGCCAGAACCACCTGGGGGACAGTCCGGAATCACCTGCCAGCCATGGCGGAACCACCTCTCAGACGTACAAGAACCACGTGCCGGACAAGCTCGAAACACTTACTGGACAGACTGGAACCACCTGCCGGCCACGCCTGAACCACCTGCCGAGCACGATGGAACCACCTGCCGGACACGCCAAAATCACCTGCGGGGTACACCAGAACCACTTGGAGAACTCTCCGGGATGACCTGCCGGGCATGCTGGAACCACCTCTCAGACGTACCAGAAGCACGTGGCGGACACCCCAGCACCACCTGCCGGACAGACCGCAACCACCTGCCGGACAGGCCGGAACCAGCGGCTCGACCCGCCGGAACCACCGCCGGACATGCAAAATCACCTGCCGGCTACGCCAGAACCACTTGGCGAACACTCCGGAATCACCTGCCGGGCATGCCGGAACCACCTCTCAGACATGCCAGAACCACGTGCCAATGACCCCGGAAGCACCTGTCGAGCACGCCGGAACCACCTGCTCGACTCGCCAGAACCACCTGCCGGACACGCCAAAATCACCTGCCGGCTACGCCACAACCACTCGGCAGGCACTCCGGTATCAGCTGCCGGGCATGCCGGAACCACCTCTCAGAGGTGCCAGAACCACATGCCGGAGAGACTGGAAGCAACTGCCGAACTCGCCGGAAACACCTGCTGGACATGCCGGAACCACCTGCCTGACAGTCCAAAATCATATGCCGGCTATGCCAAAACCACTTGGTGGACGCTCCAGAATCTCCTGGAGGGCATGCCGGAACCACGTCATGGACAGACTGCAAACACCTGCCAGACACGCCAGAACCACCTTCTCGAGTCGCCAGAACCACCTGCCGGACACGCCAAAATCACCTGCCGGCTACGCCACAACCAGTTGGTGAACTCTCCGGGATGACCTGCCGGGCATGCCGGAACCACCTCTCAGACTTGCCAGAACCATGTTCCGGACACGCCGGTACCACCTGCCGAGTATGCCGGAACCACCTGATCCACTCCTGAGGACCACCTGCTGGACACGCCAAAATCACCTGCTGGCTACGCCAGAACCACTCGGCAGACACTCCGGAATAACCTGCCAGGCATGCCGGAACCACCTATTAGACATGCCAGAAGGACGTGTCGGACACGCCGGAAACACCTACCGGACAGACCGGAACCACCTGCCAGACATCCAGGAACCACCTGCCGAGCACGCCGGAGCTGCGTGCTCGATAGGCCGGAACCACCTGCCAGACAGGCCAAAATCAACAGCTGGCTATGCTAGAAACACCTGGCGGACAGTCCAAAATCACCTGCCTGGCATGCAGGAACCACCTCTCAGACGTAACAGAACCACGTTCCGGACATGCTGGAACCACATCCTGGACAGACTGGAACCACCTGCCGAGCTCGCCGGAACCACCTGCTTGACTGGCAGGACAATCGTGCCGGACACGCCAAAAGGAACTGCCGGCTACACCAGAACCACTTAACCGACACTCCAGAATCACCTGCCTGGCATGCCAGAACCACCTCTCAGACGTGCCAGAAGCACGTGCCGGACATGCCGGAACGACCTACGGGACAGACCGGAACCACCTGCCTGACATGCCGGAACCACCTGCCGAGCACGCCAGAGCCACCTGCTCCCCTTGCCGGAACCACCTACCAGACAGGCCAAAATCAACAGCTGGCGGTGCGAGAACCACCTGGGGGACAGTCCGGAATCACCTGCCAGCCATGGCGGAACCACCTCTCAGACGTACCAGAACCACGTGCCGGACAATCTGGAAACACGTACTGGACAGACTGGAACCACCTGCCGGCCACGCCTGAACCACCTGCCGAGCACGACGGAACCACCTGCCGGACACGCCAAAATCACCTGCGGGCTACTCCACAACCACTTGGAGGACTCTCCGGGATGACCTGCCGGGCATGCTGGAACCACCTCTCAGACGCGCCAGAACCATGTGGCAGACAGTCCGGAATCACCTGTTGGGCATGTGGAACCACCTCTGAGACGTACCAGAACCACCTGCCGGACACGCCAAAATCACCTGCCGGCTACGCCAGAACCACTTGGCGGACACTCCGGAATCACCTGCCGGGCATGCCAGCACAACCTCTCAGAAGTGCCAGAAGCACGTGCCGGACAGGCCGGAACCATCTCCCGGACAGACTGGAACCACAGGAAACACTCGCCGGAACCACCTGCTTGACTCACCGGTCCCACCTGCAGGACACACCAAAATCACCTGCCCGCTACACCAGAACCACTTGGCGCACAAGCCGGAATCACGTGAAGGGCATGCCGGCACAACCTCACAGACGTGCCAGAACCTCCTGCCGGACACCTCAGAACCACCTGCCAGACAGACTGCAACCACCTGCCGGACACGCGGGAACCACCGGCTCGACCCGCCGGAACCACTGCCAGACATGCAAAATCACCTGCCGGCTACACCAGAACCACTTGGCAAACACTCCGGAATCACCTGAAGGGCATGCCGGAACCACCTCTCAGACATGCCAGAACCACGTGCCAATGACACCAGAAGCACCTGCCGAGCATGCCGGAACCACCTGCTCGACTCGCCAGAACCACCTGCCAGTCATGCAAAAATCACCTGCCGGCTTCGCCACAACCAGTTGGTGAACACTTCCCCATCACCTGCCGGGCTTGCTGGAACCACCTGACGGTCACGTCAAAATCACCTGCCAACTACGCCAGAACCACTTGTTGACACTGCGGAAACACCTGTCGGGCCGGCCAGAACTACATCTCAGACGTGCCAGAACCCTGTGCCTCTGATGCCGGAACCACGCCCCGAACAGACGGAAACCACCTGCCAGACCCGCCTGAACCACCTGCCGAGCACGCCGGAGCCACCTGTTCGACTCACCGGAAGCACCTGCCAGACAGGCCAAAATCAACAGCTGGCTATGCGAGAACCATCTGGCGGACAGTCCGGAATCACCTGCCGGGCATGCAGGAACCACCTCTCAGATGTAACGGAACCACGAGCCGGACATGCTGGAACCACGTCCTGGACAGACTGGAACCACCTGCCGAGCACTCCGGAACCACCTGCTCGACTCGCACGACCCACGTGCTGGACACGCCAAAATGAACTTTCGGCTACACCAGAACCACTTACCCGACACTCCAGAATCACCTGCCTGGCATGCCAGAACCACCTCTCACACGTTCCAGAAGCACGTGCCGGACATGCCGGAACGACCGATCGGACAGAACGGAACCACCTGCCAGACACGCCGGAACCACCTGCTGAACACGCCACAGCCACCTGCTCGACTCGCCGGATCCACCGGCCGGACAGGCCAATATCAACTGCTGGCTATGCCAGAACCACCTGGGGGACAGTCCGGAATCACCTGCCAGCCATGGCGGAACCACCTCTCAGACGTACAAGAACCACGTGCCGGACAAGCTCGAAACACTTACTGGACAGACTGGAACCACCTGCCGGCCACGCCTGAACCACCTGCCGAGCTCGATGGAACCACCTGCCGGACACGCCAAAATCACCTGCGGGGTACACCAGAACCACTTGGAGAACTCTCCGGGATGACCTGCCGGGCATGCTGGAACCACCTCTCAGACGTACCAGAAGCACGTGGCGGACACCCCAGCACCACCTGCCGGACAGACCGCAACCACCTGCCGGACAGGCCGGAACCACCGGCTCGACCCGACGGAACCACCGCCGGACATGCAAAATCACCTGCCGGCTACGCCAGAACCACTTGGCGAACACTCCGGAATCACCTGCCGGGCATGCCGGAACCACCTCTCAGACATGCCAGAACCACGTGCCAATGACCCCGGAAGCACCTGTCGAGCACGCCGGAACCACCTGCTCGACTCGCCAGAACCACCTGCCGGACACGCCAAAATCACCTGCCGGCTACGCCACAACCACTCGGCAGGCACTCCGGTATCAGCTGCCGGGCATGCCGGAACCACCTCTCAGAGGTGCCAGAACCACATATCGGAGAGACTGGAAGCAACTGCCGAACTCGCCGGAAACACCTGCTGGACATGCCGGAACCACCTGCCTGACAGTCCAAAATCATATGCCGGCTATGCCAAAACCACTTGGTGGACGCTCCAGAATCTCCTGGAGGGCATGCCGGAACCACGTCATGGACAGACTGCAAACACCTGCCAGACACGCCAGAACCACCTTCTCGAGTCGCCAGAACCACCTGCCGGACACGCCAAAATCACCTGCCAGCTACGCCACAACCAGTTGGTGAACACTTCGGAATCACCTGCCGCGCTTGCCGGAACCACCTGCCGGTCACGCCAAAATCACCTGCCGGCTACGCCAGAACCACTCGGCAGAGACTCAGGAGCCACCTCCAGGACAGACCGGAATCACCTGCCGGACACGCCGGGACCACCTGCTTGACTCGCCAGAACCACCTGCCGGACACGCCAAAATCACCAGCCGGCTACTCCACAACCACTTGTCGGACACTCCAGAATCACCTGCCGGGCATGTGGGAACCACCTCTCAGAGGTGCCACAACAACATGCTGGAGATTGCGGAAGCACCTGCTGAGAAGGCCGGAAGTTCCTGATCCACTCCACAGAACCACCTGCTGGACACACCAAAATGACCTGCCGGCTACGCCACAACCAGTTGGTGAACACTTCGGAATCAACTGCCGGGCTTGCTGGAAGCACCTGCCGGTCACGCCAATATCACCTGCCAGCTACGCCAGAACCGCTTGGCGGACACTCCGGAAACACCTGTCGGGCCTGCCAGAACCACATCTCAGACGTGCCAGAACCATGTGCCCGAGATGCCGGAACCACACCCCGAACAGACTGAAACCACCTGCCAGACCCGCCTGAACCACCTGCCGAGCACACTGGAACCACCTGCTCGACTCGCCGGAACCACCTACCTGACACGCAAAAACCACCGGCCGGGTATGCCAGAACCACTTGGTGGTCACTCCGGAATCATCTGCCAGACATGCCAGAAGCAGCTCTCAGACACACCAGAACAACCTGCCGGAGACGCCAGAAGCACCTGCTGAGCATGCCTGAGCCACCTGCTCGACTCGCAAGAAACACCTGCCAGACACGCCAAAATCACCTGCCTGCTACACCAGAAGCACTTGGCAGACAAGCCGGAATCACGTGAAGGGCATGCCGTCACAATCTCTCAGACGTGCCAGAACCTCGTGCCGGACACCCCAGAACACCCTGCCGGACAGACCGGAACCACCTGCCGGACACGCCGGAACCACCGGCGCGCCGCGCCGGAACCACCCCCGGACATGCAAAATCACCTGCCGGCTACGCCAGAAACACTTGGCGAACACACCGGAATCACCTGCCGGGCATGTCGGAAGCACCTCTCAGACATGTCAGAACCACGTGCCAAGGACACCGGAAGCACCTGCCGAGCACGCCGGAACCACCTGCTCGACTCGCCAGAACCACCTGCCGCACACGCCAAAATCACCTGCCAGGTATGCCAGAACCACTTTGTGGACACTCCGAAATCATCTGCCGGACATGCCAGAACCAGCTCTCAGACACCCCAGAACCACATGCCGGACACGCCGGAAGCACCTGCTGAGCATGCCTGAGCCACCTGCTCGACTCGCAAGAAACACCTGCCGGACACGCCAAAATCACCTGCCGAGTACGCCAGAACCACTTGGCGGACACTCCGGAATCACAGGTCGGGCATGCCGGAACCACCTCACAGACTTGCCAGAACCATGTTCCGGACACGCCGGTACCACCTGCCGAGTATGCCGGAACCACCTGATCCACTCCCGAGAACCACCTGCTGGACACGCCAAAATCACCTGCTGGCTACGCCAGAACCACTCGGCAGACACTCCGGAATAACCTGCCGGGCATGCCGGAACCACCTCTTAGACATGCCAGAAGGATGTGTCGGACACGCCGGAAACACCTACCGGACAGACCGGAACCACCTGCCAGACATCCCGGAACCACCTGCCGAGCACGCCGGAGCCGCCTGCTCGATAGGCCGGAACCACCTGCCAGACAGGCCAAAATCAACAGCTGGCTATGCTAGAAACACCTGGCGGACAGTCCAAAATCACCTGCCTGGCATGCAGGAACCACCTCTCAGACGTAACAGAACCACGTTCCGGACACGCTGGAACCACATCCTGGACAGACTGGAACCACCTGCCGAGCTCGCCGGAACCACCTGCTCGACTGGCAGGACAATCGTGCCGGACACGCCAAAAGGAACTGCCGGCTACACCAGAACCACTTAACCGACACTCCAGAATCACCTGCCTGGCATGCCAGAACCACCTCTCAGACGTGCCAGAAGCACGTGCCGGACATGCCGGGACGACCTACGGGACAGACCGGAACCACCTGCCTGACATGCCGGAACCACCTGCCGAGCACGCCAGAGCCACCTGCTCCCCTTGCCGGAACCACCTACCAGACAGGCCAAAATCAACAGCTGGCTGTGCGAGAACCACCTGGGGGACAGTCCGGAATCACCTGCCAGCCATGGCGGAACCACCTCTCAGACGTACCAGAACCACGTGCCGGACAATCTGGAAACACGTACTGGACAGACTGGAACCACCTGCCGGCCACGCCTGAACCACCTGCCGAGCACGACGGAACCACCTGCCGGACACGCCAAAATCACCTGCGGGCTACTCCACAACCACTTGGAGGACTCTCCGGGATGACCTGCCGGGCATGCTGGAACCACCTCTCAGACGCGCCAGAACCATGTGGCAGACAGTCCGGAATCACCTGTTGGGCAAGTGGAACCACCTCTGAGACGTACCAGAACCAACTGCCGGACTCGCCAAAATCACCTGCCGGCTACGCCAGAACCACTTGGCGGACACTCCGGAATCAGCTGCCGGGCATGCCAGCACAACCTCTCAGAAGTGCCAGAAGCACGTGCCGGACAGGCTGGAACCATCTCCCGGACAGACTGGAACCACAGGAAACACTCGCCGGAACCACCTGCTTGACTCACCGGTCCCACCTGCAGGACACACCAAAATCACCTGCCCGCTACACCAGAACCACTTGGGGCACAAGCCGGAATCACGTGAAGGGCATGCCGGCACAACCTCACAGACGTGCCAGAACCTCCTGCCGGACACCTCAGAACCACCTGCCAGACAGACTGCAACCACCTGCCGGACACGCGGGAACCACCGGCTCGACCCGCCGGAACCACTGCCAGACATGCAAAATCACCTGCCGGCTACACCAGAACCACTTGGCAAACACTCCGCAATCACCTGCCGGGCATGCCGGAACCACCTCTCAGACATGCCAGAACCACGTGCCAATGACACCAGAAGCACCTGCCGAGCATGCCGGAACCACCTGCTCGACTCGCCAGAACCACCTGCCGGACACGCCAAAATCACCTGCCGGCTACGCCACAACCACTCGGCAGACACTCCGGTATCAGCTGCCGGGCATGCCGGAACCACCTCTCAGAGGTGCCAGAACCACATGACAGAGAGACTGGAAGCAACTGCCGAACTCGCCGGAAACACCTGCTGGACATGCCGGAACCACCTACCTGACAGTCCAAAATCATATGCCGGCTATGCCAAAACCACTTGGTGGACACTCCAGAATCACCTGGAGGGCATGCCGGAACCACATCATGGACAGACTGCAAACACCTGCCGGACACGCCGGAAGCACCTGCTCGACTCGCCAGAACCACCTGCCGCACACGCCAAAATCACCTGCCAGGTATGCCAGAACCACTTTGTGGACACTCCGAAATCATCTGCCGGACATGCCAGAACCAGCTCTCAGACACCCCAGAACCACATGCCGGACACGCCGGAAGCACCTGCTGAGCATGCCTGAGCCACCTGCTCGACTCGCAAGAAACACCTGCCGGACACGCCAAAATCACCTGCCGAGTACGCCAGAACCACTTGGCGGACACTCCGGAATCACAGGTCGGGCATGCCGGAACCACCTCTCAGACTTGCCAGAACCATGTTCCGGACACGCCGGTACCACCTGCCGAGTATGCCGGAACCACCTGATCCACTCCCGAGAACCACCTGCTGGACACGCCAAAATCACCTTTTGGCTACGCCAGAACCACTCGGCAGACACTCCGGAATAACCTGCCGGGCATGCCGGAACCACCTCTTAGACATGCCAGAAGGACGTGTCGGACACGCCGGAAACACCTACCGGACAGACCGGAACCACCTGCCAGACATCCCGGAACCACCTGCCGAGCACGCCAGAGCCACCTGCTCCCCTTGCCGGAACCACCTACCAGACAGGCCAAAATCAACAGCTGGCTGTGCGAGAACCACCTGGGGGACAGTCCGGAATCACCTGCCAGCCATGGCGGAACCACCTCTCAGACGTACCAGAACCACGTGCCGGACAATCTGGAAACACGTACTGGACAGACTGGAACCACCTGCCGGCCACGCCTGAACCACCTGCCGAGCACGACGGAACCACCTGCCGGACACGCCAAAATCACCTGCGGGCTACTCCACAACCACTTGGAGGACTCTCCGGGATGACCTGCCGGGCATGCTGGAACCACCTCTCAGACGCGCCAGAACCATGTGGCAGACAGTCCGGAATCACCTGTTGGGCAAGTGGAACCACCTCTGAGACGTACCAGAACCAACTGCCGGACTCGCCAAAATCACCTGCCGGCTACGCCAGAACCACTTGGCGGACACTCCGGAATCAGCTGCCGGGCATGCCAGCACAACCTCTCAGAAGTGCCAGAAGCACGTGCCGGACAGGCTGGAACCATCTCCCGGACAGACTGGAACCACAGGAAACACTCGCCGGAACCACCTGCTTGACTCACCGGTCCCACCTGCAGGACACACCAAAATCACCTGCCTGCTACACCAGAACCACTTGGGGCACAAGCCGGTATCACGTGAAGGGCATGCCGGCACAACCTCACAGACGTGCCAGAACCTCCTGCCGGACACCTCAGAACCACCTGCCAGACAGACTGCAACCACCTGCCGGACACGCGGGAACCACCGGCTCGACCCGCCGGAACCACTGCCAGACATGCAAAATCACCTGCCGGCTACACCAGAACCACTTGGCAAACAATCCGGAATCACCTGAAGGGCATGCCGGAACCACCTCTCAGACATGCCAGAACCACGTGCCAATGACACCAGAAGCACCTGCCGAGCATGCCGGAACCACCTGCTCGACTCGCCAGAACCACCTGCCGGACACGCCAAAATCACCTGCCGGCTACGCCACAACCACTCGGCAGACACTCCGGTATCAGCTGCCGGGCATGCCGGAACCACCTCTCAGAGGTGCCAGAACCACATGACAGAGAGACTGGAAGCAACTGCCGAACTCGCCGGAAACACCTGCTGGACATGCCGGAACCACCTACCTGACAGTCCAAAATCATATGCCGGCTATGCCGGGCATGCCAGCACAACCTCTCAGAAGTGCCAGAAGCACGTGCCACTTGGTGGACACTCCAGAATCACCTGGAGGGCATGCCGGAACCACATCATGGACAGACTGCAAACACCTGCCGTACACGCCGGAAGCACCTGCTCGACTCGCCAGAACCACCTGCCGGACACGCCAAAATCACCTGCCGGCTACGCCAGAACCAATCGGCAGAGACTCAGGAGCCACCTCCAGGACAGACCGGAATCACCTGCCGGACACGCCGGGACCACCTGCTTGACTCACCAGAACCACCTGCCGGACACGCCAAAATCACCAGCCGGCTACTCCACAACCACTTGTCGGACACTCCAGAATCACCTGCCGGGCATGTGGGAACCACCTCTCAGAGGTGCCACAACAACATGCTGGAGATTGCGGAAGCACCTGCTGAGAAGGCTGGAAGTTCCTGATCCACTCCACAGAACCACCAGAGGGACACACCAAAATGACCTGCCGGCTACGCCACAACCAGTTGGTGAACACTTCGGAATCAACTGCCGGGCTTGCTGGAAGCACCTGCCGGTCACGCCAATATCACCTGCCAGCTACGCCAGAACCGCTTGGCGGACACTCCGGAAACACCTGTCGGGCCTGCCAGAACCACATCTCAGACGTGCCAGAACCATGTGCCCGAGATGCCGGAACCACACCCCGAACAGACTGAAACCACCTGCCAGACCCGCCTGAACCACCTGCCGAGCACACTGGAACCACCTGCTCGACTCGCCGGAACCACCTACCTGACACGCAAAAACCACCAGCCGGGTATGCCAGAACCACTTGGTGGTCACTCCGGAATCATCTGCCAGACATGCCAGAAGCAGCTCTCAGACACACCAGAACAACCTGCCGGAGACGCCAGAAGCACCTGCTGAGCATGCCTGAGCCACCTGCTCGACTCGCAAGAAACACCTGCCAGACACGCCAAAATCACCTGCCTGCTACACCAGAAGCACTTGGCAGACAAGCCGGAATCACGTGAAGGGCATGCCGTCACAATCTCTCAGAAGTGCCAGAACCTCGTGCCAGACACCCCAGAACACCCTGCCGGACAGACCGGAACCACCTGCCGGACACGCCGGAACCAGCGGCGCGATGCGCCGGAACCACCCCCGGACATGCAAAATCACCTGCCGGCTATGCCAGAAACACTTGGCGAACACACCGGAATCACCTGCCGGGCATGTCGGAAGCACCTCTCAGACATGTCAGAACCACGTGCCAAGGACACCGGAAGCACCTGCCGAGCACGCCGGAACCACCTGCTCGACTCGCCAGAACCACCTGCCGCACACGCCAAAATCACCTGCCAGGTATGCCAGAACCACTTTGTGGACACTCCGGAATCATCTGCCGGACATGCCAGAACCAGCTCTCAGACACCCCAGAACCACATGCCGGACACGCCGGAAGCACCTGCTGAGCATGCCTGAGCCACCTGCTCGACTCGCAAGAAACACCTGCCGGACACGCCAAAATCACCTGCCAAGTACGCCAGAACCACTTGGCGGACACTCCGGAATCACAGGTCGGGCATGCCGGAACCACCTCTCAGACTTGCCAGAACCATGTTCCGGACACGCCGGTACCACCTGCCGAGTATGCCGGAACCACCTGATCCACTCCCGAGAACCACCTGCTGGACATGCCAAAATCACCTGCTGGCTACGCCAGAACCACTCGGCAGACACTCCGGAATAACCTGCCGGGCATGCCGGAACCACCTCTTAGACATGCCAGAAGGACGTGTCGGACACGCCGGAAACACCTACCGGACATCCCGGAACCACCTGCCGAGCACGCCGGAGCCGCCTGCTCGATAGGCCGGAACCACCTGCCAGACAGCCCAAAATCAACAGCTGGCTATGCTAGAAACACCTGGCGGACAGTCCAAAATCACCTGCCTGGCATGCAGGAACCACCTCTCAGACGTAACAGAACCACGTTCCGGACACGCTGGAACCACATCCTGGACAGACTGGAACCACCTGCCGAGCTCGCCGGAACCACCTGCTCGACTGGCAGGACAATCGTGCCGGACACGCCAAAAGGAACTGCCGGCTACACCAGAACCACTTAACCGACACTCCAGAATCACCTGCCTGGCATGCCAGAACCACCTCTCAGACGTGCCAGAAGCACGTGCCGGACATGCCGGGACGACCTACGGGACAGACCGGAACCACCTGCCTGACATGCCGGAACCACCTGCCGAGCACGCCAGAGCCACCTGCTCCCCTTGCCGGAACCACCTGCCAGACAGGCCAAAATCAACAGCTGGCTGTGCGAGAACCACCTGGGGGACAGTCCGGAATCACCTGCCAGCCATGGCGGAACCACCTCTCAGACGTACCAGAACCATGTGCCGGACAATCTGGAAACACGTACTGGACAGACTGGAACCACCTGCCGGCCACGCCTGAACCACCTGCCGAGCACGACGGAACCACCTGCCGGACACGCCAAAATCACCTGCGGGCTACTCCACAACCACTTGGAGGACTCTCCGGGATGACCTGCCGGGCATGCTGGAACCACCTCTCAGACGCGCCAGAACCATGTGGCAGACAGTCCGGAATCACCTGTTGGGCAAGTGGAACCACCTCTGAGACGTACCAGAACCAACTGCCGGACTCGCCAAAATCACCTGCCGGCTACGCCAGAACCACTTGGCGCACACTCCGGAATCAGCTGCCGGGCATGCCAGCACAACCTCTCAGAAGTGCCAGAAGCACGTGCCGGACAGGCTGGAACCATCTCCCGGACAGACTGGAACCACAGGAAACACTCGCCGGAACCACCTGCTTGACTCACCGGTCCCACCTGCAGGACACACCAAAATCACCTGCCTGCTACACCAGAACCACTTGGGGCACAAGCCGGAATCACGTGAAGGGCATGCCGGCACAACCTCACAGACGTGCCAGAACCTCCTGCCGGACACCTCAGAACCACCTGCCAGACAGACTGCAACCACCTGCCGGACACGCGGGAACCACCGGCTCGACCCGCCGGAACCACTGCCAGACATGCAAAATCACCTGCCGGCTACACCAGAACCACTTGGCAAACACTCCGGAATCACCTGCCGGGCATGCCGGAACCACCTCTCAGACATGCCAGAACCACGTGCCAATGACACCAGAAGCACCTGCCGAGCATGCCGGAACCACCTGCTCGACTCGCCAGAACCACCTGCCGGACACGCCAAAATCACCTGCCGGCTACGCCACAACCACTCGGCAGACACTCCGGTATCAGCTGCCGGGCATGCCGGAACCACCTCTCAGAGGTGCCAGAACCACATGACAGAGAGACTGGAAGCAACTGCCGAACTCGCCGGAAACACCTGCTGGACATGCCGGAACCACCTACCTGACAGTCCAAAATCATATGCCGGCTATGCCAAAACCACTTGGTGGACACTCCAGAATCACCTGGAGGGCATGCCGGAACCACATCATGGACAGACTGCAAACACCTGCCGTACACGCCGGAAGCACCTGCTCGACTCGCCAGAACCACCTGCCGGACACGCCAAAATCACCTGCCGGCTACGCCAGAACCAATCGGCAGAGACTCAGGAGCCACCTCCAGGACAGACCGGAATCACCTGCCGGACACGCCGGGACCACCTGCTTGACTCGCCAGAACCACCTGCCGGACACGCCAAAATCACCAGCCGGCTACTCCACAACCACTTGTCGGACACTCCAGAATCACCTGCCGGGCATGTGGGAACCACCTCTCAGAGGTGCCACAACAACATGCTGGAGATTGCGGAAGCACCTGCTGAGAAGGCTGGAAGTTCCTGATCCACTCCACAGAACCACCAGCTGGACACACCAAAATGACCTGCCGGCTACGCCACAACCAGTTGGTGAACACTTCGGAATCAACTGCCGGGCTTGCTGGAAGCACCTGCCGGTCACGCCAATATCACCTGCCAGCTACGCCAGAACCGCTTGGCGGACACTCCGGAAACACCTGTCGGGCCTGCCAGAACCACATCTCAGACGTGCCAGAACCATGTGCCCGAGATGCCGGAACCACACCCCGAACAGACTGAAACCACCTGCCAGACCCGCCTGAACCACCTGCCGAGCACACTGGAACCACCTGCTCGACTCGCCGGAACCACCTACCTGACACGCAAAAACCACCAGCCGGGTATGCCAGAACCACTTGGTGGTCACTCCGGAATCATCTGCCAGACATGCCAGAAGCAGCTCTCAGACACACCAGAACAACCTGCCGGAGACGCCAGAAGCACCTGCTGAGCATGCCTGAGCCACCTGCTCGACTCGCAAGAAACACCTGCCAGACACGCCAAAATCACCTGCCTGCTACACCAGAAGCACTTGGCAGACAAGCCGGAATCACGTGAAGGGCATGCCGTCACAATCTCTCAGACGTGCCAGAACCTCGTGCCAGACACCCCAGAACACCCTGCCGGACAGACCGGAACCACCTGCCGGACACGCCGGAACCAGCGGCGCGATGCGCCGGAACCACCCCCGGACATGCAAAATCACCTGCCGGCTATGCCAGAAACACTTGGCGAACACACCGGAATCACCTGCCGGGCATGTCGGAAGCACCTCTCAGACATGTCAGAACCACGTGCCAAGGACACCGGAAGCACCTGCCGAGCACGCCGGAACCACCTGCTCGACTCGCCAGAACCACCTGCCGCACACGCCAAAATCACCTGCCAGGTATGCCAGAACCACTTTGTGGACACTCCGAAATCATCTGCCGGACATGCCAGAACCAGCTCTCAGACACCCCAGAACCACATGCCGGACACGCCGGAAGCACCTGCTGAGCATGCCTGAGCCACCTGCTCGACTCGCAAGAAACACCTGCCGGACACGCCAAAATCACCTGCCAAGTATGCCAGAACCACTTGGCGGACACTCCGGAATCACATGTCGGGCATGCCGGAACCACCTCTCAGACTTGCCAGAACCATGTTCCGGACACGCCGGTACCACCTGCCGAGTATGCCGGAACCACCTGATCCACTCCCGAGAACCACCTGCTGGACACGCCAAAATCACCTGCTGGCTACGCCAGAACCACTCGGCAGACACTCCGGAATAACCTGCCGGGCATGCCGGAACCACCTCTTAGACATGCCAGAAGGACGTGTCGGACACGCCGGAAACACCTACCGGACATCCCGGAACCACCTGCCGAGCACGCCGGAGCCGCCTGCTCGATAGGCCGGAACCACCTGCCAGACAGCAGAAAATCAACAGCTGGCTATGCTAGAAACACCTGGCGGACAGTCCAAAATCACCTGCCTGGCATGCAGGAACCACCTCTCAGACGTAACAGAACCACGTTCCGGACACGCTGGAACCACATCCTGGACAGACTGGAACCACCTGCCGAGCTCGCCGGAACCACCTGCTCGACTGGCAGGACAATCGTGCCGGACACGCCAAAAGGAACTGCCGGCTACACCAGAACCACTTAACCGACACTCCAGAATCACCTGCCTGGCATGCCAGAACCACCTCTCAGACGTGCCAGAAGCACGTGCCGGACATGCCGGGACGACCTACGGGACAGACCGGAACCACCTGCCTGACATGCCGGAACCACCTGCCGAGCACGCCAGAGCCACCTGCTCCCCTTGCCGGAACCACCTGCCAGACAGGCCAAAATCAACAGCTGGCTGTGCGAGAACCACCTGGGGGACAGTCCGGAATCACCTGCCAGCCATGGCGGAACCACCTCTCAGACGTACCAGAACCACGTGCCGGACAATCTGGAAACACGTACTGGACAGACTGGAACCACCTGCCGGCCACGCCTGAACCACCTGCCGAGCACGACGGAACCACTTGCCGGACACGCCAAAATCACCTGCGGGCTACTCCACAACCACTTGGAGGACTCTCCGGGATGACCTGCCGGGCATGCTGGAACCACCTCTCAGACGCGCCAGAACCATGTGGCAGACAGTCCGGATTCACCTGTTGGGCAAGTGGAACCACCTCTGAGACGTACCAGAACCAACTGCCGGACACGCCAAAATCACCTGCCGGCTACGCCAGAACCACTTGGCGGACACTCCGGAATCAGCTGCCGGGCATGCCAGCACAACCTCTCAAAAGTGCCAGAAGCACGTGCCGGACAGGCTGGAACCATCTCCCGGACAGACTGGAACCACAGGAAACACTCGCCGGAACCACCTGCTTGACTCACCGGTCCCACCTGCAGGACACACCAAAATCACCTGCCCGCTACACCAGAACCACTTGGGGCACAAGCCGGAATCACGTGAAGGGCATGCCGGCACAACCTCACAGACGTGCCAGAACCTCCTGCCGGACACCTCAGAACCACCTGCCAGACAGACTGCAACCACCTGCCGGACACGCGGGAACCACCGGCTCGACCCGCCGGAACCACTGCCAGACATGCAAAATCACCTGCCGGCTACACCAGAACCACTTGGCAAACACTCCGCAATCACCTGCCGGGCATGCCGGAACCACCTCTCAGACATGCCAGAACCACGTGCCAATGACACCAGAAGCACCTGCCGAGCATGCCGGAACCACCTGCTCGACTCGCCAGAACCACCTGCCGGACACGCCAAAATCACCTGCCGGCTACGCCACAACCACTCGGCAGACACTCCGGTATCAGCTGCCGGGCATGCCGGAACCACCTCTCAGAGGTGCCAGAACCACATGACAGAGAGACTGGAAGCAACTGCCGAACTCGCCGGAAACACCTGCTGGACATGCCGGAACCACCTACCTGACAGTCCAAAATCATATGCCGGCTATGCCAAAACCACTTGGTGGACACTCCAGAATCACCTGGAGGGCATGCCGGAACCACATCATGGACAGACTGCAAACACCTGCCGGACACGCCGGAAGCACCTGCTCGACTCGCCAGAACCACCTGCCGGACACGCCAAAATCACCTGCCGGCTACGCCAGAACCAATCGGCAGAGACTCAGGAGCCACCTCCAGGACAGACCGGAATCACCTGCCGGACACGCCGGGACCACCTGCTTGACTCGCCAGAACCACCTGCCGGACACGCCAAAATCACCAGCCGGCTACTCCACAACCACTTGTCGGACACTCCAGAATCACCTGCCGGGCATGTGGGAACCACCTCTCAGAGGTGCCACAACAACATGCTGGAGATTGCGGAAGCACCTGCTGAGAAGGCCGGAAGTTCCTGATCCACTCCACAGAACCACCTGCTGGAAACACCAAAATGACCTGCCGGCTACGCCACAACCAGTTGGTGAACACTTCGGAATCAACTGCCGGGCTTGCTGGAAGCACCTGCCGGTCACGCCAATATCACCTGCCAGCTACGCCAGAACCGCTTGGCGGACACTCCGGAAACACCTGTCGGGCCTGCCAGAACCACATCTCAGACGTGCCAGAACCATGTGCCCGAGATGCCGGAACCACACCCCGAACAGACTGAAACCACCTGCCAGACCCGCCTGAACCACCTGCCGAGCACACTGGAACCACCTGCTCGACTCGCCGGAACCACCTACCTGACACGCAAAAACCACCGGCCGGGTATGCCAGAACCACTTGGTGGTCACTCCGGAATCATCTGCCAGACATGCCAGAAGCAGCTCTCAGACACACCAGAACAACCTGCCGGAGACGCCAGAAGCACCTGCTGAGCATGCCTGAGCCACCTGCTCGACTCGCAAGAAACACCTGCCAGACACGCCAAAATCACCTGCCTGCTACACCAGAAGCACTTGGCAGACAAGCCGGAATCACGTGAAGGGCATGCCGTCACAATCTCTCAGACGTGCCAGAACCTCGTGCCGGACACCCCAGAACACCCTGCCGGACAGACCGGAACCACCTGCCGGACACGCCGGAACCACCGGCGCGCCGCGCCGGAACCACCCCCGGACATGCAAAATCACCTGCCGGCTACGCCAGAAACACTTGGCGAACACACCGGAATCACCTGCCGGGCATGTCGGAAGCACCTCTCAGACATGTCAGAACCACGTGCCAAGGACACCGGAAGCACCTGCCGAGCACGCCGGAACCACCTGCTCGACTCGCCAGAACCACCTGCCGCACACGCCAAAATCACCTGCCAGGTATGCCAGAACCACTTTGTGGACACTCCGAAATCATCTGCCGGACATGCCAGAACCAGCTCTCAGACACCCCAGAACCACATGCCGGACACGCCGGAAGCACCTGCTGAGCATGCCTGAGCCACCTGCTCGACTCGCAAGAAACACCTGCCGGACACGCCAAAATCACCTGCCGAGTACGCCAGAACCACTTGGCGGACACTCCGGAACCACAGGTCGGGCATGCCGGAACCAACTCTCAGACTTGCCAGAACCATGTTCCGGACACGCCGGTACCACCTGCCGAGTATGCCGGAACCACCTGATCCACTCCCGAGAACCACCTGCTGGACACGCCAAAATCACCTGCTGGCTACGCCAGAAACACTCGGCAGACACTCCGGAATAACCTGCCGGGCATGCCGGAACCACCTCTTAGACATGCCAGAAGGACGTGTCGGACACGCCGGAAACACCTACCGGACAGACCGGAACCACCTGCCAGACATCCCGGAACCACCTGCCGAGCACGCCGGAGCCGCCTGCTCGATAGGCTGGAACCACCTGCCAGACAGGCCAAAATCAACAGCTGGCTATGCTAGAAACACCTGGCGGACAGTCCAAAATCACCTGCCTGGCATGCAGGAACCACCTCTCAGACGTAACAGAACCACGTTCCGGACACACTGGAATCACATCCTGGACAGACTGGAACCACCTGCCGAGCACTCCGGAACCACCTGCTCGACTCGCACGACCCACGTGCTGGACACGCCAAAATGAACTTTCGGCTACACCAGAACCACTTACCCGACACTCCAGAATCACCTGCCTGGCATGCCAGAACCACCTCTCACACGTTCCAGAAGCACGTGCCGGACATGCCGGAACGACCGATCGGACAGAACGGAACCACCTGCCAGACACGCCGGAACCACCTGCTGAACACGCCACAGCCACCTGCTCGACTCGCCGGATCCACCGGCCGGACAGGCCAATATCAACTGCTGGCTATGCCAGAACCACCTGGGGGACAGTCCGGAATCACCTGCCAGCCATGGCGGAACCACCTCTCAGACGTACAAGAACCACGTGCCGGACAAGCTGGAAACACTTACTGGACAGACTGGAACCACCTGCCGGCCACGCCTGAACCACCTGCCGAGCACGATGGAACCACCTGCCGGACACGCCAAAATCACCTGCGGGGTACACCAGAACCACTTGGAGAACTCTCCGGGATGACCTGCCGGGCATGCTGGAACCACCTCTCAGACGTACCAGAAGCACGTGGCGGACACCCCAGCACCACCTGCCGGACAGACCGCAACCACCTGCCGGACAGGCCGGAACCAGCGGCTCGACCCGCCGGAACCACCGCCGGACATGCAAAATCACCTGCCGGCTACGCCAGAACCACTTGGTGAACACTCCGGAATCACCTGCCGGGCATGCCGGAACCACCTCTCAGACATGCCAGAACCACGTGCCAATGACCCCGGAAGCACCCGCCGAGCACGCCGGAACCACCTGCTCGACTCGCCAGAACCACCTGCCGGACACGCCAAAATCACCTGCCGGCTACGCCACAACCAGTTGGTGAACACTTCGGAATCACCTGCCGTGCTTGCCGGAACCACCTGCCGGTCACGCCAAAATCACCTGCCGGCTATGCCAGAACCACTTGGCGGACACTCCGGAATCACCTGCCGGGCATGCCAGAACCAGCTCTCAGAAACACCAGAACCACATGCTGGACACGCCGGAAGCACCTGCTGAGCATGCCTGAGCCACCTGCTCGACTCGCAAGAAACACCTGCCGGACACGCCAAAATCACCTGCCGAGTACGCCAGAACCACTTGGCGGACACTCCGGAATCACAGGTCGGGCATGCCAGAACCACCTCTCAGACTTGCCAGAACCATGTTCCGGACACGCCGGTACCACCTGCCGAGTATGCCGGAACCACCTGATCCACTCCCGAGGACCACCTGCTGGACACGCCAAAATCACCTGCTGGCTACGCCAGAACCACTCGGCAGACACTCCGGAATAACCTGCCGGGCATGCCGGAACCACCTGTTAGACATGCCAGAAGGACGTGTCGGACACGCCGGAAACACCTACCGGACAGACCGGAACCACCTGCCAGACATCCCGGAACCACCTGCCGAGCACGCCGGAGCCGCCTGCTCGATAGGCCGGAACCACCTGCCAGACAGGCCAAAATCAACAGCTGGCTATGCTAGAAACACCTGGCGGACAGTCCAAAATCACCTGCCTGGCATGCAGGAACCACCTCTCAGACGTAACAGAACCACATGACAGAGAGACTGGAAGCAACTGCCGAACTCGCCGGAAACACCTGCTGGACATGCCGGAACCACCTACCTGACAGTCCAAAATCATATGCCGGCTATGCCAAAACCACTTGGTGGACACTCCAGAATCACCTGGAGGGCATGCCGGAACCACATCATGGACAGACTGCAAACACCTGCCGGACACGCCGGAAGCACCTGCTCGACTCGCCAGAACCACCTGCCGGACACGCCAAAATCACCTGCCGGCTACGCCAGAACCAATCGGCAGAGACTCCGGAGCCACCTCCAGGACAGACCGGAATCACCTGCCGGACACGCCGGGACCACCTGCTTGACTCGCCAGAACCACCTGCCGGACACGCCAAAATCACCAGCCGGCTACTCCACAACCACTTGTCGTACACTCCAGAATCACCTGCCGGGCATGTGGGAACCACCTCTCAGAGGTGCCACAACAACATGCTGGAGATTGCAGAAGCACCTGCTGAGAAGGCCGGAAGTTCCTGATCCACTCCACAGAACCACCTGCTGGACACACCAAAATGACCTGCCGGCTACGCCACAACCAGTTGGTGAACACTTCGGAATCAACTGCCGGGCTTGCTGGAAGCACCTGCCGGTCACGCCAATATCACCTGCCAGCTACGCCAGAACCGCTTGGCGGACACTCCGGAAACACCTGTCGGGCCTGCCAGAACCACATCTCAGACGTGCCAGAACCATGTGCCCGAGATGCCGGAACCACACCCCGAACAGACTGAAACCACCTGCCAGACCCGCCTGAACCACCTGCCGAGCACACTGGAACCACCTGCTCGACTCGCCGGAACCACCTACCTGACACGCAAAAACCACCGGCCGGGTATGCCAGAACCACTTGGTGGTCACTCCGGAATCATCTGCCAGACATGCCAGAAGCAGCTCTCAGACACACCAGAACAACCTGCCGGAGACGCCAGAAGCACCTGCTGAGCATGCCTGAGCCACCTGCTCGACTCGCAAGAAACACCTGCCACACATGCCAAAATCACCTGCCTGCTACACCAGAAGCACTTGGCAGACAAGCCGGAATCACGTGAAGGGCATGCCGTCACAATCTCTCAGACGTGCCAGAACCTCGTGCCGGACACCCCAGAACACCCTGCCGGACAGACCGGAACCACCTGCCGGACACGCCGGAACCACCGGCGCGACTCGCCGGAACCACCCCCGGACATGCAAAATCACCTGCCGGCTACGCCAGAACCACTTGGCGAACACTCCGGAATCACCTGCCGGGCATGCCGGAACCACCTCTCAGACATGCCAGAACCACGTGCCAATGACCCCGGAAACACCTGTCGAGCACGCCGGAACCACCTGCTCGACTCGCCAGAACCACCTGCCGGACACGCCAAAATCACCTGCCGGCTACGCCACAACCACTCGGCAGGCACTCCGGTATCAGCTGCCGGGCATGCCGGAACCACCTCTCAGAGGTGCCAGAACCACATGCCGGAGAGACTGGAAGCAACTGCCGAACTCGCCGGAAACACCTGCTGGACATGCCGGAACCACCTGCCTGACAGTCCAAAATCATATGCCGGCTATGCCAAAACCACTTGGTGGACGCTCCAGAATCTCCTGGAGGGCATGCCGGAACCACGTCATGGACAGACTGCAAACACCTGCCAGACACGCCAGAACCACCTTCTCGAGTCGCCAGAACCACCTGCCGGACACGCCAAAATCACCTGCCGGCTACGCCACAACCAGTTGGTGAACACTTTGGAATCACCTGCCGCGCTTGCCGGAACCACCTGCCGGTCACGCCAAAATCACCTGCCGGCTACGCCAGAACCACTCGGCAGAGACTCCGGAACCACCTCCAGGACAGACCAGAATCACCTGCCGGACACGCCGGAACCACCTGCTCGACTCGCCAGAGCCACCTGCCGGACACGCCAAAATCACCTGCCGGCTACGCCAGAACCACTCGGCAGAGACTCCGGAACCACATCCAGGACAGACTGGAATCACCTGCCGGACACGCCGGGACCACCTGCTTGACTCGCCAGAACCACCTGCCGGACACGCCAAAATCACCAGCCGGCTACTCCACAACCACTTGTCGAACACTCCAGAATCACCTGCCGGGCATGTTGGAAGCACCTCTCAGACGCGCCAGAACCATGTGGCAGAGAGTCCGGAATCACCTGTTGGGCATGTGGAACCACCTCTGAGACGTACCAGCACCACCTGCCGGACACGCCAAAATCACCTGCCGGCTATGCCAGAACCACTTGGCGGACACTCCGGAATCACCTGCCGGGCATGCCAGAACCAGCTCTCAGAAACACCAGAACCACATGCTGGACACGCCGGAAGCACCTGCTGAGCATGCCTGAGCCACCTGCTCGACTCGCAAGAAACACCTGCCGGACACGCCAAAATCACCTGCCGAGTACGCCAGAACCACTTGGCGGACACTCCGGAATCACAGGTCGGGCATGCCGGAACCACCTCTCAGACTTGCCAGAACCATGGTCCGGACACGCCGGTACCACCTGCCGAGTATGCCGGAACCACCTGATCCACTCCCGAGGACCACCTGCTGGACACGCCAAAATCACCTGCTGGCTACGCCAGAACCACTCGGCAGACACTCCGGAATAACCTGCCAGGCATGCCGGAACCACCTATTAGACATGCCAGAAGGACGTGTCGGACACGCCGGAAACACCTACCGGACAGACCGGAACCACCTGCCAGACATCCCGGAACCACCTGCCGAGCACGCCGGAGCTGCGTGCTCGATAGGCCGGAACCACCTGCCAGACAGGCCAAAATCAACAGCTGGCTATGCTAGAAACACCTGGCGGACAGTCCAAAATCACCTGCCTGGCATGCAGGAACCACCTCTCAGACGTAACTGAACCACGTTCCGGACACGCTGGAACCACATCCTGGACAGACTGAACCACCTGCCGAGCTCGCCGGAACCACCTGCTCGACTGGCAGGACAATCGTGCCGGACACGCCAAAAGGAACTGCCGGCTACACCAGAACCACTTAACCGACACTCCAGAATCACCTGCCTGGCATGCCAGAACCACCTCTCAGACGTGCCAGAAGCACGTGCCGGACATGCCGGGACGACCTACGGGACAGACCGGAACCACCTGCCTGACATGCCGGAACCACCTGCCGAGCACGCCAGAGCCACCTGCTCCCCTTGCCGGAACCACCTGCCAGACAGGCCAAAATCAACAGCTGGCTGTGCGAGAACCACCTGGGGGACAGTCCGGAATCACCTGCCAGCCATGGCGGAACCACCTCTCAGACGTACCAGAACCACGTGCCGGACAATCTGGAAACACGTACTGGACAGACTGGAACCACCTGCCGGCCACGCCTGAACCACCTGCCGAGCACGACGGAACCACCTGCCGGACACGCCAAAATCACCTGCGGGCTACTCCACAACCACTTGGAGGACTCTCCGGGATGACCTGCCGGGCATGCTGGAACCACCTCTCAGACGCGCCAGAACCATGTGGCAGACAGTCCGGAATCACCTGTTGGGCATGTGGAACCACCTCTGAGACGTACCAGAACCACCTGCCGGACACGCCAAAATCACCTGCCGGCTACGCCAGAACCACTTGGCGGACACTCCGGAATCACCTGCCGGGCATGCCAGCACAACCTCTCAGAAGTGCCAGAAGCACGTGCCGGACAGGCCGGAACCATCTCCCGGACAGACTGGAACCACAGGAAACACTCGCCGGAACCACCTGCTTGACTCACCGGTCCCACCTGCAGGACACACCAAAATCACCTGCCCGCTACACCAGAACCACTTGGCGCACAAGCCGGAATCACGTGAAGGGCATGCCGGCACAACCTCACAGACGTGCCAGAACCTCCTGCCGGACACCTCAGAACCACCTGCCAGACAGACTGCAACCACCTGCCGGACACGCGGGAACCACCGGCTCGACCCGCCGGAACCACTGCCAGACATGCAAAATCACCTGCCGGCTACACCAGAACCACTTGGCAAACAATCCGGAATCACCTGAAGGGCATGCCGGAACCACCTCTCAGACATGCCAGAACCACGTGCCAATGACACCAGAAGCACCTGCCGAGCATGCCGGAACCACCTGCTCGACTCGCCAGAACCACCTGCCAGTCATGCAAAAATCACCTGCCGGCTTCGCCACAACCAGTTGGTGAACACTTCCCCATCACCTGCCGGGCTTGCTGGAACCACCTGCCGGTCACGTCAAAATCACCTGCCAACTACGCCAGAACCACTTGTCGACACTGCGGAAACACCTGTCGGGCCGGCCAGAACTACATCTCAGACGTGCCAGAACCTTGTGCGTGTGATGCTGGAACCACACCCCGAACAGACGGAAACCACCTGCCAGACCCGCCTGAACCACCTGCCGAGCACGCCGGAGCCACCTGTTCGACTCACCGGAAGCACCTGCCAGACAGGCCAAAATCAACAGCTGGCTATGCGAGAACCATCTGGCGGACAGTCCGGAATCACCTGCCGGGCATGCAGGAACCACCTCTCAGATGTAACGGAACCACGAGCCGGACACGCTGGAACCACGTCCTGGACAGACTGGAACCACCTGCCGAGCACTCCGGAACCACCTGCTCGACTCGCACGACCCACGTGCTGGACACGCCAAAATGAACTTTCGGCTACACCAGAACCACTTACCCGACACTCCAGAATCACCTGCCTGGCATGCCAGAACCACCTCTCACACGTTGCAGAAGCACGTGCCGGACATGCCGGAACGACCGATCGGACAGAACGGAACCACCTGCCAGACACGCCGGAACCACCTGCTGAACACGCCACAGCCACCTGCTCGACTCGCCGGATCCACCGGCCGGACAGGCCAATATCAACTGCTGGCTATGCCAGAACCACCTGGGGGACAGTCCGGAATCACCTGCCAGCCATGGCGGAACCACCTCTCAGACGTACAAGAACCACGTGCCGGACAAGCTCGAAACACTTACTGGACAGACTGGAACCACCTGCCGGCCACGCCTGAACCACCTGCCGAGCACGATGGAACCACCTGCCGGACACGCCAAAATCACCTGCGGGGTACACCAGAACCACTTGGAGAACTCTCCGGGATGACCTGCCGGGCATGCTGGAACCAACTCTCAGACGTACCAGAAGCACGTGGCGGACACCCCAGCACCACCTGCCGGACAGACCGCAACCACCTGCCGGACAGGCCGGAACCACCGGCTCGACCCGCCGGAACCACCGCCAGACATGCAAAATCTCCTGCCGGCTACGCCAGAACCACTTGGCGAACACTCCGGAATCACCTGCCGGGCATGCCGGAACCACCTCTCAGACATGCCAGAACCACGTGCCAATGACCCCGGAAGCACCTGTCGAGCACGCCGGAACCACCTGCTCGACTCGCCAGAACCACCTGCCGGACACGCCAAAATCACCTGCCGGCTACGCCACAACCACTCGGCAGGCACTCCGGTATCAGCTGCCGGGCATGACGGAACCACCTCTCAGAGGTGCCAGAACCACATGCCGGAGAGACTGGAAGCAACTGCCGAACTCGCCGGAAACACCTGCTGGACATGCCGGAACCACCTGCCTGACAGTCCAAAATCATATGCCGGCTATGCCAAAACCACTTGGTGGACGCTCCAGAATCTCCTGGAGGGCATGCCGGAACCACGTCATGGACAGACTGCAAACACCTGCCAGACACGCCAGAACCACCTTCTCGAGTCGCCAGAACCACCTGCCGGACACGCCAAAATCACCTGCCGGCTACGCCACAACCAGTTGGTGAACACTTCGGAATCACCTGCCGCGCTTGCCGGAACCACCTGCCGGTCACGCCAAAATCACCTGCCGGCTACGCCAGAACCACTCGGCAGAGACTCCGGAACCACCTCCAGGACAGACCAGAATCACCTGCCGGACATGCCGGAACCACCTGCTCGACTCGCCAGAGCCACCTGCCGGACACGCCAAAATCACCTGCCGGCTACGCCAGAACCACTCGGCAGAGACTCCGGAACCACCTCCAGGACAGACCGGAATCACCTGCCGGACACGCCGGGACCACCTGCTTGACTCGCCAGAACCACCTGCCAGACACGCCAAAATCACCAGCCGGCTACTCCACAACCACTTGTCGAACACTCCAGAATCACCTGCCGGGCATGTTGGAAGCACCTCTCAGACGCGCCAGAACCATGTGGCAGAGAGTCCGGAATCACCTGTTGGGCATGTGGAACCACCTCTGAGACGTACCAGAACCACCTGCCGGACACGCCAAAATCACCTGCCGGCTACGCCAGAACCACTTGGCGGACACTCCGGAATCACCTGCCGGGCATGCCAGAACCAGCTCTCAGACACACCAGAACCACATGCTGGACACGCCGGAAGCACCTGCTGAGCATGCCTGAGCCACCTGCTCGACTCGCAAGAAACACCTGCCGGACACGCCAAAATCACCTGCCGAGTACGCCAGAACCACTTGGCGGACACTCCAGAATCACAGGTCGGGCATGCCAGAACCACCTCTCAGACTTGCCAGAACCATGGTCCGGACACGCCGGTACCACCTGCCGAGTATGCCGGAACCACCTGATCCACTCCCGAGGACCACCTGCTGGACACGCCAAAATCACCTGCTGGCTACGCCAGAACCACTCGGCAGACACTCCGGAATAACCTGCCAGGCATGCCGGAACCACCTATTAGACATGCCAGAAGGACGTGTCGGACACGCCGGAAACACCTACCGGACAGACCGGAACCACCTGCCAGACATCCCGGAACCACCTGCCGAGCACGCCGGAGCTGCGTGCTCGATAGGCCGGAACCACCTGCCAGACAGGCCAAAATCAACAGCTGGCTATGCTAGAAACACCTGGCGGACAGTCCAAAATCACCTGCCTGGCATGCAGGAACCACCTCTCAGACGTAACAGAACCACGTTCCGGACACGCTGGAACCACATCCTGGACAGACTGAACCACCTGCCGAGCTCGCCGGAACCACCTGCTCGACTGGCAGGACAATCGTGCCGGACACGCCAAAAGGAACTGCCGGCTACACCAGAACCACTTAACCGACACTCCAGAATCACCTGCCTGGCATGCCAGAACCACCTCTCAGACGTGCCAGAAGCACGTGCCGGACATGCCGGGACGACCTACGGGACAGACCGGAACCACCTGCCTGACATGCCGGAACCACCTGCCGAGCACGCCAGAGCCACCTGCTCCCCTTGCCGGAACCACCTGCCAGACAGGCCAAAATCAACAGCTGGCTGTGCGAGAACCACCTGGGGGACAGTCCGGAATCACCTGCCAGCCATGGCGGAACCACCTCTCAGACGTACCAGAACCACGTGCCGGACAATCTGGAAACACGTACTGGACAGACTGGAACCACCTGCCGGCCACGCCTGAACCACCTGCCGAGCACGACGGAACCACCTGCCGGACACGCCAAAATCACCTGCGGGCTACTCCACAACCACTTGGAGGACTCTCCGGGATGACCTGCCGGGCATGCTGGAACCACCTCTCAGACGCGCCAGAACCATGTGGCAGACAGTCCGGAATCACCTGTTGGGCATGTGGAACCACCTCTGAGACGTACCAGAACCACCTGCCGGACACGCCAAAATCACCTGCCGGCTACGCCAGAACCACTTGGCGGACACTCCGGAATCACCTGCCGGGCATGCCAGCACAACCTCTCAGAAGTGCCAGAAGCACGTGCCGGACAGGCCGGAACCATCTCCCGGACAGACTGGAACCACAGGAAACACTCGCCGGAACCACCTGCTTGACTCACCGGTCCCACCTGCAGGACACACCAAAATCACCTGCCCGCTACACCAGAACCACTTGGCGCACAAGCCGGAATCACGTGAAGGGCATGCCGGCACAACCTCACAGACGTGCCAGAACCTCCTGCCGGACACCTCAGAACCACCTGCCAGACAGACTGCAACCACCTGCCGGACACGCGGGAACCACCGGCTCGACCCGCCGGAACCACTGCCAGACATGCAAAATCACCTGCCGGCTACACCAGAACCACTTGGCAAACAATCCGGAATCACCTGAAGGGCATGCCGGAACCACCTCTCAGACATGCCAGAACCACGTGCCAATGACACCAGAAGCACCTGCCGAGCATGCCGGAACCACCTGCTCGACTCGCCAGAACCACCTGCCAGTCATGCAAAAATCACCTGCCGGCTTCGCCACAACCAGTTGGTGAACACTTCCCCATCACCTGCCGGGCTTGCTGGAACCACCTGCCGGTCACGTCAAAATCACCTGCCAACTACGCCAGAACCACTTGTCGACACTGCGGAAACACCTGTCGGGCCGGCCAGAACTACATCTCAGACGTGCCAGAACCTTGTGCGTGTGATGCCGGAACCACACCCCGAACAGACGGAAACCACCTGCCAGACCCGCCTGAACCACCTGCCGAGCACGCCGGAGCCACCTGTTCGACTCACCGGAAGCACCTGCCAGACAGGCCAAAATCAACAGCTGGCTATGCGAGAACCATCTGGCGGACAGTCCGGAATCACCTGCCGGGCATGCAGGAACCACCTCTCAGATGTAACGGAACCACGAGCCGGACACGCTGGAACCACGTCCTGGACAGACTGGAACCACCTGCCGAGCACTCCGGAACCACCTGCTCGACTCGCACGACCCACGTGCTGGACACGCCAAAATGAACTTTCGGCTACACCAGAACCACTTACCCGACACTCCAGAATCACCTGCCTGGCATGCCAGAACCACCTCTCACACGTTGCAGAAGCACGTGCCGGACATGCCGGAACGACCGATCGGACAGAACGGAACCACCTGCCAGACACGCCGGAACCACCTGCTGAACACGCCACAGCCACCTGCTCGACTCGCCGGATCCACCGGCCGGACAGGCCAATATCAACTGCTGGCTATGCCAGAACCACCTGGGGGACAGTCCGGAATCACCTGCCAGCCATGGCGGAACCACCTCTCAGACGTACAAGAACCACGTGCCGGACAAGCTCGAAACACTTACTGGACAGACTGGAACCACCTGCCGGCCACGCCTGAACCACCTGCCGAGCACGATGGAACCACCTGCCGGACACGCCAAAATCACCTGCGGGGTACACCAGAACCACTTGGAGAACTCTCCGGGATGACCTGCCGGGCATGCTGGAACCAACTCTCAGACGTACCAGAAGCACGTGGCGGACACCCCAGCACCACCTGCCGGACAGACCGCAACCACCTGCCGGACAGGCCGGAACCACCGGCTCGACCCGCCGGAACCACCGCCAGACATGCAAAATCTCCTGCCGGCTACGCCAGAACCACTTGGCGAACACTCCGGAATCACCTGCCGGGCATGCCGGAACCACCTCTCAGACATGCCAGAACCACGTGCCAATGACCCCGGAAGCACCTGTCGAGCACGCCGGAACCACCTGCTCGACTCGCCAGAACCACCTGCCGGACACGCCAAAATCACCTGCCGGCTACGCCACAACCACTCGGCAGGCACTCCGGTATCAGCTGCCGGGCATGCCGGAACCACCTCTCAGAGGTGCCAGAACCACATGCCGGAGAGACTGGAAGCAACTGCCGAACTCGCCGGAAACACCTGCTGGACATGCCGGAACCACCTGCCTGACAGTCCAAAATCATATGCCGGCTATGCCAAAACCACTTGGTGGACGCTCCAGAATCTCCTGGAGGGCATGCCGGAACCACGTCATGGACAGACTGCAAACACCTGCCAGACACGCCAGAACCACCTTCTCGAGTCGCCAGAACCACCTGCCGGACACGCCAAAATCACCTGCCGGCTACGCCACAACCAGTTGGTGAACACTTCGGAATCACCTGCCGCGCTTGCCGGAACCACCTGCCGGTCACGCCAAAATCACCTGCCGGCTACGCCAGAACCACTCGGCAGAGACTCCGGAACCACCTCCAGGACAGACCAGAATCACCTGCCGGACATGCCGGAACCACCTGCTCGACTCGCCAGAGCCACCTGCCGGACACGCCAAAATCACCTGCCGGCTACGCCAGAACCACTCGGCAGAGACTCCGGAACCACCTCCAGGACAGACCGGAATCACCTGCCGGACACGCCGGGACCACCTGCTTGACTCGCCAGAACCACCTGCCAGACACGCCAAAATCACCAGCCGGCTACTCCACAACCACTTGTCGAACACTCCAGAATCACCTGCCGGGCATGTTGGAAGCACCTCTCAGACGCGCCAGAACCATGTGGCAGAGAGTCCGGAATCACCTGTTGGGCATGTGGAACCACCTCTGAGACGTACCAGAACCACCTGCCGGACACGCCAAAATCACCTGCCGGCTACGCCAGAACCACTTGGCGGACACTCCGGAATCACCTGCCGGGCATGCCAGAACCAGCTCTCAGACACACCAGAACCACATGCTGGACACGCCGGAAGCACCTGCTGAGCATGCCTGAGCCACCTGCTCGACTCGCAAGAAACACCTGCCGGACACGCCAAAATCACCTGCCGAGTACGCCAGAACCACTTGGCGGACACTCCAGAATCACAGGTCGGGCATGCCAGAACCACCTCTCAGACTTGCCAGAACCATGGTCCGGACACGCCGGTACCACCTGCCGAGTATGCCGGAACCACCTGATCCACTCCCGAGGACCACCTGCTGGACACGCCAAAATCACCTGCTGGCTACGCCAGAACCACTCGGCAGACACTCCGGAATAACCTGCCAGGCATGCTGGAACCACCTATTAGACATGCCAGAAGGACGTGTCGGACACGCCGGAAACACCTACCGGACAGACCGGAACCACCTGCCAGACATCCCGGAACCACCTGCCGAGCACGCCGGAGCTGCGTGCTCGATAGGCCGGAACCACCTGCCAGACAGGCCAAAATCAACAGCTGGCTATGCTAGAAACACCTGGCGGACAGTCCAAAATCACCTGCCTGGCATGCAGGAACCACCTCTCAGACGTAACTGAACCACGTTCCGGACACGCTGGAACCACATCCTGGACAGACTGAACCACCTGCCGAGCTCGCCGGAACCACCTGCTCGACTGGCAGGACAATCGTGCCGGACACGCCAAAAGGAACTGCCGGCTACACCAGAACCACTTAACCGACACTCCAGAATCACCTGCCTGGCATGCCAGAACCACCTCTCAGACGTGCCAGAAGCACGTGCCGGACATGCCGGGACGACCTACGGGACAGACCGGAACCACCTGCCTGACATGCCGGAACCACCTGCCGAGCACGCCAGAGCCACCTGCTCCCCTTGCCGGAACCACCTGCCAGACAGGCCAAAATCAACAGCTGGCTGTGCGAGAACCACCTGGGGGACAGTCCGGAATCACCTGCCAGCCATGGCGGAACCACCTCTCAGACGTACCAGAACCACGTGCCGGACAATCTGGAAACACGTACTGGACAGACTGGAACCACCTGCCGGCCACGCCTGAACCACCTGCCGAGCACGACGGAACCACCTGCCGGACACGCCAAAATCACCTGCGGGCTACTCCACAACCACTTGGAGGACTCTCCGGGATGACCTGCCGGGCATGCTGGAACCACCTCTCAGACGCGCCAGAACCATGTGGCAGACAGTCCGGAATCACCTGTTGGGCATGTGGAACCACCTCTGAGACGTACCAGAACCACCTGCCGGACACGCCAAAATCACCTGCCGGCTACGCCAGAACCACTTGGCGGACACTCCGGAATCACCTGCCGGGCATGCCAGCACAACCTCTCAGAAGTGCCAGAAGCACGTGCCGGACAGGCCGGAACCATCTCCCGGACAGACTGGAACCACAGGAAACACTCGCCGGAACCACCTGCTTGACTCACCGGTCCCACCTGCAGGACACACCAAAATCACCTGCCCGCTACACCAGAACCACTTGGCGCACAAGCCGGAATCACGTGAAGGGCATGCCGGCACAACCTCACAGACGTGCCAGAACCTCCTGCCGGACACCTCAGAACCACCTGCCAGACAGACTGCAACCACCTGCCGGACACGCGGGAACCACCGGCTCGACCCGCCGGAACCACTGCCAGACATGCAAAATCACCTGCCGGCTACACCAGAACCACTTGGCAAACAATCCGGAATCACCTGAAGGGCATGCCGGAACCACCTCTCAGACATGCCAGAACCACGTGCCAATGACACCAGAAGCACCTGCCGAGCATGCCGGAACCACCTGCTCGACTCGCCAGAACCACCTGCCAGTCATGCAAAAATCACCTGCCGGCTTCGCCACAACCAGTTGGTGAACACTTCCCCATCACCTGCCGGGCTTGCTGGAACCACCTGCCGGTCACGTCAAAATCACCTGCCAACTACGCCAGAACCACTTGTCGACACTGCGGAAACACCTGTCGGGCCGGCCAGAACTACATCTCAGACGTGCCAGAACCTTGTGCGTGTGATGCCGGAACCACACCCCGAACAGACGGAAACCACCTGCCAGACCCGCCTGAACCACCTGCCGAGCACGCCGGAGCCACCTGTTCGACTCACCGGAAGCACCTGCCAGACAGGCCAAAATCAACAGCTGGCTATGCGAGAACCATCTGGCGGACAGTCCGGAATCACCTGCCGGGCATGCAGGAACCACCTCTCAGATGTAACGGAACCACGAGCCGGACACGCTGGAACCACGTCCTGGACAGACTGGAACCACCTGCCGAGCACTCCGGAACCACCTGCTCGACTCGCACGACCCACGTGCTGGACACGCCAAAATGAACTTTCGGCTACACCAGAACCACTTACCCGACACTCCAGAATCACCTGCCTGGCATGCCAGAACCAATCCGCAGAGACTCAGGAGCCACCTCCAGGACAGACCGGAATCACCTGCCGGACACGCCGGGACCACCTGCTTGACTCGCCAGAACCACCTGCCGGACACGCCAAAATCACCAGCCGGCTACTCCACAACCACTTGTCGGACACTCCAGAATCACCTGCCGGGCATGTGGGAACCACCTCTCAGAGGTGCCACAACAACATGCTGGAGATTGCGGAAGCACCTGCTGAGAAGGCTGGAAGTTCCTGATCCACTCCACAGAACCACCAGCTGGACACACTAAAATGACCTGCCGGCTACGCCACAACCAGTTGGTGAACACTTCGGAATCAACTGCCGGGCTTGCTGGAAGCACCTGCCGGTCACGCCAATATCACCTGCCAGCTACGCCAGAACCGCTTGGCGGACACTCCGGAAACACCTGTCGGGCCTGCCAGAACCACATCTCAGACGTGCCAGAACCATGTGCCCGAGATGCCGGAACCACACCCCGAACAGACTGAAACCACCTGCCAGACCCGCCTGAACCACCTGCCGAGCACACTGGAACCACCTGCTCGACTCGCCGGAACCACCTACCTGACACGCAAAAACCACCAGCCGGGTATGCCAGAACCACTTGGTGGTCACTCCGGAATCATCTGCCAGACATGCCAGAAGCAGCTCTCAGACACACCAGAACAACCTGCCGGAGACGCCAGAAGCACCTGCTGAGCATGCCTGAGCCACCTGCTCGACTCGCAAGAAACACCTGCCAGACACGCCAAAATCACCTGCCTGCTACACCAGAAGCACTTGGCAGACAAGCCGGAATCACGTGAAGGGCATGCCGTCACAATCTCTCAGACGTGCCAGAACCTCGTGCCAGACACCCCAGAACACCCTGCCGGACAGACCGGAACCACCTGCCGGACACGCCGGAACCAGCGGCGCGATGCGCCGGAACCACCACCGGACATGCAAAATCACCTGCCGGCTATGCCAGAAACACTTGGCGAACACACCGGAATCACCTGCCGGGCATGTCGGAAGCACCTCTCAGACATGTCAGAACCACGTGCCAAGGACACCGGAAGCACCTGCCGAGCACGCCGGAACCACCTGCTCGACTCGCCAGAACCACCTGCCGCACACGCCAAAATCACCTGCCAGGTATGCCAGAACCACTTTGTGGACACTCCGAAATCATCTGCCGGACATGCCAGAACCAGCTCTCAGACACCCCAGAACCACATGCCGGACACGCCGGAAGCACCTGCTGAGCATGCCTGAGCCACCTGCTCGACTCGCAAGAAACACCTGCCGGACACGCCAAAATCACCTGCCAAGTACGCCAGAACCACTTGGCGGACACTCCGGAATCACAGGTCGGGCATGCCGGAACCACCTCTCAGACTTGCCAGAACCATGTTCCGGACACGCCGGTACCACCTGCCGAGTATGCCGGAACCACCTGATCCACTCCCGAGAACCACCTGCTGGACACGCCAAAATCACCTGCTGGCTACGCCAGAACCACTCGGCAGACACTCCGGAATAACCTGCCGGGCATGCCGGAACCACCTCTTAGACATGCCAGAAGGACGTGTCGGACACGCCGGAAACACCTACCGGACATCCCGGAACCACCTGCCGAGCACGCCGGAGCCGCCTGCTCGATAGGCCGGAACCACCTGCCAGACAGCCCAAAATCAACAGCTGGCTATGCTAGAAACACCTGGCGGACAGTCCAAAATCACCTGCCTGGCATGCGGGAACCACCTCTCAGACGTAACAGAACCACGTTCCGGACACGCTGGAACCACATCCTGGACAGACTGGAACCACCTGCCGAGCTCGCCGGAACCACCTGCTCGACTGGCAGGACAATCGTGCCGGACACGCCAAAAGGAACTGCCGGCTACACCAGAACCACTTAACCGACACTCCAGAATCACCTGCCTGGCATGCCAGAACCACCTCTCAGACGTGCCAGAAGCACGTGCCGGACATGCCGGGACGACCTACGGGACAGACCGGAACCACCTGCCTGACATGCCGGAACCACCTGCCGAGCACGCCAGAGCCACCTGCTCCCCTTGCCGGAACCACCTGCCAGACAGGCCAAAATCAACAGCTGGCTGTGCGAGAACCACCTGGGGGACAGTCCGGAATCACCTGCCAGCCATGGCGGAACCACCTCTCAGACGTACCAGAACCATGTGCCGGACAATCTGGAAACACGTACTGGACAGACTGGAACCACCTGCCGGCCACGCCTGAACCACCTGCCGAGCACGACGGAACCACTTGCCGGACACGCCAAAATCACCTGCGGGCTACTCCACAACCACTTGGAGGACTCTCCGGGATGACCTGCCGGGCATGCTGGAACCACCTCTCAGACGCGCCAGAACCATGTGGCAGACAGTCCGGAATCACCTGTTGGGCAAGTGGAACCACCTCTGAGACGTACCAGAACCAACTGCCGGACACGCCAAAATCACCTGCCGGCTACGCCAGAACCACTTGGCGGACACTCCGGAATCAGCTGCCGGGCATGCCAGCACAACCTCTCAGAAGTGCCAGAAGCACGTGCCGGACAGGCTGGAACCATCTCCCGGACAGACTGGAACCACAGGAAACACTCGCCGGAACCACCTGCTTGACTCACCGGTCCCACCTGCAGGACACACCAAAATCACCTGCCTGCTACACCAGAACCACTTGGGGCACAAGCCGGAATCACGTGAAGGGCATGCCGGCACAACCTCACAGACGTGCCAGAACCTCCTGCCGGACACCTCAGAACCACCTGCCAGACAGACTGCAACCACCTGCCGGACACGCGGGAACCACCGGCTCGACCCGCCGGAACCACTGCCAGACATGCAAAATCACCTGCCGGCTACACCAGAACCACTTGGCAAACACTCCGGAATCACCTGCCGGGCATGCCGGAACCACCTCTCAGACATGCCAGAACCACGTGCCAATGACACCAGAAGCACCTGCCGAGCATGCCGGAACCACCTGCTCGACTCGCCAGAACCACCTGCCGGACACGCCAAAATCACCTGCCGGCTACGCCACAACCACTCGGCAGACACTCCGGTATCAGCTGCCGGGCATGCCGGAACCACCTCTCAGAGGTGCCAGAACCACATGACAGAGAGACTGGAAGCAACTGCCGAACTCGCCGGAAACACCTGCTGGACATGCCGGAACCACCTACCTGACAGTCCAAAATCATATGCCGGCTATGCCAAAACCACTTGGTGGACACTCCAGAATCACCTGGAGGGCATGCCGGAACCACATCATGGACAGACTGCAAACACCTGCCGTACACGCCGGAAGCACCTGCTCGACTCGCCAGAACCACCTGCCGGACACGCCAAAATCACCTGCCGGCTACGCCAGAACCAATCGGCAGAGACTCAGGAGCCACCTCCAGGACAGACCGGAATCACCTGCCGGACACGCCGGGACCACCTGCTTGACTCGCCAGAACCACCTGCCGGACACGCCAAAATCACCAGCCGGCTACTCCACAACCACTTGTCGGACACTCCAGAATCACCTGCCGGGCATGTGGGAACCACCTCTCAGAGGTGCCACAACAACATGCTGGAGATTGCGGAAGCACCTGCTGAGAAGGCCGGAAGTTCCTGATCCACTCCACAGAACCACCTGCTGGACACACCAAAATGACCTGCCGGCTACGCCACAACCAGTTGGTGAACACTTCGGAATCAACTGCCGGGCTTGCTGGAAGCACCTGCCAGTCTCGCCAATATCACCTGCCAGCTACGCCAGAACCGCTTGGCGGACACTCCGGAAACACCTGTCGGGCCTGCCAGAACCACATCTCAGACGTGCCAGAACCATGTGCCCAAGATGCCGGAACCACACCCCGAACAGACTGAAACCACCTGCCAGACCCGCCTGAACCACCTGCCGAGCACACTGGAACCACCTGCTCGACTCGCCGGAACCACCTACCTGACACGCAAAAACCACCGGCCGGGTATGCCAGAACCACTTGGTGGTCACTCCGGAATCATCTGCCAGACATGCCAGAAGCAGCTCTCAGACACACCAGAACAACCTGCCGGAGACGCCAGAAGCACCTGCTGAGCATGCCTGAGCCACCTGCTCGACTCGCAAGAAACACCTGCCAGACACGCCAAAATCACCTGCCTGCTACACCAGAAGCACTTGGCAGACAAGCCGGAATCACGTGAAGGGCATGCCGTCACAATCTCTCAGACGTGCCAGAACCTCGTGCCGGACACCCCAGAACACCCTGCCGGACAGACCGGAACCACCTGCCGGACACGCCGGAACCACCGGCGCGACGCGCCGGAACCACCCCCGGACATGCAAAATCACCTGCCGGCTACGCCAGAAACACTTGGCGAACACACCGGAATCACCTGCCGGGCATGTCGGAAGCACCTCTCAGACATGTCAGAACCACGTGCCAAGGACACCGGAAGCACCTGCCGAGCACGCCGGAACCACCTGCTCGACTCGCCAGAACCACCTGCCGCACACGCCAAAATCACCTGCCAGGTATGCCAGAACCACTTTGTGGACACTCCGAAATCATCTGCCGGACATGCCAGAACCAGCTCTCAGACACCCCAGAACCACATGCCGGACACGCCGGAAGCACCTGCTGAGCATGCCTGAGCCACCTGCTCGACTCGCAAGAAACACCTGCCGGACACGCCAAAATCACCTGCCGAGTACGCCAGAACCACTTGGCGGACACTCCGGAATCACAGGTCGGGCATGCCGGAACCACCTCTCAGACTTGCCAGAACCATGTTCCGGACACGCCGGTACCACCTGCCGAGTATGCCGGAACCACCTGATCCACTCCCGAGAACCACCTGCTGGACACGCCAAAATCACCTTTTGGCTACACCAGAACCACTCGGCAGACACTCCGGAATAACCTGCCGGGCATGCCGGAACCACCTCTTAGACATGCCAGAAGGACGTGTCGGACACGCCGGAAACACCTACCGGACAGACCGGAACCACCTGCCAGACATCCCGGAACCACCTGCCGAGCACGCCGGAGCCGCCTGCTCGATAGGCCGGAACCACCTGCCAGACAGGCCAAAATCAACAGCTGGCTATGCTAGAAACACCTGGCGGACAGTCCAAAATCACCTGCCTGGCATGCAGGAACCACCTCTCAGACGTAACAGAACCACGTTCCGGACACGCTGGAACCACATCCTGGACAGACTGGAACCACCTGCCGAGCTCGCCGGAACCACCTGCTCGACTGGCAGGACAATCGTGCCGGACACGCCAAAAGGAACTGCCGGCTACACCAGAACCACTTAACCGACACTCCAGAATCACCTGCCTGGCATGCCAGAACCACCTCTCAGACGTGCCAGAAGCACGTGCCGGACATGCCGGGACGACCTACGGGACAGACCGGAACCACCTGCCTGACATGCCGGAACCACCTGCCGAGCACGCCAGAGCCACCTGCTCCCCTTGCCGGAACCACCTGCCAGACAGGCCAAAATCAACAGCTGGCTGTGCGAGAACCACCTGGGGGACAGTCCGGAATCACCTGCCAGCCATGGCGGAACCACCTCTCAGACGTACCAGAACCACGTGCCGGACAATCTGGAAACACGTACTGGACAGACTGGAACCACCTGCCGGCCACGCCTGAACCACCTGCCGAGCACGACGGAACCACCTGCCGGACACGCCAAAATCACCTGCGGGCTACTCCACAACCACTTGGAGGACTCTCCGGGATGACCTGCCGGGCATGCTGGAACCACCTCTCAGACGCGCCAGAACCATGTGGCAGACAGTCCGGAATCACCTGTTGGGCAAGTGGAACCACCTCTGAGACGTACCAGAACCAACTGCCGGACTCGCCAAAATCACCTGCCGGCTACGCCAGAACCACTTGGCGGACACTCCGGAATCAGCTGCCGGGCATGCCAGCACAACCTCTCAGAAGTGCCAGAAGCACGTGCCGGACAGGCTGGAACCATCTCCCAGACAGACTGGAACCACAGGAAACACTCGCCGGAACCACCTGCTTGACTCACCGGTCCCACCTGCAGGACACACCAAAATCACCTGCCTGCTACACCAGAACCACTTGGGGCACAAGCCGGAATCACGTGAAGGGCATGCCGGCACAACCTCACAGACGTGCCAGAACCTCCTGCCGGACACCTCAGAACCACCTGCCAGACAGACTGCAACCACCTGCCGGACACGCGGGAACCACCGGCTCGACCCGCCGGAACCACTGCCAGACATGCAAAATCACCTGCCGGCTACACGAGAACCACTTGGCAAACACTCCGGAATCACCTGCCGGGCATGCCGGAACCACCTCTCAGACATGCCAGAACCACGTGCCAATGACACCAGAAGCACCTGCCGAGCATGCCGGAACCACCTGCTCGACTCGCCAGAACCACCTGCCGGACACGCCAAAATCACCTGCCGGCTACGCCACAACCACTCGGCAGACACTCCGGTATCAGCTGCCGGGCATGCCGGAACCACCTCTCAGAGGTGCCAGAACCACATGACAGAGAGACTGGAAGCAACTGCCGAACTCGCCGGAAACACCTGCTGGACATGCCGGAACCACCTACCTGACAGTCCAAAATCATATGCCGGCTATGCCAAAACCACTTGGTGGACACTCCAGAATCACCTGGAGGGCATGCCGGAACCACATCATGGACAGACTGCAAACACCTGCCGTACACGCCGGAAGCACCTGCTCGACTCGCCAGAACCACCTGCCGGACACGCCAAAATCACCTGCCGGCTACGCCAGAACCAATCGGCAGAGACTCAGGAGCCACCTCCAGGACAGACCGGAATCACCTGCCGGACACGCCGGGACCACCTGCTTGACTCGCCAGAACCACCTGCCGGACACGCCAAAATCACCAGCCGGCTACTCCACAACCACTTGTCGGACACTCCAGAATCACCTGCCGGGCATGTGGGAACCACCTCTCAGAGGTGCCACAACAACATGCTGGAGATTGCGGAAGCACCTGCTGAGAAGGCTGGAAGTTCCTGATCCACTCCACAGAACCACCAGCTGGACACACCAAAATGACCTGCCGGCTACGCCACAACCAGTTGGTGAACACTTCGGAATCAACTGCCGGGCTTGCTGGAAGCACCTGCCGGTCACGCCAATATCACCTGCCAGCTACGCCAGAACCGCTTGGCGGACACTCCGGAAACACCTGTCGGGCCTGCCAGAACCACATCTCAGACGTGCCAGAACCATGTGCCCGAGATGCCGGAACCACACCCCGAACAGACTGAAACCACCTGCCAGACCCGCCTGAACCACCTGCCGAGCACACTGGAACCACCTGCTCGACTCGCCGGAACCACCTACCTGACACGCAAAAACCACCGGCCGGGTATGCCAGAACCACTTGGTGGTCACTCCGGAATCATCTGCCAGACATGCCAGAAGCAGCTCTCAGACACACCAGAACAACCTGCCGGAGACGCCAGAAGCACCTGCTGAGCATGCCTGAGCCACCTGCTCGACTCGCAAGAAACACCTGCCAGACACGCCAAAATCACCTGCCTGCTACACCAGAAGCACTTGGCAGACAAGCCGGAATCACGTGAAGGGCATGCCGTCACAATCTCTCAGACGTGCCAGAACCTCGTGCCGGACACCCCAGAACACCCTGCCGGACAGACCGGAACCACCTGCCGGACACGCCGGAACCACCGGCGCGACGCGCCGGAACCACCCCCGGACATGCAAAATCACCTGCCGGCTACGCCAGAAACACTTGGCGAACACACCGGAATCACCTGCCGGGCATGTCGGAAGCACCTCTCAGACATGTCAGAACCACGTGCCAAGGACACCGGAAGCACCTGCCGAGCACGCCGGAACCACCTGCTCGACTCGCCAGAACCACCTGCCGCACACGCCAAAATCACCTGCCAGGTATGCCAGAACCACTTTGTGGACACTCCGAAATCATCTGCCGGACATGCCAGAACCAGCTCTCAGACACCCCAGAACCACATGCCGGACACGCCGGAAGCACCTGCTGAGCATGCCTGAGCCACCTGCTCGACTCGCAAGAAACACCTGCCGGACACGCCAAAATCACCTGCCGAGTACGCCAGAACCACTTGGCGGACACTCCGGAATCACAGGTCGGGCATGCCGGAACCACCTCTCAGACTTGCCAGAACCATGTTCCGGACACGCCGGTACCACCTGCCGAGTATGCCGGAACCACCTGATCCACTCCCGAGAACCACCTGCTGGACACGCCAAAATCACCTTTTGGCTACGCCAGAACCACTCGGCAGACACTCCGGAATAACCTGCCGGGCATGCCGGAACCACCTCTTAGACATGCCAGAAGGACGTGTCGGACACGCCGGAAACACCTACCGGACAGACAGGAACCACCTGCCAGACATCCAGGAACCACCTGCCGAGCACGCCGGAGCCGCCTGCTCGATAGGCCGGAACCACCTGCCAGACAGGCCAAAATCAACAGCTGGCTATGCTAGAAACACCTGGCGGACAGTCCAAAATCACCTGCCTGGCATGCAGGAACCACCTCTCAGACGTAACAGAACCACGTTCCGGACACGCTGGAACCACATCCTGGACAGACTGGAACCACCTGCCGAGCTCGCCGGAACCACCTGCTCGACTGGCAGGACAATCGTGCCGGACACGCCAAAAGGAACTGCCGGCTACACCAGAACCACTTAACCGACACTCCAGAATCACCTGCCTGGCATGCCAGAACCACCTCTCAGACGTGCCAGAAGCACGTGCCGGACATGCCGGGACGACCTACGGGACAGACCGGAACCACCTGCCTGACATGCCGGAACCACCTGCCGAGCACGCCAGAGCCACCTGCTCCCCTTGCCGGAACCACCTACCAGACAGGCCAAAATCAACAGCTGGCTGTGCGAGAACCACCTGGGGGACAGTCCGGAATCACCTGCCAGCCATGGCGGAACCACCTCTCAGACGTACCAGAACCACGTGCCGGACAATCTGGAAACACGTACTGGACAGACTGGAACCACCTGCCGGCCACGCCTGAACCACCTGCCGAGCACGACGGAACCACCTGCCGGACACGCCAAAATCACCTGCGGGCTACTCCACAACCACTTGGAGGACTCTCCGGGATGACCTGCCGGGCATGCTGGAACCACCTCTCAGACGCGCCAGAACCATGTGGCAGACAGTCCGGAATCACCTGTTGGGCAAGTGGAACCACCTCTGAGACGTACCAGAACCAACTGCCGGACTCGCCAAAATCACCTGCCGGCTACGCCAGAACCACTTGGCGGACACTCCGGAATCAGCTGCCGGGCATGCCAGCACAACCTCTCAGAAGTGCCAGAAGCACGTGCCGGACAGGCTGGAACCATCTCCCGGACAGACTGGAACCACAGGAAACACTCGCCGGAACCACCTGCTTGACTCACCGGTCCCACCTGCAGGACACACCAAAATCACCTGCCTGTTACACCAGAACCACTTGGGGCACAAGCCGGAATCACGTGAAGGGCATGCCGGCACAACCTCACAGACGTGCCAGAACCTCCTGCCGGACACCTCAGAACCACCTGCCAGACAGACTGCAACCACCTGCCGGACACGCGGGAACCACCGGCTCGACCCGCCGGAACCACTGCCAGACATGCAAAATCACCTGCCGGCTACACCAGAACCACTTGGCAAACACTCCGGAATCACCTGCCGGGCATGCCGGAACCACCTCTCAGACATGCCAGAACCACGTGCCAATGACACCAGAAGCACCTGCCGAGCATGCCGGAACCACCTGCTCGACTCGCCAGAACCACCTGCCGGACACGCCAAAATCACCTGCCGGCTACGCCACAACCACTCGGCAGACACTCCGGTATCAGCTGCCGGGCATGCCGGAACCACCTCTCAGAGGTGCCAGAACCACATGACAGAGAGACTGGAAGCAACTGCCGAACTCGCCGGAAACACCTGCTGGACATGCCGGAACCACCTACCTGACAGTCCAAAATCATATGCCGGCTATGCCAAAACCACTTGGTGGACACTCCAGAATCACCTGGAGGGCATGCCGGAACCACATCATGGACAGACTGCAAACACCTGCCGTACACGCCGGAAGCACCTGCTCGACTCGCCAGAACCACCTGCCGGACACGCCAAAATCACCTGCCGGCTACGCCAGAACCAATCGGCAGAGACTCAGGAGCCACCTCCAGGACAGACCGGAATCACCTGCCGGACACGCCGGGACCACCTGCTTGACTCGCCAGAACCACCTGCCGGACACGCCAAAATCACCAGCCGGCTACTCCACAACCACTTGTCGGACACTCCAGAATCACCTGCCGGGCATGTGGGAACCACCTCTCAGAGGTGCCACAACAACATGCTGGAGATTGCGGAAGCACCTGCTGAGAAGGCTGGAAGTTCCTGATCCACTCCACAGAACCACCAGCTGGACACACCAAAATGACCTGCCGGCTACGCCACAACCAGTTGGTGAACACTTCGGAATCAACTGCCGGGCTTGCTGGAAGCACCTGCCGGTCACGCCAATATCACCTGCCAGCTACGCCAGAACCGCTTGGCGGACACTCCGGAAACACCTGTCGGGCCTGCCAGAACCACATCTCAGACGTGCCAGAACCATGTGCCCGAGATGCCGGAACCACACCCCGAACAGACTGAAACCACCTGCCAGACCCGCCTGAACCACCTGCCGAGCACACTGGAACCACCTGCTCGACTCGCCGGAACCACCTACCTGACACGCAAAAACCACCAGCCGGGTATGCCAGAACCACTTGGTGGTCACTCCGGAATCATCTGCCAGACATGCCAGAAGCAGCTCTCAGACACACCAGAACAACCTGCCGGAGACGCCAGAAGCACCTGCTGAGCATGCCTGAGCCACCTGCTCGACTCGCAAGAAACACCTGCCAGACACGCCAAAATCACCTGCCTGCTACACCAGAAGCACTTGGCAGACAAGCCGGAATCACGTGAAGGGCATGCCGTCACAATCTCTCAGACGTGCCAGAACCTCGTGCCAGACACCCCAGAACACCCTGCCGGACAGACCGGAACCACCTACCGGACACGCCGGAACCAGCGGCGCGATGCGCCGGAACCACCCCCGGACATGCAAAATCACCTGCCGGCTATGCCAGAAACACTTGGCGAACACACCGGAATCACCTGCCGGGCATGTCGGAAGCACCTCTCAGACATGTCAGAACCACGTGCCAAGGACACCGGAAGCACCTGCCGAGCACGCCGGAACCACCTGCTCGACTCGCCAGAACCACCTGCCGCACACGCCAAAATCACCTGCCAGGTATGCCAGAACCACTTTGTGGACACTCCGAAATCATCTGCCGGACATGCCAGAACCAGCTCTCAGACACCCCAGAACCACATGCCGGACACGCCGGAAGCACCTGCTGAGCATGCCTGAGCCACCTGCTCGACTCGCAAGAAACACCTGCCGGACACGCCAAAATCACCTGCCAAGTACGCCAGAACCACTTGGCGGACACTCCGGAATCACAGGTCGGGCATGCCGGAACCACCTCTCAGACTTGCCAGAACCATGTTCCGGACACGCCGGTACCACCTGCCGAGTATGCCGGAACCACCTGATCCACTCCCGAGAACCACCTGCTGGACACGCCAAAATCACCTTTTGGCTACGCCAGAACCACTCGGCAGACACTCCGGAATAACCTGCCGGGCATGCCGGAACCACCTCTTAGACATGCCAGAAGGACGTGTCGGACACGCCGGAAACACCTACCGGACATCCCGGAACCACCTGCCGAGCACGCCGGAGCCGCCTGCTCGATAGGCCGGAACCACCTGCCAGACAGCCCAAAATCAACAGCTGGCTATGCTAGAAACACCTGGCGGACAGTCCAAAATCACCTGCCTGGCATGCAGGAACCACCTCTCAGACGTAACAGAACCACGTTCCGGACACGCTGGAACCACATCCTGGACAGACTGGAACCACCTGCCGAGCTCGCCGGAACCACCTGCTCGACTGGCAGGACAATCGTGCCGGACACGCCAAAAGGAACTGCCGGCTACACCAGAACCACTTAACCGACACTCCAGAATCACCTGCCTGGCATGCCAGAACCACCTCTCAGACGTGCCAGAAGCACGTGCCGGACATGCCGGGACGACCTACGGGACAGACCGGAACCACCTGCCTGACATGCCGGAACCACCTGCCGAGCACGCCAGAGCCACCTGCTCCCCTTGCCGGAACCACCTGCCAGACAGGCCAAAATCAACAGCTGGCTGTGCGAGAACCACCTGGGGGACAGTCCGGAATCACCTGCCAGCCATGGCGGAACCACCTCTCAGACGTACCAGAACCATGTGCCGGACAATCTGGAAACACGTACTGGACAGACTGGAACCACCTGCCGGCCACGCCTAAACCACCTGCCGAGCAAGACGGAACCACTTGCCGGACACGCCAAAATCACCTGCGGGCTACTCCACAACCACTTGGAGGACTCTCCGGGATGACCTGCCGGGCATGCTGGAACCACCTCTCAGACACGCCAGAACCATGTGGCAGACAGTCCGGAATCACCTGTTGGGCAAGTGGAACCACCTCTGAGACGTACCAGAACCAACTGCCGGACACGCCAAAATCACCTGCCGGCTACGCCAGAACCACTTGGCGGACACTCCGGAATCAGCTGCCGGGCATGCCAGCACAACCTCTCAGAAGTGCCAGAAGCACGTGCCGGACAGGCTGGAACCATCTCCCGGACAGACTGGAACCACAGGAAACACTCGCCGGAACCACCTGCTTGACTCACCGGTCCCACCTGCAGGACACACCAAAATCACCTGCCTGCTACACCAGAACCACTTGGGGCACAAGCCGGAATCACGTGAAGGGCATGCCGGCACAACCTCACAGACGTGCCAGAACCTCCTGCCGGACACCTCAGAACCACCTGCCAGACAGACTGCAACCACCTGCCGGACACGCGGGAACCACCGGCTCGACCCGCCGGAACCACTGCCAGACATGCAAAATCACCTGCCAGCTACACCAGAACCACTTGGCAAACACTCCGGAATCACCTGCCGGGCATGCCGGAACCACCTCTCAGACATGCCAGAACCACGTGCCAATGACACCAGAAGCACCTGCCGAGCATGCCGGAACCACCTGCTCGACTCGCCAGAACCACCTGCCGGACACGCCAAAATCACCTGCCGGCTACGCCACAACCACTCGGCAGACACTCCGGTATCAGCTGCCGGGCATGCCGGAACCACCTCTCAGAGGTGCCAGAACCACATGACAGAGAGACTGGAAGCAACTGCCGAACTCGCCGGAAACACCTGCTGGACATGCCGGAACCACCTACCTGACAGTCCAAAATCATATGCCGGCTATGCCAAAACCACTTGGTGGACGCTCCAGAATCTCCTGGAGGGCATGCCGGAACCACGTCATGGACAGACTGCAAACACCTGCCAGACACGCCAGAACCACCTTCTCGAGTCGCCAGAACCACCTGCCGGCCACGCCAAAATCACCTGCCGGCTACGCCACAACCAGTTGGTGAACACTTCGGAATCACCTGCCGCGCTTGCCGGAACCACCTGCCGGTCACGCCAAAATCACCTGCCGGCTACGCCAGAACCACTCGGCAGAGACTCCGGAACCACCTCCAGGACAGACCGGAATCACCTGCCGGACACGCCGGGACCACCTGCTTGACTCGCCAGAACCACCTGCCGGACACGCCAAAATCACCAGCCGGCTACTCCACAACCACTTGTCGAACACTCCAGAATCACCTGCCGGGCATGTTGGAAGCACCTCTCAGACGCGCCAGAACCATGTGGCAGAGAGTCCGGAATCACCTGTTGGGCATGTGGAACCACCTCTGAGACGTACCAGAACCACCTGCCGGACACGCCAAAATCACCTGCCGGCTATGCCAGAACCACTTGGCGGACACTCCGGAATCACCTGCCGGGCATGCCAGAACCAGCTCTCAGAAACACCAGAACCACATGCTGGACACGCCGGAAGCACCTGCTGAGCATGCCTGAGCCACCTGCTCGACTCGCAAGAAACACCTGCCGGACACGCCAAAATCACCTGCCGAGTACGCCAGAACCACTTGGCGGACACTCCGGAATCACAGGTCGGGCATGCCAGAACCACCTCTCAGACTTGCCAGAACCATGTTCCGGACACGCCGGTACCACCTGCCGAGTATGCCGGAACCACCTGATCCACTCCCGAGGACCACCTGCTGGACACGCCAAAATCACCTGCTGGCTACGCCAGAACCACTCGGCAGACACTCCGGAATAACCTGCCGGGCATGCCGGAACCACCTCTTAGACATGCCAGAAGGACGTGTCGGACACGCCGGAAACACCTACCGGACAGACCGGAACCACCTGCCAGACATCCTGGAACCACCTGCCGAGCACGCCGGAGCCGCGTGCTCGATAGGCCGGAACCACCTGCCAGACAGGCCAAAATCAACAGCTGGCTATGCTAGAAACACCTGGCGGACAGTCCAAAATCACCTGCCTGGCATGCAGGAACCACCTCTCAGACGTAACAGAACCACATGACAGAGAGACTGGAAGCAACTGCCGAACTCGCCGGAAACACCTGCTGGACATGCCGGAACCACCTACCTGACAGTCCAAAATCATATGCCGGCTATGCCAAAACCACTTGGTGGACACTCCAGAATCACCTGGAGGGCATGCCGGAACCACATCATGGACAGACTGCAAACACCTGCCGGACACGCCGGAAGCACCTGCTCGACTCGCCAGAACCACCTGCCGGACACGCCAAAATCACCTGCCGGCTACGCCAGAACCAATCGGCAGAGACTCCGGAGCCACCTCCAGGACAGACCGGAATCACCTGCCGGACACGCCGGGACCACCTGCTTGACTCGCCAGAACCACCTGCCGGACACGCCAAAATCACCAGCCGGCTACTCCACAACCACTTGTCGGACACTCCAGAATCACCTGCCGGGCATGTGGGAACCACCTCTCAGAGGTGCCACAACAACATGCTGGAGATTGCAGAAGCACCTGCTGAGAAGGCCGGAAGTTCCTGATCCACTCCACAGAACCACCTGCTGGACACACCAAAATGACCTGCCGGCTACGCCACAACCAGTTGGTGAACACTTCGGAATCAACTGCCGGGCTTGCTGGAAGCACCTGCCGGTCACGCCAATATCACCTGCCAGCTACGCCAGAACCGCTTGGCGGACACTCCGGAAACACCTGTCGGGCCTGCCAGAACCACATCTCAGACGTGCCAGAACCATGTGCCCGAGATGCCGGAACCACACCCCGAACAGACTGAAACCACCTGCCAGACCCGCCTGAACCACCTGCCGAGCACACTGGAACCACCTGCTCGACTCGCCGGAACCACCTACCTGACACGCAAAAACCACCGGCCGGGTATGCCAGAACCACTTGGTGGTCACTCCGGAATCATCTGCCAGACATGCCAGAAGCAGCTCTCAGACACACCAGAACAACCTGCCGGAGACGCCAGAAGCACCTGCTGAGCATGCCTGAGCCACCTGCTCGACTCGCAAGAAACACCTGCCAGACACGCCAAAATCACCTGCCTGCTACACCAGAAGCACTTGGCAGACAAGCCGGAATCACGTGAAGGGCATGCCGTCACAATCTCTCAGACGTGCCAGAACCTCGTGCCGGACACCCCAGAACACCCTGCCGGACAGACCGGAACCACCTGCCGGACACGCCGGAACCACCGGCGCGACGCGCCGGAACCACCCCCGGACATGCAAAATCACCTGCCGGCTACGCCAGAAACACTTGGCGAACACACCGGAATCACCTGCCGGGCATGTCGGAAGCACCTCTCAGACATGTCAGAACCACGTGCCAAGGACACCGGAAGCACCTGCCGAGCACGCCGGAACCACCTGCTCGACTCGCCAGAACCACCTGCCGCACACGCCAAAATCACCTGCCAGGTATGCCAGAACCACTTTGTGGACACTCCGAAATCATCTGCCGGACATGCCAGAACCAGCTCTCAGACACCCCAGAACCACATGCCGGAGAGACTGGAAGCAACTGCCGAACTCGCCGGAAACACCTGCTGGACATGCCGGAACCACCTGCCTGACAGTCCAAAATCATATGCCGGCTATGCCAAAACCACTTGGTGGATGCTCCAGAATCTCCTGGAGGGCATGCCGGAACCACGTCATGGACAGACTGCAAACACCTGCCAGACACGCCAGAACCACCTTCTCGAGTCGCCAGAGCCACCTGCCGGACACGCCAAAATCACCTGCCGGCTACGCCACAACCAGTTGGTGAACACTTCGGAATCACCTGCCGTGCTTGCCGGAACCACCTGCCGGTCACGCCAAAATCACCTGCCGGCTACGCCAGAACCACTCGGCAGAGACTCCGGAACCACCTCCAGGACAGACCAGAATCACCTGCCGGACACGCCGGAACCACCTGCTCGACTCGCCAGAGCCACCTGCCGGACACGCCAAAATCACCTGCCGGCTACGCCAGAACCACTCGGCAGAGACTCCGGAACCACCTCCAGGACAGACTGGAATCACCTGCCGGACACGCCGGGACCACCTGCTTGACTCGCCAGAACCACCTGCCGGACACGCCAAAATCACCAGCCGGCTACTCCACAACCACTTGTCGAACACTCCAGAATCACCTGCCGGGCATGTTGGAAGCACCTCTCAGACGCGCCAGAACCATGTGGCAGAGAGTCCGGAATCACCTGTTGGGCATGTGGAACCACCTCTGAGACGTACCAGAACCACCTGCCGGACACGCCAAAATCACCTGCCGGCTATGCCAGAACCACTTGGCGGACACTCCGGAATCACCTGCCGGGCATGCCAGAACCAGCTCTCAGAAACACCAGAACCACATGCTGGACACGCCGGAAGCACCTGCTGAGCATGCCTGAGCCACCTGCTCGACTCGCAAGAAACACCTGCCGGACACGCCAAAATCACCTGCCGAGTACGCCAGAACCACTTGGCGGACACTCCGGAATCACAGGTCGGGCATGCCGGAACCACCTCTCAGACTTGCCAGAACCATGGTCCGGACACGCCGGTACCACCTGCCGAGTATGCCGGAACCACCTGATCCACTCCCGAGGACCACCTGCTGGACACGCCAAAATCACCTGCTGGCTACGCCAGAACCACTCGGCAGACACTCCGGAATAACCTGCCAGGCATGCCGGAACCACCTCTTAGACATGCCAGAAGGACGTGTCGGACACGCCGGAAACACCTACCGGACAGACCGGAACCACCTGCCAGACATCCCGGAACCACCTGCCGAGCACGCCGGAGCTGCGTGCTCGATAGGCCGGAACCACCTGCCAGACAGGCCAAAATCAACAGCTGGCTATGCTAGAAACACCTGGCGGACAGTCCAAAATCACCTGCCTGGCATGCAGGAACCACCTCTCAGACGTAACAGAACCACGTTCCGGACACGCTGGAACCACATCCTGGACAGACTGAACCACCTGCCGAGCTCGCCGGAACCACCTGCTCGACTGGCAGGACAATCGTGCCGGACACGCCAAAAGGAACTGCCGGCTACACCAGAACCACTTAACCGACACTCCAGAATCACCTGCCTGGCATGCCAGAACCACCTCTCAGACGTGCCAGAAGCACGTGCCGGACATGCCGGGACGACCTACGGGACAGACCGGAACCACCTGCCTGACATGCCGGAACCACCTGCCGAGCACGCCAGAGCCACCTGCTCCCCTTGCCGGAACCACCTGCCAGACAGGCCAAAATCAACAGCTGGCTGTGCGAGAACCACCTGGGGGACAGTCCGGAATCACCTGCCAGCCATGGCGGAACCACCTCTCAGACGTACCAGAACCACGTGCCGGACAATCTGGAAACACGTACTGGACAGACTGGAACCACCTGCCGGCCACGCCTGAACCACCTGCCGAGCACGACGGAACCACCTGCCGGACACGCCAAAATCACCTGCGGGCTACTCCACAACCACTTGGAGGACTCTCCGGGATGACCTGCCGGGCATGCTGGAACCACCTCTCAGACGCGCCAGAACCATGTGGCAGACAGTCCGGAATCACCTGTTGGGCATGTGGAACCACCTCTGAGACGTACCAGAACCACCTGCCGGACACGCCAAAATCACCTGCCGGCTACGCCAGAACCACTTGGCGGACACTCCGGAATCACCTGCCGGGCATGCCAGCACAACCTCTCAGAAGTGCCAGAAGCACGTGCCGGACAGGCCGGAACCATCTCCCGGACAGACTGGAACCACAGGAAACACTCGCCGGAACCACCTGCTTGACTCACCGGTCCCACCTGCAGGACACACCAAAATCACCTGCCCGCTACACCAGAACCACTTGGCGCACAAGCCGGAATCACGTGAAGGGCATGCCGGCACAACCTCACAGACGTGCCAGAACCTCCTGCCGGACACCTCAGAACCACCTGCCAGACAGACTGCAACCACCTGCCGGACACGCGGGAACCACCGGCTCGACCCGCCGGAACCACTGCCACACATGCAAAATCACCTGCCGGCTACACCAGAACCACTTGGCAAACAATCCGGAATCACCTGAAGGGCATGCCGGAACCACCTCTCAGACATGCCAGAACCACGTGCCAATGACACCAGAAGCACCTGCCGAGCATGCCGGAACCACCTGCTCGACTCGCCAGAACCACCTGCCAGTCATGCAAAAATCACCTGCCGGCTTCGCCACAACCAGTTGGTGAACACTTCCCCATCACCTGCCGGGCTTGCTGGAACCACCTGACGGTCACGTCAAAATCACCTGCCAACTACGCCAGAACCACTTGTCGACACTGCGGAAACACCTGTCGGGCCAGCCAGAACTACATCTCAGACGTGCCAGAACCTTGTGCGTGTGATGCCGGAACCACACCCCGAACAGACGGAAACCACCTGCCAGACCCGCCTGAACCACCTGCCGAGCACGCCGGAGCCACCTGTTCGACTCACCGGAAGCACCTGCCAGACAGGCCAAAATCAACAGCTGGCTATGCTAGAAACACCTGGCGGACAGTCCAAAATCACCTGCCTGGCATGCAGGAACCACCTCTCAGACGTAACAGAACCACGTTCCGGACACACTGGAATCACATCCTGGACAGACTGGAACCACCTGCCGAGCACTCCGGAACCACCTGCTCGACTCGCACGACCCACGTGCTGGACACGCCAAAATGAACTTTCGGCTACACCAGAACCACTTACCCGACACTCCAGAATCACCTGCCTGGCATGCCAGAACCACCTCTCACACGTTGCAGAAGCACGTGCCGGACATGCCGGAACGACCGATCGGACAGAACGGAACCACCTGCCAGACACGCCGGAACCACCTGCTGAACACGCCACAGCCACCTGCTCGACTCGCCGGATCCACCGGCCGGACAGGCCAATATCAACTGCTGGCTATGCCAGAACCACCTGGGGGACAGTCCGGAATCACCTGCCAGCCATGGCGGAACCACCTCTCAGACGTACAAGAACCACGTGCCGGACAAGCTCGAAACACTTACTGGACAGACTGGAACCACCTGCCGGCCACGCCTGAACCACCTGCCGAGCACGATGGAACCACCTGCCGGACACGCCAAAATCACCTGCGGGGTACACCAGAACCACTTGGAGAACTCTCCGGGATGACCTGCCGGGCATGCTGGAACCAACTCTCAGACGTACCAGAAGCACGTGGCGGACACCCCAGCACCACCTGCCGGACAGACCGCAACCACCTGCCGGACAGGCCGGAACCACCGGCTCGACCCGCCGGAACCACCGCCAGACATGCAAAATCTCCTGCCGGCTACGCCAGAACCACTTGGCGAACACTCCGGAATCACCTGCCGGGCATGCCGGAACCACCTCTCAGACATGCCAGAACCACGTGCCAATGACCCCGGAAGCACCTGTCGAGCACGCCGGAACCACCTGCTCGACTCGCCAGAACCACCTGCCGGACACGCCAAAATCACCTGCCGGCTACGCCACAACCACTCGGCAGGCACTCCGGTATCAGCTGCCGGGCATGCCGGAACCACCTCTCAGAGGTGCCAGAACCACATGCCGGAGAGACTGGAAGCAACTGCCGAACTCGCCGGAAACACCTGCTGGACATGCCGGAACCACCTGCCTGACAGTCCAAAATCATATGCCGGCTATGCCAAAACCACTTGGTGGACGCTCCAGAATCTCCTGGAGGGCATGCCGGAACCACGTCATGGACAGACTGCAAACACCTGCCAGACACGCCAGAACCACCTTCTCGAGTCGCCAGAACCACCTGCCGGACACGCCAAAATCACCTGCCGGCTACGCCACAACCAGTTGGTGAACACTTCGGAATCACCTGCCGCGCTTGCCGGAACCACCTGCCGGTCACGCCAAAATCACCTGCCGGCTACGCCAGAACCACTCGGCAGAGACTCCGGAACCACCTCCAGGACAGACCAGAATCACCTGCCGGACATGCCGGAACCACCTGCTCGACTCGCCAGAGCCACCTGCCGGACACGCCAAAATCACCTGCCGGCTACGCCAGAACCACTCGGCAGAGACTCCGGAACCACCTCCAGGACAGACCGGAATCACCTGCCGGACACGCCGGGACCACCTGCTTGACTCGCCAGAACCACCTGCCAGACACGCCAAAATCACCAGCCGGCTACTCCACAACCACTTGTCGAACACTCCAGAATCACCTGCCGGGCATGTTGGAAGCACCTCTCAGACGCGCCAGAACCATGTGGCAGAGAGTCCGGAATCACCTGTTGGGCATGTGGAACCACCTCTGAGACGTACCAGAACCACCTGCCGGACACGCCAAAATCACCTGCCGGCTATGCCAGAACCACTTGGCGGACACTCCGGAATCACCTGCCGGGCATGCCAGAACCAGCTCTCAGACACACCAGAACCACATGCTGGACACGCCGGAAGCACCTGCTGAGCATGCCTGAGCCACCTGCTCGACTCGCAAGAAACACCTGCCGGACACGCCAAAATCACCTGCCGAGTACGCCAGAACCACTTGGCGGACACTCCAGAATCACAGGTCGGGCATGCCAGAACCACCTCTCAGACTTGCCAGAACCATGGTCCGGACACGCCGGTACCACCTGCCGAGTATGCCGGAACCACCTGATCCACTCCCGAGGACCACCTGCTGGACACGCCAAAATCACCTGCTGGCTACGCCAGAACCACTCGGCAGACACTCCGGAATAACCTGCCAGGCATGCCGGAACCACCTATTAGACATGCCAGAAGGACGTGTCGGACACGCCGGAAACACCTACCGGACAGACCGGAACCACCTGCCAGACATCCCGGAACCACCTGCCGAGCACGCCGGAGCTGCGTGCTCGATAGGCCGGAACCACCTGCCAGACAGGCCAAAATCAACAGCTGGCTATGCTAGAAACACCTGGCGGACAGTCCAAAATCACCTGCCTGGCATGCAGGAACCACCTCTCAGACGTAACAGAACCACGTTCCGGACACGCTGGAACCACATCCTGGACAGACTGAACCACCTGCCGAGCTCGCCGGAACCACCTGCTCGACTGGCAGGACAATCGTGCCGGACACGCCAAAAGGAACTGCCGGCTACACCAGAACCACTTAACCGACACTCCAGAATCACCTGCCTGGCATGCCAGAACCACCTCTCAGACGTGCCAGAAGCACGTGCCGGACATGCCGGGACGACCTACGGGACAGACCGGAACCACCTGCCTGACATGCCGGAACCACCTGCCGAGCACGCCAGAGCCACCTGCTCCCCTTGCCGGAACCACCTGCCAGACAGGCCAAAATCAACAGCTGGCTGTGCGAGAACCACCTGGGGGACAGTCCGGAATCACCTGCCAGCCATGGCGGAACCACCTCTCAGACGTACCAGAACCACGTGCCGGACAATCTGGAAACACGTACTGGACAGACTGGAACCACCTGCCGGCCACGCCTGAACCACCTGCCGAGCACGACGGAACCACCTGCCGGACACGCCAAAATCACCTGCGGGCTACTCCACAACCACTTGGAGGACTCTCCGGGATGACCTGCCGGGCATGCTGGAACCACCTCTCAGACGCGCCAGAACCATGTGGCAGACAGTCCGGAATCACCTGTTGGGCATGTGGAACCACCTCTGAGACGTACCAGAACCACCTGCCGGACACGCCAAAATCACCTGCCGGCTACGCCAGAACCACTTGGCGGACACTCCGGAATCACCTGCCGGGCATGCCAGCACAACCTCTCAGAAGTGCCAGAAGCACGTGCCGGACAGGCCGGAACCATCTCCCGGACAGACTGGAACCACAGGAAACACTCGCCGGAACCACCTGCTTGACTCACCGGTCCCACCTGCAGGACACACCAAAATCACCTGCCCGCTACACCAGAACCACTTGGCGCACAAGCCGGAATCACGTGAAGGGCATGCCGGCACAACCTCACAGACGTGCCAGAACCTCCTGCCGGACACCTCAGAACCACCTGCCAGACAGACTGCAACCACCTGCCGGACACGCGGGAACCACCGGCTCGACCCGCCGGAACCACTGCCAGACATGCAAAATCACCTGCCGGCTACACCAGAACCACTTGGCAAACAATCCGGAATCACCTGAAGGGCATGCCGGAACCACCTCTCAGACATGCCAGAACCACGTGCCAATGACACCAGAAGCACCTGCCGAGCATGCCGGAACCACCTGCTCGACTCGCCAGAACCACCTGCCAGTCATGCAAAAATCACCTGCCGGCTTCGCCACAACCAGTTGGTGAACACTTCCCCATCACCTGCCGGGCTTGCTGGAACCACCTGCCGGTCACGTCAAAATCACCTGCCAACTACGCCAGAACCACTTGTCGACACTGCGGAAACACCTGTCGGGCCGGCCAGAACTACATCTCAGACGTGCCAGAACCTTGTGCGTGTGATGCCGGAACCACACCCCGAACAGACGGAAACCACCTGCCAGACCCGCCTGAACCACCTGCCGAGCACGCCGGAGCCACCTGTTCGACTCACCGGAAGCACCTGCCAGACAGGCCAAAATCAACAGCTGGCTATGCGAGAACCATCTGGCGGACAGTCCGGAATCACCTGCCGGGCATGCAGGAACCACCTCTCAGATGTAACGGAACCACGAGCCGGACACGCTGGAACCACGTCCTGGACAGACTGGAACCACCTGCCGAGCACTCCGGAACCACCTGCTCGACTCGCACGACCCACGTGCTGGACACGCCAAAATGAACTTTCGGCTACACCAGAACCACTTACCCGACACTCCAGAATCACCTGCCTGGCATGCCAGAACCACCTCTCACACGTTGCAGAAGCACGTGCCGGACATGCCGGAACGACCGATCGGACAGAACGGAACCACCTGCCAGACACGCCGGAACCACCTGCTGAACACGCCACAGCCACCTGCTCGACTCGCCGGATCCACCGGCCGGACAGGCCAATATCAACTGCTGGCTATGCCAGAACCACCTGGGGGACAGTCCGGAATCACCTGCCAGCCATGGCGGAACCACCTCTCAGACGTACAAGAACCACGTGCCGGACAAGCTCGAAACACTTACTGGACAGACTGGAACCACCTGCCGGCCACGCCTGAACCACCTGCCGAGCACGATGGAACCACCTGCCGGACACGCCAAAATCACCTGCGGGGTACACCAGAACCACTTGGAGAACTCTCCGGGATGACCTGCCGGGCATGCTGGAACCAACTCTCAGACGTACCAGAAGCACGTGGCGGACACCCCAGCACCACCTGCCGGACAGACCGCAACCACCTGCCGGACAGGCCGGAACCACCGGCTCGACCCGCCGGAACCACCGCCAGACATGCAAAATCTCCTGCCGGCTACGCCAGAACCACTTGGCGAACACTCCGGAATCACCTGCCGGGCATGCCGGAACCACCTCTCAGACATGCCAGAACCACGTGCCAATGACCCCGGAAGCACCTGTCGAGCACGCCGGAACCACCTGCTCGACTCGCCAGAACCACCTGCCGGACACGCCAAAATCACCTGCCGGCTACGCCACAACCACTCGGCAGGCACTCCGGTATCAGCTGCCGGGCATGCCGGAACCACCTCTCAGAGGTGCCAGAACCACATGCCGGAGAGACTGGAAGCAACTGCCGAACTCGCCGGAAACACCTGCTGGACATGCCGGAACCACCTGCCTGACAGTCCAAAATCATATGCCGGCTATGCCAAAACCACTTGGTGGACGCTCCAGAATCTCCTGGAGGGCATGCCGGAACCACGTCATGGACAGACTGCAAACACCTGCCAGACACGCCAGAACCACCTTCTCGAGTCGCCAGAACCACCTGCCGGACACGCCAAAATCACCTGCCGGCTACGCCACAACCAGTTGGTGAACACTTCGGAATCACCTGCCGCGCTTGCCGGAACCACCTGCCGGTCACGCCAAAATCACCTGCCGGCTACGCCAGAACCACTCGGCAGAGACTCCGGAACCACCTCCAGGACAGACCAGAATCACCTGCCGGACATGCCGGAACCACCTGCTCGACTCGCCAGAGCCACCTGCCGGACACGCCAAAATCACCTGCCGGCTACGCCAGAACCACTCGGCAGAGACTCCGGAACCACCTCCAGGACAGACCGGAATCACCTGCCGGACACGCCGGGACCACCTGCTTGACTCGCCAGAACCACCTGCCAGACACGCCAAAATCACCAGCCGGCTACTCCACAACCACTTGTCGAACACTCCAGAATCACCTGCCGGGCATGTTGGAAGCACCTCTCAGACGCGCCAGAACCATGTGGCAGAGAGTCCGGAATCACCTGTTGGGCATGTGGAACCACCTCTGAGACGTACCAGAACCACCTGCCGGACACGCCAAAATCACCTGCCGGCTATGCCAGAACCACTTGGCGGACACTCCAGAATCACCTGCCGGGCATGCCAGATCCAGCTCTCAGACACACCAGAACCACATGCTGGACACGCCGGAAGCACCTGCTGAGCATGCCTGAGCCACCTGCTCGACTCGCAAGAAACACCTGCCGGACAGGCCAAAATCACCTGCCGAGTACGCCAGAACCACTTGGCGGACACTCCAGAATCACAGGTCGGGCATGCCAGAACCACCTCTCAGACTTGCCAGAACCATGGTCCGGACACGCCGGTACCACCTGCCGAGTATGCCGGAACCACCTGATCCACTCCCGAGGACCACCTGCTGGACACGCCAAAATCACCTGCTGGCTACGCCAGAACCACTCGGCAGACACTCCGGAATAACCTGCCAGGCATGCTGGAACCACCTATTAGACATGCCAGAAGGACGTGTCGGACACGCCGGAAACACCTACCGGACAGACCGGAACCACCTGCCAGACATCCCGGAACCACCTGCCGAGCACGCCGGAGCTGCGTGCTCGATAGGCCGGAACCACCTGCCAGACAGGCCAAAATCAACAGCTGGCTATGCTAGAAACACCTGGCGGACAGTCCAAAATCACCTGCCTGGCATGCAGGAACCACCTCTCAGACGTAACAGAACCACGTTCCGGACACGCTGGAACCACATCCTGGACAGACTGAACCACCTGCCGAGCTCGCCGGAACCACCTGCTCGACTGGCAGGACAATCGTGCCGGACACGCCAAAAGGAACTGCCGGCTACACCAGAACCACTTAACCGACACTCCAGAATCACCTGCCTGGCATGCCAGAACCACCTCTCAGACGTGCCAGAAGCACGTGCCGGACATGCCGGGACGACCTACGGGACAGACCGGAACCACCTGCCTGACATGCCGGAACCACCTGCCGAGCACGCCAGAGCCACCTGCTCCCCTTGCCGGAACCACCTGCCAGACAGGCCAAAATCAACAGCTGGCTGTGCGAGAACCACCTGGGGGACAGTCCGGAATCACCTGCCAGCCATGGCGGAACCACCTCTCAGACGTACCAGAACCACGTGCCGGACAATCTGGAAACACGTACTGGACAGACTGGAACCACCTGCCGGCCACGCCTGAACCACCTGCCGAGCACGACGGAACCACCTGCCGGACACGCCAAAATCACCTGCGGGCTACTCCACAACCACTTGGAGGACTCTCCGGGATGACCTGCCGGGCATGCTGGAACCACCTCTCAGACGCGCCAGAACCATGTGGCAGACAGTCCGGAATCACCTGTTGGGCATGTGGAACCACCTCTGAGACGTACCAGAACCACCTGCCGGACACGCCAAAATCACCTGCCGGCTACGCCAGAACCACTTGGCGGACACTCCGGAATCACCTGCCGGGCATGCCAGCACAACCTCTCAGAAGTGCCAGAAGCACGTGCCGGACAGGCCGGAACCATCTCCCGGACAGACTGGAACCACAGGAAACACTCGCCGGAACCACCTGCTTGACTCACCGGTCCCACCTGCAGGACACACCAAAATCACCTGCCCGCTACACCAGAACCACTTGGCGCACAAGCCGGAATCACGTGAAGGGCATGCCGGCACAACCTCACAGACGTGCCAGAACCTCCTGCCGGACACCTCAGAACCACCTGCCAGACAGACTGCAACCACCTGCCGGACACGCGGGAAGCACCGGCTCGACCCGCCGGAACCACTGCCAGACATGCAAAATCACCTGCCGGCTACACCAGAACCACTTGGCAAACAATCCGGAATCACCTGAAGGGCATGCCGGAACCACCTCTCAGACATGCCAGAACCACGTGCCAATGACACCAGAAGCACCTGCCGAGCATGCCGGAACCACCTGCTCGACTCGCCAGAACCACCTGCCAGTCATGCAAAAATCACCTGCCGGCTTCGCCACAACCAGTTGGTGAACACTTCCCCATCACCTGCCGGGCTTGCTGGAACCACCTGCCGGTCACGTCAAAATCACCTGCCAACTACGCCAGAACCACTTGTCGACACTGCGGAAACACCTGTCGGGCCGGCCAGAACTACATCTCAGACGTGCCAGAACCTTGTGCGTGTGATGCCGGAACCACACCCCGAACAGACGGAAACCACCTGCCAGACCCGCCTGAACCACCTGCCGAGCACGCCGGAGCCACCTGTTCGACTCACCGGAAGCACCTGCCAGACAGGCCAAAATCAACAGCTGGCTATGCGAGAACCATCTGGCGGACAGTCCGGAATCACCTGCCGGGCATGCAGGAACCACCTCTCAGATGTAACGGAACCACGAGCCGGACACGCTGGAACCACGTCCTGGACAGACTGGAACCACCTGCCGAGCACTCCGGAACCACCTGCTCGACTCGCACGACCCACGTGCTGGACACGCCAAAATGAACTTTCGGCTACACCAGAACCACTTACCCGACACTCCAGAATCACCTGCCTGGCATGCCAGAACCAATCGGCAGAGACTCAGGAGCCACCTCCAGGACAGACCGGAATCACCTGCCGGACACGCCGGGACCACCTGCTTGACTCGCCAGAACCACCTGCCGGACACGCCAAAATCACCAGCCGGCTACTCCACAACCACTTGTCGGACACTCCAGAATCACCTGCCGGGCATGTGGGAACCACCTCTCAGAGGTGCCACAACAACATGCTGGAGATTGCGGAAGCACCTGCTGAGAAGGCTGGAAGTTCCTGATCCACTCCACAGAACCACCAGCTGGACACACCAAAATGACCTGCCGGCTACGCCACAACCAGTTGGTGAACACTTCGGAATCAACTGCCGGGCTTGCTGGAAGCACCTGCCGGTCACGCCAATATCACCTGCCAGCTACGCCAGAACCGCTTGGCGGACACTCCGGAAACACCTGTCGGGCCTGCCAGAACCACATCTCAGACGTGCCAGAACCATGTGCCCGAGATGCCGGAACCACACCCCGAACAGACTGAAACCACCTGCCAGACCCGCCTGAACCACCTGCCGAGCACACTGGAACCACCTGCTCGACTCGCCGGAACCACCTACCTGACACGCAAAAACCACCAGCCGGGTATGCCAGAACCACTTGGTGGTCACTCCGGAATCATCTGCCAGACATGCCAGAAGCAGCTCTCAGACACACCAGAACAACCTGCCGGAGACGCCAGAAGCACCTGCTGAGCATGCCTGAGCCACCTGCTCGACTCGCAAGAAACACCTGCCAGACACGCCAAAATCACCTGCCTGCTACACCAGAAGCACTTGGCAGACAAGCCGGAATCACGTGAAGGGCATGCCGTCACAATCTCTCAGACGTGCCAGAACCTCGTGCCAGACACCCCAGAACACCCTGCCGGACAGACCGGAACCACCTGCCGGACACGCCGGAACCAGCGGCGCGATGCGCCGGAACCACCCCCGGACATGCAAAATCACCTGCCGGCTATGCCAGAAACACTTGGCGAACACACCGGAATCACCTGCCGGGCATGTCGGAAGCACCTCTCAGACATGTCAGAACCACGTGCCAAGGACACCGGAAGCACCTGCCGAGCACGCCGGAACCACCTGCTCGACTCGCCAGAACCACCTGCCGCACACGCCAAAATCACCTGCCAGGTATGCCAGAACCACTTTGTGGACACTCCGAAATCATCTGCCGGACATGCCAGAACCAGCTCTCAGACACCCCAGAACCACATGCCGGACACGCCGGAAGCACCTGCTGAGCATGCCTGAGCCACCTGCTCGACTCGCAAGAAACACCTGCCGGACACGCCAAAATCACCTGCCAAGTACGCCAGAACCACTTGGCAGACACTCCGGAATCACAGGTCGGGCATGCCGGAACCACCTCTCAGACTTGCCAGAACCATGTTCCGGACACGCCGGTACCACCTGCCGAGTATGCCGGAACCACCTGATCCACTCCCGAGAACCACCTGCTGGACACGCCAAAATCACCTGCTGGCTACGCCAGAACCACTCGGCAGACACTCCGGAATAACCTGCCGGGCATGCCGGAACCACCTCTTAGACATGCCAGAAGGACGTGTCGGACACGCCGGAAACACCTACCGGACATCCCGGAACCACCTGCCGAGCACGCCGGAGCCGCCTGCTCGATAGGCCGGAACCACCTGCCAGACAGCCCAAAATCAACAGCTGGCTATGCTAGAAACACCTGGCGGACAGTCCAAAATCACCTGCCTGGCATGCAGGAACCACCTCTCAGACGTAACAGAACCACGTTCCGGACACGCTGGAACCACATCCTGGACAGACTGGAACCACCTGCCGAGCTCGCCGGAACCACCTGCTCGACTGGCAGGACAATCGTGCCGGACACGCCAAAAGGAACTGCCGGCTACACCAGAACCACTTAACCGACACTCCAGAATCACCTGCCTGGCATGCCAGAACCACCTCTCAGACGTGCCAGAAGCACGTGCCGGACATGCCGGGACGACCTACGGGACAGACCGGAACCACCTGCCTGACATGCCGGAACCACCTGCCGAGCACGCCAGAGCCACCTGCTCCCCTTGCCGGAACCACCTGCCAGACAGGCCAAAATCAACAGCTGGCTGTGCGAGAACCACGTGGGGGACAGTCCGGAATCACCTGCCAGCCATGGCGGAACCACCTCTCAGACGTACCAGAACCATGTGCCGGACAATCTGGAAACACGTACTGGACAGACTGGAACCACCTGCCGGCCACGCCTGAACCACCTGCCGAGCACGACGGAACCACCTGCTCGACTCGCCAGAACCACCTGCCGCACACGCCAAAATCACCTGCCAGGTATGCCAGAACCACTTTGTGGACACTCCGAAATCATCTGCCGGACATGCCAGAACCAGCTCTCAGACACCCCAGAACCACATGCCGGACACGCCGGAAGCACCTGCTGAGCATGCCTGAGCCACCTGCTCGACTCGCAAGAAACACCTGCCGGACACGCCAAAATCACCTGCCGAGTACGCCAGAACCACTTGGCGGACACTCCGGAATCACAGGTCGGGCATGCCGGAACCACCTCTCAGACTTGCCAGAACCATGGTCCGGACATGCCGGTACCACCTGCCGAGTATGCCGGAACCACCTGATCCACTCCCGAGAACCACCTGCTGGACACGCCAAAATCACCTGCTGGCTATGCCAGAAACACTCGGCAGACACTCCGGAATAACCTGCCGGGCATGCCGGAACCACCTCTTAGACATGCCAGAAGGACGTGTCGGACACGCCGGAAACACCTACCGGACAGACCGGAACCACCTGCCAGACATCCCGGAACCACCTGCCGAGCACGCCGGAGCCGCCTGCTCGATAGGCCGGAACCACCTGCCAGACAGGCCAAAATCAACAGCTGGCTATGCTAGAAACACCTGGCGGACAGTCCAAAATCACCTGCCTGGCATGCAGGAACCACCTCTCAGACGTAACAGAACCACGTTCCGGACACACTGGAATCACATCCTGGACAGACTGGAACCACCTGCCGAGCACTCCGGAACCACCTGCTCGACTCGCACGACCCACGTGCTGGACACGCCAAAATGAACTTTCGGCTACACCAGAACCACTTACCCGACACTCCAGAATCACCTGCCTGGCATGCCAGAACCACCTCTCACACGTTCCAGAAGCACGTGCCGGACATGCCGGAACGACCTATCGGACAGAACGGAACCACCTGCCAGACACGCCGGAACCACCTGCTGAACACACCACAGCCACCTGCTCGACTCGCCGGATCCACCGGCCGGACAGGCCAATATCAACTGCTGGCTATGCCAGAACCACCTGGGGGACAGTCCGGAATCACCTGCCAGCCATGGCGGAACCACCTCTCAGACGTACAAGAACCACGTGCCGGACAAGCTGGAAACACTTACTGGACAGACTGGAACCACCTGCCGGCCACGCCTGAACCACCTGCCGAGCACGATGGAACCACCTGACGGACACGCCAAAATCACCTGCGGGGTACACCAGAACCACTTGGAGAACTCTCCGGGATGACCTGCCGGGCATGCTGGAACCACCTCTCAGACGTACCAGAAGCACTTGGCGGACACCCCAGCACCACCTGCCGGACAGACCGCAACCACCTGCCGGACAGGCCGGAACCACCGGCTCGACCCGCCGGAACCACCGCCGGACATGCAAAATCACCTGCCGGCTACGCCAGAACCACTTGGTGAACACTCCGGAATCACCTGCCGGGCATGCCGGAACCACCTCTCAGACATGCCAGAACCACGTGCCAATGACCCCGGAAGCACCCGCCGAGCACGCCGGAACCACCTGCTCGACTCGCCAGAACCACCTGCCGGACACGCCAAAATCACCTGCCGGCTACGCCACAACCACTCGGCAGACACTCCGGTATCAGCTGCCGGGCATGCCGGAACCACCTCTCAGAGGTGCCAGAACCACATGACGGAGAGACTGGAAGCAACTGCCGAACTCGCCTGAAACACCTGCTGGACATGCCGCAACCACCTGCCTGACAGTCCAAAATCATATGCCGGCTATGCCAAAACCACTTGGTGGACACTCCAGAATCACCTGGAGGGCATGCCGGAACCACGTCATGGACAGACTGCAAACACCTGCCGGACACGCCGGAAGCACCTGCTCGACTCGCCAGAACCACCTGCCGGACACGCCAAAATCACCTGCCGGCTACGCCACAACCAGTTGGTGAACACTTCGGAATCACCTGCCGTGCTTGCCGGAACCACCTTCCGGTCACGCCAAAATCACCTGCCGGCTACGCCAAAACCACTCGGCAGAGACTCCGGAACCACCTCCAGGACAGACCAGAATCAACTGCCGGACATGCCGGAACCACCTGCTCGACTCGCCAGAGCCACCTGCCGGACACGCCAAAATCACCTGCCGGCTACGCCAGAACAACTCGGCAGAGACTCCGGAACCACCTCCAGGACAGACCGGAATCACCTGCCGGACACGCCGGGACCACCTGCTTGACTCGCCAGAACCACCTGCCGGACACGCCAAAATCACCAGCCGGCTACTCCACAACCACTTGTCGAACACTCCAGAATCACCTGCCGGGCATGTTGGAAGCACCTCTCAGACGCGCCAGAACCATGTGGCAGAGAGTCCGGAATCACCTGTTGGGCATGTGGAACCACCTCTGAGACGTACCAGAACCACCTGCCGGACACGCCAAAATCACCTGCCGGCTATGCCAGAACCACTTGGCGGACACTCCGGAATCACCTGCCGGGCATGCCAGAACCAGCTCTCAGAAACACCAGAACCACATGCTGGACACGCCGGAAGCACCTGCTGAGCATGCCTGAGCCACCTGCTCGACTCGCAAGAAACACCTGCCGGACACGCCAAAATCACCTGCCGAGTACGCCAGAACCACTTGGCGGACACTCCGGAATCACAGGTCGGGCATGCCAGAACCACCTCTCAGACTTGCCAGAACCATGGTCCGGACACGCCGGTACCACCTGCCGAGTATGCCGGAACCACCTGATCCACTCCCGAGGACCACCTGCTGGACACGCCAAAATCACCTGCTGGCTACGCCAGAAACACTCGGCAGACACTCTGGAATAACCTGCCGGGCATGCCGGAACCACCTGTTAGACATGCCAGAAGGACGTGTCGGACACGCCGGAAACACCTACCGGACAGACCGGAACAACCTGCCAGACATCCCGGAACCACCTGCCGAGCACGCCGGAGCCGCCTGCTCGATAGGCCGGAACCACCTGCCAGACAGGCCAAAATCAACAGCTGGCTATGCTAGAAACACCTGGCGGACAGTCCAAAATCACCTGCCTGGCATGCAGGATCCACCTCTCAGACGTAACAGAACCACATGACAGAGAGACTGGAAGCAACTGCCGAACTCGCCGGAAACACCTGCTGGACATGCCGGAACCACCTACCTGACAGTCCAAAATCATATGCCGGCTATGCCAAAACCACTTGGTGGACACTCCAGAATCACCTGGAGGGCATGCCGGAACCACATCATGGACAGACTGCAAACACCTGCCGGACACGCCGGAAGCACCTGCTCGACTCGCCAGAACCACCTGCCGGACACGCCAAAATCACCTGCCGGCTACGCCAGAACCAATCGGCAGAGACTCCGGAGCCACCTCCAGGACAGACCGGAATCACCTGCCGGACACGCCGGGACCACCTGCTTGACTCGCCAGAACCACCTGCCGGACACGCCAAAATCACCAGCCGGCTACTCCACAACCACTTGTCGGACACTCCAGAATCACCTGCCGGGCATGTGGGAACCACCTCTCAGAGGTGCCACAACAACATGCTGGAGATTGCAGAAGCACCTGCTGAGAAGGCCGGAAGTTCCTGATCCACTCCACAGAACCACCTGCTGGACACACCAAAATGACCTGCCGGCTACGCCACAACCAGTTGGTGAACACTTCGGAATCAACTGCCGGGCTTGCTGGAAGCACCTGCCGGTCACGCCAATATCACCTGCCAGCTACGCCAGAACCGCTTGGCGGACACTCCGGAAACACCTGTCGGGCCTGCCAGAACCACATCTCAGACGTGCCAGAACCATGTGCCCGAGATGCCGGAACCACACCCCGAACAGACTGAAACCACCTGCCAGACCCGCCTGAACCACCTGCCGAGCACACTGGAACCACCTGCTCGACTCGCCGGAACCACCTACCTGACACGCAAAAACCACCGGCCGGGTATGCCAGAACCACTTGGTGGTCACTCCGGAATCATCTGCCAGACATGCCAGAAGCAGCTCTCAGACACACCAGAACAACCTGCCGGAGACGCCAGAAGCACCTGCTGAGCATGCCTGAGCCACCTGCTCGACTCGCAAGAAACACCTGCCACACATGCCAAAATCACCTGCCTGCTACACCAGAAGCACTTGGCAGACAAGCCGGAATCACGTGAAGGGCATGCCGTCACAATCTCTCAGACGTGCCAGAACCTCGTGCCGGACACCCCAGAACACCCTGCCGGACAGACCGGAACCACCTGCCGGACACGCCGGAACCACCGGCGCGACTCGCCGGAACCACCCCCGGACATGCAAAATCACCTGCCGGCTATGCCAGAAACACTTGGCGAACACTCCGGAATCACCTGCCGGGCATGCCGGAACCACCTCTCAGACATGCCAGAACCACGTGCCAATGACCCCGGAAACACCTGTCGAGCACGCCGGAACCACCTGCTCGACTCGCCAGAACCACCTGCCGGACACGCCAAAATCACCTGCCGGCTACGCCACAACCACTCGGCAGGCACTCCGGTATCAGCTGCCGGGCATGCCGGAACCACCTCTCAGAGGTGCCAGAACCACATGCCGGAGAGACTGGAAGCAACTGCCGAACTCGCCGGAAACACCTGCTGGACATGCCGGAACCACCTGCCTGACAGTCCAAAATCATATGCCGGCTATGCCAAAACCACTTGGTGGACGCTCCAGAATCTCCTGGAGGGCATGCCGGAACCACGTCATGGACTGACTGCAAACACCTGCCAGACACGCCAGAACCACCTTCTCGAGTCGCCAGAACCACCTGCCGGACACGCCAAAATCACCTGCCGGCTACGCCACAACCAGTTGGTGAACACTTCGGAATCACCTGCCGCGCTTGCCGGAACCACCTGCCGGTCACGCCAAAATCACCTGCCGGCTACGCCAGAACCACTCGGCAGAGACTCCGGAACCACCTCCAGGACAGACCAGAATCACCTGCCGGACACGCCGGAACCACCTGCTCGACTCGCCAGAGCCACCTGCCGGACACGCCAAAATCACCTGCCGGCTACGCCAGAACCACTCGGCAGAGACTCCGGAACCACCTCCAGGACAGACTGGAATCACCTGCCGGACACGCCGGGACCACCTGCTTGACTCGCCAGAACCACCTGCCGGACACGCCAAAATCACCAGCCGGCTACTCCACAACCACTTGTCGAACACTCCAGAATCACCTGCCGGGCATGTTGGAAGCACCTCTCAGACGCGCCAGAACCATGTGGCAGAGAGTCCGGAATCACCTGTTGGGCATGTGGAACCACCTCTGAGACGTACCAGAACCACCTGCCGGACACGCCAAAATCACCTGCCGGCTATGCCAGAACCACTTGGCGGACACTCCGGAATCACCTGCCGGGCATGCCAGAACCAGCTCTCAGAAACACCAGAACCACATGCTGGACACGCCGGAAGCACCTGCTGAGCATGCCTGAGCCACCTGCTCGACTCGCAAGAAACACCTGCCGGACATGCCAAAATCACCTGCCGAGTACGCCAGAACCACTTGGCGGACACTCCGGAATCACAGGTCGGGCATGCCGGAACCACCTCTCAGACTTGCCAGAACCATGGTCCGGACACGCCGGTACCACCTGCCGAGTATGCCGGAACCACCTGATCCACTCCCGAGGACCACCTGCTGGACACGCCAAAATCACCTGCTGGCTACGCCAGAACCACTCGGCAGACACTCCAGAATAACCTGCCAGGAATGCCGGAACCACCTATTAGACATGCCAGAAGGACGTGTCGGACACGCCGGAAACACCTACCGGACAGACCGGAACCACCTGCCAGACATCCCGGAACCACCTGCCGAGCACGCCGGAGCCGCCTGCTCGATAGGCCGGAACCACCTGCCAGACAGGCCAAAATCAACAGCTGGCTATGCTAGAAACACCTGGCGGACAGTCCAAAATCACCTGCCTGGCATGCAGGAACCACCTCTCAGACGTAACAGAACCACGTTCCGGACACGCTGGAACCACATCCTGGACAGACTGAACCACCTGCCGAGCTCGCCGGAACCACCTGCTCGACTGGCAGGACAATCGTGCCGGACACGCCAAAAGGAACTGCCGGCTACACCAGAACCACTTAACCGACACTCCAGAATCACCTGCCTGGCATGCCAGAACCACCTCTCAGACGTGCCAGAAGCACGTGCCGGACATGCCGGAACGACCTACGGGACAGACCGGAACCACCTGCCTGACATGCCGGAACCACCTGCCGAGCACGCCAGAGCCACCTGCTCCCCTTGCCGGAACCACCTGCCAGACAGGCCAAAATCAACAGCTGGCTGTGCGAGAACCACCTGGGGGACAGTCCGGAATCACCTGCCAGCCATGGCGGAACCACCTCTCAGACGTACCAGAACCACGTGCCGGACAATCTGGAAACACGTACTGGACAGACTGGAACCACCTGCCGGCCACGCCTGAACCACCTGCCGAGCACGACGGAACCACCTGCCGGACACGCCAAAATCACCTGCGGGCTACTCCACAACCACTTGGAGGACTCTCCGGGATGACCTGCCGGGCATGCTGGAACCACCTCTCAGACGCGCCAGAACCATGTGGCAGACAGTCCGGAATCACCTGTTGGGCATGTGGAACCACCTCTGAGACGTACCAGAACCACCTGCCGGACACGCCAAAATCACCTGCCGGCTACGCCAGAACCACTTGGCGGACACTCCGGAATCACCTGCCGGGCATGCCAGCACAACCTCTCAGAAGTGCCAGAAGCACGTGCCGGACAGGCCGGAACCATCTCCCGGACAGACTGGAACCACAGGAAACACTCGCCGGAACCACCTGCTTGACTCACCGGTCCCACCTGCAGGACACACCAAAATCACCTGCCCGCTACACCAGAACCACTTGGCGCACAAGCCGGAATCACGTGAAGGGCATGCCGGCACAACCTCACAGACGTGCCAGAACCTCCTGCCGGACACCTCAGAACCACCTGCCAGACAGACTGCAACCACCTGCCGGACACGCGGGAACCACCGGCTCGACCCGCCGGAACCACTGCCAGACATGCAAAATCACCTGCCGGCTACACCAGAACCACTTGGCAAACACTCCGGAATCACCTGAAGGGCATGCCGGAACCACCTCTCAGACATGCCAGAACCACGTGCCAATGACACCAGAAGCACCTGCCGAGCATGCCGGAACCACCTGCTCGACTCGCCAGAACCACCTGCCAGTCATGCAAAAATCACCTGCCGGCTTCGCCACAACCAGTTGGTGAACACTTCCCCATCACCTGCCGGGCTTGCTGGAACCACCTGCCGGTCACGTCAAAATCACCTGCCAACTACGCCAGAACCACTTGTCGACACTGCGGAAACACCTGTCGGGCCGGCCAGAACTACATCTCAGACGTGCCAGAACCTTGTGCGTGTGATGCCGGAACCACACCCCGAACAGACGGAAACCACCTGCCAGACCCGCCTGAACCACCTGCCGAGCACGCCGGAGCCACCTGTTCGACTCACCGGAAGCACCTGCCAGACAGGCCAAAATCAACAGCTGGCTATGCGAGAACCATCTGGCGGACAGTCCGGAATCACCTGCCGGGCATGCAGGAACCACCTCTCAGATGTAACGGAACCACGAGCCGGACACGCTGGAACCACGTCCTGGACAGACTGGAACCACCTGCCGAGCACTCCGGAACCACCTGCTCGACTCGCACGACCCACGTGCTGGACACGCCAAAATGAACTTTCGGCTACACCAGAACCACTTACCCGACACTCCAGAATCACCTGCCTGGCATGCCAGAACCACCTCTCACACGTTGCAGAAGCACGTGCCGGACATGCCGGAACGACCTATCGGACAGAACGGAACCACCTGCCAGACACGCCGGAACCACCTGCTGAACACGCCACAGCCACCTGCTCGACTCGCCGGATCCACCGGCCGGACAGGCCAATATCAACTGCTGGCTATGCCAGAACCACCTGGGGGACAGTCCGGAATCACCTGCCAGCCATGGCGGAACCACCTCTCAGACGTACAAGAACCACGTGCCGGACAAGCTGGAAACACTTACTGGACAGACTGGAACCACCTGCCGGCCACGCCTGAACCACCTGCCGAGAACGATGGAACCACCTGCCGGACACGCCAAAATCACCTGCGGGGTACACCAGAACCACTTGGAGAACTCTCCGGGATGACCTGCCGGGCATGCTGGAACCACCTCTCAGACGTACCAGAAGCACGTGGCGGACACCCCAGCACCACCTGCCGGACAGGCCGGAACCACCGGCTCGACCCGCCGGAACCACCGCCGGACATGCAAAATCACCTGCCGGCTACGCCAGAACCACTTGGCGAACACTCCGGAATCACCTGCCGGGCATGCCGGAACCACCTCTCAGACATGCCAGAACCACGTGCCAATGACCCCGGAAGCACCTGTCGAGCACGCCGGAACCACCTGCTCGACTCGCCAGAACCACCTGCCGGACACGCCAAAATCACCTGCCGGCTACGCCACAACCACTCGGCAGGCACTCCGGTATCAGCTGCCGGGCATGCCAGAACCACCTCTCAGAGGTGCCAGAACCACATGCCGGAGAGACTGGAAGCAACTGCCGAACTCGCCGGAAACACCTGCTGGACATGCCGGAACCACCTGCCTGACAGTCCAAAATCATATGCCGGCTATGCCAAAACCACTTGGTGGACGCTCCAGAATCTCCTGGAGGGCATGCCGGAACCACGTCATGGACAGACTGCAAACACCTGCCAGACACGCCAGAACCACCTTCTCGAGTCGCCAGAACCACCTGCCGGCCACGCCAAAATCACCTGCCGGCTACGCCACAACCAGTTGGTGAACACTTCGGAATCACCTGCCGCGCTTGCCGGAACCACCTGCCGGTCACGCCAAAATCACCTGCCGGCTACGCCAGAACCACTCGGCAGAGACTCCGGAACCACCTCCAGGACAGACCGGAATCACCTGCCGGACACGCCGGAACCACCTGCTTGACTCGCCAGAACCACCTGCCGGACACGCCAAAATCACCAGCCGGCTACTCCACAACCACTTGTCGAACACTCCAGAATCACCTGCCGGGCATGTTGGAAGCACCTCTCAGACGCCCCAGAACCATGTGGCAGAGAGTCCGGAATCACCTGTTGGGCATGTGGAACCACCTCTGAGACGTACCAGAACCACCTGCCGGACACGCCAAAATCACCTGCCGGCTATGCCAGAACCACTTGGCGGACACTCCGGAATCACCTGCCGGGCATGCCAGAACCAGCTCTCAGAAACACCAGAACCACATGCTGGACACGCCGGAAGCACCTGCTGAGCATGCCTGAGCCACCTGCTCGACTCGCAAGAAACACCTGCCGGACATGCCAAAATCACCTGCCGAGTACGCCAGAACCACTTGGCGGACACTCCGGAATCACAGGTCGGGCATGCCAGAACCACCTCTCAGACTTGCCAGAACCATGTTCCGGACACGCCGGTACCACCTGCCGAGTATGCCGGAACCACCTGATCCACTCCCGAGGACCACCTGCTGGACACGCCAAAATCACCTGCTGGCTACGCCAGAACCACTCGGCAGACACTCCGGAATAACCTGCCAGGCATGCCGGAACCACCTATTAGACATGCCAGAAGGACGTGTCGGACACGCCGGAAACACCTACCGGACAGACCGGAACCACCTGCCAGACATCCAGGAACCACCTGCCGAGCACGCCGGAGCTGCGTGCTCGATAGGCCGGAACCACCTGCCAGACAGGCCAAAATCAACAGCTGGCTATGCTAGAAACACCTGGCGGACAGTCCAAAATCACCTGCCTGGCATGCAGGAACCACCTCTCAGACGTAACAGAACCACGTTCCGGACACGCTGGAACCACATCCTGGACAGACTGGAACCACCTGCCGAGCTCGCCGGAACCACCTGCTCGACTGGCAGGACAATCGTGCCGGACACGCCAAAAGGAACTGCCGGCTACACCAGAACCACTTAACCGACACTCCAGAATCACCTGCCTGGCATGCCAGAACCACCTCTCAGACGTGCCAGAAGCACGTGCCGGACATGCCGGAACGACCTACGGGACAGACCGGAACCACCTGCCTGACATGCCGGAACCACCTGCCGAGCACGCCAGAGCCACCTGCTCCCCTTGCCGGAACCACCTGCCAGACAGGCCAAAATCAACAGCTGGCTGTGCGAGAACCACCTGGGGGACAGTCCGGAATCACCTGCCAGCCATGGCGGAACCACCTCTCAGACGTACCAGAACCACGTGCCGGACAATCTGGAAACACGTACTGGACAGACTGGAACCACCTGCCGGCCACGCCTGAACCACCTGCCGAGCACGACGGAACCACCTGCCGGACACGCCAAAATCACCTGCGGGCTACTCCACAACCACTTGGAGGACTCTCCGGGATGACCTGCCGGGCATGCTGGAACCACCTCTCAGACGCGCCAGAACCATGTGGCAGACAGTCCGGAATCACCTGTTGGGCATGTGGAACCACCTCTGAGACGTACCAGAACCACCTGCCGGACACGCCAAAATCACCTGCCGGCTACGCCAGAACCACTTGGCGGACACTCCGGAATCACCTGCCGGGCATGCCAGCACAACCTCTCAGAAGTGCCAGAAGCACGTGCCGGACAGGCCGGAACCATCTCCCGGACAGACTGGAACCACAGGAAACACTCGCCGGAACCACCTGCTTGACTCACCGGTCCCACCTGCAGGACACACCAAAATCACCTGCCCGCTACACCAGAACCACTTGGCGCACAAGCCGGAATCACGTGAAGGGCATGCCGGCACAACCTCACAGACGTGCCAGAACCTCCTGCCGGACACCTCAGAACCACCTGCCAGACAGACTGCAACCACCTGCCGGACACGCGGGAACCACCGGCTCGACCCGCCGGAACCACTGCCAGACATGCAAAATCACCTGCCGGCTACACCAGAACCACTTGGCAAACAATCCGGAATCACCTGAAGGGCATGCCGGAACCACCTCTCAGACATGCCAGAACCACGTGCCAATGACACCAGAAGCACCTGCCGAGCATGCCGGAACCACCTGCTCGACTCGCCAGAACCACCTGCCAGTCATGCAAAAATCACCTGCCGGCTTCGCCACAACCAGTTGGTGAACACTTCCCCATCACCTGCCGGGCTTGCTGGAACCACCTGCCGGTCACGTCAAAATCACCTGCCAACTACGCCAGAACCACTTGTCGACACTGCGGAAACACCTGTCGGGCCGGCCAGAACTACATCTCAGACGTGCCAGAACCTTGTGCGTGTGATGCCGGAACCACACCCCGAACAGACGGAAACCACCTGCCAGACCCGCCTGAACCACCTGCCGAGCACGCCGGAGCCACCTGTTCGACTCACCGGAAGCACCTGCCAGACAGGCCAAAATCAACAGCTGGCTATGCGAGAACCATCTGGCGGACAGTCCGGAATCACCTGCCGGGCATGCAGGAACCACCTCTCAGATGTAACGGAACCACGAGCCGGACACGCTGGAACCACGTCCTGGACAGACTGGAACCACCTGCCGAGCACTGCGGAACCACCTGCTCGACTCGCACGACCCACGTGCTGGACACGCCAAAATGAACTTTCGGCTACACCAGAACCACTTACCCGACACTCCAGAATCACCTGCCTGGCATGCCAGAACCACCTCTCACACGTTCCAGAAGCACGTGCCGGACATGCCGGAACGACCGATCGGACAGAACGGAACCACCTGCCAGACACGCCGGAACCACCTGTTGAACACGCCACAGCCACCTGCTCGACTCGCCGGATCCACCGGCCGGGCAGGCCAATATCAACTGCTGGCTATGCCAGAACCACCTGGGGGACAGTCCGGAATCACCTGCCAGCCATGGCGGAACCACCTCTCAGACGTACGAGAACCACGTGCCGGACAAGCTCGAAACACTTACTGGACAGACTGGAACCACCTGCCGGCCACGCCTGAACCACCTGCCGAGCACGACGGAACCACCTGCCGGACACGCCAAAATCACCTGCGGGGTACACCAGAACCACTTGGAGAACTCTCCGGGATGACCTGCCGGGCATGCTGGAACCACCTCTCAGACGTACCAGAAGCACGTGGCGGACACCCCAGCACCACCTGCCGGACAGACCGCAACCACCTGCCGGACAGGCCGGAACCACCGGCTCGACCCGACGGAACCACCGCCAGACATGCAAAATCACCTGCCGGCTACGCCAGAACCACTTGGCGAACACTCCGGAATCACCTGCCGGGCATGCCGGAACCACCTCTCAGACATGCCAGAACCACGTGCCAATGACCCCGGAAGCACCTGTCGAGCACGCCGGAACCACCTGCTCGACTCGCCAGAACCACCTGCCGGACACGCCAAAATCACCTGCCGGCTACGCCACAACCACTCGGCAGGCACTCCGGTATCAGCTGCCGGGCATGCCGGAACCACCTCTCAGAGGTGCCAGAACCACATGCCGGAGAGACTGGAAGCAACTGCCGAACTCGCCGGAAACACCTGCTGGACATGCCGGAACCACCTGCCTGACAGTCCAAAATCATATGCCGGCTATGCCAAAACCACTTGGTGGACGCTCCAGAATCTCCTGGAGGGCATGCCGGAACCACGTCATGGACAGACTGCAAACACCTGCCAGACACGCCAGAACCACCTTCTCGAGTCGCCAGAACCACCTGCCGGACACGCCAAAATCACCTGCCGGCTACGCCACAACCAGTTGGTGAACACTTCGGAATCACCTGCCGCGCTTGCCGGAACCACCTGCCGGTCACGCCAAAATCACCTGCCGGCTACGCCAGAACCACTCGGCAGAGACTCCGGAACCACCTCCAGGACAGACCAGAATCACCTGCCGGACACGCCGGAACCACCTGCTCGACTCGCCAGAGCCACCTGCCGGACACGCCAAAATCACCTGCCGGCTACGCCAGAACCACTCAGCAGAGACTCCGGAACCACCTCCAGGACAGACCGGAATCACCTGCCGGACACGCCGGGACCACCTGCTTGACTCGCCAGAACCACCTGCCAGACACGCCAAAATCACCAGCCGGCTACTCCACAACCACTTGTCGAACACTCCAGAATCACCTGCCGGGCATGTTGGAAGCACCTCTCAGACGCGCCAGAACCATGTGGCAGAGAGTCCGGAATCACCTGTTGGGCATGTGGAACCACCTCTGAGACGTACCAGAACCACCTGCCGGACACGCCAAAATCACCTGCCGGCTATGCCAGAACCACTTGGCGGACACTCCGGAATCACCTGCCGGGCATGCCAGAACCAGCTCTCAGACACACCAGAACCACATGCTGGACACGCCGGAAGCACCTGCTGAGCATGCCTGAGCCACCTGCTCGACTCGCAAGAAACACCTGCCGGACACGCCAAAATCACCTGCCGAGTACGCCAGAACCACTTGGCGGACACTCCGGAATCACAGGTCGGGCATGCCAGAACCACCTCTCAGACTTGCCAGAACCATGGTCCGGACACGCCGGTACCACCTGCCGAGTATGCCGGAACCACCTGATCCACTCCCGAGGACCACCTGCTGGACATGCCAAAATCACCTGCTGGCTACGCCAGAACCACTCGGCAGACACTCCGGAATAACCTGCCAGGCATGCCGGAACCACCTATTAGACATGCCAGAAGGACGTGTCGGACACGCCGGAAACACCTACCGGACAGACCGGAACCACCTGCCAGACATCCCGGAACCACCTGCCGAGCACGCCGGAGCCGCCTGCTCGATAGGCCGGAACCACCTGCCAGACAGGCCAAAATCAACAGCTGGCTATGCTAGAAACACCTGGCGGACAGTCCAAAATCACCTGCCTGGCATGCAGGAACCACCTCTCAGACGTAACAGAACCACGTTCCGGACACGCTGGAACCACATCCTGGACAGACTGGAACCACCTGCCGAGCTCGCCGGAACCACCTGCTCGACTGGCAGGACAATCGTGCCGGACACGCCAAAAGGAACTGCCGGCTACACCAGAACCACTTAACCGACACTCCAGAATCACCTGCCTGGCATGCCAGAACCACCTCTCAGACGTGCCAGAAGCACGTGCCGGACATGCCGGAACGACCTACGGGACAGACCGGAACCACCTGCCTGACATGCCGGAACCACCTGCCGAGCACGCCAGAGCCACCTGCTCCCCTTGCCGGAACCACCTGCCAGACAGGCCAAAATCAACAGCTGGCTGTGCGAGAACCACCTGGGGGACAGTCCGGAATCACCTGCCAGCCATGGCGGAACCACCTCTCAGACGTACCAGAACCACGTGCCGGACAATCTGGAAACACGTACTGGACAGACTGGAACCACCTGCCGGCCACGCCTGAACCACCTGCCGAGCACGACGGAACCACCTGCCGGACACGCCAAAATCACCTGCGGGCTACTCCACAACCACTTGGAGGACTCTCCGGGATGACCTGCCGGGCATGCTGGAACCACCTCTCAGACGCGCCAGAACCATGTGGCAGACAGTCCGGAATCACCTGTTGGGCATGTGGAACCACCTCTGAGATGTACCAGAACCACCTGCCGGACACGCCAAAATCACCTGCCGGCTACGCCAGAACCACTTGGCGGACACTCCGGAATCACCTGCCGGGCATGCCAGCACAACCTCTCAGAAGTGCCAGAAGCACGTGCCGGACAGGCCGGAACCATCTCCCGGACAGACTGGAACCACAGGAAACACTCGCCGGAACCACCTGCTTGACTCACCGGTCCCACCTGCAGGACACACCAAAATCACCTGCCCGCTACACCAGAACCACTTGGCGCACAAGCCGGAATCACGTGAAGGGCATGCCGGCACAACCTCACAGACGTGCCAGAACCTCCTGCCGGACACCTCAGAACCACCTGCCAGACAGACTGCAACCACCTGCCGGACACGCGGGAACCACCGGCTCGACCCGCCGGAACCACTGCCAGACATGCAAAATCACCTGCCGGCTACACCAGAACCACTTGGCAAACAATCCGGAATCACCTGAAGGGCATGCCGGAACCACCTCTCAGACATGCCAGAACCACGTGCCAATGACACCAGAAGCACCTGCCGAGCATGCCGGAACCACCTGCTCGACTCGCCAGAACCACCTGCCAGTCATGCAAAAATCACCTGCCGGCTTCGCCACAACCAGTTGGTGAACACTTCCCCATCACCTGCCGGGCTTGCTGGAACCACCTGCCGGTCACGTCAAAATCACCTGCCAACTACGCCAGAACCACTTGTCGACACTGCGGAAACACCTGTCGGGCCGGCCAGAACTACATCTCAGACGTGCCAGAACCTTGTGCGTGTGATGCCGGAACCACACCCCGAACAGACGGAAACCACCTGCCAGACCCGCCTGAACCACCTGCCGAGCACGCCGGAGCCACCTGTTCGACTCACCGGAAGCACCTGCCAGACAGGCCAAAATCAACAGCTGGCTATGCGAGAACCATCTGGCGGACAGTCCGGAATCACCTGCCGGGCATGCAGGAACCACCTCTCAGATGTAACGGAACCACGAGCCGGACACGCTGGAACCGCGTCCTGGACAGACTGGAACCACCTGCCGAGCACTCCGGAACCACCTGCTCGACTCGCACGACCCACGTGCTGGACACGCCAAAATGAACTTTCGGCTACACCAGAACCACTTACCCGACACTCCAGAATCACCTGCCTGGCATGCCAGAACCACCTCTCACACGTTGCAGAAGCACGTGCCGGACATGCCGGAACGACCGATCGGACAGAACGGAACCACCTGCCAGACACGCCGGAACCACCTGCTGAACACGCCACAGCCACCTGCTCGACTCGCCGGATCCACCGGCCGGACAGGCCAATATCAACTGCTGGCTATGCCAGAACCACCTGGGGGACAGTCCGGAATCACCTGCCAGCCATGGCGGAACCACCTCTCAGACGTACGAGAACCACGTGCCGGACAAGCTCGAAACACTTACTGGACAGACTGGAACCACCTGCCGGCCACGCCTGAACCACCTGCCGAGCACGATGGAACCACCTGCCGGACACGCCAAAATCACCTGCGGGGTACACCAGAACCACTTGGAGAACTCTCCGGGATGACCTGCCGGGCATGCTGGAACCACCTCTCAGACGTACCAGAAGCACGTGGCGGACACCCCAGCACCACCTGCCGGACAGACCGCAACCACCTGCCGGACAGGCCGGAACCACCGGCTCGACCCGCCGGAACCACCGCCAGACATGCAAAATCACCTGCCGGCTACGCCAGAACCACTTGGCGAACACTCCGGAATCACCTGCCGGGCATGCCGGAACCACCTCTCAGACATGCCAGAACCACGTGCCAATGACCCCGGAAGCACCTGTCGAGCACGCCGGAACCACCTGCTCGACTCGCCAGAACCACCTGCCGGACACGCCAAAATCACCTGCCGGCTACGCCACAACCACTCGGCAGGCACTCCGGTATCAGCTGCCGGGCATGCCGAAACCACCTCTCAGAGGTGCCAGAACCACATGCCGGAGAGACTGGAAGCAACTGCCGAACTCGCCGGAAACACCTGCTGGACATGCCGGAACCACCTGCCTGACAGTCCAAAATCATATGCCGGCTATGCCAAAACCACTTGGTGGACGCTCCAGAATCTCCTGGAGGGCATGCCGGAACCACGTCATGGACAGACTGCAAACACCTGCCAGACACGCCAGAACCACCTTCTCGAGTCGCCAGAACCACCTGCCGGACACGCCAAAATCACCTGCCGGCTACGCCACAACCAGTTGGTGAACACTTCGGAATCACCTGCCGCGCTTGCCGGAACCACCTGCCGGTCACGCCAAAATCACCTGCCGGCTACGCCAGAACCACTCGGCAGAGACTCCGGAACCACCTCCAGGACAGACCAGAATCACCTGCCGGACACGCCGGAACCACCTGCTCGACTCGCCAGAGCCACCTGCCGGACACGCCAAAATCACCTGCCGGCTACGCCAGAACCACTCGGCAGAGACTCCGGAACCACCTCCAGGACAGACCGGAATCACCTGCCGGACACGCCGGGACCACCTGCTTGACTCGCCAGAACCACCTGCCAGACACGCCAAAATCACCAGCCGGCTACTCCACAACCACTTGTCGAACACTCCAGAATCACCTGCCGGGCATGTTGGAAGCACCTCTCAGACGCGCCAGAACCATGTGGCAGAGAGTCCGGAATCACCTGTTGGGCATGTGGAACCACCTCTGAGACGTACCAGAACCACCTGCCGGACACGCCAAAATCACCTGCCGGCTATGCCAGAACCACTTGGCGGACACTCCGGAATCACCTGCCGGGCATGCCAGAACCAGCTCTCAGACACACCAGAACCACATGCTGGACACGCCGGAAGCACCTGCTGAGCATGCCTGAGCCACCTGCTCGACTCGCAAGAAACACCTGCCGGACACGCCAAAATCACCTGCCGAGTACGCCAGAACCACTTGGCGGACACTCCGGAATCACAGGTCGGGCATGCCAGAACCACCTCTCAGACTTGCCAGAACCATGGTCCGGACACGCCGGTACCACCTGCCGAGTATGCCGGAACCACCTGATCCACTCTCGAGGACCACCTGCTGGACACGCCAAAATCACCTGCTGGCTACGCCAGAACCACTCGGCAGACACTCCGGAATAACCTGCCAGGCATGCCGGAACCACCTATTAGACATGCCAGAAGGACGTGTCGGACACGCCGGAAACACCTACCGGACAGACCGGAACCACCTGCCAGACATCCCGGAACCACCTGCCGAGCACGCCGGAGCCGCCTGCTCGATAGGCCGGAACCACCTGCCAGACAGGCCAAAATCAACAGCTGGCTATGCTAGAAACACCTGGCGGACAGTCCAAAATCACCTGCCTGGCATGCAGGAACCACCTCTCAGACGTAACAGAACCACGTTCCGGACACGCTGGAACCACATCCTGGACAGACTGGAACCACCTGCCGAGCTCGCCGGAACCACCTGCTCGACTGGCAGGACAATCGTGCCGGACACGCCAAAAGGAACTGCCGGCTACACCAGAACCACTTAACCGACACTCCAGAATCACCTGCCTGGCATGCCAGAACCACCTCTCAGACGTGCCAGAAGCACGTGCCGGACATGCCGGAACGACCTACGGGACAGACCGGAACCACCTGCCTGACATGCCGGAACCACCTGCCGAGCACGCCAGAGCCACCTGCTCCCCTTGCCGGAACCACCTGCCAGACAGGCCAAAATCAACAGCTGGCTGTGCGAGAACCACCTGGGGGACAGTCCGGAATCACCTGCCAGCCATGGCGGAACCACCTCTCAGACGTACCAGAACCACGTGCCGGACAATCTGGAAACACGTACTGGACAGACTGGAACCACCTGCCGGCCACGCCTGAACCACCTGCCGAGCACGACGGAACCACCTGCCGGACACGCCAAAATCACCTGCGGGCTACTCCACAACCACTTGGAGGACTCTCCGGGATGACCTGCCGGGCATGCTGGAACCACCTCTCAGACGCGCCAGAACCATGTGGCAGACAGTCCGGAATCACCTGTTGGGCATGTGGAACCACCTCTGAGACGTACCAGAACCACCTGCCGGACACGCCAAAATCACCTGCCGGCTACGCCAGAACCACTTGGCGGACACTCCGGAATCACCTGCCGGGCATGCCAGCACAACCTCTCAGAAGTGCCAGAAGCACGTGCCGGACAGGCCGGAACCATCTCCCGGACAGACTGGAACCACAGGAAACACTCGCCGGAACCACCTGCTTGACTCACCGGTCCCACCTGCAGGACACACCAAAATCACCTGCCCGCTACACCAGAACCACTTGGCGCACAAGCCGGAATCACGTGAAGGGCATGCCGGCACAACCTCACAGACGTGCCAGAACCTCCTGCCGGACACCTCAGAACCACCTGCCAGACAGACTGCAACCACCTGCCGGACACGCGGGAACCACCGGCTCGACCCGCCGGAACCACTGCCAGACATGCAAAATCACCTGCCGGCTACACCAGAACCACTTGGCAAACAATCCGGAATCACCTGAAGGGCATGCCGGAACCACCTCTCAGACATGCCAGAACCACGTGCCAATGACACCAGAAGCACCTGCCGAGCATGCCGGAACCACCTGCTCGACTCGCCAGAACCACCTGCCAGTCATGCAAAAATCACCTGCCGGCTTCGCCACAACCAGTTGGTGAACACTTCCCCATCACCTGCCGGGCTTGCTGGAACCACCTGCCGGTCACGTCAAAATCACCTGCCAACTACGCCAGAACCACTTGTCGACACTGCGGAAACACCTGTCGGGCCGGCCAGAACTACATCTCAGACGTGCCAGAACCTTGTGCGTGTGATGCCGGAACCACACCCCGAACAGACGGAAACCACCTGCCAGACCCGCCTGAACCACCTGCCGAGCACGCCGGAGCCACCTGTTCGACTCACCGGAAGCACCTGCCAGACAGGCCAAAATCAACAGCTGGCTATGCGAGAACCATCTGGCGGACAGTCCGGAATCACCTGCCGGGCATGCAGGAACCACCTCTCAGATGTAACGGAACCACGAGCCGGACACGCTGGAACCGCGTCCTGGACAGACTGGAACCACCTGCCGAGCACTCCGGAACCACCTGCTCGACTCGCACGACCCACGTGCTGGACACGCCAAAATGAACTTTCGGCTACACCAGAACCACTTACCCGACACTCCAGAATCACCTGCCTGGCATGCCAGAACCACCTCTCACACGTTGCAGAAGCACGTGCCGGACATGCCGGAACGACCGATCGGACAGAACGGAACCACCTGCCAGACACGCCGGAACCACCTGCTGAACACGCCACAGCCACCTGCTCGACTCGCCGGATCCACCGGCCGGACAGGCCAATATCAACTGCTGGCTATGCCAGAACCACCTGGGGGACAGTCCGGAATCACCTGCCAGCCATGGCGGAACCACCTCTCAGACGTACGAGAACCACGTGCCGGACAAGCTGGAAACACTTACTGGACAGACTGGAACCACCTGCCGGCCACGCCTGAACCACCTGCTGAGCACGACGGAACCACCTGCCGGACACGCCAAAATCACCTGCGGGGTACACCAGAACCACTTGGAGAACTCTCCGGGATGACCTGCCGGGCATGCTGGAACCACCTCTCAGACGTACCAGAAGCACGTGGCGGACACCCCAGCACCACCTGCCGGACAGACCGCAACCACCTGCCGGACAGGCCGGAACCACCGGCTCGACCCGCCGGAACCACCGCCAGACATGCAAAATCACCTGCCGGCTACGCCAGAACCACTTGGCGAACACTCCGGAATCACCTGCCGGGCATGCCGGAACCACCTCTCAGACATGCCAGAACCACGTGCCAATGACCCCGGAAGCACCTGTCGAGCACGCCGGAACCACCTGCTCGACTCGCCAGAACCACCTGCCGGACACGCCAAAATCACCTGCCGGCTACGCCACAACCACTCGGCAGGCACTCCGGTATCAGCTGCCGGGCATGCCGGAACCACCTCTCAGAGGTGCCAGAACCACATGCCGGAGAGACTGGAAGCAACTGCCGAACTCGCCGGAAACACCTGCTGGACATGCCGGAACCACCTGCCTGACAGTCCAAAATCATATGCCGGCTATGCCAAAACCACTTGGTGGACGCTCCAGAATCTCCTGGAGGGCATGCCGGAACCACGTCATGGACAGACTGCAAACACCTGCCAGACACGCCAGAACCACCTTCTCGAGTCGCCAGAACCACCTGCCGGACACGCCAAAATCACCTGCCGGCTACGCCACAACCAGTTGGTGAACACTTCGGAATCACCTGCCGCGCTTGCCGGAACCACCTGCCGGTCACGCCAAAATCACCTGCCGGCTACGCCAGAACCACTCGGCAGAGACTCCGGAACCACCTCCAGGACAGACCAGAATCACCTGCCGGACACGCCGGAACCACCTGCTCGACTCGCCAGAGCCACCTGCCGGACACGCCAAAATCACCTGCCGGCTACGCCAGAACCACTCGGCAGAGACTCCGGAACCACCTCCAGGACAGACCGGAATCACCTGCCGGACACGCCGGGACCACCTGCTTGACTCGCCAGAACCACCTGCCAGACACGCCAAAATCACCAGCCGGCTACTCCACAACCACTTGTCGAACACTCCAGAATCACCTGCCGGGCATGTTGGAAGCACCTCTCAGACGCGCCAGAACCATGTGGCAGAGAGTCCGGAATCACCTGTTGGGCATGTGGAACCACCTCTGAGACGTACCAGAACCACCTGCCGGACACGCCAAAATCACCTGCCGGCTATGCCAGAACCACTTGGCGGACACTCCGGAATCACCTGCCGGGCATGCCAGAACCAGCTCTCAGACACACCAGAACCACATGCTGGACACGCCGGAAGCACCTGCTGAGCATGCCTGAGCCACCTGCTCGACTCGCAAGAAACACCTGCCGGACACGCCAAAATCACCTGCCGAGTACGCCAGAACCACTTGGCGGACACTCCGGAATCACAGGTCGGGCATGCCAGAACCACCTCTCAGACTTGCCAGAACCATGGTCCGGACACGCCGGTACCACCTGCCGAGTATGCCGGAACCACCTGATCCACTCCCGAGGACCACCTGCTGGACACGCCAAAATCACCTGCTGGCTACGCCAGAACCACTCGGCAGACACTCCGGAATAACCTGCCAGGCATGCCGGAACCACCTATTAGACATGCCAGAAGGACGTGTCGGACACGCCGGAAACACCTACCGGACAGACCGGAACCACCTGCCAGACATCCCGGAACCACCTGCCGAGCACGCCGGAGCCGCCTGCTCGATAGGCCGGAACCACCTGCCAGACAGGCCAAAATCAACAGCTGGCTATGCTAGAAACACCTGGCGGACAGTCCAAAATCACCTGCCTGGCATGCAGGAACCACCTCTCAGACGTAACAGAACCACGTTCCGGACACGCTGGAACCACATCCTGGACAGACTGGAACCACCTGCCGAGCTCGCCGGAACCACCTGCTCGACTGGCAGGACAATCGTGCCGGACACGCCAAAAGGAACTGCCGGCTACACCAGAACCACTTAACCGACACTCCAGAATCACCTGCCTGGCATGCCAGAACCACCTCTCAGACGTGCCAGAAGCACGTGCCGGACATGCCGGAACGACCTACGGGACAGACCGGAACCACCTGCCTGACATGCCGGAACCACCTGCCGAGCACGCCAGAGCCACCTGCTCCCCTTGCCGGAACCACCTGCCAGACAGGCCAAAATCAACAGCTGGCTGTGCGAGAACCACCTGGGGGACAGTCCGGAATCACCTGCCAGCCATGGCGGAACCACCTCTCAGACGTACCAGAACCACGTGCCGGACAATCTGGAAACACGTACTGGACAGACTGGAACCACCTGCCGGCCACGCCTGAACCACCTGCCGAGCACGACGGAACCACCTGCCGGACACGCCAAAATCACCTGCGGGCTACTCCACAACCACTTGGAGGACTCTCCGGGATGACCTGCCGGGCATGCTGGAACCACCTCTCAGACGCGCCAGAACCATGTGGCAGACAGTCCGGAATCACCTGTTGGGCATGTGGAACCACCTCTGAGACGTACCAGAACCACCTGCCGGACACGCCAAAATCACCTGCCGGCTACGCCAGAACCACTTGGCGGACACTCCGGAATCACCTGCCGGGCATGCCAGCACAACCTCTCAGAAGTGCCAGAAGCACGTGCCGGACAGGCCGGAACCATCTCCCGGACAGACTGGAACCACAGGAAACACTCGCCGGAACCACCTGCTTGACTCACCGGTCCCACCTGCAGGACACACCAAAATCACCTGCCCGCTACACCAGAACCACTTGGCGCACAAGCCGGAATCACGTGAAGGGCATGCCGGTACAACCTCACAGACGTGCCAGAACCTCCTGCCGGACACCTCAGAACCACCTGCCAGACAGACTGCAACCACCTGCCGGACACGCGGGAACCACCGGCTCGACCCGCCGGAACCACTGCCAGACATGCAAAATCACCTGCCGGCTACACCAGAACCACTTGGCAAACAATCCGGAATCACCTGAAGGGCATGCCGGAACCACCTCTCAGACATGCCAGAACCACGTGCCAATGACACCAGAAGCACCTGCCGAGCATGCCGGAACCACCTGCTCGACTCGCCAGAACCACCTGCCAGTCATGCAAAAATCACCTGCCGGCTTCGCCACAACCAGTTGGTGAACACTTCCCCATCACCTGCCGGGCTTGCTGGAACCACCTGACGGTCACGTCAAAATCACCTGCCAACTACGCCAGAACCACTTGTCGACACTGCGGAAACACCTGTCGGGCCGGCCAGAACTACATCTCAGACGTGCCAGAACCTTGTGCGTGTGATGCCGGAACCACACCCCGAACAGACGGAAACCACCTGCCAGACCCGCCTGAACCACCTGCCGAGCACGCCGGAGCCACCTGTTCGACTCACCGGAAGCACCTGCCAGACAGGCCAAAATCAACAGCTGGCTATGCGAGAACCATCTGGCGGACAGTCCGGAATCACCTGCCGGGCATGCAGGAACCACCTCTCAGATGTAACGGAACCACGAGCCGGACACGCTGGAACCGCGTCCTGGACAGACTGGAACCACCTGCCGAGCACTCCGGAACCACCTGCTCGACTCGCACGACCCACGTGCTGGACACGCCAAAATGAACTTTCGGCTACACCAGAACCACTTACCCGACACTCCAGAATCACCTGCCTGGCATGCCAGAACCACCTCTCACACGTTGCAGAAGCACGTGCCGGACATGCCGGAACGACCGATCGGACAGAACGGAACCACCTGCCAGACACGCCGGAACCACCTGCTGAACACGCCACAGCCACCTGCTCGACTCGCCGGATCCACCGGCCGGACAGGCCAATATCAACTGCTGGCTATGCCAGAACCACCTGGGGGACAGTCCGGAATCACCTGCCAGCCATGGCGGAACCACCTCTCAGACGTACAAGAACCACGTGCCGGACAAGCTCGAAACACTTACTGGACAGACTGGAACCACCTGCCGGCCACGCCTGAACCACCTGCCGAGCACGACGGAACCACCTGCCGGACACGCCAAAATCACCTGCGGGGTACACCAGAACCACTTGGAGAACTCTCCGGGATGACCTGCCGGGCATGCTGGAACCACCTCTCAGACGTACCAGAAGCACGTGGCGGACACCCCAGCACCACCTGCCGGACAGACCGCAACCACCTGCCGGACAGGCCGGAACCACCGGCTCGACCCGACGGAACCACCGCCAGACATGCAAAATCACCTGCCGGCTACGCCAGAACCACTTGGCGAACACTCCGGAATCACCTGCCGGGCATGCCGGAACCACCTCTCAGACATGCCAGAACCACGTGCCAATGACCCCGGAAGCACCTGTCGAGCACGCCGGAACCACCTGCTCGACTCGCCAGAACCACCTGCCGGACACGCCAAAATCACCTGCCGGCTACGCCACAACCACTCGGCAGGCACTCCGGTATCAGCTGCCGGGCATGCCGGAACCACCTCTCAGAGGTGCCAGAACCACATGCCGGAGAGACTGGAAGCAACTGCCGAACTCGCCGGAAACACCTGCTGGACATGCCGGAACCACCTGCCTGACAGTCCAAAATCATATGCCGGCTATGCCAAAACCACTTGGTGGACGCTCCAGAATCTCCTGGAGGGCATGCCGGAACCACGTCATGGACAGACTGCAAACACCTGCCAGACACGCCAGAACCACCTTCTCGAGTCGCCAGAACCACCTGCCGGACACGCCAAAATCACCTGCCGGCTACGCCACAACCAGTTGGTGAACACTTCGGAATCACCTGCCGCGCTTGCCGGAACCACCTGCCGGTCACGCCAAAATCACCTGCCGGCTACGCCAGAACCACTCGGCAGAGACTCCGGAACCACCTCCAGGACAGACCAGAATCACCTGCCGGACACGCCGGAACCACCTGCTCGACTCGCCAGAGCCACCTGCCGGACACGCCAAAATCACCTGCCGGCTACGCCAGAACCACTCGGCAGAGACTCCGGAACCACCTCCAGGACAGACCGGAATCACCTGCCGGACACGCCGGGACCACCTGCTTGACTCGCCAGAACCACCTGCCAGACACGCCAAAATCACCAGCCGGCTACTCCACAACCACTTGTCGAACACTCCAGAATCACCTGCCGGGCATGTTGGAAGCACCTCTCAGACGCGCCAGAACCATGTGGCAGAGAGTCCGGAATCACCTGTTGGGCATGTGGAACCACCTCTGAGACGTACCAGAACCACCTGCCGGACACGCCAAAATCACCTGCCGGCTATGCCAGAACCACTTGGCGGACACTCTGGAATCACCTGCCGGGCATGCCAGAACCAGCTCTCAGACACACCAGAACCACATGCTGGACACGCCGGAAGCACCTGCTGAGCATGCCTGAGCCACCTGCTCGACTCGCAAGAAACACCTGCCGGACACGCCAAAATCACCTGCCGAGTACGCCAGAACCACTTGGCGGACACTCCGGAATCACAGGTCGGGCATGCCAGAACCACCTCTCAGACTTGCCAGAACCATGGTCCGGACACGCCGGTACCACCTGCCGAGTATGCCGGAACCACCTGATCCACTCCCGAGGACCACCTGCTGGACACGCCAAAATCACCTGCTGGCTACGCCAGAACCACTCGGCAGACACTCCGGAATAACCTGCCAGGCATGCCGGAACCACCTATTAGACATGCCAGAAGGACGTGTCGGACACGCCGGAAACACCTACCGGACAGACCGGAACCACCTGCCAGACATCCCGGAACCACCTGCCGAGCACGCCGGAGCCGCCTGCTCGATAGGCCGGAACCACCTGCCAGACAGGCCAAAATCAACAGCTGGCTATGCTAGAAACACCTGGCGGACAGTCCAAAATCACCTGCCTGGCATGCAGGAACCACCTCTCAGACGTAACAGAACCACGTTCCGGACACGCTGGAACCACATCCTGGACAGACTGGAACCACCTGCCGAGCTCGCCGGAACCACCTGCTCGACTGGCAGGACAATCGTGCCGGACACGCCAAAAGGAACTGCCGGCTACACCAGAACCACTTAACCGACACTCCAGAATCACCTGCCTGGCATGCCAGAACCACCTCTCAGACGTGCCAGAAGCACGTGCCGGACATGCCGGAACGACCTACGGGACAGACCGGAACCACCTGCCTGACATGCCGGAACCACCTGCCGAGCACGCCAGAGCCACCTGCTCCCCTTGCCGGAACCACCTGCCAGACAGGCCAAAATCAACAGCTGGCTGTGCGAGAACCACCTGGGGGACAGTCCGGAATCACCTGCCAGCCATGGCGGAACCACCTCTCAGACGTACCAGAACCACGTGCCGGACAATCTGGAAACACGTACTGGACAGACTGGAACCACCTGCCGGCCACGCCTGAACCACCTGCCGAGCACGACGGAACCACCTGCCGGACATGCCAAAATCACCTGCGGGCTACTCCACAACCACTTGGAGGACTCTCCGGGATGACCTGCCGGGCATGCTGGAACCACCTCTCAGACGCGCCAGAACCATGTGGCTGACAGTCCGGAATCACCTGTTGGGCATGTGGAACCACCTCTGAGACGTACCAGAACCACCTGCCGGACACGCCAAAATCACCTGCCGGCTACGCCAGAACCACTTGGCGGACACTCCGGAATCACCTGCCGGGCATGCCAGCACAACCTCTCAGAAGTGCCAGAAGCACGTGCCGGACAGGCCGGAACCATCTCCCGGACAGACTGGAACCACAGGAAACACTCGCCGGAACCACCTGCTTGACTCACCGGTCCCACCTGCAGGACACACCAAAATCACCTGCCCGCTACACCAGAACCACTTGGCGCACAAGCCGGAATCACGTGAAGGGCATGCCGGCACAACCTCACAGACGTGCCAGAACCTCCTGCCGGACACCTCAGAACCACCTGCCAGACAGACTGCAACCACCTGCCGGACACGCGGGAACCACCGGCTCGACCCGCCGGAACCACTGCCAGACATGCAAAATCACCTGCCGGCTACACCAGAACCACTTGGCAAACAATCCGGAATCACCTGAAGGGCATGCCGGAACCACCTCTCAGACATGCCAGAACCACGTGCCAATGACACCAGAAGCACCTGCCGAGCATGCCGGAACCACCTGCTCGACTCGCCAGAACCACCTGCCAGTCATGCAAAAATCACCTGCCGGCTTCGCCACAACCAGTTGGTGAACACTTCCCCATCACCTGCCGGGCTTGCTGGAACCACCTGCCGGTCACGTCAAAATCACCTGCCAACTACGCCAGAACCACTTGTCGACACTGCGGAAACACCTGTCGGGCCGGCCAGAACTACATCTCAGACGTGCCAGAACCTTGTGCGTGTGATGCCGGAACCACACCCCGAACAGACGGAAACCACCTGCCAGACCCGCCTGAACCACCTGCCGAGCACGCCGGAGCCACCTGTTCGACTCACCGGAAGCACCTGCCAGACAGGCCAAAATCAACAGCTGGCTATGCGAGAACCATCTGGCGGACAGTCCGGAATCACCTGCCGGGCATGCAGGAACCACCTCTCAGATGTAACGGAACCACGAGCCGGACACGCTGGAACCGCGTCCTGGACAGACTGGAACCACCTGCCGAGCACTCCGGAACCACCTGCTCGACTCGCACGACCCACGTGCTGGACACGCCAAAATGAACTTTCGGCTACACCAGAACCACTTACCCGACACTCCAGAATCACCTGCCTGGCATGCCAGAACCACCTCTCACACGTTCCAGAAGCACGTGCCGGACATGCCGGAACGACCGATCGGACAGAACGGAACCACCTGCCAGACACGCCGGAACCACCTGTTGAACACGCCACAGCCACCTGCTCGACTCGCCGGATCCACCGGCCGGGCAGGCCAATATCAACTGCTGGCTATGCCAGAACCACCTGGGGGACAGTCCGGAATCACCTGCCAGCCATGGCGGAACCACCTCTCAGACGTACGAGAACCACGTGCCGGACAAGCTGGAAACACTTACTGGACAGACTGGAACCACCTGCCGGCCACGCCTGAACCACCTGCCGAGCACGACGGAACCACCTGCCGGACACGCCAAAATCACCTGCGGGGTACACCAGAACCACTTGGAGAACTCTCCGGGATGACCTGCCGGGCATGCTGGAACCACCTCTCAGACGTACCAGAAGCACGTGGCGGACACCCCAGCACCACCTGCCGGACAGACCGCAACCACCTGCCGGACAGGCCGGAACCACCGGCTCGACCCGACGGAACCACCGCCAGACATGCAAAATCACCTGCCGGCTACGCCAGAACCACTTGGCGAACACTCCGGAATCACCTGCCGGGCATGCCGGAACCACCTCTCAGACATGCCAGAACCACGTGCCAATGACCCCGGAAGCACCTGTCGAGCACGCCGGAACCACCTGCTCGACTCGCCAGAACCACCTGCCGGACACGCCAAAATCACCTGCCGGCTACGCCACAACCACTCGGCAGGCACTCCGGTATCAGCTGCCGGGCATGCCGGAACCACCTCTCAGAGGTGCCAGAACCACATGCCGGAGAGACTGGAAGCAACTGCCGAACTCGCCGGAAACACCTGCTGGACATGCCGGAACCACCTGCCTGACAGTCCAAAATCATATGCCGGCTATGCCAAAACCACTTGGTGGACGCTCCAGAATCTCCTGGAGGGCATGCCGGAACCACGTCATGGACAGACTGCAAACACCTGCCAGACACGCCAGAACCACCTTCTCGAGTCGCCAGAACCACCTGCCGGACACGCCAAAATCACCTGCCGGCTACGCCACAACCAGTTGGTGAACACTTCGGAATCACCTGCCGCGCTTGCCGGAACCACCTGCCGGTCACGCCAAAATCACCTGCCGGCTACGCCAGAACCACTCGGCAGAGACTCCGGAACCACCTCCAGGACAGACCAGAATCACCTGCCGGACACGCCGGAACCACCTGCTCGACTCGCCAGAGCCACCTGCCGGACACGCCAAAATCACCTGCCGGCTACGCCAGAACCACTCGGCAGAGACTCCGGAACCACCTCCAGGACAGACCGGAATCACCTGCCGGACACGCCGGGACCACCTGCTTGACTCGCCAGAACCACCTGCCAGACACGCCAAAATCACCAGCCGGCTACTCCACAACCACTTGTCGAACACTCCAGAATCACCTGCCGGGCATGTTGGAAGCACCTCTCAGACGCGCCAGAACCATGTGGCAGAGAGTCCGGAATCACCTGTTGGGCATGTGGAACCACCTCTGAGACGTACCAGAACCACCTGCCGGACACGCCAAAATCACCTGCCGGCTATGCCAGAACCACTTGGCGGACACTCCGGAATCACCTGCCGGGCATGCCAGAACCAGCTCTCAGACACACCAGAACCACATGCTGGACACGCCGGAAGCACCTGCTGAGCATGCCTGAGCCACCTGCTCGACTCGCAAGAAACACCTGCCGGACACGCCAAAATCACCTGCCGAGTACGCCAGAACCACTTGGCGGACACTCCGGAATCACAGGTCGGGCATGCCAGAACCACCTCTCAGACTTGCCAGAACCATGGTCCGGACACGCCGGTACCACCTGCCGAGTATGCCGGAACCACCTGATCCACTCCCGAGGACCACCTGCTGGACACGCCAAAATCACCTGCTGGCTACGCCAGAACCACTCGGCAGACACTCCGGAATAACCTGCCAGGCATGCCGGAACCACCTATTAGACATGCCAGAAGGACGTGTCGGACACGCCGGAAACACCTACCGGACAGACCGGAACCACCTGCCAGACATCCCGGAACCACCTGCCGAGCACGCCGGAGCCGCCTGCTCGATAGGCCGGAACCACCTGCCAGACAGGCCAAAATCAACAGCTGGCTATGCTAGAAACACCTGGCGGACAGTCCAAAATCACCTGCCTGGCATGCAGGAACCACCTCTCAGACGTAACAGAACCACGTTCCGGACACGCTGGAACCACATCCTGGACAGACTGGAACCACCTGCCGAGCTCGCCGGAACCACCTGCTCGACTGGCAGGACAATCGTGCCGGACACGCCAAAAGGAACTGCCGGCTACACCAGAACCACTTAACCGACACTCCAGAATCACCTGCCTGGCATGCCAGAACCACCTCTCAGACGTGCCAGAAGCACGTGCCGGACATGCCGGAACGACCTACGGGACAGACCGGAACCACCTGCCTGACATGCCGGAACCACCTGCCGAGCACGCCAGAGCCACCTGCTCCCCTTGCCGGAACCACCTGCCAGACAGGCCAAAATCAACAGCTGGCTGTGCGAGAACCACCTGGGGGACAGTCCGGAATCACCTGCCAGCCATGGCGGAACCACCTCTCAGACGTACCAGAACCACGTGCCGGACAATCTGGAAACACGTACTGGACAGACTGGAACCACCTGCCGGCCACGCCTGAACCACCTGCCGAGCACGACGGAACCACCTGCCGGACACGCCAAAATCACCTGCGGGCTACTCCACAACCACTTGGAGGACTCTCCGGGATGACCTGCCGGGCATGCTGGAACCACCTCTCAGACGCGCCAGAACCATGTGGCAGACAGTCCGGAATCACCTGTTGGGCATGTGGAACCACCTCTGAGACGTACCAGAACCACCTGCCGGACACGCCAAAATCACCTGCCGGCTACGCCAGAACCACTTGGCGGACACTCCGGAATCACCTGCCGGGCATGCCAGCACAACCTCTCAGAAGTGCCAGAAGCACGTGCCGGACAGGCCGGAACCATCTCCCGGACAGACTGGAACCACAGGAAACACTCGCCGGAACCACCTGCTTGACTCACCGGTCCCACCTGCAGGACACACCAAAATCACCTGCCCGCTACACCAGAACCACTTGGCGCACAAGCCGGAATCACGTGAAGGGCATGCCGGTACAACCTCACAGACGTGCCAGAACCTCCTGCCGGACACCTCAGAACCACCTGCCAGACAGACTGCAACCACCTGCCGGACACGCGGGAACCACCGGCTCGACCCGCCGGAACCACTGCCAGACATGCAAAATCACCTGCCGGCTACACCAGAACCACTTGGCAAACAATCCGGAATCACCTGAAGGGCATGCCGGAACCACCTCTCAGACATGCCAGAACCACGTGCCAATGACACCAGAAGCACCTGCCGAGCATGCCGGAACCACCTGCTCGACTCGCCAGAACCACCTGCCAGTCATGCAAAAATCACCTGCCGGCTTCGCCACAACCAGTTGGTGAACACTTCCCCATCACCTGCCGGGCTTGCTGGAACCACCTGACGGTCACGTCAAAATCACCTGCCAACTACGCCAGAACCACTTGTCGACACTGCGGAAACACCTGTCGGGCCGGCCAGAACTACATCTCAGACGTGCCAGAACCTTGTGCGTGTGATGCCGGAACCACACCCCGAACAGACGGAAACCACCTGCCAGACCCGCCTGAACCACCTGCCGAGCACGCCGGAGCCACCTGTTCGACTCACCGGAAGCACCTGCCAGACAGGCCAAAATCAACAGCTGGCTATGCGAGAACCATCTGGCGGACAGTCCGGAATCACCTGCCGGGCATGCAGGAACCACCTCTCAGATGTAACGGAACCACGAGCCGGACACGCTGGAACCGCGTCCTGGACAGACTGGAACCACCTGCCGAGCACTCCGGAACCACCTGCTCGACTCGCACGACCCACGTGCTGGACACGCCAAAATGAACTTTCGGCTACACCAGAACCACTTACCCGACACTCCAGAATCACCTGCCTGGCATGCCAGAACCACCTCTCACACGTTGCAGAAGCACGTGCCGGACATGCCGGAACGACCGATCGGACAGAACGGAACCACCTGCCAGACACGCCGGAACCACCTGCTGAACACGCCACAGCCACCTGCTCGACTCGCCGGATCCACCGGCCGGACAGGCCAATATCAACTGCTGGCTATGCCAGAACCACCTGGGGGACAGTCCGGAATCACCTGCCAGCCATGGCGGAACCACCTCTCAGACGTACAAGAACCACGTGCCGGACAAGCTCGAAACACTTACTGGACAGACTGGAACCACCTGCCGGCCACGCCTGAACCACCTGCCGAGCACGACGGAACCACCTGCCGGACACGCCAAAATCACCTGCGGGGTACACCAGAACCACTTGGAGAACTCTCCGGGATGACCTGCCGGGCATGCTGGAACCACCTCTCAGACGTACCAGAAGCACGTGGCGGACACCCCAGCACCACCTGCCGGACAGACCGCAACCACCTGCCGGACAGGCCGGAACCACCGGCTCGACCCGACGGAACCACCGCCAGACATGCAAAATCACCTGCCGGCTACGCCAGAACCACTTGGCGAACACTCCGGAATCACCTGCCGGGCATGCCGGAACCACCTCTCAGACATGCCAGAACCACGTGCCAATGACCCCGGAAGCACCTGTCGAGCACGCCGGAACCACCTGCTCGACTCGCCAGAACCACCTGCCGGACACGCCAAAATCACCTGCCGGCTACGCCACAACCACTCGGCAGGCACTCCGGTATCAGCTGCCGGGCATGCCGGAACCACCTCTCAGAGGTGCCAGAACCACATGCCGGAGAGACTGGAAGCAACTGCCGAACTCGCCGGAAACACCTGCTGGACATGCCGGAACCACCTGCCTGACAGTCCAAAATCATATGCCGGCTATGCCAAAACCACTTGGTGGACGCTCCAGAATCTCCTGGAGGGCATGCCGGAACCACGTCATGGACAGACTGCAAACACCTGCCAGACACGCCAGAACCACCTTCTCGAGTCGCCAGAACCACCTGCCGGACACGCCAAAATCACCTGCCGGCTACGCCACAACCAGTTGGTGAACACTTCGGAATCACCTGCCGCGCTTGCCGGAACCACCTGCCGGTCACGCCAAAATCACCTGCCGGCTACGCCAGAACCACTCGGCAGAGACTCCGGAACCACCTCCAGGACAGACCAGAATCACCTGCCGGACACGCCGGAACCACCTGCTCGACTCGCCAGAGCCACCTGCCGGACACGCCAAAATCACCTGCCGGCTACGCCAGAACCACTCGGCAGAGACTCCGGAACCACCTCCAGGACAGACCGGAATCACCTGCCGGACACGCCGGGACCACCTGCTTGACTCGCCAGAACCACCTGCCAGACACGCCAAAATCACCAGCCGGCTACTCCACAACCACTTGTCGAACACTCCAGAATCACCTGCCGGGCATGTTGGAAGCACCTCTCAGACGCGCCAGAACCATGTGGCAGAGAGTCCGGAATCACCTGTTGGGCATGTGGAACCACCTCTGAGACGTACCAGAACCACCTGCCGGACACGCCAAAATCACCTGCCGGCTATGCCAGAACCACTTGGCGGACACTCTGGAATCACCTGCCGGGCATGCCAGAACCAGCTCTCAGACACACCAGAACCACATGCTGGACACGCCGGAAGCACCTGCTGAGCATGCCTGAGCCACCTGCTCGACTCGCAAGAAACACCTGCCGGACACGCCAAAATCACCTGCCGAGTACGCCAGAACCACTTGGCGGACACTCCGGAATCACAGGTCGGGCATGCCAGAACCACCTCTCAGACTTGCCAGAACCATGGTCCGGACACGCCGGTACCACCTGCCGAGTATGCCGGAACCACCTGATCCACTCCCGAGGACCACCTGCTGGACACGCCAAAATCACCTGCTGGCTACGCCAGAACCACTCGGCAGACACTCCGGAATAACCTGCCAGGCATGCCGGAACCACCTATTAGACATGCCAGAAGGACGTGTCGGACACGCCGGAAACACCTACCGGACAGACCGGAACCACCTGCCAGACATCCCGGAACCACCTGCCGAGCACGCCGGAGCCGCCTGCTCGATAGGCCGGAACCACCTGCCAGACAGGCCAAAATCAACAGCTGGCTATGCTAGAAACACCTGGCGGACAGTCCAAAATCACCTGCCTGGCATGCAGGAACCACCTCTCAGACGTAACAGAACCACGTTCCGGACACGCTGGAACCACATCCTGGACAGACTGGAACCACCTGCCGAGCTCGCCGGAACCACCTGCTCGACTGGCAGGACAATCGTGCCGGACACGCCAAAAGGAACTGCCGGCTACACCAGAACCACTTAACCGACACTCCAGAATCACCTGCCTGGCATGCCAGAACCACCTCTCAGACGTGCCAGAAGCACGTGCCGGACATGCCGGAACGACCTACGGGACAGACCGGAACCACCTGCCTGACATGCCGGAACCACCTGCCGAGCACGCCAGAGCCACCTGCTCCCCTTGCCGGAACCACCTGCCAGACAGGCCAAAATCAACAGCTGGCTGTGCGAGAACCACCTGGGGGACAGTCCGGAATCACCTGCCAGCCATGGCGGAACCACCTCTCAGACGTACCAGAACCACGTGCCGGACAATCTGGAAACACGTACTGGACAGACTGGAACCACCTGCCGGCCACGCCTGAACCACCTGCCGAGCACGACGGAACCACCTGCCGGACATGCCAAAATCACCTGCGGGCTACTCCACAACCACTTGGAGGACTCTCCGGGATGACCTGCCGGGCATGCTGGAACCACCTCTCAGACGCGCCAGAACCATGTGGCTGACAGTCCGGAATCACCTGTTGGGCATGTGGAACCACCTCTGAGACGTACCAGAACCACCTGCCGGACACGCCAAAATCACCTGCCGGCTACGCCAGAACCACTTGGCGGACACTCCGGAATCACCTGCCGGGCATGCCAGCACAACCTCTCAGAAGTGCCAGAAGCACGTGCCGGACAGGCCGGAACCATCTCCCGGACAGACTGGAACCACAGGAAACACTCGCCGGAACCACCTGCTTGACTCACCGGTCCCACCTGCAGGACACACCAAAATCACCTGCCCGCTACACCAGAACCACTTGGCGCACAAGCCGGAATCACGTGAAGGGCATGCCGGCACAACCTCACAGACGTGCCAGAACCTCCTGCCGGACACCTCAGAACCACCTGCCAGACAGACTGCAACCACCTGCCGGACACGCGGGAACCACCGGCTCGACCCGCCGGAACCACTGCCAGACATGCAAAATCACCTGCCGGCTACACCAGAACCACTTGGCAAACAATCCGGAATCACCTGAAGGGCATGCCGGAACCACCTCTCAGACATGCCAGAACCACGTGCCAATGACACCAGAAGCACCTGCCGAGCATGCCGGAACCACCTGCTCGACTCGCCAGAACCACCTGCCAGTCATGCAAAAATCACCTGCCGGCTTCGCCACAACCAGTTGGTGAACACTTCCCCATCACCTGCCGGGCTTGCTGGAACCACCTGCCGGTCACGTCAAAATCACCTGCCAACTACGCCAGAACCACTTGTCGACACTGCGGAAACACCTGTCGGGCCGGCCAGAACTACATCTCAGACGTGCCAGAACCTTGTGCGTGTGATGCCGGAACCACACCCCGAACAGACGGAAACCACCTGCCAGACCCGCCTGAACCACCTGCCGAGCACGCCGGAGCCACCTGTTCGACTCACCGGAAGCACCTGCCAGACAGGCCAAAATCAACAGCTGGCTATGCGAGAACCATCTGGCGGACAGTCCGGAATCACCTGCCGGGCATGCAGGAACCACCTCTCAGATGTAACGGAACCACGAGCCGGACACGCTGGAACCGCGTCCTGGACAGACTGGAACCACCTGCCGAGCACTCCGGAACCACCTGCTCGACTCGCACGACCCACGTGCTGGACACGCCAAAATGAACTTTCGGCTACACCAGAACCACTTACCCGACACTCCAGAATCACCTGCCTGGCATGCCAGAACCACCTCTCACACGTTCCAGAAGCACGTGCCGGACATGCCGGAACGACCGATCGGACAGAACGGAACCACCTGCCAGACACGCCGGAACCACCTGTTGAACACGCCACAGCCACCTGCTCGACTCGCCGGATCCACCGGCCGGGCAGGCCAATATCAACTGCTGGCTATGCCAGAACCACCTGGGGGACAGTCCGGAATCACCTGCCAGCCATGGCGGAACCACCTCTCAGACGTACGAGAACCACGTGCCGGACAAGCTCGAAACACTTACTGGACAGACTGGAACCACCTGCCGGCCACGCCTGAACCACCTGCCGAGCACGACGGAACCACCTGCCGGACACGCCAAAATCACCTGCGGGGTACACCAGAACCACTTGGAGAACTCTCCGGGATGACCTGCCGGGCATGCTGGAACCACCTCTCAGACGTACCAGAAGCACGTGGCGGACACCCCAGCACCACCTGCCGGACAGACCGCAACCACCTGCCGGACAGGCCGGAACCACCGGCTCGACCCGACGGAACCACCGCCAGACATGCAAAATCACCTGCCGGCTACGCCAGAACCACTTGGCGAACACTCCGGAATCACCTGCCGGGCATGCCGGAACCACCTCTCAGACATGCCAGAACCACGTGCCAATGACCCCGGAAGCACCTGTCGAGCACGCCGGAACCACCTGCTCGACTCGCCAGAACCACCTGCCGGACACGCCAAAATCACCTGCCGGCTACGCCACAACCACTCGGCAGGCACTCCGGTATCAGCTGCCGGGCATGCCGGAACCACCTCTCAGAGGTGCCAGAACCACATGCCGGAGAGACTGGAAGCAACTGCCGAACTCGCCGGAAACACCTGCTGGACATGCCGGAACCACCTGCCTGACAGTCCAAAATCATATGCCGGCTATGCCAAAACCACTTGGTGGACGCTCCAGAATCTCCTGGAGGGCATGCCGGAACCACGTCATGGACAGACTGCAAACACCTGCCAGACACGCCAGAACCACCTTCTCGAGTCGCCAGAACCACCTGCCGGACACGCCAAAATCACCTGCCGGCTACGCCACAACCAGTTGGTGAACACTTCGGAATCACCTGCCGCGCTTGCCGGAACCACCTGCCGGTCACGCCAAAATCACCTGCCGGCTACGCCAGAACCACTCGGCAGAGACTCCGGAACCACCTCCAGGACAGACCAGAATCACCTGCCGGACACGCCGGAACCACCTGCTCGACTCGCCAGAGCCACCTGCCGGACACGCCAAAATCACCTGCCGGCTACGCCAGAACCACTCGGCAGAGACTCCGGAACCACCTCCAGGACAGACCGGAATCACCTGCCGGACACGCCGGGACCACCTGCTTGACTCGCCAGAACCACCTGCCAGACACGCCAAAATCACCAGCCGGCTACTCCACAACCACTTGTCGAACACTCCAGAATCACCTGCCGGGCATGTTGGAAGCACCTCTCAGACGCGCCAGAACCATGTGGCAGAGAGTCCGGAATCACCTGTTGGGCATGTGGAACCACCTCTGAGACGTACCAGAACCACCTGCCGGACACGCCAAAATCACCTGCCGGCTATGCCAGAACCACTTGGCGGACACTCCGGAATCACCTGCCGGGCATGCCAGAACCAGCTCTCAGACACACCAGAACCACATGCTGGACACGCCGGAAGCACCTGCTGAGCATGCCTGAGCCACCTGCTCGACTCGCAAGAAACACCTGCCGGACACGCCAAAATCACCTGCCGAGTACGCCAGAACCACTTGGCGGACACTCCGGAATCACAGGTCGGGCATGCCAGAACCACCTCTCAGACTTGCCAGAACCATGGTCCGGACACGCCGGTACCACCTGCCGAGTATGCCGGAACCACCTGATCCACTCCCGAGGACCACCTGCTGGACACGCCAAAATCACCTGCTGGCTACGCCAGAACCACTCGGCAGACACTCCGGAATAACCTGCCAGGCATGCCGGAACCACCTATTAGACATGCCAGAAGGACGTGTCGGACACGCCGGAAACACCTACCGGACAGACCGGAACCACCTGCCAGACATCCCGGAACCACCTGCCGAGCACGCCGGAGCCGCCTGCTCGATAGGCCGGAACCACCTGCCAGACAGGCCAAAATCAACAGCTGGCTATGCTAGAAACACCTGGCGGACAGTCCAAAATCACCTGCCTGGCATGCAGGAACCACCTCTCAGACGTAACAGAACCACGTTCCGGACACGCTGGAACCACATCCTGGACAGACTGGAACCACCTGCCGAGCTCGCCGGAACCACCTGCTCGACTGGCAGGACAATCGTGCCGGACACGCCAAAAGGAACTGCCGGCTACACCAGAACCACTTAACCGACACTCCAGAATCACCTGCCTGGCATGCCAGAACCACCTCTCAGACGTGCCAGAAGCACGTGCCGGACATGCCGGAACGACCTACGGGACAGACCGGAACCACCTGCCTGACATGCCGGAACCACCTGCCGAGCACGCCAGAGCCACCTGCTCCCCTTGCCGGAACCACCTGCCAGACAGGCCAAAATCAACAGCTGGCTGTGCGAGAACCACCTGGGGGACAGTCCGGAATCACCTGCCAGCCATGGCGGAACCACCTCTCAGACGTACCAGAACCACGTGCCGGACAATCTGGAAACACGTACTGGACAGACTGGAACCACCTGCCGGCCACGCCTGAACCACCTGCCGAGCACGACGGAACCACCTGCCGGACATGCCAAAATCACCTGCGGGCTACTCCACAACCACTTGGAGGACTCTCCGGGATGACCTGCCGGGCATGCTGGAACCACCTCTCAGACGCGCCAGAACCATGTGGCAGACAGTCCGGAATCACCTGTTGGGCATGTGGAACCACCTCTGAGACGTACCAGAACCACCTGCCGGACACGCCAAAATCACCTGCCGGCTACGCCAGAACCACTTGGCGGACACTCCAGAATCACCTGCCGGGCATGCCAGCACAACCTCTCAGAAGTGCCAGAAGCACGTGCCGGACAGGCCGGAACCATCTCCCGGACAGACTGGAACCACAGGAAACACTCGCCGGAACCACCTGCTTGACTCACCGGTCCCACCTGCAGGACACACCAAAATCACCTGCCCGCTACACCAGAACCACTTGGCGCACAAGCCGGAATCACGTGAAGGGCATGCCGGCACAACCTCACAGACGTGCCAGAACCTCCTGCCGGACACCTCAGAACCACCTGCCAGACAGACTGCAACCACCTGCCGGACACGCGGGAACCACCGGCTCGACCCGCCGGAACCACTGCCAGACATGCAAAATCACCTGCCGGCTACACCAGAACCACTTGGCAAACAATCCGGAATCACCTGAAGGGCATGCCGGAACCACCTCTCAGACATGCCAGAACCACGTGCCAATGACACCAGAAGCACCTGCCGAGCATGCCGGAACCACCTGCTCGACTCGCCAGAACCACCTGCCAGTCATGCAAAAATCACCTGCCGGCTTCGCCACAACCAGTTGGTGAACACTTCCCCATCACCTGCCGGGCTTGCTGGAACCACCTGCCGGTCACGTCAAAATCACCTGCCAACTACGCCAGAACCACTTGTCGACACTGCGGAAACACCTGTCGGGCCGGCCAGAACTACATCTCAGACGTGCCAGAACCTTGTGCGTGTGATGCCGGAACCACACCCCGAACAGACGGAAACCACCTGCCAGACCCGCCTGAACCACCTGCCGAGCACGCCGGAGCCACCTGTTCGACTCACCGGAAGCACCTGCCAGACAGGCCAAAATCAACAGCTGGCTATGCGAGAACCATCTGGCGGACAGTCCGGAATCACCTGCCGGGCATGCAGGAACCACCTCTCAGATGTAACGGAACCACGAGCCGGACACGCTGGAACCGCGTCCTGGACAGACTGGAACCACCTGCCGAGCACTCCGGAACCACCTGCTCGACTCGCACGACCCACGTGCTGGACACGCCAAAATGAACTTTCGGCTACACCAGAACCACTTACCCGACACTCCAGAATCACCTGCCTGGCATGCCAGAACCACCTCTCACACGTTGCAGAAGCACGTGCCGGACATGCCGGAACGACCGATCGGACAGAACGGAACCACCTGCCAGACACGCCGGAACCACCTGCTGAACACGCCACAGCCACCTGCTCGACTCGCCGGATCCACCGGCCGGACAGGCCAATATCAACTGCTGGCTATGCCAGAACCACCTGGGGGACAGTCCGGAATCACCTGCCAGCCATGGCGGAACCACCTCTCAGACGTACGAGAACCACGTGCCGGACAAGCTGGAAACACTTACTGGACAGACTGGAACCACCTGCCGGCCACGCCTGAACCACCTGCCGAGCACGACGGAACCACCTGCCGGACACGCCAAAATCACCTGCGGGGTACACCAGAACCACTTGGAGAACTCTCCGGGATGACCTGCCGGGCATGCTGGAACCACCTCTCAGACGTACCAGAAGCACGTGGCGGACACCCCAGCACCACCTGCCGGACAGACCGCAACCACCTGCCGGACAGGCCGGAACCACCGGCTCGACCCGCCGGAACCACCGCCAGACATGCAAAATCACCTGCCGGCTACGCCAGAACCACTTGGCGAACACTCCGGAATCACCTGCCGGGCATGCCGGAACCACCTCTCAGACATGCCAGAACCACGTGCCAATGACCCCGGAAGCACCTGTCGAGCACGCCGGAACCACCTGCTCGACTCGCCAGAACCACCTGCCGGACACGCCAAAATCACCTGCCGGCTACGCCACAACCACTCGGCAGGCACTCCGGTATCAGCTGCCGGGCATGCCGGAACCACCTCTCAGAGGTGCCAGAACCACATGCCGGAGAGACTGGAAGCAACTGCCGAACTCGCCGGAAACACCTGCTGGACATGCCGGAACCACCTGCCTGACAGTCCAAAATCATATGCCGGCTATGCCAAAACCACTTGGTGGACGCTCCAGAATCTCCTGGAGGGCATGCCGGAACCACGTCATGGACAGACTGCAAACACCTGCCAGACACGCCAGAACCACCTTCTCGAGTCGCCAGAACCACCTGCCGGACACGCCAAAATCACCTGCCGGCTACGCCACAACCAGTTGGTGAACACTTCGGAATCACCTGCCGCGCTTGCCGGAACCACCTGCCGGTCACGCCAAAATCACCTGCCGGCTACGCCAGAACCACTCGGCAGAGACTCCGGAACCACCTCCAGGACAGACCAGAATCACCTGCCGGACACGCCGGAACCACCTGCTCGACTCGCCAGAGCCACCTGCCGGACACGCCAAAATCACCTGCCGGCTACGCCAGAACCACTCGGCAGAGACTCCGGAACCACCTCCAGGACAGACCGGAATCACCTGCCGGACACGCCGGGACCACCTGCTTGACTCGCCAGAACCACCTGCCAGACACGCCAAAATCACCAGCCGGCTACTCCACAACCACTTGTCGAACACTCCAGAATCACCTGCCGGGCATGTTGGAAGCACCTCTCAGACGCGCCAGAACCATGTGGCAGAGAGTCCGGAATCACCTGTTGGGCATGTGGAACCACCTCTGAGACGTACCAGAACCACCTGCCGGACACGCCAAAATCACCTGCCGGCTATGCCAGAACCACTTGGCGGACACTCCGGAATCACCTGCCGGGCATGCCAGAACCAGCTCTCAGACACACCAGAACCACATGCTGGACACGCCGGAAGCACCTGCTGAGCATGCCTAAGCCACCTGCTCGACTCGCAAGAAACACCTGCCGGACACGCCAAAATCACCTGCCGAGTACGCCAGAACCACTTGGCGGACACTCCGGAATCACAGGTCGGGCATGCCAGAACCACCTCTCAGACTTGCCAGAACCATGGTCCGGACACGCCGGTACCACCTGCCGAGTATGCCGGAACCACCTGATCCACTCCCGAGGACCACCTGCTGGACACGCCAAAATCACCTGCTGGCTACGCCAGAACCACTCGGCAGACACTCCGGAATAACCTGCCAGGCATGCCGGAACCACCTATTAGACATGCCAGAAGGACGTGTCGGACACGCCGGAAACACCTACCGGACAGACCGGAACCACCTGCCAGACATCCCGGAACCACCTGCCGAGCACGCCGGAGCCGCCTGCTCGATAGGCCGGAACCACCTGCCAGACAGGCCAAAATCAACAGCTGGCTATGCTAGAAACACCTGGCGGACAGTCCAAAATCACCTGCCTGGCATGCAGGAACCACCTCTCAGACGTAACAGAACCACGTTCCGGACACGCTGGAACCACATCCTGGACAGACTGGAACCACCTGCCGAGCTCGCCGGAACCACCTGCTCGACTGGCAGGACAATCGTGCCGGACACGCCAAAAGGAACTGCCGGCTACACCAGAACCACTTAACCGACACTCCAGAATCACCTGCCTGGCATGCCAGAACCACCTCTCAGACGTGCCAGAAGCACGTGCCGGACATGCCGGAACGACCTACGGGACAGACCGGAACCACCTGCCTGACATGCCGGAACCACCTGCCGAGCACGCCAGAGCCACCTGCTCCCCTTGCCGGAACCACCTGCCAGACAGGCCAAAATCAACAGCTGGCTGTGCGAGAACCACCTGGGGGACAGTCCGGAATCACCTGCCAGCCATGGCGGAACCACCTCTCAGACGTACCAGAACCACGTGCCGGACAATCTGGAAACACGTACTGGACAGACTGGAACCACCTGCCGGCCACGCCTGAACCACCTGCCGAGCACGACGGAACCACCTGCCGGACACGCCAAAATCACCTGCGGGCTACTCCACAACCACTTGGAGGACTCTCCGGGATGACCTGCCGGGCATGCTGGAACCACCTCTCAGACGTGCCAGAACCATGTGGCAGACAGTCCGGAATCACCTGTTGGGCATGTGGAACCACCTCTGAGACGTACCAGAACCACCTGCCGGACACGCCAAAATCACCTGCCGGCTACGCCAGAACCACTTGGCGGACACTCCGGAATCACCTGCCGGGCATGCCAGCACAACCTCTCAGAAGTGCCAGAAGCACGTGCCGGACAGGCCGGAACCATCTCCCGGACAGACTGGAACCACAGGAAACACTCGCCGGAACCACCTGCTTGACTCACCGGTCCCACCTGCAGGACACACCAAAATCACCTGCCCGCTACACCAGAACCACTTGGCGCACAAGCCGGAATCACGTGAAGGGCATGCCGGTACAACCTCACAGACGTGCCAGAACCTCCTGCCGGACACCTCAGAACCACCTGCCAGACAGACTGCAACCACCTGCCGGACACGCGGGAACCACCGGCTCGACCCGCCGGAACCACTGCCAGACATGCAAAATCACCTGCCGGCTACACCAGAACCACTTGGCAAACAATCCGGAATCACCTGAAGGGCATGCCGGAACCACCTCTCAGACATGCCAGAACCACGTGCCAATGACACCAGAAGCACCTGCCGAGCATGCCGGAACCACCTGCTCGACTCGCCAGAACCACCTGCCAGTCATGCAAAAATCACCTGCCGGCTTCGCCACAACCAGTTGGTGAACACTTCCCCATCACCTGCCGGGCTTGCTGGAACCACCTGACGGTCACGTCAAAATCACCTGCCAACTACGCCAGAACCACTTGTCGACACTGCGGAAACACCTGTCGGGCCGGCCAGAACTACATCTCAGACGTGCCAGAACCTTGTGCGTGTGATGCCGGAACCACACCCCGAACAGACGGAAACCACCTGCCAGACCCGCCTGAACCACCTGCCGAGCACGCCGGAGCCACCTGTTCGACTCACCGGAAGCACCTGCCAGACAGGCCAAAATCAACAGCTGGCTATGCGAGAACCATCTGGCGGACAGTCCGGAATCACCTGCCGGGCATGCAGGAACCACCTCTCAGATGTAACGGAACCACGAGCCGGACACGCTGGAACCGCGTCCTGGACAGACTGGAACCACCTGCCGAGCACTCCGGAACCACCTGCTCGACTCGCACGACCCACGTGCTGGACACGCCAAAATGAACTTTCGGCTACACCAGAACCACTTACCCGACACTCCAGAATCACCTGCCTGGCATGCCAGAACCACCTCTCACACGTTGCAGAAGCACGTGCCGGACATGCCGGAACGACCGATCGGACAGAACGGAACCACCTGCCAGACACGCCGGAACCACCTGCTGAACACGCCACAGCCACCTGCTCGACTCGCCGGATCCACCGGCCGGACAGGCCAATATCAACTGCTGGCTATGCCAGAACCACCTGGGGGACAGTCCGGAATCACCTGCCAGCCATGGCGGAACCACCTCTCAGACGTACAAGAACCACGTGCCGGACAAGCTCGAAACACTTACTGGACAGACTGGAACCACCTGCCGGCCACGCCTGAACCACCTGCCGAGCACGATGGAACCACCTGCCGGACACGCCAAAATCACCTGCGGGGTACACCAGAACCACTTGGAGAACTCTCCGGGATGACCTGCCGGGCATGCTGGAACCACCTCTCAGACGTACCAGAAGCACGTGGCGGACACCCCAGCACCACCTGCCGGACAGACCGCAACCACCTGCCGGACAGGCCGGAACCACCGGCTCGACCCGACGGAACCACCGCCAGACATGCAAAATCACCTGCCGGCTACGCCAGAACCACTTGGCGAACACTCCGGAATCACCTGCCGGGCATGCCGGAACCACCTCTCAGACATGCCAGAACCACGTGCCAATGACCCCGGAAGCACCTGTCGAGCACGCCGGAACCACCTGCTCGACTCGCCAGAACCACCTGCCGGACACGCCAAAATCACCTGCCGGCTACGCCACAACCACTCGGCAGGCACTCCGGTATCAGCTGCCGGGCATGCCGGAACCACCTCTCAGAGGTGCCAGAACCACATGCCGGAGAGACTGGAAGCAACTGCCGAACTCGCCGGAAACACCTGCTGGACATGCCGGAACCACCTGCCTGACAGTCCAAAATCATATGCCGGCTATGCCAAAACCACTTGGTGGACGCTCCAGAATCTCCTGGAGGGCATGCCGGAACCACGTCATGGACAGACTGCAAACACCTGCCAGACACGCCAGAACCACCTTCTCGAGTCGCCAGAACCACCTGCCGGACACGCCAAAATCACCTGCCGGCTACGCCACAACCAGTTGGTGAACACTTCGGAATCACCTGCCGCGCTTGCCGGAACCACCTGCCGGTCACGCCAAAATCACCTGCCGGCTACGCCAGAACCACTCGGCAGAGACTCCGGAACCACCTCCAGGACAGACCAGAATCACCTGCCGGACACGCCGGAACCACCTGCTCGACTCGCCAGAGCCACCTGCCGGACACGCCAAAATCACCTGCCGGCTACGCCAGAACCACTCGGCAGAGACTCCGGAACCACCTCCAGGACAGACCGGAATCACCTGCCGGACACGCCGGGACCACCTGCTTGACTCGCCAGAACCACCTGCCAGACACGCCAAAATCACCAGCCGGCTACTCCACAACCACTTGTCGAACACTCCAGAATCACCTGCCGGGCATGTTGGAAGCACCTCTCAGACGCGCCAGAACCATGTGGCAGAGAGTCCGGAATCACCTGTTGGGCATGTGGAACCACCTCTGAGACGTACCAGAACCACCTGCCGGACACGCCAAAATCACCTGCCGGCTATGCCAGAACCACTTGGCGGACACTCTGGAATCACCTGCCGGGCATGCCAGAACCAGCTCTCAGACACACCAGAACCACATGCTGGACACGCCGGAAGCACCTGCTGAGCATGCCTGAGCCACCTGCTCGACTCGCAAGAAACACCTGCCGGACACGCCAAAATCACCTGCCGAGTACGCCAGAACCACTTGGCGGACACTCCGGAATCACAGGTCGGGCATGCCAGAACCACCTCTCAGACTTGCCAGAACCATGGTCCGGACACGCCGGTACCACCTGCCGAGTATGCCGGAACCACCTGATCCACTCCCGAGGACCACCTGCTGGACACGCCAAAATCACCTGCTGGCTACGCCAGAACCACTCGGCAGACACTCCGGAATAACCTGCCAGGCATGCCGGAACCACCTATTAGACATGCCAGAAGGACGTGTCGGACACGCCGGAAACACCTACCGGACAGACCGGAACCACCTGCCAGACATCCCGGAACCACCTGCCGAGCACGCCGGAGCCGCCTGCTCGATAGGCCGGAACCACCTGCCAGACAGGCCAAAATCAACAGCTGGCTATGCTAGAAACACCTGGCGGACAGTCCAAAATCACCTGCCTGGCATGCAGGAACCACCTCTCAGACGTAACAGAACCACGTTCCGGACACGCTGGAACCACATCCTGGACAGACTGGAACCACCTGCCGAGCTCGCCGGAACCACCTGCTCGACTGGCAGGACAATCGTGCCGGACACGCCAAAAGGAACTGCCGGCTACACCAGAACCACTTAACCGACACTCCAGAATCACCTGCCTGGCATGCCAGAACCACCTCTCAGACGTGCCAGAAGCACGTGCCGGACATGCCGGAACGACCTACGGGACAGACCGGAACCACCTGCCTGACATGCCGGAACCACCTGCCGAGCACGCCAGAGCCACCTGCTCCCCTTGCCGGAACCACCTGCCAGACAGGCCAAAATCAACAGCTGGCTGTGCGAGAACCACCTGGGGGACAGTCCGGAATCACCTGCCAGCCATGGCGGAACCACCTCTCAGACGTACCAGAACCACGTGCCGGACAATCTGGAAACACGTACTGGACAGACTGGAACCACCTGCCGGCCACGCCTGAACCACCTGCCGAGCACGACGGAACCACCTGCCGGACATGCCAAAATCACCTGCGGGCTACTCCACAACCACTTGGAGGACTCTCCGGGATGACCTGCCGGGCATGCTGGAACCACCTCTCAGACGCGCCAGAACCATGTGGCTGACAGTCCGGAATCACCTGTTGGGCATGTGGAACCACCTCTGAGACGTACCAGAACCACCTGCCGGACACGCCAAAATCACCTGCCGGCTACGCCAGAACCACTTGGCGGACACTCCGGAATCACCTGCCGGGCATGCCAGCACAACCTCTCAGAAGTGCCAGAAGCACGTGCCGGACAGGCCGGAACCATCTCCCGGACAGACTGGAACCACAGGAAACACTCGCCGGAACCACCTGCTTGACTCACCGGTCCCACCTGCAGGACACACCAAAATCACCTGCCCGCTACACCAGAACCACTTGGCGCACAAGCCGGAATCACGTGAAGGGCATGCCGGCACAACCTCACAGACGTGCCAGAACCTCCTGCCGGACACCTCAGAACCACCTGCCAGACAGACTGCAACCACCTGCCGGACACGCGGGAACCACCGGCTCGACCCGCCGGAACCACTGCCAGACATGCAAAATCACCTGCCGGCTACACCAGAACCACTTGGCAAACAATCCGGAATCACCTGAAGGGCATGCCGGAACCACCTCTCAGACATGCCAGAACCACGTGCCAATGACACCAGAAGCACCTGCCGAGCATGCCGGAACCACCTGCTCGACTCGCCAGAACCACCTGCCAGTCATGCAAAAATCACCTGCCGGCTTCGCCACAACCAGTTGGTGAACACTTCCCCATCACCTGCCGGGCTTGCTGGAACCACCTGTCGGTCACGTCAAAATCACCTGCCAACTACGCCAGAACCACTTGTCGACACTGCGGAAACACCTGTCGGGCCGGCCAGAACTACATCTCAGACGTGCCAGAACCTTGTGCGTGTGATGCCGGAACCACACCCCGAACAGACGGAAACCACCTGCCAGACCCGCCTGAACCACCTGCCGAGCACGCCGGAGCCACCTGTTCGACTCACCGGAAGCACCTGCCAGACAGGCCAAAATCAACAGCTGGCTATGCGAGAACCATCTGGCGGACAGTCCGGAATCACCTGCCGGGCATGCAGGAACCACCTCTCAGATGTAACGGAACCACGAGCCGGACACGCTGGAACCGCGTCCTGGACAGACTGGAACCACCTGCCGAGCACTCCGGAACCACCTGCTCGACTCGCACGACCCACGTGCTGGACACGCCAAAATGAACTTTCGGCTACACCAGAACCACTTACCCGACACTCCAGAATCACCTGCCTGGCATGCCAGAACCACCTCTCACACGTTGCAGAAGCACGTGCCGGACATGCCGGAACGACCGATCGGACAGAACGGAACCACCTGCCAGACACGCCGGAACCACCTGTTGAACACGCCACAGCCACCTGCTCGACTCGCCGGATCCACCGGCCGGGCAGGCCAATATCAACTGCTGGCTATGCCAGAACCACCTGGGGGACAGTCCGGAATCACCTGCCAGCCATGGCGGAACCACCTCTCAGACGTACGAGAACCACGTGCCGGACAAGCTGGAAACACTTACTGGACAGACTGGAACCACCTGCCGGCCACGCCTGAACCACCTGCCGAGCACGACGGAACCACCTGCCGGACACGCCAAAATCACCTGCGGGGTACACCAGAACCACTTGGAGAACTCTCCGGGATGACCTGCCGGGCATGCTGGAACCACCTCTCAGACGTACCAGAAGCACGTGGCGGACACCCCAGCACCACCTGCCGGACAGACCGCAACCACCTGCCGGACAGGCCGGAACCACCGGCTCGACCCGCCGGAACCACCGCCAGACATGCAAAATCACCTGCCGGCTACGCCAGAACCACTTGGCGAACACTCCGGAATCACCTGCCGGGCATGCCGGAACCACCTCTCAGACATGCCAGAACCACGTGCCAATGACCCCGGAAGCACCTGTCGAGCACGCCGGAACCACCTGCTCGACTCGCCAGAACCACCTGCCGGACACGCCAAAATCACCTGCCGGCTACGCCACAACCACTCGGCAGGCACTCCGGTATCAGCTGCCGGGCATGCCGGAACCACCTCTCAGAGGTGCCAGAACCACATGCCGGAGAGACTGGAAGCAACTGCCGAACTCGCCGGAAACACCTGCTGGACATGCCGGAACCACCTGCCTGACAGTCCAAAATCATATGCCGGCTATGCCAAAACCACTTGGTGGACGCTCCAGAATCTCCTGGAGGGCATGCCGGAACCACGTCATGGACAGACTGCAAACACCTGCCAGACACGCCAGAACCACCTTCTCGAGTCGCCAGAACCACCTGCCGGACACGCCAAAATCACCTGCCGGCTACGCCACAACCAGTTGGTGAACACTTCGGAATCACCTGCCGCGCTTGCCGGAACCACCTGCCGGTCACGCCAAAATCACCTGCCGGCTACGCCAGAACCACTCGGCAGAGACTCCGGAACCACCTCCAGGACAGACCAGAATCACCTGCCGGACACGCCGGAACCACCTGCTCGACTCGCCAGAGCCACCTGCCGGACACGCCAAAATCACCTGCCGGCTACGCCAGAACCACTCGGCATAGACTCCGGAACCACCTCCAGGACAGACCGGAATCACCTGCCGGACACGCCGGGACCACCTGCTTGACTCGCCAGAACCACCTGCCAGACACGCCAAAATCACCAGCCGGCTACTCCACAACCACTTGTCGAACACTCCAGAATCACCTGCCGGGCATGTTGGAAGCACCTCTCAGACGCGCCAGAACCATGTGGCAGAGAGTCCGGAATCACCTGTTGGGCATGTGGAACCACCTCTGAGACGTACCAGAACCACCTGCCGGACACGCCAAAATCACCTGCCGGCTATGCCAGAACCACTTGGCGGACACTCCGGAATCACCTGCCGGGCATGCCAGAACCAGCTCTCAGACACACCAGAACCACATGCTGGACACGCCGGAAGCACCTGCTGAGCATGCCTGAGCCACCTGCTCGACTCGCAAGAAACACCTGCCGGACACGCCAAAATCACCTGCCGAGTACGCCAGAACCACTTGGCGGACACTCCGGAATCACAGGTCGGGCATGCCAGAACCACCTCTCAGACTTGCCAGAACCATGGTCCGGACACGCCGGTACCACCTGCCGAGTATGCCGGAACCACCTGATCCACTCCCGAGGACCACCTGCTGGACACGCCAAAATCACCTGCTGGCTACGCCAGAACCACTCGGCAGACACTCCGGAATAACCTGCCAGGCATGCCGGAACCACCTATTAGACATGCCAGAAGGACGTGTCGGACACGCCGGAAACACCTACCGGACAGACCGGAACCACCTGCCAGACATCCCGGAACCACCTGCCGAGCACGCCGGAGCCGCCTGCTCGATAGGCCGGAACCACCTGCCAGACAGGCCAAAATCAACAGCTGGCTATGCTAGAAACACCTGGCGGACAGTCCAAAATCACCTGCCTGGCATGCAGGAACCACCTCTCAGACGTAACAGAACCACGTTCCGGACACGCTGGAACCACATCCTGGACAGACTGGAACCACCTGCCGAGCTCGCCGGAACCACCTGCTCGACTGGCAGGACAATCGTGCCGGACACGCCAAAAGGAACTGCCGGCTACACCAGAACCACTTAACCGACACTCCAGAATCACCTGCCTGGCATGCCAGAACCACCTCTCAGACGTGCCAGAAGCACGTGCCGGACATGCCGGAACGACCTACGGGACAGACCGGAACCACCTGCCTGACATGCCGGAACCACCTGCCGAGCACGCCAGAGCCACCTGCTCCCCTTGCCGGAACCACCTGCCAGACAGGCCAAAATCAACAGCTGGCTGTGCGAGAACCACCTGGGGGACAGTACGGAATCACCTGCCAGCCATGGCGGAACCACCTCTCAGACGTACCAGAACCACGTGCCGGACAATCTGGAAACACGTACTGGACAGACTGGAACCACCTGCCGGCCACGCCTGAACCACCTGCCGAGCACGACGGAACCACCTGCCGGACACGCCAAAATCACCTGCGGGCTACTCCACAACCACTTGGAGGACTCTCCGGGATGACCTGCCGGGCATGCTGGAACCACCTCTCAGACGCGCCAGAACCATGTGGCAGACAGTCCGGAATCACCTGTTGGGCATGTGGAACCACCTCTGAGACGTACCAGAACCACCTGCCGGACACGCCAAAATCACCTGCCGGCTACGCCAGAACCACTTGGCGGACACTCCGGAATCACCTGCCGGGCATGCCAGCACAACCTCTCAGAAGTGCCAGAAGCACGTGCCGGACAGGCCGGAACCATCTCCCGGACAGACTGGAACCACAGGAAACACTCGCCGGAACCACCTGCTTGACTCACCGGTCCCACCTGCAGGACACACCAAAATCACCTGCCCGCTACACCAGAACCACTTGGCGCACAAGCCGGAATCACGTGAAGGGCATGCCGGCACAACCTCACAGACGTGCCAGAACCTCCTGCCGGACACCTCAGAACCACCTGCCAGACAGACTGCAACCACCTGCCGGACACGCGGGAACCACCGGCTCGACCCGCCGGAACCACTGCCAGACATGCAAAATCACCTGCCGGCTACACCAGAACCACTTGGCAAACAATCCGGAATCACCTGAAGGGCATGCCGGAACCACCTCTCAGACATGCCAGAACCACGTGCCAATGACACCAGAAGCACCTGCCGAGCATGCCGGAACCACCTGCTCGACTCGCCAGAACCACCTGCCAGTCATGCAAAAATCACCTGCCAGCTTCGCCACAACCAGTTGGTGAACACTTCCCCATCACCTGCCGGGCTTGCTGGAACCACCTGCCGGTCACGTCAAAATCACCTGCCAACTACGCCAGAACCACTTGTCGACACTGCGGAAACACCTGTCGGGCCGGCCAGAACTACATCTCAGACGTGCCAGAACCTTGTGCGTGTGATGCCGGAACCACACCCCGAACAGACGGAAACCACCTGCCAGACCCGCCTGAACCACCTGCCGAGCACGCCGGAGCCACCTGTTCGACTCACCGGAAGCACCTGCCAGACAGGCCAAAATCAACAGCTGGCTATGCGAGAACCATCTGGCGGACAGTCCGGAATCACCTGCCGGGCATGCAGGAACCACCTCTCAGATGTAACGGAACCACGAGCCGGACACGCTGGAACCGCGTCCTGGACAGACTGGAACCACCTGCCGAGCACTCCGGAACCACCTGCTCGACTCGCACGACCCACGTGCTGGACACGCCAAAATGAACTTTCGGCTACACCAGAACCACTTACCCGACACTCCAGAATCACCTGCCTGGCATGCCAGAACCACCTCTCACACGTTGCAGAAGCACGTGCCGGACATGCCGGAACGACCGATCGGACAGAACGGAACCACCTGCCAGACACGCCGGAACCACCTGCTGAACACGCCACAGCCACCTGCTCGACTCGCCGGATCCACCGGCCGGACAGGCCAATATCAACTGCTGGCTATGCCAGAACCACCTGGGGGACAGTCCGGAATCACCTGCCAGCCATGGCGGAACCACCTCTCAGACGTACGAGAACCACGTGCCGGACAAGCTGGAAACACTTACTGGACAGACTGGAACCACCTGCCGGCCACGCCTGAACCACCTGCCGAGCACGACGGAACCACCTGCCGGACACGCCAAAATCACCTGCGGGGTACACCAGAACCACTTGGAGAACTCTCCGGGATGACCTGCCGGGCATGCTGGAACCACCTCTCAGACGTACCAGAAGCACGTGGCGGACACCCCAGCACCACCTGCCGGACAGACCGCAACCACCTGCCGGACAGGCCGGAACCACCGGCTCGACCCGCCGGAACCACCGCCAGACATGCAAAATCACCTGCCGGCTACGCCAGAACCACTTGGCGAACACTCCGGAATCACCTGCCGGGCATGCCGGAACCACCTCTCAGACATGCCAGAACCACGTGCCAATGACCCCGGAAGCACCTGTCGAGCACGCCGGAACCACCTGCTCGACTCGCCAGAACCACCTGCCGGACACGCCAAAATCACCTGCCGGCTACGCCACAACCACTCGGCAGGCACTCCGGTATCAGCTGCCGGGCATGCCGGAACCACCTCTCAGAGGTGCCAGAACCACATGCCGGAGAGACTGGAAGCAGCTGCCGAACTCGCCGGAAACACCTGCTGGACATGCCGGAACCACCTGCCTGACAGTCCAAAATCATATGCCGGCTATGCCAAAACCACTTGGTGGACGCTCCAGAATCTCCTGGAGGGCATGCCGGAACCACGTCATGGACAGACTGCAAACACCTGCCAGACACGCCAGAACCACCTTCTCGAGTCGCCAGAACCACCTGCCGGACACGCCAAAATCACCTGCCGGCTACGCCACAACCAGTTGGTGAACACTTCGGAATCACCTGCCGCGCTTGCCGGAACCACCTGCCGGTCACGCCAAAATCACCTGCCGGCTACGCCAGAACCACTCGGCAGAGACTCCGGAACCACCTCCAGGACAGACCAGAATCACCTGCCGGACACGCCGGAACCACCTGCTCGACTCGCCAGAGCCACCTGCCGGACACGCCAAAATCACCTGCCGGCTACGCCAGAACCACTCGGCAGAGACTCCGGAACCACCTCCAGGACAGACCGGAATCACCTGCCGGACACGCCGGGACCACCTGCTTGACTCGCCAGAACCACCTGCCAGACACGCCAAAATCACCAGCCGGCTACTCCACAACCACTTGTCGAACACTCCAGAATCACCTGCCGGGCATGTTGGAAGCACCTCTCAGACGCGCCAGAACCATGTGGCAGAGAGTCCGGAATCACCTGTTGGGCATGTGGAACCACCTCTGAGACGTACCAGAACCACCTGCCGGACACGCCAAAATCACCTGCCGGCTATGCCAGAACCACTTGGCGGACACTCCGGAATCACCTGCCGGGCATGCCAGAACCAGCTCTCAGACACACCAGAACCACATGCTGGACACGCCGGAAGCACCTGCTGAGCATGCCTGAGCCACCTGCTCGACTCGCAAGAAACACCTGCCGGACACGCCAAAATCACCTGCCGAGTACGCCAGAACCACTTGGCGGACACTCCGGAATCACAGGTCGGGCATGCCAGAACCACCTCTCAGACTTGCCAGAACCATGGTCCGGACACGCCGGTACCACCTGCCGAGTATGCCGGAACCACCTGATCCACTCCCGAGGACCACCTGCTGGACACGCCAAAATCACCTGCTGGCTACGCCAGAACCACTCGGCAGACACTCCGGAATAACCTGCCAGGCATGCCGGAACCACCTATTAGACATGCCAGAAGGACGTGTCGGACACGCCGGAAACACCTACCGGACAGACCGGAACCACCTGCCAGACATCCCGGAACCACCTGCCGAGCACGCCGGAGCCGCCTGCTCGATAGGCCGGAACCACCTGCCAGACAGGCCAAAATCAACAGCTGGCTATGCTAGAAACACCTGGCGGACAGTCCAAAATCACCTGCCTGGCATGCAGGAACCACCTCTCAGACGTAACAGAACCACGTTCCGGACACGCTGGAACCACATCCTGGACAGACTGGAACCACCTGCCGAGCTCGCCGGAACCACCTGCTCGACTGGCAGGACAATCGTGCCGGACACGCCAAAAGGAACTGCCGGCTACACCAGAACCACTTAACCGACACTCCAGAATCACCTGCCTGGCATGCCAGAACCACCTCTCAGACGTGCCAGAAGCACGTGCCGGACATGCCGGAACGACCTACGGGACAGACCGGAACCACCTGCCTGACATGCCGGAACCACCTGCCGAGCACGCCAGAGCCACCTGCTCCCCTTGCCGGAACCACCTGCCAGACAGGCCAAAATCAACAGCTGGCTGTGCGAGAACCACCTGGGGGACAGTCCGGAATCACCTGCCAGCCATGGCGGAACCACCTCTCAGACGTACCAGAACCACGTGCCGGACAATCTGGAAACACGTACTGGACAGACTGGAACCACCTGCCGGCCACGCCTGAACCACCTGCCGAGCACGACGGAACCACCTGCCGGACACGCCAAAATCACCTGCGGGCTACTCCACAACCACTTGGAGGACTCTCCGGGATGACCTGCCGGGCATGCTGGAACCACCTCTCAGACGCGCCAGAACCATGTGGCAGACAGTCCGGAATCACCTGTTGGGCATGTGGAACCACCTCTGAGACGTACCAGAACCACCTGCCGGACACGCCAAAATCACCTGCCGGCTACGCCAGAACCACTTGGCGGACACTCCGGAATCACCTGCCGGGCATGCCAGCACAACCTCTCAGAAGTGCCAGAAGCATGTGCCGGACAGGCCGGAACCATCTCCCGGACAGACTGGAACCACAGGAAACACTCGCCGGAACCACCTGCTTGACTCACCGGTCCCACCTGCAGGACACACCAAAATCACCTGCCCGCTACACCAGAACCACTTGGCGCACAAGCCGGAATCACGTGAAGGGCATGCCGGTACAACCTCACAGACGTGCCAGAACCTCCTGCCGGACACCTCAGAACCACCTGCCAGACAGACTGCAACCACCTGCCGGACACGCGGGAACCACCGGCTCGACCCGCCGGAACCACTGCCAGACATGCAAAATCACCTGCCGGCTACACCAGAACCACTTGGCAAACAATCCGGAATCACCTGAAGGGCATGCCGGAACCACCTCTCAGACATGCCAGAACCACGTGCCAATGACACCAGAAGCACCTGCCGAGCATGCCGGAACCACCTGCTCGACTCGCCAGAACCACCTGCCAGTCATGCAAAAATCACCTGCCGGCTTCGCCACAACCAGTTGGTGAACACTTCCCCATCACCTGCCGGGCTTGCTGGAACCACCTGCCGGTCACGTCAAAATCACCTGCCAACTACGCCAGAACCACTTGTCGACACTGCGGAAACACCTGTCGGGCCGGCCAGAACTACATCTCAGACGTGCCAGAACCTTGTGCGTGTGATGCCGGAACCACACCCCGAACAGACGGAAACCACCTGCCAGACCCGCCTGAACCACCTGCCGAGCACGCCGGAGCCACCTGTTCGACTCACCGGAAGCACCTGCCAGACAGGCCAAAATCAACAGCTGGCTATGCGAGAACCATCTGGCGGACAGTCCGGAATCACCTGCCGGGCATGCAGGAACCACCTCTCAGATGTAACGGAACCACGAGCCGGACACGCTGGAACCGCGTCCTGGACAGACTGGAACCACCTGCCGAGCACTCCGGAACCACCTGCTCGACTCGCACGACCCACGTGCTGGACACGCCAAAATGAACTTTCGGCTACACCAGAACCACTTACCCGACACTCCAGAATCACCTGCCTGGCATGCCAGAACCACCTCTCACACGTTGCAGAAGCACGTGCCGGACATGCCGGAACGACCGATCGGACAGAACGGAACCACCTGCCAGACACGCCGGAACCACCTGCTGAACACGCCACAGCCACCTGCTCGACTCGCCGGATCCACCGGCCGGACAGGCCAATATCAACTGCTGGCTATGCCAGAACCACCTGGGGGACAGTCCGGAATCACCTGCCAGCCATGGCGGAACCACCTCTCAGACGTACAAGAACCACGTGCCGGACAAGCTCGAAACACTTACTGGACAGACTGGAACCACCTGCCGGCCACGCCTGAACCACCTGCCGAGCACGATGGAACCACCTGCCGGACACGCCAAAATCACCTGCGGGGTACACCAGAACCACTTGGAGAACTCTCCGGGATGACCTGCCGGGCATGCTGGAACCACCTCTCAGACGTACCAGAAGCACGTGGCGGACACCCCAGCACCACCTGCCGGACAGACCGCAACCACCTGCCGGACAGGCCGGAACCACCGGCTCGACCCGCCGGAACCACCGCCAGACATGCAAAATCACCTGCCGGCTACGCCAGAACCACTTGGCGAACACTCCGGAATCACCTGCCGGGCATGCCGGAACCACCTCTCAGACATGCCAGAACCACGTGCCAATGACCCCGGAAGCACCTGTCGAGCACGCCGGAACCACCTGCTCGACTCGCCAGAACCACCTGCCGGACACGCCAAAATCACCTGCCGGCTACGCCACAACCACTCGGCAGGCACTCCGGTATCAGCTGCCGGGCATGCCGGAACCACCTCTCAGAGGTGCCAGAACCACATGCCGGAGAGACTGGAAGCAACTGCCGAACTCGCCGGAAACACCTGCTGGACATGCCGGAACCACCTGCCTGACAGTCCAAAATCATATGCCGGCTATGCCAAAACCACTTGGTGGACGCTCCAGAATCTCCTGGAGGGCATGCCGGAACCACGTCATGGACAGACTGCAAACACCTGCCAGACACGCCAGAACCACCTTCTCGAGTCGCCAGAACCACCTGCCGGACACGCCAAAATCACCTGCCGGCTACGCCACAACCAGTTGGTGAACACTTCGGAATCACCTGCCGCGCTTGCCGGAACCACCTGCCGGTCACGCCAAAATCACCTGCCGGCTACGCCAGAACCACTCGGCAGAGACTCCGGAACCACCTCCAGGACAGACCAGAATCACCTGCCGGACACGCCGGAACCACCTGCTCGACTCGCCAGAGCCACCTGCCGGACACGCCAAAATCACCTGCCGGCTACGCCAGAACCACTCGGCAGAGACTCCGGAACCACCTCCAGGACAGACCGGAATCACCTGCCGGACACGCCGGGACCACCTGCTTGACTCGCCAGAACCACCTGCCAGACACGCCAAAATCACCAGCCGGCTACTCCACAACCACTTGTCGAACACTCCAGAATCACCTGCCGGGCATGTTGGAAGCACCTCTCAGACGCGCCAGAACCATGTGGCAGAGAGTCCGGAATCACCTGTTGGGCATGTGGAACCACCTCTGAGACGTACCAGAACCACCTGCCGGACACGCCAAAATCACCTGCCGGCTATGCCAGAACCACTTGGCGGACACTCCGGAATCACCTGCCGGGCATGCCAGAACCAGCTCTCAGACACACCAGAACCACATGCTGGACACGCCGGAAGCACCTGCTGAGCATGCCTGAGCCACCTGCTCGACTCGCAAGAAACACCTGCCGGACACGCCAAAATCACCTGCCGAGTACGCCAGAACCACTTGGCGGACACTCCGGAATCACAGGTCGGGCATGCCAGAACCACCTCTCAGACTTGCCAGAACCATGGTCCGGACACGCCGGTACCACCTGCCGAGTATGCCGGAACCACCTGATCCACTCCCGAGGACCACCTGCTGGACACGCCAAAATCACCTGCTGGCTACGCCAGAACCACTCGGCAGACACTCCGGAATAACCTGCCAGGCATGCCGGAACCACCTATTAGACATGCCAGAAGGACGTGTCGGACACGCCGGAAACACCTACCGGACAGACCGGAACCACCTGCCAGACATCCCGGAACCACCTGCCGAGCACGCCGGAGCCGCCTGCTCGATAGGCCGGAACCACCTGCCAGACAGGCCAAAATCAACAGCTGGCTATGCTAGAAACACCTGGCGGACAGTCCAAAATCACCTGCCTGGCATGCAGGAACCACCTCTCAGACGTAACAGAACCACGTTCCGGACACGCTGGAACCACATCCTGGACAGACTGGAACCACCTGCCGAGCTCGCCGGAACCACCTGCTCGACTGGCAGGACAATCGTGCCGGACACGCCAAAAGGAACTGCCGGCTACACCAGAACCACTTAACCGACACTCCAGAATCACCTGCCTGGCATGCCAGAACCACCTCTCAGACGTGCCAGAAGCACGTGCCGGACATGCCGGAACGACCTACGGGACAGACCGGAACCACCTGCCTGACATGCCGGAACCACCTGCCGAGCACGCCAGAGCCACCTGCTCCCCTTGCCGGAACCACCTGCCAGACAGGCCAAAATCAACAGCTGGCTGTGCGAGAACCACCTGGGGGACAGTCCGGAATCACCTGCCAGCCATGGCGGAACCACCTCTCAGACGTACCAGAACCACGTGCCGGACAATCTGGAAACACGTACTGGACAGACTGGAACCACCTGCCGGCCACGCCTGAACCACCTGCCGAGCACGACGGAACCACCTGCCGGACACGCCAAAATCACCTGCGGGCTACTCCACAACCACTTGGAGGACTCTCCGGGATGACCTGCCGGGCATGCTGGAACCACCTCTCAGACGCGCCAGAACCATGTGGCAGACAGTCCGGAATCACCTGTTGGGCATGTGGAACCACCTCTGAGACGTACCAGAACCACCTGCCGGACACGCCAAAATCACCTGCCGGCTACGCCAGAACCACTTGGCGGACACTCCGGAATCACCTGCCGGGCATGCCAGCACAACCTCTCAGAAGTGCCAGAAGCATGTGCCGGACAGGCCGGAACCATCTCCCGGACAGACTGGAACCACAGGAAACACTCGCCGGAACCACCTGCTTGACTCACCGGTCCCACCTGCAGGACACACCAAAATCACCTGCCCGCTACACCAGAACCACTTGGCGCACAAGCCGGAATCACGTGAAGGGCATGCCGGTACAACCTCACAGACGTGCCAGAACCTCCTGCCGGACACCTCAGAACCACCTGCCAGACAGACTGCAACCACCTGCCGGACACGCGGGAACCACCGGCTCGACCCGCCGGAACCACTGCCAGACATGCAAAATCACCTGCCGGCTACACCAGAACCACTTGGCAAACAATCCGGAATCACCTGAAGGGCATGCCGGAACCACCTCTCAGACATGCCAGAACCACGTGCCAATGACACCAGAAGCACCTGCCGAGCATGCCGGAACCACCTGCTCGACTCGCCAGAACCACCTGCCAGTCATGCAAAAATCACCTGCCGGCTTCGCCACAACCAGTTGGTGAACACTTCCCCATCACCTGCCGGGCTTGCTGGAACCACCTGACGGTCACGTCAAAATCACCTGCCAACTACGCCAGAACCACTTGTCGACACTGCGGAAACACCTGTCGGGCCGGCCAGAACTACATCTCAGACGTGCCAGAACCTTGTGCGTGTGATGCCGGAACCACACCCCGAACAGACGGAAACCACCTGCCAGACCCGCCTGAACCACCTGCCGAGCACGCCGGAGCCACCTGTTCGACTCACCGGAAGCACCTGCCAGACAGGCCAAAATCAACAGCTGGCTATGCGAGAACCATCTGGCGGACAGTCCGGAATCACCTGCCGGGCATGCAGGAACCACCTCTCAGATGTAACGGAACCACGAGCCGGACACGCTGGAACCGCGTCCTGGACAGACTGGAACCACCTGCCGAGCACTCCGGAACCACCTGCTCGACTCGCACGACCCACGTGCTGGACACGCCAAAATGAACTTTCGGCTACACCAGAACCACTTACCCGACACTCCAGAATCACCTGCCTGGCATGCCAGAACCACCTCTCACACGTTGCAGAAGCACGTGCCGGACATGCCGGAACGACCGATCGGACAGAACGGAACCACCTGCCAGACACGCCGGAACCACCTGCTGAACACGCCACAGCCACCTGCTCGACTCGCCGGATCCACCGGCCGGACAGGCCAATATCAACTGCTGGCTATGCCAGAACCACCTGGGGGACAGTCCGGAATCACCTGCCAGCCATGGCGGAACCACCTCTCAGACGTACAAGAACCACGTGCCGGACAAGCTCGAAACACTTACTGGACAGACTGGAACCACCTGCCGGCCACGCCTGAACCACCTGCCGAGCACGATGGAACCACCTGCCGGACACGCCAAAATCACCTGCGGGGTACACCAGAACCACTTGGAGAACTCTCCGGGATGACCTGCCGGGCATGCTGGAACCACCTCTCAGACGTACCAGAAGCACGTGGCGGACACCCCAGCACCACCTGCCGGACAGACCGCAACCACCTGCCGGACAGGCCGGAACCACCGGCTCAACCCGCCGGAACCACCGCCAGACATGCAAAATCACCTGCCGGCTACGCCAGAACCACTTGGCGAACACTCCGGAATCACCTGCCGGGCATGCCGGAACCACCTCTCAGACATGCCAGAACCACGTGCCAATGACCCCGGAAGCACCTGTCGAGCACGCCGGAACCACCTGCTCGACTCGCCAGAACCACCTGCCGGACACGCCAAAATCACCTGCCGGCTACGCCACAACCACTCGGCAGGCACTCCGGTATCAGCTGCCGGGCATGCCGGAACCACCTCTCAGAGGTGCCAGAACCACATGCCGGAGAGACTGGAAGCAACTGCCGAACTCGCCGGAAACACCTGCTGGACATGCCGGAACCACCTGCCTGACAGTCCAAAATCATATGCCGGCTATGCCAAAACCACTTGGTGGACGCTCCAGAATCTCCTGGAGGGCATGCCGGAACCACGTCATGGACAGACTGCAAACACCTGCCAGACACGCCAGAACCACCTTCTCGAGTCGCCAGAACCACCTGCCGGACACGCCAAAATCACCTGCCGGCTACGCCACAACCAGTTGGTGAACACTTCGGAATCACCTGCCGCGCTTGCCGGAACCACCTGCCGGTCACGCCAAAATCACCTGCCGGCTACGCCAGAACCACTCGGCAGAGACTCCGGAACCACCTCCAGGACAGACCAGAATCACCTGCCGGACACGCCGGAACCACCTGCTCGACTCGCCAGAGCCACCTGCCGGACACGCCAAAATCACCTGCCGGCTACGCCAGAACCACTCGGCAGAGACTCCGGAACCACCTCCAGGACAGACCGGAATCACCTGCCGGACACGCCGGGACCACCTGCTTGACTCGCCAGAACCACCTGCCAGACACGCCAAAATCACCAGCCGGCTACTCCACAACCACTTGTCGAACACTCCAGAATCACCTGCCGGGCATGTTGGAAGCACCTCTCAGACGCGCCAGAACCATGTGGCAGAGAGTCCGGAATCACCTGTTGGGCATGTGGAACCACCTCTGAGACGTACCAGAACCACCTGCCGGACACGCCAAAATCACCTGCCGGCTATGCCAGAACCACTTGGCGGACACTCCGGAATCACCTGCCGGGCATGCCAGAACCAGCTCTCAGACACACCAGAACCACATGCTGGACACGCCGGAAGCACCTGCTGAGCATGCCTGAGCCACCTGCTCGACTCGCAAGAAACACCTGCCGGACACGCCAAAATCACCTGCCGAGTACGCCAGAACCACTTGGCGGACACTCCGGAATCACAGGTCGGGCATGCCAGAACCACCTCTCAGACTTGCCAGAACCATGGTCCGGACACGCCGGTACCACCTGCCGAGTATGCCGGAACCACCTGATCCACTCCCGAGGACCACCTGCTGGACACGCCAAAATCACCTGCTGGCTACGCCAGAACCACTCGGCAGACACTCCGGAATAACCTGCCAGGCATGCCGGAACCACCTATTAGACATGCCAGAAGGACGTGTCGGACACGCCGGAAACACCTACCGGACAGACCGGAACCACCTGCCAGACATCCCGGAACCACCTGCCGAGCACGCCGGAGCCGCCTGCTCGATAGGCCGGAACCACCTGCCAGACAGGCCAAAATCAACAGCTGGCTATGCTAGAAACACCTGGCGGACAGTCCAAAATCACCTGCCTGGCATGCAGGAACCACCTCTCAGACGTAACAGAACCACGTTCCGGACACGCTGGAACCACATCCTGGACAGACTGGAACCACCTGCCGAGCTCGCCGGAACCACCTGCTCGACTGGCAGGACAATCGTGCCGGACACGCCAAAAGGAACTGCCGGCTACACCAGAACCACTTAACCGACACTCCAGAATCACCTGCCTGGCATGCCAGAACCACCTCTCAGACGTGCCAGAAGCACGTGCCGGACATGCCGGAACGACCTACGGGACAGACCGGAACCACCTGCCTGACATGCCGGAACCACCTGCCGAGCACGCCAGAGCCACCTGCTCCCCTTGCCGGAACCACCTGCCAGACAGGCCAAAATCAACAGCTGGCTGTGCGAGAACCACCTGGGGGACAGTCCGGAATCACCTGCCAGCCATGGCGGAACCACCTCTCAGACGTACCAGAACCACGTGCCGGACAATCTGGAAACACGTACTGGACAGACTGGAACCACCTGCCGGCCACGCCTGAACCACCTGCCGAGCACGACGGAACCACCTGCCGGACATGCCAAAATCACCTGCGGGCTACTCCACAACCACTTGGAGGACTCTCCGGGATGACCTGCCGGGCATGCTGGAACCACCTCTCAGACGCGCCAGAACCATGTGGCTGACAGTCCGGAATCACCTGTTGGGCATGTGGAACCACCTCTGAGACGTACCAGAACCACCTGCCGGACACGCCAAAATCACCTGCCGGCTACGCCAGAACCACTTGGCGGACACTCCGGAATCACCTGCCGGGCATGCCAGCACAACCTCTCAGAAGTGCCAGAAGCACGTGCCGGACAGGCCGGAACCATCTCCCGGACAGACTGGAACCACAGGAAACACTCGCCGGAACCACCTGCTTGACTCACCGGTCCCACCTGCAGGACACACCAAAATCACCTGCCCGCTACACCAGAACCACTTGGCGCACAAGCCGGAATCACGTGAAGGGCATGCCGGCACAACCTCACAGACGTGCCAGAACCTCCTGCCGGACACCTCAGAACCACCTGCCAGACAGACTGCAACCACCTGCCGGACACGCGGGAACCACCGGCTCGACCCGCCGGAACCACTGCCACACATGCAAAATCACCTGCCGGCTACACCAGAACCACTTGGCAAACAATCCGGAATCACCTGAAGGGCATGCCGGAACCACCTCTCAGACATGCCAGAACCACGTGCCAATGACACCAGAAGCACCTGCCGAGCATGCCGGAACCACCTGCTCGACTCGCCAGAACCACCTGCCAGTCATGCAAAAATCACCTGCCGGCTTCGCCACAACCAGTTGGTGAACACTTCCCCATCACCTGCCGGGCTTGCTGGAACCACCTGCCGGTCACGTCAAAATCACCTGCCAACTACGCCAGAACCACTTGTCGACACTGCGGAAACACCTGTCGGGCCGGCCAGAACTACATCTCAGACGTGCCAGAACCTTGTGCGTGTGATGCCGGAACCACACCCCGAACAGACGGAAACCACCTGCCAGACCCGCCTGAACCACCTGCCGAGCACGCCGGAGCCACCTGTTCGACTCACCGGAAGCACCTGCCAGACAGGCCAAAATCAACAGCTGGCTATGCGAGAACCATCTGGCGGACAGTCCGGAATCACCTGCCGGGCATGCAGGAACCACCTCTCAGATGTAACGGAACCACGAGCCGGACACGCTGGAACCGCGTCCTGGACAGACTGGAACCACCTGCCGAGCACTCCGGAACCACCTGCTCGACTCGCACGACCCACGTGCTGGACACGCCAAAATGAACTTTCGGCTACACCAGAACCACTTACCCGACACTCCAGAATCACCTGCCTGGCATGCCAGAACCACCTCTCACACGTTCCAGAAGCACGTGCCGGACATGCCGGAACGACCGATCGGACAGAACGGAACCACCTGCCAGACACGCCGGAACCACCTGTTGAACACGCCACAGCCACCTGCTCGACTCGCCGGATCCACCGGCCGGGCAGGCCAATATCAACTGCTGGCTATGCCAGAACCACCTGGGGGACAGTCCGGAATCACCTGCCAGCCATGGCGGAACCACCTCTCAGACGTACGAGAACCACGTGCCGGACAAGCTCGAAACACTTACTGGACAGACTGGAACCACCTGCCGGCCACGCCTGAACCACCTGCCGAGCACGACGGAACCACCTGCCGGACACGCCAAAATCACCTGCGGGGTACACCAGAACCACTTGGAGAACTCTCCGGGATGACCTGCCGGGCATGCTGGAACCACCTCTCAGACGTACCAGAAGCACGTGGCGGACACCCCAGCACCACCTGCCGGACAGACCGCAACCACCTGCCGGACAGGCCGGAACCACCGGCTCGACCCGACGGAACCACCGCCAGACATGCAAAATCACCTGCCGGCTACGCCAGAACCACTTGGCGAACACTCCGGAATCACCTGCCGGGCATGCCGGAACCACCTCTCAGACATGCCAGAACCACGTGCCAATGACCCCGGAAGCACCTGTCGAGCACGCCGGAACCACCTGCTCGACTCGCCAGAACCACCTGCCGGACACGCCAAAATCACCTGCCGGCTACGCCACAACCACTCGGCAGGCACTCCGGTATCAGCTGCCGGGCATGCCGGAACCACCTCTCAGAGGTGCCAGAACCACATGCCGGAGAGACTGGAAGCAACTGCCGAACTCGCCGGAAACACCTGCTGGACATGCCGGAACCACCTGCCTGACAGTCCAAAATCATATGCCGGCTATGCCAAAACCACTTGGTGGACGCTCCAGAATCTCCTGGAGGGCATGCCGGAACCACGTCATGGACAGACTGCAAACACCTGCCAGACACGCCAGAACCACCTTCTCGAGTCGCCAGAACCACCTGCCGGACACGCCAAAATCACCTGCCGGCTACGCCACAACCAGTTGGTGAACACTTCGGAATCACCTGCCGCGCTTGCCGGAACCACCTGCCGGTCACGCCAAAATCACCTGCCGGCTACGCCAGAACCACTCGGCAGAGACTCCGGAACCACCTCCAGGACAGACCAGAATCACCTGCCGGACACGCCGGAACCACCTGCTCGACTCGCCAGAGCCACCTGCCGGACACGCCAAAATCACCTGCCGGCTACGCCAGAACCACTCGGCAGAGACTCCGGAACCACCTCCAGGACAGACCGGAATCACCTGCCGGACACGCCGGGACCACCTGCTTGACTCGCCAGAACCACCTGCCAGACACGCCAAAATCACCAGCCGGCTACTCCACAACCACTTGTCGAACACTCCAGAATCACCTGCCGGGCATGTTGGAAGCACCTCTCAGACGCGCCAGAACCATGTGGCAGAGAGTCCGGAATCACCTGTTGGGCATGTGGAACCACCTCTGAGACGTACCAGAACCACCTGCCGGACACGCCAAAATCACCTGCCGGCTATGCCAGAACCACTTGGCGGACACTCCGGAATCACCTGCCGGGCATGCCAGAACCAGCTCTCAGACACACCAGAACCACATGCTGGACACGCCGGAAGCACCTGCTGAGCATGCCTGAGCCACCTGCTCGACTCGCAAGAAACACCTGCCGGACACGCCAAAATCACCTGCCGAGTACGCCAGAACCACTTGGCGGACACTCCGGAATCACAGGTCGGGCATGCCAGAACCACCTCTCAGACTTGCCAGAACCATGGTCCGGACACGCCGGTACCACCTGCCGAGTATGCCGGAACCACCTGATCCACTCCCGAGGACCACCTGCTGGACACGCCAAAATCACCTGCTGGCTACGCCAGAACCACTCGGCAGACACTCCGGAATAACCTGCCAGGCATGCCGGAACCACCTATTAGACATGCCAGAAGGACGTGTCGGACACGCCGGAAACACCTACCGGACAGACCGGAACCACCTGCCAGACATCCCGGAACCACCTGCCGAGCACGCCGGAGCCGCCTGCTCGATAGGCCGGAACCACCTGCCAGACAGGCCAAAATCAACAGCTGGCTATGCTAGAAACACCTGGCGGACAGTCCAAAATCACCTGCCTGGCATGCAGGAACCACCTCTCAGACGTAACAGAACCACGTTCCGGACACGCTGGAACCACATCCTGGACAGACTGGAACCACCTGCCGAGCTCGCCGGAACCACCTGCTCGACTGGCAGGACAATCGTGCCGGACACGCCAAAAGGAACTGCCGGCTACACCAGAACCACTTAACCGACACTCCAGAATCACCTGCCTGGCATGCCAGAACCACCTCTCAGACGTGCCAGAAGCACGTGCCGGACATGCCGGAACGACCTACGGGACAGACCGGAACCACCTGCCTGACATGCCGGAACCACCTGCCGAGCACGCCAGAGCCACCTGCTCCCCTTGCCGGAACCACCTGCCAGACAGGCCAAAATCAACAGCTGGCTGTGCGAGAACCACCTGGGGGACAGTCCGGAATCACCTGCCAGCCATGGCGGAACCACCTCTCAGACGTACCAGAACCACGTGCCGGACAATCTGGAAACACGTACTGGACAGACTGGAACCACCTGCCGGCCACGCCTGAACCACCTGCCGAGCACGACGGAACCACCTGCCGGACATGCCAAAATCACCTGCGGGCTACTCCACAACCACTTGGAGGACTCTCCGGGATGACCTGCCGGGCATGCTGGAACCACCTCTCAGACGCGCCAGAACCATGTGGCAGACAGTCCGGAATCACCTGTTGGGCATGTGGAACCACCTCTGAGACGTACCAGAACCACCTGCCGGACACGCCAAAATCACCTGCCGGCTACGCCAGAACCACTTGGCGGACACTCCGGAATCACCTGCCGGGCATGCCAGCACAACCTCTCAGAAGTGCCAGAAGCATGTGCCGGACAGGCCGGAACCATCTCCCGGACAGACTGGAACCACAGGAAACACTCGCCGGAACCACCTGCTTGACTCACCGGTCCCACCTGCAGGACACACCAAAATCACCTGCCCGCTACACCAGAACCACTTGGCGCACAAGCCGGAATCACGTGAAAGGCATGCCGGCACAACCTCACAGACGTGCCAGAACCTCCTGCCGGACACCTCAGAACCACCTGCCAGACAGACTGCAACCACCTGCCGGACACGCGGGAACCACCGGCTCGACCCGCCGGAACCACTGCCAGACATGCAAAATCACCTGCCGGCTACACCAGAACCACTTGGCAAACAATCCGGAATCACCTGAAGGGCATGCCGGAACCACCTCTCAGACATGCCAGAACCACGTGCCAATGACACCAGAAGCACCTGCCGAGCATGCCGGAACCACCTGCTCGACTCGCCAGAACCACCTGCCAGTCATGCAAAAATCACCTGCCGGCTTCGCCACAACCAGTTGGTGAACACTTCCCCATCACCTGCCGGGCTTGCTGGAACCACCTGCCGGTCACGTCAAAATCACCTGCCAACTACGCAAGAACCACTTGTCGACACTGCGGAAACACCTGTCGGGCCGGCCAGAACTACATCTCAGACGTGCCAGAACCTTGTGCGTGTGATGCCGGAACCACACCCCGAACAGACGGAAACCACCTGCCAGACCCGCCTGAACCACCTGCCGAGCACGCCGGAGCCACCTGTTCGACTCACCGGAAGCACCTGCCAGACAGGCCAAAATCAACAGCTGGCTATGCGAGAACCATCTGGCGGACAGTCCGGAATCACCTGCCGGGCATGCAGGAACCACCTCTCAGATGTAACGGAACCACGAGCCGGACACGCTGGAACCGCGTCCTGGACAGACTGGAACCACCTGCCGAGCACTCCGGAACCACCTGCTCGACTCGCACGACCCACGTGCTGGACACGCCAAAATGAACTTTCGGCTACACCAGAACCACTTACCCGACACTCCAGAATCACCTGCCTGGCATGCCAGAACCACCTCTCACACGTTGCAGAAGCACGTGCCGGACATGCCGGAACGACCGATCGGACAGAACGGAACCACCTGCCAGACACGCCGGAACCACCTGCTGAACACGCCACAGCCACCTGCTCGACTCGCCGGATCCACCGGCCGGACAGGCCAATATCAACTGCTGGCTATGCCAGAACCACCTGGGGGACAGTCCGGAATCACCTGCCAGCCATGGCGGAACCACCTCTCAGACGTACGAGAACCACGTGCCGGACAAGCTCGAAACACTTACTGGACAGACTGGAACCACCTGCCGGCCACGCCTGAACCACCTGCCGAGCACGACGGAACCACCTGCCGGACACGCCAAAATCACCTGCGGGGTACACCAGAACCACTTGGAGAACTCTCCGGGATGACCTGCCGGGCATGCTGGAACCACCTCTCAGACGTACCAGAAGCACGTGGCGGACACCCCAGCACCACCTGCCGGACAGACCGCAACCACCTGCCGGACAGGCCGGAACCACCGGCTCGACCCGACGGAACCACCGCCAGACATGCAAAATCACCTGCCGGCTACGCCAGAACCACTTGGCGAACACTCCGGAATCACCTGCCGGGCATGCCGGAACCACCTCTCAGACATGCCAGAACCACGTGCCAATGACCCCGGAAGCACCTGTCGAGCACGCCGGAACCACCTGCTCGACTCGCCAGAACCACCTGCCGGACACGCCAAAATCACCTGCCGGCTACGCCACAACCACTCGGCAGGCACTCCGGTATCAGCTGCCGGGCATGCCGGAACCACCTCTCAGAGGTGCCAGAACCACATGCCGGAGAGACTGGAAGCAACTGCCGAACTCGCCGGAAACACCTGCTGGACATGCCGGAACCACCTGCCTGACAGTCCAAAATCATATGCCGGCTATGCCAAAACCACTTGGTGGACGCTCCAGAATCTCCTGGAGGGCATGCCGGAACCACGTCATGGACAGACTGCAAACACCTGCCAGACACGCCAGAACCACCTTCTCGAGTCGCCAGAACCACCTGCCGGACACGCCAAAATCACCTGCCGGCTACGCCACAACCAGTTGGTGAACACTTCGGAATCACCTGCCGCGCTTGCCGGAACCACCTGCCGGTCACGCCAAAATCACCTGCCGGCTACGCCAGAACCACTCGGCAGAGACTCCGGAACCACCTCCAGGACAGACCAGAATCACCTGCCGGACACGCCGGAACCACCTGCTCGACTCGCCAGAGCCACCTGCCGGACACGCCAAAATCACCTGCCGGCTACGCCAGAACCACTCGGCAGAGACTCCGGAACCACCTCCAGGACAGACCGGAATCACCTGCCGGACACGCCGGGACCACCTGCTTGACTCGCCAGAACCACCTGCCAGACACGCCAAAATCACCAGCCGGCTACTCCACAACCACTTGTCGAACACTCCAGAATCACCTGCCGGGCATGTTGGAAGCACCTCTCAGACGCGCCAGAACCATGTGGCAGAGAGTCCGGAATCACCTGTTGGGCATGTGGAACCACCTCTGAGACGTACCAGAACCACCTGCCGGACACGCCAAAATCACCTGCCGGCTATGCCAGAACCACTTGGCGGACACTCCGGAATCACCTGCCGGGCATGCCAGAACCAGCTCTCAGACACACCAGAACCACATGCTGGACACGCCGGAAGCACCTGCTGAGCATGCCTGAGCCACCTGCTCGACTCGCAAGAAACACCTGCCGGACACGCCAAAATCACCTGCCGAGTACGCCAGAACCACTTGGCGGACACTCCGGAATCACAGGTCGGGCATGCCAGAACCACCTCTCAGACTTGCCAGAACCATGGTCCGGACACGCCGGTACCACCTGCCGAGTATGCCGGAACCACCTGATCCACTCCCGAGGACCACCTGCTGGACACGCCAAAATCACCTGCTGGCTACGCCAGAACCACTCGGCAGACACTCCGGAATAACCTGCCAGGCATGCCGGAACCACCTATTAGACATGCCAGAAGGACGTGTCGGACACGCCGGAAACACCTACCGGACAGACCGGAACCACCTGCCAGACATCCCGGAACCACCTGCCGAGCACGCCGGAGCCGCCTGCTCGATAGGCCGGAACCACCTGCCAGACAGGCCAAAATCAACAGCTGGCTATGCTAGAAACACCTGGCGGACAGTCCAAAATCACCTGCCTGGCATGCAGGAACCACCTCTCAGACGTAACAGAACCACGTTCCGGACACGCTGGAACCACATCCTGGACAGACTGGAACCACCTGCCGAGCTCGCCGGAACCACCTGCTCGACTGGCAGGACAATCGTGCCGGACACGCCAAAAGGAACTGCCGGCTACACCAGAACCACTTAACCGACACTCCAGAATCACCTGCCTGGCATGCCAGAACCACCTCTCAGACGTGCCAGAAGCACGTGCCGGACATGCCGGAACGACCTACGGGACAGACCGGAACCACCTGCCTGACATGCCGGAACCACCTGCCGAGCACGCCAGAGCCACCTGCTCCCCTTGCCGGAACCACCTGCCAGACAGGCCAAAATCAACAGCTGGCTGTGCGAGAACCACCTGGGGGACAGTCCGGAATCACCTGCCAGCCATGGCGGAACCACCTCTCAGACGTACCAGAACCACGTGCCGGACAATCTGGAAACACGTACTGGACAGACTGGAACCACCTGCCGGCCACGCCTGAACCACCTGCCGAGCACGACGGAACCACCTGCCGGACATGCCAAAATCACCTGCGGGCTACTCCACAACCACTTGGAGGACTCTCCGGGATGACCTGCCGGGCATGCTGGAACCACCTCTCAGACGCGCGAGAACCATGTGGCAGACAGTCCGGAATCACCTGTTGGGCATGTGGAACCACCTCTGAGACGTACCAGAACCACCTGCCGGACACGCCAAAATCACCTGCCGGCTACGCCAGAACCACTTGGCGGACACTCCGGAATCACCTGCCGGGCATGCCAGCACAACCTCTCAGAAGTGCCAGAAGCACGTGCCGGACAGGCCGGAACCATCTCCCGGACAGACTGGAACCACAGGAAACACTCGCCGGAACCACCTGCTTGACTCACCGGTCCCACCTGCAGGACACACCAAAATCACCTGCCCGCTACACCAGAACCACTTGGCGCACAAGCCGGAATCACGTGAAGGGCATGCCGGCACAACCTCACAGACGTGCCAGAACCTCCTGCCGGACACCTCAGAACCACCTGCCAGACAGACTGCAACCACCTGCCGGACACGCGGGAACCACCGGCTCGACCCGCCGGAACCACTGCCAGACATGCAAAATCACCTGCCGGCTACACCAGAACCACTTGGCAAACAATCCGGAATCACCTGAAGGGCATGCCGGAACCACCTCTCAGACATGCCAGAACCACGTGCCAATGACACCAGAAGCACCTGCCGAGCATGCCGGAACCACCTGCTCGACTCGCCAGAACCACCTGCCAGTCATGCAAAAATCACCTGCCGGCTTCGCCACAACCAGTTGGTGAACACTTCCCCATCACCTGCCGGGCTTGCTGGAACCACCTGCCGGTCACGTCAAAATCACCTGCCAACTACGCAAGAACCACTTGTCGACACTGCGGAAACACCTGTCGGGCCGGCCAGAACTACATCTCAGACGTGCCAGAACCTTGTGCGTGTGATGCCGGAACCACACCCCGAACAGACGGAAACCACCTGCCAGACCCGCCTGAACCACCTGCCGAGCACGCCGGAGCCACCTGTTCGACTCACCGGAAGCACCTGCCAGACAGGCCAAAATCAACAGCTGGCTATGCGAGAACCATCTGGCGGACAGTCCGGAATCACCTGCCGGGCATGCAGGAACCACCTCTCAGATGTAACGGAACCACGAGCCGGACACGCTGGAACCGCGTCCTGGACAGACTGGAACCACCTGCCGAGCACTCCGGAACCACCTGCTCGACTCGCACGACCCACGTGCTGGACACGCCAAAATGAACTTTCGGCTACACCAGAACCACTTACCCGACACTCCAGAATCACCTGCCTGGCATGCCAGAACCACCTCTCACACGTTGCAGAAGCACGTGCCGGACATGCCGGAACGACCGATCGGACAGAACGGAACCACCTGCCAGACACGCCGGAACCACCTGCTGAACACGCCACAGCCACCTGCTCGACTCGCCGGATCCACCGGCCGGACAGGCCAATATCAACTGCTGGCTATGCCAGAACCACCTGGGGGACAGTCCGGAATCACCTGCCAGCCATGGCGGAACCACCTCTCAGACGTACGAGAACCACGTGCCGGACAAGCTGGAAACACTTACTGGACAGACTGGAACCACCTGCCGGCCACGCCTGAACCACCTGCCGAGCACGACGGAACCACCTGCCGGACACGCCAAAATCACCTGCGGGGTACACCAGAACCACTTGGAGAACTCTCCGGGATGACCTGCCGGGCATGCTGGAACCACCTCTCAGACGTACCAGAAGCACGTGGCGGACACCCCAGCACCACCTGCCGGACAGACCGCAACCACCTGCCGGACAGGCCGGAACCACCGGCTCGACCCGACGGAACCACCGCCAGACATGCAAAATCACCTGCCGGCTACGCCAGAACCACTTGGCGAACACTCCGGAATCACCTGCCGGGCATGCCGGAACCACCTCTCAGACATGCCAGAACCACGTGCCAATGACCCCGGAAGCACCTGTCGAGCACGCCGGAACCACCTGCTCGACTCGCCAGAACCACCTGCCGGACACGCCAAAATCACCTGCCGGCTACGCCACAACCACTCGGCAGGCACTCCGGTATCAGCTGCCGGGCATGCCGGAACCACCTCTCAGAGGTGCCAGAACCACATGCCGGAGAGACTGGAAGCAACTGCCGAACTCGCCGGAAACACCTGCTGGACATGCCGGAACCACCTGCCTGACAGTCCAAAATCATATGCCGGCTATGCCAAAACCACTTGGTGGACGCTCCAGAATCTCCTGGAGGGCATGCCGGAACCACGTCATGGACAGACTGCAAACACCTGCCAGACACGCCAGAACCACCTTCTCGAGTCGCCAGAACCACCTGCCGGACACGCCAAAATCACCTGCCGGCTACGCCACAACCAGTTGGTGAACACTTCGGAATCACCTGCCGCGCTTGCCGGAACCACCTGCCGGTCACGCCAAAATCACCTGCCGGCTACGCCAGAACCACTCGGCAGAGACTCCGGAACCACCTCCAGGACAGACCAGAATCACCTGCCGGACACGCCGGAACCACCTGCTCGACTCGCCAGAGCCACCTGCCGGACACGCCAAAATCACCTGCCGGCTACGCCAGAACCACTCGGCAGAGACTCCGGAACCACCTCCAGGACAGACCGGAATCACCTGCCGGACACGCCGGGACCACCTGCTTGACTCGCCAGAACCACCTGCCAGACACGCCAAAATCACCAGCCGGCTACTCCACAACCACTTGTCGAACACTCCAGAATCACCTGCCGGGCATGTTGGAAGCACCTCTCAGACGCGCCAGAACCATGTGGCAGAGAGTCCGGAATCACCTGTTGGGCATGTGGAACCACCTCTGAGACGTACCAGAACCACCTGCCGGACACGCCAAAATCACCTGCCGGCTATGCCAGAACCACTTGGCGGACACTCCGGAATCACCTGCCGGGCATGCCAGAACCAGCTCTCAGACACACCAGAACCACATGCTGGACACGCCGGAAGCACCTGCTGAGCATGCCTGAGCCACCTGCTCGACTCGCAAGAAACACCTGCCGGACACGCCAAAATCACCTGCCGAGTACGCCAGAACCACTTGGCGGACACTCCGGAATCACAGGTCGGGCATGCCAGAACCACCTCTCAGACTTGCCAGAACCATGGTCCGGACACGCCGGTACCACCTGCCGAGTATGCCGGAACCACCTGATCCACTCCCGAGGACCACCTGCTGGACACGCCAAAATCACCTGCTGGCTACGCCAGAACCACTCGGCAGACACTCCGGAATAACCTGCCAGGCATGCCGGAACCACCTATTAGACATGCCAGAAGGACGTGTCGGACACGCCGGAAACACCTACCGGACAGACCGGAACCACCTGCCAGACATCCCGGAACCACCTGCCGAGCACGCCGGAGCCGCCTGCTCGATAGGCCGGAACCACCTGCCAGACAGGCCAAAATCAACAGCTGGCTATGCTAGAAACACCTGGCGGACAGTCCAAAATCACCTGCCTGGCATGCAGGAACCACCTCTCAGACGTAACAGAACCACGTTCCGGACACGCTGGAACCACATCCTGGACAGACTGGAACCACCTGCCGAGCTCGCCGGAACCACCTGCTCGACTGGCAGGACAATCGTGCCGGACACGCCAAAAGGAACTGCCGGCTACACCAGAACCACTTAACCGACACTCCAGAATCACCTGCCTGGCATGCCAGAACCACCTCTCAGACGTGCCAGAAGCACGTGCCGGACATGCCGGAACGACCTACGGGACAGACCGGAACCACCTGCCTGACATGCCGGAACCACCTGCCGAGCACGCCAGAGCCACCTGCTCCCCTTGCCGGAACCACCTGCCAGACAGGCCAAAATCAACAGCTGGCTGTGCGAGAACCACCTGGGGGACAGTCCGGAATCACCTGCCAGCCATGGCGGAACCACCTCTCAGACGTACCAGAACCACGTGCCGGACAATCTGGAAACACGTACTGGACAGACTGGAACCACCTGCCGGCCACGCCTGAACCACCTGCCGAGCACGACGGAACCACCTGCCGGACACGCCAAAATCACCTGCGGGCTACTCCACAACCACTTGGAGGACTCTCCGGGATGACCTGCCGGGCATGCTGGAACCACCTCTCAGACGCGCCAGAACCATGTGGCAGACAGTCCGGAATCACCTGTTGGGCATGTGGAACCACCTCTGAGACGTACCAGAACCACCTGCCGGACACGCCAAAATCACCTGCCGGCTACGCCAGAACCACTTGGCGGACACTCCGGAATCACCTGCCGGGCATGCCAGCACAACCTCTCAGAAGTGCCAGAAGCACGTGCCGGACAGGCCGGAACCATCTCCCGGACAGACTGGAACCACAGGAAACACTCGCCGGAACCACCTGCTTGACTCACCGGTCCCACCTGCAGGACACACCAAAATCACCTGCCCGCTACACCAGAACCACTTGGCGCACAAGCCGGAATCACGTGAAGGGCATGCCGGCACAACCTCACAGACGTGCCAGAACCTCCTGCCGGACACCTCAGAACCACCTGCCAGACAGACTGCAACCACCTGCCGGACACGCGGGAACCACCGGCTCGACCCGCCGGAACCACTGCCAGACATGCAAAATCACCTGCCGGCTACACCAGAACCACTTGGCAAACAATCCGGAATCACCTGAAGGGCATGCCGGAACCACCTCTCAGACATGCCAGAACCACGTGCCAATGACACCAGAAGCACCTGCCGAGCATGCCGGAACCACCTGCTCGACTCGCCAGAACCACCTGCCAGTCATGCAAAAATCACCTGCCGGCTTCGCCACAACCAGTTGGTGAACACTTCCCCATCACCTGCCGGGCTTGCTGGAACCACCTGCCGGTCACGTCAAAATCACCTGCCAACTATGCCAGAACCACTTGTCGACACTGCGGAAACACCTGTCGGGCCGGCCAGAACTACATCTCAGACGTGCCAGAACCTTGTGCGTGTGATGCCGGAACCACACCCCGAACAGACGGAAACCACCTGCCAGACCCGCCTGAACCACCTGCCGAGCACGCCGGAGCCACCTGTTCGACTCACCGGAAGCACCTGCCAGACAGGCCAAAATCAACAGCTGGCTATGCGAGAACCATCTGGCGGACAGTCCGGAATCACCTGCCGGGCATGCAGGAACCACCTCTCAGATGTAACGGAACCACGAGCCGGACACGCTGGAACCGCGTCCTGGACAGACTGGAACCACCTGCCGAGCACTCCGGAACCACCTGCTCGACTCGCACGACCCACGTGCTGGACACGCCAAAATGAACTTTCGGCTACACCAGAACCACTTACCCGACACTCCAGAATCACCTGCCTGGCATGCCAGAACCACCTCTCACACGTTGCAGAAGCACGTGCCGGACATGCCGGAAGGACCGATCGGACAGAACGGAACCACCTGCCAGACACGCCGGAACCACCTGCTGAACACGCCACAGCCACCTGCTCGACTCGCCGGATCCACCGGCCGGACAGGCCAATATCAACTGCTGGCTATGCCAGAACCACCTGGGGGACAGTCCGGAATCACCTGCCAGCCATGGCGGAACCACCTCTCAGACGTACGAGAACCACGTGCCGGACAAGCTGGAAACACTTACTGGACAGACTGGAACCACCTGCCGGCCACGCCTGAACCACCTGCCGAGCACGACGGAACCACCTGCCGGACACGCCAAAATCACCTGCGGGGTACACCAGAACCACTTGGAGAACTCTCCGGGATGACCTGCCGGGCATGCTGGAACCACCTCTCAGACGTACCAGAAGCACGTGGCGGACACCCCAGCACCACCTGCCGGACAGACCGCAACCACCTGCCGGACAGGCCGGAACCACCGGCTCGACCCGCCGGAACCACCGCCAGACATGCAAAATCACCTGCCGGCTACGCCAGAACCACTTGGCGAACACTCCGGAATCACCTGCCGGGCATGCCGGAACCACCTCTCAGACATGCCAGAACCACGTGCCAATGACCCCGGAAGCACCTGTCGAGCACGCCGGAACCACCTGCTCGACTCGCCAGAACCACCTGCCGGACACGCCAAAATCACCTGCCGGCTACGCCACAACCACTCGGCAGGCACTCCGGTATCAGCTGCCGGGCATGCCGGAACCACCTCTCAGAGGTGCCAGAACCACATGCCGGAGAGACTGGAAGCAACTGCCGAACTCGCCGGAAACACCTGCTGGACATGCCGGAACCACCTGCCTGACAGTCCAAAATCATATGCCGGCTATGCCAAAACCACTTGGTGGACGCTCCAGAATCTCCTGGAGGGCATGCCGGAACCACGTCATGGACAGACTGCAAACACCTGCCAGACACGCCAGAACCACCTTCTCGAGTCGCCAGAACCACCTGCCGGACACGCCAAAATCACCTGCCGGCTACGCCACAACCAGTTGGTGAACACTTCGGAATCACCTGCCGCGCTTGCCGGAACCACCTGCCGGTCACGCCAAAATCACCTGCCGGCTATGCCAGAACCACTCGGCAGAGACTCCGGAACCACCTCCAGGACAGACCGGAATCACCTGCCGGACACGCCGGAACCACCTGCTCGACTCGCCAGAGCCACCTGCCGGACACGCCAAAATCACCTGCCGGCTACGCCAGAACCACTCGGCAGAGACTCCGGAACCACCTCCAGGACAGACCGGAATCACCTGCCGGACACGCCAGGACCACCTGCTTGACTCGCCAGAACCACCTGCCAGACACGCCAAAATCACCAGCCGGCTACTCCACAACCACTTGTCGAACACTCCAGAATCACCTGCCGGGCATGTTGGAAGCACCTCTCAGACGCGCCAGAACCATGTGGCAGAGAGTCCGGAATCACCTGTTGGGCATGTGGAACCACCTCTGAGACGTACCAGAACCACCTGCCGGACACGCCAAAATCACCTGCCGGCTATGCCAGAACCACTTGGCGGACACTCCGGAATCACCTGCCGGGCATGCCAGAACCAGCTCTCAGACACACCAGAACCACATGCTGGACACGCCGGAAGCACCTGCTGAGCATGCCTGAGCCACCTGCTCGACTCGCAAGAAACACCTGCCGGACACGCCAAAATCACCTGCCGAGTACGCCAGAACCACTTGGCGGACACTCCGGAATCACAGGTCGGGCATGCCAGAACCACCTCTCAGACTTGCCAGAACCATGGTCCGGACACGCCGGTACCACCTGCCGAGTATGCCGGAACCACCTGATCCACTCCCGAGGACCACCTGCTGGACACGCCAAAATCACCTGCTGGCTACGCCAGAACCACTCGGCAGACACTCCGGAATAACCTGCCAGGCATGCCGGAACCACCTATTAGACATGCCAGAAGGACGTGTCGGACACGCCGGAAACACCTACCGGACAGACCGGAACCACCTGCCAGACATCCCGGAACCACCTGCCGAGCACGCCGGAGCCGCCTGCTCGATAGGCCGGAACCACCTGCCAGACAGGCCAAAATCAACAGCTGGCTATGCTAGAAACACCTGGCGGACAGTCCAAAATCACCTGCCTGGCATGCAGGAACCACCTCTCAGACGTAACAGAACCACGTTCCGGACACGCTGGAACCACATCCTGGACAGACTGGAACCACCTGCCGAGCTCGCCGGAACCACCTGCTCGACTGGCAGGACAATCGTGCCGGACACGCCAAAAGGAACTGCCGGCTACACCAGAACCACTTAACCGACACTCCAGAATCACCTGCCTGGCATGCCAGAACCACCTCTCAGACGTGCCAGAAGCACGTGCCGGACATGCCGGAACGACCTACGGGACAGACCGGAACCACCTGCCTGACATGCCGGAACCACCTGCCGAGCACGCCAGAGCCACCTGCTCCCCTTGCCGGAACCACCTGCCAGACAGGCCAAAATCAACAGCTGGCTGTGCGAGAACCACCTGGGGGACAGTCCGGAATCACCTGCCAGCCATGGCGGAACCACCTCTCAGACGTACCAGAACCACGTGCCGGACAATCTGGAAACACGTACTGGACAGACTGGAACCACCTGCCGGCCACGCCTGAACCACCTGCCGAGCACGACGGAACCACCTGCCGGACATGCCAAAATCACCTGCGGGCTACTCCACAACCACTTGGAGGACTCTCCGGGATGACCTGCCGGGCATGCTGGAACCACCTCTCAGACGCGCCAGAACCATGTGGCAGACAGTCCGGAATCACCTGTTGGGCATGTGGAACCACCTCTGAGACGTACCAGAACCACCTGCCGGACACGCCAAAATCACCTGCCGGCTATGCCAGAACCACTTGGCGGACACTCCGGAATCACCTGCCGGGCATGCCAGCACAACCTCTCAGAAGTGCCAGAAGCACGTGCCGGACAGGCCGGAACCATCTCCCGGACAGACTGGAACCACAGGAAACACTCGCCGGAACCACCTGCTTGACTCACCGGTCCCACCTGCAGGACACACCAAAATCACCTGCCCGCTACACCAGAACCACTTGGCGCACAAGCCGGAATCACGTGAAGGGCATGCCGGCACAACCTCACAGACGTGCCAGAACCTCCTGCCGGACACCTCAGAACCACCTGCCAGACAGACTGCAACCACCTGCCGGACACGCGGGAACCACCGGCTCGACCCGCCGGAACCACTGCCAGACATGCAAAATCACCTGCCGGCTACACCAGAACCACTTGGCAAACAATCCGGAATCACCTGAAGGGCATGCCGGAACCACCTCTCAGACATGCCAGAACCACGTGCCAATGACACCAGAAGCACCTGCCGAGCATGCCGGAACCACCTGCTCGACTCGCCAGAACCACCTGCCAGTCATGCAAAAATCACCTGCCGGCTTCGCCACAACCAGTTGGTGAACACTTCCCCATCACCTGCCGGGCTTGCTGGAACCACCTGCCGGTCACGTCAAAATCACCTGCCAACTACGCCAGAACCACTTGTCGACACTGCGGAAACACCTGTCGGGCCGGCCAGAACTACATCTCAGACGTGCCAGAACCTTGTGCGTGTGATGCCGGAACCACACCCCGAACAGACGGAAACCACCTGCCAGACCCGCCTGAACCACCTGCCGAGCACGCCGGAGCCACCTGTTCGACTCACCGGAAGCACCTGCCAGACAGGCCAAAATCAACAGCTGGCTATGCGAGAACCATCTGGCGGACAGTCCGGAATCACCTGCCGGGCATGCAGGAACCACCTCTCAGATGTAACGGAACCACGAGCCGGACACGCTGGAACCGCGTCCTGGACAGACTGGAACCACCTGCCGAGCACTCCGGAACCACCTGCTCGACTCGCACGACCCACGTGCTGGACACGCCAAAATGAACTTTCGGCTACACCAGAACCACTTACCCGACACTCCAGAATCACCTGCCTGGCATGCCAGAACCACCTCTCACACGTTCCAGAAGCACGTGCCGGACATGCCGGAACGACCGATCGGACAGAACGGAACCACCTGCCAGACACGCCGGAACCACCTGCTGAACACGCCACAGCCACCTGCTCGACTCGCCGGATCCACCGGCCGGACAGGCCAATATCAACTGCTGGCTATGCCAGAACCACCTGGGGGACAGTCCGGAATCACCTGCCAGCCATGGCGGAACCACCTCTCAGACGTACGAGAACCACGTGCCGGACAAGCTCGAAACACTTACTGGACAGACTGGAACCACCTGCCGGCCACGCCTGAACCACCTGCCGAGCACGACGGAACCACCTGCCGGACACGCCAAAATCACCTGCGGGGTACACCAGAACCACTTGGAGAACTCTCCGGGATGACCTGCCGGGCATGCTGGAACCACCTCTCAGACGTACCAGAAGCACGTGGCGGACACCCCAGCACCACCTGCCGGACAGACCGCAACCACCTGCCGGACAGGCCGGAACCACCGGCTCGACCCGACGGAACCACCGCCAGACATGCAAAATCACCTGCCGGCTACGCCAGAACCACTTGGCGAACACTCCGGAATCACCTGCCGGGCATGCCGGAACCACCTCTCAGACATGCCAGAACCACGTGCCAATGACCCCGGAAGCACCTGTCGAGCACGCCGGAACCACCTGCTCGACTCGCCAGAACCACCTGCCGGACACGCCAAAATCACCTGCCGGCTACGCCACAACCACTCGGCAGGCACTCCGGTATCAGCTGCCGGGCATGCCGGAACCACCTCTCAGAGGTGCCAGAACCACATGCCGGAGAGACTGGAAGCAACTGCCGAACTCGCCGGAAACACCTGCTGGACATGCCGGAACCACCTGCCTGACAGTCCAAAATCATATGCCGGCTATGCCAAAACCACTTGGTGGACGCTCCAGAATCTCCTGGAGGGCATGCCGGAACCACGTCATGGACAGACTGCAAACACCTGCCAGACACGCCAGAACCACCTTCTCGAGTCGCCAGAACCACCTGCCGGACACGCCAAAATCACCTGCCGGCTACGCCACAACCAGTTGGTGAACACTTCGGAATCACCTGCCGCGCTTGCCGGAACCACCTGCCGGTCACGCCAAAATCACCTGCCGGCTACGCCAGAACCACTCGGCAGAGACTCCGGAACCACCTCCAGGACAGACCAGAATCACCTGCCGGACACGCCGGAACCACCTGCTCGACTCGCCAGAGCCACCTGCCGGACACGCCAAAATCACCTGCCGGCTACGCCAGAACCACTCGGCAGAGACTCCGGAACCACCTCCAGGACAGACCGGAATCACCTGCCGGACACGCCGGGACCACCTGCTTGACTCGCCAGAACCACCTGCCAGACACGCCAAAATCACCAGCCGGCTACTCCACAACCACTTGTCGAACACTCCAGAATCACCTGCCGGGCATGTTGGAAGCACCTCTCAGACGCGCCAGAACCATGTGGCAGAGAGTCCGGAATCACCTGTTGGGCATGTGGAACCACCTCTGAGACGTACCAGAACCACCTGCCGGACACGCCAAAATCACCTGCCGGCTATGCCAGAACCACTTGGCGGACACTCCGGAATCACCTGCCGGGCATGCCAGAACCAGCTCTCAGACACACCAGAACCACATGCTGGACACGCCGGAAGCACCTGCTGAGCATGCCTGAGCCACCTGCTCGACTCGCAAGAAACACCTGCCGGACACGCCAAAATCACCTGCCGAGTACGCCAGAACCACTTGGCGGACACTCCGGAATCACAGGTCGGGCATGCCAGAACCACCTCTCAGACTTGCCAGAACCATGGTCCGGACACGCCGGTACCACCTGCCGAGTATGCCGGAACCACCTGATCCACTCCCGAGGACCACCTGCTGGACACGCCAAAATCACCTGCTGGCTACGCCAGAACCACTCGGCAGACACTCCGGAATAACCTGCCAGGCATGCCGGAACCACCTATTAGACATGCCAGAAGGACGTGTCGGACACGCCGGAAACACCTACCGGACAGACCGGAACCACCTGCCAGACATCCCGGAACCACCTGCCGAGCACGCCGGAGCCGCCTGCTCGATAGGCCGGAACCACCTGCCAGACAGGCCAAAATCAACAGCTGGCTATGCTAGAAACACCTGGCGGACAGTCCAAAATCACCTGCCTGGCATGCAGGAACCACCTCTCAGACGTAACAGAACCACGTTCCGGACACGCTGGAACCACATCCTGGACAGACTGGAACCACCTGCCGAGCTCGCCGGAACCACCTGCTCGACTGGCAGGACAATCGTGCCGGACACGCCAAAAGGAACTGCCGGCTACACCAGAACCACTTAACCGACACTCCAGAATCACCTGCCTGGCATGCCAGAACCACCTCTCAGACGTGCCAGAAGCACGTGCCGGACATGCCGGAACGACCTACGGGACAGACCGGAACCACCTGCCTGACATGCCGGAACCACCTGCCGAGCACGCCAGAGCCACCTGCTCCCCTTGCCGGAACCACCTGCCAGACAGGCCAAAATCAACAGCTGGCTGTGCGAGAACCACCTGGGGGACAGTCCGGAATCACCTGCCAGCCATGGCGGAACCACCTCTCAGACGTACCAGAACCACGTGCCGGACAATCTGGAAACACGTACTGGACAGACTGGAACCACCTGCCGGCCACGCCTGAACCACCTGCCGAGCACGACGGAACCACCTGCCGGACACGCCAAAATCACCTGCGGGCTACTCCACAACCACTTGGAGGACTCTCCGGGATGACCTGCCGGGCATGCTGGAACCACCTCTCAGACGCGCCAGAACCATGTGGCAGACAGTCCGGAATCACCTGTTGGGCATGTGGAACCACCTCTGAGACGTACCAGAACCACCTGCCGGACACGCCAAAATCACCTGCCGGCTACGCCAGAACCACTTGGCGGACACTCCGGAATCACCTGCCGGGCATGCCAGCACAACCTCTCAGAAGTGCCAGAAGCACGTGCCGGACAGGCCGGAACCATCTCCCGGACAGACTGGAACCACAGGAAACACTCGCCGGAACCACCTGCTTGACTCACCGGTCCCACCTGCAGGACACACCAAAATCACCTGCCCGCTACACCAGAACCACTTGGCGCACAAGCCGGAATCACGTGAAGGGCATGCCGGCACAACCTCACAGACGTGCCAGAACCTCCTGCCGGACACCTCAGAACCACCTGCCAGACAGACTGCAACCACCTGCCGGACACGCGGGAACCACCGGCTCGACCCGCCGGAACCACTGCCAGACATGCAAAATCACCTGCCGGCTACACCAGAACCACTTGGCAAACAATCCGGAATCACCTGAAGGGCATGCCGGAACCACCTCTCAGACATGCCAGAACCACGTGCCAATGACACCAGAAGCACCTGCCGAGCATGCCGGAACCACCTGCTCGACTCGCCAGAACCACCTGCCAGTCATGCAAAAATCACCTGCCGGCTTCGCCACAACCAGTTGGTGAACACTTCCCCATCACCTGCCGGGCTTGCTGGAACCACCTGCCGGTCACGTCAAAATCACCTGCCAACTACGCCAGAACCACTTGTCGACACTGCGGAAACACCTGTCGGGCCGGCCAGAACTACATCTCAGACGTGCCAGAACCTTGTGCGTGTGATGCCGGAACCACACCCCGAACAGACGGAAACCACCTGCCAGACCCGCCTGAACCACCTGCCGAGCACGCCGGAGCCACCTGTTCGACTCACCGGAAGCACCTGCCAGACAGGCCAAAATCAACAGCTGGCTATGCGAGAACCATCTGGCGGACAGTCCGGAATCACCTGCCGGGCATGCAGGAACCACCTCTCAGATGTAACGGAACCACGAGCCGGACACGCTGGAACCGCGTCCTGGACAGACTGGAACCACCTGCCGAGCACTCCGGAACCACCTGCTCGACTCGCACGACCCACGTGCTGGACACGCCAAAATGAACTTTCGGCTACACCAGAACCACTTACCCGACACTCCAGAATCACCTGCCTGGCATGCCAGAACCACCTCTCACACGTTGCAGAAGCACGTGCCGGACATGCCGGAACGACCGATCGGACAGAACGGAACCACCTGCCAGACACGCCGGAACCACCTGCTGAACACGCCACAGCCACCTGCTCGACTCGCCGGATCCACCGGCCGGACAGGCCAATATCAACTGCTGGCTATGCCAGAACCACCTGGGGGACAGTCCGGAATCACCTGCCAGCCATGGCGGAACCACCTCTCAGACGTACGAGAACCACGTGCCGGACAAGCTGGAAACACTTACTGGACAGACTGGAACCACCTGCCGGCCACGCCTGAACCACCTGCCGAGCACGACGGAACCACCTGCCGGACACGCCAAAATCACCTGCGGGGTACACCAGAACCACTTGGAGAACTCTCCGGGATGACCTGCCGGGCATGCTGGAACCACCTCTCAGACGTACCAGAAGCACGTGGCGGACACCCCAGCACCACCTGCCGGACAGACCGCAACCACCTGCCGGACAGGCCGGAACCACCGGCTCGACCCGCCGGAACCACCGCCAGACATGCAAAATCACCTGCCGGCTACGCCAGAACCACTTGGCGAACACTCCGGAATCACCTGCCGGGCATGCCGGAACCACCTCTCAGACATGCCAGAACCACGTGCCAATGACCCCGGAAGCACCTGTCGAGCACGCCGGAACCACCTGCTCGACTCGCCAGAACCACCTGCCGGACACGCCAAAATCACCTGCCGGCTACGCCACAACCACTCGGCAGGCACTCCGGTATCAGCTGCCGGGCATGCCGGAACCACCTCTCAGAGGTGCCAGAACCACATGCCGGAGAGACTGGAAGCAACTGCCGAACTCGCCGGAAACACCTGCTGGACATGCCGGAACCACCTGCCTGACAGTCCAAAATCATATGCCGGCTATGCCAAAACCACTTGGTGGACGCTCCAGAATCTCCTGGAGGGCATGCCGGAACCACGTCATGGACAGACTGCAAACACCTGCCAGACACGCCAGAACCACCTTCTCGAGTCGCCAGAACCACCTGCCGGACACGCCAAAATCACCTGCCGGCTACGCCACAACCAGTTGGTGAACACTTCGGAATCACCTGCCGCGCTTGCCGGAACCACCTGCCGGTCACGCCAAAATCACCTGCCGGCTACGCCAGAACCACTCGGCAGAGACTCCGGAACCACCTCCAGGACAGACCAGAATCACCTGCCGGACACGCCGGAACCACCTGCTCGACTCGCCAGAGCCACCTGCCGGACACGCCAAAATCACCTGCCGGCTACGCCAGAACCACTCGGCAGAGACTCCGGAACCACCTCCAGGACAGACCGGAATCACCTGCCGGACACGCCGGGACCACCTGCTTGACTCGCCAGAACCACCTGCCAGACACGCCAAAATCACCAGCCGGCTACTCCACAACCACTTGTCGAACACTCCAGAATCACCTGCCGGGCATGTTGGAAGCACCTCTCAGACGCGCCAGAACCATGTGGCAGAGAGTCCGGAATCACCTGTTGGGCATGTGGAACCACCTCTGAGACGTACCAGAACCACCTGCCGGACACGCCAAAATCACCTGCCGGCTATGCCAGAACCACTTGGCGGACACTCCGGAATCACCTGCCGGGCATGCCAGAACCAGCTCTCAGACACACCAGAACCACATGCTGGACACGCCGGAAGCACCTGCTGAGCATGCCTGAGCCACCTGCTCGACTCGCAAGAAACACCTGCCGGACACGCCAAAATCACCTGCCGAGTACGCCAGAACCACTTGGCGGACACTCCGGAATCACAGGTCGGGCATGCCAGAACCACCTCTCAGACTTGCCAGAACCATGGTCCGGACACGCCGGTACCACCTGCCGAGTATGCCGGAACCACCTGATCCACTCCCGAGGACCACCTGCTGGACACGCCAAAATCACCTGCTGGCTACGCCAGAACCACTCGGCAGACACTCCGGAATAACCTGCCAGGCATGCCGGAACCACCTATTAGACATGCCAGAAGGACGTGTCGGACACGCCGGAAACACCTACCGGACAGACCGGAACCACCTGCCAGACATCCCGGAACCACCTGCCGAGCACGCCGGAGCCGCCTGCTCGATAGGCCGGAACCACCTGCCAGACAGGCCAAAATCAACAGCTGGCTATGCTAGAAACACCTGGCGGACAGTCCAAAATCACCTGCCTGGCATGCAGGAACCACCTCTCAGACGTAACAGAACCACGTTCCGGACACGCTGGAACCACATCCTGGACAGACTGGAACCACCTGCCGAGCTCGCCGGAACCACCTGCTCGACTGGCAGGACAATCGTGCCGGACACGCCAAAAGGAACTGCCGGCTACACCAGAACCACTTAACCGACACTCCAGAATCACCTGCCTGGCATGCCAGAACCACCTCTCAGACGTGCCAGAAGCACGTGCCGGACATGCCGGAACGACCTACGGGACAGACCGGAACCACCTGCCTGACATGCCGGAACCACCTGCCGAGCACGCCAGAGCCACCTGCTCCCCTTGCCGGAACCACCTGCCAGACAGGCCAAAATCAACAGCTGGCTGTGCGAGAACCACCTGGGGGACAGTCCGGAATCACCTGCCAGCCATGGCGGAACCACCTCTCAGACGTACCAGAACCACGTGCCGGACAATCTGGAAACACGTACTGGACAGACTGGAACCACCTGCTGGCCACGCCTGAACCACCTGCCGAGCACGACGGAACCACCTGCCGGACACGCCAAAATCACCTGCGGGCTACTCCACAACCACTTGGAGGACTCTCCGGGATGACCTGCCGGGCATGCTGGAACCACCTCTCAGACGCGCCAGAACCATGTGGCAGACAGTCCGGAATCACCTGTTGGGCATGTGGAACCACCTCTGAGACGTACCAGAACCACCTGCCAGACACGCCAAAATCACCTGCCGGCTACGCCAGAACCACTTGGCGGACACTCCGGAATCACCTGCCGGGCATGCCAGCACAACCTCTCAGAAGTGCCAGAAGCACGTGCCGGACAGGCCGGAACCATCTCCCGGACAGACTGGAACCACAGGAAACACTCGCCGGAACCACCTGCTTGACTCACCGGTCCCACCTGCAGGACACACCAAAATCACCTGCCCGCTACACCAGAACCACTTGGCGCACAAGCCGGAATCACGTGAAGGGCATGCCGGCACAACCTCACAGACGTGCCAGAACCTCCTGCCGGACACCTCAGAACCACCTGCCAGACAGACTGCAACCACCTGCCGGACACGCGGGAACCACCGGCTCGACCCGCCGGAACCACTGCCAGACATGCAAAATCACCTGCCGGCTACACCAGAACCACTTGGCAAACAATCCGGAATCACCTGAAGGGCATGCCGGAACCACCTCTCAGACATGCCAGAACCACGTGCCAATGACACCAGAAGCACCTGCCGAGCATGCCGGAACCACCTGCTCGACTCGCCAGAACCACCTGCCAGTCATGCAAAAATCACCTGCCGGCTTCGCCACAACCAGTTGGTGAACACTTCCCCATCACCTGCCGGGCTTGCTGGAACCACCTGACGGTCACGTCAAAATCACCTGCCAACTACGCCAGAACCACTTGTCGACACTGCGGAAACACCTGTCGGGCCGGCCAGAACTACATCTCAGACGTGCCAGAACCTTGTGCGTGTGATGCCGGAACCACACCCCGAACAGACGGAAACCACCTGCCAGACCCGCCTGAACCACCTGCCGAGCACGCCGGAGCCACCTGTTCGACTCACCGGAAGCACCTGCCAGACAGGCCAAAATCAACAGCTGGCTATGCGAGAACCATCTGGCGGACAGTCCGGAATCACCTGCCGGGCATGCAGGAACCACCTCTCAGATGTAACGGAACCACGAGCCGGACACGCTGGAACCGCGTCCTGGACAGACTGGAACCACCTGCCGAGCACTCCGGAACCACCTGCTCGACTCGCACGACCCACGTGCTGGACACGCCAAAATGAACTTTCGGCTACACCAGAACCACTTACCCGACACTCCAGAATCACCTGCCTGGCATGCCAGAACCACCTCTCACACGTTGCAGAAGCACGTTCCGGACATGCCGGAACGACCGATCGGACAGAACGGAACCACCAGCCAGACACGCCGGAACCACCTGCTGAACACGCCACAGCCACCTGCTCGACTCGCCGGATCCACCGGCCGGACAGGCCAATATCAACTGCTGGCTATGCCAGAACCACCTGGGGGACAGTCCGGAATCACCTGCCAGCCATGGCGGAACCACCTCTCAGACGTACAAGAACCACGTGCCGGACAAGCTCGAAACACTTACTGGACAGACTGGAACCACCTGCCGGCCACGCCTGAACCACCTGCCGAGCACGACGGAACCACCTGCCGGACACGCCAAAATCACCTGCGGGGTACACCAGAACCACTTGGAGAACTCTCCGGGATGACCTGCCGGGCATGCTGGAACCACCTCTCAGACGTACCAGAAGCACGTGGCGGACACCCCAGCACCACCTGCCGGACAGACCGCAACCACCTGCCGGACAGGCCGGAACCACCGGCTCGACCCGCCGGAACCACCGCCAGACATGCAAAATCACCTGCCGGCTACGCCAGAACCACTTGGCGAACACTCCGGAATCACCTGCCTGGCATGCCGGAACCACCTCTCAGACATGCCAGAACCACGTGCCAATGACCCCGGAAGCACCTGTCGAGCACGCCGGAACCACCTGCTCGACTCGCCAGAACCACCTGCCGGACACGCCAAAATCACCTGCCGGCTACGCCACAACCACTCGGCAGGCACTCCGGTATCAGCTGCCGGGCATGCCGGAACCACCTCTCAGAGGTGCCAGAACCACATGCCGGAGAGACTGGAAGCAACTGCCGAACTCGCCGGAAACACCTGCTGGACATGCCGGAACCACCTGCCTGACAGTCCAAAATCATATGCCGGCTATGCCAAAACCACTTGGTGGACGCTCCAGAATCTCCTGGAGGGCATGCCGGAACCACGTCATGGACAGACTGCAAACACCTGCCAGACACGCCAGAACCACCTTCTCGAGTCGCCAGAACCACCTGCCGGACACGCCAAAATCACCTGCCGGCTACGCCACAACCAGTTGGTGAACACTTCGGAATCACCTGCCGCGCTTGCCGGAACCACCTGCCGGTCACGCCAAAATCACCTGCCGGCTACGCCAGAACCACTCGGCAGAGACTCCGGAACCACCTCCAGGACAGACCAGAATCACCTGCCGGACATGCCGGAACCACCTGCTCGACTCGCCAGAGCCACCTGCCGGACACGCCAAAATCACCTGCCGGCTACGCCAGAACCACTCGGCAGAGACTCCGGAACCACCTCCAGGACAGACCGGAATCACCTGCCGGACACGCCGGGACCACCTGCTTGACTCGCCAGAACCACCTGCCAGACACGCCAAAATCACCAGCCGGCTACTCCACAACCACTTGTCGAACACTCCAGAATCACCTGCCGGGCATGTTGGAAGCACCTCTCAGACGCGCCAGAACCATGTGGCAGAGAGTCCGGAATCACCTGTTGGGCATGTGGAACCACCTCTGAGACGTACCAGAACCACCTGCCGGACACGCCAAAATCACCTGCCGGCTATGCCAGAACCACTTGGCGGACACTCCGGAATCACCTGCCGGGCATGCCAGAACCAGCTCTCAGACACACCAGAACCACATGCTGGACACGCCGGAAGCACCTGCTGAGCATGCCTGAGCCACCTGCTCGACTCGCAAGAAACACCTGCCGGACACGCCAAAATCACCTGCCGAGTACGCCAGAACCACTTGGCGGACACTCCGGAATCACAGGTCGGGCATGCCAGAACCACCTCTCAGACTTGCCAGAACCATGGTCCGGACACGCCGGTACCACCTGCCGAGTATGCCGGAACCACCTGATCCACTCCCGAGGACCACCTGCTGGACACGCCAAAATCACCTGCTGGCTACGCCAGAACCACTCGGCAGACACTCCGGAATAACCTGCCAGGCATGCCGGAACCACCTATTAGACATGCCAGAAGGACGTGTCGGACACGCCGGAAACACCTACCGGACAGACCGGAACCACCTGCCAGACATCCCGGAACCACCTGCCGAGCACGCCGGAGCCGCCTGCTCGATAGGCCGGAACCACCTGCCAGACAGGCCAAAATCAACAGCTGGCTATGCTAGAAACACCTGGCGGACAGTCCAAAATCACCTGCCTGGCATGCAGGAACCACCTCTCAGACGTAACAGAACCACGTTCCGGACACGCTGGAACCACATCCTGGACAGACTGGAACCACCTGCCGAGCTCGCCGGAACCACCTGCTCGACTGGCAGGACAATCGTGCCGGACACGCCAAAAGGAACTGCCGGCTACACCAGAACCACTTAACCGACACTCCAGAATCACCTGCCTGGCATGCCAGAACCACCTCTCAGACGTGCCAGAAGCACGTGCCGGACATGCCGGAACGACCTACGGGACAGACCGGAACCACCTGCCTGACATGCCGGAACCACCTGCCGAGCACGCCAGAGCCACCTGCTCCCCTTGCCGGAACCACCTGCCAGACAGGCCAAAATCAACAGCTGGCTGTGCGAGAACCACCTGGGGGACAGTCCGGAATCACCTGCCAGCCATGGCGGAACCACCTCTCAGACGTACCAGAACCACGTGCCGGACAATCTGGAAACACGTACTGGACAGACTGGAACCACCTGCTGGCCACGCCTGAACCACCTGCCGAGCACGACGGAACCACCTGCCGGACACGCCAAAATCACCTGCGGGCTACTCCACAACCACTTGGAGGACTCTCCGGGATGACCTGCCGGGCATGCTGGAACCACCTCTCAGACGCGCCAGAACCATGTGGCAGACAGTCCGGAATCACCTGTTGGGCATGTGGAACCACCTCTGAGACGTACCAGAACCACCTGCCAGACACGCCAAAATCACCTGCCGGCTACGCCAGAACCACTTGGCGGACACTCCGGAATCACCTGCCGGGCATGCCAGCACAACCTCTCAGAAGTGCCAGAAGCACGTGCCGGACAGGCCGGAACCATCTCCCGGACAGACTGGAACCACAGGAAACACTCGCCGGAACCACCTGCTTGACTCACCGGTCCCACCTGCAGGACACACCAAAATCACCTGCCCGCTACACCAGAACCACTTGGCGCACAAGCCGGAATCACGTGAAGGGCATGCCGGCACAACCTCACAGACGTGCCAGAACCTCCTGCCGGACACCTCAGAACCACCTGCCAGACAGACTGCAACCACCTGCCGGACACGCGGGAACCACCGGCTCGACCCGCCGGAACCACTGCCAGACATGCAAAATCACCTGCCGGCTACACCAGAACCACTTGGCAAACAATCCGGAATCACCTGAAGGGCATGCCGGAACCACCTCTCAGACATGCCAGAACCACGTGCCAATGACACCAGAAGCACCTGCCGAGCATGCCGGAACCACCTGCTCGACTCGCCAGAACCACCTGCCAGTCATGCAAAAATCACCTGCCGGCTTCGCCACAACCAGTTGGTGAACACTTCCCCATCACCTGCCGGGCTTGCTGGAACCACCTGACGGTCACGTCAAAATCACCTGCCAACTACGCCAGAACCACTTGTCGACACTGCGGAAACACCTGTCGGGCCGGCCAGAACTACATCTCAGACGTGCCAGAACCTTGTGCGTGTGATGCCGGAACCACACCCCGAACAGACGGAAACCACCTGCCAGACCCGCCTGAACCACCTGCCGAGCACGCCGGAGCCACCTGTTCGACTCACCGGAAGCACCTGCCAGACAGGCCAAAATCAACAGCTGGCTATGCGAGAACCATCTGGCGGACAGTCCGGAATCACCTGCCGGGCATGCAGGAACCACCTCTCAGATGTAACGGAACCACGAGCCGGACACGCTGGAACCGCGTCCTGGACAGACTGGAACCACCTGCCGAGCACTCCGGAACCACCTGCTCGACTCGCACGACCCACGTGCTGGACACGCCAAAATGAACTTTCGGCTACACCAGAACCACTTACCCGACACTCCAGAATCACCTGCCTGGCATGCCAGAACCACCTCTCACACGTTGCAGAAGCACGTTCCGGACATGCCGGAACGACCGATCGGACAGAACGGAACCACCAGCCAGACACGCCGGAACCACCTGCTGAACACGCCACAGCCACCTGCTCGACTCGCCGGATCCACCGGCCGGACAGGCCAATATCAACTGCTGGCTATGCCAGAACCACCTGGGGGACAGTCCGGAATCACCTGCCAGCCATGGCGGAACCACCTCTCAGACGTACAAGAACCACGTGCCGGACAAGCTCGAAACACTTACTGGACAGACTGGAACCACCTGCCGGCCACGCCTGAACCACCTGCCGAGCACGACGGAACCACCTGCCGGACACGCCAAAATCACCTGCGGGGTACACCAGAACCACTTGGAGAACTCTCCGGGATGACCTGCCGGGCATGCTGGAACCACCTCTCAGACGTACCAGAAGCACGTGGCGGACACCCCAGCACCACCTGCCGGACAGACCGCAACCACCTGCCGGACAGGCCGGAACCACCGGCTCGACCCGCCGGAACCACCGCCAGACATGCAAAATCACCTGCCGGCTACGCCAGAACCACTTGGCGAACACTCCGGAATCACCTGCCTGGCATGCCGGAACCACCTCTCAGACATGCCAGAACCACGTGCCAATGACCCCGGAAGCACCTGTCGAGCACGCCGGAACCACCTGCTCGACTCGCCAGAACCACCTGCCGGACACGCCAAAATCACCTGCCGGCTACGCCACAACCACTCGGCAGGCACTCCGGTATCAGCTGCCGGGCATGCCGGAACCACCTCTCAGAGGTGCCAGAACCACATGCCGGAGAGACTGGAAGCAACTGCCGAACTCGCCGGAAACACCTGCTGGACATGCCGGAACCACCTGCCTGACAGTCCAAAATCATATGCCGGCTATGCCAAAACCACTTGGTGGACGCTCCAGAATCTCCTGGAGGGCATGCCGGAACCACGTCATGGACAGACTGCAAACACCTGCCAGACACGCCAGAACCACCTTCTCGAGTCGCCAGAACCACCTGCCGGACACGCCAAAATCACCTGCCGGCTACGCCACAACCAGTTGGTGAACACTTCGGAATCACCTGCCGCGCTTGCCGGAACCACCTGCCGGTCACGCCAAAATCACCTGCCGGCTACGCCAGAACCACTCGGCAGAGACTCCGGAACCACCTCCAGGACAGACCAGAATCACCTGCCGGACATGCCGGAACCACCTGCTCGACTCGCCAGAGCCACCTGCCGGACACGCCAAAATCACCTGCCGGCTACGCCAGAACCACTCGGCAGAGACTCCGGAACCACCTCCAGGACAGACCGGAATCACCTGCCGGACACGCCGGGACCACCTGCTTGACTCGCCAGAACCACCTGCCAGACACGCCAAAATCACCAGCCGGCTACTCCACAACCACTTGTCGAACACTCCAGAATCACCTGCCGGGCATGTTGGAAGCACCTCTCAGACGCGCCAGAACCATGTGGCAGAGAGTCCGGAATCACCTGTTGGGCATGTGGAACCACCTCTGAGACGTACCAGAACCACCTGCCGGACACGCCAAAATCACCTGCCGGCTATGCCAGAACCACTTGGCGGACACTCCGGAATCACCTGCCGGGCATGCCAGAACCAGCTCTCAGACACACCAGAACCACATGCTGGACACGCCGGAAGCACCTGCTGAGCATGCCTGAGCCACCTGCTCGACTCGCAAGAAACACCTGCCGGACACGCCAAAATCACCTGCCGAGTACGCCAGAACCACTTGGCGGACACTCCAGAATCACAGGTCGGGCATGCCAGAACCACCTCTCAGACTTGCCAGAACCATGGTCCGGACACGCCGGTACCACCTGCCGAGTATGCCGGAACCACCTGATCCACTCCCGAGGACCACCTGCTGGACACGCCAAAATCACCTGCTGGCTACGCCAGAACCACTCGGCAGACACTCCGGAATAACCTGCCAGGCATGCCGGAACCACCTATTAGACATGCCAGAAGGACGTGTCGGACACGCCGGAAACACCTACCGGACAGACCGGAACCACCTGCCAGACATCCCGGAACCACCTGCCGAGCACGCCGGAGCTGCGTGCTCGATAGGCCGGAACCACCTGCCAGACAGGCCAAAATCAACAGCTGGCTATGCTAGAAACACCTGGCGGACAGTCCAAAATCACCTGCCTGGCATGCAGGAACCACCTCTCAGACGTAACAGAACCACGTTCCGGACACGCTGGAACCACATCCTGGACAGACTGAACCACCTGCCGAGCTCGCCGGAACCACCTGCTCGACTGGCAGGACAATCGTGCCGGACACGCCAAAAGGAACTGCCGGCTACACCAGAACCACTTAACCGACACTCCAGAATCACCTGCCTGGCATGCCAGAACCACCTCTCAGACGTGCCAGAAGCACGTGCCGGACATGCCGGAACGACCTACGGGACAGACCGGAACCACCTGCCTGACATGCCGGAACCACCTGCCGAGCACGCCAGAGCCACCTGCTCCCCTTGCCGGAACCACCTGCCAGACAGGCCAAAATCAACAGCTGGGTGTGCGAGAACCACCTGGGGGACAGTCCGGAATCACCTGCCAGCCATGGCGGAACCACCTCTCAGACGTACCAGAACCACGTGCCGGACAATCTGGAAACACGTACTGGACAGACTGGAACCACCTGCCGGCCACGCCTGAACCACCTGCCGAGCACGACGGAACCACCTGCCGGACACGCCAAAATCACCTGCGGGCTACTCCACAACCACTTGGAGGACTCTCCGGGATGACCTGCCGGGCATGCTGGAACCACCTCTCAGACGCGCCAGAACCATGTGGCAGACAGTCCGGAATCACCTGTTGGGCATGTGGAACCACCTCTGAGACGTACCAGAACCACCTGCCGGACACGCCAAAATCACCTGCCGGCTACGCCAGAACCACTTGGCGGACACTCCGGAATCACCTGCCGGGCATGCCAGCACAACCTCTCAGAAGTGCCAGAAGCACGTGCCGGACAGGCCGGAACCATCTCCCGGACAGACTGGAACCACAGGAAACACTCGCCGGAACCACCTGCTTGACTCACCGGTCCCACCTGCAGGACACACCAAAATCACCTGCCCGCTACACCAGAACCACTTGGCGCACAAGCCGGAATCACGTGAAGGGCATGCCGGCACAACCTCACAGACGTGCCAGAACCTCCTGCCGGACACCTCAGAACCACCTGCCAGACAGACTGCAACCACCTGCCGGACACGCGGGAACCACCGGCTCGACCCGCCGGAACCACTGCCAGACATGCAAAATCACCTGCCGGCTACACCAGAACCACTTGGCAAACAATCCGGAATCACCTGAAGGGCATGCCGGAACCACCTCTCAGACATGCCAGAACCACGTGCCAATGACACCAGAAGCACCTGCCGAGCATGCCGGAACCACCTGCTCGACTCGCCAGAACCACCTGCCAGTCATGCAAAAATCACCTGCCGGCTTCGCCACAACCAGTTGGTGAACACTTCCCCATCACCTGCCAGGCTTGCTGGAACCACCTGCCGGTCACGTCAAAATCACCTGCCAACTACGCCAGAACCACTTGTCGACACTGCGGAAACACCTGTCGGGCCGGCCAGAACTACATCTCAGACGTGCCAGAACCTTGTGCGTGTGATGCCGGAACCACACCCCGAACAGACGGAAACCACCTGCCAGACCCGCCTGAACCACCTGCCGAGCACGCCGGAGCCACCTGTTCGACTCACTGGAAGCACCTGCCAGACAGGCCAAAATCAACAGCTGGCTATGCGAGAACCATCTGGCGGACAGTCCGGAATCACCTGCCGGGCATGCAGGAACCACCTCTCAGATGTAACGGAACCACGAGCCGGACACGCTGGAACCACGTCCTGGACAGACTGGAACCACCTGCCGAGCACTCCGGAACCACCTGCTCGACTCGCACGACCCACGTGCTGGACACGCCAAAATGAACTTTCGGCTACACCAGAACCACTTACCCGACACTCCAGAATCACCTGCCTGGCATGCCAGAACCACCTCTCACACGTTCCAGAAGCACGTGCCGGACATGCCGGAACGACCGATCGGACAGAACGGAACCACCTGCCAGACACGCCGGAACCACCTGTTGAACACGCCACAGCCACCTGCTCGACTCGCCGGATCCACCGGCCGGGCAGGCCAATATCAACTGCTGGCTATGCCAGAACCACCTGGGGGACAGTCCGGAATCACCTGCCAGCCATGGCGGAACCACCTCTCAGACGTACGAGAACCACGTGCCGGACAAGCTCGAAACACTTACTGGACAGACTGGAACCACCTGCCGGCCACGCCTGAACCACCTGCCGAGCACGACGGAACCACCTGCCGGACACGCCAAAATCACCTGCGGGGTACACCAGAACCACTTGGAGAACTCTCCGGGATGACCTGCCGGGCATGCTGGAACCACCTCTCAGACGTACCAGAAGCACGTGGCGGACACCCCAGCACCACCTGCCGGACAGACCGCAACCACCTGCCGGACAGGCCGGAACCACCGGCTCGACCCGACGGAACCACCGCCGGACATGCAAAATCACCTGCCGGCTACGCCAGAACCACTTGGCGAACACTCCGGAATCACCTGCCGGGCATGCCGGAACCACCTCTCAGACGTGCCAGAAGCACGTGCCGGAAATGCCGGAACGACCTACGGGACAGACCGGAACCACCTGCTCGACTCGCCAGAACCACCTGCCAGTCATGGAAAAATCACCTGCCGGCTTCGCCACAACCAGTTGGTGAACACTTCCCCATCACCTGCCGGGTTTGCTGGAACCACCTGCCGGTCACGTCAAAATCACCTGCCAACTACGCCAGAACCACTTGTCGACACTGCGGAAACACCTGCCGGGCATGCCGGAACCACCTCTCAGACATGCCAGAACCACGTGCCAATGACCCCGGAAGCACCTGTCGAGCACGCCGGAACCACCTGCTCGACTCGCCAGAACCACCTGCCGGACACGCCAAAATCACCTGCCGGCTACGCCACAACCACTCGGCAGGCACTCCGGTATCAGCTGCCGGGCATGCCGGAACCACCTCTCAGAGGTGCCAGAACCACATGCCGGAGAGACTGGAAGCAACTGCCGAACTCGCCGGAAACACCTGCTGGACATGCCGGAACCACCTGCCTGACAGTCCAAAATCATATGCCGGCTATGCCAAAACCACTTGGTGGACGCTCCAGAATCTCCTGGAGGGCATGCCGGAACCACGTCATGGACAGACTGCAAACACCTGCCAGACACGCCAGAACCACCTTCTCGAGTCGCCAGAACCACCTGCCGGACACGCCAAAATCACCTGCCGGCTACGCCACAACCAGTTGGTGAACACTTCGGAATCACCTGCCGCGCTTGCCCGAACCACCTGCCGGTCACGCCAAAATCACCTGCCGAGTACGCCAGAACCACTTGGCGGACACTCCGGAATCACAGGTCGGGCATGCCGGAACCACCTCTCAGACTTGCCAGAACCATGTTCCGGACACGCCGGTACCACCTGCCGAGTATGCCGGAACCACCTGATCCACTCCCGAGGACCACCTGCTGGACACGCCAAAATCACCTGCTGGCTACGCCAGAACCACTCGGCAGACACTCCGGAATAACCTGCCAGGCATGCCGGAACCACCTATTAGACATGCCAGAAGGACGTGTCGGACACGCCGGAAACACCTACCGGACAGACCGGAACCACCTGCCAGACATCCAGGAACCACCTGCCGAGCACGCCGGAGCTGCGTGCTCGATAGGCCGGAACCACCTGCCAGACAGGCCAAAATCAACAGCTGGCTATGCTAGAAACACCTGGCGGACAGTCCAAAATCACCTGCCTGGCATGCAGGAACCACCTCTCAGACGTAACAGAACCACGTTCCGGACACGCTGGAACCACATCCTGGACAGACTGGAACCACCTGCCGAGCTCGCCGGAACCACCTGCTCGACTGGCAGGACAATCGTGCCGGACACGCCAAAAGGAACTGCCGGCTACACCAGAACCACTTAACCGACACTCCAGAATCACCTGCCTGGCATGCCAGAACCACCTCTCAGACGTGCCAGAAGCACGTGCCGGACATGCCGGGACGACCTACGGGACAGACCGGAACCACCTGCCTGACATGCCGGAACCACCTGCCGAGCACGCCAGAGCCACCTGCTCCCCTTGCCGGAACCACCTGCCAGACAGGCCAAAATCAACAGCTGGCTGTGCGAGAACCACCTGGGGGACAGTCCGGAATCACCTGCCAGCCATGGCGGAACCACCTCTCAGACGTACCAGAACCACGTGCCGGACAATCTGGAAACACGTACTGGACAGACTGGAACCACCTGCCGGCCACGCCTGAACCACCTGCCGAGCACGACGGAACCACCTGCCGGACATGCCAAAATCACCTGCGGGCTACTCCACAACCACTTGGAGGACTCTCCGGGATGACCTGCCGGGCATGCTGGAACCACCTCTCAGACGCGCCAGAACCATGTGGCAGACAGTCCGGAATCACCTGTTGGGCATGTGGAACCACCTCTGAGACGTACCAGAACCACCTGCCGGACACGCCAAAATCACCTGCCGGCTACACCAGAACCACTTGGCGGACACTCCGGAATCACCTGCCGGGCATGCCAGCACAACCTCTCAGAAGTGCCAGAAGCACGTGCCGGACAGGCCGGAACCATCTCCCGGACAGACTGGAACCACAGGAAACACTCGCCGGAACCACCTGCTTGACTCACCGGTCCCACCTGCAGGACACACCAAAATCACCTGCCCGCTACACCAGAACCACTTGGCGCACAAGCCGGAATCACGTGAAGGGCATGCCGGCACAACCTCACAGACGTGCCAGAACCTCCTGCCGGACACCTCAGAACCACCTGCCAGACAGACTGCAACCACCTGCCGGACACGCGGGAACCACCGGCTCGACCCGCCGGAACCACTGCCAGACATGCAAAATCACCTGCCGGCTACACCAGAACCACTTGGCAAACAATCCGGAATCACCTGAAGGGCATGCCGGAACCACCTCTCAGACATGCCAGAACCACGTGCCAATGACACCAGAAGCACCTGCCGAGCATGCCGGAACCACCTGCTCGACTCGCCAGAACCACCTGCCAGTCATGCAAAAATCACCTGCCGGCTTCGCCACAACCAGTTGGTGAACACTTCCCCATCACCTGCCGGGCTTGCTGGAACCATCTGCCGGTCACGTCAAAATCGCCTGCCAACTACGCCAGAACCACTTGTCGACACTGCGGAAACACCTGTCGGGCCGGCCAGAACTACATCTCAGACGTGCCAGAACCTTGTGCGTGTGATGCCGGAACCACACCCCGAACAGACGGAAACCACCTGCCAGACCCGCCTGAACCACCTGCCGAGCACGCCGGAGCCACCTGTTCGACTCACCGGAAGCACCTGCCAGACAGGCCAAAATCAACAGCTGGCTATGCGAGAACCATCTGGCGGACAGTCCGGAATCACCTGCCGGGCATGCAGGAACCACCTCTCAGATGTAACGGAACCACGAGCCGGACACGCTGGAACCACGTCCTGGACAGACTGGAACCACCTGCCGAGCACTCCGGAACCACCTGCTCGACTCGCACGACCCACGTGCTGGACACGCCAAAATGAACTTTCGGCTACACCAGAACCACTTACCCGACACTCCAGAATCACCTGCCTGGCATGCCAGAACCACCTCTCACACGTTCCAGAAGCACGTGCCGGACATGCCGGAACGACCGATCGGACAGAACGGAACCACCTGCCAGACACGCCGGAACCACCTGCTGAACACGCCACAGCCACCTGCTCGACTCGCCGGATCCACCGGCCGGACAGGCCAATATCAACTGCTGGCTATGCCAGAACCACCTGGGGGACAGTCCGGAATCACCTGCCAGCCATGGCGGAACCACCTCTCAGACGTACAAGAACCACGTGCCGGACAAGCTGGAAACACTTACTGGACAGACTGGAACCACCTGCCGGCCACGCCTGAACCACCTGCCGAGCACGATGGAACCACCTGCCGGACACGCCAAAATCACCTGCGGGGTACACCAGAACCACTTGGAGAACTCTCCGGGATGACCTGCCGGGCATGCTGGAACCACCTCTCAGACGTACCAGAAGCACGTGGCGGACACCCCAGCACCACCTGCCGGACAGACCGCAACCACCTGCCGGACAGGCCGGAACCACCGGCTCGACCCGCCGGAACCACCGCCGGACATGCAAAATCACCTGCCGGCTACGCCAGAACCACTTGGCGAACACTCCGGAATCACCTGCCGGGCATGCCGGAACCACCTCTCAGACATGCCAGAACCACGTGCCAATGACCCCGAAGCACCTGTCGAGCACACCGGAACCACCTGCTCGACTCGCGAGAACCACCTGCCGGACACGCCAAAATCACCTGCCGGCTACGCCACAACCACTCGGCACCCACTCCGGTATCAGCTGCCGGGCATGCCGGAACCACCTCTCAGAGGTGCCAGAACCACATGCCGGAGAGACTGGAAGCAACTGCCGAACTCGCCGGAAACACCTGCTGGACATGCCGGAACCACCTGCCTGACAGTCCAAAATCATATGCCGGCTATGCCAAAACCACTTGGTGGACGCTCCAGAATCTCCTGGAGGGCATGCCGGAACCACGTCATGGACAGACTGCAAACACCTGCCAGACACGCCAGAACCACCTTCTCGAGTCGCCAGAACCACCTGCCGGCCACGCCAAAATCACCTGCCGGCTACGCCACAACCAGTTGGTGAACACTTCGGAATCACCTGCCGCGCTTGCCGGAACCACCTGCCGGTCACGCCAAAATCACCTGCCGGCTACGCCAGAACCACTCGGCAGAGACTCCGGAACCACCTCCAGGACAGACCGGAATCACCTGCCGGACACGCCGGAACCACCTGCTTGACTCGCCAGAACCACCTGCCGGACACGCCAAAATCACCAGCCGGCTACTCCACAACCAGTTGTCGAACACTCCAGAATCACCTGCCGGGCATGTTCTAAGCACCTCTCAGACGCGCCAGAACCATGTGGCAGAGAGTCCGGAATCACCTGTTGGGCATGTGGAACCACCTCTGAGACGTACCAGAACCACCTGCCGGACACGCCAAAATCACCTGCCGGCTATGCCAGAACCACTTGGCGGACACTCCGGAATCACCTGCCGGGCATGCCAGAACCAGCTCTCAGAAACACCAGAACCACATGCTGGACACGCCGGAAGCACCTGCTGAGCATGCCTGAGCCACCTGCTCGACTCGCAAGAAACACGTGCCGGACATGCCAAAATCACCTGCCGAGTACGCCAGAACCACTTGGCGGACACTCCGGAATCACAGGTCGGGCATGCCAGAACCACCTCTCAGACTTGCCAGAACCATGTTCCGGACACGCCGGTACCACCTGCCGAGTATGCCGGAACCACCTGATCCACTCCCGAGGACCACCTGCTGGACACGCCAAAATCACCTGCTGGCTACGCCAGAACCACTCGGCAGACACTCCGGAATAACCTGCCAGGCATGCCGGAACCACCTATTAGACATGCCAGAAGGACGTGTCGGACACGCCGGAAACACCTACCGGACAGACCGGAACCACCTGCCAGACATCCAGGAACCACCTGCCGAGCACGCCGGAGCTGCGTGCTCGATAGGCCGGAACCACCTGCCAGACAGGCCAAAATCAACAGCTGGCTATGCTAGAAACACCTGGCGGACAGTCCAAAATCACCTGCCTGGCATGCAGGAACCACCTCTCAGACGTAACAGAACCACGTTCCGGACACGCTGGAACCACATCCTGGACAGACTGGAACCACCTGCCGAGCTCGCCGGAACCACCTGCTCGACTGGCAGGACAATCGTGCCGGACACGCCAAAAGGAACTGCCGGCTACACCAGAACCACTTAACCGACACTCCAGAATCACCTGCCTGGCATGCCAGAACCACCTCTCACACGTTCCAGAAGCACGTGCCGGACATGCCGGAACGACCGATCGGACAGAACGGAACCACCTGCCAGACACGCCGGAACCACCTGTTGAACACGCCACAGCCACCTGCTCGACTCGCCGGATCCACCGGCCGGGCAGGCCAATATCAACTGCTGGCTATGCCAGAACCACCTGGGGGACAGTCCGGAATCACCTGCCAGCCATGGCGGAACCACCTCTCAGACGTACGAGAACCACGTGCCGGACAAGCTCGAAACACTTACTGGACAGACTGGAACCACCTGCCGGCCACGCCTGAACCACCTGCCGAGCACGACGGAACCACCTGCCGGACACGCCAAAATCACCTGCGGGGTACACCAGAACCACTTGGAGAACTCTCCGGGATGACCTGCCGGGCATGCTGGAACCACCTCTCAGACGTACCAGAAGCACGTGGCGGACACCCCAGCACCACCTGCCGGACAGACCGCAACCACCTGCCGGACAGGCCGGAACCACCGGCTCGACCCGACGGAACCACCGCCAGACATGCAAAATCACCTGCCGGCTACGCCAGAACCACTTGGCGAACACTCCGGAATCACCTGCCGGGCATGCCGGAACCACCTCTCAGACATGCCAGAACCACGTGCCAATGAGCCCGGAAGCAACTGTCGAGCACGCCGGAACCACCTGCTCGACTCGCCAGAACCACCTGCCGGACACGCCAAAATCACCTGCCGGCTACGCCACAACCACTCGGCAGGCACTCCGGTATCAGCTGCCGGGCATGCCGGAACCACCTCTCAGAGGTGCCAGAACCACATGCCGGAGAGACTGGAAGCAACTGCCGAACTCGCCGGAAACACCTGCTGGACATGCCGGAACCACCTGCCTGACAGTCCAAAATCATATGCCGGCTATGCCAAAACCACTTGGTGGACGCTCCAGAATCTCCTGGAGGGCATGCCGGAACCACGTCATGGACAGACTGCAAACACCTGCCAGACACGCCAGAACCACCTTCTCGAGTCGCCAGAACCACCTGCCGGACACGCCAAAATCACCTGCCGGCTACGCCACAACCAGTTGGTGAACACTTCGGAATCACCTGCCGCGCTTGCCGGAACCACCTGCCGGTCACGCCAAAATCACCTGCCGGCTACGCCAGAACCACTCGGCAGAGACTCCGGAACCACCTCCAGGACAGACCAGAATCACCTGCCGGACACGCCGGAACCACCTGCTCGACTCGCCAGAGCCACCTGCCGGACACGCCAAAATCACCTGCCGGCTACGCCAGAACCACTCGGCAGAGACTCCGGAACCACCTCCAGGACAGACCGGAATCACCTGCCGGACACGCCGGGACCACCTGCTTGACTCGCCAGAACCACCTGCCAGACACGCCAAAATCACCAGCCGGCTACTCCACAACCACTTGTCGAACACTCCAGAATCACCTGCCGGGCATGTTGGAAGCACCTCTCAGACGCGCCAGAACCATGTGGCAGAGAGTCCGGAATCACCTGTTGGGCATGTGGAACCACCTCTGAGACGTACCAGAACCACCTGCCGGACACGCCAAAATCACCTGCCGGCTATGCCAGAACCACTTGGCGGACACTCCGGAATCACCTGCCGGGCATGCCAGAACCAGCTCTCAGACACACCAGAACCACATGCTGGACACGCCGGAAGCACCTGCTGAGCATGCCTGAGCCACCTGCTCGACTCGCAAGAAACACCTGCCGGACACGCCAAAATCACCTGCCGAGTACGCCAGAACCACTTGGCGGACACTCCGGAATCACAGGTCGGGCATGCCAGAACCACCTCTCAGACTTGCCAGAACCATGGTCCGGACACGCCGGTACCACCTGCCGAGTATGCCGGAACCACCTGATCCACTCCCGAGGACCACCTGCTGGACACGCCAAAATCACCTGCTGGCTACGCCAGAACCACTCGGCAGACACTCCGGAATAACCTGCCAGGCATGCCGGAACCACCTATTAGACATGCCAGAAGGACGTGTCGGACACGCCGGAAACACCTACCGGACAGACCGGAACCACCTGCCAGACATCCCGGAACCACCTGCCGAGCACGCCGGAGCCGCCTGCTCGATAGGCCGGAACCACCTGCCAGACAGGCCAAAATCAACAGCTGGCTATGCTAGAAACACCTGGCGGACAGTCCAAAATCACCTGCCTGGCATGCAGGAACCACCTCTCAGACGTAACAGAACCACGTTCCGGACACGCTGGAACCACATCCTGGACAGACTGGAACCACCTGCCGAGCTCGCCGGAACCACCTGCTCGACTGGCAGGACAATCGTGCCGGACACGCCAAAAGGAACTGCCGGCTACACCAGAACCACTTAACCGACACTCCAGAATCACCTGCCTGGCATGCCAGAACCACCTCTCAGACGTGCCAGAAGCACGTGCCGGACATGCCGGAACGACCTACGGGACAGACCGGAACCACCTGCCTGACATGCCGGAACCACCTGCCGAGCACGCCAGAGCCACCTGCTCCCCTTGCCGGAACCACCTGCCAGACAGGCCAAAATCAACAGCTGGCTGTGCAAGAACCACCTGGGGGACAGTCCGGAATCACCTGCCAGCCATGGCGGAACCACCTCTCAGACGTACCAGAACCACGTGCCGGACAATCTGGAAACACGTACTGGACAGACTGGAACCACCTGCCGGCCACGCCTGAACCACCTGCCGAGCACGACGGAACCACCTGCCGGACACGCCAAAATCACCTGCGGGCTACTCCACAACCACTTGGAGGACTCTCCGGGATGACCTGCCGGGCATGCTGGAACCACCTCTCAGACGCGCCAGAACCATGTGGCAGACAGTCCGGAATCACCTGTTGGGCATGTGGAACCACCTCTGAGACGTACCAGAACCACCTGCCGGACACGCCAAAATCACCTGCCGGCTACGCCAGAACCACTTGGCGGACACTCCGGAATCACCTGCCGGGCATGCCAGCACAACCTCTCAGAAGTGCCAGAAGCACGTGCCGGACAGGCCGGAACCATCTCCCGGACAGACTGGAACCACAGGAAACACTCGCCGGAACCACCTGCTTGACTCACCGGTCCCACCTGCAGGACACACCAAAATCACCTGCCCGCTACACCAGAACCACTTGGCGCACAAGCCGGAATCACGTGAAGGGCATGCCGGCACAACCTCACAGACGTGCCAGAACCTCCTGCCGGACACCTCAGAACCACCTGCCAGACAGACTGCAACCACCTGCCGGACACGCGGGAACCACCGGCTCGACCCGCCGGAACCACTGCCAGACATGCAAAATCACCTGCCGGCTACACCAGAACCACTTGGCAAACAATCCGGAATCACCTGAAGGGCATGCCGGAACCACCTCTCAGACATGCCAGAACCACGTGCCAATGACACCAGAAGCACCTGCCGAGCATGCCGGAACCACCTGCTCGACTCGCCAGAACCACCTGCCAGTCATGCAAAAATCACCTGCCGGCTTCGCCACAACCAGTTGGTGAACACTTCCCCATCACCTGCCGGGCTTGCTGGAACCACCTGCCGGTCACGTCAAAATCACCTGCCAACTACGCCAGAACCACTTGTCGACACTGCGGAAACACCTGTCGGGCCGGCCAGAACTACATCTCAGACGTGCCAGAACCTTGTGCGTGTGATGCCGGAACCACACCCCGAACAGACGGAAACCACCTGCCAGACCCGCCTGAACCACCTGCCGAGCACGCCGGAGCCACCTGTTCGACTCACCGGAAGCACCTGCCAGACAGGCCAAAATCAACAGCTGGCTATGCGAGAACCATCTGGCGGACAGTCCGGAATCACCTGCCGGGCATGCAGGAACCACCTCTCAGATGTAACGGAACCACGAGCCGGACACGCTGGAACCGCGTCCTGGACAGACTGGAACCACCTGCCGAGCACTCCGGAACCACCTGCTCGACTCGCACGACCCACGTGCTGGACACGCCAAAATGAACTTTCGGCTACACCAGAACCACTTACCCGACACTCCAGAATCACCTGCCTGGCATGCCAGAACCACCTCTCACACGTTCCAGAAGCACGTGCCGGACATGCCGGAATGACCGATCGGACAGAACGGAACCACCTGCCAGACACGCCGGAACCACCTGTTGAACACGCCACAGCCACCTGCTCGACTCGCCGGATCCACCGGCCGGGCAGGCCAATATCAACTGCTGGCTATGCCAGAACCACCTGGGGGACAGTCCGGAATCACCTGCCAGCCATGGCGGAACCACCTCTCAGACGTACGAGAACCACGTGCCGGACAAGCTCGAAACACTTACTGGACAGACTGGAACCACCTGCCGGCCACGCCTGAACCACCTGCCGAGCACGACGGAACCACCTGCCGGACACGCCAAAATCACCTGCGGGGTACACCAGAACCACTTGGAGAACTCTCCGGGATGACCTGCCGGGCATGCTGGAACCACCTCTCAGACGTACCAGAAGCACGTGGCGGACACCCCAGCACCACCTGCCGGACAGACCGCAACCACCTGCCGGACAGGCCGGAACCACCGGCTCGACCCGACGGAACCACCGCCAGACATGCAAAATCACCTGCCGGCTACGCCAGAACCACTTGGCGAACACTCCGGAATCACCTGCCGGGCATGCCGGAACCACCTCTCAGACATGCCAGAACCACGTGCCAATGACCCCGGAAGCACCTGTCGAGCACGCTGGAACCACCTGCTCGACTCGCCAGAACCACCTGCCGGACACGCCAAAATCACCTGCCGGCTACGCCACAACCACTCGGCAGGCACTCCGGTATCAGCTGCCGGGCATGCCGGAACCACCTCTCAGAGGTGCCAGAACCACATGCCGGAGAGACTGGAAGCAACTGCCGAACTCGCCAGAAACACCTGCTGGACATGCCGGAACCACCTGCCTGACAGTCCAAAATCATATGCCGGCTATGCCAAAACCACTTGGTGGACGCTCCAGAATCTCCTGGAGGGCATGCCGGAACCACGTCATGGACAGACTGCAAACACCTGCCAGACACGCCAGAACCACCTTCTCGAGTCGCCAGAACCACCTGCCGGACACGCCAAAATCACCTGCCGGCTATGCCACAACCAGTTGGTGAACACTTCGGAATCACCTGCCGCGCTTGCCGGAACCACCTGCCGGTCACGCCAAAATCACCTGCCGGCTACGCCAGAACCACTCGGCAGAGACTCCGGAACCACCTCCAGGACAGACCAGAATCACCTGCAGGACACGCCGGAACCACCTGCTCGACTCGCCAGAGCCACCTGCCGGACACGCCAAAATCACCTGCCGGCTACGCCAGAACCACTCGGCAGAGACTCCGGAACCACCTCCAGGACAGACCGGAATCACCTGCCGGACACGCCGGGACCACCTGCTTGACTCGCCAGAACCACCTGCCAGACACGCCAAAATCACCAGCCGGCTACTCCACAACCACTTGTCGAACACTCCAGAATCACCTGCCGGGCATGTTGGAAGCACCTCTCAGACGCGCCAGAACCATGTGGCAGAGAGTCCGGAATCACCTGTTGGGCATGTGGAACCACCTCTGAGACGTACCAGAACCACCTGCCGGACACGCCAAAATCACCTGCCGGCTATGCCAGAACCACTTGGCGGACACTCCGGAATCACCTGCCGGGCATGCCAGAACCAGCTCTCAGACACACCAGAACCACATGCTGGACACGCCGGAAGCACCTGCTGAGCATGCCTGAGCCACCTGCTCGACTCGCAAGAAACACCTGCCGGACACGCCAAAATCACCTGCCGAGTACGCCAGAACCACTTGGCGGACACTCCGGAATCACAGGTCGGGCATGCCAGAACCACCTCTCAGACTTGCCAGAACCATGGTCCGGACACGCCGGTACCACCTGCCGAGTATGCCGGAACCACCTGATCCACTCCCGAGGACCACCTGCTGGACACGCCAAAATCACCTGCTGGCTACGCCAGAACCACTCGGCAGACACTCCGGAATAACCTGCCAGGCATGCCGGAACCACCTATTAGACATGCCAGAAGGACGTGTCGGACACGCCGGAAACACCTACCGGACAGACCGGAACCACCTGCCAGACATCCTGGAACCACCTGCCGAGCACGCCGGAGCCGCCTGCTCGATAGGCCGGAACCACCTGCCAGACAGGCCAAAATCAACAGCTGGCTATGCTAGAAACACCTGGCGGACAGTCCAAAATCACCTGCCTGGCATGCAGGAACCACCTCTCAGACGTAACAGAACCACGTTCCGGACACGCTGGAACCACATCCTGGACAGACTGGAACCACCTGCCGAGCTCGCCGGAACCACCTGCTCGACTGGCAGGACAATCGTGCCGGACACGCCAAAAGGAACTGCCGGCTACACCAGAACCACTTAACCGACACTCCAGAATCACCTGCCTGGCATGCCAGAACCACCTCTCAGACGTGCCAGAAGCACGTGCCGGACATGCCGGAACGACCTACGGGACAGACCGGAACCACCTGCCTGACATGCCGGAACCACCTGCCGAGCACGCCAGAGCCACCTGCTCCCCTTGCCGGAACCACCTGCCAGACAGGCCAAAATCAACAGCTGGCTGTGCGAGAACCACCTGGGGGACAGTCCGGAATCACCTGCCAGCCATGGCGGAACCACCTCTCAGACGTACCAGAACCACGTGCCGGACAATCTGGAAACACGTACTGGACAGACTGGAACCACCTGCCGGCCACGCCTGAACCACCTGCCGAGCACGACGGAACCACCTGCCGGACATGCCAAAATCACCTGCGGGCTACTCCACAACCACTTGGAGGACTCTCCGGGATGACCTGCCGGGCATGCTGGAACCACCTCTCAGACGCGCCAGAACCATGTGGCAGACAGTCCGGAATCACCTGTTGGGCATGTGGAACCACCTCTGAGACGTACCAGAACCACCTGCCGGACACGCCAAAATCACCTGCCGGCTACGCCAGAACCACTTGGCGGACACTCCGGAATCACCTGCCGGGCATGCCAGCACAACCTCTCAGAAGTGCCAGAAGCACGTGCCGGACAGGCCGGAACCATCTCCCGGACAGACTGGAACCACAGGAAACACTCGCCGGAACCACCTGCTTGACTCACCGGTCCCACCTGCAGGACACACCAAAATCACCTGCCCGCTACACCAGAACCACTTGGCGCACAAGCCGGAATCACGTGAAGGGCATGCCGGCACAACCTCACAGACGTGCCAGAACCTCCTGCCGGACACCTCAGAACCACCTGCCAGACAGACTGCAACCACCTGCCGGACACGCGGGAAGCACCGGCTCGACCCGCCGGAACCACTGCCAGACATGCAAAATCACCTGCCGGCTACACCAGAACCACTTGGCAAACAATCCGGAATCACCTGAAGGGCATGCCGGAACCACCTCTCAGACATGCCAGAACCACGTGCCAATGACACCAGAAGCACCTGCCGAGCATGCCGGAACCACCTGCTCGACTCGCCAGAACCACCTGCCAGTCATGCAAAAATCACCTGCCGGCTTCGCCACAACCAGTTGGTGAACACTTCCCCATCACCTGCCGGGCTTGCTGGAACCACCTGACGGTCACGTCAAAATCACCTGCCAACTACGCCAGAACCACTTGTCGACACTGCGGAAACACCTGTCGGGCCGGCCAGAACTACATCTCAGACGTGCCAGAACCTTGTGCGTGTGATGCCGGAACCACACCCCGAACAGACGGAAACCACCTGCCAGACCCGCCTGAACCACCTGCCGAGCACGCCGGAGCCACCTGTTCGACTCACCGGAAGCACCTGCCAGACAGGCCAAAATCAACAGCTGGCTATGCGAGAACCATCTGGCGGACAGTCCGGAATCACCTGCCGGGCATGCAGGAACCACCTCTCAGATGTAACGGAACCACGAGCCGGACACGCTGGAACCGCGTCCTGGACAGACTGGAACCACCTGCCGAGCACTCCGGAACCACCTGCTCGACTCGCACGACCCACGTGCTGGACACGCCAAAATGAACTTTCGGCTACACCAGAACCACTTACCCGACACTCCAGAATCACCTGCCTGGCATGCCAGAACCACCTCTCACACGTTGCAGAAGCACGTGCCGGACATGCCGGAACGACCGATCGGACAGAACGGAACCACCTGCCAGACACGCCGGAACCACCTGCTGAACACGCCACAGCCACCTGCTCGACTCGCCGGATCCACGGCCGGGCAGGCCAATATCAACTGCTGGCTATGCCAGAACCACCTGGGGGACAGTCCGGAATCACCTGCCAGCCATGGCAGAACCACCTCTCAGACGTACGAGAACCACGTGCCGGACAAGCTCGAAACACTTACTGGACAGACTGGAACCACCTGCCGGCCACGCCTGAACCACCTGCCGAGCACGACGGAACCACCTGCCGGACACGCCAAAATCACCTGCGGGGTACACCAGAACCACTTGGAGAACTCTCCGGGATGACCTGCCGGGCATGCTGGAACCACCTCTCAGACGTACCAGAAGCACGTGGCGGACACCCCAGCACCACCTGCCGGACAGACCGCAACCACCTGCCGGACAGGCCGGAACCACCGGCTCGACCCGACGGAACCACCGCCAGACATGCAAAATCACCTGCCGGCTACGCCAGAACCACTTGGCGAACACTCCGGAATCACCTGCCGGGCATGCCGGAACCACCTCTCAGACATGCCAGAACCACGTGCCAATGACCCCGGAAGCACCTGTCGAGCACGCCGGAACCACCTGCTCGACTCGCCAGAACCACCTGCCGGACACGCCAAAATCACCTGCCGGCTACGCCACAACCACTCGGCAGGCACTCTGGTATCAGCTGCCGGGCATGCCGGAACCACCTCTCAGAGGTGCCAGAACCACATGCCGGAGAGACTGGAAGCAACTGCCGAACTCACCGGAAACACCTGCTGGACATGCCGGAACCACCTGCCTGACAGTCCAAAATCATATGCCGGCTATGCCAAAACCACTTGGTGGACGCTCCAGAATCTCCTGGAGGGCATGCCGGAACCACGTCATGGACAGACTGCAAACACCTGCCAGACACGCCAGAACCACCTTCTCGAGTCGCCAGAACCACCTGCCGGACACGCCAAAATCACCTGCCGGCTACGCCACAACCAGTTGGTGAACACTTCGGAATCACCTGCCGCGCTTGCCGGAACCACCTGCCGGTCACGCCAAAATCACCTGCCGGCTACGCCAGAACCACTCGGCAGAGACTCCGGAACCACCTCCAGGACAGACCAGAATCACCTGCCGGACACGCCGGAACCACCTGCTCGACTCGCCAGAGCCACCTGCCGGACACGCCAAAATCACCTGCCGGCTACGCCAGAACCACTCGGCAGAGACTCCGGAACCACCTCCAGGACAGACCGGAATCACCTGCCGGACACGCCGGGACCACCTGCTTGACTCGCCAGAACCACCTGCCAGACACGCCAAAATCACCAGCCGGCTACTCCACAACCACTTGTCGAACACTCCAGAATCACCTGCCGGGCATGTTGGAAGCACCTCTCAGACGCGCCAGAACCATGTGGCAGAGAGTCCGGAATCACCTGTTGGGCATGTGGAACCACCTCTGAGACGTACCAGAACCACCTGCCGGACACGCCAAAATCACCTGCCGGCTATGCCAGAACCACTTGGCGGACACTCCGGAATCACCTGCCGGGCATGCCAGAACCAGCTCTCAGAAACACCAGAACCACATGCTGGACACGCCGGAAGCACCTGCTGAGCATGCCTGAGCCACCTGCTCGACTCGCAAGAAACACCTGCCGGACACGCCAAAATCACCTGCCGAGTACGCCAGAACCACTTGGCGGACACTCCGGAATCACAGGTCGGGCATGCCAGAACCACCTCTCAGACTTGCCAGAACCATGGTCCGGACACGCCGGTACCACCTGCCGAGTATGCCGGAACCACCTGATCCACTCCCGAGGACCACCTGCTGGACACGCCAAAATCACCTGCTGGCTACGCCAGAACCACTCGGCAGACACTCCGGAATAACCTGCCAGGCATGCCGGAACCACCTATTAGACATGCCAGAAGGACGTGTCGGACACGCCGGAAACACCTACCGGACAGACCGGAACCACCTGCCAGACATCCCGGAACCACCTGCCGAGCACGCCAGAGCCGCCTGCTCGATAGGCCGGAACCACCTGCCAGACAGGCCAAAATCAACAGCTGGCTATGCTAGAAACACCTGGCGGACAGTCCAAAATCACCTGCCTGGCATGCAGGAACCACCTCTCAGACGTAACAGAACCACGTTCCGGACACGCTGGAACCACATCCTGGACAGACTGGAACCACCTGCCGAGCTCGCCGGAACCACCTGCTTGACTGGCAGGACAATCGTGCCGGACACGCCAAAAGGAACTGCCGGCTACACCAGAACCACTTAACCGACACTCCAGAATCACCTGCCTGGCATGCCAGAACCACCTCTCAGACGTGCCAGAAGCACGTGCCGGACATGCCGGAACGACCTACGGGACAGACCGGAACCACCTGCCTGACATGCCGGAACCACCTGCCGAGCACGCCAGAGCCACCTGCTCCCCTTGCCGGAACCACCTGCCAGACAGGCCAAAATCAACAGCTGGCTGTGCGAGAACCACCTGGGGGACAGTCCGGAATCACCTGCCAGCCATGGCGGAACCACCTCTCAGACGTACCAGAACCACGTGCCGGACAATCTGGAAACACGTACTGGACAGACTGGAACCACCTGCCGGCCACGCCTGAACCACCTGCCGAGCACGACGGAACCACCTGCCGGACATGCCAAAATCACCTGCGGGCTACTCCACAACCACTTGGAGGACTCTCCGGGATGACCTGCCGGGCATGCTGGAACCACCTCTCAGACGCGCCAGAACCATGTGGCAGACAGTCCGGAATCACCTGTTGGGCATGTGGAACCACCTCTGAGACGTACCAGAACCACCTGCCGGACACGCCAAAATCACCTGCCGGCTACGCCAGAACCACTTGGCGGACACTCCGGAATCACCTGCCGGGCATGCCAGCACAACCTCTCAGAAGTGCCAGAAGCACGTGCCGGACAGGCCGGAACCATCTCCCGGACAGACTGGAACCACAGGAAACACTCGCCGGAACCACCTGCTTGACTCACCGGTCCCACCTGCAGGACACACCAAAATCACCTGCCCGCTACACCAGAACCACTTGGCGCACAAGCCGGAATCACGTGAAGGGCATGCCGGCACAACCTCACAGACGTGCCAGAACCTCCTGCCGGACACCTCAGAACCACCTGCCAGACAGACTGCAACCACCTGCCGGACACGCGGGAAGCACCGGCTCGACCCGCCGGAACCACTGCCAGACATGCAAAATCACCTGCCGGCTACACCAGAACCACTTGGCAAACAATCCGGAATCACCTGAAGGGCATGCCGGAACCACCTCTCAGACATGCCAGAACCACGTGCCAATGACACCAGAAGCACCTGCCGAGCATGCCGGAACCACCTGCTCGACTCGCCAGAACCACCTGCCAGTCATGCAAAAATCACCTGCCGGCTTCGCCACAACCAGTTGGTGAACACTTCCCCATCACCTGCCGGGCTTGCTGGAACCACCTGACGGTCACGTCAAAATCACCTGCCAACTACGCCAGAACCACTTGTCGACACTGCGGAAACACCTGTCGGGCCGGCCAGAACTACATCTCAGACGTGCCAGAACCTTGTGCGTGTGATGCCGGAACCACACCCCGAACAGACGGAAACCACCTGCCAGACCCGCCTGAACCACCTGCCGAGCACGCCGGAGCCACCTGTTCGACTCACCGGAAGCACCTGCCAGACAGGCCAAAATCAACAGCTGGCTATGCGAGAACCATCTGGCGGACAGTCCGGAATCACCTGCCGGGCATGCAGGAACCACCTCTCAGATGTAACGGAACCACGAGCCGGACACGCTGGAACCGCGTCCTGGACAGACTGGAACCACCTGCCGAGCACTCCGGAACCACCTGCTCGACTCGCACGACCCACGTGCTGGACACGCCAAAATGAACTTTCGGCTACACCAGAACCACTTACCCGACACTCCAGAATCACCTGCCTGGCATGCCAGAACCACCTCTCACACGTTGCAGAAGCACGTGCCGGACATGCCGGAACGACCGATCGGACAGAACGGAACCACCTGCCAGACACGCCGGAACCACCTGCTGAACACGCCACAGCCACCTGCTCGACTCGCCGGATCCACGGCCGGGCAGGCCAATATCAACTTCTGGCTATGCCAGAACCACCTGGGGGACAGTCCGGAATCACCTGCCAGCCATGGCGGGACCACCTCTCAGACGTACGAGAACCACGTGCCGGACAAGCTCGAAACACTTACTGGACAGACTGGAACCACCTGCCGGCCACGCCTGAACCACCTGCCGAGCACGACGGAACCACCTGCCGGACACGCCAAAATCACCTGCGGGGTACACCAGAACCACTTGGAGAACTCTCCGGGATGACCTGCCGGGCATGCTGGAACCACCTCTCAGACGTACCAGAAGCACGTGGCGGACACCCCAGCACCACCTGCCGGACAGACCGCAACCACCTGCCGGACAGGCCGGAACCACCGGCTCGACCCGACGGAACCACCGCCAGACATGCAAAATCACCTGCCGGCTACGCCAGAACCACTTGGCGAACACTCCGGAATCACCTGCCGGGCATGCCGGAACCACCTCTCAGACATGCCAGAACCACGTGCCAATGACCCCGGAAGCACCTGTCGAGCACGCCGGAACCACCTGCTCGACTCGCCAGAACCACCTGCCGGACACGCCAAAATCACCTGCCGGCTACGCCACAACCACTCGGCAGGCACTCCGGTATCAGCTGCCGGGCATGCCGGAACCACCTCTCAGAGGTGCCAGAACCACATGCCGGAGAGACTGGAAGCAACTGCCGAACTCGCCGGAAACACCTGCTGGACATGCCGGAACCACCTGCCTGACAGTCCAAAATCATATGCCGGCTATGCCAAAACCACTTGGTGGACGCTCCAGAATCTCCTGGAGGGCATGCCGGATCCACGTCATGGACAGACTGCAAACACCTGCCAGACACGCCAGAACCACCTTCTCGAGTCGCCAGAACCACCTGCCGGACACGCCAAAATCACCTGCCGGCTACGCCACAACCAGTTGGTGAACACTTCGGAATCACCTGCCGCGCTTGCCGGAACCACCTGCCGGTCACGCCAAAATCACCTGCCGGCTACGCCAGAACCACTCGGCAGAGACTCCGGAACCACCTCCAGGACAGACCAGAATCACCTGCCGGACACGCCGGAACCACCTGCTCGACTCGCCAGAGCCACCTGCCGGACACGCCAAAATCACCTGCCGGCTACGCCAGAACCACTCGGCAGAGACTCCGGAACCACCTCCAGGACAGACCGGAATCACCTGCCGGACACGCCGGGACCACCTGCTTGACTCGCCAGAACCACCTGCCAGACACGCCAAAATCACCAGCCGGCTACTCCACAACCACTTGTCGAACACTCCAGAATCACCTGCCGGGCATGTTGGAAGCACCTCTCAGACGCGCCAGAACCATGTGGCAGAGAGTCCGGAATCACCTGTTGGGCATGTGGAACCACCTCTGAGACGTACCAGAACCACCTGCCGGACACGCCAAAATCACCTGCCGGCTATGCCAGAACCACTTGGCGGACACTCCGGAATCACCTGCCGGGCATGCCAGAACCAGCTCTCAGACACACCAGAACCACATGCTGGACACGCCGGAAGCACCTGCTGAGCATGCCTGAGCCACCTGCTCGACTCGCAAGAAACACCTGCCGGACATGCCAAAATCACCTGCCGAGTACGCCAGAACCACTTGGCGGACACTCCGGAATCACAGGTCGGGCATGCCAGAACCACCTCTCAGACTTGCCAGAACCATGGTCCGGACACGCCGGTACCACCTGCCGAGTATGCCGGAACCACCTGATCCACTCCCGAGGACCACCTGCTGGACACGCCAAAATCACCTGCTGGCTACGCCAGAACCACTCGGCAGACACTCCGGAATAACCTGCCAGGCATGCCGGAACCACCTATTAGACATGCCAGAAGGACGTGTCGGACACGCCGGAAACACCTACCGGACAGACCGGAACCACCTGCCAGACATCCCGGAACCACCTGCCGAGCACGCCAGAGCCGCCTGCTCGATAGGCCGGAACCACCTGCCAGACAGGCCAAAATCAACAGCTGGCTATGCTAGAAACACCTGGCGGACAGTCCAAAATCACCTGCCTGGCATGCAGGAACCACCTCTCAGACGTAACAGAACCACGTTCCGGACACGCTGGAACCACATCCTGGACAGACTGGAACCACCTGCCGAGCTCGCCGGAACCACCTGCTCGACTGGCAGGACAATCGTGCCGGACACGCCAAAAGGAACTGCCGGCTACACCAGAACCACTTAACCGACACTCCAGAATCACCTGCCTGGCATGCCAGAACCACCTCTCAGACGTGCCAGAAGCACGTGCCGGACATGCCGGAACGACCTACGGGACAGACCGGAACCACCTGCCTGACATGCCGGAACCACCTGCCGAGCACGCCAGAGCCACCTGCTCCCCTTGCCGGAACCACCTGCCAGACAGGCCAAAATCAACAGCTGGCTGTGCGAGAACCACCTGGGGGACAGTCCGGAATCACCTGCCAGCCATGGCGGAACCACCTCTCAGACGTACCAGAACCACGTGCCGGACAATCTGGAAACACGTACTGGACAGACTGGAACCACCTGCCGGCCACGCCTGAACCACCTGCCGAGCACGACGGAACCACCTGCCGGACATGCCAAAATCACCTGCGGGCTACTCCACAACCACTTGGAGGACTCTCCGGGATGACCTGCCGGGCATGCTGGAACCACCTCTCAGACGCGCCAGAACCATGTGGCAGACAGTCCGGAATCACCTGTTGGGCATGTGGAACCACCTCTGAGACGTACCAGAACCACCTGCCGGACACGCCAAAATCACCTGCCGGCTACGCCAGAACCACTTGGCGGACACTCCGGAATCACCTGCCGGGCATGCCAGCACAACCTCTCAGAAGTGCCAGAAGCACGTGCCGGACAGGCCGGAACCATCTCCCGGACAGACTGGAACCACAGGAAACACTCGCCGGAACCACCTGCTTGACTCACCGGTCCCACCTGCAGGACACACCAAAATCACCTGCCCGCTACACCAGAACCACTTGGCGCACAAGCCGGAATCACGTGAAGGGCATGCCGGCACAACCTCACAGACGTGCCAGAACCTCCTGCCGGACACCTCAGAACCACCTGCCAGACAGACTGCAACCACCTGCCGGACACGCGGGAAGCACCGGCTCGACCCGCCGGAACCACTGCCAGACATGCAAAATCACCTGCCGGCTACACCAGAACCACTTGGCAAACAATCCGGAATCACCTGAAGGGCATGCCGGAACCACCTCTCAGACATGCCAGAACCACGTGCCAATGACACCAGAAGCACCTGCCGAGCATGCCGGAACCACCTGCTCGACTCGCCAGAACCACCTGCCAGTCATGCAAAAATCACCTGCCGGCTTCGCCACAACCAGTTGGTGAACACTTCCCCATCACCTGCCGGGCTTGCTGGAACCACCTGCCGGTCACGTCAAAATCACCTGCCAACTACGCCAGAACCACTTGTCGACACTGCGGAAACACCTGTCGGGCCGGCCAGAACTACATCTCAGACGTGCCAGAACCTTGTGCGTGTGATGCCGGAACCACACCCCGAACAGACGGAAACCACCTGCCAGACCCGCCTGAACCACCTGCCGAGCACGCCGGAGCCACCTGTTCGACTCACCGGAAGCACCTGCCAGACAGGCCAAAATCAACAGCTGGCTATGCGAGAACCATCTGGCGGACAGTCCGGAATCACCTGCCGGGCATGCAGGAACCACCTCTCAGATGTAACGGAACCACGAGCCGGACACGCTGGAACCGCGTCCTGGACAGACTGGAACCACCTGCCGAGCACTCCGGAACCACCTGCTCGACTCGCACGACCCACGTGCTGGACACGCCAAAATGAACTTTCGGCTACACCAGAACCACTTACCCGACACTCCAGAATCACCTGCCTGGCATGCCAGAACCACCTCTCACACGTTGCAGAAGCACGTGCCGGACATGCCGGAACGACCGATCGGACAGAACGGAACCACCTGCCAGACACGCCGGAACCACCTGCTGAACACGCCACAGCCACCTGCTCGACTCGCCGGATCCACCGGCCGGACAGGCCAATATCAACTTCTGGCTATGCCAGAACCACCTGGGGGACAGTCCGGAATCACCTGCCAGCCATGGCGGAACCACCTCTCAGACGTACGAGAACCACGTGCCGGACAAGCTCGAAACACTTACTGGACAGACTGGAACCACCTGCCGGCCACGCCTGAACCACCTGCCGAGCACGACGGAACCACCTGCCGGACACGCCAAAATCACCTGCGGGGTACACCAGAACCACTTGGAGAACTCTCCGGGATGACCTGCCGGGCATGCTGGAACCACCTCTCAGACGTACCAGAAGCACGTGGCGGACACCCCAGCACCACCTGCCGGACAGACCGCAACCACCTGCCGGACAGGCCGGAACCACCGGCTCGACCCGCCGGAACCACCGCCAGACATGCAAAATCACCTGCCGGCTACGCCAGAACCACTTGGCGAACACTCCGGAATCACCTGCCGGGCATGCCGGAACCACCTCTCAGACATGCCAGAACCACGTGCCAATGACCCCGGAAGCACCTGTCGAGCACGCCGGAACCACCTGCTCGACTCGCCAGAACCACCTGCCGGACACGCCAAAATCACCTGCCGGCTACGCCACAACCACTCGGCAGGCACTCCGGTATCAGCTGCCGGGCATGCCGGAACCACCTCTCAGAGGTGCCAGAACCACATGCCGGAGAGACTGGAAGCAACTGCCGAACTCGCCGGAAACACCTGCTGGACATGCCGGAACCACCTGCCTGACAGTCCAAAATCATATGCCGGCTATGCCAAAACCACTTGGTGGACGCTCCAGAATCTCCTGGAGGGCATGCCGGAACCACGTCATGGACAGACTGCAAACACCTGCCAGACACGCCAGAACCACCTTCTCGAGTCGCCAGAACCACCTGCCGGACACGCCAAAATCACCTGCCGGCTACGCCACAACCAGTTGGTGAACACTTCGGAATCACCTGCCGCGCTTGCCGGAACCACCTGCCGGTCACGCCAAAATCACCTGCCGGCTACGCCAGAACCACTCGGCAGAGACTCCGGAACCACCTCCAGGACAGACCAGAATCACCTGCCGGACACGCCGGAACCACCTGCTCGACTCGCCAGAGCCACCTGCCGGACACGCCAAAATCACCTGCCGGCTACGCCAGAACCACTCGGCAGAGACTCCGGAACCACCTCCAGGACAGACCGGAATCACCTGCCGGACACGCCGGGACCACCTGCTTGACTCGCCAGAACCACCTGCCAGACACGCCAAAATCACCAGCCGGCTACTCCACAACCACTTGTCGAACACTCCAGAATCACCTGCCGGGCATGTTGGAAGCACCTCTCAGACGCGCCAGAACCATGTGGCAGAGAGTCCGGAATCACCTGTTGGGCATGTGGAACCACCTCTGAGACGTACCAGAACCACCTGCCGGACACGCCAAAATCACCTGCCGGCTATGCCAGAACCACTTGGCGGACACTCCGGAATCACCTGCCGGGCATGCCAGAACCAGCTCTCAGACACACCAGAACCACATGCTGGACACGCCGGAAGCACCTGCTGAGCATGCCTGAGCCACCTGCTCGACTCGCAAGAAACACCTGCCGGACACGCCAAAATCACCTGCCGAGTACGCCAGAACCACTTGGCGGACACTCCGGAATCACAGGTCGGGCATGCCAGAACCACCTCTCAGACTTGCCAGAACCATGGTCCGGACACGCCGGTACCACCTGCCGAGTATGCCGGAACCACCTGATCCACTCCCGAGGACCACCTGCTGGACACGCCAAAATCACCTGCTGGCTACGCCAGAACCACTCGGCAGACACTCCGGAATAACCTGCCAGGCATGCCGGAACCACCTATTAGACATGCCAGAAGGACGTGTCGGACACGCCGGAAACACCTACCGGACAGACCGGAACCACCTGCCAGACATCCAGGAACCACCTGCCGAGCACGCCGGAGCTGCGTGCTCGATAGGCCGGAACCACCTGCCAGACAGGCCAAAATCAACAGCTGGCTATGCTAGAAACACCTGGCGGACAGTCCAAAATCACCTGCCTGGCATGCAGGAACCACCTCTCAGACGTAACAGAACCACGTTCCGGACACGCTGGAACCACATCCTGGACAGACTGGAACCACCTGCCGAGCTCGCCGGAACCACCTGCTCGACTGGCAGGACAATCGTGCCGGACACGCCAAAAGGAACTGCCGGCTACACCAGAACCACTTAACCGACACTCCAGAATCACCTGCCTGGCATGCCAGAACCACCTCTCAGACATGCCAGAAGCACGTGCCGGACATGCCGGAACGACCTACGGGACAGACCGGAACCACCTGCCTGACATGCCGGAACCACCTGCCGAGCACGCCAGAGCCACCTGCTCCCCTTGCCGGAACCACCTGCCAGACAGGCCAAAATCAACAGCTGGCTGTGCGAGAACCACCTGGGGGACAGTCCGGAATCACCTGCCAGCCATGGCGGAACCACCTCTCAGACGTACCAGAACCACGTGCCGGACAATCTGGAAACACGTACTGGACAGACTGGAACCACCTGCCGGCCACGCCTGAACCACCTGCCGAGCACGACGGAACCACCTGCCGGACATGCCAAAATCACCTGCGGGCTACTCCACAACCACTTGGAGGACTCTCCGGGATGACCTGCCGGGCATGCTGGAACCACCTCTCAGACGCGCCAGAACCATGTGGCAGACAGTCCGGAATCACCTGTTGGGCATGTGGAACCACCTCTGAGACGTACCAGAACCACCTGCCGGACACGCCAAAATCACCTGCCGGCTACGCCAGAACCACTTGGCGGACACTCCGGAATCACCTGCCGGGCATGCCAGCACAACCTCTCAGAAGTGCCAGAAGCACGTGCCGGACAGGCCGGAACCATCTCCCGGACAGACTGGAACCACAGGAAACACTCGCCGGAACCACCTGCTTGACTCACCGGTCCCACCTGCAGGACACACCAAAATCACCTGCCCGCTACACCAGAACCACTTGGCGCACAAGCCGGAATCACGTGAAGGGCATGCCGGCACAACCTCACAGACGTGCCAGAACCTCCTGCCGGACACCTCAGAACCACCTGCCAGACAGACTGCAACCACCTGCCGGACACGCGGGAAGCACCGGCTCGACCCGCCGGAACCACTGCCAGACATGCAAAATCACCTGCCGGCTACACCAGAACCACTTGGCAAACAATCCGGAATCACCTGAAGGGCATGCCGGAACCACCTCTCAGACATGCCAGAACCACGTGCCAATGACACCAGAAGCACCTGCCGAGCATGCCGGAACCACCTGCTCGACTCGCCAGAACCACCTGCCAGTCATGCAAAAATCACCTGCCGGCTTCGCCACAACCAGTTGGTGAACACTTCCCCATCACCTGCCGGGCTTGCTGGAACCACCTGACGGTCACGTCAAAATCACCTGCCAACTACGCCAGAACCACTTGTCGACACTGCGGAAACACCTGTCGGGCCGGCCAGAACTACATCTCAGACGTGCCAGAACCTTGTGCGTGTGATGCCGGAACCACACCCCGAACAGACGGAAACCACCTGCCAGACCCGCCTGAACCACCTGCCGAGCACGCCGGAGCCACCTGTTCGACTCACCGGAAGCACCTGCCAGACAGGCCAAAATCAACAGCTGGCTATGCGAGAACCATCTGGCGGACAGTCCGGAATCACCTGCCGGGCATGCAGGAACCACCTCTCAGATGTAACGGAACCACGAGCCGGACACGCTGGAACCGCGTCCTGGACAGACTGGAACCACCTGCCGAGCACTCCGGAACCACCTGCTCGACTCGCACGACCCACGTGCTGGACACGCCAAAATGAACTTTCGGCTACACCAGAACCACTTACCCGACACTCCAGAATCACCTGCCTGGCATGCCAGAACCACCTCTCACACGTTCCAGAAGCACGTGCCGGACATGCCGGAACGACCGATCGGACAGAACGGAACCACCTGCCAGACACGCCGGAACCACCTGCTGAACACGCCACAGCCACCTGCTCGACTCGCCGGATCCACCGGCCGGACAGGCCAATATCAACTGCTGGCTATGCCAGAACCACCTGGGGGACAGTCCGGAATCACCTGCCAGCCATGGCGGAACCACCTCTCAGACGTACGAGAATCACGTGCCGGACAAGCTGGAAACACTTACTGGACAGACTGGAACCACCTGCCGGCCACGCCTGAACCACCTGCCGAGCACGACGGAACCACCTGCCGGACACGCCAAAATCACCTGCGGGGTACACCAGAACCACTTGGAGAACTCTCCGGGATGACCTGCCGGGCATGCTGGAACCACCTCTCAGACGTACCAGAAGCACGTGGCGGACACCCCAGCACCACCTGCCGGACAGACCGCAACCACCTGCCGGACAGGCCGGAACCACCGGCTCGACCCGCCGGAACCACCGCCAGACATGCAAAATCACCTGCCGGCTACGCCAGAACCACTTGGCGAACACTCCGGAATCACCTGCCGGGCATGCCGGAACCACCTCTCAGACATGCCAGAACCACGTGCCAATGACCCCGGAAGCACCTGTCGAGCACGCCGGAACCACCTGCTCGACTCGCCAGAACCACCTGCCGGACACGCCAAAATCACCTGCCGGCTACGCCACAACCACTCGGCAGGCACTCCGGTATCAGCTGCCGGGCATGCCGGAACCACCTCTCAGAGGTGCCAGAACCACATGCCGGAGAGACTGGAAGCAACTGCCGAACTCGCCGGAAACACCTGCTGGACATGCCGGAACCACCTGCCTGACAGTCCAAAATCATATGCCGGCTATGCCAAAACCACTTGGTGGACGCTCCAGAATCTCCTGGAGGGCATGCCGGAACCACGTCATGGACAGACTGCAAACACCTGCCAGACACGCCAGAACCACCTTCTCGAGTCGCCAGAACCACCTGCCGGACACGCCAAAATCACCTGCCGGCTACGCCACAACCAGTTGGTGAACACTTCGGAATCACCTGCCGCGCTTGCCGGAACCACCTGCCGGTCACGCCAAAATCACCTGCCGGCTACGCCAGAACCACTCGGCAGAGACTCCGGAACCACCTCCAGGACAGACCAGAATCACCTGCCGGACACGCCGGAACCACCTGCTCGACTCGCCAGAGCCACCTGCCGGACACGCCAAAATCACCTGCCGGCTACGCCAGAACCACTCGGCAGAGACTCCGGAACCACCTCCAGGACAGACCGGAATCACCTGCCGGACACGCCGGGACCACCTGCTTGACTCGCCAGAACCACCTGCCAGACACGCCAAAATCACCAGCCGGCTACTCCACAACCACTTGTCGAACACTCCAGAATCACCTGCCGGGCATGTTGGAAGCACCTCTCAGACGCGCCAGAACCATGTGGCAGAGAGTCCGGAATCACCTGTTGGGCATGTGGAACCACCTCTGAGACGTACCAGAACCACCTGCCGGACACGCCAAAATCACCTGCCGGCTATGCCAGAACCACTTGGCGGACACTCCGGAATCACCTGCCGGGCATGCCAGAACCAGCTCTCAGACACACCAGAACCACATGCTGGACACGCCGGAAGCACCTGCTGAGCATGCCTGAGCCACCTGCTCGACTCGCAAGAAACACCTGCCGGACACGCCAAAATCACCTGCCGAGTACGCCAGAACCACTTGGCGGACACTCCGGAATCACAGGTCGGGCATGCCAGAACCACCTCTCAGACTTGCCAGAACCATGGTCCGGACACGCCGGTACCACCTGCCGAGTATGCCGGAACCACCTGATCCACTCCCGAGGACCACCTGCTGGACACGCCAAAATCACCTGCTGGCTACGCCAGAACCACTCGGCAGACACTCCGGAATAACCTGCCAGGCATGCCGGAACCACCTATTAGACATGCCAGAAGGACGTGTCGGACACGCCGGAAACACCTACCGGACAGACCGGAACCACCTGCCAGACATCCCGGAACCACCTGCCGAGCACGCCGGAGCCGCCTGCTCGATAGGCCGAAACCACCTGCCAGACAGGCCAAAATCAACAGCTGGCTATGCTAGAAACACCTGGCGGACAGTCCAAAATCACCTGCCTGGCATGCAGGAACCACCTCTCAGACGTAACAGAACCACGTTCCGGACACGCTGGAACCACATCCTGGACAGACTGGAACCACCTGCCGAGCTCGCCGGAACCACCTGCTCGACTGGCAGGACAATCGTGCCGGACACGCCAAAAGGAACTGCCGGCTACACCAGAACCACTTAACCGACACTCCAGAATCACCTGCCTGGCATGCCAGAACCACCTCTCAGACGTGCCAGAAGCACGTGCCGGACATGCCGGAACGACCTACGGGACAGACCGGAACCACCTGCCTGACATGCCGGAACCACCTGCCGAGCACGCCAGAGCCACCTGCTCCCCTTGCCGGAACCACCTGCCAGACAGGCCAAAATCAACAGCTGGCTGTGCGAGAACCACCTGGGGGACAGTCCGGAATCACCTGCCAGCCATGGCGGAACCACCTCTCAGACGTACCAGAACCACGTGCCGGACAATCTGGAAACACGTACTGGACAGACTGGAACCACCTGCCGGCCACGCCTGAACCACCTGCCGAGCACGACGGAACCACCTGCCGGACACGCCAAAATCACCTGCGGGCTACTCCACAACCACTTGGAGGACTCTCCGGGATGACCTGCCGGGCATGCTGGAACCACCTCTCAGACGCGCCAGAACCATGTGGCAGACAGTCCGGAATCACCTGTTGGGCATGTGGAACCACCTCTGAGACGTACCAGAACCACCTGCCGGACACGCCAAAATCACCTGCCGGCTACGCCAGAACCACTTGGCGGACACTCCGGAATCACCTGCCGGGCATGCCAGCACAACCTCTCAGAAGTGCCAGAAGCACGTGCCGGACAGGCCGGAACCATCTCCCGGACAGACTGGAACCACAGGAAACACTCGCCGGAACCACCTGCTTGACTCACCGGTCCCACCTGCAGGACACACCAAAATCACCTGCCCGCTACACCAGAACCACTTGGCGCACAAGCCGGAATCACGTGAAGGGCATGCCGGCACAACCTCACAGACGTGCCAGAACCTCCTGCCGGACACCTCAGAACCACCTGCCAGACAGACTGCAACCACCTGCCGGACACGCGGGAACCACCGGCTCGACCCGCCGGAACCACTGCCAGACATGCAAAATCACCTGCCGGCTACACCAGAACCACTTGGCAAACAATCCGGAATCACCTGAAGGGCATGCCGGAACCACCTCTCAGACATGCCAGAACCACGTGCCAATGACACCAGAAGCACCTGCCGAGCATGCCGGAACCACCTGCTCGACTCGCCAGAACCACCTGCCAGTCATGCAAAAATCACCTGCCGGCTTCGCCACAACCAGTTGGTGAACACTTCCCCATCACCTGCCGGGCTTGCTGGAACCACCTGCCGGTCACGTCAAAATCACCTGCCAACTACGCCAGAACCACTTGTCGACACTGCGGAAACACCTGTCGGGCCGGCCAGAACTACATCTCAGACGTGCCAGAACCTTGTGCGTGTGATGCCGGAACCACACCCCGAACAGACGGAAACCACCTGCCAGACCCGCCTGAACCACCTGCCGAGCACGCCGGAGCCACCTGTTCGACTCACCGGAAGCACCTGCCAGACAGGCCAAAATCAACAGCTGGCTATGCGAGAACCATCTGGCGGACAGTCCGGAATCACCTGCCGGGCATGCAGGAACCACCTCTCAGATGTAACGGAACCACGAGCCGGACACGCTGGAACCGCGTCCTGGACAGACTGGAACCACCTGCCGAGCACTCCGGAACCACCTGCTCGACTCGCACGACCCACGTGCTGGACACGCCAAAATGAACTTTCGGCTACACCAGAACCACTTACCCGACACTCCAGAATCACCTGCCTGGCATGCCAGAACCACCTCTCACACGTTGCAGAAGCACGTGCCGGACATGCCGGAACGACCGATCGGACAGAACGGAACCACCTGCCAGACACGCCGGAACCACCTGCTGAACACGCCACAGCCACCTGCTCGACTCGCCGGATCCACCGGCCGGACAGGCCAATATCAACTGCTGGCTATGCCAGAACCACCTGGGGGACAGTCCGGAATCACCTGCCAGCCATGGCGGAACCACCTCTCAGACGTACAAGAACCACGTGCCGGACAAGCTCGAAACACTTACTGGACAGACTGGAACCACCTGCCGGCCACGCCTGAACCACCTGCCGAGCACGATGGAACCACCTGCCGGACACGCCAAAATCACCTGCGGGGTACACCAGAACCACTTGGAGAACTCTCCGGGATGACCTGCCGGGCATGCTGGAACCACCTCTCAGACGTACCAGAAGCACGTGGCGGACACCCCAGCACCACCTGCTGGACAGACCGCAACCACCTGCCGGACAGGCCGGAACCACCGGCACGACCCGCCGGAACCACCGCCAGACATGCAAAATCACCTGCCGGCTACGCCAGAACCACTTGGCGAACACTCCGGAATCACCTGCCGGGCATGCCGGAACCACCTCTCAGACATGCCAGAACCACGTGCCAATGACCCCGGAAGCACCTGTCGAGCACGCCGGAACCACCTGCTCGACTCGCCAGAACCACCTGCCGGACACGCCAAAATCACCTGCCGGCTACGCCACAACCACTCGGCAGGCACTCCGGTATCAGCTGCCGGGCATGCCGGAACCACCTCTCAGAGGTGCCAGAACCACATGCCGGAGAGACTGGAAGCAACTGCCGAACTCGCCGGAAACACCTGCTGGACATGCCGGAACCACCTGCCTGACAGTCCAAAATCATATGCCGGCTATGCCAAAACCACTTGGTGGACGCTCCAGAATCTCCTGGAGGGCATGCCGGAACCACGTCATGGACAGACTGCAAACACCTGCCAGACACGCCAGAACCACCTTCTCGAGTCGCCAGAACCACCTGCCGGACACGCCAAAATCACCTGCCGGCTACGCCACAACCAGTTGGTGAACACTTCGGAATCACCTGCCGCGCTTGCCGGAACCACCTGCCGGTCACGCCAAAATCACCTGCCGGCTACGCCAGAACCACTCGGCAGAGACTCCGGAACCACCTCCAGGACAGACCAGAATCACCTGCCGGACACGCCGGAACCACCTGCTCGACTCGCCAGAGCCACCTGCCGGACACGCCAAAATCACCTGCCGGCTACGCCAGAACCACTCGGCAGAGACTCCGGAACCACCTCCAGGACAGACCGGAATCACCTGCCGGACACGCCGGGACCACCTGCTTGACTCGCCAGAACCACCTGCCAGACACGCCAAAATCACCAGCCGGCTACTCCACAACCACTTGTCGAACACTCCAGAATCACCTGCCGGGCATGTTGGAAGCACCTCTCAGACGCGCCAGAACCATGTGGCAGAGAGTCCGGAATCACCTGTTGGGCATGTGGAACCACCTCTGAGACGTACCAGAACCACCTGCCGGACACGCCAAAATCACCTGCCGGCTATGCCAGAACCACTTGGCGGACACTCCGGAATCACCTGCCGGGCATGCCAGAACCAGCTCTCAGACACACCAGAACCACATGCTGGACACGCCGGAAGCACCTGCTGAGCATGCCTGAGCCACCTGCTCGACTCGCAAGAAAAACCTGCCGGACACGCCAAAATCACCTGCCGAGTACGCCAGAACCACTTGGCGGACACTCCAGAATCACAGGTCGGGCATGCCAGAACCAACTCTCAGACTTGCCAGAACCATGGTCCGGACACGCCGGTACCACCTGCCGAGTATGCCGGAACCACCTGATCCACTCCCGAGGACCACCTGCTGGACACGCCAAAATCACCTGCTGGCTACGCCAGAACCACTCGGCAGACACTCCGGAATAACCTGCCAGGCATGCCGGAACCACCTATTAGACATGCCAGAAGGACGTGTCGGACACGCCGGAAACACCTACCGGACAGACCGGAACCACCTGCCAGACATCCCGGAACCACCTGCCGAGCACGCCGGAGCTGCGTGCTCGATAGGCCGGAACCACCTGCCAGACAGGCCAAAATCAACAGCTGGCTATGCTAGAAACACCTGGCGGACAGTCCAAAATCACCTGCCTGGCATGCAGGAACCACCTCTCAGACGTAACAGAACCACGTTCCGGACACGCTGGAACCACATCCTGGACAGACTGAACCACCTGCCGAGCTCGCCGGAACCACCTGCTCGACTGGCAGGACAATCGTGCCGGACACGCCAAAAGGAACTGCCGGCTACACCAGAACCACTTAACCGACACTCCAGAATCACCTGCCTGGCATGCCAGAACCACCTCTCAGACGTGCCAGAAGCACGTGCCGGACATGCCGGAACGACCTACGGGACAGACCGGAACCACCTGCCTGACATGCCGGAACCACCTGCCGAGCACGCCAGAGCCACCTGCTCCCCTTGCCGGAACCACCTGCCAGACAGGCCAAAATCAACAGCTGGCTGTGCGAGAACCACCTGGGGGACAGTCCGGAATCACCTGCCAGCCATGGCGGAACCACCTCTCAGACGTACCAGAACCACGTGCCGGACAATCTGGAAACACGTACTGGACAGACTGGAACCACCTGCCGGCCACGCCTGAACCACCTGCCGAGCACGACGGAACCACCTGCCGGACACGCCAAAATCACCTGCGGGCTACTCCACAACCACTTGGAGGACTCTCCGGGATGACCTGCCGGGCATGCTGGAACCACCTCTCAGACGCGCCAGAACCATGTGGCAGACAGTCCGGAATCACCTGTTGGGCATGTGGAACCACCTCTGAGACGTACCAGAACCACCTGCCGGACACGCCAAAATCACCTGCCGGCTACGCCAGAACCACTTGGCGGACACTCCGGAATCACCTGCCGGGCATGCCAGCACAACCTCTCAGAAGTGCCAGAAGCACGTGCCGGACAGGCCGGAACCATCTCCCGGACAGACTGGAACCACAGGAAACACTCGCCGGAACCACCTGCTTGACTCACCGGTCCCACCTGCAGGACACACCAAAATCACCTGCCCGCTACACCAGAACCACTTGGCGCACAAGCCGGAATCACGTGAAGGGCATGCCGGCACAACCTCACAGACGTGCCAGAACCTCCTGCCGGACACCTCAGAACCACCTGCCAGACAGACTGCAACCACCTGCCGGACACGCGGGAAGCACCGGCTCGACCCGCCGGAACCACTGCCACACATGCAAAATCACCTGCCGGCTACACCAGAACCACTTGGCAAACAATCCGGAATCACCTGAAGGGCATGCCGGAACCACCTCTCAGACATGCCAGAACCACGTGCCAATGACACCAGAAGCACCTGCCGAGCATGCCGGAACCACCTGCTCGACTCGCCAGAACCACCTGCCAGTCATGCAAAAATCACCTGCCGGCTTCGCCACAACCAGTTGGTGAACACTTCCCCATCACCTGCCGGGCTTGCTGGAACCACCTGCCGGTCACGTCAAAATCACCTGCCAACTACGCCAGAACCACTTGTCGACACTGCGGAAACACCTGTCGGGCCGGCCAGAACTACATCTCAGACGTGCCAGAACCTTGTGCGTGTGATGCCGGAACCACACCCCGAACAGACGGAAACCACCTGCCAGACCCGCCTGAACCACCTGCCGAGCACGCCGGAGCCACCTGTTCGACTCACCGGAAGCACCTGCCAGACAGGCCAAAATCAACAGCTGGCTATGCGAGAACCATCTGGCGGACAGTCCGGAATCACCTGCCGGGCATGCAGGAACCACCTCTCAGATGTAACGGAACCACGAGCCGGACACGCTGGAACCACGTCCTGGACAGACTGGAACCACCTGCCGAGCACTCCGGAACCACCTGCTCGACTCGCACGACCCACGTGCTGGACACGCCAAAATGAACTTTCGGCTACACCAGAACCACTTACCCGACACTCCAGAATCACCTGCCTGGCATGCCAGAACCACCTCTCACACGTTGCAGAAGCACGTGCCGGACATGCCGGAACGACCGATCGGACAGAACGGAACCACCTGCCAGACACGCCGGAACCACCTGCTGAACACGCCACAGCCACCTGCTCGACTCGCCGGATCCACCGGCCGGACAGGCCAATATCAACTGCTGGCTATGCCAGAACCACCTGGGGGACAGTCCGGAATCACCTGCCAGCCATGGCGGAACCACCTCTCAGACGTACAAGAACCACGTGCCGGACAAGCTCGAAACACTTACTGGACAGACTGGAACCACCTGCCGGCCACGCCTGAACCACCTGCCGAGCACGATGGAACCACCTGCCGGACACGCCAAAATCACCTGCGGGGTACACCAGAACCACTTGGAGAACTCTCCGGGATGACCTGCCGGGCATGCTGTAACCAACTCTCAGACGTACCAGAAGCACGTGGCGGACACCCAAGCACCACCTGCCGGACAGACCGCAACCACCTGCCGGACAGGCCGGAACCACCGGCTCGACCCGCCGGAACCACCGCCAGACATGCAAAATCTCCTGCCGGCTACGCCAGAACCACTTGGCGAACACTCCGGAATCACCTGCCGGGCATGCCGGAACCACCTCTCAGACATGCCAGAACCACGTGCCAATGACCCCGGAAGCACCTGTCGAGCACGCCGGAACCACCTGCTCGACTCGCCAGAACCACCTGCCGGACACGCCAAAATCACCTGCCGGCTACGCCACAACCACTCGGCAGGCACTCCGGTATCAGCTGCCGGGCATGCCGGAACCACCTCTCAGAGGTGCCAGAACCACATGCCGGAGAGACTGGAAGCAACTGCCGAACTCGCCGGAAACACCTGCTGGACATGCTGGAACCACCTGCCTGACAGTCCAAAATCATATGCCGGCTATGCCAAAACCACTTGGTGGACGCTCCAGAATCTCCTGGAGGGCATGCCGGAACCACGTCATGGACAGACTGCAAACACCTGCCAGACACGCCAGAACCACCTTCTCGAGTCGCCAGAACCACCTGCCGGACACGCCAAAATCACCTGCCGGCTACGCCACAACCAGTTGGTGAACACTTCGGAATCACCTGCCGCGCTTGCCGGAACCACCTGCCGGTCACGCCAAAATCACCTGCCGGCTACGCCAGAACCACTCGGCAGAGACTCCGGAACCACCTCCAGGACAGACCAGAATCACCTGCCGGACACGCCGGAACCACCTGCTCGACTCGCCAGAGCCACCTGCCGGACACGCCAAAATCACCTGCCGGCTACGCCAGAACCACTCGGCAGAGACTCCGGAACCACCTCCAGGACAGACCGGAATCACCTGCCGGACACGCCGGGACCACCTGCTTGACTCGCCAGAACCACCTGCCGGACACGCCAAAATCACCAGCCGGCTACTCCACAACCACTTGTCGAACACTCCAGAATCACCTGCCGGGCATGTTGGAAGCACCTCTCAGACGCGCCAGAACCATGTGGCAGAGAGTCCGGAATCACCTGTTGGGCATGTGGAACCACCTCTGAGACGTACCAGAACCACCTGCCGGACACGCCAAAATCACCTGCCGGCTATGCCAGAACCAGCTCTCAGAAACACCAGAACCACATGCTGGACACGCCGGAAGCACCTGCTGAGCATGCCTGAGCCACCTGCTCGACTCGCAAGAAAAACCTGCCGGACACGCCAAAATCACCTGCCGAGTACGCCAGAACCACTTGGCGGACACTCCGGAATCACAGGTCGGGCATGCCAGAACCACCTCTCAGACTTGCCAGAACCATGGTCCGGACACGCCGGTACCACCTGCCGAGTATGCCGGAACCACCTGATCCACTCCCGAGGACCACCTGCTGGACACGCCAAAATCACCTGCTGGCTACGCCAGAACCACTCGGCAGACACTCCGGAATAACCTGCCAGGCATGCCGGAACCACCTATTAGACATGCCAGAAGGACGTGTCGGACACGCCGGAAACACCTACCGGACAGACCGGAACCACCTGCCAGACATCCAGGAACCACCTGCCGAGCACGCCAGAGCCGCGTGCTCGATAGGCCGGAACCACCTGCCAGACAGGCCAAAATCAACAGCTGGCTATGCTAGAAACACCTGGCGGACAGTCCAAAATCACCTGCCTGGCATGCAGGAACCACCTCTCAGACGTAACAGAACCACGTTCCGGACACGCTGGAACCACATCCTGGACAGACTGGAACCACCTGCCGAGCTCGCCGGAACCACCTGCTCGACTGGCAGGACAATCGTGCCGGACACGCCAAAAGGAACTGCCGGCTACACCAGAACCACTTAACCGACACTCCAGAATCACCTGCCTGGCATGCCAGAACCACCTCTCAGACGTGCCAGAAGCACGTGCCGGACAGGCCGGGACGACCTACGGGACAGACCGGAACCACCTGCCTGACATGCCGGAACCACCTGCCGAGCACGCCAGAGCCACCTGCTCCCCTTGCCGGAACCACCTACCAGACAGGCCAAAATCAACAGCTGGCTGTGCGAGAACCACCTGGGGGACAGTCCGGAATCACCTGCCAGCCATGGCGGAACCACCTCTCAGACGTACCAGAACCACGTGCCGGACAATCTGGAAACACGTACTGGACAGACTGGAACCACCTGCCGGCCACGCCTGAACCACCTGCCGAGCACGACGGAACCACCTGCCGGACACGCCAAAATCACCTGCGGGCTACTCCACAACCACTTGGAGGACTCTCCGGGATGACCTGCCGGGCATGCTGGAACCACCTCTCAGACGCGCCAGAACCATGTGGCAGACAGTCCGGAATCACCTGTTGGGCATGTGGAACCACCTCTGAGACGTACCAGAACCACCTGCCGGACACGCCAAAATCACCTGCCGGCTATGCCAGAACCACTTGGCGGACACTCCGGAATCACCTGCCGGGCATGCCAGCACAACCTCTCAGAAGTGCCAGAAGCACGTGCCGGACAGGCCGGAACCATCTCCCGGACAGACTGGAACCACAGGAAACACTCGCCGGAACCACCTGCTTGACTCACCGGTCCCACCTGCAGGACACACCAAAATCACCTGCCCGCTACACCAGAACCACTTGGCGCACAAGCCGGAATCACGTGAAGGGCATGCCGGCACAACCTCACAGACGTGCCAGAACCTCCTGCCGGACACCTCAGAACCACCTGCCAGACAGACTGCAACCACCTGCCGGACACGCGGGAACCACCGGCTCGACCCGCCGGAACCACTGCCACACATGCAAAATCACCTGCCGGCTACACCAGAACCACTTGGCAAACACTCCGGAATCACCTGCCGGGCATGCCGGAACCACCTCTCAGACATGCCAGAACCACGTGCCAATGACACCAGAAGCACCTGCCGAGCATGCCGGAACCACCTGCTCGACTCGCCAGAACCACCTGCCAGTCATGCAAAAATCACCTGCCGGCTTCGCCACAACCAGTTGGTGAACACTTCCCCATCACCTGCCGGGCTTGCTGGAACCACCTGCCGGTCACGTCAAAATCACCTGCCAACTACGCGAGAACCACTTGTCGACACTGCGGAAACACCTGTCGGGCCGGCCAGAACTACATCTCAGACGTGCCAGAACCTTGTGCGTGTGATGCCGGAACCACAACCCGAACAGACGGAAACCACCTGCCAGACCCGCCTGAACCACCTGCCGAGCACGCCGGAGCCACCTGTTCGACTCACCGGAAGCACCTGCCAGACAGGCCAAAATCAACAGCTGGCTATGCGAGAACCATCTGGCGGACAGTCCGGAATCACCTGCCGGGCATGCAGGAACCACCTCTCAGATGTAACGGAACCACGAGCCGGACACGCTGGAACCACGTCCTGGACAGACTGGAACCACCTGCCGAGCACTCCGGAACCACCTGCTCGACTCGCACGACCCACGTGCTGGACACGCCAAAATGAACTTTCGGCTACACCAGAACCACTTACCCGACACTCCAGAATCACCTGCCTGGCATGCCAGAACCACCTCTCACACGTTCCAGAAGCACGTGCTGGACATGCCGGAACGACTGATCGGACAGAACGGAACAACCTGCCAGACACGCCGGAACCACCTGTTGAACACGCCACAGCCACCTGCTCGACTCGCCGGATCCACCGGCCGGACAGGCCAATATCAACTGCTGGCTATGCCAGAACCACCTGGGGGACAGTCCGGAATCACCTGCCAGCCATGGCGGAACCACCTCTCAGACGTACAAGAACCACGTGCCGGACAAGCTCGAAACACTTACTGGACAGACTGGAACCACCTGCCGGCCACGCCTGAACCACCTGCCGAGCACGACGGAACCACCTGCCGGACACGCCAAAATCACCTGCGGGGTACACCAGAACCACTTGGAGAACTCTCCGGGATGACCTGCCGGGCATGCTGGAACCACCTCTCAAACGTACCAGAAGCACATGGCGGACACCCCAGCACCACCTGCCGGACAGACCGCAACCACCTGCCGGACAGGCCGGAACCACCGGCTCGACCCGACGGAACCACCGCCAGACATGCAAAATCACCTGCCGGCTACGCCAGAACCACTTGGCGAACACTCCGGAATCACCTGCCGGGCATGCCGGAACCACCTCTCAGACATGCCAGAACCACGTGCCAATGACCCCGGAAGCACCTGTCGAGCACGCCGGAACCACCTGCTCGACTCGCCAGAACCACCTGCCGGACACGCCAAAATCACCTGCCGGCTACGCCACAACCACTCGGCAGGCACTCCGGTATCAGCTGCCGGGCATGCCGGAACCACCTCTCAGAGGTGCCAGAACCACATGCCGGAGAGACTGGAAGCAACTGCCGAACTCGCCGGAAACACCTGCTGGACATGCCGGAACCACCTGCCTGACAGTCCAAAATCATATGCCGGCTATGCCAAAACCACTTGGTGGACGCTCCAGAATCTCCTGGAGGGCATGCCGGAACCACGTCATGGACAGACTGCAAACACCTGCCAGACACGCCAGAACCACCTTCTCGAGTCGCCAGAACCACCTGCCGGACACGCCAAAATCACCTGCCGGCTACGCCACAACCAGTTGGTGAACACTTCGGAATCACCTGCCGCGCTTGCCGGAACCACCTGCCGGTCACGCCAAAATCACCTGCCGGCTACGCCAGAACCACTCGGCAGAGACTCCGGAACCACCTCCAGGACAGACCAGAATCACCTGCCGGACACGCCGGAACCACCTGCTCGACTCGCCAGAGCCACCTGCCGGACACGCCAAAATCACCTGCCGGCTACGCCAGAACCACTCGGCAGAGACTCCGGAACCACCTCCAGGACAGACCGGAATCACCTGCCGGACACGCCGGGACCACCTGCTTGACTCGCCAGAACCTCCTGCCGGACACACCAAAATCACCAGCCGGCTACTCCACAACCACTTGTCGAACACTCCAGAATCACCTGCCGGGCATGTTGGAAGCACCTCTCAGACGCGCCAGAACCATGTGGCAGAGAGTCCGGAATCACCTGTTGGGCATGTGGAACCACCTCTGAGACGTACCAGAACCACCTGCCGGACACGCCAAAATCACCTGCCGAGTACGCCAGAACCACTTGGCGAACACTCCGGAATCACCTGCCGCGCTTGCCGGAACCACCTGCCGGTCACGCCAAAATCACCTGCCGAGTACGCCAGAACCACTTGGCGGACACTCCGGAATCACAGGTCGGGCATGCCGGAACCACCTCTCAGAAACACCAGAACCACATGCTGGACACGCCGGAAGCACCTGCTGAGCATGCCTGAGCCACCTGCTCGACTCGCAAGAAACACCTGCCGGACACGCCAAAATCACCTGCGGGGTACACCAGAACCACTTGGAGAACTCTCCGGGATGACCTGCCGGGCATGCTGGAACCACCTCTCAGACGTACCAGAAGCACGTGGCGGACACCCCAGCACCACCTGCCGGACAGACCGCAACCACCTGCCGGACACGCCGGAACCACCGGCGCGACTCGCCGGAACCACCCCCGGACATGCAAAATCACCTGCCGGCTACGCCAGAACCACTTGGCGAACACTCCGGAATCACCTGCCGGGCATGCCGGAACCACCTCTCAGACATGCCAGAACCACGTGCCAATGACCCCGGAAACACCTGCTGAGCATGCCTGAGCCACCTGCTCGACTCGCCAGAACCACCTGCCGGACACGCCAAAATCACCTGCCGAGTACGCCAGAACCACTTGGCGGACACTCCGGAATCACAGGTCGGGCATGCCGGAACCACCTCTCAGACTTGCCAGAACCATGTTCCGGACACGCCGGTACCACCTGCCGAGTATGCCGGAACCACCTGATCCACTCCCGAGAACCACCTGCCGGACACGCCAAAATCACCTGCCGGCTACGCCACAACCAGTTGGTGAACACTTCGGAATCACCTGCCGCGCTTGCCGGAACCACCTGCCGGTCACGCCAAAATCACCTGCCGGCTACGCCAGAACCACTCGGCAGAGACTCCGGAACCACCTCCAGGACAGACCGGAATCACCTGCCGGACACGCCGGGACCACCTGCTTGACTCGCCAGAACCACCTGCCGGACACGCCAAAATCACCAGCCGGCTACTCCACAACCACTTGTCGAACACTCCAGAATCACCTGCCGGGCATGTTGGAAGCACCTCTCAGACGCGCCAGAACCATGTGGCAGAGAGTCCGGAATCACCTGTTGGGCATGTGGAACCACCTCTGAGACGTACCAGAACCACCTGCCGGACACGCCAAAATCACCTGCCGGCTATGCCAGAACCACTTGGCGGACACTCCGGAATCACCTGCCGGGCATGCCAGAACCAGCTCTCAGAAACACCAGAACCACATGCTGGACACGCCGGAAGCACCTGCTGAGCATGCCTGAGCCACCTGCTCGACTCGCAAGAAACACCTGCCGGACACGCCAAAATCACCTGCCGAGTACGCCAGAACCACTTGGCGGACACTCCGGAATCACAGGTCGGGCATGCCAGAACCACCTCTCAGACTTGCCAGAACCATGTTCCGGACACGCCGGTACCACCTGCCGAGTATGCCGGAACCACCTGATCCACTCCCGAGGACCACCTGCTGGACACGCCAAAATCACCTGCTGGCTACGCCAGAACCACTCGGCAGACACTCCGGAATAACCTGCCGGGCATGCCGGAACCACCTCTTAGACATGCCAGAAGGACGTGTCGGACACGCCGGAAACACCTACCGGACAGACCGGAACCACCTGCCAGACATCCTGGAACCACCTGCCGAGCACGCCGGAGCCGCGTGCTCGATAGGCCGGAACCACCTGCCAGACAGGCCAAAATCAACAGCTGGCTATGCTAGAAACACCTGGCGGACAGTCCAAAATCACCTGCCTGGCATGCAGGAACCACCTCTCAGACGTAACAGAACCACATGACAGAGAGACTGGAAGCAACTGCCGAACTCGCCGGAAACACCTGCTGGACATGCCGGAACCACCTACCTGACAGTCCAAAATCATATGCCGGCTATGCCAAAACCACTTGGTGGACACTCCAGAATCACCTGGAGGGCATGCCGGAACCACATCATGGACAGACTGCAAACACCTGCCGGACACGCCGGAAGCACCTGCTCGACTCGCCAGAACCACCTGCCGGACACGCCAAAATCACCTGCCGGCTACGCCAGAACCAATCGGCAGAGACTCCGGAGCCACCTCCAGGACAGACCGGAATCACCTGCCGGACACGCCGGGACCACCTGCTTGACTCGCCAGAACCACCTGCCGGACACGCCAAAATCACCAGCCGGCTACTCCACAACCACTTGTCGGACACTCCAGAATCACCTGCCGGGCATGTGGGAACCACCTCTCATAGGTGCCACAACAACATGCTGGAGATTGCAGAAGCACCTGCTGAGAAGGCCGGAAGTTCCTGATCCACTCCACAGAACCACCTGCTGGACACACCAAAATGACCTGCCGGCTACGCCACAACCAGTTGGTGAACACTTCGGAATCAACTGCCGGGCTTGCTGGAAGCACCTGCCGGTCACGCCAATATCACCTGCCAGCTACGCCAGAACCGCTTGGCGGACACTCCGGAAACACCTGTCGGGCCTGCCAGAACCACATCTCAGACGTGCCAGAACCATGTGCCCGAGATGCCGGAACCACACCCCGAACAGACTGAAACCACCTGCCAGACCCGCCTGAACCACCTGCCGAGCACACTGGAACCACCTGCTCGACTCGCCGGAACCACCTACCTGACACGCAAAAACCACCGGCCGGGTATGCCAGAACCACTTGGTGGTCACTCCGGAATCATCTGCCAGACATGCCAGAAGCAGCTCTCAGACACACCAGAACAACCTGCCGGAGACGCCAGAAGCACCTGCTGAGCATGCCTGAGCCACCTGCTCGACTCGCAAGAAACACCTGCCACACATGCCAAAATCACCTGCCTGCTACACCAGAAGCACTTGGCAGACAAGCCGGAATCACGTGAAGGGCATGCCGTCACAATCTCTCAGACGTGCCAGAACCTCGTGCCGGACACCCCAGAACACCCTGCCGGACAGACCGGAACCACCTGCCGGACACGCCGGAACCACCGGCGCGACTCGCCGGAACCACCCCCGGACATGCAAAATCACCTGCCGGCTACGCCAGAACCACTTGGCGAACACTCCGGAATCACCTGCCGGGCATGCCGGAACCACCTCTCAGACATGCCAGAACCACGTGCCAATGACCCCGGAAACACCTGTCGAGCACGCCGGAACCACCTGCTCGACTCGCCAGAACCACCTGCCGGACACGCCAGAATCACCTGCCGGCTACGCCACAACCACTCGGCAGGCACTCCGGTATCAGCTGCCGGGCATGCCGGAACCACCTCTCAGAGGTGCCATAACCACATGCCGGAGAGACTGGAAGCAACTGCCGAACTCGCCGGAAACACCTGCTGGACATGCCGGAACCACCTGCCTGACAGTCCAAAATCATATGCCGGCTATGCCAAAACCACTTGGTGGACGCTCCAGAATCTCCTGGAGGGCATGCCGGAACCACGTCATGGACAGACTGCAAACACCTGCCAGACACGCCAGAACCACCTTCTCGAGTCGCCAGAGCCACTTGCCGGACACGCCAAAATCACCTGCCGGCTACGCCACAACCAGTGTGTGAACACTTCGGAATCACCTGCCGTGCTTGCAGGAACCACCTGCCGGTCACGCCAAAATCACCTGCCGGCTACGCCAGAACCACTCGGCAGAGACTCCGGAACCACCTCCAGGACAGACCAGAATCACCTGCCGGACACGCCGGAACCACCTGCTCGACTCGCCAGAGCCACCTGCCGGACACGCCAAAATCACCTGCCGGCTACGCCAGAACCACTCGGCAGAGACTCCGGAACCACCTCCAGGACAGACTGGAATCACCTGCCGGACACGCCGGGACCACCTGCTTGACTCGCCAGAACCACCTGCCGGACACGCCAAAATCACCAGCCGGCTACTCCACAACCACTTGTCGAACACTCCAGAATCACCTGCCGGGCATGTTGGAAGCACCTCTCAGACGCGCCAGAACCATGTGGCAGAGAGTCCGGAATCACCTGTTGGGCATGTGGAACCACCTCTGAGACGTACCAGAACCACCTGCCGGACACGCCAAAATCACCTGCCGGCTATGCCAGAACCACTTGGCGGACACTCCGGAATCACCTGCCGGGCATGCCAGAACCAGCTCTCAGAAACACCAGAACCACATGCTGGACACGCCGGAAGCACCTGCTGAGCATGCCTGAGCCACCTGCTCGACTCGCAAGAAACACCTGCCGGACACGCCAAAATCACCTGCCGAGTACGCCAGAACCACTTGGCGGACACTCCGGAATCACAGGTCGGGCATGCCGGAACCACCTCTCAGACTTGCCAGAACCATGGTCCGGACACGCCGGTACCACCTGCCGAGTATGCCGGAACCACCTGATCCACTCCCGAGGACCACCTGCTGGACACGCCAAAATCACCTGCTGGCTACGCCAGAACCACTCGGCAGACACTCCGGAATAACCTGCCAGGCATGCCGGAACCACCTCTTAGACATGCCAGAAGGACGTGTCGGACACGCCGGAAACACCTACCGGACAGACCGGAACCACCTGCCAGACATCCCGGAACCACCTGCCGAGCACGCCGGAGCTGCGTGCTCGATAGGCCGGAACCACCTGCCAGACAGGCCAAAATCAACGGCTGGCTATGCTAGAAACACCTGGCGGACAGTCCAAAATCACCTGCCTGGCATGCAGGAACCACCTCTCAGACGTAACAGAACCACGTTCCGGACACGCTGGAACCACATCCTGGACAGACTGAACCACCTGCCGAGCTCGCCGGAACCACCTGCTCGACTGGCAGGACAATCGTGCCGGACACGCCAAAAGGAACTGCCGGCTACACCAGAACCACTTAACCGACACTCCAGAATCACCTGCCTGGCATGCCAGAACCACCTCTCAGACGTGCCAGAAGCACGTGCCGGACATGCCGGGACGACCTACGGGACAGACCGGAACCACCTGCCTGACATGCCGGAACCACCTGCCGAGCACGCCAGAGCCACCTGCTCCCCTTGCCGGAACCACCTGCCAGACAGGCCAAAATCAACAGCTGGCTGTGCGAGAACCACCTGGGGGACAGTCCGGAATCACCTGCCAGCCATGGCGGAACCACCTCTCAGACGTACCAGAACCACGTGCCGGACAATCTGGAAACACGTACTGGACAGACTGGAACCACCTGCCGGCCACGCCTGAACCACCTGCCGAGCACGACGGAACCACCTGCCGGACACGCCAAAATCACCTGCGGGCTACTCCACAACCACTTGGAGGACTCTCCGGGATGACCTGCCGGGCATGCTGGAACCACCTCTCAGACGCGCCAGAACCATGTGGCAGACAGTCCGGAATCACCTGTTGGGCATGTGGAACCACCTCTGAGACGTACCAGAACCACCTGCCGGACACGCCAAAATCACCTGCCGGCTACGCCAGAACCACTTGGCGGACACTCCGGAATCACCTGCCGGGCATGCCAGCACAACCTCTCAGAAGTGCCAGAAGCACGTGCCGGACAGGCCGGAACCATCTCCCGGACAGACTGGAACCACAGGAAACACTCGCCGGAACCACCTGCTTGACTCACCGGTCCCACCTGCAGGACACACCAAAATCACCTGCCCGCTACACCAGAACCACTTGGCGCACAAGCCGGAATCACGTGAAGGGCATGCCGGCACAACCTCACAGACGTGCCAGAACCTCCTGCCGGACACCTCAGAACCACCTGCCAGACAGACTGCAACCACCTGCCGGACACGCGGGAACCACCGGCTCGACCCGCCGGAACCACTGCCAGACATGCAAAATCACCTGCCGGCTACACCAGAACCACTTGGCAAACAATCCGGAATCACCTGAAGGGCATGCCGGAACCACCTCTCAGACATGCCAGAACCACGTGCCAATGACACCAGAAGCACCTGCCGAGCATGCCGGAACCACCTGCTCGACTCGCCAGAACCACCTGCCAGTCATGCAAAAATCACCTGCCGGCTTCGCCACAACCAGTTGGTGAACACTTCCCCATCACCTGCCGGGCTTGCTGGAACCACCTGCCGGTCACGTCAAAATCACCTGCCAACTACGCCAGAACCACTTGTCGACACTGCGGAAACACCTGTCGGGCCGGCCAGAACTACATCTCAGACGTGCCAGAACCTTGTGCGTGTGATGCCGGAACCACACCCCGAACAGACGGAAACCACCTGCCAGACCCGCCTGAACCACCTGCCGAGCACGCCGGAGCCACCTGTTCGACTCACCGGAAGCACCTGCCAGACAGGCCAAAATCAACAGCTGGCTATGCGAGAACCATCTGGCGGACAGTCCGGAATCACCTGCCGGGCATGCAGGAACCACCTCTCAGATGTAACGGAACCACGAGCCGGACACGCTGGAACCACGTCCTGGACAGACTGGAACCACCTGCCGAGCACTCCGGAACCACCTGCTCGACTCGCACGACCCACGTGCTGGACACGCCAAAATGAACTTTCGGCTACACCAGAACCACTTACCCGACACTCCAGAATCACCTGCCTGGCATGCCAGAACCACCTCTCACACGTTCCAGAAGCACGTGCCGGACATGCCGGAACGACCGATCGGACAGAACGGAACCACCTGCCAGACACGCCGGAACCACCTGCTGAACACGCCACAGCCACCTGCTCGACTCGCCGGATCCACCGGCCGGACAGGCCAATATCAACTGCTGGCTATGCCAGAACCACCTGGGGGACAGTCCGGAATCACCTGCCAGCCATGGCGGAACCACCTCTCAGACGTACGAGAACCACGTGCCGGACAAGCTGGAAACACTTACTGGACAGACTGGAACCACCTGCCGGCCACGCCTGAACCACCTGCCGAGCTCGATGGAACCACCTGCCGGACACGCCAAAATCACCTGCGGGGTACACCAGAACCACTTGGAGAACTCTCCGGGATGACCTGCCGGGCATGCTGGAACCACCTCTCAGACGTACCAGAAGCACGTGGCGGACACCCCAGCACCACCTGCCGGACAGACCGCAACCACCTGCCGGACAGGCCGGAACCACCGGCTCGACCCGACGGAACCACCGCCAGACATGCAAAATCACCTGCCGGCTACGCCAGAACCACTTGGCGAACACTCCGGAATCACCTGCCGGGCATGCCGGAACCACCTCTCAGACATGCCAGAACCACGTGCCAATGACCCCGGAAGCACCTGTCGAGCACACCGGAACCACCTGCTCGACTCGCCAGAACCACCTGCCGGACACGCCAAAATCACCTGCCGGCTACGCCACAACCACTCGGCAGGCACTCCGGTATCAGCTGCCGGGCATGCCGGAACCACCTCTCAGAGGTGCCAGAACCACATGCCGGAGAGACTGGAAGCAACTGCCGAACTCGCCGGAAACACCTGCTGGACATGCCGGAACCACCTGCCTGACAGTCCAAAATCATATGCCGGCTATGCCAAAACCACTTGGTGGACGCTCCAGAATCTCCTGGAGGGCATGCCGGAACCACGTCATGGACAGACTGCAAACACCTGCCAGACACGCCAGAACCACCTTCTCGAGTCGCCAGAACCACCTGCCGGACACGCCAAAATCACCTGCCGGCTACGCCACAACCAGTTGGTGAACACTTCGGAATCACCTGCCGCGCTTGCCGGAACCACATGCCGGTCACGCCAAAATCACCTGCCGGCTACGCCAGAACCACTCGGCAGAGACTCAGGAGCCACCTCCAGGACAGACCGGAATCACCTGCCGGACACGCCGGGACCACCTGCTTGACTCGCCAGAACCACCTGCCGGACACGCCAAAATCACCAGCCGGCTACTCCACAACCACTTGTCGGACACTCCAGAATCACCTGCCGGGCATGTGGGAACCACCTCTCAGAGGTGCCACAACAACATGCTGGAGATTGCGGAAGCACCTGCTGAGAAGGCCGGAAGTTCCTGATCCACTCCACAGAACCACCTGCTGGACACACCAAAATCACCTGCCGGCTACGCCACAACCAGTTGGTGAACACTTCGGAATCAACTGCCGGGCTTGCTGGAAGCACCTGCCGGTCACGCCAATATCACCTGCCAGCTACGCCAGAACCGCTTGGCGGACACTCCGGAAACACCTGTCGGGCCTGCCAGAACCACATCTCAGACGTGCCAGAACCATGTGCCCGAGATGCCGGAACCACACCCCGAACAGACTGAAACCACCTGCCAGACCCGCCTGAACCACCTGCCGAGCACACTGGAACCACCTGCTCGACTCACCGGAACCACCTACCTGACACGCAAAAACCACCGGCCGGGTATGCCAGAACCACTTGGTGGTCACTCCGGAATCATCTGCCAGACATGCCAGAAGCAGCTCTCAGACACACCAGAACAACCTGCCGGAGACGCCAGAAGCACCTGCTGAGCATGCCTGAGCCACCTGCTCGACTCGCAAGAAACACCTGCCAGACACGCCAAAATCACCTGCCTGCTACACCAGAAGCACTTGGCAGACAAGCCGGAATCACGTGAAGGGCATGCCGTCACAATCTCTCAGACGTGCCAGAACCTCGTGCCGGACACCCCAGAACACCCTGCCGGACAGACCGGAACCACCTGCCGGACACGCCGGAACCACCGGCGCGACGCGCCGGAACCACCCCCGGACATGCAAAATCACCTGCCGGCTACGCCAGAAACACTTGGCGAACACACCGGAATCACCTGCCGGGCACGTCGGAAGCACCTCTCAGACATGTCAGAACCACGTGCCAAGGACACCGGAAGCACCTGCAGAGCACGCCAGAACCACCTGCTCGACTCGCCAGAACCACCTGCCACACACGCCAAAATGACCTGCCAGGTATGCCAGAACCACTTTGTGGACACTCCGAAATCATCTGCCGGACATGCCAGAACCAGCTCTCAGACACCCCAGAACCACATGCCGGACACGCCGGAAGCACCTGCTGAGCATGCCTGAGCCACCTGCTCGACTCGCAAGAAACACCTGCCGGACACGCCAAAATCACCTGCCGAGTACGCCAGAACCACTTGGCGGACACTCCGGAATCACAGGTCGGGCATGCCGGAACCACCTCTCAGACTTGCCAGAACCATGTTCCGGACACGCCGGTACCACCTGCCGAGTATGCCGGAACCACCTGATCCACTCCCGAGAACCACCTGCTGGACACGCCAAAATCACCTTTTGGCTACGCCAGAACCACTCGGCAGACACTCCGGAATAACCTGCCGGGCATGCCGGAACCACCTCTTAGACATGCCAGAAGGACGTGTCGGACACGCCGGAAACACCTACCGGACATCCCGGAACCACCTGCCGAGCACGCCGGAGCCGCCTGCTCGATAGGCCGGAACCACCTGCCAGACAGGCCAAAATCAACAGCTGGCTATGCTAGAAACACCTGGCGGACAGTCCAAAATCACCTGCCTGGCATGCAGGAACCACCTCTCAGACGTAACAGAACCACGTTCCGGACACGCTGGAACCACATCCTGGACAGACTGGAACCACCTGCCGAGCTCGCCGGAACCACCTGCTCGACTGGCAGGACAATCGTGCCGGACACGCCAAAAGGAACTGCCGGCTACACCAGAACCACTTAACCGACACTCCAGAATCACCTGCCTGGCATGCCAGAACCACCTCTCAGACGTGCCAGAAGCACGTGCCGGACATGCCGGAACGACCTACGGGACAGACCGGAACCACCTGCCTGACATGCCGGAACCACCTGCCGAGCACGCCAGAGCCACCTGCTCCCCTTGCCGGAACCACCTGCCAGACAGGCCAAAATCAACAGCTGGCTGTGCGAGAACCACCTGGGGGACAGTCCGGAATCACCTGCCAGCCATGGCGGAACCACCTCTCAGACGTACCAGAACCACGTGCCGGACAATCTGGAAACACGTACTGGACAGACTGGAACCACCTGCCGAGCACGACGGAACCACCTGCCGGACACGCCAAAATCACCTGCGGGCTACTCCACAACCACTTGGAGGACTCTCCGGGATGACCTGCCGGGCATGCTGGAACCACCTCTCAGACGCGCCAGAACCATGTGGCAGACAGTCCGGAATCACCTGTTGGGCATGTGGAACCACCTCTGAGACGTACCAGAACCACCTGCCGGACACGCCAAAATCACCTGCCGGCTACGCCAGAACCACTTGGCGGACACTCCGGAATCACCTGCCGGGCATGCCAGCACAACCTCTCAGAAGTGCCAGAAGCACGTGCCGGACAGGCCGGAACCATCTCCCGGACAGACTGGAACCACAGGAAACACTCGCCGGAACCACCTGCTTGACTCACCGGTCCCACCTGCAGGACACACCGAAATCACCTGCCCGCTACACCAGAACCACTTGGCGCACAAGCCGGAATCACGTGAAGGGCATGCCGGCACAACCTCACAGACGTGCCAGAACCTCCTGCCGGACACCTCAGAACCACCTGCCAGACAGACTGCAACCACCTGCCGGACACGCGGGAACCACCGGCTCGACCCGCCGGAACCACTGCCAGACATGCAAAATCACCTGCCGGCTACACCAGAACCACTTGGCAAACAATCCGGAATCACCTGCCGGGCATGCCGGAACCACCTCTCAGACATGCCAGAACCACGTGCCAATGACACCAGAAGCACCTGCCGAGCATGCCGGAACCACCTGCTCGACTCGCCAGAACCACCTGCCAGTCATGCAAAAATCACCTGCCGGCTTCGCCACAACCAGTTGGTGAACACTTCCCCATCACCTGCCGGGCTTGCTGGAACCACCTGCCGGTCACGTCAAAATCACCTGCCAACTACGCCAGAACCACTTGTCGACACTGCGGAAACACCTGTCGGGCCGGCCAGAACTACATCTCAGACGTGCCAGAACCTTGTGCGTGTGATGCCGGAACCACACCCCGAACAGACGGAAACCACCTGCCAGACCCGCCTGAACCACCTGCCGAGCACGCCGGAGCCACCTGTTCGACTCACCGGAAGCACCTGCCAGACAGGCCAAAATCAACAGCTGGCTATGCGAGAACCATCTGGCGGACAGTCCGGAATCACCTGCCGGGCATGCAGGAACCACCTCTCAGATGTAACGGAACCACGAGCCGGACACGCTGGAACCACGTCCTGGACAGACTGGAACCACCTGCCGAGCACTCCGGAACCACCTGCTCGACTCGCACGACCCACGTGCTGGACACGCCAAAATGAACTTTCGGCTACACCAGAACCACTTACCCGACACTCCAGAATCACCTGCCTGGCATGCCAGAACCACCTCTCACACGTTCCAGAAGCACGTGCCGGACATGCCGGAACGACCGATCGGACAGAACGGAACCACCTGCCAGACACGCCGGAACCACCTGCTGAACACGCCACAGCCACCTGCTCGACTCGCCGGATCCACCGGCCGGACAGGCCAATATCAACTGCTGGCTATGCCAGAACCACCTGGGGGACAGTCCGGAATCACCTGCCAGCCATGGCGGAACCACCTCTCAGACGTACAAGAACCACGTGCCGGACAAGCTGGAAACACTTACTGGACAGACTGGAACCACCTGCCGGCCACGCCTGAACCACCTGCCGAGCACGACGGAACCACCTGCCGGACACGCCAAAATCACCTGCGGGGTACACCAGAACCACTTGGAGAACTCTCCGGGATGACCTGCCGGGCATGCTGGAACCACCTCTCAGACGTACCAGAAGCACGTGGCGGACACCCCAGCACCACCTGCCGGACAGACCGCAACCACCTGCCGGACAGGCCGGAACCACCGGCTCGACCCGACGGAACCACCGCCAGACATGCAAAATCACCTGCCGGCTACGCCAGAACCACTTGGCGAACACTCCGGAATCACCTGCCGGGCATGCCGGAACCACCTCTCAGACATGCCAGAACCACGTGCCAATGACCCCGGAAGCACCTGTCGAGCACGCCGGAACCACCTGCTCGACTCGCCAGAACCACCTGCCGGACACGCCAAAATCACCTGCCGGCTACGCCACAACCACTCGGCAGGCACTCCGGTATCAGCTGCCGGGCATGCCGGAACCACCTCTCAGAGGTGCCAGAACCACATGCCGGAGAGACTGGAAGCAACTGCCGAACTCGCCGGAAACACCTGCTGGACATGCCGGAACCACCTGCCTGACAGTCCAAAATCATATGCCGGCTATGCCAAAACCACTTGGTGGACGCTCCAGAATCTCCTGGAGGGCATGCCGGAACCACGTCATGGACAGACTGCAAACACCTGCCAGACACGCCAGAACCACCTTCTCGAGTCACCAGAACCACCTGCCGGCCACGCCAAAATCACCTGCCGGCTACGCCACAACCAGTTGGTGAACACTTCGGAATCACCTGCCGCGCTTGCCGGAACCACCTGCCGGTCACGCCAAAATCACCTGCTGGCTACGCCAGAACCACTCGGCAGAGACTCCGGAACCACCTCCAGGACAGACCAGAATCACCTGCCGGACACGCCGGAACCACCTGCTCGACTCGCCAGAGCCACCTGCCGGACACGCCAAAATCACCTGCCGGCTACGCCAGAACCACTCGGCAGAGACTCCGGAACCACCTCCAGGACAGACCGGAATCACCTGCCGGACACGCCGGGACCACCTGCTTGACTCGCCAGAACCACCTGCCGGACACGCCAAAATCACCAGCCGGCTACTCCACAACCACTTGTCGAACACTCCAGAATCACCTGCCGGGCATGTTGGAAGCACCTCTCAGACGCGCCAGAACCATGTGGCAGAGAGTCCGGAATCACCTGTTGGGCATGTGGAACCACCTCTGAGACGTACCAGAACCACCTGCCGGACACGCCAAAATCACCTGCCGGCTATGCCAGAACCACTTGGCGGACACTCCGGAATCACCTGCCGGGCATGCCAGAACCAGCTCTCAGAAACACCAGAACCACATGCTGGACACGCCGGAAGCACCTGCTGAGCATGCCTGAGCCACCTGCTCGACTCGCAAGAAACACCTGCCGGACACGCCAAAATCACCTGCCGAGTACGCCAGAACCACTTGGCGGACACTCCGGAATCACAGGTCGGGCATGCCGGAACCACCTCTCAGACTTGCCAGAACCATGGTCCGGACACGCCGGTACCACCTGCCGAGTATGCCGGAACCACCTGATCCACTCCCGAGGACCACCTGCTGGACACGCCAAAATCACCTGCTGGCTACGCCAGAACCACTCGGCAGACACTCCGGAATAACCTGCCAGGCATGCCGGAACCACCTATTAGACATGCCAGAAGGACGTGTCGGACACGCCGGAAACACCTACCGGACAGACCGGAACCACCTGCCAGACATCCCGGAACCACCTGCCGAGCACGCCGGAGCCGCGTGCTCGATAGGCCGGAACCACCTGCCAGACAGGCCAAAATCAACAGCTGGCTATGCTAGAAACACCTGGCGGACAGTCCAAAATCACCTGCCTGGCATGCAGGAACCACCTCTCAGACGTAACAGAACCACGTTCCGGACACGCTGGAACCACATCCTGGACAGACTGAACCACCTGCCGAGCTCGCCGGAACCACCTGCTCGACTGGCAGGACAATCGTGCCGGACACGCCAAAAGGAACTGCCGGCTACACCAGAACCACTTAACCGACACTCCAGAATCACCTGCCTGGCATGCCAGAACCACCTCTCAGACGTGCCAGAAGCACGTGCCGGACATGCCGGGACGACCTAGGGGACAGACCGGAACCACCTGCCTGACATGCCGGAACCACCTGCCGAGCACGCCAGAGCCACCTGCTCCCCTTGCCGGAACCACCTGCCAGACAGGCCAAAATCAACAGCTGGCTGTGCGAGAACCACCTGGGGGACAGTCCGGAATCACCTGCCAGCCATGGCGGAACCACCTCTCAGACGTACCAGAACCACGTGCCGGACAATCTGGAAACACGTACTGGACAGACTGGAACCACCTGCCGGCCACGCCTGAACCACCTGCCGAGCACGACGGAACCACCTGCCGGACACGCCAAAATCACCTGCGGGCTACTCCACAACCACTTGGAGGACTCTCCGGGATGACCTGCCGGGCATGCTGGAACCACCTCTCAGACGCGCCAGAACCATGTGGCAGACAGTCCGGAATCACCTGTTGGGCATGTGGAACCACCTCTGAGACGTACCAGAACCACCTGCCGGACACGCCAAAATCACCTGCCGGCTACGCCAGAACCACTTGGCGGACACTCCGGAATCACCTGCCGGGCATGCCAGCACAACCTCTCAGAAGTGCCAGAAGCACGTGCCGGACAGGCCGGAACCATCTCCCGGACAGACTGGAACCACAGGAAACACTCGCCGGAACCACCTGCTTGACTCACCGGTCCCACCTGCAGGACACACCAAAATCACCTGCCCGCTACACCAGAACCACTTGGCGCACAAGCCGGAATCACGTGAAGGGCATGCCGGCACAACCTCACAGACGTGCCAGAACCTCCTGCCGGACACCTCAGAACCACCTGCCAGACAGACTGCAACCACCTGCCGGACACGCGGGAAGCACCGGCTCGACCCGCCGGAACCACTGCCACACATGCAAAATCACCTGCCGGCTACACCAGAACCACTTGGCAAACACTCCGGAATCACCTGCCGGGCATGCCGGAACCACCTCTCAGACATGCCAGAACCACGTGCCAATGACACCAGAAGCACCTGCCGAGCATGCCGGAACCACCTGCTCGACTCGCCAGAACCACCTGCCAGTCATGCAAAAATCACCTGCCGGCTTCGCCACAACCAGTTGGTGAACACTTCCCCATCACCTGCCGGGCTTGCTGGAACCACCTGCCGGTCACGTCAAAATCACCTGCCAACTACGCCAGAACCACTTGTCGACACTGCGGAAACACCTGTCGGGCCGGCCAGAACTACATCTCAGACGTGCCAGAACCTTGTGCGTGTGATGCCGGAACCACACCCCGAACAGACGGAAACCACCTGCCAGACCCGCCTGAACCACCTGCCGAGCACGCCGGAGCCACCTGTTCGACTCACCGGAAGCACCTGCCAGACAGGCCAAAATCAACAGCTGGCTATGCGAGAACCATCTGGCGGACAGTCCGGAATCACCTGCCGGGCATGCAGGAACCACCTCTCAGATGTAACGGAACCACGAGCCGGACACGCTGGAACCACGTCCTGGACAGACTGGAACCACCTGCCGAGCACTCCGGAACCACCTGCTCGACTCGCACGACCCACGTGCTGGACACGCCAAAATGAACTTTCGGCTACACCAGAACCACTTACCCGACACTCCAGAATCACCTGCCTGGCATGCCAGAACCACCTCTCACACGTTCCAGAAGCACGTGCCGGACATGCCGGAACGACCGATCGGACAGAACGGAACCACCTGCCAGACACGCCGGAACCACCTGCTGAACACGCCACAGCCACCTGCTCGACTCGCCGGATCCACCGGCCGGACAGGCCAATATCAACTGCTGGCTATGCCAGAACCACCTGGGGGACAGTCCGGAATCACCTGCCAGCCATGGCGGAACCACCTCTCAGACGTACAAGAACCACGTGCCGGACAAGCTGGAAACACTTACTGGACAGACTGGAACCACCTGCCGGCCACGCCTGAACCACCTGCTGAGCACGATGGAACCACCTGCCGGACACGCCAAAATCACCTGCGGGGTACACCAGAACCACTTGGAGAACTCTCCGGGATGACCTGCCGGGCATGCTGGAACCACCTCTCAGACGTACCAGAAGCACGTGGCGGACACCCCAGCACCACCTGCCGGACAGACCGCAACCACCTGCCGGACAGGCCGGAACCACCGGCTCGACCCGACGGAACCACCGCCGGACATGCAAAATCACCTGCCGGCTACGCCAGAACCACTTGGCGAACACTCCGGAATCACCTGCCGGGCATGCCGGAACCACCTCTCAGACATGCCAGAACCACGTGCCAATGACCCCGGAAGCACCTGTCGAGCACGCCGGAACCACCTGCTCGACTCGCCAGAACCACCTGCCGGACACGCCAAAATCACCTGCCAGCTACGCCACAACCACTCGGCAGGCACTCCGGTATCAGCTGCCGGGCATGCCGGAACCACCTCTCAGAGGTGCCAGAACCACATGCCGGAGAGACTGGAAGCAACTGCCGAACTCGCCGGAAACACCTGCTGGACATGCCGGAACCACCTGCCTGACAGTCCAAAATCATATGCCGGCTATGCCAAAACCACTTGGTGGACGCTCCAGAATCTCCTGGAGGGCATGCCGGAACCACGTCATGGACAGACTGCAAACACCTGCCAGACACGCCAGAACCACCTTCTCGAGTCGCCAGAACCACCTGCCGGACACGCCAAAATCACCTGCCGGCTACGCCACAACCAGTTGGTGAACACTTCGGAATCACCTGCCGCGCTTGCCGGAACCACATGCCGGTCACGCCAAAATCACCTGCCGGCTACGCCAGAACCACTCGGCAGAGACTCCGGAACCACCTCCAGGACAGACCAGAATCACCTGCCGGACACGCCGGAACCACCTGCTCGACTCGCCAGAGCCACCTGCCGGACACGCCAAAATCACCTGCCGGCTACGCCAGAACCACTCGGCAGAGACTCCGGAACCACCTCCAGGACAGACCGGAATCACCTGCCGGACACGCCGGGACCACCTGCTTGACTCGCCAGAACCACCTGCCAGACACGCCAAAATCACCAGCCGGCTACTCCACAACCACTTGTCGAACACTCCAGAATCACCTGCCGGGCATGTTGGAAGCACCTCTCAGACGCGCCAGAACCATGTGGCAGAGAGTCCGGAATCACCTGTTGGGCATGTGGAACCACCTCTGAGACGTACCAGAACCACCTGCCGGACACGCCAAAATCACCTGCCGGCTATGCCAGAACCACTTGGCGGACACTCCGGAATCACCTGCCGGGCATGCCAGAACCAGCTCTCAGAAACACCAGAACCACATGCTGGACACGCCGGAAGCACCTGCTGAGCATGCCTGAGCCACCTGCTCGACTCGCAAGAAACACCTGCCGGACACGCCAAAATCACCTGCCGAGTACGCCAGAACCACTTGGCGGACACTCCGGAATCACAGGTCGGGCATGCCAGAACCACCTCTCAGACTTGCCAGAACCATGGTCCGGACACGCCGGTACCACCTGCCGAGTATGCCGGAACCACCTGATCCACTCCCGAGGACCACCTGCTGGACACGCCAAAATCACCTGCTGGCTACGCCAGAACCACTCGGCAGACACTCCGGAATAACCTGCCAGGCATGCCGGAACCACCTATTAGACATGCCAGAAGGACGTGTCGGACACGCCGGAAACACCTACCGGACAGACCGGAACCACCTGCCAGACATCCCGGAACCACCTGCCGAGCACGCCGGAGCTGCGTGCTCGATAGGCCGGAACCACCTGCCAGACAGGCCAAAATCAACAGCTGGCTATGCTAGAAACACCTGGCGGACAGTCCAAAATCACCTGCCTGGCATGCAGGAACCACCTCTCAGACGTAACAGAACCACGTTCCGGACACGCTGGAACCACATCCTGGACAGACTGGAACCACCTGCCGAGCTCGCCGGAACCACCTGCTCGACTGGCAGGACAATCGTGCCGGACACGCCAAAAGGAACTGCCGGCTACACCAGAACCACTTAACCGACACTCCAGAATCACCTGCCTGGCATGCCAGAACCACCTCTCAGACGTGCCAGAAGCACGTGCCGGACATGCCGGGACGACCTAGGGGACAGACCGGAACCACCTGCCTGACATGCCGGAACCACCTGCCGAGCACGCCAGAGCCACCTGCTCCCCTTGCCGGAACCACCTGCCAGACAGGCCAAAATCAACAGCTGGCTGTGCGAGAACCACCTGGGGGACAGTCCGGAATCACCTGCCAGCCATGGCGGAACCACCTCTCAGACGTACCAGAACCACGTGCCGGACAATCTGGAAACACGTACTGGACAGACTGGAACCACCTGCCGGCCACGCCTGAACCACCTGCCGAGCACGACGGAACCACCTGCCGGACACGCCAAAATCACCTGCGGGCTACTCCACAACCACTTGGAGGACTCTCCGGGATGACCTGCCGGGCATGCTGGAACCACCTCTCAGACGCGCCAGAACCATGTGGCAGACAGTCCGGAATCACCTGTTGGGCATGTGGAACCACCTCTGAGACGTACCAGAACCACCTGCCGGACACGCCAAAATCACCTGCCGGCTACGCCAGAACCACTTGGCGGACACTCCGGAATCACCTGCCGGGCATGCCAGCACAACCTCTCAGAAGTGCCAGAAGCACGTGCCGGACAGGCCGGAACCATCTCCCGGACAGACTGGAACCACAGGAAACACTCGCCGGAACCACCTGCTTGACTCACCGGTCCCACCTGCAGGACACACCAAAATCACCTGCCCGCTACACCAGAACCACTTGGCGCACAAGCCGGAATCACGTGAAGGGCATGCCGGCACAACCTCACAGACGTGCCAGAACCTCCTGCCGGACACCTCAGAACCACCTGCCAGACAGACTGCAACCACCTGCCGGACACGCGGGAAGCACCGGCTCGACCCGCCGGAACCACTGCCAGACATGCAAAATCACCTGCCGGCTACACCAGAACCACTTGGCAAACAATCCGGAATCACCTGAAGGGCATGCCGGAACCACCTCTCAGACATGCCAGAACCACGTGCCAATGACACCAGAAGCACCTGCCGAGCATGCCGGAACCACCTGCTCGACTCGCCAGAACCACCTGCCAGTCATGCAAAAATCACCTGCCGGCTTCGCCACAACCAGTTGGTGAACACTTCCCCATCACCTGCCGGGCTTGCTGGAACCACCTGCCGGTCACGTCAAAATCACCTGCCAACTACGCCAGAACCACTTGTCGACACTGCGGAAACACCTGTCGGGCCGTCCAGAACTACAACTCAGACGTGCCAGAACCTTGTGCGTGTGATGCCGGAACCACACCCCGAACAGACGGAAACCACCTGCCAGACCTGCCTGAACCACCTGCCGAGCACGCCGGAGCCACCTGTTCGACTCACCGGAAGCACCTGCCAGACAGGCCAAAATCAACAGCTGGCTATGCGAGAACCATCTGGCGGACAGTCCGGAATCACCTGCTGGGCATGCAGGAACCACCTCTCAGATGTAACGGAACCACGAGCCGGACACGCTGGAACCACGTCCTGGACAGACTGGAACCACCTGCCGAGCACTCCGGAACCACCTGCTCGACTCGCACGACCCACGTGCTGGACACGCCAAAATGAACTTTCGGCTACACCAGAACCACTTACCCGACACTCCAGAATCACCTGCCTGGCATGCCAGAACCACCTCTCACACGTTCCAGAAGCACGTGCCGGACATGCCGGAACGACCGATCGGACAGAACGGAACCACCTGCCAGACACGCCGGAACCACCTGTTGAACACGCCACAGCCACCTGCTCGACTCGCCGGATCCACCGGCCGGACAGGCCAATATCAACTGCTGGCTATGCCAGAACCACCTGGGGGACAGTCCGGAATCACCTGCCAGCCATGGCGGAACCACCTCTCAGACGTACAAGAACCACGTGCCGGACAAGCTCGAAACACTTACTGGACAGACTGGAACCACCTGCCGGCCACGCCTGAACCACCTGCCGAGCACGACGGAACCACCTGCCGGACACGCCAAAATCACCTGCGGGGTACACCAGAACCACTTGGAGAACTCTCCGGGATGACCTGCCGGGCATGCTGGAACCACCTCTCAGACGTACCAGAAGCACGTGGCGGACACCCCAGCACCACCTGCCGGACAGACCGCAACCACCTGCCGGACAGGCCGGAACCACCGGCTCGACCCGACGGAACCACCGCCAGACATGCAAAATCACCTGCCGGCTACGCCAGAACCACTTGGCGAACACTCCGGAATCACCTGCCGGGCATGCCGGAACCACCTCTCAGACATGCCAGAACCACGTGCCAATGACCCCGGAAGCACCTGTCGAGCACGCCGGAACCACCTGCTCGACTCGCCAGAACCACCTGCCGGACACGCCAAAATCACCTGCCGGCTACGCCACAACCACTCGGCAGGCACTCCGGTATCAGCTGCCGGGCATGCCGGAACCACCTCTCAGAGGTGCCAGAACCACATGCCGGAGAGACTGGAAGCAACTGCCGAACTCGCCGGAAACACCTGCTGGACATGCCGGAACCACCTGCCTGACAGTCCAAAATCATATGCCGGCTATGCCAAAACCACTTGGTGGACGCTCCAGAATCTCCTGGAGGGCATGCCGGAACCACGTCATGGACAGACTGCAAACACCTGCCAGACACGCCAGAACCACCTTCTCGAGTCGCCAGAACCACCTGCCGGACACGCCAAAATCACCTGCCGGCTACGCCACAACGAGTTGGTGAACACTTCGGAATCACCTGCCGCGCTTGCCGGAACCACCTGCCGGTCACGCCAAAATCACCTGCCGGCTACGCCAGAACCACTCGGCAGAGACTCCGGAACCACCTCCAGGACAGACCAGAATCACCTGCCGGACACGCCGGAACCACCTGCTCGACTCGCCAGAGCCACCTGCCGGACACGCCAAAATCACCTGCCGGCTACGCCAGAACCACTCGGCAGAGACTCCGGAACCACCTCCAGGACAGACCGGAATCACCTGCCGGACACGCCGGGACCACCTGCTTGACTCGCCAGAACCACCTGCCGGACACGCCAAAATCACCAGCCGGCTACTCCACAACCACTTGTCGAACACTCCAGAATCACCTGCCGGGCATGTTGGAAGCACCTCTCAGACGCGCCAGAACCATGTGGCAGAGAGTCCGGAATCACCTGTTGGGCATGTGGAACCACCTCTGAGACGTACCAGAACCACCTGCCGGACACGCCAAAATCACCTGCCGGCTATGCCAGAACCACTTGGCGGACACTCCGGAATCACCTGCCGGGCATGCCAGAACCAGCTCTCAGAAACACCAGAACCACATGCTGGACACGCCGGAAGCACCTGCTGAGCATGCCTGAGCCACCTGCTCGACTCGCAAGAAACACCTGCCGGACACGCCAAAATCACCTGCCGAGTACGCCAGAACCACTTGGCGGACACTCCGGAATCACAGGTCGGGCATGCCAGAACCACCTCTCAGACTTGCCAGAACCATGGTCCAGACACGCCGGTACCACCTGCCGAGTATGCCGGAACCACCTGATCCACTCCCGAGGACCACCTGCTGGACACGCCAAAATCACCTGCTGGCTACGCCAGAACCACTCGGCAGACACTCCGGAATAACCTGCCAGGCATGCCGGAACCACCTATTAGACATGCCAGAAGGACGTGTCGGACACGCCGGAAACACCTACCGGACAGACCGGAACCACCTGCCAGACATCCAGGAACCACCTGCCGAGCACGCCGGAGCTGCGTGCTCGATAGGCCGGAACCACCTGCCAGACAGGCCAAAATCAACAGCTGGCTATGCTAGAAACACCTGGCGGACAGTCCAAAATCACCTGCCTGGCATGCAGGAACCACCTCTCAGACGTAACAGAACCACGTTCCGGACACGCTGGAACCACATCCTGGACAGACTGAACCACCTGCCGAGCTCGCCGGAACCACCTGCTCGACTGGCAGGACAATCGTGCCGGACACGCCAAAAGGAACTGCCAGCTACACCAGAACCACTTAACCGACACTCCAGAATCACCTGCCTGGCATGCCAGAACCACCTCTCAGACGTGCCAGAAGCACGTGCCGGACATGCCGGGACGACCTACGGGACAGACCGGAACCACCTGCCTGACATGCCGGAACCACCTGCCGAGCACGCCAGAGCCACCTGCTCCCCTTGCCGGAACCACCTGCCAGACAGGCCAAAATCAACAGCTGGCTGTGCGAGAACCACCTGGGGGACAGTCCGGAATCACCTGCCAGCCATGGCGGAACCACCTCTCAGACGTACCAGAACCACGTGCCGGACAATCTGGAAACACGTACTGGACAGACTGGAACCACCTGCCGGCCACGCCTGAACCACCTGCCGAGCACGACGGAACCACCTGCCGGACACGCCAAAATCACCTGCGGGCTACTCCACAACCACTTGGAGGACTCTCCGGGATGACCTGCCGGGCATGCTGGAACCACCTCTCAGACGCGCCAGAACCATGTGGCAGACAGTCCGGAATCACCTGTTGGGCATGTGGAACCACCTCTGAGACGTACCAGAACCACCTGCCGGACACGCCAAAATCACCTGCCGGCTACGCCAGAACCACTTGGCGGACACTCCGGAATCACCTGCCGGGCATGCCAGCACAACCTCTCAGAAGTGCCAGAAGCACGTGCCGGACAGGCCGGAACCATCTCCCGGACAGACTGGAACCACAGGAAACACTCGCCGGAACCACCTGCTTGACTCACCGGTCCCACCTGCAGGACACACCAAAATCACCTGCCCGCTACACCAGAACCACTTGGTGCACAAGCCGGAATCACGTGAAGGGCATGCCGGCACAACCTCACAGACGTGCCAGAACCTCCTGCCGGACACCTCAGAACCACCTGCCAGACAGACTGCAACCACCTGCCGGACACGCGGGAACCACCGGCTCGACCCGCCGGAACCACTGCCAGACATGCAAAATCACCTGCCGGCTACACCAGAACCACTTGGCAAACAATCCGGAATCACCTGAAGGGCATGCCGGAACCACCTCTCAGACATGCCAGAACCACGTGCCAATGACACCAGAAGCACCTGCCGAGCATGCCGGAACCACCTGCTCGACTCGCCAGAACCACCTGCCAGTCATGCAAAAATCACCTGCCGGCTTCGCCACAACCAGTTGGTGAACACTTCCCCATCACCTGCCGGGCTTGCTGGAACCACCTGCCGGTCACGTCAAAATCACCTGCCAACTACGCCAGAACCACTTGTCGACACTGCGGAAACACCTGTCGGGCCGGCCAGAACTACATCTCAGACGTGCCAGAACCTTGTGCGTGTGATGCCGGAACCACACCCCGAACAGACGGAAACCACCTGCCAGACCCGCCTGAACCACCTGCCGAGCACGCCGGAGCCACCTGTTCGACTCACGGGAAGCACCTGCCAGACAGGCCAAAATCAACAGCTGGCTATGCGAGAACCATCTGGCGGACAGTCCGGAATCACCTGCCGGGCATGCAGGAACCACCTCACAGATGTAACGGAACCACGAGCCGGACACGCTGGAACCACGTCCTGGACAGACTGGAACCACCTGCCGAGCACTCCGGAACCACCTGCTCGACTCGCACGACCCACGTGCTGGACACGCCAAAATGAACTTTCGGCTACACCAGAACCACTTACCAGACACTCCAGAATCACCTGCCTGGCATGCCAGAACCACCTCTCACACGTTCCAGAAGCACGTGCCGGACATGCCGGAACGACCGATCGGACAGAACGGAACCACCTGCCTGACATGCCGGAACCACCTGCTGAACACGCCACAGCCACCTGCTCGACTCGCCGGATCCACCGGCCGGACAGGCCAATATCAACTGCTGGCTATGCCAGAACCACCTGGGGGACAGTCCGGAATCACCTGCCAGCCATGGCGGAACCACCTCTCAGACGTACAAGAACCACGTGCCGGACAAGCTCGAAACACTTACTGGACAGACTGGAACCACCTGCCGGCCACGCCTGAACCACCTGCCGAGCACGATGGAACCACCTGCCGGACACGCCAAAATCACCTGCGGGGTACACCAGAACCACTTGGAGAACTCTCCGGGATGACCTGCCGGGCATGCTGGAACCACCTCTCAGACGTACCAGAAGCACGTGGCGGACACCCCAGCACCACCTGCCGGACAGACCGCAACCACCTGCCGGACAGGCCGGAACCACCGGCTCGACCCGACGGAACCACCGCCAGACATGCAAAATCACCTGCCGGCTACGCCAGAACCACTTGGCGAACACTCCGGAATCACCTGCCGGGCATGCCGGAACCACCTCTCAGACATGCCAGAACCACGTGCCAATGACCCCGGAAGCACCTGTCGAGCACGCCGGAACCACCTGCTCGACTCGCCAGAACCACCTGCCGGACACGCCAAAATCACCTGCCGGCTACGCCACAACCACTCGGCAGGCACTCCGGTATCAGCTGCCGGGCATGCCGGAACCACCTCTCAGAGGTGCCAGAACCACATGCCGGAGAGACTGGAAGCAACTGCCGAACTCGCCGGAAACACCTGCTGGACATGCCGGAACCACCTGCCTGACAGTCCAAAATCATATGCCGGCTATGCCAAAACCACTTGGTGGACGCTCCAGAATCTCCTGGAGGGCATGCCGGAACCACGTCATGGACAGACTGCAAACACCTGCCAGACACGCCAGAACCACCTTCTCGAGTCGCCAGAACCACCTGCCGGACACGCCAAAATCACCTGCCGGCTACGCCACAACCAGTTGGTGAACACTTCGGAATCACCTGCCGCGCTTGCCGGAACCACCTGCCGGTCACGCCAAAATCACCTGCCGGCTACGCCAGAACCACTCGGCAGAGACTCCGGAACCACCTCCAGGACAGACCAGAATCACCTGCCGGACACGCCGGAACCACCTGCTCGACTCGCCAGAGCCACCTGCCGGACACGCCAAAATCACCTGCCGGCTACGCCAGAACCACTCGGCAGAGACTCCGGAACCACCTCCAGGACAGACCGGAATCACCTGCCGGACACGCCGGGACCACCTGCTTGACTCGCCAGAACCACCTGCCGGACACGCCAAAATCACCAGCCGGCTACTCCACAACCACTTGTCGAACACTCCAGAATCACCTGCCGGGCATGTTGGAAGCACCTCTCAGACGCGCCAGAACCATGTGGCAGAGAGTCCGGAATCACCTGTTGGGCATGTGGAACCACCTCTGAGACGTACCAGAACCACCTGCCGGACACGCCAAAATCACCTGCCGGCTATGCCAGAACCACTTGGCGGACACTCCGGAATCACCTGCCGGGCATGCCAGAACCAGCTCTCAGAAACACCAGAACCACATGCTGGACACGCCGGAAGCACCTGCTGAGCATGCCTGAGCCACCTGCTCGACTCGCAAGAAACACCTGCCGGACACGCCAAAATCACCTGCCGAGTACGCCAGAACCACTTGGCGGACACTCCGGAATCACAGGTCGGGCATGCCAGAACCACCTCTCAGACTTGCCAGAACCATGGTCCGGACACGCCGGTACCACCTGCCGAGTATGCCGGAACCACCTGATCCACTCCCGAGGACCACCTGCTGGACACGCCAAAATCACCTGCTGGCTACGCCAGAACCACTCGGCAGACACTCCGGAATAACCTGCCAGGCATGCCGGAACCACCTATTAGACATGCCAGAAGGACGTGTCGGACACGCCGGAAACACCTACCGGACAGACCGGAACCACCTGCCAGACATCCCGGAACCACCTGCCGAGCACGCCGGAGCTGCGTGCTCGATAGGCCGGAACCACCTGCCAGACAGGCCAAAATCAACAGCTGGCTATGCTAGAAACACCTGGCGGACAGTCCAAAATCACCTGCCTGGCATGCAGGAACCACCTCTCAGACGTAACAGAACCACGTTCCGGACACGCTGGAACCACATCCTGGACAGACTGAACCACCTGCCGAGCTCGCCGGAACCACCTGCTCGACTGGCAGGACAATCGTGCCGGACACGCCAAAAGGAACTGCTGGCTACACCAGAACCACTTAACCGACACTCCAGAATCACCTGCCTGGCATGCCAGAACCACCTCTCAGACGTGCCAGAAGCACGTGCCGGACATGCCGGGACGACCTACGGGACAGACCGGAACCACCTGCCTGACATGCCGGAACCACCTGCCGAGCACGCCAGAGCCACCTGCTCCCCTTGCCGGAACCACCTGCCAGACAGGCCAAAATCAACAGCTGGCTGTGCGAGAACCACCTGGGGGACAGTCCGGAATCACCTGCCAGCCATGGCGGAACCACCTCTCAGACGTACCAGAACCACGTGCCGGACAATCTGGAAACACGTACTGGACAGACTGGAACCACCTGCCGGCCACGCCTGAACCACCTGCCGAGCACGACGGAACCACCTGCCGGACACGCCAAAATCACCTGCGGGCTACTCCACAACCACTTGGAGGACTCTCCGGGATGACCTGCCGGGCATGCTGGAACCACCTCTCAGACGCGCCAGAACCATGTGGCAGACAGTCCGGAATCACCTGTTGGGCATGTGGAACCACCTCTGAGACGTACCAGAACCACCTCCCGGACACGCCAAAATCACCTGCCGGCTACGCCAGAACCACTTGGCGGACACTCCGGAATCACCTGCCGGGCATGCCAGCACAACCTCTCAGAAGTGCCAGAAGCACGTGCCGGACAGGCCGGAACCATCTCCCGGACAGACTGGAACCACAGGAAACACTCGCCGGAACCACCTGCTTGACTCACCGGTCCCACCTGCAGGACACACCAAAATCACCTGCCCGCTACACCAGAACCACTTGGCGCACAAGCCGGAATCACGTGAAGGGCATGCCGGCACAACCTCACAGACGTGCCAGAACCTCCTGCCGGACACCTCAGAACCACCTGCCAGACAGACTGCAACCACCTGCCGGACACACGGGAACCACCGGCTCGACCCGCCGGAACCACTGCCAGACATGCAAAATCACCTGCCGGCTACACCAGAACCACTTGGCAAACAATCCGGAATCACCTGAAGGGCATGCCGGAACCACCTCTCAGACATGCCAGAACCACGTGCCAATGACACCAGAAGCACCTGCCGAGCATGCCGGAACCACCTGCTCGACTCGCCAGAACCACCTGCCAGTCATGCAAAAATCACCTGCCGGCTTCGCCACAACCAGTTGGTGAACACTTCCCCATCACCTGCCGGGCTTGCTGGAACCACCTGCCGGTCACGTCAAAATCACCTGCCAACTACGCCAGAACCACTTGTCGACACTGCGGAAACACCTGTCGGGCCGGCCAGAACTACATCTCAGACGTGCCAGAACCTTGTGCGTGTGATGCCGGAACCACACCCCGAACAGACGGAAACCACCTGCCAGACCCGCCTGAACCACCTGCCGAGCACGCCGGAGCCACCTGTTCGACTCACCGGAAGCACCTGCCAGACAGGCCAAAATCAACAGCTGGCTATGCGAGAACCATCTGGCGGACAGTCCGGAATCACCTGCCGGGCATGCAGGAACCACCTCTCAGATGTAACGGAACCACGAGCCGGACACGCTGGAACCACGTCCTGGACAGACTGGAACCACCTGCCGAGCACTCCGGAACCACCTGCTCGACTCGCACGACCCACGTGCTGGACACGCCAAAATGAACTTTCGGCTACACCAGAACCACTTACCCGACACTCCAGAATCACCTGCCTGGCATGCCAGAACCACCTCTCACACGTTCCAGAAGCACGTGCCGGACATGCCGGAACGACCGATCGGACAGAACGGAACCACCTGCCAGACACGCCGGAACCACCTGCTGAACACGCCACAGCCACCTGCTTGACTCGCCGGATCCACCGGCCGGACAGGCCAATATCAACTGCTGGCTATGCCAGAACCACCTGGGGGACAGTCCGGAATCACCTGCCAGCCATGGCGGAACCACCTCTCAGACGTACAAGAACCACGTGCCGGACAAGCTGGAAACACTTACTGGACAGACTGGAACCACCTGCCGGCCACGCCTGAACCACCTGCCGAGCACGATGGAACCACCTGCCGGACACGCCAAAATCACCTGCGGGGTACACCAGAACCACTTGGAGAACTCTCCGGCATGACCTGCCGGGCATGCTGGAACCACCTCTCAGACGTACCAGAAGCACGTGGCGGACACCCCAGCACCACCTGCCGGACAGACCGCAACCACCTGCCGGACAGGCCGGAACCACCGGCTCGACCCGACGGAACCACCGCCAGACATGCAAAATCACCTGCCGGCTACGCCAGAACCACTTGGCGAACACTCCGGAATCACCTGCCGGGCATGCCGGAACCACCTCTCAGACATGCCAGAACCACGTGCCAATGACCCCGGAAGCACCTGTCGAGCACGCCGGAACCACCTGCTCGACTCGCCAGAACCACCTGCCGGACACGCCAAAATCACCTGCCGGCTACGCCACAACCACTCGGCAGGCACTCCGGTATCAGCTGCCGGGCATGCCGGAACCACCTCTCAGAGGTGCCAGAACCACATGCCGGAGAGACTGGAAGCAACTGCCGAACTCGCCGGAAACACCTGCTGGACATGCCGGAACCACCTGCCTGACAGTCCAAAATCATATGCCGGCTATGCCAAAACCACTTGGTGGACGCTCCAGAATCTCCTGGAGGGCATGCCGGAACCACGTCATGGACAGACTGCAAACACCTGCCAGACACGCCAGAACCACCTTCTCGAGTCGCCAGAACCACCTGCCGGACACGCCAAAATCACCTGCCGGCTACGCCACAACCAGTTGGTGAACACTTCGGAATCACCTGCCGCGCTTGCCGGAACCACCTGCCGGTCACGCCAAAATCACCTGCCGGCTACGCCAGAACCACTCGGCAGAGACTCCGGAACCACCTCCAGGACAGACCAGAATCACCTGCCGGACACGCCGGAACCACCTGCTCGACTCGCCAGAGCCACCTGCCGGACACGCCAAAATCACCTGCCGGCTACGCCAGAACCACTCGGCAGAGACTCCGGAACCACCTCCAGGACAGACCGGAATCACCTGCCGGACACACCGGGACCACCTGCTTGACTCGCCAGAACCACCTGCCGGACACGCCAAAATCACCAGCCGGCTACTCCACAACCACTTGTCGAACACTCCAGAATCACCTGCCGGGCATGTTGGAAGCACCTCTCAGACGCGCCAGAACCATGTGGCAGAGAGTCCGGAATCACCTGTTGGGCATGTGGAACCACCTCTGAGACGTACCAGAACCACCTGCCGGACACGCCAAAATCACCTGCCGGCTATGCCAGAACCACTTGGCGGACACTCCGGAATCACCTGCCGGGCATGCCAGAACCAGCTCTCAGAAACACCAGAACCACATGCTGGACACGCCGGAAGCACCTGCTGAGCATGCCTGAGCCACCTGCTCGACTCGCAAGAAACACCTGCCGGACACGCCAAAATCACCTGCCGAGTACGCCAGAACCACTTGGCGGACACTCCGGAATCACAGGTCGGGCATGCCAGAACCACCTCTCAGACTTGCCAGAACCATGGTCCGGACACGCTGGTACCACCTGCCGAGTATGCCGGAACCACCTGATCCACTCCCGAGGACCACCTGCTGGACACGCCAAAATCACCTGCTGGCTACGCCAGAACCACTCGGCAGACACTCCGGAATAACCTGCCAGGCATGCCGGAACCACCTATTAGACATGCCAGAAGGACGTGTCCTACACGCCGGAAACACCTACCGGACAGACCGGAACCACCTGCCAGACATCCAGGAACCACCTGCCGAGCACGCCGGAGCTGCGTGCTCGATAGGCCGGAACCACCTGCCAGACAGGCCAAAATCAACAGCTGGCTATGCTAGAAACACCTGGCGGACAGTCCAAAATCACCTGCCTGGCATGCAGGAACCACCTCTCAGACGTAACAGAACCACGTTCCGGACACGCTGGAACCACATCCTGGACAGACTGAACCACCTGCCGAGCTCGCCGGAACCACCTGCTCGACTGGCAGGACAATCGTGCCGGACACGCCAAAAGGAACTGCCGGCTACACCAGAACCACTTAACCGACACTCCAGAATCACCTGCCTGGCATGCCAGAACCACCTCTCAGACGTGCCAGAAGCACGTGCCGGACATGCCGGGACGACCTACGGGACAGACCGGAACCACCTGCCTGACATGCCGGAACCACCTGCCGAGCACGCCAGAGCCACCTGCTCCCCTTGCCGGAACCACCTACCAGACAGGCCAAAATCAACAGCTGGCGGTGCGAGAACCACCTGGGGGACAGTCCGGAATCACCTGCCAGCCATGGCGGAACCACCTCTCAGACGTACCAGAACCACGTGCCGGACAATCTGGAAACACGTACTGGACAGACTGGAACCACCTGCCGGCCACGCCTGAACCACCTGCCGAGCACGACGGAACCACCTGCCGGACACGCCAAAATCACCTGCGGGCTACTCCACAACCACTTGGAGGACTCTCCGGGATGACCTGCCGGGCATGCTGGAACCACCTCTCAGACGCGCCAGAACCATGTGGCAGACAGTCCGGAATCACCTGTTGGGCATGTGGAACCACCTCTGAGACGTACCAGAACCACCTGCCGGACACGCCAAAATCACCTGCCGGCTACGCCAGAACCACTTGGCGGACACTCCGGAATCACCTGCCGGGCATGCCAGCACAACCTCTCAGAAGTGCCAGAAGCACGTGCCGGACAGGCCGGAACCATCTCCCGGACAGACTGGAACCACAGGAAACACTCGCTGGAACCACCTGCTTGACTCACCGGTCCCACCTGCAGGACACACCAAAATCACCTGCCCGCTACACCAGAACCACTTGGCGCACAAGCCGGAATCACGTGAAGGGCATGCCGGCACAACCTCACAGACGTGCCAGAACCTCCTGCCGGACACCTCAGAACCACCTGCCAGACTGCAACCACCTGCCGGACACGCGGGAACCACCGGCTCGACCCGCCGGAACCACTGCCACACATGCAAAATCACCTGCCGGCTACACCAGAACCACTTGGCAAACACTCCGGAATCACCTGCCGGGCATGCCGGAACCACCTCTCAGACATGCCAGAACCACGTGCCAATGACACCAGAAGCACCTGCCGAGCATGCCGGAACCACCTGCTCGACTCGCCAGAACCACCTGCCAGTCATGCAAAAATCACCTGCCGGCTTCGCCACAACCAGTTGGTGAACACTTCCCCATCACCTGCCGGGCTTGCTGGAACCACCTGACGGTCACGTCAAAATCACCTGCCAACTACGCGAGAACCACTTGTCGACACTGCGGAAACACCTGTCGGGCCGGCCAGAACTACATCTCAGACGTGCCAGACCCTTGTGCGTGTGATGCCGGAACCACACCCCGAACAGACCAAAACCACCTGCCAGACCCGCCTGAACCACCTGCCGAGCACGCCGGAGCCACCTGTTCGACTCACCGGAAGCACCTGCCAGACAGGCCAAAATCAACAGCTGGCTATGCGAGAACCATCTGGCGGACAGTCCGGAATCACCTGCCGGGCATGCAGGTACCACCTCTCAGATGTAACGGAACCACGAGCCGGACACGCTGGAACCACGTCCTGGACAGACTGGAACCACCTGCCGAGCACTCCGGAACCACCTGCTCGACTCGCACGACCCACGTGCTGGACACGCCAAAATGAACTTTCGGCTACACCAGAACCACTTACCCGACACTCCAGAATCACCTGCCTGGCATGCCAGAACCACCTCTCACACGTTCCAGAAGCACGTGCCGGACATGCCGGAACGACCGATCGGACAGAACGGAACCACCTGCCAGACACGCCGGAACCACCTGCTGAACACGCCACAGCCACCTGCTTGACTCGCCGGATCCACCGGCCGGACAGGCCAATATCAACTGCTGGCTATGCCAGAACCACCTGGGGGACAGTCCGGAATCACCTGCCAGCCATGGCGGAACCACCTCTCAGACGTACAAGAACCACGTGCCGGACAAGCTCGAAACACTTACTGGACAGACTGGAAACACCTGCCGGCCACGCCTGAACCACCTGCCGAGCACGATGGAACCACCTGCCGGACACGCCAAAATCACCTGCGGGGTACACCAGAACCACTTGGAGAACTCTCCGGGATGACCTGCCGGGCATGCTGGAACCACCTCTCAGACGTACCAGAAGCACGTGGCGGACACCCCAGCACCACCTGCCGGACAGACCGCAACCACCTGCCGGACAGGCCGGAACCACCGGCTCGACCCGACGGAACCACCGCCAGACATGCAAAATCACCTGCTGGCTACGCCAGAACCACTTGGCGAACACTCCGGAATCACCTGCCGGGCATGCCGGAACCACCTCTCAGACATGCCAGAACCACGTGCCAATGACCCCGGAAGCACCTGTCGAGCACGCCGGAACCACCTGCTCGACTCGCCAGAACCACCTGCCGGACACGCCAAAATCACCTGCCGGCTACGCCACAACCACTCGGCAGGCACTCCGGTATCAGCTGCCGGGCATGCCGGAACCACCTCTCAGAGGTGCCAGAACCACATGCCGGAGAGACTGGAAGCAACTGCCGAACTCGCCGGAAACACCTGCTGGACATGCCGGAACCACCTGCCTGACAGTCCAAAATCATATGCCGGCTATGCCAAAACCACTTGGTGGACGCTCCAGAATCTCCTGGAGGGCATGCCGGAACCACGTCATGGACAGACTGCAAACACCTGCCAGACACGCCAGAACCACCTTCTCGAGTCACCAGAACCACCTGCCGGACACGCCAAAATCACCTGCCGGCTACGCCACAACCAGTTGGTGAACACTTCGGAATCACCTGCCGCGCTTGCCGGAACCACCTGCCGGTCACGCCAAAATCACCTGCCGGCTACGCCAGAACCACTCGGCAGAGACTCCGGAACCACCTCCAGGACAGACCAGAATCACCTGCCGGACACGCCGGAACCACCTGCTCGACTCGCCAGAGCCACCTGCCGGACACGCCAAAATCACCTGCCGGCTACGCCAGAACCACTCGGCAGAGACTCCGGAACCACCTCCAGGACAGACCGGAATCACCTGCCGGACACACCGGGACCACCTGCTTGACTCGCCAGAACCACCTGCCGGACACGCCAAAATCACCAGCCGGCTACTCCACAACCACTTGTTGAACACTCCAGAATCACCTGCCGGGCATGTTGGAAGCACCTCTCAGACGCGCCAGAACCATGTGGCAGAGAGTCCGGAATCACCTGTTGGGCATGAGGAACCACCTCTGAGACGTACCAGAACCACCTGCCGGACACGCCAAAATCACCTGCCGGCTATGCCAGAACCACTTGGCGGACACTCCGGAATCACCTGCCGGGCATGCCAGAACCAGCTCTCAGAAACACCAGAACCACATGCTGGACACGCCGGAAGCACCTGCTGAGCATGCCTGAGCCACCTGCTCGACTCGCAAGAAACACCTGCCGGACACGCCAAAATCACCTGCCGAGTACGCCAGAACCACTTGGCGGACACTCCGGAATCACAGGTCGGGCATGCCAGAACCACCTCTCAGACTTGCCAGAACCATGGTCCGGACACGCTGGTACCACCTGCCGAGTATGCCGGAACCACCTGATCCACTCCCGAGGACCACCTGCTGGACACGCCAAAATCACCTGCTGGCTACGCCAGAACCACTCGGCAGACACTCCGGAATAACCTGCCAGGCATGCCGGAACCACCTATTAGACATGCCAGAAGGACGTGTCGGACACGCCGGAAACACCTACCGGACAGACCGGAACCACCTGCCAGACATCCAGGAACCACCTGCCGAGCACGCCGGAGCTGCGTGCTCGATAGGCCGGAACCACCTGCCAGACAGGCCAAAATCAACAGCTGGCTATGCTAGAAACACCTGGCGGACAGTCCAAAATCACCTGCCTGGCATGCAGGAACCACCTCTCAGACGTAACAGAACCACGTTCCGGACACGCTGGAACCACATCCTGGACAGACTGAACCACCTGCCGAGCTCGCCGGAACCACCTGCTCGACTGGCAGGACAATCGTGCCGGACACGCCAAAAGGAACTGCCGGCTACACCAGAACCACTTAACCGACACTCCAGAATCACCTGCCTGGCATGCCAGAACCACCTCTCAGACGTGCCAGAAGCACGTGCCGGACATGCCGGGACGACCTACGGGACAGACCGGAACCACCTGCCTGACATGCCGGAACCACCTGCCGAGCACGCCAGAGCCACCTGCTCCCCTTGCCGGAACCACCTACCAGACAGGCCAAAATCAACAGCTGGCGGTGCGAGAACCACCTGGGGGACAGTCCGGAATCACCTGCCAGCCATGGCGGAACCACCTCTCAGACGTACCAGAACCACGTGCCGGACAATCTGGAAACACGTACTGGACAGACTGGAACCACCTGCCGGCCACGCCTGAACCACCTGCCGAGCACGACGGAACCACCTGCCGGACACGCCAAAATCACCTGCGGGCTACTCCACAACCACTTGGAGGACTCTCCGGGATGACCTGCCGGGCATGCTGGAACCACCTCTCAGACGCGCCAGAACCATGTGGCAGACAGTCCGGAATCACCTGTTGGGCATGTGGAACCACCTCTGAGACGTACCAGAACCACCTGCCGGACACGCCAAAATCACCTGCCGGCTATGCCAGAACCACTTGGCGGACACTCCGGAATCACCTGCCGGGCATGCCAGCACAACCTCTCAGAAGTGCCAGAAGCACGTGCCGGACAGGCCGGAACCATCTCCCGGACAGACTGGAACCACAGGAAACACTCGCTGGAACCACCTGCTTGACTCACCGGTCCCACCTGCAGGACACACCAAAATCACCTGCCCGCTACACCAGAACCACTTGGCGCACAAGCCGGAATCACGTGAAGGGCATGCCGGCACAACCTCACAGACGTGCCAGAACCTCCTGCCGGACACCTCAGAACCACCTGCCAGACAGACTGCAACCACCTGCCGGACACGCGGGAACCACCGGCTCGACCCGCCGGAACCACTGCCAGACATGCAAAATCACCTGCCGGCTACACCAGAACCACTTGGCAAACACTCCGGAATCACCTGCCGGGCATGCCGGAACCACCTCTCAGACATGCCAGAACCACGTGCCAATGACACCAGAAGCACCTGCCGAGCATGCCGGAACCACCTGCTCGACTCGCCAGAACCACCTGCCAGTCATGCAAAAATCACCTGCCGGCTTCGCCACAACCAGTTGGTGAACACTTCCCCATCACCTGCCGGGCTTGCTGGAACCACCTGCCGGTCACGTCAAAATCACCTGCCAACTACGCCAGAACCACTTGTCGACACTGCGGAAACACCTGTCGGGCCGGCCAGAACTACATCTCAGACGTGCCAGAACCTTGTGCGTGTGATGCCGGAACCACACCCCGAACAGACCAAAACCACCTGCCAGACCCGCCTGAACCACCTGCCGAGCACGCCGGAGCCACCTGTTCGACTCACCGGAAGCACCTGCCAGACAGGCCAAAATCAACAGCTGGCTATGCGAGAACCATCTGGCGGACAGTCTGGAATCACCTGCCGGGCATGCAGGAACCACCTCTCAGATGTAACGGAACCACGAGCCGGACACGCTGGAACCACGTCCTGGACAGACTGGAACCACCTGCCGAGCACTCCGGAACCACCTGCTCGACTCGCACGACCCACGTGCTGGACACGCCAAAATGAACTTTCGGCTACACCAGAACCACTTACCCGACACTCCAGAATCACCTGCCTGGCATGCCAGAACCACCTCTCACACGTTCCAGAAGCACGTGCCGGACATGCCGGAACGACCGATCGGACAGAACGGAACCACATGCCTGACATGCCGGAACCACCTGCTGAACACGCCACAGCCACCTGCTCGACTCGCCGGATCCACCGGCCGGACAGGCCAATATCAACTGCTGGCTATGCCAGAACCACCTGGGGGACAGTCCGGAATCACCTGCCAGCCATGGCGGAACCACCTCTCAGACGTACAAGAACCACGTGGCGGACAAGCTGGAAACACTTACTGGACAGACTGGAACCACCTGCCGGCCACGCCTGAACCACCTGCCGAGCACGATGGAACCACCTGCCGGACACGCCAAAATCACCTGCGGGGTACACCAGAATCACTTGGAGAACTCTCCGGGATGACCTGCCGGGCATGCTGGAACCACCTCTCAGACGTACCAGAAGCACGTGGCGGACACCCCAGCACCACCTGCCGGACAGACCGCAACCACCTGCCGGACAGGCCGGAACCACCGGCTCGAACCGACGGAACCACCGCCAGACATGCAAAATCACCTGCCGGCTACGCCAGAACCACTTGGCGAACACTCCGGAATCACCTGCCGGGCATGCCGGAACCACCTCTCAGACATACCAGAACCTCGTGCCAAAGAACCCAGAAGCACCTGTCGAGCACGCCGGAACCACCTGCTCGACTCGCCAGAACCACCTGCCGGACACGCCAAAATCACCTGCGGGGTACACCAGAACCACTTGGAGAACTCTCCGGGATGACCTGCCGGGCATGCTGGAACCACCTCTCAGACGTACCAGAAGCACGTGGCGGACACCCCAGCACCACCTGCCGGACAGACCGCAACCACCTGCCGGACAGGCCGGAACCACCGGCTCGACCCGACGGAACCACCGCCAGACATGCAAAATCACCTGCCGGCTACGCCAGAACCACTTGGCGAACACTCCGGAATCACCTGCCGGGCATGCCGGAACCACCTCTCAGACATACCAGAACCTCGTGCCAATGAACCCAGAAGCACCTGTCGAGCACGCCGGAACCACCTGCTCGACTCGCCAGAACCACCTGCCGGACACGCCAAAATCACCTGCCGGCTACGCCACAACCACTCGGCAGGCACTCCGGTATCAGCTGCCGGGCATGCCGGAACCACCTCTCAGAGGTGCCAGAACCACATGCCGGAGAGACTGGAAGCAACTGCCGAACTCGCCGGAAACACCTGCTGGACATGCCGGAACCACCTGCCTGACAGTCCAAAATCATATGCCGGCTATGCCAAAACCACTTGGTGGACGCTCCAGAATCTCCTGGAGGGCATGCCGGAACCACGTCATGGACAGACTGCAAACACCTGCCAGACACGCCAGAACCACCTTCTCGAGTCGCCAGAACCACCTGCCGGACACGCCAAAATCACCTGCCGGCTACGCCACAACCAGTTGGTGAACACTTCGGAATCACCTGCCGCGCTTGCCGGAACCACCTGCCGGTCACGCCAAAATCACCTGCCGGCTACGCCAGAACCACTCGGCAGAGACTCCGGAACCACCTCCAGGACAGACCAGAATCACCTGCCGGACACGCCGGAACCACCTGCTCGACTCGCCAGAGCCACCTGCCGGACACGCCAAAATCACCTGCCGGCTACGCCAGAACCACTCGGCAGAGACTCCGGAACCACCTCCAGGACAGACCGGAATCACCTGCCGGACACGCCGGGACCACCTGCTTGACTCGCCAGAACCACCTGCCGGACACGCCAAAATCACCAGCCGGCTACTCCACAACCACTTGTCGAACACTCCAGAATCACCTGCCGGGCATGTTGGAAGCACCTCTCAGACGCGCCAGAACCATGTGGCAGAGAGTCCGGAATCACCTGTTGGGCATGTGGAACCACCTCTGAGACGTACCAGAACCACCTGCCGGACACGCCAAAATCACCTGCCGGCTATGCCAGAACCACTTGGCGGACACTTCGGAATCACCTGCCGGGCATGCCAGAACCAGCTCTCAGAAACACCAGAACCACATGCTGGACACGCCGGAAGCACCTGCTGAGCATGCCTGAGCCACCTGCTCGACTCGCAAGAAACACCTGCCGGACACGCCAAAATCACCTGCCGAGTACGCCAGAACCACTTGGCGGACACTCCGGAATCACAGGTCGGGCATGCCAGAACCACCTCTCAGACTTGCCAGAACCATGGTCCGGACACGCCGGTACCACCTGCCGAGTATGCCGGAACCACCTGATCCACTCCCGAGGACCACCTGCTGGACACGCCAAAATCACCTGCTGGCTACGCCAGAACCACTCGGCAGACACTCCGGAATAACCTGCCAGGCATGCCGGAACCACCTATTAGACATGCCAGAAGGACGTGTCGGACACGCCGGAAACACCTACCGGACAGACCGGAACCACCTGCCAGACATCCAGGAACCACCTGCCGAGCACGCCGGAGCTGCGTGCTCGATAGGCCGGAACCACCTGCCAGACAGGCCAAAATCAACAGCTGGCTATGCTAGAAACACCTGGCGGACAGTCCAAAATCACCTGCCTGGCATGCAGGAACCACCTCTCAGACGTAACAGAACCACGTTCCGGACACGCTGGAACCACATCCTGGACAGACTGAACCACCTGCCGAGCTCGCCGGAACCACCTGCTCGACTGGCAGGACAATCGTGCCGGACACGCCAAAAGGAACTGCCGGCTACACCAGAACCACTTAACCGACACTCCAGAATCACCTGCCTGGCATGCCAGAACCACCTCTCAGACGTGCCAGAAGCACGTGCCGGACATGCCGGAACGACCTACGGGACAGACCGGAACCACCTGCCTGACATGCCGGAACCACCTGCCGAGCACGCCAGAGCCACCTGCTCCCCTTGCCGGAACCACCTACCAGACAGGCCAAAATCAACAGCTGGCTGTGCGAGAACCACCTGGGGGACAGTCCGGAATCACCTGCCAGCCATGGCGGAACCACCTCTCAGACGTACCAGAACCACGTGCCGGACAATCTGGAAACACGTACTGGACAGACTGGAACCACCTGCCGGCCACGCCTGAACCACCTGCCGAGCACGACGGAACCACCTGCCGGACACGCCAAAATCACCTGCGGGCTACTCCACAACCACTTGGAGGACTCTCCGGGATGACCTGCCGGGCATGCTGGAACCACCTCTCAGACGCGCCAGAACCATGTGGCAGACAGTCCGGAATCACCTGTTGGGCATGTGGAACCACCTCTGAGACGTACCAGAACCACCTGCCGGACACGCCAAAATCACCTGCCGGCTACGCCAGAACCACTTGGCGGACACTCCGGAATCACCTGCCGGGCATGCCAGCACAACCTCTCAGAAGTGCCAGAAGCACGTGCCGGACAGGCCGGAACCATCTCCCGGACAGACTGGAACCACAGGAAACACTCGCTGGAACCACCTGCTTGACTCACCGGTCCCACCTGCAGGACACACCAAAATCACCTGCCCGCTACACCAGAACCACTTGGCGCACAAGCCGGAATCACGTGAAGGGCATGCCGGCACAACCTCACAGACGTGCCAGAACCTCCTGCCGGACACCTCAGAACCACCTGCCAGACAGACTGCAACCACCTGCCGGACACGCGGGAACCACCGGCTCGACCCGCCGGAACCACTGCCACACATGCAAAATCACCTGCCGGCTACACCAGAACCACTTGGCAAACAATCCGGAATCACCTGAAGGGCATGCCGGAACCACCTCTCAGACATGCCAGAACCACGTGCCAATGACACCAGAAGCACCTGCCGAGCATGCCGGAACCACCTGCTCGACTCGCCAGAACCACCTGCCAGTCATGCAAAAATCACCTGCCGGCTTCGCCACAACCAGTTGGTGAACACTTCCCCATCACCTGCCGGGCTTGCTGGAACCACCTGCCGGTCACGTCAAAATCACCTGCCAACTACGCCAGAACCACTTGTCGACACTGCGGAAACACCTGTCGGGCCGGCCAGAACTACATCTCAGACGTGCCAGAACCTTGTGCGTGTGATGCCGGAACCACGCCCCGAACAGACGGAAACCACCTGCCAGACCCGCCTGAACCACCTGCCGAGCACGCCGGAGCCACCTGTTCGACTCACCGGAAGCACCTGCCAGACAGGCCAAAATCAACAGCTGGCTATGCGAGAACCATCTGGCGGACAGTCCGGAATCACCTGCCGGGCATGCAGGAACCACCTCTCAGATGTAACGGAACCACGAGCCGGACACGCTGGAACCACGTCCTGGACAGACTGGAACCACCTGCCGAGCACTCCGGAACCACCTGCTCGACTCGCACGACCCACGTGCTGGACACGCCAAAATGAACTTTCGGCTACACCAGAACCACTTACCCGACCCTCCAGAATCATCTGCCTGGCATGCCAGAACCACCTCTCACACGTTCCAGAAGCACGTGCCGGACATGCCGGAACGACCGATCGGACAGAACGGAACCACCTGCCAGACACGCCGGAACCACCTGCTGAACACGCCACAGCCACCTGCTCGACTCGCCGGATCCACTGGCCGGACAGGCCAATATCAACTGCTGGCTATGCCAGAACCACCTGGGGGACAGTCCGGAATCACCTGCCAGCCATGGCGGAACCACCTCTCAGACGTACAAGAACCACGTGCCGGACAAGCTGGAAACACTTACTGGACAGACTGGAACCACCTGCCGGCCACGCCTGAACCACCTGCCGAGCACGATGGAACCACCTGCCGGACACGCCAAAATCACCTGCGGGGTACACCAGAACCACTTGGAGAACTCTCCGGGATGACCTGCCGGGCATGCTGGAACCACCTCTCAGACGTACCAGAAGCACGTGGCGGACACCCCAGCACCACCTGCCGGACAGACCGCAACCACCTGCCGGACAGGCCGGAACCACCGGCTCGACCCGACGGAACCACCGCCGGACATGCAAAATCACCTGCCGGCTACGCCAGAACCACTTGGCGAACACTCCGGAATCACCTGCCGGGCATGCCGGAACCACCTCTCAGACATGCCAGAACCACGTGCCAATGACCCCGGAAGCACCTGTCGAGCACGCCGGAACCACCTGCTCGACTCGCCAGAACCACCTGCCGGACACGCCAAAATCACCTGCCGGCTACGCCACAACCACTCGGCAGGCACTCCGGTATCAGCTGCCGGGCATGCCGGAACCACCTCTCAGAGGTGCCAGAACCACATGCCGGTGAGACTGGAAGCAACTGCCGAACTCGCCGGAAACACCTGCTGGACATGCCGGAACCACCTGCCTGACAGTCCAAAATCATATGCCGGCTATGCCAAAACCACTTGGTGGACGCTCCAGAATCTCCTGGAGGGCATGCCGGAACCACGTCATGGACAGACTGCAAACACCTGCCAGACACGCCAGAACCACCTTCTCGAGTCGCCAGAACCACCTGCCGGACACGCCAAAATCACCTGCCGGCTACGCCACAACCAGTTGGTGAACACTTCGGAATCACCTGCCGCGCTTGCCGGAACCACCTGCCGGTCACGCCAAAATCACCTGCCGGCTACGCCAGAACCACTCGGCAGAGACTCCGGAACCACCTCCAGGACAGACCTGAATCACCTGCCGGACACGCCGGGACCACCTGCTTGACTCGCCAGAACCACCTGCCGGACACGCCAAAATCACCAGCCGGCTACTCCACAACCACTTGTCGAACACTCCAGAATCACCTGCCGGGCATGTTGGAAGCACCTCTCAGACGCGCCAGAACCATGTGGCAGAGAGTCCGGAATCACCTGTTGGGCATGTGGAACCACCTCTGAGACGTACCAGAACCACCTGCCGGACACGCCAAAATCACCTGCCGGCTATGCCAGAACCACTTGGCGGACACTCCGGAATCACCTGCCGGGCATGCCAGAACCAGCTCTCAGAAACACCAGAACCACATGCTGGACACGCCGGAAGCACCTGCTGAGCATGCCTGAGCCACCTGCTCGACTCGCAAGAAACACCTGCCGGACACGCCAAAATCACCTGCCGAGTACGCCAGAACCACTTGGCGGACACTCCGGAATCACAGGTCGGGCATGCCAGAACCACCTCTCAGACTTGCCAGAACCATGTTCCGGACACGCCGGTACCACCTGCCGAGTATGCCGGAACCACCTGATCCACTCCCGAGGACCACCTGCTGGACACGCCAAAATCACCTGCTGGCTACGCCAGAACCACTCGGCAGACACTCCGGAATAACCTGCCAGGCATGCCGGAACCACCTATTAGACATGCCAGAAGGACGTGTCGGACACGCCGGAAACACCTACCGGACAGACCGGAACCACCTGCCAGACATCCAGGAACCACCTGCCGAGCACGCCGGAGCTGCGTGCTCGATAGGCCGGAACCACCTGCCAGACAGGCCAAAATCAACAGCTGGCTATGCTAGAAACACCTGGCGGACAGTCCAAAATCACCTGCCTGGCATGCAGGAACCACCTCTCAGACGTAACAGAACCACGTTCCGGACACGCTGGAACCACATCCTGGACAGACTGGAACCACCTGCCGAGCTCGCCGGAACCACCTGCTCGACTGGCAGGACAATCGTGCCGGACACGCCAAAAGGAACTGCCGGCTACACCAGAACCACTTAACCGACACTCCAGAATCACCTGCCTGGCATGCCAGAACCACCTCTCAGACGTGCCAGAAGCACGTGCCGGACATGCCGGAACGACCTACGGGACAGACCGGAACCACCTGCCTGACATGCCGGAACCACCTGCCGAGCACGCCAGAGCCACCTGCTCCCCTTGCCGGAACCACCTGCCAGACAGGCCAAAATCAACAGCTGGCTGTGCGAGAACCACCTGGGGGACAGTCCGGAATCACCTGCCAGCCATGGCGGAACCACCTCTCAGACGTACCAGAACCACGTGCCGGGCAATCTGGAATCACGTACTGGACAGACTGGAACCACCTGCCGGCCACGCCTGAACCACCTGCCGAGCACGACGGAACCACCTGCCGGACACGCCAAAATCACCTGCGGGCTACTCCACAACCAGTTGGAGGACTCTCCGGGATGACCTGCCGGGCATGCTGGAACCACCTCTCAGACGCGCCAGAACCATGTGGCAGACAGTCCGGAATCACCTGTTGGGCATGTGGAACCACCTCTGAGACGTACCAGAACCACCTGCCGGACACGCCAAAATCACCTGCCGGCTACGCCAGAACCACTTGGCGGACACTCCGGAATCACCTGCCGGGCATGCCAGCACAAACTCTCAGAAGTGCCAGAAGCACGTGCCGGACCGGCCGGAACCATCTCCCGGACAGACTGGAACCACAGGAAACACTCGCCGGAACCACCTGCTTGACTCACCGGTCCCACCTGCAGGACACGCCAAAATCACCTGCGGGGTACACCAGAACCACTTGGAGAACTCTCCGGGATGACCTGCCGGGCATGCTGGAACCACCTCTCAGACGTACCAGAAGCACGTGGCGGACACCCCAGCACCACCTGCCGGACAGACCGCAACCACCTGCCGGACAGGCCGGAACCACAGGCTCGACCCGACGGAACCACCGCCGGACATGCAAAATCACCTGCCGGCTACGCCAGAACCACTTGGCGAACACTCCGGAATCACCTGCCGGGCATGCCGGAACCACCTCTCAGACATGCCAGAACCACGTGCCAATGACCCCGGAAGCACCTGTCGAGCACACCGGAACCACCTGCTCGACTCGCCAGAACCACCTGCCGGACATGCCAAAATCACCTGCCGGCTACGCCACAACCACTCGGCAGGCACTCCGGTATCAGCTGCCGGGCATGCCGGAACCACCTCTCAGAGGTGCCAGAACCACATGCCGGAGAGACTGGAAGCAACTGCCGAACTCGCCGGAAACACCTGCTGGACATGCCGGAACCACCTGCCTGACAGTCCAAAATCATATGCCGGCTATGCCAAAACCACTTGGTGGACGCTCCAGAATCTCCTGGAGGGCATGCCGGAACCACGTCATGGACAGACTGCAAACACCTGCCAGACACGCCAGAACCACCTTCTCGAGTCGCCAGAACCACCTGCCGGACACGCCAAAATCACCTGCCGGCTTCGCCACAACCAGTTGGTGAACACTTCCCCATCACCTGCCGGGCTTGCTGGAACCACCTGCCGGTCACGTCAAAATCACCTGCCAACTACGCCAGAACCACTTGTCGACACTGTGGAAACACCTGTCGGGCCGGCCAGAACTACATCTCAGACGTGCCAGAACCTTGTGCGTGTGATGCCGGAACCACACCCCGAACAGACGGAAACCACCTGCCAGACCCGCCTGAACCACCTGCCGAGCACGCCGGAGCCACCTGTTCGACTCACCGGAAGCACCTGCCAGACAGGCCAAAATCAACAGCTGGCTATGCGAGAACCATCTGTTGGACAGTCCGGAATCACCTGCCGGGCATGCAGGAACCACCTCTCAGATGTAACGGAACCACGAGCCGGACACGCTGGAACCACGTCCTGGACAGACTGGAACCACCTGCCGAGCACTCCGGAACCACCTGCTCGACTCGCACGACCCACGTGCTGGACACGCCAAAATGAACTTTCGGCTACACCAGAACCACTTACCCGACACTCCAGAATCACCTGCCTGGCATGCCAGAACCACCTCTCACACGTTGCAGAAGCACGTGCCGGACATGCCGGAACGACCGATCGGACAGAACGGAACCACCTGCCAGACACGCCGGAACCACCTGCTGAACACGCCACAGCCACCTGCTCGACTTGCCGGATCCACTGGCCGGACAGGCCAATATCAACTGCTGGCTATGCCAGAACCACCTGGGGGACAGTCCGGAATCACCTGCCAGCCATGGCGGAACCACCTCTCAGACGTACAAGAACCACGTGCCGGACAAGCTCGAAACACTTACTGGACAGACTGGAACCACCTGCCGGCCACGCCTGAACCACCTGCCGAGCACGATGGAACCACCTGCCAGACACGCCAAAATCACGTGCGGGGTACACCAGAACCACTTGGAGAACTCTCCGGGATGACCTGCCGGGCATGCTGGAACCACCTCTCAGACGTACCAGAAGCACGTGGCGGACACCCCAGCACCACCTGCCGGACAGACCGCAACCACCTGCCGGACAGGCCGGAACCACAGGCTCGACCCGACGGAACCACCGCCGGACATGCAAAATCACCTGCCGGCTACGCCAGAACCACTTGGCGAACACTCCGGAATCACCTGCCGGGCATGCCGGAACCACCTCTCAGACATGCCAGAACCACGTGCCAATGACCCCGGAAGCACCTGTCGAGCACGCCGGAACCACCTGCTCGACTCGCCAGAACCACCTGCCGGACACGCCAAAATCACCTGCCGGCTACGCCACAACCACTCGGCAGGCACTCCGGTATCAGCTGCCGGGCATGCCGGAACCACCTCTCAGAGGTGCCAGAACCACATGCCGGAGAGACTGGAAGCAACTGCCGAACTCGCCGGAAACACCTGCTGGACATGCCGGAACCACCTGCCTGACAGTCCAAAATCATATGCCGGCTATGCCAAAACCACTTGGTGGACGCTCCAGAATCTCCTGGAGGGCATGCCGGAACCACGTCATGGACAGACTGCAAACACCTGCCAGACACGCCAGAACCACCTTCTCGAGTCGCCAGAACCACCTGCCGGACACGCCAAAATCACCTGCCGGCTACGCCACAACCAGTTGGTGAACACTTCGGAATCACCTGCCGCGCTTGCCGGAACCACCTGCCGGTCACGCCAAAATCACCTGCCGGCTACGCCAGAACCACTCGGCAGAGACTCCGGAACCACCTCCAGGACAGACCAGAATCACCTGCCGGACACGCCGGAACCACCTGCTCGACTCGCCAGAGCCACCTGCCGGACACGCCAAAATCACCTGCCGGCTACGCCAGAACCACTCGGCAGAGACTCCGGAACCACCTCCAGGACAGACTGGAATCACCTGCCGGACACGCCCGGACCACCTGCTTGACTCGCCAGAACCTGCTGCTGGACACGCCAAAATCACCAGCCGGCTACTCCACAACCACTTGTCGAACACTCCAGGATCACCTGCCGGGCATGTTGGAAGCACCTCTCAGACGCGCCAGAACCATGTGGCAGAGAGTCCGGAATCACCTGTTGGGCATGTGGAACCACCTCTGAGACGTACCAGAACCACCTGCCGGACACGCCAAAATCACCTGCCGGCTATGCCAGAACCACTTGGCGGACACTCCGGAATCACCTGCCGGGCATGCCAGAACCAGCTCTCAGAAACACCAGAACCACATGCTGGACACGCCGGAAGCACCTGCTGAGCATGCCTGAGCCACCTGCTCGACTCGCAAGAAACACCTGCCGGACACGCCAAAATCACCTGCCGAGTACGCCAGAACCACTTGGCGGACACTCCGGAATCACAGGTCGGGCATGCCAGAACCACCTCTCAGAGTTGCCAGAACCATGTTCCGGACACGCCGGTACCACCTGCCGAGTATGCCGGAACCACCTGATCCACTCCCGAGGACCACCTGCTGGACACGCCAAAATCACCTGCTGGCTACGCCAGAACCACTCGGCAGACACTCCGGAATAACCTGCCAGGCATGCCGGAACCACCTATTAGACATGCCAGAAGGACGTGTCGGACACGCCGGAAACACCTACCGGACAGACCGGAACCACCTGCCAGACATCCAGGAACCACCTGCCGAGCACGCCGGAGCTGCGTGTTCGATAGGCCGGAACCACCTGCCAGACAGGCCAAAATCAACAGCTGGCTATGCTAGAAACACCTGGTGGACAGTCCAAAATCACCTGCCTGGCATGCAGGAACCACCTCTCAGACGTAACAGAACCACATTCCGGACACGCTGGAACCACATCCTGGACAGACTGGAACCACCTGCCGAGCTCGCCGGAACCACCTGCTCGACTGGCAGGACAATCGTGCCGGACACGCCAAAAGGAACTGCCGGCTACACCAGAACCACTTAACCGACACTCCAGAATCACCTGCCTGGCATGCCAGAACCACCTCTCAGACGTGCCAGAAGCACGTGCCGGACATGCCGGAACGACCTACGGGACAGACCGGAACCACCTGCCTGACATGCCGGAACCACCTGCCGAGCACGCCAGAGCCACCTGCTCCCCTTGCCGGAACCACCTGCCAGACAGGCCAAAATCAACAGCTGGCGGTGCGAGAACCACCTGGGGGACAGTCCGGAATCACCTGCCAGCCATGGCGGAACCACCTCTCAGACGTACCAGAACCACGTGCCGGACAATCTGGAAACACGTACTGGACAGACTGGAACCACCTGCCGGCCACGCCTGAACCACCTGCCGAGCACGACGGAACCACCTGCCGGACACGCCAAAATCACCTGCGGGCTACTCCACAACCACTTGGAGGACTCTCCGGGATGACCTGCCGGGCATGCCTGAACCACCTCTCAGACGCGCCAGAACCATGTGGCAGACAGTCCGGAATCACCTGTTGGGCATGTGGAACCACCTCTGAGACGTACCAGAACCACCTGCCGGACACGCCAAAATCACCTGCCGGCTACGCCAGAACCACTTGGCGGACACTCCGGAATCACCTGCCGGGCATGCCAGCACAACCTCTCAGAAGTGCCAGAAGCACGTGCCGGACAGGCCGGAACCATCTCCCGGACAGACTGGAACCACAGGAAACACTCGCCGGAACCACCTGCTTGACTCACCGGTCCCACCTGCAGGACACACCAAAATCACCTGCCCGCTACACCAGAACCACTTGGCGCACAAGCCGGAATCACGTGAAGGGCATGCCGGCACAACCTCACAGACGTGCCAGAACCTCCTGCCGGACACCTCAGAACCACCTGCCAGACAGACTGCAACCACCTGCCGGACACGCGGGAACCACCGGCTCGACCCGCCGGAACCACTGCCAGACATGCAAAATCACCTGCCGGCTACACCAGAACCACTTGGCAAACACTCCGGAATCACCTGAAGGGCATGCCGGAACCACCTCTCAGACATGCCAGAACCACGTGCCAATGACACCAGAAGCACCTGCCGAGCATGCCGGAACCACCTGCTCGACTCGCCAGAACCACCTGCCAGTCATGCAAAAATCACCTGCCGGCTTCGCCACAACCAGTTGGTGAACACTTCCCCATCACCTGCCGGGCTTGCTGGAACCACCTGCCGGTCACGTCAAAATCACCTGCCAACTACGCCAGAACCACTTGTCGACACTGCGGAAACACCTGTCGGGCCGGCCAGAACTACATCTCAGACGTGCCAGAACCTTGTGCGTGTGATGCCGGAACCACACCCCGAACAGACGGAAACCACCTGCCAGACCCGCCTGAACCACCTGCCGAGCATGCCGGAGCCACCTGTTCGACTCACCGGAAGCACCTGCCAGACAGGCCAAAATCAACAGCTGGCTATGCGAGAACCATCTGGCGGACAGTCCGGAATCACCTGCCGGGCATGCAGGAACCACCTCTCAGATGTAACGGAACCACGAGCCGGACACGCTGGAACCACGTCCTGGACAGACTGGAACCACCTGCCGAGCACTCCGGAACCACCTGCTCGACTCGCACGACCCACGTGCTGGACACGCCAAAATGAACTTTCGGCTACACCAGAACCACTTACCCGACACTCCAGAATCACCTGCCTGGCATGCCAGAACCACCTCTCACACGTTCCAGAAGCACGTGCCAGACATGCCGGAACGACCGATCGGACAGAACGGAACCACCTGCCAGACACGCCGGAACCACCTGCTGAACACGCCACAGCCACCTGCTCGACTCGCCGGATCCACCGGCCGGACAGGCCAATATCAACTGCTGGCTATGCCAGAACCACCTGGGGGACAGTCCGGAATCACCTGCCAGCCATGGCGGAACCACCTCTCAGACGTACAAGAACCACGTGCCGGACAAGCTGGAAACACTTACTGGACAGACTGGAACCACCTGCCGGCCACGCCTGAACCACCTGCCGAGCACGATGGAACCACCTGCCGGACACGCCAAAATCACCTGCGGGGTACACCAGAACCACTTGGAGAACTCTCCGGGATGACCTGCCGGGCATGCTGGAACCACCTCTCAGACGTACCAGAAGCACGTGGCGGACACCCCAGCACCACCTGCCGGACAGACCGCAACCACCTGCCGGACAGGCCGGAACCACCGGCTCGACCCGACGGAACCACCGCCAGACATGCAAAATCACCTGCCGGCTACGCCAGAACCACTTGGCGAACACTCCGGAATCACCTGCCGGGCATGCCGGAACCACCTCTCAGACATGCCAGAACCACGTGCCAATGACCCCGGAAGCACCTGTCGAGCACGCCGGAACCACCTGCTCGACTCGCCAGAACCACCTGCCGGACACGCCAAAATCACCTGCCGGCTACGCCACAACCACTCGGCAGGCACTCCGGTATCAGCTGCCGGGCATGCCGGAACCACCTCTCAGAGGTGCAAGAACCACATGCCGGAGAGACTGGAAGCAACTGCCGAACTCGCCGGAAACACCTGCTGGACATGCCGGAACCACCTGCCTGACAGTCCAAAATCATATGCCGGCTATGCCAAAACCACTTGGTGGACGCTCCAGAATCTCCTGGAGGGCATGCCGGAACCACGTCATGGACAGACTGCAAACACCTGCCAGACACGCCAGAACCACCTTCTCGAGCCGCCAGAACCACCTGCCGGACACGCCAAAATCACCTGCCGGCTACGCCACAACCAGTTGGTGAACACTTCGGAATCACCTGCCGCGCTTGCCGGAACCACCTGCCGGTCACGCCAAAATCACCTGCCGGCTACGCCAGAACCACTCGGCAGAGACTCCGGAACCACCTCCAGGACAGACGAGAATCACCTGCCGGACATGCCGGAACCACCTGCTCGACTCGCCAGAGCCACCTGCCGGACACGCCAAAATCACCTGCCGGCTACGCCAGAACCACTCGGCAGAGACTCCGGAACCACCTCCAGGACAGACCGGAATCACCTGCCGGACACGCCGGGACCACCTGCTTGACTCGCCAGAACCACCTGCCGGACACGCCAAAATCACCAGCCGGCTACTCCACAACCACTTGTCGAACACTCCAGAATCACCTGCCGGGCATGTTGGAAGCACCTCTCAGACGCGCCAGAACCATGTGGCAGAGAGTCCGGAATCACCTGTTGGGCATGTGGAACCACCTCTGAGACGTACCAGAACCACCTGCCGGACACGCCAAAATCACCTGCCGGCTATGCCAGAACCACTTGGCGGACACTCCGGAATCACCTGCCGGGCATGCCAGAACCAGCTCTCAGAAACACCAGAACCACATGCTGGACACGCCGGAAGCACCTGCTGAGCATGCCTGAGCCACCTGCTCGACTCGCAAGAAACACCTGCCGGACACGCCAAAATCACCTGCCGAGTACGCCAGAACCACTTGGCGGACACTCCGGAATCACAGGTCGGGCATGCCAGAACCACCTCTCAGACTTGCCAGAACCATGGTCCGGACACGCCGGTACCACCTGCCGAGTATGCCGGAACCACCTGATCCACTCCCGAGGACCACCTGCTGGACACGCCAAAATCACCTGCTGGCTACGCCAGAACCACTCGGCAGACACTCCGGAATAACCTGCCAGGCATGCCGGAACCACCTATTAGACATGCCAGAAGGACGTGTCGGACACGCCGGAAACACCTACCGGACAGACCGGAACCACCTGCCAGACATCCAGGAACCACCTGCCGAGCACGCCGGAGCTGCGTGCTCGATAGGCCGGAACCACCTGCCAGACAGGCCAAAATCAACAGCTGGCTATGCTAGAAACACCTGGCGGACAGTCCAAAATCACCTGCCTGGCATGCAGGAACCACCTCTCAGACGTAACAGAACCACGTTCCGGACACGCTGGAACCACATCCTGGACAGACTGGAACCACCTGCCGAGCTCGCCGGAACCACCTGCTCGACTGGCAGGACAATCGTGCCGGACACGCCAAAAGGAACTGCCGGCTACACCAGAACCACTTAACCGACACTCCAGAATCACCTGCCTGGCATGCCAGAACCACCTCTCAGACGTGCCAGAAGCACGTGCCGGACATGCCGGAACGACCTACGGGACAGACCGGAACCACCTGCCTGACATGCCGGAACCACCTGCCGAGCACGCCAGAGCCACCTGCTCCCCTTGCCGGAACCACCTGCCAGACAGGCCAAAATCAACAGCTGGCTGTGCGAGAACCACCTGGGGGACAGTCCGGAATCACCTGCCAGCCATGGCGGAACCACCTCTCAGACGTACCAGAACCACGTGCCGGACAATCTGGAAACACGTACTGGATAGACTGGAACCACCTGCCGGCCACGCCTGAACCACCTGCCGAGCACGACGGAACCACCTGCCGGACACGCCAAAATCACCTGCGGGCTACTCCACAACCACTTGGAGGACTCTCCGGGATGACCTGCCGGGCATGCTGGAACCACCTCTCAGACGCGCCAGAACCATGTGGCAGACAGTCCGGAATCACCTGTTGGGCATGTGGAACCACCTCTGAGACGTACCAGAACCACCTGCCGGACACGCCAAAATCACCTGCCGGCTACGCCAGAACCACTTGGCGGACACTCCGGTATCACCTGCCGGGCATGCCAGCACAACCTCTCAGAAGTGCCAGAAGCACGTGCCGGACAGGCCGGAACCATCTCCCGGACAGACTGGAACCACAGGAAACACTCGCCGGAACCACCTGCTTGACTCACTGGTCCCACCTGCAGGACACACCAAAATCACCTGCCCGCTACACCAGAACCACTTGGCGCACAAGCCGGAATCACGTGAAGGGCATGCCGGCACAACCTCACAGACGTGCCAGAACCTCCTGCCGGACACCTCAGAACCACCTGCCAGACAGACTGCAACCACCTGCCGGACACGCGGGAACCACCGGCTCGACCCGCCGGAACCACTGCCAGACATGCAAAATCACCTGCCGGCTACACCAGAACCACTTGGCAAACAATCCGGAATCACCTGAAGGGCATGCCGGAACCACCTCTCAGACATGCCAGAACCACGTGCCAATGACACCAGAAGCACCTGCCGAGCATGCCGGAACCACCTGCTCGACTCGCCAGAACCACCTGCCAGTCATGCAAAAATCACCTGCCGGCTTCGCCACAACCAGTTGGTGAACACTTCCCCATCACCTGCCGGGCTTGCTGGAACCACCTGCCGGTCACGTCAAAATCACCTGCCAACTACGCCAGAACCACTTGTCGACACTGCGGAAACACCTGTCGGGCCGGCCAGAACTACATCTCAGACGTGCCAGAACCTTGTGCGTGTGATGCCGGAACCACGCCCCGAACAGACGGAAACCACCTGCCAGACCCGCCTGAACCACCTGCCGAGCACGCCGGAGCCACCTGTTCGACTCACCGGAAGCACCTGCCAGACAGGCCAAAATCAACAGCTGGCTATGCGAGAACCATCTGGCGGACAGTCCGGAATCACCTGCCGGGCATGCAGGAACCACCTCTCAGATGTAACGGAACCACGAGCCGGACACGCTGGAACCACGTCCTGGACAGACTGGAACCACCTGCCGAGCACTCCGGAACCACCTGCTCGACTCGCACGACCCACGTGCTGGACACGCCAAAATGAACTTTCGGCTACACCAGAACCACTTACCCGACACTCCAGAATCACCTGCCTGGCATGCCAGAACCACCTCTCACACGTTCCAGAAGCACGTGCCGGACATGCCGGAACGACCGATCGGACAGAACGGAACCACCTGCCAGACACGCCGGAACCACCTGCTGAACACGCCACAGCCACCTGCTCGACTTGCCGGATCCACTGGCCGGACAGGCCAATATCAACTGCTGGCTATGCCAGAACCACCTGGGGGACAGTCCGGAATCACCTGCCAGCCATGGCGGAACCACCTCTCAGACGTACAAGAACCACGTGCCGGACAAGCTGGAAACACTTACTGGACAGACTGGAACCACCTGCCGGCCACGCCTGAACCACCTGCCGAGCACGATGGAACCACCTGCCGGACACGCCAAAATCACCTGCGGGGTACACCAGAACCACTTGGAGAACTCTCCGGGATGACCTGCCGGGCATGCTGGAACCACCTCTCAGACGTACCAGAAGCACGTGGCGGACACCCCAGCACCACCTGCCGGACAGACCGCAACCACCTGCCGGACAGGCCGGAACCACAGGCTCGACCCGACGGAACCACCGCCGGACATGCAAAATCACCTGCCGGCTACGCCAGAACCACTTGGTGAACACTCCTGAATCACCTGCCGGGCATGCCGGAACCACCTCTCAGACATGCCAGAACCACGTGCCAATGACCCCGGAAGCACCTGTCGAGCACGCCGGAACCACCTGCTCGACTCGCCAGAACCACCTGCCGGACACGCCAAAATCACCTGCCGGCTACGCCACAACCACTCGGCAGGCACTCCGGTATCAGCTGCCGGGCATGCCGGAACCACCTCTCAGAGGTGCCAGAACCACATGCCGGAGAGACTGGAAGCAACTGCCGAACTCGCCGGAAACACCTGCTGGACATGCCGGAACCACCTGCCTGACAGTCCAAAATCATATGCCGGCTATGCCAAAACCACTTGGTGGACGCTCCAGAATCTCCTGGAGGGCATGCCGGAACCACGTCATGGACAGACTGCAAACACCTGCCAGACACGCCAGAACCACCTTCTCGAGTCGCCAGAACCACCTGCCGGACACGCCAAAATCACCTGCCGGCTACGCCACAACCAGTTGGTGAACACTTCGGAATCACCTGCCGCGCTTGCCGGAACCACCTGCCGGTCACGCCAAAATCACCTGCCGGCTATGCCACAACCAGTTGGTGAACACTTCGGAATCACCTGCCGCGCTTGCCGGAACCACCTGCCGGTCACGCCAAAATCACGTGCTGGCTACGCCAGAACCACTCGGCAGAGACTCCGGAACCACCTCCAGGACAGACCAGAATCACCTGCCGGACACGCCGGAACCACCTGCTCGACTCGCCAGAGCCACCTGCCGGACACGCCAAAATCACCTGCCGGCTACGCCAGAACCACTCGGCAGAGACTCCGGAACCACCTCCAGGACAGACCGGAATCACCTGCCGGACACGCCGGGACCCCCTTCTTGACTCGCCAGAACCACCTGCCGGACACGCCAAAATCACCAGCCGGCTACTCCACAACCACTTGTCGAACACTCCAGAATCACCTGCCGGGCATGTTGGAAGCACCTCTCAGACGCGCCAGAACCATGTGGCAGAGAGTCCGGAATCACCTGTTGGGCATGTGGAACCACCTCTGAGATGTACCAGAACCACCTGCCGGACACGCCAAAATCACCTGCCGGCTATGCCAGAACCACTTGGCGGACACTCCGGAATCACCTGCCGGGCATGCCAGAACCAGCTCTCAGAAACACCAGAACCACATGCTGGACACGCCGGAAGCACCTGCTGAGCATGCCTGAGCCACCTGCTCGACTCGCAAGAAACACCTGCCGGACACGCCAAAATCACCTGCCGAGTACGCCAGAACCACTTGGCGGACACTCCGGAATCACAGGTCGGGCATGCCAGAACCACCTCTCAGACTTGCCAGAACCATGTTCCGGACACGCCGGTACCACCTGCCGAGTATGCCGGAACCACCTGATCCACTCCCGAGGACCACCTGCTGGACACGCCAAAATCACCTGCTGGCTACGCCAGAACCACTCGGCAGACACTCCGGAATAACCTGCCAGGCATGCCGGAACCACCTATTAGACATGCCAGAAGGACGTGTCGGACACGCCGGAAACACCTACCGGACAGACCGGAACCACCTGCCAGACATCCAGGAACCACCTGCCGAGCACGCCGGAGCTGCGTGCTCGATAGGCCGGAACCACCTGCCAGACAGGCCAAAATCAACAGCTGGCTATGCTAGAAACACCTGGCGGACAGTCCAAAATCACCTGCCTGGCATGCAGGAACCACCTCTCAGACGTAACAGAACCACGTTCCGGACACGCTGGAACCACATCCTGGACAGACTGGAACCACCTGCCGAGCTCGCCGGAACCACCTGCTCGACTGGCAGGACAATCGTGCCGGACACGCCAAAAGGAACTGCCGGCTACACCAGAACCACTTAACCGACACTCCAGAATCACCTGCCTGGCATGCCAGAACCACCTCTCAGACGTGCCAGAAGCACGTGCCGGACATGCCGGAACGACCTACGGGACAGACCGGAACCACCTGCCTGACATGCCGGAACCACCTGCCGAGCACGCCAGAGCCACCTGCTCCCCTTGCCGGAACCACCTGCCAGACAGGCCAAAATCAACAGCTGGCTGTGCGAGAACCACCTGGGGGACAGTCCGGAATCACCTGCCAGCCATGGCGGAACCACCTCTCAGACGTACCAGAACCACGTGCCGGACAATCTGGAAACACGTACTGGACAGACTGGAACCACCTGCTGGCCACGCCTGAACCACCTGCCGAGCACGACGGAACCACCTGCCGGACACGCCAAAATCACCTGCGGGCTACTCCACAACCACTTGGAGGACTCTCCGGGATGACCTGCCGGGCATGCTGGAACCACCTCTCAGACGCGCCAGAACCATGTGGCAGACAGTCCGGAATCACCTGTTGGGCATGTGGAACCACCTCTGAGACGTACCAGAACCACCTGCCAGACACGCCAAAATCACCTGCCGGCTACGCCAGAACCACTTGGCGGACACTCCGGAATCACCTGCCGGGCATGCCAGCACAACCTCTCAGAAGTGCCAGAAGCACGTGCCGGACAGGCCGGAACCATCTCCCGGACAGACTGGAACCACAGGAAACACTCGCCGGAACCACCTGCTTGACTCACCGGTCCCACCTGCAGGACACACCAAAATCACCTGCCCGCTACACCAGAACCACTTGGCGCACAAGCCGGAATCACGTGAAGGGCATGCCGGCACAACCTCACAGACGTGCCAGAACCTCCTGCCGGACACCTCAGAACCACCTGCCAGACAGACTGCAACCACCTGCCGGACACGCGGGAACCACCGGCTCGACCCGCCGGAACCACTGCCAGACATGCAAAATCACCTGCCGGCTACACCAGAACCACTTGGCAAACACTCCGGAATCACCTGAAGGGCATGCCGGAACCACCTCTCAGACATGCCAGAACCACGTGCCAATGACACCAGAAGCACCTGCCGAGCATGCCGGAACCACCTGCTCGACTCGCCAGAACCACCTGCCAGTCATGCAAAAATCACCTGCCGGCTTCGCCACAACCAGTTGGTGAACACTTCCCCATCACCTGCCGGGCTTGCTGGAACCACCTGCCAGTCACGTCAAAATCACCTGCCAACTACGCCAGAACCACTTGTCGACACTGCGGAAACACCTGTCGGGCCGGCCAGAACTACATCTCAGACGTGCCAGAACCCTGTGCCTCTGATGCCGGAACCACGCCCCGAACAGACGGAAACCACCAGCCAGACCCGCCTGAACCACCTGCCGAGCACGCCGGAGCCACCTGTTCGACTCACCGGAAGCACCTGCCAGACAGGCCAAAATCAACAGCTGGCTATGCGAGAACCATCTGGCGGACAGTCCGGAATCACCTGCCGGGCATGCAGGAACCACCTCTCAGATGTAACGGAACCACGAGCCGGACACACTGGAACCACGTCCTGGACAGACTGGAACCACCTGCCGAGCACTCCGGAACCACCTGCTCGACTCGCACGACCCACGTGCTGGACACGCCAAAATGAACTTTCGGCTACACCAGAACCACTTACCCGACACTCCAGAATCACCTGCCTGGCATGCCAGAACCACCTCTCACACGTTCCAGAAGCACGTGCCGGACATGCCGGAACGACCGATCGGACAGAACGGAACCACCTGCCAGACACGCCGGAACCACCTGCTGAACACGCCACAGCCACCTGCTCGACTCGCCGGATCCACCGGCCGGACAGGCCAATATCAACTGCTGGCTATGCCAGAACCACCTGGGGGACAGTCCGGAATCACCTGCCAGCCATGGCGGAACCACCTCTCAGACGTACAAGAACCACGTGCCGGACAAGCTGGAAACACTTACTGGACAGACTGGAACCACCTGCCGGCCACGCCTGAACCACCTGCCGAGCACGATGGAACCACCTGCCGGACACGCCAAAATCACCTGCGGGGTACACCAGAACCACTTGGAGAACTCTCCGGGATGACCTGCCGGGCATGCTGGAACCACCTCTCAAACGTACCAGATGCACGTGGCGGACACCACAGCACCACCTGCCGGACAGACCGCAACCACCTGCCGGACAGGCCGGAACCACCGGCTCGACCCGACGGAACCACCGCCGGACATGCAAAATCACCTGCCGGCTACGCCAGAACCACTTGGCGAACACTCCGGAATCACCTGCCGGGCATGCCGGAACCACCTCTCAGACATGCCAGAACCACGTGCCAATGACCCCGGAAGCACCTGTCGAGCACGCCGGAACCACCTGCTCGACTCGCCAGAACCACCTGCCGGACACGCCAAAATCACCTGCCGGCTACGCCACAACCACTCGGCAGGCACTCCGGTATCAGCTGCCGGGCATGCCGGAACCACCTCTCAGAGGTGCAAGAACCACATGCCGGAGAGACTGGAAGCAACTGCCGAACTCGCCGGAAACACCTGCTGGACATGCCGGAACCACCTGCCTGACAGTCCAAAATCATATGCCGGCTATGCCAAAACCACTTGGTGGACGCTCCAGAATCTCCTGGAGGGCATGCCGGAACCACGTCATGGACAGACTGCAAACACCTGCCAGACACGCCAGAACCACCTTCTCGAGTCGCCAGAACCACCTGCCGGACACGCCAAAATCACCTGCCGGCTACGCCACAACCAGTTGGTGAACACTTCGGAATCACCTGCCGCGCTTGCCGGAACCACCTGCCGGTCACGCCAAAATCACCTGCCGGCTACGCCAGAACCACTCGGCAGAGACTCCGGAACCACCTCCAGGACAGACGAGAATCACCTGCCGGACATGCCGGAACCACCTGCTCGACTCGCCAGAGCCACCTGCCGGACACGCCAAAATCACCTGCCGGCTACGCCAGAACCACTCGGCAGAGACTCCGGAACCACCTCCAGGACAGACCGGAATCACCTGCCGGACACGCCGGGACCACCTGCTTGACTCGCCAGAACCACCTGCCGGACACGCCAAAATCACCAGCCGGCTACTCCACAACCACTTGTCGAACACTCCAGAATCACCTGCCGGGCATGTTGGAAGCACCTCTCAGACGCGCCAGAACCATGTGGCAGAGAGTCCGGAATCACCTGTTGGGCATGTGGAACCACCTCTGAGACGTACCAGAACCACCTGCCGGACACGCCAAAATCACCTGCCGGCTATGCCAGAACCACTTGGCGGACACTCCGGAATCACCTGCCGGGCATGCCAGAACCAGCTCTCAGAAACACCAGAACCACATGCTGGACACGCCGGAAGCACCTGCTGAGCATGCCTGAGCCACCTGCTCGACTCGCAAGAAACACCTGCCGGACACGCCAAAATCACCTGCCGAGTACGCCAGAACCACTTGGCGGACACTCCGGAATCACAGGTCGGGCATGCCAGAACCACCTCTCAGACTTGCCAGAACCATGGTCCGGACACGCCGGTACCACCTGCCGAGTATGCCGGAACCACCTGATCCACTCCCGAGGACCACCTGCTGGACACGCCAAAATCACCTGCTGGCTACGCCAGAACCACTCGGCAGACACTCCGGAATAACCTGCCAGGCATGCCGGAACCACCTATTAGACATGCCAGAAGGACGTGTCGGACACGCCGGAAACACCTACCGGACAGACCGGAACCACCTGCCAGACATCCAGGAACCACCTGCCGAGCACGCCGGAGCTGCGTGCTCGATAGGCCGGAACCACCTGCCAGACAGGCCAAAATCAACAGCTGGCTATGCTAGAAACACCTGGCGGACAGTCCAAAATCACCTGCCTGGCATGCAGGAACCACCTCTCAGACGTAACAGAACCACGTTCCGGACACGCTGGAACCACATCCTGGACAGACTGGAACCACCTGCCGAGCTCGCCGGAACCACCTGCTCGACTGGCAGGACAATCGTGCCGGACACGCCAAAAGGAACTGCCGGCTACACCAGAACCACTTAACCGACACTCCAGAATCACCTGCCTGGCATGCCAGAACCACCTCTCAGACGTGCCAGAAGCACGTGCCGGACATGCCGGAACGACCTACGGGACAGACCGGAACCACCTGCCTGACATGCCGGAACCACCTGCCGAGCACGCCAGAGCCACCTGCTCCCCTTGCCGGAACCACCTGCCAGACAGGCCAAAATCAACAGCTGGCTGTGCGAGAACCACCTGGGGGACAGTCCGGAATCACCTGCCAGCCATGGCGGAACCACCTCTCAGACGTACCAGAACCACGTGCCGGACAATCTGGAAACACGTACTGGATAGACTGGAACCATCTGCCGGCCACGCCTGAACCACCTGCCGAGCACGACGGAACCACCTGCCGGACACGCCAAAATCACCTGCGGGCTACTCCACAACCACTTGGAGGACTCTCCGGGATGACCTGCCGGGCATGCTGGAACCACCTCTCAGACGCGCCAGAACCATGTGGCAGACAGTCCGGAATCACCTGTTGGGCATGTGGAACCACCTCTGAGACGTACCAGAACCACCTGCCGGACACGCCAAAATCACCTGCCGGCTACGCCAGAACCACTTGGCGGACACTCCGGTATCACCTGCCGGGCATGCCAGCACAACCTCTCAGAAGTGCCAGAAGCACGTGCCGGACAGGCCGGAACCATCTCCTGGACAGACTGGAACCACAGGAAACACTCGCCGGAACCACCTGCTTGACTCACCGGTCCCACCTGCAGGACACACCAAAATCACCTGCCCGCTACACCAGAACCACTTGGCGCACAAGCCGGAATCACGTGAAGGGCATGCCGGCACAACCTCACAGACGTGCCAGAACCTCCTGCCGGACACCTCAGAACCACCTGCCAGACAGACTGCAACCACCTGCCGGACACGCGGGAACCACCGGCTCGACCCGCCGGAACCACTGCCAGACATGCAAAATCACCTGCCGGCTACACCAGAACCACTTGGCAAACAATCCGGAATCACCTGAAGGGCATGCCGGAACCACCTCTCAGACATGCCAGAACCACGTGCCAATGACACCAGAAGCACCTGCCGAGCATGCCGGAACCACCTGCTCGACTCGCCAGAACCACCTGCCAGTCATGCAAAAATCACCTGCCGGCTTCGCCACAACCAGTTGGTGAACACTTCCCCATCACCTGCCGGGCTTGCTGGAACCACCTGCCGGTCACGTCAAAATCACCTGCCAACTACGCCAGAACCACTTGTCGACACTGCGGAAACACCTGTCGGGCCGGCCAGAACTACATCTCAGACGTGCCAGAACCTTGTGCGTGTGATGCCGGAACCACACCCCGAACAGACGGAAACCACCTGCCAGACCCGCCTGAACCACCTGCCGAGCACGCCGGAGCCACCTGTTCGACTCACCGGAAGCACCTGCCAGACAGGCCAAAATCAACAGCTGGCTATGCGAGAACCATCTGGCGGACAGTCCGGAATCACCTGCCGGGCATGCAGGAACCACCTCTCAGATGTAACGGAACCACGAGCCGGACACGCTGGAACCACGTCCTGGACAGACTGGAACCACCTGCCGAGCACTCCGGAACCACCTGCTCGACTCGCACGACCCACGTGCTGGACACGCCAAAATGAACTTTCGGCTACACCAGAACCACTTACCCGACACTCCAGAATCACCTGCCTGGCATGCCAGAACCACCTCTCACACGTTGCAGAAGCACGTGCCGGACATGCCGGAACGACCGATCGGACAGAACGGAACCACCTGCCAGACACGCCGGAACCACCTGCTGAACACGCCACAGCCACCTGCTCGACTTGCCGGATCCACTGGCCGGACAGGCCAATATCAACTGCTGGCTATGCCAGAACCACCTGGGGGACAGTCCGGAATCACCTGCCAGCCATGGCGGAACCACCTCTCAGACGTACAAGAACCACGTGCCGGACAAGCTGGAAACACTTACTGGACAGACTGGAACCACCTGCCGGCCACGCCTGAACCACCTGCCGAGCACGATGGAACCACCTGCCGGACACGCCAAAATCACCTGCGGGGTACACCAGAACCACTTGGAGAACTCTCCGGGATGACCTGCCGGGCATGCTGGAACCACCTCTCAGACGTACCAGAAGCACGTGGCGGACACCCCAGCACCACCTGCCGGACAGACCGCAACCACCTGCCGGACAGGCCGGAACCACAGGCTCGACCCGACGGAACCACCGCCGGACATGCAAAATCACCTGCCGGCTACGCCAGAACCACTTGGTGAACACTCCTGAATCACCTGCCGGGCATGCCGGAACCACCTCTCAGACATGCCAGAACCACGTGCCAATGACCCCGGAAGCACCTGTCGAGCACACCGGAACCACCTGCTCGACTCGCCAGAACCACCTGCCGGACACGCCAAAATCACCTGCCGGCTACGCCACAACCACTCGGCAGGCACTCCGGTATCAGCTGCCGGGCATGCCGGAACCACCTCTCAGAGGTGCCAGAACCACATGCCGGAGAGACTGGAAGCAACTGCCGAACTCGCCGGAAACACCTGCTGGACATGCCGGAACCACCTGCCTGACAGTCCAAAATCATATGCCGGCTATGCCAAAACCACTTGGTGGACGCTCCAGAATCTCCTGGAGGGCATGCCGGAACCACGTCATGGACAGACTGCAAACACCTGCCAGACACGCCAGAACCACCTTCTCGAGTCGCCAGAACCACCTGCCGGACACGCCAAAATCACCTGCCGGCTACGCCACAACCAGTTGGTGAACACTTCGGAATCACCTGCCGCGCTTGCCGGAACCACCTGCCGGTCACGCCAAAATCACCTGCCGGCTACGCCAGAACCACTCGGCAGAGACTCCGGAACCACCTCCAGGACAGACCAGAATCACCTGCCGGACACGCCGGAACCACCTGCTCGACTCGCCAGAGCCACCTGCCGGACACGCCAAAATCACCTGCCGGCTACGCCAGAACCACTCGGCAGAGACTCCGGAACCACCTCCAGGACAGACCGGAATCACCTGCCGGACACGCCGGGACCACCTGCTTGACTCGCCAGAACCTCCTGCCGGACACGCCAAAATCACCAGCCGGCTACTCCACAACCACTTGTCGAACACTCCAGGATCACCTGCCGGGCATGTTGGAAGCACCTCTCAGACGCGCCAGAACCATGTGGCAGAGAGTCCGGAATCACCTGTTGGGCATGTGGAACCACCTCTGAGACGTACCAGAACCACCTGCCGGACACGCCAAAATCACCTGCCGGCTATGCCAGAACCACTTGGCGGACACTCCGGAATCACCTGCCGGGCATGCCAGAACCAGCTCTCAGAAACACCAGAACCACATGCTGGACACGCCGGAAGCACCTGCTGAGCATGCCTGAGCCACCTGCTCGACTCGCAAGAAACACCTGCCGGACATGCCAAAATCACCTGCCGAGTACGCCAGAACCACTTGGCGGACACTCCGGAATCACAGGTCGGGCATGCCAGAACCACCTCTCAGACTTCCCAGAACCATGTTCCGGACACGCCGGTACCACCTGCCGAGTATGCCGGAACCACCTGATCCACTCCCGAGGACCACCTGCTGGACACGCCAAAATCACCTGCTGGCTACGCCAGAACCACTCGGCAGACACTCCGGAATAACCTGCCAGGCATGCCGGAACCACCTATTAGACATGCCAGAAGGACGTGTCGGACACGCCGGAAACACCTACCGGACAGACCGGAACCACCTGCCAGACATCCAGGAACCACCTGCCGAGCACGCCGGAGCTGCGTGTTCGATAGGCCGGAACCACCTGCCAGACAGGCCAAAATCAACAGCTGGCTATGCTAGAAACACCTGGCGGACAGTCCAAAATCACCTGCCTGGCATGCAGGAACCACCTCTCAGACGTAACAGAACCACGTTCCGGACACGCTGGAACCACATCCTGGACAGACTGGAACCACCTGCCGAGCTCGCCGGAACCACCTGCTCGACTGGCAGGACAATCGTGCCGGACACGCCAAAAGGAACTGCCGGCTACACCAGAACCACTTAACCGACACTCCAGAATCACCTGCCTGGCATGCCAGAACCACCTCTCAGACGTGCCAGAAGCACGTGCCGGACATGCCGGAACGACCTACGGGACAGACCGGAACCACCTGCCTGACATGCCGGAACCACCTGCCGAGCACGCCAGAGCCACCTGCTCCCCTTGCCGGAACCACCTGCCAGACAGGCCAAAATCAACAGCTGGCTGTGCGAGAACCACCTGGGGGACAGTCCGGAATCACCTGCCAGCCATGGCGGAACCAACTCTCAGACGTACCAGAACCACGTGCCGGACAATCTGGAAACACGTACTGGACAGACTGGAACCACCTGCCGGCCACGCCTGAACCACCTGCCGAGCACGACGGAACCACCTGCCGGACACGCCAAAATCACCTGCGGGCTACTCCACAACCACTTGGAGGACTCTCCGGGATGACCTGCCGGGCATGCTGGAACCACCTCTCAGACGCGCCAGAACCATGTGGCAGACAGTCCGGAATCACCTGTTGGGCATGTGGAACCACCTCTGAGACGTACCAGAACCACCTGCCGGACACGCCAAAATCACCTGCCGGCTACGCCAGAACCACTTGGCGGACACTCCGGTATCACCTGCCGGGCATGCCAGCACAACCTCTCAGAAGTGCCAGAAGCACGTGCCGGACAGGCCGGAACCATCTCCCGGACAGACTGGAACCACAGGAAACACTCGCCGGAACCACCTGCTTGACTCACCGGTCCCACCTGCAGGACACACCAAAATCACCTGCCCGCTACACCAGAACCACTTGGCGCACAAGCCGGAATCACGTGAAGGGCATGCCGGCACAACCTCACAGACGTGCCAGAACCTCCTGCCGGACACCTCAGAACCACCTGCCAGACAGACTGCAACCACCTGCCGGACACACGGGAACCACCGGCTCGACCCGCCGGAACCACTGCCAGACATGCAAAATCACCTGCCGGCTACACCAGAACCACTTGGCAAACACTCCGGAATCACCTGAAGGGCATGCCGGAACCACCTCTCAGACATGCCAGAACCACGTGCCAATGACACCAGAAGCACCTGCCGAGCATGCCGGAACCACCTGCTCGACTCGCCAGAACCACCTGCCAGTCATGCAAAAATCACCTGCCGGCTTCGCCACAACCAGTTGGTGAACACTTCCCCATCACCTGCCGGGCTTGCTGGAACCACCTGCCGGTCACGTCAAAATCACCTGCCAACTACGCCAGAACCACTTGTCGACACTGCGGAAACACCTGTCGGGCCGGCCAGAACTACATCTCAGACGTGCCAGAACCTTGTGCGTGTGATGCCGGAACCACACCCCGAACAGACGGAAACCACCTGCCAGACCCGCCTGAACCACCTGCCGAGCACGCCGGAGCCACCTGTTCGACTCACCGGAAGCACCTGCCAGACAGGCCAAAATCAACAGCTGGCTATGCGAGAACCATCTGGCGGACAGTCCGGAATCACCTGCCGGGCATGCAGGAACCACCTCTCAGATGTAACGGAACCACGAGCCGGACACGCTGGAACCACGTCCTGGACAGACTGGAACCACCTGCCGAGCACTCCGGAACCACCTGCTCGACTCGCACGACCCACGTGCTGGACACGCCAAAATGAACTTTCGGCTACACCAGAACCACTTACCCGACACTCCAGAATCACCTGCCTGGCATGCCAGAACCACCTCTCACACGTTCCAGAAGCACGTGCCGGACATGCCGGAACGACCGATCGGACAGAACGGAACCACCTGCCAGACACGCCGGAACCACCTGCTGAACACGCCACAGCCACCTGCTCGACTCGCCGGATCCACTGGCCGGACAGGCCAATATCAACTGCTGGCTATGCCAGAACCACCTGGGGGACAGTCCGGAATCCCCTGCCAGCCATGGCGGAACCACCTCTCAGACGTACAAGAACCACGTGCCGGACAAGCTGGAAACACTTACTGGACAGACTGGAACCACCTGCCGGCCACGCCTGAACCACCTGCCGAGCACGATGGAACCACCTGCCGGACACGCCAAAATCACCTGCGGGGTACACCAGAACCACTTGGAGAACTCTCCGGGATGACCTGCCGGGCATGCTGGAACCACCTCTCAGACGTACCAGAAGCACGTGGCGGACACCCCAGCACCACCTGCCGGACAGACCGCAACCACCTGCCGGACAGGCCGGAACCACCGGCTCGACCCGACGGAACCACCGCCGGACATGCAAAATCATCTGCCGGCTACGCCAGAACCACTTGGCGAACACTCCGGAATCACCTGCCGGGCATGCCGGAACCAACTCTCAGACATGCCAGAACCACGTGCCAATGACCCCGGAAGCACCTGTCGAGCACACCGGAACCACCTGCTCGACTCGCCAGAACCACCTGCCGGACATGCCAAAATCACCTGCCGGCTACGCCACAACCACTCGGCAGGCACTCCGGTATCAGCTGCCGGGCATGCCGGAACCACCTCTCAGAGGTGCCAGAACCACATGCCGGAGAGACTGGAAGCAACTGCCGAACTCGCCGGAAACACCTGCTGGACATGCCGGAACCACCTGCCTGACAGTCCAAAATCATATGCCGGCTATGCCAAAACCACTTGGTGGACGCTCCAGAATCTCCTGGAGGGCATGCCGGAACCACGTCATGGACAGACTGCAAACACCTGCCAGACACGCCAGAACCACCTTCTCGAGTTGCCAGAACCACCTGCCGGACACGCCAAAATCACCTGCCGGCTACGCCACAACCAGTTGGTGAACACTTCGGAATCACCTGCCGCGCTTGCCGGAACCACCTGCCGGTCACGCCAAAATCACCTGCCGGCTACGCCAGAACCACTCGGCAGAGACTCCGGAACCACCTCCAGGACAGACCAGAATCACCTGCCGGACACGCCGGAACCACCTGCTCGACTCGCCAGAGCCACCTGCCGGACACGCCAAAATCACCTGCCGGCTACGCCAGAACCACTCGGCAGAGACTCCGGAACCACCTCCAGGACAGACCGGAATCACCTGCCGGACACGCCGGGACCACCTGCTTGACTCGCCAGAACCACCTGCCGGACACGCCAAAATCACCAGCCGGCTACTCCACAACCACTTGTCGAACACTCCAGAATCACCTGCCGGGCATGTTGGAAGCACCTCTCAGACGCGCCAGAACCATGTGGCAGAGAGTCCGGAATCACCTGTTGGGCATGTGGAACCACCTCTGAGACGTACCAGAACCACCTGCCGGACACGCCAAAATCACCTGCCGGCTATGCCAGAACCACTTGGCGGACACTCCGGAATCACCTGCCGGGCATGCCAGAACCAGCTCTCAGAAACACCAGAACCACATGCTGGACACGCCGGAAGCACCTGCTGAGCATGCCTGAGCCACCTGCTCGACTCGCAAGAAACACCTGCCGGACACGCCAAAATCACCTGCCGAGTACGCCAGAACCACTTGGCGGACACTCCGGAATCACAGGTCGGGCATGCCAGAACCACCTCTCAGACTTGCCAGAACCATGGTCCGGACACGCCGGTACCACCTGCCGAGTATGCCGGAACCACCTGATCCACTCCCGAGGACCACCTGCTGGACACGCCAAAATCACCTGCTGGCTACGCCAGAACCACTCGGCAGACACTCCGGAATAACCTGCCAGGCATGCCGGAACCACCTATTAGACATGCCAGAAGGACGTGTCGGACACGCCGGAAACACCTACCGGACAGACCGGAACCACCTGCCAGACATCCAGGAACCACCTGCCGAGCACGCCGGAGCTGCGTGCTCGATAGGCCGGAACCACCTGCCAGACAGGCCAAAATCAACAGCTGGCTATGCTAGAAACACCTGGCGGACAGTCCAAAATCACCTGCCTGGCATGCAGGAACCACCTCTCAGACGTAACAGAACCACGTTCCGGACACGCTGGAACCACATCCTGGACAGACTGGAACCACCTGCCGAGCTCGCCGGAACCACCTGCTCGACTGGCAGGACAATCGTGCCGGACACGCCAAAAGGAACTGCCGGCTACACCAGAACCACTTAACCGACACTCCAGAATCACCTGCCTGGCATGCCAGAACCACCTCTCAGACGTGCCAGAAGCACGTGCCGGACATGCCGGAACGACCTACGGGACAGACCGGAACCACCTGCCTGACATGCCGGAACCACCTGCCGAGCACGCCAGAGCCACCTGCTCCCCTTGCCGGAACCACCTGCCAGACAGGCCAAAATCAACAGCTGGCTGTGCGAGAACCACCTGGGGGACAGTCCGGAATCACCTGCCAGCCATGGCGGAACCACCTCTCAGACGTACCAGAACCACGTGCCGGACAATCTGGAAACACGTACTGGATAGACTGGAACCATCTGCCGGCCACGCCTGAACCACCTGCCGAGCACGACGGAACCACCTGCCGGACACGCCAAAATCACCTGCGGGCTACTCCACAACCACTTGGAGGACTCTCCGGGATGACCTGCCGGTCATGCTGGAACCACCTCTCAGACGCGCCAGAACCATGTGGCAGACAGTCCGGAATCACCTGTTGGGCATGTGGAACCACCTCTGAGACGTACCAGAACCACCTGCCGGACACGCCAAAATCACCTGCCGGCTACGCCAGAACCACTTGGCGGACACTCGGGTATCACCTGCCGGGCATGCCAGCACAACCTCTCAGAAGTGCCAGAAGCACGTGCCGGACAGGCCGGAACCATCTCCTGGACAGACTGGAACCACAGGAAACACTCGCCGGAACCACCTGCTTGACTCACCGGTCCCACCTGCAGGACACACCAAAATCACCTGCCCGCTACACCAGAACCACTTGGCGCACAAGCCGGAATCACGTGAAGGGCATGCCGGCACAACCTCACAGACGTGCCAGAACCTCCTGCCGGACACCTCAGAACCACCTGCCAGACAGACTGCAACCACCTGCCGGACACGCGGGAACCACCGGCTCGACCCGCCGGAACCACTGCCAGACATGCAAAATCACCTGCCGGCTACACCAGAACCACTTGGCAAACAATCCGGAATCACCTGAAGGGCATGCCGGAACCACCTCTCAGACATGCCAGAACCACGTGCCAATGACACCAGAAGCACCTGCCGAGCATGCCGGAACCACCTGCTCGACTCGCCAGAACCACCTGCCAGTCATGCAAAAATCACCTGCCGGCTTCGCCACAACCAGTTGGTGAACACTTCCCCATCACCTGCCGGGCTTGCTGGAACCACCTGCCGGTCACGTCAAAATCACCTGCCAACTACGCCAGAACCACTTGTCGACACTGCGGAAACACCTGTCGGGCCGGCCAGAACTACATCTCAGACGTGCCAGAACCTTGTGCGTGTGATGCCGGAACCACACCCCGAACAGACGGAAACCACCTGCCAGACCCGCCTGAACCACCTGCCGAGCACGCCGGAGCCACCTGTTCGACTCACCGGAAGCACCTGCCAGACAGGCCAAAATCAACAGCTGGCTATGTGAGAACCATCTGGCGGACAGTCCGGAATCACCTGCCGGGCATGCAGGAACCACCTCTCAGATGTAACGGAACCACGAGCCGGACACGCTGGAACCACGTCCTGGACAGACTGGAACCACCTGCCGAGCACTCCGGAACCACCTGCTCGACTCGCACGACCCACGTGCTGGACACGCCAAAATGAACTTTCGGCTACACCAGAACCACTTACCCGACACTCCAGAATCACCTGCCTGGCATGCCAGAACCACCTCTCACACGTTGCAGAAGCACGTGCCGGACATGCCGGAACGACCGATCGGACAGAACGGAACCACCTGCCAGACACGCCGGAACCACCTGCTGAACACGCCACAGCCACCTGCTCGACTTGCCGGATCCACTGGCCGGACAGGCCAATATCAACTGCTGGCTATGCCAGAACCACCTGGGGGACAGTCCGGAATCACCTGCCAGCCATGGCGGAACCACCTCTCAGACGTACAAGAACCACGTGCCGGACAAGCTGGAAACACTTACTGGACAGACTGGAACCACCTGCCGGCCACGCCTGAACCACCTGCCGAGCACGATGGAACCACCTGCCGGACACGCCAAAATCACCTGCGGGGTACACCAGAACCACTTGGAGAACTCTCCGGGATGACCTGCCGGGCATGCTGGAACCACCTCTCAGACGTACCAGAAGCACGTGGCGGACACCCCAGCACCACCTGCCGGACAGACCGCAACCACCTGCCGGACAGGCCGGAACCACAGGCTCGACCCGACGGAACCACCGCCGGACATGCAAAATCACCTGCCGGCTACGCCAGAACCACTTGGTGAACACTCCTGAATCACCTGCCGGGCATGCCGGAACCACCTCTCAGACATGCCAGAACCACGTGCCAATGACCCCGGAAGCACCTGTCGAGCACACCGGAACCACCTGCTCGACTCGCCAGAACCACCTGCCGGACACGCCAAAATCACCTGCCGGCTACGCCACAACCACTCGGCAGGCACTCCGGTATCAGCTGCCGGGCATGCCGGAACCACCTCTCAGAGGTGCCAGAACCACATGCCGGAGAGACTGGAAGCAACTGCCGAACTCGCCGGAAACACCTGCTGGACATGCCGGAACCACCTGCCTGACAGTCCAAAATCATATGCCGGCTATGCCAAAACCACTTGGTGGACGCTCCAGAATCTCCTGGAGGGCATGCCGGAACCACGTCATGGACAGACTGCAAACACCTGCCAGACACGCCAGAACCACCTTCTCGAGTCGCCAGAACCACCTGCCGGACACGCCAAAATCACCTGCCGGCTACGCCACAACCAGTTGGTGAACACTTCGGAATCACCTGCCGCGCTTGCCGGAACCACCTGCCGGTCACGCCAAAATCACCTGCCGGCTACGCCAGAACCACTCGGCAGAGACTCCGGAACCACCTCCAGGACAGACCAGAATCACCTGCCGGACACGCCGGAACCACCTGCTCGACTCGCCAGAGCCACCTGCCGGACACGCCAAAATCACCTGCCGGCTACGCCAGAACCACTCGGCAGAGACTCCGGAACCACCTCCAGGACAGACCGGAATCACCTGCCGGACACGCCGGGACCACCTGCTTGACTCGCCAGAACCTCCTGCCGGACACGCCAAAATCACCAGCCGGCTACTCCACAACCACTTGTCGAACACTCCAGGATCACCTGCCGGGCATGTTGGAAGCACCTCTCAGACGCGCCAGAACCATGTGGCAGAGAGTCCGGAATCACCTGTTGGGCATGTGGAACCACCTCTGAGACGTACCAGAACCACCTGCCGGACACGCCAAAATCACCTGCCGGCTATGCCAGAACCACTTGGCGGACACTCCGGAATCACCTGCCGGGCATGCCAGAACCAGCTCTCAGAAACACCAGAACCACATGCTGGACACGCCGGAAGCACCTGCTGAGCATGCCTGAGCCACCTGCTCGACTCGCAAGAAACACCTGCCGGACATGCCAAAATCACCTGCCGAGTACGCCAGAACCACTTGGCGGACACTCCGGAATCACAGGTCGGGCATGCCAGAACCACCTCTCAGACTTCCCAGAACCATGTTCCGGACACGCCGGTACCACCTGCCGAGTATGCCGGAACCACCTGATCCACTCCCGAGGACCACCTGCTGGACACGCCAAAATCACCTGCTGGCTACGCCAGAACCACTCGGCAGACACTCCGGAATAACCTGCCAGGCATGCCGGAACCACCTATTAGACATGCCAGAAGGACGTGTCGGACACGCCGGAAACACCTACCGGACAGACCGGAACCACCTGCCAGACATCCAGGAACCACCTGCCGAGCACGCCGGAGCTGCGTGTTCGATAGGCCGGAACCACCTGCCAGACAGGCCAAAATCAACAGCTGGCTATGCTAGAAACACCTGGCGGACAGTCCAAAATCACCTGCCTGGCATGCAGGAACCACCTCTCAGACGTAACAGAACCACGTTCCGGACACGCTGGAACCACATCCTGGACAGACTGGAACCACCTGCCGAGCTCGCCGGAACCACCTGCTCGACTGGCAGGACAATCGTGCCGGACACGCCAAAAGGAACTGCCGGCTACACCAGAACCACTTAACCGACACTCCAGAATCACCTGCCTGGCATGCCAGAACCACCTCTCAGACGTGCCAGAAGCACGTGCCGGACATGCCGGAACGACCTACGGGACAGACCGGAACCACCTGCCTGACATGCCGGAACCACCTGCCGAGCACGCCAGAGCCACCTGCTCCCCTTGCCGGAACCACCTGCCAGACAGGCCAAAATCAACAGCTGGCTGTGCGAGAACCACCTGGGGGACAGTCCGGAATCACCTGCCAGCCATGGCGGAACCAACTCTCAGACGTACCAGAACCACGTGCCGGACAATCTGGAAACACGTACTGGACAGACTGGAACCACCTGCCGGCCACGCCTGAACCACCTGCCGAGCACGACGGAACCACCTGCCGGACACGCCAAAATCACCTGCGGGCTACTCCACAACCACTTGGAGGACTCTCCGGGATGACCTGCCGGGCATGCTGGAACCACCTCTCAGACGCGCCAGAACCATGTGGCAGACAGTCCGGAATCACCTGTTGGGCATGTGGAACCACCTCTGAGACGTACCAGAACCACCTGCCGGACACGCCAAAATCACCTGCCGGCTACGCCAGAACCACTTGGCGGACACTCCGGTATCACCTGCCGGGCATGCCAGCACAACCTCTCAGAAGTGCCAGAAGCACGTGCCGGACAGGCCGGAACCATCTCCCGGACAGACTGGAACCACAGGAAACACTCGCCGGAACCACCTGCTTGACTCACCGGTCCCACCTGCAGGACACACCAAAATCACCTGCCCGCTACACCAGAACCACTTGGCGCACAAGCCGGAATCACGTGAAGGGCATGCCGGCACAACCTCACAGACGTGCCAGAACCTCCTGCCGGACACCTCAGAACCACCTGCCAGACAGACTGCAACCACCTGCCGGACACACGGGAACCACCGGCTCGACCCGCCGGAACCACTGCCAGACATGCAAAATCACCTGCCGGCTACACCAGAACCACTTGGCAAACACTCCGGAATCACCTGAAGGGCATGCCGGAACCACCTCTCAGACATGCCAGAACCACGTGCCAATGACACCAGAAGCACCTGCCGAGCATGCCGGAACCACCTGCTCGACTCGCCAGAACCACCTGCCAGTCATGCAAAAATCACCTGCCGGCTTCGCCACAACCAGTTGGTGAACACTTCCCCATCACCTGCCGGGCTTGCTGGAACCACCTGCCGGTCACGTCAAAATCACCTGCCAACTACGCCAGAACCACTTGTCGACACTGCGGAAACACCTGTCGGGCCGGCCAGAACTACATCTCAGACGTGCCAGAACCTTGTGCGTGTGATGCCGGAACCACACCCCGAACAGACGGAAACCACCTGCCAGACCCGCCTGAACCACCTGCCGAGCACGCCGGAGCCACCTGTTCGACTCACCGGAAGCACCTGCCAGACAGGCCAAAATCAACAGCTGGCTATGCGAGAACCATCTGGCGGACAGTCCGGAATCACCTGCCGGGCATGCAGGAACCACCTCTCAGATGTAACGGAACCACGAGCCGGACACGCTGGAACCACGTCCTGGACAGACTGGAACCACCTGCCGAGCACTCCGGAACCACCTGCTCGACTCGCACGACCCACGTGCTGGACACGCCAAAATGAACTTTCGGCTACACCAGAACCACTTACCCGACACTCCAGAATCACCTGCCTGGCATGCCAGAACCACCTCTCACACGTTCCAGAAGCACGTGCCGGACATGCCGGAACGACCGATCGGACAGAACGGAACCACCTGCCAGACACGCCGGAACCACCTGCTGAACACGCCACAGCCACCTGCTCGACTCGCCGGATCCACTGGCCGGACAGGCCAATATCAACTGCTGGCTATGCCAGAACCACCTGGGGGACAGTCCGGAATCCCCTGCCAGCCATGGCGGAACCACCTCTCAGACGTACAAGAACCACGTGCCGGACAAGCTGGAAACACTTACTGGACAGACTGGAACCACCTGCCGGCCACGCCTGAACCACCTGCCGAGCACGATGGAACCACCTGCCGGACACGCCAAAATCACCTGCGGGGTACACCAGAACCACTTGGAGAACTCTCCGGGATGACCTGCCGGGCATGCTGGAACCACCTCTCAGACGTACCAGAAGCACGTGGCGGACACCCCAGCACCACCTGCCGGACAGACCGCAACCACCTGCCGGACAGGCCGGAACCACCGGCTCGACCCGACGGAACCACCGCCGGACATGCAAAATCATCTGCCGGCTACGCCAGAACCACTTGGCGAACACTCCGGAATCACCTGCCGGGCATGCCGGAACCAACTCTCAGACATGCCAGAACCACGTGCCAATGACCCCGGAAGCACCTGTCGAGCACACCGGAACCACCTGCTCGACTCGCCAGAACCACCTGCCGGACATGCCAAAATCACCTGCCGGCTACGCCACAACCACTCGGCAGGCACTCCGGTATCAGCTGCCGGGCATGCCGGAACCACCTCTCAGAGGTGCCAGAACCACATGCCGGAGAGACTGGAAGCAACTGCCGAACTCGCCGGAAACACCTGCTGGACATGCCGGAACCACCTGCCTGACAGTCCAAAATCATATGCCGGCTATGCCAAAACCACTTGGTGGACGCTCCAGAATCTCCTGGAGGGCATGCCGGAACCACGTCATGGACAGACTGCAAACACCTGCCAGACACGCCAGAACCACCTTCTCGAGTCGCCAGAACCACCTGCCGGACACGCCAAAATCACCTGCCGGCTACGCCACAACCAGTTGGTGAACACTTCGGAATCACCTGCCGCGCTTGCCGGAACCACCTGCCGGTCACGCCAAAATCACCTGCCGGCTACGCCAGAACCACTCGGCAGAGACTCCGGAACCACCTCCAGGACAGACCAGAATCACCTGCCGGACACGCCGGAACCACCTGCTCGACTCGCCAGAGCCACCTGCCGGACACGCCAAAATCACCTGCCGGCTACGCCAGAACCACTCGGCAGAGACTCCGGAACCACCTCCAGGACAGACCGGAATCACCTGCCGGACACGCCGGGACCACCTGCTTGACTCGCCAGAACCTCCTGCCGGACACGCCAAAATCACCAGCCGGCTACTCCACAACCACTTGTCGAACACTCCAGGATCACCTGCCGGGCATGTTGGAAGCACCTCTCAGACGCGCCAGAACCATGTGGCAGAGAGTCCGGAATCACCTGTTGGGCATGTGGAACCACCTCTGAGACGTACCAGAACCACCTGCCGGACACGCCAAAATCACCTGCCGGCTATGCCAGAACCACTTGGCGGACACTCCGGAATCACCTGCCGGGCATGCCAGAACCAGCTCTCAGAAACACCAGAACCACATGCTGGACACGCCGGAAGCACCTGCTGAGCATGCCTGAGCCACCTGCTCGACTCGCAAGAAACACCTGCCGGACATGCCAAAATCACCTGCCGAGTAGGCCAGAACCACTTGGCGGACACTCCGGAATCACAGGTCGGGCATGCCAGAACCACCTCTCAGACTTCCCAGAACCATGTTCCGGACACGCCGGTACCACCTGCCGAGTATGCCGGAACCACCTGATCCACTCCCGAGGACCACCTGCTGGACACGCCAAAATCACCTGCTGGCTACGCCAGAACCACTCGGCAGACACTCCGGAATAACCTGCCAGGCATGCCGGAACCACCTATTAGACATGCCAGAAGGACGTGTCGGACACGCCGGAAACACCTACCGGACAGACCGGAACCACCTGCCAGACATCCAGGAACCACCTGCCGAGCACGCCGGAGCTGCGTGTTCGATAGGCCGGAACCACCTGCCAGACAGGCCAAAATCAACAGCTGGCTATGCTAGAAACACCTGGCGGACAGTCCAAAATCACCTGCCTGGCATGCAGGAACCACCTCTCAGACGTAACAGAACCACGTTCCGGACACGCTGGAACCACATCCTGGACAGACTGGAACCACCTGCCGAGCTCGCCGGAACCACCTGCTCGACTGGCAGGACAATCGTGCCGGACACGCCAAAAGGAACTGCCGGCTACACCAGAACCACTTAACCGACACTCCAGAATCACCTGCCTGGCATGCCAGAACCACCTCTCAGACGTGCCAGAAGCACGTGCCGGACATGCCGGAACGACCTACGGGACAGACCGGAACCACCTGCCTGACATGCCGGAACCACCTGCCGAGCACGCCAGAGCCACCTGCTCCCCTTGCCGGAACCACCTGCCAGACAGGCCAAAATCAACAGCTGGCTGTGCGAGAACCACCTGGGGGACAGTCCGGAATCACCTGCCAGCCATGGCGGAACCAACTCTCAGACGTACCAGAACCACGTGCCGGACAATCTGGAAACACGTACTGGACAGACTGGAACCACCTGCCGGCCACGCCTGAACCACCTGCCGAGCACAACGGAACCACCTGCCGGACACGCCAAAATCACCTGCGGGCTACTCCACAACCACTTGGAGGACTCTCCGGGATGACCTGCCGGGCATGCTGGAACCACCTCTCAGACGCGCCAGAACCATGTGGCAGACAGTCCGGAATCACCTGTTGGGCATGTGGAACCACCTCTGAGACGTACCAGAACCACCTGCCGGACACGCCAAAATCACCTGCCGGCTACGCCAGAACCACTTGGCGGACACTCCGGTATCACCTGCCGGGCATGCCAGCACAACCTCTCAGAAGTGCCAGAAGCACGTGCCGGACAGGCCGGAACCATCTCCCGGACAGACTGGAACCACAGGAAACACTCGCCGGAACCACCTGCTTGACTCACCGGTCCCACCTGCAGGACACACCAAAATCACCTGCCCGCTACACCAGAACCACTTGGCGCACAAGCCGGAATCACGTGAAGGGCATGCCGGCACAACCTCACAGACGTGCCAGAACCTCCTGCCGGACACCTCAGAACCACCTGCCAGACAGACTGCAACCACCTGCCGGACACACGGGAACCACCGGCTCGACCCGCCGGAACCACTGCCAGACATGCAAAATCACCTGCCGGCTACACCAGAACCACTTGGCAAACACTCCGGAATCACCTGAAGGGCATGCCGGAACCACCTCTCAGACATGCCAGAACCACGTGCCAATGACACCAGAAGCACCTGCCGAGCATGCCGGAACCACCTGCTCGACTCGCCAGAACCACCTGCCAGTCATGCAAAAATCACCTGCCGGCTTCGCCACAACCAGTTGGTGAACACTTCCCCATCACCTGCCGGGCTTGCTGGAACCACCTGCCGGTCACGTCAAAATCACCTGCCAACTACGCCAGAACCACTTGTCGACACTGCGGAAACACCTGTCGGGCCGGCCAGAACTACATCTCAGACGTGCCAGAACCTTGTGCGTGTGATGCCGGAACCACACCCCGAACAGACGGAAACCACCTGCCAGACCCGCCTGAACCACCTGCCGAGCACGCCGGAGCCACCTGTTCGACTCACCGGAAGCACCTGCCAGACAGGCCAAAATCAACAGCTGGCTATGCGAGAACCATCTGGCGGACAGTCCGGAATCACCTGCCGGGCATGCAGGAACCACCTCTCAGATGTAACGGAACCACGAGCCGGACACGCTGGAACCACGTCCTGGACAGACTGGAACCACCTGCCGAGCACTCCGGAACCACCTGCTCGACTCGCACGACCCACGTGCTGGACACGCCAAAATGAACTTTCGGCTACACCAGAACCACTTACCCGACACTCCAGAATCACCTGCCTGGCATGCCAGAACCACCTCTCACACGTTCCAGAAGCACGTGCCGGACATGCCGGAACGACCGATCGGACAGAACGGAACCACCTGCCAGACACGCCGGAACCACCTGCTGAACACGCCACAGCCACCTGCTCGAATCGCCGGATCCACTGGCCGGACAGGCCAATATCAACTGCTGGCTATGCCAGAACCACCTGGGGGACAGTCCGGAATCCCCTGCCAGCCATGGCGGAACCACCTCTCAGACGTACAAGAACCACGTGCCGGACAAGCTGGAAACACTTACTGGACAGACTGGAACCACCTGCCGGCCACGCCTGAACCACCTGCCGAGCACGATGGAACCACCTGCCGGACACGCCAAAATCACCTGCGGGGTACACCAGAACCACTTGGAGAACTCTCCGGGATGACCTGCCGGGCATGCTGGAACCACCTCTCAGACGTACCAGAAGCACGTGGCGGACACCCCAGCACCACCTGCCGGACAGACCGCAACCACCTGCCGGACAGGCCGGAACCACCGGCTCGACCCGACGGAACCACCGCCGGACATGCAAAATCATCTGCCGGCTACGCCAGAACCACTTGGCGAACACTCCGGAATCACCTGCCGGGCATGCCGGAACCAACTCTCAGACATGCCAGAACCACGTGCCAATGACCCCGGAAGCACCTGTCGAGCACACCGGAACCACCTGCTCGACTCGCCAGAACCACCTGCCGGACATGCCAAAATCACCTGCCGGCTACGCCACAACCACTCGGCAGGCACTCCGGTATCAGCTGCCGGGCATGCCGGAACCACCTCTCAGAGGTGCCAGAACCACATGCCGGAGAGACTGGAAGCAACTGCCGAACTCGCCGGAAACACCTGCTGGACATGCCGGAACCACCTGCCTGACAGTCCAAAATCATATGCCGGCTATGCCAAAACCACTTGGTGGACGCTCCAGAATCTCCTGGAGGGCATGCCGGAACCACGTCATGGACAGACTGCAAACACCTGCCAGACACGCCAGAACCACCTTCTCGAGTCGCCAGAACCACCTGCCGGACACGCCAAAATCACCTGCCGGCTACGCCACAACCAGTTGGTGAACACTTCGGAATCACCTGCCGCGCTTGCCGGAACCACCTGCCGGTCACGCCAAAATCACCTGCCGGCTACGCCAGAACCACTCGGCAGAGACTCCGGAACCACCTCCAGGACAGACCAGAATCACCTGCCGGACACGCCGGAACCACCTGCTCGACTCGCCAGAGCCACCTGCCGGACACGCCAAAATCACCTGCCGGCTACGCCAGAACCACTCGGCAGAGACTCCGGAACCACCTCCAGGACAGACCGGAATCACCTGCCGGACACGCCGGGACCACCTGCTTGACTCGCCAGAACCACCTGCCGGACACGCCAAAATCATCTGCCGGCTATGCCAGAACCACTTGGCGGACACTCCGGAATCACCTGCCGGGCATGCCAGAACCAGCTCTCAGAAACACCAGAACCACATGCTGGACACGCCGGAAGCACCTGCTGAGCATGCCTGAGCCACCTGCTCGACTCGCAAGAAACACCTGCCGGACATGCCAAAATCACCTGCCGAGTATGCCAGAAGCACTTGGCGGACACTCCGGAATCACAGGTCGGGCATGCCAGAACCACCTCTCAGACTTGCCAGAACCATGTTCCGGACACGCCGGTACCACCTGCCGAGTATGCCGGAACCACCTGATCCACTCCCGAGGACCACCTGCTGGACACGCCAAAATCACCTGCTGGCTACGCCAGAACCACTCGGCAGACACTCCGGAATAACCTGCCAGGCATGCCGGAACCACCTATTAGACATGCCAGAAGGACGTGTCAGATACGCCGGAAACACCTACCGGACAGACCGGAACCACCTGCCAGACATCCAGGAACCACCTGCCGAGCACGCCGGAGCTGCGTGTTCGATAGGCCGGAACCACCTGCCAGACAGGCCAAAATCAACAGCTGGCTATGCTAGAAACACCTGGCGGACAGTCCAAAATCACCTGCCTGGCATGCAGGAACCACCTCTCAGACGTAACAGAACCACGTTCCGGACACGCTGGAACCACATCCTGGACAGACTGGAACCACCTGCCGAGCTCGCCGGAACCACCTGCTCGACTGGCAGGACAATCGTGCCGGACACGCCAAAAGGAACTGCCGGCTACACCAGAACCACTTAACCGACACTCCAGAATCACCTGCCTGGCATGCCAGAACCACCTCTCAGACGTGCCAGAAGCACGTGCCGGACATGCCGGAACGACCTACGGGACAGACCGGAACCACCTGCCTGACATGCCGGAACCACCTGCCGAGCACGCCAGAGCCACCTGCTCCCCTTGCCGGAACCACCTGCCAGACAGGCCAAAATCAACAGCTGGCTGTGCGAGAACCACCTGGGGGACAGTCCGGAATCACCTGCCAGCCATGGCGGAACCACCTCTCAGACGTACCAGAACCACGTGCCGGACAATCTGGAAACACGTACTGGACAGACTGGAACCACCTGCCGGCCACGCCTGAACCACCTGCCGAGCACGACGGAACCACCTGCCGGACACGCCAAAATCACCTGCGGGCTACTCCACAACCACTTGGAGGACTCTCCGGGATGACCTGCCGGGCATGCTGGAACCACCTCTCAGACGCGCCAGAACCATGTGGCAGACAGTCCGGAATCACCTGTTGGGCATGTGGAACCACCTCTGAGACGTACCAGAACCACCTGCCGGACACGCCAAAATCACCTGCCGGCTACGCCAGAACCACTTGGCGGACACTCCGGTATCACCTGCCGGGCATGCCAGCACAACCTCTCAGAAGTGCCAGAAGCACGTGCCGGACAGGCCGGAACCATCTCCCGGACAGACTGGAACCACAGGAAACACTCGCCGGAACCACCTGCTTGACTCACCGGTCCCACCTGCAGGACACACCAAAATCACCTGCCCGCTACACCAGAACCACTTGGCGCACAAGCCGGAATCACGTGAAGGGCATGCCGGCACAACCTCACAGACGTGCCAGAACCTCCTGCCGGACACCTCAGAACCACCTGCCAGACAGACTGCAACCACCTGCCGGACACACGGGAACCACCGGCTCGACCCGCCGGAACCACTGCCAGACATGCAAAATCACCTGCCGGCTACACCAGAACCACTTGGCAAACACTCCGGAATCACCTGAAGGGCATGCCGGAACCACCTCTCAGACATGCCAGAACCACGTGCCAATGACACCAGAAGCACCTGCCGAGCATGCCGGAACCACCTGCTCGACTCGCCAGAACCACCTGCCAGTCATGCAAAAATCACCTGCCGGCTTCGCCACAACCAGTTGGTGAACACTTCCCCATCACCTGCCGGGCTTGCTGGAACCACCTGCCGGTCACGTCAAAATCACCTGCCAACTACGCCAGAACCACTTGTCGACACTGCGGAAACACCTGTCGGGCCGGCCAGAACTACATCTCAGACGTGCCAGAACCTTGTGCGTGTGATGCCGGAACCACACCCCGAACAGACGGAAACCACCTGCCAGACCCGCCTGAACCACCTGCCGAGCACGCCGGAGCCACCTGTTCGACTCACCGGAAGCACCTGCCAGACAGGCCAAAATCAACAGCTGGCTATGCGAGAACCATCTGGCGGACAGTCCGGAATCACCTGCCGGGCATGCAGGAACCACCTCTCAGATGTAACGGAACCACGAGCCGGACACGCTGGAACCACGTCCTGGACAGACTGGAACCACCTGCCGAGCACTCCGGAACCACCTGCTCGACTCGCACGACCCACGTGCTGGACACGCCAAAATGAACTTTCGGCTACACCAGAACCACTTACCCGACACTCCAGAATCACCTGCCTGGCATGCCAGAACCACCTCTCACACGTTCCAGAAGCACGTGCCGGACATGCCGGAACGACCGATCGGACAGAACGGAACCACCTGCCAGACACGCCGGAACCACCTGCTGAACACGCCACAGCCACCTGCTCGACTCGCCGGATCCACTGGCCGGACAGGCCAATATCAACTGCTGGCTATGCCAGAACCACCTGGGGGACAGTCCGGAATCCCCTGCCAGCCATGGCGGAACCACCTCTCAGACGTACAAGAACCACGTGCCGGACAAGCTGGAAACACTTACTGGACAGACTGGAACCACCTGCCGGCCACGCCTGAACCACCTGCCGAGCACGATGGAACCACCTGCCGGACACGCCAAAATCACCTGCGGGGTACACCAGAACCACTTGGAGAACTCTCCGGGATGACCTGCCGGGCATGCTGGAACCACCTCTCAGACGTACCAGAAGCACGTGGCGGACACCCCAGCACCACCTGCCGGACAGACCGCAACCACCTGCCGGACAGGCCGGAACCACCGGCTCGACCCGACGGAACCACCGCCGGACATGCAAAATCATCTGCCGGCTACGCCAGAACCACTTGGCGAACACTCCGGAATCACCTGCCGGGCATGCCGGAACCAACTCTCAGACATGCCAGAACCACGTGCCAATGACCCCGGAAGCACCTGTCGAGCACACCGGAACCACCTGCTCGACTCGCCAGAACCACCTGCCGGACATGCCAAAATCACCTGCCGGCTACGCCACAACCACTCGGCAGGCACTCCGGTATCAGCTGCCGGGCATGCCGGAACCACCTCTCAGAGGTGCCAGAACCACATGCCGGAGAGACTGGAAGCAACTGCCGAACTCGCCGGAAACACCTGCTGGACATGCCGGAACCACCTGCCTGACAGTCCAAAATCATATGCCGGCTATGCCAAAACCACTTGGTGGACGCTCCAGAATCTCCTGGAGGGCATGCCGGAACCACGTCATGGACAGACTGCAAACACCTGCCAGACACGCCAGAACCACCTTCTCGAGTCGCCAGAACCACCTGCCGGACACGCCAAAATCACCTGCCGGCTACGCCACAACCAGTTGGTGAACACTTCGGAATCACCTGCCGCGCTTGCCGGAACCACCTGCCGGTCACGCCAAAATCACCTGCCGGCTACGCCAGAACCACTCGGCAGAGACTCCGGAACCACCTCCAGGACAGACCAGAATCACCTGCCGGACACGCCGGAACCACCTGCTCGACTCGCCAGAGCCACCTGCCGGACACGCCAAAATCACCTGCCGGCTACGCCAGAACCACTCGGCAGAGACTCCGGAACCACCTCCAGGACAGACCGGAATCACCTGCCGGACACGCCGGGACCACCTGCTTGACTCGCCAGAACCACCTGCCGGACACGCCAAAATCACCAGCCGGCTACTCCACAACCACTTGTCGAACACTCCAGAATCACCTGCCGGGCATGTTGGAAGCACCTCTCAGACGCGCCAGAACCATGTGGCAGAGAGTCCGGAATCACCTGTTGGGCATGTGGAACCACCTCTGAGACGTACCAGAACCACCTGCCGGACACGCCAAAATCACCTGCCGGCTATGCCAGAACCACTTGGCGGACACTCCGGAATCACCTGCCGGGCATGCCAGAACCAGCTCTCAGAAACACCAGAACCACATGCTGGACACGCCGGAAGCACCTGCTGAGCATGCCTGAGCCACCTGCTCGACTCGCAAGAAACACCTGCCGGACACGCCAAAATCACCTGCCGAGTACGCCAGAACCACTTGGCGGACACTCCGGAATCACAGGTCGGGCATGCCAGAACCACCTCTCAGACTTGCCAGAACCATGGTCCGGACACGCCGGTACCACCTGCCGAGTATGCCGGAACCACCTGATCCACTCCCGAGGACCACCTGCTGGACACGCCAAAATCACCTGCTGGCTACGCCAGAACCACTCGGCAGACACTCCGGAATAACCTGCCAGGCATGCCGGAACCACCTATTAGACATGCCAGAAGGACGTGTCGGACACGCCGGAAACACCTACCGGACAGACCGGAACCACCTGCCAGACATCCAGGAACCACCTGCCGAGCACGCCGGAGCTGCGTGTTCGATAGGCCGGAACCACCTGCCAGACAGGCCAAAATCAACAGCTGGCTATGCTAGAAACACCTGGCGGACAGTCCAAAATCACCTGCCTGGCATGCAGGAACCACCTCTCAGACGTAACAGAACCACGTTCCGGACACGCTGGAACCACATCCTGGACAGACTGGAACCACCTGCCGAGCTCGCCGGAACCACCTGCTCGACTGGCAGGACAATCGTGCCGGACACGCCAAAAGGAACTGCCGGCTACACCAGAACCACTTAACCGACACTCCAGAATCACCTGCCTGGCATGCCAGAACCACCTCTCAGACGTGCCAGAAGCACGTGCCGGACATGCCGGAACGACCTACGGGACAGACCGGAACCACCTGCCTGACATGCCGGAACCACCTGCCGAGCACGCCAGAGCCACCTGCTCCCCTTGCCGGAACCACCTGCCAGACAGGCCAAAATCAACAGCTGGCTGTGCGAGAACCACCTGGGGGACAGTCCGGAATCACCTGCCAGCCATGGCGGAACCACCTCTCAGACGTACCAGAACCACGTGCCGGACAATCTGGAAACACGTACTGGATAGACTGGAACCATCTGCCGGCCACGCCTGAACCACCTGCCGAGCACGACGGAACCACCTGCCGGACACGCCAAAATCACCTGCGGGCTACTCCACAACCACTTGGAGGACTCTCCGGGATGACCTGCCGGGCATGCTGGAACCACCTCTCAGACGCGCCAGAACCATGTGGCAGACAGTCCGGAATCACCTGTTGGGCATGTGGAACCACCTCTGAGACGTACCAGAACCACCTGCCGGACACGCCAAAATCACCTGCCGGCTACGCCAGAACCACTTGGCGGACACTCCAGTATCACCTGCCGGGCATGCCAGCACAACCTCTCAGAAGTGCCAGAAGCACGTGCCGGACAGGCCGGAACCATCTCCTCTACAGACTGGAACCACAGGAAACACTCGCCGGAACCACCTGCTTGACTCACCGGTCCCACCTGCAGGACACACCAAAATCACCTGCCCGCTACACCAGAACCACTTGGCGCACAAGCCGGAATCACGTGAAGGGCATGCCGGCACAACCTCACAGACGTGCCAGAACCTCCTGCCGGACACCTCAGAACCACCTGCCAGACAGACTGCAACCACCTGCCGGACACGCGGGAACCACCGGCTCGACCCGCCGGAACCACTGCCAGACATGCAAAATCACCTGCCGGCTACACCAGAACCACTTGGCAAACAATCCGGAATCACCTGAAGGGCATGCCGGAACCACCTCTCAGACATGCCAGAACCACGTGCCAATGACACCAGAAGCACCTGCCGAGCATGCCGGAACCACCTGCTCGACTCGCCAGAACCACCTGCCAGTCATGCAAAAATCACCTGCCGGCTTCGCCACAACCAGTTGGTGAACACTTCCCCATCACCTGCCGGGCTTGCTGGAACCACCTGCCGGTCACGTCAAAATCACCTGCCAACTACGCCAGAACCACTTGTCGACACTGCGGAAACACCTGTCGGGCCGGCCAGAACTACATCTCAGACGTGCCAGAACCTTGTGCGTGTGATGCCGGAACCACACCCCGAACAGACGGAAACCACCTGCCAGACCCGCCTGAACCACCTGCCGAGCACGCCGGAGCCACCTGTTCGACTCACCGGAAGCACCTGCCAGACAGGCCAAAATCAACAGCTGGCTATGCGAGAACCATCTGGCGGACAGTCCGGAATCACCTGCCGGGCATGCAGGAACCACCTCTCAGATGTAACGGAACCACGAGCCGGACACGCTGGAACCACGTCCTGGACAGACTGGAACCACCTGCCGAGCACTCCGGAACCACCTGCTCGACTCGCACGACCCACGTGCTGGACACGCCAAAATGAACTTTCGGCTACACCAGAACCACTTACCCGACACTCCAGAATCACCTGCCTGGCATGCCAGAACCACCTCTCACACGTTCCAGAAGCACGTGCCGGACATGCCGGAACGACCGATCGGACAGAACGGAACCACCTGCCAGACACGCCGGAACCACCTGCTGAACACGCCACAGCCACCTGCTCGACTCGCCGGATCCACTGGCCGGACAGGCCAATATCAACTGCTGGCTATGCCAGAACCACCTGGGGGACAGTCCGGAATCACCTGCCAGCCATGGCGGAACCACCTCTCAGACGTACAAGAACCACGTGCCGGACAAGCTGGAAACACTTACTGGACAGACTGGAACCACCTGCCGGCCACGCCTGAACCACCTGCCGAGCACGATGGAACCACCTGCCGGACACGCCAAAATCACCTGCGGGGTACACCAGAACCACTTGGAGAACTCTCCGGGATGACCTGCCGGGCATGCTGGAACCACCTCTCAGACGTACCAGAAGCACGTGGCGGACACCCCAGCACCACCTGCCGGACAGACCGCAACCACCTGCCGGACAGGCCGGAACCACAGGCTCGACCCGACGGAACCACCGCCGGACATGCAAAATCACCTGCCGGCTACGCCAGAACCACTTGGTGAACACTCCTGAATCACCTGCCGGGCATGCCGGAACCACCTCTCAGACATGCCAGAACCACGTGCCAATGACCCCGGAAGCACCTGTCGAGCACACCGGAACCACCTGCTCGACTCGCCAGAACCACCTGCCGGACACGCCAAAATCACCTGCCGGCTACGCCACAACCACTCGGCAGGCACTCCGGTATCAGCTGCCGGGCATGCCGGAACCACCTCTCAGAGGTGCCAGAACCACATGCCGGAGAGACTGGAAGCAACTGCCGAACTCGCCGGAAACACCTGCTGGACATGCCGGAACCACCTGCCTGACAGTCCAAAATCATATGCCGGCTATGCCAAAACCACTTGGTGGACGCTCCAGAATCTCCTGGAGGGCATGCCGGAACCACGTCATGGACAGACTGCAAACACCTGCCAGACACGCCAGAACCACCTTCTCGAGTCGCCAGAACCACCTGCCGGACACGCCAAAATCACCTGCCGGCTACGCCACAACCAGTTGGTGAACACTTCGGAATCACCTGCCGCGCTTGCCGGAACCACCTGCCGGTCACGCCAAAATCACCTGCCGGCTACGCCAGAACCACTCGGCAGAGACTCCGGAACCACCTCCAGGACAGACCAGAATCACCTGCCGGACACGCCGGAACCACCTGCTCGACTCGCCAGAGCCACCTGCCGGACACGCCAAAATCACCTGCCGGCTACGCCAGAACCACTCGGCAGAGACTCCGGAACCACCTCCAGGACAGACCGGAATCACCTGCCGGACACGCCGGGACCACCTGCTTGACTCGCCAGAACCTCCTGCCGGACACGCCAAAATCACCAGCCGGCTACTCCACAACCACTTGTCGAACACTCCAGGATCACCTGCCGGGCATGTTGGAAGCACCTCTCAGACGCGCCAGAACCATGTGGCAGAGAGTCCGGAATCACCTGTTGGGCATGTGGAACCACCTCTGAGACGTACCAGAACCACCTGCCGGACACGCCAAAATCACCTGCCGGCTATGCCAGAACCACTTGGCGGACACTCCGGAATCACCTGCCGGGCATGCCAGAACCAGCTCTCAGAAACACCAGAACCACATGCTGGACACGCCGGAAGCACCTGCTGAGCATGCCTGAGCCACCTGCTCGACTCGCAAGAAACACCTGCCGGACATGCCAAAATCACCTGCCGAGTACGCCAGAACCACTTGGCGGACACTCCGGAATCACAGGTCGGGCATGCCAGAACCACCTCTCAGACTTCCCAGAACCATGTTCCGGACACGCCGGTACCACCTGCCGAGTATGCCGGAACCACCTGATCCACTCCCGAGGACCACCTGCTGGACACGCCAAAATCACCTGCTGGCTACGCCAGAACCACTCGGCAGACACTCCGGAATAACCTGCCAGGCATGCCGGAACCACCTATTAGACATGCCAGAAGGACGTGTCGGACACGCCGGAAACACCTACCGGACAGACCGGAACCACCTGCCAGACATCCAGGAACCACCTGCCGAGCACGCCGGAGCTGCGTGTTCGATAGGCCGGAACCACCTGCCAGACAGGCCAAAATCAACAGCTGGCTATGCTAGAAACACCTGGCGGACAGTCCAAAATCACCTGCCTGGCATGCAGGAACCACCTCTCAGACGTAACAGAACCACGTTCCGGACACGCTGGAACCACATCCTGGACAGACTGGAACCACCTGCCGAGCTCGCCGGAACCACCTGCTCGACTGGCAGGACAATCGTGCCGGACACGCCAAAAGGAACTGCCGGCTACACCAGAACCACTTAACCGACACTCCAGAATCACCTGCCTGGCATGCCAGAACCACCTCTCAGACGTGCCAGAAGCACGTGCCGGACATGCCGGAACGACCTACGGGACAGACCGGAACCACCTGCCTGACATGCCGGAACCACCTGCCGAGCACGCCAGAGCCACCTGCTCCCCTTGCCGGAACCACCTGCCAGACAGGCCAAAATCAACAGCTGGCTGTGCGAGAACCACCTGGGGGACAGTCCGGAATCACCTGCCAGCCATGGCGGAACCAACTCTCAGACGTACCAGAACCACGTGCCGGACAATCTGGAAACACGTACTGGACAGACTGGAACCACCTGCCGGCCACGCCTGAACCACCTGCCGAGCACGACGGAACCACCTGCCGGACACGCCAAAATCACCTGCGGGCTACTCCACAACCACTTGGAGGACTCTCCGGGATGACCTGCCGGGCATGCTGGAACCACCTCTCAGACGCGCCAGAACCATGTGGCAGACAGTCCGGAATCACCTGTTGGGCATGTGGAACCACCTCTGAGACGTACCAGAACCACCTGCCGGACACGCCAAAATCACCTGCCGGCTACGCCAGAACCACTTGGCGGACACTCCGGTATCACCTGCCGGGCATGCCAGCACAACCTCTCAGAAGTGCCAGAAGCACGTGCCGGACAGGCCGGAACCATCTCCCGGACAGACTGGAACCACAGGAAACACTCGCCGGAACCACCTGCTTGACTCACCGGTCCCACCTGCAGGACACACCAAAATCACCTGCCCGCTACACCAGAACCACTTGGCGCACAAGCCGGAATCACGTGAAGGGCATGCCGGCACAACCTCACAGACGTGCCAGAACCTCCTGCCGGACACCTCAGAACCACCTGCCAGACAGACTGCAACCACCTGCCGGACACACGGGAACCACCGGCTCGACCCGCCGGAACCACTGCCAGACATGCAAAATCACCTGCCGGCTACACCAGAACCACTTGGCAAACACTCCGGAATCACCTGAAGGGCATGCCGGAACCACCTCTCAGACATGCCAGAACCACGTGCCAATGACACCAGAAGCACCTGCCGAGCATGCCGGAACCACCTGCTCGACTCGCCAGAACCACCTGCCAGTCATGCAAAAATCACCTGCCGGCTTCGCCACAACCAGTTGGTGAACACTTCCCCATCACCTGCCGGGCTTGCTGGAACCACCTGCCGGTCACGTCAAAATCACCTGCCAACTACGCCAGAACCACTTGTCGACACTGCGGAAACACCTGTCGGGCCGGCCAGAACTACATCTCAGACGTGCCAGAACCTTGTGCGTGTGATGCCGGAACCACACCCCGAACAGACGGAAACCACCTGCCAGACCCGCCTGAACCACCTGCCGAGCACGCCGGAGCCACCTGTTCGACTCACCGGAAGCACCTGCCAGACAGGCCAAAATCAACAGCTGGCTATGCGAGAACCATCTGGCGGACAGTCCGGAATCACCTGCCGGGCATGCAGGAACCACCTCTCAGATGTAACGGAACCACGAGCCGGACACGCTGGAACCACGTCCTGGACAGACTGGAACCACCTGCCGAGCACTCCGGAACCACCTGCTCGACTCGCACGACCCACGTGCTGGACACGCCAAAATGAACTTTCGGCTACACCAGAACCACTTACCCGACACTCCAGAATCACCTGCCTGGCATGCCAGAACCACCTCTCACACGTTCCAGAAGCACGTGCCGGACATGCCGGAACGACCGATCGGACAGAACGGAACCACCTGCCAGACACGCCGGAACCACCTGCTGAACACGCCACAGCCACCTGCTCGACTCGCCGGATCCACTGGCCGGACAGGCCAATATCAACTGCTGGCTATGCCAGAACCACCTGGGGGACAGTCCGGAATCCCCTGCCAGCCATGGCGGAACCACCTCTCAGACGTACAAGAACCACGTGCCGGACAAGCTGGAAACACTTACTGGACAGACTGGAACCACCTGCCGGCCACGCCTGAACCACCTGCCGAGCACGATGGAACCACCTGCCGGACACGCCAAAATCACCTGCGGGGTACACCAGAACCACTTGGAGAACTCTCCGGGATGACCTGCCGGGCATGCTGGAACCACCTCTCAGACGTACCAGAAGCACGTGGCGGACACCCCAGCACCACCTGCCGGACAGACCGCAACCACCTGCCGGACAGGCCGGAACCACCGGCTCGACCCGACGGAACCACCGCCGGACATGCAAAATCATCTGCCGGCTACGCCAGAACCACTTGGCGAACACTCCGGAATCACCTGCCGGGCATGCCGGAACCAACTCTCAGACATGCCAGAACCACGTGCCAATGACCCCGGAAGCACCTGTCGAGCACACCGGAACCACCTGCTCGACTCGCCAGAACCACCTGCCGGACATGCCAAAATCACCTGCCGGCTACGCCACAACCACTCGGCAGGCACTCCGGTATCAGCTGCCGGGCATGCCGGAACCACCTCTCAGAGGTGCCAGAACCACATGCCGGAGAGACTGGAAGCAACTGCCGAACTCGCCGGAAACACCTGCTGGACATGCCGGAACCACCTGCCTGACAGTCCAAAATCATATGCCGGCTATGCCAAAACCACTTGGTGGACGCTCCAGAATCTCCTGGAGGGCATGCCGGAACCACGTCATGGACAGACTGCAAACACCTGCCAGACACGCCAGAACCACCTTCTCGAGTCGCCAGAACCACCTGCCGGACACGCCAAAATCACCTGCCGGCTACGCCACAACCAGTTGGTGAACACTTCGGAATCACCTGCCGCGCTTGCCGGAACCACCTGCCGGTCACGCCAAAATCACCTGCCGGCTACGCCAGAACCACTCGGCAGAGACTCCGGAACCACCTCCAGGACAGACCAGAATCACCTGCCGGACACGCCGGAACCACCTGCTCGACTCGCCAGAGCCACCTGCCGGACACGCCAAAATCACCTGCCGGCTACGCCAGAACCACTCGGCAGAGACTCCGGAACCACCTCCAGGACAGACCGGAATCACCTGCCGGACACGCCGGGACCACCTGCTTGACTCGCCAGAACCTCCTGCCGGACACGCCAAAATCACCAGCCGGCTACTCCACAACCACTTGTCGAACACTCCAGGATCACCTGCCGGGCATGTTGGAAGCACCTCTCAGACGCGCCAGAACCATGTGGCAGAGAGTCCGGAATCACCTGTTGGGCATGTGGAACCACCTCTGAGACGTACCAGAACCACCTGCCGGACACGCCAAAATCACCTGCCGGCTATGCCAGAACCACTTGGCGGACACTCCGGAATCACCTGCCGGGCATGCCAGAACCAGCTCTCAGAAACACCAGAACCACATGCTGGACACGCCGGAAGCACCTGCTGAGCATGCCTGAGCCACCTGCTCGACTCGCAAGAAACACCTGCCGGACATGCCAAAATCACCTGCCGAGTACGCCAGAACCACTTGGCGGACACTCCGGAATCACAGGTCGGGCATGCCAGAACCACCTCTCAGACTTCCCAGAACCATGTTCCGGACACGCCGGTACCACCTGCCGAGTATGCCGGAACCACCTGATCCACTCCCGAGGACCACCTGCTGGACACGCCAAAATCACCTGCTGGCTACGCCAGAACCACTCGGCAGACACTCCGGAATAACCTGCCAGGCATGCCGGAACCACCTATTAGACATGCCAGAAGGACGTGTCGGACACGCCGGAAACACCTACCGGACAGACCGGAACCACCTGCCAGACATCCAGGAACCACCTGCCGAGCACGCCGGAGCTGCGTGTTCGATAGGCCGGAACCACCTGCCAGACAGGCCAAAATCAACAGCTGGCTATGCTAGAAACACCTGGCGGACAGTCCAAAATCACCTGCCTGGCATGCAGGAACCACCTCTCAGACGTAACAGAACCACGTTCCGGACACGCTGGAACCACATCCTGGACAGACTGGAACCACCTGCCGAGCTCGCCGGAACCACCTGCTCGACTGGCAGGACAATCGTGCCGGACACGCCAAAAGGAACTGCCGGCTACACCAGAACCACTTAACCGACACTCCAGAATCACCTGCCTGGCATGCCAGAACCACCTCTCAGACGTGCCAGAAGCACGTGCCGGACATGCCGGAACGACCTACGGGACAGACCGGAACCACCTGCCTGACATGCCGGAACCACCTGCCGAGCACGCCAGAGCCACCTGCTCCCCTTGCCGGAACCACCTGCCAGACAGGCCAAAATCAACAGCTGGCTGTGCGAGAACCACCTGGGGGACAGTCCGGAATCACCTGCCAGCCATGGCGGAACCAACTCTCAGACGTACCAGAACCACGTGCCGGACAATCTGGAAACACGTACTGGACAGACTGGAACCACCTGCCGGCCACGCCTGAACCACCTGCCGAGCACGACGGAACCACCTGCCGGACACGCCAAAATCACCTGCGGGCTACTCCACAACCACTTGGAGGACTCTCCGGGATGACCTGCCGGGCATGCTGGAACCACCTCTCAGACGCGCCAGAACCATGTGGCAGACAGTCCGGAATCACCTGTTGGGCATGTGGAACCACCTCTGAGACGTACCAGAACCACCTGCCGGACACGCCAAAATCACCTGCCGGCTACGCCAGAACCACTTGGCGGACACTCCGGTATCACCTGCCGGGCATGCCAGCACAACCTCTCAGAAGTGCCAGAAGCACGTGCCGGACAGGCCGGAACCATCTCCCGGACAGACTGGAACCACAGGAAACACTCGCCGGAACCACCTGCTTGACTCACCGGTCCCACCTGCAGGACACACCAAAATCACCTGCCCGCTACACCAGAACCACTTGGCGCACAAGCCGGAATCACGTGAAGGGCATGCCGGCACAACCTCACAGACGTGCCAGAACCTCCTGCCGGACACCTCAGAACCACCTGCCAGACAGACTGCAACCACCTGCCGGACACACGGGAACCACCGGCTCGACCCGCCGGAACCACTGCCAGACATGCAAAATCACCTGCCGGCTACACCAGAACCACTTGGCAAACACTCCGGAATCACCTGAAGGGCATGCCGGAACCACCTCTCAGACATGCCAGAACCACGTGCCAATGACACCAGAAGCACCTGCCGAGCATGCCGGAACCACCTGCTCGACTCGCCAGAACCACCTGCCAGTCATGCAAAAATCACCTGCCGGCTTCGCCACAACCAGTTGGTGAACACTTCCCCATCACCTGCCGGGCTTGCTGGAACCACCTGCCGGTCACGTCAAAATCACCTGCCAACTACGCCAGAACCACTTGTCGACACTGCGGAAACACCTGTCGGGCCGGCCAGAACTACATCTCAGACGTGCCAGAACCTTGTGCGTGTGATGCCGGAACCACACCCCGAACAGACGGAAACCACCTGCCAGACCCGCCTGAACCACCTGCCGAGCACGCCGGAGCCACCTGTTCGACTCACCGGAAGCACCTGCCAGACAGGCCAAAATCAACAGCTGGCTATGCGAGAACCATCTGGCGGACAGTCCGGAATCACCTGCCGGGCATGCAGGAACCACCTCTCAGATGTAACGGAACCACGAGCCGGACACGCTGGAACCACGTCCTGGACAGACTGGAACCACCTGCCGAGCACTCCGGAACCACCTGCTCGACTCGCACGACCCACGTGCTGGACACGCCAAAATGAACTTTCGGCTACACCAGAACCACTTACCCGACACTCCAGAATCACCTGCCTGGCATGCCAGAACCACCTCTCACACGTTCCAGAAGCACGTGCCGGACATGCCGGAACGACCGATCGGACAGAACGGAACCACCTGCCAGACACGCCGGAACCACCTGCTGAACACGCCACAGCCACCTGCTCGACTCGCCGGATCCACTGGCCGGACAGGCCAATATCAACTGCTGGCTATGCCAGAACCACCTGGGGGACAGTCCGGAATCCCCTGCCAGCCATGGCGGAACCACCTCTCAGACGTACAAGAACCACGTGCCGGACAAGCTGGAAACACTTACTGGACAGACTGGAACCACCTGCCGGCCACGCCTGAACCACCTGCCGAGCACGATGGAACCACCTGCCGGACACGCCAAAATCACCTGCGGGGTACACCAGAACCACTTGGAGAACTCTCCGGGATGACCTGCCGGGCATGCTGGAACCACCTCTCAGACGTACCAGAAGCACGTGGCGGACACCCCAGCACCACCTGCCGGACAGACCGCAACCACCTGCCGGACAGGCCGGAACCACCGGCTCGACCCGACGGAACCACCGCCGGACATGCAAAATCATCTGCCGGCTACGCCAGAACCACTTGGCGAACACTCCGGAATCACCTGCCGGGCATGCCGGAACCAACTCTCAGACATGCCAGAACCACGTGCCAATGACCCCGGAAGCACCTGTCGAGCACACCGGAACCACCTGCTCGACTCGCCAGAACCACCTGCCGGACATGCCAAAATCACCTGCCGGCTACGCCACAACCACTCGGCAGGCACTCCGGTATCAGCTGCCGGGCATGCCGGAACCACCTCTCAGAGGTGCCAGAACCACATGCCGGAGAGACTGGAAGCAACTGCCGAACTCGCCGGAAACACCTGCTGGACATGCCGGAACCACCTGCCTGACAGTCCAAAATCATATGCCGGCTATGCCAAAACCACTTGGTGGACGCTCCAGAATCTCCTGGAGGGCATGCCGGAACCACGTCATGGACAGACTGCAAACACCTGCCAGACACGCCAGAACCACCTTCTCGAGTCGCCAGAACCACCTGCCGGACACGCCAAAATCACCTGCCGGCTACGCCACAACCAGTTGGTGAACACTTCGGAATCACCTGCCGCGCTTGCCGGAACCACCTGCCGGTCACGCCAAAATCACCTGCCGGCTACGCCAGAACCACTCGGCAGAGACTCCGGAACCACCTCCAGGACAGACCAGAATCACCTGCCGGACACGCCGGAACCACCTGCTCGACTCGCCAGAGCCACCTGCCGGACACGCCAAAATCACCTGCCGGCTACGCCAGAACCACTCGGCAGAGACTCCGGAACCACCTCCAGGACAGACCGGAATCACCTGCCGGACACGCCGGGACCACCTGCTTGACTCGCCAGAACCTCCTGCCGGACACGCCAAAATCACCAGCCGGCTACTCCACAACCACTTGTCGAACACTCCAGGATCACCTGCCGGGCATGTTGGAAGCACCTCTCAGACGCGCCAGAACCATGTGGCAGAGAGTCCGGAATCACCTGTTGGGCATGTGGAACCACCTCTGAGACGTACCAGAACCACCTGCCGGACACGCCAAAATCACCTGCCGGCTATGCCAGAACCACTTGGCGGACACTCCGGAATCACCTGCCGGGCATGCCAGAACCAGCTCTCAGAAACACCAGAACCACATGCTGGACACGCCGGAAGCACCTGCTGAGCATGCCTGAGCCACCTGCTCGACTCGCAAGAAACACCTGCCGGACATGCCAAAATCACCTGCCGAGTACGCCAGAACCACTTGGCGGACACTCCGGAATCACAGGTCGGGCATGCCAGAACCACCTCTCAGACTTCCCAGAACCATGTTCCGGACACGCCGGTACCACCTGCCGAGTATGCCGGAACCACCTGATCCACTCCCGAGGACCACCTGCTGGACACGCCAAAATCACCTGCTGGCTACGCCAGAACCACTCGGCAGACACTCCGGAATAACCTGCCAGGCATGCCGGAACCACCTATTAGACATGCCAGAAGGACGTGTCGGACACGCCGGAAACACCTACCGGACAGACCGGAACCACCTGCCAGACATCCAGGAACCACCTGCCGAGCACGCCGGAGCTGCGTGTTCGATAGGCCGGAACCACCTGCCAGACAGGCCAAAATCAACAGCTGGCTATGCTAGAAACACCTGGCGGACAGTCCAAAATCACCTGCCTGGCATGCAGGAACCACCTCTCAGACGTAACAGAACCACGTTCCGGACACGCTGGAACCACATCCTGGACAGACTGGAACCACCTGCCGAGCTCGCCGGAACCACCTGCTCGACTGGCAGGACAATCGTGCCGGACACGCCAAAAGGAACTGCCGGCTACACCAGAACCACTTAACCGACACTCCAGAATCACCTGCCTGGCATGCCAGAACCACCTCTCAGACGTGCCAGAAGCACGTGCCGGACATGCCGGAACGACCTACGGGACAGACCGGAACCACCTGCCTGACATGCCGGAACCACCTGCCGAGCACGCCAGAGCCACCTGCTCCCCTTGCCGGAACCACCTGCCAGACAGGCCAAAATCAACAGCTGGCTGTGCGAGAACCACCTGGGGGACAGTCCGGAATCACCTGCCAGCCATGGCGGAACCAACTCTCAGACGTACCAGAACCACGTGCCGGACAATCTGGAAACACGTACTGGACAGACTGGAACCACCTGCCGGCCACGCCTGAACCACCTGCCGAGCACGACGGAACCACCTGCCGGACACGCCAAAATCACCTGCGGGCTACTCCACAACCACTTGGAGGACTCTCCGGGATGACCTGCCGGGCATGCTGGAACCACCTCTCAGACGCGCCAGAACCATGTGGCAGACAGTCCGGAATCACCTGTTGGGCATGTGGAACCACCTCTGAGACGTACCAGAACCACCTGCCGGACACGCCAAAATCACCTGCCGGCTACGCCAGAACCACTTGGCGGACACTCCGGTATCACCTGCCGGGCATGCCAGCACAACCTCTCAGAAGTGCCAGAAGCACGTGCCGGACAGGCCGGAACCATCTCCCGGACAGACTGGAACCACAGGAAACACTCGCCGGAACCACCTGCTTGACTCACCGGTCCCACCTGCAGGACACACCAAAATCACCTGCCCGCTACACCAGAACCACTTGGCGCACAAGCCGGAATCACGTGAAGGGCATGCCGGCACAACCTCACAGACGTGCCAGAACCTCCTGCCGGACACCTCAGAACCACCTGCCAGACAGACTGCAACCACCTGCCGGACACACGGGAACCACCGGCTCGACCCGCCGGAACCACTGCCAGACATGCAAAATCACCTGCCGGCTACACCAGAACCACTTGGCAAACACTCCGGAATCACCTGAAGGGCATGCCGGAACCACCTCTCAGACATGCCAGAACCACGTGCCAATGACACCAGAAGCACCTGCCGAGCATGCCGGAACCACCTGCTCGACTCGCCAGAACCACCTGCCAGTCATGCAAAAATCACCTGCCGGCTTCGCCACAACCAGTTGGTGAACACTTCCCCATCACCTGCCGGGCTTGCTGGAACCACCTGCCGGTCACGTCAAAATCACCTGCCAACTACGCCAGAACCACTTGTCGACACTGCGGAAACACCTGTCGGGCCGGCCAGAACTACATCTCAGACGTGCCAGAACCTTGTGCGTGTGATGCCGGAACCACACCCCGAACAGACGGAAACCACCTGCCAGACCCGCCTGAACCACCTGCCGAGCACGCCGGAGCCACCTGTTCGACTCACCGGAAGCACCTGCCAGACAGGCCAAAATCAACAGCTGGCTATGCGAGAACCATCTGGCGGACAGTCCGGAATCACCTGCCGGGCATGCAGGAACCACCTCTCAGATGTAACGGAACCACGAGCCGGACACGCTGGAACCACGTCCTGGACAGACTGGAACCACCTGCCGAGCACTCCGGAACCACCTGCTCGACTCGCACGACCCACGTGCTGGACACGCCAAAATGAACTTTCGGCTACACCAGAACCACTTACCCGACACTCCAGAATCACCTGCCTGGCATGCCAGAACCACCTCTCACACGTTCCAGAAGCACGTGCCGGACATGCCGGAACGACCGATCGGACAGAACGGAACCACCTGCCAGACACGCCGGAACCACCTGCTGAACACGCCACAGCCACCTGCTCGACTCGCCGGATCCACTGGCCGGACAGGCCAATATCAACTGCTGGCTATGCCAGAACCACCTGGGGGACAGTCCGGAATCCCCTGCCAGCCATGGCGGAACCACCTCTCAGACGTACAAGAACCACGTGCCGGACAAGCTGGAAACACTTACTGGACAGACTGGAACCACCTGCCGGCCACGCCTGAACCACCTGCCGAGCACGATGGAACCACCTGCCGGACACGCCAAAATCACCTGCGGGGTACACCAGAACCACTTGGAGAACTCTCCGGGATGACCTGCCGGGCATGCTGGAACCACCTCTCAGACGTACCAGAAGCACGTGGCGGACACCCCAGCACCACCTGCCGGACAGACCGCAACCACCTGCCGGACAGGCCGGAACCACCGGCTCGACCCGACGGAACCACCGCCGGACATGCAAAATCATCTGCCGGCTACGCCAGAACCACTTGGCGAACACTCCGGAATCACCTGCCGGGCATGCCGGAACCAACTCTCAGACATGCCAGAACCACGTGCCAATGACCCCGGAAGCACCTGTCGAGCACACCGGAACCACCTGCTCGACTCGCCAGAACCACCTGCCGGACATGCCAAAATCACCTGCCGGCTACGCCACAACCACTCGGCAGGCACTCCGGTATCAGCTGCCGGGCATGCCGGAACCACCTCTCAGAGGTGCCAGAACCACATGCCGGAGAGACTGGAAGCAACTGCCGAACTCGCCGGAAACACCTGCTGGACATGCCGGAACCACCTGCCTGACAGTCCAAAATCATATGCCGGCTATGCCAAAACCACTTGGTGGACGCTCCAGAATCTCCTGGAGGGCATGCCGGAACCACGTCATGGACAGACTGCAAACACCTGCCAGACACGCCAGAACCACCTTCTCGAGTCGCCAGAACCACCTGCCGGACACGCCAAAATCACCTGCCGGCTACGCCACAACCAGTTGGTGAACACTTCGGAATCACCTGCCGCGCTTGCCGGAACCACCTGCCGGTCACGCCAAAATCACCTGCCGGCTACGCCAGAACCACTCGGCAGAGACTCCGGAACCACCTCCAGGACAGACCAGAATCACCTGCCGGACACGCCGGAACCACCTGCTCGACTCGCCAGAGCCACCTGCCGGACACGCCAAAATCACCTGCCGGCTACGCCAGAACCACTCGGCAGAGACTCCGGAACCACCTCCAGGACAGACCGGAATCACCTGCCGGACACGCCGGGACCACCTGCTTGACTCGCCAGAACCTCCTGCCGGACACGCCAAAATCACCAGCCGGCTACTCCACAACCACTTGTCGAACACTCCAGGATCACCTGCCGGGCATGTTGGAAGCACCTCTCAGACGCGCCAGAACCATGTGGCAGAGAGTCCGGAATCACCTGTTGGGCATGTGGAACCACCTCTGAGACGTACCAGAACCACCTGCCGGACACGCCAAAATCACCTGCCGGCTATGCCAGAACCACTTGGCGGACACTCCGGAATCACCTGCCGGGCATGCCAGAACCAGCTCTCAGAAACACCAGAACCACATGCTGGACACGCCGGAAGCACCTGCTGAGCATGCCTGAGCCACCTGCTCGACTCGCAAGAAACACCTGCCGGACATGCCAAAATCACCTGCCGAGTACGCCAGAACCACTTGGCGGACACTCCGGAATCACAGGTCGGGCATGCCAGAACCACCTCTCAGACTTCCCAGAACCATGTTCCGGACACGCCGGTACCACCTGCCGAGTATGCCGGAACCACCTGATCCACTCCCGAGGACCACCTGCTGGACACGCCAAAATCACCTGCTGGCTACGCCAGAACCACTCGGCAGACACTCCGGAATAACCTGCCAGGCATGCCGGAACCACCTATTAGACATGCCAGAAGGACGTGTCGGACACGCCGGAAACACCTACCGGACAGACCGGAACCACCTGCCAGACATCCAGGAACCACCTGCCGAGCACGCCGGAGCTGCGTGTTCGATAGGCCGGAACCACCTGCCAGACAGGCCAAAATCAACAGCTGGCTATGCTAGAAACACCTGGCGGACAGTCCAAAATCACCTGCCTGGCATGCAGGAACCACCTCTCAGACGTAACAGAACCACGTTCCGGACACGCTGGAACCACATCCTGGACAGACTGGAACCACCTGCCGAGCTCGCCGGAACCACCTGCTCGACTGGCAGGACAATCGTGCCGGACACGCCAAAAGGAACTGCCGGCTACACCAGAACCACTTAACCGACACTCCAGAATCACCTGCCTGGCATGCCAGAACCACCTCTCAGACGTGCCAGAAGCACGTGCCGGACATGCCGGAACGACCTACGGGACAGACCGGAACCACCTGCCTGACATGCCGGAACCACCTGCCGAGCACGCCAGAGCCACCTGCTCCCCTTGCCGGAACCACCTGCCAGACAGGCCAAAATCAACAGCTGGCTGTGCGAGAACCACCTGGGGGACAGTCCGGAATCACCTGCCAGCCATGGCGGAACCAACTCTCAGACGTACCAGAACCACGTGCCGGACAATCTGGAAACACGTACTGGACAGACTGGAACCACCTGCCGGCCACGCCTGAACCACCTGCCGAGCACGACGGAACCACCTGCCGGACACGCCAAAATCACCTGCGGGCTACTCCACAACCACTTGGAGGACTCTCCGGGATGACCTGCCGGGCATGCTGGAACCACCTCTCAGACGCGCCAGAACCATGTGGCAGACAGTCCGGAATCACCTGTTGGGCATGTGGAACCACCTCTGAGACGTACCAGAACCACCTGCCGGACACGCCAAAATCACCTGCCGGCTACGCCAGAACCACTTGGCGGACACTCCGGTATCACCTGCCGGGCATGCCAGCACAACCTCTCAGAAGTGCCAGAAGCACGTGCCGGACAGGCCGGAACCATCTCCCGGACAGACTGGAACCACAGGAAACACTCGCCGGAACCACCTGCTTGACTCACCGGTCCCACCTGCAGGACACACCAAAATCACCTGCCCGCTACACCAGAACCACTTGGCGCACAAGCCGGAATCACGTGAAGGGCATGCCGGCACAACCTCACAGACGTGCCAGAACCTCCTGCCGGACACCTCAGAACCACCTGCCAGACAGACTGCAACCACCTGCCGGACACACGGGAACCACCGGCTCGACCCGCCGGAACCACTGCCAGACATGCAAAATCACCTGCCGGCTACACCAGAACCACTTGGCAAACACTCCGGAATCACCTGAAGGGCATGCCGGAACCACCTCTCAGACATGCCAGAACCACGTGCCAATGACACCAGAAGCACCTGCCGAGCATGCCGGAACCACCTGCTCGACTCGCCAGAACCACCTGCCAGTCATGCAAAAATCACCTGCCGGCTTCGCCACAACCAGTTGGTGAACACTTCCCCATCACCTGCCGGGCTTGCTGGAACCACCTGCCGGTCACGTCAAAATCACCTGCCAACTACGCCAGAACCACTTGTCGACACTGCGGAAACACCTGTCGGGCCGGCCAGAACTACATCTCAGACGTGCCAGAACCTTGTGCGTGTGATGCCGGAACCACACCCCGAACAGACGGAAACCACCTGCCAGACCCGCCTGAACCACCTGCCGAGCACGCCGGAGCCACCTGTTCGACTCACCGGAAGCACCTGCCAGACAGGCCAAAATCAACAGCTGGCTATGCGAGAACCATCTGGCGGACAGTCCGGAATCACCTGCCGGGCATGCAGGAACCACCTCTCAGATGTAACGGAACCACGAGCCGGACACGCTGGAACCACGTCCTGGACAGACTGGAACCACCTGCCGAGCACTCCGGAACCACCTGCTCGACTCGCACGACCCACGTGCTGGACACGCCAAAATGAACTTTCGGCTACACCAGAACCACTTACCCGACACTCCAGAATCACCTGCCTGGCATGCCAGAACCACCTCTCACACGTTCCAGAAGCACGTGCCGGACATGCCGGAACGACCGATCGGACAGAACGGAACCACCTGCCAGACACGCCGGAACCACCTGCTGAACACGCCACAGCCACCTGCTCGACTCGCCGGATCCACTGGCCGGACAGGCCAATATCAACTGCTGGCTATGCCAGAACCACCTGGGGGACAGTCCGGAATCCCCTGCCAGCCATGGCGGAACCACCTCTCAGACGTACAAGAACCACGTGCCGGACAAGCTGGAAACACTTACTGGACAGACTGGAACCACCTGCCGGCCACGCCTGAACCACCTGCCGAGCACGATGGAACCACCTGCCGGACACGCCAAAATCACCTGCGGGGTACACCAGAACCACTTGGAGAACTCTCCGGGATGACCTGCCGGGCATGCTGGAACCACCTCTCAGACGTACCAGAAGCACGTGGCGGACACCCCAGCACCACCTGCCGGACAGACCGCAACCACCTGCCGGACAGGCCGGAACCACCGGCTCGACCCGACGGAACCACCGCCGGACATGCAAAATCATCTGCCGGCTACGCCAGAACCACTTGGCGAACACTCCGGAATCACCTGCCGGGCATGCCGGAACCAACTCTCAGACATGCCAGAACCACGTGCCAATGACCCCGGAAGCACCTGTCGAGCACACCGGAACCACCTGCTCGACTCGCCAGAACCACCTGCCGGACATGCCAAAATCACCTGCCGGCTACGCCACAACCACTCGGCAGGCACTCCGGTATCAGCTGCCGGGCATGCCGGAACCACCTCTCAGAGGTGCCAGAACCACATGCCGGAGAGACTGGAAGCAACTGCCGAACTCGCCGGAAACACCTGCTGGACATGCCGGAACCACCTGCCTGACAGTCCAAAATCATATGCCGGCTATGCCAAAACCACTTGGTGGACGCTCCAGAATCTCCTGGAGGGCATGCCGGAACCACGTCATGGACAGACTGCAAACACCTGCCAGACACGCCAGAACCACCTTCTCGAGTCGCCAGAACCACCTGCCGGACACGCCAAAATCACCTGCCGGCTACGCCACAACCAGTTGGTGAACACTTCGGAATCACCTGCCGCGCTTGCCGGAACCACCTGCCGGTCACGCCAAAATCACCTGCCGGCTACGCCAGAACCACTCGGCAGAGACTCCGGAACCACCTCCAGGACAGACCAGAATCACCTGCCGGACACGCCGGAACCACCTGCTCGACTCGCCAGAGCCACCTGCCGGACACGCCAAAATCACCTGCCGGCTACGCCAGAACCACTCGGCAGAGACTCCGGAACCACCTCCAGGACAGACCGGAATCACCTGCCGGACACGCCGGGACCACCTGCTTGACTCGCCAGAACCACCTGCCGGACACGCCAAAATCATCTGCCGGCTATGCCAGAACCACTTGGCGGACACTCCGGAATCACCTGCCGGGCATGCCAGAACCAGCTCTCAGAAACACCAGAACCACATGCTGGACACGCCGGAAGCACCTGCTGAGCATGCCTGAGCCACCTGCTCGACTCGCAAGAAAGACCTGCCGGACATGCCAAAATCACCTGCCGAGTATGCCAGAACCACTTGGCGGACACTCCGGAATCACAGGTCGGGCATGCCAGAACCACCTCTCAGACTTGCCAGAACCATGTTCCGGACACGCCGGTACCACCTGCCGAGTATGCCGGAACCACCTGATCCACTCCCGAGGACCACCTGCTGGACACGCCAAAATCACCTGCTGGCTACGCCAGAACCACTCGGCAGACACTCCGGAATAACCTGCCAGGCATGCCGGAACCACCTATTAGACATGCCAGAAGGACGTGTCAGATACGCCGGAAACACCTACCGGACAGACCGGAACCACCTGCCAGACATCCAGGAACCACCTGCCGAGCACGCCGGAGCTGCGTGTTCGATAGGCCGGAACCACCTGCCAGACAGGCCAAAATCAACAGCTGGCTATGCTAGAAACACCTGGCGGACAGTCCAAAATCACCTGCCTGGCATGCAGGAACCACCTCTCAGACGTAACAGAACCACGTTCCGGACACGCTGGAACCACATCCTGGACAGACTGGAACCACCTGCCGAGCTCGCCGGAACCACCTGCTCGACTGGCAGGACAATCGTGCCGGACACGCCAAAAGGAACTGCCGGCTACACCAGAACCACTTAACCGACACTCCAGAATCACCTGCCTGGCATGCCAGAACCACCTCTCAGACGTGCCAGAAGCACGTGCCGGACATGCCGGAACGACCTACGGGACAGACCGGAACCACCTGCCTGACATGCCGGAACCACCTGCCGAGCACGCCAGAGCCACCTGCTCCCCTTGCCGGAACCACCTGCCAGACAGGCCAAAATCAACAGCTGGCTGTGCGAGAACCACCTGGGGGACAGTCCGGAATCACCTGCCAGCCATGGCGGAACCACCTCTCAGACGTACCAGAACCACGTGCCGGACAATCTGGAAACACGTACTGGACAGACTGGAACCACCTGCCGGCCACGCCTGAACCACCTGCCGAGCACGACGGAACCACCTGCCGGACACGCCAAAATCACCTGCGGGCTACTCCACAACCACTTGGAGGACTCTCCGGGATGACCTGCCGGGCATGCTGGAACCACCTCTCAGACGCGCCAGAACCATGTGGCAGACAGTCCGGAATCACCTGTTGGGCATGTGGAACCACCTCTGAGACGTACCAGAACCACCTGCCGGACACGCCAAAATCACCTGCCGGCTACGCCAGAACCACTTGGCGGACACTCCGGTATCACCTGCCGGGTATGCCAGCACAACCTCTCAGAAGTGCCAGAAGCACGTGCCGGACAGGCCGGAACCATCTCCCGGACAGACTGGAACCACAGGAAACACTCGCCGGAACCACCTGCTTGACTCACCGGTCCCACCTGCAGGACACACCAAAATCACCTGCCCGCTACACCAGAACCACTTGGCGCACAAGCCGGAATCACGTGAAGGGCATGCCGGCACAACCTCACAGACGTGCCAGAACCTCCTGCCGGACACCTCAGAACCACCTGCCAGACAGACTGCAACCACCTGCCGGACACGCGGGAACCACCGGCTCGACCCGCCGGAACCACTGCCAGACATGCAAAATCACCTGCCGGCTACACCAGAACCACTTGGCAAACAATCCGGAATCACCTGAAGGGCATGCCGGAACCACCTCTCAGACATGCCAGAACCACGTGCCAATGACACCAGAAGCACCTGCCGAGCATGCCGGAACCACCTGCTCGACTCGCCAGAACCACCTGCCAGTCATGCAAAAATCACCTGCCGGCTTCGCCACAACCAGTTGGTGAACACTTCCCCATCACCTGCCGGGCTTGCTGGAACCACCTGCCGGTCACGTCAAAATCACCTGCCAACTACGCCAGAACCACTTGTCGACACTGCGGAAACACCTGTCGGGCCGGCCAGAACTACATCTCAGACGTGCCAGAACCTTGTGCGTGTGATGCCGGAACCACACCCCGAACAGACGGAAACCACCTGCCAGACCCGCCTGAACCACCTGCCGAGCACGCCGGAGCCACCTGTTCGACTCACCGGAAGCACCTGCCAGACAGGCCAAAATCAACAGCTGGCTATGCGAGAACCATCTGGCGGACAGTCCGGAATCACCTGCCGGGCATGCAGGAACCACCTCTCAGATGTAACGGAACCACGAGCCGGACACGCTGGAACCACGTCCTGGACAGACTGGAACCACCTGCCGAGCACTCCGGAACCACCTGCTCGACTCGCACGACCCACGTGCTGGACACGCCAAAATGAACTTTCGGCTACACCAGAACCACTTACCCGACACTCCAGAATCACCTGCCTGGCATGCCAGAACCACCTCTCACACGTTCCAGAAGCACGGGCCGGACATGCCGGAACGACCGATCGGACAGAACGGAACCACCTGCCAGACACGCCGGAACCACCTGCTGAACACGCCACAGCCACCTGCTCGACTCGCCGGATCCACCGGCCGGACAGGCCAATATCAACTGCTGGCTATGCCAGAACCACCTGGGGGACAGTCCGGAATCACCTGCCAGCCATGGCGGAACCACCTCTCAGACGTACAAGAACCACGTGCCGGACAAGCTGGAACCACTTACTGGACAGACTGGAACCACCTGCCGGCCACGCCTGAACCACCTGCCGAGCACGATGGAACCACCTGCCGGACACGCCAAAATCACCTGCGGGGTACACCAGAACCACTTGGAGAACTCTCCGGGATGACCTGCCGGGCATGCTGGAACCACCTCTCAGACGTACCAGAAGCACGTGGCGGACACCCCAGCACCACCTGCCGGACAGACCGCAACCACCTGCCGGACAGGCCGGAACCACCGGCTCGACCCGACGGAACCACCGCCAGACATGCAAAATCACCTGCCGGCTACGCCAGAACCACTTGGCGAACACTCCGGAATCACCTGCCGGGCATGCCGGAACCACCTCTCAGACATGCCAGAACCACGTGCCAATGACCCCGGAAGCACCTGTCGAGCACGCCGGAACCACCTGCTCGACTCGCCAGAACCACCTGCCGGACACGCCAAAATCACCTGCCGGCTACGCCACAACCACTCGGCAGGCACTCCGGTATCAGCTGCCGGGCATGCCGGAACCACCTCTCAGAGGTGCCAGAACCACATGCCGGAGAGACTGGAAGCAACTGCCGAACTCGCCGGAAACACCTGCTGGACATGCCGGAACCACCTGCCTGACAGTCCAAAATCATATGCCGGCTATGCCAAAACCACTTGGTGGACGCTCCAGAATCTCCTGGAGGGCATGCCGGAACCACGTCATGGACAGACTGCAAACACCTGCCAGACACGCCAGAACCACCTTCTCGAGTCGCCAGAACCACCTGCCGGACACGCCAAAATCACCTGCCGGCTACGCCACAACCAGTTGGTGAACACTTCGGAATCACCTGCCGCACTTGCCGGAACCACCTGCCGGTCACGCCAAAATCACCTGCCGGCTACGCCAGAACCACTCGGCAGAGACTCCGGAACCACCTCCAGGACAGACCAGAATCACCTGCCGGACACGCCGGAACCACCTGCTCGACTCGCCAGAGCCACCTGCCGGACACGCCAAAATCACCTGCCGGCTACGCCAGAACCACTCGGCAGAGACTCCGGAACCACCTCCAGGACAGACCGGAATCACCTGCCGGACACGCCGGGACCACCTGCTTGACTCGCCAGAACCACCTGCCGGACACGCCAAAATCACCAGCCGGCTACTCCACAACCACTTGTCGAACACTCCAGAATCACCTGCCGGGCATGTTGGAAGCACCTCTCAGACGCGCCAGAACCATGTGGCAGAGAGTCCGGAATCACCTGTTGGGCATGTGGAACCACCTCTGAGACGTACCAGAACCACCTGCCGGACACGCCAAAATCACCTGCCGGCTATGCCAGAACCACTTGGCGGACACTCCGGAATCACCTGCCGGGCATGCCAGAACCAGCTCTCAGAAACACCAGAACCACATGCTGGACACGCCGGAAGCACCTGCTGAGCATGCCTGAGCCACCTGCTCGACTCGCAAGAAACACCTGCCGGACACGCCAAAATCACCTGCCGAGTACGCCAGAACCACTTGGCGGACACTCCGGAATCACAGGTCGGGCATGCCAGAACCACCTCTCAGACTTGCCAGAACCATGGTCCGGACACGCCGGTACCACCTGCCGAGTATGCCGGAACCACCTGATCCACTCCCGAGGACCACCTGCTGGACACGCCAAAATCACCTGCTGGCTACGCCAGAACCACTCGGCAGACACTCCGGAATAACCTGCCAGGCATGCCGGAACCACCTATTAGACATGCCAGAAGGACGTGTCGGACACGCCGGAAACACCTACCGGACAGACCGGAACCACCTGCCAGACATCCAGGAACCACCTGCCGAGCACGCCGGAGCTGCGTGCTCGATAGGCCGGAACCACCTGCCAGACAGGCCAAAATCAACAGCTGGCTATGCTAGAAACACCTGGCGGACAGTCCAAAATCACCTGCCTGGCATGCAGGAACCACCTCTCAGACGTAACAGAACCACGTTCCGGACACGCTGGAACCACATCCTGGACAGACTGGAACCACCTGCCGAGCTCGCCGGAACCACCTGCTCGACTGGCAGGACAATCGTGCCGGACACGCCAAAAGGAACTGCCGGCTACACCAGAACCACTTAACCGACACTCCAGAATCACCTGCCTGGCATGCCAGAACCACCTCTCAGACGTGCCAGAAGCACGTGCCGGACATGCCGGGACGACCTACGGGACAGACCGGAACCACCTGCCTGACATGCCGGAACCACCTGCCGAGCACGCCAGAGCCACCTGCTCCCCTTGCCGGAACCACCTGCCAGACAGGCCAAAATCAACAGCTGGCTGTGCGAGAACCACCTGGGGGACAGTCCGGAATCACCTGCCAGCCATGGCGGAACCACCTCTCAGACGTACCAGAACCACGTGCCGGACAATCTGGAAACACGTACTGGACAGACTGGAACCACCTGCCGGCCACGCCTGAACCACCTGCCGAGCACGACGGAACCACCTGCCGGACACGCCAAAATCACCTGCGGGCTACTCCACGACCACTTGGAGGACTCTCCGGGATGACCTGCCGGGCATGCTGGAACCACCTCTCAGACGCGCCAGAACCATGTGGCAGACAGTCCGGAATCACCTGTTGGGCATGTGGAACCACCTCTGAGACGTACCAGAACCACCTGCCGGACACGCCAAAATCACCTGCCGGCTACGCCAGAACCACTTGGCGGACACTCCGGAATCACCTGCCGGGCATGCCAGCACAACCTCTCAGAAGTGCCAGAAGCACGTGCCGGACAGGCCGGAACCATCTCCCGGACAGACTGGAACCACAGGAAACACTCGCCGGAACCACCTGCTTGACTCACCGGTCCCACCTGCAGGACACACCAAAATCACCTGCCCGCTACACCAGAACCAATTGGCGCACAAGCCGGAATCACGTGAAGGGCATGCCGGCACAACCTCACAGACGTGCCAGAACCTCCTACCGGACACATCAGAACCACCTGCCAGACAGACTGCAACCACCTGCCGGACACGCGGGAACCACCGGCTCGACCCGCCGGAACCACTGCCAGACATGCAAAATCACCTGCCGGCTACACCAGAACCACTTGGCAAACAATCCGGAATCACCTGAAGGGCATGCCGGAACCACCTCTCAGACATGCCAGAACCACGTGCCAATGACACCAGAAGCACCTGCCGAGCATGCCGGAACCACCTGCTCGACTCGCCAGAACCACCTGCCAGTCATGCAAAAATCACCTGCCGGCTTCGCCACAACCAGTTGGTGAACACTTCCCCATCACCTGCCGGGCTTGCTGGAACCACCTGCCGGTCATGTCAAAATCACCTGCCAACTACGCCAGAACCACTTGTCGACACTGCGGAAACACCTGTCGGGCCGGCCAGAACTACATCTCAGATGTGCCAGAACCTTGTGCGTGTGATGCCGGAACCACACCCCGAACAGACGGAAACCACCTGCCAGACCCGCCTGAACCACCTGCCGAGCACGCCGGAGCCACCTGTTCGACTCACCGGAAGCACCTGCCAGACAGGCCAAAATCAACAGCTGGCTATGCGAGAACCATCTGGCGGACAGTCCGGAATCACCTGCCGGGCATGCAGGAACCACCTCTCAGATGTAACGGAACCACGAGCCGGACACGCTGGAACCACGTCCTGGACAGACTGGAACCACCTGCCGAGCACTCCGGAACCACCTGCTCGACTCGCACGACCCACGTGCTGGACACGCCAAAATGAACTTTCGGCTACACCAGAACCACTTACCCGACACTCCAGAATCACCTGCCTGGCATGCCAGAACCACCTCTCACACGTTCCAGAAGCACGTGCCGGACATGCCGGAACGACCGATCGGACAGAACGGAACCACCTGCCAGACACGCCGGAACCACCTGCTGAACACGCCACAGCCACCTGCTCGACTCGCCGGATCCACCGGCCGGACAGGCCAATATCAACTGCTGGCTATGCCAGAACCACCTGGGGGACAGTCCGGAATCACCTGCCAGCCATGGCGGAACCACCTCTCAGACGTACAAGAACCACGTGCCGGACAAGCTGGAAACACTTACTGGACAGACTGGAACCACCTGCCGGCCACGCCTGAACCACCTGCCGAGCACGATGGAACCACCTGCCGGACACGCCAAAATCACCTGCGGGGTACACCAGAACCAATTGGAGAACTCTCCGGGATGACCTGCCGGGCATGCTGGAACCACCTCTCAGACGTACCAGAAGCACTTGGCGGACACCCCAGCACCACCTGCCGGACAGACCGCAACCACCTGCCGGACAGGCTGGAACCACCGGCTCGACCCGCCGGAACCACCGCCAGACATGCAAAATCACCTGCCGGCTACGCCAGAACCACTGTGCGAACACTCCGGAATCACCTGCCGGGCATGCTGGAACCACCTCTCAGACATGCCAGAACCACGTGCCAATGACCCCGGAAGCACCTGTCGAGCACGCCGGAACCACCTGCTCGACTCGCCAGAACCACCTGCCGGACACGCCAAAATCACCTGCCAGCTACGCCACAACCACTCGGCAGGCACTCCGGTATCAGCTGCCGGGCATGCCGGAACCGCCTCTCAGAGGTGCCAGAACCACATGCCGGAGAGACTGGAAGCAACTGCCGAACTCGCCGGAAACACCTGCTGGACATGCCGGAACCACCTGCCTGACAGTCCAAAATCATATGCCGGCTATGCCAAAACCACTTGGTGGACGCTCCAGAATCTCCTGGAGGGCATGCCGGAACCACGTCATGGACAGACTGCAAACACCTGCCAGACACGCCAGAACCACCTTCTCGAGTCGCCAGAACCACCTGCCGGACACGCCAAAATCACCTGCCGGCTACGCCACAACCAGTTGGTGAACACTTCGGAATCACCTGCCGCGCTTGCCGGAACCACCTGCCGGTCACGCCAAAATCACCTGCCGGCTACGCCAGAACCACTCGGCAGAGACTCCGGAACCACCTCCAGGACAGACCAGAATCACCTGCCGGACACGCCGGAACCACCTGCTCGACTCGCCAGAACCACCTGCCGGACACGCCAAAATCACCAGCCGGCTACTCCACAACCACTTGTCGAACACTCCAGAATCACCTGCCGGGCATGTTGGAAGCACCTCTCAGACGCGCCAGAACCATGTGGCAGAGAGTCCGGAATCACCTGTTGGGCATGTGGAACCACCTCTGAGACGTACCAGAACCACCTGCCGGACACGCCAAAATCACCTGCCGGCTATGCCAGAACCACTTGGCGGACACTCCGGAATCACCTGCCGGGCATGCCAGAACCAGCTCTCAGAAACACCAGAACCACATGCTGGACACGCCGGAAGCGCCTGCTGAGCATGCCTGAGCCACCTGCTCGACTCGCAAGAAACACCTGCCGGACACGCCAAAATCACCTGCCGAGTACGCCAGAACCACTTGGCGGACACTCCGGAATCACAGGTCGGGCATGCCAGAACCACCTCTCAGACTTGCCAGAACCATGGTCCGGACACGCCGGTACCACCTGCCGAGTATGCCGGAACCACCTGATCCACTCCCGAGGACCACCTGCTGGACACGCCAAAATCACCTGCTGGCTACGCCAGAACCACTCGGCAGACACTCCGGAATAACCTGCCAGGCATGCCGGAACCACCTATTAGACATGCCAGAAGGACGTGTCGGACACGCCGGAAACACCTACCGGACAGACCGGAACCACCTGCCAGACATCCCGGAACCACCTGCCGAGCACGCCGGAGCTGCGTGCTCGATAGGCCGGAACCACCTGCCAGACAGGCCAAAATCAACAGCTGGCTATGCTAGAAACACCTGGCGGACAGTCCAAAATCACCTGCCTGGCATGCAGGAACCACCTCTCAGACGTAACAGAACCACGTTCCGGACACGCTGGAACCACATCCTGGACAGACTGAACCACCTGCCGAGCTCGCCGGAACCACCTGCTCGACTGGCAGGACAATTGTGCCGGACACGCCAAAAGGAACTGCCGGCTACACCAGAACCACTTAACCGACACTCCAGAATCACCTGCCTGGCATGCCAGAACCACCTCTCAGACGTGCCAGAAGCACGTGCCGGACATGCCGGAACGACCTACGGGACAGACCGGAACCACCTGCCTGACATGCCGGAACCACCTGCCGAGCACGCCAGAGCCACCTGCTCCCCTTGCCGGAACCACCTACCAGACAGGCCAAAATCAACAGCTGGCTGTGCGAGAACCACCTGGGGGACAGTCCGGAATCACCTGCCAGCCATGGCGGAACCACCTCTCAGACGTACCAGAACCACGTGCCGGACAATCTGGAAACACGTACTGGACAGACTGGAACCACCTGCCGGCCACGCCTGAACCACCTGCCGAGCACGACGGAACCACCTGCCGGACACGCCAAAATCACCTGCGGGCTACTCCACAACCACTTGGAGGACTCTCCGGGATGACCTGCCGGGCATGCTGGAACCACCTCTCAGACGCGCCAGAAACATGTGGCAGACAGTCCGGAATCACCTTTTGGGCATGTGGAACCACCTCTGAGACGTACCAGAACCACCTGCCGGACACGCCAAAATCACCTGCCGGCTACGCCAGAACCACTTGGCGGACACTCCGGAATCACCTGCCGGGCATGCCAGCACAACCTCTCAGAAGTGCCAGAAGCACGTGCCGGACAGGCCGGAACCATCTCCCGGACAGACTGGAACCACAGGAAACACTCGCCGGAACCACCTGCTTGACTCACCGGTCCCACCTGCAGGACACACCAAAATCACCTGCCCGCTACACCAGAACCACTTGGCGCACAAGCCGGAATCACGTGAAGGGCATGCCGGCACAACCTCACAGACGTGCCAGAACCTCCTGCCGGACACCTCAGAACCACCTGCCAGACAGACTGCAACCACCTGCCGGACACACGGGAACCACCGGCTCGACCCGCCGGAACCACTGCCAGACATGCAAAATCACCTGCCGGCTACACCAGAACCACTTGGCAAACACTCCGGAATCACCTGAAGGGCATGCCGGAACCACCTCTCAGACATGCCAGAACCACGTGCCAATGACACCAGAAGCACCTGCCGAGCATGCCGGAACCACCTGCTCGACTCGCCAGAACCACCTGCCAGTCATGCAAAAATCACCTGCCGGCTTCGCCACAACCAGTTGGTGAACACTTCCCCATCACCTGCCGGGCTTGCTGGAACCACCTGCCGGTCACGTCAAAATCACCTGCCAACTACGCCAGAACCACTTGTCGACACTGCGGAAACACCTGTCGGGCCGGCCAGAACTACATCTCAGACGTGCCAGAACCTTGTGCGTGTGATGCCGGAACCACACCCCGAACAGACGGAAACCACCTGCCAGACCCGCCTGAACCACCTGCCGAGCACGCCGGAGCCACCTGTTCGACTCACCAGAAGCACCTGCCAGACAGGCCAAAATCAACAGCTGGCTATGCGAGAACCATCTGGCGGACAGTCCGGAATCACCTGCCGGGCATGCAGGAACCACCTCTCAGATGTAACGGAACCACGAGCCGGACACGCTGGAACCACGTCCTGGACAGACTGGAACCACCTGCCGAGCACTCCGGAACCACCTGCTCGACTCGCACGACCCACGTGCTGGACACGCCAAAATGAACTTTCGGCTACACCAGAACCACTTACCCGACACTCCAGAATCACCTGCCTGGCATGCCAGAACCACCTCTCACACGTTCCAGAAGCACGTGCCGGACATGCCGGAACGACCTATCGGACAGAACGGAACCACCTGCCAGACACGCCGGAACCACCTGCTGAACACGCCACAGCCACCTGCTCGACTCGCCGGATCCACCGGCCGGACAGGCCAATATCAACTGCTGGCTATGCCAGAACCACCTGGGGGACAGTCCGGAATCACCTGCCAGCCATGGCGGAACCACCTCTCAGACGTACAAGAACCACGTGCCGGACAAGCTGGAAACACTTACTGGACAGACTGGAACCACCTGCCGGCCACGCCTGAACCACCTGCCGAGCACGACGGAACCACCTGCCGGACACGCCAAAATCACCTGCGGGGTACACCAGAACCACTTGGAGAACTCTCCGGGATGACCTGCCGGGCATGCTGGAACCACCTCTCAGACGTACCAGAAGCACGTGGCGGACACCCCAGCACCACCTGCCAGACAGACCGCAACCACCCGCCTGACAGGCCGGAACCATCGGCTCGACCCGACGGAACCACCGCCAGACATGCAAAATCACCTGCCGGCTACGCCAGAACCACTTGGCGAACACTCCGGAATCACCTGCCGGGCATGCCGGAACCACCTCTCAGACATGCCAGAACCACGTGCCAATGACCCCGGAAGCACCTGTCGAGCACGCCGGAACCACCTGCTCGACTCGCCAGAACCACCTGCCGGACACGCCAAAATCACCTACCGGCTACGCCACAACCACTCGGCAGGCACTCCGGTATCAGCTGCCGGGCATGCCGGAACCACCTCTCAGAGGTGCCAGAACCACATGCCGGAGAGACTGGAAGCAACTGCCGAACTCGCCGGAAACACCTGCTGGACATGCCGGAACCACCTGCCTGACAGTCCAAAATCATATGCCGGCTATGCCAAAACCACTTGGTGGACGCTCCAGAATCTCCTGGAGGGCATGCCGGAACCACGTCATGGACAGACTGCAAACACCTGCCAGACACGCCAGAACCACCTTCTCGAGTCGCCAGAACCACCTGCCGGACACGCCAAAATCACCTGCCGGCTACGCCACAACCAGTTGGTGAACACTTCGGAATCACCTGCCGCGCTTGCCGGAACCACCTGCCGGTCACGCCAAAATCACCTGCCGGCTACGCCAGAACCACTCGGCAGAGACTCCGGAACCACCTCCAGGACAGACCAGAATCACCTGCCGGACACGCCGGAACCACCTGCTCGACTCGCCAGAGCCACCTGCCGGACACGCCAAAATCACCTGCCGGCTACGCCAGAACCACTCGGCAGAGACTCCGGAACCACCTCCAGGACAGACCGGAATCACCTGCCAGACACGCCGGGACCACCTGCTTGACTCGCCAGAACCTCCTGCCGGACACGCCAAAATCACCAGCCGGCTAATCCACAACCACTTGTCGAACACTCCAGAATCACCTGCCGGGCATGTTGGAAGCACCTCTCAGACGCGCCAGAACCATGTGGCAGAGAGTCCGGAATCACCTGTTGGGCATGTGGAACCACCTCTGAGACGTACCAGAACCACCTGCCGGACACGCCAAAATCACCTGCCGGCTATGCCAGAACCACTTGGCGGACACTCCGGAATCACCTGCCGGGCATGCCAGAACCAGCTCTCAGAAACACCAGAACCACATGCTGGACACGCCGGAAGCACCTGCTGAGCATGCCTGAGCCACCTGCTCGACTCACAAGAAACACCTGCCGGACACGCCAAAATCACCTGCCGAGTACGCCAGAACCACTTGGCGGACACTCCGGAATCACAGGTCGGGCATGCCAGAACCACCTCTCAGACTTGCCAGAACCATGGTCCGGACACGCCGGTACCACCTGCCGAGTATGCCGGAACCACCTGATCCACTCCCGAGGACCACCTGCTGGACACGCCAAAATCACCTGCTGGCTACGCCAGAACCACTCGGCAGACACTCCGGAATAACCTGCCGGGCATGCCGGAACCACCTATTAGACATGCCAGAAGGACGTGTCGGACACGCCGGAAACACCTACCGGACAGACCGGAACCACCTGCCAGACATCCAGGAACCACCTGCCGAGCACGCCGGAGCTGCGTGCTCGATAGGCCGGAACCACCTGCCAGACAGGCCAAAATCAACAGCTGGCTATGCTAGAAACACCTGGCGGACAGTCCAAAATCACCTGCCTGGCATGCAGGAACCACCTCTCAGACGTAACAGAACCACGTTCCGGACACGCTGGAACCACATCCTGGACAGACTGGAACCACCTGCCGAGCTCGCCGGAACCACCTGCTCGACTGGCAGGACAATCGTGCCGGACACGCCAAAAGGAACTGCCGGCTACACCAGAACCACTTAACCGACACTCCAGAATCACCTGCCTGGCATGCCAGAACCACCTCTCAGACGTGCCAGAAGCACGTGCCGGACATGCCGGGACGACCTACGGGACAGACCGGAACCACCTGCCTGACATGCCGGAACCACCTGCCGAGCACGCCAGAGCCACCTGCTCCCCTTGCCGGAACCACCTGCCAGACAGGCCAAAATCAACAGCTGGCTGTGCGAGAACCACCTGGGGGACAGTCCGGAATCACCTGCCAGCCATGGCGGAACCACCTCTCAGACGTACCAGAACCACGTGCCGGACAATCTGGAAACACGTACTGGACAGACTGGAACCACCTGCCGGCCACGCCTGAACCACCTGCCGAGCACGACGGAACCACCTGCCGGACACGCCAAAATCACCTGCGGGCTACTCCACAACCACTTGGAGGACTCTCCGGGATGACCTGCCGGGCATGCTGGAACCACCTCTCTGATGCGCCAGAACCATGTGGCAGACAGTCCGGAATCACCTGTTGGGCATGTGGAACCACCTCTGAGACGTACCAGAACCACCTGCCGGACACGCCAAAATCACCTGCCGGCTACGCCAGAACCACTTGGCGGACACTCCGGAATCACCTGCCGGGCATGCCAGCACAACCTCTCAGAAGTGCCAGAAGCACGTGCCGGACAGGCCGGAACCATCTCCCGGACAGACTGGAACCACAGGAAACACTCGCCGGAACCACCTGCTTGACTCACCGGTCCCACCTGCAGGACACACCAAAATCACCTGCCCGCTACACCAGAACCACTTGGCGCACAAGCCGGAATCACGTGAAGGGCATGCCGGCACAACCTCACAGACGTGCCAGAACCTCCTGCCGGACACCTCAGAACCACCTGCCAGACAGACTGCAACCACCTGCCGGACACGCGGGAACCACCGGCTCGACCCGCCGGAACCACCGCCAGACATGCAAAATCACCTGCCGGCTACACCAGAACCACTTGGCAAACAATCCGGAATCACCTGAAGGGCATGCCGGAACCACCTCTCAGACATGCCAGAACCACGTGCCAATGACACCAGAAGCACCTGCCGAGCACGCCGGAACCACCTGCTCGACTCGCCAGAACCACCTGCCAGTCATGCAAAAATCACCTGCCGGCTTCGCCACAACCAGTTGGTGAACACTTCCCCATCACCTGCCGGGCTTGCTGGAACCACCTGCCGGTCACGTCAAAATCACCTGCCAACTACGCCAGAACCACTTGTCGACACTGCGGAAACACCTGTCGGGCCGGCCAGAACTACATCTCAGACGTGCCAGAACCTTGTGCGTGTGATGCCGGAACCACACCCCGAACAGACGGAAACCACCTGCCAGACCCGCCTGAACCACCTGCCGAGCACGCCGGAGCCACCTGTTCGACTCACCGGAAGCACCTGCCAGACAGGCCAAAATCAACAGCTGGCTATGCGAGAACCATCTGGCGGACAGTCCGGAATCACCTGCCGGGCATGCAGGAACCACCTCTCAGATGTAACGGAACCACGAGCCGGACACGCTGGAACCACGTCCTGGACAGACTGGAACCACCTGCCGAGCACTCCGGAACCACCTGCTCGACTCGCACGACCCACGTGCTGGACACGCCAAAATGAACTTTCGGCTACACCAGAACCACTTACCCGACACTCCAGAATCACCTGCCTGGCATGCCAGAACCACCTCTCACACGTTGCAGAAGCACGTGCCGGACATGCCGGAACGACCGATCGGACAGAACGGAACCACCTGCCAGACACGCCGGAACCACCTGCTGAACACGCCACAGCCACCTGCTCGACTCGCCGGATCCACCGGCCGGACAGGCCAATATCAACTGCTGGCTATGCCAGAACCACCTGGGGGACAGTCCGGAATCACCTGGCAGCCATGGCGGAACCACCTCTCAGACGTACAAGAACCACGTGCCGGACAAGCTGGAAACACTTACTGGACAGACTGGAACCACCTGCCGGCCACGCCTGAACCACCTGCCGAGCACGACGGAACCACCTGCCGGACACGCCAAAATCACCTGCGGGGTACACCAGAACCACTTGGAGAACTCTCCGGGATGACCTGCCGGGCATGCTGGAACCACCTCTCAGACGTACCAGAAGCACGTGGCGGACACCCCAGCACCACCTGCCAGACAGACCGCAACCACCCGCCTGACAGGCCGGAACCACCGGCTCGACCCGACGGAACCACCGCCAGACATGCAAAATCACCTGCCGGCTACGCCAGAACCACTTGGCGAACACTCCGGAATCACCTGCCGGGCATGCCGGAACCACCTCTCAGACATGCCAGAACCACGTGCCAATGACCCCGGAAGCACCTGTCGAGCACGCCGGAACCACCTGCTCGACTCGCCAGAACCACCTGCCGGACACGCCAAAATCACCTACCGGCTACGCCACAACCACTCGGCAGGCACTCCGGTATCAGCTGCCGGGCATGCCGGAACCACCTCTCAGAGGTGCCAGAACCACATGCCGGAGAGACTGGAAGCAACTGCCGAACTCGCCGGAAACACCTGCTGGACATGCCGGAACCACCTGCCTGACAGTCCAAAATCATATGCCGGCTATGCCAAAACCACTTGGTGGACGCTCCAGAATCTCCTGGAGGGCATGCCGGAACCACGTCATGGACAGACTGCAAACACCTGCCAGACACGCCAGAACCACCTTCTCGAGTCGCCAGAACCACCTGCCGGCCACGCCAAAATCACCTGCCGGCTACGCCACAACCAGTTGGTGAACACTTCGGAATCACCTGCCGCGCTTGCCGGAACCACCTGCCGGTCACGCCAAAATCACCTGCCGGCTACGCCAGAACCACTCGGCAGAGACTCCGGAACCACCTCCAGGACAGACCAGAATCACCTGTCGGACACGCTGGAACCACCTGCTCGACTCGCCAGAGCCACCTGCCGGACACGCCAAAATCACCTGCCGGCTACGCCAGAACCACTCGGCAGAGACTCCGGAACCACCTCCAGGACAGACCGGAATCACCTGCCGGACACGCCGGGACCACCTGCTTGACTCGCCAGAACCACCTGCCGGACACGCCAAAATCACCAGCCGGCTACTCCACAACCACTTGTCGAACACTCCAGAATCACCTGCCGGGCATGTTGGAAGCACCTCTCAGACGCGCCAGAACCATGTGGCAGAGAGTCCGGAATCACCTGTTGGGCATGTGGAACCACCTCTGAGACGTACCAGAACCACCTGCCGGACACGCCAAAATCACCTGCCGGCTATGCCAGAACCACTTGGCGGACACTCCGGAATCACCTGCCGGGCATGCCAGAACCAGCTCTCAGAAACACCAGAACCACATGCTGGACACGCCGGAAGCACCTGCTGAGCATGCCTGAGCCACCTGCTCGACTCGCAAGAAACACCTGCCGGACATGCCAAAATCACCTGCCGAGCACGCCAGAACCACTTGGCGGACACTCTGGAATCACAGGTCGGGCATGCCAGAACCACCTCTCAGACTTGCCAGAACCATGTTCCGGACACGCCGGTACCACCTGCCGAGTATGCCGGAACCACCTGATCCACTCCCGAGGACCACCTGCTGGACACGCCAAAATCACCTGCTGGCTACGCCAGAACCACTCGGCAGACACTCCGGAATAACCTGCCAGGCATGCCGGAACCACCTATTAGACATGCCAGAAGGACGTGTCGGACACGCCGGAAACACCTACTGGACAGACCGGAACCACCTGCCAGACATCCAGGAACCACCTGCCGAGCACGCCGGAGCTGCGTGCTCGATAGGCCGGAACCACCTGCCAGACAGGCCAAAATCAACAGCTGGCTATGCTAGAAACACCTGGCGGACAGTCCAAAATCACCTGCCTGGCATGCAGGAACCACCTCTCAGACGTAACAGAACCATGTTCCGGACACGCTGGAACCACATCCTGGACAGACTGAACCACCTGCCGAGCTCGCCGGAACCACCTGCTCGACTGGCAGGACAATCGTGCCGGACACGCCAAAAGGAACTGCCGGCTACACCAGAACCACTTAACCGACACTCCAGAATCACCTGCCTGGCATGCCAGAACCACCTCTCAGACGTGCCAGAAGCACGTGCCGGACATGCCGGGACGACCTACGGGACAGACCGGAACCACCTGCCTGACATGCCGGAACCACCTGCCGAGCACGCCAGAGCCACCTGCTCCCCTTGCCGGAACCACCTGCCAGACAGGCCAAAATCAACAGCTGGCTGTGCGAGAACCACCTGGGGGACAGTCCGGAATCACCTGCCAGCCATGGCGGAACCACCTCTCAGACGTACCAGAACCACGTGCCGGACAATCTGGAAACACGTACTGGACAGACTGGAACCACCTGCCGGCCACGCCTGAACCACCTGCCGAGCACGACGGAACCACCTGCCGGACACGCCAAAATCACCTGCGGGCTACTCCACAACCACTTGGAGGACTCTCCGGGATGACCTGCCAGGCATGCTGGAACCACCTCTCAGACGCGCCAGAACCATGTGGCAGACAGTCCGGAATCACCTGTTGGGCATGTGGAACCACCTCTGAGACGTACCAGAACCACCTGCCGGACACGCCAAAATCACCTGCCGGCTACGCCAGAACCACTTGGCGGACACTCCGGAATCACCTGCCGGGCATGCCAGCACAACCTCTCAGAAGTGCCAGAAGCACGTGCCGGACAGGCCGGAACCATCTCCCGGACAGACTGGAACCACAGGAAACACTCGCCGGAACCACCTGCTTGACTCACCGGTCCCACCTGCAGGACACACCAAAATCACCTGCCCGCTACACCAGAACCACTTGGCGCACAAGCCGGAATCACGTGAAGGGCATGCCGGCACAACCTCACAGACGTGCCAGAACCTCCTGCCGGACACCTCAGAACCACCTGCCAGACAGACTGCAACCACCTGCCGGACACGCGGGAACCACCGGCTCGACCCGCCGGAACCACTGCCAGACATGCAAAATCACCTGCCGGCTACACCAGAACCACTTGGCAAACAATCCGGAATCACCTGAAGGGCATGCCGGAACCACCTCTCAGACATGCCAGAACCACGTGCCAATGACACCAGAAGCACCTGCCGAGCATGCCGGAACCACCTGCTCGACTCGCCAGAACCACCTGCCAGTCATGCAAAAATCACCTGCCGGCTTCGCCACAACCAGTTGGTGAACACTTCCCCATCACCTGCCGGGCTTGCTGGAACCACCTGCCGGTCACGTCAAAATCACCTGCCAACTACGCCAGAACCACTTGTCGACACTGCGGAAACACCTGTCGGGCCGGCCAGAACTACATCTCAGACGTGCCAGAACCTTGTGCGTGTGATGCCGGAACCACACCCCGAACAGACGGAAACCACCTGCCAGACCCGCCTGAACCACCTGCCGAGCACGCCGGAGCCACCTGTTCGACTCACCGGAAGCACCTGCCAGACAGGCCAAAATCAACAGCTGGCTATGCGAGAACCATCTGGCGGACAGTCCGGAATCACCTGCCGGGCATGCAGGAACCACCTCTCAGATGTAACGGAACCACGAGCCGGACACGCTGGAACCACGTCCTGGACAGACTGGAACCACCTGCCGAGCACTCCGGAACCACCTGCTCGACTCGCACGACCCACGTGCTGGACACGCCAAAATGAACTTTCGGCTACACCAGAACCACTTACCCGACACTCCAGAATCACCTGCCTGGCATGCCAGAACCACCTCTCACACGTTCCAGAAGCACGTGCCGGACATGCCGGAACGACCGATCGGACAGAACGGAACCACCTGCCAGACACGCCGGAACCACCTGCTGAACACGCCACAGCCACCTGCTCGACTCGCCGGATCCACTGGCCGGACAGGCCAATATCAACTGCTGGCTATGCCAGAACCACCTGGGGGACAGTCCGGAATCACCTGCCAGCCATGGCGGAACCACCTCTCAGACGTACAAGAACCACGTGCCGGACAAGCTGGAAACACTTACTGGACAGACTGGAACCACCTGCCGGCCACTCCTGAACCACCTGCCGAGCACGATGGAACCACCTGCCGGACACGCCAAAATCACCTGCGGGGTACACCAGAACCACTTGGAGAACTCTCCGGGATGACCTGCCGGGCATGCTGGAACCACCTCTCAGACGTACCAGAAGCACGTGGCGGACACCCCAGCACCACCTGCCGGACAGACCGCAACCACCTGCCGGACAGGCCGGAACCACCGGCTCGACCCGACGGAACCACCGCCGGACATGCAAAATCACCTGCCGGCTACGCCAGAACCACTTGGCGAACACTCCGGAATCACCTGCCGGGCATGCCGGAACCACCTCTCAGACATGCCAGAACCACGTACCAATGACCCCGGAATTACCTGTCGAGCACACGGAACCACCTGCTAGACTCGCCAGAACCACCTGCCGGACACGCCAAAATCACCTGCCGGCTACGCCACAACCACTCGGCAGGCACTCCGGTATCAGCTGCCGGGCATGCCGGAACCACCTCTCAGAGGTGCCAGAACCACATGCCGGAGAGACTGGAAGCAACTGCCGAACTCGCCGGAAACACCTGCTGGACATGCCGGAACCACCTGCCTGACAGTCCAAAATCATATGCCGGCTATGCCAAAACCACTTGGTGGACGCTCCAGAATCTCCTGGAGGGCATGCCGGAACCACGTCATGGACAGACTGCAAACACCTGCCAGACACGCCAGAACCACCTTCTCGAGTCGCCAGAACCACCTGCCGGACACGCCAAAATCACCTGCCGGCTACGCCACAACCAGTTGGTGAACACTTCGGAATCACCTGCCGCGCTTGCCGGAACCACCTGCCGGTCACGCCAAAATCACCTGCCGGCTACGCCAGAACCACTCGGCAGAGACTCCGGAACCACCTCCAGGACAGACCAGAATCACCTGCCGGACACGCCGGAACCACCTGCTCGACTCGCCAGAGCCACCTGCCGGACACGCCAAAATCACCTGCCGGCTACGCCAGAACCACTCGGCAGAGACTCCGGAACCACCTCCAGGACAGACCGGAATCACCTGCCGGACACGCCGGGACCACCTGCTTGACTCGCCAGAACCACCTGCCGGACACGCCAAAATCACCAGCCGGCTACTCCACAACCACTTGTCGAACACTCCAGAATCACCTGCCGGGCATGTTGGAAGCACCTCTCAGACGCGCCAGAACCATGTGGCAGAGAGTCCGGAATCACCTGTTGGGCATGTGGAACCACCTCTGAGACGTACCAGAACCACCTGCCGGACACGCCAAAATCACCTGCCGGCTATGCCAGAACCACTTGGCGGACACTCCGGAATCACCTGCCGGGCATGCCAGAACCAGCTCTCAGAAACACCAGAACCACATGCTGGACACGCCGGAAGCACCTGCTGAGCATGCCTGAGCCACCTGCTCGACTCGCAAGAAACACCTGCCGGACACGCCAAAATCACCTGCCGAGTACACCAGAACCACTTGGCGGACACTCCGGAATCACAGGTCGGGCATGCCAGAACCACCTCTCAGACTTGCCAGAACCATGTTCCGGACACGCCGGTACCACCTGCCGAGTATGCCGGAACCACCTGATCCACTCCCGAGGACCACCTGCTGGACACGCCAAAATCACCTGCTGGCTACGCCAGAACCACTCGGCAGACACTCCGGAATAACCTGCCAGGCATGCCGGAACCACCTATTAGACATGCCAGAAGGACGTGTCGGACACGCCGGAAACACCTACCGGACAGACCGGAACCACCTGCCAGACATCCAGGAACCACCTGCCGAGCACGCCGGAGCTGCGTGCTCGATAGGCCGGAACCACCTGCCAGACAGGCCAAAATCAACAGCTGGCTATGCTAGAAACACCTGGCGGACAGTCCAAAATCACCTGCCTGGCATGCAGGAACCACCTCTCAGACGTAACAGAACCACGTTCCGGACACGCTGGAACCACATCCTGGACAGACTGGAACCACCTGCCGAGCTCGCCGGAACCACCTGCTCGACTGGCAGGACAATCGTGCCGGACACGCCAAAAGAAACTGCCGGCTACACCAGAACCACTTAACCGACACTCCAGAATCACCTGCCTGGCATGCCAGAACCACCTCTCAGACGTGCCAGAAGCACGTGCCGGACATGCCGGAACGACCTACGGGACAGACCGGAACCACCTGCCTGACATGCCGGAACCACCTGCCGAGCACGCCAGAGCCACCTGCTCCCCTTGCCGGAACCACCTGCCAGACAGGCCAAAATCAACAGCTGGCTGTGCGAGAACCACCTGGGGGACAGTCCGGAATCACCTGCCAGCCATGGCGGAACCACCTCTCAGACGTACCAGAACCACGTGCCGGACAATCTGGAAACACGTACTGGACACACTGGAACCACCTGCCGGCCACGCCTGAACCACCTGCCGAGCACGACGGAACCACCTGCCGGACACGCCAAAATCACCTGCGGGCTACTCCACAACCACTTGGAGGACTCTCCGGGATGACCTGCCAGGCATGCTGGAACCACCTCTCAGACGCGCCAGAACCATGTGGCAGACAGTCCGGAATCACCTGTTGGGCATGTGGAACCACCTCTGAGACGTACCAGAACCACCTGCCGGACACGCCAAAATCACCTGCCGGCTACACCAGAACCACTTGGCGGACACTCCGGAATCACCTGCCGGGCATGCCAGCACAACCTCTCAGAAGTGCCAGAAGCACGTGCCGGACAGGCCGGAACCATCTCCCGGACAGACTGGAACCACAGGAAACACTCGCCGGAACCACCTGCTTGACTCACCGGTCCCACCTGCAGGACACACCAAAATCACCTGCCCGCTACACCAGAACCACTTGGCGCACAAGCCGGAATCACGTGAAGGGCATGCCGGCACAACCTCACAGACGTGCCAGAACCTCCTGCCGGACACCTCAGAACCACCTGCCAGACAGACTGCACCCACCTGCCGGACACGCGGGAACCACCGGCTCGACCCGCCGGAACCACTGCCAGACATGCAAAATCACCTGCCGGCTACACCAGAACCACTTGGCAAACAATCCGGAATCACCTGAAGGGCATGCCGGAACCACCTCTCAGACATGCCAGAACCACGTGCCAATGACACCAGAAGCACCTGCCGAGCATGCCGGAACCACCTGCTCGACTCGCCAGAACCACCTGCCAGTCATGCAAAAATCACCTGCCGGCTTCGCCACAACCAGTTGGTGAACACTTCCCCATCACCTGCCGGGCTTGCTGGAACCACCTGCCGGTCACGTCAAAATCACCTGCCAACTACGCCAGAACCACTTGTCGACACTGCGGAAACACCTGTCGGGCCGGCCAGAACTACATCTCAGACGTGCCAGAACCTTGTGCGTGTGATGCCGGAACCACACCCCGAACAGACGGAAACCACCTGCCAGACCCGCCTGAACCACCTGCCGAGCACGCCGGAGCCACCTGTTCGACTCACCGGAAGCACCTGCCAGACAGGCCAAAATCAACAGCTGGCTATGCGAGAACCATCTGGCGGACAGTCCGGAATCACCTGCCGGGCATGCAAGAACCACCTCTCAGATGTAACGGAACCACGAGCCGGACACGCTGGAACCACGTCCTGGACAGACTGGAACCACCTGCCGAGCACTCCGGAACCACCTGCTCGACTCGCACGACCCACGTGATGGACACGCCAAAATGAACTTTCGGCTACACCAGAACCACTTACCCGACACTCCAGAATCACCTGCCTGGCATGCCAGAACCACCTCTCACACGTTCCAGAAGCACGTGCCGGACATGCCGGAACGACCGATCGGACAGAACGGAACCACCTGCCAGACACGCCGGAACCACCTGCTGAACACGCCACAGCCACCTGCTCGACTCGCCGGATCCACTGGCCGGACAGGCCAATATCAACTGCTGGCTATGCCAGAACCACCTGGGGGACAGTCCGGAATCACCTGCCAGCCATGGCGGAACCACCTCTCAGACGTACAAGAACCACGTGCCGGACAAGCTCGAAACACTTACTGGACAGACTGGAACCACCTGCCGGCCACGCCTGAACCACCTGCCGAGCACGATGGAACCACCTGCCGGACACGCCAAAATCACCTGCGGGGTACACCAGAACCACTTGGAGAACTCTCCGGGATGACCTGCCGGGCATGCTGGAACCACCTCTCAGACGTACCAGAAGCACGTGGCGGACACCCCAGCACCACCTGCCGGACAGACCGCAACCACCTGCCGGACAGGCCGGAACCACCGGCTCGACCCGACGGAACCACCGCCGGACATGCAAAATCACCTGCCGGCTACGCCAGAACCACTTGGCGAACACTCCGGAATCACCTGCCGGGCATGCCGGAACCACCTCTCAGACATGCCAGAACCACGTGCCAATGACCCCGGAAGCACCTGTCGAGCACGCCGGAACCACCTGCTCGACTCGCCAGAACCACCTGCCGGACATGCCAAAATCACCTGCCGGCTACGCCACAACCACTCGGCAGGCACTCCGGTATCAGCTGCCGGGCATGCCGGAACCACCTCTCAGAGGTGCCAGAACCACATGCCGGAGAGACTGGAAGCAACTGCCGAACTCGCCGGAAACACCTGCTGGACATGCCGGAACCACCTGCCTGACAGTCCAAAATCATATGCCGGCTATGCCAAAACCACTTGGTGGACGCTCCAGAATCTCCTGGAGGGCATGCCGGAACCACGTCATGGACAGACTGCAAACACCTGCCAGACACGCCAGAACCACCTTCTCGAGTCGCCAGAACCACCTGCCGGACACGCCAAAATCACCTGCCGGCTACGCCACAACCAGTTGGTGAACACTTCGGAATCACCTGCCGCGCTTGCCGGAACCACCTGCCGGTCACGCCAAAATCACCTGCCGGCTACGCCAGAACCACTCGGCAGAGACTCCGGAACCACCTCCAGGACAGACCAGAATCACCTGCCGGACACGCCGGAACCACCTGCTCGACTCGCCAGAGCCACCTGCCGGACACGCCAAAATCACCTGCCGGCTACGCCAGAACCACTCGGCAGAGACTCCGGAACCACCTCCAGGACAGACCGGAATCACCTGCCGGACACGCCGGGACCACCTGCTTGACTCGCCAGAACCTCCTGCCGGACACGCCAAAATCACCAGCCGGCTACTCCACAACCACTTGTCGAACACTCCAGAATCACCTGCCGGGCATGTTGGAAGCACCTCTCAGACGCGCCAGAACCATGTGGCAGAGAGTCCGGAATCACCTGTTGGGCATGTGGAACCACCTCTGAGACGTACCAGAACCACCTGCCGGACACGCCAAAATCACCTGCCGGCTATGCCAGAACCACTTGGCGGACACTCCGGAATCACCTGCCGGGCATGCCAGAACCAGCTCTCAGAAACACCAGAACCACATGCTGGACACGCCGGAAGCACCTGCTGAGCATGCCTGAGCCACCTGCTCGACTCGCAAGAAACACCTGCCGGACATGCCAAAATCACCTGCCGAGTACGCCAGAACCACTTGGCGGACACTCCGGAATCACAGGTCGGGCATGCCAGAACCACCTCTCAGACTTGCCAGAACCATGGTCCGGACACGCCGGTACCACCTGCCGAGTATGCCGGAACCACCTGATCCACTCCCGAGGACCACCTGCTGGACACGCCAAAATCACCTGCTGGCTACGCCAGAACCACTCGGCAGACACTCCGGAATAACCTGCCAGGCATGCCGGAACCACCTATTAGACATGCCAGAAGGACGTGTCAGACACGCCGGAAACACCTACCGGACAGACCGGAACCACCTGCCAGACATCCAGGAACCACCTGCCGAGCACGCCGGAGCTGCGTGTTCGATAGGCCGGAACCACCTGCCAGACAGGCCAAAATCAACAGCTGGCTATGCTAGAAACACCTGGCGGACAGTCCAAAATCACCTGCCTGGCATGCAGGAACCACCTCTCAGACGTAACAGAACCACGTTCCGGACACGCTGGAACCACATCCTGGACAGACTGGAACCACCTGCCTAGCTCGCCGGAACCACCTGCTCGACTGGCAGGACAATCGTGCCGGACACGCCAAAAGGAACTGCCGGCTACACCAGAACCACTTAACCGACACTCCAGAATCACCTGCCTGGCATGCCAGAACCACCTCTCAGACGTGCCAGAAGCACGTGCCGGACATGCCGGAACGACCTACGGGACAGACCGGAACCACCTGCCTGACATGCCGGAACCACCTGCCGAGCACGCCAGAGCCACCTGCTCCCCTTGCCGGAACCACCTGCCAGACAGGCCAAAATCAACAGCTGGCTGTGCGAGAACCACCTGGGGGACAGTCCGGAATCACCTGCCAGCCATGGCGGAACCACCTCTCAGACGTACCAGAACCACGTGCCGGACAATCTGGAAACACGTACTGGACAGACTGGAACCACCTGCCGGCCACGCCTGAACCACCTGCCGAGCACGACGGAACCACCTGCCGGACACGCCAAAATCACCTGCGGGCTACTCCACAACCACTTGGAGGACTCTCCGGGATGACCTGCCGGGCATGCTGGAACCACCTCTCAGACGCGCCAGAACCATGTGGCAGACAGTCCGGAATCACCTGTTGGGCATGTGGAACCACCTCTGAGACGTACCAGAACCACCTGCCGGACACGCCAAAATCACCTGCCGGCTACGCCAGAACCACTTGGCGGACACTCCGGTATCACCTGCCGGGCATGCCAGCACAACCTCTCAGAAGTGCCAGAAGCACGTGCCGGACAGGCCGGAACCATCTCCCGGACAGACTGGAACCACAGGAAACACTCGCCGGAACCACCTGCTTGACTCACCGGTCCCACCTGCAGGACACACCAAAATCACCTGCCCGCTACACCAGAACCACTTGGCGCACAAGCCGGAATCACGTGAAGGGCATGCCGGCACAACCTCACAGACGTGCCAGAACCTCCTGCCGGACACCTCAGAACCACCTGCCAGACAGACTGCAACCACCTGCCGGACACGCGGGAACCACCGGCTCGACCCGCCGGAACCACTGCCAGACATGCAAAATCACCTGCCGGCTACACCAGAACCACTTGGCAAACAATCCGGAATCACCTGAAGGGCATGCCGGAACCACCTCTCAGACATGCCAGAACCACGTGCCAATGACACCAGAAGCACCTGCCGAGCATGCCGGAACCACCTGCTCGACTCGCCAGAACCACCTGCCAGTCATGCAAAAATCACCTGCCGGCTTCGCCACAACCAGTTGGTGAACACTTCCCCATCACCTGCCGGGCTTGCTGGAACCACCTGCCGGTCACGTCAAAATCACCTGCCAACTACGCCAGAACCACTTGTCGACACTGCGGAAACACCTGTCGGGCCGGCCAGAACTACATCTCAGACGTGCCAGAACCTTGTGCGTGTGATGCCGGAACCACACCCCGAACAGACGGAAACCACCTGCCAGACCCGCCTGAACCACCTGCCGAGCACGCCGGAGCCACCTGTTCGACTCACCGGAAGCACCTGCCAGACAGGCCAAAATCAACAGCTGGCTATGCGAGAACCATCTGGCGGACAGTCCGGAATCACCTGCCGGGCATGCAGGAACCACCTCTCAGATGTAACGGAACCACGAGCCGGACACGCTGGAACCACGTCCTGGACAGACTGGAACCACCTGCCGAGCACTCCGGAACCACCTGCTCGACTCGCACGACCCACGTGCTGGACACGCCAAAATGAACTTTCGGCTACACCAGAACCACTTACCCGACACTCCAGAATCACCTGCCTGGCATGCCAGAACCACCCCTCACACGTTCCAGAAGCACGTGCCGGACATGCCGGAACGACCGATCGGACAGAACGGAACCACCTGCCAGACACGCCGGAACCACCTGCTGAACACGCCACAGCCACCTGCTCGACTCGCCGGATCCACTGGCTGGACAGGCCAATATCAACTGCTGGCTATGCCAGAACCACCTGGGGGACAGTCCGGAATCACCTGCCAGCCATGGCGGAACCACCTCTCAGACGTACAAGAACCACGTGCCGGACAAGCTCGAAACACTTACTGGACAGACTGGAACCACCTGCCGGCCACGCCTGAACCACCTGCCGAGCACGATGGAACCACCTGCCGGACACGCCAAAATCACCTGCGGGGTACACCAGAACCACTTGGAGAACTCTCAGGGATGACCTGCCGGGCATGCTGGAACCACCTCTCAGACGTACCAGAAGCACGTGGCGGACACCCCAGCACCACCTTCCGGACAGACTGCAACCACCCGCCTGACAGGCCGGAACCACCGGCTCGACCCGACGGAACCACCGCCAGACATGCAAAATCACCTGCCGGCTACGCCAGAACCACTTGGCGAACACTCCGGAATCACCTGCCGGGCATGCCGGAACCACCTCTCAGACATGCCAGAACCACGTGCCAATGACCCCGGAAGCACCTGTCGAGCACGCCGGAACCACCTGCTCGACTTGCCAGAACCACCTGCCGGACACGCCAAAATCACCTGCCGGCTACGCCACAACCACTCGGCAGGCACTCCGGTATCAGCTGCCGGGCATGCCGGAACCACCTCTCAGAGGTGCAAGAACCACATGCCGGAGAGACTGGAAGCAACTGCCGAACTCGCCGGAAACACCTGCTAGACATGCCGGAACCACCTGCCTGACAGTCCAAAATCATATGCCGGCTATGCCAAAACCACTTGGTGGACGCTCCAGAATCTCCTGGAGGGCATGCCGGAACCACGTCATGGACAGACTGCAAACACCTGCCAGACACGCCAGAACCACCTTCTCGAGTCGCCAGAACCACCTGCCGGACACGCCAAAATCACCTGCCGGCTACGCCACAACCAGTTGGTGAACACTTCGGAATCACCTGCCGCGCTTGCCGGAACCACCTGCCGGTCACGCCAAAATCACCTGCCGGCTACGCCAGAACCACTCGGCAGAGACTCCGGAACCACCTCCAGGACAGACCAGAATCACCTGCCGGACACGCCGGAACCACCTGCTCGACTCGCCAGAGCCACCTGCCGGACACGCCAAAATCACCTGCCGGCTACGCCAGAACCACTCGGCAGAGACTCCGGAACCACCTCCAGGACAGACCGGAATCACCTGCCGGACACGCCGGGACCACCTGCTTGACTCGCCAGAACCACCTGCCGGACACGCCAAAATCACCAGCCGGCTACTCCACAACCACTTGTCGAACACTCCAGAATCACCTGCCGGGCATGTTGGAAGCACCTCTCAGACGCGCCAGAACCATGTGGCAGAGAGTCCGGAATCACCTGTTGGGCATGTGGAACCACCTCTGAGACGTACCAGAACCACCTGCCGGACACGCCAAAATCACCTGCCGGCTATGCCAGAACCACTTGGCGGACACTCCGGAATCACCTGCCGGGCATGCCAGAACCAGCTCTCAGAAACACCAGAACCACATGCTGGACACGCCGGAAGCACCTGCTGAGCATGCCTGAGCCACCTGCTCGACTCGCAAGAAACACCTGCCGGACACGCCAAAATCACCTGCCGAGTACGCCAGAACCACTTGGCGGACACTCCGGAATCACAGGTCGGGCATGCCAGAACCACCTCTCAGACTTGCCAGAACCATGGTCCGGACACGCCGGTACCACCTGCCGAGTATGCCGGAACCACCTGATCCACTCCCGAGGACCACCTGCTGGACACGCCAAAATCACCTGCTGGCTACGCCAGAACCACTCGGCAGACACTCCGGAATAACCTGCCAGGCATGCCGGAACCACCTATTAGACATGCCAGAAGGACGTGTCGGACACGCCGGAAACACCTACCGGACAGACCGGAACCACCTGCCAGACATCCAGGAACCACCTGCCGAGCACGCCGGAGCTGCGTGCTCGATAGGCCGGAACCACCTGCCAGACAGGCCAAAATCAACAGCTGGCTATGCTAGAAACACCTGGCGGACAGTCCAAAATCACCTGCCTGGCATGCAGGAACCACCTCTCAGACGTAACAGAACCACGTTCCGGACACGCTGGAACCACATCCTGGACAGACTGGAACCACCTGCCGAGCTCGCCGGAACCACCTGCTCGACTGGCAGGACAATCGTGCCGGACACGCCAAAAGGAACTGCCGGCTACACCAGAACCACTTAACCGACACTCCAGAATCACCTGCCTGGCATGCCAGAACCACCTCTCAGACGTGCCAGAAGCACGTGCCGGACATGCCGGAACGACCTACGGGACAGACCGGAACCACCTGCCTGACATGCCGGAACCACCTGCCGAGCACGCCAGAGCCACCTGCTCCCCTTGCCGGAACCACCTGCCAGACAGGCCAAAATCAACAGCTGGCTGTGCGAGAACCACCTGGGGGACAGTCCGGAATCACCTGCCAGCCATGGCGGAACCACCTCTCAGACGTACCAGAACCACGTGCCGGACAATCTGGAAACACGTACTGGACAGACTGGAACCACCTGCCGGCCACGCCTGAACCACCTGCCGAGCACGACGGAACCACCTGCCGGACACGCCAAAATCACCTGCGGGCTACTCCACAACCACTTGGAGGACTCTCCGGGATGACCTGCCGGGCATGCTGGAACCACCTCTCAGACGCGCCAGAACCATGTGGCAGACAGTCCGGAATCACCTGTTGGGCATGTGGAACCACCTCTGAGACGTACCAGAACCACCTGCCGGACACGCCAAAATCACCTGCCGGCTACGCCAGAACCACTTGGCGGACACTCCGGTATCACCTGCCGGGCATGCCAGCACAACCTCTCAGAAGTGCCAGAAGCACGTGCCGGACAGGCCGGAACCATCTCCCGGACAGACTGGAACCACAGGAAACACTCGCCGGAACCACCTGCTTGACTCACCGGTCCCACCTGCAGGACACACCAAAATCACCTGCCCGCTACACCAGAACCACTTGGCGCACAAGCCGGAATCACGTGAAGGGCATGCCGGCACAACCTCACAGACGTGCCAGAACCTCCTGCCGGACACCTCAGAACCACCTGCCAGACAGACTGCAACCACCTGCCGGACACGCGGGAACCACCGGCTCGACCCGCCGGAACCACTGCCAGACATGCAAAATCACCTGCCGGCTACACCAGAACCACTTGGCAAACAATCCGGAATCACCTGAAGGGCATGCCGGAACCACCTCTCAGACATGCCAGAACCACGTGCCAATGACACCAGAAGCACCTGCCGAGCATGCCGGAACCACCTGCTCGACTCGCCAGAACCACCTGCCAGTCATGCAAAAATCACCTGCCGGCTTCGCCACAACCAGTTGGTGAACACTTCCCCATCACCTGCCGGGCTTGCTGGAACCACCTGCCGGTCACGTCAAAATCACCTGCCAACTACGCCAGAACCACTTGTCGACACTGCGGAAACACCTGTCGGGCCGGCCAGAACTACATCTCAGACGTGCCAGAACCTTGTGCGTGTGATGCCGGAACCACACCCCGAACAGACGGAAACCACCTGCCAGACCCACCTGAACCACCTGCCGAGCACGCCGGAGCCACCTGTTCGACTCACCGGAAGCACCTGCCAGACAGGCCAAAATCAACAGCTGGCTATGCGAGAACCATCTGGCGGACAGTCCGGAATCACCTGCCGGGCATGCAGGAACCACCTCTCAGATGTAACCGAACCACGAGCCGGACACGCTGGAACCACGTCCTGGACAGACTGGAACCACCTGCCGAGCACTCCGGAACCACCTGCTCGACTCGCACGACCCACGTGCTGGACACGCCAAAATGAACTTTCGGCTACACCAGAACCACTTACCCGACACTCCAGAATCACCTGCCTGGCATGCCAGAACCACCCCTCACACGTTCCAGAAGCACGTGCCGGACATGCCGTAACGACCGATCGGACAGAACGGAACCACCTGCCAGACACGCCGGAACCACCTGCTGAACACGCCACAGCCACCTGCTCGACTCGTCGGATCCACTGGCCGGACAGGCCAATATCAACTGCTGGCTATGCCAGAACAACCTGGGGGACAGTCCGGAATCACCTGCCAGCCATGGCGGAACCACCTCTCAGACGTACAAGAACCACGTGCCGGACAAGCTCGAAACACTTACTGGACAGACTGGAACCACCTGCCGGCCACGCCTGAACCACCTGCCGAGCACGATGGAACCACCTGCCGGACACGCCAAAATCACCTGCGGGGTACACCAGAACCACTTGGAGAACTCTCCGGGATGACCTGCCGGGCATGCTGGAACCACCTCTCAGACGTACCAGAAGCACGTGGCGGACACCCCAGCACCACCTGCCGGACAGACCGCAACCACCTGCTGGACAGGCCGGAACAACCGGCTCGACCCAACGGAACCACCGCCGGACATGCAAAATCACCTGCCGGCTACGCCAGAACCACTTGGCGAACACTCCGGAATCACCTGCCGGGCATGCCGGAACCACCTCTCAGACATGCCAGAACCACGTGCCAATGACCCCGGAAGCACCTGTCGAGCACACCGGAACCACCTGCTCGACTCGCCAGAACCACCTGCCGGACGTGCCAAAATCACCTGCCGGCTACGCCACAACCACTCGGCAGACACTCCGGTATCAGCTGCCGGGCATGCCGGAACCACCTCTCAGAGGTGCCAGAACCACATGCTGGAGAGACTGGAAGCAACTGCCGAACTCGCCGGAAACACCTGCTGGACATGCCGGAACCACCTGCCTGACAGTCCAAAATCATATGCCGGCTATGCCAAAACCACTTGGTGGACGCTCCAGAATCTCCTGGAGGGCATGCCGGAACCACGTCATGGACAGACTGCAAACACCTGCCAGACACGCCAGAACCACCTTCTCGAGTCGCCAGAACCACCTGCCGGCCACGCCAAAATCACATGCCGGCTACGCCACAACCAGTTGGTGAACACTTCGGAATCACCTGCCGCGCTTGCCAGAACCACCTGCCGGTCACGCCAAAATCACCTGCCGGCTACGCCAGAACCACTCGGCAGAGACTCCGGAACCACCTCCAGGACAGACCAGAATCACCTGCCGGACACGCCGGAACCACCTGCTCGACTCGCCAGAGCCACCTGCTGGACACGCCAAAATCACCTGCCGGCTACGCCAGAACCACTCGGCAGAGACTCCGGAACCACCTCCAGGACAGACTGGAATCACCTGCCGGACACGCCGGGACCACCTGCTTGACTCGCCAGAACCTCCTGCCGGACACGCCAAAATCACCAGCCGGCTACTCCTCAACCACTTGTCGAACACTCCAGAATCACCTGCCGGGCATGTTGGAAGCACCTCTCAGACGCACCAGAACCATGTGGCAGAGAGTCCGGAATCACCTGTTGGGCATGTGGAACCACCTCTGAGACGTACCAGAACCACCTGCCGGACACGCCAAAATCACCTGCCGGCTATGCCAGAACCACTTGGCGGACACTCCGGAATCACCTGCCGGGCATGCCAGAACCAGCTCTCAGAAACACCAGAACCACATGCTGGACACGCCGGAAGCACCTGCTGAGCATGCCTGAGCCACCTGCTCGACTCGCAAGAAACACCTGCCGGACACGCCAAAATCACCTGCCGAGTACGCCAGAACCACTTGGCGGACACTCCGGAATCACAGGTCGGGCATGCCAGAACCACCTCTCAGACTTGCCAGAACCATGTTCCGGACACGCCGGTACCACCTGCCGAGTATGCCGGAACCACCTGATCCACTCCCGAGGACCACCTGCTGGACACGCCAAAATCACCTGCTGGCTACGCCAGAACCACTCGGCAGACACTCCGGAATAACCTGCCAGGCATGCCGGAACCACCTATTAGACATGCCAGAAGGACGTGTCAGACACGCCGGAAACACCTACCGGACAGACCGGAACCACCTGCCAGACATCCAGGAACCACCTGCCGAGCACGCCGGAGCTGCGTGTTCGATAGGCCGGAACCACCTGCCAGACAGGCCAAAATCAACAGCTGGCTATGCTAGAAACACCTGGCGGACAGTCCAAAATCACCTGCCTGGCATGCAGGAACCACCTCTCAGACGTAACAGAACCACGTTCCGGACACGCTGGAACCACATCCTGGACAGACTGGAACCACCTGCCAAGCTCGCCGGAACCACCTGCTCGACTGGCAGGACAATCGTGCCGGACACGCCAAAAGGAACTGCCGGCTACACCAGAACCACTTAACCGACACTCCAGAATCACCTGTCTGGCATGCCAGAACCACCTCTCAGACGTGCCAGAAGCACGTGCCGGACATGCCGGAACGACCTACGGGACAGACCGGAACCACCTGCCTGACATGCCGGAACCACCTGCCGAGCATGCCAGAGCCACCTGCTCCCCTTGCCGGAACCACCTGCCAGACAGGCCAAAATCAACAGCTGGCTGTGCGAGAACCACCTGGGGGACAGTCCGGAATCACCTGCCAGCCATGGCGGAACCACCTCTCAGACGTACCAGAACCACGTGCCGGACAATCTGGAAACACGTACTGGACAGACTGGAACCACCTGCCGGCCACGCCTGAACCACCTGCCGAGCACGACGGAACCACCTGCCGGACATGCCAAAATCACCTGCGGGCTACTCCACAACCACTTGGAGGACTCTCCGGGATGACCTGCCGGGCATGCTGGAACCACCTCTCAGACGCGCCAGAACCATGTGGCAGACAGTCCGGAATCACCTGTTGGGCATGTGGAACCACCTCTGAGACGTACCAGAACCACCTGCCGGACACGCCAAAATCACCTGCCGGCTACGCCAGAACCACTTGGCGGACACTCCGGTATCACCTGCCGGGCATGCCAGCACAACCTCTCAGAAGTGCCAGAAGCACGTGCCGGACAGGCCGGAACCATCTCCCGGACAGACTGGAACCACAGGAAACACTCGCCGGAACCACCTGCTTGACTCACCGGTCCCACCTGCAGGACACACCAAAATCACCTGCCCGCTACACCAGAACCACTTGGCGCACAAGCCGGAATCACGTGAAGGGCATGCCGGCACAACCTCACAGACGTGCCAGAACCTCCTGCCGGACACCTCAGAACCACCTGCCAGACAGACTGCAACCACCTGCCGGACACGCGGGAACCACCGGCTCGACCCGCCGGAACCACTGCCAGACATGCAAAATCACCTGCCGGCTACACCAGAACCACTTGGCAAACAATCCGGAATCACCTGAAGGGCATGCCGGAACCACCTCTCAGACATGCCAGAACCACGTGCCAATGACACCAGAAGCACCTGCCGAGCATGCCGGAACCACCTGCTCGACTCGCCAGAACCACCTGCCAGTCATGCAAAAATCACCTGCCGGCTTCGCCACAACCAGTTGGTGAACACTTCCCCATCACCTGCCGGGCTTGCTGGAACCACCTGCCGGTCACGTCAAAATCACCTGCCAACTACGCCAGAACCACTTGTCGACACTGCGGAAACACCTGTCGGGCCGGCCAGAACTACATCTCAGACGTGCCAGAACCTTGTGCGTGTGATGCCGGAACCACACCCCGAACAGACGGAAACCACCTGCCAGACCCGCCTGAACCACCTGCCGAGCACGCCGGAGCCACCTGTTCGACTCACCGGAAGCACCTGCCAGACAGGCCAAAATCAACAGCTGGCTATGCGAGAACCATCTGGCGGACAGTCCGGAATCACCTGCCGGGCATGCAGGAACCACCTCTCAGATGTAACGGAACCACGAGCCGGACACGCTGGAACCACGTCCTGGACAGACTGGAACCACCTGCCGAGCACTCCGGAACCACCTGCTCGACTCGCACGACCCACGTGCTGGACACGCCAAAATGAACTTTCGGCTACACCAGAACCACTTACCCGACACTCCAGAATCACCTGCCTGGCATGCCAGAACCACGTCTCACACGTTCCAGAAGCACGTGCCGGACATGCCGGAACGACCGATCGGACAGAACGGAACCACCTGCCTGGCATGCCGGAACCACCTGCTGAACACGCCGGAACCACCTGCTCGACTCGCCAGAGCCACCTGCCGGACACGCCAAAATCACCTGCCGGCTACGCCAGAACCACTCGGCAGAGACTCCGGAACCACCTCCAGGACAGACCGGAATCACCTGCCGGACACGCCGGGACCACCTGCTTGACTCGCCAGAACCACCTGCCGGACACGCCAAAATCACCAGCCGGCTACTCCACAACCACTTGTCGAACACTCCAGAATCACCTGCCGGGCATGTTGGAAGCACCTCTCAGACGCGCCAGAACCATGTGGCAGAGAGTCCGGAATCACCTGTTGGGCATGTGGAACCACCTCTGAGACGTACCAGAACCACCTGCCGGACACGCCAAAATCACCTGCCGGCTATGCCAGAACCACTTGGCGGACACTCCGGAATCACCTGCCGGGCATGCCAGAACCAGCTCTCAGAAACACCAGAACCACATGCTGGACACGCCGGAAGCACCTGCTGAGCATGCCTGAGCCACCTGCTCGACTCGCAAGAAACACCTGCCGGACACGCCAAAATCACCTGCCGAGTACGCCAGAACCACTTGGCGGACACTCCGGAATCACAGGTCGGGCATGCCAGAACCACCTCTCAGACTTGCCAGAACCATGTTCCGGACACGCCGGTACCACCTGCCGAGTATGCCGGAACCACCTGATCCACTCCCGAGGACCACCTGCTGGACACGCCAAAATCACCTGCTGGCTACGCCAGAACCACTCGGCAGACACTCCGGAATAACCTGCCAGGCATGCCGGAACCACCTATTAGACATGCCAGAAGGACGTGTCAGACACGCCGGAAACACCTACCGGACAGACCGGAACCACCTGCCAGACATCCAGGAACCACCTGCCGAGCACGCCGGAGCTGCGTGTTCGATAGGCCGGAACCACCTGCCAGACAGGCCAAAATCAACAGCTGGCTATGCTAGAAACACCTGGCGGACAGTCCAAAATCACCTGCCTGGCATGCAGGAACCACCTCTCAGACGTAACAGAACCACGTTCCGGACACGCTGGAACCACATCCTGGACAGACTGGAACCACCTGCCGAGCTCGCCGGAACCACCTGCTCGACTGGCAGGACAATCGTGCCGGACACGCCAAAAGGAACTGCCGGCTACACCAGAACCACTTAACCGACACTCCAGAATCACCTGCCTGGCATGCCAGAACCACCTCTCAGACGTGCCAGAAGCACGTGCCGGACATGCCGGAACGACCTACGGGACAGACCGGAACCACCTGCCTGACATGCCGGAACCACCTGCCGAGCACGCCAGAGCCACCTGCTCCCCTTGCCGGAACCACCTGCCAGACAGGCCAAAATCAACAGCTGGCTGTGCGAGAACCACCTGGGGGACAGTCCGGAATCACCTGCCAGCCATGGCGGAACCACCTCTCAGACGTACCAGAACCACGTGCCGGACAATCTGGAAACACGTACTGGACAGACTGGAACCACCTGCCGGCCACGCCTGAACCACCTGCCGAGCACGACGGAACCACCTGCCGGACACGCCAAAATCACCTGCGGGCTACTCCACAACCACTTGGAGGACTCTCCGGGATGACCTGCCGGGCATGCTGGAACCACCTCTCAGACGCGCCAGAACCATGTGGCAGACAGTCCGGAATCACCTGTTGGGCATGTGGAACCACCTCTGAGACGTACCAGAACCACCTGCCGGACACGCCAAAATCACCTGCCGGCTACGCCAGAACCACTTGGCGGACACTCCGGTATCACCTGCCGGGCATGCCAGCACAACCTCTCAGAAGTGCCAGAAGCACGTGCCGGACAGGCCGGAACCATCTCCCGGACAGACTGGAACCACAGGAAACACTCGCCGGAACCACCTGCTTGACTCACCGGTCCCACCTGCAGGACACACCAAAATCACCTGCCCGCTACACCAGAACCACTTGGCGCACAAGCCGGAATCACGTGAAGGGCATGCCGGCACAACCTCACAGACGTGCCAGAACCTCCTGCCGGACACCTCAGAACCACCTGCCAGACAGACTGCAACCACCTGCCGGACACGCGGGAACCACCGGCTCGACCCGCCGGAACCACTGCCAGACATGCAAAATCACCTGCCGGCTACACCAGAACCACTTGGCAAACAATCCGGAATCACCTGAAGGGCATGCCGGAACCACCTCTCAGACATGCCAGAACCACGTGCCAATGACACCAGAAGCACCTGCCGAGCATGCCGGAACCACCTGCTCGACTCGCCAGAACCACCTGCCAGTCATGCAAAAATCACCTGCCGGCTTCGCCACAACCAGTTGGTGAACACTTCCCCATCACCTGCCGGGCTTGCTGGAACCACCTGCCGGTCACGTCAAAATCACCTGCCAACTACGCCAGAACCACTTGTCGACACTGCGGAAACACCTGTCGGGCCGGCCAGAACTACATCTCAGACGTGCCAGAACCTTGTGCGTGTGATGCCGGAACCACACCCCGAACAGACGGAAACCACCTGCCAGACCCGCCTGAACCACCTGCCGAGCACGCCGGAGCCACCTGTTCGACTCACCGGAAGCACCTGCCAGACAGGCCAAAATCAACAGCTGGCTATGCGAGAACCATCTGGCGGACAGTCCGGAATCACCTGCCGGGCATGCAGGAACCACCTCTCAGATGTAACGGAACCACGAGCCGGACACGCTGGAACCACGTCCTGGACAGACTGGAACCACCTGCCGAGCACTCCGGAACCACCTGCTCGACTCGCACGACCCACGTGCTGGACACGCCAAAATGAACTTTCGGCTACACCAGAACCACTTACCCGACACTCCAGAATCACCTGCCTGGCATGCCAGAACCACGTCTCACACGTTCCAGAAGCACGTGCCGGACATGCCGGAACGACCGATCGGACAGAACGGAACCACCTGCCTGGCATGCCGGAACCACCTGCTGAACACGCCGGAACCACCTGCTCGACTCGCCAGAGCCACCTGCCGGACACGCCAAAATCACCTGCCGGCTACGCCAGAACCACTCGGCAGAGACTCCGGAACCACCTCCAGGACAGACCGGAATCACCTGCCGGACACGCCGGGACCACCTGCTTGACTCGCCAGAACCACCTGCCGGACACGCCAAAATCACCAGCCGGCTACTCCACAACCACTTGTCGAACACTCCAGAATCACCTGCCGGGCATGTTGGAAGCACCTCTCAGACGCGCCAGAACCATGTGGCAGAGAGTCCGGAATCACCTGTTGGGCATGTGGAACCACCTCTGAGACGTACCAGAACCACCTGCCGGACACGCCAAAATCACCTGCCGGCTATGCCAGAACCACTTGGCGGACACTCCAGAATCACCTGCCGGGCATGCCAGAACCAGCTCTCAGAAACACCAGAACCACATGCTGGACACGCCGGAAGCACCTGCTGAGCATGCCTGAGCCACCTGCTCGACTCGCAAGAAACACCTGCCGGACACGCCAAAATCACCTGCCGAGTACGCCAGAACCACTTGGCGGACACTCCGGAATCACAGGTCGGGCATGCCAGAACCACCTCTCAGACTTGCCAGAACCATGTTCCGGACACGCCGGTACCACCTGCCGAGTATGCCGGAACCACCTGATCCACTCCCGAGGACCACCTGCTGGACACGCCAAAATCACCTGCTGGCTACGCCAGAACCACTCGGCAGACACTCCGGAATAACCTGCCAGGCATGCCGGAACCACCTATTAGACATGCCAGAAGGACGTGTCGGACACGCCGGAAACACCTACCGGACAGACCGGAACCACCTGCCAGACATCCAGGAACCACCTGCCGAGCACGCCGGAGCTGCGTGTTCGATAGGCCGGAACCACCTGCCAGACAGGCCAAAATCAACAGCTGGCTATGCTAGAAACACCTGGCGGACAGTCCAAAATCACCTGCCTGGCATGCAGGAACCACCTCTCAGACGTAACAGAACCACGTTCCGGACACGCTGGAACCACATCCTGGACAGACTGGAACCACCTGCCGAGCTCGCCGGAACCACCTGCTCGACTGGCAGGACAATCGTGCCGGACACGCCAAAAGGAACTGCCGGCTACACCAGAACCACTTAACCGACACTCCAGAATCACCTGCCTGGCATGCCAGAACCACCTCTCAGACGTGCCAGAAGCACGTGCCGGACATGCCGGAACGACCTACGGGACAGACCGGAACCACCTGCCTGACATGCCGGAACCACCTGCCGAGCACGCCAGAGCCACCTGCTCCCCTTGCCGGAACCACCTGCCAGACAGGCCAAAATCAACAGCTGGCTGTGCGAGAACCACCTGGGGGACAGTCCGGAATCACCTGCCAGCCATGGCGGAACCACCTCTCAGACGTACCAGAACCACGTGCCGGACAATCTGGAAACACGTACTGGACAGACTGGAACCACCTGCCGGCCACGCCTGAACCACCTGCCGAGCACGACGGAACCACCTGCCGGACACGCCAAAATCACCTGCGGGCTACTCCACAACCACTTGGAGGACTCTCCGGGATGACCTGCCGGGCATGCTGGAACCACCTCTCAGACGCGCCAGAACCATGTGGCAGACAGTCCGGAATCACCTGTTGGGCATGTGGAACCACCTCTGAGACGTACCAGAACCACCTGCCGGACACGCCAAAATCACCTGCCGGCTACGCCAGAACCACTTGGCGGACACTCCGGTATCACCTGCCGGGCATGCCAGCACAACCTCTCAGAAGTGCCAGAAGCACGTGCCGGACAGGCCGGAACCATCTCCCGGACAGACTGGAACCACAGGAAACACTCGCCGGAACCACCTGCTTGACTCACCGGTCCCACCTGCAGGACACACCAAAATCACCTGCCCGCTACACCAGAACCACTTGGCGCACAAGCCGGAATCACGTGAAGGGCATGCCGGCACAACCTCACAGACGTGCCAGAACCTCCTGCCGGACACCTCAGAACCACCTGCCAGACAGACTGCAACCACCTGCCGGACACGCGGGAACCACCGGCTCGACCCGCCGGAACCACTGCCAGACATGCAAAATCACCTGCCGGCTACACCAGAACCACTTGGCAAACAATCCGGAATCACCTGCCGGGCATGCCGGAACCACCTCTCAGACATGCCAGAACCACGTGCCAATGACACCAGAAGCACCTGCCGAGCATGCCGGAACCACCTGCTCGACTCGCCAGAACCACCTGCCAGTCATGCAAAAATCACCTGCCGGCTTCGCCACAACCAGTTGGTGAACACTTCCCCATCACCTGCCGGGCTTGCTGGAACCACCTGCCGGTCACGTCAAAATCACCTGCCAACTACGCCAGAACCACTTGTCGACACTGCGGAAACACCTGTCGGGCCGGCCAGAACTACATCTCAGACGTGCCAGAACCTTGTGCGTGTGATGCCGGAACCACACCCCGAACAGACGGAAACCACCTGCCAGACCTGCCTGAACCACCTGCCGAGCACGCCGGAGCCACCTGTTCGACTCACCGGAAGCACCTGCCAGACAGGCCAAAATCAACAGCTGGCTATGCGAGAACCATCTGGCGGACAGTCCGGAATCACCTGCCGGGCATGCAGGAACCACCTCTCAGATGTAACGGAACCACGAGCCGGACACGCTGGAACCACGTCCTGGACAGACTGGAACCACCTGCCGAGCACTCCGGAACCACCTGCTCGACTCGCACGACCCACGTGCTGGACACGCCAAAATGAACTTTCGGCTACACCAGAACCACTTACCCGACACTCCAGAATCACCTGCCTGGCATGCCAGAACCACGTCTCACACGTTCCAGAAGCACGTGCCGGACATGCCGGAACGACCGATCGGACAGAACGGAACCACCTGCCTGGCATGACGGAACCACCTGCTGAACACGCCGGAACCACCTGCTCGACTCGCCAGAGCCACCTGCCGGACACGCCAAAATCACCTGCCGGCTACGCCAGAACCACTCGGCAGAGACTCCGGAACCACCTCCAGGACAGACCGGAATCACCTGCCGGACACGCCGGGACCACCTGCTTGACTCGCCAGAACCACCTGCCGGACACGCCAAAATCACCAGCCGGCTACTCCACAACCACTTGTCGAACACTCCAGAATCACCTGCCGGGCATGTTGGAAGCACCTCTCAGACGCGCCAGAACCATGTGGCAGAGAGTCCGGAATCACCTGTTGGGCATGTGGAACCACCTCTGAGACGTACCAGAACCACCTGCCGGACACGCCAAAATCACCTGCCGGCTATGCCAGAACCACTTGGCGGACACTCCGGAATCACCTGCCGGGCATGCCAGAACCAGCTCTCAGAAACACCAGAGCCACATGCTGGACACGCCGGAAGCACCTGCTGAGCATGCCTGAGCCACCTGCTCGACTCGCAAGAAACACCTGCCGGACACGCCAAAATCACCTGCCGAGTACGCCAGAACCACTTGGCGGACACTCCGGAATCACAGGTCGGGCATGCCAGAACCACCTCTCAGACTTGCCAGAACCATGTTCCGGACACGCCGGTACCACCTGCCGAGTATGCCGGAACCACCTGATCCACTCCCGAGGACCACCTGCTGGACACGCCAAAATCACCTGCTGGCTACGCCAGAACCACTCGGCAGACACTCCGGAATAACCTGCCAGGCATGCCGGAACCACCTATTAGACATGCCAGAAGGACGTGTCGGACACGCCGGAAACACCTACCGGACAGACCGGAACCACCTGCCAGACATCCAGGAACCACCTGCCGAGCACGCCGGAGCTGCGTGTTCGATAGGCCGGAACCACCTGCCAGACAGGCCAAAATCAACAGCTGGCTATGCTAGAAACACCTGGCGGACAGTCCAAAATCACCTGCCTGGCATGCAGGAACCACCTCTCAGACGTAACAGAACCACGTTCCGGACACGCTGGAACCACATCCTGGACAGACTGGAACCACCTGCCGAGCTCGCCGGAACCACCTGCTCGACTGGCAGGACAATCGTGCCGGACACGCCAAAAGGAACTGCCGGCTACACCAGAACCACTTAACCGACACTCCAGAATCACCTGCCTGGCATGCCAGAACCACCTCTCAGACGTGCCAGAAGCACGTGCCGGACATGCCGGGACGACCTACGGGACAGACCGGAACCACCTGCCTGACATGCCGGAACCACCTGCCGAGCACGCCAGAGCCACCTGCTCCCCTTGCCGGAACCACCTGCCAGACAGGCCAAAATCAACAGCTGGCTGTGCGAGAACCACCTGGGGGACAGTCCGGAATCACCTGCCAGCCATGGCGGAACCACCTCTCAGACGTACCAGAACCATGTGCCGGACAATCTGGAAACACGTACTGGACAGACTGGAACCACCTGCCGGCCACGCCTGAACCACCTGCCGAGCACGACGGAACCACTTGCCGGACACGCCAAAATCACCTGCGGGCTACTCCACAACCACTTGGAGGACTCTCCGGGATGACCTGCCGGGCATGCTGGAACCACCTCTCAGACGCGCCAGAACCATGTGACAGACAGTCCGGAATCACCTGTTGGGCAAGTGGAACCACCTCTGAGACGTACCAGAACCAACTGCCGGACACGCCAAAATCACCTGCCGGCTACGCCAGAACCACTTGGCGGACACTCCGGAATCAGCTGCCGGGCATGCCAGCACAACCTCTCAGAAGTGCCAGAAGCACGTGCCGGACAGGCTGGAACCATCTCCCGGACAGACTGGAACCACAGGAAACACTCGCCGGAACCACCTGCTTGACTCACCGGTCCCACCTGCAGGACACACCAAAATCACCTGCCTGCTACACCAGAACCACTTGGCGCACAAGCCGGAATCACGTGAAGGGCATGCCGGCACAACCTCACAGACGTGCCAGAACCTCCTGCCGGACACCTCAGAACCACCTGCCAGACAGACTGCACCCACCTGCCGGACACGCGGGAACCACCGGCTCGACCCGCCGGAACCACTGCCAGACATGCAAAATCACCTGCCGGCTACACCAGAACCACTTGGCAAACACTCCGGAATCACCTGACGGGCATGCCGGAACCACCTCTCAGACATGCCAGAACCACGTGCCAATGACACCAGAAGCACCTGCCGAGCATGCCGGAACCACCTGCTCGACTCGCCAGAACCACCTGCCGGACACGCCAAAATCACCTGCCGGCTACGCCACAACCACTCGGCAGACACTCCGGTATCAGCTGCCGGGCATGCCGGAACCACCTCTCAGAGGTGCCAGAACCACATGACAGAGAGACTGGAAGCAACTGCCGAACTCGCCGGAAACACCTGCTGGACATGCCGGAACCACCTACCTGACAGTCCAAAATCATATGCCGGCTATGCCAAAACCACTTGGTGGACACTCCAGAATCACCTGGAGGGCATGCCGGAACCACATCATGGACAGACTGCAAACACCTGCCGGACACGCCGGAAGCACCTTCTCGACTCGCCAGAACCACCTGCCGGACACGCCAAAATCACCTGCCGGCTACGCCAGAACCAATCGGCAGAGACTCAGGAGCCACCTCCAGGACAGACTGGAATCACCTGCCGGACACGCCGGGATCACCTGCTTGACTCGCCAGAACCACCTGCCGGACACGCCAAAATCACCAGCCGGCTACTCCACAACCACTTGTCGGACACTCCAGAATCACCTGCCGGGCATGTGGGAACCACCTCTCAGAGGTGCCACAACAACATGCTGGAGATTGCGGAAGCACCTGCTGAGAAGGCCGGAAGTTCCTGATCCACTCCACAGAACCACCTGCTGGACACACCAAAATGACCTGCCGGCTACGCCACAACCAGTTGGTGAACACTTCGGAAGCAACTGCCGGGCTTGCTGGAAGCACCTGCCGGTCACGCCAATATCACCTGCCAGCTACGCCAGAACCGCTTGGCGGACACTCCGGAAACACCTGTCGGGCCTGCCAGAACCACATCTCAGACGTGCCAGAACCATGTGCCCGAGATGCCGGAACCACACCCCGAACAGACTGAAACCACCTGCCAGACCCGCCTGAACCACCTGCCGAGCACACTGGAACCACCTGCTCGACTCGCCGGAACCACCTACCTGACACGCAAAAACCACCGGCCGGGTATGCCAGAACCACTTGGTGGTCACTCCGGAATCATCTGCCAGACATGCCAGAAGCAGCTCTCAGACACACCAGAACAACCTGCCGGAGACGCCAGAAGCACCTGCTGAGCATGCCTGAGCCACCTGCTCGACTCGCAAGAAACACCTGCCAGACACGCCAAAATCACCTGCCTGCTACACCAGAAGCACTTGGCAGACAAGCCGGAATCACGTGAAGGGCATGCCGTCACAATCTCTCAGACGTGCCAGAACCTCGTGCCGGACACCCCAGAACACCCTGCCGGACAGACCGGAACCACCTGCCGGACACGCCGGAACCACCGGCGCGACGCGCCGGAACCACCCCCGGACATGCAAAATCACCTGCCGGCTACGCCAGAAACACTTGGCGAACACACCGGAATCACCTGCCGGGCATGTCGGAAGCACCTCTCAGACATGTCAGAACCACGTGCCAAGGACACCGGAAGCACCTGCCGAGCACGCCGGAACCACCTGCTCGACTCGCCAGAACCACCCGCCGCACACGCCAAAATCACCTGCCAGGTATGCCAGAACCACTTTGTGGACACTGCGAAATCATCTGCCGGACATGCCAGAACCAGCTCTCAGACACCCCAGAACCACATGCCGGACACGCCGGAAGCACCTGCTGAGCATGCCTGAGCCACCTGCTCGACTCGCAAGAAACACCTGCCGGACACGCCAAAATCACCTGCCGAGTACGCCAGAACCACTTGGCGGACACTCCGGAATCACAGGTCGGGCATGCCGGAACCACCTCTCAGACTTGCCAGAACCATGTTCCGGACACGCCGGTACCACCTGCCGAGTATGCCGGAACCACCTGATCCACTCCCGAGAACCACCTGCTGGACACGCCAAAATCACCTGCTGGCTACGCCAGAAACACTCGGCAGACACTCCGGAATAACCTGCCGGGCATGCCGGAACCACCTCTTAGACATGCCAGAAGGACGTGTCGGACACGCCGGAAACACCTACCGGACAGACCGGAACCACCTGCCAGACATCCCGGAACCACCTGCCGAGCACGCCGGAGCCGCCTGCTCGATAAGCCGGAACCACCTGCCAGACAGGCCAAAATCAACAGCTGGCTATGCTAGAAACACCTGGCGGACAGTCCAAAATCACCTGCCTGGCATGCAGGAACCACCTCTCAGACGTAACAGAACCACGTTCCGGACACACTGGAATCACATCCTGGACAGACTGGAACCACCTGCCGAGCACTCCGGAACCACCTGCTCGACTCGCACGACCCACGTGCTGGACACGCCAAAATGAACTTTCGGCTACACCAGAACCACTTACCCGACACTCCAGAATCACCTGCCTGGCATGCCAGAACCACCTCTCACACGTTCCAGAAGCACGTGCCGGACATGCCGGAACGACCGATCGGACAGAACGGAACCACCTGCCAGACACGCCGGAACCACCTGCTGAACACGCCACAGCCACCTGCTCAACTCGCCGGATCCACCGGCCGGACAGGCCAATATCAACTGCTGGCTATGCCAGAACCACCTGGGGGACAGTCCGGAATCACCTGCCAGCCATGGCGGAACCACCTCTCAGACGTACAAGAACCACGTGCCGGACAAGCTGGAAACGCTTACTGGACAGACTGGAACCACCTGCCGGCCACGCCTGAACCACCTGCCGAGCACGATGGAACCACCTGCCGGACACGCCAAAATCACCTGCGGGGTACACCAGAACCACTTGGAGAACTCTCCGGGATGACCTGCCGGGCATGCTGGAACCACCTCTCAGACGTAGCAGAAGCACGTGGCGGACACCCCAGCACCACCTGCCGGACAGACCGCAACCACCTGCCGGACAGGCCGGAACCACCGGCTCGACCCGCCGGAACCACCGCCGGACATGCAAAATCACCTGCCGGCTACGCCAGAACCACTTGGTGAACACTCCGGAATCACCTGCCGGGCATGCCGGAACCACCTCTCAGACATGCCAGAACCACGTGCCAATGACCCCGGAAGCACCCGCCGAGCACGCCGGAACCACCTGCTCGACTCGCCAGAACCACCTGCCGGACACGCCAAAATCACCTGCCGGCTACGCCACAACCACTCGGCAGACACTCCGGTATCAGCTGCCGGGCATGCCGGAACCACCTCTCAGAGGTGCCAGAACCACATGACGGAGAGACTGGAAGCAACTGCCGAACTCGCCTGAAGCACCTGCTGGACATGCCGCAACCACCTGCCTGACAGTCCAAAATCATATGCCGGCTATGCCAAAACCACTTGGTGGACACTCCAGAATCACCTGGAGGGCATGCCGGAACCACGTCATGGACAGACTGCAAACACCTGCCGCACACGCCGGAAGCACCTGCTCGACTCGCCAGAACCACCTGCCGGACACGCCAAAATCACCTGCCGGCTACGCCACAACCAGTTGTTGAACACTTCGGAATCACCTGCCGTGCTTGCCGGAACCACCTGCCGGTCACGCCAAAATCACCTGCCGGCTACGCCAAAACCACTCGGCAGAGACTCCGGAACCACCTCCAGGACAGACCAGAATCAACTGCCGGACATGCCGGAACCACCTGCTCGACTCGCCAGAGCCACCTGCCGGACACGCCAAAATCACCTGCCGGCTACGCCAGAACCACTCGGCAGAGACTCCGGAACCACCTCCAGGACAGACCGGAATCACCTGCCGGACACGCCGGGACCACCTGCTTGACTCGCCAGAACCACCTGCCGGACACGCCAAAATCACCAGCCGGCTACTCCACAACCACTTGTCGAACACTCCAGAATCACCTGCCGGGCATGTTGGAAGCACCTCTCAGACGCGCCAGAACCATGTGGCAGAGAGTCCGGAATCACCTGTTGGGCATGTGGAACCACCTCTGAGACGTACCAGAACCACCTGCCGGACACGCCAAAATCACCTGCCGGCTATGCCAGAACCACTTGGCGGACACTCCGGAATCACCTGCCGGGCATGCCAGAACCAGCTCTCAGAAACACCAGAACCACATGCTGGACACGCCGGAAGCACCTGCTGAGCATGCCTGAGCCACCTGCTCGACTCGCAAGAAACACCTGCCGGACACGCCAAAATCACCTGCCGAGTACGCCAGAACCACTTGGCGGACACTCCGGAATCACAGGTCGGGCATGCCAGAACCACCTCTCAGACTTGCCAGAACCATGGTCCGGACACGCCTGTACCACCTGCCGAGTATGCCGGAACCACCTGATCCACTCCCGAGAACCACCTGCTGGACACGCCAAAATCACCTGCTGGCTACGCCAGAACCACTCGGCAGACACTCCGGAATAACCTGCCAGGCATGCCGGAACCACCTATTAGACATGCCAGAAGGACGTGTCGGACACGCCGGAAACACCTACCGGACAGACCGGAACCACCTGCCAGACATCCAGGAACCACCTGCCGAGCACGCCGGAGCTGCGTGCTCGATAGTCCGGAACCACCTGCCAGACAGGCCAAAATCAACAGCTGGCTATGCTAGAAACACCTGGCGGACAGTCCAAAATCACCTGCCTGGCATGCAGGAACCACCTCTCAGACGTAACAGAACCACATGACAGAGAGACTGGAAGCAACTGCCGAACTCGCCGGAAACACCTGCTGGACATGCCGGAACCACCTACCTGACAGTCCAAAATCATATGCCGGCTATGCCAAAACCACTTGGTGGACACTCCAGAATCACCTGGAGGGCATGCCGGAACCACATCATGGACAGACTGCAAACACCTGCCGGACACGCCGGAAGCACCTGCTCGACTCGCCAGAACCACCTGCCGGACACGCCAAAATCACCTGCCGGCTACGCCAGAACCAATCGGCAGAGACTCCGGAGCCACCTCCAGGACAGACCGGAATCACCTGCCGGACACGCCGGGACCACCTGCTTGACTCGCCAGAACCACCTGCCGGACACGCCAAAATCACCAGCCGGCTACTCCACAACCACTTGTCGTACACTCCAGAATCACCTGCCGGGCATGTGGGAACCACCTCTCAGAGGTGCCACAACAACATGCTGGAGATTGCAGAAGCACCTGCTGAGAAGGCCGGAAGTTCCTGATCCACTCCACAGAACCACCTGCTGGACACACCAAAATGACCTGCCGGCTACGCCACAACCAGTTGGTGAACACTTCGGAATCAACTGCCGGGCTTGCTGGAAGCACCTGCCGGTCACGCCAATATCACCTGCCAGCTACGCCAGAACCGCTTGGCGGACACTCCGGAAACACCTGTCGGGCCTGCCAGAACCACATCTCAGACGTGCCAGAACCATGTGCCCGAGATGCCGGAACCACACCCCGAACAGACTGAAACCACCTGCCAGACCCGCCTGAACCACCTGCCGAGCACACTGGAACCACCTGCTCGACTCGCCGGAACCACCTACCTGACACGCAAAAACCACCGGCCGGGTATGCCAGAACCACTTGGTGGTCACTCCGGAATCATCTGCCAGACATGCCAGAAGCAGCTCTCAGACACACCAGAACAACCTGCCGGAGACGCCAGAAGCACCTGCTGAGCATGCCTGAGCCACCTGCTCGACTCGCAAGAAACACCTGCCACACATGCCAAAATCACCTGCCTGCTACACCAGAAGCACTTGGCAGACAAGCCGGAATCACGTGAAGGGCATGCCGTCACAATCTCTCAGACGTGCCAGAACCTCGTGCCGGACACCCCAGAACACCCTGCCGGACAGACCGGAACCACCTGCCGGACACGCCGGAACCACCGGCGCGACTCGCCGGAACCACCCCCGGACATGCAAAATCACCTGCCGGCTACGCCAGAACCACTTGGCGAACACTCCGGAATCACCTGCCGGGCATGCCGGAACCACCTCTCAGACATGCCAGAACCACGTGCCAATGACCCCGGAAACACCTGTCGAGCACGCCGGAACCACCTGCTCGACTCGCCAGAACCACCTGCCGGACACGCCAAAATCACCTGCCGGCTACGCCACAACCACTCGGCAGGCACTCCGGTATCAGCTGCCGGGCATGCCGGAACCACCTCTCAGAGGTGCCAGAACCACATGCCGGAGAGACTGGAAGCAACTGCCGAACTCGCCGGAAACACCTGCTGGACATGCCGGAACCACCTGCCTGACAGTCCAAAATCATATGCCGGCTATGCCAAAACCACTTGGTGGACGCTCCAGAATCTCCTGGAGGGCATGCCGGAACCACGTCATGGACAGACTGCAAACACCTGCCAGACACGCCAGAACCACCTTCTCGAGTCGCCAGAACCACCTGCCGGACACGCCAAAATCACCTGCCGGCTACGCCACAACCAGTTGGTGAACACTTCGGAATCACCTGCCGCGCTTGCCGGAACCACCTGCCGGTCACGCCAAAATCACCTGCCGGCTACGCCAGAACCACTCGGCAGAGACTCCGGAACCACCTCCAGGACAGACGAGAATCACCTGCCGGACATGCCGGAACCACCTGCTCGACTCGCCAGAGCCACCTGCCGGACACGCCAAAATCACCTGCCGGCTACGCCAGAACCACTCGGCAGAGACTCCGGAACCACCTCCAGGACAGACCGGAATCACCTGCCGGACACGCCGGGACCACCTGCTTGACTCGCCAGAACCACCTGCCGGACACGCCAAAATCACCAGCCGGCTACTCCACAACCACTTGTCGAACACTCCAGAATCACCTGCCGGGCATGTTGGAAGCACCTCTCAGACGCGCCAGAACCATGTGGCAGAGAGTCCGGAATCACCTGTTGGGCATGTGGAACCACCTCTGAGACGTACCAGAACCACCTGCCGGACACGCCAAAATCACCTGCCGGCTATGCCAGAACCACTTGGCGGACACTCCGGAATCACCTGCCGGGCATGCCAGAACCAGCTCTCAGAAACACCAGAACCACATGCTGGACACGCCGGAAGCACCTGCTGAGCATGCCTGAGCCACCTGCTCGACTCGCAAGAAACACCTGCCGGACACGCCAAAATCACCTGCCGAGTACGCCAGAACCACTTGGCGGACACTCCGGAATCACAGGTCGGGCATGCCGGAACCACCTCTCAGACTTGCCAGAACCATGGTCCGAACACGCCGGTACCACCTGCCGAGTATGCCGGAACCACCTGATCCACTCCCGAGGACCACCTGCTGGACACGCCAAAATCACCTGCTGGCTACGCCAGAACCACTCGGCAGACACTCCAGAATAACCTGCCAGGCATGCCGGAACCACCTATTAGACATGCCAGAAGGACGTGTCGGACACGCCGGAAACACCTACCGGACAGACCGGAACCACCTGCCAGACATCCCGGAACCACCTGCCGAGCACGCCGGAGCTGCGTGCTCGATAGGCCGGAACCACCTGCCAGACAGGCCAAAATCAACAGCTGGCTATGCTAGAAACACCTGGCGGACAGTCCAAAATCACCTGCCTGGCATGCAGGAACCACCTCTCAGACGTAACAGAACCACGTTCCGGACACGCTGGAACCACATCCTGGACAGACTGAACCACCTGCCGAGCTCGCCGGAACCACCTGCTCGACTGGCAGGACAATCGTGCCGGACACGCCAAAAGGAACTGCCGGCTACACCAGAACCACTTAACCGACACTCCAGAATCACCTGCCTGGCATGCCAGAACCACCTCTCAGACGTGCCAGAAGCACGTGCCGGACATGCCGGGACGACCTACGGGACAGACCGGAACCACCTGCCTGACATGCCGGAACCACCTGCCGAGCACGCCAGAGCCACCTGCTCCCCTTGCCGGAACCACCTGCCAGACAGGCCAAAATCAACAGCTGGCTGTGCGAGAACCACCTGGGGGACAGTCCGGAATCACCTGCCAGCCATGGCGGAACCACCTCTCAGACGTACCAGAACCACGTGCCGGACAATCTGGAAACACGTACTGGACAGACTGGAACCACCTGCCGGCCACGCCTGAACCACCTGCCGAGCACGACGGAACCACCTGCCGGACACGCCAAAATCACCTGCGGGCTACTCCACAACCACTTGGAGGACTCTCCGGGATGACCTGCCGGGCATGCTGGAACCACCTCTCAGACGCGCCAGAACCATGTGGCAGACAGTCCGGAATCACCTGTTGGGCATGTGGAACCACCTCTGAGACGTACCAGAACCAACTGCCGGACACGCCAAAATCACCTGCCGGCTACGCCAGAACCACTTGGCGGACACTCCGGAATCACCTGCCGGGCATGCCAGCACAACCTCTCAGAAGTGCCAGAAGCACGTGCCGGACAGGCCGGAACCATCTCCCGGACAGACTGGAACCACAGGAAACACTCGCCGGAACCACCTGCTTGACTCACCGGTCCCACCTGCAGGACACACCAAAATCACCTGCCCGCTACACCAGAACCACTTGGCGCACAAGCCGGAATCACGTGAAGGGCATGCCGGCACAACCTCACAGACGTGCCAGAACCTCCTGCCGGACACCTCAGAACCACCTGCCAGACAGACTGCAACCACGTGCCGGACACGCGGGAACCACCGGCTCGACCCGCCGGAACCACTGCCAGACATGCAAAATCACCTGCCGGCTACACCAGAACCACTTGGCAAACAATCCGGAATCACCTGAAGGGCATGCCGGAACCACCTCTCAGACATGCCAGAACCACGTGCCAATGACACCAGAAGCACCTGCCGAGCATGCCGGAACCACCTGCTCGACTCGCCAGAACCACCTGCCAGTCATGCAAAAATCACCTGCCGGCTTCGCCACAACCAGTTGGTGAACACTTCCCCATCACCTGCCGGGCTTGCTGGAACCACCTGACGGTCACGTCAAAATCACCTGCCAACTACGCCAGAACCACTTGTCGACACTGCGGAAACACCTGTCGGGCCGGCCAGAACTACATCTCAGACGTGCCAGAACCTTGTGCGTGTGATGCCGGAACCACACCCCGAACAGACGGAAACCACCTGCCAGACCCGCCTGAACCACCTGCCGAGCACGCCGGAGCCACCTGTTCGACTCACCGGAAGCACCTGCCAGACAGGCCAAAATCAACAGCTGGCTATGCGAGAACCATCTGGCGGACAGTCCGGAATCACCTGCCGGGCATGCAGGAACCACCTCTCAGATGTAACGGAACCACGAGCCGGACACGCTGGAACCACGTCCTGGACAGACTGGAACCACCTGCCGAGCACTCCGGAACCACCTGCTCGACTCGCACGACCCATGTGCTGGACACGCCAAAATGAACTTTCGGCTACACCAGAACCACTTACCCGACACTCCAGAATCACCTGCCTGGCATGCCAGAACCACCTCTCACACGTTCCAGAAGCACGTGCCGGACATGCCGGAACGACCGATCGGACAGAACGGAACCACCTGCCAGACACGCCGGAACCACCTGTTGAACACGCCACAGCCACCTGCTCGACTCGCCGGATCCACCGGCCGGACAGGCCAATATCAACTGCTGGCTATGCCAGAACCACCTGGGGGAGAGTCCGGAATCACCTGCCAGCCATGGCGGAACCACCTCTCAGACGTACAAGAACCACGTGCCGGACAAGCTGGAAACACTTACTGGACAGACTGGAACCACCTGCCGGCCACTCCTGAACCACCTGCCGAGCACGATGGAACCACCTGCCGGACACGCCAAAATCACCTGCGGGGTACACCAGAACCACTTGGAGAACTCTCCGGGATGACCTGCCGGGCATGCTGGAACCACCTCTCAGACGTACCAGAAGCACGTGGCGGACACCCCAGCACCACCTGCCGGACAGACCGCAACCACCTGCCGGACAGGCCGGAACCACCGGCTCGACCCGCCGGAACCACCGCCAGACATGCAAAATCACCTGCCGGCTACGCCAGAACCACTTGGCGAACACTCCGGAATCACCTGCCGGGCATGCCGGAACCACCTCTCAGACATGCCAGAACCACGTGCCAATGACCCCGGAAGCACCTGTCGAGCACACCGGAACCACCTGCTCGACTCGCCAGAACCACCTGCCGGACACGCCAAAATCACCTGCCGGCTACGCCACAACCACTCGGCAGGCACTCCGGTATCAGCTGCCGGGCATGCCGGAACCACCTCTCAGAGGTGCCAGAACCACATGCCGGAGAGACTGGAAGCAACTGCCGAACTCGCCGGAAACACCTGCTGGACATGCCGGAACCACCTGCCTGACAGTCCAAAATCATATGCCGGCTATGCCAAAACCACTTGGTGGACGCTCCAGAATCTCCTGGAGGGCATGCCGGAACCACGTCATGGACAGACTGCAAACACCTGCCAGACACGCCAGAACCACCTTCTCGAGTCGCCAGAACCACCTGCCGGACACGCCAAAATCACCTGCCGGCTACGCCACAACCAGTTGGTGAACACTTTGGAATCACCTGCCGCGCTTGCCGGAACCACCTGCCGGTCACGCCAAAATCTCCTGCCGAGTACGCCAGAACCACTTGGCGGACACTCCGGAATCACAGGTCGGGCATGCCAGAACCACCTCTCAGACTTGCCAGAACCATGGTCCGGACACGCCGGTACCACCTGCTGAGTATGCCGGAACCACCTGATCCACTCCCGAGGACCACCTGCTGGACACGCCAAAATCACCTGCTGGCTACGCCAGAACCACTCGGCAGACACTCCGGAATAACCTGCCAGGCATGCCGGAACCACCTATTAGACATGCCAGAAGGACGTGTCGGACACGCCGGAAACACCTACCGGACAGACCGGAACCACCTGCCAGACATCCAGGAACCACCTGCCGAGCACGCCGGAGCTGCGTGCTCGATAGGCCGGAACCACCTTCCAGACAGGCCAAAATCAACAGCTGGCTATGCTAGAAACACCTGGCGGACAGTCCAAAATCACCTGCCTGGCATGCAGGAACCACCTCTCAGACGTAACAGAACCACGTTCCGGACACGCTGGAACCACATCCTGGACAGACTGGAACCACCTGCCGAGCTCGCCGGAACCACCTGCTCGACTGGCAGGACAATCGTGCCGGACACGCCAAAAGGAACTGCCGGCTACACCAGAACCACTTAACCGACACTCCAGAATCACCTGCCTGGCATGCCAGAACCACCTCTCAGACGTGCCAGAAGCACGTGCCGGACATGCCGGAACGACCTACGGGACAGACCGGAACCACCTGCCTGACATGCCGGAACCACCTGCCGAGCACGCCAGAGCCACCTGCTCCCCTTGCCGGAACCACCTGCCAGACAGGCCAAAATCAACAGCTGGCTGTGCGAGAACCACCTGGGGGACAGTCCGGAATCACCTGCCAGCCATGGCGGAACCACCTCTCAGACGTACCAGAACCACGTGCCGGACAATCTGGAAACACGTACTGGACAGACTGGAACCACCTGCCGGCCACGCCTGAACCACCTGCCGAGCACGACGGAACCACCTGCCGGACACGCCTAAATCACCTGCGGGCTACTCCACAACCACTTGGAGGACTCTCCGGGATGACCTGCCGGGCATGCTGGAACCACCTCTCAGACGCGCCAGAACCATGTGGCAGACAGTCCGGAATCACCTGTTGGGCATGTGGAACCACCTCTGAGACGTACCAGAACCACCTGCCAGACACGCCAAAATCACCTGCCGGCTACGCCAGAACCACTTGGCGGACACTCCGGAATCACCTGCCGGGCATGCCAGCACAACCTCTCAGAAGTGCCAGAAGCACGTGCCGGACAGGCCGGAACCATCTCCCGGACAGACTGGAACCACAGGAAACACTCGCCGGAACCACCTGCTTGACTCACCGGTCCCACCTGCAGGACACACCAAAATCACCTGCCCGCTACACCAGAACCACTTGGCGCACAAGCCGGAATCACGTGAAGGGCATGCCGGCACAACCTCACAGACGTGCCAGAACCTCCTGCCGGACACCTCAGAACCACCTGCCAGACAGACTGCAACCACGTGCCGGACACGCGGGAACCACCGGCTCGACCCGCCGGAACCACTGCCAGACATGCAAAATCACCTGCCGGCTACACCAGAACCACTTGGCAAACAATCCGGAATCACCTGAAGGGCATGCCGGAACCACCTCTCAGACATGCCAGAACCACGTGCCAATGACACCAGAAGCACCTGCCGAGCATGCCGGAACCACCTGCTCGACTCGCCAGAACCACCTGCCAGTCATGCAAAAATCACCTGCCGGCTTCGCCACAACCAGTTGGTGAACACTTCCCCATCACCTGCCGGGCTTGCTGGAACCACCTGACGGTCACGTCAAAATCACCTGCCAACTACGCCAGAACCACTTGTCGACACTGCGGAAACACCTGTCGGGCCAGCCAGAACTACATCTCAGACGTGCCAGAACCTTGTGCGTGTGATGCCGGAACCACACCCCGAACAGACGGAAACCACCTGCCAGACCCGCCTGAACCACCTGCCGAGCACGCCGGAGCCACCTGTTCGACTCACGGGAAGCACCTGCCAGACAGGCCAAAATCAACAGCTGGCTATGCGAGAACCATCTGGCGGACAGTCCGGAATCACCTGCCGGGCATGCAGGAACCACCTCTCAGATGTAACGGAACCACGAGCCGGACACGCTGGAACCACGTCCTGGACAGACTGGAACCACCTGCCGAGCACTCCGGAACCACCTGCTCGACTCGCACGACCCACGTGCTGGACACGCCAAAATGAACTTTCGGCTACACCAGAACCACTTACCCGACACTCCAGAATCACCTGCCTGGCATGCCAGAACCACCTCTCACACGTTCCAGAAGCACGTGCCGGACATGCCCGAACGACCTATCGGACAGAACGGAACCACCTGCCAGACACGCCGGAACCACCTGCTGAACACGCCACAGCCACCTGCTCGACTCGCCGGATCCACCGGCCGGACAGGCCAATATCAACTGCTGGCTATGCCAGAACCACCTGGGGGACAGTCCGGAATCACCTGCCAGCCATGGCGGAACCACCTCTCAGACGTACAAGAACCACGTGCCGGACAAGCTGGAAACACTTACTGGACAGACTGGAACCACCTGCCGGCCACGCCTGAACCACCTGCCGAGCACGATGGAACCACCTGCCGGACACGCCAAAATCACCTGCGGGGTACACCAGAACCACTTGGAGAACTCTCCGGGATGACCTGCCGGGCATGCTGGAACCACCTCTCAGACGTACCAGAAGCACGTGGCGGACACCCCAGCACCACCTGCCGGACAGACCGCAACCACCTGCCGGACAGGCCGGAACCACCGGCTCGACCCGCCGGAACCACCGCCGGACATGCAAAATCACCTGCCGGCTACGCCAGAACCACTTGGCGAACACTCCGGAATCACCTGCCGGGCATGCCGGAACCACCTCTCAGACATGCCAGAACCACGTGCCAATGACCCCGGAAGCACCTGTCGAGCACACCGTAACCACCTGCTCGACTCGCGAGAACCACCTGCCGGACACGCCAAAATCACCTGCCGGCTACGCCACAACCACTCGGCAGGCACTCCGGTATCAGCTGCCGGGCATGCCGGAACCACCTCTCAGAGGTGCCAGAACCACATGCCGGAGAGACTGGAAGCAACTGCCGAACTCGCCGGAAACACCTGCTGGACATGCCGGAACCACCTGCCTGACAGTCCAAAATCATATGCCGGCTATGCCAAAACCACTTGGTGGACGCTCCAGAATCTCCTGGAGGGCATGCCGGAACCACGTCATGGACAGACTGCAAACACCTGCCAGACACGCCAGAACCACCTTCTCGAGTCGCCAGAACCACCTGCCGGACACGCCAAAATCACCTGCCGGCTACGCCACAACCAGTTGGTGAACACTTCGGAATCACCTGTCGCGCTTGCCGGAACCACCTGCCGGTCACGCCAAAATCACCTGCCGGCTACGCCAGAACCACTCGGCAGAGACTCCGGAACCACCACCAGCACAGACCGGAATCACCTGCCGGACACGCCGGGACCACCTGCTTGACTCGCCAGAACCACCTGCCGGACACGCCAAAATCACCAGCCGGCTACTCCACAACCACTTGTCGAACACTCCAGAATCACCTGCCGGGCATGTTGGAAGCACCTCTCAGACGCGCCAGAACCATGTGGCAGAGAGTCCGGAATCACCTGTTGGGCATGTGGAACCACCTCTGAGACGTACCAGAACCACCTGCCGGACACGCCAAAATCACCTGCCGGCTATGCCAGAACCACTTGGCGGACACTCCGGAATCACCTGCCGGGCATGCCAGAACCAGCTCTCAGAAACACCAGAACCACATGCTGGACACGCCGGAAGCACCAGCTGAACATGCCTGAGCCACCTGCTCGACTCGCGAGAAACACCTGCCGGACATGCCAAAATCACCTGCCGAGTACGCCAGAACCACTTGGCGGACACTCCGGAATCACAGGTCGGGCATGCCAGAACCACCTCTCAGACTTGCCAGAACCATGGTCCGGACACGCCTGTACCACCTGCCGAGTATGCCGGAACCACCTGATCCACTCCCGAGGACCACCTGCTGGACACGCCAAAATCACCTGCTGGCTACGCCAGAACCACTCGGCAGACACTCCGGAATAACCTGCCAGGCATGCCGGAACCACCTATTAGACATGCCAGAAGGACGTGTCGGACACGCCGGAAACACCTACCGGACAGACCGGAACCACCTGCCAGACATCCAGGAACCACCTGCCGAGCACGCCGGAGCTGCGTGCTCGATAGGCCGGAACCACCTGCCAGACAGGCCAAAATCAACAGCTGGCTATGCTAGAAACACCTGGCGGACAGTCCAAAATCACCTGCCTGGCATGCAGGAACCACCTCTCAGACGTAACAGAACCACGTTCCGGACACGCTGGAACCACATCCTGGACAGACTGGAACCACCTGCCGAGCTCGCCGGAACCACCTGCTCGACTGGCAGGACAATCGTGCCGGACACGCCAAAAGGAACTGCCGGCTACACCAGAACCACTTAACCGACACTCCAGAATCACCTGCCTGGCATGCCAGAACCACCTCTCAGACGTGCCAGAAGCACGTGCCGGACATGCCGGAACGACCTACGGGACAGACCGGAACCACCTGCCTGACATGCCGGAACCACCTGCCGAGCACGCCAGAGCCACCTGCTCCCCTTGCCGGAACCACCTGCCAGACAGGCCAAAATCAACAGCTGGCTGTGCGAGAACCACCTGGGGGACAGTCCGGAATCACCTGCCAGCCATGGCGGAACCACCTCTCAGACGTACCAGAACCACGTGCCGGACAATCTGGAAACACGTACTGGACAGACTGGAACCACCTGCCGGCCACGCCTGAACCACCTGCCGAGCACGACGGAACCACCTGCCGGACACGCCAAAATCACCTGCGGGCTACTCCACAACCACTTGGAGGACTCTCCGGGATGACCTGCCGGGCATGCTGGAACCACCTCTCAGACGCGCCAGAACCATGTGGCAGACAGTCCGGAATCACCTGTTGGGCATGTGGAACCACCTCTGAGACGTACCAGAACCACCTGCCGGACACGCCAAAATCACCTGCCGGCTACGCCAGAACCACTTGGCGGACACTCCGGAATCACCTGCCGGGCATGCCAGCACAACCTCTCAGAAGTGCCAGAAGCACGTGCCGGACAGGCCGGAACCATCTCCCGGACAGACTGGAACCACAGGAAACACTCGCCGGAACCACCTGCTTGACTCACCGGTCCCACCTGCAGGACACACCAAAATCACCTGCCCGCTACACCAGAACCACTTGGCGCACAAGCCGGAATCACGTGAAGGGCATGCCGGCACAACCTCACAGACGTGCCAGAACCTCCTGCCGGACACCTCAGAACCACCTGCCAGACAGACTGCAACCACCTGCCGGACACGCGGGAACCACCGGCTCGACCCGCCGGAACCACTGCCAGACATGCAAAATCACCTGCCGGCTACACCAGAACCACTTGGCAAACAATCCGGAATCACCTGAAGGGCATGCCGGAACCACCTCTCAGACATGCCAGAACCACGTGCCAATGACACCAGAAGCACCTCCCGAGCATGCCGGAACCACCTGCTCGACTCGCCAGAACCACCTGCCAGTCATGCAAAAATCACCTGCCGGCTTCGCCACAACCAGTTGGTGAACACTTCCCCATCACCTGCCGGGCTTGCTGGAACCACCTGCCGGTCACGTCAAAATCACCTGCCAACTACGCCAGAACCACTTGTCGACACTGCGGAAACACCTGTCGGGCCGGCCAGAACTACATCTCAGACGTGCCAGAACCTTGTGCGTGTGATGCCGGAACCACACCCCGAACAGACGGAAACCACCTGCCAGACCCGCCTGAACCACCTGCCGAGCACGCCGGAGCCACCTGTTCGACTCACCGGAAGCACCTGCCAGACAGGCCAAAATCAACAGCTGGCTATGCGAGAACCATCTGGCGGACAGTCCGGAATCACCTGCCGGGCATGCAGGAACCACCTCTCAGATGTAACGGAACCACGAGCCGGACACGCTGGAACCACGTCCTGGACAGACTGGAACCACCTGCCGAGCACTCCGGAACCACCTGCTCGACTCGCACGACCCACGTGCTGGACACGCCAAAATGAACTTTCGGCTACACCAGAACCACTTACCCGACACTCCAGAATCACCTGCCTGGCATGCCAGAACCACCTCTCACACGTTCCAGAAGCACGTGCCGGACATGCCGGAACGACCGATCGGACAGAACGGAACCACCTGCCAGACACGCCGGAACCACCTGTTGAACACGCCACAGCCACCTGCTCGACTCGCCGGATCCACCGGCCGGGCAGGCCAATATCAACTGCTGGCTATGCCAGAACCACCTGGGGGACAGTCCGGAATCACCTGCCAGCCATGGCGGAACCACCTCTCAGACGTACGAGAACCACGTGCCGGACAAGCTCGAAACACTTACTGGACAGACTGGAACCACCTGCCGGCCACGCCTGAACCACCTGCCGAGCACGACGGAACCACCTGCCGGACACGCCAAAATCACCTGCGGGGTACACCAGAACCACTTGGAGAACTCTCCGGGATGACCTGCCGGGCATGCTGGAACCACCTCTCAGACGTACCAGAAGCACGTGGCGGACACCCCAGCACCACCTGCCGGACAGACCGCAACCACCTGCCGGACAGGCCGGAACCACCGGCTCGACCCGCCGGAACCACCGCCAGACATGCAAAATCACCTGCCGGCTACGCCAGAACCACTTGGCGAACACTCCGGAATCACCTGCCGGGCATGCCGGAACCACCTCTCAGACATGCCAGAACCACGTGCCAATGACCCCGGAAGCACCTGTCGAGCACGCCGGAACCACCTGCTCGACTCGCCAGAACCACCTGCCGGACACGCCAAAATCACCTGCCGGCTACGCCACAACCACTCGGCAGGCACTCCGGTATCAGCTGCCGGGCATGCCGGAACCACCTCTCAGAGGTGCCAGAACCACATGCCGGAGAGACTGGAAGCAACTGCCGAACTCGCCGGAAACACCTGCTGGACATGCCGGAACCACCTGCCTGACAGTCCAAAATCATATGCCGGCTATGCCAAAACCACTTGGTGGACGCTCCAGAATCTCCTGGAGGGCATGCCGGAACCACGTCATGGACAGACTGCAAACACCTGCCAGACACGCCAGAACCACCTTCTCGAGTCGCCAGAACCACCTGCCGGACACGCCAAAATCACCTGCCGGCTACGCCACAACCAGTTGGTGAACACTTCGGAATCACCTGCCGCGCTTGCCGGAACCACCTGCCGGTCACGCCAAAATCACCTGCCGGCTACGCCAGAACCACTCGGCAGAGACTCCGGAACCACCTCCAGGACAGACCAGAATCACCTGCCGGACATGCCGGAACCACCTGCTCGACTCGCCAGAGCCACCTGCCGGACACGCCAAAATCACCTGCCGGCTACGCCAGAACCACTCGGCAGAGACTCCGGAACCACCTCCAGCACAGACCGGAATCACCTGCCGGACACGCCGGGACCACCTGCTTGACTCGCCAGAACCACCTGCCGGACACGCCAAAATCACCAGCCGGCTACTCCACAACCACTTGTCGAACACTCCAGAATCACCTGCCGGGCATGTTGGAATCACCTCTCAGACGCGCCAGAACCATGTGGCAGAGAGTCCGGAATCACCTGTTGGGCATGTGGAACCACCTCTGAGACGTACCAGAACCACCTGCCGGACACGCCAAAATCACCTGCCGGCTATGCCAGAACCACTTGGCGGACACTCCGGAATCACCTGCCGGGCATGCCAGAACCAGCTCTCAGAAACACCAGAACCACATGCTGGACACGCCGGAAGCACCAGCTGAACATGCCTGAGCCACCTGCTCGACTCGCAAGAAACTCCTGCCGGACATGCCAAAATCACCTGCCGAGTACGCCAGAACCACTTGGCGGACACTCCGGAATCACAGGTCGGGCATGCCAGAACCACCTCTCAGACTTGCCAGAACCATGTTCCGGACACGCCTGTACCACCTGCCGAGTATGCCGGAACCACCTGATCCACTCCCGAGGACCACCTGCTGGACACGCCAAAATCACCCGCTGGCTACGCCAGAACCACTCGGCAGACACTCCGGAATAACCTGCCAGGCATGCCGGAACCACCTATTAGACATGCCAGAAGGACGTGTCGGACACGCCGGAAACACCTACCGGACAGACCGGAACCACCTGCCAGACATCCAGGAACCACCTGCCGAGCACGCCGGAGCTGCGTGCTCGATAGGCCGGAACCACCTGCCAGACAGGCCAAAATCAACAGCTGGCTATGCTAGAAACACCTGGCGGACAGTCCAAAATCACCTGCCTGGCATGCAGGAACCACCTCTCAGACGTAACAGAACCACGTTCCGGACACGCTGGAACCACATCCTGGACAGACTGGAACCACCTGCCGAGCTCGCCGGAACCACCTGCTCGACTGGCAGGACAATCGTGCCGGACACGCCAAAAGGAACTGCCGGCTACACCAGAACCACTTAACCGACACTCCAGAATCACCTGCCTGGCATGCCAGAACCACCTCTCAGACGTGCCAGAAGCACGTGCCGGACATGCCGGAACGACCTACGGGACAGACCGGAACCACCTGCCTGACATGCCGGAACCACCTGCCGAGCACGCCAGAGCCACCTGCTCCCCTTGCCGGAACCACCTGCCAGACAGGCCAAAATCAACAGCTGGCTGTGCGAGAACCACCTGGGGGACAGTCCGGAATCACCTGCCAGCCATGGCGGAACCACCTCTCAGACGTACCAGAACCACGTGCCGGACAATCTGGAAACACGTACTGGACAGACTGGAACCACCTGCCGGCCACGCCTGAACCACCTGCCGAGCACGACGGAACCACCTGCCGGACACGCCAAAATCACCTGCGGGCTACTCCACAACCACTTGGAGGACTCTCCGGGATGACCTGCCGGGCATGCTGGAACCACCTCTCAGACGCGCCAGAACCATGTGGCAGACAGTCCGGAATCACCTGTTGGGCATGTGGAACCACCTCTGAGACGTACCAGAACCACCTGCCGGACACGCCAAAATCACCTGCCGGCTACGCCAGAACCACTTGGCGGACACTCCGGAATCACCTGCCGGGCATGCCAGCACAACCTCTCAGAAGTGCCAGAAGCACGTGCCGGACAGGCCGGAACCATCTCCCGGACAGACTGGAACCACAGGAAACACTCGCCGGAACCACCTGCTTGACTCACCGGTCCCACCTGCAGGACACACCAAAATCACCTGCCCGCTACACCAGAACCACTTGGCGCACAAGCCGGAATCACGTGAAGGGCATGCCGGCACAACCTCACAGACGTGCCAGAACCTCCTGCCGGACACCTCAGAACCACCTGCCAGACAGACTGCAACCACCTGCCGGACACGCGGGAACCACCGGCTCGACCCGCCGGAACCACTGCCAGACATGCAAAATCACCTGCCGGCTACACCAGAACCACTTGGCAAACAATCCGGAATCACCTGCCGGGCATGCCGGAACCACCTCTCAGACATGCCAGAACCACGTGCCAATGACACCAGAAGCACCTGCCGAGCATGCCGGAACCACCTGCTCGACTCGCCAGAACCACCTGCCAGTCATGCAAAAATCACCTGCCGGCTTCGCCACAACCAGTTGGTGAACACTTCCCCATCACCTGCCGGGCTTGCTGGAACCACCTGCCGGTCACGTCAAAATCACCTGCCAACTACGCCAGAACCACTTGTCGACACTGCGGAAACACCTGTCGGGCCGGCCAGAACTACATCTCAGACGTGCCAGAACCTTGTGTGTGTGATGCCGGAACCACACCCCGAACAGACGGAAACCACCTGCCAGACCCGCCTGAACCACCTGCCGAGCACGCCGGAGCCACCTGTTCGACTCACCGGAAGCACCTGCCAGACAGGCCAAAATCAACAGCTGGCTATGCGAGAACCATCTGGCGGACAGTCCGGAATCACCTGCCGGGCATGCAGGAACCACCTCTCAGATGTAACGGAACCACGAGCCGGACACGCTGGAACCACGTCCTGGACAGACTGGAACCACCTGCCGAGCACTCCGGAACCACCTGCTCGACTCGCACGACCCACGTGCTGGACACGCCAAAATGAACTTTCGGCTACACCAGAACCACTTACCCGACACTCCAGAATCACCTGCCTGGCATGCCAGAACCACCTCTCACACGTTCCAGAAGCACGTGCCGGACATGCCGGAACGACCGATCGGACAGAACGGAACCACCTGCCAGACACGCCGGAACCACCTGTTGAACACGCCACAGCCACCTGCTCGACTCGCCGGATCCACCGGCCGGGCAGGCCAATATCAACTGCTGGCTATGCCAGAACCACCTGGGGGACAGTCCGGAATCACCTGCCAGCCATGGCGGAACCACCTCTCAGACGTACGAGAACCACGTGCCGGACAAGCTCGAAACACTTACTGGACAGACTGGAACCACCTGCCGGCCACGCCTGAACCACCTGCCGAGCACGACGGAACCACCTGCCGGACACGCCAAAATCACCTGCGGGGTACACCAGAACCACTTGGAGAACTCTCCGGGATGACCTGCCGGGCATGCTGGAACCACCTCTCAGACGTACCAGAAGCACGTGGCGGACACCCCAGCACCACCTGCCGGACAGACCGCAACCACCTGCCGGACAGGCCGGAACCACCGGCTCGACCCGACGGAACCACCGCCAGACAGGCAAAATCACCTGCCGGCTACGCCAGAACCACTTGGCGAACACTCCGGAATCACCTGCCGGGCATGCCGGAACCACCTCTCAGACATGCCAGAACCACGTGCCAATGACCCCGGAAGCACCTGTCGAGCACGCCGGAACCACCTGCTCGACTCGCCAGAACCACCTGCCGGACACGCCAAAATCACCTGCCGGCTACGCCACAACCACTCGGCAGGCACTCCGGTATCAGCTGCCGGGCATGCCGGAACCACCTCTCAGAGGTGCCAGAACCACATGCCGGAGAGACTGGAAGCAACTGCCGAACTCGCCGGAAACACCTGCTGGACATGCCGGAACCACCTGCCTGACAGTCCAAAATCATATGCCGGCTATGCCAAAACCACTTGGTGGACGCTCCAGAATCTCCTGGAGGGCATGCCGGAACCACGTCATGGACAGACTGCAAACACCTGCCAGACACGCCAGAACCACCTTCTCGAGTCGCCAGAACCACCTGCCGGACACGCCAAAATCAACTGCCGGCTACGCCACAACCAGTTGGTGAACACTTCGGAATCACCTGCCGCGCTTGCCGGAACCACCTGCCGGTCACGCCAAAATCACCTGCCGGCTACGCCAGAACCACTCGGCAGAGACTCCGGAACCACCTCCAGGACAGACCAGAATCACCTGCCGGACACGCCGGAACCACCTGCTCGACTCGCCAGAGCCACCTGCCGGACACGCCAAAATCACCTGCCGGCTACGCCAGAACCACTCGGCAGAGACTCCGGAACCACCTCCAGGACAGACCGGAATCACCTGCCGGACACGCCGGGACCACCTGCTTGACTCGCCAGAACCACCTGCCAGACACGCCAAAATCACCAGCCGGCTACTCCACAACCACTTGTCGAACACTCCAGAATCACCTGCCGGGCATGTTGGAAGCACCTCTCAGACGCGCCAGAACCATGTGGCAGAGAGTCCGGAATCACCTGTTGGGCATGTGGAACCACCTCTGAGACGTACCAGAACCACCTGCCGGACACGCCAAAATCACCTGCCGGCTATGCCAGAACCACTTGGCGGACACTCCGGAATCACCTGCCGGGCATGCCAGAACCAGCTCTCAGACACACCAGAACCACATGCTGGACACGCCGGAAGCACCTGCTGAGCATGCCTGAGCCACCTGCTCGACTCGCAAGAAACACCTGCCGGACACACCAAAATCACCTGCCGAGTACGCCAGAACCACTTGGCGGACACTCCGGAATCACAGGTCGGGCATGCCAGAACCACCTCTCAGACTTGCCAGAACCATGGTCCGGACACGCCGGTACCACCTGCCGAGTATGCCGGAACCACCTGATCCACTCCCGAGGACCACCTGCTGGACACGCCAAAATCACCTGCTGGCTACGCCAGAACCACTCGGCAGACACTCCGGAATAACCTGCCAGGCATGCCGGAACCACCTATTAGACATGCCAGAAGGACGTGTCGGACACGCCGGAAACACCTACCGGACAGACCGGAACCACCTGCCAGACATCCCGGAACCACCTGCCGAGCACGCCGGAGCCGCCTGCTCGATAGGCCGGAACCACCTGCCAGACAGGCCAAAATCAACAGCTGGCTATGCTAGAAACACCTGGCGGACAGTCCAAAATCACCTGCCTGGCATGCAGGAACCACCTCTCAGACGTAACAGAACCACATTCCGGACACGCTGGAACCACATCCTGGACAGACTGGAACCACCTGCCGAGCTCGCCGGAACCACCTGCTCGACTGGCAGGACAATCGTGCCGGACACGCCAAAAGGAACTGCCGGCTACACCAGAACCACTTAACCGACACTCCAGAATCACCTGCCTGGCATGCCAGAACCACCTCTCAGACGTGCCAGAAGCACGTGCCGGACATGCCGGAACGACCTACGGGACAGACCGGAACCACCTGCCTGACATGCCGGAACCACCTGCCGAGCACGCCAGAGCCACCTGCTCCCCTTGCCGGAACCACCTGCCAGACAGGCCAAAATCAACAGCTGGCTGTGCGAGAACCACCTGGGGGACAGTCCGGAATCACCTGCCAGCCATGGCGGAACCACCTCTCAGACGTACCAGAACCACGTGCCGGACAATCTGGAAACACGTACTGGACAGACTGGAACCACCTGCCGGCCACGCCTGAACCACCTGCCGAGCACGACGGAACCACCTGCCGGACATGCCAAAATCACCTTCGGGCTACTCCACAACCACTTGGAGGACTCTCCGGGATGACCTGCCGGGCATGCTGGAACCACCTCTCAGACGCGCCAGAACCATGTGGCAGACAGTCCGGAATCACCTGTTGGGCATGTGGAACCACCTCTGAGACGTACCAGAACCACCTGCCGGACACGCCAAAATCACCTGCCGGCTACGCCAGAACCACTTGGCGGACACTCCGGAATCACCTGCCGGGCATGCCAGCACAACCTCTCAGAAGTGCCAGAAGCACGTGCCGGACAGGCCGGAACCATCTCCCGGACAGACTGGAACCACAGGAAACACTCGCCGGAACCACCTGCTTGACTCACCGGTCCCACCTGCAGGACACACCAAAATCACCTGCCCGCTACACCAGAACCACTTGGCGCACAAGCCGGAATCACGTGAAGGGCATGCCGGCACAACCTCACAGACGTGCCAGAACCTCCTGCCGGACACCTCAGAACCACCTGCCAGACAGACTGCAACCACCTGCCGGACACGCGGGAACCACCGGCTCGACCCGCCGGAACCACTGCCAGACATGCAAAATCACCTGCCGGCTACACCAGAACCACTTGGCAAACAATCCGGAATCACCTGAAGGGCATGCCGGAACCACCTCTCAGACATGCCAGAACCACGTGCCAATGACACCAGAAGCACCTGCCGAGCATGCCGGAACCACCTGCTCGACTCGCCAGAACCACCTGCCAGTCATGCAAAAATCACCTGCCGGCTTCGCCACAACCAGTTGGTGAACACTTCCCCATCACCTGCCGGGCTTGCTGGAACCACCTGACGGTCACGTCAAAATCACCTGCCAACTACGCCAGAACCACTTGTCGACACTGCGGAAACACCTGTCGGGCCGGCCAGAACTACATCTCAGACGTGCCAGAACCTTGTGCGTGTGATGCCGGAACCACACCCCGAACAGACGGAAACCACCTGCCAGACCCGCCTGAACCACCTGCCGAGCACGCCGGAGCCACCTGTTCGACTCACCGGAAGCACCTGCCAGACAGGCCAAAATCAACAGCTGGCTATGCGAGAACCATCTGGCGGACAGTCCGGAATCACCTGCCGGGCATGCAGGAACCACCTCTCAGATGTAACGGAACCACGAGCCGGACACGCTGGAACCACGTCCTGGACAGACTGGAACCACCTGCCGAGCACTCCGGAACCACCTGCTCGACTCGCACGACCCACGTGCTGGACACGCCAAAATGAACTTTCGGCTACACCAGAACCACTTACCCGACACTCCAGAATCACCTGCCTGGCATGCCAGAACCACCTCTCACACGTTGCAGAAGCACGTGCCGGACATGCCGGAACGACCGATCGGACAGAACGGAACCACCTGCCAGACACGCCGGAACCACCTGCTGAACACGCCACAGCCACCTGCTCGACTCGCCGGATCCACCGGCCGGACAGGCCAATATCAACTGCTGGCTATGCCAGAACCACCTGGGGGACAGTCCGGAATCACCTGCCAGCCATGGCGGAACCACCTCTCAGACGTACAAGAACCACGTGCCGGACAAGCTCGAAACACTTACTGGACAGACTGGAACCACCTGCCGGCCACGCCTGAACCACCTGCCGAGCACGATGGAACCACCTGCCGGACACGCCAAAATCACCTGCGGGGTACACCAGAACCACTTGGAGAACTCTCCGGGATGACCTGCCGGGCATGCTGGAACCACCTCTCAGACGTACCAGAAGCACGTGGCGGACACCCCAGCACCACCTGCCGGACAGACCGCAACCACCTGCCGGACAGGCCGGAACCACCGGCTCGACCCGCCGGAACCACCGCCAGACATGCAAAATCACCTGCCGGCTACGCCAGAACCACTTGGCGAACACTCCGGAATCACCTGCCGGGCATGCCGGAACCACCTCTCAGACATGCCAGAACCACGTGCCAATGACCCCGGAAGCACCTGTCGAGCACGCCGGAACCACCTGCTCGACTCGCCAGAACCACCTGCCGGACACGCCAAAATCACCTGCCGGCTACGCCACAACCACTCGGCAGGCACTCCGGTATCAGCTGCCGGGCATGCCGGAACCACCTCTCAGAGGTGCCAGAACCACATGCCGGAGAGACTGGAAGCAACTGCCGAACTCGCCGGAAACACCTGCTGGACATGCCGGAACCACCTGCCTGACAGTCCAAAATCATATGCCGGCTATGCCAAAACCACTTGGTGGACGCTCCAGAATCTCCTGGAGGGCATGCCGGAACCACGTCATGGACAGACTGCAAACACCTGCCAGACACGCCAGAACCACCTTCTCGAGTCGCCAGAACCACCTGCCGGACACGCCAAAATCACCTGCCGGCTACGCCACAACCAGTTGGTGAACACTTCGGAATCACCTGCCGCGCTTGCCGGAACCACCTGCCGGTCACGCCAAAATCACCTGCCGGCTACGCCAGAACCACTCGGCAGAGACTCCGGAACCACCTCCAGGACAGACCAGAATCACCTGCCGGACATGCCGGAACCACCTGCTCGACTCACCAGAGCCACCTGCCGGACACGCCAAAATCACCTGCCGGCTACGCCAGAACCACTCGGCAGAGACTCCGGAACCACCTCCAGCACAGACCGGAATCACCTGCCGGACACGCCGGGACCACCTGCTTGACTCGCCAGAACCACCTGCCGGACACGCCAAAATCACCAGCCGGCTACTCCACAACCACTTGTCGAACACTCCAGAATCACCTGCCGGGCATGTTGGAAGCACCTCTCAGACGCGCCAGAACCATGTGGCAGAGAGTCCGGAATCACCTGTTGGGCATGTGGAACCACCTCTGAGACGTACCAGAACCACCTGCCGGACACGCCAAAATCACCTGCCGGCTATGCCAGAACCACTTGGCGGACACTCCGGAATCACCTGCCGGGCATGCCAGAACCAGCTCTCAGAAACACCAGAACCACATGCTGGACACGCCGGAAGCACCAGCTGAACATGCCTGAGCCACCTGCTCGACTCGCAAGAAACACCTGCCGGACATGCCAAAATCACCTGCCGAGTACGCCAGAACCACTTGGCGGACACTCCGGAATCACAGGTCGGGCATGCCAGAACCACCTCTCAGACTTGCCAGAACCATGTTCCGGACACGCCTGTACCACCTGCCGAGTATGCCGGAACCACCTGATCCACTCCCGAGGACCACCTGCTGGACACGCCAAAATCACCTGCTGGCTACGCCAGAACCACTCGGCAGACACTCCGGAATAACCTGCCAGGCATGCCGGAACCACCTATTAGACATGCCAGAAGGACGTGTCGGACACGCCGGAAACACCTACCGGACAGACCGGAACCACCTGCCAGACATCCAGGAACCACCTGCCGAGCACGCCGGAGCTGCGTGCTCGATAGGCCGGAACCACCTGCCAGACAGGCCAAAATCAACAGCTGGCTATGCTAGAAACACCTGGCGGACAGTCCAAAATCACCTGCCTGGCATGCAGGAACCACCTCTCAGACGTAACAGAACCACGTTCCGGACACGCTGGAACCACATCCTGGACAGACTGGAACCACCTGCCGAGCTCGCCGGAACCACCTGCTCGACTGGCAGGACAATCGTGCCGGACACGCCAAAAGGAACTGCCGGCTACACCAGAACCACTTAACCGACACTCCAGAATCACCTGCCTGGCATGCCAGAACCACCTCTCAGACGTGCCAGAAGCACGTGCCGGACATGCCGGAACGACCTACGGGACAGACCGGAACCACCTGCCTGACATGCCGGAACCACCTGCCGAGCACGCCAGAGCCACCTGCTCCCCTTGCCGGAACCACCTGCCAGACAGGCCAAAATCAACAGCTGGCTGTGCGAGAACCACCTGGGGGACAGTCCGGAATCACCTGCCAGCCATGGCGGAACCACCTCTCAGACGTACCAGAACCACGTGCCGGACAATCTGGAAACACGTACTGGACAGACTGGAACCACCTGCCGGCCACGCCTGAACCACCTGCCGAGCACGACGGAACCACCTGCCGGACACGCCAAAATCACCTGCGGGCTACTCCACAACCACTTGGAGGACTCTCCGGGATGACCTGCCGGGCATGCTGGAACCACCTCTCAGACGCGCCAGAACCATGTGGCAGACAGTCCGGAATCACCTGTTGGGCATGTGGAACCACCTCTGAGACGTACCAGAACCACCTGCCGGACACGCCAAAATCACCTGCCGGCTACGCCAGAACCACTTGGCGGACACTCCGGAATCACCTGCCGGGCATGCCAGCACAACCTCTCAGAAGTGCCAGAAGCACGTGCCGGACAGGCCGGAACCATCTCCCGGACAGACTGGAACCACAGGAAACACTCGCCGGAACCACCTGCTTGACTCACCGGTCCCACCTGCAGGACACACCAAAATCACCTGCCCGCTACACCAGAACCACTTGGCGCACAAGCCGGAATCACGTGAAGGGCATGCCGGCACAACCTCACAGACGTGCCAGAACCTCCTGCCGGACACCTCAGAACCACCTGCCAGACAGACTGCAACCACCTGCCGGACACGCGGGAACCACCGGCTCGACCCGCCGGAACCACTGCCAGACATGCAAAATCACCTGCCGGCTACACCAGAACCACTTGGCAAACAATCCGGAATCACCTGAAGGGCATGCCGGAACCACCTCTCAGACATGCCAGAACCACGTGCCAATGACACCAGAAGCACCTGCCGAGCATGCCGGAACCACCTGCTCGACTCGCCAGAACCACCTGCCAGTCATGCAAAAATCACCTGCCGGCTTCGCCACAACCAGTTGGTGAACACTTCCCCATCACCTGCCGGGCTTGCTGGAACCACCTGCCGGTCACGTCAAAATCACCTGCCAACTACGCCAGAACCACTTGTCGACACTGCGGAAACACCTGTCGGGCCGGCCAGAACTACATCTCAGACGTGCCAGAACCTTGTGCGTGTGATGCCGGAACCACACCCCGAACAGACGGAAACCACCTGCCAGACCCGCCTGAACCACCTGCCGAGCACGCCGGAGCCACCTGTTCGACTCACCGGAAGCACCTGCCAGACAGGCCAAAATCAACAGCTGGCTATGCGAGAACCATCTGGCGGACAGTCCGGAATCACCTGCCGGGCATGCAGGAACCACCTCTCAGATGTAACGGAACCACGAGCCGGACACGCTGGAACCACGTCCTGGACAGACTGGAACCACCTGCCGAGCACTCCGGAACCACCTGCTCGACTCGCACGACCCACGTGCTGGACACGCCAAAATGAACTTTCGGCTACACCAGAACCACTTACCCGACACTCCAGAATCACCTGCCTGGCATGCCAGAACCACCTCTCACACGTTCCAGAAGCACGTGCCGGACATGCCGGAACGACCGATCGGACAGAACGGAACCACCTGTTGAACACGCCACAGCCACCTGCTCGACTCGCCGGATCCACCGGCTGGGCAGGCCAATATCAACTGCTGGCTATGCCAGAACCACCTGGGGGACAGTCCGGAATCACCTGCCAGCCATGGCGGAACCACCTCTCAGACGTACGAGAACCACGTGCCGGACAAGCTCGAAACACTTACTGGACAGACTGGAACCACCTGCCGGCCACGCCTGAACCACCTGCCGAGCACGACGGAACCACCTGCCGGACACGCCAAAATCACCTGCGGGGTACACCAGAACCACTTGGAGAACTCTCCGGGATGACCTGCCGTGCATGCTGGAACCACCTCTCAGACGTACCAGAAGCACGTGGCGGACACCCCAGCACCACCTGCCGGACAGACCGCAACCACCTGCCGGACAGGCCGGAACCACCGGCTCGACCCGACGGAACCACCGCCAGACAGGCAAAATCACCTGCCGGCTACGCCAGAACCACTTGGCGAACACTCCGGAATCACCTGCCGGGCATGCCGGAACCACCTCTCAGACATGCCAGAACCACGTGCCAATGACCCCGGAAGCACCTGTCGAGCACGCCGGAACCACCTGCTCGACTCGCCAGAACCACCTGCTGGACACGCCAAAATCACCTGCCGGCTACGCCACAACCACTCGGCAGGCACTCCGGTATCAGCTGCCGGGCATGCCGGAACCACCTCTCAGAGGTGCCAGAACCACATGCCGGAGAGACTGGAAGCAACTGCCGAACTCGCCGGAAACACCTGCTGGACATGCCGGAACCACCTGCCTGACAGTCCAAAATCATATGCCGGCTATGCCAAAACCACTTGGTGGACGCTCCAGAATCTCCTGGAGGGCATGCCGGAACCACGTCATGGACAGACTGCAAACACCTGCCAGACACGCCAGAACCACCTTCTCGAGTCGCCAGAACCACCTGCCGGACACGCCAAAATCACCTGCCGGCTACGCCACAACCAGTTGGTGAACACTTCGGAATCACCTGCCGCGCTTGCCGGAACCACCTGCCGGTCACGCCAAAATCACCTGCCGGCTACGCCAGAACCACTCGGCAGAGACTCCGGAACCACCTCCAGGACAGACCAGAATCACCTGCCGGACACGCCGGAACCACCTGCTCGACTCGCCAGAGCCACCTGCCGGACACGCCAAAATCACCTGCCGGCTACGCCAGAACCACTCGGCAGAGACTCCGGAACCACCTCCAGGACAGACCGGAATCACCTGCCGGACACGCCGGGACCACCTGCTTGACTCGCCAGAACCACCTGCCAGACACGCCAAAATCACCAGCCGGCTACTCCACAACCACTTGTCGAACACTCCAGAATCACCTGCCGGGCATGTTGGAAGCACCTCTCAGACGCGCCAGAACCATGTGGCAGAGAGTCCGGAATCACCTGTTGGGCATGTGGAACCACCTCTGAGACGTACCAGAACCACCTGCCGGACACGCCAAAATCACCTGCCGGCTATGCCAGAACCACTTGGCGGACACTCCGGAATCACCTGCCGGGCATGCCAGAACCAGCTCTCAGACACACCAGAACCACATGCTGGACACGCCGGAAGCACCTGCTGAGCATGCCTGAGCCACCTGCTCGACTCGCAAGAAACACCTGCCGGACACACCAAAATCACCTGCCGAGTACGCCAGAACCACTTGGCGGACACTCCGGAATCACAGGTCGGGCATGCCAGAACCACCTCTCAGACTTGCCAGAACCATGGTCCGGACACGCCGGTACCACCTGCCGAGTATGCCGGAACCACCTGATCCACTCCCGAGGACCACCTGCTGGACACGCCAAAATCACCTGCTGGCTACGCCAGAACCACTCGGCAGACACTCCGGAATAACCTGCCAGGCATGCCGGAACCACCTATTAGACATGCCAGAAGGACGTGTCGGACACGCCGGAAACACCTACCGGACAGACCGGAACCACCTGCCAGACATCCCGGAACCACCTGCCGAGCACGCCGGAGCCGCCTGCTCGATAGGCCGGCACCACCTGCCAGACAGGCCAAAATCAACAGCTGGCTATGCTAGAAACACCTGGCGGACAGTCCAAAATCACCTGCCTGGCATGCAGGAACCACCTCTCAGACGTAACAGAACCACGTTCCGGACACGCTGGAACCACATCCTGGACAGACTGGAACCACCTGCCGAGCTCGCCGGAACCACCTGCTCGACTGGCAGGACAATCGTGCCGGACACGCCAAAAGGAACTGCCGGCTACACCAGAACCACTTAACCGACACTCCAGAATCACCTGCCTGGCATGCCAGAACCACCTCTCAGACGTGCCAGAAGCACGTGCCGGACATGCCGGAACGACCTACGGGACAGACCGGAACCACCTGCCTGACATGCCGGAACCACCTGCCGAGCACGCCAGAGCCACCTGCTCCCCTTGCCGGAACCACCTGCCAGACAGGCCAAAATCAACAGCTGGCTGTGCGAGAACCACCTGGGGGACAGTCCGGAATCACCTGCCAGCCATGGCGGAACCACCTCTCAGACGTACCAGAACCACGTGCCGGACAATCTGGAAACACGTACTGGACAGACTGGAACCACCTGCCGGCCACGCCTGAACCACCTGCCGAGCACGACGGAACCACCTGCCGGACACGCCAAAATCACCTGCGGGCTACTCCACAACCACTTGGAGGACTCTCCGGGATGACCTGCCGGGCATGCTGGAACCACCTCTCAGACGCGCCAGAACCATGTGGCAGACAGTCCGGAATCACCTGTTGGGCATGTGGAACCACCTCTGAGACGTACCAGAACCACCTGCCGGACACGCCAAAATCACCTGCCGGCTACGCCAGAACCACTTGGCGGACACTCCGGAATCACCTGCCGGGCATGCCAGCACAACCTCTCAGAAGTGCCAGAAGCACGTGCCGGACAGGCCGGAACCATCTCCCGGACAGACTGGAACCACAGGAAACACTCGCCGGAACCACCTGCTTGACTCACCGGTCCCACCTGCAGGACACACCAAAATCACCTGCCCGCTACACCAGAACCACTTGGCGCACAAGCCGGAATCACGTGAAGGGCATGCCGGCACAACCTCACAGACGTGCCAGAACCTCCTGCCGGACACCTCAGAACCACCTGCCAGACAGACTGCAACCACCTGCCGGACACGCGGGAACCACCGGCTCGACCCGCCGGAACCACTGCCAGACATGCAAAATCACCTGCCGGCTACACCAGAACCACTTGGCAAACAATCCGGAATCACCTGAAGGGCATGCCGGAACCACCTCTCAGACATGCCAGAACCACGTGCCAATGACACCAGAAGCACCTGCCGAGCATGCCGGAACCACCTGCTCGACTCGCCAGAACCACCTGCCAGTCATGCAAAAATCACCTGCCGGCTTCGCCACAACCAGTTGGTGAACACTTCGCCATCACCTGCCGGGCTTGCTGGAACCACCTGCCGGTCACGTCAAAATCACCTGCCAACTACGCCAGAACCACTTGTCGACACTGCGGAAACACCTGTCGGGCCGGCCAGAACTACATCTCAGACGTGCCAGAACCTTGTGCGTGTGATGCCGGAACCACACCCCGAACAGACGGAAACCACCTGCCAGACCCGCCTGAACCACCTGCCGAGCACGCCGGAGCCACCTGTTCGACTCACCGGAAGCACCTGCCAGACAGGCCAAAATCAACAGCTGGCTATGCGAGAACCATCTGGCGGACAGTCCGGAATCACCTGCCGGGCATGCAGGAACCACCTCTCAGATGTAACGGAACCACGAGCCGGACACGCTGGAACCACGTCCTGGACAGACTGGAACCACCTGCCGAGCACTCCGGAACCACCTGCTCGACTCGCACGACCCACGTGCTGGACACGCCAAAATGAACTTTCGGCTACACCAGAACCACTTACCCGACACTCCAGAATCACCTGCCTGGCATGCCAGAACCACCTCTCACACGTTCCAGAAGCACGTGCCGGACATGCCGGAACGACCGATCGGACAGAACGGAACCACCTGCCAGACACGCCGGAACCACCTGTTGAACACGCCACAGCCACCTGCTCGACTCGCCGGATCCACCGGCCGGGCAGGCCAATATCAACTGCTGGCTATGCCAGAACCACCTGGGGGACAGTCCGGAATCACCTGCCAGCCATGGCGGAACCACCTCTCAGACGTACGAGAACCACGTGCCGGACAAGCTCGAAACACTTACTGGACAGACTGGAACCACCTGCCGGCCACGCCTGAACCACCTGCCGAGCACGACGGAACCACCTGCCGGACACGCCAAAATCACCTGCGGGGTACACCAGAACCACTTGGAGAACTCTCCGGGATGACCTGCCGTGCATGCTGGAACCACCTCTCAGACGTACCAGAAGCACGTGGCGGACACCCCAGCACCACCTGCCGGACAGACCGCAACCACCTGCCGGACAGGCCGGAACCACCGGCTCGACCCGCCGGAACCACCGCCAGACAGGCAAAATCACCTGCCGGCTACGCCAGAACCACTTGGCGAACACTCCGGAATCACCTGCCGGGCATGCCGGAACCACCTCTCAGACATGCCAGAACCACGTGCCAATGACCCCGGAAGCACCTGTCGAGCACGCCGGAACCACCTGCTCGACTCGCCAGAACCACCTGCCGGACACGCCAAAATCACCTGCCGGCTACGCCACAACCACTCGGCAGGCACTCCGGTATCAGCTGCCGGGCATGCCGGAACCACCTCTCAGAGGTGCCAGAACCACATGCCGGAGAGACTGGAAGCAACTGCCGAACTCGCCGGAAACACCTGCTGGACATGCCGGAACCACCTGCCTGACAGTCCAAAATCATATGCCGGCTATGCCAAAACCACTTGGTGGACGCTCCAGAATCTCCTGGAGGGCATGCCGGAACCACGTCATGGACAGACTGCAAACACCTGCCAGACACGCCAGAACCACCTTCTCGAGTCACCAGAACCACCTGCCGGACACGCCAAAATCACCTGCCGGCTACGCCACAACCAGTTGGTGAACACTTCGGAATCACCTGCCGCGCTTGCCGGAACCACCTGCCGGTCACGCCAAAATCACCTGCCGGCTACGCCAGAACCACTCGGCAGAGACTCCGGAACCACCTCCAGGACAGACCAGAATCACCTGCCGGACACGCCGGAACCACCTGCTCGACTCGCCAGAGCCACCTGCCGGACACGCCAAAATCACCTGCCGGCTACGCCAGAACCACTCGGCAGAGACTCCGGAACCACCTCCAGGACAGACCGGAATCACCTGCCGGACACGCCGGGACCACCTGCTTGACTCGCCAGAACCACCTGCCAGACACGCCAAAATCACCAGCCGGCTACTCCACAACCACTTGTCGAACACTCCAGAATCACCTGCCGGGCATGTTGGAAGCACCTCTCAGACGCGCCAGAACCATGTGGCAGAGAGTCCGGAATCACCTGTTGGGCATGTGGAACCACCTCTGAGACGTACCAGAACCACCTGCCGGACACGCCAAAATCACCTGCCGGCTATGCCAGAACCACTTGGCGGACACTCCGGAATCACCTGCCGGGCATGCCAGAACCAGCTCTCAGACACACCAGAACCACATGCTGGACACGCCGGAAGCACCTGCTGAGCATGCCTGAGCCACCTGCTCGACTCGCAAGAAACACCTGCCGGACACGCCAAAATCACCTGCCGAGTACGCCAGAACCACTTGGCGGACACTCCGGAATCACAGGTCGGGCATGCCAGAACCACCTCTCAGACTTGCCAGAACCATGGTCCGGACACGCCGGTACCACCTGCCGAGTATGCCGGAACCACCTGATCCACTCCCGAGGACCACCTGCTGGACACGCCAAAATCACCTGCTGGCTACGCCAGAACCACTCGGCAGACACTCCGGAATAACCTGCCAGGCATGCCGGAACCACCTATTAGACATGCCAGAAGGACGTGTCGGACACGCCGGAAACACCTACCGGACAGACCGGAACCACCTGCCAGACATCCCGGAACCACCTGCCGAGCACGCCGGAGCCGCCTGCTCGATAGGCCGGAACCACCTGCCAGACAGGCCAAAATCAACAGCTGGCTATGCTAGAAACACCTGGCGGACAGTCCAAAATCACCTGCCTGGCATGCAGGAACCACCTCTCAGACGTAACAGAACCACGTTCCGGACACGCTGGAACCACATCCTGGACAGACTGGAACCACCTGCCGAGCTCGCCGGAACCACCTGCTCGACTGGCAGGACAATCGTGCCGGACACGCCAAAAGGAACTGCCGGCTACACCAGAACCACTTAACCGACACTCCAGAATCACCTGCCTGGCATGCCAGAACCACCTCTCAGACGTGCCAGAAGCACGTGCCGGACATGCCGGAACGACCTACGGGACAGACCGGAACCACCTGCCTGACATGCCGGAACCACCTGCCGAGCACGCCAGAGCCACCTGCTCCCCTTGCCGGAACCACCTGCCAGACAGGCCAAAATCAACAGCTGGCTGTGCGAGAACCACCTGGGGGACAGTCCGGAATCACCTGCCAGCCATGGCGGAACCACCTCTCAGACGTACCAGAACCACGTGCCGGACAATCTGGAAACACGTACTGGACAGACTGGAACCACCTGCCGGCCACGCCTGAACCACCTGCCGAGCACGACGGAACCACCTGCCGGACACGCCAAAATCACCTGCGGGCTACTCCACAACCACTTGGAGGACTCTCCGGGATGACCTGCCGGGCATGCTGGAACCACCTCTCAGACGCGCCAGAACCATGTGGCAGACAGTCCGGAATCACCTGTTGGGCATGTGGAACCACCTCTGAGACGTACCAGAACCACCTGCCGGACACGCCAAAATCACCTGCCGGCTACGCCAGAACCACTTGGCGGACACTCCGGAATCACCTGCCGGGCATGCCAGCACAACCTCTCAGAAGTGCCAGAAGCACGTGCCGGACAGGCCGGAACCATCTCCCGGACAGACTGGAACCACAGGAAACACTCGCCGGAACCACCTGCTTGACTCACCGGTCCCACCTGCAGGACACACCAAAATCACCTGCCCGCTACACCAGAACCACTTGGCGCACAAGCCGGAATCACGTGAAGGGCATGCCGGCACAACCTCACAGACGTGCCAGAACCTCCTGCCGGACACCTCAGAACCACCTGCCAGACAGACTGCAACCACCTGCCGGACACGCGGGAACCACCGGCTCGACCCGCCGGAACCACTGCCAGACATGCAAAATCACCTGCCGGCTACACCAGAACCACTTGGCAAACAATCCGGAATCACCTGAAGGGCATGCCGGAACCACCTCTCAGACATGCCAGAACCACGTGCCAATGACACCAGAAGCACCTGCCGAGCATGCCGGAACCACCTGCTCGACTCGCCAGAACCACCTGCCAGTCATGCAAAAATCACCTGCCGGCTTCGCCACAACCAGTTGGTGAACACTTCCCCATCACCTGCCGGGCTTGCTGGAACCACCTGACGGTCACGTCAAAATCACCTGCCAACTACGCCAGAACCACTTGTCGACACTGCGGAAACACCTGTCGGGCCGGCCAGAACTACATCTCAGACGTGCCAGAACCTTGTGCGTGTGATGCCGGAACCACACCCCGAACAGACGGAAACCACCTGCCAGACCCGCCTGAACCACCTGCCGAGCACGCCGGAGCCACCTGTTCGACTCACCGGAAGCACCTGCCAGACAGGCCAAAATCAACAGCTGGCTATGCGAGAACCATCTGGCGGACAGTCCGGAATCACCTGCCGGGCATGCAGGAACCACCTCTCAGATGTAACGGAACCACGAGCCGGACACGCTGGAACCACGTCCTGGACAGACTGGAACCACCTGCCGAGCACTCCGGAACCACCTGCTCGACTCGCACGACCCACGTGCTGGACACGCCAAAATGAACTTTCGGCTACACCAGAACCACTTACCCGACACTCCAGAATCACCTGCCTGGCATGCCAGAACCACCTCTCACACGTTGCAGAAGCACGTGCCGGACATGCCGGAACGACCGATCGGACAGAACGGAACCACCTGCCAGACACGCCGGAACCACCTGCTGAACACGCCACAGCCACCTGCTCGACTCGCCGGATCCACCGGCCGGACAGGCCAATATCAACTGCTGGCTATGCCAGAACCACCTGGGGGACAGTCCGGAATCACCTGCCAGCCATGGCGGAACCACCTCTCAGACGTACGAGAACCACGTGCCGGACAAGCTCGAAACACTTACTGGACAGACTGGAACCACCTGCCGGCCACGCCTGAACCACCTGCCGAGCACGACGGAACCACCTGCCGGACACGCCAAAATCACCTGCGGGGTACACCAGAACCACTTGGAGAACTCTCCGGGATGACCTGCCGGGCATGCTGGAACCACCTCTCAGACGTACCAGAAGCACGTGGCGGACACCCCAGCACCACCTGCCGGACAGACCGCAACCACCTGCCGGACAGGCCGGAACCACCGGCTCGACCCGCCGGAACCACCGCCAGACATGCAAAATCACCTGCCGGCTACGCCAGAACCACTTGGCGAACACTCCGGAATCACCTGCCGGGCATGCCGGAACCACCTCTCAGACATGCCAGAACCACGTGCCAATGACCCCGGAAGCACCTGTCGAGCACGCCGGAACCACCTGCTCGACTCGCCAGAACCACCTGCCGGACACGCCAAAATCACCTGCCGGCTACGCCACAACCACTCGGCAGGCACTCCGGTATCAGCTGCCGGGCATGCCGGAACCACCTCTCAGAGGTGCCAGAACCACATGCCGGAGAGACTGGAAGCAACTGCCGAACTCGCCGGAAACACCTGCTGGACATGCCGGAACCACCTGCCTGACAGTCCAAAATCATATGCCGGCTATGCCAAAACCACTTGGTGGACGCTCCAGAATCTCCTGGAGGGCATGCCGGAACCACGTCATGGACAGACTGCAAACACCTGCCAGACACGCCAGAACCACCTTCTCGAGTCGCCAGAACCACCTGCCGGACACGCCAAAATCACCTGCCGGCTACGCCACAACCAGTTGGTGAACACTTCGGAATCACCTGCCGCGCTTGCCGGAACCACCTGCCGGTCACGCCAAAATCACCTGCCGGCTACGCCAGAACCACTCGGCAGAGACTCCGGAACCACCTACAGGACAGACCAGAATCACCTGCCGGACATGCCGGAACCACCTGCTCGACTCGCCAGAGCCACCTGCCGGACACGCCAAAATCACCTGCCGGCTACGCCAGAACCACTCGGCAGAGACTCCGGAACCACCTCCAGGACAGACCGGAATCACCTGCCGGACACGCCGGGACCACCTGCTTGACTCGCCAGAACCACCTGCCAGACACGCCAAAATCACCAGCCGGCTACTCCACAACCACTTGTCGAACACTCCAGAATCACCTGCCGGGCATGTTGGAAGCACCTCTCAGACGCGCCAGAACCATGTGGCAGAGAGTCCGGAATCACCTGTTGGGCATGTGGAACCACCTCTGAGACGTACCAGAACCACCTGCCGGACACGCCAAAATCACCTGCCGGCTATGCCAGAACCACTTGGCGGACACTCCGGAATCACCTGCCGGGCATGCCAGAACCAGCTCTCAGACACACCAGAACCACATGCTGGACACGCCGGAAGCACCTGCTGAGCATGCCTGAGCCACCTGCTCGACTCGCAAGAAACACCTGCCGGACACGCCAAAATCACCTGCCGAGTACGCCAGAACCACTTGGCGGACACTCCAGAATCACAGGTCGGGCATGCCAGAACCACCTCTCAGACTTGCCAGAACCATGGTCCGGACACGCCGGTACCACCTGCCGAGTATGCCGGAACCACCTGATCCACTCCCGAGGACCACCTGCTGGACACGCCAAAATCACCTACTGGCTACGCCAGAACCACTCGGCAGACACTCCGGAATAACCTGCCAGGCATGCCGGAACCACCTATTAGACATGCCAGAAGGACGTGTCGGACACGCCAGAAACACCTACCGGACAGACCGGAACCACCTGCCAGACATCCCGGAACCACCTGCCGAGCACGCCGGAGCTGCGTGCTCGATAGGCCGGAACCACCTGCCAGACAGGCCAAAATCAACAGCTGGCTATGCTAGAAACACCTGGCGGACAGTCCAAAATCACCTGCCTGGCATGCAGGAACCACCTCTCAGACGTAACAGAACCACGTTCCGGACACGCTGGAACCACATCCTGGACAGACTGAACCACCTGCCGAGCTCGCCGGAACCACCTGCTCGACTGGCAGGACAATCGTGCCGGACACGCCAAAAGGAACTGCCGGCTACACCAGAACCACTTAACCGACACTCCAGAATCACCTGCCTGGCATGCCAGAACCACCTCTCAGACGTGCCAGAAGCACGTGCCGGACATGCCGGAACGACCTACGGGACAGACCGGAACCACCTGCCTGACATGCCGGAACCACCTGCCGAGCACGCCAGAGCCACCTGCTCCCCTTGCCGGAACCACCTGCCAGACAGGCCAAAATCAACAGCTGGCTGTGCGAGAACCACCTGGGGGACAGTCCGGAATCACCTGCCAGCCATGGCGGAACCACCTCTCAGACGTACCAGAACCACGTGCCGGACAATCTGGAAACACGTACTGGACAGACTGGAACCACCTGCCGGCCACGCCTGAACCACCTGCCGAGCACGACGGAACCACCTGCCGGACACGCCAAAATCACCTGCGGGCTACTCCACAACCACTTGGAGGACTCTCCGGGATGACCTGCCGGGCATGCTGGAACCACCTCTCAGACGCGCCAGAACCATGTGGCAGACAGTCCGGAATCACCTGTTGGGCATGTGGAACCACCTCTGAGACGTACCAGAACCACCTGCCGGACACGCCAAAATCACCTGCCGGCTACGCCAGAACCACTTGGCGGACACTCCGGAATCACCTGCCGGGCATGCCAGCACAACCTCTCAGAAGTGCCAGAAGCACGTGCCGGACAGGCCGGAACCATCTCCCGGACAGACTGGAACCACAGGAAACACTCGCCGGAACCACCTGCTTGACTCACCGGTCCCACCTGCAGGACACACCAAAATCACCTGCCCGCTACACCAGAACCACTTGGCGCACAAGCCGGAATCACGTGAAGGGCATGCCGGCACAACCTCACAGACGTGCCAGAACCTCCTGCCGGACACCTCAGAACCACCTGCCAGACAGACTGCAACCACCTGCCGGACACGCGGGAACCACCGGCTCGACCCGCCGGAACCACTGCCAGACATGCAAAATCACCTGCCGGCTACACCAGAACCACTTGGCAAACAATCCGGAATCACCTGAAGGGCATGCCGGAACCACCTCTCAGACATGCCAGAACCACGTGCCAATGACACCAGAAGCACCTGCCGAGCATGCCGGAACCACCTGCTCGACTCGCCAGAACCACCTGCCAGTCATGCAAAAATCACCTGCCGGCTTCGCCACAACCAGTTGGTGAACACTTCCCCATCACCTGCCGGGCTTGCTGGAACCACCTGCCGGTCACGTCAAAATCACCTGCCAACTACGCCAGAACCACTTGTCGACACTGCGGAAACACCTGTCGGGCCGGCCAGAACTACATCTCAGACGTGCCAGAACCTTGTGCGTGTGATGCCGGAACCACACCCCGAACAGACGGAAACCACCTGCCAGACCCGCCTGAACCACCTGCCGAGCACGCCGGAGCCACCTGTTCGACTCACCGGAAGCACCTGCCAGACAGGCCAAAATCAACAGCTGGCTATGCGAGAACCATCTGGCGGACAGTCCGGAATCACCTGCCGGGCATGCAGGAACCACCTCTCAGATGTAACGGAACCACGAGCCGGACACGCTGGAACCACGTCCTGGACAGACTGGAACCACCTGCCGAGCACTCCGGAACCACCTGCTCGACTCGCACGACCCACGTGCTGGACACGCCAAAATGAACTTTCGGCTACACCAGAACCACTTACCCGACACTCCAGAATCACCTGCCTGGCATGCCAGAACCACCTCTCACACGTTGCAGAAGCACGTGCCGGACATGCCGGAACGACCGATCGGACAGAACGGAACCACCTGCCAGACACGCCGGAACCACCTGTTGAACACGCCACAGCCACCTGCTCGACTCGCCGGATCCACCGGCCGGACAGGCCAATATCAACTGCTGGCTATGCCAGAACCACCTGGGGGACGGTCCGGAATCACCTGCCAGCCATGGCGGAACCACCTCTCAGACGTACAAGAACCACGTGCCGGACAAGCTGGAAACACTTACTGGACAGACTGGAACCACCTGCCGGCCACTCCTGAACCACCTGCCGAGCACGACGGAACCACCTGCCGGACACGCCAAAATCACCTGCGGGGTACACCAGAACCACTTGGAGAACTCTCCGGGATGACCTGCCGGGCATGCTGGAACCACCTCTCAGACGTACCAGAAGCACGTGGCGGACACCCCAGCACCACCTGCCGGACAGACCGCAACCACCTGCCGGACAGGCCGGAACCACCGGCTCGACCCGCCGGAACCACCGCCAGACATGCAAAATCACCTGCCGGCTACGCCAGAACCACTTGGCGAACACTCCGGAATCACCTGCCGGGCATGCCGGAACCACCTCTCAGACATGCCAGAACCACGTGCCAATGACCCCGGAAGCACCTGTCGAGCACACCGGAACCACCTGCTCGACTCGCCAGAACCACCTGCCGGACACGCCAAAATCACCTGCCGGCTACGCCACAACCACTCGGCAGGCACTCCGGTATCAGCTGCCGGGCATGCCGGAACCACCTCTCAGAGGTGCCAGAACCACATGCCGGAGAGACTGGAAGCAACTGCCGAACTCGCCGGAAACACCTGCTGGACATGCCGGAACCACCTGCCTGACAGTCCAAAATCATATGCCGGCTATGCCAAAACCACTTGGTGGACGCTCCAGAATCTCCTGGAGGGCATGCCGGAACCACGTCATGGACAGACTGCAAACACCTGCCAGACACGCCAGAACCACCTTCTCGAGTCGCCAGAACCACCTGCCGGACACGCCAAAATCACCTGCCGGCTACGCCACAACCAGTTGGTGAACACTTCGGAATCACCTGCCGCGCTTGCCGGAACCACCTGCCGGTCACGCCAAAATCTCCTGCCGAGTACGCCAGAACCACTTGGCGGACACTCCGGAATCACAGGTCGGGCATGCCAGAACCACCTCTCAGACTTGCCAGAACCATGGTCCGGACACGCCGGTACCACCTGCCGAGTATGCCGGAACCACCTGATCCACTCCCGAGGACCACCTGCTGGACACGCCAAAATCACCTGCTGGCTACGCCAGAACCACTCGGCAGACACTCCGGAATAACCTGCCAGGCATGCCGGAACCACCTATTAGACATGCCAGAAGGACGTGTCGGACACGCCGGAAACACCTACCGGACAGACCGGAACCACCTGCCAGACATCCCGGAACCACCTGCCGAGCACGCCGGAGCCGCCTGCTCGATAGGCCGGAACCACCTGCCAGACAGGCCAAAATCAACAGCTGGCTATGCTAGAAACACCTGGCGGACAGTCCAAAATCACCTGCCTGGCATGCAGGAACCACCTCTCAGACGTAACAGAACCACGTTCCGGACACGCTGGAACCACATCCTGGACAGACTGGAACCACCTGCCGAGCTCGCCGGAACCACCTGCTCGACTGGCAGGACAATCGTGCCGGACACGCCAAAAGGAACTGCCGGCTACACCAGAACCACTTAACCGACACTCCAGAATCACCTGCCTGGCATGCCAGAACCACCTCTCAGACGTGCCAGAAGCACGTGCCGGACATGCCGGAACGACCTACGGGACAGACCGGAACCACCTGCCTGACATGCCGGAACCACCTGCCGAGCACGCCAGAGCCACCTGCTCCCCTTGCCGGAACCACCTGCCAGACAGGCCAAAATCAACAGCTGGCTGTGCGAGAACCACCTGGGGGACAGTCCGGAATCACCTGCCAGCCATGGCGGAACCACCTCTCAGACGTACCAGAACCACGTGCCGGACAATCTGGAAACACGTACTGGACAGACTGGAACCACCTGCCGGCCACGCCTGAACCACCTGCCGAGCACGACGGAACCACCTGCCGGACACGCCAAAATCACCTGCGGGCTACTCCACAACCACTTGGAGGACTCTCCGGGATGACCTGCCGGGCATGCTGGAACCACCTCTCAGACGCGCCAGAACCATGTGGCAGACAGTCCGGAATCACCTGTTGGGCATGTGGAACCACCTCTGAGACGTACCAGAACCACCTGCCGGACACGCCAAAATCACCTGCCGGCTACGCCAGAACCACTTGGCGGACACTCCGGAATCACCTGCCGGGCATGCCAGCACAACCTCTCAGAAGTGCCAGAAGCACGTGCCGGACAGGCCGGAACCATCTCCCGGACAGACTGGAACCACAGGAAACACTCGCCGGAACCACCTGCTTGACTCACCGGTCCCACCTGCAGGACACACCAAAATCACCTGCCCGCTACACCAGAACCACTTGGCGCACAAGCCGGAATCACGTGAAGGGCATGCCGGCACAACCTCACAGACGTGCCAGAACCTCCTGCCGGACACCTCAGAACCACCTGCCAGACAGACTGCAACCACCTGCCGGACACGCGGGAACCACCGGCTCGACCCGCCGGAACCACTGCCAGACATGCAAAATCACCTGCCGGCTACACCAGAACCACTTGGCAAACAATCCGGAATCACCTGAAGGGCATGCCGGAACCACCTCTCAGACATGCCAGAACCACGTGCCAATGACACCAGAAGCACCTGCCGAGCATGCCGGAACCACCTGCTCGACTCGCCAGAACCACCTGCCAGTCATGCAAAAATCACCTGCCGGCTTCGCCACAACCAGTTGGTGAACACTTCCCCATCACCTGCCGGGCTTGCTGGAACCACCTGACGGTCACGTCAAAATCACCTGCCAACTACGCCAGAACCACTTGTCGACACTGCGGAAACACCTGTCGGGCCGGCCAGAACTACATCTCAGACGTGCCAGAACCTTGTGCGTGTGATGCCGGAACCACACCCCGAACAGACGGAAACCACCTGCCAGACCCGCCTGAACCACCTGCCGAGCACGCCGGAGCCACCTGTTCGACTCACGGGAAGCACCTGCCAGACAGGCCAAAATCAACAGCTGGCTATGCGAGAACCATCTGGCGGACAGTCCGGAATCACCTGCCGGGCATGCAGGAACCACCTCTCAGATGTAACGGAACCACGAGCCGGACACGCTGGAACCACGTCCTGGACAGACTGGAACCACCTGCCGAGCACTCCGGAACCACCTGCTCGACTCGCACGACCCACGTGCTGGACACGCCAAAATGAACTTTCGGCTACACCAGAACCACTTACCCGACACTCCAGAATCACCTGCCTGGCATGCCAGAACCACCTCTCACACGTTGCAGAAGCACGTGCCGGACATGCCGGAACGACCGATCGGACAGAACGGAACCACCTGCCAGACACGCCGGAACCACCTGCTGAACACGCCACAGCCACCTGCTCGACTCGCCGGATCCACCGGCCGGACAGGCCAATATCAACTGCTGGCTATGCCAGAACCACCTGGGGGACAGTCCGGAATCACCTGCCAGCCATGGCGGAACCACCTCTCAGACGTACGAGAACCACGTGCCGGACAAGCTCGAAACACTTACTGGACAGACTGGAACCACCTGCCGGCCACGCCTGAACCACCTGCCGAGCACGACGGAACCACCTGCCGGACACGCCAAAATCACCTGCGGGGTACACCAGAACCACTTGGAGAACTCTCCGGGATGACCTGCCGGGCATGCTGGAACCACCTCTCAGACGTACCAGAAGCACGTGGCGGACACCCCAGCACCACCTGCCGGACAGACCGCAACCACCTGCCGGACAGGCCGGAACCACCGGCTCGACCCGACGGAACCACCGCCAGACATGCAAAATCACCTGCCGGCTACGCCAGAACCACTTGGCGAACACTCCGGAATCACCTGCCGGGCATGCCGGAACCACCTCTCAGACATGCCAGAACCACGTGCCAATGACCCCGGAAGCACCTGTCGAGCACGCCGGAACCACCTGCTCGACTCGCCAGAACCACCTGCCGGACACGCCAAAATCACCTGCCGGCTACGCCACAACCACTCGGCAGGCACTCCGGTATCAGCTGCCGGGCATGCCGGAACCACCTCTCAGAGGTGCCAGAACCACATGCCGGAGAGACTGGAAGCAACTGCCGAACTCGCCGGAAACACCTGCTGGACATGCCGGAACCACCTGCCTGACAGTCCAAAATCATATGCCGGCTATGCCAAAACCACTTGGTGGACGCTCCAGAATCTCCTGGAGGGCATGCCGGAACCACGTCATGGACAGACTGCAAACACCTGCCAGACACGCCAGAACCACCTTCTCGAGTCGCCAGAACCACCTGCCGGACACGCCAAAATCACCTGCCGGCTACGCCACAACCAGTTGGTGAACACTTCGGAATCACCTGCCGCGCTTGCCGGAACCACCTGCCGGTCACGCCAAAATCACCTGCCGGCTACGCCAGAACCACTCGGCAGAGACTCCGGAACCACCTCCAGGACAGACCAGAATCACCTGCCGGACACGCCGGAACCACCTGCTCGACTCGCCAGAGCCACCTGCCGGACACGCCAAAATCACCTGCCGGCTACGCCAGAACCACTCGGCAGAGACTCCGGAACCACCTCCAGGACAGACCGGAATCACCTGCCGGACACGCCGGGACCACCTGCTTGACTCGCCAGAACCACCTGCCGGACACGCCAAAATCACCAGCCGGCTACTCCACAACCACTTGTCGAACACTCCAGAATCACCTGCCGGGCATGTTGGAAGCACCTCTCAGACGCGCCAGAACCATGTGGCAGAGAGTCCGGAATCACCTGTTGGGCATGTGGAACCACCTCTGAGACGTACCAGAACCACCTGCCGGACACGCCAAAATCACCTGCCGGCTATGCCAGAACCACTTGGCGGACACTCCGGAATCACCTGCCGGGCATGCCAGAACCAGCTCTCAGACACACCAGAACCACATGCTGGACACGCCGGAAGCACCTGCTGAGCATGCCTGAGCCACCTGCTCGACTCGCAAGAAACACCTGCCGGACACGCCAAAATCACCTGCCGAGTACGCCAGAACCACTTGGCGGACACTCCGGAATCACAGGTCGGGCATGACAGAACCACCTCTCAGACTTGCCAGAACCATGGTCCGGACACGCCGGTACCACCTGCCGAGTATGCCGGAACCACCTGATCCACTCCCGAGGACCACCTGCTGGACACGCCAAAATCACCTGCTGGCTACGCCAGAACCACTCGGCAGACACTCCGGAATAACCTGCCAGGCATGCCGGAACCACCTATTAGACATGCCAGAAGGACGTGTCGGACACGCCGGAAACACCTACCGGACAGACCGGAACCACCTGCCAGACATCCCGGAACCACCTGCCGAGCACGCCGGAGCCGCCTGCTCGATAGGCCGGAACCACCTGCCAGACAGGCCAAAATCAACAGCTGGCTATGCTAGAAACACCTGGCGGACAGTCCAAAATCACCTGCCTGGCATGCAGGAACCACCTCTCAGACGTAACAGAACCACGTTCCGGACACGCTGGAACCACATCCTGGACAGACTGGAACCACCTGCCGAGCTCGCCGGAACCACCTGCTCGACTGGCAGGACAATCGTGCCAGACACGCCAAAAGGAACTGCCGGCTACACCAGAACCACTTAACCGACACTCCAGAATCACCTGCCTGGCATGCCAGAACCACCTCTCAGACGTGCCAGAAGCACGTGCCGGACATGCCGGAACGACCTACGGGACAGACCGGAACCACCTGCCTGACATGCCGGAACCACCTGCCGAGCACGCCAGAGCCACCTGCTCCCCTTGCCGGAACCACCTGCCAGACAGGCCAAAATCAACAGCTGGCTGTGCGAGAACCACCTGGGGGACAGTCCGGAATCACCTGCCAGCCATGGCGGAACCACCTCTCAGACGTACCAGAACCACGTGCCGGACAATCTGGAAACACGTACTGGACAGACTGGAACCACCTGCCGGCCACGCCTGAACCACCTGCCGAGCACGACGGAACCACCTGCCGGACATGCCAAAATCACCTGCGGGCTACTCCACAACCACTTGGAGGACTCTCCGGGATGACCTGCCGGGCATGCTGGAACCACCTCTCAGACGCGCCAGAACCATGTGGCAGACAGTCCGGAATCACCTGTTGGGCATGTGGAACCACCTCTGAGACGTACCAGAACCACCTGCCGGACACGCCAAAATCACCTGCCGGCTACGCCAGAACCACTTGGCGGACACTCCGGAATCACCTGCCGGGCATGCCAGCACAACCTCTCAGAAGTGCCAGAAGCACGTGCCGGACAGGCCGGAACCATCTCCCGGACAGACTGGAACCACAGGAAACACTCGCCGGAACCACCTGCTTGACTCACCGGTCCCACCTGCAGGACACACCAAAATCACCTGCCCGCTACACCAGAACCACTTGGCGCACAAGCCGGAATCACGTGAAGGGCATGCCGGCACAACCTCACAGACGTGCCAGAACCTCCTGCCGGACACCTCAGAACCACCTGCCAGACAGACTGCAACCACCTGCCGGACACGCGGGAACCACCGGCTCGACCCACCGGAACCACTGCCAGACATGCAAAATCACCTGCCGGCTACACCAGAACCACTTGGCAAACAATCCGGAATCACCTGAAGGGCATGCCGGAACCACCTCTCAGACATGCCAGAACCACGTGCCAATGACACCAGAAGCACCTGCCGAGCATGCCGGAACCACCTGCTCGACTCGCCAGAACCACCTGCCAGTCATGCGAAAATCACCTGCCGGCTTCGCCACAACCAGTTGGTGAACACTTCCCCATCACCTGCCAGGCTTGCTGGAACCACCTGACGGTCACGTCAAAATCACCTGCCAACTACGCCAGAACCACTTGTCGACACTGCGGAAACACCTGTCGGGCCGGCCAGAACTACATCTCAGACGTGCCAGAACCTTGTGCGTGTGATGCCGGAACCACACCCCGAACAGACGGAAACCACCTGCCAGACCCGCCTGAACCACCTGCCGAGCACGCCGGAGCCACCTGTTCGACTCACCGGAAGCACCTGCCAGACAGGCCAAAATCAACAGCTGGCTATGCGAGAACCATCTGGCGGACAGTCCGGAATCACCTGCCGGGCATGCAGGAACCACCTCTCAGATGTAACGGAACCACGAGCCGGACACGCTGGAACCACGTCCTGGACAGACTGGAACCACCTGCCGAGCACTCCGGAACCACCTGCTCGACTCGCACGACCCACGTGCTGGACACGCCAAAATGAACTTTCGGCTACACCAGAACCACTTACCCGACACTCCAGAATCACCTGCCTGGCATGCCAGAACCACCTCTCACACGTTGCAGAAGCACGTGCCGGACATGCCGGAACGACCGATCGGACAGAACGGAACCACCTGCCAGACACGCCGGAACCACCTGCTGAACACGCCACAGCCACCTGCTCGACTCGCCGGATCCACCGGCCGGACAGGCCAATATCAACTGCTGGCTATGCCAGAACCACCTGGGGGACAGTCCGGAATCACCTGCCAGCCATGGCGGAACCACCTCTCAGACGTACAAGAACCACGTGCCGGACAAGCTCGAAACACTTACTGGACAGACTGGAACCACCTGCCGGCCACGCCTGAACCACCTGCCGAGCACGATGGAACCACCTGCCGGACACGCCAAAATCACCTGCGGGGTACACCAGAACCACTTGGAGAACTCTCCGGGATGACCTGCCGGGCATGCTGGAACCACCTCTCAGACGTACCAGAAGCACGTGGCGGACACCCCAGCACCACCTGCCGGACAGACCGCAACCACCTGCCGGACAGGCCGGAACCACCGGCTCGACCCGCCGGAACCACCGCCAGACATGCAAAATCACCTGCCGGCTACGCCAGAACCACTTGGCGAACACTCCGGAATCACCTGCCGGGCATGCCGGAACCACCTCTCAGACATGCCAGAACCACGTGCCAATGACCCCGGAAGCACCTGTCGAGCACGCCGGAACCACCTGCTCGACTCGCCAGAACCACCTGCCGGACACGCCAAAATCACCTGCCGGCTACGCCACAACCACTCGGCAGGCACTCCGGTATCAGCTGCCGGGCATGCCGGAACCACCTCTCAGAGGTGCCAGAACCACATGCCGGAGAGACTGGAAGCAACTGCCGAACTCGCCGGAAACACCTGCTGGACATGCCGGAACCACCTGCCTGACAGTCCAAAATCATATGCCGGCTATGCCAAAACCACTTGGTGGACGCTCCAGAATCTCCTGGAGGGCATGCCGGAACCACGTCATGGACAGACTGCAAACACCTGCCAGACACGCCAGAACCACCTTCTCGAGTCGCCAGAACCACCTGCCGGACACGCCAAAATCACCTGCCGGCTACGCCACAACCAGTTGGTGAACACTTCGGAATCACCTGCCGCGCTTGCCGGAACCACCTGCCGGTCACGCCAAAATCACCTGCCGGCTACGCCAGAACCACTCGGCAGAGACTCCGGAACCACCTCCAGGACAGACCAGAATCACCTGCCGGACACGCCGGAACCACCTGCTCGACTCGCCAGAGCCACCTGCCGGACACGCCAAAATCACCTGCCGGCTACGCCAGAACCACTCGGCAGAGACTCCGGAACCACCTCCAGGACAGACCGGAATCACCTGCCGGACACGCCGGGACCACCTGCTTGACTCGCCAGAACCACCTGCCAGACACGCCAAAATCACCAGCCGGCTACTCCACAACCACTTGTCGAACACTCCAGAATCACCTGCCAGGCATGTTGGAAGCACCTCTCAGACGCGCCAGAACCATGTGGCAGAGAGTCCGGAATCACCTGTTGGGCATGTGGAACCACCTCTGAGACGTACCAGAACGACCTGCCGGACACGCCAAAATCACCTGCCGGCTATGCCAGAACCACTTGGCGGACACTCCGGAATCACTTGCCGGGCATGCCAGAACCAGCTCTCAGACACACCAGAACCACATGCTGGACACGCCGGAAGCACCTGCTGAGCATGCCTGAGCCACCTGCTCGACTCGCAAGAAACACCTGCCGGACACGCCAAAATCACCTGCCGAGTACGCCAGAACCACTTGGCGGACACTCCAGAATCACAGGTCGGGCATGCCAGAACCACCTCTCAGACTTGCCAGAACCATGGTCCGGACACGCCGGTACCACCTGCCGAGTATGCCGGAACCACCTGATCCACTCCCGAGGACCACCTGCTGGACACGCCAAAATCACCTGCTGGCTACGCCAGAACCACTCGGCAGACACTCCGGAATAACCTGCCAGGCATGCCGGAACCACCTATTAGACATGCCAGAAGGACGTGTCGGACACGCCGGAAACACCTACCGGACAGACCGGAACCACCTGCCAGACATCCCGGAACCACCTGCCGAGCACGCCGGAGCTGCGTGCTCGATAGGCCGGAACCACCTGCCAGACAGGCCAAAATCAACAGCTGGCTATGCTAGAAACACCTGGCGGACAGTCCAAAATCACCTGCCTGGCATGCAGGAACCACCTCTCAGACGTAACAGAACCACGTTCCGGACACGCTGGAACCACATCCTGGACAGACTGAACCACCTGCCGAGCTCGCCGGAACCACCTGCTCGACTGGCAGGACAATCGTGCCGGACACGCCAAAAGGAACTGCCGGCTACACCAGAACCACTTAACCGACACTCCAGAATCACCTGCCTGGCATGCCAGAACCACCTCTCAGACGTGCCAGAAGCACGTGCCGGACATGCCGGGACGACCTACGGGACAGACCGGAACCACCTGCCTGACATGCCGGAACCACCTGCCGAGCACGCCAGAGCCACCTGCTCCCCTTGCCGGAACCACCTGCCAGACAGGCCAAAATCAACAGCTGGCTGTGCGAGAACCACCTGGGGGACAGTCCGGAATCACCTGCCAGCCATGGCGGAACCACCTCTCAGACGTACCAGAACCACGTGCCGGACAATCTGGAAACACGTACTGGACAGACTGGAACCACCTGCCGGCCACGCCTGAACCACCTGCCGAGCACGACGGAACCACCTGCCGGACACGCCAAAATCACCTGCGGGCTACTCCACAACCACTTGGAGGACTCTCCGGGATGACCTGCCGGGCATGCTGGAACCACCTCTCAGACGCGCCAGAACCATGTGGCAGACAGTCCGGAATCACCTGTTGGGCATGTGGAACCACCTCTGAGACGTACCAGAACCACCTGCCGGACACGCCAAAATCACCTGCCGGCTACGCCAGAACCACTTGGCGGACACTCCGGAATCACCTGCCGGGCATGCCAGCACAACCTCTCAGAAGTGCCAGAAGCACGTGCCGGACAGGCCGGAACCATCTCCCGGACAGACTGGAACCACAGGAAACACTCGCCGGAACCACCTGCTTGACTCACCGGTCCCACCTGCAGGACACACCAAAATCACCTGCCCGCTACACCAGAACCACTTGGAGCACAAGCCGGAATCACGTGAAGGGCATGCCGGCACAACCTCACAGACGTGCCAGAACCTCCTGCCGGACACCTCAGAACCACCTGCCAGACAGACTGCAACCACCTGCCGGACACGCGGGAACCACCGGCTCGACCCGCCGGAACCACTGCCAGACATGCAAAATCACCTGCCGGCTACACCGGAACCACTTGGCAAACAATCCGGAATCACCTGAAGGGCATGCCGGAACCACCTCTCAGACATGCCAGAACCACGTGCCAATGACACCAGAAGCACCTGCCGAGCATGCCGGAACCACCTGCTCGACTCGCCAGAACCACCTGCCAGTCATGCAAAAATCACCTGCCGGCTTCACCACAACCAGTTGGTGAACACTTCCCCATCACCTGCCAGGCTTGCTGGAACCACCTGACGGTCACGTCAAAATCACCTGCCAACTACGCCAGAACCACTTGTCGACACTGCGGAAACACCTGTCGGGCCGGCCAGAACTACATCTCAGACGTGCCAGAACCTTGTGCGTGTGATGCCGGAACCACACCCCGAACAGACGGAAACCACCTGCCAGACCCGCCTGAACCACCTGCCGAGCACGCCGGAGCCACCTGTTCGACTCACCGGAAGCACCTGCCAGACAGGCCAAAATCAACAGCTGGCTATGCGAGAACCATCTGGCGGACAGTCCGGAATCACCTGCCGGGCATGCAGGAACCACCTCTCAGATGTAACGGAACCACGAGCCGGACACGCTGGAACCACGTCCTGGACAGACTGGAACCACCTGCCGAGCACTCCGGAACCACCTGCTCGACTCGCACGACCCACGTGCTGGACACGCCAAAATGAACTTTCGGCTACACCAGAACCACTTACCCGACACTCCAGAATCACCTGCCTGGCATGCCAGAACCACCTCTCACACGTTGCAGAAGCACGTGCCGGACATGCCGGAACGACCGATCGGACAGAACGGAACCACCTGCCAGACACGCCGGAACCACCTGCTGAACACGCCACAGCCACCTGCTCGACTCGCCGGATCCACCGGCCGGACAGGCCAATATCAACTGCTGGCTATGCCAGAACCACCTGGGGGACAGTCCGGAATCACCTGCCAGCCATGGCGGAACCACCTCTCAGACGTACAAGAACCACGTGCCGGACAAGCTCGAAACACTTACTGGACAGACTGGAACCACCTGCCGGCCACGCCTGAATCACCTGCCGAGCACGATGGAACCACCTGCCGGACACGCCAAAATCACCTGCGGGGTACACCAGAACCACTTGGAGAACTCTCCGGGATGACCTGCCGGGCATGCTGGAACCACCTCTCAGACGTACCAGAAGCACGTGGCGGACACCCCAGCACCACCTGCCGGACAGACCGCAACCACCTGCCGGACAGGCCGGAACCACCGGCTCGACCCACCGGAACCACCGCCAGACATGCAAAATCACCTGCCGGCTACGCCAGAACCACTTGGCGAACACTCCGGAATCACCTGCCGGGCATGCCGGAACCACCTCTCAGACATGCCAGAACCACGTGCCAATGACCCCGGAAGCACCTGTCGAGCACGCCGGAACCACCTGCTCGACTCGCCAGAACCACCTGCCGGACACGCCAAAATCACCTGCCGGCTACGCCACAACCACTCGGCAGGCACTCCGGTATCAGCTGCCGGGCATGCCGGAACCACCTCTCAGAGGTGCCAGAACCACATGCCGGAGAGACTGGAAGCAACTGCCGAACTCGCCGGAAACACCTGCTGGACATGCCGGAACCACCTGCCTGACAGTCCAAAATCATATGCCGGCTATGCCAAAACCACTTGGTGGACGCTCCAGAATCTCCTGGAGGGCATGCCGGAACCACGTCATGGACAGACTGCAAACACCTGCCAGACACGCCAGAACCACCTTCTCGAGTCGCCAGAACCACCTGCCGGACACGCCAAAATCACCTGCCGGCTACGCCACAACCAGTTGGTGAACACTTCGGAATCACCTGCCGCGCTTGCCGGAACCACCTGCCGGTCACGCCAAAATCACCTGCCGGCTACGCCAGAACCACTCGGCAGAGACTCCGGAACCACCTCCAGGACAGACCAGAATCACCTGCCGGACATGCCGGAACCACCTGCTCGACTCGCCAGAGCCACCTGCCGGACACGCCAAAATCACCTGCCGGCTACGCCAGAACCACTCGGCAGAGACTCCGGAACCACCTCCAGGACAGACCGGAATCACCTGCCGGACACGCCGGGACCACCTGCTTGACTCGCCAGAACCACCTGCCAGACACGCCAAAATCACCAGCCGGCTACTCCACAACCACTTGTCGAACACTCCAGAATCACCTGCCGGGCATGTTGGAAGCACCTCTCAGACGCGCCAGAACCATGTGGCAGAGAGTCCGGAATCACCTGTTGGGCATGTGGAACCACCTCTGAGACGTACCAGAACCACCTGCCGGACACGCCAAAATCACCTGCCGGCTATGCCAGAACCACTTGGCGGACACTCCGGAATCACCTGCCGGGCATGCCAGAACCAGCTCTCAGACACACCAGAACCACATGCTGGACACGCCGGAAGCACCTGCTGAGCATGCCTGAGCCACCTGCTCGACTCGCAAGAAACACCTGCCGGACACGCCAAAATCACCTGCCGAGTACGCCAGAACCACTTGGCGGACACTCCAGAATCACAGGTCGGGCATGCCAGAACCACCTCTCAGACTTGCCAGAACCATGGTCCGGACACGCCGGTACCACCTGCCGAGTATGCCGGAACCACCTGATCCACTCCCGAGGACCACCTGCTGGACACGCCAAAATCACCTGCTGGCTACGCCAGAACCACTCGGCAGACACTCCGGAATAACCTGCCAGGCATGCCGGAACCACCTATTAGACATGCCAGAAGGACGTGTCGGACACGCCGGAAACACCTACCGGACAGACCGGAACCACCTGCCAGACATCCCGGAACCACCTGCCGAGCACGCCGGAGCTGCGTGCTCGATAGGCCGGAACCACCTGCCAGACAGGCCAAAATCAACAGCTGGCTATGCTAGAAACACCTGGCGGACAGTCCAAAATCACCTGCCTGGCATGCAGGAACCACCTCTCAGACGTAACAGAACCACGTTCCGGACACGCTGGAACCACATCCTGGACAGACTGAACCACCTGCCGAGCTCGCCGGAACCACCTGCTCGACTGGCAGGACAATCGTGCCGGACACGCCAAAAGGAACTGCCGGCTACACCAGAACCACTTAACCGACACTCCAGAATCACCTGCCTGGCATGCCAGAACCACCTCTCAGACGTGCCAGAAGCACGTGCCGGACATGCCGGGACGACCTACGGGACAGACCGGAACCACCTGCCTGACATGCCGGAACCACCTGCCGAGCACGCCAGAGCCACCTGCTCCCCTTGCCGGAACCACCTGCCAGACAGGCCAAAATCAACAGCTGGCTGTGCGAGAACCACCTGGGGGACAGTCCGGAATCACCTGCCAGCCATGGCGGAACCACCTCTCAGACGTACCAGAACCACGTGCCGGACAATCTGGAAACACGTACTGGACAGACTGGAACCACCTGCCGGCCACGCCTGAACCACCTGCCGAGCACGACGGAACCACCTGCCGGACACGCCAAAATCACCTGCGGGCTACTCCACAACCACTTGGAGGACTCTCCGGGATGACCTGCCGGGCATGCTGGAACCACCTCTCAGACGCGCCAGAACCATGTGGCAGACAGTCCGGAATCACCTGTTGGGCATGTGGAACCACCTCTGAGACGTACCAGAACCACCTGCCGGACACGCCAAAATCACCTGCCGGCTACGCCAGAACCACTTGGCGGACACTCCGGAATCACCTGCCGGGCATGCCAGCACAACCTCTCAGAAGTGCCAGAAGCACGTGCCGGACAGGCCGGAACCATCTCCCGGACAGACTGGAACCACAGGAAACACTCGCCGGAACCACCTGCTTGACTCACCGGTCCCACCTGCAGGACACACCAAAATCACCTGCCCGCTACACCAGAACCACTTGGCGCACAAGCCGGAATCACGTGAAGGGCATGCCGGCACAACCTCACAGACGTGCCAGAACCTCCTGCCGGACACCTCAGAACCACCTGCCAGACAGACTGCAACCACCTGCCGGACACGCGGGAAGCACCGGCTCGACCCGCCGGAACCACTGCCAGACATGCAAAATCACCTGCCGGCTACACCAGAACCACTTGGCAAACAATCCGGAATCACCTGAAGGGCATGCCGGAACCACCTCTCAGACATGCCAGAACCACGTGCCAATGACACCAGAAGCACCTGCCGAGCATGCCGGAACCACCTGCTCGACTCGCCAGAACCACCTGCCAGTCATGCAAAAATCACCTGCCGGCTTCGCCACAACCAGTTGGTGAACACTTCCCCATCACCTGCCGGGCTTGCTGGAACCACCTGCCGGTCACGTCAAAATCACCTGCCAACTACGCCAGAACCACTTGTCGACACTGCGGAAACACCTGTCGGGCCGGCCAGAACTACATCTCAGACGTGCCAGAACCTTGTGCGTGTGATGCCGGAACCACACCCCGAACAGACGGAAACCACCTGCCAGACCCGCCTGAACCACCTGCCGAGCACGCCGGAGCCACCTGTTCGACTCACCGGAAGCACCTGCCAGACAGGCCAAAATCAACAGCTGGCTATGCGAGAACCATCTGGCGGACAGTCCGGAATCACCTGCCGGGCATGCAGGAACCACCTCTCAGATGTAACGGAACCACGAGCCGGACACGCTGGAACCACGTCCTGGACAGACTGGAACCACCTGCCGAGCACTCCGGAACCACCTGCTCGACTCGCACGACCCACGTGCTGGACACGCCAAAATGAACTTTCGGCTACACCAGAACCACTTACCCGACACTCCAGAATCACCTGCCTGGCATGCCAGAACCACCTCTCACACGTTGCAGAAGCACGTGCCGGACATGCCGGAACGACCGATCGGACAGAACGGAACCACCTGCCAGACACGCCGGAACCACCTGCTGAACACGCCACAGCCACCTGCTCGACTCGCCGGATCCACCGGCCGGACAGGCCAATATCAACTGCTGGCTATGCCAGAACCACCTGGGGGACAGTCCGGAATCACCTGCCAGCCATGGCGGAACCACCTCTCAGACGTACAAGAACCACGTGCCGGACAAGCTCGAAACACTTACTGGACAGACTGGAACCACCTGCCGGCCACGCCTGAACCACCTGCCGAGCACGATGGAACCACCTGCCGGACACGCCAAAATCACCTGCGGGGTACACCAGAACCACTTGGAGAACTCTCCGGGATGACCTGCCGGGCATGCTGGAACCAACTCTCAGACGTACCAGAAGCACGTGGCGGACACCCCAGCACCACCTGCCGGACAGACCGCAACCACCTGCCGGACAGGCCGGAACCACCGGCTCGACCCACCGGAACCACCGCCAGACATGCAAAATCTCCTGCCGGCTACGCCAGAACCACTTGGCGAACACTCCGGAATCACCTGCCGGGCATGCCGGAACCACCTCTCAGACATGCCAGAACCACGTGCCAATGACCCCGGAAGCACCTGTCGAGCACGCCGGAACCACCTGCTCGACTCGCCAGAACCACCTGCCGGACACGCCAAAATCACCTGCCGGCTACGCCACAACCACTCGGCAGGCACTCCGGTATCAGCTGCCGGGCATGCCGGAACCACCTCTCAGAGGTGCCAGAACCACATGCCGGAGAGACTGGAAGCAACTGCCGAACTCGCCGGAAACACCTGCTGGACATGCCGGAACCACCTGCCTGACAGTCCAAAATCATATGCCGGCTATGCCAAAACCACTTGGTGGACGCTCCAGAATCTCCTGGAGGGCATGCCGGAACCACGTCATGGACAGACTGCAAACACCTGCCAGACACGCCAGAACCACCTTCTCGAGTCGCCAGAACCACCTGCCGGACACGCCAAAATCACCTGCCGGCTACGCCACAACCAGTTGGTGAACACTTCGGAATCACCTGCCGCGCTTGCCGGAACCACCTGCCGGTCACGCCAAAATCACCTGCCGGCTACGCCAGAACCACTCGGCAGAGACTCCGGAACCACCTCCAGGACAGACCAGAATCACCTGCCGGACACGCCGGAACCACCTGCTCGACTCGCCAGAGCCACCTGCCGGACACGCCAAAATCACCTGCCGGCTACGCCAGAACCACTCGGCAGAGACTCCGGAACCACCTCCAGGACAGACCGGAATCACCTGCCGGACACGCCGGGACCACCTGCTTGACTCGCCAGAACCACCTGCCGGACACGCCAAAATCACCAGCCGGCTACTCCACAACCACTTGTCGAACACTCCAGAATCACCTGCCGGGCATGTTGGAAGCACCTCTCAGACGCGCCAGAACCATGTGGCAGAGAGTCCGGAATCACCTGTTGGGCATGTGGAACCACCTCTGAGACGTACCAGAACCACCTGCCGGACACGCCAAAATCACCTGCCGGCTATGCCAGAACCACTTGGCGGACACTCCGGAATCACCTGCCGGGCATGCCAGAACCAGCTCTCAGACACACCAGAACCACATGCTGGACACGCCGGAAGCACCTGCTGAGCATGCCTGAGCCACCTGCTCGACTCGCAAGAAACACCTGCTGGACACGCCAAAATCACCTGCCGAGTACGCCAGAACCACTTGGCGGACACTCCGGAATCACAGGTCGGGCATGCCAGAACCACCTCTCAGACTTGCCAGAACCATGGTCCGGACACGCCGGTACCACCTGCCGAGTATGCCGGAACCACCTGATCCACTCCCGAGGACCACCTGCTGGACACGCCAAAATCACCTGCTGGCTACGCCAGAACCACTCGGCAGACACTCCGGAATAACCTGCCAGGCATGCCGGAACCACCTATTAGACATGCCAGAAGGACGTGTCGGACACGCCGGAAACACCTACCGGACAGACCGGAACCACCTGCCAGACATCCAGGAACCACCTGCCGAGCACGCCGGAGCTGCGTGCTCGATAGGCCGGAACCACCTGCCAGACAGGCCAAAATCAACAGCTGGCTATGCTAGAAACACCTGGCGGACAGTCCAAAATCACCTGCCTGGCATGCAGGAACCACCTCTCAGACGTAACAGAACCACGTTCCGGACACGCTGGAACCACATCCTGGACAGACTGAACCACCTGCCGAGCTCGCCGGAACCACCTGCTCGACTGGCAGGACAATCGTGCCGGACACGCCAAAAGGAACTGCCGGCTACACCAGAACCACTTAACCGACACTCCAGAATCACCTGCCTGGCATGCCAGAACCACCTCTCAGACGTGCCAGAAGCACGTGCCGGACATGCCGGGACGACCTACGGGACAGACCGGAACCACCTGCCTGACATGCCGGAACCACCTGCCGAGCACGCCAGAGCCACCTGCTCCCCTTGCCGGAACCACCTGCCAGACAGGCCAAAATCAACAGCTGGCTGTGCGAGAACCACCTGGGGGACAGTCCGGAATCACCTGCCAGCCATGGCGGAACCACCTCTCAGACGTACCAGAACCACGTGCCGGACAATCTGGAAACACGTACTGGACAGACTGGAACCACCTGCCGGCCACGCCTGAACCACCTGCCGAGCACGATGGAACCACCTGCCGGACACGCCAAAATCACCTGCGGGGTACACCAGAACCACTTGGAGAACTCTCCGGGATGACCTGCCGGGCATGCTGGAACCACCTCTCAGACGTACCAGAAGCACGTGGCGGACACCCCAGCACCTCCTGCCGGACAGACCGCAACCACCTGCCGGACAGGCCGGAACCACCGGCTCGACCCGCCGGAACCACCGCCAGACATGCAAAATCTCCTGCCGGCTACGCCAGAACCACTTGGCGAACACTCCGCAATCACCTGCCGGGCATGCCGGAACCACCTCTCAGACATGCCAGAACCACGTGCCAATGACCCCGGAAGCACCTGTCGAGCACGCCGGAACCACCTGCTCGACTCGCCAGAACCACCTGCCGGACATGCCAAAATCACCTGCCGGCTACGCCACAACCACTCGGCAGGCACTCCGGTATCAGCTGCCGGGCATGCCGGAACCACCTCTCAGAGGTGCCAGAACCACATGCCGGAGAGACTGGAAGCAACTGCCGAACTCGCCGGAAACACCTGCTGGACATGCCGGAACCACCTGCCTGACAGTCCAAAATCATATGCCGGCTATGCCAAAACCACTTGGTGGACGCTCCAGAATCTCCTGGAGGGCATGCCGGAACCACGTCATGGACAGACTGCAAACACCTGCCAGACACGCCAGAACCACCTTCTCGAGTCGCCAGAACCACCTGCCGGACACGCCAAAATCACCTGCCGGCTACGCCACAACCAGTTGGTGAACACTTCGGAATCACCTGCCGCGCTTGCCGGAACCACCTGCCGGTCACGCCAAAATCACCTGCCGGCTACGCCAGAACCACTCGGCAGAGACTCCGGAACCACCTCCAGGACAGACCAGAATCACCTGCCGGACACGCCGGAACCACCTGCTCGACTCGCCAGAGCCACCTGCCGGACACGCCAAAATCACCTGCCGGCTACGCCAGAACCACTCGGCAGAGACTCCGGAACCACCTCCAGGACAGACCGGAATCACCTGCCGGACACGCCGGGACCACCTGCTTGACTCGCCAGAACCACCTGCCGGACACGCCAAAATCACCAGCCGGCTACTCCACAACCACTTGTCGAACACTCCAGAATCACCTGCCGGGCATGTTGGAAGCACCTCTCAGACGCGCCAGAACCATGTGGCAGAGAGTCCGGAATCACCTGTTGGGCATGTGGAACCACCTCTGAGACGTACCAGAACCACCTGCCGGACACGCCAAAATCACCTGCCGGCTATGCCAGAACCACTTGGCGGACACTCCGGAATCACCTGCCGGGCATGCCAGAACCAGCTCTCAGAAACACCAGAACCACATGCTGGACACGCCGGAAGCACCTGCTGAGCATGCCTGAGCCACCTGCTCGACTCGCAAGAAACACCTGCCGGACACGCCAAAATCACCTGCCGAGTACGCCAGAACCACTTGGCGGACACTCCGGAATCACAGGTCGGGCATGCCAGAACCACCTCTCAGACTTGCCAGAACCATGGTCCGGACACGCCGGTACCACCTGCCGAGTATGCCGGAACCACCTGATCCACTCCCGAGGACCACCTGCTGGACACGCCAAAATCACCTGCTGGCTACGCCAGAACCACTCGGCAGACACTCCGGAATAACCTGCCAGGCATGCCGGAACCACCTATTAGACATGCCAGAAGGACGTGTCGGACACGCCGGAAACACCTACCGGACAGACCGGAACCACCTGCCAGACATCCAGGAACCACCTGCCGAGCACGCCGGAGCCGCGTGCTCGATAGGCCGGAACCACCTGCCAGACAGGCCAAAATCAACAGCTGGCTATGCTAGAAACACCTGGCGGACAGTCCAAAATCACCTGCCTGGCATGCAGGAACCACCTCTCAGACGTAACAGAACCACGTTCCGGACACGCTGGAACCACATCCTGGACAGACTGAACCACCTGCCGAGCTCGCCGGAACCACTTGCTCGACTGGCAGGACAATCGTGCCGGACACGCCAAAAGGAACTGCCGGCTACACCAGAACCACTTAACCGACACTCCAGAATCACCTGCCTGGCATGCCAGAACCACCTCTCAGACGTGCCAGAAGCACGTGCCGGACATGCCGGGACGACCTACGGGACAGACCGGAACCACCTGCCTGACATGCCGGAACCACCTGCCGAGCACGCCAGAGCCACCTGCTCCCCTTGCCGGAACCACCTGCCAGACAGGCCAAAATCAACAGCTGGCTGTGCGAGAACCACCTGGGGGACAGTCCGGAATCACCTGCCAGCCATGGCGGAACCACCTCTCAGACGTACCAGAACCACGTGCCGGACAATCTGGAAACACGTACTGGACAGACTGGAACCACCTGCCGGCCACGCCTGAACCACCTGCCGAGCACGACGGAACCACCTGCCGGACACGCCAAAATCACCTGCGGGCTACTCCACAACCACTTGGAGGACTCTCCGGGATGACCTGCCGGGCATGCTGGAACCACCTCTCAGACGCGCCAGAACCATGTGGCAGACAGTCCGGAATCACCTGTTGGGCATGTGGAACCACCTCTGAGACGTACCAGAACCACCTGCCGGACACGCCAAAATCACCTGCCGGCTACGCCAGAACCACTTGGCGGACACTCCGGAATCACCTGCCGGGCATGCCAGCACAACCTCTCAGAAGTGCCAGAAGCACGTGCCGGACAGGCCGGAACCATCTCCCGGACAGACTGGAACCACAGGAAACACTCGCCGGAACCACCTGCTTGACTCACCGGTCCCACCTGCAGGACACACCAAAATCACCTGCCCGCTACACCAGAACCACTTGGCGCACAAGCCGGAATCACGTGAAGGGCATGCCGGCACAACCTCACAGACGTGCCAGAACCTCCTGCCGGACACCTCAGAACCACCTGCCAGACAGACTGCAACCACCTGCCGGACACGCGGGAACCACCGGCTCGACCCGCCGGAACCACTGCCAGACATGCAAAATCACCTGCCGGCTACACCAGAACCACTTGGCAAACAATCCGGAATCACCTGAAGGGCATGCCGGAACCACCTCTCAGACATGCCAGAACCACGTGCCAATGACACCAGAAGCACCTGCCGAGCATGCCGGAACCACCTGCTCGACTCGCCAGAACCACCTGCCAGTCATGCAAAAATCACCTGCCGGCTTCGCCACAACCAGTTGGTGAACACTTCCCCATCACCTGCCGGGCTTGCTGGAACCACCTGCCGGTCACGTCAAAATCACCTGCCAACTACGCCAGAACCACTTGTCGACACTGCGGAAACACCTGTCGGGCCGGCCAGAACTACATCTCAGACGTGCCAGAACCTTGTGCGTGTGATGCCGGAACCACACCCCGAACAGACGGAAACCACCTGCCAGACCCGCCTGAACCACCTGCCGAGCACGCCGGAGCCACCTGTTCGACTCACCGGAAGCACCTGCCAGACAGGCCAAAATCAACAGCTGGCTATGCGAGAACCATCTGGCGGACAGTCCGGAATCACCTGCCGGGCATGCAGGAACCACCTCTCAGATGTAACGGAACCACGAGCCGGACACGCTGGAACCACGTCCTGGACAGACTGGAACCACCTGCCGAGCACTCCGGAACCACCTGCTCGACTCGCACGACCCACGTGCTGGACACGCCAAAATGAACTTTCGGCTACACCAGAACCACTTACCCGACACTCCAGAATCACCTGCCTGGCATGCCAGAACCACCTCTCACACGTTGCAGAAGCACGTGCCGGACATGCCGGAACGACCGATCGGACAGAACGGAACCACCTGCCAGACACGCCGGAACCACCTGCTGAACACGCCACAGCCACCTGCTCGACTCGCCGGATCCACCGGCCGGACAGGCCAATATCAACTGCTGGCTATGCCAGAACCACCTGGGGGACAGTCCGGAATCACCTGCCAGCCATGGCGGAACCACCTCTCAGACGTACAAGAACCACGTGCCGGACAAGCTCGAAACACTTACTGGACAGACTGGAACCACCTGCCGGCCACGCCTGAACCACCTGCCGAGCACGATGGAACCACCTGCCGGACACGCCAAAATCACCTGCGGGGTACACCAGAACCACTTGGAGAACTCTCCGGGATGACCTGCCGGGCATGCTGGAACCACCTCTCAGACGTACCAGAAGCACGTGGCGGACACCCCAGCACCACCTGCCGGACAGACCGCAACCACCTGCCGGACAGGCCGGAACCACCGGCTCGACCCGACGGAACCACCGCCAGACATGCAAAATCTCCTGCCGGCTACGCCAGAACCACTTGGCGAACACTCCGGAATCACCTGCCGGGCATGCCGGAACCACCTCTCAGACATGCCAGAACCACGTGCCAATGACCCCGGAAGCACCTGTCGAGCACGCCGGAACCACCTGCTCGACTCGCCAGAACCACCTGCCGGACACGCCAAAATCACCTGCCGGCTACGCCAGAACCACTCGGCAGAGACTCCGGAACCACCTCCAGGACAGACCGGAATCACCTGCCGGACACGCCGGGACCACCTGCTTGACTCGCCAGAACCACCTGCCAGACACGCCAAAATCACCAGCCGGCTACTCCACAACCACTTGTCGAACACTCCAGAATCACCTGCCGGGCATGTTGGAAGCACCTCTCAGACGCGCCAGAACCATGTGGCAGAGAGTCCGGAATCACCTGTTGGGCATGTGGAACCACCTCTGAGACGTACCAGAACGACCTGCCGGACACGCCAAAATCACCTGCCGGCTATGCCAGAACCACTTGGCGGACACTCCGGAATCACCTGCCGGGCATGCCAGAACCAGCTCTCAGACACACCAGAACCACATGCTGGACACGCCGGAAGCACCTGCTGAGCATGCCTGAGCCACCTGCTCGACTCGCAAGAAACACCTGCCGGACATGCCAAAATCACCTGCCGAGTACGCCAGAACCACTTGGCGGACACTCCAGAATCACAGGTCGGGCATGCCAGAACCACCTCTCAGACTTGCCAGAACCATGGTCCGGACACGCCGGTACCACCTGCCGAGTATGCCGGAACCACCTGATCCACTCCCGAGGACCACCTGCTGGACACGCCAAAATCACCTGCTGGCTACGCCAGAACCACTCGGCAGACACTCCGGAATAACCTGCCAGGCATGCCGGAACCACCTATTAGACATGCCAGAAGGACGTGTCGGACACGCCGGAAACACCTACCGGACAGACCGGAACCACCTGCCAGACATCCCGGAACCACCTGCCGAGCACGCCGGAGCTGCGTGCTCGATAGGCCGGAACCACCTGCCAGACAGGCCAAAATCAACAGCTGGCTATGCTAGAAACACCTGGCGGACAGTCCAAAATCACCTGCCTGGCATGCAGGAACCACCTCTCAGACGTAACAGAACCACGTTCCGGACACGCTGGAACCACATCCTGGACAGACTGAACCACCTGCCGAGCTCGCCGGAACCACCTGCTCGACTGGCAGGACAATCGTGCCGGACACGCCAAAAGGAACTGCCGGCTACACCAGAACCACTTAACCGACACTCCAGAATCACCTGCCTGGCATGCCAGAACCACCTCTCAGACGTGCCAGAAGCACGTGCCGGACATGCCGGGACGACCTACGGGACAGACCGGAACCACCTGCCTGACATGCCGGAACCACCTGCCGAGCACGCCAGAGCCACCTGCTCCCCTTGCCGGAACCACCTGCCAGACAGGCCAAAATCAACAGCTGGCTGTGCGAGAACCACCTGGGGGACAGTCCGGAATCACCTGCCAGCCATGGCGGAACCACCTCTCAGACGTACCAGAACCACGTGCCGGACAATCTGGAAACACGTACTGGACAGACTGGAACCACCTGCCGGCCACGCCTGAACCACCTGCCGAGCACGACGGAACCACCTGCCGGACACGCCAAAATCACCTGCGGGCTACTCCACAACCACTTGGAGGACTCTCCGGGATGACCTGCCGGGCATGCTGGAACCACCTCTCAGACGCGCCAGAACCATGTGGCAGACAGTCCGGAATCACCTGTTGGGCATGTGGAACCACCTCTGAGACGTACCAGAACCACCTGCCGGACACGCCAAAATCACCTGCCGGCTACGCCAGAACCACTTGGCGGACACTCCGGAATCACCTGCCGGGCATGCCAGCACAACCTCTCAGAAGTGCCAGAAGCACGTGCCGGACAGGCCGGAACCATCTCCCGGACAGACTGGAACCACAGGAAACACTCGCCGGAACCACCTGCTTGACTCACCGGTCCCACCTGCAGGACACACCAAAATCACCTGCCCGCTACACCAGAACCACTTGGCGCACAAGCCGGAATCACGTGAAGGGCATGCCGGCACAACCTCACAGACGTGCCAGAACCTCCTGCCGGACACCTCAGAACCACCTGCCAGACAGACTGCAACCACCTGCCGGACACGCGGGAACCACCGGCTCGACCCGCCGGAACCACTGCCAGACATGCAAAATCACCTGCCGGCTACACCAGAACCACTTGGCAAACAATCCGGAATCACCTGAAGGGCATGCCGGAACCACCTCTCAGACATGCCAGAACCACGTGCCAATGACACCAGAAGCACCTGCCGAGCATGCCGGAACCACCTGCTCGACTCGCCAGAACCACCTGCCAGTCATGCAAAAATCACCTGCCGGCTTCGCCACAACCAGTTGGTGAACACTTCCCCATCACCTGCCGGGCTTGCTGGAACCACCTGCCGGTCACGTCAAAATCACCTGCCAACTACGCCAGAACCACTTGTCGACACTGCGGAAACACCTGTCGGGCCGGCCAGAACTACATCTCAGACGTGCCAGAACCTTGTGCGTGTGATGCCGGAACCACACCCCGAACAGACGGAAACCACCTGCCAGACCCGCCTGAACCACCTGCCGAGCACGCCGGAGCCACCTGTTCGACTCACCGGAAGCACCTGCCAGACAGGCCAAAATCAACAGCTGGCTATGCGAGAACCATCTGGCGGACAGTCCGGAATCACCTGCCGGGCATGCAGGAACCACCTCTCAGATGTAACGGAACCACGAGCCGGACACGCTGGAACCACGTCCTGGACAGACTGGAACCACCTGCCGAGCACTCCGGAACCACCTGCTCGACTCGCACGACCCACGTGCTGGACACGCCAAAATGAACTTTCGGCTACACCAGAACCACTTACCCGACACTCCAGAATCACCTGCCTGGCATGCCAGAACCACCTCTCACACGTTGCAGAAGCACGTGCCGGACATGCCGGAACGACCGATCGGACAGAACGGAACCACCTGCCAGACACGCCGGAACCACCTGCTGAACACGCCACAGCCACCTGCTCGACTCGCCGGATCCACCGGCCGGACAGGCCAATATCAACTGCTGGCTATGCCAGAACCACCTGGGGGACAGTCCGGAATCACCTGCCAGCCATGGCGGAACCACCTCTCAGACGTACAAGAACCACGTGCCGGACAAGCTCGAAACACTTACTGGACAGACTGGAACCACCTGCCGGCCACGCCTGAACCACCTGCCGAGCACGATGGAACCACCTGCCGGACACGCCAAAATCACCTGCGGGGTACACCAGAACCACTTGGAGAACTCTCCGGGATGACCTGCCGGGCATGCTGGAACCAACTCTCAGACGTACCAGAAGCACGTGGCGGACACCCCAGCACCACCTGCCGGACAGACCGCAACCACCTGCCGGACAGGCCGGAACCACCGGCTCGACCCACCGGAACCACCGCCAGACATGCAAAATCTCCTGCCGGCTACGCCAGAACCACTTGGCGAACACTCCGGAATCACCTGCCGGGCATGCCGGAACCACCTCTCAGACATGCCAGAACCACGTGCCAATGACCCCGGAAGCACCTGTCGAGCACGCCGGAACCACCTGCTCGACTCGCCAGAACCACCTGCCGGACACGCCAAAATCACCTGCCGGCTACGCCACAACCACTCGGCAGGCACTCCGGTATCAGCTGCCGGGCATGCCGGAACCACCTCTCAGAGGTGCCAGAACCACATGCCGGAGAGACTGGAAGCAACTGCCGAACTCGCCGGAAACACCTGCTGGACATGCCGGAACCACCTGCCTGACAGTCCAAAATCATATGCCGGCTATGCCAAAACCACTTGGTGGACGCTCCAGAATCTCCTGGAGGGCATGCCGGAACCACGTCATGGACAGACTGCAAACACCTGCCAGACACGCCAGAACCACCTTCTCGAGTCACCAGAACCACCTGCCGGACACGCCAAAATCACCTGCCGGCTACGCCACAACCAGTTGGTGAACACTTCGGAATCACCTGCCGCGCTTGCCGGAACCACCTGCCGGTCACGCCAAAATCACCTGCCGGCTACGCCAGAACCACTCGGCAGAGACTCCGGAACCACCTCCAGGACAGACCAGAATCACCTGCCGGACACGCCGGAACCACCTGCTCGACTCGCCAGAGCCACCTGCCGGACACGCCAAAATCACCTGCCGGCTACGCCAGAACCACTCGGCAGAGACTCCGGAACCACCTCCAGGACAGACCGGAATCACCTGCCGGACACGCCGGGACCACCTGCTTGACTCGCCAGAACCACCTGCCGGACACGCCAAAATCACCAGCCGGCTACTCCACAACCACTTGTCGAACACTCCAGAATCACCTGCCGGGCATGTTGGAAGCACCTCTCAGACGCGCCAGAACCATGTGGCAGAGAGTCCGGAATCACCTGTTGGGCATGTGGAACCACCTCTGAGACGTACCAGAACCACCTGCCGGACACGCCAAAATCACCTGCCGGCTATGCCAGAACCACTTGGCGGACACTCCGGAATCACCTGCCGGGCATGCCAGAACCAGCTCTCAGACACACCAGAACCACATGCTGGACACGCCGGAAGCACCTGCTGAGCATGCCTGAGCCACCTGCTCGACTCGCAAGAAACACCTGCCGGACACGCCAAAATCACCTGCCGAGTACGCCAGAACCACTTGGCGGACACTCCGGAATCACAGGTCGGGCATGCCAGAACCACCTCTCAGACTTGCCAGAACCATGGTCCGGACACGCCGGTACCACCTGCCGAGTATGCCGGAACCACCTGATCCACTCCCGAGGACCACCTGCTGGACACGCCAAAATCACCTGCTGGCTACGCCAGAACCACTCGGCAGACACTCCGGAATAACCTGCCAGGCATGCCGGAACCACCTATTAGACATGCCAGAAGGACGTGTCGGACACGCCGGAAACACCTACCGGACAGACCGGAACCACCTGCCAGACATCCCGGAACCACCTGCCGAGCACGCCGGAGCCGCCTGCTCGATAGGCCGGAACCACCTGCCAGACAGGCCAAAATCAACAGCTGGCTATGCTAGAAACACCTGGCGGACAGTCCAAAATCACCTGCCTGGCATGCAGGAACCACCTCTCAGACGTAACAGAACCACGTTCCGGACACGCTGGAACCACATCCTGGACAGACTGGAACCACCTGCCGAGCTCGCCGGAACCACCTGCTCGACTGGCAGGACAATCGTGCCGGACACGCCAAAAGGAACTGCCGGCTACACCAGAACCACTTAACCGACACTCCAGAATCACCTGCCTGGCATGCCAGAACCACCTCTCAGACGTGCCAGAAGCACGTGCCGGACATGCCGGAACGACCTACGGGACAGACCGGAACCACCTGCCTGACATGCCGGAACCACCTGCCGAGCACGCCAGAGCCACCTGCTCCCCTTGCCGGAACCACCTGCCAGACAGGCCAAAATCAACAGCTGGCTGTGCGAGAACCACCTGGGGGACAGTCCGGAATCACCTGCCAGCCATGGCGGAACCACCTCTCAGACGTACCAGAACCACGTGCCGGACAATCTGGAAACACGTACTGGACAGACTGGAACCACCTGCCGGCCACGCCTGAACCACCTGCCGAGCACGACGGAACCACCTGCCGGACACGCCAAAATCACCTGCGGGCTACTCCACAACCACTTGGAGGACTCTCCGGGATGACCTGCCGGGCATGCTGGAACCACCTCTCAGACGCGCCAGAACCATGTGGCAGACAGTCCGGAATCACCTGTTGGGCATGTGGAACCACCTCTGAGACGTACCAGAACCACCTGCCGGACACGCCAAAATCACCTGCCGGCTACGCCAGAACCACTTGGCGGACACTCCGGAATCACCTGCCGGGCATGCCAGCACAACCTCTCAGAAGTGCCAGAAGCACGTGCCGGACAGGCCGGAACCATCTCCCGGACAGACTGGAACCACAGGAAACACTCGCCGGAACCACCTGCTTGACTCACCGGTCCCACCTGCAGGACACACCAAAATCACCTGCCCGCTACACCAGAACCACTTGGCGCACAAGCCGGAATCACGTGAAGGGCATGCCGGCACAACCTCACAGACGTGCCAGAACCTCCTGCCGGACACCTCAGAACCACCTGCCAGACAGACTGCAACCACCTGCCGGACACGCGGGAAGCACCGGCTCGACCCGCCGGAACCACTGCCAGACATGCAAAATCACCTGCCGGCTACACCAGAACCACTTGGCAAACAATCCGGAATCACCTGAAGGGCATGCCGGAACCACCTCTCAGACATGCCAGAACCACGTGCCAATGACACCAGAAGCACCTGCCGAGCATGCCGGAACCACCTGCTCGACTCGCCAGAACCACCTGCCAGTCATGCAAAAATCACCTGCCGGCTTCGCCACAACCAGTTGGTGAACACTTCCCCATCACCTGCCGGGCTTGCTGGAACCACCTGCCGGTCACGTCAAAATCACCTGCCAACTACGCCAGAACCACTTGTCGACACTGCGGAAACACCTGTCGGGCCGGCCAGAACTACATCTCAGACGTGCCAGAACCTTGTGCGTGTGATGCCGGAACCACACCCCGAACAGACGGAAACCACCTGCCAGACCCGCCTGAACCACCTGCCGAGCACGCCGGAGCCACCTGTTCGACTCACCGGAAGCACCTGCCAGACAGGCCAAAATCAACAGCTGGCTATGCGAGAACCATCTGGCGGACAGTCCGGAATCACCTGCCGGGCATGCAGGAACCACCTCTCAGATGTAACGGAACCACGAGCCGGACACGCTGGAACCACGTCCTGGACAGACTGGAACCACCTGCCGAGCACTCCGGAACCACCTGCTCGACTCGCACGACCCACGTGCTGGACACGCCAAAATGAACTTTCGGCTACACCAGAACCACTTACCCGACACTCCAGAATCACCTGCCTGGCATGCCAGAACCACCTCTCACACGTTGCAGAAGCACGTGCCGGACATGCCGGAACGACCGATCGGACAGAACGGAACCACCTGCCAGACACGCCGGAACCACCTGCTGAACACGCCACAGCCACCTGCTCGACTCGCCGGATCCACCGGCCGGACAGGCCAATATCAACTGCTGGCTATGCCAGAACCACCTGGGGGACAGTCCGGAATCACCTGCCAGCCATGGCGGAACCACCTCTCAGACGTACAAGAACCACGTGCCGGACAAGCTCGAAACACTTACTGGACAGACTGGAACCACCTGCCGGCCACGCCTGAACCACCTGCCGAGCACGATGGAACCACCTGCCGGACACGCCAAAATCACCTGCGGGGTACACCAGAACCACTTGGAGAACTCTCCGGGATGACCTGCCGGGCATGCTGGAACCACCTCTCAGACGTACCAGAAGCACGTGGCGGACACCCCAGCACCTCCTGCCGGACAGACCGCAACCACCTGCCGGACAGGCCGGAACCACCGGCTCGACCCGCCGGAACCACCGCCAGACATGCAAAATCTCCTGCCGGCTACGCCAGAACCACTTGGCGAACACTCCGGAATCACCTGCCGGGCATGCCGGAACCACCTCTCAGACATGCCAGAACCACGTGCCAATGACCCCGGAAGCACCTGTCGAGCACGCCGGAACCACCTGCTCGACTCGCCAGAACCACCTGCCGGACATGCCAAAATCACCTGCCGGCTACGCCACAACCACTCGGCAGGCACTCCGGTATCAGCTGCCGGGCATGCCGGAACCACCTCTCAGAGGTGCCAGAACCACATGCCGGAGAGACTGGAAGCAACTGCCGAACTCGCCGGAAACACCTGCTGGACATGCCGGAACCACCTGCCTGACAGTCCAAAATCATATGCCGGCTATGCCAAAACCACTTGGTGGACGCTCCAGAATCTCCTGGAGGGCATGCCGGAACCACGTCATGGACAGACTGCAAACACCTGCCAGACACGCCAGAACCACCTTCTCGAGTCGCCAGAACCACCTGCCGGACACGCCAAAATCACCTGCCGGCTACGCCACAACCAGTTGGTGAACACTTCGGAATCACCTGCCGCGCTTGCCGGAACCACCTGCCGGTCACGCCAAAATCACCTGCCGGCTACGCCAGAACCACTCGGCAGAGACTCCGGAACCACCTCCAGGACAGACCAGAATCACCTGCCGGACACGCCGGAACCACCTGCTCGACTCGCCAGAGCCACCTGCTGGACACGCCAAAATCACCTGCCGGCTACGCCAGAACCACTCGGCAGAGACTCCGGAACCACCTCCAGGACAGACCGGAATCACCTGCCGGACACGCCGGGACCACCTGCTTGACTCGCCAGAACCACCTGCCGGACACGCCAAAATCACCAGCCGGCTACTCCACAACCACTTGTCGAACACTCCAGAATCACCTGCCGGGCATGTTGGAAGCACCTCTCAGACGCGCCAGAACCATGTGGCAGAGAGTCCGGAATCACCTGTTGGGCATGTGGAACCACCTCTGAGACGTACCAGAACCACCTGCCGGACACGCCAAAATCACCTGCCGGCTATGCCAGAACCACTTGGCGGACACTCCGGAATCACCTGCCGGGCATGCCAGAACCAGCTCTCAGAAACACCAGAACCACATGCTGGACACGCCGGAAGCACCTGCTGAGCATGCCTGAGCCACCTGCTCGACTCGCAAGAAACACCTGCCGGACACGCCAAAATCACCTGCCGAGTACGCCAGAACCACTTGGCGGACACTCCGGAATCACAGGTCGGGCATGCCAGAACCACCTCTCAGACTTGCCAGAACCATGGTCCGGACACGCCGGTACCACCTGCCGAGTATGCCGGAACCACCTGATCCACTCCCGAGGACCACCTGCTGGACACGCCAAAATCACCTGCTGGCTACGCCAGAACCACTCGGCAGACACTCCGGAATAACCTGCCAGGCATGCCGGAACCACCTATTAGACATGCCAGAAGGACGTGTCGGACACGCCGGAAACACCTACCGGACAGACCGGAACCACCTGCCAGACATCCAGGAACCACCTGCCGAGCACGCCGGAGCCGCGTGCTCGATAGGCCGGAACCACCTGCCAGACAGGCCAAAATCAACAGCTGGCTATGCTAGAAACACCTGGCGGACAGTCCAAAATCACCTGCCTGGCATGCAGGAACCACCTCTCAGACGTAACAGAACCACGTTCCGGACACGCTGGAACCACATCCTGGACAGACTGAACCACCTGCCGAGCTCGCCGGAACCACTTGCTCGACTGGCAGGACAATCGTGCCGGACACGCCAAAAGGAACTGCCGGCTACACCAGAACCACTTAACCGACACTCCAGAATCACCTGCCTGGCATGCCAGAACCACCTCTCAGACGTGCCAGAAGCACGTGCCGGACATGCCGGGACGACCTACGGGACAGACCGGAACCACCTGCCTGACATGCCGGAACCACCTGCCGAGCACGCCAGAGCCACCTGCTCCCCTTGCCGGAACCACCTGCCAGACAGGCCAAAATCAACAGCTGGCTGTGCGAGAACCACCTGGGGGACAGTCCGGAATCACCTGCCAGCCATGGCGGAACCACCTCTCAGACGTACCAGAACCACGTGCCGGACAATCTGGAAACACGTACTGGACAGACTGGAACCACCTGCCGGCCACGCCTGAACCACCTGCCGAGCACGACGGAACCACCTGCCGGACACGCCAAAATCACCTGCGGGCTACTCCACAACCACTTGGAGGACTCTCCGGGATGACCTGCCGGGCATGCTGGAACCACCTCTCAGACGCGCCAGAACCATGTGGCAGACAGTCCGGAATCACCTGTTGGGCATGTGGAACCACCTCTGAGACGTACCAGAACCACCTGCCGGACACGCCAAAATCACCTGCCGGCTACGCCAGAACCACTTGGCGGACACTCCGGAATCACCTGCCGGGCATGCCAGCACAACCTCTCAGAAGTGCCAGAAGCACGTGCCGGACAGGCCGGAACCATCTCCCGGACAGACTGGAACCACAGGAAACACTCGCCGGAACCACCTGCTTGACTCACCGGTCCCACCTGCAGGACACACCAAAATCACCTGCCCGCTACACCAGAACCACTTGGCGCACAAGCCGGAATCACGTGAAGGGCATGCCGGCACAACCTCACAGACGTGCCAGAACCTCCTGCCGGACACCTCAGAACCACCTGCCAGACAGACTGCAACCACCTGCCGGACACGCGGGAACCACCGGCTCGACCCGCCGGAACCACTGCCAGACATGCAAAATCACCTGCCGGCTACACCAGAACCACTTGGCAAACAATCCGGAATCACCTGAAGGGCATGCCGGAACCACCTCTCAGACATGCCAGAACCACGTGCCAATGACACCAGAAGCACCTGCCGAGCATGCCGGAACCACCTGCTCGACTCGCCAGAACCACCTGCCAGTCATGCAAAAATCACCTGCCGGCTTCGCCACAACCAGTTGGTGAACACTTCCCCATCACCTGCCGGGCTTGCTGGAACCACCTGCCGGTCACGTCAAAATCACCTGCCAACTACGCCAGAACCACTTGTCGACACTGCGGAAACACCTGTCGGGCCGGCCAGAACTACATCTCAGACGTGCCAGAACCTTGTGCGTGTGATGCCGGAACCACACCCCGAACAGACGGAAACCACCTGCCAGACCCGCCTGAACCACCTGCCGAGCACGCCGGAGCCACCTGTTCGACTCACCGGAAGCACCTGCCAGACAGGCCAAAATCAACAGCTGGCTATGCGAGAACCATCTGGCGGACAGTCCGGAATCACCTGCCGGGCATGCAGGAACCACCTCTCAGATGTAACGGAACCACGAGCCGGACACGCTGGAACCACGTCCTGGACAGACTGGAACCACCTGCCGAGCACTCCGGAACCACCTGCTCGACTCGCACGACCCACGTGCTGGACACGCCAAAATGAACTTTCGGCTACACCAGAACCACTTACCCGACACTCCAGAATCACCTGCCTGGCATGCCAGAACCACCTCTCACACGTTGCAGAAGCACGTGCCGGACATGCCGGAACGACCGATCGGACAGAACGGAACCACCTGCCAGACACGCCGGAACCACCTGCTGAACACGCCACAGCCACCTGCTCGACTCGCCGGATCCACCGGCCGGACAGGCCAATATCAACTGCTGGCTATGCCAGAACCACCTGGGGGACAGTCCGGAATCACCTGCCAGCCATGGCGGAACCACCTCTCAGACGTACAAGAACCACGTGCCGGACAAGCTCGAAACACTTACTGGACAGACTGGAACCACCTGCCGGCCACGCCTGAACCACCTGCCGAGCACGATGGAACCACCTGCCGGACACGCCAAAATCACCTGCGGGGTACACCAGAACCACTTGGAGAACTCTCCGGGATGACCTGCCGGGCATGCTGGAACCACCTCTCAGACGTACCAGAAGCACGTGGCGGACACCCCAGCACCACCTGCCGGACAGACCGCAACCACCTGCCGGACAGGCCGGAACCACCGGCTCGACCCGCCGGAACCACCGCCAGACATGCAAAATCTCCTGCCGGCTACGCCAGAACCACTTGGCGAACACTCCGGAATCACCTGCCGGGCATGCCGGAACCACCTCTCAGACATGCCAGAACCACGTGCCAATGACCCCGGAAGCACCTGTCGAGCACGCCGGAACCACCTGCTCGACTCGCCAGAACCACCTGCCGGACACGCCAAAATCACCTGCCGGCTACGCCACAACCACTCGGCAGGCACTCCGGTATCAGCTGCCGGGCATGCCGGAACCACCTCTCAGAGGTGCCAGAACCACATGCCGGAGAGACTGGAAGCAACTGCCGAACTCGCCGGAAACACCTGCTGGACATGCCGGAACCACCTGCCTGACAGTCCAAAATCATATGCCGGCTATGCCAAAACCACTTGGTGGACGCTCCAGAATCTCCTGGAGGGCATGCCGGAACCACGTCATGGACAGACTGCAAACACCTGCCAGACACGCCAGAACCACCTTCTCGAGTCGCCAGAACCACCTGCCGGACACGCCAAAATCACCTGCCGGCTACGCCACAACCAGTTGGTGAACACTTCGGAATCACCTGCCGCGCTTGCCGGAACCACCTGCCGGTCACGCCAAAATCACCTGCCGGCTACGCCAGAACCACTCGGCAGAGACTCCGGAACCACCTCCAGGACAGACCAGAATCACCTGCCGGACACGCCGGAACCACCTGCTTGACTCGCCAGAGCCACCTGCCGGACACGCCAAAATCACCTGCCGGCTACGCCAGAACCACTCGGCAGAGACTCCGGAACCACCTCCAGGACAGACCGGAATCACCTGCCGGACACGCCGGGACCACCTGCTTGACTCGCCAGAACCACCTGCCGGACACGCCAAAATCACCAGCCGGCTACTCCACAACCACTTGTCGAACACTCCAGAATCACCTGCCGGGCATGTTGGAAGCACCTCTCAGACGCGCCAGAACCATGTGGCAGAGAGTCCGGAATCACCTGTTGGGCATGTGGAACCACCTCTGAGACGTACCAGAACCACCTGCCGGACACGCCAAAATCACCTGCCGGCTATGCCAGAACCACTTGGCGGACACTCCGGAATCACCTGCCGGGCATGCCAGAACCAGCTCTCAGAAACACCAGAACCACATGCTGGACACGCCGGAAGCACCTGCTGAGCATGCCTGAGCCACCTGCTCGACTCGCAAGAAACACCTGCCGGACACGCCAAAATCACCTGCCGAGTACGCCAGAACCACTTGGCGGACACTCCGGAATCACAGGTCGGGCATGCCAGAACCACCTCTCAGACTTGCCAGAACCATGGTCCGGACACGCCGGTACCACCTGCCGAGTATGCCGGAACCACCTGATCCACTCCCGAGGACCACCTGCTGGACACGCCAAAATCACCTGCTGGCTACGCCAGAACCACTCGGCAGACACTCCGGAATAACCTGCCAGGCATGCCGGAACCACCTATTAGACATGCCAGAAGGACGTGTCGGACACGCCGGAAACACCTACCGGACAGACCGGAACCACCTGCCAGACATCCCGGAACCACCTGCCGAGCACGCCGGAGCCGCCTGCTCGATAGGCCGGAACCACCTGCCAGACAGGCCAAAATCAACAGCTGGCTATGCTAGAAACACCTGGCGGACAGTCCAAAATCACCTGCCTGGCATGCAGGAACCACCTCTCAGACGTAACAGAACCACGTTCCGGACACGCTGGAACCACATCCTGGACAGACTGGAACCACCTGCCGAGCTCGCCGGAACCACCTGCTCGACTGGCAGGACAATCGTGCCGGACACGCCAAAAGGAACTGCCGGCTACACCAGAACCACTTAACCGACACTCCAGAATCACCTGCCTGGCATGCCAGAACCACCTCTCAGACGTGCCAGAAGCACGTGCCGGACATGCCGGAACGACCTACGGGACAGACCGGAACCACCTGCCTGACATGCCGGAACCACCTGCCGAGCACGCCAGAGCCACCTGCTCCCCTTGCCGGAACCACCTGCCAGACAGGCCAAAATCAACAGCTGGCTGTGCGAGAACCACCTGGGGGACAGTCCGGAATCACCTGCCAGCCATGGCGGAACCACCTCTCAGACGTACCAGAACCACGTGCCGGACAATCTGGAAACACGTACTGGACAGACTGGAACCACCTGCCGGCCACGCCTGAACCACCTGCCGAGCACGACGGAACCACCTGCCGGACATGCCAAAATCACCTGCGGGCTACTCCACAACCACTTGGAGGACTCTCCGGGATGACCTGCCGGGCATGCTGGAACCACCTCTCAGACGCGCCAGAACCATGTGGCAGACAGTCCGGAATCACCTGTTGGGCATGTGGAACCACCTCTGAGACGTACCAGAACCACCTGCCGGACACGCCAAAATCACCTGCCGGCTACGCCAGAACCACTTGGCGGACACTCCGGAATCACCTGCCGGGCATGCCAGCACAACCTCTCAGAAGTGCCAGAAGCACGTGCCGGACAGGCCGGAACCATCTCCCGGACAGACTGGAACCACAGGAAACACTCGCCGGAACCACCTGCTTGACTCACCGGTCCCACCTGCAGGACACACCAAAATCACCTGCCCGCTACACCAGAACCACTTGGCGCACAAGCCGGAATCACGTGAAGGGCATGCCGGCACAACCTCACAGACGTGCCAGAACCTCCTGCCGGACACCTCAGAACCACCTGCCAGACAGACTGCAACCACCTGCCGGACACGCGGGAACCACCGGCTCGACCCGCCGGAACCACTGCCAGACATGCAAAATCACCTGCCGGCTACACCAGAACCACTTGGCAAACAATCCGGAATCACCTGAAGGGCATGCCGGAACCACCTCTCAGACATGCCAGAACCACGTGCCAATGACACCAGAAGCACCTGCCGAGCATGCCGGAACCACCTGCTCGACTCGCCAGAACCACCTGCCAGTCATGCAAAAATCACCTGCCGGCTTCGCCACAACCAGTTGGTGAACACTTCCCCATCACCTGCCAGGCTTGCTGGAACCACCTGACGGTCACGTCAAAATCACCTGCCAACTACGCCAGAACCACTTGTCGACACTGCGGAAACACCTGTCGGGCCGGCCAGAACTACATCTCAGACGTGCCAGAACCTTGTGCGTGTGATGCCGGAACCACACCCCGAACAGACGGAAACCACCTGCCAGACCCGCCTGAACCACCTGCCGAGCACGCCGGAGCCACCTGTTCGACTCACCGGAAGCACCTGCCAGACAGGCCAAAATCAACAGCTGGCTATGCGAGAACCATCTGGCGGACAGTCCGGAATCACCTGCCGGGCATGCAGGAACCACCTCTCAGATGTAACGGAACCACGAGCCGGACACGCTGGAACCGCGTCCTGGACAGACTGGAACCACCTGCCGAGCACTCCGGAACCACCTGCTCGACTCGCACGACCCACGTGCTGGACACGCCAAAATGAACTTTCGGCTACACCAGAACCACTTACCCGACACTCCAGAATCACCTGCCTGGCATGCCAGAACCACCTCTCACACGTTGCAGAAGCACGTGCCGGACATGCCGGAACGACCGATCGGACAGAACGGAACCACCTGCCAGACACGCCGGAACCACCTGCTGAACACGCCACAGCCACCTGCTCGACTCGCCGGATCCACCGGCCGGACAGGCCAATATCAACTGCTGGCTATGCCAGAACCACCTGGGGGACAGTCCGGAATCACCTGCCAGCCATGGCGGAACCACCTCTCAGACGTACAAGAACCACGTGCCGGACAAGCTCGAAACACTTACTGGACAGACTGGAACCACCTGCCGGCCACGCCTGAACCACCTGCCGAGCACGATGGAACCACCTGCCGGACACGCCAAAATCACCTGCGGGGTACACCAGAACCACTTGGAGAACTCTCCGGGATGACCTGCCGGGCATGCTGGAACCACCTCTCAGACGTACCAGAAGCACGTGGCGGACACCCCAGCACCACCTGCCGGACAGACCGCAACCACCTGCCGGACAGGCCGGAACCACCGGCTCGACCCACCGGAACCACCGCCAGACATGCAAAATCACCTGTCGGCTATGCCAGAACCACTTGGCGAACACTCCGGAATCACCTGCCGGGCATGCCGGAACCACCTCTCAGACATGCCAGAACCACGTGCCAATGACCCCGGAAGCACCTGTCGAGCACGCCGGAACCACCTGCTCGACTCGCCAGAACCACCTGCCGGACACGCCAAAATCACCTGCCGGCTACGCCACAACCACTCGGCAGGCACTCCGGTATCAGCTGCCGGGCATGCCGGAACCACCTCTCAGAGGTGCCAGAACCACATGCCGGAGAGACTGGAAGCAACTGCCGAACTCGCCGGAAACACCTGCTGGACATGCCGGAACCACCTGCCTGACAGTCCAAAATCATATGCCGGCTATGCCAAAACCACTTGGTGGACGCTCCAGAATCTCCTGGAGGGCATGCCGGAACCACGTCATGGACAGACTGCAAACACCTGCCAGACACGCCAGAACCACCTTCTCGAGTCGCCAGAACCACCTGCCGGACACGCCAAAATCACCTGCCGGCTACGCCACAACCAGTTGGTGAACACTTCGGAATCACCTGCCGCGCTTGCCGGAACCACCTGCCGGTCACGCCAAAATCACCTGCCGGCTACGCCAGAACCACTCGGCAGAGACTCCGGAACCACCTCCAGGACAGACCAGAATCACCTGCCGGACATGCCGGAACCACCTGCTCGACTCGCCAGAGCCACCTGCCGGACACGCCAAAATCACCTGCCGGCTACGCCAGAACCACTCGGCAGAGACTCCGGAACCACCTCCAGGACAGACCGGAATCACCTGCCGGACACGCCGGGACCACCTGCTTGACTCGCCAGAACCACCTGCCAGACACGCCAAAATCACCAGCCGGCTACTCCACAACCACTTGTCGAACACTCCAGAATCACCTGCCGGGCATGTTGGAAGCACCTCTCAGACGCGCCAGAACCATGTGGCAGAGAGTCCGGAATCACCTGTTGGGCATGTGGAACCACCTCTGAGACGTACCAGAACCACCTGCCGGACACGCCAAAATCACCTGCCGGCTATGCCAGAACCACTTGGCGGACACTCCGGAATCACCTGCCGGGCATGCCAGAACCAGCTCTCAGACACACCAGAACCACATGCTGGACACGCCGGAAGCACCTGCTGAGCATGCCTGAGCCACCTGCTCGACTCGCAAGAAACACCTGCTGGACACGCCAAAATCACCTGCCGAGTACGCCAGAACCACTTGGCGGACACTCCGGAATCACAGGTCGGGCATGCCAGAACCACCTCTCAGACTTGCCAGAACCATGGTCCGGACACGCCGGTACCACCTGCCGAGTATGCCGGAACCACCTGATCCACTCCCGAGGACCACCTGCTGGACACGCCAAAATCACCTGCTGGCTACGCCAGAACCACTCGGCAGACACTCCGGAATAACCTGCCAGGCATGCCGGAACCACCTATTAGACATGCCAGAAGGACGTGTCGGACACGCCGGAAACACCTACCGGACAGACCGGAACCACCTGCCAGACATCCAGGAACCACCTGCCGAGCACGCCGGAGCTGCGTGCTCGATAGGCCGGAACCACCTGCCAGACAGGCCAAAATCAACAGCTGGCTATGCTAGAAACACCTGGCGGACAGTCCAAAATCACCTGCCTGGCATGCAGGAACCACCTCTCAGACGTAACAGAACCACGTTCCGGACACGCTGGAACCACATCCTGGACAGACTGAACCACCTGCCGAGCTCGCCGGAACCACCTGCTCGACTGGCAGGACAATCGTGCCGGACACGCCAAAAGGAACTGCCGGCTACACCAGAACCACTTAACCGACACTCCAGAATCACCTGCCTGGCATGCCAGAACCACCTCTCAGACGTGCCAGAAGCACGTGCCGGACATGCCGGGACGACCTACGGGACAGACCGGAACCACCTGCCTGACATGCCGGAACCACCTGCCGAGCACGCCAGAGCCACCTGCTCCCCTTGCCGGAACCACCTGCCAGACAGGCCAAAATCAACAGCTGGCTGTGCGAGAACCACCTGGGGGACAGTCCGGAATCACCTGCCAGCCATGGCGGAACCACCTCTCAGACGTACCAGAACCACGTGCCGGACAATCTGGAAACACGTACTGGACAGACTGGAACCACCTGCCGGCCACGCCTGAACCACCTGCCGAGCACGACGGAACCACCTGCCGGACACGCCAAAATCACCTGCGGGCTACTCCACAACCACTTGGAGGACTCTCCGGGATGACCTGCCGGGCATGCTGGAACCACCTCTCAGACGCGCCAGAACCATGTGGCAGACAGTCCGGAATCACCTGTTGGGCATGTGGAACCACCTCTGAGACGTACCAGAACCACCTGCCGGACACGCCAAAATCACCTGCCGGCTACGCCAGAACCACTTGGCGGACACTCCGGAATCACCTGCCGGGCATGCCAGCACAACCTCTCAGAAGTGCCAGAAGCACGTGCCGGACAGGCCGGAACCATCTCCCGGACAGACTGGAACCACAGGAAACACTCGCCGGAACCACCTGCTTGACTCACCGGTCCCACCTGCAGGACACACCAAAATCACCTGCCCGCTACACCAGAACCACTTGGCGCACAAGCCGGAATCACGTGAAGGGCATGCCGGCACAACCTCACAGACGTGCCAGAACCTCCTGCCGGACACCTCAGAACCACCTGCCAGACAGACTGCAACCACCTGCCGGACACGCGGGAACCACCGGCTCGACCCGCCGGAACCACTGCCAGACATGCAAAATCACCTGCCGGCTACACCAGAACCACTTGGCAAACAATCCGGAATCACCTGAAGGGCATGCCGGAACCACCTCTCAGACATGCCAGAACCACGTGCCAATGACACCAGAAGCACCTGCCGAGCATGCCGGAACCACCTGCTCGACTCGCCAGAACCACCTGCCAGTCATGCAAAAATCACCTGCCGGCTTCGCCACAACCAGTTGGTGAACACTTCCCCATCACCTGCCGGGCTTGCTGGAACCACCTGCCGGTCACGTCAAAATCACCTGCCAACTACGCCAGAACCACTTGTCGACACTGCGGAAACACCTGTCGGGCCGGCCAGAACTACATCTCAGACGTGCCAGAACCTTGTGCGTGTGATGCCGGAACCACACCCCGAACAGACGGAAACCACCTGCCAGACCCGCCTGAACCACCTGCCGAGCACGCCGGAGCCACCTGTTCGACTCACCGGAAGCACCTGCCAGACAGGCCAAAATCAACAGCTGGCTATGCGAGAACCATCTGGCGGACAGTCCGGAATCACCTGCCGGGCATGCAGGAACCACCTCTCAGATGTAACGGAACCACGAGCCGGACACGCTGGAACCACGTCCTGGACAGACTGGAACCACCTGCCGAGCACTCCGGAACCACCTGCTCGACTCGCACGACCCACGTGCTGGACACGCCAAAATGAACTTTCGGCTACACCAGAACCACTTACCCGACACTCCAGAATCACCTGCCTGGCATGCCAGAACCACCTCTCACACGTTGCAGAAGCACGTGCCGGACATGCCGGAACGACCGATCGGACAGAACGGAACCACCTGCCAGACACGCCGGAACCACCTGCTGAACACGCCACAGCCACCTGCTCGACTCGCCGGATCCACCGGCCGGACAGGCCAATATCAACTGCTGGCTATGCCAGAACCACCTGGGGGACAGTCCGGAATCACCTGCCAGCCATGGCGGAACCACCTCTCAGACGTACAAGAACCACGTGCCGGACAAGCTCGAAACACTTACTGGACAGACTGGAACCACCTGCCGGCCACGCCTGAACCACCTGCCGAGCACGATGGAACCACCTGCCGGACACGCCAAAATCACCTGCGGGGTACACCAGAACCACTTGGAGAACTCTCCGGGATGACCTGCCGGGCATGCTGGAACCACCTCTCAGACGTACCAGAAGCACGTGGCGGACACCCCAGCACCTCCTGCCGGACAGACCGCAACCACCTGCCGGACAGGCCGGAACCACCGGCTCGACCCGCCGGAACCACCGCCAGACATGCAAAATCTCCTGCCGGCTACGCCAGAACCACTTGGCGAACACTCCGGAATCACCTGCCGGGCATGCCGGAACCACCTCTCAGACATGCCAGAACCACGTGCCAATGACCCCGGAAGCACCTGTCGAGCACGCCGGAACCACCTGCTCGACTCGCCAGAACCACCTGCCGGACATGCCAAAATCACCTGCCGGCTACGCCACAACCACTCGGCAGGCACTCCGGTATCAGCTGCCGGGCATGCCGGAACCACCTCTCAGAGGTGCCAGAACCACATGCCGGAGAGACTGGAAGCAACTGCCGAACTCGCCGGAAACACCTGCTGGACATGCCGGAACCACCTGCCTGACAGTCCAAAATCATATGCCGGCTATGCCAAAACCACTTGGTGGACGCTCCAGAATCTCCTGGAGGGCATGCCGGAACCACGTCATGGACAGACTGCAAACACCTGCCAGACACGCCAGAACCACCTTCTCGAGTCGCCAGAACCACCTGCCGGACACGCCAAAATCACCTGCCGGCTACGCCACAACCAGTTGGTGAACACTTCGGAATCACCTGCCGCGCTTGCCGGAACCACCTGCCGGTCACGCCAAAATCACCTGCCGGCTACGCCAGAACCACTCGGCAGAGACTCCGGAACCACCTCCAGGACAGACCAGAATCACCTGCCGGACACGCCGGAACCACCTGCTCGACTCGCCAGAGCCACCTGCCGGACACGCCAAAATCACCTGCCGGCTACGCCAGAACCACTCGGCAGAGACTCCGGAACCACCTCCAGGACAGACCGGAATCACCTGCCGGACACGCCGGGACCACCTGCTTGACTCGCCAGAACCACCTGCCGGACACGCCAAAATCACCAGCCGGCTACTCCACAACCACTTGTCGAACACTCCAGAATCACCTGCCGGGCATGTTGGAAGCACCTCTCAGACGCGCCAGAACCATGTGGCAGAGAGTCCGGAATCACCTGTTGGGCATGTGGAACCACCTCTGAGACGTACCAGAACCACCTGCCGGACACGCCAAAATCACCTGCCGGCTATGCCAGAACCACTTGGCGGACACTCCGGAATCACCTGCCGGGCATGCCAGAACCAGCTCTCAGAAACACCAGAACCACATGCTGGACACGCCGGAAGCACCTGCTGAGCATGCCTGAGCCACCTGCTCGACTCGCAAGAAACACCTGCCGGACACGCCAAAATCACCTGCCGAGTACGCCAGAACCACTTGGCGGACACTCCGGAATCACAGGTCGGGCATGCCAGAACCACCTCTCAGACTTGCCAGAACCATGGTCCGGACACGCCGGTACCACCTGCCGAGTATGCCGGAACCACCTGATCCACTCCCGAGGACCACCTGCTGGACACGCCAAAATCACCTGCTGGCTACGCCAGAACCACTCGGCAGACACTCCGGAATAACCTGCCAGGCATGCCGGAACCACCTATTAGACATGCCAGAAGGACGTGTCGGACACGCCGGAAACACCTACCGGACAGACCGGAACCACCTGCCAGACATCCAGGAACCACCTGCCGAGCACGCCGGAGCCGCGTGCTCGATAGGCCGGAACCACCTGCCAGACAGGCCAAAATCAACAGCTGGCTATGCTAGAAACACCTGGCGGACAGTCCAAAATCACCTGCCTGGCATGCAGGAACCACCTCTCAGACGTAACAGAACCACGTTCCGGACACGCTGGAACCACATCCTGGACAGACTGAACCACCTGCCGAGCTCGCCGGAACCACTTGCTCGACTGGCAGGACAATCGTGCCGGACACGCCAAAAGGAACTGCCGGCTACACCAGAACCACTTAACCGACACTCCAGAATCACCTGCCTGGCATGCCAGAACCACCTCTCAGACGTGCCAGAAGCACGTGCCGGACATGCCGGGACGACCTACGGGACAGACCGGAACCACCTGCCTGACATGCCGGAACCACCTGCCGAGCACGCCAGAGCCACCTGCTCCCCTTGCCGGAACCACCTGCCAGACAGGCCAAAATCAACAGCTGGCTGTGCGAGAACCACCTGGGGGACAGTCCGGAATCACCTGCCAGCCATGGCGGAACCACCTCTCAGACGTACCAGAACCACGTGCCGGACAATCTGGAAACACGTACTGGACAGACTGGAACCACCTGCCGGCCACGCCTGAACCACCTGCCGAGCACGACGGAACCACCTGCCGGACACGCCAAAATCACCTGCGGGCTACTCCACAACCACTTGGAGGACTCTCCGGGATGACCTGCCGGGCATGCTGGAACCACCTCTCAGACGCGCCAGAACCATGTGGCAGACAGTCCGGAATCACCTGTTGGGCATGTGGAACCACCTCTGAGACGTACCAGAACCACCTGCCGGACACGCCAAAATCACCTGCCGGCTACGCCAGAACCACTTGGCGGACACTCCGGAATCACCTGCCGGGCATGCCAGCACAACCTCTCAGAAGTGCCAGAAGCACGTGCCGGACAGGCCGGAACCATCTCCCGGACAGACTGGAACCACAGGAAACACTCGCCGGAACCACCTGCTTGACTCACCGGTCCCACCTGCAGGACACACCAAAATCACCTGCCCGCTACACCAGAACCACTTGGCGCACAAGCCGGAATCACGTGAAGGGCATGCCGGCACAACCTCACAGACGTGCCAGAACCTCCTGCCGGACACCTCAGAACCACCTGCCAGACAGACTGCAACCACCTGCCGGACACGCGGGAACCACCGGCTCGACCCGCCGGAACCACTGCCAGACATGCAAAATCACCTGCCGGCTACACCAGAACCACTTGGCAAACAATCCGGAATCACCTGAAGGGCATGCCGGAACCACCTCTCAGACATGCCAGAACCACGTGCCAATGACACCAGAAGCACCTGCCGAGCATGCCGGAACCACCTGCTCGACTCGCCAGAACCACCTGCCAGTCATGCAAAAATCACCTGCCGGCTTCGCCACAACCAGTTGGTGAACACTTCCCCATCACCTGCCGGGCTTGCTGGAACCACCTGTCGGTCACGTCAAAATCACCTGCCAACTACGCCAGAACCACTTGTCGACACTGCGGAAACACCTGTCGGGCCGGCCAGAACTACATCTCAGACGTGCCAGAACCTTGTGCGTGTGATGCCGGAACCACACCCCGAACAGACGGAAACCACCTGCCAGACCCGCCTGAACCACCTGCCGAGCACGCCGGAGCCACCTGTTCGACTCACCGGAAGCACCTGCCAGACAGGCCAAAATCAACAGCTGGCTATGCGAGAACCATCTGGCGGACAGTCCGGAATCACCTGCCGGGCATGCAGGAACCACCTCTCAGATGTAACGGAACCACGAGCCGGACACGCTGGAACCACGTCCTGGACAGACTGGAACCACCTGCCGAGCACTCCGGAACCACCTGCTCGACTCGCACGACCCACGTGCTGGACACGCCAAAATGAACTTTCGGCTACACCAGAACCACTTACCCGACACTCCAGAATCACCTGCCTGGCATGCCAGAACCACCTCTCACACGTTGCAGAAGCACGTGCCGGACATGCCGGAACGACCGATCGGACAGAACGGAACCACCTGCCAGACACGCCGGAACCACCTGCTGAACACGCCACAGCCACCTGCTCGACTCGCCGGATCCACCGGCCGGACAGGCCAATATCAACTGCTGGCTATGCCAGAACCACCTGGGGGACAGTCCGGAATCACCTGCCAGCCATGGCGGAACCACCTCTCAGACGTACAAGAACCACGTGCCGGACAAGCTCGAAACACTTACTGGACAGACTGGAACCACCTGCCGGCCACGCCTGAACCACCTGCCGAGCACGATGGAACCACCTGCCGGACACGCCAAAATCACCTGCGGGGTACACCAGAACCACTTGGAGAACTCTCCGGGATGACCTGCCGGGCATGCTGGAACCACCTCTCAGACGTACCAGAAGCACGTGGCGGACACCCCAGCACCACCTGCCGGACAGACCGCAACCACCTGCCGGACAGGCCGGAACCACCGGCTCGACCCGCCGGAACCACCGCCAGACATGCAAAATCTCCTGCCGGCTACGCCAGAACCACTTGGCGAACACTCCGGAATCACCTGCCGGGCATGCCGGAACCACCTCTCAGACATGCCAGAACCACGTGCCAATGACCCCGGAAGCACCTGTCGAGCACGCCGGAACCACCTGCTCGACTCGCCAGAACCACCTGCCGGACACGCCAAAATCACCTGCCGGCTACGCCAGAACCACTCGGCAGAGACTCCGGAACCACCTCCAGGACAGACCGGAATCACCTGCCGGACACGCCGGGACCACCTGCTTGACTCGCCAGAACCACCTGCCAGACACGCCAAAATCACCAGCCGGCTACTCCACAACCACTTGTCGAACACTCCAGAATCACCTGCCGGGCATGTTGGAAGCACCTCTCAGACGCGCCAGAACCATGTGGCAGAGAGTCCGGAATCACCTGTTGGGCATGTGGAACCACCTCTGAGACGTACCAGAACGACCTGCCGGACACGCCAAAATCACCTGCCGGCTATGCCAGAACCACTTGGCGGACACTCCGGAATCACCTGCCGGGCATGCCAGAACCAGCTCTCAGACACACCAGAACCACATGCTGGACACGCCGGAAGCACCTGCTGAGCATGCCTGAGCCACCTGCTCGACTCGCAAGAAACACCTGCCGGACACGCCAAAATCACCTGCCGAGTACGCCAGAACCACTTGGCGGACACTCCAGAATCACAGGTCGGGCATGCCAGAACCACCTCTCAGACTTGCCAGAACCATGGTCCGGACACGCCGGTACCACCTGCCGAGTATGCCGGAACCACCTGATCCACTCCCGAGGACCACCTGCTGGACACGCCAAAATCACCTGCTGGCTACGCCAGAACCACTCGGCAGACACTCCGGAATAACCTGCCAGGCATGCCGGAACCACCTATTAGACATGCCAGAAGGACGTGTCGGACACGCCGGAAACACCTACCGGACAGACCGGAACCACCTGCCAGACATCCCGGAACCACCTGCCGAGCACGCCGGAGCTGCGTGCTCGATAGGCCGGAACCACCTGCCAGACAGGCCAAAATCAACAGCTGGCTATGCTAGAAACACCTGGCGGACAGTCCAAAATCACCTGCCTGGCATGCAGGAACCACCTCTCAGACGTAACAGAACCACGTTCCGGACACGCTGGAACCACATCCTGGACAGACTGAACCACCTGCCGAGCTCGCCGGAACCACCTGCTCGACTGGCAGGACAATCGTGCCGGACACGCCAAAAGGAACTGCCGGCTACACCAGAACCACTTAACCGACACTCCAGAATCACCTGCCTGGCATGCCAGAACCACCTCTCAGACGTGCCAGAAGCACGTGCCGGACATGCCGGGACGACCTACGGGACAGACCGGAACCACCTGCCTGACATGCCGGAACCACCTGCCGAGCACGCCAGAGCCACCTGCTCCCCTTGCCGGAACCACCTGCCAGACAGGCCAAAATCAACAGCTGGCTGTGCGAGAACCACCTGGGGGACAGTCCGGAATCACCTGCCAGCCATGGCGGAACCACCTCTCAGACGTACCAGAACCACGTGCCGGACAATCTGGAAACACGTATTGGACAGACTGGAACCACCTGCCGGCCACGCCTGAACCACCTGCCGAGCACGACGGAACCACCTGCCGGACACGCCAAAATCACCTGCGGGCTACTCCACAACCACTTGGAGGACTCTCCGGGATGACCTGCCGGGCATGCTGGAACCACCTCTCAGACGCGCCAGAACCATGTGGCAGACAGTCCGGAATCACCTGTTGGGCATGTGGAACCACCTCTGAGACGTACCAGAACCACCTGCCGGACACGCCAAAATCACCTGCCGGCTACGCCAGAACCACTTGGCGGACACTCCGGAATCACCTGCCGGGCATGCCAGCACAACCTCTCAGAAGTGCCAGAAGCACGTGCCGGACAGGCCGGAACCATCTCCCGGACAGACTGGAACCACAGGAAACACTCGCCGGAACCACCTGCTTGACTCACCGGTCCCACCTGCAGGACACACCAAAATCACCTGCCCGCTACACCAGAACCACTTGGCGCACAAGCCGGAATCACGTGAAGGGCATGCCGGCACAACCTCACAGACGTGCCAGAACCTCCTGCCGGACACCTCAGAACCACCTGCCAGACAGACTGCAACCACCTGCCGGACACGCGGGAACCACCGGCTCGACCCGCCGGAACCACTGCCAGACATGCAAAATCACCTGCCGGCTACACCAGAACCACTTGGCAAACAATCCGGAATCACCTGAAGGGCATGCCGGAACCACCTCTCAGACATGCCAGAACCACGTGCCAATGACACCAGAAGCACCTGCCGAGCATGCCGGAACCACCTGCTCGACTCGCCAGAACCACCTGCCAGTCATGCAAAAATCACCTGCCGGCTTCGCCACAACCAGTTGGTGAACACTTCCCCATCACCTGCCGGGCTTGCTGGAACCACCTGCCGGTCACGTCAAAATCACCTGCCAACTACGCCAGAACCACTTGTCGACACTGCGGAAACACCTGTCGGGCCGGCCAGAACTACATCTCAGACGTGCCAGAACCTTGTGCGTGTGATGCCGGAACCACACCCCGAACAGACGGAAACCACCTGCCAGACCCGCCTGAACCACCTGCCGAGCACGCCGGAGCCACCTGTTCGACTCACCGGAAGCACCTGCCAGACAGGCCAAAATCAACAGCTGGCTATGCGAGAACCATCTGGCGGACAGTCCGGAATCACCTGCCGGGCATGCAGGAACCACCTCTCAGATGTAACGGAACCACGAGCCGGACACGCTGGAACCACGTCCTGGACAGACTGGAACCACCTGCCGAGCACTCCGGAACCACCTGCTCGACTCGCACGACCCACGTGCTGGACACGCCAAAATGAACTTTCGGCTACACCAGAACCACTTACCCGACACTCCAGAATCACCTGCCTGGCATGCCAGAACCACCTCTCACACGTTGCAGAAGCACGTGCCGGACATGCCGGAACGACCGATCGGACAGAACGGAACCACCTGCCAGACACGCCGGAACCACCTGCTGAACACGCCACAGCCACCTGCTCGACTCGCCGGATCCACCGGCCGGACAGGCCAATATCAACTGCTGGCTATGCCAGAACCACCTGGGGGACAGTCCGGAATCACCTGCCAGCCATGGCGGAACCACCTCTCAGACGTACAAGAACCACGTGCCGGACAAGCTCGAAACACTTACTGGACAGACTGGAACCACCTGCCGGCCACGCCTGAACCACCTGCCGAGCACGATGGAACCACCTGCCGGACACGCCAAAATCACCTGCGGGGTACACCAGAACCACTTGGAGAACTCTCCGGGATGACCTGCCGGGCATGCTGGAACCAACTCTCAGACGTACCAGAAGCACGTGGCGGACACCCCAGCACCACCTGCCGGACAGACCGCAACCACCTGCCGGACAGGCCGGAACCACCGGCTCGACCCACCGGAACCACCGCCAGACATGCAAAATCTCCTGCCGGCTACGCCAGAACCACTTGGCGAACACTCCGGAATCACCTGCCGGGCATGCCGGAACCACCTCTCAGACATGCCAGAACCACGTGCCAATGACCCCGGAAGCACCTGTCGAGCACGCCGGAACCACCTGCTCGACTCGCCAGAACCACCTGCCGGACACGCCAAAATCACCTGCCGGCTACGCCACAACCACTCGGCAGGCACTCCGGTATCAGCTGCCGGGCATGCCGGAACCACCTCTCAGAGGTGCCAGAACCACATGCCGGAGAGACTGGAAGCAACTGCCGAACTCGCCGGAAACACCTGCTGGACATGCCGGAACCACCTGCCTGACAGTCCAAAATCATATGCCGGCTATGCCAAAACCACTTGGTGGACGCTCCAGAATCTCCTGGAGGGCATGCCGGAACCACGTCATGGACAGACTGCAAACACCTGCCAGACACGCCAGAACCACCTTCTCGAGTCACCAGAACCACCTGCCGGACACGCCAAAATCACCTGCCGGCTACGCCACAACCAGTTGGTGAACACTTCGGAATCACCTGCCGCGCTTGCCGGAACCACCTGCCGGTCACGCCAAAATCACCTGCCGGCTACGCCAGAACCACTCGGCAGAGACTCCGGAACCACCTCCAGGACAGACCAGAATCACCTGCCGGACACGCCGGAACCACCTGCTCGACTCGCCAGAGCCACCTGCCGGACACGCCAAAATCACCTGCCGGCTACGCCAGAACCACTCGGCAGAGACTCCGGAACCACCTCCAGGACAGACCGGAATCACCTGCCGGACACGCCGGGACCACCTGCTTGACTCGCCAGAACCACCTGCCGGACACGCCAAAATCACCAGCCGGCTACTCCACAACCACTTGTCGAACACTCCAGAATCACCTGCCGGGCATGTTGGAAGCACCTCTCAGACGCGCCAGAACCATGTGGCAGAGAGTCCGGAATCACCTGTTGGGCATGTGGAACCACCTCTGAGACGTACCAGAACCACCTGCCGTACACGCCAAAATCACCTGCCGGCTATGCCAGAACCACTTGGCGGACACTCCGGAATCACCTGCCGGGCATGCCAGAACCAGCTCTCAGACACACCAGAACCACATGCTGGACACGCCGGAAGCACCTGCTGAGCATGCCTGAGCCACCTGCTCGACTCGCAAGAAACACCTGCCGGACACGCCAAAATCACCTGCCGAGTACGCCAGAACCACTTGGCGGACACTCCGGAATCACAGGTCGGGCATGCCAGAACCACCTCTCAGACTTGCCAGAACCATGGTCCGGACACGCCGGTACCACCTGCCGAGTATGCCGGAACCACCTGATCCACTCCCGAGGACCACCTGCTGGACACGCCAAAATCACCTGCTGGCTACGCCAGAACCACTCGGCAGACACTCCGGAATAACCTGCCAGGCATGCCGGAACCACCTATTAGACATGCCAGAAGGACGTGTCGGACACGCCGGAAACACCTACCGGACAGACCGGAACCACCTGCCAGACATCCCGGAACCACCTGCCGAGCACGCCGGAGCCGCCTGCTCGATAGGCCGGAACCACCTGCCAGACAGGCCAAAATCAACAGCTGGCTATGCTAGAAACACCTGGCGGACAGTCCAAAATCACCTGCCTGGCATGCAGGAACCACCTCTCAGACGTAACAGAACCACGTTCCGGACACGCTGGAACCACATCCTGGACAGACTGGAACCACCTGCCGAGCTCGCCGGAACCACCTGCTCGACTGGCAGGACAATCGTGCCGGACACGCCAAAAGGAACTGCCGGCTACACCAGAACCACTTAACCGACACTCCAGAATCACCTGCCTGGCATGCCAGAACCACCTCTCAGACGTGCCAGAAGCACGTGCCGGACATGCCGGAACGACCTACGGGACAGACCGGAACCACCTGCCTGACATGCCGGAACCACCTGCCGAGCACGCCAGAGCCACCTGCTCCCCTTGCCGGAACCACCTGCCAGACAGGCCAAAATCAACAGCTGGCTGTGCGAGAACCACCTGGGGGACAGTCCGGAATCACCTGCCAGCCATGGCGGAACCACCTCTCAGACGTACCAGAACCACGTGCCGGACAATCTGGAAACACGTACTGGACAGACTGGAACCACCTGCCGGCCACGCCTGAACCACCTGCCGAGCACGACGGAACCACCTGCCGGACACGCCAAAATCACCTGCGGGCTACTCCACAACCACTTGGAGGACTCTCCGGGATGACCTGCCGGGCATGCTGGAACCACCTCTCAGACGCGCCAGAACCATGTGGCAGACAGTCCGGAATCACCTGTTGGGCATGTGGAACCACCTCTGAGACGTACCAGAACCACCTGCCGGACACGCCAAAATCACCTGCCGGCTACGCCAGAACCACTTGGCGGACACTCCGGAATCACCTGCCGGGCATGCCAGCACAACCTCTCAGAAGTGCCAGAAGCACGTGCCGGACAGGCCGGAACCATCTCCCGGACAGACTGGAACCACAGGAAACACTCGCCGGAACCACCTGCTTGACTCACCGGTCCCACCTGCAGGACACACCAAAATCACCTGCCCGCTACACCAGAACCACTTGGCGCACAAGCCGGAATCACGTGAAGGGCATGCCGGCACAACCTCACAGACGTGCCAGAACCTCCTGCCGGACACCTCAGAACCACCTGCCAGACAGACTGCAACCACCTGCCGGACACGCGGGAAGCACCGGCTCGACCCGCCGGAACCACTGCCAGACATGCAAAATCACCTGCCGGCTACACCAGAACCACTTGGCAAACAATCCGGAATCACCTGAAGGGCATGCCGGAACCACCTCTCAGACATGCCAGAACCACGTGCCAATGACACCAGAAGCACCTGCCGAGCATGCCGGAACCACCTGCTCGACTCGCCAGAACCACCTGCCAGTCATGCAAAAATCACCTGCCGGCTTCGCCACAACCAGTTGGTGAACACTTCCCCATCACCTGCCGGGCTTGCTGGAACCACCTGCCGGTCACGTCAAAATCACCTGCCAACTACGCCAGAACCACTTGTCGACACTGCGGAAACACCTGTCGGGCCGGCCAGAACTACATCTCAGACGTGCCAGAACCTTGTGCGTGTGATGCCGGAACCACACCCCGAACAGACGGAAACCACCTGCCAGACCCGCCTGAACCACCTGCCGAGCACGCCGGAGCCACCTGTTCGACTCACCGGAAGCACCTGCCAGACAGGCCAAAATCAACAGCTGGCTATGCGAGAACCATCTGGCGGACAGTCCGGAATCACCTGCCGGGCATGCAGGAACCACCTCTCAGATGTAACGGAACCACGAGCCGGACACGCTGGAACCACGTCCTGGACAGACTGGAACCACCTGCCGAGCACTCCGGAACCACCTGCTCGACTCGCACGACCCACGTGCTGGACACGCCAAAATGAACTTTCGGCTACACCAGAACCACTTACCCGACACTCCAGAATCACCTGCCTGGCATGCCAGAACCACCTCTCACACGTTGCAGAAGCACGTGCCGGACATGCCGGAACGACCGATCGGACAGAACGGAACCACCTGCCAGACACGCCGGAACCACCTGCTGAACACGCCACAGCCACCTGCTCGACTCGCCGGATCCACCGGCCGGACAGGCCAATATCAACTGCTGGCTATGCCAGAACCACCTGGGGGACAGTCCGGAATCACCTGCCAGCCATGGCGGAACCACCTCTCAGACGTACAAGAACCACGTGCCGGACAAGCTCGAAACACTTACTGGACAGACTGGAACCACCTGCCGGCCACGCCTGAACCACCTGCCGAGCACGATGGAACCACCTGCCGGACACGCCAAAATCACCTGCGGGGTACACCAGAACCACTTGGAGAACTCTCCGGGATGACCTGCCGGGCATGCTGGAACCACCTCTCAGACGTACCAGAAGCACGTGGCGGACACCCCAGCACCTCCTGCCGGACAGACCGCAACCACCTGCCGGACAGGCCGGAACCACCGGCTCGACCCGCCGGAACCACCGCCAGACATGCAAAATCTCCTGCCGGCTACGCCAGAACCACTTGGCGAACACTCCGGAATCACCTGCCGGGCATGCCGGAACCACCTCTCAGACATGCCAGAACCACGTGCCAATGACCCCGGAAGCACCTGTCGAGCACGCCGGAACCACCTGCTCGACTCGCCAGAACCACCTGCCGGACATGCCAAAATCACCTGCCGGCTACGCCACAACCACTCGGCAGGCACTCCGGTATCAGCTGCCGGGCATGCCGGAACCACCTCTCAGAGGTGCCAGAACCACATGCCGGAGAGACTGGAAGCAACTGCCGAACTCGCCGGAAACACCTGCTGGACATGCCGGAACCACCTGCCTGACAGTCCAAAATCATATGCCGGCTATGCCAAAACCACTTGGTGGACGCTCCAGAATCTCCTGGAGGGCATGCCGGAACCACGTCATGGACAGACTGCAAACACCTGCCAGACACGCCAGAACCACCTTCTCGAGTCGCCAGAACCACCTGCCGGACACGCCAAAATCACCTGCCGGCTACGCCACAACCAGTTGGTGAACACTTCGGAATCACCTGCCGCGCTTGCCGGAACCACCTGCCGGTCACGCCAAAATCACCTGCCGGCTACGCCAGAACCACTCGGCAGAGACTCCGGAACCACCTCCAGGACAGACCGGAATCACCTGCCGGACACGCCGGGACCACCTGCTTGACTCGCCAGAACCACCTGCCGGACACGCCAAAATCACCAGCCGGCTACTCCACAACCACTTGTCGAACACTCCAGAATCACCTGCCGGGCATGTTGGAAGCACCTCTCAGACGCGCCAGAACCATGTGGCAGAGAGTCCGGAATCACCTGTTGGGCATGTGGAACCACCTCTGAGACGTACCAGAACCACCTGCCGGACACGCCAAAATCACCTGCCGGCTATGCCAGAACCACTTGGCGGACACTCCGGAATCACCTGCCGGGCATGCCAGAACCAGCTCTCAGAAACACCAGAACCACATGCTGGACACGCCGGAAGCACCTGCTGAGCATGCCTGAGCCACCTGCTCGACTCGCAAGAAACACCTGCCGGACACGCCAAAATCACCTGCCGAGTACGCCAGAACCACTTGGCGGACACTCCGGAATCACAGGTCGGGCATGCCAGAACCACCTCTCAGACTTGCCAGAACCATGGTCCGGACACGCCGGTACCACCTGCCGAGTATGCCGGAACCACCTGATCCACTCCCGAGGACCACCTGCTGGACACGCCAAAATCACCTGCTGGCTACGCCAGAACCACTCGGCAGACACTCCGGAATAACCTGCCAGGCATGCCGGAACCACCTATTAGACATGCCAGAAGGACGTGTCGGACACGCCGGAAACACCTACCGGACAGACCGGAACCACCTGCCAGACATCCAGGAACCACCTGCCGAGCACGCCGGAGCCGCGTGCTCGATAGGCCGGAACCACCTGCCAGACAGGCCAAAATCAACAGCTGGCTATGCTAGAAACACCTGGCGGACAGTCCAAAATCACCTGCCTGGCATGCAGGAACCACCTCTCAGACGTAACAGAACCACGTTCCGGACACGCTGGAACCACATCCTGGACAGACTGAACCACCTGCCGAGCTCGCCGGAACCACTTGCTCGACTGGCAGGACAATCGTGCCGGACACGCCAAAAGGAACTGCCGGCTACACCAGAACCACTTAACCGACACTCCAGAATCACCTGCCTGGCATGCCAGAACCACCTCTCAGACGTGCCAGAAGCACGTGCCGGACATGCCGGGACGACCTACGGGACAGACCGGAACCACCTGCCTGACATGCCGGAACCACCTGCCGAGCACGCCAGAGCCACCTGCTCCCCTTGCCGGAACCACCTGCCAGACAGGCCAAAATCAACAGCTGGCTGTGCGAGAACCACCTGGGGGACAGTCCGGAATCACCTGCCAGCCATGGCGGAACCACCTCTCAGACGTACCAGAACCACGTGCCGGACAATCTGGAAACACGTACTGGACAGACTGGAACCACCTGCCGGCCACGCCTGAACCACCTGCCGAGCACGACGGAACCACCTGCCGGACACGCCAAAATCACCTGCGGGCTACTCCACAACCACTTGGAGGACTCTCCGGGATGACCTGCCGGGCATGCTGGAACCACCTCTCAGACGCGCCAGAACCATGTGTCAGACAGTCCGGAATCACCTGTTGGGCATGTGGAACCACCTCTGAGACGTACCAGAACCACCTGCCGGACACGCCAAAATCACCTGCCGGCTACGCCAGAACCACTTGGCGGACACTCCGGAATCACCTGCCGGGCATGCCAGCACAACCTCTCAGAAGTGCCAGAAGCACGTGCCGGACAGGCCGGAACCATCTCCCGGACAGACTGGAACCACAGGAAACACTCGCCGGAACCACCTGCTTGACTCACCGGTCCCACCTGCAGGACACACCAAAATCACCTGCCCGCTACACCAGAACCACTTGGCGCACAAGCCGGAATCACGTGAAGGGCATGCCGGCACAACCTCACAGACGTGCCAGAACCTCCTGCCGGACACCTCAGAACCACCTGCCAGACAGACTGCAACCACCTGCCGGACACGCGGGAACCACCGGCTCGACCCGCCGGAACCACTGCCAGACATGCAAAATCACCTGCCGGCTACACCAGAACCACTTGGCAAACAATCCGGAATCACCTGAAGGGCATGCCGGAACCACCTCTCAGACATGCCAGAACCACGTGCCAATGACACCAGAAGCACCTGCCGAGCATGCCGGAACCACCTGCTCGACTCGCCAGAACCACCTGCCAGTCATGCAAAAATCACCTGCCGGCTTCGCCACAACCAGTTGGTGAACACTTCCCCATCACCTGCCGGGCTTGCTGGAACCACCTCACGGTCACGTCAAAATCACCTGCCAACTACGCCAGAACCACTTGTCGACACTGCGGAAACACCTGTCGGGCCGGCCAGAACTACATCTCAGACGTGCCAGAACCTTGTGCGTGTGATGCCGGAACCACACCCCGAACAGACGGAAACCACCTGCCAGACCCGCCTGAACCACCTGCCGAGCACGCCGGAGCCACCTGTTCGACTCACCGGAAGCACCTGCCAGACAGGCCAAAATCAACAGCTGGCTATGCGAGAACCATCTGGCGGACAGTCCGGAATCACCTGCCGGGCATGCAGGAACCACCTCTCAGATGTAACGGAACCACGAGCCGGACACGCTGGAACCACGTCCTGGACAGACTGGAACCACCTGCCGAGCACTCCGGAACCACCTGCTCGACTCGCACGACCCACGTGCTGGACACGCCAAAATGAACTTTCGGCTACACCAGAACCACTTACCCGACACTCCAGAATCACCTGCCTGGCATGCCAGAACCACCTCTCACACGTTCCAGAAGCACGTGCCGGACATGCCGGAACGACCGATCGGACAGAACGGAACCACCTGCCAGACACGCCGGAACCACCTGTTGAACACGCCACAGCCACCTGCTCGACTCGCCGGATCCACCGGCCGGACAGGCCAATATCAACTGCTGGCTATGCCAGAACCACCTGGGGGACAGTCCGGAATCACCTGCCAGCCATGGCGGAACCACCTCTCAGACGTACAAGAACCACGTGCCGGACAAGCTCGAAACACTTACTGGACAGACTGGAACCACCTGCCGGCCACGCCTGAACCACCTGCCGAGCACGACGGAACCACCTGCCGGACACGCCAAAATCACCTGCGGGGTACACCAGAACCACTTGGAGAACTCTCCGGGATGACCTGCCGGGCATGCTGGAACCACCTCTCAGACGTACCAGAAGCACGTGGCGGACACCCCAGCACCACCTGCCGGACAGACCGCAACCACCTGCCGGACAGGCCGGAACCACCGGCTCGACCCGACGGAACCACCGCCAGACATGCAAAATCACCTGCCGGCTACGCCAGAACCACTTGGCGAACACTCCGGAATCACCTGCCGGGCATGCCGGAACCACCTCTCAGACATGCCAGAATCACGTGCCAATGACCCCGGAAGCACCTGTCGAGCACGCCGGAACCACCTGCTCGACTCGCCAGAACCACCTGCCGGACACGCCAAAATCACCTGCCGGCTACGCCACAACCACTCGGCAGGCACTCCGGTATCAGCTGCCGGGCATGCCGGAACCACCTCTCAGAGGTGCCAGAACCACATGCCGGAGAGACTGGAAGCAACTGCCGAACTCGCCGGAAACACCTGCTGGACATGCCGGAACCACCTGCCTGACAGTCCAAAATCATATGCCGGCTATGCCAAAACCACTTGGTGGACGCTCCAGAATCTCCTGGAGGGCATGCCGGAACCACGTCATGGACAGACTGCAAACACCTGCCAGACACGCCAGAACCACCTTCTCGAGTCGCCAGAACCACCTGCCGGACACGCCAAAATCACCTGCCGGCTACGCCACAACCAGTTGGTGAACACTTCGGAATCACCTGCCGCGCTTGCCGGAACCACCTGCCGGTCACGCCAAAATCACCTGCCGGCTACGCCAGAACCACTCGGCAGAGACTCCGGAACCACCTCCAGGACAGACCAGAATCACCTGCCGGACACGCCGGAACCACCTGCTCGACTCGCCAGAGCCACCTGCCGGACACGCCAAAATCACCTGCCGGCTACGCCAGAACCACTCGGCAGAGACTCCGGAACCACCTCCAGGACAGACCGGAATCACCTGCCGGACACGCCGGGACCACCTGCTTGACTCGCCAGAACCACCTGCCGGACACGCCAAAATCACCAGCCGGCTACTCCACAACCACTTGTCGAACACTCCAGAATCACCTGCCGGGCATGTTGGAAGCACCTCTCAGACGCGCCAGAACCATGTGGCAGAGAGTCCGGAATCACCTGTTGGGCATGTGGAACCACCTCTGAGACGTACCAGAACCACCTGCCGGACACGCCAAAATCACCTGCCGGCTATGCCAGAACCACTTGGCGGACACTCCGGAATCACCTGCCGGGCATGCCAGAACCAGCTCTCAGAAACACCAGAACCACATGCTGGACACGCCGGAAGCACCTGCTGAGCATGCCTGAGCCACCTGCTCGACTCGCAAGAAACACCTGCCGGACACGCCAAAATCACCTGCCGAGTACGCCAGAACCACTTGGCGGACACTCCGGAATCACAGGTCGGGCATGCCAGAACCACCTCTCAGACTTGCCAGAACCATGGTCCGGACACGCCGGTACCACCTGCCGAGAATGCCGGAACCACCTGATCCACTCCCGAGGACCACCTGCTGGACACGCCAAAATCACCTGCTGGCTACGCCAGAACCACTCGGCAGACACTCCGGAATAACCTGCCAGGCATGCCGGAACCACCTATTAGACATGCCAGAAGGACGTGTCGGACACGCCGGAAACACCTACCGGACAGACCGGAACCACCTGCCAGACATCCCGGAACCACCTGCCGAGCATGCCGGAGCTGCGTGCTCGATAGGCCGGAACCACCTGCCAGACAGGCCAAAATCAACAGCTGGCTATGCTAGAAACACCTGGCGGACAGTCCAAAATCACCTGCCTGGCATGCAGGAACCACCTCTCAGACGTAACAGAACCACGTTCCGGACACGCTGGAACCACATCCTGGACAGACTGAACCACCTGCCGAGCTCGCCGGAACCACCTGCTCGACTGGCAGGACAATCGTGCCGGACACGCCAAAAGGAACTGCCGGCTACACCAGAACCACTTAACCGACACTCCAGAATCACCTGCCTGGCATGCCAGAACCACCTCTCAGACGTGCCAGAAGCACGTGCCGGACATGCCGGGACGACCTACGGGACAGACCGGAACCACCTGCCTGACATGCCGGAACCACCTGCCGAGCACGCCAGAGCCACCTGCTCCCCTTGCCGGAACCACCTGCCAGACAGGCCAAAATCAACAGCTGGCTGTGCGACAACCACCTGGGGGACAGTCCGGAATCACCTGCCAGCCATGGCGGAACCACCTCTCAGACGTACCAGAACCACGTGCCGGACAATCTGGAAACACGTACTGGACAGACTGGAACCACCTGCCGGCCACGCCTGAACCACCTGCCGAGCACGACGGAACCACCTGCCGGACACGCCAAAATCACCTGCGGGCTACTCCACAACCACTTGGAGGACTCTCCGGGATGACCTGCCGGGCATGCTGGAACCACCTCTCAGACGCGCCAGAACCATGTGGCAGACAGTCCGGAATCACCTGTTGGGCATGTGGAACCACCTCTGAGACGTACCAGAACCACCTGCCGGACACGCCAAAATCACCTGCCGGCTACGCCAGAACCACTTGGCGGACACTCCGGAATCACCTGCCGGGCATGCCAGCACAACCTCTCAGAAGTGCCAGAAGCACGTGCCGGACAGGCCGGAACCATCTCCCGGACAGACTGGAACCACAGGAAACACTCGCTGGAACCACCTGCTTGACTCACCGGTCCCACCTGCAGGACACACCAAAATCACCTGCCCGCTACACCAGAACCACTTGGCGCACAAGCCGGAATCACGTGAAGGGCATGCCGGCACAACCTCACAGACGTGCCAGAACCTCCTGCCGGACACCTCAGAACCACCTGCCAGACAGACTGCAACCACCTGCCGGACACGCGGGAACCACCGGCTCGACCCGCCGGAACCACTGCCACACATGCAAAATCACCTGCCGGCTACACCAGAACCACTTGGCAAACACTCCGGAATCACCTGCCGGGCATGCCGGAACCACCTCTCAGACATGCCAAAACCACGTGCCAATGACACCAGAAGCACCTGCCGAGCATGCCGGAACCACCTGCTCGACTCGCCAGAACCACCTGCCAGTCATGCAAAAATCACCTGCCGGCTTCGCCACAACCAGTTGGTGAACACTTCCCCATCACCTGCCGGGCTTGCTGGAACCACCTGACGGTCACGTCAAAATCACCTGCCAACTACGCCAGAACCACTTGTCGACACTGCGGAAACACCTGTCGGGCCGGCCAGAACTACATCTCAGACGTGCCAGAACCTTGTGCGTGTGATGCCGGAACCACACCCCGAACAGACGGAAACCACCTGCCAGACCCGCCTGAACCACCTGCCGAGCACGCCGGAGCCACCTGTTCGACTCACCGGAAGCACCTGCCAGACAGGCCAAAATCAACAGCTGGCTATGCGAGAACCATCTGGCGGACAGTCCGGAATCACCTGCCGGGCATGCAGGAACCACCTCTCAGATGTAACGGAACCACGAGCCGGACACGCTGGAACCACGTCCTGGACAGACTGGAACCACCTGCCGAGCACTCCGGAACCACCTGCTCGACTCGCACGACCCACGTGCTGGACACGCCAAAATGAACTTTCGGCTACACCAGAACCACTTACCCGACACTCCAGAATCACCTGCCTGGCATGCCAGAACCACCTCTCACACGTTCCAGAAGCACGTGCCGGACATGCCGGAACGACCGATCGGACAGAACGGAACCACCTGCCTGACATGCCGGAACCACCTGCTGAACACGCCACAGCCACCTGCTCGACTCGCCGGATCCACCGGCCGGACAGGCCAATATCAACTGCTGGCTATGCCAGAACCACCTGGGGGACAGTCCGGAATCACCTGCCAGCCATGGCGGAACCACCTCTCAGACGTACAAGAACCACGTGCCGGAGAAGCTCGAAACACTTACTGGACAGACTGGAACCACCTGCCGGCCACGCCTGAACCACCTGCCGAGCACGATGGAACCACCTGCCAGACACGCCAAAATCACCTGCGGGGTACACCAGAACCACTTGGAGAACTCTCCGGGATGACCTGCCGGGCATGCTGGAACCACCTCTCAGACGTACCAGAAGCACGTGGCGGACACCCCAGCACCACCTGCCGGACAGACCGCAACCACCTGCCGGACAGGCCGGAACCACCGGCTCAACCCGACGGAACCACCGCCAGACATGCAAAATCACCTGCCGGCTACGCCAGAACCACTTGGCGAACACTCCGGAATCACCTGCCGGGCATGCCGGAACCACCTCTCAGACATGCCAGAACCACGTGCCAATGACCCCGGAAGCACCTGTCGAGCACGCCGGAACCACCTGCTCGACTCGCCAGAACCACCTGCCGGACACGCCAAAATCACCTGCCGGCTACGCCACAACCACTCGGCAGGCACTCCGGTATCAGCTGCCGGGCATGCCGGAACCACCTCTCAGAGGTGCCAGAACCACATGCCGGAGAGACTGGAAGCAACTGCCGAACTCGCCGGAAACACCTGCTGGACATGCCGGAACCACCTGCCTGACAGTCCAAAATCATATGCCGGCTATGCCAAAACCACTTGGTGGACGCTCCAGAATCTCCTGGAGGGCATGCCAGAACCACGTCATGGACAGACTGCAAACACCTGCCAGACACGCCAGAACCACCTTCTCGAGTCGCCAGAACCACCTGCCGGACACGCCAAAATCACCTGCCGGCTACGCCACAACCAGTTGGTGAACACTTCGGAATCACCTGCCGCGCTTGCCGGAACCACCTGCCGGTCACGCCAAAATCACCTGCCGGCTACGCCAGAACCACTCGGCAGAGACTCCGGAACCACCTCCAGGACAGACCAGAATCACCTGCCGGACACGCCGGAACCACCTGCTCGACTCGCCAGAGCCACCTGCCGGACACGCCAAAATCACCTGCCGGCTACGCCAGAACCACTCGGCAGAGACTCCGGAACCACCTCCAGGACAGACCGGAATCACCTGCCGGACACGCCGGGACCACCTGCTTGACTCGCCAGAACCACCTGCCGGACACGCCAAAATCACCAGCCGGCTACTCCACAACCACTTGTCGAACACTCCAGAATCACCTGCCGGGCATGTTGGAAGCACCTCTCAGACGCGCCAGAACCATGTGGCAGAGAGTCCGGAATCACCTGTTGGGCATGTGGAACCACCTCTGAGACGTACCAGAACCACCTGCCGGACACGCCAAAATCACCTGCCGGCTATGCCAGAACCACTTGGCGGACACTCCGGAATCACCTGCCGGGCATGCCAGAACCAGCTCTCAGAAACACCAGAACCACATGCTGGACACGCCGGAAGCACCTGCTGAGCATGCCTGAGCCACCTGCTCGACTCGCAAGAAACACCTGCCGGACACGCCAAAATCACCTGCCGAGTACGCCAGAACCACTTGGCGGACACTCCGGAATCACAGGTCGGGCATGCCAGAACCACCTCTCAGACTTGCCAGAACCATGTTCCGGACACGCCGGTACCACCTGCCGAGTATGCCGGAACCACCTGATCCACTCCCGAGGACCACCTGCTGGACACGCCAAAATCACCTGCTGGCTACGCCAGAACCACTCGGCAGACACTCCGGAATAACCTGCCAGGCATGCCGGAACCACCTATTAGACATGCCAGAAGGACGTGTCGGACACGCCGGAAACACCTACCGGACATACCGGAACCACCTGCCAGACATCCCGGAACCACCTGCCGAGCACGCCGGAGCTGCGTGCTCGATAGGCCGGAACCACCTGCCAGACAGGCCAAAATCAACAGCTGGCTATGCTAGAAACACCTGGCGGACAGTCCAAAATCACCTGCCTGGCATGCAGGAACCACCTCTCAGACGTAACAGAACCACGTTCCGGACACGCTGGAACCACATCCTGGACAGACTGAACCACCTGCCGAGCTCGCCGGAACCACCTGCTCGACTGGCAGGACAATCGTGCCGGACACGCCAAAAGGAACTGCCGGCTACACCAGAACCACTTAACCGACACTCCAGAATCACCTGCCTGGCATGCCAGAACCACCTCTCAGACGTGCCAGAAGCACGTGCCGGACAGGCCGGGACGACCTACGGGACAGACCGGAACCACCTGCCTGACATGCCGGAACCACCTGCCGAGCACGCCAGAGCCACCTGCTCCCCTTGCCGGAACCACCTGCCAGACAGGCCAAAATCAACAGCTGGCTGTGCGAGAACCACCTGGGGGACAGTCCGGAATCACCTGCCAGCCATGGCGGAACCACCTCTCAGACGTACCAGAACCACGTGCCGGACAATCTGGAAACACGTACTGGACAGACTGGAACCACCTGCCGGCCACGCCTGAACCACCTGCCGAGCACGACGGAACCACCTGCCGGACACGCCAAAATCACCTGCGGGCTACTCCACAACCACTTGGAGGACTCTCCGGGATGACCTGCCGGGCATGCTGGAACCACCTCTCAGACGCGCCAGAACCATGTGGCAGACAGTCCGGAATCACCGGTTGGGCATGTGGAACCACCTCTGAGACGTACCAGAACCACCTGCCGGACACGCCAAAATCACCTGCCGGCTACGCCAGAACCACTTGGCGGACACTCCGGAATCACCTGCCGGGCATGCCAGCACAACCTCTCAGAAGTGCCAGAAGCACGTGCCGGACAGGCCGGAACCATCTCCCGGACAGACTGGAACCACAGGAAACACTCGCCGGAACCACCTGCTTGACTCACCGGTCCCACCTGCAGGACACACCAAAATCACCTGCCCGCTACACCAGAACCACTTGGCGCACAAGCCGGAATCACGTGAAGGGCATGCCGGCACAACCTCACAGACGTGCCAGAACCTCCTGCCGGACACCTCAGAACCACCTGCCAGACAGACTGCAACCACCTGCCGGACACGCGGGAACCACCGGCTCGACCCGCCGGAACCACTGCCAGACATGCAAAATCACCTGCCGGCTACACCAGAACCACTTGGCAAACAATCCGGAATCACCTGAAGGGCATGCCGGAACCACCTCTCAGACATGCCAGAACCACGTGCCAATGACACCAGAAGCACCTGCCGAGCATGCCGGAACCACCTGCTCGACTCGCCAGAACCACCTGCCAGTCATGCAAAAATCACCTGCCGGCTTCGCCACAACCAGTTGGTGAACACTTCCCCATCACCTGCCGGGCTTGCTGGAACCACCTGCCGGTCACGTCAAAATCACCTGCCAACTACGCCAGAACCACTTGTCGACACTGCGGAAACACCTGTCGGGCCGGCCAGAACTACATCTCAGACGTGCCAGAACCTTGTGCGTGTGATGCCGGAACCACACCCCGAACAGACGGAAACCACCTGCCAGACCCGCCTGAACCACCTGCCGAGCACGCCGGAGCCACCTGTTCGACTCACCGGAAGCACCTGCCAGACAGGCCAAAATCAACAGCTGGCTATGCGAGAACCATCTGGCGGACAGTCCGGAATCACCTGCCGGGCATGCAGGAACCACCTCTCAGATGTAACGGAACCACGAGCCGGACACGCTGGAACCACGTCCCGGACAGACTGGAACCACCTGCCGAGCACTCCGGAACCACCTGCTCGACTCGCACGACCCACGTGCTGGACACGCCAAAATGAACTTTCGGCTACACCAGAACCACTTACCCGACACTCCAGAATCACCTGCCTGGCATGCCAGAACCACCTCTCACACGTTCCAGAAGCACGTGCCGGACATGCCGGAACGACCGATCGGACAGAACGGAACCACCTGCCAGACACGCCGGAACCACCTGCTGAACACGCCACAGCCACCTGCTCGACTCGCCGGATCCACCGGCCGGACAGGCCAATATCAACTGCTGGCTATGCCAGAACCACCTGGGGGACAGTCCGGAATCACCTGCCAGCCATGGCGGAACCACCTCTCAGACGTACAAGAACCACGTGCCGGACAAGCTGGAAACACTTACTGGACAGACTGGAACCACCTGCCGGCCACGCCTGAACCACCTGCCGAGCACGACGGAACCACCTGCCGGACACGCCAAAATCACCTGCGGGGTACACCAGAACCACTTGGAGAACTCTCCGGGATGACCTGCCGGGCATGCTGGAACCACCTCTCAGACGTACCAGAAGCACGTGGCGGACACCCCAGCACCACCTGCCGGACAGACCGCAACCACCTGCCGGACAGGCCGGAACCAGCGGCTCGACCCGCCGGAACCACCGCCGGACATGCAAAATCACCTGCCGGCTACGCCAGAACCACTTGGCGAACACTCCGGAATCACCTGCCGGGCATGCCGGAACCACCTCTCAGACATGCCAGAACCACGTGCCAATGACCCCGGAAGCACCTGTCGAGCACGCCGGAACCACCTGCTCGACTCGCCAGAACCACCTGCCGGACACGCCAAAATCACCTGCCGGCTACGCCACAACCACTTGGCAGGCACTCCGGTATCAGCTGCCGGGCATGCCGGAACCACCTCTCAGAGGTGCCAGAACCACATGCCGGAGAGACTGGAAGCAACTGCCGAACTCGCTGGAAACACCTGCTGGACATGCCGGAACCACCTGCCTGACAGTCCAAAATCATATGCCGGCTATGCCAAAACCACTTGGTGGACGCTCCAGAATCTCCTGGAGGGCATGCCGGAACCACGTCATGGACAGACTGCAAACACCTGCCAGACACGCCAGAACCACCTTCTCGAGTCGCCAGAACCACCTGCCGGACACGCCAAAATCACCTGCCGGCTACGCCACAACCAGTTGGTGAACACTTCGGAATCACCTGCCGCGCTTGCCGGAACCACCTGCCGGTCACGCCAAAATCACCTGCCGAGTACGCCAGAACCACTTGGCGGACACTCCGGAATCACAGGTTGGGCATGCCGGAACCACCTCTCAGACTTGCCAGAACCATGTTCCGGACACGGCGGTACCACCTGCCGAGTATGCCGGAACCACCTGATCCACTCCCGAGGACCACCTGCTGGACACGCCAAAATCACCTGCTGGCTACGCCAGAACCACTCGGCAGACACTCCGGAATAACCTGCCAGGCATGCCGGAACCACCTATTAGACATGCCAGAAGGACGTGTCGGACACGCCGGAAACACCTACCGGACAGACCGGAACCACCTGCCAGACATCCAGGAACCACCTGCCGAGCACGCCGGAGCTGCGTGCTCGATAGGCCGGAACCACCTGCCAGACAGGCCAAAATCAACAGCTGGCTATGCTAGAAACACCTGGCGGACAGTCCAAAATCACCTGCCTGGCATGCAGGAACCACCTCTCAGACGTAACAGAACCACGTTCCGGACACGCTGGAACCACATCCTGGACAGACTGAACCACCTGCCGAGCTCGCCGGAACCACCTGCTCGACTGGCAGGACAATCGTGCTGGACACGCCAAAAGGAACTGCCGGCTACACCAGAACCACTTAACCGACACTCCAGAATCACCTGCCTGGCATGCCAGAACCACCTCTCAGACGTGCCAGAAGCACGTGCCGGACATGCCGGGACGACCTACGGGACAGACCGGAACCACCTGCCTGACATGCCGGAACCACCTGCCGAGCACGCCAGAGCCACCTGCTCCCCTTGCCGGAACCACCTGCCAGACAGGCCAAAATCAACAGCTGGCTGTGCGAGAACCACCTGGGGGACAGTCCGGAATCACCTGCCAGCCATGGCGGAACCACCTCTCAGACGTACCAGAACCACGTGCCGGACAATCTGGAAACACGTACTGGACAGACTGGAACCACCTGCCGGCCACGCCTGAACCACCTGCCGAGCACGACGGAACCACCTGCCGGACACGCCAAAATCACCTGCGGGCTACTCCACAACCACTTGGAGGACTCTCCGGGATGACCTGCCGGGCATGCTGGAACCACCTCTCAGACGCGCCAGAACCATGTGGCAGACAGTCCGGAATCACCTGTTGGGCATGTGGAACCACCTCTGAGACGTACCAGAACCACCTGCCGGACACGCCAAAATCACCTGCCGGCTACGCCAGAACCACTTGGCGGACACTCCGGAATCACCTGCCGGGCATGCCAGCACAACCTCTCAGAAGTGCCAGAAGCACGTGCCGGACAGGCCGGAACCATCTCCCGGACAGACTGGAACCACAGGAAACACTCGCCGGAACCACCTGCTTGACTCACCGGTCCCACCTGCAGGACACACCAAAATCACCTGCCCGCTACACCAGAACCACTTGGCACACAAGCCGGAATCACGTGAAGGGCATGCCGGCACAACCTCACAGACGTGCCAGAACCTCCTGCCGGACACCTCAGAACCACCTGCCAGACAGACTGCAACCACCTGCCGGACACGCGGGAAGCACCGGCTCGACCCGCCGGAACCACTGCCAGACATGCAAAATCACCTGCCGGCTACACCAGAACCACTTGGACGACTCTCCGAAATGACCTGCCGGGCATGTTGGAACCACCTCTCAGACGTGCCAGAAGCACGTGGCGGACAGTCCGGAATCACCTGTTGGGCATACGCAACCACCTCTGACACGTACCAGAACCACATGCCGTGCACGCCGGAACCACCTACTGGACAGACCGGAATCAACTCTTGGGCATGCCGGAACCACCAGTCAGATGTGCCAGAAACACGTGCCGGAGACGCCGGAAGCACCTGCCGAGCACGTCGCAACCACCTGCTCAACTCGCCTGAACCACCTGCCGGACACGCCAAAATCACCTGCCCGCTACACCAGCACCACTTCGGGGACAAGCCGGAATCATGTGAGGGGCATGCCGGCACAGCCTCTCAGACTGAACCTCGTGCCGGACACCACAGAACCACCTGCCGGACAGACCGGAACCACCTGCCGCACACGCCGGAACCACCGGCTCGACCCGCCGGAACGACCGCTGGACATGCAAAATCACCTGCCGGCTACGCCGGAAACACTTGGCGAACACTCCGGAATCACCTGCCGGGCATGCCGGAACCACCTCTCAGATATGCCAGAACCACGTGCCAATGACCCTGTAAGCACCTGCCGAGCACGCCGGAACCACCTGCTCGACTCACCAGAACCACCTGCCGGACACGCAAAAATCACCTGCCGGCTACGCCACAACCAGTTGGGGAACAATTCGGAATCACCTGCCGGGCTTGCTGGAACCACCTGCCGGTCATGCCAAAATCACCTGCCAACTACGCCAGTACCACTTGGCGAACACTGTGGAAACACCTGTCGGGCCGGCCGGAACCACATCTCAGACGTGCCAGAACCATGTGCATGAGATGTTGGAACCACACCCCGAACAGACGGAAAACACCTGCCAGACCCTTCTGAACAACCTGCCGAGCACGCCGGAGCCACCTGCTCGACTCGCCGGAACCACGTACCTGACATGCCCAAATCACCAGCCGGGTATGCCAGAACCACTTGGCGGACACTCCGGAATCATCTGCCGGACATCCCGGAACCAGCTCTCAGACACACCAGAACCACGTGCCGGAGACGCCGGAAGCACCTGCCGAGCATGCCGGAGCCACCTGCTCGACTCGCCAGAAACACCTGCCGGACACGCCAAAATCACCTGCCGGGTACGCCAGAACCACCTGGCGGACACTCCGAACCCACCTGTCGCGCATGCCGGAACCACCTCTCAGACGTGCCGGAAGCACGTGCCGGACACGCCGGAATCACCTACTGGACAGACCGGAACCACCTGCCGAGCACGCCGGAGCCACCTGTTCGACTCGCTGGAACCACCTGCCGGACAGGCCAATATCAACTGCTGGCTATGCCAGAACCACCTGGGGGACGGTCCGGAATCACCTGCCAGCCATGGCGGAACCACCTCTCAGACGTACCAGAACCACCTGCCGGAGAAGCTGGAAACACGTCCTGGACAGTCTGGAACGACCTGCCGGCCAAGCCTGAACCACCTGCCAAGCACAACGGAACAACCTGCCAGACACGCCAAAATCACCTGCGTGTTATGCCAGAACCACTTGGAGGACTCTCTGGGATGACCTGCCGGGCATGCCGGAACCACCTCTCAGACGTGCCAGAACCATGTGGCGGACAGTCCGGAATCACCTGTTGGGCATGCGCAACCACCTCTGAGACGTACCAGAACCACATGCCGTGCAGGCTGGAACCACCTACCGGACAGACCGGAATCACCTTTCGGGCATGCCGGAACCACCTGTCAGATGTGCCAGAAACACGTGCCGGAGACGCCGGAAGAACCTGCCAAGCACGTTGGAACCACCCGCTCAACTCGCCTGAACCACCTGCCGGACATGCCAAAATCACCTGCCGACTATGCCAGAACCACTTGGCGAACACTCCGGAATCACCTGCCGGGCATGCAGGAACCACCTCTCAGACATGCCAGAACCCCGTGCCAATGACCCCGGAAGCACCAGCCGAGCACGCCGGAACCACCTGCTCGACTCGCCAGAACCACCTGCCGATCACGCAAAAATCACCTGCCGGCTACGCCACAACCAGTTGGTGAACACTTTGGAACCACCTGCCAGGCTTGCTGGAACCACCTGCCAGTCATGCCAAAATCACCTGCCAACTACGCCAGAACCGCTTGGCGGACACTGCGGAAACACCTGTCGGGCCGGCTGGAACCACATCTCAGACGTGCCAGAAACGTGTTCATGAGATGCTGGAACCACACCCCGAACAGACGGATACCACCTGCCAGAACCGCCTGAACCACCTGCTGAGCACGCCGGAACCACCTGCTCGACTCACCGGTACCACCTCCCTGACACGCCAAAATCACCTGCTGGGTATGCCAGAACCACTTGGCGGACACTCCGGAATCATCTGCCGGACATGCCGGAACCAGCTCTCAGACACACCAGAACCAAGTGCCGGAGACGCCGGAAGCACCTGCCGAGCATGCCGGAGCCACCTGCTCGACTCGCCAGAAACACCTGCCGGACACGCCAAAATCACCTGCCGGGTATGCCAGAACCACCTGGCGGACACTACGGAATCACCTGCCGCGCATGCCGGAACCACCTCTCAGACGTGCCGGAAGCATGTGCCAGACACGCCGGAAACACCTACCGGACAGACCGGAACCACCTGCCAAGAACGCCGGAGCCACCTGTTCGACTCGCTGGAACCACCTGCCGGACAGGCCAATATCAACTGCTGGCTATGCCAGAACCACCTGGGGGACAGTCCGGGATCACCTGCCAGCCATGGCGGTACCACCTCTCAGACGTACCAGAACCACCTGCCGGAGAAGCTGGAAACACGTCCTGGACAGACTGGAACCACGTGACGGCCATGCCTGAACCACCTGCCGAGCACGGCGGAACCACCTGCCGGACACGCCAAAATCACCTGCGGGCTACGCCAGAACCACTTGGACGACTCTCCGAAATGACCTGCCGGGCATGTTGGAACCACCTCTCAGACGTGCCAGAAGCACGTGGCGGACAGTCCGGAATCACCTGTTGGGTATACGCAACCACCTCTGAGACGTAGCAGAACCACGTGCCGTGCACGCCGGAACCACCTACCGGACAGACCGGAATCAACTTTTGGGCATGCCGGAACCACCAGTCAGATGTGCCAGAAACACGTGCCGGAGACTCCGGAAGCACCTGCCGAGCACGTCGCAACCACCTGCTCAACTCGCCTCAAACACCTGCTGGACACGCCAAAATCACCTGCCCGCTACACCAGCACCACTTCGGGGACAAGCCGGAATCACGTGAGGGGCATGCTGGCACAGCCTCTCAGACTGAACCTCGTGCCGGACACCACAGAACCACCTGCCGGACAGACCGGAGCCACCTGCCGCACACGCCGGAACCACCGGCTCGACCCGCCGGAACGACCGCTGGACATGCAAAATCACCTGCCGGCTACGCCGGAAACACTTGGCGAACACTCCGGAATCACCTGCCGGGCATGCCGGAACCACCTCTCAGACATGCCAGAACCACGTGCCAATGACCCCGGAAGCACCTGTCGAGCACGCCGGAACCACCTGCTCGACTCGCCAGAACCACCTGCCGGACACGCCAAAATCACCTGCCGGCTACGCCACAACCACTCGGCAGGCACTCCGGTATCAGCTGCCGGGCATGCCGGAACCACCTCTCAGAGGTGCCAGAACCACATGCCGGAGAGACTGGAAGCAACTGCCGAACTCGCCGGAAACACCTGCTGGACATGCCGGAACCACCTGCCTGACAGTCCAAAATCATATGCCGGCTATGCCAAAACCACTTGGTGGACGCTCCAGAATCTCCTGGAGGGCATGCCGGAACCACGTCATGGACAGACTGCAAACACCTGCCAGACACGCCAGAACCACCTTCTCGAGTCGCCAGAACCACCTGCCGGACACGCCAAAATCACCTGCCGGCTACGCCACAACCAGTTGGTGAACACTTCGGAATCACCTGCCGCGCTTGCCGGAACCACCTGCCGGTCACGCCAAAATCACCTGCCGGCTACGCCAGAACCACTCGGCAGAGACTCCGGAACCACCTCCAGGACAGACCAGAATCACCTGCCGGACACGCCGGAACCACCTGCTCGACTCGCCAGAGCCACCTGCCGGACACGCCAAAATCACCTGCCGGCTACGCCAGAACCACTCGGCAGAGACTCCGGAACCACCTCCAGGACAGACCGGAATCACCTGCCGGACACGCCGGGACCACCTGCTTGACTCGCCAGAACCACCTGCCGGACACGCCAAAATCACCAGCCGGCTACTCCACAACCACTTGTCGAACACTCCAGAATCACCTGCCGGGCATGTTGGAAGCACCTCTCAGACGCGCCAGAACCATGTGGCAGAGAGTCCGGAATCACCTGTTGGGCATGTGGAACCACCTCTGAGACGTACCAGAACCACCTGCCGGACACGCCAAAATCACCTGCCGGCTATGCCAGAACCACTTGGCGGACACTCCGGAATCACCTGCCGGGCATGCCAGAACCAGCTCTCAGAAACACCAGAACCACATGCTGGACACGCCGGAAGCACCTGCTGAGCATGCCTGAGCCACCTGCTCGACTCGCAAGAAACACCTGCCGGACACGCCAAAATCACCTGCCGAGTACGCCAGAACCACTTGGCGGACACTCCGGAATCACAGGTCGGGCATGCCAGAACCACCTCTCAGACTTGCCAGAACCATGGTCCGGACACGCCGGTACCACCTGCCGAGAATGCCGGAACCACCTGATCCACTCCCGAGGACCACCTGCTGGACACGCCAAAATCACCTGCTGGCTACGCCAGAACCACTCGGCAGACACTCCGGAATAACCTGCCAGGCATGCCGGAACCACCTATTAGACATGCCAGAAGGACGTGTCGGACACGCCGGAAACACCTACCGGACAGACCGGAACCACCTGCCAGACATCCCGGAACCACCTGCCGAGCACGCCGGAGCTGCGTGCTCGATAGGCCGGAACCACCTGCCAGACAGGCCAAAATCAACAGCTGGCTATGCTAGAAACACCTGGCGGACAGTCCAAAATCACCTGCCTGGCATGCAGGAACCACCTCTCAGACGTAACAGAACCACGTTCCGGACACGCTGGAACCACATCCTGGACAGACTGAACCACCTGCCGAGCTCGCCGGAACCACCTGCTCGACTGGCAGGACAATCGTGCCGGACACGCCAAAAGGAACTGCCGGCTACACCAGAACCACTTAACCGACACTCCAGAATCACCTGCCTGGCATGCCAGAACCACCTCTCAGACGTGCCAGAAGCACGTGCCGGACATGCCGGGACGACCTACGGGACAGACCGGAACCACCTGCCTGACATGCCGGAACCACCTGCCGAGCACGCCAGAGCCACCTGCTCCCCTTGCCGGAACCACCTGCCAGACAGGCCAAAATCAACAGCTGGCTGTGCGACAACCACCTGGGGGACAGTCCGGAATCACCTGCCAGCCATGGCGGAACCACCTCTCAGACGTACCAGAACCACGTGCCGGACAATCTGGAAACACGTACTGGACAGACTGGAACCACCTGCCGGCCACGCCTGAACCACCTGCCGAGCACGACGGAACCACCTGCCGGACACGCCAAAATCACCTGCGGGCTACTCCACAACCACTTGGAGGACTCTCCGGGATGACCTGCCGGGCATGCTGGAACCACCTCTCAGACGCGCCAGAACCATGTGGCAGACAGTCCGGAATCACCTGTTGGGCATGTGGAACCACCTCTGAGACGTACCAGAACCACCTGCCGGACACGCCAAAATCACCTGCCGGCTACGCCAGAACCACTTGGCGGACACTCCGGAATCACCTGCCGGGCATGCCAGCACAACCTCTCAGAAGTGCCAGAAGCACGTGCCGGACAGGCCGGAACCATCTCCCGGACAGACTGGAACCACAGGAAACACTCGCTGGAACCACCTGCTTGACTCACCGGTCCCACCTGCAGGACACACCAAAATCACCTGCCCGCTACACCAGAACCACTTGGCGCACAAGCCGGAATCACGTGAAGGGCATGCCGGCACAACCTCACAGACGTGCCAGAACCTCCTGCCGGACACCTCAGAACCACCTGCCAGACAGACTGCAACCACCTGCCGGACACGCGGGAACCACCGGCTCGACCCGCCGGAACCACTGCCACACATGCAAAATCACCTGCCGGCTACACCAGAACCACTTGGCAAACACTCCGGAATCACCTGCCGGGCATGCCGGAACCACCTCTCAGACATGCCAAAACCACGTGCCAATGACACCAGAAGCACCTGCCGAGCATGCCGGAACCACCTGCTCGACTCGCCAGAACCACCTGCCAGTCATGCAAAAATCACCTGCCGGCTTCGCCACAACCAGTTGGTGAACACTTCCCCATCACCTGCCGGGCTTGCTGGAACCACCTGACGGTCACGTCAAAATCACCTGCCAACTACGCCAGAACCACTTGTCGACACTGCGGAAACACCTGTCGGGCCGGCCAGAACTACATCTCAGACGTGCCAGAACCTTGTGCGTGTGATGCCGGAACCACACCCCGAACAGACGGAAACCACCTGCCAGACCCGCCTGAACCACCTGCCGAGCACGCCGGAGCCACCTGTTCGACTCACCGGAAGCACCTGCCAGACAGGCCAAAATCAACAGCTGGCTATGCGAGAACCATCTGGCGGACAGTCCGGAATCACCTGCCGGGCATGCAGGAACCACCTCTCAGATGTAACGGAACCACGAGCCGGACACGCTGGAACCACGTCCTGGACAGACTGGAACCACCTGCCGAGCACTCCGGAACCACCTGCTCGACTCGCACGACCCACGTGCTGGACACGCCAAAATGAACTTTCGGCTACACCAGAACCACTTACCCGACACTCCAGAATCACCTGCCTGGCATGCCAGAACCACCTCTCACACGTTCCAGAAGCACGTGCCGGACATGCCGGAACGACCGATCGGACAGAACGGAACCACCTGCCTGACATGCCGGAACCACCTGCTGAACACGCCACAGCCACCTGCTCGACTCGCCGGATCCACCGGCCGGACAGGCCAATATCAACTGCTGGCTATGCCAGAACCACCTGGGGGACAGTCCGGAATCACCTGCCAGCCATGGCGGAACCACCTCTCAGACGTACAAGAACCACGTGCCGGAGAAGCTCGAAACACTTACTGGACAGACTGGAACCACCTGCCGGCCACGCCTGAACCACCTGCCGAGCACGATGGAACCACCTGCCAGACACGCCAAAATCACCTGCGGGGTACACCAGAACCACTTGGAGAACTCTCCGGGATGACCTGCCGGGCATGCTGGAACCACCTCTCAGACGTACCAGAAGCACGTGGCGGACACCCCAGCACCACCTGCCGGACAGACCGCAACCACCTGCCGGACAGGCCGGAACCACCGGCTCAACCCAACGGAACCACCGCCAGACATGCAAAATCACCTGCCGGCTACGCCAGAACCACTTGGCGAACACTCCGGAATCACCTGCCGGGCATGCCGGAACCACCTCTCAGACATGCCAGAACCACGTGCCAATGACCCCGGAAGCACCTGTCGAGCACGCCGGAACCACCTGCTCGACTCGCCAGAACCACCTGCCGGACACGCCAAAATCACCTGCCGGCTACGCCACAACCACTCGGCAGGCACTCCGGTATCAGCTGCCGGGCATGCCGGAACCACCTCTCAGAGGTGCCAGAACCACATGCCGGAGAGACTGGAAGCAACTGCCGAACTCGCCGGAAACACCTGCTGGACATGCCGGAACCACCTGCCTGACAGTCCAAAATCATATGCCGGCTATGCCAAAACCACTTGGTGGACGCTCCAGAATCTCCTGGAGGGCATGCCAGAACCACGTCATGGACAGACTGCAAACACCTGCCAGACACGCCAGAACCACCTTCTCGAGTCGCCAGAACCACCTGCCGGACACGCCAAAATCACCTGCCGGCTACGCCACAACCAGTTGGTGAACACTTCGGAATCACCTGCCGCGCTTGCCGGAACCACCTGCCGGTCACGCCAAAATCACCTGCCGGCTACGCCAGAACCACTCGGCAGAGACTCCGGAACCACCTCCAGGACAGACCAGAATCACCTGCCGGACACGCCGGAACCACCTGCTCGACTCGCCAGAGCCACCTGCCGGACACGCCAAAATCACCTGCCGGCTACGCCAGAACCACTCGGCAGAGACTCCGGAACCACCTCCAGGACAGACCGGAATCACCTGCCGGACACGCCGGGACCACCTGCTTGACTCGCCAGAACCACCTGCCGGACACGCCAAAATCACCAGCCGGCTACTCCACAACCACTTGTCGAACACTCCAGAATCACCTGCCGGGCATGTTGGAAGCACCTCTCAGACGCGCCAGAACCATGTGGCAGAGAGTCCGGAATCACCTGTTGGGCATGTGGAACCACCTCTGAGACGTACCAGAACCACCTGCCGGACACGCCAAAATCACCTGCCGGCTATGCCAGAACCACTTGGCGGACACTCCGGAATCACCTGCCGGGCATGCCAGAACCAGCTCTCAGAAACACCAGAACCACATGCTGGACACGCCGGAAGCACCTGCTGAGCATGCCTGAGCCACCTGCTCGACTCGCAAGAAACACCTGCCGGACACGCCAAAATCACCTGCCGAGTACGCCAGAACCACTTGGCGGACACTCCGGAATCACAGGTCGGGCATGCCAGAACCACCTCTCAGACTTGCCAGAACCATGTTCCGGACACGCCGGTACCACCTGCCGAGTATGCCGGAACCACCTGATCCACTCCCGAGGACCACCTGCTGGACACGCCAAAATCACCTGCTGGCTACGCCAGAACCACTCGGCAGACACTCCGGAATAACCTGCCAGGCATGCCGGAACCACCTATTAGACATGCCAGAAGGACGTGTCGGACACGCCGGAAACACCTACCGGACATACCGGAACCACCTGCCAGACATCCCGGAACCACCTGCCGAGCACGCCGGAGCTGCGTGCTCGATAGGCCGGAACCACCTGCCAGACAGGCCAAAATCAACAGCTGGCTATGCTAGAAACACCTGGCGGACAGTCCAAAATCACCTGCCTGGCATGCAGGAACCACCTCTCAGACGTAACAGAACCACGTTCCGGACACGCTGGAACCACATCCTGGACAGACTGAACCACCTGCCGAGCTCGCCGGAACCACCTGCTCGACTGGCAGGACAATCGTGCCGGACACGCCAAAAGGAACTGCCGGCTACACCAGAACCACTTAACCGACACTCCAGAATCACCTGCCTGGCATGCCAGAACCACCTCTCAGACGTGCCAGAAGCACGTGCCGGACAGGCCGGGACGACCTACGGGACAGACCGGAACCACCTGCCTGACATGCCGGAACCACCTGCCGAGCACGCCAGAGCCACCTGCTCCCCTTGCCGGAACCACCTGCCAGACAGGCCAAAATCAACAGCTGGCTGTGCGAGAACCACCTGGGGGACAGTCCGGAATCACCTGCCAGCCATGGCGGAACCACCTCTCAGACGTACCAGAACCACGTGCCGGACAATCTGGAAACACGTACTGGACAGACTGGAACCACCTGCCGGCCACGCCTGAACCACCTGCCGAGCACGACGGAACCACCTGCCGGACACGCCAAAATCACCTGCGGGCTACTCCACAACCACTTGGAGGACTCTCCGGGATGACCTGCCGGGCATGCTGGAACCACCTCTCAGACGCGCCAGAACCATGTGGCAGACAGTCCGGAATCACCGGTTGGGCATGTGGAACCACCTCTGAGACGTACCAGAACCACCTGCCGGACACGCCAAAATCACCTGCCGGCTACGCCAGAACCACTTGGCGGACACTCCGGAATCACCTGCCGGGCATGCCAGCACAACCTCTCAGAAGTGCCAGAAGCACGTGCCGGACAGGCCGGAACCATCTCCCGGACAGACTGGAACCACAGGAAACACTCGCCGGAACCACCTGCTTGACTCACCGGTCCCACCTGCAGGACACACCAAAATCACCTGCCCGCTACACCAGAACCACTTGGCGCACAAGCCGGAATCACGTGAAGGGCATGCCGGCACAACCTCACAGACGTGCCAGAACCTCCTGCCGGACACCTCAGAACCACCTGCCAGACAGACTGCAACCACCTGCCGGACACGCGGGAACCACCGGCTCGACCCGCCGGAACCACTGCCAGACATGCAAAATCACCTGCCGGCTACACCAGAACCACTTGGCAAACAATCCGGAATCACCTGAAGGGCATGCCGGAACCACCTCTCAGACATGCCAGAACCACGTGCCAATGACACCAGAAGCACCTGCCGAGCATGCCGGAACCACCTGCTCGACTCGCCAGAACCACCTGCCAGTCATGCAAAAATCACCTGCCGGCTTCGCCACAACCAGTTGGTGAACACTTCCCCATCACCTGCCGGGCTTGCTGGAACCACCTGCCGGTCACGTCAAAATCACCTGCCAACTACGCCAGAACCACTTGTCGACACTGCGGAAACACCTGTCGGGCCGGCCAGAACTACATCTCAGACGTGCCAGAACCTTGTGCGTGTGATGCCGGAACCACACCCCGAACAGACGGAAACCACCTGCCAGACCCGCCTGAACCACCTGCCGAGCACGCCGGAGCCACCTGTTCGACTCACCGGAAGCACCTGCCAGACAGGCCAAAATCAACAGCTGGCTATGCGAGAACCATCTGGCGGACAGTCCGGAATCACCTGCCGGGCATGCAGGAACCACCTCTCAGATGTAACGGAACCACGAGCCGGACACGCTGGAACCACGTCCCGGACAGACTGGAACCACCTGCCGAGCACTCCGGAACCACCTGCTCGACTCGCACGACCCACGTGCTGGACACGCCAAAATGAACTTTCGGCTACACCAGAACCACTTACCCGACACTCCAGAATCACCTGCCTGGCATGCCAGAACCACCTCTCACACGTTCCAGAAGCACGTGCCGGACATGCCGGAACGACCGATCGGACAGAACGGAACCACCTGCCAGACACGCCGGAACCACCTGCTGAACACGCCACAGCCACCTGCTCGACTCGCCGGATCCACCGGCCGGACAGGCCAATATCAACTGCTGGCTATGCCAGAACCACCTGGGGGACAGTCCGGAATCACCTGCCAGCCATGGCGGAACCACCTCTCAGACGTACAAGAACCACGTGCCGGACAAGCTGGAAACACTTACTGGACAGACTGGAACCACCTGCCGGCCACGCCTGAACCACCTGCCGAGCACGACGGAACCACCTGCCGGACACGCCAAAATCACCTGCGGGGTACACCAGAACCACTTGGAGAACTCTCCGGGATGACCTGCCGGGCATGCTGGAACCACCTCTCAGACGTACCAGAAGCACGTGGCGGACACCCCAGCACCACCTGCCGGACAGACCGCAACCACCTGCCGGACAGGCCGGAACCAGCGGCTCGACCCGCCGGAACCACCGCCGGACATGCAAAATCACCTGCCGGCTACGCCAGAACCACTTGGCGAACACTCCGGAATCACCTGCCGGGCATGCCGGAACCACCTCTCAGACATGCCAGAACCACGTGCCAATGACCCCGGAAGCACCTGTCGAGCACGCCGGAACCACCTGCTCGACTCGCCAGAACCACCTGCCGGACACGCCAAAATCACCTGCCGGCTACGCCACAACCACTTGGCAGGCACTCCGGTATCAGCTGCCGGGCATGCCGGAACCACCTCTCAGAGGTGCCAGAACCACATGCCGGAGAGACTGGAAGCAACTGCCGAACTCGCCGGAAACACCTGCTGGACATGCCGGAACCACCTGCCTGACAGTCCAAAATCATATGCCGGCTATGCCAAAACCACTTGGTGGACGCTCCAGAATCTCCTGGAGGGCATGCCGGAACCACGTCATGGACAGACTGCAAACACCTGCCAGACACGCCAGAACCACCTTCTCGAGTCGCCAGAACCACCTGCCGGACACGCCAAAATCACCTGCCGGCTACGCCACAACCAGTTGGTGAACACTTCGGAATCACCTGCCGCGCTTGCCGGAACCACCTGCCGGTCACGCCAAAATCACCTGCCGAGTACGCCAGAACCACTTGGCGGACACTCCGGAATCACACGTTGGGCATGCCGGAACCACCTCTCAGACTTGCCAGAACCATGTTCCGGACACGGCGGTACCACCTGCCGAGTATGCCGGAACCACCTGATCCACTCCCGAGGACCACCTGCTGGACACGCCAAAATCACCTGCTGGCTACGCCAGAACCACTCGGCAGACACTCCGGAATAACCTGCCAGGCATGCCGGAACCACCTATTAGACATGCCAGAAGGACGTGTCGGACACGCCGGAAACACCTACCGGACAGACCGGAACCACCTGCCAGACATCCAGGAACCACCTGCCGAGCACGCCGGAGCTGCGTGCTCGATAGGCCGGAACCACCTGCCAGACAGGCCAAAATCAACAGCTGGCTATGCTAGAAACACCTGGCGGACAGTCCAAAATCACCTGCCTGGCATGCAGGAACCACCTCTCAGACGTAACAGAACCACGTTCCGGACACGCTGGAACCACATCCTGGACAGACTGAACCACCTGCCGAGCTCGCCGGAACCACCTGCTCGACTGGCAGGACAATCGTGCTGGACACGCCAAAAGGAACTGCCGGCTACACCAGAACCACTTAACCGACACTCCAGAATCACCTGCCTGGCATGCCAGAACCACCTCTCAGACGTGCCAGAAGCACGTGCCGGACATGCCGGGACGACCTACGGGACAGACCGGAACCACCTGCCTGACATGCCGGAACCACCTGCCGAGCACGCCAGAGCCACCTGCTCCCCTTGCCGGAACCACCTGCCAGACAGGCCAAAATCAACAGCTGGCTGTGCGAGAACCACCTGGGGGACAGTCCGGAATCACCTGCCAGCCATGGCGGAACCACCTCTCAGACGTACCAGAACCACGTGCCGGACAATCTGGAAACACGTACTGGACAGACTGGAACCACCTGCCGGCCACGCCTGAACCACCTGCCGAGCACGACGGAACCACCTGCCGGACACGCCAAAATCACCTGCGGGCTACTCCACAACCACTTGGAGGACTCTCCGGGATGACCTGCCGGGCATGCTGGAACCACCTCTCAGACGCGCCAGAACCATGTGGCAGACAGTCCGGAATCACCTGTTGGGCATGTGGAACCACCTCTGAGACGTACCAGAACCACCTGCCGGACACGCCAAAATCACCTGCCGGCTACGCCAGAACCACTTGGCGGACACTCCGGAATCACCTGCCGGGCATGCCAGCACAACCTCTCAGAAGTGCCAGAAGCACGTGCCGGACAGGCCGGAACCATCTCCCGGACAGACTGGAACCACAGGAAACACTCGCCGGAACCACCTGCTTGACTCACCGGTCCCACCTGCAGGACACACCAAAATCACCTGCCCGCTACACCAGAACCACTTGGCACACAAGCCGGAATCACGTGAAGGGCATGCCGGCACAACCTCACAGACGTGCCAGAACCTCCTGCCGGACACCTCAGAACCACCTGCCAGACAGACTGCAACCACCTGCCGGACACGCGGGAAGCACCGGCTCGACCCGCCGGAACCACTGCCAGACATGCAAAATCACCTGCCGGCTACACCAGAACCACTTGGACGACTCTCCGAAATGACCTGCCGGGCATGTTGGAACCACCTCTCAGACGTGCCAGAAGCACGTGGCGGACAGTCCGGAATCACCTGTTGGGCATACGCAACCACCTCTGACACGTACCAGAACCACATGCCGTGCACGCCGGAACCACCTACTGGACAGACCGGAATCAACTCTTGGGCATGCCGGAACCACCAGTCAGATGTGCCAGAAACACGTGCCGGAGACGCCGGAAGCACCTGCCGAGCACGTCGCAACCACCTGCTCAACTCGCCTGAACCACCTGCCGGACACGCCAAAATCACCTGCCCGCTACACCAGCACCACTTCGGGGACAAGCCGGAATCATGTGAGGGGCATGCCGGCACAGCCTCTCAGACTGAACCTCGTGCCGGACACCACAGAACCACCTGCCGGACAGACCGGAACCACCTGCCGCACACGCCGGAACCACCGGCTCGACCCGCCGGAACGACCGCTGGACATGCAAAATCACCTGCCGGCTACGCCGGAAACACTTGGCGAACACTCCGGAATCACCTGCCGGGCATGCCGGAACCACCTCTCAGATATGCCAGAACCACGTGCCAATGACCCTGTAAGCACCTGCCGAGCACGCCGGAACCACCTGCTCGACTCACCAGAACCACCTGCCGGACACGCAAAAATCACCTGCCGGCTACGCCACAACCAGTTGGGGAACAATTCGGAATCACCTGCCGGGCTTGCTGGAACCACCTGCCGGTCATGCCAAAATCACCTGCCAACTACGCCAGTACCACTTGGCGAACACTGTGGAAACACCTGTCGGGCCGGCCGGAACCACATCTCAGACGTGCCAGAACCATGTGCATGAGATGTTGGAACCACACCCCGAACAGACGGAAAACACCTGCCAGACCCTTCTGAACAACCTGCCGAGCACGCCGGAGCCACCTGCTCGACTCGCCGGAACCACGTACCTGACATGCCCAAATCACCAGCCGGGTATGCCAGAACCACTTGGCGGACACTCCGGAATCATCTGCCGGACATCCCGGAACCAGCTCTCAGACACACCAGAACCACGTGCCGGAGACGCCGGAAGCACCTGCCGAGCATGCCGGAGCCACCTGCTCGACTCGCCAGAAACACCTGCCGGACACGCCAAAATCACCTGCCGGGTACGCCAGAACCACCTGGCGGACACTCCGAACCCACCTGTCGCGCATGCCGGAACCACCTCTCAGACGTGCCGGAAGCACGTGCCGGACACGCCGGAATCACCTACTGGACAGACCGGAACCACCTGCCGAGCACGCCGGAGCCACCTGTTCGACTCGCTGGAACCACCTGCCGGACAGGCCAATATCAACTGCTGGCTATGCCAGAACCACCTGGGGGACGGTCCGGAATCACCTGCCAGCCATGGCGGAACCACCTCTCAGACGTACCAGAACCACCTGCCGGAGAAGCTGGAAACACGTCCTGGACAGTCTGGAACGACCTGCCGGCCAAGCCTGAACCACCTGCCAAGCACAACGGAACAACCTGCCAGACACGCCAAAATCACCTGCGTGTTATGCCAGAACCACTTGGAGGACTCTCTGGGATGACCTGCCGGGCATGCCGGAACCACCTCTCAGACGTGCCAGAACCATGTGGCGGACAGTCCGGAATCACCTGTTGGGCATGCGCAACCACCTCTGAGACGTACCAGAACCACATGCCGTGCAGGCTGGAACCACCTACCGGACAGACCGGAATCACCTTTCGGGCATGCCGGAACCACCTGTCAGATGTGCCAGAAACACGTGCCGGAGACGCCGGAAGAACCTGCCAAGCACGTTGGAACCACCCGCTCAACTCGCCTGAACCACCTGCCGGACATGCCAAAATCACCTGCCGACTATGCCAGAACCACTTGGCGAACACTCCGGAATCACCTGCCGGGCATGCAGGAACCACCTCTCAGACATGCCAGAACCCCGTGCCAATGACCCCGGAAGCACCAGCCGAGCACGCCGGAACCACCTGCTCGACTCGCCAGAACCACCTGCCGATCACGCAAAAATCACCTGCCGGCTACGCCACAACCAGTTGGTGAACACTTTGGAACCACCTGCCAGGCTTGCTGGAACCACCTGCCAGTCATGCCAAAATCACCTGCCAACTACGCCAGAACCGCTTGGCGGACACTGCGGAAACACCTGTCGGGCCGGCTGGAACCACATCTCAGACGTGCCAGAAACGTGTTCATGAGATGCTGGAACCACACCCCGAACAGACGGATACCACCTGCCAGAACCGCCTGAACCACCTGCTGAGCACGCCGGAACCACCTGCTCGACTCACCGGTACCACCTCCCTGACACGCCAAAATCACCTGCTGGGTATGCCAGAACCACTTGGCGGACACTCCGGAATCATCTGCCGGACATGCCGGAACCAGCTCTCAGACACACCAGAACCAAGTGCCGGAGACGCCGGAAGCACCTGCCGAGCATGCCGGAGCCACCTGCTCGACTCGCCAGAAACACCTGCCGGACACGCCAAAATCACCTGCCGGGTATGCCAGAACCACCTGGCGGACACTACGGAATCACCTGCCGCGCATGCCGGAACCACCTCTCAGACGTGCCGGAAGCATGTGCCAGACACGCCGGAAACACCTACCGGACAGACCGGAACCACCTGCCAAGAACGCCGGAGCCACCTGTTCGACTCGCTGGAACCACCTGCCGGACAGGCCAATATCAACTGCTGGCTATGCCAGAACCACCTGGGGGACAGTCCGGGATCACCTGCCAGCCATGGCGGTACCACCTCTCAGACGTACCAGAACCACCTGCCGGAGAAGCTGGAAACACGTCCTGGACAGACTGGAACCACGTGACGGCCATGCCTGAACCACCTGCCGAGCACGGCGGAACCACCTGCCGGACACGCCAAAATCACCTGCGGGCTACGCCAGAACCACTTGGACGACTCTCCGAAATGACCTGCCGGGCATGTTGGAACCACCTCTCAGACGTGCCAGAAGCACGTGGCGGACAGTCCGGAATCACCTGTTGGGTATACGCAACCACCTCTGAGACGTAGCAGAACCACGTGCCGTGCACGCCGGAACCACCTACCGGACAGACCGGAATCAACTTTTGGGCATGCCGGAACCACCAGTCAGATGTGCCAGAAACACGTGCCGGAGACTCCGGAAGCACCTGCCGAGCACGTCGCAACCACCTGCTCAACTCGCCTCAAACACCTGCTGGACACGCCAAAATCACCTGCCCGCTACACCAGCACCACTTCGGGGACAAGCCGGAATCACGTGAGGGGCATGCTGGCACAGCCTCTCAGACTGAACCTCGTGCCGGACACCACAGAACCACCTGCCGGACAGACCGGAGCCACCTGCCGCACACGCCGGAACCACCGGCTCGACCCGCCGGAACGACCGCTGGACATGCAAAATCACCTGCCGGCTACGCCGGAAACACTTGGCGAACACTCCGGAATCACCTGCCGGGCATGCCGGAACCACCTCTCAGATATGCCAGAACCACGTGCCAATGATCCCGGAAGCACCTGCCGAGCACGCCGGAACCACCTGCTCGACTCGCCAGAACCACCTGCCGGACACGCAAAAATCACCTGCCGGCTACGCCACAACCAGTTGGGGAACACTTCGGAATCACCTGCCGGGCTTGCTGGAACCACCTGCCGGTCATGCCAAAATCACCTGCCAACTACGCCAGTACCACTTGGCGAACACTGTGGAAACACCTGTCGGGCCGGCCGGAACCACATCTCAGACGTGCCAGAACCATGTGCATGAGATGCTGGAACCACACCCCGAACAGACGGAAAACACCTGCCAGACCCGTCTGAACAACCTGCCGAGCACGCCGGAGCCACCTGCTCGACTCGCCGGAACCACCTACCTGACATGCCAAAATCACCAGCCGGGTATGCCAGAACCACTTGGCGGACGCTCTGGAATCATCTGCCGGACATGCCGGAACCAGCTCTCAGACACACCAGAACCACGTGCCGGAGACGCCGGAAGCACCTGCCGAGCATGCCGGAGCCACCTGCTCGACTCGCCAGAAACACCTGCCGGACACGCCAAAATCACCTGCCGGGTACGCCAGAACCACCTGGCGGACACTCGGAAATCACCTGTCGGGCATGCCGGAACCACCTCTCAGACGTGCCGGAAGCACGTGCCGGACACGCCGGAATCACCTACCGGACAGACCGGAACCACCTGCCAAGAACGCCGGAGCCACCTGTTCGACTCGCTGGAACCACCTGCCGGACAGTCCAATATCAACTGCTGGCTATGCCAGAACCTCCTGGGGGACAGTCCGGGATCACCTGCCAGCCATTGCGGAACCACCTCTCAGACGTACCAGAACCACCTGCCGGAGAAGCTGGAAACACGTCCTGGACAGACTGGAACCACGTGACGGCCATGCCTGAACCACCTGCCGAGCACGGCGGAACCACCTGCCGGACACGCCAAAATCACCTGCGGGCTACGCCAGAACCACTTGGACGACTCTCCGAAATGACCTGCCGGGCATGTTGGAACCACCTCTCAGACGTGCCAGAAGGACGTGGCGGACAGTCCGGAATCACCTGTTGGGCATACGCAACCACCTCTGAGACGTACCAGAACCACGTGCCGTGCACGCCGGAGCCACCTACCGGACAGACCGGAATCAACTTTTGGGCATGCCGGAACCACCAGTCAGATGTGCCAGAAACATGTGCCGGAGACGCCGGAAGCACCTGCGGAGCACGTCGCAACCACCTGCTCAACTCGCCTGAACCACCTGCCGGACACGCCAAAATCACCTGCCCGCTACAGCAGCACCACTTCGGGGACAAGCCGGAATCACGTGAGGGGCATGCCGGCACAGCCTCTCAGACTGAACCTCGTGCCGGACACCACAGAACCACCTGCCGGACAGACCGGAACCACCTGCCGGACACGCCTGTACCACCGGCTCGACCCGCCGGAACGACCGCTGGACATGCAAAATCACCTGCCGGCTACGCCGGAAACACTTGGCGAACACTCCGGAATCACCTGCCCTGTATGCCGGAACCACCTCTCAGATATGCCAGAACCACGTGCCAATGACCCCGGAAGCACCTGCTGAGCACGCCGGAGCCACCTGTTCGACTCGTTGGAACCACCCTCCGGACAGGCCAATATCAACTGCTGGCTATGCCAGAACCACCTGGGGGACGGTCCGGAATCACCTGCCAGCCATGGCGGAACCACCTCTCAGACGTACCGGAACCACCTGCCGGAGAAGCTGGAAACCCGTCCTGGACAGTCTGGAACCACCTGCCGGCCAAGCCTGAACCACCTGCCAAGCACAACGGAACAACCTGCCAGACACGCAAAAATCACCTGCGTGTTATTCCAGAAAGACTTGGAGGACTCTCTGGGATGACCTGCCGGGGATGCCGGAAACACCTCTCAGATATGCCAGAACCACGTGCCAATGACCCCGGAAGCACCTGCCGAGCACGCCGGAGCCACCTGTTCGACTCGTTGGAACCACCTGCCGGACAGGCCAATATCAACTGCTGGCTATGCCAGAACCACCTGGGGGGCGGTCCGGAATCACCTGCCAGCCATGGCGGAACCACCTCTCAGACGTTCCAGAACCACCTGCCGGAGAAGCTGGAAACCCGTCCTGGACAGTCTGGAACCACCTGCCGGCCAAGCCTGAACCACCTGCCAAGCACAACGGAACAACCTGCCAGACACACCAAAATCACCTGCGTGTTATGCCAGAACCACTTGGAGGACTTTCTGGGATGACCTGCCGGGCATGCCGGAACCACCTCTGAGACGTGCCAGAACCAGGTGGTGGACAGTCCGGAATCACCTGTTGGGCATGCGCAACCACCTCTGAGACGTACCAGAACCACATGCCGTGCAGGCTGGAACCACCTACCGGACAGACCGGAATCACCTTTCGGGCATGCCGGAACCACCTGTCAGATGTGCCAGAAACACGTGCCGGAGACGCCGGAAGCACCTGCCAAGCACGTTGGAACCACCTGCTCAACTCGCCTGAACCACCTGCCGGACATGCCAAAATCACCTGCCGACTATGGCAGAACCACTTGGCGAACACTCCGGAATCACCTGCCGGGCATGCAGGAACCACCTCTCAGACATGCCAGAACCCCGTGCCAATGACCCCGGAAGCACCAGCCGAGCACGCCGGAACCACCTGCTCGACTCGCCAGAACCACCTGCCGATCACGCAAAAATCACCTGCCGGCTACGCCACAACCAGTTGGTGAACACTTTGGAATCACCTGCCAGGCTTGCTGGAACCACCTGCCAGTCATGCCAAAATCACCTGCCAACTATGCCAGAACCGCTTGGCGGACACTGCGGAAACACCTGTCGGGCCGGCTGGAACCACATCTCAGACGTGCCAGAAACGTGTTCATGAGATGCTGGAACCACACCCCGAACAGACGGATACCACCTGCCAGAACCGCCTGAACCACCTGCTGAGCACGCCGGAACCACCTGCTCGACTCACCGGTACCACCTCCCTGTCACGCCAAAATCACCTGCTGGGTATGCCAGAACCACTTGGCGGACACTACGGAATCACGTGCTGCGCATGCCGGAACCACCTCTCAGACGTGCCGGAAGCACGTGCCAGACACGCCGGAAACACCTACCGGACAGACCGGAACCACCTGCCAAGAACGCCGGAGCCACCTGTTCGACTCGCTGGAACCACCTGCCGGACAGGCCAATATCAACTGCTGGCTATGCCAGAACCACCTGGGGGACAGTCCGGGATCACCTGCCAGACATGGCGGAACCACCTCTCAGACGTACCAGAACCACCTGCCGGAGAAGCTGGAAACACGTCCTGGACAGACTGGAACCACGTGACGGCCATGCCTGAACCACCTGCCGAGCACGGCGGAACCACCTGCCGGACACGCCAAAATCACCTGCGGGCTACGCCAGAACCACTTGGACGACTCTCCGAAATGACCTGCCGGGCATGTTGGAACCACCTCTCAGACGTGCCAGAAGGACGTGGCGGACAGTCCGGAATCACCTGTTGGGCATACGCAACCACCTCTGAGACGTACCAGAACCACGTGCCGTGCACGCCGGAACCACCTACCGGACAGACCGGAATCAACTTTTGGGCATGCCGGAACCACCAGTCAGATGTGCCAGAAACACGTGCCGGAGACGCCGGAAGCACCTGCGGAGCACGTCGCAACCACCTGCTCAACTCGCCTGAACCACCTGCCGGACACGCCAAAATCACCTGCCCGCTACAGCAGCACCACTTCGGGGACAAGCCGGAATCACGTGAGGGGCATGCCAGCACAGCCTCTCAGACTGAACCTCGTGCCGGACACCACAGAACCACCTGCCGGACAGACCGGAACCACCTGCCGGACACGCCCGTACCACCGGCTCGACCCGCCGGAACGACCGCTGGACATGCAAAATCACCTGCCGGCTACGCCAGAAACACTTGGCGAACACACCGGAATCAACTGCCGGGCATGTCGGAAGCACCTCTCAGACATGTCAGAACCACGTGCCAAGGACACCGGAAGCACCTGCCGAGCACGCCGGAACCACCTGCTCGACTCGCCAGAACCACCTGCCGCACACGCCAAAATCACCTGCCAGGTATGCCAGAACCACTTTGTGGACACTCCGAAATCATCTGCCGGACATGCCAGAACCAGCTCTCAGACACCCCAGAACCACATGCCGGACACGCCGGAAGCACCTGCTGAGTATGCCTGAGCCACCTGCTCGACTCACAAGAAACACCTGCCGGACACGCCAAAATCACCTGCCGAGTACGCCAGAACCACTTGGCGGACACTCCGGAATCACAGGTCGGGCATGCCGGAACCATCTCTCAGACTTGCCAGAACCATGTTCCGGACACGCCGGTACCACCTGCCGAGTATGCCGGAACCACCTGATCCACTCCCGAGAACCACCTGCTGGACACGCCAAAATCACCTGCTGGCTACGCCAGAACCACTCGGCAGACACTCCGGAATAACCTGCCGGGCATGCCGGAACCACCTCTTAGACATGCCAGAAGGACGTGTCGGACACGCCGGAAACACCTACCGGACAGTCCGGAACCACCTGCCAGACATCCCGGAACCACCTGCCGAGCACGCCGGAGCCGCCTGCTCGATAGGCCGGAACCACCTGCCAGACAGGCCAAAATCAACAGCTGGCTATGCTAGAAACACCTGGCGGACAGTCCAAAATCACCTGCCTGGCATGCAGGAACCACCTCTCAGACGTAACAGAACCACGTTCCGGACACGCTGGAACCACATCCTGGACAGACTGGAACCACCTGCCGAGCTCGCCGGAACCACCTGCTCGACTGGCAGGACAATCGTGCCGGACACGCCAAAAGGAACTGCCGGCTACACCAGAACCACTTAACCGACACTCCAGAATCACCTGCCTGGCATGGCAGAACCACCTCTCAGACGTGCCAGAAGCACGTGCCGGAAATGCCGGAACGACCTACGGGACAGACCGGAACCACCTGCTCGACTCGCCAGAACCACCTGCCAGTCATGCAAAAATCACCTGCCGGCTTCGCCACAACCAGTTGGTGAACACTTCCCCATCACCTGCCGGGCTTGCTGGAACCACCTGCCGGTCATGTCAAAATCACCTGCCAACTACGCCAGAACCACTTGTCGACACTGCGGAAACACCTGTCGGACCGGCCAGAACTACATCTCAGACGTGCCAGAACCTTGTGCGTGTGATGCCGGAACCACACCCCGAACAGACGGAGACCACCTGCCAGACCCGCCTGAACCACCTGCCGAGCACGCCGGAGCCACCTGTTCGACTCACCGGAAGCACCTGCCAGACAGGCCAAAATCAACAGCTGGCTATGCGAGAACCATCTGGCGGACAGTCCGGAATCACCTGCCGGGCATGCAGGAACCACCTCTCAGATGTAACGGAACCACGAGCCGGACACGCTGGAAGCACATCCTGGACAGACTGGAACCACCAGCCGAGCACTCCGGAACCACCTGCTCGACTCGCACGACCCACGTGCTGGACACGCCAAAATGAACTTTCGGCTACACCAGAACCACTTACCCGACACTCCAGAATCACCTGCCTGGCATGCCAGAACCACCTCTCACACGTTCCAGAAGCACGTGCCGGACATGCCGGAACGACCTATCGGACAGAACGGAACCACCTGCCAGACACGCCGGAACCACCTGCTGAACACGCCACAGCCACCTGCTCGACTCGCCGGATCCACCGGCCGGACAGGCCAATATCAACTGCTGGCTATGCCAGAACCACCTGGGGGACAGTCCGGAATCACCTGCCAGCCATGGCGGAACCACCTCTCAGACGTACAAGAACCACGTGCCGGACAAGCTGGAAACACTTACTGGACAGACTGGAACCACCTGCCGGCCACGCCTGAACCACCTGCCGAGCACGATGGAACCACCTGCCGGACACGCCAAAATCACCTGCGGGGTACACCAGAACCACTTGGAGAACTCTCCGGGATGACCTGCCGGGCATGCTGGAACCACCTCTCAGACGTACCAGAAGCACGTGGCGGACACCCCAGCACCACCTGCCGGACAGACCGCAACCACCTGCCGGACAGGCCGGAAACAGCGGCTCGACCCGCCGGAACCACCGCCGGACATGCAAAATCACCTGCCGGCTACGCCAGAACCACTTGGCGAACACTCCGGCATCACCTGCCGGGCATGCCGGAACCACCTCTCAGACATGCCAGAACCACGTGCCAATGACCCCGGAAGCACCTGTCGAGCACGCCGGAACCACCTGCTCGACTCGCCAGAACCACCTGCCGGACACGCCAAAATCACCTGCCGGCTACGCCACAACCACTCGGCAGGCACTCCGGTATCAGCTGCCGGGCATGCCGGAACCACCTCTCAGAGGTGCCAGAACCACATGCCGGAGAGACTGGAAGCAACTGCCGAACTCGCCGGAAACACCTGCTGGACATGCCGGAACCACCTGCCTGACAGTCCAAAATCATATGCCGGCTATGCCAAAACCACTTGGTGGACGCTCCAGAATCTCCTGGAGGGCATGCCGGAACCACGTCATGGACAGACTGCAAACACCTGCCAGACACGCCAGAACCACCTTCTCGAGTCGCCAGAACCACCTGCCGGACACGCCAAAATCACCTGCCGGCTACGCCACAACCAGTTGGTGAACACTTCGGAATCACCTGCCGCGCTTGCCGGAACCACCTGCCGGTCACGCCAAAATCACCTGCCGGCTACGCCAGAACCACTCGGCAGAGACTCCGGAACCACCTCCAGGACAGACCAGAATCACCTGCCGGACACGCCGGAACCACCTGCTCGACTCGCCAGAGCCACCTGCCGGACACGCCAAAATCACCTGCCGGCTACGCCAGAACCACTCGGCAGAGACTCCGGAACCACCTCCAGGACAGACCGGAATCACCTGCCGGACACGCCGGGACCACCTGCTTGACTCGCCAGAACCACCTGCCGGACACGCCAAAATCACCAGCCGGCTACTCCACAACCACTTGTCGAACACTCCAGAATCACCTGCCGGGCATGTTGGAAGCACCTCTCAGACGCGCCAGAACCATGTGGCAGAGAGTCCGGAATCACCTGTTGGGCATGTGGAACCACCTCTGAGACGTACCAGAACCACCTGCCGGACACGCCAAAATCACCTGCCGGCTATGCCAGAACCACTTGGCGGACACTCCGGAATCACCTGCCGGGCATGCCAGAACCAGCTCTCAGAAACACCAGAACCACATGCTGGACACGCCGGAAGCACCTGCTGAGCATGCCTGAGCCACCTGCTCGACTCGCAAGAAACACCTGCCGGACACGCCAAAATCACCTGCCGAGTACGCCAGAACCACTTGGCGGACACTCCGGAATCACAGGTCGGGCATGCCAGAACCACCTCTCAGACTTGCCAGAACCATGGTCCGGACACGCCGGTACCACCTGCCGAGTATGCCGGAACCACCTGATCCACTCCCGAGGACCACCTGCTGGACACGCCAAAATCACCTGCTGGCTACGCCAGAATCACTCGGCAGACACTCCGGAATAACCTGCCAGGCATGCCGGAACCACCTATTAGACATGCCAGAAGGACGTGTCGGACACGCCGGAAACACCTACCGGACAGACCGGAACCACCTGCCAGACATCCCGGAACCACCTGCCGAGCACGCCGGAGCTGCGTGCTCGATAGGCCGGAACCACCTGCCAGACAGGCCAAAATCAACAGCTGGCTATGCTAGAAACACCTGGCGGACAGTCCAAAATCACCTGCCTGGCATGCAGGAACCACCTCTCAGACGTAACAGAACCACGTTCCGGACACGCTGGAACCACATCCTGGACAGACTGGAACCACCTGCCGAGCTCGCCGGAACCACCTGCTCGACTGGCAGGACAATCGTGCCGGACACGCCAAAAGGAACTGCCGGCTACACCAGAACCACTTAACCGACACTCCAGAATCACCTGCCTGGCATGCCAGAACCACCTCTCAGACGTGCCAGAAGCACGTGCCGGACATGCCGGAACGACCTACGGGACAGACCGGAACCACCTGCCTGACATGCCGGAACCACCTGCCGAGCACGCCAGAGCCACCTGCTCCCCTTGCCGGAACCACCTGCCAGACAGGCCAAAATCAACAGCTGGCTGTGCGAGAACCACCTGGGGGACAGTCCGGAATCACCTGCCAGCCATGGCGGAACCACCTCTCAGACGTACCAGAACCACGTGCCGGACAATCTGGAAACACGTACTGGACAGACTGGAACCACCTGCCGGCCACGCCTGAACCACCTGCCGAGCACGACGGAACCACCTGCCGGACACGCCAAAATCACCTGCGGGCTACTCCACAACCACTTGGAGGACTCTCCGGGATGACCTGCCGGGCATGCTGGAACCACCTCTCAGACGCGCCAGAACCATGTGGCAGACAGTCCGGAATCACCTGTTGGGCATGTGGAACCACCTCTGAGACGTACCAGAACCACCTGCCGGACACGCCAAAATCACCTGCCGGCTACGCCAGAACCACTTGGCGGACACTCCGGAATCACCTGCCGGGCATGCCAGCACAACCTCTCAGAAGTGCCAGAAGCACGTGCCGGACAGGCCGGAACCATCTCCCGGACAGACTGGAACCACAGGAAACACTCGCCGGAACCACCTGCTTGACTCACCGGTCCCACCTGCAGGACACACCAAAATCACCTGCCCGCTACACCAGAACCACTTGGCGCACAAGCCGGAATCACGTGAAGGGCATGCCGGCACAACCTCACAGACGTGCCAGAACCTCCTGCCGGACACCTCAGAACCACCTGCCAGACAGACTGCAACCACCTGCCGGACACGCGGGAACCACCGGCTCGACCCGCCGGAACCACTGCCAGACATGCAAAATCACCTGCCGGCTACACCAGAACCACTTGGCAAACAATCCGGAATCACCTGCCGGGCATGCCGGAACCACCTCTCAGACATGCCAGAACCACGTGCCAATGACACCAGAAGCACCTGCCGAGCATGCCGGAACCACCTGCTCGACTCGCCAGAACCACCTGCCAGTCATGCAAAAATCACCTGCCGGCTTCGCCACAACCAGTTGGTGAACACTTCCCCATCACCTGCCGGGCTTGCTGGAACCACCTGCCGGTCACGTCAAAATCACCTGCCAACTACGCCAGAACCACTTGTCGACACTGCGGAAACACCTGTCGGGCCGGCCAGAACTACATCTCAGACGTGCCAGAACCTTGTGCGTGTGATGCCGGAACCACACCCCGAACAGACGGAAACCACCTGCCAGACCCGCCTGAACCACCTGCCGAGCACGCCGGAGCCACCTGTTCGACTCACCGGAAGCACCTGCCAGACAGGCCAAAATCAACAGCTGGCTATGCGAGAACCATCTGGCGGACAGTCCGGAATCACCTGCCGGGCATGCAGGAACCACCTCTCAGATGTAACGGAACCACGAGCCGGACACGCTGGAACCACGTCCTGGACAGACTGGAACCACCTGCCGAGCACTCCGGAACCACCTGCTCGACTCGCACGACCCACGTGCTGGACACGCCAAAATGAACTTTCGGCTACACCAGAACCACTTACCCGACACTCCAGAATCACCTGCCTGGCATGCCAGAACCACCTCTCACACGTTCCAGAAGCACGTGCCGGACATGCCGGAACGACCGATCGGACAGAACGGAACCACCTGCCAGACACGCCGGAACCACCTGTTGAACACGCCACAGCCACCTGCTCGACTCGCCGGATCCACCAGCTGGACAGGCCAATATCAACTGCTGGCTATGCCAGAACCACCTGGGGGACAGTCCGGAATCACCTGCCAGCCATGGCGGAACCACCTCTCAGACGTACAAGAACCACGTGCCGGACAAGCTGGAAACACTTACTGGACAGACTGGAACCACCTGCCAGCCACTCCTGAACCACCTGCCGAGCACGATGGAACCACCTGCCGGACACGCCAAAATCACCTGCGGGGTACACCAGAACCACTTGGAGAACTCTCCGGGATGACCTGCCGGGCATGCTGGAACCACCTCTCAGACGTACCAGAAGCACGTGGCGGACACCCCAGCACCACCTGCCGGACAGACCGCAACCACCTGCCGGACAGGCCGGAACCAGCGGCTCGACCCGCCGGAACCACCGCCGGACATGCAAAATCACCTGCCGGCTACGCCAGAACCACTTGGCGAACACTCCGGAATCACCTGCCGGGCATGCCGGAACCACCTCTCAGACATGCCAGAACCACGTGCCAATGACCCCGGAAGCACCTGTCGAGCACGCCGGAACCACCTGCTCGACTCGCCAGAACCACCTGCCGGACACGCCAAAATCACCTGCCGGCTACGCCACAACCACTCGGCAGGCACTCCGGTATCAGCTGCCGGGCATGCCGGAACCGCCTCTCAGAGGTGCCACAACAACATGCTGGAGATTGCAGAAGCACCTGCTGAGAAGGCCGGAAGTTCCTGATCCACTCCACAGAACCACCTGCTGGACACGCCAAAATCACCTGCCGGCTATGCCACAACCAGTTGGTGAACACTTCGGAATCAACTGCCGGGCTTGCTGGAAGCACCTGCCGGTCACGCCAATATCACCTGCCAGCTACGCCTGAACCGCTTGGCGGACACTCCGGAAACACCTGTCGGGCCTGCCAGAACCACATCTCAGACGTGCCAGAACCATGTGACCGAGATGCCGGAACCACACCCCGAACAGACGGAAACCACATGCCAGACCCGCCTGAACCACCTGCCGAGCACACTGGAACCACCTGCTCGACTCGCCGGAACCACCTACCTGACAGGCAAAAACCACCGGCCGGGTATGCCAGAACCACTTGGTGGTCACTCCGGAATCATCTGCCAGACATTCCAGAAGCAGCTCTCAGACACACCAGAACAACCTGCCGGAGACGCCAGAAGCACCTGCTGAGCATGCCTGAGCCACGTGCTCGACTCGCAAGAAACACCTGCCACACATGCCAAAATCACCTGCCGGCTACGTCAGAACCACTCGGCAGAGACACCGGAACCACCTCCAGGACAGACCGGAATCACCTGCCGGACACGCCGGAACCACCTGCTTGACTCGCCAGAACCACCTGCCGGACACGCCAAAATCACCTGCCAGCTACGCCAGAACCACTCGGCTGAGACTCCGGAACCACCTCCAGGACAGACCGGAATCACCTGCCGGACACGCCGGAACCACCTGCCGCACACGCCAAAATCACCTGCGGGCTACTCCACAACCACTTGGAGGACTCTCCGGGATGACCTGCCGGGCATGCTGGAACCACCTCTCAGACGCGCCAGAACCATGTGGCAGAGAGTCCGGAATCATCTGTTGGGCAAGTGGAACCACCTCTGAGACGTACCAGAACCACCTGCCGGACACGCCAAAATCACCTGCCGGCTACGCCAGAACCACTTGGCGGACACTCCGGAATCACCTGCCGGGCATGCCAGCACAACCTCTCAGAAGTGCCAGAAGCACGTGCCGGACAGGCCGGAACCATCTCCCGGACAGACTGGAACCACAGGAAACACTCGCCGGAACCACCTGCTTGACTCACCGGTCCCACCTGCAGGACACACCAAAATCACCTGCCCGCTACACCAGAACCACTTGGCGCACAAGCCGGAATCACGTGAAGGGCATGCCGGCACAACCTCACAGACGTGCCAGAACCTCCTGCCGGACACCTCAGAACCACCTGCCAGACAGACTGCAACCACCTGCCGGACACGCGGGAACCACCGGCTCGACCCGCCGGAACCACTGCCACACATGCAAAATCACCTGCCGGCTACACCAGAACCACTTGGCAAACACTCCGGAATCACCTGCCGGGCATGCCCGAACCACCTCTCAGACATGCCAGAACCACGTGCCAATGACACCAGAAGCACCTGCCGAGCATGCCGGAACCACCTGCTCGACTCGCCAGAACCACCTGCCAGTCATGCAAAAATCACCTGCCGGCTTCGCCACAACCAGTTGGTGAACACTTCCCCATCACCTGCCGGGCTTGCTGGAACCACCTGACGGTCATGTCAAAATCACCTGCGAACTACGCCAGAACCACTTGTCGACACTGCGGAAACACCTGTCGGGCCGGCCAGAACTACATCTCAGACGTGCCAGAACCTTGTGCGTGTGATGCCGGAACCACACCCCGAACAGACGGAGACCACCTGCCAGACCCGCCTGAACCACCTGCCGAGCACGCCGGAGCCACCTGTTCGACTCACCGGAAGCACCTGCCAGACAGGCCAAAATCAACAGCTGGCTATGCGAGAACCATCTGGCGGACAGTCCGGAATCACCTGCCGGGCATGCAGGAACCACCTCTCAGATGTAACGGAACCACGAGCCGGACACGCTGGAACCACATCCTGGACAGACTGGAACCACCTGCCGAGCACTCCGGAACCACCTGCTCGACTCGCACGACCCACGTGCTGGACACGCCAAAATGAACTTTCGGCTACACCAGAACCACTTACCCGACACTCCAGAATCACCTGCCTGGCATGCCAGAACCACCTCTCACACGTTGCAGAAGCACGTGCCGGACATGCCGGAACGACCGATCGGACAGAACGGAACCACCTGCCAGACACGCCGGAACCACCTGCTGAACACGCCACAGCCACCTGCTTGACTCGCCGGATCCACCGGCCGGACAGGCCAATATCAACTGCTGGCTATGCCAGAACCACCTGGGGGACAGTCCGGAATCACCTGCCAGCCATGGCGGAACCACCTCTCAGACGTACAAGAACCACGTGCCGGACAAGCTGGAAACACTTACTGGACAGACTGGAACCACCTGCCGGCCACGCCTGAACCACCTGCCGAGCACGATGGAACCACCTGCCGGACACGCCAAAATCACCTGCGGGATACACCAGAACCACTTGGAGAACTCTCCGGGATGACCTGCCGGGCATGCTGGAACCACCTCTCAGACGTACCAGAAGCACGTGGCGGACACCCCAGCACCACCTGCCGGACAGACTGCAACCACCGGCTCGACACGCCGGAACCACCGCCAGACATGCAAAATCACCTGCCGGCTACGCCAGAACCACTTGGCGAACACTCCGGAATCACCTGCCGGGCATGCCGGAACCACCTCTCAGACATGCCAGAACCACGTGCCAATGACCCCGGAAGCACCTGCCGAGCACGCCGGAACCACCTGCTCGACTCGCCAGAACCACCTGCCGGACACGCCAAAATCACCTGCTGGCTATGCCACAACCACTCGGCAGACACTCCGGTATCAGCTGCCGGGCATGCCGGAACCACCTCTCAGAGGTGCCAGAACCACATGACGGAGAGACTGGAAGCAACTCCCGAACTCGCCGGAAACACCTGCTCGACTCGCCAGAACCACCTGCCGGACACGCCAAAATCACCTGCCGGCTACGCCAGAACCACTCGGCAGAGACTCCGGAACCACCTCCAGGACACACCGGAATCACCTGCCGGACACGCCGGGACCACCTGCTTGACTCGCCAGAACCACCTGTCGGACACGCCAAAATCACCAGCCGGCTACTCCACAACCACTTGTCGGACACTCCAGAATCACCTGCCGGGCATGTGGGAACCACCTCTCAGAGGTGCCACAACAAAATGCTGGAGACTGCGGAAGCACCTGCTGAGAAGGCCGGAAGTTCCTGATCCACTCCACAGAACCACCTGCTGGACACGCCAAAATGACCTGCCGGCTACACCACAACCAGTAGGTGAACACTTCGGAATCAACTGCCGGGCTTGCTGGAAGCACCTGCCAGTCACGCCAATATCACTTGCCAGCTACGCCAGAACCGCTTGGCGGACACTCCGGAAACACCTGTCGGGCCTGCCAGAACCACATCTCAGACGTGCCAGAACCATGTGCCCGAGATGCCGGAACCACACCCCGAACAGACGGAGACCACCTGCCAGACCCGTCTGAACCACCTGCCGAGCACGCCGGAGCCACCTGTTCGACTCACCGGAAGCACCTGCCAGACAGGCCAAAATCAACAGCTGGCTATGCGAGAACCATCTGGCGGACAGTCCGGAATCACCTGCCGGGCATGCAGGAACCACCTCTCAGATGTAACGGAACCACGAGCCGGACACGCTGGAACCACGTCCTGGACAGACTGGAACCACCTGCCGAGCACTCCGGAACCACCTGCTCGACTCGCACGACCCACGTGCTGGACACGCCAAAATGAACTTTCGGCTACACCAGAACCACTTACCCGACACTCCAGAATCACCTGCCTGGCATGCCAGAACCACCTCTCACACGTTCCAGAAGCACGTGCCGGACATGCCGGAACGACCGATCGGACAGAACGGAACCACCTGCCAGACACGCCGGAACAACCTGCTGAACACGCCACAGCCACCTGCTCGAGTCGCCGGATCCACCAGCCGGACAGGCCAATATCAACTGGTGGCTATGCCAGAACCACCTGGGGGACAGTCCGGAATCACCTGCCAGCCATGGCAGAACCACCTCTCAGACGTACAAGAACCACGTGCCGGACAAGCTGGAAACACTTACTGGACAGACTGGAACCACCTGCCGGCCACGCCTGAACCACATGCCGAGCACGATGGAACCACCTGCCGGACACGCCAAAATCACCTGCGGGCTACACCAAAACCACTTGGAGAACTCTCCGGGATGACCTGCCGGGCATGCTGGAACCACCTCTCAGACGTACCAGAAGCACGTTGCGGACAACCCAGCACCACCTGCCGGACAGACCGCAACCACCTGCCGGACAGGCCGGAACCACCGGCTCGACACGTCGGAACCACCGCCGGACATGCAAAATCACCTGCCGGCTACGCCAGAACCACTTGGCGAACACTCCGGAATCACCTGCCGGGCATGCCGGAACCACCTCTCAGACATGCCAGAACCACGTGCCAATGTTCCCGGAAGCACCTGCCAAGCACGCCGGAACCACCTGCTCGACTCGCCAGAACCACCTGCCGGACATGCAAAAATGACCTTCCGGCTATGCCAGAACCACTCGGCAGGCACTCTGGTATCAGCTGCCGGGCATGCCGGAACCACCTCTCAGAGGTGCCAGAACCACATGCCGGAGAGACTGGAAGCAACTGCCGAACTCGCCGGAAACACCTGCTGGACATGCCGGAACCACCTGCCTGACAGTCCAAAATCATATGCCGGCTATGCCAAAACCACTTGGTGGACACTCCAGAATCACCTGGAGGGCATGCCGGAACCACGTCATGGACAGACTGCAAACACCTGCCGGACACGCCGGAAGCACCTGCTCGACTCGCCAGAACCATCTGCCGCACACGCCAAAATCACCTGCCAGGTATGCCAGAACCACTTTGTGGACACTCTGAAATCATCTGCCGGACATGCCAGAACCAGCTCTCAGACACACCAGAACCACATGCCGGACACGCCGGAAGCACCTGCTGAGCATGCCTGAGCCACCTGCTCGACTCGCAAGAAACACCTGCCGGACACGCCAAAATCACCTGCCGAGTACGCCAGAACCACTTGGCGGACACTCCGGAATCACAGGTCGGGCATGCCGGAACCACCTCTCAGACTTGCCAGAACCATGTTCCGGACACGCCGGTACCACCTGCCGAGTATGCCGGAACCACCTGATCCACTCCCGAGGACCACCTGCTGGACACGCCAAAATCACCTTTTGGCTACGCCAGAACCACTCGGCAGACACTCCGGAATAAGCTGCCGGGCATGCCGGAACCACCTCTTAGACATGCCAGAAGGACGTGTCGGACACGCCGGAAACACCTACCGGACAGACCGGAACCACCTGCCAGACATCCCGGAACCACCTGCCGAGCACGCCGGAGCCGCCTGCTCGATAGGCCGGAACCATCTGCCAGACAGGCCAAAATCAACAGCTGGCTATGCTAGAAACACCTGGCGGACTGTCCAAAATCACCTGCCTGGCGTGCAGGAACCACCTCTCAGACGTAACAGAACCACGTTCCGGACACGCTGGAACCACATCCTGGACAGACTGGAACCACCTGCCGAGCTCGCCGGAACCACCTGCTCGACTGGCAGGACAATCGTGCCGGACACGCCAAAAGGAACTGCCGGCTACACCAGAACCACTTAACCGACACTCCAGAATCACCTGCCTGGCATGCCAGAACCACCTCTCAGACGTGCCAGAAGCACGTGCCGGACATGCCGGAACGAACTACGGGACAGACCGGAACCACCTGCCTGACATGCCGGAACCACCTGCCGAGCACGCCAGAGCCACCTGCTCCCCTTGCCGGAACCACCTGCCAGACAGGCCAAAATCAACAGCTGGCTGTGCGAGAACCACCTGGGGGACAGTCCGGAATCACCTGCCAGCCATGGCGGAACCACCTCTCAGACGTACCAGAACCACGTGCTGGACAATCTGGAAACACGTACTGGACAGACTGGAACCACCTGCCGGCCACGCCTGAACCACCTGCCGAGCACGATGGAACCACCTGCCAGACACGCCAAAATCACCTGCGGGGTACACCAGAACCACTTGGAGACTCTCCGGGATGACCTGCCGGGCATGCCGGAACCACCTCTCAGACGCGCCAGAACCATGTGGCAGACAGTCCGGAATCACCTGTTGGGCATGTGGAACCACCTCTGAGACGTACCAGAACCACCTGCCGGACACGCCAAAATCACCTGCCGGCTACGCCAGAACCACTTGGCGGACACTCCGGAATCACCTGCCGGGCATGCCAGCACAACCTCTCAGAAGTGCCAGAAGCACGTGCCGGACAGGCCGGAACCATCTCCCGGACAGACTGGAACCACAGGAAACACTCGCCGGAACCACCTGCTTGACTCACCGGTCCCACCTGCAGGACACACCAAAATCACCTGCCCGCTACACCAGAACCACTTGGCGCACAAGCCGGAATCACGTGAAGGGCATGCCGGCACAACCTCACAGACGTGCCAGAACCTCCTGCCAGACACCTCAGAACCACCTGCCAGACTGACTGCAACCACCTGCCGGACACGCGGGAACCACCGGCTCGACCCGCCGGAACCACTGCCAGACATGCAAAATCACCTGCCGGCTACACCAGAACCACTTGGCAAACACTCCGGAATCACCTGCCGGGCATGCCGGAACCACCTCTCAGACATGCCAGAACCACGTGCCAATGACACCAGAAGCACCTGCCGAGCACTCCGGAACCACCTGCTCGACTCGCACGACCCACGTGCTGGACACGCCAAAATGAACTTTCGGCTACACCAGAACCACTTACCCGACACTCCAGAATCACCTGCCTGGCATGCCAGAACCACCTCTCACACGTTGCAGAAGCACGTGCCGGACATGCCGGAACGACCGATCGGACAGAACGGAACCACCTGCCAGACATGCCGGAACCACCTGCTGAACACGCCACAGCCACCTGCTCGACTCGCCGGATCCACCGGCCGGACAGGCCAATATCAACTGCTGGCTATGCCAGAAGCACCTGGGGGACAGTCCGGAATCACCTGCCAGCCATGGCGGAACCACCTCTCAGACGTACAAGAACCACGTGCCGGACAAGCTGGAAACACTTACTGGACAGACTGGAACCACCTGCCGGCCACTCCTGAACCACCTGCCGAGCACGATGGAACCACCTGCCGGACACGCCAAAATCACCTGCGGGGTACACCAGAACCACTTGGAGAACTCTCCGGGATGACCTGCCGGGCATGCTGGAACCACCTCTCAGACGTACCAGAAGCACGTGGCGGACACCCCAGCACCACCTGCCGGACAGACCGCAACCACCTGCCGGACAGGCCGGAACCACCGGCTCGACCCGCCGGAACCACCGCCAGACATGCAAAATCACCTGCCGGCTACGCCAGAACCACTTGGCGAACACTCCGGAATCACCTGCCGGGCATGCCGGAACCACCTCTCAAACATGACAGAACCACGTGCCAATGACCCCGGAAGCACCTGTCGAGCACGCCGGAACCACCTGCTCGACTCGCCAGAACCACCTGCCGGACACGCCAAAATCACCTGCCGGCTACGCCACAACCACTCGGCAGGCACTCCGGTATCAGCTGCCGGGCATGCCGGAACCACCTCTCAGAGGTGCCAGAACCACATGCCGGAGAGACTGGAAGCAACTGCCGAACTCGCCGGAAACACCTGCTGGACATGCCGGAACCACCTGCCTGACAGTCCAAAATCATATGCCGGCTATGCCAAAACCACTTGGTGGACGCTCCAGAATCTCCTGGAGGGCATGCCGGAACCACGTCATGGACAGACTGCAAACACCTGCCAGACACGCCAGAACCACCTTCTCGAGTCGCCAGAACCACCTGCCGGCCACGCCAAAATCACCTGCCGGCTACGCCAGAACCACTCGGCAGAGACTCCGGAACCACCTCCAGGACAGACCGGAATCACCTGCCGGACACGCCGGGACCACCTGCTTGACTCGCCAGAACCACCTGCCGGACACGCCAAAATCACCAGCCGGCTACTCCACAACCACTTGTCGAACACTCCAGAATCACCTGCCGGGCATGTTGGAAGCACCTCTCATACGCGCCAGAACCATGTGGCAGAGAGTCCGGAATCACCTGTTGGGCATGTGGAACCACCTCTGAGACGTACCAGAACCACCTGCCGGACACGCCAAAATCACCTGCCGGCTATGCCAGAACCACTTGGCGGACACTCCGGAATCACCTGCCGGGCATGCCAGAACCAGCTCTCAGAAACACCAGAACCACATGCTGGACACGCCGGAAGCACCTGCTGAGCATGCCTGAGCCACCTGCTCGACTCGCAAGAAACACCTGCCGGACACGCCAAAATCACCTGCCGAGTACGCCAGAACCACTTGGCGGACACTCCGGAATCACAGGTCGGGCATGCCAGAACCACCTCTCAGACTTGCCAGAACCATGTTCCGGACACGCCGGTACCACCTGCCGAGTATGCCGGAACCACCTGATCCACTCCCGAGGACCACCTGCTGGACACGCCAAAATCACCTGCTGGCTACGCCAGAACCACTCGGCAGACACTCCGGAATAACCTGCCAGGCATGCCGGAACCACCTATTAGACATGCCAGAAGGACGTGTCGGACACGCCGGAAACACCTACCGGACAGACTGGAACCACCTGCCAGACATCCCGGAACCACCTGCCGAGCACGCCGGAGCTGCGTGCTCGATAGGCCGGAACCACCTGCCAGACAGGCCAAAATCAACAGCTGGCTATGCTAGAAACACCTGGCGGACAGTCCAAAATCACCTGCCTGGCATGCAGGAACCACCTCTCAGACGTAACAGAACCACGTTCCGGACACGCTGGAACCACATCCTGGACAGACTGGAACCACCTGCCGAGCTCGCCGGAACCACCTGCTCGACTGGCAGGACAATCGTGCCGGACACGCCAAAAGGAACTGCCGGCTACACCAGAACCACTTAACCGACACTCCAGAATCACCTGCCTGGCATGCCAGAACCACCTCTCAGACGTGCCAGAAGCACGTGCCGGACATGCCGGAACGACCTACGGGACAGACCGGAACCACCTGCCTGACATGCCGGAACCACCTGCCGAGCACGCCAGAGCCACCTGCTCCCCTTGCCGGAACCACCTGCCAGACAGGCCAAAATCAACAGCTGGCTGTGCGAGAACCACCTGGGGGACAGTCCGGAATCACCTGCCAGCCATGGTGGAACCACCTCTCAGACGTACCAGAACCACGTGCCGGACAATCTGGAAACACGTACTGGACAGACTGGAACCACCTGCCGGCCACGCCTGAACCACCTGCCAAGCACGACGGAACCACCTGCCGGACACGCCAAAATCACCTGCGGGCTACTCCACAACCACTTGGAGGACTCTCCGGGATGACCTGCCGGGCATGCTGGAACCACCTCTCAGACGCGCCAGAACCATGTGGCAGAGAGTCCGGAATCACCTGTTGGGCATGTGGAACCACCTCTGAGACGTACCAGAACCACCTGCCGGACACGCCAAAATCACCTGCCGGCTACGCCAGAACCACTTGGCGGACACTCCGGAATCACCTGCCGGGCATGCCAGCACAACCTCTCAGAAGTGCCAGAAGCACGTGCCGGACAGGCCGGAACCATCTCCCGGACAGACTGGAACCACAGGAAACACTCGCCGGAACCACCTGCTTGACTCACCGGTCCCACCTGCAGGACACACCAAAATCACCTGCCCGCTACACCAGAACCACTTGGCGCACAAGCCGGAATCACGTGAAGGGCATGCCGGCACAACCTCACAGACGTGCCAGAACCTCCTGCCGGAGACCTCAGAACCACCTGCCAGACAGACTGCAACCACCTGCCGGACACGCGGGAACCACCGGCTCGACCCGCCGGAACCACTGCCAGACATGCAAAATCACCTGCCGGCTACACCAGAACCACTTGGCAAACACTCCGGAATCACCTGAAGGGCATGCCGGAACCACCTCTCAGACATGCCAGAACCACGTGCCAATGACACCAGAAGCACCTGCCGAGCATGCCGGAACCACCTGCTCGACTCGCCAGAACCACCTGCCAGTCATGCAAAAATCACCTGCCGGCTTCGCCACAACCAGTTGGTGAACACTTCCCCATCACCTGCCGGGCTTGCTGGAACCACCTGACGGTCACGTCAAAATCACCTGCCAACTACGCCAGAACCACTTGTCGACACTGCGGAAACACCTGTCGGGCCGGCCAGAACTACATCTCAGACGTGCCAGAACCTTGTGCGTGTGATGCCGGAACCACACCCCGAACAGACGGAAACCACCTGCCAGACCCGCCTGAACCACCTGCCGAGCACGCCGGAGCCACCTGTTCGACTCACCGGAAGCACCTGCCAGACAGGCCAAAATCAACAGCTGGCTATGCGAGAACCATCTGGCGGACAGTCTGGAATCACCTGCCGGGCATGCAGGAACCACCTCTCAGATGTAACGGAACCACGAGCCGGACACGCTGGAACCACGTCCTGGACAGACTGGAACCACCTGCCGAGCACTCCGGAACCACCTGCTCGACTCGCACGACCCACTGCTGGACACGCCAAAATGAACTTTCGGCTACACCAGAACCACTTACCCGACACTCCAGAATCACCTGCCTGGCATGCCAGAACCACCTCTCACACGTTCCAGAAGCACGTGCCGGACATGCCGGAACGACCGATCGGACAGAACGGAACCACCTGCCAGACACGCCGGAACCACCTGCTGAACACGCCACAGCCACCTGCTCGACTCGCCGGATCCACCGGCCGGACAGGCCAATATCAACTGCTGGCTATGCCAGAACCACCTGGGGGACAGTCCGGAATCACCTGCCAGCCATGGCGGAACCACCTCTCAGACGTACAAGAACCACGTGCCGGACAAGCTCGAAACACTTACTGGACAGACTGGAACCACCTGCCGGCCACGCCTGAACCACCTGCCGAGCACGATGGAACCACCTGCCGGACACGCCAAAATCACCTGCGGGGTACACCAGAACCACTTGGAGAACTCTCCGGGATGACCTGCCGGGCATGCTGGAACCACCTCTCAGACGTACCAGAAGCACGTGGCGGACACCCCAGCACCACCTGCCGGACAGACCGCAACCACCTGCCGGACAGGCCGGAACCACCGGCTCGACCCGCCGGAACCACCGCCAGACATGCAAAATCACCTGCCGGCTACGCCAGAACCACTTGGCGAACACTCCGGAATCACCTGCCGGGCATGCCGGAACCACCTCTCAGACATGCCAGAACCACGTGCCAATGACCCCGGAAGCACCTGTCGAGCACGCCGGAACCACCTGCTCGACTCGCCAGAACCACCTGCCGGACACGCCAAAATCACCTGCCGGCTACGCCACAACCACTCGGCAGGCACTCCGGTATCAGCTGCCGGGCATGCCGGAACCACCTCTCAGAGGTGCCAGAACCACATGCCGGAGAGACTGGAAGCAACTGCCGAACTCGCCGGAAACACCTGCTGGACATGCCGGAACCACCTGCCTGACAGTCCAAAATCATATGCCGGCTATGCCAAAACCACTTGGTGGACGCTCCAGAATCTCCTGGAGGGCATGCCGGAACCACGTCATGGACAGACTGCAAACACCTGCCAGACACGCCAGAACCACCTTCTCGAGTCGCCAGAACCACCTGCCGGACACGCCAAAATCACCTGCCGGCTACGCCACAACCAGTTGGTGAACACTTCGGAATCACCTGCCGCGCTTGCCGGAACCACCTGCCGGTCACGCCAAAATCACCTGCCGGCTACGCCAGAACCACTCGGCAGAGACTCCGGAACCACCTCCAGGACAGACCAGAATCACCTGCCGGACACGCCGGAACCACCTGCTCGACTCGCCAGAGCCACCTGCCGGACACGCCAAAATCACCTGCCGGCTACGCCAGAACCACTCGGCAGAGACTCCGGAACCACCTCCAGGACAGACCGGAATCACCTGCCGGACACGCCGGGACCACCTGCTTGACTCGCCAGAACCTCCTGCCGGACACGCCAAAATCACCAGCCGGCTACTCCACAACCACTTGTCGAACACTCCAGAATCACCTGCCGGGCATGTTGGAAGCACCTCTCAGACGCGCCAGAACCATGTGGCAGAGAGTCCGGAATCACCTGTTGGGCATGTGGAACCACCTCTGAGACGTACCAGAACCACCTGCCGGACACGCCAAAATCACCTGCCGGCTATGCCAGAACCACTTGGCGGACACTCCGGAATCACCTGCCGGGCATGCCAGAACCAGCTCTCAGAAACACCAGAACCACATGCTGGACACGCCGGAAGCACCTGCTGAGCATGCCTGAGCCACCTGCTCGACTCGCAAGAAACACCTGCCGGACACGCCAAAATCACCTGCCGAGTACGCCAGAACCACTTGGCGGACACTCCGGAATCACAGGTCGGGCATGCCAGAACCACCTCTCAGACTTGCCAGAACCATGGTCCGGACACGCCGGTACCACCTGCCGAGTATGCCGGAACCACCTGATCCACTCCCGAGGACCACCTGCTGGACACGCCAAAATCGCCTGCTGGCTACGCCAGAACCACACGGCAGACACTCCGGAATAACCTGCCAGGCATGCCGGAACCACCTATTAGACATGCCAGAAGGACGTGTCGGACACGCCGGAAACACCTACCGGACAGACCGGAACCACCTGCCAGACATCCCGGAACCACCTGCCGAGCACGCCGGAGCTGCCTGCTCGATAGGCCGGAACCACCTGCCAGACAGGCCAAAATCAACAGCTGGCTATGCTAGAAACACCTGGCGGACAGTCCAAAATCACCTGCCTGGCATGCAGGAACCACCTCTCAGACGTAACAGAACCACGTTCCGGACACGCTGGAACCACATCCTGGACAGACTGGAACCACCTGCCGAGCTCGCCGGAACCACCTGCTCGACTGGCAGGACAATCGTGCCGGACACGCCAAAAGGAACTGCCGGCTACACCAGAACCACTTAACCGACACTCCAGAATCACCTGCCTGGCATGCCAGAACCACCTCTCAGACGTGCCAGAAGCACGTGCCGGACATGCCGGGACGACCTACGGGACAGACCGGAACCACCTGCCTGACATGCCGGAACCACCTGCCGAGCACGCCAGAGCCACCTGCTCCCCTTGCCGGAACCACCTGTCAGACAGGCCAAAATCAACAGCTGGCTGTGCGAGAACCACCTGGGGGACAGTCCGGAATCACCTGCCAGCCATGGCGGAACCACCTCTCAGACGTACCAGAACCACGTGCCGGACAATCTGGAAACACGTACTGGACAGACTGGAACCACCTGCCGGCCACGCCTGAACCACCTGCCAAGCACGACGGAACCACCTGCCGGACACGCCAAAATCACCTGCGGGCTACTCCACAACCACTTGGAGGACTCTCCGGGATGACCTGCCGGGCATGCTGGAACCACCTCTCAGACGCGCCAGAACCATGTGGCAGAGAGTCCGGAATCACCTGTTGGGCATGTGGAACCACCTCTGAGACGTACCAGAACCACCTGCCGGACACGCCAAAATCACCTGCCGGCTACGCCAGAACCACTTGGCGGACACTCCGGAATCACCTGCCGGGCATGCCAGCACAACCTCTCAGAAGTGCCAGAAGCACGTGCCGGACAGGCCGGAACCATCTCCCGGACAGACTGGAACCACAGGAAACACTCGCCGGAACCACCTGCTTGACTCACCGGTCCCACCTGCAGGACACACCAAAATCACCTGCCCGCTACACCAGAACCACTTGGCGCACAAGCCGGAATCACGTGAAGGGCATGCCGGCACAACCTCACAGACGTGCCAGAACCTCCTGCCGGAGACCTCAGAACCACCTGCCAGACAGACTGCAACCACCTGCCGGACACGCGGGAACCACCGGCTCGACCCGCCGGAACCACTGCCAGACATGCAAAATCACCTGCCGGCTACACCAGAACCACTTGGCAAACACTCCGGAATCACCTGAAGGGCATGCCGGAACCACCTCTCAGACATGCCAGAACCACGTGCCAATGACACCAGAAGCACCTGCCGAGCATGCCGGAACCACCTGCTCGACTCGCCAGAACCACCTGCCGGACACGCCAAAATCACCTGCCGGCTACGCCACAACCACTCGGCAGGCACTCCGGTATCAGCTGCCGGGCATGCCGGAACCACCTCTCAGAGGTGCCAGAACCACATGCCGGAGAGACTGGAAGCAACTGCCGAACTCGCCGGAAACACCTGCTGGACATGCCGGAACCACCTGCCTGACAGTCCAAAATCATATGCCGGCTATGCCAAAACCACTTGGTGGACGCTCCAGAATCTCCTGGAGGGCATGCCGGAACCACGTCATGGACAGACTGCAAACACCTGCCAGACACGCCAGAACCACCTTCTCGAGTCGCCAGAACCACCTGCCGGACACGCCAAAATCACCTGCCGGCTACGCCACAACCAGTTGGTGAACACTTCGGAATCACCTGCCGCGCTTGCCGGAACCACCTGCCGGTCACGCCAAAATCACCTGCCGAGTACGCCAGAACCACTTGGGGGACACTCCGGAATCACAGGTCGGGCATGCCGGAACCACCTCTCAGACTTGCCAGATCCATGTTCCGGACACGCCGGTACCACCTGCCGAGTATGCCGGAACCACCTGATCCACTCCCGAGGACCACCTGCTGGACACGCCAAAATCACCTGCTGGCTACGCCAGAACCACTCGGCAGACACTCCGGAATAACCTGCCAGGCATGCCGGAACCACCTATTAGACATGCCAGAAGGACGTGTCGGACACGCCAGAAACACCTACCGGACAGACCGGAACCACCTGCCAGACATCCAGGAACCACCTGCCGAGCACGCCGGAGCTGCGTGCTCGATAGGCCGGAACCACCTGCCAGACAGGCCAAAATCAACAGCTGGCTATGCTAGAAACACCTGGCGGACAGTCCAAAATCACCTGCCTGGCATGCAGGAACCACCTCTCAGACGTAACAGAATCACGTTCCGGACACGCTGGAACCACATCCTGGACAGACTGGAACCACCTGCCGAGCTCGCCGGAACCACCTGCTCGACTGGCAGGACAATCGTGCCGGACACGCCAAAAGGAACTGCCGGCTACACCAGAACCACTTAACCGACACTCCAGAATCACCTGCCTGGCATGCCAGAACCACCTCTCAGACGTGCCAGAAGCACGTGCCGGACATGCCGGAACGACCTACGGGACAGACCGGAACCACCTGCCTGACATGCCGGAACCACCTGCCGAGCACGCCAGAGCCACCTGCTCCCCTTGCCGGAACCACCTGCCAGACAGGCCAAAATCAACAGCTGGCTGTGCGAGAACCACCTGGGGGACAGTCCGGAATCACCTGCCAGCCATGGCGGAACCACCTCTCAGACGTACCAGAACCACGTGCCGGACAATCTGGAAACACGTACTGGACAGACTGGAACCACCTGCCGGCCACGCCTGAACCACCTGCCGAGCACGACGGAACCACCTGCCGGACACGCCAAAATCACCTGCGGGCTACTCCACAACCACTTGGAGGACTCTCCGGGATGACCTGCCGGGCATGCTGGAACCACCTCTCAGACGCGCCAGAACCATGTGGCAGACAGTCCGGAATCACCTGTTGGGCATGTGGAACCACCTCTGAGACGTACCAGAACCACCTGCCGGACACGCCAAAATCACCTGCCGGCTACGCCAGAACCACTTGGCGGACACTCCGGAATCACCTGCCGGGCATGCCAGCACAACCTCTCAGAAGTGCCAGAAGCACGTGCCGGACAGGCCGGAACCATCTCCCGGACAGACTGGAACCACAGGAAACACTCGCCGGAACCACCTGCTTGACTCACCGGTCCCACCTGCAGGACACACCAAAATCACCTGCCCGCTACACCAGAACCACTTGGCGCACAAGCCGGAATCACGTGAAGGGCATGCCGGCACAACCTCACAGACGTGCCAGAACCTCCTGCCGGACACCTCAGAACCACCTGCCAGACAGACTGCAACCACCTGCCGGACACGCGGGAACCACCGGCTCGACCCGCCGGAACCACTGCCAGACATGCAAAATCACCTGCCGGCTACACCAGAACCACTTGGCAAACAATCCGGAATCACCTGAAGGGCATGCCGGAACCACCTCTCAGACATGCCAGAACCACGTGCCAATGACACCAGAATCACCTGCCGAGCATGCCGGAACCACCTGCTCGACTCGCCAGAACCACCTGCCAGTCATGCAAAAATCACCTGCCGGCTTCGCCACAACCAGTTGGTGAACACTTCCCCATCACCTGCCGGGCTTGCTGGAACCACCTGCCGGTCACGTCAAAATCACCTGCCAACTACGCCAGAACCACTTGTCGACACTGCGGAAACACCTGTCGGGCCGGCCAGAACTACATCTCAGACGTGCCAGAACCTTGTGCGTGTGATGCCGGAACCACACCCCGAACAGACGGAAACCACCTGCCAGACCCGCCTGAACCACCTGCCGAGCACGCCGGAGCCACCTGTTCGACTCACCGGAAGCACCTGCCAGACAGGCCAAAATCAACAGCTGGCTATGCGAGAACCATCTGGCGGACAGTCCGGAATCACCTGCCGGGCATGCAGGAACCACCTCTCAGATGTAACGGAACCACGAGCCGGACACGCTGGAACCACGTCCTGGACAGACTGGAACCACCTGCCGAGCACTCCGGAACCACCTGCTCGACTCGCACGACCCACGTGCTGGACACGCCAAAATGAACTTTCGGCTACACCAGAACCACTTACCCGACACTCCAGAATCACCTGCCTGGCATGCCAGAACCACGTCTCACACGTTCCAGAAGCACGTGCCGGACATGCCGGAACGACCGATCGGACAGAACGGAACCACCTGCCAGACACGCCGGAACCACCTGTTGAACACGCCACAGCCACCTGCTCGACTCGCCGGATCCACCGGCCGGACAGGCCAATATCAACTGCTGGCTATGCCAGAACCACCTGGGGGACAGTCCGGAATCACTTGCCAGCCATGGCGGAACCACCTCTCAGACGTACAAGAACCACGTGCCGGACAAGCTCGAAACACTTACTGGACAGACTGGAACCACCTGCCGGCCACGCCTGAACCACCTGCCGAGCACGACGGAACCACCTGCCGGACACGCCAAAATCACCTGCGGGGTACACCAGAACCACTTGGAGAACTCTCCGGGATGACCTGCCGGGCATGCTGGAACCACCTCTCAGACGTACCAGAAGCACGTGGCGGACACCCCAGCACCACCTGCCGGACAGACCGCAACCACCTGCCGGACAGGCCGGAACCACCGGCTCGACCCGACGGAACCACCGCCAGACATGCAAAATCACCTGCCGGCTACGCCAGAACCACTTGGCGAACACTCCGGAATCACCTGCCGGGCATGCCGGAACCACCTCTCAGACATGCCAGAACCACGTGCCAATGACCCCGGAAGCACCTGTCGAGCACGCCGGAACCACCTGCTCGACTCGCCAGAACCACCTGCCGGACACGCCAAAATCACCTGCCGGCTACGCCACAACCACTCGGCAGGCACTCCGGTATCAGCTGCCGGGCATGCCGGAACCACCTCTCAGAGGTGCCAGAACCACATGCCGGAGAGACTGGAAGCAACTGCCGAACTCGCCGGAAACACCTGCTGGACATGCCGGAACCACCTGCCTGACAGTCCAAAATCATATGCCGGCTATGCCAAAACCACTTGGTGGACGCTCCAGAATCTCCTGGAGGGCATGCCGGAACCACGTCATGGACAGACTGCAAACACCTGCCAGACACGCCAGAACCACCTTCTCGAGTCGCCAGAACCACCTGCCGGACACGCCAAAATCACCTGCCGGCTACGCCACAACCAGTTGGTGAACACTTCGGAATCACCTGCCGCGCTTGCCGGAACCACCTGCCGGTCACGCCAAAATCACCTGCCGGCTACGCCAGAACCACTCGGCAGAGACTCCGGAACCACCTCCAGGACAGACCAGAATCACCTGCCGGACACGCCGGAACCACCTGCTCGACTCGCCAGAGCCACCTGCCGGACACGCCAAAATCACCTGCCGGCTACGCCAGAACCACTCGGCAGAGACTCCGGAACCACCTCCAGGACAGACCGGAATCACCTGCCGGACACGCCGGGACCACCTGCTTGACTCGCCAGAACCACCTGCCGGACACGCCAAAATCACCAGCCGGCTACTCCACAACCACTTGTCGAACACTCCAGAATCACCTGCCGGGCATGTTGGAAGCACCTCTCAGACGCGCCAGAACCATGTGGCAGAGAGTCCGGAATCACCTGTTGGGCATGTGGAACCACCTCTGAGACGTACCAGAACCACCTGCCGGACACGCCAAAATCACCTGCCGGCTATGCCAGAACCACTTGGCGGACACTCCGGAATCACCTGCCGGGCATGCCAGAACCAGCTCTCAGAAACACCAGAACCACATGCTGGACACGCCGGAAGCACCTGCTGAGCATGCCTGAGCCACCTGCTCGACTCGCAAGAAACACCTGCCGGACACGCCAATATCACCTGCCGAGTACGCCAGAACCACTTGGCGGACACTCCGGAATCACAGGTCGGGCATGCCAGAACCACCTCTCAGACTTGCCAGAACCATGGTCCGGACACGCCGGTACCACCTGCCGAGTATGCCGGAACCACCTGATCCACTCCCGAGGACCACCTGCTGGACACGCCAAAATCGCCTGCTGGCTACGCCAGAACCACTCGGCAGACACTCCGGAATAACCTGCCAGGCATGCCGGAACCACCTATTAGACATGCCAGAAGGACGTGTCGGACACGCCGGAAACACCTACCGGACAGACCGGAACCACCTGCCAGACATCCCGGAACCACCTGCCGAGCACGCCGGAGCTGCGTGCTCGATAGGCCGGAACCACCTGCCAGAGAGGCCAAAATCAACAGCTGGCTATGCTAGAAACACCTGGCGGACAGTCCAAAATCACCTGCCTGGCATGCAGGAACCACCTCTCAGACGTAACAGAACCACGTTCCGGACACGCTGGAACCACATCCTGGACAGACTGAACCACCTGCCGAGCTCGCCGGAACCACCTGCTCGACTGGCAGGACAATCGTGCCGGACACGCCAAAAGGAACTGCCGGCTACACCAGAACCACTTAACCGACACTCCAGAATCACCTGCCTGGCATGCCAGAACCACCTCTCAGACGTGCCAGAAGCACGTGCCGGACATGCCGGGACGACCTACGGGACAGACCGGAACCACCTGCCTGACATGCCGGAACCACCTGCCGAGCACGCCAGAGCCACCTGCTCCCCTTGCCGGAACCACCTGCCAGACAGGCCAAAATCAACAGCTGGCTGTGCGAGAACCACCTGGGGGACAGTCCGGAATCACCTGCCAGCCATGGTGGAACCACCTCTCAGACGTACCAGAACCACGTGCCGGACAATCTGGAAACACGTACTGGACAGACTGGAACCACCTGCCGGCCACGCCTGAACCACCTGCCAAGCACGACGGAACCACCTGCCGGACACGCCAAAATCACCTGCGGGCTACTCCACAACCACTTGGAGGACTCTCCGGGATGACCTGCCGGGCATGCTGGAACCACCTCTCAGACGCGCCAGAACCATGTGGCAGAGAGTCCGGAATCACCTGTTGGGCATGTGGAACCACCTCTGAGACGTACCAGAACCACCTGCCGGACACGCCAAAATCACCTGCCGGCTACGCCAGAACCACTTGGCGGACACTCCGGAATCACCTGCCGGGCATGCCAGCACAACCTCTCAGAAGTGCCAGAAGCACGTGCCGGACAGGCCGGAACCATCTCCCGGACAGACTGGAACCACAGGAAACACTCGCCGGAACCACCTGCTTGACTCACCGGTCCCACCTGCAGGACACACCAAAATCACCTGCCCGCTACACCAGAACCACTTGGCGCACAAGCCGGAATCACGTGAAGGGCATGCCGGCACAACCTCACAGACGTGCCAGAACCTCCTGCCGGAGACCTCAGAACCACCTGCCAGACAGACTGCAACCACCTGCCGGACACGCGGGAACCACCGGCTCGACCCGCCGGAACCACTGCCAGACATGCAAAATCACCTGCCGGCTACACCAGAACCACTTGGCAAACACTGCGGAATCACCTGAAGGGCATGCCGGAACCACCTCTCAGACATGCCAGAACCACGTGCCAATGACACCAGAAGCACCTGCCGAGCATGCCGGAACCACCTGCTCGACTTGCCAGAACCACCTGCCAGTCATGCAAAAATCACCTGCCGGCTTCGCCACAACCAGTTGGTGAACACTTCCCCATCACCTGCCGGGCTTGCTGGAACCACCTGACGGTCACGTCAAAATCACCTGCCAACTACGCCAGAACCACTTGTCGACACTGCGGAAACACCTGTCGGGCCGGCCAGAACTACATCTCAGACGTGCCAGAACCTTGTGCGTGTGATGCCGGAACCACACCCCGAACAGACGGAAACCACCTGCCAGACCCGCCTGAACCACCTGCCGAGCACGCCGGAGCCACCTGTTCGACTCACCGGAAGCACCTGCCAGACAGGCCAAAATCAACAGCTGGCTATGCGAGAACCATCTGGCGGACAGTCTGGAATCACCTGCCGGGCATGCAGGAACCACCTCTCAGATGTAACGGAACCACGAGCCGGACACGCTGGAACCACGTCCTGGACAGACTGGAACCACCTGCCGAGCACTCCGGAACCACCTGCTCGACTCGCACGACCCACGTGCTGGACACGCCAAAATGAACTTTCGGCTACACCAGAACCACTTACCCGACACTCCAGAATCACCTGCCTGGCATGCCAGAACCACCTCTCACACGTTCCAGAAGCACGTGCCGGACATGCCGGAACGACCGATCGGACAGAACGGAACCACCTGCCAGACACGCCGGAACCACCTGCTGAAAACGCCACAGCCACCTGCTCGACTCGCCGGATCCACCGGCCGGACAGGCCAATATCAACTGCTGGCTATGCCAGAACCACCTGGGGGACAGTCCGGAATCACCTGCCAGCCATGGCGGAACCACCTCTCAGACGTACAAGAACCACGTGCCGGACAAGCTCGAAACACTTACTGGACAGACTGGAACCACCTGCCGGCCACGCCTGAACCACCTGCCGAGCACGATGGAACCACCTGCCGGACACGCCAAAATCACCTGCGGGGTACACCAGAACCACTTGGAGAACTCTCCGGGATGACCTGCCGGGCATGCTGGAACCACCTCTCAGACGTACCAGAAGCACGTGGCGGACACCCCAGCACCACCTGCCGGACAGACCGCAACCACCTGCCGGACAGGCCGGAACCACCGGCTCGACCCGCCGGAACCACCGCCAGACATGCAAAATCACCTGCCGGCTACGCCAGAACCACTTGGCGAACACTCCGGAATCACCTGCCGGGCATGCCGGAACCACCTCTCAGACATGCCAGAACCACGTGCCAATGACCCCGGAAGCACCTGTCGAGCACGCCGGAACCACCTGCTCGACTCGCCAGAACCACCTGCCGGACACGCCAAAATCACCTGCCGGCTACGCCACAACCACTCGGCAGGCACTCCGGTATCAGCTGCCGGGCATGCCGGAACCACCTCTCAGAGGTGCCAGAACCACATGCCGGAGAGACTGGAAGCAACTGCCGAACTCGCCGGAAACACCTGCTGGACATGCCGGAACCACCTGCCTGACAGTCCAAAATCATATGCCGGCTATGCCAAAACCACTTGGTGGACGCTCCAGAATCTCCTGGAGGGCATGCCGGAACCACGTCATGGACAGACTGCAAACACCTGCCAGACACGCCAGAACCACCTTCTCGAGTCGCCAGAACCACCTGCCGGACACGCCAAAATCACCTGCCGGCTACGCCACAACCAGTTGGTGAACACTTCGGAATCACCTGCCGCGCTTGCCGGAACCACCTGCCGGTCACGCCAAAATCACCTGCCGGCTACGCCAGAACCACTCGGCAGAGACTCCGGAACCACCTCCAGGACAGACCAGAATCACCTGCCGGACACGCCGGAACCACCTGCTCGACTCGCCAGAGCCACCTGCCGGACACGCCAAAATCACCTGCCGGCTACGCCAGAACCACTCGGCAGAGACTCCGGAACCACCTCCAGGACAGACCGGAATCACCTGCCGGACACGCCGGGACCACCTGCTTGACTCGCCAGAACCTCCTGCCGGACACGCCAAAATCACCAGCCGGCTACTCCACAACCACTTGTCGAACACTCCAGAATCACCTGCCGGGCATGTTGGAAGCACCTCTCAGACGCGCCAGAACCATGTGGCAGAGAGTCCGGAATCACCTGTTGGGCATGTGGAACCACCTCTGAGACGTACCAGAACCACCTGCCGGACACGCCAAAATCACCTGCCGGCTATGCCAGAACCACTTGGCGGACACTCCGGAATCACCTGCCGGGCATGCCAGAACCAGCTCTCAGAAACACCAGAACCACATGCTGGACACGCCGGAAGCACCTGCTGAGCATGCCTGAGCCACCTGCTCGACTCGCAAGAAACACCTGCCGGACACGCCAAAATCACCTGCCGAGTACGCCAGAACCACTTGGCGGACACTCCGGAATCACAGGTCGGGCATGCCAGAACCACCTCTCAGACTTGCCAGAACCATGGTCCGGACACGCCGGTACCACCTGCCGAGTATGCCGGAACCACCTGATCCACTCCCGAGGACCACCTGCTGGACACGCCAAAATCGCCTGCTGGCTACGCCAGAACCACACGGCAGACACTCCGGAATAACCTGCCAGGCATGCCGGAACCACCTATTAGACATGCCAGAAGGACGTGTCGGACACGCCGGAAACACCTACCGGACAGACCGGAACCACCTGCCAGACATCCCGGAACCACCTGCCGAGCACGCCGGAGCCGCCTGCTCGATAGGCCGGAACCACCTGCCAGACAGGCCAAAATCAACAGCTGGCTATGCTAGAAACACCTGGCGGACAGTCCAAAATCACCTGCCTGGCATGCAGGAACCACCTCTCAGACGTAACATAACCACGTTCCGGACACGCTGGAACCACATCCTGGACAGACTGGAACCACCTGCCGAGCTCGCCGGAACCACCTGCTCGACTGGCAGGACAATCGTGCCGGACACGCCAAAAGGAACTGCCGGCTACACCAGAACCACTTAACCGACACTCCAGAATCACCTGCCTGGCATGCCAGAACCACCTCTCAGACGTGCCAGAAGCACGTGCCGGACATGCCGGGACGACCTACGGGACAGACCGGAACCACCTGCCTGACATGCCGGAACCACCTGCCGAGCACGCCAGAGCCACCTGCTCCCCTTGCCGGAACCACCTGCCAGACAGGCCAAAATCAACAGCTGGCTGTGCGAGAACCACCTGGGGGACAGTCCGGAATCACCTGCCAGCCATGGCGGAACCACCTCTCAGACGTACCAGAACCACGTGCCGGACAATCTGGAAACACGTACTGGACAGACTGGAACCACCTGCCGGCCACGCCTGAACCACCTGCCAAGCACGACGGAACCACCTGCCGGACACGCCAAAATCACCTGCGGGCTACTCCACAACCACTTGGAGGACTCTCCGGGATGACCTGCCGGGCATGCTGGAACCACCTCTCAGACGCGCCAGAACCATGTGGCAGAGAGTCCGGAATCACCTGTTGGGCATGTGGAACCACCTCTGAGACGTACCAGAACCACCTGCCGGACACGCCAAAATCACCTGCCGGCTACGCCAGAACCACTTGGCGGACACTCCGGAATCACCTGCCGGGCATGCCAGCACAACCTCTCAGAAGTGCCAGAAGCACGTGCCGGACAGGCCGGAACCATCTCCCGGACAGACTGGAACCACAGGAAACACTCGCCGGAACCACCTGCTTGACTCACCGGTCCCACCTGCAGGACACACCAAAATCACCTGCCCGCTACACCAGAACCACTTGGCGCACAAGCCGGAATCACGTGAAGGGCATGCCGGCACAACCTCACAGACGTGCCAGAACCTCCTGCCGGAGACCTCAGAACCACCTGCCAGACAGACTGCAACCACCTGCCGGACACGCGGGAACCACCGGCTCGACCCGCCGGAACCACTGCCAGACATGCAAAATCACCTGCCGGCTACACCAGAACCACTTGGCAAACACTCCGGAATCACCTGAAGGGCATGCCGGAACCACCTCTCAGACATGCCAGAACCACGTGCCAATGACACCAGAAGCACCTGCCGAGCATGCCGGAACCACCTGCTCGACTCGCCAGAACCACCTGCCGGACACGCCAAAATCACCTGCCGGCTACGCCACAACCACTCGGCAGGCACTCCGGTATCAGCTGCCGGGCATGCCGGAACCACCTCTCAGAGGTGCCAGAACCACATGCCGGAGAGACTGGAAGCAACTGCCGAACTCGCCGGAAACACCTGCTGGACATGCCGGAACCACCTGCCTGACAGTCCAAAATCATATGCCGGCTATGCCAAAACCACTTGGTGGACGCTCCAGAATCTCCTGGAGGGCATGCCGGAACCACGTCATGGACAGACTGCAAACACCTGCCAGACACGCCAGAACCACCTTCTCGAGTCGCCAGAACCACCTGCCGGACACGCCAAAATCACCTGCCGGCTACGCCACAACCAGTTGGTGAACACTTCGGAATCACCTGCCGCGCTTGCCGGAACCACCTGCCGGTCACGCCAAAATCACCTGCCGAGTACGCCAGAACCACTTGGCGGACACTCCGGAATCACAGGTCGGGCATGCCGGAACCACCTCTCAGACTTGCCAGATCCATGTTCCGGACACGCCGGTACCACCTGCCGAGTATGCCGGAACCACCTGATCCACTCCCGAGGACCACCTGCTGGACACGCCAAAATCACCTGCTGGCTACGCCAGAACCACTCGGCAGACACTCCGGAATAACCTGCCAGGCATGCCGGAACCACCTATTAGACATGCCAGAAGGACGTGTCGGACACGCCAGAAACACCTACCGGACAGACCGGAACCACCTGCCAGACATCCAGGAACCACCTGCCGAGCACGCCGGAGCTGCGTGCTCGATAGGCCGGAACCACCTGCCAGACAGGCCAAAATCAACAGCTGGCTATGCTAGAAACACCTGGCGGACAGTCCAAAATCACCTGCCTGGCATGCAGGAACCACCTCTCAGACGTAACAGAATCACGTTCCGGACACGCTGGAACCACATCCTGGACAGACTGGAACCACCTGCCGAGCTCGCCGGAACCACCTGCTCGACTGGCAGGACAATCGTGCCGGACACGCCAAAAGGAACTGCCGGCTACACCAGAACCACTTAACCGACACTCCAGAATCACCTGCCTGGCATGCCAGAACCACCTCTCAGACGTGCCAGAAGCACGTGCCGGACATGCCGGAACGACCTACGGGACAGACCGGAACCACCTGCCTGACATGCCGGAACCACCTGCCGAGCACGCCAGAGCCACCTGCTCCCCTTGCCGGAACCACCTGCCAGACAGGCCAAAATCAACAGCTGGCTGTGCGAGAACCACCTGGGGGACAGTCCGGAATCACCTGCCAGCCATGGCGGAACCACCTCTCAGACGTACCAGAACCACGTGCCGGACAATCTGGAAACACGTACTGGACAGACTGGAACCACCTGCCGGCCACGCCTGAACCACCTGCCGAGCACGACGGAACCACCTGCCGGACACGCCAAAATCACCTGCGGGCTACTCCACAACCACTTGGAGGACTCTCCGGGATGACCTGCCGGGCATGCTGGAACCACCTCTCAGACGCGCCAGAACCATGTGGCAGACAGTCCGGAATCACCTGTTGGGCATGTGGAACCACCTCTGAGACGTACCAGAACCACCTGCCGGACACGCCAAAATCACCTGCCGGCTACGCCAGAACCACTTGGCGGACACTCCGGAATCACCTGCCGGGCATGCCAGCACAACCTCTCAGAAGTGCCAGAAGCACGTGCCGGACAGGCCGGAACCATCTCCCGGACAGACTGGAACCACAGGAAACACTCGCCGGAACCACCTGCTTGACTCACCGGTCCCACCTGCAGGACACACCAAAATCACCTGCCCGCTACACCAGAACCACTTGGCGCACAAGCCGGAATCACGTGAAGGGCATGCCGGCACAACCTCACAGACGTGCCAGAACCTCCTGCCGGACACCTCAGAACCACCTGCCAGACAGACTGCAACCACCTGCCGGACACGCGGGAACCACTGGCTCGACCCGCCGGAACCACTGCCACACATGCAAAATCACCTGCCGGCTACACCAGAACCACTTGGCAAACAATCCGGAATCACCTGAAGGGCATGCCGGAACCACCTCTCAGACATGCCAGAACCACGTGCCAATGACACCAGAATCACCTGCCGAGCATGCCGGAACCACCTGCTCGACTCGCCAGAACCACCTGCCAGTCATGCAAAAATCACCTGCCGGCTTCGCCACAACCAGTTGGTGAACACTTCCCCATCACCTGCCGGGCTTGCTGGAACCACCTGCCGGTCACGTCAAAATCACCTGCCAACTACGCCAGAACCACTTGTCGACACTGCGGAAACACCTGTCGGGCCGGCCAGAACTACATCTCAGACGTGCCAGAACCTTGTGCGTGTGATGCCGGAACCACACCCCGAACAGACGGAAACCACCTGCCAGACCCGCCTGAACCACCTGCCGAGCACGCCGGAGCCACCTGTTCGACTCACCGGAAGCACCTGCCAGACAGGCCAAAATCAACAGCTGGCTATGCGAGAACCATCTGGCGGACAGTCCGGAATCACCTGCCGGGCATGCAGGAACCACCTCTCAGATGTAACGGAACCACGAGCCGGACACGCTGGAACCACGTCCTGGACAGACTGGAACCACCTGCCGAGCACTCCGGAACCACCTGCTCGACTCGCACGACCCACGTGCTGGACACGCCAAAATGAACTTTCGGCTACACCAGAACCACTTACCCGACACTCCAGAATCACCTGCCTGGCATGCCAGAACCACGTCTCACACGTTCCAGAAGCACGTGCCGGACATGCCGGAACGACCGATCGGACAGAACGGAACCACCTGCCAGACACGCCGGAACCACCTGTTGAACACGCCACAGCCACCTGCTCGACTCGCCGGATCCACCGGCCGGACAGGCCAATATCAACTGCTGGCTATGCCAGAACCACCTGGGGGACAGTCCGGAATCACTTGCCAGCCATGGCGGAACCACCTCTCAGACGTACAAGAACCACGTGCCGGACAAGCTGGAAACACTTACTGGACAGACTGGAACCACCTGCCGGCCACGCCTGAACCACCTGCCGAGCACGACGGAACCACCTGCCGGACACGCCAAAATCACCTGCGGGGTACACCAGAACCACTTGGAGAACTCTCCGGGATGACCTGCCGGGCATGCTGGAACCACCTCTCAGACGTACCAGAAGCACGTGGCGGACACCCCAGCACCACCTGCCGGACAGACCGCAACCACCTGCCGGACAGGCCGGAACCACCGGCTCGACCCGACGGAACCACCGCCAGACATGCAAAATCACCTGCCGGCTACGCCAGAACCACTTGGCGAACACTCCGGAATCACCTGCCGGGCATGCCGGAACCACCTCTCAGACATGCCAGAACCACGTGCCAATGACCCCGGAAGCACCTGTCGAGCACGCCGGAACCACCTGCTCGACTCGCCAGAACCACCTGCCGGACACGCCAAAATCACCTGCCGGCTACGCCACAACCACTCGGCAGGCACTCCGGTATCAGCTGCCGGGCATGCCGGAACCACCTCTCAGAGGTGCCAGAACCACATGCCGGAGAGACTGGAAGCAACTGCCGAACTCGCCGGAAACACCTGCTGGACATGCCGGAACCACCTGCCTGACAGTCCAAAATCATATGCCGGCTATGCCAAAACCACTTGGTGGACGCTCCAGAATCTCCTGGAGGGCATGCCGGAACCACGTCATGGACAGACTGCAAACACCTGCCAGACACGCCAGAACCACCTTCTCGAGTCGCCAGAACCACCTGCCGGACACGCCAAAATCACCTGCCGGCTACGCCACAACCAGTTGGTGAACACTTCGGAATCACCTGCCGCGCTTGCCGGAACCACCTGCCGGTCACGCCAAAATCACCTGCCGGCTACGCCAGAACCACTCGGCAGAGACTCCGGAACCACCTCCAGGACAGACCAGAATCACCTGCCGGACACGCCGGAACCACCTGCTCGACTCGCCAGAGCCACCTGCCGGACACGCCAAAATCACCTGCCGGCTACGCCAGAACCACTCGGCAGAGACTCCGGAACCACCTCCAGGACAGACCGGAATCACCTGCCGGACACGCCGGGACCACCTGCTTGACTCGCCAGAACCACCTGCCGGACACGCCAAAATCACCAGCCGGCTACTCCACAACCACTTGTCGAACACTCCAGAATCACCTGCCGGGCATGTTGGAAGCACCTCTCAGACGCGCCAGAACCATGTGGCAGAGAGTCCGGAATCACCTGTTGGGCATGTGGAACCACCTCTGAGACGTACCAGAACCACCTGCCGGACACGCCAAAATCACCTGCCGGCTATGCCAGAACCACTTGGCGGACACTCCGGAATCACCTGCCGGGCATGCCAGAACCAGCTCTCAGAAACACCAGAACCACATGCTGGACACGCCGGAAGCACCTGCTGAGCATGCCTGAGCCACCTGCTCGACTCGCAAGAAACACCTGCCGGACACGCCAATATCACCTGCCGAGTACGCCAGAACCACTTGGCGGACACTCCGGAATCACAGGTCGGGCATGCCAGAACCACCTCTCAGACTTGCCAGAACCATGGTCCGGACACGCCGGTACCACCTGCCGAGTATGCCGGAACCACCTGATCCACTCCCGAGGACCACCTGCTGGACACGCCAAAATCGCCTGCTGGCTACGCCAGAACCACTCGGCAGACACTCCGGAATAACCTGCCAGGCATGCCGGAACCACCTATTAGACATGCCAGAAGGACGTGTCGGACACGCCGGAAACACCTACCGGACAGACCGGAACCACCTGCCAGACATCCCGGAACCACCTGCCGAGCACGCCGGAGCTGCGTGCTCGATAGGCCGGAACCACCTGCCAGAGAGGCCAAAATCAACAGCTGGCTATGCTAGAAACACCTGGCGGACAGTCCAAAATCACCTGCCTGGCATGCAGGAACCACCTCTCACACATTCCAGAAGCACGTGCCGGACATGCCGGAACGACCGATCGGACAGAACGGAACCACCTGCCTGACATGCCGGAACCACCTGCTGAACACGCCACAGCCACCTGCTCGACTCGCCGGATCCACCGGCCGGACAGGCCAATATCAACTGCTGGCTATGCCAGAACCACCTGGGGGACAGTCCGGAATCACCTGCCAGCCATGGCGGAACCACCTCTCAGACGTACAAGAACCACGTGCCGGACAAGCTCGAAACACTTACTGGACAGACTGGAACCACCTGCCGGCCACGCCTGAACCACCTGCCGAGCACGATGGAACCACCTGCCGGACACGCCAAAATCACCTGCGGGGTACACCAGAACCACTTGGAGAACTCTCCGGGATGACCTGCCGGGCATGCTGGAACCACCTCTCAGACGTACCAGAAGCACGTGGCGGACACCCCAGCACCACCTGCCGGACAGACCGCAACCACCTGCCGGACAGGCCGGAACCACCGGCTCGACCCGACGGAACCACCGCCAGACATGCAAAATCACCTGCCGGCTACGCCAGAACCACTTGGCGAACACTCCGGAATCACCTGCCGGGCATGCCGGAACCACCTCTCAGACATGCCAGAACCACGTGCCAATGACCCCGGAAGCACCTGTCGAGCACGCCGGAACCACCTGCTCGACTCGCCAGAACCACCTGCCGGACACGCCAAAATCACCTGCCGGCTACGCCACAACCACTCGGCAGGCACTCCGGTATCAGCTGCCGGGCATGCCGGAACCACCTCTCAGAGGTGCCAGAACCACATGCCGGAGAGACTGGAAGCAACTGCCGAACTCGCCGGAAACACCTGCTGGACATGCCGGAACCACCTGCCTGACAGTCCAAAATCATATGCCGGCTATGCCAAAACCACTTGGTGGACGCTCCAGAATCTCCTGGAGGGCATGCCGGAACCACGTCATGGACAGACTGCAAACACCTGCCAGACACGCCAGAACCACCTTCTCGAGTCGCCAGAACCACCTGCCGGACACGCCAAAATCACCTGCCGGCTACGCCACAACCAGTTGGTGAACACTTCGGAATCACCTGCCGCGCTTGCCGGAACCACCTGCCGGTCACGCCAAAATCACCTGCCGGCTACGCCAGAACCACTCGGCAGAGACTCCGGAACCACCTCCAGGACAGACCAGAATCACCTGCCGGACACGCCGGAACCACCTGCTCGACTCGCCAGAGCCACCTGCCGGACACGCCAAAATCACCAGCCGGCTACTCCACAACCACTTGTCGAACACTCCAGAATCACCTGCCGGGCATGTTGGAAGCACCTCTCAGACGCGCCAGAACCATGTGGCAGAGAGTCCGGAATCACCTGTTGGGCATGTGGAACCACCTCTGAGACATACCAGAACCACCTGCCGGACACGCCAAAATCACCTGCCGGCTATGCCAGAACCACTTGGCGGACACTCCGGAATCACCTGCCGGGCATGCCAGAACCAGCTCTCAGAAACACCAGAACCACATGCTGGACACGCCGGAAGCACCTGCTGAGCATGCCTGAGCCACCTGCTCGACTCGCAAGAAACACCTGCCGGACACGCCAAAATCACCTGCCGAGTACGCCAGAACCACTTGGCGGACACTCCGGAATCACAGGTCGGGCATGCCAGAACCACCTCTCAGACTTGCCAGAACCATGGTCCGGACACGCCGGTACCACCTGCCGAGTATGCCGGAACCACCTGATCCACTCCCGAGGACCACCTGCTGGACACGCCAAAATCACCTGCTGGCTACGCCAGAACCACTCGGCAGACACTCCGGAATAACCTGCCAGGCATGCCGGAACCACCTATTAGACATGCCAGAAGGACGTGTCGGACACGCCGGAAACACCTACCGGACAGACCGGAACCACCTGCCAGACATCCAGGAACCACCTGCCGAGCACGCCAGAGCTGCGTGCTCGATAGGCCGGAACCACCTGCCAGACAGGCCAAAATCAACAGCTGGCTATGCTAGAAACACCTGGCGGACAGTCCAAAATCACCTGCCTGGCATGCAGGAACCACCTCTCAGACGTAACAGAACCACGTTCCGGACACGCTGGAACCAAATCCTGGACAGACTGAACCACCTGCCGAGCTCGCCGGAACCACCTGCTCGACTGGCAGGACAATCGTGCCGGACACGCCAAAAGGAACTGCCGGCTACACCAGAACCACTTAACCGACACTCCAGAATCACCTGCCTGGCATGCCAGAACCACCTCTCAGACGTGCCAGAAGTACGTGCCGGACATGCCGGGACGACCTACGGGACAGACCGGAACCACCTGCCTGACATGCCGGAACCACCTGCCGAGCACGCCAGAGCCACCTGCTCCCCTTGCCGGAACCACCTGCCAGACAGGCCAAAATCAACAGCTGGCTGTGCGAGAACCACCTGGGGGACAGTCCGGAATCACCTGCCAGCCATGGCGGAACCACCTCTCAGACGTACCAGAACCACGTGCCGGACAATCTGGAAACACGTACTGGACAGACTGGAACCACCTGCCGGCCACGCCTGAACCACCTGCCGAGCACGACGGAACCACCTGCCGGACACGCCAAAATCACCTGCGGGCTACTCCACAACCACTTGGAGGACTCTCCGGGATGACCTGCCGGGCATGCTGGAACCACCTCTCAGACGCGCCAGAACCATGTGGCAGACAGTCCGGAATCACCTGTTGGGCATGTGGAACCACCTCTGAGACGTACCAGAACCACCTGCCGGACACGCCAAAATCACCTGCCGGCTACGCCAGAACCACTTGGCGGACACTCCGGAATCACCTGCCGGGCATGCCAGCACAACCTCTCAGAAGTGCCAGAAGCACGTGCCGGACAGGCCGGAACCATCTCCCGGACAGACTGGAACCACAGGAAACACTCGCCGGAACCACCTGCTTGACTCACCGGTCCCACCTGCAGGACACACCAAAATCACCTGCCCGCTACACCAGAACCACTTGGCGCACAAGCCGGAATCACGTGAAGGGCATGCCGGCACAACCTCACAGACGTGCCAGAACCTCCTGCCGGACACCTCAGAACCACCTGCCAGACAGACTGCAACCACCTGCCGGACACGCGGGAACCACCGGCTCGACCCGCCGGAACCACTGCCAGACATGCAAAATCACCTGCCGGCTACACCAGAACCACTTGGCAAACAATCCGGAATCACCTGAAGGGCATGCCGGAACCACCTCTCAGACATGCCAGAACCACGTGCCAATGACACCAGAAGCACCTGCCGAGCATGCCGGAACCACCTGCTCGACTCGCCAGAACCACCTGCCAGTCATGCAAAAATCACCTGCCGGCTTCGCCACAACCAGTTGGTGAACACTTCCCCATCACCTGCCGGGCTTGCTGGAACCACCTGCCGGTCACGTCAAAATCACCTGCCAACTACGCCAGAACCACCTGTCGACACTGCGGAAACACCTGTCGGGCCGGCCAGAACTACATCTCAGACGTGCCAGAACCTTGTGCGTGTGATGCCGGAACCACACCCCGAACAGACGGAAACCACCTGCCAGACCCGCCTGAACCACCTGCCGAGCACGCCGGAGCCACCTGTTCGACTCACCGGAAGCACCTGCCAGACAGGCCAAAATCAACAGCTGGCTATGCGAGAACCATCTGGCGGACAGTCCGGAATCACCTGCCGGGCATGCAGGAACCACCTCTCAGATGTAACGGAACCACGAGCCGGACACGCTGGAACCACGTCCTGGACAGACTGGAACCACCTGCCGAGCACTCCGGAACCACCTGCTCGACTCGCACGACCCACGTGCTGGACACGCCAAAATGAACTTTCGGCTACACCAGAACCACTTACCCGACACTCCAGAATCACCTGCCTGGCATGCCAGAACCACCTCTCACACGTTCCAGAAGCACGTGCCGGACATGCCGGAACGACCGATCGGACAGAACGGAACCACCTGCCTGACATGCCGGAACCACCTGCTGAACACGCCACAGCCACCTGCTCGACTCGCCGGATCCACCGGCCGGACAGGCCAATATCAACTGCTGGCTATGCCAGAACCACCTGGGGGACAGTCCGGAATCACCTGCCAGCCATGGCGGAACCACCTCTCAGACGTACAAGAACCACGTGCCGGACAAGCTCGAAACACTTACTGGACAGACTGGAACCACCTGCCGGCCACGCCTGAACCACCTGCCGAGCACGATGGAACCACCTGCCGGACACGCCAAAATCACCTGCGGGGTACACCAGAACCACTTGGAGAACTCTCCGGGATGACCTGCCGGGCATGCTGGAACCACCTCTCAGACGTACCAGAAGCACGTGGCGGACACCCCAGCACCACCTGCCGGACAGACCGCAACCACCTGCCGGACAGGCCGGAACCACCGGCTCGACCCGACGGAACCACCGCCAGACATGCAAAATCACCTGCCGGCTACGCCAGAACCACTTGGCGAACACTCCGGAATCACCTGCCGGGCATGCCGGAACCACCTCTCAGACATGCCAGAACCACCTGCCAATGACCCCGGAAGCACCTGTCGAGCACGCCGGAACCACCTGCTCGACTCGCCAGAACCACCTGCCGGACACGCCAAAATCACCTGCCGGCTACGCCACAACCACTCGGCAGGCACTCCGGTATCAGCTGCCGGGCATGCCGGAACCACCTCTCAGAGGTGCCAGAACCACATGCCGGAGAGACTGGAAGCAACTGCCGAACTCGCCGGAAACACCTGCTGGACATGCCGGAACCACCTGCCTGACAGTCCAAAATCATATGCCGGCTATGCCAAAACCACTTGGTGGACGCTCCAGAATCTCCTGGAGGGCATGCCGGAACCACGTCATGGACAGACTGCAAACACCTGCCAGACACGCCAGAACCACCTTCTCGAGTCGCCAGAACCACCTGCCGGACACGCCAAAATCACCTGCCGGCTACGCCACAACCAGTTGGTGAACACTTCGGAATCACCTGCCGCGCTTGCCGGAACCACCTGCCGGTCACGCCAAAATCACCTGCCGGCTACGCCAGAACCACTCGGCAGAGACTCCGGAACCACCTCCAGGACAGACCAGAATCACCTGCCGGACACGCCGGAACCACCTGCTCGACTCGCCAGAGCCACCTGCCGGACACGCCAAAATCACCTGCCGGCTACGCCAGAACCACTCGGCAGAGACTCCGGAACCACCTCCAGGACAGACCGGAATCACCTGCCGGACACGCCGGGACCACCTGCTTGACTCGCCAGAACCACCTGCCGGACACGCCAAAATCACCAGCCGGCTACTCCACAACCACTTGTCGAACACTCCAGAATCACCTGCCGGGCATGTTGGAAGCACCTCTCAGACGCGCCAGAACCATGTGGCAGAGAGTCCGGAATCACCTGTTGGGCATGTGGAACCACCTCTGAGACGTACCAGAACCACCTGCCGGACACGCCAAAATCACCTGCCGGCTATGCCAGAACCACTTGGCGGACACTCCGGAATCACCTGCCGGGCATGCCAGAACCAGCTCTCAGAAACACCAGAACCACATGCTGGACACGCCGGAAGCACCTGCTGAGCATGCCTGAGCCACCTGCTCGACTCGCAAGAAACACCTGCCGGACACGCCAAAATCACCTGCCGAGTACGCCAGAACCACTTGGCGGACACTCCGGAATCACAGGTCGGGCATGCCAGAACCACCTCTCAGACTTGCCAGAACCATGGTCCGGACACGCCGGTACCACCTGCCGAGTATGCCGGAACCACCTGATCCACTCCCGAGGACCACCTGCTGGACACGCCAAAATCACCTGCTGGCTACGCCAGAACCACTCGGCAGACACTCCGGAATAACCTGCCAGGCATGCCGGAACCACCTATTAGACATGCCAGAAGGACGTGTCGGACACGCCGGAAACACCTACCGGACAGACCGGAACCACCTGCCAGACATCCAGGAACCACCTGCCGAGCACGCCGGAGCTGCGTGCTCGATAGGCCGGAACCACCTGCCAGACAGGCCAAAATCAACAGCTGGCTATGCTAGAAACACCTGGCGGACAGTCCAAAATCACCTGCCTGGCATGCAGGAACCACCTCTCAGACGTAACAGAACCACGTTCCGGACACGCTGGAACCACATCCTGGACAGACTGGAACCACCTGCCGAGCTCGCCGGAACCACCTGCTCGACTGGCAGGACAATCGTGCCGGACACGCCAAAAGGAACTGCCGGCTACACCAGAACCACTTAACCGACACTCCAGAATCACCTGCCTGGCATGCCAGAACCACCTCTCAGACGTGCCAGAAGCACGTGCCGGACATGCCGGGACGACCTACGGGACAGACCGGAACCACCTGCCTGACATGCCGGAACCACCTGCCGAGCACGCCAGAGCCACCTGCTCCCCTTGCCGGAACCACCTGCCAGACAGGCCAAAATCAACAGCTGGCTGTGCGAGAACCACCTGGGGGACAGTCCGGAATCACCTGCCAGCCATGGCGGAACCACCTCTCAGACGTACCAGAACCACGTGCCGGACAATCTGGAAACACGTACTGGACAGACTGGAACCACCTGCCGGCCACGCCTGAACCACCTGCCGAGCACGACGGAACCACCTGCCGGACACGCCAAAATCACCTGCGGGCTACTCCACAACCACTTGGAGGACTCTCCGGGATGACCTGCCGGGCATGCTGGAACCACCTCTCAGACGCGCCAGAACCATGTGGCAGACAGTCCGGAATCACCTGTTGGGCATGTGGAACCACCTCTGAGACGTACCAGAACCACCTGCCGGACACGCCAAAATCACCTGCCGGCTACGCCAGAACCACTTGGCGGACACTCCGGAATCACCTGCCGGGCATGCCAGCACAACCTCTCAGAAGTGCCAGAAGCACGTGCCGGACAGGCCGGAACCATCTCCCGGACAGACTGGAACCACAGGAAACACTCGCCGGAACCACCTGCTTGACTCACCGGTCCCACCTGCAGGACACACCAAAATCACCTGCCCGCTACACCAGAACCACTTGGCGCACAAGCCGGAATCACGTGAAGGGCATGCCGGCACAACCTCACAGACGTGCCAGAACCTCCTGCCGGACACCTCAGAACCACCTGCCAGACAGACTGCAACCACCTGCCGGACACGCGGGAACCACCGGCTCGACCCGCCGGAACCACTGCCAGACATGCAAAATCACCTGCCGGCTACACCAGAACCACTTGGCAAACAATCCGGAATCACCTGAAGGGCATGCCGGAACCACCTCTCAGACATGCCAGAACCACGTGCCAATGACACCAGAAGCACCTGCCGAGCATGCCGGAACCACCTGCTCGACTCGCCAGAACCACCTGCCAGTCATGCAAAAATCACCTGCCGGCTTCGCCACAACCAGTTGGTGAACACTTCCCCATCACCTGCCGGGCTTGCTGGAACCACCTGCCGGTCACGTCAAAATCACCTGCCAACTACGCCAGAACCACTTGTCGACACTGCGGAAACACCTGTCGGGCCGGCCAGAACTACATCTCAGACGTGCCAGAACCTTGTGCGTGTGATGCCGGAACCACACCCCGAACAGACGGAAACCACCTGCCAGACCCGCCTGAACCACCTGCCGAGCACGCCGGAGCCACCTGTTCGACTCACCGGAAGCACCTGCCAGACAGGCCAAAATCAACAGCTGGCTATGCGAGAACCATCTGGCGGACAGTCCGGAATCACCTGCCGGGCATGCAGGAACCACCTCTCAGATGTAACGGAACCACGAGCCGGACACGCTGGAACCACGTCCTGGACAGACTGGAACCACCTGCCGAGCACTCCGGAACCACCTGCTCGACTCGCACGACCCACGTGCTGGACACGCCAAAATGAACTTTCGGCTACACCAGAACCACTTACCCGACACTCCAGAATCACCTGCCTGGCATGCCAGAACCACCTCTCACACGTTCCAGGAGCACGTGCCGGACATGCCGGAACGACCGATCGGACAGAACGGAACCACCTGCCAGACACGCCAGAACCACCTGCTGAACACGCCACAGCCACCTGCTTGACTCGCCGGATCCACCGGCCGGACAGGCCAATATCAACTGCTGGCTATGCCAGAACCACCTGGGGGACAGTCCGGAATCACCTGCCAGCCATGGCGGAACCACCTCTCAGACGTACAAGAACCACGTGCCGGACAAGCTCGAAACACTTACTGGACAGACTGGAACCACCTGCCGGCCACGCCTGAACCACCTGCCGAGCACGATGGAACCACCTGCCGGACACGCCAAAATCACCTGCGGGGTACACCAGAACCACTTGGAGAACTCTCCGGGATGACCTGCCAGGCATGCTGGAACCACCTCTCAGACGTACCAGAAGCACGTGGCGGACACCCCAGCACCACCTGCCGGACAGACCGCAACCACCTGCCGGACAGGCCGGAACCACCGGCTCGACCCGACGGAACCACCGCCAGACATGCAAAATCACCTGCCGGCTACGCCAGAACCACTTGGCGAACACTCCGGAATCACCTGCCGGGCATGCCGGAACCACCTCTCAGACATGCCAGAACCACGTGCCAATGACCCCGGAAGCACCTGTCGAGCACGCCGGAACCACCTGCTCGACTCGCCAGAACCACCTGCCGGACACACCAAAATCACCTGCCGGCTACGCCACAACCACTCGGCAGGCACTCCGGTATCAGCTGCCGGGCATGCCGGAACCACCTCTCAGAGGTGCCAGAACCACATGCCGGAGAGACTGGAAGCAACTGCCGAACTCGCCGGAAACACCTGCTGGACATGCCGGAACCACCTGCCTGACAGTCCAAAATCATATGCCGGCTATGCCAAAACCACTTGGTGGACGCTCCAGAATCTCCTGGAGGGCATGCCGGAACCACGTCATGGACAGACTGCAAACACCTGCCAGACACGCCAGAACCACCTTCTCGAGTCGCCAGAACCACCTGCCGGACACGCCAAAATCACCTGCCGGCTACGCCACAACCAGTTGGTGAACACTTCGGAATCACCTGCCGCGCTTGCCGGAACCACCTGCCGGTCACGCCAAAATCACCTGCCGGCTACGCCAGAACCACTCGGCAGAGACTCCGGAACCACCTCCAGGACAGACCAGAATCACCTGCCGGACACGCCGGAACCACCTGCTCGACTCGCCAGAGCCACCTGCCGGACACGCCAAAATCACCTGCCGGCTACGCCAGAACCACTCGGCAGAGACTCCGGAACCACCTCCAGGACAGACCGGAATCACCTGCCGGACACGCCGGGACCACCTGCTTGACTCGCCAGAACCACCTGCCGGACACGCCAAAATCACCAGCCGGCTACTCCACAACCACTTGTCGAACACTCCAGAATCACCTGCCGGGCATGTTGGAAGCACCTCTCAGACGCGCCAGAACCATGTGGCAGAGAGTCCGGAATCACCTGTTGGGCATGTGGAACCACCTCTGAGACGTACCAGAACCACCTGCCGGACACGCCAAAATCACCTGCCGGCTATGCCAGAACCACTTGGCGGACACTCCGGAATCACCTGCCGGGCATGCCAGAACCAGCTCTCAGAAACACCAGAACCACATGCTGGACACGCCGGAAGCACCTGCTGAGCATGCCTGAGCCACCTGCTCGACTCGCAAGAAACACCTGCCGGACACGCCAAAATCACCTGCCGAGTACGCCAGAACCACTTGGCGGACACTCCGGAATCACAGGTCGGGCAGGCCAGAACCACCTCTCAGACTTGCCAGAACCATGGTCCGGACACGCCGGAACCACCTGCTCGACTCGCCAGAGCCACCTGCCGGACACGCCAAAATCACCTGCCGGCTACGCCAGAACCACTCGGCAGAGACTCCGGAACCACCTCCAGGACAGACCGGAATCACCTGCCGGACACGCCGGGACCACCTGCTTGACTCGCCAGAACCACCTGCCGGACACGCCAAAATCACCAGCCGGCTACTCCACAACCACTTGTCGAACACTCCAGAATCACCTGCCGGGCATGTTGGAAGCACCTCTCAGACGCGCCAGAACCATGTGGCAGAGAGTCCGGAATCACCTGTTGGGCATGTGGAACCACCTCTGAGACGTACCAGAACCACCTGCCGGACACGCCAAAATCACCTGCCGGCTATGCCAGAACCACTTGGCGGACACTCCGGAATCACCTGCCGGGCATGCCAGAACCAGCTCTCAGAAACACCAGAACCACATGCTGGACACGCCGGAAGCACCTGCTGAGCATGCCTGAGCCACCTGCTCGACTCGCAAGAAACACCTGCCGGACACGCCAAAATCACCTGCCGAGTACGCCAGAACCACTTGGCGGACACTCCGGAATCACAGGTCGGGCATGCCAGAACCACCTCTCAGACTTGCCAGAACCATGGTCCGGACACGCCGGTACCACCTGCCGAGTATGCCGGAACCACCTGATCCACTCCCGAGGACCACCTGCTGGACACGCCAAAATCACCTGCTGGCTACGCCAGAACCACTCGGCAGACACTCCGGAATAACCTGCCAGGCATGCCGGAACCACCTATTAGACATGCCAGAAGGACGTGTCGGACACGCCGGAAACACCTACCGGACAGACCGGAACCACCTGCCAGACATCCAGGAACCACCTGCCGAGCACGCCGGAGCTGCGTGCTCGATAGGCCGGAACCACCTGCCAGACAGGCCAAAATCAACAGCTGGCTATGCTAGAAACACCTGGCGGACAGTCCAAAATCACCTGCCTGGCATGCAGGAACCACCTCTCAGACGTAACAGAACCACGTTCCGGACACGCTGGAACCACATCCTGGACAGACTGAACCACCTGCCGAGCTCGCCGGAACCACCTGCTCGACTGGCAGGACAATCGTGCCGGACACGCCAAAAGGAACTGCCGGCTACACCAGAACCACTTAACCGACACTCCAGAATCACCTGCCTGGCATGCCAGAACCACCTCTCAGACGTGCCAGAAGCACGTGCCGGACATGCCGGGACGACCTACGGGACAGACCGGAACCACCTGCCTGACATGCCGGAACCACCTGCCGAGCACGCCAGAGCCACCTGCTCCCCTTGCCGGAACCACCTACCAGACAGGCCAAAATCAACAGCTGGCTGTGCGAGAACCACCTGGGGGACAGTCCGGAATCACCTGCCAGCCATGGCGGAACCACCTCTCAGACGTACCAGAACCACGTGCCGGACAATCTGGAAACACGTACTGGACAGACTGGAACCACCTGCCGGCCACGCCTGAACCACCTGCCGAGCACGACGGAACCACCTGCCGGACACGCCAAAATCACCTGCGGGCTACTCCACAACCACTTGGAGGACTCTCCGGGATGACCTGCCGGGCATGCTGGAACCACCTCTCAGACGCGCCAGAACCATGTGGCAGACAGTCCGGAATCACCTGTTGGGCATGTGGAACCACCTCTGAGACGTACCAGAACCACCTGCCGGACACGCCAAAATCACCTGCCGGCTACGCCAGAACCACTTGGCGGACACTCCGGAATCACCTGCCGGGCATGCCAGCACAACCTCTCAGAAGTGCCAGAAGCACGTGCCGGACAGGCCGGAACCATCTCCCGGACAGACTGGAACCACAGGAAACACTCGCTGGAACCACCTGCTTGACTCACCGGTCCCACCTGCAGGACACACCAAAATCACCTGCCCGCTACACCAGAACCACTTGGCGCACAAGCCGGAATCACGTGAAGGGCATGCCGGCACAACCTCACAGACGTGCCAGAACCTCCTGCCGGACACCTCAGAACCACCTGCCAGACAGACTGCAACCACCTGCCGGACACGCGGGAACCACCGGCTCGACCCGCCGGAACCACTGCCAGACATGCAAAATCACCTGCCGGCTACACCAGAACCACTTGGCAAACACTCCGGAATCACCTGCCGGGCATGCCGGAACCACCTCTCAGACATGCCAGAACCACGTGCCAATGACACCAGAAGCACCTGCCGAGCATGCCGGAACCACCTGCTCGACTCGCCAGAACCACCTGCCAGTCATGCAAAAATCACCTGCCGGCTTCGCCACAACCAGTTGGTGAACACTTCCCCATCACCTGCCGGGCTTGCTGGAACCACCTGACGGTCACGTCAAAATCACCTGCCAACTACGCCAGAACCACTTGTCGACACTGCGGAAACACCTGTCGGGCCGGCCAGAACTACATCTCAGACGTGCCAGAACCTTGTGCGTGTGATGCCGGAACCACACCCCGAACAGACCAAAACCACCTGCCAGACCCGCCTGAACCACCTGCCGAGCACGCCGGAGCCACCTGTTCGACTCACCGGAAGCACCTGCCAGACAGGCCAAAATCAACAGCTGGCTATGCGAGAACCATCTGGCGGACAGTCCGGAATCACCTGCCGGGCATGCAGGAACCACCTCTCAGATGTAACGGAACCACGAGCCGGACACGCTGGAACCACGTCCTGGACAGACTGGAACCACCTGCCGAGCACTCCGGAACCACCTGCTCGACTCGCACGACCCACGTGCTGGACACGCCAAAATGAACTTTCGGCTACACCAGAACCACTTACCCGACACTCCAGAATCACCTGCCTGGCATGCCAGAACCACCTCTCACACGTTGCAGAAGCACGTGCCGGACATGCCGGAACGACCGATCGGACAGAACGGAACCACCTGCCAGACACGCCGGAACCACCTGCTGAACACGCCACAGCCACCTGCTCGACTCGCCGGATCCACCGGCCGGACAGGCCAATATCAACTGCTGGCTATGCCAGAACCACCTGGGGGACAGTCCGGAATCACCTGCCAGCCATGGCGGAACCACCTCTCAGACGTACAAGAACCACGTGCCGGACAAGCTCGAAACACTTACTGGACAGACTGGAACCACCTGCCGGCCACGCCTGAACCACCTGCCGAGCACGATGGAACCACCTGCCGGACACGCCAAAATCACCTGCGGCGTACACCAGAACCACTTGGAGAACTCTCCGGGATGACCTGCCGGGCATGCTGGAACCACCTCTCAGATGTACCAGAAGCACGTGGCGGACACCCCAGCACCACCTGCCGGACAGACCGCAACCACCTGCCGGACAGGCCGGAACCACCGGCTCGACCCGACGGAACCACCGCCAGACATGCAAAATCACCTGCCGGCTACGCCAGAACCACTTGGCGAACACTCCGGAATCACCTGCCGGGCATGCCGGAACCACCTCTCAGACATGCCAGAACCACGTGCCAATGACCCCGGAAGCACCTGTCGAGCACGCCGGAACCACCTGCTCGACTCGCCAGAACCACCTGCCGGACACGCCAAAATCACCTGCCGGCTACGCCACAACCACTCGGCAGGCACTCCGGTATCAGCTGCCGGGCATGCCGGAACCACCTCTCAGAGGTGCCAGAACCACATGCCGGAGAGACTGGAAGCAACTGCCGAACTCGCCGGAAACACCTGCTGGACATGCCGGAACCACCTGCCTGACAGTCCAAAATCATATGCCGGCTATGCCAAAACCACTTGGTGGACGCTCCAGAATCTCCTGGAGGGCATGCCGGAACCACGTCATGGACAGACTGCAAACACCTGCCAGACACGCCAGAACCACCTTCTCGAGTCGCCAGAACCACCTGCCGGACACGCCAAAATCACCTGCCGGCTACGCCACAACCAGTTGGTGAACACTTCGGAATCACCTGCCGCGCTTGCCGGAACCACCTGCCGGTCACGCCAAAATCACCTGCCGGCTACGCCAGAACCACTCGGCAGAGACTCCGGAACCACCTCCAGGACAGACCAGAATCACCTGCCGGACACGCCGGAACCACCTGCTCGACTCCCCAGAGCCACCTGCCGGACACGCCAAAATCACCTGCCGGCTACACCAGAACCACTCGGCAGAGACTCCGGAACCACCTCCAGGACAGACCGGAATCACCTGCCGGACACGCCGGGACCACCTGCTTGACTCGCCAGAACCACCTGCCGGACACGCCAAAATCACCAGCCGGCTACTCCACAACCACTTGTCGAACACTCCAGAATCACCTGCCGGGCATGTTGGAAGCACCTCTCAGACGCGCCAGAACCATGTGGCAGAGAGTCCGGAATCACCTGTTGGGCATGTGGAACCACCTCTGAGACGTACCAGAACCACCTGCCGGACACGCCAAAATCACCTGCCGGCTATGCCAGAACCACTTGGCGGACACTCCGGAATCACCTGCCGGGCATGCCAGAACCAGCTCTCAGAAACACCAGAACCACATGCTGGACACGCCGGAAGCACCTGCTGAGCATGCCTGAGCCACCTGCTCGACTCGCAAGAAACACCTGCCGGACACGCCAAAATCACCTGCCGAGTACGCCAGAACCACTTGGCGGACACTCCGGAATCACAGGTCGGGCATGCCAGAACCACCTCTCAGACTTGCCAGAACCATGTTCCGGACACGCCGGTACCACCTGCCGAGTATGCCGGAACCACCTGATCCACTCCCGAGGACCACCTGCTGGACACGCCAAAATCACCTGCTGGCTACGCCAGAACCACTCGGCAGACACTCCGGAATAACCTGCCAGGCATGCCGGAACCACCTATTAGACATGCCAGAAGGACGTGTCGGACACGCCGGAAACACCTACCGGACAGACCGGAACCACCTGCCAGACATCCAGGAACCACCTGCCGAGCACGCCGGAGCTGCGTGCTCGATAGGCCGGAACCACCTGCCAGACAGGCCAAAATCAACAGCTGGCTATGCTAGAAACACCTGGCGGACAGTCCAAAATCACCTGCCTGGCATGCAGGAACCACCTCTCAGACGTAACAGAACCACGTTCCGGACACGCTGGAACCACATCCTGGACAGACTGAACCACCTGCCGAGCTCGCCGGAACCACCTGCTCGACTGGCAGGACAATCGTGCCGGACACGCCAAAAGGAACTGCCGGCTACACCAGAACCACTTAACCGACACTCCAGAATCACCTGCCTGGCATGCCAGAACCACCTCTCAGACGTGCCAGAAGTACGTGCCGGACATGCCGGGACGACCTACGGGACAGACCGGAACCACCTGCCTGACATGCCGGAACCACCTGCCGAGCACGCCAGAGCCACCTGCTCCCCTTGCCGGAACCACCTGCCAGACAGGCCAAAATCAACAGCTGGCTGTGCGAGAACCACCTGGGGGACAGTCCGGAATCACCTGCCAGCCATGGCGGAACCACCTCTCAGACGTACCAGAACCACGTGCCGGACAATCTGGAAACACGTACTGGACAGACTGGAACCACCTGCCGGCCACGCCTGAACCACCTGCCGAGCACGACGGAACCACCTGCCGGACACGCCAAAATCACCTGCGGGCTACTCCACAACCACTTGGAGGACTCTCCGGGATGACCTGCCGGGCATGCTGGAACCACCTCTCAGACGCGCCAGAACCATGTGGCAGACAGTCCGGAATCACCTGTTGGGCATGTGGAACCACCTCTGAGACGTACCAGAACCACCTGCCGGACACGCCAAAATCACCTGCCGGCTACGCCAGAACCACTTGGCGGACACTCCGGAATCACCTGCCAGGCATGCCAGCACAACCTCTCAGAAGTGCCAGAAGCACGTGCCGGACAGGCCGGAACCATCTCCCGGACAGACTGGAACCACAGGAAACACTCGCCGGAACCACCTGCTTGACTCACCGGTCCCACCTGCAGGACACACCAAAATCACCTGCCCGCTACACCAGAACCACTTGGCGCACAAGCCGGAATCACGTGAAGGGCATGCCGGCACAACCTCACAGACGTGCCAGAACCTCCTGCCGGACACCTCAGAACCACCTGCCAGACAGACTGCAACCACCTGCCGGACACGCGGGAACCACCGGCTCGACCCGCCGGAACCACTGCCAGACATGCAAAATCACCTGCCGGCTACACCAGAACCACTTGGCAAACAATCCGGAATCACCTGAAGGGCATGCCGGAACCACCTCTCAGACATGCCAGAACCACGTGCCAATGACACCAGAAGCACCTGCCGAGCATGCCGGAACCACCTGCTCGACTCGCCAGAACCACCTGCCAGTCATGCAAAAATCACCTGCCGGCTTCGCCACAACCAGTTGGTGAACACTTCCCCATCACCTGCCGGGCTTGCTGGAACCACCTGACGGTCACGTCAAAATCACCTGCCAACTACGCCAGAACCACTTGTCGACACTGCGGAAACACCTGTCGGGCCGGCCAGAACTACATCTCAGACGTGCCAGAACCTTGTGCGTGTGATGCCGGAACCACACCCCGAACAGACGGAAACCACCTGCCAGACCCGCCTGAACCACCTGCCGAGCACGCCGGAGCCACCTGTTCGACTCACCGGAAGCACCTGCCAGACAGGCCAAAATCAACAGCTGGCTATGCGAGAACCATCTGGCGGACAGTCCGGAATCACCTGCCGGGCATGCAGGAACCACCTCTCAGATGTAACGGAACCACGAGCCGGACACGCTGGAACCACGTCCTGGACAGACTGGAACCACCTGCCGAGCACTCCGGAACCACCTGCTCGACTCGCACGACCCACGTGCTGGACACGCCAAAATGAACTTTCGGCTACACCAGAACCACTTACCCGACACTCCAGAATCACCTGCCTGGCATGCCAGAACCACCTCTCACACGTTCCAGAAGCACGTGCCGGACATGCCGGAACGACCGATCGGACAGAACGGAACCACCTGCCTGACATGCCGGAACCACCTGCTGAACACGCCACAGCCACCTGCTCGACTCGCCGGATCCACCGGCCGGACAGGCCAATATCAACTGCTGGCTATGCCAGAACCACCTGGGGGACAGTCCAGAATCACCTGCCAGCCATGGCGGAACCACCTCTCAGACGTACAAGAACCACGTGCCGGACAAGCTCGAAACACTTACTGGACAGACTGGAACCACCTGCCGGCCACGCCTGAACCACCTGCCGAGCACGATGGAACCACCTGCCGGACACGCCAAAATCACCTGCGGGGTACACCAGAACCACTTGGAGAACTCTCCGGGATGACCTGCCGGGCATGCTGGAACCACCTCTCAGACGTACCAGAAGCACGTGGCGGACACCCCAGCACCACCTGCCGGACAGACCGCAACCACCTGCCGGACAGGCCGGAACCACCGGCTCGACCCGACGGAACCACCGCCAGACATGCAAAATCACCTGCCGGCTACGCCAGAACCACTTGGCGAACACTCCGGAATCACCTGCCGGGCATGCCGGAACCACCTCTCAGACATGCCAGAACCACCTGCCAATGACCCCGGAAGCACCTGTCGAGCACGCCGGAACCACCTGCTCGACTCGCCAGAACCACCTGCCGGACACGCCAAAATCACCTGCCGGCTACGCCACAACCACTCGGCAGGCACTCCGGTACCAGCTGCCGGGCATGCCGGAACCACCTCTCAGAGGTGCCAGAACCACATGCCGGAGAGACTGGAAGCAACTGCCGAACTCGCCGGAAACACCTGCTGGACATGCCGGAACCACCTGCCTGACAGTCCAAAATCATATGCCGGCTATGCCAAAACCACTTGGTGGACGCTCCAGAATCTCCTGGAGGGCATGCCGGAACCACGTCATGGACAGACTGCAAACACCTGCCAGACACGCCAGAACCACCTTCTCGAGTCGCCAGAACCACCTGCCGGACACGCCAAAATCACCTGCCGGCTATGCCACAACCAGTTGGTGAACACTTCGGAATCACCTGCCGCGCTTGCCGGAACCACCTGCCGGTCACGCCAAAATCACCTGCCGGCTACGCCAGAACCACTCGGCAGAGACTCCGGAACCACCTCCAGGACAGACCAGAATCACCTGCCGGACACGCCGGAACCACCTGCTCGACTCGCCAGAGCCACCTGCCGGACACGCCAAAATCACCTGCCGGCTACGCCAGAACCACTCGGCAGAGACTCCGGAACCACCTCCAGGACAGACCGGAATCACCTGCCGGACACGCCGGGACCACCTGCTTGACTCGCCAGAACCACCTGCCGGACACGCCAAAATCACCAGCCGGCTACTCCACAACCACTTGTCGAACACTCCAGAATCACCTGCCGGGCATGTTGGAAGCACCTCTCAGACGCGCCAGAACCATGTGGCAGAGAGTCCGGAATCACCTGTTGGGCATGTGGAACCACCTCTGAGACGTACCAGAACCACCTGCCGGACACGCCAAAATCACCTGCCGGCTATGCCAGAACCACTTGGCGGACACTCCGGAATCACCTGCCGGGCATGCCAGAACCAGCTCTCAGAAACACCAGAACCACATGCTGGACACGCCGGAAGCACCTGCTGAGCATGCCTGAGCCACCTGCTCGACTCGCAAGAAACACCTGCCGGACACGCCAAAATCACCTGCCGAGTACGCCAGAACCACTTGGCGGACACTCCGGAATCACAGGTCGGGCATGCCAGAACCACCTCTCAGACTTGCCAGAACCATGGTCCGGACACGCCGGTACCACCTGCCGAGTATGCCGGAACCACCTGATCCACTCCCGAGGACCACCTGCTGGACACGCCAAAATCACCTGCTGGCTACGCCAGAACCACTCGGCAGACACTCCGGAATAACCTGCCAGGCATGCCGGAACCACCTATTAGACATGCCAGAAGGACGTGTCGGACACGCCGGAAACACCTACCGGACAGACCGGAACCACCTGCCAGACATCCAGGAACCACCTGCCGAGCACGCCGGAGCTGCGTGCTCGATAGGCCGGAACCACCTGCCAGACAGGCCAAAATCAACAGCTGGCTATGCTAGAAACACCTGGCGGACAGTCCAAAATCACCTGCCTGGCATGCAGGAACCACCTCTCAGACGTAACAGAACCACGTTCCGGACACGCTGGAACCACATCCTGGACAGACTGGAACCACCTGCCGAGCTCGCCGGAACCACCTGCTCGACTGGCAGGACAATCGTGCCGGACACGCCAAAAGGAACTGCCGGCTACACCAGAACCACTTAACCGACACTCCAGAATCACCTGCCTGGCATGCCAGAACCACCTCTCAGACGTGCCAGAAGCACGTGCCGGACATGCCGGGACGACCTACGGGACAGACCGGAACCACCTGCCTGACATGCCGGAACCACCTGCCGAGCACGCCAGAGCCACCTGCTCCCCTTGCCGGAACCACCTGCCAGACAGGCCAAAATCAACAGCTGGCTGTGCGAGAACCACCTGGGGGACAGTCCGCAATCACCTGCCAGCCATGGCGGAACCACCTCTCAGACGTACCAGAACCACGTGCCGGACAATCTGGAAACACGTACTGGACAGACTGGAACCACCTGCCGGCCACGCCTGAACCACCTGCCGAGCACGACGGAACCACCTGCCGGACACGCCAAAATCACCTGCGGGCTACTCCACAACCACTTGGAGGACTCTCCGGGATGACCTGCCGGGCATGCTGGAACCACCTCTCAGACGCGCCAGAACCATGTGGCAGACAGTCCGGAATCACCTGTTGGGCATGTGGAACCACCTCTGAGACGTACCAGAACCACCTGCCGGACACGCCAAAATCACCTGCCGGCTACGCCAGAACCACTTGGCGGACACTCCGGAATCACCTGCCGGGCATGCCAGCACAACCTCTCAGAAGTGCCAGAAGCACGTGCCGGACAGGCCGGAACCATCTCCCGGACAGACTGGAACCACAGGAAACACTCGCCGGAACCACCTGCTTGACTCACCGGTCCCACCTGCAGGACACACCAAAATCACCTGCCCGCTACACCAGAACCACTTGGCGCACAAGCCGGAATCACGTGAAGGGCATGCCGGCACAACCTCACAGACGTGCCAGAACCTCCTGCCGGACACCTCAGAACCACCTGCCAGACAGACTGCAACCACCTGCCGGACACGCGGGAACCACCGGCTCGACCCGCCGGAACCACTGCCAGACATGCAAAATCACCTGCCGGCTACACCAGAACCACTTGGCAAACAATCCGGAATCACCTGAAGGGCATGCCGGAACCACCTCTCAGACATGCCAGAACCACGTGCCAATGACACCAGAAGCACCTGCCGAGCATGCCGGAACCACCTGCTCGACTCGCCAGAACCACCTGCCAGTCATGCAAAAATCACCTGCCGGCTTCGCCACAACCAGTTGGTGAACACTTCCCCATCACCTGCCGGGCTTGCTGGAACCACCTGACGGTCACGTCAAAATCACCTGCCAACTACGCCAGAACCACTTGTCGACACTGCGGAAACACCTGTCGGGCCGGCCAGAACTACATCTCAGACGTGCCAGAACCTTGTGCGTGTGATGCCGGAACCACACCCCGAACAGACGGAAACCACATGCCAGACCCGCCTGAACCACCTGCCGAGCACGCCGGAGCCACCTGTTCGACTCACCGGAAGCACCTGCCAGACAGGCCAAAATCAACAGCTGGCTATGCGAGAACCATCTGGCGGACAGTCCGGAATCACCTGCCGGGCATGCAGGAACCACCTCTCAGATGTAACGGAATCACGAGCCGGACACGCTGGAACCACGTCCTGGACAGACTGGAACCACCTGCCGAGCACTCCGGAACCACCTGCTCGACTCGCACGACCCACGTGCTGGACACGCCAAAATGAACTTTCGGCTACACCAGAACCACTTACCCGACACTCCAGAATCACCTGCCTGGCATGCCAGAACCACCTCTCACACGTTCCAGAAGCACGTGCCGGACATGCCGGAACGACCGATCGGACAGAACGGAACCACCTGCCAGACACGCCGGAACCACCTGCTGAACACGCCACAGCCACCTGCTTGACTCGCCGGATCCACCGGCCGGACAGGCCAATATCAACTGCTGGCTATGCCAGAACCACCTGGGGGACAGTCCGGAATCACCTGCCAGCCATGGCGGAACCACCTCTCAGACGTACAAGAACCACGTGCCGGACAAGCTCGAAACACTTACTGGACAGACTGGAACCACCTGCCGGCCACGCCTGAACCACCTGCCGAGCACGATGGAACCACCTGCCGGACACGCCAAAATCACCTGCGGGGTACACCAGAACCACTTGGAGAACTCTCCGGGATGACCTGCCGGGCATGCTGGAACCACCTCTCAGACGTACCAGAAGCACGTGGCGGACACCCCAGCACCACCTGCCGGACAGACCGCAACCACCTGCCGGACAGGCCGGAACCACCGGCTCGACCCGACGGAACCACCGCCAGACATGCAAAATCACCTGCCGGCTACGCCAGAACCACTTGGCGAACACTCCGGAATCACCTGCCGGGCATGCCGGAACCACCTCTCAGACATGCCAGAACCACGTGCCAATGACCCCGGAAGCACCTGTCGAGCACGCCGGAACCACCTGCTCGACTCGCCAGAACCACCTGCCGGACACGCCAAAATCACCTGCCGGCTACGCCACAACCACTCGGCAGGCACTCCGGTATCAGCTGCCGGGCATGCCGGAACCACCTCTCAGAGGTGCCAGAACCACATGCCGGAGAGACTGGAAGCAACTGCCGAACTCGCCGGAAACACCTGCTGGACATGCCGGAACCACCTGCCTGACAGTCCAAAATCATATGCCGGCTATGCCAAAACCACTTGGTGGACGCTCCAGAATCTCCTGGAGGGCATGCCGGAACCACGTCATGGACAGACTGCAAACACCTGCCAGACACGCCAGAACCACCTTCTCGAGTCGCCAGAACCACCTGCCGGACACGCCAAAATCACCTGCCGGCTACGCCACAACCAGTTGGTGAACACTTCGGAATCACCTGCCGCGCTTGCCGGAACCACCTGCCGGTCACGCCAAAATCACCTGCGGGCTACGCCAGAACCACTCGGCAGAGACTCCGGAACCACCTCCAGGACAGACCAGAATCACCTGCCGGACACGCCGGAACCACCTGCTCGACTCGCCAGAGCCACCTGCCGGACACGCCAAAATCACCTGCCGGCTACGCCAGAACCACTCGGCAGAGACTCCGGAACCACCTCCAGGACAGACCGGAATCACCTGCCGGACACGCTGGGACCACCTGCGTGACTCGCCAGAACCACCTGCCGGACACGCCAAAATCACCTGCCGAGTACGCCAGAACCACTTGGCGGACACTCCGGAATCACAGGTCGGGCATGCCAGAACCACCTCTCAGACTTGCCAGAACCATGGTCCGGACACGCTGGTACCACCTGCCGAGTATGCCGGAACCACCTGATCCACTCCCGAGGACCACCTGCTGGACACGCCAAAATCACCTGCTGGCTACGCCAGAACCACTCGGCAGACACTCCGGAATAACCTGCCAGGCATGCCGGAACCACCTTTTAGACATGCCAGAAGGACGTGTCGGACACGCCGGAAACACCTACCGGACAGACCGGAACCACCTGCCAGACATCCCGGAACCACCTGCCGAGCACGCCGGAGCTGCGTGCTCGATAGGCCGGAACCACCTGCCAGACAGGCCAAAATCAACAGCTGGCTATGCTAGAAACACCTGGCGGACAGTCCAAAATCACCTGCCTGGCATGCAGGAACCACCTCTCAGACGTAACAGAACCACGTTCCGGACACGCTGGAACCACATCCTGGACAGACTGAACCACCTGCCGAGCTCGCCGGAACCACCTGCTCGACTGGCAGGACAATCGTGCCGGACACGCCAAAAGGAACTGCCGGCTACACCAGAACCACTTAACCGACACTCCAGAATCACCTGCCTGGCATGCCAGAACCACCTCTCAGACGTGCCAGAAGCACGTGCCGGACATGCCGGGACGACCTACGGGACAGACCGGAACCACCTGCCTGACATGCCGGAACCACCTGCCGAGCACGCCAGAGCCACCTGCTCCCCTTGCCGGAACCCCCTACCAGACAGGCCAAAATCAACAGCTGGCTGTGCGAGAACCACCTGGGGGACAGTCCGGAATCACCTGCCAGCCATGGCGGAACCACCTCTCAGACGTACCAGAACCACGTGCCGGACAATCTGGAAACACGTACTGGACAGACTGGAACCACCTGCCGGCCACGCCTGAACCACCTGCCGAGCACGACGGAACCACCTGCCGGACACGCCAAAATCACCTGCGGGCTACTCCACAACCACTTGGAGGACTCTCCGGGATGACCTGCCGGGCATGCTGGAACCACCTCTCAGACGCGCCAGAACCATGTGGCAGACAGTCCGGAATCACCTGTTGGGCATGTGGAACCACCTCTGAGACGTACCAGAACCACCTGCCGGACACGCCAAAATCACCTGCCGGCTACGCCAGAACCACTTGGCGGACACTCCGGAATCACCTGCCGGGCATGCCAGCACAACCTCTCAGAAGTGCCAGAAGCACGTGCCGGACAGGCCGGAACCATCTCCCGGACAGACTGGAACCACAGGAAACACTCGCCGGAACCACCTGCTTGACTCACCGGTCCCACCTGCAGGACACACCAAAATCACCTGCCCGCTACACCAGAACCACTTGGCGCACAAGCCGGAATCACGTGAAGGGCATGCCGGCACAACCTCACAGACGTGCCAGAACCTCCTGCCGGACACCTCAGAACCACCTGCCAGACAGACTGCAACCACCTGCCGGACACGCGGGAACCACCGGCTCGACCCGCCGGAACCACTGCCAGACATGCAAAATCACCTGCCGGCTACACCAGAACCACTTGGCGAACAATCCGGAATCACCTGAAGGGCATGCCGGAACCACCTCTCAGACATGCCAGAACCACGTGCCAATGACACCAGAAGCACCTGCCGAGCATGCCGGAACCACCTGCTCGACTTGCCAGAACCACCTGCCAGTCATGCAAAAATCACCTGCCGGCTTCGCCACAACCAGTTGGTGAACACTTCCCCATCACCTGCCGGGCTTGCTGGAACCACCTGACGGTCACGTCAAAATCACCTGCCAACTACGCCAGAACCACTTGTCGACACTGCGGAAACACCTGTCGGGCCGGCCAGAACTACATCTCAGACGTGCCAGAACCCTGTGCCTCTGATGCCGGAACCATGCCCCGAACAGACGGAAACCACCTGCCAGACCCGCCTGAACCACCTGCCGAGCACGCCGGAGCCACCTGTTCGACTCACCGGAAGCACCTGCCAGACAGGCCAAAATCAACAGCTGGCTATGCGAGAACCATCTGGCGGACAGTCCGGAATCACCTGCCGGGCATGCAGGAACCACCTCTCAGATGTAACGGAACCACGAGCCGGACACGCTGGAACCACGTCCTGGACAGACTGGAACCACCTGCCGAGCACTCCGGAACCACCTGCTCGACTCGCACGACCCACGTGCTGGACACGCCAAAATGAACTTTCGGCTACACCAGAACCACTTACCCGACACTCCAGAATCATCTGCCTGGCATGCCAGAACCACCTCTCACACGTTCCAGAAGCACGTGCCGGACATGCCGGAACGACCGATCGGACAGTACGGAACCACCTGCCAGACACGCCGGAACCACCTGCTGAACACGCCACAGCCACCTGCTCGACTCGCCGGATCCACTGGCCGGACAGGCCAATATCAACTGCTGGCTATGCCAGAACCACCTGGGGGACAGTCCGGAATCACCTGCCAGCCATGGCGGAACCACCTCTCAGACGTACAAGAACCACGTGCCGGACAAGCTGGAAACACTTACTGGACAGACTGGAACCACCTGCCGGCCACGCCTGAACCACCTGCCGAGCACGATGGAACCACCTGCCGGACACACCAAAATCACCTGCGGGGTACACCAGAACCACTTGGAGAACTCTCCGGGATGACCTGCCGGGCATGCTGGAACCACCTCTCAGACGTACCAGAAGCACGTGGCGGACACCCCAGCACCACCTGCCGGACAGACCGCAACCACCTGCCGGACAGGCCGGAACCACCGGCTCGACCCGACGGAACCACCGCCGGACATGCAAAATCACCTGCCGGCTACGCCAGAACCACTTGGCGAACACTCCGGAATCACATGCCGGGCATGCCGGAACCACCTCTCAGACATGCCAGAACCACGTGCCAATGACCCCGGAAGCACCTGTCGAGCACGCCGGAACCACCTGCTCGACTCGCCAGAACCACCTGCCGGACACGCCAAAATCACCTGCCGGCTACGCCACAACCACTCGGCAGGCACTCCGGTATCAGCTGCCGGGCATGCCGGAACCACCTCTCAGAGGTGCCAGAACCACATGCCGGTGAGACTGGAAGCAACTGCCGAACTCGCCGGAAACACCTGCTGGACATGCCGGAACCACCTGCCTGAGAGTCCAAAATCATATGCCGGCTATGCCAAAACCACTTGGTGGACGCTCCAGAATCTCCTGGAGGGCATGCCGGAACCACGTCATGGACAGACTGCAAACACCTGCCAGACACGCCAGAACCACCTTCTCGAGTCGCCAGAACCACCTGCCGGACACGCCAAAATCACCTGCCGGCTACGCCACAACCAGTTGGTGAACACTTCGGAATCACCTGCCGCGCTTGCCGGAACCACCTGCCGGACACGCCAAAATCACCTGCCGGCTACGCCAGAACCACTCGGCAGAGACTCCGGAACCACCTCCAGGACAGACCTGAATCACCTGCCGGACACGCCGGAACCACCTGCTCGACTCGCCAGAGCCACCTGCCGGACACGCCAAAATCACCTGCCGGCTACGCCAGAACCACTCGGCAGAGACTCCGGAACCACCTCCAGGACAGACCGGAATCACCTGCCGGACACGCCGGGACCACCTGCTTGACTCGCCAGAACCACCTGCCGGACACGCCAAAATCACCAGCCGGCTACTCCACAACCACTTGTCGAACACTCCAGAATCACCTGCCGGGCATGTTGGAAGCACCTCTCAGACGCGCCAGAACCATGTGGCAGAGAGTCCGGAATCACCTGTTGGGCATGTGGAACCACCTCTGAGACGTACCAGAACCACCTGCCGGACACGCCAAAATCACCTGCCGGCTATGCCAGAACCACTTGGCGGACACTCCGGAATCACCTGCCGGGCATGCCAGAACCAGCTCTCAGAAACACCAGAACCACATGCTGGACACGCCGGAAGCACCTGCTGAGCATGCCTGAGCCACCTGCTCGACTCGCAAGAAACACCTGCCGGACACGCCAAAATCACCTGCCGAGTACGCCAGAACCACTTGGCGGACACTCCGGAATCACAGGTCGGGCATGCCAGAACCACCTCTCAGACTTGCCAGAACCATGGTCCGGACACGCCGGTACCACCTGCCGAGTATGCCGGAACCACCTGATCCACTCCCGAGGACCACCTGCTGGACACGCCAAAATCACCTGCTGGCTACGCCAGAACCACTCGGCAGACACTCCGGAATAACCTGCCAGGCATGCCGGAACCACCTATTAGACATGCCAGAAGGACGTGTCGGACACGCCGGAAACACCTACCGGACAGACCGGAACCACCTGCCAGACATCCCGGAACCACCTGCCGAGCACGCCGGAGCTGCGTGCTCGATAGGCCGGAACCACCTGCCAGACAGGCCAAAATCAACAGCTGGCTATGCTAGAAACACCTGGCGGACAGTCCAAAATCACCTGCCTGGCATGCAGGAACCACCTCTCAGACGTAACAGAACCACGTTCCGGACACGCTGGAACCACATCCTGGACAGACTGAACCACCTGCCGAGCTCGCCGGAACCACCTGCTCGACTGGCAGGACAATCGTGCCGGACACGCCAAAAGGAACTGCCGGCTACACCAGAACCACTTAACCGACACTCCAGAATCACCTGCCTGGCATGCCAGAACCACCTCTCAGACGTGCCAGAAGCACGTGCCGGACATGCCGGAACGACCTACGGGACAGACCGGAACCACCTGCCTGACATGCCGGAACCACCTGCCGAGCACGCCAGAGCCACCTGCTCCCCTTGCCGGAACCACCTGCCAGACAGGCCAAAATCAACAGCTGGCTGTGCGAGAACCACCTGGGGGACAGTCCGGAATCACCTGCCAGCCATGGCGGAACCACCTCTCAGACGTACCAGAACCACGTGCCGGACAATCTGGAAACACGTACTGGACAGACTGGAACCACCTGCCGGCCACGCCTGAACCACCTGCCGAGCACGACGGAACCACCTGCCGGACACGCCAAAATCACCTGCGGGCTACTCCACAACCACTTGGAGGACTCTCCGGGATGACCTGCCGGGCATGCCTGAACCACCTCTCAGACGCGCCAGAACCATGTGGCAGACAGTCCGGAATCACCTGTTGGGCATGTGGAACCACCTCTGAGACGTACCAGAACCACCTGCCGGACACGCCAAAATCACCTGCCGGCTACGCCAGAACCACTTGGCGGACACTCCGGAATCACCTGCCGGGCATGCCAGCACAACCTCTCAGAAGTGCCAGAAGCACGTGCCGGACAGGCCGGAACCATCTCCCGGACAGACTGGAACCACAGGAAACACTCGCCGGAACCACCTGCTTGACTCACCGGTCCCACCTGCAGGACACACCAAAATCACCTGCCCGCTACACCAGAACCACTTGGCGCACAAGCCGGAATCACGTGAAGGGCATGCCGGCACAACCTCACAGACGTGCCAGAACCTCCTGCCGGACACCTCAGAACCACCTGCCAGACAGACTGCAACCACCTGCCGGACACGCGGGAACCACCGGCTCGACCCGCCGGAACCACTGCCAGACATGCAAAATCACCTGCCGGCTACACCAGAACCACTTGGCAAACAATCCGGAATCACCTGAAGGGCATGCCGGAACCACCTCTCAGACATGCCAGAACCACGTGCCAATGACACCAGAAGCACCTGCCGAGCATGCCGGAACCACCTGCTCGACTCGCCAGAACCACCTGCCAGTCATGCAAAAATCACCTGCCGGCTTCGCCACAACCAGTTGGTGAACACTTCCCCATCACCTGCCGGGCTTGCTGGAACCACCTGCCGGTCACGTCAAAATCACCTGCCAACTACGCCAGAACCACTTGTCGACACTGCGGAAACACCTGTCGGGCCGGCCAGAACTACATCTCAGACGTGCCAGAACCTTGTGCGTGTGATGCCGGAACCACACCCCGAACAGACGGAAACCACCTGCCAGACCCGCCTGAACCACCTGCCGAGCATGCCGGAGCCACCTGTTCGACTCACCGGAAGCACCTGCCAGACAGGCCAAAATCAACAGCTGGCTATGCGAGAACCATCTGGCGGACAGTCCGGAATCACCTGCCGGGCATGCAGGAACCACCTCTCAGATGTAACGGAACCACGAGCCGGACACGCTGGAACCACGTCCTGGACAGACTGGAACCACCTGCCGAGCACTCCGGAACCACCTGCTCGACTCGCACGACCCACGTGCTGGACACGCCAAAATGAACTTTCGGCTACACCAGAACCACTTACCCGACACTCCAGAATCACCTGCCTGGCATGCCAGAACCACCTCTCACACGTTCCAGAAGCACGTGCCAGACATGCCGGAACGACCGATCGGACAGAACGGAACCACCTGCCAGACACGCCGGAACCACCTGCTGAACACGCCACAGCCACCTGCTCGACTCGCCGGATCCACCGGCCGGACAGGCCAATATCAACTGCTGGCTATGCCAGAACCACCTGGGGGACAGTCCGGAATCACCTGCCAGCCATGGCGGAACCACCTCTCAGACGTACAAGAACCACGTGCCGGACAAGCTGGAAACACTTACTGGACAGACTGGAACCACCTGCCGGCCACGCCTGAACCACCTGCCGAGCACGATGGAACCACCTGCCGGACACGCCAAAATCACCTGCGGGGTACACCAGAACCACTTGGAGAACTCTCCGGGATGACCTGCCGGGCATGCTGGAACCACCTCTCAGACGTACCAGAAGCACGTGGCGGACACCCCAGCACCACCTGCCGGACAGACCGCAACCACCTGCCGGACAGGCCGGAACCACCGGCTCGACCCGACGGAACCACCGCCAGACATGCAAAATCACCTGCCGGCTACGCCAGAACCACTTGGCGAACACTCCGGAATCACCTGCCGGGCATGCCGGAACCACCTCTCAGACATGCCAGAACCACGTGCCAATGACCCCGGAAGCACCTGTCGAGCACGCCGGAACCACCTGCTCGACTCGCCAGAACCACCTGCCGGACACGCCAAAATCACCTGCCGGCTACGCCACAACCACTCGGCAGGCACTCCGGTATCAGCTGCCGGGCATGCCGGAACCACCTCTCAGAGGTGCCAGAACCACATGCCGGAGAGACTGGAAGCAACTGCCGAACTCGCCGGAAACACCTGCTGGACATGCCGGAACCACCTGCCTGACAGTCCAAAATCATATGCCGGCTATGCCAAAACCACTTGGTGGACGCTCCAGAATCTCCTGGAGGGCATGCCGGAACCACGTCATGGACAGACTGCAAACACCTGCCAGACACGCCAGAACCACCTTCTCGAGTCGCCAGAACCACCTGCCGGCCACGCCAAAATCACCTGCCGGCTATGCCACAACCAGTTGGTGAACACTTCGGAATCACCTGCCGCGCTTGCCGGAACCACCTGCCGGTCACGCCAAAATCACGTGCTGGCTACGCCAGAACCACTCGGCAGAGACTCCGGAACCACCTCCAGGACAGACCAGAATCACCTGCCGGACACGCCGGAACCACCTGCTCGACTCGCCAGAGCCACCTGCCGGACACGCCAAAATCACCTGCCGGCTACGCCAGAACCACTCGGCAGAGACTCCGGAACCACCTCCAGGACAGACCGGAATCACCTGCCGGACACGCCGGGACCACCTGCTTGACTCGCCAGAACCACCTGCCGGACACGCCAAAATCACCAGCCGGCTACTCCACAACCACTTGTCGAACACTCCAGAATCACCTGCCGGGCATGTTGGAAGCACCTCTCAGACGCGCCAGAACCATGTGGCAGAGAGTCCGGAATCACCTGTTGGGCATGTGGAACCACCTCTGAGACGTACCAGAACCACCTGCCGGACACGCCAAAATCACCTGCCGGCTATGCCAGAACCACTTGGCGGACACTCCGGAATCACCTGCCGGGCATGCCAGAACCAGCTCTCAGAAACACCAGAACCACATGCTGGACACGCCGGAAGCACCTGCTGAGCATGCCTGAGCCACCTGCTCGACTCGCAAGAAACACCTGCCGGACACGCCAAAATCACCTGCCGAGTACGCCAGAACCACTTGGCGGACACTCCGGAATCACAGGTCGGGCATGCCAGAACCACCTCTCAGACTTGCCAGAACCATGGTCCGGACACGCCGGTACCACCTGCCGAGTATGCCGGAACCACCTGATCCACTCCCGAGGACCACCTGCTGGACACGCCAAAATCACCTGCTGGCTACGCCAGAACCACTCGGCAGACACTCCGGAATAACCTGCCAGGCATGCCGGAACCACCTATTAGACATGCCAGAAGGACGTGTCGGACACGCCGGAAACACCTACCGGACAGACCGGAACCACCTGCCAGACATCCAGGAACCACCTGCCGAGCACGCCGGAGCTGCGTGCTCGATAGGCCGGAACCACCTGCCAGACAGGCCAAAATCAACAGCTGGCTATGCTAGAAACACCTGGCGGACAGTCCAAAATCACCTGCCTGGCATGCAGGAACCACCTCTCAGACGTAACAGAACCACGTTCCGGACACGCTGGAACCACATCCTGGACAGACTGGAACCACCTGCCGAGCTCGCCGGAACCACCTGCTCGACTGGCAGGACAATCGTGCCGGACACGCCAAAAGGAACTGCCGGCTACACCAGAACCACTTAACCGACACTCCAGAATCACCTGCCTGGCATGCCAGAACCACCTCTCAGACGTGCCAGAAGCACGTGCCGGACATGCCGGAACGACCTACGGGACAGACCGGAACCACCTGCCTGACATGCCGGAACCACCTGCCGAGCACGCCAGAGCCACCTGCTCCCCTTGCCGGAACCACCTGCCAGACAGGCCAAAATCAACAGCTGGCTGTGCGACAACCACCTGGGGGACAGTCCGGAATCACCTGCCAGCCATGGCGGAACCACCTCTCAGACGTACCAGAACCACGTGCCGGACAATCTGGAAACACGTACTGGACAGACTGGAACCACCTGCTGGCCACGCCTGAACCACCTGCCGAGCACAACGGAACCACCTGCCGGACACGCCAAAATCACCTGCGGGCTACTCCACAACCACTTGGAGGACTCTCCGGGATGACCTGCCGGGCATGCTGGAACCACCTCTCAGACGCGCCAGAACCATGTGGCAGACAGTCCGGAATCACCTGTTGGGCATGTGGAACCACCTCTGAGACGTACCAGAACCACCTGCCGGACACGCCAAAATCACCTGCCGGCTACGCCAGAACCACTTGGCGGACACTCCGGAATCACCTGCCGGGCATGCCAGCACAACCTCTCAGAAGTGCCAGAAGCACGTGCCGGACAGGCCGGAACCATCTCCCGGACAGACTGGAACCACAGGAAACACTCGCCGGAACCACCTGCTTGACTCACCGGTCCCACCTGCAGGACACACCAAAATCACCTGCCCGCTACACCAGAACCACTTGGCGCACAAGCCGGAATCACGTGAAGGGCATGCCGGCACAACCTCACAGACGTGCCAGAACCTCCTGCCGGACACCTCAGAACCACCTGCCAGACAGACTGCAACCACCTGCCGGACACGCGGGAACCACCGGCTCGACCCGCCGGAACCACTGCCAGACATGCAAAATCACCTGCCGGCTACACCAGAACCACTTGGCAAACAATCCGGAATCACCTGAAGGGCATGCCGGAACCACCTCTCAGACATGCCAGAACCACGTGCCAATGACACCAGAAGCACCTGCCGAGCATGCCGGAACCACCTGCTCGACTCGCCAGAACCACCTGCCAGTCATGCAAAAATCACCTGCCGGCTTCGCCACAACCAGTTGGTGAACACTTCCCCATCACCTGCCGGGCTTGCTGGAACCACCTGCCGGTCACGTCAAAATCACCTGCCAACTACGCCAGAACCACTTGTCGACACTGCGGAAACACCTGTCGGGCCAGCCAGAACTACATCTCAGACGTGCCAGAACCTTGTGCGTGTGATGCCGGAACCACACCCCGAACAGACGGAAACCACCTGCCAGACCCGCCTGAACCACCTGCCGAGCATGCCGGAGCCACCTGTTCGACTCACCGGAAGCACCTGCCAGACAGGCCAAAATCAACAGCTGGCTATGCGAGAACCATCTGGCGGACAGTCCGGAATCACCTGCCGGGCATGCAGGAACCACCTCTCAGATGTAACGGAACCACGAGCCGGACACGCTGGAACCACGTCCTGGACAGACTGGAACCACCTGCCGAGCACTCCGGAACCACCTGCTCGACTCGCACGACCCACGTGCTGGACACGCCAAAATGAACTTTCGGCTACACCAGAACCACTTACCCGACACTCCAGAATCACCTGCCTGGCATGCCAGAACCACCTCTCACACGTTCCAGAAGCACGTGCCAGACATGCCGGAACGACCGATCGGACAGAACGGAACCACCTGCCAGACACGCCGGAACCACCTGCTGAACACGCCACAGCCACCTGCTCGACTCGCCGGATCCACCGGCCGGACAGGCCAATATCAACTGCTGGCTATGCCAGAACCACCTGGGGGACAGTCCGGAATCACCTGCCAGCCATGGCGGAACCACCTCTCAGACGTACAAGAACCACGTGCCGGACAAGCTGGAAACACTTACTGGACAGACTGGAACCACCTGCCGGCCACGCCTGAACCACCTGCCGAGCACGATGGAACCACCTGCCGGACACGCCAAAATCACCTGCGGGGTACACCAGAACCACTTGGAGAACTCTCCGGGATGACCTGCCGGGCATGCTGGAACCACCTCTCAGACGTACCAGAAGCACGTGGCGGACACCCCAGCACCACCTGCCGGACAGACCGCAACCACCTGCCGGACAGGCCGGAACCACCGGCTCGACCCGACGGAACCACCGCCAGACATGCAAAATCACCTGCCGGCTACGCCAGAACCACTTGGCGAACACTCCGGAATCACCTGCCGGGCATGCCGGAACCACCTCTCAGACATGCCAGAACCACGTGCCAATGACCCCGGAAGCACCTGTCGAGCACGCCGGAACCACCTGCTCGACTCGCCAGAACCACCTGCCGGACACGCCAAAATCACCTGCCGGCTACGCCACAACCACTCGGCAGGCACTCCGGTATCAGCTGCCGGGCATGCCGGAACCACCTCTCAGAGGTGCCAGAACCACATGCCGGAGAGACTGGAAGCAACTGCCGAACTCGCCGGAAACACCTGCTGGACATGCCGGAACCACCTGCCTGACAGTCCAAAATCATATGCCGGCTATGCCAAAACCACTTGGTGGACGCTCCAGAATCTCCTGGAGGGCATGCCGGAACCACGTCATGGACAGACTGCAAACACCTGCCAGACACGCCAGAACCACCTTCTCGAGTCGCCAGAACCACCTGCCGGCCACGCCAAAATCACCTGCCGGCTATGCCACAACCAGTTGGTGAACACTTCGGAATCACCTGCCGCGCTTGCCGGAACCACCTGCCGGTCACGCCAAAATCACGTGCTGGCTACGCCAGAACCACTCGGCAGAGACTCCGGAACCACCTCCAGGACAGACCAGAATCACCTGCCGGACACGCCGGAACCACCTGCTCGACTCGCCAGAGCCACCTGCCGGACACGCCAAAATCACCTGCCGGCTACGCCAGAACCACTCGGCAGAGACTCCGGAACCACCTCCAGGACAGACCGGAATCACCTGCCGGACACGCCGGGACCACCTGCTTGACTCGCCAGAACCACCTGCCGGACACGCCAAAATCACCAGCCGGCTACTCCACAACCACTTGTCGAACACTCCAGAATCACCTGCCGGGCATGTTGGAAGCACCTCTCAGACGCGCCAGAACCATGTGGCAGAGAGTCCGGAATCACCTGTTGGGCATGTGGAACCACCTCTGAGACGTACCAGAACCACCTGCCGGACACGCCAAAATCACCTGCCGGCTATGCCAGAACCACTTGGCGGACACTCCGGAATCACCTGCCGGGCATGCCAGAACCAGCTCTCAGAAACACCAGAACCACATGCTGGACACGCCGGAAGCACCTGCTGAGCATGCCTGAGCCACCTGCTCGACTCGCAAGAAACACCTGCCGGACACGCCAAAATCACCTGCCGAGTACGCCAGAACCACTTGGCGGACACTCCGGAATCACAGGTCGGGCATGCCAGAACCACCTCTCAGACTTGCCAGAACCATGGTCCGGACACGCCGGTACCACCTGCCGAGTATGCCGGAACCACCTGATCCACTCCCGAGGACCACCTGCTGGACACGCCAAAATCACCTGCTGGCTACGCCAGAACCACTCGGCAGACACTCCGGAATAACCTGCCAGGCATGCCGGAACCACCTATTAGACATGCCAGAAGGACGTGTCGGACACGCCGGAAACACCTACCGGACAGACCGGAACCACCTGCCAGACATCCAGGAACCACCTGCCGAGCACGCCGGAGCTGCGTGCTCGATAGGCCGGAACCACCTGCCAGACAGGCCAAAATCAACAGCTGGCTATGCTAGAAACACCTGGCGGACAGTCCAAAATCACCTGCCTGGCATGCAGGAACCACCTCTCAGACGTAACAGAACCACGTTCCGGACACGCTGGAACCACATCCTGGACAGACTGGAACCACCTGCCGAGCTCGCCGGAACCACCTGCTCGACTGGCAGGACAATCGTGCCGGACACGCCAAAAGGAACTGCCGGCTACACCAGAACCACTTAACCGACACTCCAGAATCACCTGCCTGGCATGCCAGAACCACCTCTCAGACGTGCCAGAAGCACGTGCCGGACATGCCGGAACGACCTACGGGACAGACCGGAACCACCTGCCTGACATGCCGGAACCACCTGCCGAGCACGCCAGAGCCACCTGCTCCCCTTGCCGGAACCACCTGCCAGACAGGCCAAAATCAACAGCTGGCTGTGCGACAACCACCTGGGGGACAGTCCGGAATCACCTGCCAGCCATGGCGGAACCACCTCTCAGACGTACCAGAACCACGTGCCGGACAATCTGGAAACACGTACTGGACAGACTGGAACCACCTGCTGGCCACGCCTGAACCACCTGCCGAGCACAACGGAACCACCTGCCGGACACGCCAAAATCACCTGCGGGCTACTCCACAACCACTTGGAGGACTCTCCGGGATGACCTGCCGGGCATGCTGGAACCACCTCTCAGACGCGCCAGAACCATGTGGCAGACAGTCCGGAATCACCTGTTGGGCATGTGGAACCACCTCTGAGACGTACCAGAACCACCTGCCGGACACGCCAAAATCACCTGCCGGCTACGCCAGAACCACTTGGCGGACACTCCGGAATCACCTGCCGGGCATGCCAGCACAACCTCTCAGAAGTGCCAGAAGCACGTGCCGGACAGGCCGGAACCATCTCCCGGACAGACTGGAACCACAGGAAACACTCGCCGGAACCACCTGCTTGACTCACCGGTCCCACCTGCAGGACACACCAAAATCACCTGCCCGCTACACCAGAACCACTTGGCGCACAAGCCGGAATCACGTGAAGGGCATGCCGGCACAACCTCACAGACGTGCCAGAACCTCCTGCCGGACACCTCAGAACCACCTGCCAGACAGACTGCAACCACCTGCCGGACACGCGGGAACCACCGGCTCGACCCGCCGGAACCACTGCCAGACATGCAAAATCACCTGCCGGCTACACCAGAACCACTTGGCAAACAATCCGGAATCACCTGAAGGGCATGCCGGAACCACCTCTCAGACATGCCAGAACCACGTGCCAATGACACCAGAAGCACCTGCCGAGCATGCCGGAACCACCTGCTCGACTCGCCAGAACCACCTGCCAGTCATGCAAAAATCACCTGCCGGCTTCGCCACAACCAGTTGGTGAACACTTCCCCATCACCTGCCGGGCTTGCTGGAACCACCTGCCGGTCACGTCAAAATCACCTGCCAACTACGCCAGAACCACTTGTCGACACTGCGGAAACACCTGTCGGGCCAGCCAGAACTACATCTCAGACGTGCCAGAACCTTGTGCGTGTGATGCCGGAACCACACCCCGAACAGACGGAAACCACCTGCCAGACCCGCCTGAACCACCTGCCGAGCATGCCGGAGCCACCTGTTCGACTCACCGGAAGCACCTGCCAGACAGGCCAAAATCAACAGCTGGCTATGCGAGAACCATCTGGCGGACAGTCCGGAATCACCTGCCGGGCATGCAGGAACCACCTCTCAGATGTAACGGAACCACGAGCCGGACACGCTGGAACCACGTCCTGGACAGACTGGAACCACCTGCCGAGCACTCCGGAACCACCGGCTCGACTCGCACGACCCACGTGCTGGACACGCCAAAATGAACTTTCGGCTACACCAGAACCACTTACCCGACACTCCAGAATCACCTGCCTGGCATGCCAGAACCACCTCTCACACGTTCCAGAAGCACGTGCCAGACATGCCGGAACGACCGATCGGACAGAACGGAACCACCTGCCAGACACGCCGGAACCACCTGCTGAACACGCCACAGCCACCTGCTCGACTCGCCGGATCCACCGGCCGGACAGGCCAATATCAACTGCTGGCTATGCCAGAACCACCTGGGGGACAGTCCGGAATCACCTGCCAGCCATGGCGGAACCACCTCTCAGACGTACAAGAACCACGTGCCGGACAAGCTGGAAACACTTACTGGACAGACTGGAACCACCTGCCGGCCACGCCTGAACCACCTGCCGAGCACGATGGAACCACCTGCCGGACACGCCAAAATCACCTGCGGGGTACACCAGAACCACTTGGAGAACTCTCCGGGATGACCTGCCGGGCATGCTGGAACCACCTCTCAGACGTACCAGAAGCACGTGGCGGACACCCCAGCACCACCTGCCGGACAGACCGCAACCACCTGCCGGACAGGCCGGAACCACCGGCTCGACCCGACGGAACCACCGCCAGACATGCAAAATCACCTGCCGGCTACGCCAGAACCACTTGGCGAACACTCCGGAATCACCTGCCGGGCATGCCGGAACCACCTCTCAGACATGCCAGAACCACGTGCCAATGACCCCGGAAGCACCTGTCGAGCACGCCGGAACCACCTGCTCGACTCGCCAGAACCACCTGCCGGACACGCCAAAATCACCTGCCGGCTACGCCACAACCACTCGGCAGGCACTCCGGTATCAGCTGCCGGGCATGCCGGAACCACCTCTCAGAGGTGCCAGAACCACATGCCGGAGAGACTGGAAGCAACTGCCGAACTCGCCGGAAACACCTGCTGGACATGCCGGAACCACCTGCCTGACAGTCCAAAATCATATGCCGGCTATGCCAAAACCACTTGGTGGACGCTCCAGAATCTCCTGGAGGGCATGCCGGAACCACGTCATGGACAGACTGCAAACACCTGCCAGACACGCCAGAACCACCTTCTCGAGTCGCCAGAACCACCTGCCGGCCACGCCAAAATCACCTGCCGGCTATGCCACAACCAGTTGGTGAACACTTCGGAATCACCTGCCGCGCTTGCCGGAACCACCTCCCGGTCACGCCAAAATCACGTGCTGGCTACGCCAGAACCACTCGGCAGAGACTCCGGAACCACCTCCAGGACAGACCAGAATCACCTGCCGGACACGCCGGAACCACCTGCTCGACTCGCCAGAGCCACCTGCCGGACACGCCAAAATCACCTGCCGGCTACGCCAGAACCACTCGGCAGAGACTCCGGAACCACCTCCAGGACAGACCGGAATCACCTGCCGGACACGCCGGGACCACCTGCTTGACTCGCCAGAACCACCTGCCGGACACGCCAAAATCACCAGCCGGCTACTCCACAACCACTTGTCGAACACTCCAGAATCACCTGCCGGGCATGTTGGAAGCACCTCTCAGACGCGCCAGAACCATGTGGCAGAGAGTCCGGAATCACCTGTTGGGCATGTGGAACCACCTCTGAGACGTACCAGAACCACCTGCCGGACACGCCAAAATCACCTGCCGGCTATGCCAGAACCACTTGGCGGACACTCCGGAATCACCTGCCGGGCATGCCAGAACCAGCTCTCAGAAACACCAGAACCACATGCTGGACACGCCGGAAGCACCTGCTGAGCATGCCTGAGCCACCTGCTCGACTCGCAAGAAACACCTGCCGGACACGCCAAAATCACCTGCCGAGTACGCCAGAACCACTTGGCGGACACTCCGGAATCACAGGTCGGGCATGCCAGAACCACCTCTCAGACTTGCCAGAACCATGGTCCGGACACGCCGGTACCACCTGCCGAGTATGCCGGAACCACCTGATCCACTCCCGAGGACCACCTGCTGGACACGCCAAAATCACCTGCTGGCTACGCCAGAACCACTCGGCAGACACTCCGGAATAACCTGCCAGGCATGCCGGAACCACCTATTAGACATGCCAGAAGGACGTGTCGGACACGCCGGAAACACCTACCGGACAGACCGGAACCACCTGCCAGACATCCAGGAACCACCTGCCGAGCACGCCGGAGCTGCGTGCTCGATAGGCCGGAACCACCTGCCAGACAGGCCAAAATCAACAGCTGGCTATGCTAGAAACACCTGGCGGACAGTCCAAAATCACCTGCCTGGCATGCAGGAACCACCTCTCAGACGTAACAGAACCACGTTCCGGACACGCTGGAACCACATCCTGGACAGACTGGAACCACCTGCCGAGCTCGCCGGAACCACCTGCTCGACTGGCAGGACAATCGTGCCGGACACGCCAAAAGGAACTGCCGGCTACACCAGAACCACTTAACCGACACTCCAGAATCACCTGCCTGGCATGCCAGAACCACCTCTCAGACGTGCCAGAAGCACGTGCCGGACATGCCGGAACGACCTACGGGACAGACCGGAACCACCTGCCTGACATGCCGGAACCACCTGCCGAGCACGCCAGAGCCACCTGCTCCCCTTGCCGGAACCACCTGCCAGACAGGCCAAAATCAACAGCTGGCTGTGCGACAACCACCTGGGGGACAGTCCGGAATCACCTGCCAGCCATGGCGGAACCACCTCTCAGACGTACCAGAACCACGTGCCGGACAATCTGGAAACACGTACTGGACAGACTGGAACCACCTGCTGGCCACGCCTGAACCACCTGCCGAGCACGACGGAACCACCTGCCGGACACGCCAAAATCACCTGCGGGCTACTCCACAACCACTTGGAGGACTCTCCGGGATGACCTGCCGGGCATGCTGGAACCACCTCTCAGACGCGCCAGAACCATGTGGCAGACAGTCCGGAATCACCTGTTGGGCATGTGGAACCACCTCTGAGACGTACCAGAACCACCTGCCGGACACGCCAAAATCACCTGCCGGCTACGCCAGAACCACTTGGCGGACACTCCGGAATCACCTGCCGGGCATGCCAGCACAACCTCTCAGAAGTGCCAGAAGCACGTGCCGGACAGGCCGGAACCATCTCCCGGACAGACTGGAACCACAGGAAACACTCGCCGGAACCACCTGCTTGACTCACCGGTCCCACCTGCAGGACACACCAAAATCACCTGCCCGCTACACCAGAACCACTTGGCGCACAAGCCGGAATCACGTGAAGGGCATGCCGGCACAACCTCACAGACGTGCCAGAACCTCCTGCCGGACACCTCAGAACCACCTGCCAGACAGACTGCAACCACCTGCCGGACACGCGGGAACCACCGGCTCGACCCGCCGGAACCACTGCCAGACATGCAAAATCACCTGCCGGCTACACCAGAACCACTTGGCAAACAATCCGGAATCACCTGAAGGGCATGCCGGAACCACCTCTCAGACATGCCAGAACCACGTGCCAATGACACCAGAAGCACCTGCCGAGCATGCCGGAAACACCTGCTCGACTCGCCAGAACCACCTGCCAGTCATGCAAAAATCACCTGCCGGCTTCGCCACAACCAGTTGGTGAACACTTCCCCATCACCTGCCGGGCTTGCTGGAACCACCTGCCGGTCACGTCAAAATCACCTGCCAACTACGCCAGAACCACTTGTCGACACTGCGGAAACACCTGTCGGGCCAGCCAGAACTACATCTCAGACGTGCCAGAACCTTGTGCGTGTGATGCCGGAACCACACCCCGAACAGACGGAAACCACCTGCCAGACCCGCCTGAACCACCTGCCGAGCATGCCGGAGCCACCTGTTCGACTCACCGGAAGCACCTGCCAGACAGGCCAAAATCAACAGCTGGCTATGCGAGAACCATCTGGCGGACAGTCCGGAATCACCTGCCGGGCATGCAGGAACCACCTCTCAGATGTAACGGAACCACGAGCCGGACACGCTGGAACCACGTCCTGGACAGACTGGAACCACCTGCCGAGCACTCCGGAACCACCTGCTCGACTCGCACGACCCACGTGCTGGACACGCCAAAATGAACTTTCGGCTACACCAGAACCACTTACCCGACACTCCAGAATCACCTGCCTGGCATGCCAGAACCACCTCTCACACGTTCCAGAAGCACGTGCCGGACATGCCGGAACGACCGATCGGACAGAACGGAACCACCTGCCAGACACGCCGGAACCACCTGCTGAACACGCCACAGCCACCTGCTCGACTCGCCGGATCCACCGGCCGGACAGGCCAATATCAACTGCTGGCTATGCCAGAACCACCTGGGGGACAGTCCGGAATCACCTGCCAGCCATGGCGGAACCACCTCTCAGACGTACAAGAACCACGTGCCGGACAAGCTGGAAACACTTACTGGACAGACTGGAACCACCTGCCGGCCACGCCTGAACCACCTGCCGAGCACGATGGAACCACCTGCCGGACACGCCAAAATCACCTGCGGGGTACACCAGAACCACTTGGAGAACTCTCCGGGATGACCTGCCGGGCATGCTGGAACCACCTCTCAGACGTACCAGAAGCACGTGGCGGACACCCCAGCACCACCTGCCGGACAGACCGCAACCACCTGCCGGACAGGCCGGAACCACCGGCTCGACCCGACGGAACCACCGCCAGACATGCAAAATCACCTGCCGGCTACGCCAGAACCACTTGGCGAACACTCCGGAATCACCTGCCGGGCATGCCGGAACCACCTCTCAGACATGCCAGAACCACGTGCCAATGACCCCGGAAGCACCTGTCGAGCACGCCGGAACCACCTGCTCGACTCGCCAGAACCACCTGCCGGACACGCCAAAATCACCTGCCGGCTACGCCACAACCACTCGGCAGGCACTCCGGTATCAGCTGCCGGGCATGCCGGAACCACCTCTCAGAGGTGCCAGAACCACATGCCGGAGAGACTGGAAGCAACTGCCGAACTCGCCGGAAACACCTGCTGGACATGCCGGAACCACCTGCCTGACAGTCCAAAATCATATGCCGGCTATGCCAAAACCACTTGGTGGACGCTCCAGAATCTCCTGGAGGGCATGCCGGAACCACGTCATGGACAGACTGCAAACACCTGCCAGACACGCCAGAACCACCTTCTCGAGTCGCCAGAACCACCTGACGGACACGCCAAAATCACCTGCCGGTTATGCCACAACCAGTTGGTGAACACTTCGGAATCACCTGCCGCGCTTGCCGGAACCACCTGCCGGTCACGCCAAAATCACGTGCTGGCTACGCCAGAACCACTCGGCAGAGACTCCGGAACCACCTCCAGGACAGACCAGAATCACCTGCCGGACACGCCGGAACCACCTGCTCGACTCGCCAGAGCCACCTGCCGGACACGCCAAAATCACCTGCCGGCTACGCCAGAACCACTCGGCAGAGACTCCGGAACCACCTCCAGGACAGACCGGAATCACCTGCCGGACACGCCGGGACCACCTGCTTGACTCGCCAGAACCACCTGCCGGACACGCCAAAATCACCAGCCGGCTACTCCACAACCACTTGTCGAACACTCCAGAATCACCTGCCGGGCATGTTGGAAGCACCTCTCAGACGTGCCAGAACCATGTGGCAGAGAGTCCGGAATCACCTGTTGGGCATGTGGAACCACCTCTGAGACGTACCAGAACCACCTGCCGGACACGCCAAAATCACCTGCCGGCTATGCCAGAACCACTTGGCGGACACTCCGGAATCACCTGCCGGGCATGCCAGAACCAGCTCTCAGAAACACCAGAACCACATGCTGGACACGCCGGAAGCACCTGCTGAGCATGCCTGAGCCACCTGCTCGACTCGCAAGAAACACCTGCCGGACACGCCAAAATCACCTGCCGAGTACGCCAGAACCACTTGGCGGACACTCCGGAATCACAGGTCGGGCATGCCAGAACCACCTCTCAGACTTGCCAGAACCATGTTCCGGACACGCCGGTACCACCTGCCGAGTATGCCGGAACCACCTGATCCACTCCCGAGGACCACCTGCTGGACACGCAAAAATCACCTGCTGGCTACGCCAGAACCACTCGGCAGACACTCCGGAATAACCTGCCAGGCATGCCGGAACCACCTATTAGACATGCCAGAAGGACGTGTCGGACACGCCGGAAACACCTACCGGACAGACCGGAACCACCTGCCAGACATCCAGGAACCACCTGCCGAGCACGCCGGAGCTGCGTGCTCGATAGGCCGGAACCACCTGCCAGACAGGCCAAAATCAACAGCTGGCTATGCTAGAAACACCTGGCGGACAGTCCAAAATCACCTGCCTGGCATGCAGGAACCACCTCTCAGACGTAACAGAACCACGTTCCGGACACGCTGGAACCACATCCTGGACAGACTGGAACCACCTGCCGAGCTCGCCGGAACCACCTGCTCGACTGGCAGGACAATCGTGCCGGACACGCCAAAAGGAACTGCCGGCTACACCAGAACCACTTAACCGACACTCCAGAATCACCTGCCTGGCATGCCAGAACCACCTCTCAGACGTGCCAGAAGCACGTGCCGGACATGCCGGAACGACCTACGGGACAGACCGGAACCACCTGCCTGACATGCCGGAACCACCTGCCGAGCACGCCAGAGCCACCTGCTCCCCTTGCCGGAACCACCTGCCAGACAGGCCAAAATCAACAGCTGGCTGTGCGACAACCACCTGGGGGACAGTCCGGAATCACCTGCCAGCCATGGCGGAACCACCTCTCAGACGTACCAGAACCACGTGCCGGACAATCTGGAAACACGTACTGGACAGACTGGAACCACCTGCTGGCCACGCCTGAACCACCTGCCGAGCACAACGGAACCACATGCCGGACACGCCAAAATCACCTGCGGGCTACTCCACAACCACTTGGAGGACTCTCCGGGATGACCTGCCGGGCATGCTGGAACCACCTCTCAGACGCGCCAGAACCATGTGGCAGACAGTCCGGAATCACCTGTTGGGCATGTGGAACCACCTCTGAGACGTACCAGAACCACCTGCCGGACACGCCAAAATCACCTGCGGGGTACACCAGAACCACTTGGAGAACTCTCCGGGATGACCTGCCGGGCATGCTGGAACCACCTCTCAGACGTACCAGAAGCACGTGGCGGACACCCCAGCACCACCTGCCGGACAGACCGCAACCACCTGCCGGACAGGCCGGAACCACCGGCTCGACCCGACGGAACCACCGCCGGACATGCAAAATCACCTGCCGGCTACGCCAGAACCACTTGGCGAACACTCCGGAATCACCTGCCGGGCATGCCGGAACCACCTCTCAGACATGCCAGAACCACGTGCCAATGAACCCGGAAGCACCTGTCGAGCACGCCGGAACCACCTGCTCGACTCGCCAGAACCACCTGCCGGACACGCCAAAATCACCTGCCGGCTACGCCACAACCACTCGGCAGGCACTCCGGTATCAGCTGCCGGGCATGCCGGAACCACCTCTCAGAGGTGCCAGAACCACATGCCGGAGAGACTGGAAGCAACTGCCGAACTCGCCGGAAACACCTGCTGGACATGCCGGAACCACCTGCCTGACAGTCCAAAATCATATGCCGGCTATGCCAAAACCACTTGGTGGACGCTCCAGAATCTCCTGGAGGGCATGCCGGAACCACGTCATGGACAGACTGCAAACACCTGCCAGACACGCAAGAACCACCTTCTCAAGTCGCCAGAACCACCTGCCGGACACGCCAAAATCACCTGCCGGCTACGCCACAACCAGTTGGTGAACACTTCGGAATCACCTGCCGCGCTTGCCGGAACCACCTGCCGGTCACGCCAAAATCACCTGCCGGCTACGCCAGAACCACTCGGCAGAGACTCCGGAACCACCTCCAGGACAGACCAGAATCACCTGCCGGACACGCCGGAACCACCTGCTCGACTCGCCAGAGCCACCTGCCGGACACGCCAAAATCACCTGCCGGCTACGCCAGAACCACTCGGCAGAGACTCCGGAACCACCTCCAGGACAGACCGGAATCACCTGCCGGACACGCCGGGACCACCTGCTTGACTCGCCAGAACCACCTGCCGGACACGCCAAAATCACCAGCCGGCTACTCCACAACCACTTGTCGAACACTCCAGAATCACCTGCCGGGCATGTTGGAAGCACCTCTCAGACGCGCCAGAACCATGTGGCAGAGAGTCCGGAATCACCTGTTGGGCATGTGGAACCACCTCTGAGACGTACCAGAACCACCTGCCGGACACGCCAAAATCACCTGCCGGCTATGCCAGAACCACTTGGCGGACACTCCGGAATCACCTGCCGGGCATGCCAGAACCAGCTCTCAGAAACACCAGAACCACATGCTGGACACGCCGGAAGCACCTGCTGAGCATGCCTGAGCCACCTGCTCGACTCGCAAGAAACACCTGCCGGACACGCCAAAATCACCTGCCGAGTACGCCAGAACCACTTGGCGGACACTCCGGAATCACAGGTCGGGCATGCCAGAACCACCTCTCAGACTTGCCAGAACCATGGTCCGGACACGCCGGTACCACCTGCCGAGTATGCCGGAACCACCTGATCCACTCCCGAGGACCACCTGCTGGACACGCCAAAATCACCTGCTGGCTACGCCAGAACCACTCGGCAGACACTCCGGAATAACCTGCCAGGCATGCCGGAACCACCTATTAGACATGCCAGAAGGACGTGTCGGACACGCCGGAAACACCTACCGGACAGACCGGAAACACCTGCCAGACATCCAGGAACCACCTGCCGAGCACGCCGGAGCTGCGTGCTCGATAGGCCGGAACCACCTGCCAGACAGGCCAAAATCAACAGCTGGCTATGCTAGAAACAGCTGGCGGACAGTCCAAAATCACCTGCCTGGCATGCAGGAACCACCTCTCAGACGTAACAGAACCACGTTCTGGACACGCTGGAACCACATCCTGGACAGACTGGAACCACCTGCCGAGCTCGCCGGAACCACCTGCACGACTGGCAGGACAATCGTGCCGGACACGCCAAAAGGAACTGCCGGCTACACCAGAACCACTTAACCGACACTCCAGAATCACCTGCCTGGCATGCCAGAACCACCTCTCAGACGTGCCAGAAGCACGTGCCGGACATGCCGGAACGACCTACGGGACAGACCGGAACCACCTGCCTGACATGCCGGAACCACCTGCCGAGCACGCCAGAGCCACCTGCTCCCCTTGCCGGAACCACCTGCCAGACAGGCCAAAATCAACAGCTGGCTGTGCGAGAACCACCTGGGGGACAGTCCGGAATCACCTGCCAGCCATGGCGGAACCACCTCTCAGACGTACCAGAACCACGTGCCGGGCAATCTGGAATCACGTACTGGACAGACTGGAACCACCTGCCGGCCACGCCTGAACCACCTGCCGAGCACAACGGAACCACCTGCCGGACACGCCAAAATCACCTGCGGGCTACTCCACAACCAGTTGGAGGACTCTCCGGGATGACCTGCCGGGCATGCTGGAACCACCTCTCAGACGCGCCAGAACCATGTGGCAGACAGTCCGGAATCACCTGTTGGGCATGTGGAACCACCTCTGAGACGTACCAGAACCACCTGCCGGACACGCCAAAATCACCTGCCGGCTACGCCAGAACCACTTGGCGGACACTCCGGAATCACCTGCCGGGCATGCCAGCACAAACTCTCAGAAGTGCCAGAAGCACGTGCCGGACCGGCCGGAACCATCTCCCGGACAGACTGGAACCACAGGAAACACTCGCCGGAACCACCTGCTTGACTCACCGGTCCCACCTGCAGGACACACCAAAATCACCTGCCCGCTACACCAGAAACACTTGGCGCACAAGCCGGAATCACGTGAAGGGCATGCCGGCACAACCTCACAGACGTGCCAGAACCTCCTGCCGGACACCTCAGAACCACCTGCCAGACAGACTGCAAACACCTGCCGGACACGCGGGAACCACCGGCTCGACCCGCCGGAACCACTGCCAGACATGCAAAATCACCTGCCGGCTACACCAGAACCACTTGGCAAACAATCCGGAATCACCTGAAGGGCATGCCGGAACCACCTCTCAGACATGCCAGAACCACGTGCCAATGACACCAGAAGCACCTGCCGAGCATGCCGGAACCACCTGCTCGACTCGCCAGAACCACCTGCCAGTCATGCAAAAATCACCTGCCGGCTTCGCCACAACCAGTTGGTGAACACTTCCCCATCACCTGCCGGGCTTGCTGGAACCACCTGACGGTCACGTCAAAATCACCTGCCAACTACGCCAGAACCACTTGTGGACACTGCGGAAACACCTGTCGGGCCGACCAGAACTACATCTCAGACGTGCCAGAACCTTGTGCGTGTGATGCCGGAACCACACCCCGAACAGACGGAAACCACCTGCCAGACCCGCCTGAACCACCTGCCGAGCACGCCGGAGCCACCTGTTCGACTCACCGGAAGCACCTGCCAGACAGGCCAAAATCAACAGCTGGCTATGCGAGAACCATCTGGCGGACAGTCCGGAATCACCTGCCGGGCATGCAGGAACCACCTCTCAGATGTAACGGAACCACGAGCCGGACACGCTGGAACCACGTCCTGGACAGACTGGAACCACCTGCCGAGCACTCCGGAACCACCTGCTCGACTTGCACGACCCACGTGCTGGACACGCCAAAATGAACTTTCGGCTACACCAGAACCACTTACCCGACACTCCAGAATCACCTGCCTGGCATGCCAGAACCACCTCTCACACGTTCCAGAAGCACGTGCCGGACATGCCGGAACGACCGATCGGACAGAACGGAACCACCTGCCTGACATGCCGGAACCACCTGCTGAACACGCCACAGCCACCTGCTCGACTCGCCGGATCCACCGGCCGGACAGGCCAATATCAACTGCTGGCTATGCCAGAACCACCTGGGGGACAGTCCGGAATCACCTGCCAGCCATGGCGGAACCACCTCTCAGACGTACAAGAACCACGTGCCGGACAAGCTCGAAACACTTACTGGACAGACTGGAACCACCTGCCGGCCACGCCTGAACCACCTGCCGAGCACGATGGAACCACCTGCCGGACACGCCAAAATCACCTGCGGGGTACACCAGAACCACTTGGAGAACTCTCCGGGATGACCTGCCGGGCATGCTGGAACCACCTCTCAGACGTACCAGAAGCACGTGGCGGACACCCCAGCACCACCTGCCGGACAGACCGCAACCACCTGCCGGACAGGCCGGAACCACCGGCTCGACCCGACGGAACCACCGCCAGACATGCAAAATCACCTGCCGGCTACGCCAGAACCACTTGGCGAACACTCCGGAATCACCTGCCGGGCATGCCGGAACCACCTCTCAGACATGCCAGAACCACGTGCCAATGACCCCGGAAGCACCTGTCGAGCACGCCGGAACCACCTGCTCGACTCGCCAGAACCACCTGCCGGACACGCCAAAATCACCTGCCGGCTACGCCACAACCACTCGGCAGGCACTCCGGTATCAGCTGCCGGGCATGCCGGAACCACCTCTCAGAGGTGCCAGAACCACATGCCGGAGAGACTGGAAGCAACTGCCGAACTCGCCGGAAACACCTGCTGGACATGCCGGAACCACCTGCCTGACAGTCCAAAATCATATGCCGGCTATGCCAAAACCACTTGGTGGACGCTCCAGAATCTCCTGGAGGGCATGCCGGAACCACGTCATGGACAGACTGCAAACACCTGCCAGACACGCCAGAACCACCTTCTCGAGTCGCCAGAACCACCTGACGGACACGCCAAAATCACCTGCCGGCTACGCCACAACCAGTTGGTGAACACTTCGGAATCACCTGCCGCGCTTGCCGGAACCACCTGCCGGTCACGCCAAAATCACCTGCCGGCTATGCCAGAACCACTCGGCAGAGACTCCGGAACCACCTCCAGGACAGACCAGAATCACCTGCCGGACACGCCGGAACCACCTGCTCGACTCGCCAGAGCCACCTGCTGGACACGCCAAAATCACCTGCCGGCTACGCCAGAACCACTCGGCAGAGACTCCGGAACCACCTCCAGGACAGACCGGAATCACCTGCCGGACACGCCGGGACCACCTGCTTGACTCGCCAGAACCACCTGCCGGACACGCCAAAATCACCAGCCGGCTACTCCACAACCACTTGTCGAACACTCCAGGATCACCTGCCGGGCATGTTGGAAGCACCTCTCAGACGCGCCAGAACCATGTGGCAGAGAGTCCGGAATCACCTGTTGGGCATGTGGAACCACCTCTGAGACGTACCAGAACCACCTGCCGGACACGCCAAAATCACCTGCCGGCTATGCCAGAACCACTTGGCGGACACTCCGGAATCACCTGCCGGGCATGCCAGAACCAGCTCTCAGAAACACCAGAACCACATGCTGGACACGCCGGAAGCACCTGCTGAGCATGCCTGAGCCACCTGCTCGACTCGCAAGAAACACCTGCCGGACACGCCAAAATCACCTGCCGAGTACGCCAGAACCACTTGGCGGACACTCCGGAATCACAGGTCGGGCATGCCAGAACCACCTCTCAGACTTGCCAGAACCATGGTCCGGACACGCCGGTACCACCTGCCGAGTATGCCGGAACCACCTGATCCACTCCCGAGGACCACCTGCTGGACACGCCAAAATCACCTGCTGGCTACGCCAGAACCACTCGGCAGACACTCCGGAATAACCTGCCAGGCATGCCGGAACCACCTATTAGACATGCCAGAAGGACGTGTCGGACACGCCGGAAACACCTACCGGACAGACCGGAACCACCTGCCAGACATCCCGGAACCACCTGCCGAGCACGCCGGAGCTGCGTGCTCGATAGGCCGGAACCACCTGCCAGACAGGCCAAAATCAACAGCTGGCTATGCTAGAAACACCTGGCGGACAGTCCAAAATCACCTGCCTGGCATGCAGGAACCACCTCTCAGACGTAACAGAACCACGTTCCGGACACGCTGGAACCACATCCTGGACAGACTGAACCACCTGCCGAGCTCGCCGGAACCACCTGCTCGACTGGCAGGACAATCGTGCCGGACACGCCAAAAGGAACTGCCGGCTACACCAGAACCACTTAACCGACACTCCAGAATCACCTGCCTGGCATGCCAGAACCACCTCTCAGACGTGCCAGAAGCACGTGCCGGACATGCCGGGACGACCTACGGGACAGACCGGAACCACCTGCCTGACATGCCGGAACCACCTGCCGAGCACGCCAGAGCCACCTGCTCCCCTTGCCGGAACCACCTGCCAGACAGGCCAAAATCAACAGCTGGCTGTGCGAGAACCACCTGGGGGACAGTCCGGAATCACCTGCCAGCCATGGCGGAACCACCTCTCAGACGTACCAGAACCACGTGCCGGACAATCTGGAAACACGTACTGGACAGACTGGAACCACCTGCCGGCCACGCCTGAACCACCTGCCGAGCACGACGGAACCACCTGCCGGACACGCCAAAATCACCTGCGGGCTACTCCACAACCACTTGGAGGACTCTCCGGGATGACCTGCCGGGCATGCCTGAACCACCTCTCAGACGCGCCAGAACCATGTGGCAGACAGTCCGGAATCACCTGTTGGGCATGTGGAACCACCTCTGAGACGTACCAGAACCACCTGCCGGACACGCCAAAATCACCTGCCGGCTACGCCAGAACCACTTGGCGGACACTCCGGAATCACCTGCCGGGCATGCCAGCACAACCTCTCAGAAGTGCCAGAAGCACGTGCCGGACAGGCCGGAACCATCTCCCGGACAGACTGGAACCACAGGAAACACTCGCCGGAACCACCTGCTTGACTCACCGGTCCCACCTGCAGGACACACCAAAATCACCTGCCCGCTACACCAGAACCACTTGGCGCACAAGCCGGAATCACGTGAAGGGCATGCCGGCACAACCTCACAGACGTGCCAGAACCTCCTGCCGGACACCTCAGAACCACCTGCCAGACAGACTGCAACCACCTGCCGGACACGCGGGAACCACCGGCTCGACCCGCCGGAACCACTGCCAGACATGCAAAATCACCTGCCGGCTACACCAGAACCACTTGGCAAACAATCCGGAATCACCTGAAGGGCATGCCGGAACCACCTCTCAGACATGCCAGAACCACGTGCCAATGACACCAGAAGCACCTGCCGAGCATGCCGGAACCACCTGCTCGACTCGCCAGAACCACCTGCCAGTCATGCAAAAATCACCTGCCGGCTTCGCCACAACCAGTTGGTGAACACTTCCCCATCACCTGCCGGGCTTGCTGGAACCACCTGACGGTCACGTCAAAATCACCTGCCAACTACGCCAGAACCACTTGTGGACACTGCGGAAACACCTGTCGGGCCGGCCAGAACTACATCTCAGACGTGCCAGAACCTTGTGCGTGTGATGCCGGAACCACACCCCGAACAGACCAAAACCACCTGCCAGACCCGCCTGAACCACCTGCCGAGCACGCCGGAGCCACCTGTTCGACTCACCGGAAGCACCTGCCAGACAGGCCAAAATCAACAGCTGGCTATGCGAGAACCATCTGGCGGACAGTCCGGAATCACCTGCCGGGCATGCAGGAACCACCTCTCAGATGTAACGGAACCACGAGCCGGACACGCTGGAACCACGTCCTGGACAGACTGGAACCACCTGCCGAGCACTCCGGAACCACCTGCTCGACTCGCACGACCCACGTGCTGGACACGCCAAAATGAACTTTCGGCTACACCAGAACCACTTACCCGACACTCCAGAATCACCTGCCTGGCATGCCAGAACCACCTCTCACACGTTCCAGAAGCACGTGCCGGACATGCCGGAACGACCGATCGGACAGAACGGAACCACCTGCCAGACACGCCGGAACCACCTGCTGAACACGCCACAGCCACCTGCTTGACTCGCCGGATCCACCGGCCGGACAGGCCAATATCAACTGCTGGCTATGCCAGAACCACCTGGGGGACAGTCCGGAATCACCTGCCAGCCATGGCGGAACCACCTCTCAGACGTACAAGAACCACGTGCCGGACAAGCTGGAAACACTTACTGGACAGACTGGAACCACCTGCCGGCCACGCCTGAACCACCTGCCGAGCACGATGGAACCACCTGCCGGACACGCCAAAATCACCTGCGGGGTACACCAGAACCACTTGGAGAACTCTCCGGGATGACCTGCCGGGCATGCTGGAACCACCTCTCAGACGTACCAGAAGCACGTGGCGGACACCCCAGCACCACCTGCCGGACAGACCGCAACCACCTGCCGGACAGGCCGGAACCACCGGCTCGACCCGACGGAACCACCGCCAGACATGCAAAATCACCTGCCGGCTACGCCAGAACCACTTGGCGAACACTCCGGAATCACCTGCCGGGCATGCCGGAACCACCTCTCAGACATGCCAGAACCACGTGCCAATGACCCCGGAAGCACCTGTCGAGCACGCCGGAACCACCTGCTCGACTCGCCAGAACCACCTGCCGGACACGCCAAAATCACCTGCCGGCTACGCCACAACCACTCGGCAGGCACTCCGGTATCAGCTGCCGGGCATGCCGGAACCACCTCTCAGAGGTGCCAGAACCACATGCCGGAGAGACTGGAAGCAACTGCCGAACTCGCCGGAAACACCTGCTGGACATGCCGGAACCACCTGCCTGACAGTCCAAAATCATATGCCGGCTATGCCAAAACCACTTGGTGGACGCTCCAGAATCTCCTGGAGGGCATGCCGGAACCACGTCATGGACAGACTGCAAACACCTGCCAGACACGCCAGAACCACCTTCTCGAGTCGCCAGAACCACCTGCCGGACACGCCAAAATCACCTGCCGGCTACGCCACAACCAGTTGGTGAACACTTCGGAATCACCTGCCGCGCTTGCCGGAACCACCTGCCGGTCACGCCAAAATCACCTGCCGGCTACGCCAGAACCACTCGGCAGAGACTCCGGAACCACCTCCAGGACAGACCAGAATCACCTGCCGGACACGCCGGAACCACCTGCTCGACTCGCCAGAGCCACCTGCCGGACACGCCAAAATCACCTGCCGGCTACGCCAGAACCACTCGGCAGAGACTCCGGAACCACCTCCAGGACAGACCGGAATCACCTGCCGGACACGCCGGGACCACCTGCTTGACTCGCCAGAACCACCTGCCGGACACGCCAAAATCACCAGCCGGCTACTCCACAACCACTTGTCGAACACTCCAGAATCACCTGCCGGGCATGTTGGAAGCACCTCTCAGACGCGCCAGAACCATGTGGCAGAGAGTCCGGAATCACCTGTTGGGCATGTGGAACCACCTCTGAGACGTACCAGAACCACCTGCCGGACACGCCAAAATCACCTGCCGGCTATGCCAGAACCACTTGGCGGACACTCCGGAATCACCTGCCGGGCATGCCAGAACCAGCTCTCAGAAACACCAGAACCACATGCTGGACACGCCGGAAGCACCTGCTGAGCATGCCTGAGCCACCTGCTCGACTCGCAAGAAACACCTGCCGGACACGCCAAAATCACCTGCCGAGTATGCCAGAACCACTTGGCGGACACTCCGGAATCACAGGTCGGGCAGGCCAGAACCACCTCTCAGACTTGCCAGAACCATGTTCCGGACACGCCGGTACCACCTGCCGAGTATGCCGGAACCACCTGATCCACTCCCGAGGACCACCTGCTGGACACGCCAAAATCACCTGCTGGCTACGCCAGAACCACTCGGCAGACACTCCGGAATAACCTGCCAGGCATGCCGGAACCACCTATTAGACATGCCAGAAGGACGTGTCGGACACGCCGGAAACACCTACCGGACAGACCGGAACCACCTGCCAGACATCCAGGAACCACCTGCCGAGCACGCCGGAGCTGCGTGCTCGATAGGCCGGAACCACCTGCCAGACAGGCCAAAATCAACAGCTGGCTATGCTAGAAACACCTGGCGGACAGTCCAAAATCACCTGCCTGGCATGCAGGAACCACCTCTCAGACGTAACAGAACCACGTTCCGGACACACTGGAACCACATCCTGGACAGACTGAACCACCTGCCGAGCTCGCCGGAACCACCTGCTCGACTGGCAGGACAATCGTGCCGGACACGCCAAAAGGAACTGCCGGCTACACCAGAACCACTTAACCGACACTCCAGAATCACCTGCCTGGCATGCCAGAACCACCTCTCAGACGTGCCAGAAGCACGTGCCGGACATGCCGGAACGACCTACGGGACAGACCGGAACCACCTGCCTGACATGCCGGAACCACCTGCCGAGCACGCCAGAGCCACCTGCTCCCCTTGCCGGAACCACCTGCCAGACAGGCCAAAATCAACAGCTGGCTGTGCGAGAACCACCTGGGGGACAGTCCGGAATCACCTGCCAGCCATGGCGGAACCACCTCTCAGACGTACCAGAACCACGTGCCGGACAATCTGGAAACACGTACTGGACAGACTGGAACCACCTGCCGGCCACGCCTGAACCACCTGCCGAGCACGACGGAACCACCTGCCGGACACGCCAAAATCACCTGCGGGCTACTCCACAACCACTTGGAGGACTCTCCGGGATGACCTGCCGGGCATGCTGGAACCACCTCTCAGACGCGCCAGAACCATGTGGCAGACAGTCCGGAATCACCTGTTGGGCATGTGGAACCACCTCTGAGACGTACCAGAACCACCTGCCGGACACGCCAAAATCACCTGCCGGCTACGCCAGAACCACTTGGCGGACACTCCGGAATCACCTGCCGGGCATGCCAGCACAACCTCTCAGAAGTGCCAGAAGCACGTGCCGGACAGGCCGGAACCATCTCCCGGACAGACTGGAACCACAGGAAACACTCGCCGGAACCACCTGCTTGACTCACCGGTCCCACCTGCAGGACACACCAAAATCACCTGCCCGCTACACCAGAACCACTTGGCGCACAAGCCGGAATCACGTGAAGGGCATGCCGGCACAACCTCACAGACGTGCCAGAACCTCCTGCCGGACACCTCAGAACCACCTGCCAGACAGACTGCAACCACCTGCCGGACACGCGGGAACCACCGGCTCGACCTGCCGGAACCACTGCCAGACATGCAAAATCACCTGCCGGCTACACCAGAACCACTTGGCAAACACTCCGGAATCACCTGAAGGGCATGCCGGAACCACCTCTCAGACATGCCAGAACCACGTGCCAATGACACCAGAAGCACCTGCCGAGCATGCCGGAACCACCTGCTCGACTCGCCAGAACCACCTGCCAGTCATGCAAAAATCACCTGCCGGCTTCGCCACAACCAGTTGGTGAACACTTCCCCATCACCTGCCGGGCTTGCTGGAACCACCTGACGGTCACGTCAAAATCACCTGCCAACTACGCCAGAACCACTTGTCGACACTGCGGAAACACCTGTCGGGCCGGCCAGAACTACATCTCAGACGTGCCAGAACCCTGTGCCTCTGATGCCGGAACCACGCCCCGAACAGACGGAAACCACCTGCCAGACCCGCCTGAACCACCTGCCGAGCACGCCGGAGCCACCTGTTCGACTCACCGGAAGCACCTGCCAGACAGGCCAAAATCAACAGCTGGCTATGCGAGAACCATCTGGCGGACAGTCCGGAATCACCTGCCGGGCATGCAGGAACCACCTCTCAGATGTAACGGAACCACGAGCCGGACACGCTGGAACCACGTCCTGGACAGACTGGAACCACCTGCCGAGCACTCCGGAACCACCTGCTCGACTCGCACGACCCACGTGCTGGACACGCCAAAATGAACTTTCGGCTACACCAGAACCACTTACCCGACACTCCAGAATCACCTGCCTGGCATGCCAGAACCACCTCTCACACGTTCCAGAAGCACGTGCCGGACATGCCGGAACGACCGATCGGACAGAACGGAACCACCTGCCAGACACGCCGGAACCACCTGCTGAACACGCCACAGCCACCTGCTCGACTCGCCGGATCCACCGGCCGGACAGGCCAATATCAACTGCTGGCTATGCCAGAACCACCTGGGGGACAGTCCGGAATCACCTGCCAGCCATGGCGGAACCACCTCTCAGACGTACAAGAACCACGTGCCGGACAAGCTGGAAACACTTACTGGACAGACTGGAACCACCTGCCGGCCACGCCTGAACCACCTGCCGAGCACGATGGAACCACCTGCCGGACACGCCAAAATCACCTGCGGGGTACACCAGAACCACTTGGAGAACTCTCCGGGATGACCTGCCGGGCATGCTGGAACCACCTCTCAGACGTACCAGAAGCACGTGGCGGACACCCCAGCACCACCTGCCAGACAGACCGCAACCACCTGCCGGACAGGCCGGAACCACCGGCTCGACCCGACGGAACCACCGCCAGACATGCAAAATCACCTGCCGGCTACGCCAGAACCACTTGGCGAACACTCCGGAATCACCTGCCGGGCATGCCGGAACCACCTCTCAGACATGCCAGAACCACGTGCCAATGACCCCGGAAGCACCTGTCGAGCACGCCGGAACCACCTGCTCGACTCGCCAGAACCAGCTGCCGGACACGCCAAAATCACCTGCCGGCTACGCCACAACCACTCGGCAGGCACTCCGGTATCAGCTGCCGGGCATGCCGGAACCACCTCTCAGAGGTGCCAGAACCACATGCCGGAGAGACTGGAAGCAACTGCCGAACTCGCCGGAAACACCTGCTGGACATGCCGGAACCACCTGCCTGACAGTCCAAAATCATATGCCGGCTATGCCAAAACCACTTGGTGGACGCTCCAGAATCTCCTGGAGGGCATGCCGGAACCACGTCATGGACAGACTGCAAACACCTGCCAGACACGCCAGAACCACCTTCTCGAGTCGCCAGAACCACCTGCCGGACACGCCAAAATCACCTGCCGGCTACGCCACAACCAGTTGGTGAACACTTCGGAATCACCTGCCGCGCTTGCCGGAACCACCTGCCGGTCACGCCAAAATCACCTGCGGGCTACGCCAGAACCACTCGGCAGAGACTCCGGAACCACCTCCAGGACAGACCAGAATCACCTGCCGGACACGCCGGAACCACCTGCTCGACTCGCCAGAGCCACCTGCCGGACACGCCAAAATCACCTGCCGGCTACGCCAGAACCACTCGGCAGAGACTCCGGAACCACCTCCAGGACAGACCGGAATCACCTGCCGGACACGCCGGGACCACCTGCTTGACTCGCCAGAACCACCTGCCGGACACGCCAAAATCACCAGCCGGCTACTCCACAACCACTTGTCGAACACTCCAGAATCACCTGCCGGGCATGTTGGAAGCACCTCTCAGACGCGCCAGAACCATGTGGCAGAGAGTCCGGAATCACCTGTTGGGCATGTGGAACCACCTCTGAGACGTACCAGAACCACCTGCCGGACACGCCAAAATCACCTGCCGGCTATGCCAGAACCACTTGGCGGACACTCCGGAATCACCTGCCGGGCATGCCAGAACCAGCTCTCAGAAACACCAGAACCACATGCTGGACACGCCGGAAGCACCTGCTGAGCATGCCTGAGCCACCTGCTCGACTCGCAAGAAACACCTGCCGGACACGCCAAAATCACCTGCCGAGTACGCCAGAACCACTTGGCGGACACTCCGGAATCACAGGTCGGGCATGCCAGAACCACCTCTCAGACTTGCCAGAACCATGGTCCGGACACGCCGGTACCACCTGCCGAGTATGCCGGAACCACCTGATCCACTCCCGAGGACCACCTGCTGGACACGCCAAAATCACCTGCTGGCTACGCCAGAACCACTCGGCAGACACTCCGGAATAACCTGCCAGGCATGCCGGAACCACCTATTAGACATGCCAGAAGGACGTGTCGGACACGCCGGAAACACCTACCGGACAGACCGGAACCACCTGCCAGACATCCAGGAACCACCTGCCGAGCACGCCGGAGCTGCGTGCTCGATAGGCCGGAACCACCTGCCAGACAGGCCAAAATCAACAGCTGGCTATGCTAGAAACACCTGGCGGACAGTCCAAAATCACCTGCCTGGCATGCAGGAACCACCTCTCAGACGTAACAGAACCACGTTCCGGACACGCTGGAACCACATCCTGGACAGACTGGAACCACCTGCCGAGCTCGCCGGAACCACCTGCTCGACTGGCAGGACAATCGTGCCGGACACGCCAAAAGGAACTGCCGGCTACACCAGAACCACTTAACCGACACTCCAGAATCACCTGCCTGGCATGCCAGAACCACCTCTCAGACGTGCCAGAAGCACGTGCCGGACATGCCGGAACGACCTACGGGACAGACCGGAACCACCTGCCTGACATGCCGGAACCACCTGCCGAGCACGCCAGAGCCACCTGCTCCCCTTGCCGGAACCACCTGCCAGACAGGCCAAAATCAACAGCTGGCTGTGCGAGAACCACCTGGGGGACAGTCCGGAATCACCTGCCAGCCATGGCGGAACCACCTCTCAGACGTACCAGAACCACGTGCCGGACAATCTGGAAACACGTACTGGACAGACTGGAACCACCTGCCGGCCACGCCTGAACCACCTGCCGAGCACGACGGAACCACCTGCCGGACACGCCAAAATCACCTGCGGGCTACTCCACAACCACTTGGAGGACTCTCCGGGATGACCTGCCGGGCATGCTGGAACCACCTCTCAGACGCGCCAGAACCATGTGTCAGACAGTCCGGAATCACCTGTTGGGCATGTGGAACCACCTCTGAGACGTACCAGAACCACCTGCCGGACACGCCAAAATCACCTGCCGGCTACGCCAGAACCACTTGGCGGACACTCCGGAATCACCTGCCGGGCATGCCAGCACAACCTCTCAGAAGTGCCAGAAGCACGTGCCGGACAGGCCGGAACCATCTCCCGGACAGACTGGAACCACAGGAAACACTCGCCGGAACCACCTGCTTGACTCACCGGTCCCACCTGCAGGACACACCAAAATCACCTGCCCGCTACACCAGAACCACTTGGCGCACAAGCCGGAATCACGTGAAGGGCATGCCGGCACAACCTCACAGACGTGCCAGAACCTCCTGCCGGACACCTCAGAACCACCTGCCAGACAGACTGCAACCACCTGCCGGACACGCGGGAACCACCGGCTCGACCCGCCGGAACCACTGCCAGACATGCAAAATCACCTGCCGGCTACACCAGAACCACTTGGCAAACACTCCGGAATCACCTGAAGGGCATGCCGGAACCACCTCTCAGACATGCCAGAACCACGTGCCAATGACACCAGAAGCACCTGCCGAGCATGCCGGAACCACCTGCTCGACTCGCCAGAACCACCTGCCAGTCATGCAAAAATCACCTGCCGGCTTCGCCACAACCAGTTGGTGAACACTTCCCCATCACCTGCCGGGCTTGCTGGAACCACCTGACGGTCACGTCAAAATCACCTGCCAACTACGCCAGAACCACTTGTCGACACTGCGGAAACACCTGTCGGGCCGGCCAGAACTACATCTCAGACGTGCCAGAACCCTGTGCCTCTGATGCCGGAACCACGCCCCGAACAGACGGAAACCACCTGCCAGACCCGCCTGAACCACCTGCCGAGCACGCCGGAGCCACCTGTTCGACTCACCGGAAGCACCTGCCAGACAGGCCAAAATCAACAGCTGGCTATGCGAGAACCATCTGGCGGACAGTCCGGAATCACCTGCCGGGCATGCAGGAACCACCTCTCAGATGTAACGGAACCACGAGCCGGACACGCTGGAACCACGTCCTGGACAGACTGGAACCACCTGCCGAGCACTCCGGAACCACCTGCTCGACTCGCACGACCCACGTGCTGGACACGCCAAAATGAACTTTCGGCTACACCAGAACCACTTACCCGACACTCCAGAATCATCTGCCTGGCATGCCAGAACCACCTCTCACACGTTCCAGAAGCACGTGCCGGACATGCCGGAACGACCGATCGGACAGAACGGAACCACCTGCCAGACACGCCGGAACCACCTGCTGAACACGCCACAGCCACCTGCTCGACTCGCCGGATCCACTGGCCGGACAGGCCAATATCAACTGCTGGCTATGCCAGAACCACCTGGGGGACAGTCCGGAATCACCTGCCAGCCATGGCGGAACCACCTCTCAGACGTACAAGAACCACGTGCCGGACAAGCTGGAAACACTTACTGGACAGACTGGAACCACCTGCCGGCCACGCCTGAACCACCTGCCGAGCACGATGGAACCACCTGCCGGACACGCCAAAATCACCTGCGGGGTACACCAGAACCACTTGGAGAACTCTCCGGGATGACCTGCCGGGCATGCTGGAACCACCTCTCAGACGTACCAGAAGCACGTGGCGGACACCCCAGCACCACCTGCCGGACAGACCGCAACCACCTGCCGGACAGGCCGGAACCACCGGCTCGACCCGACGGAACCACCGCCGGACATGCAAAATCACCTGCCGGCTACGCCACAACCACTTGGCGAACACTCCGGAATCACATGCCGGGCATGCCGGAACCACCTCTCAGACATGCCAGAACCACGTGCCAATGACCCCGGAAGCACCTGTCGAGCACGCCGGAACCACCTGCTCGACTCGCCAGAACCACCTGCCGGACACGCCAAAATCACCTGCCGGCTACGCCACAACCACTCGGCAGGCACTCCGGTATCAGCTGCCGGGCATGCCGGAACCACCTCTCAGAGGTGCCAGAACCACATGCCGGTGAGACTGGAAGCAACTGCCGAACTCGCCGGAAACACCTGCTGGACATGCCGGAACCACCTGCCTGACAGTCCAAAATCATATGCCGGCTATGCCAAAACCACTTGGTGGACGCTCCAGAATCTCCTGGAGGGCATGCCGGAACCACGTCATGGACAGACTGCAAACACCTGCCAGACACGCCAGAACCACCTTCTCGAGTCGCCAGAACCACCTGCCGGACACGCCAAAATCACCTGCCGGCTACGCCACAACCAGTTGGTGAACACTTCGGAATCACCTGCCGCGCTTGCCGGAACCACCTGCCAGACACGCCAAAATCACCTGCCGGCTACGCCAGAACCACTCGGCAGAGACTCCGGAACCACCTCCAGGACAGACCGGAATCACCTGCCGGACACGCCGGGACCACCTGCTTGACTCGCCAGAACCACCTGCCGGACACGCCAAAATCACCAGCCGGCTACTCCACAACCACTTGTCGAACACTCCAGAATCACCTGCCGGGCATGTTGGAAGCACCTCTCAGACGCGCCAGAACCATGTGGCAGAGAGTCCGGAATCACCTGTTGGGCATGTGGAACCACCTCTGAGACGTACCAGAACCACCTGCCGGACACGCCAAAATCACCTGCCGGCTATGCCAGAACCACTTGGCGGACACTCCGGAATCACCTGCCGGGCATGCCAGAACCAGCTCTCAGAAACACCAGAACCACATGCTGGACACGCCGGAAGCACCTGCTGAGCATGCCTGAGCCACCTGCTCGACTCGCAAGAAACACCTGCCGGACACGCCAAAATCACCTGCCGAGTACGCCAGAACCACTTGGCGGACACTCCGGAATCACAGGTCGGGCATGCCAGAACCACCTCTCAGACTTGCCAGAACCATGGTCCGGACACGCCGGTACCACCTGCCGAGTATGCCGGAACCACCTGATCCACTCCCGAGGACCACCTGCTGGACACGCCAAAATCACCTGCTGGCTACGCCAGAACCACTCGGCAGACACTCCGGAATAACCTGCCAGGCATGCCGGAACCACCTATTAGACATGCCAGAAGGACGTGTCGGACACGCCGGAAACACCTACCGGACAGACCGGAACCACCTGCCAGACATCCAGGAACCACCTGCCGAGCACGCCGGAGCTGCGTGCTCGATAGGCCGGAACCACCTGCCAGACAGGCCAAAATCAACAGCTGGCTATGCTAGAAACACCTGGCGGACAGTCCAAAATCACCTGCCTGGCATGCAGGAACCACCTCTCAGACGTAACAGAACCACGTTCCGGACACGCTGGAACCACATCCTGGACAGACTGAACCACCTGCCGAGCTCGCCGGAACCACCTGCTCGACTGGCAGGACAATCGTGCCGGACACGCCAAAAGGAAATGCCGGCTACACCAGAACCACTTAACCGACACTCCAGAATCACCTGCCTGGCATGCCAGAACCACCTCTCAGACGTGCCAGAAGCACGTGCCGGACATGCCGGAACGACCTACGGGACAGACCGGAACCACCTGCCTGACATGCCGGAACCACCTGCCGAGCACGCCAGAGCCACCTGCTCCCCTTGCCGGAACCACCTGCCAGACAGGCCAAAATCAACAGCTGGCTGTGCGAGAACCACCTGGGGGACAGTCCGGAATCACCTGCCAGCCATGGCGGAACCACCTCTCAGACGTACCAGAACCACGTGCCGGACAATCTGGAAACACGTACTGGACAGACTGGAACCACCTGCCGGCCACGCCTGAACCACCTGCCGAGCACGACGGAACCACCTGCCGGACACGCCAAAATCACCTGCGGGCTACTCCACAACCACTTGGAGGACTCTCCGGGATGACCTGCCGGGCATGCTGGAACCACCTCTCAGACGCGCCAGAACCATGTGGCAGACAGTCCGGAATCACCTGTTGGGCATGTGGAACCACCTCTGAGACGTACCAGAACCACCTGCCGGACACGCCAAAATCACCTGCCGGCTACGCCAGAACCACTTGGCGGACACTCCGGAATCACCTGCCGGGCATGCCAGCACAACCTCTCAGAAGTGCCAGAAGCACGTGCCGGACAGGCCGGAACCATCTCCCGGACAGACTGGAACCACAGGAAACACTCGCCGGAACCACCTGCTTGACTCACCGGTCCCACCTGCAGGACACACCAAAATCACCTGCCCGCTACACCAGAACCACTTGGCGCACAAGCCGGAATCACGTGAAGGGCATGCCGGCACAACCTCACAGACGTGCCAGAACCTCCTGCCGGACACCTCAGAACCACCTGCCAGACAGACTGCAACCACCTGCCGGACACGCGGGAACCACCGGCTCGACCCGCCGGAACCACTGCCAGACATGCAAAATCACCTGCCGGCTACACCAGAACCACTTGGCAAACAATCCGGAATCACCTGAAGGGCATGCCGGAACCACCTCTCAGACATGCCAGAACCACGTGCCAATGACACCAGAAGCACCTGCCGAGCATGCCGGAACCACCTGCTCGACTCGCCAGAACCACCTGCCAGTCATGCAAAAATCACCTGCCGGCTTCGCCACAACCAGTTGGTGAACACTTCCCCATCACCTGCCGGGCTTGCTGGAACCACCTGCCGGTCACGTCAAAATCACCTGCCAACTACGCCAGAACCACCTGTCGACACTGCGGAAACACCTGTCGGGCCGGCCAGAACTACATCTCAGACGTGCCAGAACCTTGTGCGTGTGATGCCGGAACCACACCCCGAACAGACGGAAACCACCTGCCAGACCCGCCTGAACCACCTGCCGAGCACGCCGGAGCCACCTGTTCGACTCACCGGAAGCACCTGCCAGACAGGCCAAAATCAACAGCTGGCTATGCGAGAACCATCTGGCGGACAGTCCGGAATCACCTGCCGGGCATGCAGGAACCACCTCTCAGATGTAACGGAACCACGAGCCGGACACGCTGGAACCACGTCCTGGACAGACTGGAACCACCTGCCGAGCACTCCGGAACCACCTGCTCGACTCGCACGACCCACGTGCTGGACACGCCAAAATGAACTTTCGGCTACACCAGAACCACTTACCCGACACTCCAGAATCACCTGCCTGGCATGCCAGAACCACCTCTCACACATTCGAGAAGCACGTGCCGGACATGCCGGAACGACCGATCGGACAGAACGGAACCACCTGCCAGACACGCCGGAACCACCTCTTGAACACGCCACAGCCACCTGCTCGACTCGCCGGATCCACCGGCCGGACAGGCCAATATCAACTGCTGGCTATGCCAGAACCACCTGGGGGACAGTCCGGAATCACCTGCCAGCCATGGCGGAACCACCTCTCAGACGTACAAGAACCACGTGCCGGACAAGCTGGAAACACTTACTGGACAGACTGGAACCACCTGCCGGCCACGCCTGAACCACCTGCCGAGCACGACGGAACCACCTGCCGGACACGCCAAAATCACCTGCGGGGTACACCAGAACCACTTGGAGAACTCTCCGGGATGACCTGCCGGGCATGCTGGAACCACCTCTCAGACGTACCAGAAGCACGTGGCGGACACCCCAGCACCACCTGCCGGACAGACCGCAACCACCTGCCGGACAGGCCGGAACCACCGGCTCGACCCGACGGAACCACCGCCAGACATGCAAAATCACCTGCCGGCTACGCCAGAACCACTTGGCGAACACTCCGGAATCACCTGCCGGGCATGCCGGAACCACCTCTCAGACATGCCAGAACCACGTGCCAATGACCCCGGAAGCACCTGTCGAGCACGCCGGAACCACCTGCTCGACTCGCCAGAACCACCTGCCGGACACGCCAAAATCACCTGCCGGCTACGCCACAACCACTCGGCAGGCACTCCGGTATCAGCTGCCGGGCATGCCGGAACCACCTCTCAGAGGTGCCAGAACCACATGCCGGAGAGACTGGAAGCAACTGCCGAACTCGCCGGAAACACCTGCTGGACATGCCGGAACCACCTGCCTGACAGTCCAAAATCATATGCCGGCTATGCCAAAACCACTTGGTGGACGCTCCAGAATCTCCTGGAGGGCATGCCGGAACCACGTCATGGACAGACTGCAAACACCTGCCAGACACGCCAGAACCACCTTCTCGAGTCGCCAGAACCACCTGCCGGACACGCCAAAATCACCTGCCGGCTACGCCACAACCAGTTGGTGAACACTTCGGAATCACCTGCCGCGCTTGCCGGAACCACCTGCCGGTCACGCCAAAATCACCTGCCGGCTACGCCAGAACCACTCGGCAGAGACTCCGGAACCACCTCCAGGACAGACCAGAATCACCTGCCGGACACGCCGGAACCACCTGCTCGACTCGCCAGAGCCACCTGCCGGACACGCCAAAATCACCTGCCGGCTACGCCAGAACCACTCGGCAGAGACTCCGGAACCACCTCCAGGACAGACCGGAATCACCTGCCGGACACGCCGGGACCACCTGCTTGACTCGCCAGAACCACCTGCCGGACACGCCAAAATCACCAGCCGGGTACTCCACAACCACTTGTCGAACACTCCAGAATCACCTGCCGGGCATGTTGGAAGCACCTCTCAGACGCGCCAGAACCATGTGGCAGAGAGTCCGGAATCACCTGTTGGGCATGTGGAACCACCTCTGAGACGTACCAGAACCACCTGCCGGACACGCCAAAATCACCTGCCGGCTATGCCAGAACCACTTGGCGGACACTCTGGAATCACCTGCCGGGCATGCCAGAACCAGCTCTCAGAAACACCAGAACCACATGCTGGACACGCCGGAAGCACCTGCTGAGCATGCCTGAGCCACCTGCTCGACTCGCAAGAAACACCTGCCGGACACGCCAAAATCACCTGCCGAGTACGCCAGAACCACTTGGCGGACACTCCGGAATCACAGGTCGGGCATGCCAGAACCACCTCTCAGACTTGCCAGAACCATGGTCCGGACACGCCGGTACCACCTGCCGAGTATGCCGGAACCACCTGATCCACTCCCGAGGACCACCTGCTGGACACGCCAAAATCACCTGCTGGCTACGCCAGAACCACTCGGCAGACACTCCGGAATAACCTGCCAGGCATGCCGGAACCACCTATTAGACATGCCAGAAGGACGTGTCGGACACGCCGGAAACACCTACCGGACAGACCGGAACCACCTGCCAGACATCCAGGAACCACCTGCCGAGCACGCCGGAGCTGCGTGCTCGATAGGCCGGAACCACCTGCCAGACAGGCCAAAATCAACAGCTGGCTATGCTAGAAACACCTGGCGGACAGTCCAAAATCACCTGCCTGGCATGCAGGAACCACCTCTCAGACGTAACAGAACCACGTTCCGGACACGCTGGAACCACATCCTGGACAGACTGGAACCACCTGCCGAGCTCGCCGGAACCACCTGCTCGACTGGCAGGACAATCGTGCCGGACACGCCAAAAGGAAATGCCGGCTACACCAGAACCACTTAACCGACACTCCAGAATCACCTGCCTGGCATGCCAGAACCACCTCTCAGACGTGCCAGAAGCACGTGCCGGACATGCCGGAACGACCTACGGGACAGACCGGAACCACCTGCCTGACATGCCGGAACCACCTGCCGAGCACGCCAGAGCCACCTGCTCCCCTTGCCGGAACCACCTGCCAGACAGGCCAAAATCAACAGCTGGCTGTGCGAGAACCACCTGGGGGACAGTCCGGAATCACCTGCCAGCCATGGCGGAACCACCTCTCAGACGTACCAGAACCACGTGCCGGACAATCTGGAAACACGTACTGGACAGACTGGAACCACCTGCCGGCCACGCCTGAACCACCTGCCGAGCACGACGGAACCACCTGCCGGACACGCCAAAATCACCTGCGGGCTACTCCACAACCACTTGGAGGACTCTCCGGGATGACCTGCCGGGCATGCTGGAACCACCTCTCAGACGCGCCAGAACCATGTGGCAGACAATCCGGAATCACCTGTTGGGCATGTGGAACCACCTCTGAGACGTACCAGAACCACCTGCCGGACACGCCAAAATCACCTGCCGGCTACGCCAGAACCACTTGGCGGACACTCCGGAATCACCTGAAGGGCATGCCGGAACCACCTCTCAGACATGCCAGAACCACGTGCCAATGACACCAGAAGCACCTGCCGAGCATGCCGGAACCACCTGCTCGACTCGCCAGAACCACCTGCCAGTCATGCAAAAATCACCTGCCGGCTTCGCCACAACCAGTTGGTGAACACTTCCCCATCACCTGCCGGGCTTGCTGGAACCACCTGACGGTCACGTCAAAATCACCTGCCAACTACGCCAGAACCACTTGTCGACACTGCGGAAACACCTGTCGGGCCGGCCAGAACTACATCTCAGACGTGCCAGAACCCTGTGCCTCTGATGCCGGAACCACGCCCCGAACAGACGGAAACCACCTGCCAGACCCGCCTGAACCACCTGCCGAGCACGCCGGAGCCACCTGTTCGACTCACCGGAAGCACCTGCCAGACAGGCCAAAATCAACAGCTGGCTATGCGAGAACCATCTGGCGGACAGTCCGGAATCACCTGCCGGGCATGCAGGAACCACCTCTCAGATGTAACGGAACCACGAGCCGGACACGCTGGAACCACGTCCTGGACAGACTGGAACCACCTGCCGAGCACTCCGGAACCACCTGCTCGACTCGCACGACCCACGTGCTGGACACGCCAAAATGAACTTTCGGCTACACCAGAACCACTTACCCGACACTCCAGAATCACCTGCCTGGCATGCCAGAACCACCTCTCACACGTTCCAGAAGCACGTGCCGGACATGCCGGAACGACCGATCGGACAGAACGGAACCACCTGCCAGACACGCCGGAACCACCTGCTGAACACGCCACAGCCACCTGCTCGACTCGCCGGATCCACTGGCCGGACAGGCCAATATCAACTGCTGGCTATGCCAGAACCACCTGGGGGACAGTCCGGAATCACCTGCCAGCCATGGCGGAACCACCTCTCAGACGTACAAGAACCACGTGCCGGACAAGCTGGAAACACTTACTGGACAGACTGGAACCACCTGCCGGCCACGCCTGAACCACCTGCCGAGCTCGATGGAACCACCTGCCGGACACGCCAAAATCACCTGCGGGGTACACCAGAACCACTTGGAGAACTCTCCGGGATGACCTGCCGGGCATGCTGGAACCACCTCTCAGACGTACCAGAAGCACGTGGCAGACACCCCAGCACCACCTGCCGGACAGACCGCAACCACCTGCCGGACAGGCCGGAACCACCGGCTCGACCCGACGGAACCACCGCCGGACATGCAAAATCACCTGCCGGCTACGCCAGAACCACTTGGCGAACACTCCGGAATCACCTGCCGGGCATGCCGGAACCACCTCTCAGACATGCCAGAACCACGTGCCAATGACCCCGGAAGCACCTGTCGAGCACGCCGGAACCACCTGCTCGACTCGCCAGAACCACCTGCCGGACACGCCAAAATCACCTGCCGGCTACGCCACAACCACACGGCAGGCACTCCGGTATCAGCTGCCGGGCATGCCGGAACCACCTCTCAGAGGTGCCAGAACCACATGCCGGAGAGACTGGAAGCAACTGCCGAACTCGCCGGAAACACCTGCTGGACATGCCGGAACCACCTGCCTGACAGTCCAAAATCATATGCCGGCTATGCCAAAACCACTTGGTGGACGCTCCAGAATCTCCTGGAGGGCATGCCGGAACCACGTCATGGACAGACTGCAAACACATGCCAGACACGCCAGAACCACCTTCTCGAGTCGCCAGAACCACCTGCCGGACACGCCAAAATCACCTGCCGGCTACGCCACAACCAGTTGGTGAACACTTCGGAATCACCTGCCGCGCTTGCCGGAACCACCTGCCGGTCACGCCAAAATCACCTGCCGGCTACGCCAGAACCACTCGGCAGAGACTCAGGAGCCACCTCCAGGACAGACCGGAATCACCTGCCGGACACGCCGGGACCACCTGCTTGACTCGCCAGAACCACCTGCCGGACACGCCAAAATCACCAGCCGGCTACTCCACAACCACTTGTCGGACACTCCAGAATCACCTGCCGGGCATGTGGGAACCACCTCTCAGAGGTGCCACAGCAACATGCTGGAGATTGCGGAAGCACCTGCTGAGAAGTCCGGAAGTTCCTGATCCACTCCACAGAACCACCTGCTGGACACACCAAAATGACCTGCCGGCTACGCCACAACCAGTTGGTGAACACTTCGGAATCAACTGCCAGGCTTGCTGGAAGCACCTGCCGGTCACGCCAATATCACCTGCCAGCTACGCCAGAACCGCTTGGCGGACACTCCGGAAACACCTGTCGGGCCTGCCAGAACCACATCTCAGACGTGCCAGAACCATGTGCCCGAGATGCCGGAACCACACCCCGAACAGACTGAAACCACCTGCCAGACCCGCCTGAACCACCTGCCGAGCACACTGGAACCACCTGCTCGACTCGCCGGAACCACCTACCTGACACGCAAAAACCACCGGCCGGGTATGCCAGAACCACTTGGTGGTCACTCCGGAATCATCTGCCAGACATGCCAGAAGCAGCTCTCAGACACACCAGAACAACCTGCCGGAGACGCCAGAAGCACCTGCTGAGCATGCCTGAGCCACCTGCTCGACTCGCAAGAAACACCTGCCAGACACGCCAAAATCACCTGCCTGCTACACCAGAAGCACTTGGCAGACAAGCCGGAATCACGTGAAGGGCATGCCGTCACAATCTCTCAGACGTGCCAGAACCTCGTGCCGGACACCCCAGAACACCCTGCCGGACAGACAGGAACCACCTGCCGGACACGCCGGAACCACCGGCGCGACTCGCCGGAACCACCCCCGGACATGCAAAATCACCTGCCCGCTACACCAGAACCACTTGGCGCACAAGCCGGAATCACGTGAAGGGCATGCTGGCACAACCTCACAGACGTGCCAGAACCTCCTGCCGGACACCTCAGAACCACCTGCCAGACAGACTGCAACCACCTGCCGGACACGCGGGAACCACCGGCTCGACCCGCCGGAACCACTGCCAGACATGCAAAATCACCTGCCGGCTACACCAGAACCACTTGGCAAACACTCCGGAATCACCTGAAGGGCATGCCGGAACCACCTCTCAGACATGCCAGAACCACGTGCCAATGACACCAGAAGCACCTGCCGAGCATGCCGGAACCACCTGCTCGACTCGCCAGAACCACCTGCCAGTCATGCAAAAATCACCTGCCGGCTTCGCCACAACCAGTTGGTGAACACTTCCCCATCACCTGCCGGGCTTGCTGGAACCACCTGCCGGTCACGTCAAAATCACCTGCCAACTACGCCAGAACCACTTGTCGACACTGCGGAAACACCTGTCGGGCCGGCCAGAACTACATCTCAGACGTGCCAGAACCTTGTGCGTGTGATGCCGGAACCACACCCCGAACAGACGGAAACCACCTGCCAGACCCGCCTGAACCACCTGCCGAGCACGCCGGAGCCACCTGTTCGACTCACCGGAAGCACCTGCCAGACAGGCCAAAATCAACAGCTGGCTATGCGAGAACCATCTGGCGGACAGTCCGGAATCACCTGCCGGGCATGCAGGAACCAACTCTCAGATGTAACGGAACCACGAGCCGGACACGCTGGAACCACGTCCTGGACAGACTGGAACCACCTGCCGAGCACTCCGGAACCACCTGCTCGACTCGCACGACCCACGTGCTGGACACGCCAAAATGAACTTTCGGCTACACCAAAACCACTTACCCGACACTCCAGAAGCACCTGCCTGGCATGCCAGAACCACCTCTCACACGTTCCAGAAGCACGTGCCGGACATGACGGAACGACCGATCGGACAGAACGGAACCACCTGCCAGACACGCCGGAACCACCTGTTGAACACGCCACAGCCACCTGCTCGACTCGCCGGATCCACCGGCCGGACAGGCCAATATCAACTGCTGGCTATGCCAGAACCACCTGGGGGACAGTCCGGAATCACCTGCCAGCCATGGCGGAACCACCTCTCAGATGTACAAGAACCACGTGCCGGACAAGCTGGAAACACTTACTGGACAGACTGGAACCACCTGCCGGCCACGCCTGAACCACCTGCCGAGCACGACGGAACCACCTGCCGGACACACCAAAATCACCTGCGGGGTACACCAGAACCACTTGGAGAACTCTCCGGGATGACCTGCCGGGCATGCTGGAACCACCTCTCAGACGTACCAGAAGCACGTGTCGGACACCCCAGCACCACCTGCCGGACAGACCGCAACCACCTGCCGGACAGGCCGGAACCACCGGCTCGACCCGACGGAACCACCGCCAGACATGCAAAATCACCTGCCGGCTACGCCAGAACCACTTGGCGAACACTCCGGAATCACCTGCCGGGCATGCCGGAACCACCTCTCAGACATGCCAGAACCACGTGCCAATGACCCCGGAAGCACCTGTCGAGCACACCGGAACCACCTGCTCGACTCGCCAGAACCACCTGCCGGACACGCCAAAATCACCTGCCGGCTACGCCACAACCACTCGGCAGGCACTCCGGTATCAGCTGCCGGGCATGCCGGAACCGCCTCTCAGAGGTGCCAGAACCACATGCCGGAGAGACTGGAAGCAACTGCCGAACTCGCCGGAAACACCTGCTGGACATGCCGGAACCACCTGCCTGACAGTCCAAAATCATATGCCGGCTATGCCAAAACCACTTGGTGGACGCTCCAGAATCTCCTGGAGGGCATGCCGGAACCACGTCATGGACAGACTGCAAACACCTGCCAGACACGCCAGAACCACCTTCTCGAGTCGCCAGAACCACCTGCCGGACACGCCAAAATCACCTGCCGGCTACGCCACAACCAGTTGGTGAACACTTCGGAATCACCTGCCGCGCTTGCCGGAACCACCTGCCGGTCACGCCAAAATCACCTGCCGAGTACGCCAGAAACACTTGGCGGACACTCCGGAATCACCTGCCGGGCATGCCAGAACCAGCTCTCAGAAACACCAGAACCACATGCTGGACACGCCGGAAGCACCTGCTGAGCATGCCTGAGCCACCTGCTCGACTCGCAAGAAACACCTGCCGGACACGCCAAAATCACCTGCCGAGTACGCCAGAACCACTTGGCGGACACTCCGGAATCACAGGTCGGGCATGCCAGAACCACCTCTCAGACTTGCCAGAACCATGTTCCGGACACGCCGGTACCACCTGCCGAGTATGCCGGAACCACCTGATCCACTCCCGAGGACCACCTGCTGGACACGCCAAAATCACCTGCTGGCTACGCCAGAACCACTCGGCAGACACTCCGGAATAACCTGCCAGGCATGCCGGAACCACCTATTAGACATGCCAGAAGGACGTGTCGGACACGCCGGAAACACCTACCGGACAGACCGGAACCACCTGCCAGACATCCCGGAACCACCTGCCGAGCACGCCGGAGCTGCGTGCTCGATAGGCCGGAACCACCTGCCAGACAGGCCAAAATCAACAGCTGGCTATGCTAGAAACACCTGGCGGACAGTCCAAAATCACCTGCCTGGCATGCAGGAACCACCTCTCAGACGTAACAGAACCACGTTCCGGACACGCTGGAACCACATCCTGGACAGACTGGAACCACCTGCCGAGCTCGCCGGAACCACCTGCTCGACTGGCAGGACAATCGTGCCGGACACGCCAAAAGGAACTGCCGGCTACACCAGAACCACTTAACCGACACTCCAGAATCACCTGCCTGGCATGCCAGAACCACCTCTCAGACGTGCCAGAAGCACGTGCCGGACATGCCGGAACGACCTACGGGACAGACCGGAACCACCTGCCTGACATGCCGGAACCACCTGCCGAGCACGCCAGAGCCACCTGCTCCCCTTGCCGGAACAACCTGCCAGACAGGCCAAAATCAACAGCTGGCTGTGCGAGAACCACCTGGGGGACAGTCCGGAATCACCTGCCAGCCATGGCGGAACCACCTCTCAGACGTACCAGAACCACGTGCCGGACAATCTGGAAACACGTACTGGACAGACTGGAACCACCTGCCGGCCACGCCTGAACCACCTGCCGAGCACGACGGAACCACCTGCCGGACACGCCAAAATCACCTGCGGGCTACTCCACAACCACTTGGAGGACTCTCCGGGATGACCTGCCGGGCATGCTGGAACCACCTCTCAGACGTGCCAGAACCATGTGGCAGACAATCCGGAATCACCTGTTGGGCATGTGGAACCACCTCTGAGACGTACCAGAACCACCTGCCGGACACGCCAAAATCACCTGCCGGCTACGCCAGAACCACTTGGCGGACACTCCGGAATCACCTGAAGGGCATGCCGGAACCACCTCTCAGACATGCCAGAACCACGTGCCAATGACACCAGAAGCACCTGCCGAGCATGCCGGAACCACCTGCTCGACTCGCCAGAACCACCTGCCAGTCATGCAAAAATCACCTGCCGGCTTCGCCACAACCAGTTGGTGAACACTTCCCCATCACCTGCCGGGCTTGCTGGAACCACCTGACGGTCACGTCAAAATCACCTGCCAACTACGCCAGAACCACTTGTCGACACTGCGGAAACACCTGTCGGGCCGGCCAGAACTACATCTCAGACGTGCCAGAACCCTGTGCCTCTGATGCCGGAACCACGCCCCGAACAGACGGAAACCACCTGCCAGACCCGCCTGAACCACCTGCCGAGCACGCCGGAGCCACCTGTTCGACTCACCGGAAGCACCTGCCAGACAGGCCAAAATCAACAGCTGGCTATGCGAGAACCATCTGGCGGACAGTCCGGAATCACCTGCCGGGCATGCAGGAACCACCTCTCAGATGTAACGGAACCACGAGCCGGACACGCTGGAACCACGTCCTGGACAGACTGGAACCACCTGCCGAGCACTCCGGAACCACCTGCTCGACTCGCACGACCCACGTGCTGGACACGCCAAAATGAACTTTCGGCTACACCAGAACCACTTACCCGACACTCCAGAATCACCTGCCTGGCATGCCAGAACCACCTCTCACACGTTCCAGAAGCACGTGCCGGACATGCCGGAACGACCGATCGGACAGAACGGAACCACCTGCCAGACACGCCGGAACCACCTGCTGAACACGCCACAGCCACCTGCTCGACTCGCCGGATCCACTGGCCGGACAGGCCAATATCAACTGCTGGCTATGCCAGAACCACCTGGGGGACAGTCCGGAATCACCTGCCAGCCATGGCGGAACCACCTCTCAGACGTACAAGAACCACGTGCCGGACAAGCTGGAAACACTTACTGGACAGACTGGAACCACCTGCCGGCCACGCCTGAACCACCTGCCGAGCTCGATGGAACCACCTGCCGGACACGCCAAAATCACCTGCGGGGTACACCAGAACCACTTGGAGAACTCTCCGGGATGACCTGCCGGGCATGCTGGAACCACCTCTCAGACGTACCAGAAGCACGTGGCGGACACCCCAGCACCACCTGCCGGACAGACCGCAACCACCTGCCGGACAGGCCGGAACCACCGGCTCGACCCGACGGAACCACCGCCGGACATGCAAAATCACCTGCCGGCTACGCCAGAACCACTTGGCGAACACTCCGGAATCACCTGCCGGGCATGCCGGAACCACCTCTCAGACATGCCAGAACCACGTGCCAATGACCCCGGAAGCACCTGTCGAGCACGCCGGAACCACCTGCTCGACTCGCCAGAACCACCTGCCGGACACGCCAAAATCACCTGCCGGCTACGCCACAACCACTCGGCAGGCACTCCGGTATCAGCTGCCGGGCATGCCGGAACCACCTCTCAGAGGTGCCAGAACCACATGCCGGAGAGACTGGAAGCAACTGCCGAACTCGCCGGAAACACCTGCTGGACATGCCGGAACCACCTGCCTGACAGTCCAAAATCATATGCCGGCTATGCCAAAACCACTTGGTGGACGCTCCAGAATCTCCTGGAGGGCATGCCGGAACCACGTCATGGACAGACTGCAAACACATGCCAGACACGCCAGAACCACCTTCTCGAGTCGCCAGAACCACCTGCCGGACACGCCAAAATCACCTGCCGGCTACGCCACAACCAGTTGGTGAACACTTCGGAATCACCTGCCGCGCTTGCCGGAACCACCTGCCGGTCACGCCAAAATCACCTGCCGGCTACGCCAGAACCACTCGGCAGAGACTCAGGAGCCACCTCCAGGACAGACCGGAATCACCTGCCGGACACGCCGGGACCACCTGCTTGACTCGCCAGAACCACCTGCCGGACACGCCAAAATCACCAGCCGGCTACTCCACAACCACTTGTCGGACACTCCAGAATCACCTGCCGGGCATGTGGGAACCACCTCTCAGAGGTGCCACAGCAACATGCTGGAGATTGCGGAAGCACCTGCTGAGAAGGCCGGAAGTTCCTGATCCACTCCACAGAACCACCTGCTGGACACACCAAAATGACCTGCCGGCTACGCCACAACCAGTTGGTGAACACTTCGGAATCAACTGCCGGGCTTGCTGGAAGCACCTGCCGGTCACGCCAATATCACCTGCCAGCTACGCCAGAACCGCTTGGCGGACACTCCGGAAACACCTGTCGGGCCTGCCAGAACCACATCTCAGACGTGCCAGAACCATGTGCCCGAGATGCCGGAACCACACCCCGAACAGACTGAAACCACCTGCCAGACCCGCCTGAACCACCTGCCGAGCACACTGGAACCACCTGCTCGACTCGCCGGAACCACCTACCTGACACGCAAAAACCACCGGCCGGGTATGCCAGAACCACTTGGTGGTCACTCCGGAATCATCTGCCAGACATGCCAGAAGCAGCTCTCAGACACACCAGAACAACCTGCCGGAGACGCCAGAAGCACCTGCTGAGCATGCCTGAGCCACCTGCTCGACTCGCAAGAAACACCTGCCAGACACGCCAAAATCACCTGCCTGCTACACCAGAAGCACTTGGCAGACAAGCCGGAATCACGTGAAGGGCATGCCGTCACAATCTCTCAGACGTGCCAGAACCTCGTGCCGGACACCCCAGAACACCCTGCCGGACAGACAGGAACCACCTGCCGGACACGCCGGAACCACCGGCGCGACTCGCCGGAACCACCCCCGGACATGCAAAATCACCTGCCCGCTACACCAGAACCACTTGGCGCACAAGCCGGAATCACGTGAAGGGCATGCTGGCACAACCTCACAGACGTGCCAGAACCTCCTGCCGGACACCTCAGAACCACCTGCCAGACAGACTGCAACCACCTGCCGGACACGCGGGAACCACCGGCTCGACCCGCCGGAACCACTGCCAGACATGCAAAATCACCTGCCGGCTACACCAGAACCACTTGGCAAACACTCCGGAATCACCTGAAGGGCATGCCGGAACCACCTCTCAGACATGCCAGAACCACGTGCCAATGACACCAGAAGCACCTGCCGAGCATGCCGGAACCACCTGCTCGACTCGCCAGAACCACCTGCCAGTCATGCAAAAATCACCTGCCGGCTTCGCCACAACCAGTTGGTGAACACTTCCCCATCACCTGCCGGGCTTGCTGGAACCACCTGCCGGTCACGTCAAAATCACCTGCCAACTACGCCAGAACCACTTGTCGACACTGCGGAAACACCTGTCGGGCCGGCCAGAACTACATCTCAGACGTGCCAGAACCTTGTGCGTGTGATGCCGGAACCACACCCCGAACAGACGGAAACCACCTGCCAGACCCGCCTGAACCACCTGCCGAGCACGCCGGAGCCACCTGTTCGACTCACCGGAAGCACCTGCCAGACAGGCCAAAATCAACAGCTGGCTATGCGAGAACCATCTGGCGGACAGTCCGGAATCACCTGCCGGGCATGCAGGAACCACCTCTCAGATGTAACGGAACCACGAGCCGGACACGCTGGAACCACGTCCTGGACAGACTGGAACCACCTGCCGAGCACTCCGGAACCACCTGCTCGACTCGCACGACCCACGTGCTGGACACGCCAAAATGAACTTTCGGCTACACCAGAACCACTTACCCGACACTCCAGAATCACCTGCCTGGCATGCCAGAACCACCTCTCACACGTTCCAGAAGCACGTGCCGGACATGACGGAACGACCGATCGGACAGAACGGAACCACCTACCAGACACGCCGGAACCACCTGTTGAACACGCCACAGCCACCTGCTCGACTCGCCGGATCCACCGGCCGGACAGGCCAATATCAACTGCTGGCTATGCCAGAACCACCTGGGGGACAGTCCGGAATCACCTGCCAGCCATGGCGGAACCACCTCTCAGACGTACAAGAACCACGTGCCGGACAAGCTGGAAACACTTACTGGACAGACTGGAACCACCTGCCGGCCACGCCTGAACCACCTGCCGAGCACGACGGAACCACCTGCCGGACACGCCAAAATCACCTGCGGGGTACACCAGAACCACTTGGAGAACTCTCCGGGATGACCTGCCGGGCATGCTGGAACCACCTCTCAGACGTACCAGAAGCACGTGGCGGACACCCCAGCACCACCTGCCGGACAGGCCGCAACCACCTGCCGGACAGGCCGGAACCACCGGCTCGACCCGACGGAACCACCGCCAGACATGCAAAATCACCTGCCGGCTACGCCAGAACCACTTGGCGAACACTCCGGAATCACCTGCCGGGCATGCCGGAACCACCTCTCAGACATGCCAGAACCACGTGCCAATGACCCCGGAAGCACCTGTCGAGCACACCGGAACCACCTGCTCGACTCGCCAGAACCACCTGCCGGACACGCCAAAATCACCTGCCGGCTACGCCACAACCACTCGGCAGGCACTCCGGTATCAGCTGCCGGGCATGCCGGAACCACCTCTCAGAGGTGCCAGAACCACATGCCGGAGAGACTGGAAGCAACTGCCGAACTCGCCGGAAACACCTGCTGGACATGCCGGAACCACCTGCCTGACAGTCCAAAATCATATGCCGGCTATGCCAAAACCACTTGGTGGACACTCCAGAATCTCCTGGAGGGCATGCCGGAACCACGTCATGGACAGACTGCAAACACCTGCCAGACACGCCAGAACCACCTTCTCGAGTCGCCAGAACCACCTGCCGGACACGCCAAAATCACCTGCCAGCTACGCCACAACCAGTTGGTGAACACTTCGGAATCACCTGCCGCGCTTGCCGGAACCACCTGCCGGTCACGCCAAAATCACCTGCCGAGTACGCCAGAAACACTTGGCGGACACTCCGGAATCACCTGCCGGGCATGCCAGAACCAGCTCTCAGAAACACCAGAACCACATGCTGGACACGCCGGAAGCACCTGCTGAGCATGCCTGAGCCACCTGCTCGACTCGCAAGAAACACCTGCCGGACACGCCAAAATCACCTGCCGAGTACGCCAGAACCACTTGGCGGACACTCCGGAATCACAGGTCGGGCATGCCAGAACCACCTCTCAGACTTGCCAGAACCATGTTCCGGACACGCCGGTACCACCTGCCGAGTATGCCGGAACCACCTGATCCACTCCCGAGGACCACCTGCTGGACACGCCAAAATCACCTGCTGGCTACGCCAGAACCACTCGGCAGACACTCTGGAATAACCTGCCAGGCATGCCGGAACCACCTATTAGACATGCCAGAAGGACGTGTCGGACACGCCGGAAACACCTACCGGACAGACCGGAACCACCTGCCAGACATCCCGGAACCACCTGCCGAGCACGCCGGAGCTGCGTGCTCGATAGGCCGGAACCACCTGCCAGACAGGCCAAAATCAACAGCTGGCTATGCTAGAAACACCTGGCGGACAGTCCAAAATCACCTGCCTGGCATGCAGGAACCACCTCTCAGACGTAACAGAACCACGTTCCGGACACGCTGGAACCACATCCTGGACAGACTGGAACCACCTGCCGAGCTCGCCGGAACCACCTGCTCGACTGGCAGGACAATCGTGCCGGACACGCCAAAAGGAACTGCCGGCTACACCAGAACCACTTAACCGACACTCCAGAATCACCTGCCTGGCATGCCAGAACCACCTCTCAGACGTGCCAGAAGCACGTGCCGGACATGCCGGAACGACCTACGGGACAGACCGGAACCACCTGCCTGACATGCCGGAACCACCTGCCGAGCACGCCAGAGCCACCTGCTCCCCTTGCCGGAACCACCTGCCAGACAGGCCAAAATCAACAGCTGGCTGTGCGAGAACCACCTGGGGGACAGTCCGGAATCACCTGCCAGCCATGGCGGAACCACCTCTCAGACGTACCAGAACCACGTGCCGGACAATCTGGAAACACGTACTGGACAGACTGGAACCACCTGCCGGCCACGCCTGAACCACCTGCCGAGCACGACGGAACCACCTGCCGGACACGCCAAAATCACCTGCGGGCTACTCCACAACCACTTGGAGGACTCTCCGGGATGACCTGCCGGGCATGCTGGAACCACCTCTCAGACGCGCCAGAACCATGTGGCAGACAGTCCGGAATCACCTGTTGGGCATGTGGAACCACCTCTGAGACGTACCAGAACCACCTGCCGGACACGCCAAAATCACCTGCCGGCTACGCCAGAACCACTTGGCGGACACTCCGGAATCACCTGCCGGGCATGCCAGCACAACCTCTCAGAAGTGCCAGAAGCACGTGCCGGACAGGCCGGAACCATCTCCCGGACAGACTGGAACCACAGGAAACACTCGCCGGAACCACCTGCTTGACTCACCGGTCCCACCTGCAGGACACACCAAAATCACCTGCCCGCTACACCAGAACCACTTGGCGCACAAGCCGGAATCACGTGAAGGGCATGCCGGCACAACCTCACAGACGTGCCAGAACCTCCTGCCGGACACCTCAGAACCACCTGCCAGACAGACTGCAACCACCTGCCGGACACGAGGGAACCACCGGCTCGACCCGCCGGAACCACTGCCAGACATGCAAAATCACCTGCCGGCTACACCAGAACCACTTGGCAAACACTCCGGAATCACCTGAAGGGCATGCCGGAACCACCTCTCAGACATGCCAGAACCACGTGCCAATGACACCAGAAGCACCTGCCGAGCATGCCGGAACCACCTGCTCGACTCGCCAGAACCACCTGCCAGTCATGCAAAAATCACCTGCCGGCTTCGCCACAACCAGTTGGTGAACACTTCCCCATCACCTGCCGGGCTTGCTGGAACCACCTGACGGTCACGTCAAAATCACCTGCCAACTACGCCAGAACCACTTGTCGACACTGCGGAAACACCTGTCGGGCCGGCCAGAACTACATCTCAGACGTGCCAGAACCCTGTGCCTCTGATGCCGGAACCACGCCCCGAACAGACGGAAACCACCTGCCAGACCCGCCTGAACCACCTGCCGAGCACGCCGGAGCCACCTGTTCGACTCACCGGAAGCACCTGCCAGACAGGCCAAAATCAACAGCTGGCTATGCGAGAACCATCTGGCGGACAGTCCGGAATCACCTGCCGGGCATGCAGGAACCACCTCTCAGATGTAACGGAACCACGAGCCGGACACGCTGGAACCACGTCCTGGACAGACTGGAACCACCTGCCGAGCACTCCGGAACCACCTGCTCGACTCGCACGACCCACGTGCTGGACACGCCAAAATGAACTTTCGGCTACACCAGAACCACTTACCCGACACTCCAGAATCACCTGCCTGGCATGCCAGAACCACCTCTCTCACGTTCCAGAAGCACGTGCCGGACATGCCGGAACGACCGATCGGACAGAACGGAACCACCTGCCAGACACGCCGGAACCACCTGCTGAACACGCCACAGCCACCTGCTCGAATCGCCGGATCCACTGGCCGGACAGGCCAATATCAACTGCTGGCTATGCCAGAACCACCTGGGGGACAGTCCGGAATCACCTGCCAGCCATGGCGGATCCACCTCTCAGACGTACAAGAACCATGTGCCGGACAAGCTCGAAACACTTACTGGACAGACTGGAACCACCTGCCGGCCACGCCTGAACCACCTGCCGAGCTCGATGGAACCACATGCCGGACACGCCAAAATCACCTGCGGGGTACACCAGAACCACTTGGAGAACTCTCCGGGATGACCTGCCGGGCATGCTGGAACCACCTCTCAGACGTACCAGAAGCACGTGGCGGACACCCCAGCACCACCTGCCGGACAGACCGCAACCACCTGCCGGACAGGCCGGAACCACCGGCTCGACCCGACGGAACCACCGCCGGACATGCAAAATCACCTGCCGGCTACGCCAGAACCACTTGGCGAACACTCCGGAATCACCTGCCGGGCATGCCGGAACCACCTCTCAGACATGCCAGAACCACGTGCCAATGACCCCGGAAGCACCTGTCGAGCACGCCGGAACCACCTGCTCGACTCGCCAGAACCACCTGCCGGACACGCCAAAATCACCTGCCGGCTACGCCACAACCACTCGGCAGGCACTCCGGTATCAGCTGCCGGGCATGCCGGAACCACCTCTCAGAGGTGCCAGAACCACATGCCGGAGAGACTGGAAGCAACTGCCGAACTCGCCGGAAACACCTGCTGGACATGCCGGAACCACCTGCCTGACAGTCCAAAATCATATGCCGGCTATGCCAAAACCACTTGGTGGACGCTCCAGAATCTCCTGGAGGGCATGCCGGAACCACGTCATGGACAGACTGCAAACACCTGCCAGACACGCCAGAACCACCTTCTCGAGTCGCCAGAACCACCTGCCGGACACGCCAAAATCACCTGCCGGCTACGCCACAACCAGTTGGTGAACACTTCGGAATCACCTGCCGCGCTTGCCGGAACCACCTGCCGGTCACGCCAAAATCACCTGCCGGCTACGCCAGAACCACTCGGCAGAGACTCAGGAGCCACCTCCAGGACAGACCGGAATCACCTGCCGGACACGCCGGGACCACCTGCTTGACTCGCCAGAACCACCTGCCGGACACGCCAAAATCACCAGCCGGCTACTCCACAACCACTTGTCGGACACTCCAGAATCACCTGCCGGGCATGTGGGAACCACCTCTCAGAGGTGCCACAACAACATGCTGGAGATTGCGGAAGCACCTGCTGAGAAGGCCGGAAGTTCCTGATCCACTCCACAGAACCACCTGCTGGACACACCAAAATGACCTGCCGGCTACGCCACAACCAGTTGGTGAACACTTCGGAATCAACTGCCGGGCTTGCTGGAAGCACCTGCCGGTCACGCCAATATCACCTGCCAGCTACGCCAGAACCGCTTGGCGGACACTCCGGAAACACCTGTCGGGCCTGCCAGAACCACATCTCAGACGTGCCAGAACCATGTGCCCGAGATGCCGGAACCACACCCCGAACAGACTGAAACCACCTGCCAGACCCGCCTGAACCACCTGCCGAGCACACTGGAACCACCTGCTCGACTCGCCGGAACCACCTACCTGACACGCAAAAACCACCGGCCGGGTATGCCAGAACCACTTGGTGGTCACTCCGGAATCATCTGCCAGACATGCCAGAAGCAGCTCTCAGACACACCAGAACAACCTGCCGGAGACGCCAGAAGCACCTGCTGAGCATGCCTGAGCCACGTGCTCGACTCGCAAGAAACACCTGCCACACATGCCAAAATCACCTGCCGGCTACGTCAGAACCACTCGGCAGAGACACCGGAACCACCTCCAGGACAGACCGGAATCACCTGCCGGACACGCCGGAACCACCTGCTTGACTCGCCAGAACCACCTGCCGGACACGCCAAAATCACCTGCCAGCTACGCCAGAACCACTCGGCTGAGACTCCGGAACCACCTCCAGGACAGACCGGAATCACCTGCCGGACACGCCGGAACCACCTGCCGGACACGCCAAAATCACCTGCGGGCTACTCCACAACCACTTGGAGGACTCTCCGGGATGACCTGCCGGGCATGCTGGAACCACCTCTCAGACGCGCCAGAACCATGTGGCAGACAGTCCGGAATCATCTGTTGGGCAAGTGGAACCACCTCTGAGACGTACCAGAACCACCTGCCGGACACGCCAAAATCACCTGCCGGCTACGCCAGAACCACTTGGCGGACACTCCGGAGTCACCTGCCGGGCATGCCAGCACAACATCTCAGAAGTGCCAGAAGCACGTGCCGGACAGGCCGGAACCATCTCCCGGACAGACTGGAACCACAGGAAACACTCGCCGGAACCACCTGCTTGACTCACCGGTCCCACCTGCAGGACACACCAAAATCACCTGCCTGCTACACCAGAACCACTTGGCGCACAAGCCGGAATCACGTGAAGGGCATGCCGGCACAACCTCACAGACGTGCCAGAACCTCCTGCCGGACACCTCAGAACCACCTGCCAGACAGACTGCAACCACCTGCCGGACACGCGGGAACCACCGGCTCGACCCGCCGGAACCACTGCCAGACATGCAAAATCACCTGCCGGCTACACCAGAACCACTTGGCAAACACTCCGGAATCACCTGCCGGGCATGCCGGAACCACCTCTCAGACATGCCAGAACCACGTGCCAATGACACCAGAAGCACCTGCCGAGCATGCCGGAACCACCTGCTCGACTCGCCAGAACCACCTGCCAGTCATGCAAAAATCACCTGCCGGCTTCGCCACAACCAGTTGGTGAACACTTCCCCATCACCTGCCGGGCTTGCTGGAACCACCTGCCGGTCATGTCAAAATCACCTGCCAACTACGCCAGAACCACTTGTCGACACTGCGGAAACACCTGTCGGGCCGGCCAGAACTACATCTCAGACGTGCCAGAACCTTGTGCGTGTGATGCCGGAACCACACCCCGAACAGACGGAGACCACCTGCCAGACCCGCCTGAACCACCTGCCGAGCACGCCGGAGCCACCTGTTCGACTCACCGGAAGCACCTGCCAGACAGGCCAAAATCAACAGCTGGCTATGCGAGAACCATCTGGCGGACAGTCCGGAATCACCTGCCGGGCATGCAGGAACCAACTCTCAGATGTAACGGAACCACGAGCCGGACACGCTGGAACCACATCCTGGACAGACTGGAACCACCTGCCGAGCACTCCGGAACCACCTGCTCGACTCGCACGACCCACGTGCTGGACACGCCAAAATGAACTTTCGGCTACACCAGAACCACTTACCCGACACTCCAGAATCACCTGCCTGGCATGCCAGAACCACTTCTCACACGTTGCAGAAGCACGTGCCGGACATGCCGGAACGACCCATCGGACAGAACGGAACCACCTGCCAGACACGCCGGAACCACCTGCTGAACACGCCACAGCCACCTGCTCGACTCGCTGGATCCACCGGCCGGACAGGCCAATATCAACTGCTGGCTATGCCAGAACCACCTGGGGGACAGTCCGGAATCACCTGCCAGCCATGGCGGAACCACCTCTCAGACGTACAAGAACCACGTGCCGGACAAGCTGGAAACACTTACTGGACAGACTGGAACCACCTGCCGGCCACGCCTGAACCACCTGCCGAGCACGATGGAACCACCTGCCGGACACGCCAAAATCACCTGCGGGGTACACCAGAACCACTTGGAGAACTCTCCGGGATGACCTGCCGGGCATGCTGGAACCACCTCTCAGACGTACCAGAAGCACGTGGCGGACACCCCAGCACCACCTGCCGGACAGACCGCAACCACCGGCTCGACACGCCGGAACCACCGCCGGACATGCAAAATCACCTGCCGGCTACGCCAGAACCACTTGGCGAACACTCCGGAATCACCTGCCGGGCATGCCGGAACCACCTCTCAGACATGCCAGAACCACGTGCCAATGACCCCGGAAGCACCTGCCGAGCACGCCGGAACCACCTGCTCGACTCGCCAGAAACACCTGCCGGACACGCCAAAATCACCTGCCGGCTATGCCACAACCACTCGGCAGACACTCCGGTATCAGCTGCCGGGCATGCCGGAACCACCTCTCAGAGGTGCCAGAACCACATGACGGAGAGACTGGAAGCAAATCCCGAACTCGCCGGAAACACCTGCTCGACTCGCCAGAACCACCTGCCGGACACGCCAAAATCACCTGCCGGCTACGCCAGAACCACTCGGCAGAGACTCCGGAACCACCTCCAGGACAGACCGGAATCACCTGCCGGACACGCCGGAACCACCTGCTCGACTCGCCAGAACCACCTGCCGGACACGCCAAAATCACCTGCCGGCTACGCCAGAACCACTCGGCAGAGACTCCAGAACCACCTCCAGGACAGACCGGAATCACCTGCCGGACACGCCGGGACCACCTGCTTGACTCGCCAGAACCACCTGTCGGACACGCCAAAATCACCAGCCGGCTACTCCACAACCACTTGTCGGACACTCCAGAATCACCTGCCGGGCATGTGGGAACCACCTCTCAGAGGTGCCACAACAACATGCTGGAGACTGCGGAAGCACCTGCTGAGAAGGCCGGAAGTTCCTGATCCACTCCACAGAACCACCTGCTGGACACGCCAAAATGACCTGCCGGCTACACCACAACCAGTAGGTGAACACTTCGGAATCAACTGCCGGGCTTGCTGGAAGCACCTGCCGGTCACGCCAATATCACTTGCCAGCTACGCCAGAACCGCTTGGCGGACACTCCGGAAACACCTGTCGGGCCTGCCAGAACCACATCTCAGACGTGCCAGAACCATGTGCCCGAGATGCCGGAACCACACCCCGAACAGACGGAGACCACCTGCCAGACCCGTCTGAACCACCTGCCGAGCACGCCGGAGCCACCTGTTCGACTCACCGGAAGCACCTGCCAGACAGGCCAAAATCAACAGCTGGCTATGCTAGAAACACCTGGCGGACTGTCCAAAATCACCTGCCTGGCGTGCAGGAACCACCTCTCAGACGTAACAGAACCACGTTCCGGACACGCTGGAACCACATCCTGGACAGACTGGAACCACCTGCCGAGCTCGCCGGAACCACCTGCTCGACTGGCAGGACAATCGTGCCGGACACGCCAAAAGGAACTGCCGGCTACACCAGAACCACTTAACCGACACTCCAGAATCACCTGCCTGGCATGCCAGAACCACCTCTCAGACGTGCCAGAAGCACGTGCCGGACATGCCGGAACGAACTACGGGACAGACCGGAACCACCTGCCTGACATGCCGGAACCACCTGCCGAGCACGCCAGAGCCACCTGCTCCCCTTGCCGGAACCACCTGCCAGACAGGCCAAAATCAACAGCTGGCTGTGCGAGAACCACCTGGGGGACAGTCCGGAATCACCTGCCAGCCATGGCGGAACCACCTCTCAGACGTACCAGAACCACGTGCCGGACAATCTGGAAACACGTACTGGACAGACTGGAACCACCTGCCGGCCACGCCTGAACCACCTGCCGAGCACGACGGAACCACCTGCCGGACACGCCAAAATCACCTGCGGGCTACTCCACAACCACTTGGAGGACTCTCCGGGATGACCTGCCGGGCATGCTGGAACCACCTCTCAGACGCGCCAGAACCATGTGGCAGACAGTCCGGAATCACCTGTTGGGCATGTGGAACCACCTCTGAGACGTACCAGAACCACCTGCCGGACACGCCAAAATCACCTGCCGGCTACGCCAGAACCACTTGGCGGACACTCCGGAATCACCTGCCGGGCATGCCAGCACAACCTCTCAGAAGTGCCAGAAGCACGTGCCGGACAGGCCGGAACCATCTCCCGGACAGACTGGAACCACAGGAAACACTCGCCGGAACCACCTGCTTGACTCACCGGTCCCACCTGCAGGACACACCAAAATCACCTGCCCGCTACACCAGAACCACTTGGCGCACAAGCCGGAATCACGTGAAGGGCATGCCGGCACAACCTCACAGACGTGCCAGAACCTCCTGCCGGACACCTCAGAACCACCTGCCAGACAGACTGCAACCACCTGCCGGACACGAGGGAACCACCGGCTCGACCCGCCGGAACCACTGCCAGACATGCAAAATCACCTGCCGGCTACACCAGAACCACTTGGCAAACACTCCGGAATCACCTGAAGGGCATGCCGGAACCACCTCTCAGACATGCCAGAACCACGTGCCAATGACACCAGAAGCACCTGCCGAGCATGCCGGAACCACCTGCTCGACTCGCCAGAACCACCTGCCAGTCATGCAAAAATCACCTGCCGGCTTCGCCACAACCAGTTGGTGAACACTTCCCCATCACCTGCCGGGCTTGCTGGAACCACCTGACGGTCACGTCAAAATCACCTGCCAACTACGCCAGAACCACTTGTCGACACTGCGGAAACACCTGTCGGGCCGGCCAGAACTACATCTCAGACGTGCCAGAACCCTGTGCCTCTGATGCCGGAACCACGCCCCGAACAGACGGAAACCACCTGCCAGACCCGCCTGAACCACCTGCCGAGCACGCCGGAGCCACCTGTTCGACTCACCGGAAGCACCTGCCAGACAGGCCAAAATCAACAGCTGGCTATGCGAGAACCATCTGGCGGACAGTCCGGAATCACCTGCCGGGCATGCAGGAACCACCTCTCAGATGTAACGGAACCACGAGCCGGACACGCTGGAACCACGTCCTGGACAGACTGGAACCACCTGCCGAGCACTCCGGAACCACCTGCTCGACTCGCACGACCCACGTGCTGGACACGCCAAAATGAACTTTCGGCTACACCAGAACCACTTACCCGACACTCCAGAATCACCTGCCTGGCATGCCAGAACCACCTCTCTCACGTTCCAGAAGCACGTGCCGGACATGCCGGAACGACCGATCGGACAGAACGGAACCACCTGCCAGACACGCCGGAACCACCTGCTGAACACGCCACAGCCACCTGCTCGACTCGCCGGATCCACTGGCCGGACAGGCCAATATCAACTGCTGGCTATGCCAGAACCACCTGGGGGACAGTCCGGAATCACCTGCCAGCCATGGCGGAACCACCTCTCAGACGTACAAGAACCATGTGCCGGACAAGCTGGAAACACTTACTGGACAGACTGGAACCACCTGCCGGCCACGCCTGAACCACCTGCCGAGCTCGATGGAACCACCTGCCGGACACGCCAAAATCACCTGCGGGGTACACCAGAACCACTTGGAGAACTCTCCGGGATGACCTGCCGGGCATGCTGGAACCACCTCTCAGACGTACCAGAAGCACGTGGCGGACACCCCAGCACCACCTGCCGGACAGACCGCAACCACCTGCCGGACAGGCCGGAACCACCGGCTCGACCCGACGGAACCACCGCCGGACATGCAAAATCACCTGCCGGCTACGCCAGAACCACTTGGCGAACACTCCGGAATCACCTGCCGGGCATGCCGGAACCACCTCTCAGACATGCCAGAACCACGTGCCAATGACCCCGGAAGCACCTGTCGAGCACGCCGGAACCACCTGCTCGACTCGCCAGAACCACCTGCCGGACACGCCAAAATCACCTGCCGGCTACGCCACAACCACTCGGCAGGCACTCCGGTATCAGCTGCCGGGCATGCCGGAACCACCTCTCAGAGGTGCCAGAACCACATGCCGGAGAGACTGGAAGCAACTGCCGAACTCGCCGGAAACACCTGCTGGACATGCCGGAACCACCTGCCTGACAGTCCAAAATCATATGCCGGCTATGCCAAAACCACTTGGTGGACGCTCCAGAATCTCCTGGAGGGCATGCCGGAACCACGTCATGGACAGACTGCAAACACCTGCCAGACACGCCAGAACCACCTTCTCGAGTCGCCAGAACCACCTGCCGGACACGCCAAAATCACCTGCCGGCTACGCCACAACCAGTTGGTGAACACTTCGGAATCACCTGCCGCGCTTGCCGGAACCACCTGCCGGTCACGCCAAAATCACCTGCCGGCTACGCCAGAACCACTCGGCAGAGACTCAGGAGCCACCTCCAGGACAGACCGGAATCACCTGCCGGACACGCCGGGACCACCTGCTTGACTCGCCAGAACCACCTGCCGGACACGCCAAAATCACCAGCCGGCTACTCCACAACCACTTGTCGGACACTCCAGAATCACCTGCCGGGCATGTGGGAACCACCTCTCAGAGGTGCCACAACAACATGCTGGAGATTGCGGAAGCACCTGCTGAGAAGGCCGGAAGTTCCTGATCCACTCCACAGAACCACCTGCTGGACACACCAAAATGACCTGCCGGCTACGCCACAACCAGTTGGTGAACACTTCGGAATCAACTGCCGGGCTTGCTGGAAGCACCTGCCGGTCACGCCAATATCACCTGCCAGCTACGCCAGAACCGCTTGGCGGACACTCCGGAAACACCTGTCGGGCCTGCCAGAACCACATCTCAGACGTGCCAGAACCATGTGCCCGAGATGCCGGAACCACACCCCGAACAGACTGAAACCACCTGCCAGACCCGCCTGAACCACCTGCCGAGCACACTGGAACCACCTGCTCGACTCGCCGGAACCACCTACCTGACACGCAAAAACCACCGGCCGGGTATGCCAGAACCACTTGGTGGTCACTCCGGAATCATCTGCCAGACATGCCAAAAGCAGCTCTCAGACACACCAGAACAACCTGCCGGAGACGCCAGAAGCACCTGCTGAGCATGCCTGAGCCACGTGCTCGACTCGCAAGAAACACCTGCCACACATGCCAAAATCACCTGCCGGCTACGTCAGAACCACTCGGCAGAGACACCGGAACCACCTCCAGGACAGACCGGAATCACCTGCCGGACATGCCGGAACCACCTGCTTGACTCGCCAGAACCACCTGCCGGACACGCCAAAATCACCTGCCGGCTACGCCAGAACCACTTGGCGGACACTCCGGAGTCACCTGCCGGGCATGCCAGCACAGCATCTCAGAAGTGCCAGAAGCACGTGCCGGACAGGCCGGAACCATCTCCCGGACAGACTGGAACCACAGGAAACACTCGCCGGAACCACCTGCTTGACTCACCGGTCCCACCTGCAGGACACACCAAAATCACCTGCCCGCTACACCAGAACCACTTGGCGCACAAGCCGGAATCACGTGAAGGGCATGCCGGCACAACCTCACAGACGTGCCAGAACCTCCTGCCGGACACCTCAGAACCACCTGCCAGACAGACTGCAACCACCTGCCGGACACGCGGGAACCACCGGCTCGACCCGCCGGAACCACTGCCACACATGCAAAATCACCTGCCGGCTACACCAGAACCACTTGGCAAACACTCCGGAATCACCTGCCGGGCATGCCCGAACCACCTCTCAGACATGCCAGAACCACGTGCCAATGACACCAGAAGCACCTGCCGAGCATGCCGGAACCACCTGCTCGACTCGCCAGAACCACCTGCCAGTCATGCAAAAATCACCTGCCGGCTTCGCCACAACCAGTTGGTGAACACTTCCCCATCACCTGCCGGGCTTGCTGGAACCACCTGCCGGTCATGTCAAAATCACCTGCCAACTACGCCAGAACCACTTGTCGACACTGCGGAAACACCTGTCGGGCCGGCCAGAACTACATCTCAGACGTGCCAGAACCTTGTGCGTGTGATGCCGGAACCACACCCCAAACAGACGGAGACCACCTGCCAGACCCGCCTGAACCACCTGCCGAGCACGCCGGAGCCACCTGTTCGACTCACCGGAAGCACCTGCCAGACAGGCCAAAATCAACAGCTGGCTATGCGAGAACCATCTGGCGGACAGTCCGGAATCACCTGCCGGGCATGCAGGAACCAACTCTCAGATGTAACGGAACCACGAGCCGGACACGCTGGAACCACATCCTGGACAGACTGGAACCACCTGCCGAGCACTCCGGAACCACCTGCTCGACTCGCACGACCCACGTGCTGGACACGCCAAAATGAACTTTCGGCTACACCAGAACCACTTACCCGACACTCCAGAATCACCTGCCTGGCATGCCAGAACCACTTCTCACACGTTGCAGAAGCACGTGCCGGACATGCCGGAACGACCCATCGGACAGAACGGAACCACCTGCCAGACACGCCGGAACCACCTGCTGAACACGCCACAGCCACCTGCTCGACTCGCTGGATCCACCGGCCGGACAGGCCAATATCAACTGCTGGCTATGCCAGAACCACCTGGGGGACAGTCCGGAATCACCTGCCAGCCATGGCGGAACCACCTCTCAGACGTACAAGAACCACGTGCCGGACAAGCTGGAAACACTTACTGGACAGACTGGAACCACCTGCCGGCCACGCCTGAACCACCTGCCGAGCACGATGGAACCACCTGCCGGACACGCCAAAATCACCTGCGGGGTACACCAGAACCACTTGGAGAACTCTCCGGGATGACCTGCCGGGCATGCTGGAACCACCTCTCAGACGTACCAGAAGCACGTGGCGGACACCCCAGCACCACCTGCCGGACAGACCGCAACCACCGGCTCGACACGCCGGAACCACCGCCGGACATGCAAAATCACCTGCCGGCTACGCCAGAACCACTTGGCGAACACTCCGGAATCACCTGCCGGGCATGCCGGAACCACCTCTCAGACATGCCAGAAACACGTGCCAATGACCCCGGAAGCACCTGCCGAGCACGCCGGAACCACCTGCTCGACTCGCCAGAAACACCTGCCGGACACGCCAAAATCACCTGCCGGCTATGCCACAACCACTCGGCAGACACTCCGGTATCAGCTGCCGGGCATGCCGGAACCACCTCTCAGAGGTGCCAGAACCACATGACGGAGAGACTGGAAGCAAATCCCGAACTCGCCGGAAACACCTGCTCGACTCGCCAGAACCACCTGCCGGACACGCCAAAATCACCTGCCGGCTACGCCAGAACCACTCGGCAGAGACTCCGGAACCACCTCCAGGACAGACCGGAATCACCTGCCGGACACGCCGGAACCACCTGCTCGACTCGCCAGAACCACCTGCCGGACACGCCAAAATCACCTGCCGGCTACGCCAGAACCACTCGGCAGAGACTCCGGAACCACCTCCAGGACAGACCGGAATCACCTGCCGGACACGCCGGGACCACCTGCTTGACTCGCCAGAACCACCTGTCGGACACGCCAAAATCACCAGCCGGCTACTCCACAACCACTTGTCGGACACTCCAGAATCACCTGCCGGGCATGTGGGAACCACCTCTCAGAGGTGCCACAACAACATGCTGGAGACTGCGGAAGCACCTGCTGAGAAGGCCGGAAGTTCCTGATCCACTCCACAGAACCACCTGCTGGACACGCCAAAATGACCTGCCGGCTACACCACAACCAGTAGGTGAACACTTCGGAATCAACTGCCGGGCTTGCTGGAAGCACCTGCCGGTCACGCCAATATCACTTGCCAGCTACGCCAGAACCGCTTGGCGGACACTCCGGAAACACCTGTCGGGCCTGCCAGAACCACATCTCAGACGTGCCAGAACCATGTGCCCGAGATGCCGGAACCACACCCCGAACAGACGGAGACCACCTGCCAGACCCGTCTGAACCACCTGCCGAGCACGCCGGAGCCACCTGTTCGACTCACCGGAAGCACCTGCCAGACAGGCCAAAATCAACAGCTGGCTATGCTAGAAACACCTGGCGGACTGTCCAAAATCACCTGCCTGGCGTGCAGGAACAACCTCTCAGACGTAACAGAACCACGTTCCGGACACGCTGGAACCACATCCTGGACAGACTGGAACCACCTGCCGAGCTCGCCGGAACCACCTGCTCGACTGGCAGGACAATCGTGCCGGACACGCCAAAAGGAACTGCCGGCTACACCAGAACCACTTAACCGACACTCCAGAATCACCTGCCTGGCATGCCAGAACCACCTCTCAGACGTGCCAGAAGCACGTGCCGGACATGCCGGAACGAACTACGGGACAGACCGGAACCACCTGCCTGACATGCCGGAACCACCTGCCGAGCACGCCAGAGCCACCTGCTCCCCTTGCCGGAACCACCTGCCAGACAGGCCAAAATCAACAGCTGGCTGTGCGAGAACCACCTGGGGGACAGTCCGGAATCACCTGCCAGCCATGGCGGAACCACCTCTCAGACGTACCAGAACCACGTGCCGGACAATCTGGAAACACGTACTGGACAGACTGGAACCACCTGCCGGCCACGCCTGAACCACCTGCCGAGCATGATGGAACCACCTGCCGGACACGCCAAAATCACCTGCCGGCTACACCAGAACCACTTGGAGAACTCTCCGGGATGACCTGCCGGGCATGCTGGAACCACCTCTCAGACGTACCAGAAGCACGTGGCGGACAACCCAGCACCACCTGCCGGACAGACCGCAACCACCTGCCGGACAGGCCGGAACCACCGGCTCGACACGCCGGAACCACCGCCGGACATGCAAAATCACCTGCCGGCTACGCCAGAACCACTTGGCGAACACTCCGGAATCACCTGCCGGGCATGCCGGAACCACCTCTCAGACATGCCAGAACCACGTGCCAATGACCCCGGAAGCACCCGCCGAGCATGCCGGAACCACCTGCTCGACTCGCCAGAACCACCTGACGGACACGCAAAAATCACCTGCCGGCTATGCCACAACCACTCGGCAGGCACTCTGGTATCAGCTGCCGGGCATGCCGGAACCACCTCTCAGAGGTGCCAGAACCACATGCCGGAGAGACTGGAAGCAACTGCCGAACTCGCCGGAAACACCTGCTGGACATGCCGGAACCAGCTGCCTGACAGTCCAAAATCATATGCCGGCTATGCCAAAACCACTTGGTGGACACTCCAGAATCACCTGGAGGGCATGCCGGAACCACGTCATGGACAGACTGCAAACACCTGCCGGACACGCAGGAAGCACCTGCTCGACTCGCCAGAACCACCTGCCGGACACGCCAAAATCACCTGCCGGCTACGCCAGAACCACTCGGCAGAGACTCCGGAACCACCTCCAGGACAGACCGGAATCACCTGCCGGACACGCCGGGACCGCCTGCTTGACTCGCCAGAACCACCTGCCGGACACGCCAAAATCACCAGCCGGCTACTCCACAACCACTTGTCGAACACTCCAGAATCACCTGCCGGGCATGTTGGAAGCACCTCTCAGACGCGCCAGAACCATGTGGCAGAGAGTCCGGAATCACCTGTTGGGCATGTGGAACCACCTCTGAGACGTACCAGAACCACCTGCCGGACACGCCAAAATCACCTGCCGGCTATGCCAGAACCACTTGGCGGACACTCCGGAATCACCTGCCGGGCATGCCAGAACCAGCTCTCAGAAACACCAGAACCACATGCTGGACACGCCGGAAGCACCTGCTGAGCATGCCTGAGCCACCTGCTCGACTCGCAAGAAACACCTGCCAGACACGCCAAAATCACCTGCCTGCTACACCAGAAGCACTTGGCAGACAAGCCGGAATCACGTGAAGGGCATGCCGTCACAATCTCTCAGACGTGCCAGAACCTCGTGCCGGACACCCCAGAACACCCTGCCGGACAGACAGGAACCACCTGCCGGACACGCCGGAACCACCGGCGCGACTCGCCGGAACCACCCCCGGACATGCAAAATCACCTGCCGGCTACGCCAGAAACACTTGGCGAACACACCGGAATCACCTGCCGAGCACACCGGAACCACCTTCTCGACTCGCCAGAACCACCTGTCGCACACGCCAAAATCACCTGCCAGGTATGCCAGAACCACTTTGTGGACACTCCGAAATCATCTGCCGGACATGCCAGAACCAGCTCTCAGACACCCCAGAACCACATGCCGGACACGCCGGAAGCACCTGCTGAGCATGCCTGAGCCACCTGCTCGACTCGCAAGAAACACCTGCCGGACACGCCAAAATCACCTGCCGAGTACGCCAGAACCACTTGGCGGACACTCCGGAATCACAGGTCGGGCATGCCGGAACCACCTCTCAGACTTGCCAGAACCATGTTCCGGACACGCCGGTACCACCTGCCGAGTATGCCGGAACCACCTGATCCACTCCCGAGAACCACCTGCTGGACACGCCAAAATCACCTGCTGGCTACGCCAGAACCACTCGGCAGACACTCCGGAATAACCTGCCGGGCATGCCGGAACCACCTCTTAGACATGCCAGAAGGATGTGTCGGACACGCCGGAAACACCTACCGGACAGACCGGAACCACCTGCCAGACATCCCGGAACCACCTGCCGAGCACGCCGGAGCCGCCTGCTCGATAGGCCGGAACCACCTGCCAGACAGGCCAAAATCAACAGCTGGCTATGCTAGAAACACCTGGCGGACAGTCCAAAATCACCTGCCTGGCATGCAGGAACCACCTCTCAGACGTAACAGAACCACGTTCCGGACACGCTGGAACCACATCCTGGACAGACTGGAACCACCTGCCGAGCTCGCCGGAACCACCTGCTCGACTGGCAGGACAATCGTGCCGGACACGCCAAAAGGAACTGCCGGCTACACCAGAACCACTTAACCGACACTCCAGAATCACCTGCCTGGCATGCCAGAACCACCTCTCAGACGTGCCAGAAGCACGTGCCGGACATGCCGGAACGACCTACGGGACAGACCGGAACCACCTGCCTGACATGCCGGAACCACCTGCCGAGCACGCCAGAGCCACCTGCTCCCCTTGCCGGAACCACCTGCCAGACAGGCCAAAATCAACAGCTGGCTGTGCGAGAACCACCTGGGGGACAGTCCGGAATCACCTGCCAGCCATGGCGGAACCACCTCTCAGACGTACCAGAACCACGTGCCGGACAATCTGGAAACACGTACTGGACAGACTGGAACCACCTGCCGGCCACGCCTGAACCACCTGCCGAGCACGACGGAACCACCTGCCGGACACGCCAAAATCACCTGCGGGCTACTCCACAACCACTTGGAGGACTCTCCGGGATGACCTGCCGGGCATGCTGGAACCACCTCTCAGACGCGCCAGAACCATGTGGCAGACAGTCCGGAATCACCTGTTGGGCATGTGGAACCACCTCTGAGACGTACCAGAACCACCTGCCGGACACGCCAAAATCACCTGCCGGCTACGCCAGAACCACTTGGCGGACACTCCGGAATCACCTGCCGGGCATGCCAGCACAACCTCTCAGAAGTGCCAGAAGCACGTGCCGGACAGGCCGGAACCATCTCCCGGACAGACTGGAACCACAGGAAACACTCGCCGGAACCACCTGCTTGACTCACCGGTCCCACCTGCAGGACACACCAAAATCACCTGCCCGCTACACCAGAACCACTTGGCGCACAAGCCGGAATCACGTGAAGGGCATGCCGGCACAACCTCACAGACGTGCCAGAACCTCCTGCCGGACACCTCAGAACCACCTGCCAGACAGACTGCAACCACCTGCCGGACACGCGGGAACCACCGGCTCGACCCGCCGGAACCACTGCCAGACATGCAAAATCACCTGCCGGCTACACCAGAACCACTTGGCAAACAATCCGGAATCACCTGCCGGGCATGCCGGAACCACCTCTCAGACATGCCAGAACCACGTGCCAATGACACCAGAAGCACCTGCCGAGCATGCCGGAACCACCTGCTCGACTCGCCAGAACCACCTGCCAGTCATGCAAAAATCACCTGCCGGCTTCGCCACAACCAGTTGGTGAACACTTCCCCATCACCTGCCGGGCTTGCTGGAACCACCTGCCGGTCACGTCAAAATCACCTGCCAACTACGCCAGAACCACTTGTCGACACTGCGGAAACACCTGTCGGGCCGGCCAGAACTACATCTCAGACGTGCCAGAACCTTGTGCGTGTGATGCCGGAACCACACCCCGAACAGACGGAAACCACCTGCCAGACCCGCCTGAACCACCTGCCGAGCACGCCGGAGCCACCTGTTCGACTCACCGGAAGCACCTGCCAGACAGGCCAAAATCAACAGCTGGCTATGCGAGAACCATCTGGCGGACAGTCCGGAATCACCTGCCGGGCATGCAGGAACCACCTCTCAGATGTAACGGAACCACGAGCCGGACACGCTGGAACCACGTCCTGGACAGACTGGAACCACCTGCCGAGCACTCCGGAACCACCTGCTCGACTCGCACGACCCACGTGCTGGACACGCCAAAATGAACTTTCGGCTACACCAGAACCACTTACCCGACACTCCAGAATCACCTGCCTGGCATGCCAGAACCACCTCTCACACGTTCCAAAAGCACGTGCCGGACATGCCGGAACGACCGATCGGACAGAACGGAACCACCTGCCAGACACGCCGGAACCACCTGTTGAACACGCCACAGCCACCTGCTCGACTCGCCGGATCCACCGGCCGGACAGGCCAATATCAACTGCTGGCTATGCCAGAACCACCTGGGGGACAGTCCGGAATCACCTGCCAGCCATGGTGGAACCACCTCTCAGACGTACAAGAACCACGTGCCGGACAAGCTGGAAACACTTACTGGACAGACTGGAACCACCTGCCGGCCACGCCTGAACCACCTGCCGAGCACGACGGAACCACCTGCCGGACACGCCAAAATCACCTGCGGGGTACACCAGAACCACTTGGAGAACTCTCCGGGATGACCTGCCGGGCATGCTGGAACCACCTCTCAGACGTACCAGAAGCACGTGGCGGACACCCCAGCACCACCTGCCGGACAGACCGCAACCACCTGCCGGACAGGCCGGAACCACCGGCTCGACCCGACGGAACCACCGCCAGACATGCAAAATCACCTGCCGGCTACGCCAGAACCACTTGGCGAACACTCCGGAATCACCTGCCGGGCATGCCGGAACCACCTCTCAGACATGCCAGAACCACGTGCCAATGACCCCGGAAGCACCTGTCGAGCACGCCGGAACCATCTGCTCGACTCGCCAGAACCACCTGCCGGACACGCCAAAATCACCTGCCAGCTACGCCACAACCACTCGGCAGGCACTCCGGTATCTGCTGCCGGGCATGCCGGAACCGCCTCTCAGAGGTGCCAGAACCACATGCCGGAGAGACTGGAAGCAACTGCCGAACTCGCCGGAAACACCTGCTGGACATGCCGGAACCACCTGCCTGACAGTCCAAAATCATATGCCGGCTATGCCAAAACCACTTGGTGGACGCTCCAGAATCTCCTGGAGGGCATGCCGGAACCACGTCATGGACAGACTGCAAACACCTGCCAGACACGCCAGAACCACCTTCTCGAGTCGCCAGAACCACCTGCCGGACACGCCAAAATCACCTGCCGGCTACGCCACAACCAGTTGGTGAACACTTCGGAATCACCTGCCGCGCTTGCCGGAACCACCTGCCGGTCACGCCAAAATCACCTGCCGAGTACGCCAGAACCACTTGGCGGACACTCCGGAATCACATGTCGGGCATGCCGGAACCACCTCTCAGACTTGCCAGATCCATGTTCCGGACACGCCGGTACCACCTGCCGAGTATGCCGGAACCACCTGATCCACTCCCGAGGACCACCTGCTGGACACGCCAAAATCACCTGCTGGCTACGCCAGAACCACTCGGCAGACACTCCGGAATAACCTGCCAGGCATGCCGGAACCACCTATTAGACATGCCAGAAGGACGTGTCGGACACTCCGGAAACACCTACCGGACAGACCGGAACCACCTGCCAGACATCCTGGAACCACCTGCCGAGCACGCCGGAGCTGCGTGCTCGATAGGCCGGAACCACCTGCCAGACAGGCCAAAATCAACAGCTGGCTATGCTAGAAACACCTGGCGGACAGTCCAAAATCACCTGCCTGGCATGCAGGAACCACCTCTCAGACGTAACAGAACCACGTTCCGGACACGCTGGAACCACATCCTGGACAGACTGGAACCACCTGCCGAGCTCGCCGGAACCACCTGCTCGACTGGCAGGACAATCGTGCCGGACACGCCAAAAGGAACTGCCGGCTACACCAGAACCACTTAACCGACACTCCAGAATCACCTGCCTGGCATGCCAGAACCACCTCTCAGACGTGCCAGAAGCACGTGCCGGACATGCCGGAACGACCTACGGGACAGACCGGAACCACCTGCCTGACATGCCGGAACCACCTGCCGAGCACGCCAGAGCCACCTGCTCCCCTTGCCGGAACCACCTGCCAGACAGGCCAAAATCAACAGCTGGCTGTGCGAGAACCACCTGGGGGACAGTCCGGAATCACCTGCCAGCCATGGCGGAACCACCTCTCAGACGTACCAGAACCACGTGCCGGACAATCTGGAAACACGTACTGGACAGACTGGAACCACCTGCCGGCCACGCCTGAACCACCTGCCGAGCACGACGGAACCACCTGCCGGACACGCCAAAATCACCTGCGGGCTACTCCACAACCACTTGGAGGACTCTCCGGGATGACCTGCCGGGCATGCTGGAACCACCTCTCAGACGCGCCAGAACCATGTGGCAGACAGTCCGGAATCACCTGTTGGGCATGTGGAACCACCTCTGAGACGTACCAGAACCACCTGCCGGACACGCCAAAATCACCTGCCGGCTACGCCAGAACCACTTGGCGGACACTCCGGAATCACCTGCCGGGCATGCCAGCACAACCTCTCAGAAGTGCCAGAAGCACGTGCCGGACAGGCCGGAACCATCTCCCGGACAGACTGGAACCACAGGAAACACTCGCCGGAACCACCTGCTTGACTCACCGGTCCCACCTGCAGGACACACCAAAATCACCTGCCCGCTACACCAGAACCACTTGGCGCACAAGCCGGAATCACGTGAAGGGCATGCCGGCACAACCTCACAGACGTGCCAGAACCTCCTGCCGGACACCTCAGAACCACCTGCCAGACAGACTGCAACCACCTGCCGGACACGAGGGAACCACCGGCTCGACCCGCCGGAACCACTGCCAGACATGCAAAATCACCTGCCGGCTACGCCAGAACCACTTGGCGAACACTCCGGAATCACCTGCCGGGCATGCCGGAACCACCTCTCAGACATGCCAGAACCACGTGCCAATGACCCCGGAAGCACCTGTCGAGCACGCCGGAACCACCTGCTCGACTCGCCAGAACCACCTGCCGGACACGCCAAAATCACCTGCCAGCTACGCCACAACCACTCGGCAGGCACTCCGGTATCTGCTGCCGGGCATGCCGGAACCGCCTCTCAGAGGTGCCAGAACCACATGCCGGAGAGACTGGAAGCAACTGCCGAACTCGCCGGAAACACCTGCTGGACATGCCGGAACCACCTGCCTGACAGTCCAAAATCATATGCCGGCTATGCCAAAACCACTTGGTGGACGCTCCAGAATCTCCTGGAGGGCATGCCGGAACCACGTCATGGACAGACTGCAAACACCTGCCAGACACGCCAGAACCACCTTCTCGAGTCGCCAGAACCACCTGCCGGACACGCCAAAATCACCTGCCAGCTACGCCACAACCAGTTGGTGAACACTTCGGAATCACCTGCCGCGCTTGCCGGAACCACCTGCCGGTCACGCCAAAATCACCTGCCGAGTACGCCAGAACCACTTGGCGGACACTCCGGAATCACAGGTCGGGCATGCCGGAACCACCTCTCAGACTTGCCAGATCCATGTTCCGGACACGCCGGTACCACCTGCCGAGTATGCCGGAACCACCTGATCCACTCCCGAGGACCACCTGCTGGACACGCCAAAATCACCTGCTGGCTACGCCAGAACCACTCGGCAGACACTCCGGAATAACCTGCCAGGCATGCCGGAACCACCTATTAGACATGCCAGAAGGACGTGTCGGACACGCCGGAAACACCTACCGGACAGACCGGAACCACCTGCCAGACATCCAGGAACCACCTGCCGAGCACGCCGGAGCTGCGTGCTCGATAGGCCGGAACCACCTGCCAGACAGGCCAAAATCAACAGCTGGCTATGCTAGAAACACCTGGCGGACAGTCCAAAATCACCTGCCTGGCATGCAGGAACCTCCTCTCAGACGTAACAGAACCACGTTCCGGACACGCTGGAACCACATCCTGGACAGACTGGAACCACCTGCCGAGCTCGCCGGAACCACCTGCTCGACTGGCAGGACAATCGTGCCGGACACGCCAAAAGGAACTGCCGGCTACACCAGAACCACTTAACCGACACTCCAGAATCACCTGCCTGGCATGCCAGAACCACCTCTCAGACGTGCCAGAAGCACGTGCCGGACATGCCGGAACGACCTACGGGACAGACCGGAACCACCTGCCTGACATGCCGGAACCACCTGCCGAGCACGCCAGAGCCACCTGCTCCCCTTGCCGGAACCACCTGCCAGACAGGCCAAAATCAACAGCTGGCTGTGCGAGAACCACCTGGGGGACAGTCCGGAATCACCTGCCAGCCATGGCGGAACCACCTCTCAGACGTACCAGAACCACGTGCCGGACAATCTGGAAACACGTACTGGACAGACTGGAACCACCTGCCGGCCACGCCTGAACCACCTGCCGAGCACGACGGAACCACCTGCCGGACACGCCAAAATCACCTGCGGGCTACTCCACAACCACTTGGAGGACTCTCCGGGATGACCTGCCGGGCATGCTGGAACCACCTCTCAGACGCGCCAGAACCATGTGGCAGACAGTCCGGAATCACCTGTTGGGCATGTGGAACCACCTCTGAGACGTACCAGAACCACCTGCCGGACACGCCAAAATCACCTGCCGGCTACGACAGAACCACTTGGCGGACACTCCGGAATCACCTGCCGGGCATGCCAGCACAACCTCTCAGAAGTGCCAGAAGCACGTGCCGGACAGGCCGGAACCATCTCCCGGACAGACTGGAACCACAGGAAACACTCGCCGGAACCACCTGCTTGACTCACCGGTCCCACCTGCAGGACACACCAAAATCACCTGCCCGCTACACCAGAACCACTTGGCGCACAAGCCGGAATCACGTGAAGGGCATGCCGGCACAACCTCACAGACGTGCCAGAACCTCCTGCCGGACACCTCAGAACCACCTGGCAGACAGACTGCAACCACCTGCCGGACACGCGGGAACCACCGGCTCGACCCGCTGGAACCACTGCCAGACATGCAAAATCACCTGCCGGCTACACCAGAACCACTTGGCAAACACTCCGGAATCACCTGAAGGGCATGCCGGAACCACCTCTCAGACATGCCAGAACCACGTGCCAATGACACCAGAAGCACCTGCCGAGCATGCCGGAACCACCTGCTCGACTCGCCAGAACCACCTGCCAGTCATGCAAAAATCACCTGCCGGCTTCGCCACAACCAGTTGGTGAACACTTCCCCATCACCTGCCGGGCTTGCTGGAACCACCTGACGGTCACGTCAAAATCACCTGCCAACTACGCCAGAACCACTTGTCGACACTGCGGAAACACCTGTCGGGCCGGCCAGAACTACATCTCAGACGTGCCAGAACCTTGTGCGTGTGATGCCGGAACCACACCCCGAACAGACGGAAACCACCTGCCAGACCCGCCTGAACCACCTGCCGAGCATGCCGGAGCCACCTGTTCGACTCACCGGAAGCACCTGCCAGACAGGCCAAAATCAACAGCTGGCTATGCGAGAACCATCTGGCGGACAGTCCGGAATCACCTGCCGGGCATGCAGGAACCACCTCTCAGATGTAACGGAACCACGAGCCGGACACGCTGGAACCACGTCCTGGACAGACTGGAACCACCTGCCGAGCACTCCGGAACCACCTGCTCGACTCGCACGACCCACGTGCTGGACACGCCAAAATGAACTTTCGGCTACACCAGAACCACTTACCCGACACTCCAGAATCACCTGCCTGGCATGCCAGAACCACCTCTCACACGTTGCAGAAGCACGTGCCGGACATGCCGGAACGACCGATCGGACAGAACGGAACCACCTGCCAGACACGCCGGAACCACCTGCTGAACACGCCACAGCCACCTGCTCGACTCGCCGGATCCACCGGCCGGACAGGCCAATAAAAACTGCTGGCTATGCCAGAACCACCTGGGGGACAGTCCGGAATCACCTGCCAGCCATGGCGGAACCACCTCTCAGACGTACAAGAACCACGTGCCGGACAAGCTCGAAACACTTACTGGACAGACTGGAACCACCTGCCGGCCACGCCTGAACCACCTGCCGAGCACGATGGAACCACCTGCCGGACACGCCAAAATCACCTGCGGGGTACACCAGAACCACTTGGAGAACTCTCCGGGATGACCTGCCGGGCATGCTGGAACCACCTCTCAGACGTACCAGAAGCACGTGGCGGACACCCCAGCACCACCTGCCGGACAGACCGCAACCACCTGCCGGACAGGCCGGAACCACCGGCTCGACCCGCCGGAACCACCGCCAGACATGCAAAATCACCTGCCGGCTACGCCAGAACCACTTGGCGAACACTCCGGAATCACCTGCCGGGCATGCCGGAACCACCTCTCAGACATGCCAGAACCACGTGCCAATGACCCCGGAAGCACCTGTCGAGCACGCCGGAACCACCTGCTCGACTCGCCAGAACCACCTGCCGGACACGCCAAAATCACCTGCCGGCTACGCCACAACCACTCGGCAGGCACTCCGGTATCAGCTGCCGGGCATGCCGGAACCACCTCTCAGAGGTGCCAGAACCACATGCCGGAGAGACTGGAAGCAACTGCCGAACTCGCCGGAAACACCTGCTGGACATGCCGGAACCACCTGCCTGACAGTCCAAAATCATATGCCGGCTATGCCAAAACCACTTGGTGGACGCTCCAGAATCTCCTGGAGGGCATGCCGGAACCACGTCATGGACAGACTGCAAACACCTGCCAGACACGCCAGAACCACCTTCTCGAGTCGCCAGAACCACCTGCCGGACACGCCAAAATCACCTGCCGGCTACGCCACAACCAGTTGGTGAACACTTCGGAATCACCTGCCGCGCTTGCCGGAACCACCTGCCGGTCACGCCAAAATCACCTGCCGGCTACACCAGAACCACTCGGCAGAGACTCCGGAACCACCTCCAGGACAGACCAGAATCACCTGCCGGACACGCCGGAACCACCTGCTCGACTCGCCAGAGCCACCTGCCGGACACGCCAAAATCACCTGCCGGCTACGCCAGAACCACTCGGCAGAGACTCCGGAACCACCTCCAGGACAGACCGGAATCACCTGCCGGACACGCCGGGACCACCTGCTTGACTCGCCAGAACCACCTGCCAGACACGCCAAAATCACCAGCCGGCTACTCCACAACCACTTGTCGAACACTCCAGAATCACCTGCCGGGCATGTTGGAAGCACCTCTCAGACGCGCCAGAACCATGTGGCAGAGAGTCCGGAATCACCTGTTGGGCATGTGGAACCACCTCTGAGACGTACCAGAACCACCTGCCGGACACGCCAAAATCACCTGCCGGCTATGCCAGAACCACTTGGCGGACACTCCGGAATCACCTGCCGGGCATGCCAGAACCAGCTCTCAGAAACACCAGAACCACATGCTGGACACGCCGGAAGCACCTGCTGAGCATGCCTGAGCCACCTGCTCGACTCGCAAGAAACACCTGCCGGACACGCCAAAATCACCTGCCGAGTACGCCAGAACCACTTGGCGGACACTCCGGAATCACAGGTCGGGCATGCCAGAACCACCTCTCAGACTTGCCAGAACCATGGTCCGGACACGCCGGTACCACCTGCCGAGTATGCCGGAACCACCTGATCCACTCCCGAGGACCACCTGCTGGACACGCCAAAATCACCTGCTGGCTACGCCAGAACCACTCGGCAGACACTCCGGAATAACCTGCCAGGCATGCCGGAACCACCTATTAGACATGCCAGAAGGACGTGTCGGACACGCCGGAAACACCTACCGGACAGACCGGAACCACCTGCCAGACATCCCGGAACCACCTGCCGAGCACGCCGGAGCTGCGTGCTCGATAGGCCGGAACCACCTGCCAGACAGGCCAAAATCAACAGCTGGCTATGCTAGAAACACCTGGCGGACAGTCCAAAATCACCTGCCTGGCATGCAGGAACCACCTCTCAGACGTAACAGAACCACGTTCCGGACACGCTGGAACCACATCCTGGACAGACTGAACCACCTGCCGAGCTCGCCAGAACCACCTGCTCGACTGGCAGGACAATCGTGCCGGACACGCCAAAAGGAACTGCCGGCTACACCAGAACCACTTAACCGACACTCCAGAATCACCTGCCTGGCATGCCAGAACCACCTCTCAGACGTGCCAGAAGCACGTGCCGGACATGCCGGGACGACCTACGGGACAGACCGGAACCACCTGCCTGACATGCCGGAACCACCTGCCGAGCACGCCAGAGCCACCTGCTCCCCTTGCCGGAACCACCTGCCAGACAGGCCAAAATCAACAGCTGGCTGTGCGAGAACCACCTGGGGGACAGTCCGGAATCACCTGCCAGCCATGGCGGAACCACCTCTCAGACGTACCAGAACCACGTGCCGGACAATCTGGAAACACGTACTGGACAGACTGGAACCACCTGCCGGCCACGCCTGAACCACCTGCCAAGCACGACGGAACCACCTGCCGGACACGCCAAAATCACCTGCGGGCTACTCCACAACCACTTGGAGGACTCTCCGGGATGACCTGCCGGGCATGCTGGAACCACCTCTCAGACGCGCCAGAACCATGTGGCAGACAGTCCGGAATCACCTGTTGGGCATGTGGAACCACCTCTGAGACGTACCAGAACCACCTGCCGGACACGCCAAAATCACCTGCCGGCTACGCCAGAACCACTTGGCGGACACTCCGGAATCACCTGCCGGGCATGCCAGCACAACCTCTCAGAAGTGCCAGAAGCACGTGCCGGACAGGCCGGAACCATCTCCCGGACAGACTGGAACCACAGGAAACACTCGCCGGAACCACCTGCTTGACTCACCGGTCCCACCTGCAGGACACACCAAAATCACCTGCCCGCTACACCAGAACCACTTGGCGCACAAGCCGGAATCACGTGAAGGGCATGCCGGCACAACCTCACAGACGTGCCAGAACCTCCTGCCGGACACCTCAGAACCACCTGCCAGACAGACTGCAACCACCTGCCGGACACGCGGGAACCACCGGCTCGACCCGCCGGAACCACTGCCACACATGCAAAATCACCTGCCGGCTACACCAGAACCACTTGGCAAACAATCCGGAATCACCTGAAGGGCATGCCGGAACCACCTCTCAGACATGCCAGAACCACGTGCCAAGACACCAGAAGCACCTGCCGAGCATGCCGGAACCACCTGCTCGACTCGCCAGAACCACCTGCCAGTCATGCAAAAATCACCTGCCGGCTTCGCCACAACCAGTTGGTGAACACTTCCCCATCACCTGCCGGGCTTGCTGGAACCACCTGACGGTCACGTCAAAATCACCTGCCAACTACGCCAGAACCACTTGTCGACACTGCGGAAACACCTGTCGGGCCGGCCAGAACTACATCTCAGACGTGCCAGAACCTTGTGCGTGTGATGCCGGAACCACACCCCGAACAGACGGAAACCACCTGCCAGACCCGCCTGAACCACCTGCCGAGCACGCCGGAGCCACCTGTTCGACTCACCGGAAGCACCTGCCAGACAGGCCAAAATCAACAGCTGGCTATGCGAGAACCATCTGGCGGACAGTCCGGAATCACCTGCCGGGCATGCAGGAACCACCTCTCAGATGTAACGGAACCACGAGCCGGACACGCTGGAACCACGTCCTGGACAGACTGGAACCACCTGCCGAGCACTCCGGAACCACCTGCTCGACTCGCACGACCCACGTGCTGGACACGCCAAAATGAACTTTCGGCTACACCAGAACCACTTACCCGACACTCCAGAATCACCTGCCTGGCATGCCAGAACCACCTCTCACACGTTCCAGAAGCACGTGCCGGACATGCCGGAACGACCGATCGGACAGAATGGAACCACCTGCCAGACACGCCGGAACCACCTGCTGAACACGCCACAGCCACCTGCTCGACTCGCCGGATCCACCGGCCGGACAGGCCAATAAAAACTGCTGGCTATGCCAGAACCACCTGGGGGACAGTCTGCAATCACCTGCCAGCCATGGCGGAACCACCTCTCAGACGTACAAGAACCACGTGCCGGACAAGCTGGAAACACTTACTGGACAGACTGGAACCACCTGCCGGCCACGCCTGAACCACCTGCCGAGCACGATGGAACCACCTGCCGGACACGCCAAAATCACCTGCGGGGTACACCAGAACCACTTGGAGAACTCTCCGGGATGACCTGCCGGGCATGCTGGAACCACCTCTCAGACGTACCAGAAGCACGTGGCGGACACCCCAGCACCACCTGCCGGACAGACCGCAACCACCTGCCGGACAGGCCGGAACCACCGGCTCGACCCGCCGGAACCACCGCCAGACATGCAAAATCACCTGCCGGCTACACCAGAACCACTTGGCGAACACTCCGGAATCACATGCCGGGCATGTCGGAACCACCTCTCAGACATGCCAGAACCACGTGCCAATGACCCCGGAAGCACCTGTCGAGCACGCCGGAACCACCTGCTCGACTCGCCAGAACCACCTGCCGGACACGCCAAAATCACCTGCCGGCTACGCCACAACCACTCGGCAGGCACTCCGGTATCAGCTGCCGGGCATGCCGGAACCACCTCTCAGAGGTGCCAGAACCACATGCCGGAGAGACTGGAAGCAACTGCCGAACTCGCCGGAACCACCTGCCTGACAGTCCAAAATCATACGCCGGCTATGCTAAAACCACTTGGTGGACGCTCCAGAATCTCCTGGAGGGCATGCCGGAACCACGTCATGGACAGACTGCAAACACCTGCCAGACACGCCAGAACCACCTTCTCGAGTCGCCAGAACCACCTGCCGGACACGCCAAAATCACCTGCCGGCTACGCCACAACCAGTTGGTGAACACTTCGGAATCACCTGCCGCGCTTGCCGGAACCACCTGCCGGTCACGCCAAGATCACCTGCCGGCTACGCCAGAACCACTCGGCAGAGACTCCGGAACCACCTCCAGGACAGACCAGAATCACCTGCCGGACACGCCGGAACCACCTGCTCGACTCGCCAGAGCCACCTGCCGGACACGCCAAAATCACCTGCCGGCTACGCCAGAACCACTCGGCAGAGACTCCGGAACCACCTCCAGGACAGACCGGAATCACCTGCCGGACACGCCGGGACCACCTGCTTGACTCGCCAGAACCACCTGCCGGACACGCCAAAATCACCAGCCGGCTACTCCACAACCACTTGTCGAACACTCCAGAATCACCTGCCGGGCATGTTGGAAGCACCTCTCAGACGCGCCAGAACCATGTGGCAGAGAGTCCGGAATCACCTGTTGGGCATGTGGAACCACCTCTGAGACGTACCAGAACCACCTGCCGGACACGCCAAAATCACCTGCCGGCTATGCCAGAACCACTTGGCGGACACTCCGGAATCACCTGCCGGGCATGCCAGAACCAGCTCTCAGAAACACCAGAACCACATGCTGGACACGCCGGAAGCACCTGCTGAGCATGCCTGAGCCACCTGCTCGACTCGCAAGAAACACCTGCCGGACACGCCAAAATCACCGGCCGAGTACGCCAGAACCACTTGGCGGACACTCCGGAATCACAGGTCGGGCATGCCAGAACCACCTCTCAGACTTGCCAGAACCATGGTCCGGACACGCCGGTACCACCTGCCGAGTATGCCGGAACCACCTGATCCACTCCCGAGGACCACCTGCTGGACACGCCAAAATCACCTGCTGGCTACGCCAGAACCACTCGGCAGACACTCCGGAATAACCTGCCAGGCATGCCGGAACCACCTATTAGACATGCCAGAAGGACGTGTCGGACACGCCGGAAACACCTACCGGACAGACCGGAACCACCTGCCAGACATCCCGGAACCACCTGCCGAGCACGCCGGAGCCGCCTGCTCGATAGGCCGGAACCACCTGCCAGACAGGCCAAAATCAACAGCTGGCTATGCTAGAAACACCTGGCGGACAGTCCAAAATCACCTGCCTGGCATGCAGGAACCACCTCTCAGACGTAACAGAACCACGTTCCGGACACGCTGGAACCACATCCTGTACAGACTGGAACCACCTGCCGAGCTCGCCGGAACCACCTGCTCGACTGGCAGGACAATCGTGCCGGACACGCCAAAAGGAACTGCCGGCTACACCAGAACCACTTAACCGACACTCCAGAATCACCTGCCTGGCATGCCAGAACCACCTCTCAGACGTGCCAGAAGCACGTGCCGGACATGCCGGAACGACCTACGGGACAGACCGGAACCACCTGCCTGACATGCCGGAACCACCTGCCGAGCACGCCAGAGCCACCTGCTCCCCTTGCCGGAACCACCTGCCAGACAGGCCAAAATCAACAGCTGGCTGTGCGAGAACCACCTGGGGGACAGTCCGGAATCACCTGCCAGCCATGGCGGAACCACCTCTCAGACGTACCAGAACCACGTGCCGGACAATCTGGAAACACGTACTGGACAGACTGGAACCACCTGCCGGCCACGCCTGAACCACCTGCCGAGCACGACGGAACCACCTGCCGGACACGCCAAAATCACCTGCGGGCTACTCCACAACCACTTGGAGGACTCTCCGGGATGACCTGCCGGGCATGCTGGAACCACCTCTCAGACGCGCCAGAACCATGTGGCAGACAGTCCGGAATCACCTGTTGGGCATGTGGAACCACCTCTGAGACGTACCAGAACCACCTGCCGGACACGCCAAAATCACCTGCCGGCTACGCCAGAACCACTTGGCGGACACTCCGGAATCACCTGCCGGGCATGCCAGCACAACCTCTCAGAAGTGCCAGAAGCACGTGCCGGACAGGCCGGAACCATCTCCCGGACAGACTGGAACCACAGGAAACACTCGCCGGAACCACCTGCTTGACTCACCGGTCCCACCTGCAGGACACACCAAAATCACCTGCCCGCTACACCAGAACCACTTGGCGCACAAGCCGGAATCACGTGAAGGGCATGCCAGCACAACATCACAGACGTGCCAGAACCTCCTGCCGGACACCTCAGAACCACCTGCCAGACAGACTGCAACCACCTGCCGGACACGCGGGAACCACCGGCTCGACCCGCCGGAACCACTGCCAGACATGCAAAATCACCTGCCGGCTACACCAGAACCACTTGGCAAACACTCCGGAATCACCTGCCGGGCATGCCTGAACCACCTCTCAGACATGCCAGAACCACGTGCCAATGACACCAGAAGCACCTGCCGAGCATGCCGGAACCACCTGCTCGACTCGCCAGAACCACCTGCCAGTCATGCAAAAATCACCTGCCGGCTTCGCCACAACCAGTTGGTGAACACTTCCCCATCACCTGCCGGGCTTGCTGGAACCACCTGACGGTCACGTCAAAATCACCTGCCAACTACGCCAGAACCACTTGTCGACACTGCGGAAACACCTGTCGGGCCGGCCAGAACTACATCCCAGACGTGCCAGAACCTTGTGCGTGTGATGCCGGAACCACACCCCGAACAGACGGAAACCACCTGCCAGACCCGCCTGAACCACCTGCCGAGCACGCCGGAGCCACCTGTTCGACTCACCGGAAGCACCTGCCAGACAGGCCAAAATCAACAGCTGGCTATGCGAGAACCATCTGGCGGACAGTCCGGAATCACCTGCCGGGCATGCAGGAACCACCTCTCAGATGTAACGGAACCACGAGCCGGACACGCTGGAACCACGTCCTGGACAGACTGGAACCACCTGCCGAGCACTCCGGAACCACCTGCTCGACTCGCACGACCCACGTGCTGGACACGCCAAAATGAACTTTCGGCTACACCAGAACCACTTACCCGACACTCCAGAATCACCTGCCTGGCATGCCAGAACCACCTCTATCACGTTCCAGAAGCACGTGCTGGACATGCCGGAACGACCGATCGGACAGAACGGAACCACCTGCCAGACACGCCGGAACCACCTGCTGAACACGCCACAGCCACCTGCTCGACTCGCCGGATCCACCGGCCGGACAGGCCAATATCAACTGCTGGCTATGCCAGAACCACCTGGGGGACAGTCCGGAATCACCCGCCAGCCATGGCGGAACCACCTCTCAGACGTACAAGAACCACGTGCCGGACAAGCTGGAAACACTTACTGGACAGACTGGAACCACCTGCCGGCCATGCCTGAACCACCTGCCGAGCACGACGGAACCACATGCCGGACACGCCAAAATCACCTGCGGGGTACACCAGAACCACTTGGAGAACTCTCCGGGATGACCTGCCGAGCATGCTGGAACCACCTCTCAGACGTACCAGAAGCACGTGGCGGACACCCCAGCACCACCTGCCGGACAGACCGCAACCACCTGCCGGACAGGCCGGAACCACCGGCTCGACCCGACGGAACCACCGCCAGACATGCAAAATCACCTGCCGGCTACGCCAGAACCACTCGGCAGAGACTCCGGAACCACCTCCAGGACAGACCAGAATCACCTGCCGGACACGCCGGAACCACCTGCTCGACTCGCCAGAGCCACCTGCCGGACACGCCAAAATCACCTGCCGGCTACGCCAGAACCACTCGGCAGAGACTCCGGAACCACCTCCAGGACAGACCGGAATCACCTGCCGGACACTCCGGGACCACCTGCTTGACTCGCCAGAACCTCCTGCCGGACACGCCAAAATCACCAGCCGGCTACTCCACAACCACTTGTCGAACACTCCAGAATCACCTGCCGGGCATGTTGGAAGCACCTCTCAGACGCGCCAGAACCATGTGGCAGAGAGTCCGGAATCACCTGTTGGGCATGTGGAACCACCTCTGAGACGTACCAGAACCACCTGCCGGACACGCCAAAATCACCTGCCGGCTATGCCAGAACCACTTGGCGGACACTCCGGAATCACCTGCCGGGCATGCCAGAACCAGCTCTCAGAAACACCAGAACCACATGCTGGACACGCCGGAAGCACCTGCTGAGCATGCCTGAGCCACCTGCTCGACTCGCAAGAAACACCTGCCGGACACGCCAAAATCACCGGCCGAGTACGCCAGAACCACTTGGCGGACACTCCGGAATCACAGGTCGGGCATGCCAGAACCACCTCTCAGACTTGCCAGAACCATGTTCCGGACACGCCGGTACCACCTGCCGAGTATGCCGGAACCACCTGATCCACTCCCGAGGACCACCTGCTGGACACGCCAAAATCACCTGCTGGCTACGCCAGAACCACTCGGCAGACACTCCGGAATAACCTGCCAGGCATGCCGGAACCACCTATTAGACATGCCAGAAGGACGTGTCGGACACGCCGGAAACACCTACCGGACAGACCGGAACCACCTGCCAGACATCCCGGAACCACCTGCCGAGCACGCCGGAGCTGCGTGCTCGATAGGCCGGAACCACCTGCCAGACAGGCCAAAATCAACAGCTGGCTATGCTAGAAACACCTGGCGGACAGTCCAAAATCACCTGCCTGGCATGCAGGAACCACCTCTCAGACGTAACAGAACCACGTTCCGGACACGCTGGAACCACATCCTGGACAGACTGGAACCACCTGCCGAGCTCGCCGGAACCACCTGCTCGACTGGCAGGACAATCGTGCCGGACACGCCAAAAGGAACTGCCGGCTACACCAGAACCACTTAACCGACACTCCAGAATCACCTGCCTGGCATGCCAGAACCACCTCTCAGACGTGCCAGAAGCACGTGCCGGACATGCCGGGACGACCTACGGGACAGACCAGAACCACCTGCCTGACATGCCGGAACCACCTGCCGAGCACGCCAGAGCCACCTGCTCCCCTTGCCGGAACCACCTGCCAGACAGGCCAAAATCAACAGCTGGCTGTGCGAGAACCACCTGGGGGACAGTCCGGAATCACCTGCCAGCCATGGCGGAACCACCTCTCAGACGTACCAGAACCACGTGCCGGACAATCTGGAAACACGTACTGGACAGACTGGAACCACCTGCCGGCCACGCCTGAACCACCTGCCAAGCACGACGGAACCACCTGCCGGACACGCCAAAATCACCTGCGGGCTACTCCACAACCACTTGGAGGACTCTCCGGGATGACCTGCCGGGCATGCTGGAACCACCTCTCAGACGCGCCAGAACCATGTGGCAGAGAGTCCGGAATCACCTGTTGGGCATGTGGAACCACCTCTGAGACGTACCAGAACCACCTGCCGGACACACCAAAATCACCTGCCGGCTACGCCAGAACCACTTGGCGGACACTCCGGAATCACCTGCCGGGCATGCCAGCACAACCTCTCAGAAGTGCCAGAAGCACGTGCCGGACAGGCCGGAACCATCTCCCGGACAGACTGGAACCACAGGAAACACTCGCCGGAACCACCTGCTTGACTCACCGGTCCCACCTGCAGGACACACCAAAATCACCTGCCCGCTACACCAGAACCACTTGGCGCACAAGCCGGAATCACGTGAAGGGCATGCCGGCACAACCTCACAGACGTGCCAGAACCTCCTGCCGGACACCTCAGAACCACCTGCCAGACAGACTGCAACCACCTGCCGGACACGCGGGAACCACCGGCTCGACCCGCCGGAACCACTGCCAGACATGCAAAATCACCTGCCGGCTACACCAGAGCCACTTGGCAAACAATCCGGAATCACCTGAAGGGCATGCCGGAACCACCTCTCAGACATGCCAGAACCACGTGCCAATGACACCAGAAGCACCTGCCGAGCATGCCGGAACCACCTGCTCGACTCGCCAGAACCACCTGCCAGTCATGCAAAAATCACCTGCCGGCTTCGCCACAACCAGTTGGTGAACACTTCCCCATCACCTGCCGGGCTTGCTGGAACCACCTGCCGGTCACGTCAAAATCACCTGCCAACTACGCCAGAACCACTTGTCGACACTGCGGAAACACCTGTCGGGCCGGCCAGAACTACATCTCAGACGTGCCAGAACCTTGTGCGTGTGATGCCGGAACCACACCCCGAACAGACGGAAACCACCTGCCAGACCCGCCTGAACCACCTGCCGAGCACGCTGGAGCCACCTGTTCGACTCACCGGAAGCACCTGCCAGACAGGCCAAAATCAACAGCTGGCTATGCGAGAACCATCTGGCGGACAGTCCGGAATCACCTGCCGGGCATGCAGGAACCACCTCTCAGATGTAACGGAACCACGAGCCGGACACGCTGGAACCACGTCCTGGACAGACTGGAACCACCTGCCGAGCACTCCGGAACCACCTGCTCGACTCGCACGACCCACGTGCTGGACACGCCAAAATGAACTTTCGGCTACACCAGAACCACTTACCCGACACTCCAGAATCACCTGCCTGGCATGCCAGAACCACCTCTCACACGTTCCAGAAGCACGTGCCGGACATGCCGGAACGACCGATCGGACAGAACGGAACCACCTGCCAGACACGCCGGAACCACCTGCTGAACACGCCACAGCCACCTGCTCGACTCGCCGGATCCACCGGCCGGACAGGCCAATATCAACTGCTGGCTATGCCAGAACCACCTGGGGGACAGTCCGGAATCACCTGCCAGCCATTGCGGAACCACCTCTCAGACGTACAAGAACCACGTGCCGGACAAGCTCGAAACACTTACTGGACAGACTGGAACCACCTGCCGGCCATGCCTGAACCACCTGCCGAGCACGATGGAACCACCTGCCGGACACGCCAAAATCACCTGCGGGGTACACCAGAACCACTTGGAGAACTCTCCGGGATGACCTGCCGGGCATGCTGGAACCACCTCTCAGACGTACCAGAAGCACGTGGCGGACACCCCAGCACCACCTGCCGGACAGACCGCAACCACCTGCCGGACAGGCCGGAACCACCGGCTCGACCCGACGGAACCACCGCCAGACATGCAAAATCACCTGCCGGCTACGCCAGAACCACTTGGCGAACACTCCGGAATCACCTGCCGGGCATGCCGGAACCACCTCTCAGACATGCCAGAACCACGTGCCAATGACCCCGGAAGCACCTGTCGAGCACGCCGGAACCACCTGCTCGACTCGCCAGAACCACCTGCCGGACACGCCAAAATCACCTGCCGGCTACGCCACAACCACTCGGCAGGCACTCCGGTATCAGCTGCCGGGCATGCCGGAACCACCTCTCAGAGGTGCCAGAACCACATGCCGGAGAGACTGGAAGCAACTGCCGAACTCGCTGGAAACACCTGCTGGACATGCCGGAACCACCTGCCTGACAGTCCAAAATCATATGCCGGCTATGCCAAAACCACTTGGTGGACGCTCCAGAATCTCCTGGAGGGCATGCCGGAACCACGTCATGGACAGACTGCAAACACCTGCCAGACACGCCAGAACCACCTTCTCGAGTCGCCAGAACCACCTGCCGGACACGCCAAAATCACCTGCCGGCTACGCCACAACCAGTTGGTGAACACTTCGGAATCACCTGCCGCGCTTGCCGGAACCACCTGCCGGTCACGCCAAAATCACCTGCCGGCTACGCCAGAACCACTCGGCAGAGACTCCGGAACCACCTCCAGGACAGACCAGAATCACCTGCCGGACACGCCGGAACCACCTGCTCGACTCGCCAGAGCCACCTGCCGGACACGCCAAAATCACCTGCCGGCTACGCCAGAACCACTCGGCAGAGACTCCGGAACCACCTCCAGGACAGACCGGAATCACCTGCCGGACACGCCGGGACCACCTGCTTGACTCGCCAGAACCACCTGCCGGACACGCCAAAATCACCAGCCGGCTACTCCACAACCACTTGTCGAACACTCCAGAATCACCTGCCGGGCATGTTGGAAGCACCTCTCAGACGCGCCAGAACCATGTGGCAGAGAGTCCGGAATCACCTGTTGGGCATGTGGAACCACCTCTGAGACGTACCAGAACCACCTGCCGGACACGCCAAAATCACCTGCCGGCTATGCCAGAACCACTTGGCGGACACTCCGGAATCACCTGCCGGGCATGCCAGAACCAGCTCTCAGAAACACCAGAACCACATGCTGGACATGCCGGAAGCACCTGCTGAGCATGCCTGAGCCACCTGCTCGACTCGTAAGAAACACCTGCCGGACACGCCAAAATCACCGGCCGAGTACGCCAGAACCACTTGGCGGACACTCCGGAATCACAGGTCGGGCATGCCAGAACCACCTCTCAGACTTGCCAGAACCATGGTCCAGACACGCCGGTACCACCTGCCGAGTATGCCGGAACCACCTGATCCACTCCCGAGGACCACCTGCTGGACACGCCAAAATCACCTGCTGGCTACGCCAGAACCACTCGGCAGACACTCCGGAATAACCTGCCAGGCATGCCGGAACCACCTATTAGACATGCCAGAAGGACGTGTCGGACACGCCGGAAACACCTACCGGACAGACCGGAACCACCTGCCAGACATCCCGGAACCACCTGCCGAGCACGCCGGAGCTGCGTGCTCGATAGGCCGGAACCACCTGCCAGACAGGCCAAAATCAACAGCTGGCTATGCTAGAAACACCTGGCGGACAGTCCAAAATCACCTGACTGGCATGCAGGAACCACCTCTCAGACGTAAGAGAACCACGTTCCGGACACGCTGGAACCACATCCTGGACAGACTGAACCACCTGCCGAGCTCGCCGGAACCACCTGCTCGACTGGCAGGACAATCGTGCCGGACACGCCAAAAGGAACTGCCGGCTACACCAGAACCACTTAACCGACACTCCAGAATCACCTGCCTGGCATGCCAGAACCACCTCTCAGACGTGCCAGAAGCACGTGCCGGACAGGCCGGGACGACCTACGGGACAGACCGGAACCACCTGCCTGACATGCCGGAACCACCTGCCGAGCACGCCAGAGCCACCTGCTCCCCTTGCCGGAACCACCTACCAGACAGGCCAAAATCAACAGCTGGCTGTGCGAGAACCACCTGGGGGACAGTCCGGAATCACCTGCCAGCCATGGCGGAACCACCTCTCAGACGTACCAGAACCACGTGCCGGACAATCTGGAAACACGTACTGGACAGACTGGAACCACCTGCCGGCCACGCCTGAACCACCTGCCGAGCACGACGGAACCACCTGCCGGACACGCCAAAATCACCTGCGGGCTACTCCACAACCACTTGGAGGACTCTCCGGGATGACCTGCCGGGCATGCTGGAACCACCTCTCAGACGCGCCAGAACCATGTGGCAGAGAGTCCAGAATCACCTGTTGGGCATGTGGAACCACCTCTGAGACGTACCAGAACCACCTGCCGGACACGCCAAAATCACCTGCCGGCTACGCCAGAACCACTTGGCGGACACTCCGGAATCACCTGCCGGGCATGCCAGCACAACCTCTCAGAAGTGCCAGAAGCACGTGCCGGACAGGCCGGAACCATCTCCCGGACAGACTGGAACCACAGGAAACACTCGCCGGAACCACCTGCTTGACTCACCGGTCCCACCTGCAGGACACACCAAAATCACCTGCCCGCTACACCAGAACCACTTGGCGCACAAGCCGGAATCACGTGAAGGGCATGCCGGCACAACCTCACAGACGTGCCAGAACCTCCTGCCGGACACCTCAGAACCACCTGCCAGACAGACTGCAACCACCTGCCGGACACGCGGGAACCACCGGCTCGACCCGCCGGAACCACTGCCACACATGCAAAATCACCTGCCGGCTACACCAGAACCACTTGGCAAACACTCCGGAATCACCTGCCGCGCATGCCGGAACCACCTCTCAGACATGCCAGAACCACGTGCCAATGACACCAGAAGCACCTGCCGAGCATGCCGGAACCACCTGCTCGACTCGCCAGAACCACCTGCCAGTCATGCAAAAATCACCTGCCGGCTTCGCCACAACCAGTTGGTGAACACTTCCCCATCACCTGCCGGGCTTGCTGGAACCACCTGCCGGTCACGTCAAAATCACCTGCCAACTACGCCAGAACCACTTGTCGACACTGCGGAAACACCTGTCGGGCCGGCCAGAACTACATCTCAGACGTGCCAGAACCTTGTGCGTGTGATGCCGGAACCACACCCCGAACAGACGGAAACCACCTGCCAGACCCGCCTGAACCACCTGCCGAGCACGCCGGAGCCACCTGTTCGACTCACCGGAAGCACCTGCCAGACAGGCCAAAATCAACAGCTGGCTATGCGAGAACCATCTGGCGGACAGTCCGGAATCACCTGCCGGGCATGCAGGAACCACCTCTCAGATGTAACGGAACCACGAGCCGGACACGCTGGAACCACGTCCTGGACAGACTGGAACCACCTGCCGAGCACTCCGGAACCACCTGCTCGACTCGCACGACCCACGTGCTGGACACGCCAAAATGAACTTTCGGCTACACCAGAACCACTTACCCGACACTCCAGAATCACCTGCCTGGCATGCCAGAACCACCTCTCACACGTTCCAGAAGCACGTGCCGGACATGCCGGAACGACCGATCGGACAGAACGGAACCACCTGCCTGACATGCCGGAACCACCTGCTGAACACGCCACAGCCACCTGCTCGACTCGCCGGATCCACCGGCCGGACAGGCCAATATCAACTGCTGGCTATGCCAGAACCACCTGGGGGACAGTCCGGAATCACCTGCCAGCCATGGCGGAACCACCTCTCAGACGTACAAGAACCACGTGCCGGACAAGCTCGAAACACTTACTGGACAGACTGGAACCACCTGCCGGCCACGCCTGAACCACCTGCCGAGCACGATGGAACCACCTGCCGGACACGCCAAAATCACCTGCGGGGTACACCAGAACCACTTGGAGAACTCTCCGGGATGACCTGCCGGGCATGCTGGAACCACCTCTCAGACGTACCAGAAGCACGTGGCGGACACCCCAGCACCACCTGCCGGACAGACCGCAACCACCTGCCGGACAGGCCGGAACCACCGGCTCGACCCGACGGAACCACCGCCAGACATGCAAAATCACCTGCCGGCTACGCCAGAACCACTTGGCGAACACTCCGGAATCACCTGCCGGGCATGCCGGAACCACCTCTCAGACATGCCAGAACCACGTGCCAATGACCCCGGAAGCACCTGTCGAGCACGCCGGAACCACCTGCTCGACTCGCCAGAACCACCTGCCGGACACGCCAAAATCACCTGCCGGCTACGCCACAACCACTCGGCAGGCACTCCGGTATCAGCTGCCGGGCATGCCGGAACCGCCTCTCAGAGGTGCCAGAACCACATGCCGGAGAGACTGGAAGCAACTGCCGAACTCGCCGGAAACACCTGCTGGACATGCCGGAACCACCTGCCTGACAGTCCAAAATCATATGCCGGCTATGCCAAAACCACTTGGTGGACGCTCCAGAATCTCCTGGAGGGCATGCCGGAACCACGTCATGGACAGACTGCAAACACCTGCCAGACACGCCAGAACCACCTTCTCGAGTCCCCAGAACCACCTGCCGGACACGCCAAAATCACCTGCCGGCTACGCCACAACCAGTTGGTGAACACTTCGGAATCACCTGCCGTGCTTGCCGGAACCACCTGCCGGTCACGCCAAAATCACCTGCCGGCTACGCCAGAACCACTCGGCAGAGACTCCGGAACCACCTCCAGGACAGACCAGAATCACCTGCCGGACACGCCGGAACCACCTGCTCGACTCGCCAGAGCCACCTGCCGGACACGCCAAAATCACCTGCCGGCTACGCCAGAACCACTCGGCAGAGACTCCGGAACCACCTCCAGGACAGACCGGAATCACCTGCCGGACACGCCGGGACCACCTGCTTGACTCGCCAGAACCACCTGCCGGACACGCCAAAATCACCAGCCGGCTACTCCACAACCACTTGTCGAACACTCCAGAATCACCTGCCGGGCATGTTGGAAGCACCTCTCAGACGCGCCAGAACCATGTGGCAGAGAGTCCGGAATCACCTGTTGGGCATGTGGAACCACCTCTGAGACGTACCAGAACCACCTGCCGGACACGCCAAAATCACCTGCCGGCTATGCCAGAACCACTTGGCGGACACTCCGGAATCACCTGCCGGGCATGCCAGAACCAGCTCTCAGAAACACCAGAACCACATGCTGGACACGCCGGAAGCACCTGCTGAGCATGCCTGAGCCACCTGCTCGACTCGCAAGAAACACCTGCCGGACACGCCAAAATCACCTGCCGAGTACGCCAGAACCACTTGGCGGACACTCCGGAATCACAGGTCGGGCATGCCAGAACCACCTCTCAGACTTGCCAGAACCATGGTCCGGACACGCCGGTACCACCTGCCGAGTATGCCGGAACCACCTGATCCACTCCCAAGGACCACCTGCTGGACACGCCAAAATCACCTGCTGGCTACGCCAGAACCACTCGGCAGACACTCCGGAATAACCTGCCAGGCATGCCGGAACCACCTATTAGACATGCCAGAAGGACGTGTCGGACACGCCGGAAACACCTACCGGACAGACCGGAACCACCTGCCAGACATCCCGGAACCACCTGCCGAGCACGCCGGAGCTGCGTGCTCGATAGGCCGGAACCACCTGCCAGACAGGCCAAAATCAACAGCTGGCTATGCTAGAAACACCTGGCGGACAGTCCAAAATCACCTGACTGGCATCCAGGAACCACCTCTCAGACGTAAGAGAACCACGTTCCGGACACGCTGGAACCACATCCTGGACAGACTGAACCACCTGCCGAGCTCGCCGGAACCACCTGCTCGACTGGCAGGACAATCGTGCCGGACACGCCAAAAGGAACTGCCGGCTACACCAGAACCACTTAACCGACACTCCAGAATCACCTGCCTGGCATGCCAGAACCACCTCTCAGACGTGCCAGAAGCACGTGCCGGACATGCCGGAACGACCTACGGGACAGACCGGAACCACCTGCCTGACATGCCGGAACCACCTGCCGAGCACGCCAGAGCCACCTGCTCCCCTTGCCGGAACCACCTGCCAGACAGGCCAAAATCAACAGCTGGCTGTGCGAGAACCACCTGGGGGACAGTCCGGAATCACCTGCCAGCCATGGCGGAACCACCTCTCAGACGTACCAGAACCACGTGCCGGACAATCTGGAAACACGTACTGGACAGACTGGAACCACCTGCCGGCCACGCCTGAACCACCTGCCGAGCACGACGGAACCACCTGCCGGACACGCCAAAATCACCTGCGGGCTACTCCACAACCACTTGGAGGACTCTCCGGGATGACCTGCCGGGCATGCTGGAACCACCTCTCAGACGCGCCAGAACCATGTGGCAGACAGTCCGGAATCACCTGTTGGGCATGTGGAAACACCTCTGAGACGTACCAGAACCACCTGCCGGACACGCCAAAATCACCTGCCGGCTACGCCAGAACCACTTGGCGGACACTCCGGAATCACCTGCCGGGCATGCCAGCACAACCTCTCAGAAGTGCCAGAAGCACGTGCCGGACAGGCCGGAACCATCTCCCGGACAGACTGGAACCACAGGAAACACTCGCCGGAACCACCTGCTTGACTCACCGGTCCCACCTGCAGGACACACCAAAATCACCTGCCCGCTACAACAGAACCACTTGGCGCACAAGCCGGAATCACGTGAAGGGCATGCCGGCACAACCTCACAGACGTGCCAGAACCTCCTGCCGGACACCTCAGAACCACCTGCCAGACAGACTGCAACCACCTGCCGGACACGCGGGAACCACCGGCTCGACCCGCTGGAACCACTGCCAGACATGCAAAATCACCTACCGGCTACACCAGAACCACTTGGCAAACAATCCGGAATCACCTGAAGGGCATGCCGGAACCACCTCTCAGACATGCCAGAACCACGTGCCAATGACACCAGAAGCACCTGCCGAGCATGCCGGAACCACCTGCTCGACTCGCCAGAACCACCTGCCAGTCATGCAAAAATCACCTGCCGGCTTCGCCACAACCAGTTGGTGAACACTTCCCCATCACCTGCCGGGCTTGCTGGAACCACCTGACGGTCACGTCAAAATCACCTGCCAACTACGCCAGAACCACTTGTCGACACTGCAGAAACACCTGTCGGGCCGGCCAGAACTACATCTCAGACGTGCCAGAACCTTGTGCGTGTGATGCCGGAACCACACCCCGAACAGACGGAAACCACCTGCCAGACCCGCCTGAACCACCTGCCGAGCACGCCGGAGCCACCTGTTCGACTCACCGGAAGCACCTGCCAGACAGGCCAAAATCAACAGCTGGCTATGCGAGAACCATCTGGCGGACAGTCCGGAATCACCTGCCGGGCATGCAGGAACCACCTCTCAGATGTAACGGAACCACGAGCCGGACACGCTGGAACCACGTCCTGGACAGACTGGAACCACCTGCCGAGCACTCCGGAACCACCTGCTCGACTCGCACGACCCACGTGCTGGACACGCCAAAATGAACTTTCGGCTACACCAGAACCACTTACCCGACACTCCAGAATCACCTGCCTGGCATGCCAGAACCACCTCTCACACGTTCCAGAAGCACGTGCCGGACATGCCGGAACGACCGATCGGACAGAACGGAACCACCTGCCTGACATGCCGGAACCACCTGCTGAACACGCCACAGCCACCTGCTCGACTCGCCGGATCCACCGGCCGGACAGGCCAATATCAACTGCTGGCTATGCCAGAACCACCTGGGGGACAGTCCGGAATCACCTGCCAGCCATGGCGGAACCACCTCTCAGACGTACAAGAACCACGTGCCGGACAAGCTCGAAACACTTACTGGACAGACTGGAACCACCTGCCGGCCATGCCTGAACCACCTGCCGAGCACGATGGAACCACCTGCCGGACACGCCAAAATCACCTGCGGGGTACACCAGAACCACTTGGAGAACTCTCCGGGATGACCTGCCGGGCATGCTGGAACCACCTCTCAGACGTACCAGAAGCACGTGGCGGACACCCCAGCACCACCTGCCGGACAGACCGCAACCACCTGCCGGACAGGCCGGAACCACCGGCTCGACCCGACGGAACCACCGCCAGACATGCAAAATCACCTGCCGGCTACGCCAGAACCACTTGGCGAACACTCCGGAATCACCTGCCGGGCATGCCGGAACCACCTCTCAGACATGCCAGAACCACGTGCCAATGACCCCGGAAGCACCTGTCGAGCACGCCGGAACCACCTGCTCGACTCGCCAGAACCACCTGCCGGACACGCCAAAATCACCTGCCGGCTACGCCACAACCACTCGGCAGGCACTCCGGTATCAGCTGCCGGGCATGCCGGAACCACCTCTCAGAGGTGCCAGAACCACATGCCGGAGAGACTGGAAGCAACTGCCGAACTCGCTGGAAACACCTGCTGGACATGCCGGAACCACCTGCCTGACAGTCCAAAATCATATGCCGGCTATGCCAAAACCACTTGGTGGACGCTCCAGAATCTCCTGGAGGGCATGCCGGAACCACGTCATGGACAGACTGCAAACACCTGCCAGACACGCCAGAACCACCTTCTCGAGTCGCCAGAACCACCTGCCGGACACGCCAAAATCACCTGCCGGCTACGCCACAACCAGTTGGTGAACACTTCGGAATCACCTGCCGCGCTTGCCGGAACCACCTGCCGGTCACGCCAAAATCACCTGCCGGCTACGCCAGAACCACTCGGCAGAGACTCCGGAACCACCTCCAGGACAGACCAGAATCACCTGCCGGACACGCCGGAACCACCTGCTCGACTCGCCAGAGCCACCTGCCGGACACGCCAAAATCACCTGCCGGCTACGCCAGAACCACTCGGCAGAGACTCCGGAACCACCTCCAGGACAGACCGGAATCACCTGCCGGACACGCCGGGACCACCTGCTTGACTCGCCAGAACCACCTGCCGGACACGCCAAAATCACCAGCCGGCTACTCCACAACCACTTGTCGAACACTCCAGAATCACCTGCCGGGCATGTTGGAAGCACCTCTCAGACGCGCCAGAACCATGTGGCAGAGAGTCCGGAATCACCTGTTGGGCATGTGGAACCACCTCTGAGACGTACCAGAACCACCTGCCGGACACGCCAAAATCACCTGCCGGCTATGCCAGAACCACTTGGCGGACACTCCGGAATCACCTGCCGGGCATGCCAGAACCAGCTCTCAGAAACACCAGAACCACATGCTGGACACGCCGGAAGCACCTGCTGAGCATGCCTGAGCCACCTGCTCGACTCGTAAGAAACACCTGCCGGACACGCCAAAATCACCGGCCGAGTACGCCAGAACCACTTGGCGGACACTCCGGAATCACAGGTCGGGCATGCCAGAACCACCTCTCAGACTTGCCAGAACCATGGTCCAGACACGCCGGTACCACCTGCCGAGTATGCCGGAACCACCTGATCCACTCCCGAGGACCACCTGCTGGACACGCCAAAATCACCTGCTGGCTACGCCAGAACCACTCGGCAGACACTCCGGAATAACCTGCCAGGCATGCCGGAACCACCTATTAGACATGCCAGAAGGACGTGTCGGACACGCCGGAAACACCTACCGGACAGACCGGAACCACCTGCCAGACATCCCGGAACCACCTGCCGAGCACGCCGGAGCTGCGTGCTCGATAGGCCGGAACCACCTGCCAGACAGGCCAAAATCAACAGCTGGCTATGCTAGAAACACCTGGCGGACAGTCCAAAATCACCTGACTGGCATCCAGGAACCACCTCTCAGACGTAAGAGAACCACGTTCCGGACACGCTGGAACCACATCCTGGACAGACTGAACCACCTGCCGAGCTCGCCGGAACCACCTGCTCGACTGGCAGGACAATCGTGCCGGACACGCCAAAAGGAACTGCCGGCTACACCAGAACCACTTAACCGACACTCCAGAATCACCTGCCTGGCATGCCAGAACCACCTCTCAGACGTGCCAGAAGCACGTGCCGGACATGCCGGGACGACCTACGGGACAGACCGGAACCACCTGCCTGACATGCCGGAACCACCTGCCGAGCACGCCAGAGCCACCTGCTCCCCTTGCCGGAACCACCTACCAGACAGGCCAAAATCAACAGCTGGCTGTGCGAGAACCACCTGGGGGACAGTCCGGAATCACCTGCCAGCCATGGCGGAACCACCTCTCAGACGTACCAGAACCACGTGCCGGACAATCTGGAAACACGTACTGGACAGACTGGAACCACCTGCCGGCCACGCCTGAACCACCTGCCGAGCACGACGGAACCACCTGCCGGACACGCCAAAATCACCTGCGGGCTACTCCACAACCACTTGGAGGACTCTCCGGGATGACCTGCCGGGCATGCTGGAACCACCTCTCAGACGCGCCAGAACCATGTGGCAGAGAGTCCAGAATCACCTGTTGGGCATGTGGAACCACCTCTGAGACGTACCAGAACCACCTGCCGGACACGCCAAAATCACCTGCCGGCTACGCCAGAACCACTTGGCGGACACTCCGGAATCACATGCCGGGCATGCCAGCACAACCTCTCAGAAGTGCCAGAAGCACGTGCCGGACAGGCCGGAACCATCTCCCGGACAGACTGGAACCACAGGAAACACTCGCCGGAACCACCTGCTTGACTCACCGGTCCCACCTGCAGGACACACCAAAATCACCTGCCCGCTACAACAGAACCACTTGGCGCACAAGCCGGAATCACGTGAAGGGCATGCCGGCACAACCTCACAGACGTGCCAGAACCTCCTGCCGGACACCTCAGAACCACCTGCCAGACAGACTGCAACCACCTGCCGGACACGCGGGAACCACCGGCTCGACCCGCCGGAACCACTGCCACACATGCAAAATCACCTGCCGGCTACACCAGAACCACTTGGCAAACACTCCGGAATCACCTGCCGGGCATGCCGGAACCACCTCTCAGACATGCCAGAACCACGTGCCAATGACACCAGAAGCACCTGCCGAGCATGCCGGAACCACCTGCTCGACTCGCCAGAACCACCTGCCAGTCATGCAAAAATCACCTGCCGGCTTCGCCACAACCAGTTGGTGAACACTTCCCCATCACCTGCCGGGCTTGCTGGAACCACCTGCCGGTCACGTCAAAATCACCTGCCAACTACGCCAGAACCACTTGTCGACACTGCGGAAACACCTGTCGGGCCGGCCAGAACTACATCTCAGACGTGCCAGAACCTTGTGCGTGTGATGCCGGAACCACACCCCGAACAGACGGAAACCACCTGCCAGACCCGCCTGAACCACCTGCCGAGCACGCCGGAGCCACCTGTTCGACTCACCGGAAGCACCTGCCAGACAGGCCAAAATCAACAGCTGGCTATGCGAGAACCATCTGGCGGACAGTCCGGAATCACCTGCCGGGCATGCAGGAACCACCTCTCAGATGTAACGGAACCACGAGCCGGACACGCTGGAACCACGTCCTGGACAGACTGGAACCACCTGCCGAGCACTCCGGAACCACCTGCTCGACTCGCACGACCCACGTGCTGGACACGCCAAAATGAACTTTCGGCTACACCAGAACCACTTACCCGACACTCCAGAATCACCTGCCTGGCATGCCAGAACCACCTCTCACACGTTCCAGAAGCACGTGCCGGACATGCCGGAACGACCGATCGGACAGAACGGAACCACCTGCCTGACATGCCGGAACCACCTGCTGAACACGCCACAGCCACCTGCTCGACTCGCCGGATCCACCGGCCGGACAGGCCAATATCAACTGCTGGCTATGCCAGAACCACCTGGGGGACAGTCCGGAATCACCTGCCAGCCATGGCGGAACCACCTCTCAGACGTACAAGAACCACGTGCCGGACAAGCTCGAAACACTTACTGGACAGACTGGAACCACCTGCCGGCCACGCCTGAACCACCTGCCGAGCACGATGGAACCACCTGCCGGACACGCCAAAATCACCTGCGGGGTACACCAGAACCACTTGGAGAACTCTCCGGGATGACCTGCCGGGCATGCTGGAACCACCTCTCAGACGTACCAGAAGCACGTGGCGGACACCCCAGCACCACCTGCCGGACAGACCGCAACCACCTGCCGGACAGGCCGGAACCACCGGCTCGACCCGACGGAACCACCGCCAGACATGCAAAATCACCTGCCGGCTACGCCAGAACCACTTGGCGAACACTCCGGAATCACCTGCCGGGCATGCCGGAACCACCTCTCAGACATGCCAGAACCACGTGCCAATGACCCCGGAAGCACCTGTCGAGCACGCCGGAACCACCTGCTCGACTCGCCAGAACCACCTGCCGGACACGCCAAAATCACCTGCCGGCTACGCCACAACCACTCGGCAGGCACTCCGGTATCAGCTGCCGGGCATGCCGGAACCACCTCTCAGAGGTGCCAGAACCACATGCCGGAGAGACTGGAAGCAACTGCCGAACTCGCCGGAAACACCTGCTGGACATGCCGGAACCACCTGCCTGACAGTCCAAAATCATATGCCGGCTATGCCAAAACCACTTGGTGGACGCTCCAGAATCTCCTGGAGGGCATGCCGGAACCACGTCATGGACAGACTGCAAACACCTGCCAGACACGCCAGAACCACCTTCTCGAGTCGCCAGAACCACCTGCCGGACACGCCAAAATCACCTGCCGGCTACGCCACAACCAGTTGGTGAACACTTCGGAATCACCTGCCGTGCTTGCCGGAACCACCTGCCGGTCACGCCAAAATCACCTGCCGGCTACGCCAGAACCACTCGGCAGAGACTCCGGAACCACCTCCAGGACAGACCAGAATCACCTGCCGGACACGCCGGAACCACCTGCTCGACTCGCCAGAGCCACCTGCCGGACACGCCAAAATCACCTGCCGGCTACGCCAGAACCAGTCGGCAGAGACTCCGGAACCACCTCCAGGACAGACAGGAATCACCTGCCGGACACGCCGGGACCACCTGCTTGACTCGCCAGAACCACCTGCCGGACACGCCAAAATCACCAGCCGGCTACTCCACAACCACTTGTCGAACACTCCAGAATCACCTGCCGGGCATGTTGGAAGCACCTCTCAGACGCGCCAGAACCATGTGGCAGAGAGTCCGGAATCACCTGTTGGGCATGTGGAACCACCTCTGAGACGTACCAGAACCACCTGCCGGACACGCCAAAATCACCTGCCGGCTATGCCAGAACCACTTGGCGGACACTCCGGAATCACCTGCCGGGCATGCCAGAACCAGCTCTCAGAAACACCAGAACCACATGCTGGACACGCCGGAAGCACCTGCTGAGCATGCCTGAGCCACCTGCTCGACTCGCAAGAAACACCTGCCGGACACGCCAAAATCACCTGCCGAGTACGCCAGAACCACTTGGCGGACACTCCGGAATCACAGGTCGGGCATGCCAGAACCACCTCTCAGACTTGCCAGAACCATGGTCCGGACACGCCGGTACCACCTGCCGAGTATGCCGGAACCACCTGATCCACTCCCGAGGACCACCTGCTGGACACGCCAAAATCACCTGCTGGCTACGCCAGAACCACTCGGCAGACACTCCGGAATAACCTGCCAGGCATGCCGGAACCACCTATTAGACATGCCAGAAGGACGTGTCGGACACGCCGGAAACACCTACCGGACAGACCGGAACCACCTGCCAGACATCCCGGAACCACCTGCCGAGCACGCCGGAGCTGCGTGCTCGATAGGCCGGAACCACCTGCCAGACAGGCCAAAATCAACAGCTGGCTATGCTAGAAACACCTGGCGGACAGTCCAAAATCACCTGCCTGGCATGCAGGAACCACCTCTCAGACGTAACAGAACCACGTTCCGGACACGCTGGAACCACATCCTGGACAGACTGAACCACCTGCCGAGCTCGCCGGAACCACCTGCTCGACTGGCAGGACAATCGTGCCGGACACGCCAAAAGGAACTGCCGGCTACACCAGAACCACTTAACCGACACTCCAGAATCACCTGCCTGGCATGCCAGAACCACCTCTCAGACGTGCCAGAAGCACGTGCCGGACATGCCGGGACGACCTACGGGACAGACCGGAACCACCTGCCTGACATGCCGGAACCACCTGCCGAGCACGCCAGAGCCACCTGCTCCCCTTGCCGGAACCACCTGCCAGACAGGCCAAAATCAACAGCTGGCTGTGCGAGAACCACCTGGGGGACAGTCCGGAATCACCTGCCAGCCATGGCGGAACCACCTCTCAGACGTACCAGAACCACGTGCCGGACAATCTGGAAACACGTACTGGACAGACTGGAACCACCTGCCGGCCACGCCTGAACCACCTGCCGAGCACGACGGAACCACCTGCCGGACACGCCAAAATCACCTGCGGGCTACTCCACAACCACTTGGAGGACTCTCCGGGATGACCTGCCGGGCATGCTGGAACCACCTCTCAGACGCGCCAGAACCATGTGGCAGAGAGTCCAGAATCACCTGTTGGGCATGTGGAACCACCTCTGAGACGTACCAGAACCACCTGCCGGACACGCCAAAATCACCTGCCGGCTACGCCAGAACCACTTGGCGGACACTCCGGAATCACCTGCCGGGCATGCCAGCACAACCTCTCAGAAGTGCCAGAAGCACGTGCCGGACAGGCCGGAACCATCTCCCGGACAGACTGGAACCACAGGAAACACTCGCCGGAACCACCTGCTTGACTCACCGGTCCCACCTGCAGGACACACCAAAATCACCTGCCCGCTACACCAGAACCACTTGGCGCACAAGCCGGAATCACGTGAAGGGCATGCCGGCACAACCTCACAGACGTGCCAGAACCTCCTGCCGGACACCTCAGAACCACCTGCCAGACAGACTGCAACCACCTGCCGGACACGCGGGAACCACCGGCTCGACCCGCCGGAACCACTGCCACACATGCAAAATCACCTGCCGGCTACACCAGAACCACTTGGCAAACACTCCGGAATCACCTGCCGGGCATGCCGGAACCACCTCTCAGACATGCCAGAACCACGTGCCAATGACACCAGAAGCACCTGCCGAGCATGCCGGAACCACCTGCTCGACTCGCCAGAACCACCTGCCAGTCATGCAAAAATCACCTGCCGGCTTCGCCACAACCAGTTGGTGAACACTTCCCCATCACCTGCCGGGCTTGCTGGAACCACCTGCCGGTCACGTCAAAATCACCTGCCAACTACGCCAGAACCACTTGTCGACACTGCGGAAACACCTGTCGGGCCGGCCAGAACTACATCTCAGACGTGCCAGAACCTTGTGCGTGTGATGCCGGAACCACACCCCGAACAGACGGAAACCACCTGCCAGACCCGCCTGAACCACCTGCCGAGCACGCCGGAGCCACCTGTTCGACTCACCGGAAGCACCTGCCAGACAGGCCAAAATCAACAGCTGGCTATGCGAGAACCATCTGGCGGACAGTCCGGAATCACCTGCCGGGCATGCAGGAACCACCTCTCAGATGTAACGGAACCACGAGCCGGACACGCTGGAACCACGTCCTGGACAGACTGGAACCACCTGCCGAGCACTCCGGAACCACCTGCTCGACTCGCACGACCCACGTGCTGGACACGCCAAAATGAACTTTCGGCTACACCAGAACCACTTACCCGACACTCCAGAATCACCTGCCTGGCATGCCAGAACCACCTCTCACACGTTCCAGAAGCACGTGCCGGACATGCCGGAACGACCGATCGGACAGAACGGAACCACCTGCCTGACATGCCGGAACCACCTGCTGAACACGCCACAGCCACCTGCTCGACTCGCCGGATCCACCGGCCGGACAGGCCAATATCAACTGCTGGCTATGCCAGAACCACCTGGGGGACAGTCCGGAATCACCTGCCAGCCATGGCGGAACCACCTCTCAGACGTACAAGAACCACGTGCCGGACAAGCTCGAAACACTTACTGGACAGACTGGAACCACCTGCCGGCCACGCCTGAACCACCTGCCGAGCACGATGGAACCACCTGCCGGACACGCCAAAATCACCTGCGGGGTACACCAGAACCACTTGGAGAACTCTCCGGGATGACCTGCCGGGCATGCTGGAACCACCTCTCAGACGTACCAGAAGCACGTGGCGGACACCCCAGCACCACCTGCCGGACAGACCGCAACCACCTGCCGGACAGGCCGGAACCACCGGCTCGACCCGACGGAACCACCGCCAGACATGCAAAATCAACTGCCGGCTACGCCAGAACCACTTGGCGAACACTCCGGAATCACCTGCCGGGCATGCCGGAACCACCTCTCAGACATGCCAGAACCACGTGCCAATGACCCCGGAAGCACCTGTCGAGCACGCCGGAACCACCTGCTCGACTCGCCAGAACCACCTGCCGGACACGCCAAAATCACCTGCCGGCTACGCCACAACCAGTTGGTGAACACTTCGGAATCACCTGCCGCGCTTGCCGGAACCACCTGCCGGTCACGCCAAAATCACCTGCGGGCTACGCCAGAACCACTCGGCAGAGACTCCGGAACCACCTCCAGGACAGACCAGAATCACCTGCCGGACACGCCGGAACCACCTGCTCGACTCGCCAGAGCCACCTGCCGGTCACGCCAAAATCACCTGCCGGCTACGCCAGAACCACTCGGCAGAGACTCCGGAACCACCTCCAGGACAGACCGGAATCACCTGCCGGACACGCCGGGACCACCTGCTTGACTCGCCAGAACCACCTGCCGGACACGCCAAAATCACCAGCCGGCTACTCCACAACCACTTGTCGAACACTCCAGAATCACCTGCCGGGCATGTTGGAAGCACCTCTCAGACGCGCCAGAACCATGTGGCAGAGAGTCCGGAATCACCTGTTGGGCATGTGGAACCACCTCTGAGACGTACCAGAACCACCTGCCGGACACGCCAAAATCACCTGCCGGCTATGCCAGAACCACTTGGCGGACACTCCGGAATCACCTGCCGGGCATGCCAGAACCAGCTCTCAGAAACACCAGAACCACATGCTGGACACGCCGGAAGCACCTGCTGAGCATGCCTGAGCCACCTGCTCGACTCGTAAGAAACACCTGCCGGACACGCCAAAATCACCGGCCGAGTACGCCAGAACCACTTGGCGGACACTCCGGAATCACAGGTCGGGCATGCCAGAACCACCTCTCAGACTTGCCAGAACCATGGTCCAGACACGCCGGTACCACCTGCCGAGTATGCCGGAACCACCTGATCCACTCCCGAGGACCACCTGCTGGACACGCCAAAATCACCTGCTGGCTACGCCAGAACCACTCGGCAGACACTCCGGAATAACCTGCCAGGCATGCCGGAACCACCTATTAGACATGCCAGAAGGACGTGTCGGACACGCCGGAAACACCTACCGGACAGACCGGAACCACCTGCCAGACATCCCGGAACCACCTGCCGAGCACGCCGGAGCTGCGTGCTCGATAGGCCGGAACCACCTGCCAGACAGGCCAAAATCAACAGCTGGCTATGCTAGAAACACCTGGCGGACAGTCCAAAATCACCTGACTGGCATGCAGGAACCACCTCTCAGACGTAAGAGAACCACGTTCCGGACACGCTGGAACCACATCCTGGACAGACTGAACCACCTGCCGAGCTCGCCGGAACCACCTGCTCGACTGGCAGGACAATCGTGCCGGACACGCCAAAAGGAACTGCCGGCTACACCAGAACCACTTAACCGACACTCCAGAATCACCTGCCTGGCATGCCAGAACCACCTCTCAGACGTGCCAGAAGCACGTGCCGGACAGGCCGGGACGACCTACGGGACAGACCGGAACCACCTGCCTGACATGCCGGAACCACCTGCCGAGCACGCCAGAGCCACCTGCTCCCCTTGCCGGAACCACCTACCAGACAGGCCAAAATCAACAGCTGGCTGTGCGAGAACCACCTGGGGGACAGTCCGGAATCACCTGCCAGCCATGGCGGAACCACCTCTCAGACGTACCAGAACCACGTGCCGGACAATCTGGAAACACGTACTGGACAGACTGGAACCACCTGCCGGCCACGCCTGAACCACCTGCCGAGCACGACGGAACCACCTGCCGGACACGCCAAAATCACCTGCGGGCTACTCCACAACCACTTGGAGGACTCTCCGGGATGACCTGCCGGGCATGCTGGAACCACCTCTCAGACGCGCCAGAACCATGTGGCAGAGAGTCCAGAATCACCTGTTGGGCATGTGGAACCACCTCTGAGACGTACCAGAACCACCTGCCGGACACGCCAAAATCACCTGCCGGCTACGCCAGAACCACTTGGCGGACACTCCGGAATCACCTGCCGGGCATGCCAGCACAACCTCTCAGAAGTGCCAGAAGCACGTGCCGGACAGGCCGGAACCATCTCCCGGACAGACTGGAACCACAGGAAACACTCGCCGGAACCACCTGCTTGACTCACCGGTCCCACCTGCAGGACACACCAAAATCACCTGCCCGCTACACCAGAACCACTTGGCGCACAAGCCGGAATCACGTGAAGGGCATGCCGGCACAACCTCACAGACGTGCCAGAACCTCCTGCCGGACACCTCAGAACCACCTGCCAGACAGACTGCAACCACCTGCCGGACACGCGGGAACCACCGGCTCGACCCGCCGGAACCACTGCCACACATGCAAAATCACCTGCCGGCTACACCAGAACCACTTGGCAAACACTCCGGAATCACCTGCCGGGCATGCCGGAACCACCTCTCAGACATGCCAGAACCACGTGCCAATGACACCAGAAGCACCTGCCGAGCATGCCGGAACCACCTGCTCGACTCGCCAGAACCACCTGCCAGTCATGCAAAAATCACCTGCCGGCTTCGCCACAACCAGTTGGTGAACACTTCCCCATCACCTGCCGGGCTTGCTGGAACCACCTGACGGTCACGTCAAAATCACCTGCCAACTACGCCAGAACCACTTGTCGACACTGCGGAAACACCTGTCGGGCCGGCCAGAACTACATCTCAGACGTGCCAGAACCTTGTGCGTGTGATGCCGGAACCACACCCCGAACAGACGGAAACCACCTGCCAGACCCGCCTGAACCACCTGCCGAGCACGCCGGAGCCACCTGTTCGACTCACCGGAAGCACCTGCCAGACAGGCCAAAATCAACAGCTGGCTATGCGAGAACCATCTGGCGGACAGTCCGGAATCACCTGCCGGGCATGCAGGAACCACCTCTCAGATGTAACGGAACCACGAGCCGGACACGCTGGAACCACGTCCTGGACAGACTGGAACCACCTGCCGAGCACTCCGGAACCACCTGCTCGACTCGCACGACCCACGTGCTGGACACGCCAAAATGAACTTTCGGCTACACCAGAACCACTTACCCGACACTCCAGAATCACCTGCCTGGCATGCCAGAACCACCTCTCACACGTTCCAGAAGCACGTGCCGGACATGCCGGAACGACCGATCGGACAGAACGGAACCACCTGCCTGACATGCCGGAACCACCTGCTGAACACGCCACAGCCACCTGCTCGACTCGCCGGATCCACCGGCCGGACAGGCCAATATCAACTGCTGGCTATGCCAGAACCACCTGGGGGACAGTCCGGAATCACCTGCCAGCCATGGCGGAACCACCTCTCAGACGTACAAGAACCACGTGCCGGACAAGCTCGAAACACTTACTGGACAGACTGGAACCACCTGCCGGCCACGCCTGAACCACCTGCCGAGCACGATGGAACCACCTGCCGGACACGCCAAAATCACCTGCGGGGTACACCAGAACCACTTGGAGAACTCTCCGGGATGACCTGCCGGGCATGCTGGAACCACCTCTCAGACGTACCAGAAGCACGTGGCGGACACCCCAGCACCACCTGCCGGACAGACCGCAACCACCTGCCGGACAGGCCGGAACCACCGGCTCGACCCGACGGAACCACCGCCAGACATGCAAAATCACCTGCCGGCTACGCCAGAACCACTTGGCGAACACTCCGGAATCACCTGCCGGGCATGCCGGAACCACCTCTCAGACATGCCAGAACCACGTGCCAATGACCCCGGAAGCACCTGTCGAGCACGCCGGAACCACCTGCTCGACTCGCCAGAACCACCTGCCGGACACGCCAAAATCACCTGCCGGCTACGCCACAACCACTCGGCAGGCACTCCGGTATCAGCTGCCGGGCATGCCGGAACCACCTCTCAGAGGTGCCAGAACCACATGCCGGAGAGACTGGAAGCAACTGCCGAACTCGCCGGAAACACCTGCTGGACATGCCGGAACCACCTGCCTGACAGTCCAAAATCATATGCCGGCTATGCCAAAACCACTTGGTGGACGCTCCAGAATCTCCTGGAGGGCATGCCGGAACCACGTCATGGACAGACTGCAAACACCTGCCAGACACGCCAGAACCACCTTCTCGAGTCGCCAGAACCACCTGCCGGACACGCCAAAATCACCTGCCGGCTACGCCACAACCAGTTGGTGAACACTTCGGAATCACCTGCCGTGCTTGCCGGAACCACCTGCCGGTCACGCCAAAATCACCTGCCGGCTACGCCAGAACCACTCGGCAGAGACTCCGGAACCACCTCCAGGACAGACCAGAATCACCTGCCGGACACGCCGGAACCACCTGCTCGACTCGCCAGAGCCACCTGCCGGACACGCCAAAATCACCTGCCGGCTACGCCAGAACCACTCGGCAGAGACTCCGGAACCACCTCCAGGACAGACCGGAATCACCTGCCGGACACGCCGGGACCACCTGCTTGACTCGCCAGAACCACCTGCCGGACACGCCAAAATCACCAGCCGGCTACTCCACAACCACTTGTCGAACACTCCAGAATCACCTGCCGGGCATGTTGGAAGCACCTCTCAGACGCGCCAGAACCATGTGGCAGAGAGTCCGGAATCACCTGTTGGGCATGTGGAACCACCTCTGAGACGTACCAGAACCACCTGCCGGACACGCCAAAATCACCTGCCGGCTATGCCAGAACCACTTGGCGGACACTCCGGAATCACCTGCCGGGCATGCCAGAACCAGCTCTCAGAAACACCAGAACCACATGCTGGACACGCCGGAAGCACCTGCTGAGCATGCCTGAGCCACCTGCTCGACTCGTAAGAAACACCTGCCGGACACGCCAAAATCACCTGCCGAGTACGCCAGAACCACTTGGCGGACACTCCGGAATCACAGGTCGGGCATGCCAGAACCACCTCTCAGACTTGCCAGAACCATGTTCCGGACACGCCGGTACCACCTGCCGAGTATGCCGGAACCACCTGATCCACTCCCGAGGACCACCTGCTGGACACGCCAAAATCACCTGCTGGCTACGCCAGAACCACTCGGCAGACACTCCGGAATAACCTGCCAGGCATGCCGGAACCACCTATTAGACATGCCAGAAGGACGTGTCGGACACGCCGGAAACACCTACCGGACAGACCGGAACCACCTGCCAGACATCCCGGAACCACCTGCCGAGCACGCCGGAGCTGCGTGCTCGATAGGCCGGAACCACCTGCCAGACAGGCCAAAATCAACAGCTGGCTATGCTAGAAACACCTGGCGGACAGTCCAAAATCACCTGCCTGGCATGCAGGAACCACCTCTCAGACGTAACAGAACCACGTTCCGGACACGCTGGAACCACATCCTGGACAGACTGAACCACCTGCCGAGCTCGCCGGAACCACCTGCTCGACTGGCAGGACAATCGTGCCGGACACGCCAAAAGGAACTGCCGGCTACACCAGAACCACTTAACCGACACTCCAGAATCACCTGCCTGGCATGCCAGAACCACCTCTCAGACGTGCCAGAAGCACGTGCCGGACATGCCGGGACGACCTACGGGACAGACCGGAACCACCTGCCTGACATGCCGGAACCACCTGCCGAGCACGCCAGAGCCACCTGCTCCCCTTGCCGGAACCACCTGCCAGACAGGCCAAAATCAACAGCTGGCTGTGCGAGAACCACCTGGGGGACAGTCCGGAATCACCTGCCAGCCATGGCGGAACCACCTCTCAGACGTACCAGAACCACGTGCCGGACAATCTGGAAACACGTACTGGACAGACTGGAACCACCTGCCGGCCACGCCTGAACCACCTGCCGAGCACGACGGAACCACCTGCCGGACACGCCAAAATCACCTGCGGGCTACTCCACAACCACTTGGAGGACTCTCCGGGATGACCTGCCGGGCATGCTGGAACCACCTCTCAGACGCGCCAGAACCATGTGGCAGACAGTCCGGAATCACCTGTTGGGCATGTGGAACCACCTCTGAGACGTACCAGAACCACCTGCCGGACACGCCAAAATCACCTGCCGGCTACGCCAGAACCACTTGGCGGACACTCCGGAATCACCTGCCGGGCATGCCAGCACAACCTCTCAGAAGTGCCAGAAGCACGTGCCGGACAGGCCGGAACCATCTCCCGGACAGACTGGAACCACAGGAAACACTCGCCGGAACCACCTGCTTGACTCACCGGTCCCACCTGCAGGACACACCAAAATCACCTGCCCGCTACACCAGAACCACTTGGCGCACAAGCCGGAATCACGTGAAGGGCATGCCGGCACAACCTCACAGACGTGCCAGAACCTCCTGCCGGACACCTCAGAACCACCTTCCAGACAGACTGCAACCACCTGCCGGACACGCGGGAACCACCGGCTCGACCCGCCGGAACCACTGCCACACATGCAAAATCACCTGCCGGCTACACCAGAACCACTTGGCAAACAATCCGGAATCACCTGAAGGGCATGCCGGAACCACCTCTCAGACATGCCAGAACCACGTGCCAATGACACCAGAAGCACCTGCCGAGCATGCCGGAACCACCTGCTCGACTCGCCAGAACCACCTGCCAGTCATGCAAAAATCACCTGCCGGCTTCGCCACAACCAGTTGGTGAACACTTCCCCATCACCTGCCGGGCTTGCTGGAACCACCTGCCGGTCACGTCAAAATCACCTGCCAACTACGCCAGAACCACTTGTCGACACTGCGGAAACACCTGTCGGGCCGGCCAGAACTACATCTCAGACGTGCCAGAACCTTGTGCGTGTGATGCCGGAACCACACCCCGAACAGACGGAAACCACCTGCCAGACCCGCCTGAACCACCTGCCGAGCACGCCGGAGCCACCTGTTCGACTCACCGGAAGCACCTGCCAGACAGGCCAAAATCAACAGCTGGCTATGCGAGAACCATCTGGCGGACAGTCCGGAATCACCTGCCGGGCATGCAGGAACCACCTCTCAGATGTAACGGAACCACGAGCCGGACACGCTGGAACCACGTCCTGGACAGACTGGAACCACCTGCCGAGCACTCCGGAACCACCTGCTCGACTCGCACGACCCACGTGCTGGACACGCCAAAATGAACTTTCGGCTACACCAGAACCACTTACCCGACACTCCAGAATCACCTGCCTGGCATGCCAGAACCACCTCTCACACGTTCCAGAAGCACGTGCCGGACATGCCGGAACGACCGATCGGACAGAACGGAACCACCTGCCTGACATGCCGGAACCACCTGCTGAACACGCCACAGCCACCTGCTCGACTCGCCGGATCCACCGGCCGGACAGGCCAATATCAACTGCTGGCTATGCCAGAACCACCTGGGGGACAGTCCGGAATCACCTGCCAGCCATGGCGGAACCACCTCTCAGACGTACAAGAACCACGTGCCGGACAAGCTGGAAACACTTACTGGACAGACTGGAACCACCTGCCGGCCACGCCTGAACCACCTGCCGAGCACGATGGAACCACCTGCCGGACACGCCAAAATCACCTGCGGGGTACACCAGAACCACTTGGAGAACTCTCCGGGATGACCTGCCGGGCATGCTGGAACCACCTCTCAGACGTACCAGAAGCACGTGGCGGACACCCCAGCACCACCTGCCGGACAGACCGCAACCACCTGCCGGACAGGCCAGAACCACCGGCTCGACCCGCCGGAACCACCGCCAGACATGCAAAATCACCTGCCGGCTACGCCAGAACCACTTGGCGAACACTCCGGAATCACCTGCCGGGCATGCCGGAACCACCTCTCAGACATGCCAGAACCACGTGCCAATGACCGCGGAAGCACCTGTCGAGCACGCCGGAACCACCTGCTCGACTCGCCAGAACCACCTGCCGGACACGCCAAAATCACCTGCCAGCTACGCCACAACCACTCGGCAGGCACTCCGGTATCAGCTGCCGGGCATGCCGGAACCGCCTCTCAGAGGTGCCAGAACCACATGCCGGAGAGACTGGAAGCAACTGCCGAACTCGCCGGAAACACCTGCTGGACATGCCGGAACCACCTGCCTGACAGTCCAAAATCATATGCCGGCTATGCCAAAACCACTTGGTGGACGCTCCAGAATCTCCTGGAGGGCATGCCGGAACCACGTCATGGACAGACTGCAAACACCTGCCAGACACGCCAGAACCACCTTCTCGAGTCGCCAGAACCACCTGCCGGACACGCCAAAATCACCTGCCGGCTACGCCACAACCAGTTGGTGAACACTTCGGAATCACCTGCCGCGCTTGCCGGAACCACCTGCCGGTCACGCCAAAATCACCTGCCGGCTACGCCAGAACCACTCGGCAGAGACTCCGGAACCACCTCCAGGACAGACCAGAATCACCTGCCGGACACGCCGGAACCACCTGCTCGACTCGCCAGAGCCACCTGCCGGACACGCCAAAATCACCTGCCGGCTACGCCAGAACCACTCGGCAGAGACTCCGGAACCACCTCCAGGACAGACCGGAATCACCTGCCGGACACGCCGGGACCACCTGCTTGACTCGCCAGAACCACCTGCCAGACACGCCAAAATCACCAGCCGGCTACTCCACAACCACTTGTCGAACACTCCAGAATCACCTGCCGGGCATGTTGGAAGCACCTCTCAGACGCGCCAGAACCATGTGGCAGAGAGTCCGGAATCACCTGTTGGGCATGTGGAACCACCTCTGAGACGTACCAGAACCACCTGCCGGACACGCCAAAATCACCTGCCGGCTATGCCAGAACCACTTGGCGGACACTCCGGAATCACCTGCCGGGCATGCCAGAACCAGCTCTCAGAAACACCAGAACCACATGCTGGACACGCCGGAAGCACCTGCTGAGCATGCCTGAGCCACCTGCTCGACTCGCAAGAAACACCTGCCGGACACGCCAAAATCACCTGCCGAGTACGCCAGAACCACTTGGCGGACACTCCGGAATCACAGGTCGGGCATGCCAGAACCACCTCTCAGACTTGCCAGAACCATGGTCCGGACACGCCGGTACCACCTGCCGAGTATGCCGGAACCACCTGATCCACTCCCGAGGACCACCTGCTGGACACGCCAAAATCACCTGCTGGCTACGCCAGAACCACTCGGCAGACACTCCGGAATAACCTGCCAGGCATGCCGGAACCACCTATTAGACATGCCAGAAGGACGTGTCGGACACGCCGGAAACACCTACCGGACAGACCGGAACCACCTGCCAGACATCCAGGAACCACCTGCCGAGCACGCCGGAGCTGCGTGCTCGATAGGCCGGAACCACCTGCCAGACAGGCCAAAATCAACAGCTGGCTATGCTAGAAACACCTGGCGGACAGTCCAAAATCACCTGCCTGGCATGCAGGAACCACCTCTCAGACGTAACAGAACCACGTTCCGGACACGCTGGAACCACATCCTGGACAGACTGGAACCACCTGCCGAGCTCGCCGGAACCACCTGCTCGACTGGCAGGACAATCGTGCCGGACACGCCAAAAGGAACTGCCGGCTACACCAGAACCACTTAACCGACACTCCAGAATCACCTGCCTGGCATGCCAGAACCACCTCTCAGACGTGCCAGAAGCACGTGCCGGACATGCCGGGACGACCTACGGGACAGACCGGAACCACCTGCCTGACATGCCGGAACCACCTGCCGAGCACGCCAGAGCCACCTGCTCCCCTTGCCGGAACCACCTACCAGACAGGCCAAAATCAACAGCTGGCTGTGCGAGAACCACCTGGGGGACAGTCCGGAATCACCTGCCAGCCATGGCGGAACCACCTCTCAGACGTACCAGAACCACGTGCCGGACAATCTGGAAACACGTACTGGACAGACTGGAACCACCTGCCGGCCACGCCTGAACCACCTGCCGAGCACGACGGAACCACCTGCTGGACACGCCAAAATCACCTGCGGGCTACTCCACAACCACTTGGAGGACTCTCCGGGATGACCTGCCGGGCATGCTGGAACCACCTCTCAGACGCGCCAGAACCATGTGGCAGACAGTCCGGAATCACCTGTTGGGCATGTGGAACCACCTCTGAGACGTACCAGAACCACCTGCCGGACACGCCAAAATCACCTGCCGGCTACGCCAGAACCACTTGGCGGACACTCCGGAATCAGCTGCCGGGCATGCCAGCACAACCTCTCAGAAGTGCCAGAAGCACGTGCCGGACAGGCCGGAACCATCTACCGGACAGACTGGAACCACAGGAAACACTCGCTGGAACCACCTGCTTGACTCACCGGTCCCACCTGCAGGACACACCAAAATCACCTGCCCGCTACACCAGAACCACTTGGCGCACAAGCCGGAATCACGTGAAGGGCATGCCGGCACAACCTCACAGACGTGCCAGAACCTCCTGCCGGACACCTCAGAACCACCTGCCAGACAGACTGCAACCACCTGCCGGACACGCGGGAACCACCGGCTCGAGCCGCCGGAACCACTGCCACACATGCAAAATCACCTGCCGGCTACACCAGAACCACTTGGCAAACACTCCGGAATCACCTGCCGGGCATGCCGGAACCACCTCTCAGACATGCCAGAACCACGTGCCAATGACACCAGAAGCACCTGCCGAGCATGCCGGAACCACCTGCTCGACTCGCCAGAACCACCTGCCAGTCATGCAAAAATCACCTGCCGGCTTCGCCACAACCAGTTGGTGAACACTTCCCCATCACCTGCCGGGCTTGCTGGAACCACCTGACGGTCACGTCAAAATCACCTGCCAACTACGCCAGAACCACTTGTCGACACTGCGGAAACACCTGTCGGGCCGGCCAGAACTACATCTCAGACGTGCCAGAACCTTGTGCGTGTGATGCCGGAACCACACCCCGAACAGACGGAAACCACCTGCCAGACCCGCCTGAACCACCTGCCGAGCACGCCGGAGCCACCTGTTCGACTCACCGGAAGCACCTGCCAGACAGGCCAAAATCAACAGCTGGCTATGCGAGAACCATCTGGCGGACAGTCCGGAATCACCTGCCGGGCATGCAGGAACCACCTCTCAGATGTAACGGAACCACGAGCCGGACACGCTGGAACCACGTCCTGGACAGACTGGAACCACCTGCCGAGCACTCCGGAACCACCTGCTCGACTCGCACGACCCACGTGCTGGACACGCCAAAATGAACTTTCGGCTACACCAGAACCACTTACCCGACACTCCAGAATCACCTGCCTGGCATGCCAGAACCACCTCTCACACGTTCCAGAAGCACGTGCCGGACATGCCGGAACGACCGATCGGACAGAACGGAACCACCTGCCTGACATGCCGGAACCACCTGCTGAACACGCCACAGCCACCTGCTCGACTCGCCGGATCCACCGGCCGGACAGGCCAATATCAACTGCTGGCTATGCCAGAACCACCTGGGGGACAGTCCGGAATCACCTGCCAGCCATGGCGGAACCACCTCTCAGACGTACAAGAACCACGTGCCGGACAAGCTCGAAACACTTACTGGACAGACTGGAACCACCTGCCGGCCACGCCTGAACCACCTGCCGAGCACGATGGAACCACCTGCCGGACACGCCAAAATCACCTGCGGGGTACACCAGAACCACTTGGAGAACTCTCCGGGATGACCTGCCGGGCATGCTGGAACCACCTCTCAGACGTACCAGAAGCACGTGGCGGACACCCCAGCACCACCTGCCGGACAGACCGCAACCACCTGCCGGACAGGCCGGAACCACCGGCTCGACCCGACGGAACCACCGCCAGACATGCAAAATCACCTGCCGGCTACGCCAGAACCACTTGGCGAACACTCCGGAATCACCTGCCGGGCATGCCGGAACCACCTCTCAGACATGCCAGAACCACGTGCCAATGACCCCGGAAGCACCTGTCGAGCACGCCGGAACCACCTGCTCGACTCGCCAGAACCACCTGCCGGACACGCCAAAATCACCTGCCGGCTACGCCACAACCACTCGGCAGGCACTCCGGTATCAGCTGCCGGGCATGCCGGAACCACCTCTCAGAGGTGCCAGAACCACATGCCGGAGAGACTGGAAGCAACTGCCGAACTCGCCGGAAACACCTGCTGGACATGCCGGAACCACCTGCCTGACAGTCCAAAATCATATGCCGGCTATGCCAAAACCACTTGGTGGACGCTCCAGAATCTCCTGGAGGGCATGCCGGAACCACGTCATGGACAGACTGCAAACACCTGCCAGACACGCCAGAACCACCTTCTCGAGTCGCCAGAACCACCTGACGGACACGCCAAAATCACCTGCCGGCTACGCCACAACCAGTTGGTGAACACTTCGGAATCACCTGCCGCGCTTGCCGGAACCACCTGCCGGTCACGCCAAAATCACCTGCCGGCTACGCCAGAACCACTCGGCAGAGACTCCGGAACCACCTCCAGGACAGACCAGAATCACCTGCCGGACACGCCGGAACCACCTGCTCGACTCGCCAGAGCCACCTGCCGGACACGCCAAAATCACCTGCCGGCTACGCCAGAACCACTCGGCAGAGACTCTGGAACCACCTCCAGGACAGACCGGAATCACCTGCCGGACACGCCGGGACCACCTGCTTGACTCGCCAGAACCTCCTGCCGGACACGCCAAAATCACCAGCCGGCTACTCCACAACCACTTGTCGAACACTCCAGAATCACCTGCCGGGCATGTTGGAAGCACCTCTCAGACGCGCCAGAACCATGTGGCAGAGAGTCCGGAATCACCTGTTGGGCATGTGGAACCACCTCTGAGACGTACCAGAACCACCTGCCGGACACGCCAAAATCACCTGCCGGCTATGCCAGAACCACTTGGCGGACACTCCGGAATCACCTGCCGGGCATGCCAGAACCAGCTCTCAGAAACACCAGAACCACATGCTGGACACGCCGGAAGCACCTGCTGAGCATGCCTGAGCCACCTGCTCGACTCGCAAGAAACACCTGCCGGACACGCCAAAATCACCTGCCGAGTACGCCAGAACCACTTGGCGGACACTCCGGAATCACAGGTCGGGCATGCCGGAACCACCTCTCAGACTTGCCAGAACCATGTTCCGGAAACGCCGGTACCACCTGCCGAGTATGCCGGAACCACCTGATCCACTCCCGAGGACCACCTGCTGGACACGCCAAAATCACCTGCTGGCTACGCCAGAACCACTCGGCAGACACTCCGGAATAACCTGCCAGGCATGCCGGAACCACCTATTAGACATGCCAGAAGGACGTGTCGGACACGCCGGAAACACCTACCGGACAGACCGGAACCACCTGCCAGACATCCAGGAACCACCTGCCGAGCACGCCGGAGCTGCGTGCTCGATAGGCCGGAACCACCTGCCAGACAGGCCAAAATCAACAGCTGGCTATGCTAGAAACACCTGGCGGACAGTCCAAAATCACCTGCCTGGCATGCAGGAACCACCTCTCAGATGTAACAGAACCACGTTCCGGACACGCTGGAACCACATCCTGGACAGACTGGAACCACCTGCCGAGCTCGCCGGAACCACCTGCTCGACTGGCAGGACAATCGTGCCGGACACGCCAAAAGGAACTGCCGGCTACACCAGAACCACTTAACCGACACTCCAGAATCACCTGCCTGGCATGCCAGAACCACCTCTCAGACGTGCCAGAAGCACGTGCCGGACATGCCGGAACGACCTACGGGACAGACCGGAACCACCTGCCTGACATGCCGGAACCACCTGCCGAGCACGCCAGAGCCACCTGCTCCCCTTGCCGGAACCACCTGCCAGACAGGCCAAAATCAACAGCTGGCTGTGCGAGAACCACCTGGGGGACAGTCCGGAATCACCTGCCAGCCATGGCGGAACCACCTCTCAGACGTACCAGAACCACGTGCCGGACAATCTGGAAACACGTACTGGACAGACTGGAACCACCTGCCGGCCACGCCTGAACCACCTGCCGAGCACGACGGAACCACCTGCCGGACACGCCAAAATCACCTGCGGGCTACTCCACAACCAGTTGGAGGACTCTCCGGGATGACCTGCCGGGCATGCTGGAACCACCTCTCAGACGCGCCAGAACCATGTGGCAGACAGTCCGGAATCACCTGTTGGGCATGTGGAACCACCTCTGAGACGTACCAGAACCACCTGCCGGACACGCCAAAATCACCTGCCGGCTACGCCAGAACCACTTGGCGGACACTCCGGAATCACCTGCCGGGCATGCCAGCACAACCTCTCAGAAGTGCCAGAAGCACGTGCCGGACAGGCCGGAACCATCTCCCGGACAGACTGGAACCACAGGAAACACTCGCCGGAACCACCTGCTTGACTCACCGGTCCCACCTGCAGGACACACCAAAATCACCTGCCCGCTACACCAGAACCACTTGGCGCACAAGCCGGAATCACGTGAAGGGCATGCCGGCACAACCTCACAGACGTGCCAGAACCTCCTGCCGGACACCTCAGAACCACCTGCCAGACAGACTGCAACCACCTGCCGGACACGCGGGAACCACCGGCTCGACCCGCCGGAACCACTGCCACACATGCAAAATCACCTGCCGGCTACACCAGAACCACTTGGCAAACACTCCAGAATCACCTGAAGGGCATGCCGGAACCACCTCTCAGACATGCCAGAACCACGTGCCAATGACACCAGAAGCACCTGCCGAGCATGCCGGAACCACCTGCTCGACTCGCCAGAACCACCTGCCAGTCATGCAAAAATCACCTGCCGGCTTCGCCACAACCAGTTGGTGAACACTTCCCCATCACCTGCCGGGCTTGCTGGAACCACCTGCCGGTCACGTCAAAATCACCTGCCAACTACGCCAGAACCACTTGTCGACACTGCGGAAACACCTGTCGGGCCGGCCAGAACTACATCTCAGACGTGCCAGAACCTTGTGCGTGTGATGCCGGAACCACACCCCGAACACATGGAAACCACCTGCCAGACCCGCCTGAACCACCTGCCGAGCACGCCGGAGCCACCTGTTCGACTCACCGGAAGCACCTGCCAGACAGGCCAAAATCAACAGCTGGCTATGCGAGAACCATCTGGCGGACAGTCCGGAATCACCTGCCGGGCATGCAGGAACCACCTCTCAGATGTAACGGAACCACGAGCCGGACACGCTGGAACCACGTCCTGGACAGACTGGAACCACCTGCCGAGCACTCCGGAACCACCTGCTCGACTCGCACGACCCACGTGCTGGACACGCCAAAATGAACTTTCGGCTACACCAGAACCACTTACCCGACACTCCAGAATCACCTGCCTGGCATGCCAGAACCACCTCTCACACGTTCCAGAAGCACGTGCCGGACATGCCGGAACGACCGATCGGACAGAACGGAACCACCTGCCAGACACGCCGGAACCACCTGCTGAACACGCCACAGCCACCTGCTCGACTCGCCGGATCCACCGGCCGGACAGGCCAATATCAACTGCTGGCTATGCCAGAACCACCTGGGGGACAGTCCGGAATCACCTGCCAGCCATGGCGGAACCACCTCTCAGACGTACAAGAACCACGTGCCGGACAAGCTCGAAACACTTACTGGACAGACTGGAACCACCTGCCGGCCACGCCTGAACCACCTGCCGAGCACGATGGAACCACCTGCCGGACACGCCAAAATCACCTGCGGGGTACACCAGAACCACTTGGAGAACTCTCCGGGATGACCTGCCGGGCATGCTGGAACCACCTCTCAGACGTACCAGAAGCACGTGGCGGACACCCCAGCACCACCTGCCGGACAGACCGCAACCACCTGCCGGACAGGCCGGAACCACCGGCTCGACCCGACGGAACCACCGCCAGACATGCAAAATCACCTGCCGGCTACGCCAGAACCACTTGGCGAACACTCCGGAATCACCTGCCGGGCATGCCGGAACCACCTCTCAGACATGCCAGAACCACGTGCCAATGACCCCGGAAGCACCTGTCGAGCACGCCGGAACCACCTGCTCGACTCGCCAGAACCACCTGCCGGACACGCCAAAATCACCTGCCGGCTACGCCACAACCACTCGGCAGGCACTCCGGTATCAGCTGCCGGGCATGCCGGAACCACCTCTCAGAGGTGCCAGAACCACATGCCGGAGAGACTGGAAGCAACTGCCGAACTCGCCGGAAACACCTGCTGGACATGCCGGAACCACCTGCCTGACAGTCCAAAATCATATGCCGGCTATGCCAAAACCACTTGGTGGACGCTCCAGAATCTCCTGGAGGGCATGCCGGAACCACGTCATGGACAGACTGCAAACACCTGCCAGACACGCCAGAACCACCTTCTCGAGTCGCCAGAACCACCTGCCGGCCACGCCAAAATCACCTGCCAGCTATGCCACAACCAGTTGGTGAACACTTCGGAATCACCTGCCGCGCTTGCCGGAACCACCTGCCGGTCACGCCAAAATCACGTGCTGGCTACGCCAGAACCACTCGGCAGAGACTCCGGAACCACCTCCAGGACAGACCAGAATCACCTGCCGGACACGCCGGAACCACCTGCTCGACTCGCCAGAGCCACCTGCCGGACACGCCAAAATCACCTGCCGGCTACGCCAGAACCACTCGGCAGAGACTCCGGAACCACCTCCAGGACAGACCGGAATCACCTGCCGGACACGCCGGGACCACCTGCTTGACTCGCCAGAACCACCTGCCGGACACGCCAAAATCACCAGCCGGCTACTCCACAACCACTTGTCGAACACTCCAGAATCACCTGCCGGGCATGTTGGAAGCACCTCTCAGACGCGCCAGAACCATGTGGCAGAGAGTCCGGAATCACCTGTTGGGCATGTGGAACCACCTCTGAGACGTACCAGAACCACCTGCCGGGCACGCCAAAATCACCTGCCGGCTATGCCAGAACCACTTGGCGGACACTCCGGAATCACCTGCCGGGCATGCCAGAACCAGCTCTCAGAAACACCAGAACCACATGCTGGACACGCCGGAAGCACCTGCTGAGCATGCCTGAGCCACCTGCTCGACTCGCAAGAAACACCTGCCGGACACGCCAAAATCACCTGCCGAGTACGCCAGAACCACTTGGCGGACACTCCGGAATCACAGGTCGGGCATGCCAGAACCACCTCTCAGACTTGCCAGAACCATGTTCCGGACACGCCGGTACCACCTGCCGAGTATGCCGGAACCACCTGATCCACTCCCGAGGACCACCTGCTGGACACGCCAAAATCACCTGCTGGCTACGCCAGAACCACTCGGCAGACACTCCGGAATAACCTGCCAGGCATGCCGGAACCACCTATTAGACATGCCAGAAGGACGTGTTGGACACCCCGGAAACACCTACCGGACAGACCGGAACCACCTGCCAGACATCCAGGAACCACCTGCCGAGCACGCCGGAGCTGCGTGCTCGATAGGCCGGAACCACCTGCCAGACAGGCCAAAATCAACAGCTGGCTATGCTAGAAACACCTGGCGGACAGTCCAAAATCACCTGCCTGGCATGCAGGAACCACCTCTCAGACGTAACAGAACCACGTTCCGGACACGCTGGAACCACATCCTGGACAGACTGGAACCACCTGCCGAGCTCGCCGGAACCACCTGCTCGACTGGCAGGACAATCGTGCCGGACACGCCAAAAGGAACTGCCGGCTACACCAGAACCACTTAACCGACACTCCAGAATCACCTGCCTGGCATGCCAGAACCACCTCTCAGACGTGCCAGAAGCACGTGCCGGACATGCCTGAACGATCTACGGGACAGACCGGAACCACCTGCCTGACATGCCGGAACCACCTGCCGAGCACGCCAGAGCCACCTGCTCCCCTTGCCGGAACCACCTGCCAGACAGGCCAAAATCAACAGCTGGCTGTGCGAGAACCACCTGGGGGACAGTCCGGAATCACCTGCCAGCCATGGCGGAACCACCTCTCAGACGTACCAGAACCACGTGCCGGACAATCTGGAAACACGTACTGGACAGACTGGAACCACCTGCCGGCCACGCCTGAACCACCTGCCGAGCACGACGGAACCACCTGCCGGACACGCCAAAATCACCTGCGGGCTACTCCACAACCAGTTGGAGGACTCTCCGGGATGACCTGCCGGGCATGCTGGAACCACCTCTCAGACGCGCCAGAACCATGTGGCAGACAGTCCGGAATCACCTGTTGGGCATGTGGAACCACCTCTGAGACGTACCAGAACCACCTGCCGGACACGCCAAAATCACCTGCCGGCTACGCCAGAACCACTTGGCGGACACTCCGGAATCACCTGCCGGGCATGCCAGCACAACCTCTCAGAAGTGCCAGAAGCACGTGCCGGACAGGCCGGAACCATCTCCCGGACAGACTGGAACCACAGGAAACACTCGCCGGAACCACCTGCTTGACTCACCGGTCCCACCTGCAGGACACACCAAAATCACCTGCCCGCTACACCAGAACCACTTGGGGCAAAAGCCGGAATCACGTGAAGGGCATGCCGGCACAACCTCACAGACGTGCCAGAACCTCCTGCCGGACACCTCAGAACCACCTGCCAGACAGACTGCAACCACCTGCCGGACACGCGGGAACCACCGGCTTGACCCGCCGGAACCACTGCCAGACATGCAAAATCACCTGCCGGCTACACCAGAACCACTTGGCAAACACTCCGGAATCACCTGAAGGGCATGCCGGAACCACCTCTCAGACATGCCAGAACCACGTGCCAATGACACCAGAAGCACCTGCCGAGCATGCCGGAACCACCTGCTCGACTCGCCAGAACCACCTGCCAGTCATGCAAAAATCACCTGCCGGCTTCGCCACAACCAGTTGGTGAACACTTCCCCATCACCTGCCGGGCTTGCTGGAACCACCTGCCGGTCACGTCAAAATCACCTGCCAACTACGCCAGAACCACTTGTCGACACTGCGGAAACACCTGTCGGGCCGGCCAGAACTACATCTCAGACGTGCCAGAACACTGTGCCTCTGATGCCGGAACCACGCCCCGAACAGACGGAAACCACCTGCCAGACCCGCCTGAACCACCTGCCGAGCACGCCGGAGCCACCTGTTCGACTCACCGGAAGCACCTGCCAGACAGGCCAAAATCAACAGCTGGCTATGCGAGAACCATCTGGCGGACAGTCCGGAATCACCTGCCGGGCATGCAGGAACCACCTCTCAGATGTAACGGAACCACGAGCCGGACACGCTGGAACCACGTCCTGGACAGACTGGAACCACCTGCCGAGCACTCCGGAACCACCTGCTCGACTCGCACGACCCACGTGCTGGACACGCCAAAATGAACTTTCGGCTACACCAGAACCACTTACCCGACACTCCAGAATCACCTGCCTGGCATGCCAGAACCACCTCTCACACGTTCCAGAAGCACGTGCCGGACATGCCGGAACGACCGATCGGACAGAACGGAACCACCTGCCAGACACGCCGGAACCACCTGCTGAACACGCCACAGCCACCTGCTCGACTCGCCGGATCCACCGGCCGGACAGGCCAATATCAACTGCTGGCTATGCCAGAACCACCTGGGGGACAGTCCGGAATCACCTGCCAGCCATGGCGGAACCACCTCTCAGACGTACAAGAACCACGTGCCGGACAAGCTGGAAACACTTACTGGACAGACTGGAACCACCTGCCGGCCACGCCTGAACCACCTGCCGAGCACGATGGAACCACCTGCCGGACACGCCAAAATCACCTGCGGGGTACACCAGAACCACTTGGAGAACTCTCCGGGATGACCTGCCGGGCATGCTGGAACCACCTCTCAGACGTACCAGAAGCACGTGGCGGACACCCCAGCACCACCTGCCGGACAGACCGCAACCACCTGCCGGACAGGCCGGAACCACCGGCTCGACCCGACGGAACCACCGCCGGACATGCAAAATCACCTGCCGGCTACGCCAGAACCACTTGGCGAACACTCCGGAATCACCTGCCGGGCATGCCGGAACCACCTCTCAGACATGCCAGAACCACGTGCCAATGACCCCCGAAGCACCTGTCGAGCACGCCGGAACCACCTGCTCGACTCGCCAGAACCACCTGCCGGACACGCCAAAATCACCTGCCGGCTACGCCACAACCACTCGGCAGGCACTCCGGTATCAGCTGCCGGGCATGCCGGAACCACCTCTCAGAGGTGCCAGAACCACATGCCGGAGAGACTGGAAGCAACTGCCGAACTCGCCGGAAACACCTGCTGGACATGCCGGAACCACCTGCCTGACAGTCCAAAATCATATGCCGGCTATGCCAAAACCACTTGGTGGACACTCCAGAATCTCCTGGAGGGCATGCCGGAACCACGTCATGGACAGACTGCAAACACCTGCCAGACACGCCAGAACCACCTTCTCGAGTCGCCAGAACCACCTGCCGGACACGCCAAAATCACCTGCCGGCTACGCCACAACCAGTTGGTGAACACTTCGGAATCACCTGCCGCGCTTGCCGGAACCACCTGCCGTACACGCCAAAATCACCTGCCGGCTACGCCAGAACCACTCGGCAGAGACTCCGGAACCACCTCCAGGACAGACCGGAATCACCTGCCGGACACGCCGGGACCACCTGCTTGACTCGCCAGAACCACCTGCCGGACACGCCAAAATCACCTGCCGGCTATGCCAGAACCACTTGGCGGACACTCCGGAATCACCTGCCGGGCATGCCAGAACCAGCTCTCAGAAACACCAGAACCACATGCTGGACACGCCGGAAGCACCTGCTGAGCAAGCCTGAGCCACCTGCTCGACTCGCAAGAAACACCTGCCGGACACGCCAAAATCACCTGCCGAGTACGCCAGAACCACTTGGCGGACACTCCGGAATCACAGGTCGGGCATGCCAGAACCACCTCTCAGACTTGCCAGAACCATGTTCCGGACACGCCGGTACCACCTGCCGAGTATGCCGGAACCACCTGATCCACTCCCGAGGACCACCTGCTGGACACGCCAAAATCACCTGCTGGCTACGCCAGAACCACTCGGCAGACACTCCGGAATAACCTGCCAGGCATGCCGGAACCACCTATTAGACATGCCAGAAGGACGTGTCGGACACGCCGGAAACACCTACCGGACAGACCGGAACCACCTGCCAGACATCCAGGAACCACCTGCCGAGCACGCCGGAGCTGCGTGCTCGATAGGCCGGAACCACCTGCCAGACAGGCCAAAATCAACAGCTGGCTATGCTAGAAACACCTGGCGGACAGTCCAAAATCACCTGCCTGGCATGCAGGAACCACCTCTCAGACGTAACAGAACCACGTTCCGGACACGCTGGAACCACATCCTGGACAGACTGGAACCACCTGCCGAGCTCGCCGGAACCACCTGCTCGACTGGCAGGACAATCGTGCCGGACACGCCAAAAGGAACTGCCGGCTACACCAGAACCACTTAACCGACACTCCAGAATCACCTGCCTGGCATGCCAGAACCACCTCTCAGACGTGCCAGAAGCACGTGCCGGACATGCCGGAACGACCTACGGGACAGACCGGAACCACCTGCCTGACATGCCGGAACCACCTGCCGAGCACGCCAGAGCCACTTGCACCCCTTGCCGGAACCACCTGCCAGACAGGCCAAAATCAACAGCTGGCTGTGCGAGAACCACCTGGGGGACAGTCCGGAATCACCTGCCAGCCATGGCGGAACCACCTCTCAGACGTACCAGAACCACGTGCCGGACAATCTGGAAACACGTACTGGACAGACTGGAACCACCTGCCGGCCACGCCTGAACCACCTGCCGAGCACGATGGAACCACCTGCCGGACACGCCAAAATCACCTGCGGGGTACACCAGAACCACTTGGAGAACTCTCCGGGATGACCTGCCGGGCATGCTGGAACCACCTCTCAGACGTACCAGAAGCACGTGGCGGACACCCCAGCACCACCTGCCGGACAGACCGCAACCACCTGCCGGACAGGCCGGAACCACCGGCTCGACCCGACGGAACCACCGCCGGACATGCAAAATCACCTGCCGGCTACGCCAGAACCACTTGGCGAACACTCCGGAATCACCTGCCGGGCATGCCGGAACCACTTCTCAGACATGCCAGAACCACGTGCCAATGACCCCGGAAGCACCTGTCGAGCACGCCGGAACCACCTGCTCGACTCGCCAGAACCACCTGCCGGACACGCCAAAATCACCTGCCGGCTACGCCACAACCACTCGGCAGGCACTCCGGTATCAGCTGCCGGGCATGCCGGAACCACCTCTCAGAGGTGCCAGAACCACATGCCGGAGAGACTGGAAGCAACTGCCGAACTCGCCGGAAACACCTGCTGGACATGCCGGAACCACCTGCCTGACAGTCCAAAATCATATGCCGGCTATGCCAAAACCACTTGGTGGACGCTCCAGAATCTCCTGGAGGGCATGCCGGAACCACGTCATGGACAGACTGCAAACACCTGCCAGACACGCCAGAACCACCTTCTCGAGTCGCCAGAACCACCTGCCGGACACGCCAAAATCACCTGCCGGCTACGCCACAACCAGTTGGTGAACACTTCGGAATCACCTGCCGCGCTTGCCGGAACCACCTGCCGGTCACGCCAAAATCACCTGCCGGCTACGCCAGAACCACTCGGCAGAGACTCCGGAACCACCTCCAGGACAGACCAGAATCACCTGCCGGACATGCCGGAACCACCTGCTCGACTCGCCAGAGCCACCTGCCGGACACGCCAAAATCACCTGCCGGCTACGCCAGAACCACTCGGCAGAGACTCCGGAACCACCTCCAGGACAGACCGGAATCACCTGCCGGACACCCCGGGACCACCTGCTTGACTCGCCAGAACCACCTGCCGGACACGCCAAAATCACCAGCCGGCTACTCCACAACCACTTGTCGAACACTCCAGAATCACCTGCCGGGCATGTTGGAAGCACCTCTCAGACGCGCCAGAACCATGTGGCAGAGAGTCCGGAATCACCTGTTGGGCATGTGGAACCACCTCTGAGACGTACCAGAACCACCTGCCGGACACGCCAAAATCACCTGCCGGCTATGCCAGAACCACTTGGCGGACACTCCGGAATCACCTGCCGGGCATGCCAGAACCAGCTCTCAGAAACACCAGAACCACATGCTGGACACGCCGGAAGCACCTGCTGAGCATGCCTGAGCCACCTGCTCGACTCGCAAGAAACACCTGCCGGACACGCCAAAATCACCTGCCGAGTACGCCAGAACCACTTGGCGGACACTCCGGAATCACAGGTCGGGCATGCCAGAACCACCTCTCAGACTTGCCAGAACCATGGTCCGGACACGCCGGTACCACCTGCCGAGTATGCCGGAACCACCTGATCCACTCCCGAGGACCACCTGCTGGACACGCCAAAATCACCTGCTGGCTACGCCAGAACCACTCGGCAGACACTCCGGAATAACCTGCCAGGCATGCCGGAACCACCTATTAGACATGCCAGAAGGACGTGTCGGACACGCCGGAAACACCTACCGGACAGACCGGAACCACCTGCCAGACATCCAGGAACCACCTGCCGAGCACGCCGGAGCTGCGTGCTCGATAGGCCGGAACCACCTGCCAGACAGGCCAAAATCAACAGCTGGCTATGCTAGAAACACCTGGCGGACAGTCCAAAATCACCTGCCTGGCATGCAGGAACCACCTCTCAGACGTAAAAGAACCACGTTCTGGACACGCTGGAACCACATCCTGGACAGACTGGAACCACCTGCCGAGCTCGCCGGAACCACCTGCACGACTGGCAGGACAATCGTGCCGGACACGCCAAAAGGAACTGCCGGCTACACCAGAACCACTTAACCGACACTCCAGAATCACCTGCCTGGCATGCCAGAACCACCTCTCAGACGTGCCAGAAGCACGTGCCGGACATGCTGGAACGACCTACGGGACAGACCGGAACCACCTGCCTGACATGCCGGAACCACCTGCCGAGCACGCCAGAGCCACCTGCTCCCCTTGCCGGAACCACCTGCCAGACAGGCCAAAATCAACAGCTGGCTGTGCGAGAACCACCTGGGGGACAGTCCGGAATCACCTGCCAGCCATGGCGGAACCACCTCTCAGACGTACCAGAACCACGTGCCGGGCAATCTGGAATCACGTACTGGACAGACTGGAACCACCTGCCGGCCACGCCTGAACCACCTGCCGAGCACGACGGAACCACCTGCCGGACACGCCAAAATCACCTGCGGGCTACTCCACAACCACTTGGAGGACTCTCCGGGATGACCTGCCGGGCATGCTGGAACCACCTCTCAGACGCGCCAGAACCATGTGGCAGACAGTCCGGAATCACCTGTTGGGCATGTGGAACCACCTCTGAGACGTACCAGAACCACCTGCCGGACACGCCAAAATCACCTGCCGGCTACGCCAGAACCACTTGGCGGACACTCCGGAATCACCTGCCGGGCATGCCAGCACAACCTCTCAGAAGTGTCAGAAGCACGTGCCGGACAGGCTGGAACCATCTCCCGGACAGACTGGAACCACAGGAAACACTCGCCGGAACCACCTGCTTGACTCACCGGTCCCACCTGCAGGACACACCAAAATCACCTGCCCGCTACACCAGAAACACTTGGCGCACAAGCCGGAATCACGTGAAGGGCATGCCGGCACAACCTCACAGACGTGCCAGAACCTCCTGCCGGACACCTCAGAACCACCTGCCAGACAGACTGCAACCACCTGCCGGACACGCGGGAACCACCGGCTCGACCCGCCGGAACCACTGCCAGACATGCAAAATCACCTGCCGGCTACACCAGAACCACTTGGCAAACAATCCGGAATCACCTGAAGGGCATGCCGGAACCACCTCTCAGACATGCCAGAACCACGTGCCAATGACACCAGAAGCACCTGCCGAGCATGCCGGAACCACCTGCTCGACTCGCCAGAACCACCTGCCAGTCATGCAAAAATCACCTGCCGGCTTCGCCACAACCAGTTGGTGAACACTTCCCCATCACCTGCCGGGCTTGCTGGAACCACCTGCCGGTCACGTCAAAATCACCTGCCAACTACGCCAGAACCACTTGTCGACACTGCGGAAACACCTGTCGGGCCGGCCAGAACTACATCTCAGACGTGCCAGAACCTTGTGCGTGTGATGCCGGAACCACACCCCGAACAGACGGAAACCACCTGCCAGACCCGCCTGAACCACCTGCCGAGCACGCCGGAGCCACCTGTTCGACTCACCGGAAGCACCTGCCAGACAGGCCAAAATCAACAGCTGGCTATGCGAGAACCATCTGGCGGACAGTCCGGAATCACCTGCCGGGCATGCAGGAACCACATCTCAGACGTACAAGAACCACGTGCCAGACAAGCTGGAAACACTTACTGGACAGACTGGAACCACCTGCCGGCCACGCCTGAACCACCTGCCGAGCACGATGGAACCACCTGCCGGACACGCCAAAATCACCTGCGGGGTACACCAGAACCACTTGGAGAACTCTCTGGGATGACCTGCCGGGCATGCTGGAACCACCTCTCAGACGTACCAGAAGCACGTGGCGGACACCCCAGCACCACCTGCCGGACAGACCGCAACCACCTGCCGGACAGGCCGGAACCACCGGCTCGACCCGACGGAACCACCGCCGGACATGCAAAATCACCTGCCGGCTACGCCAGAACCACTTGGTGAACACTCCGGAATCACCTGCCGGGCATGCCGGAACCACCTCTCAGACATGCCAGAACCACGTGCCAATGACCCCGGAAGCACCTGTCGAGCACACCGGAACCACCTGCTCGACTCGCCAGAACCACCTGCCGGACACGCCAAAATCACCTGCCGGCTACGCCACAACCACTCGGCAGGCACTCCGGTATCAGCTGCCGGGCATGCCGGAACCACCTCTCAGAGGTGCCAGAACCACATGCCGGAGAGACTGGAAGCAACTGCCGAACTCGCCGGAAACACCTGCTGGACATGCCGGAACCACCTGCCTGACAGTCCAAAATCATATGCCGGCTATGCCAAAACCACTTGGTGGACGCTCCAGAATCTCCTGGAGGGCATGCCGGAACCACGTCATGGACAGACTGCAAACACCTGCCAGACACGCCAGAACCACCTTCTCGAGTCGCCAGAACCACCTGCCGGACACGCCAAAATCACCTGCCGGCTACGCCACAACCAGTTGGTGAACACTTCGGAATCACCTGCCGCGCTTGCCGGAACCACCTGCCGGTCACGCCAAAATCACCTGCCGGCTACGCCAGAACCACTCGGCAGAGACTCCGGAACCACCTCCAGGACAGACCAGAATCACCTGCCGGACACGCCGGAACCACCTGCTCGACTCGCCAGAGCCACCTGCCGGACACGCCAAAATCACCTGCCGGCTACGCCAGAACCACTCGGCAGAGACTCCGGAACCACCTCCAGGACAGACCGGAATCACCTGCCGGACACGCCGGGACCACCTGCTTGACTCGCCAGAACCTCCTGCCGGACACGCCAAAATCACCAGCCGGCTACTCCACAACCACTTGTCGAACACTCCAGAATCACCTGCCGGGCATGTTGGAAGCACCTCTCAGACGCGCCAGAACCATGTGGCAGAGAGTCCGGAATCACCTGTTGGGCATGTGGAACCACCTCTGAGACGTACCAGAACCACCTGCCGGACACGCCAAAATCACCTGCCGGCTATGCCAGAACCACTTGGCGGACACTCCGGAATCACCTGCCGGGCATGCCAGAACCAGCTCTCAGAAACACCAGAACCACATGCTGGACACGCCGGAAGCACCTGCTGAGCATGCCTGAGCCACCTGCTCGACTCGCAAGAAACACCTGCCGGACATGCCAAAATCACCTGCCGAGTACGCCAGAACCACTTGGCGGACACTCCGGAATCACAGGTCGGGCATGCCAGAACCACCTCTCAGACTTGCCAGAACCATGTTCCGGACACACCGGTACCACCTGCCGAGTATGCCGGAACCACCTGATCCACTCCCGAGGACCACCTGCTGGACACGCCAAAATCACCTGCGGGCTACGCCAGAACCACTCGGCAGACACTCCGGAATAACCTGCCAGGCATGCCGGAACCACCTATTAGACATGCCAGAAGGACGTGTCGGACACGCCGGAAACACCTACCGGACAGACCGGAACCACCTGCCAGACATCCAGGAACCACCTGCCGAGCACGCCGGAGCTGCGTGTTCGATAGGCCGGAACCACCTGCCAGACAGGCCAAAATCAACAGCTGGCTATGCTAGAAACACCTGGCGGACAGTCCAAAATCACCTGCCTGGCATGCAGGAACCACCTCTCAGACGTAACAGAACCACGTTCCGGACACGCTGGAACCACATCCTGGACAGACTGGAACCACCTGCCGAGCTCGCCGGAACCACCTGCTCGACTGGCAGGACAATCGTGCCGGACACGCCAAAAGGAACTGCCGGCTACACCAGAACCACTTAACCGACACTCCAGAATCACCTGCCTGGCATGCCAGAACCACCTCTCAGACGTGCCAGAAGCACGTGCCGGACATGCCGGAACGACCTACGGGACAGACCGGAACCACCTGCCTGACATGCCGGAACCACCTGCCGAGCACGCCAGAGCCACCTGCTCCCCTTGCCGGAACCACCTGCCAGACAGGCCAAAATCAACAGCTGGCTGTGCGAGAACCACCTGGGGGACAGTCCGGAATCACCTGCCAGCCATGGCGGAACCACCTCTCAGACGTACCAGAACCACGTGCCGGACAATCTGGAAACACGTACTGGACAGACTGGAACCACCTGCCGGCCACGCCTGAACCACCTGCCGAGCACGACGGAACCACCTGCCGGACACGCCAAAATCACCTGCGGGCTACTCCACAACCACTTGGAGGACTCTCCGGGATGACCTGCCGGGCATGCTGGAACCACCTCTCAGACGCGCCAGAACCATGTGGCAGACAGTCCGGAATCACCTGTTGGGCATGTGGAACCACCTCTGAGACGTACCAGAACCACCTGCCGGACACGCCAAAATCACCTGCCGGCTACGCCAGAACCACTTGGCGGACACTCCGGTATCACCTGCCGGGCATGCCAGCACAACCTCTCAGAAGTGCCAGAAGCACGTGCCGGACAGGCCGGAACCATCTCCCGGACAGACTGGAACCACAGGAAACACTCGCCGGAACCACCTGCTTGACTCACCGGTCCCACCTGCAGGACACACCAAAATCACCTGCCTGCTACACCAGAACCACTTGGCGCACAAGCCGGAATCACGTGAAGGGCATGCCGGCACAACCTCACAGACGTGCCAGAACCTCCTGCCGGACACCTCAGAACCACCTGCCAGACAGACTGCAACCACCTGCCGGACACGCGGGAACCACCGGCTCGACCCGCCGGAACCACTGCCAGACATGCAAAATCACCTGCCGGCTACACCAGAACCACTTGGCAAACAATCCGGAATCACCTGAAGGGCATGCCGGAACCACCTCTCAGACATGCCAGAACCACGTGCCAATGACACCAGAAGCACCTGCCGAGCATGCCGGAACCACCTGCTCGACTCGCCAGAACCACCTGCCAGTCATGCAAAAATCACCTGCCGGCTTCGCCACAACCAGTTGGTGAACACTTCCCCATCACCTGCCGGGCTTGCTGGAACCACCTGCCGGTCACGTCAAAATCACCTGCCAACTACGCCAGAACCACTTGTCGACACTGCGGAAACACCTGTCGGGCCGGCCAGAACTACATCTCAGACGTGCCAGAACCTTGTGCGTGTGATGCCGGAACCACACCCCGAACAGACGGAAACCACCTGCCAGACCCGCCTGAACCACCTGCCGAGCACGCCGGAGCCACCTGTACGACTCACCGGAAGCACCTGCCAGACAGGCCAAAATCAACAGCTGGCTATGCGAGAACCATCTGGCGGACAGTCCGGAATCACCTGCCGGGCATGCAGGAACCACATCTCAGACGTACAAGAACCACGTGCCAGACAAGCTGGAAACACTTACTGGACAGACTGGAACCACCTGCCGGCCACGCCTGAACCACCTGCCGAGCACGATGGAACCACCTGCCGGACACGCCAAAATCACCTGCGGGGTACACCAGAACCACTTGGAGAACTCTCCGGGATGACCTGCCGGGCATGCTGGAACCACCTCTCAGACGTACCAGAAGCACGTGGCGGACACCCCAGCACCACCTGCCGGACAGACCGCAACCACCTGCCGGACAGGCCGGAACCACCGGCTCGACCCGACGGAACCACCGCCGGACATGCAAAATCACCTGCCGGCTACGCCAGAACCACTTGGTGAACACTCCGGAATCACCTGCCGGGCATGCCGGAACCACCTCTCAGACATGCCAGAACCACGTGCCAATGACCCCGGAAGCACCTGTCGAGCACACCGGAACCACCTGCTCGACTCGCCAGAACCACCTGCCGGACACGCCAAAATCACCTGCCGGCTACGCCACAACCACTCGGCAGGCACTCCGGTATCAGCTGCCGGGCATGCCGGAACCACCTCTCAGAGGTGCCAGAACCACATGCCGGAGAGACTGGAAGCAACTGCCGAACTCGCCGGAAACACCTGCTGGACATGCCGGAACCACCTGCCTGACAGTCCAAAATCATATGCCGGCTATGCCAAAACCACTTGGTGGACGCTCCAGAATCTCCTGGAGGGCATGCCGGAACCACGTCATGGACAGACTGCAAACACCTGCCAGACACGCCAGAACCACCTTCTCGAGTCGCCAGAACCACCTGCCGGACACGCCAAAATCACCTGCCGGCTACGCCACAACCAGTTGGTGAACACTTCGGAATCACCTGCCGCGCTTGCCGGAACCACCTGCCGGTCACGCCAAAATCACCTGCCGGCTACGCCAGAACCACTCGGCAGAGACTCCGGAACCACCTCCAGGACAGACCAGAATCACCTGCCGGACACGCCGGAACCACCTGCTCGACTCGCCAGAGCCACCTGCCGGACACGCCAAAATCACCTGCCGGCTACGCCAGAACCACTCGGCAGAGACTCCGGAACCACCTCCAGGACAGACCGGAATCACCTGCCGGACACGCCGGGACCACCTGCTTGACTCGCCAGAACCTCCTGCCGGACACGCCAAAATCACCAGCCGGCTACTCCACAACCACTTGTCGAACACTCCAGAATCACCTGCCGGGCATGTTGGAAGCACCTCTCAGACGCGCCAGAACCATGTGGCAGAGAGTCCGGAATCACCTGTTGGGCATGTGGAACCACCTCTGAGACGTACCAGAACCACCTGCCGGACACGCCAAAATCACCTGCCGGCTATGCCAGAACCACTTGGCGGACACTCCGGAATCACCTGCCGGGCATGCCAGAACCAGCTCTCAGAAACACCAGAACCACATGCTGGACACGCCGGAAGCACCTGCTGAGCATGCCTGAGCCACCTGCTCGACTCGCAAGAAACACCTGCCGGACATGCCAAAATCACCTGCCGAGTACGCCAGAACCACTTGGCGGACACTCCGGAATCACAGGTCGGGCATGCCAGAACCACCTCTCAGACTTGCCAGAACCATGTTCCGGACACACCGGTACCACCTGCCGAGTATGCCGGAACCACCTGATCCACTCCCGAGGACCACCTGCTGGACACGCCAAAATCACCTGCGGGCTACGCCAGAACCACTCGGCAGACACTCCGGAATAACCTGCCAGGCATGCCGGAACCACCTATTAGACATGCCAGAAGGACGTGTCGGACACGCCGGAAACACCTACCGGACAGACCGGAACCACCTGCCAGACATCCAGGAACCACCTGCCGAGCACGCCGGAGCTGCGTGTTCGATAGGCCGGAACCACCTGCCAGACAGGCCAAAATCAACAGCTGGCTATGCTAGAAACACCTGGCGGACAGTCCAAAATCACCTGCCTGGCATGCAGGAACCACCTCTCAGACGTAACAGAACCACGTTCCGGACACGCTGGAACCACATCCTGGACAGACTGGAACCACCTGCCGAGCTCGCCGGAACCACCTGCTCGACTGGCAGGACAATCGTGCCGGACACGCCAAAAGGAACTGCCGGCTACACCAGAACCACTTAACCGACACTCCAGAATCACCTGCCTGGCATGCCAGAACCACCTCTCAGACGTGCCAGAAGCACGTGCCGGACATGCCGGAACGACCTACGGGACAGACCGGAACCACCTGCCTGACATGCCGGAACCACCTGCCGAGCACGCCAGAGCCACCTGCTCCCCTTGCCGGAACCACCTGCCAGACAGGCCAAAATCAACAGCTGGCTGTGCGAGAACCACCTGGGGGACAGTCCGGAATCACCTGCCAGCCATGGCGGAACCACCTCTCAGACGTACCAGAACCACGTGCCGGACAATCTGGAAACACGTACTGGACAGACTGGAACCACCTGCCGGCCACGCCTGAACCACCTGCCGAGCACGACGGAACCACCTGCCGGACACGCCAAAATCACCTGCGGGCTACTCCACAACCACTTGGAGGACTCTCCGGGATGACCTGCCGGGCATGCTGGAACCACCTCTCAGACGCGCCAGAACCATGTGGCAGACAGTCCGGAATCACCTGTTGGGCATGTGGAACCACCTCTGAGACGTACCAGAACCACCTGCCGGACACGCCAAAATCACCTGCCGGCTACGCCAGAACCACTTGGCGGACACTCCGGTATCACCTGCCGGGCATGCCAGCACAACCTCTCAGAAGTGCCAGAAGCACGTGCCGGACAGGCCGGAACCATCTCCCGGACAGACTGGAACCACAGGAAACACTCGCCGGAACCACCTGCTTGACTCACCGGTCCCACCTGCAGGACACACCAAAATCACCTGCCCGCTACACCAGAACCACTTGGCGCACAAGCCGGAATCACGTGAAGGGCATGCCGGCACAACCTCACAGACGTGCCAGAACCTCCTGCCGGACACCTCAGAACCACCTGCCAGACAGACTGCAACCACCTGCCGGACACGCGGGAACCACCGGCTCGACCCGCCGGAACCACTGCCACACATGCAAAATCACCTGCCGGCTACACCAGAACCACTTGGCAAACAATCCGGAATCACCTGAAGGGCATGCCGGAACCACCTCTCAGACATGCCAGAACCACGTGCCAATGACACCAGAAGCACCTGCCGAGCATGCCGGAACCACCTGCTCGACTCGCCAGAACCACCTGCCAGTCATGCAAAAATCACCTGCCGGCTTCGCCACAACCAGTTGGTGAACACTTCCCCATCACCTGCCGGGCTTGCTGGAACCACCTGCCGGTCACGTCAAAATCACCTGCCAACTACGCCAGAACCACTTGTCGACACTGCGGAAACACCTGTCGGGCCGGCCAGAACTACATCTCAGACGTGCCAGAACCTTGTGCGTGTGATGCCGGAACCACACCCCGAACAGACGGAAACCACCTGCCAGACCCGCCTGAACCACCTGCCGAGCACGCCGGAGCCACCTGTTCGACTCACCGGAAGCACCTGCCAGACAGGCCAAAATCAACAGCTGGCTATGCGAGAACCATCTGGCGGACAGTCCGGAATCACCTGCCGGGCATGCAGGAACCACCTCTCAGATGTAACGGAACCACGAGCCGGACACGCTGGAACCACGTCCTGGACAGACTGGAACCACCTGCCGAGCACTCCGGAACCACCTGCTCGACTCGCACGACCCACGTGCTGGACACGCCAAAATGAACTTTCGGCTACACCAGAACCACTTACCCGACACTCCAGAATCACCTGCCTGGCATGCCAGAACCACCTCTCACACGTTCCAGAAGCACGTGCCGGACATGCCGGAACGACCGATCGGACAGAACGGAACCACCTGCCAGACACGCCGGAACCACCTGCTGAACACGCCACAGCCACCTGCTCGACTCGCCGGATCCACCGGCCGGACAGGCCAATATCAACTGCTGGCTATGCCAGAACCACCTGGGGGACAGTCCGGAATCACCTGCCAGCCATGGCGGAACCACCTCTCAGACGTACAAGAACCACGTGCCGGACAAGCTGGAAACACTTACTGGACAGACTGGAACCACCTGCCGGCCACGCCTGAACCACCTGCCGAGCACGATGGAACCACCTGCCGGACACGCCAAAATCACCTGCGGGGTACACCAGAACCACTTGGAGAACTCTCCGGGATGACCTGCCGGGCATGCTGGAACCACCTCTCAGACGTACCAGAAGCACGTGGCGGACACCCCAGCACCACCTGCCGGACAGACCGCAACCACCTGCCGGACAGGCCGGAACCACCGGCTCGACCCGACGGAACCACCGCCGGACATGCAAAATCACCTGCCGGCTACGCCAGAACCACTTGGCGAACACTCCGGAATCACCTGCCGGGCATGCCGGAACCACCTCTCAGACATGCCAGAACCACGTGCCAATGACCCCGGAAGCACCTGTCGAGCACACCGGAACCACCTGCTCGACTCGCCAGAACCACCTGCCGGACATGCCAAAATCACCTGCCGGCTACGCCACAACCACTCGGCAGGCACTCCGGTATCAGCTGCCGGGCATGCCGGAACCACCTCTCAGAGGTGCCAGAACCACATGCCGGAGAGACTGGAAGCAACTGCCGAACTCGCCGGAAACACCTGCTGGACATGCCGGAACCACCTGCCTGACAGTCCAAAATCATATGCCGGCTATGCCAAAACCACTTGGTGGACGCTCCAGAATCTCCTGGAGGGCATGCCGGAACCACGTCATGGACAGACTGCAAACACCTGCCAGACACGCCAGAACCACCTTCTCGAGTCGCCAGAACCACCTGCCGGCCACGCCAAAATCACCTGCCGGCTACGCCACAACCAGTTGGTGAACACTTCGGAATCACCTGCCGCGCTTGCCGGAACCACCTGCCGGTCACGCCAAAATCACCTGCCGGCTACGCCAGAACCACTCGGCAGAGACTCCGGAACCACCTCCAGGACAGACCAGAATCACCTGCCGGACACGCCGGAACCACCTGCTCGACTCGCCAGAGCCACCTGCCGGACACGCCAAAATCACCTGCCGGCTACGCCAGAACCACTCGGCAGAGACTCCGGAACCACCTCCAGGACAGACCAGAATCACCTGCCGGACACGCCGGAACCACCTGCTCGACTCGCCAGAGCCACCTGCCGGACACGCCAAAATCACCTGCCGGCTACGCCAGAACCACTCGGCAGAGACTCCGGAACCACCTCCAGGACAGACCGGAATCACCTGCCGGACACGCCGGGACCACCTGCTTGACTCGCCAGAACCACCTGCCGGACACGCCAAAATCACCAGCCGGCTACTCCACAACCACTTGTCGAACACTCCAGAATCACCTGCCGGGCATGTTGGAAGCACCTCTCAGACGCGCCAGAACCATGTGGCAGAGAGTCCGGAATCACCTGTTGGGCATGTGGAACCACCTCTGAGACGTACCAGAACCACCTGCCGGACACGCCAAAATCACCTGCCGGCTATGCCAGAACCACTTGGCGGACACTCCGGAATCACCTGCCGGGCATGCCAGAACCAGCTCTCAGAAACACCAGAACCACATGCTGGACACGCCGGAAGCACCTGCTGAGCATGCCTGAGCCACCTGCTCGACTCGCAAGAAACACCTGCCGGACACGCCAAAATCACCTGCCGAGTACGCCAGAACCACTTGGCGGACACTCCGGAATCACAGGTCGGGCATGCCAGAACCACCTCTCAGACTTGCCAGAACCATGGTCCGGACACGCCGGTACCACCTGCCGAGTATGCTGGAACCACCTGATCCACTCCCGAGGACCACCTGCTGGACACGCCAAAATCACCTGCGGGCTACGCCAGAACCACTCGGCAGACACTCCGGAATAACCTGCCAGGCATGCCGGAACCACCTATTAGACATGCCAGATGGACGTGTCGGACACGCCGGAAACACCTACCGGACAGACCGGAACCACCTGCCAGACATCCAGGAACCACCTGCCGAGCACGCCGGAGCTGCGTGCTCGATAGGCCGGAACCACCTGCCAGACAGGCCAAAATCAACAGCTGGCTATGCTAGAAACACCTGGCGGACAGTCCAAAATCACCTGCCTGGCATGCAGGAACCACCTCTCAGACGTAACAGAACCACGTTCCGGACACGCTGGAACCACATCCTGGACAGACTGGAACCACCTGCCGAGCTCGCCGGAACCACCTGCTCGACTGGCAGGACAATCGTGCCGGACACGCCAAAAGGAACTGCCGGCTACACCAGAACCACTTAACCGACACTCCAGAATCACCTGCCTGGCATGCCAGAACCACCTCTCAGACGTGCCAGAAGCACGTGCCGGACATGCCGGAACGACCTACGGGACAGACCGGAACCACCTGCCTGACATGCCGGAACCACCTGCCGAGCACGCCAGAGCCACCTGCTCCCCTTGCCGGAACCACCTGCCAGACAGGCCAAAATCAACAGCTGGCTGTGCGAGAACCACCTGGGGGACAGTCCGGAATCACCTGCCAGCCATGGCGGAACCACCTCTCAGACGTACCAGAACCACGTGCCGGACAATCTGGAAACACGTACTGGACAGACTGGAACCACCTGCCGGCCACGCCTGAACCACCTGCCGAGCACGACGGAACCACCTGCCGGACACGCCAAAATCACCTGCGGGCTACTCCACAACCACTTGGAGGACTCTCCGGGATGACCTGCCGGGCATGCTGGAACCACCTCTCAGACGCGCCAGAACCATGTGGCAGACAGTCCGGAATCACCTGTTGGGCATGTGGAACCACCTCTGAGACGTACCAGAACCACCTGCCGGACACGCCAAAATCACCTGCCAGCTACACCAGAACCACTTGGCGGACACTCCGGAATCACCTGCCGGGCATGCCAGCACAACCTCTCAGAAGTGCCAGAAGCACGTGCCGGACAGGCCGGAACCATCTCCCGGACAGACTGGAACCACAGGAAACACTCGCCGGAACCACCTGCTTGACTCACCGGTCCCACCTGCAGGACACACCAAAATCACCTGCCCGCTACACCAGAACCACTTGGCGCACAAGCCGGAATCACGTGAAGGGCATGCCGGCACAACCTCACAGACGTGCCAGAACCTCCTGCCGGACACCTCAGAACCACCTGCCAGACAGACTGCAACCACCTGCCGGACACGCGGGAACCACCGGCTCGACCCGCCGGAACCACTGCCACACATGCAAAATCACCTGCCGGCTACACCAGAACCACTTGGCAAACAATCCGGAATCACCTGAAGGGCATGCCGGAACCACCTCTCAGACATGCCAGAACCACGTGCCAATGACACCAGAAGCACCTGCCGAGCATGCCGGAACCACCTGCTCGACTCGCCAGAACCACCTGCCAGTCATGCAAAAATCACCTGCCGGCTTCGCCACAACCAGTTGGTGAACACTTCCCCATCACCTGCCGGGCTTGCTGGAACCACCTGCCGGTCACGTCAAAATCACCTGCCAACTACGCCAGAACCACTTGTCGACACTGCGGAAACACCTGTCGGGCCGGCCAGAACTACATCTCAGACGTGCCAGAACCTTGTGCGTGTGATGCCGGAACCACACCCCGAACAGACGGAAACCACCTGCCAGACCCGCCTGAACCACCTGCCGAGCACGCCGGAGCCACCTGTTCGACTCACCGGAAGCACCTGCCAGACAGGCCAAAATCAACAGCTGGCTATGCGAGAACCATCTGGCGGACAGTCCGGAATCACCTGCCGGGCATGCAGGAACCACCTCTCAGATGTAACGGAACCACGAGCCGGACACGCTGGAACCACGTCCTGGACAGACTGGAACCACCTGCCGAGCACTCCGGAACCACCTGCTCGACTCGCACGACCCACGTGCTGGACACGCCAAAATGAACTTTCGGCTACACCAGAACCACTTACCCGACACTCCAGAATCACCTGCCTGGCATGCCAGAACCACCTCTCACACGTTCCAGAAGCACGTGCCGGACATGCCGGAACGACCGATCGGACAGAACGGAACCACCTGCCAGACACGCCGGAACCACCTGCTGAACACGCCACAGCCACCTGCTCGACTCGCCGGATCCACCGGCCGGACAGGCCAATATCAACTGCTGGCTATGCCAGAACCACCTGGGGGACAGTCCGGAATCACCTGCCAGCCATGGCGGAACCACCTCTCAGACGTACAAGAACCACGTGCCGGACAAGCTCGAAACACTTACTGGACAGACTGGAACCACCTGCCGGCCACGCCTGAACCACCTGCCGAGCACGATGGAACCACCTGCCGGACACGCCAAAATCACCTGCGGGGTACACCAGAACCACTTGGAGAACTCTCCGGGATGACCTGCCGGGCATGCTGGAACCACCTCTCAGACGTACCAGAAGCACGTGGCGGACACCCCAGCACCACCTGCCGGACAGACCGCAACCACCTGCCGGACAGGCCGGAACCACCGGCTCGACCCGACGGAACCACCGCCGGACATGCAAAATCACCTGCCGGCTACGCCAGAACCACTTGGCGAACACTCCGGAATCACCTGCCGGGCATGCCGGAACCACCTCTCAGACATGCCAGAACCACGTGCCAATGACCCCGGAAGCACCTGTCGAGCACACCGGAACCACCTGCTCGACTCGCCAGAACCACCTGCCGGACATGCCAAAATCACCTGCCGGCTACGCCACAACCACTCGGCAGGCACTCCGGTATCAGCTGCCGGGCATGCCGGAACCACCTCTCAGAGGTGCCAGAACCACACGCTGGAGAGACTGGAAGCAACTGCCGAACTCGCCGGAAACACCTGCTGGACATGCCGGAACCACCTGCCTGACAGTCCAAAATCATATGCCGGCTATGCCAAAACCACTTGGTGGACGCTCCAGAATCTCCTGGAGGGCATGCCGGAACCACGTCATGGACAGACTGCAAACACCTGCCAGACACGCCAGAACCACCTTCTCGAGTCGCCAGAACCACCTGCCGGCCACGCCAAAATCACCTGCCGGCTACGCCACAACCAGTTGGTGAACACTTCGGAATCACCTGCCGCGCTTGCCGGAACCACCTGCCGGTCACGCCAAAATCACCTGCCGGCTACGCCAGAACCACTCGGCAGAGACTCCGGAACCACCTCCAGGACAGACCAGAATCACCTGCCGGACACGCCGGAACCACCTGCTCGACTCGCCAGAGCCACCTGCCGGACACGCCAAAATCACCTGCCGGCTACGCCAGAACCACTCGGCAGAGACTCCGGAACCACCTCCAGGACAGACCGGAATCACCTGCCGGACACGCCGGGACCACCTGCTTGACTCGCCAGAACCTCCTGCCGGACACGCCAAAATCACCAGCCGGCTACTCCACAACCACTTGTCGAACACTCCAGAATCACCTGCCGGGCATGTTGGAAGCACCTCTCAGACGCGCCAGAACCATGTGGCAGAGAGTCCGGAATCACCTGTTGGGCATGTGGAACCACCTCTGAGACGTACCAGAACCACCTGCCGGACACGCCAAAATCACCTGCCGGCTATGCCAGAACCACTTGGCGGACACTCCGGAATCACCTGCCGGGCATGCCAGAACCAGCTCTCAGAAACACCAGAACCACATGCTGGACACGCCGGAAGCACCTGCTGAGCATGCCTGAGCCACCTGCTCGACTCGCAAGAAACACCTGCCGGACATGCCAAAATCACCTGCCGAGTACGCCAGAACCACTTGGCGGACACTCCAGAATCACAGGTCGGGCATGCCAGAACCACCTCTCAGACTTGCCAGAACCATGTTCCGGACACGCCGGTACCACCTGCCGAGTATGCCGGAACCACCTGATCCACTCCCGAGGACCACCTGCTGGACACGCCAAAATCACCTGCTGGCTACGCCAGAACCACTCGGCAGACACTCCGGAATAACCTGCCAGGCATGCCGGAACCACCTATTAGACATGCCAGAAGGACGTGTCGGACACGCCGGAAACACCTACCGGACAGACCGGAACCACCTGCCAGACATCCAGGAACCACCTGCCGAGCACGCCGGAGCTGCGTGCTCGATAGGCCGGAACCACCTGCCAGACAGGCCAAAATCAACAGCTGGCTATGCTAGAAACACCTGGCGGACAGTCCAAAATCACCTGCCTGGCATGCAGGAACCACCTCTCAGACGTAACAGAACCACGTTCCGGACACGCTGGAACCACATCCTGGACAGACTGAACCACCTGCCGAGCTCGCCGGAACCACCTGCTCGACTGGCAGGACAATCGTGCCGGACACGCCAAAAGGAACTGCCGGCTACACCAGAACCACTTAACCGACACTCCAGAATCACCTGCCTGGCATGCCAGAACCACCTCTCAGACGTGCCAGAAGCACGTGCCGGACATGCCGGAACGACCTACGGGACAGACCGGAACCACCTGCCTGACATGCCGGAACCACCTGCCGAGCACGCCAGAGCCACCTGCTCCCCTTGCCGGAACCACCTGCCAGACAGGCCAAAATCAACAGCTGGCTGTGCGAGAACCACCTGGGGGACAGTCCGGAATCACCTGCCAGCCATGGCGGAACCACCTCTCAGACGTACCAGAACCACGTGCCGGACAATCTGGAAACACGTACTGGACAGACTGGAACCACCTGCCGGCCACGCCTGAACCACCTGCCGAGCACGACGGAACCACCTGCCGGACACGCCAAAATCACCTGCGGGCTACTCCACAACCACTTGGAGGACTCTCCGGGATGACCTGCCGGGCATGCTGGAACCACCTCTCAGACGCGCCAGAACCATGTGGCAGACAGTCCGGAATCACCTGTTGGGCATGTGGAACCACCTCTGAGACGTACCAGAACCACCTGCCGGACACGCCAAAATCACCTGCCGGCTACGCCAGAACCACTTGGCGGACACTCCGGTATCACCTGCCGGGCATGCCAGCACAACCTCTCAGAAGTGCCAGAAGCACGTGCCGGACAGGCCGGAACCATCTCCCGGACAGACTGGAGCCACAGGAAACACTCGCCGGAACCACCTGCTTGACTCACCGGTCCCACCTGCAGGACACACCAAAATCACCTGCCCGCTACACCAGAACCACTTGGCGCACAAGCCGGAATCACGTGAAGGGCATGCCGGCACAACCTCACAGACGTGCCAGAACCTCCTGCCGGACACCTCAGAACCACCTGCCAGACAGACTGCAACCACCTGCCGGACACGCGGGAACCACCGGCTCGACCCGCCGGAACCACTGCCACACATGCAAAATCACCTGCCGGCTACACCAGAACCACTTGGCAAACAATCCGGAATCACCTGAAGGGCATGCCGGAACCACCTCTCAGACATGCCAGAACCACGTGCCAATGACACCAGAAGCACCTGCCGAGCATGCCGGAACCACCTGCTCGACTCGCCAGAACCACCTGCCAGTCATGCAAAAATCACCTGCCGGCTTCGCCACAACCAGTTGGTGAACACTTCCCCATCACCTGCCGGGCTTGCTGGAACCACCTGCCGGTCACGTCAAAATCACCTGCCAACTACGCCAGAACCACTTGTCGACACTGCGGAAACACCTGTCGGGCCGGCCAGAACTACATCTCAGACGTGCCAGAACCTTGTGCGTGTGATGCCGGAACCACACCCCGAACAGACGGAAACCACCTGCCAGACCCGCCTGAACCACCTGCCGAGCACGCCGGAGCCACCTGTTCGACTCACCGGAAGCACCTGCCAGACAGGCCAAAATCAACAGCTGGCTATGCGAGAACCATCTGGCGGACAGTCCGGAATCACCTGCCAGGCATGCAGGAACCACCTCTCAGATGTAACGGAACCACGAGCCGGACACGCTGGAACCACGTCCTGGACAGACTGGAACCACCTGCCGAGCACTCCGGAACCACCTGCTCGACTCGCACGACCCACGTGCTGGACACGCCAAAATGTACTTTCGGCTACACCAGAACCACTTACCCGACACTCCAGAATCACCTGCCTGGCATGCCAGAACCACCTCTCACACGTTCCAGAAGCACGTGCCGGACATGCCGGAACGACCGATCGGACAGAACGGAACCACCTGCCAGACACGCCGGAACCACCTGCTGAACACGCCACAGCCACCTGCTCGACTCGCCGGATCCACTGGCCGGACAGGCCAATATCAACTGCTGGCTATGCCAGAACCACCTGGGGGACAGTCCGGAATCACCTGCCAGCCATGGCGGAACCACCTCTCAGACGTACAAGAACCACGTGCCGGACAAGCTCGAAACACTTACTGGACAGACTGGAACCACCTGCCGGCCACGCCTGAACCACCTGGCGAGCACGATGGAACCACCTGCCAGACACGCCAAAATCACCTGCGGGGTACACCAGAACCACTTGGAGAACTCTCCGGGATGACCTGCCGGGCATGCTGGAACCACCTCTCAGACGTACCAGAAGCACGTGGCGGACACCCCAGCACCACCTGCCGGACAGACAGCAACCACCTGCCGGACAGGCCGGAACCACCGGCTCGACCCGACGGAACCACCGCCGGACATGCAAAATCACCTGCCGGCTACGCCAGAACCACTTGGCGAACACTCCGGAATCACCTGCCGGGCATGCCGGAACCACCTCTCAGACATGCCAGAACCACGTGCCAATGACCCCGGAAGCACCTGTCGAGCACACTGGAACCACCTGCTCGACTCGCCAGAACCACCTGCCGGACATGCCAAAATCACCTGCCGGCTACGCCACAACCACTCGGCAGGCACTCCGGTATCAGCTGCCGGGCATGCCGGAACCACCTCTCAGAGGTGCCAGAACCACATTCCGGAGAGACTGGAAGCAAATGCCGAACTCGCCGGAAACACCTGCTGGACATGCCGGAACCACCTGCCTGACAGTCCAAAATCATATGCCGGCTATGCCAAAACCACTTGGTGGACGCTCCAGAATCTCCTGGAGGGCATGCCGGAACCACGTCATGGACAGACTGCAAACACCTGCCAGACACGCCAGAACCACCTTCTCGAGTCGCCAGAACCACCTGCCGGACACGCCAAAATCACCTGCCGGCTACGCCACAACCAGTTGGTGAACACTTCGGAATCACCTGCCGCGCTTGCCGGAACCACCTGCCGGTCACGCCAAAATCACCTGCCGGCTACGCCAGAACCACTCGGCAGAGACTCCGGAACCACCTCCAGGACAGACCAGAATCACCTGCCGGACACGCCGGAACCACCTGGTCGACTCGCCAGAGCCACCTGCCGGACACGCCAAAATCACCTGCCGGCTACGCCAGAACCACTCGGCAGAGACTCCGGAACCACCTCCAGGACAGACCGGAATCACCTGCCGGACACGCCGGGACCACCTGCTTGACTCGCCAGAACCTCCTGCCGGACACGCCAAAATCACCAGCCGGCTACTCCACAACCACTTGTCGAACACTCCAGAATCACCTGCCGGGCATGTTGGAAGCACCTCTCAGACGCGCCAGAACCATGTGGCAGAGAGTCCGGAATCACCTGTTGGGCATGTGGAACCACCTCTGAGACGTACCAGAACCACCTGCCGGACACGCCAAAATCACCTGCCGGCTATGCCAGAACCACTTGGCGGACACTCCGGAATCACCTGCCGGGCATGCCAGAACCAGCTCTCAGAAACACCAGAACCACATGCTGGACACGCCGGAAGCACCTGCTGAGCATGCCTGAGCCACCTGCTCGACTCGCAAGAAACACCTGCCGGACATGCCAAAATCACCTGCCGAGTACGCCAGAACCACTTGGCGGACACTCCAGAATCACAGGTCGGGCATGCCAGAACCACCTCTCAGACTTGCCAGAACCATGTTCCGGACACGCCGGTACCACCTGCCGAGTATGCCGGAACCACCTGATCCACTCCCGAGGACCACCTGCTGGACACGCCAAAATCACCTGCTGGCTACGCCAGAACCACTCGGCAGACACTCCGGAATAACCTGCCAGGCATGCCGGAACCACCTATTAGACATGCCAGAAGGACGTGTCGGACACGCCGGAAACACCTACCGGACAGACCGGAACCACCTGCCAGACATCCAGGAACCACCTGCCGAGCACGCCGGAGCTGCGTGCTCGATAGGCCGGAACCACCTGCCAGACAGGCCAAAATCAACAGCTGGCTATGCTAGAAACACCTGGCGGACAGTCCAAAATCACCTGCCTGGCATGCAGGAACCACCTCTCAGACGTAACAGAACCACGTTCCGGACACGCTGGAACCACATCCTGGACAGACTGGAACCACCTGCCGAGCTCGCCGGAACCACCTGCTCGACTGGCAGGACAATCGTGCCGGACACGCCAAAAGGAACTGCCGGCTACACCAGAACCACTTAACCGACACTCCAGAATCACCTGCCTGGCATGCCAGAACCACCTCTCAGACGTGCCAGAAGCACGTGCCGGACATGCCGGAACGACCTACGGGACAGACCGGAACCACCTGCCTGACATGCCGGAACCACCTGCCGAGCACGCCAGAGCCACCTGCTCCCCTTGCCGGAACCACCTGCCAGACAGGCCAAAATCAACAGCTGGCTGTGCGAGAACCACCTGGGGGACAGTCCGGAATCACCTGCCAGCCATGGCGGAACCACCTCTCAGACGTACCAGAACCACGTGCCGGACAATCTGGAAACACGTACTGGACAGACTGGAACCACCTGCCGGCCACGCCTGAACCACCTGCCGAGCACGACGGAACCACCTGCCGGACACGCCAAAATCACCTGCGGGCTACTCCACAACCACTTGGAGGACTCTCCGGGATGACCTGCCGGGCATGCTGGAACCACCTCTCAGACGCGCCAGAACCATGTGGCAGACAGTCCGGAATCACCTGTTGGGCATGTGGAACCACCTCTGAGACGTACCAGAACCACCTGCCGGACACGCCAAAATCACCTGCCGGCTACGCCAGAACCACTTGGCGGACACTCCGGTATCACCTGCCGGGCATGCCAGCACAACCTCTCAGAAGTGCCAGAAGCACGTGCCGGACAGGCCGGAACCATCTCCCGGACAGACTGGAGCCACAGGAAACACTCGCCGGAACCACCTGCTTGACTCACCGGTCCCACCTGCAGGACACACCAAAATCACCTGCCCGCTACACCAGAACCACTTGGCGCACAAGCCGGAATCACGTGAAGGGCATGCCGGCACAACCTCACAGACGTGCCAGAACCTCCTGCCGGACACCTCAGAACCACCTGCCAGACAGACTGCAACCACCTGCCGGACACGCGGGAACCACCGGCTCGACCCGCCGGAACCACTGCCAGACATGCAAAATCACCTGCCGGCTACACCAGAACCACTTGGCAAACAATCCGGAATCACCTGAAGGGCATGCCGGAACCACCTCTCAGACATGCCAGAACCACGTGCCAATGACACCAGAAGCACCTGCCGAGCATGCCGGAACCACCTGCTCGACTCGCCAGAACCACCTGCCAGTCATGCAAAAATCACCTGCCGGCTTCGCCACAACCAGTTGGTGAACACTTCCCCATCACCTGCCGGGCTTGCTGGAACCACCTGCCGGTCACGTCAAAATCACCTGCCAACTACGCCAGAACCACTTGTCGACACTGCGGAAACACCTGTCGGGCCGGCCAGAACTACATCTCAGACGTGCCAGAACCTTGTGCGTGTGATGCCGGAACCACACCCCGAACAGACGGAAACCACCTGCCAGACCCGCCTGAACCACCTGCCGAGCACGCCGGAGCCACCTGTTCGACTCACCGGAAGCACCTGCCAGACAGGCCAAAATCAACAGCTGGCTATGCGAGAACCATCTGGCGGACAGTCCGGAATCACCTGCCAGGCATGCAGGAACCACCTCTCAGATGTAACGGAACCACGAGCCGGACACGCTGGAACCACGTCCTGGACAGACTGGAACCACCTGCCGAGCACTCCGGAACCACCTGCTCGACTCGCACGACCCACGTGCTGGACACGCCAAAATGTACTTTCGGATACACCAGAACCACTTACCCGACACTCCAGAATCACCTGCCTGGCATGCCAGAACCACCTCTCACACGTTCCAGAAGCACGTGCCGGACATGCCGGAACGACCGATCGGACAGAACGGAACCACCTGCCAGACACGCCGGAACCACCTGCTGAACACGCCACAGCCACCTGCTCGACTCGCCGGATCCACTGGCCGGACAGGCCAATATCAACTGCTGGCTATGCCAGAACCACCTGGGGGACAGTCCGGAATCACCTGCCAGCCATGGCGGAACCACCTCTCAGACGTACAAGAACCACGTGCCGGACAAGCTCGAAACACTTACTGGACAGACTGGAACCACCTGCCGGCCACGCCTGAACCACCTGCCGAGCACGATGGAACCACCTGCCAGACACGCCAAAATCACCTGCGGGGTACACCAGAACCACTTGGAGAACTCTCCGGGATGACCTGCCGGGCATGCTGGAACCACCTCTCAGACGTACCAGAAGCACGTGGCGGACACCCCAGCACCACCTGCCGGACAGACCGCAACCACCTGCCGGACAGGCCGGAACCACCGGCTCGACCCGACGGAACCACCGCCGGACATGCAAAATCACCTGCCGGCTACGCCAGAACCACTTGGCGAACACTCCGGAATCACCTGCCGGGCATGCCGGAACCACCTCTCAGACATGCCAGAACCACGTGCCAATGACCCCGGAAGCACCTGTCGAGCACACGGAACCACCTGCTCGACTCGCCAGAACCACCTGCCGGACATGCCAAAATCACCTGCCGGCTACGCCACAACCACTCGGCAGGCACTCCGGTATCAGCTGCTGGGCATGCCGGAACCACCTCTCAGATGTGCCAGAACCACATGCTGGAGAGACTGGAAGCAACTGCCGAACTCGCCGGAAACACCTGCTGGACATGCCGGAACCACCTGCCTGACAGTCCAAAATCATATGCCGGCTATGCCAAAACCACTTGGTGGACGCTCCAGAATCTCCTGGAGGGCATGCCGGAACCACGTCATGGACAGACTGCAAACACCTGCCAGACACGCCAGAACCACCTTCTCGAGTCGCCAGAACCACCTGCCGGACACGCCAAAATCACCTGCCGGCTACGCCACAACCAGTTGGTGAACACTTCGGAATCACCTGCCGCGCTTGCCGGAACCACCTGCCGGTCACGCCAAAATCACCTGCCGGCTACGCCAGAACCACTCAGCAGAGACTCCGGAACCACCTCCAGGACAGACCAGAATCACCTGCCGGACACGCCGGAACCACCTGCTCGACTCGCCAGAGCCACCTGCCGGACACGCCAAAATCACCTGCCGGCTACGCCAGAACCACTCAGCAGAGACTCCGGAACCACCTCCAGGACAGACCGGAATCACCTGCCAGACACGCCGGGACCACCTGCTTGACTCGCCAGAACCTCCTGCCGGACACGCCAAAATCACCAGCCGGCTACTCCACAACCACTTGTCGAACACTCCAGAATCACCTGCCGGGCATGTTGGAAGCACCTCTCAGACGCGCCAGAACCATGTGGCAGAGAGTCCGGAATCACCTGTTGGGCATGTGGAACCACCTCTGAGACGTACCAGAACCACCTGCCGGACACGCCAAAATCACCTGCCGGCTATGCCAGAACCACTTGGCGGACACTCCGGAATCACCTGCCGGGCATGCCAGAACCAGCTCTCAGAAACACCAGAACCACATGCTGGACACGCCGGAAGCACCTGCTGAGCATGCCTGAGCCACCTGCTCGACTCGCAAGAAACACCTGCCGGACATGCCAAAATCACCTGCCGAGTACGCCAGAACCACTTGGCGGACACTCCGGAATCACAGGTCGGGCATGCCGGAACCACCTCTCAGACTTGCCAGAACCATGTTCCGGACACGCCGGTACCACCTGCCGAGTATGCCGGAACCACCTGATCCACTCCCGAGGACCACCTGCTGGACACGCCAAAATCACCTGCTGGCTACGCCAGAACCACTCGGCAGACACTCCGGAATAACCTGCCAGGCATGCCGGAACCACCTATTAGACATGCCAGAAGGACGTGTCAGACACGCCGGAAACACCTACCGGACAGACCGGAACCACCTGCCAGACATCCAGGAACCACCTGCCGAGCACGCCGGAGCTGCGTGTTCGATAGGCCGGAACCACCTGCCAGACAGGCCAAAATCAACAGCTGGCTATGCTAGAAACACCTGGCGGACAGTCCAAAATCACCTGCCTGGCATGCAGGAACCACCTCTCAGACGTAACAGAACCACGTTCCGGACACGCTGGAACCACATCCTGGACAGACTGGAACCACCTGCCGAGCTCGCCGGAACCACCTGCTCGACTGGCAGGACAATCGTGCCGGACACGCCAAAAGGAACTGCCGGCTACACCAGAACCACTTAACCGACACTCCAGAATCACCTGCCTGGCATGCCAGAACCACCTCTCAGACGTGCCAGAAGCACGTGCCGGACATGCCGGAACGACCTACGGGACAGACCGGAACCACCTGCCTGACATGCCGGAACCACCTGCCGAGCACGCCAGAGCCACCTGCTCCCCTTGCCGGAACCACCTGCCAGACAGGCCAAAATCAACAGCTGGCTGTGCGAGAACCACCTGGGGGACAGTCCGGAATCACCTGCCAGCCATGGCGGAACCACCTCTCAGACGTACCAGAACCACGTGCCGGACAATCTGGAAACACGTACTGGACAGACTGGAACCACCTGCCGGCCACGCCTGAACCACCTGCCGAGCACGACGGAACCACCTGCCGGACACGCCAAAATCACCTGCGGGCTACTCCACAACCACTTGGAGGACTCTCCGGGATGACCTGCCGGGCATGCTGGAACCACCTCTCAGACGCGCCAGAACCATGTGGCAGACAGTCCGGAATCACCTGTTGGGCATGTGGAACCACCTCTGAGACGTACCAGAACCACCTGCCGGACACGCCAAAATCACCTGCCGGCTACGCCAGAACCACTTGGCGGACACTCCGGAATCACCTGCCGGGCATGCCAGCACAACCTCTCAGAAGTGCCAGAAGCACGTGCCGGACAGGCCGGAACCATCTCCCGGACAGACTGGAACCACAGGAAACACTCGCCGGAACCACCTGCTTGACTCACCGGTCCCACCTGCAGGACACACCAAAATCACCTGCCCGCTACACCAGAACCACTTGGCGCACAAGCCGGAATCACGTGAAGGGCATGCCGGCACAACCTCACAGACGTGCCAGAACCTCCTGCCGGACACCTCAGAACCACCTGCCAGACAGACTGCAACCACCTGCCGGACACGCGGGAACCACCGGCTCGACCCGCCGGAACCACTGCCAGACATGCAAAATCACCTGCCGGCTACACCAGAACCACTTGGCAAACAATCCGGAATCACCTGAAGGGCATGCCGGAACCACCTCTCAGACATGCCAGAACCACGTGCCAATGACACCAGAAGCACCTGCCGAGCATGCCGGAACCACCTGCTCGATTCGCCAGAACCACCTGCCAGTCATGCAAAAATCACCTGCCGGCTTCGCCACAACCAGTTGGTGAACACTTCCCCATCACCTGCCGGGCTTGCTGGAACCACCTGCCGGTCACGTCAAAATCACCTGCCAACTACGCCAGAACCACTTGTCGACACTGCGGAAACACCTGTCGGGCCGGCCAGAACTACATCTCAGACGTGCCAGAACCTTGTGCGTGTGATGCCGGAACCACACCCCGAACAGACGGAAACCACCTGCCAGACCCGCCTGAACCACCTGCCGAGCACGCCGGAGCCACCTGTACGACTCACCGGAAGCACCTGCCAGACAGGCCAAAATCAACAGCTGGCTATGCGAGAACCATCTGGCGGACAGTCCGGAATCACCTGCCGGGCATGCAGGAACCACCTCTCAGATGTAACGGAACCACGAGCCGGACACGCTGGAACCACGTCCTGGACAGACTGGAACCACCTGCCGAGCACTCCGGAACCACCTGCTCGACTCGCACGACCCACGTGCTGGACACGCCAAAATGAACTTTCGGCTACACCAGAACCACTTACCCGACACTCCAGAATCACCTGCCTGGCATGCCAGAACCACCTCTCAGACATGCCAGAACCACGTACCAATGACCCCGGAAGCACCTGTCGAGCACACGGAACCACCTGCTCGACTCGCCAGAACCACCTGCCGGACACGCCAAAATCACCTGCCGGCTACGCCACAACCACTCGGCAGCACTCCGGTATCAGCTGCCGGGCATGCCGGAACCACCTCTCAGAGGTGCCAGAACCACATGCCGGAGAGACTGGAATCAACTGCCGAACTCGCCGGAAACACCTGCTGGACATGCCGGAACCACCTGCCTGACAGTCCAAAATCATATGCCGGCTATGCCAAAACCACTTGGTGGACGCTCCAGAATCTCCTGGAGGGCATGCCGGAACCACGTCATGGACAGACTGCAAACACCTGCCAGACACGCCAGAACCACCTTCTCGAGTCGCCAGAACCACCTGCCGGCCACGCCAAAATCACCTGCCGGCTACGCCACAACCAGTTGGTGAACACTTCGGAATCACCTGCCGCGCTTGCCGGAACCACCTGCCGGTCACGCCAAAATCACCTGCTGGCTACGCCAGAACCACTCGGCAGAGACTCCGGAACCACCTCCAGGACAGACCAGAATCACCTGCCGGACACGCCGGAACCACCTGCTCGACTCGCCAGAGCCACCTGCCGGACACGCCAAAATCACCTGCCGGCTACGCCAGAACCACTCGGCAGAGACTCCGGAACCACCTCCAGGACAGACCGGAATCACCTGCCGGACACGCCGGGACCACCTGCTTGACTCGCCAGAACCACCTGCCGGACACGCCAAAATCACCAGCCGGCTACTCCACAACCACTTGTCGAACACTCCAGAATCACCTGCCGGGCATGTTGGAAGCACCTCTCAGACGCGCCAGAACCATGTGGCAGAGAGTCCGGAATCACCTGTTGGGCATGTGGAACCACCTCTGAGACGTACCAGAACCACCTGCCGGACACGCCAAAATCACCTGCCGGCTATGCCAGAACCACTTGGCGGACACTCCGGAATCACCTGCCGGGCATGCCAGAACCAGCTCTCAGAAACACCAGAACCACATGCTGGACACGCCGGAAGCACCTGCTGAGCATGCCTGAGCCACCTGCTCGACTCGCAAGAAACACCTGCCGGACATGCCAAAATCACCTGCCGAGTACGCCAGAACCACTTGGCGGACACTCCGGAATCACAGGTCGGGCATGCCAGAACCACCTCTCAGACTTGCCAGAACCATGGTCCGGACACGCCGGTACCACCTGCCGAGTATGCCGGAACCACCTGATCCACTCCCGAGGACCACCTGCTGGACACGCCAAAATCACCTGCTGGCTACGCCAGAACCACTCGGCAGACACTCCGGAATAACCTGCCAGGCATGCCGGAACCACCTATTAGACATGCCAGAAGGACGTGTCGGACACGCCGGAAACACCTACCGGACAGACCGGAACCACCTGCCAGACATCCAGGAACCACCTGCCGAGCACGCCGGAGCTGCGTGCTCGATAGGCCGGAACCACCTGCCAGACAGGCCAAAATCAACAGCTGGCTATGCTAGAAACACCTGGCGGACAGTCCAAAATCACCTGCCTGGCATGCAGGAACCACCTCTCAGACGTAACAGAACCACGTTCCGGACACGCTGGAACCACATCCTGGACAGACTGGAACCACCTGCCGAGCTCGCCGGAACCACCTGCTCGACTGGCAGGACAATCGTGCCGGACACGCCAAAAGGAACTGCCGGCTACACCAGAACCACTTAACCGACACTCCAGAATCACCTGCCTGGCATGCCAGAACCACCTCTCAGACGTGCCAGAAGCACGTGCCGGACATGCCGGAACGACCTACGGGACAGACCGGAACCACCTGCCTGACATGCCGGAACCACCTGCCGAGCACGCCAGAGCCACCTGCTCCCCTTGCCGGAACCACCTGCCAGACAGGCCAAAATCAACAGCTGGCTGTGCGAGAACCACCTGGGGGACAGTCCGGAATCACCTGCCAGCCATGGCGGAACCACCTCTCAGACGTACCAGAACCACGTGCCGGACAATCTGGAAACACGTACTGGACAGACTGGAACCACCTGCCGGCCACGCCTGAACCACCTGCCGAGCACGACGGAACCACCTGCCGGACACGCCAAAATCACCTGCGGGCTACTCCACAACCACTTGGAGGACTCTCCGGGATGACCTGCCGGGCATGCTGGAACCACCTCTCAGACGCGCCAGAACCATGTGGCAGACAGTCCGGAATCACCTGTTGGGCATGTGGAACCACCTCTGAGACGTACCAGAACCACCTGCCGGACACGCCAAAATCACCTGCCGGCTACGCCAGAACCACTTGGCGGACGCTCCGGTATCACCTGCCGGGCATGCCAGCACAACCTCTCAGAAGTGCCAGAAGCACGTGCCGGACAGGCTGGAACCATCTCCCGGACAGACTGGAACCACAGGAAACACTCGCCGGAACCACCTGCTTGACTCACCGGTCCCACCTGCAGGACACACCAAAATCACCTGCCCGCTACACCAGAACCACTTGGCGCACAAGCCGGAATCACGTGAAGGGCATGCCGGCACAACCTCACAGACGTGCCAGAACCTCCTGCCGGACACCTCAGAACCACCTGCCAGACAGACTGCAACCACCTGCCGGACACGCGGGAACCACCGGCTCGACCCGCCGGAACCACTGCCAGACATGCAAAATCACCTGCCGGCTACACCAGAACCACTTGGCAAACAATCCGGAATCACCTGAAGGGCATGCCGGAACCACCTCTCAGACATGCCAGAACCACGTGCCAATGACACCAGAAGCACCTGCCGAGCATGCCGGAACCACCTGCTCGACTCGCCAGAACCACCTGCCAGTCATGCAAAAATCACCTGCCGGCTTCGCCACAACCAGTTGGTGAACACTTCCCCATCACCTGCCGGGCTTGCTGGAACCACCTGCCGGTCACGTCAAAATCACCTGCCAACTACGCCAGAACCACTTGTCGACACTGCGGAAACACCTGTCGGGCCGGCCAGAACTACATCTCAGACGTGCCAGAACCTTGTGCGTGTGATGCCGGAACCACACCCCGAACAGACGGAAACCACCTGCCAGACCCGCCTGAACCACCTGCCGAGCACGCCGGAGCCACCTCTCAGACATGCCAGAACCACGTGCCAATGACCCCGGAAGCACCTGTCGAGCACGCCGGAACCACCTGCTCGACTCGCCAGAACCACCTGCCGGACACGCCAAAATCACCTGCCGGCTACGCCACAACCACTCGGCAGGCACTCCGGTATCAGCTGCCGGGCATGCCGGAACCGCCTCTCAGAGGTGCCAGAACCACATGCCGGAGAGACTGGAAGCAACTGCCGAACTCGCCGGAAACACCTGCTGGACATGCCGGAACCACCTGCCTGACAGTCCAAAATCATATGCCGGCTATGCCAAAACCACTTGGTGGACGCTCCAGAATCTCCTGGAGGGCATGCCGGAACCACGTCATGGACAGACTGCAAACACCTGCCAGACACGCCAGAACCACCTTCTCGAGTCGCCAGAACCACCTGCCGGACACGCCAAAATCACCTGCCGGCTACGCCACAACCAGTTGGTGAACACTTCGGAATCACCTGCCGCGCTTGCCGGAACCACCTGCCGGTCACGCCAAAATCACCTGCCGGCTACGCCAGAACCACTCGGCAGAGACTCCGGAACCACCTCCAGGACAGACCAGAATCACCTGCCGGACACGCCGGAACCACCTGCTCGACTCGCCAGAGCCACCTGCCGGACACGCCAAAATCACCTGCCGGCTACGCCAGAACCACTCGGCAGAGACTCCGGAACCACCTCCAGGACAGACCGGAATCACCTGCCGGACACGCCGGGACCACCTGCTTGACTCGCCAGAACCACCTGCCGGACACGCCAAAATCACCAGCCGGCTACTCCACAACCACTTGTCGAACACTCCAGAATCACCTGCCGGGCATGTTGGAAGCACCTCTCAGACGCGCCAGAACCATGTGGCAGAGAGTCCGGAATCACCTGTTGGGCATGTGGAACCACCTCTGAGACGTACCAGAACCACCTGCCGGACACGCCAAAATCACCTGCCGGCTATGCCAGAACCACTTGGCGGACACTCCGGAATCACCTGCCGGGCATGCCAGAACCAGCTCTCAGAAACACCAGAACCACATGCTGGACACGCCGGAAGCACCTGCTGAGCATGCCTGAGCCACCTGCTCGACTCGCAAGAAACACCTGCCGGACACGCCAAAATCACCTGCCGAGTACGCCAGAACCACTTGGCGGACACTCCGGAATCACAGGTCGGGCATGCCAGAACCACCTCTCAGACTTGCCAGAACCATGGTCCGGACACGCCGGTACCACCTGCCGAGTATGCCGGAACCACCTGATCCACTCCCGAGGACCACCTGCTGGACACGCCAAAATCACCTGCTGGCTACGCCAGAACCACTCGGCAGACACTCCGGAATAACCTGCCAGGCATGCCGGAACCACCTATTAGACATGCCAGAAGGACGTGTCGGACACGCCGGAAACACCTACCGGACAGACCGGAACCACCTGCCAGACATCCAGGAACCACCTGCCGAGCACGCCGGAGCTGCGTGCTCGATAGGCCGGAACCACCTGCCAGACAGGCCAAAATCAACAGCTGGCTATGCTAGAAACACCTGGCGGACAGTCCAAAATCACCTGCCTGGCATGCAGGAACCACCTCTCAGACGTAACAGAACCACGTTCCGGACACGCTGGAACCACATCCTGGACAGACTGGAACCACCTGCCGAGCTCGCCGGAACCACCTGCTCGACTGGCAGGACAATCGTGCCGGACACGCCAAAAGGAACTGCCGGCTACACCAGAACCACTTAACCGACACTCCAGAATCACCTGCCTGGCATGCCAGAACCACCTCTCAGACGTGCCAGAAGCACGTGCCGGACATGCCGGAACGACCTACGGGACAGACCGGAACCACCTGCCTGACATGCCGGAACCACCTGCCGAGCACGCCAGAGCCACCTGCTCCCCTTGCCGGAACCACCTGCCAGACAGGCCAAAATCAACAGCTGGCTGTGCGAGAACCACCTGGGGGACAGTCCGGAATCACCTGCCAGCCATGGCGGAACCACCTCTCAGACGTACCAGAACCACGTGCCGGACAATCTGGAAACACGTACTGGACAGACTGGAACCACCTGCCGGCCACGCCTGAACCACCTGCCGAGCACGACGGAACCACCTGCCGGACACGCCAAAATCACCTGCGGGCTACTCCACAACCACTTGGAGGACTCTCCGGGATGACCTGCCGGGCATGCTGGAACCACCTCTCAGACGCGCCAGAACCATGTGGCAGACAGTCCGGAATCACCTGTTGGGCATGTGGAACCACCTCTGAGACGTACCAGAACCACCTGCCGGACACGCCAAAATCACCTGCCGGCTACGCCAGAACCACTTGGCGGACACTCCGGAATCACCTGCCAGGCATGCCAGCACAACCTCTCAGAAGTGCCAGAAGCACGTGCCGGACAGGCCGGAACCATCTCCCGGACAGACTGGAACCACAGGAAACACTCGCCGGAACCACCTGCTTGACTCACCGGTCCCACCTGCAGGACACACCAAAATCACCTGCCCGCTACACCAGAACCACTTGGCGCACAAGCCGGAATCACGTGAAGGGCATGCCGGCACAACCTCACAGACGTGCCAGAACCTCCTGCCGGACACCTCAGAACCACCTGCCAGACAGACTGCAACCACCTGCCGGACACGCGGGAACCACCGGCTCGACCCGCCGGAACCACTGCCACACATGCAAAATCACCTGCCGGCTACACCAGAACCACTTGGCAAACAATCCGGAATCACCTGAAGGGCATGCCGGAACCACCTCTCAGACATGCCAGAACCACGTGCCAATGACACCAGAAGCACCTGCCGAGCATGCCGGAACCACCTGCTCGACTCGCCAGAACCACCTGCCAGTCATGCAAAAATCACCTGCCGGCTTCGCCACAACCAGTTGGTGAACACTTCCCCATCACCTGCCGGGCTTGCTGGAACCACCTGCCGGTCACGTCAAAATCACCTGCCAACTACGCCAGAACCACTTGTCGACACTGCGGAAACACCTGTCGGGCCGGCCAGAACTACATCTCAGACGTGCCAGAACCTTGTGCGTGTGATGCCGGAACCACACCCCGAACAGACGGAAACCACCTGCCAGACCCGCCTGAACCACCTGCCGAGCACGCCGGAGCCACCTGTTCGACTCACCGGAAGCACCTGCCAGACAGGCCAAAATCAACAGCTGGCTATGCGAGAACCATCTGGCGGACAGTCCGGAATCACCTGCCGGGCATGCAGGAACCACCTCTCAGATGTAACGGAACCACGAGCCGGACACGCTGGAACCACGTCCTGGACAGACTGGAACCACCTGCCGAGCACTCCGGAACCACCTGCTCGACTCGCACGACCCACGTGCTGGACACGCCAAAATGAACTTTCGGCTACACCAGAACCACTTACCCGACACTCCAGAATCACCTGCCTGGCATGCCAGAACCACCTCTCACACGTTCCAGAAGCACGTGCCGGACATGCCGGAACGACCTATCGGACAGAACGGAACCACCTGCCAGACACGCCGGAACCACCTGCTGAACACGCCACAGCCACCTGCTCGACTCGCCGGATCCACCGGCCGGACAGGCCAATATCAACTGCTGGCTATGCCAGAACCACCTGGGGGACAGTCCGGAATCACCTGCCAGCCATGGCGGAACCACCTCTCAGACGTACAAGAACCACGTGCCGGACAAGCTGGAAACACTTACTGGACAGACTGGAACCACCTGCCGGCCACGCCTGAACCACCTGCCGAGCACGATGGAACCACCTGCCGGACACGCCAAAATCACCTGCGGGGTACACCAGAACCACTTGGAGAACTCTCCGGGATGACCTGCCGGGCATGCTGGAACCACCTCTCAGACGTACCAGAAGCACGTGGCGGACACCCCAGCACCACCTGCCGGACAGACCGCAACCACCTGCCGGACAGGCCGGAACCACCGGCTCGACCCGCCGGAACCACCGCCAGACATGCAAAATCACCTGCCGGCTACGCCAGAACCACTTGGCGAACACTCCGGAATCACCTGCCGGGCATGCCGGAACCACCTCTCAGACATGCCAGAACCACGTGCCAATGACCGCGGAAGCACCTGTCGAGCACGCCGGAACCACCTGCTCGACTCGCCAGAACCACCTGCCGGACACGCCAAAATCACCTGCCGGCTACGCCAGAACCACTTGGCGGACACTCCGGTATCACCTGCCGGGCATGCCAGCACAACCTCTCAGAAGTGCCAGAAGCACGTGCCGGACAGGCCGGAACCATCTCCCGGACAGACTGGAACCACAGGAAACACTCGCCGGAACCACCTGCTTGACTCACCGGTCCCACCTGCAGGACACACCAAAATCACCTGCCTGCTACACCAGAACCACTTGGCGCACAAGCCGGAATCACGTGAAGGGCATGCCGGCACAACCTCACAGACGTGCCAGAACCTCCTGCCGGACACCTCAGAACCACCTGCCAGACAGACTGCAACCACCTGCCGGACACGCGGGAACCACCGGCTCGACCCGCCGGAACCACTGCCAGACATGCAAAATCACCTGCCGGCTACACCAGAACCACTTGGCAAACAATCCGGAATCACCTGAAGGGCATGCCGGAACCACCTCTCAGACATGCCAGAACCACGTGCCAATGACACCAGAAGCACCTGCCGAGCATGCCGGAACCACCTGCTCGACTCGCCAGAACCACCTGCCAGTCATGCAAAAATCACCTGCCGGCTTCGCCACAACCAGTTGGTGAACACTTCCCCATCACCTGCCGGGCTTGCTGGAACCACCTGCCGGTCACGTCAAAATCACCTGCCAACTACGCCAGAACCACTTGTCGACACTGCGGAAACACCTGTCGGGCCGGCCAGAACTACATCTCAGACGTGCCAGAACCTTGTGCGTGTGATGCCGGAACCACACCCCGAACAGACGGAAACCACCTGCCAGACCCGCCTGAACCACCTGCCGAGCACGCCGGAGCCACCTCTCAGACATGCCAGAACCACGTGCCAATGACCCCGGAAGCACCTGTCGAGCACGCCGGAACCACCTGCTCGACTCGCCAGAACCACCTGCCGGACACGCCAAAATCACCTGCCGGCTACGCCACAACCACTCGGCAGGCACTCCGGTATCAGCTGCCGGGCATGCCGGAACCGCCTCTCAGAGGTGCCAGAACCACATGCCGGAGAGACTGGAAGCAACTGCCGAACTCGCCGGAAACACCTGCTGGACATGCCGGAACCACCTGCCTGACAGTCCAAAATCATATGCCGGCTATGCCAAAACCACTTGGTGGACGCTCCAGAATCTCCTGGAGGGCATGCCGGAACCACGTCATGGACAGACTGCAAACACCTGCCAGACACGCCAGAACCACCTTCTCGAGTCGCCAGAACCACCTGCCGGACACGCCAAAATCACCTGCCGGCTACGCCACAACCAGTTGGTGAACACTTCGGAATCACCTGCCGCGCTTGCCGGAACCACCTGCCGGTCACGCCAAAATCACCTGCCGGCTACGCCAGAACCACTCGGCAGAGACTCCGGAACCACCTCCAGGACAGACCAGAATCACCTGCCGGACACGCCGGAACCACCTGCTCGACTCGCCAGAGCCACCTGCCGGACACGCCAAAATCACCTGCCGGCTACGCCAGAACCACTCGGCAGAGACTCCGGAACCACCTCCAGGACAGACCGGAATCACCTGCCGGACACGCCGGGACCACCTGCTTGACTCGCCAGAACCACCTGCCGGACACGCCAAAATCACCAGCCGGCTACTCCACAACCACTTGTCGAACACTCCAGAATCACCTGCCGGGCATGTTGGAAGCACCTCTCAGACGCGCCAGAACCATGTGGCAGAGAGTCCGGAATCACCTGTTGGGCATGTGGAACCACCTCTGAGACGTACCAGAACCACCTGCCGGACACGCCAAAATCACCTGCCGGCTATGCCAGAACCACTTGGCGGACACTCCGGAATCACCTGCCGGGCATGCCAGAACCAGCTCTCAGAAACACCAGAACCACATGCTGGACACGCCGGAAGCACCTGCTGAGCATGCCTGAGCCACCTGCTCGACTCGCAAGAAACACCTGCCGGACACGCCAAAATCACCTGCCGAGTACGCCAGAACCACTTGGCGGACACTCCGGAATCACAGGTCGGGCATGCCAGAACCACCTCTCAGACTTGCCAGAACCATGGTCCGGACACGCCGGTACCACCTGCCGAGTATGCCGGAACCACCTGATCCACTCCCGAGGACCACCTGCTGGACACGCCAAAATCACCTGCTGGCTACGCCAGAACCACTCGGCAGACACTCCGGAATAACCTGCCAGGCATGCCGGAACCACCTATTAGACATGCCAGAAGGACGTGTCGGACACGCCGGAAACACCTACCGGACAGACCGGAACCACCTGCCAGACATCCAGGAACCACCTGCCGAGCACGCCGGAGCTGCGTGCTCGATAGGCCGGAACCACCTGCCAGACAGGCCAAAATCAACAGCTGGCTATGCTAGAAACACCTGGCGGACAGTCCAAAATCACCTGCCTGGCATGCAGGAACCACCTCTCAGACGTAACAGAACCACGTTCCGGACACGCTGGAACCACATCCTGGACAGACTGGAACCACCTGCCGAGCTCGCCGGAACCACCTGCTCGACTGGCAGGACAATCGTGCCGGACACGCCAAAAGGAACTGCCGGCTACACCAGAACCACTTAACCGACACTCCAGAATCACCTGCCTGGCATGCCAGAACCACCTCTCAGACGTGCCAGAAGCACGTGCCGGACATGCCGGAACGACCTACGGGACAGACCGGAACCACCTGCCTGACATGCCGGAACCACCTGCCGAGCACGCCAGAGCCACCTGCTCCCCTTGCCGGAACCACCTGCCAGACAGGCCAAAATCAACAGCTGGCTGTGCGAGAACCACCTGGGGGACAGTCCGGAATCACCTGCCAGCCATGGCGGAACCACCTCTCAGACGTACCAGAACCACGTGCCGGACAATCTGGAAACACGTACTGGACAGACTGGAACCACCTGCCGGCCACGCCTGAACCACCTGCCGAGCACGACGGAACCACCTGCCGGACACGCCAAAATCACCTGCGGGCTACTCCACAACCACTTGGAGGACTCTCCGGGATGACCTGCCGGGCATGCTGGAACCACCTCTCAGACGCGCCAGAACCATGTGGCAGACAGTCCGGAATCACCTGTTGGGCATGTGGAACCACCTCTGAGACGTACCAGAACCACCTGCCGGACACGCCAAAATCACCTGCCGGCTACGCCAGAACCACTTGGCGGACACTCCGGAATCACCTGCCAGGCATGCCAGCACAACCTCTCAGAAGTGCCAGAAGCACGTGCCGGACAGGCCGGAACCATCTCCCGGACAGACTGGAACCACAGGAAACACTCGCCGGAACCACCTGCTTGACTCACCGGTCCCACCTGCAGGACACACCAAAATCACCTGCCCGCTACACCAGAACCACTTGGCGCACAAGCCGGAATCACGTGAAGGGCATGCCGGCACAACCTCACAGACGTGCCAGAACCTCCTGCCGGACACCTCAGAACCACCTGCCAGACAGACTGCAACCACCTGCCGGACACGCGGGAACCACCGGCTCGACCCGCCGGAACCACTGCCACACATGCAAAATCACCTGCCGGCTACACCAGAACCACTTGGCAAACAATCCGGAATCACCTGAAGGGCATGCCGGAACCACCTCTCAGACATGCCAGAACCACGTGCCAATGACACCAGAAGCACCTGCCGAGCATGCCGGAACCACCTGCTCGACTCGCCAGAACCACCTGCCAGTCATGCAAAAATCACCTGCCGGCTTCGCCACAACCAGTTGGTGAACACTTCCCCATCACCTGCCGGGCTTGCTGGAACCACCTGCCGGTCACGTCAAAATCACCTGCCAACTACGCCAGAACCACTTGTCGACACTGCGGAAACACCTGTCGGGCCGGCCAGAACTACATCTCAGACGTGCCAGAACCTTGTGCGTGTGATGCCGGAACCACACCCCGAACAGACGGAAACCACCTGCCAGACCCGCCTGAACCACCTGCCGAGCACGCCGGAGCCACCTGTTCGACTCACCGGAAGCACCTGCCAGACAGGCCAAAATCAACAGCTGGCTATGCGAGAACCATCTGGCGGACAGTCCGGAATCACCTGCCGGGCATGCAGGAACCACCTCTCAGATGTAACGGAACCACGAGCCGGACACGCTGGAACCACGTCCTGGACAGACTGGAACCACCTGCCGAGCACTCCGGAACCACCTGCTCGACTCGCACGACCCACGTGCTGGACACGCCAAAATGAACTTTCGGCTACACCAGAACCACTTACCCGACACTCCAGAATCACCTGCCTGGCATGCCAGAACCACCTCTCACACGTTCCAGAAGCACGTGCCGGACATGCCGGAACGACCTATCGGACAGAACGGAACCACCTGCCAGACACGCCGGAACCACCTGCTGAACACGCCACAGCCACCTGCTCGACTCGCCGGATCCACCGGCCGGACAGGCCAATATCAACTGCTGGCTATGCCAGAACCACCTGGGGGACAGTCCGGAATCACCTGCCAGCCATGGCGGAACCACCTCTCAGACGTACAAGAACCACGTGCCGGACAAGCTGGAAACACTTACTGGACAGACTGGAACCACCTGCCGGCCACGCCTGAACCACCTGCCGAGCACGATGGAACCACCTGCCGGACACGCCAAAATCACCTGCGGGGTACACCAGAACCACTTGGAGAACTCTCCGGGATGACCTGCCGGGCATGCTGGAACCACCTCTCAGACGTACCAGAAGCACGTGGCGGACACCCCAGCACCACCTGCCGGACAGACCGCAACCACCTGCCGGACAGGCCGGAACCACCGGCTCGACCCGCCGGAACCACCGCCAGACATGCAAAATCACCTGCCGGCTACGCCAGAACCACTTGGCGAACACTCCGGAATCACCTGCCGGGCATGCCGGAACCACCTCTCAGACATGCCAGAACCACGTGCCAATGACCGCGGAAGCACCTGTCGAGCACGCCGGAACCACCTGCTCGACTCGCCAGAACCACCTGCCGGACACGCCAAAATCACCTGCCAGCTACGCCACAACCACTCGGCAGGCACTCCGGTATCAGCTGCCGGGCATGCCGGAACCGCCTCTCAGAGGTGCCAGAACCACATGCCGGAGAGACTGGAAGCAACTGCCGAACTCGCCGGAAACACCTGCTGGACATGCCGGAACCACCTGCCTGACAGTCCAAAATCATATGCCGGCTATGCCAAAACCACTTGGTGGACGCTCCAGAATCTCCTGGAGGGCATGCCGGAACCACGTCATGGACAGACTGCAAACACCTGCCAGACACGCCAGAACCACCTTCTCGAGTCGCCAGAACCACCTGCCGGACACGCCAAAATCACCTGCCGGCTACGCCACAACCAGTTGGTGAACACTTCGGAATCACCTGCCGCGCTTGCCGGAACCACCTGCCGGTCACGCCAAAATCACCTGCCGGCTACGCCAGAACCACTCGGCAGAGACTCCGGAACCACCTCCAGGACAGACCAGAATCACCTGCCGGACACGCCGGAACCACCTGCTCGACTCGCCAGAGCCACCTGCCGGACACGCCAAAATCACCTGCCGGCTACGCCAGAACCACTCGGCAGAGACTCCGGAACCACCTCCAGGACAGACCGGAATCACCTGCCGGACACGCCGGGACCACCTGCTTGACTCGCCAGAACCACCTGCCAGACACGCCAAAATCACCAGCCGGCTACTCCACAACCACTTGTCGAACACTCCAGAATCACCTGCCGGGCATGTTGGAAGCACCTCTCAGACGCGCCAGAACCATGTGGCAGAGAGTCCGGAATCACCTGTTGGGCATGTGGAACCACCTCTGAGACGTACCAGAACCACCTGCCGGACACGCCAAAATCACCTGCCGGCTATGCCAGAACCACTTGGCGGACACTCCGGAATCACCTGCCGGGCATGCCAGAACCAGCTCTCAGAAACACCAGAACCACATGCTGGACACGCCGGAAGCACCTGCTGAGCATGCCTGAGCCACCTGCTCGACTCGCAAGAAACACCTGCCGGACACGCCAAAATCACCTGCCGAGTACGCCAGAACCACTTGGCGGACACTCCGGAATCACAGGTCGGGCATGCCAGAACCACCTCTCAGACTTGCCAGAACCATGGTCCGGACACGCCGGTACCACCTGCCGAGTATGCCGGAACCACCTGATCCACTCCCGAGGACCACCTGCTGGACACGCCAAAATCACCTGCTGGCTACGCCAGAACCACTCGGCAGACACTCCGGAATAACCTGCCAGGCATGCCGGAACCACCTATTAGACATGCCAGAAGGACGTGTCGGACACGCCGGAAACACCTACCGGACAGACCGGAACCACCTGCCAGACATCCAGGAACCACCTGCCGAGCACGCCGGAGCTGCGTGCTCGATAGGCCGGAACCACCTGCCAGACAGGCCAAAATCAACAGCTGGCTATGCTAGAAACACCTGGCGGACAGTCCAAAATCACCTGCCTGGCATGCAGGAACCACCTCTCAGACGTAACAGAACCACGTTCCGGACACGCTGGAACCACATCCTGGACAGACTGGAACCACCTGCCGAGCTCGCCGGAACCACCTGCTCGACTGGCAGGACAATCGTGCCGGACACGCCAAAAGGAACTGCCGGCTACACCAGAACCACTTAACCGACACTCCAGAATCACCTGCCTGGCATGCCAGAACCACCTCTCAGACGTGCCAGAAGCACGTGCCGGACATGCCGGAACGACCTATGTGACAGACCGGAACCACCTGCCTGACATGCCGGAACCACCTGCCGAGCACGCCAGAGCCACCTGCTCCCCTTGCCGGAACCACCTGCCAGACAGGCCAAAATCAACAGCTGGCTGTGCGAGAACCACCTGGGGGACAGTCCGGAATCACCTGCCAGCCATGGCGGAACCACCTCTCAGACGTACCAGAACCACGTGCCGGACAATCTGGAAACACGTACTGGACAGACTGGAACCACCTGCCGGCCACGCCTGAACCACCTGCCGAGCACGACGGAACCACCTGCCGGACACGCCAAAATCACCTGCGGGCTACTCCACAACCACTTGGAGGACTCTCCGGGATGACCTGCCGGGCATGCTGGAACCACCTCTCAGACGCGCCAGAACCATGTGGCAGACAGTCCGGAATCACCTGTTGGGCATGTGGAACCACCTCTGAGACGTACCAGAACCACCTGCCGGACACGCCAAAATCACCTGCCGGCTACGCCAGAACCACTTGGCGGACACTCCGGAATCACCTGCCGGGCATGCCAGCACAACCTCTCAGAAGTGCCAGAAGCACGTGCCGGACAGGCCGGAACCATCTCCCGGACAGACTGGAACCACAGGAAACACTCGCCGGAACCACCTGCTTGACTCACCGGTCCCACCTGCAGGACACACCAAAATCACCTGCCCGCTACACCAGAACCACTTGGCGCACAAGCCGGAATCACGTGAAGGGCATGCCGGCACAACCTCACAGAAGTGCCAGAACCTCCTGCCGGACACCTCAGAACCACCTGCCAGACAGACTGCAACCACCTGCCGGACACGCGGGAACCACCGGCTCGACCCGCCGGAACCACTGCCAGACATGCAAAATCACCTGCCGGCTACACCAGAACCACTTGGCAAACAATCCGGAATCACCTGAAGGGCATGCCGGAACCACCTCTCAGACATGCCAGAACCACGTGCCAATGACACCAGAAGCACCTGCCGAGCATGCCGGAACCACCTGCTCGACTCGCCAGAACCACCTGCCAGTCATGCAAAAATCACCTGCCGGCTTCGCCACAACCAGTTGGTGAACACTTCCCCATCACCTGCCGGGCTTGCTGGAACCACCTGCCGGTCACGTCAAAATCACCTGCCAACTACGCCAGAACCACTTGTCGACACTGCGGAAACACCTGTCGGGCCGGCCAGAACTACATCTCAGACGTGCCAGAACCTTGTGCGTGTGATGCCGGAACCACACCCCGAACAGACGGAAACCACCTGCCAGACCCGCCTGAACCACCTGCCGAGCACGCCGGAGCCACCTGTTCGACTCACCGGAAGCACCTGCCAGACAGGCCAAAATCAACAGCTGGCTATGCGAGAACCATCTGGCGGACAGTCCGGAATCACCTGCCGGGCATGCAGGAACCACCTCTCAGATGTAACGGAACCACGAGCCGGACACGCTGGAACCACGTCCTGGACAGACTGGAACCACCTGCCGAGCACTCCGGAACCACCTGCTCGACTCGCACGACCCACGTGCTGGACACGCCAAAATGAACTTTCGGCTACACCAGAACCACTTACCCGACACTCCAGAATCACCTGCCTGGCATGCCAGAACCACCTCTCACACGTTCCAGAAGCACGTGCCGGACATGCCGGAACGACCGATCGGACAGAACGGAACCACCTGCCAGACACGCCGGAACCACCTGCTGAACACGCCACAGCCACCTGCTCGACTCGCCGGATCCACTGGCCGGACAGGCCAATATCAACTGCTGGCTATGCCAGAACCACCTGGGGGACAGTCCGGAATCACCTGCCAGCCATGGCGGAACCACCTCTCAGACGTACAAGAACCACGTGCCGGACAAGCTGGAAACACTTACTGGACAGACTGGAACCACCTGCCGGCCACGCCTGAACCACCTGCCGAGCACGATGGAACCACCTGCCGGACACGCCAAAATCACCTGCGGGGTACACCAGAACCACTTGGAGAACTCTCCGGGATGACCTGCCGGGCATGCTGGAACCACCTCTCAGACGTACCAGAAGCACGTGGCGGACACCCCAGCACCACCTGCCGGACAGACCGCAACCACCTGCCGGACAGGCCGGAACCACCGGCTCGACCCGACGGAACAACCGCCGGACATGCAAAATCACCTGCCGGCTACGCCAGAACCACTTGGCGAACACTCCGGAATCACCTGCCGGGCATGCCGGAACCACCTCTCAGACATGCCAGAACCACGTGCCAATGACCCCGGAAGCACCTGTCGAGCACGCCGGAACCACCTGCTCGACTCGCCAGAACCACCTGCCGGACACGCCAAAATCACCTGCCGGCTACGCCACAACCACTCGGCAGGCACTCCGGTATCAGCTGCCGGGCATGCCGGAACCACCTCTCAGAGGTGCCAGAACCACATGCCGGAGAGACTGGAAGCAACTGCCGAACTCGCCGGAAACACCTGCTGGACATGCCGGAACCACCTGCCTGACAGTCCAAAATCATATGCCGGCTATGCCAAAACCACTTGGTGGACGCTCCAGAATCTCCTGGAGGGCATGCCGGAACCACGTCATGGACAGACTGCAAACACCTGCCAGACACGCCAGAACCACCTTCTCGAGTCGCCAGAACCACCTGCCGGACACGCCAAAATCACCTGCCGGCTACGCCACAACCAGTTGGTGAACACTTCGGAATCACCTGCCGCGCTTTCTGGAACCACCTGCCGGTCACGCCAAAATCACCTGCCGGCTACGCCAGAACCACTCGGCAGAGACTCCGGAACCACCTCCAGGACAGACCAGAATCACCTGCCGGACACGCCGGAACCACCTGCTCGACTCGCCAGAGCCACCTGCCGGACACGCCAAAATCACCTGCCGGCTACGCCAGAACCACTCGGCAGAGACTCCGGAACCACCTCCAGGACAGACCGGAATCACCTGCCGGACACGCCGGGACCACCTGCTTGACTCGCCAGAACCACCTGCCGGACACGCCAAAATCACCAGCCGGCTACTCCACAACCACTTGTCGAACACTCCAGAATCACCTGCCGGGCATGTTGGAAGCACCTCTCAGACGCGCCAGAACCATGTGGCAGAGAGTCCGGAATCACCTGTTGGGCATGTGGAACCACCTCTGAGACGTACCAGAACCACCTGCCGGACACGCCAAAATCACCTGCCGGCTATGCCAGAACCACTTGGCGGACACTCCGGAATCACCTGCCGGGCATGCCAGAACCAGCTCTCAGAAACACCAGAACCACATGCTGGACACGCCGGAAGCACCTGCTGAGCATGCCTGAGCCACCTGCTCGACTCGCAAGAAACACCTGCCGGACACGCCAAAATCACCTGCCGAGTACGCCAGAACCACTTGGCGGACACTCCGGAATCACAGGTCGGGCATGCCAGAACCACCTCTCAGACTTGCCAGAACCATGGTCCGGACACGCCGGTACCACCTGCCGAGTATGCCGGAACCACCTGATCCACTCCCGAGGACCACCTGCTGGACACGCCAAAATCACCTGCTGGCTACGCCAGAACCACTCGGCAGACACTCCGGAATAACCTGCCAGGCATGCCGGAACCACCTATTAGACATGCCAGAAGGACGTGTCGGACACGCCGGAAACACCTACCGGACAGACCGGAACCACCTGCCAGACATCCAGGAACCACCTGCCGAGCACGCCGGAGCTGCGTGCTCGATAGGCCGGAACCACCTGCCAGACAGGCCAAAATCAACAGCTGGCTATGCTAGAAACACCTGGCGGACAGTCCAAAATCACCTGCCTGGCATGCAGGAACCACCTCTCAGACGTAACAGAACCACGTTCCGGACACGCTGGAACCACATCCTGGACAGACTGGAACCACCTGCCGAGCTCGCCGGAACCACCTGCTCGACTGGCAGGACAATCGTGCCGGACACGCCAAAAGGAACTGCCGGCTACACCAGAACCACTTAACCGACACTCCAGAATCACCTGCCTGGCATGCCAGAACCACCTCTCAGACGTGCCAGAAGCACGTGCCGGACATGCCGGAACGACCTACGGGACAGACCGGAACCACCTGCCTGACATGCCGGAACCACCTGCCGAGCACGCCAGAGCCACCTGCTCCCCTTGCCGGAACCACCTGCCAGACAGGCCAAAATCAACAGCTGGCTGTGCGAGAACCACCTGGGGGACAGTCCGGAATCACCTGCCAGCCATGGCGGAACCACCTCTCAGACGTACCAGAACCACGTGCCGGACAATCTGGAAACACGTACTGGACAGACTGGAACCACCTGCCGGCCACGCCTGAACCACCTGCCGAGCACGACGGAACCACCTGCCGGACACGCCAAAATCACCTGCGGGCTACTCCACAACCACTTGGAGGACTCTCCGGGATGACCTGCCGGGCATGCTGGAACCACCTCTCAGACGCGCCAGAACCATGTGGCAGACAGTCCGGAATCACCTGTTGGGCATGTGGAACCACCTCTGAGACGTACCAGAACCACCTGCCGGACACGCCAAAATCACCTGCCGGCTACGCCAGAACCACTTGGCGGACGCTCCGGTATCACCTGCCGGGCATGCCAGCACAACCTCTCAGAAGTGCCAGAAGCACGTGCCGGACAGGCTGGAACCATCTCCCGGACAGACTGGAACCACAGGAAACACTCGCCGGAACCACCTGCTTGACTCACCGGTCCCACCTGCAGGACACACCAAAATCACCTGCCCGCTACACCAGAACCACTTGGGGGACAAGCCGGAATCACGTGAAGGGCATGCCGGCACAACCTCACAGACGTGCCAGAACCTCCTGCCGGACACCTCAGAACCACCTGCCAGACAGACTGCAACCACCTGCCGGACACGCGGGAACCACCGGCTCGACCCGCCGGAACCACTGCCAGACATGCAAAATCACCTGCCGGCTACACCAGAACCACTTGGCGAACACTCCGGAATCACCTGCCGGGCATGCCCGAACCACCTCTCAGACATGCCAGAACCACGTGCCAATGACACCAGAAGCACCTGCCGAGCATGCCGGAACCACCTGCTCGACTCGCCAGAACCACCTGCCAGTCATGCAAAAATCACCTGCCGGCTTCGCCACAACCAGTTGGTGAACACTTCCCCATCACCTGCCGGGCTTGCTGGAACCACCTGCCGGTCACGTCAAAATCACCTGCCAACTACGCCAGAACCACTTGTCGACACTGCGGAAACACCTGTCGGGCCGGCCAGAACTACATCTCAGACGTGCCAGAACCTTGTGCGTGTGATGCCGGAACCACACCCCGAACAGACGGAAACCACCTGCCAGACCCGCCTGAACCACCTGCCGAGCACGCCGGAGCCACCTCTCAGACATGCCAGAACCACGTGCCAATGACCCCGGAAGCACCTGTCGAGCACGCCGGAACCACCTGCTCGACTCGCCAGAACCACCTGCCGGACACGCCAAAATCACCTGCCGGCTACGCCACAACCACTCGGCAGGCACTCCGGTATCAGCTGCCGGGCATGCCGGAACCGCCTCTCAGAGGTGCCAGAACCACATGCCGGAGAGACTGGAAGCAACTGCCGAACTCGCCGGAAACACCTGCTGGACATGCCGGAACCACCTGCCTGACAGTCCAAAATCATATGCCGGCTATGCCAAAACCACTTGGTGGACGCTCCAGAATCTCCTGGAGGGCATGCCGGAACCACGTCATGGACAGACTGCAAACACCTGCCAGACACGCCAGAACCACCTTCTCGAGTCGCCAGAACCACCTGCCGGACACGCCAAAATCACCTGCCGGCTACGCCACAACCAGTTGGTGAACACTTCGGAATCACCTGCCGCGCTTGCCGGAACCACCTGCCGGTCACGCCAAAATCACCTGCCGGCTACGCCAGAACCACTCGGCAGAGACTCCGGAACCACCTCCAGGACAGACCAGAATCACCTGCCGGACACGCCGGAACCACCTGCTCGACTCGCCAGAGCCACCTGCCGGACACGCCAAAATCACCTGCCGGCTACGCCAGAACCACTCGGCAGAGACTCCGGAACCACCTCCAGGACAGACCGGAATCACCTGCCGGACACGCCGGGACCACCTGCTTGACTCGCCAGAACCACCTGCCGGACACGCCAAAATCACCAGCCGGCTACTCCACAACCACTTGTCGAACACTCCAGAATCACCTGCCGGGCATGTTGGAAGCACCTCTCAGACGCGCCAGAACCATGTGGCAGAGAGTCCGGAATCACCTGTTGGGCATGTGGAACCACCTCTGAGACGTACCAGAACCACCTGCCGGACACGCCAAAATCACCTGCCGGCTATGCCAGAACCACTTGGCGGACACTCCGGAATCACCTGCCGGGCATGCCAGAACCAGCTCTCAGAAACACCAGAACCACATGCTGGACACGCCGGAAGCACCTGCTGAGCATGCCTGAGCCACCTGCTCGACTCGCAAGAAACACCTGCCGGACACGCCAAAATCACCTGCCGAGTACGCCAGAACCACTTGGCGGACACTCCGGAATCACAGGTCGGGCATGCCAGAACCACCTCTCAGACTTGCCAGAACCATGGTCCGGACACGCCGGTACCACCTGCCGAGTATGCCGGAACCACCTGATCCACTCCCGAGGACCACCTGCTGGACACGCCAAAATCACCTGCTGGCTACGCCAGAACCACTCGGCAGACACTCCGGAATAACCTGCCAGGCATGCCGGAACCACCTATTAGACATGCCAGAAGGACGTGTCGGACACGCCGGAAACACCTACCGGACAGACCGGAACCACCTGCCAGACATCCAGGAACCACCTGCCGAGCACGCCGGAGCTGCGTGCTCGATAGGCCGGAACCACCTGCCAGACAGGCCAAAATCAACAGCTGGCTATGCTAGAAACACCTGGCGGACAGTCCAAAATCACCTGCCTGGCATGCAGGAACCACCTCTCAGACGTAACAGAACCACGTTCCGGACACGCTGGAACCACATCCTGGACAGACTGGAACCACCTGCCGAGCTCGCCGGAACCACCTGCTCGACTGGCAGGACAATCGTGCCGGACACGCCAAAAGGAACTGCCGGCTACACCAGAACCACTTAACCGACACTCCAGAATCACCTGCCTGGCATGCCAGAACCACCTCTCAGACGTGCCAGAAGCACGTGCCGGACATGCCGGAACGACCTATGGGACAGACCGGAACCACCTGCCTGACATGCCGGAACCACCTGCCGAGCACGCCAGAGCCACCTGCTCCCCTTGCCGGAACCACCTGCCAGACAGGCCAAAATCAACAGCTGGCTGTGCGAGAACCACATGGGGGACAGTCCGGAATCACCTGCCAGCCATGGCGGAACCACCTCTCAGACGTACCAGAACCACGTGCCGGACAATCTGGAAACACGTACTGGACAGACTGGAACCACCTGCCGGCCACGCCTGAACCACCTGCCGAGCACGACGGAACCACCTGCCGGACACGCCAAAATCACCTGCGGGCTACTCCACAACCACTTGGAGGACTCTCCGGGATGACCTGCCGGGCATGCTGGAACCACCTCTCAGACGCGCCAGAACCATGTGGCAGACAGTCCGGAATCACCTGTTGGGCATGTGGAACCACCTCTGAGACGTACCAGAACCACCTGCCGGACACGCCAAAATCACCTGCCGGCTACGCCAGAACCACTTGGCGGACACTCCGGAATCACCTGCCGGGCATGCCAGCACAACCTCTCAGAAGTGCCAGAAGCACGTGCCGGACAGGCCGGAACCATCTCCCGGACAGACTGGAACCACAGGAAACACTCGCCGGAACCACCTGCTTGACTCACCGGTCCCACCTGCAGGACACACCAAAATCACCTGCCCGCTACACCAGAACCACTTGGCGCACAAGCCGGAATCACGTGAAGGGCATGCCGGCACAACCTCACAGACGTGCCAGAACCTCCTGCCGGACACCTCAGAACCACCTGCCAGACAGACTGCAACCACCTGCCGGACACGCGGGAACCACCGGCTCGACCCGCCGGAACCACTGCCACACATGCAAAATCACCTGCCGGCTACACCAGAACCACTTGGCAAACAATCCGGAATCACCTGAAGGGCATGCCGGAACCACCTCTCAGACATGCCAGAACCACGTGCCAATGACACCAGAAGCACCTGCCGAGCATGCCGGAACCACCTGCTCGACTCGCCAGAACCACCTGCCAGTCATGCAAAAATCACCTGCCGGCTTCGCCACAACCAGTTGGTGAACACTTCCCCATCACCTGCCGGGCTTGCTGGAACCACCTGCCGGTCACGTCAAAATCACCTGCCAACTACGCCAGAACCACTTGTCGACACTGCGGAAACACCTGTCGGGCCGGCCAGAACTACATCTCAGACGTGCCAGAACCTTGTGCGTGTGATGCCGGAACCACACCCCGAACAGACGGAAACCACCTGCCAGACCCGCCTGAACCACCTGCCGAGCACGCCGGAGCCACCTGTTCGACTCACCGGAAGCACCTGCCAGACAGGCCAAAATCAACAGCTGGCTATGCGAGAACCATCTGGCGGACAGTCCGGAATCACCTGCCGGGCATGCAGGAACCACCTCTCAGATGTAACGGAACCACGAGCCGGACATGCTGGAACCACGTCCTGGACAGACTGGAACCACCTGCCGAGCACTCCGGAACCACCTGCTCGACTCGCACGACCCACGTGCTGGACACGCCAAAATGAACTTTCGGCTACACCAGAACCACTTACCCGACACTCCAGAATCACCTGCCTGGCATGCCAGAACCACCTCTCACACGTTCCAGAAGCACGTGCCGGACATGCCGGAACGACCTATCGGACAGAACGGAACCACCTGCCAGACACGCCGGAACCACCTGCTGAACACGCCACAGCCACCTGCTCGACTCGCCGGATCCACCGGCCGGACAGGCCAATATCAACTGCTGGCTATGCCAGAACCACCTGGGGGACAGTCCGGAATCACCTGCCAGCCATGGCGGAACCACCTCTCAGACGTACAAGAACCACGTGCCGGACAAGCTGGAAACACTTACTGGACAGACTGGAACCACCTGCCGGCCACGCCTGAACCACCTGCCGAGCACGATGGAACCACCTGCCGGACACGCCAAAATCACCTGCGGGGTACACCAGAACCACTTGGAGAACTCTCCGGGATGACCTGCCGGGCATGCTGGAACCACCTCTCAGACGTACCAGAAGCACGTGGCGGACACCCCAGCACCACCTGCCGGACAGACCGCAACCACCTGCCGGACAGGCCGGAACCACCGGCTCGACCCGCCGGAACCACCGCCAGACATGCAAAATCACCTGCCGGCTACGCCAGAACCACTTGGCGAACACTCCGGAATCACCTGCCGGGCATGCCGGAACCACCTCTCAGACATGCCAGAACCACGTGCCAATGACCGCGGAAGCACCTGTCGAGCACGCCGGAACCACCTGCTCGACTCGCCAGAACCACCTGCCGGACACGCCAAAATCACCTGCCAGCTACGCCACAACCACTCGGCAGGCACTCCGGTATCAGCTGCCGGGCATGCCGGAACCGCCTCTCAGAGGTGCCAGAACCACATGCCGGAGAGACTGGAAGCAACTGCCGAACTCGCCGGAAACACCTGCTGGACATGCCGGAACCACCTGCCTGACAGTCCAAAATCATATGCCGGCTATGCCAAAACCACTTGGTGGACGCTCCAGAATCTCCTGGAGGGCATGCCGGAACCACGTCATGGACAGACTGCAAACACCTGCCAGACACGCCAGAACCACCTTCTCGAGTCGCCAGAACCACCTGCCGGACACGCCAAAATCACCTGCCGGCTACGCCACAACCAGTTGGTGAACACTTCGGAATCACCTGCCGCGCTTGCCGGAACCACCTGCCGGTCACGCCAAAATCACCTGCCGGCTACGCCAGAACCACTCGGCAGAGACTCCGGAACCACCTCCAGGACAGACCAGAATCACCTGCCGGACACGCCGGAACCACCTGCTCGACTCGCCAGAGCCACCTGCCGGACACGCCAAAATCACCTGCCGGCTACGCCAGAACCACTCGGCAGAGACTCCGGAACCACCTCCAGGACAGACCGGAATCACCTGCCGGACACGCCGGGACCACCTGCTTGACTCGCCAGAACCACCTGCCAGACACGCCAAAATCACCAGCCGGCTACTCCACAACCACTTGTCGAACACTCCAGAATCACCTGCCGGGCATGTTGGAAGCACCTCTCAGACGCGCCAGAACCATGTGGCAGAGAGTCCGGAATCACCTGTTGGGCATGTGGAACCACCTCTGAGACGTACCAGAACCACCTGCCGGACACGCCAAAATCACCTGCCGGCTATGCCAGAACCACTTGGCGGACACTCCGGAATCACCTGCCGGGCATGCCAGAACCAGCTCTCAGAAACACCAGAACCACATGCTGGACACGCCGGAAGCACCTGCTGAGCATGCCTGAGCCACCTGCTCGACTCGCAAGAAACACCTGCCGGACACGCCAAAATCACCTGCCGAGTACGCCAGAACCACTTGGCGGACACTCCGGAATCACAGGTCGGGCATGCCAGAACCACCTCTCAGACTTGCCAGAACCATGGTCCGGACACGCCGGTACCACCTGCCGAGTATGCCGGAACCACCTGATCCACTCCCGAGGACCACCTGCTGGACACGCCAAAATCACCTGCTGGCTACGCCAGAACCACTCGGCAGACACTCCGGAATAACCTGCCAGGCATGCCGGAACCACCTATTAGACATGCCAGAAGGACGTGTCGGACACGCCGGAAACACCTACCGGACAGACCGGAACCACCTGCCAGACATCCAGGAACCACCTGCCGAGCACGCCGGAGCTGCGTGCTCGATAGGCCGGAACCACCTGCCAGACAGGCCAAAATCAACAGCTGGCTATGCTAGAAACACCTGGCGGACAGTCCAAAATCACCTGCCTGGCATGCAGGAACCACCTCTCAGACGTAACAGAACCACGTTCCGGACACGCTGGAACCACATCCTGGACAGACTGGAACCACCTGCCGAGCTCGCCGGAACCACCTGCTCGACTGGCAGGACAATCGTGCCGGACACGCCAAAAGGAACTGCCGGCTACACCAGAACCACTTAACCGACACTCCAGAATCACCTGCCTGGCATGCCAGAACCACCTCTCAGACGTGCCAGAAGCACGTGCCGGACATGCCGGAACGACCTATGTGACAGACCGGAACCACCTGCCTGACATGCCGGAACCACCTGCCGAGCACGCCAGAGCCACCTGCTCCCCTTGCCGGAACCACCTGCCAGACAGGCCAAAATCAACAGCTGGCTGTGCGAGAACCACCTGGGGGACAGTCCGGAATCACCTGCCAGCCATGGCGGAACCACCTCTCAGACGTACCAGAACCACGTGCCGGACAATCTGGAAACACGTACTGGACAGACTGGAACCACCTGCCGGCCACGCCTGAACCACCTGCCGAGCACGACGGAACCACCTGCCGGACACGCCAAAATCACCTGCGGGCTACTCCACAACCACTTGGAGGACTCTCCGGGATGACCTGCCGGGCATGCTGGAACCACCTCTCAGACGCGCCAGAACCATGTGGCAGACAGTCCGGAATCACCTGTTGGGCATGTGGAACCACCTCTGAGACGTACCAGAACCACCTGCCGGACACGCCAAAATCACCTGCCGGCTACGCCAGAACCACTTGGCGGACACTCCGGAATCACCTGCCGGGCATGCCAGCACAACCTCTCAGAAGTGCCAGAAGCACGTGCCGGACAGGCCGGAACCATCTCCCGGACAGACTGGAACCACAGGAAACACTCGCCGGAACCACCTGCTTGACTCACCGGTCCCACCTGCAGGACACACCAAAATCACCTGCCCGCTACACCAGAACCACTTGGCGCACAAGCCGGAATCACGTGAAGGGCATGCCGGCACAACCTCACAGACGTGCCAGAACCTCCTGCCGGACACCTCAGAACCACCTGCCAGACAGACTGCAACCACCTGCCGGACACGCGGGAACCACCGGCTCGACCCGCCGGAACCACTGCCACACATGCAAAATCACCTGCCGGCTACACCAGAACCACTTGGCAAACAATCCGGAATCACCTGAAGGGCATGCCGGAACCACCTCTCAGACATGCCAGAACCACGTGCCAATGACACCAGAAGCACCTGCCGAGCATGCCGGAACCACCTGCTCGACTCGCCAGAACCACCTGCCAGTCATGCAAAAATCACCTGCCGGCTTCGCCACAACCAGTTGGTGAACACTTCCCCATCACCTGCCGGGCTTGCTGGAACCACCTGCCGGTCACGTCAAAATCACCTGCCAACTACGCCAGAACCACTTGTCGACACTGCGGAAACACCTGTCGGGCCGGCCAGAACTACATCTCAGACGTGCCAGAACCTTGTGCGTGTGATGCCGGAACCACACCCCGAACAGACGGAAACCACCTGCCAGACCCGCCTGAACCACCTGCCGAGCACGCCGGAGCCACCTGTTCGACTCACCGGAAGCACCTGCCAGACAGGCCAAAATCAACAGCTGGCTATGCGAGAACCATCTGGCGGACAGTCCGGAATCACCTGCCGGGCATGCAGGAACCACCTCTCAGATGTAACGGAACCACGAGCCGGACACGCTGGAACCACGTCCTGGACAGACTGGAACCACCTGCCGAGCACTCCGGAACCACCTGCTCGACTCGCACGACCCACGTGCTGGACACGCCAAAATGAACTTTCGGCTACACCAGAACCACTTACCCGACACTCCAGAATCACCTGCCTGGCATGCCAGAACCACCTCTCACACGTTCCAGAAGCACGTGCCGGACATGCCGGAACGACCTATCGGACAGAACGGAACCACCTGCCAGACACGCCGGAACCACCTGCTGAACACGCCACAGCCACCTGCTCGACTCGCCGGATCCACCGGCCGGACAGGCCAATATCAACTGCTGGCTATGCCAGAACCACCTGGGGGACAGTCCGGAATCACCTGCCAGCCATGGCGGAACCACCTCTCAGACGTACAAGAACCACGTGCCGGACAAGCTGGAAACACTTACTGGACAGACTGGAACCACCTGCCGGCCACGCCTGAACCACCTGCCGAGCACGATGGAACCACCTGCCGGACACGCCAAAATCACCTGCGGGGTACACCAGAACCACTTGGAGAACTCTCCGGGATGACCTGCCGGGCATGCTGGAACCACCTCTCAGACGTACCAGAAGCACGTGGCGGACACCCCAGCACCACCTGCCGGACAGACCGCAACCACCTGCCGGACAGGCCGGAACCACCGGCTCGACCCGCCGGAACCACCGCCAGACATGCAAAATCACCTGCCGGCTACGCCAGAACCACTTGGCGAACACTCCGGAATCACCTGCCGGGCATGCCGGAACCACCTCTCAGACATGCCAGAACCACGTGCCAATGACCGCGGAAGCACCTGTCGAGCACGCCGGAACCACCTGCTCGACTCGCCAGAACCACCTGCCGGACACGCCAAAATCACCTGCCAGCTACGCCACAACCACTCGGCAGGCACTCCGGTATCAGCTGCCGGGCATGCCGGAACCGCCTCTCAGAGGTGCCAGAACCACATGCCGGAGAGACTGGAAGCAACTGCCGAACTCGCCGGAAACACCTGCTGGACATGCCGGAACCACCTGCCTGACAGTCCAAAATCATATGCCGGCTATGCCAAAACCACTTGGTGGACGCTCCAGAATCTCCTGGAGGGCATGCCGGAACCACGTCATGGACAGACTGCAAACACCTGCCAGACACGCCAGAACCACCTTCTCGAGTCGCCAGAACCACCTGCCGGACACGCCAAAATCACCTGCCGGCTACGCCACAACCAGTTGGTGAACACTTCGGAATCACCTGCCGCGCTTGCCGGAACCACCTGCCGGTCACGCCAAAATCACCTGCCGGCTACGCCAGAACCACTCGGCAGAGACTCCGGAACCACCTCCAGGACAGACCAGAATCACCTGCCGGACACGCCGGAACCACCTGCTCGACTCGCCAGAGCCACCTGCCGGACACGCCAAAATCACCTGCCGGCTACGCCAGAACCACTCGGCAGAGACTCCGGAACCACCTCCAGGACAGACCGGAATCACCTGCCGGACACGCCGGGACCACCTGCTTGACTCGCCAGAACCACCTGCCAGACACGCCAAAATCACCAGCCGGCTACTCCACAACCACTTGTCGAACACTCCAGAATCACCTGCCGGGCATGTTGGAAGCACCTCTCAGACGCGCCAGAACCATGTGGCAGAGAGTCCGGAATCACCTGTTGGGCATGTGGAACCACCTCTGAGACGTACCAGAACCACCTGCCGGACACGCCAAAATCACCTGCCGGCTATGCCAGAACCACTTGGCGGACACTCCGGAATCACCTGCCGGGCATGCCAGAACCAGCTCTCAGAAACACCAGAACCACATGCTGGACACGCCGGAAGCACCTGCTGAGCATGCCTGAGCCACCTGCTCGACTCGCAAGAAACACCTGCCGGACACGCCAAAATCACCTGCCGAGTACGCCAGAACCACTTGGCGGACACTCCGGAATCACAGGTCGGGCATGCCAGAACCACCTCTCAGACTTGCCAGAACCATGGTCCGGACACGCCGGTACCACCTGCCGAGTATGCCGGAACCACCTGATCCACTCCCGAGGACCACCTGCTGGACACGCCAAAATCACCTGCTGGCTACGCCAGAACCACTCGGCAGACACTCCGGAATAACCTGCCAGGCATGCCGGAACCACCTATTAGACATGCCAGAAGGACGTGTCGGACACGCCGGAAACACCTACCGGACAGACCGGAACCACCTGCCAGACATCCAGGAACCACCTGCCGAGCACGCCGGAGCTGCGTGCTCGATAGGCCGGAACCACCTGCCAGACAGGCCAAAATCAACAGCTGGCTATGCTAGAAACACCTGGCGGACAGTCCAAAATCACCTGCCTGGCATGCAGGAACCACCTCTCAGACGTAACAGAACCACGTTCCGGACACGCTGGAACCACATCCTGGACAGACTGGAACCACCTGCCGAGCTCGCCGGAACCACCTGCTCGACTGGCAGGACAATCGTGCCGGACACGCCAAAAGGAACTGCCGGCTACACCAGAACCACTTAACCGACACTCCAGAATCACCTGCCTGGCATGCCAGAACCACCTCTCAGACGTGCCAGAAGCACGTGCCGGACATGCCGGAACGACCTATGTGACAGACCGGAACCACCTGCCTGACATGCCGGAACCACCTGCCGAGCACGCCAGAGCCACCTGCTCCCCTTGCCGGAACCACCTGCCAGACAGGCCAAAATCAACAGCTGGCTGTGCGAGAACCACCTGGGGGACAGTCCGGAATCACCTGCCAGCCATGGCGGAACCACCTCTCAGACGTACCAGAACCACGTGCCGGACAATCTGGAAACACGTACTGGACAGACTGGAACCACCTGCCGGCCACGCCTGAACCACCTGCCGAGCACGACGGAACCACCTGCCGGACACGCCAAAATCACCTGCGGGCTACTCCACAACCACTTGGAGGACTCTCCGGGATGACCTGCCGGGCATGCTGGAACCACCTCTCAGACGCGCCAGAACCATGTGGCAGACAGTCCGGAATCACCTGTTGGGCATGTGGAACCACCTCTGAGACGTACCAGAACCACCTGCCGGACACGCCAAAATCACCTGCCGGCTACGCCAGAACCACTTGGCGGACACTCCGGAATCACCTGCCGGGCATGCCAGCACAACCTCTCAGAAGTGCCAGAAGCACGTGCCGGACAGGCCGGAACCATCTCCCGGACAGACTGGAACCACAGGAAACACTCGCCGGAACCACCTGCTTGACTCACCGGTCCCACCTGCAGGACACACCAAAATCACCTGCCCGCTACACCAGAACCACTTGGCGCACAAGCCGGAATCACGTGAAGGGCATGCCGGCACAACCTCACAGACGTGCCAGAACCTCCTGCCGGACACCTCAGAACCACCTGCCAGACAGACTGCAACCACCTGCCGGACACGCGGGAACCACCGGCTCGACCCGCCGGAACCACTGCCAGACATGCAAAATCACCTGCCGGCTACACCAGAACCACTTGGCAAACAATCCGGAATCACCTGAAGGGCATGCCGGAACCACCTCTCAGACATGCCAGAACCACGTGCCAATGACACCAGAAGCACCTGCCGAGCATGCCGGAACCACCTGCTCGACTCGCCAGAACCACCTGCCAGTCATGCAAAAATCACCTGCCGGCTTCGCCACAACCAGTTGGTGAACACTTCCCCATCACCTGCCGGGCTTGCTGGAACCACCTGCCGGTCACGTCAAAATCACCTGCCAACTACGCCAGAACCACTTGTCGACACTGCGGAAACACCTGTCGGGCCGGCCAGAACTACATCTCAGACGTGCCAGAACCTTGTGCGTGTGATGCCGGAACCACACCCCGAACAGACGGAAACCACCTGCCAGACCCGCCTGAACCACCTGCCGAGCACGCCGGAGCCACCTGTTCGACTCACCGGAAGCACCTGCCAGACAGGCCAAAATCAACAGCTGGCTATGCGAGAACCATCTGGCGGACAGTCCGGAATCACCTGCCGGGCATGCAGGAACCACCTCTCAGATGTAACGGAACCACGAGCCGGACACGCTGGAACCACGTCCTGGACAGACTGGAACCACCTGCCGAGCACTCCGGAACCACCTGCTCGACTCGCACGACCCACGTGCTGGACACGCCAAAATGAACTTTCGGCTACACCAGAACCACTTACCCGACACTCCAGAATCACCTGCCTGGCATGCCAGAACCACCTCTCACACGTTCCAGAAGCACGTGCCGGACATGCCGGAACGACCTATCGGACAGAACGGAACCACCTGCCAGACACGCCGGAACCACCTGCTGAACACGCCACAGCCACCTGCTCGACTCGCCGGATCCACCGGCCGGACAGGCCAATATCAACTGCTGGCTATGCCAGAACCACCTGGGGGACAGTCCGGAATCACCTGCCAGCCATGGCGGAACCACCTCTCAGACGTACAAGAACCACGTGCCGGACAAGCTGGAAACACTTACTGGACAGACTGGAACCACCTGCCGGCCACGCCTGAACCACCTGCCGAGCACGATGGAACCACCTGCCGGACACGCCAAAATCACCTGCGGGGTACACCAGAACCACTTGGAGAACTCTCCGGGATGACCTGCCGGGCATGCTGGAACCACCTCTCAGACGTACCAGAAGCACGTGGCGGACACCCCAGCACCACCTGCCGGACAGACCGCAACCACCTGCCGGACAGGCCGGAACCACCGGCTCGACCCGCCGGAACCACCGCCAGACATGCAAAATCACCTGCCGGCTATGCCAGAACCACTTGGCGAACACTCCGGAATCACCTGCCGGGCATGCCGGAACCACCTCTCAGACATGCCAGAACCACGTGCCAATGACCCCGGAAGCACCTGTCGAGCACGCCGGAACCACCTGCTCGACTCGCCAGAACCACCTGCCGGACACGCCAAAATCACCTGCCGGCTACGCCACAACCACTCGGCAGGCACTCCGGTATCAGCTGCCGGGCATGCCGGAACCGCCTCTCAGAGGTGCCAGAACCACATGCCGGAGAGACTGGAAGCAACTGCCGAACTCGCCGGAAACACCTGCTGGACATGCCGGAACCACCTGCCTGACAGTCCAAAATCATATGCCGGCTATGCCAAAACCACTTGGTGGACGCTCCAGAATCTCCTGGAGGGCATGCCGGAACCACGTCATGGACAGACTGCAAACACCTGCCAGACACGCCAGAACCACCTTCTCGAGTCGCCAGAACCACCTGCCGGACACGCCAAAATCACCTGCCGGCTACGCCACAACCAGTTGGTGAACACTTCGGAATCACCTGCCGCGCTTGCCGGAACCACCTGCCGGTCACGCCAAAATCACCTGCCGGCTACGCCAGAACCACTCGGCAGAGACTCCGGAACCACCTCCAGGACAGACCAGAATCACCTGCCGGACACGCCGGAACCACCTGCTCGACTCGCCAGAGCCACCTGCCGGACACGCCAAAATCACCTGCCGGCTACGCCAGAACCACTCGGCAGAGACTCCGGAACCACCTCCAGGACAGACCGGAATCACCTGCCGGACACGCCGGGACCACCTGCTTGACTCGCCAGAACCACCTGCCGGACACGCCAAAATCACCAGCCGGCTACTCCACAACCACTTGTCGAACACTCCAGAATCACCTGCCGGGCATGTTGGAAGCACCTCTCAGACGCGCCAGAACCATGTGGCAGAGAGTCCGGAATCACCTGTTGGGCATGTGGAACCACCTCTGAGACGTACCAGAACCACCTGCCGGACACGCCAAAATCACCTGCCGGCTATGCCAGAACCACTTGGCGGACACTCCGGAATCACCTGCCGGGCATGCCAGAACCAGCTCTCAGAAACACCAGAACCACATGCTGGACACGCCGGAAGCACCTGCTGAGCATGCCTGAGCCACCTGCTCGACTCGCAAGAAACACCTGCCGGACACGCCAAAATCACCTGCCGAGTACGCCAGAACCACTTGGCGGACACTCCGGAATCACAGGTCGGGCATGCCAGAACCACCTCTCAGACTTGCCAGAACCATGGTCCGGACACGCCGGTACCACCTGCCGAGTATGCCGGAACCACCTGATCCACTCCCGAGGACCACCTGCTGGACACGCCAAAATCACCTGCTGGCTACGCCAGAACCACTCGGCAGACACTCCGGAATAACCTGCCAGGCATGCCGGAACCACCTATTAGACATGCCAGAAGGACGTGTCGGACACGCCGGAAACACCTACCGGACAGACCGGAACCACCTGCCAGACATCCAGGAACCACCTGCCGAGCACGCCGGAGCTGCGTGCTCGATAGGCCGGAACCACCTGCCAGACAGGCCAAAATCAACAGCTGGCTATGCTAGAAACACCTGGCGGACAGTCCAAAATCACCTGCCTGGCATGCAGGAACCACCTCTCAGACGTAACAGAACCACGTTCCGGACACGCTGGAACCACATCCTGGACAGACTGGAACCACCTGCCGAGCTCGCCGGAACCACCTGCTCGACTGGCAGGACAATCGTGCCGGACACGCCAAAAGGAACTGCCGGCTACACCAGAACCACTTAACCGACACTCCAGAATCACCTGCCTGGCATGCCAGAACCACCTCTCAGACGTGCCAGAAGCACGTGCCGGACATGCCGGAACGACCTATGGGACAGACCGGAACCACCTGCCTGACATGCCGGAACCACCTGCCGAGCACGCCAGAGCCACCTGCTCCCCTTGCCGGAACCACCTGCCAGACAGGCCAAAATCAACAGCTGGCTGTGCGAGAACCACCTGGGGGACAGTCCGGAATCACCTGCCAGCCATGGCGGAACCACCTCTCAGACGTACCAGAACCACGTGCCGGACAATCTGGAAACACGTACTGGACAGACTGGAACCACCTGCCGGCCACGCCTGAACCACCTGCCGAGCACGACGGAACCACCTGCCGGACACGCCAAAATCACCTGCGGGCTACTCCACAACCACTTGGAGGACTCTCCGGGATGACCTGCCGGGCATGCTGGAACCACCTCTCAGACGCGCCAGAACCATGTGGCAGACAGTCCGGAATCACCTGTTGGGCATGTGGAACCACCTCTGAGACGTACCAGAACCACCTGCCGGACACGCCAAAATCACCTGCCGGCTACGCCAGAACCACTTGGCGGACACTCCGGAATCACCTGCCGGGCATGCCAGCACAACCTCTCAGAAGTGCCAGAAGCACGTGCCGGACAGGCCGGAACCATCTCCCGGACAGACTGGAACCACAGGAAACACTCGCCGGAACCACCTGCTTGACTCACCGGTCCCACCTGCAGGACACACCAAAATCACCTGCCCGCTACACCAGAACCACTTGGCGCACAAGCCGGAATCACGTGAAGGGCATGCCGGCACAACCTCACAGAAGTGCCAGAACCTCCTGCCGGACACCTCAGAACCACCTGCCAGACAGACTGCAACCACCTGCCGGACACGCGGGAACCACCGGCTCGACCCGCCGGAACCACTGCCAGACATGCAAAATCACCTGCCGGCTACACCAGAACCACTTGGCAAACAATCCGGAATCACCTGAAGGGCATGCCGGAACCACCTCTCAGACATGCCAGAACCACGTGCCAATGACACCAGAAGCACCTGCCGAGCATGCCGGAACCACCTGCTCGACTCGCCAGAACCACCTGCCAGTCATGCAAAAATCACCTGCCGGCTTCGCCACAACCAGTTGGTGAACACTTCCCCATCACCTGCCGGGCTTGCTGGAACCACCTGCCGGTCACGTCAAAATCACCTGCCAACTACGCCAGAACCACTTGTCGACACTGCGGAAACACCTGTCGGGCCGGCCAGAACTACATCTCAGACGTGCCAGAACCTTGTGCGTGTGATGCCGGAACCACACCCCGAACAGACGGAAACCACCTGCCAGACCCGCCTGAACCACCTGCCGAGCACGCCGGAGCCACCTGTTCGACTCACCGGAAGCACCTGCCAGACAGGCCAAAATCAACAGCTGGCTATGCGAGAACCATCTGGCGGACAGTCCGGAATCACCTGCCGGGCATGCAGGAACCACCTCTCAGATGTAACGGAACCACGAGCCGGACACGCTGGAACCACGTCCTGGACAGACTGGAACCACCTGCCGAGCACTCCGGAACCACCTGCTCGACTCGCACGACCCACGTGCTGGACACGCCAAAATGAACTTTCGGCTACACCAGAACCACTTACCCGACACTCCAGAATCACCTGCCTGGCATGCCAGAACCACCTCTCACACGTTCCAGAAGCACGTGCCGGACATGCCGGAACGACCGATCGGACAGAACGGAACCACCTGCCAGACACGCCGGAACCACCTGCTGAACACGCCACAGCCACCTGCTCGACTCGCCGGATCCACTGGCCGGACAGGCCAATATCAACTGCTGGCTATGCCAGAACCACCTGGGGGACAGTCCGGAATCACCTGCCAGCCATGGCGGAACCACCTCTCAGACGTACAAGAACCACGTGCCGGACAAGCTGGAAACACTTACTGGACAGACTGGAACCACCTGCCGGCCACGCCTGAACCACCTGCCGAGCACGATGGAACCACCTGCCGGACACGCCAAAATCACCTGCGGGGTACACCAGAACCACTTGGAGAACTCTCCGGGATGACCTGCCGGGCATGCTGGAACCACCTCTCAGACGTACCAGAAGCACGTGGCGGACACCCCAGCACCACCTGCCGGACAGACCGCAACCACCTGCCGGACAGGCCGGAACCACCGGCTCGACCCGACGGAACAACCGCCGGACATGCAAAATCACCTGCCGGCTACGCCAGAACCACTTGGCGAACACTCCGGAATCACCTGCCGGGCATGCCGGAACCACCTCTCAGACATGCCAGAACCACGTGCCAATGACCCCGGAAGCACCTGTCGAGCACGCCGGAACCACCTGCTCGACTCGCCAGAACCACCTGCCGGACACGCCAAAATCACCTGCCGGCTACGCCACAACCACTCGGCAGGCACTCCGGTATCAGCTGCCGGGCATGCCGGAACCACCTCTCAGAGGTGCCAGAACCACATGCCGGAGAGACTGGAAGCAACTGCCGAACTCGCCGGAAACACCTGCTGGACATGCCGGAACCACCTGCCTGACAGTCCAAAATCATATGCCGGCTATGCCAAAACCACTTGGTGGACGCTCCAGAATCTCCTGGAGGGCATGCCGGAACCACGTCATGGACAGACTGCAAACACCTGCCAGACACGCCAGAACCACCTTCTCGAGTCGCCAGAACCACCTGCCGGACACGCCAAAATCACCTGCCGGCTACGCCACAACCAGTTGGTGAACACTTCGGAATCACCTGCCGCGCTTTCTGGAACCACCTGCCGGTCACGCCAAAATCACCTGCCGGCTACGCCAGAACCACTCGGCAGAGACTCCGGAACCACCTCCAGGACAGACCAGAATCACCTGCCGGACACGCCGGAACCACCTGCTCGACTCGCCAGAGCCACCTGCCGGACACGCCAAAATCACCTGCCGGCTACGCCAGAACCACTCGGCAGAGACTCCGGAACCACCTCCAGGACAGACCGGAATCACCTGCCGGACACGCCGGGACCACCTGCTTGACTCGCCAGAACCACCTGCCGGACACGCCAAAATCACCAGCCGGCTACTCCACAACCACTTGTCGAACACTCCAGAATCACCTGCCGGGCATGTTGGAAGCACCTCTCAGACGCGCCAGAACCATGTGGCAGAGAGTCCGGAATCACCTGTTGGGCATGTGGAACCACCTCTGAGACGTACCAGAACCACCTGCCGGACACGCCAAAATCACCTGCCGGCTATGCCAGAACCACTTGGCGGACACTCCGGAATCACCTGCCGGGCATGCCAGAACCAGCTCTCAGAAACACCAGAACCACATGCTGGACACGCCGGAAGCACCTGCTGAGCATGCCTGAGCCACCTGCTCGACTCGCAAGAAACACCTGCCGGACACGCCAAAATCACCTGCCGAGTACGCCAGAACCACTTGGCGGACACTCCGGAATCACAGGTCGGGCATGCCAGAACCACCTCTCAGACTTGCCAGAACCATGGTCCGGACACGCCGGTACCACCTGCCGAGTATGCCGGAACCACCTGATCCACTCCCGAGGACCACCTGCTGGACACGCCAAAATCACCTGCTGGCTACGCCAGAACCACTCGGCAGACACTCCGGAATAACCTGCCAGGCATGCCGGAACCACCTATTAGACATGCCAGAAGGACGTGTCGGACACGCCGGAAACACCTACCGGACAGACCGGAACCACCTGCCAGACATCCAGGAACCACCTGCCGAGCACGCCGGAGCTGCGTGCTCGATAGGCCGGAACCACCTGCCAGACAGGCCAAAATCAACAGCTGGCTATGCTAGAAACACCTGGCGGACAGTCCAAAATCACCTGCCTGGCATGCAGGAACCACCTCTCAGACGTAACAGAACCACGTTCCGGACACGCTGGAACCACATCCTGGAGAGACTGAACCACCTGCCGAGCTCGCCGGAACCACCTGCTCGACTGGCAGGACAATCGTGCCGGACACGCCAAAAGGAACTGCCGGCTACACCAGAACCACTTAACCGACACTCCAGAATCACCTGCCTGGCATGCCAGAACCACCTCTCAGACGTGCCAGAAGCACGTGCCGGACATGCCGGGACGACCTACGGGACAGACCGGAACCACCTGCCTGACATGCCGGAACCACCTGCCGAGCACGCCAGAGCCACCTGCTCCCCTTGCCGGAACCACCTGCCAGACAGGCCAAAATCAACAGCTGGCTGTGCGAGAACCACCTGGGGGACAGTCCGGAATCACCTGCCAGCCATGGCGGAACCACCTCTCAGACGTACCAGAACCACGTGCCGGACAATCTGGAAACACGTACTGGACAGACTGGAACCACCTGCCGGCCACGCCTGAACCACCTGCCGAGCACGACGGAACCACCTGCCGGACACGCCAAAATCACCTGCGGGCTACTCCACAACCACTTGGAGGACTCTCCGGGATGACCTGCCGGGCATGCTGGAACCACCTCTCAGACGCGCCAGAACCATGTGGCAGACAGTCCGGAATCACCTGTTGGGCATGTGGAACCACCTCTGAGACGTACCAGAACCACCTGCCGGACACGCCAAAATCACCTGCCGGCTACGCCAGAACCACTTGGCGGACACTCCGGAATCACCTGCCGGGCATGCCAGCACAACCTCTCAGAAGTGCCAGAAGCACGTGCCGGACAGGCCGGAACCATCTCCCGGACAGACTGGAACCACAGGAAACACTCGCCGGAACCACCTGCTTGACTCACCGGTCCCACCTGCAGGACACACCAAAATCACCTGCCCGCTACACCAGAACCACTTGGCGCACAAGCCGGAATCACGTGAAGGGCATGCCGGCACAACCTCACAGACGTGCCAGAACCTCCTGCCGGACACCTCAGAACCACCTGCCAGACAGACTGCAACCACCTGCCGGACACGCGGGAACCACCGGCTCGACCCGCCGGAACCACTGCCACACATGCAAAATCACCTGCCGGCTACACCAGAACCACTTGGCAAACAATCCGGAATCACCTGAAGGGCATGCCGGAACCACCTCTCAGACATGCCAGAACCACGTGCCAATGACACCAGAAGCACCTGCCGAGCATGCCGGAACCACCTGCTCGACTCGCCAGAACCACCTGCCAGTCATGCAAAAATCACCTGCCGGCTTCGCCACAACCAGTTGGTGAACACTTCCCCATCACCTGCCGGGCTTGCTGGAACCACCTGCCGGTCATGTCAAAATCACCTGCCAACTACGCCAGAACCACTTGTCGACACTGCGGAAACACCTGTCGGGCCGGCCAGAACTACATCTCAGACGTGCCAGAACCTTGTGCGTGTGATGCCGGAACCACACCCCGAACAGACGGAAACCACCTGCCAGACCCGCCTGAACCACCTGCCGAGCACGCCGGAGCCACCTGTTCGACTCACCGGAAGCACCTGCCAGACAGGCCAAAATCAACAGCTGGCTATGCGAGAACCATCTGGCGGACAGTCCGGAATCACCTCCCGGGCATGCAGGAACCACCTCTCAGATGTAACGGAACCACGAGCCGGACACGCTGGAACCACGTCATGGACAGACTGGAACCACCTGCCGAGCACTCCGGAATCACCTGCTCGACTCGCACGACCCACGTGCTGGACACGCCAAAATGAACTTTCGGCTACACCAGAACCACTTACCCGACACTCCAGAATCACCTGCCTGGCATGCCAGAACCACCTCTCACACGTTCCAGAAGCACGTGCCGGACATGCCGGAACGACCTATCGGACAGAACGGAACCACCTGCCAGACACGCCGGAACCACCTGCTGAACACGCCACAGCCACCTGCTCGACTCGCCGGATCCACCGGCCGGACAGGCCAATATCAACTGCTGGCTATGCCAGAACCACCTGGGGGACAGTCCGGAATCACCTGCCAGCCATGGCGGAACCACCTCTCAGACGTACAAGAACCACGTGCCGGACAAGCTGGAAACACTTACTGGACAGACTGGAACCACCTGCCGGCCACGCCTGAACCACCTGCCCAGCACGACGGAACCACCTGCCGGAAACGCCAAAATCACCTGCGGGGTACACCAGAACCACTTGGAGAACTCTCCGGGATGACCTGCCGGGCATGCTGGAACCACCTGTCAGACGTACCAGAAGCACGTGGCGGACACCCCAGCACCACCTGCCGGACAGACCGCAACCACCTGCCGGACAGACCGCAACCATCGGCTCGACCCGCCGGAACCACCGCCGGACATGCAAAATCACCTGCCGGCTACGCCGGAACCACTTGGCGAACACTCCGTAATCACCTGCCGGGCATGCCGGAACCACCTCTCAGACATGCCAGAACCATGTGCCAATGACCCCGGAAGCACCTGCCGAGCACGCCGGAACCACCTGCTCGACTCGCCAGAACCACGTGCCGGACACGCCAAAATCACCTGCCGGCTACGCCACAACCACTCGGCAGGCACTCCGGTATCAGCTGCCGGGCATGCCGGAACCACCTCTCAGAGGTGCCAGAACCACATGCCGGAGAGACTGGAAGCAACTGCCGAGCTCGCCGGAAACACCTGCTGGACATGCCAGAACCACCTGCCTGACAGTCCAAAATCATATGCCGGCTATGCCAAAACCACTTGGTGGACACTCCAGAATCACCTGGAGGGCATGCCGGAACCACGTCATGGACAGACTGCAAACACCTGCCGGACACGCCAGAACCACCTTCTCGACTCGCCAGAACCACCTGCCGGACACGCCAAAATCACCTGCCGGCTACGCCACAACCAGTTGGTGAACACTTCGGAATCACCTGCCGCGCTTGCCGGAACCACCTGCCGGTCACGCCAAAATCACCTGCCGGCTACGCCAGAACCACTCAGCAGAGACTCCGGAACCACCTCCAGGACAGACCGGAATCACCTGCCGGACACGCCGGGACCACCTGCTTGTCTCGCGAGAACCACCTGCCGGACACGCCAAAATCACAAGCCGGCTACTCCACAACCACTTGTCGGACACTCCAGAATCACCTGCCGGGCATGTTGGAACCACCTCTCAGAGGTGCCACAACAACATGCTGGAGACTGCGGAAGCACCTGCTGAGAAGGCCGGAAGTTCCTGATCCACTCCACAGAACCACCTGCTGGACACGCCAAAATCACCCGCCGGCTACGCCACAACCAGTTGGTGAACACTTCGGAATCAACTGCCGGGCTTGCTGGAAGCACCTGCCGGTCACGCCAATATCACCTGCCAGCTACGCCAGAACCGCTTGGCGGACACTCCGGAAACACCTGTCGGGCCTGCCAGAACCACATCTCAGACGTGCCAGAACCATGTGCCCGACATGCCGGAACCACACCCGAACAGACTGAAACCACCTGCCAGACGCGCCTGAACCACCTGCCGAGCACACTGGAACCACCTGCTCGACTCGCCGGAACCACCTACCTGACACGCAAAAACCACCGGCCGGGTATGCCAGAACCACTTGGTGGTCACTCCGGAATCATCTGCCAGACATGCCAGAAGCAGCTCTCAGACACACCAGAACAACCTGCCGGAGACTCCAGAATCACCTGCTGAGCATGCCTGAGCCACGTGCTCGACTCGCAAGAAACACCTGCCACATACGCCAAAATCACCTGCCTGCTACACCAGAAGCACTTGGCAGACAAGCCGGAATCACGTGAAGGGCATGCCGTCACAATCTCTCAGACGTGCCAGAACCTCGTGCCGGACACCCCAGTACAACCTGCCGGACAGACCGGAACCACCTGCCGGACACGCCGGAACCACCGGCGCGACTCGCCGGAACCACCCCCGGACATGCAAAAACACCTGCCGGCTACGCCAGAAACACTTGGCGAACACACCGGAATCACCTGCCGGGCATGTCGGAAGCACCTCTCAGACATGTCAGAACCACGTGCCAAGGACACCGGAAGCACCTGCCGAGCACGCCGGAACCACCTGCTCGACTCGCCAGAACCACCTGCCGCACACGCCAAAATCACCTGCCAGGTATGCCAGAACCACTTTGTGGACACTCCGAAATCATCTGCCGGACATGCCAGAACCAGCTCTCAGACACCCCAGAACCACATGCCGGACACGCCGGAAGCACCTGCTGAGCATGCCTGAGCCACCTGCTCGACTCGCAAGAAACACCTGCCGGACACGCCAAAATCACCTGCCGAGTACGCCAGAACCACTTGGCGGACACTCCGGAATCACAGGTCGGGCATGCCGGAACCACCTCTCAGACTTGCCAGAACCATGTTCCGGACACGCCGGTACCACCTGCCGAGTATGCCGGAACCACCTGATCCACTCCCGAGGACCACCTGCTGGACACGCCAGAATCACCTGCTGGCTACGCCAGAACCACTCGGCAGACACTCCGGAATAAGCTGCCGGGCATGCCAGAACCACCTCTTAGACATGCCAGAAGGACGTGTCGGACACGCCGGAAACACCTACCGGACAGACCGGAACCACCTGCCAGACATCCCGGAACCACCTGCCGAGCACGCCGGAGCCGCCAGCTCGATAGGCTGGAACAACCTGCCAGACAGGCCAAAATCAACAGCTGGCTATGCGAGAACCATCTGGCGGACAGTCCGGAATCACCTGCCGGGCATGCAGGAACCACCTCTCAGATGTAACGGAACCACGAGCCGGACACGCTGGAACCACGTCCTGGGCAGTCTGGAACCACCTACCGAGCACTCTGGAACCACCTGCTCGACTCGCACGACCCACGTGCTGGACACGCCAAAATGAACTTTCGGCTACACCAGAACCACTTACCCGACACTCCAGAATCACCTGACTGGCATGCCAGAACCACCTCTCACACGTTCCAGAAGCACGTGCCGGACATGCCGGAACGACCGATCGGACAGAACGGAACCACCTGCCAGACACGCCGGAACCACCTGCTGAACACGCCACAGCCACCTGCTCGACTCGCCGGATCCACCGGCCGGACAGGCCAATATCAACTGCTGGCTATGCCAGAACCACCGGGGGGACAGTCCGGAATCACCTGCCAGCCATGGCGGAACCACCTCTCAGACGTACAAGAACCACGTGCCGGACAAGCTGGAAACACTTACTGGACAGACTGGAACCACCTGCCGGCCACGCCTGAACCACCTGCCGAGCACGATGGAACCACCTGCCGGACACGCCAAAATCACCTGCCGGCTACGCCACAACCACTCGGCAGGCACTCCGGTATCAGCTGCCGGGCATGCCGGAACCACCTCTCAGAGGTGCCAGAACCACATGCCGGAGAGACTGGAAGCAACTGCCGAGCTTGCCCGAAACACCTGCTGGACATGCCGGAACCACCTGCCTGACAGTCCAAAATCATATGCCGGCTATGCCAAAACCACTTGGTGGACACTCCAGAATCACCTGGAGGGCATGCCGGAACCACGTCATGGACAGACTGCAAACACCTGCCGGACACGCCAGAACCACCTTCTCGAATCGCCAGAACCACCTGCCGGACACGGCAAAATCACCTGCCGGCTACGCCACAACCAGTTGGTGAACACTTCGGAATCACCTGCCGCGCTTGCCGGAACCACCTGCCGGTCACGCCAAAATCACCTGCCGGCTACGCCAGAACCACTCAGCAGAGACTCCGGAACCCCCTCTAGGACAGACCGGAATCACCTGCCGGACACGCCGGGACCACCTGCTTGACTCGCCAGAACCACCTGCCGGACACACCAAAATCACCAGCCGGCTACTCCACAACCACTTGTGGGACACTCCAGAATCACCTGCCGGGCATGTTGGAACCACCTCTCAGAGGTGCCACAACAACATGCTGGAGACTGCGGAAGCACCTGCTGAGCAGGCCGGAAGTTCCTGATCCACTCCACAGAACCACCTGCTGGACACGCCAAAATCACCTGCGGGGTACACCAGAACCACTTGGAGAACTCTCCGGGATGACCTGCCGGGCATGCTGGAACCACCTCTCAGACGTACCAGAAGCACGTGGCGGACACCCCAGCACCACCTGCCGGACAGACCGCAACCACCTGCCGGACACGCCGGAACCACCGGCTCGACCCGACGGAACCACCGCCGGACATGCAAAATCACCTGCCGGCTACGCCAGAACCACTTGGCGAACACTCCGGAATCACCTGCCGGGCATGCCGGAACCACCTCTCAGACATGCCAGAACCATGTGCCAATGACCCCGGAAGCACCTGTCGAGCACGCCGGAACCACCTGCTCGACTCGCCAGAACCACCTGCCGGACACGCCAAAATCACCTGCCGGCTATGCCACAACCACTCGGCAGGCACTCCGGTATCAGCTGCCGGGCATGCCGGAACCACCTCTCAGAGGTGCCAGAACCACATGCCGGAGAGACTGGAAGCAACTGCCGAGCTCGCCGGAAACACCTGCTGGACATGCCAGAACCACCAGCCTGACAGTCCAAAATCATATGCCGGCTATGCCAAAACCACTTGGTGGACACTCCAGAATCACCTGGAGGGCATGCCGGAACCACGTCATGGACAGACTGCAAACACCTGCCGGACACGCCAGAACCACCTTCTCGACTCGCCAGAACCACCTGCCGGACACGCCAAAATCACCTGCCGGCTACGCCACAACCAGTTGGTGAACACTTCGGAATCACCTGCCGCGCTTGCCGGAACCACCTGCCGGTCACGCCAAAATCACCTGCCGGCTACGCCAGAACCACTCGGCAGAGACTCCGGAACCACCTCCAGGACAGACCGGAATCACCTGCCGGACACGCCGGGACCACCTGCTTGTCTCGCGAGAACCACCTGCCGGACACGCCAAAATCACAAGCCGGCTACTCCACAACCACTTGTCGGACACTCCAGAATCACCTGCCGGGCATGTTGGAACCACCTCTCAGAGGTGCCACAACAACATGCTGGAGACTGCGGAAGCACCTGCTGAGAAGGCCGGAAGTTCCTGATCCACTCCACAGAACCACCTGCTGGACACGCCAAAATCACCTGCCGGCTACGCCACAACCAGTTGGTGAACACTTCGGAATCAACTGCCGGGCTTGCTGGAAGCACCTGCCGGTCACGCCAATATCACCTGCCAGCTACGCCAGAACCGCTTGGCGGACACTCCGGAAACACCTGTCGGGCCTGCCAGAACCACATCTCAGACGTGCCAGAACCATGTGCCCGACATGCCGGAACCACACCCCGAACAGACTGAAACCACCTGCCAGACGCGCCTGAACCACCTGCCGAGCACACTGGAACCACCTGCTCGACTCGCCGGAACCACCTACCTGACACGCAAAAACCACCGGCCGGGTATGCCAGAACCACTTGGTGGTGACTCCGGAATCATCTGCCAGACATGCCAGAAGCAGCTCTCAGACACACCAGAACAACCTGCCGGAGACTCCAGAATCACCTGCTGAGCATGCCTGAGCCACGTGCTCGACTCGCAAGAAACACCTGCCACATACGCCAAAATCACCTGCCTGCTACACCAGAAGCACTTGGCAGACAAGCCGGAATCACGTGAAGGGCATGCCGTCACAATCTCTCAGACGTGCCAGAACCTCGTGCCGGACACCCCAGAACACCCTGCCGGACAGACCGGAACCACCTTCCGGACACGCCGGAACCACCGGCGCGACTCGCCGGAACCACCCCCGGACATGCAAAAACACCTGCCGGCTACGCCAGAAACACTTGGCGAACACACCGGAATCACCTGCCGGGCATGTCGGAAGCACCTCTCAGACATGTCAGAACCACGTGCCAAGGACACCGGAAGCACCTGCCGAGCACGCCGGAACCACCTGCTCGACTCGCCAGAACCACCTGCCGCACACGCCAAAATCACCTGCCAGGTATGCCAGAACCACTTTGTGGACACTCCGAAATCATCTGCCGGACATGCCAGAACCAGCTCTCAGACACCCCAGAACCACATGCCGGACACGCCGGAAGCACCTGCTGAGCATGCCTGAGCCACCTGCTCGACTCGCAAGAAACACCTGCCGGACACGCCAAAATCACCTGCCGAGTACGCCAGAACCACTTGGCGGACACTCCGGAATCACAGGTCGGGCATGCCGGAACCACCTCTCAGACTTGCCAGAACCATGTTCCGGACACGCCGGTACCACCTGCCGAGTATGCCGGAACCACCTGATCCACTCCCGAGGACCACCTGCTGGACACGCCAGAATCACCTGCTGGCTACGCCAGAACCACTCGGCAGACACTCCGGAATAAGCTGCCGGGCATGCCAGAACCACCTCTTAGACATGCCAGAAGGACGTGTCGGACACGCCGGAAACACCTACCGGACAGACCGGAACCACCTGCCAGACATCCCGGAACCACCTGCCGAGCACGCCGGAGCCGCCAGCTCGATAGGCTGGAACAACCTGCCAGACAGGCCAAAATCAACAGCTGGCTATGCGAGAACCATCTGGCGGACAGTCCGGAATCACCTGCCGGGCATGCAGGAACCACCTCTCAGATGTAACGGAACCACGAGCCGGACACGCTGGAACCACGTCCTGGGCAGTCTGGAACCACCTACCGAGCACTCTGGAACCACCTGCTCGACTCGCACGACCCACGTGCTGGACACGCCAAAATGAACTTTCGGCTACACCAGAACCACTTACCCGACACTCCAGAATCACCTGCCTGGCATGCCAGAACCACCTCTCACACGTTCCAGAAGCACGTGCCGGACATGCCGGAACGACCGATCGGACAGAACGGAACCACCTGCCAGACACGCCGGAACCACCTGCTGAACACGCCACAGCCACCTGCTCGACTCGCCGGATCCACCGGCCGGACAGGCCAATATCAACTGCTGGCTATGCCAGAACCACCGGGGGGACAGTCCGGAATCACCTGCCAGCCATGGCGGAACCACCTCTCAGACGTACAAGAACCACTTGCCGGACAAGCTCGAAACACTTACTGGACAGACTGGAACCACCTGCCGGCCACGCCTGAACCACCTGCCGAGCACGATGGAACCACCTGCCGGACATGCCAAAATAACCTGCCGGCTACGCCACAACCACTCGGCAGGCACTCCGGTATCAGCTGCCGGGCATGCCGGAACCACCTCTCAGAGGTGCCAGAACCACATGCCGGAGAGACTGGAAGCAACTGCCGAGCTTGCCCGAAACACCTGCTGGACATGCCGGAACCACCTGCCTGACAGTCCAAAATCATATGCCGGCTATGCCAAAACCACTTGGTGGACACTCCAGAATCACCTGGAGGGCATGCCGGAACCACGTCATGGACAGACTGCAAACACCTGCCGGACACGCCAGAACCACCTTCTCGAATCGCCAGAACCACCTGCCGGACACGGCAAAATCACCTGCCGGCTACGCCACAACCAGTTGGTGAACACTTCGGAATCACCTGCCGCGCTTGCCGGAACCACCTGCCGGTCACGCCAAAATCACCTGCCGGCTACGCCAGAACCACTCAGCAGAGACTCCGGAACCCCCTCTAGGACAGACCGGAATCACCTGCCGGACACGCCGGGACCACCTGCTTGACTCGCCAGAACCACCTGCCGGACACACCAAAATCACCAGCCGGCTACTCCACAACCACTTGTGGGACACTCCAGAATCACCTGCCGGGCATGTTGGAACCACCTCTCAGAGGTGCCACAACAACATGCTGGAGACTGCGGAAGCACCTGCTGAGCAGGCCGGAAGTTCCTGATCCACTCCACAGAACCACCTGCTGGACACGCCAAAATCACCTGCGGGGTACACCAGAACCACTTGGAGAACTCTCCGGGATGACCTGCCGGGCATGCTGGAACCACCTCTCAGACGTACCAGAAGCACGTGGCGGACACCCCAGCACCACCTGCCGGACAGACCGCAACCACCTGCCGGACACGCCGGAACCACCGGCTCGACCCGACGGAACCACCGCCGGACATGCAAAATCACCTGCCGGCTACGCCAGAACCACTTGGCGAACACTCCGGAATCACCTGCCGGGCATGCCGGAACCACCTCTCAGACATGCCAGAACCATGTGCCAATGACCCCGGAAGCACCTGTCGAGCACGCCGGAACCACCTGCTCGACTCGCCAGAACCACCTGCCGGACACGCCAAAATCACCTGCCGGCTATGCCACAACCACTCGGCAGGCACTCCGGTATCAGCTGCCGGGCATGCCGGAACCACCTCTCAGAGGTGCCAGAACCACATGCCGGAGAGACTGGAAGCAACTGCCGAGCTCGCCGGAAACACCTGCTGGACATGCCAGAACCACCAGCCTGACAGTCCAAAATCATATGCCGGCTATGCCAAAACCACTTGGTGGACACTCCAGAATCACCTGGAGGGCATGCCGGAACCACGTCATGGACAGACTGCAAACACCTGCCGGACACGCCAGAACCACCTTCTCGACTCGCCAGAACCACCTGCCGGACACGCCAAAATCACCTGCCGGCTACGCCACAACCAGTTGGTGAACACTTCGGAATCACCTGCCGCGCTTGCCGGAACCACCTGCCGGTCACGCCAAAATCACCTGCCGGCTACGCCAGAACCACTCGGCAGAGACTCCGGAACCACCTCCAGGACAGACCGGAATCACCTGCCGGACACGCCGGGACCACCTGCTTGTCTCGCGAGAACCACCTGCCGGACACGCCAAAATCACAAGCCGGCTACTCCACAACCACTTGTCGGACACTCCAGAATCACCTGCCGGGCATGTTGGAACCACCTCTCAGAGGTGCCACAACAACATGCTGGAGACTGCGGAAGCACCTGCTGAGAAGGCCGGAAGTTCCTGATCCACTCCACAGAACCACCTGCTGGACACGCCAAAATCACCTGCCGGCTACGCCACAACCAGTTGGTGAACACTTCGGAATCAACTGCCGGGCTTGCTGGAAGCACCTGCCGGTCACGCCAATATCACCTGCCAGCTACGCCAGAACCGCTTGGCGGACACTCCGGAAACACCTGTCGGGCCTGCCAGAACCACATCTCAGACGTGCCAGAACCATGTGCCCGACATGCCGGAACCACACCCGAACAGACTGAAACCACCTGCCAGACCCGCCTGAACCACCTGCCGAGCACACTGGAACCAACTGCTCGACTCGCCGGAACCACCTACCTGACACGCAAAAACCACCGGCCGGGTATGCCAGAACCACTTGGTGGTCACTCCGGAATCATCTGCCAGACATGCCAGAAGCAGCTCTCAGACACACCAGAACAACCTGCCGGAGACTCCAGAATCACCTGCTGAGCATGCCTGAGCCACGTGCTCGACTCGCAAGAAACACCTGCCACATACGCCAAAATCACCTGCCTGCTACACCAGAAGCACTTGGCAGACAAGCCGGAATCACGTGAAGGGCATGCCGTCACAATCTCTCAGACGTGCCAGAACCTCGTGCCGGACACCCCAGAACACCCTGCCGGACAGACCGGAACCACCTTCCGGACACGCCGGAACCACCGGCGCGACTCGCCGGAACCACCCCCGGACATGCAAAAACACCTGCCGGCTACGCCAGAAACACTTGGCGAACACACCGGAATCACCTGCCGGGCATGTCGGAAGCACCTCTCAGACATGTCAGAACCACGTGCCAAGGACACCGGAAGCACCTGCCGAGCACGCCGGAACCACCTGCTCGACTCGCCAGAACCACCTGCCGCACACGCCAAAATCACCTGCCAGGTATGCCAGAACCACTTTGTGGACACTCCGAAATCATCTGCCGGACATGCCAGAACCAGCTCTCAGACACCCCAGAACCACATGCCGGACACGCCGGAAGCACCTGCTGAGCATGCCTGAGCCACCTGCTCGACTCGCAAGAAACACCTGCCGGACACGCCAAAATCACCTGCCGAGTACGCCAGAACCACTTGGCGGACACTCCGGAATCACAGGTCGGGCATGCCGGAACCACCTCTCAGACTTGCCAGAACCATGTTCCGGACACGCCGGTACCACCTGCCGAGTATGCCGGAACCACCTGATCCACTCCCGAGGACCACCTGCTGGACACGCCAGAATCACCTGCTGGCTACGCCAGAACCACTCGGCAGACACTCCGGAATAAGCTGCCGGGCATGCCAGAACCACCTCTTAGACATGCCAGAAGGACGTGTCGGACACGCCGGAAACACCTACCGGACAGACCGGAACCACCTGCCAGACATCCCGGAACCACCTGCCGAGCACGCCGGAGCCGCCAGCTCGATAGGCTGGAACAACCTGCCAGACAGGCCAAAATCAACAGCTGGCTATGCGAGAACCATCTGGCGGACAGTCCGGAATCACCTGCCGGGCATGCAGGAACCACCTCTCAGATGTAACGGAACCACGAGCCGGACACGCTGGAACCACGTCCTGGGCAGTCTGGAACCACCTGCCGAGCACTCCGGAACCACCTGCTCGACTCGCACGACCCACGTGCTGGACACGCCAAAATGAACTTTCGGCTACACCAGAACCACTTACCCGACACTCCAGAATCACCTGACTGGCATGCCAGAACCACCTCTCACACGTTCCAGAAGCACGTGCCGGACATGCCGGAACGACCGATCGGACAGAACGGAACCACCTGCCAGACACGCCGGAACCACCTGCTGAACACGCCACAGCCACCTGCTCGACTCGCCGGATCCACCGGCCGGACAGGCCAATATCAACTGCTGGCTATGCCAGAACTACCTGGGGGACAGTCCGGAATCACCTGCCAGCCATGGCGGAACCACCTCTCAGACGTACAAGAACCACGTGCCGGACAAGCTCGAAACACTTAGTGGACAGACTGGAACCACCTGCCGGCCACGCCTGAACCACCTGCCGAGCACGACGGAACCACCTGCCGGACACGCCAAAATCACCTGCGGGGTACACCAGAACCACTTGGAGAACTCTCCGGGATGACCTGCCGGGCATGCTGGAACCACCTCTCAGACGTACCAGAAGCACGTGGCGGACACCCCAGCACCACCTGCCGGACAGACCGCAACCACCTGCCGGACAGGCCGGAACCACCGGCTCGACCCGCCGGAACCACCGCCGGACATGCAAAATCACCTGCCGGCTACGCCAGAACCACTTGGCGAACACTCCGGAATCACCTGCCGGGCATGCCGGAACCACCTCTCAGACATGCCAGAACCACGTGCCAATGACCCCGGAAGCACCTGCCGAGCACGCCGGAACCACCTGCTCGACTCGCCAGAACCACGTCCCGGACACGCCAAAATCACCTGCCGGCTACGCCACAACCACTCGGCAGGCACTCCGGTATCAGCTGCCGGGCATGCCGGAACCACCTCTCAGAGGTGCCAGAACCACATGCCGGAGAGACTGGAAGCAACTGCCGAGCTCGCCGGAAACACCTGCTGGACATGCCGGAACCACCTGCCTGACAGTCCAAAATCATATGCCGGCTATGCCAAAACCACTTGGTGGACGCTCCAGAATCTCCTGGAGGGCATGCCGGAACCACGTCATGGACAGACTGCAAACACCTGCCGGACACGCCAGAACCACCTTCTCGACTCGCCAGAACCACCTGCCGGACACGCCAAAATCACCGGCCGGCTACGCCACAACCAGTTGGGGAACACTTCGGAATCACCTGCCCCGCTTGCCGGAACGACCTGCCGGTCACGCCAAAATCACCTGCCAGCTACGCCAGAACCACTCGGCAGAGACTCCGGAACCACCTCCAGGACAGACCGGAATCACCTGCCGGACACGCCGGAACCACCTGCTCGACTCGCCAGAACCACCTGCCGGACACGCCAAAATCACCTGCCCGCTACGCCAGAACCACTCGGCAGAGACTCCGGAACCACCTCCAGGACTGACCGGAATCACCTGCCGGACACGCCGGGACCACCTGCTTGACTTGCCAGAGCCACCTGCCGGACACGCCAATATCACCAGCCGGCTACTCCACAACCTCTTGTCGGACTCTCCAGAATCACCTGCCGGGCATGTTGGAACCACCTCTCAGAGGTGCCACAACAACATGCTGGAGACTGCTGAAGCACCTGCTGAGAAGGCCGGAAGTTCCTGATCCACTCCACAGAACCACCTGCTGGACACGCCAAAATCACCTGCCGGCTACGCCACAACCAGTTGGTGAACACTTCGGAATCAACTGCCGGGCTTGCTGGAAGCACCTGCCGGTCACGCCAATATCACCTGCCAGCTACGCCAGAACCGCTTGGCGGACACTCCGGAAACACCTGTCGGGCCTGCCAGAACCACATCTCAGACGTGCCAGAACCATGTGCCCGACATGCCGGAACCACACCCCGAACAGACTGAAACCACCTGCCAGACCCACCTGAACCACCTGCCGAGCACACTGGAACCACCTGCTCGACTCGCCGGAACCACCTACCTGACACGCAAAAACCACCGGCCGGGTATGCCAGAACCACTTGGTGGTCACTCCGGAATCATCTGCCAGACATGCCAGAAGCAGCTCTCAGACACACCAGAACAACCTGCCGGAGACGGCAGAAGCACCTGCTGAGCATGCCTGAGCCACCTGCTCGACTCGCAAGAAACACCTGCCAGACACGCCAAAATCACCTGCCTGCTACACCAGAAGCACTTGGCAGACAAGCCGGAATCACGTGAAGGGCATGCCGTCACAATCTCTCAGACGTGCCAGAACCTCGTGCCGGACACCCCAGAACACCCTGCCTGACAGACCGGAACCACCTGCCGGACACGCCGGAACCACCGGCGCGACTCGCCGGAACCACCCCCGGACATGCAAAATCACCTGCCGGCTACGCCAGAAACACTTGGCGAACACACCGGAATCACCTGCCGGGCATGTCGGAAGCACCTCTCAGACATGTCAGAACCATGTGCCAAGGACACCGGAAGCACCTGCCGAGCACGCCGGAACCACCTGCTCGACTCGCCAGAACCACCTGCCGCACACGCCAAAATCAGATGCCAGGTATGCCAGAACCACTTTGTGGACACTCCGATATCATCTGCCGGACATGCCAGAACCAGCTCTCAGACACACCAGAACCACATGCCGGACACGCCGGAAGCACCTGCTGAGCATGCCTGAGCCACCTGCTCGACTCGCAAGAAACACCTGCCGGACATGCCAAAATCACCTGCCGAGTACGCCAGAACCACTTGGCGGACACTCCGGAATCACAGGTCGGGCATGCCGGAACCACCTCTCAGACTTGCCAGAACCATGTTCCGGACACGCCGGTACCACCTGCCGAGTATGCCGGAACCACCTGATCCACTCCCGAGGACCACCTGCTGGACACGCCAAAATCACCTGCTGGCTACGCCAGAACCACTCGGCAGACACTCCGGAATAACCTACCGGGCATGCCGGAACCACCTCTTAGACATTCCAGAAGGACGTGTTGGACACGCCGGAAACACCTACCGGACAGACCGGAACCACCTGCCAGACATCCCGGAACCACTTGCCGAGCACGCCGGAGACGCCTGCTCGATAGGCCGGAACCACCTGCCAGACAGGCCAAAATCAACAGCTGGCTATGCTAGAACCACCTGGCGGACAGTGCAAAATCACTTGCCTGGCATGCAGGAACCACCTCTCAGATGTAACGGAACCACGAGCCGGACACGCTGGAACCACGTCCTGGACAGACTGGAACCACCTGCCGAGCACTCCGGAACCACCTGCTGTACTCGCACGACCCACGTGCTGGACACGCCAAAATGAACTTTCGGCTACACCAGAACCACTTACCCGACACTCCAGAATCACCTGCCTGGCATGCCAGAACCACCTCTCACACGTTCCAGAAACACGTGCCGGACATGCCGGAACGACCGATCGGACAGAACGGAACCACCTGCCAGACACGCCGGAACCACCTGCTGAACACGCCACAGCCACCTGCTCAACTCGCCGGATCCACCGGCTGGACAGGCCAATATCAACTGCTGGCTATGCCAGAACCACGTGGCGGACAGTCCGGAATCACCTGCCACCCATGGCGGAACCACCTCTCAGACGTACAAGAACCACGTGCCGGACAAGCTGGAAACACTTACTGGACAGACTGGAACCACCTGCCGGCCACGCCTGAACCACCTGCCGAGCACGATGGAACCACCTGCCGGACACGCCAAAATCACCTGCGGGCTACACCAGAACCACTTGGAGAACTCTCCGGGATGACCTGCCGGGCATGCTGGAACCACCTCTCAGACGTACCAGAAGCACGTGGCGGACAACCCAGCACCACCTGCCGGACAGACCGCAACCACCTGCCGGACAAGCCGGCACCACCGGCTCGACCCGCCAGAACCACCGCCGGACATGCAAAATCACCTGCCGGCTATGCCAGAACCACTTGGCGAACACTCCGGAATCACCTGCCGGGCATGCCGGAACCACCTCTCAAACATGCCAGAACCATGTGCCAATGACCCCGGAAGCACCTGCCGAGCACGCCGGAACCAACTGCTCGACTCGCCAGAACCACCTGCCGGACACGCCAAAATCACCTGCCGGCTACGCCACAACCACTCGGCAGGCACTCCGGTATCAGCTGCCTGGCATGCCGGAACCACCTCTCAGAGGTGCCAGAACCACATGCCGGAGAGACTGGAAGCAACTGCCGAGCTCGCCGGAAACACCTGCTGGACACGCCGGAACCACCTGCCTGACAGTCCAAAATCATATGCCGGCTATGCCAAAACCACTTGGCGGACACTCCAGAATCACCTGGAGGGCATGCCGGAACCACGTCATGGACAGACTGCAAACACCTCCCGGACACGCCAGAACCACCTTCTCGAGTCGCCAGAACCACCTGCCGGACACGCCAAAATCACCTGCCTGGCATGCAGGAACCACCTCTCAGACGTAACAGAACCACTTTCCGGACACGCTGGAACCACATCCTGGACAGACTGGAACCACCTGCCAGGCCCACCGGAACAACCTGCTCGACTGGCAGGACAATCGTGCCGGACACGCCAAAAGGAACTGCCGGCTACACCAGAACCACTTAACCGACACTCCAGAATCACCTGCCTGGCATGCCAGAACCACCTCTCAGACGTGCCAGAAGCACGTGCCGGACATGCCGGAACGACCTACGGGACAGACCGGAACCACCTGCCTGACATGCCGGAACCACCTGCCGAGCACGCCAGAGCCACCTGCTCCCCTTGCCGGAACCACCTGCCAGACAGGCCAAAATCAACAGCTGGCTGTGCGAGAACCACCTGGGGGACAGTCCGGAATCACCTGCCAGCCATGGCGGAACCACCTCTCAGACGTACCAGATCCACGTGCCGGACAATCTGGAAACACATACTGGACAGACTGGAACCACCTGCCGGCCACGCCTGAACCACCTGCCGAGCACGACGGAACCACCTGCCGGACACGCCAAAATCACCTGCGGGCTACTCCACAACCACTTGGAGGACTCTCCGGGATGACCTGCCGGGCATGCTGGAACCACCTCTCAGACGCGCCAGAACCATGTGGCAGACAGTCCGGAATCACCTGTTGGGCATGTGGAACAACCTCTGAGACGAACCAGAACCACCTGCCGGACACGCCAAAATCACCTGCTGGCTACGCCAGAACTACTCGGCGGACACTCCGGAATCAGCTGCTGGGCATGCCAGCAAAACCTCTCATAAGTGCCAGAAGCACGTGCCGGACAGGCCGGAACCATCTCCCGGACAGACTGGAACCACAGGAAACACTCGCCGGAACCACCTGCTTGACTCACCGGTCCCACCTGCAGGACACACCAAAATCACCTGCCCGCTACAGCAGAACCACTTGGGGCACAAGCCGGAATCACGTGAAGGGCATGCCGGCACAACCTCACAGACGTGCCGCAACCTCCTTCCGGACACCTCAGAACCACCTGCCAGACAGACTGCAACCAACTGCCGGACACGCGGGAACCACTGGCTCGACCCGCCGGAACCACTGCCAGATATGCAAAATCACCTGCCGGCTACACCAGAACCACTTGGCAAACACTCCGGAATCACCTGCCGGGCATGCCGGAACCACCTCTCAGACATGCCAGAACCACGTGCCAATGACACCAGAAGCACCTGCCGAGCATGCCGGAACCACCTGCTCGACTCGCCAGAACCACCTGCCAGTCATGCAAAAATCACCTGCCGGCTTCGCCACAACCAGTTGGTGAACACTTCCCCATCACCTGCCGGGCTTGCTGGAACCACCTGCCGGTCATGTCAAAATCACCTGCCAACTACGCCAGAACCACTTGTCGACACTGCGGAAACACCTGTCGGGCCGGCCAGAACTACATCTCAGACGTGCCAGAACCTTGTGCGTGTGATGCCGGAACCACACCCCGAACAGACGGAGACCACCTGCCAGACCCGCCTGAACCACCTGCCGAGCACGCCGGAGCCACCTGTTCGACTCACCGGAAGCACCTGCCAGACAGGCCAAAATCAACAGCTGGCTATGCGAGAACCATCTGGCGGACAGTCCGGAATCACCTGCCGGGCATGCAGGAACCACCTCTCAGATGTAACGGAACCACGAGCCGGACACGCTGGAACCACGTCCTGGACAGACTGGAACCACCTGCCGAGCACTCCGGAACCACCTGCTCGCCTCGCACGACCCACGTGCTGGACACGCCAAAATGAACTTTCGGCTACACCAGAACCACTTACCCGACACTCCAGAATCACCTGCCTGGCATGCCAGAACCACCTCTCACACGTTCCAGAAGCACGTGCCGGACATGCCGGAACGACCGATCGGACAGAACGGAACCACCTGCCAGACACGCCGGAACCACCTGCTGAACACGCCACAGCCACCTGCTCGACTCGCCGGATCCACCGGCCGGACAGGCCAATATCAACTGCTGGCTATGCCAGAACCACCTGGGGGACAGTCCGGAATCACCTGCCAGCCATGGCGGAACCACCTCTCAGAAGTACAAGAACCACTTGCCGGACAAGCTGGAAACACTTACTGGACAGACTGGAACCACCTGCCGGCCACGCCTGAACCACCTGCCGAGCACGATGGAACCACCTGCCGGACATGCCAAAATCACCTGCGGGCTACACCAGAACCACTTGGAGAACTCTCCGGGATGACCTGCCTGGCATGCTGGAACCACCTCTCAGACGTACCAAAAGCACGTGGCGGACAACCCAGCACCACCTGCCGGACAGACCGCAACCACCTGCCGGACACGCCGGAACGACCGGCTCGACCCGCCGGAACCACCGCCGGACATGCAATATTACCTGCCGGCTATGCCAGAACCACTTGGGGAACACTCCGGCATCACCTGCCGGGCATGCCGGAACCACATCTCAGACATGCCAGAACCACGTGCCAATGACCCCGGAAGCACCTGCCGAGCACGCCGGAACCACCTGCTCGACTCGCCGGAACCACCTGCCGGACACGCCAAAATCACCTGCCGGCTACGCCACAACCACTCGGCAGACACTCCGGTATCAGCTGCCGGGCATGCCGGAACCACCTCTCAGAGGTGCCAGAACCACATGCCGGAGAGACTGGAAGCAACTGCCGAACTCGCCGGAAACACCTGCTGGACGTGCCGGAACCCCCTGCCTGACAATCCAAAATCATATGCCGGCTATGCCAAAACCACTTGGTGGACACTCCAGAATCACCTGTACGGCATGCCGAAACCACGTCATGGACAGACTGCAAACACCTGCCGGACACGCCGGAAGCACCTGCTCGACTCGCCAGAACCACCTGCCGGTCATGCCAAAATCACCTGCCGGCTACGCCAGAACCACTCGGCAGAGACTCCGAAACCACCTCCAGGACAGACCGGAATCACCTGCCGGACACGCCGGGACCACCTGCTTGACTCGCCAGAACCACCTGCCGGACACGCCAAAATCACCAGCCGGCTACTCCACAACCACTCGGCGGACACTCCAGAATCACCTGCCGGGCATGTGGGAACCACCTCTCAGAGGTGCCACAACAACATGCTGGAGACTGCGGAAGCACCTGCTGAGAAGGCCGGAAGTTCCTGATCCACTCCACAGAACCACCTGCTGGACACGCCAAAATGAACTTTCGGCTACACCAGAACCACTTACCCGACACTCCAGAATCACCTGCCTGGCATGCCAGAACCACCTCTCACACGTTCCAGAAGCACGTGGCGGACACCCAAGCGCCACCTGCCGGACAGGCCGGAACCACCGGCTCGACCCGCCGGAACCACCGCTGGACATGAACAATCACCTGCCGGCTACGCCAGAACCACTTGGCGAACACTCCGGAATCACCTGCCGGGCATGCCAGAACCACCTCTCAGACACCCCAGAACCACATGCCGGACACGCCGGAAGCACCTGCTGAGCATGCCTGAGCCACCTGCTCGACTCGCAAGAAACACCTGCCGGACATGCCAAAATCACCTGCCGAGTACGCCAGAACCACTCGGCAGACACTCCGGAATAACCTGCCGGGCATGCCGGAACCACCTCTTAGACATGCCAGAAGGACGTGTCGGACACGCCGGAAACACCTACCGGACAGACCGGAACCACCTGCCAGACATCCCGGAACCACCTGCCGAGCACGCCGGAGCCGCCTGCTCGATAGGCTGGAACCACCTGCCAGACAGGCCAAAATCAACAGCTGGCTGTGCGAGAACCATCTGGCGGACAGTCCGGAATCACCTGCTGGGCATGCAGGAACCACCTCTCAGATGTAACGGAACCACGAACCGGACAATCTGGAAACATGTACTGGACAGACTGGAACCACCTGCCGGCCACGCCTGAACCACCTGCTGAGCACGATGGAACCACCTGCCGGACACGACAAAATCACCTGCGGGCTGCTCCACAACCACTTGGAGGACTCTCCGGGATGACCTGCCGGGCATGCTGGAGCCACCTCTCAGACGCGCCAGAACCATGTGGCAGAGAGTCCGGAATCACCTGTTGGGCATGTGGAACCACTTCTGAGACGTACCAGAACCACCTGCCGGACACGCCAAAATCACCTGCCGGCTACGCCAGAACCACTTGGCGGACACTCCGGAATCAGCTGCCGGGCATGCCAGCACAACCTCTCAGAAGTGCCAGAAGCACGTGCCGGAAAGGCCGGAACCATCTCCCGGACAGCCTGGAACCACAGGAATCACTCGCCGGAACCACCTGTTTGACTCACCGGTCCCACCTGCAGGACACACCAAAATCACCTGCCCGCTACACCAGAACCACTTGGCGCACAAGCCGGAATCACGTGAAGGGCATGCCGGCACAACCTCACAGACGTGCCAGAACCTCCTGCCGGACACCTCAGAACCACCTGCCAGACAGACTGCAACCACCTGCCGGACACGCGGGAAGCACCGGCTCGACCCGCCGGAACCACTGCCAGACATGCAAAATCACCTGCCGGCTACACCAGAACCACTTGGCAAACACTCCGGAATCACCTGCCGGGCATGCCGGAACCACCTCTCAGACATGCCAGAACCACGTGCCAATGACACCAGAAGCACCTGCCGAGCATGCCGGAACCACCTGCTCGACTCGCCAGAACCACCTGCCAGTCATGCAAAAATCACCTGCCGGCTTCGCCACAACCAGTTGGTGAACACTTCCCCATCACCTGCCGGGCTTGCTGGAACCACCTGCCGGTCATGTCAAAATCACCTGCCAACTACGCCAGAACCACTTGTCGACACTGCGGAAACACCTGTCGGGCCGGCCAGAACTACATCTCAGACGTGCCAGAACCTTGTGCGTGTGATGCCGGAACCACACCCCGAACAGACGGAGACCACCTGCCAGACCCGCCTGAACCACCTGCCGAGCACGCCGGAGCCACCTGTTCGACTCACCGGAAGCACCTGCCAGACAGGCCAAAATCAACAGCTGGCTATGCGAGAACCATCTGGCGGACAGTCCGGAATCACCTGCCGGGCATGCAGGAACCACCTCTCAGATGTAACGGAACCACGAGCCGGACACGCTGGAACCACGTCCTGGACAGACTGGAACCACCTGCCGAGCACTCCGGAACCACCTGCTCGACTCGCACGACCCACGTGCTGGACACGCCAAAATGAACTTTCGGCTACACCAGAACCACTTACCCGACACTCCAGAATCACCTGCCTGGCATGCCAGAACCACCTCTCACACGTTCCAGAAGCACGTGCCGGACATGCCGGAACGACCGATCGGACAGAACGGAACCACCTGCCAGACACGCCGGAACAACCTGCTGAACACGCCACAGCCACCTGCTCGACTCGCTGGATCCACCGGCCGGACAGGCCAATATCAACTGCTGGCTATGCCAGAACCACCTGGGGGACAGTCCGGAATCACCTGCCAGCCATGGCGGAACCACCTCTCAGACGTACAAGAACCGCGTGCCGGACAAGCTGGAAACACTTACTGGACAGACTGGAACCACCTGCCGGCCACGCCTGAACCACCTGCCGAGCACGACGGAACCACCTGCCGGACACGCCAAAATCACCTGCGGGGTACACCAGAACCACTTGGAGAACTCTCCGGGATGACCTGCCGGGCATGCTGGAACCACCTCTCAGACGTACCAGAAGCACGTGGCGGACACCCCAGCACCACCTGCCGGACAGACCGCAACCACCTGCCGGACACGCCGGAACCACCGGCTCGACCCGCCGGAACCACCGCCGGACATGCAAAATCACCTGCCGGCTACGCCAGAACCACTTGGCAAACACTCCGGAATCACCTGCCGGGCATGCCGGAACCACCTCTCAGACATGCCAGAACCACGTGCCAATGACCCTGGAAGCACCTGCCGAGCACGCCGGAACCACCTGCTCGACTCGCCAGAACCACCTGCCGGACACGCCAAAATCACCTGCCGGCTATGCCACAAGCACTCGGCAGGCACTCCGGTATCAGCTGCCGGGCATGCCGGAACCACCTCTCAGAGGTGCCAGAACCACATGCCGGAGAGACTGGAAGCAACTGCCGAGCTCGCCGGAAACACCTGCTGGACATGCCGGAACCACCTGCCTGACAGTCCAAAATCATATGCCGGCTATGCCAAAACCACTTGGTGGACACTCCAGAATCACCTGCCGGGCATGTTGGAACCACCTCTCAGAGGTGCCTCAACAACATGCTGGAGACTGCGGAAGCACCTGCTGAGAAGGCCGGAAGTTCCTGATCCACTCCACAGAACCACCTGCTGGACACGCCAAAATCACCTGCCGGCTACGCCACAACCAGTTGGTGAACACTTCGGAATCAACTGCCGGGCTTGCTGGAAGCACCTGCCGCTCACGCCAATATCACCTGCCAGCTACGCCAGAACCGCTTGGCGGACACTCCGGAAACACCTGTCGGGCCTGCCAGAACCACATCTCAGACGTGCCAGAACCATGTGCCCGACATGCCGGAACCACACCCCGAACAGACTGAAACCACCTGCCAGACGCGCCTGAACCACCTGCCGAGCACACTGGAACCACCTGCTCGACTCGCCGGAACCACCTACCTGACACGCAAAAACCACCGGCCGGGTATGCCAGAACCACTTGGTGGTGACTCCGGAATCATCTGCCAGACATGCCAGAAGCAGCTCTCAGACACACCAGAACAACCTGCCGGAGACGCCAGAAGCACCTGCGGAGCATGCCTGAGCCACATGCTCGACTCGCAAGAAACACCTGCCACACACGCCAAAATCACCTGCCTGCTACACCAGAAGCACTTGGCAGACAAGCCGGAATCACGTGAAGGGCATGCCGTCACAATCTCTCAGACGTGCCAGAACCTCGTGCCGGACACCCCAGAACACCCTGCCGGACAGACCGGAACCACCTGCCGGACACGCCGGAACCACCGGCGCGACTCGCCGCAACCACCACCGGACATGCAAAAACACCTGCCGGCTACGCCAGAAACACTTGGCGAACACACCGGAATCACCTGCCGGGCATGTCGGAAGCACCTCTCAGACATGTCAGAACCACGTGCCAAGGACACCGGAAGCACCTGCCGAGCAGGCCGGAACCACCTGCTCGACTCGCCAGAACCACCTGCCGCACACGCCAAAATCACCTGCCAGGTATGCCAGAACCACTTTGTGGACACTCCGAAATCATCTGCCGGACATGCCAGAACCAGCTCTCAGACACACCAGAACCACATGCCGGACACGCCGGAAGCACCTGCTGAGCATGCCTGAGCCACCTGCTCGACTCGCAAGAAACACCTGCCGGACACGCCAAAATCACCTGCCGAGTACGCCAGAACCACTTGGCAGACACTCCGGAATCACAGGTCGGGCATGCCGGAACCACCTCTCAGACTTGCCAGAACCATGTTCCGGACACGCCGGTACCACCTGCCGAGTATGCCGGAACCACCTGATCCACTCCCGAGGACCACCTGCTGGACACGCCAGAATCACCTGCTGGCTATGCCAGAACCACTCGGCAGACACTCCGGAATAACCTGCCGGGCATGCCGGAACCACCTCTGAGACATGCCAGAAGGACGTGTCGGACACGCCGGAAACACCTACCGGACAGACCGGAACCACCTGCCAGACATCCCGGGACCACCTGCCGAGCACGCCGGAGCCGCCAGCTCGATAGGCTGGAACCTTCTGCCAGACAGGCCAAAATCAACAGCTGGCTATGCGAGAACCATCTGGCGGACAGTCCGGAATCACCTGCCGGGCATGCAGGAACCACCTCTCAGATGTAACGGAACCACGAGCCGGACACGCTGGAACCACGTCCTGGGCAGTCTGGAACCACCTACCGATCACTCTGGAACCACCTGCTCGACTCGCACGACCCACGTGCTGGACACGCCAAAATGAACTTTCGGCTGCACCAGAACCACTTACCCGACACTCCAGAATCACCTGCCTGGCATGCCAGAACCACCTCTCACACGTTCTTGAAGCACGTGCCGGACATGCCGGAACGACCTATCGGACAGAACGGAACCACCTGCCAGACACGCCGGAACCACCTGCTGAACACGCCACAGCCACCTGCTCGACTCGCCGGATCCACCGGCCGGACAGGCCAATATCAACTGCTGGCTAAGCCAGAACCACCTGGGGGAAAGTCCGGAATCACCTGCCAGCCATCGCGGAACCACCTCTCAGACGTACAAGAACCACGTGCCGGACAAGCTGGAAACACTTACTGGACAGACTGGAACCACCTGCCGGCCACGCCTGAACCACCTGCCGAGCACGACGGAACCACCTGCCGGACACGCCAAAATCACCTGCGGGCTACTCCACAACCACTTGGAGGACTCTCCGGGATGACCTGCCGGGCATGCTGGAACCACCTCTCAGACGCGCCAGAACCATGTGGCAGACAGTCCGGAATCACCTGTTGGGCATGTGGAACAACCTCTGAGACGAACCAGAACCACCTGCCGGACACGCCAAAATCACCTGCTGGCTACGCCAGAACTACTCGGCGGACACTCCGGAATCAGCTGCTGGGCATGCCAGCAAAACCTCTCATAAGTGCCAGAAGCACGTGCCGGACAGGCCGGAACCATCTCCCGGACAGACTGGAACCACAGGAAACACTCGCCGGAACCACCTGCTTGACTCACCGGTCCCACCTGCAGGACACACCAAAATCACCTGCCCGCTACAGCAGAACCACTTGGGGCACAAGCCGGAATCACGTGAAGGGCATGCCGGCACAACCTCACAGACGTGCCGCAACCTCCTTCCGGACACCTCAGAACCACCTGCCAGACAGACTGCAACCAACTGCCGGACACGCGGGAACCACCGGCTCGACCCGCCGGAACCACTGCCAGATATGCAAAATCACCTGCCGGCTACACCAGAACCACTTGGCAAACACTCCGGAATCACCTGCCGGGCATGCCGGAACCACCTCTCAGACATGCCAGAACCACGTGCCAATGACACCAGAAGCACCTGCCGAGCATGCCGGAACCACCTGCTCGACTCGCCAGAACCACCTGCCAGTCATGCAAAAATCACCTGCCGGCTTCGCCACAACCAGTTGGTGAACACTTCCCCATCACCTGCCGGGCTTGCTGGAACCACCTGCCGGTCATGTCAAAATCACCTGCCAACTACGCCAGAACCACTTGTCGACACTGCGGAAACACCTGTCGGGCCGGCCAGAACTACATCTCAGACGTGCCAGAACCTTGTGCGTGTGATGCCGGAACCACACCCCGAACAGACGGAGACCACCTGCCAGACCCGCCTGAACCACCTGCCGAGCACGCCGGAGCCACCTGTTCGACTCACCGGAAGCACCTGCCAGACAGGCCAAAATCAACAGCTGGCTATGCGAGAACCATCTGGCGGACAGTCCGGAATCACCTCCCGGGCATGCAGGAACCACCTCTCAGATGTAACGGAACCACGAGCCGGACACGCTGGAACCACGTCCTGGACAGACTGGAACCACCTGCCGAGCACTCCGGAACCACCTGCTCGCCTCGCACGACCCACGTGCTGGACACGCCAAAATGAACTTTCGGCTACACCAGAACCACTTACCCGACACTCCAGAATCACCTGCCTGGCATGCCAGAACCACCTCTCACACGTTCCAGAAGCACGTGCCGGACATGCCGGAACGACCGATCGGACAGAACGGAACCACCTGCCAGACACGCCGGAACCACCTGCTGAACACGCCACAGCCACCTGCTCGACTCGCCGGATCCACCGGCCGGACAGGCCAATATCAACTGCTGGCTATGCCAGAACCACCTGGGGGACAGTCCGGAATCACCTGCCAGCCATGGCGGAACCACCTCTCAGAAGTACAAGAACCACGTGCCGGACAAGCTGGAAACACTTACTGGACAGACTGGAACCACCTGCCGGCCACGCCTGAACCACCTGCCGAGCACGATGGAACCACCTGCCGGACATGCCAAAATCACCTGCGGGCTACACCAGAACCACTTGGAGAACTCTCCGGGATGACCTGCCTGGCATGCTGGAACCACCTCTCAGACGTACCAAAAGCACGTGGCGGACAACCCAGCACCACCTGCCGGACAGACCGCAACCACCTGCCGGACACGCCGGAACGACCGGCTCGACCCGCCGGAACCACCGCCGGACATGCAATATTACCTGCCGGCTATGCCAGAACCACTTGGGGAACACTCCGGCATCACCTGCCGGGCATGCCGGAACCACATCTCAGACATGCCAGAACCACGTGCCAATGACCCCGGAAGCACCTGCCGAGCACGCCGGAACCACCTGCTCGACTCGCCGGAACCACCTGCCGGACACGCCAAAATCACCTGCCGGCTACGCCACAACCACTCGGCAGACACTCCGGTATCAGCTGCCGGGCATGCCGGAACCACCTCTCAGAGGTGCCAGAACCACATGCCGGAGAGACTGGAAGCAACTGCCGAACTCGCCGGAAACACCTGCTGGACGTGCCGTAACCCCCTGCCTGACAATCCAAAATCATATGCCGGCTATGCCAAAACCACTTGGTGGACACTCCAGAATCACCTGTACGGCATGCCGAAACCACGTCATGGACAGACTGCAAACACCTGCCGGACACGCCGGAAGCACCTGCTCGACTCGCCAGAACCACCTGCCGGTCATGCCAAAATAACCTGCCGGCTACGCCAGAACCACTCGGCAGAGACTCCGAAACCACCTCCAGGACAGACTGGAATCACCTGCCGGACACGCCGGGACCACCTGCTTGACTCGCCAGAACCACCTGCCGGACACGCCAAAATCACCAGCCGGCTACTCCACAACCACTCGGCGGACACTCCAGAATCACCTGCCGGGCATGTGGGAACCACCTCTCAGAGGTGCCACAACAACATGCTGGAGACTGCGGAAGCACCTGCTGAGAAGGCCGGAAGTTCCTGATCCACTCCACAGAACCACCTGCTGGACACGCCAAAATGAACTTTCGGCTACACCAGAACCACTTACCCGACACTCCAGAATCACCTGCCTGGCATGCCAGAACCACCTCTCACACGTTCCAGAAGCACGTGGCGGACACCCAAGCGCCACCTGCCGGACAGGCCGGAACCACCGGCTCGACCCGCCGGAAACACCGCTGGACATGAACAATCACCTGCCGGCTACGCCAGAACCACTTGGCGAACACTCCGGAATCACCTGCCGGGCATGCCAGAACCACCTCTCAGACACCCCAGAACCACATGCCGGACACGCCGGAAGCACCTGCTGAGCATGCCTGAGCCACCTGCTCGACTCGCAAGAAACACCTGCCGGACATGCCAAAATCACCTGCCGAGTACGCCAGAACCACTCGGCAGACACTCCGGAATAACCTGCCGGGCATGCCGGAACCACCTCTTAGACATGCCAGAAGGACGTGTCGGACACGCCGGAAACACCTACCGGACAGACCGGAACCACCTGCCAGACATCCCGGAACCACCTGCCGAGCACGCCGGAGCCGCCTGCTCGATAGGCTGGAACCACCTGCCAGACAGGCCAAAATCAACAGCTGGCTGTGCGAGAACCATCTGGCGGACAGTCCGGAATCACCTGCTGGGCATGCAGGAACCACCTCTCAGATGTAACGGAACCACGAACCGGACAATCTGGAAACATGTACTGGACAGACTGGAACCACCTGCCGGCCACGCCTGAACCACCTGCTGAGCACGATGGAACCACCTGCCGGACACGACAAAATCACCTGCGGGCTGCTCCACAACCACTTGGAGGACTCTCCGGGATGACCTGCCGGGCATGCTGGAGCCACCTCTCAGACGCGCCAGAACCATGTGGCAGAGAGTCCGGAATCACCTGTTGGGCATGTGGAACCACTTCTGAGACGTACCAGAACCACCTGCCGGACACGCCAAAATCACCTGCCGGCTACGCCAGAACCACTTGGCGGACACTCCGGAATCAGCTGCCGGGCATGCCAGCACAACCTCTCAGAAGTGCCAGAAGCACGTGCCGGAAAGGCCGGAACCATCTCCCGGACAGCCTGGAACCACAGGAATCACTCGCCGGAACCACCTGTTTGACTCACCGGTCCCACCTGCAGGACACACCAAAATCACCTGCCCGCTACACCAGAACCACTTGGCGCACAAGCCGGAATCACGTGAAGGGCATGCCGGCACAACCTCACAGACGTGCCAGAACCTCCTGCCGGACACCTCAGAACCACCTGCCAGACAGACTGCAACCACCTGCCGGACACGCGGGAAGCACCGGCTCGACCCGCCGGAACCACTGCCAGACATGCAAAATCACCTGCCGGCTACACCAGAACCACTTGGCAAACACTCCGGAATCACCTGCCGGGCATGCCGGAACCACCTCTCAGACATGCCAGAACCACGTGCCAATGACACCAGAAGCACCTGCCGAGCATGCCGGAACCACCTGCTCGACTCGCCAGAACCACCTGCCAGTCATGCAAAAATCACCTGCCGGCTTCGCCACAACCAGTTGGTGAACACTTCCCCATCACCTGCCGGGCTTGCTGGAACCACCTGCCGGTCATGTCAAAATCACCTGCCAACTACGCCAGAACCACTTGTCGACACTGCGGAAACACCTGTCGGGCCGGCCAGAACTACATCTCAGACGTGCCAGAACCTTGTGCGTGTGATGCCGGAACCACACCCCGAACAGACGGAGACCACCTGCCAGACCCGCCTGAACCACCTGCCGAGCACGCCGGAGCCACCTGTTCGACTCACCGGAAGCACCTGCCAGACAGGCCAAAATCAACAGCTGGCTATGCGAGAACCATCTGGCGGACAGTCCGGAATCACCTGCCGGGCATGCAGGAACCACCTCTCAGATGTAACGGAACCACGAGCCGGACACGCTGGAACCACGTCCTGGACAGACTGGAACCACCTGCCGAGCACTCCGGAACCACCTGCTCGACTCGCACGACCCACGTGCTGGACACGCCAAAATGAACTTTCGGCTACACCAGAACCACTTACCCGACACTCCAGAATCACCTGCCTGGCATGCCAGAACCACCTCTCACACGTTCCAGAAGCACGTGCCGGACATGCCGGAACGACCGATCGGACAGAACGGAACCACCTGCCAGACACGCCGGAACCACCTGCTGAACACGCCACAGCCACCTGCTCGACTCGCTGGATCCACCGGCCGGACAGGCCAATATCAACTGCTGGCTATGCCAGAACCACCTGGGGGACAGTCCGGAATCACCTGCCAGCCATGGCGGAACCACCTCTCAGACGTACAAGAACCACGTGCCGGACAAGCTGGAAACACTTACTGGACAGACTGGAACCACCTGCCGGCCACGCCTGAACCACCTGCCGAGCACGACGGAACCACCTGCCGGACACGCCAAAATCACCTGCGGGGTACACCAGAACCACTTGGAGAACTCTCCGGGATGACCTGCCGGGCATGCTGGAACCACCTCTCAGACGTACCAGAAGCACGTGGCGGACACCCCAGCACCACCAGCCGGACAGACCGCAACCACCTGCCGGACACGCCGGAACCACCGGCTCGACCCGCCGGAACCACCGCCGGACATGCAAAATCACCTGCCGGCTACGCCAGAACCACTTGGCAAACACTCCGGAATCACCTGCCGGGCATGCCGGAACCACCTCTCAGACATGCCAGAACCACGTGCCAATGACCCTGGAAGCACCTGCCGAGCACGCCGGAACCACCTGCTCGACTCGCCAGAACCACCTGCCGGACACGCCAAAATCACCTGCCGGCTATGCCACAAGCACTCGGCAGGCACTCCGGTATCAGCTGCCGGGCATGCCGGAACCACCTCTCAGAGGTGCCAGAACCACATGCCGGAGAGACTGGAAGCAACTGCCGAGCTCGCCGGAAACACCTGCTGGACATGCCGGAACCACCTGCCTGACAGTCCAAAATCATATGCCGGCTATGCCAAAACCACTTGGTGGACACTCCAGAATCACCTGCCGGGCATGTTGGAACCACCTCTCAGAGGTGCCTCAACAACATGCTGGAGACTGCGGAAGCACCTGCTGAGAAGGCCGGAAGTTCCTGATCCACTCCACAGAACCACCTGCTGGACACGCCAAAATCACCTGCCGGCTACGCCACAACCAGTTGGTGAACACTTCGGAATCAACTGCCGGGCTTGCTGGAAGCACCTGCCGCTCACGCCAATATCACCTGCCAGCTACGCCAGAACCGCTTGGCGGACACTCCGGAAACACCTGTCGGGCCTGCCAGAACCACATCTCAGACGTGCCAGAACCATGTGCCCGACATGCCGGAACCACACCCCGAACAGACTGAAACCACCTGCCAGACGCGCCTGAACCACCTGCCGAGCACACTGGAACCACCTGCTCGACTCGCCGGAACCACCTACCTGACACGCAAAAACCACCGGCCGGGTATGCCAGAACCACTTGGTGGTGACTCCGGAATCATCTGCCAGACATGCCAGAAGCAGCTCTCAGACACACCAGAACAACCTGCCGGAGACGCCAGAAGCACCTGCGGAGCATGCCTGAGCCACATGCTCGACTCGCAAGAAACACCTGCCACACACGCCAAAATCACCTGCCTGCTACACCAGAAGCACTTGGCAGACAAGCCGGAATCACGTGAAGGGCATGCCGTCACAATCTCTCAGACGTGCCAGAACCTCGTGCCGGACACCCCAGAACACCCTGCCGGACAGACCGGAACCACCTGCCGGACACGCCGGAACCACCGGCGCGACTCGCCGCAACCACCACCGGACATGCAAAAACACCTGCCGGCTACGCCAGAAACACTTGGCGAACACACCGGAATCACCTGCCGGGCATGTCGGAAGCACCTCTCAGACATGTCAGAACCACGTGCCAAGGACACCGGAAGCACCTGCCGAGCAGGCCGGAACCACCTGCTCGACTCGCCAGAACCACCTGCCGCACACGCCAAAATCACCTGCCAGGTATGCCAGAACCACTTTGTGGACACTCCGAAATCATCTGCCGGACATGCCAGAACCAGCTCTCAGACACACCAGAACCACATGCCGGACACGCCGGAAGCACCTGCTGAGCATGCCTGAGCCACCTGCTCGACTCGCAAGAAACACCTGCCGGACACGCCAAAATCACCTGCCGAGTACGCCAGAACCACTTGGCAGACACTCCGGAATCACAGGTCGGGCATGCCGGAACCACCTCTCAGACTTGCCAGAACCATGTTCCGGACACGCCGGTACCACCTGCCGAGTATGCCGGAACCACCTGATCCACTCCCGAGGACCACCTGCTGGACACGCCAGAATCACCTGCTGGCTATGCCAGAACCACTCGGCAGACACTCCGGAATAACCTGCCGGGCATGCCGGAACCACCTCTGAGACATGCCAGAAGGACGTGTCGGACACGCCGGAAACACCTACCGGACAGACCGGAACCACCTGCCAGACATCCCGGGACCACCTGCCGAGCACGCCGGAGCCGCCAGCTCGATAGGCTGGAACCTTCTGCCAGACAGGCCAAAATCAACAGCTGGCTATGCGAGAACCATCTGGCGGACAGTCCGGAATCACCTGCCGGGCATGCAGGAACCACCTCTCAGATGTAACGGAACCACGAGCCGGACACGCTGGAACCACGTCCTGGGCAGTCTGGAACCACCTACCGATCACTCTGGAACCACCTGCTCGACTCGCACGACCCACGTGCTGGACACGCCAAAATGAACTTTCGGCTGCACCAGAACCACTTACCCGACACTCCAGAATCACCTGCCTGGCATGCCAGAACCACCTCTCACACGTTCTTGAAGCACGTGCCGGACATGCCGGAACGACCTATCGGACAGAACGGAACCACCTGCCAGACACGCCGGAACCACCTGCTGAACACGCCACAGCCACCTGCTCGACTCGCCGGATCCACCGGCCGGACAGGCCAATATCAACTGCTGGCTAAGCCAGAACCACCTGGGGGAAAGTCCGGAATCACCTGCCAGCCATCGCGGAACCACCTCTCAGACGTACAAGAACCACGTGCCGGACAAGCTGGAAACACTTACTGGACAGACTGGAACCACCTGCCGGCCACGCCTGAACCACCTGCCGAGCACGACGGAACCACCTGCCGGACACGCCAAAATCACCTGCGGGCTACTCCACAACCACTTGGAGGACTCTCCGGGATGACCTGCCGGGCATGCTGGAACCACCTCTCAGACGCGCCAGAACCATGTGGCAGACAGTCCGGAATCACCTGTTGGGCATGTGGAACAACCTCTGAGACGAACCAGAACCACCTGCCGGACACGCCAAAATCACCAGCCGGCTACTCCACAACCACTCGGCGGACACTCCAGAATCACCTGCCGGGCATGTGGGAACCACCTCTCAGAGGTGCCACAACAACATGCTGGAGACTGCGGAAGCACCTGCTGAGAAGGCCGGAAGTTCCTGATCCACTCCACAGAACCACCTGCTGGACACGCCAAAATGAACTTTCGGCTACACCAGAACCACTTACCCGACACTCCAGAATCACCTGCCTGGCATGCCAGAACCACCTCTCACACGTTCCAGAAGCACGTGGCGGACACCCAAGCGCCACCTGCCGGACAGGCCGGAACCACCGGCTCGACCCGCCGGAAACACCGCTGGACATGAACAATCACCTGCCGGCTACGCCAGAACCACTTGGCGAACACTCCGGAATCACCTGCCGGGCATGCCAGAACCACCTCTCAGACACCCCAGAACCACATGCCGGACACGCCGGAAGCACCTGCTGAGCATGCCTGAGCCACCTGCTCGACTCGCAAGAAACACCTGCCGGACATGCCAAAATCACCTGCCGAGTACACCAGAACCACTCGGCAGACACTCCGGAATAACCTGCCGGGCATGCCGGAACCACCTCTTAGACATGCCAGAAGGACGTGTCGGACACGCCGGAAACACCTACCGGACAGACCGGAACCACCTGCCAGACATCCCGGAACCACCTGCCGAGCACGCCGGAGCCGCCTGCTCGATAGGCTGGAACCACCTGCCAGACAGGCCAAAATCAACAGCTGGCTGTGCGAGAACCATCTGGCGGACAGTCCGGAATCACCTGCTGGGCATGCAGGAACCACCTCTCAGATGTAACGGAACCACGAACCGGACAATCTGGAAACATGTACTGGACAGACTGGAACCACCTGCCGGCCACGCCTGAACCACCTGCTGAGCACGATGGAACCACCTGCCGGACACGACAAAATCACCTGCGGGCTGCTCCACAACCACTTGGAGGACTCTCCGGGATGACCTGCCGGGCATGCTGGAGCCACCTCTCAGACGCGCCAGAACCATGTGGCAGAGAGTCCGGAATCACCTGTTGGGCATGTGGAACCACTTCTGAGACGTACCAGAACCACCTGCCGGACACGCCAAAATCACCTGCCGGCTACGCCAGAACCACTTGGCGGACACTCCGGAATCAGCTGCCGGGCATGCCAGCACAACCTCTCAGAAGTGCCAGAAGCACGTGCCGGAAAGGCCGGAACCATCTCCCGGACAGCCTGGAACCACAGGAATCACTCGCCGGAACCACCTGTTTGACTCACCGGTCCCACCTGCAGGACACACCAAAATCACCTGCCCGCTACACCAGAACCACTTGGCGCACAAGCCGGAATCACGTGAAGGGCATGCCGGCACAACCTCACAGACGTGCCAGAACCTCCTGCCGGACACCTCAGAACCACCTGCCAGACAGACTGCAACCACCTGCCGGACACGCGGGAAGCACCGGCTCGACCCGCCGGAACCACTGCCAGACATGCAAAATCACCTGCCGGCTACACCAGAACCACTTGGCAAACACTCCGGAATCACCTGCCGGGCATGCCGGAACCACCTCTCAGACATGCCAGAACCACGTGCCAATGACACCAGAAGCACCTGCCGAGCATGCCGGAACCACCTGCTCGACTCGCCAGAACCACCTGCCAGTCATGCAAAAATCACCTGCCGGCTTCGCCACAACCAGTTGGTGAACACTTCCCCATCACCTGCCGGGCTTGCTGGAACCACCTGCCGGTCATGTCAAAATCACCTGCCAACTACGCCAGAACCACTTGTCGACACTGCGGAAACACCTGTCGGGCCGGCCAGAACTACATCTCAGACGTGCCAGAACCTTGTGCGTGTGATGCCGGAACCACACCCCGAACAGACGGAGACCACCTGCCAGACCCGCCTGAACCACCTGCCGAGCACGCCGGAGCCACCTGTTCGACTCACCGGAAGCACCTGCCAGACAGGCCAAAATCAACAGCTGGCTATGCGAGAACCATCTGGCGGACAGTCCGGAATCACCTGCCGGGCATGCAGGAACCACCTCTCAGATGTAACGGAACCACGAGCCGGACACGCTGGAACCACGTCCTGGACAGACTGGAACCACCTGCCGAGCACTCCGGAACCACCTGCTCGACTCGCACGACCCACGTGCTGGACACGCCAAAATGAACTTTCGGCTACACCAGAACCACTTACCCGACACTCCAGAATCACCTGCCTGGCATGCCAGAACCACCTCTCACACGTTCCAGAAGCACGTGCCGGACATGCCGGAACGACCGATCGGACAGAACGGAACCACCTGCCAGACACGCCGGAACCACCTGCTGAACACGCCACAGCCACCTGCTCGACTCGCCGGATCCACCGGCCGGACAGGCCAATATCAACTGCTGGCTATGCCAGAACCACCTGGGGGACAGTCCGGAATCACCTGCCAGCCATGGCGGAACCACCTCTCAGAAGTACAAGAACCACGTGCCGGACAAGCTCGAAACACTTACTGGACAGACTGGAACCACCTGCCGGCCACGCCTGAACCACCTGCCGAGCACGACGGAACCACCTGCCGGACACGCCAAAATCACCTGCGGGGTACACCAGAACCACTTGGAGAACTCTCCGGGATGACCTGCCGGGCATGCTGGAACCACCTCTCAGACGTACCAGAAGCACGTGGCGGACACCCCAGCACCACCTGCCGGACAGACCGCAACCACCTGCCGGACAGGCCGGAACCACCGGCTCGACCCGCCGGAACCACCGCCGGACATGCAAAATCACCTGCCGGCTACGCCAGAACCACTTGGCAAACACTCCGGAATCACCTGCCGGGCATGCCGGAACCACCTCTCAGACATGCCAGAACCACGTGCCAATGACCCCGGAAGCACCTGCCGAGCACGCCGGAACCACCTGCTCGACTCGCCAGAACCACCTGCCGGACACGCCAAAATCACCTGCCGGCTATGCCACAAGCACTCGGCAGGCACTCCGGTATCAGCTGCCGGGCATGCCGGAACCACCTCTCAGAGGTGCCAGAACCACATGCCGGAGAGACTGGAAGCAACTGCCGAGCTCGCCGGAAACACCTGCTGGACATGCCGGAACCACCTGCCTGACAGTCCAAAATCATATGCCGGCTATGCCAAAACCTCTTGGTGGACACTCCAGAATCACCTGCCGGGCATGTTGGAACCACCTCTCAGAGGTGCCTCAACAACATCCTGGAGACTGCGGAAGCACCTGCTGAGAAGGCCGGAAGTTCCTGATCCACTCCACAGAACCACCTGCTGGACACGCCAAAATCACCTGCCGGCTACGCCACAACCAGTTGGTGAACACTTCGGAATCAACTGCCGGGCTTGCTGGAAGCACCTGCCGCTCACGCCAATATCACCTGCCAGCTACGCCAGAACCGCTTGGCGGACACTCCGGAAACACCTGTCGGGCCTGCCAGAACCACATCTCAGACGTGCCAGAACCATGTGCCCGACATGCCGGAACCACACCCCGAACAGACTGAAACCACCTGCCAGACGCGCCTGAACCACCTGCCGAGCACACTGGAACCACCTGCTCGACTCGCCGGAACCACCTACCTGACACGCAAAAACCACCGGCCGGGTATGCCAGAACCACTTGGTGGTGACTCCGGAATCATCTGCCAGACATGCCAGAAGCAGCTCTCAGACACACCAGAACAACCTGCCGGAGACGCCAGAAGCACCTGCGGAGCATGCCTGAGCCACATGCTCGACTCGCAAGAAACACCTGCCACACACGCCAAAATCACCTGCCTGCTACACCAGAAGCACTTGGCAGACAAGCCGGAATCACGTGAAGGGCATGCCGTCACAATCTCTCAGACGTGCCAGAACCTCGTGCCGGACACCCCAGAACACCCTGCCGGACAGACCGGAACCACCTGCCGGACACGCCGGAACCACCGGCGCGACTCGCCGCAACCACCACCGGACATGCAAAAACACCTGCCGGCTACGCCAGAAACACTTGGCGAACACACCGGAATCACCTGCCGGGCATGTCGGAAGCACCTCTCAGACATGTCAGAACCACGTGCCAAGGACACCGGAAGCACCTGCCGAGCAGGCCGGAACCACCTGCTCGACTCGCCAGAACCACCTGCCGCACACGCCAAAATCACCTGCCAGGTATGCCAGAACCACTTTGTGGACACTCCGAAATCATCTGCCGGACATGCCAGAACCAGCTCTCAGACACACCAGAACCACATGCCGGACACGCCGGAAGCACCTGCTGAGCATGCCTGAGCCACCTGCTCGACTCGCAAGAAACACCTGCCGGACACGCCAAAATCACCTGCCGAGTACGCCAGAACCACTTGGCAGACACTCCGGAATCACAGGTCGGGCATGCCGGAACCACCTCTCAGACTTGCCAGAACCATGTTCCGGACACGCCGGTACCACCTGCCGAGTATGCCGGAACCACCTGATCCACTCCCGAGGACCACCTGCTGGACACGCCAGAATCACCTGCTGGCTATGCCAGAACCACTCGGCAGACACTCCGGAATAACCTGCCGGGCATGCCGGAACCACCTCTGAGACATGCCAGAAGGACGTGTCGGACACGCCGGAAACACCTACCGGACAGACCGGAACCACCTGCCAGACATCCCGGGACCACCTGCCGAGCACGCCGGAGCCGCCAGCTCGATAGGCTGGAACCTTCTGCCAGACAGGCCAAAATCAACAGCTGGCTATGCGAGAACCATCTGGCGGACAGTCCGGAATCACCTGCCGGGCATGCAGGAACCACCTCTCAGATGTAACGGAACCACGAGCCGGACACGCTGGAACCACGTCCTGGGCAGTCTGGAACCACCTACCGATCACTCTGGAACCACCTGCTCGACTCGCACGACCCACGTGCTGGACACGCCAAAATGAACTTTCGGCTGCACCAGAACCACTTACCCGACACTCCAGAATCACCTGCCTGGCATGCCAGAACCACCTCTCACACGTTCTTGAAGCACGTGCCGGACATGCCGGAACGACCTATCGGACAGAACGGAACCACCTGCCAGACACGCCGGAACCACCTGCTGAACACGCCACAGCCACCTGCTCGACTCGCCGGATCCACCGGCCGGACAGGCCAATATCAACTGCTGGCTAAGCCAGAACCACCTGGGGGACAGTCCGGAATCACCTGCCAGCCATGGCGGAACCACCTCTCAGACGTACAAGAACCACGTGCCGGACAAGCTGGAAACACTTACTGGACAGACTGGAACCACCTGCCGGCCACGCCTGAACCACCTGCCGAGCACGACGGAACCACCTGCCGGACACGCCAAAATCACCTGCGGGGTACACCAGAACCACTTGGAGAACTCTCCGGGATGACCTGCCGGGCATGCTGGAACCACCTCTCAGACGTACCAGAAGCACGGTCGGACACCCCAGCACCACATGCCGGACAGACCGCAACCACCTGCCGGACAGGCCGGAACCACCGGCTCGACCCGCTGGAACCACCGCCGGACATGCAAAATCACCTGCCGGCTACGCCAGAACCACTTGGCGAACACTCCGGAATCACCTGCCGGGCATGCCGGAACCACCTCTCAGACATGCCAGAACCACGTGCCAATGACCCCGGAAGCACCTGCCGAGCACGCCGGAACCACCTGCTCGGCTCGCGAGAACCACCTGCCGGACACGCCAAAATCACCTGCCGGCTACGCCACAACCACTCGGCAGGCACTCCGGTATCAGCTGCCGGGCATGCCGGAACCATCTCTCAGAGGTGCCAGAACCACATGCCGGAGAGACTGGAAGCAACTGCCGAACTCGCCGGAAACACCTGCTGGACATGCCGGAACCACCTGCCTGACAGTCCAAAATCATATGCCGGCTATGCCAAAACCACTTGGTGGACACTCCAGAATCACCTGGAGGGCATGCCGGAACCACGTCATGGACAGAATGCAAACACCTGACGGACACGCCAGAACCACCTTCTCGACTCGCCAGAACCACCTGCCGGACACGCCAAAATCACCTGCCGGCTACGCCACAACCAGTTGGTGAACACTTCGGAATCACCTGTCGCGCTTGCCAGAACCACCTGCCGGTCACGCCAAAATCACCTGCCGGCTACGCCAGAACCACTCGGCACAGACTCCGGAACCACTTCCAGGACAGACCGGAATCACCTGCCGGACACGCCGGAACCACCTGCTCGACTCGCCAGAACCACCTGCCGGACACGCCAAAATCACCTGCCGGCTACGCCAGAACCACTGGGCAGAGACTCCGGAACCACCTCCAGGACAGACCGGAATCACCTGCCGGACACGCCGGGACCACCTGCTCGACTCGCCAGAACCACCTGCCGGACACGCCAAACTCACCAGCCGGCTACTCCACAACCACTTGTCGGACACTCCAGAATCACCTGCCGGGCATGTTGGAACCACCTCTCAGAGGTGCCACAACAACATGCTGGAGACTGCCGAAGCACCTGCTGAGAAGGCCGGAACCACCTGATCCACTCCCGAGGACCACCTGCTGGACACGCAAAAATCACCTGCTGGCTACGCCAGAACCACTCGGCAGACACTCCGGAATAAGCTGCCGGGCATGCCGGAACCACCTCTTAGACATGCCAGAAGGACGTGTCGGACACGCCGGAAACATATACCGGACAGCCCGGAACCACCAGCCAGACAGCCCGGAACCACTTGCTGAGCACGCCGGAGCCGCCTGCTCGATAGGCCGGAACCACCTGCCAGACAGGCCAAAATCAACAGCTGGCTATGCTAGAACCACCTGGCGGACAGTCCAAAATCACCTGCCTGGCATGCAGGAACCACCTCTCAGACGTAACAGAACCACGTTCCGGACACGCTGGAACCACATCCTGGACAGACTGGAACCACCTGCCAAGCCCTCCGGAACCACCTGCTCGACTGGCAGGACAATCGTGCCGGACACGCCAAAAGGAACTGCCGGCTACACCAGAACCACTTAACCGACACTCCAGAATCACCTGCCTGGCATGCCAGAACCACCTCTCAGACGTGCCAGAAGCACGTGCCGGACATGCCGGAACGACCTACGGGACAGACCGGAACCACCTGCCTGACATGCAGGAACCACCTGCCGAGCACGCCAGAGCCACCTGCTCCCCTTGCCGGAACCACCTGCCATACAGGCCAAAATCAACAGCTGGCTGTGCGAGAACCACCTGGGGGACAGTCCAGAATCACCTGCCAGCCATGGCGGAACCACCTCTCAGACGTAATAGAACCACGTTACGGACAATCTGGAAACACGTACTGGACAGACGGGTACCACCTGCTGGCCACGCCTTAACCACCTACCGAGCACGACGGAACCACCTGCCGGACACGCCAAAATCACCTGCGGGCTACTCCACAACCACTTGGAGGACTCTCCGGGATGACCTGCCGGGCATGCTGGAACCACCTCTCAGACGCGCCACAACCATGTGGCAGAGAGTCCAGAATCACCTGCTGGGCATGTGGAACCACCTCTGAGACGTACCAGAACCACCTGCCGGACACGCCAAAATCTCCTGCCGGCTACTCCAGAACCACTTAACCGACACTCCAGAATCACCTGCCTGGCATGAGAGAACCACCTCTCAGACGTGCCAGAAGCACGTGCCGAAAATGCCGGGACGACCTACGGGACAGACCGGAACCACCTGCCTGACATGCCGGAACCACCTGCCGAGCACGCCAGAGCCACCTGCTCCCCTTGCCGGAACCACCTGCCAGACAGGCCAAAATCAACAGCTGGCTGTGCGAGAACCACCTGGGGGACAGTCCGGAATCACCTGCCAGCCATGGCGGAACCACCTCTCAGACGTACCAGAACCACGTGCCGGACAATCTGGAAACACGTACTGGACAGACTGGAACCACCTGCCGGCCAAGCCTGAACCACCTGCCGAGCACGACGGAACCACCTGCCGGACATGCCAAAATCACCTGCGGGCTACTCCACAACCACTTGGAGGACTCTCCGGGATGACCTGCCGGGCATGCTGGAACCACCTCTCAGACGCGCCAGAACCATGTGGCAGAGATTCCGGGATCACCTGTTGGGCATGTGGAACCACCTCTGAGACGTACCAGAACCACCTGCCGGACACGGCAAAATCACCTGCCAGGTATGAGAGAACCATTTTGTGGACACTCCGAAATCATCTGCCGGACACGCCAGAACCAGCTCTCAGACACACCAGAACCACATGCCGGACACGCCGGAAGCACCTGCTGAGCATGCCTGAGCCACCTGCTCGACTCGCAAGAAACACCTGCCGGACACGCCAAAATCACCTGCCGAGTACGCCTGAACCACTTGGCGGACACTCCGGAATCACAGGTCGGGCATGCCGGAACCACCTCTCAGACTTGCCAGAACCATGTTCCGGACACGCCGGTACCACCTGCCGAGTATGCCGGAACCACCTGATCCACTCCCGAGGACCACCTGCTGGACACGCCAAAATCACCTGCTGGCTACGCCAGAACAACTCAGCAGACACTCCGGAATAACCTGCCGGGCATGCCGGAACCACCTCTTAGACATGCCAGAAGGACGTGTCGGACACGCCGGAAACACCTACCGGACAGACCGGAACCACCTGCCAGACATCCCGGAACCACCTGCCGAGCACGCCGGAGCCGCCTGCTCGATAGGCCGGAACCACCTGCCAGACAGGCCAAAATCAACAGCTGGCTATGCTAGAAACACCTGGCAGACAGTCCAAAACCACCTGCCTGGCATGCAGGAACCACCTCTCATACGTAACAGAACCACGTTCCGGACACGCTGGAACCACATCCTGGACAGACTGGAACCACCTGCCGAGCTTGCCGGAACCACCTGCTCGACTGGCAGGACAATCGTGCCGGACACGCCAAAAGGAACTGCCGGCTACACCAGAACCACTTAACCGACACTCCAGAATCACCTGCCTGGCATGCCAGAACCACCTCTCAGACGTGCTAGAAGCACGTGCCGGACATGCCGGAACGACCTACGGGACAGACCGGAACCACCTGCCTGACATGCCGGAACCACCTGCTGAGCACGCCAGAGCCACCTGCTCCCCTTGCCGGAACCACCTGCCAGACAGGCCAAAATCAACAGCTGGCTGTGCGAGAACCACCTGGGGGACAGTCCGGAATCACCTGCCAGCCATGGCGGAACCACCTCTCAGACGTACCAGAACCACATGCTGGACAATCTGGAAACTCGTACTGGACAGACTGGAACCACCTGCCGGCCAAGCCTGAACCACCTGCCGAGCACGACGGAACCACCTGCCGGACACGCCAAAATCACCTGCGGGCTACTCCACAACCAGTTGGAGGACTCTCCGGGATGACCTGCCGGGCATGCTGGAACCACCTCTCAGACGCGCCAGAACCATGTGGCAGAGAGTCCAGAATCACCTGTTGGGCATGTGGAACCACCTCTGAGACGTACCAGAACCACCTGCCGGACACGCCAAAATCACCTGCCGGCTACGCCAGAACCACTTGGCGGACACTCCGGAATCACCTGCCGGGCATGCCAGCACAACCTCTCAGAAGTGCCAGAAGCACGTGCCGGACAGGCCGGAACCATCTCCCGGACAGACTGGAACCACAGGAAACACTCGCCGGAACCACCTGCTTGACTCACCGGTCCCACCTGCAGGACACACCAAAATCACCTGCCCGCTACACCAGAACCACTTGGGGGACAAGCCGGAATCACGTGAAGGGCATGCCGGCACAACCTCACAGACGTGCCAGAACCTCCTGCCGGACACCTCAGAACCACCTGCCAGACAGACTGCAACCACCTGCCGGACACGCGGGAACCACCGGCTCGACCCGCCGGAACCACTGCCAGACATGCAAAATCACCTGCCGGCTACACCAGAACCACTTGGCGAACACTCCGGAATCACCTGCCGGGCATGCCCGAACCACCTCTCAGACATGCCAGAACCACGTGCCAATGACACCAGAAGCACCTGCCGAGCATGCCGGAACCACCTGCTCGACTCGCCAGAACCACCTGCCAGTCATGCAAAAATCACCTGCCGGCTTCGCCACAACCAGTTGGTGAACACTTCTCCATCACCTGCCGGGCTTGCTGGAACCACCAGCCGGTCATGTCAAAATCACCTGCCAACTACGCCAGAACCACTTGTCGACACTGCGGAAACACCTGTCGGGCCGGCCAGAACTACATCTCAGACGTGCCAGAACCTTGTGCCTGTGATGCCGGAACCACACCCCGAACAGACGGACACCACCTGCCAGACCCGCCTGAACCACCTGCCGAGCACGCCGGAGCCACCTGTTCGACTCACCGGAAGCACCTGCCAGACAGGACAGTGTCAACAGCTGGCTATGCAAGAACCATCTGGCGGACAGTCCGGAATCACCTGCCGGGCATGCAGGAACCACCTCTCAGATGTAACGGAACCACGAGCCGGACACGCTGGAACCACGTCCTGGACAGACTGGAACCACCTGCCGAGCACTCCGGAACCACCTGCTCGACTCGCACGACCCACGTGCTGGACACGCCAAAATGAACTTTCGGCTACACCAGAACCACTTACCCGACACTCCAGAATCACCTGCCTGGCATGCCAGAACCACCTCTCACACGTTCCAGAAGCACGTGCCGGACATGCCGGAACGACCTATCGGACAGAACGGAACCACCTGCCAGACACGCCGGAACCACCTGCTGAACACGCCACAGCCACCTGCTCGACTCGCCGGATCCACCGGCCGGACAGGCCAATATCAACTGCTGGCTATGCCAGAACCACCTGGGGGACAGTCCGGAATCACCTGCCAGCCATGGCGGAACCACCTCTCAGACGTACAAGAACCGCGTGCCGGACAAGCTGGAAACACTTACTGGACAGACTGGAACCACCTGCCGGCCACGCCTGAACCACCTGCCGAGCACGATGGAACCACCTGCCGGACACGCCAAAATCACCTGCGGGCTACACCAGAACCACTTGGAGAACTCTCCGGGATGACCTGCCGGGCATGCTGGAACCACGTCTCAGACGTACCAGAAGCACGTGGCGGACACCCCAGCACCACCTGCCGGACAGACCGCAACCACCTGCCGGACAGGCCGGAACCACTGGCTCGACCCGCCAGAACCACCGCCGGATATGGAAAATCACCTGCCGGCTACGCCAGAACCACTTAGCGAAAACTCCGGCATCACCTGCCGGGCATGCCGGAACCACCTCTCAGACATGCCAGAACCACGTGCCAATGACCCTGGAAGCACCTGCCGAGCACGCCGGAACCACCTGCTCGAATCGCCGGAACCACCTGCCGGACACGCCAAAATCACCTGCCAGCTACGCCACAACCACTCGGCAGGCACTCCGGTATCAGCTGCCGGGCATGCCGGAACCACCTCTCAGAGGTGCCAGAACCACATGCCGGAGAGACTGGAAGCAACTGCCGAGCTCGCCGGAAACACCTGCTGGACATGCCGCAACCACCTGCCTGACAGTCCAAAATCATATGCCGGCTATGCCAAAACCACTTGGTGGACACTCCAGAATCACCTGGAGGGCATGCCGGAACCACGTCATGGACAGACTGCAAACACCTGCCGGACACGCCAGAACCACCTTCTCGACTCGCCAGAACCACCTGCCAGACACGCCAAAATCACCTGCCGGCTACGCCACAACCAGTTGGTGAACACTTCGGAATCACCTGCCGCGCTTGCCGGAACCACCTGCCGGTCACGCCAAAATCACCTGCCGGCTACGCCAGAACCACTCGGCAGAGACTCCGGAACCACCTCCAGGACAGACCGGAATCACCTGGCGGACACGCCAGGACCACCTGCTTGACTCGCCAGAACCACCTGCCGGACACGCCAAAATCACCAGCCGGCTACTCCACAACCACTTGTCGGACACTCCAGAATCACCTGCCGGGCATGTTGGAACCACCTCTCAGAGGTGCCACAACAACATGCTGGAGACTGCGGAAGCACCTGCTGAGAAGGCCGGAAGTTCCTGATCCACTCCACAGAACCACCTGCTGGACACGCCAAAATCACCTGCCGGCTACGCCACAACCAGTTGGTGAACACTTCGGAATCAACTGCCGGGCTTCCTGGAAGCACCTGCCGGTCACGCCAATATCAACTGCCAGCTACGCCAGAACCGCTTGGCGGACACTCCGGAAACACCTGTCGGGCCTGCCAGAACCACATCTCAGACGTGCCAGAACCATGTGCCCGAGATGCCGGAACCACACCCCGGACAGACGGAAACCACCTGCCAGACCCGCCTGAACCACCTGCCGAGCACACTGGAACCACCTGCTCGACTCGCCGGAACCACCTACCTGACACGCAAAAACCACCGGCCGGGTATGCCAGAACCACTTGGTGGTCACTCCGGAATCATCTGCCAGACATGCCAGAAGCAGCTCTCAGACACACCAGAACAACCTGCCGGAGACGCCACAAGCACCTGCTGAGCATGCCTGAGCCACGTGCTCGATTCACAAGAAACACCTGCCGCACACGCCAAAATCACCTGCCTGCTACACCAGAAGCACTTGGCAGACAAGCCGGAATCACGTGAAGGGCATGCCGTCACAATCTCTCAGACGTGCCAGAACCTCGTGCCGGACACCCCAGAACACCCTGCCGGACAGACCGCAACCACCTGCCGGACACGCCGGAACCACCGGCGCGACTCGCCGGAACCACCCCCGGACATGCAAAATCACCTGCCGGCTACGCCAGAAACACTTGGCGAACACACCGGAATCACCTGCCGGGCATGTCGGAAGCACCTCTCAGACATGTCAGAACCACGTGCCAAGGACACCGGAAGCACCTGCCGAGCACGCCGGAACCACCTGCTCGACTCGCCAGAACCACCTGCCGCACACGCCAAAATCACCTGCCAGGTATGCCAGAACCACTTTGTGGACACTCCGAAATCATCTGCCGGACATGCCAGAACCAGCTCTCAGACACCCCAGAACCACATGCCGGACACGCCGGAAGCACCTGCTGAGCATGCCTGAGCCACCTGCTCGACTCGCAAGAAACACCTGCCAGACACGCCAAAATCACCTGCCGAGTACGCCAGGACCACTTGGTGGACACTCCGGAATCACAGGTCGGGCATGCCGGAACCACCTCTCAGACTTGCCAGAAACATGTTCCGGACACGCCGGTACCACCTGCCGAGTATGCCGGAACCACCTGATCCACTGCCGAGGACCACCTGCTGGACACGCCAGAATCACCTGCTGGCTACGCCAGAACCACTCGGCAGACACTCCGGAATAACCTGCCGGGCATGCCGGAACCACCTCTTAGACATGCCAGAAGGACGTGTCGGACACCCCGGAAACACCTACCGGACAGACCGGAACCACCTGCCAGACATCCCGGAACCACCTGCCGAGCACGCCGGAGCCGCCTGCTCGATAGGCCGGAACCACTTGCCAGACAGGCCAAAATCAACAGCTGGCTATGCGAGAACCATCTGGCGGACAGTCCGGAATCACCTGCCGGGCATGCAGGAACCACCTCTCAGACGTAACGGAACCACGTTCCGGACACGCTGGAACCACATCCTGGACAGACTGGAACCACCTGCCGAGCTCGCCGGAACCACCTGCTCGACTGGCAGGACAATCGTGCCGGACACGCCAAAAGGAACTGCCGGCTACACCAGAACCACTTAACCGACACTCCAGAATCACCTGCCTGGCATGCCAGAACCACCTCTCAGACGTGCCAGAAGCACGTGCCGGACATGCCGGAACGACCTACGGGACAGACCGGAACCACCTGCCTGACATGCCGGAACCACCTGCCGAGCACGCCAGAGCCACCTGCTCCCCTTGCCGGAACCACCTGCCAGACAGGCCAAAATCAACAGCTGCCTGTGCGAGAACCACCTTGGGGACAGTCCGGAATCACCTGCCAGCCATGGCGGAACCACCTCTCAGACGTACCAGAACCACGTGCCGGACAATCTGGAAACACGTACTGGACAGACTGGAACCACCTGCCGGCCACGCCTGAACCACCTGCCGAGCACGACGGAACCACCTGCCGGACACGCCAAAATCACCTGCGGGCTACTCCACAACCACTTGGAGGACTCTCCGGGATGACCTGCCGGGCATGCTGGAACCACCTCTCAGACGCGCCAGAACCATGTGACAGAGAGTCCAGAATCACCTGTTGGGCATGTGGAACCACCTCTGAGACGTACCAGAACCACCTGCCGGACACGCCAAAATCACCTGCCGGCTACGCCAGAACCACTTGGCGGACACTCCGGAATCAGCTGCCGGGCATGCCAGCACAACCTCTCAGAAGTGCCAGAAGCACGTGCCGGACAGGCCGGAACCATCTCCCGGACAGACTGGAACCACAGGAAACACTCGCCGGAACCACCTGCTTGACTCACCGGTCCCACCTGCAGGACACACCAAAATCACCTGCCCGCTACACCAGAAACACTTGGCGCACAAGCCGGAATCACGTGAAGGGCATGCCGGCACAACCTCACAGACGTGCCAGAACCTCCTGCCGGACACCTCAGAACCACCTGCCAGACAGACTGCAACCACCTGCCGGACACGCGGGAACGACAGGCTCGACCCCACGGAACCACTGCCAGACATGCAAAATCACCTGCCGGCTACACCAGAACCACTTGGCGAACACTCCGGAATCACCTGCCGGGCATGCCGGAACCACCTCTCAGACATGCCAGAACCACGTGCCAATGACCCCGGAAGCACCTGCCGAGCACGCCGGAACCACCTGCTCGACTCGCCAGAACCACCTGCCGGACACGCCAAAATCACCTGCCGGCTACGCCACAACCACTCGGCAGGCACTCCGGTATCAGCTGCCGGGCATGCCGGAACCACCTCTCAGAGGTGCCAGAACCACATGCCGGAGAGACTGGAAGCAAGTGCCGAGCTCGCCGGAAACACCTGCTGGACATGCCGGAACCACCTGCCTGACAGTCCAAAATCATATGCCGGCTATGCCAAAACCACTTGGTGGACACTCCAGAATCACCTGGAGGGCATGCCGGAACCACGTCATGGACAGACTGCAAACACCTGCCGGACACGCCAGAACCACCTTCTCGACTCGCCAGAACCACCTGCCGGACACGCCAAAATCACCTGCTGGCTACGCCAGAACCACTTGGCGGACACTTCCCCATCACCTGCCGGGCTTGCTGGAACCACCTGCCGGTCATGTCAAAATCACCTGCCAACTACGCCAGAACCACTTGTCGACACTGCGGAAACACCTGTCGGGCCGGCCAGAACTACATCTCAGACGTGCCAGAACCTTGTGCGTGTGATGCCGGAACCACACCCCGAACAGACGGAGACCACCTGCCAGACCCGCCTCAACCACCTGCCGAGCACGCCGGAGCCACCTGTTCGACTCACCGGAAGCACCTGCCAGACAGGCCAAAATCAACAGCTGGCTATGCGAGAACCATCTGGCGGACAGTCCGGAATCACCTGCCGGGCATGCAGGAACCACCTCTCAGATGTAACGGAACCACGAGCCGGACACGCTGGAACCACGTCCTGGACAGACTGGAACCACCTGCCGAGCACTCCGGAACCACCTGCTCGACTCGCACGACCCACGTGCTGGACACGCCAAAATGAACTTTCGGCTACACCAGAACCACTTACCCGACACTCCAGAATCACCTGCCTGGCATGCCAGAACCACCTCTCACACGTTCCAGAAGCATGTGCCGGACATGCCGGAAAGACCTATCGGACAGAACGGAACCACCTGCCAGACACGCCGGAACCACCTGCTGAACACGCCACAGCCACCTGCTCGACTCGCCGGATCCACCGGCCGGACAGGCCAATATCAACTGCTGGCTATGCCAGAACCACCTGGGGGACAGTTCGGAATCACCTGCCAGCCATGGCGGAACCACCTCTCAGACGTACAAGAACCACGTGCCCGACAAGCTGGAAACACTTACTGGACAGACTGGAACCACCTGCCGGCCACGCCTGAACCACCTGCCGAGCACGACGGAACCACCTGCCGGACACGCCAAAATCACCTGCGGGGTACACCAGAACCACTTGGAGAACTCTCCGGGATGACCTGCCGGGCATGCTGGAACCACCTCTCAGACGTACCAGAAGCACGTGGCGGACACCCCAGCACCACCTGCCGGACAGACCGCAACCACCTGCCGGACAGGCTGGAACCACCGGCTCGACCCGCCGGAACCACCGCCGGACATGCAAAATCACCTGCCGGCTACGCCAGAACCACTTGGCGAACACTCCGGAATCACCTGCCGGGCATGCCGGAACCACCTCTCAGACATGCCAGAACCACGTGCCAATGACCCCGGAAGCACCTGCCGAGCACGCCGGAACCACCTGCTCGACTCGCCAGAACCACCTGCCGGACACGCCAAAATCACCTGCCGGCTATGCCACAACCACTCGGCAGGCACTCCGGTATCAGCTGCCGGGCATGCCGGAACCACCTCTCAGAGGTGCCAGAACCACATGCCGGAGAGACTGGAAGCAAGTGCCGAGCTCGCCGGAAACACCTGCTGGACATGCCGGAACCACCTGCCTGACAGTCCAAAATCATATGCCGGCTATGCCAAAACCACTTGGTGGACACTCCAGAATCACCTGGAGGGCATGCCGGAACCACGTCATGGGCAGACTGCAAACACCTGCCGGACACGCCAGAACCACCTTCTCGACTCGCCAGAACCACCTGCCGGACACGCCAAAATCACCTGCCGGCTACGCCACAACCAGTTGGTGAACACTTCGGAATCACCTGCCGCGCTTGCCGGAACTACCTGCCGGTCACGCCAAAATCACCTGCCAGCTACGCCAGAACCACTCGGCAGAGACTCCGGAACCACCTCCAGGACAGACCGGAATCACCTGCCGGACACGCCGGAACCACCTGCTTGACTCGCCAGAACCACCTGCCGGACACGCCAAAATCACCAGCCGGCTACTCCACAACCACTTGTCGGAAACTCCAGAATCACCTGCCGGGCATGTTGGAACCACCTCTCAGAGGTGCCTCAACAACATGCTGGAGACTGCGGAAGCACCTGCTGAGAAGGCCGGAAGTTCCTGATCCACTCCACAGAACCACCTGCTGGACACGCCAAAATCACCTGCCGGCTACGCCACAACCAGTTGGTGAACACTTCGGAATCAACTGCCGGGCTTGCTGGAAGCACCTGCCGGTCACGCCAATATCACCTGCCAGCTACGCCAGAACCGCTTGGCGGACACTCCGGAAACACCTGTCGGGCCTGCCAGAACCACATCTCAGACGTGCCAGAACCATGTGCCCGACATGCCGGAACCACACCCCGAACAGACTGAAACCACCTGCCAGACGCGCCTGAACCACCTGCCGAGCACACTGGAACCACCTGCTCGACTCGCCGGAACCACCTACCTGACACGCAAAAACCACCGGCCGGGTATGCCAGAACCACTTGGTGGTGACTCCGGAATCATCTGCCAGACATGCCAGAAGCAGCTCTCAGACACACCAGAACAACCTGCCGGAGACGCCAGAAGCACCTGCTGAGCATGCCTGAGCCACGTGCTCGACTCGCAAGAAACACCTGCCAGACGCGCCAAAATCACCTGCCTGCTACACCAGAAGCACTTGGCAGACAAGCCGGAATCACGTGAAGGGCATGCCGTCACAATCTCTCAGATGTGCCAGAACCTCGTGCCGGACACCCCAGAACACCCTGCCGGACAGACCGGAACCACCTGCCGGACACGCCGGAACCACCGGCGCGACTCGCCGGAACCACACCCGGACATGCAAAAACACCTGCCGGCTACGCCAGAAACACTTGGCGAACACACCGGAATGACCTGCCGGGCATGTCGGAAGCACCTCTCAGACATGTCAGAACCACGTGCCAAGGAAACCGGAAGCACCTGCCGAGCACGCCGGAACCACCTGCTCGACTCGCCAGAACCACCTGCCGCACACGCCAAAATCACCTGCCAGGTATGCCAGAACCACTTTGTGGACACTCCGAAATCATCTGCCGGACATGCCAGAACCAGCTCTCAGACACCCCAGAACCACATGCCGGACACGCCGGAAGCACCTGCTGAGCATGCCTGAGCCACCTGCTCGACTCGCAAGAAACACCTGCCGGACATGCCAAAATCACCTGCCGAGTACGCCAGAACCACTCGGCAGACACTCCGGAATAACCTGCCGGGCATGCCGGAACCACCTCTTAGACATGCCAGAAGGACGTGTCGGACACGCCGGAAACACCTACCGGACAGACGGGAACCACCTGCCAGACATCCCGGAACCACCTGCCGAGCACGCCGGAGCCGCCTGCTCGATAGGCTGGAACCACCTGCCAGACAGGCCAAAATCAACAGCTGGCTGTGCGAGAACCATCTGGCGGACAGTCCGGAATCACCTGCTGGGCATGCAGGAACCACCTCTCAGATGTAACGGAACCACGAACCGGACAATCTGGAAACATGTACTGGACAGACTGGAACCACCTGCCGGCCACGCCTGAACCACCTGCTGAGCACGATGGAACCACCTGCCGGACACGACAAAATCACCTGCGGGCTGCTCCACAACCACTTGGAGGACTCTCCGGGATGACCTGCCGGGCATGCTGGAGCCACCTCTCAGACGCGCCAGAACCATGTGGCAGAGAGTCCGGAATCACCTGTTGGGCATGTGGAACCACTTCTGAGACGTACCAGAACCACCTGCCGGACACGCCAAAATCACCTGCCGGCTACGCCAGAACCACTTGGCGGACACTCCGGAATCAGCTGCCGGGCATGCCAGCACAACCTCTCAGAAGTGCCAGAAGCACGTGCCGGAAAGGCCGGAACCATCTCCCGGACAGCCTGGAACCACAGGAATCACTCGCCGGAACCACCTGTTTGACTCACCGGTCCCACCTGCAGGACACACCAAAATCACCTGCCCGCTACACCAGAACCACTTGGCGCACAAGCCGGAATCACGTGAAGGGCATGCCGGCACAACCTCACAGACGTGCCAGAACCTCCTGCCGGACACCTCAGAACCACCTGCCAGACAGACTGCAACCACCTGCCGGACACGCGGGAAGCACCGGCTCGACCCGCCGGAACCACTGCCAGACATGCAAAATCACCTGCCGGCTACACCAGAACCACTTGGCAAACACTCCGGAATCACCTGCCGGGCATGCCGGAACCACCTCTCAGACATGCCAGAACCACGTGCCAATGACACCAGAAGCACCTGCCGAGCATGCCGGAACCACCTGCTCGACTCGCCAGAACCACCTGCCAGTCATGCAAAAATCACCTGCCGGCTTCGCCACAACCAGTTGGTGAACACTTCCCCATCACCTGCCGGGCTTGCTGGAACCACCTGCCGGTCATGTCAAAATCACCTGCCAACTACGCCAGAACCACTTGTCGACACTGCGGAAACACCTGTCGGGCCGGCCAGAACTACATCTCAGACGTGCCAGAACCTTGTGCGTGTGATGCCGGAACCACACCCCGAACAGACGGAGACCACCTGCCAGACCCGCCTGAACCACCTGCCGAGCACGCCGGAGCCACCTGTTCGACTCACCGGAAGCACCTGCCAGACAGGCCAAAATCAACAGCTGGCTATGCGAGAACCATCTGGCGGACAGTCCGGAATCACCTGCCGGGCATGCAGGAACCACCTCTCAGATGTAACGGAACCACGAGCCGGACACGCTGGAACCACGTCCTGGACAGACTGGAACCACCTGCCGAGCACTCCGGAACCACCTGCTCGACTCGCACGACCCACGTGCTGGACACGCCAAAATGAACTTTCGGCTACACCAGAACCACTTACCCGACACTCCAGAATCACCTGCCTGGCATGCCAGAACCACCTCTCACACGTTCCAGAAGCACGTGCCGGACATGCCGGAACGACCGATCGGACAGAACGGAACCACCTGCCAGACACGCCGGAACCACCTGCTGAACACGCCACAGCCACCTGCTCGACTCGCTGGATCCACCGGCCGGACAGGCCAATATCAACTGCTGGCTATGCCAGAACCACCTGGGGGACAGTCCGGAATCACCTGCCAGCCATGGCGGAACCACCTCTCAGACGTACAAGAACCACGTGCCGGACAAGCTGGAAACACTTACTGGACAGACTGGAACCACCTGCCGGCCACGCCTGAACCACCTGCCGAGCACGACGGAACCACCTGCCGGACACGCCAAAATCACCTGCGGGGTACACCAGAACCACTTGGAGAACTCTCCGGGATGACCTGCCGGGCATGCTGGAACCACCTCTCAGACGTACCAGAAGCACGTGGCGGACACCCCAGCACCACCAGCCGGACAGACCGCAACCACCTGCCGGACACGCCGGAACCACCGGCTCGACCCGCCGGAACCACCGCCGGACATGCAAAATCACCTGCCGGCTACGCCAGAACCACTTGGCAAACACTCCGGAATCACCTGCCGGGCATGCCGGAACCACCTCTCAGACATGCCAGAACCACGTGCCAATGACCCTGGAAGCACCTGCCGAGCACGCCGGAACCACCTGCTCGACTCGCCAGAACCACCTGCCGGACACGCCAAAATCACCTGCCGGCTATGCCACAAGCACTCGGCAGGCACTCCGGTATCAGCTGCCGGGCATGCCGGAACCACCTCTCAGAGGTGCCAGAACCACATGCCGGAGAGACTGGAAGCAACTGCCGAGCTCGCCGGAAACACCTGCTGGACATGCCGGAACCACCTGCCTGACAGTCCAAAATCATATGCCGGCTATGCCAAAACCACTTGGTGGACACTCCAGAATCACCTGCCGGGCATGTTGGAACCACCTCTCAGAGGTGCCTCAACAACATGCTGGAGACTGCGGAAGCACCTGCTGAGAAGGCCGGAAGTTCCTGATCCACTCCACAGAACCACCTGCTGGACACGCCAAAATCACCTGCCGGCTACGCCACAACCAGTTGGTGAACACTTCGGAATCAACTGCCGGGCTTGCTGGAAGCACCTGCCGCTCACGCCAATATCACCTGCCAGCTACGCCAGAACCGCTTGGCGGACACTCCGGAAACACCTGTCGGGCCTGCCAGAACCACATCTCAGACGTGCCAGAACCATGTGCCCGACATGCCGGAACCACACCCCGAACAGACTGAAACCACCTGCCAGACGCGCCTGAACCACCTGCCGAGCACACTGGAACCACCTGCTCGACTCGCCGGAACCACCTACCTGACACGCAAAAACCACCGGCCGGGTATGCCAGAACCACTTGGTGGTGACTCCGGAATCATCTGCCAGACATGCCAGAAGCAGCTCTCAGACACACCAGAACAACCTGCCGGAGACGCCAGAAGCACCTGCGGAGCATGCCTGAGCCACATGCTCGACTCGCAAGAAACACCTGCCACACACGCCAAAATCACCTGCCTGCTACACCAGAAGCACTTGGCAGACAAGCCGGAATCACGTGAAGGGCATGCCGTCACAATCTCTCAGACGTGCCAGAACCTCGTGCCGGACACCCCAGAACACCCTGCCGGACAGACCGGAACCACCTGCCGGACACGCCGGAACCACCGGCGCGACTCGCCGCAACCACCACCGGACATGCAAAAACACCTGCCGGCTACGCCAGAAACACTTGGCGAACACACCGGAATCACCTGCCGGGCATGTCGGAAGCACCTCTCAGACATGTCAGAACCACGTGCCAAGGACACCGGAAGCACCTGCCGAGCAGGCCGGAACCACCTGCTCGACTCGCCAGAACCACCTGCCGCACACGCCAAAATCACCTGCCAGGTATGCCAGAACCACTTTGTGGACACTCCGAAATCATCTGCCGGACATGCCAGAACCAGCTCTCAGACACACCAGAACCACATGCCGGACACGCCGGAAGCACCTGCTGAGCATGCCTGAGCCACCTGCTCGACTCGCAAGAAACACCTGCCGGACACGCCAAAATCACCTGCCGAGTACGCCAGAACCACTTGGCAGACACTCCGGAATCACAGGTCGGGCATGCCGGAACCACCTCTCAGACTTGCCAGAACCATGTTCCGGACACGCCGGTACCACCTGCCGAGTATGCCGGAACCACCTGATCCACTCCCGAGGACCACCTGCTGGACACGCCAGAATCACCTGCTGGCTATGCCAGAACCACTCGGCAGACACTCCGGAATAACCTGCCGGGCATGCCGGAACCACCTCTGAGACATGCCAGAAGGACGTGTCGGACACGCCGGAAACACCTACCGGACAGACCGGAACCACCTGCCAGACATCCCGGGACCACCTGCCGAGCACGCCGGAGCCGCCAGCTCGATAGGCTGGAACCTTCTGCCAGACAGGCCAAAATCAACAGCTGGCTATGCGAGAACCATCTGGCGGACAGTCCGGAATCACCTGCCGGGCATGCAGGAACCACCTCTCAGATGTAACGGAACCACGAGCCGGACACGCTGGAACCACGTCCTGGGCAGTCTGGAACCACCTACCGATCACTCTGGAACCACCTGCTCGACTCGCACGACCCACGTGCTGGACACGCCAAAATGAACTTTCGGCTGCACCAGAACCACTTACCCGACACTCCAGAATCACCTGCCTGGCATGCCAGAACCACCTCTCACACGTTCTTGAAGCACGTGCCGGACATGCCGGAACGACCTATCGGACAGAACGGAACCACCTGCCAGACACGCCGGAACCACCTGCTGAACACGCCACAGCCACCTGCTCGACTCGCCGGATCCACCGGCCGGACAGGCCAATATCAACTGCTGGCTAAGCCAGAACCACCTGGGGGAAAGTCCGGAATCACCTGCCAGCCATCGCGGAACCACCTCTCAGACGTACAAGAACCACGTGCCGGACAAGCTGGAAACACTTACTGGACAGACTGGAACCACCTGCCGGCCACGCCTGAACCACCTGCCGAGCACGACGGAACCACCTGCCGGACACGCCAAAATCACCTGCGGGCTACTCCACAACCACTTGGAGGACTCTCCGGGATGACCTGCCGGGCATGCTGGAACCACCTCTCAGACGCGCCAGAACCATGTGGCAGACAGTCCGGAATCACCTGTTGGGCATGTGGAACAACCTCTGAGACGAACCAGAACCACCTGCCGGACACGCCAAAATCACCAGCCGGCTACTCCACAACCACTCGGCGGACACTCCAGAATCACCTGCCGGGCATGTGGGAACCACCTCTCAGAGGTGCCACAACAACATGCTGGAGACTGCGGAAGCACCTGCTGAGAAGGCCGGAAGTTCCTGATCCACTCCACAGAACCACCTGCTGGACACGCCAAAATGAACTTTCGGCTACACCAGAACCACTTACCCGACACTCCAGAATCACCTGCCTGGCATGCCAGAACCACCTCTCACACGTTCCAGAAGCACGTGGCGGACACCCAAGCGCCACCTGCCGGACAGGCCGGAACCACCGGCTCGACCCGCCGGAAACACCGCTGGACATGAACAATCACCTGCCGGCTACGCCAGAACCACTTGGCGAACACTCCGGAATCACCTGCCGGGCATGCCAGAACCACCTCTCAGACACCCCAGAACCACATGCCGGACACGCCGGAAGCACCTGCTGAGCATGCCTGAGCCACCTGCTCGACTCGCAAGAAACACCTGCCGGACATGCCAAAATCACCTGCCGAGTACACCAGAACCACTCGGCAGACACTCCGGAATAACCTGCCGGGCATGCCGGAACCACCTCTTAGACATGCCAGAAGGACGTGTCGGACACGCCGGAAACACCTACCGGACAGACCGGAACCACCTGCCAGACATCCCGGAACCACCTGCCGAGCACGCCGGAGCCGCCTGCTCGATAGGCTGGAACCACCTGCCAGACAGGCCAAAATCAACAGCTGGCTGTGCGAGAACCATCTGGCGGACAGTCCGGAATCACCTGCTGGGCATGCAGGAACCACCTCTCAGATGTAACGGAACCACGAACCGGACAATCTGGAAACATGTACTGGACAGACTGGAACCACCTGCCGGCCACGCCTGAACCACCTGCTGAGCACGATGGAACCACCTGCCGGACACGACAAAATCACCTGCGGGCTGCTCCACAACCACTTGGAGGACTCTCCGGGATGACCTGCCGGGCATGCTGGAGCCACCTCTCAGACGCGCCAGAACCATGTGGCAGAGAGTCCGGAATCACCTGTTGGGCATGTGGAACCACTTCTGAGACGTACCAGAACCACCTGCCGGACACGCCAAAATCACCTGCCGGCTACGCCAGAACCACTTGGCGGACACTCCGGAATCAGCTGCCGGGCATGCCAGCACAACCTCTCAGAAGTGCCAGAAGCACGTGCCGGAAAGGCCGGAACCATCTCCCGGACAGCCTGGAACCACAGGAATCACTCGCCGGAACCACCTGTTTGACTCACCGGTCCCACCTGCAGGACACACCAAAATCACCTGCCCGCTACACCAGAACCACTTGGGGCAAAAGCCGGAATCACGTGAAGGGCATGCCGGCACAACCTCACAGACGTGCCAGAACCTCCTGCCGGACACCTCAGAACCACCTGCCAGACAGACTGCAACCACCTGCCGGACACGCGGGAAGCACCGGCTCGACCCGCCGGAACCACTGCCAGACATGCAAAATCACCTGCCGGCTACACCAGAACCACTTGGCAAACACTCCGGAATCACCTGCCGGGCATGCCGGAACCACCTCTCAGACATGCCAGAACCACGTGCCAATGACACCAGAAGCACCTGCCGAGCATGCCGGAACCACCTGCTCGACTCGCCAGAACCACCTGCCAGTCATGCAAAAATCACCTGCCGGCTTCGCCACAACCAGTTGGTGAACACTTCCCCATCACCTGCCGGGCTTGCTGGAACCACCTGCCGGTCATGTCAAAATCACCTGCCAACTACGCCAGAACCACTTGTCGACACTGCGGAAACACCTGTCGGGCCGGCCAGAACTACATCTCAGACGTGCCAGAACCTTGTGCGTGTGATGCCGGAACCACACCCCGAACAGACGGAGACCACCTGCCAGACCCGCCTGAACCACCTGCCGAGCACGCCGGAGCCACCTGTTCGACTCACCGGAAGCACCTGCCAGACAGGCCAAAATCAACAGCTGGCTATGCGAGAACCATCTGGCGGACAGTCCGGAATCACCTGCCGGGCATGCAGGAACCACCTCTCAGATGTAACGGAACCACGAGCCGGACACGCTGGAACCACGTCCTGGACAGACTGGAACCACCTGCCGAGCACTCCGGAACCACCTGCTCGACTCGCACGACCCACGTGCTGGACACGCCAAAATGAACTTTCGGCTACACCAGAACCACTTACCCGACACTCCAGAATCACCTGCCTGGCATGCCAGAACCACCTCTCACACGTTCCAGAAGCACGTGCCGGACATGCCGGAACGACCGATCGGACAGAACGGAACCACCTGCCAGACACGCCGGAACCACCTGCTGAACACGCCACAGCCACCTGCTCGACTCGCCGGATCCACCGGCCGGACAGGCCAATATCAACTGCTGGCTATGCCAGAACCACCTGGGGGACAGTCCGGAATCACCTGCCAGCCATGGCGGAACCACCTCTCAGAAGTACAAGAACCACGTGCCGGACAAGCTCGAAACACTTACTGGACAGACTGGAACCACCTGCCGGCCACGCCTGAACCACCTGCCGAGCACGACGGAACCACCTGCCGGACACGCCAAAATCACCTGCGGGGTACACCAGAACCACTTGGAGAACTCTCCGGGATGACCTGCCGGGCATGCTGGAACCACCTCTCAGACGTACCAGAAGCACGTGGCGGACACCCCAGCACCACCTGCCGGACAGACCGCAACCACCTGCCGGACAGGCCGGAACCACCGGCTCGACCCGCCGGAACCACCGCCGGACATGCAAAATCACCTGCCGGCTACGCCAGAACCACTTGGCAAACACTCCGGAATCACCTGCCGGGCATGCCGGAACCACCTCTCAGACATGCCAGAACCACGTGCCAATGACCCCGGAAGCACCTGCCGAGCACGCCGGAACCACCTGCTCGACTCGCCAGAACCACCTGCCGGACACGCCAAAATCACCTGCCGGCTATGCCACAAGCACTCGGCAGGCACTCCGGTATCAGCTGCCGGGCATGCCGGAACCACCTCTCAGAGGTGCCAGAACCACATGCCGGAGAGACTGGAAGCAACTGCCGAGCTCGCCGGAAACACCTGCTGGACATGCCGGAACCACCTGCCTGACAGTCCAAAATCATATGCCGGCTATGCCAAAACCTCTTGGTGGACACTCCAGAATCACCTGCCGGGCATGTTGGAACCACCTCTCAGAGGTGCCTCAACAACATCCTGGAGACTGCGGAAGCACCTGCTGAGAAGGCCGGAAGTTCCTGATCCACTCCACAGAACCACCTGCTGGACACGCCAAAATCACCTGCCGGCTACGCCACAACCAGTTGGTGAACACTTCGGAATCAACTGCCGGGCTTGCTGGAAGCACCTGCCGCTCACGCCAATATCACCTGCCAGCTACGCCAGAACCGCTTGGCGGACACTCCGGAAACACCTGTCGGGCCTGCCAGAACCACATCTCAGACGTGCCAGAACCATGTGCCCGACATGCCGGAACCACACCCCGAACAGACTGAAACCACCTGCCAGACGCGCCTGAACCACCTGCCGAGCACACTGGAACCACCTGCTCGACTCGCCGGAACCACCTACCTGACACGCAAAAACCACCGGCCGGGTATGCCAGAACCACTTGGTGGTGACTCCGGAATCATCTGCCAGACATGCCAGAAGCAGCTCTCAGACACACCAGAACAACCTGCCGGAGACGCCAGAAGCACCTGCGGAGCATGCCTGAGCCACATGCTCGACTCGCAAGAAACACCTGCCACACACGCCAAAATCACCTGCCTGCTACACCAGAAGCACTTGGCAGACAAGCCGGAATCACGTGAAGGGCATGCCGTCACAATCTCTCAGACGTGCCAGAACCTCGTGCCGGACACCCCAGAACACCCTGCCGGACAGACCGGAACCACCTGCCGGACACGCCGGAACCACCGGCGCGACTCGCCGCAACCACCACCGGACATGCAAAAACACCTGCCGGCTACGCCAGAAACACTTGGCGAACACACCGGAATCACCTGCCGGGCATGTCGGAAGCACCTCTCAGACATGTCAGAACCACGTGCCAAGGACACCGGAAGCACCTGCCGAGCAGGCCGGAACCACCTGCTCGACTCGCCAGAACCACCTGCCGCACACGCCAAAATCACCTGCCAGGTATGCCAGAACCACTTTGTGGACACTCCGAAATCATCTGCCGGACATGCCAGAACCAGCTCTCAGACACACCAGAACCACATGCCGGACACGCCGGAAGCACCTGCTGAGCATGCCTGAGCCACCTGCTCGACTCGCAAGAAACACCTGCCGGACACGCCAAAATCACCTGCCGAGTACGCCAGAACCACTTGGCAGACACTCCGGAATCACAGGTCGGGCATGCCGGAACCACCTCTCAGACTTGCCAGAACCATGTTCCGGACACGCCGGTACCACCTGCCGAGTATGCCGGAACCACCTGATCCACTCCCGAGGACCACCTGCTGGACACGCCAGAATCACCTGCTGGCTATGCCAGAACCACTCGGCAGACACTCCGGAATAACCTGCCGGGCATGCCGGAACCACCTCTGAGACATGCCAGAAGGACGTGTCGGACACGCCGGAAACACCTACCGGACAGACCGGAACCACCTGCCAGACATCCCGGGACCACCTGCCGAGCACGCCGGAGCCGCCAGCTCGATAGGCTGGAACCTTCTGCCAGACAGGCCAAAATCAACAGCTGGCTATGCGAGAACCATCTGGCGGACAGTCCGGAATCACCTGCCGGGCATGCAGGAACCACCTCTCAGATGTAACGGAACCACGAGCCGGACACGCTGGAACCACGTCCTGGGCAGTCTGGAACCACCTACCGATCACTCTGGAACCACCTGCTCGACTCGCACGACCCACGTGCTGGACACGCCAAAATGAACTTTCGGCTGCACCAGAACCACTTACCCGACACTCCAGAATCACCTGCCTGGCATGCCAGAACCACCTCTCACACGTTCTTGAAGCACGTGCCGGACATGCCGGAACGACCTATCGGACAGAACGGAACCACCTGCCAGACACGCCGGAACCACCTGCTGAACACGCCACAGCCACCTGCTCGACTCGCCGGATCCACCGGCCGGACAGGCCAATATCAACTGCTGGCTAAGCCAGAACCACCTGGGGGACAGTCCGGAATCACCTGCCAGCCATGGCGGAACCACCTCTCAGACGTACAAGAACCACGTGCCGGACAAGCTGGAAACACTTACTGGACAGACTGGAACCACCTGCCGGCCACGCCTGAACCACCTGCCGAGCACGACGGAACCACCTGCCGGACACGCCAAAATCACCTGCGGGGTACACCAGAACCACTTGGAGAACTCTCCGGGATGACCTGCCGGGCATGCTGGAACCACCTCTCAGACGTACCAGAAGCACGGTCGGACACCCCAGCACCACATGCCGGACAGACCGCAACCACCTGCCGGACAGGCCGGAACCACCGGCTCGACCCGCTGGAACCACCGCCGGACATGCAAAATCACCTGCCGGCTACGCCAGAACCACTTGGCGAACACTCCGGAATCACCTGCCGGGCATGCCGGAACCACCTCTCAGACATGCCAGAACCACGTGCCAATGACCCCGGAAGCACCTGCCGAGCACGCCGGAACCACCTGCTCGGCTCGCGAGAACCACCTGCCGGACACGCCAAAATCACCTGCCGGCTACGCCACAACCACTCGGCAGGCACTCCGGTATCAGCTGCCGGGCATGCCGGAACCATCTCTCAGAGGTGCCAGAACCACATGCCGGAGAGACTGGAAGCAACTGCCGAACTCGCCGGAAACACCTGCTGGACATGCCGGAACCACCTGCCTGACAGTCCAAAATCATATGCCGGCTATGCCAAAACCACTTGGTGGACACTCCAGAATCACCTGGAGGGCATGCCGGAACCACGTCATGGACAGAATGCAAACACCTGACGGACACGCCAGAACCACCTTCTCGACTCGCCAGAACCACCTGCCGGACACGCCAAAATCACCTGCCGGCTACGCCACAACCAGTTGGTGAACACTTCGGAATCACCTGTCGCGCTTGCCAGAACCACCTGCCGGTCACGCCAAAATCACCTGCCGGCTACGCCAGAACCACTCGGCACAGACTCCGGAACCACTTCCAGGACAGACCGGAATCACCTGCCGGACACGCCGGAACCACCTGCTCGACTCGCCAGAACCACCTGCCGGACACGCCAAAATCACCTGCCGGCTACGCCAGAACCACTGGGCAGAGACTCCGGAACCACCTCCAGGACAGACCGGAATCACCTGCCGGACACGCCGGGACCACCTGCTCGACTCGCCAGAACCACCTGCCGGACACGCCAAACTCACCAGCCGGCTACTCCACAACCACTTGTCGGACACTCCAGAATCACCTGCCGGGCATGTTGGAACCACCTCTCAGAGGTGCCACAACAACATGCTGGAGACTGCCGAAGCACCTGCTGAGAAGGCCGGAACCACCTGATCCACTCCCGAGGACCACCTGCTGGACACGCAAAAATCACCTGCTGGCTACGCCAGAACCACTCGGCAGACACTCCGGAATAAGCTGCCGGGCATGCCGGAACCACCTCTTAGACATGCCAGAAGGACGTGTCGGACACGCCGGAAACATATACCGGACAGCCCGGAACCACCAGCCAGACAGCCCGGAACCACTTGCTGAGCACGCCGGAGCCGCCTGCTCGATAGGCCGGAACCACCTGCCAGACAGGCCAAAATCAACAGCTGGCTATGCTAGAACCACCTGGCGGACAGTCCAAAATCACCTGCCTGGCATGCAGGAACCACCTCTCAGACGTAACAGAACCACGTTCCGGACACGCTGGAACCACATCCTGGACAGACTGGAACCACCTGCCAAGCCCTCCGGAACCACCTGCTCGACTGGCAGGACAATCGTGCCGGACACGCCAAAAGGAACTGCCGGCTACACCAGAACCACTTAACCGACACTCCAGAATCACCTGCCTGGCATGCCAGAACCACCTCTCAGACGTGCCAGAAGCACGTGCCGGACATGCCGGAACGACCTACGGGACAGACCGGAACCACCTGCCTGACATGCAGGAACCACCTGCCGAGCACGCCAGAGCCACCTGCTCCCCTTGCCGGAACCACCTGCCATACAGGCCAAAATCAACAGCTGGCTGTGCGAGAACCACCTGGGGGACAGTCCAGAATCACCTGCCAGCCATGGCGGAACCACCTCTCAGACGTAATAGAACCACGTTACGGACAATCTGGAAACACGTACTGGACAGACGGGTACCACCTGCTGGCCACGCCTTAACCACCTACCGAGCACGACGGAACCACCTGCCGGACACGCCAAAATCACCTGCGGGCTACTCCACAACCACTTGGAGGACTCTCCGGGATGACCTGCCGGGCATGCTGGAACCACCTCTCAGACGCGCCACAACCATGTGGCAGAGAGTCCAGAATCACCTGCTGGGCATGTGGAACCACCTCTGAGACGTACCAGAACCACCTGCCGGACACGCCAAAATCTCCTGCCGGCTACTCCAGAACCACTTAACCGACACTCCAGAATCACCTGCCTGGCATGAGAGAACCACCTCTCAGACGTGCCAGAAGCACGTGCCGAAAATGCCGGGACGACCTACGGGACAGACCGGAACCACCTGCCTGACATGCCGGAACCACCTGCCGAGCACGCCAGAGCCACCTGCTCCCCTTGCCGGAACCACCTGCCAGACAGGCCAAAATCAACAGCTGGCTGTGCGAGAACCACCTGGGGGACAGTCCGGAATCACCTGCCAGCCATGGCGGAACCACCTCTCAGACGTACCAGAACCACGTGCCGGACAATCTGGAAACACGTACTGGACAGACTGGAACCACCTGCCGGCCAAGCCTGAACCACCTGCCGAGCACGACGGAACCACCTGCCGGACATGCCAAAATCACCTGCGGGCTACTCCACAACCACTTGGAGGACTCTCCGGGATGACCTGCCGGGCATGCTGGAACCACCTCTCAGACGCGCCAGAACCATGTGGCAGAGATTCCGGGATCACCTGTTGGGCATGTGGAACCACCTCTGAGACGTACCAGAACCACCTGCCGGACACGGCAAAATCACCTGCCAGGTATGAGAGAACCATTTTGTGGACACTCCGAAATCATCTGCCGGACACGCCAGAACCAGCTCTCAGACACACCAGAACCACATGCCGGACACGCCGGAAGCACCTGCTGAGCATGCCTGAGCCACCTGCTCGACTCGCAAGAAACACCTGCCGGACACGCCAAAATCACCTGCCGAGTACGCCTGAACCACTTGGCGGACACTCCGGAATCACAGGTCGGGCATGCCGGAACCACCTCTCAGACTTGCCAGAACCATGTTCCGGACACGCCGGTACCACCTGCCGAGTATGCCGGAACCACCTGATCCACTCCCGAGGACCACCTGCTGGACACGCCAAAATCACCTGCTGGCTACGCCAGAACAACTCAGCAGACACTCCGGAATAACCTGCCGGGCATGCCGGAACCACCTCTTAGACATGCCAGAAGGACGTGTCGGACACGCCGGAAACACCTACCGGACAGACCGGAACCACCTGCCAGACATCCCGGAACCACCTGCCGAGCACGCCGGAGCCGCCTGCTCGATAGGCCGGAACCACCTGCCAGACAGGCCAAAATCAACAGCTGGCTATGCTAGAAACACCTGGCAGACAGTCCAAAACCACCTGCCTGGCATGCAGGAACCACCTCTCATACGTAACAGAACCACGTTCCGGACACGCTGGAACCACATCCTGGACAGACTGGAACCACCTGCCGAGCTTGCCGGAACCACCTGCTCGACTGGCAGGACAATCGTGCCGGACACGCCAAAAGGAACTGCCGGCTACACCAGAACCACTTAACCGACACTCCAGAATCACCTGCCTGGCATGCCAGAACCACCTCTCAGACGTGCTAGAAGCACGTGCCGGACATGCCGGAACGACCTACGGGACAGACCGGAACCACCTGCCTGACATGCCGGAACCACCTGCTGAGCACGCCAGAGCCACCTGCTCCCCTTGCCGGAACCACCTGCCAGACAGGCCAAAATCAACAGCTGGCTGTGCGAGAACCACCTGGGGGACAGTCCGGAATCACCTGCCAGCCATGGCGGAACCACCTCTCAGACGTACCAGAACCACATGCTGGACAATCTGGAAACTCGTACTGGACAGACTGGAACCACCTGCCGGCCAAGCCTGAACCACCTGCCGAGCACGACGGAACCACCTGCCGGACACGCCAAAATCACCTGCGGGCTACTCCACAACCAGTTGGAGGACTCTCCGGGATGACCTGCCGGGCATGCTGGAACCACCTCTCAGACGCGCCAGAACCATGTGGCAGAGAGTCCAGAATCACCTGTTGGGCATGTGGAACCACCTCTGAGACGTACCAGAACCACCTGCCGGACACGCCAAAATCACCTGCCGGCTACGCCAGAACCACTTGGCGGACACTCCGGAATCACCTGCCGGGCATGCCAGCACAACCTCTCAGAAGTGCCAGAAGCACGTGCCGGACAGGCCGGAACCATCTCCCGGACAGACTGGAACCACAGGAAACACTCGCCGGAACCACCTGCTTGACTCACCGGTCCCACCTGCAGGACACACCAAAATCACCTGCCCGCTACACCAGAACCACTTGGCGCACAAGCCGGAATCACGTGAAGGGCATGCCGGCACAACCTCACAGACGTGCCAGAACCTCCTGCCGGACACCTCAGAACCACCTGCCAGACAGACTGCAACCACCTGCCGGACACGCGGGAACCACCGGCTCGACCCGCCGGAACCACTGCCAGACATGCAAAATCACCTGCCGGCTACACCAGAACCACTTGGCGAACACTCCGGAATCACCTGCCGGGCATGCCCGAACCACCTCTCAGACATGCCAGAACCACGTGCCAATGACACCAGAAGCACCTGCCGAGCATGCCGGAACCACCTGCTCGACTCGCCAGAACCACCTGCCAGTCATGCAAAAATCACCTGCCGGCTTCGCCACAACCAGTTGGTGAACACTTCTCCATCACCTGCCGGGCTTGCTGGAACCACCAGCCGGTCATGTCAAAATCACCTGCCAACTACGCCAGAACCACTTGTCGACACTGCGGAAACACCTGTCGGGCCGGCCAGAACTACATCTCAGACGTGCCAGAACCTTGTGCGTGTGATGCCGGAACCACACCCCGAACAGACGGACACCACCTGCCAGACCCGCCTGAACCACCTGCCGAGCACGCCGGAGCCACCTGTTCGACTCACCGGAAGCACCTGCCAGACAGGACAGTGTCAACAGCTGGCTATGCAAGAACCATTTGGCGGACAGTCCGGAATCACCTGCCGGGCATGCAGGAACCACCTCTCAGATGTAACGGAACCACGAGCCGGACACGCTGGAACCACGTCCTGGACAGACTGGAACCACCTGCCGAGCACTCCGGAACCACCTGCTCGACTCGCACGACCCACGTGCTGGACACGCCAAAATGAACTTTCGGCTACACCAGAACCACTTACCCGACACTCCAGAATCACCTGCCTGGCATGCCAGAACCACCTCTCACACGTTCCAGAAGCACGTGCCGGACATGCCGGAACGACCTATCGGACAGAACGGAACCACCTGCCAGACACGCCGGAACCACCTGCTGAACACGCCACAGCCACCTGCTCGACTCGCCGGATCCACCGGCCGGACAGGCCAATATCAACTGCTGGCTATGCCAGAACCACCTGGGGGACAGTCCGGAATCACCTGCCAGCCATGGCGGAACCACCTCTCAGACGTACAAGAACCGCGTGCCGGACAAGCTGGAAACACTTACTGGACAGACTGGAACCACCTGCCGGCCACGCCTGAACCACCTGCCGAGCACGATGGAACCACCTGCCGGACACGCCAAAATCACCTGCGGGCTACACCAGAACCACTTGGAGAACTCTCCGGGATGACCTGCCGGGCATGCTGGAACCACGTCTCAGACGTACCAGAAGCACGTGGCGGACACCCCAGCACCACCTGCCGGACAGACCGCAACCACCTGCCGGACAGGCCGGAACCACTGGCTCGACCCGCCAGAACCACCGCCGGATATGGAAAATCACCTGCCGGCTACGCCAGAACCACTTAGCGAAAACTCCGGCATCACCTGCCGGGCATGCCGGAACCACCTCTCAGACATGCCAGAACCACGTGCCAATGACCCTGGAAGCACCTGCCGAGCACGCCGGAACCACCTGCTCGAATCGCCGGAACCACCTGCCGGACACGCCAAAATCACCTGCCAGCTACGCCACAACCACTCGGCAGGCACTCCGGTATCAGCTGCCGGGCATGCCGGAACCACCTCTCAGAGGTGCCAGAACCACATGCCGGAGAGACTGGAAGCAACTGCCGAGCTCGCCGGAAACACCTGCTGGACATGCCGCAACCACCTGCCTGACAGTCCAAAATCATATGCCGGCTATGCCAAAACCACTTGGTGGACACTCCAGAATCACCTGGAGGGCATGCCGGAACCACGTCATGGACAGACTGCAAACACCTGCCGGACACGCCAGAACCACCTTCTCGACTCGCCAGAACCACCTGCCAGACACGCCAAAATCACCTGCCGGCTACGCCACAACCAGTTGGTGAACACTTCGGAATCACCTGCCGCGCTTGCCGGAACCACCTGCCGGTCACGCCAAAATCACCTGCCGGCTACGCCAGAACCACTCGGCAGAGACTCCGGAACCACCTCCAGGACAGACCGGAATCACCTGCCGGACACGCCGGAACCACCTGCTTGACTCGCCAGAACCACCTGCCGGACACGCCAAAATCACCAGCCGGCTACTCCACAACCACTTGTCGGACACTCCAGAATCACCTGCCGGGCATGTTGGAACCACCTCTCAGAGGTGCCACAACAACATGCTGGAGACTGCGGAAGCACCTGCTGAGAAGGCCGGAAGTTCCTGATCCACTCCACAGAACCACCTGCTGGACACGCCAAAATCACCTGCCGGCTACGCCACAACCAGTTGGTGAACACTTCGGAATCAACTGCCGGGCTTCCTGGAAGCACCAGCCGGTCACGCCAATATCAACTGCCAGCTACGCCAGAACCGCTTGGCGGACACTCCGGAAACACCTGTCGGGCCTGCCAGAACCACATCTCAGACGTGCCAGAACCATGTGCCCGAGATGCCGGAACCACACCCCGAACAGACGGAAACCACCTGCCAGACCCGCCTGAACCACCTGCCGAGCACACTGGAACCACCTGCTCGACTCGCCGGAACCACCTACCTGACACGCAAAAACCACCGGCCGGGTATGCCAGAACCACTTGGTGGTCACTCCGGAATCATCTGCCAGACATGCCAGAAGCAGCTCTCAGACACACCAGAACAACCTGCCGGAGACGCCACAAGCACCTGCTGAGCATGCCTGAGCCACGTGCTCGATTCACAAGAAACACCTGCCGCACACGCCAAAATCACCTGCCTGCTACACCAGAAGCACTTGGCAGACAAGCCGGAATCACGTGAAGGGCATGCCGTCACAATCTCTCAGACGTGCCAGAACCTCGTGCCGGACACCCCAGAACACCCTGCCGGACAGACCGGAACCACCTGCCGGACACGCCGGAACCACCGGCGCGACTCGCCGGAACCACCCCCGGACATGCAAAATCACCTGCCGGCTACGCCAGAAACACTTGGCGAACACACCGGAATCACCTGCCGGGCATGTCGGAAGCACCTCTCAGACATGTCAGAACCACGTGCCAAGGACACCGGAAGCACCTGCCGAGCACGCCGGAACCACCTGCTCGACTCGCCAGAACCACCTGCCGCACACGCCAAAATCACCTGCCAGGTATGCCAGAACCACTTTGTGGACACTCCGAAATCATCTGCCGGACATGCCAGAACCAGCTCTCAGACACCCCAGAACCACATGCCGGACACGCCGGAAGCACCTGCTGAGCATGCCTGAGCCACCTGCTCGACTCGCAAGAAACACCTGCCAGACACGCCAAAATCACCTGCCGAGTACGCCAGGACCACTTGGTGGACACTCCGGAATCACAGGTCGGGCATGCCGGAACCACCTCTCAGACTTGCCAGAAACATGTTCCGGACACGCCGGTACCACCTGCCGAGTATGCCGGAACCACCTGATCCACTGCCGAGGACCACCTGCTGGACACGCCAGAATCACCTGCTGGCTACGCCAGAACCACTCGGCAGACACTCCGGAATAACCTGCCGGGCATGCCGGAACCACCTCTTAGACATGCCAGAAGGACGTGTCGGACACCCCGGAAACACCTACCGGACAGACCGGAACCACCTGCCAGACATCCCGGAACCACCTGCCGAGCACGCCGGAGCCGCCTGCTCGATAGGCCGGAACCACTTGCCAGACAGGCCAAAATCAACAGCTGGCTATGCGAGAACCATCTGGCGGACAGTCCGGAATCACCTGCCGGGCATGCAGGAACCACCTCTCAGACGTAACGGAACCACGTTCCGGACACGCTGGAACCACATCCTGGACAGACTGGAACCACCTGCCGAGCTCGCCGGAACCACCTGCTCGACTGGCAGGACAATCGTGCCGGACACGCCAAAAGGAACTGCCGGCTACACCAGAACCACTTAACCGACACTCCAGAATCACCTGCCTGGCATGCCAGAACCACCTCTCAGACGTGCCAGAAGCACGTGCCGGACATGCCGGAACGACCTACGGGACAGACCGGAACCACCTGCCTGACATGCCGGAACCACCTGCCGAGCACGCCAGAGCCACCTGCTCCCCTTGCCGGAACCACCTGCCAGACAGGCCAAAATCAACAGCTGCCTGTGCGAGAACCACCTTGGGGACAGTCCGGAATCACCTGCCAGCCATGGCGGAACCACCTCTCAGACGTACCAGAACCACGTGCCGGACAATCTGGAAACACGTACTGGACAGACTGGAACCACCTGCCGGCCACGCCTGAACCACCTGCCGAGCACGACGGAACCACCTGCCGGACACGCCAAAATCACCTGCGGGCTACTCCACAACCACTTGGAGGACTCTCCGGGATGACCTGCCGGGCATGCTGGAACCACCTCTCAGACGCGCCAGAACCATGTGGCAGAGAGTCCAGAATCACCTGTTGGGCATGTGGAACCACCTCTGAGACGTACCAGAACCACCTGCCGGACACGCCAAAATCACCTGCCGGCTACGCCAGAACCACTTGGCGGACACTCCGGAATCAGCTGCCGGGCATGCCAGCACAACCTCTCAGAAGTGCCAGAAGCACGTGCCGGACAGGCCGGAACCATCTCCCGGACAGACTGGAACCACAGGAAACACTCGCCGGAACCACCTGCTTGACTCACCGGTCCCACCTGCAGGACACACCAAAATCACCTGCCCGCTACACCAGAAACACTTGGCGCACAAGCCGGAATCACGTGAAGGGCATGCCGGCACAACCTCACAGACGTGCCAGAACCTCCTGCCGGACACCTCAGAACCACCTGCCAGACAGACTGCAACCACCTGCCGGACACGCGGGAACGACAGGCTCGACCCCACGGAACCACTGCCAGACATGCAAAATCACCTGCCGGCTACACCAGAACCACTTGGCGAACACTCCGGAATCACCTGCCGGGCATGCCGGAACCACCTCTCAGACATGCCAGAACCACGTGCCAATGACCCCGGAAGCACCTGCCGAGCACGCCGGAACCACCTGCTCGACTCGCCAGAACCACCTGCCGGACACGCCAAAATCACCTGCCGGCTACGCCACAACCACTCGGCAGGCACTCCGGTATCAGCTGCCGGGCATGCCGGAACCACCTCTCAGAGGTGCCAGAACCACATGCCGGAGAGACTGGAAGCAAGTGCCGAGCTCGCCGGAAACACCTGCTGGACATGCCGGAACCACCTGCCTGACAGTCCAAAATCATATGCCGGCTATGCCAAAACCACTTGGTGGACACTCCAGAATCACCTGGAGGGCATGCCGGAACCACGTCATGGACAGACTGCAAACACCTGCCGGACACGCCAGAACCACCTTCTCGACTCGCCAGAACCACCTGCCGGACACGCCAAAATCACCTGCTGGCTACGCCAGAACCACTTGGCGGACACTTCCCCATCACCTGCCGGGCTTGCTGGAACCACCTGCCGGTCATGTCAAAATCACCTGCCAACTACGCCAGAACCACTTGTCGACACTGCGGAAACACCTGTCGGGCCGGCCAGAACTACATCTCAGACGTGCCAGAACCTTGTGCGTGTGATGCCGGAACCACACCCCGAACAGACGGAGACCACCTGCCAGACCCGCCTCAACCACCTGCCGAGCACGCCGGAGCCACCTGTTCGACTCACCGGAAGCACCTGCCAGACAGGCCAAAATCAACAGCTGGCTATGCGAGAACCATCTGGCGGACAGTCCGGAATCACCTGCCGGGCATGCAGGAACCACCTCTCAGATGTAACGGAACCACGAGCCGGACACGCTGGAACCACGTCCTGGACAGACTGGAACCACCTGCCGAGCACTCCGGAACCACCTGCTCGACTCGCACGACCCACGTGCTGGACACGCCAAAATGAACTTTCGGCTACACCAGAACCACTTACCCGACACTCCAGAATCACCTGCCTGGCATGCCAGAACCACCTCTCACACGTTCCAGAAGCATGTGCCGGACATGCCGGAAAGACCTATCGGACAGAACGGAACCACCTGCCAGACACGCCGGAACCACCTGCTGAACACGCCACAGCCACCTGCTCGACTCGCCGGATCCACCGGCCGGACAGGCCAATATCAACTGCTGGCTATGCCAGAACCACCTGGGGGACAGTTCGGAATCACCTGCCAGCCATGGCGGAACCACCTCTCAGACGTACAAGAACCACGTGCCCGACAAGCTGGAAACACTTACTGGACAGACTGGAACCACCTGCCGGCCACGCCTGAACCACCTGCCGAGCACGACGGAACCACCTGCCGGACACGCCAAAATCACCTGCGGGGTACACCAGAACCACTTGGAGAACTCTCCGGGATGACCTGCCGGGCATGCTGGAACCACCTCTCAGACGTACCAGAAGCACGTGGCGGACACCCCAGCACCACCTGCCGGACAGACCGCAACCACCTGCCGGACAGGCTGGAACCACCGGCTCGACCCGCCGGAACCACCGCCGGACATGCAAAATCACCTGCCGGCTACGCCAGAACCACTTGGCGAACACTCCGGAATCACCTGCCGGGCATGCCGGAACCACCTCTCAGACATGCCAGAACCACGTGCCAATGACCCCGGAAGCACCTGCCGAGCACGCCGGAACCACCTGCTCGACTCGCCAGAACCACCTGCCGGACACGCCAAAATCACCTGCCGGCTATGCCACAACCACTCGGCAGGCACTCCGGTATCAGCTGCCGGGCATGCCGGAACCACCTCTCAGAGGTGCCAGAACCACATGCCGGAGAGACTGGAAGCAAGTGCCGAGCTCGCCGGAAACACCTGCTGGACATGCCGGAACCACCTGCCTGACAGTCCAAAATCATATGCCGGCTATGCCAAAACCACTTGGTGGACACTCCAGAATCACCTGGAGGGCATGCCGGAACCACGTCATGGGCAGACTGCAAACACCTGCCGGACACGCCAGAACCACCTTCTCGACTCGCCAGAACCACCTGCCGGACACGCCAAAATCACCTGCCGGCTACGCCACAACCAGTTGGTGAACACTTCGGAATCACCTGCCGCGCTTGCCGGAACTACCTGCCGGTCACGCCAAAATCACCTGCCAGCTACGCCAGAACCACTCGGCAGAGACTCCGGAACCACCTCCAGGACAGACCGGAATCACCTGCCGGACACGCCGGAACCACCTGCTTGACTCGCCAGAACCACCTGCCGGACACGCCAAAATCACCAGCCGGCTACTCCACAACCACTTGTCGGAAACTCCAGAATCACCTGCCGGGCATGTTGGAACCACCTCTCAGAGGTGCCTCAACAACATGCTGGAGACTGCGGAAGCACCTGCTGAGAAGGCCGGAAGTTCCTGATCCACTCCACAGAACCACCTGCTGGACACGCCAAAATCACCTGCCGGCTACGCCACAACCAGTTGGTGAACACTTCGGAATCAACTGCCGGGCTTGCTGGAAGCACCTGCCGGTCACGCCAATATCACCTGCCAGCTACGCCAGAACCGCTTGGCGGACACTCCGGAAACACCTGTCGGGCCTGCCAGAACCACATCTCAGACGTGCCAGAACCATGTGCCCGACATGCCGGAACCACACCCCGAACAGACTGAAACCACCTGCCAGACGCGCCTGAACCACCTGCCGAGCACACTGGAACCACCTGCTCGACTCGCCGGAACCACCTACCTGACACGCAAAAACCACCGGCCGGGTATGCCAGAACCACTTGGTGGTGACTCCGGAATCATCTGCCAGACATGCCAGAAGCAGCTCTCAGACACACCAGAACAACCTGCCGGAGACGCCAGAAGCACCTGCTGAGCATGCCTGAGCCACGTGCTCGACTCGCAAGAAACACCTGCCAGACGCGCCAAAATCACCTGCCTGCTACACCAGAAGCACTTGGCAGACAAGCCGGAATCACGTGAAGGGCATGCCGTCACAATCTCTCAGATGTGCCAGAACCTCGTGCCGGACACCCCAGAACACCCTGCCGGACAGACCGGAACCACCTGCCGGACACGCCGGAACCACCGGCGCGACTCGCCGGAACCACACCCGGACATGCAAAAACACCTGCCGGCTACGCCAGAAACACTTGGCGAACACACCGGAATGACCTGCCGGGCATGTCGGAAGCACCTCTCAGACATGTCAGAACCACGTGCCAAGGAAACCGGAAGCACCTGCCGAGCACGCCGGAACCACCTGCTCGACTCGCCAGAACCACCTGCCGCACACGCCAAAATCACCTGCCAGGTATGCCAGAACCACTTTGTGGACACTCCGAAATCATCTGCCGGACATGCCAGAACCAGCTCTCAGACACCCCAGAACCACATGCCGGACACGCCGGAAGCACCTGCTGAGCATGCCTGAGCCACCTGCTCGACTCGCAAGAAACACCTGCCGGACATGCCAAAATCACCTGCCGAGTACGCCAGAACCACTCGGCAGACACTCCGGAATAACCTGCCGGGCATGCCGGAACCACCTCTTAGACATGCCAGAAGGACGTGTCGGACACGCCGGAAACACCTACCGGACAGACGGGAACCACCTGCCAGACATCCCGGAACCACCTGCCGAGCACGCCGGAGCCGCCTGCTCGATAGGCTGGAACCACCTGCCAGACAGGCCAAAATCAACAGCTGGCTGTGCGAGAACCATCTGGCGGACAGTCCGGAATCACCTGCTGGGCATGCAGGAACCACCTCTCAGATGTAACGGAACCACGAACCGGACAATCTGGAAACATGTACTGGACAGACTGGAACCACCTGCCGGCCACGCCTGAACCACCTGCTTAGCACGATGGAACCACCTGCCGGACACGACAAAATCACCTGCGGGCTACTCCACAACCACTTGGAGGACTCTCCGGGATGACCTGCCGGGCATGCTGGAGCCACCTCTCAGACGCGCCAGAACCATGTGGCAGAGAGTCCGGAATCACCTGTTGGGCATGTGGAACCACCTCTGAGACGTACCAGAACCACCTGCCGGACACGCCAAAATCACCTGCCGGCTACGCCAGAACCACTTGGCGGACACTCCGGAATCAGCTGCCGGGCATGCCAGCACAACCTCTCAGAAGTGCCAGAAGCACGTGCCGGACAGGCCGGAACCATCTCCCGGACAGCCTGGAACCACAGGAATCACTCGCCGGAACCACCTGTTTGACTCACCGGTCCCACCTGCAGGACACACCAAAATCACCTGCCCGCTACACCAGAACCACTTGGGGCAAAAGCCGGAATCACGTGAAGGGCATGCCGGCACAACCTCACAGACGTGCCAGAACCTCCTGCCGGACACCTCAGAACCACCTGCCAGACAGACTGCAACCACCTGCCGGACACGTGGGAAGCACCGGCTCGACCCGCCGGAACCACTGCCAGACATGCAAAATCACCTGCCGGCTACACCAGAACCACTTGGCAAACACTCCGGAATCACCTGCCGGGCATGCCGGAACCACCTCTCAGACATGCCAGAACCACGTGCCAATGACACCAGAAGCACCTGCCGAGCATGCCGGAACCACCTGCTCGACTCGCCAGAACCACCTGCCAGTCATGCAAAAATCACCTGCCGGCTTCGCCACAACCAGTTGGTGAACACTTCCCCATCACCTGCCGGGCTTGCTGGAACCACCTGCCGGTCATGTCAAAATCACCTGCCAACTACGCCAGAACCACTTGTCGACACTGCGGAAACACCTGTCGGGCCGGCCAGAACTACATCTCAGACGTGCCAGAACCTTGTGCGTGTGATGCCGGAACCACACCCCGAACAGACGGAGACCACCTGCCAGACCCGCCTGAACCACCTGCCGAGCACGCCGGAGCCACCTGTTCGACTCACCGGAAGCACCTGCCAGACAGGCCAAAATCAACAGCTGGCTATGCGAGAACCATCTGGCGGACAGTCCGGAATCACCTGCTGGGCATGCAGGAACCACCTCTCAGATGTAACGGAACCACGAGCCGGACACGCTAGAACCACGTCCTGGACAGACTGGAACCACCTGCCGAGCACTCCGGAACCACCTGCTCGACTCGCACGACCCACGTGCTGGACACGCCAAAATGAACTTTCGGCTACACCAGAACCACTTACCCGACACTCCAGAATCACCTGCCTGGCATGCCAGAACCACCTCTCACACGTTCCAGAAGCACGTGCCGGACATGCCGGAACGACCTATCGGACAGAACGGAACCACCTGCCAGACACGCCGGAACCACCTGCTGAACACGCCACAGCCACCTGCTCGACTCGCCGGATCCACCGGGCGGACAGGCCAATATCAACTGCTGGCTATGCCAGAACCACCTGGGGGACAGTCTGGGATCACCTGCCAGCAATGGCAGAACCACCTCTCAGACGTACAAGAACCACGTGCCGGACAAGCTGGAAACACTTACTGGACAGGCTGGAACCACCTGCCGGCCACGCCTGAACCACCTGCCGAGCACGACGGAACCACCTGCCGGACACGCCAAAATCACCTCCGGGGTACACCAGAACCACTTGGAGAACTCTCCGGGATGACCTGCCGGGCATGCTGGAACCACCTCTCAGACGTTCCAGAAGCACGTGGTGGACACCCCAGCACCACCTGCCGGACAGACCGCAACCACCTGCCGGACAGACCGCAACCACCGGCTCGACCCGCCGGAACCACCGCCGGACATGCAAAATCACCTGCCGGCTACGCCAGAACCACTTGGCGAACACTCCGGAATCACCTGCCGGGCATGCCGGAACCACCTCTCAGACATGCCAGAACCACGTGCCAATGACCCCGGAAGCACCTGCCGAGCACGCCGGAACCACCTGCTCGACTCGCCAGAACCACCTGCCGGACACGCCAAAATCACCTGCCGGCTATGCCACAACCACTCGGCAGGCACTCCGGTATCAGCTGCTGGGCATGCCGGAACCACCTCTCAGAGGTGCCAGAACCACATGCCGGAGAGACTGGAAGCAACTGCCGAGCTCGCCGGAAACACCTGCTGGACATGCCGGAACCACCTGCCTGACAGTCCAAAATCATATGCCGGCTATGCCAAAACCACTTGGTGGACACTCCAGAATCACCTGGAGGGCATGCCGGAACCACGTCATGGACAGACTGCAAACACCTGCCGGACACGCCAGAACCACCTTCTCGACTCGCCAGAACCACCTGCCGGACACGCCAAAATCACCTGCCGGCTACGCCACAACCAGTTGGTGAACACTTCGGAATCACCTGCCGTGCTTGCCAGAACCACCTGCGGGTCACGCCAAAATCACCTGCCGGCTACGCCAGAACCACTCAGCAGAGACTCCGGAACCACCTCCAGGACAGACCGGAATCACCTGCCGGACACGCCGGGACCACCTGCTTGACTCACTTGAACCACCTGCCGGACACGCCAAAATCACCAGCCGGCTACTCCACAACCACTTGTCGGACACTCCAGAATCACCTGCCGGGCATGTTGGAACCACCTCTCAGAGGTGCCACAACAACATGCTGGAGACTGCGGAAGCACCTGCTGAGAAGGCCGGAAGTTCCTGATCCACTCCACAAAACCACCTGCTGGACACGCCAAAATCACCTGCCGGCTACGCCACAACCAGTTGGTGAACACTTCGGAATCAATTGCCGGGCTTGCTGGAAGCACCTGCCGGTCACGCCAATATCACCTGCCAGCTACACCAGAACCGCTTGGCGGACACTCCGGAAACACCTGTCGGGCCTGCCAGAACCACATCTCAGACGTGCCAGAACCATGTGCCCGAGATGCCGGAACCACACCCCGAACAGACTGAAACCACCTGCCAGACCCGCCTGAACCACCTGCCGAGCACACTGGAACCACCTGCTCGACTCGCCGGAACCACCTACCTGACACGCAAAAACCACCGGCCGGGTATGCCAGAACCACTTGGTGGTCACTCCGGAATCATCTGCCAGACATGCCAGAAGCAGCTCTCAGACACACCAGAACAACCTGCCGGAGACGCCAGAAGCACCTGCGGAGCATGCCTGAGCCACGTGCTCGACTCGCAAGAAACACCTGCCACACACGCCAAAATCACCTGCCTGCTACACCAGAAGCACTTGGCAGACAAGCCGGAATCACGTGAAGGGCATGCCGTCACAATCTCTCAGACGTGCCAGAACCTCGTGCCGGACACCCCAGAACACCCTGCCGGACAGACCGGAACCACCTGCCGGACACGCCGGAACCACCGGCGCGACTCGCCGCAACCACCCCCGGACATGCAAAAACACCTGCCGGCTACGCCAGAAACACTTGGCGAACACACCGGAATCCCCTGCCGGGCATGTCGGAAGCACCTCTCAGACATGTCAGAACCACGTGCCAAGGACACCGGAAGCACCTGCCGAGCACGCCGGAACCACCTGCTCGACTCGCCAGAACCACCTGCCGCACACGCCAAAATCACCTGCCAGGTATGCCAGAACCACTTTGTGGACACTCCGAAATCATCTGCCGGACATGCCAGAACCAGCTCTCAGACACACCAGAACCACATGCCGGACACGCCGGAAGCACCTGCTGAGCATGCCTGAGCCACCTGCTCGACTCGCAAGAAACACCTGCCGGACACGCCAAAATCACCTGCCGAGTACGCCAGAACCACTTGGCGGACACTCCGGAATCACAGGTCGGGCATGCCGGAACCACCTCTCAGACTTGCCAGAACCATGTTCCGGACACGCCGGTACCACCTGCCGAGTATGCCGGAACCACCTGATCCACTCCCGAGGACCACCTGCTGGACACGCCAGAATCACCTGCTGGCTATGCCAGAACCACTCGGCAGACACTCCGGAATAACCTGCCGGGCATGCCGGAACCACCTCTGAGACATGCCAGAAGGACGTGTCGGACACGCCGGAAACACCTACCGGACAGACCGGAACCACCTGCCAGACATCCCGGGACCACCTGCCGAGCACGCCGGAGCCGCCAGCTCGATAGGCTGGAACCTTCTGCCAGACAGGCCAAAATCAACAGCTGGCTATGCGAGAACCATCTGGCGGACAGTCCGGAATCACCTGCCGGGCATGCAGGAACCACCTCTCAGATGTAACGGAACCACGAGCCGGACACCCTGGAACCACGTCCTGGGCAGTCTGGAACCACCTACCGATCACTCTGGAACCACCTGCTCGACTCGCACGACCCACGTGCTGGACACGCCAAAATGAACTTTCGGCTACACCAGAACCACTTACCCGACACTCCAGAATCACCTGCCTGGCATGCCAGAACCACCTCTCACACGTTCTTGAAGCACGTGCCGGACATGCCGGAATGACCTATCGGACAGAACGGAACCACCTGCCAGACACGCCGGAACCACCTGCTGAACACGCCACAGCCACCTGCTCGACTCGCCGGATCCACCGGCCGGAGAGGCCAATATCAACTGCTGGCTAAGCCAGAACCACCTGGGGGACAGTCTGGAATCACCTGCCAGCCATGGCGGAACCACCTCTCAGACGTACAAGAACCACGTGCCGGACAAGCTGGAAACACTTACTGGACAGACTGGAACCACCTGCCGGCCACGCCTGAACCACCTGCCGAGCACGACGGAACCACCTGCCGGACACGCCAAAATCACCTGCGGGGTACACCAGAACCACTTGGAGAACTCTCCGGGATGACCTGCCGGGCATGCTGGAACCACCTCTCAGACGTACCAGAAGCACGTGTCGGACACCCCAGCACCACATGCCGGACAGACCGCAACCACCTGCCGGACACGCCGGAACCACCGGCTCGACCCGCCGGAACCACCGCCGGACATGCAAAATCACCTGCCGGCTACGCCAGAACCACTTGGCGAACACTCCGGAATCACCTGCCGGGCATGCCGGAACCACCTCTCAGACATGCCAGAACCACGTGCCAATGACCCCGGAAGCACCTGCCGAGCACGCCGGAACCACCTGCTCGACTCGCCAGAACCACCTGCCGGACACGCCAAAATCACCTGCCGGCTATGCCACAACCACTCGGCAGGCACTCCGGTATCAGCTGCCGGGCATGCCGGAACCACCTCTCAGAGGTGCCAGAACCACATGCCGGAGAGACTGGAAGCAACTGCCGAGCTCGCCGGAAACACCTGCTGGACATGCCGGAACCACCTGCCTGACAGTCCAAAATCATATGCCGGCTATGCCAAAACCACTTGGTGGACACTCCAGAATCACCTGGAGGGCATGCCGGAACCACGTCATGGACAGACTGCAAACACCTGCCGGACACGCCAGAACCACCTTCTCGACTCGCCAGAACCACCTGCCGCACACGCCAAAATCACCTGCCATGTATGCCAGAACCACTTTGTGGACACTCCGAAATCATCTGCCGGACATGCCAGAACCAGCTCTCAGACACACCAGAACCACATGCCGGACACGCCGGAAGCACCTGCTGAGCATGCCTGAGCCACCTGCTCGACTCGCAAGAAACACCTGCCGGACATGCCAAAATCACCTGCCGAGTACGCCAGAACCACTCGGCAGACACTCCAGAATAACCTGCCGGGCATGCCGGAACCACCTCTTAGACATGCCAGAAGGACGTGTCGGACACGCCGGAAACACCTACCGGACAGACCGGAACCACCTGCCAGACATCCCGGAACCACCTGCCGAGCACGCCGGAGCCGCCTGCTCGATAGGCTGGAACCACCTGCCAGACAGGCCAAAATCAACAGCTGGCTGTGCGAGAACCATCTGGCGGACAGTCCGGAATCACCTGCTGGGCATGCAGGAACCACCTCTCAGATGTAACGGAACCACGAACCGGACAAGCTGGAAACATGTACTGGACAGACTGGAACCACCTGCCGGCCACGCCTGAACCACCTGCTGAGCACGATGGAACCACCTGCCGGACACGACAAAATCACCTGCGGGCTACTCCACAACCACTTGGAGGACTCTCCGGGATGACCTGCCGGGCATGCTGGAGCCACCTCTCAGACGCGCCAGAACCATGTGGCAGAGAGTCCGGAATCACCTGTTGGGCATGTGGAACCACTTCTGAGACGTACCAGAACCACCTGCCGGACACGCCAAAATCACCTGCCGGCTACGCCAGAACCACTTGGCGGACACTCCGGAATCAGCTGCCGGGCATGCCAGCACAACCTCTCAGAAGTGCCAGAAGCACGTGCCGGACAGGCCGGAACCATCTCCCGGACAGCCTGGAACCACAGGAATCACTCGCCGGAACCACCTGTTTGACTCACCGGTCCCACCTGCAGGACACACCAAAATCACCTGCCCGCTACACCAGAACCACTTGGGGCAAAAGCCGGAATCACGTGAAGGGCATGCCGGCACAACCTCACAGACGTGCCAGAACCTCCTGCCGGACACCTCAGAACCACCTGCCAGACAGACTGCAACCACCTGCCGGACACGCGGGAACCACCGGCTCGACCCGCCGGAACCACTGCCAGACATGCAAAATCACCTGCCGGCTACACCAGAACCACTTGGCAAACACTCCGGAATCACCTGCCGGGCATGCCGGAACCACCTCTCAGACATGCCAGAACCACGTGCCAATGACACCAGAAGCACCTGCCGAGCATGCCGGAACCACCTGCTCGACTCGCCAGAACCACCTGCCAGTCATGCAAAAATCACCTGCCGGCTTCGCCACAACCAGTTGGTGAACACTTCCCCATCACCTGCCGGGCTTGCTGGAACCACCTGCCGGTCATGTCAAAATCACCTGCCAACTACGCCAGAACCACTTGTCGACACTGCGGAAACACCTGTCGGGCCGGCCAGAACTACATCTCAGACGTGCCAGAACCTTGTGCGTGTGATGCCGGAACCACACCCCGAACAGACGGAGACCACCTGCCAGACCCGCCTGAACCACCTGCCGAGCACGCCGGAGCCACCTGTTCGACTCACCGGAAGCACCTGCCAGACAGGCCAAAATCAACAGCTGGCTATGCGAGAACCATCTGGCGGACAGTCCGGAATCACCTGCCGGGCATGCAGGAACCACCTCTCAGATGTAACGGAACCACGAGCCGGACACGCTAGAACCACGTCCTGGACAGACTGGAACCACCTGCCGAGCACTCCGGAACCACCTGCTCGACTCGCACGACCCACGTGCTGGACACGCCAAAATGAACTTTCGGCTACACCAGAACCACTTACCCGACTCTCCAGAATCACCTGCCTGGCATGCCAGAACCACCTCTCACACGTTCCAGAAGCACGTGCCGGACATGCCGGAACGACCTATCGGACAGAACGGAACCACCTGCCAGACACGCCGGAACCACCTGCTGAACACGCCACAGCCACCTGCTCGACTCGCCGGATCCACCGGCCGGACAGGCCAATATCAACTGCTGGCTATGCCAGAACCACCTGGGGGACAGTCCGGAATCACCTGCCAGCCATGGCGGAACCACCTCTCAGACGTACAAGAACCACGTGCCGGACAAGCTGGAAACACTTACTGGACAGACTGGAACCACCTGCCGGCCACGCCTGAACCACCTGCCGAGCACGACGGAACCACCTGCCGGACACGCCAAAATCACCTGCGGGGTACACCAGAACCACTTGGAGAACTCTCCGGGATGACCTGCCGGGCATGCTGGAACCACCTCTCAGACGTACCAGAAGCACGTGGCGGACACCCCAGCACCACCTGCCGGACAGACCGCAACCACCTGCCGGACAGGCCGGAACCACCGGCTCGACCCGCCGGAACCACCGCCGGACATGCAAAATCACCTGCCGGCTACGCCAGAACCACTTGGCGAACACTCCGGAATCAACTGCCGGGCATGCCGGAACCACCTCTCAGACATGCCAGAACCACGTGCCAATGACCCCGGAAGCACCTGCCGAGCACGCCGGAACCACCTGCTCGACTCGCCAGAACCACCTGCCGGACACGCCAAAATCACCTGCCGGCTACGCCACAACCACTCGGCAGGCACTCCGGTATCAGCTGCCGGGCATGCCGGAACCACCTCTCAGAGGTGCCAGAACCACATGCCGGAGAGACTGGAAGCAAGTGCCGAGCTCGCCGGAAACACCTGCTGGACATGCCGGAACCACCTGCCTGACAGTCCAAAATCATATGCCGGCTATGCCAAAACCACTTGGTGGACACTCCAGAATCACCTGGAGGGCATGCCGGAACCACGTCATGGACAGACTGCAAACACCTGCCGGACACGCCAGAACCACCTTCTCGACTCGCCAGAACCACCTGCCGGACACGCCAAAATCACCTGCCGGCTACGCCACAACCAGTTGGTGAACACTTCGGAATCACCTGCCGCGCTTGCCAGAACCACCTGCGGGTCACGCCAAAATCACCTGCCGGCTACGCCAGAACCACTCAGCAGAGACTCCGGAACCACCTCCAGGACAGACCGGAATCACCTGCCGGACACGCCGGGACCACCTGCTTGACTCGCGAGAACCACCTGCCGGACACGCCAAAATCACCAGCCGGATACTCCACAACCACTTGTCGGACACTCCAGAATCACCTGCCGGGCATGTTGGAACCACCTCTCAGAGGTGCCACAACAACATGCTGGAGACTGCGGAAGCACCTGCTGAGAAGGCCGGAAGTTCCTGATCCACTCCACAGAACCACCTGCTGGACACGCCAAAATCACCCGCCGGCTACGCCACAACCAGTTGGTGAACACTTCGGAATCAACTGCCGGGCTTGCTGGAAGCACCTGCCGGTCACGCCAATATCACCTGCCAGCTACGCCAGAACCGCTTGGCGGACACTCCGGAAACACCTGTCGGGCCTGCCAGAACCACATCTCAGACGTGCCAGAACCATGTGCCCGAGATGCCGGAACCACACCCCGAACAGACTGAAACCACCTGCCAGACCCGCCTGAACCACCTGCCGAGCACACTGGAACCACCTGCTCGACTCGCCGGAACCACCTACCTGACACGCAAAAACCACCGGCCGGGTATGCCAGAACCACTTGGTGGTCACTCCGGAATCATCTGCCAGACATGCCAGAAGCAGCTCTCAGACACACCAGAACAACCTGCCGGAGACGCCAGAAGCACCTGCGGAGCATGCCTGAGCCACGTGCTCGACTCCCAAGAAACACCTGCCACACACGCCAAAATCACCTGCCTGCTACACCAGAAGCACTTGGCAGACAAGCCGGAATCACGTGAAGGGCATGCCGTCACAATCTCTCAGACGTGCCAGAACCTCGTGCCGGACACCCCAGAACACCCTGCCGGACAGACCGGAACCACCTGCCGGACACGCCGGAACCACCGGCGCGACTCGCCTCAACCACCACCGGACATGCAAAAACACCTGCCGGCTACGCCAGAAACACTTGGCGAACACACCGGAATCAGCTGCCGGGCATGTCGGAAGCACCTCTCAGACATGTCAGAACCACGTGCCAAGGACACCGGAAGCACCTGCCGAGCACGCCGGAACCACCTGCTCGACTCGCCAGAACCACCTGCCGCACACGCCAAAATCACCTGCCAGGTATGCCAGAACCACTTTGTGGACACTCCGAAATCATCTGCCGGACATGCCAGAACCAGCTCTCAGACACACCAGAACCACATGCCGGACACGCCGGAAGCACCTGCTGAGCATGCCTGAGCCACCTGCTCGACTCGCAAGAAACACCTGCCGGACACGCCAAAATCACCTGCCGAGTACGCCAGAACCACTTGGCGGACACTCCGGAATCACAGGTCGGGCATGCCGGAACCACCTCTCAGACTTGCCAGAACCATGTTCCGGACACGCCGGTACCACCTGCCGAGTATGCCGGAACCACCTGATCCACTCCCGAGGACCACCTGCTGGACACGCCAGAATCACCTGCTGGCTATGCCAGAACCACTCGGCAGACACTCCGGAATAACCTGCCGGGCATGCCGGAACCACCTCTGAGACATGCCAGAAGGACGTGTCGGACACGCCGGAAACACCTACCGGACAGACCGGAACCACCTGCCAGACATCCCGGGACCACCTGCCGAGCACGCCGGAGCCGCCAGCTCGATAGGCTGGAACCTTCTGCCAGACAGGCCAAAATCAACAGCTGGCTATGCGAGAACCATCTGGCGGACAGTCCGGAATCACCTGCCGGGCATGCAGGAACCACCTCTCAGATGTAACGGAACCACGAGCCGGACACCCTGGAACCACGTCCTGGGCAGTCTGGAACCACCTACCGATCACTCTGGAACCACCTGCTCGACTCGCACGACCCACGTGCTGGACACGCCAAAATGAACTTTCGGCTGCACCAGAACCACTTACCCGACACTCCAGAATCACCTGCCTGGCATGCCAGAACCACCTCTCACACGTTCTTGAAGCACGTGCCGGACATGCCGGAACGACCTATCGGACAGAACGGAACCACCTGCCAGACACGCCGGAACCACCTGCTGAACACGCCACAGCCACCTGCTCGACTCGCCGGATCCACCGGCCGGACAGGCCAATATCAACTGCTGGCTAAGCCAGAACCACCTGGGGGACAGTCTGGAATCACCTGCCAGCCATGGCGGAACCACCTCTCAGACGTACAAGAACCACGTGCCGGACAAGCTGGAAACACTTACTGGACAGACTGGAACCACCTGCCGGCCACGCCTGAACCACCTGCCGAGCACGACGGAACCACCTGCCGGACACGCCAAAATCACCTGCGGGGTACACCAGAACCACTTGGAGAACTCTCCGGGATGACCTGCCGGGCATGCTGGAACCACCTCTCAGACGTACCAGAAGCACGGTCGGACACCCCAGCACCACATGCCGGACAGACCGCAACCACCTGCCGGACAGGACGGAACCACCGGCTCGACCCGCTGGAACCACCGCCGGACATGCAAAATCACCTGCCGGCCACGCCTGAACCACTTGGCGAACACTCCGGAATCACCTGCCGGGCATGCCGGAACCACCTCTCAGACATGCCAGAACCACGTGCCAATGACCCCGGAAGCACCTGCCGAGCACGCCGGAACCACCTGCTCGGCTCGCCAGAACCACCTGCCGGACACGCCAAAATCACCTGCCGGCTACGCCACAACCACTCGGCAGGCACTCCGGTATCAGCTGCCGGGCATGCCGGAACCATCTCTCAGAGGTGCCAGAACCACGTCATGGACAGAATGCAAACACCTGACGGACACGCCAGAACCACCTTCTCGACTCGCCAGAACCACCTGCCGGACACGCCAAAATCACCTGCCGGCTACGCCACAACCAGTTGGTGAACACTTCGGAATCACCTGTCGCGCTTGCCAGAACCACCTGCCGGTCACGCCAAAATCACCTGCCGGCTACGCCAGAACCACTCGGCAGAGACTCCGGAACCACTTCCAGGACAGACCGGAATCACCTGCCGGACACGCCGGAACCACCTGCTCGACTCGCCAGAACCACCTGCCGGACACGCCAAAATCACCTGCCGGCTACGCCAGAACCACTCGGCAGAGACTCCGGAACCACCTCCAGGACAGACCGGAATCACCTGCCGGACACGCCGGGACCACCTGCTCGACTCGCCAGAACCACCTGCCGGACACGCCAAACTCACCAGCCGGCTACTCCACAACCACTTGTCGGACACTCCAGAATCACCTGCCGGGCATGTTGGAACCACCTCTCAGAGGTGCCACAACAACATGCTGGAGACTGCCGCAGCACCTGCTGAGAAGGCCGGAACCACCAGATCCACTCCCGAGGACCACCTGCTGGACACGCAAAAATCACCTGCTGGCTACGCCAGAACCACTCGGCAGACACTCCGGAATAAGCTGCCGGGCATGCCGGAACCACCTCTTAGACATGCCAGAAGGACGTGTCGGACACGCCGGAAACATATACCGGACAGCCCGGAACCACCTGCTCGACTGGCAGGACAATCGTGCCGGACACGCCAAAAGGAACTGCCGGCTACACCAGAACCACTTAACCGACACTCCAGAATCACCTGCCTGGCATGCCAGAACCACCTCTCAGACGTGCCAGAAGCACGTGCCGGACATGCCGGAACGACCTACGGGACAGACCGGAACCACCTGCCTGACATGCCGGAACCACCTGCCGAGCACGCCAGAGCCACCTGCTCCCCTTGCCGGAACCACCTGCCATACAGGCCAAAATCAACAGCTGGCTGTGCGAGAACCACCTGGGGGACAGTCCAGAATCACCTGCCAGCCATGGCGGAACCACCTCTCAGACGTAATAGAACCACGTTACGGACAATCTGGAAACACGTACTGGACAGACGGGTACCACCTGCTGGCCACGCCTTAACCACCTACCGAGCACGACGGAACCACCTGCCGGACACGCCAAAATCACCTGCGGGCTACTCCACAACCACTTGGAGGACTCTCCGGGATGACCTGCCGGGCATGCTGGAACCACCTCTCAGACGCGCCAGAACCATGTGGCAGAGAGTCCAGAATCACCTGCTGGGCATGTGGAACCACCGCTGAGACGTACCAGAACCACCTGCCGGACACGCCAAAATCTCCTGCCGGCTACTCCAGAACCACTTAACCGACACTCCAGAATCACCTGCCTGGCATGAGAGAACCACCTCTCAGACGTGCCAGAAGCACGTGCCGAAAATGCCGGGACGACCTACGGGACAGACCGGAACCACCTGCCTGACATGCCGGAACCACCTGCCGAGCACGCCAGAGCCACCTGCTCCCCTTGCCGGAACCACCTGCCAGACAGGCCAAAATCAACAGCTGGCTGTGCGAGAACCACCTGGGGGACAGTCCGGAATCACCTGCCAGCCATGGCGGAACCACCTCTCAGACGTACCAGAACCACGTGCCGGACAATCTGGAAACACGTACTGGACAGACTGGAACCACCTGCCGGCCAAGCCTGAACCACCTGCCGAGCACGACGGAACCACCTGCCGGACATGCCAAAATCACCTGCGGGCTACTCCACAACCACTTGGAGGACTCTCCGGGATGACCTGCCGGGCATGCTGGAACCACCTCTCAGACGCGCCAGAACCATGTGGCAGAGAGTCCGGAATCACCTGTTGGGCATGTGGAACCACCTCTGAGACGTACCAGAACCACCTGCCGGACACGGCAAAATCACCTGCCAGGTATGAGAGAACCATTTTGTGGACACTCCGAAATCATCTGCCGGACATGCCAGAACCAGCTCTCAGACACACCAGAACCACATGACGGACACGCCGGAAGCACCTGCTGAGCATGCCTGAGCCACCTGCTCGACTCGCAAGAAACACCTGCCGGACACGCCAAAATCACCTGCCGAGTACGCCTGAACCACTTGGCGGACACTCCGGAATCACAGGTCGGGCATGCCGGAACCACCTCTCAGACTTGCCAGAACCATGTTCCGGACACGCCGGTACCACCTGCCGAGTATGCCGGAACCACCTGATCCACTCCCGAGGACCACCTGCTGGACACGCCAAAATCACCTGCTGGCTACGCCAGAACCACTCGGCAGACACTCCGGAATAACCTGCCGGGCATGCCGGAACCACCTCTAAGACATGCCAGAAGGACGTGTCGGACACGCCGGAAACACCTACCGGACAGACCGGAACCACCTGCCAGACATCCCGGAACCACCTGCCGAGCACGCCAGAGCCGCCTGCTCGATAGGCCGGAACCACCTGCCAGACAGGCCAAAATCAACAGCTGGCTATGCTAGAAACACCTGGCAGACAGTCCAAAATCACCTGCCTGGCATGCAGGAACCACCTCTCAGACGTAACAGAACCACGTTCCGGACACGCTGGAACCACATCCTGGACAGACTGGAACCACCTGCCGAGCTCGCCGGAACCACCTGCTCGACTGGCAGGACAATCGTGCCGGACACGCCAATAGGAACTGCCGGCTACACCAGAACCACTTAACCGACACTCCAGAATCACCTGCCTGGCATGCCAGAACCACCTCTCAGACGTGCTAGAAGCACGTGCCGGACATGCCGGAACGACCTACGGGACAGACCGGAACCACCTGCCTGACATGCCGGAACCACCTGCTGAGCACGCCAGAGCCACCTGCTCCCCTTGCCGGAACCACCTGCCACACAGGCCAAAATCAACAGCTGGCTGTGCGAGAACCACCTGGGGGACAGTCCGGAATCACCTGCCAGCCATGGCGGAACCACCTCTCAGACGTACCAGAACCACATGCCGGACAATCTGGAAACTCGTACTGGACAGACTGGAACCACCTGCCGGCCAAGCCTGAACCACCTGCCGAGCACGACGGAACCACCTGCCGGACACGCCAAAATCACCTGCGGGCTACTCCACAACCACTTGGAGGACTCTCCGGGATGACCTGCCGGGCATGCTGGAACCACCTCTCAGACGCGCCAGAACCATGTGGCAGACAGTCCGGAATCACCTGTTGGGCATTTGGAACAACCTCTGAGACGAACCAGAACCACCTGCCGGACACGCCAAAATCACCTGCCGGCTACGCCAGAACCACTTGGCGGACACTCCGGAATCACCTGCCGGGCATGCCAGCACAACCTCTCAGAAGTGCCAGAAGCACGTGCCGGACAGGCCGGAACCATCTCCCGGACAGACTTGAACCACAGGAAACACTCGCCGGAACCACCTGCTTGACTCACCGGTCCCACCTGCAGGACACACCAAAATCACCTGCCCGCTACACCAGAACCACTTGGCGCACAAGCCGGAATCACGTGAAGGGCATGCCGGCACAACCTCACAGACGTGCCAGAACCTCCTGCCGGACACCTCAGAACCACCTGCCAGACAGACTGCAACCACCTGCCGGACACGCGGGAACCACCGGCTCGACCCGCCGGAACCACTGCCAGACATGCAAAATCACCTGCCGGCTACACCAGAACCACTTGGCGAACACTCCGGAATCACCTGCCGGGCATGCCCGAACCACCTCTCAGACATGCCAGAACCACGTGCCAATGACACCAGAAGCACCTGCCGAGCATGCCGGAACCACCTGCTCGACTCGCCAGAACCACCTGCCAGTCATGCAAAAATCACCTGCCGGCTTCGCCACAACCAGTTGGTGAACACTTCTCCATCACCTGCCGGGCTTGCTGGAACCACCTGCCGGTCATGTCAAAATCACCTGCCAACTACGCCAGAACCACATGTCGACACTGCGGAAACACCTGTCGGGCCGGCCAGAACTACATCTCAGACGTGCCAGAACCTTGTGCGTGTGATGCCGGAACCACACCCCGAACAGACGGAAACCACCTGCCAGACCCGCCTGAACCACCTGCCGAGCACGCCGGAGCCACCTGTTCGACTCACCGGAAGCACCTGCCAGACAGGCCAAAATCAACAGCTGGCTATGCGAGAACCATCTGGCGGACAGTCCGGAATCACCTGCCGGGCATGCAGGAACCACCTCTCAGATGTAACGGAACCACGAGCCGGACACGCTGGAACCACGTCCTGGACAGACTGGAACCACCTGCCGAGCACTCCGGAACCACCTGCTCGACTCGCACGACCCACGTGCTGGACACGCCAAAATGAACTTTCGGCTACACCAGAACCACTTACCCGACACTCCAGAATCACCTGCCTGGCATGCCAGAACCACCTCTCACACGTTCCAGAAGCACGTGCCGGACATGCCGGAACGACCGATCGGACAGAACGGAACCACCTGCCAGACACGCCGGAACCACCTGCTGAACACGCCACAGCCACCTGCTCGACTCGCCGGATCCACCGGCCAGACAGGCCAATATCAACTGCTGGCTATGCCAGAACCACCTGGGGGACAGTCCGGAATCACCTGCCAGCCATGGCGGAACCACCTCTCAGACGTACAAGAACCGCGTGCCGGACAAGCTGGAAACACTTACTGGACAGACTGGAACCACCTGCCGGCCACGCCTGAACCACCTGCCGAGCACGATGGAACCACCTGCCGGACACGCCAAAATCACCTGCGGGCTACACCAGAACCACTTGGAGAACTCTCCGGGATGACCTGCCGGGCATGCTGGAACCACGTCTCAGACGTACCAGAAGCACGTGGCGGACACCCCAGCACCACCTGCCGGACAGACCGCAACCACCTGCCGGACAGGCCGGAACCACTGGCTCGACCCGCCAGAACCACCGCCGGATAGGCAAAATCACCTGCCGGCTACGCCAGACCCACTTGGCGAAAACTCCGGCATCACCTGCCGGGCATGCCGGAACCACCTCTCAGACATGCCAGAACCACGTGCCAATGACCCTGGAAGCACCTGCCGAGCACGCCGGAACCACCTGCTCGAATCGCCAGAACCACCTGCCGGACACGCCAAAATCACCTGCCGGCAACGCCACAACCACTCGGCAGACACTCCGGTATCAGCTGCCGGGCATGCCGGAACCACCTGCTGAACACGCCACAGCCACCTGCTCGACTCGCCGGATCCACCGTCCGGACAGGCCAATATCAACTGCTGGCTATGCCAGAACCACCTGGGGGACAGTCCGGAATCACCTGCCAGCCATGGCGGAACCACCTCTCAGACGTACAAGAACCACGTGCCGGACAAGCTGGAAACACTTACTGGACTGACTGGAACCACCTGCCGGCCATGCCTGAACCACCTGCCGAGCACGATGGAACCACCTGCCGGACACGCCAAAATCAACTGCGGGGTACACCAGAACCACTTGGAGAACTCTCCGGGATGACCTGCCGGGCATGCTGGAACCACCTCTCAGACGTACCAGAAGCACGTGGCGGACACCCCAGCACCACCTGCCGGACAGACCGCAACCACCTGCCGGACAGTCCGGAACCACCGGCTCGACCCGCCGGAACCACCGCCTGACATGCAGAATCACCTGCCGGCTACGCCAGATCCACTAGGCGAACACTCCGGAATCACCTGCCGGGCATGCCGGAACCACCTCTCAGACATGCCAGAACCACGTGCCAATGACCACGCCGGAACCACCTGCTCGACTCGCCAGAACCACCTGCCGGACACGCCAAAATCACTTGCCGGCTATGCCACAACCACTCGGCAGGCACTCCGGTATCAGCTGCCGGGCATGCCGGAACCACCTCTCAGAGGTGCCAGAACCACATGCCGGAGAGACTGGAAGCAACTGCCGAGCTCGCCGGAAACACCTGCTGGACATGCCGCAACCACCTGCCTGACAGTCCAAAATCATATGCCGGCTATGCCAAAACCACTTGGTGGACACTCCAGAATCACCTGGAGGGCATGCCGGAACCACGTCATGGACAGACTGCAAACACCTGCCGGACACGCCAGAACCACCTTCTCGACTCGCAAGAACCACCTGCCGGACACGCCAAAATCACCTGCCGGCTACGCCACAACCAGTTGGTGAACACTTCGGAATCACCTGCCACGCTTGCCGGAACCACCTGCCGGTCACGCCAAAATCACCTGCCGGCTACGCCAGAACCACTCGGCAGAGACTCCGGAACCACCTCCAGGACAGACCGGAATCACCTGCCGGACACGCCGGAACCACCTTCTCGACTCGCCAGAACCACCTGCCGGACACGACAAAATCACCTGCCGGCTACGCCACAACCAGTTGGTGAACACTTCGGAATCACCTGCCGCGCTTGCCGGAACCACCTGCCGGTCACGCCAAAATCACCTGCCGGCTACTCCAGAACCACTCAGCAGAGACTCCGGAACCACCTTCAGGACTGACCGGAATCACCTGCCGGACACGCCGGGACCACCTGCTTGACTGCGAGAACCACCTGCCGGACACGCCAAAATCACCAGCCGGCTACTCCACAACCACTTGTCGGACACTCCAGAATCACCTGCCGGGCATGTTGGAACCACCTCTCAGAGGTGCCACAACAACATGCTGGAGACTGCGGAAGCACCTGCTGAGAAGGCCGGAAGTTCCTGATCCACTCCACAAAACCACCTGCTGGACACGCCAAAATCACCTGCCGGCTACGCCACAACCATTTGGTGAACACTTCGGAATCAACTGCCGGGCTTGCTGGAAGCACCTGCCGGTCACGCCAATATCACCTGCCAGCTACACCAGAACCGCTTGGCGGACACTCCGGAAACACCTGTCGGGCCTGCCAGAACCACATCTCAGACGTGCCAGAACCATGTGCCCGAGATGCCGGAACCACACCCCGAACAGACTGAAACCACCTGCCAGACCCGCCTGAACCACCTGCCGAGCACACTGGAACCACCTGCTCGACTCGCCGGAACCACCTACCTGACACGCAAAAACCACCGGCCGGGTATGCCAGAACCACTTGGTGGTGACTCCGGAATCATCTGCCAGACATGCCAGAAGCAGCTCTCAGACACACCAGAACAACCTGCCGGAGACGCCAGAAGCACCTGCGGAGCATGCCTGAGCCACGTGCTCGACTCGCAAGAAACACCTGCCACACACGCCAAAATCACCTGCCTGCTACACCAGAAGCACTTGGCAGACAAGCCGGAATCACGTGAAGGGCATGCCGTCACAATCTCTCAGACGTGCCAGAACCTCGTGCCGGACACCCCAGAACACCCTGCCGGACAGACCGGAACCACCTGCCGGACACGCCGGAACCACCGGCGCGACTCGCCGCAACCACCCCCGGACATGCAAAAACACCTGCCGGCTATGCCAGAAACACTTGGCGAACACACCGGAATCCCCTGCCGGGCATGTCGGAAGCACCTCTCAGACATGTCAGAACCACGTGCCAAGGACACCGGAAGCACCTGCCGAGCACGCCGGAACCACCTGCTCGACTCGCCAGAACCACCTGCCGCACACGCCAGAATCACCTGCCAGGTATGCCAGAACCACTTTGTGGACACTCCGAAATCATCTGCCGGACATGCCAGAACCAGCTCTCAGACACACCAGAACCACATGCCGGACACGCCGGAAGCACCTGCTGAGCATGCCTGAGCCACCTGCTCGACTCGCAAGAAACACCTGCCGGACACGCCAAAATCACCTGCCGAGTACGCCAGAACCACTTGGCGGACACTCCGGAATCACAGGTCGGGCATGCCGGAACCACCTCTCAGACTTGCCAGAACCATGTTCCGGACACACCGGTACCACCTGCCGAGTATGCCGGAACCACCTGATCCACTCCCGAGGACCACCTGCTGGACACGCCAGAATCACCTGCTGTCTACGCCAGAACCACTCGGCAGACACTCCGGAATAACCTGCCGGGCATGCCGGAACCACCTCTTAGACATGCCAGAAGGACGTGTCGGACACGCCGGAAACACCTACCGGACAGACCGGAACCACCTGCCAGACATCCCGGAACCACCTGCCGAGCACGCCGGAGCCGCCTGCTCGATAGGCCGGAACCACCTGCCAGACAGGCCAAAATCAACAGCTGGCTATGCGAGAACCATCTGGCGGACAGTCCGGAATCACCTGCCGGGCATGCAGGAACCACCTCTCAGACGTAACGGAACCACGTTCCGGACACGCTGGAACCACATCCTGGACAGACTGGAACCACCTGCCGAGCTCGCCGGAACCACCTGCTCGACTGGCAGGATAATCGTGCCGGACACGCCAAAAGGAACTGCCGGCTACACGAGAACCACTTAACCGACACTCCAGAATCACCTGCCTGGCATGCCAGAACCACCTCTCAGACGTGCCAGAAGCACGTGCCGGACATGCCGGAACGACCTACGGGACAGACCGGAACCACCTGCCTGACATGCCGGAACCACCTGCCGAGCACGCCAGAGCCACCTGCTCCCCTTGCCGGAACCACCTGCCAGACAGGCCAAAATCAACAGCTGGCTGTGCGAGAACCACCTGGGGGACAGTCCGGAATCACCTGCCAGCCATGGCGGAACCACCTCTCAGACGTACCAGAACCACGTGCCGGACAATCTGGAAACACGTACTGGACAGACTGGAACCACCTGCCGGCCACGCCTGAACCACCTGCCGAGCACGACGGAACCACCTGCCGGACACGCCAAAATCACCTGCGGGCTACTCCACAACCACTTGGAGGACTCTCCGGGATGACCTGCCGGGCATGCTGGAACCACCTCTCAGACGCGCCAGAACCATGTGGCAGAGAGTCCAGAATCACCTGTTGGGCATGTGGAACCACCTCTGAGACGTACCAGAACCACCTGCCGGACACGCCAAAATCACCTTCCGGCTACGACAGAACCACTTGGCGGACACTCCGGAATCACCTGCCGGGCATGCCAGCACAACCTCTCAGAAGTGCCAGAAGCACGTGCCGGACAGGCCGGAGCCATCTCCCGGACAGACTGGAACCACAGGAAACACTCGCCGGAACCACCTGCTTGACTCACCGGTCCCACCTGCAGGACACACCAAAATCACCTGCCCGCTACACCAGAACCACTTGGGGGACAAGCCGGAATCACGTGAAGGGCATGCCGGCACAATCTCTCAGACGTGCCAGAACCTCGTGCCGGACACCCCAGAACACCCTGCCGGACAGACCGGAACCACCTGCCGGACACGCCGGAACCACCGGCGCGACTCGCCGCAACCACCCCCGGACATGCAAAAACACCTGCCGGCTACGCCAGAAACACTTGGCGAACACACCGGAATCCCCTGCCGGGCATGTCGGAAGCACCTCTCAGACATGTCAGAACCACGTGCCAAGGACACCGGAAGCACCTGCCGAGCACGCCGGAACCACCTGCTCGACTCGCCAGAACCACCTGCCGCACACGCCAGAATCACCTGCCAGGTATGCCAGAACCACTTTGTGGACACTCCGAAATCATCTGCCGGACATGCCAGAACCAGCTCTCAGACACACCAGAACCACATGCCGGACACGCCGGAAGCACCTGCTGAGCATGCCTGAGCCACCTGCTCGACTCGCAAGAAACACCTGCCGGACACGCCAAAATCACCTGCCGAGTACGCCAGAACCACTTGGCGGACACTCCGGAATCACAGGTCGGGCATGCCGGAACCACCTCTCAGACTTGCCAGAACCATGTTCCGGACACACCGGTACCACCTGCCGAGTATGCCGGAACCACCTGATCCACTCCCGAGGACCACCTGCTGGACACGCCAGAATCACCTGCTGTCTACGCCAGAACCACTCGGCAGACACTCCGGAATAACCTGCCGGGCATGCCGGAACCACCTCTTAGACATGCCAGAAGGACGTGTCGGACACGCCGGAAACACCTACCGGACAGACCGGAACCACCTGCCAGACATCCCGGAACCACCTGCCGAGCACGCCGGAGCCGCCTGCTCGATAGGCCGGAACCACCTGCCAGACAGGCCAAAATCAACAGCTGGCTATGCGAGAACCATCTGGCGGACAGTCCGGAATCACCTGCCGGGCATGCAGGAACCACCTCTCAGACGTAACGGAACCACGTTCCGGACACGCTGGAACCACATCCTGGACAGACTGGAACCACCTGCCGAGCTCGCCGGAACCACCTGCTCGACTGGCAGGATAATCGTGCCGGACACGCCAAAAGGAACTGCCGGCTACACGAGAACCACTTAACCGACACTCCAGAATCACCTGCCTGGCATGCCAGAACCACCTCTCAGACGTGCCAGAAGCACGTGCCGGACATGCCGGAACGACCTACGGGACAGACCGGAACCACCTGCCGGCCACGCCTGAACCACCTGCCGAGCACGACGGAACCACCTGCCGGACACGCCAAAATCACCTGCGGGCTACTCCACAACCACTTGGAGGACTCTCCGGGATGACCTGCCGGGCATGCTGGAACCACCTCTCAGACGCGCCAGAACCATGTGGCAGAGAGTCCAGAATCACCTGTTGGGCATGTGGAACCACCTCTGAGACGTACCAGAACCACCTGCCGGACACGCCAAAATCACCTTCCGGCTACGACAGAACCACTTGGCGGACACTCCGGAATCACCTGCCGGGCATGCCAGCACAACCTCTCAGAAGTGCCAGAAGCACGTGCCAGACAGGCCGGAGCCATCTCCCGGACAGACTGGAACCACAGGAAACACTCGCCGGAACCACCTGCTTGACTCACCGGTCCCACCTGCAGGACACACCAAAATCACCTGCCCGCTACACCAGAACCACTTGGGGCAAAAGCCGGAATCACGTGAAGGGCATGCCGGCACAACCTCACAGACGTGCCAGAACCTCCTGCCGGACACCTCAGAACCACCTGCCAGACAGACTGCAACCACCTGCCGGACACGCGGGAACGACAGGCTCGACCCCACGGAACCACTGCCAGACATGCAAAATCACCTGCCGGCTACACCAGAACCACTTGGCGAACACTCCGGAATCACCTGCCGGGCATGCCGGAACCACCTCTCAGACATGCCAGAACCACGTGCCAATGACCCCGGAAGCACCTGCCGAGCACGCCGGAACCACCTGCTCGACTCGCCAGAACCACCTGCCGGACACGCCAAAATCACCTGCCGGCTACGCCACAACCACTCGGCAGGCACTCCGGTATCAGCTGCCGGGCATGCCGGAACCACCTCTCAGAGGTGCCAGAACCACATGCCGGAGAGACTGGAAGCAAGTGCCGAGCTCGCCGGAAACACCTGCTGGACATGCCGCAACCACCTGCCTGACAGTCCAAAATCATATGCCGGCTATGCCAAAACCACTTGGTGGACACTCCAGAATCACCTGGAGGGCATGCCGGAACCACGTCATGGACAGACTGCAAACACCTGCCGGACACGCCAGAACCACCTTCTCGACTCGCCAGAACCACCTGCCGGACACGCCAAAATCACCTGCCGGCTACGCCAGAACCACTCGGCAGAGACTCAGGAACCACCTCCAGGACAGACCGGAATCACCTAACGGACACGCCGGAACCACCTGCTCGACTCGCCAGAACCACCTGCCGGACACGCCAAAATCACCTGCCGGCTACGCCAGAACCACTCTGCAGAGACTCCGGAACCACCTCCAGGACAGACCGGAATCACCTGCCGGACACGCCGGGACCACCTGCTTGACTCGCCAGAACCACCTGCCGGACACGCAAAAATCACCAGCCGGCTACTCCACAACCACTTGTCGGACACTCCAGAATCACCTGCCGGGCATGTTGGAACCACCTCTCAGAGGTGCCTCAACAACATGCTGGAGACGGCGGAAGCACCTGCTGAGAATGCCGGAAGTTCCTGATCCACTCCACAGAACCACCTGCTGGACACGCCAAAATCACCTGCCGGCTACGCCACAACCAGTTGGTGAACACTTCGGAATCAACTGCCGGGCTTGCTGGAAGCACCTGCCGGTCACGCCAATATCACCTGCCAGCTACGCCAGAACCGCTTGGCGGACACTCCGGAAACACCTGTCGGGCCTGCCAGAACCACATCTCAGACGTGCCAGAACCATGTGCCCGAGATGCCGGAACCACACCCCGAACAGACTGAAACCACCTGCCAGACGCGCCTGAACCACCTGCCGAGCACACTGGAACCACCTGCTCGACTCGCCGGAACCACCTACCTGACACGCAAAAACCACCGGCCGGGTATGCCAGAACCACTTGGTGGTCACTCCGGAATCATCTGCCAGACATGCCAGAAGCAGCTCTCAGACACACCAGAACAACCTGCCGGAGACGCCAGAAGCACCTGCTGAGCATGCCTGAGCCACCTGCTCGACTCGCAAGAAACACCTGCCAGACGCGCCAAAATCACCTGCCTGCTACACCAGAAGCACTTGGCAGACAAGCCGGAATCACGTGAAGGGCATGCCGTCACAATCTCTCAGACGTGCCAGAACCTCGTGCCGGACACCCCAGAACACCCTGCCGGACAGACCGGAACCACCTGCCGGACACGCCGGAACCACGGGCGCGACTCGCCGGAACCACCCCCGGACATGCAAAAACACCTGCCGGCTACGCCAGAAACACTTGGCGAACACACCGGAATCACCTGCCGGGCATGTCGGAAGCACCTCTCACACATGTCAGAACCACGTGCCAATGACCCCGTAAGCACCTGCCGAGCATGCCGGAACCACCTGCTCGACTCTCCAGAACCACCTGCCAGTCATGCAAAAATCACCTGCCGGCTTCGCCACAACCAGTTGGTGAACACTTCCCCATCACCTGCCGGGCTTGCTGGAACCACCTGCCGGTCATGTCAAAATCACCTGCCAACTACGCCAGAACCACTTGTCGACACTGCGGAAACACCTGTCGGGCCGGCCAGAACTACATCTCAGACGTGCCAGAACCTTGTGCGTGTGATGCCGGAACCACACCCCGAACAGACGGAGACCACCTGCCAGACCCGCCTCAACCACCTGCCGAGCACGCCGGAGCCACCTGTTCGACTCACCGGAAGCACCTGCCAGACAGGCCAAAATCAACAGCTGGCTATGCGAGAAGCATCTGGCGGACAGTCCGGAATCACCTGCCGGGCATGCAGGAACCACCTCTCAGATGTAACGGAACCACGAGCCGGACACGCTGGAACCACGTCCTGGACAGACTGGAACCACCTGCCGAGCACTCCGGAACCACCTGCTCGACTCGCACGACCCACGTGCTGGACACGCCAAAATGAACTTTCGGCTACACCAGAACCACTTACCCGACACTCCAGAATCACCTGCCTGGCATGCCAGAACCACCTCTCACACGTTCCAGAAGCATGTGCCGGACATGCCGGAACGACCTATCGGACAGAACGGAACCACCTGCCAGACACGCCGGAACCACCTGCTGAACACGCCACAGCCACCTGCTCGACTCGCCGGATCCACCGGCCGGACAGGCCAATATCAACTGCTGGCTATGCCAGAACCACCTGGGGGACAGTCCGGAATCACCTGCCAGCCATGGCGGAACCACCCCTCAGACGTACAAGAACCACGTGCCGGACAAGCTGGAAACACTTACTGGACAGACTGGAACCACCTGCCGGCCACGCCTGAACCACCTGCCGAGCACGATGGAACCACCTGCCGGACACGCCAAAATCAACTGCGGGGTACACCAGAACCACTTGGAGAACTCTCCGGGATGACCTGCCGGGCATGCTGGAACCACCTCTCAGACGTACCAGAAGCACGTGGCGGACACCCCAGCACCACCTGCCGGACAGACCGCAACCACCTGCCGGACAGGCCGGAACCACCGGCTCGACCCGCCGGAACCACCGCCGGACATGCAAAATCACCTGCCGGCTACGCCAGATCCACTTGGCGAACACTCCGGAATCACCTGCCGGGCATGCCGGAACCACCTCTCAGACATGCCAGAACCACGTGCTAATGACCCCGGAAGCACCTGACGAGCACTCCGGAACCACCTGCTCGACTCGCCAGAACCACCTGCCGGACACGCCAAAATCACCTGCCGGCTACGCCACAACCTCTCGGCAGGCACTCCGGTATCAGCTGCCGGGCATGCCGGAACCACCTCTCAGAGGTGCCAGAACCACATGCCGGAGAGACTGGAAGCAACTGCCGAGCTCGCCGGAAACACCTGCTGGACATGCCGGAACCACCTGCCTGACAGTCCAAAATCATATGCCGGCTATGCCAAAACCACTTGGTGGACACTCCAGAATCACCTGGAGGGCATGCCGGAACCACGTCATGGACAGACTGCAAACACCTGCCGGACACGCCAGAACCACCTTCTCGACTCGCCAGAACCACCTGCCGGACACGCCAAAATCACCTGCCAGCTACGCCACAACCAGTTGGTGAACACTTCGGAATCACCTGCCGCGCTTGCCGGAACTACCTGCCGGTCACGCCAAAATCACCTGCCGGCTACGCCAGAACCACTCGGCAGAGACTCCGGAACCACCTCCAGGACAGACCGGAATCACCTGCCGGACAAGCCGGAACCACCTGCTTGACTCGCCAGAACCACCTGCCGGACACGCCAAAATCACAAGCCGGCTACTCCACAACCACTTGTCGGACACTCCAGAATCACCTGCCGGGCATGCTGGAACCACCTCTCAGACGCGCCACAACCATGTGGCAGAGAGTCCAGAATCACCTGTTGGGCATGTGGAACCACCTCTGAGACGTACCAGAACCACCTGCCGGACACGCCAAAATCTCCTGCCGGCTACTCCAGAACCACTTAACCGACACTCCAGAATCACCTGCCTGGCATGAGAGAACCACTTCTCAGACGTGCCAGAAGCACGTGCCGAAAATGCCGGGACGACCTACGGGACAGACCGGAACCACCTGCCTGACATGCCGGAACCACCTGCCGAGCACGCCGGAGCCACCTGCTCGACTCGCCAGAACCACCTGCCGCACACGCCAAAATCACCTGCCAGGTATGCCAGAACCACTTTGTGGACACTCCGAAATCATCTGCCGGACATGCCAGAACCAGCTCTCAGACACACCAGAACCACATGCCGGACACGCCGGAAGCACCTGCTGAGCATGCCTGAGCCACCTGCTCGACTCGCAAGAAACACCTGCCGGACATGCCAAAATCACCTGCCGAGTACGCCAGAACCACTCGGCAGACACTCCGGAATAACCTGCCGGGCATGCCGGAACCACCTCTTAGACATGCCAGAAGGACGTGTCGGACACGCCGGAAACACCTACCGGACAGACCGGAACCACCTGCCAGACATCCCGGAACCACCTGCCGAGCACGCCGGAGCCGCCTGCTCGATAGGCTGGAACCACCTGCCAGACAGGCCAAAATCAACAGCTGGCTGTGCGAGAACCATCTGGCGGACAGTCCGGAATCACCTGCTGGGCATGCAGGAACCACCTCTCAGATGTAACGGAACCACGAACCGGACAATCTGGAAACATGTACTGGACAGACTGGAACCACCTGCCGGCCACGCCTGAACCACCTGCTGAGCACGATGGAACCACCTGCCGGACACGACAAAATCACCTGCGGGCTACTCCACAACCACTTGGAGGACTCTCCGGGATGACCTGCCGGGCATGCTGGAGCCACCTCTCAGACGCGCCAGAACCATGTGGCAGAGAGTCCGGAATCACCTGTTGGGCATGTGGAACCACTTCTGAGACGTACCAGAACCACCTACCGGACACGCCAAAATCACCTGCCGGCTACGCCAGAACCACTTGGCGGACACTCCGGAATCAGCTGCCGGGCATGCCGGCACAACCTCTCAGAAGTGCCAGAAGCACGTGCCGGACAGGCCGGAACCATCTCCCGGACAGCCTGGAACCACAGGAATCACTCGCCGGAACCACCTGTTTGACTCACCGGTCCCACCTGCAGGACACACCAAAATCACCTGCCCGCTACACCAGAACCACTTGGGGCAAAAGCCGGAATCACGTGAAGGGCATGCCGGCACAACCTCACAGACGTGCCAGAACCTCCTGCCGGACACCTCAGAACCACCTGCCAGACAGACTGCAACCACCTGCCGGACACGCGGGAAGCACCGGCTCGACCCGCCGGAACCACTGCCAGACATGCAAAATCACCTGCCGGCTACACCAGAACCACTTGGCAAACACTCCGGAATCACCTGCCGGGCATGCCGGAACCACCTCTCAGACATGCCAGAACCACGTGCCAATGACACCAGAAGCACCTGCCGAGCATGCCGGAACCACCTGCTCGACTCGCCAGAACCACCTGCCAGTCATGCAAAAATCACCTGCCGGCTTCGCCACAACCAGTTGGTGAACACTTCCCCATCACCTGCCGGGCTTGCTGGAACCACCTGCCGGTCATGTCAAAATCACCTGCCAACTACGCCAGAACCACTTGTCGACACTGCGGAAACACCTGTTGGGCCGGCCAGAACTACATCTCAGACGTGCCAGAACCTTCTGCGTGTGATGCCGGAACCACACCCCGAACAGACGGAGACCACCTGCCAGACCCGCCTGAACCACCTGCCGAGCACGCCGGAGCCACCTGTTCGACTCACCGGAAGCACCTGCCAGACAGGCCAAAATCAACAGCTGGCTATGCGAGAACCATCTGGCGGACAGTCCGGAATCACCTGCTGGGCATGCAGGAACCACCTCTCAGATGTAACGGAACCACGAGGCGGACACGCTAGAAACACGTCCTGGACAGACTGGAACCACCTGCCGAGCACTCCGGAACCACCTGCTCGCCTCGCACGACCCACGTGCTGGACACGCCAAAATGAACTTTCGGCTACACCAGAACCACTTACCCGACACTCCAGAATCACCTGCCTGGCATGCCAGAACCACCTCTCACACGTTCCAGAAGCACGTGCCGGACATGCCGGAACGACCTATCGGACAGAACGGAACCACCTGCCAGACACGCCGGAACCACCTGCTGAACACGCCACAGCCACCTGCTCGACTCGCCGGATCCACCGGCCGGACAGGCCAATATCAACTGCTGGCTATGCCAGAACCACCTGGGGGACAGTCTGGGATCACCTGCCAGCAATGGCGGAACCACCTCTCAGACGTACAAGAACCACGTGCCGGACAAGCTGGAAACACTTACTGGACAGACTGGAACCACCTGCCGGCCACGCCTGAACCACCTGCCGAGCACGACGGAACCACCTGCCGGACACGCCAAAATCACCTGCGGGGTACACCAGAACCACTTGGAGAACTCTCCGGGATGACCTGCCGGGCATGCTGGAACCACCTCTCAGACGTACCAGAAGCACGTGGCGGACACCCCAGCACCACCTGCCGGACAGACCGCAACCACCTGCCGGACAGGCCGGAACCACCGGCTCGACCCGCCGGAACCACCGCCGGACATGCAAAATCACCTGCCGGCTACGCCAGAACCACTTGGCGAACACTAAGGAATCACCTGCCGGGCATGCCGGAACCACCTCTCAGACATGCCAGAACCACGTGCCAATGACCCCGGAAGCACCTGCCGAGCACGCCGGAACCACCTGCTCGACTCGCCAGAACCATCTGCCGGACACGCCAAAATCACCTGCCGGCTACGCCACAACCACTCGGCAGGCACTCCGGTATCAGCTGCCGGGCATGCCAGAACCACCTCTCAGAGGTGCCAGAACCACATGCCGGAGAGACTGGAAGCAACTGCCGAGCTCGCCGGAAACACCTGCTGGACATGCCGGAACCACCTGCCTGACAGTCCAAAATCATATGCCGGCTATGCCAAAACCACTTGGTGGACACTCCAGAATCACCTGGAGGGCATGCCGGAACCACGTCATGGACAGACTGCAAACACCTGCCGGACACGCCAGAACCACCTTCTCGACTCGCCAGAACCACCTGCCGGACACGCCAAAATCACCTGCCGGCTACGCCACAACCAGTTGGTGAACACTTCGGAATCACCTGCCGCGCTTGCCAGAACCACCTGCGGGTCACACCAAAATCACCTGCCGGCTACGCCAGAACCACTCTGCAGAGACTCCGGAACCACCTCCAGGACAGACCAGAATCACCTGCCGGACACGCCGGGACCACCTGCTTGACTCGCGAGAACCACCTGCCGGACACGCCAAAATCACCAGCCGGCTACTCCACAACCACTTGTCGGACACTCCAGAATCACCTGCCGGGCATGTTGGAACCACCTCTCAGAGGTGCCACAACAACATGCTGGAGACTGCGGAAGCACCTGCTGAGAAGGCCAGAAGTTCCTGATCCACTCCACAGAACCACCTGCTGGACACGCCAAAATCACCCGCCGGCTACGCCACAACCAGTTGGTGAACACTTCGGAATCAACTGCCGGGCTTGCTGGAAGCACCTGCCGGTCACGCCAATATCACCTGCCAGCTACGCCAGAACCGCTTGGCGGACACTCCGGAAACACCTGTCGGGCCTGCCAGAACCACATCTCAGACGTGCCAGAACCATGTGCCCGAGATGCCGGAACCACACCCCGAACAGACTGAAACCACCTGCCAGACCCGCCTGAACCACCTGCCGAGCACACTGGAACCACCTGCTCGACTCGCCGGAACCACCTACCTGACACGCAAAAACCACCGGCCGGGTATGCCAGAACCACTTGGTGGTCACTCCGGAATCATCTGCCAGACATGCCAGAAGCAGCTCTCAGACACACCAGAACAACCTGCCGGAGACGCCAGAAGCACCTGCGGAGCATGCCTGAGCCACGTGCTCGACTCGCAAGAAACACCTGCCACACACGCCAAAATCACCTGCCTGCTACACCAGAAGCACTTGGCAGACAAGCCGGAATCACGTGAAGGGCATGCCGTCACAATCTCTCAGACGTGCCAGAACCTCGTGCCGGACACCCCAGAACACCCTGCCGGACAGACCGGAACCACCTGCCGGACACGCCGGGACCACCTGCTCGACTCGCCAGAACCACCTGCCGGACACGCCAAACTCACCAGCCGGCTACTCCACAACCACTTGTCGGACACTCCAGAATCACCTGCCGGGCATGTTGGAACCACCTCTCAGAGGTGCCACAACAACATGCTGGAGACTGCCGAAGCACCTGCTGAGAAGGCCGGAACCACCTGATCCACTCCAGAGGACCACCTGCTGGACACGCAAAAATCACCTGCTGGCTACGCCAGAACCACTCGGCAGACACTCCGGAATAACCTGCCGGGCATGCCGGAACCACCTCTTTGACATGCCAGAAGGACGTGTCGGACACGCCGGAAACATATACCGGACAGCCCGGAACCACCTGCCAGACAGCCCGGAACCACTTGCTGAGCACGCCGGAGCCGCCTGCTCGATAGGCCGGAACCACCTGCCAGACAGGCCAAAATCAACAGCTGGCTATGCTAGAACCACCTGGCGGACAGTCCAAAATCACCTGCCTGGCATGCAGGAACCACCTCTCAGACGTAACAGAACCACGTTCCGGACACGCTGGAACCACATCCTGGACAGACTGGAACCACCTGCCAAGCCCTCCGGAACCACCTGCTCGACTGGCAGGACAATCGTGCCGGACACGCCAAAAGGAACTGCCGGCTACACCAGAACCACTTAACCGACACTCCAGAATCACCTGCCTGACATGCCAGAACCACCTCTCAGACGTGCCAGAAGCACGTGCCGGACATGCCGGAACGACCTACGGGACAGACCGGAACCACCTGCCTGACATGCCGGAACCACCTGCCGAGCACGCCAGAGCCACCTGCTCCCCTTGCCGGAACCACCTGCCATACAGGCCAAAATCAACAGCTGGCTGTGCGAGAACCACCTGGGGGACAGTCCAGAATCACCTGCCAGCCATGGCGGAACCACCTCTCAGACGTAATAGAACCACGTTACGGACAATCTGGAAACACGTACTGGACAGACGGGTACCACCTGCTGGCCACGCCTTAACCACCTACCGAGCACGACGGAACCACCTGCCGGACACGCCAAAATCACCTGCGGGCTACTCCACAACCACTTGGAGGACTCTCCGGGATGACCTGCCGGGCATGCTGGAACCACCTCTCAGACGCGCCACAACCATGTGGCAGAGAGTCCAGAATCACCTGCTGGGCATGTGCAACCACCTCTGAGACGTACCAGAACCACCTGCCGGACACGCCAAAATCTCCTGCCGGCTACTCCAGAACCACTTAACCGACACTCCAGAATCACCTGCCTGGCATGAGAGAACCACCTCTCAGACGTGCCAGAAGCACGTGCCGAAAATGCCGGGACGACCTACGGGACAGACCGGAACCACCTGCCTGACATGCCGGAACCACCTGCCGAGCACGCCAGAGCCACCTGCTCCCCTTGCCGGAACCACCTGCCAGACAGGCCAAAATCAACAGCTGGCTGTGCGAGAACCACCTGGGGGACAGTCCGGAATCACCTGCCAGCCATGGCGGAACCACCTCTCAGACGTACCAGAACGACGTGCCGGACAATCTGGAAACACGTACTGGACAGACTGGAACCACCTGCCGGCCAAGCCTGAACCACCTGCCGAGCACGACGGAACCACCTGCCGGACATGCCAAAATCACCTGCGGGCTACTCCACAACCACTTGGAGGACTCTCCGGGATGACCTGCCGGGCATGCTGGAACCACCTCTCAGACGCGCCAGAACCATGTGGCAGAGAGTCCGGGATCACCTGTTGGGCATGTGGAACCACCTCTGAGACGTACCAGAACCACCTGCCGGACAGGGCAAAATCACCTGCCAGGTATGAGAGAACCATTTTGTGGACACTCCGAAATCATCTGCCGGACATGCCAGAACCAGCTCTCAGACACACCAGAACCACATGCCGGACACGCCGGAAGCACCTGCTGAGCATGCCTGAGCCACCTGCTCGACTCGCAAGAAACACCTGCCGGACACGCCAAAATCACCTGCCGAGTACGCCTGAACCACTTGGCGGACACTCCGGAATCACAGGTCGGGCATGCCGGAACCACCTCTCAGACTTGCCAGAACCATGTTCCGGACACGCCGGTACCACCTGCCGAGTATGCCGGAACCACCTGATCCACTCCCGAGGACCACCTGCTGGACACGCCAAAATCACCTGCTGGCTACGCCAGAACCACTCGGCAGACACTCCGGAATAAGCTGCCGGGCATGCCGGAACCACCTCTTAGACATGCCAGAAGGACGTGTCGGACACGCCGGAAACACCTACCGGACAGACCGGAACCACCTGCCAGACATCCCGGAACCACCTGCCGAGCACGCCGGAGCCGCCTGCTCGATAGGCCGGAACCACCTGCCACACAGGCCAAAATCAACAGCTGGCTATGCTAGAAACACCTGGCAGACAGTCCAAAATCACCTGCCTGGCATGCAGGAACCACCTCTCATACGTAACAGAACCACGTTCCGGACACGCTAGAACCACATCCTGGACAGACTGGAACCACCTGCCGAGCTCGCCGGAACCACCTGCTCGACTGGCAGGACAATCGTGCCGGACACGCCAAAAGGAACTGCCGGCTACACCAGAACCACTTAACCGACACTCCAGAATCACCTGCCTGGCATGCCAGAACCACCTCTCAGACGTGCTAGAAGCACGTGCCAGACATGCCGGAACGACCTACGGGACAGACCGGAACCACCTGCCTGACATGCCGGAACCACCTGCTGAGCACGCCAGAGCCACCTGCTCCCCTTGCCGGAACCACCTGCCAGACAGGCCAAAATCAACAGCTGGCTGTGCGAGAACCACCTGGGGGACAGTCCGGAATCACCTGCCAGCCATGGCGGAACCACCTCTCAGACGTACCAGAACCACATGCCGGACAATCTGGAAACTCGTACTGGACAGACTGGAACCACCTGCCGGCCAAGCCTGAACCACCTGCCGAGCACGACGGAACCACCTGCCGGACACGCCAAAATCACCTGCGGGCTACTCCACAACCACTTGGAGGACTCTCCGGGATGACCTGCCGGGCATGCTGGAACCACCTCTCAGACGCGCCAGAACCATGTGGCAGACAGTCCGGAATCACCTGTTGGGCATGTGGAACCACCTCTGAGACGTACCAGAACCACCTGCCGGACACGCCAAAATCACCTGCCGGCTACGCCAGAACCACTTGGCGGACACTCCGGAATCACCTGCCGGGCATGCCAGCACAACCTCTCAGAAGTGCCAGAAGCACGTGCCGGACAGGCCGGAACCATCTCCCGGACAGACTGGAACCACAGGAAACACTCGCCGGAACCACCTGCTTGACTCACCGGTCCCACCTGCAGGACACACCAAAATCACCTGCCCGCTACACCAGAACCACTTGGGGGACAAGCCGGAATCACGTGAAGGGCATGCCGGCACAACCTCACAGACGTGCCAGAACCTCCTGCCGGACACCTCAGAACCACCTGCCAGACAGACTGCAACCACCTGCCGGACACGCGGGAACCACCGGCTCGACCCGCCGGAACCACTGCCAGACATGCAAAATCACCTGCCGGCTACACCAGAACCACTTGGCGAACACTCCGGAATCACCTGCCGGGCATGCCCGAACCACCTCTCAGACATGCCAGAACCACGTGCCAATGACACCAGAAGCACCTGCCGAGCATGCCGGAACCACCTGCTCGACTCGCCAGAACCACCTGCCAGTCATGCAAAAATCACCTGCCGGCTTCGCCACAACCAGTTGGTGAACACTTCTCTATCACCTGCCGGGCTTGCTGGAACCACCTGCCGGTCATGTCAAAATCACCTGCCAACTACGCCAGAACCACTTGTCGACACTGCGGAAACACCTGTCGGGCCGGCCAGAACTACATCTCAGACGTGCCAGAACCTTGTGCGTGTGATGCCGGAACCACACCCCGAACAGACGGAAACCACCTGCCAGACCCGCCTGAACCACCTGCCGAGCACGCCGGAGCCACCTGTTCGACTCACCGGAAGCACCTGCCAGACAGGCCAAAATCAACAGCTGGCTATGCGAGAACCATCTGGCGGACAGTCCGGAATCACCTGCCGGGCATGCAGGAACCACCTCTCAGATGTAACGGAACCACGAGCCGGACACGCTGGAACCACGTCCTGGACAGACTGGAACCACCTGCCGAGCACTCCGGAACCACCTGCTCGACTCGCACGACCCACGTGCTGGACACGCCAAAATGAACTTTCGGCTACACCAGAACCACTTACCCGACACTCCAGAATCACCTGCCTGGCATGCCAGAACCACCTCTCACACGTTCCAGAAGCACGTGCCGGACATGCCGGAACGACCTATCGGACAGAACGGAACCACCTGCCAGACACGCCGGAACCACCTGCTGAACACGCCACAGCCACCTGCTCGACTCGCCGGATCCACCGGCCGGACAGGCCAATATCAACTGCTGGCTATGCCAGAACCACCTGGGGGACAGTCCGGAATCACCTGCCAGCCATGGCGGAACCACCTCTCAGACGTACAAGATCCGCGTGCCGGACAAGCTGGAAACACTTACTGGACAGACTGGAACCACCTGCCGGCCACGCCTGAACCACCTGCCGAGCACGACGGAACCACCTGCCGGACACGCCAAAATCACCTGCGGGCTACACCAGAACCACTTGGAGAACTCTCCGGGATGAACAGCCGGGCATGCTGGAACCACGTCTCAGACGTACCAGAAGCACGTGGCGGACACCCCAGCACCACCTGCCGGACAGACCGCAACCACCTGCCGGACAGGCCGGAACCACTGGCTCGACCCGCCAGAACCACCGCCGGATATGCAAAATCACCTGCCGGCTACGCCAGAACCACTTGGCGAAAACTCCGGCATCACCTGCCGGGCATTCCGGAACCACCTCTCAGACATGCCAGAACCACGTGCCAATGACCCTGGAAGCACCTGCCGAGCACGCCGGAACCACCTGCTCGAATCGCCGGAACCACCTGCCGGACACGCCAAAATCACCTGCCGGCAACGCCACAACCACTCGGCAGACACTCCGGTATCAGCTGCCGGGCATGCCGGAACCACCTGCTGAACACGCCACAGCCACCTGCTCGACTCGCCGGATCCACCGTCCGGACAGGCCAATATCAACTGCTGGCTATGCCAGAACCACCTGGGGGACAGTCCGGAATCACCTGCCAGCCATGGCGGAACCACCTCTCAGACGTACAAGAACCTCGTGCCGGACAAGCTGGAAACACTGGACTGACTGGAACCACCTGCCGGCCATGCCTGAACCACCTGCCGAGCACGATGGAACCACCTGCCGGACACGCCAAAATCAACTGCGGGGTACACCAGAAACAATTGGAGAACTCTCCGGGATGACCTGCCTGGCATGCTGGAACCACCTCTCAGACGTACCAGAAGCACGTGGCGGACACCCCAGCACCACCTGCCGGACAGACCGCAACCACCTGCGGGACAGTCCGGAACCACCGGCTCGACCCGCCGGAACCACCGCCGGACATGCAGAATCACCTGCCGGCTACGCCAGAACCACTAGGCGAACACTCCGGAGTCACCTGCCGGGCATGCCGGAACCACCTCTCAGACATGCCAGAACCACGTGCCAATGACCACGCCGGAACCACCTGCTCGACTCGCCAGAACCACCTGCCGGACACGCCAAAATCAGCTGCCAGGTATGCCAGAACCACTTTGTGGACACTCCGAAATCATCTGCCGGACATGCCAGAACCAGCTCTCAGACACACCAGAACCACATGCCGGACACGCCGGAAGCACCTGCTGAGCATGCCTGAGCCACCTGCTCGACTCGCAAGAAGCACCTGCCAGACACGCCAAAATCACCTGCCGAGTACGCCAGAACCACTTGGCGGACACTCCGGAATCACAGGTCGGGCATGCCGGAACCACCTCTCAGACTTGCCAGAAACATGTTCCGGACACGCCGGTACCACCTGCCGAGTATGCCGGAACCACCTGATCCACTCCCGAGGACCACCTGCTGGACACGCCAAAATCACCTGCTGGCTACGCCAGAACCACTCGGCAGACACTCCGGAATAACCTGCCGGGCATGCCGGAACCACCTCTTAGACATGCCAGAAGGACGTGTCGGACACGCCGGAAACACCTACCGGACAGACCGGAACCACCTGCCAGACATCCCGGAACCACCTGCCGAGCACGCCGGAGCCGCCTGCTCGATAGGCCGGAACCACCTGCCAGACAGGCCAAAATCAACAGCTGGCTATGCTAGAAACACCTGGCAGACAGTCCAAAATCACCTGCCTGGCATGCAGGAACCACCTCTCATACGTAACAGAACCACGTTCCGGACACGCTGGAACCACATCCTGGACAGACTGGAACCACCTGCCAAGCCCTCCGGAACCACCTGCTCGACTGGCAGGACAATCGTGCCGGACACGCCAAAAGGAACTGCCGGCTACACCAGAACCACTTAACCGACACTCCAGAATCACCTGCCTGACATGCCAGAACCACCTCTCAGACGTGCCAGAAGCACGTGCCGGACATGCCGGAACGACCTACGGGACAGACCGGAACCACCTGCCTGACATGCCGGAACCACCTGCCGAGCACGCCAGAGCCACCTGCTCCCCTTGCCGGAACCACCTGCCATACAGGCCAAAATCAACAGCTGGCTGTGCGAGAACCACCTGGGGGACAGTCCAGAATCACCTGCCAGCCATGGCGGAACCACCTCTCAGACGTAATAGAACCACGTTACGGACAATCTGGAAACACGTACTGGACAGACGGGTACCACCTGCTGGCCACGCCTTAACCACCTACCGAGCACGACGGAACCACCTGCCGGACACGCCAAAATCACCTGCGGGCTACTCCACAACCACTTGGAGGACTCTCCGGGATGACCTGCCGGGCATGCTGGAACCACCTCTCAGACGCGCCACAACCATGTGGCAGAGAGTCCAGAATCACCTGCTGGGCATGTGCAACCACCTCTGAGACGTACCAGAACCACCTGCCGGACACGCCAAAATCTCCTGCCGGCTACTCCAGAACCACTTAACCGACACTCCAGAATCACCTGCCTGGCATGAGAGAACCACCTCTCAGACGTGCCAGAAGCACGTGCCGAAAATGCCGGGACGACCTACGGGACAGACCGGAACCACCTGCCTGACATGCCGGAACCACCTGCCGAGCACGCCAGAGCCACCTGCTCCCCTTGCCGGAACCACCTGCCAGACAGGCCAAAATCAACAGCTGGCTGTGCGAGAACCACCTGGGGGACAGTCCGGAATCACCTGCCAGCCATGGCGGAACCACCTCTCAGACGTACCAGAACGACGTGCCGGACAATCTGGAAACACGTACTGGACAGACTGGAACCACCTGCCGGCCAAGCCTGAACCACCTGCCGAGCACGACGGAACCACCTGCCGGACATGCCAAAATCACCTGCGGGCTACTCCACAACCACTTGGAGGACTCTCCGGGATGACCTGCCGGGCATGCTGGAACCACCTCTCAGACGCGCCAGAACCATGTGGCAGAGAGTCCGGGATCACCTGTTGGGCATGTGGAACCACCTCTGAGACGTACCAGAACCACCTGCCGGACAGGGCAAAATCACCTGCCAGGTATGAGAGAACCATTTTGTGGACACTCCGAAATCATCTGCCGGACATGCCAGAACCAGCTCTCAGACACACCAGAACCACATGCCGGACACGCCGGAAGCACCTGCTGAGCATGCCTGAGCCACCTGCTCGACTCGCAAGAAACACCTGCCGGACACGCCAAAATCACCTGCCGAGTACGCCTGAACCACTTGGCGGACACTCCGGAATCACAGGTCGGGCATGCCGGAACCACCTCTCAGACTTGCCAGAACCATGTTCCGGACACGCCGGTACCACCTGCCGAGTATGCCGGAACCACCTGATCCACTCCCGAGGACCACCTGCTGGACACGCCAAAATCACCTGCTGGCTACGCCAGAACCACTCGGCAGACACTCCGGAATAAGCTGCCGGGCATGCCGGAACCACCTCTTAGACATGCCAGAAGGACGTGTCGGACACGCCGGAAACACCTACCGGACAGACCGGAACCACCTGCCAGACATCCCGGAACCACCTGCCGAGCACGCCGGAGCCGCCTGCTCGATAGGCCGGAACCACCTGCCACACAGGCCAAAATCAACAGCTGGCTATGCTAGAAACACCTGGCAGACAGTCCAAAATCACCTGCCTGGCATGCAGGAACCACCTCTCATACGTAACAGAACCACGTTCCGGACACGCTAGAACCACATCCTGGACAGACTGGAACCACCTGCCGAGCTCGCCGGAACCACCTGCTCGACTGGCAGGACAATCGTGCCGGACACGCCAAAAGGAACTGCCGGCTACACCAGAACCACTTAACCGACACTCCAGAATCACCTGCCTGGCATGCCAGAACCACCTCTCAGACGTGCTAGAAGCACGTGCCAGACATGCCGGAACGACCTACGGGACAGACCGGAACCACCTGCCTGACATGCCGGAACCACCTGCTGAGCACGCCAGAGCCACCTGCTCCCCTTGCCGGAACCACCTGCCAGACAGGCCAAAATCAACAGCTGGCTGTGCGAGAACCACCTGGGGGACAGTCCGGAATCACCTGCCAGCCATGGCGGAACCACCTCTCAGACGTACCAGAACCACATGCCGGACAATCTGGAAACTCGTACTGGACAGACTGGAACCACCTGCCGGCCAAGCCTGAACCACCTGCCGAGCACGACGGAACCACCTGCCGGACACGCCAAAATCACCTGCGGGCTACTCCACAACCACTTGGAGGACTCTCCGGGATGACCTGCCGGGCATGCTGGAACCACCTCTCAGACGCGCCAGAACCATGTGGCAGACAGTCCGGAATCACCTGTTGGGCATGTGGAACCACCTCTGAGACGTACCAGAACCACCTGCCGGACACGCCAAAATCACCTGCCGGCTACGCCAGAACCACTTGGCGGACACTCCGGAATCACCTGCCGGGCATGCCAGCACAACCTCTCAGAAGTGCCAGAAGCACGTGCCGGACAGGCCGGAACCATCTCCCGGACAGACTGGAACCACAGGAAACACTCGCCGGAACCACCTGCTTGACTCACCGGTCCCACCTGCAGGACACACCAAAATCACCTGCCCGCTACACCAGAACCACTTGGGGGACAAGCCGGAATCACGTGAAGGGCATGCCGGCACAACCTCACAGACGTGCCAGAACCTCCTGCCGGACACCTCAGAACCACCTGCCAGACAGACTGCAACCACCTGCCGGACACGCGGGAACCACCGGCTCGACCCGCCGGAACCACTGCCAGACATGCAAAATCACCTGCCGGCTACACCAGAACCACTTGGCGAACACTCCGGAATCACCTGCCGGGCATGCCCGAACCACCTCTCAGACATGCCAGAACCACGTGCCAATGACACCAGAAGCACCTGCCGAGCATGCCGGAACCACCTGCTCGACTCGCCAGAACCACCTGCCAGTCATGCAAAAATCACCTGCCGGCTTCGCCACAACCAGTTGGTGAACACTTCTCTATCACCTGCCGGGCTTGCTGGAACCACCTGCCGGTCATGTCAAAATCACCTGCCAACTACGCCAGAACCACTTGTCGACACTGCGGAAACACCTGTCGGGCCGGCCAGAACTACATCTCAGACGTGCCAGAACCTTGTGCGTGTGATGCCGGAACCACACCCCGAACAGACGGAAACCACCTGCCAGACCCGCCTGAACCACCTGCCGAGCACGCCGGAGCCACCTGTTCGACTCACCGGAAGCACCTGCCAGACAGGCCAAAATCAACAGCTGGCTATGCGAGAACCATCTGGCGGACAGTCCGGAATCACCTGCCGGGCATGCAGGAACCACCTCTCAGATGTAACGGAACCACGAGCCGGACACGCTGGAACCACGTCCTGGACAGACTGGAACCACCTGCCGAGCACTCCGGAACCACCTGCTCGACTCGCACGACCCACGTGCTGGACACGCCAAAATGAACTTTCGGCTACACCAGAACCACTTACCCGACACTCCAGAATCACCTGCCTGGCATGCCAGAACCACCTCTCACACGTTCCAGAAGCACGTGCCGGACATGCCGGAACGACCTATCGGACAGAACGGAACCACCTGCCAGACACGCCGGAACCACCTGCTGAACACGCCACAGCCACCTGCTCGACTCGCCGGATCCACCGGCCGGACAGGCCAATATCAACTGCTGGCTATGCCAGAACCACCTGGGGGACAGTCTGGAATCACCTGCCAGCCATGGCGGAACCACCTCTCAGACGTACAAGATCCGCGTGCCGGACAAGCTGGAAACACTTACTGGACAGACTGGAACCACCTGCCGGCCACGCCTGAACCACCTGCCGAGCACGATGGAACCACCTGCCGGACACGCCAAAATCACCTGCGGGCTACACCAGAACCACTTGGAGAACTCTCCGGGATGAACAGCCGGGCATGCTGGAACCACGTCTCAGACGTACCAGAAGCACGTGGCGGACACCCCAGCACCACCTGCCGGACAGACCGCAACCACCTGCCGGACAGGCCGGAACCACTGGCTCGACCCGCCAGAACCACCGCCGGATATGCAAAATCACCTGCCGGCTACGCCAGAACCACTTGGCGAAAACTCCGGCATCACCTGCCGGGCATTCCGGAACCACCTCTCAGACATGCCAGAACCACGTGCCAATGACCCTGGAAGCACCTGCCGAGCACGCCGGAACCACCTGCTCGAATCGCCGGAACCACCTGCCGGACACGCCAAAATCACCTGCCGGCAACGCCACAACCACTCGGCAGACACTCCGGTATCAGCTGCCGGGCATGCCGGAACCACCTGCTGAACACGCCACAGCCACCTGCTCGACTCGCCGGATCCACCGTCCGGACAGGCCAATATCAACTGCTGGCTATGCCAGAACCACCTGGGGGACAGTCCGGAATCACCTGCCAGCCATGGCGGAACCACCTCTCAGACGTACAAGAACCACGTGCCGGACAAGCTGGAAACACTGGACTGACTGGAACCACCTGCCGGCCATGCCTGAACCACCTGCCGAGCACGATGGAACCACCTGCCGGACACGCCAAAATCAACTGCGGGGTACACCAGAAACAATTGGAGAACTCTCCGGGATGACCTGCCTGGCATGCTGGAACCACCTCTCAGACGTACCAGAAGCACGTGGCGGACACCCCAGCACCACCTGCCGGACAGACCGCAACCACCTGCGGGACAGTCCGGAACCACCGGCTCGACCCGCCGGAACCACCGCCGGACATGCAGAATCACCTGCCGGCTACGCCAGAACCACTAGGCGAACACTCCGGAGTCACCTGCCGGGCATGCCGGAACCACCTCTCAGACATGCCAGAACCACGTGCCAATGACCACGCCGGAACCACCTGCTCGACTCGCCAGAACCACCTGCCGGACATGCCAAAATCACCTGCCGGCTATGCCACAACCACTCGGCAGGCACTCCGGTATCAGCTGCCGGGCATGCCGGAACCACCTCTCAGAGGTGCCAGAACCACATGCCGGAGAGACTGGAAGCAACTGCCGAGCTCGCCGGAAACACCTGCTGGACATGCCGCAACCACCTGCCTGACAGTCCAAAATCATATGCCGGCTATGCCAAAACCACTTGGTGGACACTCCAAAATCACCTGGAGGGCATGCCGGAACCACGTCATGGACAGACTGCAAACACGTGCCGGACACGCCAGAACCACCTTCTCGACTCGCCAGAACCACCTGCCAGACACGCCAAAATCACCTGCCGGCTACGCCACAACCAGTTGGTGAACACTTCGGAATCACCTGCCGCGCTTGCCGGAACCACCTGCCGGTCACGCCAAAATCACCTGCCGGCTACGCCAGAACCACTCGGCAGAGACTCCGGAACCACCTCCAGGGCAGACCGGAATCAACTGCCGGACACGCCGGAACCACCTTCTCGACTCGCCAGAACCACCTGCCGGACACGCCAAAATCACCTGCCGGCTACGCCACAACCAGTTGGTGAACACTTCGGAATCACCTGCCGCGCTTGCCGGAACCACCTGCCGGTCACGCCAAAATCACCTGCCGGCTACTCCAGAACCACTCAGCAGAGACTCCGGAACCACCTTCAGGACTGACCGGAATCACCTGCCGGACACGCCGGGACCACCTGCTTGACTCGCCAGAACCACCTGCCGGACACGCCAAAATCACCAGCCGGCTACTCCACAACCACTTGTCGGACACTCCAGAATCACCTGCCGGGCATGTTGGAACCAGCTCTCAGAGGTGCCACAACAACATGCTGGAGACTGCGGAAGCACCTGCTGAGAAGGCCGGAAGTTCCTGATCCACTCCACAGAACCACCTGCTGGACACGCCAAAATCACCTGCCGGCTACGCCACAACCAGTTGGTGAACACTTCGGAATCAACTGCCGGGCTTCCTGGAAGCACCTGCCGGTCACGCCAATATCAACTGCCAGCTACGCCAGAACCGCTTGGCGGACACTCCGGAAACACCTGTCGGGCCTGCCAGAACCACATCTCAGACGTGCCAGAACCATGTGCCCGAGATGCCGGAACCACACCCCGAACAGACGGAAACCACCTGCCAGACCCGCCTGAACCACCTGCCGAGCACACTGGAACCACCTGCTCGACTCGCTGGAACCACCTACCTGACATGCAAAAACCACCGGCAGGGTATGCCAGAACCACTTGGTGGTCACTCCGGAATCATCTGCCAGACATGCCAGAAGCAGCTCTCAGACACACCAGAACAACCTGCCGGAGACGCCAGAAGCACCTGCGGAGCATGCCTGAGCCACGTGCTCAATTCACAAGAAACACCTGCCGCACACGCCAAAATCACCTGCCTGCTACACCAGAAGCACTTGGCAGACAAGCCGGAATCACGTGAAGGGCATGCCGTCACAATCTCTCAGACGTGCCAGAACCTCGTGCCGGACACCCCAGAACACCCTGCCGGACAGACCGGAACCACCTGCCGGACACGCCGGAACCACCGGCGCGACTCGCCGGAACCACCCCCGGACATGCAAAATCACCTGCCGGCTACGCCAGAAACACTTGGCGAACACACCGGAATCACCTGCCGGGCATGTCGGAAGCACCTCTCAGACATGTCAGAACCACGTGCCAAGGACACCGGAAGCACCTGCCGAGCACGCCGGAACCACCTGCTCGACTCGCCAGAACCACCTGCCGCACACGCCAAAATCACCTGCCAGGTATGCCAGAACCACTTTGTGGACACTCCGAAATCATCTGCCGGACATGCCAGAACCAGCTCTCAGACACCCCAGAACCACATGCCGGACACGCCGGAAGCACCTGCTGAGCATGCCTGAGCCACCTGCTCGACTCGCAAGAAACACCTGCCAGACACGCCAAAATCACCTGCCGAGTACGCCAGAACCACTTGGCGGACACTCCGGAATCACAGGTCGGGCATGCCGGAACCACCTCTCAGACTTGCCAAAAACATGTTCCGGACACGCCGGTACCACCTGCCGAGTATGCCGGAACCACCTGATCCACTCCCGAGGACCACCTGCTGGACACGCCAGAATCACCTGCTGGCTACGCCAGAACCACTCGGCAGACACTCCGGAATAACCTGCCGGGCATGCCGGAACCACCTCTTAGACATGCCAGAAGGACGTGTCGGACACGCCGGAAACACCTACCGGACAGACCGGAACCACCTGCCAGACATCCCGGAACCACCTGCCGAGCACGCCGGAGCCGCCTGCTCGACAGGCCGGAACCACCTGCCAGACAGGCCAAAATCAACAGCTTGCTATGCGAGAACCATCTGGCGGACAGTCCGGAATCACCTGCTGGGCATGCAGGAACCACCTCTCAGACGTAACGGAACCACGTTACGGACACGCTGGAACCACATCCTGGACAGACTGGAACCACCTGCCGAGCTCGCCGGAACCACCTGCTCGACTGGCAGGACAATCGTGCCGGACACGCCAAAAGGAACTGCCGGCTACACCAGAACCACTTAACCGACACTCCAGAATCACCTGCCTGGCATGCCAGAACCACCTCTCAGACGTGCCAGAAGCACGTGCCGGACATGCCGGAACGACCTACGGGACAGACCGGAACCACCTGCCTGACATGCCGGAACCACCTGCCGAGCACGCCAGAGCCACCTGCTCCTCTTGCCGGAACCACCTGCCAGACAGGCCAAAATCAACAGCTGGCTGTGCGAGAACCACCTGGGGGACAGTCCGGAATCACCTGCCAGCCATGGCGGAACCACCTCTCAGACGTACCAGAACCACGTGCCGGACAATCTGGAAACACGTACTGGACAGACTGGAACCACCTGCCGGCCACGCCTGAACCACCTGCCGAGCACGACGGAACCACCTGCCGGACACGCCAAAATCACCTGCGGGCTACTCCACAACCACTTGGAGGACTCTCCGGGATGACCTGCCGGGCATGCTGGAACCACCTCTCAGACGCGCCAGAACCATGTGGCAGAGAGTCCAGAATCACCTGTTGGGCATGTGGAACCACCTCTGAGACGTACCAGAACCACCTGCCGGACACGCCAAAATCACCTGCCGGCTACGCCAGAACCACTTGGCAGACACTCCGGAATCACCTGCCGGGCATGCCAGCACAACCTCTCAGAAGTGCCAGAAGCACGTGCCGGACCGGCCGGAACCATCTCCCGGACAGACTGGAACCACAGGAAACACTCGCCGGAACCACCTGCTTGACTCACCGGTCCCACCTGCAGGACACACCAAAATCACCTGCCCGCTACACCAGAACCACTTGGGGGACAAGCCGGAATCACGTGAAGGGCATGCCGGCACAACCTCACAGACGTGCCAGAACCTCCTGCCGGACACCCCAGAACCACATGCCAGACAGACCGCAACCACCTGCCGGACACGCCAGAACCACCGGCTCGAAACGCCGGAACCACCGCCGGACATGCAAAATCACCTGCCGGCTACGCCAGAACCACTTGGCGAACACTATGGAATCAGCTGCCGGGCATGCCGGAACCACCTCTCAGACATGCCAGAACCACGTGCCAATGACACCAGAAGCACCTGCCGAGCACGCCGGAACCACCTGCTCGACTCACCAGAACCACCTGCCGGACACGCCAATATCACCTGCCGGCTACGCCACAACCACTCGGCAGACACTCCGGTATCAGCTGCCGGGCATGCCGGAACCACCTCTCAGAGGTGCCAGAACCACATGCCGGAGAGACTGGAAGCAACTGCCGAACTCGCCGGAAACACCTGCTGGACATGCCGGAACCACCTGCCTGACAGTCCAAAATCATATGCCGGCTATGCCAAAACCACTTGGTGGACACTCCAGAATCACCTGGAGGGCATGCCGGAACCACGTCATGGACAGACTGCAAACACCAGCCGGACACGCCAGAACCACCTTCTCGACTCGCCAGAACCACCTGCCGGACACGCCAAAATCACCTGCCGGCTACGCCAGAACCACTCGGCAGAGACTCAGGAACCACCTCCAGGACAGACCGGAATCACCTTCCGGAAACGCCGGAACCACCTGCTCGACTCGCCAGAACCACCTGCCGGACACGCCAAAATCACCTGCCGGCTACGCCAGAACCACTCTGCAGAGACTCCGGAACCACCTCCAGGACAGACCGGAATCACCTGCCGGACACGCCGGGACCACCTGCTTGACTCGCCAGAACCACCTGCCGGACACGCAAAAATCACCAGCCGGCTACTCCACAACCACTTGTCGGACACTCCAGAATCACCTGCCGGGCATGTTGGAACCACCTCTCAGAGGTGCCTCAACAACATGCTGGAGACTGCGGAAGCACCTGCTGAGAATGCCGGAAGTTCCTGATCCACTCCACAGAACCACCTGCTGGACACGCCAAAATCACCTGCCGGCTACGCCACAACCAGTTGGTGAACACTTCGGAATCAACTGCCGGGCTTGCTGGAAGCACCTGCCGGTCACGCCAATATCACCTGCCAGCTACGCCAGAACCGCTTGGCGGACACTCCGGAAACACCTGTCGGGCCTGCCAGAACCACATCTCAGACGTGCCAGAACCATGTGCCCGAGATGCCGGAACCACACCCCGAACAGACTGAAACCACCTGCCAGACGCGCCTGAACCACCTGCCGAGCACACTGGAACCACCTGCTCGACTCGCCGGAACCACCTACCTGACACGCAAAAACCACCGGCCGGGTATGCCAGAACCACTTGGTGGTCACTCCGGAATCATCTGCCAGACATGCCAGAAGCAGCTCTCAGACACACCAGAACAACCTGCCGGAGACGCCAGAAGCACCTGCTGAGCATGCCTGAGCCACCTGCTCGACTCGCAAGAAACACCAGCCTGACGCGCCAAAATCACCTGCCTGCTACACCAGAAGCACTTGGCAGACAAGCCGGAGTCACGTGAAGGGCATGCCGTCACAATCTCTCAGACGTGCCAGAACCTCGTGCCGGACACCCCAGAACACCCTGCCGGACAGACCGGAACCACCTGCCGGACACGCCGGAACCACCGGCGCGACTCGCCGGAACCACCCCCGGACATGCAAAAACACCTGCCGGCTACGCCAGAAACACTTGGCGAACACACCGGAATCACCTGCCGGGCATGTCGGAAGCACCTCTCACACATGTCAGAACCACGTGCCAATGACCCCGTAAGCACCTGCCGAGCATGCCGGAACCACCTGCTCGACTCTCCAGAACCACCTGCCAGTCATGCAAAAATCTCCTGCCGGCTTCGCCACAACCAGTTGGTGAACACTTCCCCATCACCTGCCGGGCTTGCTGGAACCACCTGCCGGTCATGTCAAAATCACCTGCAAACTACGCCAGAACCACTTGTCGACACTGCAGAAACACCTGTCGGGCCGGCCAGAACTACATCTCAGACGTGCCAGAACCTTGTGCGTGTGATGCCGGAACCACACCCCGAACAGACGGAGACCACCTGCCAGACCCGCCTCAACCACCTGCCGAGCACGCCGGAGCCACCTGTTCGACTCACCGGAAGCACCTGCCAGACAGGCCAAAATCAACAGCTGGCTATGCGAGAACCATCTGGCGGACAGTCCGGAATCACCTGCCGGGCATGCAGGAACCACCTCTCAGATGTAACGGAACCACGAGCCGGACACGCTGGAACCACGTCCTGGACAGACTGGAACCACCTGCTGAGCACTCCGGAACCACCTGCTCGACTTGCACAACCCACGTGCTGGACACGCCAAAATGAACTTTCGGCTACACCAGAACCACTTACCCGACACTCCAGAATCACCTGCCTGGCATGCCAGAACCACCTCTCACACGTTCCAGAAGCACGTGCCGGACATGCCGTAACGACCTATCGGACAGAACGGAACCACCTGCCAGACACGCCGGAACCACCTGCTGAACACGCCACAGCCACCTGCTCGACTCGCCGGATCCACCGGCCGGACAGGCCAATATCAACTGCTGGCTATGCCAGAACCACCTGGGGGACAGTCCGGAATCACCTGCCAGCCATGGCGGAACCACCCCTCAGACGTACAAGAACCACGTGCCGGACAAGCTGGAAACACTTACTGGACAGACTGGAACCACCTGCCGGCCACGCCTGAACCACCTGCCGAGCACGATGGAACCACCTGCCGGACACGCCAAAATCAACTGCGGGGTACACCAGAACCACTTGGGGAACTCTCCGGGATGACCTGCCGGGCATGCTGTAACCACCTCTCAGACGTACCAGAAGCACGTGGCGGACAGCCCAGCACCACCTGCCGGACAGACCGCAACCACCTGCCGGACAGGCCGGAACCACCGGCTCGACCCGCCGGAACCACCGCCGGACATGCAAAATCACCTGCCGGCTACGCCAGAACCACTTGGCGAACACTCTGGAATCATCTGCCGGGCATGCCGGAACCACCTCTCAGACATGCCAGAACCACGTGCCAGTGACCCCGGAAGCTCCTGCCGAGCACGCCGGAACCACCTGCTCGACTCGCCAGAACCACCTGCCGGACACGCCAAAATCACCTGCCGGCTACGCCACAACCACTCGGCAGGCATTCCGGTATCAGCTGCCGGGCATGCCGGAACCACCTCTCAGAGGTGCCAGAACCACATGCCGGACAGACTGGAAGCAACTGCCGAACTCGCCGGAAACACCTGCTGGACATGCCGGAACCACCTGCCTGACAGTCCAAAATCATATGGGGGCTTTGCCAAAACCACTTGGTGGACACTCCAGAAACACATGGAGGGCATGCCGGAACCACGTCGTGGACAGACTGCAAACACCTGCCGGACACGACAGAACCACCTTCTCGACTCGCCAGAACCACCTGCCGGACACGCCAAAATCACCTGCCGGCTACGCCACAACCAGTTGGTGAACACTTCGGAATCACCTGCCGCGCTTGCCGGAACCACCTGCCGGTCACGCCAAAATCACCAGCCGGCTACTCCACAACCACTTGTCGGACACTCCAGAATCACCTGCCGGGCATGTTGGAACCACCTCTCAGAGGTGCCACAACAACATGCTGGAGACTGCGGAAGCACCTGCTGAGAATGCCGGAAGTGCCTGATCCACTCCACAGAACCACCTGCTGGAAACGCCAAAATCACCTGCCGGCTACGCCACAACCAGTTGGTGAACACTTCGGAATCAACTGCCGGGCTTGCTGGAAGCACCTGCCACACACGCCAAAATCACCTGCCTGCTACACCAGAAGCACTTGGCAGACAAGCCGGAATCACGTGAAGGGCATGCCGTCACAATCTCTCAGACGTGCCAGAACCTCGTGCCGGACACCCCAGAACACCCTGCCGGACAGACCGGAACCACCTGCCGGACACGCCAGAACCACCGGCGCGACTCGCCGGAACCACCCCCGGACATGCAAAAACACCTTCCGGCTACGCCAGAAACACTTGGCGAACACACCGGAATCACCTACCGGGCCTGTCGGAAGCACCTCTCAGACATGTCAGAACCACGTGCCAAGGACACCGGAAGCACCTGCCGAGCACGCCGGAACCACCTGCTCGACTCGCCAGAACCACCTGCCGCACACGCCAAAATCAGCTGCCAGGTATGCCAGAACCACTTTGTGGACACTCCGAAATCATCTGCCGGACATGCCAGAACCAGCTCTCAGACACACCAGAACCACATGCCGGACACGCCGGAAGCACCTGCTGAGCATGCCTGAGCCACCTGCTCGACTCGCAAGAAGCACCTGCCGGACACGCCAAAATCACCTGCCGAGTACGCCAGAACCACTTGGCGGACACTCCGGAATCACAGGTCGGGCATGCCGGAACCACCTCTCAGACTTGCCAGAAACATGTTCCGGACACGCCGGTACCACCTGCCGAGTATGCCGGAACCACCTGATCCACTCCCGAGGACCACCTGCTGGACACGCCAAAATCACCTGCTGGCTACGCCAGAACCACTCGGCAGACACTCCGGAATAACCTGCCGGGCATGCCGGAACCACCTCTTAGACATGCCAGAAGGACGTGTCGGACACGCCGGAAACACCTACCGGACAGACCGGAACCACCTGCCAGACATCCCGGAACCACCTGCCGAGCACGCCGGAGCCGCCTGCTCGATAGGCCGGAACCACCTGCCAGACAGGCCAAAATCAACAGCTGGCTATGCTAGAAACACCTGGCAGACAGTCCAAAATCACCTGCCTGGCATGCAGGAACCACCTCTCATACGTAACAGAACCACGTTCCGGACACGCTCGAACCACATCCTGGACAGACTGGAACCACCTGCCGAGCTTGCCGGAACCACCTGCTCGACTGGCAGGACAATCGTGCCGGACACGCCAAAAGGAACTGCCGGCTACACCAGAACCACTTAACCGACACTCCAGAATCACCTGCCTGGCATGCCAGAACCACCTGTCAGACGTGCTAGAAGCACGTGCCGGACATGCCGGAACGACCTACGGGACAGACCGGAACCACCTGCCTGACATGCCGGAACCACCTGCTGAGCACGCCAGAGCCACCTGCTCCCCTTGCCGGAACCACCTGCCACACAGGCCAAAATCAACAGCTGGCTGTGCGAGAACCACCTGGGGGACAGTCCGGAATCACCTGCCAGCCATGGCGGAACCACCTCTCAGACGTACCAGAACCACATGCCGGACAATCTGGAAACTCGTACTGGACAGACTGGAACCACCTGCCGGCCAAGCCTGAACCACCTGCCGAGCACGACGGAACCACCTGCCGGACACGCCAAAATCACCTGCGGGCTACTCCACAACCACTTGGAGGACTCTCCGGGATGACCTGCCGGGCATGCTGGAACCACCTCTCAGACGCGCCAGAACCATGTGGCAGAGAGTCCAGAATCACCTGTTGGGCATGTGGAACCACCTCTGAGACGTACCAGAACCACCTGCCGGACACGCCAAAATCACCTGCCGGCTACGCCAGAACCACTTGGCGGACACTCCGGAATCACCTGCCGGGCATGCCAGCACAACCTCTCAGAAGTGCCAGAAGCACGTGCCGGACAGGCCGGAACCATATCCCGGACAGACTGGAACCACAGGAAACACTCGCCGGAACCACCTGCTTGACTCACCGGTCCCACCTGCAGGACACACCAAAATCACCTGCCCGCTACACCAGAACCACTTGGGGGACAAGCCGGAATCACGTGAAGGGCATGCCGGCACAACCTCACAGACGTGCCAGAACCTCCTGCCGGACACCTCAGAACCACCTGCCAGACAGACTGCAACCACCTGCCGGACACGCGGGAACCACCGGCTCGACCCGCCGGAACCACTGCCAGACATGCAAAATCACCTGCCGGCTACACCAGAACCACTTGGCGAACACTCCGGAATCACCTGCCGGGCATGCCCGAACCACCTCTCAGACATGCCAGAACCACGTGCCAATGACACCAGAAGCACCTGCCGAGCATGCCGGAACCACCTGCTCGACTCGCCAGAACCACCTGCCAGTCATGCAAAAATCACCTGCCGGCTTCGCCACAACCAGTTGGTGAACACTTCTCCATCACCTGCCGGGCTTGCTGGAACCACCTGCCGGTCATGTCAAAATCACCTGCCAACTACGCCAGAACCACTTGTCGACACTGCGGAAACACCTGTCGGGCCGGCCAGAACTACATCTCAGACGTGCCAGAACCTTGTGCGTGTGATGCCGGAACCACACCCCGAACAGACGGAAACCACCTGCCAGACCCGCCTGAACCACCTGCCGAGCACGCCGGAGCCACCTGTTCGACTCACCGGAAGCACCTGCCAGACAGGCCAAAATCAACAGCTGGCTATGCGAGAACCATCTGGCGGACAGTCCGGAATCACCTGCCGGGCATGCAGGAACCACCTCTCAGATGTAACGGAACCACGAGCCGGACACGCTGGAACCACGTCCTGGACAGACTGGAACCACCTGCCGAGCACTCCGGAACCACCTGCTCGACTCGCACGACCCACGTGCTGGACACGCCAAAATGAACTTTCGGCTACACCAGAACCACTTACCCGACCCTCCAGAATCACCTGCCTGGCATGCCAGAACCACCTCTCACACGTTCCAGAAGCACGTGCCGGACATGCCGGAACGACCTATCGGACAGAACGGAACCACCTGCCAGACACGCCGGAACCACCTGCTGAACACGCCACAGCCACCTGCTCGACTCGCCGGATCCACCGGCCGGACAGGCCAATATCAACTGCTGGCTATGCCAGAACCACCTGGGGGACAGTCCGGAATCACCTGCCAGCCATGGCGGAACCACCTCTCAGACGTACAAGAACCGCGTGCCGGACAAGCTGGAAACACTTACTGGACAGACTGGAACCACCTGCCGGCCACGCCTGAACCACCTGCCGAGCACGATGGAACCACCTGCCGGACACGCCAAAATCACCTGCGGGGTACACCAGAACCACTTGGAGAACTCTCCGGGATGACCTGCCGGGCATGCTGGAACCACGTCTCAGACGTACCAGAAGCACGTGGCGGACACCCCAGCACCACCTGCCGGACAGACCGCAACCACCTGCCGGACAGGCCAGAACCACTGGCTCGACCCGCCAGAACCACCGCCGGATATGCAAAATCACCTGCCGGCTACGCCAGAACCACTGGGCGAAAACTCCGGCATCACCTGCCGGGCATGCCGGAACCACCTCTCAGACATGCCAGAACCACGTGCCAATGACCACGCCGGAACCACCTGCTCGACTCGCCAGAACCACCTGCCGGACTCGCCAAAATCACCTGCCGGCTACGCCACAACCACTCGGCAGGCACTCCGGTATCAGCTGCCGGGCATGCCGGAACCACCTCTCAGAGGTGCCAGAACCACATGCCGGAGAGACTGGAAGCAACTGCCGAGCTCGCCGGAAACACCTGCTGGACATGCCGCAACCACCTGCCTGACAGTCCAAAATCATATGCCGGCTATGCCAAAACCACTTGGTGGACACTCCAGAATCACCTGGAGGGCATGCCGGAACCACGTCATGGACAGACTGCAAACACCTGCCGGACACGCCAGAACCACCTTCTCGACTCGCCAGAACCACCTGCCAGACACGCCAAAATCACCTGCCGGCTACGCCACAACCAGTTGGTGAACACTTCGGAATCACCTGCCACGCTTGCCGGAACCACCTGCCGGTCACGCCAAAATCACCTGCTGGCTACGACAGAACCACTCGGCAGAGACTCCGGAACCACCTCCAGGACAGACCGGAATCACCTGCCGGACACGCCGTAACCACCTTCTCGACTCGCCAGAACCACCTGCCGGACACGCCAAAATCACCTGCCGGCTACGCCAGAACCAGTTGGTGAACACTCCGGAATCACCTGCCGGGCATGCCGGAACCACCTCTCAGACATGCCAGAACCACGTGCCAATGACCCCGGAAGCACCTGCCGAGCACGCCGGAACCACCTGCTCGACTCGCCAGAACCACCTGCCGGACACGCCAAAATCACCTGCCGGCTACGCCACAACCACTCGGCAGGCACTCCGGTATCAGCTGCCGGGCATGCCGGAACCACCTCTCAGAGGTGCCAGAACCACATGCCGGAGAGACTGGAAGCAAGTGCCGAGCTCGCCGGAAACACCTGCTGGACATGCCGGAACCATCTGCCTGACAGTCCAAAATCATATGCCGGCTATGACAAAACCACTTGGTGGACACTCCAGAATCACCTGGAGGGCATGCCGGAACCACGTCATGGACAGACTGCAAACACCAGCCGGACACGCCAGAACCACCTTCTCGACTCGCCAGAACCACCTGCCGGACACGCCAAAATCACCTGCCGGCTACGCCAGAACCACTCGGCAGAGACTCAGGAACCACCTCCAGGACAGACCGGAATCACCTCCCGGACACGCCGGAACCACCTGCTCGACTCGCCAGAACCACCTGCCGGACACGCCAAAATCACCTGCCGGCTACGCCAGAACCACTCTGCAGAGACTCCGGAACCACCTCCAGGACAGACCGGAATCACCTGCCGGACACGCCGGGACCACCTGCTTGACTCGCCAGAACCACCTGCCGGACACGCAAAAATCACCAGCCGGCTACTCCACAACCACTTGTCGGACACTCCAGAATCACCTGCCGGGCATGTTGGAACCACCTCTCAGAGGTGCCTCAACAACATGCTGGAGACTGCGGAAGCACCTGCTGAGAATGCCGGAAGTTCCTGATCCACTCCACAGAACCACCTGCTGGACACGCCAAAATCACCTGCCGGCTACGCCACAACCAGTTGGTGAACACTTCGGAATCAACTGCCGGGCTTGCTGGAAGCACCTGCCGGTCACGCCAATATCACCTGCCAGCTACGCCAGAACCGCTTGGCGGACACTCCGGAAACACCTGTCGGGCCTGCCAGAACCACATCTCAGACGTGCCAGAACCATGTGCCCGAGATGCCGGAACCACACCCCGAACAGACTGAAACCACCTGCCAGACGCGCCTGAACCACCTGCCGAGCACACTGGAACCACCTGCTCGACTCGCCGGAACCACCTACCTGACACGCAAAAACCACCGGCCGGGTATGCCAGAACCACTTGGTGGTCACTCCGGAATCATCTGCCAGACATGCCAGAAGCAGCTCTCAGACACACCAGAACAACCTGCCGGAGACGCCAGAAGCACCTGCTGAGCATGCCTGAGCCACCTGCTCGACTCGCAAGAAACACCAGCCTGACGCGCCAAAATCACCTGCCTGCTACACCAGAAGCACTTGGCAGACAAGCCGGAGTCACGTGAAGGGCATGCCGTCACAATCTCTCAGACGTGCCAGAACCTCGTGCCGGACACCCCAGAACACCCTGCCGGACAGACCGGAACCACCTGCCGGACACGCCGGAACCACCGGCGCGACTCGCCGGAACCACCCCCGGACATGCAAAAACACCTGCCGGCTACGCCAGAAACACTTGGCGAACACACCGGAATCACCTGCCGGGCATGTCGGAAGCACCTCTCACACATGTCAGAACCACGTGCCAATGACCCCGTAAGCACCTGCCGAGCATGCCGGAACCACCTGCTCGACTCTCCAGAACCACCTGCCAGTCATGCAAAAATCTCCTGCCGGCTTCGCCACAACCAGTTGGTGAACACTTCCCCATCACCTGCCGGGCTTGCTGGAACCACCTGCCGGTCATGTCAAAATCACCTGCAAACTACGCCAGAACCACTTGTCGACACTGCAGAAACACCTGTCGGGCCGGCCAGAACTACATCTCAGACGTGCCAGAACCTTGTGCGTGTGATGCCGGAACCACACCCCGAACAGACGGAGACCACCTGCCAGACCCGCCTCAACCACCTGCCAGACACGCCGGAACCACCTGCTGAACACGCCACAGCCACCTGCTCGACTCGCCGGATCCACCGGCCGGACAGGCCAATATCAACTGCTGGCTATGCCAGAACCACCTGGGGGACAGTCCGGAATCACCTTTCAGCCATGGCGGAACCACCCCTCAGACGTACAAGAACCACGTGCCGGACAAGCTGGAAACACTTACTGGACAGACTGGAACCACCTGCCGGCCACGCCTGAACCACCTGCCGAGCACGATGGAACCACCTGCCGGACACGCCAAAATCAACTGCGGGGTACACCAGAACCACTTGGGGAACTCTCCGGGATGACCTGCCGGGCATGCTGGAACCACCTCTCAGACGTACCAGAAGCACGTGGCGGACAGCCCAGCACCACCTGCCGGACAGACCGCAACCACCTGCCGGACAGGCCGGAACCACCGGCTCGACCCGCCGGAACCACCGCCGGACATGCAAAATCACCTGCCGGCTACGCCAGAACCACTTGGCGAACACTCTGGAATCATCTGCCGGGCATGCCGGAACCACCTCTCAGACATGCCAGAACCACGTGCCAGTGACCCCGGAAGCTCCTGCCGAGCACGCCGGAACCACCTGCTCGACTCGCCAGAACCACCTGCCGGACACGCCAAAATCACCTGCCGGCTACGCCACAACCACTCGGCAGGCATTCCGGTATCAGCTGCCGGGCATGCCGGAACCACCTCTCAGAGGTGCCAGAACCACATGCCGGACAGACTGGAAGCAACTGCCGAACTAGCCGGAAACACCTGCTGGACATGCCGGAACCACCTGCCTGACAGTCCAAAATCATATGGGGGCTTTGCCAAAACCACTTGGTGGACACTCCAGAAACACATGGAGGGCATGCCGGAACCACGTCGTGGACAGACTGCAAACACCTGCCGGACACGACAGAACCACCTTCTCGACTCGCCAGAACCACCTGCCGGACACGCCAAAATCACCTGCCGGCTACGCCACAACCAGTTGGTGAACACTTCGGAATCACCTGCCGCGCTTGCCGGAACCACCTGCCGGTCACGCCAAAATCACCAGCCGGCTACTCCACAACCACTTGTCGGACACTCCAGAATCACCTGCCGGGCATGTTGGAACCACCTCTCAGAGGTGCCACAACAACATGCTGGAGACTGCGGAAGCACCTGCTGAGAATGCCGGAAGTGCCTGATCCACTCCACAGAACCACCTGCTGGACACGCCAAAATCACCTGCCGGCTACGCCACAACCAGTTGGTGAACACTTCGGAATCAACTGCCGGGCTTGCTGGAAGCACCTGCCACACACGCCAAAATCACCTGCCTGCTACACCAGAAGCACTTGGCAGACAAGCCGGAATCACGTGAAGGGCATGCCGTCACAATCTCTCAGACGTGCCAGAACCTCGTGCCGGACACCCCAGAACACCCTGCCGGACAGACCGGAACCACCTGCCGGACACGCCAGAACCACCGGCGCGACTCGCCGGAACCACCCCCGGACATGCAAAAACACCTTCCGGCTACGCCAGAAACACTTGGCGAACACACCGGAATCACCTACCGGGCCTGTCGGAAGCACCTCTCAGACATGTCAGAACCACGTGCCAAGGACACCGGAAGCACCTGCCGAGCACGCCGGAACCACCTGCTCGACTCGCCAGAACCACCTGCCGCACACGCCAAAATCAGCTGCCAGGTATGCCAGAACCACTTTGTGGACACTCCGAAATCATCTGCCGGACATGCCAGAACCAGCTCTCAGACACACCAGAACCACATGCCGGACACGCCGGAAGCACCTGCTGAGCATGCCTGAGCCACCTGCTCGACTCACAAGAAGCACCTGCCGGACACGCCAAAATCACCTGCCGAGTACGCCAGAACCACTTGGCGGACACTCCGGAATCACAGGTCGGGCATGCCGGAACCACCTCTCAGACTTGCCAGAAACATGTTCCGGACACGCCGGTACCACCTGCCGAGTATGCCGGAACCACCTGATCCACTCCCGAGGACCACCTGCTGGACACGCCAAAATCACCTGCTGGCTACGCCAGAACCACTCGGCAGACACTCCGGAATAACCTGCCGGGCATGCCGGAACCACCTCTTAGACATGCCAGAAGGACGTGTCGGACACGCCGGAAACACCTACCGGACAGACCGGAACCACCTGCCCTACATCCCGGAACCACCTGCCGAGCACGCCGGAGCCGCCTGCTCGATAGGCCGGAACCACCTGCCAGACAGGCCAAAATCAACAGCTGGCTATGCTAGAAACACCTGGCAGACAGTCCAAAATCACCTGCCTGGCATGCAGGAACCACCTCTCATACGTAACAGAACCACGTTCCGGACACGCTCGAACCACATCCTGGACAGACTGGAACCACCTGCCGAGCTTGCCGGAACCACCTGCTCGACTGGCAGGACAATCGTGCCGGACACGCCAAAGGGAACTGCCGGCTACACCAGAACCACTTAACCGACACTCCAGAATCACCTGCCTGGCATGCCAGAACCACCTGTCAGACGTGCTAGAAGCACGTGCCGGACATGCCGGAACGACCTACGGGACAGACCGGAACCACCTGCCTGACATGCCGGAACCACCTGCTGAGCACGCCAGAGCCACCTGCTCCCCTTGCCGGAACCACCTGCCAGACAGGCCAAAATCAACAGCTGGCTGTGCGAGAACCACCTGGGGGACAGTCCGGAATCACCTGCCAGCCATGGCGGAACCACCTCTCAGACGTACCAGAACCACATGCCGGACAATCTGGAAACTCGTACTGGACAGACTGGAACCACCTGCCGGCCAAGCCTGAACCACCTGCCGAGCACGACGGAACCACCTGCCGGACACGCCAAAATCACCTGCGGGCTACTCCACAACCACTTGGAGGACTCTCCGGGATGACCTGCCGGGCATGCTGGAACCACCTCTCAGACGCGCCAGAACCATGTGGCAGACAGTCCGGAATCACCTGTTGGGCATGTGGAACCACCTCTGAGACGTACCAGAACCACCTGCCGGACACGCCAAAATCACCTGCCGGCTACGCCAGAACCACTTGGCGGACACTCCGGAATCACCTGCCGGGCATGCCAGCACAACCTCTCAGAAGTGCCAGAAGCACGTGCCGGACAGGCCGGAACCATATCCCGGACAGACTGGAACCACAGGAAACACTCGCCGGAACCACCTGCTTGACTCACCGGTCCCACCTGCAGGACACACCAAAATCACCTGCCCGCTACACCAGAACCACTTGGGGGACAAGCCGGAATCACGTGAAGGGCATGCCGGCACAACCTCACAGACGTGCCAGAACCTCCTGCCGGACACCTCAGAACCACCTGCCAGACAGACTGCAACCACCTGCCGGACACGCGGGAACCACCGGCTCGACCCGCCGGAACCACTGCCAGACATGCAAAATCACCTGCCGGCTACACCAGAACCACTTGGCGAACACTCCGGAATCACCTGCCGGGCATGCCCGAACCACCTCTCAGACATGCCAGAACCACGTGCCAATGACACCAGAAGCACCTGCCGAGCATGCCGGAACCACCTGCTCGACTCGCCAGAACCACCTGCCAGTCATGCAAAAATCACCTGCCGGCTTCGCCACAACCAGTTGGTGAACACTTCTCCATCACCTGCCGGGCTTGCTGGAACCACCTGCCGGTCATGTCAAAATCACCTGCCAACTACGCCAGAACCACTTGTCGACACTGCGGAAACACCTGTCGGGCCGGCCAGAACTACATCTCAGACGTGCCAGAACCTTGTGCGTGTGATGCCGGAACCACACCCCGAACAGACGGAAACCACCTGCCAGACCCGCCTGAACCACCTGCCGAGCACGCCGGAGCCACCTGTTCGACTCACCGGAAGCACCTGCCAGACAGGCCAAAATCAACAGCTGGCTATGCGAGAACCATCTGGCGGACAGTCCGGAATCACCTGCCGGGCATGCAGGAACCACCTCTCAGATGTAACGGAACCACAAGCCGGACACGCTGGAACCACGTCCTGGGCAGACTGGAACCACCTACCAAGCACTCTGGAACCACCTGCTCGACTCGCACGACCCACGTGCTGGACACGCCAAAATGAACTTTCGGCTGCACCAGAACCACTTACCCGACACTCCAGAATCACCTGCCTGGCATGCCAGAACCACCTCTCAGACGTGCCAGAACCACGTGCCAATGACCCCGGAAGCACCTGCCGAGCACGCTGGAACCACCTGCTCGACTCGCCAGAACCACCTGCCGGACACGCCAAAATCACCTGCCGGCTACGCCACAACCACTCGGCAGGCATTCCGGTATCAGCTGCCGGGCATGCCGGAACCACCTCTCAGAGGTGCCAGAAACACATGCCGGAGAGACTGGAAGCAAGTGCTGAGCTCGCCGGAAACACCTGCTGGACATGCCGGAACCACCTGCCTGACAGTCCAAAATCATATGCCGGCTATGCCAAAACCACTTGGTGGACACTCCAGAATCACCTGGAGGGCATGCCGGAACCACGTCATGGACAGACTGCAAACACCTGCCGGACACGCCAGAACCACCTTACCGACTCGCCAGAACGACCTGCCGGACACGCCAAAATCACCTGCCGGCTACGCCACAACCAGTTGGTGAACACTTCGGAATCACCTTCCGCGCTTGCCGGAACCACCTGCCGGTCACGCCAGAATCACCTGCCGGCTACGCCAGAACCACTCAGCAGAGACTCCGGAACCACCTCCAGGACAGACCGGAATCACCTGCCGGACACGCCGGGACCACCTGCTTGACTCGCCAGAACCACCTGCCGGACACGCCAAAATCACCAGCCGGCTACTCCACAACCACTTGTCGGACACTCCAGAATCACCTGCCGGGCATGTTGGAACCAGCTCTCAGAGGTGCCACAACAACATGCTGGAGACTGCGGAAGCACCTGCTGAGAAGGCCGGAAGTTCCTGATCCACTCCACAGAACCACCTGCTGGACACGCCAAAATCACCTGCCGGCTACGCCACAACCTGTTGGTGAACACTTCGGAATCAACTGCCGGGCTTCCTGGAAGCACCTGCCGGTCACGCCAATATCAACTGCCAGCTACACCAGAACCGCTTGGCGGACACTCCGGAAACACCTGTCGGGCCTGCCAGAACCACATCTCAGACGTGCCAGAACCATGTGCCCGAGATGCCGGAACCACACCCCGAACAGACGGAAACCACCTGCCAGACCCGCCTGAACCACCTGCCGAGCACACTGGAACCACCTGCTCGACTCGCCGGAACCACCTACCTGACACGCAAAAACCACCGGCCGGGTATGCCAGAACCACTTGGTGGTCACTCCGGAATCATCTGCCACACATGCCAGAAGCAGCTCTCAGACACACCAGAACAACCTGCCGGAGACGCCAGAAGCACCTGCTCAGCATGCCTGAGCCACGTGCTCGATTCACAAGAAACACCTGCCGCACACGCCAAAATCACCTGCCTGCTACACCAGAAGCACTTGGCAGACAAGCCGGAATCACGTGAAGGGCATGCCGTCACAATCTCTCAGACGTGCCAGAACCTCGTGCCGGACACCCCAGAACACCCTGCCGGACAGACCGGAACCACCTGCCGGACACGCCAGAACCACCGGCGCGACTCGCCGGAACCACCCCCGGACATGCAAAATCACCTGCCGGCTACGCCAGAAACACTTGGCGAACACACCGGAATCACCTGCCGGGCATGTCGGAAGCACCTCTCAGACATGTCAGAACCACGTGCCAAGGACACCGGAAGCACCTGCCGAGCACGCCGGAACCACCTGCTCGACTCGCAAGAACCACCTGCCGCACACGCCAAAATCACCTGCCAGGTATGCCAGAACCACTTTGTGGACACTCCGAAATCATCTGCCGGACATGCCAGAACCAGCTCTCAGACACACCAGAACCACATGCCGGACACGCCGGAAGCACCTGCTGAGCATGCCTGAGCCACCTGCTCGACTCGCAAGAAACACCTGCCAGACACGCCAAAATCACCTGACGAGTACGCCAGAACCACTTGGCGGACACTCCGGAATCACAGGTCGGGCATGCCGGAACCACCTCTCAGACTTGCCAGAAACATGTTCCGGACACGCCGGTACCACCTGCCGAGTATGCCGGAACCACCTGATCCACACCCGAGGACCACCTGCTGGACACGCCAGAATCACCTGCTGGCTACGCCAGAACCACTCGGCAGACACTCCAGAATCACCTGCCTGGCATGCCAGAACCACCTCTCAGACGTGCCAGAAGCACGTGCCGGACATGCCGGAACGACCTACGGGACAGACCGGAACCACCTGCCTGACATGCCGGAACCACCTGCCGAGCACGCCAGAGCCACCTGCTCCCCTTGCCGGAACCACCTGCCAGACAGGCCAAAATCAACAGCTGGCTGTGCGAGAACCACCTGGGGGACAGTCCGGAATCACCTGCCAGCCATGGCGGAACCACCTCTCAGACGTACCAGAACCACGTGCCGGACAATCTGGAAACACGTACTGGACAGACTGGAACCACCTGCCGGCCACGCCTGAACCACCTGCCGAGCACGACGGAACCACCTGCCGGACACGCCAAAATCACCTGCGGGCTACTCCACAACCACTTGGAGGACTCTCCGGGATGACCTGCCGGGCATGCTGGAACCACCTCTCAGACGCGCCAGAACCATGTGGCAGAGAGTCCAGAATCACCTGTTGGGCATGTGGAACCACCTCTGAGACGTGCCAGAACCACCTGCCGGACACGCCAAAATCACCTGCCGGCTACGACAGAACCACTTGGCAGACACTCCGGAATCACCTGCCGGGCATGCCAGCACAACCTCTCAGAAGTGCCAGAAGCACGTGCCGGACAGGCCGGAACCATCTCCCGGACAGACTGGAACCACAGGAAACACTCGCCGGAACCACCTGCTTGACTCACCGGTCCCACCTGCAGGACACACCAAAATCACCTGCCCGCTACACCAGAACCACTTGGGGGACAAGCCGGAATCACGTGAAGGGCATGCCGGCACAACCTCACAGACGTGCCAGAACCTCCTGCCGGACACCTCAGAACCACCTGCCAGACAGACTGCAACCACCTGCCGGACACGCGGGAACGACAGGCTCGACCCCACGGAACCACTGCCAGACATGCAAAATCACCTGCCGGCTACACCAGAACCACTTGTCGAACACTCTGGAATCACCTGCCGGGCATGCCGGAACCACCTCTCAGACATGCCAGAACCACGTGCCAATGACACCAGAAGCACCTGCCGGGCATGCAGGAACCACCTCACAGATGTAACGGAACCACGAGCCGGACACCCTGGAACCACGTCCTGGACAGACTGGAACCACCTGCCGAGCACTCCGGAACCACCTGCTCGACTCGCACGACCCACGTGCTGGACACGCCAAAATGAACTTTCGGCTACACCTGAACCACTTACCCGACACTCCAGAATCACCTGCCTGGCATGCCAGAACCACCTCTCACACGTTCCAGAAGCACGTGCCGGACATGCCGGAAAGACCGATCGGACAGAACGGAACCACCTGCCAGACACGCCGGAACCACCTGCTGAACACGCCACAGCCACCTGCTCGACTCGCCGGATCCACCGGCCGGACAGGCCAATATCAACTGCTGGCTATGCCAGAACCACCTGGGGGACAGTCCGGAATCACCTGCCAGCCATGGCGGAACCACCTCTCAGACGTACAAGAACCACGTGCCGGACAAGCTGGAAACACTTACTGGACAGACTGGAACCACCTGCCGGCCATGCCTGAACCACCTGCCGAGCACGACGGAACCACCTGCCGGACACGCCAAAATCACCTGCGGGGTACACCAGAACCACTTGGAGAACTCTCCGGGATGACCTGCCGGGCATGCTGGAACCACCTCTCAGACGTACCAGAAGCACGTGGCGGACACCCCAGCACCACCTGCCGGACAGACCGCAACCACCTGCCGGACAGGCCGGAACCACCGGCTCGACCCACCGGAACCACCGCCGGACATGCAAAATCACCTGCCGTCTACGCCAGAACCACTTGGCGAACACTCCGGCATCACCTGCCGGGCATGCCGGAACCACCTCTCAGACATGCCAGAACCACGTGCCAATGACCCCGGAAGCACCTGCCGAGCACGCCGGAACCACCTGCTCGACTCGCCAGAACCACCTGCCGGACACGCCAAAATCACCTGCCGGCTACGCCACAACCACTCGGCAGGCACTCCGGTATCAGCTGCCGGGCATGCCGGAACCACCTCTCAGAGGTGCCAGAACCACATGCCGGAGAGACTGGAAGCAAGTGCCGAGCTCGCCGGAAACACCTGCTGGACATGCCGGAACCACCTGCCTGACAGTCCAAAATCATATCCCGGCTATGCCAAAACCACTTGGTGGACACTCCAGAATCACCTGGAGGGCATGCCGGAACCACGTCATGGACAGACTGCAAACACCTCCCGGAAACGCCAGAACCACCTTCTCGACTCGCCAGAACCACCTGCCGGACACGCCAAAATCACCTGCCAGGTATGCCAGAACCACTTTGTGGACACTCCGAAATCATCTGCCGGACATGCCAGAACCAGCTCTCAGACACACCAGAACCACATGCCGGACACGCCGGAAGCACCTGCTGAGCATGCCTGAGCCACCTGCTCGACTCGCAAGAAACACCTGCCGGACACGCCAAAATCACCTGCCGAGTACGCCAGAACCACTTGGCGGACACTCCGGAATCACAGGTCGGGCATGCCGGAACCACCTCTCAGACTGGCCAGAACCATGTTCCGGACACGCCGGTACCACGTGCCGAGTATGCCGGAACCACCTGATCCACTCCCGAGGACCACCTGCTGGACACGCCAGAATCACCTTCTGGCTACGCCAGAACCACTCGGCAGACCCTCCGGAATAACCTGCCGGGCATGCCGGAACCACCTCTTAGACATGCCAGAAGGACGTGTCGGACACGCCGGAAACACCTACCGGACAGACCGGAACCACCTGCCAGACATGCCGGAACCACCTGCCGAGCACGCCGGAGCCGCCTGCTCGATAGGCTGGAACCACCTGCCAGACAGGCCAAAATCAAAAGCTGGCTATGCGAGAACCTTCTGGCGGACAGTCCGGAATCACCTGCCGGGCATGCAGGAACCACCTCTCAGATGTAACGGAACCACGAGCCGGACACGCTGGAACCACGTCCTGGGCAGTCTGGAACCACCTACCGAGCACTCTGGAACCACCTGCTCGACTCGCACGACCCACGTGCTGGACACGCCAAAATGAACTTTCGGCTACACTAGAACCACTTACCCGACTCTCCAGAATCACCTGCCTGGCATGCCAGTACCACCTCTCACACGTTCCAGAAGCACGTGCCGGACATGCCAAAACGACCTATCGGACAGAACGGAACCACCTGCCAGACACGCCGGAACCACCGGCTGAACACCCCACAGCCACCTGCTCGACTCGCCGGATCCACCGGCCGGACAGGCCAATATCAACTGCTGGCTATGCCAGAACCACCTAGGGGACAGTCCGGAATCACCTGCCAGCCCTGGCGGAACCACCTCTCAGACGTACAAGAACCACGTGCCGGACAAGCTGGAAACACTTACTGGACAGACTGGAACCACCTGCCGGCCATGCCTGAACCACCTGCCGAGCACGACGGAACCACCTGCCGGACACGCCAAAATCACCTGCGGGGTACACCAGAACCACTTGGAGAACTCTCCGGGATGACCTGCCGGGCATGCTGGAACCACATCTCAGACGTACCAGAAGCACGTGGCGGACACCCCAGCACCACCTGCCGGACAGACCGCAACCACCTGCCGGACAGGCCGGAACCACCGGCTCGACCCGCCGGAACCACCGCCGGACATGCAAAATCACCTGCCGTCTACGCCAGAACCACTTGGCGAACACTCCGGCATCACCTGCCGGGCATGCCGGAACCACCTCTCAGACATGCCAGAACCACGTGCCAATGACCCCGGAAGCACCTGCCGAGCACGCCGGAACCACCTGCTCGACTCGCCAGAACCACCTGCCGTACACGCCAAAATCACCTGCCGGCTACGCCACAACCACTCGGCAGGCACTCCGGTATCAGCTGCCGGGCATGCCGGAACCACCTCTCAGAGGTGCCAGAACCACATGCCGGAGAGACTGGAAGCAAGTGCCGAGCTCGCCGGAAACACCTGCTGGACATGCCGGAACCACCTGCCTGACAGTCCAAAATCATATGCCGGCTATGCCAAAACCACTTGGTGGACACTCCAGAGTCACCTGGAGGGCATGCCGGAACTACGTCATGGACAGACTGCAAACACCTGCCGGACACGCCAGAACCACCTTCTCGACTCGCCAGAACCACCTGCCGGACACGCCAAAATCACCTGCCGGCTACGCCAGAACCACTCGGCAGAGACTCCGGAACCACCTTCAGGACAGACCGGAATCACCTCCCGGACACGCCGGAACCACCTGCTCGACTCGCCAGAACCACCTGCCGGACACGCCAAAATCACCTGCCGGCTATGCCAGAACCACTCTGCAGAGACTCCGGAACCACCTCCAGGACAGACCGGAATCACCTGCCGGACACGCCGGGACCACCTGCTTGACTCGCCAGAACCACCTGCCGGACACGCCAAAATCACCAGCCGGCTACTCCACAACCACTTGTCGGACACTCCAGAATCACCTGCCGGGCATGTTGGAACCACCTCTCAGAGGTGCCTCAACAACATGCTGGAGACTGCGGAAGCACCTGCTGAGAAGGCCGGAAGTTCCTGATCCACTCCACAGAACCACCTGCTGGACACGCCAAAATCACCTGCCGGCTACGCCACAACCAGTTGGTGAACACTTCGGAATCAACTGCCGGGCTTGCTGGAAGCACCTGCCGGTCACGCCAATATCACCTGCCAGCTACGCCAGAACCGCTTGGCGGACACTCCGGAAACACCTGTCGGGCCTGCCAGAACCACTTCTCAGACGTGCCAGAACCATGTGCCCGAGATGCCGGAACCACACCCCGAACAGACTGAAACCACCTGCCAGACGCGCCTGAACTACCTGCCGAGCACACTGGAACCATCTGCTCGACTCGCCGGAACCACCTACCTGACACGCAAAAACCACCGGCCGGGTATGCCAGAACCACTTGGTGGTCACTCCGGAATCATCTGCCAGACATGCCAGAAGCAGCTCTCAGACACACCAGAACAACCTGCCGGAGACGCCAGAAGCACCTGCTGAGCATGCCTGAGCCACCTGCTCGACTCGCAAGAAACACCTGCCAGACGCGCCAAAATCACCTGCCTGCTACACCAGAAGCACTTGGCAGACAAGCCGGAATCACGTGAAGGGCATGCCGTCACAATCTCTCAGACGTGCCAGAACCTCGTGCCGGACACCCCAGAACACCCTGCCGGACAGACCGGAACCACCTGCCGGACACGCCGGAACCACCGGCGCGACTCGCCGGAACCACCCCCGGACATGCAAAAACACCTTCCGGCTACGCCAGAAACACTTGGCGAACACACCGGAATCACCTGCCGGGCATGTCGGAAGCACCTCTCACACATGTCAGAACCACGTGCCAATGACCCCGTAAGCACCTGCCGAGCATGCCGGAACCACCTGCTCGACTCTCCAGAACCACCTGCCAGTCATGCAAAAATCACCTGCCGGCTTCGCCACAACCAGTTGGTGAACACTTCCCCATCACCTGCCGGGCTTGCTGGAACCACCTGCCGGTCATGTCAAAATCACCTGCCAACTACGCCAGAACCACTTGTCGACACTGCGGAAACACCTGTCGGGCCGGCCAGAACTACATCTCAGACGTGCCAGAACCTTGTGCGTGTGATGCCGGAACCACACCCCGAACAGACGGAGACCACCTGCCAGAACGGCCTCAACAACCTGCCGAGCACGCCGGAGCCACCTGTTCGACTCACCGGAAGCACCTGCCAGACAGGCCAAAATCAACAGCTGGCTATGCGAGAAGCATCTGGCGCACAGTCCGGAATCACCTGCCGGGCATGCAGGAACCACCTCTCAGATGTAACGGAACCACGAGCCGGACACGCTGGAACCACGTCCTGGACAGACTGGAACCACCTGCCGAGCACTCCGGAACCACCTGCTCGACTCGCACGACCCACGTGCTGGACACGCCAAAATGAACTTTCGGCTACACCAGAACCACTTACCCGACACTCCAGAATCACCTGCCTGGCATGCCAAAACCACCTCTCACACGTTCCAGAAGCACGTGCCGGACATGCCGGAACGACCGATCGGACAGAACGGAACCACCTGCCAGACACGCCGGAACCACCTGCTGAACACGCCACAGCCACCTGCTCGACTCGCCGGATCCACCGGCCGGACAGGCCAATATCAACTGCTGGCTATGCCAGAACCACCTGGGGGACAGTCCGGAATCACCTGCCAGCCATGGCGGAACCACCTCTCAGACGTACAAGAACCACGTGCCGGACAAGCTGGAAACACTTACTGGACAGACTGGAACCACCTGCCGGCCACGCCTGAACCACCTGCCGAGCACGATGGAACCACCTGCCGGACACGCCAAAATCACCTGCGGGGTACACCAGAACCACTTGGAGAACTCTCCGGGATGACCTGCCGGGCATGCTGGAACCACCTCTCAGACGTACCAGAAGCACGTGGCGGACACCCCAGCACCACCTGCCGGACAGACCGCAACCACCTGCCAGACAGGCCGGAACCACCGGCTAGACCCGACGGAACCACCGCCGGACATGCAAAATCACCTGCCGGCTACGCCAGAACCACTTGGCGAACACTCGGGAATCATCTGCCGGGCATGCCGGAACCACCTCTCAGACATGCCAGAACCACGTGCCAGTGACCCCGGAAGCACCTGCCGAGCACGCCGGAACCACCTGCTCGACTCGCCAGAACCACCTGCCGGACACGCCAAAATCACCTGCCGGCTACGCCACAACCACTCGGCAGGCACTCGGGTATCAGCTGCCGGGCATGCCGGAACCACCTCTCAGAGGTGCCAGAACCACATGCCGGACAGACTGGAAGCAACTGCCGAACTCGCCGGAAACACCTGCTGTACATGCCGGAACCACCTGCCTGACAGTCCAAAATCATATGGGGGCTTTGCCAAAAGCACTTGGTGGACACTCCAGAAACACATAGAGGGCATGCCGGAACCACGTCGTGGACAGACTGCAAACACCTGCCGGACACGACAGAACCACCTTCTCGACTCGCCAGAACCACCTGCCGGACACGCCAAAATCACCTGCCGGCTACGCCACAACCAGTTGGTGAACACTTCGGAATCACCTGCCGCGCTTGCCGGAACCACCTGCCGGTCACGCCAAAATCACCTGCCGGCTACTCCAGAACCACTCAGCAGAGACTCCGGAACCACCTTCAGGACTGACCGGAATCACCTGCCGGACACGCCGGGACCACCTGCTTGACTCGCGAGAACCACCTGCGGGACATGCCAAAATCACCAGCCGGCTACTCCACAATCACTTGTCGGACACTCCAGAATCACCTGCCGGGCATGTTGGAACCACCTCTCAGAGGTGCCTCAACAACATGCTGGAGACTGCGGAAGCACCTGCTGAGAAGGCCGGAACTTCCTGATCCACTCCACAGAACCACCTGCTGGACACGCCAAAATCACCTGCCGGCTACGCCACAACCAGTTGGGGAACACTTCGGACTCAGCTGCCGGGCTTGCTGGAAGTACCTGCCGGTCACGCCAATATCACCTGCCAGCTACGCCAGAACCGCTTGGCGGACACTCCGGAAACACCTGTCGGGCCTGCCAGAACCACATCTCAGACGTGCCAGAACCATGTGCCCGAGATGCCGGAACCACACCCCGAACAGACTGAAACCACCTGCCAGACCCGCCTGAACCACCTGCCGAGCACACTGGAACCACCTGCTCGACTCGCCGGAACCACCTACCTGACACGCAAAAACCACCGGCCGGGTATGCCAGAACCACTTGGTGGTCACTCCGGAATCATCTGCCAGACATGCCAGAAGCAGCTCTCAGACACACCAGAACAACCTGCCAGAGACGCCAGAAGCACCTGCTGAGCATGCCTGAGCCACCTGTTCGACTCGCAAGAAACACCTGCCAGACACGCCAAAATCACCTGCCTGCTAAACCAGAAGCACTTGGCAGACAAGCCGGAATCACGTGAAGGGCATGCCGTCACAATCTCTCAGACGTGCCAGAACCTCGTGCTGGACACCCCAGAACACCCTGCCGGACAGACCGGAACCACCTGCCGGACACGCCGGAACCACCGGCGCGACTCGCCGCAACCACCCCCGGACATGCAAAATCACCTGCCGGCTACGCCAGAAACACTTGGCGAACACACCGGAATCACCTGCCGGGCATGTCGGAAGCACCTCTCAGACATGTCAGAACCACGTGCCAAGGACACCGGAAGCACCTGCCGAGCACGCCGGAACCACCTGCTCGACTCGCCAGAACCACCTGCCGCACACGCCAAAATCACCTGCCAGGTATGCCAGAACCACTTTTTGGACACTCCGAAATCATCTGCCGGACATGCCAGAACCAGCTCTCAGACACACCAGAACCACATGCCGGACACGCCGGAAGCACCTGCTGAGCATGCCTGAGCCACCTGCTCGACTCGCAAGAAACACCTGCCGGACACGCCAAAATCACCTGCCGAGTACGCCAGAACCACTTGGCGGACACTCCGGAATCACAGGTCGGGCATGTCGGAACCACCTCTCAGACTTGCCAGAACCATGTTCCGGACACGCCGGTACCACCTGCCGAGTATGCCGGAACCACCTGATCCACTCCCGAGGACCACCTGCTGGACACGCCAAAATCACCTGCTGGCTACGCCAGAACCACTCGGCAGACACTCCGGAATAAGCTGCCGGGCATGCCGGAACCACCTCTTAGACATGCCAGAAGGACGTGTCGGACACGCCGGAAACACCTACCGGACAGACCGGAACCACCTGCCAGACATCCCGGAAACACATGCCAAGCACGCCGGAGCCGCCTGCTCGATAGGCCGGAACCACCTGCCAGACAGGGCAAAATCAACAGCTGGCTATGCTAGAACCACCTGGCGGACAGTCCAAAATCACCTGCCTGGCATGCAGGAAACACCTCTCAGACGTAACAGAACCACGTTCCGGACACGCTGGAACCACATCCTGGACAGACTGGAACCACCTGCCGAGCTCGCCGGAACCACCTGCTCGACTGGCAGGACAATCGTGCCGGACACGCCAAAAGGAACTGCCGGCTACACCAGAACCACTTAACCGACACTCCAGAATCACCTGCCTGGCATGCCAGAACGACCTCTCAGACGTGCCAGAAGCACGTGCCGGACATGCCGGTACGACCTACGGGACAGACCGGAACCACCTGCCTGACATGCCGGAACCACCTGCCGAGCACACCAGAGCCACCTGCTCCCCTTGCCGGAACCACCTGCCAGACAGGCCAAAATCAACAGCTGGCTGTGCGAGAACCACCTAGGGGACAGTCCGGAATCACCTGCCAGCCATGGCGGAACCACCTCTCAGACGTACCAGAACCACGTGCCGGACAATCTGGAAACACGTACTGGACAGACTGGAACCACCTGCCGGCCACGCCTGAACCACCTGCCGAGCACGACGGAACCACCTGCCGGACACGCCAAAATCACCTGCGGGCTACTCCACAACCACTTGGAGGACTCTCCGGGATGACCTGCCGGGCATGCTGGAACCACCTCTCAGACGCGCCAGAACCATGTGGCAGAGAGTCCGGAATCACCTGTTGGGCAAGTGGAACCACCTCTGAGACGTACCAGAACCAACTGCCGGACACGCCAAAATCACCTGCCGGCTACGCCAGAACCACTTGGCGGACACTCCGGAATCAGCTGCCGGGCATGCCAGCACAACCTCTCAGAAGTGCCAGAAGCACGTGCCGGACAGGCTGGAACCATCTCCCGGACAGACTGGAACCACAGGAAGCACTCGCCGGAACCACCTGCTTGACTCACCGGTCCCACCTGCAGGACACACCAAAATCACCTGCCCGCTACACCAGAACCACTTGGCGCACAAGCCGGAATCACGTGAAGGGCATGCCGGCACAACCTCACAGACGTGCCAGAACCTCCTGCCGGACACCTCAGAACCACCTGCCAGACAGACTGCAACCACCTGCCGGACACGCGGGAACCACCGGCTCGACCCGCCGGAACCACTGCCAGACATGCAAAATCACCTGCCGGCTACACCAGAACCACTTGGCAAACACTCCGGAATCACCTGAAGGGCATGCCGGAACCACCTCTCAGACATGCCAGAACCACGTGCCAATGACACCAGAAGCACCTGCCGAGCATGCCGGAACCACCTGCTCGACTCGCCAGAACCACCTGCCAGTCATGCAAAAATCACCTGCCGGCTTCGCCACAACCAGTTGGTGAACACTTCCCCATCACCTGCCGGGCTTGCTGGAACCACCTGCCGGTCACGTCAAAATCGCCTGCCAACTACGCCAGAACCACTTGTCGACACTGCGGAAACACCTGTCGGGCCGGCCAGAACTACATCTCAGACGTGCCAGAACCTTGTGCGTGTGATGCCGGAACCACACCCCGAACAGACGGAAACCACCTGCCAGACCCGTCTGAACCACCTGCCGAGCACGCCGGAGCCACCTGTTCGACTCACCGGAAGCACCTGCCAGACAGGCCAAAATCAACAGCTGGCTATGCGAGAACCATCTGGCGGACAGTCCGGAATCACCTGCCGGGCATGCAGGAACCACCTCTCAGATGTAACGGAACCACGAGCCGGACACGCTGGAACCACGTCCTGGACAGACTGGAACCACCTGCCGAGCACTCCGGAACCACCTGCTCGACTCGCACGACCCACGTGCTGGACACGCCAAAATGAACTTTCGGCTACACCAGAACCACTTACCCGACACTCCAGAATCACCTGCCTGGCATGCCAGAACCACCTCTCACACGTTCCAGAAGCACGTGCCAGACATGCCGGAACGACTGATCGGACAGAACGGAACCACCTGCCAGACACGCCGGAACCACCTGCTGAACACGCCACAGCCACCTGCTCGACTCGCCGGATCCACCGGCCGGACAGGCCAATATCAACTGCTGGCTATGCCAGAACCACCTGGGGGACAGTCCGGAATCACCTGCCAGCCATGGCGGAACCACCTCTCAGACGTACAAGAACCACGTGCCGGACAAGCTGGAAACACTTACTGGACAGACTGGAACCACCTGCCGGCCACGCCTGAACCACCTGCCGAGCACGATGGAACCACCTGCCGGACACGCCAAAATCACCTGCGGGGTACACCAGAACCACTTGGAGAACTCTCCGGGATGACCTGCCGGGCATGCTGGAACCACCTCTCAGACGTACCAGAAGCACGTGGCGGACACCCCAGCACCACCTGCCGGACAGACCGCAACCACCTGCCGGACAGGCCGGAACCACCGGCTCGACCCGACGGAACCACCGCCAGACATGCAAAATCACCTGCCGGCTACGCCAGAACCACTTGGCGAACACTCCGGAATCACCTGCCGGGCATGCCGGAACCACCTCTCAGACATGCCAGAACCACGTGCCAATGACCCCGGAAGCACCTGTCGAGCACGCCGGAACCACCTGCTCGACTCGCCAGAACCACCTGCCGGACACGCCAAAATCACCTGCCGGCTACGCCACAACCACTCGGCAGGCACTCCGGTATCAGCTGCCGGGCATGCCGGAACCACCTCTCAGAGGTGCCAGAACCACATGCCGGAGAGACTGGAAGCAACTGCCGAACTCGCCGGAAACACCTGCTGGACATGCCGGAACCACCTGCCTGACAGTCCAAAATCATATGCCGGCTATGCCAAAACCACTTGGTAGACGCTCCAGAATCTCCTGGAGGGCATGCCGGAACCACGTCATGGACAGACTGCAAACACCTGCCAGACACGCCAGAACCACCTTCTCGAGTCGCCAGAACCACCTGCCGGACACGCCAAAATCACCTGCCGGCTACGCCACAACCAGTTGGTGAACACTTCGGAATCACCTGCCGCGCTTGCCGGAACCACCTGCCGGTCACGCCAAAATCACCTGCCGGCTACGCCAGAACCACTCGGCAGAGACTCCGGAACCACCTCCAGGACAGACCAGAATCACCTGCCGGACACGCCGGAACCACCTGCTCGACTCGCCAGAGCCACCTGCCGGACACGCCAAAATCACCTGCCGGCTACGCCAGAACCACTCGGCAGAGACTCCGGAACCACCTCCAGGACAGACCGGAATCACCTGCCGGACACGCCGGGACCACCTGCTTGACTCGCCAGAACCACCTGCCGGACACGCCAAAATCACCAGCCGGCTACTCCACAACCACTTGTCGAACACTCCAGAATCACCTGCCGGGCATGTTGGAAGCACCTCTCAGACGCGCCAGAACCATGTGGCAGAGAGTCCGGAATCACCTGTTGGGCATGTGGAACCACCTCTGAGACGTACCAGAACCACCTGCCGGACACGCCAAAATCACCTGCCGGCTATGCCAGAACCACTTGGCGGACACTCCGGAATCACCTGCCGGGCATGCCAGAACCAGCTCTCAGAAACACCAGAACCACATGCTGGACACGCCGGAAGCACCTGCTGAGCATGCCTGAGCCACCTGCTCGACTCGCAAGAAACACCTGCCGGACACGCCAAAATCACCTGCCGAGTACGCCAGAACCACTTGGCGGACACTCCGGAATCACAGGTCGGGCATGCCAGAACCACCTCTCAGACTTGCCAGAACCATGGTCCGGACACGCCGGTACCACCTGCCGAGTATGCCGGAAACACCTGATCCACTCCCGAGGACCACCTGCTGGACACGCCAAAATCACCTGCTGGCTACGCCAGAACCACTCGGCAGACACTCCGGAATAACCTGCCAGGCATGCCGGAACCACCTATTAGACATGCCAGAAGGACGTGTCGGACACGCCGGAAACACCTACCGGACAGACCGGAACCACCTGCCAGACATCCAGGAACCACCTGCCGAGCACGCCGGAGCTGCGTGCTCGATAGGCCGGAACCACCTGCCAGACAGGCCAAAATCAACAGCTGGCTATGCTAGAAACACCTGGCGGACAGTCCAAAATCACCTGCCTGGCATGCAGGAACCACCTCTCAGACGTAACAGAACCACGTTCCGGACACGCTGGAACCACATCCTGGACAGACTGGAACCACCTGCCGAGCTCGCCGGAACCACCTGCTCGACTGGCAGGACAATCGTGCCGGACACGCCAAAAGGAAATGCCGGCTACACCAGAACCACTTAACCGACACTCCAGAATCACCTGCCTGGCATGCCAGAACCACCTCTCAGACGTGCCAGAAGCACGTGCCGGACATGCCGGAACGACCTACGGGACAGACCGGAACCACCTGCCTGACATGCCCGAACCACCTGCCGAGCACGCCAGAGCCACCTGCTCCCCTTGCCGGAACCACCTGCCAGACAGGCCAAAATCAACAGCTGGCTGTGCGAGAACCACCTGGGGGACAGTCCGGAATCACCTGCCAGCCATGGCGGAACCACCTCTCAGACGTACCAGAACCACGTGCCGGACAATCTGGAAACACGTACTGGACAGACTGGAACCACCTGCCGGCCACGCCTGAACCACCTGCCGAGCACGACGGAACCACCTGCCGGACACGCCAAAATCACCTGCGGGCTACTCCACAACCACTTGGAGGACTCTCTGGGATGACCTGCCAGGCATGCTGGAACCACCTCTCAGACGCGCCAGAACCATGTGGCAGACAGTCCGGAATCACCTGTTGGGCATGTGGAACCACCTCTGAGACGTACCAGAACCACCTGCCGGACACGCCAAAATCACCTGCCGGCTACGCCAGAACCACTTGGCGGACACTCCGGAATCACCTGCCGGGCATGCCAGCACAACCTCTCAGAAGTGCCAGAAGCACGTGCCGGACAGGCCGGAACCATATCCCGGACAGACTGGAACCACAGGAAACACTCGCCGGAACCACCTGCTTGACTCACCGGTCCCACCTGCAGGACACACCAAAATCACCTGCCCGCTACACCAGAACCACTTGGGGGACAAGCCGGAATCACGTGAAGGGCATGCCGGCACAACCTCACAGACGTGCCAGAACCTCCTGCCGGACACCTCAGAACCACCTGCCAGACAGACTGCAACCACCTGCCGGACACGCGGGAACCACCGGCTCGACCCGCCGGAACCACTGCCAGACATGCAAAATCACCTGCCGGCTACACCAGAACCACTTGGCAAACAATCCGGAATCACCTGAAGGGCATGCCGGAACCACCTCTCAGACATGCCAGAACCACGTGCCAATGACACCAGAAGCACCTGCCGAGCATGCCGGAACCACCTGCTCGACTCGCCAGAACCACCTGCCAGTCATGCAAAAATCACCTGCCGGCTTCGCCACAACCAGTTGGTGAACACTTCCCCATCACCTGCCGGGCTTGCTGGAACCACCTGCCGGTCACGTCAAAATCACCTGCCAACTACGCCAGAACCACTTGTCGACACTGCGGAAACACCTGTCGGGCCGGCCAGAACTACATCTCAGACGTGCCAGAACCTTGTGCGTGTGATGCCGGAACCACACCCCGAACAGACGGAAACCACCTGCCAGACCCGCCTGAACCACCTGCCGAGCACGCCGGAGCCACCTGTTCGACTCACCGGAAGCACCTGCCAGACAGGCCAAAATCAACAGCTGGCTATGCGAGAACCATCTGGCGGACAGTCCGGAATCACCTGCCGGGCATGCAGGAACCACCTCTCAGATGTAACGGAACCACGAGCCGGACACGCTGGAACCACGTCCTGGACAGACTGGAACCACCTGCCGAGCACTCCGGAACCACCTGCTCGACTCGCACGACCCACGTGCTGGACACGCCAAAATGAACTTTCGGCTACACCAGAACCACTTACCCGACACTCCAGAATCACCTGCCTGGCATGCCAGAACCACCTCTCACACGTTCCAGAAGCACGTGCCGGACATGCCGGAACGACCGATCGGACAGTACGGAACCACCTGCCAGACACGCCGGAACCAACTGCTGAACACGCCACAGCCACCTGCTCGACTCGCCGGATCCACCGGCCGGACAGGCCAATATCAACTGCTGGCTATGCCAGAACCACCTGGGGGACAGTCCGGAATCACCTGCCAGCCATGGCGGAACCACCTCTCAGACGTACAAGAACCACGTGCCGGACAAGCTCGAAACACTTACTGGACAGACTGGAACCACCTGCCGGCCACGCCTGAACCACCTGCCGAGCACGATGGAACCACCTGCCGGACACGCCAAAATCACCTGCGGGGTACACCAGAACCACTTGGAGAACTCTCCGGGATGACCTGCCGGGCATGCTGGAACCACCTCTCAGACGTACCAGAAGCACGTGGCGGACACCCCAGCACCACCTGCCGGACAGACCGCAACCACCTGCCAGACAGGCCGGAACCACCGGCTCGACCCGACGGAACCACCGCCGGACATGCAAAATCACCTGCCGGCTACGCCAGAACCACTTGGCGAACACTCCGGAATCACCTGCCGGGCATGCCGGAACCACCTCTCAGACATGCCAGAACCACGTGCCAATGACCCCGGAAGCACCTGTCGAGCACGCCGGAACCACCTGCTCGACTCGCCAGAACCACCTGCCGGACACGCCAAAATCACCTGCCGGCTACGCCACAACCACTCGGCAGGCACTCCGGTATCAGCTGCCGGGCATGCCGGAACCACCTCTCAGAGGTGCCAGAACCACATGCCGGAGAGACTGGAAGCAACTGCCGAACTCGCCGGAAACACCTGCTGGACATGCCGGAACCACCTGCCTGACAGTCCAAAATCATATGCCGGCTATGCCAAAACCACTTGGTGGACGCTCCAGAATCTCCTGGAGGGCATGCCGGAACCACGTCATGGACAGACTGCAAACACCTGCCAGACACGCCAGAACCACCTTCTCGAGTCGCCAGAACCACCTGCCGGACACGCCAAAATCACCTGCCGGCTACGCCACAACCAGTTGGTGAACACTTCGGAATCACCTGCCGCGCTTGCCGGAACCACCTGCCGGTCACGCCAAAATCACCTGCCGGCTACGCCAGAACCACTCGGCAGAGACTCCGGAACCACCTCCAGGACAGACCAGAATCACCTGCCGGACACGCCGGAACCACCTGCTCGACTCGCCAGAGCCACCTGCCGGACACGCCAAAATCACCTGCCGGCTACGCCAGAACCACTCGGCAGAGACTCCGGAACCACCTCCAGGACAGACCGGAATCACCTGCCGGACACGCCGGGACCACCTGCTTGACTCGCCAGAACCACCTGCCGGACACGCCAAAATCACCAGCCGGCTACTCCACAACCACTTGTCGAACACTCCAGAATCACCTGCCGGGCATGTTGGAAGCACCTCTCAGACGCGCCAGAACCATGTGGCAGAGAGTCCGGAATCACCTGTTGGGCATGTGGAACCACCTCTGAGACGTACCAGAACCACCTGCCGGACACGCCAAAATCACCTGCCGGCTATGCCAGAACCACTTGGCGGACACTCCGGAATCACCTGCCGGGCATGCCAGAACCAGCTCTCAGAAACACCAGAACCACATGCTGGACACGCCGGAAGCACCTGCTGAGCATGCCTGAGCCACCTGCTCGACTCGCAAGAAACACCTGCCGGACACGCCAAAATCACCTGCCGAGTACGCCAGAACCACTTGGCGGACACTCCGGAATCACAGGTCGGGCATGCCAGAACCACCTCTCAGACTTGCCAGAACCATGGTCCGGACACGCCGGTACCACCTGCCGAGTATGCCGGAAACACCTGATCCACTCCCGAGGACCACCTGCTGGACACGCCAAAATCACCTGCTGGCTACGCCAGAACCACTCGGCAGACACTCCGGAATAACCTGCCAGGCATGCCGGAACCACCTATTAGACATGCCAGAAGGACGTGTCGGACACGCCGGAAACACCTACCGGACAGACCGGAACCACCTGCCAGACATCCAGGAACCACCTGCCGAGCACGCCGGAGCTGCGTGCTCGATAGGCCGGAACCACCTGCCAGACAGGCCAAAATCAACAGCTGGCTATGCTAGAAACACCTGGCGGACAGTCCAAAATCACCTGCCTGGCATGCAGGAACCACCTCTCAGACGTAACAGAACCACGTTCCGGACACGCTGGAACCACATCCTGGACAGACTGGAACCACCTGCCGAGCTCGCCGGAACCACCTGCTCGACTGGCAGGACAATCGTGCCGGACACGCCAAAAGGAACTGCCGGCTACACCAGAACCACTTAACCGACACTCCAGAATCACCTGCCTGGCATGCCAGAACCACCTCTCAGACGTGCCAGAAGCACGTGCCGGACATGCCGGAACGACCTACGGGACAGACCGGAACCACCTGCCTGACATGCCCGAACCACCTGCCGAGCACGCCAGAGCCACCTGCTCCCCTTGCCGGAACCACCTGCCAGACAGGCCAAAATCAACAGCTGGCTGTGCGAGAACCACCTGGGGGACAGTCCGGAATCACCTGCCAGCCATGGCGGAACCACCTCTCAGACGTACCAGAACCACGTGCCGGACAATCTGGAAACACGTACTGGACAGACTGGAACCACCTGCCGGCCACGCCTGAACCACCTGCCGAGCACGACGGAACCACCTGCCGGACACGCCAAAATCACCTGCGGGCTACTCCACAACCACTTGGAGGACTCTCTGGGATGACCTGCCAGGCATGCTGGAACCACCTCTCAGACGCGCCAGAACCATGTGGCAGACAGTCCGGAATCACCTGTTGGGCATGTGGAACCACCTCTGAGACGTACCAGAACCACCTGCCGGACACGCCAAAATCACCTGCCGGCTACGCCAGAACCACTTGGCGGACACTCCGGAATCACCTGCCGGGCATGCCAGCACAACCTCTCAGAAGTGCCAGAAGCACGTGCCGGACAGGCCGGAACCATCTCCCGGACAGACTGGAACCACAGGAAACACTCGCCGGAACCACCTGCTTGACTCACCGGTCCCACCTGCAGGACACACCAAAATCACCTGCCCGCTACACCAGAACCACTTGGCGCACAAGCCGGAATCACGTGAAGGGCATGCCGGCACAACCTCACAGACGTGCCAGAACCTCCTGCCGGACACCTCAGAACCACCTGCCAGACAGACTGCAACCACCTGCCGGACACGCGGGAACCACCGGCTCGACCCGCCGGAACCACTGCCAGACATGCAAAATCACCTGCCGGCTACACCAGAACCACTTGGCAAACAATCCGGAATCACCTGAAGGGCATGCCGGAACCACCTCTCAGACATGCCAGAACCACGTGCCAATGACACCAGAAGCACCTGCCGAGCATGCCGGAACCACCTGCTCGACTCGCCAGAACCACCTGCCAGTCATGCAAAAATCACCTGCCGGCTTCGCCACAACCAGTTGGTGAACACTTCCCCATCACCTGCCGGGCTTGCTGGAACCACCTGCCGGTCACGTCAAAATCACCTGCCAACTACGCCAGAACCACTTGTCGACACTGCGGAAACACCTGTCGGGCCGGCCAGAACTACATCTCAGACGTGCCAGAACCTTGTGCGTGTGATGCCGGAACCACACCCCGAACAGACGGAAACCACCTGCCAGACCCGCCTGAACCACCTGCCGAGCACGCCGGAGCCACCTGTTCGACTCACCGGAAGCACCTGCCAGACAGGCCAAAATCAACAGCTGGCTATGCGAGAACCATCTGGCGGACAGTCCGGAATCACCTGCCGGGCATGCAGGAACCACCTCTCAGATGTAACGGAACCACGAGCCGGACACGCTGGAACCACGTCCTGGACAGACTGGAACCACCTGCCGAGCACTCCGGAACCACCTGCTCGACTCGCACGACCCACGTGCTGGACACGCCAAAATGAACTTTCGGCTACACCAGAACCACTTACCCGACACTCCAGAATCACCTGCCTGGCATGCCAGAACCACCTCTCACACGTTCCAGAAGCACGTGCCGGACATGCCGGAACGACCGATCGGACAGTACGGAACCACCTGCCAGACACGCCGGAACCACCTGCTGAACACGCCACAGCCACCTGCTCGACTCGCCGGATCCACCGGCCGGACAGGCCAATATCAACTGCTGGCTATGCCAGAACCACCTGGGGGACAGTCCGGAATCACCTGCCAGCCATGGCGGAACCACCTCTCAGACGTACAAGAACCACGTGCCGGACAAGCTCGAAACACTTACTGGACAGACTGGAACCACCTGCCGGCCACGCCTGAACCACCTGCCGAGCACGATGGAACCACCTGCCGGACACGCCAAAATCACCTGCGGGGTACACCAGAACCACTTGGAGAACTCTCCGGGATGACCTGCCGGGCATGCTGGAACCACCTCTCAGACGTACCAGAAGCACGTGGCGGACACCCCAGCACCACCTGCCGGACAGACCGCAACCACCTGCCAGACAGGCCGGAACCACCGGCTCGACCCGACGGAACCACCGCCGGACATGCAAAATCACCTGCCGGCTACGCCAGAACCACTTGGCGAACACTCCGGCATCACCTGCCGGGCATGCCGGAACCACCTCTCAGACATGCCAGAACCACGTGCCAATGACCCCGGAAGCACCTGCCGAGCACGCCGGAACCACCTGCTCGACTCGCCAGAACCACCTGCCGTACACGCCAAAATCACCTGCCGGCTACGCCACAACCACTCGGCAGGCACTCCGGTATCAGCTGCCGGGCATGCCGGAACCACCTCTCAGAGGTGCCAGAACCACATGCCGGAGAGACTGGAAGCAACTGCCGAACTCGCCGGAAACACCTGCTGGACATGCCGGAACCACCTGCCTGACAGTCCAAAATCATATGCCGGCTATGCCAAAACCACTTGGTGGACGCTCCAGAATCTCCTGGAGGGCATGCCGGAACCACGTCATGGACAGACTGCAAACACCTGCCAGACACGCCAGAACCACCTTCTCGAGTCGCCAGAACCACCTGCCGGACACGCCAAAATCACCTGCCGGCTACGCCACAACCAGTTGGTGAACACTTCGGAATCACCTGCCGCGCTTGCCGGAACCACCTGCCGGTCACGCCAAAATCACCTGCCGGCTACGCCAGAACCACTCGGCAGAGACTCCGGAACCACCTCCAGGACAGACCAGAATCACCTGCCGGACACGCCGGAACCACCTGCTCGACTCGCCAGAGCCACCTGCCGGACACGCCAAAATCACCTGCCGGCTACGCCAGAACCACTCGGCAGAGACTCCGGAACCACCTCCAGGACAGACCGGAATCACCTGCCGGACACGCCGGGACCACCTGCTTGACTCGCCAGAACCACCTGCCGGACACGCCAAAATCACCAGCCGGCTACTCCACAACCACTTGTCGAACACTCCAGAATCACCTGCCGGGCATGTTGGAAGCACCTCTCAGACGCGCCAGAACCATGTGGCAGAGAGTCCGGAATCACCTGTTGGGCATGTGGAACCACCTCTGAGACGTACCAGAACCACCTGCCGGACACGCCAAAATCACCGGCCGGCTATGCCAGAACCACTTGGCGGACACTCCGGAATCACCTGCCGGGCATGCCAGAACCAGCTCTCAGAAACACCAGAACCACATGCTGGACACGCCGGAAGCACCTGCTGAGCATGCCTGAGCCACCTGCTCGACTCGCAAGAAACACCTGCCGGACACGCCAAAATCACCTGCCGAGTACGCCAGAACCACTTGGCGGACACTCCGGAATCACAGGTCGGGCATGCCAGAACCACCTCTCAGACTTGCCAGAACCATGTTCCGGACACGCCGGTACCACCTGCCGAGTATGCCGGAAACACCTGATCCACTCCCGAGGACCACCTGCTGGACACGCCAAAATCACCTGCTGGCTACGCCAGAACCACTCGGCAGACACTCCGGAATAACCTGCCAGGCATGCCGGAACCACCTATTAGACATGCCAGAAGGACGTGTCGGACACGCCGGAAACACCTACCGGACAGACCGGAACCACCTGCCAGACATCCAGGAACCACCTGCCGAGCACGCCGGAGCTGCGTGCTCGATAGGCCGGAACCACCTGCCAGACAGGCCAAAATCAACAGCTGGCTATGCTAGAAACACCTGGCGGACAGTCCAAAATCACCTGCCTGGCATGCAGGAACCACCTCTCAGACGTAACAGAACCACGTTCCGGACACGCTGGAACCACATCCTGGACAGACTGGAACCACCTGCCGAGCTCGCCGGAACCACCTGCTCGACTGGCAGGACAATCGTGCCGGACACGCCAAAAGGAACTGCCGGCTACACCAGAACCACTTAACCGACACTCCAGAATCACCTGCCTGGCATGCCAGAACCACCTCTCAGACGTGCCAGAAGCACGTGCCGGACATGCCGGAACGACCTACGGGACAGACCGGAACCACCTGCCTGACATGCCCGAACCACCTGCCGAGCACGCCAGAGCCACCTGCTCCCCTTGCCGGAACCACCTGCCAGACAGGCCAAAATCAACAGCTGGCTGTGCGAGAACCACCTGGGGGACAGTCCGGAATCACCTGCCAGCCATGGCGGAACCACCTCTCAGACGTACCAGAACCACGTGCCGGACAATCTGGAAACACGTACTGGACAGACTGGAACCACCTGCCGGCCACGCCTGAACCACCTGCCGAGCACGACGGAACCACCTGCCGGACACGCCAAAATCACCTGCGGGCTACTCCACAACCACTTGGAGGACTCTCCGGGATGACCTGCCGGGCATGCTGGAACCACCTCTCAGACGCGCCAGAACCATGTGGCAGACAGTCCGGAATCACCTGTTGGGCATGTGGAACCACCTCTGAGACGTACCAGAACCACCTGCCGGACACGCCAAAATCACCTGCCGGCTACGCCAGAACCACTTGGCGGACACTCCGGAATCACCTGCCGGGCATGCCAGCACAACCTCTCAGAAGTGCCAGAAGCACGTGCCGGACAGGCCGGAACCATATCCCGGACAGACTGGAACCACAGGAAACACTCGCCGGAACCACCTGCTTGACTCACCGGTCCCACCTGCAGGACACACCAAAATCACCTGCCCGCTACACCAGAACCACTTGGCGCACAAGCCGGAATCACGTGAAGGGCATGCCGGCACAACCTCACAGACGTGCCAGAACCTCCTGCCGGACACCTCAGAACCACCTGCCAGACAGACTGCAACCACCTGCCGGACACGCGGGAACCACCGGCTCGACCCGCCGGAACCACTGCCAGACATGCAAAATCACCTGCCGGCTACACCAGAACCACTTGGCAAACAATCCGGAATCACCTGAAGGGCATGCCGGAACCACCTCTCAGACATGCCAGAACCACGTGCCAATGACACCAGAAGCACCTGCCGAGCATGCCGGAACCACCTGCTCGACTCGCCAGAACCACCTGCCAGTCATGCAAAAATCACCTGCCGGCTTCGCCACAACCAGTTGGTGAACACTTCCCCATCACCTGCCGGGCTTGCTGGAACCACCTGCCGGTCACGTCAAAATCACCTGCCAACTACGCCAGAACCACTTGTCGACACTGCGGAAACACCTGTCGGGCCGGCCAGAACTACATCTCAGACGTGCCAGAACCTTGTGCGTGTGATGCCGGAACCACACCCCGAACAGACGGAAACCACCTGCCAGACCCGCCTGAACCACCTGCCGAGCACGCCGGAGCCACCTGTTCGACTCACCGGAAGCACCTGCCAGACAGGCCAAAATCAACAGCTGGCTATGCGAGAACCATCTGGCGGACAGTCCGGAATCACCTGCCGGGCATGCAGGAACCACCTCTCAGATGTAACGGAACCACGAGCCGGACACGCTGGAACCACGTCCTGGACAGACTGGAACCACCTGCCGAGCACTCCGGAACCACCTGCTCGACTCGCACGACCCACGTGCTGGACACGCCAAAATGAACTTTCGGCTACACCAGAACCACTTACCCGACACTCCAGAATCACCTGCCTGGCATGCCAGAACCACCTCTCACACGTTCCAGAAGCACGTGCCGGACATGCCGGAACGACCGATCGGACAGTACGGAACCACCTGCCAGACACGCCGGAACCACCTGCTGAACACGCCACAGCCACCTGCTCGACTCGCCGGATCCACCGGGCGGACAGGCCAATATCAACTGCTGGCTATGCCAGAACCACCTGGGGGACAGTCTGGGATCACCTGCCAGCAATGGCGGAACCACCTCTCAGACGTACAAGAACCACGTGCCGGACAAGCTGGAAACACTTACTGGACAGACTGGAACCACCTGCCGGCCACGCCTGAACCACCTGCCGAGCACGACGGAACCACCTGCCGGACACGCCAAAATCACCTCCGGGGTACACCAGAACCACTTGGAGAACTCTCCGGGATGACCTGCCGGGCATGCTGGAACCACCTCTCAGACGTACCAGAAGCACGTGGCGGACACCCCAGCACCACCTGCCGGACAGACCGCAACCACCTGCCGGACAGACCGCAACCACCGGCTTGACCCGCCGGAACCACCGCCGGACATGCAAAATCACCTGCCGGCTACGCCAGAACCACTTGGCGAACACTCCGGAATCACCTGCCGGGCATGCCGGAACCACCTCTCAGACATGCCAGAACCACGTGCCAATGACCCCGGAATCACCTGCCGAGCACGCCGGAACCACCTGCTCGACTCGCCAGAACCACCTGCCGGACACGCCAAAATCACCTGCCGGCTACGCCACAACCACTCGGCAGGCACTCCGGTATCAGCTGCCGGGCATGCCGGAACCACCTCTCAGAGGTGCCAGAACCACATGCCGGAGAGACTGGAAGCAACTGCCGAGCTCGCCGGAAACACCTGCTGGACATGCCGCAACCACCTGCCTGACAGTCCAAAATCATATGCCGGCTATGCCAAAACCACTTGGTGGACACTCCAGAATCACCTGGAGGGCATGCCGGAACCACGTCATGGACAGACTGCAAACACCTGCCGGACACGCCAGAACCACCTTCTCGACTCGCGAGAACCACCTGCCGGACACGCCAAAATCACCTGCCGGCTACGCCACAACCAGTTGGTGAACACTTCGGAATCACCTGCCGCGCTTGCCAGAACCACCTGCGGGTCACGCCAAAATCACCTGCCGGCTACGCCAGAACCACTCAGCAGAGACTCCGGAACAACCTCCAGGACAGACCGGAATCACCTGCCGGACACGCCGGGACCACCTGCTTGACTCGCGAGAACCACCTGCCGGACACGCCAAAATCACCAGCCGGCTACTCCACAACCACTTGTCGGACACTCCAGAATCACCTGCCGGGCATGTTGGAACCACCTCTCAGAGGTGCCACAACAACATGCTGGAGACTGCGGAAGCACCTGCTGAGAAGGCCGGAAGTTCCTGATCCACTCCACAAAACCACCTGCTGTACACGCCAAAATCACCTGCCGGCTACGCCACAACCAGTTGGTGAACATTTCGGAATCAACTGCCGGGCTTGCTGGAAGCACCTGCCGGTCACGCCAATATCACCTGCCAGCTACACCAGAACCGCTTGGCGGACACTCCGGAAACACCTGTCGGGCCTGCCAGAACCACATCTCAGACGTGCCAGAACCATGTGCCCGAGATGCCGGAACCACACCCCGAACAGACTGAAACCACCTGCCAGACGCGCCTGAACCACCTGCCGAGCACACTGGAACCACCTGCTCGACTCGCCGGAACCACCTACCTGACACGCAAAAACCACCGGCCGGGTATGCCAGAACCACTTGGTGGTCACTCCGGAATCATCTGCCAGACATGCCAGAAGCAGCTCTCAGACACACCAGAACAACCTGCCGGAGACGCCAGAAGCACCTGCGGAGCATGCCTGACCCACGTGCTCGACTCGCAAGAAACACCTGCCACACACGCCAAAATCACCTGCCTGCTACACCAGAAGCACTTGGCAGACAAGCCGGAATCACGTGAAGGGCATGCCGTCACAATCTCTCAGACGTGCCAGAACCTCGTGCCGGACACCCCAGAACACCCTGCCGGACAGACCGGAACCACCTGCCGGACACGCCGGAACCACCGGCGCGACTCGCCGCAACCACCCCCGGACATGCAAAAACACCTGCCGGCTACGCCAGAAACACTTGGCGAACACACCGGAATCCCCTGCCGGGCATGTCGGAAGCACCTCTCAGACATGTCAGAACCACGTGCCAAGGACACCGGAAGCACCTGCCGAGCACGCCGGAACCACCTGCTCGACTCGCCAGAACCACCTGCCGCACACGCCAAAATCACCTGCCAGGTATGCCAGAACCACTTTGTGGACACTCCGAAATCATCTGCCGGACATGCCAGAACCAGCTCTCAGACACACCAGAACCACATGCCGGACACGCCGGAAGCACCTGCTGAGCATGCCTGAGCCACCTGCTCGACTCGCAAGAAACACCTGCCGGACACGCCAAAATCACCTGCCGAGTACGCCAGAACCACTCGGCAGACACTCCGGAATAACCTGCCGGGCATGCCGGAACCACCTCTTAGACATGCCAGAAGGACGTGTCGGACACGCCGGAAACACCTACCGGACAGACCGGAACCACCTGCCAGACATCCCGGAACCACCTGCCGAGCACGCCGGAGCCGCCTGCTCGATAGGCTGGAACCACCTGCCAGACAGGCCAAAATCAACAGCTGGCTGTGCGAGAACCATCTGGCGGACAGTCAGGAATCACCTGCTGGGCATGCAGGAACCACCTCTCAGATGTAACGGAACCACGAACCGGACAAGCTGGAAACATGTACTGGACAGACTGGAACCACCTGCCGGCCACGCCTGAACCACCTGCTGAGCACGATGGAACCACCTGCCGGACACGACAAAATCACCTGCGGGCTACTCCACAACCACTTGGAGGACTCTCCGGGATGACCTGCCGGGCATGCTGGAGCCACCTCTCAGACGTGCCAGAACCATGTGGCAGAGAGTCCGGAATCACCTGTTGGGCATGTGGAACCACTTCTGAGACGTACCAGAACCACCTGCCGGACACGCCAAAATCACCTGCCGGCTACGCCAGAACCACTTGGCGGACACTCCGGAATCAGCTGCCGGGCATGCCAGCACAACCTCTCAGAAGTGCCAGAAGCACGTGCCGGACAGGCCGGAACCATCTCCCGGACAGCCTGGAACCACAGGAATCACTCGCCGGAACCACCTGTTTGACTCACCGGTCCCACCTTCAGGACACACCAAAATCACCTGCCCGCTACACCAGAACCACTTGGGGCAAAAGCCGGAATCACGTGAAGGGCATGCCGGCACAACCTCACAGACGTGCCAGAACCTCCTGCCGGACACCTCAGAACCACCTGCCAGACAGACTGCAACCACCTGCCGGACACGCGGGAAGCACCGGCTCGACCCGCCGGAACCACTGCCAGACATGCAAAATCACCTGCCGGCTACACCAGAACCACTTGGCAAACACTCCGGAATCACCTGCCGGGCATGCCGGAACCACCTCTCAGACATGCCAGAACCACGTGCCAATGACACCAGAAGCACCTGCCGAGCATGCCGGAACCACCTGCTCGACTCGCCAGAACCACCTGCCAGTCATGCAAAAATGACCTGCCGGCTTCGCCACAACCAGTTGGTGAACACTTCCCCATCACCTGCCGGGCTTGCTGGAACCACCTGCCGGTCATGTCAAAATCACCTGCCAACTACGCCAGAACCACTTGTCGACACTGCGGAAACACCTGTCGGGCCGGCCAGAACTACATCTCAGACGTGCCAGAACCTTGTGCGTGTGATGCCGGAACCACACCCCGAACAGACGGAGACCACCTGCCAGACCCGCCTGAACCACCTGCCGAGCACGCCGGAGCCACCTGTTCGACTCACCGGAAGCACCTGCCAGACAGGCCAAAATCAACAGCTGGCTATGCGAGAACCATCTGGCGGACAGTCCGGAATCACCTGCCGGGCATGCAGGAACCACCTCTCAGACGTAACAGAACCACGTTCCGGACACGCTGGAACCACATCCTGGACAGACTGGAACCACCTGCCGAGCTCGCCGGAACCACCTGCTCGACTGGCAGGACAATCGTGCCGGACACGCCAAAAGGAACTGCCGGCTACACCAGAACCACTTAACCGACACTCCAGAATCACCTGCCTGGCATGCCAGAACCACCTCTCAGACGTGCCAGAAGCACGTGCCGGACATGCCGGGACGACCTACGGGACAGACCGGAACCACCTGCCTGACATGCCGGAACCACCTGCCGAGCACGCCAGAGCCACCTGCTCCCCTTGCCGGAACCCCCTACCAGACAGGCCAAAATCAACAGCTGGCTGTGCGAGAACCACCTGGGGGACAGTCCGGAATCACCTGCCAGCCATGGCGGAACCACCTCTCAGACGTACCAGAACCACGTGCCGGACAATCTGGAAACACGTACTGGACAGACTGGAACCACCTGCCGGCCACGCCTGAACCACCTGCCGAGCACGACGGAACCACCTGCCGGACACGCCAAAATCACCTGCGGGCTACTCCACAACCACTTGGAGGACTCTCCGGGATGACCTGCCGGGCATGCTGGAACCACCTCTCAGACGCGCCAGAACCATGTGGCAGACAGTCCGGAATCACCTGTTGGGCATGTGGAACCACCTCTGAGACGTACCAGAACCACCTGCCGGACACGCCAAAATCACCTGCCGGCTACGCCAGAACCACTTGGCGGACACTCCGGAATCACCTGCCGGGCATGCCAGCACAACCTCTCAGAAGTGCCAGAAGCACGTGCCGGACAGGCCGGAACCATCTCCCGGACAGACTGGAACCACAGGAAACACTCGCCGGAACCACCTGCTTGACTCACCGGTCCCACCTGCAGGACACACCAAAATCACCTGCCCGCTACACCAGAACCACTTGGCGCACAAGCCGGAATCACGTGAAGGGCATGCCGGCACAACCTCACAGACGTGCCAGAACCTCCTGCCGGACACCTCAGAACCACCTGCCAGACAGACTGCAACCACCTGCCGGACACGCGGGAACCACCGGCTCGACCCGCCGGAACCACTGCCAGACATGCAAAATCACCTGCCGGCTACACCAGAACCACTTGGCAAACAATCCGGAATCACCTGAAGGGCATGCCGGAACCACCTCTCAGACATGCCAGAACCACGTGCCAATGACACCAGAAGCACCTGCCGAGCATGCCGGAACCACCTGCTCGACTCGCCAGAACCACCTGCCAGTCATGCAAAAATCACCTGCCGGCTTCGCCACAACCAGTTGGTGAACACTTCCCCATCACCTGCCGGGCTTGCTGGAACCACCTGCCGGTCACGTCAAAATCACCTGCCAACTACGCCAGAACCACTTGTCGACACTGCGGAAACACCTGTCGGGCCGGCCAGAACTACATCTCAGACGTGCCAGAACCTTGTGCGTGTGATGCCGGAACCACACCCCGAACAGACGGAGACCACCTGCCAGACCCGCCTGAACCACCTGCCGAGCACGCCGGAGCCACCTGTTCGACTCACCGGAAGCACCTGCCAGACAGGCCAAAATCAACAGCTGGCTATGCGAGAGCCATCTGGCGGACAGTCCGGAATCACCTGCCGGGCATGCAGGAACCACCTCTCAGATGTAACGGAACCACGAGCCGGACACGCTAGAACCACGTCCTGGACAGACTGGAACCACCTGCCGAGCACTCCGGAACCACCTGCTCGAATCGCACGACCCACGTGCTGGACACGCCAAAATGAACTTTCGGCTACACCAGAACCACTTACCCGACACTCCAGAATCACCTGCCTGGCATGCCAGAACCACCTCTCACACGTTCCAGAAGCACGTGCCGGACATGCCGGAACGACCTATCGGACAGAACGGAACCACCTGCCAGACACGCCGGAACCACCTGCTGAACACGCCACAGCCACCTGCTCGACTCGCCGGATCCACCGGGCGGACAGGCCAATATCAACTGCTGGCTATGCCAGAACCACCTGGGGGACAGTCTGGGATCACCTGCCAGCAATGGCGGAACCACCTCTCAGACGTACAAGAACCACGTGCCGGACAAGCTGGAAACACTTACTGGACAGACTGGAACCACCTGCCGGCCACGCCTGAACCACCTGCCGAGCACGACGGAACCACCTGCCGGACACGCCAAAATCACCTCCGGGGTACACCAGAACCACTTGGAGAACTCTCCGGGATGACCTGCCGGGCATGCTGGAACCACCTCTCAGACGTACCAGAAGCACGTGGCGGACACCCCAGCACCACCTGCCGGACAGACCGCAACCACCTGCCGGACAGACCGCAACCACCGGCTCGACCCGCCGGAACCACCGCCGGACATGCAAAATCACCTGCCGGCTACGCCAGAACCACTTGGCGAACACTCCGGAATCACCTGCCGGGCATGCCGGAACCACCTCTCAGACATGCCAGAACCACGTGCCAATGACCCCGGAATCACCTGCCGAGCACGCCGGAACCACCTGCTCGACTCGCCAGAACCACCTGCCGGACACGCCAAAATCACCTGCCGGCTACGCCACAACCACTCGGCAGGCACTCCGGTATCAGCTGCCGGGCATGCCGGAACCACCTCTCAGAGGTGCCAGAACCACATGCCGGAGAGACTGGAAGCAACTGCCGAGCTCGCCGGAAACACCTGCTGGACATGCCGCAACCACCTGCCTGACAGTCCAAAATCATATGCCGGCTATGCCAAAACCACTTGGTGGACACTCCAGAATCACCTGGAGGGCATGCCGGAACCACGTCATGGACAGACTGCAAACACCTGCCGGACACGCCAGAACCACCTTCTCGACTCGCGAGAACCACCTGCCGGACACGCCAAAATCACCTGCCGGCTACGCCACAACCAGTTGGTGAACACTTCGGAATCACCTGCCGCGCTTGCCAGAACCACCTGCGGGTCACGCCAAAATCACCTGCCGGCTACGCCAGAACCACTCAGCAGAGACTCCGGAACAACCTCCAGGACAGACCGGAATCACCTGCCGGACACGCCGGGACCACCTGCTTGACTCGCGAGAACCACCTGCCGGACACGCCAAAATCACCAGCCGGCTACTCCACAACCACTTGTCGGACACTCCAGAATCACCTGCCGGGCATGTTGGAACCACCTCTCAGAGGTGCCACAACAACATGCTGGAGACTGCGGAAGCACCTGCTGAGAAGGCCGGAAGTTCCTGATCCACTCCACAAAACCACCTGCTGTACACGCCAAAATCACCTGCCGGCTACGCCACAACCAGTTGGTGAACATTTCGGAATCAACTGCCGGGCTTGCTGGAAGCACCTGCCGGTCACGCCAATATCACCTGCCAGCTACACCAGAACCGCTTGGCGGACACTCCGGAAACACCTGTCGGGCCTGCCAGAACCACATCTCAGACGTGCCAGAACCATGTGCCCGAGATGCCGGAACCACACCCCGAACAGACTGAAACCACCTGCCAGACGCGCCTGAACCACCTGCCGAGCACACTGGAACCACCTGCTCGACTCGCCGGAACCACCTACCTGACACGCAAAAACCACCGGCCGGGTATGCCAGAACCACTTGGTGGTCACTCCGGAATCATCTGCCAGACATGCCAGAAGCAGCTCTCAGACACACCAGAACAACCTGCCGGAGACGCCAGAAGCACCTGCGGAGCATGCCTGACCCACGTGCTCGACTCGCAAGAAACACCTGCCAGACGCGCCAAAATCACCTGCCTGCTACACCAGAAGCACTTGGCAGACAAGCCGGAATCACGTGAAGGGCATGCCGTCACAATCTCTCAGACGTGCCAGAACCTCGTGCCGGACACCCCAGAACACCCTGCCGGACAGACCGGAACCACCTGCCGGACACGCCGGAACCACCGGCGCGACTCGCCGCAACCACCCCCGGACATGCAAAAACACCTGCCGGCTACGCCAGAAACACTTGGTGAACACACCGGAATCCCCTGCCGGGCATGTCGGAAGCACCTCTCAGACATGTCAGAACCACGTGCCAAGGACACCGGAAGCACCTGCCGAGCACGCCGGAACCACCTGCTCGACTCGCCAGAACCACCTGCCGCACACGCCAAAATCACCTGCCAGGTATGCCAGAACCACTTTGTGGACACTCCGAAATCATCTGCCGGACATGCCAGAACCAGCTCTCAGACACACCAGAACCACATGCCGGACACGCCGGAAGCACCTGCTGAGCATGCCTGAGCCACCTGCTCGACTCGCAAGAAACACCTGCCGGACACGCCAAAATCACCTGCCGAGTACGCCAGAACCACTCGGCAGACACTCCGGAATAACCTGCCGGGCATGCCGGAACCACCTCTTAGACATGCCAGAAGGACGTGTCGGACACGCCGGAAACACCTACCGGACAGACCGGAACCACCTGCCAGACATCCCGGAACCACCTGCCGAGCACGCCGGAGCCGCCTGCTCGATAGGCTGGAACCACCTGCCAGACAGGCCAAAATCAACAGCTGGCTGTGCGAGAACCATCTGGCGGACAGTCAGGAATCACCTGCTGGGCATGCAGGAACCACCTCTCAGATGTAACGGAACCACGAACCGGACAAGCTGGAAACATGTACTGGACAGACTGGAACCACCTGCCGGCCACGCCTGAACCACCTGCTGAGCACGATGGAACCACCTGCCGGACACGACAAAATCACCTGCGGGCTACTCCACAACCACTTGGAGGACTCTCCGGGATGACCTGCCGGGCATGCTGGAGCCACCTCTCAGACGTGCCAGAACCATGTGGCAGAGAGTCCGGAATCACCTGTTGGGCATGTGGAACCACTTCTGAGACGTACCAGAACCACCTGCCGGACACGCCAAAATCACCTGCCGGCTACGCCAGAACCACTTGGCGGACACTCCGGAATCAGCTGCCGGGCATGCCAGCACAACCTCTCAGAAGTGCCAGAAGCACGTGCCGGACAGGCCGGAACCATCTCCCGGACAGCCTGGAACCACAGGAATCACTCGCCGGAACCACCTGTTTGACTCACCGGTCCCACCTTCAGGACACACCAAAATCACCTGCCCGCTACACCAGAACCACTTGGGGCAAAAGCCGGAATCACGTGAAGGGCATGCCGGCACAACCTCACAGACGTGCCAGAACCTCCTGCCGGACACCTCAGAACCACCTGCCAGACAGACTGCAACCACCTGCCGGACACGCGGGAAGCACCGGCTCGACCCGCCGGAACCACTGCCAGACATGCAAAATCACCTGCCGGCTACACCAGAACCACTTGGCAAACACTCCGGAATCACCTGCCGGGCATGCCGGAACCACCTCTCAGACATGCCAGAACCACGTGCCAATGACACCAGAAGCACCTGCCGAGCATGCCGGAACCACCTGCTCGACTCGCCAGAACCACCTGCCAGTCATGCAAAAATCACCTGCCGGCTTCGCCACAACCAGTTGGTGAACACTTCCCCATCACCTGCCGGGCTTGCTGGAACCACCTGCCGGTCATGTCAAAATCACCTGCCAACTACGCCAGAACCACTTGTCGACACTGCGGAAACACCTGTCGGGCCGGCCAGAACTACATCTCAGACGTGCCAGAACCTTGTGCGTGTGATGCCGGAACCACACCCCGAACAGACGGAGACCACCTGCCAGACCCGCCTGAACCACCTGCCGAGCACGCCGGAGCCACCTGTTCGACTCACCGGAAGCACCTGCCAGACAGGCCAAAATCAACAGCTGGCTATGCGAGAACCATCTGGCGGACAGTCCGGAATCACCTGCCGGGCATGCAGGAACCACCTCTCAGATGTAACGGAACCACGAGCCGGACACGCTGGAACCACGTCCTGGACAGACTGGAACCACCTGCCGAGCACTCCGGAACCACCTGCTCGACTCGCACGACCCACGTGCTGGACACGCCAAAATGAACTTTCGGCTACACCAGAACCACTTACCCGACACTCCAGAATCACCTGCCTGGCATGCCAGAACCACCTCTCACACGTTCCAGAAGCACGTGCCGGACATGCCGGAACGACCTATCGGACAGAACGGAACCACCTGCCAGACACGCCGGAACCACCTGCTGAACACGCCACAGCCACCTGCTCGACTCGCCGGATCCACCGGCCGGACAGGCCAATATCAACTGCTGGCTATGCCAGAACCACCTGGGGGACAGTCCGGAATCACCTGCCAGCCATGGCGGAACCACCTCTCAGACGTACAAGAACCGCGTGCCGGACAAGCTGGAAACACTTACTGGACAGACTGGAACCACCTGCCGGACACGCCAAAATCACCTGCGGGCTACACCAGAACCACTTGGAGAACTCTCCGGGATGACCTGCCGGGCATGCTGGAACCACGTCTCAGACGTACCAGAAGCACGTGGCGGACACCCCAGCACCACCTGCCGGACAGACCGCAACCACCTGCCGGACAGGCCGGAACCACTGGCTCGACCCGCCAGAACCACCGCCGGATATGCAAAATCACCTGCCGGCTACGCCAGAACCACTTGGCGAAAACTCCGGCATCACCTGCCGGGCATGCCGGAACCACCTCTCAGACATGCCAGAACCACGTGCCAATGACCCTGGAAGCACCTGCCGAGCACGCCGGAACCACCTGCTCGAATCGCCGGAACCACCTGCCGGACACGCCAAAATCACCTGCCGGCAACGCCACAACCACTCGGCAGACACTCCGGTATCAGCTGCCGGGCATGCCGGAACCACCTGCTGAACACGCCACAGCCACCTGCTCGACTCGCCGGATCCACCGTCCGGACAGGCCAATATCAACTGCTGGCTATGCCAGAACCACCTGGGGGACAGTCCGGAATCACCTGCCAGCCATGGCGGAACCACCTCTCAGACGTAGAAGAACCACGTGCCGGACAAGCTGGAAACACTTACTGGACTGACTGGAACCACCTGCCGGCCATGACTGAACCACCTGCCGAGCACGATGGAACCACCTGCCGGACACGCCAAAATCACCTGCGGGGTACACCAGAACCACTTGGAGAACTCTCCGGGATGACCTGCCGGGCATGCTGGAACCACCTCTCAGACGTACCAGAAGCACGTGGCGGACACCCCAACACCACCTGCCGGACAGACCGCAACCACCTGCCGGACAGTCCGGAACCACTGGCTCGACCCGCCAGAACCACCGCCGGACATGCAAAATCACCTGCCGGCTACGCCAGAACCACTAGGCGAACACTCCGGAATCGCCTGCCGGGCATGCCGGAACCACCTCTCAGACATGCCAGAACCACGTCCCAATGACCACGCCGGAACCACCTGCTCGACTCGCCAGAACCACCTGCCGGACACGCCAAATTCACCTGCCGGCTACGCCACAACCACTCGGCAGGCACTCCGGTATCAGCTGCCGGGCATGCCGGAACCACCTCTCAGAGGTGCCAGAACCACATGCCGGAGAGACTGGAAGCAACTGCCGAGCTCGCCGGAAACACCTGCTGGACATGCCGCAACCACCTGCCTGACAGTCCAAAATCATATGCCGGCTATGCCAAAACCAGTTGGTGGACACTCCAGAATCACCTGGAGGGCATGCCGGAACCACGTCATGGACAGACTGCAAACACCTGCCGGACACGCCAGAACCACCTTCTCGACTCGCCAGAACCACCTGCCACACACGCCAAAATCACCTGCCGGCTACGCCACAACCAGTTGGTGAACACTTCGGAATCACCTGCCGCGCTTGCCGGAACCACCTGCCGGTCACGCCAAAATCACCTGCCGGCTACGCCAGAACCACTCGGCAGAGACTCCGGAACCACCTCCAGGACAGACCGGAATCACCTGCCGGACACGCCGGAACCACCTGCTTGACTCGCCAGAACCACCTGCCGGACACGCCAAAATCACCAGCCGGCTACTCCACAACCACTTGTCGGACACTCCAGAATCACCTGCCGGGCATGTTGGAACCAGCTCTCAGAGGTGCCACAACAACATGCTGGAGACTGCGGAAGCACCTGCTGAGAAGGCCGGAAGTTCCTGATCCACTCCACAGAACCACCTGCTGGACACGCCAAAATCACCTGCCGGCTACGCCACAACCAGTTGGTGAACACTTCGGAATCAACTGCCGGGCTTCCTGGAAGCACCTGCCGGTCACGCCAATATCAACTGCCAGCTACGCCAGAACCGCTTGGCGGACACTCCGGAAACACCTGTCGGGCCTGCCAGAACCACATCTCAGACGTGCCAGAACCATGTGCCCGAGATGCCGGAACCACACCCCGAACAGACGGAAACCACCTGCCAGACCCGCCTGAACCACCTGCCGAGCACACTGGAACCACCTGCTCGACTCGCCGGAACCACCTACCTGACACGCAAAAACCACCGGCCGGGTATGCCAGAACCACTTGGTGGTCACTCCGGAATCATCTGCCAGACATGCCAGAAGCAGCTCTCAGACACACCAGAACAACCTGCCGGAGACGCCACAAGCACCTGCTGAGCATGCCTGAGCCACGTGCTCGATTCACAAGAAACACCTGCCGCACACGCCAAAATCACCTGCCTGCTACAACAGAAGCACTTGGCAGACAAGCCGGAATCACGTGAAGGGCATGCCGTCACAATCTCTCAGATGTGCCAGAACCTCGTGCCGGACACCCCAGAACACCCTGCCGGACAGACCGGAACCACCTGCCGGACACGCCGGAACCACCGGCGCGACTCGCCGGAACCACCCCCGGACATGCAAAATCACCTGCCGGCTACGCCAGAAACACTTGGCGAACACACCGGAATCACCTGCCGGGCATGTCGGAAGCACCTCTCAGACATGTGAGAACCACGTGCCAAGGACACCGGAAGCACCTGCCGAGCACGCCGGAACCACCTGCTCGACTCGCCAGAACCACCTGCCGCACACGCCAAAATCACCTGCCAGGTATGCCAGAACCACTTTGTGGACACTCCGAAATCATCTGCCGGACATGCCAGAACCAGCTCTCAGACACCCCAGAACCACATGCCGGACACGCCGGAAGCACCTGCTGAGCATGCCTGAGCCACCTGCTCGACTCGCAAGAAACACCTGCCAGACACGCCAAAATCACCTGCCGAGTACGCCAGAACCACTTGGCGGACACTCCGGAATCACAGGTCGGGCATGCCGGAACCACCTCTCAGACTTGCCAGAAACATGTTCCGGACACGCCGGTACCACCTGCCGAGTATGCCGGAACCACCTGATCCACTCCCGAGGACCACCTGCTGGACACGCCAGAATCACCTGCTGTCTACGCCAAAACCACTCGGCAGACACTCCGGAATAACCTGCCGGGCATGCCGGAACCACCTCTTAGACATGCCAGAAGGACGTGTCGGACACCCCGGAAACACCTACCGGACAGACCGGAACCACCTGCCAGACATCCCGGAACCACCTGCCGAGCACGCCGGAGCCGCCTGCTCGATAGGCCGGAACCACCTGCCAGACAGGCCAAAATCAACAGCTGGCTATGCGAGAACCATCTGGCGGACAGTCCGGAATCACCTGCCGGGCATGCAGGAACCACCTCTCAGACGTAACGGAACCACGTTCCGGACACGCTGGAACCACATCCTGGACAGACTGGAACCACCTGCCGAGCTCGCCGGAACCACCTGCTCGACTGGCAGGACAATCGTGCCGGACACGCCAAAAGGAACTGCCGGCTACACCAGAACCACTTAACCGACACTCCAGAATCACCTGCCTGGCATGCCAGAACCACCTCTCAGACGTGCCAGAAGCACGTGCCGGACATGCCGGAACGACCTACGGGACAGACCGGAACCACCTGCCTGACATGCCGGAACCACCTGCCGAGCACGCCAGAGCCACCTGCTCCCCTTGCCGGAACCACCTGCCAGACAGGCCAAAATCAACAGCTGCCTGTGCGAGAACCACCTTGGGGACAGTCCGGAATCACCTGCCAGCCATGGCGGAACCACCTCTCAGACGTACCAGAACCACGTGCCGGACAATCTGGAAACACGTACTGGACAGACTGGAACCACCTGCCGGCCACGCCTGAACCACCTGCCGAGCACGACGGAACCACCTGCCGGACACGCCAAAATCACCTGCGGGCTACTCCACAACCACTTGGAGGACTCTCCGGGATGACCTGCCGGGCATGCTGGAACCACCTCTCAGACGCGCCAGAACCATGTGGCAGAGAGTCCAGGATCACCTGTTGGGCATGTGGAACCACCTCTGAGACGTACCAGAACCACCTGCCGGACACGCCAAAATCACCTGCCGGCTACGCCAGAACCACTTGGCGGACACTCCGGAATCACCTGCCGGGCATGCCAGCACAACCTCTCAGAAGTGCCAGAAGCACGTGCCGGACAGGCCGGAACCATCTCCCGGACAGACTGGAACCACAGGAAACACTCGCCGGAACCACCTGCTTGACTCACCGGTCCCACCTGCAGGACACACCAAAATCACCTGCCCGCTACACCAGAACCACTTGGGGGACAAGCCGGAATCACGTGAAGGGCATGCCGGCACAACCTCACAGACGTGCCAGAACCTCCTGCCGGACACCTCAGAACCACCTGCCAGACAGACTGCAACCACCTGCCGGACACGCGGGAACGACAGGCTCGACCCCACGGAACCACTGCCAGACATGCAAAATCACCTGCCGGCTACGCCAGAACCACTTGGCGAACACTCCGGAATCACCTGCCGGGCATGCCGGAACCACCTCTCAGACATGCCAGAACCACGTGCCAATGACCCCGGAAGCACCTGCCGAGCACGCCGGAACCACCTGCTCGACTCGCCAGAACCACCTGCCGGACACGCCAAAATCACCTGCCGGCTACGCCACAACCACTCGGCAGGCACTCCGATATCAGCTGCCGGGCATGCCGGAACCACCTCTCAGAGGTGCCAGAACCACATGCCGGAGAGACTGGAAGCAAGTGCCGAGCTCGCCGGAAACACCTGCTGGACATGCCGGAACCACCTGCCTGACAGTCCAAAATCATATGCCGGCTATGCCAAAACCACTTGGTGGACACTCCAGAATCACCTGGAGGGCATGCCGGAACCACGTCATGGACAGACTGCAAACACCTGCCGGACACGCCAGAACCACCTTCTCGACTCGCCAGAACCACCTGCCGGACACGCCAAAATCACCTGCCGGCTACGCCAGAACCACTTGGCGGACACTTCCCCATCACCTGCCGGGCTTGCTGGAACCACCTGCCGGTCATGTCAAAATCACCTGCCAACTACGCCAGAACCACTTGTCGACACTGCGGAAACACCTGTCGGGCCGGCCAGAACTACATCTCAGACGTGCCAGAACCTTGTGCGTGTGATGCCGGAACCACACCCCGAACAGACGGAGACCACCTGCCAGACCCGCCTGAACCACCTGCCGAGCACGCCGGAGCCACCTGTTCGACTCACCGGAAGCACCTGCCAGACAGGCCAAAATCAACAGCTGGCTATGCGAGAACCATCTGGCGGACAGTCCGGAATCACCTGCCGGGCATGCAGGAACCACCTCTCAGATGTAACGGAACCACGAGCCGGACACGCTGGAACCACGTCCTGGACAGACTGGAACCACCTGCCGAGCACTCCGGAACCACCTGCTCGACTCGCACGACCCACGTGCTGGACACGCCAAAATGAACTTTCGGCTACACCAGAACCACTTACCCGACACTCCAGAATCACCTGCCTGGCATGCCAGAACCACCTCTCACACGTTCCAGAAGCATGTGCCGGACATGCCGGAAAGACCTATCGGACAGTACGGAACCACCTGCCAGACACGCCGGAACCACCTGCTGAACACGCCACAGCCACCTGCTCGACTCGCCGGATCCACCGGCCGGACAGGCCAATATCAACTGCTGGCTATGCCAGAACCACCTGGGAGACAGTCCGGAATCACCTGCCAGCCATGGCGGAACCGCCTCTCAGACGTACAAGAACCACGTGCCGGACAAGCTGGAAACACTTACTGGACAGACTGGAACCACCTGCCGGCCACGCCTGAACCACCTGCCGAGCACGACGGAACCACCTGCCGGACACGCCAAAATCACCTGCGGGGTACACCAGAACCACTTGGAGAACTCTCCGGGATGACCTGCCGGGCATGCTGGAACCACCTCTCAGACGTACCAGAAGCACGTGGCGGACACCCCAGCACCACCTGCCGGACAGACAGCAACCACCTGCCGGACAGGCCGGAACCACCGGCTCGACCCGCCGGAAGCACCGCCGGACATGCAAAATCACCTGCCGGCTACGCCAGAACCACTTGGCGAACACTCCGGAATCACCTGCCGGGCATGCCGGAACCACCTCTTAGACATGCCAGAAGGACGTGTCGGACACGCCGGAAACACCTACCGGACAGACGGGAACCACCTGCCAGACATCCCGGAACAACCTGCCGAGCACGCCGGAGCCGCCTGCTCGATAGGCTGGAACCACCTGCCAGACAGGCCAAAATCAACAGCTGGCTGTGCGAGAACCATCTGGCGGACAGTCCGGAATCACCTGCTGGGCATGCAGGAACCACCTCTCAGATGTAACGGAACCACGAACCGGACAATCTGGAAACATGTACTGGACAGACTGGAACCACCTGCCGGCCACGCCTGAACCACCTGCTGAGCACGATGGAACCACCTGCCGGACACGACAAAATCACCTGCGGGCTACTCCACAACCACTTGGAGGACTCTCCGGGATGACCTGTCGGGCATGCTGGAACCACCTCTCAGACGCGCCAGAACCATGTGGCAGAGAGTCCGGAATCACCTGTTGGGCATGTGGAACCACTTCTGAGACGTACCAGAACCACCTGCCGGACACGCCAAAATCACCTGCCGGCTACGCCAGAACCACTTGGCGGACACTCCGGAATCAGCTGCCGGGCATGCCAGCACAACCTCTCAGAAGTGCCAGAAGCACGTGCCGGACAGGCCGGAACCATCTCCCGGACAGCCTGGAACCACAGGAATCACTCGCCGGAACCACCTGTTTGACTCACCGGTCCCACCTGCAGGACACACCAAAATCACCTGCCCGCTACACCAGAACCACTTGGGGAAAAGCCGGAATCACGTGAAGGGCATGCCGGCACAACCTCACAGACGTGCCAGAACCTCCTGCCGGACACCTCAGAACCACCTGCCAGACAGACTGCAACCACCTGCCGGACACGCGGGAAGCACCGGCTCGACCCGCCGGAACCACTGCCAGACATGCAAAATCACCTGCCGGCTACACCAGAACCACTTGGCAAACACTCCGGAATCACCTGCCGGGCATGCCGGAACCACCTCTCAGACATGCCAGAACCACGTGCCAATGACACCAGAAGCACCTGCCGAGCATGCCGGAACCACCTGCTCGACTCGCCAGAACCACCTGCCAGTCATGCAAAAATCACCTGCCGGCTTCGCCACAACCAGTTGGTGAACACTTCCCCATCACCTGCCGGGCTTGCTGGAACCACCTGCCGGTCATGTCAAAATCACCTGCCAACTACGCCAGAACCACTTGTCGACACTGCGGAAACACCTGTCGGGCCGGCCAGAACTACATCTCAGACGTGCCAGAACCTTGTGCGTGTGATGCCGGAACCACACCCCGAACAGACGGAGACCACCTGCCAGACCCGCCTGAACCACCTGCCGAGCACGCCGGAGCCACCTGTTCGACTCACCGGAAGCACCTGCCAGACAGGCCAAAATCAACAGCTGGCTATGCGAGAACCATCTGGCGGACAGTCCGGAATCACCTGCCGGGCATGCAGGAACCACCTCTCAGATGTAACGGAACCATGAGCCGGACATGCTAGAACCACGTCCTGGACAGACTGGAACCACCTGCCGAGCACTCCGGAACCACCTGCTCGACTCGCACGACCCACGTGCTGGACACGCCAAAATGAACTTTCGGCTACACCAGAACCACTTACCCGACACTCCAGAATCACCTGCCTGGCATGCCAGAACCACCTCTCACACGTTCCAGAAGCACGTGCCGGACATGCCGGAACGACCGATCGGACAGAACGGAACCACCTGCCAGACACGCCGGAACCACCTGCTGAACACGCCACAGCCACCTGCTCGACTCGCCGGATCCACCGGGCGGACAGGCCAATATCAACTGCTGGCTATGCCAGAACCACCTGGGGGACAGTCTGGGATCACCTGCCAGCAATGGCGGAACCACCTCTCAGACGTACAAGAACCACGTGCCGGACAAGCTGGAAACACTTACTGGACAGACTGGAACCACCTGCCGGCCACGCCTGAACCACCTGCCGAGCACGACGGAACCACCTGCCGGACACGCCAAAATCACCTCCGGGGTACACCAGAACCACTTGGAGAACTCTCCGGGATGACCTGCCGGGCATGCTGGAACCACCTCTCAGACGTACCAGAAGCACGTGGCGGACACCCCAGCACCACCTGCCGGACAGACCGCAACCACCTGCCGGACAGACCGCAACCACCGGCTCGACCCGCCGGAACCACCGCCGGACATGCAAAATCACCTGCCGGCTACGCCAGAACCACTTGGCGAACACTCCGGAATCACCTGCCGGGCATGCCGGAACCACCTCTCAGACATGCCAGAACCACGTGCCAATGACCCCGGAATCACCTGCCGAGCACGCCGGAACCACCTGCTCGACTCGCCAGAACCACCTGCCGGACACGCCAAAATCACCTGCCGGCTACGCCACAACCACTCGGCAGGCACTCCGGTATCAGCTGCCGGGCATGCCGGAACCACCTCTCAGAGGTGCCAGAACCACATGCCGGAGAGACTGGAAGCAACTGCCGAGCTCGCCGGAAACACCTGCTGGACATGCCGGAACCACCTGCCTGACAGTCCAAAATCATATGCCGGCTATGCCAAAACCACTTGGTGGACACTCCAGAATCACCTGGAGGGCATGCCGGAACCACGTCATGACCAGACTGCAAACACCTGCCGGACACGCCAGAACGAACTTCTCGACTCGCCAGAACCACCTGCCGGACACGCCAAAATCACCTGCCGGCTACGCCACAACCAGTTGGTGAACACTTCGGAATCACCTGCCGCGCTTGCCAGAACCACCTGCCGGTCACGCCAAAATCACCTGCCGGCTACGCCAGAACCACTCAGCAGAGACTCCGGAACCACCTCCAGGACAGACCGGAATCACCTGCCGGACACGCCGGGACCACCTGCTTGACTCACGAGAACCACCTGCCGGACACGCCAAAATCACCAGCCGGCTACTCCACAACCACTTGTCGGACACTCCAGAATCACCTGCCGGGCATGTTGGAACCACCTCTCAGAGGTGCCACAACAACATGCTGGAGACTGCGGAAGCACCTGCTGAGAAGGCCGGAAGTTCCTGATCCACTCCACAAAACCACCTGCTGGACACGCCAAAATCACCTGCCGGCTACGCCACAACCAGTTGGTGAACACTTCGGAATCAACTGCCGGGCTTGCTGGAAGCACCTGCCGGTCACGCCAATATCACCTGCCAGCTACACCAGAACCACTTGGCGGACACTCCGGAAACACCTGTCGGGCCTGCCAGAACCACATCTCAGACGTGCCAGAACCATGTGCCCGAGATGCCGGAACCACACCCCGAACAGACTGAAACCACCTGCCAGACCCGCCTGAACCACCTGCCGAGCACACTGGAACCACCTGCTCGACTCGCCGGAACCACCTACCTGACACGCAAAAACCACCGGCCGGGTATGCCAGAACCACTTGGTGGTCACTCCGGAATCATCTGCCAGACATGCCAGAAGCAGCTCTCAGACACACCAGAACAACCTGCCGGAGACGCCAGAAGCACCTGCGGAGCATGCCTGAGCCACGTGCTCGACTCGCAAGAAACACCTGCCACACACGCCAAAATCACCTGCCTGCTACACCAGAAGCACTTGGCAGACAAGCCGGAATCACGTGAAGGGCATGCCGTCACAATCTCTCAGACGTGCCAGAACCTCGTGCCGGACACCCCAGAACACCCTGCCGGACAGACCGGAACCACCTGCCGGACACGCCGGAACCACCGGCGCGACTCGCCGCAACCACCCCCGGACATGCAAAAACACCTGCCGGCTACGCCAGAAACACTTGGCGAACACACCGGAATCCCCTGCCGGGCATGTCGGAAGCACCTCTCAGACATGTCAGAACCACGTGCCAAGGACACCGGAAGCACCTGCCGAGCACGCCGGAACCACCTGCTCGACTCGCCAGAACCACCTGCCGCACACGCCAAAATCACCTGCCAGGTATGCCAGAACCACTTTGTGGACACTCCGAAATCATCTGCCGGACATGCCAGAACCAGCTCTCAGACACACCAGAACCACATGCCGGACACGCCGGAAGCACCTGCTGAGCATGCCTGAGCCACCTGCTCGACTCGCAAGAAACACCTGCCGGACACGCCAAAATCACCTGCCGAGTACGCCAGAACCACTTGGCGGACACTCCGGAATCACAGGTCGGGCATGCTGGAACCACCTCTCAGACTTGCCAGAACCATGTTCCGGACACGCCGGTACCACCTGCCGAGTATGCCGGAACCACCTGATCCACTCCCGAGGACCACCTGCTGGACACGCCAGAATCACCTGCTGGCTATGCCAGAACCACTCGGGAGACACTCCGGAATAACCTGCCGGGCATGCCGGAACCACCTCTGAGACATGCCAGAAGGACGTGTCGGACACGCCGGAAACACCTACCGGACAGACCGGAACCACCTGCCAGACATCCCGGGACCACCTGCCGAGCACGCCGGAGCCGCCAGCTCGATAGGCTGGAACCTTCTGCCAGACAGGCCAAAATCAACAGCTGGCTATGCGAGAACCATCTGGCGGACAGTCCGGAATCACCTGCCGGGCATGCAGGAACCACCTCTCAGATGTAACGGAACCACGAGCCGGACACGCTGGAACCACGTCCTGGGCAGTCTGGAACCACCTACCGATCACTCTGGAACCACCTGCTCGACTCGCACGACCCACGTGCTGGACACGCCAAAGTGAACTTTCGGCTACACCAGAACCACTTACCCGACACTCCAGAATCACCTGCCTGGCATGCCAGAACCACCTCTCACACGTTCTTGAAGCACGTGCCGGACATGCCGGAACGACCTATCGGACAGAACGGAACCACCTGCCAGACACGCCGGAACCACCTGCTGAACACGCCACAGCCACCTGCTCGACTCGCCGGATCCACCGGCCGGAGAGGCCAATATCAACTGCTGGCTAAGCCAGAACCACCTGGGGGACAGTCTGGAATCACCTGCCAGCCATGGCGGAACCACCTCTCAGACGTACAAGAACCACGTGCCGGACAAGCTGGAAACACTTACTGGACAGACTGGAACCACCTGCCGGCCACGCCTGAACCACCTGCCGAGCACGACGGAACCACCTGCCGGACACGCCAAAATCACCTGCGGGGTACACCAGAACCACTTGGAGAACTCTCCGGGATGACCTGCCGGGCATGCTGGAACCACCTCTCAGACGTACCAGAAGCACGTGTCGGACACCCCAGCACCACATGCCGGACAGTCCGCAACCACCTGCCGGACACGCCGGAACCACGGGCTCGACCCGCCGGAACCACCGCCGGACATGCAAAATCACCTGCCGGCTACGCCAGAACCACTTGGCGAACACTCCGGAATCACCTGCCGGGCATGCCGGAACCACCTCTCAGACATGCCAGAACCACGTGCCAATGACCCCGGAAGCACCTGCCGAGCACGCCGGAACCACCTGCTCGACTCGCCAGAACCACCTGCCGGACACGCCAAAATCACCTGCCGGCTATGCCACAACCACTCGGCAGGCACTCCGGTATCAGCTGCCGGGCATGCCGGAACCACCTCTCAGAGGTGCCAGAACCACATGCCGGAGAGACTGGAAGCAACTGCCGAGCTCGCCGGAAACACCTGCTGGACATGCCGGAACCACCTGCCTGACAGTCCAAAATCATATGCCGGCTATGCCAAAACCACTTGGTGGACACTCCAGAATCACCTGGAGGGCATGCCGGAACCACGTCATGGACAGACTGCAAACACCTGCCGGACACGCCAGAGCCACCTGCTCGACTCGCCAGAACCACCTGCCGCACACGCCAAAATCACCTGCCAGGTATGCCAGAACCACTTTGTGGACACTCCGAAATCATCTGCCGGACATGCCAGAACCAGCTCTCAGACACACCAGAACCACATGCCGGACACGCCGGAAGCACCTGCTGAGCATGCCTGAGCCACCTGCTCGACTCGCAAGAAACACCTGCCGGACATGCCAAAATCACCTGCCGAGTACGCCAGAACCACTCGGCAGACACTCCGGAATAACCTGCCGGGCATGCCGGAACCACCTCTTAGACATGCCAGAAGGACGTGTCGGACACGCCGGAAACACCTACCGGACAGACCGGAACCACCTGCCAGACATCCCGGAACCACCTGCCGAGCACGCCGGAGCCGCCTGCTCGATAGGCTGGAACCACCTGCCAGACAGGCCAAAATCAACAGCTGGCTGTGCGAGAACCATCTGGCGGACAGTCCGGAATCACCTGCCGGGCATGCAGGAACCACCTCTCAGATGTAACGGAACCACGAGCCGGACACGCTGGAACCACGTCCTGGGCAGTCTGGAACCACCTACCGATCACTCTGGAACCACCTGCTCGACTCGCACGACCCACGTGCTGGACACGCCAAAATGAACTTTCGGCTACACCAGAACCACTTACCCGACACTCCAGAATCACCTGCCTGGCATGCCAGAACCACCTCTCACACGTTCTTGAAGCACGTGCCGGACATGCCGGAACGACCTATCGGACAGAACGGAACCACCTGCCAGACACGCCGGAACCACCTGCTGAACACGCCACAGCCACCTGCTCGACTCGCCGGATCCACCGGCCGGAGAGGCCAATATCAACTGCTGGCTAAGCCAGAACCACCTGGGGGACAGTCTGGAATCACCTGCCAGCCATGGCGGAACCACCTCTCAGACGTACAAGAACCACGTGCCGGACAAGCTGGAAACACTTACTGGACAGACTGGAACCACCTGCCGGCCACGCCTGAACCACCTGCCGAGCACGACGGAACCACCTGCCGGACACGCCAAAATCACCTGCGGGGTACACCAGAACCACTTGGAGAACTCTCCGGGATGACCTGCCGGGCATGCTGGAACCACCTCTCAGACGTACCAGAAGCACGTGTCGGACACCCCAGCACCACATGCCGGACAGACCGCAACCACCTGCCGGACAGGCCGGAACCACCGGCTCGACCCGCTGGAACCACCGCCGGACATGCAAAATCACCTGCCGGCTACGCCAGAACCACTTGGCGAACACTCCGGAATCACCTGCCGGGCATGCCGGAACCACCTCTCAGACATGCCAGAACCACGTGCCAATGACCCCGGAAGCACCTGCCGAGCACGCCGGAACCACCTGCTCCCCTTGCCGGAACCACCTGCCATACAGGCCAAAATCAACAGCTGGCTGTGCGAGAACCACCTGGGGGACAGTCCAGAATCACCTGCCAGCCATGGCGGAACCACCTCTCAGACGTAATAGAACCACGTTACGGACAATCTGGAAACACGTACTGGACAGACGGGTACCACCTGCTGGCCACGCCTTAACCACCTACCGAGCACGACGGAACCACCTGCCGGACACGCCAAAATCACCTGCGGGCTACTCCACAACCACTTGGAGGACTCTCCGGGATGACCTGCCGGGCATGCTGGAACCACCTCTCAGACGCGCCAGAACCATGTGGCAGAGAGTCCAGAATCACCTGTTGGGCATGTGGAACCACCTCTGAGACGTACCAGAACCACCTGCCGGACACGCCAAAATCTCCTGCCGGCTACTCCAGAACCACTTAACCGACACTCCAGAATCACCTGCCTGGCATGAGAGAACCACCTCTCAGACGTGCCAGAAGCACGTGCCGAAAATGCCAGGACGACCTACGGGACAGACCGGAACCACCTGCCTGACATGCCGGAACCACCTGCCGAGCACGCCAGAGCCACCTGCTCCCCTTGCCGGAACCACCTGCCAGACAGGCCAAAATCAACAGCTGGCTGTGCGAGAACCACCTGGGGGACAGTCCGGAATCACCTGCCAGCCATGGCGGAACCACCTCTCAGACGTACCAGAACGACGTGCCGGACAATCTGGAAACACGTACTGGACAGCCTGGAACCACCTGCCGGCCAAGCCTGAACCACCTGCCGAGCACGACGGAACCACCTGCCGGACATGCCAAAATCACCTGCGGGCTACTCCACAACCACTTGGAGGACTCTCCGGGATGACCTGCCGGGCATGCTGGAACCACCTCTCAGACGCGCCAGAACCATGTGGCAGAGAGTCCGGGATCACCTGTTGGGCATGTGGAACCACCTCTGAGACGTACCAGAACCACCTGCCGGACAGGGCAAAATCACCTGCCAGGTATGAGAGAACCATTTTGTGGACACTCCGAAATCATCTGCCGGACATGCCAGAACCAGCTCTCAGACACACCAGAACCACATGCCGGACACGCCGGAAGCACCTGCTGAGCATGCCTGAGCCACCTGCTCGACTCGCAAGAAACACCTGCCGGACACGCCAAAATCACCTGCCGAGTACGCCAGAACCACTTGGCGGACACTCCGGAATCACAGGTCGGGCATGCCGGAGCCACCTCTCAGACTTGCCAGAACCATGTTCCGGACACGCCGGTACCACCTGACGAGTATGCCGGAACCACCTGATCCACTCCCGAGGACCACCTGCTGGACACGCCAAAATCACCTGCTGGCTACGCCAGAACCACTCGGCAGACACTCCGGAATAACCTGCCGGGCATGCCGGAACCACCTCTTAGACATGCCAGAAGGACGTGTCGGACACGCCGGAAACACCTACCGGACAGACCGGAACCACCTGCCAGACATCCCGGAACCACCTGCCGAGCACGCCGGAGCCGCCTGCTCGATAGGCCGGAACCACCTGCCACACAGGCCAAAATCAACAGCTGGCTATGCTAGAAACACCTGGCAGACAGTCCAAAATCACCTGCCTGGCATGCAGGAACCACCTCTCATACGTAACAGAACCACGTTCCGGACACGCTAGAACCACATCCTGGACAGACTGGAACCACCTGCCGAGCTCGCCGGAACCACCTGCTCGACTGGCAGGACAATCGTGCCGGACACGCCAAAAGGAACTGCCGGCTACACCAGAACCACTTAACCGACACTCCAGAATCACCTGCCTGGCATGCCAGAACCACCTCTCAGACGTGCTAGAAGCACGTGCCAGACATGCCGGAACGACCTACGGGACAGACCGGAACCACCTGCCTGACATGCCGGAACCACCTGCTGAGCACGCCAGAGCCACCTGCTCCCCTTGCCGGAACCACCTGCCAGACAGGCCAAAATCAACAGCTGGCTGTGCGAGAACCACCTGGGGGACAGTCCGGAATCACCTGCCAGCCATGGCGGAACCACCTCTCAGACGTACCAGAACCACATGCCGGACAATCTGGAAACTCGTACTGGACAGACTGGAACCACCTGCCGGCCAAGCCTGAACCACCTGCCGAGCACGACGGAACCACCTGCCGGACACGCCAAAATCACCTGCGGGCTACTCCACAACCACTTGGAGGACTCTCCGGGATGACCTGCCGGGCATGCTGGAACCACCTCTCAGACGCGCCAGAACCATGTGGCAGAGAGTCCAGAATCACCTGTTGGGCATGTGGAACCACCTCTGAGACGTACCAGAACCACCTGCCGGACACGCCAAAATCACCTGCCGGCGACGCCAGAACCACTTGGCGGACACTCCGGAATCACCTGCCAGGCATGCCAGCACAACCTCTCAGAAGTGCCAGAAGCACGTGCCGGACAGGCCGGAACCATCTCCCGGACAGACTGGAACCACAGGAAACACTCGCCGGAACCACCTGCTTGACTCACCGGTCCCACCTGCAGGACACACCAAAATCACCTGCCCGCTACACCAGAACCACTTGGGGGACAAGCCGGAATCACGTGAAGGGCATGCCGGCACAACCTCACAGACGTGCCAGAACCTCCTGCCGGACACCTCAGAACCACCTGCCAGACAGACTGCAACCACCTGCCGGACACGCGGGAACCACCGGCTCGACCCGCCGGAACCACTGCCAGACATGCAAAATCACCTGCCGGCTACACCACAACCACTTGGCGAACACTCCGGAATCACCTGCCGGGCATGCCCGAACCACCTCTCAGACATGCCAGAACCACGTGCCAATGACACCAGAAGCACCTGCCGAGCATGCCGGAACCACCTGCTCGACTCGCCAGAACCACCTGCCAGTCATGCAAAAATCACCTGCCGGCTTCGCCACAACCAGTTGGTGAACACTTCTCTATCACCTGCCGGGCTTGCTGGAACCACCTGCCGGTCATGTCAAAATCACCTGCCAACTACGCCAGAACCACTTGTCGACACTGCGGAAACACCTGTCGGGCCGGCCAGAACTACATCTCAGACGTGCCAGAACCTTGTGCGTGTGATGCAGGAACCACACCCCGAACAGACGGAAACCACCTGCCAGACCCGCCTGAACCACCTGCCGAGCACGCCGGAGCCACCTGTTCGACTCACCGGAAGCACCTGCCAGACAGGCCAAAATCAACAGCTGGCTATGCGAGAAGCATCTGGCGGACAGTCCGGAATCACCTGCCGGGCATGCAGGAACCACCTCTCAGATGTAACGGAACCACGAGCCGGACACGCTGGAACCACGTCCTGGACAGACTGGAACCACCTGCCGAGCACTCCGGAACCACCTGCTCGACTCGCACGACCCACGTGCTGGACACGCCAAAATGAACTTTCGGCTACACCAGAACCACTTACCCGACCCTCCAGAATCACCTGCCTGGCATGCCAGAACCACCTCTCACACGTTCCAGAAGCACGTGCCGGACATGCCGGAACGACCTATCGGACAGAACGGAACCACCTGCCAGACACGCCGGAACCACCTGCTGAACACGCCACAGCCACCTGCTCGACTCGCCGGATCCACCGGCCGGACAGGCCAATATCAACTGCTGGCTATGCCAGAACCACCTGGGGGACAGTCCGGAATCACCTGCCAGCCATGGCGGAACCACCTCTCAGACGTACAAGAACCGCGTGCCGGACAAGCTGGAAACACTTACTGGACAGACTGGAACCACCTGCCGGCCACGCCTGAACCACCTGCCGAGCACGATGGAACCACCTGCCGGACACTCCAAAATCACCTGCGGGCTACACCAGAACCACTTGGAGAACTCTCCGGGATGAACAGCCGGGCATGCTGGAACCACGTCTCAGACGTACCAGAAGCACGGGGCGGACACCCCAGCACCACCTGCCGGACAGACCGCAACCACGTGCCGGACAGGCCGGAACCACTGGCTCGACCCGCCAGAACCACCGCCGGATATGCAAAATCACCTGCCGGCTACGCCAGAACCACTTGGCGAAAACTCCGGCATCACCTGCCGGGCATGCCGGAACCACCTCTCAGACATGCCAGAACCACATGCCAATGACCCTGGAAGCACCTGCCGAGCACGCCGGAACCACCTGCTCGAATCGCCGGAACCACCTGCCGGACACGCCAAAATCACCTGCCGGCAACGCCACAACCACTCGGCAGACACTCCGGTATCAGCTGCCGGGCATGCCGGAACCACCTGCTGAACACGCCACAGCCACCTGCTCGACTCGCCGGATCCACCGTCCGGACAGGCCAATATCAACTGCTGGCTATGCCAGAACCACCTGGGGGACAGTCCGGAATCACCTGCCAGCCATGGCGGAACCACCTCTCAGACGTACAAGAACCACGTGCCGGACAAGCTGGAAACACTGGACTGACTGGAACCACCTGCCGGCCATGCCTGAACCACCTGCCGAGCACGATGGAACCACCTGCCGGACACGCCAAAATCAACTGCGGAGTACACCAGAAACAATTGGAGAACTCTCCGGGATGACTTGCCTGGCATGCCGGAACCACCTCTCAGACATGCCAGAACCACGTGCCAATGACCCCGGAAGCACCTGCCGAGCACGCCGGAACCACCTGCTCGACTCGCCAGAACCACCTGCCGGACACGCCAAAATCACCTGCCGGCTACGCCACAACCACTCGGCAGGCACTCCGGTATCAGCTGCCGGGCATGCCGGAACCACCTCTCAGAGGTGCCAGAACCACATGCCGGAGAGACTGGAAGCAAGTGCCGAGCTCGCCGGAAACACCTGCTGGACATGCCGGAACCACCTGCCTGACAGTCCAAAATCATGTGCCGGCTATGCCAAAACCACTTGGTGGACGCTCCAGAATCACCTGGAGGGCATGCCGGAACCACGTCATGGACAGACTGCAAACACCAGCCGGACACGCCAGAACCACCTTCTCGACTCGCCAGAACCACCTGCCGGACACGCCAAAATCACCTGCCGGCTACGCCAGAACCACTCGGCAGAGACTCAGGAACCACCTCCAGGACAGACCGGAATCACCTCCCGGACACGCCGGAACCACCTGCTCGACTCGCCAGAACCACCTGCCGGACACGCCAAAATCACCTGCCGGCTACGCCAGAACCACTCTGCAGAGACTCCGGAACCACCTCCAGGACAGACCGGAATCACCTGCCGGACACGCCGGGACCACCTGCTTGACTCGCCAGAACCACCTGCCGGACACGCAAAAATCACCAGCCGGCTACTCCACAACCACTTGTCGGACACTCCAGAATCACCTGCCGGGCATGTTGGAACCACCTCTCAGAGGTGCCTCAACAACATGCTGGAGACTGCGGAAGCACCTGCTGAGAATGCCGGAAGTTCCTTATCCACTCCACAGAACCACCTGCTGGACACGCCAAAATCACCTGCCGGCTACGCCACAACCAGTTGGTGAACACTTCGGAATCAACTGCCGGGCTTGCTGGAAGCACCTGCCGGTCACGCCAATATCACCTGCCAGCTACGCCAGAACCGCTTGGCGGACACTCCGGAAACACCTGTCGGGCCTGCCAGAACCACATCTCAGACGTGCCAGAACCATGTGCCCGAGATGCCGGAACCACACCCCGAACAGACTGAAACCACCTGCCAGACGCGCCTGAACCCCCTGCCGAGCACACTGGAACCACCTGCTCGACTCGCCGGAACCACCTACCTGACACGCAAAAACCACCGGCCGGGTATGCCAGAACCACTTGGTGGTCACTCCGGAATCATCTGCCAGACATGCCAGAAGCAGCTCTCAGACACACCAGAACAACCTGCCGGAGACGCCAGAAGCACCTGCTGAGCATGCCTGAGCCACCTGCTCGACTCGCAAGAAACACCTGCCGGACACGCCAAAATCACCTGCCTGCTAAACCAGAAGCACTTGGACGACAAGCCGGAATCACGTGAAGGGCATGCCGTCACAATCTCTCAGACGTGCCAGAACCTCGTGCTGGACACCCCAGAACACCCTGCCGGACAGACCGGAACCACCTGCCGGACACGCCGGAACCACCGGCGCGACTCGCCGCAACCACCCCCGGACATGCAAAATCACCTGCCGGCTACGCCAGAAACACTTGGCGAACACACCGGAATCACCTGCCGGGCATGTCGGAAGCACCTCTCAGACATGTCAGAACCACGTGCCAAGGACACCGGAAGCACCTGCCTAGCACGCCGGAACCACCTGCTCGACTCGCCAGAACCACCTGCCGCACACGCCAAAATCACCTGCCAGGTATGCCAGAACCACTTTTTGGACACTCCGAAATCATCTGCCGGACATGCCAGAACCAGCTCTCAGACACACCAGAACCACATGCCGGACACGCCGGAAGCACCTGCTGAGCATGCCTGAGCCACCTGCTCGACTCGCAAGAAACACCTGCCGGACACGCCAAAATCACCTGCCGAGTACGCCAGAACCACTTGGCGGACACTCCGGAATCACAGGTCGGGCATGTCGGAACCACCTCTCAGACTTGCCAGAACCATGTTCCGGACACACCGGTACCACCTGCCGAGTATGCCGGAACCACCTGATCCACTCCCGAGGACCACCTGCTGGACACGCCAAAATCACCTGCTGGCTACGCCAGAACCACTCGGCAGACACTCCGGAATAACCTGCCGGGCATGCCGGAACCACCTCTTAGACATGCCAGAAGGACGTGTCGGACACGCCGGAAACACCTACCGGACAGACCGGAACCACCTGCCAGACATCCCGGAAACACATGCCAAGCACGCCGGAGCCGCCTGCTCGATAGGCCGGAACCACCTGCCAGACAGGGCAAAATCAACAGCTGGCTATGCTAAACCACCTGGCGGACAGTCCAAAATCACCTGCCTGGCATGCAGGAAACACCTCTCAGACGTAACAGAACCACGTTCCGGACACGCTGGAACCACATCCTGGACAGACTGGAACCACCTGCCGAGCTCGCCGGAACCACCTGCTCGACTGGCAGGACAATCGTGCCGGACACGCCAAAAGGAACTGCCGGCTACACCAGAACCACTTAACCGACACTCCAGAATCACCTGCCTGGCATGCCAGAACCACCTCTCAGACGTGCCAGAAGCACGTGCCGGACATGCCGGTACGACCTACGGGACAGACCGGAACCACCTGCCTGACATGCCGGAACCACCTGCCGAGCACGCCAGAGCCACCTGCTCCCCTTGCCGGAACCACCTGCCAGACAGGCCAAAATCAACAGCTGGCTGTGCGAGAACCACCTGGGGGACAGTCCGGAATCACCTGCCAGCCATGGCGGAACCACCTCTCAGACGTACCAGAACCACGTGCCGGACAATCTGGAAACACGTACTGGACAGACTGGAACCACCTGCCGGCCACGCCTGAACCACCTGCCGAGCACGACGGAACCACCTGCCGGACACGCCAAAATCACCTGCGGGCTACTCCACAACCACTTGGAGGACTCTCCGGGATGACCTGCCAGGCATGCTGGAACCACCTCTCAGACGCGCCAGAACCATGTGGCAGAGAGTCCGGAATCACCTGTTGGGCAAGTGGAACCACCTCTGAGACGTACCAGAACCAACTGCCGGACACGCCAAAATCACCTGCTGGCTACGCCAGACCACTTGGCGGACACTCCGGAATCAGCTGCCGGGCATGCCAGCACAACCTCTCAGAAGTGCCAGAAGCACGTGCCGGACAGGCTGGAACCATCTCCCGGACAGACTGGAACCACAGGAAGCACTCGCCGGAACCACCTGCTTGACTCACCGGTCCCACCTGCAGGACACACCAAAATCACCTGCCCGCTACACCAGAACCACGTGGGGCACAAGCCGGAATCACGTGAAGGGCATGCCGGCACAACCTCACAGACGTGCCAGAACCTCCTGCCGGACACCTCAGAACCACCTGCCAGACAGACTGCAACCACCTGCCGGACACGCGGGAACCACCGGCTCGACCCGCCGGAACCCCTGCCAGACATGCAAAATCACCTGCCGGCTACACCAGAACCACTTGGCAAACACTCCAGAATCACCTGCCTGGCATGCCAGAACCACCTCTCACACATTCCAGAAGCACGTGCCGGACATGCCTGAACGACCTATCGGACAGAACGGAACCACCTGCCAGACACGCCGGAACCACCTGCTGAACACGCCACAGCCACCTGCTCGACTCGCCGGATCCACCGGCCGGACAGGCCAATATCAACTGCTGGCTATGCCAGAACCACCTGGGGGACAGTCCGGAATCACCTGCCAGCCATGGCGGAACCACCTCTCAGACGTACAAGAACCACGTGCCGGACAAGCTGGAAACACTTACTGGACAGACTGGAACCACCTGCCGGCCACGCCTGAACCACCTGCCGAGCACGATGGAACCACCTGCCGGACACGCCAAAATCACCTGCGGGGTACACCAGAACCACTTGGAGAACTCTCCGGGATGACCTGCCGGGCATGCTGGAACCACCTCTCAGACGTACCAGAAGCACGTGGCGGACACCCCAGCACCACCTGCCGGACAGACCGCAACCACCTGCCGGACAGGCCGGAACCACCGGCTCGACCCGCCGGAACCACCGCCGGAAATGCAAAATCACCTGCCGGCTACGCCAGAACCACTTGGCGAACACTCCGGAATCACCTGCCGGGCATGCCGGAACCACGTCTCAGACATGCCAGAACCACGTGCCAGTGACCCCGGAAGCACCTGCCGAGCACGCCGGAACCACCTGCTCGGCTCGCCAGAACCACCTGCCGGACACGCCAAAATCACCTGCCGGCTACGCCACAACCACTCGGCAGGCACTCCGGTATCAGCTGCCGGGCATGCCGGAACCACCTCTCAGAGGTGCCAGAACCACATGCCGGAGAGACTGGAAGCAACTGCCGAACTCGCCGGAAACACCTGCTGGACATGCCGGAACCACCTGCCTGACATTCCAAAATCATATGCCGGCAATGCCAAAAGCACTTGGTGGACACTCCAGAATCACCTGGAGGGCATGCCGGAACCACGTCATGGACAGACTGCAAACACCTGCCGGACACGCCAGAACCACCTTCTCGACTCGCCAGAACCACCTGCCGGACACGCCAAAATCACCTGCTGGCTACGCCACAACCAGTTGGTGAACACTTCGGAATCACCTGCCGCGCTTGCCGGAACCACCTGCCGGTCACGCCAAAATCACCTGCCGGCTACGCCAGAACCACTCGGCAGAGACTCCGGAACCACCTCCAGGAGAGACCGGAATCACCTGCCGGACACGCCGGAACCACCTGCTCGACTCGCCAGAACCACCTGCCGGACACGCCAAAATCACCTGCCGGCTACGCCAGAACCACTGGGCAGAGACTCCGGAACCACCTCCAGGACAGACCGGAATCACCTGCCGGACACGCCGGGACCACCTGCTTGACTCGCGAGAACCACCTGCCGGACACGCCAAAATCACCAGCCGGCTACTCCACAACCACTTGTCGGACACTCCAGAATCACCTGCCGGGCATGTTGGAACCACCTCTCAGAGGTGCCACAACAACATGCTGGAGACTGCGGAAGCACCTGCTGAGAAGGCCGGAAGTTCCTGATCCACTCCACAAAACCACCTGCTGGACACGCCAAAATCACCTGCCGGCTACGCCACAACCAGTTGGTGAACACTTCGGAATCAACTGCCGGGCTTGCTGGAAGCACCTGCCGGTCACGCCAATATCACCTGCCAGCTACGCCAGAACCGCTTGGCGGACACTCCGGAAACACCTGTCGGGCCTGCCAGAACCACATCTCAGACGTGCCAGAACCATGTGCCTGAGATGCCGGAACCACACCCCGAACAGACTGAAACCACCTGCCAGACCCGCCTGAACCACCTGCCGAGCACACTGGAACCACCTGCTCGACTCGCCGGAACCACCTACCTGACACGCAAAAACCACCGGCCGGGTATGCCAGAACCACTTGGTGGTCACTCCGGAATCATCTGCCAGACATGCCAGAAGCAGCTCTCAGACACACCAGAACAACCTGCCGGAGACGCCAGAAGCACCTGCTGAGCATGCCTGAGCCACCTGCTCGACTCGCAAGAAACACCTGCCAGACACGCCAAAATCACCTGCCTGCTACACCAGAAGCACTTGGCAGACAAGCCAGAATCACGAGAAGGGCATGCCGTCACAATCTCTCAGACGTGCCAGAACCTCATGCTGGACACCCCAGAACACCCTGCCGGACAGACCGGAAGCACCTGCCGGACACGCCGGAACCACCGGCGCGACTCGCCGCAACCACCCCCGGACATGCAAAATCACCTGCCGGCTACGCCAGAAACACTTGGCGAACACACCGGAATCACCTGCCGGGCATGTCGGAAGCACCTCTCAGACATGTCAGAACCACGTGCCAAGGACACCGGAAGCACCTGCCGAGCACGCCGGAACCACCTGCTCGACTCGCCAGAACCACCTGCCGCACACGCCAAAATCACCTGCCAGGTATGCCAGAACCACTTTTTGGACACTCCGAAATCATCTGCCGGACATGCCAGAACCAGCTCTCAGACACACCAGAACCACATGCCGGACACGCCGGAAGCACCTGCTGAGCATGCCTGAGCCACCTGCTCGACTCGCAAGAAACACCTGCCGGACACGCCAAAATCACCTGCCGAGTACGCCAGAACCACTTGGCGGACACTCCGGAATCACAGGTCAGGCATGCCAGAACCACCTCTCAGACTTGCCAGAACCATGTTCCGGACACGCCGGTACCACCTGCCGAGTATGCCGGAACCACCTGATCCACTCCCGAGGACCACCTGCTGGACACGCCAAAATCACCTGCTGGCTACGCCAGAACCACTCGGCAGACACTCCGGAATAACCTGCCAGGCATGCCGGAACCACCTCTTAGACATGCCAGAAGGACGTGTCGGACACGCCGGAAACACCTACCGGACAGACCGGAACCACCTGCCAGACATCCAGGAACCACCTGCCGAGCACGCCGGAGCTGCGTGCACGATAGGCCGGAACCACCTGCCAGACAGGCCAAAATCAACAGCTGGCTATGCTAGAAACACCTGGCGGACAGTCCAAAATCACCTGCCTGGCATGCAGGAACCACCTCTCAGACGTAACAGAACCACGTTCCGGACACGCTGGAACCACATCCTGGACAGACTGGAACCACCTGCCGAGCTCGCCGGAACCACCTGCTCGACTGGCAGGACAATCGTGCCGGACACGCCAAAAGGAACTGCCGGCTACACCAGAACCACTTAACCGACACTCCAGAATCACCTGCCTGGCATGCCAGAACCACCTCTCAGACGTGCCAGAAGCACGTGCCGGACATGCCGGAACGACCTACGGGACAGACCGGAACCACCTGCCTGACATGCCGGAACCACCTGCCGAGCACGCCAGAGCCACCTGCTCCCCTTGCCGGAACCACCTGCCAGACAGGCCAAAATCAACAGCTGGCTGTGCGAGAACCACCTGGGGGACAGTCCGGAATCACCTGCCAGCCATGGCGGAACCACCTCTCAGACGTACCAGAACCACGTGCCGGACAATCTGGAAACACGTACTGGACAGACTGGAACCACCTGCCGGCCACGCCTGAACCACCTGCCGAGCACGACGGAACCACCTGCCGGACACGCCAAAATCACCTGCGGGCTACTCCACAACCACTTGGAGGACTCTCCGGGATGACCTGCCGGGCATGCTGGAACCACCTCTCAGACGCGCCAGAACCATGTGGCAGACAGTCCGGAATCACCTGTTGGGCATGTGGAACCACCTCTGAGACGTACCAGAACCACCTGCCGGACACGCCAAAATCACCTGCCGGCTACGCCAGAACCACTTGGCGGACACTCCGGAATCACCTGCCGGGCATGCCAGCACAACCTCTCAGAAGTGCCAGAAGCACGTGCCGGACAGGCCGGAACCATCTCCCGGACAGACTGGAACCACAGGAAACACTCGCCGGAACCACCTGCTTGACTCACCGGTCCCACCTGCAGGACACACCAAAATCACCTGCCCGCTACACCAGAACCACTTGGCGCACAAGCCGGAATCACGTGAAGGGCATGCCGGCACAACCTCACAGACGTGCCAGAACCTCCTGCCGGACACCTCAGAACCACCTGCCAGACAGACTGCAACCACCTGCCGGACACGCGGGAACCACCGGCTCGACCCGCCGGAACCACTGCCAGACATGCAAAATCACCTGCCGGCTACACCAGAACCACTTGGCAAACACTCCGGAATCACCTGAAGGGCATGCCGGAACCACCTCTCAGACATGCCAGAACCACGTGCCAATGACACCAGAAGCACCTGCCGAGCATGCCGGAACCACCTGCTCGACTCGCCAGAACCACCTGCCAGTCATGCAAAAATCACCTGCCGGCTTCGCCACAACCAGTTGGTGAACACTTCCCCATCACCTGCCGGGCTTGCTGGAACCACCTGCCGGTCACGTCAAAATCGCCTGCCAACTACGCCAGAACCACTTGTCGACACTGCGGAAACACCTGTCGGGCCGGCCAGAACTACATCTCAGACGTGCCAGAACCTTGTGCGTGTGATGCCGGAACCCCACCCCGAACAGACGGAAACCACCTGCCAGACCCGTCTGAACCACCTGCCGAGCACGCCGGAGCCACCTGTTCGACTCACCGGAAGCACCTGCCAGACAGGCCAAAATCAACAGCTGGCTATGCGAGAACCATCTGGCGGACAGTCCGGAATCACCTGCCGGGCATGCAGGAACCACCTCTCAGATGTAACGGAACCACGAGCCGGACACGCTGGAACCACGTCCTGGACAGACTGGAACCACCTGCCGAGCACTCCGGAACCACCTGCTCGACTCGCACGACCCACGTGCTGGACACGCCAAAATGAACTTTCGGCTACACCAGAACCACTTACCCGACACTCCAGAATCACCTGCCTGGCATGCCAGAACCACCTCTCACACGTTCCAGAAGCACGTGCCGGACATGCCGGAACGACCGATCGGACAGAACGGAACCACCTGCCAGACACGCCGGAACCACCTGCTGAACACGCCACAGCCACCTGCTCGACTCGCCGGATCCACCGGCCGGACAGGCCAATATCAACTGCTGGCTATGCCAGAACCACCTGGGGGACAGTCCGGAATCACCTGCCAGCCATGGCGGAACCACCTCTCAGACGTACAAGAACCACGTGCCGGACAAGCTGGAAACACTTACTGGACAGACTGGAACCACCTGCCGGCCACGCCTGAACCACCTGCCGAGCACGATGGAACCACCTGCCGGACACGCCAAAATCACCTGCGGGGTACACCAGAACCACTTGGAGAACTCTCCGGGATGACCTGCCGGGCATGCTGGAACCACCTCTCAGACGTACCAGAAGCACGTGGCGGACACCCCAGCACCACCTGCCGGACAGACCGCAACCACCTGCCGGACAGGCCGGAACCACCGGCTCGATCCGACGGAACCACCGCCAGACATGCAAAATCACCTGCCGGCTACGCCAGAACCACTTGGCGAACACTCCGGAATCACCTGCCGGGCATGCCGGAACCACCTCTCAGACATGCCAGAACCACGTGCCAATGACCCCGGAAGCACCTGTCGAGCACCCCGGAACCACCTGCTCGACTCGCCAGAACCACCTGCCGGACACGCCAAAATCACCTGCCGGCTACGCCACAACCACTCGGCAGGCACTCCGGTATCAGCTGCCGGGCATGCCGGAACCACCTCTCAGAGGTGCCAGAACCACATGCCGGAGAGACTGGAAGCAACTGCCGAACTCGCCGGAAACACCTGCTGGACATGCCGGAACCACCTGCCTGACAGTCCAAAATCATATGCCGGCTATGCCAAAACCACTTGGTGGACGCTCCAGAATCTCCTGGAGGGCATGCCGGAACCACGTCATGGACAGACTGCAAACACCTGCCAGACACGCCAGAACCACCTTCTCGAGTCGCCAGAACCACCTGCCGGCCACGCCAAAATCACCTGCCGGCTACGCCACAACCAGTTGGTGAACACTTCGGAATCACCTGCCGCGCTTGCCGGAACCACCTGCCGGTCACGCCAAAATCACCTGCCGGCTACGCCAGAACCACTCGGCAGAGACTCCGGAACCACCTCCAGGACAGACCAGAATCACCTGCCGGACACGCCGGAACCACCTGCTCGACTCGCCAGAGCCACCTGCCGGACACGCCAAAATCACCTGCCGGCTACGCCAGAACCACTCGGCAGAGACTCCGGAACCACCTCCAGGACAGACCGGAATCACCTGCCGGACACGCCGGGACCACCTGCTTGACTCGCCAGAACCACCTGCCGGACACGCCAAAATCACCAGCCGGCTACTCCACAACCACTTGTCGAACACTCCAGAATCACCTGCCGGGCATGTTGGAAGCACCTCTCAGACGCGCCAGAACCATGTGGCAGAGAGTCCGGAATCACCTGTTGGGCATGTGGAACCACCTCTGAGACGTACCAGAACCACCTGCCGGACACGCCAAAATCACCTGCCGGCTATGCCAGAACCACTTGGCGGACACTCCGGAATCACCTGCCGGGCATGCCAGAACCAGCTCTCAGAAACACCAGAACCACATGCTGGACACGCCGGAAGCACCTGCTGAGCATGCCTGAGCCACCTGCTCGACTCGCAAGAAACACCTGCCGGACACGCCAAAATCACCTGCCGAGTACGCCAGAACCACTTGGCGGACACTCCGGAATCACAGGTCAGGCATGCCAGAACCACCTCTCAGACTTGCCAGAACCATGTTCCGGACACGCCGGTACCACCTGCCGAGTATGCCGGAACCACCTGATCCACTCCCGAGGACCACCTGCTGGACACGCCAAAATCACCTGCTGGCTACGCCAGAACCACTCGGCAGACACTCCGGAATAACCTGCCAGGCATGCCGGAACCACCTATTAGACATGCCAGAAGGACGTGTCGGACACGCCGGAAACACCTACCGGACAGCCCGGAACCACCTGCCAGACATCCAGGAACCACCTGCCGAGCACGCCGGAGCTGCGTGCTCGATAGGCCGGAACCACCTGCCAGACAGGCCAATATCAACAGCTGGCTATGCTAGAAACACCTGGCGGACAGTCCAAAATCACCTGCCTGGCATGCAGGAACCACCTCTCAGACGTAACAGAACCACGTTCCGGACACGCTGGAACCACATCCTGGACAGACTGGAACCACCTGCCGAGCTCGCCGGAACCACCTGCTCGACTGGCAGGACAATCGTGCCGGACACGCCAAAAGGAACTGCCGGCTACACCAGAACCACTTAACCGACACTCCAGAATCACCTGCCTGGCATGCCAGAACCACCTCTCAGACGTGCCAGAAGCACGTGCCGGACATGCCGGAACGACCTACGGGACAGACCGGAACCACCTGCCTGACATGCCGGAACCACCTGCCGAGCACGCCAGAGCCACCTGCTCCCCTTGCCGGAACCACCTGCCAGACAGGCCAAAATCAACAGCTGGCTGTGCGAGAACCACCTGGGGGACAGTCCGGAATCACCTGCCAGCCATGGCGGAACCACCTCTCAGACGTACCAGAACCACGTGCCGGACAATCTGGAAACACGTACTGGACAGACTGGAACCACCTGCCGGCCACGCCTGAACCACCTGCCGAGCACGACGGAACCACCTGCCGGACACGCCAAAATCACCTGCGGGCTACTCCACAACCACTTGGAGGACTCTCCGGGATGACCTGCCGGGCATGCTGGAACCACCTCTCAGACGCGCCAGAACCATGTGGCAGACAGTCCGGAATCACCTGTTGGGCATGTGGAACCACCTCTGAGACGTACCAGAACCACCTGCCGGACACGCCAAAATCACCTGCCGGCTACGCCAGAACCACTTGGCGGACACTCCGGAATCACCTGCCGGGCATGCCAGCACAACCTCTCAGAAGTGCCAGAAGCACGTGCCGGACAGGCCGGAACCATCTCCCGGACAGACTGGAACCACAGGAAACACTCGCCGGAACCACCTGCTTGACTCACCGGTCCCACCTGCAGGACACACCAAAATCACCTGCCCGCTACACCAGAACCACTTGGCGCACAAGCCGGAATCACGTGAAGGGCATGCCGGCACAACCTCACAGACGTGCCAGAACCTCCTGCCGGACACCTCAGAACCACCTGCCAGACAGACTGCAACCACCTGCCGGACACGCGGGAACCACCGGCTCGACCCGCCGGAACCACTGCCAGACATGCAAAATCACCTGCCGGCTACACCAGAACCACTTGGCAAACACTCCGGAATCACCTGAAGGGCATGCCGGAACCACCTCTCAGACATGCCAGAACCACGTGCCAATGACACCAGAAGCACCTGCCGAGCATGCCGGAACCACCTGCTCGACTCGCCAGAACCACCTGCCAGTCATGCAAAAATCACCTGCCGGCTTCGCCACAACCAGTTGGTGAACACTTCCCCATCACCTGCCGGGCTTGCTGGAACCACCTGCCGGTCACGTCAAAATCACCTGCCAACTAGGCCAGAACCACTTGTCGACACTGCGGAAACACCTGTCGGGCCGGCCAGAACTACATCTCAGACGTGCCAGAACCCTGTGCCTCTGATGCCGGAACCACGCCCCGAACAGACGGAAACCACCTGCCAGACCCGCCTGAACCACCTGCCGAGCACGCCGGAGCCACCTGTTCGACTCACCGGAAGCACCTGCCAGACAGGCCAAAATCAACAGCTGGCTATGCGAGAACCATCTGGCGGACAGTCCGGAATCACCTGCCGGGCATGCAGGAACCACCTCTCAGATGTAACGGAACCACGAGCCGGACACGCTGGAACCACGTCCTGGACAGACTGGAACCACCTGCCGAGCACTCCGGAACCACCTGCTCGACTCGCACGACCCACATGCTGGACACGCCAAAATGAACTTTCGGCTACACCAGAACCACTTACCCGACACTCCAGAATCACCTGCCTGGCATGCCAGAACCACCTCTCACACGTTCCAGAAGCACGTGCCGGACATGCCGGAACGACCGATCGGACAGACGGAAACACCTGCCAGACACGCCGGAACCACCTGCTGAACACGCCACAGCCACCTGCTCGACTCGCCGGATCCACTGGCCGGACAGGCCAATATCAAATGCTGGCTATGCCAGAACCACCTGGGGACAGTCCGGAATCACCTGCCAGCCATGGCGGAACCACCTCTAAGACGTACAAGAACCACGTGCCGGACAAGCTGGAAACACTTACTGGACAGACTGGAACCACCTGCCGGCCACGCCTGAACCACCTGCCGAGCACGATGGAACCACCTGCCGGACACGCCAAAATCACCTGCGGGGAACACCAGAACCACTTGGAGAACTCTCCGGGATGACCTGCCGGGCATGCTGGAACCACCTCTCAGACGTACCAGAAGCACGTGGCGGACACCCCAGCACCACCTGCCGGACAGACCGCAACCACCTGCCGGACAGGCCGGAACCACCGGCTCGACCCGACGGAACCACCGCCGGACATGCAAAATCACCTGCCGGCTACGCCAGAACCACTTGGCGAACACTCCGGAATCACCTGCCGGGCATGCCGGAACCACCTCTCAGACATGCCAGAACCACGTGCCAATGACCCCGGAAGCACCTGTCGAGCACGCCGGAACCACCTGCTCGACTCGCCAGAACCACCTGCCGGACACGCCAAAATCACCTGCCGGCTACGCCACAACCACTCGGCAGGCACTCCGGTATCAGCTGCCGGGCATGCCGGAACCACCTCTCAGAGGTGCCAGAACCACATGCCGGAGAGACTGGAAGCAACTGCCGAACTCGCCGGAAACACCTGCTGGACATGCCGGAACCACCTGCCTGACAGTCCAAAATCATATGCCGGCTATGCCAAAACCACTTGGTGGACGCTCCAGAATCTCCTGGAGGGCATGCCGGAACCACGTCATGGACAGACTGCAAACACCTGCCAGACACGCCAGAACCACCTTCTCGAGTCGCCAGAACCACCTGCCGGACACGCCAAAATCACCTGCCGGCTACGCCACAACCAGTTGGTGAACACTTCGGAATCACCTGCTGCGCTTGCCGGAACCACCTGCCGGTCACGCCAAAATCACCTGCCGGCTACGCCAGAACCATTCGGCAGAGACTCCGGAACCACCTCCAGGACAGACCAGAATCACCTGCCGGACATGCCGGAACCACCTGCTCGACTCGCCAGAGCCACCTGCCGGACACGCCAAAATCACCTGCCGGCTACGCCAGAACCACTCGGCAGAGACTCCGGAACCACCTCCAGGACAGACCGGAATCACCTGCCGGACACGCCGGGACCACCTGCTTGACTCGCCAGAACCACCTGCCGGACACGCCAAAATCACCTGCCGGCTATGCCAGAACCACTTGGCGGACACTCCGGAATCACCTGCCGGGCATGCCAGAACCAGCTCTCAGAAACACCAGAACCACATGCTGGACACGCCGGAAGCACCTGCTGAGCATGCCTGAGCCACCTGCTCGACTCGCAAGAAACACCTGCCGGACACGCCAAAATCACCTGCCGAGTACGCCAGAACCACTTGGCGGACACTCCGGAATCACAGGTCGGGCATGCCAGAACCACCTCTCAGACTTGCCAGAACCATGGTCCGGACACGCCGGTACCACCTGCCGAGTATGCCGGAACCACCTGATCCACTCCCGAGGACCACCTGCTGGACACGCCAAAATCACCTGCTGGCTACGCCAGAACCACTCGGCAGACACTCCGGAATAACCTGCCAGGCATGCCGGAACCACCTATTAGACATGCCAGAAGGACGTGTCGGACACGCCGGAAACACCTACCGGACAGACCGGAGCCACCTGCCAGACATCCAGGAACCACCTGCCGAGCACGCCGGAGCTGCGTGCTCGATAGGCCGGAACCACCTGCCAGACAGGCCAAAATCAACAGCTGGCTATGCTAGAAACACCTGGCGGACAGTCCAAAATCACCTGCCTGGCATGCAGGAACCACCTCTCAGACGTAACAGAACCACGTTCCGGACACGCTGGAACCACATCCTGGACAGACTGGAACCACCTGCCGAGCTCGCCGGAACCACCTGCTCGACTGGCAGGACAATCGTGCCGGACACGCCAAAAGGAACTGCCGGCTACACCAGAACCACTTAACCGACACTCCAGAATCACCTGCCTGGCATGCCAGAACCACCTCTCAGACGTGCCAGAAGCACGTGCCGGACATGCCGGAACGACCTACGGGACAGACCGGAACCACCTGCCTGACATGCCGGAACCACCTGCCGAGCACGCCAGAGCCACCTGCTCCCCTTGCTGGAACCACCTGCCAGACAGGCCAAAATCAACAGCTGGCTGTGCGAGAACCACCTGGGGGACAGTCCGGAATCACCTGCCAGCCATGGCGGAACCACCTCTCAGACGTACCAGAACCACGTGCCGGACAATCTGGAAACACGTACTGGACAGACTGGAACCACCTGCCGGCCACGCCTGAACCACCTGCCGAGCGCGACGGAACCACCTGCCGGACACGCCAAAATCACCTGCGGGCTACTCCACAACCACTTGGAGGACTCTCCGGGATGACCTGCCAGGCATGCTGGAACCACCTCTCAGACGCGCCAGAACCATGTGGCAGACAGTCCGGAATCACCTGTTGGGCATGTGGAACCACCTCTGAGACGTACCAGAACCACCTGCCGGACACGCCAAAATCACCTGCCGGCTACGCCAGAACCACTTGGCGGACACTCCGGAATCACCTGCCGGGCATGCCAGCACAACCTCTCAGAAGTGCCAGAAGCACGTGCCGGACAGGCCGGAACCATATCCCGGACAGACTGGAACCACAGGAAACACTCGCCGGAACCACCTGCTTGACTCACCGGTCCCACCTGCAGGACACACCAAAATCACCTGCCCGCTACACCAGAACCACTTGGCGCACAAGCCGGAATCACGTGAAGGGCATGCCGGCACAACCTCACAGACGTGCCAGAACCTCCTGCCGGACACCTCAGAACCACCTGCCAGACAGACTGCAACCACCTGCCGGACACGCGGGAACCACCGGCTCGACCCGCCGGAACCACTGCCAGACATGCAAAATCACCTGCCGGCTACACCAGAACCACTTGGCAAACAATCCGGAATCACCTGAAGGGCATGCCGGAACCACCTCTCAGACATGCCAGAACCACGTGCCAATGACACCAGAAGCACCTGCCGAGCATGCCGGAACCACCTGCTCGACTCGCCAGAACCACCTGCCAGTCATGCAAAAATCACCTGCCGGCTTCGCCACAACCAGTTGGTGAACACTTCCCCATCACCTGCCGGGCTTGCTGGAACCACCTGACGGTCACGTCAAAATCACCTGCCAACTACGCCAGAACCACTTGTCGACACTGCGGAAACACCTGTCGGGCCGGCCAGAACTACATCTCAGACGTGCCAGAACCTTGTGCGTGTGATGCCGGAACCACACCCCGAACAGACGGAAACCACCTGCCAGACCCGCCTGAACCACCTGCCGAGCACGCCGGAGCCACCTGTTCGACTCACCGGAAGCACCTGCCAGACAGGCCAAAATCAACAGCTGGCTATGCGAGAACCATCTGGCGGACAGTCCGGAATCACCTGCCGGGCATGCAGGAACCACCTCTCAGATGTAACGGAACCACGAGCCGGACACGCTGGAACCACGTCCTGGACAGACTGGAACCACCTGCCGAGCACTCCGGAACCACCTGCTCGACTCGCACGACCCACGTGCTGGACACGCCAAAATGAACTTTCGGCTACACCAGAACCACTTACCCGACACTCCAGAATCACCTGCCTGGCATGCCAGAACCACCTCTCACACGTTCCAGAAGCACGTGCCGGACATGCCGGAACGACCGATCGGACAGAACGGAACCACCTGCCAGACACGCCGGAACCACCTGCTGAACACGCCACAGCCACCTGCTCGACTCGCCGGATCCACCGGCCGGACAGGCCAATATCAACTGCTGGCTATGCCAGAACCACCTGGGGGACAGTCCGGAATCACCTGCCAGCCATGGCGGAACCACCTCTCAGACGTACAAGAACCACGTGCCGGACAAGCTGGAAACACTTACTGGACAGACTGGAACCACCTGCCGGCCACGCCTGAACCACCTGCCGAGCACGATGGAACCACCTGCCGGACACGCCAAAATCACCTGCGGGGTACACCAGAACCACTTGGAGAACTCTCCGGGATGACCTGCCGGGCATGCTGGAACCACCTCTCAGACGTACCAGAAGCACGTGGCGGACACCCCAGCACCACCTGCCGGACAGACCGCAACCACCTGCCAGACAGGCCGGAACCACCGGCTCGACCCGACGGAACCACCGCCGGACATGCAAAATCACCTGCCGGCTACGCCAGAACCACTTGGCGAACACTCCGGAATCACCTGCCGGGCATGCCGGAACCACCTCTCAGACATGCCAGAACCACGTGCCAATGACCCCGGAAGCACCTGTCGAGCACGCCGGAACCACCTGCTCGACTCGCCAGAACCACCTGCCGGACACGCCAAAATCACCTGCCGGCTACGCCACAACCACTCGGCAGGCACTCCGGTATCAGCTGCCGGGCATGCCGGAACCACCTCTCAGAGGTGCCAGAACCACATGCCGGAGAGACTGGAAGCAACTGCCGAACTCGCCGGAAACACCTGCTGGACATGCCGGAACCACCTGCCTGACAGTCCAAAATCATATGCCGGCTATGCCAAAACCACTTGGTGGACGCTCCAGAATCTCCTGGAGGGCATGCCGGAACCACGTCATGGACAGACTGCAAACACCTGCCAGACACGCCAGAACCACCTTCTCGAGTCGCCAGAACCACCTGCCGGACACGCCAAAATCACCTGCCGGCTACGCCACAACCAGTTGGTGAACACTTCGGAATCACCTGCCGCGCTTGCCGGAACCACCTGCCGGTCACGCCAAAATCACCTGCCGGCTACGCCAGAACCACTCGGCAGAGACTCCGGAACCACCTCCAGGAGAGACCGGAATCACCTGCCGGACACGCCGGAACCACCTGCTCGACTCGCCAGAGCCACCTGCCGGACACGCCAAAATCACCTGCCGGCTACGCCAGAACCACTCGGCAGAGACTCCGGAACCACCTCCAGGACAGACCGGAATCACCTGCCGGACACGCCGGGACCACCTGCTTGACTCGCCAGAACCACCTGCCGGACACGCCAAAATCACCAGCCGGCTACTCCACAACCACTTGTCGAACACTCCAGAATCACCTGCCGGGCATGTTGGAAGCACCTCTCAGACGCGCCAGAACCATGTGGCAGAGAGTCCGGAATCACCTGTTGGGCATGTGGAACCACCTCTGAGACGTACCAGAACCACCTGCCGGACACGCCAAAATCACCGGCCGGCTATGCCAGAACCACTTGGCGGACACTCCGGAATCACCTGCCGGGCATGCCAGAACCAGCTCTCAGAAACACCAGAACCACATGCTGGACACGCCGGAAGCACCTGCTGAGCATGCCTGAGCCACCTGCTCGACTCGCAAGAAACACCTGCCGGACACGCCAAAATCACCTGCCGAGTACGCCAGAACCACTTGGCGGACACTCCGGAATCACAGGTCGGGCATGCCAGAACCACCTCTCAGACTTGCCAGAACCATGTTCCGGACACGCCGGTACCACCTGCCGAGTATGCCGGAAACACCTGATCCACTCCCGAGGACCACCTGCTGGACACGCCAAAATCACCTGCTGGCTACGCCAGAACCACTCGGCAGACACTCCGGAATAACCTGCCAGGCATGCCGGAACCACCTATTAGACATGCCAGAAGGACGTGTCGGACACGCCGGAAACACCTACCGGACAGACCGGAACCACCTGCCAGACATCCAGGAACCACCTGCCGAGCACGCCGGAGCTGCGTGCTCGATAGGCCGGAACCACATGCCAGACAGGCCAAAATCAACAGCTGGCTATGCTAGAAACACCTGGCGGACAGTCCAAAATCACCTGCCTGGCATGCAGGAACCACCTCTCAGACGTAACAGAACCACGTTCCGGACACGCTGGAACCACATCCTGGACAGACTGGAACCACCTGCCGAGCTCGCCGGAACCACCTGCTCGACTGGCAGGACAATCATGTCGGACACGCCAAAAGGAACTGCCGGCTACACCAGAACCACTTAACCGACACTCCAGAATCACCTGCCTGGCATGCCAGAACCACCTCTCAGACGTGCCAGAAGCACGTGCCGGACATGCCGGAACGACCTACGGGACAGACCGGAACCACCTGCCTGACATGCCGGAACCACCTGCCGAGCACGCCAGAGCCACCTGCTCCCCTTGCCGGAACCACCTGCCAGACAGGCCAAAATCAACAGCTGGCTGTGCGAGAACCACCTGGGGGACAGTCCGGAATCACCTGCCAGCCATGGCGGAACCACCTCTCAGACGTACCAGAACCACGTGCCGGACAATCTGGAAACACGTACTGGACAGACTGGAACCACCTGCCGGCCACGCCTGAACCACCTGCCGAGCACGACGGAACCACCTGCCGGACACGCCAAAATCACCTGCGGGCTACTCCACAACCACTTGGAGGACTCTCCGGGATGACCTGCCGGGCATGCTGGAACCACCTCTCAGACGCGCCAGAACCATGTGGCAGACAGTCCGGAATCACCTGTTGGGCATGTGGAACCACCTCTGAGACGTACCAGAACCACCTGCCGGACACGCCAAAATCACCTGCCGGCTACGCCAGAACCACTTGGCGGACACTCCGGAATCACCTGCCGGGCATGCCAGCACAACCTCTCAGAAGTGCCAGAAGCACGTGCCGGACAGGCCGGAACCATCTCCCGGACAGACTGGAACCACAGGAAACACTCGCCGGAACCACCTGCTTGACTCACCGGTCCCACATGCAGGACACACCAAAATCACCTGCCCGCTACACCAGAACCACTTGGCGCACAAGCCGGAATCACGTGAAGGGCATGCCGGCACAACCTCACAGACGTGCCAGAACCTCCTGCCGGACACCTCAGAACCACCTGCCAGACAGACTGCAACCACCTGCCGGACACGTGGGAACCACCGGCTCGACCCGCCGGAACCACTGCCAGACATGCAAAATCACCTGCCGGCTACACCAGAACCACTTGGCAAACAATCCGGAATCACCTGAAGGGCATGCCGGAACCACCTCTCAGACATGCCAGAACCACGTGCCAATGACACCAGAAGCACCTGCCGAGCATGCCGGAACCACCTGCTCGACTCGCCAGAACCACCTGCCAGTCATGCAAAAATCACCTGCCGGCTTCGCCACAACCAGTTGGTGAACACTTCCCCATCACCTGCCGGGCTTGCTGGAACCACCTGCCAGTCACGTCAAAATCACCTGCCAACTACGCCAGAACCACTTGTCGACACTGCGGAAACACCTGTCGGGCCGGCCAGAACTACATCTCAGACGTGCCAGAACCCTGTGCCTCTGATGCCGGAACCACGCCCCGAACAGACGGAAACCACCTGCCAGACCCGCCTGAACCACCTGCCGAGCACGCCGGAGCCACCTGTTCGACTCACCGGAAGCACCTGCCAGACAGGCCAAAATCAACAGCTGGCTATGCGAGAACCATCTGGCGGACAGTCCGGAATCACCTGCCGGGCATGCAGGAACCACCTCTCAGATGTAACGGAACCACGAGCCGGACACGCTGGAACCACGTCCTGGACAGACTGGAACCACCTGCCGAGCACTCCGGAACCACCTGCTCGACTCGCACGACCCACATGCTGGACACGCCAAAATGAACTTTCGGCTACACCAGAACCACTTACCCGACACTCCAGAATCACCTGCCTGGCATGCCAGAACCACCTCTCACACGTTCCAGAAGCACGTGCCGGACATGCCGGAACGACCGATCGGACAGAACGGAAACACCTGCCAGACACGCCGGAACCACCTGCTGAACACGCCACAGCCACCTGCTCGACTCGCCGGATCCACTGGCCGGACAGGCCAATATCAAATGCTGGCTATGCCAGAACCACCTGGGGGACAGTCCGGAATCACCTGCCAGCCATGGCGGAACCACCTCTAAGACGTACAAGAACCACGTGCCGGACAAGCTGGAAACACTTACTGGACAGACTGGAACCACCTGCCGGCCACGCCTGAACCACCTGCCGAGCACGATGGAACCACCTGCCGGACACGCCAAAATCACCTGCGGGGAACACCAGAACCACTTGGAGAACTCTCCGGGATGACCTGCCGGGCATGCTGGAACCACCTCTCAGACGTACCAGAAGCACGTGGCGGACACCCCAGCACCACCTGCCGGACAGACCGCAACCACCTGCCGGACAGGCCGGAACCACCGGCTCGACCCGACGGAACCACCGCCGGACATGCAAAATCACCTGCCGGCTACGCCAGAACCACTTGGCGAACACTCCGGAATCACCTGCCGGGCATGCCGGAACCACCTCTCAGACATGCCAGAACCACGTGCCAATGACCCCGGAAGCACCTGTCGAGCACCCCGGAACCACCTGCTCGACTCGCCAGAACCACCTGCCGGACACGCCAAAATCACCTGCCGGCTACGCCACAACCACTCGGCAGGCACTCCGGTATCAGCTGCCGGGCATGCCGGAACCACCTCTCAGAGGTGCCAGAACCACATGCCGGAGAGACTGGAAGCAACTGCCGAACTCGCCGGAAACACTTGCTGGACATGCCGGAACCACCTGCCTGACAGTCCAAAATCATATGCCGGCTATGCCAAAACCACTTGGTGGACGCTCCAGAATCTCCTGGAGGGCATGCCGGAACCACGTCATGGACAGACTGCAAACACCTGCCAGACACGCCAGAACCACCTTCTCGAGTCGCCAGAACCACCTGCCGGACACGCCAAAATCACCTGCCGGCTACGCCACAACCAGTTGGTGAACACTTCGGAATCACCTGCTGCGCTTGCCGGAACCACCTGCCGGTCACGCCAAAATCACCTGCCGGCTACGCCAGAACCATTCGGCAGAGACTCCGGAACCACCTCCAGGACAGACCAGAATCACCTGCCGGACATGCCGGAACCACCTGCTCGACTCGCCAGAGCCACCTGCCGGACACGCCAAAATCACCTGCCGGCTACGCCAGAACCACTCGGCAGAGACTCCGGAACCACCTCCAGGACAGACCGGAATCACCTGCCGGACACGCCGGGACCACCTGCTTGACTCGCCAGAACCACCTGCCGGACACGCCAAAATCACCTGCCGGCTATGCCAGAACCACTTGGCGGACACTCCGGAATCACCTGCCGGGCATGCCAGAACCAGCTCTCAGAAACACCAGAACCACATGCTGGACACGCCGGAAGCACCTGCTGAGCATGCCTGAGCCACCTGCTCGACTCGCAAGAAACACCTGCCGGACACGCCAAAATCACCTGCCGAGTACGCCAGAACCACTTGGCGGACACTCCGGAATCACAGGTCGGGCATGCCAGAACCACCTCTCAGACTTGCCAGAACCATGGTCCGGACACGCCGGTACCACCTGCCGAGTATGCCGGAACCACCTGATCCACTCCCGAGGACCACCTGCTGGACACGCCAAAATCACCTGCTGGCTACGCCAGAACCACTCGGCAGACACTCCGGAATAACCTGCCAGGCATGCCGGAACCACCTATTAGACATGCCAGAAGGACGTGTCGGACACGCCGGAAACACCTACCGGACAGACCGGAGCCACCTGCCAGACATCCAGGAACCACCTGCCGAGCACGCCGGAGCTGCGTGCTCGATAGGCCGGAACCACCTGCCAGACAGGCCAAAATCAACAGCTGGCTATGCTAGAAACACCTGGCGGACAGTCCAAAATCACCTGCCTGGCATGCAGGAACCACCTCTCAGACGTAACAGAACCACGTTCCGGACACGCTGGAACCACATCCTGGACAGACTGGAACCACCTGCCGAGCTCGCCGGAACCACCTGCTCGACTGGCAGGACAATCGTGCCGGACACGCCAAAAGGAACTGCCGGCTACACCAGAACCACTTAACCGACACTCCAGAATCACCTGCCTGGCATGCCAGAACCACCTCTCAGACGTGCCAGAAGCACGTGCCGGACATGCCGGAACGACCTACGGGACAGACCGGAACCACCTGCCTGACATGCCGGAACCACCTGCCGAGCACGCCAGAGCCACCTGCTCCCCTTGCTGGAACCACCTGCCAGACAGGCCAAAATCAACAGCTGGCTGTGCGAGAACCACCTGGGGGACAGTCCGGAATCACCTGCCAGCCATGGCGGAACCACCTCTCAGACGTACCAGAACCACGTGCCGGACAATCTGGAAACACGTACTGGACAGACTGGAACCACCTGCCGGCCACGCCTGAACCACCTGCCGAGCGCGACGGAACCACCTGCCGGACACGCCAAAATCACCTGCGGGCTACTCCACAACCACTTGGAGGACTCTCCGGGATGACCTGCCAGGCATGCTGGAACCACCTCTCAGACGCGCCAGAACCATGTGGCAGACAGTCCGGAATCACCTGTTGGGCATGTGGAACCACCTCTGAGACGTACCAGAACCACCTGCCGGACACGCCAAAATCACCTGCCGGCTACGCCAGAACCACTTGGCGGACACTCCGGAATCACCTGCCGGGCATGCCAGCACAACCTCTCAGAAGTGCCAGAAGCACGTGCCGGACAGGCCGGAACCATATCCCGGACAGACTGGAACCACAGGAAACACTCGCCGGAACCACCTGCTTGACTCACCGGTCCCACCTGCAGGACACACCAAAATCACCTGCCCGCTACACCAGAACCACTTGGCGCACAAGCCGGAATCACGTGAAGGGCATGCCGGCACAACCTCACAGACGTGCCAGAACCTCCTGCCGGACACCTCAGAACCACCTGCCAGACAGACTGCAACCACCTGCCGGACACGCGGGAACCACCGGCTCGACCCGCCGGAACCACTGCCAGACATGCAAAATCACCTGCCGGCTACACCAGAACCACTTGGCAAACAATCCGGAATCACCTGAAGGGCATGCCGGAACCACCTCTCAGACATGCCAGAACCACGTGCCAATGACACCAGAAGCACCTGCCGAGCATGCCGGAACCACCTGCTCGACTCGCCAGAACCACCTGCCAGTCATGCAAAAATCACCTGCCGGCTTCGCCACAACCAGTTGGTGAACACTTCCCCATCACCTGCCGGGCTTGCTGGAACCACCTGCCGGTCACGTCAAAATCACCTGCCAACTACGCCAGAACCACTTGTCGACACTGCGGAAACACCTGTCGGGCCGGCCAGAACTACATCTCAGACGTGCCAGAACCTTGTGCGTGTGATGCCGGAACCACACCCCGAACAGACGGAAACCACCTGCCAGACCCGCCTGAACCACCTGCCGAGCACGCCGGAGCCACCTGTTCGACTCACCGGAAGCACCTGCCAGACAGGCCAAAATCAACAGCTGGCTATGCGAGAACCATCTGGCGGACAGTCCGGAATCACCTGCCGGGCATGCAGGAACCACCTCTCAGATGTAACGGAACCACGAGCCGGACACGCTGGAACCACGTCCTGGACAGACTGGAACCACCTGCCGAGCACTCCGGAACCACCTGCTCGACTCGCACGACCCACGTGCTGGACACGCCAAAATGAACTTTCGGCTACACCAGAACCACTTACCCGACACTCCAGAATCACCTGCCTGGCATGCCAGAACCACCTCTCACACGTTCCAGAAGCACGTGCCGGACATGCCGGAACGACCGATCGGACAGAACGGAACCACCTGCCAGACACGCCGGAACCACCTGCTGAACACGCCACAGCCACCTGCTCGACTCGCCGGATCCACCGGCCGGACAGGCCAATATCAACTGCTGGCTATGCCAGAACCACCTGGGGGACAGTCCGGAATCACCTGCCAGCCATGGCGGAACCACCTCTCAGACGTACAAGAACCACGTGCCGGACAAGCTGGAAACACTTACTGGACAGACTGGAACCACCTGCCGGCCACGCCTGAACCACCTGCCGAGCACGATGGAACCACCTGCCGGACACGCCAAAATCACCTGCGGGGTACACCAGAACCACTTGGAGAACTCTCCGGGATGACCTGCCGGGCATGCTGGAACCACCTCTCAGACGTACCAGAAGCACGTGGCGGACACCCCAGCACCACCTGCCGGACAGACCGCAACCACCTGCCAGACAGGCCGGAACCACCGGCTCGACCCGCCGGAACCACCGCCGGAAATGCAAAATCACCTGCCGGCTACGCCAGAACCACTTGGCGAACACTCCGGAATCACCTGCCGGGCATGCCGGAACCACCTCTCAGACATGCCAGAACCACGTGCCAATGACCCCGGAAGCACCTGTCGAGCACGCCGGAACCACCTGCTCGACTCGCCAGAACCACCTGCCGGACACGCCAAAATCACCTGCCGGCTACGCCACAACCACTCGGCAGGCACTCCGGTATCAGCTGCCGGGCATGCCGGAACCACCTCTCAGAGGTGCCAGAACCACATGCCGGAGAGACTGGAAGCAACTGCCGAACTCGCCGGAAACACCTGCTGGACATGCCGGAACCACCTGCCTGACAGTCCAAAATCATATGCCGGCTATGCCAAAACCACTTGGTGGACGCTCCAGAATCTCCTGGAGGGCATGCCGGAACCACGTCATGGACAGACTGCAAACACCTGCCAGACACGCCAGAACCACCTTCTCGAGTCGCCAGAACCACCTGCCGGACACGCCAAAATCACCTGCCGGCTACGCCACAACCAGTTGGTGAACACTTCGGAATCACCTGCCGCGCTTGCCGGAACCACCTGCCGGTCACGCCAAAATCACCTGCCGGCTACGCCAGAACCACTCGGCAGAGACTCCGGAACCACCTCCAGGAGAGACCGGAATCACCTGCCGGACACGCCGGAACCACCTGCTCGACTCGCCAGAGCCACCTGCCGGACACGCCAAAATCACCTGCCGGCTACGCCAGAACCACTCGGCAGAGACTCCGGAACCACCTCCAGGACAGACCGGAATCACCTGCCGGACACGCCGGGACCACCTGCTTGACTCGCCAGAACCACCTGCCGGACACGCCAAAATCACCAGCCGGCTACTCCACAACCACTTGTCGAACACTCCAGAATCACCTGCCGGGCATGTTGGAAGCACCTCTCAGACGCGCCAGAACCATGTGGCAGAGAGTCCGGAATCACCTGTTGGGCATGTGGAACCACCTCTGAGACGTACCAGAACCACCTGCCGGACACGCCAAAATCACCGGCCGGCTATGCCAGAACCACTTGGCGGACACTCCGGAATCACCTGCCGGGCATGCCAGAACCAGCTCTCAGAAACACCAGAACCACATGCTGGACACGCCGGAAGCACCTGCTGAGCATGCCTGAGCCACCTGCTCGACTCGCAAGAAACACCTGCCGGACACGCCAAAATCACCTGCCGAGTACGCCAGAACCACTTGGCGGACACTCCGGAATCACAGGTCGGGCATGCCAGAACCACCTCTCAGACTTGCCAGAACCATGTTCCGGACACGCCGGTACCACCTGCCGAGTATGCCGGAAACACCTGATCCACTCCCGAGGACCACCTGCTGGACACGCCAAAATCACCTGCTGGCTACGCCAGAACCACTCGGCAGACACTCCGGAATAACCTGCCAGGCATGCCGGAACCACCTATTAGACATGCCAGAAGGACGTGTCGGACACGCCGGAAACACCTACCGGACAGACCGGAACCACCTGCCAGACATCCAGGAACCACCTGCCGAGCACGCCGGAGCTGCGTGCTCGATAGGCCGGAACCACCTGCCAGACAGGCCAAAATCAACAGCTGGCTATGCTAGAAACACCTGGCGGACAGTCCAAAATCACCTGCCTGGCATGCAGGAACCACCTCTCAGACGTAACAGAACCACGTTCCGGACACGCTGGAACCACATCCTGGACAGACTGGAACCACCTGCCGAGCTCGCCGGAACCACCTGCTCGACTGGCAGGACAATCATGCCGGACACGCCAAAAGGAACTGCCGGCTACACCAGAACCACTTAACCGACACTCCAGAATCACCTGCCTGGCATGCCAGAACCACCTCTCAGACGTGCCAGAAGCACGTGCCGGACATGCCGGAACGACCTACGGGACAGACCGGAACCACCTGCCTGACATGCCGGAACCACCTGCCGAGCACGCCAGAGCCACCTGCTCCCCTTGCCGGAACCACCTGCCAGACAGGCCAAAATCAACAGCTGGCTGTGCGAGAACCACCTGGGGGACAGTCCGGAATCACCTGCCAGCCATGGCGGAACCACCTCTCAGACGTACCAGAACCACGTGCCGGACAATCTGGAAACACGTACTGGACAGACTGGAACCACCTGCCGGCCACGCCTGAACCACCTGCCGAGCACGACGGAACCACCTGCCGGACACGCCAAAATCACCTGCGGGCTACTCCACAACCACTTGGAGGACTCTCCGGGATGACCTGCCGGGCATGCTGGAACCACCTCTCAGACGCGCCAGAACCATGTGGCAGACAGTCCGGAATCACCTGTTGGGCATGTGGAACCACCTCTGAGACGTACCAGAACCACCTGCCGGACACGCCAAAATCACCTGCCGGCTACGCCAGAACCACTTGGCGGACACTCCGGAATCACCTGCCGGGCATGCCAGCACAACCTCTCAGAAGTGCCAGAAGCACGTGCCGGACAGGCCGGAACCATCTCCCGGACAGACTGGAACCACAGGAAACACTCGCCGGAACCACCTGCTTGACTCACCGGTCCCACATGCAGGACACACCAAAATCACCTGCCCGCTACACCAGAACCACTTGGCGCACAAGCCGGAATCACGTGAAGGGCATGCCGGCACAACCTCACAGACGTGCCAGAACCTCCTGCCGGACACCTCAGAACCACCTGCCAGACAGACTGCAACCACCTGCCGGACACGTGGGAACCACCGGCTCGACCCGCCGGAACCACTGCCAGACATGCAAAATCACCTGCCGGCTACACCAGAACCACTTGGCAAACAATCCGGAATCACCTGAAGGGCATGCCGGAACCACCTCTCAGACATGCCAGAACCACGTGCCAATGACACCAGAAGCACCTGCCGAGCATGCCGGAACCACCTGCTCGACTCGCCAGAACCACCTGCCAGTCATGCAAAAATCACCTGCCGGCTTCGCCACAACCAGTTGGTGAACACTTCCCCATCACCTGCCGGGCTTGCTGGAACCACCTGCCGGTCACGTCAAAATCACCTGCCAACTACGCCAGAACCACTTGTCGACACTGCGGAAACACCTGTCGGGCCGGCCAGAACTACATCTCAGACGTGCCAGAACCTTGTGCGTGTGATGCCGGAACCACACCCCGAACAGACGGAAACCACCTGCCAGACCCGCCTGAACCACCTGCCGAGCACGCCGGAGCCACCTGTTCGACTCACCGGAAGCACCTGCCAGACAGGCCAAAATCAACAGCTGGCTATGCGAGAACCATCTGGCGGACAGTCCGGAATCACCTGCCGGGCATGCAGGAACCACCTCTCAGATGTAACGGAACCACGAGCCGGACACGCTGGAACCACGTCCTGGACAGACTGGAACCACCTGCCGAGCACTCCGGAACCACCTGCTCGACTCGCACGACCCACGTGCTGGACACGCCAAAATGAACTTTCGGCTACACCAGAACCACTTACCCGACACTCCAGAATCACCTGCCTGGCATGCCAGAACCACCTCTCACACGTTCCAGAAGCACGTGCCGGACATGCCGGAACGACCGATCGGACAGAACGGAACCACCTGCCAGACACGCCGGAACCACCTGCTGAACACGCCACAGCCACCTGCTCGACTCGCCGGATCCACCGGCCGGACAGGCCAATATCAACTGCTGGCTATGCCAGAACCACCTGGGGGACAGTCCGGAATCACCTGCCAGCCATGGCGGAACCACCTCTCAGACGTACAAGAACCACGTGCCGGACAAGCTGGAAACACTTACTGGACAGACTGGAACCACCTGCCGGCCACGCCTGAACCACCTGCCGAGCACGATGGAACCACCTGCCGGACACGCCAAAATCACCTGCGGGCTACACCAGAACCACTTGGAGAACTCTCCGGGATGACCTGCCGGGCATGCTGGAACCACCTCTCAGACGTACCAGAAGCACGTGGCGGACACCCCAGCACCACCTGCCGGACAGACCGCAACCACCTGCCGGACAGGCCGGAACCACCGGCTCGACCCGACGGAACCACCGCCGGAAATGCAAAATCACCTGCCGGCTACGCCAGAACCACTTGGCGAACACTCCGGAATCACCTGCCGGGCATGCCGGAACCACCTCTCAGACATGCCAGAACCACGTGCCAATGACCCCGGAAGCACCTGTCGAGCACACCGGAACCACCTGCTCGACTCGCCAGAACCACCTGCCGGACACGCCAAAATCACCTGCCGGCTACGCCACAACCACTCGGCAGGCACTCCGGTATCAGCTGCCGGGCATGCCGGAACCACCTCTCAGAGGTGCCAGAACCACATGCCGGAGAGACTGGAAGCAACTGCCGAACTCGCCGGAAACACCTGATGGACATGCCGGAACCACCTGCCTGACAGTCCAAAATCATATGCCGGCTATGCCAAAACCACTTGGTGGACGCTCCAGAATCTCCTGGAGGGCATGCCGGAACCACGTCATGGACAGACTGCAAACACCTGCCAGACACGCCAGAACCACCTTCTCGAGTCGCCAGAACCACCTGCCGGCCACGCCAAAATCACCTGCCGGCTACGCCACAACCAGTTGGTGAACACTTCGGAATCACCTGCCGCGCTTGCCGGAACCACCTGCCGGTCACGCCAAAATCACCTGCCGGCTACGCCAGAACCACTCGGCAGAGACTCCGGAACCACCTCCAGGACAGACCAGAATCACCTGCCGGACACGCCGGAACCACCTGCTCGACTCGCCAGAGCCACCTGCCGGACACGCCAAAATCACCTGCCGGCTACGCCAGAACCACTCGGCAGAGACTCCGGAACCACCTCCAGGACAGACCGGAATCACCTGCCGGACACGCCGGGACCACCTGCTTGACTCGCCAGAACCTCCTGCCGGACACGCCAAAATCACCAGCCGGCTACTCCACAACCACTTGTCGAACACTCCAGAATCACCTGCCGGGCATGTTGGAAGCACCTCTCAGACGCGCCAGAACCATGTGGCAGAGAGTCCGGAATCACCTGTTGGGCATGTGGAACCACCTCTGAGACGTACCAGAACCACCTGCCGGACACGCCAAAATCACCTGCCGGCTATGCCAGAACCACTTGGCGGACACTCCGGAATCACCTGCCGGGCATGCCAGAACCAGCTCTCAGAAACACCAGAACCACATGCTGGACACGCCGGAAGCACCTGCTGAGCATGCCTGAGCCACCTGCTCGACTCGCAAGAAACAACTGCCGGACATGCCAAAATCACCTGCCGAGTACGCCAGAACCACTTGGCGGAAACTCCGGAATCACAGGTCGGGCATGCCAGAACCACCTCTCAGACTTGCCAGAACCATGTTCCGGACACGCCGGTACCACCTGCCGAGTATGCCGGAACCACCTGATCCACTCCCGAGGACCACCTGCTGGACACGCCAAAATCACCTGCTGGCTACGCCAGAACCACTCGGCAGACACTCCGGAATAAGCTGCCGGGCATGCCGGAACCACCTCTTAGACATGCCAGAAGGATGTGTCGGACACGCCGGAAACACCTACCGGACAGACCGGAACCACCTGCCGAGCACGCCGGAGCTGCGTGTTCGATAGGCCGGAACCACCTGCTAGACAGGCCAAAATCAACAGCTGGCTATGCTAGAAACACCTGGCGGACAGTCCAAAATCACCTGCCTGGCATGCAGGAACCACCTCTCAGACGTAACAGAACCACGTTCCGGACACGCTGGAACCACATGATGGACAGACTGGAACCACCTGCCGAGCTCGCCGGAACCACCTGCTCGACTGGCAGGACAATCGTGCCGGACACGCCAAAAGGAACTGCCGGCTACACCAGAACCACTTAACCGACACTCCAGAATCACCTGCCTGGCATGCCAGAACCACCTCTCAGACGTGCCAGAAGCACGTGCCGGACATGCCGGAACGACCTACGGGACAGACCGGAACCACCTGCCTGACATGCCCGAACCACCTGCCGAGCACGCCAGAGCCACCTGCTCCCCTTGCCGGAACCACCTGCCAGACAGGCCAAAATCAACAGCTGGCTGTGCGAGAACCACCTGGGGGACAGTCCGGAATCACCTGCCAGCCATGGCGGAACCACCTCTCAGACGTACCAGAACCACGTGCCGGACAATCTGGAAACACGTACTGGACAGACTGGAACCACCTGCCGGCCACGCCTGAACCACCTGCCGAGCACGACGGAACCACCTGCCGGACACGCCAAAATCACCTGCGGGCTACTCCACAACCACTTGGAGGACTCTCCGGGATGACCTGCCGGGCATGCCTGAACCACCTCTCAGACGCGCCAGAACCATGTGGCAGACAGTCCGGAATCACCTGTTGGGCATGTGGAACCACCTCTGAGACGTACCAGAACCACCTGCCGGACACGCCAAAATCACCTGCCGGCTACGCCAGAACCACTTGGCGGACACTCCGGAATCACCTGCCGGGCATGCCAGCACAACCTCTCAGAAGTGCCAGAAGCACGTGCCGGACAGGCCGGAACCATCTCCCGGACAGACTGGAACCACAGGAAACACTCGCCGGAACCACCTGCTTGACTCACCGGTCCCACCTGCAGGACACACCAAAATCACCTGCCCGCTACACCAGAACCACTTGGCGCACAAGCCGGAATCACGTGAAGGGCATGCCGGCACAACCTCACAGACGTGCCAGAACCTCCTGCCGGACACCTCAGAACCACCTGCCAGACAGACTGCAACCACCTGCCGGACACGCGGGAACCACCGGCTCGACCCGCCGGAACCACTGCCAGACATGCAAAATCACCTGCCGGCTACACCAGAACCACTTGGCAAACAATCCGGAATCACCTGAAGGGCATGCCGGAACCACCTCTCAGACATGCCAGAACCACGTGCCAATGACACCAGAAGCACCTGCCGAGCATGCCGGAACCACCTGCTCGACTCGCCAGAACCACCTGCCAGTCATGCAAAAATCACCTGCCGGCTTCGCCACAACCAGTTGGTGAACACTTCCCCATCACCTGCCGGGCTTGCTGGAACCACCTGCCGGTCACGTCAAAATCACCTGCCAACTACGCCAGAACCACTTGTCGACACTGCGGAAACACCTGTCGGGCCGGCCAGAACTACATCTCAGACGTGCCAGAACCTTGTGCGTGTGATGCCGGAACCACACCCCGAACAGACGGAAACCACCTGCCAGACCCGCCTGAACCACCTGCCGAGCACGCCGGAGCCACCTGTTCGACTCACCGGAAGCACCTGCCAGACAGGCCAAAATCAACAGCTGGCTATGCGAGAACCATCTGGCGGACAGTCCGGAATCACCTGCCGGGCATGCAGGAACCACCTCTCAGATGTAACGGAACCACGAGCCGGACACGCTGGAACCACGTCCTGGACAGACTGGAACCACCTGCCGAGCACTCCGGAACCACCTGCTCGACTCGCACGACCCACGTGCTGGACACGCCAAAATGAACTTTCGGCTACACCAGAACCACTTACCCGACACTCCAGAATCACCTGCCTGGCATGCCAGAACCACCTCTCACACGTTCCAGAAGCACGTGCCGGACATGCCGGAACGACCGATCGGACAGAACGGAACCACCTGCCAGACACGCCGGAACCACCTGCTGAACACGCCACAGCCACCTGCTTGACTCGCCGGATCCACCAGCCGGACAGGCCAATATCAACTGCTGGCTATGCCAGAACCACCTGGGGGACAGTCCGGAATCACCTGCCAGCCATGGCGGAACCACCTCTCAGACGTACAAGAACCACGTGCCGGACAAGCTCGAAACACTTACTGGACAGACTGGAACCACCTGCCGGCCACGCCTGAACCACCTGCCGAGCACGATGGAACCACCTGCCGGACACGCCAAAATCACCTGCGGGGTACACCAGAACCACTTGGAGAACTCTCCGGGATGACCTGCCGGGCATGCTGGAACCACCTCTCAGACGTACCAGAAGCACGTGGCGGACACCCCAGCACCACCTGCCGGACAGACCGCAACCACCTGCCGGACAGGCCGGAACCACCGGCTCGACCCGACGGAACCACCGCCAGACATGCAAAATCACCTGCCGGCTACGCCAGAACCACTTGGCGAACACTCCGGAATCACCTGCCGGGCATGCCGGAACCACCTCTCAGACATGCCAGAACCACGTGCCAATGACCCCGGAAGCACCTGTCGAGCACGCCGGAACCACCTGCTCGACTCGCCAGAACCACCTGCCGGACACGCCAAAATCACCTGCCGGCTACGCCACAACCACTCGGCAGGCACTCCGGTATCAGCTGCCGGGCATGCCGGAACCACCTCTCAGAGGTGCCAGAACCACATGCCGGAGAGACTGGAAGCAACTGCCGAACTCGCCGGAAACACCTGCTGGACATGCCGGAACCACCTGCCTGACAGTCCAAAATCATATGCCGGCTATGCCAAAACCACTTGGTGGACGCTCCAGAATCTCCTGGAGGGCATGCCGGAACCACGTCATGGACAGACTGCAAACACCTGCCAGACACGCCAGAACCACCTTCTCGAGTCGCCAGAACCACCTGCCGGACACGCCAAAATCACCTGCCGGCTACGCCACAACCAGTTGGTGAACACTTCGGAATCACCTGCCGCGCTTGCCGGAACCACCTGCCGGTCACGCCAAAATCACCTGCCGGCTACGCCAGAACCACTCGGCAGAGACTCCGGAACCACCTCCAGGAGAGACCGGAATCACCTGCCGGACACGCCGGAACCACCTGCTCGACTCGCCAGAGCCACCTGCCGGACACGCCAAAATCACCTGCCGGCTACGCCAGAACCACTCGGCAGAGACTCCGGAACCACCTCCAGGACAGACCGGAATCACCTGCCGGACACGCCGGGACCACCTGCTTGACTCGCCAGAACCACCTGCCGGACACGCCAAAATCACCAGCCGGCTACTCCACAACCACTTGTCGAACACTCCAGAATCACCTGCCGGGCATGTTGGAAGCACCTCTCAGACGCGCCAGAACCATGTGGCAGAGAGTCCGGAATCACCTGTTGGGCATGTGGAACCACCTCTGAGACGTACCAGAACCACCTGCCGGACACGCCAAAATCACCGGCCGGCTATGCCAGAACCACTTGGCGGACACTCCGGAATCACCTGCCGGGCATGCCAGAACCAGCTCTCAGAAACACCAGAACCACATGCTGGACACGCCGGAAGCACCTGCTGAGCATGCCTGAGCCACCTGCTCGACTCGCAAGAAACACCTGCCGGACACGCCAAAATCACCTGCCGAGTACGCCAGAACCACTTGGCGGACACTCCGGAATCACAGGTCGGGCATGCCAGAACCACCTCTCAGACTTGCCAGAACCATGTTCCGGACACGCCGGTACCACCTGCCGAGTATGCCGGAAACACCTGATCCACTCCCGAGGACCACCTGCTGGACACGCCAAAATCACCTGCTGGCTACGCCAGAACCACTCGGCAGACACTCCGGAATAACCTGCCAGGCATGCCGGAACCACCTATTAGACATGCCAGAAGGACGTGTCGGACACGCCGGAAACACCTACCGGACAGACCGGAACCACCTGCCAGACATCCAGGAACCACCTGCCGAGCACGCCGGAGCTGCGTGCTCGATAGGCCGGAACCACCTGCCAGACAGGCCAAAATCAACAGCTGGCTATGCTAGAAACACCTGGCGGACAGTCCAAAATCACCTGCCTGGCATGCAGGAACCACCTCTCAGACGTAACAGAACCACGTTCCGGACACGCTGGAACCACATCCTGGACAGACTGGAACCACCTGCCGAGCTCGCCGGAACCACCTGCTCGACTGGCAGGACAATCATGCCGGACACGCCAAAAGGAACTGCCGGCTACACCAGAACCACTTAACCGACACTCCAGAATCACCTGCCTGGCATGCCAGAACCACCTCTCAGACGTGCCAGAAGCACGTGCCGGACATGCCGGAACGACCTACGGGACAGACCGGAACCACCTGCCTGACATGCCGGAACCACCTGCCGAGCACGCCAGAGCCACCTGCTCCCCTTGCCGGAACCACCTGCCAGACAGGCCAAAATCAACAGCTGGCTGTGCGAGAACCACCTGGGGGACAGTCCGGAATCACCTGCCAGCCATGGCGGAACCACCTCTCAGACGTACCAGAACCACGTGCCGGACAATCTGGAAACACGTACTGGACAGACTGGAACCACCTGCCGGCCACGCCTGAACCACCTGCCGAGCACGACGGAACCACCTGCCGGACACGCCAAAATCACCTGCGGGCTACTCCACAACCACTTGGAGGACTCTCCGGGATGACCTGCCGGGCATGCTGGAACCACCTCTCAGACGCGCCAGAACCATGTGGCAGACAGTCCGGAATCACCTGTTGGGCATGTGGAACCACCTCTGAGACGTACCAGAACCACCTGCCGGACACGCCAAAATCACCTGCCGGCTACGCCAGAACCACTTGGCGGACACTCCGGAATCACCTGCCGGGCATGCCAGCACAACCTCTCAGAAGTGCCAGAAGCACGTGCCGGACAGGCCGGAACCATCTCCCGGACAGACTGGAACCACAGGAAACACTCGCCGGAACCACCTGCTTGACTCACCGGTCCCACATGCAGGACACACCAAAATCACCTGCCCGCTACACCAGAACCACTTGGCGCACAAGCCGGAATCACGTGAAGGGCATGCCGGCACAACCTCACAGACGTGCCAGAACCTCCTGCCGGACACCTCAGAACCACCTGCCAGACAGACTGCAACCACCTGCCGGACACGTGGGAACCACCGGCTCGACCCGCCGGAACCACTGCCAGACATGCAAAATCACCTGCCGGCTACACCAGAACCACTTGGCAAACAATCCGGAATCACCTGAAGGGCATGCCGGAACCACCTCTCAGACATGCCAGAACCACGTGCCAATGACACCAGAAGCACCTGCCGAGCATGCCGGAACCACCTGCTCGACTCGCCAGAACCACCTGCCAGTCATGCAAAAATCACCTGCCGGCTTCGCCACAACCAGTTGGTGAACACTTCCCCATCACCTGCCGGGCTTGCTGGAACCACCTGCCGGTCACGTCAAAATCACCTGCCAACTACGCCAGAACCACTTGTCGACACTGCGGAAACACCTGTCGGGCCGGCCAGAACTACATCTCAGACGTGCCAGAACCTTGTGCGTGTGATGCCGGAACCACACCCCGAACAGACGGAAACCACCTGCCAGACCCGCCTGAACCACCTGCCGAGCACGCCGGAGCCACCTGTTCGACTCACCGGAAGCACCTGCCAGACAGGCCAAAATCAACAGCTGGCTATGCGAGAACCATCTGGCGGACAGTCCGGAATCACCTGCCGGGCATGCAGGAACCACCTCTCAGATGTAACGGAACCACGAGCCGGACACGCTGGAACCACGTCCTGGACAGACTGGAACCACCTGCCGAGCACTCCGGAACCACCTGCTCGACTCGCACGACCCACGTGCTGGACACGCCAAAATGAACTTTCGGCTACACCAGAACCACTTACCCGACACTCCAGAATCACCTGCCTGGCATGCCAGAACCACCTCTCACACGTTCCAGAAGCACGTGCCGGACATGCCGGAACGACCGATCGGACAGAACGGAACCACCTGCCAGACACGCCGGAACCACCTGCTGAACACGCCAGAGCCACCTGCTCGACTCGCCGGATCCACCGGCCGGACAGGCCAATATCAACTGCTGGCTATGCCAGAACCACCTGGGGGACAGTCCGGAATCACCTGCCAGCCATGGCGGAACCACCTCTCAGACGTACAAGAACCACGTGCCGGACAAGCTGGAAACACTTACTGGACAGACTGGAACCACCTGCCGGCCACGCCTGAACCACCTGCCGAGCACGATGGAACCACCTGCCGGACACGCCAAAATCACCTGCGGGCTACACCAGAACCACTTGGAGAACTCTCCGGGATGACCTGCCGGGCATGCTGGAACCACCTCTCAGACGTACCAGAAGCACGTGGCGGACACCCCAGCACCACCTGCCGGACAGACCGCAACCACCTGCCGGACAGGCCGGAACCACCGGCTCGACCCGACGGAACCACCGCCGGACATGCAAAATCACCTGCCGGCTACGCCAGAACCACTTGGCGAACACTCCGGAATCACCTGACGGGCATGCCGGAACCACCTCTCAGACATGCCAGAACCACGTGCCAATGACCCCGGAAGCACCTGTCAAGCACACCGGAACCACCTGCTCGACTCGCCAGAACCACCTGCCGGCTACGCCACAACCACTCGGCAGGCACTCCGGTATCAGCTGCCGGGCATGCCGGAACCACCTCTCAGAGGTGCCAGAACCACATGCCGGAGAGACTGGAAGCAACTGCCGAACTCGCCGGAAACACCTGCTGGACATGCCGGAACCACCTGCCTGACAGTCCAAAATCATATGCCGGCTATGCCAAAACCACTTGGTGGACGCTCCAGAATCTCCTGGAGGGCATGCCGGAACCACGTCATGGACAGACTGCAAACACCTGCCAGACACGCCAGAACCACCTTCTCGAGTCGCCAGAACCACCTGCCGGACACGCCAAAATCACCTGCCGGCTACGCCACAACCAGTTGGTGAACACTTCGGAATCACCTGCCGCGCTTGCCGGAACCACCTGCCGGTCACGCCAAAATCACCTGCCGGCTACGCCAGAACCACTCGGCAGAGACTCCGGAACCACCTCCAGGACAGACCAGAATCACCTGCCGGACACGCCGGAACCACCTGCTCGACTCGCCAGAGCCACCTGCCGGACACGCCAAAATCACCTGCCGGCTACGCCAGAACCACTCGGCAGAGACTCCGGAACCACCTCCAGGACAGACCGGAATCACCTGCCGGACACGCCGGGACCACCTGCTTGACTCGCCAGAACCTCCTGCCGGACACGCCAAAATCACCAGCCGGCTACTCCACAACCACTTGTCGAGCACTCCAGAATCACCTGCCGGGCATGTTGGAAGCACCTCTCAGACGCGCCAGAACCATGTGGCAGAGAGTCCGGAATCACCTGTTGGGCATGTGGAACCACCTCTGAGACGTACCAGAACCACCTGCCGGACACGCCAAAATCACCTGCCGGCTATGCCAGAACCATTTGGCGGACACTCCGGAATCACCTGCCGGGCATGCCAGAACCAGCTCTCAGAAACACCAGAACCACATGCTGGACACGCCGGAAGCACCTGCTGAGCATGCCTGAGCCACCTGCTCGACTCGCAAGAAACAACTGCCGGACATGCCAAAATCACCTGCCGAGTACGCCAGAACCACTTGGCGGAAACTCCGGAATCACAGGTCGGGCATGCCAGAACCACCTCTCAGACTTGCCAGAACCATGTTCCGGACACGCCGGTACCACCTGCCGAGTATGCCGGAACCACCTGATCCACTCCCGAGGACCACCTGCTGGACACGCCAAAATCACCTGCTGGCTACGCCAGAACCACTCGGCAGACACTCCGGAATAAGCTGCCGGGCATGCCGGAACCACCTCTTAGACATGCCAGAAGGATGTGTCGGACACGCCGGAAACACCTACCGGACAGACCGGAACCACCTGCCGAGCACGCCGGAGCTGCGTGTTCGATAGGCCGGAACCACCTGCTAGACAGGCCAAAATCAACAGCTGGCTATGCTAGAAACACCTGGCGGACAGTCCAAAATCACCTGCCTGGCATGCAGGAACCACCTCTCAGACGTAACAGAACCACGTTCCGGACACGCTGGAACCACATCCTGGACAGACTGGAACCACCTGCCGAGCTCGCCGGAACCACCTGCTCGACTGGCAGGACAATCGTGCCGGACACGCCAAAAGGAACTGCCGGCTACACCAGAACCACTTAACCGACACTCCAGAATCACCTGCCTGGCATGCCAGAACCACCTCTCAGACGTGCCAGAAGCACGTGCCGGACATGCCGGAACGACCTACGGGACAGACCGGAACCACCTGCCTGACATGCCCGAACCACCTGCCGAGCACGCCAGAGCCACCTGCTCCCCTTGCCGGAACCACCTGCCAGACAGGCCAAAATCAACAGCTGGCTGTGCGAGAACCACCTGGGGGACAGTCCGGAATCACCTGCCAGCCATGGCGGAACCACCTCTCAGACGTACCAGAACCACGTGCCGGACAATCTGGAAACACGTACTGGACAGACTGGAACCACCTGCCGGCCACGCCTGAACCACCTGCCGAGCACGACGGAACCACCTGCCGGACACGCCAAAATCACCTGCGGGCTACTCCACAACCACTTGGAGGACTCTCTGGGATGACCTGCCGGGCATGCTGGAACCACCTCTCAGACGCGCCAGAACCATGTGGCAGACAGTCCGGAATCACCTGTTGGGCATGTGGAACCACCTCTGAGACGTACCAGAACCACCTGCCGGACACGCCAAAATCACCTGCCGGCTACGCCAGAACCACTTGGCGGACACTCCGGTATCACCTGCCGGGCATGCCAGCACAACCTCTCAGAAGTGCCAGAAGCACGTGCCGGACAGGCCGGAACCATCTCCCGGACAGACTGGAACCACAGGAAACACTCGCCGGAACCACCTGCTTGACTCACCGGTCCCACCTGCAGGACACACCAAAATCACCTGCCCGCTACACCAGAACCACTTGGCGCACAAGCCGGAATCATGTGAAGGGCATGCCGGCACAACCTCACAGACGTGCCAGAACCTCCTGCCGGACACCTCAGAACCACCTGCCAGACAGACTGCAACCACCTGCCGGACACGCGGGAACCACCGGCTCGACCCGCCGGAACCACTGCCAGACATGCAAAATCACCTGCCGGCTACACCAGAACCACTTGGCAAACAATCCGGAATCACCTGAAGGGCATGCCGGAACCACCTCTCAGACATGCCAGAACCACGTGCCAATGACACCAGAAGCACCTGCCGAGCATGCCGGAACCACCTGCTCGACTCGCCAGAACCACCTGCCAGTCATGCAAAAATCACCTGCCGGCTTCGCCACAACCAGTTGGTGAACACTTCCCCATCACCTGCCGGGCTTGCTGGAACCACCTGCCGGTCACGTCAAAATCACCTGCCAACTACGCCAGAACCACTTGTCGACACTGCGGAAACACCTGTCGGGCCGGCCAGAACTACATCTCAGACGTGCCAGAACCTTGTGCGTGTGATGCCGGAACCACACCCCGAACAGACGGAAACCACCTGCCAGACCTGCCTGAACCACCTGCCGAGCACGCCGGAGCCACCTGTTCGACTCACCGGAAGCACCTGCCAGACAGGCCAAAATCAACAGCTGGCTATGCGAGAACCATCTGGCGGACAGTCCGGAATCACCTGCCGGGCATGCAGGAACCACCTCTCAGATGTAACGGAACCACGAGCCGGACACGCTGGAACCACGTCCTGGACAGACTGGAACCACCTGCCGAGCACTCCGGAACCACCTGCTCGACTCGCACGACCCACGTGCTGGACACGCCAAAATGAACTTTCGGCTACACCAGAACCACTTACCCGACACTCCAGAATCACCTGCCTGGCATGCCAGAACCACCTCTCACACGTTCCAGAAGCACGTGCCGGACATGCCGGAACGACCGATCGGACAGAACGGAACCACCTGCCAGACACGCCGGAACCACCTGCTGAACACGCCACAGCCACCTGCTCGACTCGCCGGATCCACCGGCCGGACAGGCCAATATCAACTGCTGGCTATGCCAGAACCACCTGGGGGACAGTCCGGAATCACCTGCCAGCCATGGCGGAACCACCTCTCAGACGTACAAGAACCACGTGCCGGACAAGCTGGAAACACTTACTGGACAGACTGGAACCACCTGCCGGCCACGCCTGAACCACCTGCCGAGCACGATGGAACCACCTGCCGGACACGCCAAAATCACCTGCGGGGTACACCAGAACCACTTGGAGAACTCTCCGGGATGACCTGCCGGGCATGCTGGAACCACCTCTCAGACGTACCAGAAGCACGTGGCGGACACCCCAGCACCACCTGCCGGACAGACCGCAACCACCTGCCGGACAGGCCGGAACCACCGGCTCGACCCGACGGAACCACCGCCAGACATGCAAAATCACCTGCCGGCTACGCCAGAACCACCTTGCGAACACTCCGGAATCACCTGCCGGGCATGCCGGAACCACCTCTCAGACATGCCAGAAACACGTGCCAATGACCCCGGAAGCACCTGCCGAGCACGCCGGAACCACCTGCTCGACTCGCCAGAACCACCTGCCGGACACGCCAAAATCACCTGTCGGCTACGCCACAACCACTCGGCAGGCACTCCGGTATCAGCTGCCGGGCATGCCGGAACCACCTGGTCCACTCCCGAGGACCACCTGCTGGACACACCAAAATCACCTGCTGGCTACGCCAGAACCACGTGGCAGACACTCCGGAATAACCTGCCGGACATGCCGGAACCACCTCTTAGACATGCCAGAAGGACGTGTCGGACACGCCGGAAACACCTACCGGACAGACCGGAGCCACCTGCCAGACATCCCGGAACCACCTGCCGAGCACGCCGGAGCCGCCTGCTCGATAGGCCGGAACCACCTGCCAGACAGGCCAAAATCACCAGCCGGCTACTCCACAACCACTTGTCGGACACTCCAGAATCACCTGCCGGGCATGTTGGAACCACCTCTCAGAGGTGCCACAACAACATGCTGGAGACTGCGGAAGCACCTGCTGAGAAGGCCGGAAGTTCCTGATCCACTCCACAGAACCACCTGCTGGACACGCCAAAATCACCCGCCGGCTACGCCACAACCAGTTGGTGAACACTTCGGAATCAACTGCCGGGCTTGCTGGAAGCACCTGCCGGTCACGCCAATATCACCTGCCAGCTACGCCAGAACCGCTTGGCGGACACTCCGGAAACACCTGTCGGGCCTGCCAGAACCACATCTCAGACGTGCCAGAACCATGTGCCCGACATGCCGGAACCACACCCCGAACAGACTGAAACCACCTGCCAGACCCGCCTGAACCACCTGCCGAGCACAATGGAACCACCTGCTCGACTCGCTGGAACCACCTACCTGACACGCAAAAACCACCGGCCGGGTATGCCAGAACCACTTGGTGGTCACTCCGGAATCATCTGCCAGACATGCCAGAAGCAGCTCTCAGACACACCAGAACAACCTGCCAGAGACGCCAGAAGCACCTGCTGAGCATGCCTGAGCCACGTGCTCGACTCGCAAGAAACACCTGCCAGACACGCCAAAATCACCTGCCTGCTACACCAGAAGCACTTGGCAGACAAGCCAGAATCACGAGAAGGGCATGCCGTCACAATCTCTCAGACGTGCCAGAACCTCGTGCTGGACACCCCAGAACACCCTGCCGGACAGACCGGAACCACCTGCCGGACACGCCGGAACCACCGGCGCGACTCGCCGGAACCACCCCCGGACATGCAAAATCACCTGCCGGCTACGCCAGAAACACTTGGCGAACACACCGGAATCACCTGCCGGGCATGTCGGAAGCACCTCTCAGACATGTCAGAACCACGTGCCAAGGACACCGGAAGCACCTGCCGAGCACGCCGGAACCACCTGCTTGACTCGCCAGAACCACCTGCCGCACACGCCAAAATCACCTGCCAGGTATGCCAGAACCACTTTTTGGACACTCCGAAATCATCTGCCGGACATGCCAGAACCAGCTCTCAGACACACCAGAACCACATGCCGGACACGCCGGAAGCACCTGCTGAGCATGCCTGAGCCACCTGCTCGACTCGCAAGAAACACCTGCCGGACACGCCAAAATCACCTGCCGAGTACGCCAGAACCACTTGGCGGACACTCCGGAATCACAGGTCGGGCATGCCGGAACCACCTCTCAGACTTGCCAGAACCATGTTCCGGACACGCCGGTACCACCTGCCGAGTATGCCGGAACCACCTGATCCACTCCCGAGGACCACCTGCTGGACACGCCAAAATCACCTGCTGGCTACGCCAGAACCACTCGGCAGACACTCCGGAATAAGCTGCCGGGCATGCCGGAACCACCTCTTAGACATGCCAGAAGGACGTGTCGGACACGCCGGAAAAACCTACCGGACAGACCGGAACCACCTGCCAGACATCCGGGAACCACCTGCCGAGCACGATGGAACCAGCTGCCGGACACGCCAAAATCACCTGCGGGGTACACCAGAACGACTTGGAGAACTCTCCGGGATGACCTGCCGGGCATGCTGGAACCACCTCTCAGACGTACCAGAAGCACGTTGCGGACACCCCAGCACCACCTGCCGGACAGACCGCAACCACCTGCCGGACAGGCCGGAACCACCGGCTCGACCCGCCGGAACCACCGCCGGACATGCAAAATCACCTGCCGGCTATGCCAGAACCACTTGGCGAACACTCCGGAATCACCTGCCGGGCATGCCGGAACCACCTCTCAGACATGCCAGAACCACGTGCCAATGACCCCGGAAGCACCTGCCGAGCACGCCGGAACCACCTGCTCGGCTCGCCAGAACCACCTGCCGGACACGCCAAAATCACCTGCCGGCTACGCCACAACCTCTCGGCAGGCACTCCGGTATCAGCTGCCGGGCATGCCGGAACCATCTCTCAGAGGTGCCAGAACCACATGCCGGAGAGACTGGAAGCAACTGCCGAACTCGCCGGAAACACCTGCTGGACATGCCGGAACCACCTGCCTGACAGTCCAAAATCATATGCCGGCTATGCCAAAAACACTTGGTGGACACTCCAGAATCACCTGGAGGGCATGCCGGAACCACGTCATGGACAGACTGCAAACACCTGCCGGACACGCCAGAACCACCTTCTCGACTCGCCAGAACCACCTGCCGGACACGCCAAAATCACCTGCCGGCTACGCCACAACCAGTTGGTGAACACTTCGGAATCACCTGCCGCGCTTGCCAGAACCACCTGCCGGTCACGGCAAAATCACCTGCCGGCTACGCCAGAACCACTCGGCAGAGACTCCGGAACCACCTCCAGGACAGACCGGAATCACCTTCCGGACACGCCGGAACCACCTGCTCGACTCGCCAGAACCACCTGCCGGACACGCCAAAATCACCTGCCGGCTACGCCAGAACCACTGGGCAGAGACTCCGGAACCACCTCCAGGACAGACCGGAATCACCTGCCGGACACGCCGGGACCACCTGCTTGACTCGCGAGAACCACCTGCCGGACACGCCAAAATCACCAGCCGGCTACTCCACAACCACTTGTCGGACACTCCAGAATCACCTGCCGGGCATGTTGGAACCACCTCTCAGAGGTGCCACAACAACATGCTGGAGACTGCGGAAGCACCTGCTGAGAAGGCCGGAAGTTCCTGATCCACTCCACAAAACCACCTGCTGGACACGCCAAAATCACCTGCCGGCTACGCCACAACCAGTTGGTGAACACTTCGGAATCAACTGCCGGGCTTGCTGGAAGCACCTGCCGGTCACGCCAATATCACCTGCCAGCTACGCCAGAACCGCTTGGCGGACACTCCGGAAACACCTGTCGGGCCTGCCAGAACCACATCTCAGACGTGCCAGAACCATGTGCCCGAGATGCCGGAACCACACCCCGAACAGACTGAAACCACCTGCCAGACCCGCCTGAACCACCTGCCGAGCACACTGGAACCACCTGCTCGACTCGCCGGAACCACCTACCTGACACGCAAAAACCACCGGCCGGGTATGCCAGAACCACTTGGTGGTCACTCCGGAATCATCTGCCAGACATGCCAGAAGCAGCTCTCAGACACACCAGAACAACCTGCCGGAGACGCCAGAAGCACCTGCTGAGCATGCCTGAGCCACGTGCTCGACTCGCAAGAAACACCTGCCAGACACGCCAAAATCACCTGCCTGCTACACCAGAAGCACTTGGCAGACAAGCCAGAATCACGAGAAGGGCATGCCGTCACAATCTCTCAGACGTGCCAGAACCTCGTGCTGGACACCCCAGAACACCCTGCCGGACAGACCGGAACCACCTGCCGGACACGCCGGAACCACCGGTGCGACTCGCCGGAACCACCCCCGGACATGCAAAATCACCTGCCGGCTACGCCAGAAACACTTGGCGAACACACCGGAATCACCTGCCGGGCATGTCGGAAGCACCTCTCAGACATGTCAGAACCACGTGCCAAGGACACCGGAAGCACCTGCCGAGCACGCCGGAACCACCTGCTTGACTCGCCAGAACCACCTGCCGCACACGCCAAAATCACCTGCCAGGTATGCCAGAACCACTTTTTGGACACTCCGAAATCATCTGCCGGACATGCCAGAACCAGCTCTCAGACACACCAGAACCACATGCCGGACACGCCGGAAGCACCTGCTGAGCATGCCTGAGCCACCTGCTCGACTCGCAAGAAACACCTGCCGGACACGCCAAAATCACCTGCCGAGTACGCCAGAACCACTTGGCGGACACTCCGGAATCACAGGTCGGGCATGCCGGAACCACCTCTCAGACTTGCCAGAACCATGTTCCGGACACGCCGGTACCACCTGCCGAGTATGCCGGAACCACCTGATCCACTCCCGAGGACCACCTGCTGGACACGCCAAAATCACCTGCTGGCTACGCCAGAACCACTCGGCAGACACTCCGGAATAAGCTGCCGGGCATGCCGGAACCACCTCTTAGACATGCCAGAAGGACGTGTCGGACACGCCGGAAACACCTACCGGACAGACCGGAACCACCTGCCAGACATCCGGGAACCACCTGCCGAGCACGATGGAACCACCTGCCGGACACGCCAAAATCACCTGCGGGGTACACCAGAACGACTTGGAGAACTCTCCGGGATGACCTGCCGGGCATGCTGGAACCACCTCTCAGACGTACCAGAAGCACGTTGCGGACACCCCAGCACCACCTGCCGGACAGACCGCAACCACCTGCCGGACAGGCCGGAACCACCGGCTCGACCCGCCGGAACCACCGCCGGACATGCAAAATCACCTGCCGGCTATGCCAGAACCACTTGGCGAACACTCCGGAATCACCTGCCGGGCATGCCGGAACCACCTCTCAGACATGCCAGAACCACGTGCCAATGACCCCGGAAGCACCTGCCGAGCACGCCGGAACCACCTGCTCGGCTCGCCAGAACCACCTGCCGGACACGCCAAAATCACCTGCCGGCTACGCCACAACCTCTCGGCAGGCACTCCGGTATCAGCTGCCGGGCATGCCGGAACCATCTCTCAGAGGTGCCAGAACCACATGCCGGAGAGACTGGAAGCAACTGCCGAACTCGCCGGAAACACCTGCTGGACATGCCGGAACCACCTGCCTGACAGTCCAAAATCATATGCCGGCTATGCCAAAAACACTTGGTGGACACTCCAGAATCACCTGGAGGGCATGCCGGAACCACGTCATGGACAGACTGCAAACACCTGCCGGACACGCCAGAACCACCTTCTCGACTCGCCAGAACCACCTGCCGGACACGCCAAAATCACCTGCCGGCTACGCCACAACCAGTTGGTGAACACTTCGGAATCACCTGCCGCGCTTGCCAGAACCACCTGCCGGTCACGGCAAAATCACCTGCCGGCTACGCCAGAACCACTCGGCAGAGACTCCGGAACCACCTCCAGGACAGACCGGAATCACCTTCCGGACACGCCGGAACCACCTGCTCGACTCGCCAGAACCACCTGCCGGACACGCCAAAATCACCTGCCGGCTACGCCAGAACCACTGGGCAGAGACTCCGGAACCACCTCCAGGACAGACCGGAATCACCTGCCGGACACGCCGGGACCACCTGCTTGACTCGCGAGAACCACCTGCCGGACACGCCAAAATCACCAGCCGGCTACTCCACAACCACTTGTCGGACACTCCAGAATCACCTGCCGGGCATGTTGGAACCACCTCTCAGAGGTGCCACAACAACATGCTGGAGACTGCGGAAGCACCTGCTGAGAAGGCCGGAAGTTCCTGATCCACTCCACAAAACCACCTGCTGGACACGCCAAAATCACCTGCCGGCTACGCCACAACCAGTTGGTGAACACTTCGGAATCAACTGCCGGGCTTGCTGGAAGCACCTGCCGGTCACGCCAATATCACCTGCCAGCTACGCCAGAACCGCTTGGCGGACACTCCGGAAACACCTGTCGGGCCTGCCAGAACCACATCTCAGACGTGCCAGAACCATGTGCCCGAGATGCCGGAACCACACCCCGAACAGACTGAAACCACCTGCCAGACCCGCCTGAACCACCTGCCGAGCACACTGGAACCACCTGCTCGACTCGCCGGAACCACCTACCTGACACGCAAAAACCACCGGCCGGGTATGCCAGAACCACTTGGTGGTCACTCCGGAATCATCTGCCAGACATGCCAGAAGCAGCTCTCAGACACACCAGAACAACCTGCCAGAGACGCCAGAAGCACCTGCTGAGCATGCCTGAGCCACGTGCTCGACTCGCAAGAAACACCTGCCAGACACGCCAAAATCACCTGCCTGCTACACCAGAAGCACTTGGCAGACAAGCCAGAATCACGAGAAGGGCATGCCGTCACAATCTCTCAGACGTGCCAGAACCTCGTGCCAGACACCCCAGAACACCCTGCCGGACAGACCGGAACCACCTGCCGGACACGCCGGAACCACCGGTGCGACTCGCCGGAACCACCCCCGGACATGCAAAATCACCTGCCGGCTACGCCAGAAACACTTGGCGAACACACCGGAATCACCTGCCGGGCATGTCGGAAGCACCTCTCAGACATGTCAGAACCACGTGCCAAGGACACCGGAAGCACCTGCCGAGCACGCCGGAACCACCTGCTTGACTCGCCAGAACCACCTGCCGCACACGCCAAAATCACCTGCCAGGTATGCCAGAACCACTTTTTGGACACTCCGAAATCATCTGCCGGACATGCCAGAACCAGCTCTCAGACACACCAGAACCACATGCCGGACACGCCGGAAGCACCTGCTGAGCATGCCTGAGCCACCTGCTCGACTCGCAAGAAACACCTGCCGGACATGCCAAAATCACCTGCCGAGTACGCCAGAACCACTTGGCGGACACTCCGGAATCACAGGTCGGGCATGCCGGAACCACCTCTCAGACTTGCCAGAACCATGTTCCGGACACGCCGGTACCACCTGCCGAGTATGCCGGAACCACCTGATCCACTCCCGAGGACCACCTGCTGGACACGCCAAAATCACCTGCTGGCTACGCCAGAACCACTCGGCAGACACTCCGGAATAAGCTGCCGGGCATGCCGGAACCACCTCTTAGACATGCCAGAAGGACGTGTCGGACACGCCGGAAACACCTACCGGACAGACCGGAACCACCTGCCAGACATCCGGGAACCACCTGCCGAGCACGATGGAACCACCTGCCGGACACGCCAAAATCACCTGCGGGGTACACCAGAACCACTTGGAGAACTCTCCGGGATGACCTGCCGGGCATGCTGGAACCACCTCTCAGACGTACCAGAAGCACGTTGCGGACACCCCAGCACCACCTGCTGGACAGACCGCAACCACCTGCCGGACAGGCCGGAACCACCGGCTCGACCCACCGGAACCACCGCCGGACATGCAAAATCACCTGCCGGCTATGCCAGAACCACTTGGCGAACACTCCGGAATCACCTGCCGGGCATGCCGGAACCACCTCTCAGACATGCCAGAACCACGTGCCAATGACCCCGGAAGCACCTGCCGAGCACGCCGGAACCACCTGCTCGGCTCGCCAGATCCACCTGCCGGACACGCCAAAATCACCTGCCGGCTACGCCACAACCTCTCGGCAGGCACTCCGGTATCAGCTGCCGGGCATGCCGGAACCATCTCTCAGAGGTGCCAGAACCACATGCCGGAGAGACTGGAAGCAACTGCCGAACTCGCCGGAAACACCTGCTGGACATGCCGGAACCACCTGCCTGACAGTCCAAAATCATATGCCGGCTATGCCAAAACCACTTGGTGGACACTCCAGAATCACCTGGAGGGCATGCCGGAACCACGTCATGGACAGACTGCAAACACCTGCCGGACACGCCAGAACCACCTTCTCGAGTCGCCAGAACCACCTGCCGGACACGCCAAAATCACCTGCCGGCTACGCCACAACCAGTTGGTGAACACTTCGGAATCACCTGCCGCGCTTGCCAGAACCACCTGCCGGTCACGGCAAAATCACCTGCCGGCTACGCCAGAACCACTCGGCAGAGACTCCGGAACCACCTCCAGGACAGACCGGAATCACCTTCCGGACACGCCGGAACCACCTGCTCGACTCGCCAGAACCACCTGCCGGACACGCCAAAATCACCTGCCGGCTACGCCAGAACCACTGGGCAGAGACTCCGGAACCACCTCCAGGACAGACCGGAATCACCTGCCGGACACGCCGGGACCACCTGCTTGACTCGCGAGAACCACCTGCCGGACACGCCAAAATCACCAGCCGGCTACTCCACAACCACTTGTCGGACCCTCCAGAATCACCTGCCGGGCATGTTGGAACCACCTCTCAGAGGTGCCACAACAACATGCTGGAGACTGCGGAAGCACCTGCTGAGAAGGCCGGAAGTTCCTGATCCACTCCACAAAACCACCTGCTGGACACGCCAAAATCACCTGCCGGCTACGCCACAACCAGTTGGTGAACACTTCGGAATCAACTGCCGGGCTTGCTGGAAGCACCTGCCGGTCACGCCAATATCACCTGCCAGCTACGCCAGAACCGCTTGGCGGACACTCCGGAAACACCTGTCGGGCCTGCCAGAACCACATCTCAGACGTGCCAGAACCATGTGCCCGAGATGCCGGAACCACACCCCGAACAGACTGAAACCACCTGCCAGACCCGCCTGAACCACCTGCCGAGCACACTGGAACCACCTGCTCGACTCGCCGGAACCACCTACCTGACACGCAAAAACCACCGGCCGGGTATGCCAGAACCACTTGGTGGTCACTCCGGAATCATCTGCCAGACATGCCAGAAGCAGCTCTCAGACACACCAGAACAACCTGCCAGAGACGCCAGAAGCACCTGCTGAGCATGCCTGAGCCACGTGCTCGACTCGCAAGAAACACCTGCCAGACACGCCAAAATCACCTGCCTGCTACACCAGAAGCACTTGGCAGACAAGCCAGAATCACGAGAAGGGCATGCCGTCACAATCTCTCAGACGTGCCAGAACCTCGTGCTGGACACCCCAGAACACCCTGCCGGACAGACCGGAACCACCTGCCGGACACGCCGGAACCACCGGTGCGACTCGCCGGAACCACCCCCGGACATGCAAAATCACCTGCCGGCTACGCCAGAAACACTTGGCGAACACACCGGAATCACCTGCCGGACATGTCGGAAGCACCTCTCAGACATGTCAGAACCACGTGCCAAGGACACCGGAAGCACCTGCCGAGCACGCCGGAACCACCTGCTTGACTCGCCAGAACCACCTGCCGCACACGCCAAAATCACCTGCCAGGTATGCCAGAACCACTTTTTGGACACTCCGAAATCATCTGCCGGACATGCCAGAACCAGCTCTCAGACACACCAGAACCACATGCTGGACACGCCGGAAGCACCTGCTGAGCATGCCTGAGCCACCTGCTCGACTCGCAAGAAACACCTGCCGGACACGCCAAAATCACCTGCCGAGTACGCCAGAACCACTTGGCGGACACTCCGGAATCACAGGTCGGGCATGCCGGAACCACCTCTCAGACTTGCCAGAACCATGTTCCGGACACGCCGGTACCACCTGCCGAGTATGCCGGAACCACCTGATCCACTCCCGAGGACCACCTGCTGGACATGCCAAAATCACCTTCTGGCTACACCAGAACCACTCGGCAGACACTCCGGAATAAGCTGCCGGGCATGCCGGAACCACCTCTTAGACATGCCAGAAGGACGTGTCAGACACGCCGGAAACACCTACCGGACAGTCCGGAACCACCTGCCAGACATCCCGGAACCACTTGCCGAGCACGCTGGAGCCGCCTGCTCGATAGGCCGGAACCACCTGCCAGACAGGCCAAAATCAACAGCTGGCTATGCCTGAACCACCTGGCGGACAGTCCAAAATCACCTGCCTGGCATGCAGGAACCACCTCTCAGACGTAACAGAACCACGTTCCGGACACGCTGGAACCACATCCTGGACAGACTGGAACCACCTGCCGAGCTCGCCGGAACCACCTTCTCGACTGGCAGGACAATCGTGCCAGACACGCCAAAAGGAACCGCCGGCTACACCAGAACCACTTAACCGACACTCCAGAATCACCTGCCTGGCATGCCAGAACCACCTCTCAGACGTGCCAGAAGCACGTGCCGGACATGCCGGAACGACCTACGGGACAGACCGGAACCAGCTGCCTGACATGCCGGAACCACCTGCCGAGCACGCCAGAGCCACCTGCTCCCCTTGCCGGAACCACCTGCCTGACAGGCCAAAATCAACAGCTGGCTGTGCGAGAACCACCTGGGGGACAGTCCGGAATCACCTGCCAGCCATGGCGGAACCGCCTCTCAGACGTACCAGAACCACGTGCCGGACAATCTGGAAACACGTACTGGACAGACTGGAACCACCTGCCGGCCACGCCTGAACCACCTGCCGAGCACGACGGAACCACCTGCCGGACACGCCAAAATCACCTGCGGGCTACTCCACAACCACTTGGAGGACTCTCCGGGATGACCTGCCGGGCATGCTGGAGCCACCTCTCAGACGCGCCAGAAGCATGTGGCAGAGAGTCCGGAATCACCTGTTGGGCATGTGGAACCACCTCTGATACGTACCAGAACCACCTGCCGGACACGCCAAAATCACCTGCCGGCTACGCCAGAACCACTTGGCGGAGACTCTGGAATCACCTGCCGGGCATGCCAGCACAACCTCTCAGAAGTGCCAGAAGCATGTGCCGGACAGGCCGGAACCATCTCCCGGACAGACTGGAACCACAGGAAACACTCGCCGGAACCACCTGCTTGACTCACCGGTCCCACCTGCAGGACACACCAAAATCACCTGCCCGCTACACCAGAACCAATTGGGGCACAAGCCGGAATCACGTGAAGGGCATGCCGGCACCACCTCACAGAAGTGCCAGAACCTCCTGCCGGACACCTCAGAACCACCTGCCAGACAGACTGCAACCACCTGCCGGACACGCGGGAACCACCGGCTCGACCCGCCGGAACCACTGCCAGACATGCAAAATCACCTGCCGGCTACACCAGAACCACTTGGCAAACACTCCGGAATCACCTGCCGGGCATGCCGGAACCACCTCTCAGACATGCCAGAACCACGTGCCAATGACACCAGAAGCACCTGCCGAGCATGCCGGAACCACCTGCTCGACTCGCCAGAACCACCTGCCAGTCATGCAAAAATCACCTGCAGGCTTCGCCACAACCAGTTGGTGAACACTTCCCCATCACCTGCCGGGCTTGCTGGAACCACCTGCCGGTCATGTCAAAATCACCTGCCAACTACGCCAGAACCACTTGTCGACACTGCGGAAACACCTGTCGGGCCGGCCAGAACTACATCTCAGACGTGCCAGAACCTTGTGCGTGTGATGCCGGAACCACACCCCGAACAGACGGAAACCACCTGCCAGACCCGCCTCAACCACCTGCCGAGCACGCCGGAGCCACCTGTTCGACTCACGGGAAGCACCTGCCAGACAGGCCAAAATCAACAGCTGGCTATGCGAGAAGCATCTGGCGGAAAGTCCGGAATCACCTGCCGGGCATGCAGGAACCACCTCTCAGATGTAACGGAACCACGAGCCGGACACGCTGGAACCACGTCCTGGACAGACTGGAACCACCTGCCGAGCACTCCGGAACCACCTGCTCGACTCGCACGACCCACGTGCTGGACACGCCAAAATGAACTTTCGGCTACACCAGAACCACTTACCCGACACTCCAGAATCACCTGCCTGGCATGCCAGAACCACCGCTCACACGTTCCAGAAGCACGTGCCGGACATGCCGGAACGACCGATCGGACAGAACGGAACCACCTGCCAGACACGCCGGAACCACCTGCTGAACACGCCACAGCCACCTGCTCGACTCGCCGGATCCACCGGCCGGACAGGCCAATATCAACTGCTGGCTATGCCAGAACCACCTGGGGGACAGTCCGGAATCACCTGCCAGCCATGGCGGAACCACCTCTCAGACGTACAAGAACCACGTGCCGGACAAGCTGGAAACACTTACTGGACAGACTGGAACCACCTGCCGGCCACGCCTGAACCACCTGCCGAGCACGACGGAACCACCTGCCGGACACGCCAAAATCACCTGCGGGGTACACCAGAACCACTTGGAGAACTCTCCGGGATGACCTGCCGGGCATGCTGGAACCACCTCTCAGACGTACCAGAAGCACGTGGCGGACACCCCAGCACCACCTGCCGGACAGACCGCAACCACCTGCCGGACAGGCCGGAACCACCGGCTCGACCCGCCGGAACCACCGCCGGACATGCAAAATCACCTGCCGGCTACGCCAGAACCACTTGGCGAACACTCCGGAATCACCTGTCGGGCATGCCGGAACCACCTCTCAGACATGCCAGAACCACGTGCCAATGACCCCGGAAGCACCTGCTGAGCACGCCGGAACCACCTGCTCGACTCGCCAGAACCACCTGCCGGACACGCCAAAATCACCTGTTGGCTACACCACAACCACTCGGCAGGCACTCCGGTATCAGCTGCCGGGCATGCCGGAACCACCTGGTCCACTCCCGAGGATCACCTGCTGGACACACCAAAATCACCTGCTGGCTACGCCAGAACCACGCGGCAGACACTCCGGAATAACCTGCCGGGCATGCCGGAACCACCTCTTAGACATGCCAGAAGGACGTGTCGGACACGCCGGAAACACCTACCGGACAGACCGGAACCACCTGCCAGACATCCCTGAACCACCTGCCGAGCACGCCGGAGCCGCCTGCTCGATAGGCCGGAACCACCTGCCAGACAGGCCAAAATCACCAGCCGGCTACTCCACAACCACTTGTCGGACACTCCAGAATCACCTGCCGGGCATGTTGGAACCACCTCTCAGAGGTGCCACAACAACATGCTGGAGACTGCGGAAGCACCTGCTGAGAAGGCCGGAAGTTCCTGATCCACTCCACAGAACCACCTGCTGGACACGCCAAAATCACCTGCCGGCTACGCCACAACCAGTTGCTGAACACTTCGGAATCAACTGCCGGGCTTGCTGGAAGCACCTGCCGGTCACGCCAATATCACCTGCCAGCTACGCCAGAACCGCTTGGCGGACACTCCGGAAACACCTGTCGGGCCTGCCAGAACCACATCTCAGACGTGCCAGAACCATGTGCCCGAGATGCCGGAACCACACCCCGAACAGACTGAAACCACCTGCCAGACCCGCCTGAACCACCTGCCGAGCACACTGGAACCACCTGCTCGACTCGCCGGAACCACCTACCTGACACGCAAAAACCACCGGCCGGGTATGCCAGAACCACTTGGTGGTCACTCCGGAATCATCTGCCAGACATGCCAGAAGCAGCTCTCAGACACACCAGAACAACCTGCCAGAGACGCCAGAAGCACCTGCTGAGCATGCCTGAGCCACGTGCTCGACTCGCAAGAAACACCTGCCAGACACGCCAAAATCACCTGCCTGCTACACCAGAAGCACTTGGCAGACAAGCCAGAATCACGAGAAGGGCATGCCGTCACAATCTCTCAGACGTGCCAGAACCTCGTGCTGGACACCCCAGAACACCCTGCCGGACAGACCGGAACCACCTGCCGGACACGCCGGAACCACCGGTGCGACTCGCCGGAACCACCCCCGGACATGCAAAATCACCTGCCGGCTACGCCAGAAACACTTGGCGAACACACCGGAATCACCTGCCGGGCATGTCGGAAGCACCTCTCAGACATGTCAGAACCACGTGCCAAGGACACCGGAAGCACCTGCCGAGCACGCCGGAACCACCTGCTTGACTCGCCAGAACCACCTGCCGCACACGCCAAAATCACCTGCCAGGTATGCCAGAACCACTTTTTGGACACTCCGAAATCATCTGCCGGACATGCCAGAACCAGCTCTCAGACACACCAGAACCACATGCCGGACACGCCGGAAGCACCTGCTGAGCATGCCTGAGCCACCTGCTCGACTCGCAAGAAACACCTGCCGGACACGCCAAAATCACCTGCCGAGTACGCCAGAACCACTTGGCGGACACTCCGGAATCACAGGTCGGGCATGCCGGAACCACCTCTCAGACTTGCCAGAACCATGTTCCGGACACGCCGGTACCACCTGCCGAGTATGCCGGAACCACCTGATCCACTCCCGAGGACCACCTGCTGGACACGCCAAAATCACCTGCTGGCTACGCCAGAACCACTCGGCAGACACTCCGGAATAAGCTGCCGGGCATGCCGGAACCACCTCTTAGACATGCCAGAAGGACGTGTCGGACACGCCGGAAACACCTACCGGACAGACCGGAACCACCTGCCAGACATCCGGGAACCACCTGCCGAGCACGATGGAACCACCTGCCGGACACGCCAAAATCACCTGCGGGGTACACCAGAACGACTTGGAGAACTCTCCGGGATGACCTGCCGGGCATGCTGGAACCACCTCTCAGACGTACCAGAAGCACGTTGCGGACACCCCAGCACCACCTGCCGGACAGACCGCAACCACCTGCCGGACAGGCCGGAACCACCGGCTCGACCCGCCGGAACCACCGCCGGACATGCAAAATCACCTGCCGGCTATGCCAGAACCACTTGGCGAACACTCCGGAATCACCTGCCGGGCATGCCGGAACCACCTCTCAGACATGCCAGAACCACGTGCCAATGACCCCGGAAGCACCTGCCGAGCACGCCGGAACCACCTGCTCAGCTCGCCAGAACCACCTGCCGGACACGCCAAAATCACCTGCCGGCTACGCCACAACCTCTCGGCAGGCACTCCGGTATCAGCTGCCGGGCATGCCGGAACCATCTCTCAGAGGTGCCAGAACCACATGCCGGAGAGACTGGAAGCAACTGCCGAACTCGCCGGAAACACCTGCTGGACATGCCGGAACCACCTGCCTGACAGTCCAAAATCATATGCCGGCTATGCCAAAAACACTTGGTGGACACTCCAGAATCACCTGGAGGGCATGCCGGAACCACGTCATGGACAGACTGCAAACACCTGCCGGACACGCCAGAACCACCTTCTCGACTCGCCAGAACCACCTGCCGGACACGCCAAAATCACCTGCCGGCTACGCCACAACCAGTTGGTGAACACTTCGGAATCACCTGCCGCGCTTGCCAGAACCACCTGCCGGTCACGGCAAAATCACCTGCCGGCTACGCCAGAACCACTCGGCAGAGACTCCGGAACCACCTCCAGGACAGACCGGAATCACCTTCCGGACACGCCGGAACCACCTGCTCGACTCGCCAGAACCACCTGCCGGACACGCCAAAATCACCTGCCGGCTACGCCAGAACCACTGGGCAGAGACTCCGGAACCACCTCCAGGACAGACCGGAATCACCTGCCGGACACGCCGGGACCACCTGCTTGACTCGCGAGAACCACCTGCCGGACACGCCAAAATCACCAGCCGGCTACTCCACAACCACTTGTCGGACACTCCAGAATCACCTGCCGGGCATGTTGGAACCACCTCTCAGAGGTGCCACAACAACATGCTGGAGACTGCGGAAGCACCTGCTGAGAAGGCCGGAAGTTCCTGATCCACTCCACAAAACCACCTGCTGGACACGCCAAAATCACCTGCCGGCTACGCCACAACCAGTTGGTGAACACTTCGGAATCAACTGCCGGGCTTGCTGGAAGCACCTGCCGGTCACGCCAATATCACCTGCCAGCTACGCCAGAACCGCTTGGCGGACACTCCGGAAACACCTGTCGGGCCTGCCAGAACCACATCTCAGACGTGCCAGAACCATGTGCCCGAGATGCCGGAACCACACCCCGAACAGACTGAAACCACCTGCCAGACCCGCCTGAACCACCTGCCGAGCACACTGGAACCACCTGCTCGACTCGCCGGAACCACCTACCTGACACGCAAAAACCACCGGCCGGGTATGCCAGAACCACTTGGTGGTCACTCCGGAATCATCTGCCAGACATGCCAGAAGCAGCTCTCAGACACACCAGAACAACCTGCCAGAGACGCCAGAAGCACCTGCTGAGCATGCCTGAGCCACGTGCTCGACTCGCAAGAAACACCTGCCAGACACGCCAAAATCACCTGCCTGCTACACCAGAAGCACTTGGCAGACAAGCCAGAATCACGAGAAGGGCATGCCGTCACAATCTCTCAGACGTGCCAGAACCTCGTGCTGGACACCCCAGAACACCCTGCCGGACAGACCGGAACCACCTGCCGGACACGCCGGAACCACCGGTGCGACTCGCCGGAACCACCCCCGGACATGCAAAATCACCTGCCGGCTACGCCAGAAACACTTGGCGAACACACCGGAATCACCTGCCGGGCATGTCGGAAGCACCTCTCAGACATGTCAGAACCACGTGCCAAGGACACCGGAAGCACCTGCCGAGCACGCCGGAACCACCTGCTTGACTCGCCAGAACCACCTGCCGCACACGCCAAAATCACCTGCCAGGTATGCCAGAACCACTTTTTGGACACTCCGAAATCATCTGCCGGACATGCCAGAACCAGCTCTCAGACACACCAGAACCACATGCCGGACACGCCGGAAGCACCTGCTGAGCATGCCTGAGCCACCTGCTCGACTCGCAAGAAACACCTGCCGGACACGCCAAAATCACCTGCCGAGTACGCCAGAACCACTTGGCGGACACTCCGGAATCACAGGTCGGGCATGCCGGAACCACCTCTCAGACTTGCCAGAACCATGTTCCGGACACGCCGGTACCACCTGCCGAGTATGCCGGAACCACCTGATCCACTCCCGAGGACCACCTGCTGGACACGCCAAAATCACCTGCTGGCTACGCCAGAACCACTCGGCAGACACTCCGGAATAAGCTGCCGGGCATGCCGGAACCACCTCTTAGACATGCCAGAAGGACGTGTCGGACACGCCGGAAACACCTACCGGACAGACCGGAACCACCTGCCAGACATCCGGGAACCACCTGCCGAGCACGATGGAACCACCTGCCGGACACGCCAAAATCACCTGCGGGGTACACCAGAACGACTTGGAGAACTCTCCGGGATGACCTGCCGGGCATGCTGGAACCACCTCTCAGACGTACCAGAAGCACGTTGCGGACACCCCAGCACCACCTGCCGGACAGACCGCAACCACCTGCCGGACAGGCCGGAACCACCGGCTCGACCCGCCGGAACCACCGCCGGACATGCAAAATCACCTGCCGGCTATGCCAGAACCACTTGGCGAACACTCCGGAATCACCTGCCGGGCATGCCGGAACCACCTCTCAGACATGCCAGAACCACGTGCCAATGACCCCGGAAGCACCTGCCGAGCACGCCGGAACCACCTGCTCGGCTCGCCAGAACCACCTGCCGGACACGCCAAAATCACCTGCCGGCTACACCACAACCTCTCGGCAGGCACTCCGGTATCAGCTGCCGGGCATGCCGGAACCATCTCTCAGAGGTGCCAGAACCACATGCCGGAGAGACTGGAAGCAACTGCCGAACTCGCCGGAAACACCTGCTGGACATGCCGGAACCACCTGCCTGACAGTCCAAAATCATATGCCGGCTATGCCAAAAACACTTGGTGGACACTCCAGAATCACCTGGAGGGCATGCCGGAACCACGTCATGGACAGACTGCAAACACCTGCCGGACACGCCAGAACCACCTTCTCGACTCGCCAGAACCACCTGCCGGACACGCCAAAATCACCTGCCGGCTACGCCACAACCAGTTGGTGAACACTTCGGAATCACCTGCCGCGCTTGCCAGAACCACCTGCCGGTCACGGCAAAATCACCTGCCGGCTACGCCAGAACCACTCGGCAGAGACTCCGGAACCACCTCCAGGACAGACCGGAATCACCTTCCGGACACGCCGGAACCACCTGCTCGACTCGCCAGAACCACCTGCCGGACACGCCAAAATCACCTGCCGGCTACGCCAGAACCACTGGGCAGAGACTCCGGAACCACCTCCAGGACAGACCGGAATCACCTGCCGGACACGCCGGGACCACCTGCTTGACTCGCGAGAACCACCTGCCGGACACGCCAAAATCACCAGCCGGCTACTCCACAACCACTTGTCGGACACTCCAGAATCACCTGCCGGGCATGTTGGAACCACCTCTCAGAGGTGCCACAACAACATGCTGGAGACTGCGGAAGCACCTGCTGAGAAGGCCGGAAGTTCCTGATCCACTCCACAGAACCACCTGCTGGACACGCCAAAATCACCTGCCGGCTACGCCACAACCAGTTGGTGAACACTTCGGAATCAACTGCCGGGCTTGCTGGAAGCACCTGCCGGTCACGCCAATATCACCTGCCAGCTACGCCAGAACCGCTTGGCGGACACTCCGGAAACACCTGTCGGGCCTGCCAGAACCACATCTCAGACGTGCCAGAACCATGTGCCCGAGATGCCGGAACCACACCCCGAACAGACTGAAACCACCTGCCAGACCCGCCTGAACCACCTGCCGAGCACACTGGAACCACCTGCTCGACTCGCCGGAACCACCTACCTGACACGCAAAAACCACCGGCCGGGTATGCCAGAACCACTTGGTGGTCACTCCGGAATCATCTGCCAGACATGCCAGAAGCAGCTCTCAGACACACCAGAACAACCTGCCAGAGACGCCAGAAGCACCTGCTGAGCATGCCTGAGCCACGTGCTCGACTCGCAAGAAACACCTGCCAGACACGCCAAAATCACCTGCCTGCTACACCAGAAGCACTTGGCAGACAAGCCAGAATCACGAGAAGGGCATGCCGTCACAATCTCTCAGACGTGCCAGAACCTCGTGCTGGACACCCCAGAACACCCTGCCGGACAGACCGGAACCACCTGCCGGACACGCCGGAACCACCGGTGCGACTCGCCGGAACCACCCCCGGACATGCAAAATCACCTGCCGGCTACGCCAGAAACACTTGGCGAACACACCGGAATCACCTGCCGGGCATGTCGGAAGCACCTCTCAGACATGTCAGAACCACGTGCCAAGGACACCGGAAGCACCTGCCGAGCACGCCGGAACCACCTGCTTGACTCGCCAGAACCACCTGCCGCACACGCCAAAATCACCTGCCAGGTATGCCAGAACCACTTTTTGGACACTCCGAAATCATCTGCCGGACATGCCAGAACCAGCTCTCAGACACACCAGAACCACATGCCGGACACGCCGGAAGCACCTGCTGAGCATGCCTGAGCCACCTGCTCGACTCGCAAGAAACACCTGCCGGACACGCCAAAATCACCTGCCGAGTACGCCAGAACCACTTGGCGGACACTCCGGAATCACAGGTCGGGCATGCCGGAACCACCTCTCAGACTTGCCAGAACCATGTTCCGGACACGCCGGTACCACCTGCCGAGTATGCCGGAACCACCTGATCCACTCCCGAGGACCACCTGCTGGACACGCCAAAATCACCTGCTGGCTACGCCAGAACCACTCGGCAGACACTCCGGAATAAGCTGCCGGGCATGCCGGAACCACCTCTTAGACATGCCAGAAGGACGTGTCGGACACGCCGGAAACACCTACCGGACAGACCGGAACCACCTGCCAGACATCCGGGAACCACCTGCCGAGCACGATGGAACCACCTGCCGGACACGCCAAAATCACCTGCGGGGTACACCAGAACGACTTGGAGAACTCTCCGGGATGACCTGCCGGGCATGCTGGAACCACCTCTCAGACGTACCAGAAGCACGTTGCGGACACCCCAGCACCACCTGCCGGACAGACCGCAACCACCTGCCGGACAGGCCGGAACCACCGGCTCGACCCGCCGGAACCACCGCCGGACATGCAAAATCACCTGCCGGCTATGCCAGAACCACTTGGCGAACACTCCGGAATCACCTGCCGGGCATGCCGGAACCACCTCTCAGACATGCCAGAACCACGTGCCAATGACCCCGGAAGCACCTGCCGAGCACGCCGGAACCACCTGCTCGGCTCGCCAGAACCACCTGCCGGACACGCCAAAATCACCTGCCGGCTACACCACAACCTCTCGGCAGGCACTCCGGTATCAGCTGCCGGGCATGCCGGAACCATCTCTCAGAGGTGCCAGAACCACATGCCGGAGAGACTGGAAGCAACTGCCGAACTCGCCGGAAACACCTGCTGGACATGCCGGAACCACCTGCCTGACAGTCCAAAATCATATGCCGGCTATGCCAAAAACACTTGGTGGACACTCCAGAATCACCTGGAGGGCATGCCGGAACCACGTCATGGACAGACTGCAAACACCTGCCGGACACGCCAGAACCACCTTCTCGACTCGCCAGAACCACCTGCCGGACACGCCAAAATCACCTGCCGGCTACGCCACAACCAGTTGGTGAACACTTCGGAATCACCTGCCGCGCTTGCCAGAACCACCTGCCGGTCACGGCAAAATCACCTGCCGGCTACGCCAGAACCACTCGGCAGAGACTCCGGAACCACCTCCAGGACAGACCGGAATCACCTTCCGGACACGCCGGAACCACCTGCTCGACTCGCCAGAACCACCTGCCGGACACGCCAAAATCACCTGCCGGCTACGCCAGAACCACTGGGCAGAGACTCCGGAACCACCTCCAGGACAGACCGGAATCACCTGCCGGACACGCCGGGACCACCTGCTTGACTCGCGAGAACCACCTGCCGGACACGCCAAAATCACCAGCCGGCTACTCCACAACCACTTGTCGGACACTCCAGAATCACCTGCCGGGCATGTTGGAACCACCTCTCAGAGGTGCCACAACAACATGCTGGAGACTGCGGAAGCACCTGCTGAGAAGGCCGGAAGTTCCTGATCCACTCCACAGAACCACCTGCTGGACACGCCAAAATCACCTGCCGGCTACGCCACAACCAGTTGGTGAACACTTCGGAATCAACTGCCGGGCTTGCTGGAAGCACCTGCCGGTCACGCCAATATCACCTGCCAGCTACGCCAGAACCGCTTGGCGGACACTCCGGAAACACCTGTCGGGCCTGCCAGAACCACATCTCAGACGTGCCAGAACCATGTGCCCGAGATGCCGGAACCACACCCCGAACAGACTGAAACCACCTGCCAGACCCGCCTGAACCACCTGCCGAGCACACTGGAACCACCTGCTCGACTCGCCGGAACCACCTACCTGACACGCAAAAACCACCGGCCGGGTATGCCAGAACCACTTGGTGGTCACTCCGGAATCATCTGCCAGACATGCCAGAAGCAGCTCTCAGACACACCAGAACAACCTGCCAGAGACGCCAGAAGCACCTGCTGAGCATGCCTGAGCCACGTGCTCGACTCGCAAGAAACACCTGCCAGACACGCCAAAATCACCTGCCTGCTACACCAGAAGCACTTGGCAGACAAGCCAGAATCACGAGAAGGGCATGCCGTCACAATCTCTCAGACGTGCCAGAACCTCGTGCTGGACACCCCAGAACACCCTGCCGGACAGACCGGAACCACCTGCCGGACACGCCGGAACCACCGGTGCGACTCGCCGGAACCACCCCCGGACATGCAAAATCACCTGCCGGCTACGCCAGAAACACTTGGCGAACACACCGGAATCACCTGCCGGGCATGTCGGAAGCACCTCTCAGACATGTCAGAACCACGTGCCAAGGACACCGGAAGCACCTGCCGAGCACGCCGGAACCACCTGCTTGACTCGCCAGAACCACCTGCCGCACACGCCAAAATCACCTGCCAGGTATGCCAGAACCACTTTTTGGACACTCCGAAATCATCTGCCGGACATGCCAGAACCAGCTCTCAGACACACCAGAACCACATGCCGGACACGCCGGAAGCACCTGCTGAGCATGCCTGAGCCACCTGCTCGACTCGCAAGAAACACCTGCCGGACACGCCAAAATCACCTGCCGAGTACGCCAGAACCACTTGGCGGACACTCCGGAATCACAGGTCGGGCATGCCGGAACCACCTCTCAGACTTGCCAGAACCATGTTCCGGACACGCCGGTACCACCAGCCGAGTATGCCGGAACCACCTGATCCACTCCCGAGGACCACCTGCTGGACACGCCAAAATCACCTGCTGGCTACGCCAGAACCACTCGGCAGACACTCCGGAATAAGCTGCCGGGCATGCCGGAACCACCTCTTAGACATGCCAGAAGGACGTGTCGGACACGCCGGAAACACCTACCGGACAGACCGGAACCACCTGCCAGACATCCGGGAACCACCTGCCGAGCACGATGGAACCACCTGCCGGACACGCCAAAATCACCTGCGGGGTACACCAGAACGACTTGGAGAACTCTCCGGGATGACCTGCCGGGCATGCTGGAACCACCTCTCAGACGTACCAGAAGCACGTTGCGGACACCCCAGCACCACCTGCCGGACAGACCGCAACCACCTGCCGGACAGGCCGGAACCACCGGCTCGACCCGCCGGAACCACCGCCGGACATGCAAAATCACCTGCCGGCTATGCCAGAACCACTTGGCGAACACTCCGGAATCACCTGCCGGGCATGCCGGAACCACCTCTCAGACATGCCAGAACCACGTGCCAATGACCCCGGAAGCACCTGCCGAGCACGCCGGAACCACCTGCTCGGCTCGCCAGAACCACCTGCCGGACACGCCAAAATCACCTGCCGGCTACGCCACAACCTCTCGGCAGGCACTCCGGTATCAGCTGCCGGGCATGCCGGAACCATCTCTCAGAGGTGCCAGAACCACATGCCGGAGAGACTGGAAGCAACTGCCGAACTCGCCGGAAACACCTGCTGGACATGCCGGAACCACCTGCCTGACAGTCCAAAATCATATGCCGGCTATGCCAAAAACACTTGGTGGACACTCCAGAATCACCTGGAGGGCATGCCGGAACCACGTCATGGACAGACTGCAAACACCTGCCGGACACGCCAGAACCACCTTCTCGACTCGCCAGAACCACCTGCCGGACACGCCAAAATCACCTGCCGGCTACGCCACAACCAGTTGGTGAACACTTCGGAATCACCTGCCGCGCTTGCCAGAACCACCTGCCGGTCACGGCAAAATCACCTGCCGGCTACGCCAGAACCACTCGGCAGAGACTCCGGAACCACCTCCAGGACAGACCGGAATCACCTTCCGGACACGCCGGAACCACCTGCTCGACTCGCCAGAACCACCTGCCGGACACGCCAAAATCACCTGCCGGCTACGCCAGAACCACTGGGCAGAGACTCCGGAACCACCTCCAGGACAGACCGGAATCACCTGCCGGACACGCCGGGACCACCTGCTTGACTCGCGAGAACCACCTGCCGGACACGCCAAAATCACCAGCCGGCTACTCCACAACCACTTGTCGGACACTCCAGAATCACCTGCCGGGCATGTTGGAACCACCTCTCAGAGGTGCCACAACAACATGCTGGAGACTGCGGAAGCACCTGCTGAGAAGGCCGGAAGTTCCTGATCCACTCCACAGAACCACCTGCTGGACACGCCAAAATCACCTGCCGGCTACGCCACAACCAGTTGGTGAACACTTCGGAATCAACTGCCGGGCTTGCTGGAAGCACCTGCCGGTCACGCCAATATCACCTGCCAGCTACGCCAGAACCGCTTGGCGGACACTCCGGAAACACCTGTCGGGCCTGCCAGAACCACATCTCAGACGTGCCAGAACCATGTGCCCGAGATGCCGGAACCACACCCCGAACAGACTGAAACCACCTGCCAGACCCGCCTGAACCACCTGCCGAGCACACTGGAACCACCTGCTCGACTCGCCGGAACCACCTACCTGACACGCAAAAACCACCGGCCGGGTATGCCAGAACCACTTGGTGGTCACTCCGGAATCATCTGCCAGACATGCCAGAAGCAGCTCTCAGACACACCAGAACAACCTGCCAGAGACGCCAGAAGCACCTGCTGAGCATGCCTGAGCCACGTGCTCGACTCGCAAGAAACACCTGCCAGACACGACAAAATCACCTGCCTGCTACACCAGAAGCACTTGGCAGACAAGCCAGAATCACGAGAAGGGCATGCCGTCACAATCTCTCAGACGTGCCAGAACCTCGTGCTGGACACCCCAGAACACCCTGCCGGACAGACCGGAACCACCTGCCGGACACGCCGGAACCACCGGTGCGACTCGCCGGAACCACCCCCGGACATGCAAAATCACCTGCCGGCTACGCCAGAAACACTTGGCGAACACACCGGAATCACCTGCCGGGCATGTCGGAAGCACCTCTCAGACATGTCAGAACCACGTGCCAAGGACACCGGAAGCACCTGCCGAGCACGCCGGAACCACCTGCTTGACTCGCCAGAACCACCTGCCGCACACGCCAAAATCACCTGCCAGGTATGCCAGAACCACTTTTTGGACACTCCGAAATCATCTGCCGGACATGCCAGAACCAGCTCTCAGACACACCAGAACCACATGCCGGACACGCCGGAAGCACCTGCTGAGCATGCCTGAGCCACCTGCTCGACTCGCAAGAAACACCTGCCGGACACGCCAAAATCACCTGCCGAGTACGCCAGAACCACTTGGCGGACACTCCGGAATCACAGGTCGGGCATGCCGGAACCACCTCTCAGACTTGCCAGAACCATGTTCCGGACACGCCGGTACCACCTGCCGAGTATGCCGGAACCACCTGATCCACTCCCGAGGACCACCTGCTGGACACGCCAAAATCACCTGCTGGCTACGCCAGAACCACTCGGCAGACACTCCGGAATAAGCTGCCGGGCATGCTGGAACCACCTCTTAGACATGCCAGAAGGACGTGTCGGACACGCCGGAAACACCTACCGGACAGACCGGAACCACCTGCCAGACATCCGGGAACCACCTGCCGAGCACGATGGAACCACCTGCCGGACACGCCAAAATCACCTGCGGGGTACACCAGAACGACTTGGAGAACTCTCCGGGATGACCTGCCGGGCATGCTGGAACCACCTCTCAGACGTACCAGAAGCACGTTGCGGACACCCCAGCACCACCTGCCGGACAGACCACAACCACCTGCCGGACAGGCCGGAACCACCGGCTCGACCCGCCGGAACCACCGCCGGACATGCAAAATCACCTGCCGGCTATGCCAGAACCACTTGGCGAACACTCCGGAATCACCTGCCGGGCATGCCGGAACCACCTCTCAGACATGCCAGAACCACGTGCCAATGACCCCGGAAGCACCTGCCGAGCACGCCGGAACCACCTGCTCGGCTCGCCAGAACCACCTGCCGGACACGCCAAAATCACCTGCCGGCTACGCCACAACCTCTCGGCAGGCACTCCGGTATCAGCTGCCGGGCATGCCGGAACCATCTCTCAGAGGTGCCAGAACCACATGCCGGAGAGACTGGAAGCAACTGCCGAACTCGCCGGAAACACCTGCTGGACATGCCGGAACCACCTGCCTGACAGTCCAAAATCATATGCCGGCTATGCCAAAACCACTTGGTGGACACTCCAGAATCACCTGGAGGGCATGCCGGAACCACGTCATGGACAGACTGCAAACACCTGCCGGACACGCCAGAACCACCTTCTCGACTCGCCAGAACCACCTGCCGGACACGCCAAAATCACCTGCCGGCTACGCCACAACCAGTTGGTGAACACTTCGGAATCACCTGCCGCGCTTGCCAGAACCACCTGCCGGTCACGGCAAAATCACCTGCCGGCTACGCCAGAACCACTCGGCAGAGACTCCGGAACCACCTCCAGGACAGACCGGAATCACCTTCCGGACACGCCGGAACCACCTGCTCGACTCGCCAGAACCACCTGCCGGACACGCCAAAATCACCTGCCGGCTACGCCAGAACCACTGGGCAGAGACTCCGGAACCACCTCCAGGACAGACCGGAATCACCTGCCGGACACGCCGGGACCACCTGCTTGACTCGCGAGAACCACCTGCCGGACACGCCAAAATCACCAGCCGGCTACTCCACAACCACTTGTCGGACACTCCAGAATCACCTGCCGGGCATGTTGGAACCACCTCTCAGAGGTGCCACAACAACATGCTGGAGACTGCGGAAGCACCTGCTGAGAAGGCCGGAAGTTCCTGATCCACTCCACAGAACCACCTGCTGGACACGCCAAAATCACCCGCCGGCTACGCCACAACCAGTTGGTGAACACTTCGGAATCAACTGCCGGGCTTGCTGGAAGCACCTGCCGGTCACGCCAATATCACCTGCCAGCTACGCCAGAACCGCTTGGCGGACACTCCGGAAACACCTGTCGGGCCTGCCAGAACCACATCTCAGACGTGCCAGAACCATGTGCCCGACATGCCGGAACCACACCCCGAACAGACTGAAACCACCTGCCAGACCCGCCTGAACCACCTGCCGAGCACACTGGAACCACCTGCTCGACTCGCCGGAACCACCTACCTGACACGCAAAAACCACCGGCCGGGTATGCCAGAACCACTTGGTGGTCACTCCGGAATCATCTGCCAGACATGCCAGAAGCAGCTCTCAGACACACCAGAACAACCTGCCAGAGACGCCAGAAGCACCTGCTGAGCATGCCTGAGCCACGTGCTCGACTCGCAAGAAACACCTGCCAGACACGCCAAAATCACCTGCCTGCTACACCAGAAGCACTTGGCAGACAAGCCAGAATCACGAGAAGGGCATGCCGTCACAATCTCTCAGACGTGCCAGAACCTCGTGCCAGACACCCCAGAACACCCTGCCGGACAGACCGGAACCACCTGCCGGACACGCCGGAACCACCGGTGCGACTCGCCGGAACCACCCCCGGACATGCAAAATCACCTGCCGGCTACGCCAGAAACACTTGGCGAACACACCGGAATCACCTGCCGGGCATGTCGGAAGCACCTCTCAGACATGTCAGAACCACGTGCCAAGGACACCGGAAGCACCTGCCGAGCACGCCGGAACCACCTGCTTGACTCGCCAGAACCACCTGCCGCACACGCCAAAATCACCTGCCAGGTATGCCAGAACCACTTTTTGGACACTCCGAAATCATCTGCCGGACATGCCAGAACCAGCTCTCAGACACACCAGAACCACATGCCGGACACGCCGGAAGCACCTGCTGAGCATGCCTGAGCCACCTGCTCGACTCGCAAGAAACACCTGCCGGACATGCCAAAATCACCTGCCGAGTACGCCAGAACCACTTGGCGGACACTCCGGAATCACAGGTCGGGCATGCCGGAACCACCTCTCAGACTTGCCAGAACCATGTTCCGGACACGCCGGTACCACCTGCCGAGTATGCCGGAACCACCTGATCCACTCCCGAGGACCACCTGCTGGACACGCCAAAATCACCTGCTGGCTACGCCAGAACCACTCGGCAGACACTCCGGAATAAGCTGCCGGGCATGCCGGAACCACCTCTTAGACATGCCAGAAGGACGTGTCGGACACGCCGGAAACACCTACCGGACAGACCGGAACCACCTGCCAGACATCCGGGAACCACCTGCCGAGCACGATGGAACCACCTGCCGGACACGCCAAAATCACCTGCGGGGTACACCAGAACCACTTGGAGAACTCTCCGGGATGACCTGCCGGGCATGCTGGAACCACCTCTCAGACGTACCAGAAGCACGTTGCGGACACCCCAGCACCACCTGCTGGACAGACCGCAACCACCTGCCGGACAGGCCGGAACCACCGGCTCGACCCACCGGAACCACCGCCGGACATGCAAAATCACCTGCCGGCTATGCCAGAACCACTTGGCGAACACTCCGGAATCACCTGCCGGGCATGCCGGAACCACCTCTCAGACATGCCAGAACCACGTGCCAATGACCCCGGAAGCACCTGCCGAGCACGCCGGAACCACCTGCTCGGCTCGCCAGATCCACCTGCCGGACACGCCAAAATCACCTGCCGGCTACGCCACAACCTCTCGGCAGGCACTCCGGTATCAGCTGCCGGGCATGCCGGAACCATCTCTCAGAGGTGCCAGAACCACATGCCGGAGAGACTGGAAGCAACTGCCGAACTCGCCGGAAACACCTGCTGGACATGCCGGAACCACCTGCCTGACAGTCCAAAATCATATGCCGGCTATGCCAAAACCACTTGGTGGACACTCCAGAATCACCTGGAGGGCATGCCGGAACCACGTCATGGACAGACTGCAAACACCTGCCGGACACGCCAGAACCACCTTCTCGAGTCGCCAGAACCACCTGCCGGACACGCCAAAATCACCTGCCGGCTACGCCACAACCAGTTGGTGAACACTTCGGAATCACCTGCCGCGCTTGCCAGAACCACCTGCCGGTCACGGCAAAATCACCTGCCGGCTACGCCAGAACCACTCGGCAGAGACTCCGGAACCACCTCCAGGACAGACCGGAATCACCTTCCGGACACGCCGGAACCACCTGCTCGACTCGCCAGAACCACCTGCCGGACACGCCAAAATCACCTGCCGGCTACGCCAGAACCACTGGGCAGAGACTCCGGAACCACCTCCAGGACAGACCGGAATCACCTGCCGGACACGCCGGGACCACCTGCTTGACTCGCGAGAACCACCTGCCGGACACGCCAAAATCACCAGCCGGCTACTCCACAACCACTTGTCGGACCCTCCAGAATCACCTGCCGGGCATGTTGGAACCACCTCTCAGAGGTGCCACAACAACATGCTGGAGACTGCGGAAGCACCTGCTGAGAAGGCCGGAAGTTCCTGATCCACTCCACAAAACCACCTGCTGGACACGCCAAAATCACCTGCCGGCTACGCCACAACCAGTTGGTGAACACTTCGGAATCAACTGCCGGGCTTGCTGGAAGCACCTGCCGGTCACGCCAATATCACCTGCCAGCTACGCCAGAACCGCTTGGCGGACACTCCGGAAACACCTGTCGGGCCTGCCAGAACCACATCTCAGACGTGCCAGAACCATGTGCCCGAGATGCCGGAACCACACCCCGAACAGACTGAAACCACCTGCCAGACCCGCCTGAACCACCTGCCGAGCACACTGGAACCACCTGCTCGACTCGCCGGAACCACCTACCTGACACGCAAAAACCACCGGCCGGGTATGCCAGAACCACTTGGTGGTCACTCCGGAATCATCTGCCAGACATGCCAGAAGCAGCTCTCAGACACACCAGAACAACCTGCCAGAGACGCCAGAAGCACCTGCTGAGCATGCCTGAGCCACGTGCTCGACTCGCAAGAAACACCTGCCAGACACGCCAAAATCACCTGCCTGCTACACCAGAAGCACTTGGCAGACAAGCCAGAATCACGAGAAGGGCATGCCGTCACAATCTCTCAGACGTGCCAGAACCTCGTGCTGGACACCCCAGAACACCCTGCCGGACAGACCGGAACCACCTGCCGGACACGCCGGAACCACCGGTGCGACTCGCCGGAACCACCCCCGGACATGCAAAATCACCTGCCGGCTACGCCAGAAACACTTGGCGAACACACCGGAATCACCTGCCGGACATGTCGGAAGCACCTCTCAGACATGTCAGAACCACGTGCCAAGGACACCGGAAGCACCTGCCGAGCACGCCGGAACCACCTGCTTGACTCGCCAGAACCACCTGCCGCACACGCCAAAATCACCTGCCAGGTATGCCAGAACCACTTTTTGGACACTCCGAAATCATCTGCCGGACATGCCAGAACCAGCTCTCAGACACACCAGAACCACATGCTGGACACGCCGGAAGCACCTGCTGAGCATGCCTGAGCCACCTGCTCGACTCGCAAGAAACACCTGCCGGACACGCCAAAATCACCTGCCGAGTACGCCAGAACCACTTGGCGGACACTCCGGAATCACAGGTCGGGCATGCCGGAACCACCTCTCAGACTTGCCAGAACCATGTTCCGGACACGCCGGTACCACCTGCCGAGTATGCCGGAACCACCTGATCCACTCCCGAGGACCACCTGCTGGACATGCCAAAATCACCTTCTGGCTACACCAGAACCACTCGGCAGACACTCCGGAATAAGCTGCCGGGCATGCCGGAACCACCTCTTAGACATGCCAGAAGGACGTGTCAGACACGCCGGAAACACCTACCGGACAGTCCGGAACCACCTGCCAGACATCCCGGAACCACTTGCCGAGCACGCTGGAGCCGCCTGCTCGATAGGCCGGAACCACCTGCCAGACAGGCCAAAATCAACAGCTGGCTATGCCTGAACCACCTGGCGGACAGTCCAAAATCACCTGCCTGGCATGCAGGAACCACCTCTCAGACGTAACAGAACCACGTTCCGGACACGCTGGAACCACATCCTGGACAGACTGGAACCACCTGCCGAGCTCGCCGGAACCACCTTCTCGACTGGCAGGACAATCGTGCCAGACACGCCAAAAGGAACCGCCGGCTACACCAGAACCACTTAACCGACACTCCAGAATCACCTGCCTGGCATGCCAGAACCACCTCTCAGACGTGCCAGAAGCACGTGCCGGACATGCCGGAACGACCTACGGGACAGACCGGAACCAGCTGCCTGACATGCCGGAACCACCTGCCGAGCACGCCAGAGCCACCTGCTCCCCTTGCCGGAACCACCTGCCTGACAGGCCAAAATCAACAGCTGGCTGTGCGAGAACCACCTGGGGGACAGTCCGGAATCACCTGCCAGCCATGGCGGAACCGCCTCTCAGACGTACCAGAACCACGTGCCGGACAATCTGGAAACACGTACTGGACAGACTGGAACCACCTGCCGGCCACGCCTGAACCACCTGCCGAGCACGACGGAACCACCTGCCGGACACGCCAAAATCACCTGCGGGCTACTCCACAACCACTTGGAGGACTCTCCGGGATGACCTGCCGGGCATGCTGGAGCCACCTCTCAGACGCGCCAGAAGCATGTGGCAGAGAGTCCGGAATCACCTGTTGGGCATGTGGAACCACCTCTGATACGTACCAGAACCACCTGCCGGACACGCCAAAATCACCTGCCGGCTACGCCAGAACCACTTGGCGGAGACTCTGGAATCACCTGCCGGGCATGCCAGCACAACCTCTCAGAAGTGCCAGAAGCATGTGCCGGACAGGCCGGAACCATCTCCCGGACAGACTGGAACCACAGGAAACACTCGCCGGAACCACCTGCTTGACTCACCGGTCCCACCTGCAGGACACACCAAAATCACCTGCCCGCTACACCAGAACCAATTGGGGCACAAGCCGGAATCACGTGAAGGGCATGCCGGCACCACCTCACAGAAGTGCCAGAACCTCCTGCCGGACACCTCAGAACCACCTGCCAGACAGACTGCAACCACCTGCCGGACACGCGGGAACCACCGGCTCGACCCGCCGGAACCACTGCCAGACATGCAAAATCACCTGCCGGCTACACCAGAACCACTTGGCAAACACTCCGGAATCACCTGCCGGGCATGCCGGAACCACCTCTCAGACATGCCAGAACCACGTGCCAATGACACCAGAAGCACCTGCCGAGCATGCCGGAACCACCTGCTCGACTCGCCAGAACCACCTGCCAGTCATGCAAAAATCACCTGCAGGCTTCGCCACAACCAGTTGGTGAACACTTCCCCATCACCTGCCGGGCTTGCTGGAACCACCTGCCGGTCATGTCAAAATCACCTGCCAACTACGCCAGAACCACTTGTCGACACTGCGGAAACACCTGTCGGGCCGGCCAGAACTACATCTCAGACGTGCCAGAACCTTGTGCGTGTGATGCCGGAACCACACCCCGAACAGACGGAAACCACCTGCCAGACCCGCCTCAACCACCTGCCGAGCACGCCGGAGCCACCTGTTCGACTCACGGGAAGCACCTGCCAGACAGGCCAAAATCAACAGCTGGCTATGCGAGAAGCATCTGGCGGAAAGTCCGGAATCACCTGCCGGGCATGCAGGAACCACCTCTCAGATGTAACGGAACCACGAGCCGGACACGCTGGAACCACGTCCTGGACAGACTGGAACCACCTGCCGAGCACTCCGGAACCACCTGCTCGACTCGCACGACCCACGTGCTGGACACGCCAAAATGAACTTTCGGCTACACCAGAACCACTTACCCGACACTCCAGAATCACCTGCCTGGCATGCCAGAACCACCGCTCACACGTTCCAGAAGCACGTGCCGGACATGCCGGAACGACCGATCGGACAGAACGGAACCACCTGCCAGACACGCCGGAACCACCTGCTGAACACGCCACAGCCACCTGCTCGACTCGCCGGATCCACCGGCCGGACAGGCCAATATCAACTGCTGGCTATGCCAGAACCACCTGGGGGACAGTCCGGAATCACCTGCCAGCCATGGCGGAACCACCTCTCAGACGTACAAGAACCACGTGCCGGACAAGCTGGAAACACTTACTGGACAGACTGGAACCACCTGCCGGCCACGCCTGAACCACCTGCCGAGCACGACGGAACCACCTGCCGGACACGCCAAAATCACCTGCGGGGTACACCAGAACCACTTGGAGAACTCTCCGGGATGACCTGCCGGGCATGCTGGAACCACCTCTCAGACGTACCAGAAGCACGTGGCGGACACCCCAGCACCACCTGCCGGACAGACCGCAACCACCTGCCGGACAGGCCGGAACCACCGGCTCGACCCGCCGGAACCACCGCCGGACATGCAAAATCACCTGCCGGCTACGCCAGAACCACTTGGCGAACACTCCGGAATCACCTGTCGGGCATGCCGGAACCACCTCTCAGACATGCCAGAACCACGTGCCAATGACCCCGGAAGCACCTGCTGAGCACGCCGGAACCACCTGCTCGACTCGCCAGAACCACCTGCCGGACACGCCAAAATCACCTGTTGGCTACACCACAACCACTCGGCAGGCACTCCGGTATCAGCTGCCGGGCATGCCGGAACCACCTGGTCCACTCCCGAGGATCACCTGCTGGACACACCAAAATCACCTGCTGGCTACGCCAGAACCACGCGGCAGACACTCCGGAATAACCTGCCGGGCATGCCGGAACCACCTCTTAGACATGCCAGAAGGACGTGTCGGACACGCCGGAAACACCTACCGGACAGACCGGAACCACCTGCCAGACATCCCTGAACCACCTGCCGAGCACGCCGGAGCCGCCTGCTCGATAGGCCGGAACCACCTGCCAGACAGGCCAAAATCACCAGCCGGCTACTCCACAACCACTTGTCGGACACTCCAGAATCACCTGCCGGGCATGTTGGAACCACCTCTCAGAGGTGCCACAACAACATGCTGGAGACTGCGGAAGCACCTGCTGAGAAGGCCGGAAGTTCCTGATCCACTCCACAGAACCACCTGCTGGACACGCCAAAATCACCTGCCGGCTACGCCACAACCAGTTGCTGAACACTTCGGAATCAACTGCCGGGCTTGCTGGAAGCACCTGCCGGTCACGCCAATATCACCTGCCAGCTACGCCAGAACCGCTTGGCGGACACTCCGGAAACACCTGTCGGGCCTGCCAGAACCACATCTCAGACGTGCCAGAACCATGTGCCCGAGATGCCGGAACCACACCCCGAACAGACTGAAACCACCTGCCAGACCCGCCTGAACCACCTGCCGAGCACACTGGAACCACCTGCTCGACTCGCCGGAACCACCTACCTGACACGCAAAAACCACCGGCCGGGTATGCCAGAACCACTTGGTGGTCACTCCGGAATCATCTGCCAGACATGCCAGAAGCAGCTCTCAGACACACCAGAACAACCTGCCAGAGACGCCAGAAGCACCTGCTGAGCATGCCTGAGCCACGTGCTCGACTCGCAAGAAACACCTGCCAGACACGCCAAAATCACCTGCCTGCTACACCAGAAGCACTTGGCAGACAAGCCAGAATCACGAGAAGGGCATGCCGTCACAATCTCTCAGACGTGCCAGAACCTCGTGCTGGACACCCCAGAACACCCTGCCGGACAGACCGGAACCACCTGCCGGACACGCCGGAACCACCGGTGCGACTCGCCGGAACCACCCCCGGACATGCAAAATCACCTGCCGGCTACGCCAGAAACACTTGGCGAACACACCGGAATCACCTGCCGGGCATGTCGGAAGCACCTCTCAGACATGTCAGAACCACGTGCCAAGGACACCGGAAGCACCTGCCGAGCACGCCGGAACCACCTGCTTGACTCGCCAGAACCACCTGCCGCACACGCCAAAATCACCTGCCAGGTATGCCAGAACCACTTTTTGGACACTCCGAAATCATCTGCCGGACATGCCAGAACCAGCTCTCAGACACACCAGAACCACATGCCGGACACGCCGGAAGCACCTGCTGAGCATGCCTGAGCCACCTGCTCGACTCGCAAGAAACACCTGCCGGACACGCCAAAATCACCTGCCGAGTACGCCAGAACCACTTGGCGGACACTCCGGAATCACAGGTCGGGCATGCCGGAACCACCTCTCAGACTTGCCAGAACCATGTTCCGGACACGCCGGTACCACCTGCCGAGTATGCCGGAACCACCTGATCCACTCCCGAGGACCACCTGCTGGACACGCCAAAATCACCTGCTGGCTACGCCAGAACCACTCGGCAGACACTCCGGAATAAGCTGCCGGGCATGCCGGAACCACCTCTTAGACATGCCAGAAGGACGTGTCGGACACGCCGGAAACACCTACCGGACAGACCGGAACCACCTGCCAGACATCCGGGAACCACCTGCCGAGCACGATGGAACCACCTGCCGGACACGCCAAAATCACCTGCGGGGTACACCAGAACGACTTGGAGAACTCTCCGGGATGACCTGCCGGGCATGCTGGAACCACCTCTCAGACGTACCAGAAGCACGTTGCGGACACCCCAGCACCACCTGCCGGACAGACCGCAACCACCTGCCGGACAGGCCGGAACCACCGGCTCGACCCGCCGGAACCACCGCCGGACATGCAAAATCACCTGCCGGCTATGCCAGAACCACTTGGCGAACACTCCGGAATCACCTGCCGGGCATGCCGGAACCACCTCTCAGACATGCCAGAACCACGTGCCAATGACCCCGGAAGCACCTGCCGAGCACGCCGGAACCACCTGCTCAGCTCGCCAGAACCACCTGCCGGACACGCCAAAATCACCTGCCGGCTACGCCACAACCTCTCGGCAGGCACTCCGGTATCAGCTGCCGGGCATGCCGGAACCATCTCTCAGAGGTGCCAGAACCACATGCCGGAGAGACTGGAAGCAACTGCCGAACTCGCCGGAAACACCTGCTGGACATGCCGGAACCACCTGCCTGACAGTCCAAAATCATATGCCGGCTATGCCAAAAACACTTGGTGGACACTCCAGAATCACCTGGAGGGCATGCCGGAACCACGTCATGGACAGACTGCAAACACCTGCCGGACACGCCAGAACCACCTTCTCGACTCGCCAGAACCACCTGCCGGACACGCCAAAATCACCTGCCGGCTACGCCACAACCAGTTGGTGAACACTTCGGAATCACCTGCCGCGCTTGCCAGAACCACCTGCCGGTCACGGCAAAATCACCTGCCGGCTACGCCAGAACCACTCGGCAGAGACTCCGGAACCACCTCCAGGACAGACCGGAATCACCTTCCGGACACGCCGGAACCACCTGCTCGACTCGCCAGAACCACCTGCCGGACACGCCAAAATCACCTGCCGGCTACGCCAGAACCACTGGGCAGAGACTCCGGAACCACCTCCAGGACAGACCGGAATCACCTGCCGGACACGCCGGGACCACCTGCTTGACTCGCGAGAACCACCTGCCGGACACGCCAAAATCACCAGCCGGCTACTCCACAACCACTTGTCGGACACTCCAGAATCACCTGCCGGGCATGTTGGAACCACCTCTCAGAGGTGCCACAACAACATGCTGGAGACTGCGGAAGCACCTGCTGAGAAGGCCGGAAGTTCCTGATCCACTCCACAAAACCACCTGCTGGACACGCCAAAATCACCTGCCGGCTACGCCACAACCAGTTGGTGAACACTTCGGAATCAACTGCCGGGCTTGCTGGAAGCACCTGCCGGTCACGCCAATATCACCTGCCAGCTACGCCAGAACCGCTTGGCGGACACTCCGGAAACACCTGTCGGGCCTGCCAGAACCACATCTCAGACGTGCCAGAACCATGTGCCCGAGATGCCGGAACCACACCCCGAACAGACTGAAACCACCTGCCAGACCCGCCTGAACCACCTGCCGAGCACACTGGAACCACCTGCTCGACTCGCCGGAACCACCTACCTGACACGCAAAAACCACCGGCCGGGTATGCCAGAACCACTTGGTGGTCACTCCGGAATCATCTGCCAGACATGCCAGAAGCAGCTCTCAGACACACCAGAACAACCTGCCAGAGACGCCAGAAGCACCTGCTGAGCATGCCTGAGCCACGTGCTCGACTCGCAAGAAACACCTGCCAGACACGCCAAAATCACCTGCCTGCTACACCAGAAGCACTTGGCAGACAAGCCAGAATCACGAGAAGGGCATGCCGTCACAATCTCTCAGACGTGCCAGAACCTCGTGCTGGACACCCCAGAACACCCTGCCGGACAGACCGGAACCACCTGCCGGACACGCCGGAACCACCGGTGCGACTCGCCGGAACCACCCCCGGACATGCAAAATCACCTGCCGGCTACGCCAGAAACACTTGGCGAACACACCGGAATCACCTGCCGGGCATGTCGGAAGCACCTCTCAGACATGTCAGAACCACGTGCCAAGGACACCGGAAGCACCTGCCGAGCACGCCGGAACCACCTGCTTGACTCGCCAGAACCACCTGCCGCACACGCCAAAATCACCTGCCAGGTATGCCAGAACCACTTTTTGGACACTCCGAAATCATCTGCCGGACATGCCAGAACCAGCTCTCAGACACACCAGAACCACATGCCGGACACGCCGGAAGCACCTGCTGAGCATGCCTGAGCCACCTGCTCGACTCGCAAGAAACACCTGCCGGACACGCCAAAATCACCTGCCGAGTACGCCAGAACCACTTGGCGGACACTCCGGAATCACAGGTCGGGCATGCCGGAACCACCTCTCAGACTTGCCAGAACCATGTTCCGGACACGCCGGTACCACCTGCCGAGTATGCCGGAACCACCTGATCCACTCCCGAGGACCACCTGCTGGACACGCCAAAATCACCTGCTGGCTACGCCAGAACCACTCGGCAGACACTCCGGAATAAGCTGCCGGGCATGCCGGAACCACCTCTTAGACATGCCAGAAGGACGTGTCGGACACGCCGGAAACACCTACCGGACAGACCGGAACCACCTGCCAGACATCCGGGAACCACCTGCCGAGCACGATGGAACCACCTGCCGGACACGCCAAAATCACCTGCGGGGTACACCAGAACGACTTGGAGAACTCTCCGGGATGACCTGCCGGGCATGCTGGAACCACCTCTCAGACGTACCAGAAGCACGTTGCGGACACCCCAGCACCACCTGCCGGACAGACCGCAACCACCTGCCGGACAGGCCGGAACCACCGGCTCGACCCGCCGGAACCACCGCCGGACATGCAAAATCACCTGCCGGCTATGCCAGAACCACTTGGCGAACACTCCGGAATCACCTGCCGGGCATGCCGGAACCACCTCTCAGACATGCCAGAACCACGTGCCAATGACCCCGGAAGCACCTGCCGAGCACGCCGGAACCACCTGCTCGGCTCGCCAGAACCACCTGCCGGACACGCCAAAATCACCTGCCGGCTACACCACAACCTCTCGGCAGGCACTCCGGTATCAGCTGCCGGGCATGCCGGAACCATCTCTCAGAGGTGCCAGAACCACATGCCGGAGAGACTGGAAGCAACTGCCGAACTCGCCGGAAACACCTGCTGGACATGCCGGAACCACCTGCCTGACAGTCCAAAATCATATGCCGGCTATGCCAAAAACACTTGGTGGACACTCCAGAATCACCTGGAGGGCATGCCGGAACCACGTCATGGACAGACTGCAAACACCTGCCGGACACGCCAGAACCACCTTCTCGACTCGCCAGAACCACCTGCCGGACACGCCAAAATCACCTGCCGGCTACGCCACAACCAGTTGGTGAACACTTCGGAATCACCTGCCGCGCTTGCCAGAACCACCTGCCGGTCACGGCAAAATCACCTGCCGGCTACGCCAGAACCACTCGGCAGAGACTCCGGAACCACCTCCAGGACAGACCGGAATCACCTTCCGGACACGCCGGAACCACCTGCTCGACTCGCCAGAACCACCTGCCGGACACGCCAAAATCACCTGCCGGCTACGCCAGAACCACTGGGCAGAGACTCCGGAACCACCTCCAGGACAGACCGGAATCACCTGCCGGACACGCCGGGACCACCTGCTTGACTCGCGAGAACCACCTGCCGGACACGCCAAAATCACCAGCCGGCTACTCCACAACCACTTGTCGGACACTCCAGAATCACCTGCCGGGCATGTTGGAACCACCTCTCAGAGGTGCCACAACAACATGCTGGAGACTGCGGAAGCACCTGCTGAGAAGGCCGGAAGTTCCTGATCCACTCCACAGAACCACCTGCTGGACACGCCAAAATCACCTGCCGGCTACGCCACAACCAGTTGGTGAACACTTCGGAATCAACTGCCGGGCTTGCTGGAAGCACCTGCCGGTCACGCCAATATCACCTGCCAGCTACGCCAGAACCGCTTGGCGGACACTCCGGAAACACCTGTCGGGCCTGCCAGAACCACATCTCAGACGTGCCAGAACCATGTGCCCGAGATGCCGGAACCACACCCCGAACAGACTGAAACCACCTGCCAGACCCGCCTGAACCACCTGCCGAGCACACTGGAACCACCTGCTCGACTCGCCGGAACCACCTACCTGACACGCAAAAACCACCGGCCGGGTATGCCAGAACCACTTGGTGGTCACTCCGGAATCATCTGCCAGACATGCCAGAAGCAGCTCTCAGACACACCAGAACAACCTGCCAGAGACGCCAGAAGCACCTGCTGAGCATGCCTGAGCCACGTGCTCGACTCGCAAGAAACACCTGCCAGACACGCCAAAATCACCTGCCTGCTACACCAGAAGCACTTGGCAGACAAGCCAGAATCACGAGAAGGGCATGCCGTCACAATCTCTCAGACGTGCCAGAACCTCGTGCTGGACACCCCAGAACACCCTGCCGGACAGACCGGAACCACCTGCCGGACACGCCGGAACCACCGGTGCGACTCGCCGGAACCACCCCCGGACATGCAAAATCACCTGCCGGCTACGCCAGAAACACTTGGCGAACACACCGGAATCACCTGCCGGGCATGTCGGAAGCACCTCTCAGACATGTCAGAACCACGTGCCAAGGACACCGGAAGCACCTGCCGAGCACGCCGGAACCACCTGCTTGACTCGCCAGAACCACCTGCCGCACACGCCAAAATCACCTGCCAGGTATGCCAGAACCACTTTTTGGACACTCCGAAATCATCTGCCGGACATGCCAGAACCAGCTCTCAGACACACCAGAACCACATGCCGGACACGCCGGAAGCACCTGCTGAGCATGCCTGAGCCACCTGCTCGACTCGCAAGAAACACCTGCCGGACACGCCAAAATCACCTGCCGAGTACGCCAGAACCACTTGGCGGACACTCCGGAATCACAGGTCGGGCATGCCGGAACCACCTCTCAGACTTGCCAGAACCATGTTCCGGACACGCCGGTACCACCTGCCGAGTATGCCGGAACCACCTGATCCACTCCCGAGGACCACCTGCTGGACACGCCAAAATCACCTGCTGGCTACGCCAGAACCACTCGGCAGACACTCCGGAATAAGCTGCCGGGCATGCCGGAACCACCTCTTAGACATGCCAGAAGGACGTGTCGGACACGCCGGAAACACCTACCGGACAGACCGGAACCACCTGCCAGACATCCGGGAACCACCTGCCGAGCACGATGGAACCACCTGCCGGACACGCCAAAATCACCTGCGGGGTACACCAGAACGACTTGGAGAACTCTCCGGGATGACCTGCCGGGCATGCTGGAACCACCTCTCAGACGTACCAGAAGCACGTTGCGGACACCCCAGCACCACCTGCCGGACAGACCGCAACCACCTGCCGGACAGGCCGGAACCACCGGCTCGACCCGCCGGAACCACCGCCGGACATGCAAAATCACCTGCCGGCTATGCCAGAACCACTTGGCGAACACTCCGGAATCACCTGCCGGGCATGCCGGAACCACCTCTCAGACATGCCAGAACCACGTGCCAATGACCCCGGAAGCACCTGCCGAGCACGCCGGAACCACCTGCTCGGCTCGCCAGAACCACCTGCCGGACACGCCAAAATCACCTGCCGGCTACACCACAACCTCTCGGCAGGCACTCCGGTATCAGCTGCCGGGCATGCCGGAACCATCTCTCAGAGGTGCCAGAACCACATGCCGGAGAGACTGGAAGCAACTGCCGAACTCGCCGGAAACACCTGCTGGACATGCCGGAACCACCTGCCTGACAGTCCAAAATCATATGCCGGCTATGCCAAAAACACTTGGTGGACACTCCAGAATCACCTGGAGGGCATGCCGGAACCACGTCATGGACAGACTGCAAACACCTGCCGGACACGCCAGAACCACCTTCTCGACTCGCCAGAACCACCTGCCGGACACGCCAAAATCACCTGCCGGCTACGCCACAACCAGTTGGTGAACACTTCGGAATCACCTGCCGCGCTTGCCAGAACCACCTGCCGGTCACGGCAAAATCACCTGCCGGCTACGCCAGAACCACTCGGCAGAGACTCCGGAACCACCTCCAGGACAGACCGGAATCACCTTCCGGACACGCCGGAACCACCTGCTCGACTCGCCAGAACCACCTGCCGGACACGCCAAAATCACCTGCCGGCTACGCCAGAACCACTGGGCAGAGACTCCGGAACCACCTCCAGGACAGACCGGAATCACCTGCCGGACACGCCGGGACCACCTGCTTGACTCGCGAGAACCACCTGCCGGACACGCCAAAATCACCAGCCGGCTACTCCACAACCACTTGTCGGACACTCCAGAATCACCTGCCGGGCATGTTGGAACCACCTCTCAGAGGTGCCACAACAACATGCTGGAGACTGCGGAAGCACCTGCTGAGAAGGCCGGAAGTTCCTGATCCACTCCACAGAACCACCTGCTGGACACGCCAAAATCACCTGCCGGCTACGCCACAACCAGTTGGTGAACACTTCGGAATCAACTGCCGGGCTTGCTGGAAGCACCTGCCGGTCACGCCAATATCACCTGCCAGCTACGCCAGAACCGCTTGGCGGACACTCCGGAAACACCTGTCGGGCCTGCCAGAACCACATCTCAGACGTGCCAGAACCATGTGCCCGAGATGCCGGAACCACACCCCGAACAGACTGAAACCACCTGCCAGACCCGCCTGAACCACCTGCCGAGCACACTGGAACCACCTGCTCGACTCGCCGGAACCACCTACCTGACACGCAAAAACCACCGGCCGGGTATGCCAGAACCACTTGGTGGTCACTCCGGAATCATCTGCCAGACATGCCAGAAGCAGCTCTCAGACACACCAGAACAACCTGCCAGAGACGCCAGAAGCACCTGCTGAGCATGCCTGAGCCACGTGCTCGACTCGCAAGAAACACCTGCCAGACACGCCAAAATCACCTGCCTGCTACACCAGAAGCACTTGGCAGACAAGCCAGAATCACGAGAAGGGCATGCCGTCACAATCTCTCAGACGTGCCAGAACCTCGTGCTGGACACCCCAGAACACCCTGCCGGACAGACCGGAACCACCTGCCGGACACGCCGGAACCACCGGTGCGACTCGCCGGAACCACCCCCGGACATGCAAAATCACCTGCCGGCTACGCCAGAAACACTTGGCGAACACACCGGAATCACCTGCCGGGCATGTCGGAAGCACCTCTCAGACATGTCAGAACCACGTGCCAAGGACACCGGAAGCACCTGCCGAGCACGCCGGAACCACCTGCTTGACTCGCCAGAACCACCTGCCGCACACGCCAAAATCACCTGCCAGGTATGCCAGAACCACTTTTTGGACACTCCGAAATCATCTGCCGGACATGCCAGAACCAGCTCTCAGACACACCAGAACCACATGCCGGACACGCCGGAAGCACCTGCTGAGCATGCCTGAGCCACCTGCTCGACTCGCAAGAAACACCTGCCGGACACGCCAAAATCACCTGCCGAGTACGCCAGAACCACTTGGCGGACACTCCGGAATCACAGGTCGGGCATGCCGGAACCACCTCTCAGACTTGCCAGAACCATGTTCCGGACACGCCGGTACCACCAGCCGAGTATGCCGGAACCACCTGATCCACTCCCGAGGACCACCTGCTGGACACGCCAAAATCACCTGCTGGCTACGCCAGAACCACTCGGCAGACACTCCGGAATAAGCTGCCGGGCATGCCGGAACCACCTCTTAGACATGCCAGAAGGACGTGTCGGACACGCCGGAAACACCTACCGGACAGACCGGAACCACCTGCCAGACATCCGGGAACCACCTGCCGAGCACGATGGAACCACCTGCCGGACACGCCAAAATCACCTGCGGGGTACACCAGAACGACTTGGAGAACTCTCCGGGATGACCTGCCGGGCATGCTGGAACCACCTCTCAGACGTACCAGAAGCACGTTGCGGACACCCCAGCACCACCTGCCGGACAGACCGCAACCACCTGCCGGACAGGCCGGAACCACCGGCTCGACCCGCCGGAACCACCGCCGGACATGCAAAATCACCTGCCGGCTATGCCAGAACCACTTGGCGAACACTCCGGAATCACCTGCCGGGCATGCCGGAACCACCTCTCAGACATGCCAGAACCACGTGCCAATGACCCCGGAAGCACCTGCCGAGCACGCCGGAACCACCTGCTCGGCTCGCCAGAACCACCTGCCGGACACGCCAAAATCACCTGCCGGCTACGCCACAACCTCTCGGCAGGCACTCCGGTATCAGCTGCCGGGCATGCCGGAACCATCTCTCAGAGGTGCCAGAACCACATGCCGGAGAGACTGGAAGCAACTGCCGAACTCGCCGGAAACACCTGCTGGACATGCCGGAACCACCTGCCTGACAGTCCAAAATCATATGCCGGCTATGCCAAAAACACTTGGTGGACACTCCAGAATCACCTGGAGGGCATGCCGGAACCACGTCATGGACAGACTGCAAACACCTGCCGGACACGCCAGAACCACCTTCTCGACTCGCCAGAACCACCTGCCGGACACGCCAAAATCACCTGCCGGCTACGCCACAACCAGTTGGTGAACACTTCGGAATCACCTGCCGCGCTTGCCAGAACCACCTGCCGGTCACGGCAAAATCACCTGCCGGCTACGCCAGAACCACTCGGCAGAGACTCCGGAACCACCTCCAGGACAGACCGGAATCACCTTCCGGACACGCCGGAACCACCTGCTCGACTCGCCAGAACCACCTGCCGGACACGCCAAAATCACCTGCCGGCTACGCCAGAACCACTGGGCAGAGACTCCGGAACCACCTCCAGGACAGACCGGAATCACCTGCCGGACACGCCGGGACCACCTGCTTGACTCGCGAGAACCACCTGCCGGACACGCCAAAATCACCAGCCGGCTACTCCACAACCACTTGTCGGACACTCCAGAATCACCTGCCGGGCATGTTGGAACCACCTCTCAGAGGTGCCACAACAACATGCTGGAGACTGCGGAAGCACCTGCTGAGAAGGCCGGAAGTTCCTGATCCACTCCACAGAACCACCTGCTGGACACGCCAAAATCACCTGCCGGCTACGCCACAACCAGTTGGTGAACACTTCGGAATCAACTGCCGGGCTTGCTGGAAGCACCTGCCGGTCACGCCAATATCACCTGCCAGCTACGCCAGAACCGCTTGGCGGACACTCCGGAAACACCTGTCGGGCCTGCCAGAACCACATCTCAGACGTGCCAGAACCATGTGCCCGAGATGCCGGAACCACACCCCGAACAGACTGAAACCACCTGCCAGACCCGCCTGAACCACCTGCCGAGCACACTGGAACCACCTGCTCGACTCGCCGGAACCACCTACCTGACACGCAAAAACCACCGGCCGGGTATGCCAGAACCACTTGGTGGTCACTCCGGAATCATCTGCCAGACATGCCAGAAGCAGCTCTCAGACACACCAGAACAACCTGCCAGAGACGCCAGAAGCACCTGCTGAGCATGCCTGAGCCACGTGCTCGACTCGCAAGAAACACCTGCCAGACACGACAAAATCACCTGCCTGCTACACCAGAAGCACTTGGCAGACAAGCCAGAATCACGAGAAGGGCATGCCGTCACAATCTCTCAGACGTGCCAGAACCTCGTGCTGGACACCCCAGAACACCCTGCCGGACAGACCGGAACCACCTGCCGGACACGCCGGAACCACCGGTGCGACTCGCCGGAACCACCCCCGGACATGCAAAATCACCTGCCGGCTACGCCAGAAACACTTGGCGAACACACCGGAATCACCTGCCGGGCATGTCGGAAGCACCTCTCAGACATGTCAGAACCACGTGCCAAGGACACCGGAAGCACCTGCCGAGCACGCCGGAACCACCTGCTTGACTCGCCAGAACCACCTGCCGCACACGCCAAAATCACCTGCCAGGTATGCCAGAACCACTTTTTGGACACTCCGAAATCATCTGCCGGACATGCCAGAACCAGCTCTCAGACACACCAGAACCACATGCCGGACACGCCGGAAGCACCTGCTGAGCATGCCTGAGCCACCTGCTCGACTCGCAAGAAACACCTGCCGGACACGCCAAAATCACCTGCCGAGTACGCCAGAACCACTTGGCGGACACTCCGGAATCACAGGTCGGGCATGCCGGAACCACCTCTCAGACTTGCCAGAACCATGTTCCGGACACGCCGGTACCACCTGCCGAGTATGCCGGAACCACCTGATCCACTCCCGAGGACCACCTGCTGGACACGCCAAAATCACCTGCTGGCTACGCCAGAACCACTCGGCAGACACTCCGGAATAAGCTGCCGGGCATGCCGGAACCACCTCTTAGACATGCCAGAAGGACGTGTCGGACACGCCGGAAACACCTACCGGACAGACCGGAACCACCTGCCAGACATCCGGGAACCACCTGCCGAGCACGATGGAACCACCTGCCGGACACGCCAAAATCACCTGCGGGGTACACCAGAACGACTTGGAGAACTCTCCGGGATGACCTGCCGGGCATGCTGGAACCACCTCTCAGACGTACCAGAAGCACGTTGCGGACACCCCAGCACCACCTGCCGGACAGACCGCAACCACCTGCCGGACAGGCCGGAACCACCGGCTCGACCCGCCGGAACCACCGCCGGACATGCAAAATCACCTGCCGGCTATGCCAGAACCACTTGGCGAACACTCCGGAATCACCTGCCGGGCATGCCGGAACCACCTCTCAGACATGCCAGAACCACGTGCCAATGACCCCGGAAGCACCTGCCGAGCACGCCGGAACCACCTGCTCAGCTCGCCAGAACCACCTGCCGGACACGCCAAAATCACCTGCCGGCTACGCCACAACCTCTCGGCAGGCACTCCGGTATCAGCTGCCGGGCATGCCGGAACCATCTCTCAGAGGTGCCAGAACCACATGCCGGAGAGACTGGAAGCAACTGCCGAACTCGCCGGAAACACCTGCTGGACATGCCGGAACCACCTGCCTGACAGTCCAAAATCATATGCCGGCTATGCCAAAAACACTTGGTGGACACTCCAGAATCACCTGGAGGGCATGCCGGAACCACGTCATGGACAGACTGCAAACACCTGCCGGACACGCCAGAACCACCTTCTCGACTCGCCAGAACCACCTGCCGGACACGCCAAAATCACCTGCCGGCTACGCCACAACCAGTTGGTGAACACTTCGGAATCACCTGCCGCGCTTGCCAGAACCACCTGCCGGTCACGGCAAAATCACCTGCCGGCTACGCCAGAACCACTCGGCAGAGACTCCGGAACCACCTCCAGGACAGACCGGAATCACCTTCCGGACACGCCGGAACCACCTGCTCGACTCGCCAGAACCACCTGCCGGACACGCCAAAATCACCTGCCGGCTACGCCAGAACCACTGGGCAGAGACTCCGGAACCACCTCCAGGACAGACCGGAATCACCTGCCGGACACGCCGGGACCACCTGCTTGACTCGCGAGAACCACCTGCCGGACACGCCAAAATCACCAGCCGGCTACTCCACAACCACTTGTCGGACACTCCAGAATCACCTGCCGGGCATGTTGGAACCACCTCTCAGAGGTGCCACAACAACATGCTGGAGACTGCGGAAGCACCTGCTGAGAAGGCCGGAAGTTCCTGATCCACTCCACAAAACCACCTGCTGGACACGCCAAAATCACCTGCCGGCTACGCCACAACCAGTTGGTGAACACTTCGGAATCAACTGCCGGGCTTGCTGGAAGCACCTGCCGGTCACGCCAATATCACCTGCCAGCTACGCCAGAACCGCTTGGCGGACACTCCGGAAACACCTGTCGGGCCTGCCAGAACCACATCTCAGACGTGCCAGAACCATGTGCCCGAGATGCCGGAACCACACCCCGAACAGACTGAAACCACCTGCCAGACCCGCCTGAACCACCTGCCGAGCACACTGGAACCACCTGCTCGACTCGCCGGAACCACCTACCTGACACGCAAAAACCACCGGCCGGGTATGCCAGAACCACTTGGTGGTCACTCCGGAATCATCTGCCAGACATGCCAGAAGCAGCTCTCAGACACACCAGAACAACCTGCCAGAGACGCCAGAAGCACCTGCTGAGCATGCCTGAGCCACGTGCTCGACTCGCAAGAAACACCTGCCAGACACGCCAAAATCACCTGCCTGCTACACCAGAAGCACTTGGCAGACAAGCCAGAATCACGAGAAGGGCATGCCGTCACAATCTCTCAGACGTGCCAGAACCTCGTGCTGGACACCCCAGAACACCCTGCCGGACAGACCGGAACCACCTGCCGGACACGCCGGAACCACCGGTGCGACTCGCCGGAACCACCCCCGGACATGCAAAATCACCTGCCGGCTACGCCAGAAACACTTGGCGAACACACCGGAATCACCTGCCGGGCATGTCGGAAGCACCTCTCAGACATGTCAGAACCACGTGCCAAGGACACCGGAAGCACCTGCCGAGCACGCCGGAACCACCTGCTTGACTCGCCAGAACCACCTGCCGCACACGCCAAAATCACCTGCCAGGTATGCCAGAACCACTTTTTGGACACTCCGAAATCATCTGCCGGACATGCCAGAACCAGCTCTCAGACACACCAGAACCACATGCCGGACACGCCGGAAGCACCTGCTGAGCATGCCTGAGCCACCTGCTCGACTCGCAAGAAACACCTGCCGGACACGCCAAAATCACCTGCCGAGTACGCCAGAACCACTTGGCGGACACTCCGGAATCACAGGTCGGGCATGCCGGAACCACCTCTCAGACTTGCCAGAACCATGTTCCGGACACGCCGGTACCACCTGCCGAGTATGCCGGAACCACCTGATCCACTCCCGAGGACCACCTGCTGGACACGCCAAAATCACCTGCTGGCTACGCCAGAACCACTCGGCAGACACTCCGGAATAAGCTGCCGGGCATGCCGGAACCACCTCTTAGACATGCCAGAAGGACGTGTCGGACACGCCGGAAACACCTACCGGACAGACCGGAACCACCTGCCAGACATCCGGGAACCACCTGCCGAGCACGATGGAACCACCTGCCGGACACGCCAAAATCACCTGCGGGGTACACCAGAACGACTTGGAGAACTCTCCGGGATGACCTGCCGGGCATGCTGGAACCACCTCTCAGACGTACCAGAAGCACGTTGCGGACACCCCAGCACCACCTGCCGGACAGACCGCAACCACCTGCCGGACAGGCCGGAACCACCGGCTCGACCCGCCGGAACCACCGCCGGACATGCAAAATCACCTGCCGGCTATGCCAGAACCACTTGGCGAACACTCCGGAATCACCTGCCGGGCATGCCGGAACCACCTCTCAGACATGCCAGAACCACGTGCCAATGACCCCGGAAGCACCTGCCGAGCACGCCGGAACCACCTGCTCGGCTCGCCAGAACCACCTGCCGGACACGCCAAAATCACCTGCCGGCTACACCACAACCTCTCGGCAGGCACTCCGGTATCAGCTGCCGGGCATGCCGGAACCATCTCTCAGAGGTGCCAGAACCACATGCCGGAGAGACTGGAAGCAACTGCCGAACTCGCCGGAAACACCTGCTGGACATGCCGGAACCACCTGCCTGACAGTCCAAAATCATATGCCGGCTATGCCAAAAACACTTGGTGGACACTCCAGAATCACCTGGAGGGCATGCCGGAACCACGTCATGGACAGACTGCAAACACCTGCCGGACACGCCAGAACCACCTTCTCGACTCGCCAGAACCACCTGCCGGACACGCCAAAATCACCTGCCGGCTACGCCACAACCAGTTGGTGAACACTTCGGAATCACCTGCCGCGCTTGCCAGAACCACCTGCCGGTCACGGCAAAATCACCTGCCGGCTACGCCAGAACCACTCGGCAGAGACTCCGGAACCACCTCCAGGACAGACCGGAATCACCTTCCGGACACGCCGGAACCACCTGCTCGACTCGCCAGAACCACCTGCCGGACACGCCAAAATCACCTGCCGGCTACGCCAGAACCACTGGGCAGAGACTCCGGAACCACCTCCAGGACAGACCGGAATCACCTGCCGGACACGCCGGGACCACCTGCTTGACTCGCGAGAACCACCTGCCGGACACGCCAAAATCACCAGCCGGCTACTCCACAACCACTTGTCGGACACTCCAGAATCACCTGCCGGGCATGTTGGAACCACCTCTCAGAGGTGCCACAACAACATGCTGGAGACTGCGGAAGCACCTGCTGAGAAGGCCGGAAGTTCCTGATCCACTCCACAGAACCACCTGCTGGACACGCCAAAATCACCTGCCGGCTACGCCACAACCAGTTGGTGAACACTTCGGAATCAACTGCCGGGCTTGCTGGAAGCACCTGCCGGTCACGCCAATATCACCTGCCAGCTACGCCAGAACCGCTTGGCGGACACTCCGGAAACACCTGTCGGGCCTGCCAGAACCACATCTCAGACGTGCCAGAACCATGTGCCCGAGATGCCGGAACCACACCCCGAACAGACTGAAACCACCTGCCAGACCCGCCTGAACCACCTGCCGAGCACACTGGAACCACCTGCTCGACTCGCCGGAACCACCTACCTGACACGCAAAAACCACCGGCCGGGTATGCCAGAACCACTTGGTGGTCACTCCGGAATCATCTGCCAGACATGCCAGAAGCAGCTCTCAGACACACCAGAACAACCTGCCAGAGACGCCAGAAGCACCTGCTGAGCATGCCTGAGCCACGTGCTCGACTCGCAAGAAACACCTGCCAGACACGCCAAAATCACCTGCCTGCTACACCAGAAGCACTTGGCAGACAAGCCAGAATCACGAGAAGGGCATGCCGTCACAATCTCTCAGACGTGCCAGAACCTCGTGCTGGACACCCCAGAACACCCTGCCGGACAGACCGGAACCACCTGCCGGACACGCCGGAACCACCGGTGCGACTCGCCGGAACCACCCCCGGACATGCAAAATCACCTGCCGGCTACGCCAGAAACACTTGGCGAACACACCGGAATCACCTGCCGGGCATGTCGGAAGCACCTCTCAGACATGTCAGAACCACGTGCCAAGGACACCGGAAGCACCTGCCGAGCACGCCGGAACCACCTGCTTGACTCGCCAGAACCACCTGCCGCACACGCCAAAATCACCTGCCAGGTATGCCAGAACCACTTTTTGGACACTCCGAAATCATCTGCCGGACATGCCAGAACCAGCTCTCAGACACACCAGAACCACATGCCGGACACGCCGGAAGCACCTGCTGAGCATGCCTGAGCCACCTGCTCGACTCGCAAGAAACACCTGCCGGACACGCCAAAATCACCTGCCGAGTACGCCAGAACCACTTGGCGGACACTCCGGAATCACAGGTCGGGCATGCCGGAACCACCTCTCAGACTTGCCAGAACCATGTTCCGGACACGCCGGTACCACCTGCCGAGTATGCCGGAACCACCTGATCCACTCCCGAGGACCACCTGCTGGACACGCCAAAATCACCTGCTGGCTACGCCAGAACCACTCGGCAGACACTCCGGAATAAGCTGCCGGGCATGCCGGAACCACCTCTTAGACATGCCAGAAGGACGTGTCGGACACGCCGGAAACACCTACCGGACAGACCGGAACCACCTGCCAGACATCCGGGAACCACCTGCCGAGCACGATGGAACCACCTGCCGGACACGCCAAAATCACCTGCGGGGTACACCAGAACGACTTGGAGAACTCTCCGGGATGACCTGCCGGGCATGCTGGAACCACCTCTCAGACGTACCAGAAGCACGTTGCGGACACCCCAGCACCACCTGCCGGACAGACCGCAACCACCTGCCGGACAGGCCGGAACCACCGGCTCGACCCGCCGGAACCACCGCCGGACATGCAAAATCACCTGCCGGCTATGCCAGAACCACTTGGCGAACACTCCGGAATCACCTGCCGGGCATGCCGGAACCACCTCTCAGACATGCCAGAACCACGTGCCAATGACCCCGGAAGCACCTGCCGAGCACGCCGGAACCACCTGCTCGGCTCGCCAGAACCACCTGCCGGACACGCCAAAATCACCTGCCGGCTACACCACAACCTCTCGGCAGGCACTCCGGTATCAGCTGCCGGGCATGCCGGAACCATCTCTCAGAGGTGCCAGAACCACATGCCGGAGAGACTGGAAGCAACTGCCGAACTCGCCGGAAACACCTGCTGGACATGCCGGAACCACCTGCCTGACAGTCCAAAATCATATGCCGGCTATGCCAAAAACACTTGGTGGACACTCCAGAATCACCTGGAGGGCATGCCGGAACCACGTCATGGACAGACTGCAAACACCTGCCGGACACGCCAGAACCACCTTCTCGACTCGCCAGAACCACCTGCCGGACACGCCAAAATCACCTGCCGGCTACGCCACAACCAGTTGGTGAACACTTCGGAATCACCTGCCGCGCTTGCCAGAACCACCTGCCGGTCACGGCAAAATCACCTGCCGGCTACGCCAGAACCACTCGGCAGAGACTCCGGAACCACCTCCAGGACAGACCGGAATCACCTTCCGGACACGCCGGAACCACCTGCTCGACTCGCCAGAACCACCTGCCGGACACGCCAAAATCACCTGCCGGCTACGCCAGAACCACTGGGCAGAGACTCCGGAACCACCTCCAGGACAGACCGGAATCACCTGCCGGACACGCCGGGACCACCTGCTTGACTCGCGAGAACCACCTGCCGGACACGCCAAAATCACCAGCCGGCTACTCCACAACCACTTGTCGGACACTCCAGAATCACCTGCCGGGCATGTTGGAACCACCTCTCAGAGGTGCCACAACAACATGCTGGAGACTGCGGAAGCACCTGCTGAGAAGGCCGGAAGTTCCTGATCCACTCCACAGAACCACCTGCTGGACACGCCAAAATCACCTGCCGGCTACGCCACAACCAGTTGGTGAACACTTCGGAATCAACTGCCGGGCTTGCTGGAAGCACCTGCCGGTCACGCCAATATCACCTGCCAGCTACGCCAGAACCGCTTGGCGGACACTCCGGAAACACCTGTCGGGCCTGCCAGAACCACATCTCAGACGTGCCAGAACCATGTGCCCGAGATGCCGGAACCACACCCCGAACAGACTGAAACCACCTGCCAGACCCGCCTGAACCACCTGCCGAGCACACTGGAACCACCTGCTCGACTCGCCGGAACCACCTACCTGACACGCAAAAACCACCGGCCGGGTATGCCAGAACCACTTGGTGGTCACTCCGGAATCATCTGCCAGACATGCCAGAAGCAGCTCTCAGACACACCAGAACAACCTGCCAGAGACGCCAGAAGCACCTGCTGAGCATGCCTGAGCCACGTGCTCGACTCGCAAGAAACACCTGCCAGACACGCCAAAATCACCTGCCTGCTACACCAGAAGCACTTGGCAGACAAGCCAGAATCACGAGAAGGGCATGCCGTCACAATCTCTCAGACGTGCCAGAACCTCGTGCTGGACACCCCAGAACACCCTGCCGGACAGACCGGAACCACCTGCCGGACACGCCGGAACCACCGGTGCGACTCGCCGGAACCACCCCCGGACATGCAAAATCACCTGCCGGCTACGCCAGAAACACTTGGCGAACACACCGGAATCACCTGCCGGGCATGTCGGAAGCACCTCTCAGACATGTCAGAACCACGTGCCAAGGACACCGGAAGCACCTGCCGAGCACGCCGGAACCACCTGCTTGACTCGCCAGAACCACCTGCCGCACACGCCAAAATCACCTGCCAGGTATGCCAGAACCACTTTTTGGACACTCCGAAATCATCTGCCGGACATGCCAGAACCAGCTCTCAGACACACCAGAACCACATGCCGGACACGCCGGAAGCACCTGCTGAGCATGCCTGAGCCACCTGCTCGACTCGCAAGAAACACCTGCCGGACACGCCAAAATCACCTGCCGAGTACGCCAGAACCACTTGGCGGACACTCCGGAATCACAGGTCGGGCATGCCGGAACCACCTCTCAGACTTGCCAGAACCATGTTCCGGACACGCCGGTACCACCAGCCGAGTATGCCGGAACCACCTGATCCACTCCCGAGGACCACCTGCTGGACACGCCAAAATCACCTGCTGGCTACGCCAGAACCACTCGGCAGACACTCCGGAATAAGCTGCCGGGCATGCCGGAACCACCTCTTAGACATGCCAGAAGGACGTGTCGGACACGCCGGAAACACCTACCGGACAGACCGGAACCACCTGCCAGACATCCGGGAACCACCTGCCGAGCACGATGGAACCACCTGCCGGACACGCCAAAATCACCTGCGGGGTACACCAGAACGACTTGGAGAACTCTCCGGGATGACCTGCCGGGCATGCTGGAACCACCTCTCAGACGTACCAGAAGCACGTTGCGGACACCCCAGCACCACCTGCCGGACAGACCGCAACCACCTGCCGGACAGGCCGGAACCACCGGCTCGACCCGCCGGAACCACCGCCGGACATGCAAAATCACCTGCCGGCTATGCCAGAACCACTTGGCGAACACTCCGGAATCACCTGCCGGGCATGCCGGAACCACCTCTCAGACATGCCAGAACCACGTGCCAATGACCCCGGAAGCACCTGCCGAGCACGCCGGAACCACCTGCTCGGCTCGCCAGAACCACCTGCCGGACACGCCAAAATCACCTGCCGGCTACGCCACAACCTCTCGGCAGGCACTCCGGTATCAGCTGCCGGGCATGCCGGAACCATCTCTCAGAGGTGCCAGAACCACATGCCGGAGAGACTGGAAGCAACTGCCGAACTCGCCGGAAACACCTGCTGGACATGCCGGAACCACCTGCCTGACAGTCCAAAATCATATGCCGGCTATGCCAAAAACACTTGGTGGACACTCCAGAATCACCTGGAGGGCATGCCGGAACCACGTCATGGACAGACTGCAAACACCTGCCGGACACGCCAGAACCACCTTCTCGACTCGCCAGAACCACCTGCCGGACACGCCAAAATCACCTGCCGGCTACGCCACAACCAGTTGGTGAACACTTCGGAATCACCTGCCGCGCTTGCCAGAACCACCTGCCGGTCACGGCAAAATCACCTGCCGGCTACGCCAGAACCACTCGGCAGAGACTCCGGAACCACCTCCAGGACAGACCGGAATCACCTTCCGGACACGCCGGAACCACCTGCTCGACTCGCCAGAACCACCTGCCGGACACGCCAAAATCACCTGCCGGCTACGCCAGAACCACTGGGCAGAGACTCCGGAACCACCTCCAGGACAGACCGGAATCACCTGCCGGACACGCCGGGACCACCTGCTTGACTCGCGAGAACCACCTGCCGGACACGCCAAAATCACCAGCCGGCTACTCCACAACCACTTGTCGGACACTCCAGAATCACCTGCCGGGCATGTTGGAACCACCTCTCAGAGGTGCCACAACAACATGCTGGAGACTGCGGAAGCACCTGCTGAGAAGGCCGGAAGTTCCTGATCCACTCCACAGAACCACCTGCTGGACACGCCAAAATCACCTGCCGGCTACGCCACAACCAGTTGGTGAACACTTCGGAATCAACTGCCGGGCTTGCTGGAAGCACCTGCCGGTCACGCCAATATCACCTGCCAGCTACGCCAGAACCGCTTGGCGGACACTCCGGAAACACCTGTCGGGCCTGCCAGAACCACATCTCAGACGTGCCAGAACCATGTGCCCGAGATGCCGGAACCACACCCCGAACAGACTGAAACCACCTGCCAGACCCGCCTGAACCACCTGCCGAGCACACTGGAACCACCTGCTCGACTCGCCGGAACCACCTACCTGACACGCAAAAACCACCGGCCGGGTATGCCAGAACCACTTGGTGGTCACTCCGGAATCATCTGCCAGACATGCCAGAAGCAGCTCTCAGACACACCAGAACAACCTGCCAGAGACGCCAGAAGCACCTGCTGAGCATGCCTGAGCCACGTGCTCGACTCGCAAGAAACACCTGCCAGACACGACAAAATCACCTGCCTGCTACACCAGAAGCACTTGGCAGACAAGCCAGAATCACGAGAAGGGCATGCCGTCACAATCTCTCAGACGTGCCAGAACCTCGTGCTGGACACCCCAGAACACCCTGCCGGACAGACCGGAACCACCTGCCGGACACGCCGGAACCACCGGTGCGACTCGCCGGAACCACCCCCGGACATGCAAAATCACCTGCCGGCTACGCCAGAAACACTTGGCGAACACACCGGAATCACCTGCCGGGCATGTCGGAAGCACCTCTCAGACATGTCAGAACCACGTGCCAAGGACACCGGAAGCACCTGCCGAGCACGCCGGAACCACCTGCTTGACTCGCCAGAACCACCTGCCGCACACGCCAAAATCACCTGCCAGGTATGCCAGAACCACTTTTTGGACACTCCGAAATCATCTGCCGGACATGCCAGAACCAGCTCTCAGACACACCAGAACCACATGCCGGACACGCCGGAAGCACCTGCTGAGCATGCCTGAGCCACCTGCTCGACTCGCAAGAAACACCTGCCGGACACGCCAAAATCACCTGCCGAGTACGCCAGAACCACTTGGCGGACACTCCGGAATCACAGGTCGGGCATGCCGGAACCACCTCTCAGACTTGCCAGAACCATGTTCCGGACACGCCGGTACCACCTGCCGAGTATGCCGGAACCACCTGATCCACTCCCGAGGACCACCTGCTGGACACGCCAAAATCACCTGCTGGCTACGCCAGAACCACTCGGCAGACACTCCGGAATAAGCTGCCGGGCATGCCGGAACCACCTCTTAGACATGCCAGAAGGACGTGTCGGACACGCCGGAAACACCTACCGGACAGACCGGAACCACCTGCCAGACATCCGGGAACCACCTGCCGAGCACGATGGAACCACCTGCCGGACACGCCAAAATCACCTGCGGGGTACACCAGAACGACTTGGAGAACTCTCCGGGATGACCTGCCGGGCATGCTGGAACCACCTCTCAGACGTACCAGAAGCACGTTGCGGACACCCCAGCACCACCTGCCGGACAGACCGCAACCACCTGCCGGACAGGCCGGAACCACCGGCTCGACCCGCCGGAACCACCGCCGGACATGCAAAATCACCTGCCGGCTATGCCAGAACCACTTGGCGAACACTCCGGAATCACCTGCCGGGCATGCCGGAACCACCTCTCAGACATGCCAGAACCACGTGCCAATGACCCCGGAAGCACCTGCCGAGCACGCCGGAACCACCTGCTCGGCTCGCCAGAACCACCTGCCGGACACGCCAAAATCACCTGCCGGCTACGCCACAACCTCTCGGCAGGCACTCCGGTATCAGCTGCCGGGCATGCCGGAACCATCTCTCAGAGGTGCCAGAACCACATGCCGGAGAGACTGGAAGCAACTGCCGAACTCGCCGGAAACACCTGCTGGACATGCCGGAACCACCTGCCTGACAGTCCAAAATCATATGCCGGCTATGCCAAAAACACTTGGTGGACACTCCAGAATCACCTGGAGGGCATGCCGGAACCACGTCATGGACAGACTGCAAACACCTGCCGGACACGCCAGAACCACCTTCTCGACTCGCCAGAACCACCTGCCGGACACGCCAAAATCACCTGCCGGCTACGCCACAACCAGTTGGTGAACACTTCGGAATCACCTGCCGCGCTTGCCAGAACCACCTGCCGGTCACGGCAAAATCACCTGCCGGCTACGCCAGAACCACTCGGCAGAGACTCCGGAACCACCTCCAGGACAGACCGGAATCACCTTCCGGACACGCCGGAACCACCTGCTCGACTCGCCAGAACCACCTGCCGGACACGCCAAAATCACCTGCCGGCTACGCCAGAACCACTGGGCAGAGACTCCGGAACCACCTCCAGGACAGACCGGAATCACCTGCCGGACACGCCGGGACCACCTGCTTGACTCGCGAGAACCACCTGCCGGACACGCCAAAATCACCAGCCGGCTACTCCACAACCACTTGTCGGACACTCCAGAATCACCTGCCGGGCATGTTGGAACCACCTCTCAGAGGTGCCACAACAACATGCTGGAGACTGCGGAAGCACCTGCTGAGAAGGCCGGAAGTTCCTGATCCACTCCACAAAACCACCTGCTGGACACGCCAAAATCACCTGCCGGCTACGCCACAACCAGTTGGTGAACACTTCGGAATCAACTGCCGGGCTTGCTGGAAGCACCTGCCGGTCACGCCAATATCACCTGCCAGCTACGCCAGAACCGCTTGGCGGACACTCCGGAAACACCTGTCGGGCCTGCCAGAACCACATCTCAGACGTGCCAGAACCATGTGCCCGAGATGCCGGAACCACACCCCGAACAGACTGAAACCACCTGCCAGACCCGCCTGAACCACCTGCCGAGCACACTGGAACCACCTGCTCGACTCGCCGGAACCACCTACCTGACACGCAAAAACCACCGGCCGGGTATGCCAGAACCACTTGGTGGTCACTCCGGAATCATCTGCCAGACATGCCAGAAGCAGCTCTCAGACACACCAGAACAACCTGCCAGAGACGCCAGAAGCACCTGCTGAGCATGCCTGAGCCACGTGCTCGACTCGCAAGAAACACCTGCCAGACACGCCAAAATCACCTGCCTGCTACACCAGAAGCACTTGGCAGACAAGCCAGAATCACGAGAAGGGCATGCCGTCACAATCTCTCAGACGTGCCAGAACCTCGTGCTGGACACCCCAGAACACCCTGCCGGACAGACCGGAACCACCTGCCGGACACGCCGGAACCACCGGTGCGACTCGCCGGAACCACCCCCGGACATGCAAAATCACCTGCCGGCTACGCCAGAAACACTTGGCGAACACACCGGAATCACCTGCCGGGCATGTCGGAAGCACCTCTCAGACATGTCAGAACCACGTGCCAAGGACACCGGAAGCACCTGCCGAGCACGCCGGAACCACCTGCTTGACTCGCCAGAACCACCTGCCGCACACGCCAAAATCACCTGCCAGGTATGCCAGAACCACTTTTTGGACACTCCGAAATCATCTGCCGGACATGCCAGAACCAGCTCTCAGACACACCAGAACCACATGCCGGACACGCCGGAAGCACCTGCTGAGCATGCCTGAGCCACCTGCTCGACTCGCAAGAAACACCTGCCGGACACGCCAAAATCACCTGCCGAGTACGCCAGAACCACTTGGCGGACACTCCGGAATCACAGGTCGGGCATGCCGGAACCACCTCTCAGACTTGCCAGAACCATGTTCCGGACACGCCGGTACCACCTGCCGAGTATGCCGGAACCACCTGATCCACTCCCGAGGACCACCTGCTGGACACGCCAAAATCACCTGCTGGCTACGCCAGAACCACTCGGCAGACACTCCGGAATAAGCTGCCGGGCATGCCGGAACCACCTCTTAGACATGCCAGAAGGACGTGTCGGACACGCCGGAAACACCTACCGGACAGACCGGAACCACCTGCCAGACATCCGGGAACCACCTGCCGAGCACGATGGAACCACCTGCCGGACACGCCAAAATCACCTGCGGGGTACACCAGAACGACTTGGAGAACTCTCCGGGATGACCTGCCGGGCATGCTGGAACCACCTCTCAGACGTACCAGAAGCACGTTGCGGACACCCCAGCACCACCTGCCGGACAGACCACAACCACCTGCCGGACAGGCCGGAACCACCGGCTCGACCCGCCGGAACCACCGCCGGACATGCAAAATCACCTGCCGGCTATGCCAGAACCACTTGGCGAACACTCCGGAATCACCTGCCGGGCATGCCGGAACCACCTCTCAGACATGCCAGAACCACGTGCCAATGACCCCGGAAGCACCTGCCGAGCACGCCGGAACCACCTGCTCGGCTCGCCAGAACCACCTGCCGGACACGCCAAAATCACCTGCCGGCTACGCCACAACCTCTCGGCAGGCACTCCGGTATCAGCTGCCGGGCATGCCGGAACCATCTCTCAGAGGTGCCAGAACCACATGCCGGAGAGACTGGAAGCAACTGCCGAACTCGCCGGAAACACCTGCTGGACATGCCGGAACCACCTGCCTGACAGTCCAAAATCATATGCCGGCTATGCCAAAACCACTTGGTGGACACTCCAGAATCACCTGGAGGGCATGCCGGAACCACGTCATGGACAGACTGCAAACACCTGCCGGACACGCCAGAACCACCTTCTCGACTCGCCAGAACCACCTGCCGGACACGCCAAAATCACCTGCCGGCTACGCCACAACCAGTTGGTGAACACTTCGGAATCACCTGCCGCGCTTGCCAGAACCACCTGCCGGTCACGGCAAAATCACCTGCCGGCTACGCCAGAACCACTCGGCAGAGACTCCGGAACCACCTCCAGGACAGACCGGAATCACCTTCCGGACACGCCGGAACCACCTGCTCGACTCGCCAGAACCACCTGCCGGACACGCCAAAATCACCTGCCGGCTACGCCAGAACCACTGGGCAGAGACTCCGGAACCACCTCCAGGACAGACCGGAATCACCTGCCGGACACGCCGGGACCACCTGCTTGACTCGCGAGAACCACCTGCCGGACACGCCAAAATCACCAGCCGGCTACTCCACAACCACTTGTCGGACACTCCAGAATCACCTGCCGGGCATGTTGGAACCACCTCTCAGAGGTGCCACAACAACATGCTGGAGACTGCGGAAGCACCTGCTGAGAAGGCCGGAAGTTCCTGATCCACTCCACAGAACCACCTGCTGGACACGCCAAAATCACCCGCCGGCTACGCCACAACCAGTTGGTGAACACTTCGGAATCAACTGCCGGGCTTGCTGGAAGCACCTGCCGGTCACGCCAATATCACCTGCCAGCTACGCCAGAACCGCTTGGCGGACACTCCGGAAACACCTGTCGGGCCTGCCAGAACCACATCTCAGACGTGCCAGAACCATGTGCCCGACATGCCGGAACCACACCCCGAACAGACTGAAACCACCTGCCAGACCCGCCTGAACCACCTGCCGAGCACACTGGAACCACCTGCTCGACTCGCCGGAACCACCTACCTGACACGCAAAAACCACCGGCCGGGTATGCCAGAACCACTTGGTGGTCACTCCGGAATCATCTGCCAGACATGCCAGAAGCAGCTCTCAGACACACCAGAACAACCTGCCAGAGACGCCAGAAGCACCTGCTGAGCATGCCTGAGCCACGTGCTCGACTCGCAAGAAACACCTGCCAGACACGCCAAAATCACCTGCCTGCTACACCAGAAGCACTTGGCAGACAAGCCAGAATCACGAGAAGGGCATGCCGTCACAATCTCTCAGACGTGCCAGAACCTCGTGCTGGACACCCCAGAACACCCTGCCGGACAGACCGGAACCACCTGCCGGACACGCCGGAACCACCGGTGCGACTCGCCGGAACCACCCCCGGACATGCAAAATCACCTGCCGGCTACGCCAGAAACACTTGGCGAACACACCGGAATCACCTGCCGGGCATGTCGGAAGCACCTCTCAGACATGTCAGAACCACGTGCCAAGGACACCGGAAGCACCTGCCGAGCACGCCGGAACCACCTGCTTGACTCGCCAGAACCACCTGCCGCACACGCCAAAATCACCTGCCAGGTATGCCAGAACCACTTTTTGGACACTCCGAAATCATCTGCCGGACATGCCAGAACCAGCTCTCAGACACACCAGAACCACATGCCGGACACGCCGGAAGCACCTGCTGAGCATGCCTGAGCCACCTGCTCGACTCGCAAGAAACACCTGCCGGACACGCCAAAATCACCTGCCGAGTACGCCAGAACCACTTGGCGGACACTCCGGAATCACAGGTCGGGCATGCCGGAACCACCTCTCAGACTTGCCAGAACCATGTTCCGGACACGCCGGTACCACCAGCCGAGTATGCCGGAACCACCTGATCCACTCCCGAGGACCACCTGCTGGACACGCCAAAATCACCTGCTGGCTACGCCAGAACCACTCGGCAGACACTCCGGAATAAGCTGCCGGGCATGCCGGAACCACCTCTTAGACATGCCAGAAGGACGTGTCGGACACGCCGGAAACACCTACCGGACAGACCGGAACCACCTGCCAGACATCCGGGAACCACCTGCCGAGCACGATGGAACCACCTGCCGGACACGCCAAAATCACCTGCGGGGTACACCAGAACGACTTGGAGAACTCTCTGGGATGACCTGCCGGGCATGCTGGAACCACCTCTCAGACGTACCAGAAGCACGTTGCGGACACCCCAGCACCACCTGCCGGACAGACCGCAACCACCTGCCGGACAGGCCGGAACCACCGGCTCGACCCGCCGGAACCACCGCCGGACATGCAAAATCACCTGCCGGCTATGCCAGAACCACTTGGCGAACACTCCGGAATCACCTGCCGGGCATGCCGGAACCACCTCTCAGACATGCCAGAACCACGTGCCAATGACCCCGGAAGCACCTGCCGAGCACGCCGGAACCACCTGCTCGGCTCGCCAGAACCACCTGCCGGACACGCCAAAATCACCTGCCGGCTACGCCACAACCTCTCGGCAGGCACTCCGGTATCAGCTGCCGGGCATGCCGGAACCATCTCTCAGAGGTGCCAGAACCACATGCCGGAGAGACTGGAAGCAACTGCCGAACTCGCCGGAAACACCTGCTGGACATGCCGGAACCACCTGCCTGACAGTCCAAAATCATATGCCGGCTATGCCAAAAACACTTGGTGGACACTCCAGAATCACCTGGAGGGCATGCCGGAACCACGTCATGGACAGACTGCAAACACCTGCCGGACACGCCAGAACCACCTTCTCGACTCGCCAGAACCACCTGCCGGACACGCCAAAATCACCTGCCGGCTACGCCACAACCAGTTGGTGAACACTTCGGAATCACCTGCCGCGCTTGCCAGAACCACCTGCCGGTCACGGCAAAATCACCTGCCGGCTACGCCAGAACCACTCGGCAGAGACTCCGGAACCACCTCCAGGACAGACCGGAATCACCTTCCGGACACGCCGGAACCACCTGCTCGACTCGCCAGAACCACCTGCCGGACACGCCAAAATCACCTGCCGGCTACGCCAGAACCACTGGGCAGAGACTCCGGAACCACCTCCAGGACAGACCGGAATCACCTGCCGGACACGCCGGGACCACCTGCTTGACTCGCGAGAACCACCTGCCGGACACGCCAAAATCACCAGCCGGCTACTCCACAACCACTTGTCGGACACTCCAGAATCACCTGCCGGGCATGTTGGAACCACCTCTCAGAGGTGCCACAACAACATGCTGGAGACTGCGGAAGCACCTGCTGAGAAGGCCGGAAGTTCCTGATCCACTCCACAAAACCACCTGCTGGACACGCCAAAATCACCTGCCGGCTACGCCACAACCAGTTGGTGAACACTTCGGAATCAACTGCCGGGCTTGCTGGAAGCACCTGCCGGTCACGCCAATATCACCTGCCAGCTACGCCAGAACCGCTTGGCGGACACTCCGGAAACACCTGTCGGGCCTGCCAGAACCACATCTCAGACGTGCCAGAACCATGTGCCCGAGATGCCGGAACCACACCCCGAACAGACTGAAACCACCTGCCAGACCCGCCTGAACCACCTGCCGAGCACACTGGAACCACCTGCTCGACTCGCCGGAACCACCTACCTGACACGCAAAAACCACCGGCCGGGTATGCCAGAACCACTTGGTGGTCACTCCGGAATCATCTGCCAGACATGCCAGAAGCAGCTCTCAGACACACCAGAACAACCTGCCAGAGACGCCAGAAGCACCTGCTGAGCATGCCTGAGCCACGTGCTCGACTCGCAAGAAACACCTGCCAGACATGCCAAAATCACCTGCCTGCTACACCAGAAGCACTTGGCAGACAAGCCAGAATCACGAGAAGGGCATGCCGTCACAATCTCTCAGACGTGCCAGAACCTCGTGCTGGACACCCCAGAACACCCTGCCGGACAGACCGGAACCACCTGCCGGACACGCCGGAACCACCGGTGCGACTCGCCGGAACCACCCCCGGACATGCAAAATCACCTGCCGGCTACGCCAGAAACACTTGGCGAACACACCGGAATCACCTGCCGGGCATGTCGGAAGCACCTCTCAGACATGTCAGAACCACGTGCCAAGGACACCGGAAGCACCTGCCGAGCACGCCGGAACCACCTGCTTGACTCGCCAGAACCACCTGCCGCACACGCCAAAATCACCTGCCAGGTATGCCAGAACCACTTTTTGGACACTCCGAAATCATCTGCCGGACATGCCAGAACCAGCTCTCAGACACACCAGAACCACATGCCGGACACGCCGGAAGCACCTGCTGAGCATGCCTGAGCCACCTGCTCGACTCGCAAGAAACACCTGCCGGACATGCCAAAATCACCTGCCGAGTACGCCAGAACCACTTGGCGGACACTCCGGAATCACAGGTCGGGCATGCCGGAACCACCTCTCAGACTTGCCAGAACCATGTTCCGGACACGCCGGTACCACCTGCCGAGTATGCCGGAACCACCTGATCCACTCCCGAGGACCACCTGCTGGACAGGCCAAAATCACCTGCTGGCTACGCCAGAACCACTCGGCAGACACTCCGGAATAAGCTGCCGGGCATGCCGGAACCACCTCTTAGACATGCCAGAAGGACGTGTCGGACACGCCGGAAACACCTACCGGACAGACCGGAACCACCTGCCAGACATCCGGGAACCACCTGCCGAGCACGATGGAACCACCTGCCGGACACGCCAAAATCACCTGCGGGGTACACCAGAACGACTTGGAGAACTCTCCGGGATGACCTGCCGGGCATGCTGGAACCACCTCTCAGACGTACCAGAAGCACGTTGCGGACACCCCAGCACCACCTGCCGGACAGACCGCAACCACCTGCCGGACAGGCCGGAACCACCGGCTCGACCCACCGGAACCACCGCCGGACATGCAAAATCACCTGCCGGCTATGCCAGAACCACTTGGCGAACACTCCGGAATCACCTGCCGGGCATGCCGGAACCACCTCTCAGACATGCCAGAACCACGTGCCAATGACCCCGGAAGCACCTGCCGAGCACGCCGGAACCACCTGCTCGGCTCGCCAGATCCACCTGCCGGACACGCCAAAATCACCTGCCGGCTACGCCACAACCTCTCGGCAGGCACTCCGGTATCAGCTGCCGGGCATGCCGGAACCATCTCTCAGAGGTGCCAGAACCACATGCCGGAGAGACTGGAAGCAACTGCCGAACTCGCCGGAAACACCTGCTGGACATGCCGGAACCACCTGCCTGACAGTCCAAAATCATATGCCGGCTATGCCAAAACCACTTGGTGGACACTCCAGAATCACCTGGAGGGCATGCCGGAACCACGTCATGGACAGACTGCAAACACCTGCCGGACACGCCAGAACCACCTTCTCGACTCGCCAGAACCACCTGCCGGACACGCCAAAATCACCTGCCGGCTACGCCACAACCAGTTGGTGAACACTTCGGAATCACCTGCCGCGCTTGCCAGAACCACCTGCCGGTCACGGCAAAATCACCTGCCGGCTACGCCAGAACCACTCGGCAGAGACTCCGGAACCACCTCCAGGACAGACCGGAATCACCTTCCGGACACGCCGGAACCACCTGCTCGACTCGCCAGAACCACCTGCCGGACACGCCAAAATCACCTGCCGGCTACGCCAGAACCACTGGGCAGAGACTCCGGAACCACCTCCAGGACAGACCGGAATCACCTGCCGGACACGCCGGGACCACCTGCTTGACTCGCGAGAACCACCTGCCGGACACGCCAAAATCACCAGCCGGCTACTCCACAACCACTTGTCGGACACTCCAGAATCACCTGCCGGGCATGTTGGAACCACCTCTCAGAGGTGCCACAACAACATGCTGGAGACTGCGGAAGCACCTGCTGAGAAGGCCGGAAGTTCCTGATCCACTCCACAAAACCACCTGCTGGACACGCCAAAATCACCTGCCGGCTACGCCACAACCAGTTGGTGAACACTTCGGAATCAACTGCCGGGCTTGCTGGAAGCACCTGCCGGTCACGCCAATATCACCTGCCAGCTACGCCAGAACCGCTTGGCGGACACTCCGGAAACACCTGTCGGGCCTGCCAGAACCACATCTCAGACGTGCCAGAACCATGTGCCCGAGATGCCGGAACCACACCCCGAACAGACTGAAACCACCTGCCAGACCCGCCTGAACCACCTGCCGAGCACACTGGAACCACCTGCTCGACTCGCCGGAACCACCTACCTGACACGCAAAAACCACCGGCCGGGTATGCCAGAACCACTTGGTGGTCACTCCGGAATCATCTGCCAGACATGCCAGAAGCAGCTCTCAGACACACCAGAACAACCTGCCAGAGACGCCAGAAGCACCTGCTGAGCATGCCTGAGCCACCTGCTCGACTCGCAAGAAACACCTGCCAGACACGCCAAAATCACCTGCCTGCTACACCAGAAGCACTTGGCAGACAAGCCAGAATCACGAGAAGGGCATGCCGTCACAATCTCTCAGACGTGCCAGAACCTCGTGCTGGACACCCCAGAACACCCTGCCGGACAGACCGGAACCACCTGCCGGACACGCCGGAACCACCGGTGCGACTCGCCGGAACCACCCCCGGACATGCAAAATCACCTGCCGGCTACGCCAGAAACACTTGGCGAACACACCGGAATCACCTGCCGGACATGTCGGAAGCACCTCTCAGACATGTCAGAACCACGTGCCAAGGACACCGGAAGCACCTGCCGAGCACGCCGGAACCACCTGCTTGACTCGCCAGAACCACCTGCCGCACACGCCAAAATCACCTGCCAGGTATGCCAGAACCACTTTTTGGACACTCCGAAATCATCTGCCGGACATGCCAGAACCAGCTCTCAGACACACCAGAACCACATGCCGGACACGCCGGAAGCACCTGCTGAGCATGCCTGAGCCACCTGCTCGACTCGCAAGAAACACCTGCCGGACACGCCAAAATCACCTGCCGAGTACGCCAGAACCACTTGGCGGACACTCCGGAATCACAGGTCGGGCATGCCGGAACCACCTCTCAGACTTGCCAGAACCATGTTCCGGACACGCCGGTACCACCTGCCGAGTATGCCGGAACCACCTGATCCACTCCCGAGGACCACCTGCTGGACATGCCAAAATCACCTTCTGGCTACACCAGAACCACTCGGCAGACACTCCGGAATAAGCTGCCGGGCATGCCGGAACCACCTCTTAGACATGCCAGAAGGACGTGTCAGACACGCCGGAAACACCTACCGGACAGTCCGGAACCACCTGCCAGACATCCCGGAACCACTTGCCGAGCACGCTGGAGCCGCCTGCTCGATAGGCCGGAACCACCTGCCAGACAGGCCAAAATCAACAGCTGGCTATGCATGAACCACCTGGCGGACAGTCCAAAATCACCTGCCTGGCATGCAGGAACCACCTCTCAGACGTAACAGAACCACGTTCCGGACACGCTGGAACCACATCCTGGACAGACTGGAACCACCTGCCGAGCTCGCCGGAACCACCTTCTCGACTGGCAGGACAATCGTGCCAGACACGCCAAAAGGAACCGCCGGCTACACCAGAACCACTTAACCGACACTCCAGAATCACCTGCCTGGCATGCCAGAACCACCTCTCAGACGTGCCAGAAGCACGTGCCGGACATGCCGGAACGACCTACGGGACAGACCGGAACCACCTGCCTGACATGCCGGAACCACCTGCCGAGCACGCCAGAGCCACCTGCTCCCCTTGCCGGAACCACCTGCCAGACAGGCCAAAATCAACAGCTGGCTGTGCGAGAACCACCTGGGGGACAGTCCGGAATCACCTGCCAGCCATGGCGGAACCACCTCTCAGACGTACCAGAACCACGTGCCGGACAATCTGGAAACACGTACTGGACAGACTGGAACCACCTGCCGGCCACGCCTGAACCACCTGCCGAGCACGACGGAACCACCTGCCGGACACGCCAAAATCACCTGCGGGCTACTCCACAACCACTTGGAGGACTCTCCGGGATGACCTGCCGGGCATGCTGGAGCCACCTCTCAGACGCGCCAGAAGCATGTGGCAGAGAGTCCGGAATCACCTGTTGGGCATGTGGAACCACCTCTGATACGTACCAGAACCACCTGCCGGACACGCCAAAATCACCTGCCGGCTACGCCAGAACCACTTGGCGGAGACTGTGGAATCACCTGCCAGGCATGCCAGCACAACCTCTCAGAAGTGCCAGAAGCATGTGCCGGACAGACCGGAACCATCTCCCGGACAGACTGGAACCACAGGAAACACTCGCCGGAACCACCTGCTTGACTCACCGGTCCCACCTGCAGGACACACCAAAATCACCTGCCCGCTACACCAGAACCAATTGGGGCACAAGCCGGAATCACGTGAAGGGCATGCCGGCACCACCTCACAGAAGTGCCAGAACCTCCTGCCGGACACCTCAGAACCACCTGCCAGACAGACTGCAACCACCTGCCGGACACGCGGGAACCACCGGCTCGACCCGCCGGAACCACTGCCAGACATGCAAAATCACCTGCCGGCTACACCAGAACCACTTGGCAAACACTCCGGAATCACCTGCCGGGCATGCCGGAACCACCTCTCAGACATGCCAGAACCACGTGCCAATGACACCAGAAGCACCTGCCGAGCATGCCGGAACCACCTGCTCGACTCGCCAGAACCACCTGCCAGTCATGCAAAAATCACCTGCAGGCTTCGCCACAACCAGTTGGTGAACACTTCCCCATCACCTGCCGGGCTTGCTGGAACCACCTGCCGGTCATGTCAAAATCACCTGCCAACTACGCCAGAACCACTTGTCGACACTGCGGAAACACCTGTCGGGCCGGCCAGAACTACATCTCAGACGTGCCAGAACCTTGTGCGTGTGATGCCGGAACCACACCCCGAACAGACGGAAACCACCTGCCAGACCCGCCTCAACCACCTGCCGAGCACGCCGGAGCCACCTGTTCGACTCACGGGAAGCACCTGCCAGACAGGCCAAAATCAACAGCTGGCTATGCGAGAAGCATCTGGCGGAAAGTCCGGAATCACCTGCCGGGCATGCAGGAACCACCTCTCAGATGTAACGGAACCACGAGCCGGACACGCTGGAACCACGTCCTGGACAGACTGGAACCACCTGCCGAGCACTCCGGTACCACCTGCTCGACTCGCACGACCCACGTGCTGGACACGCCAAAATGAACTTTCGGCTACACCAGAACCACTTACCCGACACTCCAGAATCACCTGCCTGGCATGCCAGAACCACCTCTCACACGTTCCAGAAGCACGTGCCGGACATGCCGGAACGACCGATCGGACAGAACGGAACCACCTGCCAGACACGCCGGAACCACCTGCTGAACACGCCACAGCCACCTGCTCGACTCGCCGGATCCACCGGCCGGACAGGCCAATATCAACTGCTGGCTATGCCAGAACCACCTGGGGGACAGTCCGGAATCACCTGCCAGCCATGGCGGAACCACCTCTCAGACGTACAAGAACCACGTGCCGGACAAGCTGGAAACACTTACTGGACAGACTGGAACCACCTGCCGGCCACGCCTGAACCACCTGCCGAGCACGACGGAACCACCTGCCGGACACGCCAAAATCACCTGCGGGGTACACCAGAACCACTTGGAGAACTCTCCGGGATGACCTGCCGGGCATGCTGGAACCACCTCTCAGACGTACCAGAAGCACGTGTCGGACACCCCAGCACCACCTGCCGGACAGACCGCAACCACCTGCCGGACAGGCCGGAACCACCGGCTCGACCCGCCGGAACCACCGCCGGACATGCAAAATCACCTGCCGGCTACGCCAGAACCACTTGGCGAACACTCCGGAATCACCTGTCGGGCATGCCGGAACCACCTCTCAGACATGCCAGAACCACGTGCCAATGACCCCGGAAGCACCTGCTGAGCACGCCGGAACCACCTGCTCGACTCGCCAGAACCACCTGCCGGACACGCCAAAATCACCTGTTGGCTACGCCACAACCACTCGGCAGGCACTCCGGTATCAGCTGCCGGGCATGCCGGAACCACCTGGTCCACTCCCGAGGATCACCTGCTGGACACACCAAAATCACCTGCTGGCTACGCCAGAACCACGCGGCAGACACTCCGGAATAACCTGCCGGGCATGCCGGAACCACCTCTTAGACATGCCAGAAGGACGTGTCGGACACGCCGGAAACACCTACCGGACAGACCGGAACCACCTGCCAGACATCCCTGAACCACCTGCCGAGCACGCCGGAGCCGCCTGCTCGATAGGCCGGAACCACCTGCCAGACAGGCCAAAATCACCCGCCGGCTACGCCACAACCAGTTGGTGAACACTTCGGAATCAACTGCCGGGCTTGCTGGAAGCACCTGCCGGTCACGCCAATATCACCTGCCAGCTACGCCAGAACCGCTTGGCGGACACTCCGGAAACACCTGTCGGGCCTGCCAGAACCACATCTCAGACGTGCCAGAACCATGTGCCCGAGATGCCGGAACCACACCCCGAACAGACTGAAACCACCTGCCAGACCCGCCTGAACCACCTGCCGAGCACACTGGAACCACCTGCTCGACTCGCCGGAACCACCTACCTGACACGCAAAAACCACCGGCCGGGTATGCCAGAACCACTTGGTGGTCACTCCGGAATCATCTGCCAGACATGCCAGAAGCAGCTCTCAGACACACCAGAACAACCTGCCAGAGACGCCAGAAGCACCTGCTGAGCATGCCTGAGCCACGTGCTCGACTCGCAAGAAACACCTGCCAGACACGCCAAAATCACCTGCCTGCTACACCAGAAGCACTTGGCAGACAAGCCAGAATCACGAGAAGGGCATGCCGTCACAATCTCTCAGACGTGCCAGAACCTCGTGCTGGACACCCCAGAACACCCTGCCGGACAGACCGGAACCACCTGCCGGACACGCCGGAACCACCGGTGCGACTCGCCGGAACCACCCCCGGACATGCAAAATCACCTGCCGGCTACGCCAGAAACACTTGGCGAACACACCGGAATCACCTGCCGGGCATGTCGGAAGCACCTCTCAGACATGTCAGAACCACGTGCCAAGGACACCGGAAGCACCTGCCGAGCACGCCGGAACCACCTGCTTGACTCGCCAGAACCACCTGCCGCACACGCCAAAATCACCTGCCAGGTATGCCAGAACCACTTTTTGGACACTCCGAAATCATCTGCCGGACATGCCAGAACCAGCTCTCAGACACACCAGAACCACATGCCGGACACGCCGGAAGCACCTGCTGAGCATGCCTGAGCCACCTGCTCGACTCGCAAGAAACACCTGCCGGACACGCCAAAATCACCTGCCGAGTACGCCAGAACCACTTGGCGGACACTCCGGAATCACAGGTCGGGCATGCCGGAACCACCTCTCAGACTTGCCAGAACCATGTTCCGGACACGCCGGTACCACCTGCCGAGTATGCCGGAACCACCTGATCCACTCCCGAGGACCACCTGCTGGACACGCCAAAATCACCTGCTGGCTACGCCAGAACCACTCGGCAGACACTCCGGAATAAGCTGCCGGGCATGCCGGAACCACCTCTTAGACATGCCAGAAGGACGTGTCGGACACGCCGGAAACACCTACCGGACAGACCGGAACCACCTGCCAGACATCCGGGAACCACCTGCCGAGCACGATGGAACCACCTGCCGGACACGCCAAAATCACCTGCGGGGTACACCAGAACGACTTGGAGAACTCTCCGGGATGACCTGCCGGGCATGCTGGAACCACCTCTCAGACGTACCAGAAGCACGTTGCGGACACCCCAGCACCACCTGCCGGACAGACCGCAACCACCTGCCGGACAGGCCGGAACCACCGGCTCGACCCGCCGGAACCACCGCCGGACATGCAAAATCACCTGCCGGCTATGCCAGAACCACTTGGCGAACACTCCGGAATCACCTGCCGGGCATGCCGGAACCACCTCTCAGACATGCCAGAACCACGTGCCAATGACCCCGGAAGCACCTGCCGAGCACGCCGGAACCACCTGCTCGGCTCGCCAGAACCACCTGCCGGACACGCCAAAATCACCTGCCGGCTACGCCACAACCTCTCGGCAGGCACTCCGGTATCAGCTGCCGGGCATGCCGGAACCATCTCTCAGAGGTGCCAGAACCACATGCCGGAGAGACTGGAAGCAACTGCCGAACTCGCCGGAAACACCTGCTGGACATGCCGGAACCACCTGCCTGACAGTCCAAAATCATATGCCGGCTATGCCAAAAACACTTGGTGGACACTCCAGAATCACCTGGAGGGCATGCCGGAACCACGTCATGGACAGACTGCAAACACCTGCCGGACACGCCAGAACCACCTTCTCGACTCGCCAGAACCACCTGCCGGACACGCCAAAATCACCTGCCGGCTACGCCACAACCAGTTGGTGAACACTTCGGAATCACCTGCCGCGCTTGCCAGAACCACCTGCCGGTCACGGCAAAATCACCTGCCGGCTACGCCAGAACCACTCGGCAGAGACTCCGGAACCACCTCCAGGACAGACCGGAATCACCTTCCGGACACGCCGGAACCACCTGCTCGACTCGCCAGAACCACCTGCCGGACACGCCAAAATCACCTGCCGGCTACGCCAGAACCACTGGGCAGAGACTCCGGAACCACCTCCAGGACAGACCGGAATCACCTGCCGGACACGCCGGGACCACCTGCTTGACTCGCGAGAACCACCTGCCGGACACGCCAAAATCACCAGCCGGCTACTCCACAACCACTTGTCGGACACTCCAGAATCACCTGCCGGGCATGTTGGAACCACCTCTCAGAGGTGCCACAACAACATGCTGGAGACTGCGGAAGCACCTGCTGAGAAGGCCGGAAGTTCCTGATCCACTCCACAAAACCACCTGCTGGACACGCCAAAATCACCTGCCGGCTACGCCACAACCAGTTGGTGAACACTTCGGAATCAACTGCCGGGCTTGCTGGAAGCACCTGCCGGTCACGCCAATATCACCTGCCAGCTACGCCAGAACCGCTTGGCGGACACTCCGGAAACACCTGTCGGGCCTGCCAGAACCACATCTCAGACGTGCCAGAACCATGTGCCCGAGATGCCGGAACCACACCCCGAACAGACTGAAACCACCTGCCAGACCCGCCTGAACCACCTGCCGAGCACACTGGAACCACCTGCTCGACTCGCCGGAACCACCTACCTGACACGCAAAAACCACCGGCCGGGTATGCCAGAACCACTTGGTGGTCACTCCGGAATCATCTGCCAGACATGCCAGAAGCAGCTCTCAGACACACCAGAACAACCTGCCAGAGACGCCAGAAGCACCTGCTGAGCATGCCTGAGCCACGTGCTCGACTCGCAAGAAACACCTGCCAGACACGCCAAAATCACCTGCCTGCTACACCAGAAGCACTTGGCAGACAAGCCAGAATCACGAGAAGGGCATGCCGTCACAATCTCTCAGACGTGCCAGAACCTCGTGCTGGACACCCCAGAACACCCTGCCGGACAGACCGGAACCACCTGCCGGACACGCCGGAACCACCGGTGCGACTCGCCGGAACCACCCCCGGACATGCAAAATCACCTGCCGGCTACGCCAGAAACACTTGGCGAACACACCGGAATCACCTGCCGGGCATGTCGGAAGCACCTCTCAGACATGTCAGAACCACGTGCCAAGGACACCGGAAGCACCTGCCGAGCACGCCGGAACCACCTGCTTGACTCGCCAGAACCACCTGCCGCACACGCCAAAATCACCTGCCAGGTATGCCAGAACCACTTTTTGGACACTCCGAAATCATCTGCCGGACATGCCAGAACCAGCTCTCAGACACACCAGAACCACATGCCGGACACGCCGGAAGCACCTGCTGAGCATGCCTGAGCCACCTGCTCGACTCGCAAGAAACACCTGCCGGACACGCCAAAATCACCTGCCGAGTACGCCAGAACCACTTGGCGGACACTCCGGAATCACAGGTCGGGCATGCCGGAACCACCTCTCAGACTTGCCAGAACCATGTTCCGGACACGCCGGTACCACCTGCCGAGTATGCCGGAACCACCTGATCCACTCCCGAGGACCACCTGCTGGACACGCCAAAATCACCTGCTGGCTACGCCAGAACCACTCGGCAGACACTCCGGAATAAGCTGCCGGGCATGCCGGAACCACCTCTTAGACATGCCAGAAGGACGTGTCGGACACGCCGGAAACACCTACCGGACAGACCGGAACCACCTGCCAGACATCCGGGAACCACCTGCCGAGCACGATGGAACCACCTGCCGGACACGCCAAAATCACCTGCGGGGTACACCAGAACGACTTGGAGAACTCTCCGGGATGACCTGCCGGGCATGCTGGAACCACCTCTCAGACGTACCAGAAGCACGTTGCGGACACCCCAGCACCACCTGCCGGACAGACCACAACCACCTGCCGGACAGGCCGGAACCACCGGCTCGACCCGCCGGAACCACCGCCGGACATGCAAAATCACCTGCCGGCTATGCCAGAACCACTTGGCGAACACTCCGGAATCACCTGCCGGGCATGCCGGAACCACCTCTCAGACATGCCAGAACCACGTGCCAATGACCCCGGAAGCACCTGCCGAGCACGCCGGAACCACCTGCTCGGCTCGCCAGAACCACCTGCCGGACACGCCAAAATCACCTGCCGGCTACGCCACAACCTCTCGGCAGGCACTCCGGTATCAGCTGCCGGGCATGCCGGAACCATCTCTCAGAGGTGCCAGAACCACATGCCGGAGAGACTGGAAGCAACTGCCGAACTCGCCGGAAACACCTGCTGGACATGCCGGAACCACCTGCCTGACAGTCCAAAATCATATGCCGGCTATGCCAAAACCACTTGGTGGACACTCCAGAATCACCTGGAGGGCATGCCGGAACCACGTCATGGACAGACTGCAAACACCTGCCGGACACGCCAGAACCACCTTCTCGACTCGCCAGAACCACCTGCCGGACACGCCAAAATCACCTGCCGGCTACGCCACAACCAGTTGGTGAACACTTCGGAATCACCTGCCGCGCTTGCCAGAACCACCTGCCGGTCACGGCAAAATCACCTGCCGGCTACGCCAGAACCACTCGGCAGAGACTCCGGAACCACCTCCAGGACAGACCGGAATCACCTTCCGGACACGCCGGAACCACCTGCTCGACTCGCCAGAACCACCTGCCGGACACGCCAAAATCACCTGCCGGCTACGCCAGAACCACTGGGCAGAGACTCCGGAACCACCTCCAGGACAGACCGGAATCACCTGCCGGACACGCCGGGACCACCTGCTTGACTCGCGAGAACCACCTGCCGGACACGCCAAAATCACCAGCCGGCTACTCCACAACCACTTGTCGGACACTCCAGAATCACCTGCCGGGCATGTTGGAACCACCTCTCAGAGGTGCCACAACAACATGCTGGAGACTGCGGAAGCACCTGCTGAGAAGGCCGGAAGTTCCTGATCCACTCCACAAAACCACCTGCTGGACACGCCAAAATCACCTGCCGGCTACGCCACAACCAGTTGGTGAACACTTCGGAATCAACTGCCGGGCTTGCTGGAAGCACCTGCCGGTCACGCCAATATCACCTGCCAGCTACGCCAGAACCGCTTGGCGGACACTCCGGAAACACCTGTCGGGCCTGCCAGAACCACATCTCAGACGTGCCAGAACCATGTGCCCGAGATGCCGGAACCACACCCCGAACAGACTGAAACCACCTGCCAGACCCGCCTGAACCACCTGCCGAGCACACTGGAACCACCTGCTCGACTCGCCGGAACCACCTACCTGACACGCAAAAACCACCGGCCGGGTATGCCAGAACCACTTGGTGGTCACTCCGGAATCATCTGCCAGACATGCCAGAAGCAGCTCTCAGACACACCAGAACAACCTGCCAGAGACGCCAGAAGCACCTGCTGAGCATGCCTGAGCCACGTGCTCGACTCGCAAGAAACACCTGCCAGACACGCCAAAATCACCTGCCTGCTACACCAGAAGCACTTGGCAGACAAGCCAGAATCACGAGAAGGGCATGCCGTCACAATCTCTCAGACGTGCCAGAACCTCGTGCTGGACACCCCAGAACACCCTGCCGGACAGACCGGAACCACCTGCCGGACACGCCGGAACCACCGGTGCGACTCGCCGGAACCACCCCCGGACATGCAAAATCACCTGCCGGCTACGCCAGAAACACTTGGCGAACACACCGGAATCACCTGCCGGGCATGTCGGAAGCACCTCTCAGACATGTCAGAACCACGTGCCAAGGACACCGGAAGCACCTGCCGAGCACGCCGGAACCACCTGCTTGACTCGCCAGAACCACCTGCCGCACACGCCAAAATCACCTGCCAGGTATGCCAGAACCACTTTTTGGACACTCCGAAATCATCTGCCGGACATGCCAGAACCAGCTCTCAGACACACCAGAACCACATGCCGGACACGCCGGAAGCACCTGCTGAGCATGCCTGAGCCACCTGCTCGACTCGCAAGAAACACCTGCCGGACACGCCAAAATCACCTGCCGAGTACGCCAGAACCACTTGGCGGACACTCCGGAATCACAGGTCGGGCATGCCGGAACCACCTCTCAGACTTGCCAGAACCATGTTCCGGACACGCCGGTACCACCTGCCGAGTATGCCGGAACCACCTGATCCACTCCCGAGGACCACCTGCTGGACACGCCAAAATCACCTGCTGGCTACGCCAGAACCACTCGGCAGACACTCCGGAATAAGCTGCCGGGCATGCCGGAACCACCTCTTAGACATGCCAGAAGGACGTGTCGGACACGCCGGAAACACCTACCGGACAGACCGGAACCACCTGCCAGACATCCGGGAACCACCTGCCGAGCACGATGGAACCACCTGCCGGACACGCCAAAATCACCTGCGGGGTACACCAGAACGACTTGGAGAACTCTCCGGGATGACCTGCCGGGCATGCTGGAACCACCTCTCAGACGTACCAGAAGCACGTTGCGGACACCCCAGCACCACCTGCCGGACAGACCGCAACCACCTGCCGGACAGGCCGGAACCACCGGCTCGACCCGCCGGAACCACCGCCGGACATGCAAAATCACCTGCCGGCTATGCCAGAACCACTTGGCGAACACTCCGGAATCACCTGCCGGGCATGCCGGAACCACCTCTCAGACATGCCAGAACCACGTGCCAATGACCCCGGAAGCACCTGCCGAGCACGCCGGAACCACCTGCTCGGCTCGCCAGAAACACCTGCCGGACACGCCAAAATCACCTGCCGGCTACGCCACAACCTCTCGGCAGGCACTCCGGTATCAGCTGCCGGGCATGCCGGAACCATCTCTCAGAGGTGCCAGAACCACATGCCGGAGAGACTGGAAGCAACTGCCGAACTCGCCGGAAACACCTGCTGGACATGCCGGAACCACCTGCCTGACAGTCCAAAATCATATGCCGGCTATGCCAAAAACACTTGGTGGACACTCCAGAATCACCTGGAGGGCATGCCGGAACCACGTCATGGACAGACTGCAAACACCTGCCGGACACGCCAGAACCACCTTCTCGACTCGCCAGAACCACCTGCCGGACACGCCAAAATCACCTGCCGGCTACGCCACAACCAGTTGGTGAACACTTCGGAATCACCTGCCGCGCTTGCCAGAACCACCTGCCGGTCACGGCAAAATCACCTGCCGGCTACGCCAGAACCACTCGGCAGAGACTCCGGAACCACCTCCAGGACAGACCGGAATCACCTTCCGGACACGCCGGAACCACCTGCTCGACTCGCCAGAACCACCTGCCGGACACGCCAAAATCACCTGCCGGCTACGCCAGAACCACTGGGCAGAGACTCCGGAACCACCTCCAGGACAGACCGGAATCACCTGCCGGACACGCCGGGACCACCTGCTTGACTCGCGAGAACCACCTGCCGGACACGCCAAAATCACCAGCCGGCTACTCCACAACCACTTGTCGGACACTCCAGAATCACCTGCCGGGCATGTTGGAACCACCTCTCAGAGGTGCCACAACAACATGCTGGAGACTGCGGAAGCACCTGCTGAGAAGGCCGGAAGTTCCTGATCCACTCCACAAAACCACCTGCTGGACACGCCAAAATCACCTGCCGGCTACGCCACAACCAGTTGGTGAACACTTCGGAATCAACTGCCGGGCTTGCTGGAAGCACCTGCCGGTCACGCCAATATCACCTGCCAGCTACGCCAGAACCGCTTGGCGGACACTCCGGAAACACCTGTCGGGCCTGCCAGAACCACATCTCAGACGTGCCAGAACCATGTGCCCGAGATGCCGGAACCACACCCCGAACAGACTGAAACCACCTGCCAGACCCGCCTGAACCACCTGCCGAGCACACTGGAACCACCTGCTCGACTCGCCGGAACCACCTACCTGACACGCAAAAACCACCGGCCGGGTATGCCAGAACCACTTGGTGGTCACTCCGGAATCATCTGCCAGACATGCCAGAAGCAGCTCTCAGACACACCAGAACAACCTGCCAGAGACGCCAGAAGCACCTGCTGAGCATGCCTGAGCCACGTGCTCGACTCGCAAGAAACACCTGCCAGACACGCCAAAATCACCTGCCTGCTACACCAGAAGCACTTGGCAGACAAGCCAGAATCACGAGAAGGGCATGCCGTCACAATCTCTCAGACGTGCCAGAACCTCGTGCTGGACACCCCAGAACACCCTGCCGGACAGACCGGAACCACCTGCCGGACACGCCGGAACCACCGGTGCGACTCGCCGGAACCACCCCCGGACATGCAAAATCACCTGCCGGCTACGCCAGAAACACTTGGCGAACACACCGGAATCACCTGCCGGGCATGTCGGAAGCACCTCTCAGACATGTCAGAACCACGTGCCAAGGACACCGGAAGCACCTGCCGAGCACGCCGGAACCACCTGCTTGACTCGCCAGAACCACCTGCCGCACACGCCAAAATCACCTGCCAGGTATGCCAGAACCACTTTTTGGACACTCCGAAATCATCTGCCGGACATGCCAGAACCAGCTCTCAGACACACCAGAACCACATGCCGGACACGCCGGAAGCACCTGCTGAGCATGCCTGAGCCACCTGCTCGACTCGCAAGAAACACCTGCCGGACACGCCAAAATCACCTGCCGAGTACGCCAGAACCACTTGGCGGACACTCCGGAATCACAGGTCGGGCATGCCGGAACCACCTCTCAGACTTGCCAGAACCATGTTCCGGACACGCCGGTACCACCTGCCGAGTATGCCGGAACCACCTGATCCACTCCCGAGGACCACCTGCTGGACACGCCAAAATCACCTGCTGGCTACGCCAGAACCACTCGGCAGACACTCCGGAATAAGCTGCCGGGCATGCCGGAACCACCTCTTAGACATGCCAGAAGGACGTGTCGGACACGCCGGAAACACCTACCGGACAGACCGGAACCACCTGCCAGACATCCGGGAACCACCTGCCGAGCACGATGGAACCACCTGCCGGACACGCCAAAATCACCTGCGGGGTACACCAGAACGACTTGGAGAACTCTCCGGGATGACCTGCCGGGCATGCTGGAACCACCTCTCAGACGTACCAGAAGCACGTTGCGGACACCCCAGCACCACCTGCCGGACAGACCACAACCACCTGCCGGACAGGCCGGAACCACCGGCTCGACCCGCCGGAACCACCGCCGGACATGCAAAATCACCTGCCGGCTATGCCAGAACCACTTGGCGAACACTCCGGAATCACCTGCCGGGCATGCCGGAACCACCTCTCAGACATGCCAGAACCACGTGCCAATGACCCCGGAAGCACCTGCCGAGCACGCCGGAACCACCTGCTCGGCTCGCCAGAACCACCTGCCGGACACGCCAAAATCACCTGCCGGCTACGCCACAACCTCTCGGCAGGCACTCCGGTATCAGCTGCCGGGCATGCCGGAACCATCTCTCAGAGGTGCCAGAACCACATGCCGGAGAGACTGGAAGCAACTGCCGAACTCGCCGGAAACACCTGATGGACATGCCAGAACCACCTGCCTGACAGTCCAAAATCATATGCCGGCTATGCCAAAACCACTTGGTGGACACTCCAGAATCACCTGGAGGGCATGCCGGAACCACGTCATGGACAGACTGCAAACACCTGCCGGACACGCCAGAACCACCTTCTCGACTCGCCAGAACCACCTGCCGGACACGCCAAAATCACCTGCCGGCTACGCCACAACCAGTTGGTGAACACTTCGGAATCACCTGCCGCGCTTGCCAGAACCACCTGCCGGTCACGGCAAAATCACCTGCCGGCTACGCCAGAACCACTCAGCAGAGACTCCGGAACCACCTCCAGGACAGACCGGAATCACCTTCCGGACACGCCGGAACCACCTGCTCGACTCGCCAGAACCACCTGCCGGACACGCCAAAATCACCTGCCGGCTACGCCAGAACCACTGGGCAGAGACTCCGGAACCACCTCCAGGACAGACCGGAATCACCTGCCGGACACGCCGGGACCACCTGCTTGACTCGCGAGAACCACCTGCCGGACACGCCAAAATCACCAGCCGGCTACTCCACAACCACTTGTCGGACACTCCAGAATCACCTGCCGGGCATGTTGGAACCACCTCTCAGAGGTGCCACAACAACATGCTGGAGACTGCGGAAGCACCTGCTGAGAAGGCCGGAAGTTCCTGATCCACTCCACAAAACCACCTGCTGGACACGCCAAAATCACCTGCCGGCTACGCCACAACCAGTTGGTGAACACTTCGGAATCAACTGCCGGGCTTGCTGGAAGCACCTGCCGGTCACGCCAATATCACCTGCCAGCTACGCCAGAACCGCTTGGCGGACACTCCGGAAACACCTGTCGGGCCTGCCAGAACCACATCTCAGACGTGCCAGAACCATGTGCCCGAGATGCCGGAACCACACCCCGAACAGACTGAAACCACCTGCCAGACCCGCCTGAACCACCTGCCGAGCACACTGGAACCACCTGCTCGACTCGCCGGAACCACCTACCTGACACGCAAAAACCACCGGCCGGGTATGCCAGAACCACTTGGTGGTCACTCCGGAATCATCTGCCAGACATGCCAGAAGCAGCTCTCAGACACACCAGAACAACCTGCCAGAGACGCCAGAAGCACCTGCTGAGCATGCCTGAGCCACGTGCTCGACTCGCAAGAAACACCTGCCAGACACGCCAAAATCACCTGCCTGCTACACCAGAAGCACTTGGCAGACAAGCCAGAATCACGAGAAGGGCATGCCGTCACAATCTCTCAGACGTGCCAGAACCTCGTGCTGGACACCCCAGAACACCCTGCCGGACAGACCGGAACCACCTGCCGGACACGCCGGAACCACCGGTGCGACTCGCCGGAACCACCCCCGGACATGCAAAATCACCTGCCGGCTACGCCAGAAACACTTGGCGAACACACCGGAATCACCTGCCGGGCATGTCGGAAGCACCTCTCAGACATGTCAGAACCACGTGCCAAGGACACCGGAAGCACCTGCCGAGCACGCCGGAACCACCTGCTTGACTCGCCAGAACCACCTGCCGCACACGCCAAAATCACCTGCCAGGTATGCCAGAACCACTTTTTGGACACTCCGAAATCATCTGCCGGACATGCCAGAACCAGCTCTCAGACACACCAGAACCACATGCCGGACACGCCGGAAGCACCTGCTGAGCATGCCTGAGCCACCTGCTCGACTCGCAAGAAACACCTGCCGGACACGCCAAAATCACCTGCCGAGTACGCCAGAACCACTTGGCGGACACTCCGGAATCACAGGTCGGGCATGCCGGAACCACCTCTCAGACTTGCCAGAACCATGTTCCGGACACGCCGGTACCACCTGCCGAGTATGCCGGAACCACCTGATCCACTCCCGAGGACCACCTGCTGGACACGCCAAAATCACCTGCTGGCTACGCCAGAACCACTCGGCAGACACTCCGGAATAAGCTGCCGGGCATGCCGGAACCACCTCTTAGACATGCCAGAAGGACGTGTCGGACACGCCGGAAACACCTACCGGACAGACCGGAACCACCTGCCAGACATCCGGGAACCACCTGCCGAGCACGATGGAACCACCTGCCGGACACGCCAAAATCACCTGCGGGGTACACCAGAACGACTTGGAGAACTCTCCGGGATGACCTGCCGGGCATGCTGGAACCACCTCTCAGACGTACCAGAAGCACGTTGCGGACACCCCAGCACCACCTGCCGGACAGACCACAACCACCTGCCGGACAGGCCGGAACCACCGGCTCGACCCGCCGGAACCACCGCCGGACATGCAAAATCACCTGCCGGCTATGCCAGAACCACTTGGCGAACACTCCGGAATCACCTGCCGGGCATGCCGGAACCACCTCTCAGACATGCCAGAACCACGTGCCAATGACCCCGGAAGCACCTGCCGAGCACGCCGGAACCACCTGCTCGGCTCGCCAGAACCACCTGCCGGACACGCCAAAATCACCTGCCGGCTACGCCACAACCTCTCGGCAGGCACTCCGGTATCAGCTGCCGGGCATGCCGGAACCATCTCTCAGAGGTGCCAGAACCACATGCCGGAGAGACTGGAAGCAACTGCCGAACTCGCCGGAAACACCTGCTGGACATGCCGGAACCACCTGCCTGACAGTCCAAAATCATATGCCGGCTATGCCAAAAACACTTGGTGGACACTCCAGAATCACCTGGAGGGCATGCCGGAACCACGTCATGGACAGACTGCAAACACCTGCCGGACACGCCAGAACCACCTTCTCGACTCGCCAGAACCACCTGCCGGACACGCCAAAATCACCTGCCGGCTACGCCACAACCAGTTGGTGAACACTTCGGAATCACCTGCCGCGCTTGCCAGAACCACCTGCCGGTCACGGCAAAATAACCTGCCGGCTACGCCAGAACCACTCGGCAGAGACTCCGGAACCACCTCCAGGACAGACCGGAATCACCTTCCGGAAACGCTGGAACCACCTGCTCGACTCGCCAGAACCACCTGCCGGACACGCCAAAATCACCTGCCGGCTACGCCAGAACCACTGGGCAGAGACTCCGGAACCACCTCCAGGACAGACCGGAATCACCTGCCGGACACGCCGGGACCACCTGCTTGACTCGCGAGAACCACCTGCCGGACACGCCAAAATCACCAGCCGGCTACTCCACAACCACTTGTCGGACACTCCAGAATCACCTGCCGGGCATGTTGGAACCACCTCTCAGAGGTGCCACAACAACATGCTGGAGACTGCGGAAGCACCTGCTGAGAAGGCCGGAAGTTCCTGATCCACTCCACAAAACCACCTGCTGGACACGCCAAAATCACCTGCCGGCTACGCCACAACCAGTTGGTGAACACTTCGGAATCAACTGCCGGGCTTGCTGGAAGCACCTGCCGGTCACGCCAATATCACCTGCCAGCTACACCAGAACCGCTTGGCGGACACTCCGGAAACACCTGTCGGGCCTGCCAGAACCACATCTCAGACGTGCCAGAACCATGTGCCCGAGATGCCGGAACCACACCCCGAACAGACTGAAACCACCTGCCAGACCCGCCTGAACCACCTGCCGAGCACACTGGAACCACCTGCTCGACTCGCCGGAACCACCTACCTGACACGCAAAAACCACCGGCCGGGTATGCCAGAACCACTTGGTGGTCACTCCGGAATCATCTGCCAGACATGCCAGAAGCAGCTCTCAGACACACCAGAACAACCTGCCAGAGACGCCAGAAGCACCTGCTGAGCATGCCTGAGCCACCTGCTCGACTCGCAAGAAACACCTGCCAGACACGCCAAAATCACCTGCCTGCTACACCAGAAGCACTTGGCAGACAAGCCAGAATCACGAGAAGGGCATGCCGTCACAATCTCTCAGACGTGCCAGAACCTCGTGCTGGACACCCCAGAACACCCTGCCGGACAGACCGGAACCACCTGCCGGACACGCCGGAACCACCGGCGCGACTCGCCGGAACCACCCCCGGACATGCAAAATCACCTGCCGGCTACGCCAGAAACACTTGGCGAACACTCCGGAATCACCTGCCGGGCATGTCGGAAGCACCTCTCAGACATGTCAGAACCACGTGCCAAGGACACCGGAAGCACCTGCCGAGCACGCCGGAACCACCTGCTCGACTCGCCAGAACCACCTGCCGCACACGCCAAAATCACCTGCCAGGTATGCCAGAACCACTTTTTGGACACTCCGAAATCATCTGCCGGACATGCCAGAACCAGCTCTCAGACACACCAGAACCACATGCCGGACACGCCGGAAGCACCTTCTGAGCATGCCTGAGCCACCTGCTCGACTCGCAAGAAACACCTGCCGGACATGCCAAAATCACCTGCCGAGTACGCCAGAACCACTTGGCGGACACTCCGGAATCACAGGTCGGGCGTGCCGGAACCACCTCTCAGACTTGCCAGAACCATGTTCCGGACACGCCGGTACCACCTGCCGAGTATGCCGGAACCACCTGATCCACTCCCGAGGACCACCTGCTGGACACGCCAAAATCACCTGCTGGCTATGCCGGAACCACTCGGCAGACACTCCGGAATAAGCTGCCGGGCATGCCGGAACCACCTCTTAGACATGCCAGAAGGACGTGTCGGACACGCCGGAAACACCTACCGGACAGACCGGAACCACCTGCCAGACATCCCGCAACCACATTCTGAGCACGCCGGAGCCGCCTGCTCGATAGGCCGGAACCACCTGCCAGACAGGCCAAAATCAACAGCTGGCTATGCCTGAACCACCTGGCGGACAGTCCAAAATCACCTGCCTGGCATGCAGGAACCACCTCTCAGACGTAACAGAACCACGTTCCGGACACGCTGGAACCACATCCTGGACAGACTGGAACCACCTGCCGAGCTCGCCGGAACCACCTGCTCGACTGGCAGGACAATCGTGCCGGACACGCCAAAAGGAACTGCCGGCTACACCAGAACCACTTAACCGACACTCCAGAATCACCTGCCTGGCATGCCAGAACCACCTCTCAGACGTGCCAGAAGCACGTGCCGGACATGCCGGAACGACCTACGGGACAGACCGGAACCACCTGCCTGACATGCCGGAACCACCTGCCGAGCACGCCAGAGCCACCTGATCCCCTTGCCGGAACCACCTGCCAGACAGGCCAAAATCAACAGCTGGCTGTGCGAGAACCACCTGGGGGACAGTCCGGAATCACCTGCCAGCCATGGCGGAACCACCTCTCAGACGTACCAGAACCACGTGCCGGACAATCTGAAAACACGTACTGGACACACTGGAACCACCTGCTGGCCACGCCTGAACCACCTGCCGAGCACGACGGAACCACCTGCCGGACACGCCAAAATCACCTGCGGGCTACTCCACAACCACTTGGAGGACTCTCCGGGATGACCTGCCGGGCATGCTGGAACCACCTCTCAGACGCGCCAGAACCATGTGGCAGACAGTCCGGAATCACCTGTTGGGCAAGTGGAACCACCTCTGAGACGTACCAGAACCAACTGCCGGACACGCCAAAATCACCTGCCGGCTATGCCAGAACCACTTGGCGGACACTCCGGAATCAGCTGCCGGGCATGCCAGCACAACCTCTCAGAAGTGCCAGAAGCACGTGCCGGACAGGCTGGAACCATCTCCCGGACAGACTGGAACCACAGGAAACACTCGCCGGAATCACCTGCTTGACTCACCGGTCCCACCTGCAGGACACACCAAAATCACCTGCCCGCTACACCAGAACCACTTGGGGCACAAGCCGGAATCACGTGAAGGGCATGCCGGCACAACCTCACAGACGTGCCAGAACCTCCTGCCGGACACCTCAGAACCACCTGCCAGACAGACTGCAACCACATGCCGGACACGCGGGAACCACCGGCTCGACCCGCCGGAACCCCTGCCAGACATGCAAAATCACCTGCCGGCTACACCAGAACCACTTGGCAAGCACTCCAGAATCACCTGCCTGGCATGCCAGAACCACCTCTCACACGTTCCAGAAGCACGTGCCGGACATGCCGGAACGACCGATCGGACAGAACGGAACCACCTGCCAGACACGCCGGAACCACCTGCTGAACACGCCACAGCCACCTGCTCGACTCGCCGGATCCACCGGCCGGACAGGCCAATATCAACTGCTGGCTATGCCAGAACCACCTGGGGGACAGTCCGGAATCACCTGCCAGCCATGGCGGAACCACCTCTCAGACGTACAAGAACCACGTGCCGGACAAGCTGGAAACACTTACTGGACAGACTGGAACCACCTGCCGGCCACGCCTGAACCACCTGCCGAGCACGATGGAACCACCTGCCGGACACGCCAAAATCACCTGCGGGGTACACCAGAACCACTTGGAGAACTCTCCGGGATGACCTGCCGGGCATGCTGGAACCACCTCTCAGACGTACCAGAAGCACGTGGCGGACACCCCAGCACCACCTGCCGGACAGACCGCAACCACCTGCCGGACAGGCCGGAACCACCGGCTCGACCCGCCGGAACCACCGCCGGACATGCAAAATCACCTGCCGGCTACGCCAGAAGCACTTGGCGAACACTCCGGAATCACCTGCCGGGCATGCCGGAACCACCTCTCAGACATGCCAGAACCACGTGCCAATGACCCCGGAAGCACCTGCCGAGCACGCCGGAACCACCTTCACGACTCGCCAGAACCAACTGCCGGACACGCCAAAATCACCTGCCGGCTACGCCACAACCTCTCGGCAGGCACTCCGGTATCAGCTGCCGGGCATGCCGGAACCACCTCTCAGAGGTGCCAGAACCACATGCCGGAGAGACTGGAAGCAACTGCCAAACTCGCCGGAAACACCTGCTGGACATGCCGGAACCACCTGCCTGACAGTCCAAAATCATATGCCGGCTATGCCAAAACCACTTGGTGGACACTCCAGAATCACCTGGAGGGCATGCCGGAACCACGTCATGGACAGACTGCAAACACCTGCCGGACACGCCAGAACCACCTTCTCGACTCGCCAGAACCACCTGCCGGACACGCCAAAATCACCTGTCGGCTACGCCACAACCAGTTGGTGAACACTTCGGAATCACCTGCCGCGCTTGCCGGAACCACCTGCCGGTCACGCCAAAATCACCTGCCGGCTACGCCAGAACCACTCTGCAGAGACTCCGGAACCACCTCCAGGACAGACCGGAATCACCTGCCGGACACGCCGGAACCACCTGCTCGACTCGCCAGAACCACCTGCCGGACACGCCAAAATCACCTGCCGGCTACGCCAGAACCACTGGGCAGAGACTCCGGAACCACCTCCAGGACAGACCGGAATCACCTGCCGGACACGCCGGGACCACCTGCTTGACTCGCGAGAACCACCTGCCGGACACGCCAAAATCACCAGCCGGCTACTCCACAACCACTTGTCGGACACTCCAGAATCACCTGCCGGGCATGTGGGAACCACCTCTCAGAGGTGCCACAACAACATGCAGGAGACTGCGGAAGCACCTGCTGAGAAGGCCGGAACCACCTGATCCACTCCCGAGGACCACCTGCTGGACACGCCAAAATCACCTGCTGGCTACGCCAGAACCACTCGGCAGACACTCCGGAATAAGCTGCCGGGCATGCCGGAACCACCCCTTAGACATGCCAGAAGGACGTGTCGGACACGCCGGAAACACCTACCGGACCGACCGGAACCACCTGCCAGACATCCCGGAACCACTTGCCGAGCACGCCGGAGCCGCCTGCTCGATAGGCCGAAACCACCTGCCAGACAGGCCAAAATCAACAGCTGGCTATGCCTGAACCACCTGGCGGACAGTCCAAAATCACCTGCCTGGCATGCAGGAACCACCTCTCAGACGTAACAGAACCACGTTCCGGACACGCTGGAACCACATCCTGGACAGACTGGAACCACCTGCCGAGCTCGCCGGAACCACCTGCTCGACTGGCAGGACAATCGTGCCGGACACGCCAAAAGGAACTGCCGGCTACACCAGAACCACTTAACCGACACTCCAGAATCACCTGCCTGGCATGCCAGAACCACCTCTCAGACGTGCCAGAAGCACGTGCCGGACATGCCGGAACGACCTACGGGACAGACCGGAACCACCTGCCTGACATGCCCGAACCACCTGCCGAGCACGCCAGAGCCACCTGCTCCCATTGCCGGAACCACCTGCCAGACAGGCCAAAATCAACAGCTGGCTGTGCGAGAACCACCTGGGGGACAGTCCGGAATCACCTGCCAGCCATGGCAGAACCACCTCTCAGACGTACCAGAACCACGTGCCGGACAATCTGGAAACACGTACTGGACAGACTGGAAACACCTGCCGGCCACGCCTGAACCACCTGCCGAGCACGATGGAACCACCTGCCGGACACGCCAAAATCACCTGCGGGGTACACCAGAACCACTTGGAGAACTCTCCGGGATGACCTGCCGGGCATGCTGGAACCACCTCTCAGACGTACCAGAAGCACGTGGCGGACACCCCAGCACCACCTGCCGGACAGACCGCAACCACCTGCCGGACAGGCCGGAACCACCGGCTCGACCGCCGGAACCACCGCCGGACATGCAAAATCACCTGCCGGCTACGCCAGAACCACTTGGCGAACACTCCGGAATCACCTGCCGGGCATGCCGGAACCACCTCTCAGACATGCCAGAACCACGTGCCAATGACCCCGGAAGCACCTGCCGAGCACGCCGGAACCACCTGCTCGACTCGCAAGAACGACCTGCCGGACACGCCAAAATCACCTGTCGGCTACGCCACAACCACTCGGCAGGCACTCCGGTATCAGCTGCCGGGCATGCCGGAACCACCTGGTCCACTCCCGAGGACCACCTGCTGGACACACCAAAATCACCTGCTGGCTACGCCAGAACCACGCGGCAGACACTCCGGAATAACCTGCCGGTCATGCCGGAACCACCTCTTAGACATGCCAGAAGGACGTGTCGGACACGCCGGAAACACCTACCGGACAGACCGGAACCACCTGCCAGACATCCCGGAACCACCTGCCGAGCACGCCGGAGCCACCTGCTCGATAGGCCGGAACCACCTGCCAGACAGGCCAAAATCACCAGCCGGCTACACCAGAACCACTTGGCAAACACTCCAGAATCACCTGCCTGGCATGCCAGAACCACCTCTCACACGTTCCAGAAGCACGTGCCGGACATGCCTGAACGACCTATCGAACAGAACGGAACCACCTGCCAGACACGCCGGAACCACCTGCTGAACACGCCACAGCCACCCGCTCGACTCGCCGGATCCACCGGCCGGACAGGCCAATATCAACTGCTGGCTATGCCAGAACCACCTGGGGGACAGTCCGGAATCACCTGCCAGCCATGGCGGAACCACCTCTCAGACGTACAAGAACCACGTGCCGGACAAGCTGGAAACACTTACTGGACAGACTGGAACCACCTGCCGGCCACGCCTGAACCACCTGCCGAGCACGACGGAACCACCTGCCGGACACGCCAAAATCACCTGCGGGGTACACCAGAACCACTTGGAGAACTCTCCGGGATGACCTGCCGGGCATGCTGGAACCACCTCTCAGACGTACCAGAAGCACGTGGCGGACACCCCAGCACCACCTGCCGGACAGACCGCAACCACCTGCCGGACAGGCCCGAACCACCGGATCGACCCGCCGGAACCACCGCCGGACATGCAAAATCACCTGCCGGCTACGCCAGAACCACTTGGCGAACACTCCGGAATCACCTGCCGGGCATGCCGGAACCACCTCTCAGACATGCCAGAACCACGTGCCAATGACCCCGGAAGCACCTGCCGAGCACGCCGGAACCACATGCTCGACTCGCCAGAACCACCTGCCGGACACGCCAAAATCACCTGCCGGCTACGCCAGAACCACTCGGCAGAGACTCCGGAACCACCTCCAGGACAGACCGGAATCACCTGCCGGACACGCCGGAACCACCTGCTCGACTCGCCAGAACCACCTGCCGGACACGCCAAAATCACCAGCCGGCTACTCCACAACCACTTGTCGAACACTCCAGAATCACCTGCCGGGTATGTTGGAAGCACCTCTCAGACGCGCCAGAACCATGTGGCAGAGAGTCCGGAATCAACTGTTGGGCATGTGGAACCACCTCTGAGACGTACCAGAACCACCTGCCGGACACGCCAAAATCACCTGCCGGCTATGCCAGAACCACTTGGCGGACACTCCGGAATCACCTGCCGGGCATGCCAGAACCAGCTCTCAGAAACACCAGAACCACATGCTGGACACGCCGGAAGCACCTGCTGAGCATGCCTGAGCCACCTGCTCGACTCGCAAGAAACACCTGCCGGACACGCCAAAATCACCTGCCGAGTACGCCAGAACCACTTGGCGGACACTCCGGAATCACAGGTCGGGCATGCCAGAACCACCTCTCAGACTTGCCAGAACCATGGTCCGGACACGCCGGTACCACCTGCCGAGTATGCCGGAACCACCTGATTCACTCCCGAGGACCACCTGCTGGACACGTCAAAATCACCTGCTGGCTACGCCAGAACCACTCGGCAGACACTCCGGAATAACCTGCCAGGCATGCCGGAACCACCTATTAGACATGCCAGAAGGACGTGTCGGACACGCCGGAAACACCTACCGGACAGACCGGAACCACCTGCCAGACATCCAGGAACCACCTGCCGAGCACGCCGGAGCTGCGTGCTCGATAGGCCGGAACCACCTGCCAGACAGGCCAAAATCAACAGCTGGCTATGCTAGAAACACCTGGCGGACAGTCCAAAATCACCTGCCTGGCATGCAGGAACCACCTCTCAGACGTAACAGAACCACGTTCTGGACACGCTGAAACCACATCCTGGACAGACTGGAACCACCTGCCGAGCTCGCCGGAACCACCTGCACGACTGGCAGGACAATCGTGCCGGACACGCCAAAAGGAACTGCCGGCTACACCAGAACCACTTAACCGACACTCCAGAATCACCTGCCTGGCATGCCAGAACCACCTCTCAGACGTGCCAGTAGCACGTGCCGGACATGCCGGAACGACCTACGGGACAGACCGGAACCACCTGCCTGACATGCCGGAACCACCTGCCGAGCACGCCAGAGCCACCTGCTCCCCTTGCCGGAACCACCTGCCAGACAGGCCAAAATCAACAGCTGGCTGTGCGAGAACCACCTGGGGGACAGTCCGGAATCACCTGCCAGCCATGGCGGAACCACCTCTCAGACGTACCAGAACCACGTGCCGGGCAATCTGGAATCACGTACTGGACAGACTGGAACCACCTGCCGGCCACGCCTGAACCACCTGCCGAGCACGACGGAACCACCTGCCCTACACGCCAAAATCACCTGCGGGCTACTCCACAACCAGTTGGAGGACTCTCCGGGATGACCTGCCGGGCATGCTGGAACCACCTCTCAGACGCGCCAGAACCATGTGGCAGACAGTCCGGAATCACCTGTTGGGCATGTGGAACCACCTCTGAGACGTACCAGAACCACCTGCCGGACACGCCAAAATCACCTGCCGGCTACGCCAGAACCACTTGGCGGACACTCCGGAATCACCTGCCGGGCATGCCAGCACAACCTCTCAGAAGTGCCAGAAGCACGTGCCGGACCGGCCGGAACCATCTCCCGGACAGACTGGAACCACAGGAAACACTCGCCGGAACCACCTGCTTGACTCACCGGTCCCACCTGCAGGACACACCAAAATCACCTGCCCGCTACACCCGAAACACTTGGCGCACAAGCCGGAATCACGTGAAGGGCATGCCGGCACAACCTCACAGACGTGCCAGAACCTCCTGCCGGACACCTCAGAACCACCTGCCAGACAGACTGCAACCACCTGCCGGACACGCGGGAACCACCGGCTCGACCCGCCGGAACCACTGCCAGACATGCAAAATCACCTGCCGGCTACACCAGAACCACTTGGCAAACACTCCGGAATCACCTGCCGGGCATGCCGGAACCACCTCTCAGACATGCCAGAACCACGTGCCAATGACACCAGAAGCACATGCCGAGCATGCCGGAACCACCTGCTCGACTCGCCAGAACCACCTGCCAGTCATGCAAAAATCACCTGCCGGCTTCGCCACAACCAGTTGGTGAACACTTCCCCATCACCTGCCGGGCTTGCTGGAACCACCTGCCGGTCACGTCAAAATCACCTGCCAACTACGCCAGAACCACTTGTCGACACTGTGGAAACACCTGTCGGGCCGGCCAGAACTACATCTCAGACGTGCCAGAACCTTGTGCGTGTGATGCCGGAACCACACCCCGAACAGACGGAAACCACCTGCCAGACCCGCCTGAACCACCTGCCGAGCACGCCGGAGCCACCTGTTCGACTCACCGGAAGCACCTGCCAGACAGGCCAAAATCAACAGCTGGCTATGCGAGAACCATCTGGCGGACAGTCCGGAATCACCTGCCGGGCATGCAGGAACCACCTCTCAGATGTAACGGAACCACGAGCCGGACACGCTGGAACCACGTCCTGGACAGACTGGAACCACCTGCCGAGCACTCCGGAACCACCTGCTCGACTCGCACGACCCACGTGCTGGACACGCCAAAATGAACTTTCGGCTACACCAGAACCACTTACCCGACACTCCAGAATCACCTGCCTGGCATGCCAGAACCACCTCTCACACGTTCCAGAAGCACGTGCCGGACATGCCGGAACGACCGATCGGACAGAACGGAACCACCTGCCAGACACGCCGGAACCACCTGCTGAACACGCCACAGCCACCTGCTCGACTCGCCGGATCCACTGGCCGGACAGGCCAATATCAACTGCTGGCTATGCCAGAACCACCTGGGGGACAGTCCGGAATCACCTGCCAGCCATGGCGGAACCACCTCTCAGACGTACAAGAACCACGTGCCGGACAAGCTGGAAACACTTACTGGACAGACTGGAACCACCTGCCGGCCACGCCTGAACCACCTGCCGAGCACGATGGAACCACCTGCCGGACACGCCAAAATCACCTGCGGGGTACACCAGAACCACTTGGAGAACTCTCCGGGATGACCTGCCGGGCATGCTGGAACCACCTCTCAGACGTACCAGAAGCACGTGGCGGACACCCCAGCACCACCTGCCGGACAGACCGCAACCACCTGCCGGACAGGCCGGAACCACCGGCTCGACCCGACGGAACCACCGCCGGAAATGCAAAATCACCTGCCGGCTACGCCAGAACCACTTGGCGAACACTCCGGAATCACCTGCCGGGCATGCCGGAACCACCTCTCAGACATGCCAGAACCACGTGCCAATGACCCCGGAAGCACCTGTCGAGCACACCGGAACCACATGCTCGACTCGCCAGAACCACCTGCCGGACACGCCAAAATCACCTGCCGGCTACGCCACAACCACTCGGCAGGCACTCCGGTATCAGCTGCCGGGCATGCCGGAACCACCTCTCAGAGGTGCCAGAACCACATGCCGGAGAGACTGGAAGCAACTGCCGAACTCGCCGGAAACACCTGCTGGACATGCCGGAACCACCTGCCTGACAGTCCAAAATCATATGCCGGCTATGCCAAAACCACTTGGTGGACGCTCCAGAATCTCCTGGAGGGCATGCCGGAACCACGTCATGGACAGACTGCAAACACCTGCCAGACACGCCAGAACCACCTTCTCGAGTCGCCAGAACCACCTGCCGGCCACGCCAAAATCACCTGCCGGCTACGCCACAACCAGTTGGTGAACACTTCGGAATCACCTGCCGCGCTTGCCGGAACCACCTGCCGGTCACGCCAAAATCACCTGCCGGCTACGCCAGAACCACTCGGCAGAGACTCCGGAACCACCTCCAGGACAGACCAGAATCACCTGCCGGACACGCCGGAACCACCTGCTCGACTCGCCAGAGCCACCTGCCGGACACTCCAAAATCACCTGCCGGCTACGCCAGAACCACTCGGCAGAGACTCCGGAACCACCTCCAGGACAGACCGGAATCACCTGCCGGACACGCCGGGACCACCTGCTTGACTCGCCAGAACCTCCTGCCGGACACGCCAAAATCACCAGCCGGCTACTCCACAACCACTTGTCGAACACTCCAGAATCACCTGCCGGGCATGTTGGAAGCACCTCTCAGACGCGCCAGAACCATGTGGCAGAGAGTCCGGAATCACCTGTTGGGCATGTGGAACCACCTCTGAGACGTACCAGAACCACCTGCCGGACACGCCAAAATCACCTGCCGGCTATGCCAGAACCACTTGGCGGACACTCCGGAATCACCTGCCGGGCATGCCAGAACCAGCTCTCAGAAACACCAGAACCACATGCTGGACACGCCGGAAGCACCTGCTGAGCATGCCTGAGCCACCTGCTCGACTCGCAAGAAACACCTGCCGGACATGCCAAAATCACCTGCCGAGTACGCCAGAACCACTTGGCGGAAACTCCGGAATCACAGGTCGGGCATGCCAGAACCACCTCTCAGACTTGCCAGAACCATGTTCCGGACACGCCGGTACCACCTGCCGAGTATGCCGGAACCATCTGATCCACTCCCGAGGACCACCTGCTGGACACGCCAAAATCACCTGCTGGCTACGCCAGAACCACTCGGCAGACACTCCGGAATAAGCTGCCGGGCATGCCGGAACCACCTATTAGACATGCCAGAAGGACGTGTCGGACACGCCGGAAACACCTACCGGACAGTCCGGAACCACCTGCCGAGCACGCCGGAGCTGCGTGCTCGATAGGCCGGAACCACCTGCCAGACAGGCCAAAATCAACAGCTGGCTATGCTAGAAACACCTGGCGGACAGTCCAAAATCACCTGCCTGGCATGCAGGAACCACCTCTCAGACGTAACAGAACCACGTTCCGGACACGCTGGAACCACATCCTGGACAGACTGGAACCACCTGCCGAGCTCGCCGGAACCACCTGCTCGACTGGCAGGACAATCGTGCCGGACACGCCAAAAGGAACTGCCGGCTACACCAGAACCACTTAACCGACACTCCAGAATCACCTGCCTGGCATGCCAGAACCACCTCTCAGACGTGCCAGAAGCACGTGCCGGACATGCCGGAACGACCTACGGGACAGACCGGAACCACCTGCCTGACATGCCCGAACCACCTGCCGAGCACGCCAGAGCCACCTGCTCCCCTTGCTGGAACCACCTGCCAGACAGGCCAAAATCAACAGCTGGCTGTGCGAGAACCACCTGGGGGACAGTCCGGAATCACCTGCCAGCCATGGCGGAACCACCTCTCAGACGTACCAGAACCACGTGCCGGACAATCTGGAAACACGTACTGGACAGACTGGAACCACCTGCCGGCCACGCCTGAACCACCTGCCGAGCACGTCGGAACCACCTGCCGGACACGCCAAAATCACCTGCGGGCTACTCCACAACCACTTGGAGGACTCTCCGGGATGACCTGCCGGGCATGCTGGAACCACCTCTCAGACGCGCCAGAACCATGTGGCAGACAGTCCGGAATCACCTGTTGGGCATGTGGAACCACCTCTGAGACGTACCAGAACCACCTGCCGGACACGCCAAAATCACCTGCCGGCTACGCCAGAACCACTTGGCGGACACTCCGGTATCACCTGCCGGGCATGCCAGCACAACCTCTCAGAAGTGCCAGAAGCACGTGCCGGACAGGCCGGAACCATCTCCCGGACAGACTGGAACCACAGGAAACACTCGCCGGAACCACCTGCTTGACTCACCGGTCCCACCTGCAGGACACACCAAAATCACCTGCCCGCTACACCAGAACCACTTGGCGCACAAGCCGGAATCACGTGAAGGGCATGCCGGCACAACCTCACAGACGTGCCAGAACCTCCTGCCGGACACCTCAGAACCACCTGCCAGACAGACTGCAACCACCTGCCGGACACGCGGGAACCACCGGCTCGACCCGCCGGAACCACTGCCAGACATGCAAAATCACCTGCCGGCTACACCAGAACCACTTGGCAAACAATCCGGAATCACCTGAAGGGCATGCCGGAACCACCTCTCAGACATGCCAGAACCACGTGCCAATGACACCAGAAGCACCTGCCGAGCATGCCGGAACCACCTGCTCGACTCGCCAGAACCACCTGCCAGTCATGCAAAAATCACCTGCCGGCTTCGCCACAACCAGTTGGTGAACACTTCCCCATCACCTGCCGGGCTTGCTGGAACCACCTGCCGGTCACGTCAAAATCACCTGCCAACTACGCCAGAACCACTTGTCGAAACTGCGGAAACACCTGTCGGGCCGGCCAGAACTACATCTCAGACGTGCCAGAACCTTGTGCGTGTGATGCCGGAACCACACCCCGAACAGACGGAGACCACCTGCCAGACCCGCCTGAACCACCTGCCGAGCACGCCGGAGCCACCTGTTCGACTCACCGGAAGCACCTGCCAGACAGGCCAAAATCAACAGCTGGCTATGCGAGAACCATCTGGCGGACAGTCCGGAATCACCTGCCGGGCATGCAGGAACCACCTCTCAGATGTAACGGAACCACGAGCCGGACACGCTAGAACCACGTCCTGGACAGACTGGAACCACCTGCCGAGCACTCCGGAACCACCTGCTCGACTCGCACGACCCACGTGCTGGACACGCCAAAATGAACTTTCGGCTACACCAGAACCACTTACCCGACACTCCAGAATCACCTGCCTGGCATGCCAGAACCACCTCTCACACGTTCCAGAAGCACGTGCCGGACATGCCGGAACGACCTATCGGACAGAACGGAACCACCTGCCAGACACGCCGGAACCACCTGCTGAACACGCCACAGCCACCTGCTCGACTCGCCGGATCCACCGGGCGGACAGGCCAATATCAACTGCTGGCTATGCCAGAACCACCTGGGGGACAGTCTGGGATCACCTGCCAGCAATGGCGGAACCACCTCTCAGACGTACAAGAACCACGTGCCGGACAAGCTGGAAACACTTACTGGACAGACTGGAACCACCTGCCGGCCACGCCTGAACCACCTGCCGAGCACGACGGAACCACCTGCCGGACACGCCAAAATCACCTCCGGGGTACACCAGAACCACTTGGAGAACTCTCCGGGATGACCTGCCGGGCATGCTGGAACCACCTCTCAGACGTACCAGAAGCACGTGGCGGACACCCCAGCACCACCTGCCGGACAGACCGCAACCACCTGCCGGACAGACCGCAACCACCGGCTCGACCCGCCGGAACCACCGCCGGACATGCAAAATCACCTGCCGGCTACGCCAGAACCACTTGGCGAACACTCCGGAATCACCTGCCGGGCATGCCGGAACCACCTCTCAGACATGCCAGAACCACGTGCCAATGACCCCGGAATCACCTGCCGAGCACGCCGGAACCACCTGCTCGACTCGCCAGAACCACCTGCCGGACACGCCAAAATCACCTGCCGGCTACGCCACAACCACTCGGCAGGCACTCCGGTATCAGCTGCCGGGCATGCCGGAACCACCTCTCAGAGGTGCCAGAACCACATGCCGGAGAGACTGGAAGCAACTGCCGAGCTCGCCGGAAACACCTGCTGGACATGCCGGAACCACCTGCCTGACAGTCCAAAATCATATGCCGGCTATGCCAAAACCACTTGGTGGACACTCCAGAATCACCTGGAGGGCATGCCGGAACCACGTCATGGACAGACTGCAAACACCTGCCCGACACGCCAGAACCACCTTCTCGACTCGCCAGAACCACCTGCCGGACACGCCAAAATCACCTGCCGGCTACGCCACAACCAGTTGGTGAACACTTCGGAATCACCTGCCGCGCTTGCCAGAACCACCTGCGGGTAACGCCAAAATCACCTGCCGGCTACGCCAGAACCACTCAGCAGAGACTCCGGAACCACCTCCAGGACAGACCGGAATCACCTGCCGGACACGCCGGGACCACCTGCTTGACTCACGAGAACCACCTGCCGGACACGCCAAAATCACCAGCCGGCTACTCCACAACCACTTGTCGGACACTCCAGAATCACCTGCCGGGCATGTTGGAACCACCTCTCAGAGGTGCCACAACAACATGCTGGAGACTGCGGAAGCACCTGCTGAGAAGGCCGGAAGTTCCTGATCCACTCCACAAAACCACCTGCTGGACACCCCAAAATCACCTGCCGGCTACGCCACAACCAGTTGGTGAACACTTCGGAATCAACTGCCGGGCTTGCTGGAAGCACCTGCCGGTCACGCCAATATCACCTGCCAGCTACACCAGAACCGCTTGGCGGACACTCCGGAAACACCTGTCGGGCCTGCCAGAACCACATCTCAGACGTGCCAGAACCATGTGCCCGAGATGCCGGAACCACACCCCGAACAGACTGAAACCACCTGCCAGACCCGCCTGAACCACCTGCCGAGCACACTGGAACCACCTGCTCGACTCGCCGGAACCACCTACCTGACACGCAAAAACCACCGGCCGGGTATGCCAGAACCACTTGGTGGTCACTCCGGAATCATCTGCCAGACATGCCAGAAGCAGCTCTCAGACACACCAGAACAACCTGCCGGAGACGCCAGAAGCACCTGCGGAGCATGCCTGAGCCACGTGCTCGACTCGCAAGAAACACCTGCCACACACGCCAAAATCACCTGCCTGCTACACCAGAAGCACTTGGCAGACAAGCCGGAATCACGTGAAGGGCATGCCGTCACAATCTCTCAGACGTGCCAGAACCTCGTGCCGGACACCCCAGAACACCCTGCCGGACAGACCGGAACCACCTGCCGGACACGCCGGAACCACCGGCGCGACTCGCCGCAACCACCCCCGGACATGCAAAAACACCTGCCGGCTACGCCAGAAACACTTGGCGAACACACCGGAATCCCCTGCCGGGCATGTCGGAAGCACCTCTCAGACATGTCAGAACCACGTGCCAAGGACACCGGAAGCACCTGCCGAGCACGCCGGAACCACCTGCTCGACTCGCCAGAACCACCTGCCGCACACGCCAAAATCACCTGCCAGGTATGCCAGAACCACTTTGTGGACACTCCGAAATCATCTGCCGGACATGCCAGAACCAGCTCTCAGACACACCAGAACCACATGCCGGACACGCCGGAAGCACCTGCTGAGCATGCCTGAGCCACCTGCTCGACTCGCAAGAAACACCTGCCGGACACGCCAAAATCACCTGCCGAGTACGCCAGAACCACTTGGCGGACACTCCGGAATCACAGGTCGGGCATGCTGGAACCACCTCTCAGACTTGCCAGAACCATGTTCCGGACACGCCGGTACCACCTGCCGAGTATGCCGGAACCACCTGATCCACTCCCGAGGACCACCTGCTGGACACGCCAGAATCACCTGCTGGCTATGCCAGAACCACTCGGGAGACACTCCGGAATAACCTGCCGGGCATGCCGGAACCACCTCTGAGACATGCCAGAAGGACGTGTCGGACACGCCGGAAACACCTACCGGACAGACCGGAACCACCTGCCAGACATCCCGGGACCACCTGCCGAGCACGCCGGAGCCGCCAGCTCGATAGGCTGGAACCTTCTGCCAGACAGGCCAAAATCAACAGCTGGCTATGCGAGAACCATCTGGCGGACAGTCCGGAATCACCTGCCGGGCATGCAGGAACCACCTCTCAGATGTAACGGAACCACGAGCCGGACACGCTGGAACCACGTCCTGGGCAGTCTGGAACCACCTACCGATCACTCTGGAACCACCTGCTCGACTCGCACGACCCACGTGCTGGACACGCCAAAATGAACTTTCGGCTACACCAGAACCACTTACCCGACACTCCAGAATCACCTGCCTGGCATGCCAGAACCACCTCTCACACGTTCTTGAAGCACGTGCCGGACATGCCGGAACGACCTATCGGACAGAACGGAACCACCTGCCAGACACGCCGGAACCACCTGCTGAACACGCCACAGCCACCTGCTCGACTCGCCGGATCCACCGGCCGGAGAGGCCAATATCAACTGCTGGCTAAGCCAGAACCACCTGGGGGACAGTCTGGAATCACCTGCCAGCCATGGCGGAACCACCTCTCAGACGTACAAGAACCACGTGCCGGACAAGCTGGAAACACTTACTGGACAGACTGGAACCACCTGCCGGCCACGCCTGAACCACCTGCCGAGCACGACGGAACCACCTGCCGGACACGCCAAAATCACCTGCGGGGTACACCAGAACCACTTGGAGAACTCTCCGGGATGACCTGCCGGGCATGCTGGAACCACCTCTCAGACGTACCAGAAGCACGTGTCGGACACCCCAGCACCACATGCCGGACAGACCGCAACCACCTGCCGGACACGCCGGAACCACCGGCTCGACCCGCCGGAACCACCGCCGGACATGCAAAATCACCTGCCGGCTACGCCAGAACCACTTGGCGAACACTCCGGAATCACCTGCCGGGCATGCCGGAACCACCTCTCAGACATGCCAGAACCACGTGCCAATGACCCCGGAAGCACCTGCCGAGCACGCCGGAACCACCTGCTCGACTCGCCAGAACCACCTGCCGGACACGCCAAAATCACCTGCCGGCTATGCCACAACCACTCGGCAGGCACTCCGGTATCAGCTGCCGGGCATGCCGGAACCACCTCTCAGAGGTGCCAGAACCACATGCCGGAGAGACTGGAAGCAACTGCCGAACTCGCCGGAAACACCTGCTGGACATGCCGGAACCACCTGCCTGACAGTCCAAAATCATATGCCGGCTATGCCAAAACCACTTGGTGGACACTCCAGAATCACCTGGAGGGCATGCCGGAACCACGTCATGGACAGACTGCAAACACCTGCCGGACACGCCAGAACCACCTGCTCGACTCGCCAGAACCACCTGCCGCACACGCCAAAATCACCTGCCAGGTATGCCAGAACCACTTTGTGGACACTCCGAAATCATCTGCCGGACATGCCAGAACCAGCTCTCAGACACACCAGAACCACATGCCGGACACGCCGGAAGCACCTGCTGAGCATGCCTGAGCCACCTGCTCGACTCGCAAGAAACACCTGCCGGACATGCCAAAATCACCTGCCGAGTACGCCAGAACCACTCGGCAGACACTCCGGAATAACCTGCCGGGCATGCCGGAACCACCTCTTAGACATGCCAGAAGGACGTGTCGGACACGCCGGAAACACCTACCGGACAGACCGGAACCACCTGCCAGACATCCCGGAACCACCTGCCGAGCACGCCGGAGCCGCCTGCTCGATAGGCTGGAACCACCTGCCAGACAGGCCAAAATCAACAGCTGGCTGTGCGAGAACCATCTGGTGGACAGTCCGGAATCACCTGCTGGGCATGCAGGAACCACCTCTCAGATGTAACGGAACCACGAACCGGACAAGCTGGAAACATGTACTGGACAGACTGGAACCACCTGCCGGCCACGCCTGAACCACCTGCTGAGCACGATGGAACCACCTGCCGGACACGACAAAATCACCTGCGGGCTACTCCACAACCACTTGGAGGACTCTCCGGGATGACCTGCCGGGCATGCTGGAGCCACCTCTCAGACGCGCCAGAACCATGTGGCAGAGAGTCCGGAATCACCTGTTGGGCATGTGGAACCACTTCTGAGACGTACCAGAACCACCTGCCGGACACGCCAAAATCACCTGCCGGCTACGCCAGAACCACTTGGCGGACACTCCGGAATCAGCTGCCGGGCATGCCAGCACAACCTCTCAGAAGTGCCAGAAGCACGTGCCGGACAGGCCGGAACCATCTCCCGGACAGCCTGGAACCACAGGAATCACTCGCCGGAACCACCTGTTTGACTCACCGGTCCCACCTGCAGGACACACCAAAATCACCTGCCCGCTACACCAGAACCACTTGGGGCAAAAGCCGGAATCACGTGAAGGGCATGCCGGCACAACCTCACAGACGTGCCAGAACCTCCTGCCGGACACCTCAGAACCACCTGCCAGACAGACTGCAACCACCTGCCGGACACGCGGGAAGCACCGGCTCGACCCGCCGGAACCACTGCCAGACATGCAAAATCACCTGCCGGCTACACCAGAACCACTTGGCAAACACTCCGGAATCACCTGCCGGGCATGCCGGAACCACCTCTCAGACATGCCAGAACCACGTGCCAATGACACCAGAAGCACCTGCCGAGCATGCCGGAACCACCTGCTCGACTCGCCAGAACCACCTGCCAGTCATGCAAAAATCACCTGCCGGCTTCGCCACAACCAGTTGGTGAACACTTCCCCATCACCTGCCGGGCTTGCTGGAAGCACCTGCCGGTCACGCCAATATCACCTGCCAGCTACGCCAGAACCGCTTGGCGGACACTCCGGAAACACCTGTCGGGCCTGCCAGAACCACATCTCAGACGTGCCAGAACCATGTGCCCGACATGCCGGAACCACACCCCGAACAGACTGAAACCACCTGCCAGACCCGCCTGAACCACCTGCCGAGCACACTGGAACCACCTGCTCGACTCGCCGGAACCACCTACCTGACACGCAAAAACCACCGGCCGGGTATGCCAGAACCACTTGGTGGTGACTCCGGAATCATCTGCCAGACATGCCAGAAGCAGCTCTCAGACACACCAGAACAACCTGCCGGAGACGCCAGAAGCACCTGCGGAGCATGCCTGAGCCACGTGCTCGACTCGCAAGAAACACCTGCCACACACGCCAAAATCACCTGCCTGCTACACCAGAAGCACTTGGCAGACAAGCCGGAATCACGTGAAGGGCATGCCGTCACAATCTCTCAGACGTGCCAGAACCTCGTGCCGGACACCCCAGAACACCCTGCCGGACAGACCGGAACCACCTGCCGGACACGCCGGAACCACCGGCGCGACTCGCCGCAACCACCCCCGGACATGCAAAAACACCTGCCGGCTACGCCAGAAACACTTGGCGAACACACCGGAATCCCCTGCCGGGCATGTCGGAAGCACCTCTCAGACATGTCAGAACCACGTGCCAAGGACACCGGAAGCACCTGCCGAGCACGCCGGAACCACCTGCTCGACTCGCCAGAACCACCTGCCGCACACGCCAAAATCACCTGCCAGGTATGCCAGAACCACTTTGTGGACACTCCGAAATCATCTGCCGGACATGCCAGAACCAGCTCTCAGACACACCAGAACCACATGCCGGACACGCCGGAAGCACCTGCTGAGCATGCCTGAGCCACCTGCTCGACTCGCAAGAAACACCTGCCGGACACGCCAAAATCACCTGCCGAGTACGCCAGAACCACTTGGCGGACACTCCGGAATCACAGGTCGGGCATGCTGGAACCACCTCTCAGACTTGCCAGAACCATGTTCCGGACACGCCGGTACCACCTGCCGAGTATGCCGGAACCACCTGATCCACTCCCGAGGACCACCTGCTGGACACGCCAGAATCACCTGCTGGCTATGCCAGAACCACTCGGGAGACACTCCGGAATAACCTGCCGGGCATGCCGGAACCACCTCTGAGACATGCCAGAAGGACGTGTCGGACACGCCGGAAACACCTACCGGACAGACCGGAACCACCTGCCAGACATCCCGGGACCACCTGCCGAGCACGCCGGAGCCGCCAGCTCGATAGGCTGGAACCTTCTGCCAGACAGGCCAAAATCAACAGCTGGCTATGCGAGAACCATCTGGCGGACAGTCCGGAATCACCTGCCGGGCATGCAGGAACCACCTCTCAGATGTAACGGAACCACGAGCCGGACACGCTGGAACCACGTCCTGGGCAGTCTGGAACCACCTACCGATCACTCTGGAACCACCTGCTCGACTCGCACGACCCACGTGCTGGACACGCCAAAATGAACTTTCGGCTACACCAGAACCACTTACCCGACACTCCAGAATCACCTGCCTGGCATGCCAGAACCACCTCTCACACGTTCTTGAAGCACGTGCCGGACATGCCGGAACGACCTATCGGACAGAACGGAACCACCTGCCAGACACGCCGGAACCACCTGCTGAACACGCCACAGCCACCTGCTCGACTCGCCGGATCCACCGGCCGGAGAGGCCAATATCAACTGCTGGCTAAGCCAGAACCACCTGGGGGACAGTCTGGAATCACCTGCCAGCCATGGCGGAACCACCTCTCAGACGTACAAGAACCACGTGCCGGACAAGCTGGAAACACTTACTGGACAGACTGGAACCACCTGCCGGCCACGCCTGAACCACCTGCCGAGCACGACGGAACCACCTGCCGGACACGCCAAAATCACCTGCGGGGTACACCAGAACCACTTGGAGAACTCTCCGGGATGACCTGCCGGGCATGCTGGAACCACCTCTCAGACGTACCAGAAGCACGTGTCGGACACCCAAGCACCACATGCCGGACAGACCGCAACCACCTGCCGGACACGCCGGAACCACCGGCTCGACCCGCCGGAACCACCGCCGGACATGCAAAATCACCTGCCGGCTACGCCAGAACCACTTGGCGAACACTCCGGAATCACCTGCCGGGCATGCCGGAACCACCTCTCAGACATGCCAGAACCACGTGCCAATGACCCCGGAAGCACCTGCCGAGCACGCCGGAACCACCTGCTCGACTCGCCAGAACCACCTGCCGGACACGCCAAAATCACCTGCCGGCTATGCCACAACCACTCGGCAGGCACTCCGGTATCAGCTGCCGGGCATGCCGGAACCACCTCTCAGAGGTGCCAGAACCACATGCCGGAGAGACTGGAAGCAACTGCCGAGCTCGCCGGAAACACCTGCTGGACATGCCGGAACCACCTGCCTGACAGTCCAAAATCATATGCCGGCTATGCCAAAACCACTTGGTGGACACTCCAGAATCACCTGGAGGGCATGCCGGAACCACGTCATGGACAGACTGCAAACACCTGCCGGACACGCCAGAACCACCTGCTCGACTCGCCAGAACCACCTGCCGCACACGCCAAAATCACCTGCCAGGTATGCCAGAACCACTTTGTGGACACTCCGAAATCATCTGCCGGACATGCCAGAACCAGCTCTCAGACACACCAGAACCACATGCCGGACACGCCGGAAGCACCTGCTGAGCATGCCTGAGCCACCTGCTCGACTCGCAAGAAACACCTGCCGGACATGCCAAAATCACCTGCCGAGTACGCCAGAACCACTCGGCAGACACTCCGGAATAACCTGCTGGGCATGCCGGAACCACCTCTTAGACATGCCAGAAGGACGTGTCGGACACGCCGGAAACACCTACCGGACAGACCGGAACCACCTGCCAGACATCCCGGAACCACCTGCCGAGCACGCCGGAGCCGCCTGCTCGATAGGCTGGAACCACCTGCCAGACAGGCCAAAATCAACAGCTGGCTGTGCGAGAACCATCTGGCGGACAGTCCGGAATCACCTGCCGGGCATGCAGGAACCACCTCTCAGATGTAACGGAACCACGAGCCGGACACGCTGGAACCACGTCCTGGGCAGTCTGGAACCACCTACCGATCACTCTGGAACCACCTGCTCGACTCGCACGACCCACGTGCTGGACACGCCAAAATGAACTTTCGGCTACACCAGAACCACTTACCCGACACTCCAGAATCACCTGCCTGGCATGCCAGAACCACCTCTCACACGTTCTTGAAGCACGTGCCGGACATGCCGGAACGACCTATCGGACAGAACGGAACCACCTGCCAGACACGCCGGAACCACCTGCTGAACACGCCACAGCCACCTGCTCGACTCGCCGGATCCACCGGCCGGAGAGGCCAATATCAACTGCTGGCTAAGCCAGAACCACCTGGGGGACAGTCTGGAATCACCTGCCAGCCATGGCGGAACCACCTCTCAGACGTACAAGAACCACGTGCCGGACAAGCTGGAAACACTTACTGGACAGACTGGAACCACCTGCCGGCCACGCCTGAACCACCTGCCGAGCACGACGGAACCACCTGCCGGACACGCCAAAATCACCTGCGGGGTACACCAGAACCACTTGGAGAACTCTCCGGGATGACCTGCCGGGCATGCTGGAACCACCTCTCAGACGTACCAGAAGCACGTGTCGGACACCCCAGCACCACATGCCGGACAGACCGCAACCACCTGCCGGACACGCCGGAACCACGGGCTCGACCCGCCGGAACCACCGCCGGACATGCAAAATCACCTGCCGGCTACGCCAGAACCACTTGGCGAACACTCCGGAATCACCTGCCGGGCATGCCGGAACCACCTCTCAGACATGCCAGAACCACGTGCCAATGACCCCGGAAGCACCTGCCGAGCACGCCGGAACCACCTGCTCGACTCGCCAGAACCACCTGCCGGACACGCCAAAATCACCTGCCGGCTATGCCACAACCACTCGGCAGGCACTCCGGTATCAGCTGCCGGGCATGCCGGAACCACCTCTCAGAGGTGCCAGAACCACATGCCGGAGAGACTGGAAGCAACTGCCGAGCTCGCCGGAAACACCTGCTGGACATGCCGGAACCACCTGCCTGACAGTCCAAAATCATATGCCGGCTATGCCAAAACCACTTGGTGGACACTCCAGAATCACCTGGAGGGCATGCCGGAACCACGTCATGGACAGACTGCAAACACCTGCCGGACACGCCAGAACCACCTGCTCGACTCGCCAGAACCACCTGCCGCACACGCCAAAATCACCTGCCAGGTATGCCAGAACCACTTTGTGGACACTCCGAAATCATCTGCCGGACATGCCAGAACCAGCTCTCAGACACACCAGAACCACATGCCGGACACGCCGGAAGCACCTGCTGAGCATGCCTGAGCCACCTGCTCGACTCGCAAGAAACACCTGCCGGACATGCCAAAATCACCTGCCGAGTACGCCAGAACCACTCAGCAGACACTCCGGAATAACCTGCCGGGCATGCCGGAACCACCTCTTAGACATGCCAGAAGGACGTGTCGGACACGCCGGAAACACCTACCGGACAGACCGGAACCAACTGCCAGACATCCCGGAACCACCTGCCGAGCACGCCGGAGCCGCCTGCTCGATAGGCTGGAACCACCTGCCAGACAGGCCAAAATCAACAGCTGGCTGTGCGAGAACCATCTGGCGGACAGTCCGGAATCACCTGCTGGGCATGCAGGAACCACCTCTCAGATGTAACGGAACCACGAGCCGGACACCCTGGAACCACGTCCTGGGCAGTCTGGAACCACCTACCGAGCACTCTGGAACCACCTGCTCGACTCGCACGACCCACGTGCTGGACACGCCAAAATGAACTTTCGGCTGCACCAGAACCACTTACCCAACACTCCAGAATCATCTGCCTGGCATGCCAGAACCACCTCTCACACGTTCCAGAAGCACGTGCCGGACATTCCGGAACGACCTATCGGACAGAACGGAACCACCTGCCAGACACGCCGGAACCACCTGCTGAACACGCCACAGCCACCTGCTCGACTCGCCGGATCCACCGGCCGGACAGGCCAATATCAACTGCTGGCTATGCCAGAACCACCTGGGGGACAGTCCGGAATCACCTGCCAGCCATGGCGGAACCACCTCTCAGACGTACAAGAACCACGTGCCGGACAAGCTGGAAACACTTACTGGACAGACTGGAACCACCTGCCGGCCACGCCTGAACCACCTGCCGAGCACGACGGAACCACCTGCCGGACACGTCAAAATCACCTGCGGGGTACACCAGAACCACTTGGAGAACTCTCCGGGATGACCTGCCGGGCATGCTGGAACCACCTCTCAGACGTACCAGAAGCACGTGGCGGACACCCCAGCACAACCTGCCGGACAGACCGCAACCACCTGCCGTACAGACCGCAACCATTGGCTCGACCCGCCGGAACCACCGCCGGACATGCAAACTCACCTACCGGCTACGCCAGAACCACTTGGCGAACTCTCCAGAATCACCTGCCGGGCATGCCGGAACCAACTCTCAGACATGCCAGAACCACGTGCCAATGACCCCGGAAGCACCTGCCGAGCACGCTGGAACCACCTGCTCGACTCGCCAGAACCACCTGCCGGACACGCCAAAATCACCTGCCGGCTACGCCACAACCACTCGGCAGGCACTCCGGTATCAGCTGCCGGGCATGCCGGAACCACCTCTCAGAGGTGCCAGAACCACATGCCGGAGAGACTGGAAGCAAGTGCCGAGCTCGCCGGAAACACCTGCTGGACATGCCGGAACCACCTGCCTGACAGTCCAAAATCATATGCCGGCTATGCCAAAACCAATTGGTGGACACTCCAGAATCACCTGGAGGGCATGTTGGAACCAGCTCTCAGAGGTGCCACAACAACATGCTGGAGACTGCGGAAGCACCTGCTGAGAAGGCCGGAACTTCCTGATCCACTCCACAGAACCACCTGCTGGACATGCCAAAATCACCTGCCGGCTACGCCACAACCAGTTGGTGAACACTTCGGAATCAGCTGCCGGGCTTGCTGGAAGCACCTGCCGGTCACGCCAATATCACCTGCCAGCTACGCCAGAACCGCTTGGCGGACACTCCGGAAACACCTGTCGGGCCTGCCAGAACCACATCTCAGACGTGCCAGAACCATGTGCCCGAGATGCCGGAACCACACCCCGAACAGACTGAAACAACCTGCCAGACCCGCCTGAACCACCTGCCGAGCACACTGGAACCACCTGCTCGACTCGCCGGAACCACCTACCTGACACGCAAAAACCACCGGCCGGGTATGCCAGAACCACTTGGTGGTCACTCCGGAATCATCTGCCAGACATGCCAGAGGCAGCTCTCAGACACACCAGAACAACCTGCCAGAGACGCCAGAAGCACCTGCTGAGCATGCCTGAGCCACCTGCTCGACTCGCAAGAAACACCTGCCACACACGCCAAAATCACCTGCCTGCTAAACCAGAAGCACTTGGCAGACAAGCCGGAATCACGTGAAGGGCATGCCGTCACAATCTCTCAGACGTGCCAGAACCTCGTGCTGGACACCCCAGAACACCCTGCCGGACAGACCGGAACCACCTGCCGGACACGCCGGAACCACCGGCGCGACTCGCCGCAACCACCCCCGGACATGCAAAATCACCTGCCGGCTACGCCAGAAACACTTGGCGAACACACCGGAATCCCCTGCCGGGCATGTCGGAAGCACCTCTCAGACATGTCAGAACCACGTGCCAAGGACACCGGAAGCACCTGCCGAGCACGCCGGAACCACCTGCTCGACTCGCCAGAACCACCTGCCGCACACGCCAAAATCACCTGCCAGGTATGCCAGAACCACTTTTTGGACACTCCGAAATCATCTGCCGGACATGCCAGAACCAGCTCTCAGACACACCAGAACCACATGCCGGACACGCCGGAAGCACCTGCTGAGCATGCCTGAGCCACCTGCTCGACTCGCAAGAAACACCTGCCGGACACGCCAAAATCACCTGCCGAGTACGCCAGAACCACTTGGCGGACACTCCGGAATCACAGGTCGGGCATGTCGGAACCACCTCTCAGACTTGCCAGAACCATGTTCCGGACACGCCGGTACCACCTGCCGAGTATGCCGGAACCACCTGATCCACTCCCGAGGACCACCTGCTGGACACGCCAAAATCACCTGCTGGCTACGCCAGAACCACTCGGCAGACACTCCGGAATAAGCTGCCGGGCATGCCGGAACCACCTCTTAGACATGCCAGAAGGACGTGTCGGACACGCCGGAAACACCTACCGGACAGACCGGAACCACCTGCCAGACATCCCGGAAACACATGCCAAGCACGCCGTAGCCGCCTGCTCGATAGGCCGGAACCACCTGCCAGACAGGGCAAAATCAACAGCTGGCTATGCTAAACCACCTGGCGGACAGTCCAAAATCACCTGCCTGGCATGCAGGAAACACCTCTCAGACGTAACAGAACCACGTTCCGGACACGCTGGAACCACATCCTGGACAGACTGGAACCACCTGCCGAGCTCGCCGGAACCACCTGCTCGACTGGCAGGACAATCGTGCCGGACACGCCAAAAGGAACTGCCGGCTACACCAGAACCACTTAACCGACACTCCAGAATCACCTGCCTGGCATGCCAGAACCACCTCTCAGACGTGCCAGAAGCACGTGCCGGACATGCCGGTACGACCTACGGGACAGACCGGAACCACCTGCCTGACATGCCGGAACCACCTGCCGAGCACACCAGAGCCACCTGCTCCCCTTGCCGGAACCACCTGCCAGACAGGCCAAAATCAACAGCTGGCTGTGCGAGAACCACCTGGGGGACAGTCCGGAATCACCTGCCAGCCATGGCGGAACCACCTCTCAGACGTACCAGAACCACGTGCCGGACAATCTGGAAACACGTACTGGACAGACTGGAACCACCTGCCGAGCTCGCCGGAACCACCTGCTCGACTGGCAGGACAATCGTGCCGGACACGCCAAAAGGAACTGCCGGCTACACCAGAACCACTTAACCGACACTCCAGAATCACCTGCCTGGCATGCCAGAACCACCTCTCAGACGTGCCAGAAGCACGTGCCGGACATGCCGGTACGACCTACGGGACAGACCGGAACCACCTGCCTGACATGCCGGAACCACCTGCCGAGCACACCAGAGCCACCTGCTCCCCTTGCCGGAACCACCTGCCAGACAGGCCAAAATCAACAGCTGGCTGTGCGAGAACCACCTGGGGGACAGTCCGGAATCACCTGCCAGCCATGGCGGAACCACCTCTCAGACGTACCAGAACCACGTGCCGGACAATCTGGAAACACGTACTGGACAGACTGGAACCACCTGCCGGCCACGCCTGAACCACCTGCCGAGCACGACGGAACCACCTGCCGGACACGCCAAAATCACCTGCGGGCTACTCCACAACCACTTGGAGGACTCTCCGGGATGACCTGCCGGGCATGCTGGAACCACCTCTCAGACGCGCCAGAACCATGTGGCAGAGAGTCCGGAATCACCTGTTGGGCAAGTGGAACCACCTCTGAGACGTACCAGAACCAACTGCCGGACACGCCAAAATCACCTGCTGGCTACGCCAGAACCACTTGGCGGACACTCCGGAATCAGCTGCCGGGCATGCCAGCACAACCTCTCAGAAGTGCCAGAAGCACGTGCCGGACAGGCTGGAACCATCTCCCGGACAGACTGGAACCACAGGAAGCACTCGCCGGAACCACCTGCTTGACTCACCGGTCCCACCTGCAGGACACACCAAAATCACCTGCCCGCTACACCAGAACCACGTGGGGCACAAGCCGGAATCACGTGAAGGGCATGCCGGCACAACCTCACAGACGTGCCAGAACCTCCTGCCGGACACCTCAGAACCACCTGCCAGACAGACTGCAACCACCTGCCGGACACGCGGGAACCACCGGCTCGACCCGCCGGAACCCCTGCCAGACATGCAAAATCACCTGCCGGCTACACCAGAACCACTTGGCAAACACTCCAGAATCACCTGCCTGGCATGCCAGAACCACCTCTCACACGTTCCAGAAGCACGTGCCGGACATGCCTGAACGACCTATCGGACAGAACGGAACCACCTGCCAGACACGCCGGAACCACCTGCTGAACACGCCACAGCCACCTGCTCGACTCGCCGGATCCACCGGCCGGACAGGCCAATATCAACTGCTGGCTATGCCAGAACCACCTGGGGGACAGTCCGGAATCACCTGCCAGCCATGGCGGAACCACCTCTCAGACGTACAAGAACCACGTGCCGGACAAGCTGGAAACACTTACTGGACAGACTGGAACCACCTGCCGGCCACGCCTGAACCACCTGCCGAGCACGATGGAACCACCTGCCGGACACGCCAAAATCACCTGCGGGGTACACCAGAACCACTTGGAGAACTCTCCGGGATGACCTGCCGGGCATGCTGGAACCACCTCTCAGACGTACCAGAAGCACGTGGCGGACACCCCAGCACCACCTGCCGGACAGACCGCAACCACCTGCCGGACAGGCCGGAACCACCGGCTCGACCCGCCGGAACCACCGCCGGAAATGCAAAATCACCTGCCGGCTACGCCAGAACCACTTGGCGAACACTCCGGAATCACCTGCCGGGCATGCCGGAACCACGTCTCAGACATGCCAGAACCACGTGCCAATGACCCCGGAAGCACCTGCCGAGCACGCCGGAACCACCTGCTCGGCTCGCCAGACCCACCTGCCGGACACGCCAAAATCACCTGCCGGCTACGCCACAACCACTCGGCAGGCACTCCGGTATCAGCTGCCGGGCATGCCGGAACCACCTCTCAGAGGTGCCAGAACCACATGCCGGAGAGACTGGAAGCAACTGCCGAACTCGCCGGAAACACCTGCTGGACATGCCGGAACCACCTGCCTGACAGTCCAAAATCATATGCCGGCAATGCCAAAACCACTTGGTGGACACTCCAGAATCACCTGGAGGGCATGCCGGAACCACGTCATGGACAGACTGCAAACACCTGCCGGACACGCCAGAACCACCTTCTCGAGTCGCCAGAACCACCTGCCGGACACGCCAAAATCACCTGCCGGCTACGCCACAACCAGTTGGTGAACACTTCGGAATCACCTGCCGCGCTTGCCAGAACCACCTGCCGGTCACGCCAAAATCACCTGCCAGCTACGCCAGAACCACTCGGCAGAGACTCCGGAACCACCTCCAGGAGAGACCGGAATCACCTGCCGGACACGCCGGAACCACCTGCTTGACTCGCCAGAACCACCTGCCGGACACGCCAAAATCACCTGCCGGCTACGCCAGAACCACTGGGCAGAGACTCCGGAACCACCTCCAGGACAGACCGGAATCACCTGCCGGACACGCCGGGACCACCTGCTTGACTCGCGAGAACCACCTGCCGGACACGCCAAAATCACCAGCCGGCTACTCCACAACCACTTGTCGGACACTCCAGAATCACCTGCCGGGCATGTTGGAACCACCTCTCAGAGGTGCCACAACAACATGCTGGAGACTGCGGAAGCACCTGCTGAGAAGGCCGGAAGTTCCTGATCCACTCCACAAAACCACCTGCTGGACACGCCAAAATCACCTGCCGGCTACGCCACAACCAGTTGGTGAACACTTCGGAATCAACTGCCGGGCTTGCTGGAAGCACCTGCCGGTCACGCCAATATCACCTGCCAGGTACGCCAGAACCGCTTGGCGGACACTCCGGAAACACCTGTCGGGCCTGCCAGAACCACATCTCAGACGTGCCAGAACCATGTGCCCGAGATGCCGGAACCACACCCCGAACAGACTGAAACCACCTGCCAGACCCGCCTGAACCACCTGCCGAGCACACTGGAACCACCTGCTCGACTCGCCGGAACCACCTACCTGACACGCAAAAACCACCGGCCGGGTATGCCAGAACCACTTGGTGGTCACTCCGGAATCATCTGCCAGACATGCCAGAAGCAGCTCTCAGACACACCAGAACAACCTGCCGGAGACGCCAGAAGCACCTGCTGAGCATGCCTGAGCCACCTGCTCGACTCGCAAGAAACACCTGCCAGACACGCCAAAATCACCTGCCTGCTACACCAGAAGCACTTGGCAGACAAGCCAGAATCACGAGAAGGGCATGCCGTCACAATCTCTCAGACGTGCCAGAACCTCATGCTGGACACCCCAGAACACCCTGCCGGACAGACCGGAACCACCTGCCGGACACGCCGGAACCACCGGCGCGACTCGCCGCAACCACCCCCGGACATGCAAAATCACCTGCCGGCTACGCCAGAAACACTTGGCGAACACACCGGAATCACCTGCCGGGCATGTCGGAAGCACCTCTCAGACATGTCAGAACCACGTGCCAAGGACACCGGAAGCACCTGCCGAGCACGCCGGAACCACCTGCTCGACTCGCCAGAACCACCTGCCGCACACGCCAAAATCACCTGCCAGGTATGCCAGAACCACTTTTTGGACACTCCGAAATCATCTGCCGGACATGCCAGAACCAGCTCTCAGACACACCAGAACCACATGCCGGACACGCCGGAAGCACCTGCTGAGCATGCCTGAGCCACCTGCTCGACTCGCAAGAAACACCTGCCGGACACGCCAAAATCACCTCCGAGTACGCCAGAACCACTTGGCGGACACTCCGGAATCACAGGTCGGGCATGTCGGAACCACCTCTCAGACTTGCCAGAACCATGTTCCGGACACGCCGGTACCACCTGCCGAGTATGCCGGAACCACCTGATCCACTCCCGAGGACCACCTGCTGGACACGCCAAAATCACCTGCTGGCTACGCCAGAACCACTCGGCAGACACTCCGGAATAAGCTGCCGGGCATGCCGGAACCACCTCTTAGACATGCCAGAAGGACGTGTCGGACACGCCGGAAACACCTACCGGACAGACCGGAACCACCTGCCAGACATCCCGGAACCACTTGCCTAGCACGCCGGAGCCGCCTGCTCGATAGGCCGAAACCACCTGCCAGACAGGCCAAAATCAACAGCTGGCTATGCCTGAACCACCTGGCGGACAGTCCAAAATCACCTGCCTGGCATGCAGGAACCACCTCTCAGACGTAACAGAACCACGTTCCGGACACGCTGGAACCACATCCTGGACAGACTGGAACCACCTGCCGAGCTCGCCGGAACCACCTGCTCGACTGGCAGGACAATCGTGCCGGACACGCCAAAAGGAACTGCCGGCTACACCAGAACCACTTAACCGACACTCCAGAATCACCTGCCTGGCATGCCAGAACCACCTCTCAGACGTGCCAGAAGCACGTGCCGGACATGCCGGAACGACCTACGGGACAGACCGGAACCACCTGCCTGACATGCCCGAACCACCTGCCGAGCACGCCAGAGCCACCTGCTCCCCTTGCCGGAACCACCTGCCAGACAGGCCAAAATCAACAGCTGGCTGTGCGAGAACCACCTGGGGGACAGTCCGGAATCACCTGCCAGCCATGGCGGAACCACCTCTCAGACGTACCAGAACCACGTGCCGGACAATCTGGAAACACGTACTGGACAGACTGGAACCACCTGCCGGCCACGCCTGAACCACCTGCCGAGCACGACGGAACCACCTGCCGGACACGCCAAAATCACCTGCGGGCTACTCCACAACCACTTGGAGGACTCTCCGGGATGACCTGCCGGGCATGCTGGAACCACCTCTCAGACGCGCCAGAACCATGTGGCAGACAGTCCGGAATCACCTGTTGGGCATGTGGAACCACCTCTGAGACGTACCAGAACCACCTGCCGGACACGCCAAAATCACCTGCCGGCTACGCCAGAACCACTTGGCGGACACTCCGGAATCACCTGCCGGGCATGCCAGCACAACCTCTCAGAAGTGCCAGAAGCACGTGCCGGACAGGCCGGAACCATCTCCCGGACAGACTGGAACCACAGGAAACACTCGCCGGAACCACCTGCTTGACTCACCGGTCCCACCTGCAGGACACACCAAAATCACCTGCCCGCTACACCAGAACCACTTGGCGCACAAGCCGGAATCACGTGAAGGGCATGCCGGCACAACCTCACAGACGTGCCAGAACCTCCTGCCGGACACCTCAGAACCACCTGCCAGACAGACTGCAACCACCTGCCGGACACGCGGGAACCACCGGCTCGACCCGCCGGAACCACTGCCAGACATGCAAAATCACCTGCCGGCTACACCAGAACCACTTGGCAAACAATCCGGAATCACCTGAAGGGCATGCCGGAACCACCTCTCAGACATGCCAGAACCACGTGCCAATGACACCAGAAGCACCTGCCGAGCATGCCGGAACCACCTGCTCGACTCGCCAGAACCACCTGCCAGTCATGCAAAAATCACCTGCCGGCTTCGCCACAACCAGTTGGTGAACACTTCCCCATCACCTGCCGGGCTTGCTGGAACCACCTGCCGGTCACGTCAAAATCACCTGCCAACTACGCCAGAACCACTTGTCGACACTGCGGAAACACCTGTCGGGCCGGCCAGAACTACATCTCAGACGTGCCAGAACCTTGTGCGTGTGATGCCGGAACCACACCCCGAACAGACGGAAACCACCTGCCAGACCCGCCTGAACCACCTGCCGAGCACGCCGGAGCCACCTGTTCGACTCACCGGAAGCACCTGCCAGACAGGCCAAAATCAACAGCTGGCTATGCGAGAACCATCTGGCGGACAGTCCGGAATCACCTGCCGGGCATGCAGGAACCACCTCTCAGATGTAACGGAACCACGAGCCGGACACGCTGGAACCACGTCCTGGACAGACTGGAACCACCTGCCGAGCACTCCGGAACCACCTGCTCGACTCGCACGACCCACGTGCTGGACACGCCAAAATGAACTTTCGGCTACACCAGAACCACTTACCCGACACTCCAGAATCACCTGCCTGGCATGCCAGAACCACCTCTCACACGTTCCAGAAGCACGTGCCGGACATGCCGGAACGACCGATCGGACAGAACGGAACCACCTGCCAGACACGCCGGAACCACCTGCTGAACACGCCACAGCCACCTGCTCGACTCGCCGGATCCACCGGCCGGACAGGCCAATATCAACTGCTGGCTATGCCAGAACCACCTGGGGGACAGTCCGGAATCACCTGCCAGCCATGGCGGAACCACCTCTCAGACGTACAAGAACCACGTGCCGGACAAGCTGGAAACACTTACTGGACAGACTGGAACCACCTGCCGGCCACGCCTGAACCACCTGCCGAGCACGATGGAACCACCTGCCGGACACGCCAAAATCACCTGCGGGGTACACCAGAACCACTTGGAGAACTCTCCGGGATGACCTGCCGGGCATGCTGGAACCACCTCTCAGACGTACCAGAAGCACGTGGCGGACACCCCAGCACCACCTGCCGGACAGACCGCAACCACCTGCCGGACAGGCCGGAACCACCGGCTCGACCCGACGGAACCACCGCCAGACATGCAAAATCACCTGCCGGCTACGCCAGAACCACCTTGCGAACACTCCGGAATCACCTGCCGGGCATGCCGGAACCACCTCTCAGACATGCCAGAAACACGTGCCAATGACCCCGGAAGCACCTGCCGAGCACGCCGGAACCACCTGCTCGAATCGCCAGAACCACCTGCCGGACACGCCAAAATCACCTGTCGGCTACGCCACAACCACTCGGCAGGCACTCCGGTATCAGCTGCCGGGCATGCCGGAACCACCTGGTCCACTCCCGAGGACCACCTGCTGGACACACCAAAATCACCTGCTGGCTACGCCAGAACCACGCGGCAGACACTCCGGAATAACCTGCCGGGCATGCCGGAACCACCTCTTAGACATGCCAGAAGGACGTGTCGGACACGCCGGAAACACCTACCGGACAGACCGGAACCACCTGCCAGACATCCCGGAACCACCTGCCGAGCACGCCGGAGCCGCCTGCTCGATAGGCCGGAACCACCTGCCAGACAGGCCAAAATCACCAGCCGGCTACTCCACAACCACTTGTCGGACACTCCAGAATCACCTGCCGGGCATGTTGGAACCACCTCTCAGAGGTGCCACAACAACATGCTGGAGACTGCGGAAGCACCTGCTGAGAAGTCCGGAAGTTCCTGATCCACTCCACAGAACCACCTGCTGGACACGCCAAAATCACCCGCCGGCTACGCCACAACCAGTTTGTGAACACTTCGGAATCAACTGCCGGGCTTGCTGGAAGCACCTGCCGGTCACGCCAATATCACCTGCCAGCTACGCCAGAACCGCTTGGCGGACACTCCGGAAACACCTGTCGGGCCTGCCAGAACCACATCTCAGACGTGCCAGAACCATGTGCCCGAGATGCCGGAACCACACCCCGAACAGACTGAAACCACCTGCCAGACCCGCCTGAACCACCTGCCGAGCACACTGGAACCACCTGCTCGACTCGCCGGAACCACCTACCTGACACGCAAAAACCACCGGCCGGGTATGCCAGAACCACTTGGTGGTCACTCCGGAATCATCTGCCAGACATGCCAGAAGCAGCTCTCAGACACACCAGAACAACCTGCCAGAGACGCCAGAAGCACCTGCTGAGCATGCCTGAGCCACGTGCTCGACTCGCAAGAAACACCTGCCAGACACGCCAAAATCACCTGCCTGCTACACCAGAAGCACTTGGCAGACAAGCCAGAATCACGAGAAGGGCATGCCGTCACAATCTCTCAGACGTGCCAGAACCTCGTGCTGGACACCCCAGAACACCCTGCCGGACAGACCGGAACCACCTGCCGGACACGCCGGAACCACCGGTGCGACTCGCCGGAACCACCCCCGGACATGCAAAATCACCTGCCGGCTACGCCAGAAACACTTGGCGAACACACCGGAATCACCTGCCGGGCATGTCGGAAGCACCTCTCAGACATGTCAGAACCACGTGCCAAGGACACCGGAAGCACCTGCCGAGCACGCCGGAACCACCTGCTTGACTCGCCAGAACCACCTGCCGCACACGCCAAAATCACCTGCCAGGTATGCCAGAACCACTTTTTGGACACTCCGAAATCATCTGCCGGACATGCCAGAACCAGCTCTCAGACACACCAGAACCACATGCCGGACACGCCGGAAGCACCTGCTGAGCATGCCTGAGCCACCTGCTCGACTCGCAAGAAACACCTGCCGGACACGCCAAAATCACCTGCCGAGTACGCCAGAACCACTTGGCGGACACTCCGGAATCACAGGTCGGGCATGCCGGAACCACCTCTCAGACTTGCCAGAACCATGTTCCGGACACGCCGGTACCACCTGCCGAGTATGCCGGAACCACCTGATCCACTCCCGAGGACCACCTGCTGGACACGCCAAAATCACCTGCTGGCTACGCCAGAACCACTCGGCAGACACTCCGGAATAAGCTGCCGGGCATGCCGGAACCACCTCTTAGACATGCCAGAAGGACGTGTCGGACACGCCGGAAACACCTACCGGACAGACCGGAACCACCTGCCAGACATCCGGGAACCACCTGCCGAGCACGATGGAACCACCTGCCGGACACGCCAAAATCACCTGCGGGGTACACCAGAACGACTTGGAGAACTCTCCGGGATGACCTGCCGGGCATGCTGGAACCACCTCTCAGACGTACCAGAAGCACGTTGCGGACACCCCAGCACCACCTGCCGGACAGACCGCAACCACCTGCCGGACAGGCCGGAACCACCGGCTCGACCCGCCGGAACCACCGCCGGACATGCAAAATCACCTGCCGGCTATGCCAGAACCACTTGGCGAACACTCCGGAATCACCTGCCGGGCATGCCGGAACCACCTCTCAGACATGCCAGAACCACGTGCCAATGACCCCGGAAGCACCTGCCGAGCACGCCGGAACCACCTGCTCGGCTCGCCAGAACCACCTGCCGGACACGCCAAAATCACCTGCCGGCTACGCCACAACCTCTCGGCAGGCACTCCGGTATCAGCTGCCGGGCATGCCGGAACCATCTCTCAGAGGTGCCAGAACCACATGCCGGAGAGACTGGAAGCAACTGCCGAACTCGCCGGAAACACCTGCTGGACATGCCGGAACCACCTGCCTGACAGTCCAAAATCATATGCCGGCTATGCCAAAACCACTTGGTGGACACTCCAGAATCACCTGGAGGGCATGCCGGAACCACGTCATGGACAGACTGCAAACACCTGCCGGACACGCCAGAACCACCTTCTCGACTCGCCAGAACCACCTGCCGGACACGCCAAAATCACCTGCCGGCTACGCCACAACCAGTTGGTGAACACTTCGGAATCACCTGCCGCGCTTGCCAGAACCACCTGCCGGTCACGGCAAAATCACCTGCCGGCTACGCCAGAACCACTCGGCAGAGACTCCGGAACCACCTCCAGGACAGACCGGAATCACCTTCCGGACACGCCGGAACCACCTGCTCGACTCGCCAGAACCACCTGCCGGACACGCCAAAATCACCTGCCGGCTACGCCAGAACCACTGGGCAGAGACTCCGGAACCACCTCCAGGACAGACCGGAATCACCTGCCGGACACGCCGGGACCACCTGCTTGACTCGCGAGAACCACCTGCCGGACACGCCAAAATCACCAGCCGGCTACTCCACAACCACTTGTCGGACACTCCAGAATCACCTGCCGGGCATGTTGGAACCACCTCTCAGAGGTGCCACAACAACATGCTGGAGACTGCGGAAGCACCTGCTGAGAAGGCCGGAAGTTCCTGATCCACTCCACAAAACCACCTGCTGGACACGCCAAAATCACCTGCCGGCTACGCCACAACCAGTTGGTGAACACTTCGGAATCAACTGCCGGGCTTGCTGGAAGCACCTGCCGGTCACGCCAATATCACCTGCCAGCTACGCCAGAACCGCTTGGCGGACACTCCGGAAACACCTGTCGGGCCTGCCAGAACCACATCTCAGACGTGCCAGAACCATGTGCCCGAGATGCCGGAACCACACCCCGAACAGACTGAAACCACCTGCCAGACCCGCCTGAACCACCTGCCGAGCACACTGGAACCACCTGCTCGACTCGCCGGAACCACCTACCTGACACGCAAAAACCACCGGCCGGGTATGCCAGAACCACTTGGTGGTCACTCCGGAATCATCTGCCAGACATGCCAGAAGCAGCTCTCAGACACACCAGAACAACCTGCCAGAGACGCCAGAAGCACCTGCTGAGCATGCCTGAGCCACGTGCTCGACTCGCAAGAAACACCTGCCAGACACGCCAAAATCACCTGCCTGCTACACCAGAAGCACTTGGCAGACAAGCCAGAATCACGAGAAGGGCATGCCGTCACAATCTCTCAGACGTGCCAGAACCTCGTGCTGGACACCCCAGAACACCCTGCCGGACAGACCGGAACCACCTGCCGGACACGCCGGAACCACCGGTGCGACTCGCCGGAACCACCCCCGGACATGCAAAATCACCTGCCGGCTACGCCAGAAACACTTGGCGAACACACCGGAATCACCTGCCGGGCATGTCGGAAGCACCTCTCAGACATGTCAGAACCACGTGCCAAGGACACCGGAAGCACCTGCCGAGCACGCCGGAACCACCTGCTTGACTCGCCAGAACCACCTGCCGCACACGCCAAAATCACCTGCCAGGTATGCCAGAACCACTTTTTGGACACTCCGAAATCATCTGCCGGACATGCCAGAACCAGCTCTCAGACACACCAGAACCACATGCCGGACACGCCGGAAGCACCTGCTGAGCATGCCTGAGCCACCTGCTCGACTCGCAAGAAACACCTGCCGGACACGCCAAAATCACCTGCCGAGTACGCCAGAACCACTTGGCGGACACTCCGGAATCACAGGTCGGGCATGCCGGAACCACCTCTCAGACTTGCCAGAACCATGTTCCGGACACGCCGGTACCACCTGCCGAGTATGCCGGAACCACCTGATCCACTCCCGAGGACCACCTGCTGGACACGCCAAAATCACCTGCTGGCTACGCCAGAACCACTCGGCAGACACTCCGGAATAAGCTGCCGGGCATGCCGGAACCACCTCTTAGACATGCCAGAAGGACGTGTCGGACACGCCGGAAACACCTACCGGACAGACCGGAACCACCTGCCAGACATCCGGGAACCACCTGCCGAGCACGATGGAACCACCTGCCGGACACGCCAAAATCACCTGCGGGGTACACCAGAACGACTTGGAGAACTCTCCGGGATGACCTGCCGGGCATGCTGGAACCACCTCTCAGACGTACCAGAAGCACGTTGCGGACACCCCAGCACCACCTGCCGGACAGACCGCAACCACCTGCCGGACAGGCCGGAACCACCGGCTCGACCCGCCGGAACCACCGCCGGACATGCAAAATCACCTGCCGGCTATGCCAGAACCACTTGGCGAACACTCCGGAATCACCTGCCGGGCATGCCGGAACCACCTCTCAGACATGCCAGAACCACGTGCCAATGACCCCGGAAGCACCTGCCGAGCACGCCGGAACCACCTGCTCGGCTCGCCAGAACCACCTGCCGGACACGCCAAAATCACCTGCCGGCTACGCCACAACCTCTCGGCAGGCACTCCGGTATCAGCTGCCGGGCATGCCGGAACCATCTCTCAGAGGTGCCAGAACCACATGCCGGAGAGACTGGAAGCAACTGCCGAACTCGCCGGAAACACCTGCTGGACATGCCGGAACCACCTGCCTGACAGTCCAAAATCATATGCCGGCTATGCCAAAAACACTTGGTGGACACTCCAGAATCACCTGGAGGGCATGCCGGAACCACGTCATGGACAGACTGCAAACACCTGCCGGACACGCCAGAACCACCTTCTCGACTCGCCAGAACCACCTGCCGGACACGCCAAAATCACCTGCCGGCTACGCCACAACCAGTTGGTGAACACTTCGGAATCACCTGCCGCGCTTGCCAGAACCACCTGCCGGTCACGGCAAAATCACCTGCCGGCTACGCCAGAACCACTCGGCAGAGACTCCGGAACCACCTCCAGGACAGACCGGAATCACCTTCCGGACACGCCGGAACCACCTGCTCGACTCGCCAGAACCACCTGCCGGACACGCCAAAATCACCTGCCGGCTACGCCAGAACCACTGGGCAGAGACTCCGGAACCACCTCCAGGACAGACCGGAATCACCTGCCGGACACGCCGGGACCACCTGCTTGACTCGCGAGAACCACCTGCCGGACACGCCAAAATCACCAGCCGGCTACTCCACAACCACTTGTCGGACACTCCAGAATCACCTGCCGGGCATGTTGGAACCACCTCTCAGAGGTGCCACAACAACATGCTGGAGACTGCGGAAGCACCTGCTGAGAAGGCCGGAAGTTCCTGATCCACTCCACAGAACCACCTGCTGGACACGCCAAAATCACCTGCCGGCTACGCCACAACCAGTTGGTGAACACTTCGGAATCAACTGCCGGGCTTGCTGGAAGCACCTGCCGGTCACGCCAATATCACCTGCCAGCTACGCCAGAACTGCTTGGCGGACACTCCGGAAACACCTGTCGGGCCTGCCAGAACCACATCTCAGACGTGCCAGAACCATGTGCCCGAGATGCCGGAACCACACCCCGAACAGACTGAAACCACCTGCCAGACCCGCCTGAACCACCTGCCGAGCACACTGGAACCACCTGCTCGACTCGCCGGAACCACCTACCTGACACGCAAAAACCACCGGCCGGGTATGCCAGAACCACTTGGTGGTCACTCCGGAATCATCTGCCAGACATGCCAGAAGCAGCTCTCAGACACACCAGAACAACCTGCCAGAGACGCCAGAAGCACCTGCTGAGCATGCCTGAGCCACGTGCTCGACTCGCAAGAAACACCTGCCAGACACGCCAAAATCACCTGCCTGCTACACCAGAAGCACTTGGCAGACAAGCCAGAATCACGAGAAGGGCATGCCGTCACAATCTCTCAGACGTGCCAGAACCTCGTGCTGGACACCCCAGAACACCCTGCCGGACAGACCGGAACCACCTGCCGGACACGCCGGAACCACCGGTGCGACTCGCCGGAACCACCCCCGGACATGCAAAATCACCTGCCGGCTACGCCAGAAACACTTGGCGAACACACCGGAATCACCTGCCGGGCATGTCGGAAGCACCTCTCAGACATGTCAGAACCACGTGCCAAGGACACCGGAAGCACCTGCCGAGCACGCCGGAACCACCTGCTTGACTCGCCAGAACCACCTGCCGCACACGCCAAAATCACCTGCCAGGTATGCCAGAACCACTTTTTGGACACTCCGAAATCATCTGCCGGACATGCCAGAACCAGCTCTCAGACACACCAGAACCACATGCCGGACACGCCGGAAGCACCTGCTGAGCATGCCTGAGCCACCTGCTCGACTCGCAAGAAACACCTGCCGGACACGCCAAAATCACCTGCCGAGTACGCCAGAACCACTTGGCGGACACTCCGGAATCACAGGTCGGGCATGCCGGAACCACCTCTCAGACTTGCCAGAACCATGTTCCGGACACGCCGGTACCACCTGCCGAGTATGCCGGAACCACCTGATCCACTCCCGAGGACCACCTGCTGGACACGCCAAAATCACCTGCTGGCTACGCCAGAACCACTCGGCAGACACTCCGGAATAAGCTGCCGGGCATGCCGGAACCACCTCTTAGACATGCCAGAAGGACGTGTCGGACACGCCGGAAACACCTACCGGACAGACCGGAACCACCTGCCAGACATCCGGGAACCACCTGCCGAGCACGATGGAACCACCTGCCGGACACGCCAAAATCACCTGCGGGGTACACCAGAACGACTTGGAGAACTCTCCGGGATGACCTGCCGGGCATGCTGGAACCACCTCTCAGACGTACCAGAAGCACGTTGCGGACACCCCAGCACCACCTGCCGGACAGACCGCAACCACCTGCCGGACAGGCCGGAACCACCGGCTCGACCCGCCGGAACCACCGCCGCACATGCAAAATCACCTGCCGGCTATGCCAGAACCACTTGGCGAACACTCCGGAATCACCTGCCGGGCATGCCGGAACCACCTCTCAGACATGCCAGAACCACGTGCCAATGACCCCGGAAGCACCTGCCGAGCACGCCGGAACCACCTGCTCGGCTCGCCAGAACCACCTGCCGGACACGCCAAAATCACCTGCCGGCTACGCCACAACCTCTCGGCAGGCACTCCGGTATCAGCTGCCGGGCATGCCGGAACCATCTCTCAGAGGTGCCAGAACCACATGCCGGAGAGACTGGAAGCAACTGCCGAACTCGCCGGAAACACCTGCTGGACATGCCGGAACCACCTGCCTGACAGTCCAAAATCATATGCCGGCTATGCCAAAAACACTTGGTGGACACTCCAGAATCACCTGGAGGGCATGCCGGAACCACGTCATGGACAGACTGCAAACACCTGCCGGACACGCCAGAACCACCTTCTCGACTCGCCAGAACCACCTGCCGGACACGCCAAAATCACCTGCCGGCTACGCCACAACCAGTTGGTGAACACTTCGGAATCACCTGCCGCGCTTGCCAGAACCACCTGCCGGTCACGGCAAAATCACCTGCCGGCTACGCCAGAACCACTCGGCAGAGACTCCGGAACCACCTCCAGGACAGACCGGAATCACCTTCCGGACACGCCGGAACCACCTGCTCGACTCGCCAGAACCACCTGCCGGACACGCCAAAATCACCTGCCGGCTACGCCAGAACCACTGGGCAGAGACTCCGGAACCACCTCCAGGACAGACCGGAATCACCTGCCGGACACGCCGGGACCACCTGCTTGACTCGCGAGAACCACCTGCCGGACACGCCAAAATCACCAGCCGGCTACTCCACAACCACTTGTCGGACACTCCAGAATCACCTGCCGGGCATGTTGGAACCACCTCTCAGAGGTGCCACAACAACATGCTGGAGACTGCGGAAGCACCTGCTGAGAAGGCCGGAAGTTCCTGATCCACTCCACAAAACCACCTGCTGGACACGCCAAAATCACCTGCCGGCTACGCCACAACCAGTTGGTGAACACTTCGGAATCAACTGCCGGGCTTGCTGGAAGCACCTGCCGGTCACGCCAATATCACCTGCCAGCTACGCCAGAACCGCTTGGCGGACACTCCGGAAACACCTGTCGGGCCTGCCAGAACCACATCTCAGACGTGCCAGAACCATGTGCCCGAGATGCCGGAACCACACCCCGAACAGACTGAAACCACCTGCCAGACCCGCCTGAACCACCTGCCGAGCACACTGGAACCACCTGCTCGACTCGCCGGAACCACCTACCTGACACGCAAAAACCACCGGCCGGGTATGCCAGAACCACTTGGTGGTCACTCCGGAATCATCTGCCAGACATGCCAGAAGCAGCTCTCAGACACACCAGAACAACCTGCCAGAGACGCCAGAAGCACCTGCTGAGCATGCCTGAGCCACGTGCTCGACTCGCAAGAAACACCTGCCAGACACGCCAAAATCACCTGCCTGCTACACCAGAAGCACTTGGCAGACAAGCCAGAATCACGAGAAGGGCATGCCGTCACAATCTCTCAGACGTGCCAGAACCTCGTGCTGGACACCCCAGAACACCCTGCCGGACAGACCGGAACCACCTGCCGGACACGCCGGAACCACCGGTGCGACTCGCCGGAACCACCCCCGGACATGCAAAATCACCTGCCGGCTACGCCAGAAACACTTGGCGAACACACCGGAATCACCTGCCGGGCATGTCGGAAGCACCTCTCAGACATGTCAGAACCACGTGCCAAGGACACCGGAAGCACCTGCCGAGCACGCCGGAACCACCTGCTTGACTCGCCAGAACCACCTGCCGCACACGCCAAAATCACCTGCCAGGTATGCCAGAACCACTTTTTGGACACTCCGAAATCATCTGCCGGACATGCCAGAACCAGCTCTCAGACACACCAGAACCACATGCCGGACACGCCGGAAGCACCTGCTGAGCATGCCTGAGCCACCTGCTCGACTCGCAAGAAACACCTGCCGGACACGCCAAAATCACCTGCCGAGTACGCCAGAACCACTTGGCGGACACTCCGGAATCACAGGTCGGGCATGCCGGAACCACCTCTCAGACTTGCCAGAACCATGTTCCGGACACGCCGGTACCACCTGCCGAGTATGCCGGAACCACCTGATCCACTCCCGAGGACCACCTGCTGGACACGCCAAAATCACCTGCTGGCTACGCCAGAACCACTCGGCAGACACTCCGGAATAAGCTGCCGGGCATGCCGGAACCACCTCTTAGACATGCCAGAAGGACGTGTCGGACACGCCGGAAACACCTACCGGACAGACCGGAACCACCTGCCAGACATCCGGGAACCACCTGCCGAGCACGATGGAACCACCTGCCGGACACGCCAAAATCACCTGCGGGGTACACCAGAACGACTTGGAGAACTCTCCGGGATGACCTGCCGGGCATGCTGGAACCACCTCTCAGACGTACCAGAAGCACGTTGCGGACACCCCAGCACCACCTGCCGGACAGACCGCAACCACCTGCCGGACAGGCCGGAACCACCGGCTCGACCCGCCGGAACCACCGCCGGACATGCAAAATCACCTGCCGGCTATGCCAGAACCACTTGGCGAACACTCCGGAATCACCTGCCGGGCATGCCGGAACCACCTCTCAGACATGCCAGAACCACGTGCCAATGACCCCGGAAGCACCTGCCGAGCACGCCGGAACCACCTGCTCGGCTCGCCAGAACCACCTGCCGGACACGCCAAAATCACCTGCCGGCTACGCCACAACCTCTCGGCAGGCACTCCGGTATCAGCTGCCGGGCATGCCGGAACCATCTCTCAGAGGTGCCAGAACCACATGCCGGAGAGACTGGAAGCAACTGCCGAACTCGCCGGAAACACCTGCTGGACATGCCGGAACCACCTGCCTGACAGTCCAAAATCATATGCCGGCTATGCCAAAAACACTTGGTGGACACTCCAGAATCACCTGGAGGGCATGCCGGAACCACGTCATGGACAGACTGCAAACACCTGCCGGACACGCCAGAACCACCTTCTCGACTCGCCAGAACCACCTGCCGGACACGCCAAAATCACCTGCCGGCTACGCCACAACCAGTTGGTGAACACTTCGGAATCACCTGCCGCGCTTGCCAGAACCACCTGCCGGTCACGGCAAAATCACCTGCCGGCTACGCCAGAACCACTCGGCAGAGACTCCGGAACCACCTCCAGGACAGACCGGAATCACCTTCCGGACACGCCGGAACCACCTGCTCGACTCGCCAGAACCACCTGCCGGACACGCCAAAATCACCTGCCGGCTACGCCAGAACCACTGGGCAGAGACTCCGGAACCACCTCCAGGACAGACCGGAATCACCTGCCGGACACGCCGGGACCACCTGCTTGACTCGCGAGAACCACCTGCCGGACACGCCAAAATCACCAGCCGGCTACTCCACAACCACTTGTCGGACACTCCAGAATCACCTGCCGGGCATGTTGGAACCACCTCTCAGAGGTGCCACAACAACATGCTGGAGACTGCGGAAGCACCTGCTGAGAAGGCCGGAAGTTCCTGATCCACTCCACAGAACCACCTGCTGGACACGCCAAAATCACCTGCCGGCTACGCCACAACCAGTTGGTGAACACTTCGGAATCAACTGCCGGGCTTGCTGGAAGCACCTGCCGGTCACGCCAATATCACCTGCCAGCTACGCCAGAACCGCTTGGCGGACACTCCGGAAACACCTGTCGGGCCTGCCAGAACCACATCTCAGACGTGCCAGAACCATGTGCCCGAGATGCCGGAACCACACCCCGAACAGACTGAAACCACCTGCCAGACCCGCCTGAACCACCTGCCGAGCACACTGGAACCACCTGCTCGACTCGCCGGAACCACCTACCTGACACGCAAAAACCACCGGCCGGGTATGCCAGAACCACTTGGTGGTCACTCCGGAATCATCTGCCAGACATGCCAGAAGCAGCTCTCAGACACACCAGAACAACCTGCCAGAGACGCCAGAAGCACCTGCTGAGCATGCCTGAGCCACGTGCTCGACTCGCAAGAAACACCTGCCAGACACGCCAAAATCACCTGCCTGCTACACCAGAAGCACTTGGCAGACAAGCCAGAATCACGAGAAGGGCATGCCGTCACAATCTCTCAGACGTGCCAGAACCTCGTGCTGGACACCCCAGAACACCCTGCCGGACAGACCGGAACCACCTGCCGGACACGCCGGAACCACCGGTGCGACTCGCCGGAACCACCCCCGGACATGCAAAATCACCTGCCGGCTACGCCAGAAACACTTGGCGAACACACCGGAATCACCTGCCGGGCATGTCGGAAGCACCTCTCAGACATGTCAGAACCACGTGCCAAGGACACCGGAAGCACCTGCCGAGCACGCCGGAACCACCTGCTTGACTCGCCAGAACCACCTGCCGCACACGCCAAAATCACCTGCCAGGTATGCCAGAACCACTTTTTGGACACTCCGAAATCATCTGCCGGACATGCCAGAACCAGCTCTCAGACACACCAGAACCACATGCCGGACACGCCGGAAGCACCTGCTGAGCATGCCTGAGCCACCTGCTCGACTCGCAAGAAACACCTGCCGGACACGCCAAAATCACCTGCCGAGTACGCCAGAACCACTTGGCGGACACTCCGGAATCACAGGTCGGGCATGCCGGAACCACCTCTCAGACTTGCCAGAACCATGTTCCGGACACGCCGGTACCACCTGCCGAGTATGCCGGAACCACCTGATCCACTCCCGAGGACCACCTGCTGGACACGCCAAAATCACCTGCTGGCTACGCCAGAACCACTCGGCAGACACTCCGGAATAAGCTGCCGGGCATGCCGGAACCACCTCTTAGACATGCCAGAAGGACGTGTCGGACACGCCGGAAACACCTACCGGACAGACCGGAACCACCTGCCAGACATCCGGGAACCACCTGCCGAGCACGATGGAACCACCTGCCGGACACGCCAAAATCACCTGCGGGGTACACCAGAACGACTTGGAGAACTCTCCGGGATGACCTGCCGGGCATGCTGGAACCACCTCTCAGACGTACCAGAAGCACGTTGCGGACACCCCAGCACCACCTGCCGGACAGACCGCAACCACCTGCCGGACAGGCCGGAACCACCGGCTCGACCCGCCGGAACCACCGCCGGACATGCAAAATCACCTGCCGGCTATGCCAGAACCACTTGGCGAACACTCCGGAATCACCTGCCGGGCATGCCGGAACCACCTCTCAGACATGCCAGAACCACGTGCCAATGACCCCGGAAGCACCTGCCGAGCACGCCGGAACCACCTGCTCGGCTCGCCAGAACCACCTGCCGGACACGCCAAAATCACCTGCCGGCTACGCCACAACCTCTCGGCAGGCACTCCGGTATCAGCTGCCGGGCATGCCGGAACCATCTCTCAGAGGTGCCAGAACCACATGCCGGAGAGACTGGAAGCAACTGCCGAACTCGCCGGAAACACCTGCTGGACATGCCGGAACCACCTGCCTGACAGTCCAAAATCATATGCCGGCTATGCCAAAACCACTTGGTGGACACTCCAGAATCACCTGGAGGGCATGCCGGAACCACGTCATGGACAGACTGCAAACACCTGCCGGACACGCCAGAACCACCTTCTCGACTCGCCAGAACCACCTGCCGGACACGCCAAAATCACCTGCCGGCTACGCCACAACCAGTTGGTGAACACTTCGGAATCACCTGCCGCGCTTGCCAGAACCACCTGCCGGTCACGGCAAAATCACCTGCCGGCTACGCCAGAACCACTCGGCAGAGACTCCGGAACCACCTCCAGGACAGACCGGAATCACCTTCCGGACACGCCGGAACCACCTGCTCGACTCGCCAGAACCACCTGCCGGACACGCCAAAATCACCTGCCGGCTACGCCAGAACCACTGGGCAGAGACTCCGGAACCACCTCCAGGACAGACCGGAATCACCTGCCGGACACGCCGGGACCACCTGCTTGACTCGCGAGAACCACCTGCCGGACACGCCAAAATCACCAGCCGGCTACTCCACAACCACTTGTCGGACACTCCAGAATCACCTGCCGGGCATGTTGGAACCACCTCTCAGAGGTGCCACAACAACATGCTGGAGACTGCGGAAGCACCTGCTGAGAAGGCCGGAAGTTCCTGATCCACTCCACAGAACCACCTGCTGGACACGCCAAAATCACCTGCCGGCTACGCCACAACCAGTTGGTGAACACTTCGGAATCAACTGCCGGGCTTGCTGGAAGCACCTGCCGGTCACGCCAATATCACCTGCCAGCTACGCCAGAACCGCTTGGCGGACACTCCGGAAACACCTGTCGGGCCTGCCAGAACCACATCTCAGACGTGCCAGAACCATGTGCCCGAGATGCCGGAACCACACCCCGAACAGACTGAAACCACCTGCCAGACCCGCCTGAACCACCTGCCGAGCACACTGGAACCACCTGCTCGACTCGCCGGAACCACCTACCTGACACGCAAAAACCACCGGCCGGGTATGCCAGAACCACTTGGTGGTCACTCCGGAATCATCTGCCAGACATGCCAGAAGCAGCTCTCAGACACACCAGAACAACCTGCCAGAGACGCCAGAAGCACCTGCTGAGCATGCCTGAGCCACGTGCTCGACTCGCAAGAAACACCTGCCAGACACGCCAAAATCACCTGCCTGCTACACCAGAAGCACTTGGCAGACAAGCCAGAATCACGAGAAGGGCATGCCGTCACAATCTCTCAGACGTGCCAGAACCTCGTGCTGGACACCCCAGAACACCCTGCCGGACAGACCGGAACCACCTGCCGGACACGCCGGAACCACCGGTGCGACTCGCCGGAACCACCCCCGGACATGCAAAATCACCTGCCGGCTACGCCAGAAACACTTGGCGAACACACCGGAATCACCTGCCGGGCATGTCGGAAGCACCTCTCAGACATGTCAGAACCACGTGCCAAGGACACCGGAAGCACCTGCCGAGCACGCCGGAACCACCTGCTTGACTCGCCAGAACCACCTGCCGCACACGCCAAAATCACCTGCCAGGTATGCCAGAACCACTTTTTGGACACTCCGAAATCATCTGCCGGACATGCCAGAACCAGCTCTCAGACACACCAGAACCACATGCCGGACACGCCGGAAGCACCTGCTGAGCATGCCTGAGCCACCTGCTCGACTCGCAAGAAACACCTGCCGGACACGCCAAAATCACCTGCCGAGTACGCCAGAACCACTTGGCGGACACTCCGGAATCACAGGTCGGGCATGCCGGAACCACCTCTCAGACTTGCCAGAACCATGTTCCGGACACGCCGGTACCACCTGCCGAGTATGCCGGAACCACCTGATCCACTCCCGAGGACCACCTGCTGGACACGCCAAAATCACCTGCTGGCTACGCCAGAACCACTCGGCAGACACTCCGGAATAAGCTGCCGGGCATGCCGGAACCACCTCTTAGACATGCCAGAAGGACGTGTCGGACACGCCGGAAACACCTACCGGACAGACCGGAACCACCTGCCAGACATCCCGGAACCACCTGCCGAGCACGCCGGAGCCGCCTGCTCGATAGGCTGGAACCACCTGCCAGACAGGCCAAAATCAACAGCTGGCTGTGCGAGAACCATCTGGCGGACAGTCCGGAATCACCTGCCGGGCATGCAGGAACCACCTCTCAGATGTAACGGAACCACGAGCCGGACACGCTGGAACCACGTCCTGGGCAGTCTGGAACCACCTACCGATCACTCTGGAACCACCTGCTCGACTCGCACGACCCACGTGCTGGACACGCCAAAATGAACTTTCGGCTACACCAGAACCACTTACCCGACACTCCAGAATCACCTGCCTGGCATGCCAGAACCACCTCTCACACGTTCTTGAAGCACGTGCCGGACATGCCGGAACGACCTATCGGACAGAACGGAACCACCTGCCAGACACGCCGGAACCACCTGCTGAACACGCCACAGCCACCTGCTCGACTCGCCGGATCCACCGGCCGGAGAGGCCAATATCAACTGCTGGCTAAGCCAGAACCACCTGGGGGACAGTCTGGAATCACCTGCCAGCCATGGCGGAACCACCTCTCAGACGTACAAGAACCACGTGCCGGACAAGCTGGAAACACTTACTGGACAGACTGGAACCACCTGCCGGCCACGCCTGAACCACCTGCCGAGCACGACGGAACCACCTGCCGGACACGCCAAAATCACCTGCGGGGTACACCAGAACCACTTGGAGAACTCTCCGGGATGACCTGCCGGGCATGCTGGAACCACCTCTCAGACGTACCAGAAGCACGTGTCGGACACCCCAGCACCACATGCCGGACAGACCGCAACCACCTGCCGGACACGCCGGAACCACCGGCTCGACCCGCCGGAACCACCGCCGGACATGCAAAATCACCTGCCGGCTACGCCAGAACCACTTGGCGAACACTCCGGAATCACCTGCCGGGCATGCCGGAACCACCTCTCAGACATGCCAGAACCACGTGCCAATGACCCCGGAAGCACCTGCCGAGCACGCCGGAACCACCTGCTCGACTCGCCAGAACCACCTGCCGGACACGCCAAAATCACCTGCCGGCTATGCCACAACCACTCGGCAGGCACTCCGGTATCAGCTGCCGGGCATGCCGGAACCACCTCTCAGAGGTGCCAGAACCACATGCCGGAGAGACTGGAAGCAACTGCCGAGCTCGCCGGAAACACCTGCTGGACATGCCGGAACCACCTGCCTGACAGTCCAAAATCATATGCCGGCTATGCCAAAACCACTTGGTGGACACTCCAGAATCACCTGGAGGGCATGCCGGAACCACGTCATGGACAGACTGCAAACACCTGCCGGACACGCCAGAACCACCTGCTCGACTCGCCAGAACCACCTGCCGCACACGCCAAAATCACCTGCCAGGTATGCCAGAACCACTTTGTGGACACTCCGAAATCATCTGCCGGACATGCCAGAACCAGCTCTCAGACACACCAGAACCACATGCCGGACACGCCGGAAGCACCTGCTGAGCATGCCTGAGCCACCTGCTCGACTCGCAAGAAACACCTGCCGGACATGCCAAAATCACCTGCCGAGTACGCCAGAACCACTCAGCAGACACTCCGGAATAACCTGCCGGGCATGCCGGAACCACCTCTTAGACATGCCAGAAGGACGTGTCGGACACGCCGGAAACACCTACCGGACAGACCGGAACCACCTGCCAGAGATCCCGGAACCACCTGCCGAGCACGCCGGAGCCGCCTGCTCGATAGGCTGGAACCACCTGCCAGACAGGCCAAAATCAACAGCTGGCTTTGCGAGAACCATCTGGCGGACAGTCCGGAATCACCTGCCGGGCATGCAGGAACCACCTCTCAGATGTAACGGAACCACGAGCCGGACACCCTGGAACCACGTCCTGGGCAGTCTGGAACCACCTACCGAGCACTCTGGAACCACCTGCTCGACTCGCACGACCCACGTGCTGGACACGCCAAAATGAACTTTCGGCTGCACCAGAACCACTTACCCAACACTCCAGAATCATCTGCCTGGCATGCCAGAACCACCTCTCACACGTTCCAGAAGCACGTGCCGGACATTCCGGAACGACCTATCGGACAGAACGGAACCACCTGCCAGACACGCCGGAACCACCTGCTGAACACGCCACAGCCACCTGCTCGACTCGCCGGATCCACCGGCCGGACAGGCCAATATCAACTGCTGGCTATGCCAGAACCACCTGGGGGACAGTCCGGAATCACCTGCCAGCCATGGCGGAACCACCTCTCAGACGTACAAGAACCACGTGCCGGACAAGCTGGAAACACTTACTGGACAGACTGGAACCACCTGCCGGCCACGCCTGAACCACCTGCCGAGCACGACGGAACCACCTGCCGGACACGTCAAAATCACCTGCGGGGTACACCAGAACCACTTGGAGAACTCTCCGGGATGACCTGCCGGGCATGCTGGAACCACCTCTCAGACGTACCAGAAGCACGTGGCGGACACCCCAGCACAACCTGCCGGACAGACCGCAACCACCTGCCGTACAGACCGCAACCATTGGCTCGACCCGCCGGAACCACCGCCGGACATGCAAACTCACCTACCGGCTACGCCAGAACCACTTGGCGAACTCTCCAGAATCACCTGCCGGGCATGCCGGAACCAACTCTCAGACATGCCAGAACCACGTGCCAATGACCCCGGAAGCACCTGCCGAGCACGCTGGAACCACCTGCTCGACTCGCCAGAACCACCTGCCGGACACGCCAAAATCACCTGCCGGCTACGCCACAACCACTCGGCAGGCACTCCGGTATCAGCTGCCGGGCATGCCGGAACCACCTCTCAGAGGTGCCAGAACCACATGCCGGAGAGACTGGAAGCAAGTGCCGAGCTCGCCGGAAACACCTGCTGGACATGCCGGAACCACCTGCCTGACAGTCCAAAATCATATGCCGGCTATGCCAAAACCAATTGGTGGACACTCCAGAATCACCTGGAGGGCATGTTGGAACCAGCTCTCAGAGGTGCCACAACAACATGCTGGAGACTGCGGAAGCACCTGCTGAGAAGGCCGGAACTTCCTGATCCACTCCACAGAACCACCTGCTGGACATGCCAAAATCACCTGCCGGCTACGCCACAACCAGTTGGTGAACACTTCGGAATCAGCTGCCGGGCTTGCTGGAAGCACCTGCCGGTCACGCCAATATCACCTGCCAGCTACGCCAGAACCGCTTGGCGGACACTCCGGAAACACCTGTCGGGCCTGCCAGAACCACATCTCAGACGTGCCAGAACCATGTGCCCGAGATGCCGGAACCACACCCCGAACAGACTGAAACAACCTGCCAGACCCGCCTGAACCACCTGCCGAGCACACTGGAACCACCTGCTCGACTCGCCGGAACCACCTACCTGACACGCAAAAACCACCGGCCGGGTATGCCAGAACCACTTGGTGGTCACTCCGGAATCATCTGCCAGACATGCCAGAGGCAGCTCTCAGACACACCAGAACAACCTGCCAGAGACGCCAGAAGCACCTGCTGAGCATGCCTGAGCCACCTGCTCGACTCGCAAGAAACACCTGCCACACACGCCAAAATCACCTGCCTGCTAAACCAGAAGCACTTGGCAGACAAGCCGGAATCACGTGAAGGGCATGCCGTCACAATCTCTCAGACGTGCCAGAACCTCGTGCTGGACACCCCAGAACACCCTGCCGGACAGACCGGAACCACCTGCCGGACACGCCGGAACCACCGGCGCGACTCGCCGCAACCACCCCCGGACATGCAAAATCACCTGCCGGCTACGCCAGAAACACTTGGCGAACACACCGGAATCACCTGCCGGGCATGTCGGAAGCACCTCTCAGACATGTCAGAACCACGTGCCAAGGACACCGGAAGCACCTGCCGAGCACGCCGGAACCACCTGCTCGACTCGCCAGAACCACCTGCCGCACACGCCAAAATCACCTGCCAGGTATGCCAGAACCACTTTTTGGACACTCCGAAATCATCTGCCGGACATGCCAGAACCAGCTCTCAGACACACCAGAACCACATGCCGGACACGCCGGAAGCACCTGCTGAGCATGCCTGAGCCACCTGCTCGACTCGCAAGAAACACCTGCCGGACACGCCAAAATCACCTGCCGAGTACGCCAGAACCACTTGGCGGACACTCCGGAATCACAGGTCGGGCATGTCGGAACCACCTCTCAGACTTGCCAGAACCATGTTCCGGACACGCCGGTACCACCTGCCGAGTATGCCGGAACCACCTGATCCACTCCCGAGGACCACCTGCTGGACACGCCAAAATCACCTGCTGGCTACGCCAGAACCACTCGGCAGACACTCCGGAATAAGCTGCCGGGCATGCCGGAACCACCTCTTAGACATGCCAGAAGGACGTGTCGGACACGCCGGAAACACCTACCGGACAGACCGGAACCACCTGCCAGACATCCCGGAAACACATGCCAAGCACGCCGTAGCCGCCTGCTCGATAGGCCGGAACCACCTGCCAGACAGGGCAAAATCAACAGCTGGCTATGCTAAACCACCTGGCGGACAGTCCAAAATCACCTGCCTGGCATGCAGGAAACACCTCTCAGACGTAACAGAACCACGTTCCGGACACGCTGGAACCACATCCTGGACAGACTGGAACCACCTGCCGAGCTCGCCGGAACCACCTGCTCGACTGGCAGGACAATCGTGCCGGACACGCCAAAAGGAACTGCCGGCTACACCAGAACCACTTAACCGACACTCCAGAATCACCTGCCTGGCATGCCAGAACCACCTCTCAGACGTGCCAGAAGCACGTGCCGGACATGCCGGTACGACCTACGGGACAGACCGGAACCACCTGCCTGACATGCCGGAACCACCTGCCGAGCACACCAGAGCCACCTGCTCCCCTTGCCGGAACCACCTGCCAGACAGGCCAAAATCAACAGCTGGCTGTGCGAGAACCACCTGGGGGACAGTCCGGAATCACCTGCCAGCCATGGCGGAACCACCTCTCAGACGTACCAGAACCACGTGCCGGACAATCTGGAAACACGTACTGGACAGACTGGAACCACCTGCCGGCCACGCCTGAACCACCTGCCGAGCACGACGGAACCACCTGCCGGACACGCCAAAATCACCTGCGGGCTACTCCACAACCACTTGGAGGACTCTCCGGGATGACCTGCCGGGCATGCTGGAACCACCTCTCAGACGCGCCAGAACCATGTGGCAGAGAGTCCGGAATCACCTGTTGGGCAAGTGGAACCACCTCTGAGACGTACCAGAACCAACTGCCGGACACGCCAAAATCACCTGCTGGCTACGCCAGAACCACTTGGCGGACACTCCGGAATCAGCTGCCGGGCATGCCAGCACAACCTCTCAGAAGTGCCAGAAGCACGTGCCGGACAGGCTGGAACCATCTCCCGGACAGACTGGAACCACAGGAAGCACTCGCCGGAACCACCTGCTTGACTCACCGGTCCCACCTGCAGGACACACCAAAATCACCTGCCCGCTACACCAGAACCACGTGGGGCACAAGCCGGAATCACGTGAAGGGCATGCCGGCACAACCTCACAGACGTGCCAGAACCTCCTGCCGGACACCTCAGAACCACCTGCCAGACAGACTGCAACCACCTGCCGGACACGCGGGAACCACCGGCTCGACCCGCCGGAACCCCTGCCAGACATGCAAAATCACCTGCCGGCTACACCAGAACCACTTGGCAAACACTCCAGAATCACCTGCCTGGCATGCCAGAACCACCTCTCACACGTTCCAGAAGCACGTGCCGGACATGCCTGAACGACCTATCGGACAGAACGGAACCACCTGCCAGACACGCCGGAACCACCTGCTGAACACGCCACAGCCACCTGCTCGACTCGCCGGATCCACCGGCCGGACAGGCCAATATCAACTGCTGGCTATGCCAGAACCACCTGGGGGACAGTCCGGAATCACCTGCCAGCCATGGCGGAACCACCTCTCAGACGTACAAGAACCACGTGCCGGACAAGCTGGAAACACTTACTGGACAGACTGGAACCACCTGCCGGCCACGCCTGAACCACCTGCCGAGCACGATGGAACCACCTGCCGGACACGCCAAAATCACCTGCGGGGTACACCAGAACCACTTGGAGAACTCTCCGGGATGACCTGCCGGGCATGCTGGAACCACCTCTCAGACGTACCAGAAGCACGTGGCGGACACCCCAGCACCACCTGCCGGACAGACCGCAACCACCTGCCGGACAGGCCGGAACCACCGGCTCGACCCGCCGGAACCACCGCCGGAAATGCAAAATCACCTGCCGGCTACGCCAGAACCACTTGGCGAACACTCCGGAATCACCTGCCGGGCATGCCGGAACCACGTCTCAGACATGCCAGAACCACGTGACAATGACCCCGGAAGCACCTGCCGAGCACGCCGGAACCACCTGCTCGGCTCGCCAGACCCACCTGCCGGACACGCCAAAATCACCTGCCGGCTACGCCACAACCACTCGGCAGGCACTCCGGTATCAGCTGCCGGGCATGCCGGAACCACCTCTCAGAGGTGCCAGAACCACATGCCGGAGAGACTGGAAGCAACTGCCGAACTCGCCGGAAACACCTGCTGGACATGCCGGAACCACCTGCCTGACAGTCCAAAATCATATGCCGGCAATGCCAAAACCACTTGGTGGACACTCCAGAATCACCTGGAGGGCATGCCGGAACCACGTCATGGACAGACTGCAAACACCTGCCGGACACGCCAGAACCACCTTCTCGAGTCGCCAGAACCACCTGCCGGACACGCCAAAATCACCTGCCGGCTACGCCACAACCAGTTGGTGAACACTTCGGAATCACCTGCCGCGCTTGCCAGAACCACCTGCCGGTCACGCCAAAATCACCTGCCGGCTACGCCAGAACCACTCGGCAGAGACTCCGGAACCACCTCCAGGAGAGACCGGAATCACCTGCCGGACACGCCGGAACCACCTGCTTGACTCGCCAGAACCACCTGCCGGACACGCCAAAATCACCTGCCGGCTACGCCAGAACCACTGGGCAGAGACTCCGGAACCACCTCCAGGACAGACCGGAATCACCTGCCGGACACGCCGGGACCACCTGCTTGACTCGCGAGAACCACCTGCCGGACACGCCAAAATCACCAGCCGGCTACTCCACAACCACTTGTCGGACACTCCAGAATCACCTGCCGGGCATGTTGGAACCACCTCTCAGAGGTGCCACAACAACATGCTGGAGACTGCGGAAGCACCTGCTGAGAAGGCCGGAAGTTCCTGATCCACTCCACAAAACCACCTGCTGGACACGCCAAAATCACCTGCCGGCTACGCCACAACCAGTTGGTGAACACTTCGGAATCAACTGCCGGGCTTGCTGGAAGCACCTGCCGGTCACGCCAATATCACCTGCCAGGTACGCCAGAACCGCTTGGCGGACACTCCGGAAACACCTGTCGGGCCTGCCAGAACCACATCTCAGACGTGCCAGAACCATGTGCCCGAGATGCCGGAACCACACCCCGAACAGACTGAAACCACCTGCCAGACCCGCCTGAACCACCTGCCGAGCACACTGGAACCACCTGCTCGACTCGCCGGAACCACCTACCTGACACGCAAAAACCACCGGCCGGGTATGCCAGAACCACTTGGTGGTCACTCCGGAATCATCTGCCAGACATGCCAGAAGCAGCTCTCAGACACACCAGAACAACCTGCCGGAGACGCCAGAAGCACCTGCTGAGCATGCCTGAGCCACCTGCTCGACTCGCAAGAAACACCTGCCAGACACGCCAAAATCACCTGCCTGCTACACCAGAAGCACTTGGCAGACAAGCCAGAATCACGAGAAGGGCATGCCGTCACAATCTCTCAGACGTGCCAGAACCTCATGCTGGACACCCCAGAACACCCTGCCGGACAGACCGGAACCACCTGCCGGACACGCCGGAACCACCGGCGCGACTCGCCGCAACCACCCCCGGACATGCAAAATCACCTGCCGGCTACGCCAGAAACACTTGGCGAACACACCGGAATCACCTGCCGGGCATGTCGGAAGCACCTCTCAGACATGTCAGAACCACGTGCCAAGGACACCGGAAGCACCTGCCGAGCACGCCGGAACCACCTGCTCGACTCGCCAGAACCACCTGCCGCACACGCCAAAATCACCTGCCAGGTATGCCAGAACCACTTTTTGGACACTCCGAAATCATCTGCCGGACATGCCAGAACCAGCTCTCAGACACACCAGAACCACATGCCGGACACGCCGGAAGCACCTGCTGAGCATGCCTGAGCCACCTGCTCGACTCGCAAGAAACACCTGCCGGACACGCCAAAATCACCTCCGAGTACGCCAGAACCACTTGGCGGACACTCCGGAATCACAGGTCGGGCATGTCGGAACCACCTCTCAGACTTGCCAGAACCATGTTCCGGACACGCCGGTACCACCTGCCGAGTATGCCGGAACCACCTGATCCACTCCCGAGGACCACCTGCTGGACACGCCAAAATCACCTGCTGGCTACGCCAGAACCACTCGGCAGACACTCCGGAATAAGCTGCCGGGCATGCCGGAACCACCTCTTAGACATGCCAGAAGGACGTGTCGGACACGCCGGAAACACCTACCGGACAGACCGGAACCACCTGCCAGACATCCCGGAACCACTTGCCTAGCACGCCGGAGCCGCCTGCTCGATAGGCCGAAACCACCTGCCAGACAGGCCAAAATCAACAGCTGGCTATGCCTGAACCACCTGGCGGACAGTCCAAAATCACCTGCCTGGCATGCAGGAACCACCTCTCAGACGTAACAGAACCACGTTCCGGACACGCTGGAACCACATCCTGGACAGACTGGAACCACCTGCCGAGCTCGCCGGAACCACCTGCTCGACTGGCAGGACAATCGTGCCGGACACGCCAAAAGTAACTGCCGGCTACACCAGAACCACTTAACCGACACTCCAGAATCACCTGCCTGGCATGCCAGAACCACCTCTCAGACGTGCCAGAAGCACGTGCCGGACATGCCGGAACGACCTACGGGACAGACCGGAACCACCTGCCTGACATGCCCGAACCACCTGCCGAGCACGCCAGAGCCACCTGCTCCCCTTGCCGGAACCACCTGCCAGACAGGCCAAAATCAACAGCTGGCTGTGCGAGAACCACCTGGGGGACAGTCCGGAATCACCTGCCAGCCATGGCGGAACCACCTCTCAGACGTACCAGAACCACGTGCCGGACAATCTGGAAACACGTACTGGACAGACTGGAACCACCTGCCGGCCACGCCTGAACCACCTGCCGAGCACGACGGAACCACCTGCCGGACACGCCAAAATCACCTGCGGGCTACTCCACAACCACTTGGAGGACTCTCCGGGATGACCTGCCGGGCATGCTGGAACCACCTCTCAGACGCGCCAGAACCATGTGGCAGACAGTCCGGAATCACCTGTTGGGCATGTGGAACCACCTCTGAGACGTACCAGAACCACCTGCCGGACACGCCAAAATCACCTGCCGGCTACGCCAGAACCACTTGGCGGACACTCCGGAATCACCTGCCGGGCATGCCAGCACAACCTCTCAGAAGTGCCAGAAGCACGTGCCGGACAGGCCGGAACCATCTCCCGGACAGACTGGAACCACAGGAAACACTCGCTGGAACCACCTGCTTGACTCACCGGTCCCACCTGCAGGACACACCAAAATCACCTGCCCGCTACACCAGAACCACTTTGCGCACAAGCCGGAATCACGTGAAGGGCATGCCGGCACAACCTCACAGACGTGCCAGAACCTCCTGCCGGACACCTCAGAACCACCTGCCAGACAGACTGCAACCACCTGCCGGACACGCGGGAACCACCGGCTCGACCCGCCGGAACCACTGCCAGACATGCAAAATCACCTGCCGGCTACACCAGAACCACTTGGCAAACAATCCGGAATCACCTGAAGGGCATGCCGGAACCACCTCTCAGACATGCCAGAACCACGTGCCAATGACACCAGAAGCACCTGCCGAGCATGCCGGAACCACCTGCTCGACTCGCCAGAACCACCTGCCAGTCATGCAAAAATCACCTGCCGGCTTCGCCACAACCAGTTGGTGAACACTTCCCCATCACCTGCCGGGCTTGCTGGAACCACCTGCCGGTCACGTCAAAATCACCTGCCAACTACGCCAGAACCACTTGTCGACACTGCGGAAACACCTGTCGGGCCGGCCAGAACTACATCTCAGACGTGCCAGAACCTTGTGCGTGTGATGCCGGAACCACACCCCGAACAGACGGAAACCACCTGCCAGACCCGCCTGAACCACCTGCCGAGCACGCCGGAGCCACCTGTTCGACTCACCGGAAGCACCTGCCAGACAGGCCAAAATCAACAGCTGGCTATGCGAGAACCATCTGGCGGACAGTCCGGAATCACCTGCCGGGCATGCAGGAACCACCTCTCAGATGTAACGGAACCACGAGCCGGACACGCTGGAACCACGTCCTGGACAGACTGGAACCACCTGCCGAGCACTCCGGAACCACCTGCTCGACTCGCACGACCCACATGCTGGACACGCCAAAATGAACTTTCGGCTACACCAGAACCACTTACCCGACACTCCAGAATCACCTGCCTGGCATGCCAGAACCACCTCTCACACGTTGCAGAAGCACGTGCCGGACATGCCGGAACGACCGATCGGACAGAACGGAACCACCTGCCAGACACGCCGGAACCACCTGCTGAACACGCCACAGCCACCTGCTCGACTCGCCGGATCCACCGGCCGGACAGGCCAATATCAACTGCTGGCTATGCCAGAACCACCTGGGGGACAGTCCGGAATCACCTGCCAGCCATGGCGGAACCACCTCTCAGACGTACAAGAACCACGTGCCGGACAAGCTGGAAACACTTACTGGACAGACTGGAACCACCTGCCGGCCACGCCTGAACCACCTGCCGAGCACGATGGAACCACCTGCCGGACACGCCAAAATCACCTGCGGGGTACACCAGAACCACTTGGAGAACTCTCCGGGATGACCTGCCGGGCATGCTGGAACCACCTCTCAGACGTACCAGAAGCACGTGGCGGACACCCCAGCACCACCTGCCGGACAGACCGCAACCACCTGCCGGACAGGCCGGAACCACCGGCTCGACCCGACGGAACCACCGCCAGACATGCAAAATCACCTGCCGGCTACGCCAGAACCACTTGGCGAACACTCCGGAATCACCTGCCGGGCATGCCGGAACCACCTCTCAGACATGCCAGAACCACGTGCCAATGACCCCGGAAGCACCTGTCGAGCACGCCGGAACCACCTGCTCGACTCGCCAGAACCACCTCCCGGACACGCCAAAATCACCTGCCGGCTACGCCACAACCACTCGGCAGGCACTCCGGTATCAGCTGCCGGGCATGCCGGAACCACCTCTCAGAGGTGCCAGAACCACATGCCGGAGAGACTGGAAGCAACTGCCGAACTCGCCGGAAACACCTGCTGGACATGCCGGAACCACCTGCCTGACAGTCCAAAATCATATGCCGGCTATGCCAAAACCACTTGGTGGACGCTCCAGAATCTCCTGGAGGGCATGCCGGAACCACGTCATGGACAGACTGCAAACACCTGCCAGACACGCCAAAACCACCTTCTCGAGTCGCCAGAACCACCTGCCGGACACGCCAAAATCACCTGCCGGCTACGCCACAACCAGTTGGTGAACACTTCGGAATCACCTGCCGCGCTTGCCGGAACCACCTGCCGGTCACGCCAAAATCACCTGCCGGCTACGCCAGAACCACTCGGCAGAGACTCCGGAACCACCTCCAGGACAGACCAGAATCACCTGCCGGACACGCCGGAACCACCTGCTCGACTCGCCAGAGCCACCTGCCGGACACGCCAAAATCACCTGCCGGCTACGCCAGAACCACTCGGCAGAGACTCCGGAACCACCTCCAGGACAGACCGGAATCACCTGCCGGACACGCCAGGACAACCTGCTTGACTCGCCAGAACCACCTGCCGGACACGCCAAAATCACCAGCCGGCTACTCCACAACCACTTGTCGAACACTCCAGAATCACCTGCCGGGTATGTTGGAAGCACCTCTCAGACGCGCCAGAACCATGTGGCAGAGAGTCCGGAATCACCTGTTGGGCATGTGGAACCACCTCTGAGACGTACCAGAACCACCTGCCGGACACGCCAAAATCACCTGCCGGCTATGCCAGAACCACTTGGCGGACACTCCGGAATCACCTGCTGGGCATGCCAGAACCAGCTCTCAGAAACACCAGAACCACATGCTGGACACGCCGGAAGCACCTGCTGAGCATGCCTGAGCCACCTGCTCGACTCGCAAGAAACACCTGCCGGACACGCCAAAATCACCTGCCGAGTACGCCAGAACCACTTGGCGGACACTCCGGAATCACAGTTCGGGCATGCCAGAACCACCTCTCAGACTTGCCAGAACCATGGTCCGGACACGCCGGTACCACCTGCCGAGTATGCCGGAACCACCTGATCCACTCCCGAGGACCACCTGCTGGACACGCCAAAATCACCTGCTGGCTACGCCAGATCCACTCGGCAGACACTCCGGAATAACCTGCCAGGCATGCCGGAACCACCTATTAGACATGCCAGAAGGACGTGTCGGACACGCCGGAAACACCTACCGGACAGACCGGAACCACCTGCCAGACATCCAGGAACCACCTGCCGAGCACGCCGGAGCTGCGTGCTCGATAGGCCAGAACCACCTGCCAGACAGGCCAAAATCAACAGCTGGCTATGCTAGAAACACCTGGCGGACAGTCCAAAATCACCTGCCTGGCATGCAGGAACCACCTCTCAGACGTAACAGAACCACGTTCCGGACACGCTGGAACCACATCCTGGACAGACTGGAACCACCTGCCGAGCTCGCCGGAACCACCTGCTCGACTGGCAGGACAATCGTGCCGGACACGCCAAAAGGAACTGCCGGCTACACCAGAACCACTTAACCGACACTCCAGAATCACCTGCCTGGCATGCCAGAACCACCTCTCAGACGTGCCAGAAGCACGTGCCGGACATGCCGGGACGACCTACGGGACAGACCGGAACCACCTGCCTGACATGCCGGAACCACCTGCCGAGCACGCCAGAGCCACCTGCTCCCCTTGCCGGAACCACCTGCCAGACAGGCCAAAATCAACAGCTGGCTGTGCGAGAACCACCTGGGGGACAGTCCGGAATCACCTGCCAGCCATGGCGGAACCACCTCTCAGACGTACCAGAACCACGTGCCGGACAATCTGGAAACACGTACTGGACAGACTGGAACCACCTGCTGGCCACGCCTGAACCACCTGCCGAGCACGACGGAACCACCTGCCGGACACGCCAAAATCACCTGCGGGCTACTCCACAACCACTTGGAGGACTCTCCGGGATGACCTGCCAGGCATGCTGGAACCACCTCTCAGACGCGCCAGAACCATGTGGCAGACAGTCCGGAATCACCTGTTGGGCATGTGGAACCACCTCTGAGACGTACCAGAACCACCTGCCGGACACGCCAAAATCACATGCCGGCTACACCAGAACCACTTGGCGGACACTCCGGAATCACCTGCCGGGCATGCCAGCACAACCTCTCAGAAGTGCCAGAAGCACGTGCCGGACAGGCCGGAACCATCTCCCGGACAGACTGGAACCACAGGAAACACTCGCCGGAACCACCTGCTTGACTCACCGGTCCCACCTGCAGGACACACCAAAATCACCTGCCCGCTACACCAGAACCACTTGGCGCACAAGCCGGAATCACGTGAAGGGCATGCCAGCACAACCTCACAGACGTGCCAGAACCTCCTGCCGGACACCTCAGAACCACCTGCCAGACAGACTGCAACCACCTGCCGGACACGCGGGAACCACCGGCTCGACCCGCCGGAACCACTGCCAGACATGCAAAATCACCTGCCGGCTACACCAGAACCACTTGGCAAACAATCCGGAATCACCTGAAGGGCATGCCGGAACCACCTCTCAGACATGCCAGAACCACGTGCCAATGACACCAGAAGCACCTGCCGAGCATGCCGGAACCACCTGCTCGACTCGCCAGAACCACCTGCCAGTCATGCAAAAATCACCTGCCGGCTTCGCCACAACCAGTTGGTGAACACTTCCCCATCACCTGCCGGGCTTGCTGGAACCACCTGCCGGTCACGTCAAAATCACCTGCCAACTACGCCAGAACCACTTGTCGACACTGCGTAAACACCTGTCGGGCCGGCCAGAACTACATCTCAGACGTGCCAGAACCTTGTGCGTGTGATGCCGGAACCACACCCCGAACAGACGGAAACCACCTGCCAGACCCACCTGAACCACCTGCCGAGCACGCCGGAGCCACCTGTTCGACTCACCGGAAGCACCTGCCAGACAGGCCAAAATCAACAGCTGGCTATGCGAGAACCATCTGGCGGACAGTCCGGAATCACCTGCCGGGCATGCAGGAACCACCTCTCAGATGTAACGGAACCACGAGCCGGACACGCTGGAACCACGTCCTGGACAGACTGGAACCACCTGCCGAGCACTCCGGAACCACCTGCTCGACTCGCACGACCCACGTGCTGGACACGCCAAAATGAACTTTCGGCTACACCAGAACCACTTACCCGACACTCCAGAATCACCTGCCTGGCATGCCAGAACCACCTCTCACACGTTCCAGAAGCACGTGCCGGACATGCCGGAACGACCGATCGGACAGAACGGAACCACCTGCCAGACACGCCGGAACCACCTGCTGAACACGCCACAGCCACCTGCTCGACTCGCCGGATCCACCGGCCGGACAGGCCAATATCAACTGCTGGCTATGCCAGAACCACCTGGGGGACAGTCCGGAATCACCTGCCAGCCATGGCGGAACCACCTCTCAGACGTACAAGAACCACGTGCCGGACAAGCTCGAAACACTTACTGGACAGACTGGAACCACCTGCCGGCCACGCCTGAACCACCTGCCGAGCACGATGGAACCACCTGCCGGACACGCCAAAATCACCTGCGGGGTACACCAGAACCACTTGGAGAACTCTCTGGGATGACCTGCCGGGCATGCTGGAACCACCTCTCAGACGTACCAGAAGCACGTGGCGGACACCCCAGCACCACCTGCCGGACAGACCGCAACCACCTGCCAGACAGGCCGGAACCACCGGCTCGACCCGACGGAACCACCGCCGGAAATGCAAAATCACCTGCCGGCTACGCCAGAACCACTTGGCGAACACTCCGGAATCACCTGCCGGGCATGCCGGAACCACCTCTCAGACATGCCAGAACCACGTGCCAATGACCCCGGAAGCACCTGTCGAGCACACCGGAACCACCTGCTCGACTCGCCAGAACCACCTGCCGGACACGCCAAAATAACCTGCCGGCTACGCCACAACCACTCGGCAGGCACTCCGGTATCAGCTGCCGGGCATGCCGGAACCACCTCTCAGAGGTGCCAGAACCACATGCCGGAGAGACTGGAAGCAACTGCCGAACTCGCCGGAAACACCTGCTGGACATGCCGGAACCACCTGCCTGACAGTCCAAAATCATATGCCGGCTATGCCAAAACCACTTGGTGGACGCTCCAGAATCTCCTGGAGGGCATGCCGGAACCACGTCATGGACAGACTGCAAACACCTGCCAGACACGCCAGAACCACCTTCTCGAGTCGCCAGAACCACCTGCCGGCCACGCCAAAATCACCTGCCGGCTACGCCACAACCAGTTGGTGAACACTTCGGAATCACCTGCCGCGCTTGCCGGAACCACCTGCCGGTCACGCCAAAATCACCTGCCGGCTACGCCAGAACCACTCGGCAGAGACTCCGGAACCACCTCCAGGACAGACCAGAATCACCTGCCGGACACGCCGGAACCACCTGCTCGACTCGCCAGAGCCACCTGCCGGACACGCCAAAATCACCTGCCGGCTACGCCAGAACCACTCGGCAGAGACTCCGGAACCACCTCCAGGACAGACCGGAATCACCTGCCGGACACGCCAAAATCACCTGCCGGCTATGCCAGAACCACTTGGCGGACACTCCGGAATCACCTGCCGGGCATGCCAGAACCAGCTCTCAGAAACACCAGAACCACATGCTGGACACGCCGGAAGCACCTGCTGAGCATGCCTGAGCCACCTGCTCGACTCGCAAGAAACAACTGCCGGACATGCCAAAATCACCTGCCGAGTACGCCAGAACCACTTGGCGGAAACTCCGGAATCACAGGTCGGGCATGCCAGAACCACCTCTCAGACTTGCCAGAACCATGTTCCGGACACGCCGGTACCACCTGCCGAGTATGCCGGAACCACCTGATCCACTCCCGAGGACCACCTGCTGGACACGCCAAAATCACCTGCTGGCTACGCCAGAACCACTCGGCAGACACTCCGGAATAAGCTGCCGGGCATGCCGGAACCACCTCTTAGACATGCCAGAAGGATGTGTCGGACACGCCGGAAACACCTACCGGACAGACCGGAACCACCTGCCGAGCACGCCGGAGCTGCGTGTTCGATAGGCCGGAACCACCTGCTAGACAGGCCAAAATCAACAGCTGGCTATGCTAGAAACACCTGGCGGACAGTCCAAAATCTCCTGCCTGGCATGCAGGAACCACCTCTCAGACGTAACAGAACCACGTTCCGGACACGCTGGAACCACATCCTGGACAGACTGGAACCACCTGCCGAGCTCGCCGGAACCACCTGCTCGACTGGCAGGACAATCATGCCAGACACGCCAAAAGGAACTGCCGGCTACACCAGAACCACTTAACCGACACTCCAGAATCACCTGCCTGGCATGCCAGAACCACCTCTCAGACGTGCCAGAAGCACGTGCCGGACATGCCGGAACGACCTACGGGACAGACCGGAACCACCTGCCTGACATGCCCGAACCACCTGCCGAGCACGCCAGAGCCACCTGCTCCCCTTGCCGGAACCACCTGCCAGACAGGCCAAAATCAACAGCTGGCTGTGCGAGAACCACCTGGGGGACAGTCCGGAATCACCTGTCAGCCATGGCGGAACCACCTCTCAGACGTACCAGAACCACGTGCCGGACAATCTGGAAACACGTACTGGACAGACTGGAACCACCTGCCGGCCACGCCTGAACCACCTGCCGAGCACGACGGAACCACCTGCCGGACACGCCAAAATCACCTGCGGGCTACTCCACAACCACTTGGAGGACTCTCTGGGATGACCTGCCGGGCATGCTGGAACCACCTCTCAGACGCGCCAGAACCATGTGGCAGACAGTCCGGAATCACCTGTTGGGCATGTGGAACCACCTCTGAGACGTACCAGAACCACCTGCCGGACACGCCAAAATCACCTGCCGGCTACGCCAGAACCACTTGGCGGACACTCCGGTATCACCTGCCGGGCATGCCAGCACAACCTCTCAGAAGTGCCAGAAGCACGTGCCGGACAGGCCGGAACCATCTCCCGGACAGACTGGAACCACAGGAAACACTCGCCGGAACCACCTGCTTGACTCACCGGTCCCACCTGCAGGACACACCAAAATCACCTGCCCGCTACACCAGAACCACTTGGCGCACAAGCCGGAATCACGTGAAGGGCATGCCGGCACAACCTCACAGATGTGCCAGAACCTCCTGCCGGACACCTCAGAACCACCTGCCAGACAGACTGCAACCACCTGCCGGACACGCGGGAACCACCGGCTCGACCCGCCGGAACCACTGCCAGACATGCAAAATCACCTGCCGGCTACACCAGAACCACTTGGCAAACAATCCGGAATCACCTGAAGGGCATGCCGGAACCACCTCTCAGACATGCCAGAACCACGTGCCAATGACACCAGAAGCACCTGCCGAGCATGCCGGAACCACCTGCTCGACTCGCCAGAACCACCTGCCAGTCATGCAAAAATCACCTGCCGGCTTCACCACAACCAGTTGGTGAACACTTCCCCATCACCTGCCGGGCTTGCTGGAACCACCTGCCGGTCACGTCAAAATCACCTGCCAACTACGCCAGAACCACTTGTCGACACTGCGGAAACACCTGTCGGGCCGGCCAGAACTACATCTCAGACGTGCCAGAACCTTGTGCGTGTGATGCCGGAACCACACCCCGAACAGACGGAAACCACCTGCCAGACCCGCCTGAACCACCTGCCGAGCACGCCGGAGCCACCTGTTCGACTCACCGGAAGCACCTGCCAGACAGGCCAAAATCAACAGCTGGCTATGCGAGAACCATCTGGCGGACAGTCCGGAATCACCTGCCGGGCATGCAGGAACCACCTCTCAGATGTAACGGAACCACGAGCCGGACACGCTGGAACCACGTCCTGGACAGACTGGAACCACCTGCCGAGCACTCCGGAACCACCTGCTCGACTCGCACGACCCACGTGCTGGACACGCCAAAATGAACTTTCGGCTACACCAGAACCACTTACCCGACACTCCAGAATCACCTGCCTGGCATGCCAGAACCACCTCTCACACGTTCCAGAAGCACGTGCCGGACATGCCGGAACGACCGATCGGACAGAACGGAACCACCTGCCAGACACGCCGGAACCACCTGCTGAACACGCCACAGCCACCTGCTCGACTCGCCGGATCCACCGGCCGGACAGGCCAATATCAACTGCTGGCTATGCCAGAACCACCTGGGGGACAGTCCGGAATCACCTGCCAGCCATGGCGGAACCACCTCTCAGACGTACAAGAACCACGTGCCGGACAAGCTGGAAACACTTACTGGACAGACTGGAACCACCTGCCGGCCACGCCTGAACCACCTGCCGAGCACGATGGAACCACCTGCCGGACACGCCAAAATCACCTGCGGGGTACACCAGAACCACTTGGAGAACTCTCCGGGATGACCTGCCGGGCATGCTGGAACCACCTCTCAGACGTACCAGAAGCACGTTGCGGACACCCCAGCACCACCTGCCGGACAGGCCGGAACCACCGGCTCGACCCGCCGGAACCACCGCCGGACATGCAAAATCACCTGCCGGCTATGCCAGAACCACTTGGCGAACACTCCGGAATCACCTGCCGGGCATGCCGGAACCACCTCTCAGACATGCCAGAACCACGTGCCAATGACCCCGGAAGCACCTGCCGAGCACGCCGGAACCACCTGCTCGGCTCGCCAGAACCACCTGCCGGACACGCCAAAATCACCTGCCGGCTACGCCACAACCTCTCGGCAGGCACTCCGGTATCAGCTGCCGGGCATGCCGGAACCATCTCTCAGAGGTGCCAGAACCACATGCCGGAGAGACTGGAAGCAACTGCCGAACTCGCCGGAAACACCTGCTGGACATGCCGGAACCACCTGCCTGACAGTCCAAAATCATATGCCGGCTATGCCAAAAACACTTGGTGGACACTCCAGAATCACCTGGAGGGCATGCCGGAACCACGTCATGGACAGACTGCAAACACCTGCCGGACACGCCAGAACCACCTTCTCGACTCGCCAGAACCACCTGCCGGACACGCCAAAATCACCTGCCGGCTACGCCACAACCAGTTGGTGAACACTTCGGAATCACCTGCCGCGCTTGCCAGAACCACCTGCCGGTCACGGCAAAATCACCTGCCGGCTACGCCAGAACCACTCGGCAGAGACTCCGGAACCACCTCCAGGACAGACCGGAATCACCTTCCGGACACGCCGGAACCACCTGCTCGACTCGCCAGAACCACCTGCCGGACACGCCAAAATCACCTGCCGGCTACGCCAGAACCACTGGGCAGAGACTCCGGAACCACCTCCAGGACAGACCGGAATCACCTGCCGGACACGCCGGGACCACCTGCTTGACTCGCGAGAACCACCTGCCGGACACGCCAAAATCACCAGCCGGCTACTCCACAACCACTTGTCGGACACTCCAGAATCACCTGCCGGGCATGTTGGAACCACCTCTCAGAGGTGCCACAACAACATGCTGGAGACTGCGGAAGCACCTGCTGAGAAGGCCGGAAGTTCCTGATCCACTCCACAAAACCACCTGCTGGACACGCCAAAATCACCTGCCGGCTACGCCACAACCAGTTGGTGAACACTTCGGAATCAACTGCCGGGCTTGCTGGAAGCACCTGCCGGTCACGCCAATATCACCTGCCAGCTACGCCAGAACCGCTTGGCGGACACTCCGGAAACACCTGTCGGGCCTGCCAGAACCACATCTCAGACGTGCCAGAACCATGTGCCCGAGATGCCGGAACCACAGCCCGAACAGACTGAAACCACCTGCCAGACCCGCCTGAACCACCTGCCGAGCACACTGGAACCACCTGCTCGACTCGCCGGAACCACCTACCTGACACGCAAAAACCACCGGCCGGGTATGCCAGAACCACTTGGTGGTCACTCCGGAATCATCTGCCAGACATGCCAGAAGCAGCTCTCAGACACACCAGAACAACCTGCCGGAGACGCCAGAAGCACCTGCTGAGCATGCCTGAGCCACGTGCTCGACTCGCAAGAAACACCTGCCAGACACGCCAAAATCACCTGCCTGCTACACCAGAAGCACTTGGCAGACAAGCCAGAATCACGAGAAGGGCATGCCGTCACAATCTCTCAGACGTGCCAGAACCTCGTGCTGGACACCCCAGAACACCCTGCCGGACAGACCGGAACCACCTGCCGGACACGCCGGAACCACCGGTGCGACTCGCCGGAACCACCCCCGGACATGCAAAATCACCTGCCGGCTACGCCAGAAACACTTGGCGAACACACCGGAATCACCTGCCGGGCATGTCGGAAGCACCTCTCAGACATGTCAGAACCACGTGCCAAGGACACCGGAAGCACCTGCCGAGCACGCCGGAACCACCTGCTTGACTCGCCAGAACCACCTGCCGCACACGCCAAAATCACCTGCCAGGTATGCCAGAACCACTTTTTGGACACTCCGAAATCATCTGCCGGACATGCCAGAACCAGCTCTCAGACACACCAGAACCACATGCCGGACACGCCGGAAGCACCTGCTGAGCATGCCTGAGCCACCTGCTCGACTCGCAAGAAACACCTGCCGGACACGCCAAAATCACCTGCCGAGTACGCCAGAACCACTTGGCGGACACTCCGGAATCACAGGTCGGGCATGCCGGAACCACCTCTCAGACTTGCCAGAACCATGTTCCGGACACGCCGGTACCACCTGCCGAGTATGCCGGAACCACCTGATCCACTCCCGAGGACCACCTGCTGGACACGCCAAAATCACCTGCTGGCTACGCCAGAACCACTCGGCAGACACTCCGGAATAAGCTGCCGGGCATGCCGGAACCACCTCTTAGACATGCCAGAAGGACGTGTCGGACACGCCGGAAACACCTACCGGACAGACCGGAACCACCTGCCAGACATCCGGGAACCACCTGCCGAGCACGATGGAACCACCTGCCGGACACGCCAAAATCACCTGCGGGGTACACCAGAACGACTTGGAGAACTCTCCGGGATGACCTGCCGGGCATGCTGGAACCACCTCTCAGACGTACCAGAAGCACGTTGCGGACACCCCAGCACCACCTGCCGGACAGACCGCAACCACCTGCCGGACAGGCCGGAACCACCGGCTCGACCCGCCGGAACCACCGCCGGACATGCAAAATCACCTGCCGGCTATGCCAGAACCACTTGGCGAACACTCCGGAATCACCTGCCGGGCATGCCGGAACCACCTCTCAGACATGCCAGAACCACGTGCCAATGACCCCGGAAGCACCTGCCGAGCACGCCGGAACCACCTGCTCGGCTCGCCAGAACCACCTGCCGGACACGCCAAAATCACCTGCCGGCTACGCCACAACCTCTCGGCAGGCACTCCGGTATCAGCTGCCGGGCATGCCGGAACCATCTCTCAGAGGTGCCAGAACCACATGCCGGAGAGACTGGAAGCAACTGCCGAACTCGCCGGAAACACCTGCTGGACATGCCGGAACCACCTGCCTGACAGTCCAAAATCATATGCCGGCTATGCCAAAAACACTTGGTGGACACTCCAGAATCACCTGGAGGGCATGCCGGAACCACGTCATGGACAGACTGCAAACACCTGCCGGACACGCCAGAACCACCTTCTCGACTCGCCAGAACCACCTGCCGGACACGCCAAAATCACCTGCCGGCTACGCCACAACCAGTTGGTGAACACTTCGGAATCACCTGCCGCGCTTGCCAGAACCACCTGCCGGTCACGGCAAAATCACCTGCCGGCTACGCCAGAACCACTCGGCAGAGACTCCGGAACCACCTCCAGGACAGACCGGAATCACCTTCCGGACACGCCGGAACCACCTGCTCGACTCGCCAGAACCACCTGCCGGACACGCCAAAATCACCTGCCGGCTACGCCAGAACCACTGGGCAGAGACTCCGGAACCACCTCCAGGACAGACCGGAATCACCTGCCGGACACGCCGGGACCACCTGCTTGACTCGCGAGAACCACCTGCCGGACACGCCAAAATCACCAGCCGGCTACTCCACAACCACTTGTCGGACACTCCAGAATCACCTGCCGGGCATGTTGGAACCACCTCTCAGAGGTGCCACAACAACATGCTGGAGACTGCGGAAGCACCTGCTGAGAAGGCCGGAAGTTCCTGATCCACTCCACAAAACCACCTGCTGGACACGCCAAAATCACCTGCCGGCTACGCCACAACCAGTTGGTGAACACTTCGGAATCAACTGCCGGGCTTGCTGGAAGCACCTGCCGGTCACGCCAATATCACCTGCCAGCTACGCCAGAACCGCTTGGCGGACACTCCGGAAACACCTGTCGGGCCTGCCAGAACCACATCTCAGACGTGCCAGAACCATGTGCCCGAGATGCCGGAACCACACCCCGAACAGACTGAAACCACCTGCCAGACCCGCCTGAACCACCTGCCGAGCACACTGGAACCACCTGCTCGACTCGCCGGAACCACCTACCTGACACGCAAAAACCACCGGCCGGGTATGCCAGAACCACTTGGTGGTCACTCCGGAATCATCTGCCAGACATGCCAGAAGCAGCTCTCAGACACACCAGAACAACCTGCCAGAGACGCCAGAAGCACCTGCTGAGCATGCCTGAGCCACGTGCTCGACTCGCAAGAAACACCTGCCAGACATGCCAAAATCACCTGCCTGCTACACCAGAAGCACTTGGCAGACAAGCCAGAATCACGAGAAGGGCATGCCGTCACAATCTCTCAGACGTGCCAGAACCTCGTGCTGGACACCCCAGAACACCCTGCCGGACAGACCGGAACCACCTGCCGGACACGCCGGAACCACCGGTGCGACTCGCCGGAACCACCCCCGGACATGCAAAATCACCTGCCGGCTACGCCAGAAACACTTGGCGAACACACCGGAATCACCTGCCGGGCATGTCGGAAGCACCTCTCAGACATGTCAGAACCACGTGCCAAGGACACCGGAAGCACCTGCCGAGCACGCCGGAACCACCTGCTTGACTCGCCAGAACCACCTGCCGCACACGCCAAAATCACCTGCCAGGTATGCCAGAACCACTTTTTGGACACTCCGAAATCATCTGCCGGACATGCCAGAACCAGCTCTCAGACACACCAGAACCACATGCCGGACACGCCGGAAGCACCTGCTGAGCATGCCTGAGCCACCTGCTCGACTCGCAAGAAACACCTGCCGGACACGCCAAAATCACCTGCCGAGTACGCCAGAACCACTTGGCGGACACTCCGGAATCACAGGTCGGGCATGCCGGAACCACCTCTCAGACTTGCCAGAACCATGTTCCGGACACGCCGGTACCACCTGCCGAGTATGCCGGAACCACCTGATCCACTCCCGAGGACCACCTGCTGGACACGCCAAAATCACCTGCTGGCTACGCCAGAACCACTCGGCAGACACTCCGGAATAAGCTGCCGGGCATGCCGGAACCACCTCTTAGACATGCCAGAAGGACGTGTCGGACACGCCGGAAACACCTACCGGACAGACCGGAACCACCTGCCAGACATCCGGGAACCACCTGCCGAGCACGATGGAACCACCTGCCGGACACGCCAAAATCACCTGCGGGGTACACCAGAACGACTTGGAGAACTCTCCGGGATGACCTGCCGGGCATGCTGGAACCACCTCTCAGACGTACCAGAAGCACGTTGCGGACACCCCAGCACCACCTGCCGGACAGACCGCAACCACCTGCCGGACAGGCCGGAACCACCGGCTCGACCCGCCGGAACCACCGCCGGACATGCAAAATCACCTGCCGGCTATGCCAGAACCACTTGGCGAACACTCCGGAATCACCTGCCGGGCATGCCGGAACCACCTCTCAGACATGCCAGAACCACGTGCCAATGACCCCGGAAGCACCTGCCGAGCACGCCGGAACCACCTGCTCGGCTCGCCAGAACCACCTGCCGGACACGCCAAAATCACCTGCCGGCTACGCCACAACCTCTCGGCAGGCACTCCGGTATCAGCTGCCGGGCATGCCGGAACCATCTCTCAGAGGTGCCAGAACCACATGCCGGAGAGACTGGAAGCAACTGCCGAACTCGCCGGAAACACCTGCTGGACATGCCGGAACCACCTGCCTGACAGTCCAAAATCATATGCCGGCTATGCCAAAAACACTTGGTGGACACTCCAGAATCACCTGGAGGGCATGCCGGAACCACGTCATGGACAGACTGCAAACACCTGCCGGACACGCCAGAACCACCTTCTCGACTCGCCAGAACCACCTGCCGGACACGCCAAAATCACCTGCCGGCTACGCCACAACCAGTTGGTGAACACTTCGGAATCACCTGCCGCGCTTGCCAGAACCACCTGCCGGTCACGGCAAAATCACCTGCCGGCTATGCCAGAACCACTCGGCAGAGACTCCGGAACCACCTCCAGGACAGACCGGAATCACCTTCCGGACACGCCGGAACCACCTGCTCGACTCGCCAGAACCACCTGCCGGACACGCCAAAATCACCTGCCGGCTACGCCAGAACCACTGGGCAGAGACTCCGGAACCACCTCCAGGACAGACCGGAATCACCTGCCGGACACGCCGGGACCACCTGCTTGACTCGCGAGAACCACCTGCCGGACACGCCAAAATCACCAGCCGGCTACTCCACAACCACTTGTCGGACACTCCAGAATCACCTGCCGGGCATGTTGGAACCACCTCTCAGAGGTGCCACAACAACATGCTGGAGACTGCGGAAGCACCTGCTGAGAAGGCCGGAAGTTCCTGATCCACTCCACAAAACCACCTGCTGGACACGCCAAAATCACCTGCCGGCTACGCCACAACCAGTTGGTGAACACTTCGGAATCAACTGCCGGGCTTGCTGGAAGCACCTGCCGGTCACGCCAATATCACCTGCCAGCTACGCCAGAACCGCTTGGCGGACACTCCGGAAACACCTGTCGGGCCTGCCAGAACCACATCTCAGACGTGCCAGAACCATGTGCCCGAGATGCCGGAACCACACCCCGAACAGACTGAAACCACCTGCCAGACCCGCCTGAACCACCTGCCGAGCACACTGGAACCACCTGCTCGACTCGCCGGAACCACCTACCTGACACGCAAAAACCACCGGCCGGGTATGCCAGAACCACTTGGTGGTCACTCCGGAATCATCTGCCAGACATGCCAGAAGCAGCTCTCAGACACACCAGAACAACCTGCCAGAGACGCCAGAAGCACCTGCTGAGCATGCCTGAGCCACGTGCTCGACTCGCAAGAAACACCTGCCAGACACGCCAAAATCACCTGCCTGCTACACCAGAAGCACTTGGCAGACAAGCCAGAATCACGAGAAGGGCATGCCGTCACAATCTCTCAGACGTGCCAGAACCTCGTGCTGGACACCCCAGAACACCCTGCCGGACAGACCGGAACCACCTGCCGGACACGCCGGAACCACCGGTGCGACTCGCCGGAACCACCCCCGGACATGCAAAATCACCTGCCGGCTACGCCAGAAACACTTGGCGAACACACCGGAATCACCTGCCGGGCATGTCGGAAGCACCTCTCAGACATGTCAGAACCACGTGCCAAGGACACCGGAAGCACCTGCCGAGCACGCCGGAACCACCTGCTTGACTCGCCAGAACCACCTGCCGCACACGCCAAAATCACCTGCCAGGTATGCCAGAACCACTTTTTGGACACTCCGAAATCATCTGCCGGACATGCCAGAACCAGCTCTCAGACACACCAGAACCACATGCCGGACACGCCGGAAGCACCTGCTGAGCATGCCTGAGCCACCTGCTCGACTCGCAAGAAACACCTGCCGGACACGCCAAAATCACCTGCCGAGTACGCCAGAACCACTTGGCGGACACTCCGGAATCACAGGTCGGGCATGCCGGAACCACCTCTCAGACTTGCCAGAACCATGTTCCGGACACGCCGGTACCACCTGCCGAGTATGCCGGAACCACCTGATCCACTCCCGAGGACCACCTGCTGGACACGCCAAAATCACCTGCTGGCTACGCCAGAACCACTCGGCAGACACTCCGGAATAAGCTGCCGGGCATGCCGGAACCACCTCTTAGACATGCCAGAAGGACGTGTCGGACACGCCGGAAACACCTACCGGACAGACCGGAACCACCTGCCAGACATCCGGGAACCACCTGCCGAGCACGATGGAACCACCTGCCGGACACGCCAAAATCACCTGCGGGGTACACCAGAACGACTTGGAGAACTCTCCGGGATGACCTGCCGGGCATGCTGGAACCACCTCTCAGACGTACCAGAAGCACGTTGCGGACACCCCAGCACCACCTGCCGGACAGACCGCAACCACCTGCCGGACAGGCCGGAACCACCGGCTCGACCCGCCGGAACCACCGCCGGACATGCAAAATCACCTGCCGGCTATGCCAGAACCACTTGGCGAACACTCCGGAATCACCTGCCGGGCATGCCGGAACCACCTCTCAGACATGCCAGAACCACGTGCCAATGACCCCGGAAGCACCTGCCGAGCACGCCGGAACCACCTGCTCGGCTCGCCAGAACCACCTGCCGGACACGCCAAAATCACCTGCCGGCTACGCCACAACCTCTCGGCAGGCACTCCGGTATCAGCTGCCGGGCATGCCGGAACCATCTCTCAGAGGTGCCAGAACCACATGCCGGAGAGACTGGAAGCAACTGCCGAACTCGCCGGAAACACCTGCTGGACATGCCGGAACCACCTGCCTGACAGTCCAAAATCATATGCCGGCTATGCCAAAAACACTTGGTGGACACTCCAGAATCACCTGGAGGGCATGCCGGAACCACGTCATGGACAGACTGCAAACACCTGCCGGACACGCCAGAACCACCTTCTCGACTCGCCAGAACCACCTGCCGGACACGCCAAAATCACCTGCCGGCTACGCCACAACCAGTTGGTGAACACTTCGGAATCACCTGCCGCGCTTGCCAGAACCACCTGCCGGTCACGGCAAAATCACCTGCCGGCTACGCCAGAACCACTCGGCAGAGACTCCGGAACCACCTCCAGGACAGACCGGAATCACCTTCCGGACACGCCGGAACCACCTGCTCGACTCGCCAGAACCACCTGCCGGACACGCCAAAATCACCTGCCGGCTACGCCAGAACCACTGGGCAGAGACTCCGGAACCACCTCCAGGACAGACCGGAATCACCTGCCGGACACGCCGGGACCACCTGCTTGACTCGCGAGAACCACCTGCCGGACACGCCAAAATCACCAGCCGGCTACTCCACAACCACTTGTCGGACACTCCAGAATCACCTGCCGGGCATGTTGGAACCACCTCTCAGAGGTGCCACAACAACATGCTGGAGACTGCGGAAGCACCTGCTGAGAAGGCCGGAAGTTCCTGATCCACTCCACAAAACCACCTGCTGGACACGCCAAAATCACCTGCCGGCTACGCCACAACCAGTTGGTGAACACTTCGGAATCAACTGCCGGGCTTGCTGGAAGCACCTGCCGGTCACGCCAATATCACCTGCCAGCTACGCCAGAACCGCTTGGCGGACACTCCGGAAACACCTGTCGGGCCTGCCAGAACCACATCTCAGACGTGCCAGAACCATGTGCCCGAGATGCCGGAACCACACCCCGAACAGACTGAAACCACCTGCCAGACCCGCCTGAACCACCTGCCGAGCACACTGGAACCACCTGCTCGACTCGCCGGAACCACCTACCTGACACGCAAAAACCACCGGCCGGGTATGCCAGAACCACTTGGTGGTCACTCCGGAATCATCTGCCAGACATGCCAGAAGCAGCTCTCAGACACACCAGAACAACCTGCCAGAGACGCCAGAAGCACCTGCTGAGCATGCCTGAGCCACGTGCTCGACTCGCAAGAAACACCTGCCAGACATGCCAAAATCACCTGCCTGCTACACCAGAAGCACTTGGCAGACAAGCCAGAATCACGAGAAGGGCATGCCGTCACAATCTCTCAGACGTGCCAGAACCTCGTGCTGGACACCCCAGAACACCCTGCCGGACAGACCGGAACCACCTGCCGGACACGCCGGAACCACCGGTGCGACTCGCCGGAACCACCCCCGGACATGCAAAATCACCTGCCGGCTACGCCAGAAACACTTGGCGAACACACCGGAATCACCTGCCGGGCATGTCGGAAGCACCTCTCAGACATGTCAGAACCACGTGCCAAGGACACCGGAAGCACCTGCCGAGCACGCCGGAACCACCTGCTTGACTCGCCAGAACCACCTGCCGCACACGCCAAAATCACCTGCCAGGTATGCCAGAACCACTTTTTGGACACTCCGAAATCATCTGCCGGACATGCCAGAACCAGCTCTCAGACACACCAGAACCACATGCCGGACACGCCGGAAGCACCTGCTGAGCATGCCTGAGCCACCTGCTCGACTCGCAAGAAACACCTGCTGGACATGCCAAAATCACCTGCCGAGTACGCCAGAACCACTTGGCGGACACTCCGGAATCACAGGTCGGGCATGCCGGAACCACCTCTCAGACTTGCCAGAACCATGTTCCGGACACGCCGGTACCACCTGCCGAGTATGCCGGAACCACCTGATCCACTCCCGAGGACCACCTGCTGGACACGCCAAAATCACCTGCTGGCTACGCCAGAACCACTCGGCAGACACTCCGGAATAAGCTGCCGGGCATGCCGGAACCACCTCTTAGACATGCCAGAAGGACGTGTCGGACACGCCGGAAACACCTACCGGACAGACCGGAACCACCTGCCAGACATCCGGGAACCACCTGCCGAGCACGATGGAACCACCTGCCGGACACGCCAAAATCACCTGCGGGGTACACCAGAACGACTTGGAGAACTCTCCGGGATGACCTGCCGGGCATGCTGGAACCACCTCTCAGACGTACCAGAAGCACGTTGCGGACACCCCAGCACCACCTGCCGGACAGACCGCAACCACCTGCCGGACAGGCCGGAACCACCGGCTCGACCCACCGGAACCACCGCCGGACATGCAAAATCACCTGCCGGCTATGCCAGAACCACTTGGCGAACACTCCGGAATCACCTGCCGGGCATGCCGGAACCACCTCTCAGACATGCCAGAACCACGTGCCAATGACCCCGGAAGCACCTGCCGAGCACGCCGGAACCACCTGCTCGGCTCGCCAGATCCACCTGCCGGACACGCCAAAATCACCTGCCGGCTACGCCACAACCTCTCGGCAGGCACTCCGGTATCAGCTGCCGGGCATGCCGGAACCATCTCTCAGAGGTGCCAGAACCACATGCCGGAGAGACTGGAAGCAACTGCCGAACTCGCCGGAAACACCTGCTGGACATGCCGGAACCACCTGCCTGACAGTCCAAAATCATATGCCGGCTATGCCAAAACCACTTGGTGGACACTCCAGAATCACCTGGAGGGCATGCCGGAACCACGTCATGGACAGACTGCAAACACCTGCCGGACACGCCAGAACCACCTTCTCGACTCGCCAGAACCACCTGCCGGACACGCCAAAATCACCTGCCGGCTACGCCACAACCAGTTGGTGAACACTTCGGAATCACCTGCCGCGCTTGCCAGAACCACCTGCCGGTCACGGCAAAATCACCTGCCGGCTACGCCAGAACCACTCGGCAGAGACTCCGGAACCACCTCCAGGACAGACCGGAATCACCTTCCGGACACGCCGGAACCACCTGCTCGACTCGCCAGAACCACCTGCCGGACACGCCAAAATCACCTGCCGGCTACGCCAGAACCACTGGGCAGAGACTCCGGAACCACCTCCAGGACAGACCGGAATCACCTGCCGGACACGCCGGGACCACCTGCTTGACTCGCGAGAACCACCTGCCGGACACGCCAAAATCACCAGCCGGCTACTCCACAACCACTTGTCGGACACTCCAGAATCACCTGCCGGGCATGTTGGAACCACCTCTCAGAGGTGCCACAACAACATGCTGGAGACTGCGGAAGCACCTGCTGAGAAGGCCGGAAGTTCCTGATCCACTCCACAAAACCACCTGCTGGACACGCCAAAATCACCTGCCGGCTACGCCACAACCAGTTGGTGAACACTTCGGAATCAACTGCCGGGCTTGCTGGAAGCACCTGCCGGTCACGCCAATATCACCTGCCAGCTACGCCAGAACCGCTTGGCGGACACTCCGGAAACACCTGTCGGGCCTGCCAGAACCACATCTCAGACGTGCCAGAACCATGTGCCCGAGATGCCGGAACCACACCCCGAACAGACTGAAACCACCTGCCAGACCCGCCTGAACCACCTGCCGAGCACACTGGAACCACCTGCTCGACTCGCCGGAACCACCTACCTGACACGCAAAAACCACCGGCCGGGTATGCCAGAACCACTTGGTGGTCACTCCGGAATCATCTGCCAGACATGCCAGAAGCAGCTCTCAGACACACCAGAACAACCTGCCAGAGACGCCAGAAGCACCTGCTGAGCATGCCTGAGCCACGTGCTCGACTCGCAAGAAACACCTGCCAGACACGCCAAAATCACCTGCCTGCTACACCAGAAGCACTTGGCAGACAAGCCAGAATCACGAGAAGGGCATGCCGTCACAATCTCTCAGACGTGCCAGAACCTCGTGCTGGACACCCCAGAACACCCTGCCGGACAGACCGGAACCACCTGCCGGACACGCCGGAACCACCGGTGCGACTCGCCGGAACCACCCCCGGACATGCAAAATCACCTGCCGGCTACGCCAGAAACACTTGGCGAACACACCGGAATCACCTGCCGGGCATGTCGGAAGCACCTCTCAGACATGTCAGAACCACGTGCCAAGGACACCGGAAGCACCTGCCGAGCACGCCGGAACCACCTGCTTGACTCGCCAGAACCACCTGCCGCACACGCCAAAATCACCTGCCAGGTATGCCAGAACCACTTTTTGGACACTCCGAAATCATCTGCCGGACATGCCAGAACCAGCTCTCAGACACACCAGAACCACATGCCGGACACGCCGGAAGCACCTGCTGAGCATGCCTGAGCCACCTGCTCGACTCGCAAGAAACACCTGCCGGACACGCCAAAATCACCTGCCGAGTACGCCAGAACCACTTGGCGGACACTCCGGAATCACAGGTCGGGCATGCCGGAACCACCTCTCAGACTTGCCAGAACCATGTTCCGGACACGCCGGTACCACCTGCCGAGTATGCCGGAACCACCTGATCCACTCCCGAGGACCACCTGCTGGACATGCCAAAATCACCTTCTGGCTACACCAGAACCACTCGGCAGACACTCCGGAATAACCTGCCTGGCATGCCGGAACCACCTCTTAGACATGCCAGAAGGACGTGTCAGACACGCCGGAAACACCTACCGGACAGTCCGGAACCACCTGCCAGACATCCCGGAACCACTTGCCGAGCACGCCGGAGCCGCCTGCTCGATAGGCCGGAACCACCTGCCAGACAGGCCAAAATCAACAGCTGGCTATGCCTGAACCACCTGGCGGACAGTCCAAAATCACCTGCCTGGCATGCAGGAACCACCTCTCAGACGTAACAGAACCACGTTCCGGACAGGCTGGAACCACATCCTGGACAGACTGGAACCACCTGCCGAGCTCGCCGGAACCACCTTCTCGACTGGCAGGACAATCGTGCCATACACGCCAAAAGGAACCGCCGGCTACACCAGAACCACTTAACCGACACTCCAGAATCACCTGCCTGGCATGCCAGAACCACCTCTCAGACGTGCCAGAAGCACGTGCCGGACATGCCGGAACGACCTACGGGACAGACCGGAACCACCTGCCTGACATGCCGGAACCACCTGCCGAGCATGCCAGAGCCACCTGCTCCCCTTGCCGGAACCACCTGCCAGACAGGCCAAAATCAACAGCTGGCTGTGCGAGAACCACCTGGGGGACAGTCCGGAATCACCTGCCAGCCATGGCGGAACCACCTCTCAGACGTACCAGAACCACGTGCCGGACAATCTGGAAACACGTACTGGACAGACTGGAACCACCTGCCGGCCACGCCTGAACCACCTGCCGAGCACGACGGAACCACCTGCCGGACACGCCAAAATCACCTGCGGGCTACTCCACAACCACTTGGAGGACTCTCCGGGATGACCTGCCGGGCATGCTGGAGCCACCTCTCAGACGCGCCAGAAGCATGTGGCAGAGAGTCCGGAATCACCTGTTGGGCATGTGGAACCACCTCTGATACGTACCAGAACCACCTGCCGGACACGCCAAAATCACATGCCGGCTACGCCAGAACCACTTGGCGGAGACTCTGGAATCACCTGCCGGGCATGCCAGCACAACCTCTCAGAAGTGCCAGAAGCATGTGCCGGACAGGCCGGAACCATCTCCCGGACAGACTGGAACCACAGGAAACACTCGCCGGAACCACCTGCTTGACTCACCGGTCCCACCTGCAGGACACACCAAAATCACCTACCCGCTACACCAGAACCAATTGGGGCACAAGCCGGAATCACGTGAAGGGCATGCCGGCACCACCTCACAGAAGTGCCAGAACCTCCTGCCGGACACCTCAGAACCACCTGCCAGACAGACTGCAACCACCTGCCGGACACCCGGGAACCACCGGCTCGACCCGCCGGAACCACTGCCAGACATGCAAAATCACCTGCCGGCTACACCAGAACCACTTGGCAAACACTCCGGAATCACCTGCCGGGCATGCCGGAACCACCTCTCAGACATGCCAGAACCACGTGCCCATGACACCAGAAGCACCTGCCGAGCATGCCGGAACCACCTGCTCGACTCGCCAGAACCACCTGCCAGTCATGCAAAAATCACCTGCAGGCTTCGCCACAACCAGTTGGTGAACACTTCCCCATCACCTGCCGGGCTTGCTGGAACCACCTGCCGGTCATGTCAAAATCACCTGCCAACTACGCCAGAACCACTTGTCGACACTGCGGAAACACCTGTCGGGCCGGCCAGAACTACATCTCAGACGTGCCAGAACCTTGTGCGTGTGATGCCGGAACCACACCCCGAACAGACGGAAACCACCTGCCAGACCCGCCTCAACCACCTGCCGAGCACGCCGGAGCCACCTGTTCGACTCACGGGAAGCACCTGCCAGACAGGCCAAAATCAACAGCTGGCTATGCGAGAAGCATCTGGCGGAAAGTCCGGAATCACCTGCCGGGCATGCAGGAACCACCTCTCAGATGTAACGGAACCACGAGCCGGACACGCTGGAACCACGTCCTGGACAGACTGGAACCACCTGCCGAGCACTCCGGAACCACCTGCTCGACTCGCACGACCCACGTGCTGGACACGCCAAAATGAACTTTCGGCTACACCAGAACCACTTACCCGACACTCCAGAATCACCTGCCTGGCATGCCAGAACCACCTCTCACACGTTCCAGAAGCACGTGCCGGACATGCCGGAACGACCGATCGGACAGAACGGAACCACCTGCCAGACACGCCGGAACCACCTGCTGAACACGCCACAGCCACCTGCTCGACTCGCCGGATCCACCGGCCGGACAGGCCAATATCAACTGCTGGCTATGCCAGAACCACCTGGGGGACAGTCCGGAATCACCTGCCAGCCATGGCGGAACCACCTCTCAGACGTACAAGAACCACGTGCCGGACAAGCTGGAAACACTTACTGGACAGACTGGAACCACCTGCCGGCCACGCCTGAACCACCTGCCGAGCACGACGGAACCACCTGCCGGACACGCCAAAATCACCTGCGGGGTACACCAGAACCACTTGGAGAACTCTCCGGGATGACCTGCCGGGCATGCTGGAACCACCTCTCAGACGTACCAGAAGCACGTGTCGGACACCCCAGCACCACCTGCCGGACAGACCGCAACCACCTGCCGGACAGGCCGGAACCACCGGCTCGACCCGCCGGAACCACCGCCGGACATGCAAAATCACCTGCCGGCTACGCCAGAACCACTTGGCGAACACTCCGGAATCACCTGCCGGGCATGCCGGAACCACCTCTCAGACATGCCAGAACCACGTGCCAATGACCCCGGAAGCACCTGCTGAGCACGCCGGAACCACCTGCTCGACTCGCCAGAACCACCTGCCGGACACGCCAAAATCACCTGTTGGCTACGCCACAACCACTCGGCAGGCACTCCGGTATCAGCTGCCGGGCATGCCGGAACCACCTGGTCCACTCCCGGGGACCACCTGCTGGACACACCAAAATCACCTGCTGGCTACGCCAGAACCACGCGGCAGACACTCCGGAATAACCTGCCGGGCATGCCGGAACCACCTCTTAGACATGCCAGAAGGACGTGTCGGACACGCCGGAAACACCTACCGGACAGACCGGAACCACCTGCCAGACATCCCGGAACCACCTGCCGAGCACGCCGGAGCCGCCTGCTCGATAGGCCGGAGCCACCTGCCAGACAGGCCAAAATCACCAGCCGGCTACTCCACAACCACTTGTCGGACACTCCAGAATCACCTGCCGGGCATGTTGGAACCACCTCTCAGAGGTGCCACAACAACATGCTGGAGACTGCGGAAGCACCTGCTGAGAAGGCCGGAAGTTCCTGATCCACTCCACAGAACCACCTGCTGGACACGCCAAAATCACCCGCCGGCTACGCCACAACCAGTTGGTGAACACTTCGGAATCAACTGCCGGGCTTGCTGGAAGCACCTGCCGGTCACGCCAATATCACCTGCCAGCTACGCCAGAACCGCTTGGCGGACACTCCGGAAACACCTGTCGGGCCTGCCAGAACCACATCTCAGACGTGCCAGAACCATGTGCCCGAGATGCCGGAACCACACCCCGAACAGACTGAAACCACCTGCCAGACCCGCCTGAACCACCTGCCGAGCACACTGGAACCACCTGCTCGACTCGCCGGAACCACCTACCTGACACGCAAAAACCACCGGCCGGGTATGCCAGAACCACTTGGTGGTCACTCCGGAATCATCTGCCAGACATGCCAGAAGCAGCTCTCAGACACACCAGAACAACCTGCCAGAGACGCCAGAAGCACCTGCTGAGCATGCCTGAGCCACGTGCTCGACTCGCAAGAAACACCTGCCAGACACGCCAAAATCACCTGCCTGCTACACCAGAAGCACTTGGCAGACAAGCCAGAATCACGAGAAGGGCATGCCGTCACAATCTCTCAGACGTGCCAGAACCTCGTGCTGGACACCCCAGAACACCCTGCCGGACAGACCGGAACCACCTGCCGGACACGCCGGAACCACCGGTGCGACTCGCCGGAACCACCCCCGGACATGCAAAATCACCTGCCGGCTACGCCAGAAACACTTGGCGAACACACCGGAATCACCTGCCGGGCATGTCGGAAGCACCTCTCAGACATGTCAGAACCACGTGCCAAGGACACCGGAAGCACCTGCCGAGCACGCCGGAACCACCTGCTTGACTCGCCAGAACCACCTGCCGCACACGCCAAAATCACCTGCCAGGTATGCCAGAACCACTTTTTGGACACTCCGAAATCATCTGCCGGACATGCCAGAACCAGCTCTCAGACACACCAGAACCACATGCCGGACACGCCGGAAGCACCTGCTGAGCATGCCTGAGCCACCTGCTCGACTCGCAAGAAACACCTGCCGGACACGCCAAAATCACCTGCCGAGTACGCCAGAACCACTTGGCGGACACTCCGGAATCACAGGTCGGGCATGCCGGAACCACCTCTCAGACTTGCCAGAACCATGTTCCGGACACGCCGGTACCACCTGCCGAGTATGCCGGAACCACCTGATCCACTCCCGAGGACCACCTGCTGGACACGCCAAAATCACCTGCTGGCTACGCCAGAACCACTCGGCAGACACTCCGGAATAACCTGCCGGGCATGCCGGAACCACCTCTTAGACATGCCAGAAGGACGTGTCGGACATGCCGGAAACACCTACCGGACAGACCGGAACCACCTGCCAGACATCCGGGAACCACCTGCCGAGCACGATGGAACCACCTGCCGGACACGCCAAAATCACCTGCGGGGTACACCAGAACGACTTGGAGAACTCTCCGGGATGACCTGCCGGGCATGCTGGAACCACCTCTCAGACGTACCAGAAGCACGTTGCGGACACCCCAGCACCACCTGCCGGACAGACCGCAACCACCTGCCGGACAGGCCGGAACCACCGGCTCGACCCGCCGGAACCACCGCCGGACATGCAAAATCACCTGCCGGCTATGCCAGAACCACTTGGCGAACACTCCGGAATCACCTGCCGGGCATGCCGGAACCACCTCTCAGACATGCCAGAACCACGTGCCAATGACCCCGGAAGCACCTGCCGAGCACGCCGGAACCACCTGCTCGGCTCGCCAGAACCACCTGCCGGACACGCCAAAATCACCTGCCGGCTACGCCACAACCTCTCGGCAGGCACTCCGGTATCAGCTGCCGGGCATGCCGGAACCATCTCTCAGAGGTGCCAGAACCACATGCCGGAGAGACTGGAAGCAACTGCCGAACTCGCCGGAAACACCTGCTGGACATGCCGGAACCACCTGCCTGACAGTCCAAAATCATATGCCGGCTATGCCAAAAACACTTGGTGGACACTCCAGAATCACCTGGAGGGCATGCCGGAACCACGTCATGGACAGACTGCAAACACCTGCCGGACACGCCAGAACCACCTTCTCGACTCGCCAGAACCACCTGCCGGACACGCCAAAATCACCTGCCGGCTACGCCACAACCAGTTGGTGAACACTTCGGAATCACCTGCCGCGCTTGCCAGAACCACCTGCCGGTCACGGCAAAATCACCTGCCGGCTACGCCAGAACCACTCGGCAGAGACTCCGGAACCACCTCCAGGACAGACCGGAATCACCTTCCGGACACGCCGGAACCACCTGCTCGACTCGCCAGAACCACCTGCCGGACACGCCAAAATCACCTGCCGGCTACGCCAGAACCACTGGGCAGAGACTCCGGAACCACCTCCAGGACAGACCGGAATCACCTGCCGGACACGCCGGGACCACCTGCTTGACTCGCGAGAACCACCTGCCGGACACGCCAAAATCACCAGCCGGCTACTCCACAACCACTTGTCGGACACTCCAGAATCACCTGCCGGGCATGTTGGAACCACCTCTCAGAGGTGCCACAACAACATGCTGGAGACTGCGGAAGCACCTGCTGAGAAGGCCGGAAGTTCCTGATCCACTCCACAAAACCACCTGCTGGACACGCCAAAATCACCTGCCGGCTACGCCACAACCAGTTGGTGAACACTTCGGAATCAACTGCCGGGCTTGCTGGAAGCACCTGCCGGTCACGCCAATATCACCTGCCAGCTACGCCAGAACCGCTTGGCGGACACTCCGGAAACACCTGTCGGGCCTGCCAGAACCACATCTCAGACGTGCCAGAACCATGTGCCCGAGATGCCGGAACCACACCCCGAACAGACTGAAACCACCTGCCAGACCCGCCTGAACCACCTGCCGAGCACACTGGAACCACCTGCTCGACTCGCCGGAACCACCTACCTGACACGCAAAAACCACCGGCCGGGTATGCCAGAACCACTTGGTGGTCACTCCGGAATCATCTGCCAGACATGCCAGAAGCAGCTCTCAGACACACCAGAACAACCTGCCAGAGACGCCAGAAGCACCTGCTGAGCATGCCTGAGCCACGTGCTCGACTCGCAAGAAACACCTGCCAGACACGCCAAAATCACCTGCCTGCTACACCAGAAGCACTTGGCAGACAAGCCAGAATCACGAGAAGGGCATGCCGTCACAATCTCTCAGACGTGCCAGAACCTCGTGCTGGACACCCCAGAACACCCTGCCGGACAGACCGGAACCACCTGCCGGACACGCCGGAACCACCGGTGCGACTCGCCGGAACCACCCCCGGACATGCAAAATCACCTGCCGGCTACGCCAGAAACACTTGGCGAACACACCGGAATCACCTGCCGGGCATGTCGGAAGCACCTCTCAGACATGTCAGAACCACGTGCCAAGGACACCGGAAGCACCTGCCGAGCACGCCGGAACCACCTGCTTGACTCGCCAGAACCACCTGCCGCACACGCCAAAATCACCTGCCAGGTATGCCAGAACCACTTTTTGGACACTCCGAAATCATCTGCCGGACATGCCAGAACCAGCTCTCAGACACACCAGAACCACATGCCGGACACGCCGGAAGCACCTGCTGAGCATGCCTGAGCCACCTGCTCGACTCGCAAGAAACACCTGCCGGACACGCCAAAATCACCTGCCGAGTACGCCAGAACCACTTGGCGGACACTCCGGAATCACAGGTCGGGCATGCCGGAACCACCTCTCAGACTTGCCAGAACCATGTTCCGGACACGCCGGTACCACCTGCCGAGTATGCCGGAACCACCTGATCCACTCCCGAGGACCACCTGCTGGACACGCCAAAATCACCTGCTGGCTACGCCAGAACCACTCGGCAGACACTCCGGAATAAGCTGCCGGGCATGCCGGAACCACCTCTTAGACATGCCAGAAGGACGTGTCGGACATGCCGGAAACACCTACCGGACAGACCGGAACCACCTGCCAGACATCCGGGAACCACCTGCCGAGCACGATGGAACCACCTGCCGGACACGCCAAAATCACCTGCGGGGTACACCAGAACGACTTGGAGAACTCTCCGGGATGACCTGCCGGGCATGCTGGAACCACCTCTCAGACGTACCAGAAGCACGTTGCGGACACCCCAGCACCACCTGCCGGACAGACCGCAACCACCTGCCGGACAGGCCGGAACCACCGGCTCGACCCGCCGGAACCACCGCCGGACATGCAAAATCACCTGCCGGCTATGCCAGAACCACTTGGCGAACACTCCGGAATCACCTGCCGGGCATGCCGGAACCACCTCTCAGACATGCCAGAACCACGTGCCAATGACCCCGGAAGCACCTGCCGAGCACGCCGGAACCACCTGCTCGGCTCGCCAGAACCACCTGCCGGACACGCCAAAATCACCTGCCGGCTACGCCACAACCTCTCGGCAGGCACTCCGGTATCAGCTGCCGGGCATGCCGGAACCATCTCTCAGAGGTGCCAGAACCACATGCCGGAGAGACTGGAAGCAACTGCCGAACTCGCCGGAAACACCTGCTGGACATGCCGGAACCACCTGCCTGACAGTCCAAAATCATATGCCGGCTATGCCAAAAACACTTGGTGGACACTCCAGAATCACCTGGAGGGCATGCCGGAACCACGTCATGGACAGACTGCAAACACCTGCCGGACACGCCAGAACCACCTTCTCGACTCGCCAGAACCACCTGCCGGACACGCCAAAATCACCTGCCGGCTACGCCACAACCAGTTGGTGAACACTTCGGAATCACCTGCCGCGCTTGCCAGAACCACCTGCCGGTCACGGCAAAATCACCTGCCGGCTACGCCAGAACCACTCGGCAGAGACTCCGGAACCACCTCCAGGACAGACCGGAATCACCTTCCGGACACGCCGGAACCACCTGCTCGACTCGCCAGAACCACCTGCCGGACACGCCAAAATCACCTGCCGGCTACGCCAGAACCACTGGGCAGAGACTCCGGAACCACCTCCAGGACAGACCGGAATCACCTGCCGGACACGCCGGGACCACCTGCTTGACTCGCGAGAACCACCTGCCGGACACGCCAAAATCACCAGCCGGCTACTCCACAACCACTTGTCGGACACTCCAGAATCACCTGCCGGGCATGTTGGAACCACCTCTCAGAGGTGCCACAACAACATGCTGGAGACTGCGGAAGCACCTGCTGAGAAGGCCGGAAGTTCCTGATCCACTCCACAAAACCACCTGCTGGACACGCCAAAATCACCTGCCGGCTACGCCACAACCAGTTGGTGAACACTTCGGAATCAACTGCCGGGCTTGCTGGAAGCACCTGCCGGTCACGCCAATATCACCTGCCAGCTACGCCAGAACCGCTTGGCGGACACTCCGGAAACACCTGTCGGGCCTGCCAGAACCACATCTCAGACGTGCCAGAACCATGTGCCCGAGATGCCGGAACCACACCCCGAACAGACTGAAACCACCTGCCAGACCCGCCTGAACCACCTGCCGAGCACACTGGAACCACCTGCTCGACTCGCCGGAACCACCTACCTGACACGCAAAAACCACCGGCCGGGTATGCCAGAACCACTTGGTGGTCACTCCGGAATCATCTGCCAGACATGCCAGAAGCAGCTCTCAGACACACCAGAACAACCTGCCAGAGACGCCAGAAGCACCTGCTGAGCATGCCTGAGCCACGTGCTCGACTCGCAAGAAACACCTGCCAGACACGCCAAAATCACCTGCCTGCTACACCAGAAGCACTTGGCAGACAAGCCAGAATCACGAGAAGGGCATGCCGTCACAATCTCTCAGACGTGCCAGAACCTCGTGCTGGACACCCCAGAACACCCTGCCGGACAGACCGGAACCACCTGCCGGACACGCCGGAACCACCGGTGCGACTCGCCGGAACCACCCCCGGACATGCAAAATCACCTGCCGGCTACGCCAGAAACACTTGGCGAACACACCGGAATCACCTGCCGGGCATGTCGGAAGCACCTCTCAGACATGTCAGAACCACGTGCCAAGGACACCGGAAGCACCTGCCGAGCACGCCGGAACCACCTGCTTGACTCGCCAGAACCACCTGCCGCACACGCCAAAATCACCTGCCAGGTATGCCAGAACCACTTTTTGGACACTCCGAAATCATCTGCCGGACATGCCAGAACCAGCTCTCAGACACACCAGAACCACATGCCGGACACGCCGGAAGCACCTGCTGAGCATGCCTGAGCCACCTGCTCGACTCGCAAGAAACACCTGCCGGACACGCCAAAATCACCTGCCGAGTACGCCAGAACCACTTGGCGGACACTCCGGAATCACAGGTCGGGCATGCCGGAACCACCTCTCAGACTTGCCAGAACCATGTTCCGGACACGCCGGTACCACCTGCCGAGTATGCCGGAACCACCTGATCCACTCCCGAGGACCACCTGCTGGACACGCCAAAATCACCTGCTGGCTACGCCAGAACCACTCGGCAGACACTCCGGAATAAGCTGCCGGGCATGCCGGAACCACCTCTTAGACATGCCAGAAGGACGTGTCGGACACGCCGGAAACACCTACCGGACAGACCGGAACCACCTGCCAGACATCCGGGAACCACCTGCCGAGCACGATGGAACCACCTGCCGGACACGCCAAAATCACCTGCGGGGTACACCAGAACGACTTGGAGAACTCTCCGGGATGACCTGCCGGGCATGCTGGAACCACCTCTCAGACGTACCAGAAGCACGTTGCGGACACCCCAGCACCACTTGCCGGACAGACCGCAACCACCTGCCGGACAGGCCGGAACCACCGGCTCGACCCGCCGGAACCACCGCCGGACATGCAAAATCACCTGCCGGCTATGCCAGAACCACTTGGCGAACACTCCGGAATCACCTGCCGGGCATGCCGGAACCACCTCTCAGACATGCCAGAACCACGTGCCAATGACCCCGGAAGCACCTGCCGAGCACGCCGGAACCACCTGCTCGGCTCGCCAGAACCACCTGCCGGACACGCCAAAATCACCTGCCGGCTACGCCACAACCTCTCGGCAGGCACTCCGGTATCAGCTGCCGGGCATGCCGGAACCATCTCTCAGAGGTGCCAGAACCACATGCCGGAGAGACTGGAAGCAACTGCCGAACTCGCCGGAAACACCTGCTGGACATGCCGGAACCACCTGCCTGACAGTCCAAAATCATATGCCGGCTATGCCAAAAACACTTGGTGGACACTCCAGAATCACCTGGAGGGCATGCCGGAACCACGTCATGGACAGACTGCAAACACCTGCCGGACACGCCAGAACCACCTTCTCGACTCGCCAGAACCACCTGCCGGACACGCCAAAATCACCTGCCGGCTACGCCACAACCAGTTGGTGAACACTTCGGAATCACCTGCCGCGCTTGCCAGAACCACCTGCCGGTCACGGCAAAATCACCTGCCGGCTACGCCAGAACCACTCGGCAGAGACTCCGGAACCACCTCCAGGACAGACCGGAATCACCTTCCGGACACGCCGGAACCACCTGCTCGACTCGCCAGAACCACCTGCCGGACACGCCAAAATCACCTGCCGGCTACGCCAGAACCACTGGGCAGAGACTCCGGAACCACCTCCAGGACAGACCGGAATCACCTGCCGGACACGCCGGGACCACCTGCTTGACTCGCGAGAACCACCTGCCGGACACGCCAAAATCACCAGCCGGCTACTCCACAACCACTTGTCGGACACTCCAGAATCACCTGCCGGGCATGTTGGAACCACCTCTCAGAGGTGCCACAACAACATGCTGGAGACTGCGGAAGCACCTGCTGAGAAGGCCGGAAGTTCCTGATCCACTCCACAAAACCACCTGCTGGACACGCCAAAATCACCTGCCGGCTACGCCACAACCAGTTGGTGAACACTTCGGAATCAACTGCCGGGCTTGCTGGAAGCACCTGCCGGTCACGCCAATATCACCTGCCAGCTACGCCAGAACCGCTTGGCGGACACTCCGGAAACACCTGTCGGGCCTGCCAGAACCACATCTCAGACGTGCCAGAACCATGTGCCCGAGATGCCGGAACCACACCCCGAACAGACTGAAACCACCTGCCAGACCCGCCTGAACCACCTGCCGAGCACACTGGAACCACCTGCTCGACTCGCCGGAACCACCTACCTGACACGCAAAAACCACCGGCCGGGTATGCCAGAACCACTTGGTGGTCACTCCGGAATCATCTGCCAGACATGCCAGAAGCAGCTCTCAGACACACCAGAACAACCTGCCAGAGACGCCAGAAGCACCTGCTGAGCATGCCTGAGCCACGTGCTCGACTCGCAAGAAACACCTGCCAGACACGCCAAAATCACCTGCCTGCTACACCAGAAGCACTTGGCAGACAAGCCAGAATCACGAGAAGGGCATGCCATCACAATCTCTCAGACGTGCCAGAACCTCGTGCTGGACACCCCAGAACACCCTGCCGGACAGACCGGAACCACCTGCCGGACACGCCGGAACCACCGGTGCGACTCGCCGGAACCACCCCCGGACATGCAAAATCACCTGCCGGCTACGCCAGAAACACTTGGCGAACACACCGGAATCACCTGCCGGGCATGTCGGAAGCACCTCTCAGACATGTCAGAACCACGTGCCAAGGACACCGGAAGCACCTGCCGAGCACGCCGGAACCACCTGCTTGACTCGCCAGAACCACCTGCCGCACACGCCAAAATCACCTGCCAGGTATGCCAGAACCACTTTTTGGACACTCCGAAATCATCTGCCGGACATGCCAGAACCAGCTCTCAGACACACCAGAACCACATGCCGGACACGCCGGAAGCACCTGCTGAGCATGCCTGAGCCACCTGCTCGACTCGCAAGAAACACCTGCCGGACACGCCAAAATCACCTGCCGAGTACGCCAGAACCACTTGGCGGACACTCCGGAATCACAGGTCGGGCATGCCGGAACCACCTCTCAGACTTGCCAGAACCATGTTCCGGACACGCCGGTACCACCTGCCGAGTATGCCGGAACCACCTGATCCACTCCCGAGGACCACCTGCTGGACACGCCAAAATCACCTGCTGGCTACGCCAGAACCACTCGGCAGACACTCCGGAATAAGCTGCCGGGCATGCCGGAACCACCTCTTAGACATGCCAGAAGGACGTGTCGGACACGCCGGAAACACCTACCGGACAGACCGGAACCACCTGCCAGACATCCGGGAACCACCTGCCGAGCACGATGGAACCACCTGCCGGACACGCCAAAATCACCTGCGGGGTACACCAGAACGACTTGGAGAACTCTCCGGGATGACCTGCCGGGCATGCTGGAACCACCTCTCAGACGTACCAGAAGCACGTTGCGGACACCCCAGCACCACCTGCCGGACAGACCGCAACCACCTGCCGGACAGGCCAGAACCACCGGCTCGACCCGCCGGAACCACCGCCGGACATGCAAAATCACCTGCCGGCTATGCCAGAACCACTTGGCGAACACTCCGGAATCACCTGCCGGGCATGCCGGAACCACCTCTCAGACATGCCAGAACCACGTGCCAATGACCCCGGAAGCACCTGCCGAGCACGCCGGAACCACCTGCTCGGCTCGCCAGAACCACCTGCCGGACACGCCAAAATCACCTGCCGGCTACGCCACAACCTCTCGGCAGGCACTCCGGTATCAGCTGCCGGGCATGCCGGAACCATCTCTCAGAGGTGCCAGAACCACATGCCGGAGAGACTGGAAGCAACTGCCGAACTCGCCGGAAACACCTGCTGGACATGCCGGAACCACCTGCCTGACAGTCCAAAATCATATGCCGGCTATGCCAAAACCACTTGGTGGACACTCCAGAATCACCTGGAGGGCATGCCGGAACCACGTCATGGACAGACTGCAAACACCTGCCGGACACGCCAGAACCACCTTCTCGACTCGCCAGAACCACCTGCCGGACACGCCAAAATCACCTGCCGGCTACGCCACAACCAGTTGGTGAACACTTCGGAATCACCTGCCGCGCTTGCCAGAACCACCTGCCGGTCACGGCAAAATCACCTGCCGGCTACGCCAGAACCACTCGGCAGAGACTCCGGAACCACCTCCAGGACAGACCGGAATCACCTTCCGGACACGCCGGAACCACCTGCTCGACTCGCCAGAACCACCTGCCGGACACGCCAAAATCACCTGCCGGCTACGCCAGAACCACTGGGCAGAGACTCCGGAACCACCTCCAGGACAGACCGGAATCACCTGCCGGACACGCCGGGACCACCTGCTTGACTCGCGAGAACCACCTGCCGGACACGCCAAAATTACCAGCCGGCTACTCCACAACCACTTGTCGGACACTCCAGAATCACCTGCCGGGCATGTTGGAACCACCTCTCAGAGGTGCCACAACAACATGCTGGAGACTGCGGAAGCACCTGCTGAGAAGGCCGGAAGTTCCTGATCCACTCCACAAAACCACCTGCTGGACACGCCAAAATCACCTGCCGGCTACGCCACAACCAGTTGGTGAACACTTCGGAATCAACTGCCGGGCTTGCTGGAAGCACCTGCCGGTCACGCCAATATCACCTGCCAGCTACGCCAGAACCGCTTGGCGGACACTCCGGAAACACCTGTCGGGCCTGCCAGAACCACATCTCAGACGTGCCAGAACCATGTGCCCGAGATGCCGGAACCACACCCCGAACAGACTGAAACCACCTGCCAGACCCGCCTGAACCACCTGCCGAGCACACTGGAACCACCTGCTCGACTCGCCGGAACCACCTACCTGACACGCAAAAACCACCGGCCGGGTATGCCAGAACCACTTGGTGGTCACTCCGGAATCATCTGCCAGACATGCCAGAAGCAGCTCTCAGACACACCAGAACAACCTGCCAGAGACGCCAGAAGCACCTGCTGAGCATGCCTGAGCCACGTGCTCGACTCGCAAGAAACACCTGCCAGACACGCCAAAATCACCTGCCTGCTACACCAGAAGCACTTGGCAGACAAGCCAGAATCACGAGAAGGGCATGCCGTCACAATCTCTCAGACGTGCCAGAACCTCGTGCTGGACACCCCAGAACACCCTGCCGGACAGACCGGAACCACCTGCCGGACACGCCGGAACCACCGGTGCGACTCGCCGGAACCACCCCCGGACATGCAAAATCACCTGCCGGCTACGCCAGAAACACTTGGCGAACACACCGGAATCACCTGCCGGGCATGTCGGAAGCACCTCTCAGACATGTCAGAACCACGTGCCAAGGACACCGGAAGCACCTGCCGAGCACGCCGGAACCACCTGCTTGACTCGCCAGAACCACCTGCCGCACACGCCAAAATCACCTGCCAGGTATGCCAGAACCACTTTTTGGACACTCCGAAATCATCTGCCGGACATGCCAGAACCAGCTCTCAGACACACCAGAACCACATGCCGGACACGCCGGAAGCACCTGCTGAGCATGCCTGAGCCACCTGCTCGACTCGCAAGAAACACCTGCCGGACACGCCAAAATCACCTGCCGAGTACGCCAGAACCACTTGGCGGACACTCCGGAATCACAGGTCGGGCATGCCGGAACCACCTCTCAGACTTGCCAGAACCATGTTCCGGACACGCCGGTACCACCTGCCGAGTATGCCGGAACCACCTGATCCACTCCCGAGGACCACCTGCTGGACACGCCAAAATCACCTGCTGGCTACGCCAGAACCACTCGGCAGACACTCCGGAATAAGCTGCCGGGCATGCCGGAACCACCTCTTAGACATGCCAGAAGGACGTGTCGGACACGCCGGAAACACCTACCGGACAGACCGGAACCACCTGCCAGACATCCGGGAACCACCTGCCGAGCACGATGGAACCACCTGCCGGACACGCCAAAATCACCTGCGGGGTACACCAGAACGACTTGGAGAACTCTCCGGGATGACCTGCCGGGCATGCTGGAACCACCTCTCAGACGTACCAGAAGCACGTTGCGGACACCCCAGCACCACCTGCCGGACAGACCACAACCACCTGCCGGACAGGCCGGAACCACCGGCTCGACCCGCCGGAACCACCGCCGGACATGCAAAATCACCTGCCGGCTATGCCAGAACCACTTGGCGAACACTCCGGAATCACCTGCCGGGCATGCCGGAACCACCTCTCAGACATGCCAGAACCACGTGCCAATGACCCCGGAAGCACCTGCCGAGCACGCCGGAACCACCTGCTCGGCTCGCCAGAACCACCTGCCGGACACGCCAAAATCACCTGCCGGCTACGCCACAACCTCTCGGCAGGCACTCCGGTATCAGCTGCCGGGCATGCCGGAACCATCTCTCAGAGGTGCCAGAACCACATGCCGGAGAGACTGGAAGCAACTGCCGAACTCGCCGGAAACACCTGCTGGACATGCCGGAACCACCTGCCTGACAGTCCAAAATCATATGCCGGCTATGCCAAAACCACTTGGTGGACACTCCAGAATCACCTGGAGGGCATGCCGGAACCACGTCATGGACAGACTGCAAACACCTGCCGGACACGCCAGAACCACCTTCTCGACTCGCCAGAACCACCTGCCGGACACGCCAAAATCACCTGCCGGCTACGCCACAACCAGTTGGTGAACACTTCGGAATCACCTGCCGCGCTTGCCAGAACCACCTGCCGGTCACGGCAAAATCACCTGCCGGCTACGCCAGAACCACTCGGCAGAGACTCCGGAACCACCTCCAGGACAGACCGGAATCACCTTCCGGACACGCCGGAACCACCTGCTCGACTCGCCAGAACCACCTGCCGGACACGCCAAAATCACCTGCCGGCTACGCCAGAACCACTGGGCAGAGACTCCGGAACCACCTCCAGGACAGACCGGAATCACCTGCCGGACACGCCGGGACCACCTGCTTGACTCGCGAGAACCACCTGCCGGACACGCCAAAATCACCAGCCGGCTACTCCACAACCACTTGTCGGACACTCCAGAATCACCTGCCGGGCATGTTGGAACCACCTCTCAGAGGTGCCACAACAACATGCTGGAGACTGCGGAAGCACCTGCTGAGAAGGCCGGAAGTTCCTGATCCACTCCACAAAACCACCTGCTGGACACGCCAAAATCACCTGCCGGCTACGCCACAACCAGTTGGTGAACACTTCGGAATCAACTGCCGGGCTTGCTGGAAGCACCTGCCGGTCACGCCAATATCACCTGCCAGCTACGCCAGAACCGCTTGGCGGACACTCCGGAAACACCTGTCGGGCCTGCCAGAACCACATCTCAGACGTGCCAGAACCATGTGCCCGAGATGCCGGAACCACAGCCCGAACAGACTGAAACCACCTGCCAGACCCGCCTGAACCACCTGCCGAGCACACTGGAACCACCTGCTCGACTCGCCGGAACCACCTACCTGACACGCAAAAACCACCGGCCGGGTATGCCAGAACCACTTGGTGGTCACTCCGGAATCATCTGCCAGACATGCCAGAAGCAGCTCTCAGACACACCAGAACAACCTGCCGGAGACGCCAGAAGCACCTGCTGAGCATGCCTGAGCCACGTGCTCGACTCGCAAGAAACACCTGCCAGACACGCCAAAATCACCTGCCTGCTACACCAGAAGCACTTGGCAGACAAGCCAGAATCACGAGAAGGGCATGCCGTCACAATCTCTCAGACGTGCCAGAACCTCGTGCTGGACACCCCAGAACACCCTGCCGGACAGACCGGAACCACCTGCCGGACACGCCGGAACCACCGGTGCGACTCGCCGGAACCACCCCCGGACATGCAAAATCACCTGCCGGCTACGCCAGAAACACTTGGCGAACACACCGGAATCACCTGCCGGGCATGTCGGAAGCACCTCTCAGACATGTCAGAACCACGTGCCAAGGACACCGGAAGCACCTGCCGAGCACGCCGGAACCACCTGCTTGACTCGCCAGAACCACCTGCCGCACACGCCAAAATCACCTGCCAGGTATGCCAGAACCACTTTTTGGACACTCCGAAATCATCTGCCGGACATGCCAGAACCAGCTCTCAGACACACCAGAACCACATGCCGGACACGCCGGAAGCACCTGCTGAGCATGCCTGAGCCACCTGCTCGACTCGCAAGAAACACCTGCCGGACACGCCAAAATCACCTGCCGAGTACGCCAGAACCACTTGGCGGACACTCCGGAATCACAGGTCGGGCATGCCGGAACCACCTCTCAGACTTGCCAGAACCATGTTCCGGACACGCCGGTACCACCTGCCGAGTATGCCGGAACCACCTGATCCACTCCCGAGGACCACCTGCTGGACACGCCAAAATCACCTGCTGGCTACGCCAGAACCACTCGGCAGACACTCCGGAATAAGCTGCCGGGCATGCCGGAACCACCTCTTAGACATGCCAGAAGGACGTGTCGGACACGCCGGAAACACCTACCGGACAGACCGGAACCACCTGCCAGACATCCGGGAACCACCTGCCGAGCACGATGGAACCACCTGCCGGACACGCCAAAATCACCTGCGGGGTACACCAGAACGACTTGGAGAACTCTCCGGGATGACCTGCCGGGCATGCTGGAACCACCTCTCAGACGTACCAGAAGCACGTTGCGGACACCCCAGCACCACCTGCCGGACAGGCCGGAACCACCGGCTCGACCCGCCGGAACCACCGCCGGACATGCAAAATCACCTGCCGGCTATGCCAGAACCACTTGGCGAACACTCCGGAATCACCTGCCGGGCATGCCGGAACCACCTCTCAGACATGCCAGAACCACGTGCCAATGACCCCGGAAGCACCTGCCGAGCACGCCGGAACCACCTGCTCGGCTCGCCAGAACCACCTGCCGGACACGCCAAAATCACCTGCCGGCTACGCCACAACCTCTCGGCAGGCACTCCGGTATCAGCTGCCGGGCATGCCGGAACCATCTCTCAGAGGTGCCAGAACCACATGCCGGAGAGACTGGAAGCAACTGCCGAACTCGCCGGAAACACCTGCTGGACATGCCGGAACCACCTGCCTGACAGTCCAAAATCATATGCCGGCTATGCCAAAACCACTTGGTGGACACTCCAGAATCACCTGGAGGGCATGCCGGAACCACGTCATGGACAGACTGCAAACACCTGCCGGACACGCCAGAACCACCTTCTCGACTCGCCAGAACCACCTGCCGGACACGCCAAAATCACCTGCCGGCTACGCCACAACCAGTTGGTGAACACTTCGGAATCACCTGCCGCGCTTGCCAGAACCACCTGCCGGTCACGGCAAAATCACCTGCCGGCTACGCCAGAACCACTCGGCAGAGACTCCGGAACCACCTCCAGGACAGACCGGAATCACCTTCCGGACACGCCGGAACCACCTGCTCGACTCGCCAGAACCACCTGCCGGACACGCCAAAATCACCTGCCGGCTACGCCAGAACCACTGGGCAGAGACTCCGGAACCACCTCCAGGACAGACTGGAATCACCTGCCGGACACGCCGGGACCACCTGCTTGACTCGCGAGAACCACCTGCCGGACACGCCAAAATCACCAGCCGGCTACTCCACAACCACTTGTCGGACACTCCAGAATCACCTGCCGGGCATGTTGGAACCACCTCTCAGAGGTGCCACAACAACATGCTGGAGACTGCGGAAGCACCTGCTGAGAAGGCCGGAAGTTCCTGATCCACTCCACAAAACCACCTGCTGGACACGCCAAAATCACCTGCCGGCTACGCCACAACCAGTTGGTGAACACTTCGGAATCAACTGCCGGGCTTGCTGGAAGCACCTGCCGGTCACGCCAATATCACCTGCCAGCTACGCCAGAACCGCTTGGCGGACACTCCGGAAACACCTGTCGGGCCTGCCAGAACCACATCTCAGACGTGCCAGAACCATGTGCCCGAGATGCCGGAACCACAGCCCGAACAGACTGAAACCACCTGCCAGACCCGCCTGAACCACCTGCCGAGCACACTGGAACCACCTGCTCGACTCGCCGGAACCACCTACCTGACACGCAAAAACCACCGGCCGGGTATGCCAGAACCACTTGGTGGTGACTCCGGAATCATCTGCCAGACATGCCAGAAGCAGCTCTCAGACACACCAGAACAACCTGCCGGAGACGCCAGAAGCACCTGCTGAGCATGCCTGAGCCACGTGCTCGACTCGCAAGAAACACCTGCCAGACACGCCAAAATCACCTGCCTGCTACACCAGAAGCACTTGGCAGACAAGCCAGAATCACGAGAAGGGCATGCCGTCACAATCTCTCAGACGTGCCAGAACCTCGTGCTGGACACCCCAGAACACCCTGCCGGACAGACCGGAACCACCTGCCGGACACGCCGGAACCACCGGTGCGACTCGCCGGAACCACCCCCGGACATGCAAAATCACCTGCCGGCTACGCCAGAAACACTTGGCGAACACACCGGAATCACCTGCCGGGCATGTCGGAAGCACCTCTCAGACATGTCAGAACCACGTGCCAAGGACACCGGAAGCACCTGCCGAGCACGCCGGAACCACCTGCTTGACTCGCCAGAACCACCTGCCGCACACGCCAAAATCACCTGCCAGGTATGCCAGAACCACTTTTTGGACACTCCGAAATCATCTGCCGGACATGCCAGAACCAGCTCTCAGACACACCAGAACCACATGCCGGACACGCCGGAAGCACCTGCTGAGCATGCCTGAGCCACCTGCTCGACTCGCAAGAAACACCTGCCGGACACGCCAAAATCACCTGCCGAGTACGCCAGAACCACTTGGCGGACACTCCGGAATCACAGGTCGGGCATGCCGGAACCACCTCTCAGACTTGCCAGAACCATGTTCCGGACACGCCGGTACCACCTGCCGAGTATGCCGGAACCACCTGATCCACTCCCGAGGACCACCTGCTGGACACGCCAAAATCACCTGCTGGCTACGCCAGAACCACTCGGCAGACACTCCGGAATAAGCTGCCGGGCATGCCGGAACCACCTCTTAGACATGCCAGAAGGACGTGTCGGACACGCCGGAAACACCTACCGGACAGACCGGAACCACCTGCCAGACATCCGGGAACCACCTGCCGAGCACGATGGAACCACCTGCCGGACACGCCAAAATCACCTGCGGGGTACACCAGAACGACTTGGAGAACTCTCCGGGATGACCTGCCGGGCATGCTGGAACCACCTCTCAGACGTACCAGAAGCACGTTGCGGACACCCCAGCACCACCTGCCGGACAGACCGCAACCACCTGCCGGACAGGCCGGAACCACCGGCTCGACCCGCCGGAACCACCGCCGGACATGCAAAATCACCTGCCGGCTATGCCAGAACCACTTGGCGAACACTCCGGAATCACCTGCCGGGCATGCCGGAACCACCTCTCAGACATGCCAGAACCACGTGCCAATGACCCCGGAAGCACCTGCCGAGCACGCCGGAACCACCTGCTCGGCTCGCCAGAACCACCTGCCGGACACGCCAAAATCACCTGCCGGCTACGCCACAACCTCTCGGCAGGCACTCCGGTATCAGCTGCCGGGCATGCCGGAACCATCTCTCAGAGGTGCCAGAACCACATGCCGGAGAGACTGGAAGCAACTGCCGAACTCGCCGGAAACACCTGCTGGACATGCCGGAACCACCTGCCTGACAGTCCAAAATCATATGCCGGCTATGCCAAAAACACTTGGTGGACACTCCAGAATCACCTGGAGGGCATGCCGGAACCACGTCATGGACAGACTGCAAACACCTGCCGGACACGCCAGAACCACCTTCTCGACTCGCCAGAACCACCTGCCGGACACGCCAAAATCACCTGCCGGCTACGCCACAACCAGTTGGTGAACACTTCGGAATCACCTGCCGCGCTTGCCAGAACCACCTGCCGGTCACGGCAAAATCACCTGCCGGCTACGCCAGAACCACTCGGCAGAGACTCCGGAACCACCTCCAGGACAGACCGGAATCACCTTCCGGACACGCCGGAACCACCTGCTCGACTCGCCAGAACCACCTGCCGGACACGCCAAAATCACCTGCCGGCTACGCCAGAACCACTGGGCAGAGACTCCGGAACCACCTCCAGGACAGACCGGAATCACCTGCCGGACACGCCGGGACCACCTGCTTGACTCGCGAGAACCACCTGCCGGACACGCCAAAATCACCAGCCGGCTACTCCACAACCACTTGTCGGACACTCCAGAATCACCTGCCGGGCATGTTGGAACCACCTCTCAGAGGTGCCACAACAACATGCTGGAGACTGCGGAAGCACCTGCTGAGAAGGCCGGAAGTTCCTGATCCACTCCACAAAACCACCTGCTGGACACGCCAAAATCACCTGCCGGCTACGCCACAACCAGTTGGTGAACACTTCGGAATCAACTGCCGGGCTTGCTGGAAGCACCTGCCGGTCACGCCAATATCACCTGCCAGCTACGCCAGAACCGCTTGGCGGACACTCCGGAAACACCTGTCGGGCCTGCCAGAACCACATCTCAGACGTGCCAGAACCATGTGCCCGAGATGCCGGAACCACACCCCGAACAGACTGAAACCACCTGCCAGACCCGCCTGAACCACCTGCCGAGCACACTGGAACCACCTGCTCGACTCGCCGGAACCACCTACCTGACACGCAAAAACCACCGGCCGGGTATGCCAGAACCACTTGGTGGTCACTCCGGAATCATCTGCCAGACATGCCAGAAGCAGCTCTCAGACACACCAGAACAACCTGCCAGAGACGCCAGAAGCACCTGCTGAGCATGCCTGAGCCACGTGCTCGACTCGCAAGAAACACCTGCCAGACACGCCAAAATCACCTGCCTGCTACACCAGAAGCACTTGGCAGACAAGCCAGAATCACGAGAAGGGCATGCCGTCACAATCTCTCAGACGTGCCAGAACCTCGTGCTGGACACCCCAGAACACCCTGCCGGACAGACCGGAACCACCTGCCGGACACGCCGGAACCACCGGTGCGACTCGCCGGAACCACCCCCGGACATGCAAAATCACCTGCCGGCTACGCCAGAAACACTTGGCGAACACACCGGAATCACCTGCCGGGCATGTCGGAAGCACCTCTCAGACATGTCAGAACCACGTGCCAAGGACACCGGAAGCACCTGCCGAGCACGCCGGAACCACCTGCTTGACTCGCCAGAACCACCTGCCGCACACGCCAAAATCACCTGCCAGGTATGCCAGAACCACTTTTTGGACACTCCGAAATCATCTGCCGGACATGCCAGAACCAGCTCTCAGACACACCAGAACCACATGCCGGACACGCCGGAAGCACCTGCTGAGCATGCCTGAGCCACCTGCTCGACTCGCAAGAAACACCTGCCGGACACGCCAAAATCACCTGCCGAGTACGCCAGAACCACTTGGCGGACACTCCGGAATCACAGGTCGGGCATGCCGGAACCACCTCTCAGACTTGCCAGAACCATGTTCCGGACACGCCGGTACCACCTGCCGAGTATGCCGGAACCACCTGATCCACTCCCGAGGACCACCTGCTGGACACGCCAAAATCACCTGCTGGCTACGCCAGAACCACTCGGCAGACACTCCGGAATAAGCTGCCGGGCATGCCGGAACCACCTCTTAGACATGCCAGAAGGACGTGTCGGACACGCCGGAAACACCTACCGGACAGACCGGAACCACCTGCCAGACATCCGGGAACCACCTGCCGAGCACGATGGAACCACCTGCCGGACACGCCAAAATCACCTGCGGGGTACACCAGAACGACTTGGAGAACTCTCCGGGATGACCTGCCGGGCATGCTGGAACCACCTCTCAGACGTACCAGAAGCACGTTGCGGACACCCCAGCACCACCTGCCGGACAGACCACAACCACCTGCCGGACAGGCCGGAACCACCGGCTCGACCCGCCGGAACCACCGCCGGACATGCAAAATCACCTGCCGGCTATGCCAGAACCACTTGGCGAACACTCCGGAATCACCTGCCGGGCATGCCGGAACCACCTCTCAGACATGCCAGAACCACGTGCCAATGACCCCGGAAGCACCTGCCGAGCACGCCGGAACCACCTGCTCGGCTCGCCAGAACCACCTGCCGGACACGCCAAAATCACCTGCCGGCTACGCCACAACCTCTCGGCAGGCACTCCGGTATCAGCTGCCGGGCATGCCGGAACCATCTCTCAGAGGTGCCAGAACCACATGCCGGAGAGACTGGAAGCAACTGCCGAACTCGCCGGAAACACCTGCTGGACATGCCGGAACCACCTGCCTGACAGTCCAAAATCATATGCCGGCTATGCCAAAACCACTTGGTGGACACTCCAGAATCACCTGGAGGGCATGCCGGAACCACGTCATGGACAGACTGCAAACACCTGCCGGACACGCCAGAACCACCTTCTCGACTCGCCAGAACCACCTGCCGGACACGCCAAAATCACCTGCCGGCTACGCCACAACCAGTTGGTGAACACTTCGGAATCACCTGCCGCGCTTGCCAGAACCACCTGCCGGTCACGGCAAAATCACCTGCCGGCTACGCCAGAACCACTCGGCAGAGACTCCGGAACCACCTCCAGGACAGACTGGAATCACCTTCCGGACACGCCGGAACCACCTGCTCGACTCGCCAGAACCACCTGCCGGACACGCCAAAATCACCTGCCGGCTACGCCAGAACCACTGGGCAGAGACTCCGGAACCACCTCCAGGACAGACCGGAATCACCTGCCGGACACGCCGGGACCACCTGCTTGACTCGCGAGAACCACCTGCCGGACACGCCAAAATCACCAGCCGGCTACTCCACAACCACTTGTCGGACACTCCAGAATCACCTGCCGGGCATGTTGGAACCACCTCTCAGAGGTGCCACAACAACATGCTGGAGACTGCGGAAGCACCTGCTGAGAAGGCCGGAAGTTCCTGATCCACTCCACAAAACCACCTGCTGGACACGCCAAAATCACCTGCCGGCTACGCCACAACCAGTTGGTGAACACTTCGGAATCAACTGCCGGGCTTGCTGGAAGCACCTGCCGGTCACGCCAATATCACCTGCCAGCTACGCCAGAACCGCTTGGCGGACACTCCGGAAACACCTGTCGGGCCTGCCAGAACCACATCTCAGACGTGCCAGAACCATGTGCCCGAGATGCCGGAACCACACCCCGAACAGACTGAAACCACCTGCCAGACCCGCCTGAACCACCTGCCGAGCACACTGGAACCACCTGCTCGACTCGCCGGAACCACCTACCTGACACGCAAAAACCACCGGCCGGGTATGCCAGAACCACTTGGTGGTCACTCCGGAATCATCTGCCAGACATGCCAGAAGCAGCTCTCAGACACACCAGAACAACCTGCCAGAGACGCCAGAAGCACCTGCTGAGCATGCCTGAGCCACGTGCTCGACTCGCAAGAAACACCTGCCAGACACGCCAAAATCACCTGCCTGCTACACCAGAAGCACTTGGCAGACAAGCCAGAATCACGAGAAGGGCATGCCGTCACAATCTCTCAGACGTGCCAGAACCTCGTGCTGGACACCCCAGAACACCCTGCCGGACAGACCGGAACCACCTGCCGGACACGCCGGAACCACCGGTGCGACTCGCCGGAACCACCCCCGGACATGCAAAATCACCTGCCGGCTACGCCAGAAACACTTGGCGAACACACCGGAATCACCTGCCGGGCATGTCGGAAGCACCTCTCAGACATGTCAGAACCACGTGCCAAGGACACCGGAAGCACCTGCCGAGCACGCCGGAACCACCTGCTTGACTCGCCAGAACCACCTGCCGCACACGCCAAAATCACCTGCCAGGTATGCCAGAACCACTTTTTGGACACTCCGAAATCATCTGCCGGACATGCCAGAACCAGCTCTCAGACACACCAGAACCACATGCCGGACACGCCGGAAGCACCTGCTGAGCATGCCTGAGCCACCTGCTCGACTCGCAAGAAACACCTGCCGGACACGCCAAAATCACCTGCCGAGTACGCCAGAACCACTTGGCGGACACTCCGGAATCACAGGTCGGGCATGCCGGAACCACCTCTCAGACTTGCCAGAACCATGTTCCGGACACGCCGGTACCACCTGCCGAGTATGCCGGAACCACCTGATCCACTCCCGAGGACCACCTGCTGGACACGCCAAAATCACCTGCTGGCTACGCCAGAACCACTCGGCAGACACTCCGGAATAAGCTGCCGGGCATGCCGGAACCACCTCTTAGACATGCCAGAAGGACGTGTCGGACACGCCGGAAACACCTACCGGACAGACCGGAACCACCTGCCAGACATCCGGGAACCACCTGCCGAGCACGATGGAACCACCTGCCGGACACGCCAAAATCACCTGCGGGGTACACCAGAACGACTTGGAGAACTCTCCGGGATGACCTGCCGGGCATGCTGGAACCACCTCTCAGACGTACCAGAAGCACGTTGCGGACACCCCAGCACCACCTGCCGGACAGACCGCAACCACCTGCCGGACAGGCCGGAACCACCGGCTCGACCCGCCGGAACCACCGCCGGACATGCAAAATCACCTGCCGGCTATGCCAGAACCACTTGGCGAACACTCCGGAATCACCTGCCGGGCATGCCGGAACCACCTCTCAGACATGCCAGAACCACGTGCCAATGACCCCGGAAGCACCTGCCGAGCACGCCGGAACCACCTGCTCGGCTCGCCAGAACCACCTGCCGGACACGCCAAAATCACCTGCCGGCTACGCCACAACCTCTCGGCAGGCACTCCGGTATCAGCTGCCGGGCATGCCGGAACCATCTCTCAGAGGTGCCAGAACCACATGCCGGAGAGACTGGAAGCAACTGCCGAACTCGCCGGAAACACCTGCTGGACATGCCGGAACCACCTGCCTGACAGTCCAAAATCATATGCCGGCTATGCCAAAAACACTTGGTGGACACTCCAGAATCACCTGGAGGGCATGCCGGAACCACGTCATGGACAGACTGCAAACACCTGCCGGACACGCCAGAACCACCTTCTCGACTCGCCAGAACCACCTGCCGGACACGCCAAAATCACCTGCCGGCTACGCCACAACCAGTTGGTGAACACTTCGGAATCACCTGCCGCGCTTGCCAGAACCACCTGCCGGTCACGGCAAAATCACCTGCCGGCTACGCCAGAACCACTCGGCAGAGACTCCGGAACCACCTCCAGGACAGACCGGAATCACCTTCCGGACACGCCGGAACCACCTGCTCGACTCGCCAGAACCACCTGCCGGACACGCCAAAATCACCTGCCGGCTACGCCAGAACCACTGGGCAGAGACTCCGGAACCACCTCCAGGACAGACCGGAATCACCTGCCGGACACGCCGGGACCACCTGCTTGACTCGCGAGAACCACCTGCCGGACACGCCAAAATCACCAGCCGGCTACTCCACAACCACTTGTCGGACACTCCAGAATCACCTGCCGGGCATGTTGGAACCACCTCTCAGAGGTGCCACAACAACATGCTGGAGACTGCGGAAGCACCTGCTGAGAAGGCCGGAAGTTCCTGATCCACTCCACAAAACCACCTGCTGGACACGCCAAAATCACCTGCCGGCTACGCCACAACCAGTTGGTGAACACTTCGGAATCAACTGCCGGGCTTGCTGGAAGCACCTGCCGGTCACGCCAATATCACCTGCCAGCTACGCCAGAACCGCTTGGCGGACACTCCGGAAACACCTGTCGGGCCTGCCAGAACCACATCTCAGACGTGCCAGAACCATGTGCCCGAGATGCCGGAACCACACCCCGAACAGACTGAAACCACCTGCCAGACCCGCCTGAACCACCTGCCGAGCACACTGGAACCACCTGCTCGACTCGCCGGAACCACCTACCTGACACGCAAAAACCACCGGCCGGGTATGCCAGAACCACTTGGTGGTCACTCCGGAATCATCTGCCAGACATGCCAGAAGCAGCTCTCAGACACACCAGAACAACCTGCCAGAGACGCCAGAAGCACCTGCTGAGCATGCCTGAGCCACGTGCTCGACTCGCAAGAAACACCTGCCAGACACGCCAAAATCACCTGCCTGCTACACCAGAAGCACTTGGCAGACAAGCCAGAATCACGAGAAGGGCATGCCGTCACAATCTCTCAGACGTGCCAGAACCTCGTGCTGGACACCCCAGAACACCCTGCCGGACAGACCGGAACCACCTGCCGGACACGCCGGAACCACCGGTGCGACTCGCCGGAACCACCCCCGGACATGCAAAATCACCTGCCGGCTACGCCAGAAACACTTGGCGAACACACCGGAATCACCTGCCGGGCATGTCGGAAGCACCTCTCAGACATGTCAGAACCACGTGCCAAGGACACCGGAAGCACCTGCCGAGCACGCCGGAACCACCTGCTTGACTCGCCAGAACCACCTGCCGCACACGCCAAAATCACCTGCCAGGTATGCCAGAACCACTTTTTGGACACTCCGAAATCATCTGCCGGACATGCCAGAACCAGCTCTCAGACACACCAGAACCACATGCCGGACACGCCGGAAGCACCTGCTGAGCATGCCTGAGCCACCTGCTCGACTCGCAAGAAACACCTGCCGGACACGCCAAAATCACCTGCCGAGTACGCCAGAACCACTTGGCGGACACTCCGGAATCACAGGTCGGGCATGCCGGAACCACCTCTCAGACTTGCCAGAACCATGTTCCGGACACGCCGGTACCACCTGCCGAGTATGCCGGAACCACCTGATCCACTCCCGAGGACCACCTGCTGGACACGCCAAAATCACCTGCTGGCTACGCCAGAACCACTCGGCAGACACTCCGGAATAAGCTGCCGGGCATGCCGGAACCACCTCTTAGACATGCCAGAAGGACGTGTCGGACACGCCGGAAACACCTACCGGACAGACCGGAACCACCTGCCAGACATCCGGGAACCACCTGCCGAGCACGATGGAACCACCTGCCGGACACGCCAAAATCACCTGCGGGGTACACCAGAACGACTTGGAGAACTCTCCGGGATGACCTGCCGGGCATGCTGGAACCACCTCTCAGACGTACCAGAAGCACGTTGCGGACACCCCAGCACCACCTGCCGGACAGACCACAACCACCTGCCGGACAGGCCGGAACCACCGGCTCGACCCGCCGGAACCACCGCCGGAAATGCAAAATCACCTGCCGGCTACGCCAGAACCACTTGGCGAACACTCCGGAATCACCTGCCGGGCATGCCGGAACCACGTCTCAGACATGCCAGAACCACGTGACAATGACCCCGGAAGCACCTGCCGAGCACGCCGGAACCACCTGCTCGGCTCGCCAGACCCACCTGCCGGACACGCCAAAATCACCTGCCGGCTACGCCACAACCACTCGGCAGGCACTCCGGTATCAGCTGCCGGGCATGCCGGAACCACCTCTCAGAGGTGCCAGAACCACATGCCGGAGAGACTGGAAGCAACTGCCGAACTCGCCGGAAACACCTGCTGGACATGCCGGAACCACCTGCCTGACAGTCCAAAATCATATGCCGGCAATGCCAAAACCACTTGGTGGACACTCCAGAATCACCTGGAGGGCATGCCGGAACCACGTCATGGACAGACTGCAAACACCTGCCGGACACGCCAGAACCACCTTCTCGAGTCGCCAGAACCACCTGCCGGACACGCCAAAATCACCTGCCGGCTACGCCACAACCAGTTGGTGAACACTTCGGAATCACCTGCCGCGCTTGCCAGAACCACCTGCCGGTCACGCCAAAATCACCTGCCGGCTACGCCAGAACCACTCGGCAGAGACTCCGGAACCACCTCCAGGAGAGACCGGAATCACCTGCCGGACACGCCGGAACCACCTGCTTGACTCGCCAGAACCACCTGCCGGACACGCCAAAATCACCTGCCGGCTACGCCAGAACCACTGGGCAGAGACTCCGGAACCACCTCCAGGACAGACCGGAATCACCTGCCGGACACGCCGGGACCACCTGCTTGACTCGCGAGAACCACCTGCCGGACACGCCAAAATCACCAGCCGGCTACTCCACAACCACTTGTCGGACACTCCAGAATCACCTGCCGGGCATGTTGGAACCACCTCTCAGAGGTGCCACAACAACATGCTGGAGACTGCGGAAGCACCTGCTGAGAAGGCCGGAAGTTCCTGATCCACTCCACAAAACCACCTGCTGGACACGCCAAAATCACCTGCCGGCTACGCCACAACCAGTTGGTGAACACTTCGGAATCAACTGCCGGGCTTGCTGGAAGCACCTGCCGGTCACGCCAATATCACCTGCCAGGTACGCCAGAACCGCTTGGCGGACACTCCGGAAACACCTGTCGGGCCTGCCAGAACCACATCTCAGACGTGCCAGAACCATGTGCCCGAGATGCCGGAACCACACCCCGAACAGACTGAAACCACCTGCCAGACCCGCCTGAACCACCTGCCGAGCACACTGGAACCACCTGCTCGACTCGCCGGAACCACCTACCTGACACGCAAAAACCACCGGCCGGGTATGCCAGAACCACTTGGTGGTCACTCCGGAATCATCTGCCAGACATGCCAGAAGCAGCTCTCAGACACACCAGAACAACCTGCCGGAGACGCCAGAAGCACCTGCTGAGCATGCCTGAGCCACCTGCTCGACTCGCAAGAAACACCTGCCAGACACGCCAAAATCACCTGCCTGCTACACCAGAAGCACTTGGCAGACAAGCCAGAATCACGAGAAGGGCATGCCGTCACAATCTCTCAGACGTGCCAGAACCTCATGCTGGACACCCCAGAACACCCTGCCGGACAGACCGGAACCACCTGCCGGACACGCCGGAACCACCGGCGCGACTCGCCGCAACCACCCCCGGACATGCAAAATCACCTGCCGGCTACGCCAGAAACACTTGGCGAACACACCGGAATCACCTGCCGGGCATGTCGGAAGCACCTCTCAGACATGTCAGAACCACGTGCCAAGGACACCGGAAGCACCTGCCGAGCACGCCGGAACCACCTGCTCGACTCGCCAGAACCACCTGCCGCACACGCCAAAATCACCTGCCAGGTATGCCAGAACCACTTTTTGGACACTCCGAAATCATCTGCCGGACATGCCAGAACCAGCTCTCAGACACACCAGAACCACATGCCGGACACGCCGGAAGCACCTGCTGAGCATGCCTGAGCCACCTGCTCGACTCGCAAGAAACACCTGCCGGACACGCCAAAATCACCTCCGAGTACGCCAGAACCACTTGGCGGACACTCCGGAATCACAGGTCGGGCATGTCGGAACCACCTCTCAGACTTGCCAGAACCATGTTCCGGACACGCCGGTACCACCTGCCGAGTATGCCGGAACCACCTGATCCACTCCCGAGGACCACCTGCTGGACACGCCAAAATCACCTGCTGGCTACGCCAGAACCACTCGGCAGACACTCCGGAATAAGCTGCCGGGCATGCCGGAACCACCTCTTAGACATGCCAGAAGGACGTGTCGGACACGCCGGAAACACCTACCGGACAGACCGGAACCACCTGCCAGACATCCCGGAACCACTTGCCTAGCACGCCGGAGCCGCCTGCTCGATAGGCCGAAACCACCTGCCAGACAGGCCAAAATCAACAGCTGGCTATGCCTGAACCACCTGGCGGACAGTCCAAAATCACCTGCCTGGCATGCAGGAACCACCTCTCAGACGTAACAGAACCACGTTCCGGACACGCTGGAACCACATCCTGGACAGACTGGAACCACCTGCCGAGCTCGCCGGAACCACCTGCTCGACTGGCAGGACAATCGTGCCGGACACGCCAAAAGTAACTGCCGGCTACACCAGAACCACTTAACCGACACTCCAGAATCACCTGCCTGGCATGCCAGAACCACCTCTCAGACGTGCCAGAATCACGTGCCGGACATGCCGGAACGACCTACGGGACAGACCGGAACCACCTGCCTGACATGCCCGAACCACCTGCCGAGCACGCCAGAGCCACCTGCTCCCCTTGCCGGAACCACCTGCCAGACAGGCCAAAATCAACAGCTGGCTGTGCGAGAACCACCTGGGGGACAGTCCGGAATCACCTGCCAGCCATGGCGGAACCACCTCTCAGACGTACCAGAACCACGTGCCGGACAATCTGGAAACACGTACTGGACAGACTGGAACCACCTGCCGGCCACGCCTGAACCACCTGCCGAGCACGACGGAACCACCTGCCGGACACGCCAAAATCACCTGCGGGCTACTCCACAACCACTTGGAGGACTCTCCGGGATGACCTGCCGGGCATGCTGGAACCACCTCTCAGACGCGCCAGAACCATGTGGCAGACAGTCCGGAATCACCTGTTGGGCATGTGGAACCACCTCTGAGACGTACCAGAACCACCTGCCGGACACGCCAAAATCACCTGCCGGCTACGCCAGAACCACTTGGCGGACACTCCGGAATCACCTGCCGGGCATGCCAGCACAACCTCTCAGAAGTGCCAGAAGCACGTGCCGGACAGGCCGGAACCATCTCCCGGACAGACTGGAACCACAGGAAACACTCGCTGGAACCACCTGCTTGACTCACCGGTCCCACCTGCAGGACACACCAAAATCACCTGCCCGCTACACCAGAACCACTTTGCGCACAAGCCGGAATCACGTGAAGGGCATGCCGGCACAACCTCACAGACGTGCCAGAACCTCCTGCCGGACACCTCAGAACCACCTGCCAGACAGACTGCAACCACCTGCCGGACACGCGGGAACCACCGGCTCGACCCGCCGGAACCACTGCCAGACATGCAAAATCACCTGCCGGCTACACCAGAACCACTTGGCAAACAATCCGGAATCACCTGAAGGGCATGCCGGAACCACCTCTCAGACATGCCAGAACCACGTGCCAATGACACCAGAAGCACCTGCCGAGCATGCCGGAACCACCTGCTCGACTCGCCAGAACCACCTGCCAGTCATGCAAAAATCACCTGCCGGCTTCGCCACAACCAGTTGGTGAACACTTCCCCATCACCTGCCGGGCTTGCTGGAACCACCTGCCGGTCACGTCAAAATCACCTGCCAACTACGCCAGAACCACTTGTCGACACTGCGGAAACACCTGTCGGGCCGGCCAGAACTACATCTCAGACGTGCCAGAACCTTGTGCGTGTGATGCCGGAACCACACCCCGAACAGACGGAAACCACCTGCCAGACCCGCCTGAACCACCTGCCGAGCACGCCGGAGCCACCTGTTCGACTCACCGGAAGCACCTGCCAGACAGGCCAAAATCAACAGCTGGCTATGCGAGAACCATCTGGCGGACAGTCCGGAATCACCTGCCGGGCATGCAGGAACCACCTCTCAGATGTAACGGAACCACGAGCCGGACACGCTGGAACCACGTCCTGGACAGACTGGAACCACCTGCCGAGCACTCCGGAACCACCTGCTCGACTCGCACGACCCACATGCTGGACACGCCAAAATGAACTTTCGGCTACACCAGAACCACTTACCCGACACTCCAGAATCACCTGCCTGGCATGCCAGAACCACCTCTCACACGTTCCAGAAGCACGTGCCGGACATGCCGGAACGACCGATCGGACAGAACGGAACCACCTGCCAGACACGCCGGAACCACCTGCTGAACACGCCACAGCCACCTGCTCGACTCGCCGGATCCACCGGCCGGACAGGCCAATATCAACTGCTGGCTATGCCAGAACCACCTGGGGGACAGTCCGGAATCACCTGCCAGCCATGGCGGAACCACCTCTCAGACGTACAAGAACCACGTGCCGGACAAGCTGGAAACACTTACTGGACAGACTGGAACCACCTGCCGGCCACGCCTGAACCACCTGCCGAGCACGATGGAACCACCTGCCGGACACGCCAAAATCACCTGCGGGGTACACCAGAACCACTTGGAGAACTCTCCGGGATGACCTGCCGGGCATGCTGGAACCACCTCTCAGACGTACCAGAAGCACGTGGCGGACACCCCAGCACCACCTGCCGGACAGACCGCAACCACCTGCCGGACAGGCCGGAACCACCGGCTCGACCCGACGGAACCACCGCCAGACATGCAAAATCACCTGCCGGCTACGCCAGAACCACTTGGCGAACACTCCGGAATCACCTGCCGGGCATGCCGGAACCACCTCTCAGACATGCCAGAACCACGTGCCAATGACCCCGGAAGCACCTGTCGAGCACGCCGGAACCACCTGCTCGACTCGCCAGAACCACCTCCCGGACACGCCAAAATCACCTGCCGGCTACGCCACAACCACTCGGCAGGCACTCCGGTATCAGCTGCCGGGCATGCCGGAACCACCTCTCAGAGGTGCCAGAACCACATGCCGGAGAGACTGGAAGCAACTGCCGAACTCGCCGGAAACACCTGCTGGACATGCCGGAACCACCTGCCTGACAGTCCAAAATCATATGCCGGCTATGCCAAAACCACTTGGTGGACGCTCCAGAATCTCCTGGAGGGCATGCCGGAACCACGTCATGGACAGACTGCAAACACCTGCCAGACACGCCAAAACCACCTTCTCGAGTCGCCAGAACCACCTGCCGGCCACGCCAAAATCACCTGCCGGCTACGCCACAACCAGTTGGTGAACACTTCGGAATCACCTGCCGCGCTTGCCGGAACCACCTGCCGGTCACGCCAAAATCACCTGCCGGCTACGCCAGAACCACTCGGCAGAGACTCCGGAACCACCTCCAGGACAGACCAGAATCACCTGCCGGACACGCCGGAACCACCTGCTCGACTCGCCAGAGCCACCTGCCGGACACGCCAAAATCACCTGCCGGCTACGCCAGAACCACTCGGCAGAGACTCCGGAACCACCTCCAGGACAGACCGGAATCACCTGCCGGACACGCCAGGACAACCTGCTTGACTCGCCAGAACCACCTGCCGGACACGCCAAAATCACCAGCCGGCTACTCCACAACCACTTGTCGAACACTCCAGAATCACCTGCCGGGTATGTTGGAAGCACCTCTCAGACGCGCCAGAACCATGTGGCAGAGAGTCCGGAATCACCTGTTGGGCATGTGGAACCACCTCTGAGACGTACCAGAACCACCTGCCGGACACGCCAAAATCACCTGCCGGCTATGCCAGAACCACTTGGCGGACACTCCGGAATCACCTGCTGGGCATGCCAGAACCAGCTCTCAGAAACACCAGAACCACATGCTGGACACGCCGGAAGCACCTGCTGAGCATGCCTGAGCCACCTGCTCGACTCGCAAGAAACACCTGCCGGACACGCCAAAATCACCTGCCGAGTACGCCAGAACCACTTGGCGGACACTCCGGAATCACAGTTCGGGCATGCCAGAACCACCTCTCAGACTTGCCAGAACCATGGTCCGGACACGCCGGTACCACCTGCCGAGTATGCCGGAACCACCTGATCCACTCCCGAGGACCACCTGCTGGACACGCCAAAATCACCTGCTGGCTACGCCAGATCCACTCGGCAGACACTCCGGAATAACCTGCCAGGCATGCCGGAACCACCTATTAGACATGCCAGAAGGACGTGTCGGACACGCCGGAAACACCTACCGGACAGACCGGAACCACCTGCCAGACATCCAGGAACCACCTGCCGAGCACGCCGGAGCTGCGTGCTCGATAGGCCAGAACCACCTGCCAGACAGGCCAAAATCAACAGCTGGCTATGCTAGAAACACCTGGCGGACAGTCCAAAATCACCTGCCTGGCATGCAGGAACCACCTCTCAGACGTAACAGAACCACGTTCCGGACACGCTGGAACCACATCCTGGACAGACTGGAACCACCTGCCGAGCTCGCCGGAACCACCTGCTCGACTGGCAGGACAATCGTGCCGGACACGCCAAAAGGAACTGCCGGCTACACCAGAACCACTTAACCGACACTCCAGAATCACCTGCCTGGCATGCCAGAACCACCTCTCAGACGTGCCAGAAGCACGTGCCGGACATGCCGGGACGACCTACGGGACAGACCGGAACCACCTGCCTGACATGCCGGAACCACCTGCCGAGCACGCCAGAGCCACCTGCTCCCCTTGCCGGAACCACCTACCAGACAGGCCAAAATCAACAGCTGGCTGTGCGAGAACCACCTGGGGGACAGTCCGGAATCACCTGCCAGCCATGGCGGAACCACCTCTCAGACGTACCAGAACCACGTGCCGGACAATCTGGAAACACGTACTGGACAGACTGGAACCACCTGCTGGCCACGCCTGAACCACCTGCCGAGCACGACGGAACCACCTGCCGGACACGCCAAAATCACCTGCGGGCTACTCCACAACCACTTGGAGGACTCTCCGGGATGACCTGCCAGGCATGCTGGAACCACCTCTCAGACGCGCCAGAACCATGTGGCAGACAGTCCGGAATCACCTGTTGGGCATGTGGAACCACCTCTGAGACGTACCAGAACCACCTGCCGGACACGCCAAAATCACATGCCGGCTACACCAGAACCACTTGGCGGACACTCCGGAATCACCTGCCGGGCATGCCAGCACAACCTCTCAGAAGTGCCAGAAGCACGTGCCGGACAGGCCGGAACCATCTCCCGGACAGACTGGAACCACAGGAAACACTCGCCGGAACCACCTGCTTGACTCACCGGTCCCACCTGCAGGACACACCAAAATCACCTGCCCGCTACACCAGAACCACTTGGCGCACAAGCCGGAATCACGTGAAGGGCATGCCAGCACAACCTCACAGACGTGCCAGAACCTCCTGCCGGACACCTCAGAACCACCTGCCAGACAGACTGCAACCACCTGCCGGACACGCGGGAACCACCGGCTCGACCCGCCGGAACCACTGCCAGACATGCAAAATCACCTGCCGGCTACACCAGAACCACTTGGCAAACAATCCGGAATCACCTGAAGGGCATGCCGGAACCACCTCTCAGACATGCCAGAACCACGTGCCAATGACACCAGAAGCACCTGCCGAGCATGCCGGAACCACCTGCTCGACTCGCCAGAACCACCTGCCAGTCATGCAAAAATCAGCTGCCGGCTTCGCCACAACCAGTTGGTGAACACTTCCCCATCACCTGCCGGGCTTGCTGGAACCACCTGCCGGTCACGTCAAAATCACCTGCCAACTACGCCAGAACCACTTGTCGACACTGCGTAAACACCTGTCGGGCCGGCCAGAACTACATCTCAGACGTGCCAGAACCTTGTGCGTGTGATGCCGGAACCACACCCCGAACAGACGGAAACCACCTGCCAGACCCACCTGAACCACCTGCCGAGCACGCCGGAGCCACCTGTTCGACTCACCGGAAGCACCTGCCAGACAGGCCAAAATCAACAGCTGGCTATGCGAGAACCATCTGGCGGACAGTCCGGAATCACCTGCCGGGCATGCAGGAACCACCTCTCAGATGTAACGGAACCACGAGCCGGACACGCTGGAACCACGTCCTGGACAGACTGGAACCACCTGCCGAGCACTCCGGAACCACCTGCTCGACTCGCACGACCCACGTGCTGGACACGCCAAAATGAACTTTCGGCTACACCAGAACCACTTACCCGACACTCCAGAATCACCTGCCTGGCATGCCAGAACCACCTCTCACACGTTCCAGAAGCACGTGCCGGACATGCCGGAACGACCGATCGGACAGAACGGAACCACCTGCCAGACACGCCGGAACCACCTGCTGAACACGCCACAGCCACCTGCTCGACTCGCCGGATCCACCGGCCGGACAGGCCAATATCAACTGCTGGCTATGCCAGAACCACCTGGGGGACAGTCCGGAATCACCTGCCAGCCATGGCGGAACCACCTCTCAGACGTACAAGAACCACGTGCCGGACAAGCTCGAAACACTTACTGGACAGACTGGAACCACCTGCCGGCCACGCCTGAACCACCTGCCGAGCACGATGGAACCACCTGCCGGACACGCCAAAATCACCTGCGGGGTACACCAGAACCACTTGGAGAACTCTCTGGGATGACCTGCCGGGCATGCTGGAACCACCTCTCAGACGTACCAGAAGCACGTGGCGGACACCCCAGCACCACCTGCCGGACAGACCGCAACCACCTGCCAGACAGGCCGGAACCACCGGCTCGACCCGACGGAACCACCGCCGGAAATGCAAAATCACCTGCCGGCTACGCCAGAACCACTTGGCGAACACTCCGGAATCACCTGCCGGGCATGCCGGAACCACCTCTCAGACATGCCAGAACCACGTGCCAATGACCCCGGAAGCACCTGTCGAGCACACCGGAACCACCTGCTCGACTCGCCAGAACCACCTGCCGGACACGCCAAAATAACCTGCCGGCTACGCCACAACCACTCGGCAGGCACTCCGGTATCAGCTGCCGGGCATGCCGGAACCACCTCTCAGAGGTGCCAGAACCACATGCCGGAGAGACTGGAAGCAACTGCCGAACTCGCCGGAAACACCTGCTGGACATGCCGGAACCACCTGCCTGACAGTCCAAAATCATATGCCGGCTATGCCAAAACCACTTGGTGGACGCTCCAGAATCTCCTGGAGGGCATGCCGGAACCACGTCATGGACAGACTGCAAACACCTGCCAGACACGCCAGAACCACCTTCTCGAGTCGCCAGAACCACCTGCCGGCCACGCCAAAATCACCTGCCGGCTACGCCACAACCAGTTGGTGAACACTTCGGAATCACCTGCCGCGCTTGCCGGAACCACCTGCCGGTCACGCCAAAATCACCTGCCGGCTACGCCAGAACCACTCGGCAGAGACTCCGGAACCACCTCCAGGACAGACCAGAATCACCTGCCGGACACGCCGGAACCACCTGCTCGACTCGCCAGAGCCACCTGCCGGACACGCCAAAATCACCTGCCGGCTACGCCAGAACCACTCGGCAGAGACTCCGGAACCACCTCCAGGACAGACCGGAATCACCTGCCGGACACGCCAAAATCACCTGCCGGCTATGCCAGAACCACTTGGCGGACACTCCGGAATCACCTGCCGGGCATGCCAGAACCAGCTCTCAGAAACACCAGAACCACATGCTGGACACGCCGGAAGCACCTGCTGAGCATGCCTGAGCCACCTGCTCGACTCGCAAGAAACAACTGCCGGACATGCCAAAATCACCTGCCGAGTACGCCAGAACCACTTGGCGGAAACTCCGGAATCACAGGTCGGGCATGCCAGAACCACCTCTCAGACTTGCCAGAACCATGTTCCGGACACGCCGGTACCACCTGCCGAGTATGCCGGAACCACCTGATCCACTCCCGAGGACCACCTGCTGGACACGCCAAAATCACCTGCTGGCTACGCCAGAACCACTCGGCAGACACTCCGGAATAAGCTGCCGGGCATGCCGGAACCACCTCTTAGACATGCCAGAAGGATGTGTCGGACACGCCGGAAACACCTACCGGACAGACCGGAACCACCTGCCGAGCACGCCGGAGCTGCGTGTTCGATAGGCCGGAACCACCTGCTAGACAGGCCAAAATCAACAGCTGGCTATGCTAGAAACACCTGGCGGACAGTCCAAAATCTCCTGCCTGGCATGCAGGAACCACCTCTCAGACGTAACAGAACCACGTTCCGGACACGCTGGAACCACATCCTGGACAGACTGGAACCACCTGCCGAGCTCGCCGGAACCACCTGCTCGACTGGCAGGACAATCATGCCGGACACGCCAAAAGTAACTGCCGGCTACACCAGAACCACTTAACCGACACTCCAGAATCACCTGCCTGGCATGCCAGAACCACCTCTCAGACGTGCCAGAAGCACGTGCCGGACATGCCGGAACGACCTACGGGACAGACCGGAACCACCTGCCTGACATGCCCGAACCACCTGCCGAGCACGCCAGAGCCACCTGCTCCCCTTGCCGGAACCACCTGCCAGACAGGCCAAAATCAACAGCTGGCTGTGCGAGAACCACCTGGGGGACAGTCCGGAATCACCTGTCAGCCATGGCGGAACCACCTCTCAGACGTACCAGAACCACGTGCCGGACAATCTGGAAACACGTACTGGACAGACTGGAACCACCTGCCGGCCACGCCTGAACCACCTGCCGAGCACGACGGAACCACCTGCCGGACACGCCAAAATCACCTGCGGGCTACTCCACAACCACTTGGAGGACTCTCTGGGATGACCTGCCGGGCATGCTGGAACCACCTCTCAGACGCGCCAGAACCATGTGGCAGACAGTCCGGAATCACCTGTTGGGCATGTGGAACCACCTCTGAGACGTACCAGAACCACCTGCCGGACACGCCAAAATCACCTGCCGGCTACGCCAGAACCACTTGGCGGACACTCCGGTATCACCTGCCGGGCATGCCAGCACAACCTCTCAGAAGTGCCAGAAGCACGTGCCGGACAGGCCGGAACCATCTCCCGGACAGACTGGAACCACAGGAAACACTCGCCGGAACCACCTGCTTGACTCACCGGTCCCACCTGCAGGACACACCAAAATCACCTGCCCGCTACACCAGAACCACTTGGCGCACAAGCCGGAATCACGTGAAGGGCATGCCGGCACAACCTCACAGATGTGCCAGAACCTCCTGCCGGACACCTCAGAACCACCTGCCAGACAGACTGCAACCACCTGCCGGACACGCGGGAACCACCGGCTCGACCCGCCGGAACCACTGCCAGACATGCAAAATCACCTGCCGGCTACACCAGAACCACTTGGCAAACAATCCGGAATCACCTGAAGGGCATGCCGGAACCACCTCTCAGACATGCCAGAACCACGTGCCAATGACACCAGAAGCACCTGCCGAGCATGCCGGAACCACCTGCTCGACTCGCCAGAACCACCTGCCAGTCATGCAAAAATCACCTGCCGGCTTCACCACAACCAGTTGGTGAACACTTCCCCATCACCTGCCGGGCTTGCTGGAACCACCTGCCGGTCACGTCAAAATCACCTGCCAACTACGCCAGAACCACTTGTCGACACTGCGGAAACACCTGTCGGGCCGGCCAGAACTACATCTCAGACGTGCCAGAACCTTGTGCGTGTGATGCCGGAACCACACCCCGAACAGACGGAAACCACCTGCCAGACCCGCCTGAACCACCTGCCGAGCACGCCGGAGCCACCTGTTCGACTCACCGGAAGCACCTGCCAGACAGGCCAAAATCAACAGCTGGCTATGCGAGAACCATCTGGCGGACAGTCCGGAATCACCTGCCGGGCATGCAGGAACCACCTCTCAGATGTAACGGAACCACGAGCCGGACACGCTGGAACCACGTCCTGGACAGACTGGAACCACCTGCCGAGCACTCCGGAACCACCTGCTCGACTCGCACGACCCACGTGCTGGACACGCCAAAATGAACTTTCGGCTACACCAGAACCACTTACCCGACACTCCAGAATCACCTGCCTGGCATGCCAGAACCACCTCTCACACGTTCCAGAAGCACGTGCCGGACATGCCGGAACGACCGATCGGACAGAACGGAACCACCTGCCAGACACGCCGGAACCACCTGCTGAACACGCCACAGCCACCTGCTCGACTCGCCGGATCCACCGGCCGGACAGGCCAATATCAACTGCTGGCTATGCCAGAACCACCTGGGGGACAGTCCGGAATCACCTGCCAGCCATGGCGGAACCACCTCTCAGACGTACAAGAACCACGTGCCGGACAAGCTGGAAACACTTACTGGACAGACTGGAACCACCTGCCGGCCACGCCTGAACCACCTGCCGAGCACGATGGAACCACCTGCCGGACACGCCAAAATCACCTGCGGGGTACACCAGAACCACTTGGAGAACTCTCCGGGATGACCTGCCGGGCATGCTGGAACCACCTCTCAGACGTACCAGAAGCACGTTGCGGACACCCCAGCACCACCTGCCGGACAGGCCGGAACCACCGGCTCGACCCGCCGGAACCACCGCCGGACATGCAAAATCACCTGCCGGCTATGCCAGAACCACTTGGCGAACACTCCGGAATCACCTGCCGGGCATGCCGGAACCACCTCTCAGACATGCCAGAACCACGTGCCAATGACCCCGGAAGCACCTGCCGAGCACGCCGGAACCACCTGCTCGGCTCGCCAGAACCACCTGCCGGACACGCCAAAATCACCTGCCGGCTACGCCACAACCTCTCGGCAGGCACTCCGGTATCAGCTGCCGGGCATGCCGGAACCATCTCTCAGAGGTGCCAGAACCACATGCCGGAGAGACTGGAAGCAACTGCCGAACTCGCCGGAAACACCTGCTGGACATGCCGGAACCACCTGCCTGACAGTCCAAAATCATATGCCGGCTATGCCAAAACCACTTGGTGGACACTCCAGAATCACCTGGAGGGCATGCCGGAACCACGTCATGGACAGACTGCAAACACCTGCCGGACACGCCAGAACCACCTTCTCGACTCGCCAGAACCACCTGCCGGACACGCCAAAATCACCTGCCGGCTACGCCACAACCAGTTGGTGAACACTTCGGAATCACCTGCCGCGCTTGCCAGAACCACCTGCCGGTCACGGCAAAATCACCTGCCGGCTACGCCAGAACCACTCGGCAGAGACTCCGGAACCACCTCCAGGACAGACCGGAATCACCTTCCGGACACGCCGGAACCACCTGCTCGACTCGCCAGAACCACCTGCCGGACACGCCAAAATCACCTGCCGGCTACGCCAGAACCACTGGGCAGAGACTCCGGAACCACCTCCAGGACAGACCGGAATCACCTGCCGGACACGCCGGGACCACCTGCTTGACTCGCGAGAACCACCTGCCGGACACGCCAAAATCACCAGCCGGCTACTCCACAACCACTTGTCGGACACTCCAGAATCACCTGCCGGGCATGTTGGAACCACCTCTCAGAGGTGCCACAACAACATGCTGGAGACTGCGGAAGCACCTGCTGAGAAGGCCGGAAGTTCCTGATCCACTCCACAAAACCACCTGCTGGACACGCCAAAATCACCTGCCGGCTACGCCACAACCAGTTGGTGAACACTTCGGAATCAACTGCCGGGCTTGCTGGAAGCACCTGCCGGTCACGCCAATATCACCTGCCAGCTACGCCAGAACCGCTTGGCGGACACTCCGGAAACACCTGTCGGGCCTGCCAGAACCACATCTCAGACGTGCCAGAACCATGTGCCCGAGATGCCGGAACCACAGCCCGAACAGACTGAAACCACCTGCCAGACCCGCCTGAACCACCTGCCGAGCACACTGGAACCACCTGCTCGACTCGCCGGAACCACCTACCTGACACGCAAAAACCACCGGCCGGGTATGCCAGAACCACTTGGTGGTCACTCCGGAATCATCTGCCAGACATGCCAGAAGCAGCTCTCAGACACACCAGAACAACCTGCCGGAGACGCCAGAAGCACCTGCTGAGCATGCCTGAGCCACGTGCTCGACTCGCAAGAAACACCTGCCAGACACGCCAAAATCACCTGCCTGCTACACCAGAAGCACTTGGCAGACAAGCCAGAATCACGAGAAGGGCATGCCGTCACAATCTCTCAGACGTGCCAGAACCTCGTGCTGGACACCCCAGAACACCCTGCCGGACAGACCGGAACCACCTGCCGGACACGCCGGAACCACCGGTGCGACTCGCCGGAACCACCCCCGGACATGCAAAATCACCTGCCGGCTACGCCAGAAACACTTGGCGAACACACCGGAATCACCTGCCGGGCATGTCGGAAGCACCTCTCAGACATGTCAGAACCACGTGCCAAGGACACCGGAAGCACCTGCCGAGCACGCCGGAACCACCTGCTTGACTCGCCAGAACCACCTGCCGCACACGCCAAAATCACCTGCCAGGTATGCCAGAACCACTTTTTGGACACTCCGAAATCATCTGCCGGACATGCCAGAACCAGCTCTCAGACACACCAGAACCACATGCCGGACACGCCGGAAGCACCTGCTGAGCATGCCTGAGCCACCTGCTCGACTCGCAAGAAACACCTGCCGGACACGCCAAAATCACCTGCCGAGTACGCCAGAACCACTTGGCGGACACTCCGGAATCACAGGTCGGGCATGCCGGAACCACCTCTCAGACTTGCCAGAACCATGTTCCGGACACGCCGGTACCACCTGCCGAGTATGCCGGAACCACCTGATCCACTCCCGAGGACCACCTGCTGGACACGCCAAAATCACCTGCTGGCTACGCCAGAACCACTCGGCAGACACTCCGGAATAAGCTGCCGGGCATGCCGGAACCACCTCTTAGACATGCCAGAAGGACGTGTCGGACACGCCGGAAACACCTACCGGACAGACCGGAACCACCTGCCAGACATCCGGGAACCACCTGCCGAGCACGATGGAACCACCTGCCGGACACGCCAAAATCACCTGCGGGGTACACCAGAACGACTTGGAGAACTCTCCGGGATGACCTGCCGGGCATGCTGGAACCACCTCTCAGACGTACCAGAAGCACGTTGCGGACACCCCAGCACCACCTGCCGGACAGACCGCAACCACCTGCCGGACAGGCCGGAACCACCGGCTCGACCCGCCGGAACCACCGCCGGACATGCAAAATCACCTGCCGGCTATGCCAGAACCACTTGGCGAACACTCCGGAATCACCTGCCGGGCATGCCGGAACCACCTCTCAGACATGCCAGAACCACGTGCCAATGACCCCGGAAGCACCTGCCGAGCACGCCGGAACCACCTGCTCGGCTCGCCAGAACCACCTGCCGGACACGCCAAAATCACCTGCCGGCTACGCCACAACCTCTCGGCAGGCACTCCGGTATCAGCTGCCGGGCATGCCGGAACCATCTCTCAGAGGTGCCAGAACCACATGCCGGAGAGACTGGAAGCAACTGCCGAACTCGCCGGAAACACCTGCTGGACATGCCGGAACCACCTGCCTGACAGTCCAAAATCATATGCCGGCTATGCCAAAAACACTTGGTGGACACTCCAGAATCACCTGGAGGGCATGCCGGAACCACGTCATGGACAGACTGCAAACACCTGCCGGACACGCCAGAACCACCTTCTCGACTCGCCAGAACCACCTGCCGGACACGCCAAAATCACCTGCCGGCTACGCCACAACCAGTTGGTGAACACTTCGGAATCACCTGCCGCGCTTGCCAGAACCACCTGCCGGTCACGGCAAAATCACCTGCCGGCTACGCCAGAACCACTCGGCAGAGACTCCGGAACCACCTCCAGGACAGACCGGAATCACCTTCCGGACACGCCGGAACCACCTGCTCGACTCGCCAGAACCACCTGCCGGACACGCCAAAATCACCTGCCGGCTACGCCAGAACCACTGGGCAGAGACTCCGGAACCACCTCCAGGACAGACCGGAATCACCTGCCGGACACGCCGGGACCACCTGCTTGACTCGCGAGAACCACCTGCCGGACACGCCAAAATCACCAGCCGGCTACTCCACAACCACTTGTCGGACACTCCAGAATCACCTGCCGGGCATGTTGGAACCACCTCTCAGAGGTGCCACAACAACATGCTGGAGACTGCGGAAGCACCTGCTGAGAAGGCCGGAAGTTCCTGATCCACTCCACAAAACCACCTGCTGGACACGCCAAAATCACCTGCCGGCTACGCCACAACCAGTTGGTGAACACTTCGGAATCAACTGCCGGGCTTGCTGGAAGCACCTGCCGGTCACGCCAATATCACCTGCCAGCTACGCCAGAACCGCTTGGCGGACACTCCGGAAACACCTGTCGGGCCTGCCAGAACCACATCTCAGACGTGCCAGAACCATGTGCCCGAGATGCCGGAACCACACCCCGAACAGACTGAAACCACCTGCCAGACCCGCCTGAACCACCTGCCGAGCACACTGGAACCACCTGCTCGACTCGCCGGAACCACCTACCTGACACGCAAAAACCACCGGCCGGGTATGCCAGAACCACTTGGTGGTCACTCCGGAATCATCTGCCAGACATGCCAGAAGCAGCTCTCAGACACACCAGAACAACCTGCCAGAGACGCCAGAAGCACCTGCTGAGCATGCCTGAGCCACGTGCTCGACTCGCAAGAAACACCTGCCAGACATGCCAAAATCACCTGCCTGCTACACCAGAAGCACTTGGCAGACAAGCCAGAATCACGAGAAGGGCATGCCGTCACAATCTCTCAGACGTGCCAGAACCTCGTGCTGGACACCCCAGAACACCCTGCCGGACAGACCGGAACCACCTGCCGGACACGCCGGAACCACCGGTGCGACTCGCCGGAACCACCCCCGGACATGCAAAATCACCTGCCGGCTACGCCAGAAACACTTGGCGAACACACCGGAATCACCTGCCGGGCATGTCGGAAGCACCTCTCAGACATGTCAGAACCACGTGCCAAGGACACCGGAAGCACCTGCCGAGCACGCCGGAACCACCTGCTTGACTCGCCAGAACCACCTGCCGCACACGCCAAAATCACCTGCCAGGTATGCCAGAACCACTTTTTGGACACTCCGAAATCATCTGCCGGACATGCCAGAACCAGCTCTCAGACACACCAGAACCACATGCCGGACACGCCGGAAGCACCTGCTGAGCATGCCTGAGCCACCTGCTCGACTCGCAAGAAACACCTGCCGGACACGCCAAAATCACCTGCCGAGTACGCCAGAACCACTTGGCGGACACTCCGGAATCACAGGTCGGGCATGCCGGAACCACCTCTCAGACTTGCCAGAACCATGTTCCGGACACGCCGGTACCACCTGCCGAGTATGCCGGAACCACCTGATCCACTCCCGAGGACCACCTGCTGGACACGCCAAAATCACCTGCTGGCTACGCCAGAACCACTCGGCAGACACTCCGGAATAAGCTGCCGGGCATGCCGGAACCACCTCTTAGACATGCCAGAAGGACGTGTCGGACACGCCGGAAACACCTACCGGACAGACCGGAACCACCTGCCAGACATCCGGGAACCACCTGCCGAGCACGATGGAACCACCTGCCGGACACGCCAAAATCACCTGCGGGGTACACCAGAACGACTTGGAGAACTCTCCGGGATGACCTGCCGGGCATGCTGGAACCACCTCTCAGACGTACCAGAAGCACGTTGCGGACACCCCAGCACCACCTGCCGGACAGACCGCAACCACCTGCCGGACAGGCCGGAACCACCGGCTCGACCCGCCGGAACCACCGCCGGACATGCAAAATCACCTGCCGGCTATGCCAGAACCACTTGGCGAACACTCCGGAATCACCTGCCGGGCATGCCGGAACCACCTCTCAGACATGCCAGAACCACGTGCCAATGACCCCGGAAGCACCTGCCGAGCACGCCGGAACCACCTGCTCGGCTCGCCAGAACCACCTGCCGGACACGCCAAAATCACCTGCCGGCTACGCCACAACCTCTCGGCAGGCACTCCGGTATCAGCTGCCGGGCATGCCGGAACCATCTCTCAGAGGTGCCAGAACCACATGCCGGAGAGACTGGAAGCAACTGCCGAACTCGCCGGAAACACCTGCTGGACATGCCGGAACCACCTGCCTGACAGTCCAAAATCATATGCCGGCTATGCCAAAAACACTTGGTGGACACTCCAGAATCACCTGGAGGGCATGCCGGAACCACGTCATGGACAGACTGCAAACACCTGCCGGACACGCCAGAACCACCTTCTCGACTCGCCAGAACCACCTGCCGGACACGCCAAAATCACCTGCCGGCTACGCCACAACCAGTTGGTGAACACTTCGGAATCACCTGCCGCGCTTGCCAGAACCACCTGCCGGTCACGGCAAAATCACCTGCCGGCTATGCCAGAACCACTCGGCAGAGACTCCGGAACCACCTCCAGGACAGACCGGAATCACCTTCCGGACACGCCGGAACCACCTGCTCGACTCGCCAGAACCACCTGCCGGACACGCCAAAATCACCTGCCGGCTACGCCAGAACCACTGGGCAGAGACTCCGGAACCACCTCCAGGACAGACCGGAATCACCTGCCGGACACGCCGGGACCACCTGCTTGACTCGCGAGAACCACCTGCCGGACACGCCAAAATCACCAGCCGGCTACTCCACAACCACTTGTCGGACACTCCAGAATCACCTGCCGGGCATGTTGGAACCACCTCTCAGAGGTGCCACAACAACATGCTGGAGACTGCGGAAGCACCTGCTGAGAAGGCCGGAAGTTCCTGATCCACTCCACAAAACCACCTGCTGGACACGCCAAAATCACCTGCCGGCTACGCCACAACCAGTTGGTGAACACTTCGGAATCAACTGCCGGGCTTGCTGGAAGCACCTGCCGGTCACGCCAATATCACCTGCCAGCTACGCCAGAACCGCTTGGCGGACACTCCGGAAACACCTGTCGGGCCTGCCAGAACCACATCTCAGACGTGCCAGAACCATGTGCCCGAGATGCCGGAACCACACCCCGAACAGACTGAAACCACCTGCCAGACCCGCCTGAACCACCTGCCGAGCACACTGGAACCACCTGCTCGACTCGCCGGAACCACCTACCTGACACGCAAAAACCACCGGCCGGGTATGCCAGAACCACTTGGTGGTCACTCCGGAATCATCTGCCAGACATGCCAGAAGCAGCTCTCAGACACACCAGAACAACCTGCCAGAGACGCCAGAAGCACCTGCTGAGCATGCCTGAGCCACGTGCTCGACTCGCAAGAAACACCTGCCAGACACGCCAAAATCACCTGCCTGCTACACCAGAAGCACTTGGCAGACAAGCCAGAATCACGAGAAGGGCATGCCGTCACAATCTCTCAGACGTGCCAGAACCTCGTGCTGGACACCCCAGAACACCCTGCCGGACAGACCGGAACCACCTGCCGGACACGCCGGAACCACCGGTGCGACTCGCCGGAACCACCCCCGGACATGCAAAATCACCTGCCGGCTACGCCAGAAACACTTGGCGAACACACCGGAATCACCTGCCGGGCATGTCGGAAGCACCTCTCAGACATGTCAGAACCACGTGCCAAGGACACCGGAAGCACCTGCCGAGCACGCCGGAACCACCTGCTTGACTCGCCAGAACCACCTGCCGCACACGCCAAAATCACCTGCCAGGTATGCCAGAACCACTTTTTGGACACTCCGAAATCATCTGCCGGACATGCCAGAACCAGCTCTCAGACACACCAGAACCACATGCCGGACACGCCGGAAGCACCTGCTGAGCATGCCTGAGCCACCTGCTCGACTCGCAAGAAACACCTGCCGGACACGCCAAAATCACCTGCCGAGTACGCCAGAACCACTTGGCGGACACTCCGGAATCACAGGTCGGGCATGCCGGAACCACCTCTCAGACTTGCCAGAACCATGTTCCGGACACGCCGGTACCACCTGCCGAGTATGCCGGAACCACCTGATCCACTCCCGAGGACCACCTGCTGGACACGCCAAAATCACCTGCTGGCTACGCCAGAACCACTCGGCAGACACTCCGGAATAAGCTGCCGGGCATGCCGGAACCACCTCTTAGACATGCCAGAAGGACGTGTCGGACACGCCGGAAACACCTACCGGACAGACCGGAACCACCTGCCAGACATCCGGGAACCACCTGCCGAGCACGATGGAACCACCTGCCGGACACGCCAAAATCACCTGCGGGGTACACCAGAACGACTTGGAGAACTCTCCGGGATGACCTGCCGGGCATGCTGGAACCACCTCTCAGACGTACCAGAAGCACGTTGCGGACACCCCAGCACCACCTGCCGGACAGACCGCAACCACCTGCCGGACAGGCCGGAACCACCGGCTCGACCCGCCGGAACCACCGCCGGACATGCAAAATCACCTGCCGGCTATGCCAGAACCACTTGGCGAACACTCCGGAATCACCTGCCGGGCATGCCGGAACCACCTCTCAGACATGCCAGAACCACGTGCCAATGACCCCGGAAGCACCTGCCGAGCACGCCGGAACCACCTGCTCGGCTCGCCAGAACCACCTGCCGGACACGCCAAAATCACCTGCCGGCTACGCCACAACCTCTCGGCAGGCACTCCGGTATCAGCTGCCGGGCATGCCGGAACCATCTCTCAGAGGTGCCAGAACCACATGCCGGAGAGACTGGAAGCAACTGCCGAACTCGCCGGAAACACCTGCTGGACATGCCGGAACCACCTGCCTGACAGTCCAAAATCATATGCCGGCTATGCCAAAAACACTTGGTGGACACTCCAGAATCACCTGGAGGGCATGCCGGAACCACGTCATGGACAGACTGCAAACACCTGCCGGACACGCCAGAACCACCTTCTCGACTCGCCAGAACCACCTGCCGGACACGCCAAAATCACCTGCCGGCTACGCCACAACCAGTTGGTGAACACTTCGGAATCACCTGCCGCGCTTGCCAGAACCACCTGCCGGTCACGGCAAAATCACCTGCCGGCTACGCCAGAACCACTCGGCAGAGACTCCGGAACCACCTCCAGGACAGACCGGAATCACCTTCCGGACACGCCGGAACCACCTGCTCGACTCGCCAGAACCACCTGCCGGACACGCCAAAATCACCTGCCGGCTACGCCAGAACCACTGGGCAGAGACTCCGGAACCACCTCCAGGACAGACCGGAATCACCTGCCGGACACGCCGGGACCACCTGCTTGACTCGCGAGAACCACCTGCCGGACACGCCAAAATCACCAGCCGGCTACTCCACAACCACTTGTCGGACACTCCAGAATCACCTGCCGGGCATGTTGGAACCACCTCTCAGAGGTGCCACAACAACATGCTGGAGACTGCGGAAGCACCTGCTGAGAAGGCCGGAAGTTCCTGATCCACTCCACAAAACCACCTGCTGGACACGCCAAAATCACCTGCCGGCTACGCCACAACCAGTTGGTGAACACTTCGGAATCAACTGCCGGGCTTGCTGGAAGCACCTGCCGGTCACGCCAATATCACCTGCCAGCTACGCCAGAACCGCTTGGCGGACACTCCGGAAACACCTGTCGGGCCTGCCAGAACCACATCTCAGACGTGCCAGAACCATGTGCCCGAGATGCCGGAACCACACCCCGAACAGACTGAAACCACCTGCCAGACCCGCCTGAACCACCTGCCGAGCACACTGGAACCACCTGCTCGACTCGCCGGAACCACCTACCTGACACGCAAAAACCACCGGCCGGGTATGCCAGAACCACTTGGTGGTCACTCCGGAATCATCTGCCAGACATGCCAGAAGCAGCTCTCAGACACACCAGAACAACCTGCCAGAGACGCCAGAAGCACCTGCTGAGCATGCCTGAGCCACGTGCTCGACTCGCAAGAAACACCTGCCAGACACGCCAAAATCACCTGCCTGCTACACCAGAAGCACTTGGCAGACAAGCCAGAATCACGAGAAGGGCATGCCGTCACAATCTCTCAGACGTGCCAGAACCTCGTGCTGGACACCCCAGAACACCCTGCCGGACAGACCGGAACCACCTGCCGGACACGCCGGAACCACCGGTGCGACTCGCCGGAACCACCCCCGGACATGCAAAATCACCTGCCGGCTACGCCAGAAACACTTGGCGAACACACCGGAATCACCTGCCGGGCATGTCGGAAGCACCTCTCAGACATGTCAGAACCACGTGCCAAGGACACCGGAAGCACCTGCCGAGCACGCCGGAACCACCTGCTTGACTCGCCAGAACCACCTGCCGCACACGCCAAAATCACCTGCCAGGTATGCCAGAACCACTTTTTGGACACTCCGAAATCATCTGCCGGACATGCCAGAACCAGCTCTCAGACACACCAGAACCACATGCCGGACACGCCGGAAGCACCTGCTGAGCATGCCTGAGCCACCTGCTCGACTCGCAAGAAACACCTGCCGGACACGCCAAAATCACCTGCCGAGTACGCCAGAACCACTTGGCGGACACTCCGGAATCACAGGTCGGGCATGCCGGAACCACCTCTCAGACTTGCCAGAACCATGTTCCGGACACGCCGGTACCACCTGCCGAGTATGCCGGAACCACCTGATCCACTCCCGAGGACCACCTGCTGGACATGCCAAAATCACCTTCTGGCTACACCAGAACCACTCGGCAGACACTCCGGAATAACCTGCCTGGCATGCCGGAACCACCTCTTAGACATGCCAGAAGGACGTGTCAGACACGCCGGAAACACCTACCGGACAGTCCGGAACCACCTGCCAGACATCCCGGAACCACTTGCCGAGCACGCCGGAGCCGCCTGCTCGATAGGCCGGAACCACCTGCCAGACAGGCCAAAATCAACAGCTGGCTATGCCTGAACCACCTGGCGGACAGTCCAAAATCACCTGCCTGGCATGCAGGAACCACCTCTCAGACGTAACAGAACCACGTTCCGGACAGGCTGGAACCACATCCTGGACAGACTGGAACCACCTGCCGAGCTCGCCGGAACCACCTTCTCGACTGGCAGGACAATCGTGCCATACACGCCAAAAGGAACCGCCGGCTACACCAGAACCACTTAACCGACACTCCAGAATCACCTGCCTGGCATGCCAGAACCACCTCTCAGACGTGCCAGAAGCACGTGCCGGACATGCCGGAACGACCTACGGGACAGACCGGAACCACCTGCCTGACATGCCGGAACCACCTGCCGAGCATGCCAGAGCCACCTGCTCCCCTTGCCGGAACCACCTGCCAGACAGGCCAAAATCAACAGCTGGCTGTGCGAGAACCACCTGGGGGACAGTCCGGAATCACCTGCCAGCCATGGCGGAACCACCTCTCAGACGTACCAGAACCACGTGCCGGACAATCTGGAAACACGTACTGGACAGACTGGAACCACCTGCCGGCCACGCCTGAACCACCTGCCGAGCACGACGGAACCACCTGCCGGACACGCCAAAATCACCTGCGGGCTACTCCACAACCACTTGGAGGACTCTCCGGGATGACCTGCCGGGCATGCTGGAGCCACCTCTCAGACGCGCCAGAAGCATGTGGCAGAGAGTCCGGAATCACCTGTTGGGCATGTGGAACCACCTCTGATACGTACCAGAACCACCTGCCGGACACGCCAAAATCACATGCCGGCTACGCCAGAACCACTTGGCGGAGACTCTGGAATCACCTGCCGGGCATGCCAGCACAACCTCTCAGAAGTGCCAGAAGCATGTGCCGGACAGGCCGGAACCATCTCCCGGACAGACTGGAACCACAGGAAACACTCGCCGGAACCACCTGCTTGACTCACCGGTCCCACCTGCAGGACACACCAAAATCACCTACCCGCTACACCAGAACCAATTGGGGCACAAGCCGGAATCACGTGAAGGGCATGCCGGCACCACCTCACAGAAGTGCCAGAACCTCCTGCCGGACACCTCAGAACCACCTGCCAGACAGACTGCAACCACCTGCCGGACACCCGGGAACCACCGGCTCGACCCGCCGGAACCACTGCCAGACATGCAAAATCACCTGCCGGCTACACCAGAACCACTTGGCAAACACTCCGGAATCACCTGCCGGGCATGCCGGAACCACCTCTCAGACATGCCAGAACCACGTGCCCATGACACCAGAAGCACCTGCCGAGCATGCCGGAACCACCTGCTCGACTCGCCAGAACCACCTGCCAGTCATGCAAAAATCACCTGCAGGCTTCGCCACAACCAGTTGGTGAACACTTCCCCATCACCTGCCGGGCTTGCTGGAACCACCTGCCGGTCATGTCAAAATCACCTGCCAACTACGCCAGAACCACTTGTCGACACTGCGGAAACACCTGTCGGGCCGGCCAGAACTACATCTCAGACGTGCCAGAACCTTGTGCGTGTGATGCCGGAACCACACCCCGAACAGACGGAAACCACCTGCCAGACCCGCCTCAACCACCTGCCGAGCACGCCGGAGCCACCTGTTCGACTCACGGGAAGCACCTGCCAGACAGGCCAAAATCAACAGCTGGCTATGCGAGAAGCATCTGGCGGAAAGTCCGGAATCACCTGCCGGGCATGCAGGAACCACCTCTCAGATGTAACGGAACCACGAGCCGGACACGCTGGAACCACGTCCTGGACAGACTGGAACCACCTGCCGAGCACTCCGGAACCACCTGCTCGACTCGCACGACCCACGTGCTGGACACGCCAAAATGAACTTTCGGCTACACCAGAACCACTTACCCGACACTCCAGAATCACCTGCCTGGCATGCCAGAACCACCTCTCACACGTTCCAGAAGCACGTGCCGGACATGCCGGAACGACCGATCGGACAGAACGGAACCACCTGCCAGACACGCCGGAACCACCTGCTGAACACGCCACAGCCACCTGCTCGACTCGCCGGATCCACCGGCCGGACAGGCCAATATCAACTGCTGGCTATGCCAGAACCACCTGGGGGACAGTCCGGAATCACCTGCCAGCCATGGCGGAACCACCTCTCAGACGTACAAGAACCACGTGCCGGACAAGCTGGAAACACTTACTGGACAGACTGGAACCACCTGCCGGCCACGCCTGAACCACCTGCCGAGCACGACGGAACCACCTGCCGGACACGCCAAAATCACCTGCGGGGTACACCAGAACCACTTGGAGAACTCTCCGGGATGACCTGCCGGGCATGCTGGAACCACCTCTCAGACGTACCAGAAGCACGTGTCGGACACCCCAGCACCACCTGCCGGACAGACCGCAACCACCTGCCGGACAGGCCGGAACCACCGGCTCGACCCGCCGGAACCACCGCCGGACATGCAAAATCACCTGCCGGCTACGCCAGAACCACTTGGCGAACACTCCGGAATCACCTGCCGGGCATGCCGGAACCACCTCTCAGACATGCCAGAACCACGTGCCAATGACCCCGGAAGCACCTGCTGAGCACGCCGGAACCACCTGCTCGACTCGCCAGAACCACCTGCCGGACACGCCAAAATCACCTGTTGGCTACGCCACAACCACTCGGCAGGCACTCCGGTATCAGCTGCCGGGCATGCCGGAACCACCTGGTCCACTCCCGGGGACCACCTGCTGGACACACCAAAATCACCTGCTGGCTACGCCAGAACCACGCGGCAGACACTCCGGAATAACCTGCCGGGCATGCCGGAACCACCTCTTAGACATGCCAGAAGGACGTGTCGGACACGCCGGAAACACCTACCGGACAGACCGGAACCACCTGCCAGACATCCCGGAACCACCTGCCGAGCACGCCGGAGCCGCCTGCTCGATAGGCCGGAGCCACCTGCCAGACAGGCCAAAATCACCAGCCGGCTACTCCACAACCACTTGTCGGACACTCCAGAATCACCTGCCGGGCATGTTGGAACCACCTCTCAGAGGTGCCACAACAACATGCTGGAGACTGCGGAAGCACCTGCTGAGAAGGCCGGAAGTTCCTGATCCACTCCACAGAACCACCTGCTGGACACGCCAAAATCACCCGCCGGCTACGCCACAACCAGTTGGTGAACACTTCGGAATCAACTGCCGGGCTTGCTGGAAGCACCTGCCGGTCACGCCAATATCACCTGCCAGCTACGCCAGAACCGCTTGGCGGACACTCCGGAAACACCTGTCGGGCCTGCCAGAACCACATCTCAGACGTGCCAGAACCATGTGCCCGAGATGCCGGAACCACACCCCGAACAGACTGAAACCACCTGCCAGACCCGCCTGAACCACCTGCCGAGCACACTGGAACCACCTGCTCGACTCGCCGGAACCACCTACCTGACACGCAAAAACCACCGGCCGGGTATGCCAGAACCACTTGGTGGTCACTCCGGAATCATCTGCCAGACATGCCAGAAGCAGCTCTCAGACACACCAGAACAACCTGCCAGAGACGCCAGAAGCACCTGCTGAGCATGCCTGAGCCACGTGCTCGACTCGCAAGAAACACCTGCCAGACACGCCAAAATCACCTGCCTGCTACACCAGAAGCACTTGGCAGACAAGCCAGAATCACGAGAAGGGCATGCCGTCACAATCTCTCAGACGTGCCAGAACCTCGTGCTGGACACCCCAGAACACCCTGCCGGACAGACCGGAACCACCTGCCGGACACGCCGGAACCACCGGTGCGACTCGCCGGAACCACCCCCGGACATGCAAAATCACCTGCCGGCTACGCCAGAAACACTTGGCGAACACACCGGAATCACCTGCCGGGCATGTCGGAAGCACCTCTCAGACATGTCAGAACCACGTGCCAAGGACACCGGAAGCACCTGCCGAGCACGCCGGAACCACCTGCTTGACTCGCCAGAACCACCTGCCGCACACGCCAAAATCACCTGCCAGGTATGCCAGAACCACTTTTTGGACACTCCGAAATCATCTGCCGGACATGCCAGAACCAGCTCTCAGACACACCAGAACCACATGCCGGACACGCCGGAAGCACCTGCTGAGCATGCCTGAGCCACCTGCTCGACTCGCAAGAAACACCTGCCGGACACGCCAAAATCACCTGCCGAGTACGCCAGAACCACTTGGCGGACACTCCGGAATCACAGGTCGGGCATGCCGGAACCACCTCTCAGACTTGCCAGAACCATGTTCCGGACACGCCGGTACCACCTGCCGAGTATGCCGGAACCACCTGATCCACTCCCGAGGACCACCTGCTGGACACGCCAAAATCACCTGCTGGCTACGCCAGAACCACTCGGCAGACACTCCGGAATAAGCTGCCGGGCATGCCGGAACCACCTCTTAGACATGCCAGAAGGACGTGTCGGACATGCCGGAAACACCTACCGGACAGACCGGAACCACCTGCCAGACATCCGGGAACCACCTGCCGAGCACGATGGAACCACCTGCCGGACACGCCAAAATCACCTGCGGGGTACACCAGAACGACTTGGAGAACTCTCCGGGATGACCTGCCGGGCATGCTGGAACCACCTCTCAGACGTACCAGAAGCACGTTGCGGACACCCCAGCACCACCTGCCGGACAGACCGCAACCACCTGCCGGACAGGCCGGAACCACCGGCTCGACCCGCCGGAACCACCGCCGGACATGCAAAATCACCTGCCGGCTATGCCAGAACCACTTGGCGAACACTCCGGAATCACCTGCCGGGCATGCCGGAACCACCTCTCAGACATGCCAGAACCACGTGCCAATGACCCCGGAAGCACCTGCCGAGCACGCCGGAACCACCTGCTCGGCTCGCCAGAACCACCTGCCGGACACGCCAAAATCACCTGCCGGCTACGCCACAACCTCTCGGCAGGCACTCCGGTATCAGCTGCCGGGCATGCCGGAACCATCTCTCAGAGGTGCCAGAACCACATGCCGGAGAGACTGGAAGCAACTGCCGAACTCGCCGGAAACACCTGCTGGACATGCCGGAACCACCTGCCTGACAGTCCAAAATCATATGCCGGCTATGCCAAAAACACTTGGTGGACACTCCAGAATCACCTGGAGGGCATGCCGGAACCACGTCATGGACAGACTGCAAACACCTGCCGGACACGCCAGAACCACCTTCTCGACTCGCCAGAACCACCTGCCGGACACGCCAAAATCACCTGCCGGCTACGCCACAACCAGTTGGTGAACACTTCGGAATCACCTGCCGCGCTTGCCAGAACCACCTGCCGGTCACGGCAAAATCACCTGCCGGCTACGCCAGAACCACTCGGCAGAGACTCCGGAACCACCTCCAGGACAGACCGGAATCACCTTCCGGACACGCCGGAACCACCTGCTCGACTCGCCAGAACCACCTGCCGGACACGCCAAAATCACCTGCCGGCTACGCCAGAACCACTGGGCAGAGACTCCGGAACCACCTCCAGGACAGACCGGAATCACCTGCCGGACACGCCGGGACCACCTGCTTGACTCGCGAGAACCACCTGCCGGACACGCCAAAATCACCAGCCGGCTACTCCACAACCACTTGTCGGACACTCCAGAATCACCTGCCGGGCATGTTGGAACCACCTCTCAGAGGTGCCACAACAACATGCTGGAGACTGCGGAAGCACCTGCTGAGAAGGCCGGAAGTTCCTGATCCACTCCACAAAACCACCTGCTGGACACGCCAAAATCACCTGCCGGCTACGCCACAACCAGTTGGTGAACACTTCGGAATCAACTGCCGGGCTTGCTGGAAGCACCTGCCGGTCACGCCAATATCACCTGCCAGCTACGCCAGAACCGCTTGGCGGACACTCCGGAAACACCTGTCGGGCCTGCCAGAACCACATCTCAGACGTGCCAGAACCATGTGCCCGAGATGCCGGAACCACACCCCGAACAGACTGAAACCACCTGCCAGACCCGCCTGAACCACCTGCCGAGCACACTGGAACCACCTGCTCGACTCGCCGGAACCACCTACCTGACACGCAAAAACCACCGGCCGGGTATGCCAGAACCACTTGGTGGTCACTCCGGAATCATCTGCCAGACATGCCAGAAGCAGCTCTCAGACACACCAGAACAACCTGCCAGAGACGCCAGAAGCACCTGCTGAGCATGCCTGAGCCACGTGCTCGACTCGCAAGAAACACCTGCCAGACACGCCAAAATCACCTGCCTGCTACACCAGAAGCACTTGGCAGACAAGCCAGAATCACGAGAAGGGCATGCCGTCACAATCTCTCAGACGTGCCAGAACCTCGTGCTGGACACCCCAGAACACCCTGCCGGACAGACCGGAACCACCTGCCGGACACGCCGGAACCACCGGTGCGACTCGCCGGAACCACCCCCGGACATGCAAAATCACCTGCCGGCTACGCCAGAAACACTTGGCGAACACACCGGAATCACCTGCCGGGCATGTCGGAAGCACCTCTCAGACATGTCAGAACCACGTGCCAAGGACACCGGAAGCACCTGCCGAGCACGCCGGAACCACCTGCTTGACTCGCCAGAACCACCTGCCGCACACGCCAAAATCACCTGCCAGGTATGCCAGAACCACTTTTTGGACACTCCGAAATCATCTGCCGGACATGCCAGAACCAGCTCTCAGACACACCAGAACCACATGCCGGACACGCCGGAAGCACCTGCTGAGCATGCCTGAGCCACCTGCTCGACTCGCAAGAAACACCTGCCGGACACGCCAAAATCACCTGCCGAGTACGCCAGAACCACTTGGCGGACACTCCGGAATCACAGGTCGGGCATGCCGGAACCACCTCTCAGACTTGCCAGAACCATGTTCCGGACACGCCGGTACCACCTGCCGAGTATGCCGGAACCACCTGATCCACTCCCGAGGACCACCTGCTGGACACGCCAAAATCACCTGCTGGCTACGCCAGAACCACTCGGCAGACACTCCGGAATAAGCTGCCGGGCATGCCGGAACCACCTCTTAGACATGCCAGAAGGACGTGTCGGACACGCCGGAAACACCTACCGGACAGACCGGAACCACCTGCCAGACATCCGGGAACCACCTGCCGAGCACGATGGAACCACCTGCCGGACACGCCAAAATCACCTGCGGGGTACACCAGAACGACTTGGAGAACTCTCCGGGATGACCTGCCGGGCATGCTGGAACCACCTCTCAGACGTACCAGAAGCACGTTGCGGACACCCCAGCACCACCTGCCGGACAGACCGCAACCACCTGCCGGACAGGCCGGAACCACCGGCTCGACCCGCCGGAACCACCGCCGGACATGCAAAATCACCTGCCGGCTATGCCAGAACCACTTGGCGAACACTCCGGAATCACCTGCCGGGCATGCCGGAACCACCTCTCAGACATGCCAGAACCACGTGCCAATGACCCCGGAAGCACCTGCCGAGCACGCCGGAACCACCTGCTCGGCTCGCCAGAACCACCTGCCGGACACGCCAAAATCACCTGCCGGCTACGCCACAACCTCTCGGCAGGCACTCCGGTATCAGCTGCCGGGCATGCCGGAACCATCTCTCAGAGGTGCCAGAACCACATGCCGGAGAGACTGGAAGCAACTGCCGAACTCGCCGGAAACACCTGCTGGACATGCCGGAACCACCTGCCTGACAGTCCAAAATCATATGCCGGCTATGCCAAAAACACTTGGTGGACACTCCAGAATCACCTGGAGGGCATGCCGGAACCACGTCATGGACAGACTGCAAACACCTGCCGGACACGCCAGAACCACCTTCTCGACTCGCCAGAACCACCTGCCGGACACGCCAAAATCACCTGCCGGCTACGCCACAACCAGTTGGTGAACACTTCGGAATCACCTGCCGCGCTTGCCAGAACCACCTGCCGGTCACGGCAAAATCACCTGCCGGCTACGCCAGAACCACTCGGCAGAGACTCCGGAACCACCTCCAGGACAGACCGGAATCACCTTCCGGACACGCCGGAACCACCTGCTCGACTCGCCAGAACCACCTGCCGGACACGCCAAAATCACCTGCCGGCTACGCCAGAACCACTGGGCAGAGACTCCGGAACCACCTCCAGGACAGACCGGAATCACCTGCCGGACACGCCGGGACCACCTGCTTGACTCGCGAGAACCACCTGCCGGACACGCCAAAATCACCAGCCGGCTACTCCACAACCACTTGTCGGACACTCCAGAATCACCTGCCGGGCATGTTGGAACCACCTCTCAGAGGTGCCACAACAACATGCTGGAGACTGCGGAAGCACCTGCTGAGAAGGCCGGAAGTTCCTGATCCACTCCACAAAACCACCTGCTGGACACGCCAAAATCACCTGCCGGCTACGCCACAACCAGTTGGTGAACACTTCGGAATCAACTGCCGGGCTTGCTGGAAGCACCTGCCGGTCACGCCAATATCACCTGCCAGCTACGCCAGAACCGCTTGGCGGACACTCCGGAAACACCTGTCGGGCCTGCCAGAACCACATCTCAGACGTGCCAGAACCATGTGCCCGAGATGCCGGAACCACACCCCGAACAGACTGAAACCACCTGCCAGACCCGCCTGAACCACCTGCCGAGCACACTGGAACCACCTGCTCGACTCGCCGGAACCACCTACCTGACACGCAAAAACCACCGGCCGGGTATGCCAGAACCACTTGGTGGTCACTCCGGAATCATCTGCCAGACATGCCAGAAGCAGCTCTCAGACACACCAGAACAACCTGCCAGAGACGCCAGAAGCACCTGCTGAGCATGCCTGAGCCACGTGCTCGACTCGCAAGAAACACCTGCCAGACACGCCAAAATCACCTGCCTGCTACACCAGAAGCACTTGGCAGACAAGCCAGAATCACGAGAAGGGCATGCCGTCACAATCTCTCAGACGTGCCAGAACCTCGTGCTGGACACCCCAGAACACCCTGCCGGACAGACCGGAACCACCTGCCGGACACGCCGGAACCACCGGTGCGACTCGCCGGAACCACCCCCGGACATGCAAAATCACCTGCCGGCTACGCCAGAAACACTTGGCGAACACACCGGAATCACCTGCCGGGCATGTCGGAAGCACCTCTCAGACATGTCAGAACCACGTGCCAAGGACACCGGAAGCACCTGCCGAGCACGCCGGAACCACCTGCTTGACTCGCCAGAACCACCTGCCGCACACGCCAAAATCACCTGCCAGGTATGCCAGAACCACTTTTTGGACACTCCGAAATCATCTGCCGGACATGCCAGAACCAGCTCTCAGACACACCAGAACCACATGCCGGACACGCCGGAAGCACCTGCTGAGCATGCCTGAGCCACCTGCTCGACTCGCAAGAAACACCTGCCGGACACGCCAAAATCACCTGCCGAGTACGCCAGAACCACTTGGCGGACACTCCGGAATCACAGGTCGGGCATGCCGGAACCACCTCTCAGACTTGCCAGAACCATGTTCCGGACACGCCGGTACCACCTGCCGAGTATGCCGGAACCACCTGATCCACTCCCGAGGACCACCTGCTGGACACGCCAAAATCACCTGCTGGCTACGCCAGAACCACTCGGCAGACACTCCGGAATAAGCTGCCGGGCATGCCGGAACCACCTCTTAGACATGCCAGAAGGACGTGTCGGACACGCCGGAAACACCTACCGGACAGACCGGAACCACCTGCCAGACATCCGGGAACCACCTGCCGAGCACGATGGAACCACCTGCCGGACACGCCAAAATCACCTGCGGGGTACACCAGAACGACTTGGAGAACTCTCCGGGATGACCTGCCGGGCATGCTGGAACCACCTCTCAGACGTACCAGAAGCACGTTGCGGACACCCCAGCACCACTTGCCGGACAGACCGCAACCACCTGCCGGACAGGCCGGAACCACCGGCTCGACCCGCCGGAACCACCGCCGGACATGCAAAATCACCTGCCGGCTATGCCAGAACCACTTGGCGAACACTCCGGAATCACCTGCCGGGCATGCCGGAACCACCTCTCAGACATGCCAGAACCACGTGCCAATGACCCCGGAAGCACCTGCCGAGCACGCCGGAACCACCTGCTCGGCTCGCCAGAACCACCTGCCGGACACGCCAAAATCACCTGCCGGCTACGCCACAACCTCTCGGCAGGCACTCCGGTATCAGCTGCCGGGCATGCCGGAACCATCTCTCAGAGGTGCCAGAACCACATGCCGGAGAGACTGGAAGCAACTGCCGAACTCGCCGGAAACACCTGCTGGACATGCCGGAACCACCTGCCTGACAGTCCAAAATCATATGCCGGCTATGCCAAAAACACTTGGTGGACACTCCAGAATCACCTGGAGGGCATGCCGGAACCACGTCATGGACAGACTGCAAACACCTGCCGGACACGCCAGAACCACCTTCTCGACTCGCCAGAACCACCTGCCGGACACGCCAAAATCACCTGCCGGCTACGCCACAACCAGTTGGTGAACACTTCGGAATCACCTGCCGCGCTTGCCAGAACCACCTGCCGGTCACGGCAAAATCACCTGCCGGCTACGCCAGAACCACTCGGCAGAGACTCCGGAACCACCTCCAGGACAGACCGGAATCACCTTCCGGACACGCCGGAACCACCTGCTCGACTCGCCAGAACCACCTGCCGGACACGCCAAAATCACCTGCCGGCTACGCCAGAACCACTGGGCAGAGACTCCGGAACCACCTCCAGGACAGACCGGAATCACCTGCCGGACACGCCGGGACCACCTGCTTGACTCGCGAGAACCACCTGCCGGACACGCCAAAATCACCAGCCGGCTACTCCACAACCACTTGTCGGACACTCCAGAATCACCTGCCGGGCATGTTGGAACCACCTCTCAGAGGTGCCACAACAACATGCTGGAGACTGCGGAAGCACCTGCTGAGAAGGCCGGAAGTTCCTGATCCACTCCACAAAACCACCTGCTGGACACGCCAAAATCACCTGCCGGCTACGCCACAACCAGTTGGTGAACACTTCGGAATCAACTGCCGGGCTTGCTGGAAGCACCTGCCGGTCACGCCAATATCACCTGCCAGCTACGCCAGAACCGCTTGGCGGACACTCCGGAAACACCTGTCGGGCCTGCCAGAACCACATCTCAGACGTGCCAGAACCATGTGCCCGAGATGCCGGAACCACACCCCGAACAGACTGAAACCACCTGCCAGACCCGCCTGAACCACCTGCCGAGCACACTGGAACCACCTGCTCGACTCGCCGGAACCACCTACCTGACACGCAAAAACCACCGGCCGGGTATGCCAGAACCACTTGGTGGTCACTCCGGAATCATCTGCCAGACATGCCAGAAGCAGCTCTCAGACACACCAGAACAACCTGCCAGAGACGCCAGAAGCACCTGCTGAGCATGCCTGAGCCACGTGCTCGACTCGCAAGAAACACCTGCCAGACACGCCAAAATCACCTGCCTGCTACACCAGAAGCACTTGGCAGACAAGCCAGAATCACGAGAAGGGCATGCCGTCACAATCTCTCAGACGTGCCAGAACCTCGTGCTGGACACCCCAGAACACCCTGCCGGACAGACCGGAACCACCTGCCGGACACGCCGGAACCACCGGTGCGACTCGCCGGAACCACCCCCGGACATGCAAAATCACCTGCCGGCTACGCCAGAAACACTTGGCGAACACACCGGAATCACCTGCCGGGCATGTCGGAAGCACCTCTCAGACATGTCAGAACCACGTGCCAAGGACACCGGAAGCACCTGCCGAGCACGCCGGAACCACCTGCTTGACTCGCCAGAACCACCTGCCGCACACGCCAAAATCACCTGCCAGGTATGCCAGAACCACTTTTTGGACACTCCGAAATCATCTGCCGGACATGCCAGAACCAGCTCTCAGACACACCAGAACCACATGCCGGACACGCCGGAAGCACCTGCTGAGCATGCCTGAGCCACCTGCTCGACTCGCAAGAAACACCTGCCGGACACGCCAAAATCACCTGCCGAGTACGCCAGAACCACTTGGCGGACACTCCGGAATCACAGGTCGGGCATGCCGGAACCACCTCTCAGACTTGCCAGAACCATGTTCCGGACACGCCGGTACCACCTGCCGAGTATGCCGGAACCACCTGATCCACTCCCGAGGACCACCTGCTGGACACGCCAAAATCACCTGCTGGCTACGCCAGAACCACTCGGCAGACACTCCGGAATAAGCTGCCGGGCATGCCGGAACCACCTCTTAGACATGCCAGAAGGACGTGTCGGACACGCCGGAAACACCTACCGGACAGACCGGAACCACCTGCCAGACATCCGGGAACCACCTGCCGAGCACGATGGAACCACCTGCCGGACACGCCAAAATCACCTGCGGGGTACACCAGAACGACTTGGAGAACTCTCCGGGATGACCTGCCGGGCATGCTGGAACCACCTCTCAGACGTACCAGAAGCACGTTGCGGACACCCCAGCACCACCTGCCGGACAGACCGCAACCACCTGCCGGACAGGCCAGAACCACCGGCTCGACCCGCCGGAACCACCGCCGGACATGCAAAATCACCTGCCGGCTATGCCAGAACCACTTGGCGAACACTCCGGAATCACCTGCCGGGCATGCCGGAACCACCTCTCAGACATGCCAGAACCACGTGCCAATGACCCCGGAAGCACCTGCCGAGCACGCCGGAACCACCTGCTCGGCTCGCCAGAACCACCTGCCGGACACGCCAAAATCACCTGCCGGCTACGCCACAACCTCTCGGCAGGCACTCCGGTATCAGCTGCCGGGCATGCCGGAACCATCTCTCAGAGGTGCCAGAACCACATGCCGGAGAGACTGGAAGCAACTGCCGAACTCGCCGGAAACACCTGCTGGACATGCCGGAACCACCTGCCTGACAGTCCAAAATCATATGCCGGCTATGCCAAAAACACTTGGTGGACACTCCAGAATCACCTGGAGGGCATGCCGGAACCACGTCATGGACAGACTGCAAACACCTGCCGGACACGCCAGAACCACCTTCTCGACTCGCCAGAACCACCTGCCGGACACGCCAAAATCACCTGCCGGCTACGCCACAACCAGTTGGTGAACACTTCGGAATCACCTGCCGCGCTTGCCAGAACCACCTGCCGGTCACGGCAAAATCACCTGCCGGCTACGCCAGAACCACTCGGCAGAGACTCCGGAACCACCTCCAGGACAGACCGGAATCACCTGCCGGACACGCCGGAACCACCTGCTCGACTCGCCAGAACCACCTGCCGGACACGCCAAAATCACCTGCCGGCTACGCCAGAACCACTGGGCAGAGACTCCGGAACCACCTCCAGGACAGACCGGAATCACCTGCCGGACACGCCGGGACCACCTGCTTGACTCGCGAGAACCACCTGCCGGACACGCCAAAATTACCAGCCGGCTACTCCACAACCACTTGTCGGACACTCCAGAATCACCTGCCGGGCATGTTGGAACCACCTCTCAGAGGTGCCACAACAACATGCTGGAGACTGCGGAAGCACCTGCTGAGAAGGCCGGAAGTTCCTGATCCACTCCACAAAACCACCTGCTGGACACGCCAAAATCACCTGCCGGCTACGCCACAACCAGTTGGTGAACACTTCGGAATCAACTGCCGGGCTTGCTGGAAGCACCTGCCGGTCACGCCAATATCACCTGCCAGCTACGCCAGAACCGCTTGGCGGACACTCCGGAAACACCTGTCGGGCCTGCCAGAACCACATCTCAGACGTGCCAGAACCATGTGCCCGAGATGCCGGAACCACACCCCGAACAGACTGAAACCACCTGCCAGACCCGCCTGAACCACCTGCCGAGCACACTGGAACCACCTGCTCGACTCGCCGGAACCACCTACCTGACACGCAAAAACCACCGGCCGGGTATGCCAGAACCACTTGGTGGTCACTCCGGAATCATCTGCCAGACATGCCAGAAGCAGCTCTCAGACACACCAGAACAACCTGCCAGAGACGCCAGAAGCACCTGCTGAGCATGCCTGAGCCACGTGCTCGACTCGCAAGAAACACCTGCCAGACACGCCAAAATCACCTGCCTGCTACACCAGAAGCACTTGGCAGACAAGCCAGAATCACGAGAAGGGCATGCCGTCACAATCTCTCAGACGTGCCAGAACCTCGTGCTGGACACCCCAGAACACCCTGCCGGACAGACCGGAACCACCTGCCGGACACGCCGGAACCACCGGTGCGACTCGCCGGAACCACCCCCGGACATGCAAAATCACCTGCCGGCTACGCCAGAAACACTTGGCGAACACACCGGAATCACCTGCCGGGCATGTCGGAAGCACCTCTCAGACATGTCAGAACCACGTGCCAAGGACACCGGAAGCACCTGCCGAGCACGCCGGAACCACCTGCTTGACTCGCCAGAACCACCTGCCGCACACGCCAAAATCACCTGCCAGGTATGCCAGAACCACTTTTTGGACACTCCGAAATCATCTGCCGGACATGCCAGAACCAGCTCTCAGACACACCAGAACCACATGCCGGACACGCCGGAAGCACCTGCTGAGCATGCCTGAGCCACCTGCTCGACTCGCAAGAAACACCTGCCGGACACGCCAAAATCACCTGCCGAGTACGCCAGAACCACTTGGCGGACACTCCGGAATCACAGGTCGGGCATGCCGGAACCACCTCTCAGACTTGCCAGAACCATGTTCCGGACACGCCGGTACCACCTGCCGAGTATGCCGGAACCACCTGATCCACTCCCGAGGACCACCTGCTGGACACGCCAAAATCACCTGCTGGCTACGCCAGAACCACTCGGCAGACACTCCGGAATAAGCTGCCGGGCATGCCGGAACCACCTCTTAGACATGCCAGAAGGACGTGTCGGACACGCCGGAAACACCTACCGGACAGACCGGAACCACCTGCCAGACATCCGGGAACCACCTGCCGAGCACGATGGAACCACCTGCCGGACACGCCAAAATCACCTGCGGGGTACACCAGAACGACTTGGAGAACTCTCCGGGATGACCTGCCGGGCATGCTGGAACCACCTCTCAGACGTACCAGAAGCACGTTGCGGACACCCCAGCACCACCTGCCGGACAGACCACAACCACCTGCCGGACAGGCCGGAACCACCGGCTCGACCCGCCGGAACCACCGCCGGACATGCAAAATCACCTGCCGGCTATGCCAGAACCACTTGGCGAACACTCCGGAATCACCTGCCGGGCATGCCGGAACCACCTCTCAGACATGCCAGAACCACGTGCCAATGACCCCGGAAGCACCTGCCGAGCACGCCGGAACCACCTGCTCGGCTCGCCAGAACCACCTGCCGGACACGCCAAAATCACCTGCCGGCTACGCCACAACCTCTCGGCAGGCACTCCGGTATCAGCTGCCGGGCATGCCGGAACCATCTCTCAGAGGTGCCAGAACCACATGCCGGAGAGACTGGAAGCAACTGCCGAACTCGCCGGAAACACCTGCTGGACATGCCGGAACCACCTGCCTGACAGTCCAAAATCATATGCCGGCTATGCCAAAACCACTTGGTGGACACTCCAGAATCACCTGGAGGGCATGCCGGAACCACGTCATGGACAGACTGCAAACACCTGCCGGACACGCCAGAACCACCTTCTCGACTCGCCAGAACCACCTGCCGGACACGCCAAAATCACCTGCCGGCTACGCCACAACCAGTTGGTGAACACTTCGGAATCACCTGCCGCGCTTGCCAGAACCACCTGCCGGTCACGGCAAAATCACCTGCCGGCTACGCCAGAACCACTCGGCAGAGACTCCGGAACCACCTCCAGGACAGACCGGAATCACCTTCCGGACACGCCGGAACCACCTGCTCGACTCGCCAGAACCACCTGCCGGACACGCCAAAATCACCTGCCGGCTACGCCAGAACCACTGGGCAGAGACTCCGGAACCACCTCCAGGACAGACCGGAATCACCTGCCGGACACGCCGGGACCACCTGCTTGACTCGCGAGAACCACCTGCCGGACACGCCAAAATCACCAGCCGGCTACTCCACAACCACTTGTCGGACACTCCAGAATCACCTGCCGGGCATGTTGGAACCACCTCTCAGAGGTGCCACAACAACATGCTGGAGACTGCGGAAGCACCTGCTGAGAAGGCCGGAAGTTCCTGATCCACTCCACAAAACCACCTGCTGGACACGCCAAAATCACCTGCCGGCTACGCCACAACCAGTTGGTGAACACTTCGGAATCAACTGCCGGGCTTGCTGGAAGCACCTGCCGGTCACGCCAATATCACCTGCCAGCTACGCCAGAACCGCTTGGCGGACACTCCGGAAACACCTGTCGGGCCTGCCAGAACCACATCTCAGACGTGCCAGAACCATGTGCCCGAGATGCCGGAACCACAGCCCGAACAGACTGAAACCACCTGCCAGACCCGCCTGAACCACCTGCCGAGCACACTGGAACCACCTGCTCGACTCGCCGGAACCACCTACCTGACACGCTAAAACCACCGGCCGGGTATGCCAGAACCACTTGGTGGTCACTCCGGAATCATCTGCCAGACATGCCAGAAGCAGCTCTCAGACACACCAGAACAACCTGCCGGAGACGCCAGAAGCACCTGCTGAGCATGCCTGAGCCACGTGCTCGACTCGCAAGAAACACCTGCCAGACACGCCAAAATCACCTGCCTGCTACACCAGAAGCACTTGGCAGACAAGCCAGAATCACGAGAAGGGCATGCCGTCACAATCTCTCAGACGTGCCAGAACCTCGTGCTGGACACCCCAGAACACCCTGCCGGACAGACCGGAACCACCTGCCGGACACGCCGGAACCACCGGTGCGACTCGCCGGAACCACCCCCGGACATGCAAAATCACCTGCCGGCTACGCCAGAAACACTTGGCGAACACACCGGAATCACCTGCCGGGCATGTCGGAAGCACCTCTCAGACATGTCAGAACCACGTGCCAAGGACACCGGAAGCACCTGCCGAGCACGCCGGAACCACCTGCTTGACTCGCCAGAACCACCTGCCGCACACGCCAAAATCACCTGCCAGGTATGCCAGAACCACTTTTTGGACACTCCGAAATCATCTGCCGGACATGCCAGAACCAGCTCTCAGACACACCAGAACCACATGCCGGACACGCCGGAAGCACCTGCTGAGCATGCCTGAGCCACCTGCTCGACTCGCAAGAAACACCTGCCGGACACGCCAAAATCACCTGCCGAGTACGCCAGAACCACTTGGCGGACACTCCGGAATCACAGGTCGGGCATGCCGGAACCACCTCTCAGACTTGCCAGAACCATGTTCCGGACACGCCGGTACCACCTGCCGAGTATGCCGGAACCACCTGATCCACTCCCGAGGACCACCTGCTGGACACGCCAAAATCACCTGCTGGCTACGCCAGAACCACTCGGCAGACACTCCGGAATAAGCTGCCGGGCATGCCGGAACCACCTCTTAGACATGCCAGAAGGACGTGTCGGACACGCCGGAAACACCTACCGGACAGACCGGAACCACCTGCCAGACATCCGGGAACCACCTGCCGAGCACGATGGAACCACCTGCCGGACACGCCAAAATCACCTGCGGGGTACACCAGAACGACTTGGAGAACTCTCCGGGATGACCTGCCGGGCATGCTGGAACCACCTCTCAGACGTACCAGAAGCACGTTGCGGACACCCCAGCACCACCTGCCGGACAGGCCGGAACCACCGGCTCGACCCGCCGGAACCACCGCCGGACATGCAAAATCACCTGCCGGCTATGCCAGAACCACTTGGCGAACACTCCGGAATCACCTGCCGGGCATGCCGGAACCACCTCTCAGACATGCCAGAACCACGTGCCAATGACCCCGGAAGCACCTGCCGAGCACGCCGGAACCACCTGCTCGGCTCGCCAGAACCACCTGCCGGACACGCCAAAATCACCTGCCGGCTACGCCACAACCTCTCGGCAGGCACTCCGGTATCAGCTGCCGGGCATGCCGGAACCATCTCTCAGAGGTGCCAGAACCACATGCCGGAGAGACTGGAAGCAACTGCCGAACTCGCCGGAAACACCTGCTGGACATGCCGGAACCACCTGCCTGACAGTCCAAAATCATATGCCGGCTATGCCAAAACCACTTGGTGGACACTCCAGAATCACCTGGAGGGCATGCCGGAACCACGTCATGGACAGACTGCAAACACCTGCCGGACACGCCAGAACCACCTTCTCGACTCACCAGAACCACCTGCCGGACACGCCAAAATCACCTGCCGGCTACGCCACAACCAGTTGGTGAACACTTCGGAATCACCTGCCGCGCTTGCCAGAACCACCTGCCGGTCACGGCAAAATCACCTGCCGGCTACGCCAGAACCACTCGGCAGAGACTCCGGAACCACCTCCAGGACAGACCGGAATCACCTTCCGGACACGCCGGAACCACCTGCTCGACTCGCCAGAACCACCTGCCGGACACGCCAAAATCACCTGCCGGCTACGCCAGAACCACTGGGCAGAGACTCCGGAACCACCTCCAGGACAGACCGGAATCACCTGCCGGACACGCCGGGACCACCTGCTTGACTCGCGAGAACCACCTGCCGGACACGCCAAAATCACCAGCCGGCTACTCCACAACCACTTGTCGGACACTCCAGAATCACCTGCCGGGCATGTTGGAACCACCTCTCAGAGGTGCCACAACAACATGCTGGAGACTGCGGAAGCACCTGCTGAGAAGGCCGGAAGTTCCTGATCCACTCCACAAAACCACCTGCTGGACACGCCAAAATCACCTGCCGGCTACGCCACAACCAGTTGGTGAACACTTCGGAATCAACTGCCGGGCTTGCTGGAAGCACCTGCCGGTCACGCCAATATCACCTGCCAGCTACGCCAGAACCGCTTGGCGGACACTCCGGAAACACCTGTCGGGCCTGCCAGAACCACATCTCAGACGTGCCAGAACCATGTGCCCGAGATGCCGGAACCACAGCCCGAACAGACTGAAACCACCTGCCAGACCCGCCTGAACCACCTGCCGAGCACACTGGAACCACCTGCTCGACTCGCCGGAACCACCTACCTGACACGCAAAAACCACCGGCCGGGTATGCCAGAACCACTTGGTGGTCACTCCGGAATCATCTGCCAGACATGCCAGAAGCAGCTCTCAGACACACCAGAACAACCTGCCGGAGACGCCAGAAGCACCTGCTGAGCATGCCTGAGCCACGTGCTCGACTCGCAAGAAACACCTGCCAGACACGCCAAAATCACCTGCCTGCTACACCAGAAGCACTTGGCAGACAAGCCAGAATCACGAGAAGGGCATGCCGTCACAATCTCTCAGACGTGCCAGAACCTCGTGCTGGACACCCCAGAACACCCTGCCGGACAGACCGGAACCACCTGCCGGACACGCCGGAACCACCGGTGCGACTCGCCGGAACCACCCCCGGACATGCAAAATCACCTGCCGGCTACGCCAGAAACACTTGGCGAACACACCGGAATCACCTGCCGGGCATGTCGGAAGCACCTCTCAGACATGTCAGAACCACGTGCCAAGGACACCGGAAGCACCTGCCGAGCACGCCGGAACCACCTGCTTGACTCGCCAGAACCACCTGCCGCACACGCCAAAATCACCTGCCAGGTATGCCAGAACCACTTTTTGGACACTCCGAAATCATCTGCCGGACATGCCAGAACCAGCTCTCAGACACACCAGAACCACATGCCGGACACGCCGGAAGCACCTGCTGAGCATGCCTGAGCCACCTGCTCGACTCGCAAGAAACACCTGCCGGACACGCCAAAATCACCTGCCGAGTACGCCAGAACCACTTGGCGGACACTCCGGAATCACAGGTCGGGCATGCCGGAACCACCTCTCAGACTTGCCAGAACCATGTTCCGGACACGCCGGTACCACCTGCCGAGTATGCCGGAACCACCTGATCCACTCCCGAGGACCACCTGCTGGACACGCCAAAATCACCTGCTGGCTACGCCAGAACCACTCGGCAGACACTCCGGAATAAGCTGCCGGGCATGCCGGAACCACCTCTTAGACATGCCAGAAGGACGTGTCGGACACGCCGGAAACACCTACCGGACAGACCGGAACCACCTGCCAGACATCCGGGAACCACCTGCCGAGCACGATGGAACCACCTGCCGGACACGCCAAAATCACCTGCGGGGTACACCAGAACGACTTGGAGAACTCTCCGGGATGACCTGCCGGGCATGCTGGAACCACCTCTCAGACGTACCAGAAGCACGTTGCGGACACCCCAGCACCACCTGCCGGACAGACCGCAACCACCTGCCGGACAGGCCGGAACCACCGGCTCGACCCGCCGGAACCACCGCCGGACATGCAAAATCACCTGCCGGCTATGCCAGAACCACTTGGCGAACACTCCGGAATCACCTGCCGGGCATGCCGGAACCACCTCTCAGACATGCCAGAACCACGTGCCAATGACCCCGGAAGCACCTGCCGAGCACGCCGGAACCACCTGCTCGGCTCGCCAGAACCACCTGCCGGACACGCCAAAATCACCTGCCGGCTACGCCACAACCTCTCGGCAGGCACTCCGGTATCAGCTGCCGGGCATGCCGGAACCATCTCTCAGAGGTGCCAGAACCACATGCCGGAGAGACTGGAAGCAACTGCCGAACTCGCCGGAAACACCTGCTGGACATGCCGGAACCACCTGCCTGACAGTCCAAAATCATATGCCGGCTATGCCAAAAACACTTGGTGGACACTCCAGAATCACCTGGAGGGCATGCCGGAACCACGTCATGGACAGACTGCAAACACATGCCGGACACGCCAGAACCACCTTCTCGACTCGCCAGAACCACCTGCCGGACACGCCAAAATCACCTGCCGGCTACGCCACAACCAGTTGGTGAACACTTCGGAATCACCTGCCGCGCTTGCCAGAACCACCTGCCGGTCACGGCAAAATCACCTGCCGGCTACGCCAGAACCACTCGGCAGAGACTCCGGAACCACCTCCAGGACAGACCGGAATCACCTTCCGGACACGCCGGAACCACCTGCTCGACTCGCCAGAACCACCTGCCGGACACGCCAAAATCACCTGCCGGCTACGCCAGAACCACTGGGCAGAGACTCCGGAACCACCTCCAGGACAGACCGGAATCACCTGCCGGACACGCCGGGACCACCTGCTTGACTCGCGAGAACCACCTGCCGGACACGCCAAAATCACCAGCCGGCTACTCCACAACCACTTGTCGGACACTCCAGAATCACCTGCCGGGCATGTTGGAACCACCTCTCAGAGGTGCCACAACAACATGCTGGAGACTGCGGAAGCACCTGCTGAGAAGGCCGGAAGTTCCTGATCCACTCCACAAAACCACCTGCTGGACACGCCAAAATCACCTGCCGGCTACGCCACAACCAGTTGGTGAACACTTCGGAATCAACTGCCGGGCTTGCTGGAAGCACCTGCCGGTCACGCCAATATCACCTGCCAGCTACGCCAGAACCGCTTGGCGGACACTCCGGAAACACCTGTCGGGCCTGCCAGAACCACATCTCAGACGTGCCAGAACCATGTGCCCGAGATGCCGGAACCACACCCCGAACAGACTGAAACCACCTGCCAGACCCGCCTGAACCACCTGCCGAGCACACTGGAACCACCTGCTCGACTCGCCGGAACCACCTACCTGACACGCAAAAACCACCGGCCGGGTATGCCAGAACCACTTGGTGGTCACTCCGGAATCATCTGCCAGACATGCCAGAAGCAGCTCTCAGACACACCAGAACAACCTGCCAGAGACGCCAGAAGCACCTGCTGAGCATGCCTGAGCCACGTGCTCGACTCGCAAGAAACACCTGCCAGACACGCCAAAATCACCTGCCTGCTACACCAGAAGCACTTGGCAGACAAGCCAGAATCACGAGAAGGGCATGCCGTCACAATCTCTCAGACGTGCCAGAACCTCGTGCTGGACACCCCAGAACACCCTGCCGGACAGACCGGAACCACCTGCCGGACACGCCGGAACCACCGGTGCGACTCGCCGGAACCACCCCCGGACATGCAAAATCACCTGCCGGCTACGCCAGAAACACTTGGCGAACACACCGGAATCACCTGCCGGGCATGTCGGAAGCACCTCTCAGACATGTCAGAACCACGTGCCAAGGACACCGGAAGCACCTGCCGAGCACGCCGGAACCACCTGCTTGACTCGCCAGAACCACCTGCCGCACACGCCAAAATCACCTGCCAGGTATGCCAGAACCACTTTTTGGACACTCCGAAATCATCTGCCGGACATGCCAGAACCAGCTCTCAGACACACCAGAACCACATGCCGGACACGCCGGAAGCACCTGCTGAGCATGCCTGAGCCACCTGCTCGACTCGCAAGAAACACCTGCCGGACACGCCAAAATCACCTGCCGAGTACGCCAGAACCACTTGGCGGACACTCCGGAATCACAGGTCGGGCATGCCGGAACCACCTCTCAGACTTGCCAGAACCATGTTCCGGACACGCCGGTACCACCTGCCGAGTATGCCGGAACCACCTGATCCACTCCCGAGGACCACCTGCTGGACACGCCAAAATCACCTGCTGGCTACGCCAGAACCACTCGGCAGACACTCCGGAATAAGCTGCCGGGCATGCCGGAACCACCTCTTAGACATGCCAGAAGGACGTGTCGGACACGCCGGAAACACCTACCGGACAGACCGGAACCACCTGCCAGACATCCGGGAACCACCTGCCGAGCACGATGGAACCACCTGCCGGACACGCCAAAATCACCTGCGGGGTACACCAGAACGACTTGGAGAACTCTCCGGGATGACCTGCCGGGCATGCTGGAACCACCTCTCAGACGTACCAGAAGCACGTTGCGGACACCCCAGCACCACCTGCCGGACAGACCACAACCACCTGCCGGACAGGCCGGAACCACCGGCTCGACCCGCCGGAACCACCGCCGGACATGCAAAATCACCTGCCGGCTATGCCAGAACCACTTGGCGAACACTCCGGAATCACCTGCCGGGCATGCCGGAACCACCTCTCAGACATGCCAGAACCACGTGCCAATGACCCCGGAAGCACCTGCCGAGCACGCCGGAACCACCTGCTCGGCTCGCCAGAACCACCTGCCGGACACGCCAAAATCACCTGCCGGCTACGCCACAACCTCTCGGCAGGCACTCCGGTATCAGCTGCCGGGCATGCCGGAACCATCTCTCAGAGGTGCCAGAACCACATGCCGGAGAGACTGGAAGCAACTGCCGAACTCGCCGGAAACACCTGCTGGACATGCCGGAACCACCTGCCTGACAGTCCAAAATCATATGCCGGCTATGCCAAAACCACTTGGTGGACACTCCAGAATCACCTGGAGGGCATGCCGGAACCACGTCATGGACAGACTGCAAACACCTGCCGGACACGCCAGAACCACCTTCTCGACTCGCCAGAACCACCTGCCGGACACGCCAAAATCACCTGCCGGCTACGCCACAACCAGTTGGTGAACACTTCGGAATCACCTGCCGCGCTTGCCAGAACCACCTGCCGGTCACGGCAAAATCACCTGCCGGCTACGCCAGAACCACTCGGCAGAGACTCCGGAACCACCTCCAGGACAGACCGGAATCACCTTCCGGACACGCCGGAACCACCTGCTCGACTCGCCAGAACCACCTGCCGGACACGCCAAAATCACCTGCCGGCTACGCCAGAACCACTGGGCAGAGACTCCGGAACCACCTCCAGGACAGACCGGAATCACCTGCCGGACACGCCGGGACCACCTGCTTGACTCGCGAGAACCACCTGCCGGACACGCCAAAATCACCAGCCGGCTACTCCACAACCACTTGTCGGACACTCCAGAATCACCTGCCGGGCATGTTGGAACCACCTCTCAGAGGTGCCACAACAACATGCTGGAGACTGCGGAAGCACCTGCTGAGAAGGCCGGAAGTTCCTGATCCACTCCACAAAACCACCTGCTGGACACGCCAAAATCACCTGCCGGCTACGCCACAACCAGTTGGTGAACACTTCGGAATCAACTGCCGGGCTTGCTGGAAGCACCTGCCGGTCACGCCAATATCACCTGCCAGCTACGCCAGAACCGCTTGGCGGACACTCCGGAAACACCTGTCGGGCCTGCCAGAACCACATCTCAGACGTGCCAGAACCATGTGCCCGAGATGCCGGAACCACACCCCGAACAGACTGAAACCACCTGCCAGACCCGCCTGAACCACCTGCCGAGCACACTGGAACCACCTGCTCGACTCGCCGGAACCACCTACCTGACACGCAAAAACCACCGGCCGGGTATGCCAGAACCACTTGGTGGTCACTCCGGAATCATCTGCCAGACATGCCAGAAGCAGCTCTCAGACACACCAGAACAACCTGCCAGAGACGCCAGAAGCACCTGCTGAGCATGCCTGAGCCACGTGCTCGACTCGCAAGAAACACCTGCCAGACACGCCAAAATCACCTGCCTGCTACACCAGAAGCACTTGGCAGACAAGCCAGAATCACGAGAAGGGCATGCCGTCACAATCTCTCAGACGTGCCAGAACCTCGTGCTGGACACCCCAGAACACCCTGCCGGACAGACCGGAACCACCTGCCGGACACGCCGGAACCACCGGTGCGACTCGCCGGAACCACCCCCGGACATGCAAAATCACCTGCCGGCTACGCCAGAAACACTTGGCGAACACACCGGAATCACCTGCCGGGCATGTCGGAAGCACCTCTCAGACATGTCAGAACCACGTGCCAAGGACACCGGAAGCACCTGCCGAGCACGCCGGAACCACCTGCTTGACTCGCCAGAACCACCTGCCGCACACGCCAAAATCACCTGCCAGGTATGCCAGAACCACTTTTTGGACACTCCGAAATCATCTGCCGGACATGCCAGAACCAGCTCTCAGACACACCAGAACCACATGCCGGACACGCCGGAAGCACCTGCTGAGCATGCCTGAGCCACCTGCTCGACTCGCAAGAAACACCTGCCGGACACGCCAAAATCACCTGCCGAGTACGCCAGAACCACTTGGCGGACACTCCGGAATCACAGGTCGGGCATGCCGGAACCACCTCTCAGACTTGCCAGAACCATGTTCCGGACACGCCGGTACCACCTGCCGAGTATGCCGGAACCACCTGATCCACTCCCGAGGACCACCTGCTGGACACGCCAAAATCACCTGCTGGCTACGCCAGAACCACTCGGCAGACACTCCGGAATAAGCTGCCGGGCATGCCGGAACCACCTCTTAGACATGCCAGAAGGACGTGTCGGACACGCCGGAAACACCTACCGGACAGACCGGAACCACCTGCCAGACATCCGGGAACCACCTGCCGAGCACGATGGAACCACCTGCCGGACACGCCAAAATCACCTGCGGGGTACACCAGAACGACTTGGAGAACTCTCCGGGATGACCTGCCGGGCATGCTGGAACCACCTCTCAGACGTACCAGAAGCACGTTGCGGACACCCCAGCACCACCTGCCGGACAGACCGCAACCACCTGCCGGACAGGCCGGAACCACCGGCTCGACCCGCCGGAACCACCGCCGGACATGCAAAATCACCTGCCGGCTATGCCAGAACCACTTGGCGAACACTCCGGAATCACCTGCCGGGCATGCCGGAACCACCTCTCAGACATGCCAGAACCACGTGCCAATGACCCCGGAAGCACCTGCCGAGCACGCCGGAACCACCTGCTCGGCTCGCCAGAACCACCTGCCGGACACGCCAAAATCACCTGCCGGCTACGCCACAACCTCTCGGCAGGCACTCCGGTATCAGCTGCCGGGCATGCCGGAACCATCTCTCAGAGGTGCCAGAACCACATGCCGGAGAGACTGGAAGCAACTGCCGAACTCGCCGGAAACACCTGCTGGACATGCCGGAACCACCTGCCTGACAGTCCAAAATCATATGCCGGCTATGCCAAAAACACTTGGTGGACACTCCAGAATCACCTGGAGGGCATGCCGGAACCACGTCATGGACAGACTGCAAACACCTGCCGGACACGCCAGAACCACCTTCTCGACTCGCCAGAACCACCTGCCGGACACGCCAAAATCACCTGCCGGATACGCCACAACCAGTTGGTGAACACTTCGGAATCACCTGCCGCGCTTGCCAGAACCACCTGCCGGTCACGGCAAAATCACCTGCCGGCTACGCCAGAACCACTCGGCAGAGACTCCGGAACCACCTCCAGGACAGACCGGAATCACCTTCCGGACACGCCGGAACCACCTGCTCGACTCGCCAGAACCACCTGCCGGACACGCCAAAATCACCTGCCGGCTACGCCAGAACCACTGGGCAGAGACTCCGGAACCACCTCCAGGACAGACCGGAATCACCTGCCGGACACGCCGGGACCACCTGCTTGACTCGCGAGAACCACCTGCCGGACACGCCAAAATCACCAGCCGGCTACTCCACAACCACTTGTCGGACACTCCAGAATCACCTGCCGGGCATGTTGGAACCACCTCTCAGAGGTGCCACAACAACATGCTGGAGACTGCGGAAGCACCTGCTGAGAAGGCCGGAAGTTCCTGATCCACTCCACAAAACCACCTGCTGGACACGCCAAAATCACCTGCCGGCTACGCCACAACCAGTTGGTGAACACTTCGGAATCAACTGCCGGGCTTGCTGGAAGCACCTGCCGGTCACGCCAATATCACCTGCCAGCTACGCCAGAACCGCTTGGCGGACACTCCGGAAACACCTGTCGGGCCTGCCAGAACCACATCTCAGACGTGCCAGAACCATGTGCCCGAGATGCCGGAACCACACCCCGAACAGACTGAAACCACCTGCCAGACCCGCCTGAACCACCTGCCGAGCACACTGGAACCACCTGCTCGACTCGCCGGAACCACCTACCTGACACGCAAAAACCACCGGCCGGGTATGCCAGAACCACTTGGTGGTCACTCCGGAATCATCTGCCAGACATGCCAGAAGCAGCTCTCAGACACACCAGAACAACCTGCCAGAGACGCCAGAAGCACCTGCTGAGCATGCCTGAGCCACGTGCTCGACTCGCAAGAAACACCTGCCAGACACGCCAAAATCACCTGCCTGCTACACCAGAAGCACTTGGCAGACAAGCCAGAATCACGAGAAGGGCATGCCGTCACAATCTCTCAGACGTGCCAGAACCTCGTGCTGGACACCCCAGAACACCCTGCCGGACAGACCGGAACCACCTGCCGGACACGCCGGAACCACCGGTGCGACTCGCCGGAACCACCCCCGGACATGCAAAATCACCTGCCGGCTACGCCAGAAACACTTGGCGAACACACCGGAATCACCTGCCGGGCATGTCGGAAGCACCTCTCAGACATGTCAGAACCACGTGCCAAGGACACCGGAAGCACCTGCCGAGCACGCCGGAACCACCTGCTTGACTCGCCAGAACCACCTGCCGCACACGCCAAAATCACCTGCCAGGTATGCCAGAACCACTTTTTGGACACTCCGAAATCATCTGCCGGACATGCCAGAACCAGCTCTCAGACACACCAGAACCACATGCCGGACACGCCGGAAGCACCTGCTGAGCATGCCTGAGCCACCTGCTCGACTCGCAAGAAACACCTGCCGGACACGCCAAAATCACCTGCCGAGTACGCCAGAACCACTTGGCGGACACTCCGGAATCACAGGTCGGGCATGCCGGAACCACCTCTCAGACTTGCCAGAACCATGTTCCGGACACGCCGGTACCACCTGCCGAGTATGCCGGAACCACCTGATCCACTCCCGAGGACCACCTGCTGGACACGCCAAAATCACCTGCTGGCTACGCCAGAACCACTCGGCAGACACTCCGGAATAAGCTGCCGGGCATGCCGGAACCACCTCTTAGACATGCCAGAAGGACGTGTCGGACACGCCGGAAACACCTACCGGACAGACCGGAACCACCTGCCAGACATCCGGGAACCACCTGCCGAGCACGATGGAACCACCTGCCGGACACGCCAAAATCACCTGCGGGGTACACCAGAACGACTTGGAGAACTCTCCGGGATGACCTGCCGGGCATGCTGGAACCACCTCTCAGACGTACCAGAAGCACGTTGCGGACACCCCAGCACCACCTGCCGGACAGACCACAACCACCTGCCGGACAGGCCGGAACCACCGGCTCGACCCGCCGGAACCACCGCCGGACATGCAAAATCACCTGCCGGCTATGCCAGAACCACTTGGCGAACACTCCGGAATCACCTGCCGGGCATGCCGGAACCACCTCTCAGACATGCCAGAACCACGTGCCAATGACCCCGGAAGCACCTGCCGAGCACGCCGGAACCACCTGCTCGGCTCGCCAGAACCACCTGCCGGACACGCCAAAATCACCTGCCGGCTACGCCACAACCTCTCGGCAGGCACTCCGGTATCAGCTGCCGGGCATGCCGGAACCATCTCTCAGAGGTGCCAGAACCACATGCCGGAGAGACTGGAAGCAACTGCCGAACTCGCCGGAAACACCTGCTGGACATGCCGGAACCACCTGCCTGACAGTCCAAAATCATATGCCGGCTATGCCAAAACCACTTGGTGGACACTCCAGAATCACCTGGAGGGCATGCCGGAACCACGTCATGGACAGACTGCAAACACCTGCCGGACACGCCAGAACCACCTTCTCGACTCGCCAGAACCACCTGCCGGACACGCCAAAATCACCTGCCGGCTACGCCACAACCAGTTGGTGAACACTTCGGAATCACCTGCCGCGCTTGCCAGAACCACCTGCCGGTCACGGCAAAATCACCTGCCGGCTACGCCAGAACCACTCGGCAGAGACTCCGGAACCACCTCCAGGACAGACCGGAATCACCTTCCGGACACGCCGGAACCACCTGCTCGACTCGCCAGAACCACCTGCCGGACACGCCAAAATCACCTGCCGGCTACGCCAGAACCACTGGGCAGAGACTCCGGAACCACCTCCAGGACAGACCGGAATCACCTGCCGGACACGCCGGGACCACCTGCTTGACTCGCGAGAACCACCTGCCGGACACGCCAAAATCACCAGCCGGCTACTCCACAACCACTTGTCGGACACTCCAGAATCACCTGCCGGGCATGTTGGAACCACCTCTCAGAGGTGCCACAACAACATGCTGGAGACTGCGGAAGCACCTGCTGAGAAGGCCGGAAGTTCCTGATCCACTCCACAAAACCACCTGCTGGACACGCCAAAATCACCTGCCGGCTACGCCACAACCAGTTGGTGAACACTTCGGAATCAACTGCCGGGCTTGCTGGAAGCACCTGCCGGTCACGCCAATATCACCTGCCAGCTACGCCAGAACTGCTTGGCGGACACTCCGGAAACACCTGTCGGGCCTGCCAGAACCACATCTCAGACGTGCCAGAACCATGTGCCCGAGATGCCGGAACCACACCCCGAACAGACTGAAACCACCTGCCAGACCCGCCTGAACCACCTGCCGAGCACACTGGAACCACCTGCTCGACTCGCCGGAACCACCTACCTGACACGCAAAAACCACCGGCCGGGTATGCCAGAACCACTTGGTGGTCACTCCGGAATCATCTGCCAGACATGCCAGAAGCAGCTCTCAGACACACCAGAACAACCTGCCAGAGACGCCAGAAGCACCTGCTGAGCATGCCTGAGCCACGTGCTCGACTCGCAAGAAACACCTGCCAGACACGCCAAAATCACCTGCCTGCTACACCAGAAGCACTTGGCAGACAAGCCAGAATCACGAGAAGGGCATGCCGTCACAATCTCTCAGACGTGCCAGAACCTCGTGCTGGACACCCCAGAACACCCTGCCGGACAGACCGGAACCACCTGCCGGACACGCCGGAACCACCGGTGCGACTCGCCGGAACCACCCCCGGACATGCAAAATCACCTGCCGGCTACGCCAGAAACACTTGGCGAACACACCGGAATCACCTGCCGGGCATGTCGGAAGCACCTCTCAGACATGTCAGAACCACGTGCCAAGGACACCGGAAGCACCTGCCGAGCACGCCGGAACCACCTGCTTGACTCGCCAGAACCACCTGCCGCACACGCCAAAATCACCTGCCAGGTATGCCAGAACCACTTTTTGGACACTCCGAAATCATCTGCCGGACATGCCAGAACCAGCTCTCAGACACACCAGAACCACATGCCGGACACGCCGGAAGCACCTGCTGAGCATGCCTGAGCCACCTGCTCGACTCGCAAGAAACACCTGCCGGACACGCCAAAATCACCTGCCGAGTACGCCAGAACCACTTGGCGGACACTCCGGAATCACAGGTCGGGCATGCCGGAACCACCTCTCAGACTTGCCAGAACCATGTTCCGGACACGCCGGTACCACCTGCCGAGTATGCCGGAACCACCTGATCCACTCCCGAGGACCACCTGCTGGACACGCCAAAATCACCTGCTGGCTACGCCAGAACCACTCGGCAGACACTCCGGAATAAGCTGCCGGGCATGCCGGAACCACCTCTTAGACATGCCAGAAGGACGTGTCGGACACGCCGGAAACACCTACCGGACAGACCGGAACCACCTGCCAGACATCCGGGAACCACCTGCCGAGCACGATGGAACCACCTGCCGGACACGCCAAAATCACCTGCGGGGTACACCAGAACGACTTGGAGAACTCTCCGGGATGACCTGCCGGGCATGCTGGAACCACCTCTCAGACGTACCAGAAGCACGTTGCGGACACCCCAGCACCACCTGCCGGACAGACCACAACCACCTGCCGGACAGGCCGGAACCACCGGCTCGACCCGCCGGAACCACCGCCGGACATGCAAAATCACCTGCCGGCTATGCCAGAACCACTTGGCGAACACTCCGGAATCACCTGCCGGGCATGCCGGAACCACCTCTCAGACATGCCAGAACCACGTGCCAATGACCCCGGAAGCACCTGCCGAGCACGCCGGAACCACCTGCTCGGCTCGCCAGAACCACCTGCCGGACACGCCAAAATCACCTGCCGGCTACGCCACAACCTCTCGGCAGGCACTCCGGTATCAGCTGCCGGGCATGCCGGAACCATCTCTCAGAGGTGCCAGAACCACATGCCGGAGAGACTGGAAGCAACTGCCGAACTCGCCGGAAACACCTGCTGGACATGCCGGAACCACCTGCCTGACAGTCCAAAATCATATGCCGGCTATGCCAAAACCACTTGGTGGACACTCCAGAATCACCTGGAGGGCATGCCGGAACCACGTCATGGACAGACTGCAAACACCTGCCGGACACGCCAGAACCACCTTCTCGACTCGCCAGAACCACCTGCCGGACACGCCAAAATCACCTGCCGGCTACGCCACAACCAGTTGGTGAACACTTCGGAATCACCTGCCGCGCTTGCCAGAACCACCTGCCGGTCACGGCAAAATCACCTGCCGGCTATGCCAGAACCACTCGGCAGAGACTCCGGAACCACCTCCAGGACAGACCGGAATCACCTTCCGGACACGCCGGAACCACCTGCTCGACTCGCCAGAACCACCTGCCGGACACGCCAAAATCACCTGCCGGCTACGCCAGAACCACTGGGCAGAGACTCCGGAACCACCTCCAGGACAGACCGGAATCACCTGCCGGACACGCCGGGACCACCTGCTTGACTCGCGAGAACCACCTGCCGGACACGCCAAAATCACCTGCCAGGTATGCCAGAACCGCTTGGCGGACACTCCGGAAACACCTGTCGGGCCTGCCAGAACCACATCTCAGACGTGCCAGAACCATGTGCCCGAGATGCCGGAACCACACCCCGAACAGACTGAAACCACCTGCCAGACCCGCCTGAACCACCTGCCGAGCACACTGGAACCACCTGCTCGACTCGCCGGAACCACCTACCTGACACGCAAAAACCACCGGCCGGGTATGCCAGAACCACTTGGTGGTCACTCCGGAATCATCTGCCAGACATGCCAGAAGCAGCTCTCAGACACACCAGAACAACCTGCCAGAGACGCCAGAAGCACCTGCTGAGCATGCCTGAGCCACGTGCTCGACTCGCAAGAAACACCTGCCAGACACGCCAAAATCACCTGCCTGCTACACCAGAAGCACTTGGCAGACAAGCCAGAATCACGAGAAGGGCATGCCGTCACAATCTCTCAGACGTGCCAGAACCTCGTGCTGGACACCCCAGAACACCCTGCCGGACAGACCGGAACCACCTGCCGGACACGCCGGAACCACCGGTGCGACTCGCCGGAACCACCCCCGGACATGCAAAATCACCTGCCGGCTACGCCAGAAACACTTGGCGAACACACCGGAATCACCTGCCGGGCATGTCGGAAGCACCTCTCAGACATGTCAGAACCACGTGCCAAGGACACCGGAAGCACCTGCCGAGCACGCCGGAACCACCTGCTTGACTCGCCAGAACCACCTGCCGCACACGCCAAAATCACCTGCCAGGTATGCCAGAACCACTTTTTGGACACTCCGAAATCATCTGCCGGACATGCCAGAACCAGCTCTCAGACACACCAGAACCACATGCCGGACACGCCGGAAGCACCTGCTGAGCATGCCTGAGCCACCTGCTCGACTCGCAAGAAACACCTGCCGGACACGCCAAAATCACCTGCCGAGTACGCCAGAACCACTTGGCGGACACTCCGGAATCACAGGTCGGGCATGCCGGAACCACCTCTCAGACTTGCCAGAACCATGTTCCGGACACGCCGGTACCACCTGCCGAGTATGCCGGAACCACCTGATCCACTCCCGAGGACCACCTGCTGGACACGCCAAAATCACCTGCTGGCTACGCCAGAACCACTCGGCAGACACTCCGGAATAAGCTGCCGGGCATGCCGGAACCACCTCTTAGACATGCCAGAAGGACGTGTCGGACACGCCGGAAACACCTACCGGACAGACCGGAACCACCTGCCAGACATCCGGGAACCACCTGCCGAGCACGATGGAACCACCTGCCGGACACGCCAAAATCACCTGCGGGGTACACCAGAACGACTTGGAGAACTCTCCGGGATGACCTGCCGGGCATGCTGGAACCACCTCTCAGACGTACCAGAAGCACGTTGCGGACACCCCAGCACCACCTGCCGGACAGACCACAACCACCTGCCGGACAGGCCGGAACCACCGGCTCGACCCGCCGGAACCACCGCCGGACATGCAAAATCACCTGCCGGCTATGCCAGAACCACTTGGCGAACACTCCGGAATCACCTGCCGGGCATGCCGGAACCACCTCTCAGACATGCCAGAACCACGTGCCAATGACCCCGGAAGCACCTGCCGAGCACGCCGGAACCACCTGCTCGGCTCGCCAGAACCACCTGCCGGACACGCCAAAATCACCTGCCGGCTACGCCACAACCTCTCGGCAGGCACTCCGGTATCAGCTGCCGGGCATGCCGGAACCATCTCTCAGAGGTGCCAGAACCACATGCCGGAGAGACTGGAAGCAACTGCCGAACTCGCCGGAAACACCTGCTGGACATGCCGGAACCACCTGCCTGACAGTCCAAAATCATATGCCGGCTATGCCAAAACCACTTGGTGGACACTCCAGAATCACCTGGAGGGCATGCCGGAACCACGTCATGGACAGACTGCAAACACCTGCCGGACACGCCAGAACCACCTTCTCGACTCGCCAGAACCACCTGCCGGACACGCCAAAATCACCTGCCGGCTACGCCACAACCAGTTGGTGAACACTTCGGAATCACCTGCCGCGCTTGCCAGAACCACCTGCCGGTCACGGCAAAATCACCTGCCGGCTACGCCAGAACCACTCGGCAGAGACTCCGGAACCACCTCCAGGACAGACCGGAATCACCTTCCGGACACGCCGGAACCACCTGCTCGACTCGCCAGAACCACCTGCCGGACACGCCAAAATCACCTGCCGGCTACGCCAGAACCACTGGGCAGAGACTCCGGAACCACCTCCAGGACAGACCGGAATCACCTGCCGGACACGCCGGGACCACCTGCTTGACTCGCGAGAACCACCTGCCGGACACGCCAAAATCACCAGCCGGCTACTCCACAACCACTTGTCGGACACTCCAGAATCACCTGCCGGGCATGTGGGAACCACCTCTCAGAGGTGCCACAACAACATGCTGGAGACTGCGGAAGCACCTGCTGAGAAGGCCGGAACCACCTGATCCACTCCCGAGGACCACCTGCTGGACACGCCAAAATCACCTGCTGGCTACGCCAGAACCACTCGGCAGACACTCCGGAATAAGCTGCCGGGCATGCCGGAACCACCCCTTAGACATGCCAGAAGGACGTGTCGGACACGCCGGAAACACCTACCGGACCGACCGGAACCACCTGCCAGACATCCCGGAACCACTTGCCGAGCACGCCGGAGCCGCCTGCTCGATAGGCCGAAACCACCTGCCAGACAGGCCAAAATCAACAGCTGGCTATGCCTGAACCACCTGGCGGACAGTCCAAAATCACCTGCCTGGCATGCAGGAACCACCTCTCAGACGTAACAGAACCACGTTCCGGACACGCTGGAACCACATCCTGGACAGACTGGAACCACCTGCCGAGCTCGCCGGAACCACCTGCTCGACTGGCAGGACAATCGTGCCGGACACGCCAAAAGGAACTGCCGGCTACACCAGAACCACTTAACCGACACTCCAGAATCACCTGCCTGGCATGCCAGAACCACCTCTCAGACGTGCCAGAAGCACGTGCCGGACATGCCGGAACGACCTACGGGACAGACCGGAACCACCTGCCTGACATGCCCGAACCACCTGCCGAGCACGCCAGAGCCACCTGCTCCCATTGCCGGAACCACCTGCCAGACAGGCCAAAATCAACAGCTGGCTGTGCGAGAACCACCTGGGGGACAGTCCGGAATCACCTGCCAGCCATGGCAGAACCACCTCTCAGACGTACCAGAACCACGTGCCGGACAATCTGGAAACACGTACTGGACAGACTGGAAACACCTGCCGGCCACGCCTGAACCACCTGCCGAGCACGATGGAACCACCTGCCGGACACGCCAAAATCACCTGCGGGGTACACCAGAACCACTTGGAGAACTCTCCGGGATGACCTGCCGGGCATGCTGGAACCACCTCTCAGACGTACCAGAAGCACGTGGCGGACACCCCAGCACCACCTGCCGGACAGACCGCAACCACCTGCCGGACAGGCCGGAACCACCGGCTCGACCGCCGGAACCACCGCCGGACATGCAAAATCACCTGCCGGCTACGCCAGAACCACTTGGCGAACACTCCGGAATCACCTGCCGGGCATGCCGGAACCACCTCTCAGACATGCCAGAACCACGTGCCAATGACCCCGGAAGCACCTGCCGAGCACGCCGGAACCACCTGCTCGACTCGCAAGAACGACCTGCCGGACACGCCAAAATCACCTGTCGGCTACGCCACAACCACTCGGCAGGCACTCCGGTATCAGCTGCCGGGCATGCCGGAACCACCTGGTCCACTCCCGAGGACCTCCTGCTGGACACACCAAAGTCACCTGCTGGCTACGCCAGAACCACGCGGCAGACACTCCGGAATAACCTGCCGGTCATGCCGGAACCACCTCTTAGACATGCCAGAAGGACGTGTCGGACACGCCGGAAACACCTACCGGACAGACCGGAACCACCTGCCAGACATCCCGGAACCACCTGCCGAGCACGCCGGAGCCACCTGCTCGATAGGCCGGAACCACCTGCCAGACAGGCCAAAATCACCAGCCGGCTACTCCACAACCACTTGTCGGACACTCCAGAATCACCTGCCGGGCATGTTGGAACCACCTCTCAGAGGTGCCACAACAACATGCTGGAGACTGCGGAAGCACCTGCTGAGAAGGCCGGAAGTTCCTGATCCACTCCACAGAACCACCTGCTGGACACGCCAAAATCACCTGCCGGCTACGCCACAACCAGTTGGTGAACACTTCGGAATCAACTGCCGGGCTTGCTGGAAGCACCTGCCGGTCACGCCAATATCACCTGCCAGCTACGCCAGAACCGCTTGGCGGACACTCCGGAAACACCTGTCGGGCCTGCCAGAACCACATCTCAGACGTGCCAGAACCATGTGCCCGAGATGCCGGAACCACACCCCGAACAGACTGAAACCACCTGCCAGACCCGCCTGAACCACCTGCCGAGCACACTGGAACCACCTGCTCGACTCGCCGGAACCACCTACCTGACACGCAAAAACCACCGGCCGGGTATGCCAGAACCACTTGGTGGTCACTCCGGAATCATCTGCCAGACATGCCAGAAGCAGCTCTCAGACACACCAGAACAACCTGCCAGAGACGCCAGAAGCACCTGCTGAGCATGCCTGAGCCACCTGCTCGACTCGCAGGAAACACCTGCCAGACGCGCCAAAATGACCTGCCTGCTACACCTGAAGCACTTGGCAGACAAGCCGGAATCACGTGAAGGGCCTGCCGTCACAATCTCTCAGACGTGCCAGAACCTCGTGCCGGACACCCCAGAACACCCTGCCGGACAGACCGGAACCACCTGCCGGACACGCCGGAACCACCGGCGCGACTCGCCGCAACCACCCCCGGACATGCAAAATCACCTGCCGGCTATGCCAGAAACACTTGGCGAACACACCGGAATCACCTGCCGGGCATGTCGGAAGCACCTCTCAGACATGTCAGAACCACGTGCCAAGGACACCGGAAGCACCTGCCGAGCACGCCGGAACCACCTGCTTGACTCGCCAGAACCACCTGCCGCACACGCCAAAATCACCTGCCAGGTATGCCAGAACCACTTTTTGGACACTCCGAAATCATCTGCCGGACATGCCAGAACCAGCTCTCAGACACACCAGAACCCCATGCCGGACACGCCGGAAGCACCTGCTGAGCATGCCTGAGCCACCTGCTCGACTCGCAAGAAACACCTGCCGGACACGCCAAAATCACCTGCCGAGTACGCCAGAACCACTTGGCGGACACTCCGGAATCACAGGTCGGGCATGCCGGAACCACCTCTCAGACTTGCCAGAACCATGTTCCGGACACGCCGGTACCACCTGCCGAGTATGCCGGAACCACCTGATCCACTCCCGAGGACCACCTGCTGGACACGCCAAAATCACCTGCTGGCTACGCCAGAACCACTCGGCAGACACTCCGGAATAAGCTGCCGGGCATGCCGGAACCACCTCTTAGACATGCCAGAAGGACGTGTCGGACACGCCGGAAACACCTACCGGACAGACCGGAACCACCTGCCAGACATCCGGGAACCACCTGCCGAGCACGCTGGAGCCGCCTGCTCGATAGGCCGAAACCACCTGCCAGACAGGCCAAAATCAACAGCTGGCTATGCCTGAACCACGTGGCGGACAGTCCAAAATCACCTGCCTGGCATGCAGGAACCACCTCTCAGACGTAACAGAACCACGTTCCGGACACGCTGGAACCACATCCTGGACAGACTGGAACCACCTGCCGAGCTCGCCGGAACCACCTGCTCGACTGGCAGGACAATCGTGCCGGACACGCCAAAAGGAACTGCCGGCTACACCAGAACCACTTAACCGACACTCCAGAATCACCTGCCTGGCATGCCAGAACCACCTCTCAGACGTGCCAGAAGCACGTGCCGGACATGCCGGAACGACCTACGGGACAGACCGGAACCACCTGCCTGACATGCCCGAACCACCTGCCGAGCACGCCAGAGCCACCTGCTCCCATTGCCGGAACCACCTGCCAGAGAGGCCAAAATCAACAGCTGGCTGTGCGAGAACCACCTGGGGGACAGTCCGGAATCACCTGCCAGCCATGGCGGAACCACCTCTCAGACGTACCAGAACCACGTGCCGGACAATCTGGAAACACGTACTGGACAGACTGGAACCACCTGCCGGCCACGCCTGAACCACCTGCCGAGCACGACGGAACCACCTGCCGGACACGCCAAAATCACCTGCGGGCTACTCCACAACCACTTGGAGGACTCTCCGGGATGACCTGCCGGGCATGCTGGAACCACCTCTCAGATGCGCCAGAACCATGTGGCAGAGAGTCCGGAATCAACTGTTGGGCAAGTGGAACAACCTCTGAGATGTACCAGAACCAACTGCCGGACACGCCAAAATCACCTGCCGGCTACGCCAGAACCACTTGGCGGACACTCCGGAATCAGCTGCCGGGCATGCCAGCACAACCTCTCAGAAGTGCCAGAAGCACGTGCCGGACAGGCTGGAACCATCTCCCGGACAGACTGGAACCACAGGAAACACTCGCCAGAACCACCTGCTTGACTCACCGGTCCCACCTGCAGGACACACCAAAATCACCTGCCCACTACACCAGAACCACTTGGGGCACAAGCCGGAATCACGTGAAGGGCATGCCGGCACAACCTCACAGACGTGCCAGAACCTCCTGCCGGAAACCTCAGAACCACCTGCCAGACAGACTGCAACCACCTGCCAGACACGCGGGAACCACCGGCTCGACCCGCCGGAACCCCTGCCAGACATGCAAAATCACCTGCCGGCTACACCAGAACCACTTGGCAAACACTCCAGAATCACCTGCCTGGCATGCCAGAACCACCTCTCACACGTTCCAGAAGCACGTGCCGGACATGCCTGAACGACCTATCGAACAGAACGGAACCACCTGCCAGACACGCCGGAACCACCTGCTGAACACGCCACAGCCACCCGCTCGACTCGCCGGATCCACCGGCCGGACAGGCCAATATCAACTGCTGGCTATGCCAGAACCACCTGGGGGACAGTCCGGAATCACCTGCCAGCCATGGCGGAACCACCTCTCAGACGTACAAGAACCACGTGCCGGACAAGCTGGAAACACTTACTGGACAGACTGGAACCACCTGCCGGCCACGCCTGAACCACCTGCCGAGCACGATGGAACCACCTGCCGGACACGCCAAAATCACCTGCGGGGTACACCAGAACCACTTGGAGAACTCTCCGGGATGACCTGCCGGGCATGCTGGAACCACCTCTCAGACGTACCAGAAGCACGTGGCGGACACCCCAGCACCACCTGCCGGACAGACCGCAACCACCTGCCGGACAGGCCCGAACCACCGGCTCGACCCGCCGGAACCACCGCCGGACATGCAAAATCACCTGCCGGCTACGCCAGAACCACTTGGCGAACACTCCGGAATCACCTGCCGGGCATGCCGGAACCACCTCTCAGACATGCCAGAACCACGTGCCAATGACCCCGGAAGCACCTGCCGAGCACGCCGGAACCACATGCTCGACTCGCCAGAACCACCTGCCGGACACGCCAAAATCACCTGCCGGCTACGCCAGAACCACTCGGCAGAGACTCCGGAACCACCTCCAGGACAGACCGGAATCACCTGCCGGACACGCCGGAACCACCTGCTCGACTCGCCAGAACCACCTGCCGGACACGCCAAAATCACCTGCCGGCTACGCCAGAACCACTCGGCAGAGACTCCGGAACCACCTCCAGGACAGACCGGAATCACCTGCCGGACACGCCGGGACCACCTGCTTGACTCGCGAGAACCACCTGCCGGACACGCCAAAATCACCAGCCGGCTACTCCACAACCACTTGTCGGACACTCCAGAATCACCTGCCGGGCATGTTGGAACCACCTCTCAGAGGTGCCACAACAACATGCTGGAGACTGCGGAAGCACCTGCTGAGAAGGCCGGAAGTTCCTGATCCACTCCACAAAACCACCTGCTGGACACGCCAAAATCACCTGCCGGCTACGCCACATCCAGTTGGTGAACACTTCGGAATCAACTGCCGGGCTTGCTGGAAGCACCTGCCGGTCACGCCAATATCACCTGCCAGCTACGCCAGAACCGCTTGGCGGACACTCCGGAAACACCTGTCGGGCCTGCCAGAACCACATCTCAGACGTGCCAGAACCATGTGCCCGAGATGCCGGAACCACACCCCGAACAGACGGAAAACACCTGCCAGACCCGCCTGAACCACCTGCCGAGCACACTGGAACCACCTGTTCGACTCGCCGGAACCACCTACCTGACACGCAAAAACCACCGGCCGGGTATGCCAGAACCACTTGGTGGTCACTCCGGAATCATCTGCCAGACATGCCAGAAGCAGCTCTCAGACACACCAGAACAACCTGCCGGAGACGCCAGAAGCACCTGCTGAGCATGCCTGAGCCACCTGCTCGACTCGCAAGAAACACCTGCCACACACGCCAAAATCACCTGCCTGCTACACCAGAAGCACTTGGCAGACAAGCCAGAATCACGAGAAGGGCATGCCGTCACAATCTCTCAGACGTGCCAGAACCTCGTGCTGGACACCCCAGAACACCCTGCCGGACAGACCGGAACCACCTGCCGGACACGCCGGAACCACCGGCGCGACTCGCCGGAACCACCCCCGGACATGCAAAATCACCTGCCGGCTACGCCAGAAACACTTGGCGAACACTCCGGAATCACCTGCCGGGCATGTCGGAAGCACCTCTCAGACATGTCAGAACCACGTGCCAAGGACACCGGAAGCACCTGCCGAGCACGCCGGAACCACCTGCTCGACTCGCCAGAACCACCTGCCGCACACGCCAAAATCACCTGCCAGGTATGCCAGAACCACTTTTTGGACACTCCGAAATCATCTGCCGGACATGCCAGAACCAGCTCTCAGACACACCAGAACCACATGCCGGACACGCCGGAAGCACCTGCTGAGCATGCCTGAGCCACCTGCTCGACTCGCAAGAAACACCTGCCGGACATGCCAAAATCACCTGCCGAGTACGCCAGAACCACTTGGCGGACACTCCGGAATCACAGGTCGGGCGTGCCGGAACCACCTCTCAGACTTGCCAGAACCATGTTCCGGACACGCCGGTACCACCTGCCGAGTATGCCGGAACCAACTGATCCACTCCCGAGGACCACCTGCTGGACACGCCAGAATCACCTGCTGGCTATGCCGGAACCACTCGGCAGACACTCCGGAATAAGCTGCCGGGCATGCCGGAACCACCTCTTAGACATGCCAGAAGGACGTGTCGGACACGCCGGAAACACCTACCGGACAGACCGGAACCACCTGCCAGACATCCCGGAACCACATGCCGAGCACGCCGGAGCCGCCTGCTCGATAGGCCGGAACCACCTGCCAGACAGGCCAAAATCAACAGCTGGCTATGCTAGAACCACGTGGCGGACAGTCCAAAATCACCTGCCTGGCATGCAGGAACCACCTCTCAGACGTAACAGAACCACGTTCCGGACACGCTGGAACCACATCCTGGACAGACTGGAACCACCTGCCGAGCTCGCCGGAACCACCTGCTCGACTGGCAGGACAATCGTGCCGGACACGCCAAAAGGAACTGCCGGCTACACCAGAACCACTTAACCGACACTCCAGAATCACCTGCCTGGCATGCCAGAACCACCTCTCAGACGTGCCAGAAGCACGTGCCGGACATGCCGGAACGACCTACGGGACAGACCGGAACCACCTGCCTGACATGCCCGAACCACCTGCCGAGCACGCCAGAGCCACCTGCTCCCCTTGCCGGAACCACCTGCCAGACAGGCCAAAATCAACAGCTGGCTGTGCGAGAACCACCTGGGCGACAGTCCGGAATCACCTGCCAGCCATGGCGGAACTACCTCTCAGACGTACCAGAACCACGTGCCTGACAATCTGGAAACACGTACTGGACACACTGGAACCACCTGCCGGCCACGCCTGAACCACCTGCCGAGCACGACGGAACCACCTGCCGGACACGCCAAAATCACCTGCGGGCTACTCCACAACCACTTGGAGGACTCTCCGGGATGACCTGCCGGGCATGCTGGAACCACCTCTCAAACGCGCCAGAACCATGTGGCAGAGAGTCCGGAATCACCTGTTGGGCAAGTGGAACCACCTCTGAGACGTACCAGAACCAACTGCCGGACACGCCAAAATCACCTGCCGGCTATGCCAGAACCACTTGGCGGACACTCCGGAATCAGCTGCCGGGCATGCCAGCACAACCTCTCAGAAGTGCCAGAAGCACGTGCCGGACAGGCTGGAACCATCTCCCGGACACTCTGGAACCACAGGAAACACTCGCCGGAACCACCTGCTTGACTCACCGGTCCCACCTGCAGGACACACCAAAATCACCTGCCCGCTACACCAGAACCACTTGGGGCACAAGCCGGAATCACGTGAAGGGCATGCCGGCACAACCTCACAGACGTGCCAGAACCTCCTGCCGGACACCTCAGAACCACCTGCCAGACAGACTGCAACCACCTGCCGGACACGCGGGAACCACCCGCTCGACCCGCCGGAACCCCTGCCAGACATGCAAAATCACCTGCCGGCTACACCAGAACCACTTGGCAAACACTCCGGAATCACCTGCCAGGCATGCCGGAACCACCTCTCAGACATGCCAGAACCACGTTCCAATGACACCAGAAGCACCTGCCGAGCATGCCGGAACCACGTGCTCGACTCGCCAGAACCACCTGCCAGTCATGCAAATATCACCTGCCGGCTTCGCCACAACCAGTTGGTGAACACTTCCCCATCACCTGCCGGGCTTGCTGGAACCACCTGCCGGTCATGTCAAAATCACCTGCCAACTACCCCAGAACCACTTGTCGACACTGCGGAAACACCTGTCGGGCCGGCCAGAACTACATCTCAGACGTGCCAGAACCTTGTGCGTGTGATGCAGGAACCACACCCCGAACAGATGGAGACCACCTGCCAGACCCGCCTGAACCACCTGCCGAGCACGCCGGAGCCACCTGTTCGACTCACCGGAAGCACCTGCCAGACAGGCCAAAATCAACAGCTGGCTATGCGAGAAGCATCTGGCGCACAGTCCGGAATCACCTGCCGGGCATGCAGGAACCACCTCTCAGATGTAACGGAACCACGAGCCGGACACGCTGGAACCACGTCCTGGACAGACTGGAACCACCTGCCGAGCACTCCGGAACCACCTGCTCGACTCGCACGACCCACGTGCTGGACACGCCAAAATGAACTTTCGGCTACACCAGGACCACTTACCCGACACTCCAGAATCACCTGCCTGGCATGCCAGAACCACCTCTCACACGTTCCAGAAGCACGTGCCGGACATGCCGGAATGACCTATCAGACAGAACGGAACCACGTGCCAGACACGCCGGAACCACCTGCTGAACACGCCACAGCCACCTGCTCGACTCGCCGGATCCACCGGCCGGACAGGCCAATATCAACTGCTGGCTATGCCAGAACCACCTGGGGGACAGTCCGGAATCACCTGCCAGCCATGGCGGAACCACCTCTCACACGTACCAGAACCACGTGCCGGACAAGCTGGAAACACTTACTGGACAGACTGGAACCACCTGCCGGCCACGCCTGAACCACCTGCCGAGCACGATGGAACCACCTGCCGGACACGCCAAAATCACCTGCGGGGTACACCAGAACCACTTGGAGAACTCTCCGGGATGACCTGCCGGGCATGCTGGAACCACCTCTCAGACGTACCAGAAGCACGTGGCGGACACCCCAGCACCAACTGCCGGACAGACCGCAACCACCTGCCGGACAGGCCGGAACCACCGGCTCGACCCGCCGGAACCACCGCCGGACATGCAAAATCACCTGCCGGCTATGCCAGAACCACTTGGCGAACACTCCGGAATCACCTGCCGGGCATGCCGGAACCACCTCTCAGACATGCCAGAACCACGTGCCAATGACCCCGGAAGCACCTGTCGAGCACGCCGGAACCACCTGCTCGACTCGCCAGAACCACCTGCCGGACACGCCAAAATCACCTGCCGGCTACGCCACAACCACTCGGCAGGCACTCCGGTATCAGCTGCCGGGCATGCCGGAACCACCTCTCAGAGGTGCCAGAACCACATGCCGGAGAGACTGGAAGCAACTGCCGAACTCGCCGGAAACACCTGCTGGACATGCCGGAACCACCTGCCTGACAGTCCAAAATCATATGCCGGCTATGCCAAAACCACTTGGTGGACACTCCAGAATCACCTGGAGGGCATGCCGGAACCACGTCATGGACAGACTGCAAACACCTGCCGGACACGCCAGAACCACCTTCTCGACTCGCCAGAACCACCTGCCGGACACGCCAAAATCACCTGCCGGCTACGCCACAACCAGTTGGTGAACACTTCGGAATCACCTGCCGCGCTTGCCAGAACCACCTGCTGGTCACGGCAAAATCACCTGCCGGCTACGCCAGAACCACTCGGCAGAGACTCCGGAACCACCTCCAGGACAGACCGGAATCACCTTCCGGACACGCCGGAACCACCTGCTCGACTCGCCAGAACCACCTGCCGGACACGCCAAAATCACCTGCCGGCTACGCCAGAACCACTGGGCAGAGACTCCGGAACCACCTCCAGGACAGACCGGAATCACCTGCCGGACACGCCGGGACCACCTGCTTGACTCGCGAGAACCACCTGCCGGACACGCCAAAATCACCAGCCGGCTACTCCACAACCAATTGTCGGACACTCCAGAATCACCTGCCGGGCATGTTGGAACCACCTCTCAGAGGTGCCACAACAACATGCTGGAGACTGCGGAAGCACCTGCTGAGAAGGCCGGAAGTTCCTGATCCACTCCACAAAACCACCTGCTGGACACGCCAAAATCACCTGCCGGCTACGCCACAACCAGTTGGTGAACACTTCGGAATCAACTGCCGGGCTTGCTGGAAGCACCTGCCGGTCACGCCAATATCACCTGCCAGCTACGCCAGAACCGCTTGGCGGACACTCCGGAAACACCTGTCGGGCCTGCCAGAACCACATCTCAGACGTGCCAGAACCATGTGCCCGAGATGCCGGAACCACACCCCGAACAGACTGAAACCACCTGCCAGACCCGCCTGAACCACCTGCCGAGCACACTGGAACCACCTGCTCGACTCGCCGGAACCACCTACCTGACACGCAAAAACCACCGGCCGGGTATGCCAGAACCACTTGGTGGTCACTCCGGAATCATCTGCCAGACATGCCAGAAGCAGCTCTCAGACACACCAGAACAACCTGCCAGAGACGCCAGAAGCACCTGCTGAGCATGCCTGAGCCACGTGCTCGACTCGCAAGAAACACCTGCCAGACACGCCAAAATCACCTGCCTGCTACACCAGAAGCACTTGGCAGACAAGCCAGAATCACGAGAAGGGCATGCCGTCACAATCTCTCAGACGTGCCAGAACCTCGTGCTGGACACCCCAGAACACCCTGCCGGACAGACCGGAACCACCTGCCGGACACGCCGGAACCACCGGCGCGACTCGCCGGAACCACCCCCGGACATGCAAAATCACCTGCCGGCTACGCCAGAAACACTTGGCGAACACTCCGGAATCACCTGCCGGGCATGTCGGAAGCACCTCTCAGACATGTCAGAACCACGTGCCAAGGACACCGGAAGCACCTGCCGAGCACGCCGGAACCACCTGCTCGACTCGCAAGAACCACCTGCCGCACACGCCAAAATCACCTGCCAGGTATGCCAGAACCACTTTTTGGACACTCCGAAATCATCTGCCGGACATGCCAGAACCAGCTCTCAGACACACCAGAACCACATGCCGGACACGCCGGAAGCACCTGCTGAGCATGCCTGAGCCACCTGCTCGACTCGCAAGAAACACCTGCCGGACACGCCAAAATCACCTGCCGAGTACGCCAGAACCACTTGGCGGACACTCCGGAATCACAGGTCGGGCGTGCCGGAACCACCTCTCAGACTTGCCAGAACCATGTTCCGGACACGCCGGTACCACCTGCCGAGTATGCCGGAACCACCTGATCCACTCCCGAGGACCACCTGCTGGACACGCCAAAATCACCTGCTGGCTATGCCGGAACCACTCGGCAGACACTCCGGAATAAGCTGCCGGGCATGCCGGAACCACCTCTTAGACATGCCAGAAGGACGTGTCGGACACGCCGGAAACACCTACCGGACAGACCGGAACCACCTGCCAGACATCCCGGAACCACATGCCGAGCACGCCGGAGCCGCCTGCTCGATAGGCCGGAACCACCTGCCAGACAGGCCAAAATCAACAGCTGGCTATGCTAGAACCACGTGGCGGACAGTCCAAAATCACCTGCCTGGCATGCAGGAACCACCTCTCAGACGTGACAGAACCAAGTTCCGGACACGCTGGAACCACATCCTGGACAGACTGGAACCACCTGCCGAGCTCACCGGAACCACCTGCTCGACTGGCAGGACAATCGTGCCGGACACGCCAAAAGGAACTGCCGGCTACACCAGAACCACTTAACCGACACTCCAGAATCACCTGCCTGGCATGCCAGAACCACCTTTCAGACGTGCCAGAAGCACGTGCCGGACATGCCGGAACGACCTACGGGACAGACCGGAACCACCTGCCTGACATGCCCGAACCACCTGCCGAGCACGCCAGAGCCACCTGCTCCCCTTGCCGGAACCACCTGCCAGACAGGCCAAAATCAACAGCTGGCTGTGCGAGAACCACCTGGGGGACAGTCCGGAATCACCTGCCAGCCATGGCGGAACCACCTCTCAGACGTACCAGAACCACGTGCCGGACAATCTGGAAACACGTACTGGACAGACTGGAACCACCTGCCGGCCACGCCTGAACCACCTGCCGAGCACGACGGAACCACCTGCCGGACACGCCAAAATCACCTGCGGGCTACTCCACAACCACTTGGAGGACTCTCCGGGATGACCTGCCGGGCATGCTGGAACCACCTCTCAGACGCGCCAGAACCATGTGGCAGAGAGTCCGGAATCACCTGTTTGGCAAGTGGAACCACATCTGAGACGTACCAGAACCAACTGCCGGACACGCCAAAATCACCTGCCGGCTACGCCAGAACCACTTGGCGGACACTCCGGAATCAGCTGCCGGGCATGCCAGCACAAACTCTCAGAAGTGCCAGAAGCACGTGCCAGACAGGCTGGAACCATCTCCCGGACAGACTGGAACCACAGGAAACACTCGCCGGAACCACCTGCTTGACTCACCGGTCCCACCTGCAGGACACACCAAAATCACCTGCCCGCTACACCAGAACCACTTGGGGCACAAGCCGGAATCACGTGAAGGGCATGCCGGCACAACCTCACAGACGTGCCAGAACCTCCTGCCGGACACCTCAGAACCACCTGCCAGACAGACTGCAACCACCTGCCGGACACGCGGGAACCACCGGCTCGACCCGCCGGAACCCCTGCCAGACATGCAAAATCACCTGCCGGCTACACCAGAACCACTTGGCAAACACTCCGGAATCACCTGCCAGGCATGCCGGAACCACCTCTCAGACATGCCAGAACCACGTGCCAATGACACCAGAAGCACATGCCGAGCATGCCGGAACCACCTGCTCGACTCGCCAGAACCACGTGCCAGTCATGCAAATATCACCTGCCGGCTTCGCCACAACCAGTTGGTGAACACTTCCCCATCACCTGCCGGGCTTGCTGGAACCACCTGCCGGTCATGTCAAAATCACCTGCCAACTACGCCAGAACCACTTGTCGACACTGCGGAAACACCTGTCGGGCCGGCCAGAACTACATCTCAGACGTGCCAGAACCTTGTGCGTGTGATGCCGGAACCACACCCCGAACAGACGGAGACCACCTGCCAGACCCGCCTGAACCACCTGCCGAGCACGCCGGAGCCACCTGTTCGACTCACCGGAAGCACCTGCCAGACAGGCCAAAATCAACAGCTGGCTATGCGAGAAGCATCTGGCGGACAGTCCGGAATCACCTGCCGGGCATGCAGGAACCACCTCTCAGATGTAACGGAACCACGAGCCGGACACGCTGGAACCACGTCCTGGACAGACTGGAACCACCTGCCGAGCACTCCGGAACCACCTGCTCGACTCGCACGACCCACGTGCTGGACACGCCAAAATGAACTTTCGGCTAGACCAGAACCACTTACCCGACACTCCAGAATCACCTGCCTGGCATGCCAGAACCACCTCTCACACGTTCCAGAAGCACGTGCCGGACATGCCGGAATGACCTATCAGACAGAACGGAACCACCTGCCAGACACGCCGGAACCACCTGCTGAACACGCCACAGCCACCTGCTCGACTCGCCGGATCCACCGGCCGGACAGGCCAATATCAACTGCTGGCTATGCCAGAACCACCTGGGGGACAGTCCGGAATCACCTGCCAGCCATGGTGGAACCACCTCTCAGACGTACCAGAACCACGTGCCGGACAAGCTGGAAACACTTACTGGACAGACTGGAACCACCTGCCGGCCACGCCTGAACCACCTGCCGAGCACGATGGAACCACCTGCCGGACACGCCAAAATCACCTGCGGGGTACACCAGAACCACTTGGAGAACTCTCCGGGATGACCTGCCGGGCATGCTGGAACCACCTCTCAGACGTACCAGAAGCACGTGGCGGACAACACAGCACCACCTGCCGGACAGACCGCAACCACCTGCCGGACAGGCCGGAACCACCGGCTCGACCCGCCGGAACCACCGCCGGACATGCAAAATCACCTGCCGGCTACGCCAGAACCACTTGGCGAACACTCCGGAATCACCTGCCGGGCATGCCGGAACCACCTCTCAGACATGCCAGAACCACGTGCCAATGACCCCGGAAGCACCTGCCGAGCACACCGGAACCACCTGCTCGACTCGCCAGAACCACCTGCCGGACACGCCAAAATCACCTGCCGGCTACGCCACAACCACTCGGCAGGCACTCCGGTATCAGCTGCCGGGCATGCCGGAACCACCTCTCAGAGGTGCCAGAACCACATGCCGGAGAGACTGGAAGCAACTGCCGAACTCGCCGGAAACACCTGCTGGACATGCCGGAACCACCTGCCTGACAGTCCAAAATCATATGCCGGCAATGCCAAAACCACTTGGTGGACACTCCAGAATCACCTGGAGGGCATGCCGGAACCACGTCATGGACAGACTGCAAACACCTGCCGGACACGCCAGAACCACCTTCTCGACTCGCCAGAACCACCTGCCGGACACGCCAAAATCACCTGCCGGCTACGCCACAACCAGTTGGTGAACACTTCGGATTCACCTGCCGCGCTTGCCGGAACCACCTGCCGGTCACGCCAAAATCACCTGCCGGCTACGCCAGAACCACTCGGCAGAGACTCCGGAACCACCTCCAGGACAGACCGGAATCACCTGCCGGACACGCCGGAACCACCTGCTCGACTCGCCAGAAACACCTGCCAGACACGCCAAAATCACCTGCCTGCTACACCAGAAGCACTTGGCAGACAAGCCGGAATCACGTGAAGTGCATGCCGTCACAATCTCTCAGACGTGCCAGAACCTTGTGCCGGACACCCCAGAACACCCTGCCGGACAGACCGGAACCACCTGCCGGACACGCCGGAACCACCGGCGCGACTCACCGGAACCACCCCCGGACATGCAAAATCACCTGCCGGCTACGCCAGAAACACTTGGCGAACACTCCGGAATCACCTGCCGGGCATGCCGGAAGCACCTCTCAGACATGCCAGAACCACGTGCCAATGACACCGGAAGCACCTGCCGAGCACGCCGGAACCACCTGCTCGACTCGCCGGAACCACCTGCCGGACACGCAAAAATCACCTGCCGGCTACGCCACAACCACTCGGCAGACACTCCGGTATCAGCTGCCGGGCATGCCGGAACCACCTGCTGAACACGCCACAGCCACCTGCTCGACTCGCCGGATCCACAGTCCGGACAGGCCAATATCAACTGCTGGCTATGCCAGAACCACCTGGGGGACAGTCCGGAATCACCTGCCAGCCATGGCGGAACCACCTCTTAGACGTACAAGAACCACGTGCCGGACAAGATGGAAACACTTACTGGACAGACTGGAACCACCTGCCGGCCATGCCTGAACCACCTGCCGAGCTCGACGGAACCACCTGCCGGACACGCCAAAATCAACTGCGGGGTACACCAGAACCACTTGGAAAACTCTCCGGGATGACCTGCCGGGCATGCTGGAACCACCTCTCAGACGTACCAGAAGCACGTGGCGGACACCCCAGCACCACCTGCCGGACAGACGGCAACCACCTGCCGGACAGGCCGGAACCACCGGCTCGACCCGCCGGAACCACCGCCGGACATGCAAAATCACCTGCCGGCTACGCCAGAACCACTTGGCGAACACTCCGGAATCACCTGCCGGGCATGCCGGAACCACCTCTCAGACATGCCAGAACCACGTGCCAATGACCACGCCGGAACCACCTGCTCGACTCGCCGGAACCACCTACCTGACACGCAAAAACCACCGGCCGGGTATGCCAGAACCACTTGGTGGTCACTCCGGAATCATCTGCCAGACATGCCAGAAGCAGCTCTCAGACACACCAGAACAACCTGCCGGAGACGCCAGAAGCACCTGCTGAGCATGCCTGAGCCACCTGCTCGACTCGCAAGAAACACCTGCCAGACACGCCAAAATCACCTGCCTGCTACACCAGAAGCACTTGGCAGACAAGCCGGAATCACATGAAGGGCATGCAGTCACAATCTCTCAGACGTGCCAGAACCTCGTGCCGGACACCACAGAACACCCTGCCGGACAGACCGGAACCACCTGCCGGACACGCCGGAACCACCGGCGCGACTCGCCGCAACCACCCCCGGACATGCAAAATCACCTGCCGGCTACGCCAGAAACACTTGGCGAACACACCGGAATCACCTGCCGGGCATGTCGGAAGCACCTCTCAGACATGTCAGAACCACGTGCCAAGGACACCGGAAGCACCTGCCGAGCACGCCGGAACCACCTGCTCGACTCGCCAGAACCACCTGCCGCACACGCCAAAATCACCTGCCAGGTATGCCAGAACCACTTTTTGGACACTCCGAAATCATCTGCCGGACATGCCAGAACCAGCTCTCAGACACACCAGAACCACATGCCGGACACGCCGGAAGCACCTGCTGAGCATGCCTGAGCCACCTGCTCGACTCGCAAGAAACACCTGCCGGACACGCCAAAATCACCTGCCGAGTACGCCAGAACCACTTGGCGGACACTCCGGAATCACAGGTCGGGCATGCCGGAACCACCTCTCAGACTTGCCAGAACCATGTTCCGGACACGCCGGTACCACCTGCCGAGTATGCCGGAACCACCTGATCCACTCCCGAGGACCACCTGCTGGACACGCCAAAATCACCTGCTGGCTACGCCAGAACCACTCGGCAGACACTCCGGAATAAGCTGCCGGGCATGCCGGAACCACCTCTTAGACATGCCAGAAGGACGTGTCGGACACGCCGGAAACACCTACCGGACAGACCGGAACCACCTGCCAGACATCCCGGAACCACATGCCGAGCACGCCGGAGCCGCCTGCTCGATAGGCCGGAACCACCTGCCAGACAGGCCAAAATCAACAGCTGGCTATGCTAGAACCATCTGGCGGACAGTCCAAAATCACCTGCCTGACATGCAGGAACCACCTCTCAGACGTAACAGAACCACGTTCCGGACACGCTGGAACCACATCCTGGACAGAGTGGAACCACCTGCCGGCCACGCCTGAACCACCTGCCGAGCACGACGGAACCACCTGCCGGACACGCCAAAATCACCTGCGGGCTACTCCACAACCACTTGGAGGACTCTCCGGGATGACCTGCCGGGCATGCTGGAACCACCTCTCAGACGCGCCAGAACCATGTGGCAGAGAGTCCGGAATCACCTGTTGGGCAAGTGGAACCACCTCTGAGACGTACCAGAACCAACTGCCGGACACGCCAAAATCACCTGCCGGCTATGCCAGAACCACTTGGCGGACACTCCGGAATCACCTGCCGGGCATGCCAGCACAACCTCTCAGAAGTGCCAGAAGCACATGCCGGACACGCCAAAATCACCTGCCGGCTACGCCACAACCAGTTGGTGAACACTTCGGAATCACCTGCCGCGCTTGCCGGAACCACCTGCCGGTCATGCCAAAATCACCAGCCGGCTACTCCACAACCACTTGTCGGACACTCCAGAATCACCTTCCGGGCATGTTGGAACCACCTCTCAGAGGTGCCTCAACAACATGCTGGAGACTGCGGAAGCACCTGCTGAGAAGGCCGGAAGTTCCTGATCCACTCCACAGAACCACCTGCTGGACACGCCAAAATCACCTGCCGGCTACGCCACAACCAGTTGGTGAACACTTCGGAATCAACTGCCGGGCTTGCTGGAAGCTCCTGCCGGTCACGCCAATATCACCTGCCAGCTACGCCAGAACCGCTTGGCGGACACTCCGGAAACACCTGTCGGGCCTGCCAGAACCACATCTCAGACGTGCCAGAACCATGTGCCCGACATGCCGGAACCACACCCCGAACAGACTGAAACCACCTGCCAGACGCGCCTGAACCACCTGCCGAGCACACTGGAACCACCTGCTCGACTCGCCGGAACCACCTACCTGACACGCAAAAACCACCGGCCGGGTATGCCAGAACCACTTGGTGGTCACTCCGGAATCATCTGCCAGACATGCCAGAAGCAGCTCTCAGACACACCAGAACAACCTGCCGGAGACGCCAGAAGCACCTGCTGAGCATGCCTGAGCCACCTGCTCGACTCGCAAGAAACACCTGCCAGACGCGCCAAAATCACCTGCCTGCTACACCAGAAGCACTTGGCGGACAAGCCGGAATCACGTGAAGGGCATGCCGTCACAATCTCTCAGACGTGCCAGAACCTCGTGCCGGACACCCCAGAACACCCTGCCGGACAGACCGGAACCACCTGCCGGACACGCCGGAACCACCGGCGCGACTCGCCGGAACCACACCCGGACATGCAAAAACACCTGCCGGCTACGCCAGAAACACTTGGCGAACACACCGGAATCACCTGCCGGGCATGTCGGAAGCACCTCTCAGACATGTCAGAACCACGTGCCAAGGAAACCGGAAGCACCTGCCGAGCACGCCGGAACCACCTGCTCGACTCGCCAGAACCACCTGCCACACACGCCAAAATCACCTGGCAGGTATGCCAGAACCACTTTTTGGACACTCCGAAATCATCTGCCGGACATGCCAGAACCAGCTCTCAGACACACAAGAACCACATGCCGGACACGCCGGAAGCACCTGCTGAGCATGCCTGAGCCACCTGCTCGACTCGCAAGAAACACCTGCCGGACATGCCAAAATCACCTGCCGAGTACGCCAGAACCACTCGGCAGACACTCCGGAATAACCTGCCGGGCATGCCGGAACCACCTCTTAGACATGCCAGAAGGACGTGTCGGACACGCCGGAAACACCTACCGGACAGACCGGAACCACCTGCCAGACATCCCGGAACCACCTGCCGAGCACGCCGGAGCCGCCTGCTCGATAGGCTGGAACCACCTGCCAGACAGGCCAAAATCAACAGCTGGCTGTGCGAGAACCATCTGGCGGACAGTCCGGAATCACCTGCTGGGCATGCAGGAACCACCTCTCAGATGTAACGGAACCACGAACCGGACAATCTGGAAACATGTACTGGACAGACTGGAACCACCTGCCGGCCACGCCTGAACCACCTGCTGAGCACGATGGAACCACCTGCCGGACACGACAAAATCACCTGCGGGCTACTCCACAACCACTTGGAGGACTCTCCGGGATGACCTGCCGGGCATGCTGGAGCCACCTCTCAGACGCGCCAGAACCATGTGGCAGAGAGTCCGGAATCACCTGTTGGGCATGTGGAACCACTTCTGAGACGTACCAGAACCACCTGCCGGACACGCCAAAATCACCTGCCGGCTACGCCAGAACCACTTGGCGGACACTCCGGAATCAGCTGCCGGGCATGCCAGCACAACCTCTCAGAAGTGCCAGAAGCACGTGCCGGAAAGGCCGGAACCATCTCCCGGACAGCCTGGAACCACAGAAATCACTCGCCGGAACCACCTGTTTGACTCACCGGTCCCACCTGCAGGACACACCAAAATCACCTGCCCGCTACACCAGAACCACTTGGGGCAAAAGCCGGAATCACGTGAAGGGCATGCCGGCACAACCTCACAGACGTGCCAGAACCTCCTGCCGGACACCTCAGAACCACCTGCCAGACAGACTGCAACCACCTGCCGGACACGCGGGAAGCACCGGCTCGACCCGCCGGGACCACTGCCAGACATGCAAAATCACCTGCCGGCTACACCAGAACCACTTGGCAAACACTCTGGAATCACCTGCCGGGCATGCCGGAACCACCTCTCAGACATGCCAGAACCACGTGCCAATGACACCAGAAGCACCTGCCGAGCATGCCGGAACCACCTGCTCGACTCGCCAGAACCACCTGCCAGTCATGCAAAAATCACCTGCCGGCTTCGCCACAACCAGTTGGTGAACACTTCCCCATCACCTGCCGGGCTTGCTGGAACCACCTGCCGGTCATGTCAAAATCACCTGCCAACTACGCCAGAACCACTTGTCGACACTGCGGAAACACCTGTCGGGCCGGCCAGAACTACATCTCAGACGTGCCAGAACCTTGTGCGTGTGATGCCGGAACCACACCCCGAACAGACGGAGACCACCTGCCAGACCCGCCTGAACCACCTGCCGAGCACGCCGGAGCCACCTGTTCGACTCACCGGAAGCACCTGCCAGACAGGCCAAAATCAACAGCTGGCTATGCGAGAACCATCTGGCGGACAGTCCGGAATCACCTGCCGGGCATGCAGGAACCACCTCTCAGATGTAACGGAACCACGAGCCGGACACGCTGGAACCACGTCCTGGACAGACTGGAAACACCTGCCGAGCACTCCGGAACCACCTGCTCGACTCGCACGACCCACGTGCTGGACACGCCAAAATGAACTTTCGGCTACACCAGAACCACTTACCCGACACTCCAGAATCACCTGCCTGGCATGCCAGAACCACCTCTCACACGTTCCAGAAGCATGTGCCGGACATGCCGGAAAGACCTATCGGACAGAACGGAACCACCTGCCAGACACGCCGGAACCACCTGCTGAACACGCCACAGCCACCTGCTCGACTCGCCGGATCCACCGGCCGGAGAGGCCAATATCAACTGCTGGCTATGCCAGAACCACCTGGGGGACAGTCCGGAATCACCTGCCAGCCATGGCGGAACCACCTCTCAGACGTACAAGAACCACGTGCCGGACAAGCTGGAAACACTTACTGGACAGACTGGAACCACCTGCCGGCCACGCCTGAACCACCTGCCGAGCACGACGGAACCACCTGCCGGACACGCCAAAATCACCTGCGGGGTACACCAGAACCACTTGGAGAACTCTCCGGGATGACCTGCCGGGCATGCTGGAACCACCTCTCAGACGTACCAGAAGCACGTGGCGGACACCCCAGCACCACCTGCCGGACAGACCGCAACCACCTGCCGGACAGGCCGGAACCACCGGCTCGACCCGCCGGAACCACCGCCGGACATGCAAAATCACCTGCCGGCTACGCCAGAACCACTTGGCGAACACTCCGGAATCACCTGCCGGGCATGCCGGAACCACCTCTCAGACATGCCAGAACCACGTGCCAATGACCCCGGAAGCACCTGCCGAGCACGCCGGAACCACCTGCTCGACTCGCCAGAACCACCTGCCGGACACGCCAAAATCACCTGCCGGCTATGCCACAACCACTCGGCAGGCACTCCGGTATCAGCTGCCGGGCATGCCGGAACCACCTCTCAGAGGTGCCAGAACCACATGCCGGAGAGACTGGAAGCAACTGCCGAGCTCGCCGGAAACACCTGCTGGACATGCCGGAACGACCTGCCTGACAGTCCAAAATCATATGCCGGCTATGCCAAAACCACTTGTTGGACACTCCAGAATCACCTGGAGGGCATGCCGGAACCACGTCATGGACAGACTGCAAACACCTGCCGGAAACGCCAGAACCACCTTCTCGACTCGCCAGAACCACCTGCCGGACACGCCAAAATCACCTGCCGGCTACGCCACAACCAGTTGGTGAACACTTCGGAATCACCTGCCGTGCTTGCCGGAACTACCTGCCGGTCACGGCAAAATCACCTGCCGGCTACGCCAGAACCACTCGGCAGAGACTCCGGAACCACCTCCAGGACAGACCGGAATCACCTGCCGGACACGCCGGAACCACCTGCTTGACTCGCCAGAACCACCTGCAGGACACGCCAAAATCACCAGCCGGCTACTCCACAACCACTTGTCGGACACTCCAGAATCACCTGCCGGGCATGTTGGAACCACCTCTCAGAGGTGCCTCAACAACATGCTGGAGACTGCGGAAGCACCTGCTGAGAAGGCCGGAAGTTCCTGATCCACTCCACAGAACCACCTGCTGGACACGCCAAAATCACCTGCCGGCTACGCCACAACCAGTTGGTGAACACTTCGGAATCAACTGCCGGGCTTGCTGGAAGCACCTGCCGGTCACGCCAATATCACCTGCCAGCTACGCCGGAACCGCTTGGCGGACACTCCGGAAACACCTGTCGGGCCTGCCAGAACCACATCTCAGATGTGCCAGAACCATGTGCCCGACATGCCGGAACCACACCCCGAACAGACTGAAACCACCTGCCAGACGCGCCTGAACCACCTGCCGAGCACACTGGAACCACCTGCTCGACTCGCCGGAACCACCTACCTGACACGCAAAAACCACCGGCCGGGTATGCCAGAACCACTTGGTGGTCACTCCGGAATCATCTGCCAGACATGCCAGAAGCAGCTCTCAGACACACCAGAACAACCTGCCGGAGACGCCAGAAGCGCCTGCTGAGCGTGCCTGAGCCACGTGCTCGACTCGCAAGAAACACCTGCCAGACGCGCCAAAATCACCTGCCTGCTACACCAGAAGCACTTGGCGGACAAGCCGGAATCACGTGAAGGGCATGCCGTCACAATCTCTCAGACGTGCCAGAACCTCGTGCCGGACACCCCAGAACACCCTGCCGGACAGACCGGAACCACCTGCCGGACACCCCGGAACCACCGGCGCGACTCGCCGGAACCACACCCGGACATGCAAAAACACCTGCCGGCTACGCCAGAAACACTTGGCGAACACACCGGAATCACCTGCCGGGCATGTCGGAAGCACCTCTCAGACATGTCAGAACCACGTGCCAAGGAAACCGGAAGCACCTGCCGAGCACGCCGGAACCACCTGCTCGACTCGCCAGAACCACCTGCCACACACGCCAAAATCACCTGCCAGGTATGCCAGAACCACTTTGTGGACACTCCGAAATCATCTGCCGGACATGCCAGAACCAGCTCTCAGACACACCAGAACCACATGCCGGACACGCCGGAAGCACCTGCTGAGCATGCCTGAGCCACCTGCTCGACTCGCAAGAAACACCTGCCGGACATGCCAAAATCACCTGCCGAGTACGCCAGAACCACTCGGCAGACACTCCGGAATAACCTGCCGGGCATGCCGGAACCACCTCTTAGACATGCCAGAAGGACGTGTCGGACACGCCGGAAACACCTACCGGACAGACCGGAACCACCTGCCAGACATCCCGGAACCACCTGCCGAGCACGCCGGAGCCGCCTGCTCGATAGGCTGGAACCACCTGCCAGACAGGCCAAAATCAACAGCTGGCTGTGCGAGAACCATCTGGCGGACAGTCCGGAATCACCTGCTGGGCATGCAGGAACCACCTCTCAGATGTAACGGAACCACGAACCGGACAATCTGGAAACATGTACTGGACAGACTGGAACCACCTGCCGGCCACGCCTGAACCACCTGCTGAGCACGATGGAACCACCTGCCGGACACGACAAAATCACCTGCGGGCTACTCCACAACCACTTGGAGGACTCTCCGGGATGACCTGCCGGGCATGCTGGAGCCACCTCTCAGACGCGCCAGAACCATGTGGCAGAGAGTCCGGAATCACCTGTTGGGCATGTGGAACCACTTCTGAGACGTACCAGAACCACCTGCCGGACATGCCAAAATCACCTGCCGGCTACGCCAGAACCACTTGGCGGACACTCCGGAATCAGCTGCCGGGCATGCCAGCACAACCTCTCAGAAGTGCCAGAAGCACGTGCCGGAAAGGCCGGAACCATCTCCCGGACAGCCTGGAACCACAGGAATCACTCGCCGGAACCACCTGTTTGACTCACCGGTCCCACCTGCAGGACACACCAAAATCACCTGCCCGCTACACCAGAACCACTTGGGGCAAAAGCCGGAATCACGTGAAGGGCATGCCGGCACAACCTCACAGACGTGCCAGAACCTCCTGCCGGACACCTCAGAACCACCTGCCAGACAGACTGCAACCACCTGCCGGACACGCGGGAAGCACCGGCTCGACCCGCCGGGACCACTGCCAGACATGCAAAATCACCTGCCGGCTACACCAGAACCACTTGGCAAACACTCTGGAATCACCTGCCGGGCATGCCGGAACCACCTCTCAGACATGCCAGAACCACGTGCCAATGACACCAGAAGCACCTGCCGAGCATGCCGGAACCACCTGCTCGACTCGCCAGAACCACCTGCCAGTCATGCAAAAATCACCTGCCGGCTTCGCCACAACCAGTTGGTGAACACTTCCCCATCACCTGCCGGGCTTGCTGGAACCACCTGCCGGTCATGTCAAAATCACCTGCCAACTACGCCAGAACCACTTGTCGACACTGCGGAAACACCTGTCGGGCCGGCCAGAACTACATCTCAGACGTGCCAGAACCTTGTGCGTGTGATGCCGGAACCACACCCCGAACAGACGGAGACCACCTGCCAGACCCGCCTGAACCACCTGCCGAGCACGCCGGAGCCACCTGTTCGACTCACCGGAAGCACCTGCCAGACAGGCCAAAATCAACAGCTGGCTATGCGAGAACCATCTGGCGGACAGTCCGGAATCACCTGCCGGGCATGCAGGAACCACCTCTCAGATGTAACGGAACCACGAGCCGGACACGCTGGAACCACGTCCTGGACAGACTGGAACCACCTGCCGAGCACTCCGGAACCACCTGCTCGACTCGCACGACCCACGTGCTGGACACGCCAAAATGAACTTTCGGCTACACCAGAACCACTTACCCGACACTCCAGAATCACCTGCCTGGCATGCCAGAACCACCTCTCACACGTTCCAGAAGCATGTGCCGGACATGCCGGAAAGACCTATCGGACAGAACGGAACCACCTGCCAGACACGCCGGAACCACCTGCTGAACACGCCACAGCCACCTGCTCGACTCGCCGGATCCACCGGCCGGACAGGCCAATATCAACTGCTGGCTATGCCAGAACCACCTGGGGGACAGTCCGGAATCACCTGCCAGCCATGGCGGAACCACCTCTCAGACGTACAAGAACCACGTGCCGGACAAGCTGGAAACACTTACTGGACAGACTGGAACCACCTGCCGGCCACGCCTGAACCACCTGCCGAGCACGACGGAACCACCTGCCGGACACGCCAAAATCACCTGCGGGGTACACCAGAACCACTTGGAGAACTCTCCGGGATGACCTGCCGGGCATGCTGGAACCACCTCTCAGACGTACCAGAAGCACGTGGCGGACACCCCAGCACCACCTGCCGGACAGACCGCAACCACCTGCCGGACAGGCCGGAACCACCGGCTCGACCCGCCGGAACCACCGCCGGACATGCAAAATCACCTGCCGGCTACGCCAGAACCACTTGGCGAACACTCCGGAATCACCTGCCGGGCATGCCGGAACCACCTCTCAGACATGCCAGAACCACGTGCCAATGACCCCGGAAGCACCTGCCGAGCACGCCGGAACCACCTGCTCGACTCGCCAGAACCACCTGCCGGACACGCCAAAATCACCTGCCGGCTATGCCACAACCACTCGGCAGGCACTCCGGTATCAGCTGCCGGGCATGCCGGAACCACCTCTCAGAGGTGCCAGAACCACATGCCGGAGAGACTGGAAGCAACTGCCGAGCTCGCCGGAAACACCTGCTGGACATGCCGGAACCACCTGCCTGACAGTCCAAAATCATATGCCGGCTATGCCAAAACCACTTGGTGGACACTCCAGAATCACCTGGAGGGCATGCCGGAACCACGTCATGGACAGACTGCAAACACCTGCCGGACACGCCAGAAACACCTTCTCGACTCGCCAGAACCACCTGCCGGACACGCCAAAATCACCTGCCGGCTACGCCAGAACCACTCAGCAGAGACTCCGGAACCACCTCCAGGACAGACCGGAATCACCTGCCGGACACGCCGGGACCACCTGCTTGACTCGTGAGAACCACCTGCCGGACACGACAAAATCACCAGCCGGCTACTCCACAACCACTTGTCAGACACTCCAGAATCACCTGCCGGGCATGTTGGAACCACCTCTCAGAGGTGCCACAACAACATGCTGGAGACTGCGGAAGCACCTGCTGAGAAGGCCGGAAGTTCCTGATCCACTCCACAGAACCACCTGCTGGACACGCCAAAATCACCCGCCGGCTACGCCACAACCAGTTGGTGAACACTTCGGAATCAACTGCCGGGCTTGCTGGAAGCACCTGCCGGTCACGCCAATATCACCTGCCAGCTACACCAGAACCGCTTGGCGGACACTCCGGAAACACCTGTCGGGCCTGCCAGAACCACATCTCAGACGTGCCAGAACCATGTGCCCGAGATGCCGGAACCACACCCCGAACAGACTGAAACCACCTGCCAGACCCGCCTGAACCACCTGCCGAGCACACTGGAACCACCTGCTCGACTCGCCGGAACCACCTACCTGACACGCAAAAACCACCGGCCGGGTATGCCAGAACCACTTGGTGGTCACTCCGGAATCATCTGCCAGACATGCCAGAAGCAGCTCTCAGACACACCAGAACAACCTGCCGGAGACGCCAGAAGCACCTGCGGAGCATGCCTGAGCCACGTGCTCGACTCGCAAGAAACACCTGCCACACACGCCAAAATCACCTGCCTGCTACACCAGAAGCACTTGGCAGACAAGCCGGAATCACGAGAAGGGCATGCCGTCACAATCTCTCAGACGTGCCAGAACCTCGTGCCGGACACCCCAGAACACCCTGCCGGATAGACCGGAACCACCTGCCGGACACGCCGGAACCACCGGCGCGACTCGCCGCAACCACACCCGGACATGCAAAAACACCTGCCGGCTACGCCAGAAACACTTGGCGAACACACCGGAATCACCTGCCGGGCATGTCGGAAGCACCTCTCAGACATGTCAGAACCACGTGCCAAGGACACCGGAAGCACCTGCCGAGCACGCCGGAACCACCTGCTCGACTTGCCAGAACCACCTGCCGCACACGCCAAAATCACCTGCCAGGTATGCCAGAACCACTTTGTGGACACTCCGAAATCATCTGCCGGACATGCCAGAACCAGCTCTCAGACACACCAGAACCACATGCCGGACACGCCGGAAGCACCTGCTGAGCATGCCTGAGCCACCTGCTCGACTCGCAAGAAACACCTGCCGGACACGCCAAAATCACCTGCCGAGTACGCCAGAACCACTTGGCGGACACTCCGGAATCATAGGTCGGGCATGCCGGAACCACCTCTCAGACTTGCCAGAACCATGTTCCGGACACGCCGGTACCACCTGCCGAGTATGCCGGAACCACCTGATCCACTCCCGAGGACCACCTGCTGGACACGCCAGAATCACCTGCTGGCTATGCCAGAACCACTCGGCAGACACTCCGGAATAACCTGCCGGGCATGTCGGAACCACCTCTGAGACATGCCAGAAGGACGTGTCGGACACGCCGGAAACACAACCGGACAGACCGGAACCACCTGCCAGACATCCCGGGACCACCTGCCGAGCACGCCGGAGCCGCCAGCTCGATAGGCTGGAACCTTCTGCCAGACAGGCCAAAATCAACAGCTGGCTATGCGAGAACCATCTGGCGGACAGTCCGGAATCACCTGCCGGGCATGCAGGAACCACCTCTCAGATGTAACGGAACCACGAGCCGGACACGCTGGAACCACGTCCTGGGCAGTCTGGAACCACCTACCGATCACTCTGGAACCACCTGCTCGACTCGCACGACCCACGTGCTGGACACGCCAAAATGAACTTTCGGCTACACCAGAACCACTTACCCGACACTCCAGAATCACCTGCCTGACATGACAGAACCACCTCTCACACGTTCTTGAAGCACGTGCCGGACATGCCGGAACGACCTATCGGACAGAACGGAACCACCTGCCAGACACGCCGGAACCACCTGCTGAACACGCCACAGCCACCTGCTCGACTCGCCGGATCCACCAGCCGGACAGGCCAATATCAACTGCTGGCTAAGCCAGAACCACCTGGGGGACAGTCTGGAATCACCTGCCAGCCATGGCGGAACCACCTCTCAGACGTACAAGAACCACGTGCCGGACAAGCTGGAAACACTTACTGGACAGACTGGAACCACCTGCCGGCCACGCCCGAACCACCTGCCGAGCACGATGGAACCACCTGCCGGACACGCCAAAATCACCTGCGGGGTACACCAGAACCACTTGGAGAACTCTCCGGGATGACCTGCCGGGCATGCTGGAACCACCTCTCAGACGTACCAGAAGCACGTGTCGGACACCCCAGCACCACATGCCGGACAGACCGCAACCACCTGCCGGACACGCCGGAACCACCGGCTCGACCCGCCGGAACCACCGCCGGACATGCAAAATCACCTGCCGGCTACGCCAGAACCACTTGGCGAACACTCCGGAATCACCTGCCGGGCATGCCGGAACCACCTCTCAGACATGCCAGAACCACGTGCCAATGACCCCGGAAGCACCTGCCGAGCACGCCGGAACCACCTGCTCGACTCGCCAGAACCAACTGCCGGACACGCCAAAATCACCTGCCGGCTACGCCACAACCACTCGGCAGACACTCTGGTATCAGCTGCCGGGCATGCCGGAACCACCTCTCAGAGGTGCCAGAACCACATGCCGGAGAGACTGGAAGCAACTGCCGAGCTCGCCGGAAACACCTGCTGGACATGCCGGAACCACCTGCCTGACAGTCCAAAATCATATGCCGGCTATGCCAAAACCACTTGGTGGACACTGCAGAATCACCTGTAGGGCATGCCGGAACCACGTCATGGACAGACTGCAAACACCTGCCGGACACGCCAGAACCACCTTCTCAACTCGCCAGAACCACCTGCCGGACACGCCAAAATCACCTGCCGGCTACGCCACAACCAGTTGGTGAACACTTCGGAATCACCTGCCGCGCTTGCCGGAACCACCTGCCGGTCATGCCAAAATCACCAGCCGGCTACTCCACAACCACTTGTCGGACACTCCAGAATCACCTTCCGGGCATGTTGGAACCACCTCTCAGAGGTGCCTCAACAACATGCTGGAGACTGCGGAAGCACCTGCTGAGAAGGCCGGAAGTTCCTGATCCACTCCACAGAACCACCTGCTGGACACGCCAAAATCACCTGCCGGCTACGCCACAACCAGTTGGTGAACACTTCGGAATCAACTGCCGGGCTTGCTGGAAGCTCCTGCCGGTCACGCCAATATCACCTGCCAGCTACGCCAGAACCGCTTGGCGGACACTCCGGAAACACCTGTCGGGCCTGCCAGAACCACATCTCAGACGTGCCAGAACCATGTGCCCGACATGCCGGAACCACACCCCGAACAGACTGAAACCACCTGCCAGACGCGCCTGAACCACCTGCCGAGCACACTGGAACCACATGCTCGACTCGCCGGAACCACCTACCTGACACGCAAAAACCACCGGCCGGGTATGCCAGAACCACTTGGTGGTCACTCCGGAATCATCTGCCAGACATGCCAGAAGCAGCTCTCAGACACACCAGAACAACCTGCCGGAGACGCCAGAAGCACCTGCTGAGCATGCCTGAGCCACCTGCTCGACTCGCAGGAAACACCTGCCAGACGTGCCAAAATGACCTGCCTGCTACACCTGAAGCACTTGGCAGACAAGCCGGAATCACGTGAAGGGCATGCCGTCACAATCTCTCAGACGTGCCAGAACCTCGTGCCGGACACCCCAGAACACCCTGCCGGACAGACCGGAACCACCTGCCGGACACGCCGGAACCACCGGCGCGACTCGCCGGAACCACCCCTGGACATGCAAAATCACCTGCCGGCTATGCCAGAACCACTTGGCGAACACTCCGGAATCACCTGCCGGGCATGCCGGAACCACCTCTCAGACATGCCAGAACCACGTGCCAATGACCCCGGAAGCACCTGCCGAGCACGCCGGAACCACCTGCTTGACTCAAAGAACCACCTGCCGGACACGCCAAAATCACCTGCCGGCTACGCCAGAACCACTCGGCAGAGACTCCGGAACCACCTCCAGGACAGACCGGAATCACCTGCCAGACACGCCGGGACCACCTGCATGACTCGCCAGAACCACCTGCCGGACACGCCAAAATCACCAGCCGGCTACTCCACAACCACTTGTCGGACACTCCAGAATCACCTGCCGGGCATGTTGGAACCACCTCTCAGAGGTGCCACAACAACATGCTGGAGACTGCGGAAGCACCTGCTGAGAATGCCGGAACTTCCTGATCCACTCCACAGAACCACCTGCTGGACATGCAAAAATCACCTGCCGGCTACGCCACAACCAGTTGGTGAACACTTCGGTATCAACTGCCGGGCTTGCTGGAAGCACCTGCCGGTCACGCCAATATCACCTGCCAGCTACGCCAGAACCGCTTGGCGGACACTCCGGAAACACCTGTCGGGCCTGCCAGAACCACATCTCAGACGTTCCAGAACCTCGTGCCGGACACCCCAGAACACCCTGCCGGACAGACCGGAACCACGTGCCGGACACGCCGGAACCACCAGCACGACTCGCTGGAACAACCCCCGGACATGCAAAATCACCTGCCGGCTATGCCAGAAACACTTGGCGAACACACCAGAATCACCTGCCGGGCATGTCGGAAGCACCTCTCAGACATGTCAGAACCACGTGCCAAGGACACCGGAAGCACCTGCTGAGCACGCCGGAACCACCTGCTCGACTCGCCAGAACCACCTGCCGCACACGCCAAAATCACCTGCCGGCTACGCCACAACCACTCGGCAGGCACTCCGGTATCAGCTGCCGGGCATGCCGGAACCATCTCTCAGAGGTGCCAGAACCACATGCCGGAGAGACTGGAAGCAACTGCCGAACTCGCCGGAAACACCTGATGGACATGCCGGAACCACCTGCCTGACAGTCCAAAATCATATGCCGGCTATGCCAAAACCACTTGGTGGACACTCCAGAATCACCTGGAGGGCATGCCGGAACCACGTCATGGACAGACTGCAAACACCTGCCGGACACGCAAAAATCACCAGCTGGCTACTCCACAACCACTTGTCGGACACTCCAGAATCACCTGCCGGGCATGTTGGAACCATCTCTCAGAGGTGCCACAACAACATGCTGGAGACTGCGGAAGCACCTGCTGAGAAGGCCGGAAGTTCCTGATCCACTCCACAGAACCACCTGCTGGACACGCCAAAATCACCTGCCGGCTACGCCACAACCAGTTGGTGAACACTTCGGAATCAACTGCCGGGCTTCCTGGAAGCACCTGCCGGTCACGCCAATATCAACTGCCAGCTACGCCAGAACCGCTTGGCGGACACTCCGGAAACACCTGTCGGGCCTGCCAGAACCACATCTCAGACGTGCCAGAACCATGTGCCCGAGATGCCGGAACCACACCCCGAACAGACGGAAACCACCTGCCAGACCCGCCTGAACCACCTGCCGAGCACACTGGAACCACCTGCTCGACTCGCCGGAACCACCTACCTGACACGCAAAAACCACCGGCCGGGTATGCCAGAACCACTTGGTGGTCACTCTGGAATCATCTGCCAGACATGCCAGAAGCAGCTCTCAGACACACCAGAACAACCTGCCGGAGACGCCAGAAGCACCTGCTGAGCATGCCTGAGCCACGTGCTCGATTCACAAGAAACACCTGCCGCACACGCCAAAATCACCTGCCTGCTACACCAGAAGCACTTGGCAGACAAGCCGGAATCACGTGAAGGGCATGCCGTCACAATCTCTCAGACGTGCCAGAACCTCGTGCCGGACACCCCAGAACACCCTGCCGGACAGACCGGAACCACCTGCCGGACACGCTGGAACCACCGGCGCGACTCGCCGGAACCACCCCCGGACATGCAAAATCACCTGCCGGCTACGCCAGAAACACTTGGCGAACACACCTGAATCACCTGCCGGGCATGTCGGAAGCACCTATCAGACATGTCAGAACCACGTGCCAAGGACACCGGAAGCACCTGTCGAGCACGCCGGAACCACCTGCTCGACTCGCCAGAACCACCTGCCGCACACGCCAAAATCACCTGCCAGGTATGCCAGAACCACTTTGTGGACACTCCGAAATCATCTGCCGGACATGCCAGAACCAGCTCTCAGACACCCCAGAACCACATGCCGGACACGCAGGAAGCACCTGCTGAGCATGCCTGAGCCACCTGCTCGACTCGCAAGAAACACCTGCCGGACACGCCAAAATCACCTGCCGAGTACGCCAGAACCACTTGGCGGACACTCCGGAATCACAGGTCGGGCATGCCGGAACCACCTCTCAGACTTGCCAGAAACATGTTCCGGACACGCCGGTACCACCTGCCGAGTATGCCGGAACCACCTGATCCACTCCCGAGGACCACCTGCTGGACACGCCAGAATCACCTGCTGGCTACGCCAGAACCACTCGGCAGAACCACCGGAATAACCTGCCGGGCATGCCGGAACCACCTCTTAGACATGCCAGAAGGACGTGTCGGACACGCCGGAAACACCTACCGGACAGACCGGAACCACCTGCCAGACATCCCGGAACCACCTGCCGAGCACGCCGGAGCCGCCTGCTCGATAGGCCGGAACCACCTGCCAGACAGGAAAAAATCACCAGCCGGCTACTCCACAACCACTTGTCGGACACTCCAGAATCACCTGCCGGGCATGTTGGAACCACCTCTCAGAGGTGCCACAACAACATGCTGGAGACTGCGGAAGCACCTGCTGAGAAGGCCGGAAGTTCCTGATCCACTCCACAGAACCACCTGCTGGACACGCCAAAATCACCCGCCGGCTACGCCACAACCAGTTGGTGAACACTTCGGAATCAACTGCCGGGCTTGCTGGAAGCACCTGCCGGTCACGCCAATATCACCTGCCAGCTACACCAGAACCGCTTGGCGGACACTCCGGAAACACCTGTCGGGCCTGCCAGAACCACATCTCAGACGTGCCAGAACCATGTGCCCGAGATGCCGGAACCACACCCCGAACAGACTGAAACCACCTGCCAGACCCGCCTGAACCACCTGCCGAGCACACTGGAACCACCTGCTCGACTCGCCGGAACCACCTACCTGACACGCAAAAACCACCGGCCGGGTATGCCAGAACCACTTGGTGGTCACTCCGGAATCATCTGCCAGACATGCCAGAAGCAGCTCTCAGACACACCAGAACAACCTGCCGGAGACGCCAGAAGCACCTGCTGAGCATGCCTGAGCCACCTGCTCGACTCGCAGGAAACACCTGCCAGACGTGCCAAAATGACCTGCCTGCTACACCTGAAGCACTTGGCAGACAAGCCGGAATCACGTGAAGGGCATGCCGTCACAATCTCTCAGACGTGCCAGAACCTCGTGCCGGACACCCCAGAACACCCTGCCGGACAGACCGGAACCACCTGCCGGACACGCCGGAACCACCAGCACGACTCGCTGGAACAACCCCCGGACATGCAAAATCACCTGCCGGCTATGCCAGAAACACTTGGCGAACACACCAGAATCACCTGCCGGGCATGTCGGAAGCACCTCTCAGACATGTCAGAACCACGTGCCAAGGACACCGGAAGCACCTGCTGAGCACGCCGGAACCACCTGCTCGACTCGCCAGAACCACCTGCCGCACACGCCAAAATCACCTGCCGGCTACGCCACAACCACTCGGCAGGCACTCCGGTATCAGCTGCCGGGCATGCCGGAACCATCTCTCAGAGGTGCCAGAACCACATGCCGGAGAGACTGGAAGCAACTGCCGAACTCGCCGGAAACACCTGATGGACATGCCGGAACCACCTGCCTGACAGTCCAAAATCATATGCCGGCTATGCCAAAACCACTTGGTGGACACTCCAGAATCACCTGGAGGGCATGCCGGAACCACGTCATGGACAGACTGCAAACACCTGCCGGACACGCCAGAACCACCTTCTCGACTCGCCAGAACCACCTGCCGGACACGCCAAAATCACCTGCCGGCTACGCCACAACCAGTTGGTGAACACTTCGGAATCATCTGCCGCGCTTGCCAGAAACACCTGCCGGTCACGCCAAAATCACCTGCCGGCTACGCCAGAAGCACTCGGCAGAGATGCCGGAACCACCTCCAGGACAGACCGGAATCACCTTCCGGACACGCCGGAACCACCTGCTCGACTCGCCAGAACCACCTGCCGGACACGCCAAAATCACCTGCCGGCTACGCCAGAACCACTCGGCAGAGACTCCGGAACCACCTCCAGGACAGACCGGAATCACCTGCCAGACACGCCGGGACCACCTGCTTGACTCGCGGGAACCACCTGCCGAACACGCCAAAATCACCAGCCGGCTACTCCACAACCACTTGTCGGACACTCCAGAATCACCTGCCGGGCATGTTGGAACCACCTCTCAGAGGTGCCACAACAACATGCTGGAGACTGCGGAAGCACCTGCTGAGAAGGCCGGAAGTTCCTGAACCACTCCACAAAACCACCTGCTGGACACGCCAAAATCACCTGCCGGCTACGCCACAACCAGTTGGTGAAAACTTCGGAATCAACTGCCGGGCTTGCTGGAAGCACCTGCCGGTCACGCCAATATCACCTGCCAGCTACGCCAGAACCGCTTGGCGGACACTCCGGAAACACCTGTCGGGCCTGCCAGAACCACATCTCAGACGTGCCAGAACCATGTGCCCGAGATGCCGGAACCACATCCCGAACAGACTGAAACCACCTGCCAGACCCGCCTGAACCACCTGCCGAGCACACTGGAACCACCTGGTCGACTCGCCGGAACCACCTACCTGACACGCAAAAACCACCGGCCGGGTATTCCAGAACCACTTGGTGGTCACTCCGGAATCATCTGCCAGACATGCCAGAAGCAGCTCTCAGACACACCAGAACAACCTGCCGGAGACGCCAGAAGCACCTGCTGAGCATGCCTGAGCCACCTGCTCGACTCGCAGGAAACACCTGCCAGACGCGCCAAAATGACCTGCCTGCTACACCTGAAGCACTTGGCAGACAAGCCGGAATCACGTGAAGGGCCTGCCGTCACAATCTCTCAGACGTGCCAGAACCTCGTGCCGGACACCCCAGAACACCCTGCCGGACAGACCGGAACCACCTGCCGGACACGCCGGAACCACCGGCGCGACTCGCCGCAACCACCCCCGGACATGCAAAATCACCTGCCGGCTACGCCAGAAACACTTGGCGAACACACCGGAATCACCTGCCGGGCATGTCGGAAGCACCTCTCAGACATGTCAGAACCACGTGCCAAGGACACCGGAAGCACCTGCCGAGCACGCCGGAACCACCTGCTCGACTCGCCAGAACCACCTGCCGGACACGCCAAAATCACCTGCCGGCTACGCCAGAACCACTGGGCAGAGACTCCGGAACCACCTCCAGGACAGACCGGAATCACCTGCCGGACACGCCGGGACCACCTGCTTGACTCGCCAGAACCACCTGCCGGACACGCCAAACTCACCAGCCGGCTACTCCACAACCACTTGTCGGACACTCCAGAATCACCTGCCGGGCATGTTGGAACCACCTCTCAGAGGTGCCACAACAACATGCTGGAACTGCCGAAGCACCTGCTGAGAAGGCCGGAACCACCTGATCCACTCCCGAGGACCACCTGCTGGACACGCAAAAATCACCTGCTGGCTACGCCAGAACCACTCGGCAGACACTCCGGAATAAGCTGCCGGGCATGCCGGAACCACCTCTTAGACATGCCAGAAGGACGTGTCGGACACGCCGGAAACATATACCGGACAGCCCGGAACCACCTGCCAGACAGCCCGGAACCACTTGCTGAGCACGCCGGAGCCGCCTGCTCGATAGGCCGGAACCACCTGCCAGACAGGCCAAAATCAACAGCTGGCTATGCTAGAACCACCTGGCGGACAGTCCAAAATCACCTGCCTGGCATGCAGGAACCACCTCTCAGACGTAACAGAACCACGTTCCGGACACGCTGGAACCACATCCTGGACAGACTGGAACCACCTGCCGAGCCCTCCGGAACCACCTGCTCGACTGGCAGGACAATCGTGCCGGACACGCCAAAAGGAACTGCCGGCTACACCAGAACCACTTAACCGACACTCCAGAATCACCTGCCTGGCATGCCAGAACCACCTCTCAGACGTGCCAGAAGCACGTGCCGGACATGCCGGAACGACCTACGGGACAGACCGGAACCACCTGCCTGACATGCCGGAACCACCTGCCGAGCACGCCAGAGCCACCTGCTCCCCTTGCCGGAACCACCTGCCATACAGGCCAAAATCAACAGCTGGATGTGCGAGAACCACCTGGGGGACAGTCCAGAATCACCTGCCAGCCATGGCGGAACCACCTCTCAGACGTAATAGAACCACGTTACGGACAATCTGGAAACACGTACTGGACAGATGGGTACCACCTGCTGGCCACGCGTTAACCACCTACCGAGCACGACGGAACCACCTGCCGGACACGCCAAAATCACCTGCGGGCTACTCCACAACCACTTGGAGGACTCTCCGGGATGACCTGCCGGGCATGCTGGAACCACCTCTCAGACGCGCCACAACCATGTGGCAGAGAGTCCAGAATCACCTGTTGGGCATGTGGAACCACCTCTGAGACGTACCAGAACCACCTGCCGGACACGCCAAAATCTCCTGCCGGCTACGCCAGAACCACTTAACCGACACTCCAGAATCACCTGCCTGGCATGAGAGAACCACCTCTCAGACGTGCCAGAAGCACGTGCCGAAAATGCCGGGACGACCTACGGGACAGACCGGAACCACCTGCCTGACATGCCAGAACCACCTGCCGAGCACGCCAGAGCCACCTGCTCCCATTGCCGGAACCACCTGCCAGACAGGCCAAAATCAACAGCTGGCTGTGCCAGAACCACCTGGGGGACAGTCCGGAATCACCTGCCAGCCATGGCGGAACCACCTCTCAGAAGTACCAGAACCACGTGCCGGACAATCTGGAAACACGTACTGGACAGACTGGAACCACCTGCTGGCCAAGCCTGAACCACCTGCCGAGCACGACGGAACCACCTGCCGGACATGCCAAAATCACCTGCGGGCTACTCCACAACCACTTGGAGGACTCTCCGGGATGACCTGCCGGGCATGCTGGAACCACCTCTCAGACGCGCCAGAACCATGTGGCAGAGAGTCCGGGATCACCTGTTGGGCATGTGGAACCACCTCTGAGACGTACCAGAACCACCTGCCGGACACGGCAAAATCACCTGCCAGGTATGAGAGAACCATTTTGTGGACACTCCGAAATCATCTGCCGGACATGCCAGAACCAGCTCTCAGACACACCAGAACCACATGCCGGACACGCCGGAAGCACCTGCTGAGCATGCCTGAGCCACCTGCTCGACTCGCAAGAAACACCTGCCGGACACGCCAAAATCACCTGCCGAGTACGCCTGAACCACTTGGCGGACACTCCGGAATCACAGGTCGGGCATGCCGGAACCACCTCTCAGACTTGCCAGAACCATGTTCCGGACACGCCGGTACCACCTGCCGAGTATGCCGGAACCACCTGATCCACTCCCGAGGACCACCTGCTGGACACGCCAGAATCACCTGCTGGCTACGCCAGAACCACTCGGCAGACACTCCGGAATAACCTGCCGGGCATGCCGGAACCACCTCTTAGACATGCCAGAAGGACGTGTCGGACACGCCGGAAACACCTACCGGACAGACCGGAACCACCTGCCAGACATCCCGGAACCACCTGCCGAGCACGCCGGAGCCGCCTGCTCGATAGGCCGGAACCACCTGCCAGACAGGCCAAAATCAACAGCTGGCTATGCTAGAAACACCTGGCAGACAGTCCAAAATCACCTGCCTGGCATGCAGGAACCACCTCTCATACGTAACAGAACCACGTTCCGGACACGCTGGAACCACATCCTGGACAGACTGGAACCACCTGCCGAGCTCGCCGGAACCACCTGCTCGACTGGCAGGACAATCGTGCCGGACACGCCAAAAGGAACTGCCGGCTACACCAGAACCACTTAACCGACACTCCAGAATCACCTGCCTGGCATGCCAGAACGACCTCACAGACGTGCTAGAAGCACGTGCCGGACATGCCGGAACGACCTACGGGACAGACCGGAACCACCTGCCTGACATGCCGGAACCACCTGCTGAGCACGCCAGAGCCACCTGCTCCCCTTGCCGAAACCACCTGCCAGACAGGCCAAAATCAACAGCTGGCTGTGCCAGAACCACCTGGGGGACAGTCCGGAATCACCTGCCAGCCATGGCGGAACCACCTCTCAGACGTACAAGAACCACGTGCCGGACAATCTGGAAACACGTCCTGGACAGACTGGAACCACCTGCCGGCCACGCCTGAACCACCTGCCGAGCACGATGGAACCACCTGCCGGACACGCCAAAATCACCTGCAGGGTACACCAGAACCACTTGGAGAACTCTCCGGGATGACCTGCCGGGCATGCTGGAACCACCTCTCAGACGTACCAGAAGCACGTGTCGGACACCCCAGCACCACCTGCCGGACAGACCGCAACCACCTGCCGGACAGGCCGGAACCACCGGCTCGACCCGCCGGAACCACCGCCGGACATGCAAAATCACCTGCCGGCTACGCCAGAACCACTTGGCGAACACTCCGGAATCACCTGCCGGGCATGCCGGAACCACCTCTCAGACATGCCAGAACCACGTGCCAATGACCCCGGAAGCACCTGCCGAGCACGCCGGAACCACCTGCTCGGCTCGCCAGAACCACCTGCCGGACACGCCAAAATCACCTGCCGGCTACGCCACAACCACTGGGCAGGCACTCCGGTATCAGCTGCCGGGCATGCCGGAACCATCTCTCAGAGGTGCCAGAACCACATGCCGGAGAGACTGGAAGCAACTGCCGAACTCGCCGGAAACACCTGCTGGACATGCCGGAACCACCTGCCTGACAGTCCAAAATCATATGCCGGCTATGCCAAAACCACTTGGTGGACACTCCAGAATCACCTGGAGGGCATGCCGGAACCACGTCATGGACAGAATGCAAACACCTGACGGACACGCCAGAACCACCTTCTCGACTCGCCAGAACCACCTGCCGGACCCGCCAAAATCACCTGCCGGCTACGCCACAACCAGTTGGTGAACACTTCGGAATCACCTGTCGCGCTTGCCAGAACCACCTGCCGCTCACGCCAAAATCACCTGCCGGCTACGCCAGAACCACTCGGCAGAGACTCCGGAACCAGTTCCAGGACAGACCGGAATCACCTGCCGGACACGCCGGAACCACCTGCTCGACTCGCCAGAACCACCTGCCGGACACGCCAAAATCACCTGCCGGCTACGCCAGAACCACTGGGCACAGACTCCGGAACCACCTCCAGGACAGACCGGAATCACCTGCCGGACACGCCGGGACCACCTGCTTGACTCGCCAGAACCACCTGCCGGACACGCCAAACTCACCAGCCGGCTACTCCACAACCACTTGTCGGACACTCCAGAATCACCTGCCGGGCATGTTGGAACCACCTCTCAGAGGTGCCACAACAACATGCTGGAGACTGCCGAAGCACCTGCTGAGAAGGCCGGAACCACCTGATCCACTCCCGAGGACCACCTGCTGGACACGCAAAAATCACCTGCTGGCTACGCCAGAACCACTCGGCAGACACTCCGGAATAAGCTGCCGGGCATGCCGGAACCACCTCTTAGACATGCCAGAAGGACGTGTCGGACACGCCGGAAACATATACCGGACAGCCCGGAACCACCTGCCAGACAGCCCGGAACCACTTGCTGAGCACGCCGGAGCCGCCTGCTCGATAGGCCGGAACCACCTGCCAGACAGGCCAAAATCAACAGCTGGCTATGCTAGAACCACCTGGCGGACAGTCCAAAATCACCTGCCTGGCATGCAGGAACCACCTCTCAGACGTAACAGAACCACGTTCCGGACACGCTGGAACCACATCCTGGACAGACTGGAACCACCTGCCGAGCCCTCCGGAACCACCTGCTCGACTGGCAGGACAATCGTGCCGGACACGCCAAAAGGAACTGCCGGCTACACCAGAACCACTTAACCGACACTCCAGAATCACCTGCCTGGCATGCCAGAACCACCTCTCAGACGTGCCAGAAGCACGTGCCGGACATGCCGGAACGACCTACGGGACAGACCGGAACCACCTGCCTGACATGCCGGAACCACCTGCCGAGCACGCCAGAGCCACCTGCTCCCCTTGCCGGAACCACCTGCCATACAGGCCAAAATCAACAGCTGGATGTGCGAGAACCACCTGGGGGACAGTCCAGAATCACCTGCCAGCCATGGCGGAACCACCTCTCAGACGTAATAGAACCGCGTTACGGACAATCTGGAAACACGTACTGGACAGACGGGTACCACCTGCTGGCCACGCGTTAACCACCTACCGAGCACGACGGAACCACCTGCCGGACACGCCAAAATCACCTGCGGGCTACTCCACAACCACTTGGAGGACTCTCCGGGATGACCTGCCGGGCATGCTGGAACCACCTCTCAGACGCGCCACAACCATGTGGCAGAGAGTCCAGAATCACCTGTTGGGCATGTGGAACCACCTCTGAGACGTACCAGAACCACCTGCCGGACACGCCAAAATCTCCTGCCGGCTACGCCAGAACCACTTAACCGACACTCCAGAATCACCTGCCTGGCATGAGAGAACCACCTCTCAGACGTGCCAGAAGCACGTGCCGAAAATGCCGGGACGACATACGGGACAGACCGGAACCACCTGCCTGACATGCCGGAACCACCTGCCGAGCACGCCAGAGCCACCTGCTCCCATTGCCGGAACCACCTGCCAGACAGGCCAAAATCAACAGCTGGCTGTGCCAGAACCACCTGGGGGACAGTCCGGAATCACCTGCCAGCCATGGCGGAACCACCTCTCAGAAGTACCAGAACCACGTGCCGGACAATCTGGAAACACGTACTGGACAGACTGGAACCACCTGCCGGCCAAGCCTGAACCACCTGCCGAGCACGACGGAACCACCTTCCGGACATGCCAAAATCACCTGCGGGCTACTCCACAACCACTTGGAGGACTCTCCGGGATGACCTGCCGGGCATGCTGGAACCACCTCTCAGACGCGCCAGAACCATGTGGCAGAGAGTCCGGGATCACCTGTTGGGCATGTGGAACCACCTCTGAGACGTACCAGAACCACCTGCCGGACACGGCAAAATCACCTGCCAGGTATGAGAGAACCATTTTGTGGACACTCCGAAATCATCTGCCGGACATGCCAGAACCAGCTCTCAGACACACCAGAACCACATGCCGGACACGCCGGAAGCACCTGCTGAGCATGCCTGAGCCACCTGCTCGACTCGCAAGAAACACCTGCCGGACACGCCAAAATCACCTGCCGAGTACGCCTGAACCACTTGGCGGACACTCCGGAATCACAGGTCGGGCATGCCGGAACCACCTCTCAGACTTGCCAGAACCATGTTCCGGACACGCCGGTACCACCTGCCGAGTATGCCGGAACCACCTGATCCACTCCCGAGGACCACCTGCTGGACACGCCAGAATCACCTGCTGGCTACGCCAGAACCACTCGGCAGACACTCCGGAATAACCTGCCGGGCATGCCGGAACCACCTCTTAGACATTCCAGAAGGACGTGTCGGACACGCCGGAAACACCTACCGGACAGACCGGAACCACCTGCCAGACATCCCGGAACCACCTGCCGAGCACGCCGGAGCCGCCTGCTCGATAGGCCGGAACCACCTGCCAGACAGGCCAAAATCAACAGCTGGCTATGCTAGAAACACCTGGCAGACAGTCCAAAATCACCTGCCTGGCATGCAGGAACCAACTCTCATACGTAACAGAACCACGTTCCGGACACGCTCGAACCACATCCTGGACAGACTGGAACCACCTGCCGAGCTCGCCGGAACCACCTGCTCGACTGGCAGGACAATCGTGCCGGACACGCCAAAAGGAACTGCCGGCTACACCAGAACCACTTAACCGACACTCCAGAATCACCTGCCTGGCATGCCAGAACGACCTCTCAGACGTGCTAGAAGCACGTGCCGGACATGCCGGAACGACCTACGGGACAGACCGGAACCACCTGCCTGACATGCCGGAACCACCTGCTGAGCACGCCAGAGCCACCTGCTCCCCTTGCCGAAACCACCTGCCAGACAGGCCAAAATCAACAGCTGGCTGTGCGAGAACCACCTGGGGGACAGTCCGGAATCACCTGCCAGCCATGGCGGAACCACCTCTCAGACGTACCAGAACCACATGCCGGACAATCTGGAAACTCGTACTGGACAGACTGGAACCACCTGCCGGCCAAGCCTGAACCACCTGCCGAGCACGACGGAACCACCTGCCGGACACGCCAAAATCACCTGCGGGCTACTCCACAACCACTTGGAGGACTCTCCGGGATGACCTGCCGGGCATGCTGGAACCACCTCTCAGACGCGCCACAACCATGTGGCAGAGAGTCCAGAATCACCTGTTGGGCATGTGGAACCACCTCTGAGACGTACCAGAACCACCTGCCGGACACGCCAAAATCACCTGCCGGCTACGCCAGAACCAATTGGCGGACACTCCGGAATCACCTGCCGGGCATGCCAGCACAACCTCTCAGAAGTGCCAGAAGCACGTGCCGGACAGGCCGGAACCATCTCCCGGACAGACTGGAACCACAGGAAACACTCGCCGGAACCACCTGCTTGACTCACCGGTCCCACCTGCAGGACACACCAAAATCACCTGCCCGCTACACCAGAACCACTTGGGGGACAAGCCGGAATCACGTGAAGGGCATGCCGGCACAACCTCACAGACGTGCCAGAACCTCCTGCCGGACACCTCAGAACCACCTGCCAGACAGACTGCAACCACCTGCCGGACACGCGGGAACCACCGGCTCGACCCGCCGGAACCACTGCCAGACATGCAAAATCACCTGCCGGCTACACCAGAACCACTTGGCGAACACTCCGGAATCACCTGCCGGGCATGCCCGAACCACCTCTCAGACATGCCAGAACCACGTGCCAATGACACCAGAAGCACCTGCCGAGCATGCCGGAACCACCTGCTCGACTCGCCAGAACCACCTGCCAGTCATGCAAAAATCACCTGCCGGCTTCGCCACAACCAGTTGGTGAACACTTCTCCATCACCTGCCGGGCTTGCTGGAACCACCTGCCGGTCATGTCAAAATCACCTGCCAACTACGCCAGAACCACTTGTCGACACTGCGGAAACACCTGTCGGGCCGGCCAGAACTACATCTCAGACGTGCCAGAACCTTGTGCGTGTGATGCCGGAACCACACCCCGAACAGACGGAAACCACCTGCCAGACCCGCCTGAACCACCTGCCGAGCACGCCGGAGCCACCTGTTCGACTCACCGGAAGCACCTGCCAGACAGGACAAAATCAACAGCTGGCTATGCGAGAACCATCTGGCGGACAGTCCGGAATCACCTGCCGGGCATGCAGGAACCACCTCTCAGATGTAATGGAACCACGAGCCGGACACGCTGGAACCACGTCCTGGACAGACTGGAACCACCTGCCGAGCACTCCGGTACCACCTGCTCGACTCGCACGACCCACGTGCTGGACACGCCAAAATGAACTTTCGGCTACACCAGAACCACTTACCCGACACTCCAGAATCACCTGCCTGGCATGCCAGAACCACCTCTCACACGTTCCAGAAGCACGTGCCGGACATGCCGGAACGACCTATCGGACAGAACGGAACCACCTGCCAGACACGCCGGAACCACCTGCTGAACACGCCACAGCCACCTGCTCGACTCGCCGGATCCACCGGCAGGACAGGCCAATATCAACTGCTGGCTATGCCAGAACCACCTGGGGGACAGTCCGGAATCACCTGCCAGCCATGGCGGAACCACCTCTCAGACGTACAAGAACCGCGTGCCGGACAAGCTGGAAACACTTACTGGACAGACTGGAACCACCTGCCGGCCACGCCTGAACCACCTGCCGAGCACGATGGAACCACCTGCCGGACACGCCAAAATCACCTGCGGGCTACACCAGAACCACTTGGAGAACTCTCCGGGATGACCTGCCGGGCATGCTGGAACCACGTCTCAGACGTACCAGAAGCACGTGGCGGACACCCCAGCACCACCTGCCGGACAGACCGCAACCACCTGCCGGACAGGCCGGAACCACTGGCTCGACCCGCCAGAACCACCGCCGGACATGCAAAATCACCTGCCGGCTACGCCAGAACCACTTGGCGAAAACTCCGGCATCACCTGCCGGGCATGCCGGAACCACCTCTCAGACATGCCAGAACCACGTGCCAATGACCACGCCGGAACCACCTTCTCGACTCGCCAGAACCACCTGCCGCACACGCCAAAATCACCTGCCGGCTACGCCACAACCACTCGGCAGGCACTCCGGTATCAGCTGCCGGGCATGCCGGAACCACCTCTCAGAGGTGCCAGAACCACATGCCGGAGAGACTGGAAGCAACTGCCGAGCTCGCCGGAAACACCTGCTGGACATGCCGCAACCACCTGCCTGACAGTCCAAAATCATATGCCGGCTATGCCAAAACCACTTGGTGGACACTCCAGAATCACCTGGAGGGCATGCCGGAACCACGTCATGGACAGACTGCAAACACCTGCCGGACACGCCAGAACCACCTTCTCGACTCGCCAGAACCACCTGCCGGACACGCCAAAATCACCTGCCGGCTACGCCACAACCAGTTGGTGAACACTTCGGAATCACCTGCCGCGCTTGCCGGAACCACCTGCCGGTCACGCCAAAATCACCTGCCGGCTACGCCAGAACCACTCGGCAGGGACTCCGGAACCACCTCCAGGACAGACCGGAATCACCTGCCGGACACGCCGGAACCACCTGCTTGACTCGCGAGAACCACCTGCCGGACATGCCAAAATCACCAGCCGGCTACTCCACAATCACTTGTCGGACACTCCAGAATCACCTGCCGGGCATGTTGGAATCACCTCTCAGAGGTGCCACAACAACATGCTGGAGACTGCGGAAGCACCTGCTGAGAAGGCCGGAAGTTCCTCATCCACTCCACAGAACCACCTGCTGGACACGCCAAAATCACCTGCCGGCTACGCCACAACCAGTTGGTGAACACTTCGGAATCAACTGCCGGGCTTGCTGGAAGCACCTGCCGGTCACGCCAATATCACCTGCCAGCTACGCCAGAACCGCTTGGCGGACACTCCGGAAACACCTGTCGGGCCTGCCAGAACCACATCTCAGACGTGCCAGAACCATGTGCCCGAGATGCCGTAACCACACCCCGAACAGACTGAAACCACCTGCCAGACCCGCCCGAACCAACTGCCGAGCACACTGGAACCACCTGCTCGACTCGCCGGAACCACCTACCTGACACGCAAAAACCACCGGCCGGGTATGCCTGAACCACTTGGTGGTCACTCCGTAATCATCTGCCAGACATGCCAGAAGCAGCTCTCAGACACACCAGAACAACCTGCCGGAGACGCCAGAAGCACCTGCTGAGCATGCCCGAGCCACGTGCTGGACTCGCAAGAAACACCTGCCACACACGCCAAAATCACCTGCCTGCTACACCAGAAGCACTTGGCAGACAAGCCGGAATCACGTGAAGGGCATGCCGTCACAATCTCTCAGACGTGCCAGAACCTCGTGCCAGACACCCCAGAACACCCTGCCGGACAGACCGGAACCACCTGCCGGACACGCCGGAACCACCGGCGCGACTCGCCGGAACCACCCCCGGACATGCAAAAACACCTGCCGGCTACGCCAGAAACACTTGGCGAACACACCGGAATCACCTGCCGGGCCTGTCGGAAGCACCTCTCAGACATGTCAGAACCACGTGCCAAGGACACCGGAAGCACCTGCCGAGCACGCCGGAACCACCTGCTCGACTCGCCAGAACCACCTGCCGCACACGCCAAAATCACCTGCCAGGTATGCCAGAACCACTTTGTGGACACTCCGAAATCATCTGCCGGACATGCCAGAACCAGCTCTCAGACACACCAGAACCACATGCCGGACACGCCGGAAGCACCTGCTGAGCATGCCTGAGCCACCTGCTCGACTCGCAAGAAACACCTGCCGGACACGCCAAAATCACCTGCCGAGTACGCCAGAACCACTTGGCGGACACTCCGGAATCACAGGTCGGGCATGCCGGAACCACCTCTCAGACTTGCCAGAACCATGTTCCGGACACGCCGGTACCACCTGCCGAGTATGCCGGAACCACCTGATCCACTCCCGAGGACCACCTGCTGGACACGCCAAAATCACCTGCTGGCTACGCCAGAACCACTCGGCAGACACTCCGGAATAACCTGCCGGGCATGCCGGAACCACCTCTTAGACATGCCAGAAGGACGTGTCGGACACGCCGGAAACACCTACCGGACAGACCGGAACCACCTGCCAGACATCCCGGAACCACCTGCCGAGCACGCCGGAGCCGCCTGCTCGATAGGCCGGAACCACCTGCCAGACAGGCCAAAATCAACAGCTGGCTATGCTAGAACCATCTTGCGGACAGTCCGGAATCACCTGCCGGGCATGCAGGAACCACCTCTCAGATGTAACGGAACCACGAGCCGGACACGCTGGAACCACGTCCTGGGCAGTCTGGAACCACCTACCGAGCACTCTGGAACCACCTGCTCGACTCACATGACCCACGTGCTGGACACGCCAAAATGAACTTTCGGCTGCACCAGAACCACTTACCCGACACTCCAGAATCACCTGCCTGGCATGCCAGAACCACCTCTCACACGTTCCAGAAGCACGTGCCGGACATGCCGGAACGACCTATCGGACAGAACGGAAACACCTGCCAGACACGCCGGAACCACCTCTCAGACATGCCAGAACCACGTGCCAATGACACCAGAAGCACCTGCCGAGCATGCCGGAACCACTTGCTCGACTCGCCAGAACCACCTGCCAGTCATGCAAAAATCACCTGCCGGCTTCGCAACAACCAGCTGGTGAACACTTCCCCATCACCTGCCGGGCTTGCTGGAACCACCTGCCGGTCAGGTCAAAATCGCCTGCCAACTACGCCAGAACCACTTGTCGACACTGCGGAAACACCTGTCGGGCCGGCCAGAACTACATCTCAGACGTGCCAGAACCTTGTGCGTGTGATGCCGGAACCACACCCCGAACAGACGGAGACCACCTGCCAGACCCGCCTGAACCACCTGCCGAGCACGCCGGAGCCACCTGTTCGACTCACCGGAAGCACCTGCCAGACAGGCCAAAATCAACAGCTGGCTATGCGAGAACCATCTGGCGGACAGTCCGGAATCACCTGCCGGGCATGCAGGAACCACCTCACAGATGTAACGGAACCACGAGCCGGACACCCTGGAACCACGTCCTGGACAGACTGGAACCACCTGCCGAGCACTCCGGAACCACCTGCTCGACTCGCACGACCCACGTGCTGGACACGCCAAAATGAACTTTCGGCTACACCAGAACCACTTACCCGACACTCCAGAATCACCTGCCTGGCATGCCAGAACCACCTCTCACACGTTCCAGAAGCACGTGCCGGACATGCCGGAACGACCTATCGGACAGAACGGAACCACCTGCCAGACACGCCGGAACCACCGGCTGAACACGCCACAGCCACCTGCTCGACTCGCCGGATCCACCGGCCGGACAGGCCAATATCAACTGCTGGCTATGCCAGAACCACCTAGGGGACAGTCCGGAATCACCTGCCAGCCATGGCGGAACCACCACTCAGACGTACAAGTACCACGTGCCGGACAATCTGGAAACACGTACTGGACAGACTGGAACCACCTGCCGGCCACGCCTGAACCACCTGCCGAGCACGATGGAACCACCTGCCGGACACGCCAAAATCACCTGCGGGCTACTCCACAACCACTTGGAGGACTCTCCGGGATGACCTGCCGGGCATGCTGGAACCACCTCTCAGACGCGCCAGAACCATGTGGCAGAGAGTCCGGAATCACCTGTTGGGCAAGTGGAACCACCTCTGAGACGTACCAGAACCAACTGCCGGACACGCCAAAATCACCTGCCGGCTATGCCAGGACCACTTGGCGGACACTCCGGAATCACCTGCCGGGCATGCCAGCACAACCTCTCAGAAGTGCCAGAAGCACATGCCGGACAGGCTGGAACCATCTCCCGGACAGACTGGAACCACAGGAAACACTCGCCGGAACCACCTGCTTGACTCACCGGTCCCACCTGCAGGACACACCAAAATCACCTGCCCGCTACACCAGAACCACTTGGGGCACAAGCCGGAATCACGTGAAGGGCATGCCGGCACAACCTCACAGACGTGCCAGAACCTCCTGCCGGACACCTCAGAACCACCTGCCAGACAGACTGCAACCACCTGCCGTACACGCGGGAACCACAGGCTCGACCCGCCGGAACCCCTGCCAGACATGCAAAATCACCTGCCGGCTACACCAGAACCACTTGGCAAGCACTCCAGAATCACCTGCCTGGCATGCCAGAACCACCTCTCACACGTTCCAGAAGCACGTGCCGGACATGCCTGAACGACCTATCGGACAGAACAGAACCACCTGCCAGACACGCCGGAACCACCTGCTGAACACGCCACAGCCACCTGCTCGACTCGCCGGATCCACCGGCCGGACAGGCCAATATCAACTGCTGGCTATGCCAGAAACACCTGGGGGACAGTCCGGAATCACCTGCCAGCCATGGCGGAACCACCACTCAGACGTACAAGTACCACGTGCCGGACAAGCTGGAAACACTTACTGGACAGACTGGAACCACCTGCCGGCCACGCCTGAACCACCTGCCGAGCACGATGGAACCACCTGCCGGACACGCCAAAATCACCTGCGGGCTACACCAGAACGACTTGGAGAACTCTCCGGGATGACCTGCCGGGCATGCTGGAACCACCTCTCAGACGTACCAGAAGCACGTGGCGGACAACACAGCACCACCTGCCGGACAGACCGCAACCACCTGCCGGACAGGCCGGAACCACCGGCTCGACCCGCCGGAACCACCGCCGGACATGCAAAATCACCTGCCGGCTACGCCAGAACCACTTGGCGAACACTCCGGCATCACCTGCCGGGCATGCCGGAACCACCTCTCAGACATGCCAGAACCACGTGCCAATGACCCCGGAAGCACCTGCCGAGCACGCCGGAACCACCTGCTCGGCTCGCCAGAACCACCTGCCGGACACGCCAAAATCACCTGCCGGCTCCGCCACAACCACTCGGCAGGCACTCCGGTATCAGCTGCCGGGCATGCCGGAACCACCTCTCAGAGGTGCCAGAACCACATGCCGGAGAGACTGGAAGCAACTGCCGAACTCGCCGGAAACACCTGCTGGACATGCCGGAACCACCTGCCTGACATTCCAAAATCATATGCCGGCTATGCCAAAACCACTTGGTGGACACTCCAGAATCACCTGGAGGGCATGCCGGAACGACGTCATGGACAGAATGCAAACACCTGACGGACACGCCAGAACCACCTTCTCGACTCGCCAGAACCACCTGCCGGACACGCCAAAATCACCTGCCGGCTACGGCACAACCAGTTGGTGAACACTTCGGAATCACCTGCCGCGCTTGCCAGAACCACCTGCCGGTCACGCCAAACTCACCAGCCGGCTACTCCACAACCACTTGTCGGACACTCCAGAATCACCTGCCGGGCATGTTGGAACCACCTCTCAGAGGTGCCACAACAACATGCTGGAGACTGCGGAAGCACCTGCTGAGAAGGCCGGAACCACCTGATCCACTCCCGAGGACCACCTGCTGGACACGCCAAAATCACCTGCTGGCTACGCCAGAACCACTCGGCAGACACTCCGGAATAAGCTGCCGGGCATGCCGGAACCACCTCTTAGACATGCCAGAAGGACGTGTCGGACACGCCGGAAACACCTACCAGACAGACCGGAACCACCTGCCAGACATCCGGGAACCACCTGCCGAGCACGCCGGAGCCGCCTGCTCGATAGGCCGAAACCACCTGCCAGACAGGCCAAAATCAACAGCTGGCTATGCCTGAACCACCTGGCGGACAGTCCAAAATCACCTGCCTGGCATGCAGGAACCACCTCTCAGACGTAACAGAACCACGTTCCGGACACGCTGGAACCACATCCTGGACAGACTGGAACCACCTGCCGAGCTCGCCGGAGCCACCTGCTCGACTGGCAGGACAATCGTGCCGGACACGCCAAAAGGGACTGCCAGCTACACCAGAACCACTTAACCGACACTCCAGAATCACCTGCCTGGCATGCCAGAACCACCTCTCAGACGTGCCAGAAGCACGTGCCGGACATGCCGGAACGACCTACGGGACAGACCGGAACCACCTGCCTGACATGCCCGAACCACCTGCCGAGCACGCCAGAGCCACCTGCTCCCATTGCCGGAACCACCTGCCAGACAGGCCAAAATCAACAGCTGGCTGTGCGAGAACCACCTGGGGGACAGTCCGGAATCACCTGCCAGCCATGGCGGAACCACCTCTCAGACGTACCAGAACCACGTGCCGGACAATCTGGAAACACGTACTGGACAGACTGGAACCACCTGCCGGCCACGCCTGAACCACCTGCCGAGCACGACGGAACCACCTGCCGGACACGCCAAAATCACCTGCGGGCTACTCCACAACCACTTGGAGGACTCTCCGGGATGACCTGCCGGGCATGCTGGAACCACCTCTCAGACGCGCCAGAACCATGTGGCAGAGAGTCCGGAATCACCTGTTGGGCATGTGGAACCACCTCTGATACGTACCAGAACCACCTGCCGGACACGCCAAAATCACCTGCCGGCTACGCCAGAACCACTTGGTGGATACTCCGGAATCACCTGCCGGGCATGCCAGCACAACCTCTCAGAAGTGCCAGAAGCACGTGCCGGACAGGCCGGAACCATCTCCCGGACAGACTGGAACCACAGGAAACACTCGCCGGAACCACCTGCTTGACTCACCGGTCCCACCTGCAGGACACACCAAAATCACCTGCCCGCTACACCAGAACCACTTGGGGCACAAGCCGGAATCACGTGAAGGGCATGCCGGCACAACCTCACAGACGTGCCAGAACCTCCTGCCGGACACCTCAGAACCACCTGCCAGACAGACTGCAACCACCTGCCGGACACGCGGGAACCACAGTCTCCACCCGCCGGAAACACTGCCACACATGCAAAATCACCTGCCGGCTACACCAGAACCACTTGGCAAACACTCCGGAATCACCTGCCGGGCATGCCGGAACCACCTCTCAGACATGCCAGAACCACGTGCCAATGACACCAGAAGCACCTGCCGAGCATGCCGGAACCACCTGCTCGACTCGCCAGAACCACCTGCCAGTCATGCAAAAATCACCTGCCGGCTTCGCCACAACCAGTTGGTGAACACTTCCCCATCACCTGCCGGGCTTGCTGGAACCACCTGCCGGTCATGTCAAAATCACCTGCCAACTACGCCAGAATCACTTGTCGACACTGCGGAAACACCTGTCGGGCCGGCCAGAACTACATCTCAGACGTGCCAGAACCTTGTGCGTGTGATGCCGGAACCACACCCCGAACAGACGGAGACCACCTGCCAGACCCGCCTGAACCACCTGCCGAGCACGCCGGAGCCACCTGTTCGACTCACCGGAAGCACCTGCCAGACAGGCCAAAATCAACAGCTGGCTATGCGAGAACCATCTGGCGGACAGTCCAGAATCACCTGCCGGGAATGCAGGAACCACCTCTCAGATATGACGGAACCACGAGCCGGACACGCTGGAACCACGTCCTGGACAGACTGGAACCACCTGCCGAGCACTCCGGAACCACCTGCTCGACTCGCACGACCCACGTGCTGGACACGCCAAAATGAACTTTCGGCTACACCAGAACCACTTACCCGACACTCCAGAATCACCTGCCGGGCATGCCAGCACAACCTCTCAGAAGTGCCAGAAGCACGTGCCGGACAGGCCGGAACCATCTCCCGGACAGACTGGAACCACAGGAAACACTCGCCGGAACCACCTGCTTGACTCACCGGTCCCACCTGCAGGACACACCAAAATCACCTGCCCGCTACACCAGAACCACTTGGGGCACAAGCCGGAATCACGTGAAGGGCATGCCGGCACAACCTCACAGACGTGCCAGAACCTCCTGCCGGACACCTCAGAACCACCTGCCAGACAGACTGCAACCACCTGCCGGACACGCGGGAACCACCGGCTCGACCCGCCGGAACCACTGCCAGACATGCAAAATCACCTGCCGGCTACACCAGAACCACTTGGCAAACACTCCGGAATCACCTGCCGGGAATGCCGGAACCACCTCTCAGACATCCAAGAACCACGTGCCAATGACACCAGAAGCACCTGCCGAGCATGCCGGAACCACCTGCTCGACTCGCCAGAACCACCTGCCAGTCACGCAAAAATCACCTGCCGGCTTCGCCACAACCAGTTGTTGAACACTACCCCATCACCTGCCGGGCTTGCTGGAACCACCTGCCGGTCATGTCAAAATCACCTGCCAACTACGCCAGAACCACTTGTCGACACTGCGGAAACACCTGTCGGGCCGGCCAGAACTACATCTCAGACGTGCCAGAACCTTGTGCGTGTGATGCCGGAACCACACCCCGAACAGACGGAGACCACCTGCCAGACCCGCCTGAACCACCTGCCGAGCACGCCGGAGCCACCTGTTCGACTCACCGGAAGCACCTGCCGCACACGCCAAAATCAGATGCCAGGTATGCCAGAACCACTTTGTGGACACTCCGAAATCATCTGCCGGACATGCCAGAACCAGCTCTCAGACACACCAGAACCACATGCCGGACACGCCGGAAGCACCTGCTGAGCATGCCTGAGCCACCTGCTCGACTCGCAAGAAACACCTGCCGCACACGCCAAAATCACCTGCCGAGTACGCCAGAACCACTTGGCGGACACTCCGGAATCACAGGTCGGGCATGCCGGAACCACCTCTCAGACTTGCCAGAACCATGTTCCGGACACGCCGGTACCACCTGCCGAGTATGCCGGAACCACCTGATCCACTCCCGAGGACCACCTGCTGGACCGCCAAAATCACCTGCTGGCTACGCCAGAACCACTCGGCAGACACTCCGGAATAACCTGCCGGGCATGCCGGAACCACCTCTTAGACATGCCAGAAGGACGTGTCGGACACGCCGGAAACACCTACCGGACAGACCGGAACCACCTGCCAGACATCCCGGAACCACTTGCCGAGCACGCCGGAGCCGCCTGCTCGATAGGCCGGAACCACCTGCCAGACAGACCAAAATCAACAGCTGGCTATGCTAGAACCACCTGGCGGACAGTCAAAAATCACCTGCCTGGCATGCAGGAACCACCTCTCAGACGTAACAGAACCACGTTCCGGACACGCTGGAACCACATCCTGGACAGACTGGAACCACCTGCCAAGCCCACCGGAACCACCTGCTCGACTGGCAGGACAATCGTGCCTGACACGCCAAAAGGAGCTGCCGTCTACACCAGAACCACTTAACCGACACTCCAGAATAACCTGCCGGGCATGCCGGAACCACCTCTTAGACATGCCTGAAGGACGTGTCGGACACGCCGGAAACACCTACCGGACAGACCGGAACCACCTGCCAGACATCCCGGAACCACTTGCCGAGGACGCCGGAGCCGACTGCTCGATAGGCCGGAACCACCTGCCAGACAGGCCAAAATCAACAGCTGGCTATGCGAGAACCATCTGGGGGACAGTCCGGAATCACCTGCCAGCCATGGCGGAACCACCTCTCAGACGTACCAGAACCACGTGCCGGACAATCTGGAAACACGTACTGGACAGACTGGAACCACCTGCCGGCCACGCCTGAACCACCTGCCGAGCACGACGGAACCATCTGCCGGACACGCCAAAATCATCTGCGGGCTACTCCACAACCACTTGGAGGACTCTCCGGGATGACCTGCCGGGCATGCTGGAACCACCTCTCAGACGCGCCAGAATCATGTGGCAGAGAGTCCAGAATCACCTGTTGGGCATGTGGAACCACCTCTGAGACGTACCAGAACCAACTGCCGGACACGCCAAAATCACCTGCCGGCTACGCCACAACCACTCGGCAGGCACTCCGGTATCAGCTGCCGGGCATGCCGGAACCACCTCTCAGAGGTGCCAGAACCACATGCCGGAGAGACTGGAAGCAACTGCCGAACTCGCCGGAAGCACCTGCTGGACATGCCGGAACCACCTGCCTGACAGTCCAAAATCATATGCCGACTATGCCAAAACCACTTGGTGGACACTGCAGAATCACCTGGAGGGCATGCCGGAACCACGTCATGGACAGACTGCAAACACCTGCCGGACACGTCAGAACCACCTTCTCGACTCGCCAGAACCACCTACCGGACACGCCAAAATCACCTGCCGGCTACGCCACAACCAGTTGGTGAACACTTCGGAATCACCTGCCGCGCTTGCCGGAACCACCTGCCGGTCATGCCAAAATCACCTGCCGGCTACGCCAGAACCACTCGGCAGAGACTCCGGAACCACCTCCAGGACAGACCGGAATCACCTGCCGGACACGCCGGGACCACCTGCTCGACTCGCCAGAACCACCTGCCGGACACGCCAAAATCACCTGCCGGCGACGCCAGAACCACTCGTCAGAGACTCCGGAACCACCTCCAGGACAGACTGGAATCACCTGCCGGACACGCCGGGACCACCTGCTTGACTCGCCAGAACCACCTGCCGGACACGCCAAAATCACCAGCCAGCTACTCCACAACCACTTGTCGGACACTCCAGAATCACCTGCCGTGCATGTTGGAACCACCTCTCAGAGGTGCCACAACAACATGCTGGAGACTGCGGAAGCACCTGCTGAGAAGGCCGGAAGTTCCTGATCCACTCCACAGAACCACCTGCTGGACACACCAAAATCACCTGCCGGCTACGCCACAACCAGTTGGTGAACACTTCGGAATCAACTGCCGGGCTTGCTGGAAGCACCTGCCGGTCACGCCAATATCACCTGCCAGCTACGCCAGAACCGCTTGGCGGACACTCCGGAAACACCTGTCGGGCCTGCCAGAACCACATCTCAGACGTGCCAGAACCATGTGCCCGAGATGCCGGAACCACACCCCGAACAGACTGAAACCACCTGCCAGACCCGCCTGAACCACCTGCTGATCACACTGGAACCACCTGTTCGAGTCACCGGAACCACCTACCTGAAACGCAAAAACCACCGGCCGGGTATGCCAGAACCACTTGGTGGTCACTCCGGAATCATCTGCCTGACATGCCAGAAGCAGCTCTCAGACACACCAGAACAACCTGCCGGAGACGCCAGAAGCACCTGCTGAGCATGCCTGAGCCACCTGCTCGACTCGCAAGAAACACCTGCCAGACACTCCAAAATCACCTGCCTGCTACACCAGAAGCACTTGGCAGACAAGCCGGAATCACGTGAAGGGCATGCAGTCACAATCTCTCAGACGTGCCAGAACCTCGTGCCGGACACCTCAGAACACCCTGCCGGACAGACCGGAACCACCTGCCGGACACGCCGGAACCACCAGCGCGACTCGCCGCAACCACCCCCGGACATGCAAAATCACCTGCCGGCTACGCCAGAAACACTTGGCGAACACACCGGAATCACCTGCCGGGCATGTCGGAAGCACCTCTCAGACATGTCAGAACCACGTGCCAAGGACACCGGAAGCACCTGCCGAGCACGCCGGAACCACCTGCTCGACTCGCCAGAACCACCTGCCGCACACGCCAAAATCACCTGCCAGGTATGCCAGAACCACTTTGTGGACACTCCGAAATCATCTGCCGGACATGCCAGAACCAGCTCTCAGACACACCAGAACCACATGCCGGACACGCCGGAAGCACCTGCTGAGCATGCCTGAGCCACCTGCTCGACTCGCAAGAAACACCTGCCGGACACGCCAAAATCACCTGCCGAGTACGCCAGAACCACTTGGCGGACACTCCTGAATCACAGGTCGGGCATGCCGGAACCACCTCTCAGACTTGCCAGAACCATGTTCCGGACACGCCGGTACCACCTGCCGAGTATGCCGGAACCACCTGATCCACTCCCGAGGACCACCGGCTGGACATGGCAAAATCACCTGCTGGCTACGCCTGAACCACTCGGCAGATACTCCGGAATAAGCTGCCGGGCATGCCGGAACCACCTCTTAGACATGCCAGAAGGACGTGTCGGACACGCCGGAAACACCTACCAGACAGACCGGAGCCACCTGCCAGACATCCCGGAACCACCTGCCGAGCACGCCGGAGCCGCCTGCTCGATAGTCCGGAACCACCTGCCAGACAGGCCAAAATCAACAGCTGGCTATGCTAGAACCACCTGGCGGACAGTCCAAAATCACCTGCCTGGCATGCAGGAAGCACCTCTCAGACATAACAGAAAAACGTTCCGGACACGCTGGAACCACATCCTGGACAGACTGGAACCACCTGCCGAGCTCACCGGAACCACCTGCTCGAATGGCAGGACAATCGTGCCGGACATGCCAAAGGGAACTGCCGGCTACACCAGAAGCACTTAACCAACACTCCAGAATCACCTGCCTGGCATGCCGGGACCACCTCTCAGAGGTGCCAGAAGCACGTGCCGGCCATGCCGGAACGACCTACGGGACAGACCGGAACCACCTGCCTGACATGCCGGAACCACCTGCCGAGCACGCCAGAGCCACCTGCTCCCCTTGCCGGAACCACCTGCCAGACAGGCCAAAATCAACAGCTGGCTGTGCGAGAACCACCTGGGGGACAGTCCGGAATCACCTGCCAGCCATGGCGGAACCACCTCTCAGACGTACCAGAACCACGTGCCGGACAATCTGGAAACACGTACTGGACAGACTGGAACCACCTGCCGGCCACGCCTGAACCACCTGCCGAGCACGACGGAACCACCTGCCGGACACGCCAAAATCACCTGCGGGCTACTCCACAACCACTTGGAGGACTCTCCGGGATGACCTGCCGGGCATGCTGGAACCACCTCTCAGACGCGCCAGAACCATGTGGCACAGAGTCCGGAATCACCTTTTGGGCATGTGGAACCACCTCTGAGACGTACCAGAACCACCTGCCGGACACGCCAAAATCACCTGCCGGCTACGCCAGAACCACTTGGCGGACACTCCGGAATCACCTGCCGGGCATGCCAGCACAACCTCTCAGAAGTGCCAGAAGCACGTTCCGGACAGGCCGGAACCATCTCCCGGACAGACTGGAACCACAGGAAACACTCGCCGGAACCACCTGATTGACTCACCGGTCCCACCTGCAGGACACACCAAAATCACCTGCCCGCTACACCAGAACCACTTGGGGCACAAGCCGGAATCACGTGAAGGGCATGCCGGCACAACCTCACAGACGTGCCAGAACCTCCTGCCGGACACCTCAGAACCACCTGCCAGACAGACTGCAACCACCTGCCGGACACGCGGGAACCACCGGCTCGACCCGCCGGAACCACTGCCAGACATGCAAAATCACCTGCCGGCTACACCAGAACCACTTGGCAAACACTCCGGAATCACCTGCCGGGCATGCCGGAACCACCTCTCAGACATCCAAGAACCACGTGCCAATGACACCAGAAGCACCTGCCGAGCATGCCGGAACCACCTGCTCGACTCGCCAGAACCACCTGCCAGTCATGCAAAAATCACCTGCCGGCTTCGCCACAACCAGTTGTTGAACACTACCCCATCACCTGCCGGGCTTGCTGGAACCACCTGCCGGTCATGTCAAAATCACCTGTCAACTACGCCAGAACCACTTGTCGACACTGCGGAAACACCTGTCGGGCCGGCCAGAACTACATCACAGACGTGCCAGAACCTTGTGCGTGTGATGCCGGAACCACACCCCGAACAGACGGAGACCACCTGCCAGACCCGCCTGAACCACCTGCCGAGCACGCCGGAGCCACCTGTTCGACTCACCGGAAGCACCTGCCGCACACGCCAAAATCAGATGCCAGGTATGCCAGAACCACTTTGTGGACACTCCGAAATCATCTGCCGGACATGCCAGAACCAGCTCTCAGACACACCAGAACCACCTGCCGGACACGCCGGAAGCACCTGCTGAGCATGCCTGAGCCACCTGCTCGACTCGCAAGAAACACCTGCCGGACACGCCAAAATCACCTGCCGAGTACGCCAGAACCACTTGGCGGACACTCCGGAATCACAGGTCGGGCATGCCGGAACCACCTCTCAGACTTGCCAGAACCATGTTCCGGACACGCCGGTACCACCTGCCGAGTATGCCGGAACCACCTGATCCACTCCCGAGGACCACCTGCTGGACACGCCAAAATCACCTTCTGGCTACACCAGAACCACTCGGCAGACACTCCGGAATAACCTGCCGGGCATGCTGGAACCACCTCTTAGACATGCCAGAAGGACGTGTCGGACACGCCGGAAACACCTACCGGACAGACCGGAACCACCTGCCAGACATCCCGGAACCACTTGCCGAGCACGCCGGAGCCGCCTGCTCGATAGGCCGGAACCACCTGCCAGACAGGCCAAAATCAACAGCTGGCTATGCTAGAACCACCTGGCGGACAGTCCAAAATCACCTGCCTGGCATGCAGGAACCACCTCTCAGACGTAACAGAACCACGTTCCGGACACGCTGGAACCACATCCTGGACAGACTGGAACCACCTGCCAAGCCCACCGGAACCACCTGCTCGACTGGCAGGACAATCGTGCCTGACACGCCAAAAGGAGCTGCCGGCTACACCAGAACCACTTAACCGACACTCCAGAATAACCTGCCGGGCATGCCGGAACCACCTCTTAGACATGCCTGAAGGACATGTCGGACACGCCGGAAACACCTACCGGACAGACCGGAACCACCTGCCAGACATCCCGGAACCACTTGCCGAGGACGCCGGAGCCGCCTGCTCGACTGGCAGGACAATCGTGCCTGACACGCCAAAAGGAGCTGCCGGCTACACCAGAACCACTTACCCGACACTCCTGAATCACCTGCCTGGCATGCCAGAACCACCTCTCACACGTTCCAGAAGCACGTGCCGGACATGCCGGTACGACCGATCGGACAGAACGGAACCACCTGCCAGACACGCCGGAACCACCTGCTGAACACGCCACAGCCACCTGCTCGACTCGCCGGATCCACCGGCCGGACAGGCCAATATCAACTGCTGGCTATGCCAGAACCACCTGGGGGACAGTCCGGAATCACCTGCCAGCCATGGCGGAACCACCTCTCAGACGTACAAGAACCACGTGCCGGACAAGCTGGAAACACTTACTGGACAGACTGGAACCACCTGCCGGCCACGCCTGAACCACCTGCCGAGCACGATGGAACCACCTGCCGGACACGCCAAAATCACCTGCGGGGTACACCAGAACCACTTGGAGAACTCTCCGGGATGACCTGCCGGGCATGCTGGAACCACCTCTCAGACGTACCAGAAGCACGTGGCGGACACCCCAGCACCACCTGCCGGACAGACCGCAACCACCTGCCGGACAGGCCGGAACCACCGGCTCGACCCGCCGGAACCACCGCCGGACATGCAAAATCACCTGCCGGCTACGCCAGAACCACTTGGCGAACACTCCGGAATCACCTGCCGGGCATGCCGGAACCACCTCTCAGACATGCCAGAACCACATGCCAATGACCCCGGAAGCACCTGCCGAGCACGCCGGAACCACCTGCTCGACTCGCCAGAACCACCTGCCGGACACGCCAAAATCACCTGCCGGCTACGCCACAACCTCTCGGCAGGCACTCCGGTATCAGCTGTCGGGCATGCCGGAACCACCTCTCAGAGGTGCCAGAACCACATGCCGGAGAGAGTGGAAGCAACTGCCGAACTCGCCGGAAACATCTGCTGGACATGCCGTAACCATCTGCCTGACAGTCCAAAATCATATGCCGGCTATGCCAAAACCACTTGGTGGACACTCCAGAATCACCTGGAGGGCATGACGGAACCACGTCATGGACAGACTGCAAACACCTGCCGGACACGGCACAACCACCTTCTCGACTCGCCAGAACCACCTGCCGCACACGCCAAAATCACCTGCCAGGTATGCCAGAACCACTTTGAGGACACTCCGAAATCATCTGCCGGACATGCCAGAACCAGCTCTCAGACACACCAGAACCACATGCCGGACACGCCGGAAGCACCTGCTGAGCATGCCTGAGCCACCTGCTCGACTCGCACGACCCACGTGCTGGACACGCCAAAATGAACTTTCGGCTACACCAGAACCACTTACCCGACACTACAGAAACACCTGCCTGGCATGCCAGAACCACCTCTCACAAGTTCCAGAAGCACGTGCCGGACATGCCGGAACGACCTATCGGACAGAACGGAACCACCTGCCAGACACGCCGGAACCACCTGCTGAACACGCCACAGCCACCTGCACGACTCGCCGGATCCACCGGCCGGACAGGCCAATATCAACTGCTGGCTATGCCAGAACCACCTGGGGGACAGTCCGGAATCACCTGCCAGCCATGGCGGAACCAACTCTCAGACGTACAAGAACCACGTGCCGGACAAGCTGGAAACACTTACTGGACAGACTGGAACCACCTGCCGGCCACGCCTGAACCACCTGCCGAGCACGATGGAACCACCTGCCGGACACGCCAAAATCACCTGCGGGGTACACCAGAACCACTTGGAGAACTCTCCGGGATGACCTGCCGGGCATGCTGGAACCACCTCTCAGACGTACCAGAAGCACGTGGCGGACACCCCAGCACCACCTGCCGGACAGACCGCAACCACCTGCCAGACAGGCCGGAACCACCAGCTCGACCCGCCGGAACCACCGCCGGACATGCAAAATCACCTGCCGGCTACGCCAGAACCACTTGGCGAACACTCTGGAATCATCTGCCGGGCATGCCGGAACCACCTCTCAGACATGCCAGAACCACGTGCCAGTGACCCCGGAAGCACCTGCCGAGCACGCCGGAACCAACTGCTCGACTCGCCAGAACCACCTGCCGGACACGCCAAAATCACCTGCCGGCTACGCCACAACCACTCGGCAGGCACTCCGGTATCAGCTGCCGGGCATGCCGGAACCACCTCTCAGAGGTGCCAGAACCACATGCCGGACAGACTGGAAGCAACTGCCGAACTCGCCGGAAACACCTGCTGTACATGCCGGAACCACCTGCCTGACAGTCCAAAATCATATGGGGGCTTTGCCAAAACCACTTGGTGGACACTCCAGAAACACATGGAGGGCATGCCGGAACCACGTCGTGGACAGACTGCAAACACCTGCCGGACACGACAGAACCACCTTCTCGACTCGCCAGAACCACCTGCCGGACACGCCAAAATCACCTGCCGGCTACGCCACAACCAGTTGGTGAACACTTCGGAATCACCTGCCGCGCTTGCCGGAACCACCTGCCGGTCACGCCAAAATCACCTGCTGGCTACTCCAGAACCACTCAGCAGAGACTCCGGAACCACCTTCAGGACTGACCGGAATCACCTGCCGGACACGCCGGGACCACCTGCTTGACTCGCGAGAACCACCTGCCGGACATGCCAAAATCACCAGCCGGCTACTCCACAATCACTTGTCGGACACTCCAGAATCACCTGCCGGGCATGTTGGAACCACCTCTCAGAGGTGCCACAACAACATGCTGGAGACTGCAGAAGCACCTGCTGAGAAGGCCGGAAGTTCCTGATCCACTCCACAGAACCACATGCTGGACACGCCAAAATCACCTGCCGGCTACGCCACAACCAGTTGGTGAACACTTCGGAATCAACTGCCGGGCTTGCTGGAAGCACCTGCCGGTCACGCCAATATCACCTGCCAGCTACGCCGGAACCGCTTGGCGGACACTCCGGAAACACCTGTCGGGCCTGCCAGAACCACATCTCAGACGTGCCAGAACCATGTGCCCGAGATGCCGGAACCACACCCCGAACAGACTGAAACCACCTGCCAGACCCGCCCGAACCAACTGCCGAGCACACTGGAACCACCTGCTCGACTCGCCGGAACCACCTACCTGACACGCAAAAACCACCGGCCGGGTATGCCTGAACCACTTGGTGGTCACTCCGTAATCATCTGCCAGACATGACAGATGCAGCTCTCAGACACACCAGAACAACCTGCCGGAGACGCCAGAAGCACCTGCTGAGCATGCCTGAGCCACGTGCTCGACTCGCAAGAAACACCTGCCACACACGCCAAAATCACCTGCCTGCTACACCAGAAGCACTTGGCAGACAAGCCGGAATCACGTGAAGGGCATGCCGTCACAATCTCTCAGACGTGCCAGAACCTCGTGCCGGACACCCCAGAACACCCTGCCGGACAGACCGGAACCACCTGCCGGACACGCCGGAACCACCGGCGCGACTCGCCGGAACCACCCCCGGACATGCAAAAACACCTGCCGGCTACGCCAGAAACACTTGGCGAACACACCGGAATCACCTGCCGGGCCTGTCGGAAGCACCTCTCAGACATGTCAGAACCACGTGCCAAGGACACCGGAAGCACCTGCCGAGCACGCCGGAACCACCTGCTCGACTCGCCAGAACCACCTGCCGCACACGCCAAAATCACCTGCCAGGTATGCCAGAACCACTTTGTGGACACTCCGAAATCATCTGCCGGACATGCCAGAACCAGCTCTCAGACACACCAGAACCACATGCCGGACACGCCGGAAGCACCTGCTGAGCATGCCTGAGCCACCTGCTCGACTCGCAAGAAACACCTGCCGGACACGCCAAAATCACCTGCCGAGTACGCCAGAACCACTTGGCGGACACTCCGGAATCACAGGTCGGGCATTTCGGAACCACCTCTCAGACTTGCCAGAACCATGTTCCGGACATGCCGGTACCACCTGCCGAGTATGCCGGAACCACCTGATCCACTCCCGAGGACCACCTGCTGGACACGCCAGAATCACCTGCTGGCTATGCCAGAACCACTCGGCAGACACTCCGGAATAACCTGCCGGGCATGCCGGAACCACCTCTTAGACATGCCAGAAGGACGTGTCGGACACGCCGGAAACACCTACCGGACAGACCGGAACCACCTGCCAGACATCCCGGAACCACCTCCCGAGCACGCCGGAGCCGCCTGCTCGATAGGCTGGAGCCACCTGCCAGACAGGCCAAAATCAACAGCTGGCTATGCGAGAACCATCTGGCGGACAGTCCGGAATCACCTGCCGGGCATGCAGGAACCACCTCTCAGATGTAACGGAACCACGAGCCGGACACGCTGGAACCACGTCCTGGGCAGTCTGGAACCACCTACCGAGCACTCTGGAACCACCTGCTCGACTCGCACGACCCACGTGCTGGACACGCCAAAATGAACTTTCGGCTGCACCAGAACCACTTACCCGACACTCCAGAATCACCTGCCTGGCATGCCAGAACCACCTCTCACACGTTCCAGAAGCACGTGCCGGACATGCCGGAACGACCTATCGGACAGAACGGAACCACCTGCCAGACACGCCGGAACCACCTGCTGAACACGCCACAGCCACCTGCTCGACTCGCCGGATCCACCGGCCGGACAGGCCAATATCAACTGCTGGCTATGCCAGAACCACCTGGGGGACAGTCCGGAATCACCTGCCAGCCATGGCGGAACCACCTCTCAGACGTACAAGAACCACGTGCCGGACAAGCTGGAAACACTTACTGGACAGACTGGAACCACCTGCCGGCCACGCCTGAACCACGTGCCAAGCACGACGGAACCACCTGCTGGACACGTCAAAATCACCTGCGGGGTACACCAGAACCACTTGGAGAACTCTCCGGGATGACCTGCCGGGCATGCTGGAACCACCTCTCAGACGTACCAGAAGCACGTGGCGGACACCCCAGCACCACCTGCCGGACAGACCGCAACCACCTGCCGGACAGACCGCAACCATTGGCTCGACCCGCCGGAACCACCGCCGGACATGCAAACTCACCTACCGGCTACGCCAGAACCACTTGGCGAACTCTCCGGAATCACCTGCCGGGCATGCCGGAACCAACTCTCAGACATGCCAGAACCACGTGCCAATGACCCCAGAAGCACCTGCCGAGCACGCTGGAACCACCTGCTCGACTCGCCAGAACCACCTGCCGGACACGCCAAAATCACCAGCCGGCTACTCCACAACCACTTGTCGGACACTCCAGAATCACCTGCCGTTCATGTTGGAACCAGCTCTCAGAGGTGCCACAACAACATGCTGGAGACTGCGGAAGCACCTGCTGAGAAGGCCGGAAGTTCCTGATCCACTCCACAGAACCACCTGCTGGACACGCCAAAATCACCTGCCGGCTACGCCACAACCAGTTGGTGAACACTTCGGAATCAACTTCCGGGCTTCCTGGAAGCACCTGCCGGTCACGCCAATATCAACTGCCAGCTACGCCAGAACCGCTTGGCGGACACTCCGGAAACACCTGTCGGGCCTGCCAGAACCACATCTCAGACGTGCCAGAACCATGTGCCCGAGATGCCGGAACCACACCCCGAACAGACGGAAACCACCTGCCAGACCCGCCTGAACCACCTGCCGAGCACACTGGAACCACCGGCTCGACTCGCCGGAACCACCTACCTGACACGCAAAAACCACCGGCCGGGTATGCCAGAACCACTTGGTGGTCACTCCGGAATCATCTGCCAGACATGCCAGAAGCAGCTCTCAGACACACCAGAACAACCTGCCGGAGACGCCAGAAGCACCTGCTGAGCATGCCTGAGCCACGTGCTCGATTCACAAGAAACACCTGCCGCACACGTCAAAATCACCTGCCTGCTACACCAGAAGCACTTGGCAGACAAGCCGGAATCACGTGAAGGGCATGCCGTCACAATCTCTCAGACGTGCCAGAACCTCGTGCCGGACACCCCAGAACACCCTGCCGGACAGACCGGAACCACCTGCCGGACACGCCGGAACCACCGGCGCGACTCGCCGCAACCACCCCCGGACATGCAAAATCACCTGCCGGCTACGCCAGTAACACTTGGCGAACACACCGGAATCACCTGCCGGGCATGTCGGAAGCACCTCTCAGACATGTCAGAACCACGTGCCAAGGACACCGGAAGCACCTGCCGAGCACGCCGGAACCACCTGCTCGACTCGCCAGAACCACCTGCCGCACACGCCAAAATCACCTGCCAGGTATGCCAGAACCACTTTGTGGACACTCCGAAATCATCTGCCGGACATGCCAGAACCAGCTCTCAGACACCCCAGAACCACATGCCGGACACCACGGAAGCACCTGCTGAGCATGCCTGAGCCACCTGCTCGACTCGCAAGAAACACCTGCCAGACACGCCAAAATCACCTGCCGAGTACGCCAGAACCACTTGGCGGACACTCCGGAATCACAGGTCGGGCATGTCGGAAGCACCTCTCAGACTTTCCAGAAACATGTTCCGGAAACGACGGTACCACCTGCCGAGTATGCCGGAACCACCTGATCCACTCCCGAGGACCACCTGCTGGACACGCCAGAATCACCTGCTGGCTACGCCAGAACCACTCGGCAGACACTCCGGAATAAGCTGCCGGGCATGCCGGAACCACCTCTTAGACATGCCAGAAGGACGTGTCGGACACGCCGGAAACACCTACCGGACAGACCGGAACCACCTGCCAGACATCCCGAAACCACCTGCCGAGCACGCCGGAGCCGCCTGCTCGATAGGCCGGAACCACCTGCCAGACAGGCCAAAATCAACAGCTGGCTATGCCTGAACCACCTGGCGGACAGTCCAAAATCACCTTCCTGGCATGCAGGAACCACCTCTCAGACGTAACAGAACCACGTTCCGGACACGCTGGAACCACATCCTGGACAGACTGGAACCACCTGCCGAGCTCGCCGGAACCACCTGCTCGACTGGCAGGACAATCGTGCCGGACACGCCAAAAGGAACTGCCGGCTACACCAGAACCACTTAACCGACACTCCAGAATCACCTGCCTGGCATGCCAGAACCACCTCTCAGACGTGCCAGAAGCACGTGCCGGACATGCCGGAATGACCTACGGGACAGACCGGAACCACCTGCCTGACATGCCCGAACCACCTGCCGAGCACGCCAGAGCCACCTGCTCCCCTTGCTGGAACCACCTGCCAGACAGGCCAAAATCAACAGCTGGCTGTGCGAGAACCACCTGGGGGACAGTCCGGAATCACCTGCCAGCCATGGCGGAACCACCTCTCAGACGTACCAGAACCACGTGCCGGACAATCTGGAAACACGTACTGGACAGACTGGAACCACCTGCCGGCCACGCCTGAACCACCTGCCGAGCACGACAGAACCACCTGCCGGACACGCCAAAATCACCTGCGGGCTACTCCACAACCACTTGGAGGACTCTCCGGGATGACCTGCCGGGCATGCTGGAACCACCTCTCAGACGCGCCAGAACCATGTGGCAGAGAGTCCGGAATCACCTGTTGGGCAAGTGGAACCACCTCTGAGATGTACCAGAACCAACTGCCGGACACGCCAAAATCACCTGCCGGCTACGCCAGAACCACTTGGCGGACACTCCGGAATCAGCTGCCAGGCATGCCAGCACAACCACTCAGAAGTGCCAGAAGCACGTGCCGGACAGGCTGTAACCATCTCCCGGACAGACTGGAACCACAGGAAACACTCGCCGGAACCACCTGCTTGACTCACCGGTCCCACCTGCAGGACACACCAAAATCACCTGCCCGCTACACCAGAACCACTTGGGGCACAAGCCGGAATCACGTGAAGGGCATGCCGGCACAACCTCACAGACGTGCCAGAACCTCCTGCCGGACACCTCAGAACCACCTGCCAGACAGACTGCAACCACCTGCCGGACATGCGGGAACCACCGGCTCGACCCGCCGGAACCCCTGCCAGACATGCAAAATCACCTGCCGGCTACACCAGAACCACTTGGCAAACACTCCAGAATCACCTGCCTGGCATGCCAGAACCACCTCTCACACGTTCCAGAAGCACGTGCCGGACATGCCTGAACGACCTATCGGACAGAACGGAACCACCTGCCAGACACGCCGGAACCACCTGCTGAACACGCCACAGCCACCTGCTCGACTCGCCGGATCCACCGGCCGGACAGGCCAATATCAACTGCTGGCTATGCCAGAACCACCTGGGGGACAGTCCGGAATCACCTGCCAGCCATGGCGGAACCACCTCTCAGACGTACAAGAACCACGTGCCGGACAAGCTGGAAACACTTACTGGACAGACTGGAACCACCTGCCGGCCACGCCTGAACCACCTGCCGAGCACGATGGAACCACCTGCCGGACACGCCAAAATCACCTGCGGGGTACACCAGAACCACTTGGAGAACTCTCCGGGATGACCTGCCGGGCATGCTGGAACCACCTCTCAGACGTACCAGAAGCACGTGGCGGACACCCCAGCACCACCTGCCGGACAGACCGCAACCACCTGCCGGACAGGCCGGAACCACCGGCTCGACCCGCCGGAACCACCGCCGGACATGCAAAATCACCTGCCGGCTACGCCAGAACCACTTGGCGAACACTCCGGAATCACCTGCCGGGCATGCCGGAACCACCTCGCAGACATGCCAGAACCACGTGCCAATGACCCCGGAAGCACCTGCCGAGCACGCCGGAACCACCTGCTCGACTCGCCAGAACCACCTGCCGGACACGCCAAAATCACCTGCCGGCTACGCCACAACCTCTCGGCAGGCACTCCGGTATCAGCTGCCGGGCATGCCGGAACCACCTCTCAGAGGTGCCAGAACCACATGCCGGAGAGACTGGAAGCAACTGCCGAACTCGCCGGAAACACCTGCTGGACATGCCGGAACCACCTGCCTGACAGTCCAAAATCATATGCCGGCTATGCCAAAAACACTTGGTGGACACTCCAGAATCACCTGGAGGGCATGCCGGAACCACGTCATGGACAGACTGCAAACACCTGCCGGACACGCCAGAACCACCTTCTCGACTCGCCAGAACCACCTGCCGGACACGCCAAAATCACCTGCCGGCTACGCCACAACCAGTTGGTGAACACTTCGGAATCACCTGCCGCGCTTGCCAGAACCACCTGCCGGTCACGCCAAAATCACCTGCCGGCTACGCCAGAACCACTCGGCAGAGACTCCAGAACCACCTCCAGGACAGACCGGAATCACCTGCCGGACACGCCGGAACCACCTGCTCGACTCGCCAGAACCACCTGCCGGACACGCCAAAATGACCTGCCGGCTACGCCAGAACCACTGGGCAGAGACTCCGGAACCACCTCCAGGACAGACCGGAATCACCTGCCGGACACGCCGGGACCACCTGCTTGACTCGCGAGAACCACCTGCCGGACACGCCAAAATCACCAGCCGGCTACTCCACAACCACTTGTCGGACACTCCAGAATCACCTGCCGGGCATGTGGGAACCACCTCTCAGAGGTGCCACAACAACATGCTGGAGACTGCGGAAGCACCTGCTGAAAAGGCCGGAAGTTCCTGATCCACTCCACAGAACCACCTGCTGGACACGCCAAAATCACCTGCCGGCTACGCCACAACCAGTTGGTGAACACTTCGGAATCAACTGCCGGGCTTGCTGGAAGCACCTGCCGGTCACGCCAATATCACCTGCCAGCTACGCCAGAACCGCTTGGCGGACACTCCGGAAACACCTGTCGGGCCTGCCAGAACCACATCTCAGACGTGCCAGAACCATGTGCCCGAGATGCCGGAACCACACCCCGAACAGACTGAAACCACCTGCCAGACCCGCCTGAACCACCTGCCGAGCACACTGGAACCACCTGCTCGACTCGCCGGAACCACCTACCTGACACGCAAAAACCACCGGCCGGGTATGCCAGAACCACTTGGTGGTCACTCCGGAATCATCTGCCAGACATGCCAGAAGCAGCTCTCAGACACACCAGAACAACCTGCCGGAGACGCCAGAAGCACCTGCTGAGCATGCCTGAGCCACCTGCTCGACTCGCAGGAAACACCTGCCAGACGCGCCAAAATGACCTGCCTGCTACACCTGAAGCACTTGGCAGACAAGCCGGAATCATGTGAAGGGCCTGCCGTCACAATCTCTCAGACGTGCCAGAACCTCGTGCCGGACACCCCAGAACACCCTGCCGGACAGACCGGAACCACCTGCCGGACACGCCGGAACCACCGGCGCGACTCGCCGCAACCACCCCCGGACATGCAAAATCTCCTGCCGGCTACGCCAGAAACACTTGGCGAACACACCGGAATCACCTGCCGGGCATGTCGGAAGCACCTCTCAGACATGTCAGAACCACGTGCCAAGGACACCGGAAGCACCTGCCGAGCACGCCGGAACCACCTGCTCGACTCGCCAGAACCACCTGCCGCACACGCCAAAATCACCTGCCAGGTATGCCAGAACCACATTGTGGACACTCAGAAATCATCTGCTGGACATGCCAGAACCAGCTCTCAGACACACCAGAACCACATGCCGGACACGCCGGAAGCACCTGCTGAGCATGCCTGAGCCACCTGCTCGACTCGCAAGAAACACCTGCCGGACACGCCAAAATCACCTGCCGAGTACGCCAGAACCACTTGGCGGACACTCCGGAATCACAGGTCGGGCATGCCGGAACCACCTCTCAGACTTGCCAGAACCATGTTCCGGACACGCCGGTACCACCTGCCGAGTATGCCGGAACCACCTGATCCACTCCCGAGGACCACCTGCTGGACACGCCAAAATCACCTGCTGGCTACGCCAGAACCACTCGGCAGACACTCCGGAATAAGCTTCCGGGCATGCCGGAACCACCTCTTAGACATGCCAGAAGGACGTGTCGGACACGCCGGAAACACCTACCAGACAGACCGGAACCACCTGCCAGACATCCGGGAACCACCTGCCGAGCACGCCGGAGCCGCTTGCTCGATAGGCCGAAACCACCTGCCAGACAGGCCAAAATCAACAGCTGGCTATGCCTGAACCACCTGGCGGACAGTCCAAAATCACCTGCCTGGCATGCAGGAACCACCTCTCAGACGTAACAGAACCACATTCCGGACACGCTGGAACCACATCCTGGACAGACTGGAACCACCTGCCGAGCTCGCCGGAGCCACCTGCTCGACTGGCAGGACAATCGTGCCGGACACGCCAAAAGGGACTGCCGGCTACACCAGAACCACTTAACCGACACTCCAGAATCACCTGCCTGGCATGCCAGAACCACCTCTCAGACGTGCCAGAAGCACGTGCCGGACATGCCGGAACGACCTACGGGACAGACCGGAACCACCTGCCTGACATGCCCGAACCACCTGCCGAGCACGCCAGAGCCACCTGCTCCCCTTGCCGGAACCACCTGCCAGACAGGCCAAAATCAACAGCTGGCTGTGCGAGAACCACCTGGGGGACAGTCCGGAATCACCTGCCAGCCATGGCGGAACCACCTCTCAGACGTACCAGAACCACGTGCCGGACAATCTGGAAACACGTACTGGACAGACTGGAACCACCTGCCGGCCACGCCTGAACCACCTGCCGAGCACGACGGAACCACCTGCCGGACACGCCAAAATCACCTGCGGGCTACTCCACAACCACTTGGAGGACTCTCCGGGATGACCTGCCGGGCATGCTGGAACCACCTCTCAGACGCGCCAGAACCATGTGGCAGAGAGTCCGGAATCACCTGTTGGGCATGTGGAACCACCTCTGATACGTACCAGAACCACCTGCCGGACACGCCAAAATCACCTGCCGGCTACGCCAGAACCACTTGGCGGACACTCCGGAATCACCTGCCGGGCATGCCAGCACAACCTCTCAGAAGTGCCAGAAGCACGTGCCGGACAGGCCGGAACCATCTCCCGGACAGACTGGAACCACAGGAAACACTCGCCGGAACCACCTGCTTGACTCACCGGTCCCACCTGCAGGACACACCAAAATCACCTGCCCGCTACACCAGAACCACATGGGGCACAAGCCGGAATCATGTGAAGGGCATGCCGGCACAACCTGAAGACGTGCCAGAACCTCCTGCCGGACACCTCAGAACCACCTGCCAGACAGACTGCAACCACCTGCCGGACACGCGGGAACCACAGTCTCGACCCGCCGGAACCACTGCCACACATGCAAAATCACCTGCCGGCTACACCAGAACCACTTGGCAAACACTCCGGAATCACCTGCCGGGCATGCCGGAACCACCTCTCAGACATGCCAGAACCACGTGCCAATGACACCAGAAGCACCTGCCGAGCATGCCGGAACCACCTGCTCGACTCGCCAGAACCACCTGCCAGTCATGCAAAAATCACCTGCCGGCTTCGCCACAACCAGTTGGTGAACACTTCCCCATCACCTGCCGGGCTTGCTGGAACCACCTGCCGGTCATGTCATGTCCACTCCCGAGGACCACCTGCTGGACCGCCAAAATCACCTGCTGGCTACGCCAGAACCACTCGGCAGACACTCCGGAATAACCTGCCGGGCATGCCGGAACCACCTCTTAGACATGCCAGAAGGACGTGTCGGACACGCCGGAAACACCTACCGGACAGACCGGAACCACCTGCCAGACATCCCGGAACCACTTGCCGAGCACGCCGGAGCCGCCTGCTCGATAGGCCGGAACCACCTGCCAGACAGACCAAAATCAACAGCTGGCTATGCTAGAACCACCTGGCGGACAGTCAAAAATCACCTGCCTGGCATGCAGGAACCACCTCTCAGACGTAACACAACCACGTTCCGGACACGCTGGAACCACATCCTGGACAGACTGGAACCACCTGCCAAGCCCACCGGAACCACCTGCTCGACTGGCAGGACAATCGTGCCTGACACGCCAAAAGGAGCTGCCGGCTACACCAGAACCACTTAACCGACACTCCAGAATAACCTGCCGGGCATGCCGGAACCACCTCTTAGACATGCCTGAAGGACGTGTCGGACACGCCGGAAACACCTACCGGACAGACCGGAACCACCTGCCAGACATCCCGGAACCACTTGCCGAGCACGCCGGAGCCGCCTGCTCGATAGGCCGGAACCACCTGCCAGACAGGCCAAAATCAACAGCTGGCTATGCGAGAACCATCTGGGGGACAGTCCGGAATCACCTGCCAGCCATGGCGGAACCACCTCTCAGACGTACCAGAACCACGTGCCGGACACGCCAAAATCACCTGCGGGCTACTCCACAACCACTTGGAGGACTCTCCGGGATGACCTGCCGGGCATGCTGGAACCACCTCTCAGACGCGCCAGAACCATGTGGCAGAGAGTCCAGAATCACCTGTTGGGCATGTGGAACCACCTCTGAGACGTACCAGAACCACCTGCCGGACACGCCAAAATCACCTGCCGGCTACGCCAGAACCACTTGGCGGACACTCCGGAATCACCTGCCGGGCATGCCAGCACAACCTCTCAGAAGTGCCAGAAGCACGTGCCGGACAGGCCGGAACCATATCCCGGACAGACTGGAACCACAGGAAACACTCGCCGGAACCACCTGCTTGACTCACCGGTCCCACCTGCAGGACACACCAAAATCACCTGCCCGCTACACCAGAACCACTTTGGGGACAAGCCGGAATCACGTGAAGGGCATGCCGGCACAACCTCACAGACGTGCCAGAACCTCCTGCCGGACACCTCAGAACCACCTGCCAGACAGACTGCAACCACCTGCCGGACACGCGGGAACCACAGGCTCGACCCGCCGGAACCCCTGCCAGACATGCAAAATCACCTGCCGGCTACACCAGAACCACTTGGCAAACACTCTGGAATCACCTGCTGGGCATGCCAGAACCACCTCTCACACGTTCCAGAAGCACGTGCCGGACATGCCTGAACGACCTATCGGAGAGAACGGAACCACCTGCCAGACACGCCGGAACCACCTGCTGAACACGCCACAGCCACCTGCTCGACTCGCCGGATCCACCGGCCGGACAGGCCAATATCAACTGCTGGCTATGCCAGAACCACCTGGGGGACAGTCCGGAATCACCTGCCAGCCATGGCGGAACCACCTCTCAGACGTACAAGAACCACGTACCGGACAATCTGGAAACACGTCCTGGACAGACTGGAACCACCTGCCGGCCACGACTGAACCACCTGCCGAGCACGATGGAACCACCTGCCGGACACGCCAAAATCACCTGCGGGGTACACCAGAACCACTTGGAGAACTCTCCGGGATGACCTGCCGGGCATGCTGGAACCACCTCTCAGACGTACCAGAAGCACGTGGCGGACACCCCAGCACCACCTGCCGGACAGACCGCAACCACCTGCCGGACAGGCCGGAACCACTGGCTCGACCCGCTGGAACCACCGCCGGACATGCAAAATCACCTGCCGGCTACGCCAGAACCACTTGGCGAACACTCCGGTATCACCTGCCGGGCATGCCGGAACCACCTCTCAGACATGCCAGAACCACGTGCCAATGACCCCGGAAGCACCTGCCGAGCACGACGGAACCACCTGCTCGGCTCGCCAGAACCACCTGCCGGACACGCCAAAATCACCTGCCGGCTACGCCAGAACCACTTGGCGAACACTCCGGAATCACCTGCCGGGCATGCCGGAACCATCTCTCAGAGGTGCCAGAACCACATGCCGGAGAGACTGGAAGCAACTGCCGAACTCGCCGGAAACAACTGCTGGACATGCCGGAACCACCTGCCTGACAGTCCAAAATCATATGCCGGCTATGCCAAAACCACTTGGTGGACACTCCAGAATCACCTGGAGGGCATGCCGGAACCACGTCATGGACAGAATGCAAACACCTGACGGACACGCCAGAACCACCTTCTCGACTCGCCAGAACCACCTGCCGGACACGCCAAAATCACCTGCCGGCTACGCCACAACCAGTTGGTGAACACTTCGGAATCACCTGCCGCGCTTGCCAGAACCACCTGCCGGTCACGCCAAAATCACCTGCCGGCTACGCCAGAACCACTCGGCAGAGACTCCGGAACCACTTCCAGGACAGACCGGAATCACCTGCCGGACACGCCGGAACCACCTGCTCGACTCGCCAGAACCACCTGCCGGACACGCCAAAATCACCTGCCGGCTACGCCAGAACCACTGGGCAGAGACTCCGGAACCACCTCCAGGACAGACCGGAATCACCTGCCGGACACGCCGGGACCACCTGCTTGACTCGCCAGAACCACCTGCCGGACACGCCAAACTCACCAGCCGGCTAATCCACAACCACTTGTCGGACACTCCAGAATCACCTGCCGGGCATGTTGGAACCACCTCTCAGAGGTGCCACAACAACATGCTGGAGACTGCGGAAGCACCTGCTGAGAAGGCCGGAACCACCTGATCCACTCCCGAGGACCACCTGCTGGACACGCCAAAATCACCTGCTGGCTACGCCAGAACCACTCGGCAGACACTCCGGAATCACAGGTCGGGTGTGCCGGAACCACCTCTCAGACTTGCCAGAACCATGTTCCGGACACGCCGGTACCACCTGCCGAGTATGCCGGAACCACCTGATCCACTCCCGAGGACCACCTGCTGGACACGCCAAAATCACCTGCTGGCTATGCCGGAACCACTCGGCAGACACTCCGGAATAAGCTGCCGGGCATGCCGGAACCACCTCTTAGACATGCCAGAAGGACGTGTCGGACACGCCGGAAACACCTACCGGACAGACCGGAACCACCTGCCAGACATCCCGGAACCACATGCCGAGCACGCCGGAGCCGCCTGCTCGATAGGCCGGAACCACCTGCCAGACAGGCCAAAATCAACAGCTGGCTATGCTAGAACCACGTGGCGGACAGTCCAAAATCACCTGCCTGGCATGCAGGAACCACCTCTCAAACGTAACACAACCACGTTCCGGACACGCTGGAACCACATCCTGGACAGACTGGAACCACCTGCCGAGCTCGCCGGAACCACCTGCTCGACTGGCAGGACAATCGTGCCGGACACGCCAAAAGGAACTGCCGGCTACACCAGAACCACTTAACCGACACTCCAGAATCACCTGCCTGGCATGCCAGAACCACCTCTCAGACGTGCCAGAAGCACGTGCCGGACATGCCGGAACGACCTACGGGACAGACCGGAACCACCTGCCTGACATGCCCGAACCACCTGCCGAGCACGCCAGAGCCACCTGCTCCCCTTGCCGGAACCACCTGCCAGACAGGCCAAAATCAACAGCTGGCTGTGCGAGAACCACCTGGGGGACAGTCCGGAATCACCTGCCAGCCATGGCGGAACCACCTCTCAGACGTACCAGAACCACGTGCCGGACAATCTGGAAACACGTACTGGACAGACTGGAACCACCTGCCGGCCACGCCTGAACCACCTGCCGAGCACGATGGAACCACCTGCCGGACACGCCAAAATCACCTGCGGGCTACTCCACAACCACTTGGAGGACTCTCCGGGATGACCTGCCGGGCATGCTGGAACCACCTCTCAGACGCGCCAGAACCATGTGGCAGAGAGTCCGGAATCACCTGTTGGGCAAGTGGAACCACCTCTGAGACGTACCAGAACCAACTGCCGGACACGCCAAAATCACCTGCCGGCTACGCCAGAACCACTTGGCGGACACTCCGGAATCACCTGCCGGGCATGCCAGCACAACCTCTCAGAAGTGCCAGAAGCACGTGCCGGACAGGCTGGAACCATCTCCCGGACAGACTGGAACCACAGGAAACACTCGCCAGAACCACCTGCTTGACTCACCGGTCCCACCTGCAGGACACACCAAAATCACCTGCCCGCTACACCAGAACCAATTGGGGCACAAGCCGGAATCACGTGAAGGGCATGCCGGCACAACCTCACAGACGTGCCAGAACCTCCTGCCGGACACCTCAGAACCACCTGCCAGACAGACTGCAACCACCTGCCGGACACGCGGGAACCACCGGCTCGACCCGCCGGAACCCCTGCCAGACATGCAAAATCACCTGCCGGCTACACCAGAACCACTTGGCAAACACTCCAGAATCACCTGCCTGGCATGCCAGAACCACCTCTCACACGTTCCAGAAGCACGTGCCGGACATGCCTGAACGACCTATCGGAGAGAACGGAACCACCTGCCAGACACGCCGGAACCACCTGCTGAACACGCCACAGCCACCTGCTCGACTCGCCGGATCCACCGGCCGGACAGGCCAATATCAACTGCTGGCTATGCCAGAACCACCTGGGGGACAGTCCGGAATCACCTGCCAGCCATGGCGGAACCACCTCTCAGACGTACAAGAACCACGTGCCGGACAAGCTGGAAACACTTACTGGACAGACTGGAACCACCTGCCGGCCACGCCTGAACCACCTGCCGAGCACGATGGAACCACCTGCCGGACACGCCAAAATCACCTGCGGGGTACACCAGAACCACTTGGAGAACTCTCCGGGATGACCTGCCGGGCATGCTGGAACCACCTCTCAGACGTACCAGAAGCACGTGGCGGACACCCCAGCACCACCTGCCGGACAGACCGCAACCACCTGCCGGACAGGCCGGAACCACCGGCTCGACCCGCCGGAACCACCGCCGGACATGCAAAATCACCTGCCGGCTATGCCAGAACCACTTGGCGAACACTCCGGAATCACCTGCCGGGCATGCCGGAACCACCTCTCAGACATGCCAGAACCACGTGCCAATGACCCCGGAAGCACCTGCCGAGCACGCCGGAACCACCTGCTCGGCTCGCCAGAACCACCTGCCGGACACGCCAAAATCACCTGCCGGCTACGCCACAACCTCTCGGCAGGCACTCCGGTATCAGCTGCCGGGCATGCCGGAAGCATCTCTCAGAGGTGCCAGAACCACATGCCGGAGAGACTGGAAGCAACTGCCGAACTCGCCGGAAACACCTGCTGGACATGCCGGAACCACCTGCCTGACAGTCCAAAATCATATGCCGGCTATGCCAAAACCACTTGGTGGACACTCCAGAATCACCTGGAGGGCATGCCGGAACCACGTCATGGACAGACTGCAAACACCTGCCGGACACGCCAGAACCACCTTCTCGACTCGCCAGAACCACCTGCCGGACACGCCAAAATCACCTGTGGGCTACTCCACAACCACTTGGAGGACTCTCCGGGATGACCTGCCGGGCATGCTGGAACCACCTCTCAGACGCGCCAGAACCATGTGGCAGAGAGTCCAGAATCACCTGTTGGGCATGTGGAACCACCTCTGAGACGTACCAGAACCACCTGCCGGACACGCCAAAATCACCTGCCGGCTACGCCAGAACCACTTGGCGGACACTCCGGAATCACCTGCCGGGCATGCCAGCACAACCTCTCAGAAGTGCCAGAAGCACGTGCCGGACAGGCCGGAACCATATCCCGGACAGACTGGAACCACAGGAAACACTCGCCGGAACCACCTGCTTGACTCACCGGTCCCACCTGCAGGACACACCAAAATCACCTGCCCGCTACACCAGAACCACTTTGGGGACAAGCCGGAATCACGTGAAGGGCATGCCGGCACAACCTCACAGACGTGCCAGAACCTCCTGCCGGACACCTCAGAACCACCTGCCAGACAGACTGCAACCACCTGCCGGACACGCGGGAACCACAGGCTCGACCCGCCGGAACCCCTGCCAGACATGCAAAATCACCTGCCGGCTACACCAGAACCACTTGGCAAACACTCTGGAATCACCTGCTGGGCATGCCAGAACCACCTCTCACACGTTCCAGAAGCACGTGCCGGACATGCCTGAACGACCTATCGGAGAGAACGGAACCACCTGCCAGACACGCCGGAACCACCTGCTGAACACGCCACAGCCACCTGCTCGACTCGCCGGATCCACCGGCCGGACAGGCCAATATCAACTGCTGGCTATGCCAGAACCACCTGGGGGACAGTCCGGAATCACCTGCCAGCCATGGCGGAACCACCTCTCAGACGTACAAGAACCACGTGCCGGACAATCTGGAAACACGTCCTGGACAGACTGGAACCACCTGCCGGCCACGACTGAACCACCTGCCGAGCACGATGGAACCACCTGCCGGACACGCCAAAATCACCTGCGGGGTACACCAGAACCACTTGGAGAACTCTCCGGGATGACCTGCCGGGCATGCTGGAACCACCTCTCAGACGTACCAGAAGCACGTGGCGGACACCCCAGCACCACCTGCCGGACAGACCGCAACCACCTGCCGGACAGGCCGGAACCACTGGCTCGACCCGCTGGAACCACCGCCGGACATGCAAAATCACCTGCCGGCTACGCCAGAACCACTTGGCGAACACTCCGGTATCACCTGCCGGGCATGCCGGAACCACCTCTCAGACATGCCAGAACCACGTGCCAATGACCCCGGAAGCACCTGCCGAGCACGACGGAACCACCTGCTCGACTCGCCAGAACCACCTGCCAGACACGCCAAAATCACCTGCCGGCTACGCCAGAACCACTCGGCGAACACTCCGGAATCACCTGCCGGGCATGCCGGAACCATCTCTCAGAGGTGCCAGAACCACATGCCGGAGAGACTGGAAGCAACTGCCGAACTCGCCGGAAACAACTGCTGGACATGCCGGAACCACCTGCCTGACAGTCCAAAATCATATGCCGGCTATGCCAAAACCACTTGGTGGACACTCCAGAATCACCTGGAGGGCATGCCGGAACCACGTCATGGACAGAATGCAAACACCTGCCGGACACGCCAGAACCACCTTCTCGACTCGCCAGAACCACCTGCCGGACACGCCAAAATCACCTGCCGGCTACGCCACAACCAGTTGGTGAACACTTCGGAATCACCTGCCGCGCTTGCCAGAACCACCTGCCGGTCACGCCAAAATCACCTGCCGGCTACGCCAGAACCACTCGGCAGAGACTCCGGAACCACTTCCAGGACAGACCGGAATCACCTGCCGGACACGCCGGAACCACCTGCTCGACTCGCCAGAACCACCTGCCGGACACGCCAAAATCACCTGCCGGCTACGCCAGAACCACTGGGCAGAGACTCCGGAACCACCTCCAGGACAGACCGGAATCACCTGCCGGACACGCCGGGACCACCTGCTTGACTCGCCAGAACCACCTGCCGGACACGCCAAACTCACCAGCCGGCTAATCCACAACCACTTGTCGGACACTCCAGAATCACCTGCCGGGCATGTTGGAACCACCTCTCAGAGGTGCCACAACAACATGCTGGAGACTGCGGAAGCACCTGCTGAGAAGGCCGGAACCACCTGATCCACTCCCGAGGACCACCTGCTGGACACGCCAAAATCACCTGCTGGCTACGCCAGAACCACTCGGCAGACACTCCGGAATCACAGGTCGGGCGTGCCGGAACCACCTCTCAGACTTGCCAGAACCATGTTCCGGACACGCCGGTACCACCTGCCGAGTATGCCGGAACCACCTGATCCACTCCCGAGGACCACCTGCTGGACACGCCAAAATCACCTGCTGGCTATGCCGGAACCACTCGGCAGACACTCCGGAATAAGCTGCCGGGCATGCCGGAACCACCTCTTAGACATGCCAGAAGGACGTGTCGGACACGCCGGAAACACCTACCGGACAGACCGGAACCACCTGCCAGACATCCCGGAACCACATGCCGAGCACGCCGGAGCCGCCTGCTCGATAGGCCGGAACCACCTGCCAGACAGGCCAAAATCAACAGCTGGCTATGCTAGAACCACGTGGCGGACAGTCCAAAATCACCTGCCTGGCATGCAGGAACCACCTCTCAAACGTAACACAACCACGTTCCGGACACGCTGGAACCACATCCTGGACAGACTGGAACCACCTGCCGAGCTCGCCGGAACCACCTGCTCGACTGGCAGGACAATCGTGCCGGACACGCCAAAAGGAACTGCCGGCTACACCAGAACCACTTAACCGACACTCCAGAATCACCTGCCTGGCATGCCAGAACCACCTCTCAGACGTGCCAGAAGCACGTGCCGGACATGCCGGAACGACCTACGGGACAGACCGGAACCACCTGCCTGACATGCCCGAACCACCTGCCGAGCACGCCAGAGCCACCTGCTCCCCTTGCCGGAACCACCTGCCAGACAGGCCAAAATCAACAGCTGGCTGTGCGAGAACCACCTGGGGGACAGTCCGGAATCACCTGCCAGCCATGGCGGAACCACCTCTCAGACGTACCAGAACCACGTGCCGGACAATCTGGAAACACGTACTGGACAGACTGGAACCACCTGCCGGCCACGCCTGAACCACCTGCCGAGCACGACGGAACCACCTGCCGGACACGCCAAAATCACCTGCGGGCTACTCCACAACCACTTGGAGGACTCTCCGGGATGACCTGCCGGGCATGCTGGAACCACCTCTCAGACGCGCCAGAACCATGTGGCAGAGAGTCCGGAATCACCTGTTGGGCAAGTGGAACCACCTCTGAGACGTACCAGAACCAACTGCCGGACACGCCAAAATCACCTGCCGGCTACGCCAGAACCACTTGGCGGACACTCCGGAATCACCTGCCGGGCATGCCAGCACAACCTCTCAGAAGTGCCAGAAGCACGTGCCGGACAGGCTGGAACCATCTCCCGGACAGACTGGAACCACAGGAAACACTCGCCAGAACCACCTGCTTGACTCACCGGTCCCACCTGCAGGACACACCAAAATCACCTGCCCGCTACACCAGAACCAATTGGGGCACAAGCCGGAATCACGTGAAGGGCATGCCGGCACAACCTCACAGACGTGCCAGAACCTCCTGCCGGACACCTCAGAACCACCTGCCAGACAGACTGCAACCACCTGCCGGACACGCGGGAACCACCGGCTCGACCCGCCGGAACCCCTGCCAGACATGCAAAATCACCTGCCGGCTACACCAGAACCACTTGGCAAACACTCCAGAATCACCTGCCTGGCATGCCAGAACCACCTCTCACACGTTCCAGAAGCACGTGCCGGACATGCCTGAACGACCTATCGGAGAGAACGGAACCACCTGCCAGACACGCCGGAACCACCTGCTGAACACGCCACAGCCACCTGCTCGACTCGCCGGATCCACCGGCCGGACAGGCCAATATCAACTGCTGGCTATGCCAGAACCACCTGGGGGACAGTCCGGAATCACCTGCCAGCCATGGCGGAACCACCTCTCAGACGTACAAGAACCACGTGCCGGACAAGCTGGAAACACTTACTGGACAGACTGGAACCACCTGCCGGCCACGCCTGAACCACCTGCCGAGCACGATGGAACCACCTGCCGGACACGCCAAAATCACCTGCGGGGTACACCAGAACCACTTGGAGAACTCTCCGGGATGACCTGCCGGGCATGCTGGAACCACCTCTCAGACGTACCAGAAGCACGTGGCGGACACCCCAGCACCACCTGCCGGACAGACCGCAACCACCTGCCGGACAGGCCGGAACCACCGGCTCGACCCGCCGGAACCACCGCCGGACATGCAAAATCACCTGCCGGCTATGCCAGAACCACTTGGCGAACACTCCGGAATCACCTGCCGGGCATGCCGGAACCACCTCTCAGACATGCCAGAACCACGTGCCAATGACCCCGGAAGCACCTGCCGAGCACGCCGGAACCACCTGCTCGGCTCGCCAGAAACACCTGCCGGACACGCCAAAATCACCTGCCGGCTACGCCACAACCTCTCGGCAGGCACTCCGGTATCAGCTGCCGGGCATGCCGGAACCATCTCTCAGAGGTGCCAGAACCACATGCCGGAGAGACTGGAAGCAACTGCCGAACTCGCCGGAAACACCTGCTGGACATGCCGGAACCACCTGCCTGACAGTCCAAAATCATATGCCGGCTATGCCAAAACCACTTGGTGGACACTCCAGAATCACCTGGAGGGCATGCCGGAACCACGTCATGGACAGACTGCAAACACCTGCCGGACACGCCAGAACCACCTTCTCGACTCGCCAGAACCACCTGCCGGACACGCCAAAATCACCTGTGGGCTACTCCACAACCACTTGGAGGACTCTCCGGGATGACCTGCCGGGCATGCTGGAACCACCTCTCAGACGCGCCAGAACCATGTGGCAGAGAGTCCAGAATCACCTGTTGGGCATGTGGAACCACCTCTGAGACGTACCAGAACCACCTGCCGGACACGCCAAAATCACCTGCCGGCTACGCCAGAACCACTTGGCGGACACTCCGGAATCACCTGCCGGGCATGCCAGCACAACCTCTCAGAAGTGCCAGAAGCACGTGCCGGACAGGCCGGAACCATATCCCGGACAGACTGGAACCACAGGAAACACTCGCCGGAACCACCTGCTTGACTCACCGGTCCCACCTGCAGGACACACCAAAATCACCTGCCCGCTACACCAGAACCACTTTGGGGACAAGCCGGAATCACGTGAAGGGCATGCCGGCACAACCTCACAGACGTGCCAGAACCTCCTGCCGGACACCTCAGAACCACCTGCCAGACAGACTGCAACCACCTGCCGGACACGCGGGAACCACAGGCTCGACCCGCCGGAACCCCTGCCAGACATGCAAAATCACCTGCCGGCTACACCAGAACCACTTGGCAAACACTCTGGAATCACCTGCTGGGCATGCCAGAACCACCTCTCACACGTTCCAGAAGCACGTGCCGGACATGCCTGAACGACCTATCGGAGAGAACGGAACCACCTGCCAGACACGCCGGAACCACCTGCTGAACACGCCACAGCCACCTGCTCGACTCGCCGGATCCACCGGCCGGACAGGCCAATATCAACTGCTGGCTATGCCAGAACCACCTGGGGGACAGTCCGGAATCACCTGCCAGCCATGGCGGAACCACCTCTCAGACGTACAAGAACCACGTGCCGGACAATCTGGAAACACGTCCTGGACATACTGGAACCACCTGCCGGCCACGACTGAACCACCTGCCGAGCACGATGGAACCACCTGCCGGACACGCCAAAATCACCTGCGGGGTACACCAGAACCACTTGGAGAACTCTCCGGGATGACCTGCCGGGCATGCTGGAACCACCTCTCAGACGTACCAGAAGCACGTGGCGGACACCCCAGCACCACCTGCCGGACAGACCGCAACCACCTGCCGGACAGGCCGGAACCACTGGCTCGACCCGCTGGAACCACCGCCGGACATGCAAAATCACCTGCCGGCTACGCCAGAACCACTTGGCGAACACTCCGGTATCACCTGCCGGGCATGCCGGAACCACCTCTCAGACATGCCAGAACCACGTGCCAATGACCCCGGAAGCACCTGCCGAGCACGACGGAACCACCTGCTCGGCTCGCCAGAACCACCTGCCGGACACGCCAAAATCACCTGCCGGCTACGCCAGAACCACTTGGCGAACACTCCGGAATCACCTGCCGGGCATGCCGGAACCATCTCTCAGAGGTGCCAGAACCACATGCCGGAGAGACTGGAAGCAACTGCCGAACTCGCCGGAAACAACTGCTGGACATGCCGGAACCACCTGCCTGACAGTCCAAAATCATATGCCGGCTATGCCAAAACCACTTGGTGGACACTCCAGAATCACCTGGAGGGCATGCCGGAACCACGTCATGGACAGAATGCAAACACCTGCCGGACACGCCAGAACCACCTTCTCGACTCGCCAGAACCACCTGCCGGACACGCCAAAATCACCTGCCGGCTACGCCACAACCAGTTGGTGAACACTTCGGAATCACCTGCCGCGCTTGCCAGAACCACCTGCCGGTCACGCCAAAATCACCTGCCGGCTACGCCAGAACCACTCGGCAGAGACTCCGGAACCACTTCCAGGACAGACCGGAATCACCTGCCGGACACGCCGGAACCACCTGCTCGACTCGCCAGAACCACCTGCCGGACACGCCAAAATCACCTGCCGGCTACGCCAGAACCACTGGGCAGAGACTCCGGAACCACCTCCAGGACAGACCGGAATCACCTGCCGGACACGCCGGGACCACCTGCTTGACTCGCCAGAACCACCTGCCGGACACGCCAAACTCACCAGCCGGCTAATCCACAACCACTTGTCGGACACTCCAGAATCACCTGCCGGGCATGTTGGAACCACCTCTCAGAGGTGCCACAACAACATGCTGGAGACTGCGGAAGCACCTGCTGAGAAGGCCGGAACCACCTGATCCACTCCCGAGGACCACCTGCTGGACACGCCAAAATCACCTGCTGGCTACGCCAGAACCACTCGGCAGACACTCCGGAATCACAGGTCGGGCGTGCCGGAACCACCTCTCAGACTTGCCAGAACCATGTTCCGGACACGCCGGTACCACCTGCCGAGTATGCCGGAACCACCTGATCCACTCCCGAGGACCACCTGCTGGACACGCCAAAATCACCTGCTGGCTATGCCGGAACCACTCGGCAGACACTCCGGAATAAGCTGCCGGGCATGCCGGAACCACCTCTTAGACATGCCAGAAGGACGTGTCGGACACGCCGGAAACACCTACCGGACAGACCGGAACCACCTGCCAGACATCCCGGAACCACATGCCGAGCACGCCGGAGCCGCCTGCTCGATAGGCCGGAACCACCTGCCAGACAGGCCAAAATCAACAGCTGGCTATGCTAGAACCACGTGGCGGACAGTCCAAAATCACCTGCCTGGCATGCAGGAACCACCTCTCAAACGTAACACAACCACGTTCCGGACACGCTGGAACCACATCCTGGACAGACTGGAACCACCTGCCGAGCTCGCCGGAACCACCTGCTCGACTGGCAGGACAATCGTGCCGGACACGCCAAAAGGAACTGCCGGCTACACCAGAACCACTTAACCGACACTCCAGAATCACCTGCCTGGCATGCCAGAACCACCTCTCAGACGTGCCAGAAGCACGTGCCGGACATGCCGGAACGACCTACGGGACAGACCGGAACCACCTGCCTGACATGCCCGAACCACCTGCCGAGCACGCCAGAGCCACCTGCTCCCCTTGCCGGAACCACCTGCCAGACAGGCCAAAATCAACAGCTGGCTGTGCGAGAACCACCTGGGGGACAGTCCGGAATCACCTGCCAGCCATGGCGGAACCACCTCTCAGACGTACCAGAACCACGTGCCGGACAATCTGGAAACACGTACTGGACAGACTGGAACCACCTGCCGGCCACGCCTGAACCACCTGCCGAGCACGATGGAACCACCTGCCGGACACGCCAAAATCACCTGCGGGCTACTCCACAACCACTTGGAGGACTCTCCGGGATGACCTGCCGGGCATGCTGGAACCACCTCTCAGACGCGCCAGAACCATGTGGCAGAGAGTCCGGAATCACCTGTTGGGCAAGTGGAACCACCTCTGAGACGTACCAGAACCAACTGCCGGACACGCCAAAATCACCTGCCGGCTACGCCAGAACCACTTGGCGGACACTCCGGAATCACCTGCCGGGCATGCCAGCACAACCTCTCAGAAGTGCCAGAAGCACGTGCCGGACAGGCTGGAACCATCTCCCGGACAGACTGGAACCACAGGAAACACTCGCCAGAACCACCTGCTTGACTCACCGGTCCCACCTGCAGGACACACCAAAATCACCTGCCCGCTACACCAGAACCAATTGGGGCACAAGCCGGAATCACGTGAAGGGCATGCCGGCACAACCTCACAGACGTGCCAGAACCTCCTGCCGGACACCTCAGAACCACCTGCCAGACAGACTGCAACCACCTGCCGGACACGCGGGAACCACCGGCTCGACCCGCCGGAACCCCTGCCAGACATGCAAAATCACCTGCCGGCTACACCAGAACCACTTGGCAAACACTCCAGAATCACCTGCCTGGCATGCCAGAACCACCTCTCACACGTTCCAGAAGCACGTGCCGGACATGCCTGAACGACCTATCGGAGAGAACGGAACCACCTGCCAGACACGCCGGAACCACCTGCTGAACACGCCACAGCCACCTGCTCGACTCGCCGGATCCACCGGCCGGACAGGCCAATATCAACTGCTGGCTATGCCAGAACCACCTGGGGGACAGTCCGGAATCACCTGCCAGCCATGGCGGAACCACCTCTCAGACGTACAAGAACCACGTGCCGGACAAGCTGGAAACACTTACTGGACAGACTGGAACCACCTGCCGGCCACGCCTGAACCACCTGCCGAGCACGATGGAACCACCTGCCGGACACGCCAAAATCACCTGCGGGGTACACCAGAACCACTTGGAGAACTCTCCGGGATGACCTGCCGGGCATGCTGGAACCACCTCTCAGACGTACCAGAAGCACGTGGCGGACACCCCAGCACCACCTGCCGGACAGACCGCAACCACCTGCCGGACAGGCCGGAACCACCGGCTCGACCCGCCGGAACCACCGCCGGACATGCAAAATCACCTGCCGGCTATGCCAGAACCACTTGGCGAACACTCCGGAATCACCTGCCGGGCATGCCGGAACCACCTCTCAGACATGCCAGAACCACGTGCCAATGACCCCGGAAGCACCTGCCGAGCACGCCGGAACCACCTGCTCGGCTCGCCAGAACCACCTGCCGGACACGCCAAAATCACCTGCCGGCTACGCCACAACCTCTCGGCAGGCACTCCGGTATCAGCTGCCGGGCATGCCGGAAGCATCTCTCAGAGGTGCCAGAACCACATGCCGGAGAGACTGGAAGCAACTGCCGAACTCGCCGGAAACACCTGCTGGACATGCCGGAACCACCTGCCTGACAGTCCAAAATCATATGCCGGCTATGCCAAAACCACTTGGTGGACACTCCAGAATCACCTGGAGGGCATGCCGGAACCACGTCATGGACAGACTGCAAACACCTGCCGGACACGCCAGAACCACCTTCTCGACTCGCCAGAACCACCTGCCGGACACGCCAAAATCACCTGCCGGCTACGCCACAACCAGTTGGTGAACACTTCGGAATCACCTGCCGCGCTTGCCAGAACCACCTGCCGGTCACGCCAAAATCACCTGCCGGCTACGCCAGAACCACTCGGCAGAGACTCCGGAACCACCTCCAGGACAGACCGGAATCACCTGCCGGACACGCCGGAACCACCTGCTCGACTCGCCAGAACCACCTGCCGGACACGCCAAAATCACCTGCCGGCTACGCCAGAACCACTTGTCGGACACTCCAGAATCACCTGCCGGGCATGTTGGAACCACCTCTCAGAGGTGCCACAACAACATGCTGGAGACTGCGGAAGCACCTGCTGAGAAGGCCGGAAGTTCCTGATCCACTCCACAGAACCACCTGCTGGACACGCCAAAATCACCTGCCGGCTACGCCACAACCAGTTGGTGAACACTTCGTAATCAACTGCCGGGCTTGCTGGAAGCACCTGCCGGTCATGCCAATATCACCTGCCAGCTACGCCAGAACCGCTTGGCGGACACTCCGGAAACACCTGTCGGGCCTGCCAGAACCACATCTCAGACGTGCCAGAACCATGTGCCCGAGATGCCGGAACCACACCCCGAACAGACTGAAACCACCTGCCAGACGCGCCTGAACCACCTGCCGAGCGCACTGGAACCACCTGCTCGACTCGCCGGAACCACCTACCTGACACGCAAAAACCACCGGCCGGGTATGCCAGAACCACTTGGTGGTCACTCCGGAATCATCTGCCAGACATGCCAGAAGCAGCTCTCAGACACACCAGAACAACCTGCCAGAGACGCCAGAAGCACCTGCTGAGCATGCCTGAGCCACCTGCTCGACTCGCAAGAAACACCTGCCAGACACGCCAAAATCACCTGCCTGCTACACCAGAAGCACTTGGCAGACAAGCCAGAATCACGAGAAGGGCATGCCGTCACAATCTCTCAGACGTGCCAGAACCTCGTGCTGGACACCCCAGAACACCCTGCCGGACACACCGGAACCACCTGCCGGACACGCCGGAACCACCGGGGCGACTCGCCGGAACCACCCCCGGACATGCAAAATCACCTGCCGGCTACGCCAGAAACACTTGGCGAACACACCGGAATCACCTGCCGGGCATGTCGGAAGCACCTCTCAGACATGTCAGAACCACGTGCCAAGGACACCGGAAGCACCTGCCGAGCACGCCGGAACCACCTGCTCGACTCGCCAGAACCACCTGCCGCACACGCCAAAATCACCTGCCAGGTATGCCAGAACCACTTTGTGGACACTCCGAAATCATCTGCCGGACATGCCAGAACCAGCTCTCAGACACACCAGAACCACATGCCGGACACGCCGGAAGCACCTGCTGAGCATGCCTGAGCCACCTGCTCGACTCGCAAGAAACACCTGCCGGACACGCCAAAATCACCTGCCGAGTACGCCAGAACCACTTGGCGGACACTCCGGAATCACAGGTCGGGCATGCCGGAACCACCTCTCAGACTTGCCAGAACCATGTTCCGGACACGCCGGTACCACCTGCCGAGTATGCCGGAACCACCTGATCCACTCCCGAGGACCACCTGCTGGACACGCCAAAATCGCCTGCTGGCTACGCCAGAACCACTCGGCAGACACTCCGGAATAAGCTGCCGGGCATGCCGGAACCACCTCTTAGACATGCCAGAAGGACGTGTCGGACACGCCGGAAACACCTACCGGACAGACCGGAACCACCTGCCAGACATCCTGGAACCACATGCCGAGCACGCCGGAGCCGCCTGCTCGATAGGCCGGAACCACCTGCCAGACAGGCCAAAATCAACAGCTGGCTATGCGAGAACCACCTGGCGGACAGTCCAAAATCACCTGCCTGACATGCAGGAACCACCTCTCAGACGTAACAGAACCACGTTCCGGACACACTGGAACCACATCCTGGACAGAGTGGAACCACCTGCCGGCCACGCCTGAACCACCTGCCGAGCACGACGGAACCACCTGCCGGACACGCCAAAATCACCTGCGGGCTACTCCACAACCACTTGGAGGACTCTCCGGGATGACCTGCCGGGCATGCTGGAACCACCTCTCAGACGCGCCAGAACCATGTGGCAGAGAGTCCGGAATCACCTGTTGGGCAAGTGGAACCACCTCTGAGACGTACCAGAACCAACTGCCGGACACGCCAAAATCACCTGCGGGGTACACCAGAACCACTTGGAGAACTCTCCGGGATGACCTGCCGGGCATGCTGGAACCACCTCTCAGACGTACCAGAAGCACGTGGCGGACACCCCAGCACCACCTGCCGGACAGACCGCAACCACCTGCCGGACAGGCCGGAACCACTGGCTCGACCCGCTGGAACCACCGCCGGACATGCAAAATCACCTGCCGGCTACGCCAGAACCACTTGGCGAGCACTCCGGTATCACCTGCCGGGCATGCCGGAACCACCTCTCAGACATGCCAGAACCACGTGCCAATGACCCCGGAAGCACCTGCCGAGCACGACGGAACCACCTGCTCGGCTCGCCAGAACCACCTGCCGGACACGCCAAAATCACCTGCCGGCTACGCCAGAACCACTTGGCGAACACTCCGGAATCACCTGCCGGGCATGCCGGAACCATCTCTCAGAGGTGCCAGAACCACATGCCGGAGAGACTGGAAGCAACTGCCGAACTCGCCGGAAACAACTGCTGGACATGCCGGAACCACCTGCCTGACAGTCCAAAATCATATGCCGGCTATGCCAAAACCACTTGGTGGACACTCCAGAATCACCTGGAGGGCATGCCGGAACCACGTCATGGACAGAATGCAAACACCTGCCGGACACGCCAGAACCACCTTCTCGACTCGCCAGAACCACCTGCCGGACACGCCAAAATCACCTGCCGGCTACGCCACAACCAGTTGGTGAACACTTCGGAATCACCTGCCGCGCTTGCCAGAACCACCTGCCGGTCACGCCAAAATCACCTGCCGGCTACGCCAGAACCACTCGGCAGAGACTCCGGAACCACTTCCAGGACAGACCGGAATCACCTGCCGGACACGCCGGAACCACCTGCTCGACTCGCCAGAACCACCTGCCGGACACGCCAAAATCACCTGCCGGCTACGCCAGAACCACTGGGCAGAGACTCCGGAACCACCTCCAGGACAGACCGGAATCACCTGCCGGACACGCCGGGACCACCTGCTTGACTCGCCAGAACCACCTGCCGGACACGCCAAACTCACCAGCCGGCTAATCCACAACCACTTGTCGGACACTCCAGAATCACCTGCCGGGCATGTTGGAACCACCTCTCAGAGGTGCCACAACAACATGCTGGAGACTGCGGAAGCACCTGCTGAGAAGGCCGGAACCACCTGATCCACTCCCGAGGACCACCTGCTGGACACGCCAAAATCACCTGCTGGCTACGCCAGAACCACTCGGCAGACACTCCGGAATCACAGGTCGGGCGTGCCGGAACCACCTCTCAGACTTGCCAGAACCATGTTCCGGACACGCCGGTACCACCTGCCGAGTATGCCGGAACCACCTGATCCACTCCCGAGGACCACCTGCTGGACACGCCAAAATCACCTGCTGGCTATGCCGGAACCACTCGGCAGACACTCCGGAATAAGCTGCCGGGCATGCCGGAACCACCTCTTAGACATGCCAGAAGGACGTGTCGGACACGCCGGAAACACCTACCGGACAGACCGGAACCACCTGCCAGACATCCCGGAACCACATGCCGAGCACGCCGGAGCCGCCTGCTCGATAGGCCGGAACCACCTGCCAGACAGGCCAAAATCAACAGCTGGCTATGCTAGAACCACGTGGCGGACAGTCCAAAATCACCTGCCTGGCATGCAGGAACCACCTCTCAAACGTAACACAACCACGTTCCGGACACGCTGGAACCACATCCTGGACAGACTGGAACCACCTGCCGAGCTCGCCGGAACCACCTGCTCGACTGGCAGGACAATCGTGCCGGACACGCCAAAAGGAACTGCCGGCTACACCAGAACCACTTAACCGACACTCCAGAATCACCTGCCTGGCATGCCAGAACCACCTCTCAGACGTGCCAGAAGCACGTGCCGGACATGCCGGAACGACCTACGGGACAGACCGGAACCACCTGCCTGACATGCCCGAACCACCTGCCGAGCACGCCAGAGCCACCTGCTCCCCTTGCCGGAACCACCTGCCAGACAGGCCAAAATCAACAGCTGGCTGTGCGAGAACCACCTGGGGGACAGTCCGGAATCACCTGCCAGCCATGGCGGAACCACCTCTCAGACGTACCAGAACCACGTGCCGGACAATCTGGAAACACGTACTGGACAGACTGGAACCACCTGCCGGCCACGCCTGAACCACCTGCCGAGCACGATGGAACCACCTGCCGGACACGCCAAAATCACCTGCGGGCTACTCCACAACCACTTGGAGGACTCTCCGGGATGACCTGCCGGGCATGCTGGAACCACCTCTCAGACGTGCCAGAACCATGTGGCAGAGAGTCCGGAATCACCTGTTGGGCAAGTGGAACCACCTCTGAGACGTACCAGAACCAACTGCCGGACACGCCAAAATCACCTGCCGGCTACGCCAGAACCACTTGGCGGACACTCCGGAATCACCTGCCGGGCATGCCAGCACAACCTCTCAGAAGTGCCAGAAGCACGTGCCGGACAGGCTGGAACCATCTCCCGGACAGACTGGAACCACAGGAAACACTCGCCAGAACCACCTGCTTGACTCACCGGTCCCACCTGCAGGACACACCAAAATCACCTGCCCGCTACACCAGAACCAATTGGGGCACAAGCCGGAATCACGTGAAGGGCATGCCGGCACAACCTCACAGACGTGCCAGAACCTCCTGCCGGACACCTCAGAACCACCTGCCAGACAGACTGCAACCACCTGCCGGACACGCGGGAACCACCGGCTCGACCCGCCGGAACCCCTGCCAGACATGCAAAATCACCTGCCGGCTACACCAGAACCACTTGGCAAACACTCCAGAATCACCTGCCTGGCATGCCAGAACCACCTCTCACACGTTCCAGAAGCACGTGCCGGACATGCCTGAACGACCTATCGGAGAGAACGGAACCACCTGCCAGACACGCCGGAACCACCTGCTGAACACGCCACAGCCACCTGCTCGACTCGCCGGATCCACCGGCCGGACAGGCCAATATCAACTGCTGGCTATGCCAGAACCACCTGGGGGACAGTCCGGAATCACCTGCCAGCCATGGCGGAACCACCTCTCAGACGTACAAGAACCACGTGCCGGACAAGCTGGAAACACTTACTGGACAGACTGGAACCACCTGCCGGCCACGCCTGAACCACCTGCCGAGCACGATGGAACCACCTGCCGGACACGCCAAAATCACCTGCGGGGTACACCAGAACCACTTGGAGAACTCTCCGGGATGACCTGCCGGGCATGCTGGAACCACCTCTCAGACGTACCAGAAGCACGTGGCGGACACCCCAGCACCACCTGCCGGACAGACCGCAACCACCTGCCGGACAGGCCGGAACCACCGGCTCGACCCGCCGGAACCACCGCCGGACATGCAAAATCACCTGCCGGCTATGCCAGAACCACTTGGCGAACACTCCGGAATCACCTGCCGGGCATGCCGGAACCACCTCTCAGACATGCCAGAACCACGTGCCAATGACCCCGGAAGCACCTGCCGAGCACGCCGGAACCACCTGCTCGGCTCGCCAGAACCACCTGCCGGACACGCCAAAATCACCTGCCGGCTACGCCACAACCTCTCGGCAGGCACTCCGGTATCAGCTGCCGGGCATGCCGGAAGCATCTCTCAGAGGTGCCAGAACCACATGCCGGAGAGACTGGAAGCAACTGCCGAACTCGCCGGAAACACCTGCTGGACATGCCGGAACCACCTGCCTGACAGTCCAAAATCATATGCCGGCTATGCCAAAACCACTTGGTGGACACTCCAGAATCACCTGGAGGGCATGCCGGAACCACGTCATGGACAGACTGCAAACACCTGCCGGACACGCCAGAACCACCTTCTCGACTCGCCAGAACCACCTGCCGGACACGCCAAAATCACCTGCCGGCTACGCCACAACCAGTTGGTGAACACTTCGGAATCACCTGCCGCGCTTGCCAGAACCACCTGCCGGTCACGCCAAAATCACCTGCCGGCTACGCCAGAACCACTCGGCAGAGACTCCGGAACCACCTCCAGGACAGACCGGAATCACCTGCCGGACACGCCGGAACCACCTGCTCGACTCGCCAGAACCACCTGCCGGACACGCCAAAATCACCTGCCGGCTACGCCAGAACCACTTGTCGGACACTCCAGAATCACCTGCCGGGCATGTTGGAACCACCTCTCAGAGGTGCCACAACAACATGCTGGAGACTGCGGAAGCACCTGCTGAGAAGGCCGGAAGTTCCTGATCCACTCCACAGAACCACCTGCTGGACACGCCAAAATCACCTGCCGGCTACGCCACAACCAGTTGGTGAACACTTCGTAATCAACTGCCGGGCTTGCTGGAAGCACCTGCCGGTCATGCCAATATCACCTGCCAGCTACGCCAGAACCGCTTGGCGGACACTCCGGAAACACCTGTCGGGCCTGCCAGAACCACATCTCAGACGTGCCAGAACCATGTGCCCGAGATGCCGGAACCACACCCCGAACAGACTGAAACCACCTGCCAGACGCGCCTGAACCACCTGCCGAGCGCACTGGAACCACCTGCTCGACTCGCCGGAACCACCTACCTGACACGCAAAAACCACCGGCCGGGTATGCCAGAACCACTTGGTGGTCACTCCGGAATCATCTGCCAGACATGCCAGAAGCAGCTCTCAGACACACCAGAACAACCTGCCAGAGACGCCAGAAGCACCTGCTGAGCATGCCTGAGCCACCTGCTCGACTCGCAAGAAACACCTGCCAGACACGCCAAAATCACCTGCCTGCTACACCAGAAGCACTTGGCAGACAAGCCAGAATCACGAGAAGGGCATGCCGTCACAATCTCTCAGACGTGCCAGAACCTCGTGCTGGACACCCCAGAACACCCTGCCGGACACACCGGAACCACCTGCCGGACACGCCGGAACCACCGGGGCGACTCGCCGGAACCACCCCCGGACATGCAAAATCACCTGCCGGCTACGCCAGAAACACTTGGCGAACACACCGGAATCACCTGCCGGGCATGTCGGAAGCACCTCTCAGACATGTCAGAACCACGTGCCAAGGACACCGGAAGCACCTGCCGAGCACGCCGGAACCACCTGCTCGACTCGCCAGAACCACCTGCCGCACACGCCAAAATCACCTGCCAGGTATGCCAGAACCACTTTGTGGACACTCCGAAATCATCTGCCGGACATGCCAGAACCAGCTCTCAGACACACCAGAACCACATGCCGGACACGCCGGAAGCACCTGCTGAGCATGCCTGAGCCACCTGCTCGACTCGCAAGAAACACCTGCCGGACACGCCAAAATCACCTGCCGAGTACGCCAGAACCACTTGGCGGACACTCCGGAATCACAGGTCGGGCATGCCGGAACCACCTCTCAGACTTGCCAGAACCATGTTCCGGACACGCCGGTACCACCTGCCGAGTATGCCGGAACCACCTGATCCACTCCCGAGGACCACCTGCTGGACACGCCAAAATCGCCTGCTGGCTACGCCAGAACCACTCGGCAGACACTCCGGAATAAGCTGCCGGGCATGCCGGAACCACCTCTTAGACATGCCAGAAGGACGTGTCGGACACGCCGGAAACACCTACCGGACAGACCGGAACCACCTGCCAGACATCCTGGAACCACATGCCGAGCACGCCGGAGCCGCCTGCTCGATAGGCCGGAACCACCTGCCAGACAGGCCAAAATCAACAGCTGGCTATGCGAGAACCACCTGGCGGACAGTCCAAAATCACCTGCCTGACATGCAGGAACCACCTCTCAGACGTAACAGAACCACGTTCCGGACACGCTGGAACCACATCCTGGACAGAGTGGAACCACCTGCCGGCCACGCCTGAACCACCTGCCGAGCACGACGGAACCACCTGCCGGACACGCCAAAATCACCTGCGGGCTACTCCACAACCACTTGGAGGACTCTCCGGGATGACCTGCCGGGCATGCTGGAACCACCTCTCAGACGCGCCAGAACCATGTGGCAGAGAGTCCGGAATCACCTGTTGGGCAAGTGGAACCACCTCTGAGACGTACCAGAACCAACTGCCGGACACGCCAAAATCACCTGCCGGCTATGCCAGAACCACTTGGCGGACACTCCGGAATCACCTGCCGGGCATGCCAGCACAACCTCTCAGAAGTGCCAGAAGCACATGCCGGACAGGCTGGAACCATCTCCCGGACAGACTGGAACCACAGGAAACACTCGCCGGAACCACCTGCTTGACTCACCGGTCCCACCTGCAGGACACACCAAAATCACCTGCCCGCTACACCAGAACCACTTGGGGCACAAGCCGGAATCACGTGAAGGGCATGCCGGCACAACCTCACAGACGTGCCAGAACCTCCTGCCGGACACCTCAGAAACACCTGCCAGACAGACTGCAACCACCTGCCGTACACGCGGGAACCACCGGCTCGACCCGCCGGAACCCCTGCCAGACATGCAAAATCACCTGCCGGCTACACCAGAACCACTTGGCAAGCACTCCAGAATCACCTGCCTGGCATGCCAGAACCACCTCTCACACGTTCCAGAAGCACGTGCCGGACATGCCTGAACGACCTATCGGAGAGAACGGAACCACCTGCCAGACACGCCGGAACCACCTGCTGAACACGCCACAGCCACCTGCTCGACTCGCCGGATCCACCGGCCGGACAGGCCAATATCAACTGCTGGCTATGCCAGAACCACCTGGGGGACAGTCCGGAATCACCTGCCAGCCATGGCGGAACCACCTCTCAGACGTACAAGAACCACGTGCCGGACAAGCTGGAAACACTTACTGGACAGACTGGAACCACCTGCCGGCCACGCCTGAACCACCTGCCGAGCACGATGGAACCACCTGCCGGACACGCCAAAATCACCTGCGGGGTACACCAGAACCACTTGGAGAACTCTCCGGGATGACCTGCCGGGCATGCTGGAACCACCTCTCAGACGTACCAGAAGCACGTGGCGGACACCCCAGCACCACCTGCCGGACAGACCGCAACCACCTGCCGGACAGGCCGGAACCACCGGCTCGACCCGCCGGAACCACCGCCGGACATGCAAAATCACCTGCCGGCTATGCCAGAACCACTTGGCGAACACTCCGGAATCACCTGCCGGGCATGCCGGAACCACCTCTCAGACATGCCAGAACCACGTGCCAATGACCCCGGAAGCACCTGCCGAGCACGCCGGAACCACCTGCTCGGCTCGCCAGAACCACCTGCCGGACACGCCAAAATCACCTGCCGGCTACGCCACAACCACTCGGCAGGCACTCCGGTATCAGCTGCCGGGCATGCCGGAACCACCTCTCAGAGGTGCCAGAACCACATGCCGGAGAGACTGGAAGCAACTGCCGAACTCGCCGGAAACACCTGCTGGACATGCCGGAACCACCTGCCTGACATTCCAAAATCATATGCCGGCTATGCCAAAACCACTTGGTGGACACTCCAGAATCACCTGGAGGGCATGCCGGAACGACGTCATGGACAGAATGCAAACACCTGACGGACACGCCAGAACCACCTTCTCGACTCGCCAGAACCACCTGCCGGACACGCCAAAATCACCTGCCGGCTACGGCACAACCAGTTGGTGAACACTTCGGAATCACCTGCCGCGCTTGCCAGAACCACCTGCCGGTCACGCCAAAATCACCTGCCGGCTACGCTAGAACCACTCGGCAGAGACTCCGGAACCACCTCCAGGACAGACCGGAATCACCTGCCGGACACGCCGGGACCACCTGCTTGACTCGCCAGAACCACCTGCCGGACACGCCAAACTCACCAGCCGGCTACTTCACAACCACTTGTCGGACACTCCAGAATCACCTGCCGGGCATGTTGGAACCACCTCTCAGAGGTGCCACAACAACATGCTGGAGACTGCGGAAGCACCTGCTGAGAAGGCCGGAACCACCTGATCCACTCCCGAGGACCACCTGCTGGACACGCCAAAATCACCTGCTGGCTACGCCAGAACCATTCGGCAGACACTCCTTAATAAGCTGCCGGGCATGCCGGAACCACCTCTTAGACATGCCAGAAGGACGTGTCGGACACGCCGGAAACACCTACCAGACAGACCGGAACCACCTGCCAGACATCCGGGAACCACCTGCCGAGCACGCCGGAGCCGCCTGCTCGATAGGCCGAAACCACCTGCCAGACAGGCCAAAATCAACAGCTGGCTATGCCTGAACCACCTGGCGGACAGGCCAAAATCACCTGCCTGGCATGCAGGAACCACCTCTCAGACGTAACAGAACCACGTTCCGGACACGCTGGAACCACATCCTGGACAGACTGGAACCACCTGCCGAGCTCGCCGGAGCCACCTGCTCGACTGGCAGGACAATCGTGCCGGACACGCCAAAAGGGACTGCTGGCTACACCAGAACCACTTAACCGACACTCCAGAATCACCTGCCTGGCATGCCAGAACCACCTCTCAGACGTGCCAGAAGCACGTGCCGGACATGCCGGAACGACCTACGGGACAGACCGGAACCACCTGCCTGACATGCCGGAACCACCTGCCGAGCACGCCAGAGCCACCTGCTCCCATTGCCGGAACCACCTGCCAGACAGGCCAAAATCAACAGCTGGCTGTGCGAGAACCACCTGGGGGACAGTCCGGAATCACCTGCCAGCCATGGCGGAACCACCTCTCAGACGTACCAGAACCACGTGCCGGACAATCTGGAAACACGTACTGGACAGACTGGAACCACCTGCCGGCCACGCCTGAACCACCTGCCGAGCACGACGGAACCACCTGCCGGACACGCCAAAATCACCTGCGGGCTACTCCACAACCACTTGGAGGACTCTCCGGGATGACCTGCCGGGCATGCTGGAACCACCTCTCAGACGCGCCAGAACCATGTGGCAGAGAGTCCGGAATCACCTGTTGGCCATGTGGAACCACCTCTGATACGTACCAGAACCACCTGCCGGACACGCCAAAATCACCTGCTGGCTACGCCAGAACCACTTGGCGGACACTCCGGAATCACCTGCCGGGCATGCCAGCACAACCTCTCAGAAGTGCCAGAAGCACGTGCCGGACAGGCCGGAACCATCTCCCGGACAGACTGGAACCACAGGAAACACTCGCCGGAACCACCTGCTTGACTCACCGGTCCCACCTGCAGGACACACCAAAATCACCTGCCCGCTACACCAGAACCACTTGGGGCACAAGCCGGAATCACGTGAAGGGCATGCCGGCACAAACTCACAGACGTGCCAGAACCTCCTGCCGGACACCTCAGAACCACCTGCCAGACAGACTGCAACCACCTGCCGGACACGCGGGAACCACAGTCTCCACCCGCCGGAAACACTGCCACACATGCAAAATCACCTGCCGGCTACACCAGAACCACTTGGCAAACACTCCGGAATCACCTGCCGGGCATGCCGGAACCACCTCTCAGACATGCCAGAACCACGTGCCAATGACACCAGAAGCACCTGCCGAGCATGCCGGAACCACCTGCTCGACTCGCCAGAACCACCTGCCAGTCATGCAAAAATCACCTGCCGGCTTCGCCACAACCAGTTGGTGAACACTTCCCCATCACCTGCCGGGCTTGCTGGAACCACCTGCCGGTCATGTCAAAATCACCTGCCAACTACGCCAGAACCACTTGTCGACACTGCGGAAACACCTGTCGGGCCGGCCAGAACTACATCTCAGACGTGCCAGAACCTTGTGCGTGTGATGCCGGAACCACACCCCGAACAGACGGAGACCACCTGCCAGACCCGCCTGAACCACCTGCCGAGCACGCCGGAGCCACCTGTTCGACTCACCGGAAGCACCTGCCAGACAGGCCAAAATCAACAGCTGGCTATGCGAGAACCATCTGGCGGACAGTCCAGAATCACCTGCCGGGCATGCAGGAACCACCTCTCAGATATGACGGAACCACGAGCCGGACACGCTGGAACCACGTCCTGGACAGACTGGAACCACCTGCCGAGCACTCCGGAACCACCTGCTCGACTCGCACGACCCACGTGCTGGACACGCCAAAATGAACTTTCGGCTACACCAGAACCACTTACCCGACACTCCAGAATCACCTGCCTGGCATGCCAGAACCACCTCTCACACGTTCCAGAAGCACGTGCCGGACATGCCGGAACGACCGATCGGACAGAACGGAACCACCTGCCAGACATGCCGGAACCACCTGCTGAACACGCCACAGCCACCTGCTCGACTCGCCGGATCCACCGGCCGGACAGGCCAATATCAACTGCTGGCTATGCCAGAACCACCTGGGGGACAGTCCGGAATCACCTGCCAGCCATGGCGGAACCACCTCTCACACGTACAAGAACCACGTGCCGGACAAGCTGGAAACACTTACTGGACAGACTGGAACCACCTGCCGGCCACGCCTGAACCACCTGCCGAGCACGATGGAACCACCTCCCGGACACGCCAAAATCACCTGCGGGCTACACCAGAACCACTTGGAGAACTCTCCAGGATGAGCTGCCGGGCATGCTGGAACCATCTCTCAGACGTACCAGAAGCACGTGGCGGACACCCCAGCACCACCTGCCGGACAGACCGCAACCACCTGCCGGACAGGCCGGAACCACCGGCTCGACCCGCCAGAACCACCGCCGGACATGCAAAATCACCTGCCGGCTACGCCAGAACCACTTGGCGAACACTCCGGAATCACCTGCCGGGCATGCCGGAACCACCTCTCAGACATGCCAAAACCACGTGCCAATGACCCCGGAAGCACCTGCCGAGCACGCAGGAACCACCTGCTCGACTCGCCAGAACCACCTGCAGGACACGCCAAAATCACCTGCCGGCTACGCCACAACCACTCGGCAGGCACTCCGGTATCAGCTGCCGGGCATGCCGGAACCACCTCTCAGAGGTGCCAGAACCACATGCCGGAGAGACTGGAAGCAACTGCCGAACTCGCCGGAAACACCTGCTGGACATGCCGGAACCACCTGCCTGACAGTCCAAAATCATATGCCGGCTATGCCAAAACCACTTGGTGGACACTGCAGAATCACCTGGAGGGCATGCCGGAACCACGTCATGGACAGACTGCAAACACCTGCCGGACACGTCAGAACCACCTTCTCGACTCGCTAGAACCACCTGCCGGACACGCCAAAATCACCTGCCGGCTACGCCACAACCAGTTGGTGAACACTTCGGAATCACCTGCCGCGCTTGCCGGAACCACCTGCCGGTCACGCCAAAATCACCTGCCGGCTACGCCAGAACCACTCGGCAGAGACTCCGGAACCACCTCCAGGACAGACCGGAATCACCTGCCGGACACGCCGGAAGCACCTGCTCGACTCGCCAGAACCACCTGCCGGACACGCCAAAATCACCTGCCGGCTACGCCAGAACCACTGGGCAGAGACTCCGGAACCACCTCCAGGACAGACCGGAATCACCTGCCGGACACGCCGGGACCACCTGCTTGACTCGCGAGAACCACCTGCAGGACACACCAAAATCACCTGCCCGCTACACCAGAACCACTTGGGGCACAAGCCGGAATCACGTGAAGGGCATGCCGGCACAACCTCACAGACGTGCCAGAACCTCCTGCCGGACACCTCAGAACCACCTGCCAGACAGACTGCAACCACCTGCCGGACACGCGGGAACCACCGGCTCGACCCGCCGGAACCACTGCCAGACATGCAAAATCACCTGCCGGCTACACCAGAACCACTTGGCAAACACTCCGGAATCACCTGCCGGGCATGCCGGAACCACCTCTCAGACATCCAAGAACCACGTGCCAATGACACCAGAAGCACCTGCCGAGCATGCCGGAACCACCTGCTCGACTCGCCAGAACCACCTGCCAGTCATGCAAAAATCACCTGCCGGCTTCGCCACAACCAGTTGTTGAACACTACCCCATCACCTGCCGGGCTTGCTGGAACCACCTGCCGGTCATGTCAAAATCACCTGTCAACTACGCCAGAACCACTTGTCGACACTGCGGAAACACCTGTCGGGCCGGCCAGAACTACATCACAGACGTGCCAGAACCTTGTGCGTGTGATGCCGGAACCACACCCCGAACAGACGGAGACCACCTGCCAGACCCGCCTGAACCACCTGCCGAGCACGCCGGAGCCACCTGTTCGACTCACCGGAAGCACCTGCCGCACACGCCAAAATCAGATGCCAGGTATGCCAGAACCACTTTGTGGACACTCCGAAATCATCTGCCGGACATGCCAGAACCAGCTCTCAGACACACCAGAACCACATGCCGGACACGCCGGAAGCACCTGCTGAGCATGCCTGAGCCACCTGCTCGACTCGCAAGAAACACCTGCCGGACACGCCAAAATCACCTGCCGAGTACGCCAGAACCACTTGGCGGACACTCCGGAATCACAGGTCGGGCATGCCGGAACCACCTCTCAGACTTGCCAGAACCATGTTCCGGACACGCCGGTACCACCTGCCGAGTATGCCGGAACCACCTGATCCACTCCCGAGGACCACCTGCTGGACAGCCAAAATCACCTGCTGGCTACGCCAGAACCACTCGGCAGACACTCCGGAATAACCTGCCGGGCATGCCGGAACCACCTCTTAGACATGCCAGAAGGACGTGTCGGACACGCCGGAAACACCTACCGGACAGACCGGAACCACCTGCCAGACATCCCGGAACCACTTGCCGAGCACGCCGGAGCCGCCTGCTCGATAGGCCGGAACCACCTGCCAGACAGACCAAAATCAACAGCTGGCTATGCTAGAACCACCTGGCGGACAGTCAAAAATCACCTGCCTGGCATGCAGGAACCACCTCTCAGACGTAACAGAACCACGTTCCGGACACGCTGGAACCACATCCTGGACAGACTGGAACCACCTGCCAAGCCCACCGGAACCACCTGCTCGACTGGCAGGACAATCGTGCCTGACACGCCAAAAGGAGCTGCCGGCTACACCAGAACCACTTAACCGACACTCCAGAATAACCTGCCGGGCATGCCGGAACCACCTCTTAGACATGCATGAAGGACGTGTCGGACACGCCGGAAACACCTACCGGACAGACCGGAACCACCTGCCAGACATCCCGGAACCACTTGCCGAGGACGCCGGAGCCGCCTGCTCGATAGGCCGGAACCACCTGCCAGACAGGCCAAAATCAACAGCTGGCTATGCGAGAACCATCTGGCGGACAGTCCGGAATCACCTGCCGGGCATGCAGGAACCACCTCTCAGATGTAACGGAACCACGAGCCGGACACGCTGGAACCACGTCCTGGACAGACTGGAACCACCTGCCGAGCACTCCTGAACCACCTGCTCGACTCGCACGACCCACGTGCTGGACACGCCAAAATGAACTTTCGGCTACACCAGAACCACTTACCCGACACTCCTGAATCACCTGCCTGGCATGCCAGAACCACCTCTCACACGTTCCAGAAGCACGTGCCGGACATGCCGGAACGACCGATCGGACAGAACGGAACCACCTGCCAGACACGCCGGAACCACCTGCTGAACATGCCACAGCCACCTGCTCGACTCGCCGGATCCACCGGCCGGACAGGCCAATATCAACTGCTGGCTATGCCAGAACCACCTGGGGGACAGTCCGGAATCACCTGCCAGCCATGGCGGAACCACCTCTCAGACGTACAAGAACCACGTGCCGGACAAGCTGGAAACACTTACTGGACAGACTGGAACCACCTGCCGGCCACGCCTGAACCACCTGCCGAGCACGATGGAACCACCTGCCGGACACGCCAAAATCACCTGCGGGGTACACCAGAACCACTTGGAGAACTCTCCGGGATGACCTGCCGGGCATGCTGGAACCACCTCTCAGACGTACCAGAAGCACGTGGCGGACACCCCAGCACCACCTGCCGGACAGACCGCAACCACCTGCCGGACAGGCCGGAACCACCGGCTCGACCCGCCGGAACCACCGCCGGACATGCAAAATCACCTGCCGGCTACGCCAGAACCACTTGGCGAACACTCCGGAATCACCTGCCGGGCATGCCGGAACCACCTCTCAGACATGCCAGAACCACGTGCCAATGACCCCGGAAGCACCTGCCGAGCACGCCGGAACCACCTGCTCGACTCGCCAGAACCACCTGCCGGACACGCCAAAATCACCTGCCGGCTACGCCACAACCTCTCGGCAGGCACTCCGGTATCAGCTGTCGGGCATGCCGGAACCACCTCTCAGAGGTGCCAGAACCACATGCCGGAGAGACTGGAAGCAACTGCCGAACTCGCCGGAAACACCTGCTGGACATGCCGGAACCATCTGCCTGACAGTCCAAAATCATATGCCGGCTATGCCAAAACCACTTGGTGGACACTCCAGAATCACCTGGAGGGCATGCCGGAACCACGTCATGGACAGACTGCAAACACCTGCCGGACACGGCAGAACCAACTTCTCGACTCGCCAGAACCACCTGCCGCACACGCCAAAATCACCTGCCAGGTATGCCAGAACCACTTTGAGGACACTCCGAAATCATCTGCCGGACATGCCAGAACCAGCTCTCAGACACACCAGAACCACATGCCGGACACGCCGGAAGCACCTGCTGAGCATGCCTGAGCCACCTGCTCGACTCGCACGACCCACGTGCTGGACACGCCAAAATGAACTTTCGGCTACACCAGAACCACTTACCCGACACTACAGAAACACCTGCCTGGCATGCCAGAACCACCTCTCACAAGTTCCAGAAGCACGTGCCGGACACGCCGGAACGACCTATCGGACAGAACGGAACCACCTGCCAGACACGCCGGAACCACCTGCTGAACACGCCACAGCCACCTGCATGACTCGCCGGATCCACCGGCCGGACAGGCCAATATCAACTGCTGGCTATGCCAGAACCACCTGGGGGACAGTCCGGAATCACCTGCCAGCCATGGCGGAACCACCTCTCAGACGTACAAGAACCACGTGCCGGACAAGCTGGAAACACTTACTGGACAGACTGGAACCACTGCCGGCCACGCCTGAACCACCTGCCGAGCACGATGGAACCACCTGCCGGACACGCCAAAATCACCTGCGGGCTACACCAGAACCACTTGGAGAACTCTCCGGGATGACCTGCCGGGCATGCTGGAACCACCTCTAAGACGTACCAGAAGCACGTGGCGGACACCCCAGCACCACCTGCCGGACAGACCGCAACCACCTGCCGGACAGGCCGGAACCACCGGCTCGACCCGCCGGAACCACCGCCGGACATGCAAAATCACCTGCCAGCTACGCCAGAACCACTTGGCGAACACTCCGGAATCACCTGCCGGGCATGCCGGAACCACCTCTCAGACATGCCAGAACCACGTGCCAATGACCCCGGAAGCACCTGCCGAGCACGCCGGAACCACCTGCTCGACTCGCCAGAACCACCTGCCGGACACGCCAAAATCACCTGCCGAGTACGCCAGAACCACTTGGCGGACACTCCGGAATCACAGGTCGGGCATGCCGGAACCACCTCTCAGACTTGCCAGAACCATGTTCCGGACACGCCGGTACCACCTGCCGAGTATGCCGGAACCACCTGATCCACTCCCGAGGACCACCTGCTGGACCGCCAAAATCACCTGCTTGCTACGCCAGAACCACTCGGCAGACACTCCGGAATAAGCTGCCGGGCATGCCGGAACCACCTCTTAGACATGCCAGAAGGACGTGTCGGACACGCCGGAAACACCTACCGGACAGACCGGAACCACCTGCCAGACATCCCGGAACCACTTGCCGAGCACGCCGGAGCCGCCTGCTCGATAGGCCGGAACCACCTGCCAGACAGACCAAAATCAACAGCTGGCTATGCTAGAACCACCTTGCGGACAGTCAAAAATCACCTGCCTGGCATGCAGGAACCACCTCTCAGACGTAACAGAACCACGTTCCAGACACGCTGGAACCACATCCTGGACAGACTGGAACCACCTGCCAAGCCCACCGGAACCACCTGCTCGACTGGCAGGACAATCGTGCCTGACACGCCAAAAGGAACTGCCGGCTACACCAGAACCACTTAACCGACACTCCAGAATCACCTGCCGGGCATGCCGGAACCACCTCTTAGACATGCCTGAAGGACGTGTCGGACACGCCAGAAACACCTACCGGACAGACCGGAACCACCTGCCAGACATCCCGGAACCACATGCCGAGCACGCCGGAGCCGCCTGCTCGATAGGCCGGAACCACCTGCCAGACAGGCCAAAATCAACAGCTGGCTGTGCGAGAACCACCTGGGGGACAGTCCGGAATCACCTGCCAGCCATGGCGGAACCACCTCTCAGACGTACCAGAACCACGTGCCGGACAATCTGGAAACACGTACTGGACAGACTGGAACCACCTGCCGGCCACGCCTGAACCACCTGCCGAGCACGACGGAACCACCTGCCGGACACGCCAAAATCACCTGCGGGCTACTCCACAACCACTTGGAGGACTCTCCGGGATGACCTGCCGGGCATGCTGGAACCACCTCTCAGACGCGCCAGAACCATGTGGCAGAGAGTCCGGAATCACCTGTTGGCCATGTGGAACCACCTCTGATACGTACCAGAACCACCTGCCGGACACGCCAAAATCACCTGCCGGCTACGCCAGAACCACTTGGCGGACACTCCGGAATCACCTGCCGGGCATGCCAGCACAACCTCTCAGAAGTGCCAGAAGCACGTGCCGGACAGGCCGGAACCATCTCCCGGACAGACTGGAACCACAGGAAACACTCGCCGGAACCACCTGCTTGACTCACCGGTCCCACCTGCAGGACACACCAAAATCACCTGCCCGCTACACCAGAACCACTTGGGGCACAAGCCGGAATCACGTGAAGGGCATGCCGGCACAAACTCACAGACGTGCCAGAACCTCCTGCCGGACACCTCAGAACCACCTGCCAGACAGACTGCAACCACCTGCCGGACACGCGGGAACCACAGTCTCCACCCGCCGGAAACACTGCCACACATGCAAAATCACCTGCCGGCTACACCAGAACCACTTGGCAAACACTCCGGAATCACCTGCCGGGCATGCCGGAACCACCTCTCAGACATGCCAGAACCACGTGCCAATGACACCAGAAGCACCTGCCGAGCATGCCGGAACCACCTGCTCGACTCGCCAGAACCACCTGCCAGTCATGCAAAAATCACCTGCCGGCTTCGCCACAACCAGTTGGTGAACACTTCCCCATCACCTGCCGGGCTTGCTGGAACCACCTGCCGGTCATGTCAAAATCACCTGCCAACTACGCCAGAACCACTTGTCGACACTGCGGAAACACCTGTCGGGCCGGCCAGAACTACATCTCAGACGTGCCAGAACCTTGTGCGTGTGATGCCGGAACCACACCCCGAACAGACGGAGACCACCTGCCAGACCCGCCTGAACCACCTGCCGAGCACGCCGGAGCCACCTGTTCGACTCACCGGAAGCACCTGCCAGACAGGCCAAAATCAACAGCTGGCTATGCGAGAACCATCTGGCGGACAGTCCAGAATCACCTGCCGGGCATGCAGGAACCACCTCTCAGATATGACGGAACCACGAGCCGGACACGCTGGAACCACGTCCTGGACAGACTGGAACCACCTGCCGAGCACTCCGGAACCACCTGCTCGACTCGCACGACCCACGTGCTGGACACGCCAAAATGAACTTTCGGCTACACCAGAACCACTTACCCGACACTCCAGAATCACCTGCCAGCCATGGCGGAACCACCTCTCAGACGTACCAGAACCACGTGCCGGACAATCTGGAAACACGTACTGGACAGACTGGAACCACCTGCCGAGCACGACGGAACCACCTGCCGGACACGCCAAAATCACCTGCGGACTACTCCACAACCACTTGGAGGACTCTCCGGGATGACCTGCCGGGCATGCTGGAACCACCTCTCAGACGCGCCAGAACCATGTGGCAGAGAGTCCGGAATCACCTGTTGGGCATGTGGAACCACCTCTGAGACGTACCAGAACCACCTGCCGGACACGCCAAAATCACCTGCCGGCTACGCCAGAACCACTTGGCGGACACTCCGGAATCACCTGCCGGGCATGCCAGCACAACCTCTCAGAAGTGCCAGAAGCACGTGCCGGACAGGCCGGAACCATATCCCGGACAGACTGGAACCACAGGAAACACTCGCCGGAACCACCTGCTTGACTCACCGGTCCCACCTGCAGGACACACCAAAATCACCTGCCCGCTACACCAGAACCACTTTGGGGACAAGCCGGAATCACGTGAAGGGCATGCCGGCACAACCTCACAGACGTGCCAGAACCTCCTGCCGGACACCTCAGAACCACCTGCCAGACAGACTGCAACCACCTGCCGGACACGCGGGAACCACAGGCTCGACCCGCCGGAACCCCTGCCAGACATGCAAAATCACCTGCCGGCTACACCAGAACCACTTGGCAAACACTCTGGAATCACCTGCTGGGCATGCCGGAACCACCTCTCAGACATGCCAGAACCACGTGCCAATGACCCCGGAAGCACCTGCCGAGCACGCCGGAACCACCTGCTCGACTCGCCAGAACCACCTGCCGGACACGCCAAAATCACCTGCCGGCTCCGCCACAACCACTCGGCAGGCACTCCGGTATCAGCTGCCGGGCATGCCGGAACCACCTCTCAGAGGTGCCAGAACCACATCCCGGAGAGACTGGAAGCAACTGCCGAACTCGCCGGAAACACCTGCTGGACATGCCGGAACCACCTTCCTGACAGTCCAAAATCATATGATGGCTATGCCAAAACCACTTGGTGGACACTGCAGAATCACCTGTAGGGCATGCCGGAACCACGTCATGGACAGACTGCAAACACCTGCCGGACACGCCAGAACCACCTTCTCGACTCGCCAGAACCACCTGCCGGACACGCCAAAATCACCTGCCGGCTACGCCACAACCAGTTGGTGAACACTTCGGAATCACCTGCCGCGCTTGCCGGAACCACCTGCCGGTCATGCCAAAATCACCTGCCGGCTACGCCAGAACCACTCGGCAGAGACTCCGGAACCACCTCCAGGACAGACCGGAATCACCTGCCGGACACGCCGGGACCACCTGCTCGACTCACCAGAACCACCTGCCGGACACGCCAAAATCACCTGCCAGCTACTCCACAACCACTTGTCGGACACTCCAGAATCACCTGCCGTGCATGTTGGAACCACCTCTCATAGGTGCCACAACAACATGCTGGAGACTGCGGAAGCACCTGCTGAGAAGGCCGGAAGTTCCTGATCCACTCCACAGAACCACCTGCTGGACACGCCAAAATGACCTGCCGGCTACGCCACAACCAGTTGGTGAACACTTCGGAATCAACTGCCGGGCTTGCTGGAAGCACCTGCCGGTCACGCCAATATCACCTGCCAGCTACGCCAGAACCGCTTGGCGGACACTCCGGAAACACCTGTCGGGCCTGCCAGAACCACATCTCAGACGTGCCAGAACCATGTGACCGAGATGCCGGAACCACACCCCGAACAGACTGAAACCACCTGCCAGACGCGCCTGAACCACCTGCCGAGCACACTGGAACCACCTGCTCGACTCGCCGGAAGCACCTACCTGACACGCAAAAACCACCGGCCGGGTATGCCAGAACCACTTGGTGGTCACTCCGGAATCATCTGCCAGACATGCCAGAAGCAGCTCTCAGACACACCAGAACAACCTGCCGGAGACGCCAGAAGCACCTGCTGAGCATGCCTGAGCCACCTGCTCGACTCGCAAGAAACACCTGCCAGACGCGCCAAAATCACCTGCCTGCTACACCAGAAGCACTTGGCAGACAAGCCGGAATCACGTGAAGGGCATGCCATCACAATCTCTCAGACGTGCCAGAACCTCATGCCGGACACCCCAGAACACCCTGCCGGACAGACCAGAACCACCTGCCGGACACGCCGGAACCACCGGCGCGACTCGCCGGAACCACCCCCGGACATGCAAAAACACCTGCCGGCTACGCCAGAAACACTTGGCGAACACACCGGAATCACCTGCCGGGCATGTCGGAAGCACCTCTCAGACATGTCAGAACCACGTGCCAATGACCCCGTAAGCACCTGCCGAGCATGCCGGAACCACCTGCTCGACTCTCCAGAACCACCTGCCAGTCATGCAAAAATCACCTGCCGGCTTCGCCACAACCAGTTGGTGAACACTTCCCCATCACCTGCCGGGCTTGCTGGAACCACCTGCCGGTCATGTCAAAATCACCTGCCAACTACGCCAGAACCACTTGTCGACACTGCGGAAACACCTGTCGGGCCGGCCAGGACTACATCTCAGACGTGCCAGAACCTTGTGCGTGTGATGCCGGAACCACACCCCGAACAGACGGAGACCACCTGCCAGACCCGCCTGAACCACCTGCCGAGCACGCCGGAGCCACCTGTTCGACTCACTGGAAGCACCTGCCAGACAGGCCAAAATCAACAGCTGGCTATGCGAGAACCTTCTGGCGGACAGTCCGGAATCACCTGCCGGGCATGCAGGAACCACCTCTCAGATGTAACGGAACCACGAGCCGGACACGTTGGAACCACGTCCTGGACAGACTGGAACCACCTGCCGAGCACTCCGGAACCACCTGCTCGACTCGCACGACCCACGTGCTGGACACGCCAAAATGAACTTTCGGCTACACCAGAACCACTTACCCGACACTACAGAAACACCTGCCTGGCATGCCAGAACCACCTCTCACAAGTTCCAGAAGCACGTGCCGGACACGCCGGAACGACCTATCGGACAGAACGGAACCACCTGCCAGACACGCCGGAACCACCTGCTGAACACGCCACAGCCACCTGCATGACTCGCCGGATCCACCGGCCGGACAGGCCAATATCAACTGCTGGCTATGCCAGAACCACCTGGGGGACAGTCCGGAATCACCTGCCAGCCATGGCGGAACCAACTCGCAGACGTACAAGAACCACGTGCCGGACAAGCTGGAAACACTTACTGGACAGACTGGAACCACCTGCCGGCCACGCCTGAACCACCTGCCGAGCACGATGGAACCACCTGCCGGACACGCCAAAATCACCTGCGGGGTACACCAGAACCACTTGGAGAACTCTCCGGGATGACCTGCCGGGCATGCTGGAACCACCTCTCAGACGTACCAGAAGCACGTGGCGGACACCCCAGCACCACCTGCCGGACAGACCGCAACCACCTGCCGGACAGGCCGGAACCACCGGCTCGACCCGACGGAACCACCGCCGGACATGCAAAATCACCTGCCGGCTACGCCAGAACCACTTGGCGAACACTCCGGAATCACCTGCCGGGCATGCCGGAACCACCTCTCAGACATGCCAGAACCACGTGCCAATGACCCCGGAAGCACCTGCCGAGCACGCCGGAACCACCTGCTCGACTCGCCAGAACCACCTGCCGGACACGCCAAAATCACCTGCCGAGTACGCCAGAACCACTTGGCGGACACTCCGGATTCACAGGTCGGGCATGCCGGAACCACCTCTCAGACTTGCCAGAACCATGTTCCGGACACGCCGGTACCACCTGCCGAGTATGCCGGAACCACCTGATCCACTCCCGAGGACCACCTGCTGGACCGCCAAAATCACCTGCTTGCTACGCCAGAACCACTCGGCAGACACTCCGGAATAAGCTGCCGGGCATGCCGGAACCACCTCTTAGACATGCCAGAAGGACGTGTCGGACACGCCGGAAACACCTACCGGACAGACCGGAACCACCTGCCAGACATCCCGGAACCACTTGCCGAGCACGCCGGAGCCGCCTGCTCGATAGGCCGGAACCACCTGCCAGACAGACCAAAATCAACAGCTGGCTATGCTAGAACCACCTTGCGGACAGTCAAAAATCACCTGCCTGGCATGCAGGAACCACCTCTCAGACGTAACAGAACCACGTTCCAGACACGCTGGAACCACATCCTGGACAGACTGGAACCACCTGCCAAGCCCACCGGAACCACCTGCTCGACTGGCAGGACAATCGTGCCTGACACGCCAAAAGGAACTGCCGGCTACACCAGAACCACTTAACCGACACTCCAGAATCACCTGCCGGGCATGCCGGAACCACCTCTTAGACATGCCTGAAGGACGTGTCGGACACGCCAGAAACACCTACCGGACAGACCGGAACCACCTGCCAGACATCCCGGAACCACATGCCGAGCACGCCGGAGCCGCCTGCTCGATAGGCCGGAACCACCTGCCAGACAGGCCAAAATCAACAGCTGGCTATGCGAGAAACATCTGGGGGACGGTCCGGAATCACCTGCCAGCCATGGCGGAACCACCTCTCAGACGTACCAGAACCACGTGCCGGACAATCTGGAAACACGTACTGGACAGACTGGAACCACCTGCCGGCCACGCCTTAACCACCTGCCGAGCACGACGGAACCACCTGCCGGACACGCCAAAATCACCTGCGGACTACTCCACAACCACTTGGAGGACTCTCCGGGATGACCTGCCGGGCATGCTGGAACCACCTCTCAGACGCGCCAGAACCATGTGGCAGAGAGTCCAGAATCACCTGTTGGGCATGTGGAACCACCTCTGAGACGTACCAGAACCACCTGCCGGACACGCCAAAATCACCTGCCGGCTACGCCAGAACCACTTGGCGGACACTCCGGAATCACCTGCCGGGCATGCCAGCACAACCTCTCAGAAGTGCCAGAAGCACGTGCCGGACAGGCCGGAACCATATCCCGGACAGACTGGAACCACAGGAAACACTCGCCGGAACCACCTGCTTGACTCACCGGTCCCACCTGCAGGACACACCAAAATCACCTGCCCGCTACACCAGAACCACTTGGGGGACAAGCCGGAATCACGTGAAGGGCATGCCGGCACAACATCACAGACGTGCCAGAACCTCCTGCCGGACACCTCAGAACCACCTGCCAGACAGACTGCAACCACCTGCCGGACACGCGGGAACCACAGGCTCGACCCGCCGGAACCCCTGCCAGACATGCAAAATCACCTGCCGGCTACACCAGAACCACTTGGCAAACACTCTGGAATCACCTGCTGGGCATGCCGGAACCACCTCTCAGACATGCCAGAACCACGTGCCAATGACCCCGGAAGCACCTGCCGAGCACGCCGGAACCACCTGCTCGACTCGCCAGAACCACCTGCCGGACACGCCAAAATCACCTGCCGGCTCCGCCACAACCACTCGGCAGGCACTCCGGTATCAGCTGCCGGGCATGCCGGAACCACCTCTCAGAGGTGCCAGAACCACATCCCGGAGAGACTGGAAGCAACTGCCGAACTCGCCGGAAACACCTGCTGGACATGCCGGAACCACCTTCCTGACAGTCCAAAATCATATGATGGCTATGCCAAAACCACTTGGTGGACACTGCAGAATCACCTGTAGGGCATGCCGGAACCACGTCATGGACAGACTGCAAACACCTGCCGGACACGCCAGAACCACCTTCTCGACTCGCCAGAACCACCTGCCGGACACGCCAAAATCACCTGCCGGCTACGCCACAACCAGTTGGTGAACACTTCGGAATCACCTGCCGCGCTTGCCGGAACCACCTGCCGGTCATGCCAAAATCACCTGCCGGCTACGCCAGAACCACTCGGCAGAGACTCCGGAACCACCTCCAGGACTGACCGGAATCACCTGCCGGACACGCCGGGACCACCTGCTCGACTCACCAGAACCACCTGCCGGACACGCCAAAATCACCTGCCAGCTACTCCACAACCACTTGTCGGACACTCCAGAATCACCTGCCGTGCATGTTGGAACCACCTCTCATAGGTGCCACAACAACATGCTGGAGACTGCGGAAGCACCTGCTGAGAAGGCCGGAAGTTCCTGATCCACTCCACAGAACCACCTGCTGGACACGCCAAAATCACCTGCCGGCTACGCCACAACCAGTTGGTGAACACTTCGGAATCAACTGCCGGGCTTGCTGGAAGCACCTGCCGGTCACGCCAATATCACCTGCCAGCTACGCCAGAACCGCTTGGCGGACACTCCGGAAACACCTGTCGGGCCTGCCAGAACCACATCTCAGACGTGCCAGAACCATGTGCCCGAGATGCCGGAACCACACCCCGAACAGACTGAAACCACCTGCCAGACGCGCCTGAACCACCTGCCGAGCACACTGGAACCACCTGCTCGACTCGCCGGAAGCACCTACCTGACACGCAAAAACCACCGGCCGGGTATGCCAGAACCACTTGGTGGTCACTCCGGAATCATCTGCCAGACATGCCAGAAGCAGCTCTCAGACACACCAGAACAACCTGCCGGAGACGCCAGAAGCACCTGCTGAGCATGCCTGAGCCACCTGCTCGACTCGCAAGAAACACCTGCCAGACGCGCCAAAATCACCTGCCTGCTACACCAGAAGCACTTGGCAGACAAGCCGGAATCACGTGAAGGGCATGCCGTCACAATCTCTCAGACGTGCCAGAACCTCGTGCCGGACACCCCAGAACACCCTGCCGGACAGACCAGAACCACCTGCCGGACACGCCGGAACCACCGGCGCGACTCGCCGGAACCACCCCCGGACATGCAAAAACACCTGCCGGCTACGCCAGAAACACTTGGCGAACACACCGGAATCACCTGCCGGGCATGTCGGAAGCACCTCTCAGACATGTCAGAACCACGTGCCAATGACCCCGTAAGCACCTGCCGAGCATGCCGGAACCACCTGCTCGACTCTCCAGAACCACCTGCCAGTCATGCAAAAATCACCTGCCGGCTTCGCCACAACCAGTTGGTGAACACTTCCCCATCACCTGCCGGGCTTGCTGGAACCACCTGCCGGTCATGTCAAAATCACCTGCCAACTACGCCAGAACCACTTGTCGACACTGCGGAAACACCTGTCGGGCCGGCCAGGACTACATCTCAGACGTGCCAGAACCTTGTGCGTGTGATGCCGGAACCACACCCCGAACAGACGGAGACCACCTGCCAGACCCGCCTCAACCACCTGCCGAGCACGCCGGAGCCACCTGTTCGACTCACTGGAAGCACCTGCCAGACAGGCCAAAATCAACAGCTGGCTATGCGAGAACCTTCTGGCGGACAGTCCGGAATCACCTGCCGGGCATGCAGGAACCACCTCTCAGATGTAACGGAACCACGAGCCGGACACGTTGGAACCACGTCCTGGACAGACTGGAACCACCTGCCGAGCACTCCGGAACCACCTGCTCGACTCGCACGACCCACGTGCTGGACACGCCAAAATGAACTTTCGGCTACACCAGAACCACTTACCCGACACTCCAGAATCACCTGCCTGGCATGCCAGAACCACCTCTCACACGTTCCAGAAGCACGTGCCGGACATGCCAGAACGACCGATCGGACAGAACGGAACCATCTGCCAGACACGCCGGAACCACCTGCTGAACACGCCACAGCCACCTGCTCGACTCGCCGGATCCACCGGCCGGACAGGCCAATATCAACTGCTGGCTATGCCAGAACCACCTGGGGGACAGTCCGGAATCACCTGCCAGCCATGGTGGAACCACCTCTCAGACGTACAAGAACCACGTGCCGGACAAGCTGGAAACACTTACTGGACAGACTGGAACCACCTGCCGGCCACGCCTGAACCACCTGCCGAGCACGATGGAACCACCTGCCGGACACGCCAAAATCAACTGCGGGGTTCACCAGAACCACTTGGAGAACTTTCCGGGATGACCTGCCAGGCATGCTGGAACCACCTCTCAGACGTACCAGAAGCACGTGGCGGACACCCCAGCACCACCTGCCGGACAGACCGCAACCACCTGCCGGACAGGCCGGAACCACCGGCTCGACCCGCCGGAACCACCCCTGGACATGCAAAATCACCTGCCGGCTACGCCAGAACCACTTGGCGAACACTCCGGAATCATCTGCCGGGCATGCCGGAACCACCTCTCAGACATGCCAGAACCACGTGCCAGTGACCCCGGAAGCACCTGCCGAGCACGCCGGAACCACCTGCTCGACTCGCCAGAACCACCTGCCGGACACGCCAAAATCACCTGCCGGCTACGCCACAACCACTCGGCAGGCACTCCGGTATAGGCTGCCGGGCATGCCGGAACCACCTCTCATAGGTGCCAGAACCACATGCCGGAGAGACTGGAAGCAACTGCCGAACTCGCCGGAAACACCTGCTGGACATGCCGGAACCACCTGCCTGACAGTCCAAAATCATATGGGGGCTTTGCCAAAACCACTTGCTGGACACTCCAGAATCACCTGGAGGGCATGCCGGAACCACGTCGTGGACAGACTGCAAACACCTGCCGGACACGCCAGAACCACCTTCTCGACTCGCCAGAACCACCTGCCGGACACGTCAAAATCACCTGCCGGCTACGCCGCAACCAGTTGGTGAACACTTCGGCATCACCTGCCACGCTTGCCGGAACCACCTGCCGGCTACGCCAGAAGCACTCAGCAGAGACTGCGGAACCAGCTCCAGGACTGACCGGAATCACCTGCCGGACACTCCGGGACCACCTGCTTGACTCGCGAGAACCACCTGCCGGACACGCCAAAATCACCAGCCGGCTACTCCACAACCACTTGTCGGACACTCCAGAATCACCTGCCGGGCATGTTGGAACCACCTCTCAGAGGTGCCACAACAACATGCTGGAGACTGCGGAAGCACCTGCTGAGAAGGCCGGAAGTTCCTGATCCACTCCACAGAACCACCTGCTGGACACGCCAAAATCACCTGCCGGCTACGCCACAACCAGTTGGTGAACACTTCGGAATCAACTGCCGGGCTTGCTGGAAGCACCTGCCGGTCACGCCAATATCACCTGCCAGCTACGCCAGAACCGCTTGGCGGACACTCCGGAAACACCTGTCGGGCCTGCCAGAACCACATCTCAGACGTGCCAGAACCATGTGCCCGAGATCCCGGAACCACACCCCGAACAGACTGAAACCACCTGCCAGACGCGCCTGAACCACCTGCCGAGCACACTGGAACCACCTGCTCGACTCGCCGGAACCACCTACCTGACACGCAAAAACCACCGGCCGGGTATGCCAGAACCAATTGGTGGTCACTCCGGAATCATCTGCCAGACATGCCAGAAGCAGCTCTCAGACACACCAGAACAACCTGCCGGAGACGCCAGAAGCACCTGCTGAGCATGCCTGAGCCACGTGCTCGACTCGCAAGAAACACCTGCCGGACACGCCAAAATCACCTGCCAGGTATGCCAGAACCACTTTTTGGACACTCCGAAATCATCTGCCGGACATGCCAGAACCAGCTCTCAGACACACCAGAACCACATGCCGGACACGCCGGAAGCACCTGCTGAGCATGCCTGAGCCACCTGCTCGACTCGCAAGAAACACCTGCCGGACACGCCAAAATCACCTGCCGAGTACGCCAGAACCACTTGGCGGACACTCCGGAATCACAGGTCGGGCATGCCGGAACCACCTCTCAGACTTGCCAGAACCATGTTCCGGACACGCCGGTACCACCTGCCGAGTATGCCGGAACCACCTGATCCACTCCCGAGGACCACCTGCTGGACACGCCAGAATCACCTGCTGGCTACGCCAGAACCACTCGGCAGACACTCCGGAATAACCTGCCGGGCATGCCGGAACCACCTCTTAGACATGCCAGAAGGACGTGTCGGACACGCCGGAAACACCTACCGGACAGACCGGAACCACCTGCCAGACATCCCGGAACCACCTGCCGAGCACGCCGGAGCCGCCTGCTCGATAGGCTGGAACCACCTGCCAGACAGGCCAAAATCAACAGCTGGCTATGCGAGAACCATCTGGCGGACAGTCCGGAATCACCTGCCGGGCATGCAGGAACCACCTCTCAGATGTAACGGAACCACGAGCCGGACACGCTGGAACCACATCCTGGACAGACTGGAACCACATGCTGAGCTCGCCGGAACCACCTGCTCGACTGGCAGGACAATCGTGCCGGACACGCCAAAAGGAACTGCCGGCTACACCAGAACCACTTAACCGACACTCCAGAATCACCTGCCTGGCATGCCAGAACCACCTCTCAGACGTGCCACGAGCACGTGCCGGACATGCCGGAACGACCTACGGGACAGACCGGAACCACCTGCCTGACATGCCGGAACCACCTGCCGAGCACGCCAGAGCCACCTGCTCCCCTCGCCGGGACCACCTGCCAGACAGGCCAAAATCAACAGCTGGCTGTGCGAGAACCACCTGGGGGACAGTCCGGAATCACCTGCCAGCCATGGCGGAACCACCTCTCAGACGTACCAGAACCACGTGCCGGACAATCTGGAAACACGTACTGGACAGACTGGAACCACCTGCCGGCCACGCCTGAACCACCTGCCGAGCACGACGGAACCACCTGCCGGACACGCCAAATTCACCTGCGGGCTACTCCACAACCACTTGGAGTACTCTCAGGGATGACCTGCCGGGCATGCTGGAGCCAACTCTCAGACGCGCCAGAACCATGTGGCAGAGAGTCCGGTATCACCTGTTGGGCATGTGGAACCACCTCTGATACGTACCAGAACCACCTGCCAGACACGCCAAAATCACCTGCCGGCTACGCCAGAACCACTTGGCGGAGACTCTGGAATCACCTGCCGGGCATGCCAGCACAACCTCTCAGAAGTGCCAGAAGCACGTGCCGGACAGGCCGGAACCATCTCCCGGACAGACTGGAACCACAGGAAACACTCGCCGGAACCACCTGCTTGACTCACCGGTCCCACCTGCAGGACACACCAAAATCACCTGCCCGCTGCACCAGAACCACTTGGGGCATAAGCCGGAATCACGTGAAGGGCATGCCGGCACAACCTCACAGACGTGCCAGAACCTCCTGCCGGACACCTCAGAACCACCTGCCAGACAGACTGCAACCACCTGCCGGACACGCGGGAACCACCGGCTCGACCCGCCGGAACCACTGCCAGACATGCAAAATCACCTGCCGGCTACACCAGAACCACTTGGCAAACACTCTGGAATCACCTGCCGGGCATGCCGGAACCACCTCTCAGACATGCCAGAACCACGTGCCAATGACACCAGAAGCACCTGCCGAGCATGCCGGAACCACCTGCTCGACTCGCCAGAACCACCTGGCAGTCATGCAAATATCACCTGCCGGCTTCGCCACAACCAGTTGGTGAACACTTCCCCATCACCTGCCTGGCTTGCTGGAACCACCTGCCGGTCATGTCAAAATCACCTGCCAACTACGCCAGAACCACTTGTCGACACTGCGGAAACACCTGTCGGGCCGGCCAGAACTACATCTCAGACTTGCCAGAACCTTGTGCGTGTGATGTCGGAACCACACCCCGAACAGACGGAGACCACCTGCCAGACCCGCCTCAACCACCTGCCGAGCACGCCGGAGCCACCTGTTCGACTCACCAGAAGCACCTGCCAGACAGGCCAAAATCAACAGCTGGCTATGCGAGAACCATCTGGCGGACAGTCCGGAATCACCTGCCGGGCATGCAGGAACCACCTCTCAGATGTAACGGAACCACGAGCCGGACACGCTGGAACCACGTCCTGGACAGACTGGAACCACCTGCCGAGCACTCCGGAACCACCTGCTCGACTCGCACGACCCACGTGCTGGACACGCCAAAATGAACTTTCGGCTACAGCAGAACCACTTACCCGACACTCCAGAATCACCTGCCTGGCATGCCAGAACCACCTCTCACACGTTCCAGAAGCACGTGCCGGACATGCCGGAACGACCGATCGGACAGAACGGAACCACCTGCCAGACACGCCGGAACCACCTGCTGAACACGCCACAGCCACCTGCTCGACTCGCCGGATCCACCGGCCGGACAGGCCAATATCAACTGCTGGCTATGCCAGAACCACCTGGGGGACAGTCCGGAATCACCTGCCAGCCATGGCGGAACCACCTCTCAGACGTACAAGAACCACGTGCCGGACAAGCTGGAAACACTTACTGGACAGACTGGAACCACCTGCCGGCCACGCCTGAACCACCTGCCGAGCACGATGGAACCACCTGCCGGACACGCCAAAATCACCTGCGGGGTACACCAGAACCACTTGGAGAACTCTCCGGGATGACCTCCCGGGCATGCTGGAACCACCTCTCAGACGTACCAGAAGCACGTGGCGGACACCCCAGCACCACCTGCCGGACAGACCGCAACCACCTGCCGGACAGGCCGGAACCACCGGCTCGACCCGCCGGAACCACCGCCGGACATGCAAAATCGCCTGCCGGCTACGCCAGAAACACTTGGCGAACACTCCGGAATCACCTGCCGGGCATGCCGGAACCACCTCTCAGACATGCCAGAACCACGTGCCAATGACCCCGGAAGCACCTGCCGAGCACGCCGGAACCACCTGCTCGACTCGCCAGAACCACCTGCCGGACACGCCAAAATCACCTGCCGAGTACGCCAGAACCACTTGGCGGACACTCCGGAATCACAGGTCGGGCATGCCGGAACCACCTCTCAGACTTGCCAGAACCATGTTCCGGACACGCCGGTACCACCTGCCGAGTATGCCGGAACCACCTGATCCACTCCCGAGGACCACCTGCTGGACACGCCAGAATCACCTGCTGGCTACGCCAGAACCACTCGGCAGCCACTCCGGAATAACCTGCCGGGCATGCCGGAACCACCTCTTAGACATGCCAGAAGGACGTGTCGGACACGCCGGAAACACCTACCGGACAGACCGGAACCACCTGCCAGACAACCCGGAACCACCTGCCGAGCACGCCGGAGCCGCCTGCTCGATAGGCTGGAACCACCTGCCAGACAGGCCAAAATCAACACCTGGCTATGCGAAAACCATCTGGCGGACAGTCCGGAATCACCTGCCGGGCATGCAGGAACCACCTCTCAGATGTAACGGAACCACGAGCCGGACACGCTGGAACCACATCCTGGACAGACTGGAACCACCTTCTGAGCTCGCTGGAACCACCTGCTCGACTGGCTCGACAATCGTGCCGGACACGCCAAAAGGAACTGCCGGCTACACCAGAACCACTTAACCGACACTCCAGAATCACCTGCCTGGCATGCCAGAACCACCTCTCAGACGTGCCAGAAGCACGTGCCGGACATGCCGGAACGACCTACGGGACAGACCGGAACCACCTGCCTGACATGCCGGAACCACCTGCCGAGCACGCCAGAGCCACCTGCTCCCCTCGCCGGAACCACCTGCCAGACAGGCCAAAATCAACAGCTGGCTGTGCGAGAACCACCTGGGGGACAGTCCGGAATCACCTGCCAGCCATGGCGGAACCACCTCTCAGACGTACCAGAACCACGTGCCGGACAATCTGGAAACACGTACTGGACAGACTGGAACCACCTGCCGGCCACGCCTGAACCACCTGCCGAGCACGACGGAACCACCTGCCGGACACGCCAAAATCACCTGCGGGCTACTCCACAACCACTTGGAGGACTCTCCGGGATGACCTGCTGGGCATGCTGGAGCCACCTCTCAGACGCGCCAGAACCATGTGGCAGAGAGTCCGGAAACACCTGTTGCGCATGTGGAACCATCTCTGAGACGTACCAGAACCACCTGCCGGACACGCCAAAATCACCTGCCGGCTACGCCAGAACCACTTGGCGGAGACTCTGGAATCACCTGCCGGGCATGCCAGCACAACTTCTCAGAAGTGCCAGAAGCACGTGCCGGACAGGCCGGAACCATCTCCCGGACAGACTGGAACCACAGGAAACACTCGCCGGAACCACCTGCTTGACTCACCGGTCCCACCTGCAGGACACACCAAAATCACCTGCCCGCTACACCAGAACCAATTGGGGCACAAGCCAGAATCACGTGAAGGACATGCCGGCACAACCTCACAGAAGTGCCAGAACCTCCTGCCGGACACCTCAGAAGCACCTGCCAGACAGACTGCAACCACCTGCCGGACACGCGGGAACCACCGGCTCGACCCGCCGGAACCACTGCCAGACATGCAAAATCACCTGCCGGCTACACCAGAACCACTTGGCAAACACTCCGGAATCACCTGTCGGGCATGCCGGAACCACCTCTCAGACATGCCAGAACCACGTGCCAATGACACCAGAAGCACCTGCCGAGCATGCCGGAACCACCTGCTCGACTCGCCAGAACCACCTGCCAGTCCTGCAAAAATCACCTGCAGGCTTCGCCACAACCAGTTGGTGAACACTTCCCCATCGCCTGCCGGGCTTGCTGGAACCACCTGCCGGTCATGTCAAAATCACCTGCCAACTACGCCAGAACCACTTGTCGACACTGCGGAAACACCTGTCGGGCCGGCCAGAACTACATCTCAGACTTGCCAGAACCTTGTGCGTGTGATGTCGGAACCACACCCCGAACAGACGGAGACCACCTGCCAGACCCGCCTCAACCACCTGCCGAGCACGCCGGAGCCACCTGTTCGACTCACCAGAAGCACCTGCCAGACAGGCCAAAATCAACAGCTGGCTATGCGAGAACCATCTGGCGGACAGTCCGGAATCACCTGCCGGGCATGCAGGAACCACCTCTCAGATGTAACGGAACCACGAGCCGGACACGCTGGAACCACGTCCTGGACAGACTGGAACCACCTGCCGAGCACTCCGGAACCACCTGCTCGACTCGCACGACCCACGTGCTGGACACGCCAAAATGAACTTTCGGCTACAGCAGAACCACTTACCCGACACTCCAGAATCACCTGCCTGGCATGCCAGAACCACCTCTCACACGTTCCAGAAGCACGTGCCGGACATGCCGGAACGACCGATCGGACAGAACGGAACCACCTGCCAGACACGCCGGAACCACCTGCTGAACACGCCACAGCCACCTGCTCGACTCGCCGGATCCACCGGCCGGACAGGCCAATATCAACTGCTGGCTATGCCAGAACCACCTGGGGGACAGTCCGGAATCACCTGCCAGCCATGGCGGAACCACCTCTCAGACGTACAAGAACCACGTGCCGGACAAGCTGGAAACACTTACTGGACAGACTGGAACCACCTGCCGGCCACGCCTGAACCACCTGCCGAGCACGATGGAACCACCTGCCGGACACGCCAAAATCACCTGCGGGGTACACCAGAACCACTTGGAGAACTCTCCGGGATGACCTGCCGGGCATGCTGGAACCACCTCTCAGACGTACCAGAAGCACGTGGCGGACACCCCAGCACCACCTGCCGGACAGACCGCAACCACCTGCCGGACAGGCCGGAACCACCGGCTCGACCCGCCGGAACCACCGCCGGACATGCAAAATCGCCTGCCGGCTACGCCAGAAACACTTGGCGAACACTCCGGAATCACCTGCCGGGCATGCCGGAACCACCTCTCAGACATGCCAGAACCACGTGCCAATGACCCCGGAAGCACCTGCCGAGCACGCCGGAACCACCTGCTCGACTCGCCAGAACCACCTGCCGGACACGCCAAAATCACCTGCCGAGTACGCCAGAACCACTTGGCGGACACTCCGGAATCACAGGTCGGGCATGCCGGAACCACCTCTCAGACTTGCCAGAACCATGTTCCGGACACGCCGGTACCACCTGCCGAGTATGCCGGAACCACCTGATCCACTCCCGAGGACCACCTGCTGGACACGCCAGAATCACCTGCTGGCTACGCCAGAACCACTCGGCAGCCACTCCGGAATAACCTGCCGGGCATGCCGGAACCACCTCTTAGACATGCCAGAAGGACGTGTCGGACACGCCGGAAACACCTACCGGACAGACCGGAACCACCTGCCAGACAACCCGGAACCACCTGCCGAGCACGCCGGAGCCGCCTGCTCGATAGGCTGGAACCACCTGCCAGACAGGCCAAAATCAACACCTGGCTATGCGAAAACCATCTGGCGGACAGTCCGGAATCACCTGCCGGGCATGCAGGAACCACCTCTCAGATGTAACGGAACCACGAGCCGGACACGCTGGAACCACATCCTGGACAGACTGGAACCACCTTCTGAGCTCGCTGGAACCACCTGCTCGACTGGCTCGACAATCGTGCCGGACACGCCAAAAGGAACTGCCGGCTACACCAGAACCACTTAACCGACACTCCAGAATCACCTGCCTGGCATGCCAGAACCACCTCTCAGACGTGCCAGAAGCACGTGCCGGACATGCCGGAACGACCTACGGGACAGACCGGAACCACCTGCCTGACATGCCGGAACCACCTGCCGAGCACGCCAGAGCCACCTGCTCCCCTCGCCGGAACCACCTGCCAGACAGGCCAAAATCAACAGCTGGCTGTGCGAGAACCACCTGGGGGACAGTCCGGAATCACCTGCCAGCCATGGCGGAACCACCTCTCAGACGTACCAGAACCACGTGCCGGACAATCTGGAAACACGTACTGGACAGACTGGAACCACCTGCCGGCCACGCCTGAACCACCTGCCGAGCACGACGGAACCACCTGCCGGACACGCCAAAATCACCTGCGGGCTACTCCACAACCACTTGGAGGACTCTCCGGGATGACCTGCTGGGCATGCTGGAGCCACCTCTCAGACGCGCCAGAACCATGTGGCAGAGAGTCCGGAAACACCTGTTGCGCATGTGGAACCATCTCTGAGACGTACCAGAACCACCTGCCGGACACGCCAAAATCACCTGCCGGCTACGCCAGAACCACTTGGCGGAGACTCTGGAATCACCTGCCGGGCATGCCAGCACAACTTCTCAGAAGTGCCAGAAGCACGTGCCGGACAGGCCGGAACCATCTCCCGGACAGACTGGAACCACAGGAAACACTCGCCGGAACCACCTGCTTGACTCACCGGTCCCACCTGCAGGACACACCAAAATCACCTGCCCGCTACACCAGAACCAATTGGGGCACAAGCCAGAATCACGTGAAGGACATGCCGGCACAACCTCACAGAAGTGCCAGAACCTCCTGCCGGACACCTCAGAAGCACCTGCCAGACAGACTGCAACCACCTGCCGGACACGCGGGAACCACCGGCTCGACCCGCCGGAACCACTGCCAGACATGCAAAATCACCTGCCGGCTACACCAGAACCACTTGGCAAACACTCCGGAATCACCTGTCGGGCATGCCGGAACCACCTCTCAGACATGCCAGAACCACGTGCCAATGACACCAGAAGCACCTGCCGAGCATGCCGGAACCACCTGCTCGACTCGCCAGAACCACCTGCCAGTCCTGCAAAAATCACCTGCAGGCTTCGCCACAACCAGTTGGTGAACACTTCCCCATCGCCTGCCGGGCTTGCTGGAACCACCTGCCGGTCATGTCAAAATCACCTGCCAACTATGCCAGAACCACTTGTCGACATTGCGGAAACACCTGTCGGGCCGGCCAGAACTACATCTCTGACGTGCCAGAACCTTGTGTGTGTGATGCCGGAACCACACCCCGAACAGACGGAGACCACCTGCCAGACCCGCCTGAACCACCTGCCGAGCACGCCGGAGCCACCTGTTCGACTCACCGGAAGCACCTGCCAGACAGGCCAAAATCAACAGCTGGCTATGCGAGAACCATCTGGCGGACAGTCCGGAATCACCTGCCGGGCATGCAGGAACCACCTCTCAGATGTAACGGAACCACGAGCCGGACACGCTGGAACCACGTCCTGGACAGACTGGAACCACCTGCCGAGCACTCCGGAAACACCTGCTTGACTCGCACGACCCACGTGCTGGACACGCCAAAATGAACTTTCGGCTACAGCAGAACCACTTACCCGACACTCCAGAATCACCTGCCTGGCATGCCAGAACCACCTCTCAGACGTGCCAGAAGCACGTGCCGGACATGCCGGAACGACCGATCGGACAGAACGGAACCACCTGCCAGACACGCCGGAACCACCTGCTGAACACGCCACAGCCACCTGCTCGACTCGCCGGATCCACCGGCCGGACAGGCCAATATCAACTGCTGGCTTTGCCAGAACCACCTGGGGGACAGTCCGGAATCACCTGCCAGCCATGGCGGAAACACCTCTCAGACGTACAAGAACCACGTGCCGGACAAGCTGGAAACACTTACTGGACAGACTGGAACCACCTGCCGGCCACGCCTGAACCACCTGCCGAGCACGACGGAACCACCTGCCGGACACGCCAAAATCACCTGCGGGGTACACCAGAACCACTTGGAGAACTCTCCGGGATGACCTGCCGGGCATGCTGGAACCACCTCTCAGACGTACCAGAAGCACGTGGCGGACACCCCAGCACCACCTGCCGGACAGACCGCAACCACCTGCCGGACAGGCCGGAACCACCGGCTCGACCCGCCGGAACCACCGCCGGACATGCAAAATCACCTGCCGGCTACGCCAGAACCACTTGGCGAACACTCCGGAATCACCTGCTGGGCATGCCGGAACCACCTCTCAGACATGCCAGAACCACGTGCCAATGACCCCGGAAGCACCTGACGAGCACGCCGGAACCACCTGCTTGACTCGCCAGAACCACCTGCCGGACACGCCAAAATCACCTGCCGGCTACGCCAGAACCACTCGGCAGAGACTCCGGAACCACCTCCAGGACAGACCGGAATCACCTGCCAGACACGCCGGGACCACCTGCTTGAATCGCCAGAACCACCTGCCGGACACGCCAAAATCACCAGCCGGCTACTCCACAACCACTTGTCGGACACTCCAGAATCACCTGCCGGGCATGTTGGAACCACCTCTCAGAGGTGCCACAACAACATGCTGGAGACTGCGGAAGCACCTGCTGAGAATGCCGGAAGTTCCTGATCCACTCCACAGAACCACCTGCTGCACACGCCAAAATCACCTGCCGGCTACGCCACAACCAGTTGGTGAACACTTCGGAATCAACTGCCGGGCTTGCTGGAAGCACCTGCCGGTCACGCCAATATCACCTGCCAGCTACGCCAGAACCGCTTGGCGGACACTCCGGAAACACCTGTCGGGCCTGCCAGAACCACATCTCAGACGTGCCAGAACCATGTGCCCGAGATGCCGGAACCACACCCCGAACCGACTGAAACCACCTGCCAGACCCGCCTGAACCACCTGCCGAGCACACTGGAACCACCTGCTCGACTCGCCGGAACCACCTACCTGACACGCAAAAACCACCGGCCGGGTATGCCAGAACCACTTGGTGGTCACTCCGGAATCATCTGCCTGACATGCCAGAAGCAGCTCTCAGACACACCAGAACAACCTGCCGGAGACGCCAGAAGCACCTGCTGAGCATGCCTGAGCCACCTGCTCGACTCGCAAGAAACACCTGCCACACACGCCAAAATCACCTGCCTGCTACACCAGAAGCACTTGGCAGACAAGCCGGAATCACGTGAAGGGCATGCCGTCACAATCTCTCAGACGTGCCAGAACCTCGTGCCGGACACCCCAGAACACCCTGCCGGACAGACCGGAACCACCTGCCGGATACGCTGGAACCACCGGCGCGACTTGCCGGAACCACCCCCGGACATGCAAAATCACCTGCCGGCTACGCCAGAAACACTTGGCGAACACACCGGAATCACCTGCCGGGCATGTCGGAAGCACCTCTCAGACATGTCAGAACCACGTGCCAAGGACACCGGAATCACCTGCCGAGCACGCCGGAACCACCTGCTCGACTCGCCAGAACCACCTGCCGCACACGCCAAAATCACCTGCCAGGTATGCCAGAACCACTTTGTGGACACTCCGAAATCATCTGCCGGACATGCCAGAACCAGCTCTCACACACACCAGAACCACATGCCGGACACGCCGGAAGCACCTGCTGAGCATGCCTGAGCCACCTGCTCAACTCGCAAGAAACGCATGCCGGACACGCCAAAATCACCTGCCGAGTACGCCAGAACCACTTGGCGGACACTCCGGAATCACAGGTCGGGCATGCCGGAACCACCTCTCAGACTTGCCAGAACCATGTTCCGGACACGCCGGTACCACCTGCCGAGTATGCCGGAACCACCTGATCCACTCCCGAGGACCACCTGCTGGACTCGCCAAAATCACCTGCTGGCTACGCCAGAACCACTCGGCAGACACTCCGGAATAAGCTGCCGGGCATGCCGGAACCACCTCTTAGACATGCCAGAAGGACGTGTCGGACACGCCGGAAACACCTACCGGAAAGGCCGGAACCACCTGCCAGACATCCCGGAACCACCTGCCGAGCACGCCGGAGCCGCCTGCTCGATAGGCCGGAACCACCTGCCAGACAGGCCAAAATCAACAGCTGGCTATGCTAGAACCACCTGGCGGACAGTCCAAAATCACCTGCCTGGCATGCAGGAACCACCTCTCAGATGTAACAGAACCACGTTCCGGACACGCTGGAACCACATCCTGGACAGACTGGAACCACCTGCCGAGCTCGCCGGAACCACCTGCTCGACTGGCAGGACAATCGTGCCGGACACGCCAAAAGGAACTGCCGGCTACACCAGAACCTCTTGGCAAACACTCCGGAATCACCTGCCGGGCATGCCGGAACCACCTCTCAGACATGCCAGAACCACGTGCCAATGACACCAGAAGCACCTGCCGAGCATGCCGGAACCACCTGCTCGACTCGCCAGAACCACCTGCCAGTCATGCAAAAATCACCTGCCGGCTTTGCCACAACCAGTTGGTGAACACTTCCCCATCACCTGCCGGTCTTGCTGGAACCACCTGCCGGTCATGTCAAAATCACCTGCCAACTACGCCAGAACCACTTGTCGACACTGCGGAAACACCTGTCGGGCCGGCCAGAACTACATCTCAGACGTGCCAGAACCTTGTGCGTGTGATGCCGGAACCACACCCCGAACAGACGGAGACCACCTGCCAGACCCGCCTGAACCACCTGCCGAGCACGCCGGAGCCACCTGTTCCACTCACCGGAAACACCTGCCAGACAGGCCAAAATCAACAGCTGGCTATGCGAGAAGCATCTGGCGGACAGTCCGGAATCACCTGCCGGACAGGCCGGAACCACCGTCTCGACCCGGCGGAACCACCGCCGGACATGCAAAATCACCTGCCGGCTACGCCAGAACCACTTGGCGAACACTCCGGAATCATCTGCCGCGCATGCCGGAACCACCTCTCAGACATGCCAGAACCACGTGCCAATGACCCCGGAAGCACCTGCCGAGCACGCCGGAACCACCTGCTCGACTCGCCAGAACCACCTGCCGGACACGCCAAAATCACCTGCCGGATACGCCACAACCACTCGGCAGGCACTCCGGTATCAGCTGCCGGGCATGCCGGAACCACCTCTCAGAGGTGCCAGAACCACATGCCGGAGAGACTGGAAGCAACTGCCGAACTCGCCGGAAACACCTGCTGGACATGCCGGAACCACCTGCCTGACAGTCCAAAATCATATGGGGGCTATGCCAAAACCACTTGGTGGACACTCCAGAATCACCTGGAGGGCATACCGGAACCACGTCGTGGACAGACTGCAAACACCTGCCGGACATGCCAGAACCACCTTCTCGACTCGCCAGAACGACCTGCCGGACACGCCAAAATCACCTGCCGGCTACGCCACAACCAGTTGGTGAACACTTCGGAATCACCTGCCGCGCTTGCCGGAACCTCCTGCCGCTCACGCCAAAATCACCTGCGGCTACGCCAGAACCACTCAGCAGAGACTCCGGAACCACCTCCAGGACTGACCGGAATCACCTGCCGGACACGCCGGGACCACCTGCTTGACTCGCCAGAACCACCTGCCGGACACGCCAAAATCACCAGCCGGCTACTCCACAACCACTTGTCGGACACTCCAGAATCACCTGCCGGGCATGTTGGAACCACCTCTCAGAGGTGCCACAACAACATACAGGAGACTGCGGAAGCACCTGCTGAGAAGGCCGGAAGTTCCTGATCCACTCCACAGAACCACCTGCTGGACACGCCAAAATCACCTGCCATCTACGCCACAACCAGTTGGTGAACACTTCGGAATCAACTGCCAGGCTTGCTGGAAGCACCTGCCGGTCACGCCAATATCACCTGCCAGCTACGCCAGAACGGCTTGGCGGACACTCCGGAAACACCTGTCGGGCCTGCCAGAAGCACATCTCAGACGTGCCAGAACCATGTGCCCGAGATGCCGGAACCACACCCCGAACAGACTGAAACCACCTGCCAGACCCGCCTGAACCACCTGCCGAGCACACTGGAACCACCTGCTCGACTCGCCGGAACCACCTACCTGACACGCAAAAACCACCGGCCGGGTATGCCTGAACCACTTGGTGGTCACTCCGGAATCATCTGCCAGACATGCCAGAAGCAGCTCTCAGACACACCAGAACAACCTGCCGGAGACGCCAGAAGCACCTGCTGAGCATGCCTGAGCCACCTGCTCGACTCGCAAGAAACACCTGCCACACACGCCAAAATCACCTTCCTGCTACACCAGAAGCACTTGGCAGACAAGCCGGAATCACGTGAAGGGCATGCCGTCACAATCTCTCAGACGTGCCAGAACCTCGTGCCGGACACCCCAGAACACCCTGCCGGACAGACCGGAACCACCTGCCGGACACGCCGGAACCACCGGCGCGACTCGCCGGAACCACCCCCGGACATGCAAAAACACCTGCCGGCTACGCCAGAAACACTTGGCGAACACACCGGAATCACCTGCCGGGCATGTCGGAAGCACCTCTCAGACATGTCAGAACCACGTGCCAAGGACACCGGAAGCACCTGCCGAGCACGCCGGAACCACCTGCTCGACTCGCCAGAACCACATGCCGCACACGCCAAAATCACCTGCCAGGTATGCCAGAACCACTTTGTGGACACTCCGAAATCATCTGCCGGACATGCCAGAACCAGCTCTCAGACACCCCAGAACCACATGCCGGACACGCCGGAAGCACCTGCTGAGCATGCCTGAGCCACCTGCTCGACTCGCAAGAAACACCTGCCAGACACGCCAAAATCACCTGCCGAGAACGCCACAACCACTTGGCGGACACTCCGGAATCACAGGTCGGGCTTGCCGGAACCACCTCTCAGACTTGCCAGAACCATGTTCCGGACACGCCGGTACCACCTGCCGAGTATGCCGGAACCACCTGATCCACTCCCGAGGACCACCTGCTGGACACGCCAAAATCACCTGCTGGCTACGCCAGAACCACTCGGCAGACACTCCGGAATAACCTGCCGGGCATGCCGGAACCACCTCTTAGACATGCCAGAAGGACGTGTCGGACACGCCGGAAACACCTACCGGACAGTCCGGAACCACCTGCCAGACATCCCGGAACCACCTGCCGAGCACGCCGGAGCCGCCTGCTCGATAGGCCGGAACCACCTGCCAGACAGGCCAAAATCAACAGCTGGCTATGCTAGAACCACGTGGCGGACAGTCCAAAATCACCTGCCGGGCATGCAGGAACCACCTCTCAGACGTAACAGAACCACGTTCCGGACACGCTGGAACCACGTCCTGGACAGACTGGAACCACCTGCCGAGCTCGCCGGAACCACATGCTCGACTGGCAGGCCAATCGTGCCGGACACGCCAAAAGGAACTGACGGCTACACCAGAACCACTTAACCGACACTCCAGAATCAACTGCCTGGCATGCCAGAACCACCTCTCAGACGTGCCAGAAGCACGTGCCGGACATGCCGGAACGACCTACGGGACAGACCGGAACCACCTGCCTGACATGCCGGAACCACCTGCCGAGCACGCCAGAGCCACCTGCTCCCCTTGCCGGAACCACCTGCCAGACAGGCCAAAATCAACAGCTGGCTGTGCGAGAACCACCTGGGGGACAGTCCGGAATCACCTGCCAGCCATGGCGGAACCACCTCTCAGACGTACCAGAACCACGTGCCGGACAATTTGGAAACACGTACTGGACAGACTGGAACCACCTGCTGGCCACGCCTTAACCACCTGCCGAGCACGACGGAACCACCTGCCGGACACGCCAAAATCACCTGCGGGCTACTCCACAACCACTGGGAGGACTCTCCGGGATGACCTGCCAGGCATGCTGGAACCACCTCTCAGACGCGCCAGAACCATGTGGCAGAGTGTCCAGAATCACCTGTTGGGCATGTGGAACCACCTCTGAGACGTACCAGAACCACCTGCCGGACACGCCAAAATCACCTGCCGGCTACGCCAGAACCACTTGGCGGACACTCCGGAATCACCTTCCGGGCATGCCAGCACAACCTCGCAGAAGTGCCAGAAGCACGTGCCGGAGAGGCCGGAACCATCTCCCGGACAGACTGGAACCACAGGAAACACTCGCCGGAACCACCTGCTTGACTCACCGGTCCCACCTGCAGGACACACCAAAATCACCTGCCCGCTACACCAGAACCACTTGGGGCACAAGCCGGAATCACGTGAAGGGCATGCCGGCACAACCTCACAGACGTGCCAGAACCTCCTGCCGGACACCTCAGAACCACCTGCCAGACAGACTGCAACCACCTGCCGGACACGCGGGAACCACCGGCTCGACCCGCCGGAACCACTGCCACACATGCAAAATCACCTGCCGGCTACAGCAGAACCACGTGGCAAACACTCTGGAATCACCTGCCGGGCATGCCGGAACCACCTCTCAGACATGCCAGAACCACGTGCCAATGACACCAGAAGCACCTGCCGAGCATGCCGGAACCACCTGCTCGACTCGCCAGAACCACCTGCCAGTCATGCAAAAATCACCTGCCGGCTTCGCCACAACCAGTTGGTGAACACTTCCCCATCACCTGCCGGGCTTGCTGGAACCACCTGCCGGTCATGTCAAAATCACCTGCCAACTACGCCAGAACCACTTGTCGACAGTGCGGAAACACCTGTCGGGCCGGCAAGAACTACATCTCAGACGTGCCAGAACCTTGTGCGTGTGATGCCGGAACCACACCCCGAACAGACGGAGACCACCTGCCAGACGCGCCTGAACCACCTGCCCAGCACGACGGAGCCACCTGTTCGACTCGCCAGAACCACCTGCCGGACACGCCAAAATCACCTGCCGGCTACGCCACAACCAGTTGGTGAACACTTCGGAATCACCTGCCGCGCTTGCCGGAACCACCTGCCGGTCACGCCAAAATCACCTGCCGGCTACGCCAGAACCACTCGGCAGAGACTCCGGAACCACCTCCAGGACAGACCGGAATCACCTGCCGGACACGCCGGGACCACCTGTTTGACTCGCGAGAACCACCTGCCGGACACGCCAAAATCACCAGCCGGCTACTCCACAACCACTTGTCGGACACTCCACAATCACCTGCCGGGCATGTTGGAACCACCTCTCAGAGGTGCCTCAACAACATGCTGGAGACTGCGGAAGCACCTGCTGAGAATGCCGGAAGTTCCTGATCCACTCCACAGAACCACCTGCTGGACACGCCAAAATCACCTGCCGGCTACGCCACAACCAGTTGGTGAACACTTCGGAATCAACTGCCGGGCTTGCTGGAAGCACCTGCCGGTCACGCCAATATCACCTGCCAGCTACGCCAGAACCGCTTGGCGGACACTCCGGAAACACCTGTCGGGCCTGCCAGAACCACATCTCAGACGTGCCAGAACCATGTGCCCGAGATGCCGGATCCACACCCCGAACAGACTGAAACCACCTGCCAGACCCGCCTGAACCACCTGCCGAGCACACTGGAACCACCTGCTCGACTCGCCGGAACCACCTACCTGACACGCAAAAACCACCGGCCGGGTATGCCAGAACCACTTGGTGGTCACTCCGGAATCATCTGCCAGACATGCCAGAAGCAGCTCTCAGACACACCAGAACAACCTGCCGGAGACGCCAGAAGCACCTGCTGAGCATGCCTGAGCCACCTGCTCGACTCGCAAGAAACACCTGCCATACGTGCCAAAATCACCTGCCTGCTACACCAGAAGCACTTGGCAGACAAGCCGGAATCACGTGAAGGGCATGCCGTCACAATCTCTCAGACGTGCCAGAACCTCGTGCCGGACACCCCAGAACACCCTGCCGGACAGACCGGAACCACCTGCCGGACACGCCGGAACCACCGGCGCGACTCGCCGGCACCACCTCCGGACATGCAAAATCACCTGCCGGCTACGCCAGAAACACTTGGCGAACACACCGGAATCACCTGCCGGGCATGTCGGAAGCACCTCTCAGACATGTCAGAACCACGTGCCAAGGACACCGGAAGCACCTGCCGAGCACGCCGGAACCACCTGCTCGACTCGCCAGAACCACCTGCCGCACACGCCAAAATCACCTGCCAGGTATGCCAGAACCACTTTGAGGACACTCCGAAATCATCTGCCGGACATGCCAGAACCAGCTCTCAGACACATCAGAACCACATGCCGGACATGCCGGAAGCACCTGCTGAGCATGCCTGAGCCACCTGCTAGACTCGCAAGAAACACCTGCCGGACACGCCAAAATCACCTGCCGAGTACGCCAGAACCACTTGGCGGACACTCCGGAATCACAGGTCGGGCATGCCGGAACCACCTCTCAGACTTGCCAGAGCCATGTTCCGGACACGCCGGTACCACCTGCCGAGTATGCCGGAACCACCTGATCCACTCCCGAGGACCACCTGCTGGACACGCCAGAATCACCTGCTGGCTACGCCAGAACCACTCGGCAGACACTCCGGAATAACCTGCCGGGCATGCCGGAACCACCTCTTAGACATGCCAGAAGGACGTGTCGGACACGCCGGAAACACCTACCGGACAGACCGGAACCACCTGCCAGACATCCCGGAACCACCTGCCGAGCACGCCGGAGCCGCCTGCTCGATAGGCCGGAACCAACTGCCAGACAGGCCAAAATCAACAGCTGGCTATGCGAGAACCATCTGGCGGACAGTCCGGAATCACCTGCCGGGCATGCAGGAACCACCTCTCAGATGTAACGGAACCACGAGCCGGACACGCTGGAACCACGTCCTGGACAGACTGGAACCACCTGCCGAGCACTCCGGAACCACCTGCTCGACTCGCACGACCCACGTGCTGGACACGCCAAAATGAACTTTCGGCTACACCAGAACCACTTACCCGACACTCCAGAATCACCTGCCTGGCATGCCAGAACCACCTCTCACACGTTCCAGAAGCACGTGCCGGACATGCCGGAACGACCTATCGGACAGAACGGAACCACCTGCCAGACACGCCGGAACCACCTGCTGAACACGCCACAGCCACCTGCTCGACTCGCCGGATCCACCGGCCGGACAGGCCAATATCAACTGCTGGCTATGCCAGAACCACCTGGGGGACAGTCCGGAATCACCTGCCAGCCATGGCGGAACCACCTCTCAGACGTACAAGAACCACGTGCCGGACAAGCTGGAAACACTTACTGGACAGACTGGAACCAACTGCCGGCCACGCCTGAACCACCTGCCGAGCACGATGGAACCACCTGCCGGACACGCCAAAATCAACTGCGGGGTACACCAGAACCACTTGGAGAACTCTCCGGGATGACCTGCCGGGCATGCTGGAACCACCTCTCAGACGTACCAGAAGCACGTGGCGGACACCCCAGCACCACCTGCCGGACAGACCGCAACCACCTGCCGGACAGGCCGGAACCACCGGCTCGACCCGCCGGAACCACCGCCGGACATGCAAAATCACCTGCCGGCTACGCCAGAACCACTTGGCGAACACTCCGGAATCATCTGCCGGGCATGCCGGAACCACCTCTCAGACATGCCAGAACCACGTGCTAGTGACCCCAGAAGCACCTGCCGAGCACGCCGGAACCACCTGCTCGACTCGCCAGAACCACCTGCCGGACAAGCCAAAATCACCTGCCGGCTACGCCACAACCACTCGGCAGGCACTCCGGTATCAGCTGCCGGGCATGCCGGAACCACCTCTCAGAGGTGCCAGAACCACATGCCGGAGAGACTGGAAGCAACTGCCGAACTCGCCGGAAACACCTGCTGTACATGCCGGAACCACCTGCCTGACAGTCCAAAATCATATGGGGGCTTTGCCAAAACCACTTGGTGGACACTCCAGAATCACCTGGATGGCATGCCGGAACCACGTCGTGGACAGACTGCAAACACCTGCCTGACACGCCAGAACCACCTTCTCGACTCGCCAGAACCACCTGCCGGACAGGCCAAAATCACCTGCCGGCTACGCCACAACCAGTTGGTGAACACTTCGGAATCACCTGCCGGGCTTGCCGGAACCAACTGCCGGTCACGCCAAAATCACCTGCCGGCTACGCCAGAACCACTCAGCAGAGACTCCGGAACCACCTCCAGGACTGACCGGAATCACCTGCCGGACACGCCGGGACCACCTGCTTGACTCGCGAGAACCACCTGCCGGACACGCCAAAATCACCAGCCGGCTACGCCACAACCACTTGTCGGACACTCCAGAATCACCTGCCGGGCATGTTGGAACCACCTCTCAGAGGTGCCTCAACAACATGCTGGAGACTGCGGAAGCACCTGCTGAGAAGGCCGGAAGTTCCTGATCCACTCCACAGAACCACCTGCTGGACACGCCAAAATCACCTGCCGGCTACGCCACAACCAGTTGGTGAACACTTCGGAATCAACTGCCGGGCTTGCTGGAAGCACCTGCCGGTCACGCCAATATCACCTGCCAGCTACACCAGAACCGCTTGGCGGACACTCCAGAAACACCTGTCGGGCCTGCCAGAACCACATCTCAGACGTGCCAGAACCATGTGCCCGACATGCCGGAACCACACCCCGAACAGACTGAAACCACCTGCCAGACCCGCCTGAACCACCTGCCGAGCACACTGGAACCACCTGCTCGACTCGCCGGAACCACCTACCTGACACGCAAAAACCACCGGCCGGGTATGCCAGAACCACTTGGTGGTCACTCCGGAATCATCTGCCAGACATGCCAGAAGCAGCTCTCAGACACACCAGAACAACCTGCCGGAGACGCCAGAAGCACCTGCTGAGCATGCCTGAGCCACGTGCTCGATTCGCAAGAAACACCTGCCACACACGCCAAAATCACCTGCCTGCTACACCAGAAGCACTTGGCAGACAAGCCGGAATCACGTGAAGGGCATGCCGTCACAATCTCTCAGACGTGCCAGAACCTCGTGCCGGACACCCCAGAACACCCTGCCGGACAGACCGGAACCACCTGCCGGACACGCCGGAACCACCGGCGCGACTCGCCGGAACGACCCCCGGACATGCAAAAACACCTGCCGGCTACGCCAGAAACACTTGGCGAACACACCGGAATCACCTGCCGGGCATGTCGGAAGCACCTCTCAGACATGTCAGAACTACGTGCCAAGGACACCGGAAGCACCTGCCGAGCACGCCGGAACCACCTGCTCGACTCGCCAGAACCACCTGCCGCACACGCCAAAATCACCTGCCAGGTATGCCAGAACCACTTTGTGGACACTCCGAAATCATCTGCCGGACATGCCAGAACCAGCTCTCAGACACCCCAGAACCACGTGCCGGACACGCCGGAAGCACCTGCTGAGCATGCCTGAGCCACCTGCTCGACTCGCAAGAAACACCTGCCGGACACGCCAAAATCACCTGCCGAGTACGCCAGAACCACTTGGCGGACACTCCGGAATCACAGGTCGGGCATGCCGGAACCACCTCTCAGACTTGCCAGAAACATATTCCGGACACGCCGGTACCACCTGCCGAGTATGCCGGAACCACCTGAGCCACTCCCGAGGACCACCTGCTGGACACACCAGAATCACCTGCTGGCTACGCCAGAACCACTCGGCAGACACTCCGGAATAACCTGCCGGACATGCCGGAACCACCTCTTAGACATGCCAGAAGGACGTGTCGGACACGCCGGAAACACCTACCGGACAGACCGGAACCACCTGCCAGACATCCCGGAACCACCTGCCGAGCACGCCGGAGCCGCCTGCTCGATAGGCCGGAACCACCTGCCAGACAGGCCAAAATCAACAGCTGGCTATGCGAGAACCATCTGGCGGACAGTCCGGAATCACCTGCCGGGCATGCAGGAACCACCTCTCAGATGTAACGGAACCACGAGCCGGACACGCTGGAACCACGTCCTGGGCAGTCTGGAACCACCTGCCGCGCACTCCGGAACCACCTGCTCGACTCGCACGACCCACGTGCTGGACACGCCAAAATGAACTTTCGGCTACACCAGAACCACTTACCCGACACTCCAGAATCACCTGCCTGGCATGCCAGAACCACCTCTCACACGTTCCAGAAGCACGTGCCGGACATGCCGGAACGACCGATCGGACAGTCGGAACCACCTTCCAGACATGCCGGAACCACCTGCTGAACATGCCACAGCCACCTGCTCGACTCGCCGGATCCACCGGCCGGACAGGCCAATATCAACTGCTGGCTATGCCAGAACCACCTGGGGGACAGTCCGGAATCACCTGCCAGCCATGGCGGAACCACCTCTCAGACGTACAAGAACCACGTGCCGGACAAGCTGGAAACACTTACTGGACAGACTGGAACCACCTGCCGGCCACGCCTGAACCACCTGCCGAGCACGATAAAACCACCTGCCGGACACGCCAAAATCACCTGCGGGGTACACCAGAACCACTTGGAGAACTCTCCGGGATGCCCTGCCGGGCATGCTGGAACCACCTCTCAGACGTACCAGAAGCACGTGGCGGACACCCCAGCACCACCTGCCGGACAGACCGCAACCACATGCCGGACAGACCGCAACCATCGGCTCGAGCCGCCGGAACCACCGCAGGACATGCAAAATCACCTGCCGGCTACGCCAGAACCAATTGGCGAACACTCCGGAATCACCTGCCGGGCATGCCGGAACCACCTCTCAGACATGCCAGAACCACGTGCCAAGGACACCGGAAGCACCTGCCGAGCACGCCGGAACCACCTGCTCGACTCGCCAGAACCACCTGCCGCACACGCCAAAATCACCTGCCAGGTATGCCAGAACCACTTTGTGGACACTCCGAAATCATCTGCTGGACATGCCAGAACCAGCTCTCAGACACACCAGAACCACATGCCGGAAACGCCAGAAGCACCTGCTGAGCATGCCTGAGCCACCTGCTCGACTCGCAAGAAACACCTGCCGGACACGCCAAAATCACCTGCCGGCTACGCCACAACCAGTTGGTGAACACTTCGGAATCACCTGCCGCGCTTGCCGGAACCTCCTGCCGCTCACGCCAAAATCACCCGCGGCTACGCCAGAACCACTCAGCAGAGACTCCGGAACCACCTCCAGGACTGACCGGAATCACCTGCCGGACACGCCGGGACCACCTGCTTGACTCGCCAGAACCACCTGCCGGACACGCCAAAATCACCAGCCGGCTACTCCACAACCACTTGTCGGACACTCCAGAATCACCTGCCGGGCATGTTGGAACCACCTCTCAGAGGTGCCACAACAACATGCTGGAGACTGCGGAAGCACCTGCTGAGAAGGCCGGAAGTTCCTGATCCACTCCACAGAACCACCTGCTGGACACGCCAAAATCACCTGCCGGCTACGCCACAACCAGTTGGTGAACACTTCGGAATCAACTGCCGGGCTTGCTGGAAGCACCTGCCGGTCACGCCAATATCACCTGCCAGCTATGCCAGAACCGCTTGGCGGACACTCCGGAAACAACTGTCGGGCCTGCCAGAACCACATCTCAGACGTGCCAGAACCATGTGCCCGAGATGCCGGAACCACACCCCGAACAGACTGAAACCACCTGCCAGACCCGCCTGAACCACCTGCTGAGCACACTGGAACCACCTGCACGACTCGCCGGAACCACCTACCTGACACGCAAAAACCACCGGCCGGGTATGCCAGAACCACTTGGTGGTCACTCCGGAATCATCTGCCAGACATGCCAGAAGCAGCTCTCAGACACACCAGAACAACCAGCCGGAGACGCCAGAAGCACCTGCTGAGCATGCCTGAGCCACCTGCTCGACTCGCAAGAAACACCTGCCAGACGCGCCAAAATGACCTGCCTGCTACACCTGAAGCACTTGGCAGACAAGCCGGAATCACGGGAAGGGCATGCCGTCACAATCTCTCAGACGTGCCAGAACCTCGTGCCGGACACCCCAGAACACCCTGCCGGACAGACCGGAACCACCTGCTCGACTCGCCAGAACCACCTGCCGCACACGCCAAAATCACCTGCCAGGTATGCCAGAACCACTTTGTGGACACTCCGAAATCATCTGCTGGACATGCCAGAACCAGCTCTCAGACACACCAGAACCACATGCCGGAAACGCCAGAAGCACCTGCTGAGCATGCCTGAGCCACCTGCTCGACTCGCAAGAAACACCTGCCGGACACGCCAAAATCACCTGCCGAGTACGCCAGAACCACTTGGCGGACACTCCGGAATCACAGGTCGGGCATGCCGGAACCACCTCTCAGACTTGCCAGAACCATGTTCCGGACACGCCGGTACCACCTGCCGAGTATGCCGGAACCACCTGATCCACTCCCGAGGACCACCTGCTGGACACGCCAAAATCACCTGCTGGCTACGCCAGAACCACTCGGCAGACACTCCGGAATAAGCTGCCGGGCATGCCGGAACCACCTCTTAGACATGCCAGAAGGACGTGTCGGACACGCCGGAAACACCTACCGGACAGACCGGAACCACCTGCCAGACATCCGGGAACCACCTGCCGAGCACGCCGGAGGCGCCTGCTCGATAGGCCGGAACCACCTGCCAGACAGGCCAAAATCAACAGCTGGCTATGCCTGAACCACCTGGCGGACAGTCCAAAATCACCTGCCTGGCATGCAGGAACCACCTCTCAGACGTAACAGAACCACGTTCCGGACACGCTGGAACCACATCCTGGACAGACTGGAACCACCTGCCGAGCTCGCCGGAACCACCTGCTCGACTGGCAGGACAATCGTGCCGGACACGCCAAAAGGAACTGCCGGCTACACCAGAACCACTTAACCGACACTCCAGAATCACCTGCCTGGCATGCCAGAACCACCTCACAGACGTGCCAGAAGCACGTGCCGGACATGCCGGAACGACCTACGGGACAGACCGGAACCACCTGCCTGACATGCCGGAACCAACTGCCGAGCACGCCAGAGCCACCTGCACCCCTTGCCGGAACCACCTGCCAGACAGGCCAAAATCAACAGCTGGCTGTGTGAGAACCACCTGGGGGACAGTCCGGAATCACCTGCCAGCCATGGCGGAACCACCTCTCAGACGTACCAGAACCACGTGCCGGACAATCTGGAAACACGTACTGGACAGACTGGAACCACCTGCCGGCCACGCCTGAACCACCTGCCGAGCACGACGGAACCACCTTCCGGACACGCCAAAATCACCTGCGGGCTACTCCACAACCACTTGGAGGACTCTCCGGGATGACCTGCCGGGCATGCTGGAACCACCTCTCAGACGCGCCAGAACCATGTGGCAGAGAGTCCGGAATCACCTGTTGGGCAAGTGGAACCACCTCTGAGACGTACCAGAACCACCTGCCGGACACGCCAAAATCACCTGCCGGCTACGCCAGAACCACTTGGCGGACACTCCGGAATCACCTGCCGGGCATGCCAGCACAACCTCTCAGAAGTGCCAGAAGCACGTGCCGGACAGGCCGGAACCATCTCCCGGACAGACTGGAACCACAGGAAACACTCGCCGGAACCACCTGATTGACTCTCCGGTCCCACCTGCAGGACACACCAAAATCACCTGCCCGCTACACCAGAACCACTTGGGGCACAAGCCGGAATCACGTGAAGGGCATGCCGGCACAACCTCACAGACGTGCCAGAACCTCCTGCCGGACACCTCAGAACCACCTGCCAGACAGACTGCAACCACCTGCCGGACACGCGGGAACCACCGGCTCGACCCGCCGGAACCACTGCCACACATGCAAAATCACCTGCCGGCTACACCAGAACCACTTGGCAAACACTCCGGAATCACCTGCCGGGCATGCCGGAACCACCTCTCAGACATGCCAGAACCACGTGCCAATGACACCAGAAGCACCTGCCGAGCATGCCGGAACCACCTGCTCGACTCGCCAGAACCACCTGCCAGTCATGCAAAAATCACCTGCCGGCTTCGCCACAACCAGTTGGTGAACACTTCCCCATCACCTGCCGGGCTTCCTGGAACCACCTGCCGGTCATGTCAAAATCACCTGCCAACTACGCCAGAATCACTTGTCGACACTGCGGAAACACCTGTCGGGCCGGCCAGAACTACATCTCAGACGTGCCAGAACCTTGTGCGTGTGATGCCGGAACCACACCCCGAACAGACGGAGACCACCTGCCAGACCCGCCTCAACCACCTACCGAGCACGCCGGAGCCACCTGTTCGACTCACCGGAAGCACCTGCCAGACAGGCCAAAATCAACAGCTGGCTATGCGAGAAGCATCTGGCGGACAGTCCGGAATCACCTGCCGGGCATGCAGGAACCACCTCTCAGATGTAACGGAACCACGAGCCGGACACGCTGGAAGCACGTCCTGGACAGACTGGAACCACCTGCCGAGCTCGCCGGAACCACCTGCTCGACTGGCAGGACAATCGTGCCGGACACGCCAAAAGGAACTGCCGGCTACACCAGAACCACTTAACCGACACTCCAGAATCACCTGCCTGGCATGCCAGAACCACCTCTCAGACGTGCCAGAAGCACGTGCCGGACATGCCGGAACGACCTACGGGACAGACCGGAACCACCTGCCTGACATGCCGGAACCACCTGCCGAGCACGCCAGAGCCACCTGCTCCCCTTGCCGGAACCACCTGCCAGACAGGCCAAAATCAACAGCTGGCTGTGCGAGAACCACCTGGGGGACAGTCCGGAATCACCTGCCAGCCATGGCGGAACCACCTCTCAGACGTACCAGAACCACGTGCCGGACAATCTGGAAACACGTACTGGACAGACTGGAACCACCTGCCGGCCACGCCTGAACCACCTGCCGAGCACGACGGAACCACCTGCCGGACACGCCAAAATCACCTGCGGGCTACTCCACAACCACTTGGAGGACTCTCCGGGATGACCTGCCGGGCATGCTGGAACCACCTCTCAGACGCGCCAGAAACATGTGGTAGAGAGTCCGGAATCACCTGTTGGGCAAGTGGAACCACCTCTGAGACGTACCAGAACCAACTGCCAGACACGCCAAAATCACCTGCCGGCTACGCCAGAACCACTTGGCGGACACTCCGGAATCACCTGCCGGGCATGCCAGCACAACCTCTCAGAAGTGCCAGAAGCACGTGCCGGACAGGCTGGAACCATCTCCCGGACAGACTGGAACCACAGGAAACATTCGCCGGAACCACCTGCTTGACTCAACGGTCCCACCTGCAGGACACACCAAAATCACCTGCCCGCTACACCAGAACCACTTGGGGCACAAGCCAGAATCACGTGAAGGGCATGCCGGCACAACCTCACAGACGTGCCAGAACCTCCTGCCGGACACCTCAGAACCACCTGCCAGACAGACTGCAACCACCTGCCGGACATGCGGGAACCACCGGCTCGACACGCCGGAACCACTGCCAGACATGCAAAATCACCTGCCGGCTACACCAGAACCACTTGGCAAACACTCCGGAATCACCTGCCAGGCATGCCGGAACCACCTCTCAGACATGCCAGAACCACGTGCCAATGACACCAGAAGCACCTGTCGAGCATGCTGGAACCACCTGCTCGACTCGCCAGAACCACCTGCCAGTCATGCAAAAATCACCTGCCGGCTTCGCCACAACCAGTTGGTGAACACTTCCCCATCACCTGCCGGGCTTGCTGGAACCACCTGCCGGTCACGTCAAAATCACCTGCCAACTACGCCAGAACCACTTGTCGACACTGCGGAAACACCTGTCGGGCCGGCCAGAACTACATCTCAGACGTGCCAGAACCTTGTGCGTGTGATGCCGGAACCACACCCAGAACAGACGGAGACCACCTGCCAGACCCGCCTGAACCACCTGCCGAGCACGCCGGAGCCACCTGTTCGACTCACCGGAAGCACCTGCCAGACAGGCCAAAATCAACAGCTGGCTATGCGAGAACCATCTGGCGGACAGTCCGGAATCACCTGCCGGGCATGCAGGAACCACCTCTCAGATGTAACGGAACCACGAGCCGGACACGCTGGAACCACGTCCTGGACAGACTGGAACCACCTGCCGAGCACTCCGGAACCACCTGCTCGACTCGCACGACCCACGTGCTGGACACGCCAAAATGAACTTTCGGCTAGACCAGAACCACTTACCCGACACTCCAGAATCACCTGCCTGGCATGCCAGAACCACCTCTCACACGTTCCAGAAGCACGTGCCGGACATGCCGGAACGACCTATCGGACAGAACAGAACCACCTGCCAGACACGCCGGAACCACCTGCTGAACACGCCACAGCCACCTGCTCGACTCGCCGGATCCACCGGCCGGACAGGCCAATATCAAGTGCTGGCTATGCCAGAACCACCTGGGGGACAGTCCGGAATCACCTGCCAGCCATGGCGGAACCACCTCTTAGACGTACAAGAACCACGTGCCGGACAAGCTGGAAACACTTACTGGACAGACTGGAACCACCTGCCGGCCACGCCTGAACCACCTGCCGAGCACGATGGAACCACCTGCCAGACACGCCAAAATCACCTGCGGGGTACACCAGAACCACTTGGAGAACTCTCCGGGATGACCTGCCGGGCATGCTGGAACCACCTCTCAGACGTACCAGAAGCACGTGGCGGACACCCCAGCACCACCTGCCGGACAGACCGCAACCACCTGCCGGACAGGCCGGAACCACCGGCTCGACCCGCCGGAAACACCGCCGGACATGCAAAATCACCTGCGGGCTACGCCAGAACCACTTGGCGAACACTACGGAATCACCTGCCGGGCATGCCGGAACCACCTCTCAGACATGCCAGAACCACGTGCCAATGACCCCGGAAGCACCGGCCGAGCACGCCGGAACCACCTGCTCGACTCGCCAGAACCACCTGCCGGACACGCCAAAATCACCTGCCAGCTACGCCACAACCACTCGGCAGACACTCCGGTATCAGCTGCCGGGCATGCCGGAACCATCTCTCAGAGGTGCCAGAACCACATGCCGGAGAGACTGGAAGCAACTGCCGAACTCGCCGGAAACACCTGCTGGACATGCCGGAACCACCTGCCTGACAGTCCAAAATCATATGCCGGCTATGCCAAAACCACTTGGTGGACACTCCAGAATCACCTGGAGGGCATGCCGGAACCACGTCATGGACAGACTGCAAACACCTGCCGGACACGCCAGAAGCACCTTCTCGACTCGCCAGAACCACCTGCCGGACACGCCAAAATCACCTGCCGGCTACGCCACAACCAGTTGGTGAACACTTCGGAATCACCTGCCGCGCTTGCCCGAAACACCTGCCGGTCACGCCAAAATCACCTGTCGGCTACGCCAGAACCACTCGGCAGAGACTCCGGAACCACCTCCAGGACAGACAGGAATCACCTGCCGGAAACGCCGGAACCACCTGCTCGACTCGCCAGAACCACCTGCCGGACACGCCAAAATCACCTGCCGGCTACGCCAGAACCACTTGGCAGAGACTCCGGAATCACCTCCAGGACAGACCGGAATCACCTGCCGGACACTCCTGGACCACCTGCTTGACTCGCCAGAACCACCTGCCGGACACGCCAAACTCACCAGCCGGCTACTCCACAACCACCTGTCGGACACTCCAGAATCACCTGCCGGGCATGTTGGAACCACCTCTCAGAGGTGCCTCAACAACATGCTGGAGACTGCGGAAGCACCTGCTGAGAAGGCCGGAAGTTCCTGATCCACTACACAGAACCACCTGCTGGACACGCCAAAATCACCTGCCGGCTACGCCACAACCAGTTGGTGAACACTTCGGAATCAACTGCCGGGCTTGCTGGAAGCACCTGCCGGTCACGCCAATATCACCTGCCAGCTACGCCAGAACCGCTTGGCGGACACTCCGGAAACACCTGTCGGGCCTGCCAGAACCACATCTCAGACGTGCCAGAACCATGTGCCCGAGATGCCGGAACCACACCCCGAACAGACTGAAACCACCTGCCAGACCCGCCTGAAACACCTGCCGATCACACTGGAACCACCTGCTCGACTCGCCGGAAGCACCTACCTGACACGCAAAAACCACCGGCCGGGTATGCCAGAACCACTTGGTGGTCACTCCGGAATCATCTGCCAGACATGCCAGAAGCAGCTCTCAGACACACCAGAACAACCTGCCAGAGACGCCAGAAGCACCTGCTGAGCATGCCTGAGCCACCTGCTCGACTCGCAAGAAACACCTGCCAGACACGCCAAAATCACCTGCCTGCTACACCAGAAGCACTTGGCAGACAAGCCGGAATCACGAGAAGGGCATGCCGTCACAATCTCTCAGACGTGCCAGAACCTCGTGCCGGACACCCCAGAACACCCTGCCGGACAGACCGGAACCACCTGCCGGACACGCCGGAACCACCGGCGCGACTCGCCGGAACCACCCCCGGACATGCAAAATCACCTGCCGGCTACGCCAGAAACACTTGGCGAACACACCGGAATCACCTGCCGGGCATGTCGGAAGCACCTCTCAGACATGTCAGAACCACGTGCCAAGGACACCGGAAGCACCTGCCGAGCACGCCGGAACCACCTGCTCGACTCGCCAGAACCACCTGCCGCACACGCCAAAATCACCTGCCAGGTATGCCAGAACCAATTTGTGGACACTCCGAAATCATCTGCTGGACATGCCAGAACCAGCTCTCAGACACACCAGAACCACATGCCGGACACGCCGGAAGCACCTGCTGAGCATGCCTGAGCCACCTGCTCGACTCGCAAGAAACACCTGCCGGACACGCCAAAATCACCTGCCAAGTACGCCAGAACCACTTGGCGGACACTCCGGAATCACAGGTCGGGCATGCCGGAACCACCTCTCAGACTTGCCAGAACCATGTTCCGGACACGCCGGTACCACCTGCCGAGTATGCCGGAACCACCTGATCCACTCCCGAGGACCACCTGCTGGACACGCCAAAATCACCTGCTGGCTACGCCAGAACCACTCGGCAGACACTCCGGAATAAGCTGCCGGGCATGCCGGAACCACCTCTTAGACATGCCAGAAGGACGTGTCGGACACGCCGGAAACACGTACCGGACAGACCGGAACCACCTGCCAGACATCCGGGAACCACCTGCCGAGCACGCCGGAGCCGCCTGCTCGATAGGCCGTAACCACCTGCCAGACAGTCCAAAATCAACAGCTGGCTATGCCTGAACCACCTGGCGGACAGTCCAAAATCACCTGCCTGGCATGCAGGAACCACCTCTCAGACGTAACAGAACCACGTTCCGGACACGCTGGAACCACATCCTGGACAGACTGGAACCACCTGCCGAGCTCGCCGGAACCACCTGCTCGACTGGCAGGACAATCGTGCCGGACACGCCAAAAGGAACTGCCGGCTACACCAGAACCACTTAACCGACACTCCAGAATCACCTGCCTGGCATGCCAGAACCACCTCACAGACGTGCCAGAAGCACGTGCCGGACATGCCGGAACGACCTACGGGACAGACCGGAACCACCTGCCTGACATGCCGGAACCAACTGCCGAGCACGCCAGAGCCACCTGCACCCCTTGCCGGAACCACCTGCCAGACAGGCCAAAATCAACAGCTGGCTGTGTGAGAACCACCTGGGGGACAGTCCGGAATCACCTGCCAGCCATGGCGGAACCACCTCTCAGACGTACCAGAACCACGTGCCGGACAATCTGGAAACACGTACTGGACAGACTGGAACCACCTGCCGGCCACGCCTGAACCACCTGCCGAGCACGACGGAACCACCTTCCGGACACGCCAAAATCACCTGCGGGCTACTCCACAACCACTTGGAGGACTCTCCGGGATGACCTGCCGGGCATGCTGGAACCACCTCTCAGACGCGCCAGAACCATGTGGCAGAGAGTCCGGAATCACCTGTTGGGCAAGTGGAACCACCTCTGAGACGTACCAGAACCACCTGCCGGACACGCCAAAATCACCTGCCGGCTACGCCAGAACCACTTGGCGGACACTCCGGAATCACCTGCCGGGCATGCCAGCACAACCTCTCAGAAGTGCCAGAAGCACGTGCCGGACAGGCCGGAACCATCTCCCGGACAGACTGGAACCACAGGAAACACTCGCCGGAACCACCTGATTGACTCACCGGTCCCACCTGCAGGACACACCAAAATCACCTGCCCGCTACACCAGAACCACTTGGGGCACAAGCCGGAATCACGTGAAGGGCATGCCGGCACAACCTCACAGACGTGCCAGAACCTCCTGCCGGACACCTCAGAACCACCTGCCAGACAGACTGCAACCACCTGCCGGACACGCGGGAACCACCGGCTCGACCCGCCGGAACCACTGCCACACATGCAAAATCACCTGCCGGCTACACCAGAACCACTTGGCAAACACTCCGGAATCACCTGCCGGGCATGCCGGAACCACCTCTCAGACATGCCAGAACCACGTGCCAATGACACCAGAAGCACCTGCCGAGCATGCCGGAACCACCTGCTCGACTCGCCAGAACCACCTGCCAGTCATGCAAAAATGACCTGCCGGCTTCGCCACAACCAGTTGGTGAACACTTCCCCATCACCTGCCGGGCTTCCTGGAACCACCTGCCGGTCATGTCAAAATCACCTGCCAACTACGCCAGAATCACTTGTCGACACTGCGGAAACACCTGTCGGGCCGGCCAGAACTACATCTCAGACGTGCCAGAACCTTGTGCGTGTGATGCCGGAACCACACCCCGAACAGACGGAGACCACCTGCCAGACCCGCCTCAACCACCTACCGAGCACGCCGGAGCCACCTGTTCGACTCACCGGAAGCACCTGCCAGACAGGCCAAAATCAACAGCTGGCTATGCGAGAAGCATCTGGCGGACAGTCCGGAATCACCTGCCGGGCATGCAGGAACCACCTCTCAGATGTAACGGAACCACGAGCCGGACACGCTGGAAGCACGTCCTGGACAGACTGGAACCACCTGCCGAGCACTCCGGAACCACCTGCTCGACTCGCACGACCCACGTGCTGGACACGCCAAAATGAACTTTCGGCTACACCAGAACCACTTACCCGACACTCCAGAATCACCTGCCTGGCATGCCAGAACCACCTCTCACACGTTCCAGAAGCACGTGCCGGACATGCCGGAACGACCGATCGGACAGAACGGAACCACCTGCCAGACACGCCGGAACCACCTGCTGAACACGCCACAGCCACCTGCTCGACTCGCCGGATCCACCGGCCGGACAGGCCAATATCAAGTGCTGGCTATGCCAGAACCACCTGGGGGACAGTCCGGAATCACCTGCCAGCCATGGCGGAACCACCTCTCAGACGTACAAGAACCACGTGCCGGACAAGCTGGAAACACTTACTGGACAGACTGGAACCACCTGCCGGCCACGCCTGAACCACCTGCCGAGCACGATGGAACCACCTGCCGGACACGCCAAAATCACCTGCGGGCTACACCAGAACCACTTGGAGAACTCTCTGGGATGACCTGCCGGGCATGCTGGAACCACCTCTCAGACGTACCAGAAGCACGTGGCGGACACCCCAGCACCACCTGCCGGACAGACCGCAACCACCTGCCGGACAGGCCGGAACGACCGGCTCGACCCGCCGGAACCACCGCCGGACATGCAAAATCACCTGCCGGCTACGCCAGAACCACTTGGCGAACACTCCGGAATCACCTGCCGGGCATGCCGGAACCACCTCTCAGACATGCCAGAACCACGTGCCAATGACCCCGGAAGCACCTGCCGAGCACGCCGGAACCACCTGCTCGACTCGCCAGAACCACCTGCCGGACACGCCAAAATCACCTGCCGGCTACGCCACAACCTCTCGGCAGGCACTCCGGTATCAGATGCCGGGCATGCCAGAACCACCTCTCAGAGGTGCCAGAACCACATGCCGGAGAGACTGGAAGCAACTGCCGAACTCGCCGGAAACACCTGATGGACATGCCGGAACCACCTGCCTGACAGTCCAAAATCATATGCCGGCTATGCCAAAACCACTTGGTGGACACTCCAGAATCACCTGGAGGGCATGCCGGAACCACGTCATGGACAGACTGCAAACACCTGCCGGACACGCCAGAACCACCTTCTCGACTCGCCAGAACCACCTGCCGGACACGCCAAAATCACCTGCCGGCTACGCCACAACCAGTTGGTGAACACTTCGGAATCACCTGCCGCGCTTGCCAGAACCACCTGCCGGTCACGCCAAAATCACCTGCCGGCTACGCCAGAACCACTCGGCAGAGACTCCGGAACCACTTCCAGGACAGACCGGAATCACCTGCCGGACATGCCGGAACCACCTGCTCGACTCGCCAGAACCACCTGCTGGACACGCCAGAATCACCTGCCGGCTACGCCAGAACCACTGGGCAGAGACTTCGGAACCACCTCCAGGACAGACCGGAATCACCTGCCGGACACGCCGGGACCACCTGCTTTACTCGCCAGAACCACCTGCCGGACACGCCAAACTCACCAGCCGGCTACTCCACAACCACTTGTCGGACACTCCAGAATCACCTGCCGGGCATGTTGGAACCACCTCTCAGAGGTGCCACAACAACATGCTGGAGACTGCGGAAGCACCTGCTGAGAAGGCCGGAACCACCTGATCCACTCCCGAGGACCACATGCTGGACACGCCAAAATCACCTGCTATCTACGCCAGAACCACTCGGCAGACACTCCGGAATAACCTGCCGGGCATGCCGGAACCACCTCTTAGACATGCCAGAAGGACGTGTCGGTCACGCCGGAAACACCCACCGGACAGACCGGAACCACCTGCCAGACATCCGGGAACCACCTGCCGAGCACGCCGGAGCCGCCTGCTCGATAGGCCAAAACCACCTGCCAGACAGGCCAAAATCAACAGCTGGCTATGCTAGAACCACCTGGCGGACAGTCCAAAATCACCTGCCTGGCATGCAGGAACCACCTCTCAGACGTAACAGAACCACGTCCCGGACACGCTGGAACCACATCCTGGACAGACTGGAACCACCTGCCGAGCTCGCCGGAACCACCTGCTCGACTGGCAGGACAATCGTGCCGGACACGCCAAAAGGAACTGCCGGCTACACCAGAACCACTTAACCGACACTCCAGAATCACCTGCCTGGCATGCCAGAACCACCTCTCAGACGTGCCAGAAGCACGTGCCGGACATGCCGGAACGACCTACGGGACAGACCGGAACCACCTGCCTGACATGCCCGAACCACCTGCCGAGCACGCCAGAGCCACCTGCTCCCATTGCCGGAACCACCTGCCAGACAGGCCAAAATCAACAGCTGGCTGTGCGAGAACCACCTGGGGGACAGTCCGGAATCACCTGCCAGCCATGGCGGAACCACCGGCGCGACTCGCCGGAACCACCCCCGGACATGCAAAATCACCTGCCGGCTACGCCAGAAACACTTGGCGAACACACCGGAATCACCTGCCGGGCATGTCGGAAGCACCTCTCAGACATGTCAGAACCACGTGCCAAGGACACCGGAAGCACCTGCAGAGCACACCGGAACCACCTGCTCGACTCGCCAGAACCACCTTCCGCACATGCCAAAATCACCTGCCAGGTATGCCAGAACCACTTTGTGGACACTCCGAAACCATCTGCCGGACATGCCAGAACCAGCTCTCAGACACACCGGAACCACATGCCGGACACGCCGGAAGCACCTGCTGAGCATGCCTGAGCCACCTGCTCGACTCGCAAGAAACACCTGCCGGACACGCCAAAACCACCTGCCGAGTACGCCAGAACCACTTGGCGGACACTCCGGAATCACAGGTCGGGCATGCCGGAACCACCTCTCAGACTTGCCAGAACCATGTTCCGGACACGCCGGTACCACCTGCCGAGTATGCCGGAACCACCTGATCCACTCCCGAGGACCACCGGCTGGACATGCCAAAATCACCTGCTGGCTACGCCAGAACCACTCAGCAGACACTCCGGAATAACCTGCCGGGCATGCCGGAACCACCTCTTAGACATGCCAGAAGGACGTGTCGGACACGCCGGAAACACCTACCGGACAGACCGGAGCCACCTGCCAGACATCCCGGAACCACTTGCCGAGCACGCCGGAGCCGCCTGCTCAATAGGCCGGAACCACCTGCCGGACAGGCCGGAACGACCGGCTCGACCCGCCGGAACCACCGCCGGACATGCAAAATCACCTGCCGGCTACGCCAGAACCACTTGGCGAACACTCCGGAATCACCTGCCGGGCATGCCGGAACCACCTCTCAGACATGCCAGAACCACGTGCCAATGACCCCGGAAGCACCTGCCGAGCACGCCGGAACCACGTGCTCGACTCGCCAGAACCACCTGCCGGACACGCCAAAATCACCTGCCGGCTACGCCACAACCTCTTGGCAGGCACTCCGGTATCAGCTGCCGGGCATGCCGGAACCACCTCTCAGAGGTGCCAGAACCACATGCCGGAGAGACTGGAACCAACTGCCGAACTCGCCGGAAACACCTGCTGGACATGCCGGAACCACCTGCCTGACAGTCCAAAATCATATGCCGGCTTTGCCAAAACCACTTGGTGGACACTGCAGAATCACCTGGAGGGCATGCCGGAACCACGTCATGGACAGACTGCAAGCACCTGCCGGACACGGCAGAACCACCTTCTCGACTCGCCAGAACCACCTGCCGGACACGCCAAAATCACCTGCCGGCTACGCCAGAACCACTGGGCAGAGACTCCGGAACCACCTCCAGGACAGACAGGAATCACCTGCCGGACACGCCGGGACCACCTGCTTGACTCGCCAGAACCACCTGCCGGACACGCCAAACTCACCAGCCGGCTACTCCACAACCACTTGTCGGACACTCCAGAATCACCTGCCGGGCATGTTGGAACCACCTCTCAGAGGTGCCACAACAACATGCTGGAGACTGCGGAAGCACCTGCTGAGAAGGCCGGAACCACCTGATCCACTCCCGAGGACCACCTGCTGGACACGCCAAAATCACCTGCTGGCTACGCCAGAACCACTCGGCAGACACTCCGGAATAACCTGCCGGGCATGCCGGAACCACCTCTTAGACATGCCAGAAGGACGTGTCGGACACGCCGGAAACACCTACCGGACAGACCGGAACCACCTGCCAGACATCCGGGAACCACCTGCCGAGCACGCCGGAGCCGCCTGCTCGATAGGCCAAAACCACCTGTCAGACAGGCCAAAATCAACAGCTGGCTATGCCTGAACCACCTGGTGGACAGTCCAAAATCACCTGCCTGGCATGCAGGAACCACCTCTCAGACGTAACAGAACCACGTTCCGGACACGCTGGAACCACATCCTGGACAGACTGGAACCACCTGCCGAGCTCGCCGGAACCACCTGCTCGACTGGCAGGACAATCGTGCCGGACACGCCAAAAGGAACTGCCGGCTACACCAGAACCACTTAACCGACACTCCAGAATCACCTGCCTGGCATGCCAGAACCACCTCTCAGACGTGCCAGAAGCACGTGCCGGACATGCCGGAACGACCTACGGGACAGACCGGAACCACCTGCCTGACATGCCCGAACCACCTGCCGAGCACGCCAGAGCCACCTGCTCCCCTTGCCGGAACCACCTGTCAGACAGGCCAAAATCAACAGCTGGCTGTGCGAGAACCACCTGGGGGACAGTCCGGAATCACCTGCCAGCCATGGCGGAACCACCGTCGCGACTCGCCGGAACCACCCCCGGACATGCAAAATCACCTGCCGGCTACGCCAGAAACACTTGGCGAACACTCCGGAATCACCTGCCGGGCATGTCGGAAGCACCTCTCAGACATGTCAGAACCACGTGCCAAGGACACCGGAAGCACCTGCAGAGCACGCCGGAACCACCTGCTCGACTCGCCAGAACCACCTTCCGCACATGCCAAAATCACCTGCCAGGTATGCCAGAACCACTTTGTGGACACATCGAAACCATCTGCCGGACATGCCAGAACCAGCTCTCAGACACACCGGAACCACATGCCGGACACGCCGGAAGCACCTGCTGAGCATGCCTGAGCCACCTGCTCGACTCGCAAGAAACACCTGCCGGACACGCCAAAATCACCTGCCGAGTACGCCAGAACCACTTGGCGGACACTCCGGAATCACAGGTCGGGCATGCCGGAACCATCTCTCAGACTTGCCAGAACCATGTTCTGGACACGCCGGTACCACCTGCCGAGTATGCCGGAACCACCTGATCCACTCCCGAGGACCACCGGCTGGACATGCCAAAATCACCTGCTGGCTACGCCAGAACCACTCGGCAGACACTCCGGAATAAGCTGCCGGGCATGCCGGAACCACCTCTTAGACATGCCAGAAGGACGTGTCGGACACGCCGGAAACACCTACCGGACAGACCGGAGCCACCTGCCAGACATCCCGGAACCACTTGCCGAGCACGCTGGAGCCGCCTGCTCGATAGGCCGGAACCACCTGCCAGACAGGCCAAAATCAACAGCTGGCTATGCTAGAACCACCTGGCGGACAGTCCAAAATCACCTGCCTGGCATGCAGGAACCACCTCTCAGACATAACAGAACCACGTTCCGGACACGCTGGAACCACATCCTGGACAGACTGGAACCACCTGCCGAGCTCACCAGAACCACCTGCTCGACTGGCAGGACAATCGTGCCGGACACGCCAAAGGGAACTGCCGGCTACACCAGAACCACTTAACCGACACTCCAGAATCACCTGCCTGGCATGCCAGGACCACCTCTCAGACGTGCCAGAAGCACGTGCCGGCCATGCCGGAACAACCTACGGGACAGACCGGAACCACCTGCCTGACATGCCGGAACCAACTGCCGAGCACGCCAGAGCCACCTGCTCCCCTTGCCGGAACCACCTGCCAGACAGGCCAAAATCAACAGCTGGCTGTGCGAGAACCACCTGGGGGACAGTCCGGAATCACCTGCCAGCCATGGCGGAACCACCTCTCAGACGTACCAGAACCACGTGCCGGACAATCTGGAAACATGTACTGGACAGACTGGAACCACCTGCCAGCCACGCCTGAACCACCTGCCGAGCACGACGGAACCACCTGCCGGACACGCCAAAATCACCTGCGGGCTACTCCACAACCACTTGGAGGACTCTCCGGGATGACCTGCCGGGCATGCTGGAACCACCTCTCAGACGCGCCAGAACCATGTGGCAGAGAGTCCGGAATCACCTTTTGGGCATGTGGAACCACCTCTGAGACGTACCAGAACCACCTGCCGGACACCCCAAAATCACCTGCCGGCTACGCCAGAACCACTTGGCGGACACTCCGGAATCACCTGCCGGGCATGCCAGCACAACCTCTCAGAAGTGCCAGAAGCACGTGCCGGACAGGCCGGAACCATCTCCCGGACAGACTGGAACCACAGGAAACACTCGCCGGAACCACCTGCTTGACTCACCGGTCCCACCTGCAGGACACACCAAAATCACCTGCCCGCTACATCAGAACCAATTGGGGCACAAGCCGGAATCACGTGAAGGGCATGCCGGCACAATCTCACAGACGTGCCAGAACCTCCTGCCGGACACCTCAGAACCACCTGCCAGACAGACTGCAACCACCTGCCGGACACGCGGGAACCACCGGCTCGACCCGCCGGAACCACTGCCAGACATGCAAAATCACCTGCCGGCTACACCAGAACCACTTGGCAAACACTCCGGAATCACCTGCCGGGCATGCCGGAACCACGTGCCAATGACACCAGAAGCACCTGCCAAGCATGCCGGAACCACCTCTCAGACATGCCAGAACCACGTGCCAATGACCCCGGAAGCACCTGCCGAGCACGCTGGAACCACCTGCTTGACCCGCCAGAACCACCTGCCGGACACGCCAAAATCACCAGCCGGCTACTCCACAACCACTTGTCGGACACTCCAGAATCACCTGCCGGGCATGTTGGAACCACCTCTCAGAGGTGCCACAACAACATGCTGGAGACTGCGGAAGCACCTGCTGAGAAGGCCGGAAGTTCCTGATCCACTCCACAGAACCACCTGCTGGACACGCCAAAATGACCTGCCGGCTACGCCACAACCAGTTGGTGAACACTTCGGAATCAACTGCCGGGCTTGCTGGAAGCACCTGCCGGTCACGCCAATATCACCTGCCAGCTACGCCAGAACCGCTTGTCGGACACTCCGGAAACACCTGTCGGGCCTGCCAGAACCACATCTCAGACGTGCCAGAACCATGTGCCCGAGATGCCGGAACCACACCCCGAACAGACTGAAACCACCTGCCAGACGCGCCTGAACCACCTGCCGAGCACACTGGAACCACCTGCTCGACTCGCCGGAACCACCTACCTGACACGCAAAAACCACCGGCCAGGTATGCCAGAACCAATTGGTGGTCACTCCGGAATCATCTGCCAGACATGCCAGAAGCAGCTCTCAGACACACCAGAACAACCTGCCGGAGACGCCAGAAGCACCTGCTGAGCATGCCTGAGCCACGTGCTCGACTCGCAAGAAACACCTGCCAGACACGCCAAAATCACCTGCCTGCTACACCAGAAGCACTTGGCAGACAAGCCGGAATCACGTGAAGGGCATGCCGTCACAATCTCTCAGACGTGCCAGAACCTCGTGCCGGACACCCCATAACACCCTGCCGGACAGACCGGAACCACCTGCTGGACACGCCGGAACCACCGGCGCGACTCGCCGGAACCACCCCCGGACATGCAAAAACACCTGCCGGCTACGCCAGAAACACTTGGCGAACACACCGGAATCACCTGCCGGGCATGTCGGAAGCACCTCTCAGACATGTCAGAAGAACGTGCCAAGGACACCGGAAGCACCTGCAGAGCACGCCGGAACCACCTGCTCGACTCGCCACAACCACCTGCCGCACACGCCAAAATCACCTGCCAGGTATGCCAGAACCACTTTGTGGACACTCCGAAATCATCTGCCGGACATGCCAGAACCAGCTCTCAGACACCCCAGAACCACATGCCGGACACGCCGGAAGCACCTGCTGAGCATGCCTGAGCCACCTGCTCGACTCGCAAGAAACACCTGCCGGACACGCCAAAATCACCTGCCGAGTACGCCAGAACCACTTGGCGGACACTCCGGAATCACAGGTCGGGCATGCCGGAACCACCTCTCAGACTTGCCAGAACCATGTTCCGGACACGCCGGTACCACCTGCCGAGTATGCCGGAACCACCTGATCCACTCCCGAGGACCACATGCTGGACACGCCAGAATCACCTGCTGGCTACGCCAGAACCACTCGGCAGACACTCCGGAATAACCTGCCGGGCATGCCGGAACCACCTCTTAGACATGCCAGAAGGACGTGTCGGACACGGCGGAAACACCTACCGGACAGACGGGAACCACCTGCCAGACATCCCGGAACCACCTGCCGAGCACGCCGGAGCCGCCTGCTCGATAGGCTGGAACCACCTGCCAGACAGGCCAAAATCAACAGCTGGCTATGCGAGAACCATCTGGCGGACAGTCCGGAATCACCTGCCGGGCATGCAGGAACCACCTCTCAGATGTAACGGAACCACGAGCCGGACACGCTGGAACCACATCCTGGACAGACTGGAACCACCTGCCGAGCTCACCAGAACCACCTGCTCGACTGGCAGGACAATCGTGCCGGACACGCCAAAGGGAACTGCCGGCTACACCAGAACCACTTAACCGACACTCCAGAATCACCTGCCTGGCATGCCAGAACCACCTCTCAGACGTGCCAGAAGCACGTGCCGGCCATGCCGGAACAACCTACGGGACAGACCGGAACCACCTGCCTGACATGCCGGAACCACCTGCCGAGCACGCCAGAGCCACCTGCTCCCCTTGCCGGAACCACCTGCCAGACAGGCCAAAATCAACAGCTGGCTGTGCGAGAACCACCTGGGGGACAGTCCGGAATCACCTGCCAGCCATGGCGGAACCACCTCTCAGACGTACCAGAACCACGTGCCGGACAATCTGGAAACATGTAGTGGACAGACTGGAACCACCTGCCAGCCACGCCTGAACCACCTGCCGAGCACGACGGAACCACCTGCCGGACACGCCAAAATCACCTGCGGGCTACTCCACAACCACTTGGAGGACTCTCCGGGATGACCTGCCGGGCATGCTGGAACCACCTCTCAGACGCGCCAGAACCATGTGGCAGAGAGTCCGGAATCACCTTTTGGGCATGTGGAACCACCTCTGAGACGTACCAGAACCACCTGCCGGACACCCCAAAATCACCTGCCGGCTACGCCAGAACCACTTGGCGGACACTCCGGAATCACCTGCCGGGCATGCCAGCACAACCTCTCAGAAGTGCCAGAAGCACGTGCCGGACAGGCCGGAACCATCTCCCGGACAGACTGGAACCACAGGAAACACTCGCCGGAACCACCTGCTTGACTCACCGGTCCCACCTGCAGGACACACCAAAATCACCTGCCCGCTACATCAGAACCAATTGGGGCACAAGCCGGAATCACGTGAAGGGCATGCCGGCACAATCTCACAGACGTGCCAGAACCTCCTGCCGGACACCTCAGAACCACCTGCCAGACAGACTGCAACCACCTGCCGGACACGCGGGAACCACCGGCTCGACCCGCCGGAACCACTGCCAGACATGCAAAATCACCTGCCGGCTACACCAGAACCACTTGGCAAACACTCCGGAATCACCTGCCGGGCATGCCGGAACCACCTCTCAGACATGCCAGAACCACGTGCCAATGACACCAGAAGCACCTGCCGAGCATGCCGGAACCACCTGCTCGACTCGCCAGAACCACCTGCCAGTCATGCAAAAATGACCTGCCGGCTTCGCCACAACCAGTTGGTGAACACTTCCCCATCACCTGCCGGGCTTGCTGGAACCACCTGCCGGTCACGTCAAAATCACCTGCCAACTACGCCAGAACCACTTGTCGACACTGCGGAAACACCTGTCGGGCCGGCCAGAACTACATCTCAGACGTGCCAGAACCTTGTGCGTGTGATGCCGGAACCACACCCCGAACAGACGGAAACCACCTGCCAGACCCGCCTGAACCACCTGCCGAGCACGCCGGAGCCACCTGTTCGACTCACCAGAAGCACCTGCCAGACAGGCCAAAATCAACAGCTGGCTATGCGAGAACCATCTGGCAGACAGTCCGGAATCACCTGCCGGGCATGCAGGAACCACCTCTCAGATGTAACGGAACCACGAGCCGGACACGCTGGAACCACGTCCTGGACAGACTGGAACCACCTGCCGAGCACTCCGGAACCACCTGCTCGACTCGCACGACCCACGTGCTGGACACGCCAAAATGAACTTTCGGCTACACCAGAACCACTTACCCGACACTCCAGAATCACCTGCCTGGCATGCCAGAACCACCTCTCACACGTTCCAGAAGCACGTGCCGGACATGCCGGAACGACCGATCGGACAGAACGGAACCACCTGCCAGACACGCCGGAACCACCTGCTGAAAACGCCACAGCCACCTGCTCGACTCGCCGGATCTACCGGCCGGACAGGCCAATATCAACTGCTGGCTATGCCAGAACCACCTGGGGGACAGTCCGGAATCACCTGCCAGCCATGGCGGAACCACCTCTCAGACGTACAAGAACCACGTGCCGGACAAGCTGGAAACACTTACTGGACAGACTGGAACCACCTGCCGGCCACGCCTGAACCACATGCCGAGCACGACGGAACCACCTGCCGGACACGCCAAAATCACCTGCGGGGTACACCAGAACCACTTGGAGAACTCTCCGGGATGACCTGCCGGGCATGCTGGAACCACCTCTCAGACGTACCAGAAGCACGTGGCGGACACCCCAGCACCACCTGCCGGACAGACCGCAACCACCTGCCGGACAGGCCGGAACCACCGGCACGACCCGCCGGAACCACCGCCGGACATGCAAAATCACCTGCCGGCTACGCCAGAACCACTTGGCGAACACTCCGGCATCACCTGCCGGGCATGCCGGAACCACCTCTCAGACATGCCCGAACCACGTGCCAATGACCCCGGAAGCACCTGCCGAGCACACCGGAACCACCTGCTCGACTCGCCAGAACCACCTGCCGGACACTCCAAAATGACCTGCCGGCTACGCCACAACCACTCGGCAGACACTCCGGTATCAGCTGCCGGGCATGCCGGAACCACCTCTCAGAGGTGCCAGAACCACATGCCGGAGAGACTGGAAGCAACTGCCGAACTCGCCGGAAACACCTGCTGGACATGCCGGAACCACCTGCCTGACAGTCCAAAATCATATGCCGGCTATGCCAAAACCACTTGTTGGACACTCCAGAATCACCGGGAGGGCATCCGGAACCACGTCATAGACAGACTGCAAACACCTGCCGGACACGCCGGAAGCACCTGCTCGACTCGCCAGAACCACCTGCCGGACACGCCAAAATCACCTGCCGGCTACTCCAGAACCACTCGGCAGAGACTCCGGAACCACCTCCAGGACAGACCGGAATCACCTGCCAGACACGCCGGGACCACCTGCTTGACTCGCCAGAACCACCTGTCAGACACGCCAAAATCACCAGCCGGCTACTCCACAACCACTTGTCGAACACTCCAGAATCACCTGCCGGGCATGTGGGAACCACCTCTCAGAGGTGCCACAACAACATGCTGGAGACTGCAGAAGCACCTACTGAGAAGGCCGGAAGTTCCTGATCCACTCCACAGAACCACCTGCTGGACACGCCAAAATCACCTGCCGGCTACGCCACAACCAGTTGGTGAACACTTCGGAATCAACTGCCGGGCTTGCTGGAAGCACCTGCCGGTCACACCAATATCACCTGCCAGCTACGCCAGAACCGCTTGGCGGACACTCCGGAAACACCTGTCGGGCCTGCCAGAACCACATCTCAGACGTGCCAGAACCATGTGCCCGAGATGCCGGAACCACACCCCGAACAGACGGAAACCACCTGCGAGACCCGCCTGAACCACCTGCCGAGCACACTGGAACCACCTGCTCGACTCGCCGGAACCACCTACCTGACACGCAGAAACCACCGGCCGGGTATGCCAGAACCACTTGGTGGTCACTCCGGAATCATCTGCCAGACATGCCAGAAGCAGCTCTCAGACACACCAGAACAACCTGCCGGAGACGCCAGAAGCACCTGCTGAGCATGCCTGAGCCACCTGCTCGACTCGCAAGAAACACCTGCCAGACACGCCAAAATCACCTGCCGGCTACGCCAGAAACACTTGGCGAACACACCGTAATCACCTGCCGGGCATGTCGGAAGCACCTCTCAGACATGTCAGAACCACGTGCCAAGGACACCGGAAGCACCTGCAGAGCACGCCGGAACCACCTGCTCGACTCGCCACAACCACCTGCCGCACACGCCAAAATCACCTGCCAGGTATGCCAGAACCACTTTGTGGACACTCCGAAATCATCTGCCGGACATGCCAGAACCAGCTCTCAGACACCCCAGAACCACATGCCGGACACGCCGGAAGCACCTGCTGAGCATGCCTGAGCCACCTGCTCGACTCGCAAGAAACACCTGCCGGACACGCCAAAATCACCTACCGAGTACGCCAGAACCACTTGGCGGACACTCCGGAATCACAGGTCGGGCATGCCGGAACCACCTCTCAGACTTGCCAGAACCATGTTCCGGACACGCCGGTACCACCTGCCGAGTATGCCGGAACCACCTGATCCACTCCCGAGGACCACATGCTGGACACGCCAGAATCACCTCCTGGCTACGCCAGAACCACTCGGCAGACACTCCGGAATAACCTGCCGGGCATGCCGGAACCACCTCTTAGACATGCCAGAAGGACGTGTCGGACACGGCGGAAACACCTACCGGACAGACCGGAACCACCTGCCAGACATCCCGGAACCACCTGCCGAGCACGCCGGAGCCGCCTGCTCGATAGGCTGGAACCACCTGCCAGACAGGCCAAAATCAACAGCTGGCTATGCGAGAACCATCTGGCGGACAGTCCGGAATCACCTGCCGGGCATGCAGGAACCACCTCTCAGATGTAACGGAACCACGAGCCGGACACGCTGGAACCACATCCTGGACAGACTGGAACCACCTGCTGAGCTCGCCGGAACCACCTGCTCGACTGGCAGGACAATCGTGCCGGACACGCCAAAAGGAACTGCCGGCTACACCAGAACCACTTAACCGACACTCCAGAATCACCTGCCTGGCATGCCAGAACCACCTCTCAGACGTGCCAGAAGCACGTGCCGGACATGCCGGAACGACCTATCGGACAGAACAGAACCACCTGCCAGACACGCCGGAACCACCTGCTGAACACGCCACAGCCACCAGCTCGACTCCCTGGATCCACCGGCCGGACAGGCCAATATCAACTGCTGGCTATGCCAGAACCACCTGGGGGACAGTCCGGAATCACCTGCCAGCCATGGCGGAACCACCTCTCAGACGTACAAGAACCACGTGCCGGACAAGCTGGAAACACTTACTGGACAGACTGGAACCACCTGCCGGCCACGCCTGAACCACCTGCCGAGCACGATGGAACCACCTGCCGGACACGCCAAAATCACCTGCGGGGTACACCAGAACCACTTGGAGAACTCTCCGGGATGACCTGCCGGGCATGCTGGAACCACCTCTCAGACGTACCAGAAGCACGTGGCGGACACCCCAGCACCACCTGCTGGACAGACCGCAACCACCTGCCGGACAGGCCGGAACCACCGGCTCGACCCGACGGAACCACCGCCGGACATGCAAAATCACCAGCCGGCTACGCCAGAACCACTTGGCGAACACTCCGGAATCACCTGCCGGGCATGCCGGAAACACCTCTCAGACATGCCAGAACCACGTGCCAATGACCCCGGAAGCACCTGCCGAGCACGCCGGAACCACCTGCTCGACTCGCCAGAACCACCTGCCGGACACGCCAAAATCACCTGCCGGCTACGCCACAACCACTTGGCAGGCACTCCGGTATCAGCTGCCGGCCATGCCGGAACCACCTCTCAGAGGTGCCAGAACCACATGCCGGAGAGACTGGAAGCAACTGCCGAACTCGCCGGAAACACCTGCTGGACATGCCGGAACCACCTGCCTGACAGTCCAAAATCATATGCCGGCAATGCCAAAACCACTTGGTGGACACTCCAGAATCACCTGGAGGGCATGCCGGAACCACGTCATGGACAGACTGCAAACACCTGACGGACACGCCAGAACCACCTTCTCGACTCGCCAGAACCACCTGCCGGACACGCCAAAATCACCTGCCGGCTACGCCACAACCAGTTGGTGAACACTTCGGAATCACCTGCCGCGCTTGCCGGAACCACCTGCCGGTCACGCCAAAATCACCTGCCGGCTACGCCAGAACCACTCGGCAGAGACTCCGGAACCACCTCCAGGACAGACCGGAATCACCTGCCGGACACGCCGGAACCACCTGCTCGACTCGCCAGAAACACCTGCCAGACACGCCAAAATCACCTGCCTGCTACACCAGAAGCACTTGGCAGACAAGCCGGAATCACGTGAAGTGCATGCCGTCACAATCTCTCAGACGTGCCAGAACCTCGTGCCGGACACCCCAGAACACCCTGCCGGACAGACCGGAACCACCTGCCGGACACGCCGGAACCACCGGCGCGACTCACCGGAACCACCCCCGGACACGCAAAATCACCTGCCGGCTACGCCAGAAACACTTGGCGAACACTCCGGAATCACCTGCCGGGCATGCCGGAACCACCTCTCAGACATGCCAGAACCACGTGCCAATGACCCCGGAAGCACCTGCCGAGCACGCCGGAACCACCTGCTCGACTCGCCGGAACCACCTGCCGGACACGCAAAAATCACCTGCCGGCTACGCCACAACCACTCGGCAGACACTCCAGTATCAGCTGCCGGGCATGCCGGAACCACCTGCTGAACACGCCACAGCCACCTGCTCGACTCGCCGGATCCACCGTCCGGACAGGCCAATATCAACTGCTGGCTATGCCAGAACCACCTGGGGGACAGTCCGGAATCACCTGCCAGCCATGGCGGAACCACCTCTTAGACGTACAAGAACCACGTGCCGGACAAGCTGGAAACACTTACTGGACAGACTGGAACCACCTGCCGGCCATGCCTGAACCACCTGCCGAGCACGACGGAACCACCTGCCGGACACGCCAAAATCAACTGCGGGGTACACCAGAACCACTTGGAGAACTCTCCGGGATGACCTGCCGGGCATGCTGGAACCACCTCTCAGACGTACCAGAAGCACGTGGCGGACACCCCAGCACCACCTGCCGGACAGACGGCAACCACCTGCCGGACAGGCCGGAACCACCGGCTCGACCCGCCGGAACCACCGCCGGACATGCAAAATCACCTGCCGGCTACGCCAGAACCACTTGGCGAACACTCTGGAATCACCTGCCGGGCATGCCGGAACCACCTCTCAGACATGCCAGAACCACGTGCCAATGACCACGCCGGAACCACCTGCTCGACTCGCCGGAACCACCTACCTGACACGCAAAAACCACCGGCCGGGTATGCCAGAACCACTTGGTGGTCACTCCGGAATCATCTGCCAGACATGCCAGAAGCAGCTCTCAGACACACCAGAACAACCTGCCGGAGACGCCAGAAGCACCTGCTGAGCATGCCTGAGCCACCTGCTCGACTCGCAAGAAACACCTGCCAGACACGCCAAAATCACCTGCCTGCTACACCAGAAGCACTTGGCAGACAAGCCGGAATCACGTGAAGGGCATGCAGTCACAATCTCTCAGACGTGCCAGAACCTCGTGCCGGACACCTCAGAACACCCTGCCGGACAGACCAGAACCACCTGCCGGACACGCCGGAACCACCGGCGCGACTCGCCGCAACCACCCCCGGACATGCAAAATCACCTGCCGGCTATGCCAGAAACACTTGGCGAACACACCGGAATCACCTGCCGGGCATGTCGGAAGCACCTCTCAGACATGTCAGAACCACGTGCCAAGGACACCGGAAGCACCTGCTCGACTCGCCAGAACCACCTGCCGCACACGCCAAAATCACCTGCCAGGTATGCCAGAACCACTTTGTGGACACTCCGAAATCATCTGCCGGACATGCCAGAACCAGCTCTCAGACACACCAGAACCACATGCCGGACACGCCGGAAGCACCTGCCGGCAACGCCACAACCAGTTGGTGAACACTTCGGAATCACCTGCCGCGCTTGCCGGAACCACCTGCCGGTCACGCCAAAATCACCTGCCGGCTACGCCAGAACCACTCGGCAGAGACTCCGGAACCACCTCCAGGACAGACCGGAATCACCTGCCGGACACGCCGGAAGCACCTGCTCGACTCGCCAGAACCACCTGCCGGACACGCCAAAATCACCTGCCGAGTACGCCAGAACCACTTGGCGGACACTCCGGAATCACAGGTCGGGCATGCCGGAACCACCTCTCAGACTTGGCAGAACCATGTTCCCGACACGCCGGTACCACCTGCCGAGTATGCCGGAACCACCTGATCCACTCCCGAGGACCACCTGCTGGACACGCCAAAATCACCTGCTGGCTACGCCAGAACCACTCGGCAGACACTCCGGAATAACCTGCCGGGCATGCCGGAACCACCTCTTAGACATGCCAGAAGGACGTGTCGGACACGCCGGAAAAACCTACCGGACAGACCGGAACCACCTGCCAGACATCCCGGAACCACTTGCCGAGCACGCCGGAGCCGCCTGCTCGATAGCCCGGAACCACCTGCCAGACAGGCCAAAATCAACAGCTGGCTATGCTAGAACCACCTGGCGGACAGTCCAAAATCACCTGCCTGGCATGCAGGAACCACCTCTCAGACGTAACAGAACCACGTTCCGGACACGCTGGAACCACATCCTGGACAGACTGGAACCAACTGCCGAGCTCGCCGGAACCACCTGCTCGACTGGCAGGACAATCGTGCCAGACACACCAAAAGGAACTGCCGGCTACACCAGAACCACTTAACCGACACTCCAGAATCACCTGCCTGGCATGCCAGAACCACCTCTCAGACGTGCCAGAAGCACGTGCCGGACATGCCGGAACGACCTACGGGACAGACCGGAACCACCTGCCTGACATGCCGGAACCACCTGCCGAGCACGCCAGAGCCACCTGCTCCCCTTGCCGGAACCACCTGCCAGACAGGCCAAAATCAACAGCTGGCTGTGCGAGAACCAACTGGGGGACAGTCCGGAATCACCTGCCAGCCATGGCGGAACCACCTCTCAGACGTACCAGAACCACGTGCCGGACAATCTGGAAACACGTACTGGACAGACTGGAACCACCTGCCGGCCACGCCTGAACCACCTGACGAGCACGACGGAACCACCTGCCGGACATGCCAAAATCACCTGCGGGCTACTCCACAACCACTTGGAGGACTCTCCGGGATGACCTGCCGGGCATGCTGGAACCACCTCTCAGACGCGCCATAACCATGTGGCAGAGAGTCCGGAATCACCTGTTGGGCATGTGGAACCAACTCTGAGACGTACCAGAACCACCTGCCGGACACGCCAAAATCACCTGCCGGCTACGCCAGAACCACTTGGCGGACACTCCGGAATCACCTGCCGGGCATGCCAGCACAACCTCTCAGAAGTGCCAGAAGCACGTGCCGGACAGGCCGGAACCATCTCCCGGACAGACTGGAACCACAGGAAACACTCGCCGGAACCACCTGCTTGACTCACCGGTCCCACCTGCAGGACACACCAAAATCACCTGCCTGCTACACCAGAACCATTTGGGGCACAAGCCGGAATCACGTGAAGGGCATGCCGGCACAACCTCACAGACGTGCCAGAACCTCCTGCCGGACACCTCAGAACCACCTGCCAGACAGACTGCAACCACCTGCCGGACACGCGGGAACCACCGGCTCGACCCGCCGGAACCACTGCCAGACATGCAAAATCACCTGCCGGCTACACCAGAACCACTTGGCAAACACTCTGGAATCACCTGCCGGGCATGCCGGAACCACCTCTCAGACATGCCAGAACAACGTGCCAATGACACCAGAAGCACCTGCCGAGCATGCCGGAACCACCTGCTCGACTCGCCAGAACCACCTGCCAGTCATGCAAAAATGACCTGCCGGCTTCGCCACAACCAGTTGGTGAACACTTCCCCATCACCTGCCGGGCTTGCTGGAACCACCTGCCGGTCACGTCAAAATCACCTGCCAACTACGCCAGAACCACTTGTCGACACTGCGGAAACACCTGTCGGGCCGGCCAGAACTACATCTCAGACGTGCCAGAACCTTGTGCGTGTGATGCCGGAACCACACCCCGAACAGACGGAAACCACATGCCAGACCCGCCTGAACCACCTGCCGAGCACGCCGGAGCCACCTGTTCGACTCACCAGAAGCACCTGCCAGACAGGCCAAAATCAACAGCTGGCTATGCGAGAACCATTTGGCGGACAGTCCGGAATCACCTGCCGGGCATGCAGGAACCACCTCTCAGATGTAACGGAACCACGAGCCGGACACGCTGGAACCACGTCCTGGACAGACTGGAACCACCTGCCGAGCACTCCGGAACCACCTGCTCGACTCGCACGACCCACGTGCTGGACACGCCAAAATGAACTTTCGGCTACACCAGAACCACTTACCCGACACTCCAGAATCACCTGCCTGGCATGCCAGAACCACCTCTCACACGTTCCAGAAGCACGTGCCGGACATGCCGGAACGACCTATCGGACAGAACAGAACCACCTGCCAGACACGCCGGAACCACCTGCTGAACACGCCACAGCCACCTGCTCGACTCCCTGGATCCACCGGCCGGACAGGCCAATATCAACTGCTGACTATGCCAGAACCACCTGGGGGACAGTCCGGAATCACCTGCCAGCCATGGCGGAACCACCTCTCAGACGTACAAGAACCACGTGCCGGACAAGCTGGAAACACTTACTGGACAGACTGGAACCACCTGCCGGCCACGCCTGAACCACCTGCCGAGCACGATGGAACCACCTGCCGGACACGCCAAAATCACCTGCGGGGTACACCAGAACCACTTGGAGAACTCTCCGGGATGACCTGCCGGGCATGCTGGAACCACCTCTCAGACGTACCAGAAGCACGTGGCGGACACCCCAGCACCACCTGCTGGACAGACCGCAACCACCTGCCGGACAGGCCGGAACCACCGGCTCGACCCGCCGGAACCACCGCCGGACATGCAAAATCACCTGCCGGCTACGCCAGAACCACTTGGCGAACACTCCGGAATCACCTGCCGGGCATGCCGGAAACACCTCTCAGACATGCCAGAACCACGTGCCAATGACCCCGGAAGCACCTGCCGAGCACGCCGGAACCACCTGCTCGACTCGCCAGAACCACCTGCCGGACACGCCAAAATCACCTGCCGGCTACGCCACAACCACTCGGCAGGCACTCCGGTATCAGCTGCCGGGCATGCCGGAACCACCTCTCAGAGGTGCCAGAACCACATGCCGGAGAGACTGGAAGCAACTGCCGAACTCGCCTGAAACACCTGCTGGACATGACGGAACCACCTGCCTGACAGTCCAAAATCATATGCCGGCCAGGCCAAAACCACTTGGTGGACACTCCAGAATCACCTGGAGGGCATGCCGGAACCACGTCATGGACAGACTGCAGACACCTGCCGGACACGCCAGAACCACCTTCTCGACTCGCCAGAACCACCTGCCGGACACGCCAAAATCACCTGCCGGCTACGCCACAACCAGTTGGTGAACACTTCGGAATCACCTGCCGCGCTTGCCGGAACCACCTGCCGGTCACGCCAAAATCACCTGCCGGCTACGCCAGAACCACTCGGCAGAGACTCCGGAACCACCTCCAGGACAGACCGGAATCACCTGCCGGACACGCCGGAACCACCTGCTCGACTCGCCAGAACCACCTGCCAGACACGCCAAAATCACCTGCCTGCTACACCAGAAGCACTTGGCAGACAAGCCGGAATCACGTGAAGTGCATGCCGTCACAATCTCTCAGACGTGCCAGAACCTCGTGCCGGACACCTCAGAACACCCTGCCGGACAGACCGGAACCACCTGCCGGACACGCCGGAACCACCGGCGCGACTCACCGGAACCACCCCCGGACATGCAAAATCACCTGCCGGCTACGCCAGAAACACTTGGCGAACACTCCGGAATCACCTGCCGGGCATGCCGGAAGCACCTCTCAGACATGCCAGAACCACGTGCCAATGACCCCGGAAGCACCTGCCGAGCACGCCGGAACCACCTGCTCGACTCGCCGGAACCACCTGCCGGACACGCAAAAATCACCTGCCGGCTACGCCACAACCACTCGGCAGACACTCCGGTATCAGCTGCCGGGCATTCCGGAACCACCTGCTGAACACGCCACAGCCACCTGCTCGACTCGCCGGATCCACCATCCGGACAGGCCAATATCAACTGCTGGCTATGCCAGAACCACCTGGGGGACAGTCCGGAATCACCTGCCAGCCATGGCGGAACCACCTCTGAGACGTACAAGAACCACGTGCCGGACAAGCTGGAAACACTTACTGGACAGACTGGAACCACCTGCCGGCCATGCCTGAACCACCTGCCGAGCACGACGGAACCACCTGCCGGACACGCCAAAATCAACTCCAGAACCACTTGGAGAACTCTCCGGGATGACCTGCCGGGCATGCTGGAACCACCTCTCAGACGTACCAGAAGCACGTGGCGGACACCCCAGCACCACCTGCCGGACAGACGGCAACCACCTGCCGGACAGGCCGGAACCACCGGCTCGACCCGCCGGAACCACCGCCGGACATGCAAAATCACCTGCCGGCTACGCCAGAACCACTTGGCGAACACTCTGGAATCACCTGCCGGGCATGCCGGAACCAGCTCTCAGACATGCCAGAACCACGTGCCAATGACCACGCCGGAACCACCTGCTCGACTCGCCGGAACCACCTACCTGACACGCAAAAACCACCGGCCGGGTATGCCAGAACCACTTGGTGGTCACTCCGGAATCATCTGCCAGACATGCCAGAAGCAGCTCTCAGACACACCAGAACAACCTGCCGGAGACGCCAGAAGCACCTGCTGAGCATGCCTGAGCCACCTGCTCGACTCGCAAGAAACACCTGCCAGACACGCCAAAATCACCTGCCTGCTACACCAGAAGCACTTGGCAGACAAGCCGGAATCACGTGAAGGGCATGCAGTCACAATCTCTCAGACGTGCCAGAACCTCGTGCCGGACACCTCAGAACACCCTGCCGGACAGACCGGAACCACCTGCCGGACACGCCGGAACCACCGGCGCGACTCGCCGCAACCACCCCCGGACATGCAAAATCACCTGCCGGCTATGCCAGAAACACTTGGCGAACACACCGGAATCACCTGCCGGGCATGTCGGAAGCACCTCTCAGACATGTCAGAACCACGTGCCAAGGACACCGGAAGCACCTGCCGAGCACGCCGGAACCACCTGCTCGACTCGCCAGAACCACCTGCCGCACACGCCAAAATCACCTGCCAGGTATGCCAGAACCACTTTGTGGACACTCCGAAATCATCTGCCAGACATGCCAGAACCAGCTCTCAGACACACCAGAACCACATGCCGGACACGCAGGAAGCACCTGCTGAGCTTGCCTGAGCCACCTGCTCGACTCGCAAGAAACACCTGCCGGACACGCCAAAATCACCTGCCGAGTACGCCAGAACCACTTGGCGGACACTCCGGAATCACAGGTCGGGCATGCCGGAACCACCTCTCAGACTTGCCAGAACCATGTTCCGGACACGCCGGTACCACCTGCCGAGTATGCCGGAACCACCTGATCCACTCCCGAGGACCACATGCTGGACACGCCAGAATCACCTGCTGGCTACGCCAGAACCACTCGGCAGACACTCCGGAATAACCTGCCGGGCATGCCGGAACCACCTCTTAGACATGCCAGAAGGACGTGTCGGACACGCCGGAAACACCTACCGGACAGACCGGAACCACCTGCCAGACATCCCGGAACCACCTGCCGAGCACGCCGGAGCCGCCTGCTCGATAGGCTGGAACCACCTGCCAGACAGGCCAAAATCAACAGCTGGCTATGCGAGAACCATCTGGCGGACAGTCCGGAATCACCTGCCTGGCATGCAGGAACCACCTCTCAGATGTAACGGAACCACGAGCCGGACACGCTGGAACCACGTCCTGGGCAGTCTGGAACCACCTACCGAGCACTCTGGAACCACCTGCTCGACTCGCACGACCCACGTTCTGGACACGCCAAAATGAACTTTCGGCTACACCAGAACCACTTACCCGACACTCCAGAATCACCTGCCTGGCATGCCAGAACCACCTCTCACACGTTCCAGAAGCACGTGCCGGACATGCCGGAACGACCTATCGGACAGAACGGAAACACCTGCCAGACACGCCGGAACCACCTGCTGAACACGCCACAGCCACCTGCTCGACTCGCCGGATCCACCGGCCGGACAGGCCAATATCAACTGCTGGCTATGCCAGAACCACCTGGGGGACAGTCCGGAATCACCTGCCAGCCATGGCGGAACCACCTCTCAGACGTACAAGAACCACGTGCCGGACAAGCTGGAAACACTTACTGGACAGACTGGAACCACCTGCCGGCCACGCCGGAACCACCTGCCGAGCACGATGGAACCACCTGCCGGACATGCCAAAATCACCTGCGGGCTACACCAGAACCACTTGGAGAACTCTCCGGGATGACCTGCCGGGCATGCTGGAACCACCTCTCAGACGTACCAGAAGCACGTGGCGGACACCCCAGCACCACCTGCCGGACAGACCGCAACCACCTGCCGGACACGCCGGAACCACCGGCTCGACCCGCCGCAACCACCGCCGGACATGCAAAATCACCTGCAGGCTACGCCAGAACCACTTGGCGAACACTCCGGAATCACCTGCCGGGCATGCCGGAACCACCTCTCAGACATGCCAGAACCACGTGCCAATGACCCCGGAAGCACCTGCCGAGCACGCCGGAACCACCTGCTCGACTCGCCAGAACCACCTGCCGGACACGCCAAAATCACCTGCTGGCTACGCCACAACCACTCGGCAGACACTCCGGTATCAGCTGTCGGGCATGCCGGAACCACCTCTCAGAGGTGCCAGAACCACATGCCGGAGAGACTGGAAGCAACTGCCGAACTCGCCGGAAACACCTGCTGGACATGCCGGAACCACCTGCCTGACAGTCCAAAATCATATGCCGGCTATGCCAAAACCACTTGGTGGACACTCCAGAATCACCTGGAGGGCATGCCGGAACCACGTCATGGACAAACTGCAAACACCTGCCGGACACGCCAAAATCACCTGCCGGCTACGCCACAACCAGTTGGTGAACACTTCGTAATCACCTGCCGCGCTTGCCGGAACCACCTGCCGGTCACGCCAAAATCACCTGCCGGCTACGACAGAACCACTCGGCAGAGACTCTGGAACCACCTCCAGGACAGACCGGAATCACCTGCCGGACACGCCGTAACCAGCTGCTCGACTCGCCAGAAACACCTGCCAGACACGCCAGAATCACCTGCCTGCTACACCAGAAGCACTTCGCAGACAAGCCGGAATCACGTGAAGGGCATGCAGTCACAATATCTCAGACGTGCCAGAACCTCGTGCCAGACACCCCAGAACACCCTGCCGGACAGACCGGACCACCTTTAGGACACGCCGGAACCACCGGCGCGACTCGCTGGAACCACTCCCGGACATGCAAAATAACCTGCCGGCTACGCCAGAAACACTTGGCGAACACACCGGAATCAGCTGCCGGGCATGTCGGAAGCACCTCTCAGACATGTCAGAACCACGTGCCAATGACACTGGAAGCACCTGCCGAGCATGCCGGAACCACCTGTTCGACTCGCCAGAACCACCTGCCAGTCATGCAAAAATCACCTGCCGGCTATGCCACAACCACTCGGCAGACACTCCGGTATCAGCTGCCGGGCATGCCGGAACCACCTCTCAGAGGTGCCAGAACCACATGCCGGAGAGACTGGAAGCAACTGCCGAACTCGCCGGAAACACCTGCTGGACATGCCGGAACCACCTGCCTGACAGTCCAAAATCATGTGCCGGCTATGCCAAAAGCACTTGGTGGACACTCCAGAATCACCTGGAGGGCATGCCGGAACCACGTCATGGACAGACTGCAAACACCTTCCGGACACGGCGGAACCACCTGCTCGACTCGCCAGAACCACCTGCTGGAAATGCCAAAATCACCTGCCGGCTACGCCAGAACCACTTGGCAGAGAATCCGGAACCACCTCCAGGACAGACCGGAATCACCTGCCGGACACGCCGGGACCACCTGCTTGACTCGCCAGAACCACCTGCCGGACACGCCAAAATCACCAGCCGGCTACTCCACAACCACTTGTCGAACACTCCAGAATCACCTGCCGGGCATGTGGTAACCACCTCTCAGAGGTGCCACAACAACATGCTGGAGACTGTGCAAGCACCTGCTGAGAATCCCGGAAGTTCGTGATCCACTCCACAGAACCACCTGCTGGACACGCCAAAATGACCTTCCGGCTACGCCACAACCAGTTGGTGAACACTTCGGAATCAACTGCCGGGCTTGCTGGAAGCACCTGCCGGTCACGCCAATATCACCTGCCAGCTACGCCAGAACCGCTTGGCGGACACTCCGGAATCACCTGTCGGGCCTGCCAGAACCACATCTCAGACGTGCCAGAACCATGTGCCCGAGATGCCGGAACCACACCCCGAACAGACTGAAACCACCTGCCAGACCCGCCTGAACCACCTGCCGAGCACGATGGAACCACCTGCCGGACACGCCAAAATCACCTGCGGGGTACACCAGAACCACTTGGAGAACTCTCCGGGATGACCTGCCGGGCATGCTGGAACCACCTCTCAGACGTACCAGAAGCACGTGGCGGACACCCCAGCACCACCTGCCGGACAGACCGCAACCACCTGCCAGACAGGCCGGAACCACCAGCTCGACCCGCCGGAACCACCGCCGGACATGCAAAATCACCTGCCGGCTACGCCAGAACCACTTGGCGAACACTCTGGAATCACCTGCCGGGCATGTCGGAAGCACCTCTCACACATGTCAGAACCACGTGCCAATGACCCCGTAAGCACCTGCCGAGCATGCCGGAACCACCTGCTCGACTCTCCAGAACCACCTGCCAGTCATGCAAAAATCACCTGCCGGCTTCGCCACAACCAGTTGGTGAACACTTCCCCATCACCTGCCGGGCTTGCTGGAACCACCTGCCGGTCATGTCAAAATCACCTGCCAACTACGCCAGAACCACTTGTCGACACTGCGGAAACACCTGTCGGGCCGGCCAGAACTACATCTCAGACGTGCCAGAACCTTGTGCGTGTGATGCCGGAACCACACCCAGAACAGACGGAGACCACCTGCCAGACCCGCCTGAACCACCTGCCGAGCACGCCGGAGCCACCTGTTCGACTCACCGGAAGCACCTGCCAGACAGGCCAAAATCAACAGCTGGCTATGCGAGAAGCATCTGGCGGACAGTCCGGAATCACCTGCCGGGCATGCAGGAACCACCTCTCAGATGTAACGGAACCACGAGCCGGACACGCTGGAACCACGTCCTGGACAGACTGGAACCACCTGCCGAGCACTCCGGAACCACCTGCTCGACTCGCACGACCCACGTGCTGGACACGCCAAAATGAACTTTCGGCTACACCAGAACCACTTACCCGACACTCCAGAATCACCTGCCTGGCATGCCAGAACCACCTCTCACACGTTCCAGAAGCACGTGCCGGACATGCCGGAACGACCGATCGGACAGAACGGAAACACCTGCCAGACACGCCGGAACCACCTGCTGAACACGCCACAGCCACCTGCTCGACTCACCGGATCCACCGGCCGGACAGGCCAATATCAACTGCTGGCTATGCCAGAACCACCTGGGGTCAGTCCGGAATCACCTGCCAGCCATGGCGGAACCACCTCTCAGACGTACAAGAACCACGTGCCGGACAAGCTGGAAACACTTACTGGACAGACTGGAACCACCTGCCGGCCATGCCTGAACCACCTGCCGAGCACGATGGAACCACCTGCCGGACACGCCAAAATCACCTGCGGGGTACACCAGAACCACTTGGAGAACTCTCCGGGATGACCTGCCGGGCATGCTGGAACCACCTCTCAGACGTACCAGAAGCACGTGGCGGACACCCCAGCACCACCTGCCGGACAGACCGCAACCACCTGCCGGACAGGCCGGAACCACCGGCACGACCCGCCGGAACCACCGCCGGACATGCAAAATCACCTGCCGGCTACGCCAGAACCACTTGGCGAACACTCCGGCATCACCTGCCGGGCATGCCGGAACCACCTCTCAGACATGCCAGAACCACGTGCCAATGACCCCGGAAGCACCTGCCGAGCACGCCGGAACCACCTGCTCGACTCGCCAGAACCACCTGCCGGACACGCCAAAATCACCTGCCGGCTACGCCACAACCACTCGGCAGACACTCCGGTATCAGCTGCCAGTCATGCCGGAATCACCTCTAAGAGGTGCCAGAACCACATGCCGGAGAGACTGGAAGCAAGTGCCGAGCTCGCCGGAAACACCTGCTGGACATGCCGGAACCACCTGCCTGACAGTCCAAAATCATATGCCGGCTATGCCAAAACCACTTGGTGGACACTCCAGAATCACCTGGAGGGCATGCCGGAACGACGTCATGGAAAGACTGCAAACACCTGCCGGAAACGCCAAAACCACCTTCTCGACTCGCCAGAACCACCTGCCGGACACGCCAAAATCACCTGCCGGCTACGCCACAACCAGTTGGTGAACACTTCGGAATCACCTTCCGCGCTTGCCGGAACCACCTGCCGGTCAGGCCAAAATCACCTGCCGGCTACGCCAGAACCACTCGGCAGAGACTCCGGAACCACCTCCAGGACAGACAGGAATCACCTCCCGGACACGCCGGAACCACCTGCTCGACTCGCCAGAACCACCTGCCGGACACGCCAAAATCACCTGCCGGCTACGCCAGAACCACTCTGCAGAGACTCCGGAACCACCTCCAGGACAGCCCGGAATCACCTGCCGGACACGCCGGGACCACCTGCTTGACTCGCCAGAACCACCTGCCGGACACGCCAAAATCACCAGCCGGCTACTCCACAACCACTTGTCGGACACTCCAGAATCACCTGCCGGGCATGTTGGAACCACCTCTCAGAGGTGCCTCAACAACATGCTGGAGACTGCGGAAGCACCTGCTGAGAAGGCCGGAAGTTCCTGATCCACTCCACAGAACCACCTGCTGGACACGCCAAAATCACCTGCCGGCTACGCCACAACCAGTTGGTGAACACTTCGGAATCAACTGCCGGGCTTGCTGGAAGCACCTGCCGGTCACGCCAATATCACCTGCCAGCTACGCCAGAACTGCTTGGCGGACACTCCGGAAACACCTGTCGGGCCTGCCAGAACCACATCTCAGACGTGCCAGAACCATGTGCCCGAGATGCCGGAACCACACCCCGAACAGACTGAAACCACCTGCCAGACCCGCCTGAACCACCTGCCGAGCACACTGGAACCACCTGCTCGACTCGCCGGAACCACCTACCTGACACGCAAAAACCACCGGCCGGGTATGCCAGAACCACTTGGTGGTCACTCCGGAATCATCTGCCAGACATGCCAGAAGCAGCTCTCAGACACACCAGAACAACCTGCCGGAGACGCCAGAAGCACCTGCTGAGCATGCCTGAGCCACCTGCTCGACTCGCAAGAAACACCTGCCAGACGCGCCAAAATCACCTGCCTGCTACACCAGAAGCACTTGGCAGACAAGCCGGAATCACGTGAAGGGCATGCCGTCACAATCTCTCAGACGTGTCAGAACCTCGTGCCAGACACCCCAGAACACCCTGCCGGACAGACCAGAACCACCTGCCGGACACGCCGGAACCACCGGCCCGACTCGCCGGAACCACCCCCGGACACGCAAAAACACCTGCCGGCTACGCCAGAAACACTTGGCGAACACACCGGAATCACCTGCCGGGCATGTCGGAAGCACCTCTCACACATGTCAGAACCACGTGCCAATGACCCCGTAAGCACCTGCCGAGCATGCCGGAACCACCTGCTCGACTCTCCAGAACCACCTGCCAGTCATGCAAAAATCACCTGCCGGCTTCGCCACAACCAGTTGGTGAACACTTCCCCATCACCTGCCGGGCTTGCTGGAACCACCTGCCGGTCATGTCAAAATCACCTGCCAACTACGCCAGAACCACTTGTCGACACTGCGGAAACACCTGTCGGGCCGGCCAGAACTACATCTCAGACGTGCCAGAACCTTGTGCGTGTGATGCCGGAACCACACCCCGAACAGACGGAGACCACCTGCCAGACCCGCCTGAACCACCTGCCGAGCACGCCGGAGCCACCTGTTCGACTCACCGGAAGCACCTGCCAGACAGGCCAAAATCAACAGCTGGCTATGCGAGAAGCATCTGGCGGACAGTCCGGAATCACCTGCCGGGCATGCAGGAACCACCTCTCAGATGTAACGGAACCACGAGCCGGACACGCTGGAACCACGTCCTGGACAGACTGGAACCACCTGCCGAGCACTCCGGAACCACCTGCTCGACTCGCACGACCCACGTGCTGGACACGCCAAAATGAACTTTCGGCTACACCAGAACCACTTACCCGACACTCCAGAATCACCTGCCTGGCATGCCAGAACCACCTCTCACACGTTCCAGAAGCACGTGCCGGACATGCCGGAACGACCGATCGGACAGAACGGAAACACCTGCCAGACACGCCGGAACCACCTGCTGAACACGCCACAGCCACCTGCTCGACTCACCGGATCCACCGGCCGGACAGGCCAATATCAACTGCTGGCTATGCCAGAACCACCTGGGGTCAGTCCGGAATCACCTGCCAGCCATGGCGGAACCACCTCTCAGACGTACAAGAACCACGTGCCGGACAAGCTGGAAACACTTACTGGACAGACTGGAACCACCTGCCGGCCATGCCTGAACCACCTGCCGAGCACGATGGAACCACCTGCCGGACACGCCAAAATCACCTGCGGGGTACACCAGAACCACTTGGAGAACTCTCCGGGATGACCTGCCGGGCATGCTGGAACCACCTCTCAGACGTACCAGAAGCACGTGGCGGACACCCCAGCACCACCTGCCGGACAGACCGCAACCACCTGCCGGACAGGCCGGAACCACCGGCACGACCCGCCGGAACCACCGCCGGACATGCAAAATCACCAGCCGGCTACGCCAGAACCACTTGGCGAACACTCCGGCATCACCTGCCGGGCATGCCGGAACCACCTCTCAGACATGCCAGAACCAGGTGCCAATGACCCCGGAAGCACCTGCCGAGCACGCCGGAACCACCTGCTCGACTCGCCAGAACCACCTGCCGGACACGCCAAAATCACCTGCCGGCTACGCCACAACCACTCGGCAGGCACTCCGGTATCAGCTGCCAGTCATGCCGGAATCACCTCTAAGAGGTGCCAGAACCACATGCCGGAGAGACTGGAAGCAAGTGCCGAGCTCGCCGGAAACACCTGCTGGACATGCCGGAACCACCTGCCTGACAGTCCAAAATCATATGCCGGCTATGCCAAAACCACTTGGTGGACACTCCAGAATCACCTGGAGGGCATGCCGGAACGACGTCATGGAAAGACTGCAAACACCTGCCGGAAACGCCAAAACCACCTTCTCGACTCGCCAGAACCACCTGCCGGACACGCCAAAATCACCTGCCGGCTACGCCACAACCAGTTGGTGAACACTTCGGAATCACCTTCCGCGCTTGCCGGAACCACCTGCCGGTCACGCCAAAATCACCTGCCGGCTACGCCAGAACCACTCGGCAGAGACCCCGGAACCACCTCCAGGACAGACCGGAATCACCTCCCGGACACGCCGGAACCACCTGCTCGACTCGCCAGAGCCACCTGCCGGACACGCCAAAATCACCTGCCGGCTACGCCAGAACCACTCTGCAGAGACTCCGGAACCACCTCCAGGACAGCCCGGAATCACCTGCCGGACACGCCGGGACCACCTGCTTGACTCGCCAGAACCACCTGCCGGACACGCCAAAATCACCAGCCGGCTACTCCACAACCACTTGTCGGACACTCCAGAATCACCTGCCGGGCATGTTGGAACCACCTCTCAGAGGTGCCTCAACAACATGCTGGAGACTGCGGAAGCACCTGCTGAGAAGGCCGGAAGTTCCTGATCCACTCCACAGAACCACCTGCTGGACACGCCAAAATCACCTGCCGGCTACGCCACAACCAGTTGGTGAACACTTCGGAATCAACTGCCGGGCTTGCTGGAAGCACCTGCCGGTCACGCCAATATCATCTGCCAGCTACGCCAGAACCGCTTGGCGGACACTCCGGAAACACCTGTCGGGCCTGCCAGAACCACATCTCAGACGTGCCAGAACCATGTGCCCGAGATGCCGGAACCACACCCCGAACAGACTGAAACCACCTGCCAGACCCGCCTGAACCACCTGCCGAGCACACTGGAAACACCTGCTCGACTCGCCGGAACCACCTACCTGACACGCAAAAACCACCGGCCGGGTATGCCAGAACCACTTGGTGGTCACTCCAGAATCATCTGCCAGACATGCCAGAAGCAGCTCTCAGACACACCAGAACAACCTGCCGGAGACGCCAGAAGCACCTGCTGAGCATGCCTGAGCCACCTGCTCGACTCGCAAGAAACACCTGCCAGACGCGCCAAAATCACCTGCCTGCTACACCAGAAGCACTTGGCAGACAAGCCGGAATCACGTGAAGGGCATGCCGTCACAATCTCTCAGACGTGCCAGAACCTCGTGCCGGACACCCCAGAACACCCTGCCGGGCAGACCAGAACCACCTGCCGGACACGCTGGAACCACCGGCGCGACTCGCCGGAACCAGCCCCGGACACGCAAAGACACCTGCCGGCTACGCCAGAAACACTTGGCGAACACACCGGAATCACCTGCCGGGCATGTCGGAAGCACCTCTCAGACATGTCAGAACCACGTGCCAATGACCCTGTAAGCACCTGCCGAGCATGCCGGAACCACCTGCTCGACTCTCCAGAACCACCTGCCAGTCATGCAAAAATCACCTGCCGGCTTCGCCACAACCAGTTGGTGAACACTTCCCCATCACCTGCCGGGCTTGCTGGAACCACCTGCCGGTCATGTCAAAATCACCTGCCAACTACGCCAGAACCACTTGTCGACACTGCGGAAACACCTGTCGGGCCGGCCAGAACTACATCTCAGACGTGCCAGAACCTTGTGCGTGTGATGCCGGAACCACACCCAGAACAGACGGAGACCACCTGCCAGACCCGCCTCAACCACCTGCCGAGCACGCCGGAGCCACCTGTTCGACTAACCGGAAGCACCTGCCAGACAGGCCAAAATCAACAGCTGGCTATGCGAGAAGCATCTGGCGGACAGTCCGGAATCACCTGCCGGGCATGCAGGAACCACCTCTCAGATGTAACGGAACCACGAGCCGGACACGCTGGAACCACGTCCTGGACAGACTGGAACCACCTGCCGAGCACTCCGGAACCACCTGCTCGACTCGCACGACCCACGTGCTGGACACGCCAAAATGAACTTTCGGCTACACCAGAACCACTTACCCGACACTCCAGAATCACCTGCCTGGCATGCCAGAACCACCTCTCACACGTTCCAGAAGCACGTGCCGGACATGCCGGAACGACCGATCGGACAGAACGGAACCACCTGCCAGACACGCCGGAACCACCTGCTGAACACGCCACAGCCACCTGCTCGACTCACCGGATCCAACGGCCGGACAGGCCAATATCAACTGCTGGCTATGCCAGAACCACCTGGGGTCAGTCCGGAATCACCTGCCAGCCATGGCGGAACCACCTCTCAGATGTACAAGAACCACGTGCCGGACAAGCTGGAAACACTTACTGGACAGACTGGAACCACCTGCCGGCCACGCCTGAACCACCTGCCGAGCACGATAAAACCACCTGCCGGACACGCCAAAATCACCTGCGGGGTACACCAGAACCACTTGGAGAACTCTCCGGGATGACCTGCCGGGCATGCTGGAACCACCTCTCAGACGTACCAGAAGCACGTGGCGGACACCCCAGCACCACCTGCCGGACAGACCGCAACCACCTGCCGGACACGCCGGAACCACCGGCTCGACCCGCCGGAACCACCGCCGGACATGCGAAATCACCTGCCGGCTACGCCAGAACCACTTGGCGAACACTCCGGAATCACCTGCCGGGCATGCCGGAACCAGCTCTCAGACATGCCAGAACCACGTGCCAATGACCCCGGAAGCACCTGCCGAGCACGCCGGAACCACCTGCTCGACTCGCCAGAACCACCTGCCGGACACGCCAAAATCACCTGCCGGCTACGCCACAACCACTCGGCAGGCACTCCGGTATCAGCTGCCGGGCATGCCGGAACCACCTCTCAGAGGTGCCAGAACCACATGCCGGAGAGACTGGAAGCAACTGCCGAACTCGCCGGAAACACCTGCTGGACATGCCGGAACCACCTGCCTGACAGTCCAAAATCATATGCCGGCTATGCCAAAACCACTTGGTGGACACTCCAGAATCACCTGGAGGGCATGCCGGAACCACGTCATGGACAGACTGCAAACACCTGCCGGACACGGCAGAACCACCTTCTCGACTCGCCAGAACCACCTGACGGACATGCCAAAATCACCTGCCGGCTACGCCACAACCAGTTGGTGAACACTTCGGAATCACCTGCCGCGCTTGCCGGAACCACCTGCCGGTCACGCCAAAATCACCTGCCGGCTACGCCAGAATCACTCAGCAGAGACTCCGGAACCACCTCCAGGACAGACCGGAATCACCTGCCGGACACGCCGGGACCACCTGCTTGACTCGCCAGAACCACCTGACGGACACGCCAAAATCACCAGCCGGCTACTCCGCAACCACTTGTCGGACACTCCACAATCACCTGCCGGGAATGTTGGAACCACCTCTCAGAGGTGCCACAACAACATGCTGGAGACTGCGGAAGCACCTGCTGAGAAGGCCGGAACTTCCTGATCCACTCCACAGAACCACCTGCTGGACACGCCAAAATCACCCGCCGGCTACGCCACAACCAGTTGGTGAACACTTCGGAATCAACTGCCGGGCTTGCTGGAAGCACCTGCCGGTCACGCCAATATCACCTGCCAGCTACGCCAGAACCGCTTGGCGGACACTCCGGAAACACCTGTCGGGCCTGCCAGAACCACATCTCAGACGTGCCAGAACTATGTGCCCGAGATGCCGGAACCACTCCCCGAACAGACTGAACCCACCTGCCAGACCCGCCTGAACCACCTGCTGAGCACACTGGAACCACCTGCTCGAGTCGCCGGAACCACCTACCTGACACGCAAAAACCACCGGCCGGGTATGCCAGAACCACTTGGTGGTCACTCCGGAATCATCTGCCAGACATGCCAGAACCAGCTCTCAGACACACCAGAACCACATGCCGGACACGCCGGAAGCACCTGCTGAGCATGCCTGAGCCACCTGCTCGACTCGCAAGAAACACCTGCCGGACACGACAAAATCACCTGCCGAGTACGCCAGAACCACTTGGCGGACACTCCGGAATCACAGGTTGGGCATGCCGGAACCACCTCTCAGACTTGCCAGAACCATGTTCCGGACACTCCGGTACCACCTGCCCAGTATGCCGGAAACACCTGCTCCACTCCCGAGGACCACCTGCTGGACACGCCAAAATCACCTGCTGGCTACACCAGAACCACTCGGCAGACACTCCGGAATAACCTGCCGGGCATGCCGGAACCACCTCTTAGACATGCCAGAAGGACGTGTCGGACACGCCGGAAACACCTACCGGACAGACCGGAACCACCTGCCAGACATCCCGGAACCACCTGCCGAGCACGCCGGAGCCGCCTGCTCGATAGGCCGGAACCACCTGCCAGACAGGCCAAAATCAACAGCTGGCTATGCTAGAAACACCTGGCGGACAGTCCAAAATCACCTGCCTGGCATGCAGGAACCACCTCTCAGACGTAACAGAACCACGTTCCAGACACGCTGGAACCACATCCTGGACAGACTGGAACCACCTGCCGAGCTCGCCGGAACCACCTGCTCGACTGGCAGGACAATCGTGCCGGACACGCCAAAAGGAACTGCCGGCTACACCAGAACCACTTAACCGACACTCCAGAATCACCTGCCTGGCATGCCAGAACCACCTCTCAGACGTGCCAGAAGCACGTGCCGGACATGCCGGAACGACCTACGGGACAGACCGGAACCACCTGCCTGACATGCCGGAACCACCTGCCGAGCACGCCAGAGCCACCTGCTCCCCTTGCCGGAACCACCTACCAGAAAGGCCAAAATCAACAGCTGGCTGTGCGAGAACCACCTGGGGGACAGTCCAGAATCACCTGCCAGCCATGGCAGAACCAACTCTCAGACGTACCAGAACCACGTGCCGGACAATCTGGAAACATGTACTGCACAGACTGGAACCACCTGCCGGTCACGCCTGAACCACCTGCAGAGCACGACGGAACCACCTGCCGGACACGCCAAAATCACCTGCGGTCTACTCCACAACCACTTGGAGGACTCTCCGGGATGACCTGCCGGGCATGCTGGAACCACCTCTCAGACGCGCCAGAACCATGTGGCAGAGAGTCCGGAATCACCTGTTGGGCAATTGGGCCCAGCTCTGAGACGTACCAGAACCAACTGCCGGACACGCCAAAATCACCTGCCGGCTACGCCAGAACCACTTGGCGGAAACTCCGGAATCAGCTGCCGGGCATGCCAGCACAACCTCTCAGAAGTGCCAGAAGCACGTGCCGGACAGGCCGGAACCATCTCCCGGACAGACTGGAACCACAGGAAACACTCGCCGGAACCACCTCCTTGACTCACCGGTCCCACGTGCAGGACACAACAAAATCACCTGCCCGCTACACCAGAACCCCTTGGGGCACAAGCCGGAATCACGTGAAGGGCATGCCGGCACAACCTCACAGACGTGCCAGAACCTCCTGCCGGACACCTCAGAACCACCTGCCAGACAGACTGCAACCACCTGCCGGACACGCGGGAACCACCGGCTCGACCCGCCGGAACCACTGCCACACATGCAAAATCACCTGCCGGCTACACCAGAACCACTAGGCAAACACTCCGGAATCACCTGCCGGGCATGCCGGAACCACCCCTCAGACATGCCAGAACCACGTGCCAATGACACCAGAAGCACCTGCCGAGCATGCCGGAACCACCTGCTCGACTCGCCAGAACCACCTAACAGTCATGCAAAAATCACCTGCCGGCTTCGCCACAACCAGTTGGTGAACACTTCCCCATCACCTGCCGGGCTTGCTGGAACCACCTGCCGGTCATGTCATAATCACCTGCCAACTACGCCAGAACCACTTGTCGACACTGCGGAAACACCTGTCGGGCCGGCCAGAACTACATCTCAGACGTGCCAGAACCTTGTGCGTGTGATGCCGGAACCACACCCCGAACAGACGGAGACCACCTGCCAGACCCGCCTCAACCACCTGCCGAGCACGACGGAGCCACCTGTTCGACTCACCGGAAGCACCTGCCAGACAGGCCAAAATCAACAGCTGGCTATGCGAGAACCATCTGGCGGACAGTCCGGAATCACCTGCCTGGCATGCAGGAACCACCTCTCAGATGTAACGGAACCACGAGCCGGACACGCTGGAACCACGTCCTGGACAGACTGGAACCACCTGCCGAGCACTCCGGAACCACCTGCTCGACTCGCACGACCCACGTGCTGGACACGCCAAAATGAACTTTCGGCTACACCAGAACCACTTACCCGACACTCCAGAATCACCTGCCTGGCATGCCAGAACCACCTCTCACACGTTCCAGAAGCACGTGCCGGACATGCCGGAACGACCGATCGGACAGAACGGAACCACCTGCCAGACACGCCGGAACCACCTGCTGAACACGCCACAGCCACCTGCTCGACTCGCCGGATCCACCGGCCGGACAGGCCAATATCAACTGCTGGCTATGCCAGAACCACCTGGGGGACAGTCCGGAATCACCTGGCAGCCATGGCGGAACCACCTCTCAGACGTACAAGAACCACGTGCCGGACAAGCTGGAAACACTTACTGGACAGACTGGAACCACCTGCCGGCCACGCCTGAACCACCTGCCGAGCACGATGGAACCACCTGCCGGACACGCCAAAATCAACTGCGGGGTACACCAGAACCACTTGGAGAACTCTCCGGGATGACCTGCCGGGCATGCTGGAACCACCTCTCAGACGTACCAGAAGCACGTGGCGGACACCCCAGCACCACCTGCCGGACAGACCGCAACCACCTGCCGGACAGGCCGGAACCACCGGCTCGACCCGCCGGAACCACCGCCGGACATGCAAAATCACCTGCCGGCTACGCCAGAACCACTTGGAGAACACTCCGGAATCATCTGCCGGGCATGCCGGAACCACCTCTCAGACATGCCAGAACCACGTGCCAGTGACCCCGGAAGCACCTGCCGAGCACGCCGGAACCACCTGCTCGACTCGCCAGAACCACCTGCCGGACACGCCAAAATCACCTGCCGGCTACGCCACAACCACTCGGCAGGCACTCCGGTATCAGCTGCCGGGCATGCCGGAACCACCTCTCAGAGGTGCCAGAACCACATGCCGGAGAGACTGGAAGCAAGTGCCGAGCTCGCCGGAAACACCTGCTGTACATGCCGGAACCACCTGCCTGACAGTCCAAATTCATATGGGGGCTTTGCCAAAACCACTTGGTGGACACTCCAGAATCACCTGGAGGGCATGCCGGAACCACGTCATGGACAGACTGCAAACACCTGCCGGACACGCCAGAACCACCTTCTCGACTCGCCAGAACCACCTGCCGGACACGCCAAAATCACCTGCCGGCTACGCCACAACCAGTTGGTGAACACTTCGGAATCACCTGCCGCGCTTGCCGGAACCACCTGCCGGTCACGCCAAAATCACCTGCCGGCTACGCCAGAACCACTCAGCAGAGACTCCGGAACCACCTCCAGGACTGACCGGAATCACCTCCCGGACACGCCGGGACCACCTGCTTGACTCGCGAGAACCACCTGCCGGACATGCCAAAATCAACAGCCGGCTACTCCACAACCACTTGTCGGACACTCCAGAATCACCTGCCGGGCATGTTGGAACCACCTCTCAGAGGTGCCACAACAGCATGCTGGAGACTGCGGAAGCACCTGCTGAGAAGGCCGGAAGTTCCTGATCCACTCCACAGAACCACCTGCTGGACACGCCAAAATCACCTGCCGGCTACGCCACAACCAGTTGGTGAACACTTCGGAATCAACTGCCGGGCTTGCTGGAAGCACCTGCCGGTCACGCCAATATCACCTGCCAGCTACGCCAGAACCGCTTGGCGGACACTCCGGAAACACCTGTCGGGCCTGCCAGAACCACATCTCAGACGTGCCAGAACCATGTGCCCGAGATGCCGGAACCACACCCCGAACAGACTGAAACCACCTGCCAGACCCGCCTGAACCACCTGCCGAGCACACTGGAACCACCTGCTCGACTCGCCGGAAGCACCTACCTGACACGCAAAAACCACCGGCCGGGTATGCCAGAACCACTTGGTGGTCACTCCGGAATCATCTGCCAGACATGCCAGAAGCAGCTCTCAGACACACCAGAACAACCTGCCGGAGACGCCAGAAGCACCTGCTGAGCATGCCTGAGCCACGTGCTCGATTCGCAAGAAACACCTGCCAGACACGCCAAAATCACCTGCCTGCTACACCAGAAGCACTTGGCAGACAAGCCGGAATCACGTGAAGGGCATGCCGTCACAATCTCTCAGACGTCCCAGAACCTCGGGCCGGACACCCCAGAACACCCTGCCGGACAGACCGGAACCACCTGCCGGACACGCCGGAACAACCGGCGCGACTCGCCGGAACCACCCCCGGACATGCAAAAACACCTGCCGGCTACGCCAGAAACACTTGGCGAACACACCGGAATCACCTGCCGGGCATGTCGGAAGCACCTCTCAGACATGTCAGAACCACGTGCCAAGGACACCGGAAGCACCTGCCGAGCACGCCGGAACCACCTGCTCGACTCGCCAGAACCACCTGCCGCACACGCCAAAATCACCTGCCAGGTATGCCAGAACCACTTTGTGGACACTCCGAAATCATCTGCCGGACATGCCAGAACCAGCTCTCAGACACACCAAAACCACATGCCGGACACGCCGGAAGCACCTGCTGAGCATGCCTGAGCCACCTGCTCGACTCGCAAGAAACACCTGCCGGACACGCCAAAATCACCTGCCGAGTACGCCAGAACCACTTGGCGGACACTCCAGAATCACAGGTCGGGCATGCCGGAACCACCTCTCAGACTTGCCAGAACCATGTTCCGGACACGCCGGTACCACCTGCCGAGTATGCCGGAACCACCTGATCCACTCCCGAGGACCCCCTGCTGGACACGCCAGAATCACCTGCTGGCTACGCCAGAACCACTCGGCAGACACTCTGGAATAACCTGCCGGGCATGCCGGAACCACCTCTTAGACATGCCAGAAGGACGTGTCGGACACGCCGGAAACACCTACCGGACAGACCGGAACCACCTGCCAGACATCCCGGAACCACCTGCCGAGCACGCCGGAGCCGCCTGCTCCTTAGGCTGGAACCACCTGCCAGACAGGCCAAAATCAACAGCTGGCTATGCGAGAACCATCTGGCGGACAGTCCGGAATCCCCTGCCGGGCATGCAGGAACCACCTCTCTGATGTAACGGAACCACGAGCCGGACACGCTGGAACCACGTCCTGTTCAGTCTGTAACCACCTACCGAGCACTCTGGAACCACCTGCTCGACTCGCACGACCCACGTGCTGGACACGCCAAAATGAACTTTCGGCTACACCAGAACCACTTACCCGACACTCCAGAATCACCTGCCTGGCATGCCAGAACCACCTCTCACACGTTCCAGAAGCACGTGCCGGACATGCCGGAACGACCTATCGGACAGAACGGAACCACCTGCCAGACACGCCGGAACCACCTGCTGAACACGCCACAGGCACCTGCTCAACTCGCCGGATCCACCGGCCGGACAGGCCAATATCAACTGCTGGCTATGCCAGAACCACCTGGGGGACAGTCCGGAATCACCTGCCAGCCATGGCGGAACCACCTCTCAGACGTACAAGAACCACGTGCCGGACAAGCTGGAAACACTTACTGGACAGACTGGAACCACCTGCCGGCCACGCCTGAACCACCTGCCGAGCACGACGGAACCACCTGCTGGACACGCCAGAATCACCTGCGGGGTACACCAGAACCACTTACCCGACACTCCAGAATCACCTGCCTGGCATGCCAGAACCACCTCTCACACGTTCCAGAAGCACGTGCCGGACATGCCGGAACGACCGATCGGACAGAACGGAACCACCTGCCAGACACGCCGGAACCACCTGCTGAACACGCCACAGCCACCTGCTCGACTCGCCGGATCCACCGGCCGGACAGGCCAATATCAACTGCTGGCTATGCCAGAACCACCTGGGGGACAGTCCGGAATCACCTGCCAGCCATGGCGGAACCACCTCTCAGACGTACAAGAACCACGTGCCGGACAAGCTGGAAACACTTACTGGACAGACTGGAACCACCTGCCGGCCACGCCTGAACCACCTGCCGAGCACGATGGAACCACCTGCCGGACACGCCAAAATCAACTGCGGGGTACACCAGAACCACTTGGAGAACTCTCCGGGATGACCTGCCGGGCATGCTGGAACCACCTCTCAGACGTACCAGAAGCACGTGGCGGACACCCCAGCACCACCTGCCGGACAGACCGCAACCACCTGCCGGACAGGCCGGAACCACCGGCTCGACCCGCCGGAACCACCGCAGGACATGCAAAATCACCTGCCGGCTACGCCAGAACCACTTGGAGAACACTCCGGAATCATCTGCCGGGCATGCCGGAACCACCTCTCAGACATGCCAGAACCACGTGCCAGTGACCCCGGAAGCACCTGCCGAGCACGCCGGAACCACCTGCTCGACTCGCCAGAACCACCTGCCGGACACGCCAAAATCACCTGCCGGCTACGCCACAACCACTCGGCAGGCACTCCGGTATCAGCTGCCGGGCATGCCGGAACCACCTCTCAGAGGTGCCAGAACCACATGCCGGAGAGACTGGAAGCAAGTGCCGAGCTCGCCGGAAACACCTGCTGTACATGCCGGAACCACCTGCCTGACAGTCCAAATTCATATGGGGGCTTTGCCAAAACCACTTGGTGGACACTCCAGAATCACCTGGAGGGCATGCCGGAACCACGTCGTGGACAGACTGCAAACACCTGCCGGACACGCCAGAACCACCTTCTCGACTCGCCAGAACCACCTGCCGGACACGCCAAAATCACCTGCCGGCTACGCCACAACCAGTTGGTGAACACTTCGGAATCACCTGCCGCGCTTGCCGGAACCACCTGCCGGTCACGCCAAAATCACCTGCCGGCTACGCCAGAACCACTCAGCAGAGACTCCGGAACCACCTCCAGGACTGACCGGAATCACCTCCCGGACACGCCGGGACCACCTGCTTGACTCGCGAGAACCACCTGCCGGACATGCCAAAATCAACAGCCGGCTACTCCACAACCACTTGTCGGACACTCCAGAATCACCTGCCGGGCATGTTGGAACCACCTCTCAGAGGTGCCACAACAGCATGCTGGAGACTGCGGAAGCACCTGCTGAGAAGGCCGGAAGTTCCTGATCCACTCCACAGAACCACCTGCTGGACACGCCAAAATCACCTGCCGGCTACGCCACAACCAGTTGGTGAACACTTCGGAATCAACTGCCGGGCTTGCTGGAAGCACCTGCCGGTCACGCCAATATCACCTGCCAGCTACGCCAGAACCGCTTGGCGGACACTCCGGAAACACCTGTCGGGCCTGCCAGAACCACATCTCAGACGTGCCAGAACCATGTGCCCGAGATGCCGGAACCACACCCCGAACAGACTGAAACCACCTGCCAGACCCGCCTGAACCACCTGCCGAGCACACTGGAACCACCTGCTCGACTCGCCGGAAGCACCTACCTGACACGCAAAAACCACCGGCCGGGTATGCCAGAACCACTTGGTGGTCACTCCGGAATCATCTGCCAGACATGCCAGAAGCAGCTCTCAGACACACCAGAACAACCTGCCGGAGACGCCAGAAGCACCTGCTGAGCATGCCTGAGCCACGTGCTCGATTCGCAAGAAACACCTGCCAGACACGCCAAAATCACCTGCCTGCTACACCAGAAGCACTTGGCAGACAAGCCGGAATCACGTGAAGGGCATGCCGTCACAATCTCTCAGACGTCCCAGAACCTCGGGCCGGACACCCCAGAACACCCTGCCGGACAGACCGGAACCACCTGCCGGACACGCCGGAACAACCGGCGCGACTCGCCGGAACCACCCCCGGACATGCAAAAACACCTGCCGGCTACGCCAGAAACACTTGGCGAACACACCGGAATCACCTGCCGGGCATGTCGGAAGCACCTCTCAGACATGTCAGAACCACGTGCCAAGGACACCGGAAGCACCTGCCGAGCACGCCGGAACCACCTGCTCGACTCGCCAGAACCACCTGCCGCACACGCCAAAATCACCTGCCAGGTATGCCAGAACCACTTTGTGGACACTCCGAAATCATCTGCCGGACATGCCAGAACCAGCTCTCAGACACACCAGAACCACATGCCGGACACGCCGGAAGCACCTGCTGAGCATGCCTGAGCCACCTGCTCGACTCGCAAGAAACACCTGCCGGACACGCCAAAATCACCTGCCGAGTACGCCAGAACCACTTGGAGGACACTCCAGAATCACAGGTCGGGCATGCCGGAACCACCTCTCAGACTTGCCAGAACCATGTTCCGGACACGCCGGTACCACCTGCCGAGTATGCCGGAACCACCTGATCCACTCCCGAGGACCCCCTGCTGGACACGCCAGAATCACCTGCTGGCTACGCCAGAACCACTCGGCAGACACTCTGGAATAACCTGCCGGGCATGCCGGAACTACCTCTTAGACATGCCAGAAGGACGTGTCGGACACGCCGGAAACACCTACCGGACAGACCGGAACCACCTGCCAGACATCCCGGAACCACCTGCCGAGCACGCCGGAGCCGCCTGCTCCTTAGGCTGGAACCACCTGCCAGACAGGCCAAAATCAACAGCTGGCTATGCGAGAACCATCTGGCGGACAGTCCGGAATCCCCTGCCGGGCATGCAGGAACCACCTCTCAGATGTAACGGAACCACGAGCCGGACACGCTGGAACCACGTCCTGTTCAGTCTGTAACCACCTACCGAGCACTCTGGAACCACCTGCTCGACTCGCACGACTCACGTGCTGGACACGCCAAAATGAACTTTCGGCTACACCAGAACCACTTACCCGACACTCCAGAATCACCTGCCTGGCATGCCAGAACCACCTCTCACACGTTCCAGAAGCACGTGCCGGACATGCCGGAACGACCTATCGGACAGAACGGAACCACCTGCCAGACACGCCGGAACCACCTGCTGAACACGCCACAGGCACCTGCTCGACTCGCCGGATCCACCGGCCGGACAGGCCAATATCAACTGCTGGCTATGCCAGAACCACCTGGGGGACAGTCCGGAATCACCTGCCAGCCATGGCGGAACCACCTCTCAGACGTACAAGAACCACGTGCCGGACAAGCTGGAAACACTTACTGGACAGACTGGAACCACCTGCCGGCCACGCCTGAACCACCTGCCGAGCACGACGGAACCACCTGCTGGACACGCCAGAATCACCTGCGGGGTACACCAGAACCACTTACCCGACACTCCAGAATCACCTGCCTGGCATGCCAGAACCACCTCTCACACGTTCCAGAAGCACGTGCCGGACATGCCGGAACGACCGATCGGACAGAACGGAACCACCTGCCAGACACGCCGGAACCACCTGCTGAACACGCCACAGCCACCTGCTCGACTCGCCGGATCCACCGGCCGGACAGGCCAATATCAACTGCTGGCTATGCCAGAACCACCTGGGGGACAGTCCGGAATCACCTGCCAGCCATGGCGGAACCACCTCTCAGACGTACAAGAACCACGTGCCGGACAAGCTGGAAACACTTACTGGACAGACTGGAACCACCTGCCGGCCACGCCTGAACCACCTGCCGAGCACGATGGAACCACCTGCCGGACACGCCAAAATCAACTGCGGGGTACACCAGAACCACTTGGAGAACTCTCCGGGATGACCTGCCGGGCATGCTGGAACCACCTCTCAGACGTACCAGAAGCACGTGGCGGACACCCCAGCACCACCTGCCGGACAGACCGCAACCACCTGCCGGACAGGCCGGAACCACCGGCTCGACCCGCCGGAACCACCGCCGGACATGCAAAATCACCTGCCGGCTACGCCAGAACCACTTGGAGAACACTCCGGAATCATCTGCCGGGCATGCCGGAACCACCTCTCAGACATGCCAGAACCACGTGCCAGTGACCCCGGAAGCACCTGCCGAGCACGCCGGAACCACCTGCTCGACTCGCCAGAACCACCTGCCGGACACGCCAAAATCACCTGCCGGCTACGCCACAACCACTCGGCAGGCACTCCGGTATCAGCTGCCGGGCATGCCGGAACCACCTCTCAGAGGTGCCAGAACCACATGCCGGAGAGACTGGAAGCAAGTGCCGAGCTCGCCGGAAACACCTGCTGTACATGCCGGAACCACCTGCCTGACAGTCCAAATTCATATGGGGGCTTTGCCAAAACCACTTGGTGGACACTCCAGAATCACCTGGAGGGCATGCCGGAACCACGTCGTGGACAGACTGCAAACACCTGCCGGACACGCCAGAACCACCTTCTCGACTCGCCAGAACCACCTGCCGGACACGCCAAAATCACCTGCCGGCTACGCCACAACCAGTTGGTGAACACTTCGGAATCACCTGCCGCGCTTGCCGGAACCACCTGCCGGTCACGCCAAAATCACCTGCCGGCTACGCCAGAATCACTCAGCAGAGACTCCGGAACCACCTCCAGGACTGACCGGAATCACCTCCCGGACACGCCGGGACCACCTGCTTGACTCGCGAGAACCACCTGCCGGACATGCCAAAATCAACAGCCGGCTACTCCACAACCACTTGTCGGACACTCCAGAATCACCTGCCGGGCATGTTGGAACCACCTCTCAGAGGTGCCACAACAGCATGCTGGAGACTGCGGAAGCACCTGCTGAGAAGGCCGGAAGTTCCTGATCCACTCCACAGAACCACCTGCTGGACACGCCAAAATCACCTGCCGGCTACGCCACAACCAGTTGGTGAACACTTCGGAATCAACTGCCGGGCTTGCTGGAAGCACCTGCCGGTCACGCCAATATCACCTGCCAGCTACGCCAGAACCGCTTGGCGGACACTCCGGAAACACCTGTCGGGCCTGCCAGAACCACATCTCAGACGTGCCAGAACCATGTGCCCGAGATGCCGGAACCACACCCCGAACAGACTGAAACCACCTGCCAGACCCGCCTGAACCACCTGCCGAGCACACTGGAACCACCTGCTCGACTCGCCGGAAGCACCTACCTGACACGCAAAAACCACCGGCCGGGTATGCCAGAACCACTTGGTGGTCACTCCGGAATCATCTGCCAGACATGCCAGAAGCAGCTCTCAGACACACCAGAACAACCTGCCGGAGACGCCAGAAGCACCTGCTGAGCATGCCTGAGCCACGTGCTCGATTCGCAAGAAACACCTGCCAGACACGCCAAAATCACCTGCCTGCTACACCAGAAGCACTTGGCAGACAAGCCGGAATCACGTGAAGGGCATGCCGTCACAATCTCTCAGACGTCCCAGAACCTCGGGCCGGACACCCCAGAACACCCTGCCGGACAGACCGGAACCACCTGCCGGACACGCCGGAACAACCGGCGCGACTCGCCGGAACCACCCCCGGACATGCAAAAACACCTGCCGGCTACGCCAGAAACACTTGGCGAACACACCGGAATCACCTGCCGGGCATGTCGGAAGCACCTCTCAGACATGTCAGAACCACGTGCCAAGGACACCGGAAGCACCTGCCGAGCACGCCGGAACCACCTGCTCGACTCGCCAGAACCACCTGCCGCACACGCCAAAATCACCTGCCAGGTATGCCAGAACCACTTTGTGGACACTCCGAAATCATCTGCCGGACATGCCAGAACCAGCTCTCAGACACACCAGAACCACATGCCGGACACGCCGGAAGCACCTGCTGAGCATGCCTGAGCCACCTGCTCGACTCGCAAGAAACACCTGCCGGACACGCCAAAATCACCTGCCGAGTACGCCAGAACCACTTGGAGGACACTCCAGAATCACAGGTCGGGCATGCCGGAACCACCTCTCAGACTTGCCAGAACCATGTTCCGGACACGCCGGTACCACCTGCCGAGTATGCCGGAACCACCTGATCCACTCCCGAGGACCCCCTGCTGGACACGCCAGAATCACCTGCTGGCTACGCCAGAACCACTCGGCAGACACTCTGGAATAACCTGCCGGGCATGCCGGAACTACCTCTTAGACATGCCAGAAGGACGTGTCGGACACGCCGGAAACACCTACCGGACAGACCGGAACCACCTGCCAGACATCCCGGAACCACCTGCCGAGCACGCCGGAGCCGCCTGCTCCTTAGGCTGGAACCACCTGCCAGACAGGCCAAACTCAACAGCTGGCTATGCTAGAAACACCTGGCGGACAGTCGAAAATCACCTGCCTCGCATGCAGGAACCACCTCTCAGACGTAACAGAACCACGTTCCGGACACGCTGGAACCACATCCTGGACAGACTGGAACCACATGCCGAGCTCACCGGAACCACCGGCTCGACTCGCAGGACAATCGTGCCGGACACTCCAAAAGGAACTGCCGGCTACACCAGAACCACTTAACCGACACTCCAGAATCACCTGCCTGGCATGCCAGAACCACCTCTCAGACGTGCCAGAAGCACGTGCCGGACATGCCGGAACGACCTACGGGACAGACCGGAACCACCTGCCTGACATGCCGGAACCACCTGCCAAGCACGCCAGAGCCACCTGCTCCCCTTGCCGGAACCACCTGCCAGACAGGCCAAAATCAACAGCTGGCTGTGCGAGAACCACCTGGGGGACAGTCCGGAATCACCTGACAGCCATGGCGGAACCACCTCTCAGACGTACCAGAACCACGTGCCGGACAATCTGGAAACACGTACTGGACAGACTGGAACCAGCTGCCGGCCACGCCTGAACCACCTGCCGAGCACGACGGAACCACCTGCCGGACACGCCAAAATCACCTGCGGGCTACTCCAGAACCACTTGGAGGAATCTCCGGGATGACCTGCCGGGCATGCTGGAACCACCTCTCAGACGTGCCAGAACCATGTGGCAGACAGTCCGGAATCACCTGTTGGGCATGTGGAACCACCTCAGAGACGTACCAGAACCACCTGCCGGATACGCCAAAATCACCTGCCAGCAACGCCAGAACCACTTGGCGGACACTCCGGAATCACCTGCCGGGCATGCCAGCACAACCTCTCAGAAGTGCCACAAGCACGTGCCGGACTGGCCGGAGCCATCTCCTGGACAGACTGGAACCACAGGAAACACTCGCCGGAACCACCTGCTTGACTCACCGGTCCCACCTGCAGGACACACCAAAATCACCTGCCCGCTACACCAGAACAACTTGGGGCACAAGCCGGAATCACGTGAAGGGCATGCCGGCACAACCTCACAGACGTGCCACAACATCCTGCCGGACACCTCAGAACCATCTGCCAGACAGACTGCAACCACCTGCCGGACACGCGGGAACCACCGGCTCGACCCGCCGGAACCACTGCCAGACATGCAAAATCACCTGCCGGCTACACCAGAAGCACTTGGCAAACACTCCGGAATCACCTGCCGGGCATGCCGGAACCACCTCTCAGACATGCCAGAACCACGTGCCAATGACACCAGAAGCACCTGCCGAGCAAGCCGGAACCACCTGCTCGACTCGCCAGAACCACCTGCCAGTCATGCAAAAATCACCTGCCGGCTTCACCACAACCAGTTGGTGAACACTTCCCCATCACCTGCCGGGCTTGCTGGAACCACCTGCCGGTCATGTCAAAATCACCTGCCAACTACGCCAGAACCACTTGTCGACACTGCGGAAACACCTGTCGGGCCTGCCAGAACTACATCTCAGACGTGCCAGAACCTTGTGCGTGTGATGCCGGAACCACACCCCGAACAGACGGAGACCACCTGCCAGACCCGCCTGAACCACCTGCCGAGCACGCCGGAGCCACCTGTTCGACTCACCGGAAGCAGCTGCCAGACAGGCCAAAATCAACAGCTGGCTATGCGAGAACCATCTGGCGGACAGTCCGGAATCACCTGCCTGGCATGCAGGAACCACCTCTCAGATGTAACGGAACCACGAGCCGGACACGCTGGAACCACGTCCTGGACAGACTGGAACCACCTGCCGAGCACTCCGGAACCACCTGCTCGACTCGCACGACCCACGTGCTGGACACGCCAAAATGAACTTTCGGCTACACCAGAACCACTTACCCGACACTCCAGAATCACCTGCCTGGCATGCCAGAACCACCTCTCACACGTTCCAGAAGCACGTGCCGGACATGCCGGAACGACCGATCGGACAGAACGGAACCACCTGCCAGACACGCCGGAACCACCTGCTGAACACGCCACAGCCACCTGCTCGACTCGCCGGATCCACCGGCCGGACAGGCCAATATCAACTGCTGGCTATGCCAGAACCACCTGGGGGACAGTCCGGAATCACCTGCCAGCCATGGCGGAACCACCTCTCAGACGTACAAGAACCACGTGCCGGACAAGCTGGAAACACTTACTGGACAGACTGGAACCACCTGCCGGCCACGCCTGAACCACCTGCCGAGCACGACGGAACCACCTGCTGGACACGCCAGAATCACCTGCGGGGTACACCAGAACCACATGGAGAACTCTCCGGGATGACCTGCCGGGCATGCTGGAACCACCTCTCAGACGTACCAGAAGCACGTGGCGGACACCCCAGCACCACCTGCCGGACAGACCGCAACCACCTGCCGGACACGCCGCAACCATCGGCTCGACCCGCCGGAGCCACCGCCGGACATGCAAACTCACCTGCCGGCTACGCCAGAACCACTTGGCGAACTCTCCGGAATCACCTGCCGGGCATGCCGGAACCACCTCTCAGACATGCCAGAACCACGTGCCAATGACCCCGGAAGCACCTGCCGAGTACGCCGGAACCACCTGCTCGACTCGCCAGAACCACCTGCCGGACACGCCAAAATCACCTGCCGGCTACGCCACAACCACTCGGCAGGCACTCCGGTATCAGCTGCCGGGCATGCCGGAACCACCTCTCAGAGGTGCCAGAACCACATGCCGGAGAGACTGGAAGCAACTGCCGAACTCGCCGGAAACACCTGCTGGACATGCCGGAACCACCTGCCTGACAGTCCAAAATCATATGCCGGCTATGCCAAAACTACTTGGTGGATGCTCCAGAATCACCTGGAGGGCATGCCGGAACCACGTCATGGACAGACTGCAAACACCTGCCGGACACGCCAGAACCACCTTCTCGACTCGCCAGAACCACCTGCCGGACACGCCAAAATCACCTGCCGGCTACGCCACAACCAGTTGGTGAACACTTCGGAATCACCTGACGCGCTTGCCAGAACCACCTGCCGGTCACGCCAAAATCACCTGCCGGCTACGCCAGAACCGCTCGGCAGAGACTTCGGAACCACTTCTAGGACAGACAGGAATCACCTGCCGGACACGCCGGAACCACTCGGCAGAGACTCCGGAACCACCTCCAGGACAGACCGGAATCACCTGCCGGACACGCCGGAACCACCTGCTCGACTCGCCAGAACCACCTGCCGCACACGCCAAAATCACCTGCCAGGTATGCCAGAACCACTTTGTGGACACTCCGAAATCATCTGCCGGACATGCCAGAACCAGCTCTCAGACACACCAGAACCACATGCCGGACACGCCGGAAACACCTACCGGACAGACCGGAACCACCTGCCAGACATCCCGGAACCACCTGCCGAGCACACCGGAGCCGCCTGCTCGATAGGCCGGAACCACCTGCCAGACAGGCCAAAATCAACAGCTGGCTATGCTAGAACCACCTGGCGGACAGTCCAAAATCACCTGCCTGGCATGCAGGAACCACCTCTCAGACGTAACAGAACCACGTTCCGGACACGCTGGAACCACATCCTGGACAGACTGGAACCACCTGTCGAGCTCGACGGAACCACCTGCTCGACTGGCAGGACAATAGTGTAGGACACGCCAAAAGGAACTGCCGGCTACACCAGAACCACTTAACCGACACTCCAGAATCACCTGCCTGGCATGCCAGAACCACCTCTCAGACGTGCCAGTATCACGTGCCGAACATGCCGGGACGACCTACGGGACAGACCGGAACCACCTGCCTGACATGCCGGAACCACCTGCCGAGCACGCCAGAGCCACCTGCTCCCCTTGCCGGAACCACCTGCCAGACAGGTCAAAATCAACAGCTGGCTGTGCGAGAACCACCTGGGGGACAGTCCGGAATCACCTGCCAGCCATGGCGGAACCACCTCTCAGACGTACCAGAATCACGTGCCGGACAATCTTGAAACACGCACTGGACAGACTGGAACCACCTGCCGGCCAAGCCTGAACCACCTGCAGAGCACGACGGAACCACCTGCCGGACACGCCAAAATCACCTGCCGGCTACGCCACAACCAGTTGGGGAACACTTCGGAATCACCTGCCGCGCTTGCCGGAACCACCTGCCGGTCACGCCAAAATCACCTGCCGGCTACGCCAGAACCACTCGGCAGAGACTCCGGAACCACCTCCAGGACAGACCGGAATCACCTGCCAGACACGCCGGAACCACCTGCTCGACTCGCCAGAACCACCTGCCGGACACGCCAAAATCACATGCCGGCTACGCCACAACCAGTTGGTGAACACTTCGGAATCAACTGCCGGGCTTGCTGGAAGCACCTGCCGGTCACGCCAATATCACCTGCCAGCTACGCCAGAACCGCTTGGCGGACACTCCGGAAACACCTGTCGGGCCTGCCAGAACCACATCTCAGACGTGCCAGAACCATGTGCCCGAGATGCCGGAACCACACCCCGAACAGACTGAAACCACCTGCCAGACGCGCCTGAACCACCTGCCGAGCACACTGGAACCACCTGCTCGACTCGCCGGAACCACCTACCTGACATGCAAAAACCACCGGCCGGGTATGCCAGAACCACTTGGTGGTCACTCCGGAATCATCTGCCAGACATGCCAGAAGCAGCTCTCAGACACACCAGAACAACCTGCCGGAGACGCCAGAAGCACCTGCTGAGCATGCCTGAGCCACCTGCTCGACTCGCAAGAGACACCTGCCAGACACGACAAAATCACCTGCCTGCTACACCAGAAGCACTTGGCAGACAAGCCGGAATCACGTGAAGGGCATGCAGTCACAATCTCTCAGACGTGCCAGAACCTCGTGCCGGACACCCCAGAACACCCTGCCGGACAGACCGGAACCACCTGCCGGACACGCCGGAACCACCGGCGCGACTCGCCGGAACCACCCCCGGACATGCAAAATCACCTGCCGGCTACGCCAGAAACACTTGGCGAACACACCGGAATCACCTGCCGGGCATGTCGGAAGCACCTCTCAGACATGTCAGAACCACGTGCCAAGGACACCGGAAGCACCTGCCGAGCACGCCGGAACCACCTGCTCGACTCGCCAGAACCACCTGCCGCACACGCCAAAATCAGATGCCAGGTATGCCAGAACCACTTTGAGGACACTCCGAAATCATCTGCCGGACATGCCAGAACCAGCTCTCAGACGCACCAGAACCACATGCCGGACACGCCGGAAGCTCCTGCTGAGCATGCCTGAGCCACCTGCTCGACTCGCAAGAAACACCTGCCGGACACGCCAAAATCACCTGCCGAGTACGCCAGAACCACTTGGCGGACACTCCGGAATCACAGGTCGGGCATGCCGGAACCACCTCTCAGACTTGCCAGAACCATGGTCCGGACACGCCGGTACCACCTGCCGAGTATGCCGGAACCACCTGATCCACTCCCGAGGACCACCTGCTGGACACGCCAAAATCACCTGCTGGCTACGCCAGAAGCACTCGGCAGACACTCCGGAATAACCTGCCGGGCATGCCGGAACCACATCTTAGACATGCCAGAAGGACGTGTCGGACACGCCGGAAACACCTACCGGACAGACCGGAACCACCTGCCAGACATCCCGGAACCACTTGCTGAGCACGCTGGAGCCGCCTGCTCGATAGGCCGGAACCACCTGCCAGACAGGCCAAAATCAACAGCTGGCTATGCTAGAACCACCTGGGGGACAGTCCAGAATCACCTGCCAGCCATGGCGGAACCACCTCTCAGACGTACCAGAACCACGTGCCGGACAATCTGGAAACACGTACTGGACAGGTTGGAACCACCTGCTGGCCACGCCTTAACCACCTGCCGAGCACGACGGAACCACCTGCCGGACACGCCAAAATCACCTGCGGGCTACTCCACAACCACTTGGAGGACTCTCCGGGATGACCTGCCGGGCATGCTGGAACCACCTCTCAGACGCTCCAGAACCATGTGGCAGAGAGTCCAGAATCACCTGTTGGGCATGTGGAACCACCTCTGAGACGTACCAGAACCACCTGCCGGACACGCCAAAATCACCTGCCGGCTACGCCAGAACCACTTGGCGGACACTCCGGAATCACCTGCCGGGCATGCCAGCACAACCTCTCAGAAGTGCCAGAAGCACGTGCCGGACAGGCCGGAACCATCTCCCGGACAGACTGGAACCACAGGAAACACTCGCCGGAACCACCTGCTTGACTCACCGGTCCCACCTGCAGGACAGACCAAAGTCACCTGCCCGCTACACCAGAACCACTTGGGGGACAAGCCGGAATCACGTGAAGGGCATGCCGGCACAACCTCACAGACGTGAAAGAACCTCCTGCCGGACACCTCAGAACCACCTGCCAGACAGACTGCAACCACCTGCCGGACACGCGGGAACCACAGGCTCGACCCGCCGGAACCACTGCCAGACATGCAAAATCACCTGCCGGCTACACCAGAACCACTTGGCAAACACTCTGAAATCACCTGCCGGGCATGCCGGAACCACCTGCTCGACACTCCAGAACCACCTGCCAGTCATGCAAAAATCACCTGCCGGCTTCGCCACAACCAGTTGGTGAACACTTCCCCATCACCTGCCGGGCTTGCTGGAACCACCTGCCGGTCATGTCAAAATCACCTGCCAACTACGCCAGAACCACTTGTCGACACTGCGGAAACACCTGTCGGGCCTGCCAGAACTACATCTCAGACGTGCCAGAACCTTGTGCGTGTGATGCCGGAACGACACCCCGAACAGACGGAGACCACCTGCCAGACCCGCCTGAACCACCTGCCGAGCACGCCGGAGCCACCTGTTCGACTCACCGGAAGCACCTGCCAGACAGGCCAAAATCAACAGCTGGCTATGCGAGAACCATCTGGCGGACAGTCCGGAATCACCTGCCTGGCATGCAGGAACCACCTCTCAGATGTAACGGAACCACGAGCCGGACACGCTGGAACCACGTCCTGGACAGACTGGAACCACCTGCCGAGCACTCCGGAACCACCTGCTCGACTCGCACGACCCACGTGCTGGACACGCCAAAATGAACTTTCGGCTACACCAGAACCACTTACCCGACACTCCAGAATCACCTGCCTGGCATGCCAGAACCACCTCTCACACGTTCCAGAAGCACGTGCCGGACATGCCGGAACGACCGATCGGACAGAACGGAACCACCTGCCAGACACGCCGGAACCACCTGCTGAACACGCCACAGCCACCTGCTCGACTCGCCGGATCCACCGGCCGGACAGGCCAATATCAACTGCTGGCTATGCCAGAACCACCTGGGGGACAGTCCGGAATCACCTGCCAGCCATGGCGGAACCACCTCTCACACGTACAAGAACCACGTGCCGGACAAGCTGGAAACACTTACTGGACAGACTGGAACCACCTGCCGGACACGCCTGAACCACCTGCCGAGCACGATGGAACCACCTGCCGGACACGCCAAAATCAACTGCGGGGTACACCAGAACCACTTGGAGAACTCTCCGGGATGACCTGCCGGGCATGCTGGAACCACCTCTCAGACGTACCAGAAGCACGTGGCGGACACCCCAGCACCACCTGCCGGACAGACCGCAACCACCTGCCGGACAGGCCGGAACCACCGGCTCGACCCGCCGGAACCACCGCCGGACATGCAAAATCACCTGCCGGCTACGCCAGAACCACTTGGAGAACACTCCGGAATCATCTGCCGGGCATGCCGGAACCACCTCTCAGACATGCCAGAACCACGTGCCAGTGACCCCGGAAGCACCTGCCGAGCACGCCGGAACCACCTGCTCGACTCGCCAGAACCACCTGCCGGACACGCCAAAATCACCTGCCGGCTACGCCACAACCACTCGGCAGGCACTCCGGTATCAGCTGCCGGGCATGCCGGAACCACCTCTCAGAGGTGCCAGAACCACATGCCGGAGAGACTGGAAGCAACTGCCGAACTCGCCGGAAACACCTGCTGTACATGCCGGAACCACCTGCCTGACAGTCCAAAATCATATGGGGGCTTTGCCAAAACCACTTGGTGGACACTCCAGAATCACCTGGAGGGCATGCCGGAACCACGTCGTGGACAGACTGCAAACACCTGCCGGACACGCCAGAACCACCTTCTCGACTCGCCAGAACCACCTGCCGGACACGCCAAAATCACCTGCCGGCTACGCCACAACCAGTTGGTGAACACTTCGGAATCACCTGCCGCGCTTGCCGGAACCACCTGCCGGTCACGCCAAAATCACCTGCCGGCTACGCCAGAACCACTCAGCAGAGACTCCGGAACCACCTCCAGAACTGACCGGAATCACCTGCCGGACACGCCGGGACCACCTGCTTGACTCGCGAGAACCACCTGCCGGACATGCCAAAATCAACAGCCGGCTACTCCACAACCACTTGTCGGACACTCCAGAATCACCTGCCGGGCATGTTGGAACCACCTCTCAGAGGTGCCACAACAGCATGCTGGAGACCGCGGAAGCACCTGCTGAGAAGGCCGGAAGTTCCTGATCCACTCCACAGAACCACCTGCTGGACACGCCAAAATCACCTGCCGGCTACGCCACAACCAGTTGGTGAACACTTCGGAATCAACTGCCGGGCTTGCTGGAAGCACCTGCCGGTCACGCCAATATCACCTGCCAGCTACGCCAGAACCGCTTGGCGGACACTCCGGAAACACCTGTCGGGCCTGCCAGAACCACATCTCAGACGTGCCAGAACCATGTGCCCGAGATGCCGGAACCACACCCCGAACAGACTGAAACCACCTGCCAGACCCGCCTGAACCACCTGCCGAGCACACTGGAACCACCTGCTCGACTCGCCGGAACCACCTACCTGACACGCAAAAACCACCGGCCGGGTATGCCAGAACCACTTGGTGGTCACTCCGGAATCATCTGCCAGACATGCCAGAAGCAGCTCTCAGACACACCAGAACAACCTGCCGGAGACGCCAGAAGCACCTGCTGAGCATGCCTGAGCCACGTGCTCGATTCGCAAGAAACACCTGCCAGACACGCCAAAATCACCTGCCTGCTACACCAGAAGCACTTGGCAGACAAGCCGGAATCACGTGAAGGGCATGCCGTCACAATCTCTCAGACGTGCCAGAACCTCGTGCCGGACACCCCAGAACACCCTGCCGGACAGACCGGAACCACCTGCCGGACACGCCGGAACAACCGGCGCGACTCGCCGGAACCACCCCCGGACATGCAAAAACACCTGCCGGCTACGCCAGAAACACTTGGCGAACACACCGGAATCACCTGCCGGGCATGTCGGAAGCACCTCTCAGACATGTCAGAACCACGTGCCAAGGACACCGGAAGCACCTGCCGAGCACGCCGGAACCACCTGCTCGACTCGCCAGAACCACCTGCCGCACACGCCAAAATCACCTGCCAGGTATGCCAGAACCACTTTGTGGACACTCCGAAATCATCTGCCGGACATGCCAGAACCAGCTCTCAGACACACCAGAACCACATGCCGGACACGCCGGAAGCTCCTGCTGAGCATGCCTGAGACACCTGCTCGACTCGCAAGAAACACCTGCCGGACACGCCAAAATCACCTGCCGAGTACGCCAGAACCACTTGGCGGACACTCCAGAATCACAGGTCGGGCATGCCGGAACCACCTCTCAGACTTGCCAGAACCATGTTCCGGACATGCCGGTACCACCTGCCGAGTATGCCGGAACCACCTGATCCACTCCCGAGGACCCCCTGCTGGACACGCCAGAATCACCTGCTGGCTACGCCAGAACCACTCGGCAGACACTCTGGAATAACCTGCCGGGCATGCCGGAACCGCCTCTTAGACATGCCAGAAGGACGTGTCGGACACGCCGGAAACACCTACCGGACAGACCGGAACCACCTGCCAGACATCCCGGAACCACCTGCCGAGCACGCCGGAGCCGCCTGCTCCTTAGGCTGGAACCACCTGCCAGACAGGCCAAAATCAACAGCTGGCTATGCGAGAACCATCTGGCGGACAGTCCGGAATCCCCTGCCAGGCATGCAGGAACCACCTCTCAGATGTAACGGAACCACGAGCCGGACACTCTGGAACCACGTCCTGTTCAGTCTGTAACCACCTACCGAGCACTCTGGAACCACCTGCTCGACTCGCACGACCCACGTGCTGGACACGCCAAAATGAACTTTCGGCTACACCAGAACCACTTACCCGACACTCCAGAATCACCTGCCTGGCATGCCAGAACCACCTCTCACATGTTCCAGAAGCACGTGCCGGACATGCCGGAACGACCGATCGGACAGAACGGAACCACCTGCCAGACACGCCGGAACCACCTGCTGAACACGCCACAGCCACCTGCTCGACTCGCCGGATCCACCGGCCGGACAGGCCAATATCAACTGCTGGCTATGCCAGAACCACCTGGGGGACAGTCCGGAATCACCTGCCAGCCATGGCGGAACCACCTCTCAGACGTACAAGAACCACGTGCCGGACAAGCTGGAAACACTTACTGGACAGACTGGAACCACCTGCCGGCCACGCCTGAACCACCTGCCGAGCACGACGGAACCACGTGCTGGACACGCCAGAATCACCTGCGGGGTACACCAGAACCACTTGGAGAACTCTCCGGGATGACCTGCCGGGCATGCTGGAACCACCTCTCAGACGTACCAGAAGCACGTGGCGGACACCCCAGCACCACCTGCCGGACAGACCGCAACCACCTGCCGGACACGCTGCAACCATCGGCTCGACCCGCCAGAGCCACCGCCGGACATGCAAACTCACCTGCCGGCTACGCCAGAACCACTTGGCGAACTCTCCGGAATCACCTGCCGGGCATGCCGGAACCACCTCTCAGACATGCCAGAACCACGTGCCAATGACCCCGGAAGCACCTGCCGAGTACGCCGGAACCACCTGCTCGACTCGCCAGAACCACCTGCCGGACACGCCAAAATCACCTGCCGGCTACGCCACAACCACTCGGCAGGCACTCCGGTATCAGCTGCCGGGCATGCCGGAACCACCTCTCAGAGGTGCCAGAACCACATGCCGGAGAGACTGGAAGCAACTGCCGAACTCGCCGGAAACACCTGCTGGACATGCCGGAACCACCTGCCTGACAGTCCAAAATCATATGCCGGCTATGCCAAAACTACTTGGTGGATGCTCCAGAATCACCTGGAGGGCATGCCGGAACCACGTCATGGACAGACTGCAAACACCTGCCGGACACGCCAGAACCACCTTCTCGACTCGCCAGAACCACCTGCCGGACACGCCAAAATCACCTGCCGGCTACGCCACAACCAGTTGGTGAACACTTCGGAATCACCTGACGCGCTTGCCAGAACCACCTGCCGGTCACGCCAAAATCACCTGCCGGCTACGCCAGAACCGCTCGGCAGAGACTTCGGAACCACTTCTAGGACAGACAGGAATCACCTGCCGGACACGCCGGAACCACTCGGCAGAGACTCCGGAACCACCTCCAGGACAGACCAGAATCACCTGCCGGACACGCCGGAACCACCTGCTCGACTCGCCAGAACCACCTGCCGCACACGCCAAAATCACCTGCCAGGTATGCCAGAACCACTTTGTGGACACTCCGAAATCATCTGCCGGACATGCCAGAACCAGCTCTCAGACACACCAGAACCACAAGCCGGACACGCCGGAAACACCTACCGGACAGACCGGAACCACCTGCCAGACATCCCGGAACCACCTGCCGAGCACACCGGAGCCGCCTGCTCGATAGGCCGGAACCACCTGCCAGACAGGCCAAAATCAACAGCTGGCTATGCTAGAACCACCTGGCGGACAGTCCAAAATCACCTGCCTGGCATGCAGGAACCACCTCTCAGACGTAACAGAACCACGTTCCGGACACGCTGGAACCACATCCTGGACAGACTGGAACCACCTGTCGAGCTCGACGGAACCACCTGCTCGACTGGCAGGACAATAGTGTAGGACACGCCAAAAGGAACTGCCGGCTACACCAGAACCACTTAACCGACACTCCAGAATCACCTGCCTGGCATGCCAGAACCACCTCTCAGACGTGCCAGTATCACGTGCCGAACATGCCGGGACGACCTACGGGACAGACCGGAACCACCTGCCTGACATGCCGGAACCACCTGCCGAGCACGCCAGAGCCACCTGCTCCCCTTGCCGGAACCACCTGCCAGACAGGTCAAAATCAACAGCTGGCTGTGCGAGAACCACCTGGGGGACAGTCCGGAATCACCTGCCAGCCATGGCGGAACCACCTCTCAGACGTACCAGAATCACGTGCCGGACAATCTTGAAACACGCACTGGACAGACTGGAACCACCTGCCGGCCAAGCCTGAACCACCTGCAGAGCACGACGGAACCACCTGCCGGACACGCCAAAATCACCTGCCGGCTACGCCACAACCAGTTGGTGAACACTTCGGAATCACCTGCCGCGCTTGCCGGAACCACCTGCCGGTCACGCCAAAATCACCTGCCGGCTACGCCAGAACCACTCGGCAGAGACTCCGGAAGCACCTCCAGGACAGACCGGAATCACCTGCCAGACACGCTGGAACCACCTGCTCGACTCGCCAGAACCACCTGCCGGACACGGCAAAATCACATGCCGGCTACGCCACAACCAGTTGGTGAACACTTCGGAATCAACTGCCGGGCTTGCTGGAAGCACCTGCCGGTCACGCCAATATCACCTGCCAGCTACGCCAGAACCGCTTGGCGGACACTCCGGAAACACCTGTCGGGCCTGCCAGAACCACATCTCAGACGTGCCAGAACCATGTGCCCGAGATGCCGGAACCACACCCCGAACAGACTGAAACCACCTGCCAGACGCGCCTGAACCACCTGCCGAGCACACTGGAACCACCTGCTCGACTCGCCGGAACCACCTACCTGACACGCAAAAACCACCGGCCGGGTATGCCAGAACCACTTGGTGGTCACTCCGGAATCATCTGCCAGACATGCCAGAAGCAGCTCTCAGACACACCAGAACAACCTGCCGGAGACGCCAGAAGCACCTGCTGAGCATGCCTGAGCCACCTGCTCGACTCGCAAGAGACACCTGCCAGACACGACAAAATCACCTGCCTGCTACACCAGAAGCACTTGGCAGACAAGCCGGAATCACGTGAAGGGCATGCAGTCACAATCTCTCAGACGTGCCAGAACCTCGTGCCGGACACCCCAGAACACCCTGCCGGACAGACCGGAACCACCTGCCGGACACGCCGGAACCACCGGCGCGACTCGCCGGAACCACCCCCGGACATGCAAAATCACCTGCCGGCTACGCCAGAAACACTTGGCGAACACACCGGAATCACCTGCCGGGCATGTCGGAAGCACCTCTCAGACATGTCAGAACCACGTGCCAAGGACACCGGAAGCACCTGCCGAGCACGCCGGAACCACCTGCTCGACTCGCCAGAACCACCTGCCGCACACGCCAAAATCAGATGCCAGGTATGCCAGAACCACTTTGAGGACACTCCGAAATCATCTGCCGGACATGCCAGAACCAGCTCTCAGACACACCAGAACCACATGCCGGACACGCCGGAAGCTCCTGCTGAGCATGCCTGAGCCACCTGCTCGACTCGCAAGAAACACCTGCCGGACACGCCAAAATCACCTGCCGAGTACGCCAGAACCACTTGGCGGACACTCCGGAATCACAGGTCGGGCATGCCGGAACCACCTCTCAGACTTGCCAGAACCATGGTCCGGACACGCCGGTACCACCTGCCGAGTATGCCGGAACCACCTGATCCACTCCCGAGGACCACCTGCTGGACACGCCAAAATCACCTGCTGGCTACGCCAGAAGCACTCGGCAGACACTCCGGAATAACCTGCCGGGCATGCCGGAACCAACTCTTAGACATGCCAGAAGGACGTGTCGGACACGCCGGAAACACCTACCGGACAGACCGGAACCACCTGCCAGACATCCCGGAACCACTTGCTGAGCACGCTGGAGCCGCCTGCTCGATAGGCCGGAACCACCTGCCAGACAGGCCAAAATCAACAGCTGGCTATGCTAGAACCACCTGGGGGACAGTCCAGAATCACCTGCCAGCCATGGCGGAACCACCTCTCAGACGTACCAGAACCACGTGCCGGACAATCTGGAAACACGTACTGGACAGGTTGGAACCACCTGCTGGCCACGCCTTAACCACCTGCCGAGCACGACGGAACCACCTGCCGGACACGCCAAAATCACCTGCGGGCTACTCCACAACCACTTGGAGGACTCTCCGGGATGACCTGCCGGGCATGCTGGAACCACCTCTCAGACGCTCCAGAACCATGTGGCAGAGAGTCCAGAATCACCTGTTGGGCATGTGGAACCACCTCTGAGACGTACCAGAACCACCTGCCGGACACGCCAAAATCACCTGCCGGCTACGCCAGAACCACTTGGCGGACACTCCGGAATCACCTGCCGGGCATGCCAGCACAACCTCTCAGAAGTGCCAGAAGCACGTGCCGGACAGGCCGGAACCATCTCCCGGACAGACTGGAACCACAGGAAACACTCGCCGGAACCACCTGCTTGACTCACCGGTCCCACCTGCAGGACAGACCAAAGTCACCTGCCCGCTACACCAGAACCACTTGGGGGACAAGCCGGAATCACGTGAAGGGCATGCCGGCACAACCTCACAGACGTGAAAGAACCTCCTGCCGGACACCTCAGAACCACCTGCCAGACAGACTGCAACCACCTGCCGGACACGCGGGAACCACAGGCTCGACCCGCCGGAACCACTGCCAGACATGCAAAATCACCTGCCGGCTACACCAGAACCACTTGGCAAACACTCTGAAATCACCTGCCGGGCATGCCGGAACCACCTGCTCGACACTCCAGAACCACCTGCCAGTCATGCAAAAATCACCTGCCGGCTTCGCCACAACCAGTTGGTGAACACTTCCCCATCACCTGCCGGGCTTGCTGGAAAAACCTGCCGGTCATGTCAAAATCACCTGCCAACTACGCCAGAACCACTTGTCGACACTGCGGAAACACCTGTCGGGCCTGCCAGAACTACATCTCAGACGTGCCAGAACCTTGTGCGTGTGATGCCGGAACCACACCCCGAACAGACGGAGACCACCTGCCAGACCCGCCTGAACCACCTGCCGAGCACGCCGGAGCCACCTGTTCGACTCACCGGAAGCACCTGCCAGACAGGCCAAAATCAACAGCTGGCTATGCGAGAACCATCTGGCGGACAGTCCGGAATCACCTGCCTGGCATGCAGGAACCACCTCTCAGATGTAACGGAACCACGAGCCGGACACGCTGGAACCACGTCCTGGACAGACTGGAACCACCTGCCGAGCACTCCGGAACCACCTGCTCGACTCGCACGACCCACGTGCTGGACACGCCAAAATGAACTTTCGGCTACACCAGAACCACTTACCCGACACTCCAGAATCACCTGCCTGGCATGCCAGAACCACCTCTCACACGTTCCAGAAGCACGTGGCGGACATGCCGGAACGACCGATCGGACAGAACGGAACCACCTGCCAGACACGCCGGAACCACCTGCTGAACACGCCACAGCCACCTGCTCGACTCGCCGGATCCACCGGCCGGACAGGCCAATATCAACTGCTGGCTATGCCAGAACCACCTGGGGGACAGTCCGGAATCACCTGCCAGCCATGGCGGAACCACCTCTCACACGTACAAGAACCACGTGCCGGACAAGCTGGAAACACTTACTGGACAGACTGGAACCACCTGCCGGCCACGCCTGAACCACCTGCCGAGCACGATGGAACCACCTGCCGGACACGCCAAAATCAACTGCGGGGTACACCAGAACCACTTGGAGAACTCTCCGGGATGACCTGCCGGGCATGCTGGAACCACCTCTCAGACGTACCAGAAGCACGTGGCGGACACCCCAGCACCACCTGCCGGACAGACCGCAACCACCTGCCGGACAGGCCGGAACCACCGGCTCGACCCGCCGGAACCACCGCCGGACATGCAAAATCACCTGCCGGCTACGCCAGAACCACTTGGAGAACACTCCGGAATCATCTGCCGGGCATGCCGGAACCACCTCTCAGACATGCCAGAACCACGTGCCAGTGACCCCGGAAGCACCTGCCGAGCACGCCGGAACCACCTGCTCGACTCGCCAGAACCACCTGCCGGACACGCCAAAATCACCTGCCGGCTACGCCACAACCACTCGGCAGGCACTCCGGTATCAGCTGCCGGGCATGCCGGAACCACCTCTCAGAGGTGCCAGAACCACATGCCGGAGAGACTGGAAGCAACTGCCGAACTCGCCGGAAACACCTGCTGTACATGCCGGAACCACCTGCCTGACAGTCCAAATTCATATGGGGGCTTTGCCAAAACCACTTGGTGGACACTCCAGAATCACCTGGAGGGCATGCCGGAACCACGTCGTGGACAGACTGCAAACACCTGCCGGACACGCCGGAACCACCTTCTCGACTCGCCAGAACCACCTGCCGGACACGCCAAAATCACCTGCCGGCTACGCCAGAACCACTCAGCAGAGACTCCGGAACCACGTCCAGGACAGACCGGAATCACCTGCCGGACACGCCGGGACCACCTGCTTGACTCGCCAGAACCACCTGCCGGACACGCCAAAATCACCAGCCGGCTACTCCACAACCACTTGTCGGACACTCCAGAATCACCTGCCGGGCATGTTGGAACCACCTCTCAGAGGTGCCTCAACAACATGCTGGAGACTGCGGAAGCACCTGCTGAGAAGGCCGGAAGTTCCTGATCCACTCCACAGAACCACCTGCTGGACACGCCAAAATCACCTGCCGGCTACGCCACAACCAGTTGGTGAACACTTCGGAATCAACTGCCGGGCTTGCTGGAAGCACCTGCCGGTCACGCCAATATCACCTGCCGGCTACGCCACAACCACTCGGCAGGCACTCCGGTATCAGCTGCCGGGCATGCCGGAACCACCTCTCAGAGGTGCCAGAACCACATGCCGGAGAGACTGGAAGCAACTGCCGAACTCGCCGGAAACACCTGCTGGACATGCCGGAACCACCTGCCTGACAGTCCAAAATCATATGCCGGCTATGCCAAAACTACTTGGTGGATGCTCCAGAATCACCTGGAGGGCATGCCGGAACCACGTCATGGACAGACTGCAAACACCTGCCGGACACGCCAGAACCACCTTCTCGACTCTCCAGAACCACCTGCCGGACACGCCAAAATCACCTGCCGGCTACGCCACAACCAGTTGGTGAACACTTCGGAATCACCTGCCGCGCTTGCCGGAACCACCTGCCGGTCACGCCAAAATCACCTGCTGGCTACGCCAGAACCACTCGGCAGAGACTCCGGAACCACCTCCAGGACAGACCGGAATCACCTGCCGCACACGCCGGAACCACCTGCTCGACTCGCCAGAACCACCTGCCGGACACGCCAAAATCACCTGCCGGCTACGCCAGAAGCACTCGGCAGAGACTCCGGAACCACCTCCAGGACAGACCTTAATCACCTGCCGGACACGCCGGAACCACCTGCTCGACTCGCCAGAACCACCTGCCGGACACGCCAAAAACACCTGCCGGCTACGCCACAACCAGTTGGTGAACACTTCGGAATCAACTACCGGGCTTGCTGGAAGCACCTGCCGGTCACGCCAATATCACCTGCCAGCTACGCCAGAACCGCTTGGCCGACACTGCGGAAACACCTGTCGGGCCTGATAGAACCACATCTCAGACGTGCCAGAACCATGTGCCCGAGATGCCGGAACCGCACCCCGAACAGACTGAAACCACCTGCCAGACCCGCCTGAACCACCTGCCGAACACACTGGAACCACCTGCTCGACTCGCCGGAACCACCTACCTGACACGCAAGAACCACCGGCCGGGTATGCCAGAACCACTTGGTGGTCACTCCGGAATCATCTGCCAGACATGCCAGAAGCAGCTCTCAGACACACCAGAACAACCTGCCGGAGACGCCAGAAGCACCTGCTGAGCATGCCTGAGCCACCTGCTCGACTCGCAAGAAACACCTGCCACACACGCCAAAATCACCTGCCTGCTACACCAGAAGCACTTGGCAGACAAGCCGGAATCACGTGAAGGGCATGCCGTCACAATCTCTCAGACGTGCCAGAACCTCGTGCCGGACACCCCAGAACACCCTGCCGGACAGACCGGAACAACCTGCCGGACACGCCGGAACCACCGGCGCGACTCGCCGGAACCACCCCCGGACATGCAAAATCACCTGCCGGCTACGCCAGAAACACTTGGCGAACACACCGGAATCACATGCCGGGCATGTCGGAAGCACCTCTCAGACATGTCAGAACCACGTGCCAAGGACACCGGAAGCACCTGCCGAGCATGCCGGAACCACCTGCTCGACTCGCCAGAACCACCTGCCAGTCATGCAAAAATCACCTGCCGGCTTCGCCACAACCAGTTGGTGAACACTTCCCCATCACCTGCCGGGCTTGCTGGAACCACCTGCCGGTCATGTCAAAATCACCTGCCAACTACGCCAGAACCACTTGTCGACACTGCGGAAACACCTGTCGGGCCGGCCAGAACTACATCTCAGACGTGCCAGAACCTTGTGCGTGTGATGCCGGAACCACACCCCGAACAGACGGAGACCACCTGCCGGACCTGCCTGAACCACCTGCCGAGCACGCCGGAGCCACCTGTTCGACTCACCGGAAGCAACTGCCAGACAGGCCAAAATCAACAGCTGGCTATGCGAGAACCATCTGGCGGACAGTCCGGAATCACCTGCCGGGCATGCAGGAACCACCTCTCAGATGTAATGGAACCACGAGCCGGACACGCTGGAACCACGTCCTGCACAGACTGGAACCACCTGCCGAGCACTCCGGAACCACCTGCTCGACTCGCACGACCCACGTGCTGGACACGCCAAAATGAACTTTCGGCTACACCAGAACCACTTACCCGACACTCCAGAATCACCTGCCTGGCATGCCAGAACCACCTCTCACACGTTCCAGAAGCACGTGCCGGACATGCCGGAACGACCTACGGGACAGACCGGAACCACCAGCCAGACACGCCGGAACCACCTGCTGAACACGCCACAGCCACCTGCTCGACTCGGCGGATCCACCGGCCGGACAGGCCAATATCAACTACCTGCTATGCCAGAACCACCTGGGGGACAGTCCGGAATCACCTTCCAGCCATGGCGGAACCACCTCTCAAACGTACAAGAACCACGTGCCGGACAAGCTGGAAACACTTACTGGACAGACTGGAACCACCTGCCGGCCACGCCTGAACCACCTGCCGAGCACCATGGAACCACCTGCCGGACACGCCAAAATCACCTGCGGGCTACACCAGAACCACATGGAGAACTCTCCGGGATGACCTGCCGGGCATGCTGGAACCACATCTCAGACGTACCTGAAGCACGTGGCGGACACCCCAGCACCACCTGCCGGACAGGCCGCCACCACCTGCCGGACAGGCCGGAACCACCGGCTCGACCCGCCGGAACCACCGCCGGACATGCAAAATCACCTGCCGGCTACGCCAGAACCACTTGGCGAACACTCCGGAATCACCTGCCGGGCATGCCGGAACCACCTCTCAGACATGCCAGAACCACGTGCCAATGACCCCGGAAGCACCTGCCGAGCATGCCGGAACCACCTGCTCGGCTCGCCAGAACCACCTGCCGGACACGCCAAAATCACCTGCCGGCTACGCCGCAACCACTCGGCAGGCACTCCGGTATCAGCTGCCGGGCATGCCGGAACCACCTCTCAGAGGTGCCAGAACCACATGCCGGAGAGACTGGAAGCAACTGCCGAACTCGCCGGAAACACCTGCTGGACATGCCGGAACCACCTGCCTGACAGTCCAAAATCATATGCCGGCTATGCCAAAACCACTTGGTGGACACTCCAGAATCACCTGGAGGGCATGCCGGAACCACGTCATGGACAGACTGCAAACACCTGCCGGACACGCCAGAACCACCTTCTCGACTCACCAGAACCACCTGCCGGACACGCCAAAATCACCTGCCGGCTACGCCACAACCAGTTGGTGAACACTTCGGAATCACCTGCCGCGCTTGCCGGAACCACCTGCCGGTCACGGCAAAATCACCTGCCGGCTACGCCAGAAGCACTCGGCTGAGACTCCGGAACCAACTCCAGGACAGACCGGAATCACCTGACGGACACGCCGGGACCACCTGCTTGACTCGCGAGAACCACCAGCCGGACACGCCAAAATCACCAGCCGGCTACTCCACAACCACTTGTCGGACACTCCAGAATCACCTGCCGGGCATGTTGGAACCACCTCTCAGAGGTGCCACAACAACATGCTGGAGACTTTGGAAGCACCTGCTGAGAAGGCCAGAAGTTCCTGATCCACTCCACAGAACCACCTGCTGGAAACGCCAAAATCACCTGCCGGCTACGCCACAACCAGTTGGTGAACACTTCGGAATCAACTGCCGGGCTTGCTGGAAGCACCTGCCGGTCACGCCAATATCACCTGCCAGCTACGCCACAACCGCTTGGCGGACACTCCGGAAACACCTGTCGGGCCTGCCAGAACCACATCTCAGACGTGCCAAAACCATGTGCCCGAGATGCTGGAACCACACCCCGAACAGACTGAAACCACCTGCCAGACCCGCCTGAACCACCTCCCGAGCACACTGGAACCACCTGCTCGACTCGCCGGAACCACCTACCTGACACGCAAAAACCACCGGCCGGGTATGCCAGAACCACTTGGTGGTCACTCCGGAATCATCTGCCAGACATGCCAGAAGCAGCTCTCAGACACACCAGAACAACATGCCGGAGACGCCAGCAGCACCTGCTGAGCACGCCTGAGCCACCTGCTCGACTCGCAAGAAACACCTGCCAGACACGCCAAAATCACCTGCCTGCTACACCAGAAGCACTTGGCATACAAGCCGGAATCACGTGAAGGGCATGCCGTCACAATCTCTCAGACGTGCCAGAACCTCGTGCCGGACACCCCAGAACACCCTGACGGACAGACCGGAACCACCTGCCGGACACGCCGGAACCACCGGCGCGACTCGCCGGAACCACCCCCGGACATGCAAAATCACCTGCCGGCTACGCCAGAAACACTTGGCGAACACACCGGAATCAGCTGCCAGGCATGTCGGAAGCACCTCTCAGACATGTCAGAACCACGTGCCAAGGACACCGGAAGCACCTGCCGAGCACGCCGGAACCACCTGCTCGACTCGCCAGAACCACCTGCCGCACACGCCAAAATCACCTGCCAGGTATGCCAGAACCACTTTGTGGACACTCCGAAATCATCTGCCGGACATGCCAGAACCAGCTCTCAGACACACCAGAACCACATGCCGGACACGCCGGAAGCACCTGCTGAGCATGCCTGAGCCACCTGCTCGACTCGCAAGAAACACCTGCCGGACACGCCAAAATCACCTGCCGAGTACGCCAGAACCACTTGGCGGACACTCCGGAATCACAGGTCGGGCATGCCGGAACCACCTCTCAGACTTGCCAGAACCATGTTCCGGACACGCCGGTACCACCTGCCGAGTATGCCGGAACCACCTGATCCACTCCCGAGGACCACCTGCTGGACACGCCAAAATCACCTGCTGGCTACGCCAGAACCACTCGGCAGACACTCCGGAATAACCTGCCGGGCATGCCGGAACCACCTCTTAGACATGCCAGAAGGACGTGTCGGACACGCCGGAAACACCTACCGGACAGACCGGAACCACCTGCCAGACATCCCGGAACCACCTGCCGAGCACGCCGGAGCCGCCTGCTCGATAGGCCGGAACCACCTGCCAGACAGGCCAAAATCAACAGCTGGCTATGCTAGAACCACCTGGCGGACAGTCCAAAATCACCTGCCTGGCATGCAGGAACCACCTCTCAGACGTAACAGAACCACGTTCCGGACACGCTGGAACCACATCCTGGACAGACTGGAACCACCTGCCGAGCTCACCGGAACCACCTGCTCGACTGGCAGGACAATCGTGCCAGACATGCCAAAAGGAACTGCCGGCTACACCAGAACCGCTTAACTGACACTCCAGAATCACCTGCCTGGCATGCCAGAACCAACTCTCAGAGGTGCCAGAAGCACGTGCCGGACATGCCGGAACGACCTACGGGACAGACCGGAACCACCTGCCTGACATTCCGGAACCACCTGCCGAGCACGCCAGAGCCACCTGCTCCCCTTGCCGGAACCACCTGCCAGACAGGCCAAAATCAACAGCTGGCTGTGCGAGAACCATCTGGGGGACAGTCCGGAATCACCTGCCAGCAATGGCGGAACCACCTCTCAGACGTACCAGAACCACGTGCCGGACAATCTGGAAACACGTACTGGACAGACTGGAACCACCTGCCGGCCACGCCTGAACCACCTGCCGAGCACGACGGAACCACCTGCCGGACACGCCAAAATCACCTGCGGGCTACTCCACAACCACTTGGAGGACTCTCCGGGATGACCTGCCGGGCATGCTGGAACCACCTCTCAGACGCGCCAGAACCATGTGGCAGAGAGTCCGGAATCACCTGTTGGGCATGTGGAACCACCTCTGAGACGTACCAGAACCACCTGCCGGACACGCCAAAATCACCTGCCGGCTACGCCAGAACCACTTGGCGGACACTCCGGAATCAGCTGCCGGGCATGCCAGCACAACCTCTCAGAAGTGCCAGAAGCACGTGCCGGACAGGCTGGAAACATATCCCGGACAGACTGGAACCACAGGAAACACTCGCCGGAACCACCTGCTTGACTCACCGGTCCCACCTGCAGGACACACCAAAATCACCTGTCCGCTACACCAGAACCACTTGGGGGACAAGCCGGAATCACGTGAAGGGCATGCCGGCACAACCTCACAGACTCCCAGAACCTCCTGCCGGACACCTCAGAACCACCTGCCAGACAGACTGCAACCACCTGCCGGACACGCGGGAACCACAGGCTCGACCCGCCGGAACCACTGCCAGACATGCAAAATCACCTGCCGGCTACACCAGAACCACTTGGCAAACACTCTGGAATCACCTGCCGGGCATGCCGGAACCACCTCTCAGACATGCCAGAACCACGTGCCAATGACACCAGAAGCACCTGCCGAGCATGCCGGAACCACCTGCTCGACTCGCCAGAACCACCTGCCAGTCATGCAAAAATCACCTGCCGGCTTCGCCACAACCAGTTGGTGAACACTTCCACATCACCTGCCGGGCTTGCTGGAACCACCTGCCGGTCATGTCAAAATCACCTGCCAACTACGCCAGAACCACTTGTCGACACTGCGGAAACACCTGTCGGGCCGGCCAGAACTACATCTCAGACGTGCCAGAACCTTGTGCGTGTGATGCCGGAACCACACCCCGAACAGACGGAGACCACCTGCCAGAAACGCCTGAACCACCTGCCGAGCACGCCGGAGCCACCTGTTCGACTCACCGGAAGCACCTGCCAGACAGGCCAAAATCAACAGCTGGCTATGCGAGAACCATCTGGCGGACAGTCCGGAATCACCTGCCGGGCATGCAGGAACCACCTCTCAGATGTAACGGAACCACGAGCCGGACACGCTGGAACCACGTCCTGGACAGACTGGAACCACCTGCCGAGCACTCCGGAACCACCTGCTCGACTCGCACGACCCACGTGCTGGACACGCCAAAATGAACTTTCGGCTACACCAGAACCACTTACCCGACACTCCAGAATCACCTGCCTGGCATGCCAGAACCACCTCTCACACGTTCCAGAAGCACGTGCCGGACATGCCGGAACGACCTACGGGACAAACCGGAACCACCAGCCAGACACGCCGGAACCACCTGCTGACCACGCCACAGCCACCTGCTCGACTCGCCGGATCCACCGGCCGGACAGGCCAATACCAACTACCTGCTATGCCAGAACCACCTGGGGGACAGTCCGGAATCACCTGCCAGCCATGGTGGAACCACCTCTCAGACGTACAAGAACCACGTGCCGGACAAGCTGGAAACACTTACTGGACAGACTGGAACCACCTGCCGGCCACGCCTGAACCACCTGCCGAGCACCATGGAACCACCTGCCGGACACGCCAAAATCACCTGCGGGCTACACCAGAGCCACATGGAGAACTCTCCGGGATGACCTGCCGGGCATGCTGGAACCACATCTCAGACGTACCAGAAGCACGTGGCGGACACCCCAGCACCACCTGCCGGACAGGCCGCCACCACCTGCCGGACAGGCCGGAACCTCCGGCTCGACCCGCCGGAACCACCGCCGGACATGCAAAATCACCTGCCGGCTACGCCAGAACCACTTGGCGAACACTCCGTAATCACCTGCCGGGCATGCCGGAACCACCTCTCAGACATGCCACAACCACGTGCCAATGACCCCGGAAGCACCTGCCGAGCATGCCGGAACCACCTGCTCGGCTCGCCAAAACCACCTGCCGGACACGCCAAAATCACCTGCCGGCTACGCCACAACCACTCGGCAGACACTCCGGTATCAGCTGCCGGGCATGCCGGAACCACCTCTCAGAGGTGCCAGAACCACATGCCGGAGAGACTGGAAGCAACTGCCGAACTCGCCGGAAACACCTGCTGGACATGCCGGAACCACCTGCCTGACAGTCCAAAATCATATGCCGGCTATGCCAAAACCACTTGGTGGACACTCCAGAATCACCTGGAGGGCATGCCGGAACCACGTCATGGACAGACTGCAAACACCTGCCGGACACGCCAGAACCACCTTCTCGACTCGCCAGAACCACCTGCCGGACACGCCAAAATCACCTGCCGGCTACGCCACAACCAGTTGGTGAACACTTCGGAATCACCTGCCGCGCTTGCCGGAACCACCTGCCGGTCACGCCAAAATCACCTGCCGGCTACGCCAGAACCACTCGGCAGAGACTCCGGAGCCACCTCCAGGACAGACCGGAATCACCTGCCGGACACGCCGGGACCACCTGCTTGACTCGCGAGAACCACCTGCCGGACACGCCAAAATCACCAGCCGGCTACTCCACAACCACTTGTCGGACACTCCAGAATCACCTGCCGGGCATGTTGGAACCACCTCTCAGAGGTGCCACAACAACATGCTGGAGACTTTGGAAGCACCTGCTGAGAAGGCCGGAAGTTCCTGATCCACTCCACAGAACCACCTGCTGGACACGCCAAAATCACCTGCCGGCTACGCCACAACCAGTTGGTGAACACTTCGGAATCAACTGCCGGGCTTGCTGGAAGCACCTGCCGGTCACGCCAATATCACCTGCCAGCTACGCCACAACCGCTTGGCGGACACTCCGGAAACACCTGTCGGGCCTGCCAGAACCACATCTCAGACGTGCCAGAACCATGTGCCCGAGATGCTGGAACCACACCCCGAACAGACTGAAACCACCTGCCAGACCCGCCTGAACCACCTCCCGAGCACACTGGAACCACCTGCTCGACTCGCCGGAACCACCTACCTGACACGCAAGAACCACCGGCCGGGTATGCCAGAACCACTTGGTGGTCACTCCGGAATCATCTGCCAGACATGCCAGAAGCAGCTCTCAGACACACCAGAACAACATGCCGGAGACGCCAGCAGCACCTGCTGAGCACGCCTGAGCCACCTGCTCGACTCGCAAGAAACACCTGCCAGACACGCCAAAATCACCTGCCTGCTACACCAGAAGCACTTGGCAGACAAGCCGGAATCACGTGAAGGGCATGCCGTCACAATCTCTCAGACGTGCCAGAACCTCGTGCCGGACACCCCAGAACACCCTGCCGGACAGACCGGAACCACCTGCCGGACACGCCGGAACCACCGGCGCGACTCGCCGGAACCACCCCCGGACATGCAAAATCACCTGCCGGCTACGCCAGAAACACTTGGCGAACACACCGGAATCAGCTGCCGGGCATGTCGGAAGCACCTCTCAGACATGTCAGAACCACGTGCCAAGGACACCGGAAGCACCTGCCGAGCACGCCGGAACCACCTGCTCGACTCGCCGGAACCACCTGCTCGACTCGCCAGAACCACCTGCCGCACACGCAAAAATCACCTGCCAGGTATGCCAGAACCACTTTGTGGACACTCCGAAATCATCTGCCGGACATGCCAGAACCAGCTCTCAGACACACCAGAACCACATGCCGGACACGCCGGAAGCACCTGCTGAGCATGCCTGAGCCACCTGCTCGACTCGCAAGAAACACCTGCCGGACACGCCAAAATCACCTGCCGAGTACGCCAGAACCACTTGGCGGACACTCCGGAATCACAGGTCGGGCATGCCGGAACCACCTCTCAGACTTGCCAGAACCATGTTCCGGACACGCCGGTACCACCTGCCGAGTATGCCGGAACCACCTGATCCACTCCCGAGGACCACCTGCTGGACACGCCAAAATCACCTGCTGGCTACGCCAGAACCACTCAGCAGACACTCCGGAATAACCTGCCGGGCATGCCGGAACCACCTCTTAGACATGCCAGAAGGACGTGTCGGACACGCCGGAAACACCTACCGGACAGACCGGAACCACCTGCCAGACATCCCGGAACCACCTGCCGAGCACGCCGGAGCCGCCTGCTCGATAGGCCGGAACCACCTGCCAGACAGGCCAAAATCAACAGCTGGCTATGCTAGAACCACCTGGCGGACAGTCCAAAATCACCTGCCTGGCATGCAGGAACCACCTCTCAGACGTAACAGAACCACGTTATGGACACGCTGGAACCACATCCTGGAGAGACTGGAACCACCTGCCGAGCTCACCGGAACCACCTGCTCGACTGGCAGGACAATCGTGCCAGACATGCCAAAAGGAACTGCCGGCTACACCAGAACCGCTTAACCGACACTCCAGAATCACCTGCCTGGCATGCCAGAACCAACTCTCAGAGGTGCCAGAAGCACGTGCCGGACATGCCGGAACGACCTACGGGACAGACCGGAACCACCTGCCTGACATTCCGGAACCACCTGCCGAGCACGACGGAACCACCTGCCGGACACGCCAAAATCACCTGCGGGCTACTCCACAACCACTTGGAGGACTCTCCGGGATGACCTGCCGGGCATGCTGGAACCACCTCTCAGACGCGCCAGAACCATGTGGCAGAGAGTCCGGAATCACCTGTTGGGCATGTGGAACCACCTCTGAGACGTACCAGAACCACCTGCCGGACACGCCAAAATCACCTGCCGGCTACGCCAGAACCACTTGGCGGACACTCCGGAATCAGCTGCCGGGCATGCCAGCACAACCTCTCAGAAGTGCCAGAAGCACGTGCCGGACAGGCTGGAAACATATCCCGGACAGACTGGAACCACAGGAAACACTCGCCGGAACCACCTGCTTGACTCACCGGTCCCACCTGCAGGACACACCAAAATCACCTGTCCGCTACACCAGAACCACTTGGGGGACAAGCCGGAATCACGTGAAGGGCATGCCGGCACAACCTCACAGACTGCCAGAACCTCCTGCCGGACACCTCAGAACCACCTGCCAGACAGACTGCAACCACCTGCCGGACACGCGGGAACCACAGGCTCGACCCGCCGGAACCACTGCCAGACATGCAAAATCACCTGCTGGCTACACCAGAACCACTTGGCAAACACTCTGGAATCACCTGCCGGGCATGCCGGAACCACCTCTCAGACATGCCAGAACCACGTGCCAATGACACCAGAAGCACCTGCCGAGCATGCCGGAACCACCTGCTCGACTCGCCAGAACCACCTGCCAGTCATGCAAAAATCACCTGCCGGCTTCGCCACAACCAGTTGGTGAACACTTCCCCATCACCTGCCGGGCTTGCTGGAACCACCTGCCGGTCATGTCAAAATCACCTGCCAACTACGCCAGAACCACTTGTCGACACTGCGGAAACACCTGTCGGGCCGGCCAGAACTACATCTCAGACGTGCCAGAACCTTGTGCGTGTGATGCCGGAACCACACCCCGAACAGACGGAGACCACCTGCCAGACCCGCCTCAACCACCTGCCGAGCACGCCGGAGCCACCTGTTCGACTCACCGGAAGCACCTGCCAGACAGGCCAAAATCAACAGCTGGCTATGCGAGAACCATCTGGCGGACAGTCCGGAATCACCTGCCGGGCATGCAGGAACCACCTCTCAGATGTAACGGAACCACGAGCCGGACACGCTGGAACCACGTCCTGGACAGACTGGAACCACCTGCCTAGCACTCCGGAACCACCTGCTCGACTCGCACGACCCACGTGCTGGACACGCCAAAATGAACTTTCGGCTACACCAGAACCACTTACCCGACACTCCAGAATCACCTGCCTGGCATGCCAGAACCACCTCTCACACGTTCCAGAAGCACGTGCCGGACATGCCGGAACGACCGATCGGACAGAACGGAACCACCTGCCGGACAGGGGGTACCACTGGCTCGACCCGCCGGAACCACCGCCGGACATGCCAAATCACCTGCCGGCTACGCCAGAACCACTTGGCGAACACTCCGGAATCACCTGCCGGGCATACCGGAACCACCTCTCAGACATGCCAGAACCACGTGCCAATGACCCCGGAAGCACCTGCCGAGCACGCCGGAACCACCTGCTCGACTCGCCAGAACCACCTGCCGGACACTCAAAAATCACCTGCCGGCTATGCCACGACCACTCGGCAGAGACTCCGGTATCAGCTGCCGGGCATGCCGGAACCACCTCTCAGAGGTGCCAGAACCACATGCCGGAGAGATTGGAATCAACTGCCGAACTCGCCGGAAACACCTGCTGGACATGCCGGAACCACCTTTCTGACAGTCCAAAATCATATGCCGGCTATGCCAAAACCACTTGTTGGACAACCCAGTATCACCTGGAGGGCAAGCCGGAACCACGTCATGGACAGACTGCAAACACCTGCCGGACACGCCGTAAGCACCTGCTCGACTCGCCAGAACCACCTGCCGGACACGCCAAAATCACCTGCCGGCTACGCCAGAACCACTCGGCAGAGACTCCGGAGCCACCTCCAGGACAGACCGGAATCACCTGCCGGACACGCCGGAACCACCGGCTCGACCCGACGGAACCACCGCCGGACATGCAAAATCACCTGCCGGCTATGCCAGAACCACTTGGCGAACACTCCGGAATCACCTGCCGGGCATGCCGGAACCACCTCTCAGACATGCCAGAACCACGTGCCAATGACCCCGGAAGCACCTGCCGAGCACGCCGGAACCACCTGCTCGACTCGCCAGAACCACCTGCCGGACACGCCAAAATCACCTGCCGGCTACGCCACAACCACTCGGCAGGCACTCCGGTATCAGCTGCCGGGCATACCGGAACCACCTCTCAGAGGTGCCAGAACCACATGCCGGAGAGACTGGAAGCAACTGCCGAGCTCGCCGGAAACACCTGCTGGACATGCCGGAACCACCTGCCTGACAGTCCAAAATCATATGCCGGCTATGCCAAAACTACTTGGTGGATGCTCCAGAATCACCTGGAGGGCATGCCGGAACCACGTCATGGACAGACTGCAAACACCTGCCGGACACGCCACAACCACCTTCTCGACTCGCCAGAACCACCTGCCGGACACGCCAAAATCACCTGCCGGCTACGCCACAACCAGTTGGTGAACACTTCGGAATCACCTGCCGCGCTTGCCGGAACCACCTGCCAGTCACGCCAAAATCACCTGCCGGCTACGCCAGAAGCACTCGGCAGAGACTCCGGAACCACCTCCAGGACAGACCGGAATCACCTGCCGGACACGCCGGAACCACCTGCTGAACACGCCACAGCCACCTGCTCGACTCGCCGGATCCACCGGCCGGACAGGCGAATATCAACTGCTGGCTATGCCAGAACCACCTGGGGGACAGTCCGGAATCACCTGCCAGCCATGGCGGAACCACCTCTCAGATGTACAAGAACCACGTGCCGGACAAGCTGGAAACACTTACTGGACAGACTGGAACCACCTGCCGGCCACGCCTGAGCCACCTGCCGAGCACGATGGAACCACCTGCCGGACACGCCAAAATCACCTGCGGGCTACACCAGAACCACTTGGAGAACTCTCCGGGATGACCTGCCGGGCATGCTTGAACCACCTCTCAGACGTACCAGAGGCACGTGGCGGACACCCCAGCACCACCTGCCGGACAGACCGCAACCACCTGCCGGACAGGCCGGAACCACCGGCTCGACCCGACGGAACCACCGCCGGACATGCAAAATCACCTGCCGGCTATGCCAGAACCACTTGGCGAACAGTTCGGAATCACCTGCCGGGCATGCCGGAACCACCTCTCAGACATGCCAGAACCACGTGCCAATGACCCCGGAAGCACCTGCCGAGCACGCCGGAACCACCTGCTCGACTCGCCAGAACCACCTGCCGGACACGCCAAAATCACCTGCCGGCTACGCCACAACCACTCGGCAGGCACTCCGGTATCAGCTGCCGGGCATGCCAGAACCACCTCTCAGAGGTGCCAGAACCACATGCCGGAGAGACTGGAAGCAACTGCCGAACTCGCCGGAAACACCTGCTGGACATGCCGGACCCACCTGCCTGACAGTCCAAAATCATATGCCGGCTATGCCAAAACTACTTGGTGGTTGCTCCAGAATCACCTGGAGGGCATGCCGGAACCACGTCATGGACAGACTGCAAACACCTGCCGGACACGCCAGAACCACCTTCTCGACTCGCCAGAACCACCTGCCGGACACGCCAAAATCACCTGCCGGCTACGCCACAACCAGTTGGTGAACACTTCGGAATCAACTACCGGGCTTGCTGGAAGCACCTGCAGGTCACGCCAATATCACCTGCCAGCTACGCCAGAACCGCTTGGCGGACACTCCGGAAACACCTGTCGGGCCTGCCAGAACCACATCTCAGACGTGCCAGAACCATGTGCCCGAGATGCCGGAACCACACCCCGAACAGACTGAAACCACCTGCCAGACCCGCCTGAACCACCTGCCGAGCACACTGGAACCACCTGCTCGACTCGCCGGAACCACCTACCTGACACGCAAAAACCACCGGCCGGGTATGCCAGAACCACTTGGTGGTCACTCCGGAATCATCTGCCAGACATGCCAGAAGCAGCTCTCAGACACACCAGAACAACCTGCCGGAGACGCCAGAAGCACCTGCTGAGCATGCCTGAGCCACGTGATCGACTCGCAAGAAACACCTGCCAGACGCGCCAAAATCACCTGCCTGCTACACCAGAAGCACTTGGCAGACAAGCCGGAATCACGTGAAGGGCATGCCATCACAATCTCTCAGACGTGCCAGAACCTCGTGCCGGACACCCCAGAACACCCTGCCGGACAAACCGGAACCACCTGCCGGACACGCCGGAACCACCGGCGTGACTCGTCGGAACCACCCCCGGACATGCAAAATCACCTGCCGGCTACGCCAGAAACACTTGGCGAACACACCGGAATCACCTGCCGGGCAAGTCGGAAGCACCTCTCAGACATGTCAGAACCACGTGCCAAGGACACCGGAAGCACCTGCCGAGCATGCCGGAACCACCTGCTCGACTCGCCAGAACCACCTGCCGCACACGCCAAAATCACCTCCCAGGTATGCCAGAACCACTTGGTGGTCACTCTGAAATCATCTGCCGGACATGCCAGAACCAGCTCTCAGACACACCAGAACAACCTGCCGGAGACGCCAGAAGCACCTGCTGAGCATGCCTGAGCCACCAGCTCGACTCGCAAGAAACACCTGCCACACACGCCAAAATCACCTGCCTGCTACACCAGAAGCACTTGGCAGACAAGCCGGAATCACGTGAAGGGCATGCCGTCACAATCTCTCAGACGTGCCAGAACCTCGTGCCGGACACCCCAGAACACCCTGCCGGACAGACCGGAACCACCTGCCGGACACGCCGGAACCACGTCCTGGACAGACTGGAACCACCTGCCGAGCACTCCGGAACCACCTGCTCGACTCGCACGACCCACGTGCTGGACACGCCAAAATGAACTTTCGGCTACACCAGAACCACTTACCCGACACTCCAGAATCACCTGCCTGGCATGCCAGAACCACCTCTAACACGTTCCAGAAGCACGTGCCGGACATGCCGGAACGACCGATCGGACAGAACGGAACCACCTGCCGGACAGGGGGGAACCACCGGCTCGACCCGCCGGAACCACCGCCGGACATGCCAAATCACCTGCCGGCTACGCCAGAACCACTTGGCGAACACTCCGGAATCACCTGCCGGGCATACCGGAACCACCTCTCAGACATGCCAGAACCACGTGCCAATGACCCCGGAAGCACCTGCCGAGCACGCTGGAACCACCTGCTCGACTCGCCAGAACCACCTGCCGGACACTCAAAAATCACCTGCCGGCTATGCCACGACCACTCGGCAGAGACTCCGGTATCAGCTGCCGGGCATGCCGGAACCACCTCTCAGAGGTGCCACAACCACATGCCGGAGAGACTGGAATCAACTGCCGAACTCGCCGGAAACACCTGCTGGACACGCCGGAACCACCTTTCTGACAGTCCAAAATCATATGCCGGCTATGCCAAAACCACTTGTTGGACAACCCAGTATCACCTGGAGGGCAAGCCGGAACCACCTCATGGACAGACTGCAAACACCTGCCGGACACGCTGTAAGCACCTGCTCGACTCGCCAGAACCACCTGCCGGACACGCCAAAATCACCTGCCGGCTACGCCAGAACCACTCGGCAGAGACTCCGGAGCCACCTCCAGGACAGACCGGAATCACCTGCCGGACACGCCGGAACCACCGGCTCGACCCGCCGGAACCACCGCCGGACATGCAAAATCACCTGCCTGCTATGCCAGAACCACTTGGCGAACACTCCGGAATCACCTGCCGGGCATGCCGGAACCACCTCTCAGACATGCCAGAACCACGTGCCAATGACCCCGGAAGCACCTGCCGAGCACGCCGGAACCACCTGCTCGACTCGCCAGAACCACCTGCCGGACACGCCAAAATCACCTGCCGGCTACGCCACAACCACTCGGCAGGCACTCCGGTATCAGCTGCCGGGCATACCGGAACCACTTCTCAGAGGTGCCAGAACCACATGCCGGAGAGACTGGAAGCAACTGCCGAGCTCGCCGGAAACACCTGCTGGACATGCCGGAACCACCTGCCTGACAGTCCAAAATCATATGCCGGCTATGCCAAAACTACTTGGTGGATGCTCCAGAATCACCTGGAGGGCATGCCGGAACCACGTCATGGACAGACTGCAAAAACCTGCCGGACACGCCACAACCACCTTCTCGACTCGCCAGAACCACCTGCCGGACACGCCAAAATCACCTGCCGGCTACGCCACAACCAGTTGGTGAACACTTCGGAATCACCTGCCGCGCTTGCCGGAACCACCTGCCGGTCACGCCAAAATCACCTGCCGGCTACGCCAGAAGCACTCGGCAGAGACTCCGGAACCATCTCCAGGACAGACCGGAATCACCTGCCGGACACGCCGGAACCACCTGCTGAACACGCCACAGCCACCTGCTCGACTCGCCGGATCCACCGGCCGGACAGGCGAATATCAACTGCTGGCTATGCCAGAACCACCTGGGGGACAGTCCGGAATCACCTGCCAGCCATGGCGGAACCACCTCTCAGATGTACAAGAACCACGTGCCGGACAAGCTGGAAACACTTACTGGACAGACTGGAACCACCTGCCGGCCACGCCTGAACCACCTGCCGAGCACGATGGAACCACCTGCCGGACACGCCAAAATCACCTGCGGGCTACACCAGAACCACTTGGAGAACTCTCCGGGATGACCTGCCGGGCATGCTGAAACCACCTCTCAGACGTACCAGAAGCACGTGGCGGACACCCCAGCACCACCTGCCGGACAGACCGCAACCACCTGCCGGACAGGCCGGAACCACCGGCTCGACCCGACGGAACCACCGCCGGACATGCAAAATCACCTGCCGGCTATGCCAGAACCACTTGGCGAACAGTCCGGAATCACCTGCCGGGCATGCCGGAACCACCTCTCAGACATGCCAGAACCACGTGCCAATGACCCCGGAAGCACCTGCCGAGCACGCCGGAACCACCTGCTCGACTCGCCAGAACCACCTGCCGGACACGCCAAAATCACCTGCCGGCTACGCCACAACCACTCGGCAGGCACTCCGGTATCAGCTGCCGGGCATGCCGGAACCACCTCTCAGAGGTGCCAGAACCACATGCCGGAGAGACTGGAAGCAACTGCCGAACTCGCCGGAAACACCTGCTGGACATGCCGGACCCACCTGCCTGACAGTCCAAAATCATATGCCGGCTATGCCAAAACTACTTGGTGGTTGCTCCAGAATCACCTGGAGGGCATGCCGGAACCACGTCATGGACAGACTGCAAACACCTGCCGGACACGCCAGAACCACCTTCTCGACTCGCCAGAACCACCTGCCGGACACGCCAAAATCACCTGCCGGCTACGCCACAACCAGTTGGTGAACACTTCGGAATCAACTACCGGGCTTGCTGGAAGCACCTGCCGGTCACGCCAATATCACCTGCCAGCTACGCCAGAACCGCTTGGCGGACACTCCGGAAACACCTGTCGGGCCTGCCAGAACCACATCTCAGACGTGCCAGAACCATGTGCCCGAGATGCCGGAACCACACCCCGAACAGACTGAAACCACCTGCCAGACCCGCCTGAACCACCTGCCGAGCACACTGGAACCACCTGCTCGACTCGCCGGAACCACCTACCTGACACGCAAAAACCACCGGCCGGGTATGCCAGAACCACTTGGTGGTCACTCCGGAATCATCTGCCAGACATGCCAGAAGCAGCTCTCAGACACACCAGAACAACCTGCCGGAGACGCCAGAAGCACCTGCTGAGCATGCCTGAGCCACGTGATCGACTCGCAAGAAACACCTGCCAGACGCGCCAAAATCACCTGCCTGCTACACCAGAAGCACTTGGCAGACAAGCCGGAATCACGTGAAGGGCATGCCATCACAATCTCTCAGACGTGCCAGAACCTCGTGCCGGACACCCCAGAACACCCTGCCGGACACACCGGAACCACCTGCCGGACACGCCGGAACCACCGGCGTGACTCGTCGGAACCACCCCCGGACATGCAAAATCACCTGCCGGCTACGCCAGAAACACTTGGCAAACACACCGGAATCACCTGCCGGGCATGTCGGAAGCACCTCTCAGACATGTCAGAACCACGTGCCAAGGACACCGGAAGCACCTGCCGAGCATGCCGGAACCACCTGCTCGACTCGCCAGAACCACCTGCCGCACACGCCAAAATCACCTGCCAGGTATGCCAGAACCACTTGGTGGTCACTCCGAAATCATCTGCCGGACATGCCAGAACCAGCTCTGGGACACACCAGAACAACCTGCCGGAGACGCCAGAAGCACCTGCTGAGCATGCCTGAGCCACCAGCTCGACTCGCAAGAAACACCTGCCGGACACGCCAAAATCACCTGCCGAGTACGCCAGAACCACTTGGCGGACACTCCGGAATCACAGGTCGGGCATGCCGGAACCACCTCTCAGACTTGCCAGAACCATGTTCCGGACACGCCGGTATCACCTGCCGAGTATGCCGGAACCACCTGATCCACTCCCGAGGACCACCTGCTGGACACGCCAAAATCACCTGCTGGCTACGCCAGAACCACTCGGCAGACACTCCGGAATAAGCTGCCGGGCATGCCGGAACCACCTCTTAGACATGCCAGAAGGACGTGTCGGACACGCCGGAAACACCTACCGGACAGACCGGAACCACCTGCCAGACATCCCGGAACCACTTGCCGAGCACGCCGGAGCCGCCTCCTCGATAGGCCGGAACCACCTGCCAGACAGGCCAAAATCAACAGCAGGCTATGCTAGAACCACCTGGCGGACAGTCCAAAATCACCTGCCTGGCATGCAGGAACCACCTCTCAGACGTAACAGAACCACGTTCCGGACACGCTGGAACCACATCCTCGACAGACTGGAACCACCTTCCGAGCTCACCGGAACCACCTGCTCGACTCGCAGGACAATCGTGCCGGACACGCCAAATGGAACTGCCGGCTACACCAGAACCACTTAACCGACACTCCAGAATCACCTGCCTGGCATGCCAGAACCACCTCTCAGACGTGCCAGAAGCACGTGTCGGACATGCCGGAACGACCTACGGGACAGACCGGAACCACCTGCCTGACATGCCGGAACCACCTGCCGAGCACGCCAGAGCCACCTGCTCCCCTTGCCGGAACCACCTGCCAGACAGGCCAAAATCAACAGCTGGCTGTGCGAGAACCACCTGGGGGACAGTCCGGAATCACCTGCCAGCCATGGCGGAACCACCTCTCAGACGTACCAGAACCACGTGCCGGACAATCTGGAAACACGTACTGGACAGACTGGAACCACCTGCCGGCCACGCCTGAACCACCTGCCAAGCACGACGGAACCACCTGCCGGACACGCCAAAATCACCTGCGGGCTACTCCACAACCACTTGGAGGACTCTCCGGGATGACCTGCCGGGCATGCTGGAACCACCTCTCAGACGCGCCAGAACCATGTGGCAGAGAGTCCGGAATCACCTGTTGGGCATGCGCAACCACCTCTGAGACGTACCAGAACCACCTGCCGGACACGCCAAAATCACCTGCCGGCTACGCCAGAATCACTTGGCGGACACTCCGGAATCACCTGCCGGGCATGCCAGCACAACCTCTCAGAAGTGCCAGAAGCACGTGCCGGACAGGCCGGAACCATCTCCCGGACAGACTGGAACCACAGGAAACACTCGCCGGAACCACCTGCTTGACTCACCGGTCCCACCTGCAGCACACACCAAAATCACCTGCCCGCTGCACCAGAACCACTTGGGGCACAAGCCGGAATCACGTGAAGGGCATGCCGGCACAACCTCACAGACGTGCCAGAACCTCCTGCCGGACACCTCAGAACCACCTGCCAGACAGACTGCAACCACCTGCCGGACACGCGGGAACCACCGGCTCGACCCGCCGGAACCACTGCCACACATGCAAAATCACCTGCCGGCTACACCAGAACCACTTGGAAAACACTCCGGAATCACCTGCCGGGCATGCCGGAACCACCTCTCAGACATGCCAGAACCATGTGCCAGTGAGACCAGAAGCACCTGGCGAGCATGCCAGAACCACCTGCTCGACTCGCCAGAACCACCTGCCAGTCATGCAAAAATCACCTGCCGGCTTCGCCACAACCAGTTGGTGAACACTTCCCCATCACCTGCCGGGCTTGCTGGAACCACATGCCGGTCATGACAAAATCACCTGCCAACTACGCCAGAACCACTTGTCGACACTGCGGAAACACCTGTCGGGCCGGCCAGAACTACATCTCAGACGTGCCAGAACCTTGTGCGTGTGATGCCGGAACCACACCCCGAAAAGACGGAGACCACCTGCCAGACCCGCCTGAACCACCTGCCGAGCACGCCGGAGCCACCTGTTCGACTCACCGGAAGCACCTGCCAGACAGGCCAAAATCAACAGCTGGCTATGCGAGAACCATCTGGCGGACAGTCCGGAATCACCTGCCGGGCCTGCAGGAACCACCTCTCAGACGTAACGGAACCACGAGCCGGACACGCTGGAACCACGTCCTGGACAGACTGGAACCACCTGCTGAGAACTCCGGAACCACCTGCCTGAATCACACGACCCACGTGCTGGACACGCCAAAATGAACTTTCGGCTACACCAGAACCACTTACCCGACACTCCAGAATCACCTGCCTGGCATGCCAGAACCACCTCTCACACGTTCCAGAAGCACGTGCCGGACATCCCGGAACGACCTATCTGACAGAACGGAACCACCTGCCAGACACGCCGGAACGACCTGCTGAACACGCCACAGCCACCTGCTCGACTCGCCGGATCCACCGGCCGGACAGGCCAATATCAACTGCTGGCTATGCCAGAACCACCTGGGGGACAGTCCGGAATCACCTGCCAGCCATGGCGGAACCACCTCTCAGACGTACAAGAACCACGTGCCGGAGAAGCTGGAAACACTTACTGGACAGACTGGAACCACCTGCCGGCCACGCCTGAACCACCTGCCGAGCACGATGGAACCACCTGCCGGACACGCCAAAATCACCTGCGGGCTACACCAGAACCACTTGGAGAATTCTCCGGGATGACCTGCCGGGCATGCTGGAACCACCTCTCAGACGTACCAGAAGCACGTGGCGGACACCCCAGCACCACCTGCCGGACAGACCGCAACCACCTGCCGGACACGCCGGAACCACCGGCTCGACCCAACGAAACCACCGCCGGACATGCAAAATCACCTGCCGGCTATGCCAGAACCACTTGGCGAACACTCCGGAATCACCTGCCGGGCATGCCGGAACCACCTCTCAGACATGGCAGAACCACGTGCCAATGACCCCGGAAGCACCTGCCGAGCACGCCGGAGCCACCTGCTCGACTCGCCAGAACCACCTGCCGGACACGCCAAAATCACCTGCCGGCTACGCCACAACCACTCGGCAGGCACTCCGGTATCAGCTGCCGGGCATACCGGAACCACCTCTCAGAGGTGCCAGAACCACATGCCGGAGAGACTGGAAGCAACTGCCGAGCTCGCCGGAAACACCTGCTGGACATGCCGGAACCACCTGCCTGACAGTCCAAAATCATAAGCCGGCTATGCCAAAACTACTTGGTGGATGCTCCAGAATCACCTGGAGGGCATGCCGGAACCACGTCATGGACAGACTGCAAACACCTGCCGGACACGCCACAACCACCTACTCGACTCGCCAGAACCACCTGCCGGACACGCCAAAATCACCTGCCGGCTACGCCACAACCAGTTGGTGAACACTTCGGAATCACCTGCCGCGCTTGCCGGAACCACCTGCCGGTCACGCCAAAATCACCTGCCGGCTACGCCAGAAGCACTCGGCTGAGACTCCGGAACCAACTCCAGGACAGACCGGAATCACCTGCCGGACACGCCGGAACCACCTGCTCGACTCGCCAGAACCACCTGCCGGACACGCCAAAATCACCTGCCGGCTACGCCAGAACCACTCGGCAGAGACTCCGGAGCCACCTCCAGGACAGACCGGAATCACCTGCCGGACACGCCGGGACCACCTGCTTGACTCGCGAGAACCACCTGCCGGACACGCCAAAATCACCAGCCGGCTACTCCACAACCACTTGTCGGACACTCCAGAATCACCTGACGGGCATGTTGGAACCACCTCTCAGAGGTGCCACAACAACATGCTGGAGACCGCGGAAGCACCTGCTGAGAAGGCCGGAAGTTCCTGATCCACTCCACAGAACCACCTGCTGGACACGCCAAAATCACCTGCCGGCTACGCCACAACCAGTTGGTGAACACTTCGGAATCAACTGCCGGGCTTGCTGGAAGCACCTGCCGGTCACGCCAATATCACCTGCCAGCTACGCCAGAACCGCTTGGCGGACACTGCGGAAACACCTGTCGGGCCTGCCAGAACCACATCTCAGACGTGCCAGAACCATGTGCCCGAGATGCCGGAACCACACCCCGAACAGACTGAAACCACCTGCCAGACCCGCCTGAACCACCTGCCGAGCACACTGGAACCACCTGCTCGACTCGCCGGAACCACCTACCTGACACGCAAAAACCACCGGCCGGGTATGCCAGAACCACTTGGTGGTCACTCCGGAATCATCTGCCAGACATGCCAGAAGCAGCTCTCAGACACACCAGAACAACCTGCCGGAGACGCCAGAAGCACCTGATGAGCATGCCTGAGCCACCTGCTCGACTCGCAAGAAACACCTGCCAGACACGCCAAAATCACCTGCCTGCTACACCAGAAGCACTTGGCAGACAAGCTGGAATCACGTGAAGGGCATGCCGTCACAATCTCTCAGACGTGCCAGAACCTCGTGCCGGACACCCCAGAACACCCTGCCGGACAGACCGGAACCACCTGCCGGACACGCCGGAACCACCGGCGCGACTCGCCGGAACCACCCCCGGACATGCAAAATCACCTGCCGGCTATGCCAGAAACACTTGGCGAACACACCGGAATCACCTGCCGGGCATGTCGGAAGCACCTCTCAGACGTGTCAGAACCACGTGCCAAGGACACCGGAAGCACCTGCCGAGCACGCCGGAACCACCTGCCGCACACGCCAAAATCACCTGCCAGGTATGCCAGAACCACTTTGTGGACACTCCGAAATCATCTGCCGGACATGCCAGAACCAGCTCTCAGACACACCAGAACCACATGCCGGACACGCCGGAAGCACCTGCTGAGCATGCCTGAGCCACCTGCTGGACTCGCAAGAAACACATGCCGGACACGCCAAAATCACCTGCCGAGTACGCCAGAACCACTTGGCGGACACTCCGGAATCACAGGTCGGGCATGCCGGAACCACCTCTCAGACTTGCCAGAACCATGTTCCGGACACGCCGGTACCACCTGCCGAGTATGCCGGAACCACCTGATCCACTCCCGAGGACCACCTGCTGGACACGCCAAAATCACCTGCTGGCTACGCCAGAACCACTCGGCAGACACTCCGGAATAAGCTGCCGGGCATGCCGGAACCACCCCTTAGACATGCCAGAAGGACGTGTCGGACACGCCGGAAACACCTACCGGACCGACCGGAACCACCTGCCAGACATCCCGGAACCACTTGCCGAGCACGCCGGAGCCGCCTGCTCGATAGGCCGAAACCACCTGCCAGACAGGCCAAAATCAACAGCTGGCTATGCCTGAACCACCTGGCGGACAGTCCAAAATCACCTGCCTGGCATGCAGGAACCACCTCTCAGACGTAACAGAACCACGTTCCGGACACGCTGGAACCACATCCTGGACAGACTGGAACCACCTGCCGAGCTCACCGGAACCACCTGCTCGACTGGCAGGACAATTGTGCCAGACACGCCAAAAGGAACTGCCGGCTACACCAGAACCACTTAACCGACACTCCAGAATCACCTGCCCGGCATGCCAGAACCACCTCTCAGACGTGCCAGAAGCATGTGCCGGACATGCCGGAACGACCTACGGGACAGACCGGAACCACCTGCCTGACATGCCGGAACCACCTGCCGAGCACGCCAGAGCCACCTGCTCCCCTTGCCGGAACCACCTGCCAGACAGGCCAAAATCAACAGCTGGCTGTGCGAGAACCACCTGGGGGACAGTCCGGAATCACCTGCCAGCCATGGCGGAACCACCTCTCAGACGTACCAGAACCACGTGCCGGACAATCTGGAAACACGTACGGGACAGACTGGAGCCACCTGCCGGCCACGCCTGTACCACCTGCCGAGCACGACGGAACCACCTGCCGGACACGCCAAAATCACCTGCGGGCTACTCCACAACCACTTGGAGGACTCTCCGGGATGACCTGCCGGGCATGCTGGAACCACCTCTCAGACGCGCCAGAACCATGTGGCAGAGAGTCCGGAATCACCTGTTGGGCATGTGGAACCACCTCTGAGACGTACCAGAACCACCTGCCGGACACGCCAAAATCACCTGCCGGCTACGCCAGAACCACATGGCGGACACTCCGGAATCACCTGCCGGGCATGCCAGCACAACCTCTCAGAAGTGCCAGAAGCACGTGCCGGACAGGCCGGGACCATCTCCCGGACAGACTGGAACCACAGGAAACACTCGCCGGAACCATCTGCTTGACTCACTGGTCCCACCTGCAGGACACACCAAAATCACCTGCCCGCTACACCAGAACCACTTGGGGCACAAGCCGGAATCACGTGAAGGGCATGCCGGCACAACCTCACAGACGTGCCACAACCTCCTGCCGGAGACCTCAGAACCACCTGCCAGACACACTGCAACCACCTGCCGGACACGCGGGAACCACCGGCTCGACCCGCCGGAACCACTGCCACACATGCAAAATCACCTGCCGGCTACACCAGAACCACTTGGCAAACACTCCGGAATCACCTGAAGGGCATGCCGGAACCACCTCTCAGACATGCCAGAACCACGTGCCAATGACACCAGAAGCACCTGCCGAGCATGCCGGAACCACCTGCTCGACTCGCCAGAACCACCTGCCAGTCATGCAAAAATCACCTGCCGGCTTCGCCACAACCAGTTGGTGAACACTTCCCCATCACCTGCCGGGCTTGCTGGAACCACCTGCCGGTCATGTCAAAATCACCTGCCAACTACGCCAGAACCACTTGTCGACACTGCGGAAACACCTGTCGGGCCGGCCAGAACTACATCTCAGACGTGCCAGAACCTTGTGCGTGTGATGCCGGAACCACACCCTGAACAGACGGAGACCACCTGCCGGACCCGCCTGAACCACCTGCCGAGCACGCCGGAGCCACCTGTTCGACTCACCGGAAGCACCTGCCAGACAGGCCAAAATCAACAGCTGGCTATGCGAGAACCATCTGGCGGACAGTCCGGAATCACCTGCTGGGCATGCAGGAACCACCTCTCAGATGTAACGGAACCACGAGCCGGACACGCTGGAACCACGTCCTGGACAGACTGGAACCACCTGCCGAGCACTCCGGAACCACCTGCTCGACTCGCACGACCCACGTGCTGGACACGCCAAAATGAACTTTCGGCTACACCAGAACCACTTACCCGACACTCCAGAATCACCTGCCTGGCATGCCAGAACCACCTCTCACACGTTCCAGAAGCACGTGCCGGACATGCCGGAACGACCTACGGGACAGACCGGAACCACCAGCCAGACACGCCGGAACCACCTGCTGAACACGCCACAGCCACCTGCTCGACTCGCCGGATCCACCGGCCGGACAGGCCAATATCAACTGCCTGCTATGCCAGAACCACCTGGGGGACAGTCCGGAATCACCTGCCAGCCATGGCGGAACCACCTCTCAGACCTACAAGAACCACGTGCCGGACAAGCTGGAAACACTTACTGGACAGACTGGAACCACCTGCCGGCCACGCCTGAACCACCTGCCGAGCACCATGGAACCACCTGCCGGACACGCCAAAATCACCTGCGGGCTACACCAGAACCACATGGAGAACTCTCCGTGATGACCTGCCGGGCATGCTGGAACCACATCTCAGACGTACCAGAAGCACGTGGCGGACACCCCAGCCCCACCTGCCGGACAGGCCGCAACCACCTGCCGGACAGGCCGGAACCACCGGCTCGACCCGCCGGAACCACCGCCGGACATGCAAAATCACCTGCCTGCTACGCCAGAACCACTTGGCGAACACTCCGGAATCACCTGCCGGGCATGCCGGAACCACCTCTCAGACATGCCACAACCACGTGCCAATGACCCCGGAAGCACCTGCCGAGCATGCCGGAACCACCTGCTCGGCTCGCCAGAACCACCTGCCGGACACGCCAAAATCACCTGCCGGCTACGCCACAACCACTCGGCAGACACTCCGGTATCAGCTGCCGGGCATGCCGGAACCACCTCTCAGAGGTGCCAGAACCACATGCCGGAGAGACTGGAAGCAACTGCCGAACTCGCCGGAAACACCTGCTGGACATGCCGGAACCACCTGCCTGACAGTCCAAAATCATATGCCGGCTATGCCAAAACCACTTGGTGGACACTCCAGAATCACCTGGAGGGCATGCCGGAACCACGTCATGGACAGACTGCAAACACCTGCCGGACACGCCAGAACCACCTTCTCGACTAGCCAGAACCACCTGCCGGACACGCCAAAATCACCAGCCGGCTACGCCACAACCAGTTGGTGAACACTTCGGAATCACCTGCCGCGCTTGCCGGAACCACCTGCCGGTCACGCCAAAATCACCTGCCGGCTACGCCAGAAGCACTCGGCTGAGACTCCGGAACCAACTCCAGGACAGACCGGAATCACCTGCCGGACACGCCGGAACCACCTGCTCGACTCGCCAGAACCACCTGCCGGACACGCCAAAATCACCTGCCGGCTATGCCAGAACCACTCGGCAGAGACTCCGGAGCCACCTCCAGGACAGACCGGAATCAGCTGCCGGACACGCCGGGACCACCTGCTTGACTCGCGAGAACCACCTGCCGGACACGCCAAAATCACCAGCCGGCTACTCCACAACCACTTGTCGGACACTCCAGAATCACCTGCCGGGCATGTTGGAACCACCTCTCAGAGGTGCCACAACAAAATGCTGGAGACCGCGGAAGCACCTGCTGAGAAGGCCGGAAGTTCCTGATCCACTCCACAGAACCACCTGCTGGACACGCCAAAATCACCTGCCGGCTACGCCACAACCAGTTGGTGAACACTTCGGAATCAACTGCCGGGCTTGCTGGAAGCACCTGCCGGTCACGCCAATATCACCTGCCAGCTACGCCAGAACCGCTTGGCGGACACTCCGGAAACACCTGTCGGGCCTGCCAGAACCACATCTCAGACGTGCCAGAACCATGTGCCCGAGATGCTGGAACCACACCCCGAACAGACTGAAACCACCTGCCAGACCCGCCTGAACCACCTCCCGAGCACACTGGAACCACCTGCTCGACTCGCCGGAACCACCTACCTGACACGCAAAAACCACCGGCCGGGTATGCCAGAACCACTTGGTGGTCACTCCGGAATCATCTGCCAGACATGCCAGAAGCAGCTCTCAGACACACCAGAACAACATGCCGGAGACGCCAGCAGCTCCTGCTGAGCACGCCTGAGCCACCTGCTCGACTCGCAAGAAACACCTGCCAGACACGCCAAAATCACCTGCCTGCTACACCAGAAGCACTTGGCAGACAAGCCGGAATCACGTGAAGGGCATGCCGTCACAATCTCTCAGACGTGCCAGAACCTCGTGCCGGACACCCCAGAACACCCTGCCGGACAGACCGGAACCACCTGCCGGACACGCCGGAACCACCGGCGCGACTCGCCGGAACCACCCCCGGACATGCAAAATCACCTGCCGGCTACGCCAGAAACACTTGGCGAACACACCGGAATCACCTGCCGGGCATGTCGGAAGCACCTCTCAGACATGTCAGAACCACGTGCCAAGGACACCGGAAGCACCTGCCGAGCACGCCGGAACCACCTGCTCGACTCGCCAGAACCACCTGCCGCACACGCCAAAATCACCTGCCAGGTATGCCAGAACCACTTTGTGGACACTCCGAAATCATCTGCCGGACATGCCAGAACCAGCTCTCAGACACACCAGAACCACATGCCGGACACGCCGGAAGCACCTGCTGAGCATGCCTGAGCCACCTGCTCGACTCGCAAGAAACACCTGCCGGACACGCCAAAATCACCTGCCGAGTACGCCAGAACCACTTGGCGGACACTCCGGAATCACAGGTCGGGCATGCCGGAACCACCTCTCAGACTTGCCTGAACCATGTTCCGGACACGCCGGTACCACCTGCCGAGTATGCCGGAAACACCTGATCCACTCCCGAGGACCACCTGCTGGACACGCCAAAATCACCTGCTGGCTACGCCAGAACCACTCGGCAGACACTCCGGAATAACCTGCCGGGCATGCCGGAACCACATCTTAGACATGCCAGAAGGACGTGTCGGACACGCCGGAAACACCTACCGGACAGACCGGAACCACCTGCCAGACATCCCGGAACCACCTGCCGAGCACGCCGGAGCCGCCTGCTCGATAGGCCGGAACCACCTGCCAGACAGGCCAAAATCAACAGCTGGCTATGCTAGAACCTCCTGCCGGACAGTCCAAAATCACCTGCCTGGCATGCAGGAACCACCTCTCAGACGTAACAGAACCATGTTCCGGACACGCTGGAACCACATCCTGGACAGACTGGAACCACCTGCCGAGCTCGCCGGAACCACCTGCTCAACTGGCAGGACAATCGTGCCAGACACGACAAAAGGAACTGCCGGCTACACCAGAACCACTTAACCGACACTCCAGAATCACCTGCCTGGCATGCCAGAACCACCTCTCAGACGTGCCAGAAGCACGTGCCGGACATGCCGGAACGACCTACGGGACAGACCGGAACCACCTGCCTGACATGCCCGAACCTCCTGCCGAGCACGCCAGAGCCACCTGCTCCCCTTGCCGGAACCACCTGCCAGACAGGCCAAAATCAACAGCTGGCTGCGCGAGAACCACCTGGGGGACAGTCCGGAATCACCTGCCAGCCATGGCGGAACCACCTCTCAGACGTACCAGAACCACGTGCCGGACAATCTGGAAACACGTACTGGACAGACTGGAACCACCTGCCGGCCACGCCTGAACCACCTGCCGAGCACGATGGAACCACCTGCCGGACACGCCAAAATCACCTGCGGGCTACTACACAACCTGTTGGAGGACTCTCCGGGATGACCTGCCGGGCATGCTGGAACCACCTCTCAGACGCGCCAGAACCATGTGTCAGAGAGTCCGGGATCACCTGTTGGGCATGTGGAACCACCTCTGAGACGTACCAGAACCACCTGCCGGACACGCCAAAATCACCTGCCGGCTACGCCAGAACCACTTGGCGGACACTCCGGAATCACCTGCCGGGCATGCCAGCACAACCTCTCAGAAGTGCCAGAAGCATCTGCCGGACAGGCCAGAACCATCTCCCTGACAGACTGGAACCACAGGAAACACTCGCCGGAACCACCTGCTTGACTCACCGGTCCCACCTGCAGGACACACCAAAATCACCTGCCCGCTACACCAGAACCACTTGGGGCACAAGCCGGAATCACGTGAAGGGCATGCCGGCACAACCTCACAGACATGCCAGAACCTCCTGCCGGACACCTCAGAACCACCTACCAGACACATTGCAACCACCTGCCGGACACGCGGGAACCACCGGCTCGACCCGCCGGAACCACTGCCACACATGCAAAATCACCTGCCGGCTACACCAGAACCACTTGGCAAACACTCCGGAATCACCTGCCGGGCATGCCGGAACCACCTCTCAGACATGCCAGAACCACGTGCCAATGACACTAGAAGCACCTGCCGAGCATGCCGGAACCACCTGCTTGACTCGCCAGAACCACCTGCCAGTCATGCAAAAATCACCTGCCGGCTTCGCCACAACCAGTTGGTGAACACTTCCCCATCACCTGCCGGGCTTGCAGGAACCACCTGCCGGTCATGTCAAAATCACCTGCCAACTACGCCAGAACCACTTGTCGACACTGCGGAAACACCTGTCGGGCCGGCCAGAACTACATCTCAGACGTGCCAGAACCTTGTGCGTGTGAGGCCGGAACCGCACCCCGAACAGACGGAGACCACCTGCCAGACCCGCCTGAACCACCTGCCGAGCACGCCGGAGCCACCTGTTCGACTCACCGGAAGCACCTGCCAGACAGGCGAAAATCAACAGCTGGCTATGCGAGAACCATCTGGCGGACAGTCCGGAATCACCTGCCGGGCATGCAGGAACCACCTCTCAGATGTAACGGAACCACGAGCCGGACACGCTGGAACCACGTCCTGGACAGACTGGAACCACCTGCCGAGCACTCCGGAACCACCTGCTCGACTCGCATGACCCACGTGCTGGACACGCCAAAATGAACTTTCGGCTACACCAGAACCACTTACCCGACACTCCAGAATCACCTGCCTGGCATGCCAGAACCACCTCTCACACGTTCCAGAAGCACGTGCCGGACATGCCGGAACGACCGATCGGACAGAACGGAACCACCTGCCAGACACGCCGGAACCACCTGCTGAACACGCCACAGCCACCTGCTCGACTCGCCGGATCCACCGGCCGGACAGGCCAATATCAACTGCCTGCTATGCCAGAACCACCTGGGGGACAGTCCGGAATCACCTGCCAGCCATGGCGGAACCACCTCTCAGACGTACAAGAACCACATGCCGGACAAGCTTGAAACACTTACTGGACAGACTGGAACCACCTGCCGGCCACGCCTGAACCACCTGCCGAGCACCATGGAACCACCTGCCGGACACGCCAAAATCACCTGCGGGCTACACCAGAACCACATGGAGAACTCTCCGGGATGACCTGCCGGGCATGCTGGAACCACATCTCAGACGTACCAGAAGCACGTGGCGGACACCCCAGCCCCACCTGCCGGACAGGCCGCAACCACCTGCCGGACAGGCCGGAACCACCGGCTCGACCCGCCGGAACCACCGCCGGACATGCAAAATCACCTGCCTGCTACGCCAGAACCACTTGGCGAACACTCCGGAATCACCTGCCGGGCATGCCAGAACCACCTCTCAGACATGCCACAACCACGTGCCAATGACCCCGGAAGCACCTGCCGAGCATGCCGGAACCACCTGCTCGGCTCGCCAGAACCACCTGCCGGACACGCCAAAATCACCTGCCGGCTACGCCACAACCACTCGGCAGACACTCCGGTATCAGCTGCCGGGCATGCCGGAACCACCTCTCAGAGGTGCCAGAACCACATGCCGGAGAGACTGGAAGCAACTGCCGAACTCGCAGGAAACACCTGCTGGACATGCCGGAACCACCTGCCTGAGAGTCCAAAATCATATGCCGGCTATGCCAAAACCACTTGGTGGACACTCCAGAATCACCTGGAGGGCATGCCGGAACCACGTCATGGACAGACTGCAAACACCTGCCGGACACGCCAGAACCACCTTCTCGACTCGCCAGAACCACCTGCCGGACACGCCAAAATCACCTGCCGGCTACGCCACAACCAGTTGGTGAACACTTCGGAATCACCTGCCGCGCTTGCCGGAACCACCTGCCGGTCACGCCAAAATCACCTGCCGGCTACGCCAGAAGCACTCGGCTGAGACTCCGGAACCAACTCCAGGACAGACCGGAATCACCTGCCGGACACGCCGGAACCACCTGCTCGACTCGCCAGAACCACCTGCCGGACACGCCAAAATCACCTGCCGGCTACGCCAGAACCACTCGGCAGAGACTCCGGAGCCACCTCCAGGACAGACCGGAATCACCTGCCGGACACGCCGGGACCACCTGCTTGACTCGCGAGAACCACCTGCCGGACACGCCAAAATCACCAGCCGGCTACTCCACAACCACTTGTCGGACACTCCAGAATCACCTGACGGGCATGTTGGAACCACCTCTCAGAGGTGCCACAACAAAATGCTGGAGACCGCGGAAGCACCTGCTGAGAAGGCCGGAAGTTCCTGATCCACTCCACAGAACCACCTGCTGGACACGCCAAAATCACCTGCCGGCTACGCCACAACCAGTTGGTGAACACTTCGGAATCAACTGCCGGGCTTGCTGGAAGCACCTGCCGGTCACGCCAATATCACCTGCCAGCTACGCCAGAACCGCTTGGCGGACACTCCGGAAACACCTGTCGGGCCTGCCAGAACCACATCTCAGACGTGCCAGAACCATGTGCCCGAGATGCTGGAACCACACCCCGAACAGACTGAAACCACCTGCCAGACCCGCCTGAACCACCTCCCGAGCACACTGGAACCACCTGCTCGACTCGCCGGAACCACCTACCTGACACGCAAAAACCACCGGCCGGGTATGCCAGAACCACTTGGTGGTCACTCCGGAATCATCTGCCAGACATGCCAGAAGCAGCTCTCAGACACACCAGAACAACATGCCGGAGACGCCAGCAGCTCCTGCTGAGCACGCCTGAGCCACCTGCTCGACTCGCAAGAAACACCTGCCAGACACGCCAAAATCACCTGCCTGCTACACCAGAAGCACTTGGCAGACAAGCCGGAATCACGTGAAGGGCATGCCGTCACAATCTCTCAGACGTGCCAGAACCTCGTGCCGGACACCCCAGAACACCCTGCCGGACAGACCGGAACCACCTGCCGGACACGCCGGAACCACCGGCGCGACTCGCCGGAACCACCCCCGGACATGCAAAATCACCTGCCGGCTACGCCAGAAACACTTGGCGAACACACCGGAATCACCTGCCGGGCATGTCGGAAGCACCTCTCAGACATGTCAGAACCACGTGCCAAGGACACCGGAAGCACCTGCCGAGCACGCCGGAACCACCTGCTCGACTCGCCAGAACCACCTGCCGCACACGCCAAAATCACCTGCCAGGTATGCCAGAACCACTTTGTGGACACTCCGAAATCATCTGCCGGACATGCCAGAACCAGCTCTCAGACACACCAGAACCACATGCCGGACACGCCGGAAGCACCTGCTGAGCATGCCTGAGCCACCTGCTCGACTCGCAAGAAACACCTGCCGGACACGCCAAAATCACCTGCCGAGTACGCCAGAACCACTTGGCGGACACTCCGGAATCACAGGTCGGGCATGCCGGAACCACCTCTCAGACTTGCCAGAACCATGTTCCGGACACGCCGGTACCACCTGCCGAGTATGCCGGAAACACCTGATCCACTCCCGAGGACCACCTGCTGGACACGCCAAAATCACCTGCTGGCTACGCCAGAACCACTCGGCAGACACTCCGGAATAACCTGCCGGGCATGCCGGAACCACCTCTTAGACATGCCAGAAGGACGTGTCGGACACGCCGGAAACACCTACCGGACAGACCGGAACCACCTGCCAGACATCCCGGAACCACCTGCCGAGCACGCCGGAGCCGCCTGCTCGATAGGCCGGAACCACCTGCCAGACAGGCCAAAATCAACAGCTGGCTATGCTAGAACCACCTGGCGGACAGTCCAAAATCACCTGCCTGGCATGCAGGAACCACCTCTCAGACGTAACAGAACCACGTTCCGGACACGCTGGAACCACATCCTGGACAGACTGGAACCACCTGCCGAGCTCGCCGGAACCACCTGCTCAACTGGCAGGACAATCGTGCCAGACACGACAAAAGGAACTGCCGGCTACACCAGAACCACTTAACCGACACTCCAGAATCACCTGCCTGGCATGCCAGAACCACCTCTCAGACGTGCCAGAAGCACGTGCCGGACATGCCGGAACGACCTACGGGACAGACCGGAACCACCTGCCTGACATGCCGGAACCTCCTGCCGAGCACGCCAGAGCCACCTGCTCCCCTTGCCGGAACCACCTGCCAGACAGGCCAAAATCAACAGCTGGCTGCGCGAGAACCACCTGGGGGACAGTCCGGAATCACCTGCCAGCCATGGCGGAACCACCTCTCAGACGTACCAGAACCACGTGCCGGACAATCTGGAAACACATACTGGACAGACTGGAACCACCAGCCGGCCACGCCTGAACCACCTGCCGAGCACGATGGAACCACCTGCCGGACACGCCAAAATCACCTGCGGGCTACTACACAACCAGTTGGAGGACTCTCCGGGATGACCTGCCGGGCATGCTGGAACCACCTCTCAGACGCGCCAGAACCATGTGTCAGAGAGTCCGGGATCACCTGTTGGGCATGTGGAACCACCTCTGAGACGTACCAGAACCACCTGCCGGACACGCCAAAATCACCTGCCGGCTACGCCAGAACCACTTGGCGGACACTCCGGAATCACCTGCCGGGCATGCCAGCACAACCTCTCAGAAGTGCCAGAAGCATCTGCCGGACAGGCCAGAACCATCTCCCTGACAGACTGGAACCACAGGAAACACTCGCCGGAACCACCTGCTTGACTCACCGGTCCCACCTGCAGGACACACCAAAATCACCTGCCCGCTACACCAGAACCACTTGGGGCACAAGCCGGAATCACGTGAAGGGCATGCCGGCACAACCTCACAGACATGCCAGAACCTCCTGCCGGACACCTCAGAACCACCTACCAGACACACTGCAACCACGTGCCGGACACGCGGGAACCACCGGCTCGACCCGCCGGAACCACTGCCACACATGCAAAATCACCTGCCGGCTACACCAGAACCACTTGGCAAACACTCTGGAATCACCTGCCGGGCATGCCGGAACCACCTCTCAGACATGCCAGAACCACGTGCCAATGACACCAGAAGCACCTGCCGAGCATGCCGGAACCACCTGCTCGACTCGCCAGAACCACCCGCCAGTCATGCAAAAATCACCTGCCGGCTTCGCCACAACCAGTTGGTGAACACTTCCCCATCACCTGCCGGGCTTGCTGGAACCACCTGCCGGTCATGTCAAAATCACCTGCCAACTACGCCAGAAGCACTTGTCGACACTGCGGAAACACCTGTCGGGCCGGCCAGAACTACATCTCATACGTGCCAGAACCTTGTGCGTGTGATGCCGGAACCACACCCCGAACAGACGGAGACCACCTGCCAGACCCGCCTGAACCACCTGCCGAGCACGCCGGAGCCACCTGTTCGACTCACCGGAAGCACCTGCCAGACAGGCCAAAATCAACAGCTGGCTATGCGAGAACCATCTGGCGGACAGTCCGGAATCACCTGCCGGGCACGCAGGAACCACCTCTCAGATGTAACGGAACCACGAGCCAGACACGCTGGAACCATGTCCTGGACAGACTGGAACCACCTGCCTAGCACTCCGGAACCACCTGCTCAACTCGCACGACCCACGGGCTGGACACGCCAAAATGAACTTTCGGCTACACCAGAACCACTTACCCGACACTCCAGAATCACCTGCCTGGCATGCCATAACCACCTCTCACACGTTCCAGAAGCACGTGCCAGACATACCGGAACGACCTATCGGACAGAACGGAACCACCTGCCAGACACGCCGGAACCACCTGCTGAACACGCCACAGCCACCTGCTCGACTCCCCGGATCCACCGGCCGGACAGGCCAATATCAACTGCTGCCTATGCCAGAACCACCTGGGGGACAGTCCGGAATCACCTGCCAGCCATGGCGGAACCACCTCTCAGACGTTCAAGAACCGCGTGCCGGACAAGCTGGAAACACTTACTGGACAGACTATAACCACCTGCCATCCACGCCTGAACCACCTGCCGAGCACGATGGAACCACCTGCCGGACACGCCAAAATCACCTGCGGGCTACACCAGAACCACTTGGAGAACTCTCCGGGATGGCCTGCAGGGCATGCTGGAACCACCTCTCAGACGTACCAGAAGCACGTGGCGGACACCCCAGCACCACCTGCCGGACAGACCGCAACCACCTGCCGGACAGGCCGTAACCACCGGCTCGACCCCCCGGAACCACCGCCGGACATGCAAAATCACCTGCTGGCTACGCCAGAACCACTTGGCGAACACTCCGGAATCACCTGCCGGGCATGCCGGAACCACCTCTCAGACATGCCAGAACCACGTGCCAATGACCCCGGAAGCACCTGGCGAGCACGCCGGAACCACCTGCTCGACTCGCCAGAACCACCTGCCGGACACGCCAAAATCACCTGCCGGCTACGCCACAACCACTCGGCAGGCACTCCGGTATCAGCTGCCGGGCATGCCGGAACCACCTCTCAGAGGTGCCAGAACCACATGCCGGAGAGACTGGAAGCAACTGCCGAACTCGCCGGAAACACCTGCTGGACATGCCGGAACCACCTGCCTGACAGTCCAAAATCATATGCCGGCTATGCCAAAACCACTTGGTGGACACTCCAGAATCACCTGGAGGGCATGCCGGAACCACGTCATGGACAGACTGCAAACACCTGCCGGACACGCCAGAACCACCTTCTCGACTCGCCAAAACCACCTGCCGGACACGCCAAAATCACCTGCCGGCTACGCCACAACCACTCGGCAGAGACTCCGGAACCACCTCCAGGACAGACCGGAATCACCTGCCGGACGCGCCGGCACCACCTGCTCGACTCGCCAGAACCACCTGCCGCACACGCCAAAATCACCTGCCAGGTATGCCAGAACCACTTTGTGGACACTCCGAAATCATCTGCCGGACATGCCAGAACCAGCTCTCAGACACACCAGAACCACATGCCGGACAAGCCGGAAGCACCTGCTGAGCATGCCTGAGCCACCTGCTCGACTCGCAAGAAACACCTGCCGGACACGCCAAAATCACCTGCCGGCTACGCCACAACCTCTCGGCAGGCACTCCGGTATCATCTTACGGGCATGCCGGAACCACCTCTCAGAGGTGCCAGAACCACATGCCGGAGAGACTGGAAGCAACCGCCGAACTCGCCGGAAACACCTGCTGGACATGCAGGAACCACCTGAATGACAGTCCAAAATCATATGCCGTCTATGCCAAAACCACTTGGTGGACAATCCAGAATCACCTGGAGGGCATGCCGGAACCACGTCATGGACAGACTGCAAACCCCTGCCGGACACGCCGGAACCACCTGCTCGACTCGCCAGAACCACCTGCCGATCACGCAAAAATCACCTGCCGGCTACGCCACAACCAGTTGGTGAACACTTTGGAATCACTTGCCAGGCTTGCTGGAACCACCTGCCGGTCATGCCAAAATCACCTGCCAACTACGCCAGAACCGCTTGGCGGACACTGCGGAAACACCTGTCGGGCCGGCTGGAACCACATCTCAGACGTGCCAGAAACGTGTTCATGAGATGCTGGAACCACACCCCGAACAGACGGATGCCACCTGCCAGAACCGCCTGAACCACCTGCTGAGCACGCTGGAACCACCTGCTCGACTCACCGGTACCACCTTCCTGAGACTCCAAAATCACCTGCTGGGTATGCCAGAACCACTTGGCGGACACTCCGGAATCATCTGCCGGACATGCCGGAACCAGCTCTCAGACACACCAGAACCAAGTGCCGGAGACGCCGGAAGCACCTGCCGAGCATGCCGGAGCCACCTGCTCGACTCGCCAGGAACACCTGCCGGACACGCCAAAATCACCTGCCGGGTACGCCAGAACCACCTGGCGGACACTACGGAATCACCTGCCGCGCATGCGGGACCACCTCTCAGACGTGCCGGAAGCACGTGCCAGACACGCCGGAAACACCTACCGGACAGACCGGAACCACCTGCCAAGAACGCCGGAGCCACCTGTTCGACTCGCTGGAACCACCTGCCGGACAGGCCAATATCAACTGCTGTCTATGCCAGAACCACCTGGGGGACAGTCCGGGATCACCTGCCAGCCATGGCGGAACCACCTCTCAGACGTACCAGAACCACCTGCCGGAGAAGCTGGAAACACGTCCTGGACAGACTGGAACCACGTGACGGCCATGCCTGAACCACCTGCCGAGCACGGTGGAACCACCTGCCGGACACGCCAAAATCACCTGCGGGCTATGCCAGAACCACTTGGACGACTCTCCGAAATGACCTGCCGGGCATGTTGGAACCACCTCTCAGACGTGCCAGAAGCACGTGGCGGACAGTCCGGAATCACCTGTTGGGCATACGCAACCACCTCTGAGACGTACCAGAACCACGTGCCGCGCACGCCGGAACCACCTACCGGACAGACCGGAATCAACTTTTGGGCATGCCGGAACCACCAGTCAGATGTGCCAGAAAGACGTGCCGGAGACGCTGGAAGCACCTGCCGAGCACGTCGCAACCACCTGCTCAACTCGCCTGAACCACCTGCCGGACACGCCAAAATCACCTGCCCGCTACACCAGCACCACTTCGGGGACAAGCCGGAATCACGTGAGGGGCATGCCGGCACAGCCTCTCAGACTGAACCTCGTGCCGGACACCACAGAACCACCTGCCGGAAAGACCGGAACCACCTGCCGGACACGCCGGAACCACCGGCTCGACCCGCCGGAACGACCGCTGGACATGCAAACTCACCTGCCGGCTACGCCGGAAACACTTGGCGAACACTCCGGAATCACCTGCCGGGCATGCCGGAACCACCTCTCAGATATGCCAGAACCACGTGCCAATGACCCCGGAAGCACCTGCCGAGCACGCCGGAACCACCTGCTCGACTCGCCAGAACCACCTGCCGGACACGCAAAAATCACCTGCCGGCTACGCCACAACCAGTTGGGGAACACTTCGGAATCACCTGCCGGGCTTGCTGGAACCACCTGCCGGTCATGCCAAAATCACCTGCCAACTACGCCAGTACCACTTGGCGGACACTGTGGAAACACCTGTCGGGCCGGCCGGAACCACATCTCAGACGTGCCAGAACCATGTGCATGAGATGCTGGAACCACACCCCAAACAGACGGAAAACACCTGCCAGACCCGTCTGAACAACCTGCCGAGCACGCCGGAGCCACCTACTTGACATGCCCAAATCACCAGCCGGGTATGCCAAAACCACTTGGCGGACACTCCGGAATCATCTGCCGGACATGCCGGAACCAGCTCTCAGACACACCAGAACCCCGTGCCGGAGACGCCGGAAGCACCTGCCGAGCATGCCGGAGCCACCTGCTCGACTCGCCAGAAACACCTGCTGGACACGCCAAAATCACCTGCCGGCTACGCCAGAACCCCCTGGCGGACACTCCGAAATCACCTGTCGCGCATGCCGGAACCACCTCTCAGACGTGCCGGAAGCACGTGCCGGACACGCCGGAATCACCTACCGGACAGACCGGAACCACCTGCCGAGCACGCCGGAGCCACCTGTTCGACTCGCTGGAACCACCTGCCGGACAGGCCAATATCAACTGCTGGCTATGCCAGAACCACCTGGGGGACGGTCCGGAATCGCCTGCCAGCCATGGCGGAACCACCTCTCAGACGTACTGGAACCACCTGCCGGAGAAGCTGGAAACACGTCCTGGACAGTCTGGAACCACCTGCCGGCCAAGCCTGAACCACCTGCCAAGCACAATGGAACAACCTGCCAGACACGCCAAAATCAGCTGCGTGTTATGCCAGAACCACTTGGAGGACTCTCTGGGATGACCTGCCAGGCATGCCGGAACCACCTCTCAGACGTGCCAGAACCATGTGGCGGACAGTCCGGAATCACCTGTTGGGCATGCGCAACCACCTCTGAGACGTACCAGAACCACATGCCGTGCAGGCTGGAACCACCTACCGGACAGACCGGAATCACCTTTCGGGCATGCCGGAACCACCTGTCAGATGTGCCAGAAACACGTGCCGGAGACGCCGGAAGCATCTGCCAAGCACGTTGGAACCACCTGCTCAACTCGCCTGAACCACCTGCCGGACATGCCAAAATCACCTGCCGACTATGCCAGAACCACTTGGCGAACACTCCGGAATCACTTGCCGGGCATGCAGGAACCACCTCTCAGACATGCCAGAACCCCGTGCCAATGACCCCGGAAGCACCACCCGAGCACGCCGGAACCAACTGCTCGACTCGCCAGAACCACCTGCCAATCACGCAAAAATCACCTGCCGGCTACGCCACAACCAGTTGCTGAACACTTTGGAATCACCTGCCAGGCTTGCTGGAACCACCTGCCAGTCATGCCAAAATCACCTGCCAACTACGCCAGAACCGCTTGGCGGACACTGCGGAAACACCTGTCGGGCCGGCTGGAACCACATCTCAGACGTGCCAGAAACGTGTTCATGAGATGCTGGAACCACACCCCGAACAGACGGATACCACCAGCCAGAACCGCATGAACCACCTGCTGAGCACGCCGGAAACACCTGCTCGACTCACCGGTACCACCTCCCTGACACGCCAAAATCACCTGATGGGTATGCCAGAACCACTTGGCGGACACTCCGGAATCATCTGCCGGACATGCCGGCACCAGCTCTCAGACACACCAGAACCACGTGCCAGAGACGCCGGAAGCACCTGCCGAGCATGCCGGAGCCACCTGCTCGACTCGCCAGAAACACCTGCCGGACACGCCAAAATCACCTGCCGGCTACGCCAGAACCACCTGGCGGACACTCCGAAATCACCTGTCGCGCATGCCGGAACCACCTCTCAGACGTGCCGGAAGCACGTGCCGGACACGCCGGAATCACCTACCGGACAGACCGGAACCACCTGCCGAGCACGCCGGAGCCACCTGTTCGACTCGCTGGAACCACCTGCCGGACAGGCCAATATCAACTGCTGGCTATGCCAGAACCACCTGGGGGACGGTCCGGAATCGCCTGCCAGCCATGGCGGAACCACCTCTCAGACGTACCAGAACCACCTGCCGGAGAAGCTGGAAACACGTCCTGGACAGACTGGAACCACGTGACGGCCATGCCTGAACCACCTGCCGAGCACGGCGGAACCACCTGCCGGACACGCCAAAATCACCTGCGGGCTATGCCAGAACCACTTGGACGACTCTCTGAAATGACCTGCTGGGCATGTTGGAACCACCTCTCAGACGTGCCAGAAGCACGTGGCGGACAGTCCGGAATCACCGGTTGGGCATACGCAACCACCTCTGAGACGTACCAGAACCACGTGCCGTGCACGCCGGAACCACCTACCGGACAGACCGGAATCAACTTTTGGGCATGCCGGAACCACCAGTCAGATGTGCCAGAAACACGTGCCGGAGACGCTGGAAGCACCTGCCGAGCACGTCGCACCACCTGCTCAACTCGCCTGAACCACCTGCCGGACACGCCAAAATCACCTGCCCGCTACACCAGCACCACTTCGGGGACAAGCCGGAATCACGTGAGGGGCATGCCGGCACAGCCTCTCAGACTGAACCTCGTGCCGGACACCACAGAACCACCTGCCGCACAGACCGGAGCCACCTGCCGGACACGCCGGAACCACCGGCTCGACCCGCCGGAACGACCGCTGGACATGCAAAATCACCTGCCGGCTATGCCGGAAACACTTGGCGAACACTCCAGCATCACCGGCCGGGCATGCCGGAACCACCTCTCAGATATGCCAGAACCACGTGCCAATGACCCCGGAAGCACCTGCCGAGCACGCCGGAACCACCTGCTCGACTCGCCAGAACCACCTGCCGGACACGCAAAAATCACCTGCCAGCTACGCCACAACCAGTTGGGGAACACTTCGGAATCACCTGCCGGGCTTGCTGGAACCACCTGCCGGTCATGCCAAAATCACCTGCCAACTACGCCAGTACCACTTGGCGGACACTGTGGAAACACCTGTCGGGCCGGCCGGAACCACATCTCAGACGTGCCAGAACCATATGCATGAGATGCTGGAACCACACCCCAAACAGACCGAAAACACCTGCCAGACCCGTCTGAACAACCTGCCGAGCACGCCGGAGCCACCTGCTTGACTCGCCGGAACCACCTACCTGACATGCCCAAATCACCAGCCGGGTATGCCAGAACCACTTGGCGGACACTCCGGAATCATCTGCCGGACATGCCGGAAGCAGCTCTCAGACACACCAGAACCACGTGCCGGAGACGCCGGAAGCACCTGCCGAGCATGCCGGAGCCACCTGCTCGACTCGCCAGAACCACCTGCCGATCACGCAAAAATCAACTTCCGGGTACGCCAGAACCACCTGGCGGACACTACGGAATCACCTGCCGCGCATGCCAGAACCACCTCTCAGACGTGCTGGAAGCACGTGCCGGACACGCCGGAATCACCTACCGGACAGACCGGAACCACCTGCCGAGCACGCCGGAGCCACCTGTTCGACTTGCTGGAACCACCTGCCGGACAGGCCAATATTAACTGCTGGCTATGCCAGAACCACCTGGGGGACGGTCCGGAATCGCCTGCCAGCCATGGCGGAACCACCTCTCAGACGTACCAGAACCACCTGCCGGAGAAGGTGGAAACACGTCCTGGACAGTCTGGAACCCCCTGCCGGCCAAGCCTGAACCACCGGCCAAGCACAACGGAACAACCTGCTAGACACGCCAAAATCACCTGCGTGTTATGCCAGAACCACTTGGAGTACTCTCTTGGATGACCTGACGGGCATGCCAGAACCACCTCTCAGACGTGCCAGAACCATGTGGCGGACAGTCCGGAATCACATGTTGGGCATGCGCAACCACCTCTGAGACGTACCAGAACCACATGCCGTGCAGGCTGGAACCACCTACCGGACAGACCGGAATCACCTTTCGGGCATGCCGGAACCACCTGTCAGATGTGCCAGAAACACGTGCCGGAGACGCCGGAAGCACCTGCCAAGCACGTTGGAACCACCTGCTCAACTCGCCTGAACCACCTGCCGGACATGCCAAAATCACCTGCCGACTATGCCAGAACCACTTGGCGAACACTCCGGAATCACTTGCCGGGCATGCAGGAACCACCTCTCAGACATGCCAGAACCCCGTGCCAATGACCCCGGAAGCAGCAGTCGAGCACGCCGGAACCACCTGCTCGACTCGCCAGAACCACCTGCCGATAACGCAAAAATCACCTGCCGGCTACGCCACAACCAGTTGGTGAGCACTTTGGAATCACTTGCCAGGCTTGCTGGAACCACCTGCCGGTCATGCCAAAATCACCTGCCAACTACGCCAGAACCGCTTGGCGGACACTGCGGAAACAACTGTCGGGCCGGCTGGAACCACATCTCAGACACGCCAGAAACGTGTTCATGAGATGCTGGAACCACACCCCGAACAGACGGATACCACCTGTCAGAACCGCCTGAACCACCTGCTGAGCACGCCGGAACCACCTGCTTGACTCACCGGTACCACCTCCCTGACACGCCAAAATCACATTCTGGGTATGCCAGAACCACTTGGCGGACACTCCGGAATCATCTGCCGGACATGCCGGAACCAGCTCTCAGACACACCAGAACCAAGTGCCGGAGACGCCGGAAGCACCTGCCGAGCATGCCGGAGCCACCTGCTCGACTCGCCAGAAACACCTGCCGGACACGCCAAAATCACCTGCCGGGTACGCCAGAACCACCTGGCGGACACTCCGGAATCACCTGTCGCGCATGCCGGAACCACCTCTCAGACGTGCCGGAAGCACGTGCCGGACACGCCGGAATCACCTACCGGACAGACCGGAACCACCTGCCGAGCACGCCGGAGCCACCTGTTCGACTCGCTGGAACCACCTGCCGGACAGGCCAATATCAACTGCTGGCTATGCCAGAACCACCTGGGGGACGGTCCGGAATCACCTGCCAGCCATGGCGGAACCACCTCTCAGACGTACCAGAACCACCTGCCGGAGAAGCTGGAAACACGTCCTGGACAGTCTGGAACCACCTGGCGGCCAAGCCTGAACCACCTGCCAAGCACAACGGAACAACCTGCCAGAAACGCCAAAATCACCTGCGTGTTATGCCAGAACCACTTTGACGACTCTCTGGGATGACCTGCCGGGCATGACGGAACCACCTCTCAGACGTGCCAGAACCATGTGGCTGACAGTCCGGAATCACCTGTTGGGCATGCGCAACCACCTCTGAGACGTACCAGAACCACATGCCGTGCAGGCTGGAACCACCTTCCGGAAAGACCGGAATCAGCTTTCGGGCATGCCGGAACCACCAGTCAGATGTGCCAGAAACACGTGCCGGAGACGCCGGAAGCACCTGCCGAGCACGTTGGGACCACCTGCTCAAATCGCCTGAACCACCTGCCGGACACGCCAAAATCACCTGCCCGCTACACCAGCACCACTTCGGTGACAAGCCGGAATCACGTGAGGGGCATGCCGGCACAGCCTCTCAGACTGAACCTCGTGCCGGACACCACAGAACCACCTGCCGCACAGACCGGAACCACCTGCCGGACACGCCGGAACCACCGGCTCGACCCGCCGGAACGACCGCTGGACATGCAAAATCACCTGCCGGCTACGCCGGAAACACTTGGCGAACACTCCGGAATCACCTGCCGGGCATGCCGGAACCACCTCTCAGACATGCCAGAACCACGTGCCAATGACCCCGGAAGCACCTGCCGAGCACGCCGGAACCACCTGCTCGACTCGCCAGAACCACCTGCCGGACACGCAAAAATCACCTGCCGGCTATGCCACAACCAGTTGGGGAACACTTCGGAATCACCTGCCGGGCTTGCTGGAACCACCTGCCGGTCATGCCAAAATCACCTGCCAACTACGCCAGTACCACTTGGCGGACACTGTGGAAACACCTGTCGGGCCGGCCGGAACCACATCTCAGACGTGCCAGAACCATGTGCATGAGATGCTGGAACCACACCCCGAACAGACGGAAAACACCTGCCAGACCCGTCTGAAAAACCTGCCGAGCACGCCGGAGCCACCTGCTCGACTCGCCGGAACCACCTACCTGACATGCCCAAATCACCAGCCGGGTATGCCAGAACCACTTGGCGGACACTCCGGAATCATCTGCCGGACATGCCGGAACCAGCTCTCAGACACACCAGAACCACGTGCCGGAGACGCCGGAAGCACCTGCCGAGCATGCCGGAGCCACCTGCTCGACTCGCGAGAAACACCTGCCGGACACGCCAAAATCAACTGCCGGCTACGCCAGAACCACCTGGCGGACACTCCAGAATCACCTGCCGCTCATGCCGGAACCACCTCTCAGACGTGACGGAAGCACGTGCCAGACACGCCGGAAACACCTACCGGACAGACCGGAACAACCTGCCAAGAACGCCGGACCAACCTGTTCGACTCGCTGGAACCACCTGCCGGACAGGCCAATATCAACTGCTGGCTATGCCAGAACCACCTGGGGGACAGTCCGGGATCACCTGCCAGCCATGGCGGAACCACTTCTCAGACGTACCAGAACCACCTGCCGGAGAAGCTGGAAACACGTCCTGGACAGACTGGAACCACGTGACGGCCATGCCTGAACCACCTGCCGAGCACGGCGGAACCACCTGCCGGACATGCCAAAATCACCTGCGGGCTACGCCAGAACCACTTGGACGAATCTCCGAAATGACCTGCCGGGCATGTTGGAACCACCTCTCAGACGTGCCAGAAGCACGTGGCGGACAGTCCGGAATCACCTGTTGGGCATACGCAACCACCTCTGACACGTACCAGAACCACGTGCCGTGCACGCCGGAACCACCTACCGGACAGACCGGAATCAACTTTTGGGCATGCCGGAACCACCAGTCAGATGAGCCAGAAACACGTGCCGGAGACGCCGGAAGCACCTGCCGAGCACGTCGCAACCACCTGCTCAAGTCGCCTGAACCACCTGCAGGAGACGCCAAAATCACCTGCCCTCTACAACAGCACCACTTCGGGGACAAGCTGGAATCACGTGAGGGGCATGCCGGCACAGCCTCTCAAACTGAACCTCGTGCCGGACACCACAGAACCACCTGCCGGACAGACCGGAACCACCTGCCGGAGACGCTGGTACCACCGGCTCGACACGCCGGAACGACCGCTGGACATGCAAAATCACCTGCCGGCTACGCCGGAAACACTTGGCGAACACTCCGGAATCACCTGCCGGGCATGCCGGAACCACCTCTCAGATATGCCAGAACCACGTGCCAATGACCCCGGAAGCACCTGCCGAGCACGCCGGAACCACCTGCTCGACTCGCCAGAACCACCTGCCGGACACGCCAAAATCACCTGCGTGTTATGCCAGAACCACTTGGACGACTCTCTGGGAAGACCTGCCGGGCATGCCGGAACCACCTCTCAGACATGCCAGAACCATGTGGCGGACAGTCCGGAATCACCTGTTGGGCATGCGCAACCACCTCTGAGACGTACCAGAACCACATGCCGTGCAGGCTGGAACCACCTACCGGACAGACCGGAATCACCTTTCGGGCATGCTGGAACCACCTGTCAGATGTGCCAGAAACACGTGCGGGAGACGCCGGAAGCACCTGCCAAGCACGTTGGAACCACCTACTCAACTCGCCTGAACCACCTGCCGGACATGCCAAAATCACCTGCCGACTATGCCAGAACCACTTGGCGAACACTCCGGAATCACTTGCGGGGCATGCAGGAACCACCTCTCAGACATGCCAGAACCCAGTGCCAATGACCCCGGAAGCACCAGCCGAGCACGCCGGAACCACCTGCTCGACTCGCCAGAACCACCTGCCGATCACGCAAAAATCACCTGCCGGCTATGCCACAACCAGTTGGTGAACACTTTGGAATCACCTGCCAGGCTTGCTGGAACCACCTGCCAGTCATGCCAAAATCACCTGCCAACTACGCCAGAACCGCTTGGCGGACACTGCGGAAACACCTGTCTGGCCGGCTGGAACCACATCTCAGTCGTGCCAGAAACGTGTTCATGAGATGCTGGAACCACACCCCGAACAGACGGATACCACCTGCCAGAACCGCCTGAACCACCTGCTGAGCACGCCGGAACCACCTGCTCGACTCACCGGTACCACCTCCCTGACACGCCAAAATCACCTGATGGGTATGCCAGAACCACTTGGCGGACATTCCGGAATCATCTGCCGGACATGCCGGAACCAGCTCTCAGACACACCAGAACCAAGTGCCGGAGACCCCGGAAGCACCTGCCGAGCATGCCGGAGCCACCCGCCCGACTCGCCAGAAACACCTGCCGGACATGCCAAAATCACCTGCCGGGTACGCCAGAACCACCTGGCGGACACTCCGGAATCACCTGCCGCGCATGCCGGAACCACCTCTCAGACGTGCCGGAAGCACGTGCCAGACACGACGGAAACACCTACCGGACAGACCGGAACCACCTGCCGAGCACGCCGGAGCCACCTGTTCGACTCGCTGGAACCACCTGCCGGACAGGGCAATATCAACTGCTGGCTATGCCAGAACCACCTGGGGGCAGTCCGGGATCACCTGCCAGCCATGGCGGAACCACCTCTCAGACGTACCAGAACCACCTGCCGGAGAAGCTGGAAACACGTCCTGGACAGACTGGAACCACGTGACGGCCATGCCTGAACCACCTGCCGAGCATGGCGGAACCACCAGCCGGACACGCCAAAATCACCTGCGGGCTACGCCAGAACCACTTGGATGACTCTCCGAAATGACCTGCCGGGCATGTTGGAACCACCTCTCAGACGTGCCATAAGCACGTGGCGGACAGTCCGGAATCACCTGTTGGGCACACGCAACCACCTCTGACACGTACCAGATCCACGTGCCGTGCACGCAGGAACCACCTACCGGACAGACCGGAATCAACTTTTGGGCATGCCGGAACCACCATTCAGATGTGCCAGAAACACGTGCCGGAGACGCCGGAAGCACCTGCCGAGCACGTCGCAACCACCTGCTCAAGTCGCCTGAACCACCTGCCGGAGACGCCAAAATCACCTGCCCGCTACACCAGCACCACTTCGGGGACAAGCCGGAATCACGTGAGGGGCATGCCGGCACAGCCTCTCAGACTGAACCTCGTGCCGGACACCCCAGAACACCCTGCCGGACAGACCGGAACCACCTGCCGGACACGCCGGAACCACCGGCGCCACTCGCCGGAACCACCCCCGGACATGCAAAATCACCTGCCGGCTACGCCAGAAACACTTGGCGAACACACCGGAATCACCTGCCGGGCATGTCGGAAGCACCTCTCAGACATGTCAGAACCACGTACCAAGGACACCAGAAGCACCTGCCGAGCACGCCGGAACCACCGGCTCGACTCGCCAGAACCACCTGCCGGACACGCCAAAATCACCTGCCAGGTATGCCAGAACCACTTGGCGGACACCCCGGAATCACAGGTCGGGCATTCCGGAACCACCTCTCAGACTTGCCAGAACCATGTTCCGGATACGCTGGTACCACCTGCCGAGTATGCCGGAACCACCTGATCCACTCCCGAGGACAACCTGCTCGACACGCCAAAATAACCTGCTGGCTACGCAAGAAGCACTCGGCAGACTCTCCGGAATAACCTGCCGGGCATGCCGGAACCACCTCTTAGACATGCCAGAAGGACGTGTCGGACGCGCCGGAAACACCTACCGGACAGACGGGAACCACGTGCCACACATCCCGGAACCACTTGCCGAGCATGCCGGAGCCGCCTGCTCCATAGGCCGGGACCACCTGCCAGACAGGCCAAAATCAACAGCTGGCTATGCTAAACCACCTGGCGGACAGTCCAAAATCACCTGCCGGTCATGTTGGAAGCACCTCTCAGACATGTCGCAACCACGTGCCAATGACACCGGAAGCACCTGCCGAGCATGCCGGAACCACCTGCTCGACTCGCCAGAACCACCTGCCAGTCATGCAAAAATCACCTGCCGGCTTCGCCACAACCAGTTGGTGAACACTTCCCCATCACCTGCCGGGCTTGCTGGAACCACCTGCCGGTCATGTCAAAATCACCTGCCAACTACGCCAGAACCACTTGTCGACACTGCGGAAACACCTGTCGGGCCCGCCAGAAGTACATCTCAGACGTGCCAGAACCTTGTGCGTGTGATGCCGGAACCACACCCCGAACAGACGGAGACCACCTGCCAGACCCGCCTGAACCACCTGCCGAGCACGCCGGAGACACCTGTTCGACTCACCGGAAGCACCTGCCAGACAGGCCAAAATCAACAGCTGGCTATGCGAGAACCATCTGGCGGACAGTCCGGAATCACCTGCTGGGGATGCAGGAGCCACCTCTCAGATGACACAGAACCACGAGCCGGACACGCTGGAACCACGTCCTGGACAGACTGGAACCACCTGCCGAGCACTCCGGAACCACCTGCTCGACTCGTACGACCCACGTGCTGGACACGCCAAAATGAACTTTCGGGTACACCAGAACCACTTACCCGACACTCCTGAATCACCTGCCTGGCATGCCAGAACCACCTCTCACACGTTCCAGAAGCACGTGCCGGACATGCCGGAACGACCTATCTGACAGAACGGAACCACCTGCCAGACACGCCGGAACCACCTGCTGAACACGCCACAGCCACCTGCTCGACTCGCCGGATCCACCGGCCGGACAGGCCAATATCAACTGCTGGCTATGCCAGAACCACCTGGGGGACGGTCCGGAATCACCTGCCAGCCATGGCGGAACCACCTCTCAGACATACCAGAACCACGTGCCGGACAAGCTGGAAACACGTACTGGACAGACTGGAACCACCTGCCGGCCACGCCTGAACCACCTGCCGAGCACGATGGAACCACCTGCCGGACACGCCAAAATCACCTGCGGGGTACACCAGAACCACTTGGAGAACTCTCCGGGATGACCTGCCGGGCATGCTGGAACCACCTCTCAGACGTACCAGAAGCACGTGGCGGACACCCCAGCACCACCTGCCGGACAGACCGCAACCACCTGAGGGAGAGGCCGGAACCACCGGCTCGACCCGCCGGAACCACCGCTGGACATGCAAAATCACCTGCCGGCTACGCCAGAACCACTTGGGGAAAACTCCGGAATCACCTGCCGGGCATGCTGGAACCACCTCTCAGACATGCCAGAACCACGTGCCAATGACCCCGTAAGCACCTGCCGAGCACGCCGGAACCACCTGCTCGACTCGCCAGAACCACCTGCCGGACACGCCGGAACCACCGGCTCGACCCGCCGGAACCACCGCCGGACATGCAAAATCACCTGCCGGCTATGCCAGAACCACTTGGCGAACACTCCGGAATCACCTGCCGGGCATGCCTGAACCACCTCTCAGACATGCCAGAACCACGTGCCAATGACCCCGGAAGCACCTGCCGAGCACGCCGGAACCACCTGCTGGACATGCCGGAACCACCTGCCTGACAGTTCAAAATCATATGCCGGCTATGCCAAAACCACTTGGTGGACACTCCAGAATCACCTGGAGGGCATGCCGCAACCACGTCATGGACAGACTGCAAACACCTGCCGGACACGCCGGAACCACCTGCTCGACTCGCCAGATCCACCTGCCGGACACGCCAAAATCACCTGCCGGCTACGCCAGAACCACTCGGCAGAGACTCCGGAACCACCTCCAGGACAGACCGGAATCACCTGCCGGACACGCCGGGACCACCTGCTTGACTCGCCAGAACCACCTGCCGGACACGCCAAAATCACCAGCCGGCTACTCCACAACCACTTGTCGGACACTCCAGAATCACCTGCCGGGCATGTTGGAGCCACCTCTCAGAGGTGCCACAACAACATGCTGGAGACTGCGGAAGCACCTGCTGAGAATGCCAAAATCACCTGCCGGCTACGCCACAACCAGTTGATGAACACTTCGGAATCAACTGCCGGGCTTGCTGGAAGCACCTGCCGGTCACGCCAATATCACCAGCCAGCTACGCCAGAACCGCTTGGCGGACACTCCGGAAACACCTGTCGGGCCTGCCAGAACCACATCTCAGACGTGCCAGAACCATGTGCCCGAGATGCCGGAACCACACCCCGAACAGACTGAAACCACCTGCCAGACCAGCCTGAACCACCTGCCGAGCACACTGGAACCACCTGCTCGACTCGCCGGAACCACCTACCTGACACGCAAAAACCACAGGCCGGGTATGCCAGAACCACTTGGTGGTCACTCCGGAATCATCTGCCAGACATGCCAGAAACAGCTCTCAGACACACCAGAACAACCTGCCGGAGACGCCAGAAGCACCTGCTGAGCATGCCTGAGCCACCTGCTCGACTCGCAAGAAACACCTGCCAGACGCGCCAAAATCACCTGCCTGCTACACCAGAAGCACTTGGCAGACAAGCCGGAATCACGTGAAGGGCATGCCGTCACAATCTCTCAGACGTGCCAGAACCTCGTGCCGGACACCCCAGAACACCCTGCCGGACAGACCGGAACCACCTGCCGGACACGCCGGAACCACCGGCGCGACTCGCCGGAACCACTCCCGGACATGCAAAATCACCTGCCGGCTACGCCAGAAACACTTGGCGAACACACCGGAATCACCTGCCGGGCATGTTGGAAGCACCTCTCAGACATGTCAGAACCACGTGCCAAGGACACCGGAAGCACCTGCCGAGCACGCCGGAACCACCTGCTCGACTCGCCAGAACCACCTGCCGCACACGCCAAAATCACCTGCCAGGTATGCCAGAACCACTTTGTGGACACTCCGAAATCATCTTCCGGACATGCCAGAACCAGCTCTCAGACACACCAGAACCACATGCCGGACACGCCGGAAGCACCTGCTGAGCATGCCTGAGCCACCTGCTCGACTCGCAAGAAACACCTGCCGGACACGCCAAAATCACCTGCCGAGTACGCCAGAACCACTTGGCGGACACTCCGGAATCACAGGTCGGGCATGCCGGAACCACCTCTCAGACTTGCGAGAACCATGTTCCGGACACGCCGGTACCACCTGCCGAGTATGCCGGAACCACCTGATCCACTCCCGAGGACCACCTGCTGGACACGCCAAAATCACCTGCTGGCTACGCCAGAACCACTCGACAGACACTCCGGAATAACCTGCCGGGCATGCCGGAACCACCTCTTAGACATGCCAGAAGGACGTGTCGGACACGCCGGAAACACCTACCGGACAGACCGGAACCACCTGCCAGACATCCCGGAACCACTTGCCGAGCACGCCGGAGCCGCCTGCTCGATAGGCCGGAACCACCTGCCAGACAGGCCAAAATCAACAGCTGGCTATGCTAGAACAACCTGGCGGACAGTCCAAAATCACCTGCCTGGCATGCAGGAACCACCTCTCAGACGTAACAGAACCACATTCCGGAAACGCTGGAACCACATCCTGGACAGACTGGAACCACCTGCCGAGCTCACCGGAACCACCTGCTCGACTGGCAGGACAATCTTGCCGGACACGCCAAAAGGAACTGCCGCCTGCACCAGAACCACTTAACCGACACTCCAGAATCACCTGCCTTGCATGCCAGGACCACCTCTCAGACGTGCCAGAAGCACGTGCCGGACATGCCGGAACGACCTACGGGACAGACCGGAACCACCTGCCTGACATGCCGGAACCACCTGCCGAGCACGCTAGAGCCACCTGCTCCCCTTGCCGGAACCACCTGCCAGACAGGCCAAAATCAACAGCTGGCTATGCGAGAACCACCTGGGGGACAGTCCGGAATCACCTGCCAGCCATGGCGGAACCACCTCTCAGACGTACCAGAACCACGTGCCGGACAATCTGGAAACACGTACTGGACAGACTGGAACCACCTGCCGGCCACGCCTGAACCACCTGCCGAGCACGACGGAACCACCTGCCGGACACGCCAAAATCACCTGCGGGCTACTCCACAACCACTTGGAGGACTCTCCGGGATGACCTGCTGGGCATGCTGGAACCACCTCTCAGACGCGCCAGAACCATGTGGCAGAGAGTCCGGAATCACCTGTTGGGCATGTGGAACCACCTCTGAGACGTACCAGAACCACCTGCCGGACACGCCAAAATCACCTGCCGGCTACGCCAGAACCACTTGGCGGACACTCCGGAATCACCTGCCGGGCATGCCAGCACAACCTCCCAGAAGTGCCAGAAGCACGTGCATGACAGGCCGGAACCATCTCCCGGACAGACTGGAACCACAGGAAACACTCGCCGGAACCAGCTGCTTTACTCACCGGTCCCACCTGCAGGACACATCAAAATCACCTGCCCGCTACACCAGAACCACTTGGGGCACAAGCCGGAATCACGTGAAGGGCATGCCGGCACAACCTCACAGACGTGCCAGAACCTCCTGCCGGACACCTCAGAACCAATTGCCAGACAGACTGCAACCACCTGCCGGACACGCGGGAACCACCGGCTCGACCCGCCGGAACCACTGCCAGACATGCAAAATCACCTGCCGGCTACACCAGAACCACTTGGGAAACACTCCAGAATCACCTGCCGGGCATGCCGGAACCACCTCTCACACGTTCCAGAAGCACGTGCCGGACATGCCGGAACGACCTATCGGACAGAACGGAACCACCTGCCAGAGACGCCGGAACCACCTGCTGAACACGCCACAGCCACCTGCTCGACTCGCCGGATCCAGCGGCCGGACAGGCCCATATCAACTGCTGGCTATGCCAGAACCACCTGGGGGACAGTCCGGAATCACCTGCCAGCCATGGCGGAACCACCTCTCAGACGTACAAGAACCACGTGCCGGACAAGCTGGAAACACTTACTGGACAGACTGGAACCACCTGCCGGCCACGCCGGAACCACCTGCCGAGCACAATGGAACCACCTGCCGGACACGCTGGAACCACCGGCTCGACCCGCCGGAACGACCGCTGGACATGCAAACTCACCTGCCGGCTACGCCGGAAACACTTGGCGAACACTCCGGAATCACCTGCCGGGCATGCCGGAACCACCTCTCAGATATGCCAGAACCACGTGCCAATGACCCCGGAAGCACCTGCCGAGCACGCCGGAACCACCTGCTCGACTCGCCAGAACCACCTGCCGGACACGCAAAAATCACCTGCCGGCTACGCCACAACCAGTTGTGGAACACTTCGGAATCACCTGCCGGGCCTGCTGGAACCACCTGCCGGTCATGCCAAAATCACCTGCCAACTACGCCAGTACCACTTGGCGGACACTGTGGAAACACCTGTCGGGCCGGCCGGAACCACATCTCAGATGTGCCAGAACCATGTGCATGCGATGCTGGAACCACACCGCAAACAGACGGAAAGCACCTGCCAGCCCCGTCTGAACAACCTGCCGAGCACGCCGGAGTCACTTGCTCGACTCGCCGGAACCACCTACCTGACATGCCCAAATCACCAGCCGGGTATGCCAGAACCACTTGGCGGACACTCCGGAATCATCTGACGGACATGCCGGAACCAGCTCTCAGACACACCAGAACCAAGTGCCGGAGACGCCGGAAGCACCTGCCGAGCATGCCGGAGCCACCTGCTCGACTCGCCAGAAACACCTGCCGGACACGCCAAAATCAACTGCCGGGTACGCCAGAACCACCTGGCGGACACTCCGAAATCACCTGTCACGCATGCCAGAACCACCTCTCAGACGTGCTGGAAGCACGTGCCGGACACGCCGGAATCACCTACCGGACAGACCGGAACCACCGGCCGAGCACGCCGGAGCCACCTGTTCGACTCGCTGGAACCACCTGCCGGACAGGCCAATATTAACTGCTGGCTATGCCAGAACCACCTGGGGGACGGTCCGGAATCGCCTGCCAGCCATGGTGGAACCACCTCTCACACGTACCAGAACCACCTGCCGGAGAAGCTGGAAACACGTCCTGGACAGTCTGGAACCACCTGCCGGCCAAGACTGAACCACCTGCCAAGCACAACGGAACAACCTGCTAGACACGCCAAAATCACCTGCGTGTTATGCCAGAACCACTTGGAGTACTCTCTTGGATGACCTGACGGGCATGCCAGAACCACCTCTCAGACGTGCCAGAACCATGTGGCGGACAGTCCGGAATCACCTGTTGGGCATGCGCAACCACCTCTGAGACGTACCAGGACCACATGCCGTGCAGGCTGGAACCACCTACCGGACAGACCGGAATCACCTTTCGGGCATGCCGGAACCACCTGTCAGATGTGCCAGAAACACGTGCCGGAGACGCCGGAAGCACCTGCCAAGCACGTTGGAACCACCTGCTCAACTCGCCTGAACCACCTGACTGACATGCCAAAATCACCTGCCGACTATGCCAGAACCACTTGGCGAACACTCCGGAATCACTTGCCGGGCATGCAGGAACCACCTCTCAGACATGCCAGAACCCCATGCCAATGACCCCGGAAGCAGCAGCCGAGCACACCGGAACCACCTGCTCGACTCGCCAGAACCACCTGCCGATCACGCAAAAATCACCTGCCGGCTACGCCACAACCAGTTGGTGAACACTTTGGAATCACTTGCCAGGCTTGCTGGAACCACCTGCCAGTCATGCCAAAATCACCTGCCAACTACGCCAGAACCGCTTGGCGGACACTGCGGAAACACCTGTGGGGCCGGCTGGAACCACATCTTAGACGTGCCAGAAACGTGTTCATGAGATGCTGGAACCACACCCCGAACAGACGGATACCACCTGCCAGAACCGCCTGAACCACCTGCTGAGCAAGCCGGAACCACCTGCTCGACTCACCGGTACCACCTTCCTGACACGCCAAAATCACATGCTGGGTATGCCAGAACCACTTGGCGGACACTCCGGAATCATCTGCCGGACATGCCGGAACCAGCTCTCAGACACACCAGAACCAAGTGCCGGAGACGCCGGAAGCACCTGCCGAGCATGCCGGAGCCACCTGCTCGACTCGCGAGAAACACCAGCCGGACACGCCAAAATCACCTGCCGGGTACGCCAGAACCACCTGGCGGAAACTCCGGAATCACCTGTCGCGCATGTCGGAACCACCTCTCAGACGTGCCGGAAGCGCGTGCCAGACACGCCGGAAACACCTACCGGACAGACCGGAACCACCTGCCAAGAACGCCGGAGCCACCTGTTCGACTTGCTGGAACCACCTGCCGGACAGGCCAATATCAACTGCTGGCTATGCCAGAACCACCTGTGGGACAGTCCGGAATCACCTGCCAGCCATGGCGGAACCACCTCTCAGACGTACCAGAACCACCTGCCGGAGAAGCTGGAAACACGTCCTGGACAGACTGGAACCACGTGACGGCCATGCCTGAACCACCTGCCGAGCACGGCGGAACCACCTGCCGGACACGCCAAAATCACCTGCGGGCTATGCCAGAACCACTTGGACGACTCTCCGAAATGACCTGCCGGTCATGTTGGAACCACCTCTCAGACGTGCCAGAAGCACGTGGCGGACAGTCCGGAATCACCTGTTGGGGATGTGGAACCACCTCAGAGACGTACCAGAACCACCTGCCGGACACGCCAAAATCACCTGCCGGCTACGCCAGAACCACTTGGCGGACACTCCGGAATCACCTGCAGGGCATGCCAGCACAACCTCTCAGAAGTGCCAGAAGCACGTGCCGGACAGGCCGGAACCATCTCCCGGACAGACTGGAACCACAGGAAACACTCGCCGGAACCACCTGCTTGACTCACCGGTCCCACCTGCAGGACACACCAAAATCACCTGCCCGCTACACCAGAACCACTTGGGGGACAAGCCGGAATCACGTGAAGGGCATGCCGTCACAACCTCACAGACGTGCCAGAACCTCCTGCCGGACACCTCAGAACCACCTGCCAGACAGACTGCAACCAACTGCCGGACACGCGGGAACCACAGGCTCGACCCGCTGGAACCACTGCCAGACATGCAAAATCACCTGCCGGCTACACCAGAACCACTTGGCAAACACTCTGCAATCACCTGCCGGGCATGCCGGAACCACCTCTCAGACATGTCAGAACCACGTGCCAATGACACCAGAAGCGCCTGCCGAGCATCCCGGAACCACCTGCTCGACTCGCCAGAACCACCTGCCAGTCATGCAAAAATCACCTGCCGGCTTCGCCACAACCAGTTGGTGAACACTTCCCCATCACCTGCCGGGCTTGCTGGAACCACCTGCCGGTCATGGCAAAATCACCTGCCAACTACGCCAGAACCACTTGTCGACACTGCGGAAACACCTGTCGGGCCGGCCAGAAGTACATCTCAGACGTGCCAGAACCTTGTGCGTGTGATGCCGGAACCACACCCCGAACAGATGGAGACCACATGCCAGACCCGCCTGAACCACCTGCCGAGCACGCCGGAGCCACCTGTTCGACTCACCGGAAGCACCTGCCAGACAGGCCAAAATCAACAGCTGGCTATGCGAGAACCATCTGGCGGACAGTCCGGAATCACCTGCCGGGCATGCAGGAACCACCTCTCAGATGTAACGGAACCACGAGCCGGACACGCTGGAACCACGTCCTGGACAGACTGGAACCACCTGCCGAGCACTCCGGAACCACCTGCTCGACTCGCACGACCCACGTGCTGGACACGCCAAAATGAACTTTCGGCTACACCAGAACCACTTACCCGACACTCCAGAATCACCTGCCTGGCATGCCAGAACCACCTCTCACACATTCCAGAAGCACGTGCCGGACATGCCGGAACGACCGATCGGACAGAACGGAACCACCTGCCAGACACGCCGGAACTACCTGCTGAACACGCCACAGCCACCTGCTCGACTCGCCGGATCCACCGGCCGGACAGGCCAATATCAACTGCTGGCTATGCCAGAACCACCTGGGGGACAGTCCGGAATCACCTGCCAGCCATGGCGGAACCACCTCTCACACGTACAAGAACCACGTGCCGGACAAGCTGGAAACACTTACTGGACAGACTGGAACCACCTGCCGGACACGCCAAAATCACCTGCGGGCTACACCAGAACCACTTGGAGAACTCTCCGGGATGACCTGCCGGGCATGCTGGAACCACCTCTCTGACGTACCAGAAGCACGTTGCGGACACCCCAGCACCATCTGCCGGACAGACCGCAACCACCTGCCGGACACGCCGGAACCACCGGGTCGACCTGCCGGAACCACCGCCGGACATGCAAAATCACCTGCCGGCTACGCCAGAACCACTTGGCGAACACTCCGGAATCACCTGCCGGGCATGCCGGAACCACCTGTCAGACATGCCAGAACCACGTGCCAATGACCCCGGAAGCACCTGCCGAGCACGCCGGAACCACCTGCTCGACTCGCCAGAACCACCTGCCGGACACGCCAAAATCACCTGCCGGCTACGCCACAACCACTCGGCAGGCACTCTGGTATCAGCTGCCGGGCATGCCGGAACCACCTCTCAGAGGTGCCAGAACCACATGCCGGAGAGACTGGAAGCAACTGCCGAACTCGCCGGAAACACCTGCTGGACATGCCGGAACCACCTGCCTGACAGTCCAAAATCATATGCCGGCTATGCCAAAACCACTTGGTGGACACTCCAGAATCACCTGGAGGGCATGCCGGAACCACGTCATGGACAGACTGCAAACACCTGCTGGACACGCCAGAACCACCTTCTCGACTCGCCAGAACCAGCTGCCGGACACGCCAAAATCACCTGCCGGCTATGCCACAACCAGTTGGTGAACACTTCGGAATCACCTGCCGCGCTTGCCGGAACCACCTGCCGGTCACGCCAAAATCACCTGCCGGCTACGCCAGAACCACTCGGCAGAGACTCCAGAACCACCTCCAGGACAGACCGGAATCACCTGCCGGACACGCCGGAACCACCTGCTCGACTCGCCAGAAACACCTGCCAGACACGCCAAAATCACCTGCCTGCTACACCAGAAGCACTTGGCAGACAAGCCGGAATCACGTGAAGGGCATGCCGTCACAATCTCTCAGACGTGCCAGAACCTCGTGCCGGACACCCCAGAACACCCTGCCGGACAGACCGGAACCACCTGCCGGACACGCCGGACCACCGGCGCGACTCACCGGAACCACCACCGGACATGCAAAATCACCTGCCGGCTACGCCAGAAACACTTGGCAAACACACCGGAATCACCTGCCGGGCATGTCGGAAGCACCTCTCAGACATGTCAGAACCACGTGCCAAGTACACCGGAAGCACCTGCCGAGCACGCCGGAACCACCTGACGGTCATGCCAAAATCACCTGCCGGCTACGCCAGAACCACTCGGCAGAGACTCCGGAACCACCTCCAGGACAGACCGGAATCACCTGCCGGACACGCCGGAACCACCTGCTCGACTCGCCAGAACCACCTGCCGGACACGCAAAAATCACCTGCTGGCTACGCCAGAACCACTCGGCAGAGACTCCGGAACCACCTCCAGGACTGACCGGAATCACCTGCCGGACACGCCGGGACCACCTGCTTGACTCGCCAGAACCACCTGCCGGACACGCCAAAATCACCAGCCGGCTACTCCACAACCACTTGTCGGACACTCCAGAATCACCTGCCGGGCATGTTGGAACCACCTCTCAGAGGTGCCACAACAACATGCTGGAGACTGCGGAAGCACCTGCTGAGAAGGCCGGAAGTTCCTGATCCACTCCACAGAACCACCTGCTGGACACGCCAAAATCACCTGCCGGCTACGCCACAACCAGTTGGTGAACACTTCGGAATCAACTGCCGGGCTTGCTGGAAGCACCTGCCGGTCACGCCAATATCACCTGCCAGCTACGCCAGAACCGCTTGGCGGACACTCCGGAAACACCTGTCGGGCCTGCCAGAACCACATCTCAGACGTGCCAGAACCATGTGCACTAGATGCCGGAACCACACCCCGAACAGACTGAAACCACCTGCCAGACGCGCCTGAACCACCTGCCGAGCACACTGGAACCACCTGCTCGACTCCCCGGAACCACCTACCTGACACGCAAAAACCACCGGCCGGGTATGCCAGAACCACTTGGTGGTCACTCCGGAATCATCTGCCAGACATGCCAGAAGCAGCTCTCAGACACACCAGAACAACCTGCCGGAGACGCCAGAAGCACCTGCTGAGCATGCCTGAGCCACCTGCTCGACTCGCAAGAAACACCTGCCAGACGCGCCAAAATCACCTGCCTGCTACACCAGAAGCACTTGGCAGACAAGCCGGAATCACGTGAAGGGCATGCCGTCACAATCTCTCAGACGTGCCAGAACCTCGTGCCGGACACCCCAGAACACCCTGCCGGACAGACCGGAACCACCTGCCGGACACGCCGGAACCACCGGCGCGACTCGCCGGAACCACCCCCGGACATGCAAAATCACCTGCCGGCTACGCCAGAAACACTTGGCGAACACACCGGAATCACCTGCCGGGCATGTCGGAAGCACCTCCCAACTACGCCAGAACCACTTGTCGACACTGCGGAAACACCTGTCGGGCCGGCCAGAACTACATCTCAGACGTGCCAGAACCTTGTGCGTGTGATGCCGGAACCACACACCGAACAGACGGAGACCACCTGCCAGACCCGCCTGAACCACCTGCCGAGCACGCCGGAGCCACCTGTTCGACTCACCGGAAGCACCTGCCAGACAGGCCAAAATCAACAGCTGGCTATGCGAGAACCATCTGGCGGACAGTCCGGAATCACCTGCCGGGCATGCAGGAACCACCTCTCAGATGTAACGGAACCACGAGCCGGACACGCTGGAACCACGTCCTGGACAGACTGGAACCACCTGCCGAGCACTCCGGAACCACCTGCTCGACTCGCACGACCCACGTGCTGGACACGCCAAAATGAACTTTCGGCTACACCAGAACCACTTACCTGACACTCCAGAATCACCTGCCTTGCATGCCAGAACCACCTCTCACACGTTCCAGAAGCACGTGCCGGACATGCCGGAACGACCTATCGGACAGAACGGAACCACCTGCCAGACACGCCGGAACCACCTGCTGAACACGCCACAGCCACCTGCTCGACTCGCCGGATCCACCGGCCGGACAGGCCAATATCAACTGCTGGCTATGCCAGAACCACCTGGGGGACAGTCCGGAATCACCTGCCAGCCATGGCGGAACCACCTCTCAGACGTACAAGAACCACGTGCCGGACAAGCTGGAAACACTTACTGGACAGACTGGAACCACCTGCCGGCCACGCCTGAACCACCTGCCGAGCACGACGGAACCACCTGCCGGACACGCCAAAATCACCTGCGGGCTACACCAGAACCACTTGGAGAACTCTCCAGGATGACCTGGGGGCATGCTGGAACCACCTCTCAGACGTACCAGAAGCACGTGGCGGACACCCCAGCACCACCTGCCGGACAGACCGCAACCACCTGCCGGACACGCCGGAACCACCGGCTCGACCCGCCGGAACCACCGCCGGACATGCAAAATCACCTGCCGGCTACGCCAGAACCACTTGGCGAACACTCCGGAATCACCTGCCGGGCATGCCGGAACCACCTCTCAGACATGCCAGAACCACGTGCCAATGACCCTGGAAGCACCTGCCGAGCACGCCGGAACCACCTGCTCGACTCGCCAGAACCACCTGCCGGACACCCCAAAATCACCTGCCGGCTTCGCCACAACCTCTCGGCAGGCACTCCGGTATCAGCTGCCGGGCATGCCGGAACCACTTCTCAGAGGTGCCAGAACCACATGCCGGAGAGACTGGAAGCAACTGCCGAACTCGCCGGAAATACCTGCTGGACATGCCGGAACCAGCTGCCTGACAGTCCAAAATCATATGCCGGCTATGCCAAAACCACTTGGTGGACAATCCAGAATCACCTGGAGGGCATGCCGGAACCACGTCATGGACAGACTGCAAACACCTGTCGGACACGGCAGAACCACCTTCTCGACTCGCCATAACCACCTGCCGGACACGCCAAAATCACCTGCCGGCTACGCCACAACCACTCGGCAGAGACTCCTGAACCACCTCCAGGACTGACCGGAATCACCTGCTGGACACGCCGGAACCACCTGTTCGACTCGCCAGAACCACCTGCCGGACACGCCAAAATCACCTGCCGGCTACGCCAGAACCACTCGGCAGAGACTCCGGAACCACCTCCAGGACAGACCGGAATCACCTGCCGGACACGCCGGGACCACCTGCTTGACTCGCCAGAACCACCTGCCGGACACGCCAAAATCACCAGCCGGCTACTCCACAACCACTTGTCGGACATTCCAGAATCACCTGCCGGGCATGTTGGAACCACCTCTCAGAGGTGCCACAACAACATGCTGGAGACTGCGGAAGCACCTGCTGAGAAGGCCGGAAGTTCCTGATCCACTCCACAGAACCACCTGCTGGACACGCCAAAATCACCTGCCGGCTACGCCACAACCAGTTGGTGAACACTTCGGAATCAACTGCCGGGCTTGCTGGAAGCACCTGCCGGTCACGCCAATATCACCTGCCAGCTACGCCAGAACCGCTTGGCGGACACTGCGGAAACACCTGTCGGGCCTGCCAGAACCACATCTCAGACGTGCCAGAACCATGTGCCCGAGATGCCGGAACCACACCCCGAACAGACTGAAACCACCTGCCAGACCCGCCTGAACCACCTGCCGAGCACACTGGAACCACCTGCTCGACTCGCCGGAACCACCTACCTGACACGCAAAAACCACCGGCCGGGTATGCCAGAACCACTTGGTGGTCACTCCGGAATCATCTGCCAGACATGCCAGAAGCAGCTCTCAGACACACCAGAACCACATGCTGGACATGCCGGAAGCACCTGCTGAGCATGCCTGAGCCACCTGCTCGACTCGCAAGAAACACCTGCCGGACACGCCAAAATCACCAGCCGAGTACGCCAGAACCACTTGGCGGACACTCCGGAATCACAGGTCGGGCATGCCGGAACCACCTCTCAGACTTGCCAGAACCGTGTTCCGGACACGCCGGTACCACCTGCCGAGTATGCCGGAACCACCTGATCCACTCCCGAGGACCACCTGCTGGACACGCCAAAATCACCTGCTGGCTACGCCAGAACCACTCGGCAGACACTCCGGAATAACCTGCCGGGCATGCCGGAACCACCTCTTAGACATGCCAGAAGGACGTGTCGGACACGCCGGAAACACCTACCGGACAGCCCTGAACCACCTGCCAGACATCCCGGAACCACCTGCCGAGCACGCCGGAGCCGCCTGCTCGATAGGCCGGAACCACCTGCCAGACAGGCCAAAATCAACAGCTGGCTATGCTAGAAACACCTGGCAGACAGTCCAAAATCACCTGCCTGGCATGCAGGAACCACCTCTCAGACGTAACAGAACCACGTTCCGGACACGCTCGAACCACATCCTGGACAGACTGGAACCACCTGCCGAGCTCGCCGGAACCACCTGCTCGACTGGCAGGACAATCGTGCCAGACACGCCAAAAGGAACTGCCGCCTGCACCAGAACCACTTAACCGACACTCCAGAATCACCTGACTGGCATGCCAGAACCACCTCTCAGATGTGCCAGAAGCACGTGCCGGACATGCCGGAATGACCTACGGGACAGACCGGAACCACCTGCCTGACATGCCGGAACCACCTGCCGAGCACGCCAGAGCCACCTGCTCCCCTTGCCGGAACCACCTGCCAGACAGGCCAAAATCAACAGCTGGCTGTGCGAGAACCACCTGGGAGACAGTCCGGAATCACCTGCCAGACATGGCGGAACCACATCTCAGACGTAGCAGAACCACGTGCCGGACAATCTGGAAACACGTACTGGACAGACTGGAACCACCTGCCGGCCACGCCTGAACCACCTGCCGAGCACGACAGAACCACCTGCCGGACACGCCAAAATCACCTGCGGGCTACTCCACAACCACTTGGAGGACTCTCCGGGATGACCTGCCGGGCATGCTGGAACCACCTCTCAGACGCGCCAGAACCATGTGGCAGAGAGTCCGGAATCACCTGTTAGGCATGTGGAACCACCTCTGAGACGTACCAGAACCACCTGCCGGACACGCCAAAATCACCTGCCGGCTACGCCAGAACTACTTGGCGGAGACTCTCTAATCACCTGCCAGGCATGCCAGCACAACCTCTCAGAGGTGCCAGAAGCATGTGCCGGACAGGCCAGAACCATCTCCCGGACAGACTGGAACCACAGGAAACACTCGCCGGAACCACCTGCTTGACTCACCGGTCCCAATTGCAGGACACACCAAAATCACCTGCCCTCTACACCAGAACCAATTGGGGCACAAGCCAGAATCACGTGAAGGGCATGCCGGCACAATCTCACAGAAGTGCCAGAACCTCGTGCCGGACACCCCAGGACACCCTGCCGGACAGACCGGAACCACCTGCCGGACACGCCGGAACCACCGGCGCGACTCACCGGAACCACCCCCGGACATGCAAAATCACCTGCCGGCTACGCAAGAAACACTTGGCGAACACACCGGAATCACCTGCCGGGCATGTCGGAAGCACCTTTCAGACATGTCAGAACCACGTGCCAAGGACACCAGAAGCACCTGCCGAGCACGCCGGAACCACCTGCTCGACTCGCCAGAACCACCTGCCGCACACGCCAAAATCAGATGCCAGGTATGCCAGAACCACTTTGTGGACACTCCGAAATCATCTGCCGGACATGCCAGAACCAGCTCTCAGACACACCAGAACCACATGCCGGACACGCCGGAAGCACCTGCTGAGCATGCCTGAGCCACCTGCTCGACTCGCCAGAACCACCCGCCGGACACGCAAAAATCACCTGCTGGCTACGCTAGAACCACTCGGCAGACACTCCGGAATAAGCTGCCGGGCATGCCGGAACCACCTCTTAGACATGCCAGAAGGACGTGTCGGACACGCCGGAAACACCTACCGGACAGACCGGAACCACCTGCCAGACATCCTGGAACCACTTGCCGAGCACGCCGGAGCCGCCTGCTCGATAGGCCGGAACCACATGCCAGACAGGCCAAAATCAACAGCTGGCTATGCTAGAACCACCTGGCGGACAGTCCAAAATCACCTGCCTGGCATGCAGGAACCACCTCTCAGACGTAACAGAACCACGTTCCGGACACGCTGGAACCACATCCTGGACAGACTGGAACCACCTGCCGAGCTCGCCGGAACCACCTGCATGACTGGCAGGACAATAGTGTAGGACTCGCCAAAAGCAACTGCCGGCTACACCAGAACCACTTAACCGACACTCCAGAATCACCTGCCTGGCATGCCAGAACCACCTCTCAGACGTGCCAGAATCACGTGCCGAACATGCCGGGACGACCTACGGGACAGACCGGAACCACCTGCCTGACATGCCGGAACCACCTGCCGAGCACGCCAGAGCCACCTGCTCCCCTTGCCGGAACCAACTGCCAGACAGGCCAAAATCAACAGCTGGCTGTGCGAGAACCACCTGGGGGACAGTCCGGAATCACCTGCCAGCCATGGCGGAACCACCTCTCAGACGTACCAGAATCACGTGCCGGACAATCTGGAAACACGTACTGGACAGACTGGAACCACCTGCCGGCCAAGCCTGAACCACCTGCCGAGCACGACGGAACGACCGGCCGGACACGCCAAAATCACCTGCCGGCTACGCCACAACCAGTTGGTGAACACTTCGGAATCACCTGCCGCGCTTGCCGGAAACACCTGCCGGTCACGCCAAAATCACCTGCCGGCTACGCCAGAACCACTCGGCAGAGACTCCAGAACCACCTCCAGGACAGACCGGAATCACCTGCCGGACATGCCGGAACCACCTCTCAGACATGCCAGAACCACGTGCCAATGACCCCAGAAGCACCTGCAGAGCACGCCGGAACCACCTGCTTGACTCGCCAGAACCACCTGCCGGACACGCCAAAATCACCTGCCGGCTACGCCAGAACCACTCGGCAGAGACTCCGGAACCACCTCCAGGACAGTCCGGAATCACCTGCCAGACACGCCGGGACCACCTGCTTGACTCGCCAGAACCACCTGCCGGACACGCCAAAATCACCAGCCGGCTACTCCACTACCACTTGTCGGACACTCCAGAATCACCTGCCGGGCATGTTGGAACCACCTCTCAGAGGTGCCACAACAACATGCTGGAGACCGGGGAAGCACCTGCTGAGAATGCCGGAAGTTCCTGATCCACTCCACAGAACCACCTGCTGGACACGCCAAAATCACCTGCCGGCTACGGCACAACCAGTTGGTGAACACTTCGGAATCAACTGCCGGGCTTGCTGGAAGCACCTGCCGGTCACGCCAATATCACCTGCCAGCTACGCCAGAACCGCTTGGCCGACAGTCCGGAAACACCTGTCGGGCCTGCCAGAACCACATCTCAGACGTGCCAGAACCTCGTGCCGGACACCCCAGAACACCCTGCCGGACAGACCGGAACCACCTTCCGGACACGCCGGAACCACCAGCGCGACTCGCCGGAACAACCCCGGACATGCAAAATCACCTGCCGGCTACGCCAGAAACTCTTGGCGAACACACCGGAATCACCTGCCGGGCATGTCGGAAGCACCTCTCAGACATGTCAGAACCACGTGCCAAGGACACCGGAAGCACCTGCCGAGCACGCCGGAACCACCTGCTCGACTCGCCAGAACCACCTGCCGCACACGCCAAAATCACCTGCCAGGTATTCCAGAACCACTTTGTGGACACTCCGAAATCATCTTCTGGACATGCCAGAACCAGCTCTCAGACACACCAGAACCACATGCCGGACACGCCAGAACCACCTGCCGAGCACGCCAGAGCCACCTGCTCCCCTTGACGGAACCACCTGCCAGACAGGCCAAAATCAACAGCTGGCTGTGCGAGAACCACCTGGGGGACAGTCCGGAATCACCTGCCAGCCATGGCGGAACCACCTCTCACACGTACAAGAAGCACCTGCCGGACAATCTGGAAACACGTACTGGACAGACTGGAACCACCTGCCGGCCACGCCTGAACCACCTGCCGAGCACGACGGAACCACCTGCCGGACACGCCAAAATCACCTGCGGGCTACTCCACAACCACTTGGAGGACTCTCCGGGATGACCTGCCGGGCATGCTGGAACCACCTCTCAGACGCGCCAGAACCATGTGGCAGACAGTACGCAATCACCTGTTGGGCATGTGGAACCACCTCAGAGACGTACCAGAACCACCTGCCGGACACGCCAAAATCACCTGCCGGCTACACCAGAACCACTTGGCGGACACTCCGGAATCAGCTGCCGGGCATGTCAGCACAACCTCTCAGAAGTGCCAGAAGCACGTGCCGGACAGGCCGGAACCATCTCCCGGACAGACTGGAACCACAGGAAACACTCGCCGGAACCACCTGCTTGACTCACCGGTCCCACCTGCAGGACACACCAAAATCACCTGCCCGCTACACCAGAACCACTTGGGGCACAAGCCGGAATCACGTGTAGGGCATGCCGGCACAACCTCACAGACGTGCCAGAACCTCCTGCCTGACACCTCAGAACCACCTGCCAGACAGACTGCAACCACCTGCCGGACACGCGGGAACCACCGCCTCGACCCGCCGGAACCCGTGCCAGACATGGAAAATCACCTGCCGGCTACACCAGAACCACTTGGCAAACACTCCGAAATCACCTACCGGGCATGCCGGAACGACCTCTCAGACATGCCAGAACCACGTGCCAATGACACCGGAAGCACCTGCCGAGCATGCCGGAACCACCTGCTCGACTCGCCAGAACCACCTGCCAGTCATGCAAAAATCACCTGCCGGCTTCGCCACAACCAGTTGGTGAACACTTCCCCATCACCTGCCGGGCTTGCTGGAACCACCTGCCGGTCATGTCAAAATCACCTGCCAACTACGCCAGAACCACTTGTCGACACTGCGGAAACACGTGTCGGGCCGGCCAGAACTACATCTCAGACGTGCCAGAACCTTGTGCGTGTGATGCCGGAACCACACCCCGAACAGACGGAGACCACCTGCCAGACCCGCCTGAACCACCTGCCGAGCACGCCGGAGCCACCTGTTCGACTCACCGGAAGCACCTGCCAGACAGGCCAAAATCAACAGCTGGCTATGCGAGAACCATCTGGCGGACAGTCCGGAATCACCTGCCGGGCATGCAGGAACCACCTCTCAGATGTAACGGAACCACGAGCCGGACACGCTGGAACCATGTCCTGGACAGACTGGAACCACCTGCCGAGCACTCCGGAACCACCTGCTCGACTCGCACGACCCACGTGCTGGACACGCCAAAATGAACTTTCGGCTACACCAGAACCACTTACCGGACACTCCAGAATCACCTGCCTGGCATGCCAGAACCACCTCTCACACGTTCCAGAAGCATGTGCCGGACATGTGGGAACGACCTATCGGACAGAACGGAACCACCTGCCAGACACGCCGGAACCACCTGCTGAACACGCCACAGCCACCTGCTCGACTCGCCGGATCCACCGGCCGGACAGGCCAATATCAACTGCTGGCTATGCCAGAACCACCTGGGGGACAGTCCGGAATCACCTGCCAGCCATGGCGGAACCACCTCTCAGACGTACAAGAACCACGTGCCGGACAAGCTGGAAACACTTACTGGACAGACTGGAACCACCTGCCGGCCATGCCTGAACCACCTGCCGAGCACGATGGAACCACCTGCCGGACACGCCAAAATCAGCTGCGGGCTACACCAGAAGCACTTGGAGAACTCTCCGGGATGACCTGCCGGGCATGCTGGAACCACCTCTCAGACGTCCCAGAAGCACGTGGCGGACAGCCCAGCACCACCTGCCGGACAGACCGCAACCACCTGCCGGACAGGCCGGAACCAGTGGCTCGACCCGCCGGAACCACCGCCGGACATGCAAAATCACCTGCCGGCTACGCCAGAACCACTTGGCGAACCCTCTGGAATCACCTGCCGGGCATGCCGGAACCACCTCTCAGACATGCCAGAACCACGTGCCAATGACCCCGGAAGCACCTGCCGAGCACGCCGGAACCACCTGCTCGACTCGCCAGAACCACCTGCCGGACACGCCAAAATCACCTGCTGGCTACGCCACAACCACTTGGCAGACACTCCGGTATCAGCTGCCGGGCATGCCGGAACCACCTCTCAGAGGTGCCAGAACCACATGCCGGAGAGACTGGAAGCAACTGCCGAACTCGCCGGAAACACCTGCTGGACATGCCGGAACCACCTGCCTGACAGTCCAAAATCATATGCCGGCTATGCCAAAACCACTTGGTGGACACTCCAGAATCACCTGGAGGGCATGCCGGAACCACGTCATGGACAGACTGCAAACACCTGTCGGACACGCCGGAAGCACCTGCTCGACTCGCCAGAACCACCTGCCGGACACGCCAAAATCACCTGCCAGGTACGCCACAACCACTGGGCAGAGACTCCGGAACCACCTCCAGGACAGACCGGAACCACCTGCCGGACACGCCAAAATCACCTGCCGGCTACGCCACAACCAGTTGGTGAACACTTCGGAATCACCTGCCGCGCTTGCCGGAACCACCACCGGTCACGCCAAAATCACCTGCCGGCTATGCCAGAACCACTCGGCAGAGACTCCGGAACCACCTCCAGGACAGACCGGAATCACCTGCAGGACACGCCGGGACCACCTGCTTGACTCGCCAGAACCACCTGACGGACACGCCAAAATCACCAGCCGGCTACTCCACAACCACTTGTCGGACACTCCAGGATCACCTGCCGGGCATATTGGAACCACCTCTCAGAGGTGCCACAACAACATGCTGGAGACCGCGGAAGCACCTGCTGAGAATGCCGGAAGTTCCTGATCCACTCCACAGAACCACCTGCTGGACATGCCAAAATCACCTACCGGCTACGCCACAACCAGTTGGTGCACACTTCGGAATCAACTGCCAGGCTTGCTGGAAGCACCTGCCGGTCACCGCAATATCACCTGCCAGCTAAGCCAGAACCACTTGGCGGACACACCGGAACCACCTGCCGGACACGCGGGAACCACTGGCTCGACCCGCCGGAACCACTGCCACACATGCAAAATCACCTGCCGGCTACACTAGAACCACTTGGCAAACACTCCGGAATCACCTGCCGGGCATGCCCGAACCACCTCTCAGACATGCCAGAACCACGTGCCAATGACACCAGAAGCACATGCCGAGCATGCCGGAACCACCTGCTCGACTCGCCAGAACCACCTGCCAGTCATGCAAAAATCACCTGCCGGCTTCGCCACAACCAGTTGGTGAACACTTCCCCATCACCTGCCGGGCTTGCTGGAACCACCTGCCGGTCATGGCAAAATCACCTGCCAACTGCGCCAGAACCACTTGTCGACACTGCGGAAACACCTGTCGGGCCGGCCAGAACTACATCTCAGACGTGCCAGAACCTTGTGCGTGTGATGTGGGAACCACACCCCGAACAGACGGAGACCACCTGCCCGACCCGCCTGAACCACCTGCCGAGCACGCCGGAGCCACCTGTTCGACTCACCAGAAGCACATGCCAGACAGGCCAAAATCAAAAGCTGGCTATGCGAGAAGCATCTGGCGGACAGTCCGGAATCACCTACCGGGCATGCAGGAACCATCTCTCAGATGTAACGGAACCACGAGCCGGACACGCTGGAACCACGTCCTGGACAGACTGGAACCACCTGCCGAGCACTCCAGAACCACCTGCACGACTCGCACGACCCACGTGCTGGACACGCCAAAATGAACTTTCAGCTACACCAGAACCACTTACCCGACACTCCAGAATCACCTGCCTGGCATGCCAGAACCACCTCTCACACGTTCCAGAAGCACGTGCCGGACATGCCGGAACGACCTATCGGACAGAACGGAACCACCTGCCAGACACGCCGGAACCACCTGCTGAACACGCCACAGCCACCAGCTCGACTCGCCGGATCCACCGGCCGGACAGACCAATATCAACTGCTGGCTATGCCAGAACCACCTGGGGGACAGTCCGGAATCACCTGCCAGCCATGGCGGAACCACCTTTCAGACGTACAAGAACCACGTGCCGGACAAGCTGGAAACACTTACTGGACAGACTGGAACCACCTGCCGGCCACGCCTGAACCACCTGCCGAGCACGATGGAACCACCTGCCGGACATGCCAAAATCACCTGCGGGCTACACCAGAACCACTTGGAGAACTCTCCGGGATGACATGCCGGGCATGCTGGAACCACCTCTCAAACGTACCAGAAGCACGTGGCGGACACCCCAGCACCACCTGCCGGACAGACCGCAACCACCTGCCGGACACGCCGGAACCACATGCCGGACACGCCGGAAGCACCTGCTGAGCATGCCTGAGCCACCTGCTCGACTCGCAAGAAACACCTGCCGGACACGCCAAAATCACCTGCCGGCTACCCCACAACCACTGGGCAGACACTCCGGTATCATCTTACGGTCATGCCGGAACCACCTCTCAGAGGTGCCAGAACCACATGCCGGAGAGACTGGAAGCAACCGCCGAACTCGCCGGAAACACCTGCTGGACATGCAGGAACCACCTGAATGACAGTCCAAAATCATATGCCGTCTATGCCAAAACCACTTGGTGGACAATCCAGAATCACCTGGAGGGCATGCCGGAACCACGTCATGGACAGACTGCAAACACCTGCCGGACACGCCGGAACCACCTGCTCGACTCGCCAGAACCACCTGCCGATCACGCAAAAATCACCTGCCGGCTACGCCACAACCAGTTGCTGAACACTTTGGAATCACCTGCCAGGCTTGCTGGAACCACCTGCCAGTCATGCCAAAATCACCTGCCAACTACGCCAGAACCGCTTGACGGACACTGCGGAAACACCTGTCGGGCCGGCTGGAACCACATCTCAGACGTGCCAGAAACGTGTTCATGAGATGCTGGAACCACACCCCGAACAGACGGATGCCACCTGCCAGAACCGCCTGAACCACCTGCTGAGCACGCTGGAACCACCTGCTCGACTCACCGGTACCACCTTCCTGACACGCCAAAATCACCTGCTGGGTATGCCAGAACCACTTTGCGGACACTCCGGAATCATCTGCCGGACATGCCAGAACCAGCTCTCAGACACACCAGAACCAAGTGCCGGAGACGCCGGAAGCACCTGCCGAGCATGCCGGAGCCCCCTGCTCGACTCGCCAGGAACACCTGCCGGACACGGCAAAATCACCTGCCGGGTACGCCAGAACCACCTGGCGGACACTACGGAATCACCTGCCGCGCATGCCGGAACCACCTCTCAGACGTGCCGGAAGCACGTGCCAGACACGCCGGAAACACCTACCGGACAGACCGGAACCACCTGCCAAGAACGCCGGAGCCACCTGTTCGACTCGCTGGAACCACCTGCCGGACAGGCCAATATCAACTGCTGGCTATGCCAGAACCACCTGGGGGACAGTCCGGGATCACCTGCCAGCCATGGCGGAACCACCTCTCAGACGTACCAGAACCACCTGCCGGAGAAGCTGGAAACACGTCCTGGACAGACTGGAACCACGTGACGGCCATGCCTGAACCACCTGCCGAGCACGGCGGAACCACCTGCCGGACACGCCAAAATCGCCTGCGGGCTATGCCAGAACCACTTGGACGACTCTCCGAAATGACCTGCCGGGCATGTTGGAACCACCTCTCAGACGTGCCAGAAGCACGTGGCGGACATTCCGGAATCACCTGTTGGGCATACGCAACCACCTCTGAGACGTACCAGAACCACGTGCCATGCATGCCGGAACCACCTACCGGACAGACCGGAATCAACTTTTGGGCATGCCGGAACCACCAGTCAGATGTGCCAGAAACACATGCCGGAGACGCTGGAAGCACCTGCCGAGCACGTCGCAACCACCTGCTCAACTTGCCTGAACCACCTGCCGGACACGCCAAAATCACCTGCCCGCTACACCAGCACCACTTCGGGGACAAGCCGGAATCACGTGAGGGGCATGCCGGCACAGCCTCTCAGACTGAACCTCGTGCCGGACACCACAGAACCACCTGCCGCACAGACCGGAACCACCTGCCGGACACGCCGGAACCACCGGCTCGACCCGCCGGAACGACCGCTGGACATGCAAACTCACCTGCCGGCTACGCCGGAAACACTTGGCGAACACTCCGGAATCACCTGCCGGGCATGCCGGAACCACCTCTCAGATATGCCAGAACCACGTGCCAATGACCCCGGAAGCACCTGCCGAGCACGCCGGAACCACCTGCTCGACTCGCCAGAACCACCTGCCGGACACGCCAAAATCACCTGCCGGCTACGCCACAACCAGTTGGGGAACACTTCGGAATCACCTGCCGGGCTTGCTGGAACCACCTGCCGGTCATGCCAAAATCACCTGCCAACTACGCCAGTACCACTTGGCGGACACTGTGGAAACACCTGTCGGGCCGGCCGGAACCACATCTCAGACGTGCCAGAACCATGTGCATGCGATGCTGGAACCACACCCCAAACAGACGGAAAGCACCTGCCAGCCCCGTCTGAACAACCTGCCGAGCACGCCGGAGCCACCTGCTCGACTCGCCGGAACCACCTACCTGACATGCCCAAATCACCAGATGGGTATGCCAGAACCACTTGGCGGACACTCCGGAATCATCTGCCGGACATGCCGGAACCAGCTCTCAGACACACCAGAACCAAGTGCCGGAGACGCCGGAAGCACCTGCCGAGCATGCCGGAGCCACCTGCTCGACTCGCCAGAAACACCTGCCGGACACGCCAAAATCAACTGCCGGGTACGCCAGAACCACCTGGCGGACACTCCGAAATCACCTGTCACGCATGCCGGAACCACCTCTCAGACGTGCCTGAAGCACGTGCCGGACACGCCGGAATCACCTACCGGACAGACCGGAACCACCGGCCGAGCACGCCGGAGCCACCTGTTCGACTCGCTGGAACCACCTGCCGGACAGGCCAATATTAACTGCTGGCTATGCCAGAACCACCTGGGGGACGGTCCGGAATCGCCTGCCAGCCATGGCGGAACCACCTCTCACACGTACCAGAACCACCTGCCGGAGAAGCTGGAAACACGTCCTGGACAGTCTGGAACCACCTGCCGGCCAAGCCTGAACCACCTGCCAAGCACAACGGAACAACCGGCTAGACACGCCAAAATCACCTGCGTGTTATGCCAGAACCACTTGGAGTACTCTCTTGGATGACCTGACGGGCATGCCAGAACCACCTCTCAGACGTGCCAGAACCATGTGGCGGACAGTCCGGAATCACCTGTTGGGCATGCGCAACCACCTCTGAGACGTACCAGGACCACATGCCGTGCAGGCTGGAACCACCTACCGGACAGACCGGAATCACCTTTCGGGCATGCCGGAACCACCTGTCAGATGTGCCAGAAACACGTGCCGGAGACGCCGGAAGCACCTGCCAAGCACGTTGGAACCACCTGCTCAACTCGCCTGAACCACCTGACTGACATGCCAAAATCACCTGCCGACTATGCCAGAACCACTTGGCGAACACTCTGGAATCACTTGCCGGGCATGCAGGAACCACCTCTCAGACATGCCAGAACCCCATGCCAATGACCCCGGAAGCAGCAGCCGAGCACGCCGGAACCACCTGCTCGACTCGCCAGAACCACCTGCCGATCACGCAAAAATCACCTGCCGGCTACGCCACAACCAGTTGCTGAACACTTTGGAATCACTTGCCAGGCTTGCTGGAACCACCTGCCAGTCATGCCAAAATCACCTGCCAACTACGTCAGAACCGCTTGGCGGACACTGCGGAAACACCTGTCGGGCCGGCTGGAACCACATCTTAGACGTGCCAGAAACGTGTTCATGAGATGCTGGAACCACACCCCGAACAGACGGATACCACCTGCCAGAACCGCCTGAACCACCTGCTGAGCAAGCCAGAACCACCTGCTCGACTCACCGGTACCACCTCCCTGACACGCCAAAATCACATGCTGGGTATGCCAGAACCACTTGGCGGACACTCCGGAATCATCTGCCGGACATGCCGGAACCAGCTCTCAGACACACCAGAACCAAGTGCCGGACACGCCGGAAGCACCTGCCGAGCATGCCGGAGCCACCTGCTCGACTCGCAAGAAACACCTGCCGGACACGCCAAAATCACCTGCCGAGTACGCCAGAACCACTTGGCGGACACTCCGGAATCACAGGTCGGGCATGCCGGAACCACCTCTCAGACTTGCCAGAACCATGTTCCGGACACGCCGGTACCACCTGCCGAGTATGCCGGAACCACCTGATCCACTCCCGAGGACCACCTGCTGGACACGCCAGAATCACCTGCTGGCTACGCCAGAACCACTCGACAGACACTCCGGAATAACCTGCCGGGCATGCCGGAACCACCTCTTAGACATGCCAGAAGGACGTGTCGGACACGCCGGAAACACCTACCGGACAGACCGGAACCACCTGCCAGACATCCCGGAACCACTTGCCGAGCACGCCGGAGCCGCCTGCTCGATAGGCCGGAACCACCTGCCAGACAGGCCAAAATCAACAGCTGGCTATGCTAGAAACACCTGGCGGACAGTCCAAAATCACCTGCCTGGCATGCAGGAACCACCTCTCAGACGTAACAGAACCACGTTCTGGACACGCTGGAACCACATCCTGGACAGACTGGAACCACCTGCCGAGCTCACCGGAACCACCTGCTCGACTGGCAGGACAATCGTGCCGGACACGCCAAAAGGAACTGCCGGCTACACCAGAACCACTTAACTGACACTCCAGAATCACCTGCCTGGCATGCCAGAACCACCTCTCAGACGTGCCAGAAGCACGTGCCGGACATGCCGGAACGACCTACGGGACAGACCGGAACCACCTGCCTGACATGCCGGAACCACCTGCCGAGCACGCCAGAGCCACCTGCTCCCCTTGCCGGAACCACCTGCCAGACAGGCCAAAATCAACAGCTGGCTATGCGAGAACCACCTGGGGGACAGTCCGGAATCACCTGCCAGCCATGGCGGAACCACCTCTCAGACGTACCAGAACCACGTGCCGGACAATCTGGAAACACGTACTGGACAGACTGGAACCACCTGCCGGCCACGCCTGAACCACCTGCCGAGCACGACGGAACCACCTGCCGGACACGCCAAAATCACCTGCGGGCTACTCCACAACCACTTGGAGGACTCTCCGGGATGACCAGCCGGGCATGCTGGAACCACCTCTCAGACGTGCCAGAACCATGTGGCAGACAGTCCGGAATCACCTGTTGGGCATGTGGAACCACCTCAGAGACGTACCAGAACCACCTTCCGGACACGCCAAAATCACCTGCCGGCTACGCCAGAACCACTTGGCGGACACTCCGGAATCACCTGCCGGGCATGCCAGCACAACCTCTCAGAAGTGCCAGAAGCACGTGCCGGACTGGCCGGAACCATCTCCCGGACAGACTGGAACCACAGGAAACACTCGCCAGAACCACCGCTTGACTCACCGGTCCCACCTGCAGGACACACCAAAATCACCTGCCCGCTACACCAGAACCACTTGGGGCACAAGCCGGAATCACGTGAAGGGCATGCCGGCACAACCTCACAGACGTGCCAGAACCTCCTGCCGGACACCTCAGAACCACCTGCCAGACAGACTGCAACCACCTGCCGGACACGCGGGAACCACCGGCTCGACCCGCCGGAACCACTGCCAGACATGCAAAATCACCTGCCGGCTACACCAGAACCACTTGGCAAACACTCCGGAATCACCTCCCGGGCATGCCGGAACCACCTCTCAGACATGCCAGAACCACGTGCCAATGACACCAGAAGCACCTGCCGAGCATGCCGGAACCACCTGCTCGACTCGCCAGAACCACCTGCCAGTCATGCAAAAATCACCTGCCGGCTTCGCCACAACCAGTTGGTGAACACTTCCCCATCACCTGCCGGGCTTGCTGGAACCACCTGCCGGTCATGGCAAAATCACCTGCCAACTACGCCAGAACCACTTGTCGACACTGCGGAAACACCTGTCGGGCCGGCCAGAACTACATCTCAGACGTGCCAGAACCTTGTGCGTGTGATGCCGGAACCACACCCCGAACAGACGGAGACCACCTGCCAGACCCGCCTGAACCACCTGCCGAGCACGCCGGAGCCACCTGTTCGACTCACCGGAAGCAGCTGCCAGACAGGCCAAAATCAACAGCTGGCTATGCGAGAACCATCTGGCGGACAGTCCGGAATCACCTCCCGGGCATGCAGGAACCACCTCTCAGATGTAACGGAACCACGAGCCGGACACGCAGGAACCACGTCCTGGACAGACTGGAACCACCTGCCGAGCACTCCGGAACCACCTGCTCGATTCGCACGACCCACGTGCTGGACACGCCAAAATGAACTTTCGGCTACACCAGAACCACTTACCCGACACTCCAGAATCACCTGCCTGGCATGCCAGAACCACCTCTCACACGTTCCAGAAGCACGTGGCGGACATGCCGGAACGACCTATCGGACAGAACGGAACCACCTGCCAGACACGCCGGAACCACCTGCTGAACACGCCAAAGCCACCTGCTCGACTCGCCGGATCCACCGGCAGGACAGGCCAATATCAACTGCTGGCTATGCCAGAACCACCTGGGGGACAGTCTGGAATCACCTGCCAGCCATGGCGGAACCACCTCTCAGACGTACAAGAACCACGTGCCGGACAAGCTGGAAACACTTACTGGACAGACTGGAACCACCTGCCGGCCACGCCTGAACCACCTGCCGAGCACGATGGAACCACCTGCCGGACACGCCAAAATCACATGTGGGCTACACCAGGAACACTTGGAGAACTCTCCGGGATGACCTGCCGGGCATGCTGGAACCACCTCTCAGACGTACCAGAAGCACGTTGCGGACACCCCAGCACCACCTGCCGGACAGAGCGCAACCACCTGCCGGACAGGCCGGAACCACCGGCTCGACCCGTCGGAACCACCGCCGGACATGCAAAATCACCTGCCGGCTACGCCAGAACCACTTGGCGAACACTCCGGAATCACCTGCCGGGCATGCCGGAACCACCTCTCAGACATGCCAGAACCATGTGCCAATGACCCCGGAAGCACCTGCCGAGCACGCAGGAGCCACCTGCTCGACTCGCCAGAACCACCTGCCGGACACGCCAAAATCACCTGCCGGCTACGCCACAACCACTCGGCAGACACTCCGGTATCAGCTGCCGGGCATGCCGGAACCACCTCTCAGAGTTGCCAGTACCACATGACAGAGAGACTGGAAGCAACTGCCGAACTCGCCGGAAACACCTGCTGGACATGCCAGAACCACCTGCCTGACAGTCCAAAATCATATGCCGGCTATGCCAAAACCACTTGGTGGACACTCCAGAATCACCTGGAGGGCATGCCGGAACCACGTCATGGACAGACTGCAAACACCTGCCGGACACGCCAGAACCACCTTCTCGACTCGCCAGAACCACCTGCCGGACACGCCAAAATCACCTGCCGGCTACGCCACAACCACTCGGCAGGCACTCCGGTATCAGCTGCCGGGCATGCCGGAACCACCTCTCAGAGGTGCCGGAACCACATGCCGGAGAGACTGGAAGCAACTGCCGAACTCGCCGGAAACACCTGCTGGACATGCCGGAACCACCTGCCTGACAGTCCAAAATCATATGCCGGCTATGCCAAAACCACTTGGTGGACAATCCAGAATCACCTGGAGGGCATGCCGGAACCACGTCATGGACAGACTGCAAACACCTGCCGGACACGCCAGAACCACCTTCTCGACTCGCCAGAACCACCTGCCGGACACGCCAAAATCACCTTCCGGCTACGCCACAACCACTGGGCAGAGACTCCGGAACCACCTCCAGGACAGACCGGAATCACCTGCCGGACACGCCGGCACCACCTGCTCGACTCGCCAGAACCACCTGCCGCACACGCCAAAATCACCTGCCAGGTATGCCAGAACCACTTTGTGGACACTCCGAAATCATCTCCGGATATGCCAGAACCAGCTCTCAGACACACCAGAACCACATGCCGGACACGCCGGAAGCACCTGCTGAGCATGCCTGAGCCACCTGCTCGACTCGCAAGAAACACCTGCCGGACACGCCAAAATCACCTGCCGGCTACCCCACAACCACTGGGCAGACACTCCGGTATCATCTTACGGTCATGCCGGAACCACCTCTCAGAGGTGCCAGAACCACATGCCGGAGAGACTGGAAGCAACCGCCGAACTCGCCGGAAACACCTGCTGGACATGCAGGAACCACCTGAATGACAGTCCAAAATCATATGCCGTCTATGCCAAAACCACTTGGTGGACAATCCAGAATCACCTGGAGGGCATGCCGGAACCACGTCATGGACAGACTGCAAACACCTGCCGGACACGCCGGAACCACCTGCTCGACTCGCCAGAACCACCTGCCGATCACGCAAAAATCACCTGCCGGCTACGCCACAACCAGTTGCTGAACACTTTGGAATCACCTGCCAGGCTTGCTGGAACCACCTGCCAGTCATGCCAAAATCACCTGCCAACTACGCCAGAACCGCTTGACGGACACTGCGGAAACACCTGTCGGGCCGGCTGGAACCACATCTCAGACGTGCCAGAAACGTGTTCATGAGATGCTGGAACCACACCCCGAACAGACGGATGCCACCTGCCAGAACCGCCTGAACCACCTGCTGAGCACGCTGGAACCACCTGCTCGACTCACCGGTACCACCTTCCTGACACGCCAAAATCACCTGCTGGGTATGCCAGAACCACTTTGCGGACACTCCGGAATCATCTGCCGGACATGCCGGAACCAGCTCTCAGACACACCAGAACCAAGTGCCGGAGACGCCGGAAGCACCTGCCGAGCATGCCGGAGCCCCCTGCTCGACTCGCCAGGAACACCTGCCGGACACGGCAAAATCACCTGCCGGGTACGCCAGAACCACCTGGCGGACACTACGGAATCACCTGCCGCGCATGCCGGAACCACCTCTCAGACGTGCCGGAAGCACGTGCCAGACACGCCGGAAACACCTACCGGACAGACCGGAACCACCTGCCAAGAACGCCGGAGCCACCTGTTCGACTCGCTGGAACCACCTGCCGGACAGGCCAATATCAACTGCTGGCTATGCCAGAACCACCTGGGGGACAGTCCGGGATCACCTGCCAGCCATGGCGGAACCACCTCTCAGACGTACCAGAACCACCTGCCGGAGAAGCTGGAAACACGTCCTGGACAGACTGGAACCACGTGACGGCCATGCCTGAACCACCTGCCGAGCACGGCGGAACCACCTGCCGGACACGCCAAAATCGCCTGCGGGCTATGCCAGAACCACTTGGACGACTCTCCGAAATGAACTGCCAGGCATGTTGGAACCACCTCTCAGACGTGCCAGAAGCACGTGGCGGACATTCCGGAATCACCTGTTGGGCATACGCAACCACCTCTGAGACGTACCAGAACCACGTGCCATGCATGCCGGAACCACCTACCGGACAGACCGGAATCAACTTTTGGGCATGCCGGAACCACCAGTCAGATGTGCCAGAAACACATGCCGGAGACGCTGGAAGCACCTGCCGAGCACGTCGCACCACCTGCTCAACTTGCCTGAACCACCTGCCGGACACGCCAAAATCACCTGCCCGCTACACCAGCACCACTTCGGGGACAAGCCGGAATCACGTGAGGGGCATGCCGGCACAGCCTCTCAGACTGAACCTCGTGCCGGACACCACAGAACCACCTGCCGCACAGACCGGAACCACCTGCCGGACACGCCGGAACCACCGGCTCGACCCGCCGGAACGACCGCTGGACATGCAAAATCACCTGCCGGCTACGCCGGAAACACTTGGCGAACACTCCGGAATCACCTGCCGGGCATGCCGGAACCACCTCTCAGATATGCCAGAACCACGTGCCAATGACCCCGGAAGCACCTGCCGAGCACGCCGGAACCACCTGCTCGACTCGCCAGAACCACCTGCCGGACACGCCAAAATCACCTGCCGGCTACGCCACAACCAGTTGGGGAACACTTCGGAATCACCTGCCGGGCTTGCTGGAACCACCTGCCGGTCATGCCAAAATCACCTGCCAACTACGCCAGTACCACTTGGCGGACACTGTGGAAACACCTGTCGGGCCGGCCGGAACCACATCTCAGACGTGCCAGAACCATGTGCATGCGATGCTGGAACCACACCCCAAACAGACGGAAAGCACCTGCCAGCCCCGTCTGAACAACCTGCCGAGCACGCCGGAGCCACCTGCTCGACTCGCCGGAACCACCTACCTGACATGCCCAAATCACCAGATGGGTATGCCAGAACCACTTGGCGGACACTCCGGAATCATCTGCCGGACATGCCGGAACCAGCTCTCAGACACACCAGAACCAAGTGCCGGAGACGCCGGAAGCACCTGCCGAGCATGCCGGAGCCACCTGCTCGACTCGCCAGAAACACCTGCCGGACACGCCAAAATCAACTGCCGGGTACGCCAGAACCACCTGGCGGACACTCCGAAATCACCTGTCACGCATGCCGGAACCACCTCTCAGACGTGCCTGAAGCACGTGCCGGACACGCCGGAATCACCTACCGGACAGACCGGAACCACCGGCCGAGCACGCCGGAGCCACCTGTTCGACTCGCTGGAACCACCTGCCGGACAGGCCAATATTAACTGCTGGCTATGCCAGAACCACCTGGGGGACGGTCCGGAATCGCCTGCCAGCCATGGCGGAACCACCTCTCACACGTACCAGAACCACCTGCCGGAGAAGCTGGAAACACGTCCTGGACAGTCTGGAACCACCTGCCGGCCAAGCCTGAACCACCTGCCAAGCACAACGGAACAACCGGCTAGACACGCCAAAATCACCTGCGTGTTATGCCAGAACCACTTGGAGTACTCTCTTGGATGACCTGACGGGCATGCCAGAACCACCTCTCAGACGTGCCAGAACCATGTGGCGGACAGTCCGGAATCACCTGTTGGGCATGCGCAACCACCTCTGAGACGTACCAGGACCACATGCCGTGCAGGCTGGAACCACCTACCGGACAGACCGGAATCACCTTTCGGGCATGCCGGAACCACCTGTCAGATGTGCCAGAAACACGTGCCGGAGACGCCGGAAGCACCTGCCAAGCACGTTGGAACCACCTGCTCAACTCGCCTGAACCACCTGACTGACATGCCAAAATCACCTGCCGACTATGCCAGAACCACTTGGCGAACACTCTGGAATCACTTGCCGGGCATGCAGGAACCACCTCTCAGACATGCCAGAACCCCATGCCAATGACCCCGGAAGCAGCAGCCGAGCACGCCGGAACCACCTGCTCGACTCGCCAGAACCACCTGCCGATCACGCAAAAATCACCTGCCGGCTACGCCACAACCAGTTGGTGAACACTTTGGAATCACTTGCCAGGCTTGCTGGAACCACCTGCCAGTCATGCCAAAATCACCTGCCAACTACGTCAGAACCGCTTGGCGGACACTGCGGAAACACCTGTCGGGCCGGCTGGAACCACATCTTAGACGTGCCAGAAACGTGTTCATGAGATGCTGGAACCACACCCCGAACAGACGGATACCACCTGCCAGAACCGCCTGAACCACCTGCTGAGCAAGCCAGAACCACCTGCTCGACTCACCGGTACCACCTCCCTGACACGCCAAAATCACATGCTGGGTATGCCAGAACCACTTGGCGGACACTCCGGAATCATCTGCCGGACATGCCGGAACCAGCTCTCAGACACACCAGAACCAAGTGCCGGACACGCCGGAAGCACCTGCCGAGCATGCCGGAGCCACCTGCTCGACTCGCAAGAAACACCTGCCGGACACGCCAAAATCACCTGCCGAGTACGCCAGAACCACTTGGCGGACACTCCGGAATCACAGGTCGGGCATGCCGGAACCACCTCTCAGACTTGCCAGAACCATGTTCCGGACACGCCGGTACCACCTGCCGAGTATGCCGGAACCACCTGATCCACTCCCGAGGACCACCTGCTGGACACGCCAGAATCACCTGCTGGCTACGCCAGAACCACTCGACAGACACTCCGGAATAACCTGCCGGGCATGCCGGAACCACCTCTTAGACATGCCAGAAGGACGTGTCGGACACGCCGGAAACACCTACCGGACAGACCGGAACCACCTGCCAGACATCCCGGAACCACTTGCCGAGCACGCCGGAGCCGCCTGCTCGATAGGCCGGAACCACCTGCCAGACAGGCCAAAATCAACAGCTGGCTATGCTAGAAACACCTGGCGGACAGTCCAAAATCACCTGCCTGGCATGCAGGAACCACCTCTCAGACGTAACAGAACCACGTTCTGGACACGCTGGAACCACATCCTGGACAGACTGGAACCACCTGCCGAGCTCACCGGAACCACCTGCTCGACTGGCAGGACAATCGTGCCGGACACGCCAAAAGGAACTGCCGGCTACACCAGAACCACTTAACTGACACTCCAGAATCACCTGCCTGGCATGCCAGAACCACCTCTCAGACGTGCCAGAAGCACGTGCCGGACATGCCGGAACGACCTACGGGACAGACCGGAACCACCTGCCTGACATGCCGGAACCACCTGCCGAGCACGCCAGAGCCACCTGCTCCCCTTGCCGGAACCACCTGCCAGACAGGCCAAAATCAACAGCTGGCTATGCGAGAACCACCTGGGGGACAGTCCGGAATCACCTGCCAGCCATGGCGGAACCACCTCTCAGACGTACCAGAACCACGTGCCGGACAATCTGGAAACACGTACTGGACAGACTGGAACCACCTGCCGGCCACGCCTGAACCACCTGCCGAGCACGACGGAACCACCTGCCGGACACGCCAAAATCACCTGCGGGCTACTCCACAACCACTTGGAGGACTCTCCGGGATGACCAGCCGGGCATGCTGGAACCACCTCTCAGACGTGCCAGAACCATGTGGCAGACAGTCCGGAATCACCTGTTGGGCATGTGGAACCACCTCAGAGACGTACCAGAACCACCTTCCGGACACGCCAAAATCACCTGCCGGCTACGCCAGAACCACTTGGCGGACACTCCGGAATCACCTGCCGGGCATGCCAGCACAACCTCTCAGAAGTGCCAGAAGCACGTGCCGGACTGGCCGGAACCATCTCCCGGACAGACTGGAACCACAGGAAACACTCGCCAGAACCACCGCTTGACTCACCGGTCCCACCTGCAGGACACACCAAAATCACCTGCCCGCTACACCAGAACCACTTGGGGCACAAGCCGGAATCACGTGAAGGGCATGCCGGCACAACCTCACAGACGTGCCAGAACCTCCTGCCGGACACCTCAGAACCACCTGCCAGACAGACTGCAACCACCTGCCGGACACGCGGGAACCACCGGCTCGACCCGCCGGAACCACTGCCAGACATGCAAAATCACCTGCCGGCTACACCAGAACCACTTGGCAAACACTCCGGAATCACCTCCCGGGCATGCCGGAACCACCTCTCAGACATGCCAGAACCACGTGCCAATGACACCAGAAGCACCTGCCGAGCATGCCGGAACCACCTGCTCGACTCGCCAGAACCACCTGCCAGTCATGCAAAAATCACCTGCCGGCTTCGCCACAACCAGTTGGTGAACACTTCCCCATCACCTGCCGGGCTTGCTGGAACCACCTGCCGGTCATGGCAAAATCACCTGCCAACTACGCCAGAACCACTTGTCGACACTGCGGAAACACCTGTCGGGCCGGCCAGAACTACATCTCAGACGTGCCAGAACCTTGTGCGTGTGATGCCGGAACCACACCCCGAACAGACGGAGACCACCTGCCAGACCCGCCTGAACCACCTGCCGAGCACGCCGGAGCCACCTGTTCGACTCACCGGAAGCACCTGCCAGACAGGCCAAAATCAACAGCTGGCTATGCGAGAACCATCTGGCGGACAGTCCGGAATCACCTCCCGGGCATGCAGGAACCACCTCTCAGATGTAACGGAACCACGAGCCGGACACGCAGGAACCACGTCCTGGACAGACTGGAACCACCTGCCGAGCACTCCGGAACCACCTGCTCGATTCGCACGACCCACGTGCTGGACACGCCAAAATGAACTTTCGGCTACACCAGAACCACTTACCCGACACTCCAGAATCACCTGCCTGGCATGCCAGAACCACCTCTCACACGTTCCAGAAGCACGTGGCGGACATGCCGGAACGACCTATCGGACAGAACGGAACCACCTGCCAGACACGCCGGAACCACCTGCTGAACACGCCAAAGCCACCTGCTCGACTCCCCGGATCCACCGGCAGGACAGGCCAATATCAACTGCTGGCTATGCCAGAACCACCTGGGGGACAGTCTGGAATCACCTGCCAGCCATGGCGGAACCACCTCTCAGACGTACAAGAACCACGTGCCGGACAAGCTGGAAACACTTACTGGACAGACTGGAACCACCTGCCGGCCACGCCTGAACCACCTGCCGAGCACGATGGAACCACCTGCCGGACACGCCAAAATCACATGTGGGCTACACCAGGAACACTTGGAGAACTCTCCGGGATGACCTGCCGGGCATGCTGGAACCACCTCTCAGACGTACCAGAAGCACGTTGCGGACACCCCAGCACCACCTGCCGGACAGAGCGCAACCACCTGCCGGACAGGCCGGAACCACCGGCTCGACCCGTCGGAACCACCGCCGGACATGCAAAATCACCTGCCGGCTACGCCAGAACCACTTGGCGAACACTCCGGAATCACCTGCCGGGCATGCCGGAACCACCTCTCAGACATGCCAGAACCATGTGCCAATGACCCCGGAAGCACCTGCCGAGCACGCAGGAGCCACCTGCTCGACTCGCCAGAACCACCTGCCGGACACGCCAAAATCACCTGCCGGCTACGCCACAACCACTCGGCAGACACTCCGGTATCAGCTGCCGGGCATGCCGGAACCACCTCTCAGAGTTGCCAGTACCACATGACAGAGAGACTGGAAGCAACTGCCGAACTCGCCGGAAACACCTGCTGGACATGCCAGAACCACCTGCCTGACAGTCCAAAATCATATGCCGGCTATGCCAAAACCACTTGGTGGACACTCCAGAATCACCTGGAGGGCATGCCGGAACCACGTCATGGACAGACTGCAAACACCTGCCGGACACGCCAGAACCACCTTCTCGACTCGCCAGAACCACCTGCCGGACACGCCAAAATCACCTGCCGGCTACGCCACAACCACTCGGCAGGCACTCCGGTATCAGCTGCCGGGCATGCCGGAACCACCTCTCAGAGGTGCCGGAACCACATGCCGGAGAGACTGGAAGCAACTGCCGAACTCGCCGGAAACACCTGCTGGACATGCCGGAACCACCTGCCTGACAGTCCAAAATCATATGCCGGCTATGCCAAAACCACTTGGTGGACAATCCAGAATCACCTGGAGGGCATGCCGGAACCACGTCATGGACAGACTGCAAACACCTGCCGGACACGCCAGAACCACCTTCTCGACTCGCCAGAACCACCTGCCGGACACGCCAAAATCACCTTCCGGCTACGCCACAACCACTGGGCAGAGACTCCGGAACCACCTCCAGGACAGACCGGAATCACCTGCCGGACACGCCGGCACCACCTGCTCGACTCGCCAGAACCACCTGCCGCACACGCCAAAATCACCTGCCAGGTATGCCAGAACCACTTTGTGGACACTCCGAAATCATCTCCGGATATGCCAGAACCAGCTCTCAGACACACCAGAACCACATGCCGGACACGCCGGAAGCACCTGCTGAGCATGCCTGAGCCACCTGCTCGACTCGCAAGAAACACCTGCCGGACACGCCAAAATCACCTGCCGGCTACCCCACAACCACTGGGCAGACACTCCGGTATCATCTTACGGTCATGCCGGAACCACCTCTCAGAGGTGCCAGAACCACATGCCGGAGAGACTGGAAGCAACCGCCGAACTCGCCGGAAACACCTGCTGGACATGCAGGAACCACCTGAATGACAGTCCAAAATCATATGCCGTCTATGCCAAAACCACTTGGTGGACAATCCAGAATCACCTGGAGGGCATGCCGGAACCACGTCATGGACAGACTGCAAACACCTGCCGGACACGCCGGAACCACCTGCTCGACTCGCCAGAACCACCTGCCGATCACGCAAAAATCACCTGCCGGCTACGCCACAACCAGTTGCTGAACACTTTGGAATCACCTGCCAGGCTTGCTGGAACCACCTGCCAGTCATGCCAAAATCACCTGCCAACTACGCCAGAACCGCTTGACGGACACTGCGGAAACACCTGTCGGGCCGGCTGGAACCACATCTCAGACGTGCCAGAAACGTGTTCATGAGATGCTGGAACCACACCCCGAACAGACGGATGCCACCTGCCAGAACCGCCTGAACCACCTGCTGAGCACGCTGGAACCACCTGCTCGACTCACCGGTACCACCTTCCTGACACGCCAAAATCACCTGCTGGGTATGCCAGAACCACTTTGCGGACACTCTGGAATCATCTGCCGGACATGCCGGAACCAGCTCTCAGACACACCAGAACCAAGTGCCGGAGACGCCGGAAGCACCTGCCGAGCATGCCGGAGCCCCCTGCTCGACTCGCCAGGAACACCTGCCGGACACGGCAAAATCACCTGCCGGGTACGCCAGAACCACCTGGCGGACACTACGGAATCACCTGCCGCGCATGCCGGAACCACCTCTCAGACGTGCCGGAAGCACGTGCCAGACACGCCGGAAACACCTACCGGACAGACCGGAACCACCTGCCAAGAACGCCGGAGCCACCTGTTCGACTCGCTGGAACCACCTGCCGGACAGGCCAATATCAACTGCTGGCTATGCCAGAACCACCTGGGGGACAGTCCGGGATCACCTGCCAGCCATGGCGGAACCACCTCTCAGACGTACCAGAACCACCTGCCGGAGAAGCTGGAAACACGTCCTGGACAGACTGGAACCACGTGACGGCCATGCCTGAACCACCTGCCGAGCACGGCGGAACCACCTGCCGGACACGCCAAAATCGCCTGCGGGCTATGCCAGAACCACTTGGACGACTCTCCGAAATGACCTGCCAGGCATGTTGGAACCACCTCTCAGACGTGCCAGAAGCACGTGGCGGACATTCCGGAATCACCTGTTGGGCATACGCAACCACCTCTGAGACGTACCAGAACCACGTGCCATGCATGCCGGAACCACCTACCGGACAGACCGGAATCAACTTTTGGGCATGCCGGAACCACCAGTCAGATGTGCCAGAAACACATGCCGGAGACGCTGGAAGCACCTGCCGAGCACGTCGCACCACCTGCTCAACTTGCCTGAACCACCTGCCGGACACGCCAAAATCACCTGCCCGCTACACGAGCACCACTTCGGGGACAAGCCGGAATCACGTGAGGGGCATGCCGGCACAGCCTCTCAGACTGAACCTCGTGCCGGACACCACAGAACCACCTGCCGCACAGACCGGAACCACCTGCCGGACACGCCGGAACCACCGGCTCGACCCGCCGGAACGACCGCTGGACATGCAAAATCACCTGCCGGCTACGCCGGAAACACTTGGCGAACACTCCGGAATCACCTGCCGGGCATGCCGGAACCACCTCTCAGATATGCCAGAACCACGTGCCAATGACCCCGGAAGCACCTGCCGAGCACGCCGGAACCACCTGCTCGACTCGCCAGAACCACCTGCCGGACATGCCAAAATCACCTGCCGGCTACGCCACAACCAGTTGGGGAACACTTCGGAATCACCTGCCGGGCTTGCTGGAACCACCTGCCGGTCATGCCAAAATCACCTGCCAACTACGCCAGTACCACTTGGCGGACACTGTGGAAACACCTGTCGGGCCGGCCGGAACCACATCTCAGACGTGCCAGAACCATGTGCATGCGATGCTGGAACCACACCCCAAACAGACGGAAAGCACCTGCCAGCCCCGTCTGAACAACCTGCCGAGCACGCCGGAGCCACCTGCTCGACTCGCCGGAACCACCTACCTGACATGCCCAAATCACCAGATGGGTATGCCAGAACCACTTGGCGGACACTCCGGAATCATCTGCCGGACATGCCGGAACCAGCTCTCAGACACACCAGAACCAAGTGCCGGAGACGCCGGAAGCACCTGCCGAGCATGCCGGAGCCACCTGCTCGACTCGCCAGAAACACCTGCCGGACACGCCAAAATCAACTGCCGGGTACGCCAGAACCACCTGGCGGACACTCCGAAATCACCTGTCACGCATGCCGGAACCACCTCTCAGACGTGCCTGAAGCACGTGCCGGACACGCCGGAATCACCTACCGGACAGACCGGAACCACCGGCCGAGCACGCCGGAGCCACCTGTTCGACTCGCTGGAACCACCTGCCGGACAGGCCAATATTAACTGCTGGCTATGCCAGAACCACCTGGGGGACGGTCCGGAATCGCCTGCCAGCCATGGCGGAACCACCTCTCACACGTACCAGAACCACCTGCCGGAGAAGCTGGAAACACGTCCTGGACAGTCTGGAACCACCTGCCGGCCAAGCCTGAACCACCTGCCAAGCACAACGGAACAACCGGCTAGACACGCCAAAATCACCTGCGTGTTATGCCAGAACCACTTGGAGTACTCTCTTGGATGACCTGACGGGCATGCCAGAACCACCTCTCAGACGTGCCAGAACCATGTGGCGGACAGTCCGGAATCACCTGTTGGGCATGCGCAACCACCTCTGAGACGTACCAGGACCACATGCCGTGCAGGCTGGAACCACCTACCGGACAGACCGGAATCACCTTTCGGGCATGCCGGAACCACCTGTCAGATGTGCCAGAAACACGTGCCGGAGACGCCGGAAGCACCTGCCAAGCACGTTGGAACCACCTGCTCAACTCGCCTGAACCACCTGACTGACATGCCAAAATCACCTGCCGACTATGCCAGAACCACTTGGCGAACACTCTGGAATCACTTGCCGGGCATGCAGGAACCACCTCTCAGACATGCCAGAACCCCATGCCAATGACCCCGGAAGCAGCAGCCGAGCACGCCGGAACCACCTGCTCGACTCGCCAGAACCACCTGCCGATCACGCAAAAATCACCTGCCGGCTACGCCACAACCAGTTGGTGAACACTTTGGAAAAATCACCTGCCGGCTACGCCACAACCAGTTGGTGAACACTTTGGAATCACTTGCCAGGCTTGCTGGAACCACCTGCCAGTCATGCCAAAATCACCTGCCAACTACGTCAGAACCGCTTGGCGGACACTGCGGAAACACCTGTCGGGCCGGCTGGAACCACATCTTAGACGTGCCAGAAACGTGTTCATGAGATGCTGGAACCACACCCCGAACAGACGGATACCACCTGCCAGAACCGCCTGAACCACCTGCTGAGCAAGCCAGAACCACCTGCTCGACTCACCGGTACCACCTCCCTGACACGCCAAAATCACATGCTGGGTATGCCAGAACCACTTGGCGGACACTCCGGAATCATCTGCCGGACATGCCGGAACCAGCTCTCAGACACACCAGAACCAAGTGCCGGACACGCCGGAAGCACCTGCCGAGCATGCCGGAGCCACCTGCTCGACTCGCAAGAAACACCTGCCGGACACGCCAAAATCACCTGCCGAGTACGCCAGAACCACTTGGCGGACACTCCGGAATCACAGGTCGGGCATGCCGGAACCACCTCTCAGACTTGCCAGAACCATGTTCCGGACACGCCGGTACCACCTGCCGAGTATGCCGGAACCACCTGATCCACTCCCGAGGACCACCTGCTGGACACGCCAGAATCACCTGCTGGCTACGGCAGAACCACTCGACAGACACTCCGGAATAACCTGCCGGGCATGCCGGAACCACCTCTTAGACATGCCAGAAGGACGTGTCGGACACGCCGGAAACACCTACCGGACAGACCGGAACCACCTGCCAGACATCCCGGAACCACTTGCCGAGCACGCCGGAGCTGCCTGCTCGATAGGCCGGAACCACCTGCCAGACAGGCCAAAATCAACAGCTGGCTATGCTAGAAACACCTGGCGGACAGTCCAAAATCACCTGCCTGGCATGCAGGAACCACCTCTCAGACGTAACAGAACCACGTTCTGGACACGCTGGAACCACATCCTGGACAGACTGGAACCACCTGCCGAGCTCACCGGAACCACCTGCTCGACTGGCAGGACAATCGTGCCGGACACGCCAAAAGGAACTGCCGGCTACACCAGAACCACTTAACTGACACTCCAGAATCACCTGCCTGGCATGCCAGAACCACCTCTCAGACGTGCCAGAAGCACGTGCCGGACATGCCGGAACGACCTACGGGACAGACCGGAACCACCTGCCTGACATGCCGGAACCACCTGCCGAGCACGCCAGAGCCACCTGCTCCCCTTGCCGGAACCACCTGCCAGACAGGCCAAAATCAACAGCTGGCTATGCGAGAACCACCTGGGGGACAGTCCGGAATCACCTGCCAGCCATGGCGGAACCACCTCTCAGACGTACCAGAACCACGTGCCGGACAATCTGGAAACACGTACTGGACAGACTGGAACCACCTGCCGGCCACGCCTGAACCACCTGCCGAGCACGACGGAACCACCTGCCGGACACGCCAAAATCACCTGCGGGCTACTCCACAACCACTTGGAGGACTCTCCGGGATGACCAGCCGGGCATGCTGGAACCACCTCTCAGACGTGCCAGAACCATGTGGCAGACAGTCCGGAATCACCTGTTGGGCATGTGGAACCACCTCAGAGACGTACCAGAACCACCTTCCGGACACGCCAAAATCACCTGCCGGCTACGCCAGAACCACTTGGCGGACACTCCGGAATCACCTGCCGGGCATGCCAGCACAACCTCTCAGAAGTGCCAGAAGCACGTGCCGGACTGGCCGGAACCATCTCCCGGACAGACTGGAACCACAGGAAACACTCGCCAGAACCACCGCTTGACTCACCGGTCCCACCTGCAGGACACACCAAAATCACCTGCCCGCTACACCAGAACCACTTGGGGCACAAGCCGGAATCACGTGAAGGGCATGCCGGCACAACCTCACAGACGTGCCAGAACCTCCTGCCGGACACCTCAGAACCACCTGCCAGACAGACTGCAACCACCTGCCGGACACGCGGGAACCACCGGCTCGACCCGCCGGAACCACTGCCAGACATGCAAAATCACCTGCCGGCTACACCAGAACCACTTGGCAAACACTCCGGAATCACCTCCCGGGCATGCCGGAACCACCTCTCAGACATGCCAGAACCACGTGCCAATGACACCAGAAGCACCTGCCGAGCATGCCGGAACCACCTGCTCGACTCGCCAGAACCACCTGCCAGTCATGCAAAAATCACCTGCCGGCTTCGCCACAACCAGTTGGTGAACACTTCCCCATCACCTGCCGGGCTTGCTGGAACCACCTGCCGGTCATGGCAAAATCACCTGCCAACTACGCCAGAACCACTTGTCGACACTGCGGAAACACCTGTCGGGCCGGCCAGAACTACATCTCAGACGTGCCAGAACCTTGTGCGTGTGATGCCGGAACCACACCCCGAACAGACGGAGACCACCTGCCAGACCCGCCTGAACCACCTGCCGAGCACGCCGGAGCCACCTGTTCGACTCACCGGAAGCACCTGCCAGACAGGCCAAAATCAACAGCTGGCTATGCGAGAACCATCTGGCGGACAGTCCGGAATCACCTCGCGGGCATGCAGGAACCACCTCTCAGATGTAACGGAACCACGAGCCGGACACGCAGGAACCACGTCCTGGACAGACTGGAACCACCTGCCGAGCACTCCGGAACCACCTGCTCGATTCGCACGACCCACGTGCTGGACACGCCAAAATGAACTTTCGGCTACACCAGAACCACTTACCCGACACTCCAGAATCACCTGCCTGGCATGCCAGAACCACCTCTCACACGTTCCAGAAGCACGTGGCGGACATGCTGGAACGACCTATCGGACAGAACGGAACCACCTGCCAGACACGCCGGAACCACCTGCTGAACACGCCAAAGCCACCTGCTCGACTCCCCGGATCCACCGGCAGGACAGGCCAATATCAACTGCTGGCTATGCCAGAACCACCTGGGGGACAGTCTGGAATCACCTGCCAGCCATGGCGGAACCACCTCTCAGACGTACAAGAACCACGTGCCGGACAAGCTGGAAACACTTACTGGACAGACTGGAACCACCTGCCGGCCACGCCTGAACCACCTGCCGAGCACGATGGAACCACCTGCCGGACACGCCAAAATCACATGTGGGCTACACCAGGAACACTTGGAGAACTCTCCGGGATGACCTGCCGGGCATGCTGGAACCACCTCTCAGACGTACCAGAAGCACGTTGCGGACACCCCAGCACCACCTGCCGGACAGAGCGCAACCACCTGCCGGACAGGCCGGAACCACCGGCTCGACCCGTCGGAACCACCGCCGGACATGCAAAATCACCTGCCGGCTACGCCAGAACCACTTGGCGAACACTCCGGAATCACCTGCCGGGCATGCCGGAACCACCTCTCAGACATGCCAGAACCATGTGCCAATGACCCCGGAAGCACCTGCCGAGCACGCAGGAGCCACCTGCTCGACTCGCCAGAACCACCTGCCGGACACGCCAAAATCACCTGCCGGCTACGCCACAACCACTCGGCAGACACTCCGGTATCAGCTGCCGGGCATGCCGGAACCACCTCTCAGAGTTGCCAGTACCACATGACAGAGAGACTGGAAGCAACTGCCGAACTCGCCGGAAACACCTGCTGGACATGCCAGAACCACCTGCCTGACAGTCCAAAATCATATGCCGGCTATGCCAAAACCACTTGGTGGACACTCCAGAATCACCTGGAGGGCATGCCGGAACCACGTCATGGACAGACTGCAAACACCTGCCGGACACGCCAGAACCACCTTCTCGACTCGCCAGAACCACCTGCCGGACACGCCAAAATCACCTGCCGGCTACGCCACAACCACTCGGCAGGCACTCCGGTATCAGCTGCCGGGCATGCCGGAACCACCTCTCAGAGGTGCCGGAACCACATGCCGGAGAGACTGGAAGCAACTGCCGAACTCGCCGGAAACACCTGCTGGACATGCCGGAACCACCTGCCTGACAGTCCAAAATCATATGCCGGCTATGCCAAAACAACTTGGTGGACACTCCAGAATCTCCTGGAGGGCATGCCGGAACCACGCCATGGACAGACTGCAAACACCTGCCGGACAACCCAGAACCACCTTCTCGACTCGCCAGAACCACCTGCCGGACACGCCAAAATCACCTGCAGGCTACGCCACAACCAGTTGGTGAACACTTCGGAATCACCTGCCGCGCTTGCCGGAACCACCTGCCGGTCACGCCAAAATCACCTGCCGGGTACGCCAGAACCACTCGGCAGAGACTCCGGAACCACCTCCAGGGAAGACCGGAATCACCTGCCGGACACGCCGGAAGCACCTGCTCGACTCGCCAGAACCACCTGCCGGACACGCCAAAATCACCTGCCGGCTACGCCAGAACCACTCGGCAGAGACTCCGGAACCACCTCCAGGACAGTCCCGAATCACCTGCCGGACACGCCGGGACCACCTGCTTGACTCGCCAGAACCACCTGCCGCACACGCCAAAATCACCAGCCGGGTACTCCACAACCACTTGTCGGACACTCCAGAATCACCTGCCGGGCATGTTGGAGCCACCTCTCAGAGGTGCCACAACAACATGCTGGAGACTGCAGAAGCACCTGCTGAGAATGCCGGAAGTTCCTGATCCACTCCACAGAACCACCTGCTGGACACGCCAAAATCACCTGCCGGCTACGCCACAACCCGTTGGTGAACACTTCGGAATCAACTGCCGGGCTTGCTGGAAGCACCTGCCGGTCACGCCAATATCACCTGCCAGCTACGCCAGAACCGCTTGGCGGACACTCCGGAAACACCTGTCGGGCCTGCCAGAACCACATCTCAGACGTGCCAGAACCATGTGCCCGAGATGCCGGAACCACACCCCAAACAGACTGAAACCACCTGCCAGACCCGCCTGAACCACCTGCCGAGCACACTGGAACCACCTGCTCGACTCGCCGGAACCACCTACCTGACACGCAAAAACCACCGGCCGGGTATGCCAGAACCACTTGGTGGTCACTCCGGAATCATCTGCCAGACATGCCAGAAGCAGCTCTCAGAGACACCAGAACAACCTGCCGGAGACGCCAGAAGCACCTGCTGAGCATGCCTGAGCCACCTGCTCGACTCGCAAGAAACACCTGCCAGACACGCCAAAATCACCTGCCTGCTACACCAGAAGCACTTGGCAGACAAGCCGGAATCACGTGAAGGGCATGCCGTCACAATCTCTCAGACGTGTCAGAACCTCGTGCCGGACACCCCAGAACACCCTGCCGGACAGACCGGAACCACCTGCCGGACACGCCGGAACCACCGGCGCGACTCGCCGGAACCACCCCCGGACATGCAAAATCACCTGCCGGCTACGCCAGAAACACTTGGCGAACACACCGGAATCACCTGCCGGGCATGTCGGAAGCACCTCTCAGACATGTCAGAACCACGTGCCAAGGACACCGGAAGCACCTGCCGAGCACGCCGGAACCACCTGCTCGACTCGCCAGAACCACCTGCCGCACACGCCAAAATCACCTGCCAGGTATGCCAGAACCACTTTGTGGACACTCCGAAATCATCTGCCGGACATGCCAGAACCAGCTCTCAGACACACCAGAACCACATGCCGGACCCGCCGGAAGCACCTGCTGAGCATGCCTGAGCCACCTGCTCGACTCGCAAGAAACACCTGCCGGACACGCCAAAATCACCTGCCGAGTACGCCAGAACCACTTGGCGGACACTCCGGAATCACAGGTCGGGCATGTCGGAACCACCTCTCAGACTTGCCAGAACCATGTTCCGGACACGCCGGTACCACCTGCCGAGTATGCCGGAACCACCTGATCCACTCCCGAGGACCACCTGCTGGACACGCCAAAATCACCTGCTGGCTACGCCAGAACCACTCGACAGACACTCCGGAATAACCTGCCGGGCATGCCGGAACCACCTCTTAGACATGCCAGAAGGACGTGTCGGACACGCCGGAAACACCTACCGGACAGACCGGAACCACCTGCCAGACATCCCGGAACCACTTGCCGAGCACGCCGGAGCCGCCTGCTCGATAGGCCGGAACCACCTGCCAGACAGGCCAAAATCAACAGCTGGCTATGCTAGAACCACCTGGCGGACAGTCCAAAATCACCTGCCTGGCATGCAGGAACCACCTCTCAGACGTAACAGAACCACGTTCCGGACACGCTGGAACCACATCCTGCACAGACTGGAACCACCTGCCGAGCTCACCGGAACCACCTGCTCAACTGGCAGGACAATCGTGCCGGACACGCCAAAAGGAACTGCCGGCTACACCAGAACCACTTAACCGACACTCCAGAATCACCTGCCTGGCATGCCAGGACCACCTCTCAGACGTGCCAGAAGCACGTGCCGGACATGCCGGAACGACCTACGGGACATACCGGAACCACCTGCCTGACATGCCGGAACCACTGGCCGAGCACGCTAGAGCCACCTGCTCCCCTTGCCGGAACCACCTGCCAGACAGGCCAAAATCAACAGCTGGCTATGCGAGAACCACCTGGGGGACAGTCCGGAATCACCTGCCAGCCATGGCGGAACCACCTCTCAGACGTACCAGAACCACGTGCCGGACAATCTGGAAACACGTACTGGACAGACTGGAACCACCTGCCGGCCACGCCTGAACCACCTGCCGAGCACGACGGAACCACCTGCCGGACACGCCAAAATCACCTGCGGGCTACTCCACAACCACTTGGAGGACTCTCCGGGATGACCTGCCGGGCATGCTGGAACCACCTCTCAGACGCGCCAGAACCATGTGGCAGACAGTCCGGAATCACCTGTTGGGCATGTGGAACCACCTCTGAGACGTACCAGAACCACCTGCCGGACACGCCAAAATCACCTGCCGGCTACGCCAGAACCACTTGGCGGACACTCCGGAATCACCTGCCGGGCATGCCAGCACAAACTCCCAGAAGTGCCAGAAGCACGTGCATGACAGGCCGGAACCATCTCCCGGACAGACTGGAACCACAGGAAACACTCGCCGGAACCAGCTGCTTTACTCACCGGTCCCACCTGCAGGACACATCAAAATCACCTGCCCGCTACACCAGAACCACTTGGGGCACAAGCCGGAATCACGTGAAGGGCATGCCGGCACAACCTCACAGACGTGCCAGAACCTCCTGCCGGACACCTCAGAACCAATTGCCAGACAGACAGCAACCACCTGCCGGACACACGGGAACCACCGGCTCGACCCGCCGGAACCACTGACAGACATGCAAAATCACCTGCCGGCTACACCAGAACCACTTGGCAAACACTCCAGAATCACCTGCCGGGCATGCCGGAACCACCTCTCAGACATGCCAGTACCACGTGCCAATGACACCAGAAGCACCTGCCGAGCATGCCGGAACCACCTGCTCGACTCGCCAGAACCACCTGCCAGTCATGCAAAAATCACCTGCCGGCTTCGCCACAACCAGTTGGTGAACACTTCCCCATCACCTGCCGGGCTTGCTGGAACCACCTGCCGGTCATTTCAAAATCACCTGTCAACTACGCCAGAACCACTTGTCGACACTGCGGAAACACCTGTCGGGCCGGCCAGAACTACATCTCAGACGTGCCAGAACCTTGTGCGTGTGATGCCGGAACCACACCCCGAACAGACGGAGACCACCTGCCAGACCCGCCTGAACCACCTGCCGAGCACGCCGGAGCCACCTGTTCGACTCACCGGAAGCACCTGCCAGACAGGCCAAAATCAACAGCTGGCTATGCGAGAACCATCTGGCGGACAGTCCGGAATCACCTGCCGGGCATGCAGGAACCACCTCTCAGATGTAACGGAACCATGAGCCGGACACGCTGGAACCACGTCCTGGACAGACTGGAACCACCTGCCGAGCACTCTGGAACCACCTGCTCGACTCGCACGACCCACGTGCTGGACACGCCAAAATGAACTTTCGGCTACACCAGAACCACTTACCCGACACTCCAGAATCACCTGCCTGGCATGCCAGAACCACGTCTCACACGTTCCAGAAGCACGTGCCGGACATGCCGGAACGACCGATCGGACAGAACGGAACCACCTGCCAGACACGCTGGAACCACCTGCTGAACACGCCACAGCCACCTGCTCGACTCGCCGGATCCACCGGCCGGACAGGCCAATATCAACTGCTGGCTATGCCAGAACCACCTGGGGGACAGTCCGGAATCACCTGCCAGCCATTGCGAAACCATCTCTCACACGTACAAGAACCACGTGCCGGACAAGCTGGAAACACTTACTGGACAGACTGGAACCACCTGCCGGCCACGCCGGAACAACCTGCCGAGCACAATGGAACCACCTGACGGACACGCCAAAATCACCTGCGGGGTACACCAGAACCACTTGGAGAACTCTCCGGGATGACCTGCCGGGCATGCTGGAACCACCTCTCAGACGTCCCAGAAGCACGTGGCGGAAACCCCAGCACCACCTGACGGACAGACCGCAACCACCTGCCGGACAGGCTGGAACCACCGACTCGACCCGCCGGAACCACCAGCTGGACACGCCAAAGTCACCTGCCGGCTACGCCACAACCACTCGGCAGACACTCCGGTATCAGCTGCCGGGCATGCCTGAACCACCTCTCAGAGGTGCCGGAACCACATGCCGGAGAGACTGGAAGCAACTGCCGAACTCGCCGGAAACACCTACTGGACATGCCGGAACCACCTGCCTGAGAGTCCAAAATCATATGCCGGCTATGCCAAAACCACTTGGTGGACACTCCAGAATCACCTGGAGGGCATGCCGGAACCACGTCATGGACAGACTGCAAACACCTGCCGGACACGCCGGAACCACCTTCTCGACTCGCCAGAACCACCTGCCGGACACGCCAAAATCACCTGCCGGCTACGCCACAACCAGTTGGTGAACACTTCGGAATCACCTGCTGCGGTTGCCGGAACCACCTGCCGGTCACGCCAAAATCACCTGCCGGGTACGCCAGAACCACTCGGCAGAGACTCCGGAACCACCTCCAGGACAGACCGGAATCACCTGCCGGACACGCCGGAACCCCCTGCTCGACTCGCCAGAACAACCTGCCGCACACGCCAAAATCACCTGCCAGGTATGCCAGAACCACTTTGTGGACACTCCGAAATCATGTGCCGGACATGCCAGAACCAGCTCTCAGACACACCAGAACCACATGCCGGAAACGCCGCAAGCACCTGCTCGACTCGCCAGAACCACCTGCCGGACACGCCAAAATCACCTGCCGGCTACGCCAGAACCACTCGGCAGAGACTCCGGAACCACCTACAGGACAGACTGGAATCACCTGCCGGACACGCCGGGACCACCTGCTTCACTCGCCAGAACCACCTGCCAGACACGCCAAAATCACCAGCCGGCTACTCCACAACCACTTGTCGGACACTCCAGAATCACCTGCCGGGCATGTTGGAGCCACCTCTCAGAGGTGCCACAACAACATGCTGGAGACTGCGGAAGCACCTGCTGAGAAGGCCGGAAGTTCCTGATCCACTCCACAGAACCACCTGCTGGACACGCCAAAATCACCTGCCGGCTATGCCACAACCAGTTGGTGAACACTTCGGAATCAACTGCCGGGCTTGCTGGAAGCACCTGCCGGTCACGCCAATATCACCTGCCAGCTACGCCAGAACCGCTTGGCGGACACTCCGGAAACACCTGTCGGGCCTGCCAGAACCACATCTCAGACGTGCCAGAACCATGTGCCCGAGATGCCGGAACCACACCCCGAACAGACTGAAACCACCTGCCAGACCCGCCTGAACCACCTGCCGAGCACACTGGAACCACCTGCTCGACTCGCCGGAACCACCTACCTGACACGCAAAAACCACCGGCCGGGTATGCCTGAACCACTTGGTGGTCACTCCAGAATCATCTGCCAGACATGCCAGAAGCAGCTCTCAGACACACCAGAACAACCTGCCGGAGACGCCAGAAGCACCTGCTGAGCATGCCTGAGCCACGTGCTCGACTCGCAAGAAACACCTGCCACACACGCCAAAATCACCTGCCTGCTACACCAGAAGCACTTGGCAGACAAGCCGGAATCACGTGAAGGGCATGCCGTAACAATCTCTCAGACGTGCCAGAACCTCGTGCCGGACACAACAGAACACCCTGCCGGACAGACCGGAACCACCTGCCGGACACGCCGGAACCACCGGCGCGACTCGCCGGAACCACCCCCGGACATGCAAAAACACCTGCCGGCTACGCCAGAAACACTTGGCGAACACACCGGAATCACCTACCGGGCATGTCGGAAGCACCTCTCAGACATGTCAGAACCACGTGCCAAGGACACCTGAAGCACCTGCCGAGCACGCCGGAACCACCTGCTCGACTCGCCAGAACCACCTGCCGCACACGCCAAAATCACCTGCCAGGTATGCCAGAACCACTTTGTGGACACTCCGAAATCATCTGCCGGACATGCCAGAACCAGCTCTCAGACACCCCAGAACCACATGCCGGACACGCCGGAAGCACCTGCTGAGCATGCCTGAGCCACCTGCTCGACTCGCAAGAAACACCTGCCGGACACGCCAAAATCACCTGCCGAGTACGCCAGAACCACTTGGCGGACACTCCGGAATCACAGGTCGGGCATGCCGGAACCACCTCTCAGACTTGCCAGAAACATGTTCCGGACACGCCGGTACCACCTGCCGAGTATGCCGGAACCACCTGATCCACTCCCGAGGACCACCTGCTGGACACGCCAGAATCACCTGCTGGCTACGCCAGAACCACTCGGCAGACACTCCGGAATAACCTGCCGGGCATGCCGGAACCACCTCTTAGACATGCCAGAAGGACGTGTCGGACACGCCGGAAACACCTACCGGACAGACCGGAGCCACCTGCCAGACATCCCGGAACCACTTGCCGAGCACGCCGGAGCCGCCTGCTCGATAGGCCGGAACCACCTGCCAGACAGGCCAAAATCAACAGCTGGCTATGCTAGAACCACCTGGCGGACAGTCCAAAATCACCTGCCTGGCATGCAGGAACCACCTCTCAGACATAACAGAACCACGTTCCGGACACGCTGGAACCACATCCTGGACAGACTGGAACCACATGCCGAGCTCACCGGAACCACCTGCTCGACTGGCAGGACAATCGTGCCAGACACGCCAAAAGGAACTGCCGGCTACACCAGAACCACTTAACCGACACTCCAGAATCACCTGCCTGGCATGCCAGAACCACCTCTCAGACGTGCCAGAAGCACGTGCCGGCCATGCCGGAACGACCTACGGGACAGACCGGAACCACCTGCGTGACATGCCGGAACCACCTGCCGAGCACGCCAGAGCCACCTGCTCCCCTTGCCGGAACCACCTGCCAGACAGGCCAAAATCAACAGCTGGCTGTGCGAGAACCACCTGGGGGACTGTCCGGAATCACCTGCCAGCCATGGCGGAACCACCTCTCAGACGTACCAGAACCACGTGCCGGACAATCTGGAAACACGTACTGGACAGACTGGAACCACCTGCCGGCCACACCTGAACCACCTGCCGAGCACGACGGAACCACCTGCCGGACACGCCAAAATCACCTGCGGGCTACTCCACAACCACTTGGAGGACTCTCCGGGATGACCTGCCGGGCATGCTGGAACCACCTCTCAGACGTGCCAGAACCATGTGGCAGAGAGTCCGGAATCACCTGTTGGGCATGTAGAACCACCTCTGAGACGTACCAGAAACACCTGCCGGACACGCCAAAATCACCTGCAGGCTACGCTAGAACCACTTGGCGGACACTCCGGAATCACCTGCCGGGCATGCCAGCACAACCTCTCAGAAGTGCCAGAAGCTCGTGCCGGACAGGCCGGAACCATCTCCCGGACAGACTGGAACCACAGGAAACACTCGCCGGAACCACCTGCTTGACTCACCGGTCCCACCTGCAGGACACACCAAAATCACCTGCCCGCTACACCAGAACCACTTGGGGCACAAGCCGGAATGACGTGAATGGCATGCCGGCACAACCTCACAGACGTGCCAGAACCTCCTGCCGGACACCTCAGTACCACCTGCCAGACAGACTGCAACCACCTGCCGGACACGCGGGAACCACCGGCTCGACCCGCCAGAACCACTGCCACACATGCAAAATCACCTGCCGGCTACACCAGAACCACTTGGCAAACACTCCGGAATCACCTGCCGGGCATGCCGGAAGCACCTCTCAGACATGCCAGAACCACGTGCCAATGACACCAGAAGCACCTGCCGAGCATGCCGGAACCACCTGCTCGACTCGCCAGAACCACCTGCCTGTCATGCAAAAATCACCTCCCGGCTTCGCCACAACCAGTTGGTGAACACTTCCCCATCACCTGCCGGGCTTGCTGGAACCACCTGCCGGTCATGTCAAAATCACCTGCCAACTACGCCAGAACCACTTGTCGACACTGCGGAAACACCTGTCGGGCCGGCCAGAACTACATCTCAGACGTGCCAGAACCTTGTGCGTGTGATGCCGGAACCACACCCCGAACAGACGGAGACCACCTGCCAGACCCGCCTGAACCACCTGCCGAGCATGCCGGAGCCACCTGTTCGACTCACCGGAAGCACCTGCCAGACAGGCCAAAATCAACAGCTGGCTATGCGAGAACCATCTGGCGGACAGTCTGGAATCACCTGCCGGGCATGCAGGAACCACCTCTCAGATGTAACGGAACCACGAGCCGGACACGCTGGAACCACGTCCTGGACAGACTGGAACCACCTGCCGAGCACTCCGGAACCACCTGCTCGACTCGCACGACCCACGTGCTGGACACGCCAAAATGAACTTTCGGCTACACCAGAACCACTTACCCGACACTCCAGAATCACCTGCCTGGCATGCCAGAACCACCTCTCACACGTTCCAGAAGCACGTGCCGGACATGCCGGAACGACCTATCGGACAGAACGGAACCACCTGCCAGACACGCCGGAACCACCGGCTGAACACGCCACAGCCACCTGCTCGACTCGCCGGATCCACCGGCCGGACAGGCCAATATCAACTGCTGGCTATGCCAGAACCACCTGGGGGACAGTCCGGAATCACCTGCCAGCCATGGCGGAAACACCTCTCAGACGTACAAGAACCACGTGCCGGACAAGCTGGAAACACTTACTGGACAGACTGGAACCACCTGCCGGCCACGCCAGAACCACCTGCCGAGCACGACGGAACCACCTGCCGGACACGCCAAAATCACCTGCGGGCTACACCAGAACCACTTGGAGAACTCTCCACGATGACCTGGGGGCATACTGGAACCACCTCTCAGACGTACCAGAAGCACGTGGCGGACACCCCAGCACCACCTGCCGGACAGACCGCAACCACCTGCCGGACACGCCGGAACCACCTGCCGGACACGCCGGAACCACCGGCTCGACCCGCCGGAACCACCGCCGGACATGCAAAATCACCTGCCGCCTACGCCAGAACCACTTGGCGAACACTCCGGAATCACCTGCCGGGCATGCCGGAACCACCTCTCAGACATGCCAGAACCACGTGCCAATGACCCCGGAAGCACCTGCCGAGCACGCCGGAACCACCTGCTCGACTCGCCAGAACCACCTGCCGGACACGCCAAAATCACCTGCCGGCTACACCACAACCTCTCGGCAGGCACTCCGGTATCAGCTGCCGGGCATGCCGGAACCACCTCTCAGAGGTGCCAGAACCACATGCCGGAGAGACTGGAAGCAACTGCCGAACTCGCCGGAAATACCTGCTGGACATGCCGGAACCAGCTGCCTGACAGTCCAAAATCATATGCCGGCTATGCCAAAACCACTTGGTGGACACTCCAGAATCACCTGGAGGGCATGCCAGAACCACGTCATTGACAGACTGCAAACACCTGCCGGACACGGCAGAACCACCTTCTCGACTCGCCATAACCACCTGCCGGACACGCCAAAATCACCTGCCGGCTACGCCACAACCACGCGGCAGAGACTCCTGAACCACCTCCAGGACAGACCGGAATCACCTGCCGGACAGGCCGGAACCACCTGTTCGACTCGCCAGAACTACCTGCCGCACACGCCAAAATCACTGCCGTCTACGCCAGAACCACTCGGCAGAGACTCCGGAACCACCTCCAGGACAGACCGGAATCACCTGCCAGACATGCCGGAACCACCTGCTCGACTCGCCAGAACCACCCGCTGGACACGCCAAAATCACCTGCCGGCTACGCCAAAACCAGTTGGTGAACACTTCGGAATCACCTGCCGCGCTTGCCGGAACCAACTGCCGGTCACGCCAAAATCAACTGCCGGCTACGCCAGAAGCACTCGGCAGAGACTCCGGAACCACCCTCAGGACTGACCGGAATCACCTGCTGGACACGCCGGAACCACCTGTTCGACTCGCCAGAACCACCTGCCAGACACGCCAAAATCACCTGCCGGCTACGCCAGAACCACTCGGCAGAGACTCCGGAACCACCTCCAGGACAGACCGGAATCACCTGCCGGACACGCCGGGACCACCTGCTTGACTCGCCAGAACCACCTGCCGGACACGCCAAAATCACCAGCCGGCTACTCCACAACCACTTGTCGGACACTCCAGAATCACCTGCCGGGCATGTTGGAACCACCTCTCAGAGGTGCCACAACAACATGCTGGAGACTGCGGAAGCACCTGCTGAGAAGGCCGGAAGTTCCTGATCCACTCCACAGAACCACCTGCTGGACACGCCAAAATCACCTGCCGGCTACGCCACAACCAGTTGGTGAACACTTCGGAATCAACTGCCGGGCTTGCTGGAAGCACCTGCCGGTCAGGCCAATATCACCTGCCAGCTACGCCAGAACCGCTTGGCGGACACTCCGGAAACACCTGTCGGGCCTGCCAGAACCACATCTCAGACGTGCCAGAACCATGTGCCCGAGATGCCGGAACCACACCCCGAACAGACTGAAACCACCTGCCAGACCCGCCTGAACCACCTGCCGAGCACACTGGAACCACCTGCTCGACTCGCCGGAACCACCTACCTGACACGCAAAAACCACCGGCCGGGTATGCCAGAACCACGTGGTGGTCACTCCGGAATCATCTGCCAGACATGCCAAAAGCAGCTCTCAGACACACCAGAACAACCTGCCGGAGACGCCAGAAGCACCTGCTGAGCATGCCTGAGCCACCTGCTCGACTCGCAAGAAACACCTGCCAGACACGCCAAAATCACCTGCCTGCTACACCAGAAGCACTTGGCAGACAAGCCGGAATCACGTGAAGGGCATGCCGTCACAATCTCTCAGACGTGCCAGAACCTCGTGCCGGACACCCCAGAACACCCTGCCGGACAGACCGGAACCACCTGCCGGACACGCCGGAACCACCGGAGCGACTCGCCGGAACCAACCCCGGACATGCAAAATCACCTGCCGGCTACGCCAGAAACACTTGGCAAACACACCGGAATCACCTGCCGGGCATGTCGGAAGCACCTCTCAGACATGTCAGAACCACGTGCCAAGGACACCGGAAGCACCTGCCGAGCACGCCGGAACCACCTGCTCGACTCGCCAGAACCACCTGCCGCACACGCCAAAATCACCTGCCGGGTATGCCAGAACCACTTTGTGGACACTCCGAAATCATCTGCCGGACATGCCAGAACCAGCTCTCAGACACACCAGAATCACATGCCGGACACGCCGGAAGCACCTGCAGAGCATGCCTGAGCCACCTGCTCGACTCGCAAGAAACACCTGCCGGACACGCCAAAATCACCTGCCGAGTACGCCAGAACCACTTGGCGGACACTCCGGAATCACAGGTCGGGCATGCCGGAACCACCTCTCAGACTTGCCAGAACCATGTTCTGGACACGCCGGTACCACCTGCCAAGTATGTCGGAACCATCTGATCCACTCCCGAGGACCACCTGCTTGACACGCCAGAATCACCTGCTGGCTACACCAGAACCACTCGGCAGACACTCCGGAATAACCTGCCGGGCATGCCGGAACCACCTCTTAGACATGCCAGAAGGACGTGTCGGACACGCCGGAAACACCTACCGGACAGACCGGAACCACCTGCCAGACAACCCGGAACCACCTGCCGAACACGCCGGAGCCGCCTGCTCGATAGGCTGGAACCACCTGCCAGACAGGCCAAAATCAACAGCTGGCTATGCGAGAACCATCTGGCGGACAGTCCGGAATCACCTGCCGGGCATGCAGGAACCACCTCTCAGATGTAACGGAACCACGAGCCGGACACGCTGGAACCACGTCCTGGGCAGTCTGGAACCACCTACCGAGCACTCTGGAACCACCTGCTCGACTCGCACGACCCACGTGCTGGACACGCCAAAATGAACTTTCGGCTACACCAGAACCACATACCCGACACTCCAGAATCACCTGCCTGGCATGCCAGAACCACCTCTCACACGTTCCAGAAGCACGTGCCGGACATGCCGGAACGACCTATCAGACAGAACGGAACCACCTGCCAGACACGCCGGAACCACCTGCTGAACACACCACAGCCACCTGCTCGACTCGCCGGATCCACCGGCCGGACAGGCCAATATCAACTGCTGGCTATGCCAGAACCACCTGGGGGACAGTCCGGAATCACCTGCCAGCCATGGCGGAACCACCTCTCAGACGTAGAAGAACCGCGTGCCGGACAAGCTGGAAACACTTACTGGACAGACTGGAACCACGTGCCGGCCATGCCTGAACCACCTGCCGAGCACGACGGAACCACCTGCCGGACACGCCAAAATCACCTGCGGGGTACACCAGAACCACTTGGAGAACTCTCCGGGATGCCCTGCCGGGCATGCTGGAACCACCTCTCAGACGTACCAGAAGCACGTGGCGGACAGCCCAGCACCACCTGCCGGACAGACCGCAACCACCTGCCGGACAGGCCGGAACCACCGGCTCGACACGACGGAACCACCGCCGGACATGCAAAATCACCTGCCGGCTACGCCAGAACCACTTGGCGAACACTCCGGAATCACCTGCCGGGCATGCCGGAACCACCTCTCAGACATGCCAGAACCACGTGCCAATGACCCCGGAAGCACCTGCCGAGCACGCCGGAACCACCTGCTCGACTCGCCAGAACCACCTGCCGGACACGCCAAAATCACCTGCCGGCTACGCCACAACCACTAGGCAGGCACTCCGGTATCAGCTGCCGGCCATGCCGGAACCACCTCTCAGAGGTGCCAGAACCACATGCCGGAGAGACTGGAAGCAACTGCCGAGCTCGCCGGAAACACCTGTTGGACATGCCGGAACCACCTGCCTGACAGTCCAAAATCATATGCCGGCTATGACAAAACCACTTGGTGGACACTCCAGAATCACCTGGAGGGCATGCCGGAACCACGTCATGGACAGACTGCAAACACCTGCCGGACACGCCAGAACCACCTTCTCGACTCGCCAGAACCACCTGCCGGACACGCCAAAATCACCTGCCGGCTACACCACAACCAGTTGGTGAACACTTTGGAATCACCTGCCGCGCTTGCCGGAACCACCTGCCGGTCACGCCAAAATCACCTGCCGGCTACGGCAGAACCACTCGGCAGAGACTCCGGAACCACCTCCAGGACAGACCGGAATCACCTGCCGGACACGCCGGAAGCACCTGCTCGACTCGCCAGAACCACCTGCCGGACGCGCCAAAATCACCTGCCGGCTACGCCAGAACCACTCTGCAGAGACTCCGGAAGCACCTCCAGGACAGACCGGAATCACCTGCCGGACACACCGGAACCACCTGCTCGACTCGCCAGAACCACCTGCCGGACATGCCAAAATACCAGCCGGCTACTCCACAACCACTTGTCGGACACTCCAGAATCACCTGCCGGGCATGTTGGAACCACCTCTCAGAGGTGCCACAACAACATGCTGGAGACTGCGGAAGCACCTGCTGAGAAGGCCGGAAGTTCCTGATCCACTCCACAGAACCACCTGCTGGACACGCCAAAATCACCTGCCGGCTACGCCACAACCAGTTGGTGAACACTTCGGAATCAACTGCCGGGCTTGCTGGAAGCACCTGCCGGTCACGCCAATATCACCTGCCAGCTACGCCAGAAGTGCTTGGCGGACACTCCGGAAACACCTGTCGGGCCTGCCAGAACCACATCTCAGACGTGCCAGAACCATGTGCCCGAGATGCCGGAACCACACCCCGAACAGACTGAAACCACCTGCCAGACCCGCCTGAACCACCTGCCGAGCACACTGGAACCACCTGCTCGACTCGCCGGAACCACCTACCTGACACGCAAAAACCACCGGCCGGGTATGCCTGAACCACTTGGTGGTCACTCCAGAATCATCTGCCAGACATGCCAGAAGCAGCTCTCAGACACACCAGAACAACCTGCCGGAGACGCCAGAAGCACCTGCTGAGCATGCCTGAGCCACGTGCTCGACTCGCAAGAAACACCTGCCACACACGCCAAAATCACCTGCCTGCTACACCAGAAGCACTTGGCAGACAAGCCGGAATCACGTGAAGGGCATGCCGTAACAATCTCTCAGACGTGCCAGAACCTCGTGCCGGACACAACAGAACACCCTGCCGGACAGACCGGAACCACCTGCCGGACACGCCGGAACCACCGGCGCGACTCGCCGGAACCACCCCCGGACATGCAAAAACACCTGCCGGCTACGCCAGAAACACTTGGCGAACACACCGGAATCACCTACCGGGCATGTCGGAAGCACCTCTCAGACATGTCAGAACCACGTGCCAAGGACACCTGAAGCACCTGCCGAGCACGCCGGAACCACCTGCTCGACTCGCCAGAACCACCTGCCGCACACGCCAAAATCACCTGCCAGGTATGCCAGAACCACTTTGTGGACACTCCGAAATCATCTGCCGGACATGCCAGAACCAGCTCTCAGACACCCCAGAACCACATGCCGGACACGCCGGAAGCACCTGCTGAGCATGCCTGAGCCACCTGCTCGACTCGCAAGAAACACCTGCCGGACACGCCAAAATCACCTGCCGAGTACGCCAGAACCACTTGGCGGACACTCCGGAATCACAGGTCGGGCATGCCGGAACCACCTCTCAGACTTGCCAGAAACATGTTCCGGACACGCCGGTACCACCTGCCGAGTATGCCGGAACCACCTGATCCACTCCCGAGGACCACCTGCTGGACACGCCAGAATCACCTGCTGGCTACGCCAGAACCACTCGGCAGACACTCCGGAATAACCTGCCGGGCATGCCGGAACCACCTCTTAGACATGCCAGAAGGACGTGTCGGACACGCCGGAAACACCTACCGGACAGACCGGAGCCACCTGCCAGACATCCCGGAACCACTTGCCGAGCACGCCGGAGCCGCCTGCTCGATAGGCCGGAACCACCTGCCAGACAGGCCAAAATCAACAGCTGGCTATGCTAGAACCACCTGGCGGACAGTCCAAAATCACCTGCCTGGCATGCAGGAACCACCTCTCAGACATAACAGAACCACGTTCCGGACACGCTGGAACCACATCCTGGACTGACTGGAACCACCTGCCGAGCTCGCCGGTGCCACCTGCTCGACTGGCAGGAGAATCGTGCCAGACACGCCAAAAGGAACTGCCGGCTACACCAGAACCACTTAACCGACACTCCAGAATCACCTGCCTGGCATGCCAGAACCACCTCTCAGACGTGCCAGAAGCACGTGCCGGCCATGCCGGAACGACCTACGGGACAGACCGGAACCACCTGCGTGACATGCCGGAACCACCTGCCGAGCACGCCAGAGCCACCTGCTCCCCTTGCCGGAACCACCTGCCAGACAGGCCAAAATCAACAGCTGGCTGTGCGAGAACCACCTGGGGGACAGTCCGGAATCACCTGCCAGCCATGGCGGAACCACCTCTCAGACGTACCAGAACCACGTGCCGGACAATCTGGAAACACGTACTGGACAGACTGGAACCACCTGCCGGCCACACCTGAACCACCTGCCGAGCACGACGGAACCACCTGCCGGACACGCCAAAATCACCTGCGGGCTACTCCACAACCACTTGGAGGACTCTCCGGGATGACCTGCCGGGCATGCTGGAACCACCTCTCAGACGTGCCAGAACCATGTGGCAGAGAGTCCGGAATCACCTGTTGGGCATGTAGAACCACCTCTGAGACGTACCAGAAACACCTGCCGGACACGCCAAAATCACCTGCAGGCTACGCTAGAACCACTTGGCGGACACTCCGGAATCACCTGCCGGGCATGCCAGCACAACCTCTCAGAAGTGCCAGAAGCTCGTGCCGGACAGGCCGGAACCATCTCCCGGACAGACTGGAACCACAGGAAACACTCGCCGGAACCACCTGCTTGACTCACCGGTCCCACCTGCAGGACACACCAAAATCACCTGCCCGCTACACCAGAACCACTTGGGGCACAAGCCGGAATCACGTGAAGGGCATGCCGGCACAACCTCACAGACGTGCCAGAACCTCCTGCCGGACACCTCAGTACCACCTGCCAGACAGACTGCAACCACCTGCCGGACACGCGGGAACCACCGGCTCGACCCGCCAGAACCACTGCCACACATGCAAAATCACCTGCCGGCTACACCAGAACCACTTGGCAAACACTCCGGAATCACCTGCCGGGCATGCCGGAAGCACCTCTCAGACATGCCAGAACCACGTGCCAATGACACCAGAAGCACCTGCCGAGCATGCCGGAACCACCTGCTCGACTCGCCAGAACCACCTGCCTGTCATGCAAAAATCACCTCCCGGCTTCGCCACAACCAGTTGGTGAACACTTCCCCATCACCTGCCGGGCTTGCTGGAACCACCTGCCGGTCATGTCAAAATCACCTGCCAACTACGCCAGAACCACTTGTCGACACTGCGGAAACACCTGTCGGGCCGGCCAGAACTACATCTCAGACGTGCCAGAACCTTGTGCGTGTGATGCCGGAACCACACCCCGAACAGACGGAGACCACCTGCCAGACCCGCCTGAACCACCTGCCGAGCATGCCGGAGCCACCTGTTCGACTCACCGGAAGCACCTGCCAGACAGGCCAAAATCAACAGCTGGCTATGCGAGAACCATCTGGCGGACAGTCTGGAATCACCTGCCGGGCATGCAGGAACCACCTCTCAGATGTAACGGAACCACGAGCCGGACACGCTGGAACCACGTCCTGGACAGACTGGAACCACCTGCCGAGCACTCCGGAACCACCTGCTCGACTCGCACGACCCACGTGCTGGACACGCCAAAATGAACTTTCGGCTACACCAGAACCACTTACCCGACACTCCAGAATCACCTGCCTGGCATGCCAGAACCACCTCTCACACGTTCCAGAAGCACGTGCCGGACATGCCGGAACGACCTATCGGACAGAACGGAACCACCTGCCAGACACGCCGGAACCACCGGCTGAACACGCCACAGCCACCTGCTCGACTCGCCGGATCCACCGGCCGGACAGGCCAATATCAACTGCTGGCTATGCCAGAACCACCTGGGGGACAGTCCGGAATCACCTGCCAGCCATGGCGGAAACACCTCTCAGACGTACAAGAACCACGTGCCGGACAAGCTGGAAACACTTACTGGACAGACTGGAACCACCTGCCGGCCACGCCAGAACCACCTGCCGAGCACGACGGAACCACCTGCCGGACACGCCAAAATCACCTGCGGGCTACACCAGAACCACTTGGAGAACTCTCCACGATGACCTGGGGGCATACTGGAACCACCTCTCAGACGTACCAGAAGCACGTGGCGGACACCCCAGCACCACCTGCCGGACAGACCGCAACCACCTGCCGGACACGCCGGAACCACCTGCCGGACACGCCGGAACCACCGGCTCGACCCGCCGGAACCACCGCCGGACATGCAAAATCACCTGCCGCCTACGCCAGAACCACTTGGCGAACACTCCGGAATCACCTGCCGGGCATGCCGGAACCACCTCTCAGACATGCCAGAACCACGTGCCAATGACCCCGGAAGCACCTGCCGAGCACGCCGGAACCACCTGCTCGACTCGCCAGAACCACCTGCCGGACACGCCAAAATCACCTGCCGGCTACACCACAACCTCTCGGCAGGCACTCCGGTATCAGCTGCCGGGCATGCCGGAACCACCTCTCAGAGGTGCCAGAACCACATGCCGGAGAGACTGGAAGCAACTGCCGAACTCGCCGGAAATACCTGCTGGACATGCCGGAACCAGCTGCCTGACAGTCCAAAATCATATGCCGGCTATGCCAAAACCACTTGGTGGACACTCCAGAATCACCTGGAGGGCATGCCAGAACCACGTCATTGACAGACTGCAAACACCTGCCGGACACGGCAGAACCACCTTCTCGACTCGCCATAACCACCTGCCGGACACGCCAAAATCACCTGCCGGCTACGCCACAACCACGCGGCAGAGACTCCTGAACCACCTCCAGGACAGACCGGAATCACCTGCCGGACAGGCCGGAACCACCTGTTCGACTCGCCAGAACCACCTGCCGCACACGCCAAAATCACTGCCGTCTACGCCAGAACCACTCGGCAGAGACTCCGGAACCACCTCCAGGACAGACCGGAATCACCTGCCAGACATGCCGGAACCACCTGCTCGACTCGCCAGAACCACCCGCTGGACACGCCAAAATCACCTGCCGGCTACGCCAAAACCAGTTGGTGAACACTTCGGAATCACCTGCCGCGCTTGCCGGAACCAACTGCCGGTCACGCCAAAATCAACTGCCGGCTACGCCAGAAGCACTCGGCAGAGACTCCGGAACCACCCTCAGGACTGACCGGAATCACCTGCTGGACACGCCGGAACCACCTGTTCGACTCGCCAGAACCACCTGCCAGACACGCCAAAATCACCTGCCGGCTACGCCAGAACCACTCGGCAGAGACTCCGGAACCACCTCCAGGACAGACCGGAATCACCTGCCGGACACGCCGGGACCACCTGCTTGACTCGCCAGAACCACCTGCCGGACACGCCAAAATCACCAGCCGGCTACTCCACAACCACTTGTCGGACACTCCAGAATCACCTGCCGGGCATGTTGGAACCACCTCTCAGAGGTGCCACAACAACATGCTGGAGACTGCGGAAGCACCTGCTGAGAAGGCCGGAAGTTCCTGATCCACTCCACAGAACCACCTGCTGGACACGCCAAAATCACCTGCCGGCTACACCAGAAGCACTTGGCAGACAAGCCGGAATCACGTGAAGGGCATGCCGTCACAATCTCTCAGACGTGCCAGAACCTCGTGCCGGACACCCCAGAACACCCTGCCGGACAGACCGGAACCACCTGCCGGACACGCCGGAACCACCGGAGCGACTCGCCGGAACCACCCCCGGACATGCAAAATCACCTGCCGGCTACGCCAGAAACACTTGGCGAACACACCGGAATCACCTGCCGGGCATGTCGGAAGCACCTCTCAGACATGTCATAACCACGTGCCAAGGACACCGGAAGCACCTGCCGAGCACGCCGGAACCACCTGCTCGACTCGCCAGAACCACCTGCCGCACACGCCAAAATCACCTGCCGGGTATGCCAGAACCACTTTGTGGACACTCCGAAATCATCTGCCGGACATGCCAGAACCAGCTCTCAGACACACCAGAACCACATGCCGGACACGCCGGAAGCACCTGCAGAGCATGCCTGAGCCACCTGCTCGACTCGCAAGAAACACCTGCCGGACACGCCAAAATCACCTGCCGAGTACGCCAGAACCACTTGGCGGACACTCCGGAATCACAGGTCGGGCATGCCGGAACCACCTCTCCGACTTGCCAGAACCATGTTCCGGACACGCCGGTACCACCTGCCGAGTATGCCGGAACCACCTGATCCACTCCCGAGGACCACCTGCTGGACACGCCAGAATCACCTGCTGGCTACGCCAGAACCACTCGGCAGACACTCCGGAATAACCTGCCGGGCATGCCGGAACCACCTCTTAGACATGCCAGAAGGACGTGTCGGACACGCCGGAAACACCTACCGGACAGACCGGAGCCACCTGCCAGACATCCCGGAACCACTTGCCGAGCACGCCGGAGCCGCCTGCTCGATAGGCCGGAACCACCTGCCAGACAGGCCAAAATCAACAGCTGGCTATGCTAGAACCACCTGGCGGACAGTCCAAAATCACCTGCCTGGCATGCAGGAACCACCTCTCAGACATAACAGAACCACGTTCCGGACACGCTGGAACCACATCCTGGACAGACTGGAACCACATGCCGAGCTCACCGGAACCACCTGCTCGACTGGCAGGAAAATCGTGCCAGACACGCCAAAAGGAACTGCCGGCTACACAAGAACCACTTAACCGACACTCCAGAATCACCTGCCTGGCATGCCAGAACCACCTCTCAGACGTGCCAGAAGCACGTGCCGGCCATGCCGGAACGACCTACCGGACAGACCGGAACCACCTGCCTGACATGCCGGAACCACCTGCCGAGCACGCCAGAGCCACCTGCTCCCCTTGCCGGAACCACCTGCCAGACAGGCCAAAATCAACAGCTGGCTGTGCGAGAACCACCTGGGGGACAGTCCGGAATCACCTGCCAGCCATGGCGGAACCACCTCTCAGACGTACCAGAACCACATGCCGGACAATCTGGAAACTCGTACTGGACAGACTGGAACCACCTGCCGGCCACGCCTGAACCACCTGCCGAGCACGACGGAACCACCTGCCGGACACGCCAAAATCACCTGCGGGCTACTCCACAACCACTTGGAGGACTCTCCGGGATGACCTGCCGGGCATGCTGGAACCACCTCTCAGACGTGCCAGAACCATGTGGCAGACAGTCCGGAATCACCTGCCGGGCATGCAGGAACCACCTCTCAGATGTAACGGAACCACGAGCCGGACACGCTGGAACCACGTCCTGGACAGACTGGAACCACCTGCCGAGCACTCCGGAACCACCTGCTCGACTCGCACGACCCACGTGCTGGACACGCCAAAATGAACTTTCGGCTACACCAGAACCACTTACCCGACACTCCAGAATCACCTGCCTGGCATGCCAGAACCACCTCTCACACGTTCCAGAAGCACGTGCCGGACATGCCGGAACGACCGATCGGACAGAACGGAACCACCTGCCAGACACGCCGGAACCACCTGCTGAACACGCCACAGCCACCTGCTCGACTCGCCGGATCCACCGGCCGGACAGGCCAATATCAACTGCTGGCTATGCCAGAACCACCTGGGGGACAGTCCGGAATCACCTGCCAGCCATGGCGGAACCACCTCTCAGACGTACCAGAACCACGTGCCGGACAATCTGGAAACACGTACTGGACAGACTGGAACCACCTGCCAGCCAAGCCTGAACCACCTGCCGAGCACGACGGAACCACCTGCCGGACACGCCAAAATCACCTGCGGGCTACTCCACAACCACTTGGAGGACTCTCCGGGATGACCTGCCGGGCATGCTGGAACCACCTCTCAGACGTGCCAGAACCATGTGGCAGACAGTCCGGAATCACCTGTTGGGCATGTGGAACCACCTCAGAGACGTACCAGAACCACCTGCCGGACACGCCAAAATCACCTGCCGGCTACGCCAGAACCACTTGGCGGACACTCCGGAATCACCTGCCGGGCATGCCAGCACAACCTCTCAGAAGTGCCAGAAGCACGTGCCGGACAGGCCGGAACCATCTCCCGGACAGACTGGAACCACAGGAAACACTCGCCGGAACCACCTGCTTGACTCACCGGTCCCACCTGCAGGACACACCAAAATCACCTGCCCGCTACACCAGAACCACTTGGGGCACAAGCCGGAATCACGTGAAGGGCATGCCGGCACAACCTCACAGACGTGCCAGAACCTCCTGCCGGACACCTCAGAACCACCTGCCAGACAGACTGCAACCACGTGCCGGACACGCGGGAACCACCGGCTCGACCCGCCGGAACCACTGCCAGACATGCAAAATCACCTGCCGGCTACACCAGAACCACTTCGCAAACACTCCGGAATCACCTGCCGGGCATGCCCGAACCACCTCTCAGACATGCCAGAACCACGTGCCAATGACACCAGAAGCACCTGCCGAGCATGCCGGAACCACCTGCTCGACTCGCCAGAACCACCTGCCAGTCATGCAAAAATCACCTGCCGGCTTCGCCACAACCAGTTGGTGAACACTTCCCCATGACCAGCCGGGCTTGCTGGAACCACCTGCCGGTCATGTCAAAATCACCTGCCAACTACGCCAGAACCACTTGTCGACACTGCGGAAACACCTGTCGGGCCGGCCAGAACTACATCTCAGACGTGCCAGAACCTTGTGCGTGTGATGCCGGAACCACACCCTGAACAGACGGAAACCACCTGCCAGACCCGCCTGAACCACCTGCCGAGCACGCCGGAGCCACCTGTTCTACTCACCGGAAGCACCTGCCAGACATGCCAAAATCAACAGCTGGCTATGCGAGAAGCATCTGGCGGACAGTCCGGAATCACCTGCCGGGCATGCAGGAACCACCTCTCAGATGTAACGGAACCACGAGCCGGACACGCTGGAACCACGTCCTGGACAGACTGGAACCACCTGCCGAGCACTCCGGAACCACCTGCTCGACTCGCACGACCCACGTGCTGGACACGCCAAAATGAACTTTCGGCTACACCAGAACCACTTACCCGACACTCCAGAATCACCTGCCTGGCATGCCAGAACCACCTCTCACACGTTCCAGAAGCACGTGCCGGACATGCCGGAACGACCTATCGGACAGAACGGAACCACCTGCCAGACACGCCGGAACCACCTGCTGAACACGCCACAGCCACCTGCTCGACTCGCCGGATCCACCGGCCGGACAGGCCAATATCAACTGCTGGCTATGCCAGAACCACCTGGGGGACAGTCCGGAATCACCTGCCAGCCATGGCGGAACCACCTCTCAGACGTACCAGAACCACATGCCGGACAATCTGGAAACTCGTACTGGACAGACTGGAACCACCTGCCGGCCACGCCTGAACCACCTGCCGAGGACGATGGAACCACCTGCCGGACACGCCAAAATCACCTGCGGGCTACACCAGAACCACTTGGAGAACTCTCCGGGATGACCTGCCGGGCATGCTGGAACCACCTCTCAGACGTACCAGAAGCACGTGGCGGACAACCCAGCACCTCCTGCCGGACAGACCGCAACCACCTGCCGGACAGGCCGGAACCAGCGGCTCGACCCACCGGAACCACCGCCGGACATGCAAAATCACCTGCCGGCTACGCCAGAACCACTTGGCGAACACTGCGGAATCACCTGCCGGGCATGCCGGAACCACCTCTCACACATGCCAGAACCACAGGCCAATGACCCCGGAATCACCTGCCGAGCACGCCGGAACCACCTGCTCGACTCGCCAGAACCACCTGCCGGACACGCCAAAATCACCTGCCGGCTACGCCACAACCACTCGGCAGACACTCCGGTATCAGCTGCCGGGCATGCCGGAACCACCTCTCAGAGGTGCCGGAACCACATGCCGGAGAGACTGGAAGCAACTGCCGAACTCGCCGGAAACACCTGCTGGACATGCCAGAACCACCTGCCTGACAGTCCAAAATCATATGCCGGCTATGCCAAAACCACTTGGTGGACACTCCAGAATCACCTGGAGGGCATGCCGGAACCACGTCATGGACAGACTGCAAACACCTGCCGGACACGCCGGAAGCACCTGCTCGACTCGCCAGAACCACCTGCCGGACACGCCAAAATCACCTGCCGGCTACGCCAGAACCACTCGGCAGAGACTCCGGAACCACCTCCAGGACAGACCGGAATCACCTGCCGGACACGCCGGGACCACCTGCTTGACTCGCCAGAACCACCTGCCGGACACGCGAAAATCACCAGCCGGCTACTCCACAACCACTTGTCGGACACTCCAGAATCACCTGCCGGGCATGTGGGAACCACCTCTCAGAGGTGCCACAACAACATGCTGGAGACTGCGGAAGCACCTGCTGAGAAGGCCGGAAGTTCCTGATCCACTCCACAGAACCACCTGCTGGACACGCCAAAATCACCTGCCGGCTACGCCACAACCAGTTGGTGAACACTTCGGAATCAACTGCCGGGCTTGCTGGAAGCACCTGCCGGTCACGCCAATATCACCTGCCAGCTACGCCAGAACCGCTTGGCGGACACTCCGGAAACACCTGTCGGGCCTGCCAGAACCACATCTCAGACGTGCCAGAACCATGTGCCCGAGATGCCGGAACCACACCCCGAACAGACTGAAACCACCTGCCAGACCCGCCTGAACCACCTGCCGAGCACACTGGAACCACCTGCTCGACTCGCCGGAACCACCTACCTGACACGCAAAAACCACCGGCCGGGTATGCCAGAACCACTTGGTGGTCACTCCGGAATCATCTGCCAGACATGCCAGAAGCAGCTCTCAGACACACCAGAACAACCTGCCGGAGACGCCAGAAGCACCTGCTGAGCATGCCTGAGCCACCTGCTCGACTCGCAAGAAACACCTGCCAGACACGCCAAAATCACCTGCCTGCTACACCAGAAGCACTTGGCAGACAAGCCGGAATCACGTGAAGGGCATGCCGTCACAATCTCTCAGACGTGCCAGAACCTCGTGCCGGACACCCCAGAACACCCTGCCGGACAGACCGGAACCACCTGCCGGACACGCCGGAACCACCGGCGCGACTCGCCGGAACCAACCCCGGACATGCAAAATCACCTGCCGGCTACGCCAGAACCACTTGGCAAACACTCCGGAATCACCTGCCGGGCATGCCGGAACCACCTCTCAGACATGCCAGAACCACGTGCCAATGACACCAGAAGCACCTGCCGAGCACTCCGGAACCACCTGCTCGACTCGCCAGAACCACCTGCCGGACACGCCAAAATCACCTGCCGGTTACGCCACAACCACTCGGCAGACACTCCGGTATCAGCTGCCGGGCATGCCGGAACAACGTCTCAGACGTCCCAGAACCACATGCCGGAGAGACTGGAAAAAACTGCCGAACTCGCCGGAAACACCTGCTGGACATGCCGGAACCACCTGCCTGACAGTCCAAAATCATATGCCGGCTATGCCAAAACCACTTGGTGGACACTCCAGAATCACCTGGAGGACATGCCGGAACCACGTCATGGACAGACTGCAAACACCTGCCGGACACGCCAGAACCACCTTCTCGACTCGCCAGAACCACCTGCCGGACACGCCAAAATCACCTGCCGGCTACGCCAGAACCACTCGGCAGAGACTCCGGAACCACTTCCAGGACAGACCGGAATCACCTGCCGGACACGCCGGAACCACCTGCTCGACTCGCCAGAACCACCTGCCGGACACGCCAAAATCACCTGCCGGCTACGCCACAACCAGTTGGTGAACACTTCGGAATCACCTGCCGCGCTTGCCAGAACCACCTGCCGGTCACGCCAAAATCACCTGCCAGCTACGCCAGAACCACTCGGCAGAGACTCCGGAACCACTTCCAGGACAGACCGGAATCACCTGCCGGACACGCCGGAACCACCTGCTCGACTCGCCAGAACCACCTGCCGGACACGCCAAAATCACCTGCCGGCTACGGCACAACCAGTTGGTGAACACTTCGGAATCACCTGCCGCGCTTGCCGGAACCACCTGCCGGTCACGCCAAAATCACCTGCCGGCTACGCCAGAACCACTCGGCAGAGACTCCGGAACCACCTCCAGGACAGACCGGAATCACCTGCCGGACACGCCGGGACCACCTGCTTGTCTCGCGAGAACCACCTGCCGGACACGCCAAAATCACAAGCCAGCTACTCCACAACCACTTGTCGGACACTCCAGAATCACCTGCCGGGCATGTTGGAACCACCTCTCAGAGGTGCCACAACAACATGCTGGAGACTGCGGAAGCACCTGCTGAGAATGCCGGAAGTTCCTGATCCACTCCACAGAACCACCTGCTGGACACGCCAAAATCACCTGCCAGCTACGCCACAACCAGTTGGTGAACACTTCGGAATCAACTGCCGGGTTTCCTGGAAGCACCTGCCGTTCACGCCAATATCACCTGCCAGCTACGCCAGAACCGCTTGGCGGACACTCCGGAAACACCTGTCGGGCCTGCCAGAACCACATCTCAGACGTGCCAGAACCATGTGCCCGTGATGCCGGAACCACACCCCGAACAGACTGAAACCACCTGCCAGACCCGCCTGAACCACCTGCCGAGCACACTGGAACCACCTGCTCGACTCGCCGGAACCACCTACCTGACACGCAAAAACCACCGGCCGGGTATGCCAGAACCACTTGGTGGTCACTCCGGAATCATCTGCCAGACATGCCAGAAGCAGCTCTCAGACACACCAGAACAACCTGCCGGAGACGCCAGAAGCACCTGCTGAGCATGCCTGAGCCACGTGCTCGACTCGCAAGAAACACCTGCCACACACGCCAAAATCACCTGCCTGCTACACCAGAAGCACTTGGCAGACAAGCCGGAATCACGTGAAGGGCATGCCGTCACAATCTCTCAGACGTGCCAGAACCTCGTGCCGGACACCCCAGAACACCCTGCCGGACAGACCGGAACCACCTGCCGGACACGCCGGAACCACCGGCGCGACTCGCCGGAACCACCCCCGGACATGCAAAATCACCTGCCGGCTACGCCAGAAACACTTGGCGAACACACCGGAATCACCTGCCGGGCATGTCGGAAGCACCTCTCAGACATGTCAGAACCACGTGCCAAGGACACCGGAAGCACCTGCCGAGCACGCCGGAACCACCTGCTCGACTCGCCAGAACCACCTGCCGCACACGCCAAAATCACCTGCCAGGTATGCCAGAACCACTTTGTGGACACTCCGAAATCATCTGCCGGACATGCCAGAACCAGCTCTCAGACACACCAGAACCACATGCCGGACACGCCGGAAGCACCTGCTGAGCATGCCTGACCCACCTGCTCGATTCGCAAGAAACACCTGCCGGACACGCCAAAATCACCTGCCGAGTACGCCAGAACCACTTGGCGGACACTCCGGAATCACAGGTCGGGCATGCCGGAACCACCTCTCAGACTTGCCAGAACCATGTTCCGGACACGCCGGTACCACCTGCCGAGTATGCCGGAACCACCTGATCCACTCCCGAGGACCACCTGCTGGACACGCCAGAATCACCTGCTGGCTACGCCAGAACCACTCGGCAGACACTCCGGAATAAGCTGCCGGGCATGCCGGAACCACCTCTTAGACATGCCAGAAGGACGTGTCGGACACGCCGGAAACACCTACCGGACAGACCGGAACCACCTGCCAGACATCCCGGAACCACTTGCCGAGCACGCCGGAGCCGCCTGCTCGATAGGCCGGAACCACCTGCCAGACAGGCCAAAATCAACAGCTGGCTGTGCGAGAACCACCTGGGGGACAGTCCGGAATCACTTGCCAGCCATGGCGGAACCACCTCTCAGACGTACCAGAACCACGTGCCGGACAATCTGGAAACACGTGCTGGACAGCCTGGAACCACCTGCTGGCCACGCCTTAACCTCCTGCCGAGCACGACGGAACCACCTGCCGGACACGCCAAAATCACCTGCGGGCTACTCCACAACCACTTGGAGGACTCTCCGGGATGACCTGCCGGGCATGCTGGAACCACCTCTCAGACGCGCCAGAACCATGTGGCAGAGAGTCCAGAATCACCTGTTGGGCAGGTGGAACCACCTCAGAGACGTACCAGAACCACCTGCCGGACACGCCAAAATCACCTGCCGGCTACGCCAGAACCACTTGGCGGACACTCCGGAATCACATGCCGGGAATGCCAGCACAACCTCTCAGAAGTGCCAGAAGCACGTGCCGGACAGGCCGGAACCATCTCCCGGACAGATTGGAACCACAGGAAACACTCGCCGGAACCACCTGCTTGACTCACCGGTCCCACCTGCAGGACACACCAAAATCACCTGCCCGCTACACCAGAACCACTTGGGGGACAAGCCGGAATCACGTGAAGGGCATGCCGGCACAACCTCACAGACGTGCCAGAACCTCCTGCCGGACACCTCAGAACCACCTGCCAGACAGACTGCAACCACCTGCCGGACACGCGGGAACCACAGGCTTGACCCGCCGGAACCACTGCCAGACATGCAAAATCACCTGCCGGCTACACCAGAACCACTTGGCAAACACTCCGGAATCACCTGCCGGGCATGCCGGAACCACCTCTCAGACATGCCAGAACCACGTGCCAATGACACCAGAAGCACCTGCCGAGCATGCCGGAACCACCTGCTCGACTCGCCAGAACCACCTGCCAGTCATGCAAAAATCACCTGCCGGCTTCACCACAACCAGTTGGTGAACACTTCCCCATCACCTGCCGGGCTTGCTGGAACCACCTGCCGGTCATGTCAAAATCACCTGCCAACTACGCCAGAACCACTTGTCGACACTGCGGAAACACCTGTCGGGCCGGCCAGAACTACATCTCAGACGTGCCAGAACCTTGTGCGTGTGATGCCGGAACCGCACCCCGAACAGACGGAGACCACCTGCCAGACCCGCCTGAACCACCTGCCGAGCACGCCGGAGCCACCTGTTCGACTCACCGGAAGCACCTGCCAGACAGGCCAAAATCAACAGCTGGCTATGCGAGAACCATCTGGCGGACAGTCCGGAATCACCTGCCGGGCATGCAGGAAACACCTCTCAGATGTAACGGAACCACGAGCCGGACACGCTGGAACCACGTCCTGGACAGACTGGAACCACCTGCCGAGCACTCCGGAACCACCTGCTCGACTCGCACGACCCACGTGCTGGACACGCCAAAATGAACTTTCGGCTACACCAGAACCACTTACCCGACACTCCAGAATCACCTGCCTGGCATGCCAGAACCACCTCTCACACGTTCCAGAAGCACGTGCCGGACATGCCGGAACGACCTATCGGACAGAACGGTACCACCTGCCAGACACGCCGGAACCACCTGCTGAACACGCCACAGCCACCTGCTCGACTCGCCGGATCCACCGGCCGGACAGGCCAATATCAACTGCTGGCTATGCCAGAACCACCTGGGGGACAGTCCGGAATCACCTGCCAGCCATGGCGGAACCACCTCTCAGACGTACAAGAACCACGTGCCGGACAAGCTGGAAACACTTACTGGACAGACTGGAACCACCTGCCGGCCACGCCTGAACCACCTGCCGAGCACGATGGAACCACCTGCCGGACACGCCAAAATCACCTGCGGGGTACACCAGAACCACTTGGAGAACTCTCCGGGATGACCTGCCGGGCATGCTGGAACCACCTCTCAGACGTACCAGAAGCACGTGGCGGACACCCCAGCACCACCTGTCGGACAGACCGCAACCACATGCCGGACAGGCCGGAACCACCGGCTCGACCCGCCGGAACCACCGCCGGACATGCAAAATCACCTGCCGGCTACGCCGGAACCACTTGGCGAACACTCCGGAATCACCTGCCGGGCATGCGGGAACCACCTCTCAGACATGCCAGAACCACGTGCCAATGACCCCGGAAGCACCTGCCGAGCACGCCGGAACCACCTGCTGGACATGCCGGAACCACCTGCCTGACAGTCCAAAATCATATGGGGGCTATGCCAAAACCATTTGGTGGACACTCCAGAATCACCTGGAGGGCATGCCGGAACCACGTCATGGACAGACTGCAAACACCTGCCGGACACGCCAGAACCACCTTCTCGACTCGCCAGAACCACCTGCCGGACACGCCAAAATCACCTGCCGGCTACGCCACAACCAGTTGGTGAACACTTCGGAATCACCTGCCGCGCTTGCCGGAACCACCTGCCGGTCACGCCAAAATCACCTGCTGGCTACGCCAGAACCACTCGGCAGAGACTCCGGAACCACCTCCAGGACAGACCGGAATCACCTGCCGGACACGCCGGAACCACCTGCTCGACTCGCCAGAACCACCTGCCGGACACGCCAAAATCACCTGCCAGGTATGCCAGAACCACTTTGTGGACACTCCGAAATCATCTGCCGGACATGCCAGAACCAGCTCTCAGACACACCAGAACCACATGCCGGACACGCCGGAAGCACCTGCTCGACTCGCCAGAACCACCTGCCGGACACGCCAAAATCACCTGCCGGCTACGCCAGAACCACTCTGCAGAGACTCCGGAACCACCTACAGGACAGACTGGAATCACCTGCCGGACACGCCGGGACCACCTGCTTCACTCGCCAGAACCACCTGCCAGACACGCCAAAATCACCAGCCGGCTACTCCACAACCACTTGTCGGACACTCCAGAATCACCTGCCGGGCATGTTGGAGCCACCTCTCAGAGGTGCCACAACAACATGCTGGAGACTGCGGAAGCACCTGCTGAGAAGGCCGGAAGTTCCTGATCCACTCCACAGAACCACCTGCTGGACACGCCAAAATCACCTGCCGGCTACACCAGAAGCACTTGGCAGACAAGCCGGAATCACGTGAAGGGCATGCCGTCACAATCTCTCAGACGTGCCAGAACCTCGTGCCGGACACCCCAGAACACCCTGCCGGACAGACCGGAACCACCTGCCGGACACGCCGGAACCACCGGAGCGACTCGCCGGAACCACCCCCGGACATGCAAAATCACCTGCCGGCTACGCCAGAAACACTTGGCGAACACACCGGAATCACCTGCCGGGCATGTCGGAAGCACCTCTCAGACATGTCATAACCACGTGCCAAGGACACCGGAAGCACCTGCCGAGCACGCCGGAACCACCTGCTCGACTCGCCAGAACCACCTGCCGCACACGCCAAAATCACCTGCCGGGTATGCCAGAACCACTTTGTGGACACTCCGAAATCATCTGCCGGACATGCCAGAACCAGCTCTCAGACACACCAGAACCACATGCCGGACACGCCGGAAGCACCTGCAGAGCATGCCTGAGCCACCTGCTCGACTCGCAAGAAACACCTGCCGGACACGCCAAAATCACCTGCCGAGTACGCCAGAACCACTTGGCGGACACTCCGGAATCACAGGTCGGGCATGCCGGAACCACCTCTCCGACTTGCCAGAACCATGTTCCGGACACGCCGGTACCACCTGCCGAGTATGCCGGAACCACCTGATCCACTCCCGAGGACCACCTGCTGGACACGCCAGAATCACCTGCTGGCTACGCCAGAACCACTCGGCAGACACTCCGGAATAACCTGCCGGGCATGCCGGAACCACCTCTTAGACATGCCAGAAGGACGTGTCGGACACGCCGGAAACACCTACCGGACAGACCGGAGCCACCTGCCAGACATCCCGGAACCACTTGCCGAGCACGCCGGAGCCGCCTGCTCGATAGGCCGGAACCACCTGCCAGACAGGCCAAAATCAACAGCTGGCTATGCTAGAACCACCTGGCGGACAGTCCAAAATCACCTGCCTGGCATGCAGGAACCACCTCTCAGACATAACAGAACCACGTTCCGGACACGCTGGAACCACATCCTGGACAGACTGGAACCACATGCCGAGCTCACCGGAACCACCTGCTCGACTGGCAGGAAAATCGTGCCAGACACGCCAAAAGGAACTGCCGGCTACACAAGAACCACTTAACCGACACTCCAGAATCACCTGCCTGGCATGCCAGAACCACCTCTCAGACGTGCCAGAAGCACGTGCCGGCCATGCCGGAACGACATACGGGACAGACCGGAACCACCTGCCTGACATGCCGGAACCACCTGCCGAGCACGCCAGAGCCACCTGCTCCCCTTGCCGGAACCACCTGCCAGACAGGCCAAAATCAACAGCTGGCTGTGCGAGAACCACCTGGGGGACAGTCCGGAATCACCTGCCAGCCATGGCGGAACCACCTCTCAGACGTACCAGAACCACATGCCGGACAATCTGGAAACTCGTACTGGACAGACTGGAACCACCTGCCGGCCACGCCTGAACCACCTGCCGAGCACGACGGAACCACCTGCCGGACACGCCAAAATCACCTGCGGGCTACTCCACAACCACTTGGAGGACTCTCCGGGATGACCTGCCGGGCATGCTGGAACCACCTCTCAGACGTGCCAGAACCATGTGGCAGACAGTCCGGAATCACCTGCCGGGCATGCAGGAACCACCTCTCAGATGTAACGGAACCACGAGCCGGACACGCTGGAACCACGTCCTGGACAGACTGGAACCACCTGCCGAGCACTCCGGAACCACCTGCTCGACTCGCACGACCCACGTGCTGGACACGCCAAAATGAACTTTCGGCTACACCAGAACCACTTACCCGACACTCCAGAATCACCTGCCTGGCATGCCAGAACCACCTCTCACACGTTCCAGAAGCACGTGCCGGACATGCCGGAACGACCGATCGGACAGAACGGAACCACCTGCCAGACACACCGGAACCACCTGCTGAACACGCCACAGCCACCTGCTCGACTCGCCGGATCCACCGGCCGGACAGGCCAATATCAACTGCTGGCTATGCCAGAACCACCTGGGGGACAGTCCGGAATCACCTGCCAGCCATGGCGGAACCACCTCTCAGACGTACCAGAACCACGTGCCGGACAATCTGGAAACACGTACTGGACAGACTGGAACCACCTGCCAGCCAAGCCTGAACCACCTGCCGAGCACGACGGAACCACCTGCCGGACACGCCAAAATCACCTGCGGGCTACTCCACAACCACTTGGAGGACTCTCCGGGATGACCTGCCGGGCATGCTGGAACCACCTCTCAGACGTGCCAGAACCATGTGGCAGACAGTCCGGAATCACCTGTTGGGCATGTGGAACCACCTCAGAGACGTACCAGAACCACCTGCCGGACACGCCAAAATCACCTGCCGGCTACGCCAGAACCACTTGGCGGACACTCCGGAATCACCTGCCGGGCATGCCAGCACAACCTCTCAGAAGTGCCAGAAGCACGTGCCGGACAGGCCGGAACCATCTCCCGGACAGACTGGAACCACAGGAAACACTCGCCGGAACCACCTGCTTGACTCACTGGTCCCACCTGCAGGACACACCAAAATCACCTGCCCGCTACACCAGAACCACTTGGGGCACAAGCCGGAATCACGTGAAGGGCATGCCGGCACAACCTCACAGACGTGCCAGAACCTCCTGCCGGACACCTCAGAACCACCTGCCAGACAGACTGCAACCACGTGCCGGACACGCGGGAACCACCGGCTCGACCCGCCGGAACCACTGCCAGACATGCAAAATCACCTGCCGGCTACACCAGAACCACTTCGCAAACACTCCGGAATCACCTGCCGGGCATGCCCGAACCACCTCTCAGACATGCCAGAACCACGTGCCAATGACACCAGAAGCACCTGCCGAGCATGCCGGAACCACCTGCTCGACTCGCCAGAACCACCTGCCAGTCATGCAAAAATCACCTGCCGGCTTCGCCACAACCAGTTGGTGAACACTTCCCCATGACCAGCCGGGCTTGCTGGAACCACCTGCCGGTCATGTCAAAATCACCTGCCAACTACGCCAGAACCACTTGTCGACACTGCGGAAACACCTGTCGGGCCGGCCAGAACTACATCTCAGACGTGCCAGAACCTTGTGCGTGTGATGCCGGAACCACACCCTGAACAGACGGAAACCACCTGCCAGACCCGCCTGAACCACCTGCCGAGCACGCCGGAGCCACCTGTTCTACTCACCGGAAGCACCTGCCAGACATGCCAAAATCAACAGCTGGCTATGCGAGAAGCATCTGGCGGACAGTCCGGAATCACCTGCCGGGCATGCAGGAACCACCTCTCAGATGTAACGGAACCACGAGCCGGACACGCTGGAACCACGTCCTGGACAGACTGGAACCACCTGCCGAGCACTCCGGAACCACCTGCTCGACTCGCACGACCCACGTGCTGGACACGCCAAAATGAACTTTCGGCTACACCAGAACCACTTACCCGACACTCCAGAATCACCTGCCTGGCATGCCAGAACCACCTCTCACACGTTCCAGAAGCACGTGCCGGACATGCCGGAACGACCTATCGGACAGAACGGAACCACCTGCCAGACACGCCGGAACCACCTGCTGAACACGCCACAGCCACCTGCTCGACTCGCCGGATCCACCGGCCGGACAGGCCAATATCAACTGCTGGCTATGCCAGAACCACCTGGGGGACAGTCCGGAATCACCTGCCAGCCATGGCGGAACCACCTCTCAGACGTAGAAGAACCGCGTGCCGGACAAGCTGGAAACACTTACTGGACAGACTGGAACCACCTGCCGGCCACGCCTGAACCACCTGCCGAGCACGATGGAACCACCTGCCGGACACGCCAAAATCACCTGCGGGCTACACCAGAACCACTTGGAGAACTCTCCGGGATGACCTGCCGGGCATGCTGGAACCACCTCTCAGACGTACCAGAAGCACGTGGCGGACAACCCAGCACCTCCTGCCGGACAGACCGCAACGACCTGCCGGACAGGCCGGAACCAGCGGCTCGACCCACCGGAACCACCGCCGGACATGCAAAATCACCTGCCGGCTACGCCAGAACCACTTGGCGAACACTGCAGAATCACCTGCCGGGCATGCCGGAACCACCTCTCACACATGCCAGAACCACAGGCCAATGACCCCGGAAGCACCTGCCGAGCACGCCGGAACCACCTGCTCGACTCGCCAGAACCACCTGCCGGACACGCCAAAATCACCTGCCGGCTACGCCACAACCACTCGGCAGACACTCCGGTATCAGCTGCCGGGCATGCCGGAACCACCTCTCAGAGGTGCCGGAACCACATGCCGGAGAGACTGGAAGCAACTGCCGAACTCGCCGGAAACACCTGCTGGACATGCCAGAACCACCTGCCTGACAGTCCAAAATCATATGCCGGCTATGCCAAAACCACTTGGTGGACACTCCAGAATCACCTGGAGGGCATGCCGGAACCACGTCATGGACAGACTGCAAACACCTGCCGGACACGCCGGAAGCACCTGCTCGACTCGCCAGAACCACCTGCCGGACACGCCAAAATCACCTGCCGGCTACGCCAGAACCACTCGGCAGAGACTCCGGAACCACCTCCAGGACAGACCGGAATCACCTGCCGGACACGCCGGGACCACCTGCTTGACTCGCCAGAACCACCTGCCGGACACGCGAAAATCACCAGCCGGCTACTCCACAACCACTTGTCGGACACTCCAGAATCACCTGCCGGGCATGTGGGAACCACCTCTCAGAGGTGCCACAACAACATGCTGGAGACTGCGGAAGCACCTGCTGAGAAGGCCGGAAGTTCCTGATCCACTCCACAGAACCACCTGCTGGACACGCCAAAATCACCTGCCGGCTACGCCACAACCAGTTGGTGAACACTTCGGAATCAACTGCCGGGCTTGCTGGAAGCACCTGCCGGTCACGCCAATATCACCTGCCAGCTACGCCAGAACCGCTTGGCGGACACTCCGGAAACACCTGTCGGGCCTGCCAGAACCACATCTCAGACGTGCCAGAACCATGTGCCCGAGATGCCGGAACCACACCCCGAACAGACTGAAACCACCTGCCAGACCCGCCTGAACCACCTGCCGAGCACACTGGAACCACCTGCTCGACTCGCCGGAACCACCTACCTGACACGCAAAAACCACCGGCCGGGTATGCCAGAACCACTTGGTGGTCACTCCGGAATCATCTGCCAGACATGCCAGAAGCAGCTCTCAGACACACCAGAACAACCTGCCGGAGACGCCAGAAGCACCTGCTGAGCATGCCTGAGCCACCTGCTCGACTCGCAAGAAACACCTGCCACACACGCCAAAATCACCTGCCTGCTACACCAGAAGCACTTGGCAGACAAGCCGGAATCACGTGAAGGGCATGCCATCACAATCTCTCAGACGTGCCAGAACCTCGTGCCGGACACCCCAGAACACCCTGCCGGACAGACCGGAACCACCTGCCGGACACGCCGGAACCACCGGCGCGACTCGCCGGAACCAACCCCGGACATGCAAAATCACCTGCCGGCTACGCCAGAACCACTTGGCAAACACTCCGGAATCACCTGCCGGGCATGCCGGAACCACCTCTCAGACATGCCAGAACCACGTGCCAATGACACCAGAAGCACCTGCCGAGCACTCCGGAACCACCTGCTCGACTCGCCAGAACCACCTGCCGGACACGCCAAAATCACCTGCCGGTTACGCCACAACCACTCGGCAGACACTCCGGTATCAGCTGCCGGGCATGCCGGAACAACGTCTCAGACGTCCCAGAACCACATGCCGGAGAGACTGGAAAAAACTGCCGAACTCGCCGGAAACACCTGCTGGACATGCCGGAACCACCTGCCTGACAGTCCAAAATCATATGCCGGCTATGCCAAAACCACTTGGTGGACACTCCAGAATCACCTGGAGGACATGCCGGAACCACGTCATGGACAGACTGCAAACACCTGCCGGACACGCCAGAACCACCTTCTCGACTCGCCAGAACCACCTGCCGGACACGCCAAAATCACCTGCCGGCTACGCCAGAACCACTCGGCAGAGACTCCGGAACCACTTCCAGGACAGACCGGAATCACATGCCGGACACGCCGGAACCACCTGCTCGACTCGCCAGAACCACCTGCCGGACACGCCAAAATCACCTGCCGGCTACGCCACAACCAGTTGGTGAACACTTCGGAATCACCTGCCGCGCTTGCCAGAACCACCTGCCGGTCACGCCAAAATCACCTGCCAGCTACGCCAGAACCACTCGGCAGAGACTCCGGAACCACTTCCAGGACAGACCGGAATCACCTGCCGGACACGCCGGAACCACCTGCTCGACTCGCCAGAACCACCTGCCGGACACGCCAAAATCACCTGCCGGCTACGGCACAACCAGTTGGTGAACACTTCGGAATCACCTGCCGCGCTTGCCGGAACCACCTGCCGGTCACGCCAAAATCACCTGCCGGCTACGCCAGAACCACTCGGCAGAGACTCCGGAACCACCTCCAGGACAGACCCGAATCACCTGCCGGACACGCCGGGACCACCTGCTTGACTCGCGAGAACCACCTGCCGGACACGCCAAAATCACCAGCCGGCTACTCCACAACCACTTGTCGGACACTCCAGAATCACCTGCCGGGCATGTTGGAACCACCTCTCAGAGGTGCCTCAACAACATGCTGGAGACTGCGGAAGCACCTGCTGAGAAGGCCGGAAGTTCCTGATCCACTCCACAGAACCACCTGCTGGACACGCCAAAATGACCTGCCGGCTACGCCACAACCAGTTGGTGAACACTTCGGAATCACAGGTCGGGCATGCCGGAACCACCTCTCACACTTGCCAGAACCATGTTCTGGACACGCCGGTACCACCTGCCGAGTATGCCGGAACCACCTGATCCACTCCCAAGGACCACCTGCTGGACACTCCAGAATCACCTGCTGGCTACGCCAGAACCACTCGACAGACACTCCGGAATAAGCTGCCGGGCATGCCGGAACCACCTCTTAGACATGCCAGAAGGACGTGTCGGACACGCCGGAAACACCTACCGGACAGACCGGAACCACCTGCCAGACATCCCGGAACCACTTGCCAAGCACGCCGGAGCCGCCTGCTCGATAGGCCGGAACCACCTGACAGACAGGCCAAAATCAACAGCTGGCTGTGCGAGAACCACCTGGGGGACAGTCCGGAATCACTTGCCAGCCATGGCGGAACCACCTCTCAGACGTACCAGAACCACGTGCCGGACAATCTGGAAACACGTACTGGACAGCCTGGAACCACCTGCTGGCCACGCCTTAACCTCCTGCCGAGCACGACGGAACCACCTGCCGGACACGCCAAAATCACCTGCGGGCTACTCCACAACCACTTGGAGGACTCTCCGGGATGACCTGCCGGGCATGCTGGAACCACCTCTCAGACGTGCCAGAACCATGTGGCAGACAGTCCGGAATCACCTGTTGGGCATGTGGAACCACCTCAGAGACGTACCAGAACCACCTGCCGGACACGCCAAAATCACCTGCCGGCTACGCCAGAACCACTTGGCGGACACTCCGGAATCACCTGCCGGGCATGCCAGCACAACCTCTCAGAAGTGCCAGAAGCACGTGCCGGACAGGCCGGAACCATCTCCCGGACAGACTGGAACCACAGGAAACACTCGCCGGAACCACCTGCTTGACTCACTGGTCCCACCTGCAGGACACACCAAAATCACCTGCCCGCTACACCAGAACCACTTGGGGCACAAGCCGGAATCACGTGAAGGGCATGCCGGCACAACCTCACAGACGTGCCAGAACCTCCTGCCGGACACCTCAGAACCACCTGCCAGACAGACTGCAACCACGTGCCGGACACGCGGGAACCACCGGCTCGACCCGCCGGAACCACTGCCAGACATGCAAAATCACCTGCCGGCTACACCAGAACCACTTCGCAAACACTCCGGAATCACCTGCCGGGCATGCCCGAACCACCTCTCAGACATGCCAGAACCACGTGCCAATGACACCAGAAGCACCTGCCGAGCATGCCGGAACCACCTGCTCGACTCGCCAGAACCACCTGCCAGTCATGCAAAAATCACCTGCCGGCTTCGCCACAACCAGTTGGTGAACACTTCCCCATGACCAGCCGGGCTTGCTGGAACCACCTGCCGGTCATGTCAAAATCACCTGCCAACTACGCCAGAACCACTTGTCGACACTGCGGAAACACCTGTCGGGCCGGCCAGAACTACATCTCAGACGTGCCAGAACCTTGTGCGTGTGATGCCGGAACCACACCCTGAACAGACGGAAACCACCTGCCAGACCCGCCTGAACCACCTGCCGAGCACGCCGGAGCCACCTGTTCTACTCACCGGAAGCACCTGCCAGACATGCCAAAATCAACAGCTGGCTATGCGAGAAGCATCTGGCGGACAGTCCGGAATCACCTGCCGGGCATGCAGGAACCACCTCTCAGATGTAACGGAACCACGAGCCGGACACGCTGGAACCACGTCCTGGACAGACTGGAACCACCTGCCGAGCACTCCGGAACCACCTGCTCGACTCGCACGACCCACGTGCTGGACACGCCAAAATGAACTTTCGGCTACACCAGAACCACTTACCCGACACTCCAGAATCACCTGCCTGGCATGCCAGAACCACCTCTCACACGTTCCAGAAGCACGTGCCGGACATGCCGGAACGACCTATCGGACAGAACGGAACCACCTGCCAGACACGCCGGAACCACCTGCTGAACACGCCACAGCCACCTGCTCGACTCGCCGGATCCACCGGCCGGACAGGCCAATATCAACTGCTGGCTATGCCAGAACCACCTGGGGGACAGTCCGGAATCACCTGCCAGCCATGGCGGAACCACCTCTCAGACGTAGAAGAACCGCGTGCCGGACAAGCTGGAAACACTTACTGGACAGACTGGAACCACCTGCCGGCCACGCCTGAACCACCTGCCGAGCACGATGGAACCACCTGCCGGACACGCCAAAATCACCTGCGGGGTACACCAGAACCACTTGGAGAACTCTCCGGGATGACCTGCCGGGCATGCTGGAACCACCTCTCAGACGTACCAGAAGCACGTGGCGGACAACCCAGCACCTCCTGCCGGACAGACCGCAACGACCTGCCGGACAGGCCGGAACCAGCGGCTCGACCCACCGGAACCACCGCCGGACATGCAAAATCACCTGCCGGCTACGCCAGAACCACTTGGCGAACACTGCAGAATCACCTGCCGGGCATGCCGGAACCACCTCTCACACATGCCAGAACCACAGGCCAATGACCCCGGAAGCACCTGCCGAGCACGCCGGAACCACCTGCTCGACTCGCCAGAACCACCTGCCGGACACGCCAAAATCACCTGCCGGCTACGCCACAACCACTCGGCAGACACTCCGGTATCAGCTGCCGGGCATGCCGGAACCACCTCTCAGAGGTGCCGGAACCACATGCCGGAGAGACTGGAAGCAACTGCCGAACTCGCCGGAAACACCTGCTGGACATGCCGGAACCACCTGCCTGACAGTCCAAAATCATATGCCGGCTATGCCAAAACCACTTGGTGGACACTCCAGAATCACCTGGAGGGCATGCCGGAACCACGTCATGGACAGACTGCAAACACCTGCCGGACACGCCGGAAGCACCTGCTCGACTCGCCAGAACCACCTGCCGGACACGCCAAAATCACCTGCCGGCTACGCCAGAACCACTCGGCAGAGACTCCGGAACCACCTCCAGGACAGACCGGAATCACCTGCCGGACACGCCGGGACCACCTGCTTGACTCGCCAGAACCACCTGCCGGACACGCGAAAATCACCAGCCGGCTACTCCACAACCACTTGTCGGACACTCCAGAATCACCTGCCGGGCATGTGGGAACCACCTCTCAGAGGTGCCACAACAACATGCTGGAGACTGCGGAAGCACCTGCTGAGAAGGCCGGAAGTTCCTGATCCACTCCACAGAACCACCTGCTGGACACGCCAAAATCACCTGCCGGCTACGCCACAACCAGTTGGTGAACACTTCGGAATCAACTGCCGGGCTTGCTGGAAGCACCTGCCGGTCACGCCAATATCACCTGCCAGCTACGCCAGAACCGCTTGGCGGACACTCCGGAAACACCTGTCGGGCCTGCCAGAACCACATCTCAGACGTGCCAGAACCATGTGCCCGAGATGCCGGAACCACACCCCGAACAGACTGAAACCACCTGCCAGACCCGCCTGAACCACCTGCCGAGCACACTGGAACCACCTGCTCGACTCGCCGGAACCACCTACCTGACACGCAAAAACCACCGGCCGGGTATGCCAGAACCACTTGGTGGTCACTCCGGAATCATCTGCCAGACATGCCAGAAGCAGCTCTCAGACACACCAGAACAACCTGCCGGAGACGCCAGAAGCACCTGCTGAGCATGCCTGAGCCACCTGCTCGACTCGCAAGAAACACCTGCCAGACACGCCAAAATCACCTGCCTGCTACACCAGAAGCACTTGGCAGACAAGCCGGAATCACGTGAAGGGCATGCCGTCACAATCTCTCAGACGTGCCAGAACCTCGTGCCGGACACCCCAGAACACCCTGCCGGACAGACCGGAACCACCTGCCGGACACGCCGGAACCACCGGCGCGACTCGCCGGAACCAACCCCGGACATGCAAAATCACCTGCCGGCTACGCCAGAACCACTTGGCAAACACTCCGGAATCACCTGCCGGGCATGCCGGAACCACCTCTCAGACATGCCAGAACCACGTGCCAATGACACCAGAAGCACCTGCCGAGCACTCCGGAACCACCTGCTCGACTCGCCAGAACCACCTGCCGGACACGCCAAAATCACCTGCCGGTTACGCCACAACCACTCGGCAGACACTCCGGTATCAGCTGCCGGGCATGCCGGAACAACGTCTCAGACGTCCCAGAACCACATGCCGGAGAGACTGGAAAAAACTGCCGAACTCGCCGGAAACACCTGCTGGACATGCCGGAACCACCTGCCTGACAGTCCAAAATCATATGCCGGCTATGCCAAAACCACTTGGTGGACACTCCAGAATCACCTGGAGGACATGCCGGAACCACGTCATGGACAGACTGCAAACACCTGCCGGACACGCCAGAACCACCTTCTCGACTCGCCAGAACCACCTGCCGGACACGCCAAAATCACCTGCCGGCTACGCCAGAACCACTCGGCAGAGACTCCGGAACCACTTCCAGGACAGACCGGAATCACATGCCGGACACGCCGGAACCACCTGCTCGACTCGCCAGAACCACCTGCCGGACACGCCAAAATCACCTGCCGGCTACGCCACAACCAGTTGGTGAACACTTCGGAATCACCTGCCGCGCTTGCCAGAACCACCTGCCGGTCACGCCAAAATCACCTGCCAGCTACGCCAGAACCACTCGGCAGAGACTCCGGAACCACTTCCAGGACAGACCGGAATCACCTGCCGGACACGCCGGAACCACCTGCTCGACTCGCCAGAACCACCTGCCGGACACGCCAAAATCACCTGCCGGCTACGGCACAACCAGTTGGTGAACACTTCGGAATCACCTGCCGCGCTTGCCGGAACCACCTGCCGGTCACGCCAAAATCACCTGCCGGCTACGCCAGAACCACTCGGCAGAGACTCCGGAACCACCTCCAGGACAGACCCGAATCACCTGCCGGACACGCCGGGACCACCTGCTTGACTCGCGAGAACCACCTGCCGGACACGCCAAAATCACCAGCCGGCTACTCCACAACCACTTGTCGGACACTCCAGAATCACCTGCCGGGCATGTTGGAACCACCTCTCAGAGGTGCCTCAACAACATGCTGGAGACTGCGGAAGCACCTGCTGAGAAGGCCGGAAGTTCCTGATCCACTCCACAGAACCACCTGCTGGACACGCCAAAATGACCTGCCGGCTACGCCACAACCAGTTGGTGAACACTTCGGAATCACAGGTCGGGCATGCCGGAACCACCTCTCACACTTGCCAGAACCATGTTCTGGACACGCCGGTACCACCTGCCGAGTATGCCGGAACCACCTGATCCACTCCCAAGGACCACCTGCTGGACACTCCAGAATCACCTGCTGGCTACGCCAGAACCACTCGACAGACACTCCGGAATAAGCTGCCGGGCATGCCGGAACCACCTCTTAGACATGCCAGAAGGACGTGTCGGACACGCCGGAAACACCTACCGGACAGACCGGAACCACCTGCCAGACATCCCGGAACCACTTGCCAAGCACGCCGGAGCCGCCTGCTCGATAGGCCGGAACCACCTGACAGACAGGCCAAAATCAACAGCTGGCTGTGCGAGAACCACCTGGGGGACAGTCCGGAATCACTTGCCAGCCATGGCGGAACCACCTCTCAGACGTACCAGAACCACGTGCCGGACAATCTGGAAACACGTACTGGACAGCCTGGAACCACCTGCTGGCCACGCCTTAACCTCCTGCCGAGCACGATGGAACCACCTGCCGGACACGCCAAAATCACCTGCGGGCTACTCCACAACCACTTGGAGGACTCTCCGGGATGACCTGCCGGGCATGCTGGAACCACCTCTCAGACGCGCCAGAACCATGTGGCAGAGAGTCCAGAATCACCTGTTGGGCAGGTGGAACCACCTCAGAGACGTACCAGAACCACCTGCCGGACACGCCAAAATCACCTGCCGGCTACGCCAGAACCACTTGGCGGACACTCCGGAATCACATGCCGGGAATGCCAGCACAACCTCTCAGAAGTGCCAGAAGCACGTGCCGGACAGGCCGGAACCATCTCCCGGACAGATTGGAACCACAGGAAACACTCGCCGGAACCACCTGCTTGACTCACCGGTCCCACCTGCAGGACACACCAAAATCACCTGCCCGCTACACCAGAACCACTTGGGGGACAAGCCGGAATCACGTGAAGGGCATGCCGGCACACCCTCACAGACGTGCCAGAACCTCCTGCCGGACACCTCAGAACCACCTGCCAGACAGACTGCAACCACCTGCCGGACACGCGGGAACCAAAGGCTCGACCCGCCGGAACCACTGCCAGACATGCAAAATCACCTGCCGGCTACACCAGAACCACTTGGCAAACACTCTGGAATCACCTGCCGGGCATGCCGGAACCACCTCTCAGACATGCCAGAACCACGTGCCAATGACACCAGAAGCACCTGCCGAGCATGCCGGAACCACCTGCTCGACTCGCCAGAACCACCTGCCAGTCATGCAAAAATCACCTGCCGGCTTCACCACAACCAGTTGGTGAACACTTCCCCATCACCTGCCGGGCTTGCTGGAACCACCTGCCGGTCATGTCAAAATCACCTGCCAACTACGCCAGAACCACTTGTCGACACTGCGGAAACACCTGTCGGGCCGGCCAGAACTACATCTCAGACGTGCCAGAACCTTGTGCGTGTGATGCCGGAACCGCACCCCGAACAGACGGAGACCACCTGCCAGACCCGCCTGAACCACCTGCCGAGCATGCCGGAGCCACCTGTTCTACTCACCGGAAGCACCTGCCAGACAGGCCAAAATCAACAGCTGGCTATGCGAGAACCATCTGGCGGACAGTCCGGAATCACCTGCCGGGCATGCAGGAACCACCTCTCAGATGTAACGGAACCACGAGCCGGACACGCTGGAACCACGTCCTGGACAGACTGGAACCACCTGCCGAGCACTCCGGAACCACCTGCTCGACTCGCACGACCCACGTGCTGGACACGCCAAAATGAACTTTCGGCTACACCAGAACCACTTACCCGACACTCCAGAATCACCTGCCTGGCATGCCAGAACCACCTCTCACACGTTCCAGAAGCACGTGCCGGACATGCCGGAACGACCGATCGGACAGAACGGAACCACCTGCCAGACACGCCGGAACCACCTGCTGAACACGCCACAGCCACCTGCTCGACTCGCCGGATCCACCGGCCGGACAGGCCAATATCAACTGCTGGCTATGCCAGAACCACCTGGGGGACAGTCCGGACTCACCTGCCAGCCATGGCGGAACCACCTCTCAGACGTACAAGAACCACGTGCCGGACAAGCTGGAAACACTTACTGGACAGACTGGAACCACCTGCCGGCCACGCCTGAACCACCTGCCGAGCACGATGGAACCACCTGCCGGACACGCCAAAATCACCTGCGGGGTACACCAGAACCACTTGGAGAACTCTCCGGGATGCCCTGCCGGGCATGCTGGAACCACCTCTCAGACGTACCAGAAGCACGTGGTGGACACCCCAGCACCACCTGTCGGACAGACCGCAACCACATGCCGGACAGGCCGGAACCACCGGCTCGACCCGCCGGAACCACCGCCGGACATGCAAAATCACCTGCCGGCTACGCCGGAACCACTTGGCGAACACTCCGGAATCACCTGCCGGGCATGCGGGAACCACCTCTCAGACATGCCAGAACCACGTGCCAATGACCCCGGAAGCACCTGCCGAGCACGCCGGAACCACCTGCCGGCTACGCCACAACCTCTCGGCAGGCACTCCGGTATCAGCTGCCGGGCATGCCGGAACTACCTCTCAGAGGTGCCAGAACCACATGCCGGAGAGACTGGAAGCAACTGCCGAACTCGCCGGAAACACCTGCTGGACATGCCGGAACCACCTGCCTGACAGTCCAAAATCATATGGGGGCTATGCCAAAACCATTTGGTGGACACTCCAGAATCACCTGGAGGGCATGCCGGAACCACGTCATGGACAGACTGCAAACACCTGCCGGACACGCCAGAACCACCTTCTCGACTCGCCAGAACCACCTGCCGGACACGCCAAAATCACCTGCCGGCTACGCCACAACCAGTTGGTGAACACTTCAGAATCACCTGCCGCGCTTGCCGGAACCACCTGCCGGTCACGCCAAAATCACCTGCTGGCTACGCCAGAACCACTCGGCAGAGACTCCGGAACCACCTCCAGGACAGACCGGAATCACCTGCCGGACACGCCGGAACCACCTGCTCGACTCGCCAGAACCACCTGCCGGACACGCCAAAATCATCTGCCGGCTACGCCAGAAGCACTGGGCAGAGACTCCGGAACCACCTCCAGGACAGACCGGAATCACCTGCCGGACACGCCGGGACCACCTGCTTGACTCGCGAGAACCACCTGCCGGACACGCCAAAATCACCAGCCGGCTACTCCACAAACACTTGTCGGACACTCCAGAATCACCTGCCGGGCATGTTGGAACCACCTCTCAGAGGTGCCACAACAACATGCTGGAGACCGCGGAAGCACCTGCTGAGAATGCCGGAAGTTCCTGATCCACACCACAGAACCACCTGCTGGACACGCCAAAATCACCTGCCGGCTATGCCACAACCAGTTGGTGAACACTTCGGAATCAACTGCCGGGCTTGCTGGAAGCACCTGCTGGTCACGCCAATATCACCTGCCAGCTACGCCAGAACCGCTTGGCGGACACTCCGGAAACACCTGTCGGGCCTGCCAGAACCACATCTCAGACGTGCCAGAACCATGTGCCCGAGATGCCGGAACCACACCCCGAACAGACTGAAACCACCTGCCAGACCCGCCTGAACCACCTGCCGAGCACACTGGAACCACCTGCTCGACTCCCCGGAACCACCTACCTGACACGCAAAAACCACCGGCCGGGTATGCCAGAACCACTTGGTGGTCACTCCGGAATCATCTGCCAGACATGCCAGAAGCAGCTCTCAGACACACCAGAACAACCTGCCGGAGACGCCAGAAGCACCTGCTGAGCATGCCTGAGCCACCTGCTCGACTCGCAAGAAACACCTGCCAGACACGCCAAAATCACCTGCCTGCTACACCAGAAGCACTTGGCAGACAAGCCGGAATCACGAGAAGGGCATGCCGTCACAATCTCTCAGACGTGCCAGAACCTCGTGCCGGACACCCCAGAACACCCTGCCGGACAGACCGGAACCACCTGCCGGACACGCCGGAACCACCGGCGCGACTCGCCGGAACCACCCCCGGACATGCAAAATCACCTGCCGGCTATGCCAGAAACACTGGCCGAACACTCCGGAATCACCTGCCGGGCATGCCAGAACCACCTCTCAGACATGCCAGAACCATGTGCCAATGACCCCGGAAGCACCTGCCGAGCACGCCGGAACCACCTGCTCGACTCGCCAGAACCACCTGCCAGACACGCCAAAATCGCCTGCCGGCTACGCCACAGCCACTCGGCAGACACTCCGGTATCAGCTGCCGGGCATGCCGGAACCACCTCTCAGAGGTGCCAGAACCACATGCCGGAGAGACTGGAAGCAACTGCCGAGCTCGCCGGAAACACCTGCTGGACATGCCAGAACCACCTGCCTGACAGTCCAAAATCATATGCCAGCTATGCCAAAACCACTTGGTGGACACTCCAGAATCACCTGGAGGGCATGCCGGAACCACGACATGGACAGACTGCAAACACCTGCCGGACACGCCAGAACCACCTTCTCGACTCGCCAGAACCACCTGCCGGACACGCCAAAATCACCTGCCGGCTACGCCACAACCAGTTGGTGAAAACTTCGGAATCACCTGCCGCGCTTGCCGGAACCACCTGCCGGTCACGCCAAAATCACCTGCCGGCTACGCCAGAACCACTCGGCAGAGACTCCGGAACCACCTCCAGGACAGACCGGAATCACCTGCCGGACACGCCGGGACCACCTGCTTGTCTCGCGAGAACCACCTGCCGGACACGCCAAAATCACAAGCCAGCTACTCCACAACCACTTGTCGGACACTCCAGAATCACCTGCCGGGCATGTTGGAACCACCTCTCAGAGGTGCCACAACAACATGCTGGAGACTGCGGAAGCACCTGCTGAGAATGCCGGAAGTTCCTGATCCACTCCACAGAACCACCTGCTGGACACGCCAAAATCACCTGCCAGCTACGCCACAACCAGTTGGTGAACACTTCGGAATCAACTGCCGGGTTTCCTGGAAGCACCTGCCGTTCACGCCAATATCACCTGCCAGCTACGCCAGAACCGCTTGGCGGACACTCCGGAAACACCTGTCGGGCCTGCCAGAACCACATCTCAGACGTGCCAGAACCATGTGCCCGTGATGCCGGAACCACACCCCGAACAGACTGAAACCACCTGCCAGACCCGCCTGAACCACCTGCCGAGCACACTGGAACCACCTGCTCGACTCGCCGGAACCACCTACCTGACACGCAAAAACCACCGGCCGGGTATGCCAGAACCACTTGGTGGTCACTCCGGAATCATCTGCCAGACATGCCAGAAGCAGCTCTCAGACACACCAGAACAACCTGCCGGAGACGCCAGAAGCACCTGCTGAGCATGCCTGAGCCACGTGCTCGACTCGCAAGAAACACCTGCCACACACGCCAAAATCACCTGCCTGCTACACCAGAAGCACTTGGCAGACAAGCCGGAATCACGTGAAGGGCATGCCGTCACAATCTCTCAGACGTGCCAGAACCTCGTGCCGGACACCCCAGAACACCCTGCCGGACAGACCGGAACCACCTGCCGGACACGCCGGAACCACCGGCGCGACTCGCCGGAACCACCCCCGGACATGCAAAATCACCTGCCGGCTACGCCAGAAACACTTGGCGAACACACCGGAATCACCTGCCGGGCATGTCGGAAGCACCTCTCAGACATGTCAGAACCACGTGCCAAGGACACCGGAAGCACCTGCCGAGCACGCCGGAACCACCTGCTCGACTCGCCAGAACCACCTGCCGCACACGCCAAAATCACCTGCCAGGTATGCCAGAACCACTTTGTGGACACTCCGAAATCATCTGCCGGACATGCCAGAACCAGCTCTCAGACACACCAGAACCACATGCCGGACACGCCGGAAGCACCTGCTGAGCATGCCTGACCCACCTGCTCGATTCGCAAGAAACACCTGCCGGACACGCCAAAATCACCTGCCGAGTACGCCAGAACCACTTGGCGGACACTCCGGAATCACAGGTCGGGCATGCCGGAACCACCTCTCAGACTTGCCAGAACCATGTTCCGGACACGCCGGTACCACCTGCCGAGTATGCCGGAACCACCTGATCCACTCCCGAGGACCACCTGCTGGACACGCCAGAATCACCTGCTGGCTACGCCAGAACCACTCGGCAGACACTCCGGAATAAGCTGCCGGGCATGCCGGAACCACCTCTTAGACATGCCAGAAGGACGTGTCGGACACGCCGGAAACACCTACCGGACAGACCGGAACCACCTGCCAGACATCCCGGAACCACTTGCCGAGCACGCCGGAGCCGCCTGCTCGATAGGCCGGAACCACCTGCCAGACAGGCCAAAATCAACAGCTGGCTGTGCGAGAACCACCTGGGGGACAGTCCGGAATCACTTGCCAGCCATGGCGGAACCACCTCTCAGACGTACCAGAACCACGTGCCGGACAATCTGGAAACACGTACTGGACAGCCTGGAACCACCTGCTGGCCACGCCTTAACCTCCTGCCGAGCACGACGGAACCACCTGCCGGACACGCCAAAATCACCTGCGGGCTACTCCACAACCACTTGGAGGACTCTCCGGGATGACCTGCCGGGCATGCTGGAACCACCTCTCAGACGCGCCAGAACCATGTGGCAGAGAGTCCAGAATCACCTGTTGGGCAGGTGGAACCACCTCAGAGACGTACCAGAACCACCTGCCGGACACGCCAAAATCACCTGCCGGCTACGCCAGAACCACTTGGCGGACACTCCGGAATCACATGCCGGGAATGCCAGCACAACCTCTCAGAAGTGCCAGAAGCACGTGCCGGACAGGCCGGAACCATCTCCCGGACAGATTGGAACCACAGGAAACACTCGGCGGAACCACCTGCTTGACTCACCGGTCCCACCTGCAGGACACACCAAAATCACCTGCCCGCTACACCAGAACCACTTGGGGGACAAGCCGGAATCACGTGAAGGGCATGCCGGCACAACCTCACAGACGTGCCAGAACCTCCTGCCGGACACCTCAGAACCACCTGCCAGACAGACTGCAACCACCTGCCGGACACGCGGGAACCACAGGCTTGACCCGCCGGAACCACTGCCAGACATGCAAAATCACCTGCCGGCTACACCAGAACCACTTGGCAAACACTCCGGAATCACCTGCCGGGCATGCCGGAACCACCTCTCAGACATGCCAGAACCACGTGCCAATGACACCAGAAGCACCTGCCGAGCATGCCGGAACCACCTGCTCGACTCGCCAGAACCACCTGCCAGTCATGCAAAAATCACCTGCCGGCTTCACCACAACCAGTTGGTGAACACTTCCCCATCACCTGCCGGGCTTGCTGGAACCACCTGCCGGTCATGTCAAAATCACCTGCCAACTACGCCAGAACCACTTGTCGACACTGCGGAAACACCTGTCGGGCCGGCCAGAACTACATCTCAGACGTGCCAGAACCTTGTGCGTGTGATGCCGGAACCGCACCCCGAACAGACGGAGACCACCTGCCAGACCCGCCTGAACCACCTGCCGAGCACGCCGGAGCCACCTGTTCGACTCACCGGAAGCACCTGCCAGACAGGCCAAAATCAACAGCTGGCTATGCGAGAACCATCTGGCGGACAGTCCGGAATCACCTGCCGGGCATGCAGGAAACACCTCTCAGATGTAACGGAACCACGAGCCGGACACGCTGGAACCACGTCCTGGACAGACTGGAACCACCTGCCGAGCACTCCGGAACCACCTGCTCGACTCGCACGACCCACGTGCTGGACACGCCAAAATGAACTTTCGGCTACACCAGAACCACTTACCCGACACTCCAGAATCACCTGCCTGGCATGCCAGAACCACCTCTCACACGTTCCAGAAGCACGTGCCGGACATGCCGGAACGACCTATCGGACAGAACGGTACCACCTGCCAGACACGCCGGAACCACCTGCTGAACACGCCACAGCCACCTGCTCGACTCGCCGGATCCACCGGCCGGACAGGCCAATATCAACTGCTGGCTATGCCAGAACCACCTGGGGGACAGTCCGGCATCACCTGCCAGCCATGGCGGAACCACCTCTCAGACGTACAAGAACCACGTGCCGGACAAGCTGGAAACACTTACTGGACAGACTGGAACCACCTGCCGGCCACGCCTGAACCACCTGCCGAGCACGATGGAACCACCTGCCGGACACGCCAAAATCACCTGCGGGGTACACCAGAACCACTTGGAGAACTCTCCGGGATGACCTGCCGGGCATGCTGGAACCACCTCTCAGACGTACCAGAAGCACGTGGCGGACACCCCAGCACCACCTGTCGGACAGACCGCAACCACATGCCGGACAGGCCGGAACCACCGGCTCGACCCGCCGGAACCACCGCCGGACATGCAAAATCACCTGCCGGCTACGCCGGAACCACTTGGCGAACACTCCGGAATCACCTGCCGGGCATGCGGGAACCACCTCTCAGACATGCCAGAACCACGTGCCAATGACCCCGGAAGCACCTGCCGAGCACGCCGGAACCACCTGCTGGACATGCCGGAACCACCTGCCTGACAGTCCAAAATCATATGGGGGCTATGCCAAAACCATTTGGTGGACACTCCAGAATCACCTGGAGGGCATGCCGGAACCACGTCATGGACAGACTGCAAACACCTGCCGGACACGCCAGAACCACCTTCTCGACTCGCCAGAACCACCTGCCGGACACGCCAAAATCACCTGCCGGCTACGCCACAACCAGTTGGTGAACACTTCGGAATCACCTGCCGCGCTTGCCGGAACCACCTGCCGGTCACGCCAAAATCACCTGCTGGCTACGCCAGAACCACTCGGCAGAGACTCCGGAACCACCTCCAGGACAGACCGGAATCACCTGCCGGACACGCCGGAACCACCTGCTCGACTCGCCAGAACCACCTGCCGGACACGCCAAAATCATCTGCCGGCTACGCCAGAAGCACTGGGCAGAGACTCCGGAACCACCTCCAGGACAGACCGGAATCACCTGCCGGACACGCCGGGACCACCTGCTTGACTCGCGAGAACCACCTGCCAGACACGCCAAAATCACCAGCCGGCTACTCCACAAACACTTGTCGGACACTCCAGAATCACCTGCCGGGCATGTTGGAACCACCTCTCAGAGGTGCCACAACAACATGCTGGAGACCGCGGATTCACCTGCTGAGAATGCCGGAAGTTCCTGATCCACACCACAGAACCACCTGCTGGACACGCCAAAATCACCTGCCGGCTATGCCACAACCAGTTGGTGAACACTTCGGAATCAACTGCCGGGCTTGCTGGAAGCACCTGCCGGTCACGCCAATATCACCTGCCAGCTACGCCAGAACCGCTTGGCGGACACTCCGGAAACACCTGTCGGGCCTGCCAGAACCACATCTCAGACGTGCCAGAACCATGTGCCCGAGATGCCGGAACCACACCCCGAACAGACTGAAACCACCTGCCAGACCCGCCTGAACCACCTGCCGAGCACACTGGAACCACCTGCTCGACTCCCCGGAACCACCTACCTGACACGCAAAAACCACCGGCCGGGTATGCCAGAACCACTTGGTGGTCACTCCGGGATCATCTGCCAGACATGCCAGAAGCAGCTCTCAGACACACCAGAACAACCTGCCGGAGACGCCAGAAGCACCTGCTGAGCATGCCTGAGCCACCTGCTCGACTCGCAAGAAACACCTGCCAGACACGCCAAAATCACCTGCCTGCTACACCAGAAGCACTTGGCAGACAAGCCGGAATCACGAGAAGGGCATGCCGTCACAATCTCTCAGACGTGCCAGAACCTCGTGCCGGACACCCCAGAACACCCTGCCGGACAGTCCGGAACCACCTGCCGGACACGCCGGAACCACCGGCGCGACTCGCCGGAACCACCCCCGGACATGCAAAATCACCTGCCGGCTACGCCAGAAACACTTGGCGAACACACCGGAATCACCTGCCGGGCATGTCGGAAGCACCTCTCAGACATGTCAGAACCACGTGCCAAGGACACCGGAAGCACCTGCAGAGCACGCCGGAACCACCTGCTCGACTCGCCAGAACCGCCTTCCGCACATGCCAAAATCACCTGCCAGGTATGCCAGAACCACTTTGTGGACACTCCGAAATCATCTGCCGGACATGCCAGAACCAGCTCTCAGACACACCGGAACCACATGCCGGACACGCCGGAAGCACCTTCTGAGCATGCCTGAGCCACCTGCTCGACTCGCAAGAAACACCTGCCAGACACGCCAAAATCACCTGCCGAGTACGCCAGAACCACTTGGCGGACACTCCGGAATCACAGGTCGGGCATGCCGGAACCACCTCTCAGACTTGCCAGAACCATGTTCCGGACATGCCGGTACCACCTGCCGAGTATGCCGGAACCACCTGATCCACTCCCGAGGACCACCGGCTGGACATGCCAAAATCACCTGCTGGCTACGCCAGAACCACTCGGCAGACACTCCGGAATAACCTTCCGGGCATGCCGGAACCACCACTTAGACATGCCAGAAGGACGTGTCGGACACGCCGTAAACACCTACCGGACAGACCGGAGCCACCTGCCAGACATCCCGGAACCACTTGCCGAGCACGCCGGAGCCGCCTGCTCGATAGGCCGGAACCGCCTGCCAGACAGGCCGAAATCAACAGCTGGCTATGCTAGAACCACCTGGCGGACAGTCCAAAATCACCTGCCTGGCATGCAGGAACCACCTCTCAGACATAACAGAACCACGTTCCGGACACGCTGGAACCACATCCTGGACAGACTGGAACCACCTGCCGAGCTCACCGGAACCACCTGCTCGACTGGCAGGACAATCGTGCCGGACACGCCAAAGGGAACTGCCGGCTACACCAGAACCACTTAACCGACACTCCAGAATCACCTGCCTGGCATGCCAGGACCACCTCTCAGACGTGCCAGAAGCACGTGCCGGCCATGCCGGAACGACCTACGGGACAGACCGGAACCACCTGCCTGACATGCCGGAACCACCTGCCGAGCACGCCAGAGCCACCTGCTCCCCTTGCCGGAACCACCTGCCAGACAGTCCAAAATCAACAGCTGGCTGTGCGAGAACCACTTGGGGGACAGTCCGGAATCACCTCCCAGCCATGGCGGAACCACCTCTCAGACGTACCAGAACCACGTGCCGGGCAATCTGGAAACACGTACTGGACAGACTGGAACCACCTGCCGGCCACGCCTGAACCACCTGCCGAGCACGACGGAACCACCTGCCGGACACGCCAAAATCACCTGCGGGCTACTCCACAACCACTTGGAGGACTCTCCGGGATGACCTGCCGGGCATGCTGGAACCACCTCTCAGACGCGCCAGAACCATGTGGCAGAGAGTCCGGAATCACCTTTTGGGCATGTGGAACCACCTCTGAGACGTACCAGAACCACCTGCCGGACACGCCAAAATCACCTGCCGGCTACGCCAGAACCACTTGGCGGACACTCCGGAATCACCTGCCGGGCATGCCAGCACAACCTCTCAGAAGTGCCAGAAGCACGTGGCGGACATGCCGGAACGACCGATCGGACAGGACGGAACCACCTGCCGGACAGGGGGGAACCACCGGCTCGACGCGAAAGTACCACCGCCGGACATGCAAAATCACCTACCGGCTACGCCAGAACCACTTGGCGAACACTCCGGAATCACCTGCCGGGCATGCCGGAACCACCTCTCAGACATGCTAGAACCACGTGCCAATGACCCCGGAAGCACCTGCCGAGCACGCCGGAACCACCTGCTCGACTCGCCAGAACCACCTGCCGGACACGCCAAAATCACCTGCCGGCTACACCAGAACCACTCGGCAGAGACTCCGGAGCCACCTCCAGGACAGACCGGAATCACCTGCCGGACACGCCGGGACCACCTGCTTGACTCGCCAGAACCACCTGCCGGACACGCCAAAATCACCAGCCGGCTACTCCACAACCACTTGTCGGACACTCCAGAATCACCTGACGGGCATGTGGGAACCACCTCTCAGAGGTGCCACAACAACATGCTGGAGACTGCGGAAGCACCTGCTGAGAATGCCGGAAGTTCCTGATCCACTCCACAGAACCACCTGCTGGACACGCCAAAATCACCTGCTGGCTACGCCACAACCAGTTTGTGAATGCTTCGGAATCAACTGCCGGGCTTGCTGGAAGCACCTGCCGGTCACGCCAATATCACCTGCCAGCTACGCCAGAACCGCTTGGCGGACACTCCGGAATCACCTGTCGGGCCTGCCAGAACCACATCTCAGACGTGCCAGAACCATGTGCCCGAGATGCCGGAACCACACCCCGAACAGACTGAAACCACCTGCCAGACCCGCCTGAACCACCTGCCGAGCACACTGGAACCACCTGCTCGACTCGCCGGAACCACCTACCTGACACGCAAAAACCACCGGCCGGGTATGCCAGAACCACTTGGTGGTCACTCCGGAATCATCTGCCAGACATGCCAGAAGCAGCTCTCAGACACACCAGAACAACCTGCCGGAGACACCAGAAGCACCTGCTGAGCATGCCTGAGCCACCTGCTCGACTCGCAAGAAACACCTGCCAGACACGCCAAAATCACCTGCCTGCTACACCAGAAGCACTTGGCAGACAAGCCGGAATCACGTGAAGGGCATGCCGTCACAATCTCTCAGACGTGCCAGAACCTCGTGCCGGACACCCCAGAACACCCTGCCGGACAGACCGGAACCACCTGCCGGACACGCCGGAACCACCGGCGCGACTCGCCGCAACCACCCCCGGACATGCAAAACCACCTGCTGGCTACGCCAGAAACACTTGGCGAACACACCGGAATCACCTGCCGGGCATGTCGGAAGCACCTCTCAGACATGTCAGAACCACGTGCCAAGGACACCGAAACCACCTGCCGAGCACGCCGGAACCACCTGCTCGACTCGCCAGAACCACCTGCCGCACACGCCAAAATCACCTGCCAGGTATGCCAGAACCACTTTGTGGACACTCCGAAATCATCTGCCGGACATGCCAGAACCAGCTCTCAGACACACCAGAACCACATGCCGGACACGCCGGAAACACCTACCGGACAGACCGGAACCACCTGCCGGCCATGCCTGAACCACCTGCCGAGCACGATGGAACCACCTGCCGGACACGCCAAAATCACCTGCGGGGTACACCAGAACCACTTGGAGAACTCGCCGGGATGACCTGCCAGGCATGCTTGAACCACCTCACAGACGTACCAGAAGCACGTTGCTTACTCTCCAGCACCACCTGCCGGACAGACCGCAACCACCTGCCGGACACGCCAGAACCACCGGCTCGACCCGCCGGAACCACCGCCGGACATGCAAAATCACCTGCCGGCTACGCCAGAACCACTTGGCGAACACTCCGGAATCACCTGCCGGGCATGCCGGAACCACCTCTCAGACATGCCAGAACCACGTGCCAATGACCCCAGAAGCACCTGCCGAGCACGCCGGAACCACCTGCTCGACTCGCCAGAACCACCTGCCGGACACGCCAAAATCACCTGCCGGCTACGCCACAACCACTCGGCAGGCACTCCGGTATCAGCTGCCGAGCATGCCGGAACCACCTCTCAGAGGTGCCAGAACCACATGCCGGAGAGACTGGAAGCAACTGCCGAACTCGCCGGAAACACCTGCTGGACATGCCGGAACCACCTGCCTGACAGTCCAAAATCATATGCCGGCTATGACAAAACCACTTGGTGGACACTGCAGAATCACCTGTAGGGCATGCCGGAACCACGTCATGGACAGAATGCAAACACCTGCCGGACACGCCAGAACCACCTTCTCGATTCGCCAGAACCACCTGCCGGACACGCCAAAATCACCTGCCGGCTACGCCACAACCAGTTGGTGAACACTTCGGAATCACCTGCCACGCTTGCCGGAACCACCTGCCAGTCATGCCAAAATCACCTGCCGGCTACGCCAGAACCACTCTGCAGAGACTCCGGAACCACCTCCAGGACAGACCGGAATCACCTGCCGGACACGCCGGAACCACCTGCTCGACTCGCCAGAACCAACTGCCGGACACGCAAAAATCAACTGCTGGCTATGCCAGAACCACTCGGCAGACACTCCGGAATAAGCTGCTGGGTATGCCGGAACCACCTCTTAGACATGCCAGAAGGACGTGTCGGACACGCCGGAAACACCTACCGGACAGACCGGAACCACCTGCAAGACATCCCGGAACCACTTGCCGAGCACGCCGGAGCCGCCTGCTCGATAGGCCGGAACCACCTGCCAGACAGTCCAAAATCAACAGCTGGCTATGCCTGAACCACCTGGCGGACAGTCCAAAATCACCTGCCTGGCATGCAGGAACCACCTCTCAGACGTAACAGAACCACGTTCCGGACACGCTGGAACCACATCCTGGACAGACTGGAACCACCTGCCGAGCTCGCCGGAACCACCTGCTCGACTGGCAGGACAATCGTGCCGGACACGCCAAAAGGAACTGCCGGCTACACCAGAACCACTTAACCGACACTCCAGAATCACCTGCCTGGCATGCCAGAACCACCTCACAGACGTGCCAGAAGCACGTGCCGGACATGCCGGAACGACCTACGGGACAGACCGGAACCACCTGCCTGACATGCCGGAACCAACTGCCGAGCACGCCAGAGCCACCTGCACCCCTTGCCGGAACCACCTGCCAGACAGGCCAAAATCAACAGCTGGCTGTGTGAGAACCACCTGGGGGAAAGTCCGGAATCACCTGCCAGCCATGGCGGAACCACCTCTCAGACGTACCAGAACCACGTGCCGGACAATCTGGAAACACGTACTGGACAGACTGGAACCACCTGCCGGCCACGCCTGAACCACCTGCCGAGCACGACGGAACCACCTTCCGGACACGCCAAAATCACCTGCGGGCTACTCCACAACCACTTGGAGGACTCTCCGGGATGACCTGCCGGGCATGCTGGAACCACCTCTCAGACGCGCCAGAACCATGTGGCAGAGAGTCCGGAATCACCTGTTGGGCAAGTGGAACCACCTCTGAGACGTACCAGAACCACCTGCCGGACACGCCAAAATCACCTGCCGGCTACGCCAGAACCACTTGGCGGACACTCCGGAATCACCTGCCGGGCATGCCAGCACAACCTCTCAGAAGTGCCAGAAGCACGTGCCGGACAGGCCGGAACCATCTCCCGGACAGACTGGAACCACAGGAAACACTCGCCGGAACCACCTGATTGACTCACCGGTCCCACCTGCAGGACACACCAAAATCACCTGCCCGCTACACCAGAACCACTTGGGGCACAAGCCGGAATCACGTGAAGGGCATGCCGGCACAACCTCACAGACGTGCCAGAACCTCCTGCCGGACACCTCAGAACCACCTGCCAGACAGACTGCAACCACCTGCCGGACACGCGGGAACCACCGGCTCGACCCGCCGGAACCACTGCCACACATGCAAAATCACCTGCCGGCTACACCAGAACCACTTGGCAAACACTCCGGAATCACCTGCCGGGCATGCCGGAACCACCTCTCAGACATGCCAGAACCACGTGCCAATGACACCAGAAGCACCTGCCGAGCATGCCGGAACCACCTGCTCGACTCGCCAGAACCACCTGCCAGTCATGCAAAAATGACCTGCCGGCTTCGCCACAACCAGTTGGTGAACACTTCCCCATCACCTGCCGGGCTTCCTGGAACCACCTGCCGGTCATGTCAAAATCACCTGCCAACTACGCCAGAATCACTTGTCGACACTGCGGAAACACCTGTCGGGCCGGCCAGAACTACATCTCAGACGTGCCAGAACCTTGTGCGTGTGATGCCGGAACCACACCCCGAACAGACGGAGACCACCTGCCAGACCCGCCTCAACCACCTACCGAGCACGCCGGAGCCACCTGTTCGACTCACCGGAAGCACCTGCCAGACAGGCCAAAATCAACAGCTGGCTATGCGAGAACCATCTGGCGGACAGTCCGGAATCACCTGCCGGGCATGCAGGAACCACCTCTCAGATGTAACGGAACCACGAGCCGGACACGCTGGAAGCACGTCCTGGACAGACTGGAACCACCTGCCGAGCACTCCGGAACCACCTGCTCGACTCGCACGACCCACGTGCTGGACACGCCAAAATGAACTTTCGGCTACACCAGAACCACTTACCCGACACTCCAGAATCACCTGCCTGGCATGCCAGAACCACCTCTCACACGTTCCAGAAGCACGTGCCGGACATGCCGGAACGACCGATCGGACAGAACGGAACCACCTGCCAGACACGCCGGAACCACCTGCTGAACACGCCACAGCCACCTGCTCGACTCGCCGGATCCACCGGCCGGACAGGCCAATATCAAGTGCTGGCTATGCCAGAACCACCTGGGGGACAGTCCGGAATCACCTGCCAGCCATGGCGGAACCACCTCTCAGACGTACAAGAACCACGTGCCGGACAAGCTGGAAATACTTACTGGACAGACTGGAACCACCTGCCGGCCACGCCTGAACCACCTGCCGAGCACGATGGAACCACCTGCCGGACACGCCAAAATCACCTGCGGGCTACACCAGAACCACTTGGAGAACTCTCTGGGATGACCTGCCGGGCATGCTGGAACCACCTCTCAGACGTACCAGAAGCACGTGGCGGACACCCCAGCACCACCTGCCGGACAGACCGCAACCACCTGCCGGACAGGCCGGAACCACCGGCTCGACCCGCCGGAACCACCGCCGGACATGCAAAATCACCTGCCGGCTACGCCAGAACCACTTGGCGAACACTCCGGAATCACCTGCCGGGCATGCCGGAACCACCTCTCAGACATGCCAGAACCACGTGCCAATGACCCCGGAAGCACCTGCCGAGCACGCCGGAACCACCTGCTCGACTCGCCAGAACCACCTGCCGGACACGCCAAAATCACCTGCCGGCTACGCCACAACCTCTCGGCAGGCACTCCGGTATCAGATGCCGGGCATGCCAGAACCACCTCTCAGAGGTGCCAGAACCACATGCCGGAGAGACTGGAAGCAACTGCCGAACTCGCCGGAAACACCTGATGGACATGCCGGAACCACCTGCCTGACAGTCCAAAATCATATGCCGGCTATGCCAAAACCACTTGGTGGACACTCCAGAATCACCTGGAGGGCATGCCGGAACCACGTCATGGACAGACTGCAAACACCTGCCGGACACGCCAGAACCACCTTCTCGACTCGCCAGAACCACCTGCCGGACACGCCAAAATCACCTGCCGGCTACGCCACAACCAGTTGGTGAACACTTCGGAATCACCTGCCGCGCTTGCCAGAACCACCTGCCGGTCACGCCAAAATCACCTGCCGGCTACGCCAGAACCACTCGGCAGAGACTCCGGAACCACTTCCAGGACAGACCGGAATCACCTGCCGGACATGCCGGAACCACCTGCTCGACTCGCCAGAACCACCTGCTGGACACGCCAGAATCACCTGCCGGCTACGCCAGAACCACTGGGCAGAGACTTCGGAACCACCTCCAGGACAGACCGGAATCACCTGCCGGACACGCCGGGACCACCTGCTTTACTCGCCAGAACCACCTGCCGGACACGCCAAACTCACCAGCCGGCTACTCCACAACCACTTGTCGGACACTCCAGAATCACCTGCCGGGCATGTTGGAACCACCTCTCAGAGGTGCCACAACAACATGCTGGAGACTGCGGAAGCACCTGCTGAGAAGGCCGGAACCACCTGATCCACTCCCGAGGACCACATGCTGGACACGCCAAAATCACCTGCTATCTACGCCAGAACCACTCGGCAGACACTCCGGAATAACCTGCCGGGCATGCCGGAACCACCTCTTAGACATGCCAGAAGGACGTGTCGGACACGCCGGAAACACCCACCGGACAGACCGGAACCACCTGCCAGACATCCGGGAACCACCTGCCGAGCACGCCGGAGCCGCCTGCTCGATAGGCCAAAACCACCTGCCAGACAGGCCAAAATCAACAGCTGGCTATGCTAGAACCACCTGGCGGACAGTCCAAAATCACCTGCCTGGCATGCAGGAACCACCTCTCAGACGTAACAGAACCACGTCCCGGACACGCTGGAACCACATCCTGGACAGACTGGAACCACCTGCCGAGCTCGCCGGAACCACCTGCTCGACTGGCAGGACAATCGTGCCGGACACGCCAAAAGGAACTGCCGGCTACACCAGAACCACTTAACCGACACTCCAGAATCACCTGCCTGGCATGCCAGAACCACCTCTCAGACGTGCCAGAAGCACGTGCCGGACATGCCGGAACGACCTACGGGACAGACCGGAACCACCTGCCTGACATGCCCGAACCACCTGCCGAGCACGCCAGAGCCACCTGCTCCCATTGCCGGAACCACCTGCCAGACAGGCCAAAATCAACAGCTGGCTGTGCGAGAACCACCTGGGGGACAGTCCGGAATCACCTGCCAGCCATGGCGGAACCACCGGCGCGACTCGCCGGAACCACCCCCGGACATGCAAAATCACCTGCCGGCTACGCCAGAAACACTTGGCGAACACACCGGAATCACCTGCCGGGCATGTCGGAAGCACCTCTCAGACATGTCAGAACCACGTGCCAAGGACACCGGAAGCACCTGCAGAGCACACCGGAACCACCTGCTCGACTCGCCAGAACCACCTTCCGCACATGCCAAAATCACCTGCCAGGTATGCCAGAACCACTTTGTGGACACTCCGAAACCATCTGCCGGACATGCCAGAACCAGCTCTCAGACACACCGGAACCACATGCCGGACACGCCGGAAGCACCTGCTGAGCATGCCTGAGCCACCTGCTCGACTCGCAAGAAACACCTGCCGGACACGCCAAAACCACCTGCCGAGTACGCCAGAACCACTTGGCGGACACTCCGGAATCACAGGTCGGGCATGCCGGAACCACCTCTCAGACTTGCCAGAACCATGTTCCGGACACGCCGGTACCACCTGCCGAGTATGCCGGAACCACCTGATCCACTCCCGAGGACCACCGGCTGGACATGCCAAAATCACCTGCTGGCTACGCCAGAACCACTCAGCAGACACTCCGGAATAACCTGCCGGGCATGCCGGAACCACCTCTTAGACATGCCAGAAGGACGTGTCGGACACGCCGGAAACACCTACCGGACAGACCGGAGCCACCTGCCAGACATCCCGGAACCACTTGCCGAGCACGCCGGAGCCGCCTGCTCAATAGGCCGGAACCACCTGCCGGACAGGCCGGAACGACCGGCTCGACCCGCCGGAACCACCGCCGGACATGCAAAATCACCTGCCGGCTACGCCAGAACCACTTGGCGAACACTCCAGAATCACCTGCCGGGCATGCCGGAACCACCTCTCAGACATGCCAGAACCACGTGCCAATGACCCCGGAAGCACCTGCCGAGAACGCCGGAACCACGTGCTCGACTCGAAAGAACCACCTGCCGGACACGCCAAAATCACCTGCCGGCTACGCCACAACCTCTTGGCAGGCACTCCGGTATCAGCTGCCGGGCATGCCGGAACCACCTCTCAGAGGTGCCAGAACCACATGCCGGAGAGACTGGAACCAACTGCCGAACTCGCCGGAAACACCTGCTGGACATGCCGGAACCACCTGCCTGACAGTCCAAAATCATATGCCGGCTATGCCAAAACCACTTGGTGGACACTGCAGAATCACCTGGAGGGCATGCCGGAACCACGTCATGGACAGACTGCAAGCACCTGCCGGACACGGCAGAACCACCTTCTCGACACGCCAGAACCACCTGCCGGACACGCCAAAATCACCTGCCGGCTACGCCAGAACCACTGGGCAGAGACTCCGGAACCACCTCCAGGACAGACAGGAATCACCTGCCGGACACGCCGGGACCACCTGCTTGACTCGCCAGAACCACCTGCCGGACACGCCAAACTCACCAGCCGGCTACTCCACAACCACTTGTCGGACACTCCAGAATCACCTGCCGGGCATGTTGGAACCACCTCTCAGAGGTGCCACAACAACATGCTGGAGACTGCGGAAGCACCTGCTGAGAAGGCCGGAACCACCTGATCCACTCCCGAGGACCACCTGCTGGACACGCCAAAATCACCTGCTGGCTACGCCAGAACCACTCGGCAGACACTCCGGAATAACCTGCCGGGCATGCCGGAACCACCTCTTAGACATGCCAGAAGGACGTGTCGGACACGCCGGAAACACCTACCGGACAGACCGGAACCACCTGCCAGACATCCGGGAACCACCTGCCGAGCACGCCGGAGCCGCCTGCTCGATAGGCCAAAACCACCTGTCAGACAGGCCAAAATCAACAGCTGGCTATGCCTGAACCACCTGGTGGACAGTCCAAAATCACCTGCCTGGCATGCAGGAACCACCTCTCAGACGTAACAGAACCACGTTCCGGACACGCTGGAACCACATCCTGGACAGACTGGAACCACCTGCCGAGCTCGCCGGAACCACCTGCTCGACTGGCAGGACAATCGTGCCGGACACGCCAAAAGGAACTGCCGGCTACACCAGAACCACTTAACCGACACTCCAGAATCACCTGCCTGGCATGCCAGAACCACCTCTCAGACGTGCCAGAAGCACGTGCCGGACATGCCGGAACGACCTACGGGACAGACCGGAACCACCTGCCTGACATGCCCGAACCACCTGCCGAGCACGCCAGAGCCACCTGCTCCCCTTGCCGGAACCACCTGCCAGACAGGCCAAAATCAACAGCTGGCTGTGCGAGAACCACCTGGGGGACAGTCCGGAATCACCTGCCAGCCATGGCGGAACCACCGTCGCGACTCGCCGGAACCACCCCCGGACATGCAAAATCACCTGCCGGCTACGCCAGAAACACTTGGCGAACACTCCGGAATCACCTGCCGGGCATGTCGGAAGCACCTCTCAGACATGTTAGAACCACGTGCCAAGGACACCGGAAGCACCTGCAGAGCACGCCGGAACCACCTGCTCGACTCGCCAGAACCACCTTCCGCACATGCCAAAATCACCTGCCAGGTATGCCAGAACCACTTTGTGGACACTCCGAAACCATCTGCCGGACATGCCAGAACCAGCTCTCAGACACACCGGAACCACATGCCGGACACGCCGGAAGCACCTGCTGAGCATGCCTGAGCCACCTGCTCGACTCGCAAGAAACACCTGCCGGACACGCCAAAATCACCTGCCGAGTACGCCAGAACCACTTGGCGGACACTCCGGAATCACAGGTCGGGCATGCCGGAACCATCTCTCAGACTTGCCAGAACCATGTTCTGGACACGCCGGTACCACCTGCCGAGTATGCCGGAACCACCTGATCCACTCCCTAGGACCACCGGCTGGACATGCCAAAATCACCTGCTGGCTACGCCAGAACCACTCGGCAGACACTCCGGAATAAGCTGCCGGGCATGCCGGAACCACCTCTTAGACATGCCAGAAGGACGTGTCGGACACGCCGGAAACACCTACCGGACAGACCGGAGCCACCTGCCAGACATCCCGGAACCACTTGCCGAGCACGCTGGAGCCGCCTGCTCGATAGGCCGGAACCACCTGCCAGACAGGCCAAAATCAACAGCTGGCTATGCTAGAACCACCTGGCGGACAGTCCAAAATCACCTGCCTGGCATGCAGGAACCACCTCTCAGACATAACAGAACCACGTTCCGGACACGCTGGAACCACATCCTGGACAGACTGGAACCACCTGCCGAGCTCACCAGAACCACCTGCTCGACTGGCAGGACAATCGTGCCGGACACGCCAAAGGGAACTGCCGGCTACACCAGAACCACTTAACCGACACTCCAGAATCACCTGCCTGGCATGCCAGGACCACCTCTCAGACGTGCCAGAAGCACGTGCCGGCCATGCCGGAACAACCTACGGGACAGACCGGAACCACCTGCCTGACATGCCGGAACCAACTGCCGAGCACGCCAGAGCCACCTGCTCCCCTTGCCGGAACCACCTGCCAGACAGGCCAAAATCAACAGCTGGCTGTGCGAGAACCACCTGGGGGACAGTCCGGAATCACCTGCCAGCCATGGCGGAACCACCTCTCAGACGTACCAGAACCACGTGCCGGACAATCTGGAAACATGTACTGGACAGACTGGAACCACCTGCCAGCCACGCCTGAACCACCTGCCGAGCACGACGGAACCACCTGCCGGACACGCCAAAATCACCTGCGGGCTACTCCACAACCACTTGGAGGACTCTCCGGGATGACCTGCCGGGCATGCTGGAACCACCTCTCAGACGCGCCAGAACCATGTGGCAGAGAGTCCGGAATCACCTTTTGGGCATGTGGAACCACCTCTGAGACGTACCAGAACCACCTGCCGGACACCCCAAAATCACCTGCCGGCTACGCCAGAACCACTTGGCGGACACTCCGGAATCACCTGCCGGGCATGCCAGCACAACCTCTCAGAAGTGCCAGAAGCACGTGCCGGACAGGCCGGAACCATCTCCCGGACAGACTGGAACCACAGGAAACACTCGCCGGAACCACCTGCTTGACTCACCGGTCCCACCTGCAGGACACACCAAAATCACCTGCCCGCTACATCAGAACCAATTGGGGCACAAGCCGGAATCACGTGAAGGGCATGCCGGCACAATCTCACAGACGTGCCAGAACCTCCTGCCGGACACCTCAGAACCACCTGCCAGACAGACTGCAACCACCTGCCGGACACGCGGGAACCACCGGCTCGACCCGCCGGAACCACTGCCAGACATGCAAAATCACCTGCCGGCTACACCAGAACCACTTGGCAAACACTCCGGAATCACCTGCCGGGCATGCCGGAACCACGTGCCAATGACACCAGAAGCACCTGCCAAGCATGCCGGAACCACCTCTCAGACATGCCAGAACCACGTGCCAATGACCCCGGAAGCACCTGCCGAGCACGCTGGAACCACCTGCTTGACCCGCCAGAACCACCTGCCGGACACGCCAAAATCACCAGCCGGCTACTCCACAACCACTTGTCGGACACTCCAGAATCACCTGCCGGGCATGTTGGAACCACCTCTCAGAGGTGCCACAACAACATGCTGGAGACTGCGGAAGCACCTGCTGAGAAGGCCGGAAGTTCCTGATCCACTCCACAGAACCACCTGCTGGACACGCCAAAATCACCTGCCGGCTACGCCACAACCAGTTGGTGAACACTTCGGAATCAACTGCCGGGCTTGCTGGAAGCACCTGCCGGTCACGCCAATATCACCTGCCAGCTACGCCAGAACCGCTTGTCGGACACTCCGGAAACACCTGTCGGGCCTGCCAGAACCACATCTCAGACGTGCCAGAACCATGTGCCCGAGATGCCGGAACCACACCCCGAACAGACTGAAACCACCTGCCAGACGCGCCTGAACCACCTGCCGAGCACACTGGAACCACCTGCTCGACTCGCCGGAACCACCTACCTGACACGCAAAAACCACCGGCCAGGTATGCCAGAACCAATTGGTGGTCACTCCGGAATCATCTGCCAGACATGCCAGAAGCAGCTCTCAGACACACCAGAACAACCTGCCGGAGACGCCAGAAGCACCTGCTGAGCATGCCTGAGCCACGTGCTCGACTCGCAAGAAACACCTGCCACACACGCCAAAATCACCTGCCTGCTACACCAGAAGCACTTGGCAGACAAGCCGGAATCACGTGAAGGGCATGCCGTCACAATCTCTCAGACGTGCCAGAACCTCGTGCCGGACACCCCATAACACCCTGCCGGACAGACCGGAACCACCTGCTGGACACGCCGGAACCACCGGCGCGACTCGCCGGAACCACCCCCGGACATGCAAAAACACCTGCCGGCTACGCCAGAAACACTTGGCGAACACACCGGAATCACCTGCCGGGCATGTCGGAAGCACCTCTCAGACATGTCAGAAGAACGTGCCAAGGACACCGGAAGCACCTGCAGAGCACGCCGGAACCACCTGCTCGACTCGCCACAACCACCTGCCGCACACGCCAAAATCACCTGCCAGGTATGCCAGAACCACTTTGTGGACACTCCGAAATCATCTGCCGGACATGCCAGAACCAGCTCTCAGACACCCCAGAACCACATGCCGGACACGCCGGAAGCACCTGCTGAGCATGCCTGAGCCACCTGCTCGACTCGCAAGAAACACCTGCCGGACACGCCAAAATCACCTGCCGAGTACGCCAGAACCACTTGGCGGACACTCCGGAATCACAGGTCGGGCATGCCGGAACCACCTCTCAGACTTGCCAGAACCATGTTCCGGACACGCCGGTACCACCTGCCGAGTATGCCGGAACCACCTGATCCACTCCCGAGGACCACATGCTGGACACGCCAGAATCACCTGCTGGCTACGCCAGAACCACTCGGCAGACACTCCGGAATAACCTGCCGGGCATGCCGGAACCACCTCTTAGACATGCCAGAAGGACGTGTCGGACACGCCGGAAACACCTACCGGACAGACGGGAACCACCTGCCAGACATCCCGGAACCACCTGCCGAGCACGCCGGAGCCGCCTGCTCGATAGGCTGGAACCACCTGCCAGACAGGCCAAAATCAACAGCTGGCTATGCGAGAACCATCTGGCGGACAGTCCGGAATCACCTGCCGGGCATGCAGGAACCACCTCTCAGATGTAACGGAACCACGAGCCGGACACGCTGGAACCACATCCTGGACAGACTGGAACCACCTGCTGAGCTCGCCGGAACCACCTGCTCGACTGGCAGGACAATCGTGCCGGACACGCCAAAAGGAACTGCCGGCTACACCAGAACCACTTAACCGACACTCCAGAATCACCTGCCTGGCATGCCAGAACCACCTCTCAGACGTGCCAGAAGCACGTGCCGGACATGCCGGAACGACCTACGGGACAGACCGGAACCACCTGCCTGACATGCCGGAACCACCTGCCGAGCACGCCAGAGCCACCTGCTCCCCTCGCCGGAACCACCTGCCAGACAGGCCAAAATCAACAGCTGGCTGTGCGAGAACCACCTGGGGGACAGTCCGGAATCACCTGCCAGCCATGGCGGAACCACCTCTCAGACGTACCAGAACCACGTGCCGGACAATCTGGAAACATGTACTGGACAGACTGGAACCACCTGCCAGCCACGCCTGAACCACCTGCCGAGCACGACGGAACCACCTGCCGGACACGCCAAAATCACCTGCGGGCTACTCCACAACCACTTGGAGGACTCTCCGGGATGACCTGCCGGGCATGCTGTAACCACCTCTCAGACGCGCCAGAACCATGTGGCAGAGAGTCCGGAATCACCTTTTGGGCATGTGGAACCACCTCTGAGACGTACCAGAACCACCTGCCGGACACCTCAAAATCACCTGCCGGCTACGCCAGAACCACTTGGCGGACACTCCGGAATCACCTGCCGGGCATGCCAGCACAACCTCTCAGAAGTGCCAGAAGCACGTGCCGGACAGGCCGGAACCATCTCCCGGACAGACTGGAACCACAGGAAACACTCGCCGGAACCACCTGCTTGACTCACCGGTCCCACCTGCAGGACACACCAAAATCACCTGCCCGCTACATCAGAACCAATTGGGGCACAAGCCGGAATCACGTGAAGGGCATGCCGGCACAATCTCACAGACGTGCCAGAACCTCCTGCCGGACACCTCAGAACCACCTGCCAGACAGACTGCAACCACCTGCCGGACACGCGGGAACCACCGGCTCGACCCGCCGGAACCACTGCCAGACATGCAAAATCACCTGCCGGCTACACCAGAACCACTTGGCAAACACTCCGGAATCACCTGCCGGGCATGCCGGAACCACGTGCCAATGACACCAGAAGCACCTGCCAAGCATGCCGGAACCACCTCTCAGACATGCCAGAACCACGTGCCAATGACCCCGGAAGCACCTGCCGAGCACGCTGGAACCACCTGCTTGACCCGCCAGAACCACCTGCCGGACACGCCAAAATCACCAGCCGGCTACTCCACAACCACTTGTCGGACACTCCAGAATCACCTGCCGGGCATGTTGGAACCACCTCTCAGAGGTGCCACAACAACATGCTGGAGACTGCGGAAGCACCTGCTGAGAAGGCCGGAAGTTCCTGATCCACTCCACAGAACCACCTGCTGGACACGCCAAAATCACCTGCCGGCTACGCCACAACCAGTTGGTGAACACTTCGGAATCAACTGCCGGGCTTGCTGGAAGCACCTGCCGGTCACGCCAATATCACCTGCCAGCTACGCCAGAACCGCTTGTCGGACACTCCGGAAACACCTGTCGGGCCTGCCAGAACCACATCTCAGACGTGCCAGAACCATGTGCCCGAGATGCCGGAACCACACCCCGAACAGACTGAAACCACCTGCCAGACGCGCCTGAACCACCTGCCGAGCACACTGGAACCACCTGCTCGACTCGCCGGAACCACCTACCTGACACGCAAAAACCACCGGCCAGGTATGCCAGAACCAATTGGTGGTCACTCCGGAATCATCTGCCAGACATGCCAGAAGCAGCTCTCAGACACACCAGAACAACCTGCCGGAGACGCCAGAAGCACCTGCTGAGCATGCCTGAGCCACGTGCTCGACTCGCAAGAAACACCTGCCACACACGCCAAAATCACCTGCCTGCTACACCAGAAGCACTTGGCAGACAAGCCGGAATCACGTGAAGGGCATGCCGTCACAATCTCTCAGACGTGCCAGAACCTCGTGCCGGACACCCCATAACACCCTGCCGGACAGACCGGAACCACCTGCTGGACACGCCGGAACCACCGGCGCGACTCGCCGGAACCACCCCCGGACATGCAAAAACACCTGCCGGCTACGCCAGAAACACTTGGCGAACACACCGGAATCACCTGCCGGGCATGTCGGAAGCACCTCTCAGACATGTCAGAAGAACGTGCCAAGGACACCGGAAGCACCTGCAGAGCACGCCGGAACCACCTGCTCGACTCGCCACAACCACCTGCCGCACACGCCAAAATCACCTGCCAGGTATGCCAGAACCACTTTGTGGACACTCCGAAATCATCTGCCGGACATGCCAGAACCAGCTCTCAGACACCCCAGAACCACATGCCGGACACGCCGGAAGCACCTGCTGAGCATGCCTGAGCCACCTGCTCGACTCGCAAGAAACACCTGCCGGACACGCCAAAATCACCTGCCGAGTACGCCAGAACCACTTGGCGGACACTCCGGAATCACAGGTCGGGCATGCCGGAACCACCTCTCAGACTTGCCAGAACCATGTTCCGGACACGCCGGTACCACCTGCCGAGTATGCCGGAACCACCTGATCCACTCCCGAGGACCACATGCTGGACACGCCAGAATCACCTGCTGGCTACGCCAGAACCACTCGGCAGACACTCCGGAATAACCTGCCGGGCATGCCGGAACCACCTCTTAGACATGCCAGAAGGACGTGTCGGACACGCCGGAAACACCTACCGGACAGACGGGAACCACCTGCCAGACATCCCGGAACCACCTGCCGAGCACGCCGGAGCCGCCTGCTCGATAGGCTGGAACCACCTGCCAGACAGGCCAAAATCAACAGCTGGCTATGCGAGAACCATCTGGCGGACAGTCCGGAATCACCTGCCGGGCATGCAGGAACCACCTCTCAGATGTAACGGAACCACGAGCCGGACACGCTGGAACCACATCCTGGACAGACTGGAACCACCTGCTGAGCTCGCCGGAACCACCTGCTCGACTGGCAGGACAATCGTGCCGGACACGCCAAAAGGAACTGCCGGCTACACCAGAACCACTTAACCGACACTCCAGAATCACCTGCCTGGCATGCCAGAACCACCTCTCAGACGTGCCAGAAGCACGTGCCGGACATGCCGGAACGACCTACGGGACAGACCGGAACCACCTGCCTGACATGCCGGAACCACCTGCCGAGCACGCCAGAGCCACCTGCTCCCCTCGCCGGAACCACCTGCCAGACAGGCCAAAATCAACAGCTGGCTGTGCGAGAACCACCTGGGGGACAGTCCGGAATCACCTGCCAGCCATGGCGGAACCACCTCTCACACGTACCAGAACCACGTGCCGGACAATCTGGAAACACGTACTGGACAGACTGGAACCACCTGCCGGCCACGCCTGAACCACCTGCCAAGCACGACGGAACCACCTGCCGGACACGCCAAAATCACCTGCGGGCTACTCCACAACCACTTGGAGGACTCTCCGGGATGACCTGCCGGGCATGCTGGAACCACCTCTCAGACGCGCCAGAACCATGTGGCAGACAGTCCGGAATCACCTGTTGGGCATGTGGAACCACCTCTGAGACGTACCAGAACCACCTGCCGGACACGCCAAAATCACCTGCCGGCTACGCCAGAACCACTTGGCGGACACTCCGGTATCACCTGCCGGGCATGCCAGCACAACCTCTCAGAAGTGCCAGAAGCACGTGCCGGACAGGCCGGAACCATCTCCCGGACAGACTGGAACCACAGGAAACACTCGCCGGAACCACCTGCTTGACTCACCGGTCCCACCTGCAGGACACACCAAAATCACCTGCCCGCTACACCAGAACCACTTGGCGCACAAGCCGGAATCACGTGAAGGGCATGCCGGCACAACCTCACAGACGTGCCAGAACCTCCTGCCGGACACCTCAGAACCACCTGCCAGACAGACTGCAACCACCTGCCGGACACACGGGAACCACCGGCTCGACCCGCCGGAACCACTGCCAGACATGCAAAATCACCTGCCGGCTACACCAGAACCACTTGGCAAACACTCCGGAATCACCTGAAGGGCATGCCGGAACCACCTCTCAGACATGCCAGAACCACGTGCCAATGACACCAGAAGCACCTGCCGAGCATGCCGGAACCACCTGCTCGACTCGCCAGAACCACCTGCCAGTCATGCAAAAATCACCTGCCGGCTTCGCCACAACCAGTTGGTGAACACTTCCCCATCACCAGCCGGGCTTGCTGGAACCACCTGCCGGTCACGTCAAAATCACCTGCCAACTACGCCAGAACCACTTGTCGACACTGCGGAAACACCTGTCGGGCCGGCCAGAACTACATCTCAGACGTGCCAGAACCTTGTGCGTGTGATGCCGGAACCACACCCCGAACAGACGGAAACCACCTGCCAGACCCGCCTGAACCACCTGCCGAGCACGCCGGAGCCACCTGTTCGACTCACCGGAAGCACCTGCCAGACAGGCCAAAATCAACAGCTGGCTATGCGAGAACCATCTGGCGGACAGTCCGGAATCACCTGCCGGGCATGCAGGAACCACCTCTCAGATGTAACGGAACCACGAGCCGGACACGCTGGAACCACGTCCTGGACAGACTGGAACCACCTGCCGAGCACTCCGGAACCACCTGCTCGACTCGCACGACCCACGTGCTGGACACGCCAAAATGAACTTTCGGCTACACCAGAACCACTTACCCGACACTCCAGAATCACCTGCCTGGCATGCCAGAACCACCTCTCACACGTTCCAGAAGCACGTGCCGGACATGCCGGAACGACCGATCGGACAGAACGGAACCACCTGCCAGACACGCCGGAACCACCTGCTGAACACGCCACAGCCACCTGCTCGAATCGCCGGATCCACTGGCCGGACAGGCCAATATCAACTGCTGGCTATGCCAGAACCACCTGGGGGACAGTCCGGAATCCCCTGCCAGCCATGGCGGAACCACCTCTCAGACGTACAAGAACCACGTGCCGGACAAGCTGGAAACACTTACTGGACAGACTGGAACCACCTGCCGGCCACGCCTGAACCACCTGCCGAGCACGATGGAACCACCTGCCGGACACGCCAAAATCACCTGCGGGGTACACCAGAACCACTTGGAGAACTCTCCGGGATGACCTGCCGGGCATGCTGGAACCACCTCTCAGACGTACCAGAAGCACGTGGCGGACACCCCAGCACCACCTGCCGGACAGACCGCAACCACCTGCCGGACAGGCCGGAACCACCGGCTCGACCCGACGGAACCACCGCCGGACATGCAAAATCATCTGCCGGCTACGCCAGAACCACTTGGCGAACACTCCGGAATCACCTGCCGGGCATGCCGGAACCAACTCTCAGACATGCCAGAACCACGTGCCAATGACCCCGGAAGCACCTGTCGAGCACACCGGAACCACCTGCTCGACTCGCCAGAACCACCTGCCGGACATGCCAAAATCACCTGCCGGCTACGCCACAACCACTCGGCAGGCACTCCGGTATCAGCTGCCGGGCATGCCGGAACCACCTCTCAGAGGTGCCAGAACCACATGCCGGAGAGACTGGAAGCAACTGCCGAACTCGCCGGAAACACCTGCTGGACATGCCGGAACCACCTGCCTGACAGTCCAAAATCATATGCCGGCTATGCCAAAACCACTTGGTGGACGCTCCAGAATCTCCTGGAGGGCATGCCGGAACCACGTCATGGACAGACTGCAAACACCTGCCAGACACGCCAGAACCACCTTCTCGAGTCGCCAGAACCACCTGCCGGACACGCCAAAATCACCTGCCGGCTACGCCACAACCAGTTGGTGAACACTTCGGAATCACCTGCCGCGCTTGCCGGAACCACCTGCCGGTCACGCCAAAATCACCTGCCGGCTACGCCAGAACCACTCGGCAGAGACTCCGGAACCACCTCCAGGACAGACCAGAATCACCTGCCGGACACGCCGGAACCACCTGCTCGACTCGCCAGAGCCACCTGCCGGACACGCCAAAATCACCTGCCGGCTACGCCAGAACCACTCGGCAGAGACTCCGGAACCACCTCCAGGACAGACCGGAATCACCTGCCGGACACGCCGGGACCACCTGCTTGACTCGCCAGAACCACCTGCCGGACACGCCAAAATCATCTGCCGGCTATGCCAGAACCACTTGGCGGACACTCCGGAATCACCTGCCGGGCATGCCAGAACCAGCTCTCAGAAACACCAGAACCACATGCTGGACACGCCGGAAGCACCTGCTGAGCATGCCTGAGCCACCTGCTCGACTCGCAAGAAAGACCTGCCGGACATGCCAAAATCACCTGCCGAGTATGCCAGAACCACTTGGCGGACACTCCGGAATCACAGGTCGGGCATGCCAGAACCACCTCTCAGACTTGCCAGAACCATGTTCCGGACACGCCGGTACCACCTGCCGAGTATGCCGGAACCACCTGATCCACTCCCGAGGACCACCTGCTGGACACGCCAAAATCACCTGCTGGCTACGCCAGAACCACTCGGCAGACACTCCGGAATAACCTGCCAGGCATGCCGGAACCACCTATTAGACATGCCAGAAGGACGTGTCAGATACGCCGGAAACACCTACCGGACAGACCGGAACCACCTGCCAGACATCCAGGAACCACCTGCCGAGCACGCCGGAGCTGCGTGTTCGATAGGCCGGAACCACCTGCCAGACAGGCCAAAATCAACAGCTGGCTATGCTAGAAACACCTGGCGGACAGTCCAAAATCACCTGCCTGGCATGCAGGAACCACCTCTCAGACGTAACAGAACCACGTTCCGGACACGCTGGAACCACATCCTGGACAGACTGGAACCACCTGCCGAGCTCGCCGGAACCACCTGCTCGACTGGCAGGACAATCGTGCCGGACACGCCAAAAGGAACTGCCGGCTACACCAGAACCACTTAACCGACACTCCAGAATCACCTGCCTGGCATGCCAGAACCACCTCTCAGACGTGCCAGAAGCACGTGCCGGACATGCCGGAACGACCTACGGGACAGACCGGAACCACCTGCCTGACATGCCGGAACCACCTGCCGAGCACGCCAGAGCCACCTGCTCCCCTTGCCGGAACCACCTGCCAGACAGGCCAAAATCAACAGCTGGCTGTGCGAGAACCACCTGGGGGACAGTCCGGAATCACCTGCCAGCCATGGCGGAACCACCTCTCAGACGTACCAGAACCACGTGCCGGACAATCTGGAAACACGTACTGGACAGACTGGAACCACCTGCCGGCCACGCCTGAACCACCTGCCGAGCACGACGGAACCACCTGCCGGACACGCCAAAATCACCTGCGGGCTACTCCACAACCACTTGGAGGACTCTCCGGGATGACCTGCCGGGCATGCTGGAACCACCTCTCAGACGCGCCAGAACCATGTGGCAGACAGTCCGGAATCACCTGTTGGGCATGTGGAACCACCTCTGAGACGTACCAGAACCACCTGCCGGACACGCCAAAATCACCTGCCGGCTACGCCAGAACCACTTGGCGGACACTCCGGTATCACCTGCCGGGTATGCCAGCACAACCTCTCAGAAGTGCCAGAAGCACGTGCCGGACAGGCCGGAACCATCTCCCGGACAGACTGGAACCACAGGAAACACTCGCCGGAACCACCTGCTTGACTCACCGGTCCCACCTGCAGGACACACCAAAATCACCTGCCCGCTACACCAGAACCACTTGGCGCACAAGCCGGAATCACGTGAAGGGCATGCCGGCACAACCTCACAGACGTGCCAGAACCTCCTGCCGGACACCTCAGAACCACCTGCCAGACAGACTGCAACCACCTGCCGGACACGCGGGAACCACCGGCTCGACCCGCCGGAACCACTGCCAGACATGCAAAATCACCTGCCGGCTACACCAGAACCACTTGGCAAACAATCCGGAATCACCTGAAGGGCATGCCGGAACCACCTCTCAGACATGCCAGAACCACGTGCCAATGACACCAGAAGCACCTGCCGAGCATGCCGGAACCACCTGCTCGACTCGCCAGAACCACCTGCCAGTCATGCAAAAATCACCTGCCGGCTTCGCCACAACCAGTTGGTGAACACTTCCCCATCACCTGCCGGGCTTGCTGGAACCACCTGCCGGTCACGTCAAAATCACCTGCCAACTACGCCAGAACCACTTGTCGACACTGCGGAAACACCTGTCGGGCCGGCCAGAACTACATCTCAGACGTGCCAGAACCTTGTGCGTGTGATGCCGGAACCACACCCCGAACAGACGGAAACCACCTGCCAGACCCGCCTGAACCACCTGCCGAGCACGCCGGAGCCACCTGTTCGACTCACCGGAAGCACCTGCCAGACAGGCCAAAATCAACAGCTGGCTATGCGAGAACCATCTGGCGGACAGTCCGGAATCACCTGCCGGGCATGCAGGAACCACCTCTCAGATGTAACGGAACCACGAGCCGGACACGCTGGAACCACGTCCTGGACAGACTGGAACCACCTGCCGAGCACTCCGGAACCACCTGCTCGACTCGCACGACCCACGTGCTGGACACGCCAAAATGAACTTTCGGCTACACCAGAACCACTTACCCGACACTCCAGAATCACCTGCCTGGCATGCCAGAACCACCTCTCACACGTTCCAGAAGCACGGGCCGGACATGCCGGAACGACCGATCGGACAGAACGGAACCACCTGCCAGACACGCCGGAACCACCTGCTGAACACGCCACAGCCACCTGCTCGACTCGCCGGATCCACCGGCCGGACAGGCCAATATCAACTGCTGGCTATGCCAGAACCACCTGGGGGACAGTCCGGAATCACCTGCCAGCCATGGCGGAACCACCTCTCAGACGTACAAGAACCACGTGCCGGACAAGCTGGAACCACTTACTGGACAGACTGGAACCACCTGCCGGCCACGCCTGAACCACCTGCCGAGCACGATGGAACCACCTGCCGGACACGCCAAAATCACCTGCGGGGTACACCAGAACCACTTGGAGAACTCTCCGGGATGACCTGCCGGGCATGCTGGAACCACCTCTCAGACGTACCAGAAGCACGTGGCGGACACCCCAGCACCACCTGCCGGACAGACCGCAACCACCTGCCGGACAGGCCGGAACCACCGGCTCGACCCGACGGAACCACCGCCAGACATGCAAAATCACCTGCCGGCTACGCCAGAACCACTTGGCGAACACTCCGGAATCACCTGCCGGGCATGCCGGAACCACCTCTCAGACATGCCAGAACCACGTGCCAATGACCCCGGAAGCACCTGTCGAGCACGCCGGAACCACCTGCTCGACTCGCCAGAACCACCTGCCGGACACGCCAAAATCACCTGCCGGCTACGCCACAACCACTCGGCAGGCACTCCGGTATCAGCTGCCGGGCATGCCGGAACCACCTCTCAGAGGTGCCAGAACCACATGCCGGAGAGACTGGAAGCAACTGCCGAACTCGCCGGAAACACCTGCTGGACATGCCGGAACCACCTGCCTGACAGTCCAAAATCATATGCCGGCTATGCCAAAACCACTTGGTGGACGCTCCAGAATCTCCTGGAGGGCATGCCGGAACCACGTCATGGACAGACTGCAAACACCTGCCAGACACGCCAGAACCACCTTCTCGAGTCGCCAGAACCACCTGCCGGACACGCCAAAATCACCTGCCGGCTACGCCACAACCAGTTGGTGAACACTTCGGAATCACCTGCCGCGCTTGCCGGAACCACCTGCCGGTCACGCCAAAATCACCTGCCGGCTACGCCAGAACCACTCGGCAGAGACTCCGGAACCACCTCCAGGACAGACCAGAATCACCTGCCGGACACGCCGGAACCACCTGCTCGACTCGCCAGAGCCACCTGCCGGACACGCCAAAATCACCTGCCGGCTACGCCAGAACCACTCGGCAGAGACTCCGGAACCACCTCCAGGACAGACCGGAATCACCTGCCGGACACGCCGGGACCACCTGCTTGACTCGCCAGAACCACCTGCCGGACACGCCAAAATCACCAGCCGGCTACTCCACAACCACTTGTCGAACACTCCAGAATCACCTGCCGGGCATGTTGGAAGCACCTCTCAGACGCGCCAGAACCATGTGGCAGAGAGTCCGGAATCACCTGTTGGGCATGTGGAACCACCTCTGAGACGTACCAGAACCACCTGCCGGACACGCCAAAATCACCTGCCGGCTATGCCAGAACCACTTGGCGGACACTCCGGAATCACCTGCCGGGCATGCCAGAACCAGCTCTCAGAAACACCAGAACCACATGCTGGACACGCCGGAAGCACCTGCTGAGCATGCCTGAGCCACCTGCTCGACTCGCAAGAAACACCTGCCGGACACGCCAAAATCACCTGCCGAGTACGCCAGAACCACTTGGCGGACACTCCGGAATCACAGGTCGGGCATGCCAGAACCACCTCTCAGACTTGCCAGAACCATGGTCCGGACACGCCGGTACCACCTGCCGAGTATGCCGGAACCACCTGATCCACTCCCGAGGACCACCTGCTGGACACGCCAAAATCACCTGCTGGCTACGCCAGAACCACTCGGCAGACACTCCGGAATAACCTGCCAGGCATGCCGGAACCACCTATTAGACATGCCAGAAGGACGTGTCGGACACGCCGGAAACACCTACCGGACAGACCGGAACCACCTGCCAGACATCCAGGAACCACCTGCCGAGCACGCCGGAGCTGCGTGCTCGATAGGCCGGAACCACCTGCCAGACAGGCCAAAATCAACAGCTGGCTATGCTAGAAACACCTGGCGGACAGTCCAAAATCACCTGCCTGGCATGCAGGAACCACCTCTCAGACGTAACAGAACCACGTTCCGGACACGCTGGAACCACATCCTGGACAGACTGGAACCACCTGCCGAGCTCGCCGGAACCACCTGCTCGACTGGCAGGACAATCGTGCCGGACACGCCAAAAGGAACTGCCGGCTACACCAGAACCACTTAACCGACACTCCAGAATCACCTGCCTGGCATGCCAGAACCACCTCTCAGACGTGCCAGAAGCACGTGCCGGACATGCCGGGACGACCTACGGGACAGACCGGAACCACCTGCCTGACATGCCGGAACCACCTGCCGAGCACGCCAGAGCCACCTGCTCCCCTTGCCGGAACCACCTGCCAGACAGGCCAAAATCAACAGCTGGCTGTGCGAGAACCACCTGGGGGACAGTCCGGAATCACCTGCCAGCCATGGCGGAACCACCTCTCAGACGTACCAGAACCACGTGCCGGACAATCTGGAAACACGTACTGGACAGACTGGAACCACCTGCCGGCCACGCCTGAACCACCTGCCGAGCACGACGGAACCACCTGCCGGACACGCCAAAATCACCTGCGGGCTACTCCACGACCACTTGGAGGACTCTCCGGGATGACCTGCCGGGCATGCTGGAACCACCTCTCAGACGCGCCAGAACCATGTGGCAGACAGTCCGGAATCACCTGTTGGGCATGTGGAACCACCTCTGAGACGTACCAGAACCACCTGCCGGACACGCCAAAATCACCTGCCGGCTACGCCAGAACCACTTGGCGGACACTCCGGAATCACCTGCCGGGCATGCCAGCACAACCTCTCAGAAGTGCCAGAAGCACGTGCCGGACAGGCCGGAACCATCTCCCGGACAGACTGGAACCACAGGAAACACTCGCCGGAACCACCTGCTTGACTCACCGGTCCCACCTGCAGGACACACCAAAATCACCTGCCCGCTACACCAGAACCAATTGGCGCACAAGCCGGAATCACGTGAAGGGCATGCCGGCACAACCTCACAGACGTGCCAGAACCTCCTACCGGACACCTCAGAACCACCTGCCAGACAGACTGCAACCACCTGCCGGACACGCGGGAACCACCGGCTCGACCCGCCGGAACCACTGCCAGACATGCAAAATCACCTGCCGGCTACACCAGAACCACTTGGCAAACAATCCGGAATCACCTGAAGGGCATGCCGGAACCACCTCTCAGACATGCCAGAACCACGTGCCAATGACACCAGAAGCACCTGCCGAGCATGCCGGAACCACCTGCTCGACTCGCCAGAACCACCTGCCAGTCATGCAAAAATCACCTGCCGGCTTCGCCACAACCAGTTGGTGAACACTTCCCCATCACCTGCCGGGCTTGCTGGAACCACCTGCCGGTCACGTCAAAATCACCTGCCAACTACGCCAGAACCACTTGTCGACACTGCGGAAACACCTGTCGGGCCGGCCAGAACTACATCTCAGACGTGCCAGAACCTTGTGCGTGTGATGCCGGAACCACACCCCGAACAGACGGAAACCACCTGCCAGACCCGCCTGAACCACCTGCCGAGCACGCCGGAGCCACCTGTTCGACTCACCGGAAGCACCTGCCAGACAGGCCAAAATCAACAGCTGGCTATGCGAGAACCATCTGGCGGACAGTCCGGAATCACCTGCCGGGCATGCAGGAACCACCTCTCAGATGTAACGGAACCACGAGCCGGACACGCTGGAACCACGTCCTGGACAGACTGGAACCACCTGCCGAGCACTCCGGAACCACCTGCTCGACTCGCACGACCCACGTGCTGGACACGCCAAAATGAACTTTCGGCTACACCAGAACCACTTACCCGACACTCCAGAATCACCTGCCTGGCATGCCAGAACCACCTCTCACACGTTCCAGAAGCACGTGCCGGACATGCCGGAACGACCGATCGGACAGAACGGAACCACCTGCCAGACACGCCGGAACCACCTGCTGAACACGCCACAGCCACCTGCTCGACTCGCCGGATCCACCGGCCGGACAGGCCAATATCAACTGCTGGCTATGCCAGAACCACCTGGGGGACAGTCCGGAATCACCTGCCAGCCATGGCGGAACCACCTCTCAGACGTACAAGAACCACGTGCCGGACAAGCTGGAAACACTTACTGGACAGACTGGAACCACCTGCCGGCCACGCCTGAACCACCTGCCGAGCACGATGGAACCACCTGCCGGACACGCCAAAATCACCTGCGGGGTACACCAGAACCAATTGGAGAACTCTCCGGGATGACCTGCCGGGCATGCTGGAACCACCTCTCAGACGTACCAGAAGCACTTGGCGGACACCCCAGCACCACCTGCCGGACAGACCGCAACCACCTGCCGGACAGGCTGGAACCACCGGCTCGACCCGCCGGAACCACCGCCAGACATGCAAAATCACCTGCCGGCTACGCCAGAACCACTTTGCGAACACTCCGGAATCACCTGCCGGGCATGCTGGAACCACCTCTCAGACATGCCAGAACCACGTGCCAATGACCCCGGAAGCACCTGTCGAGCACGCCGGAACCACCTGCTCGACTCGCCAGAACCACCTGCCGGACACGCCAAAATCACCTGCCAGCTACGCCACAACCACTCGGCAGGCACTCCGGTATCAGCTGCCGGGCATGCCGGAACCGCCTCTCAGAGGTGCCAGAACCACATGCCGGAGAGACTGGAAGCAACTGCCGAACTCGCCGGAAACACCTGCTGGACATGCCGGAACCACCTGCCTGACAGTCCAAAATCATATGCCGGCTATGCCAAAACCACTTGGTGGACGCTCCAGAATCTCCTGGAGGGCATGCCGGAACCACGTCATGGACAGACTGCAAACACCTGCCAGACACGCCAGAACCACCTTCTCGAGTCGCCAGAACCACCTGCCGGACACGCCAAAATCACCTGCCGGCTACGCCACAACCAGTTGGTGAACACTTCGGAATCACCTGCCGCGCTTGCCGGAACCACCTGCCGGTCACGCCAAAATCACCTGCCGGCTACGCCAGAACCACTCGGCAGAGACTCCGGAACCACCTCCAGGACAGACCAGAATCACCTGCCGGACACGCCGGAACCACCTGCTCGACTCGCCAGAACCACCTGCCGGACACGCCAAAATCACCAGCCGGCTACTCCACAACCACTTGTCGAACACTCCAGAATCACCTGCCGGGCATGTTGGAAGCACCTCTCAGACGCGCCAGAACCATGTGGCAGAGAGTCCGGAATCACCTGTTGGGCATGTGGAACCACCTCTGAGACGTACCAGAACCACCTGCCGGACACGCCAAAATCACCTGCCGGCTATGCCAGAACCACTTGGCGGACACTCCGGAATCACCTGCCGGGCATGCCAGAACCAGCTCTCAGAAACACCAGAACCACATGCTGGACACGCCGGAAGCGCCTGCTGAGCATGCCTGAGCCACCTGCTCGACTCGCAAGAAACACCTGCCGGACACGCCAAAATCACCTGCCGAGTACGCCAGAACCACTTGGCGGACACTCCGGAATCACAGGTCGGGCATGCCAGAACCACCTCTCAGACTTGCCAGAACCATGGTCCGGACACGCCGGTACCACCTGCCGAGTATGCCGGAACCACCTGATCCACTCCCGAGGACCACCTGCTGGACACGCCAAAATCACCTGCTGGCTACGCCAGAACCACTCGGCAGACACTCCGGAATAACCTGCCAGGCATGCCGGAACCACCTATTAGACATGCCAGAAGGACGTGTCGGACACGCCGGAAACACCTACCGGACAGACCGGAACCACCTGCCAGACATCCCGGAACCACCTGCCGAGCACGCCGGAGCTGCGTGCTCGATAGGCCGGAACCACCTGCCAGACAGGCCAAAATCAACAGCTGGCTATGCTAGAAACACCTGGCGGACAGTCCAAAATCACCTGCCTGGCATGCAGGAACCACCTCTCAGACGTAACAGAACCACGTTCCGGACACGCTGGAACCACATCCTGGACAGACTGAACCACCTGCCGAGCTCGCCGGAACCACCTGCTCGACTGGCAGGACAATTGTGCCGGACACGCCAAAAGGAACTGCCGGCTACACCAGAACCACTTAACCGACACTCCAGAATCACCTGCCTGGCATGCCAGAACCACCTCTCAGACGTGCCAGAAGCACGTGCCGGACATGCCGGAACGACCTACGGGACAGACCGGAACCACCTGCCTGACATGCCGGAACCACCTGCCGAGCACGCCAGAGCCACCTGCTCCCCTTGCCGGAACCACCTACCAGACAGGCCAAAATCAACAGCTGGCTGTGCGAGAACCACCTGGGGGACAGTCCGGAATCACCTGCCAGCCATGGCGGAACCACCTCTCAGACGTACCAGAACCACGTGCCGGACAATCTGGAAACACGTACTGGACAGACTGGAACCACCTGCCGGCCACGCCTGAACCACCTGCCGAGCACGACGGAACCACCTGCCGGACACGCCAAAATCACCTGCGGGCTACTCCACAACCACTTGGAGGACTCTCCGGGATGACCTGCCGGGCATGCTGGAACCACCTCTCAGACGCGCCAGAAACATGTGGCAGACAGTCCGGAATCACCTGTTGGGCATGTGGAACCACCTCTGAGACGTACCAGAACCACCTGCCGGACACGCCAAAATCACCTGCCGGCTACGCCAGAACCACTTGGCGGACACTCCGGAATCACCTGCCGGGCATGCCAGCACAACCTCTCAGAAGTGCCAGAAGCACGTGCCGGACAGGCCGGAACCATCTCCCGGACAGACTGGAACCACAGGAAACACTCGCCGGAACCACCTGCTTGACTCACCGGTCCCACCTGCAGGACACACCAAAATCACCTGCCCGCTACACCAGAACCACTTGGCGCACAAGCCGGAATCACGTGAAGGGCATGCCGGCACAACCTCACAGACGTGCCAGAACCTCCTGCCGGACACCTCAGAACCACCTGCCAGACAGACTGCAAGCACCTGCCGGACACGCGGGAACCACCGGCTCGACCCGCCGGAACCACTGCCAGACATGCAAAATCACCTGCCGGCTACACCAGAACCACTTGGCAAACACTCCGGAATCACCTGAAGGGCATGCCGGAACCACCTCTCAGACATGCCAGAACCACGTGCCAATGACACCAGAAGCACCTGCCGAGCATGCCGGAACCACCTGCTCGACTCGCCAGAACCACCTGCCAGTCATGCAAAAATCACCTGCCGGCTTCGCCACAACCAGTTGGTGAACACTTCCCCATCACCTGCCGGGCTTGCTGGAACCACCTGCCGGTCATGTCAAAATCACCTGCCAACTACGCCAGAACCACTTGTCGACACTGCGGAAACACCTGTCGGGCCGGCCAGAACTACATCTCAGACGTGCCAGAACCTTGTGCGTGTGATGCCGGAACCACACCCCGAACAGACGGAAACCACCTGCCAGACCCGCCTGAACCACCTGCCGAGCACGCCGGAGCCACCTGTTCGACTCACCAGAAGCACCTGCCAGACAGGCCAAAATCAACAGCTGGCTATGCGAGAACCATCTGGCGGACAGTCCGGAATCACCTGCCGGGCATGCAGGAACCACCTCTCAGATGTAACGGAACCACGAGCCGGACACGCTGGAACCACGTCCTGGACAGACTGGAACCACCTGCCGAGCACTCCGGAACCACCTGCTCGACTCGCACGACCCACGTGCTGGACACGCCAAAATGAACTTTCGGCTACACCAGAACCACTTACCCGACACTCCAGAATCACCTGCCTGGCATGCCAGAACCACCTCTCACACGTTCCAGAAGCACGTGCCGGACATGCCGGAACGACCTATCGGACAGAACGGAACCACCTGCCAGACACGCCGGAACCACCTGCTGAACACGCCACAGCCACCTGCTCGACTCGCCGGATCCACCGGCCGGACAGGCCAATATCAACTGCTGGCTATGCCAGAACCACCTGGGGGACAGTCCGGAATCACCTGCCAGCCATGGCGGAACCACCTCTCAGACGTACAAGAACCACGTGCCGGACAAGCTGGAAACACTTACTGGACAGACTGGAACCACCTGCCGGCCACGCCTGAACCACCTGCCGAGCACGACGGAACCACCTGCCGGACACGCCAAAATCACCTGCGGGGTACACCAGAACCACTTGGAGAACTCTCCGGGATGACCTGCCGGGCATGCTGGAACCACCTCTCAGACGTACCAGAAGCACGTGGCGGACACCCCAGCACCACCTGCCAGACAGACCGCAACCACCCGCCTGACAGGCCGGAACCATCGGCTCGACCCGACGGAACCACCGCCAGACATGCAAAATCACCTGCCGGCTACGCCAGAACCACTTGGCGAACACTCCGGAATCACCTGCCGGGCATGCCGGAACCACCTCTCAGACATGCCAGAACCACGTGCCAATGACCCCGGAAGCACCTGTCGAGCACGCCGGAACCACCTGCTCGACTCGCCAGAACCACCTGCCGGACACGCCAAAATCACCTACCGGCTACGCCACAACCACTCGGCAGGCACTCCGGTATCAGCTGCCGGGCATGCCGGAACCACCTCTCAGAGGTGCCAGAACCACATGCCGGAGAGACTGGAAGCAACTGCCGAACTCGCCGGAAACACCTGCTGGACATGCCGGAACCACCTGCCTGACAGTCCAAAATCATATGCCGGCTATGCCAAAACCACTTGGTGGACGCTCCAGAATCTCCTGGAGGGCATGCCGGAACCACGTCATGGACAGACTGCAAACACCTGCCAGACACGCCAGAACCACCTTCTCGAGTCGCCAGAACCACCTGCCGGACACGCCAAAATCACCTGCCGGCTACGCCACAACCAGTTGGTGAACACTTCGGAATCACCTGCCGCGCTTGCCGGAACCACCTGCCGGTCACGCCAAAATCACCTGCCGGCTACGCCAGAACCACTCGGCAGAGACTCCGGAACCACCTCCAGGACAGACCAGAATCACCTGCCGGACACGCCGGAACCACCTGCTCGACTCGCCAGAGCCACCTGCCGGACACGCCAAAATCACCTGCCGGCTACGCCAGAACCACTCGGCAGAGACTCCGGAACCACCTCCAGGACAGACCGGAATCACCTGCCAGACACGCCGGGACCACCTGCTTGACTCGCCAGAACCTCCTGCCGGACACGCCAAAATCACCAGCCGGCTACTCCACAACCACTTGTCGAACACTCCAGAATCACCTGCCGGGCATGTTGGAAGCACCTCTCAGACGCGCCAGAACCATGTGGCAGAGAGTCCGGAATCACCTGTTGGGCATGTGGAACCACCTCTGAGACGTACCAGAACCACCTGCCGGACACGCCAAAATCACCTGCCGGCTATGCCAGAACCACTTGGCGGACACTCCGGAATCACCTGCCGGGCATGCCAGAACCAGCTCTCAGAAACACCAGAACCACATGCTGGACACGCCGGAAGCACCTGCTGAGCATGCCTGAGCCACCTGCTCGACTCGCAAGAAACACCTGCCGGACACGCCAAAATCACCTGCCGAGCACGCCAGAACCACTTGGCGGACACTCCGGAATCACAGGTCGGGCATGCCAGAACCACCTCTCAGACTTGCCAGAACCATGGTCCGGACACGCCGGTACCACCTGCCGAGTATGCCGGAACCACCTGATCCACTCCCGAGGACCACCTGCTGGACACGCCAAAATCACCTGCTGGCTACGCCAGAACCACTCGGCAGACACTCCGGAATAACCTGCCAGGCATGCCGGAACCACCTATTAGACATGCCAGAAGGACGTGTCGGACACGCCGGAAACACCTACCGGACAGACCGGAACCACCTGCCAGACATCCAGGAACCACCTGCCGAGCACGCCGGAGCTGCGTGCTCGATAGGCCGGAACCACCTGCCAGACAGGCCAAAATCAACAGCTGGCTATGCTAGAAACACCTGGCGGACAGTCCAAAATCACCTGCCTGGCATGCAGGAACCACCTCTCAGACGTAACAGAACCACGTTCCGGACACGCTGGAACCACATCCTGGACAGACTGAACCACCTGCCGAGCTCGCCGGAACCACCTGCTCGACTGGCAGGACAATCGTGCCGGACACGCCAAAAGGAACTGCCGGCTACACCAGAACCACTTAACCGACACTCCAGAATCACCTGCCTGGCATGCCAGAACCACCTCTCAGACGTGCCAGAAGCACGTGCCGGACATGCCGGGACGACCTACGGGACAGACCGGAACCACCTGCCTGACATGCCGGAACCACCTGCCGAGCACGCCAGAGCCACCTGCTCCCCTTGCCGGAACCACCTGCCAGACAGGCCAAAATCAACAGCTGGCTGTGCGAGAACCACCTGGGGGACAGTCCGGAATCACCTGCCAGCCATGGCGGAACCACCTCTCAGACGTACCAGAACCACGTGCCGGACAATCTGGAAACACGTACTGGACAGACTGGAACCACCTGCCGGCCACGCCTGAACCACCTGCCGAGCACGACGGAACCACCTGCCGGACACGCCAAAATCACCTGCGGGCTACTCCACAACCACTTGGAGGACTCTCCGGGATGACCTGCCGGGCATGCTGGAACCACCTCTCAGACGCGCCAGAACCATGTGGCAGACAGTCCGGAATCACCTGTTGGGCATGTGGAACCACCTCTGAGACGTACCAGAACCACCTGCCGGACACGCCAAAATCACCTGCCGGCTACGCCAGAACCACTTGGCGGACACTCCGGAATCACCTGCCGGGCATGCCAGCACAACCTCTCAGAAGTGCCAGAAGCACGTGCCGGACAGGCCGGAACCATCTCCCGGACAGACTGGAACCACAGGAAACACTCGCCGGAACCACCTGCTTGACTCACCGGTCCCACCTGCAGGACACACCAAAATCACCTGCCCGCTACACCAGAACCACTTGGCGCACAAGCCGGAATCACGTGAAGGGCATGCCGGCACAACCTCACAGACGTGCCAGAACCTCCTGCCGGACACCTCAGAACCACCTGCCAGACAGACTGCAACCACCTGCCGGACACGCGGGAACCACCGGCTCGACCCACCGGAACCACTGCCAGACATGCAAAATCACCTGCCGGCTACACCAGAACCACTTGGCAAACAATCCGGAATCACCTGAAGGGCATGCCGGAACCACCTCTCAGACATGCCAGTACCACGTGCCAATGACACCAGAAGCACCTGCCGAGCATGCCGGAACCACCTGCTCGACTCGCCAGAACCACCTGCCAGTCATGCAAAAATCACCTGCCGGCTTCGCCACAACCAGTTGGTGAACACTTCCCCATCACCTGCCGGGCTTGCTGGAACCACCTGCCGGTCATTTCAAAATCACCTGCCAACTACGCCAGAACCACTTGTCGACACTGCGGAAACACCTGTCGGGCCGGCCAGAACTACATCTCAGACGTGCCAGAACCTTGTGCGTGTGATGCCGGAACCACACCCCGAACAGACGGAAACCACCTGCCAGACCCGCCTGAACCACCTGCCGAGCACGCCGGAGCCACCTGTTCGACTCACCGGAAGCACCTGCCAGACAGGCCAAAATCAACAGCTGGCTATGCGAGAACCATCTGGCGGACAGTCCGGAATCACCTGCCGGGCATGCAGGAACCACCTCTCAGATGTAACGGAACCACGAGCCGGACACGCTGGAACCACGTCCTGGACAGACTGGAACCACCTGCCGAGCACTCCGGAACCACCTGCTCGACTCGCACGACCCACGTGCTGGACACGCCAAAATGAACTTTCGGCTACACCAGAACCACTTACCCGACACTCCAGAATCACCTGCCTGGCATGCCAGAACCACCTCTCACACGTTCCAGAAGCACGTGCCGGAAATGCCGGAACGACCGATCGGACAGAACGGAACCACCTGCCAGACACGCCGGAACCACCTGTTGAACACGCCACAGCCACCTGCTCGACTCGCCGGATCCACCGGCCGGACAGGCCAATATCAACTGCTGGCTATGCCAGAACCACCTGGGAGACAGTCCGGAATCACCTGCCAGCCATGGCGGAACCACCTCTCAGACGTACAAGAACCACGTGCCGGACAAGCTGGAAACACTTACTGGACAGACTGGAACCACCTGCCGGCCACGCCTGAACCACCTGCCGAGCACGACGGAACCACCTGCCGGACACGCCAAAATCACCTGCGGGGTACACCAGAACCACTTGGAGAACTCTCCGGGATGACCTGCCGGGCATGCTGGAACCACCTCTCAGACGTACCAGAAGCACGTGGCGGACACCCCAGCACCACCTGCCGGACAGACCGCAACCACCTGCCGGACAGGCCGGAACCACCGGCTCGACCCGACGGAACCACCGCCAGACATGCAAAATCACCTGCCGGCTACGCCAGAACCACTTGGCGAACACTCCGGAATCACCTGCCGGGCATGCCGGAACCACCTCTCAGACATGCCAGAACCACGTGCCAATGACCCCGGAAGCACCTGTCGAGCACGCCGGAACCACCTGCTCGACTCGCCAGAACCTCCTGCCGGACACGCCAAAATCACCTGCCGGCTACGCCACAACCACTCGGCAGGCACTCCGGTATCAGCTGCCGGGCATGCCGGAACCACCTCTCAGAGGTGCCAGAACCACATGCCGGAGAGACTGGAAGCAACTGCCGAACTCGCCGGAAACACCTGCTGGACATGCCGGAACCACCTGCCTGACAGTCCAAAATCATATGCCGGCTATGCCAAAACCACTTGGTGGACGCTCCAGAATCTCCTGGAGGGCATGCCGGAACCACGTCATGGACAGACTGCAAACACCTGCCAGACACGCCAGAACCACCTTCTCGAGTCGCCAGAACCACCTGCCGGCCACGCCAAAATCACCTGCCGGCTACGCCACAACCAGTTGGTGAACACTTCGGAATCACCTGCCGCGCTTGCCGGAACCACCTGCCGGTCACGCCAAAATCACCTGCCGGCTACGCCAGAACCACTCGGCAGAGACTCCGGAACCACCTCCAGGACAGACCAGAATCACCTGCCGGACACGCCGGAACCACCTGCTCGACTCGCCAGAGCCACCTGCCGGACACGCCAAAATCACCTGCCGGCTACGCCAGAACCACTCGGCAGAGACTCCGGAACCACCTCCAGGACAGACCGGAATCACCTGCCGGACACGCCGGGACCACCTGCTTGACTCGCCAGAACCACCTGCCGGACACGCCAAAATCACCAGCCGGCTACTCCACAACCACTTGTCGAACACTCCAGAATCACCTGCCGGGCATGTTGGAAGCACCTCTCAGACGCGCCAGAACCATGTGGCAGAGAGTCCGGAATCACCTGTTGGGCATGTGGAACCACCTCTGAGACGTACCAGAACCACCTGCCGGACACGCCAAAATCACCTGCCGGCTATGCCAGAACCACTTGGCGGACACTCCGGAATCACCTGCCGGGCATGCCAGAACCAGCTCTCAGAAACACCAGAACCACATGCTGGACACGCCGGAAGCACCTGCTGAGCATGCCTGAGCCACCTGCTCGACTCGCAAGAAACACCTGCCGGACACGCCAAAATCACCTGCCGAGTACGCCAGAACCACTTGGCGGACACTCCGGAATCACAGGTCGGGCATGCCAGAACCACCTCTCAGACTTGCCAGAACCATGGTCCGGACACGCCGGTACCACCTGCCGAGTATGCCGGAACCACCTGATCCACTCCCGAGGACCACCTGCTGGACACGCCAAAATCACCTGCTGGCTACGCCAGAACCACTCGGCAGACACTCCGGAATAACCTGCCGGGCATGCCGGAACCACCTATTAGACATGCCAGAAGGACGTGTCGGACACGCCGGAAACACCTACCGGACAGACCGGAACCACCTGCCAGACATCCAGGAACCACCTGCCGAGCACGCCGGAGCTGCGTGCTCGATAGGCCGGAACCACCTGCCAGACAGGCCAAAATCAACAGCTGGCTATGCTAGAAACACCTGGCGGACAGTCCAAAATCACCTGCCTGGCATGCAGGAACCACCTCTCAGACGTAACAGAACCACGTTCCGGACACGCTGGAACCACATCCTGGACAGACTGGAACCACCTGCCGAGCTCGCCGGAACCACCTGCTCGACTGGCAGGACAATCGTGCCGGACACGCCAAAAGGAACTGCCGGCTACACCAGAACCACTTAACCGACACTCCAGAATCACCTGCCTGGCATGCCAGAACCACCTCTCAGACGTGCCAGAAGCACGTGCCGGACATGCCGGGACGACCTACGGGACAGACCGGAACCACCTGCCTGACATGCCGGAACCACCTGCCGAGCACGCCAGAGCCACCTGCTCCCCTTGCCGGAACCACCTGCCAGACAGGCCAAAATCAACAGCTGGCTGTGCGAGAACCACCTGGGGGACAGTCCGGAATCACCTGCCAGCCATGGCGGAACCACCTCTCAGACGTACCAGAACCACGTGCCGGACAATCTGGAAACACGTACTGGACAGACTGGAACCACCTGCCGGCCACGCCTGAACCACCTGGGGAGCACGACGGAACCACCTGCCGGACACGCCAAAATCACCTGCGGGCTACTCCACAACCACTTGGAGGACTCTCCGGGATGACCTGCCGGGCATGCTGGAACCACCTCTCTGATGCGCCAGAACCATGTGGCAGACAGTCCGGAATCACCTGTTGGGCATGTGGAACCACCTCTGAGACGTACCAGAACCACCTGCCGGACACGCCAAAATCACCTGCCGGCTACGCCAGAACCACTTGGCGGACACTCCGGAATCACCTGCCGGGCATGCCAGCACAACCTCTCAGAAGTGCCAGAAGCACGTGCCGGACAGGCCGGAACCATCTCCCGGACAGACTGGAACCACAGGAAACACTCGCCGGAACCACCTGCTTGACTCACCGGTCCCACCTGCAGGACACACCAAAATCACCTGCCCGCTACACCAGAACCACTTGGCGCACAAGCCGGAATCACGTGAAGGGCATGCCGGCACAACCTCACAGACGTGCCAGAACCTCCTGCCGGACACCTCAGAACCACCTGCCAGACAGACTGCAACCACCTGCCGGACACGCGGGAACCACCGGCTCGACCCGCCGGAACCACCGCCAGACATGCAAAATCACCTGCCGGCTACACCAGAACCACTTGGCAAACAATCCGGAATCACCTGAAGGGCATGCCGGAACCACCTCTCAGACATGCCAGAACCACGTGCCAATGACACCAGAAGCACCTGCCGAGCACGCCGGAACCACCTGCTCGACTCGCCAGAACCACCTGCCAGTCATGCAAAAATCACCTGCCGGCTTCGCCACAACCAGTTGGTGAACACTTCCCCATCACCTGCCGGGCTTGCTGGAACCACCTGCCGGTCACGTCAAAATCACCTGCCAACTACGCCAGAACCACTTGTCGACACTGCGGAAACACCTGTCGGGCCGGCCAGAACTACATCTCAGACGTGCCAGAACCTTGTGCGTGTGATGCCGGAACCACACCCCGAACAGACGGAAACCACCTGCCAGACCCGCCTGAACCACCTGCCGAGCACGCCGGAGCCACCTGTTCGACTCACCGGAAGCACCTGCCAGACAGGCCAAAATCAACAGCTGGCTATGCGAGAACCATCTGGCGGACAGTCCGGAATCACATGCCGGGCATGCAGGAACCACCTCTCAGATGTAACGGAACCACGAGCCGGACACGCTGGAACCACGTCCTGGACAGACTGGAACCACCTGCCGAGCACTCCGGAACCACCTGCTCGACTCGCACGACCCACGTGCTGGACACGCCAAAATGAACTTTCGGCTACACCAGAACCACTTACCCGACACTCCAGAATCACCTGCCTGGCATGCCAGAACCACCTCTCACACGTTGCAGAAGCACGTGCCGGACATGCCGGAACGACCGATCGGACAGAACGGAACCACCTGCCAGACACGCCGGAACCACCTGCTGAACACGCCACAGCCACCTGCTCGACTCGCCGGATCCACCGGCCGGACAGGCCAATATCAACTGCTGGCTATGCCAGAACCACCTGGGGGACAGTCCGGAATCACCTGGCAGCCATGGCGGAACCACCTCTCAGACGTACAAGAACCACGTGCCGGACAAGCTGGAAACACTTACTGGACAGACTGGAACCACCTGCCGGCCACGCCTGAACCACCTGCCGAGCACGACGGAACCACCTGCCGGACACGCCAAAATCACCTGCGGGGTACACCAGAACCACTTGGAGAACTCTCCGGGATGACCTGCCGGGCATGCTGGAACCACCTCTCAGACGTACCAGAAGCACGTGGCGGACACCCCAGCACCACCTGCCAGACAGACCGCAACCACCCGCCTGACAGGCCGGAACCACCGGCTCGACCCGACGGAACCACCGCCAGACATGCAAAATCACCTGCCGGCTACGCCAGAACCACTTGGCGAACACTCCGGAATCACCTGCCGGGCATGCCGGAACCACCTCTCAGACATGCCAGAACCACGTGCCAATGACCCCGGAAGCACCTGTCGAGCACGCCGGAACCACCTGCTCGACTCGCCAGAACCACCTGCCGGACACGCCAAAATCACCTACCGGCTACGCCACAACCACTCGGCAGGCACTCCGGTATCAGCTGCCGGGCATGCCGGAACCACCTCTCAGAGGTGCCAGAACCACATGCCGGAGAGACTGGAAGCAACTGCCGAACTCGCCGGAAACACCTGCTGGACATGCCGGAACCACCTGCCTGACAGTCCAAAATCATATGCCGGCTATGCCAAAACCACTTGGTGGACGCTCCAGAATCTCCTGGAGGGCATGCCGGAACCACGTCATGGACAGACTGCAAACACCTGCCAGACACGCCAGAACCACCTTCTCGAGTCGCCAGAACCACCTGCCGGCCACGCCAAAATCACCTGCCGGCTACGCCACAACCAGTTGGTGAACACTTCGGAATCACCTGCCGCGCTTGCCGGAACCACCTGCCGGTCACGCCAAAATCACCTGCCGGCTACGCCAGAACCACTCGGCAGAGACTCCGGAACCACCTCCAGGACAGACCAGAATCACCTGCCGGACACGCCGGAACCACCTGCTCGACTCGCCAGAGCCACCTGCCGGACACGCCAAAATCACCTGCCGGCTACGCCAGAACCACTCGGCAGAGACTCCGGAACCACCTCCAGGACAGACCGGAATCACCTGCCGGACACGCCGGGACCACCTGCTTGACTCGCCAGAACCACCTGCCGGACACGCCAAAATCACCAGCCGGCTACTCCACAACCACTTGTCGAACACTCCAGAATCACCTGCCGGGCATGTTGGAAGCACCTCTCAGACGCGCCAGAACCATGTGGCAGAGAGTCCGGAATCACCTGTTGGGCATGTGGAACCACCTCTGAGACGTACCAGAACCACCTGCCGGACACGCCAAAATCACCTGCCGGCTATGCCAGAACCACTTGGCGGACACTCCGGAATCACCTGCCGGGCATGCCAGAACCAGCTCTCAGAAACACCAGAACCACATGCTGGACACGCCGGAAGCACCTGCTGAGCATGCCTGAGCCACCTGCTCGACTCGCAAGAAACACCTGCCGGACATGCCAAAATCACCTGCCGAGCACGCCAGAACCACTTGGCGGACACTCTGGAATCACAGGTCGGGCATGCCAGAACCACCTCTCAGACTTGCCAGAACCATGTTCCGGACACGCCGGTACCACCTGCCGAGTATGCCGGAACCACCTGATCCACTCCCGAGGACCACCTGCTGGACACGCCAAAATCACCTGCTGGCTACGCCAGAACCACTCGGCAGACACTCCGGAATAACCTGCCAGGCATGCCGGAACCACCTATTAGACATGCCAGAAGGACGTGTCGGACACGCCGGAAACACCTACCGGACAGACCGGAACCACCTGCCAGACATCCAGGAACCACCTGCCGAGCACGCCGGAGCTGCGTGCTCGATAGGCCGGAACCACCTGCCAGACAGGCCAAAATCAACAGCTGGCTATGCTAGAAACACCTGGCGGACAGTCCAAAATCACCTGCCTGGCATGCAGGAACCACCTCTCAGACGTAACAGAACCACGTTCCGGACACGCTGGAACCACATCCTGGACAGACTGAACCACCTGCCGAGCTCGCCGGAACCACCTGCTCGACTGGCAGGACAATCGTGCCGGACACGCCAAAAGGAACTGCCGGCTACACCAGAACCACTTAACCGACACTCCAGAATCACCTGCCTGGCATGCCAGAACCACCTCTCAGACGTGCCAGAAGCACGTGCCGGACATGCCGGGACGACCTACGGGACAGACCGGAACCACCTGCCTGACATGCCGGAACCACCTGCCGAGCACGCCAGAGCCACCTGCTCCCCTTGCCGGAACCACCTGCCAGACAGGCCAAAATCAACAGCTGGCTGTGCGAGAACCACCTGGGGGACAGTCCGGAATCACCTGCCAGCCATGGCGGAACCACCTCTCAGACGTACCAGAACCACGTGCCGGACAATCTGGAAACACGTACTGGACAGACTGGAACCACCTGCCGGCCACGCCTGAACCACCTGCCGAGCACGACGGAACCACCTGCCGGACACGCCAAAATCACCTGCGGGCTACTCCACAACCACTTGGAGGACTCTCCGGGATGACCTGCCAGGCATGCTGGAACCACCTCTCAGACGCGCCAGAACCATGTGGCAGACAGTCCGGAATCACCTGTTGGGCATGTGGAACCACCTCTGAGACGTACCAGAACCACCTGCCGGACACGCCAAAATCACCTGCCGGCTACGCCAGAACCACTTGGCGGACACTCCGGAATCACCTGCCGGGCATGCCAGCACAACCTCTCAGAAGTGCCAGAAGCACGTGCCGGACAGGCCGGAACCATCTCCCGGACAGACTGGAACCACAGGAAACACTCGCCGGAACCACCTGCTTGACTCACCGGTCCCACCTGCAGGACACACCAAAATCACCTGCCCGCTACACCAGAACCACTTGGCGCACAAGCCGGAATCACGTGAAGGGCATGCCGGCACAACCTCACAGACGTGCCAGAACCTCCTGCCGGACACCTCAGAACCACCTGCCAGACAGACTGCAACCACCTGCCGGACACGCGGGAACCACCGGCTCGACCCGCCGGAACCACTGCCAGACATGCAAAATCACCTGCCGGCTACACCAGAACCACTTGGCAAACAATCCGGAATCACCTGAAGGGCATGCCGGAACCACCTCTCAGACATGCCAGAACCACGTGCCAATGACACCAGAAGCACCTGCCGAGCATGCCGGAACCACCTGCTCGACTCGCCAGAACCACCTGCCAGTCATGCAAAAATCACCTGCCGGCTTCGCCACAACCAGTTGGTGAACACTTCCCCATCACCTGCCGGGCTTGCTGGAACCACCTGCCGGTCACGTCAAAATCACCTGCCAACTACGCCAGAACCACTTGTCGACACTGCGGAAACACCTGTCGGGCCGGCCAGAACTACATCTCAGACGTGCCAGAACCTTGTGCGTGTGATGCCGGAACCACACCCCGAACAGACGGAAACCACCTGCCAGACCCGCCTGAACCACCTGCCGAGCACGCCGGAGCCACCTGTTCGACTCACCGGAAGCACCTGCCAGACAGGCCAAAATCAACAGCTGGCTATGCGAGAACCATCTGGCGGACAGTCCGGAATCACCTGCCGGGCATGCAGGAACCACCTCTCAGATGTAACGGAACCACGAGCCGGACACGCTGGAACCACGTCCTGGACAGACTGGAACCACCTGCCGAGCACTCCGGAACCACCTGCTCGACTCGCACGACCCACGTGCTGGACACGCCAAAATGAACTTTCGGCTACACCAGAACCACTTACCCGACACTCCAGAATCACCTGCCTGGCATGCCAGAACCACCTCTCACACGTTCCAGAAGCACGTGCCGGACATGCCGGAACGACCGATCGGACAGAACGGAACCACCTGCCAGACACGCCGGAACCACCTGCTGAACACGCCACAGCCACCTGCTCGACTCGCCGGATCCACTGGCCGGACAGGCCAATATCAACTGCTGGCTATGCCAGAACCACCTGGGGGACAGTCCGGAATCACCTGCCAGCCATGGCGGAACCACCTCTCAGACGTACAAGAACCACGTGCCGGACAAGCTCGAAACACTTACTGGACAGACTGGAACCACCTGCCGGCCACTCCTGAACCACCTGCCGAGCACGATGGAACCACCTGCCGGACACGCCAAAATCACCTGCGGGGTACACCAGAACCACTTGGAGAACTCTCCGGGATGACCTGCCGGGCATGCTGGAACCACCTCTCAGACGTACCAGAAGCACGTGGCGGACACCCCAGCACCACCTGCCGGACAGACCGCAACCACCTGCCGGACAGGCCGGAACCACCGGCTCGACCCGACGGAACCACCGCCGGACATGCAAAATCACCTGCCGGCTACGCCAGAACCACTTGGCGAACACTCCGGAATCACCTGCCGGGCATGCCGGAACCACCTCTCAGACATGCCAGAACCACGTACCAATGACCCCGGAATTACCTGTCGAGCACACGGAACCACCTGCTCGACTCGCACGACCCACGTGCTGGACACGCCAAAATGAACTTTCGGCTACACCAGAACCACTTACCCGACACTCCAGAATCACCTGCCTGGCATGCCAGAACCACCTCTCACACGTTCCAGAAGCACGTGCCGGACATGCCGGAACGACCGATCGGACAGAACGGAACCACCTGCCGGACACGCCAAAATCACCTGCCGGCTACGCCACAACCACTCGGCAGGCACTCCGGTATCAGCTGCCGGGCATGCCGGAACCACCTCTCAGAGGTGCCAGAACCACATGCCGGAGAGACTGGAAGCAACTGCCGAACTCGCCGGAAACACCTGCTGGACATGCCGGAACCACCTGCCTGACAGTCCAAAATCATATGCCGGCTATGCCAAAACCACTTGGTGGACGCTCCAGAATCTCCTGGAGGGCATGCCGGAACCACGTCATGGACAGACTGCAAACACCTGCCAGACACGCCAGAACCACCTTCTCGAGTCGCCAGAACCACCTGCTGGCCACGCCAAAATCACCTGCCGGCTACGCCACAACCAGTTGGTGAACACTTCGGAATCACCTGCCGCGCTTGCCGGAACCACCTGCCGGTCACGCCAAAATCACCTGCCGGCTACGCCAGAACCACTCGGCAGAGACTCCGGAACCACCTCCAGGACAGACCAGAATCACCTGCCGGACACGCCGGAACCACCTGCTCGACTCGCCAGAGCCACCTGCCGGACACGCCAAAATCACCTGCCGGCTACGCCAGAACCACTCGGCAGAGACTCCGGAACCACCTCCAGGACAGACCGGAATCACCTGCCGGACACGCCGGGACCACCTGCTTGACTCGCCAGAACCACCTGCCGGACACGCCAAAATCACCAGCCGGCTACTCCACAACCACTTGTCGAACACTCCAGAATCACCTGCCGGGCATGTTGGAAGCACCTCTCAGACGCGCCAGAACCATGTGGCAGAGAGTCCGGAATCACCTGTTGGGCATGTGGAACCACCTCTGAGACGTACCAGAACCACCTGCCGGACACGCCAAAATCACCTGCCGGCTATGCCAGAACCACTTGGCGGACACTCCGGAATCACCTGCCGGGCATGCCAGAACCAGCTCTCAGAAACACCAGAACCACATGCTGGACACGCCGGAAGCACCTGCTGAGCATGCCTGAGCCACCTGCTCGACTCGCAAGAAACACCTGCCGGACACGCCAAAATCACCTGCCGAGTACACCAGAACCACTTGGCGGACACTCCGGAATCACAGGTCGGGCATGCCAGAACCACCTCTCAGACTTGCCAGAACCATGTTCCGGACACGCCGGTACCACCTGCCGAGTATGCCGGAACCACCTGATCCACTCCCGAGGACCACCTGCTGGACACGCCAAAATCACCTGCTGGCTACGCCAGAACCACTCGGCAGACACTCCGGAATAACCTGCCAGGCATGCCGGAACCACCTATTAGACATGCCAGAAGGACGTGTCGGACACGCCGGAAACACCTACCGGACAGACCGGAACCACCTGCCAGACATCCAGGAACCACCTGCCGAGCACGCCGGAGCTGCGTGCTCGATAGGCCGGAACCACCTGCCAGACAGGCCAAAATCAACAGCTGGCTATGCTAGAAACACCTGGCGGACAGTCCAAAATCACCTGCCTGGCATGCAGGAACCACCTCTCAGACGTAACAGAACCACGTTCCGGACACGCTGGAACCACATCCTGGACAGACTGAACCACCTGCCGAGCTCGCCGGAACCACCTGCTCGACTGGCAGGACAATCGTGCCGGACACGCCAAAAGGAACTGCCGGCTACACCAGAACCACTTAACCGACACTCCAGAATCACCTGCCTGGCATGCCAGAACCACCTCTCAGACGTGCCAGAAGCACGTGCCGGACATGCCGGGACGACCTACGGGACAGACCGGAACCACCTGCCTGACATGCCGGAACCACCTGCCGAGCACGCCAGAGCCACCTGCTCCCCTTGCCGGAACCACCTGCCAGACAGGCCAAAATCAACAGCTGGCTGTGCGAGAACCACCTGGGGGACAGTCCGGAATCACCTGCCAGCCATGGCGGAACCACCTCTCAGACGTACCAGAACCACGTGCCGGACAATCTGGAAACACGTACTGGACACACTGGAACCACCTGCCGGCCACGCCTGAACCACCTGCCGAGCACGACGGAACCACCTGCCGGACACGCCAAAATCACCTGCGGGCTACTCCACAACCACTTGGAGGACTCTCCGGGATGACCTGCCAGGCATGCTGGAACCACCTCTCAGACGCGCCAGAACCATGTGGCAGACAGTCCGGAATCACCTGTTGGGCATGTGGAACCACCTCTGAGACGTACCAGAACCACCTGCCGGACACGCCAAAATCACCTGCCGGCTACACCAGAACCACTTGGCGGACACTCCGGAATCACCTGCCGGGCATGCCAGCACAACCTCTCAGAAGTGCCAGAAGCACGTGCCGGACAGGCCGGAACCATCTCCCGGACAGACTGGAACCACAGGAAACACTCGCCGGAACCACCTGCTTGACTCACCGGTCCCACCTGCAGGACACACCAAAATCACCTGCCCGCTACACCAGAACCACTTGGCGCACAAGCCGGAATCACGTGAAGGGCATGCCGGCACAACCTCACAGACGTGCCAGAACCTCCTGCCGGACACCTCAGAACCACCTGCCAGACAGACTGCACCCACCTGCCGGACACGCGGGAACCACCGGCTCGACCCGCCGGAACCACTGCCAGACATGCAAAATCACCTGCCGGCTACACCAGAACCACTTGGCAAACAATCCGGAATCACCTGAAGGGCATGCCGGAACCACCTCTCAGACATGCCAGAACCACGTGCCAATGACACCAGAAGCACCTGCCGAGCATGCCGGAACCACCTGCTCGACTCGCCAGAACCACCTGCCAGTCATGCAAAAATCACCTGCCGGCTTCGCCACAACCAGTTGGTGAACACTTCCCCATCACCTGCCGGGCTTGCTGGAACCACCTGCCGGTCACGTCAAAATCACCTGCCAACTACGCCAGAACCACTTGTCGACACTGCGGAAACACCTGTCGGGCCGGCCAGAACTACATCTCAGACGTGCCAGAACCTTGTGCGTGTGATGCCGGAACCACACCCCGAACAGACGGAAACCACCTGCCAGACCCGCCTGAACCACCTGCCGAGCACGCCGGAGCCACCTGTTCGACTCACCGGAAGCACCTGCCAGACAGGCCAAAATCAACAGCTGGCTATGCGAGAACCATCTGGCGGACAGTCCGGAATCACCTGCCGGGCATGCAGGAACCACCTCTCAGATGTAACGGAACCACGAGCCGGACACGCTGGAACCACGTCCTGGACAGACTGGAACCACCTGCCGAGCACTCCGGAACCACCTGCTCGACTCGCACGACCCACGTGATGGACACGCCAAAATGAACTTTCGGCTACACCAGAACCACTTACCCGACACTCCAGAATCACCTGCCTGGCATGCCAGAACCACCTCTCACACGTTCCAGAAGCACGTGCCGGACATGCCGGAACGACCGATCGGACAGAACGGAACCACCTGCCAGACACGCCGGAACCACCTGCTGAACACGCCACAGCCACCTGCTCGACTCGCCGGATCCACTGGCCGGACAGGCCAATATCAACTGCTGGCTATGCCAGAACCACCTGGGGGACAGTCCGGAATCACCTGCCAGCCATGGCGGAACCACCTCTCAGACGTACAAGAACCACGTGCCGGACAAGCTCGAAACACTTACTGGACAGACTGGAACCACCTGCCGGCCACGCCTGAACCACCTGCCGAGCACGATGGAACCACCTGCCGGACACGCCAAAATCACCTGCGGGGTACACCAGAACCACTTGGAGAACTCTCCGGGATGACCTGCCGGGCATGCTGGAACCACCTCTCAGACGTACCAGAAGCACGTGGCGGACACCCCAGCACCACCTGCCGGACAGACCGCAACCACCTGCCGGACAGGCCGGAACCACCGGCTCGACCCGACGGAACCACCGCCGGACATGCAAAATCACCTGCCGGCTACGCCAGAACCACTTGGCGAACACTCCGGAATCACCTGCCGGGCATGCCGGAACCACCTCTCAGACATGCCAGAACCACGTGCCAATGACCCCGGAAGCACCTGTCGAGCACGCCGGAACCACCTGCTCGACTCGCCAGAACCACCTGCCGGACATGCCAAAATCACCTGCCGGCTACGCCACAACCACTCGGCAGGCACTCCGGTATCAGCTGCCGGGCATGCCGGAACCACCTCTCAGAGGTGCCAGAACCACATGCCGGAGAGACTGGAAGCAACTGCCGAACTCGCCGGAAACACCTGCTGGACATGCCGGAACCACCTGCCTGACAGTCCAAAATCATATGCCGGCTATGCCAAAACCACTTGGTGGACGCTCCAGAATCTCCTGGAGGGCATGCCGGAACCACGTCATGGACAGACTGCAAACACCTGCCAGACACGCCAGAACCACCTTCTCGAGTCGCCAGAACCACCTGCCGGACACGCCAAAATCACCTGCCGGCTACGCCACAACCAGTTGGTGAACACTTCGGAATCACCTGCCGCGCTTGCCGGAACCACCTGCCGGTCACGCCAAAATCACCTGCCGGCTACACCAGAACCACTCGGCAGAGACTCCGGAACCACCTCCAGGACAGACCAGAATCACCTGCCGGACACGCCGGAACCACCTGCTCGACTCGCCAGAGCCACCTGCCGGACACGCCAAAATCACCTGCCGGCTACGCCAGAACCACTCGGCAGAGACTCCGGAACCACCTCCAGGACAGACCGGAATCACCTGCCGGACACGCCGGGACCACCTGCTTGACTCGCCAGAACCTCCTGCCGGACACGCCAAAATCACCAGCCGGCTACTCCACAACCACTTGTCGAACACTCCAGAATCACCTGCCGGGCATGTTGGAAGCACCTCTCAGACGCGCCAGAACCATGTGGCAGAGAGTCCGGAATCACCTGTTGGGCATGTGGAACCACCTCTGAGACGTACCAGAACCACCTGCCGGACACGCCAAAATCACCTGCCGGCTATGCCAGAACCACTTGGCGGACACTCCGGAATCACCTGCCGGGCATGCCAGAACCAGCTCTCAGAAACACCAGAACCACATGCTGGACACGCCGGAAGCACCTGCTGAGCATGCCTGAGCCACCTGCTCGACTCGCAAGAAACACCTGCCGGACATGCCAAAATCACCTGCCGAGTACGCCAGAACCACTTGGCGGACACTCCGGAATCACAGGTCGGGCATGCCAGAACCACCTCTCAGACTTGCCAGAACCATGTTCCGGACACGCCGGTACCACCTGCCGAGTATGCCGGAACCACCTGATCCACTCCCGAGGACCACCTGCTGGACACGCCAAAATCACCTGCTGGCTACGCCAGAACCACTCGGCAGACACTCCGGAATAACCTGCCAGGCATGCCGGAACCACCTATTAGACATGCCAGAAGGACGTGTCAGACACGCCGGAAACACCTACCGGACAGACCGGAACCACCTGCCAGACATCCAGGAACCACCTGCCGAGCACGCCGGAGCTGCGTGTTCGATAGGCCGGAACCACCTGCCAGACAGGCCAAAATCAACAGCTGGCTATGCTAGAAACACCTGGCGGACAGTCCAAAATCACCTGCCTGGCATGCAGGAACCACCTCTCAGACGTAACAGAACCACGTTCCGGACACGCTGGAACCACATCCTGGACAGACTGGAACCACCTGCCGAGCTCGCCGGAACCACCTGCTCGACTGGCAGGACAATCGTGCCGGACACGCCAAAAGGAACTGCCGGCTACACCAGAACCACTTAACCGACACTCCAGAATCACCTGCCTGGCATGCCAGAACCACCTCTCAGACGTGCCAGAAGCACGTGCCGGACATGCCGGAACGACCTACGGGACAGACCGGAACCACCTGCCTGACATGCCGGAACCACCTGCCGAGCACGCCAGAGCCACCTGCTCCCCTTGCCGGAACCACCTGCCAGACAGGCCAAAATCAACAGCTGGCTGTGCGAGAACCACCTGGGGGACAGTCCGGAATCACCTGCCAGCCATGGCGGAACCACCTCTCAGACGTACCAGAACCACGTGCCGGACAATCTGGAAACACGTACTGGACAGACTGGAACCACCTGCCGGCCACGCCTGAACCACCTGCCGAGCACGACGGAACCACCTGCCGGACACGCCAAAATCACCTGCGGGCTACTCCACAACCACTTGGAGGACTCTCCGGGATGACCTGCCGGGCATGCTGGAACCACCTCTCAGACGCGCCAGAACCATGTGGCAGACAGTCCGGAATCACCTGTTGGGCATGTGGAACCACCTCTGAGACGTACCAGAACCACCTGCCGGACACGCCAAAATCACCTGCCGGCTACGCCAGAACCACTTGGCGGACACTCCGGTATCACCTGCCGGGCATGCCAGCACAACCTCTCAGAAGTGCCAGAAGCACGTGCCGGACAGGCCGGAACCATCTCCCGGACAGACTGGAACCACAGGAAACACTCGCCGGAACCACCTGCTTGACTCACCGGTCCCACCTGCAGGACACACCAAAATCACCTGCCCGCTACACCAGAACCACTTGGCGCACAAGCCGGAATCACGTGAAGGGCATGCCGGCACAACCTCACAGACGTGCCAGAACCTCCTGCCGGACACCTCAGAACCACCTGCCAGACAGACTGCAACCACCTGCCGGACACGCGGGAACCACCGGCTCGACCCGCCGGAACCACTGCCAGACATGCAAAATCACCTGCCGGCTACACCAGAACCACTTGGCAAACAATCCGGAATCACCTGAAGGGCATGCCGGAACCACCTCTCAGACATGCCAGAACCACGTGCCAATGACACCAGAAGCACCTGCCGAGCATGCCGGAACCACCTGCTCGACTCGCCAGAACCACCTGCCAGTCATGCAAAAATCACCTGCCGGCTTCGCCACAACCAGTTGGTGAACACTTCCCCATCACCTGCCGGGCTTGCTGGAACCACCTGCCGGTCACGTCAAAATCACCTGCCAACTACGCCAGAACCACTTGTCGACACTGCGGAAACACCTGTCGGGCCGGCCAGAACTACATCTCAGACGTGCCAGAACCTTGTGCGTGTGATGCCGGAACCACACCCCGAACAGACGGAAACCACCTGCCAGACCCGCCTGAACCACCTGCCGAGCACGCCGGAGCCACCTGTTCGACTCACCGGAAGCACCTGCCAGACAGGCCAAAATCAACAGCTGGCTATGCGAGAACCATCTGGCGGACAGTCCGGAATCACCTGCCGGGCATGCAGGAACCACCTCTCAGATGTAACGGAACCACGAGCCGGACACGCTGGAACCACGTCCTGGACAGACTGGAACCACCTGCCGAGCACTCCGGAACCACCTGCTCGACTCGCACGACCCACGTGCTGGACACGCCAAAATGAACTTTCGGCTACACCAGAACCACTTACCCGACACTCCAGAATCACCTGCCTGGCATGCCAGAACCACCCCTCACACGTTCCAGAAGCACGTGCCGGACATGCCGGAACGACCGATCGGACAGAACGGAACCACCTGCCAGACACGCCGGAACCACCTGCTGAACACGCCACAGCCACCTGCTCGACTCGCCGGATCCACTGGCTGGACAGGCCAATATCAACTGCTGGCTATGCCAGAACCACCTGGGGGACAGTCCGGAATCACCTGCCAGCCATGGCGGAACCACCTCTCAGACGTACAAGAACCACGTGCCGGACAAGCTCGAAACACTTACTGGACAGACTGGAACCACCTGCCGGCCACGCCTGAACCACCTGCCGAGCACGATGGAACCACCTGCCGGACACGCCAAAATCACCTGCGGGGTACACCAGAACCACTTGGAGAACTCTCCGGGATGACCTGCCGGGCATGCTGGAACCACCTCTCAGACGTACCAGAAGCACGTGGCGGACACCCCAGCACCACCTGCCGGACAGACTGCAACCACCCGCCTGACAGGCCGGAACCACCGGCTCGACCCGACGGAACCACCGCCAGACATGCAAAATCACCTGCCGGCTACGCCAGAACCACTTGGCGAACACTCCGGAATCACATGCCGGGCATGCCGGAACCACCTCTCAGACATGCCAGAACCACGTGCCAATGACCCCGGAAGCACCTGTCGAGCACGCCGGAACCACCTGCTCGACTCGCCAGAACCACCTGCCGGACACGCCAAAATCACCTGCCGGCTACGCCACAACCACTCGGCAGGCACTCCGGTATCAGCTGCCGGGCATGCCGGAACCACCTCTCAGAGGTGCAAGAACCACATGCCGGAGAGACTGGAAGCAACTGCCGAACTCGCCGGAAACACCTGCTAGACATGCCGGAACCACCTGCCTGACAGTCCAAAATCATATGCCGGCTATGCCAAAACCACTTGGTGGACGCTCCAGAATCTCCTGGAGGGCATGCCGGAACCACGTCATGGACAGACTGCAAACACCTGCCAGACACGCCAGAACCACCTTCTCGAGTCGCCAGAACCACCTGCCGGACACGCCAAAATCACCTGCCGGCTACGCCACAACCAGTTGGTGAACACTTCGGAATCACCTGCCGCGCTTGCCGGAACCACCTGCCGGTCACGCCAAAATCACCTGCCGGCTACGCCAGAACCACTCGGCAGAGACTCCGGAACCACCTCCAGGACAGACCAGAATCACCTGCCGGACACGCCGGAACCACCTGCTCGACTCGCCAGAGCCACCTGCCGGACACGCCAAAATCACCTGCCGGCTACGCCAGAACCACTCGGCAGAGACTCCGGAACCACCTCCAGGACAGACCGGAATCACCTGCCGGACACGCCGGGACCACCTGCTTGACTCGCCAGAACCACCTGCCGGACACGCCAAAATCACCAGCCGGCTACTCCACAACCACTTGTCGAACACTCCAGAATCACCTGCCGGGCATGTTGGAAGCACCTCTCAGACGCGCCAGAACCATGTGGCAGAGAGTCCGGAATCACCTGTTGGGCATGTGGAACCACCTCTGAGACGTACCAGAACCACCTGCCGGACACGCCAAAATCACCTGCCGGCTATGCCAGAACCACTTGGCGGACACTCCGGAATCACCTGCCGGGCATGCCAGAACCAGCTCTCAGACACACCAGAACCACATGCTGGACACGCCGGAAGCACCTGCTGAGCATGCCTGAGCCACCTGCTCGACTCGCAAGAAACACCTGCTGGACACGCCAAAATCACCTGCCGAGTACGCCAGAACCACTTGGCGGACACTCCGGAATCACAGGTCGGGCATGCCAGAACCACCTCTCAGACTTGCCAGAACCATGGTCCGGACACGCTGGTACCACCTGCCGAGTATGCCGGAACCACCTGATCCACTCCCGAGGACCACCTGCTGGACACGCCAAAATCACCTGCTGGCTACGCCAGAACCACTCGGCAGACACTCCGGAATAACCTGCCAGGCATGCCGGAACCACCTATTAGACATGCCAGAAGGACGTGTCGGACACGCCGGAAACACCTACCGGACAGACCGGAACCACCTGCCAGACATCCAGGAACCACCTGCCGAGCACGCCGGAGCTGCGTGCTCGATAGGCCGGAACCACCTGCCAGACAGGCCAAAATCAACAGCTGGCTATGCTAGAAACACCTGGCGGACAGTCCAAAATCACCTGCCTGGCATGCAGGAACCACCTCTCAGACGTAACAGAACCACGTTCCGGACACGCTGGAACCACATCCTGGACAGACTGGAACCACCTGCCGAGCTCGCCGGAACCACCTGCTCGACTGGCAGGACAATCGTGCCGGACACGCCAAAAGGAACTGCCGGCTACACCAGAACCACTTAACCGACACTCCAGAATCACCTGCCTGGCATGCCAGAACCACCTCTCAGACGTGCCAGAAGCACGTGCCGGACATGCCGGAACGACCTACGGGACAGACCGGAACCACCTGCCTGACATGCCGGAACCACCTGCCGAGCACGCCAGAGCCACCTGCTCCCCTTGCCGGAACCACCTGCCAGACAGGCCAAAATCAACAGCTGGCTGTGCGAGAACCACCTGGGGGACAGTCCGGAATCACCTGCCAGCCATGGCGGAACCACCTCTCAGACGTACCAGAACCACGTGCCGGACAATCTGGAAACACGTACTGGACAGACTGGAACCACCTGCCGGCCACGCCTGAACCACCTGCCGAGCACGACGGAACCACCTGCCGGACACGCCAAAATCACCTGCGGGCTACTCCACAACCACTTGGAGGACTCTCCGGGATGACCTGCCGGGCATGCTGGAACCACCTCTCAGACGCGCCAGAACCATGTGGCAGACAGTCCGGAATCACCTGTTGGGCATGTGGAACCACCTCTGAGACGTACCAGAACCACCTGCCGGACACGCCAAAATCACCTGCCGGCTACGCCAGAACCACTTGGCGGACACTCCGGTATCACCTGCCGGGCATGCCAGCACAACCTCTCAGAAGTGCCAGAAGCACGTGCCGGACAGGCCGGAACCATCTCCCGGACAGACTGGAACCACAGGAAACACTCGCCGGAACCACCTGCTTGACTCACCGGTCCCACCTGCAGGACACACCAAAATCACCTGCCCGCTACACCAGAACCACTTGGCGCACAAGCCGGAATCACGTGAAGGGCATGCCGGCACAACCTCACAGACGTGCCAGAACCTCCTGCCGGACACCTCAGAACCACCTGCCAGACAGACTGCAACCACCTGCCGGACACGCGGGAACCACCGGCTCGACCCGCCGGAACCACTGCCAGACATGCAAAATCACCTGCCGGCTACACCAGAACCACTTGGCAAACAATCCGGAATCACCTGAAGGGCATGCCGGAACCACCTCTCAGACATGCCAGAACCACGTGCCAATGACACCAGAAGCACCTGCCGAGCATGCCGGAACCACCTGCTCGACTCGCCAGAACCACCTGCCAGTCATGCAAAAATCACCTGCCGGCTTCGCCACAACCAGTTGGTGAACACTTCCCCATCACCTGCCGGGCTTGCTGGAACCACCTGCCGGTCACGTCAAAATCACCTGCCAACTACGCCAGAACCACTTGTCGACACTGCGGAAACACCTGTCGGGCCGGCCAGAACTACATCTCAGACGTGCCAGAACCTTGTGCGTGTGATGCCGGAACCACACCCCGAACAGACGGAAACCACCTGCCAGACCCACCTGAACCACCTGCCGAGCACGCCGGAGCCACCTGTTCGACTCACCGGAAGCACCTGCCAGACAGGCCAAAATCAACAGCTGGCTATGCGAGAACCATCTGGCGGACAGTCCGGAATCACCTGCCGGGCATGCAGGAACCACCTCTCAGATGTAACCGAACCACGAGCCGGACACGCTGGAACCACGTCCTGGACAGACTGGAACCACCTGCCGAGCACTCCGGAACCACCTGCTCGACTCGCACGACCCACGTGCTGGACACGCCAAAATGAACTTTCGGCTACACCAGAACCACTTACCCGACACTCCAGAATCACCTGCCTGGCATGCCAGAACCACCCCTCAAACGTTCCAGAAGCACGTGCCGGACATGCCGGAACGACCGATCGGACAGAACGGAACCACCTGCCAGACACGCCGGAACCACCTGCTGAACACGCCACAGCCACCTGCTCGACTCGTCGGATCCACTGGCCGGACAGGCCAATATCAACTGCTGGCTATGCCAGAACAACCTGGGGGACAGTCCGGAATCACCTGCCAGCCATGGCGGAACCACCTCTCAGACGTACAAGAACCACGTGCCGGACAAGCTCGAAACACTTACTGGACAGACTGGAACCACCTGCCGGCCACGCCTGAACCACCTGCCGAGCACGATGGAACCACCTGCCGGACACGCCAAAATCACCTGCGGGGTACACCAGAACCACTTGGAGAACTCTCCGGGATGACCTGCCGGGCATGCTGGAACCACCTCTCAGACGTACCAGAAGCACGTGGCGGACACCCCAGCACCACCTGCCGGACAGACCGCAACCACCTGCTGGACAGGCCGGAACAACCGGCTCGACCCAACGGAACCACCGCCGGACATGCAAAATCACCTGCCGGCTACGCCAGAACCACTTGGCGAACACTCCGGAATCACCTGCCGGGCATGCCGGAACCACCTCTCAGACATGCCAGAACCACGTGCCAATGACCCCGGAAGCACCTGTCGAGCACACCGGAACCACCTGCTCGACTCGCCAGAACCACCTGCCGGACGTGCCAAAATCACCTGCCGGCTACGCCACAACCACTCGGCAGGCACTCCGGTATCAGCTGCCGGGCATGCCGGAACCACCTCTCAGAGGTGCCAGAACCACATGCTGGAGAGACTGGAAGCAACTGCCGAACTCGCCGGAAACACCTGCTGGACATGCCGGAACCACCTGCCTGACAGTCCAAAATCATATGCCGGCTATGCCAAAACCACTTGGTGGACGCTCCAGAATCTCCTGGAGGGCATGCCGGAACCACGTCATGGACAGACTGCAAACACCTGCCAGACACGCCAGAACCACCTTCTCGAGTCGCCAGAACCACCTGCCGGCCACGCCAAAATCACATGCCGGCTACGCCACAACCAGTTGGTGAACACTTCGGAATCACCTGCCGCGCTTGCCAGAACCACCTGCCGGTCACGCCAAAATCACCTGCCGGCTACGCCAGAACCACTCGGCAGAGACTCCGGAACCACCTCCAGGACAGACCAGAATCACCTGCCGGACACGCCGGAACCACCTGCTCGACTCGCCAGAGCCACCTGCTGGACACGCCAAAATCACCTGCCGGCTACGCCAGAACCACTCGGCAGAGACTCCGGAACCACCTCCAGGACAGACTGGAATCACCTGCCGGACACGCCGGGACCACCTGCTTGACTCGCCAGAACCTCCTGCCGGACACGCCAAAATCACCAGCCGGCTACTCCTCAACCACTTGTCGAACACTCCAGAATCACCTGCCGGGCATGTTGGAAGCACCTCTCAGACGCGCCAGAACCATGTGGCAGAGAGTCCGGAATCACCTGTTGGGCATGTGGAACCACCTCTGAGACGTACCAGAACCACCTGCCGGACACGCCAAAATCACCTGCCGGCTATGCCAGAACCACTTGGCGGACACTCCGGAATCACCTGCCGGGCATGCCAGAACCAGCTCTCAGAAACACCAGAACCACATGCTGGACACGCCGGAAGCACCTGCTGAGCATGCCTGAGCCACCTGCTCGACTCGCAAGAAACACCTGCCGGACACGCCAAAATCACCTGCCGAGTACGCCAGAACCACTTGGCGGACACTCCGGAATCACAGGTCGGGCATGCCAGAACCACCTCTCAGACTTGCCAGAACCATGTTCCGGACACGCCGGTACCACCTGCCGAGTATGCCGGAACCACCTGATCCACTCCCGAGGACCACCTGCTGGACACGCCAAAATCACCTGCTGGCTACGCCAGAACCACTCGGCAGACACTCCGGAATAACCTGCCAGGCATGCCGGAACCACCTATTAGACATGCCAGAAGGACGTGTCAGACACGCCGGAAACACCTACCGGACAGACCGGAACCACCTGCCAGACATCCAGGAACCACCTGCCGAGCACGCCGGAGCTGCGTGTTCGATAGGCCGGAACCACCTGCCAGACAGGCCAAAATCAACAGCTGGCTATGCTAGAAACACCTGGCGGACAGTCCAAAATCACCTGCCTGGCATGCAGGAACCACCTCTCAGACGTAACAGAACCACGTTCCGGACACGCTGGAACCACATCCTGGACAGACTGGAACCACCTGCCGAGCTCGCCGGAACCACCTGCTCGACTGGCAGGACAATCGTGCCGGACACGCCAAAAGGAACTGCCGGCTACACCAGAACCACTTAACCGACACTCCAGAATCACCTGCCTGGCATGCCAGAACCACCTCTCAGACGTGCCAGAAGCACGTGCCGGACATGCCGGAACGACCTACGGGACAGACCGGAACCACCTGCCTGACATGCCGGAACCACCTGCCGAGCACGCCAGAGCCACCTGCTCCCCTTGCCGGAACCACCTGCCAGACAGGCCAAAATCAACAGCTGGCTGTGCGAGAACCACCTGGGGGACAGTCCGGAATCACCTGCCAGCCATGGCGGAACCACCTCTCAGACGTACCAGAACCACGTGCCGGACAATCTGGAAACACGTACTGGACAGACTGGAACCACCTGCCGGCCACGCCTGAACCACCTGCCGAGCACGACGGAACCACCTGCCGGACATGCCAAAATCACCTGCGGGCTACTCCACAACCACTTGGAGGACTCTCCGGGATGACCTGCCGGGCATGCTGGAACCACCTCTCAGACGCGCCAGAACCATGTGGCAGACAGTCCGGAATCACCTGTTGGGCATGTGGAACCACCTCTGAGACGTACCAGAACCACCTGCCGGACACGCCAAAATCACCTGCCGGCTACGCCAGAACCACTTGGCGGACACTCCGGTATCACCTGCCGGGCATGCCAGCACAACCTCTCAGAAGTGCCAGAAGCACGTGCCGGACAGGCCGGAACCATCTCCCGGACAGACTGGAACCACAGGAAACACTCGCCGGAACCACCTGCTTGACTCACCGGTCCCACCTGCAGGACACACCAAAATCACCTGCCCGCTACACCAGAACCACTTGGCGCACAAGCCGGAATCACGTGAAGGGCATGCCGGCACAACCTCACAGACGTGCCAGAACCTCCTGCCGGACACCTCAGAACCACCTGCCAGACAGACTGCAACCACCTGCCGGACACGCGGGAACCACCGGCTCGACCCGCCGGAACCACTGCCACACATGCAAAATCACCTGCCGGCTACACCAGAACCACTTGGCAAACAATCCGGAATCACCTGAAGGGCATGCCGGAACCACCTCTCAGACATGCCAGAACCACGTGCCAATGACACCAGAAGCACCTGCCGAGCATGCCGGAACCACCTGCTCGACTCGCCAGAACCACCTGCCAGTCATGCAAAAATCACCTGCCGGCTTCGCCACAACCAGTTGGTGAACACTTCCCCATCACCTGCCGGGCTTGCTGGAACCACCTGCCGGTCACGTCAAAATCACCTGCCAACTACGCCAGAACCACTTGTCGACACTGCGGAAACACCTGTCGGGCCGGCCAGAACTACATCTCAGACGTGCCAGAACCTTGTGCGTGTGATGCCGGAACCACACCCCGAACAGACGGAAACCACCTGCCAGACCCGCCTGAACCACCTGCCGAGCACGCCGGAGCCACCTGTTCGACTCACCGGAAGCACCTGCCAGACAGGCCAAAATCAACAGCTGGCTATGCGAGAACCATCTGGCGGACAGTCCGGAATCACCTGCCGGGCATGCAGGAACCACCTCTCAGATGTAACGGAACCACGAGCCGGACACGCTGGAACCACGTCCTGGACAGACTGGAACCACCTGCCGAGCACTCCGGAACCACCTGCTCGACTCGCACGACCCACGTGCTGGACACGCCAAAATGAACTTTCGGCTACACCAGAACCACTTACCCGACACTCCAGAATCACCTGCCTGGCATGCCAGAACCACGTCTCACACGTTCCAGAAGCACGTGCCGGACATGCCGGAACGACCGATCGGACAGAACGGAACCACCTGCCTGGCATGCCGGAACCACCTGCTGAACATGCCGGAACCACCTGCTCGACTCGCCAGAGCCACCTGCCGGACACGCCAAAATCACCTGCCGGCTACGCCAGAACCACTCGGCAGAGACTCCGGAACCACCTCCAGGACAGACCGGAATCACCTGCCGGACACGCCGGGACCACCTGCTTGACTCGCCAGAACCACCTGCCGGACACGCCAAAATCACCAGCCGGCTACTCCACAACCACTTGTCGAACACTCCAGAATCACCTGCCGGGCATGTTGGAAGCACCTCTCAGACGCGCCAGAACCATGTGGCAGAGAGTCCGGAATCACCTGTTGGGCATGTGGAACCACCTCTGAGACGTACCAGAACCACCTGCCGGACACGCCAAAATCACCTGCCGGCTATGCCAGAACCACTTGGCGGACACTCCGGAATCACCTGCCGGGCATGCCAGAACCAGCTCTCAGAAACACCAGAACCACATGCTGGACACGCCGGAAGCACCTGCTGAGCATGCCTGAGCCACCTGCTCGACTCGCAAGAAACACCTGCCGGACACGCCAAAATCACCTGCCGAGTACGCCAGAACCACTTGGCGGACACTCCGGAATCACAGGTCGGGCATGCCAGAACCACCTCTCAGACTTGCCAGAACCATGTTCCGGACACGCCGGTACCACCTGCCGAGTATGCCGGAACCACCTGATCCACTCCCGAGGACCACCTGCTGGACACGCCAAAATCACCTGCTGGCTACGCCAGAACCACTCGGCAGACACTCCGGAATAACCTGCCAGGCATGCCGGAACCACCTATTAGACATGCCAGAAGGACGTGTCAGACACGCCGGAAACACCTACCGGACAGACCGGAACCACCTGCCAGACATCCAGGAACCACCTGCCGAGCACGCCGGAGCTGCGTGTTCGATAGGCCGGAACCACCTGCCAGACAGGCCAAAATCAACAGCTGGCTATGCTAGAAACACCTGGCGGACAGTCCAAAATCACCTGCCTGGCATGCAGGAACCACCTCTCAGACGTAACAGAACCACGTTCCGGACACGCTGGAACCACATCCTGGACAGACTGGAACCACCTGCCGAGCTCGCCGGAACCACCTGCTCGACTGGCAGGACAATCGTGCCGGACACGCCAAAAGGAACTGCCGGCTACACCAGAACCACTTAACCGACACTCCAGAATCACCTGCCTGGCATGCCAGAACCACCTCTCAGACGTGCCAGAAGCACGTGCCGGACATGCCGGAACGACCTACGGGACAGACCGGAACCACCTGCCTGACATGCCGGAACCACCTGCCGAGCACGCCAGAGCCACCTGCTCCCCTTGCCGGAACCACCTGCCAGACAGGCCAAAATCAACAGCTGGCTGTGCGAGAACCACCTGGGGGACAGTCCGGAATCACCTGCCAGCCATGGCGGAACCACCTCTCAGACGTACCAGAACCACGTGCCGGACAATCTGGAAACACGTACTGGACAGACTGGAACCACCTGCCGGCCACGCCTGAACCACCTGCCGAGCACGACGGAACCACCTGCCGGACACGCCAAAATCACCTGCGGGCTACTCCACAACCACTTGGAGGACTCTCCGGGATGACCTGCCGGGCATGCTGGAACCACCTCTCAGACGCGCCAGAACCATGTGGCAGACAGTCCGGAATCACCTGTTGGGCATGTGGAACCACCTCTGAGACGTACCAGAACCACCTGCCGGACACGCCAAAATCACCTGCCGGCTACGCCAGAACCACTTGGCGGACACTCCGGTATCACCTGCCGGGCATGCCAGCACAACCTCTCAGAAGTGCCAGAAGCACGTGCCGGACAGGCCGGAACCATCTCCCGGACAGACTGGAACCACAGGAAACACTCGCCGGAACCACCTGCTTGACTCACCGGTCCCACCTGCAGGACACACCAAAATCACCTGCCCGCTACACCAGAACCACTTGGCGCACAAGCCGGAATCACGTGAAGGGCATGCCGGCACAACCTCACAGACGTGCCAGAACCTCCTGCCGGACACCTCAGAACCACCTGCCAGACAGACTGCAACCACCTGCCGGACACGCGGGAACCACCGGCTCGACCCGCCGGAACCACTGCCAGACATGCAAAATCACCTGCCGGCTACACCAGAACCACTTGGCAAACAATCCGGAATCACCTGCCGGGCATGCCGGAACCACCTCTCAGACATGCCAGAACCACGTGCCAATGACACCAGAAGCACCTGCCGAGCATGCCGGAACCACCTGCTCGACTCGCCAGAACCACCTGCCAGTCATGCAAAAATCACCTGCCGGCTTCGCCACAACCAGTTGGTGAACACTTCCCCATCACCTGCCGGGCTTGCTGGAACCACCTGCCGGTCACGTCAAAATCACCTGCCAACTACGCCAGAACCACTTGTCGACACTGCGGAAACACCTGTCGGGCCGGCCAGAACTACATCTCAGACGTGCCAGAACCTTGTGCGTGTGATGCCGGAACCACACCCCGAACAGACGGAAACCACCTGCCAGACCCGCCTGAACCACCTGCCGAGCACGCCGGAGCCACCTGTTCGACTCACCGGAAGCACCTGCCAGACAGGCCAAAATCAACAGCTGGCTATGCGAGAACCATCTGGCGGACAGTCCGGAATCACCTGCCGGGCATGCAGGAACCACCTCTCAGATGTAACGGAACCACGAGCCGGACACGCTGGAACCACGTCCTGGACAGACTGGAACCACCTGCCGAGCACTCCGGAACCACCTGCTCGACTCGCACGACCCACGTGCTGGACACGCCAAAATGAACTTTCGGCTACACCAGAACCACTTACCCGACACTCCAGAATCACCTGCCTGGCATGCCAGAACCACGTCTCACACGTTCCAGAAGCACGTGCCGGACATGCCGGAACGACCGATCGGACAGAACGGAACCACCTGCCTGGCATGCCGGAACCACCTGCTGAACACGCCGGAACCACCTGCTCGACTCGCCAGAGCCACCTGCCGGACACGCCAAAATCACCTGCCGGCTACGCCAGAACCACTCGGCAGAGACTCCGGAACCACCTCCAGGACAGACCGGAATCACCTGCCGGACACGCCGGGACCACCTGCTTGACTCGCCAGAACCACCTGCCGGACACGCCAAAATCACCAGCCGGCTACTCCACAACCACTTGTCGAACACTCCAGAATCACCTGCCGGGCATGTTGGAAGCACCTCTCAGACGCGCCAGAACCATGTGGCAGAGAGTCCGGAATCACCTGTTGGGCATGTGGAACCACCTCTGAGACGTACCAGAACCACCTGCCGGACACGCCAAAATCACCTGCCGGCTATGCCAGAACCACTTGGCGGACACTCCAGAATCACCTGCCGGGCATGCCAGAACCAGCTCTCAGAAACACCAGAACCACATGCTGGACACGCCGGAAGCACCTGCTGAGCATGCCTGAGCCACCTGCTCGACTCGCAAGAAACACCTGCCGGACACGCCAAAATCACCTGCCGAGTACGCCAGAACCACTTGGCGGACACTCCGGAATCACAGGTCGGGCATGCCAGAACCACATCTCAGACTTGCCAGAACCATGTTCCGGACACGCCGGTACCACCTGCCGAGTATGCCGGAACCACCTGATCCACTCCCGAGGACCACCTGCTGGACACGCCAAAATCACCTGCTGGCTACGCCAGAACCACTCGGCAGACACTCCGGAATAACCTGCCAGGCATGCCGGAACCACCTATTAGACATGCCAGAAGGACGTGTCGGACACGCCGGAAACACCTACCGGACAGACCGGAACCACCTGCCAGACATCCAGGAACCACCTGCCGAGCACGCCGGAGCTGCGTGTTCGATAGGCCGGAACCACCTGCCAGACAGGCCAAAATCAACAGCTGGCTATGCTAGAAACACCTGGCGGACAGTCCAAAATCACCTGCCTGGCATGCAGGAACCACCTCTCAGACGTAACAGAACCACGTTCCGGACACGCTGGAACCACATCCTGGACAGACTGGAACCACCTGCCGAGCTCGCCGGAACCACCTGCTCGACTGGCAGGACAATCGTGCCGGACACGCCAAAAGGAACTGCCGGCTACACCAGAACCACTTAACCGACACTCCAGAATCACCTGCCTGGCATGCCAGAACCACCTCTCAGACGTGCCAGAAGCACGTGCCGGACATGCCGGAACGACCTACGGGACAGACCGGAACCACCTGCCTGACATGCCGGAACCACCTGCCGAGCACGCCAGAGCCACCTGCTCCCCTTGCCGGAACCACCTGCCAGACAGGCCAAAATCAACAGCTGGCTGTGCGAGAACCACCTGGGGGACAGTCCGGAATCACCTGCCAGCCATGGCGGAACCACCTCTCAGACGTACCAGAACCACGTGCCGGACAATCTGGAAACACGTACTGGACAGACTGGAACCACCTGCCGGCCACGCCTGAACCACCTGCCGAGCACGACGGAACCACCTGCCGGACACGCCAAAATCACCTGCGGGCTACTCCACAACCACTTGGAGGACTCTCCGGGATGACCTGCCGGGCATGCTGGAACCACCTCTCAGACGCGCCAGAACCATGTGGCAGACAGTCCGGAATCACCTGTTGGGCATGTGGAACCACCTCTGAGACGTACCAGAACCACCTGCCGGACACGCCAAAATCACCTGCCGGCTACGCCAGAACCACTTGGCGGACACTCCGGTATCACCTGCCGGGCATGCCAGCACAACCTCTCAGAAGTGCCAGAAGCACGTGCCGGACAGGCCGGAACCATCTCCCGGACAGACTGGAACCACAGGAAACACTCGCCGGAACCACCTGCTTGACTCACCGGTCCCACCTGCAGGACACACCAAAATCACCTGCCCGCTACACCAGAACCACTTGGCGCACAAGCCGGAATCACGTGAAGGGCATGCCGGCACAACCTCACAGACGTGCCAGAACCTCCTGCCGGACACCTCAGAACCACCTGCCAGACAGACTGCAACCACCTGCCGGACACGCGGGAACCACCGGCTCGACCCGCCGGAACCACTGCCAGACATGCAAAATCACCTGCCGGCTACACCAGAACCACTTGGCAAACAATCCGGAATCACCTGCCGGGCATGCCGGAACCACCTCTCAGACATGCCAGAACCACGTGCCAATGACACCAGAAGCACCTGCCGAGCATGCCGGAACCACCTGCTCGACTCGCCAGAACCACCTGCCAGTCATGCAAAAATCACCTGCCGGCTTCGCCACAACCAGTTGGTGAACACTTCCCCATCACCTGCCGGGCTTGCTGGAACCACCTGCCGGTCACGTCAAAATCACCTGCCAACTACGCCAGAACCACTTGTCGACACTGCGGAAACACCTGTCGGGCCGGCCAGAACTACATCTCAGACGTGCCAGAACCTTGTGCGTGTGATGCCGGAACCACACCCCGAACAGACGGAAACCACCTGCCAGACCCGCCTGAACCACCTGCCGAGCACGCCGGAGCCACCTGTTCGACTCACCGGAAGCACCTGCCAGACAGGCCAAAATCAACAGCTGGCTATGCGAGAACCATCTGGCGGACAGTCCGGAATCACCTGCCGGGCATGCAGGAACCACCTCTCAGATGTAACGGAACCACGAGCCGGACACGCTGGAACCACGTCCTGGACAGACTGGAACCACCTGCCGAGCACTCCGGAACCACCTGCTCGACTCGCACGACCCACGTGCTGGACACGCCAAAATGAACTTTCGGCTACACCAGAACCACTTACCCGACACTCCAGAATCACCTGCCTGGCATGCCAGAACCACGTCTCACACGTTCCAGAAGCACGTGCCGGACATGCCGGAACGACCGATCGGACAGAACGGAACCACCTGCCTGGCATGCCGGAACCACCTGCTGAACACGCCGGAACCACCTGCTCGACTCGCCAGAGCCACCTGCCGGACACGCCAAAATCACCTGCCGGCTACGCCAGAACCACTCGGCAGAGACTCCGGAACCACCTCCAGGACAGACCGGAATCACCTGCCGGACACGCCGGGACCACCTGCTTGACTCGCCAGAACCACCTGCCGGACACGCCAAAATCACCAGCCGGCTACTCCACAACCACTTGTCGAACACTCCAGAATCACCTGCCGGGCATGTTGGAAGCACCTCTCAGACGCGCCAGAACCATGTGGCAGAGAGTCCGGAATCACCTGTTGGGCATGTGGAACCACCTCTGAGACGTACCAGAACCACCTGCCGGACACGCCAAAATCACCTGCCGGCTATGCCAGAACCACTTGGCGGACACTCCGGAATCACCTGCCGGGCATGCCAGAACCAGCTCTCAGAAACACCAGAACCACATGCTGGACACGCCGGAAGCACCTGCTGAGCATGCCTGAGCCACCTGCTCGACTCGCAAGAAACACCTGCCGGACACGCCAAAATCACCTGCCGAGTACGCCAGAACCACTTGGCGGACACTCCGGAATCACAGGTCGGGCATGCCAGAACCACCTCTCAGACTTGCCAGAACCATGTTCCGGACACGCCGGTACCACCTGCCGAGTATGCCGGAACCACCTGATCCACTCCCGAGGACCACCTGCTGGACACGCCAAAATCACCTGCTGGCTACGCCAGAACCACTCGGCAGACACTCCGGAATAACCTGCCAGGCATGCCGGAACCACCTATTAGACATGCCAGAAGGACGTGTCGGACACGCCGGAAACACCTACCGGACAGACCGGAACCACCTGCCAGACATCCAGGAACCACCTGCCGAGCACGCCGGAGCTGCGTGTTCGATAGGCCGGAACCACCTGCCAGACAGGCCAAAATCAACAGCTGGCTATGCTAGAAACACCTGGCGGACAGTCCAAAATCACCTGCCTGGCATGCAGGAACCACCTCTCAGACGTAACAGAACCACGTTCCGGACACGCTGGAACCACATCCTGGACAGACTGGAACCACCTGCCGAGCTCGCCGGAACCACCTGCTCGACTGGCAGGACAATCGTGCCGGACACGCCAAAAGGAACTGCCGGCTACACCAGAACCACTTAACCGACACTCCAGAATCACCTGCCTGGCATGCCAGAACCACCTCTCAGACGTGCCAGAAGCACGTGCCGGACATGCCGGGACGACCTACGGGACAGACCGGAACCACCTGCCTGACATGCCGGAACCACCTGCCGAGCACGCCAGAGCCACCTGCTCCCCTTGCCGGAACCACCTGCCAGACAGGCCAAAATCAACAGCTGGCTGTGCGAGAACCACCTGGGGGACAGTCCGGAATCACCTGCCAGCCATGGCGGAACCACCTCTCAGACGTACCAGAACCATGTGCCGGACAATCTGGAAACACGTACTGGACAGACTGGAACCACCTGCCGGCCACGCCTGAACCACCTGCCGAGCACGACGGAACCACTTGCCGGACACGCCAAAATCACCTGCGGGCTACTCCACAACCACTTGGAGGACTCTCCGGGATGACCTGCCGGGCATGCTGGAACCACCTCTCAGACGCGCCAGAACCATGTGACAGACAGTCCGGAATCACCTGTTGGGCAAGTGGAACCACCTCTGAGACGTACCAGAACCAACTGCCGGACACGCCAAAATCACCTGCCGGCTACGCCAGAACCACTTGGCGGACACTCCGGAATCAGCTGCCGGGCATGCCAGCACAACCTCTCAGAAGTGCCAGAAGCACGTGCCGGACAGGCTGGAACCATCTCCCGGACAGACTGGAACCACAGGAAACACTCGCCGGAACCACCTGCTTGACTCACCGGTCCCACCTGCAGGACACACCAAAATCACCTGCCTGCTACACCAGAACCACTTGGGGCACAAGCCGGAATCACGTGAAGGGCATGCCGGCACAACCTCACAGACGTGCCAGAACCTCCTGCCGGACACCTCAGAACCACCTGCCAGACAGACTGCACCCACCTGCCGGACACGCGGGAACCACCGGCTCGACCCGCCGGAACCACTGCCAGACATGCAAAATCACCTGCCGGCTACACCAGAACCACTTGGCAAACACTCCGGAATCACCTGACGGGCATGCCGGAACCACCTCTCAGACATGCCAGAACCACGTGCCAATGACACCAGAAGCACCTGCCGAGCATGCCGGAACCACCTGCTCGACTCGCCAGAACCACCTGCCGGACACGCCAAAATCACCTGCCGGCTACGCCACAACCACTCGGCAGACACTCCGGTATCAGCTGCCGGGCATGCCGGAACCACCTCTCAGAGGTGCCAGAACCACATGACAGAGAGACTGGAAGCAACTGCCGAACTCGCCGGAAACACCTGCTGGACATGCCGGAACCACCTACCTGACAGTCCAAAATCATATGCCGGCTATGCCAAAACCACTTGGTGGACACTCCAGAATCACCTGGAGGGCATGCCGGAACCACATCATGGACAGACTGCAAACACCTGCCGGACATGCCGGAAGCACCTTCTCGACTCGCCAGAACCACCTGCCGGACACGCCAAAATCACCTGCCGGCTACGCCAGAACCAATCGGCAGAGACTCAGGAGCCACCTCCAGGACAGACTGGAATCACCTGCCGGACACGCCGGGATCACCTGCTTGACTCGCCAGAACCACCTGCCAGACACGCCAAAATCACCAGCCGGCTACTCCACAACCACTTGTCGGACACTCCAGAATCACCTGCCGGGCATGTGGGAACCACCTCTCAGAGGTGCCACAACAACATGCTGGAGATTGCGGAAGCACCTGCTGAGAAGGCCGGAAGTTCCTGATCCACTCCACAGAACCACCTGCTGGACACACCAAAATGACCTGCCGGCTACGCCACAACCAGTTGGTGAACACTTCGGAAGCAACTGCCGGGCTTGCTGGAAGCACCTGCCGGTCACGCCAATATCACCTGCCAGCTACGCCAGAACCGCTTGGCGGACACTCCGGAAACACCTGTCGGGCCTGCCAGAACCACATCTCAGACGTGCCAGAACCATGTGCCCGAGATGCCGGAACCACACCCCGAACAGACTGAAACCACCTGCCAGACCCGCCTGAACCACCTGCCGAGCACACTGGAACCACCTGCTCGACTCGCCGGAACCACCTACCTGACACGCAAAAACCACCGGCCGGGTATGCCAGAACCACTTGGTGGTCACTCCGGAATCATCTGCCAGACATGCCAGAAGCAGCTCTCAGACACACCAGAACAACCTGCCGGAGACGCCAGAAGCACCTGCTGAGCATGCCTGAGCCACCTGCTCGACTCGCAAGAAACACCTGCCAGACACGCCAAAATCACCTGCCTGCTACACCAGAAGCACTTGGCAGACAAGCCGGAATCACGTGAAGGGCATGCCGTCACAATCTCTCAGACGTGCCAGAACCTCGTGCCGGACACCCCAGAACACCCTGCCGGACAGACCGGAACCACCTGCCGGACACGCCGGAACCACCGGCGCGACGCGCCGGAACCACCCCCGGACATGCAAAATCACCTGCCGGCTACGCCAGAAACACTTGGCGAACACACCGGAATCACCTGCCGGGCATGTCGGAAGCACCTCTCAGACATGTCAGAACCACGTGCCAAGGACACCGGAAGCACCTGCCGAGCACGCCGGAACCACCTGCTCGACTCGCCAGAACCACCCGCCGCACACGCCAAAATCACCTGCCAGGTATGCCAGAACCACTTTGTGGACACTGCGAAATCATCTGCCGGACATGCCAGAACCAGCTCTCAGACACCCCAGAACCACATGCCGGACACGCCGGAAGCACCTGCTGAGCATGCCTGAGCCACCTGCTCGACTCGCAAGAAACACCTGCCGGACACCCCAAAATCACCTGCCGAGTACGCCAGAACCACTTGGCGGACACTCCGGAATCACAGGTCGGGCATGCCGGAACCACCTCTCAGACTTGCCAGAACCATGTTCCGGACACGCCGGTACCACCTGCCGAGTATGCCGGAACCACCTGATCCACTCCCGAGAACCACCTGCTGGACACGCCAAAATCACCTGCTGGCTACGCCAGAAACACTCGGCAGACACTCCGGAATAACCTGCCGGGCATGCCGGAACCACCTCTTAGACATGCCAGAAGGACGTGTCGGACACGCCGGAAACACCTACCGGACAGACCGGAACCACCTGCCAGACATCCCGGAACCACCTGCCGAGCACGCCGGAGCCGCCTGCTCGATAAGCCGGAACCACCTGCCAGACAGGCCAAAATCAACAGCTGGCTATGCTAGAAACACCTGGCGGACAGTCCAAAATCACCTGCCTGGCATGCAGGAACCACCTCTCAGACGTAACAGAACCACGTTCCGGACACACTGGAATCACATCCTGGACAGACTGGAACCACCTGCCGAGCACTCCGGAACCACCTGCTCGACTCGCACGACCCACGTGCTGGACACGCCAAAATGAACTTTCGGCTACACCAGAACCACTTACCCGACACTCCAGAATCACCTGCCTGGCATGCCAGAACCACCTCTCACACGTTCCAGAAGCACGTGCCGGACATGCCGGAACGACCGATCGGACAGAACGGAACCACCTGCCAGACACGCCGGAACCACCTGCTGAACACGCCACAGCCACCTGCTCAACTCGCCGGATCCACCGGCCGGACAGGCCAATATCAACTGCTGGCTATGCCAGAACCACCTGGGGGACAGTCCGGAATCACCTGCCAGCCATGGCGGAACCACCTCTCAGACGTACAAGAACCACGTGCCGGACAAGCTGGAAACGCTTACTGGACAGACTGGAACCACCTGCCGGCCACGCCTGAACCACCTGCCGAGCACGATGGAACCACCTGCCGGACACGCCAAAATCACCTGCGGGGTACACCAGAACCACTTGGAGAACTCTCCGGGATGACCTGCCGGGCATGCTGGAACCACCTCTCAGACGTAGCAGAAGCACGTGGCGGACACCCCAGCACAACCTGCCGGACAGACCGCAACCACCTGCCGGACAGGCCGGAACCACCGGCTCGACCCGCCGGAACCACCGCCGGACATGCAAAATCACCTGCCGGCTACGCCAGAACCACTTGGTGAACACTCCGGAATCACCTGCCGGGCATGCCGGAACCACCTCTCAGACATGCCAGAACCACGTGCCAATGACCCCGGAAGCACCCGCCGAGCACGCCGGAACCACCTGCTCGACTCGCCAGAACCACCTGCCGGACACGCCAAAATCACCTGCCGGCTACGCCACAACCACTCGGCAGACACTCCGGTATCAGCTGCCGGGCATGCCGGAACCACCTCTCAGAGGTGCCAGAACCACATGACGGAGAGACTGGAAGCAACTGCCGAACTCGCCGGAAGCACCTGCTGGACATGCCGCAACCACCTGCCTGACAGTCCAAAATCATATGCCGGCTATGCCAAAACCACTTGGTGGACACTCCAGAATCACCTGGAGGGCATGCCGGAACCACGTCATGGACAGACTGCAAACACCTGCCGCACACGCCGGAAGCACCTGCTCGACTCGCCAGAACCACCTGCCGGACACGCCAAAATCACCTGCCGGCTACGCCACAACCAGTTGTTGAACACTTCGGAATCACCTGCCGTGCTTGCCGGAACCACCTGCCGGTCACGCCAAAATCACCTGCCGGCTACGCCAAAACCACTCGGCAGAGACTCCGGAACCACCTCCAGGACAGACCAGAATCAACTGCCGGACATGCCGGAACCACCTGCTCGACTCGCCAGAGCCACCTGCCGGACACGCCAAAATCACCTGCCGGCTACGCCAGAACCACTCGGCAGAGACTCCGGAACCACCTCCAGGACAGACCGGAATCACCTGCCGGACACGCCGGGACCACCTGCTTGACTCGCCAGAACCACCTGCCGGACACGCCAAAATCACCAGCCGGCTACTCCACAACCACTTGTCGAACACTCCAGAATCACCTGCCGGGCATGTTGGAAGCACCTCTCAGACGCGCCAGAACCATGTGGCAGAGAGTCCGGAATCACCTGTTGGGCATGTGGAACCACCTCTGAGACGTACCAGAACCACCTGCCGGACACGCCAAAATCACCTGCCGGCTATGCCAGAACCACTTGGCGGACACTCCGGAATCACCTGCCGGGCATGCCAGAACCAGCTCTCAGAAACACCAGAACCACATGCTGGACACGCCGGAAGCACCTGCTGAGCATGCCTGAGCCACCTGCTCGACTCGCAAGAAACACCTGCCGGACACGCCAAAATCACCTGCCGAGTACGCCAGAACCACTTGGCGGACACTCCGGAATCACAGGTCGGGCATGCCAGAACCACCTCTCAGACTTGCCAGAACCATGGTCCGGACACGCCGGTACCACCTGCCGAGTATGCCGGAACCACCTGATCCACTCCCGAGAACCACCTGCTGGACACGCCAAAATCACCTGCTGGCTACGCCAGAACCACTCGGCAGACACTCCGGAATAACCTGCCAGGCATGCCGGAACCACCTATTAGACATGCCAGAAGGACGTGTCGGACACGCCGGAAACACCTACCGGACAGACCGGAACCACCTGCCAGACATCCAGGAACCACCTGCCGAGCACGCCGGAGCTGCGTGCTCGATAGTCCGGAACCACCTGCCAGACAGGCCAAAATCAACAGCTGGCTATGCTAGAAACACCTGGCGGACAGTCCAAAATCACCTGCCTGGCATGCAGGAACCACCTCTCAGACGTAACAGAACCACATGACAGAGAGACTGGAAGCAACTGCCGAACTCGCCGGAAACACCTGCTGGACATGCCGGAACCACCTACCTGACAGTCCAAAATCATATGCCCGCTATGCCAAAACCACTTGGTGGACACTCCAGAATCACCTGGAGGGCATGCCGGAACCACATCATGGACAGACTGCAAACACCTGCCGGACACGCCGGAAGCACCTGCTCGACTCGCCAGAACCACCTGCCGGACACGCCAAAATCACCTGCCGGCTACGCCAGAACCAATCGGCAGAGACTCCGGAGCCACCTCCAGGACAGACCGGAATCACCTGCCGGACACGCCGGGACCACCTGCTTGACTCGCCAGAACCACCTGCCGGACACGCCAAAATCACCAGCCGGCTACTCCACAACCACTTGTCGTACACTCCAGAATCACCTGCCGGGCATGTGGGAACCACCTCTCAGAGGTGCCACAACAACATGCTGGAGATTGCAGAAGCACCTGCTGAGAAGGCCGGAAGTTCCTGATCCACTCCACAGAACCACCTGCTGGACACACCAAAATGACCTGCCGGCTACGCCACAACCAGTTGGTGAACACTTCGGAATCAACTGCCGGGCTTGCTGGAAGCACCTGCCGGTCACGCCAATATCACCTGCCAGCTACGCCAGAACCGCTTGGCGGACACTCCGGAAACACCTGTCGGGCCTGCCAGAACCACATCTCAGACGTGCCAGAACCATGTGCCCGAGATGCCGGAACCACACCCCGAACAGACTGAAACCACCTGCCAGACCCGCCTGAACCACCTGCCGAGCACACTGGAACCACCTGCTCGACTCGCCGGAACCACCTACCTGACACGCAAAAACCACCGGCCGGGTATGCCAGAACCACTTGGTGGTCACTCCGGAATCATCTGCCAGACATGCCAGAAGCAGCTCTCAGACACACCAGAACAACCTGCCGGAGACGCCAGAAGCACCTGCTGAGCATGCCTGAGCCACCTGCTCGACTCGCAAGAAACACCTGCCACACATGCCAAAATCACCTGCCTGCTACACCAGAAGCACTTGGCAGACAAGCCGGAATCACGTGAAGGGCATGCCGTCACAATCTCTCAGACGTGCCAGAACCTCGTGCCGGACACCCCAGAACACCCTGCCGGACAGACCGGAACCACCTGCCGGACACGCCGGAACCACAGGCGCGACTCGCCGGAACCACCCCCGGACATGCAAAATCACCTGCCGGCTACGCCAGAACCACTTGGCGAACACTCCGGAATCACCTGCCGGGCATGCCGGAACCACCTCTCAGACATGCCAGAACCACGTGCCAATGACCCCGGAAACACCTGTCGAGCACGCCGGAACCACCTGCTCGACTCGCCAGAACCACCTGCCGGACACGCCAAAATCACCTGCCGGCTACGCCACAACCACTCGGCAGGCACTCCGGTATCAGCTGCCGGGCATGCCGGAACCACCTCTCAGAGGTGCCAGAACCACATGCCGGAGAGACTGGAAGCAACTGCCGAACTCGCCGGAAACACCTGCTGGACATGCCGGAACCACCTGCCTGACAGTCCAAAATCATATGCCGGCTATGCCAAAACCACTTGGTGGACGCTCCAGAATCTCCTGGAGGGCATGCCGGAACCACGTCATGGACAGACTGCAAACACCTGCCAGACACGCCAGAACCACCTTCTCGAGTCGCCAGAACCACCTGCCGGACACGCCAAAATCACCTGCCGGCTACGCCACAACCAGTTGGTGAACACTTCGGAATCACCTGCCGCGCTTGCCGGAACCACCTGCCGGTCACGCCAAAATCACCTGCCGGCTACGCCAGAACCACTCGGCAGAGACTCCGGAACCACCTCCAGGACAGACGAGAATCACCTGCCGGACATGCCGGAACCACCTGCTCGACTCGCCAGAGCCACCTGCCGGACACGCCAAAATCACCTGCCGGCTACGCCAGAACCACTCGGCAGAGACTCCGGAACCACCTCCAGGACAGACCGGAATCACCTGCCGGACACGCCGGGACCACCTGCTTGACTCGCCAGAACCACCTGCCGGACACGCCAAAATCACCAGCCGGCTACTCCACAACCACTTGTCGAACACTCCAGAATCACCTGCCGGGCATGTTGGAAGCACCTCTCAGACGCGCCAGAACCATGTGGCAGAGAGTCCGGAATCACCTGTTGGGCATGTGGAACCACCTCTGAGACGTACCAGAACCACCTGCCGGACACGCCAAAATCACCTGCCGGCTATGCCAGAACCACTTGGCGGACACTCCGGAATCACCTGCCGGGCATGCCAGAACCAGCTCTCAGAAACACCAGAACCACATGCTGGACACGCCGGAAGCACCTGCTGAGCATGCCTGAGCCACCTGCTCGACTCGCAAGAAACACCTGCCGGACACCCCAAAATCACCTGCCGAGTACGCCAGAACCACTTGGCGGACACTCCGGAATCACAGGTCGGGCATGCCGGAACCACCTCTCAGACTTGCCAGAACCATGGTCCGGACACGCCGGTACCACCTGCCGAGTATGCCGGAACCACCTGATCCACTCCCGAGGACCACCTGCTGGACACGCCAAAATCACCTGCTGGCTACGCCAGAACCACTCGGCAGACACTCCAGAATAACCTGCCAGGCATGCCGGAACCACCTATTAGACATGCCAGAAGGACGTGTCGGACACGCCGGAAACACCTACCGGACAGACCGGAACCACCTGCCAGACATCCCGGAACCACCTGCCGAGCACGCCGGAGCTGCGTGCTCGATAGGCCGGAACCACCTGCCAGACAGGCCAAAATCAACAGCTGGCTATGCTAGAAACACCTGGCGGACAGTCCAAAATCACCTGCCTGGCATGCAGGAACCACCTCTCAGACGTAACAGAACCACGTTCCGGACACGCTGGAACCACATCCTGGACAGACTGAACCACCTGCCGAGCTCGCCGGAACCACCTGCTCGACTGGCAGGACAATCGTGCCGGACACGCCAAAAGGAACTGCCGGCTACACCAGAACCACTTAACCGACACTCCAGAATCACCTGCCTGGCATGCCAGAACCACCTCTCAGACGTGCCAGAAGCACGTGCCGGACATGCCGGGACGACCTACGGGACAGACCGGAACCACCTGCCTGACATGCCGGAACCACCTGCCGAGCACGCCAGAGCCACCTGCTCCCCTTGCCGGAACCACCTGCCAGACAGGCCAAAATCAACAGCTGGCTGTGCGAGAACCACCTGGGGGACAGTCCGGAATCACCTGCCAGCCATGGCGGAACCACCTCTCAGACGTACCAGAACCACGTGCCGGACAATCTGGAAACACGTACTGGACAGACTGGAACCACCTGCCGGCCACGCCTGAACCACCTGCCGAGCACGACGGAACCACCTGCCGGACACGCCAAAATCACCTGCGGGCTACTCCACAACCACTTGGAGGACTCTCCGGGATGACCTGCCGGGCATGCTGGAACCACCTCTCAGACGCGCCAGAACCATGTGGCAGACAGTCCGGAATCACCTGTTGGGCATGTGGAACCACCTCTGAGACGTACCAGAACCAACTGCCGGACACGCCAAAATCACCTGCCGGCTACGCCAGAACCACTTGGCGGACACTCCGGAATCACCTGCCGGGCATGCCAGCACAACCTCTCAGAAGTGCCAGAAGCACGTGCCGGACAGGCCGGAACCATCTCCCGGACAGACTGGAACCACAGGAAACACTCGCCGGAACCACCTGCTTGACTCACCGGTCCCACCTGCAGGACACACCAAAATCACCTGCCCGCTACACCAGAACCACTTGGCGCACAAGCCGGAATCACGTGAAGGGCATGCCGGCACAACCTCACAGACGTGCCAGAACCTCCTGCCGGACACCTCAGAACCACCTGCCAGACAGACTGCAACCACCTGCCGGACACGCGGGAACCACCGGCTCGACCCGCCGGAACCACTGCCAGACATGCAAAATCACCTGCCGGCTACACCAGAACCACTTGGCAAACAATCCGGAATCACCTGAAGGGCATGCCGGAACCACCTCTCAGACATGCCAGAACCACGTGCCAATGACACCAGAAGCACCTGCCGAGCATGCCGGAACCACCTGCTCGACTCGCCAGAACCACCTGCCAGTCATGCAAAAATCACCTGCCGGCTTCGCCACAACCAGTTGGTGAACACTTCCCCATCACCTGCCGGGCTTGCTGGAACCACCTGACGGTCACGTCAAAATCACCTGCCAACTACGCCAGAACCACTTGTCGACACTGCGGAAACACCTGTCGGGCCGGCCAGAACTACATCTCAGACGTGCCAGAACCTTGTGCGTGTGATGCCGGAACCACACCCCGAACAGACGGAAACCACCTGCCAGACCCGCCTGAACCACCTGCCGAGCACGCCGGAGCCACCTGTTCGACTCACCGGAAGCACCTGCCAGACAGGCCAAAATCAACAGCTGGCTATGCGAGAACCATCTGGCGGACAGTCCGGAATCACCTGCCGGGCATGCAGGAACCACCTCTCAGATGTAACGGAACCACGAGCCGGACACGCTGGAACCACGTCCTGGACAGACTGGAACCACCTGCCGAGCACTCCGGAACCACCTGCTCGACTCGCACGACCCATGTGCTGGACACGCCAAAATGAACTTTCGGCTACACCAGAACCACTTACCCGACACTCCAGAATCACCTGCCTGGCATGCCAGAACCACCTCTCACACGTTCCAGAAGCACGTGCCGGACATGCCGGAACGACCGATCGGACAGAACGGAACCACCTGCCAGACACGCCGGAACCACCTGTTGAACACGCCACAGCCACCTGCTCGACTCGCCGGATCCACCGGCCGGACAGGCCAATATCAACTGCTGGCTATGCCAGAACCACCTGGGGGACAGTCCGGAATCACCTGCCAGCCATGGCGGAACCACCTCTCAGACGTACAAGAACCACGTGCCGGACAAGCTGGAAACACTTACTGGACAGACTGGAACCACCTGCCGGCCACTCCTGAACCACCTGCCGAGCACGATGGAACCACCTGCCGGACACGCCAAAATCACCTGCGGGGTACACCAGAACCACTTGGAGAACTCTCCGGGATGACCTGCCGGGCATGCTGGAACCACCTCTCAGACGTACCAGAAGCACGTGGCGGACACCCCAGCACCACCTGCCGGACAGACCGCAACCACCTGCCGGACAGGCCGGAACCACCGGCTCGACCCGCCGGAACCACCGCCAGACATGCAAAATCACCTGCCGGCTACGCCAGAACCACTTGGCGAACACTCCGGAATCACCTGCCGGGCATGCCGGAACCACCTCTCAGACATGCCAGAACCACGTGCCAATGACCCCGGAAGCATCTGTCGAGCACACCGGAACCACCTGCTCGACTCGCCAGAACCACCTGCCGGACACGCCAAAATCACCTGCCGGCTACGCCACAACCACTCGGCAGGCACTCCGGTATCAGCTGCCGGGCATGCCGGAACCACCTCTCAGAGGTGCCAGAACCACATGCCGGAGAGACTGGAAGCAACTGCCGAACTCGCCGGAAACACCTGCTGGACATGCCGGAACCACCTGCCTGACAGTCCAAAATCATATGCCGGCTATGCCAAAACCACTTGGTGGACGCTCCAGAATCTCCTGGAGGGCATGCCGGAACCACGTCATGGACAGACTGCAAACACCTGCCAGACACGCCAGAACCACCTTCTCGAGTCGCCAGAACCACCTGCCGGACACGCCAAAATCACCTGCCGGCTACGCCACAACCAGTTGGTGAACACTTTGGAATCACCTGCCGCGCTTGCCGGAACCACCTGCCGGTCACGCCAAAATCTCCTGCCGAGTACGCCAGAACCACTTGGCGGACACTCCGGAATCACAGGTCGGGCATGCCAGAACCACCTCTCAGACTTGCCAGAACCATGGTCCGGACACGCCGGTACCACCTGCTGAGTATGCCGGAACCACCTGATCCACTCCCGAGGACCACCTGCTGGACACGCCAAAATCACCTGCTGGCTACGCCAGAACCACTCGGCAGACACTCCGGAATAACCTGCCAGGCATGCCGGAACCACCTATTAGACATGCCAGAAGGACGTGTCGGACACGCCGGAAACACCTACCGGACAGACCGGAACCACCTGCCAGACATCCAGGAACCACCTGCCGAGCACGCCGGAGCTGCGTGCTCGATAGGCCGGAACCACCTTCCAGACAGGCCAAAATCAACAGCTGGCTATGCTAGAAACACCTGGCGGACAGTCCAAAATCACCTGCCTGGCATGCAGGAACCACCTCTCAGACGTAACAGAACCACGTTCCGGACACGCTGGAACCACATCCTGGACAGACTGGAACCACCTGCCGAGCTCGCCGGAACCACCTGCTCGACTGGCAGGACAATCGTGCCGGACACGCCAAAAGGAACTGCCGGCTACACCAGAACCACTTAACCGACACTCCAGAATCACCTGCCTGGCATGCCAGAACCACCTCTCAGACGTGCCAGAAGCACGTGCCGGACATGCCGGAACGACCTACGGGACAGACCGGAACCACCTGCCTGACATGCCGGAACCACCTGCCGAGCACGCCAGAGCCACCTGCTCCCCTTGCCGGAACCACCTGCCAGACAGGCCAAAATCAACAGCTGGCTGTGCGAGAACCACCTGGGGGACAGTCCGGAATCACCTGCCAGCCATGGCGGAACCACCTCTCAGACGTACCAGAACCACGTGCCGGACAATCTGGAAACACGTACTGGACAGACTGGAACCACCTGCCGGCCACGCCTGAACCACCTGCCGAGCACGACGGAACCACCTGCCGGACACGCCAAAATCACCTGCGGGCTACTCCACAACCACTTGGAGGACTCTCCGGGATGACCTGCCGGGCATGCTGGAACCACCTCTCAGACGCGCCAGAACCATGTGGCAGACAGTCCGGAATCACCTGTTGGGCATGTGGAACCACCTCTGAGACGTACCAGAACCACCTGCCGGACACGCCAAAATCACCTGCCGGCTACGCCAGAACCACTTGGCGGACACTCCGGAATCACCTGCCGGGCATGCCAGCACAACCTCTCAGAAGTGCCAGAAGCACGTGCCGGACAGGCCGGAACCATCTCCCGGACAGACTGGAACCACAGGAAACACTCGCCGGAACCACCTGCTTGACTCACCGGTCCCACCTGCAGGACACACCAAAATCACCTGCCCGCTACACCAGAACCACTTGGCGCACAAGCCGGAATCACGTGAAGGGCATGCCGGCACAACCTCACAGACGTGCCAGAACCTCCTGCCGGACACCTCAGAACCACCTGCCAGACAGACTGCAACCACCTGCCGGACACGCGGGAACCACCGGCTCGACCCGCCGGAACCACTGCCAGACATGCAAAATCACCTGCCGGCTACACCAGAACCACTTGGCAAACAATCCGGAATCACCTGAAGGGCATGCCGGAACCACCTCTCAGACATGCCAGAACCACGTGCCAATGACACCAGAAGCACCTGCCGAGCATGCCGGAACCACCTGCTCGACTCGCCAGAACCACCTGCCAGTCATGCAAAAATCACCTGCCGGCTTCGCCACAACCAGTTGGTGAACACTTCCCCATCACCTGCCGGGCTTGCTGGAACCACCTGACGGTCACGTCAAAATCACCTGCCAACTACGCCAGAACCACTTGTCGACACTGCGGAAACACCTGTCGGGCCAGCCAGAACTACATCTCAGACGTGCCAGAACCTTGTGCGTGTGATGCCGGAACCACACCCCGAACAGACGGAAACCACCTGCCAGACCCGCCTGAACCACCTGCCGAGCACGCCGGAGCCACCTGTTCGACTCACGGGAAGCACCTGCCAGACAGGCCAAAATCAACAGCTGGCTATGCGAGAACCATCTGGCGGACAGTCCGGAATCACCTGCCGGGCATGCAGGAACCACCTCTCAGATGTAACGGAACCACGAGCCGGACACGCTGGAACCACGTCCTGGACAGACTGGAACCACCTGCCGAGCACTCCGGAACCACCTGCTCGACTCGCACGACCCACGTGCTGGACACGCCAAAATGAACTTTCGGCTACACCAGAACCACTTACCCGACACTCCAGAATCACCTGCCTGGCATGCCAGAACCACCTCTCACACGTTCCAGAAGCACGTGCCGGACATGCCCAAACGACCTATCGGACAGAACGGAACCACCTGCCAGACACGCCGGAACCACCTGCTGAACACGCCACAGCCACCTGCTCGACTCGCCGGATCCACCGGCCGGACAGGCCAATATCAACTGCTGGCTATGCCAGAACCACCTGGGGGACAGTCCGGAATCACCTGCCAGCCATGGCGGAACCACCTCTCAGACGTACAAGAACCACGTGCCGGACAAGCTGGAAACACTTACTGGACAGACTGGAACCACCTGCCGGCCACGCCTGAACCACCTGCCGAGCACGATGGAACCACCTGCCGGACACGCCAAAATCACCTGCGGGGTACACCAGAACCACTTGGAGAACTCTCCGGGATGACCTGCCGGGCATGCTGGAACCACCTCTCAGACGTACCAGAAGCACGTGGCGGACACCCCAGCACCACCTGCCGGACAGACCGCAACCACCTGCCGGACAGGCCGGAACCACCGGCTCGACCCGCCGGAACCACCGCCGGACATGCAAAATCACCTGCCGGCTACGCCAGAACCACTTGGCGAACACTCCGGAATCACCTGCCGGGCATGCCGGAACCACCTCTCAGACATGCCAGAACCACGTGCCAATGACCCCGGAAGCACCTGTCGAGCACACCGTAACCACCTGCTCGACTCGCGAGAACCACCTGCCGGACACGCCAAAATCACCTGCCGGCTACGCCACAACCACTCGGCAGGCACTCCGGTATCAGCTGCCGGGCATGCCGGAACCACCTCTCAGAGGTGCCAGAACCACATGCCGGAGAGACTGGAAGCAACTGCCGAACTCGCCGGAAACACCTGCTGGACATGCCGGAACCACCTGCCTGACAGTCCAAAATCATATGCCGGCTATGCCAAAACCACTTGGTGGACGCTCCAGAATCTCCTGGAGGGCATGCCGGAACCACGTCATGGACAGACTGCAAACACCTGCCAGACACGCCAGAACCACCTTCTCGAGTCGCCAGAACCACCTGCCGGACACGCCAAAATCACCTGCCGGCTACGCCACAACCAGTTGGTGAACACTTCGGAATCACCTGTCGCGCTTGCCGGAACCACCTGCCGGTCACGCCAAAATCACCTGCCGGCTACGCCAGAACCACTCGGCAGAGACTCCGGAACCACCTCCAGCACAGACCGGAATCACCTGCCGGACACGCCGGGACCACCTGCTTGACTCGCCAGAACCACCTGCCGGACACGCCAAAATCACCAGCCGGCTACTCCACAACCACTTGTCGAACACTCCAGAATCACCTGCCGGGCATGTTGGAAGCACCTCTCAGACGCGCCAGAACCATGTGGCAGAGAGTCCGGAATCACCTGTTGGGCATGTGGAACCACCTCTGAGACGTACCAGAACCACCTGCCGGACACGCCAAAATCACCTGCCGGCTATGCCAGAACCACTTGGCGGACACTCCGGAATCACCTGCCGGGCATGCCAGAACCAGCTCTCAGAAACACCAGAACCACATGCTGGACACGCCGGAAGCACCAGCTGAACATGCCTGAGCCACCTGCTCGACTCGCAAGAAACACCTGCCGGACATGCCAAAATCACCTGCCGAGTACGCCAGAACCACTTGGCGGACACTCCGGAATCACAGGTCGGGCATGCCAGAACCACCTCTCAGACTTGCCAGAACCATGGTCCGGACACGCCTGTACCACCTGCCGAGTATGCCGGAACCACCTGATCCACTCCCGAGGACCACCTGCTGGACACGCCAAAATCACCTGCTGGCTACGCCAGAACCACTCGGCAGACACTCCGGAATAACCTGCCAGGCATGCCGGAACCACCTATTAGACATGCCAGAAGGACGTGTCGGACACGCCGGAAACACCTACCGGACAGACCGGAACCACCTGCCAGACATCCAGGAACCACCTGCCGAGCACGCCGGAGCTGCGTGCTCGATAGGCCGGAACCACCTGCCAGACAGGCCAAAATCAACAGCTGGCTATGCTAGAAACACCTGGCGGACAGTCCAAAATCACCTGCCTGGCATGCAGGAACCACCTCTCAGACGTAACAGAACCACGTTCCGGACACGCTGGAACCACATCCTGGACAGACTGGAACCACCTGCCGAGCTCGCCGGAACCACCTGCTCGACTGGCAGGACAATCGTGCCGGACACGCCAAAAGGAACTGCCGGCTACACCAGAACCACTTAACCGACACTCCAGAATCACCTGCCTGGCATGCCAGAACCACCTCTCAGACGTGCCAGAAGCACGTGCCGGACATGCCGGAACGACCTACGGGACAGACCGGAACCACCTGCCTGACATGCCGGAACCACCTGCCGAGCACGCCAGAGCCACCTGCTCCCCTTGCCGGAACCACCTGCCAGACAGGCCAAAATCAACAGCTGGCTGTGCGAGAACCACCTGGGGGACAGTCCGGAATCACCTGCCAGCCATGGCGGAACCACCTCTCAGACGTACCAGAACCACGTGCCGGACAATCTGGAAACACGTACTGGACAGACTGGAACCACCTGCCGGCCACGCCTGAACCACCTGCCGAGCACGACGGAACCACCTGCCGGACACGCCAAAATCACCTGCGGGCTACTCCACAACCACTTGGAGGACTCTCCGGGATGACCTGCCGGGCATGCTGGAACCACCTCTCAGACGCGCCAGAACCATGTGGCAGACAGTCCGGAATCACCTGTTGGGCATGTGGAACCACCTCTGAGACGTACCAGAACCACCTGCCGGACACGCCAAAATCACCTGCCGGCTACGCCAGAACCACTTGGCGGACACTCCGGAATCACCTGCCGGGCATGCCAGCACAACCTCTCAGAAGTGCCAGAAGCACGTGCCGGACAGGCCGGAACCATCTCCCGGACAGACTGGAACCACAGGAAACACTCGCCGGAACCACCTGCTTGACTCACCGGTCCCACCTGCAGGACACACCAAAATCACCTGCCCGCTACACCAGAACCACTTGGCGCACAAGCCGGAATCACGTGAAGGGCATGCCGGCACAACCTCACAGACGTGCCAGAACCTCCTGCCGGACACCTCAGAACCACCTGCCAGACAGACTGCAACCACCTGCCGGACACGCGGGAACCACCGGCTCGACCCGCCGGAACCACTGCCAGACATGCAAAATCACCTGCCGGCTACACCAGAACCACTTGGCAAACAATCCGGAATCACCTGAAGGGCATGCCGGAACCACCTCTCAGACATGCCAGAACCACGTGCCAATGACACCAGAAGCACCTGCCGAGCATGCCGGAACCACCTGCTCGACTCGCCAGAACCACCTGCCAGTCATGCAAAAATCACCTGCCGGCTTCGCCACAACCAGTTGGTGAACACTTCCCCATCACCTGCCGGGCTTGCTGGAACCACCTGCCGGTCACGTCAAAATCACCTGCCAACTACGCCAGAACCACTTGTCGACACTGCGGAAACACCTGTCGGGCCGGCCAGAACTACATCTCAGACGTGCCAGAACCTTGTGCGTGTGATGCCGGAACCACACCCCGAACAGACGGAAACCACCTGCCAGACCCGCCTGAACCACCTGCCGAGCACGCCGGAGCCACCTGTTCGACTCACCGGAAGCACCTGCCAGACAGGCCAAAATCAACAGCTGGCTATGCGAGAACCATCTGGCGGACAGTCCGGAATCACCTGCCGGGCATGCAGGAACCACCTCTCAGATGTAACGGAACCACGAGCCGGACACGCTGGAACCACGTCCTGGACAGACTGGAACCACCTGCCGAGCACTCCGGAACCACCTGCTCGACTCGCACGACCCACGTGCTGGACACGCCAAAATGAACTTTCGGCTACACCAGAACCACTTACCCGACACTCCAGAATCACCTGCCTGGCATGCCAGAACCACCTCTCACACGTTCCAGAAGCACGTGCCGGACATGCCGGAACGACCGATCGGACAGAACGGAACCACCTGCCAGACACGCCGGAACCACCTGTTGAACACGCCACAGCCACCTGCTCGACTCGCCGGATCCACCGGCCGGGCAGGCCAATATCAACTGCTGGCTATGCCAGAACCACCTGGGGGACAGTCCGGAATCACCTGCCAGCCATGGCGGAACCACCTCTCAGACGTACGAGAACCACGTGCCGGACAAGCTCGAAACACTTACTGGACAGACTGGAACCACCTGCCGGCCACGCCTGAACCACCTGCCGAGCACGACGGAACCACCTGCCGGACACGCCAAAATCACCTGCGGGGTACACCAGAACCACTTGGAGAACTCTCCGGGATGACCTGCCGGGCATGCTGGAACCACCTCTCAGACGTACCAGAAGCACGTGGCGGACACCCCAGCACCACCTGCCGGACAGACCGCAACCACCTGCCGGACAGGCCGGAACCACCGGCTCGACCCGCCGGAACCACCGCCAGACATGCAAAATCACCTGCCGGCTACGCCAGAACCACTTGGCGAACACTCCGGAATCACCTGCCGGGCATGCCGGAACCACCTCTCAGACATGCCAGAACCACGTGCCAATGACCCCGGAAGCACCTGTCGAGCACGCCGGAACCACCTGCTCGACTCGCCAGAACCACCTGCCGGACACGCCAAAATCACCTGCCGGCTACGCCACAACCACTCGGCAGGCACTCCGGTATCAGCTGCCGGGCATGCCGGAACCACCTCTCAGAGGTGCCAGAACCACATGCCGGAGAGACTGGAAGCAACTGCCGAACTCGCCGGAAACACCTGCTGGACATGCCGGAACCACCTGCCTGACAGTCCAAAATCATATGCCGGCTATGCCAAAACCACTTGGTGGACGCTCCAGAATCTCCTGGAGGGCATGCCGGAACCACGTCATGGACAGACTGCAAACACCTGCCAGACACGCCAGAACCACCTTCTCGAGTCGCCAGAACCACCTGCCGGACACGCCAAAATCACCTGCCGGCTACGCCACAACCAGTTGGTGAACACTTCGGAATCACCTGCCGCGCTTGCCGGAACCACCTGCCGGTCACGCCAAAATCACCTGCCGGCTACGCCAGAACCACTCGGCAGAGACTCCGGAACCACCTCCAGGACAGACCAGAATCACCTGCCGGACATGCCGGAACCACCTGCTCGACTCGCCAGAGCCACCTGCCGGACACGCCAAAATCACCTGCCGGCTACGCCAGAACCACTCGGCAGAGACTCCGGAACCACCTCCAGCACAGACCGGAATCACCTGCCGGACACGCCGGGACCACCTGCTTGACTCGCCAGAACCACCTGCCGGACACGCCAAAATCACCAGCCGGCTACTCCACAACCACTTGTCGAACACTCCAGAATCACCTGCCGGGCATGTTGGAATCACCTCTCAGACGCGCCAGAACCATGTGGCAGAGAGTCCGGAATCACCTGTTGGGCATGTGGAACCACCTCTGAGACGTACCAGAACCACCTGCCGGACACGCCAAAATCACCTGCCGGCTATGCCAGAACCACTTGGCGGACACTCCGGAATCACCTGCCGGGCATGCCAGAACCAGCTCTCAGAAACACCAGAACCACATGCTGGACACGCCGGAAGCACCAGCTGAACATGCCTGAGCCACCTGCTCGACTCGCAAGAAACACCTGCCGGACATGCCAAAATCACCTGCCGAGTACGCCAGAACCACTTGGCGGACACTCCGGAATCACAGGTCGGGCATGCCAGAACCACCTCTCAGACTTGCCAGAACCATGTTCCGGACACGCCTGTACCACCTGCCGAGTATGCCGGAACCACCTGATCCACTCCCGAGGACCACCTGCTGGACACGCCAAAATCACCCGCTGGCTACGCCAGAACCACTCGGCAGACACTCCGGAATAACCTGCCAGGCATGACGGAACCACCTATTAGACATGCCAGAAGGACGTGTCGGACACGCCGGAAACACCTACCGGACAGACCGGAACCACCTGCCAGACATCCAGGAACCACCTGCCGAGCACGCCGGAGCTGCGTGCTCGATAGGCCGGAACCACCTGCCAGACAGGCCAAAATCAACAGCTGGCTATGCTAGAAACACCTGGCGGACAGTCCAAAATCACCTGCCTGGCATGCAGGAACCACCTCTCAGACGTAACAGAACCACGTTCCGGACACGCTGGAACCACATCCTGGACAGACTGGAACCACCTGCCGAGCTCGCCGGAACCACCTGCTCGACTGGCAGGACAATCGTGCCGGACACGCCAAAAGGAACTGCCGGCTACACCAGAACCACTTAACCGACACTCCAGAATCACCTGCCTGGCATGCCAGAACCACCTCTCAGACGTGCCAGAAGCACGTGCCGGACATGCCGGAACGACCTACGGGACAGACCGGAACCACCTGCCTGACATGCCGGAACCACCTGCCGAGCACGCCAGAGCCACCTGCTCCCCTTGCCGGAACCACCTGCCAGACAGGCCAAAATCAACAGCTGGCTGTGCGAGAACCACCTGGGGGACAGTCCGGAATCACCTGCCAGCCATGGCGGAACCACCTCTCAGACGTACCAGAACCACGTGCCGGACAATCTGGAAACACGTACTGGACAGACTGGAACCACCTGCCGGCCACGCCTGAACCACCTGCCGAGCACGACGGAACCACCTGCCGGACACGCCAAAATCACCTGCGGGCTACTCCACAACCACTTGGAGGACTCTCCGGGATGACCTGCCGGGCATGCTGGAACCACCTCTCAGACGCGCCAGAACCATGTGGCAGACAGTCCGGAATCACCTGTTGGGCATGTGGAACCACCTCTGAGACGTACCAGAACCACCTGCCGGACACGCCAAAATCACCTGCCGGCTACGCCAGAACCACTTGGCGGACACTCCGGAATCACCTGCCGGGCATGCCAGCACAACCTCTCAGAAGTGCCAGAAGCACGTGCCGGACAGGCCGGAACCATCTCCCGGACAGACTGGAACCACAGGAAACACTCGCCGGAACCACCTGCTTGACTCACCGGTCCCACCTGCAGGACACACCAAAATCACCTGCCCGCTACACCAGAACCACTTGGCGCACAAGCCGGAATCACGTGAAGGGCATGCCGGCACAACCTCACAGACGTGCCAGAACCTCCTGCCGGACACCTCAGAACCACCTGCCAGACAGACTGCAACCACCTGCCGGACACGCGGGAACCACCGGCTCGACCCGCCGGAACCACTGCCAGACATGCAAAATCACCTGCCGGCTACACCAGAACCACTTGGCAAACAATCCGGAATCACCTGCCGGGCATGCCGGAACCACCTCTCAGACATGCCAGAACCACGTGCCAATGACACCAGAAGCACCTGCCGAGCATGCCGGAACCACCTGCTCGACTCGCCAGAACCACCTGCCAGTCATGCAAAAATCACCTGCCGGCTTCGCCACAACCAGTTGGTGAACACTTCCCCATCACCTGCCGGGCTTGCTGGAACCACCTGCCGGTCACGTCAAAATCACCTGCCAACTATGCCAGAACCACTTGTCGACACTGCGGAAACACCTGTCGGGCCGGCCAGAACTACATCTCAGACGTGCCAGAACCTTGTGTGTGTGATGCCGGAACCACACCCCGAACAGACGGAAACCACCTGCCAGACCCGCCTGAACCACCTGCCGAGCACGCCGGAGCCACCTGTTCGACTCACCGGAAGCACCTGCCAGACAGGCCAAAATCAACAGCTGGCTATGCGAGAACCATCTGGCGGACAGTCCGGAATCACCTGCCGGGCATGCAGGAACCACCTCTCAGATGTAACGGAACCACGAGCCGGACACGCTGGAACCACGTCCTGGACAGACTGGAACCACCTGCCGAGCACTCCGGAACCACCTGCTCGACTCGCACGACCCACGTGCTGGACACGCCAAAATGAACTTTCGGCTACACCAGAACCACTTACCCGACACTCCAGAATCACCTGCCTGGCATGCCAGAACCACCTCTCACACGTTCCAGAAGCACGTGCCGGACATGCCGGAACGACCGATCGGACAGAACGGAACCACCTGCCAGACACGCCGGAACCACCTGTTGAACACGCCACAGCCACCTGCTCGACTCGCCGGATCCACCGGCCGGGCAGGCCAATATCAACTGCTGGCTATGCCAGAACCACCTGGGGGACAGTCCGGAATCACCTGCCAGCCATGGCGGAACCACCTCTCAGACGTACGAGAACCACGTGCCGGACAAGCTCGAAACACTTACTGGACAGACTGGAACCACCTGCCGGCCACGCCTGAACCACCTGCCGAGCACGACGGAACCACCTGCCGGACACGCCAAAATCACCTGCGGGGTACACCAGAACCACTTGGAGAACTCTCCGGGATGACCTGCCGGGCATGCTGGAACCACCTCTCAGACGTACCAGAAGCACGTGGCGGACACCCCAGCACCACCTGCCGGACAGACCGCAACCACCTGCCGGACAGGCCGGAACCACCGGCTCGACCCGACGGAACCACCGCCAGACAGGCAAAATCACCTGCCGGCTACGCCAGAACCACTTGGCGAACACTCCGGAATCACCTGCCGGGCATGCCGGAACCACCTCTCAGACATGCCAGAACCACGTGCCAATGACCCCGGAAGCACCTGTCGAGCACGCCGGAACCACCTGCTCGACTCGCCAGAACCACCTGCCGGACACGCCAAAATCACCTGCCGGCTACGCCACAACCACTCGGCAGGCACTCCGGTATCAGCTGCCGGGCATGCCGGAACCACCTCTCAGAGGTGCCAGAACCACATGCCGGAGAGACTGGAAGCAACTGCCGAACTCGCCGGAAACACCTGCTGGACATGCCGGAACCACCTGCCTGACAGTCCAAAATCATATGCCGGCTATGCCAAAACCACTTGGTGGACGCTCCAGAATCTCCTGGAGGGCATGCCGGAACCACGTCATGGACAGACTGCAAACACCTGCCAGACACGCCAGAACCACCTTCTCGAGTCGCCAGAACCACCTGCCGGACACGCCAAAATCACCTGCCGGCTACGCCACAACCAGTTGGTGAACACTTCGGAATCACCTGCCGCGCTTGCCGGAACCACCTGCCGGTCACGCCAAAATCACCTGCCGGCTACGCCAGAACCACTCGGCAGAGACTCCGGAACCACCTCCAGGACAGACCAGAATCACCTGCCGGACACGCTGGAACCACCTGCTCGACTCGCCAGAGCCACCTGCCGGACACGCCAAAATCACCTGCCGGCTACGCCAGAACCACTCGGCAGAGACTCCGGAACCACCTCCAGGACAGACCGGAATCACCTGCCGGACACGCCGGGACCACCTGCTTGACTCGCCAGAACCACCTGCCAGACACGCCAAAATCACCAGCCGGCTACTCCACAACCACTTGTCGAACACTCCAGAATCACCTGCCGGGCATGTTGGAAGCACCTCTCAGACGCGCCAGAACCATGTGGCAGAGAGTCCGGAATCACCTGTTGGGCATGTGGAACCACCTCTGAGACGTACCAGAACCACCTGCCGGACACGCCAAAATCACCTGCCGGCTATGCCAGAACCACTTGGCGGACACTCCGGAATCACCTGCCGGGCATGCCAGAACCAGCTCTCAGACACACCAGAACCACATGCTGGACACGCCGGAAGCACCTGCTGAGCATGCCTGAGCCACCTGCTCGACTCGCAAGAAACACCTGCCGGACACACCAAAATCACCTGCCGAGTACGCCAGAACCACTTGGCGGACACTCCGGAATCACAGGTCGGGCATGCCAGAACCACCTCTCAGACTTGCCAGAACCATGGTCCGGACACGCCGGTACCACCTGCCGAGTATGCCGGAACCACCTGATCCACTCCCGAGGACCACCTGCTGGACACGCCAAAATCACCTGCTGGCTACGCCAGAACCACTCGGCAGACACTCCGGAATAACCTGCCAGGCATGCCGGAACCACCTATTAGACATGCCAGAAGGACGTGTCGGACACGCCGGAAACACCTACCGGACAGACCGGAACCACCTTCCAGACATCCCGGAACCACCTGCCGAGCACGCCGGAGCCGCCTGCTCGATAGGCCGGAACCACCTGCCAGACAGGCCAAAATCAACAGCTGGCTATGCTAGAAACACCTGGCGGACAGTCCAAAATCACCTGCCTGGCATGCAGGAACCACCTCTCAGACGTAACAGAACCACATTCCGGACACGCTGGAACCACATCCTGGACAGACTGGAACCACCTGCCGAGCTCGCCGGAACCACCTGCTCGACTGGCAGGACAATCGTGCCGGACACGCCAAAAGGAACTGCCGGCTACACCAGAACCACTTAACCGACACTCCAGAATCACCTGCCTGGCATGCCAGAACCACCTCTCAGACGTGCCAGAAGCACGTGCCGGACATGCCGGAACGACCTACGGGACAGACCGGAACCACCTGCCTGACATGCCGGAACCACCTGCCGAGCACGCCAGAGCCACCTGCTCCCCTTGCCGGAACCACCTGCCAGACAGGCCAAAATCAACAGCTGGCTGTGCGAGAACCACCTGGGGGACAGTCCGGAATCACCTGCCAGCCATGGCGGAACCACCTCTCAGACGTACCAGAACCACGTGCCGGACAATCTGGAAACACGTACTGGACAGACTGGAACCACCTGCCGGCCACGCCTGAACCACCTGCCGAGCACGACGGAACCACCTGCCGGACATGCCAAAATCACCTTCGGGCTACTCCACAACCACTTGGAGGACTCTCCGGGATGACCTGCCGGGCATGCTGGAACCACCTCTCAGACGCGCCAGAACCATGTGGCAGACAGTCCGGAATCACCTGTTGGGCATGTGGAACCACCTCTGAGACGTACCAGAACCACCTGCCGGACACGCCAAAATCACCTGCCGGCTACGCCAGAACCACTTGGCGGACACTCCGGAATCACCTGCCGGGCATGCCAGCACAACCTCTCAGAAGTGCCAGAAGCACGTGCCGGACAGGCCGGAACCATCTCCCGGACAGACTGGAACCACAGGAAACACTCGCCGGAACCACCTGCTTGACTCACCGGTCCCACCTGCAGGACACACCAAAATCACCTGCCCGCTACACCAGAACCACTTGGCGCACAAGCCGGAATCACGTGAAGGGCATGCCGGCACAACCTCACAGACGTGCCAGAACCTCCTGCCGGACACCTCAGAACCACCTGCCAGACAGACTGCAACCACCTGCCGGACACGCGGGAACCACCGGCTCGACCCGCCGGAACCACTGCCAGACATGCAAAATCACCTGCCGGCTACACCAGAACCACTTGGCAAACAATCCGGAATCACCTGAAGGGCATGCCGGAACCACCTCTCAGACATGCCAGAACCACGTGCCAATGACACCAGAAGCACCTGCCGAGCATGCCGGAACCACCTGCTCGACTCGCCAGAACCACCTGCCAGTCATGCAAAAATCACCTGCCGGCTTCGCCACAACCAGTTGGTGAACACTTCCCCATCACCTGCCGGGCTTGCTGGAACCACCTGCCGGTCACGTCAAAATCACCTGCCAACTACGCCAGAACCACTTGTCGACACTGCGGAAACACCTGTCGGGCCGGCCAGAACTACATCTCAGACGTGCCAGAACCTTGTGCGTGTGATGCCGGAACCACACCCCGAACAGACGGAAACCACCTGCCAGACCCGCCTGAACCACCTGCCGAGCACGCCGGAGCCACCTGTTCGACTCACCGGAAGCACCTGCCAGACAGGCCAAAATCAACAGCTGGCTATGCGAGAACCATCTGGCGGACAGTCCGGAATCACCTGCCGGGCATGCAGGAACCACCTCTCAGATGTAACGGAACCACGAGCCGGACACGCTGGAACCACGTCCTGGACAGACTGGAACCACCTGCCGAGCACTCCGGAACCACCTGCTCGACTCGCACGACCCACGTGCTGGACACGCCAAAATGAACTTTCGGCTACACCAGAACCACTTACCCGACACTCCAGAATCACCTGCCTGGCATGCCAGAACCACCTCTCACACGTTGCAGAAGCACGTGCCGGACATGCCGGAACGACCCATCGGACAGAACGGAACCACCTGCCAGACACGCCGGAACCACCTGCTGAACACGCCACAGCCACCTGCTCGACTCGCCGGATCCACCGGCCGGACAGGCCAATATCAACTGCTGGCTATGCCAGAACCACCTGGGGGACAGTCCGGAATCACCTGCCAGCCATGGCGGAACCACCTCTCAGACGTACAAGAACCACGTGCCGGACAAGCTCGAAACACTTACTGGACAGACTGGAACCACCTGCCGGCCACGCCTGAACCACCTGCCGAGCACGATGGAACCACCTGCCGGACACGCCAAAATCACCTGCGGGGTACACCAGAACCACTTGGAGAACTCTCCGGGATGACCTGCCGGGCATGCTGGAACCACCTCTCAGACGTACCAGAAGCACGTGGCGGACACCCCAGCACCACCTGCCGGACAGACCGCAACCACCTGCCGGACAGGCCGGAACCACCGGCTCGACCCGCCGGAACCACCGCCAGACATGCAAAATCACCTGCCGGCTACGCCAGAACCACTTGGCGAACACTCCGGAATCACCTGCCGGGCATGCCGGAACCACCTCTCAGACATGCCAGAACCACGTGCCAATGACCCCGGAAGCACCTGTCGAGCACGCCGGAACCACCTGCTCGACTCGCCAGAACCACCTGCCGGACACGCCAAAATCACCTGCCGGCTACGCCACAACCACTCGGCAGGCACTCCGGTATCAGCTGCCGGGCATGCCGGAACCACCTCTCAGAGGTGCCAGAACCACATGCCGGAGAGACTGGAAGCAACTGCCGAACTCGCCGGAAACACCTGCTGGACATGCCGGAACCACCTGCCTGACAGTCCAAAATCATATGCCGGCTATGCCAAAACCACTTGGTGGACGCTCCAGAATCTCCTGGAGGGCATGCCGGAACCACGTCATGGACAGACTGCAAACACCTGCCAGACACGCCAGAACCACCTTCTCGAGTCGCCAGAACCACCTGCCGGACACGCCAAAATCACCTGCCGGCTACGCCACAACCAGTTGGTGAACACTTCGGAATCACCTGCCGCGCTTGCCGGAACCACCTGCCGGTCACGCCAAAATCACCTGCCGGCTACGCCAGAACCACTCGGCAGAGACTCCGGAACCACCTCCAGGACAGACCAGAATCACCTGCCGGACATGCCGGAACCACCTGCTCGACTCGCCAGAGCCACCTGCCGGACACGCCAAAATCACCTGCCGGCTACGCCAGAACCACTCGGCAGAGACTCCGGAACCACCTCCAGCACAGACCGGAATCACCTGCCGGACACGCCGGGACCACCTGCTTGACTCGCCAGAACCACCTGCCGGACACGCCAAAATCACCAGCCGGCTACTCCACAACCACTTGTCGAACACTCCAGAATCACCTGCCGGGCATGTTGGAAGCACCTCTCAGACGCGCCAGAACCATGTGGCAGAGAGTCCGGAATCACCTGTTGGGCATGTGGAACCACCTCTGAGACGTACCAGAACCACCTGCCGGACACGCCAAAATCACCTGCCGGCTATGCCAGAACCACTTGGCGGACACTCCGGAATCACCTGCCGGGCATGCCAGAACCAGCTCTCAGAAACACCAGAACCACATGCTGGACACGCCGGAAGCACCAGCTGAACATGCCTGAGCCACCTGCTCGACTCGCAAGAAACACCTGCCGGACATGCCAAAATCACCTGCCGAGTACGCCAGAACCACTTGGCGGACACTCCGGAATCACAGGTCGGGCATGCCAGAACCACCTCTCAGACTTGCCAGAACCATGTTCCGGACACGCCTGTACCACCTGCCGAGTATGCCGGAACCACCTGATCCACTCCCGAGGACCACCTGCTGGACACGCCAAAATCACCTGCTGGCTACGCCAGAACCACTCGGCAGACACTCCGGAATAACCTGCCAGGCATGCCGGAACCACCTATTAGACATGCCAGAAGGACGTGTCGGACACGCCGGAAACACCTACCGGACAGACCGGAACCACCTGCCAGACATCCAGGAACCACCTGCCGAGCACGCCGGAGCTGCGTGCTCGATAGGCCGGAACCACCTGCCAGACAGGCCAAAATCAACAGCTGGCTATGCTAGAAACACCTGGCGGACAGTCCAAAATCACCTGCCTGGCATGCAGGAACCACCTCTCAGACGTAACAGAACCACGTTCCGGACACGCTGGAACCACATCCTGGACAGACTGGAACCACCTGCCGAGCTCGCCGGAACCACCTGCTCGACTGGCAGGACAATCGTGCCGGACACGCCAAAAGGAACTGCCGGCTACACCAGAACCACTTAACCGACACTCCAGAATCACCTGCCTGGCATGCCAGAACCACCTCTCAGACGTGCCAGAAGCACGTGCCGGACATGCCGGAACGACCTACGGGACAGACCGGAACCACCTGCCTGACATGCCGGAACCACCTGCCGAGCACGCCAGAGCCACCTGCTCCCCTTGCCGGAACCACCTGCCAGACAGGCCAAAATCAACAGCTGGCTGTGCGAGAACCACCTGGGGGACAGTCCGGAATCACCTGCCAGCCATGGCGGAACCACCTCTCAGACGTACCAGAACCACGTGCCGGACAATCTGGAAACACGTACTGGACAGACTGGAACCACCTGCCGGCCACGCCTGAACCACCTGCCGAGCACGACGGAACCACCTGCCGGACACGCCAAAATCACCTGCGGGCTACTCCACAACCACTTGGAGGACTCTCCGGGATGACCTGCCGGGCATGCTGGAACCACCTCTCAGACGCGCCAGAACCATGTGGCAGACAGTCCGGAATCACCTGTTGGGCATGTGGAACCACCTCTGAGACGTACCAGAACCACCTGCCGGACACGCCAAAATCACCTGCCGGCTACGCCAGAACCACTTGGCGGACACTCCGGAATCACCTGCCGGGCATGCCAGCACAACCTCTCAGAAGTGCCAGAAGCACGTGCCGGACAGGCCGGAACCATCTCCCGGACAGACTGGAACCACAGGAAACACTCGCCGGAACCACCTGCTTGACTCACCGGTCCCACCTGCAGGACACACCAAAATCACCTGCCCGCTACACCAGAACCACTTGGCGCACAAGCCGGAATCACGTGAAGGGCATGCCGGCACAACCTCACAGACGTGCCAGAACCTCCTGCCGGACACCTCAGAACCACCTGCCAGACAGACTGCAACCACCTGCCGGACACGCGGGAACCACCGGCTCGACCCGCCGGAACCACTGCCAGACATGCAAAATCACCTGCCGGCTACACCAGAACCACTTGGCAAACAATCCGGAATCACCTGAAGGGCATGCCGGAACCACCTCTCAGACATGCCAGAACCACGTGCCAATGACACCAGAAGCACCTGCCGAGCATGCCGGAACCACCTGCTCGACTCGCCAGAACCACCTGCCAGTCATGCAAAAATCACCTGCCGGCTTCGCCACAACCAGTTGGTGAACACTTCCCCATCACCTGCCGGGCTTGCTGGAACCACCTGCCGGTCACGTCAAAATCACCTGCCAACTACGCCAGAACCACTTGTCGACACTGCGGAAACACCTGTCGGGCCGGCCAGAACTACATCTCAGACGTGCCAGAACCTTGTGCGTGTGATGCCGGAACCACACCCCGAACAGACGGAAACCACCTGCCAGACCCGCCTGAACCACCTGCCGAGCACGCCGGAGCCACCTGTTCGACTCACCGGAAGCACCTGCCAGACAGGCCAAAATCAACAGCTGGCTATGCGAGAACCATCTGGCGGACAGTCCGGAATCACCTGCCGGGCATGCAGGAACCACCTCTCAGATGTAACGGAACCACGAGCCGGACACGCTGGAACCACGTCCTGGACAGACTGGAACCACCTGCCGAGCACTCCGGAACCACCTGCTCGACTCGCACGACCCACGTGCTGGACACGCCAAAATGAACTTTCGGCTACACCAGAACCACTTACCCGACACTCCAGAATCACCTGCCTGGCATGCCAGAACCACCTCTCACACGTTCCAGAAGCACGTGCCGGACATGCCGGAACGACCGATCGGACAGAACGGAACCACCTGCCAGACACGCCGGAACCACCTGTTGAACACGCCACAGCCACCTGCTCGACTCGCCGGATCCACCGGCCGGGCAGGCCAATATCAACTGCTGGCTATGCCAGAACCACCTGGGGGACAGTCCGGAATCACCTGCCAGCCATGGCGGAACCACCTCTCAGACGTACGAGAACCACGTGCCGGACAAGCTCGAAACACTTACTGGACAGACTGGAACCACCTGCCGGCCACGCCTGAACCACCTGCCGAGCACGACGGAACCACCTGCCGGACACGCCAAAATCACCTGCGGGGTACACCAGAACCACTTGGAGAACTCTCCGGGATGACCTGCCGTGCATGCTGGAACCACCTCTCAGACGTACCAGAAGCACGTGGCGGACACCCCAGCACCACCTGCCGGACAGACCGCAACCACCTGCCGGACAGGCCGGAACCACCGGCTCGACCCGCCGGAACCACCGCCAGACAGGCAAAATCACCTGCCGGCTACGCCAGAACCACTTGGCGAACACTCCGGAATCACCTGCCGGGCATGCCGGAACCACCTCTCAGACATGCCAGAACCACGTGCCAATGACCCCGGAAGCACCTGTCGAGCACGCCGGAACCACCTGCTCGACTCGCCAGAACCACCTGCCGGACACGCCAAAATCACCTGCCGGCTACGCCACAACCACTCGGCAGGCACTCCGGTATCAGCTGCCGGGCATGCCGGAACCACCTCTCAGAGGTGCCAGAACCACATGCCGGAGAGACTGGAAGCAACTGCCGAACTCGCCGGAAACACCTGCTGGACATGCCGGAACCACCTGCCTGACAGTCCAAAATCATATGCCGGCTATGCCAAAACCACTTGGTGGACGCTCCAGAATCTCCTGGAGGGCATGCCGGAACCACGTCATGGACAGACTGCAAACACCTGCCAGACACGCCAGAACCACCTTCTCGAGTCGCCAGAACCACCTGCCGGACACGCCAAAATCACCTGCCGGCTACGCCACAACCAGTTGGTGAACACTTCGGAATCACCTGCCGCGCTTGCCGGAACCACCTGCCGGTCACGCCAAAATCACCTGCCGGCTACGCCAGAACCACTCGGCAGAGACTCCGGAACCACCTCCAGGACAGACCAGAATCACCTGCCGGACACGCCGGAACCACCTGCTCGACTCGCCAGAGCCACCTGCCGGACACGCCAAAATCACCTGCCGGCTACGCCAGAACCACTCGGCAGAGACTCCGGAACCACCTCCAGGACAGACCGGAATCACCTGCCGGACACGCCGGGACCACCTGCTTGACTCGCCAGAACCACCTGCCAGACACGCCAAAATCACCAGCCGGCTACTCCACAACCACTTGTCGAACACTCCAGAATCACCTGCCGGGCATGTTGGAAGCACCTCTCAGACGCGCCAGAACCATGTGGCAGAGAGTCCGGAATCACCTGTTGGGCATGTGGAACCACCTCTGAGACGTACCAGAACCACCTGCCGGACACGCCAAAATCACCTGCCGGCTATGCCAGAACCACTTGGCGGACACTCCGGAATCACCTGCCGGGCATGCCAGAACCAGCTCTCAGACACACCAGAACCACATGCTGGACACGCCGGAAGCACCTGCTGAGCATGCCTGAGCCACCTGCTCGACTCGCAAGAAACACCTGCCGGACACACCAAAATCACCTGCCGAGTACGCCAGAACCACTTGGCGGACACTCCGGAATCACAGGTCGGGCATGCCAGAACCACCTCTCAGACTTGCCAGAACCATGGTCCGGACACGCCGGTACCACCTGCCGAGTATGCCGGAACCACCTGATCCACTCCCGAGGACCACCTGCTGGACACGCCAAAATCACCTGCTGGCTACGCCAGAACCACTCGGCAGACACTCCGGAATAACCTGCCAGGCATGCCGGAACCACCTATTAGACATGCCAGAAGGACGTGTCGGACACGCCGGAAACACCTACCGGACAGACCGGAACCACCTGCCAGACATCCCGGAACCACCTGCCGAGCACGCCGGAGCCGCCTGCTCGATAGGCCGGCACCACCTGCCAGACAGGCCAAAATCAACAGCTGGCTATGCTAGAAACACCTGGCGGACAGTCCAAAATCACCTGCCTGGCATGCAGGAACCACCTCTCAGACGTAACAGAACCACGTTCCGGACACGCTGGAACCACATCCTGGACAGACTGGAACCACCTGCCGAGCTCGCCGGAACCACCTGCTCGACTGGCAGGACAATCGTGCCGGACACGCCAAAAGGAACTGCCGGCTACACCAGAACCACTTAACCGACACTCCAGAATCACCTGCCTGGCATGCCAGAACCACCTCTCAGACGTGCCAGAAGCACGTGCCGGACATGCCGGAACGACCTACGGGACAGACCGGAACCACCTGCCTGACATGCCGGAACCACCTGCCGAGCACGCCAGAGCCACCTGCTCCCCTTGCCGGAACCACCTGCCAGACAGGCCAAAATCAACAGCTGGCTGTGCGAGAACCACCTGGGGGACAGTCCGGAATCACCTGCCAGCCATGGCGGAACCACCTCTCAGACGTACCAGAACCACGTGCCGGACAATCTGGAAACACGTACTGGACAGACTGGAACCACCTGCCGGCCACGCCTGAACCACCTGCCGAGCACGACGGAACCACCTGCCGGACACGCCAAAATCACCTGCGGGCTACTCCACAACCACTTGGAGGACTCTCCGGGATGACCTGCCGGGCATGCTGGAACCACCTCTCAGACGCGCCAGAACCATGTGGCAGACAGTCCGGAATCACCTGTTGGGCATGTGGAACCACCTCTGAGACGTACCAGAACCACCTGCCGGACACGCCAAAATCACCTGCCGGCTACGCCAGAACCACTTGGCGGACACTCCGGAATCACCTGCCGGGCATGCCAGCACAACCTCTCAGAAGTGCCAGAAGCACGTGCCGGACAGGCCGGAACCATCTCCCGGACAGACTGGAACCACAGGAAACACTCGCCGGAACCACCTGCTTGACTCACCGGTCCCACCTGCAGGACACACCAAAATCACCTGCCCGCTACACCAGAACCACTTGGCGCACAAGCCGGAATCACGTGAAGGGCATGCCGGCACAACCTCACAGACGTGCCAGAACCTCCTGCCGGACACCTCAGAACCACCTGCCAGACAGACTGCAACCACCTGCCGGACACGCGGGAACCACCGGCTCGACCCGCCGGAACCACTGCCAGACATGCAAAATCACCTGCCGGCTACACCAGAACCACTTGGCAAACAATCCGGAATCACCTGAAGGGCATGCCGGAACCACCTCTCAGACATGCCAGAACCACGTGCCAATGACACCAGAAGCACCTGCCGAGCATGCCGGAACCACCTGCTCGACTCGCCAGAACCACCTGCCAGTCATGCAAAAATCACCTGCCGGCTTCGCCACAACCAGTTGGTGAACACTTCGCCATCACCTGCCGGGCTTGCTGGAACCACCTGCCGGTCACGTCAAAATCACCTGCCAACTACGCCAGAACCACTTGTCGACACTGCGGAAACACCTGTCGGGCCGGCCAGAACTACATCTCAGACGTGCCAGAACCTTGTGCGTGTGATGCCGGAACCACACCCCGAACAGACGGAAACCACCTGCCAGACCCGCCTGAACCACCTGCCGAGCACGCCGGAGCCACCTGTTCGACTCACCGGAAGCACCTGCCAGACAGGCCAAAATCAACAGCTGGCTATGCGAGAACCATCTGGCGGACAGTCCGGAATCACCTGCCGGGCATGCAGGAACCACCTCTCAGATGTAACGGAACCACGAGCCGGACACGCTGGAACCACGTCCTGGACAGACTGGAACCACCTGCCGAGCACTCCGGAACCACCTGCTCGACTCGCACGACCCACGTGCTGGACACGCCAAAATGAACTTTCGGCTACACCAGAACCACTTACCCGACACTCCAGAATCACCTGCCTGGCATGCCAGAACCACCTCTCACACGTTCCAGAAGCACGTGCCGGACATGCCGGAACGACCGATCGGACAGAACGGAACCACCTGCCAGACACGCCGGAACCACCTGTTGAACACGCCACAGCCACCTGCTCGACTCGCCGGATCCACCGGCCGGGCAGGCCAATATCAACTGCTGGCTATGCCAGAACCACCTGGGGGACAGTCCGGAATCACCTGCCAGCCATGGCGGAACCACCTCTCAGACGTACGAGAACCACGTGCCGGACAAGCTCGAAACACTTACTGGACAGACTGGAACCACCTGCCGGCCACGCCTGAACCACCTGCCGAGCACGACGGAACCACCTGCCGGACACGCCAAAATCACCTGCGGGGTACACCAGAACCACTTGGAGAACTCTCCGGGATGACCTGCCGTGCATGCTGGAACCACCTCTCAGACGTACCAGAAGCACGTGGCGGACACCCCAGCACCACCTGCCGGACAGACCGCAACCACCTGCCGGACAGGCCGGAACCACCGGCTCGACCCGCCGGAACCACCGCCAGACAGGCAAAATCACCTGCCGGCTACGCCAGAACCACTTGGCGAACACTCCGGAATCACCTGCCGGGCATGCCGGAACCACCTCTCAGACATGCCAGAACCACGTGCCAATGACCCCGGAAGCACCTGTCGAGCACGCCGGAACCACCTGCTCGACTCGCCAGAACCACCTGCCGGACACGCCAAAATCACCTGCCGGCTACGCCACAACCACTCGGCAGGCACTCCGGTATCAGCTGCCGGGCATGCCGGAACCACCTCTCAGAGGTGCCAGAACCACATGCCGGAGAGACTGGAAGCAACTGCCGAACTCGCCGGAAACACCTGCTGGACATGCCGGAACCACCTGCCTGACAGTCCAAAATCATATGCCGGCTATGCCAAAACCACTTGGTGGACGCTGCAGAATCTCCTGGAGGGCATGCCGGAACCACGTCATGGACAGACTGCAAACACCTGCCAGACACGCCAGAACCACCTTCTCGAGTCACCAGAACCACCTGCCGGACACGCCAAAATCACCTGCCGGCTACGCCACAACCAGTTGGTGAACACTTCGGAATCACCTGCCGCGCTTGCCGGAACCACCTGCCGGTCACGCCAAAATCACCTGCCGGCTACGCCAGAACCACTCGGCAGAGACTCCGGAACCACCTCCAGGACAGACCAGAATCACCTGCCGGACACGCCGGAACCACCTGCTCGACTCGCCAGAGCCACCTGCCGGACACGCCAAAATCACCTGCCGGCTACGCCAGAACCACTCGGCAGAGACTCCGGAACCACCTCCAGGACAGACCGGAATCACCTGCCGGACACGCCGGGACCACCTGCTTGACTCGCCAGAACCACCTGCCAGACACGCCAAAATCACCAGCCGGCTACTCCACAACCACTTGTCGAACACTCCAGAATCACCTGCCGGGCATGTTGGAAGCACCTCTCAGACGCGCCAGAACCATGTGGCAGAGAGTCCGGAATCACCTGTTGGGCATGTGGAACCACCTCTGAGACGTACCAGAACCACCTGCCGGACACGCCAAAATCACCTGCCGGCTATGCCAGAACCACTTGGCGGACACTCCGGAATCACCTGCCGGGCATGCCAGAACCAGCTCTCAGACACACCAGAACCACATGCTGGACACGCCGGAAGCACCTGCTGAGCATGCCTGAGCCACCTGCTCGACTCGCAAGAAACACCTGCCGGACACACCAAAATCACCTGCCGAGTACGCCAGAACCACTTGGCGGACACTCCGGAATCACAGGTCGGGCATGCCAGAACCACCTCTCAGACTTGCCAGAACCATGGTCCGGACACGCCGGTACCACCTGCCGAGTATGCCGGAACCACCTGATCCACTCCCGAGGACCACCTGCTGGACACGCCAAAATCACCTGCTGGCTACGCCAGAACCACTCGGCAGACACTCCGGAATAACCTGCCAGGCATGCCGGAACCACCTATTAGACATGCCAGAAGGACGTGTCGGACACGCCAGAAACACCTACCGGACAGACCGGAACCACCTGCCAGACATCCCGGAACCACCTGCCGAGCACGCCGGAGCCGCCTGCTCGATAGGCCGGAACCACCTGCCAGACAGGCCAAAATCAACAGCTGGCTATGCTAGAAACACCTGGCGGACAGTCCAAAATCACCTGCCTGGCATGCAGGAACCACCTCTCAGACGTAACAGAACCACATTCCGGACACGCTGGAACCACATCCTGGACAGACTGGAACCACCTGCCGAGCTCGCCGGAACCACCTGCTCGACTGGCAGGACAATCGTGCCGGACACGCCAAAAGGAACTGCCGGCTACACCAGAACCACTTAACCGACACTCCAGAATCACTTGCCTGGCATGCCAGAACCACCTCTCAGACGTGCCAGAAGCACGTGCCGGACATGCCGGAACGACCTACGGGACAGACCGGAACCACCTGCCTGACATGCCGGAACCACCTGCCGAGCACGCCAGAGCCACCTGCTCCCCTTGCCGGAACCACCTGCCAGACAGGCCAAAATCAACAGCTGGCTGTGCGAGAACCACCTGGGGGACAGTCCGGAATCACCTGCCAGCCATGGCGGAACCACCTCTCAGACGTACCAGAACCACGTGCCGGACAATCTGGAAACACGTACTGGACAGACTGGAACCACCTGCCGGCCACGCCTGAACCACCTGCCGAGCACGACGGAACCACCTGCCGGACACGCCAAAATCACCTGCGGGCTACTCCACAACCACTTGGAGGACTCTCCGGGATGACCTGCCGGGCATGCTGGAACCACCTCTCAGACGCGCCAGAACCATGTGGCAGACAGTCCGGAATCACCTGTTGGGCATGTGGAACCACCTCTGAGACGTACCAGAACCACCTGCCGGACACGCCAAAATCACCTGCCGGCTACGCCAGAACCACTTGGCGGACACTCCGGAATCACCTGCCGGGCATGCCAGCACAACCTCTCAGAAGTGCCAGAAGCACGTGCCGGACAGGCCGGAACCATCTCCCGGACAGACTGGAACCACAGGAAACACTCGCCGGAACCACCTGCTTGACTCACCGGTCCCACCTGCAGGACACACCAAAATCACCTGCCCGCTACACCAGAACCACTTGGCGCACAAGCCGGAATCACGTGAAGGGCATGCCGGCACAACCTCACAGACGTGCCAGAACCTCCTGCCGGACACCTCAGAACCACCTGCCAGACAGACTGCAACCACCTGCCGGACACGCGGGAACCACCGGCTCGACCCGCCGGAACCACTGCCAGACATGCAAAATCACCTGCCGGCTACACCAGAACCACTTGGCAAACAATCCGGAATCACCTGAAGGGCATGCCGGAACCACCTCTCAGACATGCCAGAACCACGTGCCAATGACACCAGAAGCACCTGCCGAGCATGCCGGAACCACCTGCTCGACTCGCCAGAACCACCTGCCAGTCATGCAAAAATCACCTGCCGGCTTCGCCACAACCAGTTGGTGAACACTTCCCCATCACCTGCCGGGCTTGCTGGAACCACCTGCCGGTCACGTCAAAATCACCTGCCAACTACGCCAGAACCACTTGTCGACACTGCGGAAACACCTGTCGGGCCGGCCAGAACTACATCTCAGACGTGCCAGAACCTTGTGCGTGTGATGCCGGAACCACACCCCGAACAGACGGAAACCACCTGCCAGACCCGCCTGAACCACCTGCCGAGCACGCCGGAGCCACCTGTTCGACTCACCGGAAGCACCTGCCAGACAGGCCAAAATCAACAGCTGGCTATGCGAGAACCATCTGGCGGACAGTCCGGAATCACCTGCCGGGCATGCAGGAACCACCTCTCAGATGTAACGGAACCACGAGCCGGACACGCTGGAACCACGTCCTGGACAGACTGGAACCACCTGCCGAGCACTCCGGAACCACCTGCTCGACTCGCACGACCCACGTGCTGGACACGCCAAAATGAACTTTCGGCTACACCAGAACCACTTACCCGACACTCCAGAATCACCTGCCTGGCATGCCAGAACCACCTCTCACACGTTCCAGAAGCACGTGCCGGACATGCCGGAACGACCGATCGGACAGAACGGAACCACCTGCCAGACACGCCGGAACCACCTGTTGAACACGCCACAGCCACCTGCTCGACTCGCCGGATCCACCGGCCGGGCAGGCCAATATCAACTGCTGGCTATGCCAGAACCACCTGGGGGACAGTCCGGAATCACCTGCCAGCCATGGCGGAACCACCTCTCAGACGTACGAGAACCACGTGCCGGACAAGCTCGAAACACTTACTGGACAGACTGGAACCACCTGCCGGCCACGCCTGAACCACCTGCCGAGCACGACGGAACCACCTGCCGGACACGCCAAAATCACCTGCGGGGTACACCAGAACCACTTGGAGAACTCTCCGGGATGACCTGCCGGGCATGCTGGAACCACCTCTCAGACGTACCAGAAGCACGTGGCGGACACCCCAGCACCACCTGCCGGACAGACCGCAACCACCTGCCGGACAGGCCGGAACCACCGGCTCGACCCGCCGGAACCACCGCCAGACAGGCAAAATCACCTGCCGGCTACGCCAGAACCACTTGGCGAACACTCCGGAATCACCTGCCGGGCATGCCGGAACCACCTCTCAGACATGCCAGAACCACGTGCCAATGACCCCGGAAGCACCTGTCGAGCACGCCGGAACCACCTGCTCGACTCGCCAGAACCACCTGCCGGACACGCCAAAATCACCTGCCGGCTACGCCACAACCACTCGGCAGGCACTCCGGTATCAGCTGCCGGGCATGCCGGAACCACCTCTCAGAGGTGCCAGAACCACATGCCGGAGAGACTGGAAGCAACTGCCGAACTCGCCGGAAACACCTGCTGGACATGCCGGAACCACCTGCCTGACAGTCCAAAATCATATGCCGGCTATGCCAAAACCACTTGGTGGACGCTGCAGAATCTCCTGGAGGGCATGCCGGAACCACGTCATGGACAGACTGCAAACACCTGCCAGACACGCCAGAACCACCTTCTCGAGTCACCAGAACCACCTGCCGGACACGCCAAAATCACCTGCCGGCTACGCCACAACCAGTTGGTGAACACTTCGGAATCACCTGCCGCGCTTGCCGGAACCACCTGCCGGTCACGCCAAAATCACCTGCCGGCTACGCCAGAACCACTCGGCAGAGACTCCGGAACCACCTCCAGGACAGACCAGAATCACCTGCCGGACACGCCGGAACCACCTGCTCGACTCGCCAGAGCCACCTGCCGGACACGCCAAAATCACCTGCCGGCTACGCCAGAACCACTCGGCAGAGACTCCGGAACCACCTCCAGGACAGACCGGAATCACCTGCCGGACACGCCGGGACCACCTGCTTGACTCGCCAGAACCACCTGCCAGACACGCCAAAATCACCAGCCGGCTACTCCACAACCACTTGTCGAACACTCCAGAATCACCTGCCGGGCATGTTGGAAGCACCTCTCAGACGCGCCAGAACCATGTGGCAGAGAGTCCGGAATCACCTGTTGGGCATGTGGAACCACCTCTGAGACGTACCAGAACCACCTGCCGGACACGCCAAAATCACCTGCCGGCTATGCCAGAACCACTTGGCGGACACTCCGGAATCACCTGCCGGGCATGCCAGAACCAGCTCTCAGACACACCAGAACCACATGCTGGACACGCCGGAAGCACCTGCTGAGCATGCCTGAGCCACCTGCTCGACTCGCAAGAAACACCTGCCGGACACACCAAAATCACCTGCCGAGTACGCCAGAACCACTTGGCGGACACTCCGGAATCACAGGTCGGGCATGCCAGAACCACCTCTCAGACTTGCCAGAACCATGGTCCGGACACGCCGGTACCACCTGCCGAGTATGCCGGAACCACCTGATCCACTCCCGAGGACCACCTGCTGGACACGCCAAAATCACCTGCTGGCTACGCCAGAACCACTCGGCAGACACTCCGGAATAACCTGCCAGGCATGCCGGAACCACCTATTAGACATGCCAGAAGGACGTGTCGGACACGCCAGAAACACCTACCGGACAGACCGGAACCACCTGCCAGACATCCCGGAACCACCTGCCGAGCACGCCGGAGCCGCCTGCTCGATAGGCCGGAACCACCTGCCAGACAGGCCAAAATCAACAGCTGGCTATGCTAGAAACACCTGGCGGACAGTCCAAAATCACCTGCCTGGCATGCAGGAACCACCTCTCAGACGTAACAGAACCACATTCCGGACACGCTGGAACCACATCCTGGACAGACTGGAACCACCTGCCGAGCTCGCCGGAACCACCTGCTCGACTGGCAGGACAATCGTGCCGGACACGCCAAAAGGAACTGCCGGCTACACCAGAACCACTTAACCGACACTCCAGAATCACTTGCCTGGCATGCCAGAACCACCTCTCAGACGTGCCAGAAGCACGTGCCGGACATGCCGGAACGACCTACGGGACAGACCGGAACCACCTGCCTGACATGCCGGAACCACCTGCCGAGCACGCCAGAGCCACCTGCTCCCCTTGCCGGAACCACCTGCCAGACAGGCCAAAATCAACAGCTGGCTGTGCGAGAACCACCTGGGGGACAGTCCGGAATCACCTGCCAGCCATGGCGGAACCACCTCTCAGACGTACCAGAACCACGTGCCGGACAATCTGGAAACACGTACTGGACAGACTGGAACCACCTGCCGGCCACGCCTGAACCACCTGCCGAGCACGACGGAACCACCTGCCGGACATGCCAAAATCACCTTCGGGCTACTCCACAACCACTTGGAGGACTCTCCGGGATGACCTGCCGGGCATGCTGGAACCACCTCTCAGACGCGCCAGAACCATGTGGCAGACAGTCCGGAATCACCTGTTGGGCATGTGGAACCACCTCTGAGACGTACCAGAACCACCTGCCGGACACGCCAAAATCACCTGCCGGCTACGCCAGAACCACTTGGCGGACACTCCGGAATCACCTGCCGGGCATGCCAGCACAACCTCTCAGAAGTGCCAGAAGCACGTGCCGGACAGGCCGGAACCATCTCCCGGACAGACTGGAACCACAGGAAACACTCGCCGGAACCACCTGCTTGACTCACCGGTCCCACCTGCAGGACACACCAAAATCACCTGCCCGCTACACCAGAACCACTTGGCGCACAAGCCGGAATCACGTGAAGGGCATGCCGGCACAACCTCACAGACGTGCCAGAACCTCCTGCCGGACACCTCAGAACCACCTGCCAGACAGACTGCAACCACCTGCCGGACACGCGGGAACCACCGGCTCGACCCGCCGGAACCACTGCCAGACATGCAAAATCACCTGCCGGCTACACCAGAACCACTTGGCAAACAATCCGGAATCACCTGAAGGGCATGCCGGAACCACCTCTCAGACATGCCAGAACCACGTGCCAATGACACCAGAAGCACCTGCCGAGCATGCCGGAACCACCTGCTCGACTCGCCAGAACCACCTGCCAGTCATGCAAAAATCACCTGCCGGCTTCGCCACAACCAGTTGGTGAACACTTCCCCATCACCTGCCGGGCTTGCTGGAACCACCTGACGGTCACGTCAAAATCACCTGCCAACTACGCCAGAACCACTTGTCGACACTGCGGAAACACCTGTCGGGCCGGCCAGAACTACATCTCAGACGTGCCAGAACCTTGTGCGTGTGATGCCGGAACCACACCCCGAACAGACGGAAACCACCTGCCAGACCCGCCTGAACCACCTGCCGAGCACGCCGGAGCCACCTGTTCGACTCACCGGAAGCACCTGCCAGACAGGCCAAAATCAACAGCTGGCTATGCGAGAACCATCTGGCGGACAGTCCGGAATCACCTGCCGGGCATGCAGGAACCACCTCTCAGATGTAACGGAACCACGAGCCGGACACGCTGGAACCACGTCCTGGACAGACTGGAACCACCTGCCGAGCACTCCGGAACCACCTGCTCGACTCGCACGACCCACGTGCTGGACACGCCAAAATGAACTTTCGGCTACACCAGAACCACTTACCCGACACTCCAGAATCACCTGCCTGGCATGCCAGAACCACCTCTCACACGTTGCAGAAGCACGTGCCGGACATGCCGGAACGACCCATCGGACAGAACGGAACCACCTGCCAGACACGCCGGAACCACCTGCTGAACACGCCACAGCCACCTGCTCGACTCGCCGGATCCACCGGCCGGACAGGCCAATATCAACTGCTGGCTATGCCAGAACCACCTGGGGGACAGTCCGGAATCACCTGCCAGCCATGGCGGAACCACCTCTCAGACGTACAAGAACCACGTGCCGGACAAGCTCGAAACACTTACTGGACAGACTGGAACCACCTGCCGGCCACGCCTGAACCACCTGCCGAGCACGATGGAACCACCTGCCGGACACGCCAAAATCACCTGCGGGGTACACCAGAACCACTTGGAGAACTCTCCGGGATGACCTGCCGGGCATGCTGGAACCACCTCTCAGACGTACCAGAAGCACGTGGCGGACACCCCAGCACCACCTGCCGGACAGACCGCAACCACCTGCCGGACAGGCCGGAACCACCGGCTCGACCCGCCGGAACCACCGCCAGACATGCAAAATCACCTGCCGGCTACGCCAGAACCACTTGGCGAACACTCCGGAATCACCTGCCGGGCATGCCGGAACCACCTCTCAGACATGCCAGAACCACGTGCCAATGACCCCGGAAGCACCTGTCGAGCACGCCGGAACCACCTGCTCGACTCGCCAGAACCACCTGCCGGACACGCCAAAATCACCTGCCGGCTACGCCACAACCACTCGGCAGGCACTCCGGTATCAGCTGCCGGGCATGCCGGAACCACCTCTCAGAGGTGCCAGAACCACATGCCGGAGAGACTGGAAGCAACTGCCGAACTCGCCGGAAACACCTGCTGGACATGCCGGAACCACCTGCCTGACAGTCCAAAATCATATGCCGGCTATGCCAAAACCACTTGGTGGACGCTCCAGAATCTCCTGGAGGGCATGCCGGAACCACGTCATGGACAGACTGCAAACACCTGCCAGACACGCCAGAACCACCTTCTCGAGTCGCCAGAACCACCTGCCGGACACGCCAAAATCACCTGCCGGCTACGCCACAACCAGTTGGTGAACACTTCGGAATCACCTGCCGCGCTTGCCGGAACCACCTGCCGGTCACGCCAAAATCACCTGCCGGCTACGCCAGAACCACTCGGCAGAGACTCCGGAACCACCTCCAGGACAGACCAGAATCACCTGCCGGACATGCCGGAACCACCTGCTCGACTCGCCAGAGCCACCTGCCGGACACGCCAAAATCACCTGCCGGCTACGCCAGAACCACTCGGCAGAGACTCCGGAACCACCTCCAGCACAGACCGGAATCACCTGCCGGACACGCCGGGACCACCTGCTTGACTCGCCAGAACCACCTGCCGGACACGCCAAAATCACCAGCCGGCTACTCCACAACCACTTGTCGAACACTCCAGAATCACCTGCCGGGCATGTTGGAAGCACCTCTCAGACGCGCCAGAACCATGTGGCAGAGAGTCCGGAATCACCTGTTGGGCATGTGGAACCACCTCTGAGACGTACCAGAACCACCTGCCGGACACGCCAAAATCACCTGCCGGCTATGCCAGAACCACTTGGCGGACACTCCGGAATCACCTGCCGGGCATGCCAGAACCAGCTCTCAGAAACACCAGAACCACATGCTGGACACGCCGGAAGCACCAGCTGAACATGCCTGAGCCACCTGCTCGACTCGCAAGAAACACCTGCCGGACATGCCAAAATCACCTGCCGAGTACGCCAGAACCACTTGGCGGACACTCCGGAATCACAGGTCGGGCATGCCAGAACCACCTCTCAGACTTGCCAGAACCATGTTCCGGACACGCCTGTACCACCTGCCGAGTATGCCGGAACCACCTGATCCACTCCCGAGGACCACCTGCTGGACACGCCAAAATCACCTGCTGGCTACGCCAGAACCACTCGGCAGACACTCCGGAATAACCTGCCAGGCATGCCGGAACCACCTATTAGACATGCCAGAAGGACGTGTCGGACACGCCGGAAACACCTACCGGACAGACCGGAACCACCTGCCAGACATCCAGGAACCACCTGCCGAGCACGCCGGAGCTGCGTGCTCGATAGGCCGGAACCACCTGCCAGACAGGCCAAAATCAACAGCTGGCTATGCTAGAAACACCTGGCGGACAGTCCAAAATCACCTGCCTGGCATGCAGGAACCACCTCTCAGACGTAACAGAACCACGTTCCGGACACGCTGGAACCACATCCTGGACAGACTGGAACCACCTGCCGAGCTCGCCGGAACCACCTGCTCGACTGGCAGGACAATCGTGCCGGACACGCCAAAAGGAACTGCCGGCTACACCAGAACCACTTAACCGACACTCCAGAATCACCTGCCTGGCATGCCAGAACCACCTCTCAGACGTGCCAGAAGCACGTGCCGGACATGCCGGAACGACCTACGGGACAGACCGGAACCACCTGCCTGACATGCCCGAACCACCTGCCGAGCACGCCAGAGCCACCTGCTCCCCTTGCCGGAACCACCTGCCAGACAGGCCAAAATCAACAGCTGGCTGTGCGAGAACCACCTGGGGGACAGTCCGGAATCACCTGCCAGCCATGGCGGAACCACCTCTCAGACGTACCAGAACCACGTGCCGGACAATCTGGAAACACGTACTGGACAGACTGGAACCACCTGCCGGCCACGCCTGAACCACCTGCCGAGCACGACGGAACCACCTGCCGGACACGCCAAAATCACCTGCGGGCTACTCCACAACCACTTGGAGGACTCTCCGGGATGACCTGCCGGGCATGCTGGAACCACCTCTCAGACGCGCCAGAACCATGTGGCAGACAGTCCGGAATCACCTGTTGGGCATGTGGAACCACCTCTGAGACGTACCAGAACCACCTGCCGGACACGCCAAAATCACCTGCCGGCTACGCCAGAACCACTTGGCGGACACTCCGGAATCACCTGCCGGGCATGCCAGCACAACCTCTCAGAAGTGCCAGAAGCACGTGCCGGACAGGCCGGAACCATCTCCCGGACAGACTGGAACCACAGGAAACACTCGCCGGAACCACCTGCTTGACTCACCGGTCCCACCTGCAGGACACACCAAAATCACCTGCCCGCTACACCAGAACCACTTGGCGCACAAGCCGGAATCACGTGAAGGGCATGCCGGCACAACCTCACAGACGTGCCAGAACCTCCTGCCGGACACCTCAGAACCACCTGCCAGACAGACTGCAACCACCTGCCGGACACGCGGGAACCACCGGCTCGACCCGCCGGAACCACTGCCAGACATGCAAAATCACCTGCCGGCTACACCAGAACCACTTGGCAAACAATCCGGAATCACCTGAAGGGCATGCCGGAACCACCTCTCAGACATGCCAGAACCACGTGCCAATGACACCAGAAGCACCTGCCGAGCATGCCGGAACCACCTGCTCGACTCGCCAGAACCACCTGCCAGTCATGCAAAAATCACCTGCCGGCTTCGCCACAACCAGTTGGTGAACACTTCCCCATCACCTGCCGGGCTTGCTGGAACCACCTGCCGGTCACGTCAAAATCACCTGCCAACTACGCCAGAACCACTTGTCGACACTGCGGAAACACCTGTCGGGCCGGCCAGAACTACATCTCAGACGTGCCAGAACCTTGTGCGTGTGATGCCGGAACCACACCCCGAACAGACGGAAACCACCTGCCAGACCCGCCTGAACCACCTGCCGAGCACGCCGGAGCCACCTGTTCGACTCACCGGAAGCACCTGCCAGACAGGCCAAAATCAACAGCTGGCTATGCGAGAACCATCTGGCGGACAGTCCGGAATCACCTGCCGGGCATGCAGGAACCACCTCTCAGATGTAACGGAACCACGAGCCGGACACGCTGGAACCACGTCCTGGACAGACTGGAACCACCTGCCGAGCACTCCGGAACCACCTGCTCGACTCGCACGACCCACGTGCTGGACACGCCAAAATGAACTTTCGGCTACACCAGAACCACTTACCCGACACTCCAGAATCACCTGCCTGGCATGCCAGAACCACCTCTCACACGTTCCAGAAGCACGTGCCGGACATGCCGGAACGACCGATCGGACAGAACGGAACCACCTGCCAGACACGCCGGAACCACCTGTTGAACACGCCACAGCCACCTGCTCGACTCGCCGGATCCACCGGCCGGGCAGGCCAATATCAACTGCTGGCTATGCCAGAACCACCTGGGGGACAGTCCGGAATCACCTGCCAGCCATGGCGGAACCACCTCTCAGACGTACGAGAACCACGTGCCGGACAAGCTCGAAACACTTACTGGACAGACTGGAACCACCTGCCGGCCACGCCTGAACCACCTGCCGAGCACGACGGAACCACCTGCCGGACACGCCAAAATCACCTGCGGGGTACACCAGAACCACTTGGAGAACTCTCCGGGATGACCTGCCGTGCATGCTGGAACCACCTCTCAGACGTACCAGAAGCACGTGGCGGACACCCCAGCACCACCTGCCGGACAGACCGCAACCACCTGCCGGACAGGCCGGAACCACCGGCTCGACCCGCCGGAACCACCGCCAGACAGGCAAAATCACCTGCCGGCTACGCCAGAACCACTTGGCGAACACTCCGGAATCACCTGCCGGGCATGCCGGAACCACCTCTCAGACATGCCAGAACCACGTGCCAATGACCCCGGAAGCACCTGTCGAGCACGCCGGAACCACCTGCTCGACTCGCCAGAACCACCTGCCGGACACGCCAAAATCACCTGCCGGCTACGCCACAACCACTCGGCAGGCACTCCGGTATCAGCTGCCGGGCATGCCGGAACCACCTCTCAGAGGTGCCAGAACCACATGCCGGAGAGACTGGAAGCAACTGCCGAACTCGCCGGAAACACCTGCTGGACATGCCGGAACCACCTGCCTGACAGTCCAAAATCATATGCCGGCTATGCCAAAACCACTTGGTGGACGCTCCAGAATCTCCTGGAGGGCATGCCGGAACCACGTCATGGACAGACTGCAAACACCTGCCAGACACGCCAGAACCACCTTCTCGAGTCGCCAGAACCACCTGCCGGACACGCCAAAATCACCTGCCGGCTACGCCACAACCAGTTGGTGAACACTTCGGAATCACCTGCCGCGCTTGCCGGAACCACCTGCCGGTCACGCCAAAATCACCTGCCGGCTACGCCAGAACCACTCGGCAGAGACTCCGGAACCACCTCCAGGACAGACCAGAATCACCTGCCGGACACGCCGGAACCACCTGCTCGACTCGCCAGAGCCACCTGCCGGACACGCCAAAATCACCTGCCGGCTACGCCAGAACCACTCGGCAGAGACTCCGGAACCACCTCCAGGACAGACCGGAATCACCTGCCGGACACGCCGGGACCACCTGCTTGACTCGCCAGAACCACCTGCCAGACACGCCAAAATCACCAGCCGGCTACTCCACAACCACTTGTCGAACACTCCAGAATCACCTGCCGGGCATGTTGGAAGCACCTCTCAGACGCGCCAGAACCATGTGGCAGAGAGTCCGGAATCACCTGTTGGGCATGTGGAACCACCTCTGAGACGTACCAGAACCACCTGCCGGACACGCCAAAATCACCTGCCGGCTATGCCAGAACCACTTGGCGGACACTCCGGAATCACCTGCCGGGCATGCCAGAACCAGCTCTCAGACACACCAGAACCACATGCTGGACACGCCGGAAGCACCTGCTGAGCATGCCTGAGCCACCTGCTCGACTCGCAAGAAACACCTGCCGGACACACCAAAATCACCTGCCGAGTACGCCAGAACCACTTGGCGGACACTCCGGAATCACAGGTCGGGCATGCCAGAACCACCTCTCAGACTTGCCAGAACCATGGTCCGGACACGCCGGTACCACCTGCCGAGTATGCCGGAACCACCTGATCCACTCCCGAGGACCACCTGCTGGACACGCCAAAATCACCTGCTGGCTACGCCAGAACCACTCGGCAGACACTCCGGAATAACCTGCCAGGCATGCCGGAACCACCTATTAGACATGCCAGAAGGACGTGTCGGACACGCCGGAAACACCTACCGGACAGACCGGAACCACCTGCCAGACATCCCGGAACCACCTGCCGAGCACGCCGGAGCCGCCTGCTCGATAGGCCGGCACCACCTGCCAGACAGGCCAAAATCAACAGCTGGCTATGCTAGAAACACCTGGCGGACAGTCCAAAATCACCTGCCTGGCATGCAGGAACCACCTCTCAGACGTAACAGAACCACGTTCCGGACACGCTGGAACCACATCCTGGACAGACTGGAACCACCTGCCGAGCTCGCCGGAACCACCTGCTCGACTGGCAGGACAATCGTGCCGGACACGCCAAAAGGAACTGCCGGCTACACCAGAACCACTTAACCGACACTCCAGAATCACCTGCCTGGCATGCCAGAACCACCTCTCAGACGTGCCAGAAGCACGTGCCGGACATGCCGGAACGACCTACGGGACAGACCGGAACCACCTGCCTGACATGCCGGAACCACCTGCCGAGCACGCCAGAGCCACCTGCTCCCCTTGCCGGAACCACCTGCCAGACAGGCCAAAATCAACAGCTGGCTGTGCGAGAACCACCTGGGGGACAGTCCGGAATCACCTGCCAGCCATGGCGGAACCACCTCTCAGACGTACCAGAACCACGTGCCGGACAATCTGGAAACACGTACTGGACAGACTGGAACCACCTGCCGGCCACGCCTGAACCACCTGCCGAGCACGACGGAACCACCTGCCGGACACGCCAAAATCACCTGCGGGCTACTCCACAACCACTTGGAGGACTCTCCGGGATGACCTGCCGGGCATGCTGGAACCACCTCTCAGACGCGCCAGAACCATGTGGCAGACAGTCCGGAATCACCTGTTGGGCATGTGGAACCACCTCTGAGACGTACCAGAACCACCTGCCGGACACGCCAAAATCACCTGCCGGCTACGCCAGAACCACTTGGCGGACACTCCGGAATCACCTGCCGGGCATGCCAGCACAACCTCTCAGAAGTGCCAGAAGCACGTGCCGGACAGGCCGGAACCATCTCCCGGACAGACTGGAACCACAGGAAACACTCGCCGGAACCACCTGCTTGACTCACCGGTCCCACCTGCAGGACACACCAAAATCACCTGCCCGCTACACCAGAACCACTTGGCGCACAAGCCGGAATCACGTGAAGGGCATGCCGGCACAACCTCACAGACGTGCCAGAACCTCCTGCCGGACACCTCAGAACCACCTGCCAGACAGACTGCAACCACCTGCCGGACACGCGGGAACCACCGGCTCGACCCGCCGGAACCACTGCCAGACATGCAAAATCACCTGCCGGCTACACCAGAACCACTTGGCAAACAATCCGGAATCACCTGAAGGGCATGCCGGAACCACCTCTCAGACATGCCAGAACCACGTGCCAATGACACCAGAAGCACCTGCCGAGCATGCCGGAACCACCTGCTCGACTCGCCAGAACCACCTGCCAGTCATGCAAAAATCACCTGCCGGCTTCGCCACAACCAGTTGGTGAACACTTCGCCATCACCTGCCGGGCTTGCTGGAACCACCTGCCGGTCACGTCAAAATCACCTGCCAACTACGCCAGAACCACTTGTCGACACTGCGGAAACACCTGTCGGGCCGGCCAGAACTACATCTCAGACGTGCCAGAACCTTGTGCGTGTGATGCCGGAACCACACCCCGAACAGACGGAAACCACCTGCCAGACCCGCCTGAACCACCTGCCGAGCACGCCGGAGCCACCTGTTCGACTCACCGGAAGCACCTGCCAGACAGGCCAAAATCAACAGCTGGCTATGCGAGAACCATCTGGCGGACAGTCCGGAATCACCTGCCGGGCATGCAGGAACCACCTCTCAGATGTAACGGAACCACGAGCCGGACACGCTGGAACCACGTCCTGGACAGACTGGAACCACCTGCCGAGCACTCCGGAACCACCTGCTCGACTCGCACGACCCACGTGCTGGACACGCCAAAATGAACTTTCGGCTACACCAGAACCACTTACCCGACACTCCAGAATCACCTGCCTGGCATGCCAGAACCACCTCTCACACGTTCCAGAAGCACGTGCCGGACATGCCGGAACGACCGATCGGACAGAACGGAACCACCTGCCAGACACGCCGGAACCACCTGTTGAACACGCCACAGCCACCTGCTCGACTCGCCGGATCCACCGGCCGGGCAGGCCAATATCAACTGCTGGCTATGCCAGAACCACCTGGGGGACAGTCCGGAATCACCTGCCAGCCATGGCGGAACCACCTCTCAGACGTACGAGAACCACGTGCCGGACAAGCTCGAAACACTTACTGGACAGACTGGAACCACCTGCCGGCCACGCCTGAACCACCTGCCGAGCACGACGGAACCACCTGCCGGACACGCCAAAATCACCTGCGGGGTACACCAGAACCACTTGGAGAACTCTCCGGGATGACCTGCCGTGCATGCTGGAACCACCTCTCAGACGTACCAGAAGCACGTGGCGGACACCCCAGCACCACCTGCCGGACAGACCGCAACCACCTGCCGGACAGGCCGGAACCACCGGCTCGACCCGCCGGAACCACCGCCAGACAGGCAAAATCACCTGCCGGCTACGCCAGAACCACTTGGCGAACACTCCGGAATCACCTGCCGGGCATGCCGGAACCACCTCTCAGACATGCCAGAACCACGTGCCAATGACCCCGGAAGCACCTGTCGAGCACGCCGGAACCACCTGCTCGACTCGCCAGAACCACCTGCCGGACACGCCAAAATCACCTGCCGGCTACGCCACAACCACTCGGCAGGCACTCCGGTATCAGCTGCCGGGCATGCCGGAACCACCTCTCAGAGGTGCCAGAACCACATGCCGGAGAGACTGGAAGCAACTGCCGAACTCGCCGGAAACACCTGCTGGACATGCCGGAACCACCTGCCTGACAGTCCAAAATCATATGCCGGCTATGCCAAAACCACTTGGTGGACGCTGCAGAATCTCCTGGAGGGCATGCCGGAACCACGTCATGGACAGACTGCAAACACCTGCCAGACACGCCAGAACCACCTTCTCGAGTCACCAGAACCACCTGCCGGACACGCCAAAATCACCTGCCGGCTACGCCACAACCAGTTGGTGAACACTTCGGAATCACCTGCCGCGCTTGCCGGAACCACCTGCCGGTCACGCCAAAATCACCTGCCGGCTACGCCAGAACCACTCGGCAGAGACTCCGGAACCACCTCCAGGACAGACCAGAATCACCTGCCGGACACGCCGGAACCACCTGCTCGACTCGCCAGAGCCACCTGCCGGACACGCCAAAATCACCTGCCGGCTACGCCAGAACCACTCGGCAGAGACTCCGGAACCACCTCCAGGACAGACCGGAATCACCTGCCGGACACGCCGGGACCACCTGCTTGACTCGCCAGAACCACCTGCCAGACACGCCAAAATCACCAGCCGGCTACTCCACAACCACTTGTCGAACACTCCAGAATCACCTGCCGGGCATGTTGGAAGCACCTCTCAGACGCGCCAGAACCATGTGGCAGAGAGTCCGGAATCACCTGTTGGGCATGTGGAACCACCTCTGAGACGTACCAGAACCACCTGCCGGACACGCCAAAATCACCTGCCGGCTATGCCAGAACCACTTGGCGGACACTCCGGAATCACCTGCCGGGCATGCCAGAACCAGCTCTCAGACACACCAGAACCACATGCTGGACACGCCGGAAGCACCTGCTGAGCATGCCTGAGCCACCTGCTCGACTCGCAAGAAACACCTGCCGGACACACCAAAATCACCTGCCGAGTACGCCAGAACCACTTGGCGGACACTCCGGAATCACAGGTCGGGCATGCCAGAACCACCTCTCAGACTTGCCAGAACCATGGTCCGGACACGCCGGTACCACCTGCCGAGTATGCCGGAACCACCTGATCCACTCCCGAGGACCACCTGCTGGACACGCCAAAATCACCTGCTGGCTACGCCAGAACCACTCGGCAGACACTCCGGAATAACCTGCCAGGCATGCCGGAACCACCTATTAGACATGCCAGAAGGACGTGTCGGACACGCCAGAAACACCTACCGGACAGACCGGAACCACCTGCCAGACATCCCGGAACCACCTGCCGAGCACGCCGGAGCCGCCTGCTCGATAGGCCGGAACCACCTGCCAGACAGGCCAAAATCAACAGCTGGCTATGCTAGAAACACCTGGCGGACAGTCCAAAATCACCTGCCTGGCATGCAGGAACCACCTCTCAGACGTAACAGAACCACATTCCGGACACGCTGGAACCACATCCTGGACAGACTGGAACCACCTGCCGAGCTCGCCGGAACCACCTGCTCGACTGGCAGGACAATCGTGCCGGACACGCCAAAAGGAACTGCCGGCTACACCAGAACCACTTAACCGACACTCCAGAATCACTTGCCTGGCATGCCAGAACCACCTCTCAGACGTGCCAGAAGCACGTGCCGGACATGCCGGAACGACCTACGGGACAGACCGGAACCACCTGCCTGACATGCCGGAACCACCTGCCGAGCACGCCAGAGCCACCTGCTCCCCTTGCCGGAACCACCTGCCAGACAGGCCAAAATCAACAGCTGGCTGTGCGAGAACCACCTGGGGGACAGTCCGGAATCACCTGCCAGCCATGGCGGAACCACCTCTCAGACGTACCAGAACCACGTGCCGGACAATCTGGAAACACGTACTGGACAGACTGGAACCACCTGCCGGCCACGCCTGAACCACCTGCCGAGCACGACGGAACCACCTGCCGGACATGCCAAAATCACCTTCGGGCTACTCCACAACCACTTGGAGGACTCTCCGGGATGACCTGCCGGGCATGCTGGAACCACCTCTCAGACGCGCCAGAACCATGTGGCAGACAGTCCGGAATCACCTGTTGGGCATGTGGAACCACCTCTGAGACGTACCAGAACCACCTGCCGGACACGCCAAAATCACCTGCCGGCTACGCCAGAACCACTTGGCGGACACTCCGGAATCACCTGCCGGGCATGCCAGCACAACCTCTCAGAAGTGCCAGAAGCACGTGCCGGACAGGCCGGAACCATCTCCCGGACAGACTGGAACCACAGGAAACACTCGCCGGAACCACCTGCTTGACTCACCGGTCCCACCTGCAGGACACACCAAAATCACCTGCCCGCTACACCAGAACCACTTGGCGCACAAGCCGGAATCACGTGAAGGGCATGCCGGCACAACCTCACAGACGTGCCAGAACCTCCTGCCGGACACCTCAGAACCACCTGCCAGACAGACTGCAACCACCTGCCGGACACGCGGGAACCACCGGCTCGACCCGCCGGAACCACTGCCAGACATGCAAAATCACCTGCCGGCTACACCAGAACCACTTGGCAAACAATCCGGAATCACCTGAAGGGCATGCCGGAACCACCTCTCAGACATGCCAGAACCACGTGCCAATGACACCAGAAGCACCTGCCGAGCATGCCGGAACCACCTGCTCGACTCGCCAGAACCACCTGCCAGTCATGCAAAAATCACCTGCCGGCTTCGCCACAACCAGTTGGTGAACACTTCCCCATCACCTGCCGGGCTTGCTGGAACCACCTGACGGTCACGTCAAAATCACCTGCCAACTACGCCAGAACCACTTGTCGACACTGCGGAAACACCTGTCGGGCCGGCCAGAACTACATCTCAGACGTGCCAGAACCTTGTGCGTGTGATGCCGGAACCACACCCCGAACAGACGGAAACCACCTGCCAGACCCGCCTGAACCACCTGCCGAGCACGCCGGAGCCACCTGTTCGACTCACCGGAAGCACCTGCCAGACAGGCCAAAATCAACAGCTGGCTATGCGAGAACCATCTGGCGGACAGTCCGGAATCACCTGCCGGGCATGCAGGAACCACCTCTCAGATGTAACGGAACCACGAGCCGGACACGCTGGAACCACGTCCTGGACAGACTGGAACCACCTGCCGAGCACTCCGGAACCACCTGCTCGACTCGCACGACCCACGTGCTGGACACGCCAAAATGAACTTTCGGCTACACCAGAACCACTTACCCGACACTCCAGAATCACCTGCCTGGCATGCCAGAACCACCTCTCACACGTTGCAGAAGCACGTGCCGGACATGCCGGAACGACCGATCGGACAGAACGGAACCACCTGCCAGACACGCCGGAACCACCTGTTGAACACGCCACAGCCACCTGCTCGACTCGCCGGATCCACCGGCCGGACAGGCCAATATCAACAGCTGGCTATGCCAGAACCACCTGGGGGACGGTCCGGAATCACCTGCCAGCCATGGCGGAACCACCTCTCAGACGTACAAGAACCACGTGCCGGACAAGCTGGAAACACTTACTGGACAGACTGGAACCACCTGCCGGCCACTCCTGAACCACCTGCCGAGCACGACGGAACCACCTGCCGGACACGCCAAAATCACCTGCGGGGTACACCAGAACCACTTGGAGAACTCTCCGGGATGACCTGCCGGGCATGCTGGAACCACCTCTCAGACGTACCAGAAGCACGTGGCGGACACCCCAGCACCACCTGCCGGACAGACCGCAACCACCTGCCGGACAGGCCGGAACCACCGGCTCGACCCGCCGGAACCACCGCCAGACATGCAAAATCACCTGCCGGCTACGCCAGAACCACTTGGCGAACACTCCGGAATCACCTGCCGGGCATGCCGGAACCACCTCTCAGACATGCCAGAACCACGTGCCAATGACCCCGGAAGCACCTGTCGAGCACACCGGAACCACCTGCTCGACTCGCCAGAACCACCTGCCGGACACGCCAAAATCACCTGCCGGCTACGCCACAACCACTCGGCAGGCACTCCGGTATCAGCTGCCGGGCATGCCGGAACCACCTCTCAGAGGTGCCAGAACCACATGCCGGAGAGACTGGAAGCAACTGCCGAACTCGCCGGAAACACCTGCTGGACATGCCGGAACCACCTGCCTGACAGTCCAAAATCATATGCCGGCTATGCCAAAACCACTTGGTGGACGCTCCAGAATCTCCTGGAGGGCATGCCGGAACCACGTCATGGACAGACTGCAAACACCTGCCAGACACGCCAGAACCACCTTCTCGAGTCGCCAGAACCACCTGCCGGACACGCCAAAATCACCTGCCGGCTACGCCACAACCAGTTGGTGAACACTTCGGAATCACCTGCCGCGCTTGCCGGAACCACCTGCCGGTCACGCCAAAATCTCCTGCCGAGTACGCCAGAACCACTTGGCGGACACTCCGGAATCACAGGTCGGGCATGCCAGAACCACCTCTCAGACTTGCCAGAACCATGGTCCGGACACGCCGGTACCACCTGCCGAGTATGCCGGAACCACCTGATCCACTCCCGAGGACCACCTGCTGGACACGCCAAAATCACCTGCTGGCTACGCCAGAACCACTCGGCAGACACTCCGGAATAACCTGCCAGGCATGCCGGAACCACCTATTAGACATGCCAGAAGGACGTGTCGGACACGCCGGAAACACCTACCGGACAGACCGGAACCACCTGCCAGACATCCAGGAACCACCTGCCGAGCACGCCGGAGCTGCGTGCTCGATAGGCCGGAACCACCTGCCAGACAGGCCAAAATCAACAGCTGGCTATGCTAGAAACACCTGGCGGACAGTCCAAAATCACCTGCCTGGCATGCAGGAACCACCTCTCAGACGTAACAGAACCACGTTCCGGACACGCTGGAACCACATCCTGGACAGACTGGAACCACCTGCCGAGCTCGCCGGAACCACCTGCTCGACTGGCAGGACAATCGTGCCGGACACGCCAAAAGGAACTGCCGGCTACACCAGAACCACTTAACCGACACTCCAGAATCACCTGCCTGGCATGCCAGAACCACCTCTCAGACGTGCCAGAAGCACGTGCCGGACATGCCGGAACGACCTACGGGACAGACTGGAACCACCTGCCTGACATGCCGGAACCACCTGCCGAGCACGCCAGAGCCACCTGCTCCCCTTGCCGGAACCACCTGCCAGACAGGCCAAAATCAACAGCTGGCTGTGCGAGAACCACCTGGGGGACAGTCCGGAATCACCTGCCAGCCATGGCGGAACCACCTCTCAGACGTACCAGAACCACGTGCCGGACAATCTGGAAACACGTACTGGACAGACTGGAACCACCTGCCGGCCACGCCTGAACCACCTGCCGAGCACGACGGAACCACCTGCCGGACACGCCAAAATCACCTGCGGGCTACTCCACAACCACTTGGAGGACTCTCCGGGATGACCTGCCGGGCATGCTGGAACCACCTCTCAGACGCGCCAGAACCATGTGGCAGACAGTCCGGAATCACCTGTTGGGCATGTGGAACCACCTCTGAGACGTACCAGAACCACCTGCCGGACACGCCAAAATCACCTGCCGGCTACGCCAGAACCACTTGGCGGACACTCCGGAATCACCTGCCGGGCATGCCAGCACAACCTCTCAGAAGTGCCAGAAGCACGTGCCGGACAGGCCGGAACCATCTCCCGGACAGACTGGAACCACAGGAAACACTCGCCGGAACCACCTGCTTGACTCACCGGTCCCACCTGCAGGACACACCAAAATCACCTGCCCGCTACACCAGAACCACTTGGCGCACAAGCCGGAATCACGTGAAGGGCATGCCGGCACAACCTCACAGACGTGCCAGAACCTCCTGCCGGACACCTCAGAACCACCTGCCAGACAGACTGCAACCACCTGCCGGACACGCGGGAACCACCGGCTCGACCCGCCGGAACCACTGCCAGACATGCAAAATCACCTGCCGGCTACACCAGAACCACTTGGCAAACAATCCGGAATCACCTGAAGGGCATGCCGGAACCACCTCTCAGACATGCCAGAACCACGTGCCAATGACACCAGAAGCACCTGCCGAGCATGCCGGAACCACCTGCTCGACTCGCCAGAACCACCTGCCAGTCATGCAAAAATCACCTGCCGGCTTCGCCACAACCAGTTGGTGAACACTTCCCCATCACCTGCCGGGCTTGCTGGAACCACCTGACGGTCACGTCAAAATCACCTGCCAACTACGCCAGAACCACTTGTCGACACTGCGGAAACACCTGTCGGGCCAGCCAGAACTACATCTCAGACGTGCCAGAACCTTGTGCGTGTGATGCCGGAACCACACCCCGAACAGACGGAAACCACCTGCCAGACCCGCCTGAACCACCTGCCGAGCACGCCGGAGCCACCTGTTCGACTCACGGGAAGCACCTGCCAGACAGGCCAAAATCAACAGCTGGCTATGCGAGAACCATCTGGCGGACAGTCCGGAATCACCTGCCGGGCATGCAGGAACCACCTCTCAGATGTAACGGAACCACGAGCCGGACACGCTGGAACCACGTCCTGGACAGACTGGAACCACCTGCCGAGCACTCCGGAACCACCTGCTCGACTCGCACGACCCACGTGCTGGACACGCCAAAATGAACTTTCGGCTACACCAGAACCACTTACCCGACACTCCAGAATCACCTGCCTGGCATGCCAGAACCACCTCTCACACGTTGCAGAAGCACGTGCCGGACATGCCGGAACGACCCATCGGACAGAACGGAACCACCTGCCAGACACGCCGGAACCACCTGCTGAACACGCCACAGCCACCTGCTCGACTCGCCGGATCCACCGGCCGGACAGGCCAATATCAACTGCTGGCTATGCCAGAACCACCTGGGGGACAGTCCGGAATCACCTGCCAGCCATGGCGGAACCACCTCTCAGACGTACGAGAACCACGTGCCGGACAAGCTCGAAACACTTACTGGACAGACTGGAACCACCTGCCGGCCACGCCTGAACCACCTGCCGAGCACGACGGAACCACCTGCCGGACACGCCAAAATCACCTGCGGGGTACACCAGAACCACTTGGAGAACTCTCCGGGATGACCTGCCGGGCATGCTGGAACCACCTCTCAGACGTACCAGAAGCACGTGGCGGACACCCCAGCACCACCTGCCGGACAGACCGCAACCACCTGCCGGACAGGCCGGAACCACCGGCTCGACCCGACGGAACCACCGCCAGACATGCAAAATCACCTGCCGGCTACGCCAGAACCACTTGGCGAACACTCCGGAATCACCTGCCGGGCATGCCGGAACCACCTCTCAGACATGCCAGAACCACGTGCCAATGACCCCGGAAGCACCTGTCGAGCACGCCGGAACCACCTGCTCGACTCGCCAGAACCACCTGCCGGACACGCCAAAATCACCTGCCGGCTACGCCACAACCACTCGGCAGGCACTCCGGTATCAGCTGCCGGGCATGCCGGAACCACCTCTCAGAGGTGCCAGAACCACATGCCGGAGAGACTGGAAGCAACTGCCGAACTCGCCGGAAACACCTGCTGGACATGCCGGAACCACCTGCCTGACAGTCCAAAATCATATGCCGGCTATGCCAAAACCACTTGGTGGACGCTCCAGAATCTCCTGGAGGGCATGCCGGAACCACGTCATGGACAGACTGCAAACACCTGCCAGACACGCCAGAACCACCTTCTCGAGTCGCCAGAACCACCTGCCGGACACGCCAAAATCACCTGCCGGCTACGCCACAACCAGTTGGTGAACACTTCGGAATCACCTGCCGCGCTTGCCGGAACCACCTGCCGGTCACGCCAAAATCACCTGCCGGCTACGCCAGAACCACTCGGCAGAGACTCCGGAACCACCTCCAGGACAGACCAGAATCACCTGCCGGACACGCCGGAACCACCTGCTCGACTCGCCAGAGCCACCTGCCGGACACGCCAAAATCACCTGCCGGCTACGCCAGAACCACTCGGCAGAGACTCCGGAACCACCTCCAGGACAGACCGGAATCACCTGCCGGACACGCCGGGACCACCTGCTTGACTCGCCAGAACCACCTGCCGGACACGCCAAAATCACCAGCCGGCTACTCCACAACCACTTGTCGAACACTCCAGAATCACCTGCCGGGCATGTTGGAAGCACCTCTCAGACGCGCCAGAACCATGTGGCAGAGAGTCCGGAATCACCTGTTGGGCATGTGGAACCACCTCTGAGACGTACCAGAACCACCTGCCGGACACGCCAAAATCACCTGCCGGCTATGCCAGAACCACTTGGCGGACACTCCGGAATCACCTGCCGGGCATGCCAGAACCAGCTCTCAGACACACCAGAACCACATGCTGGACACGCCGGAAGCACCTGCTGAGCATGCCTGAGCCACCTGCTCGACTCGCAAGAAACACCTGCCGGACACGCCAAAATCACCTGCCGAGTACGCCAGAACCACTTGGCGGACACTCCGGAATCACAGGTCGGGCATGACAGAACCACCTCTCAGACTTGCCAGAACCATGGTCCGGACACGCCGGTACCACCTGCCGAGTATGCCGGAACCACCTGATCCACTCCCGAGGACCACCTGCTGGACACGCCAAAATCACCTGCTGGCTACGCCAGAACCACTCGGCAGACACTCCGGAATAACCTGCCAGGCATGCCGGAACCACCTATTAGACATGCCAGAAGGACGTGTCGGACACGCCGGAAACACCTACCGGACAGACCGGAACCACCTGCCAGACATCCCGGAACCACCTGCCGAGCACGCCGGAGCCGCCTGCTCGATAGGCCGGAACCACCTGCCAGACAGGCCAAAATCAACAGCTGGCTATGCTAGAAACACCTGGCGGACAGTCCAAAATCACCTGCCTGGCATGCAGGAACCACCTCTCAGACGTAACAGAACCACGTTCCGGACACGCTGGAACCACATCCTGGACAGACTGGAACCACCTGCCGAGCTCGCCGGAACCACCTGCTCGACTGGCAGGACAATCGTGCCAGACACGCCAAAAGGAACTGCCGGCTACACCAGAACCACTTAACCGACACTCCAGAATCACCTGCCTGGCATGCCAGAACCACCTCTCAGACGTGCCAGAAGCACGTGCCGGACATGCCGGAACGACCTACGGGACAGACCGGAACCACCTGCCTGACATGCCGGAACCACCTGCCGAGCACGCCAGAGCCACCTGCTCCCCTTGCCGGAACCACCTGCCAGACAGGCCAAAATCAACAGCTGGCTGTGCGAGAACCACCTGGGGGACAGTCCGGAATCACCTGCCAGCCATGGCGGAACCACCTCTCAGACGTACCAGAACCACGTGCCGGACAATCTGGAAACACGTACTGGACAGACTGGAACCACCTGCCGGCCACGCCTGAACCACCTGCCGAGCACGACGGAACCACCTGCCGGACATGCCAAAATCACCTGCGGGCTACTCCACAACCACTTGGAGGACTCTCCGGGATGACCTGCCGGGCATGCTGGAACCACCTCTCAGACGCGCCAGAACCATGTGGCAGACAGTCCGGAATCACCTGTTGGGCATGTGGAACCACCTCTGAGACGTACCAGAACCACCTGCCGGACACGCCAAAATCACCTGCCGGCTACGCCAGAACCACTTGGCGGACACTCCGGAATCACCTGCCGGGCATGCCAGCACAACCTCTCAGAAGTGCCAGAAGCACGTGCCGGACAGGCCGGAACCATCTCCCGGACAGACTGGAACCACAGGAAACACTCGCCGGAACCACCTGCTTGACTCACCGGTCCCACCTGCAGGACACACCAAAATCACCTGCCCGCTACACCAGAACCACTTGGCGCACAAGCCGGAATCACGTGAAGGGCATGCCGGCACAACCTCACAGACGTGCCAGAACCTCCTGCCGGACACCTCAGAACCACCTGCCAGACAGACTGCAACCACCTGCCGGACACGCGGGAACCACCGGCTCGACCCACCGGAACCACTGCCAGACATGCAAAATCACCTGCCGGCTACACCAGAACCACTTGGCAAACAATCCGGAATCACCTGAAGGGCATGCCGGAACCACCTCTCAGACATGCCAGAACCACGTGCCAATGACACCAGAAGCACCTGCCGAGCATGCCGGAACCACCTGCTCGACTCGCCAGAACCACCTGCCAGTCATGCGAAAATCACCTGCCGGCTTCGCCACAACCAGTTGGTGAACACTTCCCCATCACCTGCCAGGCTTGCTGGAACCACCTGACGGTCACGTCAAAATCACCTGCCAACTACGCCAGAACCACTTGTCGACACTGCGGAAACACCTGTCGGGCCGGCCAGAACTACATCTCAGACGTGCCAGAACCTTGTGCGTGTGATGCCGGAACCACACCCCGAACAGACGGAAACCACCTGCCAGACCCGCCTGAACCACCTGCCGAGCACGCCGGAGCCACCTGTTCGACTCACCGGAAGCACCTGCCAGACAGGCCAAAATCAACAGCTGGCTATGCGAGAACCATCTGGCGGACAGTCCGGAATCACCTGCCGGGCATGCAGGAACCACCTCTCAGATGTAACGGAACCACGAGCCGGACACGCTGGAACCACGTCCTGGACAGACTGGAACCACCTGCCGAGCACTCCGGAACCACCTGCTCGACTCGCACGACCCACGTGCTGGACACGCCAAAATGAACTTTCGGCTACACCAGAACCACTTACCCGACACTCCAGAATCACCTGCCTGGCATGCCAGAACCACCTCTCACACGTTCCAGAAGCACGTGCCGGACATGCCGGAACGACCGATCGGACAGAACGGAACCACCTGCCAGACACGCCGGAACCACCTGCTGAACACGCCACAGCCACCTGCTCGACTCGCCGGATCCACCGGCCGGACAGGCCAATATCAACTGCTGGCTATGCCAGAACCACCTGGGGGACAGTCCGGAATCACCTGCCAGCCATGGCGGAACCACCTCTCAGACGTACAAGAACCACGTGCCGGACAAGCTGGAAACACTTACTGGACAGACTGGAACCACCTGCCGGCCACGCCTGAACCACCTGCCGAGCACGATGGAACCACCTGCCGGACACGCCAAAATCACCTGCGGGGTACACCAGAACCACTTGGAGAACTCTCCGGGATGACCTGCCGGGCATGCTGGAACCACCTCTCAGACGTACCAGAAGCACGTGGCGGACACCCCAGCACCACCTGCCGGACAGACCGCAACCACCTGCCGGACAGGCCGGAACCACCGGCTCGACCCACCGGAACCACCGCCAGACATGCAAAATCACCTGCCGGCTACGCCAGAACCACTTGGCGAACACTCCGGAATCACCTGCCGGGCATGCCGGAACCACCTCTCAGACATGCCAGAACCACGTGCCAATGACCCCGGAAGCACCTGTCGAGCACGCCGGAACCACCTGCTCGACTCGCCAGAACCACCTGCCGGACACGCAAAAATCACCTGCCGGCTACGCCACAACCACTCGGCAGGCACTCCGGTATCAGCTGCCGGGCATGCCGGAACCACCTCTCAGAGGTGCCAGAACCACATGCCGGAGAGACTGGAAGCAACTGCCGAACTCGCCGGAAACACCTGCTGGACATGCCGGAACCACCTGCCTGACAGTCCAAAATCATATGCCGGCTATGCCAAAACCACTTGGTGGACGCTCCAGAATCTCCTGGAGGGCATGCCGGAACCACGTCATGGACAGACTGCAAACACCTGCCAGACACGCCAGAACCACCTTCTCGAGTCGCCAGAACCACCTGCCGGACACGCCAAAATCACCTGCCGGCTACGCCACAACCAGTTGGTGAACACTTCGGAATCACCTGCCGCGCTTGCCGGAACCACCTGCCGGTCACGCCAAAATCACCTGCCGGCTACGCCAGAACCACTCGGCAGAGACTCCGGAACCACCTCCAGGACAGACCAGAATCACCTGCCGGACACGCCGGAACCACCTGCTCGACTCGCCAGAGCCACCTGCCGGACACGCCAAAATCACCTGCCGGCTACGCCAGAACCACTCGGCAGAGACTCCGGAACCACCTCCAGGACAGACCGGAATCACCTGCCGGACACGCCGGGACCACCTGCTTGACTCGCCAGAACCACCTGCCAGACACGCCAAAATCACCAGCCGGCTACTCCACAACCACTTGTCGAACACTCCAGAATCACCTGCCGGGCATGTTGGAAGCACCTCTCAGACGCGCCAGAACCATGTGGCAGAGAGTCCGGAATCACCTGTTGGGCATGTGGAACCACCTCTGAGACGTACCAGAACCACCTGCCGGACACGCCAAAATCACCTGCCGGCTATGCCAGAACCACTTGGCGGACACTCCGGAATCACCTGCCGGGCATGCCAGAACCAGCTCTCAGACACACCAGAACCACATGCTGGACACGCCGGAAGCACCTGCTGAGCATGCCTGAGCCACCTGCTCGACTCGCAAGAAACACCTGCCGGACACGCCAAAATCACCTGCCGAGTACGCCAGAACCACTTGGCGGACACTCCAGAATCACAGGTCGGGCATGCCAGAACCACCTCTCAGACTTGCCAGAACCATGGTCCGGACACGCCGGTACCACCTGCCGAGTATGCCGGAACCACCTGATCCACTCCCGAGGACCACCTGCTGGACACGCCAAAATCACCTGCTGGCTACGCCAGAACCACTCGGCAGACACTCCGGAATAACCTGCCAGGCATGCCGGAACCACCTATTAGACATGCCAGAAGGACGTGTCGGACACGCCGGAAACACCTACCGGACAGACCGGAACCACCTGCCAGACATCCCGGAACCACCTGCCGAGCACGCCGGAGCTGCGTGCTCGATAGGCCGGAACCACCTGCCAGACAGGCCAAAATCAACAGCTGGCTATGCTAGAAACACCTGGCGGACAGTCCAAAATCACCTGCCTGGCATGCAGGAACCACCTCTCAGACGTAACAGAACCACGTTCCGGACACGCTGGAACCACATCCTGGACAGACTGAACCACCTGCCGAGCTCGCCGGAACCACCTGCTCGACTGGCAGGACAATCGTGCCGGACACGCCAAAAGGAACTGCCGGCTACACCAGAACCACTTAACCGACACTCCAGAATCACCTGCCTGGCATGCCAGAACCACCTCTCAGACGTGCCAGAAGCACGTGCCGGACATGCCGGGACGACCTACGGGACAGACCGGAACCACCTGCCTGACATGCCGGAACCACCTGCCGAGCACGCCAGAGCCACCTGCTCCCCTTGCTGGAACCACCTGCCAGACAGGCCAAAATCAACAGCTGGCTGTGCGAGAACCACCTGGGGGACAGTCCGGAATCACCTGCCAGCCATGGCGGAACCACCTCTCAGACGTACCAGAACCACGTGCCGGACAATCTGGAAACACGTACTGGACAGACTGGAACCACCTGCCGGCCACGCCTGAACCACCTGCCGAGCACGACGGAACCACCTGCCGGACACGCCAAAATCACCTGCGGGCTACTCCACAACCACTTGGAGGACTCTCCGGGATGACCTGCCGGGCATGCTGGAACCACCTCTCAGACGCGCCAGAACCATGTGGCAGACAGTCCGGAATCACCTGTTGGGCATGTGGAACCACCTCTGAGACGTACCAGAACCACCTGCCGGACACGCCAAAATCACCTGCCGGCTACGCCAGAACCACTTGGCGGACACTCCGGAATCACCTGCCGGGCATGCCAGCACAACCTCTCAGAAGTGCCAGAAGCACGTGCCGGACAGGCCGGAACCATCTCCCGGACAGACTGGAACCACAGGAAACACTCGCCGGAACCACCTGCTTGACTCACCGGTCCCACCTGCAGGACACACCAAAATCACCTGCCCGCTACACCAGAACCACTTGGCGCACAAGCCGGAATCACGTGAAGGGCATGCCGGCACAACCTCACAGACGTGCCAGAACCTCCTGCCGGACACCTCAGAACCACCTGCCAGACAGACTGCAACCACCTGCCGGACACGCGGGAACCACCGGCTCGACCCGCCGGAACCACTGCCAGACATGCAAAATCACCTGCCGGCTACACCGGAACCACTTGGCAAACAATCCGGAATCACCTGAAGGGCATGCCGGAACCACCTCTCAGACATGCCAGAACCACGTGCCAATGACACCAGAAGCACCTGCCGAGCATGCCGGAACCACCTGCTCGACTCGCCAGAACCACCTGCCAGTCATGCAAAAATCACCTGCCGGCTTCACCACAACCAGTTGGTGAACACTTCCCCATCACCTGCCAGGCTTGCTGGAACCACCTGCCGGTCACGTCAAAATCACCTGCCAACTACGCCAGAACCACTTGTCGACACTGCGGAAACACCTGTCGGGCCGGCCAGAACTACATCTCAGACGTGCCAGAACCTTGTGCGTGTGATGCCGGAACCACACCCCGAACAGACGGAAACCACCTGCCAGACCCGCCTGAACCACCTGCCGAGCACGCCGGAGCCACCTGTTCGACTCACCGGAAGCACCTGCCAGACAGGCCAAAATCAACAGCTGGCTATGCGAGAACCATCTGGCGGACAGTCCGGAATCACCTGCCGGGCATGCAGGAACCACCTCTCAGATGTAACGGAACCACGAGCCGGACACGCTGGAACCACGTCCTGGACAGACTGGAACCACCTGCCGAGCACTCCGGAACCACCTGCTCGACTCGCACGACCCACGTGCTGGACACGCCAAAATGAACTTTCGGCTACACCAGAACCACTTACCCGACACTCCAGAATCACCTGCCTGGCATGCCAGAACCACCTCTCACACGTTGCAGAAGCACGTGCCGGACATGCCGGAACGACCGATCGGACAGAACGGAACCACCTGCCAGACACGCCGGAACCACCTGCTGAACACGCCACAGCCACCTGCTCGACTCGCCGGATCCACCGGCCGGACAGGCCAATATCAACTGCTGGCTATGCCAGAACCACCTGGGGGACAGTCCGGAATCACCTGCCAGCCATGGCGGAACCACCTCTCAGACGTACAAGAACCACGTGCCGGACAAGCTCGAAACACTTACTGGACAGACTGGAACCACCTGCCGGCCACGCCTGAATCACCTGCCGAGCACGATGGAACCACCTGCCGGACACGCCAAAATCACCTGCGGGGTACACCAGAACCACTTGGAGAACTCTCCGGGATGACCTGCCGGGCATGCTGGAACCACCTCTCAGACGTACCAGAAGCACGTGGCGGACACCCCAGCACCACCTGCCGGACAGACCGCAACCACCTGCCGGACAGGCCGGAACCACCGGCTCGACCCACCGGAACCACCGCCAGACATGCAAAATCACCTGCCGGCTACGCCAGAACCACTTGGCGAACACTCCGGAATCACCTGCCGGGCATGCCGGAACCACCTCTCAGACATGCCAGAACCACGTGCCAATGACCCCGGAAGCACCTGTCGAGCACGCCGGAACCACCTGCTCGACTCGCCAGAACCACCTGCCGGACACGCAAAAATCACCTGCCGGCTACGCCACAACCACTCGGCAGGCACTCCGGTATCAGCTGCCGGGCATGCCGGAACCACCTCTCAGAGGTGCCAGAACCACATGCCGGAGAGACTGGAAGCAACTGCCGAACTCGCCGGAAACACCTGCTGGACATGCCGGAACCACCTGCCTGACAGTCCAAAATCATATGCCGGCTATGCCAAAACCACTTGGTGGACGCTCCAGAATCTCCTGGAGGGCATGCCGGAACCACGTCATGGACAGACTGCAAACACCTGCCAGACACGCCAGAACCACCTTCTCGAGTCGCCAGAACCACCTGCCGGACACGCCAAAATCACCTGCCGGCTACGCCACAACCAGTTGGTGAACACTTCGGAATCACCTGCCGCGCTTGCCGGAACCACCTGCCGGTCACGCCAAAATCACCTGCCGGCTACGCCAGAACCACTCGGCAGAGACTCCGGAACCACCTCCAGGACAGACCAGAATCACCTGCCGGACATGCCGGAACCACCTGCTCGACTCGCCAGAGCCACCTGCCGGACACGCCAAAATCACCTGCCGGCTACGCCAGAACCACTCGGCAGAGACTCCGGAACCACCTCCAGGACAGACCGGAATCACCTGCCGGACACGCCGGGACCACCCTCTTGACTCGCCAGAACCACCTGCCAGACACGCCAAAATCACCAGCCGGCTACTCCACAACCACTTGTCGAACACTCCAGAATCACCTGCCGGGCATGTTGGAAGCACCTCTCAGACGCGCCAGAACCATGTGGCAGAGAGTCCGGAATCACCTGTTGGGCATGTGGAACCACCTCTGAGACGTACCAGAACCACCTGCCGGACACGCCAAAATCACCTGCCGGCTATGCCAGAACCACTTGGCGGACACTCCGGAATCACCTGCCGGGCATGCCAGAACCAGCTCTCAGACACACCAGAACCACATGCTGGACACGCCGGAAGCACCTGCTGAGCATGCCTGAGCCACCTGCTCGACTCGCAAGAAACACCTGCCGGACACGCCAAAATCACCTGCCGAGTACGCCAGAACCACTTGGCGGACACTCCAGAATCACAGGTCGGGCATGCCAGAACCACCTCTCAGACTTGCCAGAACCATGGTCCGGACACGCCGGTACCACCTGCCGAGTATGCCGGAACCACCTGATCCACTCCCGAGGACCACCTGCTGGACACGCCAAAATCACCTGCTGGCTACGCCAGAACCACTCGGCAGACACTCCGGAATAACCTGCCAGGCATGCCGGAACCACCTATTAGACATGCCAGAAGGACGTGTCGGACACGCCGGAAACACCTACCGGACAGACCGGAACCACCTGCCAGACATCCCGGAACCACCTGCCGAGCACGCCGGAGCTGCGTGCTCGATAGGCCGGAACCACCTGCCAGACAGGCCAAAATCAACAGCTGGCTATGCTAGAAACACCTGGCGGACAGTCCAAAATCACCTGCCTGGCATGCAGGAACCACCTCTCAGACGTAACAGAACCACGTTCCGGACACGCTGGAACCACATCCTGGACAGACTGAACCACCTGCCGAGCTCGCCGGAACCACCTGCTCGACTGGCAGGACAATCGTGCCGGACACGCCAAAAGGAACTGCCGGCTACACCAGAACCACTTAACCGACACTCCAGAATCACCTGCCTGGCATGCCAGAACCACCTCTCAGACGTGCCAGAAGCACGTGCCGGACATGCCGGGACGACCTACGGGACAGACCGGAACCACCTGCCTGACATGCCGGAACCACCTGCCGAGCACGCCAGAGCCACCTGCTCCCCTTGCTGGAACCACCTGCCAGACAGGCCAAAATCAACAGCTGGCTGTGCGAGAACCACCTGGGGGACAGTCCGGAATCACCTGCCAGCCATGGCGGAACCACCTCTCAGACGTACCAGAACCACGTGCCGGACAATCTGGAAACACGTACTGGACAGACTGGAACCACCTGCCGGCCACGCCTGAACCACCTGCCGAGCACGACGGAACCACCTGCCGGACACGCCAAAATCACCTGCGGGCTACTCCACAACCACTTGGAGGACTCTCCGGGATGACCTGCCGGGCATGCTGGAACCACCTCTCAGACGCGCCAGAACCATGTGGCAGACAGTCCGGAATCACCTGTTGGGCATGTGGAACCACCTCTGAGACGTACCAGAACCACCTGCCGGACACGCCAAAATCACCTGCCGGCTACGCCAGAACCACTTGGCGGACACTCCGGAATCACCTGCCGGGCATGCCAGCACAACCTCTCAGAAGTGCCAGAAGCACGTGCCGGACAGGCCGGAACCATCTCCCGGACAGACTGGAACCACAGGAAACACTCGCCGGAACCACCTGCTTGACTCACCGGTCCCACCTGCAGGACACACCAAAATCACCTGCCCGCTACACCAGAACCACTTGGCGCACAAGCCGGAATCACGTGAAGGGCATGCCGGCACAACCTCACAGACGTGCCAGAACCTCCTGCCGGACACCTCAGAACCACCTGCCAGACAGACTGCAACCACCTGCCGGACACGCGGGAACCACCGGCTCGACCCGCCGGAACCACTGCCAGACATGCAAAATCACCTGCCGGCTACACCAGAACCACTTGGCAAACAATCCGGAATCACCTGAAGGGCATGCCGGAACCACCTCTCAGACATGCCAGAACCACGTGCCAATGACACCAGAAGCACCTGCCGAGCATGCCGGAACCACCTGCTCGACTCGCCAGAACCACCTGCCAGTCATGCAAAAATCACCTGCCGGCTTCGCCACAACCAGTTGGTGAACACTTCCCCATCACCTGCCGGGCTTGCTGGAACCACCTGCCGGTCACGTCAAAATCACCTGCCAACTACGCCAGAACCACTTGTCGACACTGCGGAAACACCTGTCGGGCCGGCCAGAACTACATCTCAGACGTGCCAGAACCTTGTGCGTGTGATGCCGGAACCACACCCCGAACAGACGGAAACCACCTGCCAGACCCGCCTGAACCACCTGCCGAGCACGCCGGAGCCACCTGTTCGACTCACCGGAAGCACCTGCCAGACAGGCCAAAATCAACAGCTGGCTATGCGAGAACCATCTGGCGGACAGTCCGGAATCACCTGCCGGGCATGCAGGAACCACCTCTCAGATGTAACGGAACCACGAGCCGGACACGCTGGAACCACGTCCTGGACAGACTGGAACCACCTGCCGAGCACTCCGGAACCACCTGCTCGACTCGCACGACCCACGTGCTGGACACGCCAAAATGAACTTTCGGCTACACCAGAACCACTTACCCGACACTCCAGAATCACCTGCCTGGCATGCCAGAACCACCTCTCACACGTTGCAGAAGCACGTGCCGGACATGCCGGAACGACCGATCGGACAGAACGGAACCACCTGCCAGACACGCCGGAACCACCTGCTGAACACGCCACAGCCACCTGCTCGACTCGCCGGATCCACCGGCCGGACAGGCCAATATCAACTGCTGGCTATGCCAGAACCACCTGGGGGACAGTCCGGAATCACCTGCCAGCCATGGCGGAACCACCTCTCAGACGTACAAGAACCACGTGCCGGACAAGCTCGAAACACTTACTGGACAGACTGGAACCACCTGCCGGCCACGCCTGAACCACCTGCCGAGCACGATGGAACCACCTGCCGGACACGCCAAAATCACCTGCGGGGTACACCAGAACCACTTGGAGAACTCTCCGGGATGACCTGCCGGGCATGCTGGAACCACCTCTCAGACGTACCAGAAGCACGTGGCGGACACCCCAGCACCACCTGCCGGACAGACCGCAACCACCTGCCGGACAGGCCGGAACCACCGGCTCGACCCACCGGAACCACCGCCAGACATGCAAAATCTCCTGCCGGCTACGCCAGAACCACTTGGCGAACACTCCGGAATCACCTGCCGGGCATGCCGGAACCACCTCTCAGACATGCCAGAACCACGTGCCAATGACCCCGGAAGCACCTGTCGAGCACGCCGGAACCACCTGCTCGACTCGCCAGAACCACCTGCCGGACACGCAAAAATCACCTGCCGGCTACGCCACAACCACTCGGCAGGCACTCCGGTATCAGCTGCCGGGCATGCCGGAACCACCTCTCAGAGGTGCCAGAACCACATGCCGGAGAGACTGGAAGCAACTGCCGAACTCGCCGGAAACACCTGCTGGACATGCCGGAACCACCTGCCTGACAGTCCAAAATCATATGCCGGCTATGCCAAAACCACTTGGTGGACGCTCCAGAATCTCCTGGAGGGCATGCCGGAACCACGTCATGGACAGACTGCAAACACCTGCCAGACACGCCAGAACCACCTTCTCGAGTCGCCAGAACCACCTGCCGGACACGCCAAAATCACCTGCCGGCTACGCCACAACCAGTTGGTGAACACTTCGGAATCACCTGCCGCGCTTGCCGGAACCACCTGCCGGTCACGCCAAAATCACCTGCCGGCTACGCCAGAACCACTCGGCAGAGACTCCGGAACCACCTCCAGGACAGACCAGAATCACCTGCCGGACACGCCGGAACCACCTGCTCGACTCGCCAGAGCCACCTGCCGGACACGCCAAAATCACCTGCCGGCTACGCCAGAACCACTCGGCAGAGACTCCGGAACCACCTCCAGGACAGACCGGAATCACCTGCCGGACACGCCGGGACCACCTGCTTGACTCGCCAGAACCACCTGCCGGACACGCCAAAATCACCAGCCGGCTACTCCACAACCACTTGTCGAACACTCCAGAATCACCTGCCGGGCATGTTGGAAGCACCTCTCAGACGCGCCAGAACCATGTGGCAGAGAGTCCGGAATCACCTGTTGGGCATGTGGAACCACCTCTGAGACGTACCAGAACCACCTGCCGGACACGCCAAAATCACCTGCCGGCTATGCCAGAACCACTTGGCGGACACTCCGGAATCACCTGCCGGGCATGCCAGAACCAGCTCTCAGACACACCAGAACCACATGCTGGACACGCCGGAAGCACCTGCTGAGCATGCCTGAGCCACCTGCTCGACTCGCAAGAAACACCTGCTGGACACGCCAAAATCACCTGCCGAGTACGCCAGAACCACTTGGCGGACACTCCGGAATCACAGGTCGGGCATGCCAGAACCACCTCTCAGACTTGCCAGAACCATGGTCCGGACACGCCGGTACCACCTGCCGAGTATGCCGGAACCACCTGATCCACTCCCGAGGACCACCTGCTGGACACGCCAAAATCACCTGCTGGCTACGCCAGAACCACTCGGCAGACACTCCGGAATAACCTGCCAGGCATGCCGGAACCACCTATTAGACATGCCAGAAGGACGTGTCGGACACGCCGGAAACACCTACCGGACAGACCGGAACCACCTGCCAGACATCCAGGAACCACCTGCCGAGCACGCCGGAGCTGCGTGCTCGATAGGCCGGAACCACCTGCCAGACAGGCCAAAATCAACAGCTGGCTATGCTAGAAACACCTGGCGGACAGTCCAAAATCACCTGCCTGGCATGCAGGAACCACCTCTCAGACGTAACAGAACCACGTTCCGGACACGCTGGAACCACATCCTGGACAGACTGAACCACCTGCCGAGCACGCCAGAGCCACCTGCTCCCCTTGCCGGAACCACCTGCCAGACAGGCCAAAATCAACAGCTGGCTGTGCGAGAACCACCTGGGGGACAGTCCGGAATCACCTGCCAGCCATGGCGGAACCACCTCTCAGACGTACCAGAACCACGTGCCGGACAATCTGGAAACACGTACTGGACAGACTGGAACCACCTGCCGGCCACGCCTGAACCACCTGCCGAGCACGACGGAACCACCTGCCGGACACGCCAAAATCACCTGCGGGCTACTCCACAACCACTTGGAGGACTCTCCGGGATGACCTGCCGGGCATGCTGGAACCACCTCTCAGACGCGCCAGAACCATGTGGCAGACAGTCCGGAATCACCTGTTGGGCATGTGGAACCACCTCTGAGACGTACCAGAACCACCTGCCGGACACGCCAAAATCACCTGCCGGCTACGCCAGAACCACTTGGCGGACACTCCGGAATCACCTGCCGGGCATGCCAGCACAACCTCTCAGAAGTGCCAGAAGCACGTGCCGGACAGGCCGGAACCATCTCCCGGACAGACTGGAACCACAGGAAACACTCGCCGGAACCACCTGCTTGACTCACCGGTCCCACCTGCAGGACACACCAAAATCACCTGCCCGCTACACCAGAACCACTTGGCGCACAAGCCGGAATCACGTGAAGGGCATGCCGGCACAACCTCACAGACGTGCCAGAACCTCCTGCCGGACACCTCAGAACCACCTGCCAGACAGACTGCAACCACCTGCCGGACACGCGGGAAGCACCGGCTCGACCCGCCGGAACCACTGCCAGACATGCAAAATCACCTGCCGGCTACACCAGAACCACTTGGCAAACAATCCGGAATCACCTGAAGGGCATGCCGGAACCACCTCTCAGACATGCCAGAACCACGTGCCAATGACACCAGAAGCACCTGCCGAGCATGCCGGAACCACCTGCTCGACTCGCCAGAACCACCTGCCAGTCATGCAAAAATCACCTGCCGGCTTCGCCACAACCAGTTGGTGAACACTTCCCCATCACCTGCCGGGCTTGCTGGAACCACCTGCCGGTCACGTCAAAATCACCTGCCAACTACGCCAGAACCACTTGTCGACACTGCGGAAACACCTGTCGGGCCGGCCAGAACTACATCTCAGACGTGCCAGAACCTTGTGCGTGTGATGCCGGAACCACACCCCGAACAGACGGAAACCACCTGCCAGACCCGCCTGAACCACCTGCCGAGCACGCCGGAGCCACCTGTTCGACTCACCGGAAGCACCTGCCAGACAGGCCAAAATCAACAGCTGGCTATGCGAGAACCATCTGGCGGACAGTCCGGAATCACCTGCCGGGCATGCAGGAACCACCTCTCAGATGTAACGGAACCACGAGCCGGACACGCTGGAACCACGTCCTGGACAGACTGGAACCACCTGCCGAGCACTCCGGAACCACCTGCTCGACTCGCACGACCCACGTGCTGGACACGCCAAAATGAACTTTCGGCTACACCAGAACCACTTACCCGACACTCCAGAATCACCTGCCTGGCATGCCAGAACCACCTCTCACACGTTGCAGAAGCACGTGCCGGACATGCCGGAACGACCGATCGGACAGAACGGAACCACCTGCCAGACACGCCGGAACCACCTGCTGAACACGCCACAGCCACCTGCTCGACTCGCCGGATCCACCGGCCGGACAGGCCAATATCAACTGCTGGCTATGCCAGAACCACCTGGGGGACAGTCCGGAATCACCTGCCAGCCATGGCGGAACCACCTCTCAGACGTACAAGAACCACGTGCCGGACAAGCTCGAAACACTTACTGGACAGACTGGAACCACCTGCCGGCCACGCCTGAACCACCTGCCGAGCACGATGGAACCACCTGCCGGACACGCCAAAATCACCTGCGGGGTACACCAGAACCACTTGGAGAACTCTCCGGGATGACCTGCCGGGCATGCTGGAACCACCTCTCAGACGTACCAGAAGCACGTGGCGGACACCCCAGCACCTCCTGCCGGACAGACCGCAACCACCTGCCGGACAGGCCGGAACCACCGGCTCGACCCGCCGGAACCACCGCCAGACATGCAAAATCTCCTGCCGGCTACGCCAGAACCACTTGGCGAACACTCCGGAATCACCTGCCGGGCATGCCGGAACCACCTCTCAGACATGCCAGAACCACGTGCCAATGACCCCGGAAGCACCTGTCGAGCACGCCGGAACCACCTGCTCGACTCGCCAGAACCACCTGCCGGACATGCCAAAATCACCTGCCGGCTACGCCACAACCACTCGGCAGGCACTCCGGTATCAGCTGCCGGGCATGCCGGAACCACCTCTCAGAGGTGCCAGAACCACATGCCGGAGAGACTGGAAGCAACTGCCGAACTCGCCGGAAACACCTGCTGGACATGCCGGAACCACCTGCCTGACAGTCCAAAATCATATGCCGGCTATGCCAAAACCACTTGGTGGACGCTCCAGAATCTCCTGGAGGGCATGCCGGAACCACGTCATGGACAGACTGCAAACACCTGCCAGACACGCCAGAACCACCTTCTCGAGTCGCCAGAACCACCTGCCGGACACGCCAAAATCACCTGCCGGCTACGCCACAACCAGTTGGTGAACACTTCGGAATCACCTGCCGCGCTTGCCGGAACCACCTGCCGGTCACGCCAAAATCACCTGCCGGCTACGCCAGAACCACTCGGCAGAGACTCCGGAACCACCTCCAGGACAGACCAGAATCACCTGCCGGACACGCCGGAACCACCTGCTCGACTCGCCAGAGCCACCTGCCGGACACGCCAAAATCACCTGCCGGCTACGCCAGAACCACTCGGCAGAGACTCCGGAACCACCTCCAGGACAGACCGGAATCACCTGCCGGACACGCCGGGACCACCTGCTTGACTCGCCAGAACCACCTGCCGGACACGCCAAAATCACCAGCCGGCTACTCCACAACCACTTGTCGAACACTCCAGAATCACCTGCCGGGCATGTTGGAAGCACCTCTCAGACGCGCCAGAACCATGTGGCAGAGAGTCCGGAATCACCTGTTGGGCATGTGGAACCACCTCTGAGACGTACCAGAACCACCTGCCGGACACGCCAAAATCACCTGCCGGCTATGCCAGAACCACTTGGCGGACACTCCGGAATCACCTGCCGGGCATGCCAGAACCAGCTCTCAGAAACACCAGAACCACATGCTGGACACGCCGGAAGCACCTGCTGAGCATGCCTGAGCCACCTGCTCGACTCGCAAGAAACACCTGCCGGACACGCCAAAATCACCTGCCGAGTACGCCAGAACCACTTGGCGGACACTCCGGAATCACAGGTCGGGCATGCCAGAACCACCTCTCAGACTTGCCAGAACCATGGTCCGGACACGCCGGTACCACCTGCCGAGTATGCCGGAACCACCTGATCCACTCCCGAGGACCACCTGCTGGACACGCCAAAATCACCTGCTGGCTACGCCAGAACCACTCGGCAGACACTCCGGAATAACCTGCCAGGCATGCCGGAACCACCTATTAGACATGCCAGAAGGACGTGTCGGACACGCCGGAAACACCTACCGGACAGACCGGAACCACCTGCCAGACATCCAGGAACCACCTGCCGAGCACGCCGGAGCCGCGTGCTCGATAGGCCGGAACCACCTGCCAGACAGGCCAAAATCAACAGCTGGCTATGCTAGAAACACCTGGCGGACAGTCCAAAATCACCTGCCTGGCATGCAGGAACCACCTCTCAGACGTAACAGAACCACGTTCCGGACACGCTGGAACCACATCCTGGACGGACTGAACCACCTGCCGAGCTCGCCGGAACCACTTGCTCGACTGGCAGGACAATCGTGCCGGACACGCCAAAAGGAACTGCCGGCTACACCAGAACCACTTAACCGACACTCCAGAATCACCTGCCTGGCATGCCAGAACCACCTCTCAGACGTGCCAGAAGCACGTGCCGGACATGCCGGGACGACCTACGGGACAGACCGGAACCACCTGCCTGACATGCCGGAACCACCTGCCGAGCACGCCAGAGCCACCTGCTCCCCTTGCCGGAACCACCTGCCAGACAGGCCAAAATCAACAGCTGGCTGTGCGAGAACCACCTGGGGGACAGTCCGGAATCACCTGCCAGCCATGGCGGAACCACCTCTCAGACGTACCAGAACCACGTGCCGGACAATCTGGAAACACGTACTGGACAGACTGGAACCACCTGCCGGCCACGCCTGAACCACCTGCCGAGCACGACGGAACCACCTGCCGGACACGCCAAAATCACCTGCGGGCTACTCCACAACCACTTGGAGGACTCTCCGGGATGACCTGCCGGGCATGCTGGAACCACCTCTCAGACGCGCCAGAACCATGTGGCAGACAGTCCGGAATCACCTGTTGGGCATGTGGAACCACCTCTGAGACGTACCAGAACCACCTGCCGGACACGCCAAAATCACCTGCCGGCTACGCCAGAACCACTTGGCGGACACTCCGGAATCACCTGCCGGGCATGCCAGCACAACCTCTCAGAAGTGCCAGAAGCACGTGCCGGACAGGCCGGAACCATCTCCCGGACAGACTGGAACCACAGGAAACACTCGCCGGAACCACCTGCTTGACTCACCGGTCCCACCTGCAGGACACACCAAAATCACCTGCCCGCTACACCAGAACCACTTGGCGCACAAGCCGGAATCACGTGAAGGGCATGCCGGCACAACCTCACAGACGTGCCAGAACCTCCTGCCGGACACCTCAGAACCACCTGCCAGACAGACTGCAACCACCTGCCGGACACGCGGGAAGCACCGGCTCGACCCGCCGGAACCACTGCCAGACATGCAAAATCACCTGCCGGCTACACCAGAACCACTTGGCAAACAATCCGGAATCACCTGAAGGGCATGCCGGAACCACCTCTCAGACATGCCAGAACCACGTGCCAATGACACCAGAAGCACCTGCCGAGCATGCCGGAACCACCTGCTCGACTCGCCAGAACCACCTGCCAGTCATGCAAAAATCACCTGCCGGCTTCGCCACAACCAGTTGGTGAACACTTCGCCATCACCTGCCGGGCTTGCTGGAACCACCTGCCGGTCACGTCAAAATCACCTGCCAACTACGCCAGAACCACTTGTCGACACTGCGGAAACACCTGTCGGGCCGGCCAGAACTACATCTCAGACGTGCCAGAACCTTGTGCGTGTGATGCCGGAACCACACCCCGAACAGACGGAAACCACCTGCCAGACCCGCCTGAACCACCTGCCGAGCACGCCGGAGCCACCTGTTCGACTCACCGGAAGCACCTGCCAGACAGGCCAAAATCAACAGCTGGCTATGCGAGAACCATCTGGCGGACAGTCCGGAATCACCTGCCGGGCATGCAGGAACCACCTCTCAGATGTAACGGAACCACGAGCCGGACACGCTGGAACCACGTCCTGGACAGACTGGAACCACCTGCCGAGCACTCCGGAACCACCTGCTCGACTCGCACGACCCACGTGCTGGACACGCCAAAATGAACTTTCGGCTACACCAGAACCACTTACCCGACACTCCAGAATCACCTGCCTGGCATGCCAGAACCACCTCTCACACGTTGCAGAAGCACGTGCCGGACATGCCGGAACGACCGATCGGACAGAACGGAACCACCTGCCAGACACGCCGGAACCACCTGCTGAACACGCCACAGCCACCTGCTCGACTCGCCGGATCCACCGGCCGGACAGGCCAATATCAACTGCTGGCTATGCCAGAACCACCTGGGGGACAGTCCGGAATCACCTGCCAGCCATGGCGGAACCACCTCTCAGACGTACAAGAACCACGTGCCGGACAAGCTCGAAACACTTACTGGACAGACTGGAACCACCTGCCGGCCACGCCTGAACCACCTGCCGAGCACGATGGAACCACCTGCCGGACACGCCAAAATCACCTGCGGGGTACACCAGAACCACTTGGAGAACTCTCCGGGATGACCTGCCGGGCATGCTGGAACCACCTCTCAGACGTACCAGAAGCACGTGGCGGACACCCCAGCACCACCTGCCGGACAGACCGCAACCACCTGCCGGACAGGCCGGAACCACCGGCTCGACCCGCCGGAACCACCGCCAGACATGCAAAATCTCCTGCCGGCTACGCCAGAACCACTTGGCGAACACTCCGGAATCACCTGCCGGGCATGCCGGAACCACCTCTCAGACATGCCAGAACCACGTGCCAATGACCCCGGAAGCACCTGTCGAGCACGCCGGAACCACCTGCTCGACTCGCCAGAACCACCTGCCGGACACGCCAAAATCACCTGCCGGCTACGCCAGAACCACTCGGCAGAGACTCCGGAACCACCTCCAGGACAGACCGGAATCACCTGCCGGACACGCCGGGACCACCTGCTTGACTCGCCAGAACCACCTGCCAGACACGCCAAAATCACCAGCCGGCTACTCCACAACCACTTGTCGAACACTCCAGAATCACCTGCCGGGCATGTTGGAAGCACCTCTCAGACGCGCCAGAACCATGTGGCAGAGAGTCCGGAATCACCTGTTGGGCATGTGGAACCACCTCTGAGACGTACCAGAACGACCTGCCGGACACGCCAAAATCACCTGCCGGCTATGCCAGAACCACTTGGCGGACACTCCGGAATCACCTGCCGGGCATGCCAGAACCAGCTCTCAGACACACCAGAACCACATGCTGGACACGCCGGAAGCACCTGCTGAGCATGCCTGAGCCACCTGCTCGACTCGCAAGAAACACCTGCCGGACACGCCAAAATCACCTGCCGAGTACGCCAGAACCACTTGGCGGACACTCCAGAATCACAGGTCGGGCATGCCAGAACCACCTCTCAGACTTGCCAGAACCATGGTCCGGACACGCCGGTACCACCTGCCGAGTATGCCGGAACCACCTGATCCACTCCCGAGGACCACCTGCTGGACACGCCAAAATCACCTGCTGGCTACGCCAGAACCACTCGGCAGACACTCCGGAATAACCTGCCAGGCATGCCGGAACCACCTATTAGACATGCCAGAAGGACGTGTCGGACACGCCGGAAACACCTACCGGACAGACCGGAACCACCTGCCAGACATCCCGGAACCACCTGCCGAGCACGCCGGAGCTGCGTGCTCGATAGGCCGGAACCACCTGCCAGACAGGCCAAAATCAACAGCTGGCTATGCTAGAAACACCTGGCGGACAGTCCAAAATCACCTGCCTGGCATGCAGGAACCACCTCTCAGACGTAACAGAACCACGTTCCGGACACGCTGGAACCACATCCTGGACAGACTGAACCACCTGCCGAGCTCGCCGGAACCACCTGCTCGACTGGCAGGACAATCGTGCCGGACACGCCAAAAGGAACTGCCGGCTACACCAGAACCACTTAACCGACACTCCAGAATCACCTGCCTGGCATGCCAGAACCACCTCTCAGACGTGCCAGAAGCACGTGCCGGACATGCCGGGACGACCTACGGGACAGACCGGAACCACCTGCCTGACATGCCGGAACCACCTGCCGAGCACGCCAGAGCCACCTGCTCCCCTTGCCGGAACCACCTGCCAGACAGGCCAAAATCAACAGCTGGCTGTGCGAGAACCACCTGGGGGACAGTCCGGAATCACCTGCCAGCCATGGCGGAACCACCTCTCAGACGTACCAGAACCACGTGCCGGACAATCTGGAAACACGTACTGGACAGACTGGAACCACCTGCCGGCCACGCCTGAACCACCTGCCGAGCACGACGGAACCACCTGCCGGACACGCCAAAATCACCTGCGGGCTACTCCACAACCACTTGGAGGACTCTCCGGGATGACCTGCCGGGCATGCTGGAACCACCTCTCAGACGCGCCAGAACCATGTGGCAGACAGTCCGGAATCACCTGTTGGGCATGTGGAACCACCTCTGAGACGTACCAGAACCACCTGCCGGACACGCCAAAATCACCTGCCGGCTACGCCAGAACCACTTGGCGGACACTCCGGAATCACCTGCCGGGCATGCCAGCACAACCTCTCAGAAGTGCCAGAAGCACGTGCCGGACAGGCCGGAACCATCTCCCGGACAGACTGGAACCACAGGAAACACTCGCCGGAACCACCTGCTTGACTCACCGGTCCCACCTGCAGGACACACCAAAATCACCTGCCCGCTACACCAGAACCACTTGGCGCACAAGCCGGAATCACGTGAAGGGCATGCCGGCACAACCTCACAGACGTGCCAGAACCTCCTGCCGGACACCTCAGAACCACCTGCCAGACAGACTGCAACCACCTGCCGGACACGCGGGAACCACCGGCTCGACCCGCCGGAACCACTGCCAGACATGCAAAATCACCTGCCGGCTACACCAGAACCACTTGGCAAACAATCCGGAATCACCTGAAGGGCATGCCGGAACCACCTCTCAGACATGCCAGAACCACGTGCCAATGACACCAGAAGCACCTGCCGAGCATGCCGGAACCACCTGCTCGACTCGCCAGAACCACCTGCCAGTCATGCAAAAATCACCTGCCGGCTTCGCCACAACCAGTTGGTGAACACTTCCCCATCACCTGCCGGGCTTGCTGGAACCACCTGCCGGTCACGTCAAAATCACCTGCCAACTACGCCAGAACCACTTGTCGACACTGCGGAAACACCTGTCGGGCCGGCCAGAACTACATCTCAGACGTGCCAGAACCTTGTGCGTGTGATGCCGGAACCACACCCCGAACAGACGGAAACCACCTGCCAGACCCGCCTGAACCACCTGCCGAGCACGCCGGAGCCACCTGTTCGACTCACCGGAAGCACCTGCCAGACAGGCCAAAATCAACAGCTGGCTATGCGAGAACCATCTGGCGGACAGTCCGGAATCACCTGCCGGGCATGCAGGAACCACCTCTCAGATGTAACGGAACCACGAGCCGGACACGCTGGAACCACGTCCTGGACAGACTGGAACCACCTGCCGAGCACTCCGGAACCACCTGCTCGACTCGCACGACCCACGTGCTGGACACGCCAAAATGAACTTTCGGCTACACCAGAACCACTTACCCGACACTCCAGAATCACCTGCCTGGCATGCCAGAACCACCTCTCACACGTTGCAGAAGCACGTGCCGGACATGCCGGAACGACCGATCGGACAGAACGGAACCACCTGCCAGACACGCCGGAACCACCTGCTGAACACGCCACAGCCACCTGCTCGACTCGCCGGATCCACCGGCCGGACAGGCCAATATCAACTGCTGGCTATGCCAGAACCACCTGGGGGACAGTCCGGAATCACCTGCCAGCCATGGCGGAACCACCTCTCAGACGTACAAGAACCACGTGCCGGACAAGCTCGAAACACTTACTGGACAGACTGGAACCACCTGCCGGCCACGCCTGAACCACCTGCCGAGCACGATGGAACCACCTGCCGGACACGCCAAAATCACCTGCGGGGTACACCAGAACCACTTGGAGAACTCTCCGGGATGACCTGCCGGGCATGCTGGAACCACCTCTCAGACGTACCAGAAGCACGTGGCGGACACCCCAGCACCTCCTGCCGGACAGACCGCAACCACCTGCCGGACAGGCCGGAACCACCGGCTCGACCCGCCGGAACCACCGCCAGACATGCAAAATCTCCTGCCGGCTACGCCAGAACCACTTGGCGAACACTCCGGAATCACCTGCCGGGCATGCCGGAACCACCTCTCAGACATGCCAGAACCACGTGCCAATGACCCCGGAAGCACCTGTCGAGCACGCCGGAACCACCTGCTCGACTCGCCAGAACCACCTGCCGGACATGCCAAAATCACCTGCCGGCTACGCCACAACCACTCGGCAGGCACTCCGGTATCAGCTGCCGGGCATGCCGGAACCACCTCTCAGAGGTGCCAGAACCACATGCCGGAGAGACTGGAAGCAACTGCCGAACTCGCCGGAAACACCTGCTGGACATGCCGGAACCACCTGCCTGACAGTCCAAAATCATATGCCGGCTATGCCAAAACCACTTGGTGGACGCTCCAGAATCTCCTGGAGGGCATGCCGGAACCACGTCATGGACAGACTGCAAACACCTGCCAGACACGCCAGAACCACCTTCTCGAGTCGCCAGAACCACCTGCCGGACACGCCAAAATCACCTGCCGGCTACGCCACAACCAGTTGGTGAACACTTCGGAATCACCTGCCGCGCTTGCCGGAACCACCTGCCGGTCACGCCAAAATCACCTGCCGGCTACGCCAGAACCACTCGGCAGAGACTCCGGAACCACCTCCAGGACAGACCAGAATCACCTGCCGGACACGCCGGAACCACCTGCTCGACTCGCCAGAGCCACCTGCCGGACACGCCAAAATCACCTGCCGGCTACGCCAGAACCACTCGGCAGAGACTCCGGAACCACCTCCAGGACAGACCGGAATCACCTGCCGGACACGCCGGGACCACCTGCTTGACTCGCCAGAACCACCTGCCGGACACGCCAAAATCACCAGCCGGCTACTCCACAACCACTTGTCGAACACTCCAGAATCACCTGCCGGGCATGTTGGAAGCACCTCTCAGACGCGCCAGAACCATGTGGCAGAGAGTCCGGAATCACCTGTTGGGCATGTGGAACCACCTCTGAGACGTACCAGAACCACCTGCCGGACACGCCAAAATCACCTGCCGGCTATGCCAGAACCACTTGGCGGACACTCCGGAATCACCTGCCGGGCATGCCAGAACCAGCTCTCAGAAACACCAGAACCACATGCTGGACATGCCGGAAGCACCTGCTGAGCATGCCTGAGCCACCTGCTCGACTCGCAAGAAACACCTGCCGGACACGCCAAAATCACCTGCCGAGTACGCCAGAACCACTTGGCGGACACTCCGGAATCACAGGTCGGGCATGCCAGAACCACCTCTCAGACTTGCCAGAACCATGGTCCGGACACGCCGGTACCACCTGCCGAGTATGCCGGAACCACCTGATCCACTCCCGAGGACCACCTGCTGGACACGCCAAAATCACCTGCTGGCTACGCCAGAACCACTCGGCAGACACTCCGGAATAACCTGCCAGGCATGCCGGAACCACCTATTAGACATGCCAGAAGGACGTGTCGGACACGCCGGAAACACCTACCGGACAGACCGGAACCACCTGCCAGACATCCAGGAACCACCTGCCGAGCACGCCGGAGCCGCGTGCTCGATAGGCCGGAACCACCTGCCAGACAGGCCAAAATCAACAGCTGGCTATGCTAGAAACACCTGGCGGACAGTCCAAAATCACCTGCCTGGCATGCAGGAACCACCTCTCAGACGTAACAGAACCACGTTCCGGACACGCTGGAACCACATCCTGGACAGACTGAACCACCTGCCGAGCTCGCCGGAACCACTTGCTCGACTGGCAGGACAATCGTGCCGGACACGCCAAAAGGAACTGCCGGCTACACCAGAACCACTTAACCGACACTCCAGAATCACCTGCCTGGCATGCCAGAACCACCTCTCAGACGTGCCAGAAGCACGTGCCGGACATGCCGGGACGACCTACGGGACAGACCGGAACCACCTGCCTGACATGCCGGAACCACCTGCCGAGCACGCCAGAGCCACCTGCTCCCCTTGCCGGAACCACCTGCCAGACAGGCCAAAATCAACAGCTGGCTGTGCGAGAACCACCTGGGGGACAGTCCGGAATCACCTGCCAGCCATGGCGGAACCACCTCTCAGACGTACCAGAACCACGTGCCGGACAATCTGGAAACACGTACTGGACAGACTGGAACCACCTGCCGGCCACGCCTGAACCACCTGCCGAGCACGACGGAACCACCTGCCGGACACGCCAAAATCACCTGCGGGCTACTCCACAACCACTTGGAGGACTCTCCGGGATGACCTGCCGGGCATGCTGGAACCACCTCTCAGACGCGCCAGAACCATGTGGCAGACAGTCCGGAATCACCTGTTGGGCATGTGGAACCACCTCTGAGACGTACCAGAACCACCTGCCGGACACGCCAAAATCACCTGCCGGCTACGCCAGAACCACTTGGCGGACACTCCGGTATCACCTGCCGGGCATGCCAGCACAACCTCTCAGAAGTGCCAGAAGCACGTGCCGGACAGGCCGGAACCATCTCCCGGACAGACTGGAACCACAGGAAACACTCGCCGGAACCACCTGCTTGACTCACCGGTCCCACCTGCAGGACACACCAAAATCACCTGCCCGCTACACCAGAACCACTTGGCGCACAAGCCGGAATCACGTGAAGGGCATGCCGGCACAACCTCACAGACGTGCCAGAACCTCCTGCCGGACACCTCAGAACCACCTGCCAGACAGACTGCAACCACCTGCCGGACACGCGGGAACCACCGGCTCGACCCGCCGGAACCACTGCCAGACATGCAAAATCACCTGCCGGCTACACCAGAACCACTTGGCAAACAATCCGGAATCACCTGAAGGGCATGCCGGAACCACCTCTCAGACATGCCAGAACCACGTGCCAATGACACCAGAAGCACCTGCCGAGCATGCCGGAACCACCTGCTCGACTCGCCAGAACCACCTGCCAGTCATGCAAAAATCACCTGCCGGCTTCGCCACAACCAGTTGGTGAACACTTCCCCATCACCTGCCGGGCTTGCTGGAACCACCTGCCGGTCACGTCAAAATCACCTGCCAACTACGCCAGAACCACTTGTCGACACTGCGGAAACACCTGTCGGGCCGGCCAGAACTACATCTCAGACGTGCCAGAACCTTGTGCGTGTGATGCCGGAACCACACCCCGAACAGACGGAAACCACCTGCCAGACCCGCCTGAACCACCTGCCGAGCACGCCGGAGCCACCTGTTCGACTCACCGGAAGCACCTGCCAGACAGGCCAAAATCAACAGCTGGCTATGCGAGAACCATCTGGCGGACAGTCCGGAATCACCTGCCGGGCATGCAGGAACCACCTCTCAGATGTAACGGAACCACGAGCCGGACACGCTGGAACCACGTCCTGGACAGACTGGAACCACCTGCCGAGCACTCCGGAACCACCTGCTCGACTCGCACGACCCACGTGCTGGACACGCCAAAATGAACTTTCGGCTACACCAGAACCACTTACCCGACACTCCAGAATCACCTGCCTGGCATGCCAGAACCACCTCTCACACGTTGCAGAAGCACGTGCCGGACATGCCGGAACGACCGATCGGACAGAACGGAACCACCTGCCAGACACGCCGGAACCACCTGCTGAACACGCCACAGCCACCTGCTCGACTCGCCGGATCCACCGGTCGGACAGGCCAATATCAACTGCTGGCTATGCCAGAACCACCTGGGGGACAGTCCGGAATCACCTGCCAGCCATGGCGGAACCACCTCTCAGACGTACAAGAACCACGTGCCGGACAAGCTCGAAACACTTACTGGACAGACTGGAACCACCTGCCGGCCACGCCTGAACCACCTGCCGAGCACGATGGAACCACCTGCCGGACACGCCAAAATCACCTGCGGGGTACACCAGAACCACTTGGAGAACTCTCCGGGATGACCTGCCGGGCATGCTGGAACCACCTCTCAGACGTACCAGAAGCACGTGGCGGACACCCCAGCACCACCTGCCGGACAGACCGCAACCACCTGCCGGACAGGCCGGAACCACCGGCTCGACCCGCCGGAACCACCGCCAGACATGCAAAATCTCCTGCCGGCTACGCCAGAACCACTTGGCGAACACTCCGGAATCACCTGCCGGGCATGCCGGAACCACCTCTCAGACATGCCAGAACCACGTGCCAATGACCCCGGAAGCACCTGTCGAGCACGCCGGAACCACCTGCTCGACTCGCCAGAACCACCTGCCGGACACGCCAAAATCACCTGCCGGCTACGCCACAACCACTCGGCAGGCACTCCGGTATCAGCTGCCGGGCATGCCGGAACCACCTCTCAGAGGTGCCAGAACCACATGCCGGAGAGACTGGAAGCAACTGCCGAACTCGCCGGAAACACCTGCTGGACATGCCGGAACCACCTGCCTGACAGTCCAAAATCATATGCCGGCTATGCCAAAACCACTTGGTGGACGCTCCAGAATCTCCTGGAGGGCATGCCGGAACCACGTCATGGACAGACTGCAAACACCTGCCAGACACGCCAGAACCACCTTCTCGAGTCGCCAGAACCACCTGCCGGACACGCCAAAATCACCTGCCGGCTACGCCACAACCAGTTGGTGAACACTTCGGAATCACCTGCCGCGCTTGCCGGAACCACCTGCCGGTCACGCCAAAATCACCTGCCGGCTACGCCAGAACCACTCGGCAGAGACTCCGGAACCACCTCCAGGACAGACCAGAATCACCTGCCGGACACGCCGGAACCACCTGCTTGACTCGCCAGAGCCACCTGCCGGACACGCCAAAATCACCTGCCGGCTACGCCAGAACCACTCGGCAGAGACTCCGGAACCACCTCCAGGACAGACCGGAATCACCTGCCGGACACGCCGGGACCACCTGCTTGACTCGCCAGAACCACCTGCCGGACACGCCAAAATCACCAGCCGGCTACTCCACAACCACTTGTCGAACACTCCAGAATCACCTGCCGGGCATGTTGGAAGCACCTCTCAGACGCGCCAGAACCATGTGGCAGAGAGTCCGGAATCACCTGTTGGGCATGTGGAACCACCTCTGAGACGTACCAGAACCACCTGCCGGACACGCCAAAATCACCTGCCGGCTATGCCAGAACCACTTGGCGGACACTCCGGAATCACCTGCCGGGCATGCCAGAACCAGCTCTCAGAAACACCAGAACCACATGCTGGACACGCCGGAAGCACCTGCTGAGCATGCCTGAGCCACCTGCTCGACTCGCAAGAAACACCTGCCGGACACGCCAAAATCACCTGCCGAGTACGCCAGAACCACTTGGCGGACACTCCGGAATCACAGGTCGGGCATGCCAGAACCACCTCTCAGACTTGCCAGAACCATGGTCCGGACACGCCGGTACCACCTGCCGAGTATGCCGGAACCACCTGATCCACTCCCGAGGACCACCTGCTGGACACGCCAAAATCACCTGCTGGCTACGCCAGAACCACTCGGCAGACACTCCGGAATAACCTGCCAGGCATGCCGGAACCACCTATTAGACATGCCAGAAGGACGTGTCGGACACGCCGGAAACACCTACCGGACAGACCGGAACCACCTGCCAGACATCCCGGAACCACCTGCCGAGCACGCCGGAGCCGCCTGCTCGATAGGCCGGAACCACCTGCCAGACAGGCCAAAATCAACAGCTGGCTATGCTAGAAACACCTGGCGGACAGTCCAAAATCACCTGCCTGGCATGCAGGAACCACCTCTCAGACGTAACAGAACCACGTTCCGGACACGCTGGAACCACATCCTGGACAGACTGGAACCACCTGCCGAGCTCGCCGGAACCACCTGCTCGACTGGCAGGACAATCGTGCCGGACACGCCAAAAGGAACTGCCGGCTACACCAGAACCACTTAACCGACACTCCAGAATCACCTGCCTGGCATGCCAGAACCACCTCTCAGACGTGCCAGAAGCACGTGCCGGACATGCCGGAACGACCTACGGGACAGACCGGAACCACCTGCCTGACATGCCGGAACCACCTGCCGAGCACGCCAGAGCCACCTGCTCCCCTTGCCGGAACCACCTGCCAGACAGGCCAAAATCAACAGCTGGCTGTGCGACAACCACCTGGGGGACAGTCCGGAATCACCTGCCAGCCATGGCGGAACCACCTCTCAGACGTACCAGAACCACGTGCCGGACAATCTGGAAACACGTACTGGACAGACTGGAACCACCTGCCGGCCACGCCTGAACCACCTGCCGAGCACGACGGAACCACCTGCCGGACATGCCAAAATCACCTGCGGGCTACTCCACAACCACTTGGAGGACTCTCCGGGATGACCTGCCGGGCATGCTGGAACCACCTCTCAGACGCGCCAGAACCATGTGGCAGACAGTCCGGAATCACCTGTTGGGCATGTGGAACCACCTCTGAGACGTACCAGAACCACCTGCCGGACACGCCAAAATCACCTGCCGGCTACGCCAGAACCACTTGGCGGACACTCCGGAATCACCTGCCGGGCATGCCAGCACAACCTCTCAGAAGTGCCAGAAGCACGTGCCGGACAGGCCGGAACCATCTCCCGGACAGACTGGAACCACAGGAAACACTCGCCGGAACCACCTGCTTGACTCACCGGTCCCACCTGCAGGACACACCAAAATCACCTGCCCGCTACACCAGAACCACTTGGCGCACAAGCCGGAATCACGTGAAGGGCATGCCGGCACAACCTCACAGACGTGCCAGAACCTCCTGCCGGACACCTCAGAACCACCTGCCAGACAGACTGCAACCACCTGCCGGACACGCGGGAACCACCGGCTCGACCCGCCGGAACCACTGCCAGACATGCAAAATCACCTGCCGGCTACACCAGAACCACTTGGCAAACAATCCGGAATCACCTGAAGGGCATGCCGGAACCACCTCTCAGACATGCCAGAACCACGTGCCAATGACACCAGAAGCACCTGCCGAGCATGCCGGAACCACCTGCTCGACTCGCCAGAACCACCTGCCAGTCATGCAAAAATCACCTGCCGGCTTCGCCACAACCAGTTGGTGAACACTTCCCCATCACCTGCCAGGCTTGCTGGAACCACCTGACGGTCACGTCAAAATCACCTGCCAACTACGCCAGAACCACTTGTCGACACTGCGGAAACACCTGTCGGGCCGGCCAGAACTACATCTCAGACGTGCCAGAACCTTGTGCGTGTGATGCCGGAACCACACCCCGAACAGACGGAAACCACCTGCCAGACCCGCCTGAACCACCTGCCGAGCACGCCGGAGCCACCTGTTCGACTCACCGGAAGCACCTGCCAGACAGGCCAAAATCAACAGCTGGCTATGCGAGAACCATCTGGCGGACAGTCCGGAATCACCTGCCGGGCATGCAGGAACCACCTCTCAGATGTAACGGAACCACGAGCCGGACACGCTGGAACCGCGTCCTGGACAGACTGGAACCACCTGCCGAGCACTCCGGAACCACCTGCTCGACTCGCACGACCCACGTGCTGGACACGCCAAAATGAACTTTCGGCTACACCAGAACCACTTACCCGACACTCCAGAATCACCTGCCTGGCATGCCAGAACCACCTCTCACACGTTGCAGAAGCACGTGCCGGACATGCCGGAACGACCGATCGGACAGAACGGAACCACCTGCCAGACACGCCGGAACCACCTGCTGAACACGCCACAGCCACCTGCTCGACTCGCCAGATCCACCGGCCGGACAGGCCAATATCAACTGCTGGCTATGCCAGAACCACCTGGGGGACAGTCCGGAATCACCTGCCAGCCATGGCGGAACCACCTCTCAGACGTACAAGAACCACGTGCCGGACAAGCTCGAAACACTTACTGGACAGACTGGAACCACCTGCCGGCCACGCCTGAACCACCTGCCGAGCACGATGGAACCACCTGCCGGACACGCCAAAATCACCTGCGGGGTACACCAGAACCACTTGGAGAACTCTCCGGGATGACCTGCCGGGCATGCTGGAACCACCTCTCAGACGTACCAGAAGCACGTGGCGGACACCCCAGCACCACCTGCCGGACAGACCGCAACCACCTGCCGGACAGGCCGGAACCACCGGCTCGACCCACCGGAACCACCGCCAGACATGCAAAATCACCTGTCGGCTATGCCAGAACCACTTGGCGAACACTCCGGAATCACCTGCCGGGCATGCCGGAACCACCTCTCAGACATGCCAGAACCACGTGCCAATGACCCCGGAAGCACCTGTCGAGCACGCCGGAACCACCTGCTCGACTCGCCAGAACCACCTGCCGGACACGCCAAAATCACCTGCCGGCTACGCCACAACCACTCGGCAGGCACTCCGGTATCAGCTGCCGGGCATGCCGGAACCACCTCTCAGAGGTGCCAGAACCACATGCCGGAGAGACTGGAAGCAACTGCCGAACTCGCCGGAAACACCTGCTGGACATGCCGGAACCACCTGCCTGACAGTCCAAAATCATATGCCGGCTATGCCAAAACCACTTGGTGGACGCTCCAGAATCTCCTGGAGGGCATGCCGGAACCACGTCATGGACAGACTGCAAACACCTGCCAGACACGCCAGAACCACCTTCTCGAGTCGCCAGAACCACCTGCCGGACACGCCAAAATCACCTGCCGGCTACGCCACAACCAGTTGGTGAACACTTCGGAATCACCTGCCGCGCTTGCCGGAACCACCTGCCGGTCACGCCAAAATCACCTGCCGGCTACGCCAGAACCACTCGGCAGAGACTCCGGAACCACCTCCAGGACAGACCAGAATCACCTGCCGGACACGCCGGAACCACCTGCTCGACTCGCCAGAGCCACCTGCCGGACACGCCAAAATCACCTGCCGGCTACTCCACAACCACTTGTCGAACACTCCAGAATCACCTGCCGGGCATGTTGGAAGCACCTCTCAGACGCGCCAGAACCATGTGGCAGAGAGTCCGGAATCACCTGTTGGGCATGTGGAACCACCTCTGAGACGTACCAGAACCACCTGCCGGACACGCCAAAATCACCTGCCGGCTATGCCAGAACCACTTGGCGGACACTCCGGAATCACCTGCCGGGCATGCCAGAACCAGCTCTCAGACACACCAGAACCACATGCTGGACACGCCGGAAGCACCTGCTGAGCATGCCTGAGCCACCTGCTCGACTCGCAAGAAACACCTGCTGGACACGCCAAAATCACCTGCCGAGTACGCCAGAACCACTTGGCGGACACTCCGGAATCACAGGTCGGGCATGCCAGAACCACCTCTCAGACTTGCCAGAACCATGGTCCGGACACGCCGGTACCACCTGCCGAGTATGCCGGAACCACCTGATCCACTCCCGAGGACCACCTGCTGGACACGCCAAAATCACCTGCTGGCTACGCCAGAACCACTCGGCAGACACTCCGGAATAACCTGCCAGGCATGCCGGAACCACCTATTAGACATGCCAGAAGGACGTGTCGGACACGCCGGAAACACCTACCGGACAGACCGGAACCACCTGCCAGACATCCAGGAACCACCTGCCGAGCACGCCGGAGCTGCGTGCTCGATAGGCCGGAACCACCTGCCAGACAGGCCAAAATCAACAGCTGGCTATGCTAGAAACACCTGGCGGACAGTCCAAAATCACCTGCCTGGCATGCAGGAACCACCTCTCAGACGTAACAGAACCACGTTCCGGACACGCTGGAACCACATCCTGGACAGACTGAACCACCTGCCGAGCTCGCCGGAACCACCTGCTCGACTGGCAGGACAATCGTGCCGGACACGCCAAAAGGAACTGCCGGCTACACCAGAACCACTTAACCGACACTCCAGAATCACCTGCCTGGCATGCCAGAACCACCTCTCAGACGTGCCAGAAGCACGTGCCGGACATGCCGGGACGACCTACGGGACAGACCGGAACCACCTGCCTGACATGCCGGAACCACCTGCCGAGCACGCCAGAGCCACCTGCTCCCCTTGCCGGAACCACCTGCCAGACAGGCCAAAATCAACAGCTGGCTGTGCGAGAACCACCTGGGGGACAGTCCGGAATCACCTGCCAGCCATGGCGGAACCACCTCTCAGACGTACCAGAACCACGTGCCGGACAATCTGGAAACACGTACTGGACAGACTGGAACCACCTGCCGGCCACGCCTGAACCACCTGCCGAGCACGACGGAACCACCTGCCGGACACGCCAAAATCACCTGCGGGCTACTCCACAACCACTTGGAGGACTCTCCGGGATGACCTGCCGGGCATGCTGGAACCACCTCTCAGACGCGCCAGAACCATGTGGCAGACAGTCCGGAATCACCTGTTGGGCATGTGGAACCACCTCTGAGACGTACCAGAACCACCTGCCGGACACGCCAAAATCACCTGCCGGCTACGCCAGAACCACTTGGCGGACACTCCGGAATCACCTGCCGGGCATGCCAGCACAACCTCTCAGAAGTGCCAGAAGCACGTGCCGGACAGGCCGGAACCATCTCCCGGACAGACTGGAACCACAGGAAACACTCGCCGGAACCACCTGCTTGACTCACCGGTCCCACCTGCAGGACACACCAAAATCACCTGCCCGCTACACCAGAACCACTTGGCGCACAAGCCGGAATCACGTGAAGGGCATGCCGGCACAACCTCACAGACGTGCCAGAACCTCCTGCCGGACACCTCAGAACCACCTGCCAGACAGACTGCAACCACCTGCCGGACACGCGGGAAGCACCGGCTCGACCCGCCGGAACCACTGCCAGACATGCAAAATCACCTGCCGGCTACACCAGAACCACTTGGCAAACAATCCGGAATCACCTGAAGGGCATGCCGGAACCACCTCTCAGACATGCCAGAACCACGTGCCAATGACACCAGAAGCACCTGCCGAGCATGCCGGAACCACCTGCTCGACTCGCCAGAACCACCTGCCAGTCATGCAAAAATCACCTGCCGGCTTCGCCACAACCAGTTGGTGAACACTTCCCCATCACCTGCCGGGCTTGCTGGAACCACCTGCCGGTCACGTCAAAATCACCTGCCAACTACGCCAGAACCACTTGTCGACACTGCGGAAACACCTGTCGGGCCGGCCAGAACTACATCTCAGACGTGCCAGAACCTTGTGCGTGTGATGCCGGAACCACACCCCGAACAGACGGAAACCACCTGCCAGACCCGCCTGAACCACCTGCCGAGCACGCCGGAGCCACCTGTTCGACTCACCGGAAGCACCTGCCAGACAGGCCAAAATCAACAGCTGGCTATGCGAGAACCATCTGGCGGACAGTCCGGAATCACCTGCCGGGCATGCAGGAACCACCTCTCAGATGTAACGGAACCACGAGCCGGACACGCTGGAACCACGTCCTGGACAGACTGGAACCACCTGCCGAGCACTCCGGAACCACCTGCTCGACTCGCACGACCCACGTGCTGGACACGCCAAAATGAACTTTCGGCTACACCAGAACCACTTACCCGACACTCCAGAATCACCTGCCTGGCATGCCAGAACCACCTCTCACACGTTGCAGAAGCACGTGCCGGACATGCCGGAACGACCGATCGGACAGAACGGAACCACCTGCCAGACACGCCGGAACCACCTGCTGAACACGCCACAGCCACCTGCTCGACTCGCCGGATCCACCGGCCGGACAGGCCAATATCAACTGCTGGCTATGCCAGAACCACCTGGGGGACAGTCCGGAATCACCTGCCAGCCATGGCGGAACCACCTCTCAGACGTACAAGAACCACGTGCCGGACAAGCTCGAAACACTTACTGGACAGACTGGAACCACCTGCCGGCCACGCCTGAACCACCTGCCGAGCACGATGGAACCACCTGCCGGACACGCCAAAATCACCTGCGGGGTACACCAGAACCACTTGGAGAACTCTCCAGGATGACCTGCCGGGCATGCTGGAACCACCTCTCAGACGTACCAGAAGCACGTGGCGGACACCCCAGCACCTCCTGCCGGACAGACCGCAACCACCTGCCGGACAGGCCGGAACCACCGGCTCGACCCGCCGGAACCACCGCCAGACATGCAAAATCTCCTGCCGGCTACGCCAGAACCACTTGGCGAACACTCCGGAATCACCTGCCGGGCATGCCGGAACCACCTCTCAGACATGCCAGAACCACGTGCCAATGACCCCGGAAGCACCTGTCGAGCACGCCGGAACCACCTGCTCGACTCGCCAGAACCACCTGCCGGACATGCCAAAATCACCTGCCGGCTACGCCACAACCACTCGGCAGGCACTCCGGTATCAGCTGCCGGGCATGCCGGAACCACCTCTCAGAGGTGCCAGAACCACATGCCGGAGAGACTGGAAGCAACTGCCGAACTCGCCGGAAACACCTGCTGGACATGCCGGAACCACCTGCCTGACAGTCCAAAATCATATGCCGGCTATGCCAAAACCACTTGGTGGACGCTCCAGAATCTCCTGGAGGGCATGCCGGAACCACGTCATGGACAGACTGCAAACACCTGCCAGACACGCCAGAACCACCTTCTCGAGTCGCCAGAACCACCTGCCGGACACGCCAAAATCACCTGCCGGCTACGCCACAACCAGTTGGTGAACACTTCGGAATCACCTGCCGCGCTTGCCGGAACCACCTGCCGGTCACGCCAAAATCACCTGCCGGCTACGCCAGAACCACTCGGCAGAGACTCCGGAACCACCTCCAGGACAGACCAGAATCACCTGCCGGACATGCCGGAACCACCTGCTCGACTCGCCAGAGCCACCTGCCGGACACGCCAAAATCACCTGCCGGCTACGCCAGAACCACTCGGCAGAGACTCCGGAACCACCTCCAGGACAGACCGGAATCACCTGCCGGACACGCCGGGACCACCTGCTTGACTCGCCAGAACCACCTGCCGGACACGCCAAAATCACCAGCCGGCTACTCCACAACCACTTGTCGAACACTCCAGAATCACCTGCCGGGCATGTTGGAAGCACCTCTCAGACGCGCCAGAACCATGTGGCAGAGAGTCCGGAATCACCTGTTGGGCATGTGGAACCACCTCTGAGACGTACCAGAACCACCTGCCGGACACGCCAAAATCACCTGCCGGCTATGCCAGAACCACTTGGCGGACACTCCGGAATCACCTGCCGGGCATGCCAGAACCAGCTCTCAGAAACACCAGAACCACATGCTGGACACGCCGGAAGCACCTGCTGAGCATGCCTGAGCCACCTGCTCGACTCGCAAGAAACACCTGCCGGACACGCCAAAATCACCTGCCGAGTACGCCAGAACCACTTGGCGGACACTCCGGAATCACAGGTCGGGCATGCCAGAACCACCTCTCAGACTTGCCAGAACCATGGTCCGGACACGCCGGTACCACCTGCCGAGTATGCCGGAACCACCTGATCCACTCCCGAGGACCACCTGCTGGACACGCCAAAATCACCTGCTGGCTACGCCAGAACCACTCGGCAGACACTCCGGAATAACCTGCCAGGCATGCCGGAACCACCTATTAGACATGCCAGAAGGACGTGTCGGACACGCCGGAAACACCTACCGGACAGACCGGAACCACCTGCCAGACATCCAGGAACCACCTGCCGAGCACGCCGGAGCCGCGTGCTCGATAGGCCGGAACCACCTGCCAGACAGGCCAAAATCAACAGCTGGCTATGCTAGAAACACCTGGCGGACAGTCCAAAATCACCTGCCTGGCATGCAGGAACCACCTCTCAGACGTAACAGAACCACGTTCCGGACACGCTGGAACCACATCCTGGACAGACTGAACCACCTGCCGAGCTCGCCGGAACCACTTGCTCGACTGGCAGGACAATCGTGCCGGACACGCCAAAAGGAACTGCCGGCTACACCAGAACCACTTAACCGACACTCCAGAATCACCTGCCTGGCATGCCAGAACCACCTCTCAGACGTGCCAGAAGCACGTGCCGGACATGCCGGGACGACCTACGGGACAGACCGGAACCACCTGCCTGACATGCCGGAACCACCTGCCGAGCACGCCAGAGCCACCTGCTCCCCTTGCCGGAACCACCTGCCAGACAGGCCAAAATCAACAGCTGGCTGTGCGAGAACCACCTGGGGGACAGTCCGGAATCACCTGCCAGCCATGGCGGAACCACCTCTCAGACGTACCAGAACCACGTGCCGGACAATCTGGAAACACGTACTGGACAGACTGGAACCACCTGCCGGCCACGCCTGAACCACCTGCCGAGCACGACGGAACCACCTGCCGGACACGCCAAAATCACCTGCGGGCTACTCCACAACCACTTGGAGGACTCTCCGGGATGACCTGCCGGGCATGCTGGAACCACCTCTCAGACGCGCCAGAACCATGTGGCAGACAGTCCGGAATCACCTGTTGGGCATGTGGAACCACCTCTGAGACGTACCAGAACCACCTGCCGGACACGCCAAAATCACCTGCCGGCTACGCCAGAACCACTTGGCGGACACTCCGGAATCACCTGCCGGGCATGCCAGCACAACCTCTCAGAAGTGCCAGAAGCACGTGCCGGACAGGCCGGAACCATCTCCCGGACAGACTGGAACCACAGGAAACACTCGCCGGAACCACCTGCTTGACTCACCGGTCCCACCTGCAGGACACTCCAAAATCACCTGCCCGCTACACCAGAACCACTTGGCGCACAAGCCGGAATCACGTGAAGGGCATGCCGGCACAACCTCACAGACGTGCCAGAACCTCCTGCCGGACACCTCAGAACCACCTGCCAGACAGACTGCAACCACCTGCCGGACACGCGGGAACCACCGGCTCGACCCGCCGGAACCACTGCCAGACATGCAAAATCACCTGCCGGCTACACCAGAACCACTTGGCAAACAATCCGGAATCACCTGAAGGGCATGCCGGAACCACCTCTCAGACATGCCAGAACCACGTGCCAATGACACCAGAAGCACCTGCCGAGCATGCCGGAACCACCTGCTCGACTCGCCAGAACCACCTGCCAGTCATGCAAAAATCACCTGCCGGCTTCGCCACAACCAGTTGGTGAACACTTCCCCATCACCTGCCGGGCTTGCTGGAACCACCTGCCGGTCACGTCAAAATCACCTGCCAACTACGCCAGAACCACTTGTCGACACTGCGGAAACACCTGTCGGGCCGGCCAGAACTACATCTCAGACGTGCCAGAACCTTGTGCGTGTGATGCCGGAACCACACCCCGAACAGACGGAAACCACCTGCCAGACCCGCCTGAACCACCTGCCGAGCACGCCGGAGCCACCTGTTCGACTCACCGGAAGCACCTGCCAGACAGGCCAAAATCAACAGCTGGCTATGCGAGAACCATCTGGCGGACAGTCCGGAATCACCTGCCGGGCATGCAGGAACCACCTCTCAGATGTAACGGAACCACGAGCCGGACACGCTGGAACCACGTCCTGGACAGACTGGAACCACCTGCCGAGCACTCCGGAACCACCTGCTCGACTCGCACGACCCACGTGCTGGACACGCCAAAATGAACTTTCGGCTACACCAGAACCACTTACCCGACACTCCAGAATCACCTGCCTGGCATGCCAGAACCACCTCTCACACGTTGCAGAAGCACGTGCCGGACATGCCGGAACGACCGATCGGACAGAACGGAACCACCTGCCAGACACGCCGGAACCACCTGCTGAACACGCCACAGCCACCTGCTCGACTCGCCGGATCCACCGGCCGGACAGGCCAATATCAACTGCTGGCTATGCCAGAACCACCTGGGGGACAGTCCGGAATCACCTGCCAGCCATGGCGGAACCACCTCTCAGACGTACAAGAACCACGTGCCGGACAAGCTCGAAACACTTACTGGACAGACTGGAACCACCTGCCGGCCACGCCTGAACCACCTGCCGAGCACGATGGAACCACCTGCCGGACACGCCAAAATCACCTGCGGGGTACACCAGAACCACTTGGAGAACTCTCCGGGATGACCTGCCGGGCATGCTGGAACCACCTCTCAGACGTACCAGAAGCACGTGGCGGACACCCCAGCACCACCTGCCGGACAGACCGCAACCACCTGCCGGACAGGCCGGAACCACCGGCTCGACCCGCCGGAACCACCGCCAGACATGCAAAATCTCCTGCCGGCTACGCCAGAACCACTTGGCGAACACTCCGGAATCACCTGCCGGGCATGCCGGAACCACCTCTCAGACATGCCAGAACCACGTGCCAATGACCCCGGAAGCACCTGTCGAGCACGCCGGAACCACCTGCTCGACTCGCCAGAACCACCTGCCGGACACGCCAAAATCACCTGCCGGCTACGCCAGAACCACTCGGCAGAGACTCCGGAACCACCTCCAGGACAGACCGGAATCACCTGCCGGACACGCCGGGACCACCTGCTTGACTCGCCAGAACCACCTGCCAGACACGCCAAAATCACCAGCCGGCTACTCCACAACCACTTGTCGAACACTCCAGAATCACCTGCCGGGCATGTTGGAAGCACCTCTCAGACGCGCCAGAACCATGTGGCAGAGAGTCCGGAATCACCTGTTGGGCATGTGGAACCACCTCTGAGACGTACCAGAACGACCTGCCGGACACGCCAAAATCACCTGCCGGCTATGCCAGAACCACTTGGCGGACACTCCGGAATCACCTGCCGGGCATGCCAGAACCAGCTCTCAGACACACCAGAACCACATGCTGGACACGCCGGAAGCACCTGCTGAGCATGCCTGAGCCACCTGCTCGACTCGCAAGAAACACCTGCCGGACACGCCAAAATCACCTGCCGAGTACGCCAGAACCACTTGGCGGACACTCCAGAATCACAGGTCGGGCATGCCAGAACCACCTCTCAGACTTGCCAGAACCATGGTCCGGACACGCCGGTACCACCTGCCGAGTATGCCGGAACCACCTGATCCACTCCCGAGGACCACCTGCTGGACACGCCAAAATCACCTGCTGGCTACGCCAGAACCACTCGGCAGACACTCCGGAATAACCTGCCAGGCATGCCGGAACCACCTATTAGACATGCCAGAAGGACGTGTCGGACACGCCGGAAACACCTACCGGACAGACCGGAACCACCTGCCAGACATCCCGGAACCACCTGCCGAGCACGCCGGAGCTGCGTGCTCGATAGGCCGGAACCACCTGCCAGACAGGCCAAAATCAACAGCTGGCTATGCTAGAAACACCTGGCGGACAGTCCAAAATCACCTGCCTGGCATGCAGGAACCACCTCTCAGACGTAACAGAACCACGTTCCGGACACGCTGGAACCACATCCTGGACAGACTGAACCACCTGCCGAGCTCGCCGGAACCACCTGCTCGACTGGCAGGACAATCGTGCCGGACACGCCAAAAGGAACTGCCGGCTACACCAGAACCACTTAACCGACACTCCAGAATCACCTGCCTGGCATGCCAGAACCACCTCTCAGACGTGCCAGAAGCACGTGCCGGACATGCCGGGACGACCTACGGGACAGACCGGAACCACCTGCCTGACATGCCGGAACCACCTGCCGAGCACGCCAGAGCCACCTGCTCCCCTTGCCGGAACCACCTGCCAGACAGGCCAAAATCAACAGCTGGCTGTGCGAGAACCACCTGGGGGACAGTCCGGAATCACCTGCCAGCCATGGCGGAACCACCTCTCAGACGTACCAGAACCACGTGCCGGACAATCTGGAAACACGTACTGGACAGACTGGAACCACCTGCCGGCCACGCCTGAACCACCTGCCGAGCACGACGGAACCACCTGCCGGACACGCCAAAATCACCTGCGGGCTACTCCACAACCACTTGGAGGACTCTCCGGGATGACCTGCCGGGCATGCTGGAACCACCTCTCAGACGCGCCAGAACCATGTGGCAGACAGTCCGGAATCACCTGTTGGGCATGTGGAACCACCTCTGAGACGTACCAGAACCACCTGCCGGACACGCCAAAATCACCTGCCGGCTACGCCAGAACCACTTGGCGGACACTCCGGAATCACCTGCCGGGCATGCCAGCACAACCTCTCAGAAGTGCCAGAAGCACGTGCCGGACAGGCCGGAACCATCTCCCGGACAGACTGGAACCACAGGAAACACTCGCCGGAACCACCTGCTTGACTCACCGGTCCCACCTGCAGGACACACCAAAATCACCTGCCCGCTACACCAGAACCACTTGGCGCACAAGCCGGAATCACGTGAAGGGCATGCCGGCACAACCTCACAGACGTGCCAGAACCTCCTGCCGGACACCTCAGAACCACCTGCCAGACAGACTGCAACCACCTGCCGGACACGCGGGAACCACCGGCTCGACCCGCCGGAACCACTGCCAGACATGCAAAATCACCTGCCGGCTACACCAGAACCACTTGGCAAACAATCCGGAATCACCTGAAGGGCATGCCGGAACCACCTCTCAGACATGCCAGAACCACGTGCCAATGACACCAGAAGCACCTGCCGAGCATGCCGGAACCACCTGCTCGACTCGCCAGAACCACCTGCCAGTCATGCAAAAATCACCTGCCGGCTTCGCCACAACCAGTTGGTGAACACTTCCCCATCACCTGCCGGGCTTGCTGGAACCACCTGCCGGTCACGTCAAAATCACCTGCCAACTACGCCAGAACCACTTGTCGACACTGCGGAAACACCTGTCGGGCCGGCCAGAACTACATCTCAGACGTGCCAGAACCTTGTGCGTGTGATGCCGGAACCACACCCCGAACAGACGGAAACCACCTGCCAGACCCGCCTGAACCACCTGCCGAGCACGCCGGAGCCACCTGTTCGACTCACCGGAAGCACCTGCCAGACAGGCCAAAATCAACAGCTGGCTATGCGAGAACCATCTGGCGGACAGTCCGGAATCACCTGCCGGGCATGCAGGAACCACCTCTCAGATGTAACGGAACCACGAGCCGGACACGCTGGAACCACGTCCTGGACAGACTGGAACCACCTGCCGAGCACTCCGGAACCACCTGCTCGACTCGCACGACCCACGTGCTGGACACGCCAAAATGAACTTTCGGCTACACCAGAACCACTTACCCGACACTCCAGAATCACCTGCCTGGCATGCCAGAACCACCTCTCACACGTTGCAGAAGCACGTGCCGGACATGCCGGAACGACCGATCGGACAGAACGGAACCACCTGCCAGACACGCCGGAACCACCTGCTGAACACGCCACAGCCACCTGCTCGACTCGCCGGATCCACCGGCCGGACAGGCCAATATCAACTGCTGGCTATGCCAGAACCACCTGGGGGACAGTCCGGAATCACCTGCCAGCCATGGCGGAACCACCTCTCAGACGTACAAGAACCACGTGCCGGACAAGCTCGAAACACTTACTGGACAGACTGGAACCACCTGCCGGCCACGCCTGAACCACCTGCCGAGCACGATGGAACCACCTGCCGGACACGCCAAAATCACCTGCGGGGTACACCAGAACCACTTGGAGAACTCTCCGGGATGACCTGCCGGGCATGCTGGAACCAACTCTCAGACGTACCAGAAGCACGTGGCGGACACCCCAGCACCACCTGCCGGACAGACCGCAACCACCTGCCGGACAGGCCGGAACCACCGGCTCGACCCACCGGAACCACCGCCAGACATGCAAAATCTCCTGCCGGCTACGCCAGAACCACTTGGCGAACACTCCGGAATCACCTGCCGGGCATGCCGGAACCACCTCTCAGACATGCCAGAACCACGTGCCAATGACCCCGGAAGCACCTGTCGAGCACGCCGGAACCACCTGCTCGACTCGCCAGAACCACCTGCCGGACACGCCAAAATCACCTGCCGGCTACGCCACAACCACTCGGCAGGCACTCCGGTATCAGCTGCCGGGCATGCCGGAACCACCTCTCAGAGGTGCCAGAACCACATGCCGGAGAGACTGGAAGCAACTGCCGAACTCGCCGGAAACACCTGCTGGACATGCCGGAACCACCTGCCTGACAGTCCAAAATCATATGCCGGCTATGCCAAAACCACTTGGTGGACGCTCCAGAATCTCCTGGAGGGCATGCCGGAACCACGTCATGGACAGACTGCAAACACCTGCCAGACACGCCAGAACCACCTTCTCGAGTCACCAGAACCACCTGCCGGACACGCCAAAATCACCTGCCGGCTACGCCACAACCAGTTGGTGAACACTTCGGAATCACCTGCCGCGCTTGCCGGAACCACCTGCCGGTCACGCCAAAATCACCTGCCGGCTACGCCAGAACCACTCGGCAGAGACTCCGGAACCACCTCCAGGACAGACCAGAATCACCTGCCGGACACGCCGGAACCACCTGCTCGACTCGCCAGAGCCACCTGCCGGACACGCCAAAATCACCTGCCGGCTACGCCAGAACCACTCGGCAGAGACTCCGGAACCACCTCCAGGACAGACCGGAATCACCTGCCGGACACGCCGGGACCACCTGCTTGACTCGCCAGAACCACCTGCCGGACACGCCAAAATCACCAGCCGGCTACTCCACAACCACTTGTCGAACACTCCAGAATCACCTGCCGGGCATGTTGGAAGCACCTCTCAGACGCGCCAGAACCATGTGGCAGAGAGTCCGGAATCACCTGTTGGGCATGTGGAACCACCTCTGAGACGTACCAGAACCACCTGCCGGACACGCCAAAATCACCTGCCGGCTATGCCAGAACCACTTGGCGGACACTCCGGAATCACCTGCCGGGCATGCCAGAACCAGCTCTCAGACACACCAGAACCACATGCTGGACACGCCGGAAGCACCTGCTGAGCATGCCTGAGCCACCTGCTCGACTCGCAAGAAACACCTGCCGGACACGCCAAAATCACCTGCCGAGTACGCCAGAACCACTTGGCGGACACTCCGGAATCACAGGTCGGGCATGCCAGAACCACCTCTCAGACTTGCCAGAACCATGGTCCGGACACGCCGGTACCACCTGCCGAGTATGCCGGAACCACCTGATCCACTCCCGAGGACCACCTGCTGGACACGCCAAAATCACCTGCTGGCTACGCCAGAACCACTCGGCAGACACTCCGGAATAACCTGCCAGGCATGCCGGAACCACCTATTAGACATGCCAGAAGGACGTGTCGGACACGCCGGAAACACCTACCGGACAGACCGGAACCACCTGCCAGACATCCCGGAACCACCTGCCGAGCACGCCGGAGCCGCCTGCTCGATAGGCCGGAACCACCTGCCAGACAGGCCAAAATCAACAGCTGGCTATGCTAGAAACACCTGGCGGACAGTCCAAAATCACCTGCCTGGCATGCAGGAACCACCTCTCAGACGTAACAGAACCACGTTCCGGACACGCTGGAACCACATCCTGGACAGACTGGAACCACCTGCCGAGCTCGCCGGAACCACCTGCTCGACTGGCAGGACAATCGTGCCGGACACGCCAAAAGGAACTGCCGGCTACACCAGAACCACTTAACCGACACTCCAGAATCACCTGCCTGGCATGCCAGAACCACCTCTCAGACGTGCCAGAAGCACGTGCCGGACATGCCGGAACGACCTACGGGACAGACCGGAACCACCTGCCTGACATGCCGGAACCACCTGCCGAGCACGCCAGAGCCACCTGCTCCCCTTGCCGGAACCACCTGCCAGACAGGCCAAAATCAACAGCTGGCTGTGCGAGAACCACCTGGGGGACAGTCCGGAATCACCTGCCAGCCATGGCGGAACCACCTCTCAGACGTACCAGAACCACGTGCCGGACAATCTGGAAACACGTACTGGACAGACTGGAACCACCTGCCGGCCACGCCTGAACCACCTGCCGAGCACGACGGAACCACCTGCCGGACACGCCAAAATCACCTGCGGGCTACTCCACAACCACTTGGAGGACTCTCCGGGATGACCTGCCGGGCATGCTGGAACCACCTCTCAGACGCGCCAGAACCATGTGGCAGACAGTCCGGAATCACCTGTTGGGCATGTGGAACCACCTCTGAGACGTACCAGAACCACCTGCCGGACACGCCAAAATCACCTGCCGGCTACGCCAGAACCACTTGGCGGACACTCCGGAATCACCTGCCGGGCATGCCAGCACAACCTCTCAGAAGTGCCAGAAGCACGTGCCGGACAGGCCGGAACCATCTCCCGGACAGACTGGAACCACAGGAAACACTCGCCGGAACCACCTGCTTGACTCACCGGTCCCACCTGCAGGACACACCAAAATCACCTGCCCGCTACACCAGAACCACTTGGCGCACAAGCCGGAATCACGTGAAGGGCATGCCGGCACAACCTCACAGACGTGCCAGAACCTCCTGCCGGACACCTCAGAACCACCTGCCAGACAGACTGCAACCACCTGCCGGACACGCGGGAACCACCGGCTCGACCCGCCGGAACCACTGCCAGACATGCAAAATCACCTGCCGGCTACACCAGAACCACTTGGCAAACAATCCGGAATCACCTGAAGGGCATGCCGGAACCACCTCTCAGACATGCCAGAACCACGTGCCAATGACACCAGAAGCACCTGCCGAGCATGCCGGAACCACCTGCTCGACTCGCCAGAACCACCTGCCAGTCATGCAAAAATCACCTGCCGGCTTCGCCACAACCAGTTGGTGAACACTTCCCCATCACCTGCCGGGCTTGCTGGAACCACCTGCCGGTCACGTCAAAATCACCTGCCAACTACGCCAGAACCACTTGTCGACACTGCGGAAACACCTGTCGGGCCGGCCAGAACTACATCTCAGACGTGCCAGAACCTTGTGCGTGTGATGCCGGAACCACACCCCGAACAGACGGAAACCACCTGCCAGACCCGCCTGAACCACCTGCCGAGCACGCCGGAGCCACCTGTTCGACTCACCGGAAGCACCTGCCAGACAGGCCAAAATCAACAGCTGGCTATGCGAGAACCATCTGGCGGACAGTCCGGAATCACCTGCCGGGCATGCAGGAACCACCTCTCAGATGTAACGGAACCACGAGCCGGACACGCTGGAACCACGTCCTGGACAGACTGGAACCACCTGCCGAGCACTCCGGAACCACCTGCTCGACTCGCACGACCCACGTGCTGGACACGCCAAAATGAACTTTCGGCTACACCAGAACCACTTACCCGACACTCCAGAATCACCTGCCTGGCATGCCAGAACCACCTCTCACACGTTGCAGAAGCACGTGCCGGACATGCCGGAACGACCGATCGGACAGAACGGAACCACCTGCCAGACACGCCGGAACCACCTGCTGAACACGCCACAGCCACCTGCTCGACTCGCCGGATCCACCGGCCGGACAGGCCAATATCAACTGCTGGCTATGCCAGAACCACCTGGGGGACAGTCCGGAATCACCTGCCAGCCATGGCGGAACCACCTCTCAGACGTACAAGAACCACGTGCCGGACAAGCTCGAAACACTTACTGGACAGACTGGAACCACCTGCCGGCCACGCCTGAACCACCTGCCGAGCACGATGGAACCACCTGCCGGACACGCCAAAATCACCTGCGGGGTACACCAGAACCACTTGGAGAACTCTCCGGGATGACCTGCCGGGCATGCTGGAACCACCTCTCAGACGTACCAGAAGCACGTGGCGGACACCCCAGCACCTCCTGCCGGACAGACCGCAACCACCTGCCGGACAGGCCGGAACCACCGGCTCGACCCGCCGGAACCACCGCCAGACATGCAAAATCTCCTGCCGGCTACGCCAGAACCACTTGGCGAACACTCCGGAATCACCTGCCGGGCATGCCGGAACCACCTCTCAGACATGCCAGAACCACGTGCCAATGACCCCGGAAGCACCTGTCGAGCACGCCGGAACCACCTGCTCGACTCGCCAGAACCACCTGCCGGACATGCCAAAATCACCTGCCGGCTACGCCACAACCACTCGGCAGGCACTCCGGTATCAGCTGCCGGGCATGCCGGAACCACCTCTCAGAGGTGCCAGAACCACATGCCGGAGAGACTGGAAGCAACTGCCGAACTCGCCGGAAACACCTGCTGGACATGCCGGAACCACCTGCCTGACAGTCCAAAATCATATGCCGGCTATGCCAAAACCACTTGGTGGACGCTCCAGAATCTCCTGGAGGGCATGCCGGAACCACGTCATGGACAGACTGCAAACACCTGCCAGACACGCCAGAACCACCTTCTCGAGTCGCCAGAACCACCTGCCGGACACGCCAAAATCACCTGCCGGCTACGCCACAACCAGTTGGTGAACACTTCGGAATCACCTGCCGCGCTTGCCGGAACCACCTGCCGGTCACGCCAAAATCACCTGCCGGCTACGCCAGAACCACTCGGCAGAGACTCCGGAACCACCTCCAGGACAGACCAGAATCACCTGCCGGACACGCCGGAACCACCTGCTCGACTCGCCAGAGCCACCTGCCGGACACGCCAAAATCACCTGCCGGCTACGCCAGAACCACTCGGCAGAGACTCCGGAACCACCTCCAGGACAGACCGGAATCACCTGCCGGACACGCCGGGACCACCTGCTTGACTCGCCAGAACCACCTGCCGGACACGCCAAAATCACCAGCCGGCTACTCCACAACCACTTGTCGAACACTCCAGAATCACCTGCCGGGCATGTTGGAAGCACCTCTCAGACGCGCCAGAACCATGTGGCAGAGAGTCCGGAATCACCTGTTGGGCATGTGGAACCACCTCTGAGACGTACCAGAACCACCTGCCGGACACGCCAAAATCACCTGCCGGCTATGCCAGAACCACTTGGCGGACACTCCGGAATCACCTGCCGGGCATGCCAGAACCAGCTCTCAGAAACACCAGAACCACATGCTGGACACGCCGGAAGCACCTGCTGAGCATGCCTGAGCCACCTGCTCGACTCGCAAGAAACACCTGCCGGACACGCCAAAATCACCTGCCGAGTACGCCAGAACCACTTGGCGGACACTCCGGAATCACAGGTCGGGCATGCCAGAACCACCTCTCAGACTTGCCAGAACCATGGTCCGGACACGCCGGTACCACCTGCCGAGTATGCCGGAACCACCTGATCCACTCCCGAGGACCACCTGCTGGACACGCCAAAATCACCTGCTGGCTACGCCAGAACCACTCGGCAGACACTCCGGAATAACCTGCCAGGCATGCCGGAACCACCTATTAGACATGCCAGAAGGACGTGTCGGACACGCCGGAAACACCTACCGGACAGACCGGAACCACCTGCCAGACATCCCGGAACCACCTGCCGAGCACGCCGGAGCCGCCTGCTCGATAGGCCGGAACCACCTGCCAGACAGGCCAAAATCAACAGCTGGCTATGCTAGAAACACCTGGCGGACAGTCCAAAATCACCTGCCTGGCATGCAGGAACCACCTCTCAGACGTAACAGAACCACGTTCCGGACACGCTGGAACCACATCCTGGACAGACTGGAACCACCTGCCGAGCTCGCCGGAACCACCTGCTCGACTGGCAGGACAATCGTGCCGGACACGCCAAAAGGAACTGCCGGCTACACCAGAACCACTTAACCGACACTCCAGAATCACCTGCCTGGCATGCCAGAACCACCTCTCAGACGTGCCAGAAGCACGTGCCGGACATGCCGGAACGACCTACGGGACAGACCGGAACCACCTGCCTGACATGCCGGAACCACCTGCCGAGCACGCCAGAGCCACCTGCTCCCCTTGCCGGAACCACCTGCCAGACAGGCCAAAATCAACAGCTGGCTGTGCGAGAACCACCTGGGGGACAGTCCGGAATCACCTGCCAGCCATGGCGGAACCACCTCTCAGACGTACCAGAACCACGTGCCGGACAATCTGGAAACACGTACTGGACAGACTGGAACCACCTGCCGGCCACGCCTGAACCACCTGCCGAGCACGACGGAACCACCTGCCGGACACGCCAAAATCACCTGCGGGCTACTCCACAACCACTTGGAGGACTCTCCGGGATGACCTGCCGGGCATGCTGGAACCACCTCTCAGACGCGCCAGAACCATGTGGCAGACAGTCCGGAATCACCTGTTGGGCATGTGGAACCACCTCTGAGACGTACCAGAACCACCTGCCGGACACGCCAAAATCACCTGCCGGCTACGCCAGAACCACTTGGCGGACACTCCGGAATCACCTGCCGGGCATGCCAGCACAACCTCTCAGAAGTGCCAGAAGCACGTGCCGGACAGGCCGGAACCATCTCCCGGACAGACTGGAACCACAGGAAACACTCGCCGGAACCACCTGCTTGACTCACCGGTCCCACCTGCAGGACACACCAAAATCACCTGCCCGCTACACCAGAACCACTTGGCGCACAAGCCGGAATCACGTGAAGGGCATGCCGGCACAACCTCACAGACGTGCCAGAACCTCCTGCCGGACACCTCAGAACCACCTGCCAGACAGACTGCAACCACCTGCCGGACACGCGGGAACCACCGGCTCGACCCGCCGGAACCACTGCCAGACATGCAAAATCACCTGCCGGCTACACCAGAACCACTTGGCAAACAATCCGGAATCACCTGAAGGGCATGCCGGAACCACCTCTCAGACATGCCAGAACCACGTGCCAATGACACCAGAAGCACCTGCCGAGCATGCCGGAACCACCTGCTCGACTCGCCAGAACCACCTGCCAGTCATGCAAAAATCACCTGCCGGCTTCGCCACAACCAGTTGGTGAACACTTCCCCATCACCTGCCGGGCTTGCTGGAACCACCTGCCGGTCACGTCAAAATCACCTGCCAACTACGCCAGAACCACTTGTCGACACTGCGGAAACACCTGTCGGGCCGGCCAGAACTACATCTCAGACGTGCCAGAACCTTGTGCGTGTGATGCCGGAACCACACCCCGAACAGACGGAAACCACCTGCCAGACCCGCCTGAACCACCTGCCGAGCACGCCGGAGCCACCTGTTCGACTCACCGGAAGCACCTGCCAGACAGGCCAAAATCAACAGCTGGCTATGCGAGAACCATCTGGCGGACAGTCCGGAATCACCTGCCGGGCATGCAGGAACCACCTCTCAGATGTAACGGAACCACGAGCCGGACACGCTGGAACCACGTCCTGGACAGACTGGAACCACCTGCCGAGCACTCCGGAACCACCTGCTCGACTCGCACGACCCACGTGCTGGACACGCCAAAATGAACTTTCGGCTACACCAGAACCACTTACCCGACACTCCAGAATCACCTGCCTGGCATGCCAGAACCACCTCTCACACGTTGCAGAAGCACGTGCCGGACATGCCGGAACGACCGATCGGACAGAACGGAACCACCTGCCAGACACGCCGGAACCACCTGCTGAACACGCCACAGCCACCTGCTCGACTCGCCGGATCCACCGGCCGGACAGGCCAATATCAACTGCTGGCTATGCCAGAACCACCTGGGGGACAGTCCGGAATCACCTGCCAGCCATGGCGGAACCACCTCTCAGACGTACAAGAACCACGTGCCGGACAAGCTCGAAACACTTACTGGACAGACTGGAACCACCTGCCGGCCACGCCTGAACCACCTGCCGAGCACGATGGAACCACCTGCCGGACACGCCAAAATCACCTGCGGGGTACACCAGAACCACTTGGAGAACTCTCCGGGATGACCTGCCGGGCATGCTGGAACCACCTCTCAGACGTACCAGAAGCACGTGGCGGACACCCCAGCACCACCTGCCGGACAGACCGCAACCACCTGCCGGACAGGCCGGAACCACCGGCTCGACCCGCCGGAACCACCGCCAGACATGCAAAATCTCCTGCCGGCTACGCCAGAACCACTTGGCGAACACTCCGGAATCACCTGCCGGGCATGCCGGAACCACCTCTCAGACATGCCAGAACCACGTGCCAATGACCCCGGAAGCACCTGTCGAGCACGCCGGAACCACCTGCTCGACTCGCCAGAACCACCTGCCGGACATGCCAAAATCACCTGCCGGCTACGCCACAACCACTCGGCAGGCACTCCGGTATCAGCTGCCGGGCATGCCGGAACCACCTCTCAGAGGTGCCAGAACCACATGCCGGAGAGACTGGAAGCAACTGCCGAACTCGCCGGAAACACCTGCTGGACATGCCGGAACCACCTGCCTGACAGTCCAAAATCATATGCCGGCTATGCCAAAACCACTTGGTGGACGCTCCAGAATCTCCTGGAGGGCATGCCGGAACCACGTCATGGACAGACTGCAAACACCTGCCAGACACGCCAGAACCACCTTCTCGAGTCACCAGAACCACCTGCCGGACACGCCAAAATCACCTGCCGGCTACGCCACAACCAGTTGGTGAACACTTCGGAATCACCTGCCGCGCTTGCCGGAACCACCTGCCGGTCACGCCAAAATCACCTGCCGGCTACGCCAGAACCACTCGGCAGAGACTCCGGAACCACCTCCAGGACAGACCAGAATCACCTGCCGGACACGCCGGAACCACCTGCTTGACTCGCCAGAGCCACCTGCCGGACACGCCAAAATCACCTGCCGGCTACGCCAGAACCACTCGGCAGAGACTCCGGAACCACCTCCAGGACAGACCGGAATCACCTGCCGGACACGCCGGGACCACCTGCTTGACTCGCCAGAACCACCTGCCGGACACGCCAAAATCACCAGCCGGCTACTCCACAACCACTTGTCGAACACTCCAGAATCACCTGCCGGGCATGTTGGAAGCACCTCTCAGACGCGCCAGAACCATGTGGCAGAGAGTCCGGAATCACCTGTTGGGCATGTGGAACCACCTCTGAGACGTACCAGAACCACCTGCCGGACACGCCAAAATCACCTGCCGGCTATGCCAGAACCACTTGGCGGACACTCCGGAATCACCTGCCGGGCATGCCAGAACCAGCTCTCAGAAACACCAGAACCACATGCTGGACACGCCGGAAGCACCTGCTGAGCATGCCTGAGCCACCTGCTCGACTCGCAAGAAACACCTGCCGGACACGCCAAAATCACCTGCCGAGTACGCCAGAACCACTTGGCGGACACTCCGGAATCACAGGTCGGGCATGCCAGAACCACCTCTCAGACTTGCCAGAACCATGTTCCGGACACGCCGGTACCACCTGCCGAGTATGCCGGAACCACCTGATCCACTCCCGAGGACCACCTGCTGGACACGCCAAAATCACCTGCTGGCTACGCCAGAACCACTCGGCAGACACTCCGGAATAACCTGCCAGGCATGCCGGAACCACCTATTAGACATGCCAGAAGGACGTGTCGGACACGCCGGAAACACCTACCGGACAGACCGGAACCACCTGCCAGACATCCAGGAACCACCTGCCGAGCACGCCGGAGCCGCGTGCTCGATAGGCCGGAACCACCTGCCAGACAGGCCAAAATCAACAGCTGGCTATGCTAGAAACACCTGGCGGACAGTCCAAAATCACCTGCCTGGCATGCAGGAACCACCTCTCAGACGTAACAGAACCACGTTCCGGACACGCTGGAACCACATCCTGGACAGACTGGAACCACCTGCCGAGCTCGCCGGAACCACCTGCTCGACTGGCAGGACAATCGTGCCGGACACGCCAAAAGGAACTGCCGGCTACACCAGAACCACTTAACCGACACTCCAGAATCACCTGCCTGGCATGCCAGAACCACCTCTCAGACGTGCCAGAAGCACGTGCCGGACAGGCCGGGACGACCTACGGGACAGACCGGAACCACCTGCCTGACATGCCGGAACCACCTGCCGAGCACGCCAGAGCCACCTGCTCCCCTTGCCGGAACCACCTGCCAGACAGGCCAAAATCAACAGCTGGCTGTGCGAGAACCACCTGGGGGACAGTCCGGAATCACCTGCCAGCCATGGCGGAACCACCTCTCAGACGTACCAGAACCACGTGCCGGACAATCTGGAAACACGTACTGGACAGACTGGAACCACCTGCCGGCCACGCCTGAACCACCTGCCGAGCACGACGGAACCACCTGCCGGACACGCCAAAATCACCTGCGGGCTACTCCACAACCACTTGGAGGACTCTCCGGGATGACCTGCCGGGCATGCTGGAACCACCTCTCAGACGCGCCAGAACCATGTGGCAGACAGTCCGGAATCACCTGTTGGGCATGTGGAACCACCTCTGAGACGTACCAGAACCACCTGCCGGACACGCCAAAATCACCTGCCGGCTATGCCAGAACCACTTGGCGGACACTCCGGAATCACCTGCCGGGCATGCCAGCACAACCTCTCAGAAGTGCCAGAAGCACGTGCCGGACAGGCCGGAACCATCTCCTGGACAGACTGGAACCACAGGAAACACTCGCTGGAACCACCTGCTTGACTCACCGGTCCCACCTGCAGGACACACCAAAATCACCTGCCCGCTACACCAGAACCACTTGGCGCACAAGCCGGAATCACGTGAAGGGCATGCCGGCACAACCTCACAGACGTGCCAGAACCTCCTGCCGGACACCTCAGAACCACCTGCCAGACAGACTGCAACCACCTGCCGGACACGCGGGAACCACCGGCTCGACCCGCCGGAACCACTGCCACACATGCAAAATCACCTGCCGGCTACACCAGAACCACTTGGCAAACACTCTGGAATCACCTGCCGGGCATGCCGGAACCACCTCTCAGACATGCCAGAACCACGTGCCAATGACACCAGAAGCACCTGCCGAGCATGCCGGAACCACCTGCTCGACTCGCCAGAACCACCTGCCAGTCATGCAAAAATCACCTGCCGGCTTCGCCACAACCAGTTGGTGAACACTTCCCCATCACCTGCCGGGCTTGCTGGAACCACCTGACGGTCACGTCAAAATCACCTGCCAACTACGCCAGAACCACTTGTCGACACTGCGGAAACACCTGTCGGGCCGGCCAGAACTACATCTCAGACGTGCCAGAACCTTGTGCGTGTGATGCCGGAACCACAACCCGAACAGACGGAAACCACCTGCCAGACCCGCCTGAACCACCTGCCGAGCACGCCGGAGCCACCTGTTCGACTCACCGGAAGCACCTGCCAGACAGGCCAAAATCAACAGCTGGCTATGCGAGAACCATCTGGCGGACAGTCCGGAATCACCTGCCGGGCATGCAGGAACCACCTCTCAGATGTAACGGAACCACGAGCCGGACACGCTGGAACCACGTCCTGGACAGACTGGAACCACCTGCCGAGCACTCCGGAACCACCTGCTCGACTCGCACGACCCACGTGCTGGACACGCCAAAATGAACTTTCGGCTACACCAGAACCACTTACCCGACACTCCAGAATCACCTGCCTGGCATGCCAGAACCACCTCTCACACGTTCCAGAAGCACGTGCCGGACATGCCGGAACGACTGATCGGACAGAACGGAACCACCTGCCAGACACGCCGGAACCACCTGTTGAACACGCCACAGCCACCTGCTCGACTCGCCGGATCCACCGGCCGGACAGGCCAATATCAACTGCTGGCTATGCCAGAACCACCTGGGGGACAGTCCGGAATCACCTGCCAGCCATGGCGGAACCACCTCTCAGACGTACAAGAACCACGTGCCGGACAAGCTCGAAACACTTACTGGACAGACTGGAACCACCTGCCGGCCACGCCTGAACCACCTGCCGAGCACGACGGAACCACCTGCCGGACACGCCAAAATCACCTGCGGGGTACACCAGAACCACTTGGAGAACTCTCCGGGATGACCTGCCGGGCATGCTGGAACCACCTCTCAGACGTACCAGAAGCACGTGGCGGACACCCCAGCACCACCTGCCGGACAGACCGCAACCACCTGCCGGACAGGCCGGAACCACCGGCTCGACCCGACGGAACCACCGCCAGACATGCAAAATCACCTGCCGGCTACGCCAGAACCACTTGGCGAACACTCCGGAATCACCTGCCGGGCATGCCGGAACCACCTCTCAGACATGCCAGAACCATGTGCCAATGACCCCGGAAGCACCTGTCGAGCACGCCGGAACCACCTGCTCGACTCGCCAGAACCACCTGCCGGACACGCCAAAATCACCTGCCGGCTACGCCACAACCACTCGGCAGGCACTCCGGTATCAGCTGCCGGGCATGCCGGAACCACCTCTCAGAGGTGCCAGAACCACATGCCGGAGAGACTGGAAGCAACTGCCGAACTCGCCGGAAACACCTGCTGGACATGCCGGAACCACCTGCCTGACAGTCCAAAATCATATGCCGGCTATGCCAAAACCACTTGGTGGACGCTCCAGAATCTCCTGGAGGGCATGCCGGAACCACGTCATGGACAGACTGCAAACACCTGCCAGACACGCCAGAACCACCTTCTCGAGTCGCCAGAACCACCTGCCGGACACGCCAAAATCACCTGCCGGCTACGCCACAACCAGTTGGTGAACACTTCGGAATCACCTGCCGCGCTTGCCGGAACCACCTGCCGGTCACGCCAAAATCACCTGCCGGCTACGCCAGAACCACTCGGCAGAGACTCCGGAACCACCTCCAGGACAGACCAGAATCACCTGCCGGACACGCCGGAACCACCTGCTCGACTCGCCAGAGCCACCTGCCGGACACGCCAAAATCACCTGCCGGCTACGCCAGAACCACTCGGCAGAGACTCCGGAACCACCTCCAGGACAGACCGGAATCACCTGCCGGACACGCCGGGACCACCTGCTTGACTCGCCAGAACCTCCTGCCGGACACGCCAAAATCACCAGCCGGCTACTCCACAACCACTTGTCGAACACTCCAGAATCACCTGCCGGGCATGTTGGAAGCACCTCTCAGACGCGCCAGAACCATGTGGCAGAGAGTCCGGAATCACCTGTTGGGCATGTGGAACCACCTCTGAGACGTACCAGAACCACCTGCCGGACACGCCAAAATCACCTGCCGAGTACGCCAGAACCACTTGGCGAACACTCCGGAATCACCTACCGCGCTTGCCGGAACCACCTGCCGGTCACGCCAAAATCACCTGCCGAGTACGCCAGAACCACTTGGCGGACACTCCGGAATCACAGGTCGGGCATGCCGGAACCACCTCTCAGACTTGCCAGAACCATGTTCCGGACTCGCCGGTACCACCTGCCGAGTATGCCGGAACCACCTGATCCACTCCCGAGGACCACCTGCTGGACACGCCAAAATCACCTGCTGGCTACGCCAGAACCACTCGGCAGACACTCCGGAATAACCTGCCAGGCATGCCGGAACCACCTATTAGACATGCCAGAAGGACGTGTCGGACACGCCGGAAACACCTACCGGACAGACCGGAACCACCTGCCAGACATCCAGGAACCACCTGCCGAGCACGCCAGAGCTGCGTGCTCGATAGGCCGGAACCACCTGCCAGACAGGCCAAAATCAACAGCTGGCTATGCTAGAAACACCTGGCGGACAGTCCAAAATCACCTGCCTGGCATGCAGGAACCACCTCTCAGACGTAACAGAACCACGTTCCGGACACGCTGGAACCACATCCTGGACAGACTGGAACCACCTGCCGAGCTCGCCGGAACCACCTGCTCGACTGGCAGGACAATCGTGCCGGACACGCCAAAAGGAACTGCCGGCTACACCAGAACCACTTAACCGACACTCCAGAATCACCTGCCTGGCATGCCAGAACCACCTCTCAGACGTGCCAGAAGCACGTGCCGGACATGCCGGAACGACCTACGGGACAGACCGGAACCACCTGCCTGACATGCCGGAACCACCTCCCGAGCACGCCAGAGCCACCCGCTCCCCTTGCCGGAACCACCTGCCAGACAGGCCAAAATCAACAGCTGGCTGTGCGAGAACCACCTGGGGGACAGTCCGGAATCACCTGCCAGCCATGGCGGAACCACCTCTCAGACGTACCAGAACCACGTGCCGGACAATCTGGAAACACGTACTGGACAGACTGGAACCACCTGCCGGCCACGCCTGAACCACCTGCCGAGCACGACGGAACCACCTGCCGGACACGCCAAAATCACCTGCGGGCTACTCCACAACCACTTGGAGGACTCTCCGGGATGACCTGCCGGGCATGCTGGAACCACCTCTCAGACGCGCCAGAACCATGTGTCAGACAGTCCGGAATCACCTGTTGGGCATGTGGAACCACCTCTGAGACGTACCAGAACCACCTGCCGGACACGCCAAAATCACCTGCCGGCTACGCCAGAACCACTTGGCGGACACTCCGGAATCACCTGCCGGGCATGCCAGCACAACCTCTCAGAAGTGCCAGAAGCACGTGCCGGACAGGCCGGAACCATCTCCCGGACAGACTGGAACCACAGGAAACACTCGCCGGAACCACCTGCTTGACTCACCGGTCCCACCTGCAGGACACACCAAAATCACCTGCCCGCTACACCAGAACCACTTGGCGCACAAGCCGGAATCACGTGAAGGGCATGCCGGCACAACCTCACAGACGTGCCAGAACCTCCTGCCGGACACCTCAGAACCACCTGCCAGACAGACTGCAACCACCTGCCGGACACGCGGGAACCACCGGCTCGACCCGCCGGAACCACTGCCAGACATGCAAAATCACCTGCCGGCTACACCAGAACCACTTGGCAAACAATCCGGAATCACCTGCCGGGCATGCCGGAACCACCTCTCAGACATGCCAGAACCACGTGCCAATGACACCAGAAGCACCTGCCGAGCATGCCGGAACCACCTGCTCGACTCGCCAGAACCACCTGCCAGTCATGCAAAAATCACCTGCCGGCTTCGCCACAACCAGTTGGTGAACACTTCCCCATCACCTGCCGGGCTTGCTGGAACCACCTCACGGTCACGTCAAAATCACCTGCCAACTACGCCAGAACCACTTGTCGACACTGCGGAAACACCTGTCGGGCCGGCCAGAACTACATCTCAGACGTGCCAGAACCTTGTGCGTGTGATGCCGGAACCACACCCCGAACAGACGGAAACCACCTGCCAGACCCGCCTGAACCACCTGCCGAGCACGCCGGAGCCACCTGTTCGACTCACCAGAAGCACCTGCCAGACAGGCCAAAATCAACAGCTGGCTATGCGAGAACCATCTGGCGGACAGTCCGGAATCACCTGCCGGGCATGCAGGAACCACCTCTCAGATGTAACGGAACCACGAGCCGGACACGCTGGAACCACGTCCTGGACAGACTGGAACCACCTGCCGAGCACTCCGGAACCACCTGCTCGACTCGCACGACCCACGTGCTGGACACGCCAAAATGAACTTTCGGCTACACCAGAACCACTTACCCGACACTCCAGAATCACCTGCCTGGCATGCCAGAACCACCTCTCACACGTTCCAGAAGCACGTGCCGGACATGCCGGAACGACCGATCGGACAGAACGGAACCACCTGCCAGACACGCCGGAACCACCTGTTGAACACGCCACAGCCACCTGCTCGACTCGCCGGATCCACCGGCCGGACAGGCCAATATCAACTGCTGGCTATGCCAGAACCACCTGGGGGACAGTCCGGAATCACCTGCCAGCCATGGCGGAACCACCTCTCAGACGTACAAGAACCACGTGCCGGACAAGCTCGAAACACTTACTGGACAGACTGGAACCACCTGCCGGCCACGCCTGAACCACCTGCCGAGCACGACGGAACCACCTGCCGGACACGCCAAAATCACCTGCGGGGTACACCAGAACCACTTGGAGAACTCTCCGGGATGACCTGCCGGGCATGCTGGAACCACCTCTCAGACGTACCAGAAGCACGTGGCGGACACCCCAGCACCACCTGCCGGACAGACCGCAACCACCTGCCGGACAGGCCGGAACCACCGGCTCGACCCGACGGAACCACCGCCAGACATGCAAAATCACCTGCCGGCTACGCCAGAACCACTTGGCGAACACTCCGGAATCACCTGCCGGGCATGCCGGAACCACCTCTCAGACATGCCAGAATCACGTGCCAATGACCCCGGAAGCACCTGTCGAGCACGCCGGAACCACCTGCTCGACTCGCCAGAACCACCTGCCGGACACGCCAAAATCACCTGCCGGCTACGCCACAACCACTCGGCAGGCACTCCGGTATCAGCTGCCGGGCATGCCGGAACCACCTCTCAGAGGTGCCAGAACCACATGCCGGAGAGACTGGAAGCAACTGCCGAACTCGCCGGAAACACCTGCTGGACATGCCGGAACCACCTGCCTGACAGTCCAAAATCATATGCCGGCTATGCCAAAACCACTTGGTGGACGCTCCAGAATCTCCTGGAGGGCATGCCGGAACCACGTCATGGACAGACTGCAAACACCTGCCAGACACGCCAGAACCACCTTCTCGAGTCGCCAGAACCACCTGCCGGACACGCCAAAATCACCTGCCGGCTACGCCACAACCAGTTGGTGAACACTTCGGAATCACCTGCCGCGCTTGCCGGAACCACCTGCCGGTCACGCCAAAATCACCTGCCGGCTACGCCAGAACCACTTGGCGGACACTCCGGAATCACCTGCCGGGCATGCCAGAACCAGCTCTCAGAAACACCAGAACCACATGCTGGACACGCCGGAAGCACCTGCTGAGCATGCCTGAGCCACCTGCTCGACTCGCAAGAAACACCTGCCGGACACGCCAAAATCACCTGCCGAGTACGCCAGAACCACTTGGCGGACACTCCGGAATCACAGGTCGGGCATGCCAGAACCACCTCTCAGACTTGCCAGAACCATGGTCCGGACACGCCGGTACCACCTGCCGAGAATGCCGGAACCACCTGATCCACTCCCGAGGACCACCTGCTGGACACGCCAAAATCACCTGCTGGCTACGCCAGAACCACTCGGCAGACACTCCGGAATAACCTGCCAGGCATGCCGGAACCACCTATTAGACATGCCAGAAGGACGTGTCGGACACGCCGGAAACACCTACCGGACAGACCGGAACCACCTGCCAGACATCCCGGAACCACCTGCCGAGCACGCCGGAGCTGCGTGCTCGATAGGCCGGAACCACCTGCCAGACAGGCCAAAATCAACAGCTGGCTATGCTAGAAACACCTGGCGGACAGTCCAAAATCACCTGCCTGGCATGCAGGAACCACCTCTCAGACGTAACAGAACCACGTTCCGGACACGCTGGAACCACATCCTGGACAGACTGAACCACCTGCCGAGCTCGCCGGAACCACCTGCTCGACTGGCAGGACAATCGTGCCGGACACGCCAAAAGGAACTGCCGGCTACACCAGAACCACTTAACCGACACTCCAGAATCACCTGCCTGGCATGCCAGAACCACCTCTCAGACGTGCCAGAAGCACGTGCCGGACATGCCGGGACGACCTACGGGACAGACCGGAACCACCTGCCTGACATGCCGGAACCACCTGCCGAGCACGCCAGAGCCACCTGCTCCCCTTGCCGGAACCACCTGCCAGACAGGCCAAAATCAACAGCTGGCTGTGCGACAACCACCTGGGGGAAAGTCCGGAATCACCTGCCAGCCATGGCGGAACCACCTCTCAGACGTACCAGAACCACGTGCCGGACAATCTGGAAACACGTACTGGACAGACTGGAACCACCTGCCGGCCACGCCTGAACCACCTGCCGAGCACGACGGAACCACCTGCCGGACACGCCAAAATCACCTGCGGGCTACTCCACAACCACTTGGAGGACTCTCCGGGATGACCTGCCGGGCATGCTGGAACCACCTCTCAGACGCGCCAGAACCATGTGGCAGACAGTCCGGAATCACCTGTTGGGCATGTGGAACCACCTCTGAGACGTACCAGAACCACCTGCCGGACACGCCAAAATCACCTGCCGGCTACGCCAGAACCACTTGGCGGACACTCCGGAATCACCTGCCGGGCATGCCAGCACAACCTCTCAGAAGTGCCAGAAGCACGTGCCGGACAGGCCGGAACCATCTCCCGGACAGACTGGAACCACAGGAAACACTCGCTGGAACCACCTGCTTGACTCACCGGTCCCACCTGCAGGACACACCAAAATCACCTGCCCGCTACACCAGAACCACTTGGCGCACAAGCCGGAATCACGTGAAGGGCATGCCGGCACAACCTCACAGACGTGCCAGAACCTCCTGCCGGACACCTCAGAACCACCTGCCAGACAGACTGCAACCACCTGCCGGACACGCGGGAACCACCGGCTCGACCCGCCGGAACCACTGCCACACATGCAAAATCACCTGCCGGCTACACCAGAACCACTTGGCAAACACTCCGGAATCACCTGCCGGGCATGCCGGAACCACCTCTCAGACATGCCAAAACCACGTGCCAATGACACCAGAAGCACCTGCCGAGCATGCCGGAACCACCTGCTCGACTCGCCAGAACCACCTGCCAGTCATGCAAAAATCACCTGCCGGCTTCGCCACAACCAGTTGGTGAACACTTCCCCATCACCTGCCGGGCTTGCTGGAACCACCTGACGGTCACGTCAAAATCACCTGCCAACTACGCCAGAACCACTTGTCGACACTGCGGAAACACCTGTCGGGCCGGCCAGAACTACATCTCAGACGTGCCAGAACCTTGTGCGTGTGATGCCGGAACCACACCCCGAACAGACGGAAACCACCTGCCAGACCCGCCTGAACCACCTGCCGAGCACGCCGGAGCCACCTGTTCGACTCACCGGAAGCACCTGCCAGACAGGCCAAAATCAACAGCTGGCTATGCGAGAACCATCTGGCGGACAGTCCGGAATCACCTGCCGGGCATGCAGGAACCACCTCTCAGATGTAACGGAACCACGAGCCGGACACGCTGGAACCACGTCCTGGACAGACTGGAACCACCTGCCGAGCACTCCGGAACCACCTGCTCGACTCGCACGACCCACGTGCTGGACACGCCAAAATGAACTTTCGGCTACACCAGAACCACTTACCCGACACTCCAGAATCACCTGCCTGGCATGCCAGAACCACCTCTCACACGTTCCAGAAGCACGTGCCGGACATGCCGGAACGACCGATCGGACAGAACGGAACCACCTGCCTGACATGCCGGAACCACCTGCTGAACACGCCACAGCCACCTGCTCGACTCGCCGGATCCACCGGCCGGACAGGCCAATATCAACTGCTGGCTATGCCAGAACCACCTGGGGGACAGTCCGGAATCACCTGCCAGCCATGGCGGAACCACCTCTCAGACGTACAAGAACCACGTGCCGGAGAAGCTCGAAACACTTACTGGACAGACTGGAACCACCTGCCGGCCACGCCTGAACCACCTGCCGAGCACGATGGAACCACCTGCCAGACACGCCAAAATCACCTGCGGGGTACACCAGAACCACTTGGAGAACTCTCCGGGATGACCTGCCGGGCATGCTGGAACCACCTCTCAGACGTACCAGAAGCACGTGGCGGACACCCCAGCACCACCTGCCGGACAGACCGCAACCACCTGCCGGACAGGCCGGAACCACCGGCTCAACCCGACGGAACCACCGCCAGACATGCAAAATCACCTGCCGGCTACGCCAGAACCACTTGGCGAACACTCCGGAATCACCTGCCGGGCATGCCGGAACCACCTCTCAGACATGCCAGAACCACGTGCCAATGACCCCGGAAGCACCTGTCGAGCACGCCGGAACCACCTGCTCGACTCGCCAGAACCACCTGCCGGACACGCCAAAATCACCTGCCGGCTACGCCACAACCACTCGGCAGGCACTCCGGTATCAGCTGCCGGGCATGCCGGAACCACCTCTCAGAGGTGCCAGAACCACATGCCGGAGAGACTGGAATCAACTGCCGAACTCGCCGGAAACACCTGCTGGACATGCCGGAACCACCTGCCTGACAGTCCAAAATCATATGCCGGCTATGCCAAAACCACTTGGTGGACGCTCCAGAATCTCCTGGAGGGCATGCCAGAACCACGTCATGGACAGACTGCAAACACCTGCCAGACACGCCAGAACCACCTTCTCGAGTCGCCAGAACCACCTGCCGGACACGCCAAAATCACCTGCCGGCTACGCCACAACCAGTTGGTGAACACTTCGGAATCACCTGCCGCGCTTGCCGGAACCACATGCCGGTCACGCCAAAATCACCTGCCGGCTACGCCAGAACCACTCGGCAGAGACTCCGGAACCACCTCCAGGACAGACCAGAATCACCTGCCGGACACGCCGGAACCACCTGCTCGACTCGCCAGAGCCACCTGCCGGACACGCCAAAATCACCTGCCGGCTACGCCAGAACCACTCGGCAGAGACTCCGGAACCACCTCCAGGACAGACCGGAATCACCTGCCGGACACGCCGGGACCACCTGCTTGACTCGCCAGAACCACCTGCCGGACACGCCAAAATCACCAGCCGGCTACTCCACAACCACTTGTCGAACACTCCAGAATCACCTGCCGGGCATGTTGGAAGCACCTCTCAGACGCGCCAGAACCATGTGGCAGAGAGTCCGGAATCACCTGTTGGGCATGTGGAACCACCTCTGAGACGTACCAGAACCACCTGCCGGACACGCCAAAATCACCTGCCGGCTATGCCAGAACCACTTGGCGGACACTCCGGAATCACCTGCCGGGCATGCCAGAACCAGCTCTCAGAAACACCAGAACCACATGCTGGACACGCCGGAAGCACCTGCTGAGCATGCCTGAGCCACCTGCTCGACTCGCAAGAAACACCTGCCGGACACGCCAAAATCACCTGCCGAGTACGCCAGAACCACTTGGCGGACACTCCGGAATCACAGGTCGGGCATGCCAGAACCACCTCTCAGACTTGCCAGAACCATGTTCCGGACACGCCGGTACCACCTGCCGAGTATGCCGGAACCACCTGATCCACTCCCGAGGACCACCTGCTGGACACGCCAAAATCACCTGCTGGCTACGCCAGAACCACTCGGCAGACACTCCGGAATAACCTGCCAGGCATGCCGGAACCACCTATTAGACATGCCAGAAGGACGTGTCGGACACGCCGGAAACACCTACCGGACATACCGGAACCACCTGCCAGACATCCCGGAACCACCTGCCGAGCACGCCGGAGCTGCGTGCTCGATAGGCCGGAACCACCTGCCAGACAGGCCAAAATCAACAGCTGGCTATGCTAGAAACACCTGGCGGACAGTCCAAAATCACCTGCCTGGCATGCAGGAACCACCTCTCAGACGTAACAGAACCACGTTCCGGACACGCTGGAACCACATCCTGGACAGACTGAACCACCTGCCGAGCTCGCCGGAACCACCTGCTCGACTGGCAGGACAATCGTGCCGGACACGCCAAAAGGAACTGCCGGCTACACCAGAACCACTTAACCGACACTCCAGAATCACCTGCCTGGCATGCCAGAACCACCTCTCAGACGTGCCAGAAGCACGTGCCGGACAGGCCGGGACGACCTACGGGACAGACCGGAACCACCTGCCTGACATGCCGGAACCACCTGCCGAGCACGCCAGAGCCACCTGCTCCCCTTGCCGGAACCACCTGCCAGACAGGCCAAAATCAACAGCTGGCTGTGCGAGAACCACCTGGGGGACAGTCCGGAATCACCTGCCAGCCATGGCGGAACCACCTCTCAGACGTACCAGAACCACGTGCCGGACAATCTGGAAACACGTACTGGACAGACTGGAACCACCTGCCGGCCACGCCTGAACCACCTGCCGAGCACGACGGAACCACCTGCCGGACACGCCAAAATCACCTGCGGGCTACTCCACAACCACTTGGAGGACTCTCCGGGATGACCTGCCGGGCATGCTGGAACCACCTCTCAGACGCGCCAGAACCATGTGGCAGACAGTCCGGAATCACCTGTTGGGCATGTGGAACCACCTCTGAGACGTACCAGAACCACCTGCCGGACACGCCAAAATCACCTGCCGGCTACGCCAGAACCACTTGGCGGACACTCCGGAATCACCTGCCGGGCATGCCAGCACAACCTCTCAGAAGTGCCAGAAGCACGTGCCGGACAGGCCGGAACCATCTCCCGGACAGACTGGAACCACAGGAAACACTCGCCGGAACCACCTGCTTGACTCACCGGTCCCACCTGCAGGACACACCAAAATCACCTGCCCGCTACACCAGAACCACTTGGCGCACAAGCCGGAATCACGTGAAGGGCATGCCGGCACAACCTCACAGACGTGCCAGAACCTCCTGCCGGACACCTCAGAACCACCTGCCAGACAGACTGCAACCACCTGCCGGACACGCGGGAACCACCGGCTCGACCCGCCGGAACCACTGCCAGACATGCAAAATCACCTGCCGGCTACACCAGAACCACTTGGCAAACAATCCGGAATCACCTGAAGGGCATGCCGGAACCACCTCTCAGACATGCCAGAACCACGTGCCAATGACACCAGAAGCACCTGCCGAGCATGCCGGAACCACCTGCTCGACTCGCCAGAACCACCTGCCAGTCATGCAAAAATCACCTGCCGGCTTCGCCACAACCAGTTGGTGAACACTTCCCCATCACCTGCCGGGCTTGCTGGAACCACCTGCCGGTCACGTCAAAATCACCTGCCAACTACGCCAGAACCACTTGTCGACACTGCGGAAACACCTGTCGGGCCGGCCAGAACTACATCTCAGACGTGCCAGAACCTTGTGCGTGTGATGCCGGAACCACACCCCGAACAGACGGAAACCACCTGCCAGACCCGCCTGAACCACCTGCCGAGCACGCCGGAGCCACCTGTTCGACTCACCGGAAGCACCTGCCAGACAGGCCAAAATCAACAGCTGGCTATGCGAGAACCATCTGGCGGACAGTCCGGAATCACCTGCCGGGCATGCAGGAACCACCTCTCAGATGTAACGGAACCACGAGCCGGACACGCTGGAACCACGTCCTGGACAGACTGGAACCACCTGCCGAGCACTCCGGAACCACCTGCTCGACTCGCACGACCCACGTGCTGGACACGCCAAAATGAACTTTCGGCTACACCAGAACCACTTACCCGACACTCCAGAATCACCTGCCTGGCATGCCAGAACCACCTCTCACACGTTGCAGAAGCACGTGCCGGACATGCCGGAACGACCGATCGGACAGAACGGAACCACCTGCCAGACACGCCGGAACCACCTGCTGAACACGCCACAGCCACCTGCTCGACTCGCCGGATCCACCGGCCGGACAGGCCAATATCAACTGCTGGCTATGCCAGAACCACCTGGGGGACAGTCCGGAATCACCTGCCAGCCATGGCGGAACCACCTCTCAGACGTACAAGAACCACGTGCCGGACAAGCTGGAAACACTTACTGGACAGACTGGAACCACCTGCCGGCCACGCCTGAACCACCTGCCGAGCACGACGGAACCACCTGCCGGACACGCCAAAATCACCTGCGGGGTACACCAGAACCACTTGGAGAACTCTCCGGGATGACCTGCCGGGCATGCTGGAACCACCTCTCAGACGTACCAGAAGCACGTGGCGGACACCCCAGCACCACCTGCCGGACAGACCGCAACCACCTGCCGGACAGGCCGGAACCAGCGGCTCGACCCGCCGGAACCACCGCCGGACATGCAAAATCACCTGCCGGCTACGCCAGAACCACTTGGCGAACACTCCGGAATCACCTGCCGGGCATGCCGGAACCACCTCTCAGACATGCCAGAACCACGTGCCAATGACCCCGGAAGCACCTGTCGAGCACGCCGGAACCACCTGCTCGACTCGCCAGAACCACCTGCCGGACACGCCAAAATCACCTGCCGGCTACGCCACAACCACTTGGCAGGCACTCCGGTATCAGCTGCCGGGCATGCCGGAACCACCTCTCAGAGGTGCCAGAACCACATGCCGGAGAGACTGGAAGCAACTGCCGAACTCGCCGGAAACACCTGCTGGACATGCCGGAACCACCTGCCTGACAGTCCAAAATCATATGCCGGCTATGCCAAAACCACTTGGTGGACGCTCCAGAATCTCCTGGAGGGCATGCCGGAACCACGTCATGGACAGACTGCAAACACCTGCCAGACACGCCAGAACCACCTTCTCGAGTCGCCAGAACCACCTGCCGGACACGCCAAAATCACCTGCCGGCTACGCCACAACCAGTTGGTGAACACTTCGGAATCACCTGCCGCGCTTGCCGGAACCACCTGCCGGTCACGCCAAAATCACCTGCCGAGTACGCCAGAACCACTTGGCGGACACTCCGGAATCACAGGTTGGGCATGCCGGAACCACCTCTCAGACTTGCCAGAACCATGTTCCGGACACGGCGGTACCACCTGCCGAGTATGCCGGAACCACCTGATCCACTCCCGAGGACCACCTGCTGGACACGCCAAAATCACCTGCTGGCTACGCCAGAACCACTCGGCAGACACTCCGGAATAACCTGCCAGGCATGCCGGAACCACCTATTAGACATGCCAGAAGGACGTGTCGGACACGCCGGAAACACCTACCGGACAGACCGGAACCACCTGCCAGACATCCAGGAACCACCTGCCGAGCACGCCGGAGCTGCGTGCTCGATAGGCCGGAACCACCTGCCAGACAGGCCAAAATCAACAGCTGGCTATGCTAGAAACACCTGGCGGACAGTCCAAAATCACCTGCCTGGCATGCAGGAACCACCTCTCAGACGTAACAGAACCACGTTCCGGACACGCTGGAACCACATCCTGGACAGACTGAACCACCTGCCGAGCTCGCCGGAACCACCTGCTCGACTGGCAGGACAATCGTGCTGGACACGCCAAAAGGAACTGCCGGCTACACCAGAACCACTTAACCGACACTCCAGAATCACCTGCCTGGCATGCCAGAACCACCTCTCAGACGTGCCAGAAGCACGTGCCGGACATGCCGGGACGACCTACGGGACAGACCGGAACCACCTGCCTGACATGCCGGAACCACCTGCCGAGCACGCCAGAGCCACCTGCTCCCCTTGCCGGAACCACCTGCCAGACAGGCCAAAATCAACAGCTGGCTGTGCGAGAACCACCTGGGGGACAGTCCGGAATCACCTGCCAGCCATGGCGGAACCACCTCTCAGACGTACCAGAACCACGTGCCGGACAATCTGGAAACACGTACTGGACAGACTGGAACCACCTGCCGGCCACGCCTGAACCACCTGCCGAGCACGACGGAACCACCTGCCGGACACGCCAAAATCACCTGCGGGCTACTCCACAACCACTTGGAGGACTCTCCGGGATGACCTGCCGGGCATGCTGGAACCACCTCTCAGACGCGCCAGAACCATGTGGCAGACAGTCCGGAATCACCTGTTGGGCATGTGGAACCACCTCTGAGACGTACCAGAACCACCTGCCGGACACGCCAAAATCACCTGCCGGCTACGCCAGAACCACTTGGCGGACACTCCGGAATCACCTGCCGGGCATGCCAGCACAACCTCTCAGAAGTGCCAGAAGCACGTGCCGGACAGGCCGGAACCATCTCCCGGACAGACTGGAACCACAGGAAACACTCGCCGGAACCACCTGCTTGACTCACCGGTCCCACCTGCAGGACACACCAAAATCACCTGCCCGCTACACCAGAACCACTTGGCACACAAGCCGGAATCACGTGAAGGGCATGCCGGCACAACCTCACAGACGTGCCAGAACCTCCTGCCGGACACCTCAGAACCACCTGCCAGACAGACTGCAACCACCTGCCGGACACGCGGGAAGCACCGGCTCGACCCGCCGGAACCACTGCCAGACATGCAAAATCACCTGCCGGCTACACCAGAACCACTTGGACGACTCTCCGAAATGACCTGCCGGGCATGTTGGAACCACCTCTCAGACGTGCCAGAAGCACGTGGCGGACAGTCCGGAATCACCTGTTGGGCATACGCAACCACCTCTGACACGTACCAGAACCACGTGCCGTGCACGCCGGAACCACCTACTGGACAGACCGGAATCAACTCTTGGGCATGCCGGAACCACCAGTCAGATGTGCCAGAAACACGTGCCGGAGACGCCGGAAGCACCTGCCGAGCACGTCGCAACCACCTGCTCAACTCGCCTGAACCACCTGCCGGACACGCCAAAATCACCTGCCCGCTACACCAGCACCACTTCGGGGACAAGCCGGAATCATGTGAGGGGCATGCCGGCACAGCCTCTCAGACTGAACCTCGTGCCGGACACCACAGAACCACCTGCCGGACAGACCGGAACCACCTGCCGCACACGCCGGAACCACCGGCTCGACCCGCCGGAACCACCGCCGGACATGCAAAATCACCTGCCGGCTACGCCAGAACCACTTGGCGAACACTCCGGAATCACCTGCCGGGCATGCCGGAACCACCTCTCAGACATGCCAGAACCACGTGCCAATGACCCCGGAAGCACCTGTCGAGCACGCCGGAACCACCTGCTCGACTCGCCAGAACCACCTGCCGGACACGCCAAAATCACCTGCCGGCTACGCCACAACCACTCGGCAGGCACTCCGGTATCAGCTGCCGGGCATGCCGGAACCACCTCTCAGAGGTGCCAGAACCACATGCCGGAGAGACTGGAAGCAACTGCCGAACTCGCCGGAAACACCTGCTGGACATGCCGGAACCACCTGCCTGACAGTCCAAAATCATATGCCGGCTATGCCAAAACCACTTGGTGGACGCTCCAGAATCTCCTGGAGGGCATGCCGGAACCACGTCATGGACAGACTGCAAACACCTGCCAGACACGCCAGAACCACCTTCTCGAGTCGCCAGAACCACCTGCCGGACACGCCAAAATCACCTGCCGGCTACGCCACAACCAGTTGGTGAACACTTCGGAATCACCTGCCGCGCTTGCCGGAACCACCTGCCGGTCACGCCAAAATCACCTGCCGGCTACGCCAGAACCACTCGGCAGAGACTCCGGAACCACCTCCAGGACAGACCAGAATCACCTGCCGGACACGCCGGAACCACCTGCTCGACTCGCCAGAGCCACCTGCCGGACACGCCAAAATCACCTGCCGGCTACGCCAGAACCACTCGGCAGAGACTCCGGAACCACCTCCAGGACAGACCGGAATCACCTGCCGGACACACCGGGACCACCTGCTTGACTCGCCAGAACCACCTGCCGGACACGCCAAAATCACCAGCCGGCTACTCCACAACCACTTGTCGAACACTCCAGAATCACCTGCCGGGCATGTTGGAAGCACCTCTCAGACGCGCCAGAACCATGTGGCAGAGAGTCCGGAATCACCTGTTGGGCATGTGGAACCACCTCTGAGACGTACCAGAACCACCTGCCGGACACGCCAAAATCACCTGCCGGCTATGCCAGAACCACTTGGCGGACACTCCGGAATCACCTGCCGGGCATGCCAGAACCAGCTCTCAGAAACACCAGAACCACATGCTGGACACGCCGGAAGCACCTGCTGAGCATGCCTGAGCCACCTGCTCGACTCGCAAGAAACACCTGCCGGACACGCCAAAATCACCTGCCGAGTACGCCAGAACCACTTGGCGGACACTCCGGAATCACAGGTCGGGCATGCCAGAACCACCTCTCAGACTTGCCAGAACCATGGTCCGGACACGCCGGTACCACCTGCCGAGTATGCCGGAACCACCTGATCCACTCCCGAGGACCACCTGCTGGACACGCCAAAATCACCTGCTGGCTACGCCAGAACCACTCGGCAGACACTCCGGAATAACCTGCCAGGCATGCCGGAACCACCTATTAGACATGCCAGAAGGACGTGTCGGACACGCCGGAAACACCTACCGGACAGACCGGAACCACCTGCCAGACATCCCGGAACCACCTGCCGAGCACGCCGGAGCCGCCTGCTCGATAGGCCGGAACCACCTGCCAGACAGGCCAAAATCAACAGCTGGCTATGCTAGAAACACCTGGCGGACAGTCCAAAATCACCTGCCTGGCATGCAGGAACCACCTCTCAGACGTAACAGAACCACGTTCCGGACACGCTGGAACCACATCCTGGACAGACTGGAACCACCTGCCGAGCTCACCGGAACCACCTGCTCGACTGGCAGGACAATCGTGCCGGACACGCCAAAATGAACTGCCGGCTACACCAGAACCACTTAACCGACACTCCAGAATCACCTGCCTGGCATGCCAGAACCACCTCTCAGACGTGCCAGAAGCACGTGCCGGACATGCCGGAACGACCTACGGGACAGACCGGAACCACCTGCCTGACATGCCGGAACCACCTGCCGAGCACGCCAGAGCCACCTGCTCCCCTTGCCGGAACCACCTGCCAGACAGGCCAAAATCAACAGCTGGCTGTGCGAGAACCACCTGGGGGACAGTCCGGAATCACCTGCCAGCCATGGCGGAACCACCTCTCAGACGTACCAGAACCACGTGCCGGACAATCTGGAAACACGTACTGGACAGACTGGAACCACCTGCCGGCCACGCCTGAACCACCTGCCGAGCACGACGGAACCACCTGCCGGACACGCCAAAATCACCTGCGGGCTACTCCACAACCACTTGGAGGACTCTCCGGGATGACCTGCCGGGCATGCTGGAACCACCTCTCAGACGCGCCAGAACCATGTGGCAGACAGTCCGGAATCACCTGTTGGGCATGTGGAACCACCTCTGAGACGTACCAGAACCACCTGCCGGACACGCCAAAATCACCTGCCGGCTACGCCAGAACCACTTGGCGGACACTCCGGAATCACCTGCCGGGCATGCCAGCACAACCTCTCAGAAGTGCCAGAAGCACGTGCCGGACAGGCCGGAACCATCTCCCGGACAGACTGGAACCACAGGAAACACTCGCCGGAACCACCTGCTTGACTCACCGGTCCCACCTGCAGGACACACCAAAATCACCTGCCCGCTACACCAGAACCACTTGGCGCACAAGCCGGAATCACGTGAAGGGCATGCCGGCACAACCTCACAGACGTGCCAGAACCTCCTGCCGGACACCTCAGAACCACCTGCCAGACAGACTGCAACCACCTGCCGGACACGCGGGAACCACCGGCTCGACCCGCCGGAACCACTGCCAGACATGCAAAATCACCTGCCGGCTACACCAGAACCACTTGGCAAACAATCCGGAATCACCTGCCGGGCATGCCGGAACCACCTCTCAGACATGCCAGAACCACGTGCCAATGACACCAGAAGCACCTGCCGAGCATGCCGGAACCACCTGCTCGACTCGCCAGAACCACCTGCCAGTCATGCAAAAATCACCTGCCGGCTTCGCCACAACCAGTTGGTGAACACTTCCCCATCACCTGCCGGGCTTGCTGGAACCACCTGCCGGTCACGTCAAAATCACCTGCCAACTACGCCAGAACCACTTGTCGACACTGCGGAAACACCTGTCGGGCCGGCCAGAACTACATCTCAGACGTGCCAGAACCTTGTGCGTGTGATGCCGGAACCACACCCCGAACAGACGGAAACCACCTGCCAGACCCGCCTGAACCACCTGCCGAGCACGCCGGAGCCACCTGTTCGACTCACCGGAAGCACCTGCCAGACAGGCCAAAATCAACAGCTGGCTATGCGAGAACCATCTGGCGGACAGTCCGGAATCACCTGCCGGGCATGCAGGAACCACCTCTCAGATGTAACGGAACCACGAGCCGGACACGCTGGAACCACGTCCTGGACAGACTGGAACCACCTGCCGAGCACTCCGGAACCACCTGCTCGACTCGCACGACCCACGTGCTGGACACGCCAAAATGAACTTTCGGCTACACCAGAACCACTTACCCGACACTCCAGAATCACCTGCCTGGCATGCCAGAACCACCTCTCACACGTTCCAGAAGCACGTGCCGGACATGCCGGAACGACCGATCGGACAGAACGGAACCACCTGCCAGACACGCCGGAACCACCTGTTGAACACGCCACAGCCACCTGCTCGACTCGCCGGATCCACCAGCTGGACAGGCCAATATCAACTGCTGGCTATGCCAGAACCACCTGGGGGACAGTCCGGAATCACCTGCCAGCCATGGCGGAACCACCTCTCAGACGTACAAGAACCACGTGCCGGACAAGCTGGAAACACTTACTGGACAGACTGGAACCACCTGCCGGCCACTCCTGAACCACCTGCCGAGCACGATGGAACCACCTGCCGGACTCGCCAAAATCACCTGCGGGGTACACCAGAACCACTTGGAGAACTCTCCGGGATGACCTGCCGGGCATGCTGGAACCACCTCTCAGACGTACCAGAAGCACGTGGCGGACACCCCAGCACCACCTGCCGGACAGACCGCAACCACCTGCCGGACAGGCCGGAACCACCGGCTCGACCCGACGGAACCACCGCCGGACATGCAAAATCACCTGCCGGCTACGCCAGAACCACTTGGCGAACACTCCGGAATCACCTGCCGGGCATGCCGGAACCACCTCTCAGACATGCCAGAACCACGTGCCAATGACCCCGGAAGCACCTGTCGAGCACGCCGGAACCACCTGCTCGACTCGCCAGAACCACCTGCCGGACACGCCAAAATCACCTGCCGGCTACGCCACAACCACTCGGCAGGCACTCCGGTATCAGCTGCCGGGCATGCCGGAACCGCCTCTCAGAGGTGCCAGAACCACATGCCGGAGAGACTGGAAGCAACTGCCGAACTCGCCGGAAACACCTGCTGGACATGCCGGAACCACCTGCCTGACAGTCCAAAATCATATGCCGGCTATGCCAAAACCACTTGGTGGACGCTCCAGAATCTCCTGGAGGGCATGCCGGAACCACGTCATGGACAGACTGCAAACACCTGCCAGACACGCCAGAACCACCTTCTCGAGTCGCCAGAACCACCTGCCGGACACGCCAAAATCACCTGCCGGCTACGCCACAACCAGTTGGTGAACACTTCGGAATCACCTGCCGCGCTTGCCGGAACCACCTGCCGGTCACGCCAAAATCACCTGCCGGCTACGCCAGAACCACTCGGCAGAGACTCAGGAGCCACCTCCAGGACAGACCGGAATCACCTGCCGGACACGCCGGGACCACCTGCTTGACTCGCCAGAACCACCTGTCGGACACGCCAAAATCACCAGCCGGCTACTCCACAACCACTTGTCGGACACTCCAGAATCACCTGCCGGGCATGTGGGAACCACCTCTCAGAGGTGCCACAACAACATGCTGGAGACTGCGGAAGCACCTGCTGAGAAGGCCGGAAGTTCCTGATCCACTCCACAGAACCACCTGCTGGACACACCAAAATGACCTGCCGGCTACGCCACAACCAGTTGGTGAACACTTCGGAATCAACTGCCGGGCTTGCTGGAAGCACCTGCCGGTCACGCCAATATCACTTGCCAGCTACGCCAGAACCGCTTGGCGGACACTCCGGAAACACCTGTCGGGCCTGCCAGAACCACATCTCAGACGTGCCAGAACCATGTGCCCGAGATGCCGGAACCACACCCCGAACAGACGGAGACCACCTGCCAGACCCGCCTGAACCACCTGCCGAGCACACTGGAACCACCTGCTCGACTCGCCGGAACCACCTACCTGACACGCAAAAACCACCGGCCGGGTATGCCAGAACCACTTGGTGGTCACTCCGGAATCATCTGCCAGACATGCCAGAAGCAGCTCTCAGACACACCAGAACAACCTGCCGGAGACGCCAGAAGCACCTGCTGAGCATGCCTGAGCCACCTGCTCGACTCGCAAGAAACACCTGCCAGACACGCCAAAATCACCTGCCTGCTACACCAGAAGCACTTGGCAGACAAGCCGGAATCACGTGAAGGGCATGCCGTCACAATCTCTCAGACGTGCCAGAACCTCGTGCCGGACACCCCAGAACACCCTGCCGGACAGACCGGAACCACCTGCCGGACACGCCGGAACCACCGGCGCGACGCGCCGGAACCACCCCCGGACATGCAAAATCACCTGCCGGCTACGCCAGAAACACTTGGTGAACACACCGGAATCACCTGCCGGGCACGTCGGAAGCACCTCTCAGACATGTCAGAACCACGTGCCAAGGACACCGGAAGCACCTGCCGAGCACGCCGGAACCACCTGCTCGACTCGCCAGAACCACCTGCCGCACACGCCAAAATCACCTGCCAGGTATGCCAGAACCACTTTGTGGACACTCCGAAATCATCTGCCGGACATGCCAGAACCAGCTCTCAGACACCCCAGAACCACATGCCGGACACGCCGGAAGCACCTGCTGAGTATGCCTGAGCCACCTGCTCGACTCGCAAGAAACACCTGCCGGACACGCCAAAATCACCTGCCGAGTACGCCAGAACCACTTGGCGGACACTCCAGAATCACAGGTCGGGCATGCCAGAACCACCTCTCAGACTTGCCAGAAACATGGTCCGGACACGCCGGTACCACCTGCCGAGTATGCCGGAACCACCTGATCCACTCCCGAGGACCACCTGCTGGACACGCCAAAATCACCTGCTGGCTACGCCAGAACCACTCGGCAGACACTCCGGAATAACCTGCCAGGCATGCCGGAACCACCTATTAGACATGCCAGAAGGACGTGTCGGACACGCCGGAAACACCTACCGGACAGACCGGAACCACCTGCCAGACATCCAGGAACCACCTGCCGAGCACGCCGGAGCTGCGTGCTCGATAGGCCGGAACCACCTGCCAGACAGGCCAAAATCAACAGCTGGCTATGCTAGAAACACCTGGCGGACAGTCCAAAATCACCTGCCTGGCATGCAGGAACCACCTCTCAGACGTAACAGAACCACGTTCCGGACACGCTGGAACCACATCCTGGACAGACTGGAACCACCTGCCGAGCTCGCCGGAACCACCTGCTCGACTGGCAGGACAATCGTGCCGGACACGCCAAAAGGAACTGCCGGCTACACCAGAACCACTTAACCGACACTCCAGAATCACCTGCCTGGCATGCCAGAACCACCTCTCAGACGTGCCAGAAGCACGTGCCGGACATGCCGGAACGACCTACGGGACAGACCGGAACCACCTGCCTGACATGCCGGAACCACCTGCCGAGCACGCCAGAGCCACCTGCTCCCCTTGCCGGAACCACCTGCCAGACAGGCCAAAATCAACAGCTGGCTGTGCGAGAACCACCTGGGGGACAGTCCGGAATCACCTGCCAGCCATGGCGGAACCACCTCTCAGACGTACCAGAACCACGTGCCGGACAATCTGGAAACACGTACTGGACAGACTGGAACCACCTGCCGGCCACGCCTGAACCACCTGCCGAGCACGACGGAACCACCTGCCGGACACGCCAAAATCACCTGCGGGCTACTCCACAACCACTTGGAGGACTCTCCGGGATGACCTGCCGGGCATGCTGGAACCACCTCTCAGACGCGCCAGAACCATGTGTCAGACAGTCCGGAATCACCTGTTGGGCATGTGGAACCACCTCTGAGACGTACCAGAACCACCTGCCGGACACGCCAAAATCACCTGCCGGCTACGCCAGAACCACTTGGCGGACACTCCGGAATCACCTGCCGGGCATGCCAGCACAACCTCTCAGAAGTGCCAGAAGCACGTGCCGGACAGGCCGGAACCATCTCCCGGACAGACTGGAACCACAGGAAACACTCGCCGGAACCACCTGCTTGACTCACCGGTCCCACCTGCAGGACACACCAAAATCACCTGCCCGCTACACCAGAACCACTTGGCGCACAAGCCGGAATCACGTGAAGGGCATGCCGGCACAACCTCACAGACGTGCCAGAACCTCCTGCCGGACACCTCAGAACCACCTGCCAGACAGACTGCAACCACCTGCCGGACACGCGGGAACCACCGGCTCGACCCGCCGGAACCACTGCCAGACATGCAAAATCACCTGCCGGCTACACCAGAACCACTTGGCAAACAATCCGGAATCACCTGCCGGGCATGCCGGAACCACCTCTCAGACATGCCAGAACCACGTGCCAATGACACCAGAAGCACCTGCCGAGCATGCCGGAACCACCTGCTCGACTCGCCAGAACCACCTGCCAGTCATGCAAAAATCACCTGCCGGCTTCGCCACAACCAGTTGGTGAACACTTCCCCATCACCTGCCGGGCTTGCTGGAACCACCTGCCGGTCACGTCAAAATCACCTGCCAACTACGCCAGAACCACTTGTCGACACTGCGGAAACACCTGTCGGGCCGGCCAGAACTACATCTCAGACGTGCCAGAACCTTGTGCGTGTGATGCCGGAACCACACCCCGAACAGACGGAAACCACCTGCCAGACCCGCCTGAACCACCTGCCGAGCACGCCGGAGCCACCTGTTCGACTCACCGGAAGCACCTGCCAGACAGGCCAAAATCAACAGCTGGCTATGCGAGAACCATCTGGCGGACAGTCCGGAATCACCTGCCGGGCATGCAGGAACCACCTCTCAGATGTAACGGAACCACGAGCCGGACACGCTGGAACCACGTCCTGGACAGACTGGAACCACCTGCCGAGCACTCCGGAACCACCTGCTCGACTCGCACGACCCACGTGCTGGACACGCCAAAATGAACTTTCGGCTACACCAGAACCACTTACCCGACACTCCAGAATCACCTGCCTGGCATGCCAGAACCACCTCTCACACGTTCCAGAAGCACGTGCCGGACATGCCGGAACGACCGATCGGACAGAACGGAACCACCTGCCAGACACGCCGGAACCACCTGTTGAACACGCCACAGCCACCTGCTCGACTCGCCGGATCCACCGGCCGGACAGGCCAATATCAACTGCTGGCTATGCCAGAACCACCTGGGGGACAGTCCGGAATCACCTGCCAGCCATGGCGGAACCACCTCTCAGACGTACAAGAACCACGTGCCGGACAAGCTGGAAACACTTACTGGACAGACTGGAACCACCTGCCGGCCACGCCTGAACCACCTGCCGAGCTCGATGGAACCACCTGCCGGACACGCCAAAATCACCTGCGGGGTACACCAGAACCACTTGGAGAACTCTCCGGGATGACCTGCCGGGCATGCTGGAACCACCTCTCAGACGTACCAGAAGCACGTGGCGGACACCCCAGCACCACCTGCCGGACAGACCGCAACCACCTGCCGGACAGGCCGGAACCACCGGCTCGACCCGCCGGAACCACCGCCAGACATGCAAAATCTCCTGCCGGCTACGCCAGAACCACTTGGCGAACACTCCGGAATCACCTGCCGGGCATGCCGGAACCACCTCTCAGACATGCCAGAACCACGTGCCAATGACCCCGGAAGCACCTGTCGAGCACGCCGGAACCACCTGCTCGACTCGCCAGAACCACCTGCCGGACACGCCAAAATCACCTGCCGGCTACGCCACAACCACTCGGCAGGCACTCCGGTATCAGCTGCCGGGCATGCCGGAACCACCTCTCAGAGGTGCCAGAACCACATGCCGGAGAGACTGGAAGCAACTGCCGAACTCGCCGGAAACACCTGCTGGACATGCCGGAACCACCTGCCTGACAGTCCAAAATCATATGCCGGCTATGCCAAAACCACTTGGTGGACGCTCCAGAATCTCCTGGAGGGCATGCCGGAACCACGTCATGGACAGACTGCAAACAACTGCCAGACACGCCAGAACCACCTTCTCGAGTCGCCAGAACCACCTGCCGGACACGCCAAAATCACCTGCCGGCTACGCCACAACCAGTTGGTGAACACTTCGGAATCACATGCCGCGCTTGCCGGAACCACCGGCCGGTCACGCCAAAATCACCTGCCGGCTACGCCAGAACCACTCGGCAGAGACTCAGGAGCCACCTCCTGGACAGACCGGAATCACCTGCCGGACACGCCGGGACCACCTGCTTGACTCGCCAGAACCACCTGCCGGACACGCCAAAATCACCAGCCGGCTACTCCACAACCACTTGTCGGACACTCCAGAATCACCTGCCGGGCATGTGGGAACCACCTCTCAGAGGTGCCACAACAACATGCTGGAGATTGCGGAAGCACCTGCTGAGAAGGCCGGAAGTTCCTGATCCACTCCACAGAACCACCTGCTGGACACACCAAAATGACCTGCCGGCTACGCCACAACCAGTTGGTGAACACTTCGGAATCAACTGCCGGGCTTGCTGGAAGCACCTGCCGGTCACGCCAATATCACCTGCCAGCTACGCCAGAACCGCTTGGCGGACACTCCGGAAACACCTGTCGGGCCTGCCAGAACCACATCTCAGACGTGCCAGAACCATGTGCCCGAGATGCCGGAACCACACCCCGAACAGACTGAAACCACCTGCCAGACCCGCCTGAACCACCTGCCGAGCACACTGGAACCACCTGCTCGACTCGCCGGAACCACCTACCTGACACGCAAAAACCACCGGCCGGGTATGCCAGAACCACTTGGTGGTCACTCCGGAATCATCTGCCAGACATGCCAGAAGCAGCTCTCAGACACACCAGAACAACCTGCCGGAGACGCCAGAAGCACCTGCTGAGCATGCCTGAGCCACCTGCTCGACTCGCAAGAAACACCTGCCAGACACGCCAAAATCACCTGCCTGCTACACCAGAAGCACTTGGCAGACAAGCCGGAATCACGTGAAGGGCATGCCGTCACAATCTCTCAGACGTGCCAGAACCTCGTGCCGGACACCCCAGAACACCCTGCCGGACAGACCGGAACCACCTGCCGGACACGCCGGAACCACCGGCGCGACGCGCCGGAACCACCCCCGGACATGCAAAATCACCTGCCGGCTACGCCAGAAACACTTGGTGAACACACCGGAATCACCTGCCGGGCACGTCGGAAGCACCTCTCAGACATGTCAGAACCACGTGCCAAGGACACCGGAAGCACCTGCCGAGCACGCCGGAACCACCTGCTCGACTCGCCAGAACCACCTGCCGCACACGCCAAAATCACCTGCCAGGTATGCCAGAACCACTTTGTGGACACTCCGAAATCATCTGCCGGACATGCCAGAACCAGCTCTCAGACACCCCAGAACCACATGCCGGACACGCCGGAAGCACCTGCTGAGCATGCCTGAGCCACCTGCTCGACTCGCAAGAAACACCTGCCGGACACGCCAAAATCACCTGCCGAGTACGCCAGAACCACTTGGCGGACACTCCGGAATCACAGGTCGGGCATGCCGGAACCACCTCTCAGACTTGCCAGAACCATGTTCCGGACACGCCGGTACCACCTGCCGAGTATGCCGGAACCACCTGATCCACTCCCGAGAACCACCTGCTGGACACGCCAAAATCACCTGCTGGCTACGCCAGAAACACTCGGCAGACACTCCGGAATAACCTGCCGTGCATGCCGGAACCACCTCTTAGACATGCCAGAAGGATGTGTCGGACACGCCGGAAACACCTACCGGACAGACCGGAACCACCTGCCAGACATCCCGGAACCACATGCCGAGCACGCCGGAGCCGCCTGCTCGATAGGCCGGAACCACCTGCCAGACAGGCCAAAATCAACAGCTGGCTATGGTAGAAACACCTGGCGGACAGTCCAAAATCACCTGCCTGGCATGCAGGAACCACCTCTCAGACGTAACAGAACCACGTTCCGGACACGCTGGAACCACATCCTGGACAGACTGGAACCACCTGCCGAGCTCGCCGGAACCACCTGCTCGACTGGCAGGACAATCGTGCCGGACACGCCAAAAGGAACTGCCGGCTACACCAGAACCACTTAACCGACACTCCAGAATCACCTGCCTGGCATGCCAGAACCACCTCTCAGACGTGCCAGAAGCACGTGCCGGACATGCCGGAACGACCTACGGGACAGACCGGAACCACCTGCCTGACATGCCGGAACCACCTGCCGAGCACGCCAGAGCCACCTGCTCCCCTTGCCGGAACCACCTGCCAGACAGGCCAAAATCAACAGCTGGCTGTGCGAGAACCACCTGGGGGACAGTCCGGAATCACCTGCCAGCCATGGCGGAACCACCTCTCAGACGTACCAGAACCACGTGCCGGACAATCTGGAAACACGTACTGGACAGACTGGAACCACCTGCCGGCCACGCCTGAACCACCTGCCGAGCACGACGGAACCACCTGCCGGACACGCCAAAATCACCTGCGGGCTACTCCACAACCACTTGGAGGACTCTCCGGGATGACCTGCCGGGCATGCTGGAACCACCTCTCAGACGCGCCAGAACCATGTGGCAGACAGTCCGGAATCACCTGTTGGGCATGTGGAACCACCTCTGAGACGTACCAGAACCACCTGCCGGACACGCCAAAATCACCTGCCGGCTACGCCAGAACCACTTGGCGGACACTCCGGAATCACCTGCCGGGCATGCCAGCACAACCTCTCAGAAGTGCCAGAAGCACGTGCCGGACAGGCCGGAACCATCTCCCGGACAGACTGGAACCACAGGAAACACTCGCCGGAACCACCTGCTTGACTCACCGGTCCCACCTGCAGGACACACCAAAATCACCTGCCCGCTACACCAGAACCACTTGGCGCACAAGCCGGAATCACGTGAAGGGCATGCCGGCACAACCTCACAGACGTGCCAGAACCTCCTGCCGGACACCTCAGAACCACCTGCCAGACAGACTGCAACCACCTGCCGGACACGCGGGAACCACCGGCTCGACCCGCCGGAACCACTGCCAGACATGCAAAATCACCTGCCGGCTACACCAGAACCACTTGGCAAACAATCCGGAATCACCTGCCGGGCATGCCGGAACCACCTCTCAGACATGCCAGAACCACGTGCCAATGACACCAGAAGCACCTGCCGAGCATGCCGGAACCACCTGCTCGACTCGCCAGAACCACCTGCCAGTCATGCAAAAATCACCTGCCGGCTTCGCCACAACCAGTTGGTGAACACTTCCCCATCACCTGCCGGGCTTGCTTTAACCACCTGCCGGTCATGTCAAAATCACCTGCCAACTACGCCAGAACCACTTGTCGACACTGCGGAAACACCTGTCGGGCCGGCCAGAACTACATCTCAGACGTGCCAGAACCTTGTGCGTGTGATGCCGGAACCACACCCCGAACAGACGGAGACCACCTGCCAGACCCGCCTGAACCACCTGCCGAGCACGCTGGAGCCACCTGTTCGACTCACTGGAAGCACCTGCCAGACAGGCCAAAATCAACAGCTGGCTATGCGAGAACCATCTGGCGGACAGTCCGGAATCACCTGCCGGGCATGCAGGAACCACCTCTCAGATGTAACGGAACCACGAGCCGGACACGCTGGAACCACGTCCTGGACAGACTGGAACCACCTGCCGAGCACTCCGGAACCACCTGCTCGACTCGCACGACCCACGTGCTGGACACGCCAAAATGAACTTTCGGCTACACCAGAACCACTTACCCGACACTCCAGAATCACCTGCCTGGCATGCCAGAACCACCTCTCACACGTTCCAGAAGCACGTGCTGGACATGCCGGAACGACCTATCGGACAGAACGGAACCACCTGCCAGACACGCCGGAACCACCTGCTGAACACGCCACAGCCACCTGCTCGACTCGCCGGATCCACCAGCCGGACAGGCCAATATCAACTGCTGGCTATGCCAGAACCACCTGGGGGACAGTCCGGAATCACCTGCCAGCCATGGCGGAACCACCTCTCAGACGTACAAGAACCACGTGCCGGACAAGCTGGAAACACTTACTGGACAGACTGGAACCACCTGCCGGCCACGCCTGAACCACCTGCCGAGCACGATGGAACCACCTGCCGGACACGCCAAAATCACCTGCGGGGTACACCAGAACCACTTGGAGAACTCTCCGGGATGACCTGCCGGGCATGCTGGAACCACCTCTCAGACGTACCAGAAGCACGTGGCGGACACCCCAGCACCACCTGCCGGACAGACCGCAACCACCTGCCGGACAGGCCGGAACCACCGGCTCGACCCGCCGGAACCACCGCCGGACATGCAAAATCACCTGCCGGCTACGCCAGAACCACTTGGCGAACACTCCCGAATCATCTGCCGGGCATGCCGGAACCACCTCTCAGACATGCCAGAACCACGTGCCAGTGACCCTGGAAGCACCTGCCGAGCAAGCCGGAACCACCTGCTCGACTCGCCAGAACCACCTGCCGGACACGCCAAAATCACCTGCCGGCTACGCCACAACCACTCGGCAGGCACTCCGGTATCAGCTGCCGGGCATGCCGGAACCACCTCTCAGAGGTGCCAGAACCACATGCCGGAGAGCCTGGAAGCAACTGCCGAACTCGCCGGAAACACCTGCTGCACATGCCGGAACCACCTGCCTGACAGTCCAAAATCATATGCCGGCTATGCCAAAACCACTTGGTGGACACTCCAGAATCACCTGGAGGTCATGCCGGAACCACGTCGTGGACAGACTGCAAACACCTGCCGGACACGCCAGAACCACCTTCTCAACTCGCCAGAACCACCTGCCGGACACGCCAAAATCACCTGCCGGCTACGCCACAACCAGTTGGTGAACACTTCGGAATCACCTGCCGCCCTTGCCGGAATCACCTGCCGGTCACGCCAAAATCACCTGCCGGCTACGCTAGAACCACTCGGCAGAGACTCCGGAACAACCTCCAGGACTGACCGGAATCACCTGCCGGACACGCCGGGACCACCTGCTTGACTCGCCAGAACCACCTGCCGGACACGCCAAAATCACCAGCCGGCTACTCCACAAACACTTGTCGGACACTCCAGAATCACCTGCCGGGCATGTTGGAACCACCTCTCAGAGGTGCCACAACAACATGCTGGAGATTGCAGAAGCACCTGCTGAGAAGGCCGGAAGTTCCTGATCCACTCCACAGAACCACCTGCTGGACACGCCAAAATCACCTGCCGGCTATGCCACAACCAGTTGGTGAACACTTCGGAATCAACTGCCGGGCTTGCTGGAAGCACCTGCCGGTCACGCCAATATCACCTGCCAGCTACGCCTGAACCGCTTGGCGGACACTCCGGAAACACCTGTCGGGCCTGCCAGAACCACATCTCAGACGTGCCAGAACCATGTGACCGAGATGCCGGAACCACACCCCGAACAGACGGAAACCACATGCCAGACCCGCCTGAACCACCTGCCGAGCACACTGGAACCACCTGCTCGACTCGCCGGAACCACCTACCTGACACGCAAAAACCACCGGCCGGGTATGCCAGAACCACTTGGTGGTCACTCCGGAATCATCTGCCAGACATTCCAGAAGCAGCTCTCAGACACACCAGAACAACCTGCCGGAGACGCCAGAAGCACCTGCTGAGCATGCCTGAGCCACGTGCTCGACTCGCAAGAAACACCTGCCACACATGCCAAAATCACCTGCCGGCTACGTCAAAACCACTCGGCAGAGACACCGGAACCACCTCCAGGACAGACCGGAATCACCTGCCGGACACGCCGGAACCACCTGCTTGACTCGCCAGAACCACCTGCCGGACACGCCAAAATCACCTGCCAGCTACGCCAGAACCACTCGGCTGAGACTCCGGAACCACCTCCAGGACAGACCGGAATCACCTGCCGGACACGCCGGAACCACCTGCCGCACACGCCAAAATCACCTGCGGGCTACTCCACAACCACTTGGAGGTCTCTCCGGGATGACCTGCCGGGCATGCTGGAACCACCTCTCAGACGCGCCAGAACCATGTGGCAGAGAGTCCGGAATCATCTGTTGGGCAAGTGGAACCACCTCTGAGACGTACCAGAACCACCTGCCGGACACGCCAAAATCACCTGCCGGCTACGCCAGAACCACTTGGCGGACACTCCGGAATCACCTGCCGGGCATGCCAGCACAACCTCTCAGAAGTGCCAGAAGCACGTGCCGGACAGGCCGGAACCATCTCCCGGACAGACTGGAACCACAGGAAACACTCGCCGGAACCACCTGCTTGACTCACCGGTCCCACCTGCAGGACACACCAAAATCACCTGCCCGCTACACCAGAACCACTTGGCGCACAAGCCGGAATCACGTGAAGGGCATGCCGGCACAACCTCACAGACGTGCCAGAACCTCCTGCCGGACACCTCAGAACCACCTGCCAGACAGACTGCAACCACCTGCCGGACACGCGGGAACCACCGGCTCGACCCGCCGGAACCACTGCCACACATGCAAAATCACCTGCCGGCTACACCAGAACCACTTGGCAAACACTCCGGAATCACCTGCCGGGCATGCCCGAACCACCTCTCAGACATGCCAGAACCACGTGCCAATGACACCAGAAGCACCTGCCGAGCATGCCGGAACCACCTGCTCGACTCGCCAGAACCACCTGCCAGTCATGCAAAAATCACCTGCCGGCTTCGCCACAACCAGTTGGTGAACACTTCCCCATCACCTGCCGGGCTTGCTGGAACCACCTGACGGTCATGTCAAAATCACCTGCGAACTACGCCAGAACCACTTGTCGACACTGCGGAAACACCTGTCGGGCCGGCCAGAACTACATCTCAGACGTGCCAGAACCTTGTGCGTGTGATGCCGGAACCACACCCCGAACAGACGGAGACCACCTGCCAGACCCGCCTGAACCACCTGCCGAGCACGCCGGAGCCACCTGTTCGACTCACCGGAAGCACCTGCCAGACAGGCCAAAATCAACAGCTGGCTATGCGAGAACCATCTGGCGGACAGTCCGGAATCACCTGCCGGGCATGCAGGAACCACCTCTCAGATGTAACGGAACCACGAGCCGGACACGCTGGAACCACATCCTGGACAGACTGGAACCACCTGCCGAGCACTCCGGAACCACCTGCTCGACTCGCACGACCCACGTGCTGGACACGCCAAAATGAACTTTCGGCTACACCAGAACCACTTACCCGACACTCCAGAATCACCTGCCTGGCATGCCAGAACCACCTCTCACACGTTGCAGAAGCACGTGCCGGACATGCCGGAACGACCGATCGGACAGAACGGAACCACCTGCCAGACACGCCGGAACCACCTGCTGAACACGCCACAGCCACCTGCTTGACTCGCCGGATCCACCGGCCGGACAGGCCAATATCAACTGCTGGCTATGCCAGAACCACCTGGGGGACAGTCCGGAATCACCTGCCAGCCATGGCGGAACCACCTCTCAGACGTACAAGAACCACGTGCCGGACAAGCTGGAAACACTTACTGGACAGACTGGAACCACCTGCCGGCCACGCCTGAACCACCTGCCGAGCACGATGGAACCACCTGCCGGACACGCCAAAATCACCTGCGGGATACACCAGAACCACTTGGAGAACTCTCCGGGATGACCTGCCGGGCATGCTGGAACCACCTCTCAGACGTACCAGAAGCACGTGGCGGACACCCCAGCACCACCTGCCGGACAGACTGCAACCACCGGCTCGACACGCCGGAACCACCGCCAGACATGCAAAATCACCTGCCGGCTACGCCAGAACCACTTGGCGAACACTCCGGAATCACCTGCCGGGCATGCCGGAACCACCTCTCAGACATGCCAGAACCACGTGCCAATGACCCCGGAAGCACCTGCCGAGCACGCCGGAACCACCTGCTCGACTCGCCAGAACCACCTGCCGGACACGCCAAAATCACCTGCTGGCTATGCCACAACCACTCGGCAGACACTCCGGTATCAGCTGCCGGGCATGCCGGAACCACCTCACAGAGGTGCCAGAACCACATGACGGAGAGACTGGAAGCAACTCCCGAACTCGCCGGAAACACCTGCTCGACTCGCCAGAACCACCTGCCGGACACGCCAAAATCACCTGCCGGCTACGCCAGAACCACTCGGCAGAGACTCCGGAACCACCTCCAGGACAGACCGGAATCACCTGCCGGACACGCCGGGACCACCTGCTTGACTCGCCAGAACCACCTGTCGGACACGCCAAAATCACCAGCCGGCTACTCCACAACCACTTGTCGGACACTCCAGAATCACCTGCCGGGCATGTGGGAACCACCTCTCAGAGGTGCCACAACAAAATGCTGGAGACTGCGGAAGCACCTGCTGAGAAGGCCGGAAGTTCCTGATCCACTCCACAGAACCACCTGCTGGACACGCCAAAATGACCTGCCGGCTACACCACAACCAGTAGGTGAACACTTCGGAATCAACTGCCGGGCTTGCTGGAAGCACCTGCCGGTCACGCCAATATCACTTGCCAGCTACGCCAGAACCGCTTGGCGGACACTCCGGAAACACCTGTCGGGCCTGCCAGAACCACATCTCAGACATGCCAGAACCATGTGCCCGAGATGCCGGAACCACACCCCGAACAGACGGAGACCACCTGCCAGACCCGTCTGAACCACCTGCCGAGCACGCCGGAGCCACCTGTTCGACTCACCGGAAGCACCTGCCAGACAGGCCAAAATCAACAGCTGGCTATGCGAGAACCATCTGGCGGACAGTCCGGAATCACCTGCCGGGCATGCAGGAACCACCTCTCAGATGTAACGGAACCACGAGCCGGACACGCTGGAACCACGTCCTGGACAGACTGGAACCACCTGCCGAGCACTCCGGAACCACCTGCTCGACTCGCACGACCCACGTGCTGGACACGCCAAAATGAACTTTCGGCTACACCAGAACCACTTACCCGACACTCCAGAATCACCTGCCTGGCATGCCAGAACCACCTCTCACACGTTCCAGAAGCACGTGCCGGACATGCCGGAACGACCGATCGGACAGAACGGAACCACCTGCCAGACACGCCGGAACAACCTGCTGAACACGCCACAGCCACCTGCTCGAGTCGCCGGATCCACCAGCCGGACAGGCCAATATCAACTGGTGGCTATGCCAGAACCACCTGGGGGACAGTCCGGAATCACCTGCCAGCCATGGCAGAACCACCTCTCAGACGTACAAGAACCACGTGCCGGACAAGCTGGAAACACTTACTGGACAGACTGGAACCACCTGCCGGCCACGCCTGAACCACCTGCCGAGCACGATGGAACCACCTGCCGGACACGCCAAAATCACCTGCGGGCTACACCAAAACCACTTGGAGAACTCTCCGGGATGACCTGCCGGGCATGCTGGAACCACCTCTCAGACGTACCAGAAGCACGTTGCGGACACCCCAGCACCACCTGCCGGACAGACCGCAACCACCTGCCGGACAGGCCGGAACCACCGGCTCGACACGTCGGAACCACCGCCGGACATGCAAAATCACCTGCCGGCTACGCCAGAACCACTTGGCGAACACTCCGGAATCACCTGCCGGGCATGCCGGAACCACCTCTCAGACATGCCAGAACCACGTGCCAATGTTCCCGGAAGCACCTGCCAAGCACGCCGGAACCACCTGCTCGACTCGCCAGAACCACCTGCCGGACATGCAAAAATGACCTTCCGGCTATGCCAGAACCACTCGGCAGGCACTCTGGTATCAGCTGCCGGGCATGCCGGAACCACCTCTCAGAGGTGCCAGAACCACATGCCGGAGAGACTGGAAGCAACTGCCGAACTCGCCGGAAACACCTGCTGGACATGCCGGAACCACCTGCCTGACAGTCCAAAATCATATGCCGGCTATGCCAAAACCACTTGGTGGACACTCCAGAATCACCTGGAGGGCATGCCGGAACCACGTCATGGACAGACTGCAAACACCTGCCGGACACGCCGGAAGCACCTGCTCGACTCGCCAGAACCATCTGCCGCACACGCCAAAATTACCTGCCAGGTATGCCAGAACCACTTTGTGGACACTCTGAAATCATCTGCCGGACATGCCAGAACCAGCTCTCAGACACACCAGAACCACATGCCGGACACGCCGGAAGCACCTGCTGAGCATGCCTGAGCCACCTGCTCGACTCGCAAGAAACACCTGCCGGACACGCCAAAATCACCTGCCGAGTACGCCAGAACCACTTGGCGGACACTCCGGAATCACAGGTCGGGCATGCCGGAACCACCTCTCAGACTTGCCAGAACCATGTTCCGGACACGCCGGTACCACCTGCCGAGTATGCCGGAACCACCTGATCCACTCCCGAGGACCACCTGCTGGACACGCCAAAATCACCTTTTGGCTACGCCAGAACCACTCGGCAGACACTCCGGAATAAGCTGCCGGGCATGCCGGAACCACCTCTTAGACATGCCAGAAGGACGTGTCGGACACGCCGGAAACACCTACCGGACAGACCGGAACCACCTGCCAGACATCCCGGAACCACCTGCCGAGCACGCCGGAGCCGCCTGCTCGATAGGCCGGAACCACCTGCCAGACAGGCCAAAATCAACAGCTGGCTATGCTAGAAACACCTGGCGGACTGTCCAAAATCACCTGCCTGGCGTGCAGGAACCACCTCTCAGACGTAACAGAACCACGTTCCGGACACGCTGGAACCACATCCTGGACAGACTGGAACCACCTGCCGAGCTCGCCGGAACCACCTGCTCGACTGGCAGGACAATCGTGCCGGACACGCCAAAAGGAACTGCCGGCTACACCAGAACCACTTAACCGACACTCCAGAATCACCTGCCTGGCATGCCAGAACCACCTCTCAGACGTGCCAGAAGCACGTGCCGGACATGCCGGAACGAACTACGGGACAGACCGGAACCACCTGCCTGACATGCCGGAACCACCTGCCGAGCACGCCAGAGCCACCTGCTCCCCTTGCCGGAACCACCTGCCAGACAGGCCAAAATCAACAGCTGGCTGTGCGAGAACCACCTGGGGGACAGTCCGGAATCACCTGCCAGCCATGGCGGAACCACCTCTCAGACGTACCAGAACCACGTGCTGGACAATCTGGAAACACGTACTGGACAGACTGGAACCACCTGCCGGCCACGCCTGAACCACCTGCCGAGCACGATGGAACCACCTGCCAGACACGCCAAAATCACCTGCGGGGTACACCAGAACCACTTGGAGACTCTCCGGGATGACCTGCCGGGCATGCCGGAACCACCTCTCAGACGCGCCAGAACCATGTGGCAGACAGTCCGGAATCACCTGTTGGGCATGTGGAACCACCTCTGAGACGTACCAGAACCACCTGCCGGACACGCCAAAATCACCTGCCGGCTACGCCAGAACCACTTGGCGGACACTCCGGAATCACCTGCCGGGCATGCCAGCACAACCTCTCAGAAGTGCCAGAAGCACGTGCCGGACAGGCCGGAACCATCTCCCGGACAGACTGGAACCACAGGAAACACTCGCCGGAACCACCTGCTTGACTCACCGGTCCCACCTGCAGGACACACCAAAATCACCTGCCCGCTACACCAGAACCACTTGGCACACAAGCCGGAATCACGTGAAGGGCATGCCGGCACAACCTCACAGACGTGCCAGAACCTCCTGCCAGACACCTCAGAACCACCTGCCAGACAGACTGCAACCACCTGCCGGACACGCGGGAACCACCGGCTCGACCCGCCGGAACCACTGCCAGACATGCAAAATCACCTGCCGGCTACACCAGAACCACTTGGCAAACACTCCGGAATCACCTGCCGGGCATGCCGGAACCACCTCTCAGACATGCCAGAACCACGTGCCAATGACACCAGAAGCACCTGCCGAGCACTCCGGAACCACCTGCTCGACTCGCACGACCCACGTGCTGGACACGCCAAAATGAACTTTCGGCTACACCAGAACCACTTACCCGACACTCCAGAATCACCTGCCTGGCATGCCAGAACCACCTCTCACACGTTCCAGAAGCACGTGCCGGACTTGCCGGAACGACCGATCGGACAGAACGGAACCACCTGCCAGACATGCCGGAACCACCTGCTGAACACGCCACAGCCACCTGCTCGACTCGCCGGATCCACCGGCCGGACAGGCCAATATCAACTGCTGGCTATGCCAGAAGCACCTGGGGGACAGTCCGGAATCACCTGCCAGCCATGGCGGAACCACCTCTCAGACGTACAAGAACCACGTCCCGGACAAGCTGGAAACACTTACTGGACAGACTGGAACCACCTGCCGGCCACTCCTGAACCACCTGCCGAGCACGATGGAACCACCTGCCGGACACGCCAAAATCACCTGCGGGGTACACCAGAACCACTTGGAGAACTCTCCGGGATGACCTGCCGGGCATGCTGGAACCACCTCTCAGACGTACCAGAAGCACGTGGCGGACACCCCTGCACCACCTGCCGGACAGACCGCAACCACCTGCCGGACAGGCCGGAACCACCGGCTCGACCCGCCGGAACCACCGCCAGACATGCAAAATCACCTGCCGGCTACGCCAGAACCACTTGGCGAACACTCCGGAATCACCTGCCGGGCATGCCGGAACCACCTCTCAAACATGACAGAACCACGTGCCAATGACCCCGGAAGCACCTGTCGAGCACGCCGGAACCACCTGCTCGACTCGCCAGAACCACCTGCCGGACACGCCAAAATCACCTGCCGGCTACGCCACAACCACTCGGCAGGCACTCCGGTATCAGCTGCCGGGCATGCCGGAACCACCTCTCAGAGGTGCCAGAACCACATGCCGGAGAGACTGGAAGCAACTGCCGAACTCGCCGGAAACACCTGCTGGACATGCCGGAACCACCTGCCTGACAGTCCAAAATCATATGCCGGCTATGCCAAAACCACTTGGTGGACGCTCCAGAATCTCCTGGAGGGCATGCCGGAACCACGTCATGGACAGACTGCAAACACCTGCCAGACACGCCAGAACCACCTTCTCGAGTCGCCAGAACCACCTGCCGGACACGCCAAAATCACCTGCCGGCTACGCCAGAACCACTCGGCAGAGACTCCGGAACCACCTCCAGGACAGACCGGAATCACCTGCCGGACACGCCGGGACCACCTGCTTGACTCGCCAGAACCACCTGCCGGACACGCCAAAATCACCAGCCGGCTACTCCACAACCACTTGTCGAACACTCCAGAATCACCTGCCGGGCATGTTGGAAGCACCTCTCATACGCGCCAGAACCATGTGGCAGAGAGTCCGGAATCACCTGTTGGGCATGTGGAACCACCTCTGAGACGTACCAGAACCACCTGCCGGACACGCCAAAATCACCTGCCGGCTATGCCAGAACCACTTGGCGGACACTCCGGAATCACCTGCCGGGCATGCCAGAACCAGCTCTCAGAAACACCAGAACCACATGCTGGACACGCCGGAAGCACCTGCTGAGCATGCCTGAGCCACCTGCTCGACTCGCAAGAAACACCTGCCGGACACGCCAAAATCACCTGCCGAGTACGCCAGAACCACTTGGCGGACACTCCGGAATCACAGGTCGGGCATGCCAGAACCACCTCTCAGACTTGCCAGAACCATGTTCCGGACACGCCGGTACCACCTGCCGAGTATGCCGGAACCACCTGATCCACTCCCGAGGACCACCTGCTGGACACGCCAAAATCACCTGCTGGCTACGCCAGAACCACTCGGCAGACACTCCGGAATAACCTGCCAGGCATGCCGGAACCACCTATTAGACATGCCAGAAGGACGTGTCGGACACGCCGGAAACACCTACCGGACAGACTGGAACCACCTGCCAGACATCCCGGAACCACCTGCCGAGCACGCCGGAGCTGCGTGCTCGATAGGCCGGAACCACCTGCCAGACAGGCCAAAATCAACAGCTGGCTATGCTAGAAACACCTGGCGGACAGTCCAAAATCACCTGCCTGGCATGCAGGAACCACCTCTCAGACGTAACAGAACCACGTTCCGGACACGCTGGAACCACATCCTGGACAGACTGGAACCACCTGCCGAGCTCGCCGGAACCACCTGCTCGACTGGCAGGACAATCGTGCCGGACACGCCAAAAGGAACTGCCGGCTACACCAGAACCACTTAACCGACACTCCAGAATCACCTGCCTGGCATGCCAGAACCACCTCTCAGACGTGCCAGAAGCACGTGCCGGACATGCCGGAACGACCTACGGGACAAACCGGAACCACCTGCCTGACATGCCGGAACCACCTGCCGAGCACGCCAGAGCCACCTGCTCCCCTTGCCGGAACCACCTGCCAGACAGGCCAAAATCAACAGCTGGCTGTGCGACAACCACCTGGGGGACAGTCCGGAATCACCTGCCAGCCATGGTGGAACCACCTCTCAGACGTACCAGAACCACGTGCCGGACAATCTGGAAACACGTACTGGACAGACTGGAACCACCTGCCGGCCACGCCTGAACCACCTGCCAAGCACGACGGAACCACCTGCCGGACACGCCAAAATCACCTGCGGGCTACTCCACAACCACTTGGAGGACTCTCCGGGATGACCTGCCGGGCATGCTGGAACCACCTCTCAGACGCGCCAGAACCATGTGGCAGAGAGTCCGGAATCACCTGTTGGGCATGTGGAACCACCTCTGAGACGTACCAGAACCACCTGCCGGACACGCCAAAATCACCTGCCGGCTACGCCAGAACCACTTGGCGGACACTCCGGAATCACCTGCCGGGCATGCCAGCACAACCTCTCAGAAGTGCCAGAAGCACGTGCCGGACAGGCCGGAACCATCTCCCGGACAGACTGGAACCACAGGAAACACTCGCCGGAACCACCTGCTTGACTCACCGGTCCCACCTGCAGGACACACCAAAATCACCTGCCCGCTACACCAGAACCACTTGGCGCACAAGCCGGAATCACGTGAAGGGCATGCCGGCACAACCTCACAGACGTGCCAGAACCTCCTGCCGGACACCTCAGAACCACCTGCCAGACAGACTGCAACCACCTGCCGGACACGCGGGAACCACCGGCTCGACCCGCCGGAACCACTGCCAGACATGCAAAATCACCTGCCGGCTACACCAGAACCACTTGGCAAACACTCCGGAATCACCTGAAGGGCATGCCGGAACCACCTCTCAGACATGCCAGAACCACGTGCCAATGACACCAGAAGCACCTGCCGAGCATGCCGGAACCACCTGCTCGACTCGCCAGAACCACCTGCCAGTCATGCAAAAATCACCTGCCGGCTTCGCCACAACCAGTTGGTGAACACTTCCCCATCACCTGCCGGGCTTGCTGGAACCACCTGACGGTCACGTCAAAATCACCTGCCAACTACGCCAGAACCACTTGTCGACACTGCGGAAACACCTGTCGGGCCGGCCAGAACTACATCTCAGACGTGCCAGAACCTTGTGCGTGTGATGCCGGAACCACACCCCGAACAGACGGAAACCACCTGCCAGACCCGCCTGAACCACCTGCCGAGCACGCCGGAGCCATCTGTTCGACTCACCGGAAGCACCTGCCAGACAGGCCAAAATCAACAGCTGGCTATGCGAGAACCATCTGGCGGACAGTCTGGAATCACCTGCCGGGCATGCAGGAACCACCTCTCAGATGTAACGGAACCACGAGCCGGACACGCTGGAACCACGTCCTGGACAGACTGGAACCACCTGCCGAGCACTCCGGAACCACCTGCTCGACTCGCACGACCCACGTGCTGGACACGCCAAAATGAACTTTCGGCTACACCAGAACCACTTACCCGACACTCCAGAATCACCTGCCTGGCATGCCAGAACCACCTCTCACACGTTCCAGAAGCACGTGCCGGACATGCCGGAACGACCGATCGGACAGAACGGAACCACCTGCCAGACACGCCGGAACCACCTGCTGAACACGCCACAGCCACCTGCTCGACTCGCCGGATCCACCGGCCGGACAGGCCAATATCAACTGCTGGCTATGCCAGAACCACCTGGGGGACAGTCCGGAATCACCTGCCAGCCATGGCGGAACCACCTCTCAGACGTACAAGAACCACGTGCCGGACAAGCTCGAAACACTTACTGGACAGACTGGAACCACCTGCCGGCCACGCCTGAACCACCTGCCGAGCACGATGGAACCACCTGCCGGACACGCCAAAATCACCTGCGGGGTACACCAGAACCACTTGGAGAACTCTCCGGGATGACCTGCCGGGCATGCTGGAACCACCTCTCAGACGTACCAGAAGCACGTGGCGGACACCCCAGCACCACCTGCCGGACAGACCGCAACCACCTGCCGGACAGGCCGGAACCACCGGCTCGACCCGCCGGAACCACCGCCAGACATGCAAAATCACCTGCCGGCTACGCCAGAACCACTTGGCGAACACTCCGGAATCACCTGCCGGGCATGCCGGAACCACCTCTCAGACATGCCAGAACCACGTGCCAATGACCCCGGAAGCACCTGTCGAGCACGCCAGAACCACCTGCTCGACTCGCCAGAACCACCTGCCGGACACGCCAAAATCACCTGCCGGCTACGCCACAACCACTCGGCAGGCACTCCGGTATCAGCTGCCGGGCATGCCGGAACCACCTCTCAGAGGTGCCAGAACCACATGCCGGAGAGACTGGAAGCAACTGCCGAACTCGCCGGAAACACCTGCTGGACATGCCGGAACCACCTGCCTGACAGTCCAAAATCATATGCCGGCTATGCCAAAACCACTTGGTGGACGCTCCAGAATCTCCTGGAGGGCATGCCGGAACCACGTCATGGACAGACTGCAAACACCTGCCAGACACGCCAGAACCACCTTCTCGAGTCGCCAGAACCACCTGCCGGACACGCCAAAATCACCTGCCGGCTACGCCACAACCAGTTGGTGAACACTTCGGAATCACCTGCCGCGCTTGCCGGAACCACCTGCCGGTCACGCCAAAATCACCTGCCGGCTACGCCAGAACCACTCGGCAGAGACTCCGGAACCACCTCCAGGACAGACCAGAATCACCTGCCGGACACGCCGGAACCACCTGCTCGACTCGCCAGAGCCACCTGCCGGACACGCCAAAATCACCTGCCGGCTACGCCAGAACCACTCGGCAGAGACTCCGGAACCACCTCCAGGACAGACCGGAATCACCTGCCGGACACGCCGGGACCACCTGCTTGACTCGCCAGAACCACCTGCCAGACACGCCAAAATCACCAGCCGGCTACTCCACAACCACTTGTCGAACACTCCAGAATCACCTGCCGGGCATGTTGGAAGCACCTCTCAGACGCGCCAGAACCATGTGGCAGAGAGTCCGGAATCACCTGTTGGGCATGTGGAACCACCTCTGAGACGTACCAGAACCACCTGCCGGACACGCCAAAATCACCTGCCGGCTATGCCAGAACCACTTGGCGGACACTCCGGAATCACCTGCCGGGCATGCCAGAACCAGCTCTCAGAAACACCAGAACCACATGCTGGACACGCCGGAAGCACCTGCTGAGCATGCCTGAGCCACCTGCTCGACTCGCAAGAAACACCTGCCGGACACGCCAAAATCACCTGCCGAGTACGCCAGAACCACTTGGCGGACACTCCGGAATCACAGGTCGGGCATGCCAGAACCACCTCTCAGACTTGCCAGAACCATGGTCCGGACACGCCGGTACCACCTGCCGAGTATGCCGGAACCACCTGATCCACTCCCGAGGACCACCTGCTGGACACACCAAAATCACCTGCTGGCTACGCCAGAACCACTCGGCAGACACTCCGGAATAACCTGCCAGGCATGCCGGAACCACCTATTAGACATGCCAGAAGGACGTGTCGGACACGCCGGAAACACCTACCGGACAGACCGGAACCACCTGCCAGACATCCAGGAACCACCTGCCGAGCACGCCGGAGCCGCGTGCTCGATAGGCCGGAACCACCTGCCAGACAGGCCAAAATCAACAGCTGGCTATGCTAGAAACACCTGGCGGACAGTCCAAAATCACCTGCCTGGCATGCAGGAACCACCTCTCAGACGTAACAGAACCACGTTCCGGACACGCTGGAACCACATCCTGGACAGACTGGAACCACCTGCCGAGCTCGCCGGAACCACCTGCTCGACTGGCAGGACAATCGTGCCGGACACGCCAAAAGGAACTGCCGGCTACACCAGAACCACTTAACCGACACTCCAGAATCACCTGCCTGGCATGCCAGAACCACCTCTCAGACGTGCCAGAAGCACGTGCCGGACATGCCGGAACGACCTACGGGACAGACCGGAACCACCTGCCTGACATGCCGGAACCACCTGCCGAGCACGCCAGAGCCACCTGCTCCCCTTGCCGGAACCACCTGCCAGACAGGCCAAAATCAACAGCTGGCTGTGCGAGAACCACCTGGGGGACAGTCCGGAATCACCTGCCAGCCATGGCGGAACCACCTCTCAGACGTACCAGAACCACGTGCCGGACAATCTGGAAACACGTACTGGACAGACTGGAACCACCTGCCGGCCACGCCTGAACCACCTGCCGAGCACGACGGAACCACCTGCCGGACACGCCAAAATCACCTGCGGGCTACTCCACAACCACTTGGAGGACTCTCCGGGATGACCTGCCGGGCATGCTGGAACCACCTCTCAGACGCGCCAGAACCATGTGGCAGACAGTCCGGAATCACCTGTTGGGCATGTGGAACCACCTCTGAGACGTACCAGAACCACCTGCCGGACACGCCAAAATCACCTGCCGGCTACGCCAGAACCACTTGGCGGACACTCCGGAATCACCTGCCGGGCATGCCAGCACAACCTCTCAGAAGTGCCAGAAGCACGTGCCGGACAGGCCGGAACCATCTCCCGGACAGACTGGAACCACAGGAAACACTCGCCGGAACCACCTGCTTGACTCACCGGTCCCACCTGCAGGACACACCAAAATCACCTGCCCGCTACACCAGAACCACTTGGCGCACAAGCCGGAATCACGTGAAGGGCATGCCGGCACAACCTCACAGACGTGCCAGAACCTCCTGCCGGACACCTCAGAACCACCTGCCAGACAGACTGCAACCACCTGCCGGACACGCGGGAACCACCGGCTCGACCCGCCGGAACCACTGCCACACATGCAAAATCACCTGCCGGCTACACCAGAACCACTTGGCAAACACTCCGGAATCACCTGCCGGGCATGCCGGAACCACCTCTCAGACATGCCAGAACCACGTGCCAATGACACTAGAAGCACCTGCCGAGCATGCCGGAACCACCTGCTCGACTCGCCAGAACCACCTGCCAGTCATGCAAAAATCACCTGCCGGCTTCGCCACAACCAGTTGGTGAACACTTCCCCATCACCTGCCGGGCTTGCTGGAACCACCTGACGGTCACGTCAAAATCACCTGCCAACTACGCCAGAACCACTTGTCGACACTGCGGAAACACCTGTCGGGCCGGCCAGAACTACATCTCAGACGTGCCAGAACCTTGTGCGTGTGATGCCGGAACCACACCCCGAACAGACGGAAACCACCTGCCAGACCCGCCTGAACCACCTGCCGAGCACGCCGGAGCCACCTGTTCGACTCACCGGAAGCACCTGCCAGACAGGCCAAAATCAACAGCTGGCTATGCGAGAACCATCTGGCGGACAGTCCGGAATCACCTGCCGGGCATGCAGGAACCACCTCTCAGATGTAACGGAACCACGAGCCGGACACGCTGGAACCACGTCCTGGACAGACTGGAACCACCTGCCGAGCATTCCGGAACCACCTGCTCGACTCGCACGACCCACGTGCTGGACACGCCAAAATGAACTTTCGGCTACACCAGAACCACTTACCCGACACTCCAGAATCACCTGCCTGGCATGCCAGAACCACCTCTATCACGTTCCAGAAGCACGTGCCGGACATGCCGGAACGACCGATCGGACAGAACGGAACCACCTGCCAGACACGCCGGAATCACCTGTTGAACACGCCACAGCCACCTGCTCGACTCGCCGGATCCACCGGCCGGACAGGCCAATATCAACTGCTGGCTATGCCAGAACCACCTGGGGGACAGTCCGGAATCACCTGCCAGCCATGGCGGAACCACCTCTCAAACGTACAAGAACCACGTGCCGGACAAGCTGGAAACACTTACTGGACAGACTGGAACCACCTGCCGGCCACGCCTGAACCACCTGCCGAGCACGATGGAACCACCTGCCGGACACGCCAAAATCACCTGCGGGGTACACCAGAACCACTTGGAGAACTCTCCGGGATGACCTGCCGGGCATGCTGGAACCACCTCTCAGACGTACCAGAAGCACGTGGCGGACACCCCAGCACCACCTGCCGGACAGACCGCAACCACCTGCCGGACAGGCCGGAACCACCGGCTCGACCCGACGGAACCACCGCCAGACATGCAAAATCACCTGCCGGCTACGCCAGAACCACTTGGCGAACACTCCGGAATCACCTGCCGGGCATGCCGGAACCACCTCTCAGACATGCCAGAACCATGTGCCAATGACCCCGGAAGCACCTGTCGAGCACGCCGGAACCACCTGCTCGACTCGCCAGAACCACCTGCCGGACACGCCAAAATCACCTGCCGGCTACGCCACAACCACTCGTCAGGCACTCCGGTATCAGCTGCCGGGCATGCCGGAACCACCTCTCAGAGGTGCCAGAACCACATGCCGGAGAGACTGGAAGCAACTGCCGAACTCGCCGGAAACACCTGCTGGACATGCCGGAACCACCTGCCTGACAGTCCAAAATCATATGCCGGCTATGCCAAAACCACTTGGTGGACGCTCCAGAATCTCCTGGAGGGCATGCCGGAACCACGTCATGGACAGACTGCAAACACCTGCCAGACACGCCAGAACCACCTTCTCGAGTCGCCAGAACCACCTGACGGACACGCCAAAATCACCTGCCGGCTACGCCACAACCAGTTGGTGAACACTTCGGAATCACCTGCCGCGCTTGCCGGAACCACCTGCCGGTCACGCCAAAATCACCTGCCGGCTACGCCAGAACCACTCGGCAGAGACTCCGGAACCACCTCCAGGACAGACCAGAATCACCTGCCGGACACGCCGGAACCAACTGCTCGACTCGCCAGAGCCACCTGCCGGACAGGCCAAAATCACCTGCCGGCTACGCCAGAACCACTCGGCAGAGACTCCGGAACCACCTCCAGGACAGACCGGAATCACCTGCCGGACACGCCGGGACCACCTGCTTGACTCGCCAGAACCTCCTGCCGGACACGCCAAAATCACCAGCCGGCTACTCCACAACCACTTGTCGAACACTCCAGAATCACCTGCCGGGCATGTTGGAAGCACCTCTCAGACGCGCCAGAACCATGTGGCAGAGAGTCCGGAATCACCTGTTGGGCATGTGGAACCACCTCTGAGACGTACCAGAACCACCTGCCGGACACGCCAAAATCACCTGCCGGCTATGCCAGAACCACTTGGCGGACACTCCGGAATCACCTGCCGGGCATGCCAGAACCAGCTCTCAGAAACACCAGAACCACATGCTGGACACGCCGGAAGCACCTGCTGAGCATGCCTGAGCCACCTGCTCGACTCGCAAGAAACACCTGCCGGACACGCCAAAATCACCTGCCGAGTACGCCAGAACCACTTGGCGGACACTCCGGAATCACAGGTCGGGCATGCCAGAACCACCTCTCAGACTTGCCAGAACCATGGTCCGGACACGCCGGTACCACCTGCCGAGTATGCCGGAACCACCTGATCCACTCCCGAGGACCACCTGCTGGACACGCCAAAATCGCCTGCTGGCTACGCCAGAACCACACGGCAGACACTCCGGAATAACCTGCCAGGCATGCCGGAACCACCTATTAGACATGCCAGAAGGACGTGTCGGACACGCCGGAAACACCTACCGGACAGACCGGAACCACCTGCCAGACATCCCGGAACCACCTGCCGAGCACGCCGGAGCCGCCTGCTCGATAGGCCGGAACCACCTGCCAGACAGGCCAAAATCAACAGCTGGCTATGCTAGAAACACCTGGCGGACAGTCCAAAATCACCTGCCTGGCATGCAGGAACCACCTCTCAGACGTAACAGAACCACGTTCCGGACACGCTGGAACCACATCCTGGACAGACTGGAACCACCTGCCGAGCTCGCCGGAACCACCTGCTCGACTGGCAGGACAATCGTGCCGGACACGCCAAAAGGAACTGCCGGCTACACCAGAACCACTTAACCGACACTCCAGAATCACCTGCCTGGCATGCCAGAACCACCTCTCAGACGTGCCAGAAGCACGTGCCGGACATGCCGGGACGACCTACGGGACAGACCGGAACCACCTGCCTGACATGCCGGAACCACCTGCCGAGCACGCCAGAGCCACCTGCTCCCCTTGCCGGAACCACCTGCCAGACAGGCCAAAATCAACAGCTGGCTGTGCGAGAACCACCTGGGGGACAGTCCGGAATCACCTGCCAGCCATGGCGGAACCACCTCTCAGACGTACCAGAACCACGTGCCGGACAATCTGGAAACACGTACTGGACAGACTGGAACCACCTGCCGGCCACGCCTGAACCACCTGCCAAGCACGACGGAACCACCTGCCGGACACGCCAAAATCACCTGCGGGCTACTCCACAACCACTTGGAGGACTCTCCGGGATGACCTGCCGGGCATGCTGGAACCACCTCTCAGACGCGCCAGAACCATGTGGCAGACAGTCCGGAATCACCTGTTGGGCATGTGGAACCACCTCTGAGACGTACCAGAACCACCTGCCGGACACGCCAAAATCACCTGCCGGCTACGCCAGAACCACTTGGCGGACACTCCGGAATCACCTGCCGGGCATGCCAGCACAACCTCTCAGAAGTGCCAGAAGCACGTGCCGGACAGGCCGGAACCATCTCCCGGACAGACTGGAACCACAGGAAACACTCGCCGGAACCACCTGCTTGACTCACCGGTCCCACCTGCAGGACACACCAAAATCACCTGCCCGCTACACCAGAACCACTTGGCGCACAAGCCGGAATCACGTGAAGGGCATGCCGGCACAACCTCACAGACGTGCCAGAACCTCCTGCCGGACACCTCAGAACCACCTGCCAGACAGACTGCAACCACCTGCCGGACACGCGGGAACCACCGGCTCGACCCGCCGGAACCACTGCCAGACATGCAAAATCACCTGCCGGCTACACCAGAACCACTTGGCAAACACTCCGGAATCACCTGAAGGGCATGCCGGAACCACCTCTCAGACATGCCAGAACCACGTGCCAATGACACCAGAAGCACCTGCCGAGCATGCCGGAACCACCTGCTCGACTCGCCAGAACCACCTGCCAGTCATGCAAAAATCACCTGCCGGCTTCGCCACAACCAGTTGGTGAACACTTCCCCATCACCTGCCGGGCTTGCTGGAACCACCTGACGGTCACGTCAAAATCACCTGCCAACTACGCCAGAACCACTTGTCGACACTGCGGAAACACCTGTCGGGCCGGCCAGAACTACATCTCAGACGTGCCAGAACCTTGTGCGTGTGATGCCGGAACCACACCCCGAACAGACGGAAACCACCTGCCAGACCCGCCTGAACCACCTGCCGAGCACGCTGGAGCCACCTGTTCGACTCACCGGAAGCACCTGCCAGACAGGCCAAAATCAACAGCTGGCTATGCGAGAACCATCTGGCGGACAGTCCGGAATCACCTGCCGGGCATGCAGGAACCACCTCTCAGATGTAACGGAACCACGAGCCGGACACGCTGGAACCACGTCCTGGACAGACTGGAACCACCTGCCGAGCACTCCGGAACCACCTGCTCGACTCGCACGACCCACGTGCTGGACACGCCAAAATGAACTTTCGGCTACACCAGAACCACTTACCCGACACTCCAGAATCACCTGCCTGGCATGCCAGAACCACCTCTCACACGTTCCAGAAGCACGTGCCGGACATGCCGGAACGACCGATCGGACAGAACGGAACCACCTGCCAGACACGCCGGAACCACCTGCTGAACACGCCACAGCCACCTGCTCGACTCGCCGGATCCACCGGCCGGACAGGCCAATATCAACTGCTGGCTATGCCAGAACCACCTGGGGGACAGTCCGGAATCACCTGCCAGCCATGGCGGAACCACCTCTCAGACGTACAAGAACCACGTGCCGGACAAGCTGGAAACACTTACTGGACAGACTGGAACCACCTGCCGGCCACTCCTGAACCACCTGCCGAGCACGATGGAACCACCTGCCGGACACGCCAAAATCACATGCGGGGTACACCAGAACCACTTGGAGAACTCTCCGGGATGACCTGCCGGGCATGCTGGAAGCACCTCTCAGACGTACCAGAAGCACGTGGCGGACACCCCAGCACCACCTGCCGGACAGACCGCAACCACCTGCCGGACAGGCCGGAACCACCGGCTCGACCCGCCGGAACCACCGCCGGACATGCAAAATCACCTGCCGGCTACGCCAGAACCACTTGGCGAACACTCCGGAATCACCTGCCGGGCATGCCGGAACCACCTCTCAGACATGCCAGAACCACGTGCCAATGACCCCGGAAGCACCTGTCGAGCACACCGGAACCACCTGCTCGACTCGCCAGAACCACCTGCCGGACACGCCAAAATCACCTGCCGGCTACGCCACAACCACTCGGCAGGCACTCCGGTATCAGCTGCCGGGCATGCCGGAACCACCTCTCAGAGGTGCCAGAACCACATGCCGGAGAGACTGGAAGCAACTGCCGAACTCGCCGGAAACACCTGCTGGACATGCCGGAACCACCTGCCTGACAGTCCAAAATCATATGCCGGCTATGCCAAAACCACTTGGTGGACGCTCCAGAATCTCCTGGAGGGCATGCCGGAACCACGTCATGGACAGACTGCAAACACCTGCCAGACACGCCAGAACCACCTTCTCGAGTCGCCAGAACCACCTGCCGGACACGCCAAAATCACCTGCCGGCTACGCCACAACCAGTTGGTGAACACTTCGGAATCACCTGCCGCGCTTGCCGGAACCACCTGCCGGTCACGCCAAAATCACCTGCCGAGTACGCCAGAACCACTTGGGGGACACTCCGGAATCACAGGTCGGGCATGCCGGAACCACCTCTCAGACTTGCCAGATCCATGTTCCGGACACGCCGGTACCACCTGCCGAGTATGCCGGAACCACCTGATCCACTCCCGAGGACCACCTGCTGGACACGCCAAAATCACCTGCTGGCTACGCCAGAACCACTCGGCAGACACTCCGGAATAACCTGCCAGGCATGCCGGAACCACCTATTAGACATGCCAGAAGGACGTGTCGGACACGCCGGTAACACCTACCGGACAGACCGGAACCACCTGCCAGACATCCAGGAACCACCTGCCGAGCACGCCGGAGCTGCGTGCTCGATAGGCCGGAACCACCTGCCAGACAGGCCAAAATCAACAGCTGGCTATGCTAGAAACACCTGGCGGACAGTCCAAAATCACCTGCCTGGCATGCAGGAACCACCTCTCAGACGTAACAGAATCACGTTCCGGACACGCTGGAACCACATCCTGGACAGACTGGAACCACCTGCCGAGCTCGCCGGAACCACCTGCTCGACTGGCAGGACAATCGTGCCGGACACGCCAAAAGGAACTGCCGGCTACACCAGAACCACTTAACCGACACTCCAGAATCACCTGCCTGGCATGCCAGAACCACCTCTCAGACGTGCCAGAAGCACGTGCCGGACATGCCGGAACGACCTACGGGACAGACCGGAACCACCTGCCTGACATGCCGGAACCACCTGCCGAGCACGCCAGAGCCACCTGCTCCCCTTGCCGGAACCACCTGCCAGACAGGCCAAAATCAACAGCTGGCTGTGCGAGAACCACCTGGGGGACAGTCCGGAATCACCTGCCAGCCATGGCGGAACCACCTCTCAGACGTACCAGAACCACGTGCCGGACAATCTGGAAACACGTACTGGACAGACTGGAACCACCTGCCGGCCACGCCTGAACCACCTGCCGAGCACGACGGAACCACCTGCCGGACACGCCAAAATCACCTGCGGGCTACTCCACAACCACTTGGAGGACTCTCCGGGATGACCTGCCGGGCATGCTGGAACCACCTCTCAGACGCGCCAGAACCATGTGGCAGACAGTCCGGAATCACCTGTTGGGCATGTGGAACCACCTCTGAGACGTACCAGAACCACCTGCCGGACACGCCAAAATCACCTGCCGGCTACGCCAGAACCACTTGGCGGACACTCCGGAATCACCTGCCGGGCATGCCAGCACAACCTCTCAGAAGTGCCAGAAGCACGTGCCGGACAGGCCGGAACCATCTCCCGGACAGACTGGAACCACAGGAAACACTCGCCGGAACCACCTGCTTGACTCACCGGTCCCACCTGCAGGACACACCAAAATCACCTGCCCGCTACACCAGAAACACTTGGCGCACAAGCCGGAATCACGTGAAGGGCATGCCGGCACAACCTCACAGACGTGCCAGAACCTCCTGCCGGACACCTCAGAACCACCTGCCAGACAGACTGCAACCACCTGCCGGACACGCGGGAACCACCGGCTCGACCCGCCGGAACCACTGCCAGACATGCAAAATCACCTGCCGGCTACACCAGAACCACTTGGCAAACAATCCGGAATCACCTGAAGGGCATGCCGGAACCACCTCTCAGACATGCCAGAACCACGTGCCAATGACACCAGAATCACCTGCCGAGCATGCCGGAACCACCTGCTCGACTCGCCAGAACCACCTGCCAGTCATGCAAAAATCACCTGCCGGCTTCGCCACAACCAGTTGGTGAACACTTCCCCATCACCTGCCGGGCTTGCTGGAACCACCTGCCGGTCACGTCAAAATCACCTGCCAACTACGCCAGAACCACTTGTCGACACTGCGGAAACACCTGTCGGGCCGGCCAGAACTACATCTCAGACGTGCCAGAACCTTGTGCGTGTGATGCCGGAACCACACCCCGAACAGACGGAAACCACCTGCCAGACCCGCCTGAACCACCTGCCGAGCACGCCGGAGCCACCTGTTCGACTCACCGGAAGCACCTGCCAGACAGGCCAAAATCAACAGCTGGCTATGCGAGAACCATCTGGCGGACAGTCCGGAATCACCTGCCGGGCATGCAGGAACCACCTCTCAGATGTAACGGAACCACGAGCCGGACACGCTGGAACCACGTCCTGGACAGACTGGAACCACCTGCCGAGCACTCCGGAACCACCTGCTCGACTCGCACGACCCACGTGCTGGACACGCCAAAATGAACTTTCGGCTACACCAGAACCACTTACCCGACACTCCAGAATCACCTGCCTGGCATGCCAGAACCACGTCTCACACGTTCCAGAAGCACGTGCCGGACATGCCGGAACGACCGATCGGACAGAACGGAACCACCTGCCAGACACGCCGGAACCACCTGTTGAACACGCCACAGCCACCTGCTCGACTCGCCGGATCCACCGGCCGGACAGGCCAATATCAACTGCTGGCTATGCCAGAACCACCTGGGGGACAGTCCGGAATCACCTGCCAGCCATGGCGGAACCACCTCTCAGACGTACAAGAACCACGTGCCGGACAAGCTGGAAACACTTACTGGACAGACTGGAACCACCTGCCGGCCACGCCTGAACCACCTGCCGAGCACGACGGAACCACCTGCCGGACACGCCAAAATCACCTGCGGGGTACACCAGAACCACTTGGAGAACTCTCCGGGATGACCTGCCGGGCATGCTGGAACCACCTCTCAGACGTACCAGAAGCACGTGGCGGACACCCCAGCACCACCTGCCGGACAGACCGCAACCACCTGCCGGACAGGCCGGAACCACCGGCTCGACCCGACGGAACCACCGCCAGACATGCAAAATCACCTGCCGGCTACGCCAGAACCACTTGGCGAACACTCCGGAATCACCTGCCGGGCATGCCGGAACCACCTCTCAGACATGCCAGAACCACGTGCCAATGACCCCGGAACCACCTGCCGAGCACGACGGAACCACCTGCCGGACACGCCAAAATCACCTGCGGGCTACTCCACAACCACTTGGAGGACTCTCCGGGATGACCTGCCGGGCATGCTGGAACCACCTCTCAGACGCGCCAGAACCATGTGGCAGACAGTCCGGAATCACCTGTTGGGCATGTGGAACCACCTCTGAGACGTACCAGAACCACCTGCCGGACACGCCAAAATCACCTGCCGGCTACGCCAGAACCACTTGGCGGACACTCCGGAATCACCTGCCGGGCATGCCAGCACAACCTCTCAGAAGTGCCAGAAGCACGTGCCGGACAGGCCGGAACCATCTCCCGGACAGACTGGAACCACAGGAAACACTCGCCGGAACCACCTGCTTGACTCACCGGTCCCACCTGCAGGACACACCAAAATCACCTGCCCGCTACACCAGAACCACTTGGCGCACAAGCCGGAATCACGTGAAGGGCATGCCGGCACAACCTCACAGACGTGCCAGAACCTCCTGCCGGACACCTCAGAACCACCTGCCAGACAGACTGCAACCACCTGCCGGACACGCGGGAAGCACCGGCTCGACCCGCCGGAACCACTGCCAGACATGCAAAATCACCTGCCGGCTACACCAGAACCACTTGGCAAACAATCCGGAATCACCTGAAGGGCATGCCGGAACCACCTCTCAGACATGCCAGAACCACGTGCCAATGACACCAGAAGCACCTGCCGAGCATGCCGGAACCACCTGCTCGACTCGCCAGAACCACCTGCCAGTCATGCAAAAATCACCTGCCGGCTTCGCCACAACCAGTTGGTGAACACTTCCCCATCACCTGCCGGGCTTGCTGGAACCACCTGCCGGTCACGTCAAAATCACCTGCCAACTACGCCAGAACCACCTGTCGACACTGCGGAAACACCTGTCGGGCCGGCCAGAACTACATCTCAGACGTGCCAGAACCTTGTGCGTGTGATGCCGGAACCACACCCCGAACAGACGGAAACCACCTGCCAGACCCGCCTGAACCACCTGCCGAGCACGCCGGAGCCACCTGTTCGACTCACCGGAAGCACCTGCCAGACAGGCCAAAATCAACAGCTGGCTATGCGAGAACCATCTGGCGGACAGTCCGGAATCACCTGCCGGGCATGCAGGAACCACCTCTCAGATGTAACGGAACCACGAGCCGGACACGCTGGAACCACGTCCTGGACAGACTGGAACCACCTGCCGAGCACTCCGGAACCACCTGCTCGACTCGCACGACCCACGTGCTGGACACGCCAAAATGAACTTTCGGCTACACCAGAACCACTTACCCGACACTCCAGAATCACCTGCCTGGCATGCCAGAACCACCTCTCACACATTCCAGAAGCACGTGCCGGACATGCCGGAACGACCGATCGGACAGAACGGAACCACCTGCCTGACATGCCGGAACCACCTGCTGAACACGCCACAGCCACCTGCTCGACTCGCCGGATCCACCGGCCGGACAGGCCAATATCAACTGCTGGCTATGCCAGAACCACCTGGGGGACAGTCCGGAATCACCTGCCAGCCATGGCGGAACCACCTCTCAGACGTACAAGAACCACGTGCCGGACAAGCTCGAAACACTTACTGGACAGACTGGAACCACCTGCCGGCCACGCCTGAACCACCTGCCGAGCACGATGGAACCACCTGCCGGACACGCCAAAATCACCTGCGGGGTACACCAGAACCACTTGGAGAACTCTCCGGGATGACCTGCCGGGCATGCTGGAACCACCTCTCAGACGTACCAGAAGCACGTGGCGGACACCCCAGCACCACCTGCCGGACAGACCGCAACCACCTGCCGGACAGGCCGGAACCACCGGCTCGACCCGACGGAACCACCGCCAGACATGCAAAATCACCTGCCGGCTACGCCAGAACCACTTGGCGAACACTCCGGAATCACCTGCCGGGCATGCCGGAACCACCTCTCAGACATGCCAGAACCACGTGCCAATGACCCCGGAAGCACCTGTCGAGCACGCCGGAACCACCTGCTCGACTCGCCAGAACCACCTGCCGGACACGCCAAAATCACCTGCCGGCTACGCCACAACCACTCGGCAGGCACTCCGGTATCAGCTGCCGGGCATGCCGGAACCACCTCTCAGAGGTGCCAGAACCACATGCCGGAGAGACTGGAAGCAACTGCCGAACTCGCCGGAAACACCTGCTGGACATGCCGGAACCACCTGCCTGACAGTCCAAAATCATATGCCGGCTATGCCAAAACCACTTGGTGGACGCTCCAGAATCTCCTGGAGGGCATGCCGGAACCACGTCATGGACAGACTGCAAACACCTGCCAGACACGCCAGAACCACCTTCTCGAGTCGCCAGAACCACCTGCCGGACACGCCAAAATCACCTGCCGGCTACGCCAGAACCACTCGGCAGAGACTCCGGAACCACCTCCAGGACAGACCAGAATCACCTGCCGGACACGCCGGAACCACCTGCTCGACTCGCCAGAGCCACCTGCCGGACACGCCAAAATCACCTGCCGGCTACGCCAGAACCACTCGGCAGAGACTCCGGAACCACCTCCAGGACAGACCGGAATCACCTGCCGGACACGCCGGGACCACCTGCTTGACTCGCCAGAACCACCTGCCAGACACGCCAAAATCACCAGCCGGCTACTCCACAACCACTTGTCGAACACTCCAGAATCACCTGCCGGGCATGTTGGAAGCACCTCTCAGACGCGCCAGAACCATGTGGCAGAGAGTCCGGAATCACCTGTTGGGCATGTGGAACCACCTCTGAGACGTACCAGAACCACCTGCCGGACACGCCAAAATCACCTGCCGGCTATGCCAGAACCACTTGGCGGACACTCCGGAATCACCTGCCGGGCATGCCAGAACCAGCTCTCAGAAACACCAGAACCACATGCTGGACACGCCGGAAGCACCTGCTGAGCATGCCTGAGCCACCTGCTCGACTCGCAAGAAACACCTGCCGGACACGCCAAAATCACCTGCCGAGTACGCCAGAACCACTTGGCGGACACTCCGGAATCACAGGTCGGGCATGCCAGAACCACCTCTCAGACTTGCCAGAACCATGGTCCGGACACGCCGGTACCACCTGCCGAGTATGCCGGAACCACCTGATCCACTCCCGAGGACCACCTGCTGGACACGCCAAAATCACCTGCTGGCTACGCCAGAACCACTCGGCAGACACTCCGGAATAACCTGCCAGGCATGCCGGAACCACCTATTAGACATGCCAGAAGGACGTGTCGGACACGCCGGAAACACCTACCGGACAGACCGGAACCACCTGCCAGACATCCAGGAACCACCTGCCGAGCACGCCGGAGCTGCGTGCTCGATAGGCCGGAACCACCTGCCAGACAGGCCAAAATCAACAGCTGGCTATGCTAGAAACACCTGGCGGACAGTCCAAAATCACCTGCCTGGCATGCAGGAACCACCTCTCAGACGTAACAGAACCACGTTCCGGACACGCTGGAACCACATCCTGGACAGACTGGAACCACCTGCCGAGCTCGCCGGAACCACCTGCTCGACTGGCAGGACAATCGTGCCGGACACGCCAAAAGGAACTGCCGGCTACACCAGAACCACTTAACCGACACTCCAGAATCACCTGCCTGGCATGCCAGAACCACCTCTCAGACGTGCCAGAAGCACGTGCCGGACATGCCGGGACGACCTACGGGACAGACCGGAACCACCTGCCTGACATGCCGGAACCACCTGCCGAGCACGCCAGAGCCACCTGCTCCCCTTGCCGGAACCACCTGCCAGACAGGCCAAAATCAACAGCTGGCTGTGCGAGAACCACCTGGGGGACAGTCCGGAATCACCTGCCAGCCATGGCGGAACCACCTCTCAGACGTACCAGAACCACGTGCCGGACAATCTGGAAACACGTACTGGACAGACTGGAACCACCTGCCGGCCACGCCTGAACCACCTGCCGAGCACGACGGAACCACCTGCCGGACACGCCAAAATCACCTGCGGGCTACTCCACAACCACTTGGAGGACTCTCCGGGATGACCTGCCGGGCATGCTGGAACCACCTCTCAGACGCGCCAGAACCATGTGGCAGACAGTCCGGAATCACCTGTTGGGCATGTGGAACCACCTCTGAGACGTACCAGAACCACCTGCCGGACACGCCAAAATCACCTGCCGGCTACGCCAGAACCACTTGGCGGACACTCCGGAATCACCTGCCGGGCATGCCAGCACAACCTCTCAGAAGTGCCAGAAGCACGTGCCGGACAGGCCGGAACCATCTCCCGGACAGACTGGAACCACAGGAAACACTCGCCGGAACCACCTGCTTGACTCACCGGTCCCACCTGCAGGACACACCAAAATCACCTGCCCGCTACACCAGAACCACTTGGCGCACAAGCCGGAATCACGTGAAGGGCATGCCGGCACAACCTCACAGACGTGCCAGAACCTCCTGCCGGACACCTCAGAACCACCTGCCAGACAGACTGCAACCACCTGCCGGACACGCGGGAACCACCGGCTCGACCCGCCGGAACCACTGCCAGACATGCAAAATCACCTGCCGGCTACACCAGAACCACTTGGCAAACAATCCGGAATCACCTGAAGGGCATGCCGGAACCACCTCTCAGACATGCCAGAACCACGTGCCAATGACACCAGAAGCACCTGCCGAGCATGCCGGAACCACCTGCTCGACTCGCCAGAACCACCTGCCAGTCATGCAAAAATCACCTGCCGGCTTCGCCACAACCAGTTGGTGAACACTTCCCCATCACCTGCCGGGCTTGCTGGAACCACCTGACGGTCACGTCAAAATCACCTGCCAACTACGCCAGAACCACTTGTCGACACTGCGGAAACACCTGTCGGGCCGGCCAGAACTACATCTCAGACGTGCCAGAACCTTGTGCGTGTGATGCCGGAACCACACCCCGAACAGACGGAAACCACCTGCCAGACCCGCCTGAACCACCTGCCGAGCACGCCGGAGCCACCTGTTCGACTCACCGGAAGCACCTGCCAGACAGGCCAAAATCAACAGCTGGCTATGCGAGAACCATCTGGCGGACAGTCCGGAATCACCTGCCGGGCATGCAGGAACCACCTCTCAGATGTAACGGAACCACGAGCCGGACACGCTGGAACCACGTCCTGGACAGACTGGAACCACCTGCCGAGCACTCCGGAACCACCTGCTCGACTCGCACGACCCACGTGCTGGACACGCCAAAATGAACTTTCGGCTACACCAGAACCACTTACCCGACACTCCAGAATCACCTGCCTGGCATGCCAGAACCACCTCTCACACGTTCCAGGAGCACGTGCCGGACATGCCGGAACGACCGATCGGACAGAACGGAACCACCTGCCAGACACGCCAGAACCACCTGCTGAACACGCCACAGCCACCTGCTTGACTCGCCGGATCCACCGGCCGGACAGGCCAATATCAACTGCTGGCTATGCCAGAACCACCTGGGGGACAGTCCGGAATCACCTGCCAGCCATGGCGGAACCACCTCTCAGACGTACAAGAACCACGTGCCGGACAAGCTCGAAACACTTACTGGACAGACTGGAACCACCTGCCGGCCACGCCTGAACCACCTGCCGAGCACGATGGAACCACCTGCCGGACACGCCAAAATCACCTGCGGGGTACACCAGAACCACTTGGAGAACTCTCCGGGATGACCTGCCAGGCATGCTGGAACCACCTCTCAGACGTACCAGAAGCACGTGGCGGACACCCCAGCACCACCTGCCGGACAGACCGCAACCACCTGCCGGACAGGCCGGAACCACCGGCTCGACCCGACGGAACCACCGCCAGACATGCAAAATCACCTGCCGGCTACGCCAGAACCACTTGGCGAACACTCCGGAATCACCTGCCGGGCATGCCGGAACCACCTCTCAGACATGCCAGAACCACGTGCCAATGACCCCGGAAGCACCTGTCGAGCACGCCGGAACCACCTGCTCGACTCGCCAGAACCACCTGCCGGACACACCAAAATCACCTGCCGGCTACGCCACAACCACTCGGCAGGCACTCCGGTATCAGCTGCCGGGCATGCCGGAACCACCTCTCAGAGGTGCCAGAACCACATGCCGGAGAGACTGGAAGCAACTGCCGAACTCGCCGGAAACACCTGCTGGACATGCCGGAACCACCTGCCTGACAGTCCAAAATCATATGCCGGCTATGCCAAAACCACTTGGTGGACGCTCCAGAATCTCCTGGAGGGCATGCCGGAACCACGTCATGGACAGACTGCAAACACCTGCCAGACACGCCAGAACCACCTTCTCGAGTCGCCAGAACCACCTGCCGGACACGCCAAAATCACCTGCCGGCTACGCCACAACCAGTTGGTGAACACTTCGGAATCACCTGCCGCGCTTGCCGGAACCACCTGCCGGTCACGCCAAAATCACCTGCCGGCTACGCCAGAACCACTCGGCAGAGACTCCGGAACCACCTCCAGGACAGACCAGAATCACCTGCCGGACACGCCGGAACCACCTGCTCGACTCGCCAGAGCCACCTGCCGGACACGCCAAAATCACCTGCCGGCTACGCCAGAACCACTCGGCAGAGACTCCGGAACCACCTCCAGGACAGACCGGAATCACCTGCCGGACACGCCGGGACCACCTGCTTGACTCGCCAGAACCACCTGCCGGACACGCCAAAATCACCAGCCGGCTACTCCACAACCACTTGTCGAACACTCCAGAATCACCTGCCGGGCATGTTGGAAGCACCTCTCAGACGCGCCAGAACCATGTGGCAGAGAGTCCGGAATCACCTGTTGGGCATGTGGAACCACCTCTGAGACGTAGCAGAACCACCTGCCGGACACGCCAAAATCACCTGCCGGCTATGCCAGAACCACTTGGCGGACACTCCGGAATCACCTGCCGGGCATGCCAGAACCAGCTCTCAGAAACACCAGAACCACATGCTGGACACGCCGGAAGCACCTGCTGAGCATGCCTGAGCCACCTGCTCGACTCGCAAGAAACACCTGCCGGACACGCCAAAATCACCTGCCGAGTACGCCAGAACCACTTGGCGGACACTCCGGAATCACAGGTCGGGCAGGCCAGAACCACCTCTCAGACTTGCCAGAACCATGGTCCGGACACGCCGGAACCACCTGCTCAACTCGCCAGAGCCACCTGCCGGACACGCCAAAATCACCTGCCGGCTACGCCAGAACCACTCGGCAGAGACTCCGGAACCACCTCCAGGACAGACCGGAATCACCTGCCGGACACGCCGGGACCACCTGCTTGACTCGCCAGAACCACCTGCCGGACACGCCAAAATCACCAGCCGGCTACTCCACAACCACTTGTCGAACACTCCAGAATCACCTGCCGGGCATGTTGGAAGCACCTCTCAGACGCGCCAGAACCATGTGGCAGAGAGTCCGGAATCACCTGTTGGGCATGTGGAACCACCTCTGAGACGTACCAGAACCACCTGCCGGACACGCCAAAATCACCTGCCGGCTATGCCAGAACCACTTGGCGGACACTCCGGAATCACCTGCCGGGCATGCCAGAACCAGCTCTCAGAAACACCAGAACCACATGCTGGACACGCCGGAAGCACCTGCTGAGCATGCCTGAGCCACCTGCTCGACTCGCAAGAAACACCTGCCGGACACGCCAAAATCACCTGCCGAGTACGCCAGAACCACTTGGCGGACACTCCGGAATCACAGGTCGGGCATGCCAGAACCACCTCTCAGACTTGCCAGAACCATGGTCCGGACACGCCGGTACCACCTGCCGAGTATGCCGGAACCACCTGATCCACTCCCGAGGACCACCTGCTGGACACGCCAAAATCACCTGCTGGCTACGCCAGAACCACTCGGCAGACACTCCGGAATAACCTGCCAGGCATGCCGGAACCACCTATTAGACATGCCAGAAGGACGTGTCGGACACGCCGGAAACACCTACCGGACAGACCGGAACCACCTGCCAGACATCCAGGAACCACCTGCCGAGCACGCCGGAGCTGCGTGCTCGATAGGCCGGAACCACCTGCCAGACAGGCCAAAATCAACAGCTGGCTATGCTAGAAACACCTGGCGGACAGTCCAAAATCACCTGCCTGGCATGCAGGAACCACCTCTCAGACGTAACAGAACCACGTTCCGGACACGCTGGAACCACATCCTGGACAGACTGAAACACCTGCCGAGCTCGCCGGAACCACCTGCTCGACTGGCAGGACAATCGTGCCGGACACGCCAAAAGGAACTGCCGGCTACACCAGAACCACTTAACCGACACTCCAGAATCACCTGCCTGGCATGCCAGAACCACCTCTCAGACGTGCCAGAAGCACGTGCCGGACATGCCGGGACGACCTACGGGACAGACCGGAACCACCTGCCTGACATGCCGGAACCACCTGCCGAGCACGCCAGAGCCACCTGCTCCCCTTGCCGGAACCACCTACCAGACAGGCCAAAATCAACAGCTGGCTGTGCGAGAACCACCTGGGGGACAGTCCGGAATCACCTGCCAGCCATGGCGGAACCACCTCTCAGACGTACCAGAACCACGTGCCGGACAATCTGGAAACACGTACTGGACAGACTGGAACCACCTGCCGGCCACGCCTGAAACACCTGCCGAGCACGACGGAACCACCTGCCGGACACGCCAAAATCACCTGCGGGCTACTCCACAACCACTTGGAGGACTCTCCGGGATGACCTGCCGGGCATGCTGGAACCACCTCTCAGACGCGCCAGAACCATGTGGCAGACAGTCCGGAATCACCTGTTGGGCATGTGGAACCACCTCTGAGACGTACCAGAACCACCTGCCGGACACGCCAAAATCACCTGCCGGCTACGCCAGAACCACTTGGCGGACACTCCGGAATCACCTGCCGGGCATGCCAGCACAACCTCTCAGAAGTGCCAGAAGCACGTGCCGGACAGGCCGGAACCATCTCCCGGACAGACTGGAACCACAGGAAACACTCGCTGGAACCACCTGCTTGACTCACCGGTCCCACCTGCAGGACACACCAAAATCACCTGCCCGCTACACCAGAACCACTTGGCGCACAAGCCGGAATCACGTGAAGGGCATGCCGGCACAACCTCACAGACGTGCCAGAACCTCCTGCCGGACACCTCAGAACCACCTGCCAGACAGACTGCAACCACCTGCCGGACACGCGGGAACCACCGGCTCGACCCGCCGGAACCACTGCCAGACATGCAAAATCACCTGCCGGCTACACCAGAACCACTTGGCAAACACTCCGGAATCACCTGCCGGGCATGCCGGAACCACCTCTCAGACATGCCAGAACCACGTGCCAATGACACCAGAAGCACCTGCCGAGCATGCCGGAACCACCTGCTCGACTCGCCAGAACCACCTGCCAGTCATGCAAAAATCACCTGCCGGCTTCGCCACAACCAGTTGGTGAACACTTCCCCATCACCTGCCGGGCTTGCTGGAACCACCTGACGGTCACGTCAAAATCACCTGCCAACTACGCCAGAACCACTTGTCGACACTGCGGAAACACCTGTCGGGCCGGCCAGAACTACATCTCAGACGTGCCAGAACCTTGTGCGTGTGATGCCGGAACCACACCCCGAACAGACCAAAACCACCTGCCAGACCCGCCTGAACCACCTGCCGAGCACGCCGGAGCCACCTGTTCGACTCACCGGAAGCACCTGCCAGACAGGCCAAAATCAACAGCTGGCTATGCGAGAACCATCTGGCGGACAGTCCGGAATCACCTGCCGGGCATGCAGGAACCACCTCTCAGATGTAACGGAACCACGAGCCGGACACGCTGGAACCACGTCCTGGACAGACTGGAACCACCTGCCGAGCACTCCGGAACCACCTGCTCGACTCGCACGACCCACGTGCTGGACACGCCAAAATGAACTTTCGGCTACACCAGAACCACTTACCCGACACTCCAGAATCACCTGCCTGGCATGCCAGAACCACCTCTCACACGTTGCAGAAGCACGTGCCGGACATGCCGGAACGACCGATCGGACAGAACGGAACCACCTGCCAGACACGCCGGAACCACCTGCTGAACACGCCACAGCCACCTGCTCGACTCGCCGGATCCACCGGCCGGACAGGCCAATATCAACTGCTGGCTATGCCAGAACCACCTGGGGGACAGTCCGGAATCACCTGCCAGCCATGGCGGAACCACCTCTCAGACGTACAAGAACCACGTGCCGGACAAGCTCGAAACACTTACTGGACAGACTGAAACCACCTGCCGGCCACGCCTGAACCACCTGCCGAGCACGATGGAACCACCTGCCGGACACGCCAAAATCACCTGCGGGGTACACCAGAACCACTTGGAGAACTCTCCGGGATGACCTGCCGGGCATGCTGGAACCACCTCTCAGACGTACCAGAAGCACGTGGCGGACACCCCAGCACCACCTGCCGGACAGACCGCAACCACCTGCCGGACAGGCCGGAACCACCGGCTCGACCCGACGGAACCACCGCCAGACATGCAAAATCACCTGCCGGCTACGCCAGAACCACTTGGCGAACACTCCGGAATCACCTGCCGGGCATGCCGGAACCACCTCTCAGACATGCCAGAACCACGTGCCAATGACCCCGGAAGCACCTGTCGAGCACGCCGGAACCACCTGCTCGACTCGCCAGAACCACCTGCCGGACACGCCAAAATCACCTGCCGGCTACGCCACAACCACTCGGCAGGCACTCCGGTATCAGCTGCCGGGCATGCCGGAACCACCTCTCAGAGGTGCCAGAACCACATGCCGGAGAGACTGGAAGCAACTGCCGAACTCGCCGGAAACACCTGCTGGACATGCCGGAACCACCTGCCTGACAGTCCAAAATCATATGCCGGCTATGCCAAAACCACTTGGTGGACGCTCCAGAATCTCCTGGAGGGCATGCCGGAACCACGTCATGGACAGACTGCAAACACCTGCCAGACACGCCAGAACCACCTTCTCGAGTCGCCAGAACCACCTGCCGGACACGCCAAAATCACCTGCCGGCTACGCCACAACCAGTTGGTGAACACTTCGGAATCACCTGCCGCGCTTGCCGGAACCACCTGCCGGTCACGCCAAAATCACCTGCGGGCTACGCCAGAACCACTCGGCAGAGACTCCGGAACCACCTCCAGGACAGACCAGAATCACCTGCCGGACACGCCGGAACCACCTGCTCGACTCGCCAGAGCCACCTGCCGGACACGCCAAAATCACCTGCCGGCTACGCCAGAACCACTCGGCAGAGACTCCGGAACCACCTCCAGGACAGACCGGAATCACCTGCCGGACACGCTGGGACCACCTGCGTGACTCGCCAGAACCACCTGCCGGACACGCCAAAATCACCTGCCGAGTACGCCAGAACCACTTGGCGGACACTCCGGAATCACAGGTCGGGCATGCCAGAACCACCTCTCAGACTTGCCAGAACCATGGTCCGGACACGCTGGTACCACCTGCCGAGTATGCCGGAACCACCTGATCCACTCCCGAGGACCACCTGCTGGACACGCCAAAATCACCTGCTGGCTACGCCAGAACCACTCGGCAGACACTCCGGAATAACCTGCCAGGCATGCCGGAACCACCTATTAGACATGCCAGAAGGACGTGTCGGACACGCCGGAAACACCTACCGGACAGACCGGAACCACCTGCCAGACATCCAGGAACCACCTGCCGAGCACGCCGGAGCTGCGTGCTCGATAGGCCGGAACCACCTGCCAGACAGGCCAAAATCAACAGCTGGCTATGCTAGAAACACCTGGCGGACAGTCCAAAATCACCTGCCTGGCATGCAGGAACCACCTCTCAGACGTAACAGAACCACGTTCCGGACACGCTGGAACCACATCCTGGACAGACTGAACCACCTGCCGAGCTCGCCGGAACCACCTGCTCGACTGGCAGGACAATCGTGCCGGACACGCCAAAAGGAACTGCCGGCTACACCAGAACCACTTAACCGACACTCCAGAATCACCTGCCTGGCATGCCAGAACCACCTCTCAGACGTGCCAGAAGCACGTGCCGGACATGCCGGGACGACCTACGGGACAGACCGGAACCACCTGCCTGACATGCCGGAACCACCTGCCGAGCACGCCAGAGCCACCTGCTCCCCTTGCCGGAACCCCCTACCAGACAGGCCAAAATCAACAGCTGGCTGTGCGAGAACCACCTGGGGGACAGTCCGGAATCACCTGCCAGCCATGGCGGAACCACCTCTCAGACGTACCAGAACCACGTGCCGGACAATCTGGAAACACGTACTGGACAGACTGGAACCACCTGCCGGCCACGCCTGAACCACCTGCCGAGCACGACGGAACCACCTGCCGGACACGCCAAAATCACCTGCGGGCTACTCCACAACCACTTGGAGGACTCTCCGGGATGACCTGCCGGGCATGCTGGAACCACCTCTCAGACGCGCCAGAACCATGTGGCAGACAGTCCGGAATCACCTGTTGGGCATGTGGAACCACCTCTGAGACGTACCAGAACCACCTGCCGGACACGCCAAAATCACCTGCCGGCTACGCCAGAACCACTTGGCGGACACTCCGGAATCACCTGCCGGGCATGCCAGCACAACCTCTCAGAAGTGCCAGAAGCACGTGCCGGACAGGCCGGAACCATCTCCCGGACAGACTGGAACCACAGGAAACACTCGCCGGAACCACCTGCTTGACTCACCGGTCCCACCTGCAGGACACACCAAAATCACCTGCCCGCTACACCAGAACCACTTGGCGCACAAGCCGGAATCACGTGAAGGGCATGCCGGCACAACCTCACAGACGTGCCAGAACCTCCTGCCGGACACCTCAGAACCACCTGCCAGACAGACTGCAACCACCTGCCGGACACGCGGGAACCACCGGCTCGACCCGCCGGAACCACTGCCAGACATGCAAAATCACCTGCCGGCTACACCAGAACCACTTGGCGAACAATCCGGAATCACCTGAAGGGCATGCCGGAACCACCTCTCAGACATGCCAGAACCACGTGCCAATGACACCAGAAGCACCTGCCGAGCATGCCGGAACCACCTGCTCGACTTGCCAGAACCACCTGCCAGTCATGCAAAAATCACCTGCCGGCTTCGCCACAACCAGTTGGTGAACACTTCCCCATCACCTGCCGGGCTTGCTGGAACCACCTGACGGTCACGTCAAAATCACCTGCCAACTACGCCAGAACCACTTGTCGACACTGCGGAAACACCTGTCGGGCCGGCCAGAACTACATCTCAGACGTGCCAGAACCCTGTGCCTCTGATGCCGGAACCATGCCCCGAACAGACGGAAACCACCTGCCAGACCCGCCTGAACCACCTGCCGAGCACGCCGGAGCCACCTGTTCGACTCACCGGAAGCACCTGCCAGACAGGCCAAAATCAACAGCTGGCTATGCGAGAACCATCTGGCGGACAGTCCGGAATCACCTGCCGGGCATGCAGGAACCACCTCTCAGATGTAACGGAACCACGAGCCGGACACGCTGGAACCACGTCCTGGACAGACTGGAACCACCTGCCGAGCACTCCGGAACCACCTGCTCGACTCGCACGACCCACGTGCTGGACACGCCAAAATGAACTTTCGGCTACACCAGAACCACTTACCCGACACTCCAGAATCATCTGCCTGGCATGCCAGAACCACCTCTCACACGTTCCAGAAGCACGTGCCGGACATGCCGGAACGACCGATCGGACAGTACGGAACCACCTGCCAGACACGCCGGAACCACCTGCTGAACACGCCACAGCCACCTGCTCGACTCGCCGGATCCACTGGCCGGACAGGCCAATATCAACTGCTGGCTATGCCAGAACCACCTGGGGGACAGTCCGGAATCACCTGCCAGCCATGGCGGAACCACCTCTCAGACGTACAAGAACCACGTGCCGGACAAGCTGGAAACACTTACTGGACAGACTGGAACCACCTGCCGGCCACGCCTGAACCACCTGCCGAGCACGATGGAACCACCTGCCGGACACGCCAAAATCACCTGCGGGGTACACCAGAACCACTTGGAGAACTCTCCGGGATGACCTGCCGGGCATGCTGGAACCACCTCTCAGACGTACCAGAAGCACGTGGCGGACACCCCAGCACCACCTGCCGGACAGACCGCAACCACCTGCCGGACAGGCCGGAACCACCGGCTCGACCCGACGGAACCACCGCCAGACATGCAAAATCACCTGCCGGCTACGCCAGAACCACTTGGCGAACACTCCGGAATCACCTGCCGGGCATGCCGGAACCACCTCTCAGACATGCCAGAACCACGTGCCAATGACCCCGGAAGCACCTGTCGAGCACGCCGGAACCACCTGCTCGACTCGCCAGAGCCACCTGCCGGACACGCCAAAATCACCTGCCGGCTACGCCAGAACCACTCGGCAGAGACTCCGGAACCACCTCCAGGACAGACCGGAATCACCTGCCGGACACGCTGGGACCACCTGCGTGACTCGCCAGAACCACCTGCCGGACACGCCAAAATCACCTGCCGAGTACGCCAGAACCACTTGGCGGACACTCCGGAATCACAGGTCGGGCATGCCAGAACCACCTCTCAGACTTGCCAGAACCATGGTCCGGACACGCTGGTACCACCTGCCGAGTATGCCGGAACCACCTGATCCACTCCCGAGGACCACCTGCTGGACACGCCAAAATCACCTGCTGGCTACGCCAGAACCACTCGGCAGACACTCCGGAATAACCTGCCAGGCATGCCGGAACCACCTATTAGACATGCCAGAAGGACGTGTCGGACACGCCGGAAACACCTACCGGACAGACCGGAACCACCTGCCAGACATCCAGGAACCACCTGCCGAGCACGCCGGAGCTGCGTGCTCGATAGGCCGGAACCACCTGCCAGACAGGCCAAAATCAACAGCTGGCTATGCTAGAAACACCTGGCGGACAGTCCAAAATCACCTGCCTGGCATGCAGGAACCACCTCTCAGACGTAACAGAACCACGTTCCGGACACGCTGGAACCACATCCTGGACAGACTGAACCACCTGCCGAGCTCGCCGGAACCACCTGCTCGACTGGCAGGACAATCGTGCCGGACACGCCAAAAGGAACTGCCGGCTACACCAGAACCACTTAACCGACACTCCAGAATCACCTGCCTGGCATGCCAGAACCACCTCTCAGACGTGCCAGAAGCACGTGCCGGACATGCCGGGACGACCTACGGGACAGACCGGAACCACCTGCCTGACATGCCGGAACCACCTGCCGAGCACGCCAGAGCCACCTGCTCCCCTTGCCGGAACCCCCTACCAGACAGGCCAAAATCAACAGCTGGCTGTGCGAGAACCACCTGGGGGACAGTCCGGAATCACCTGCCAGCCATGGCGGAACCACCTCTCAGACGTACCAGAACCACGTGCCGGACAATCTGGAAACACGTACTGGACAGACTGGAACCACCTGCCGGCCACGCCTGAACCACCTGCCGAGCACGACGGAACCACCTGCCGGACACGCCAAAATCACCTGCGGGCTACTCCACAACCACTTGGAGGACTCTCCGGGATGACCTGCCGGGCATGCTGGAACCACCTCTCAGACGCGCCAGAACCATGTGGCAGACAGTCCGGAATCACCTGTTGGGCATGTGGAACCACCTCTGAGACGTACCAGAACCACCTGCCGGACACGCCAAAATCACCTGCCGGCTACGCCAGAACCACTTGGCGGACACTCCGGAATCACCTGCCGGGCATGCCAGCACAACCTCTCAGAAGTGCCAGAAGCACGTGCCGGACAGGCCGGAACCATCTCCCGGACAGACTGGAACCACAGGAAACACTCGCCGGAACCACCTGCTTGACTCACCGGTCCCACCTGCAGGACACACCAAAATCACCTGCCCGCTACACCAGAACCACTTGGCGCACAAGCCGGAATCACGTGAAGGGCATGCCGGCACAACCTCACAGACGTGCCAGAACCTCCTGCCGGACACCTCAGAACCACCTGCCAGACAGACTGCAACCACCTGCCGGACACGCGGGAACCACCGGCTCGACCCGCCGGAACCACTGCCAGACATGCAAAATCACCTGCCGGCTACACCAGAACCACTTGGCGAACAATCCGGAATCACCTGAAGGGCATGCCGGAACCACCTCTCAGACATGCCAGAACCACGTGCCAATGACACCAGAAGCACCTGCCGAGCATGCCGGAACCACCTGCTCGACTTGCCAGAACCACCTGCCAGTCATGCAAAAATCACCTGCCGGCTTCGCCACAACCAGTTGGTGAACACTTCCCCATCACCTGCCGGGCTTGCTGGAACCACCTGACGGTCACGTCAAAATCACCTGCCAACTACGCCAGAACCACTTGTCGACACTGCGGAAACACCTGTCGGGCCGGCCAGAACTACATCTCAGACGTGCCAGAACCCTGTGCCTCTGATGCCGGAACCATGCCCCGAACAGACGGAAACCACCTGCCAGACCCGCCTGAACCACCTGCCGAGCACGCCGGAGCCACCTGTTCGACTCACCGGAAGCACCTGCCAGACAGGCCAAAATCAACAGCTGGCTATGCGAGAACCATCTGGCGGACAGTCCGGAATCACCTGCCGGGCATGCAGGAACCACCTCTCAGATGTAACGGAACCACGAGCCGGACACGCTGGAACCACGTCCTGGACAGACTGGAACCACCTGCCGAGCACTCCGGAACCACCTGCTCGACTCGCACGACCCACGTGCTGGACACGCCAAAATGAACTTTCGGCTACACCAGAACCACTTACCCGACACTCCAGAATCATCTGCCTGGCATGCCAGAACCACCTCTCACACGTTCCAGAAGCACGTGCCGGACATGCCGGAACGACCGATCGGACAGTACGGAACCACCTGCCAGACACGCCGGAACCACCTGCTGAACACGCCACAGCCACCTGCTCGACTCGCCGGATCCACTGGCCGGACAGGCCAATATCAACTGCTGGCTATGCCAGAACCACCTGGGGGACAGTCCGGAATCACCTGCCAGCCATGGCGGAACCACCTCTCAGACGTACAAGAACCACGTGCCGGACAAGCTGGAAACACTTACTGGACAGACTGGAACCACCTGCCGGCCACGCCTGAACCACCTGCCGAGCACGATGGAACCACCTGCCGGACACGCCAAAATCACCTGCGGGGTACACCAGAACCACTTGGAGAACTCTCCGGGATGACCTGCCGGGCATGCTGGAACCACCTCTCAGACGTACCAGAAGCACGTGGCGGACACCCCAGCACCACCTGCCGGACAGACCGCAACCACCTGCCGGACAGGCCGGAACCACCGGCTCGACCCGACGGAACCACCGCCGGACATGCAAAATCACCTGCCGGCTACGCCAGAACCACTTGGCGAACACTCCGGAATCACATGCCGGGCATGCCGGAACCACCTCTCAGACATGCCAGAACCACGTGCCAATGACCCCGGAAGCACCTGTCGAGCACGCCGGAACCACCTGCTCGACTCGCCAGAACCACCTGCCGGACACGCCAAAATCACCTGCCGGCTACGCCACAACCACTCGGCAGGCACTCCGGTATCAGCTGCCGGGCATGCCGGAACCACCTCTCAGAGGTGCCAGAACCACATGCCGGTGAGACTGGAAGCAACTGCCGAACTCGCCGGAAACACCTGCTGGACATGCCGGAACCACCTGCCTGAGAGTCCAAAATCATATGCCGGCTATGCCAAAACCACTTGGTGGACGCTCCAGAATCTCCTGGAGGGCATGCCGGAACCACGTCATGGACAGACTGCAAACACCTGCCAGACACGCCAGAACCACCTTCTCGAGTCGCCAGAACCACCTGCCGGACACGCCAAAATCACCTGCCGGCTACGCCACAACCAGTTGGTGAACACTTCGGAATCACCTGCCGCGCTTGCCGGAACCACCTGCCGGACACGCCAAAATCACCTGCCGGCTACGCCAGAACCACTCGGCAGAGACTCCGGAACCACCTCCAGGACAGACCTGAATCACCTGCCGGACACGCCGGAACCACCTGCTCGACTCGCCAGAGCCACCTGCCGGACACGCCAAAATCACCTGCCGGCTACGCCAGAACCACTCGGCAGAGACTCCGGAACCACCTCCAGGACAGACCGGAATCACCTGCCGGACACGCCGGGACCACCTGCTTGACTCGCCAGAACCACCTGCCGGACACGCCAAAATCACCAGCCGGCTACTCCACAACCACTTGTCGAACACTCCAGAATCACCTGCCGGGCATGTTGGAAGCACCTCTCAGACGCGCCAGAACCATGTGGCAGAGAGTCCGGAATCACCTGTTGGGCATGTGGAACCACCTCTGAGACGTACCAGAACCACCTGCCGGACACGCCAAAATCACCTGCCGGCTATGCCAGAACCACTTGGCGGACACTCCGGAATCACCTGCCGGGCATGCCAGAACCAGCTCTCAGAAACACCAGAACCACATGCTGGACACGCCGGAAGCACCTGCTGAGCATGCCTGAGCCACCTGCTCGACTCGCAAGAAACACCTGCCGGACACGCCAAAATCACCTGCCGAGTACGCCAGAACCACTTGGCGGACACTCCGGAATCACAGGTCGGGCATGCCAGAACCACCTCTCAGACTTGCCAGAACCATGGTCCGGACACGCCGGTACCACCTGCCGAGTATGCCGGAACCACCTGATCCACTCCCGAGGACCACCTGCTGGACACGCCAAAATCACCTGCTGGCTACGCCAGAACCACTCGGCAGACACTCCGGAATAACCTGCCAGGCATGCCGGAACCACCTATTAGACATGCCAGAAGGACGTGTCGGACACGCCGGAAACACCTACCGGACAGACCGGAACCACCTGCCAGACATCCAGGAACCACCTGCCGAGCACGCCGGAGCTGCGTGCTCGATAGGCCGGAACCACCTGCCAGACAGGCCAAAATCAACAGCTGGCTATGCTAGAAACACCTGGCGGACAGTCCAAAATCACCTGCCTGGCATGCAGGAACCACCTCTCAGACGTAACAGAACCACGTTCCGGACACGCTGGAACCACATCCTGGACAGACTGAACCACCTGCCGAGCTCGCCGGAACCACCTGCTCGACTGGCAGGACAATCGTGCCGGACACGCCAAAAGGAACTGCCGGCTACACCAGAACCACTTAACCGACACTCCAGAATCACCTGCCTGGCATGCCAGAACCACCTCTCAGACGTGCCAGAAGCACGTGCCGGACATGCCGGAACGACCTACGGGACAGACCGGAACCACCTGCCTGACATGCCGGAACCACCTGCCGAGCACGCCAGAGCCACCTGCTCCCCTTGCCGGAACCACCTGCCAGACAGGCCAAAATCAACAGCTGGCTGTGCGAGAACCACCTGGGGGACAGTCCGGAATCACCTGCCAGCCATGGCGGAACCACCTCTCAGACGTACCAGAACCACGTGCCGGACAATCTGGAAACACGTACTGGACAGACTGGAACCACCTGCCGGCCACGCCTGAACCACCTGCCGAGCACGACGGAACCACCTGCCGGACACGCCAAAATCACCTGCGGGCTACTCCACAACCACTTGGAGGACTCTCCGGGATGACCTGCCGGGCATGCCTGAACCACCTCTCAGACGCGCCAGAACCATGTGGCAGACAGTCCGGAATCACCTGTTGGGCATGTGGAACCACCTCTGAGACGTACCAGAACCACCTGCCGGACACGCCAAAATCACCTGCCGGCTACGCCAGAACCACTTGGCGGACACTCCGGAATCACCTGCCGGGCATGCCAGCACAACCTCTCAGAAGTGCCAGAAGCACGTGCCGGACAGGCCGGAACCATCTCCCGGACAGACTGGAACCACAGGAAACACTCGCCGGAACCACCTGCTTGACTCACCGGTCCCACCTGCAGGACACACCAAAATCACCTGCCCGCTACACCAGAACCACTTGGCGCACAAGCCGGAATCACGTGAAGGGCATGCCGGCACAACCTCACAGACGTGCCAGAACCTCCTGCCGGACACCTCAGAACCACCTGCCAGACAGACTGCAACCACCTGCCGGACACGCGGGAACCACCGGCTCGACCCGCCGGAACCACTGCCAGACATGCAAAATCACCTGCCGGCTACACCAGAACCACTTGGCAAACAATCCGGAATCACCTGAAGGGCATGCCGGAACCACCTCTCAGACATGCCAGAACCACGTGCCAATGACACCAGAAGCACCTGCCGAGCATGCCGGAACCACCTGCTCGACTCGCCAGAACCACCTGCCAGTCATGCAAAAATCACCTGCCGGCTTCGCCACAACCAGTTGGTGAACACTTCCCCATCACCTGCCGGGCTTGCTGGAACCACCTGCCGGTCACGTCAAAATCACCTGCCAACTACGCCAGAACCACTTGTCGACACTGCGGAAACACCTGTCGGGCCGGCCAGAACTACATCTCAGACGTGCCAGAACCTTGTGCGTGTGATGCCGGAACCACACCCCGAACAGACGGAAACCACCTGCCAGACCCGCCTGAACCACCTGCCGAGCATGCCGGAGCCACCTGTTCGACTCACCGGAAGCACCTGCCAGACAGGCCAAAATCAACAGCTGGCTATGCGAGAACCATCTGGCGGACAGTCCGGAATCACCTGCCGGGCATGCAGGAACCACCTCTCAGATGTAACGGAACCACGAGCCGGACACGCTGGAACCACGTCCTGGACAGACTGGAACCACCTGCCGAGCACTCCGGAACCACCTGCTCGACTCGCACGACCCACGTGCTGGACACGCCAAAATGAACTTTCGGCTACACCAGAACCACTTACCCGACACTCCAGAATCACCTGCCTGGCATGCCAGAACCACCTCTCACACGTTCCAGAAGCACGTGCCAGACATGCCGGAACGACCGATCGGACAGAACGGAACCACCTGCCAGACACGCCGGAACCACCTGCTGAACACGCCACAGCCACCTGCTCGACTCGCCGGATCCACCGGCCGGACAGGCCAATATCAACTGCTGGCTATGCCAGAACCACCTGGGGGACAGTCCGGAATCACCTGCCAGCCATGGCGGAACCACCTCTCAGACGTACAAGAACCACGTGCCGGACAAGCTGGAAACACTTACTGGACAGACTGGAACCACCTGCCGGCCACGCCTGAACCACCTGCCGAGCACGATGGAACCACCTGCCGGACACGCCAAAATCACCTGCGGGGTACACCAGAACCACTTGGAGAACTCTCCGGGATGACCTGCCGGGCATGCTGGAACCACCTCTCAGACGTACCAGAAGCACGTGGCGGACACCCCAGCACCACCTGCCGGACAGACCGCAACCACCTGCCGGACAGGCCGGAACCACCGGCTCGACCCGACGGAACCACCGCCAGACATGCAAAATCACCTGCCGGCTACGCCAGAACCACTTGGCGAACACTCCGGAATCACCTGCCGGGCATGCCGGAACCACCTCTCAGACATGCCAGAACCACGTGCCAATGACCCCGGAAGCACCTGTCGAGCACGCCGGAACCACCTGCTCGACTCGCCAGAACCACCTGCCGGACACGCCAAAATCACCTGCCGGCTACGCCACAACCACTCGGCAGGCACTCCGGTATCAGCTGCCGGGCATGCCGGAACCACCTCTCAGAGGTGCCAGAACCACATGCCGGAGAGACTGGAAGCAACTGCCGAACTCGCCGGAAACACCTGCTGGACATGCCGGAACCACCTGCCTGACAGTCCAAAATCATATGCCGGCTATGCCAAAACCACTTGGTGGACGCTCCAGAATCTCCTGGAGGGCATGCCGGAACCACGTCATGGACAGACTGCAAACACCTGCCAGACACGCCAGAACCACCTTCTCGAGTCGCCAGAACCACCTGCCGGCCACGCCAAAATCACCTGCCGGTTATGCCACAACCAGTTGGTGAACACTTCGGAATCACCTGCCGCGCTTGCCGGAACCACCTGCCGGTCACGCCAAAATCACGTGCTGGCTACGCCAGAACCACTCGGCAGAGACTCCGGAACCACCTCCAGGACAGACCAGAATCACCTGCCGGACACGCCGGAACCACCTGCTCGACTCGCCAGAGCCACCTGCCGGACACGCCAAAATCACCTGCCGGCTACGCCAGAACCACTCGGCAGAGACTCCGGAACCACCTCCAGGACAGACCGGAATCACCTGCCGGACACGCCGGGACCACCTGCTTGACTCGCCAGAACCACCTGCCGGACACGCCAAAATCACCAGCCGGCTACTCCACAACCACTTGTCGAACACTCCAGAATCACCTGCCGGGCATGTTGGAAGCACCTCTCAGACGTGCCAGAACCATGTGGCAGAGAGTCCGGAATCACCTGTTGGGCATGTGGAACCACCTCTGAGACGTACCAGAACCACCTGCCGGACACGCCAAAATCACCTGCCGGCTATGCCAGAACCACTTGGCGGACACTCCGGAATCACCTGCCGGGCATGCCAGAACCAGCTCTCAGAAACACCAGAACCACATGCTGGACACGCCGGAAGCACCTGCTGAGCATGCCTGAGCCACCTGCTCGACTCGCAAGAAACACCTGCCGGACACGCCAAAATCACCTGCCGAGTACGCCAGAACCACTTGGCGGACACTCCGGAATCACAGGTCGGGCATGCCAGAACCACCTCTCAGACTTGCCAGAACCATGTTCCGGACACGCCGGTACCACCTGCCGAGTATGCCGGAACCACCTGATCCACTCCCGAGGACCACCTGCTGGACACGCCAAAATCACCTGCTGGCTACGCCAGAACCACTCGGCAGACACTCCGGAATAACCTGCCAGGCATGCCGGAACCACCTATTAGACATGCCAGAAGGACGTGTCGGACACGCCGGAAACACCTACCGGACAGACCGGAACCACCTGCCAGACATCCAGGAACCACCTGCCGAGCACGCCGGAGCTGCGTGCTCGATAGGCCGGAACCACCTGCCAGACAGGCCAAAATCAACAGCTGGCTATGCTAGAAACACCTGGCGGACAGTCCAAAATCACCTGCCTGGCATGCAGGAACCACCTCTCAGACGTAACAGAACCACGTTCCGGACACGCTGGAACCACATCCTGGACAGACTGGAACCACCTGCCGAGCTCGCCGGAACCACCTGCTCGACTGGCAGGACAATCGTGCCGGACACGCCAAAAGGAACTGCCGGCTACACCAGAACCACTTAACCGACACTCCAGAATCACCTGCCTGGCATGCCAGAACCACCTCTCAGACGTGCCAGAAGCACGTGCCGGACATGCCGGAACGACCTACGGGACAGACCGGAACCACCTGCCTGACATGCCGGAACCACCTGCCGAGCACGCCAGAGCCACCTGCTCCCCTTGCCGGAACCACCTGCCAGACAGGCCAAAATCAACAGCTGGCTGTGCGACAACCACCTGGGGGACAGTCCGGAATCACCTGCCAGCCATGGCGGAACCACCTCTCAGACGTACCAGAACCACGTGCCGGACAATCTGGAAACACGTACTGGACAGACTGGAACCACCTGCTGGCCACGCCTGAACCACCTGCCGAGCACAACGGAACCACCTGCCGGACACGCCAAAATCACCTGCGGGCTACTCCACAACCAGTTGGAGGACTCTCCGGGATGACCTGCCGGGCATGCTGGAACCACCTCTCAGACGCGCCAGAACCATGTGGCAGACAGTCCGGAATCACCTGTTGGGCATGTGGAACCACCTCTGAGACGTACCAGAACCACCTGCCGGACACGCCAAAATCACCTGCCGGCTACGCCAGAACCACTTGGCGGACACTCCGGAATCACCTGCCGGGCATGCCAGCACAAACTCTCAGAAGTGCCAGAAGCACGTGCCGGACCGGCCGGAACCATCTCCCGGACAGACTGGAACCACAGGAAACACTCGCCGGAACCACCTGCTTGACTCACCGGTCCCACCTGCAGGACACACCAAAATCACCTGCCCGCTACACCAGAAACACTTGGCGCACAAGCCGGAATCACGTGAAGGGCATGCCGGCACAACCTCACAGACGTGCCAGAACCTCCTGCCGGACACCTCAGAACCACCTGCCAGACAGACTGCAACCACCTGCCGGACACGCGGGAACCACCGGCTCGACCCGCCGGAACCACTGCCAGACATGCAAAATCACCTGCCGGCTACACCAGAACCACTTGGCAAACAATCCGGAATCACCTGAAGGGCATGCCGGAACCACCTCTCAGACATGCCAGAACCACGTGCCAATGACACCAGAAGCACCTGCCGAGCATGCCGGAACCACCTGCTCGACTCGCCAGAACCACCTGCCAGTCATGCAAAAATCACCTGCCGGCTTCGCCACAACCAGTTGGTGAACACTTCCCCATCACCTGCCGGGCTTGCTGGAACCACCTGCCGGTCACGTCAAAATCACCTGCCAACTACGCCAGAACCACTTGTCGACACTGCGGAAACACCTGTCGGGCCGGCCAGAACTACATCTCAGACGTGCCAGAACCTTGTGCGTGTGATGCCGGAACCACACCCCGAACAGACGGAAACCACCTGCCAGACCCGCCTGAACCACCTGCCGAGCATGCCGGAGCCACCTGTTCGACTCACCGGAAGCACCTGCCAGACAGGCCAAAATCAACAGCTGGCTATGCGAGAACCATCTGGCGGACAGTCCGGAATCACCTGCCGGGCATGCAGGAACCACCTCTCAGATGTAACGGAACCACGAGCCGGACACGCTGGAACCACGTCCTGGACAGACTGGAACCACCTGCCGAGCACTCCGGAACCACCTGCTCGACTCGCACGACCCACGTGCTGGACACGCCAAAATGAACTTTCGGCTACACCAGAACCACTTACCCGACACTCCAGAATCACCTGCCTGGCATGCCAGAACCACCTCTCACACGTTCCAGAAGCACGTGCCAGACATGCCGGAGCGACCGATCGGACAGAACGGAACCACCTGCCAGACACGCCGGAACCACCTGCTGAACACGCCACAGCCACCTGCTCGACTCGCCGGATCCACCGGCCGGACAGGCCAATATCAACTGCTGGCTATGCCAGAACCACCTGGGGGACAGTCCGGAATCACCTGCCAGCCATGGCGGAACCACCTCTCAGACGTACAAGAACCACGTGCCGGACAAGCTGGAAACACTTACTGGACAGACTGGAACCACCTGCCGGCCACGCCTGAACCACCTGCCGAGCACGATGGAACCACCTGCCGGACACGCCAAAATCACCTGCGGGGTACACCAGAACCACTTGGAGAACTCTCCGGGATGACCTGCCGGGCATGCTGGAACCACCTCTCAGACGTACCAGAAGCACGTGGCGGACACCCCAGCACCACCTGCCGGACAGACCGCAACCACCTGCCGGACAGGCCGGAACCACCGGCTCGACCCGACGGAACCACCGCCAGACATGCAAAATCACCTGCCGGCTACGCCAGAACCACTTGGCGAACACTCCGGAATCACCTGCCGGGCATGCCGGAACCACCTCTCAGACATGCCAGAACCACGTGCCAATGACCCCGGAAGCACCTGTCGAGCACGCCGGAACCACCTGCTCGACTCGCCAGAACCACCTGCCGGACACGCCAAAATCACCTGCCGGCTACGCCACAACCACTCGGCAGGCACTCCGGTATCAGCTGCCGGGCATGCCGGAACCACCTCTCAGAGGTGCCAGAACCACATGCCGGAGAGACTGGAAGCAACTGCCGAACTCGCCGGAAACACCTGCTGGACATGCCGGAACCACCTGCCTGACAGTCCAAAATCATATGCCGGCTATGCCAAAACCACTTGGTGGACGCTCCAGAATCTCCTGGAGGGCATGCCGGAACCACGTCATGGACAGACTGCAAACACCTGCCAGACACGCCAGAACCACCTTCTCGAGTCGCCAGAACCACCTGCCGGCCACGCCAAAATCACCTGCCGGCTATGCCACAACCAGTTGGTGAACACTTCGGAATCACCTGCCGCGCTTGCCGGAACCACCTGCCGGTCACGCCAAAATCACGTGCTGGCTACGCCAGAACCACTCGGCAGAGACTCCGGAACCACCTCCAGGACAGACCAGAATCACCTGCCGGACACGCCGGAACCACCTGCTCGACTCGCCAGAGCCACCTGCCGGACACGCCAAAATCACCTGCCGGCTACGCCAGAACCACTCGGCAGAGACTCCGGAACCACCTCCAGGACAGACCGGAATCACCTGCCGGACACGCCGGGACCACCTGCTTGACTCGCCAGAACCACCTGCCGGACACGCCAAAATCACCAGCCGGCTACTCCACAACCACTTGTCGAACACTCCAGAATCACCTGCCGGGCATGTTGGAAGCACCTCTCAGACGCGCCAGAACCATGTGGCAGAGAGTCCGGAATCACCTGTTGGGCATGTGGAACCACCTCTGAGACGTACCAGAACCACCTGCCGGACACGCCAAAATCACCTGCCGGCTATGCCAGAACCACTTGGCGGACACTCCGGAATCACCTGCCGGGCATGCCAGAACCAGCTCTCAGAAACACCAGAACCACATGCTGGACACGCCGGAAGCACCTGCTGAGCATGCCTGAGCCACCTGCTCGACTCGCAAGAAACACCTGCCGGACACGCCAAAATCACCTGCCGAGTACGCCAGAACCACTTGGCGGACACTCCGGAATCACAGGTCGGGCATGCCAGAACCACCTCTCAGACTTGCCAGAACCATGGTCCGGACACGCCGGTACCACCTGCCGAGTATGCCGGAACCACCTGATCCACTCCCGAGGACCACCTGCTGGACACGCCAAAATCACCTGCTGGCTACGCCAGAACCACTCGGCAGACACTCCGGAATAACCTGCCAGGCATGCCGGAACCACCTATTAGACATGCCAGAAGGACGTGTCGGACACGCCGGAAACACCTACCGGACAGACCGGAACCACCTGCCAGACATCCAGGAACCACCTGCCGAGCACGCCGGAGCTGCGTGCTCGATAGGCCGGAACCACCTGCCAGACAGGCCAAAATCAACAGCTGGCTATGCTAGAAACACCTGGCGGACAGTCCAAAATCACCTGCCTGGCATGCAGGAACCACCTCTCAGACGTAACAGAACCACGTTCCGGACACGCTGGAACCACATCCTGGACAGACTGGAACCACCTGCCGAGCTCGCCGGAACCACCTGCTCGACTGGCAGGACAATCGTGCCGGACACGCCAAAAGGAACTGCCGGCTACACCAGAACCACTTAACCGACACTCCAGAATCACCTGCCTGGCATGCCAGAACCACCTCTCAGACGTGCCAGAAGCACGTGCCGGACATGCCGGAACGACCTACGGGACAGACCGGAACCACCTGCCTGACATGCCGGAACCACCTGCCGAGCACGCCAGAGCCACCTGCTCCCCTTGCCGGAACCACCTGCCAGACAGGCCAAAATCAACAGCTGGCTGTGCGACAACCACCTGGGGGACAGTCCGGAATCACCTGCCAGCCATGGCGGAACCACCTCTCAGACGTACCAGAACCACGTGCCGGACAATCTGGAAACACATACTGGACAGACTGGAACCACCTGCTGGCCACGCCTGAACCACCTGCCGAGCACAACGGAACCACCTGCCGGACACGCCAAAATCACCTGCGGGCTACTCCACAACCAGTTGGAGGACTCTCCGGGATGACCTGCCGGGCATGCTGGAACCACCTCTCAGACGCGCCAGAACCATGTGGCAGACAGTCCGGAATCACCTGTTGGGCATGTGGAACCACCTCTGAGACGTACCAGAACCACCTGCCGGACACGCCAAAATCACCTGCCGGCTACGCCAGAACCACTTGGCGGACACTCCGGAATCACCTGCCGGGCATGCCAGCACAACCTCTCAGAAGTGCCAGAAGCACGTGCCGGACAGGCCGGAACCATCTCCCGGACAGACTGGAACCACAGGAAACACTCGCCGGAACCACCTGCTTGACTCACCGGTCCCACCTGCAGGACACACCAAAATCACCTGCCCGCTACACCAGAACCACTTGGCGCACAAGCCGGAATCACGTGAAGGGCATGCCGGCACAACCTCACAGACGTGCCAGAACCTCCTGCCGGACACCTCAGAACCACCTGCCAGACAGACTGCAACCACCTGCCGGACACGCGGGAACCACCGGCTCGACCCGCCGGAACCACTGCCAGACATGCAAAATCACCTGCCGGCTACACCAGAACCACTTGGCAAACAATCCGGAATCACCTGAAGGGCATGCCGGAACCACCTCTCAGACATGCCAGAACCACGTGCCAATGACACCAGAAGCACCTGCCGAGCATGCCGGAACCACCTGCTCGACTCGCCAGAACCACCTGCCAGTCATGCAAAAATCACCTGCCGGCTTCGCCACAACCAGTTGGTGAACACTTCCCCATCACCTGCCGGGCTTGCTGGAACCACCTGCCGGTCACGTCAAAATCACCTGCCAACTACGCCAGAACCACTTGTCGACACTGCGGAAACACCTGTCGGGCCAGCCAGAACTACATCTCAGACGTGCCAGAACCTTGTGCGTGTGATGCCGGAACCACACCCCGAACAGACGGAAACCACCTGCCAGACCCGCCTGAACCACCTGCCGAGCATGCCGGAGCCACCTGTTCGACTCACCGGAAGCACCTGCCAGACAGGCCAAAATCAACAGCTGGCTATGCGAGAACCATCTGGCGGACAGTCCGGAATCACCTGCCGGGCATGCAGGAACCACCTCTCAGATGTAACGGAACCACGAGCCGGACACGCTGGAACCACGTCCTGGACAGACTGGAACCACCTGCCGAGCACTCCGGAACCACCTGCTCGACTCGCACGACCCACGTGCTGGACACGCCAAAATGAACTTTCGGCTACACCAGAACCACTTACCCGACACTCCAGAATCACCTGCCTGGCATGCCAGAACCACCTCTCACACGTTCCAGAAGCACGTGCCAGACATGCCGGAACGACTGATCGGACAGAACGGAACCACCTGCCAGACACGCCGGAACCACCTGCTGAACACGCCACAGCCACCTGCTCGACTCGCCGGATCCACCGGCCGGACAGGCCAATATCAACTGCTGGCTATGCCAGAACCACCTGGGGGACAGTCCGGAATCACCTGCCAGCCATGGCGGAACCACCTCTCAGACGTACAAGAACCACGTGCCGGACAAGCTGGAAACACTTACTGGACAGACTGGAACCACCTGCCGGCCACGCCTGAACCACCTGCCGAGCACGATGGAACCACCTGCCGGACACGCCAAAATCACCTGCGGGGTACACCAGAACCACTTGGAGAACTCTCCGGGATGACCTGCCGGGCATGCTGGAACCACCTCTCAGACGTACCAGAAGCACGTGGCGGACACCCCAGCACCACCTGCCGGACAGACCGCAACCACCTGCCGGACAGGCCGGAACCACCGGCTCGACCCGACGGAACCACCGCCAGACATGCAAAATCACCTGCCGGCTACGCCAGAACCACTTGGCGAACACTCCGGAATCACCTGCCGGGCATGCCGGAACCACCTCTCAGACATGCCAGAACCACGTGCCAATGACCCCGGAAGCACCTGTCGAGCACGCCGGAACCACCTGCTCGACTCGCCAGAACCACCTGCCGGACACGCCAAAATCACCTGCCGGCTACGCCACAACCACTCGGCAGGCACTCCGGTATCAGCTGCCGGGCATGCCGGAACCACCTCTCAGAGGTGCCAGAACCACATGCCGGAGAGACTGGAAGCAACTGCCGAACTCGCCGGAAACACCTGCTGGACATGCCGGAACCACCTGCCTGACAGTCCAAAATCATATGCCGGCTATGCCAAAACCACTTGGTGGACGCTCCAGAATCTCCTGGAGGGCATGCCGGAACCACGTCATGGACAGACTGCAAACACCTGCCAGACACGCCAGAACCACCTTCTCGAGTCGCCAGAACAACCTGACGGACACGCCAAAATCACCTGCCGGTTATGCCACAACCAGTTGGTGAACACTTCGGAATCACCTGCCGCGCTTGCCGGAACCACCTGCCGGTCACGCCAAAATCACGTGCTGGCTACGCCAGAACCACTCGGCAGAGACTCCGGAACCACCTCCAGGACAGACCAGAATCACCTGCCGGACACGCCGGAACCACCTGCTCGACTCGCCAGAGCCACCTGCCGGACACGCCAAAATCACCTGCCGGCTACGCCAGAACCACTCGGCAGAGACTCCGGAACCACCTCCAGGACAGACCGGAATCACCTGCCGGACACGCCGGGACCACCTGCTTGACTCGCCAGAACCACCTGCCGGACACGCCAAAATCACCAGCCGGCTACTCCACAACCACTTGTCGAACACTCCAGAATCACCTGCCGGGCATGTTGGAAGCACCTCTCAGACGTGCCAGAACCATGTGGCAGAGAGTCCGGAATCACCTGTTGGGCATGTGGAACCACCTCTGAGACGTACCAGAACCACCTGCCGGACACGCCAAAATCACCTGCCGGCTATGCCAGAACCACTTGGCGGACACTCCGGAATCACCTGCCGGGCATGCCAGAACCAGCTCTCAGAAACACCAGAACCACATGCTGGACACGCCGGAAGCACCTGCTGAGCATGCCTGAGCCACCTGCTCGACTCGCAAGAAACACCTGCCGGACACGCCAAAATCACCTGCCGAGTACGCCAGAACCACTTGGCGGACACTCCGGAATCACAGGTCGGGCATGCCAGAACCACCTCTCAGACTTGCCAGAACCATGTTCCGGACACGCCGGTACCACCTGCCGAGTATGCCGGAACCACCTGATCCACTCCCGAGGACCACCTGCTGGACACGCAAAAATCACCTGCTGGCTACGCCAGAACCACTCGGCAGACACTCCGGAATAACCTGCCAGGCATGCCGGAACCACCTATTAGACATGCCAGAAGGACGTGTCGGACACGCCGGAAACACCTACCGGACAGACCGGAACCACCTGCCAGACATCCAGGAACCACCTGCCGAGCACGCCGGAGCTGCGTGCTCGATAGGCCGGAACCACCTGCCAGACAGGCCAAAATCAACAGCTGGCTATGCTAGAAACACCTGGCGGACAGTCCAAAATCACCTGCCTGGCATGCAGGAACCACCTCTCAGACGTAACAGAACCACGTTCCGGACACGCTGGAACCACATCCTGGACAGACTGGAACCACCTGCCGAGCTCGCCGGAACCACCTGCTCGACTGGCAGGACAATCGTGCCGGACACGCCAAAAGGAACTGCCGGCTACACCAGAACCACTTAACCGACACTCCAGAATCACCTGCCTGGCATGCCAGAACCACCTCTCAGACGTGCCAGAAGCACGTGCCGGACATGCCGGAACGACCTACGGGACAGACCGGAACCACCTGCCTGACATGCCGGAACCACCTGCCGAGCACGCCAGAGCCACCTGCTCCCCTTGCCGGAACCACCTGCCAGACAGGCCAAAATCAACAGCTGGCTGTGCGACAACCACCTGGGGGACAGTCCGGAATCACCTGCCAGCCATGGCGGAACCACCTCTCAGACGTACCAGAACCACGTGCCGGACAATCTGGAAACACGTACTGGACAGACTGGAACCACCTGCTGGCCACGCCTGAACCACCTGCCGAGCACAACGGAACCACATGCCGGACACGCCAAAATCACCTGCGGGCTACTCCACAACCACTTGGAGGACTCTCCGGGATGACCTGCCGGGCATGCTGGAACCACCTCTCAGACGCGCCAGAACCATGTGGCAGACAGTCCGGAATCACCTGTTGGGCATGTGGAACCACCTCTGAGACGTACCAGAACCAACTGCCGGACACGCCAAAATCACCTGCGGGGTACACCAGAACCACTTGGAGAACTCTCCGGGATGACCTGCCGGGCATGCTGGAACCACCTCTCAGACGTACCAGAAGCACGTGGCGGACACCCCAGCACCACCTGCCGGACAGACCGCAACCACCTGCCGGACAGGCCGGAACCACCGGCTCGACCCGACGGAACCACCGCCGGACATGCAAAATCACCTGCCGGCTACGCCAGAACCACTTGGCGAACACTCCGGAATCACCTGCCGGGCATGCCGGAACCACCTCTCAGACATGCCAGAACCACGTGCCAATGAACCCGGAAGCACCTGTCGAGCACGCCGGAACCACCTGCTCGACTCGCCAGAACCACCTGCCGGACACGCCAAAATCACCTGCCGGCTACGCCACAACCACTCGGCAGGCACTCCGGTATCAGCTGCCGGGCATGCCGGAACCACCTCTCAGAGGTGCCAGAACCACATGCCGGAGAGACTGGAAGCAACTGCCGAACTCGCCGGAAACACCTGCTGGACATGCCGGAACCACCTGCCTGACAGTCCAAAATCATATGCCGGCTATGCCAAAACCACTTGGTGGACGCTCCAGAATCTCCTGGAGGGCATGCCGGAACCACGTCATGGACAGACTGCAAACACCTGCCAGACACGCAAGAACCACCTTCTCAAGTCGCCAGAACCACCTGCCGGACACGCCAAAATCACCTGCCGGCTACGCCACAACCAGTTGGTGAACACTTCGGAATCACCTGCCGCGCTTGCCGGAACCACCTGCCGGTCACGCCAAAATCACCTGCCGGCTACGCCAGAACCACTCGGCAGAGACTCCGGAACCACCTCCAGGACAGACCAGAATCACCTGCCGGACATGCCGGAACCACCTGCTCGACTCGCCAGAGCCACCTGCCGGACACGCCAAAATCACCTGCCGGCTACGCCAGAACCACTCGGCAGAGACTCCGGAACCACCTCCAGGACAGACCGGAATCACCTGCCGGACACGCCGGGACCACCTGCTTGACTCGCCAGAACCACCTGCCGGACACGCCAAAATCACCAGCCGGCTACTCCACAACCACTTGTCGAACACTCCAGAATCACCTGCCGGGCATGTTGGAAGCACCTCTCAGACGCGCCAGAACCATGTGGCAGAGAGTCCGGAATCACCTGTTGGGCATGTGGAACCACCTCTGAGACGTACCAGAACCACCTGCCGGACACGCCAAAATCACCTGCCGGCTATGCCAGAACCACTTGGCGGACACTCCGGAATCACCTGCCGGGCATGCCAGAACCAGCTCTCAGAAACACCAGAACCACATGCTGGACACGCCGGAAGCACCTGCTGAGCATGCCTGAGCCACCTGCTCGACTCGCAAGAAACACCTGCCGGACACGCCAAAATCACCTGCCGAGTACGCCAGAACCACTTGGCGGACACTCCGGAATCACAGGTCGGGCATGCCAGAACCACCTCTCAGACTTGCCAGAACCATGGTCCGGACACGCCGGTACCACCTGCCGAGTATGCCGGAACCACCTGATCCACTCCCGAGGACCACCTGCTGGACACGCCAAAATCACCTGCTGGCTACGCCAGAACCACTCGGCAGACACTCCGGAATAACCTGCCAGGCATGCCGGAACCACCTATTAGACATGCCAGAAGGACGTGTCGGACACGCCGGAAACACCTACCGGACAGACCGGAACCACCTGCCAGACATCCCGGAACCACCTGCCGAGCACGCCGGAGCTGCGTGCTCGATAGGCCGGAACCACCTGCCAGACAGGCCAAAATCAACAGCTGGCTATGCTAGAAACACCTGGCGGACAGTCCAAAATCACCTGCCTGGCATGCAGGAACCACCTCTCAGACGTAACAGAACCACGTTCCGGACACGCTGGAACCACATCCTGGACAGACTGAACCACCTGCCGAGCTCGCCGGAACCACCTGCTCGACTGGCAGGACAATCGTGCCGGACACGCCAAAAGGAACTGCCGGCTACACCAGAACCACTTAACCGACACTCCAGAATCACCTGCCTGGCATGCCAGAACCACCTCTCAGACGTGCCAGAAGCACGTGCCGGACATGCCGGGACGACCTACGGGACAGACCGGAACCACCTGCCTGACATGCCGGAACCACCTGCCGAGCACGCCAGAGCCACCTGCTCCCCTTGCCGGAACCACCTGCCAGACAGGCCAAAATCAACAGCTGGCTGTGCGAGAACCACCTGGGGGACAGTCCGGAATCACCTGCCAGCCATGGCGGAACCACCTCTCAGACGTACCAGAACCACGTGCCGGACAATCTGGAAACACGTACTGGACAGACTGGAACCACCTGCCGGCCACGCCTGAACCACCTGCCGAGCACGACGGAACCACCTGCCGGACACGCCAAAATCACCTGCGGGCTACTCCACAACCACTTGGAGGACTCTCCGGGATGACCTGCCGGGCATGCCTGAACCACCTCTCAGACGCGCCAGAACCATGTGGCAGACAGTCCGGAATCACCTGTTGGGCATGTGGAACCACCTCTGAGACGTACCAGAACCACCTGCCGGACACGCCAAAATCACCTGCCGGCTACGCCAGAACCACTTGGCGGACACTCCGGAATCACCTGCCGGGCATGCCAGCACAACCTCTCAGAAGTGCCAGAAGCACGTGCCGGACAGGCCGGAACCATCTCCCGGACAGACTGGAACCACAGGAAACACTCGCCGGAACCACCTGCTTGACTCACCGGTCCCACCTGCAGGACACACCAAAATCACCTGCCCGCTACACCAGAACCACTTGGCGCACAAGCCGGAATCACGTGAAGGGCATGCCGGCACAACCTCACAGACGTGCCAGAACCTCCTGCCGGACACCTCAGAACCACCTGCCAGACAGACTGCAACCACCTGCCGGACACGCGGGAACCACCGGCTCGACCCGCCGGAACCACTGCCAGACATGCAAAATCACCTGCCGGCTACACCAGAACCACTTGGCAAACAATCCGGAATCACCTGAAGGGCATGCCGGAACCACCTCTCAGACATGCCAGAACCACGTGCCAATGACACCAGAAGCACCTGCCGAGCATGCCGGAACCACCTGCTCGACTCGCCAGAACCACCTGCCAGTCATGCAAAAATCACCTGCCGGCTTCGCCACAACCAGTTGGTGAACACTTCCCCATCACCTGCCGGGCTTGCTGGAACCACCTGACGGTCACGTCAAAATCACCTGCCAACTACGCCAGAACCACTTGTCGACACTGCGGAAACACCTGTCGGGCCGGCCAGAACTACATCTCAGACGTGCCAGAACCTTGTGCGTGTGATGCCGGAACCACACCCCGAACAGACGGAAACCACCTGCCAGACCCGCCTGAACCACCTGCCGAGCACGCCGGAGCCACCTGTTCGACTCACCGGAAGCACCTGCCAGACAGGCCAAAATCAACAGCTGGCTATGCGAGAACCATCTGGCGGACAGTCCGGAATCACCTGCCGGGCATGCAGGAACCACCTCTCAGATGTAACGGAACCACGAGCCGGACACGCTGGAACCACGTCCTGGACAGACTGGAACCACCTGCCGAGCACTCCGGAACCACCTGCTCGACTCGCACGACCCACGTGCTGGACACGCCAAAATGAACTTTCGGCTACACCAGAACCACTTACCCGACACTCCAGAATCACCTGCCTGGCATGCCAGAACCACCTCTCACACGTTCCAGAAGCACGTGCCGGACATGCCGGAACGACCGATCGGACAGAACGGAACCACCTGCCAGACACGCCGGAACCACCTGCTGAACACGCCACAGCCACCTGCTTGACTCGCCGGATCCACCGGCCGGACAGGCCAATATCAACTGCTGGCTATGCCAGAACCACCTGGGGGACAGTCCGGAATCACCTGCCAGCCATGGCGGAACCACCTCTCAGACGTACAAGAACCACGTGCCGGACAAGCTGGAAACACTTACTGGACAGACTGGAACCACCTGCCGGCCACGCCTGAACCACCTGCCGAGCACGATGGAACCACCTGCCGGACACGCCAAAATCACCTGCGGGGTACACCAGAACCACTTGGAGAACTCTCCGGGATGACCTGCCGGGCATGCTGGAACCACCTCTCAGACGTACCAGAAGCACGTGGCGGACACCCCAGCACCACCTGCCGGACAGACCGCAACCACCTGCCGGACAGGCCGGAACCACCGGCTCGACCCGACGGAACCACCGCCAGACATGCAAAATCACCTGCCGGCTACGCCAGAACCACTTGGCGAACACTCCGGAATCACCTGCCGGGCATGCCGGAACCACCTCTCAGACATGCCAGAACCACGTGCCAATGACCCCGGAAGCACCTGTCGAGCACGCCGGAACCACCTGCTCGACTCGCCAGAACCACCTGCCGGACACGCCAAAATCACCTGCCGGCTACGCCACAACCACTCGGCAGGCACTCCGGTATCAGCTGCCGGGCATGCCGGAACCACCTCTCAGAGGTGCCAGAACCACATGCCGGAGAGACTGGAAGCAACTGCCGAACTCGCCGGAAACACCTGCTGGACATGCCGGAACCACCTGCCTGACAGTCCAAAATCATATGCCGGCTATGCCAAAACCACTTGGTGGACGCTCCAGAATCTCCTGGAGGGCATGCCGGAACCACGTCATGGACAGACTGCAAACACCTGCCAGACACGCCAGAACCACCTTCTCGAGTCGCCAGAACCACCTGACGGACACGCCAAAATCACCTGCCGGCTACGCCACAACCAGTTGGTGAACACTTCGGAATCACCTGCCGCGCTTGCCGGAACCACCTGCCGGTCACGCCAAAATCACCTGCCGGCTATGCCAGAACCACTCGGCAGAGACTCCGGAACCACCTCCAGGACAGACCAGAATCACCTGCCGGACACGCCGGAACCACCTGCTCGACTCGCCAGAGCCACCTGCTGGACACGCCAAAATCACCTGCCGGCTACGCCAGAACCACTCGGCAGAGACTCCGGAACCACCTCCAGGACAGACCGGAATCACCTGCCGGACACGCCGGGACCACCTGCTTGACTCGCCAGAACCACCTGCCGGACACGCCAAAATCACCAGCCGGCTACTCCACAACCACTTGTCGAACACTCCAGAATCACCTGCCGGGCATGTTGGAAGCACCTCTAAGACGCGCCAGAACCATGTGGCAGAGAGTCCGGAATCACCTGTTGGGCATGTGGAACCACCTCTGAGACGTACCAGAACCACCTGCCGGACACGCCAAAATCACCTGCCGGCTATGCCAGAACCACTTGGCGGACACTCCGGAATCACCTGCCGGGCATGCCAGAACCAGCTCTCAGAAACACCAGAACCACATGCTGGACACGCCGGAAGCACCTGCTGAGCATGCCTGAGCCACCTGCTCGACTCGCAAGAAACACCTGCCGGACACGCCAAAATCACCTGCCGAGTATGCCAGAACCACTTGGCGGACACTCCGGAATCACAGGTCGGGCAGGCCAGAACCACCTCTCAGACTTGCCAGAACCATGTTCCGGACACGCCGGTACCACCTGCCGAGTATGCCGGAACCACCTGATCCACTCCCGAGGACCACCTGCTGGACACGCCAAAATCACCTGCTGGCTACGCCAGAACCACTCGGCAGACACTCCGGAATAACCTGCCAGGCATGCCGGAACCACCTATTAGACATGCCAGAAGGACGTGTCGGACACGCCGGAAACACCTACCGGACAGACCGGAACCACCTGCCAGACATCCAGGAACCACCTGCCGAGCACGCCGGAGCTGCGTGCTCGATAGGCCGGAACCACCTGCCAGACAGGCCAAAATCAACAGCTGGCTATGCTAGAAACACCTGGCGGACAGTCCAAAATCACCTGCCTGGCATGCAGGAACCACCTCTCAGACGTAACAGAACCACGTTCCGGACACGCTGGAACCACATCCTGGACAGACTGAACCACCTGCCGAGCTCGCCGGAACCACCTGCTCGACTGGCAGGACAATCGTGCCGGACACGCCAAAAGGAACTGCCGGCTACACCAGAACCACTTAACCGACACTCCAGAATCACCTGCCTGGCATGCCAGAACCACCTCTCAGACGTGCCAGAAGCACGTGCCGGACATGCCGGAACGACCTACGGGACAGACCGGAACCACCTGCCTGACATGCCGGAACCACCTGCCGAGCACGCCAGAGCCACCTGCTCCCCTTGCCGGAACCACCTGCCAGACAGGCCAAAATCAACAGCTGGCTGTGCGAGAACCACCTGGGGGACAGTCCGGAATCACCTGCCAGCCATGGCGGAACCACCTCTCAGACGTACCAGAACCACGTGCCGGACAATCTGGAAACACGTACTGGACAGACTGGAACCACCTGCCGGCCACGCCTGAACCACCTGCCGAGCACGACGGAACCACCTGCCGGACACGCCAAAATCACCTGCGGGCTACTCCACAACCACTTGGAGGACTCTCCGGGATGACCTGCCGGGCATGCTGGAACCACCTCTCAGACGCGCCAGAACCATGTGGCAGACAGTCCGGAATCACCTGTTGGGCATGTGGAACCACCTCTGAGACGTACCAGAACCACCTGCCGGACACGCCAAAATCACCTGCCGGCTACGCCAGAACCACTTGGCGGACACTCCGGAATCACCTGCCGGGCATGCCAGCACAACCTCTCAGAAGTGCCAGAAGCACGTGCCGGACAGGCCGGAACCATCTCCCGGACAGACTGGAACCACAGGAAACACTCGCCGGAACCACCTGCTTGACTCACCGGTCCCACCTGCAGGACACACCAAAATCACCTGCCCGCTACACCAGAACCACTTGGCGCACAAGCCGGAATCACGTGAAGGGCATGCCGGCACAACCTCACAGACGTGCCAGAACCTCCTGCCGGACACCTCAGAACCACCTGCCAGACAGACTGCAACCACCTGCCGGACACGCGGGAACCACCGGCTCGACCTGCCGGAACCACTGCCAGACATGCAAAATCACCTGCCGGCTACACCAGAACCACTTGGCAAACACTCCGGAATCACCTGAAGGGCATGCCGGAACCACCTCTCAGACATGCCAGAACCACGTGCCAATGACACCAGAAGCACCTGCCGAGCATGCCGGAACCACCTGCTCGACTCGCCAGAACCACCTGCCAGTCATGCAAAAATCACCTGCCGGCTTCGCCACAACCAGTTGGTGAACACTTCCCCATCACCTGCCGGGCTTGCTGGAACCACCTGACGGTCACGTCAAAATCACCTGCCAACTACGCCAGAACCACTTGTCGACACTGCGGAAACACCTGTCGGGCCGGCCAGAACTACATCTCAGACGTGCCAGAACCCTGTGCCTCTGATGCCGGAACCACGCCCCGAACAGACGGAAACCACCTGCCAGACCCGCCTGAACCACCTGCCGAGCACGCCGGAGCCACCTGTTCGACTCACCGGAAGCACCTGCCAGACAGGCCAAAATCAACAGCTGGCTATGCGAGAACCATCTGGCGGACAGTCCGGAATCACCTGCCGGGCATGCAGGAACCACCTCTCAGATGTAACGGAACCACGAGCCGGACACGCTGGAACCACGTCCTGGACAGACTGGAACCACCTGCCGAGCACTCCGGAACCACCTGCTCGACTCGCACGACCCACGTGCTGGACACGCCAAAATGAACTTTCGGCTACACCAGAACCACTTACCCGACACTCCAGAATCACCTGCCTGGCATGCCAGAACCACCTCTCACACGTTCCAGAAGCACGTGCCGGACATGCCGGAACGACCGATCGGACAGAACGGAACCACCTGCCAGACACGCCGGAACCACCTGCTGAACACGCCACAGCCACCTGCTCGACTCGCCGGATCCACTGGCCGGACAGGCCAATATCAACTGCTGGCTATGCCAGAACCACCTGGGGGACAGTCTGGAATCACCTGCCAGCCATGGCGGAACCACCTCTCAGACGTACAAGAACCACGTGCCGGACAAGCTCGAAACACTTACTGGACAGACTGGAACCACCTGCCGGCCACGCCTGAACCACCTGCCGAGCACGATGGAACCACCTGCCGGACACGCCAAAATCACCTGCGGGGTACACCAGAACCACTTGGAGAACTCTCCGGCATGACCTGCCGGGCATGCTGGAACCACCTCTCAGACGTACCAGAAGCACGTGGCGGACACCCCAGCACCACCTGCCAGACAGACCGCAACCACCTGCCGGACAGGCCGGAACCACCGGCTCGACCCGACGGAACCACCGCCAGACATGCAAAATCACCTGCCGGCTACGCCAGAACCACTTGGCGAACACTCCGGAATCACCTGCCGGGCATGCCGGAACCACCTCTCAGACATGCCAGAACCACGTGCCAATGACCCCGGAAGCACCTGTCGAGCACGCCGGAACCACCTGCTCGACTCGCCAGAACCAGCTGCCGGACACGCCAAAATCACCTGCCGGCTACGCCACAACCACTCGGCAGGCACTCCGGTATCAGCTGCCGGGCATGCCGGAACCACCTCTCAGAGGTGCCAGAACCACATGCCGGAGAGACTGGAAGCAACTGCCGAACTCGCCGGAAACACCTGCTGGACATGCCGGAACCACCTGCCTGACAGTCCAAAATCATATGCCGGCTATGCCAAAACCACTTGGTGGACGCTCCAGAATCTCCTGGAGGGCATGCCGGAACCACGTCATGGACAGACTGCAAACACCTGCCAGACACGCCAGAACCACCTTCTCGAGTCGCCAGAACCACCTGCCGGACACGCCAAAATCACCTGCCGGCTACGCCACAACCAGTTGGTGAACACTTCGGAATCACCTGCCGCGCTTGCCGGAACCACCTGCCGGTCACGCCAAAATCACCTGCGGGCTACGCCAGAACCACTCGGCAGAGACTCCGGAACCACCTCCAGGACAGACCAGAATCACCTGCCGGACACGCCGGAACCACCTGCTCGACTCGCCAGAGCCACCTGCCGGACACGCCAAAATCACCTGCCGGCTACGCCAGAACCACTCGGCAGAGACTCCGGAACCACCTCCAGGACAGACCGGAATCACCTGCCGGACACGCCGGGACCACCTGCTTGACTCGCCAGAACCACCTGCCGGACACGCCAAAATCACCAGCCGGCTACTCCACAACCACTTGTCGAACACTCCAGAATCACCTGCCGGGCATGTTGGAAGCACCTCTCAGACGCGCCAGAACCATGTGGCAGAGAGTCCGGAATCACCTGTTGGGCATGTGGAACCACCTCTGAGACGTACCAGAACCACCTGCCGGACACGCCAAAATCACCTGCCGGCTATGCCAGAACCACTTGGCGGACACTCCGGAATCACCTGCCGGGCATGCCAGAACCAGCTCTCAGAAACACCAGAACCACATGCTGGACACGCCGGAAGCACCTGCTGAGCATGCCTGAGCCACCTGCTCGACTCGCAAGAAACACCTGCCGGACACGCCAAAATCACCTGCCGAGTACGCCAGAACCACTTGGCGGACACTCCGGAATCACAGGTCGGGCATGCCAGAACCACCTCTCAGACTTGCCAGAACCATGGTCCGGACACGCCGGTACCACCTGCCGAGTATGCCGGAACCACCTGATCCACTCCCGAGGACCACCTGCTGGACACGCCAAAATCACCTGCTGGCTACGCCAGAACCACTCGGCAGACACTCCGGAATAACCTGCCAGGCATGCCGGAACCACCTATTAGACATGCCAGAAGGACGTGTCGGACACGCCGGAAACACCTACCGGACAGACCGGAACCACCTGCCAGACATCCAGGAACCACCTGCCGAGCACGCCGGAGCTGCGTGCTCGATAGGCCGGAACCACCTGCCAGACAGGCCAAAATCAACAGCTGGCTATGCTAGAAACACCTGGCGGACAGTCCAAAATCACCTGCCTGGCATGCAGGAACCACCTCTCAGACGTAACAGAACCACGTTCCGGACACGCTGGAACCACATCCTGGACAGACTGGAACCACCTGCCGAGCTCGCCGGAACCACCTGCTCGACTGGCAGGACAATCGTGCCGGACACGCCAAAAGGAACTGCCGGCTACACCAGAACCACTTAACCGACACTCCAGAATCACCTGCCTGGCATGCCAGAACCACCTCTCAGACGTGCCAGAAGCACGTGCCGGACATGCCGGAACGACCTACGGGACAGACCGGAACCACCTGCCTGACATGCCGGAACCACCTGCCGAGCACGCCAGAGCCACCTGCTCCCCTTGCCGGAACCACCTGCCAGACAGGCCAAAATCAACAGCTGGCTGTGCGAGAACCACCTGGGGGACAGTCCGGAATCACCTGCCAGCCATGGCGGAACCACCTCTCAGACGTACCAGAACCACGTGCCGGACAATCTGGAAACACGTACTGGACAGACTGGAACCACCTGCCGGCCACGCCTGAACCACCTGCCGAGCACGACGGAACCACCTGCCGGACACGCCAAAATCACCTGCGGGCTACTCCACAACCACTTGGAGGACTCTCCGGGATGACCTGCCGGGCATGCTGGAACCACCTCTCAGACGCGCCAGAACCATGTGTCAGACAGTCCGGAATCACCTGTTGGGCATGTGGAACCACCTCTGAGACGTACCAGAACCACCTGCCGGACACGCCAAAATCACCTGCCGGCTACGCCAGAACCACTTGGCGGACACTCCGGAATCACCTGCCGGGCATGCCAGCACAACCTCTCAGAAGTGCCAGAAGCACGTGCCGGACAGGCCGGAACCATCTCCCGGACAGACTGGAACCACAGGAAACACTCGCCGGAACCACCTGCTTGACTCACCGGTCCCACCTGCAGGACACACCAAAATCACCTGCCCGCTACACCAGAACCACTTGGCGCACAAGCCGGAATCACGTGAAGGGCATGCCGGCACAACCTCACAGACGTGCCAGAACCTCCTGCCGGACACCTCAGAACCACCTGCCAGACAGACTGCAACCACCTGCCGGACACGCGGGAACCACCGGCTCGACCCGCCGGAACCACTGCCAGACATGCAAAATCACCTGCCGGCTACACCAGAACCACTTGGCAAACACTCCGGAATCACCTGAAGGGCATGCCGGAACCACCTCTCAGACATGCCAGAACCACGTGCCAATGACACCAGAAGCACCTGCCGAGCATGCCGGAACCACCTGCTCGACTCGCCAGAACCACCTGCCAGTCATGCAAAAATCACCTGCCGGCTTCGCCACAACCAGTTGGTGAACACTTCCCCATCACCTGCCGGGCTTGCTGGAACCACCTGACGGTCACGTCAAAATCACCTGCCAACTACGCCAGAACCACTTGTCGACACTGCGGAAACACCTGTCGGGCCGGCCAGAACTACATCTCAGACGTGCCAGAACCCTGTGCCTCTGATGCCGGAACCACGCCCCGAACAGACGGAAACCACCTGCCAGACCCGCCTGAACCACCTGCCGAGCACGCCGGAGCCACCTGTTCGACTCACCGGAAGCACCTGCCAGACAGGCCAAAATCAACAGCTGGCTATGCGAGAACCATCTGGCGGACAGTCCGGAATCACCTGCCGGGCATGCAGGAACCACCTCTCAGATGTAACGGAACCACGAGCCGGACACGCTGGAACCACGTCCTGGACAGACTGGAACCACCTGCCGAGCACTCCGGAACCACCTGCTCGACTCGCACGACCCACGTGCTGGACACGCCAAAATGAACTTTCGGCTACACCAGAACCACTTACCCGACACTCCAGAATCATCTGCCTGGCATGCCAGAACCACCTCTCACACGTTCCAGAAGCACGTGCCGGACATGCCGGAACGACCGATCGGACAGAACGGAACCACCTGCCAGACACGCCGGAACCACCTGCTGAACACGCCACAGCCACCTGCTCGACTCGCCGGATCCACTGGCCGGACAGGCCAATATCAACTGCTGGCTATGCCAGAACCACCTGGGGGACAGTCCGGAATCACCTGCCAGCCATGGCGGAACCACCTCTCAGACGTACAAGAACCACGTGCCGGACAAGCTGGAAACACTTACTGGACAGACTGGAACCACCTGCCGGCCACGCCTGAACCACCTGCCGAGCACGATGGAACCACCTGGCGGACACGCCAAAATCACCTGCGGGGTACACCAGAACCACTTGGAGAACTCTCCGGGATGACCTGCCGGGCATGCTGGAACCACCTCTCAGACGTACCAGAAGCACGTGGCGGACACCCCAGCACCACCTGCCGGACAGACCGCAACCACCTGCCGGACAGGCCGGAACCACCGGCTCGACCCGACGGAACCACCGCCGGACATGCAAAATCACCTGCCGGCTACGCCACAACCACTTGGCGAACACTCCGGAATCACATGCCGGGCATGCCGGAACCACCTCTCAGACATGCCAGAACCACGTGCCAATGACCCCGGAAGCACCTGTCGAGCACGCCGGAACCACCTGCTCGACTCGCCAGAACCACCTGCCGGACACGCCAAAATCACCTGCCGGCTACGCCACAACCACTCGGCAGGCACTCCGGTATCAGCTGCCGGGCATGCCGGAACCACCTCTCAGAGGTGCCAGAACCACATGCCGGTGAGACTGGAAGCAACTGCCGAACTCGCCGGAAACACCTGCTGGACATGCCGGAACCACCTGCCTGACAGTCCAAAATCATATGCCGGCTATGCCAAAACCACTTGGTGGACGCTCCAGAATCTCCTGGAGGGCATGCCGGAACCACGTCATGGACAGACTGCAAACACCTGCCAGACACGCCAGAACCACCTTCTCGAGTCGCCAGAACCACCTGCCGGACACGCCAAAATCACCTGCCGGCTACGCCACAACCAGTTGGTGAACACTTCGGAATCACCTGCCGCGCTTGCCGGAACCACCTGCCGGACACGCCAAAATCACCTGCCGGCTACGCCAGAACCACTCGGCAGAGACTCCGGAACCACCTCCAGGACAGACCGGAATCACCTGCCGGACACGCCGGGACCACCTGCTTGACTCGCCAGAACCACCTGCCGGACACGCCAAAATCACCAGCCGGCTACTCCACAACCACTTGTCGAACACTCCAGAATCACCTGCCGGGCATGTTGGAAGCACCTCTCAGACGCGCCAGAACCATGTGGCAGAGAGTCCGGAATCACCTGTTGGGCATGTGGAACCACCTCTGAGACGTACCAGAACCACCTGCCGGACACGCCAAAATCACCTGCCGGCTATGCCAGAACCACTTGGCGGACACTCCGGAATCACCTGCCGGGCATGCCAGAACCAGCTCTCAGAAACACCAGAACCACATGCTGGACACGCCGGAAGCACCTGCTGAGCATGCCTGAGCCACCTGCTCGACTCGCAAGAAACACCTGCCGGACACGCCAAAATCACCTGCCGAGTACGCCAGAACCACTTGGCGGACACTCCGGAATCACAGGTCGGGCATGCCAGAACCACCTCTCAGACTTGCCAGAACCATGGTCCAGACACGCCGGTACCACCTGCCGAGTATGCCGGAACCACCTGATCCACTCCCGAGGACCACCTGCTGGACACGCCAAAATCACCTGCTGGCTACGCCAGAACCACTCGGCAGACACTCCGGAATAACCTGCCAGGCATGCCGGAACCACCTATTAGACATGCCAGAAGGACGTGTCGGACACGCCGGAAACACCTACCGGACAGACCGGAACCACCTGCCAGACATCCAGGAACCACCTGCCGAGCACGCCGGAGCTGCGTGCTCGATAGGCCGGAACCACCTGCCAGACAGGCCAAAATCAACAGCTGGCTATGCTAGAAACACCTGGCGGACAGTCCAAAATCACCTGCCTGGCATGCAGGAACCACCTCTCAGACGTAACAGAACCACGTTCCGGACACGCTGGAACCACATCCTGGACAGACTGAACCACCTGCCGAGCTCGCCGGAACCACCTGCTCGACTGGCAGGACAATCGTGCCGGACACGCCAAAAGGAACTGCCGGCTACACCAGAACCACTTAACCGACACTCCAGAATCACCTGCCTGGCATGCCAGAACCACCTCTCAGACGTGCCAGAAGCACGTGCCGGACATGCCGGAACGACCTACGGGACAGACCGGAACCACCTGCCTGACATGCCGGAACCACCTGCCGAGCACGCCAGAGCCACCTGCTCCCCTTGCCGGAACCACCTGCCAGACAGGCCAAAATCAACAGCTGGCTGTGCGAGAACCACCTGGGGGACAGTCCGGAATCACCTGCCAGCCATGGCGGAACCACCTCTCAGACGTACCAGAACCACGTGCCGGACAATCTGGAAACACGTACTGGACAGACTGGAACCACCTGCCGGCCACGCCTGAACCACCTGCCGAGCACGACGGAACCACCTGCCGGACACGCCAAAATCACCTGCGGGCTACTCCACAACCACTTGGAGGACTCTCCGGGATGACCTGCCGGGCATGCCTGAACCACCTCTCAGACGCGCCAGAACCATGTGGCAGACAGTCCGGAATCACCTGTTGGGCATGTGGAACCACCTCTGAGACGTACCAGAACCACCTGCCGGACACGCCAAAATCACCTGCCGGCTACGCCAGAACCACTTGGCGGACACTCCGGAATCACCTGCCGGGCATGCCAGCACAACCTCTCAGAAGTGCCAGAAGCACGTGCCGGACAGGCCGGAACCATCTCCCGGACAGACTGGAACCACAGGAAACACTCGCCGGAACCACCTGCTTGACTCACCGGTCCCACCTGCAGGACACACCAAAATCACCTGCCCGCTACACCAGAACCACTTGGCGCACAAGCCGGAATCACGTGAAGGGCATGCCGGCACAACCTCACAGACGTGCCAGAACCTCCTGCCGGACACCTCAGAACCACCTGCCAGACAGACTGCAACCACCTGCCGGACACGCGGGAACCACCGGCTCGACCCGCCGGAACCACTGCCAGACATGCAAAATCACCTGCCGGCTACACCAGAACCACTTGGCAAACAATCCGGAATCACCTGAAGGGCATGCCGGAACCACCTCTCAGACATGCCAGAACCACGTGCCAATGACACCAGAAGCACCTGCCGAGCATGCCGGAACCACCTGCTCGACTCGCCAGAACCACCTGCCAGTCATGCAAAAATCACCTGCCGGCTTCGCCACAACCAGTTGGTGAACACTTCCCCATCACCTGCCGGGCTTGCTGGAACCACCTGCCGGTCACGTCAAAATCACCTGCCAACTACGCCAGAACCACTTGTCGACACTGCGGAAACACCTGTCGGGCCGGCCAGAACTACATCTCAGACGTGCCAGAACCTTGTGCGTGTGATGCCGGAACCACACCCCGAACAGACGGAAACCACCTGCCAGACCCGCCTGAACCACCTGCCGAGCATGCCGGAGCCACCTGTTCGACTCACCGGAAGCACCTGCCAGACAGGCCAAAATCAACAGCTGGCTATGCGAGAACCATCTGGCGGACAGTCCGGAATCACCTGCCGGGCATGCAGGAACCACCTCTCAGATGTAACGGAACCACGAGCCGGACACGCTGGAACCACGTCCTGGACAGACTGGAACCACCTGCCGAGCACTCCGGAACCACCGGCTCGACTCGCACGACCCACGTGCTGGACACGCCAAAATGAACTTTCGGCTACACCAGAACCACTTACCCGACACTCCAGAATCACCTGCCTGGCATGCCAGAACCACCTCTCACACGTTCCAGAAGCACGTGCCAGACATGCCGGAACGACCGATCGGACAGAACGGAACCACCTGCCAGACACGCCGGAACCACCTGCTGAACACGCCACAGCCACCTGCTCGACTCGCCGGATCCACCGGCCGGACAGGCCAATATCAACTGCTGGCTATGCCAGAACCACCTGGGGGACAGTCCGGAATCACCTGCCAGCCATGGCGGAACCACCTCTCAGACGTACAAGAACCACGTGCCGGACAAGCTCGAAACACTTACTGGACAGACTGGAACCACCTGCCGGCCACGCCTGAACCACCTGCCGAGCACGATGGAACCACCTGCCGGACACGCCAAAATCACCTGCGGGGTACACCAGAACCACTTGGAGAACTCTCCGGGATGACCTGCCGGGCATGCTGGAACCACCTCTCAGACGTACCAGAAGCACGTGGCGGACACCCCAGCACCACCTGCCGGACAGACCGCAACCACCTGCCGGACAGGCCGGAACCACCGGCTCGACCCGACGGAACCACCGCCAGACATGCAAAATCACCTGCCGGCTACGCCAGAACCACTTGGCGAACACTCCGGAATCACCTGCCGGGCATGCCGGAACCACCTCTCAGACATGCCAGAACCACGTGCCAATGACCCCGGAAGCACCTGTCGAGCACGCCGGAACCACCTGCTCGACTCGCCAGAACCACCTGCCGGACACGCCAAAATCACCTGCCGGCTACGCCACAACCACTCGGCAGGCACTCCGGTATCAGCTGCCGGGCATGCCGGAACCACCTCTCAGAGGTGCCAGAACCACATGCCGGAGAGACTGGAAGCAACTGCCGAACTCGCCGGAAACACCTGCTGGACATGCCGGAACCACCTGCCTGACAGTCCAAAATCATATGCCGGCTATGCCAAAACCACTTGGTGGACGCTCCAGAATCTCCTGGAGGGCATGCCGGAACCACGTCATGGACAGACTGCAAACACCTGCCAGACACGCCAGAACCACCTTCTCGAGTCGCCAGAACCACCTGCCGGCCACGCCAAAATCACCTGCCGGCTACGCCAGAACCACTCGGCAGACACTCCGGAATAACCTGCCAGGCATGCCGGAACCACCTATTAGACATGCCAGAAGGACGTGTCGGACACGCCGGAAACACCTACCGGACAGACCGGAACCACCTGCCAGACATCCAGGAACCACCTGCCGAGCACGCCGGAGCTGCGTGCTCGATAGGCCGGAACCACCTGCCAGACAGGCCAAAATCAACAGCTGGCTATGCTAGAAACACCTGGCGGACAGTCCAAAATCACCTGCCTGGCATGCAGGAACCACCTCTCAGACGTAACAGAACCACGTTCCGGACACGCTGGAACCACATCCTGGACAGACTGAACCACCTGCCGAGCTCGCCGGAACCACCTGCTCGACTGGCAGGACAATCGTGCCGGACACGCCAAAAGGAACTGCCGGCTACACCAGAACCACTTAACCGACACTCCAGAATCACCTGCCTGGCATGCCAGAACCACCTCTCAGACGTGCCAGAAGCACGTGCCGGACATGCCGGAACGACCTACGGGACAGACCGGAACCACCTGCCTGACATGCCGGAACCACCTGCCGAGCACGCCAGAGCCACCTGCTCCCCTTGCCGGAACCACCTGCCAGACAGGCCAAAATCAACAGCTGGCTGTGCGAGAACCACCTGGGGGACAGTCCGGAATCACCTGCCAGCCATGGCGGAACCACCTCTCAGACGTACCAGAACCACGTGCCGGACAATCTGGAAACACGTACTGGACAGACTGGAACCACCTGCCGGCCACGCCTGAACCACCTGCCGAGCACGACGGAACCACCTGCCGGACACGCCAAAATCACCTGCGGGCTACTCCACAACCACTTGGAGGACTCTCCGGGATGACCTGCCGGGCATGCCTGAACCACCTCTCAGACGCGCCAGAACCATGTGGCAGACAGTCCGGAATCACCTGTTGGGCATGTGGAACCACCTCTGAGACGTACCAGAACCACCTGCCGGACACGCCAAAATCACCTGCCGGCTACGCCAGAACCACTTGGCGGACACTCCGGAATCACCTGCCGGGCATGCCAGCACAACCTCTCAGAAGTGCCAGAAGCACGTGCCGGACAGGCCGGAACCATCTCCCGGACAGACTGGAACCACAGGAAACACTCGCCGGAACCACCTGCTTGACTCACCGGTCCCACCTGCAGGACACACCAAAATCACCTGCCCGCTACACCAGAACCACTTGGCGCACAAGCCGGAATCACGTGAAGGGCATGCCGGCACAACCTCACAGACGTGCCAGAACCTCCTGCCGGACACCTCAGAACCACCTGCCAGACAGACTGCAACCACCTGCCGGACACGCGGGAACCACCGGCTCGACCCGCCGGAACCACTGCCAGACATGCAAAATCACCTGCCGGCTACACCAGAACCACTTGGCAAACAATCCGGAATCACCTGAAGGGCATGCCGGAACCACCTCTCAGACATGCCAGAACCACGTGCCAATGACACCAGAAGCACCTGCCGAGCATGCCGGAACCACCTGCTCGACTCGCCAGAACCACCTGCCAGTCATGCAAAAATCACCTGCCGGCTTCGCCACAACCAGTTGGTGAACACTTCCCCATCACCTGCCGGGCTTGCTGGAACCACCTGCCGGTCACGTCAAAATCACCTGCCAACTACGCCAGAACCACTTGTCGACACTGCGGAAACACCTGTCGGGCCGGCCAGAACTACATCTCAGACGTGCCAGAACCTTGTGCGTGTGATGCCGGAACCACACCCCGAACAGACGGAAACCACCTGCCAGACCCGCCTGAACCACCTGCCGAGCACGCCGGAGCCACCTGTTCGACTCACCGGAAGCACCTGCCAGACAGGCCAAAATCAACAGCTGGCTATGCGAGAACCATCTGGCGGACAGTCCGGAATCACCTGCCGGGCATGCAGGAACCACCTCTCAGATGTAACGGAACCACGAGCCGGACACGCTGGAACCACGTCCTGGACAGACTGGAACCACCTGCCGAGCACTCCGGAACCACCTGCTCGACTCGCACGACCCACGTGCTGGACACGCCAAAATGAACTTTCGGCTACACCAGAACCACTTACCCGACACTCCAGAATCACCTGCCTGGCATGCCAGAACCACCTCTCACACGTTCCAGAAGCACGTGCCGGACATGCCGGAACGACCGATCGGACAGAACGGAACCACCTGCCAGACACGCCGGAACCACCTGTTGAACACGCCACAGCCACCTGCTCGACTCGCCGGATCCACTGGCCGGACAGGCCAATATCAACTGCTGGCTATGCCAGAACCACCTGGGGGACAGTCCGGAATCACCTGCCAGCCATGGCGGAACCACCTCTCAGACGTACAAGAACCACGTGCCGGACAAGCTGGAAACACTTACTGGACAGACTGGAACCACCTGCCGGCCACGCCTGAACCACCTGCCGAGCACGACAGAACCACCTGCCGGACACGCCAAAATCACCTGCGGGGTACACCAGAACCACTTGGAGAACTCTCCGGGATGACCTGCCGGGCATGCTGGAACCACCTCTCAGACGTACCAGAAGCACGTGGCGGACACCCCAGCACCACCTGCCGGACAGACCGCAACCACCTGCCGGACAGGCCGGAACCACCGGCTCGACCCGACGGAACCACCGCCAGACATGCAAAATCACCTGCCGGCTACGCCAGAACAACTTGGCGAACACTCCGGAATCACCTGCCGGGCATGCCGGAACCACCTCTCAGACATGCCAGAACCACGTGCCAATGACCCCGGAAGCACCTGTCGAGCACGCCGGAACCACCTGCTCGACTCGCCAGAACCACCTGCCGGACACGCCAAAATCACCTGCCGGCTACGCCACAACCACTCGGCAGGCACTCCGGTATCAGCTGCCGGGCATGCCGGAACCACCTCTCAGAGGTGCCAGAACCACATGCCGGAGAGACTGGAAGCAACTGCCGAACTCGCCGGAAACACCTGCTGGACATGCCGGAACCACCTGCCTGACAGTCCAAAATCATATGCCGGCTATGCCAAAACCACTTGGTGGACGCTCCAGAATCTCCTGGAGGGCATGCCGGAACCACGTCATGGACAGACTGCAAACACCTGCCAGACACGCCAGAACCACCTTCTCGAGTCGCCAGAACCACCTGCCGGACACGCCAAAATCACCTGCCGGCTACGCCACAACCAGTTGGTGAACACTTCGGAATCACCTGCCGCGCTTGCCGGAACCACCTGCCGGTCACGCCAAAATCACCTGCCGGCTACGCCAGAACCACTCGGCAGAGACTCCGGAACCACCTCCAGGACAGACCAGAATCACCTGCCGGACACGCCGGAACCACCTGCTCGACTCGCCAGAGCCACCTGCCGGACACGCCAAAATCACCTGCCGGCTACGCCAGAACCACTCGGCAGAGACTCCGGAACCACCTCCAGGACAGACCGGAATCACCTGCCGGACACGCCGGGACCACCTGCTTGACTCGCCAGAACCACCTGCCGGACACGCCAAAATCACCAGCCGGGTACTCCACAACCACTTGTCGAACACTCCAGAATCACCTGCCGGGCATGTTGGAAGCACCTCTCAGACGCGCCAGAACCATGTGGCAGAGAGTCCGGAATCACCTGTTGGGCATGTGGAACCACCTCTGAGACGTACCAGAACCACCTGCCGGACACGCCAAAATCACCTGCCGGCTATGCCAGAACCAGTTGGCGGACACTCCGGAATCACCTGCCGGGCATGCCAGAACCAGCTCTCAGAAACACCAGAACCACATGCTGGACACGCCGGAAGCACCTGCTGAGCATGCCTGAGCCACCTGCTCGACTCGCAAGAAACACCTGCCGGACACGCCAAAATCACCTGCCGAGTACGCCAGAACCACTTGGCGGACACTCCGGAATCACAGGTCGGGCATGCCAGAACCACCTCTCAGACTTGCCAGAACCATGTTCCGGACACGCCGGTACCACCTGCCGAGTATGCCGGAACCACCTGATCCACTCCCGAGGACCACCTGCTGGACACGCCAAAATCACCTGCTGGCTACGCCAGAACCACTCGGCAGACACTCCGGAATAACCTGCCAGGCATGCCGGAACCACCTATTAGACATGCCAGAAGGACGTGTCGGACACGCCGGAAACACCTACCGGACAGACCGGAACCACCTGCCAGACATCCCGGAACCACCTGCCGAGCACGCCGGAGCTGCGTGCTCGATAGGCCGGAACCACCTGCCAGACAGGCCAAAATCAACAGCTGGCTATGCTAGAAACACCTGGCGGACAGTCCAAAATCACCTGCCTGGCATGCAGGAACCACCTCTCAGACGTAACAGAACCACGTTCCGGACACGCTGGAACCACATCCTGGACAGACTGGAACCACCTGCCGAGCTCGCCGGAACCACCTGCTCGACTGGCAGGACAATCGTGCCGGACACGCCAAAAGGAACTGCCGGCTACACCAGAACCACTTAACCGACACTCCAGAATCACCTGCCTGGCATGCCAGAACCACCTCTCAGACGTGCCAGAAGCACGTGCCGGACATGCCGGAACGACCTACGGGACAGACCGGAACCACCTGCCTGACATGCCGGAACCACCTGCCGAGCACGCCAGAGCCACCTGCTCCCCTTGCCGGAACCACCTGCCAGACAGGCCAAAATCAACAGCTGGCTGTGCGAGAACCACCTGGGGGACAGTCCGGAATCACCTGCCAGCCATGGCGGAACCACCTCTCAGACGTACCAGAACCACGTGCCGGACAATCTGGAAACACGTACTGGACAGACTGGAACCACCTGCCGGCCACGCCTGAACCACCTGCCGAGCACGACGGAACCACCTGCCGGACACGCCAAAATCACCTGCGGGCTACTCCACAACCACTTGGAGGACTCTCCGGGATGACCTGCCGGGCATGCTGGAACCACCTCTCAGACGTGCCAGAACCATGTGGCAGACAATCCGGAATCACCTGTTGGGCATGTGGAACCACCTCTGAGACGTACCAGAACCACCTGCCGGACACGCCAAAATCACCTGCCGGCTACGCCAGAACCACTTGGCGGACACTCCGGAATCACCTGAAGGGCATGCCGGAACCACCTCTCAGACATGCCAGAACCACGTGCCAATGACACCAGAAGCACCTGCCGAGCATGCCGGAACCACCTGCTCGACTCGCCAGAACCACCTGCCAGTCATGCAAAAATCACCTGCCGGCTTCGCCACAACCAGTTGGTGAACACTTCCCCATCACCTGCCGGGCTTGCTGGAACCACCTGACGGTCACGTCAAAATCACCTGCCAACTACGCCAGAACCACTTGTCGACACTGCGGAAACACCTGTCGGGCCGGCCAGAACTACATCTCAGACGTGCCAGAACCCTGTGCCTCTGATGCTGGAACCACGCCCCGAACAGACGGAAACCAACTGCCAGACCCGCCTGAACCACCTGCCGAGCACGCCGGAGCCACCTGTTCGACTCACCGGAAGCACCTGCCAGACAGGCCAAAATCAACAGCTGGCTATGCGAGAACCATCTGGCGGACAGTCCGGAATCACCTGCCGGGCATGCAGGAACCACCTCTCAGATGTAACGGAACCACGAGCCGGACACGCTGGAACCACGTCCTGGACAGACTGGAACCACCTGCCGAGCACTCCGGAACCACCTGCTCGACTCGCACGACCCACGTGCTGGACACGCCAAAATGAACTTTCGGCTACACCAGAACCACTTACCCGACACTCCAGAATCACCTGCCTGGCATGCCAGAACCACCTCTCACACGTTCCAGAAGCACGTGCCGGACATGCCGGAACGACCGATCGGACAGAACGGAACCACCTGCCAGACACGCCGGAACCACCTGCTGAACACGCCACAGCCACCTGCTCGACTCGCCGGATCCACTGGCCGGACAGGCCAATATCAACTGCTGGCTATGCCAGAACCACCTGGGGGACAGTCCGGAATCACCTGCCAGCCATGGCGGAACCACCTCTCAGACGTACAAGAACCACGTGCCGGACAAGCTGGAAACACTTACTGGACAGACTGGAACCACCTGCCGGCCACGCCTGAACCACCTGCCGAGCTCGATGGAACCACCTGCCGGACACGCCAAAATCACCTGCGGGGTACACCAGAACCACTTGGAGAACTCTCCGGGATGACCTGCCGGGCATGCTGGAACCACCTCTCAGACGTACCAGAAGCACGTGGCGGACACCCCAGCACCACCTGCCGGACAGACCGCAACCACCTGCCGGACAGGCCGGAACCACCGGCTCGACCCGACGGAACCACCGCCGGACATGCAAAATCACCTGCCGGCTACGCCAGAACCACTTGGCGAACACTCCGGAATCACCTGCCGGGCATGCCGGAACCACCTCTCAGACATGCCAGAACCACGTGCCAATGACCCCGGAAGCACCTGTCGAGCACGCCGGAACCACCTGCTCGACTCGCCAGAACCACCTGCCGGACACGCCAAAATCACCTGCCGGCTACGCCACAACCACTCGGCAGGCACTCCGGTATCAGCTGCCGGGCATGCCGGAACCACCTCTCAGAGGTGCCAGAACCACATGCCGGAGAGACTGGAAGCAACTGCCGAACTCGCCGGAAACACCTGCTGGACATGCCGGAACCACCTGCCTGACAGTCCAAAATCATATGCCGGCTATGCCAAAACCACTTGGTGGACGCTCCAGAATCTCCTGGAGGGCATGCCGGAACCACGTCATGGACAGACTGCAAACACATGCCAGACACGCCAGAACCACCTTCTCGAGTCGCCAGAACCACCTGCCGGACACGCCAAAATCACCTGCCGGCTACGCCACAACCAGTTGGTGAACACTTCGGAATCACCTGCCGCGCTTGCCGGAACCACCTGCCGGTCACGCCAAAATCACCTGCCGGCTACGCCAGAACCACTCGGCAGAGACTCAGGAGCCACCTCCAGGACAGACCGGAATCACCTGCCGGACACGCCGGGACCACCTGCTTGACTCGCCAGAACCACCTGCCGGACACGCCAAAATCACCAGCCGGCTACTCCACAACCACTTGTCGGACACTCCAGAATCACCTGCCGGGCATGTGGGAACCACCTCTCAGAGGTGCCACAGCAACATGCTGGAGATTGCGGAAGCACCTGCTGAGAAGGCCGGAAGTTCCTGATCCACTCCACAGAACCACCTGCTGGACACACCAAAATGACCTGCCGGCTACGCCACAACCAGTTGGTGAACACTTCGGAATCAACTGCCGGGCTTGCTGGAAGCACCTGCCGGTCACGCCAATATCACCTGCCAGCTACGCCAGAACCGCTTGGCGGACACTCCGGAAACACCTGTCGGGCCTGCCAGAACCACATCTCAGACGTGCCAGAACCATGTGCCCGAGATGCCGGAACCACACCCCGAACAGACTGAAACCACCTGCCAGACCCGCCTGAACCACCTGCCGAGCACACTGGAACCACCTGCTCGACTCGCCGGAACCACCTACCTGACACGCAAAAACCACCGGCCGGGTATGCCAGAACCACTTGGTGGTCACTCCGGAATCATCTGCCAGACATGCCAGAAGCAGCTCTCAGACACACCAGAACAACCTGCCGGAGACGCCAGAAGCACCTGCTGAGCATGCCTGAGCCACCTGCTCGACTCGCAAGAAACACCTGCCAGACACGCCAAAATCACCTGCCTGCTACACCAGAAGCACTTGGCAGACAAGCCGGAATCACGTGAAGGGCATGCCGTCACAATCTCTCAGACGTGCCAGAACCTCGTGCCGGACACCCCAGAACACCCTGCCGGACAGACAGGAACCACCTGCCGGACACGCCGGAACCACCGGCGCGACTCGCCGGAACCACCCCCGGACATGCAAAATCACCTGCCCGCTACACCAGAACCACTTGGCGCACAAGACGGAATCACGTGAAGGGCATGCTGGCACAACCTCACAGACGTGCCAGAACCTCCTGCCGGACACCTCAGAACCACCTGCCAGACAGACTGCAACCACCTGCCGGACACGCGGGAACCACCGGCTCGACCCGCCGGAACCACTGCCAGACATGCAAAATCACCTGCCGGCTACACCAGAACCACTTGGCAAACACTCCGGAATCACCTGAAGGGCATGCCGGAACCACCTCTCAGACATGCCAGAACCACGTGCCAATGACACCAGAAGCACCTGCCGAGCATGCCGGAACCACCTGCTCGACTCGCCAGAACCACCTGCCAGTCATGCAAAAATCACCTGCCGGCTTCGCCACAACCAGTTGGTGAACACTTCCCCATCACCTGCCGGGCTTGCTGGAACCACCTGCCGGTCACGTCAAAATCACCTGCCAACTACGCCAGAACCACTTGTCGACACTGCGGAAACACCTGTCGGGCCGGCCAGAACTACATCTCAGACGTGCCAGAACCTTGTGCGTGTGATGCCGGAACCACACCCCGAACAGACGGAAACCACCTGCCAGACCCGCCTGAACCACCTGCCGAGCACGCCGGAGCCACCTGTTCGACTCACCGGAAGCACCTGCCAGACAGGCCAAAATCAACAGCTGGCTATGCGAGAACCATCTGGCGGACAGTCCGGAATCACCTGCCGGGCATGCAGGAACCACCTCTCAGATGTAACGGAACCACGAGCCGGACACGCTGGAACCACGTCCTGGACAGACTGGAACCACCTGCCGAGCACTCCGGAACCACCTGCTCGACTCGCACGACCCACGTGCTGGACACGCCAAAATGAACTTTCGGCTACACCAGAACCACTTACCCGACACTCCAGAATCACCTGCCTGGCATGCCAGAACCACCTCTCACACGTTCCAGAAGCACGTGCCGGACATGACGGAACGACCGATCTGACAGAACGGAACCACCTACCAGACACGCCGGAACCACCTGTTGAACACGCCACAGCCACCTGCTCGACTCGCCGGATCCACCGGCCGGACAGGCCAATATCAACTGCTGGCTATGCCAGAACCACCTGGGGGACAGTCCGGAATCACCTGCCAGCCATGGCGGAACCACCTCTCAGATGTACAAGAACCACGTGCCGGACAAGCTGGAAACACTTACTGGACAGACTGGAACCACCTGCCGGCCACGCCTGAACCACCTGCCGAGCACGACGGAACCACCTGCCGGACACGCCAAAATCACCTGCGGGGTACACCAGAACCACTTGGAGAACTCTCCGGGATGACCTGCCGGGCATGCTGGAACCACCTCTCAGACGTACCAGAAGCACGTGGCGGACACCCCAGCACCACCTGCCGGACAGGCCGCAACCACCTGCCGGACAGGCCGGAACCACCGGCTCGACCCGACGGAACCACCGCCAGACATGCAAAATCACCTGCCGGCTACGCCAGAACCACTTGGCGAACACTCCGGAATCACCTGCCGGGCATGCCGGAACCACCTCTCAGACATGCCAGAACCACGTGCCAATGACCCCGGAAGCACCTGTCGAGCACACCGGAACCACCTGCTCGACTCGCCAGAACCACCTGCCGGACACGCCAAAATCACCTGCCGGCTACGCCACAACCACTCGGCAGGCACTCCGGTATCAGCTGCCGGGCATGCCGGAACCGCCTCTCAGAGGTGCCAGAACCACATGCCGGAGAGACTGGAAGCAACTGCCGAACTCGCCGGAAACACCTGCTGGACATGCCGGAACCACCTGCCTGACAGTCCAAAATCATATGCCGGCTATGCCAAAACCACTTGGTGGACACTCCAGAATCTCCTGGAGGGCATGCCGGAACCACGTCATGGACAGACTGCAAACACCTGCCAGACACGCCAGAACCACCTTCTCGAGTCGCCAGAACCACCTGCCGGACACGCCAAAATCACCTGCCAGCTACGCCACAACCAGTTGGTGAACACTTCGGAATCACCTGCCGCGCTTGCCGGAACCACCTGCCGGTCACGCCAAAATCACCTGCCGAGTACGCCAGAAACACTTGGCGGACACTCCGGAATCACCTGCCGGGCATGCCAGAACCAGCTCTCAGAAACACCAGAACCACATGCTGGACACGCCGGAAGCACCTGCTGAGCATGCCTGAGCCACCTGCTCGACTCGCAAGAAACACCTGCCGGACACGCCAAAATCACCTGCCGAGTACGCCAGAACCACTTGGCGGACACTCCGGAATCACAGGTCGGGCATGCCAGAACCACCTCTCAGACTTGCCAGAACCATGTTCCGGACACGCCGGTACCACCTGCCGAGTATGCCGGAACCACCTGATCCACTCCCGAGGACCACCTGCTGGACACGCCAAAATCACCTGCTGGCTACGCCAGAACCACTCGGCAGACACTCCGGAATAACCTGCCAGGCATGCCGGAACCACCTATTAGACATGCCAGAAGGACGTGTCGGACACGCCGGAAACACCTACCGGACAGACCGGAACCACCTGCCAGACATCCCGGAACCACCTGCCGAGCACGCCGGAGCTGCGTGCTCGATAGGCCGGAACCACCTGCCAGACAGGCCAAAATCAACAGCTGGCTATGCTAGAAACACCTGGCGGACAGTCCAAAATCACCTGCCTGGCATGCAGGAACCACCTCTCAGACGTAACAGAACCACGTTCCGGACACGCTGGAACCACATCCTGGACAGACTGGAACCACCTGCCGAGCTCGCCGGAACCACCTGCTCGACTGGCAGGACAATCGTGCCGGACACGCCAAAAGGAACTGCCGGCTACACCAGAACCACTTAACCGACACTCCAGAATCACCTGCCTGGCATGCCAGAACCACCTCTCAGACGTGCCAGAAGCACGTGCCGGACATGCCGGAACGACCTACGGGACAGACCGGAACCACCTGCCTGACATGCCGGAACCACCTGCCGAGCACGCCAGAGCCACCTGCTCCCCTTGCCGGAACCACCTGCCAGACAGGCCAAAATCAACAGCTGGCTGTGCGAGAACCACCTGGGGGACAGTCCGGAATCACCTGCCAGCCATGGCGGAACCACCTCTCAGACGTACCAGAACCACGTGCCGGACAATCTGGAAACACGTACTGGACAGACTGGAACCACCTGCCGGCCACGCCTGAACCACCTGCCGAGCACGACGGAACCACCTGCCGGACACGCCAAAATCACCTGCGGGCTACTCCACAACCACTTGGAGGACTCTCCGGGATGACCTGCCGGGCATGCTGGAACCACCTCTCAGACGCGCCAGAACCATGTGGCAGACAGTCCGGAATCATCTGTTGGGCAAGTGGAACCACCTCTGAGACGTACCAGAACCACCTGCCGGACACGCCAAAATCACCTGCGGGGTACACCAGAACCACTTGGAGAACTCTCCGGGATGACCTGCCGGGCATGCTGGAACCACCTCTCAGACGTACCAGAAGCACGTGGCGGACACCCCAGCACCACCTGCCGGACAGACCGCAACCACCTGCCGGACAGGCCGGAACCACCGGCTCGACCCGACGGAACCACCGCCGGACATGCAAAATCACCTGCCGGCTACGCCAGAACCACTTGGCGAACACTCCGGAATCACCTGCCGGGCATGCCGGAACCACCTCTCAGACATGCCAGAACCACGTGCCAATGACCCCGGAAGCACCTGTCGAGCACGCCGGAACCACCTGCTCGACTCGCCAGAACCACCTGCCGGACACGCCAAAATCACCTGCCGGCTACGCCACAACCACTCGGCAGGCACTCCGGTATCAGCTGCCGGGCATGCCGGAACCACCTCTCAGAGGTGCCAGAACCACATGCCGGAGAGACTGGAAGCAACTGCCGAACTCGCCGGAAACACCTGCTGGACATGCCGGAACCACCTGCCTGACAGTCCAAAATCATATGCCGGCTATGCCAAAACCACTTGGTGGACGCTCCAGAATCTCCTGGAGGGCATGCCGGAACCACGTCATGGACAGACTGCAAACACATGCCAGACACGCCAGAACCACCTTCTCGAGTCGCCAGAACCACCTGCCGGACACGCCAAAATCACCTGCCGGCTACGCCACAACCAGTTGGTGAACACTTCGGAATCACCTGCCGCGCTTGCCGGAACCACCTGCCGGTCACGCCAAAATCACCTGCCGGCTACGCCAGAACCACTCGGCAGAGACTCAGGAGCCACCTCCAGGACAGACCGGAATCACCTGCCGGACACGCCGGGACCACCTGCTTGACTCGCCAGAACCACCTGCCGGACACGCCAAAATCACCAGCCGGCTACTCCACAACCACTTGTCGGACACTCCAGAATCACCTGCCGGGCATGTGGGAACCACCTCTCAGAGGTGCCACAGCAACATGCTGGAGATTGCGGAAGCACCTGCTGAGAAGGCCGGAAGTTCCTGATCCACTCCACAGAACCACCTGCTGGACACACCAAAATGACCTGCCGGCTACGCCACAACCAGTTGGTGAACACTTCGGAATCAACTGCCGGGCTTGCTGGAAGCACCTGCCGGTCACGCCAATATCACCTGCCAGCTACGCCAGAACCGCTTGGCGGACACTCCGGAAACACCTGTCGGGCCTGCCAGAACCACATCTCAGACGTGCCAGAACCATGTGCCCGAGATGCCGGAACCACACCCCGAACAGACTGAAACCACCTGCCAGACCCGCCTGAACCACCTGCCGAGCACACTGGAACCACCTGCTCGACTCGCCGGAACCACCTACCTGACACGCAAAAACCACCGGCCGGGTATGCCAGAACCACTTGGTGGTCACTCCGGAATCATCTGCCAGACATGCCAGAAGCAGCTCTCAGACACACCAGAACAACCTGCCGGAGACGCCAGAAGCACCTGCTGAGCATGCCTGAGCCACCTGCTCGACTCGCAAGAAACACCTGCCAGACACGCCAAAATCACCTGCCTGCTACACCAGAAGCACTTGGCAGACAAGCCGGAATCACGTGAAGGGCATGCCGTCACAATCTCTCAGACGTGCCAGAACCTCGTGCCGGACACCCCAGAACACCCTGCCGGACAGACAGGAACCACCTGCCGGACACGCCGGAACCACCGGCGCGACTCGCCGGAACCACCCCCGGACATGCAAAATCACCTGCCCGCTACACCAGAACCACTTGGCGCACAAGACGGAATCACGTGAAGGGCATGCTGGCACAACCTCACAGACGTGCCAGAACCTCCTGCCGGACACCTCAGAACCACCTGCCAGACAGACTGCAACCACCTGCCGGACACGCGGGAACCACCGGCTCGACCCGCCGGAACCACTGCCAGACATGCAAAATCACCTGCCGGCTACACCAGAACCACTTGGCAAACACTCCGGAATCACCTGAAGGGCATGCCGGAACCACCTCTCAGACATGCCAGAACCACGTGCCAATGACACCAGAAGCACCTGCCGAGCATGCCGGAACCACCTGCTCGACTCGCCAGAACCACCTGCCAGTCATGCAAAAATCACCTGCCGGCTTCGCCACAACCAGTTGGTGAACACTTCCCCATCACCTGCCGGGCTTGCTGGAACCACCTGCCGGTCACGTCAAAATCACCTGCCAACTACGCCAGAACCACTTGTCGACACTGCGGAAACACCTGTCGGGCCGGCCAGAACTACATCTCAGACGTGCCAGAACCTTGTGCGTGTGATGCCGGAACCACACCCCGAACAGACGGAAACCACCTGCCAGACCCGCCTGAACCACCTGCCGAGCACGCCGGAGCCACCTGTTCGACTCACCGGAAGCACCTGCCAGACAGGCCAAAATCAACAGCTGGCTATGCGAGAACCATCTGGCGGACAGTCCGGAATCACCTGCCGGGCATGCAGGAACCACCTCTCAGATGTAACGGAACCACGAGCCGGACACGCTGGAACCACGTCCTGGACAGACTGGAACCACCTGCCGAGCACTCCGGAACCACCTGCTCGACTCGCACGACCCACGTGCTGGACACGCCAAAATGAACTTTCGGCTACACCAGAACCACTTACCCGACACTCCAGAATCACCTGCCTGGCATGCCAGAACCACCTCTCACACGTTCCAGAAGCACGTGCCGGACATGACGGAACGACCGATCTGACAGAACGGAACCACCTACCAGACACGCCGGAACCACCTGTTGAACACGCCACAGCCACCTGCTCGACTCGCCGGATCCACCGGCCGGACAGGCCAATATCAACTGCTGGCTATGCCAGAACCACCTGGGGGACAGTCCGGAATCACCTGCCAGCCATGGCGGAACCACCTCTCAGACGTACAAGAACCACGTGCCGGACAAGCTGGAAACACTTACTGGACAGACTGGAACCACCTGCCGGCCACGCCTGAACCACCTGCCGAGCACGACGGAACCACCTGCCGGAGACGCCAAAATCACCTGCGGGGTACACCAGAACCACTTGGAGAACTCTCCGGGATGACCTGCCGGGCATGCTGGAACCACCTCTCAGACGTACCAGAAGCACGTGGCGGACACCCCAGCACCACCTGCCGGACAGGCCGCAACCACCTGCCGGACAGGCCGGAACCACCGGCTCGACCCGACGGAACCACCGCCAGACATGCAAAATCACCTGCCGGCTACGCCAGAACCACTTGGCGAACACTCCGGAATCACCTGCCGGGCATGCCGGAACCACCTCTCAGACATGCCAGAACCACGTGCCAATGACCCCGGAAGCACCTGTCGAGCACACCGGAACCACCTGCTCGACTCGCCAGAACCACCTGCCGGACACGCCAAAATCACCTGCCGGCTACGCCACAACCACTCGGCAGGCACTCCGGTATCAGCTGCCGGGCATGCCGGAACCGCCTCTCAGAGGTGCCAGAACCACATGCCGGAGAGACTGGAAGCAACTGCCGAACTCGCCGGAAACACCTGCTGGACATGCCGGAACCACCTGCCTGACAGTCCAAAATCATATGCCGGCTATGCCAAAACCACTTGGTGGACACTCCAGAATCTCCTGGAGGGCATGCCGGAACCACGTCATGGACAGACTGCAAACACCTGCCAGACACGCCAGAACCACCTTCTCGAGTCGCCAGAACCACCTGCCGGACACGCCAAAATCACCTGCCAGCTACGCCACAACCAGTTGGTGAACACTTCGGAATCACCTGCCGCGCTTGCCGGAACCACCTGCCGGTCACGCCAAAATCACCTGCCGAGTACGCCAGAAACACTTGGCGGACACTCCGGAATCACCTGCCGGGCATGCCAGAACCAGCTCTCAGAAACACCAGAACCACATGCTGGACACGCCGGAAGCACCTGCTGAGCATGCCTGAGCCACCTGCTCGACTCGCAAGAAACACCTGCCGGACACGCCAAAATCACCTGCCGAGTACGCCAGAACCACTTGGCGGACACTCCGGAATCACAGGTCGGGCATGCCAGAACCACCTCTCAGACTTGCCAGAACCATGTTCCGGACACGCCGGTACCACCTGCCGAGTATGCCGGAACCACCTGATCCACTCCCGAGGACCACCTGCTGGACACGCCAAAATCACCTGCTGGCTACGCCAGAACCACTCGGCAGACACTCCGGAATAACCTGCCAGGCATGCCGGAACCACCTATTAGACATGCCAGAAGGACGTGTCGGACACGCCGGAAACACCTACCGGACAGACCGGAACCACCTGCCAGACATCCCGGAACCACCTGCCGAGCACGCCGGAGCTGCGTGCTCGATAGGCCGGAACCACCTGCCAGACAGGCCAAAATCAACAGCTGGCTATGCTAGAAACACCTGGCGGACAGTCCAAAATCACCTGCCTGGCATGCAGGAACCACCTCTCAGACGTAACAGAACCACGTTCCGGACACGCTGGAACCACATCCTGGACAGACTGGAACCACCTGCCGAGCTCGCCGGAACCACCTGCTCGACTGGCAGGACAATCGTGCCGGACACGCCAAAAGGAACTGCCGGCTACACCAGAACCACTTAACCGACACTCCAGAATCACCTGCCTGGCATGCCAGAACCACCTCTCAGACGTGCCAGAAGCACGTGCCGGACATGCCGGAACGACCTACGGGACAGACCGGAACCACCTGCCTGACATGCCGGAACCACCTGCCGAGCACGCCAGAGCCACCTGCTCCCCTTGCCGGAACCACCTGCCAGACAGGCCAAAATCAACAGCTGGCTGTGCGAGAACCACCTGGGGGACAGTCCGGAATCACCTGCCAGCCATGGCGGAACCACCTCTCAGACGTACCAGAACCACGTGCCGGACAATCTGGAAACACGTACTGGACAGACTGGAACCACCTGCCGGCCACGCCTGAACCACCTGCCGAGCACGACGGAACCACCTGCCGGACACGCCAAAATCACCTGCGGGCTACTCCACAACCACTTGGAGGACTCTCCGGGATGACCTGCCGGGCATGCTGGAACCACCTCTCAGACGCGCCAGAACCATGTGGCAGACAGTCCGGAATCATCTGTTGGGCAAGTGGAACCACCTCTGAGACGTACCAGAACCACCTGCCGGACACGCCAAAATCACCTGCCGGCTACGCCAGAACCACTTGGCGGACACTCCGGAGTCACCTGCCGGGCATGCCAGCACAACATCTCAGAAGTGCCAGAAGCACGTGCCGGACAGGCCGGAACCATCTCCCGGACAGACTGGAACCACAGGAAACACTCGCCGGAACCACCTGCTTGACTCACCGGTCCCACCTGCAGGACACACCAAAATCACCTGCCTGCTACACCAGAACCACTTGGCGCACAAGCCGGAATCACGTGAAGGGCATGCCGGCACAACCTCACAGACGTGCCAGAACCTCCTGCCGGACACCTCAGAACCACCTGCCAGACAGACTGCAACCACCTGCCGGACACGCGGGAACCACCGGCTCGACCCGCCGGAACCACTGCCACACATGCAAAATCACCTGCCGGCTACACCAGAACCACTTGGCAAACACTCCGGAATCACCTGCCGGGCATGCCCGAACCACCTCTCAGACATGCCAGAACCACGTGCCAATGACACCAGAAGCACCTGCCGAGCATGCCGGAACCACCTGCTCGACTCGCCAGAACCACCTGCCAGTCATGCAAAAATCACCTGCCGGCTTCGCCACAACCAGTTGGTGAACACTTCCCCATCACCTGCCGGGCTTGCTGGAACCACCTGCCGGTCATGTCAAAATCACCTGCCAACTACGCCAGAACCACTTGTCGACACTGCGGAAACACCTGTCGGGCCGGCCAGAACTACATCTCAGACGTGCCAGAACCTTGTGCGTGTGATGCCGGAACCACACCCCGAACAGACGGAGACCACCTGCCAGACCCGCCTGAACCACCTGCCGAGCACGCCGGAGCCACCTGTTCGACTCACCGGAAGCACCTGCCAGACAGGCCAAAATCAACAGCTGGCTATGCGAGAACCATCTGGCGGACAGTCCGGAATCACCTGCCGGGCATGCAGGAACCAACTCTCAGATGTAACGGAACCACGAGCCGGACACGCTGGAACCACATCCTGGACAGACTGGAACCACCTGCCGAGCACTCCGGAACCACCTGCTCGACTCGCACGACCCACGTGCTGGACACGCCAAAATGAACTTTCGGCTACACCAGAACCACTTACCCGACACTCCAGAATCACCTGCCTGGCATGCCAGAACCACTTCTCACACGTTGCAGAAGCACGTGCCGGACATGCCGGAACGACCCATCGGACAGAACGGAACCACCTGCCAGACACGCCGGAACCACCTGCTGAACACGCCACAGCCACCTGCTCGACTCGCTGGATCCACCGGCCGGACAGGCCAATATCAACTGCTGGCTATGCCAGAACCACCTGGGGGACAGTCCGGAATCACCTGCCAGCCATGGCGGAACCACCTCTCAGACGTACAAGAACCACGTGCCGGACAAGCTGGAAACACTTACTGGACAGACTGGAACCACCTGCCGGCCACGCCTGAACCACCTGCTGAGCACGATGGAACCACCTGCCGGACACGCCAAAATCACCTGCGGGGTACACCAGAACCACTTGGAGAACTCTCCGGGATGACCTGCCGGGCATGCTGGAACCACCTCTCAGACGTACCAGAAGCACGTGGCGGACACCCCAGCACCACCTGCCGGACAGACCGCAACCACCGGCTCGACACGCCGGAACCACCGCCGGACATGCAAAATCACCTGCCGGCTACGCCAGAACCACTTGGCGAACACTCCGGAATCACCTGCCGGGCATGCCGGAACCACCTCTCAGACATGCCAGAACCACGTGCCAATGACCCCGGAAGCACCTGCCGAGCACGCCGGAACCACCTGCTCGACTCGCCAGAAACACCTGCCGGACACGCCAAAATCACCTGCCGGCTATGCCACAACCACTCGGCAGACACTCCGGTATCAGCTGCCGGGCATGCCGGAACCACCTCTCAGAGGTGCCAGAACCACATGACGGAGAGACTGGAAGCAAATCCCGAACTCGCCGGAAACACCTGCTCGACTCGCCAGAACCACCTGCCGGACACGCCAAAATCACCTGCCGGCTACGCCAGAACCACTCGGCAGAGACTCCGGAACCACCTCCAGGACAGACCGGAATCACCTGCCGGACACGCCGGAACCACCTGCTCGACTCGCCAGAACCACCTGCCGGACACGCCAAAATCACCTGCCGGCTACGCCAGAACCACTCGGCAGAGACTCCGGAACCACCTCCAGGACAGACCGGAATCACCTGCCGGACACGCCGGGACCACCTGCTTGACTCGCCAGAACCACCTGTCGGACACGCCAAAATCACCAGCCGGCTACTCCACAACCACTTGTCGGACACTCCAGAATCACCTGCCGGGCATGTGGGAACCACCTCTCAGAGGTGCCACAACAACATGCTGGAGACTGCGGAAGCACCTGCTGAGAAGGCCGGAAGTTCCTGATCCACTCCACAGAACCACCTGCTGGACACGCCAAAATGACCTGCCGGCTACACCACAACCAGTAGGTGAACACTTCGGAATCAACTGCCGGGCTTGCTGGAAGCACCTGCCGGTCACGCCAATATCACTTGCCAGCTACGCCAGAACCGCTTGGCGGACACTCCGGAAACACCTGTCGGGGCCTGCCAGAACCACATCTCAGACGTGCCAGAACCATGTGCCCGAGATGCCGGAACCACACCCCGAACAGACGGAGACCACCTGCCAGACCCGTCTGAACCACCTGCCGAGCACGCCGGAGCCACCTGTTCGACTCACCGGAAGCACCTGCCAGACAGGCCAAAATCAACAGCTGGCTATGCTAGAAACACCTGGCGGACTGTCCAAAATCACCTGCCTGGCGTGCAGGAACCACCTCTCAGACGTAACAGAACCACGTTCCGGACACGCTGGAACCACATCCTGGACAGACTGGAACCACCTGCCGAGCTCGCCGGAACCACCTGCTCGACTGGCAGGACAATCGTGCCGGACACGCCAAAAGGAACTGCCGGCTACACCAGAACCACTTAACCGACACTCCAGAATCACCTGCCTGGCATGCCAGAACCACCTCTCAGACGTGCCAGAAGCACGTGCCGGACATGCCGGAACGAACTACGGGACAGACCGGAACCACCTGCCTGACATGCCGGAACCACCTGCCGAGCACGCCAGAGCCACCTGCTCCCCTTGCCGGAACCACCTGCCAGACAGGCCAAAATCAACAGCTGGCTGTGCGAGAACCACCTGGGGGACAGTCCGGAATCACCTGCCAGCCATGGCGGAACCACCTCTCAGACGTACCAGAACCACGTGCCGGACAATCTGGAAACACGTACTGGACAGACTGGAACCACCTGCCGGCCACGCCTGAACCACCTGCCGAGCACGACGGAACCACCTGCCGGACACGCCAAAATCACCTGCGGGCTACTCCACAACCACTTGGAGGACTCTCCGGGATGACCTGCCGGGCATGCTGGAACCACCTCTCAGACGCGCCAGAACCATGTGGCAGACAGTCCGGAATCACCTGTTGGGCATGTGGAACCACCTCTGAGACGTACCAGAACCACCTGCCGGACACGCCAAAATCACCTGCCGGCTACGCCAGAACCACTTGGCGGACACTCCGGAATCACCTGCCGGGCATGCCAGCACAACCTCTCAGAAGTGCCAGAAGCACGTGCCGGACAGGCCGGAACCATCTCCCGGACAGACTGGAACCACAGGAAACACTCGCCGGAACCACCTGCTTGACTCACCGGTCCCACCTGCAGGACACACCAAAATCACCTGCCCGCTACACCAGAACCACTTGGCGCACAAGCCGGAATCACGTGAAGGGCATGCCGGCACAACCTCACAGACGTGCCAGAACCTCCTGCCGGACACCTCAGAACCACCTGCCAGACAGACTGCAACCACCTGCCGGACACGAGGGAACCACCGGCTCGACCCGCCGGAACCACTGCCAGACATGCAAAATCACCTGCCGGCTACACCAGAACCACTTGGCAAACACTCCGGAATCACCTGAAGGGCATGCCGGAACCACCTCTCAGACATGCCAGAACCACGTGCCAATGACACCAGAAGCACCTGCCGAGCATGCCGGAACCACCTGCTCGACTCGCCAGAACCACCTGCCAGTCATGCAAAAATCACCTGCCGGCTTCGCCACAACCAGTTGGTGAACACTTCCCCATCACCTGCCGGGCTTGCTGGAACCACCTGACGGTCACGTCAAAATCACCTGCCAACTACGCCAGAACCACTTGTCGACACTGCGGAAACACCTGTCGGGCCGGCCAGAACTACATCTCAGACGTGCCAGAACCCTGTGCCTCTGATGCCGGAACCACGCCCCGAACAGACGGAAACCACCTGCCAGACCCGCCTGAACCACCTGCCGAGCACGCCGGAGCCACCTGTTCGACTCACCGGAAGCACCTGCCAGACAGGCCAAAATCAACAGCTGGCTATGCGAGAACCATCTGGCGGACAGTCCGGAATCACCTGCCGGGCATGCAGGAACCACCTCTCAGATGTAACGGAACCACGAGCCGGACACGCTGGAACCACGTCCTGGACAGACTGGAACCACCTGCCGAGCACTCCGGAACCACCTGCTCGACTCGCACGACCCACGTGCTGGACACGCCAAAATGAACTTTCGGCTACACCAGAACCACTTACCCGACACTCCAGAATCACCTGCCTGGCATGCCAGAACCACCTCTCTCACGTTCCAGAAGCACGTGCCGGACATGCCGGAACGACCGATCGGACAGAACGGAACCACCTGCCAGACACGCCGGAACCACCTGCTGAACACGCCACAGCCACCTGCTCGACTCGCCGGATCCACTGGCCGGACAGGCCAATATCAACTGCTGGCTATGCCAGAACCACCTGGGGGACAGTCCGGAATCACCTGCCAGCCATGGCGGAACCACCTCTCAGACGTACAAGAACCATGTGCCGGACAAGCTGGAAACACTTACTGGACAGACTGGAACCACCTGCCGGCCACGCCTGAACCACCTGCCGAGCTCGATGGAACCACCTGCCGGACACGCCAAAATCACCTGCGGGGTACACCAGAACCACTTGGAGAACTCTCCGGGATGACCTGCCGGGCATGCTGGAACCACCTCTCAGACGTACCAGAAGCACGTGGCGGACACCCCAGCACCACCTGCCGGACAGACCGCAACCACCTGCCGGACAGGCCGGAACCACCGGCTCGACCCGACGGAACCACCGCCGGACATGCAAAATCACCTGCCGGCTACGCCAGAACCACTTGGCGAACACTCCGGAATCACCTGCCGGGCATGCCGGAACCACCTCTCAGACATGCCAGAACCACGTGCCAATGACCCCGGAAGCACCTGTCGAGCACGCCGGAACCACCTGCTCGACTCGCCAGAACCACCTGCCGGACACGCCAAAATCACCTGCCGGCTACGCCACAACCACTCGGCAGGCACTCCGGTATCAGCTGCCGGGCATGCCGGAACCACCTCTCAGAGGTGCCAGAACCACATGCCGGAGAGACTGGAAGCAACTGCCGAACTCGCCGGAAACACCTGCTGGACATGCCGGAACCACCTGCCTGACAGTCCAAAATCATATGCCGGCTATGCCAAAACCACTTGGTGGACGCTCCAGAATCTCCTGGAGGGCATGCCGGAACCACGTCATGGACAGACTGCAAACACCTGCCAGACACGCCAGAACCACCTTCTCGAGTCGCCAGAACCACCTGCCGGACACGCCAAAATCACCTGCCGGCTACGCCACAACCAGTTGGTGAACACTTCGGAATCACCTGCCGCGCTTGCCGGAACCACCTGCCGGTCACGCCAAAATCACCTGCCGGCTACGCCAGAACCACTCGGCAGAGACTCAGGAGCCACCTCCAGGACAGACCGGAATCACCTGCCGGACACGCCGGGACCACCTGCTTGACTCGCCAGAACCACCTGCCGGACACGCCAAAATCACCAGCCGGCTACTCCACAACCACTTGTCGGACACTCCAGAATCACCTGCCGGGCATGTGGGAACCACCTCTCAGAGGTGCCACAACAACATGCTGGAGATTGCGGAAGCACCTGCTGAGAAGGCCGGAAGTTCCTGATCCACTCCACAGAACCACCTGCTGGACACACCAAAATGACCTGCCGGCTACGCCACAACCAGTTGGTGAACACTTCGGAATCAACTGCCGGGCTTGCTGGAAGCACCTGCCGGTCACGCCAATATCACCTGCCAGCTACGCCAGAACCGCTTGGCGGACACTCCGGAAACACCTGTCGGGCCTGCCAGAACCACATCTCAGACGTGCCAGAACCATGTGCCCGAGATGCCGGAACCACACCCCGAACAGACTGAAACCACCTGCCAGACCCGCCTGAACCACCTGCCGAGCACACTGGAACCACCTGCTCGACTCGCCGGAACCACCTACCTGACACGCAAAAACCACCGGCCGGGTATGCCAGAACCACTTGGTGGTCACTCCGGAATCATCTGCCAGACATGCCAAAAGCAGCTCTCAGACACACCAGAACAACCTGCCGGAGACGCCAGAAGCACCTGCTGAGCATGCCTGAGCCACGTGCTCGACTCGCAAGAAACACCTGCCACACATGCCAAAATCACCTGCCGGCTACGTCAGAACCACTCGGCAGAGACACCGGAACCACCTCCAGGTCAGACCGGAATCACCTGCCGGACACGCCGGAACCACCTGCTTGACTCGCCAGAACCACCTGCCGGACACGCCAAAATCACCTGCCGGCTACGCCAGAACCACTTGGCGGACACTCCGGAGTCACCTGCCGGGCATGCCAGCACAGCATCTCAGAAGTGCCAGAAGCACGTGCCGGACAGGCCGGAACCATCTCCCGGACAGACTGGAACCACAGGAAACACTCGCCGGAACCACCTGCTTGACTCACCGGTCCCACCTGCAGGACACACCAAAATCACCTGCCCGCTACACCAGAACCACTTGGCGCACAAGCCGGAATCACGTGAAGGGCATGCCGGCACAACCTCACAGACGTGCCAGAACCTCCTGCCGGACACCTCAGAACCACCTGCCAGACAGACTGCAACCACCTGCCGGACACGCGGGAACCACCGGCTCGACCCGCCGGAACCACTGCCACACATGCAAAATCACCTGCCGGCTACACCAGAACCACTTGGCAAACACTCCGGAATCACCTGCCGGGCATGCCCGAACCACCTCTCAGACATGCCAGAACCACGTGCCAATGACACCAGAAGCACCTGCCGAGCATGCCGGAACCACCTGCTCGACTCGCCAGAACCACCTGCCAGTCATGCAAAAATCACCTGCCGGCTTCGCCACAACCAGTTGGTGAACACTTCCCCATCACCTGCCGGGCTTGCTGGAACCACCTGCCGGTCATGTCAAAATCACCTGCCAACTACGCCAGAACCACTTGTCGACACTGCGGAAACACCTGTCGGGCCGGCCAGAACTACATCTCAGACGTGCCAGAACCTTGTGCGTGTGATGCCGGAACCACACCCCGAACAGACGGAGACCACCTGCCAGACCCGCCTGAACCACCTGCCGAGCACGCCGGAGCCACCTGTTCGACTCACCGGAAGCACCTGCCAGACAGGCCAAAATCAACAGCTGGCTATGCGAGAACCATCTGGCGGACAGTCCGGAATCACCTGCCGGGCATGCAGGAACCAACTCTCAGATGTAACGGAACCACGAGCCGGACACGCTGGAACCACATCCTGGACAGACTGGAACCACCTGCCGAGCACTCCGGAACCACCTGCTCGACTCGCACGACCCACGTGCTGGACACGCCAAAATGAACTTTCGGCTACACCAGAACCACTTACCCGACACTCCAGAATCACCTGCCTGGCATGCCAGAACCACTTCTCACACGTTGCAGAAGCACGTGCCGGACATGCCGGAACGACCCATCGGACAGAACGGAACCACCTGCCAGACACGCCGGAACCACCTGCTGAACACGCCACAGCCACCTGCTCGACTCGCTGGATCCACCGGCCGGACAGGCCAATATCAACTGCTGGCTATGCCAGAACCACCTGGGGGACAGTCCGGAATCACCTGCCAGCCATGGCGGAACCACCTCTCAGACGTACAAGAACCACGTGCCGGACAAGCTGGAAACACTTACTGGACAGACTGGAACCACCTGCCGGCCACGCCTGAACCACCTGCCGAGCACGATGGAACCACCTGCCGGACACGCCAAAATCACCTGCGGGGTACACCAGAACCACTTGGAGAACTCTCCGGGATGACCTGCCGGGCATGCTGGAACCACCTCTCAGACGTACCAGAAGCACGTGGCGGACACCCAAGCACCACCTGCCGGACAGACCGCAACCACCGGCTCGACACGCCGGAACCACCGCCGGACATGCAAAATCACCTGCCGGCTACGCCAGAACCACTTGGCGAACACTCCGGAATCACCTGCCGGGCATGCCGGAACCACCTCTCAGACATGCCAGAAACACGTGCCAATGACCCCGGAAGCACCTGCCGAGCACGCCGGAACCACCTGCTCGACTCGCCAGAAACACCTGCCGGACACGCCAAAATCACCTGCCGGCTATGCCACAACCACTCGGCAGACACTCCGGTATCAGCTGCCGGGCATGCCGGAAACACCTCTCAGAGGTGCCAGAACCACATGACGGAGAGACTGGAAGCAAATCCCGAACTCGCCGGAAACACCTGCTCGACTCGCCAGAACCACCTGCCGGACACGCCAAAATCACCTGCCGGCTACGCCAGAACCACTCGGCAGAGACTCCGGAACCACCTCCAGGACAGACCGGAATCACCTGCCGGACACGCCGGAACCACCTGCTCGACTCGCCAGAACCACCTGCCGGACACGCCAAAATCACCTGCCGGCTACGCCAGAACCACTCGGCAGAGACTCCGGAACCACCTCCAGGACAGACCGGAATCACCTGCCGGACACGCCGGGACCACCTGCTTGACTCGCCAGAACCACCTGTCGGACACGCCAAAATCACCAGCCGGCTACTCCACAACCACTTGTCGGACACTCCAGAATCACCTGCCGGGCATGTGGGAACCACCTCTCAGAGGTGCCACAACAACATGCTGGAGACTGCGGAAGCACCTGCTGAGAAGGCCGGAAGTTCCTGATCCACTCCACAGAACCACCTGCTGGACACGCCAAAATGACCTGCCGGCTACACCACAACCAGTAGGTGAACACTTCGGAATCAACTGCCGGGCTTGCTGGAAGCACCTGCCGGTCACGCCAATATCACTTGCCAGCTACGCCAGAACCGCTTGGCGGACACTCCGGAAACACCTGTCGGGCCTGCCAGAACCACATCTCAGACGTGCCAGAACCATGTGCCCGAGATGCCGGAACCACACCCCGAACAGACGGAGACCACCTGCCAGACCCGTCTGAACCACCTGCCGAGCACGCCGGAGCCACCTGTTCGACTCACCGGAAGCACCTGCCAGACAGGCCAAAATCAACAGCTGGCTATGCTAGAAACACCTGGCGGACTGTCCAAAATCACCTGCCTGGCGTGCAGGAACAACCTCTCAGACGTAACAGAACCACGTTCCGGACACGCTGGAACCACATCCTGGACAGACTGGAACCACCTGCCGAGCTCGCCGGAACCACCTGCTCGACTGGCAGGACAATCGTGCCGGACACGCCAAAAGGAACTGCCGGCTACACCAGAACCACTTAACCGACACTCCAGAATCACCTGCCTGGCATGCCAGAACCACCTCTCAGACGTGCCAGAAGCACGTGCCGGACATGCCGGAACGAACTACGGGACAGACCGGAACCACCTGCCTGACATGCCGGAACCACCTGCCGAGCACGCCAGAGCCACCTGCTCCCCTTGCCGGAACCACCTGCCAGACAGGCCAAAATCAACAGCTGGCTGTGCGAGAACCACCTGGGGGACAGTCCGGAATCACCTGCCAGCCATGGCGGAACCACCTCTCAGACGTACCAGAACCACGTGCCGGACAATCTGGAAACACGTACTGGACAGACTGGAACCACCTGCCGGCCACGCCTGAACCACCTGCCGAGCATGATGGAACCACCTGCCGGACATGCCAAAATCACCTGCCGGCTACACCAGAACCACTTGGAGAACTCTCCGGGATGACCTGCCGGGCATGCTGGAACCACCTCTCAGACGTACCAGAAGCACGTGGCGGACAACCCAGCACCACCTGCCGGACAGACCGCAACCACCTGCCGGACAGGCCGGAACCACCGGCTCGACACGCCGGAACCACCGCCGGACATGCAAAATCACCTGCCGGCTACGCCAGAACCACTTGGCGAACACTCCGGAATCACCTGCCGGGCATGCCGGAACCACCTCTCAGACATGCCAGAACCACGTGCCAATGACCCCGGAAGCACCCGCCGAGCATGCCGGAACCACCTGCTAGACTCGCCAGAACCACCTGACGGACACGCAAAAATCACCTGCCGGCTATGCCACAACCACTCGGCAGGCACTCTGGTATCAGCTGCCGGGCATGCCGGAACCACCTCTCAGAGGTGCCAGAACCACATGCCGGAGAGACTGGAAGCAACTGCCGAACTCGCCGGAAACACCTGCTGGACATGCCGGAACCAGCTGCCTGACAGTCCAAAATCATATGCCGGCTATGCCAAAACCACTTGGTGGACACTCCAGAATCACCTGGAGGGCATGCCGGAACCACGTCATGGACAGACTGCAAACACCTGCCGGACACGCAGGAAGCACCTGCTCGACTCGCCAGAACCACCTGCCGGACACGCCAAAATCACCTGCCGGCTACGCCAGAACCACTCGGCAGAGACTCCGGAACCACCTCCAGGACAGACCGGAATCACCTGCCGGACACGCCGGGACCACCTGCTTGACTAGCCAGAACCTCCTTCCGGACACGCCAAAATCACCAGCCGGCTACTCCACAACCACTTGTCGGACACTCCAGAATCACCTGCCGGGCATGTGGGAACCACCTCTCAGAGGTGCCACAACAACATGCTGGAGACTGCGGAAGCACCTGCTGAGAAGCCCGGAAGTTCCTGATCCACTCCACAGAACCACCTGCTGGACACGCCAAAATCACCTGCCGGCTACGCCACAACCAGTTGGTGAACACTTCGGAATCAACTGCCGGGCTTGCTGGAAGCACCTGCCGGTCACGCCAATATCACCTGCCAGCTACGCCAGAACCGCTTGGCGGACACTCCGGAAACACCTGTCGGGCCTGCCAGAACCACATCTCAGACGTGCCAGAACCATGTGCCCGAGATGCCGGAACCACACCCCGAACAGACTGAAACCACCTGCCAGACCCGCCTGAACCACCTGCCGAGCACACTGGAACCACCTGCTCGACTCGCCGGAACCACCTAACTGACACGCAAAAACCACCGGCCGGGTATGCCAGAACCACTTGGTGGTCACTCCGGAATCATCTGCCAGACATGCCAGAAGCAGCTCTCAGACACACCAGCACAACCTGCCGGAGACGCCAGAAGCACCTGCTGAGCATGCCTGAGCCACCTGCTCGACTCGCAAGAAACACCTGCCAGACACGCCAAAATCACCTGCCTGCTACACCAGAAGCACTTGGCAGACAAGCCGGAATCAGGTGAAGGGCATGCCGTCACAATCTCTCAGACGTGCCAGAACCTCGTGCCGGACACCCCAGAACACCCTGCCGGACAGACCGGAACCACCTGCCGGACACGCCGGAACCACCGGCGCGACTCGCCGGAACCACCCCCGGACATGCAAAATCTCCTGCCGGCTACGCCAGAAACACTTGGCGAACACACCGGAATCACCTGCCGGGCATGTCGGAAGCACCTCTCAGACATGTCAGAACCACGTGCCAAGGACACCGGAAGCACCTGCCGAGCACGCCGGAACCACCTGCTCGACTCGCCAGAACCACCTGCCGCACAAGCCAAAATCACCTGCCAGGTATGCCAGAACCACTTTGTGGACACTCCGAAATCATCTGCCGGACATGCCAGAACCAGCTCTCAGACACCCCAGAACCACATGCCGGACACGCCGGAAGCACCTGCTGAGCATGCCTGAGCCACCTGCTCGACTCGCAAGAAACACCTGCCGGACACGCCAAAATCACCTGCCGAGTACGCCAGAACCACTTGGCGGACACTCCGGAATCACAGGTCGGGCATGCCGGAACCACCTCTCAGACTTGCCAGAACCATGTTCCGGACACGCCGGTACCACCTGCCGAGTATGCCGGAACCACCTGATCCACTCCCGAGGACCACCTGCTGGACACGCCAAAATCACCTGCTGGCTACGCCAGAACCACTCGGCAGACACTCCGGAATAAGCTGCCGGGCATGCCGGAACCACCTCTTAGACATGCAAGAAGGACGTGTCGGACACGCCGGAAACACCTACCGGACAGACCGGAACCACCTGCCAGACATCCCGGAACCACCTGCCGAGCACGCCGGAGCCGCCTGCTCGATAGGCCGGAACCACCTGCCAGACAGGCCAAAATCAACAGCTGGCTATGCTAGAAACACCTGGCGGACTGTCCAAAATCACCTGCCTGGCGTGCAGGAACCACCTCTCAGACGTAACAGAACCACGTTCCGGACACGCTGGAACCACATCCTGGACAGACTGGAACCACCTGCCGAGCTCGCCGGAACCACCTGCTCGACTGGCAGGACAATCGTGCCGGACACGCCAAAAGGAACTTTCGGCTACACCAGAACCACTTAACCGACACTCCAGAATCACCTGCCTGGCATGCCAGAACCACCTCTCACACGTTCCAGAAGCACGTGCCGGACATGCCGGAACGACCGATCGGACAGAACGGAACCACCTGCCAGACACGCCGGAACCACCTGCTGAACACGCCACAGCCACCTGCTCGACTCGCCGGATCCACCGGCCGGACAGGCCAATATCAACTGCTGGCTATGCCAGAACCACCTGGGGGACAGTCCGGAATCACCTGCCAGCCATGGCGGAACCACCTCTCAGACGTACAAGAACCGCGTGCTGGACAAGCTGGAAACACTTACTGGACAGACTGGAACCACCTGCCGGCCACGCCTGAACCACCTGCCGAGCACGATGGAACCACCTGCCGGACACGCCAAAATCACCTGCGGGCTACACCAGAACCACTTGGAGAACTCTCCGGGATGACCTGCCGGGCATGCTGGAACCACCTCTCAGACGTACCAGAAGCACGTGGCGGACACCCCAGCACCACCTGCCGGACAGACCGCAACCACCTGCCGGACAGGCCGGAACCACCGGCTCGACCCGACGGAACCACCGCCAGACATGCAAAATCACCTGCCGGCTACGCCAGAACCACTTGGCGAACACTCCGGAATCACCTGCCGGGCATGCCGGAACCACCTCTCAGACATGCCAGAACCACGTGCCAATGACCCCGGAAGCACCCGCCGAGCACGCCGGAACCACCTGCCGAGCACGACGGAACCACCTGCCGGACACGCCAAAATCACCTGCGGGCTACTCCACAACCACTTGGAGGACTCTCCGGGATGACCTGCCGGGCATGCTGGAACCACCTCTCAGACGCGCCAGAACCATGTGGCAGACAGTCCGGAATCACCTGTTGGGCAAGTGGAACCACCTCTGAGACGTACCAGAACCAACTGCCGGACACGCCAAAATCACCTGCCGGCTACGCCAGAACCACTTGGCGGACACTCCGGAATCAGCTGCCGGGCATGCCAGCACAACCTCTCAGAAGTGCCAGAAGCACGTGCCGGACAGGCTGGAACCATCTCCCGGACAGACTGGAACCACAGGAAACACTCGCCGGAACCACCTGCTTGACTCACCGGTCCCACCTGCAGGACACACCAAAATCACCTGCCTGCTACACCAGAACCACTTGGGGCACAAGCCGGAATCACGTGAAGGGCATGCCGGCACAACCTCACAGACGTGCCAGAACCTCCTGCCGGACACCTCAGAACCACCTGCCAGACAGACTGCAACCACCTGCCGGACACGCGGGAACCACCGGCACGACCCGCCGGAACCACTGCCAGACATGCAAAATCACCTGCCGGCTACACCAGAACCACTTGGCAAACACTCCGGAATCACCTGCCGGGCATGCCGGAACCACCTGTCAGACATGCCAGAACCACGTGCCAATGACACCAGAAGCACCTGCCGAGCATGCCGGAACCACCTGCTCGACTCGCCAGAACCACCTGCCGGACACGCCAAAATCACCTGCCGGCTACGCCACAACCACTCGGCAGACACTCCGGTATCAGCTGCCGGGCATGCCGGAACCACCTCTCAGAGGTGCCGGAACCACATGACAGAGAGACTGGAAGCAACTGCCGAACTCGCCGGAAACACCTGCTGGACATGCCGGAACCACCTACCTGACAGTCCAAAATCATATGCCGGCTATGCCAAAACCACTTGGTGGACACTCCAGAATCACCTGGAGGGCATGCCGGAACCACATCATGGACAGACTGCAAACACCTGCCGGACACGCCGGAAGCACCTGCTCGACTCGCCAGAACCACCTGCCGGACATGCCAAAATCACCTGCCGGCTACGCCAGAACCAATCGGCAGAGACTCAGGAGCCACCTCCAGGACAGACCGGAATCACCTGCCGGACACGCCGGGACCACCTGCTTGACTCGCCAGAACCACCTGCCGGACACGCCAAAATCACCAGCCGGCTACTCCACAACCACTTGTCGGACACTCCAGACTCACCTGCCGGGCATGTGGGAACCACCTCTCAGAGGTGCCACAACAACATGCTGGAGATTGCGGAAGCACCTGCTGAGAAGGCCGCAAGTTCCTGATCCACTCCACAGAACCACCTGCTGGACACACCAAAATGACCTGCCGGCTACGCCACAACCAGTTGGTGAACACTTCGGAATCAACTGCCGGGCTTGCTGGAAGCACCTGCCGGTCACGCCAATATCACCTGCCAGCTACGCCAGAACCGCTTGGCGGACACTCCGGAAACACCTGTCGGGCCTGCCAGAACCACATCTCAGACGTGCCAGAACCATGTGCCCGAGATGCCGGAACCACACCCCGAACAGACTGAAACCACCTGCCAGACCCGCCTGAACCACCTGCCGAGCACACTGGAACCACCTGCTCGACTCGCCGGAACCACCTACCTGACACGCAAAAACCACCGGCCGGGTATGCCAGAACCACTTGGTGGTCACTCCGGAATCATCTGCCAGACATGCCAGAAGCAGCTCTCAGACACACCAGAACAACCTGCCGGAGACGCCAGAAGCACCTGCTGAGCATGCCTGAGCCACCTGCTCGACTCGCAAGAAACACCTGCCAGACACGCCAAAATCACCTGCCTGCTACACCAGAAGCACTTGGCAGACAAGCCGGAATCACGTGAAGGGCATGCCGTCACAATCTCTCAGACGTGCCAGAACCTCGTGCCGGACACCCCAGAACACCCTGCCGGACAGACAGGAACCACCTGCCGGACACGCCGGAACCACCGGCGCGACTCGCCGGAACCACCCCCGGACATGCAAAATCACCTGCCGGCTACGCCAGAAACACTTGGCGAACACACCGGAATCACCTGCCGAGCACACCAGAACCACCTTCTCGACTCGCCAGAACCACCTGCCGCACACGCCAAAATCACCTGCCAGGTATGCCAGAACCACTTTGTGGACACTCCGAAATCATCTGCCGGACATGCCAGAACCAGCTCTCAGACACCCCAGAACCACATGCCGGACACGCCGGAAGCACCTGCTGAGTATGCCTGAGCCACCTGCTCGACTCGCAAGAAACACCTGCCGGACACGCCAAAATCACCTGCCGAGTACGCCAGAACCACTTGGCGGACACTCCGGAATCACAGGTCGGGCATGCCGGAACCACCTCTCAGACTTGCCAGAACCATGTTCCGGACACGCCGGTACCAACTGCCGAGTATGCCGGAACCACCTGATCCACTTCCGAGAACCACCTGCTGGACACGCCAAAATCACCTGCTGGCTACGCCAGAACCACTCGGCAGACACTCCGGAATAACCTGCCGGGCATGCCGGAACCACCTCTTAGACATGCCAGAAGGACGTGTCGGACACGCCGGAAACACCTACCGGACAGTCCGGAACCACCTGCCAGACATCCCGGAACCACCTGCCGAGCACGCCGGAGCCGCCTGCTCGATAGGCCGGAACCACCTGCCAGACAGGCCAAAATCAACAGCTGGCTATGCTAGAAACACCTGGCGGACAGTCCAAAATCACCTGCCTGGCATGCAGGAACCTCCTCTCAGACGTAACAGAACCACGTTCCGGACACGCTGGAACCACATCCTGGACAGACTGGAACCACCTGCCGAGCTCGCCGGAACCACCTGCTCGACTGGCAGGACAATCGTGCCGGACACGCCAAAAGGAACTGCCGGCTACACCAGAACCACTTAACCGACACTCCAGAATCACCTGCCTGGCATGCCAGAACCACCTCTCAGACGTGCCAGAAGCACGTGCCGGACATGCCGGGACGACCTATGGGACAGACCGGAACCACCTGCCTGACATGCCGGAACCACCTGCCGAGCACGCCAGAGCCACCTGCTCCCCTTGCCGGAACCACCTGCCAGACAGGCCAAAATCAACAGCTGGCTGTGCGAGAACCACCTGGGGGACAGTCCGGAATCACCTGCCAGCCATGGCGGAACCACCTCTCAGACGTACCAGAACCACGTGCCGGACAATCTGGAAACACGTACTGGACAGACTGGAACCACCTGCCGGCCACGCCTGAACCACCTGCCGAGCACGACAGAACCACCTGCCGGACACGCCAAAATCACCTGCGGGCTACTCCACAACCACTTGGAGGACTCTCCGGGATGACCTGCCGGGCATGCTGGAACCACCTCTCAGACGCGCCAGAACCATGTGGCAGACGGTCCGGAATCACCTGTTGGGCATGTGGAACCACCTCTGAGACGTACCAGAACCACCTGCCGGACACGCCAAAATCACCTGCCGGCTACGCCAGAACCACTTGGCGGACACTCCGGAATCACCTGCCGGGCATGCCAGCACAACCTCTCAGAAGTGCCAGAAGCACGTGCCGGACAGGCCGGAACCATCTCCCGGACAGACTGGAACCACAGGAAACACTCGCCGGAACCACCTGCTTGACTCACCGGTCCCACCTGCAGGACACACCAAAATCACCTGCCCGCTACACCAGAACCACTTGGCGCACAAGCCGGAATCACGTGAAGGGCATGCCGGCACAACCTCACAGACGTGCCAGAACCTCCTGCCGGACACCTCAGAACCACCTGCCAGACAGACTGCAACCACCTGCCGGACACGCGGGAACCACCGGCTCGACCCGCCGGAACCACTGCCAGACATGCAAAATCACCTGCCGGCTACACCAGAACCACTTGGCAAACAATCCGGAATCACCTGAAGGGCATGCCGGAACCACCTCTCAGACATGCCAGAACCACGTGCCAATGACACCAGAAGCACCTGCCGAGCATGCCGGAACCACCTGCTCGACTCGCCAGAACCACCTGCCAGTCATGCAAAAATCACCTGCCGGCTTCGCCACAACCAGTTGGTGAACACTTCCCCATCACCTGCCGGGCTTGCTGGAACCACCTGCCGGTCACGTCAAAATCACCTGCCAACTACGCCAGAACCACTTGTCGACACTGCGGAAACACCTGTCGGGCCGGCCAGAACTACATCTCAGACGTGCCAGAACCTTGTGCGTGTGATGCCGGAACCACACCCCGAACAGACGGAAACCACCTGCCAGACCCGCCTGAACCACCTGCCGAGCACGCCGGAGCCACCTGTTCGACTCACCGGAAGCACCTGCCAGACAGGCCAAAATCAACAGCTGGCTATGCGAGAACCATCTGGCGGACAGTCCGGAATCACCTGCCGGGCATGCAGGAACCACCTCTCAGATGTAACGGAACCACGAGCCGGACACGCTGGAACCACGTCCTGGACAGACTGGAACCACCTGCCGAGCACTCCGGAACCACCTGCTCGACTCGCACGACCCACGTGCTGGACACGCCAAAATGAACTTTCGGCTACACCAGAACCACTTACCCGACACTCCAGAATCACCTGCCTGGCATGCCAGAACCACCTCTCACACGTTCCAGAAGCACGTGCCGGACATGCCGGAACGACCGATCGGACAGAACGGAACCACCTGCCAGACACGCCGGAACCACCTGCTGAACACGCCACAGCCACCTGCTCGACTCGCCGGATCCACCGGCCGGACAGGCCAATATCAACTGCTGGCTATGCCAGAACCACCTGGGGGACAGTCCGGAATCACCTGCCAGCCATGGCGGAACCACCTCTCAGACGTACAAGAACCACGTGCCGGACAAGCTGGAAACACTTACTGGACAGACTGGAACCACCTGCCGGCCACTCCTGAACCACCTGCCGAGCACGACGGAACCACCTGCCGGACACGCCAAAATCACCTGCGGGGTACACCAGAACCACTTGGAGAACTCTCCGGGATGACCTGCCGGGCATGCTGGAACCACCTCTCAGACGTACCAGAAGCACGTGGCGGACACCCCAGCACCACCTGCCGGACAGACCGCAACCACCTGCCGGACAGGCCGGAACCACCGGCTCGACCCGACGGAACCACCGCCAGACATGCAAAATCACCTGCCGGCTACGCCAGAACCACTTGGCGAACACTCCGGAATCACCTGCCGGGCATGCCGGAACCACCTCTCAGACATGCCAGAAACACGTGCCAATGACCCCGGAAGCACCTGTCGAGCACGCCGGAACCACCTGCTCGACTCGCCAGAACCACCTGCCGGACACGCCAAAATCACCTGCCGGCTACGCCACAACCACTCGGCAGGCACTCCGGTATCAGCTGCCGGGCATGCCGGAACCACCTCTCAGAGGTGCCAGAACCACATGCCGGAGAGACTGGAAGCAACTGCCGAACTCGCCGGAAACACCTGCTGGACATGCCGGAACCACCTGCCTGACAGTCCAAAATCATATGCCGGCTATGCCAAAACCACTTGGTGGACGCTCCAGAATCTTCTGGAGGGCATGCCGGAACCACGTCATGGACAGACTGCAAACACCTGCCAGACACGCCAGAACCACCTTCTCGAGTCGCCAGAACCACCTGCCGGACACGCCAAAATCACCTGCCGGCTACGCCACAAACAGTTGGTGAACACTTCGGAATCACCTGCCGCGCTTGCCGGAACCACCTGCCGGTCACGCCAAAATCACCTGCCGGCTACGCCAGAACCACTCGGCAGAGACTCCGGAACCACCTCCAGGACAGACCAGAATCACCTGCCGGACACGCCGGAACCACCTGCTCGACTCGCCAGAGCCACCTGCCGGACACGCCAAAGTCACCTGCCGGCTACGCCAGAACCACTCGGCAGAGACTCCGGAACCACCTCCAGGACAGACCGGAATCACCTGCCGGACACGCCGGGACCGCCTGCTTGACTCGCCAGAACCACCTGCCGGACACGCCAAAATCACCAGCCGGCTACTCCACAACCACTTGTCGAACACTCCAGAATCACCTGCCGGGCATGTTGGAAGCACCTCTCAGACGCGCCAGAACCATGTGGCAGAGAGTCCGGAATCACCTGTTGCGCATGTGGAACCACCTCTGAGACGTACCAGAACCACCTGCCGGACACGCCAAAATCACCTGCCGGCTATGCCAGAACCACTTGGCGGACACTCCGGAATCACCTGCCGGGCATGCCAGAACCAGCTCTCAGAAACACCAGAACCACATGCTGGACACGCCGGAAGCACCTGCTGAGCATGCCTGAGCCACCTGCTCGACTCGCAAGAAACACCTGCCAGACACGCCAAAATCACCTGCCTGCTACACCAGAAGCACTTGGCAGACAAGCCGGAATCACGTGAAGGGCATGCCGTCACAATCTCTCAGACGTGCCAGAACCTCGTGCCGGACACCCCAGAACACCCTGCCGGACAGACAGGAACCACCTGCCGGACACGCCGGAACCACCGGCGCGACTCGCCGGAACCACCCCCGGACATGCAAAATCACCTGCCGGCTACGCCAGAAACACTTGGCGAACACACCGGAATCACCTGCCGAGCACACCGGAACCACCTTCTCGACTCGCCAGAACCACCTGTCGCACACGCCAAAATCACCTGCCAGGTATGCCAGAACCACTTTGTGGACACTCCGAAATCATCTGCCGGACATGCCAGAACCAGCTCTCAGACACCCCAGAACCACATGCCGGACACGCCGGAAGCACCTGCTGAGCATGCCTGAGCCACCTGCTCGACTCGCAAGAAACACCTGCCGGACACGCCAAAATCACCTGCCGAGTACGCCAGAACCACTTGGCGGACACTCCGGAATCACAGGTCGGGCATGCCGGAACCACCTCTCAGACTTGCCAGAACCATGTTCCGGACACGCCGGTACCACCTGCCGAGTATGCCGGAACCACCTGATCCACTCCCGAGAACCACCTGCTGGACACGCCAAAATCACCTGCTGGCTACGCCAGAACCACTCGGCAGACACTCCGGAATAACCTGCCGGGCATGCCGGAACCACCTCTTAGACATGCCAGAAGGATGTGTCGGACACGCCGGAAACACCTACCGGACAGACCGGAACCACCTGCCAGACATCCCGGAACCACCTGCCGAGCACGCCGGAGCCGCCTGCTCGATAGGCCGGAACCACCTGCCAGACAGGCCAAAATCAACAGCTGGCTATGCTAGAAACACCTGGCGGACAGTCCAAAATCACCTGCCTGGCATGCAGGAACCACCTCTCAGACGTAACAGAACCACGTTCCGGACACGCTGGAACCACATCCTGGACAGACTGGAACCACCTGCCGAGCTCGCCGGAACCACCTGCTCGACTGGCAGGACAATCGTGCCGGACACGCCAAAAGGAACTGCCGGCTACACCAGAACCACTTAACCGACACTCCAGAATCACCTGCCTGGCATGCCAGAACCACCTCTCAGACGTGCCAGAAGCACGTGCCGGACATGCCGGAACGACCTACGGGACAGACCGGAACCACCTGCCTGACATGCCGGAACCACCTGCCGAGCACGCCAGAGCCACCTGCTCCCCTTGCCGGAACCACCTGCCAGACAGGCCAAAATCAACAGCTGGCTGTGCGAGAACCACCTGGGGGACAGTCCGGAATCACCTGCCAGCCATGGCGGAACCACCTCTCAGACGTACCAGAACCACGTGCCGGACAATCTGGAAACACGTACTGGACAGACTGGAACCACCTGCCGGCCACGCCTGAACCACCTGCCGAGCACGACGGAACCACCTGCCGGACACGCCAAAATCACCTGCGGGCTACTCCACAACCACTTGGAGGACTCTCCGGGATGACCTGCCGGGCATGCTGGAACCACCTCTCAGACGCGCCAGAACCATGTGGCAGACAGTCCGGAATCACCTGTTGGGCATGTGGAACCACCTCTGAGACGTACCAGAACCACCTGCCGGACACGCCAAAATCACCTGCCGGCTACGCCAGAACCACTTGGCGGACACTCCGGAATCACCTGCCGGGCATGCCAGCACAACCTCTCAGAAGTGCCAGAAGCACGTGCCGGACAGGCCGGAACCATCTCCCGGACAGACTGGAACCACAGGAAACACTCGCCGGAACCACCTGCTTGACTCACCGGTCCCACCTGCAGGACACACCAAAATCACCTGCCCGCTACACCAGAACCACTTGGCGCACAAGCCGGAATCACGTGAAGGGCATGCCGGCACAACCTCACAGACGTGCCAGAACCTCCTGCCGGACACCTCAGAACCACCTGCCAGACAGACTGCAACCACCTGCCGGACACGCGGGAACCACCGGCTCGACCCGCCGGAACCACTGCCAGACATGCAAAATCACCTGCCGGCTACACCAGAACCACTTGGCAAACAATCCGGAATCACCTGCCGGGCATGCCGGAACCACCTCTCAGACATGCCAGAACCACGTGCCAATGACACCAGAAGCACCTGCCGAGCATGCCGGAACCACCTGCTCGACTCGCCAGAACCACCTGCCAGTCATGCAAAAATCACCTGCCGGCTTCGCCACAACCAGTTGGTGAACACTTCCCCATCACCTGCCGGGCTTGCTGGAACCACCTGCCGGTCACGTCAAAATCACCTGCCAACTACGCCAGAACCACTTGTCGACACTGCGGAAACACCTGTCGGGCCGGCCAGAACTACATCTCAGACGTGCCAGAACCTTGTGCGTGTGATGCCGGAACCACACCCCGAACAGACGGAAACCACCTGCCAGACCCGCCTGAACCACCTGCCGAGCACGCCGGAGCCACCTGTTCGACTCACCGGAAGCACCTGCCAGACAGGCCAAAATCAACAGCTGGCTATGCGAGAACCATCTGGCGGACAGTCCGGAATCACCTGCCGGGCATGCAGGAACCACCTCTCAGATGTAACGGAACCACGAGCCGGACACGCTGGAACCACGTCCTGGACAGACTGGAACCACCTGCCGAGCACTCCGGAACCACCTGCTCGACTCGCACGACCCACGTGCTGGACACGCCAAAATGAACTTTCGGCTACACCAGAACCACTTACCCGACACTCCAGAATCACCTGCCTGGCATGCCAGAACCACCTCTCACACGTTCCAGAAGCACGTGCCGGACATGCCGGAACGACCGATCGGACAGAACGGAACCACCTGCCAGACACGCCGGAACCACCTGCTGAACACGCCACAGCCACCTGCTCGACTCGCCGGATCCACCGGCCGGACAGGCCAATATCAACTGCTGGCTATGCCAGAACCACCTGGGGGACAGTCCGGAATCACCTGCCAGCCATGGCGGAACCACCTCTCAGACGTACAAGAACCACGTGCCGGACAAGCTGGAAACACTTACTGGACAGACTGGAACCACCTGCCGGCCACTCCTGAACCACCTGCCGAGCACGACGGAACCACCTGCCGGACACGCCAAAATCACCTGCGGGGTACACCAGAACCACTTGGAGAACTCTCCGGGATGACCTGCCGGGCATGCTGGAACCACCTCTCAGACGTACCAGAAGCACGTGGCGGACACCCCAGCACCACCTGCCGGACAGACCGCAACCACCTGCCGGACAGGCCGGAACCACCGGCTCGACCCGACGGAACCACCGCCAGACATGCAAAATCACCTGCCGGCTACGCCAGAACCACTTGGCGAACACTCCGGAATCACCTGCCGGGCATGCCGGAACCACCTCTCAGACATGCCAGAAACACGTGCCAATGACCCCGGAAGCACCTGTCGAGCACGCCGGAACCACCTGCTCGACTCGCCAGAACCACCTGCCGGACACGCCAAAATCACCTGCCGGCTACGCCACAACCACTCGGCAGGCACTCCGGTATCAGCTGCCGGGCATGCCGGAACCGCCTCTCAGAGGTGCCAGAACCACATGCCGGAGAGACTGGAAGCAACTGCCGAACTCGCCGGAAACACCTGCTGGACATGCCGGAACCACCTGCCTGACAGTCCAAAATCATATGCCGGCTATGCCAAAACCACTTGGTGGACGCTCCAGAATCTTCTGGAGGGCATGCCGGAACCACGTCATGGACAGACTGCAAACACCTGCCAGACACGCCAGAACCACCTTCTCGAGTCGCCAGAACCACCTGCCGGACACGCCAAAATCACCTGCCGGCTACGCCACAAACAGTTGGTGAACACTTCGGAATCACCTGCCGCGCTTGCCGGAACCACCTGCCGGTCACGCCAAAATCACCTGCCGGCTACGCCAGAACCACTCGGCAGAGACTCCGGAACCACCTCCAGGACAGACCAGAATCACCTGCCGGACACGCCGGAACCACCTGCTCGACTCGCCAGAGCCACCTGCCGGACACGCCAAAGTCACCTGCCGGCTACGCCAGAACCACTCGGCAGAGACTCCGGAACCACCTCCAGGACAGACCGGAATCACCTGCCGGACACGCCGGGACCGCCTGCTTGACTCGCCAGAACCACCTGCCGGACACGCCAAAATCACCAGCCGGCTACTCCACAACCACTTGTCGAACACTCCAGAATCACCTGCCGGGCATGTTGGAAGCACCTCTCAGACGCGCCAGAACCATGTGGCAGAGAGTCCGGAATCACCTGTTGCGCATGTGGAACCACCTCTGAGACGTACCAGAACCACCTGCCGGACACGCCAAAATCACCTGCCGGCTATGCCAGAACCACTTGGCGGACACTCCGGAATCACCTGCCGGGCATGCCAGAACCAGCTCTCAGAAACACCAGAACCACATGCTGGACACGCCGGAAGCACCTGCTGAGCATGCCTGAGCCACCTGCTCGACTCGCAAGAAACACCTGCCAGACACGCCAAAATCACCTGCCTGCTACACCAGAAGCACTTGGCAGACAAGCCGGAATCACGTGAAGGGCATGCCGTCACAATCTCTCAGACGTGCCAGAACCTCGTGCCGGACACCCCAGAACACCCTGCCGGACAGACAGGAACCACCTGCCGGACACGCCGGAACCACCGGCGCGACTCGCCGGAACCACCCCCGGACATGCAAAATCACCTGCCGGCTACGCCAGAAACACTTGGCGAACACACCGGAATCACCTGCCGAGCACACCGGAACCACCTTCTCGACTCGCCAGAACCACCTGTCGCACACGCCAAAATCACCTGCCAGGTATGCCAGAACCACTTTGTGGACACTCCGAAATCATCTGCCGGACATGCCAGAACCAGCTCTCAGACACCCCAGAACCACATGCCGGACACGCCGGAAGCACCTGCTGAGCATGCCTGAGCCACCTGCTCGACTCGCAAGAAACACCTGCCGGACACGCCAAAATCACCTGCCGAGTACGCCAGAACCACTTGGCGGACACTCCGGAATCACAGGTCGGGCATGCCGGAACCACCTCTCAGACTTGCCAGAACCATGTTCCGGACACGCCGGTACCACCTGCCGAGTATGCCGGAACCACCTGATCCACTCCCGAGAACCACCTGCTGGACACGCCAAAATCACCTGCTGGCTACGCCAGAACCACTCGGCAGACACTCCGGAATAACCTGCCGGGCATGCCGGAACCACCTCTTAGACATGCCAGAAGGATGTGTCGGACACGCCGGAAACACCTACCGGACAGACCGGAACCACCTGCCAGACATCCCGGAACCACCTGCCGAGCACGCCGGAGCCGCCTGCTCGATAGGCCGGAACCACCTGCCAGACAGGCCAAAATCAACAGCTGGCTATGCTAGAAACACCTGGCGGACAGTCCAAAATCACCTGCCTGGCATGCAGGAACCACCTCTCAGACGTAACAGAACCACGTTCCGGACACGCTGGAACCACATCCTGGACAGACTGGAACCACCTGCCGAGCTCGCCGGAACCACCTGCTCGACTGGCAGGACAATCGTGCCGGACACGCCAAAAGGAACTGCCGGCTACACCAGAACCACTTAACCGACACTCCAGAATCACCTGCCTGGCATGCCAGAACCACCTCTCAGACGTGCCAGAAGCACGTGCCGGACATGCCGGAACGACCTACGGGACAGACCGGAACCACCTGCCTGACATGCCGGAACCACCTGCCGAGCACGCCAGAGCCACCTGCTCCCCTTGCCGGAACCACCTGCCAGACAGGCCAAAATCAACAGCTGGCTGTGCGAGAACCACCTGGGGGACAGTCCGGAATCACCTGCCAGCCATGGCGGAACCACCTCTCAGACGTACCAGAACCACGTGCCGGACAATCTGGAAACACGTACTGGACAGACTGGAACCACCTGCCGGCCACGCCTGAACCACCTGCCGAGCACGACGGAACCACCTGCCGGACACGCCAAAATCACCTGCGGGCTACTCCACAACCACTTGGAGGACTCTCCGGGATGACCTGCCGGGCATGCTGGAACCACCTCTCAGACGCGCCAGAACCATGTGGCAGACAGTCCGGAATCACCTGTTGGGCATGTGGAACCACCTCTGAGACGTACCAGAACCACCTGCCGGACACGCCAAAATCACCTGCCGGCTACGCCAGAACCACTTGGCGGACACTCCGGAATCACCTGCCGGGCATGCCAGCACAACCTCTCAGAAGTGCCAGAAGCACGTGCCGGACAGGCCGGAACCATCTCCCGGACAGACTGGAACCACAGGAAACACTCGCCGGAACCACCTGCTTGACTCACCGGTCCCACCTGCAGGACACACCAAAATCACCTGCCCGCTACACCAGAACCACTTGGCGCACAAGCCGGAATCACGTGAAGGGCATGCCGGCACAACCTCACAGACGTGCCAGAACCTCCTGCCGGACACCTCAGAACCACCTGCCAGACAGACTGCAACCACCTGCCGGACACGCGGGAACCACCGGCTCGACCCGCCGGAACCACTGCCAGACATGCAAAATCACCTGCCGGCTACACCAGAACCACTTGGCAAACAATCCGGAATCACCTGCCGGGCATGCCGGAACCACCTCTCAGACATGCCAGAACCACGTGCCAATGACACCAGAAGCACCTGCCGAGCATGCCGGAACCACCTGCTCGACTCGCCAGAACCACCTGCCAGTCATGCAAAAATCACCTGCCGGCTTCGCCACAACCAGTTGGTGAACACTTCCCCATCACCTGCCGGGCTTGCTGGAACCACCTGCCGGTCACGTCAAAATCACCTGCCAACTACGCCAGAACCACTTGTCGACACTGCGGAAACACCTGTCGGGCCGGCCAGAACTACATCTCAGACGTGCCAGAACCTTGTGCGTGTGATGCCGGAACCACACCCCGAACAGACGGAAACCACCTGCCAGACCCGCCTGAACCACCTGCCGAGCACGCCGGAGCCACCTGTTCGACTCACCGGAAGCACCTGCCAGACAGGCCAAAATCAACAGCTGGCTATGCGAGAACCATCTGGCGGACAGTCCGGAATCACCTGCCGGGCATGCAGGAACCACCTCTCAGATGTAACGGAACCACGAGCCGGACACGCTGGAACCACGTCCTGGACAGACTGGAACCACCTGCCGAGCACTCCGGAACCACCTGCTCGACTCGCACGACCCACGTGCTGGACACGCCAAAATGAACTTTCGGCTACACCAGAACCACTTACCCGACACTCCAGAATCACCTGCCTGGCATGCCAGAACCACCTCTCACACGTTCCAGAAGCACGTGCCGGACATGCCGGAACGACCGATCGGACAGAACGGAACCACCTGCCAGACACGCCGGAACCACCTGTTGAACACGCCACAGCCACCTGCTCGACTCGCCGGATCCACCGGCCGGACAGGCCAATATCAACTGCTGGCTATGCCAGAACCACCTGGGGGACAGTCCGGAATCACCTGCCAGCCATGGTGGAACCACCTCTCAGACGTACAAGAACCACGTGCCGGACAAGCTGGAAACACTTACTGGACAGACTGGAACCACCTGCCGGCCACGCCTGAACCACCTGCCGAGCACGACGGAACCACCTGCCGGACACGCCAAAATCACCTGCGGGGTACACCAGAACCACTTGGAGAACTCTCCGGGATGACCTGCCGGGCATGCTGGAACCACCTCTCAGACGTACCAGAAGCACGTGGCGGACACCCCAGCACCACCTGCCGGACAGACCGCAACCACCTGCCGGACAGGCCGGAACCACCGGCTCGACCCGACGGAACCACCGCCAGACATGCAAAATCACCTGCCGGCTACGCCAGAACCACTTGGCGAACACTCCGGAATCACCTGCCGGGCATGCCGGAACCACCTCTCAGACATGCCAGAACCACGTGCCAATGACCCCGGAAGCACCTGTCGAGCACGCCGGAACCATCTGCTCGACTCGCCAGAACCACCTGCCGGACACGCCAAAATCACCTGCCAGCTACGCCACAACCACTCGGCAGGCACTCCGGTATCTGCTGCCGGGCATGCCGGAACCGCCTCTCAGAGGTGCCAGAACCACATGCCGGAGAGACTGGAAGCAACTGCCGAACTCGCCGGAAACACCTGCTGGACATGCCGGAACCACCTGCCTGACAGTCCAAAATCATATGCCGGCTATGCCAAAACCACTTGGTGGACGCTCCAGAATCTCCTGGAGGGCATGCCGGAACCACGTCATGGACAGACTGCAAACACCTGCCAGACACGCCAGAACCACCTTCTCGAGTCGCCAGAACCACCTGCCGGACACGCCAAAATCACCTGCCGGCTACGCCACAACCAGTTGGTGAACACTTCGGAATCACCTGCCGCGCTTGCCGGAACCACCTGCCGGTCACGCCAAAATCACCTGCCGAGTACGCCAGAACCACTTGGCGGACACTCCGGAATCACAGGTCGGGCATGCCGGAACCACCTCTCAGACTTGCCAGATCCATGTTCCGGACACGCCGGTACCACCTGCCGAGTATGCCGGAACCACCTGATCCACTCCCGAGGACCACCTGCTGGACACGCCAAAATCACCTGCTGGCTACGCCAGAACCACTCGGCAGACACTCCGGAATAACCTGCCAGGCATGCCGGAACCACCTATTAGACATGCCAGAAGGACGTGTCGGACACTCCGGAAACACCTACCGGACAGACCGGAACCACCTGCCAGACATCCTGGAACCACCTGCCGAGCACGCCGGAGCTGCGTGCTCGATAGGCCGGAACCACCTGCCAGACAGGCCAAAATCAACAGCTGGCTATGCTAGAAACACCTGGCGGACAGTCCAAAATCACCTGCCTGGCATGCAGGAACCACCTCTCAGACGTAACAGAACCACGTTCCGGACACGCTGGAACCACATCCTGGACAGACTGGAACCACCTGCCGAGCTCGCCGGAACCACCTGCTCGACTGGCAGGACAATCGTGCCGGACACGCCAAAAGGAACTGCCGGCTACACCAGAACCACTTAACCGACACTCCAGAATCACCTGCCTGGCATGCCAGAACCACCTCTCAGACGTGCCAGAAGCACGTGCCGGACATGCCGGAACGACCTACGGGACAGACCGGAACCACCTGCCTGACATGCCGGAACCACCTGCCGAGCACGCCAGAGCCACCTGCTCCCCTTGCCGGAACCACCTGCCAGACAGGCCAAAATCAACAGCTGGCTGTGCGAGAACCACCTGGGGGACAGTCCGGAATCACCTGCCAGCCATGGCGGAACCACCTCTCAGACGTACCAGAACCACGTGCCGGACAATCTGGAAACACGTACTGGACAGACTGGAACCACCTGCCGGCCACGCCTGAACCACCTGCCGAGCACGACGGAACCACCTGCCGGACACGCCAAAATCACCTGCGGGCTACTCCACAACCACTTGGAGGACTCTCCGGGATGACCTGCCGGGCATGCTGGAACCACCTCTCAGACGCGCCAGAACCATGTGGCAGACAGTCCGGAATCACCTGTTGGGCATGTGGAACCACCTCTGAGACGTACCAGAACCACCTGCCGGACACGCCAAAATCACCTGCCGGCTACGCCAGAACCACTTGGCGGACACTCCGGAATCACCTGCCGGGCATGCCAGCACAACCTCTCAGAAGTGCCAGAAGCACGTGCCGGACAGGCCGGAACCATCTCCCGGACAGACTGGAACCACAGGAAACACTCGCCGGAACCACCTGCTTGACTCACCGGTCCCACCTGCAGGACACACCAAAATCACCTGCCCGCTACACCAGAACCACTTGGCGCACAAGCCGGAATCACGTGAAGGGCATGCCGGCACAACCTCACAGACGTGCCAGAACCTCCTGCCGGACACCTCAGAACCACCTGCCAGACAGACTGCAACCACCTGCCGGACACGAGGGAACCACCGGCTCGACCCGCCGGAACCACTGCCAGACATGCAAAATCACCTGCCGGCTACGCCAGAACCACTTGGCGAACACTCCGGAATCACCTGCCGGGCATGCCGGAACCACCTCTCAGACATGCCAGAACCACGTGCCAATGACCCCGGAAGCACCTGTCGAGCACGCCGGAACCACCTGCTCGACTCGCCAGAACCACCTGCCGGACACGCCAAAATCACCTGCCAGCTACGCCACAACCACTCGGCAGGCACTCCGGTATCTGCTGCCGGGCATGCCGGAACCGCCTCTCAGAGGTGCCAGAACCACATGCCGGAGAGACTGGAAGCAACTGCCGAACTCGCCGGAAACACCTGCTGGACATGCCGGAACCACCTGCCTGACAGTCCAAAATCATATGCCGGCTATGCCAAAACCACTTGGTGGACGCTCCAGAATCTCCTGGAGGGCATGCCGGAACCACGTCATGGACAGACTGCAAACACCTGCCAGACACGCCAGAACCACCTTCTCGAGTCGCCAGAACCACCTGCCGGACACGCCAAAATCACCTGCCGGCTACGCCACAACCAGTTGGTGAACACTTCGGAATCACCTGCCGCGCTTGCCGGAACCACCTGCCGGTCACGCCAAAATCACCTGCCGAGTACGCCAGAACCACTTGGCGGACACTCCGGAATCACAGGTCGGGCATGCCGGAACCACCTCTCAGACTTGCCAGATCCATGTTCCGGACACGCCGGTACCACCTGCCGAGTATGCCGGAACCACCTGATCCACTCCCGAGGACCACCTGCTGGACACGCCAAAATCACCTGCTGGCTACGCCAGAACCACTCGGCAGACACTCCGGAATAACCTGCCAGGCATGCCGGAACCACCTATTAGACATGCCAGAAGGACGTGTCGGACACGCCGGAAACACCTACCGGACAGACCGGAACCACCTGCCAGACATCCAGGAACCACCTGCCGAGCACGCCGGAGCTGCGTGCTCGATAGGCCGGAACCACCTGCCAGACAGGCCAAAATCAACAGCTGGCTATGCTAGAAACACCTGGCGGACAGTCCAAAATCACCTGCCTGGCATGCAGGAACCTCCTCTCAGACGTAACAGAACCACGTTCCGGACACGCTGGAACCACATCCTGGACAGACTGGAACCACCTGCCGAGCTCGCCGGAACCACCTGCTCGACTGGCAGGACAATCGTGCCGGACACGCCAAAAGGAACTGCCGGCTACACCAGAACCACTTAACCGACACTCCAGAATCACCTGCCTGGCATGCCAGAACCACCTCTCAGACGTGCCAGAAGCACGTGCCGGACATGCCGGAACGACCTACGGGACAGACCGGAACCACCTGCCTGACATGCCGGAACCACCTGCCGAGCACGCCAGAGCCACCTGCTCCCCTTGCCGGAACCACCTGCCAGACAGGCCAAAATCAACAGCTGGCTGTGCGAGAACCACCTGGGGGACAGTCCGGAATCACCTGCCAGCCATGGCGGAACCACCTCTCAGACGTACCAGAACCACGTGCCGGACAATCTGGAAACACGTACTGGACAGACTGGAACCACCTGCCGGCCACGCCTGAACCACCTGCCGAGCACGACGGAACCACCTGCCGGACACGCCAAAATCACCTGCGGGCTACTCCACAACCACTTGGAGGACTCTCCGGGATGACCTGCCGGGCATGCTGGAACCACCTCTCAGACGCGCCAGAACCATGTGGCAGACAGTCCGGAATCACCTGTTGGGCATGTGGAACCACCTCTGAGACGTACCAGAACCACCTGCCGGACACGCCAAAATCACCTGCCGGCTACGCCAGAACCACTTGGCGGACACTCCGGAATCACCTGCCGGGCATGCCAGCACAACCTCTCAGAAGTGCCAGAAGCACGTGCCGGACAGGCCGGAACCATCTCCCGGACAGACTGGAACCACAGGAAACACTCGCCGGAACCACCTGCTTGACTCACCGGTCCCACCTGCAGGACACACCAAAATCACCTGCCCGCTACAACAGAACCACTTGGCGCACAAGCCGGAATCACGTGAAGGGCATGCCGGCACAACCTCACAGACGTGCCAGAACCTCCTGCCGGACACCTCAGAACCACCTGCCAGACAGACTGCAACCACCTGCCGGACACGCGGGAACCACCGGCTCGACCCGCTGGAACCACTGCCACACATGCAAAATCACCTGCCGGCTACACCAGAACCACTTGGCAAACACTCCGGAATCACCTGAAGGGCATGCCGGAACCACCTCTCAGACATGCCAGAACCACGTGCCAATGACACCAGAAGCACCTGCCGAGCATGCCGGAACCACCTGCTCGACTCGCCAGAACCACCTGCCAGTCATGCAAAAATCACCTGCCGGCTTCGCCACAACCAGTTGGTGAACACTTCCCCATCACCTGCCGGGCTTGCTGGAACCACCTGACGGTCACGTCAAAATCACCTGCCAACTACGCCAGAACCACTTGTCGACACTGCGGAAACACCTGTCGGGCCGGCCAGAACTACATCTCAGACGTGCCAGAACCTTGTGCGTGTGATGCCGGAACCACACCCCGAACAGACGGAAACCACCTGCCAGACCCGCCTGAACCACCTGCCGAGCATGCCGGAGCCACCTGTTCGACTCACCGGAAGCACCTGCCAGACAGGCCAAAATCAACAGCTGGCTATGCGAGAACCATCTGGCGGACAGTCCGGAATCACCTGCCGGGCATGCAGGAACCACCTCTCAGATGTAACGGAACCACGAGCCGGACACGCTGGAACCACGTCCTGGACAGACTGGAACCACCTGCCGAGCACTCCGGAACCACCTGCTCGACTCGCACGACCCACGTGCTGGACACGCCAAAATGAACTTTCGGCTACACCAGAACCACTTACCCGACACTCCAGAATCACCTGCCTGGCATGCCAGAACCACCTCTCACACGTTCCAGAAGCACGTGCCGGACATGCCGGAACGACCGATCGGACAGAACGGAACCACCTGCCAGACACGCCGGAACCACCTGCTGAACACGCCACAGCCACCTGCTCGACTCGCCGGATCCACCGGCCGGACAGGCCAATAAAAACTGCTGGCTATGCCAGAACCACCTGGGGGACAGTCCGGAATCACCTGCCAGCCATGGCGGAACCACCTCTCAGACGTACAAGAACCACGTGCCGGACAAGCTCGAAACACTTACTGGACAGACTGGAACCACCTGCCGGCCACGCCTGAACCACCTGCCGAGCACGATGGAACCACCTGCCGGACACGCCAAAATCACCTGCGGGGTACACCAGAACCACTTGGAGAACTCTCCGGGATGACCTGCCGGGCATGCTGGAACCACCTCTCAGACGTACCAGAAGCACGTGGCGGACACCCCAGCACCACCTGCCGGACAGACCGCAACCACCTGCCGGACAGGCCGGAACCACCGGCTCGACCCGCCGGAACCACCGCCAGACATGCAAAATCACCTGCCGGCTACGCCAGAACCACTTGGCGAACACTCCGGAATCACCTGCCGGGCATGCCGGAACCACCTCTCAGACATGCCAGAACCACGTGCCAATGACCCCGGAAGCACCTGTCGAGCACGCCGGAACCACCTGCTCGACTCGCCAGAACCACCTGCCGGACACGCCAAAATCACCTGCCGGCTACGCCACAACCACTCGGCAGGCACTCCGGTATCAGCTGCCGGGCATGCCGGAACCACCTCTCAGAGGTGCCAGAACCACATGCCGGAGAGACTGGAAGCAACTGCCGAACTCGCCGGAAACACCTGCTGGACATGCCGGAACCACCTGCCTGACAGTCCAAAATCATATGCCGGCTATGCCAAAACCACTTGGTGGACGCTCCAGAATCTCCTGGAGGGCATGCCGGAACCACGTCATGGACAGACTGCAAACACCTGCCAGACACGCCAGAACCACCTTCTCGAGTCGCCAGAACCACCTGCCGGACACGCCAAAATCACCTGCCGGCTACGCCACAACCAGTTGGTGAACACTTCGGAATCACCTGCCGCGCTTGCCGGAACCACCTGCCGGTCACGCCAAAATCACCTGCCGGCTACGCCAGAACCACTCGGCAGAGACTCCGGAACCACCTCCAGGACAGACCAGAATCACCTGCCGGACACGCCGGAACCACCTGCTCGACTCGCCAGAGCCACCTGCCGGACACGCCAAAATCACCTGCCGGCTACGCCAGAACCACTCGGCAGAGACTCCGGAACCACCTCCAGGACAGACCGGAATCACCTGCCGGACACGCCGGGACCACCTGCTTGACTCGCCAGAACCACCTGCCGGACACGCCAAAATCACCAGCCGGCTACTCCACAACCACTTGTCGAACACTCCAGAATCACCTGCCGGGCATGTTGGAAGCACCTCTCAGACGCGCCAGAACCATGTGGCAGAGAGTCCGGAATCACCTGTTGGGCATGTGGAACCACCTCTGAGACGTACCAGAACCACCTGCCGGACACGCCAAAATCACCTGCCGGCTATGCCAGAACCACTTGGCGGACACTCCGGAATCACCTGCCGGGCATGCCAGAACCAGCTCTCAGAAACACCAGAACCACATGCTGGACACGCCGGAAGCACCTGCTGAGCATGCCTGAGCCACCTGCTCGACTCGCAAGAAACACCTGCCGGACACGCCAAAATCACCTGCCGAGTACGCCAGAACCACTTGGCGGACACTCCGGAATCACAGGTCGGGCATGCCAGAACCACCTCTCAGACTTGCCAGAACCATGGTCCGGACACGCCGGTACCACCTGCCGAGTATGCCGGAACCACCTGATCCACTCCCGAGGACCACCTGCTGGACACGCCAAAATCACCTGCTGGCTACGCCAGAACCACTCGGCAGACACTCCGGAATAACCTGCCAGGCATGCCGGAACCACCTATTAGACATGCCAGAAGGACGTGTCGGACACGCCGGAAACACCTACCGGACAGACCGGAACCACCTGCCAGACATCCCGGAACCACCTGCCGAGCACGCCGGAGCTGCGTGCTCGATAGGCCGGAACCACCTGCCAGACAGGCCAAAATCAACAGCTGGCTATGCTAGAAACACCTGGCGGACAGTCCAAAATCACCTGCCTGGCATGCAGGAACCACCTCTCAGACGTAACAGAACCACGTTCCGGACACGCTGGAACCACATCCTGGACAGACTGAACCACCTGCCGAGCTCGCCAGAACCACCTGCTCGACTGGCAGGACAATCGTGCCGGACACGCCAAAAGGAACTGCCGGCTACACCAGAACCACTTAACCGACACTCCAGAATCACCTGCCTGGCATGCCAGAACCACCTCTCAGACGTGCCAGAAGCACGTGCCGGACATGCCGGGACGACCTACGGGACAGACCGGAACCACCTGCCTGACATGCCGGAACCACTTGCCGAGCACGCCAGAGCCACCTGCTCCCCTTGCCGGAACCACCTGCCAGACAGGCCAAAATCAACAGCTGGCTGTGCGAGAACCACCTGGGGGACAGTCCGGAATCACCTGCCAGCCATGGCGGAACCACCTCTCAGACGTACCAGAACCACGTGCCGGACAATCTGGAAACACGTACTGGACAGACTGGAACCACCTGCCGGCCACGCCTGAACCACCTGCCAAGCACGACGGAACCACCTGCCGGACACGCCAAAATCACCTGCGGGCTACTCCACAACCACTTGGAGGACTCTCCGGGATGACCTGCCGGGCATGCTGGAACCACCTCTCAGACGCGCCAGAACCATGTGGCAGACAGTCCGGAATCACCTGTTGGGCATGTGGAACCACCTCTGAGACGTACCAGAACCACCTGCCGGACACGCCAAAATCACCTGCCGGCTACGCCAGAACCACTTGGCGGACACTCCGGAATCACCTGCCGGGCATGCCAGCACAACCTCTCAGAAGTGCCAGAAGCACGTGCCGGACAGGCCGGAACCATCTCCCGGACAGACTGGAACCACAGGAAACACTCGCCGGAACCACCTGCTTGACTCACCGGTCCCACCTGCAGGACACACCAAAATCACCTGCCCGCTACACCAGAACCACTTGGCGCACAAGCCGGAATCACGTGAAGGGCATGCCGGCACAACCTCACAGACGTGCCAGAACCTCCTGCCGGACACCTCAGAACCACCTGCCAGACAGACTGCAACCACCTGCCGGACACGCGGGAACCACCGGCTCGACCCGCCGGAACCACTGCCACACATGCAAAATCACCTGCCGGCTACACCAGAACCACTTGGCAAACAATCCGGAATCACCTGAAGGGCATGCCGGAACCACCTCTCAGACATGCCAGAACCACGTGCCAATGACACCAGAAGCACCTGCCGAGCATGCCGGAACCACCTGCTCGACTCGCCAGAACCACCTGCCAGTCATGCAAAAATCACCTGCCGGCTTCGCCACAACCAGTTGGTGAACACTTCCCCATCACCTGCCGGGCTTGCTGGAACCACCTGACGGTCACGTCAAAATCACCTGCCAACTACGCCAGAACCACTTGTCGACACTGCGGAAACACCTGTCGGGCCGGCCAGAACTACATCCCAGACGTGCCAGAACCTTGTGCGTGTGATGCCGGAACCACACCCCGAACAGACGGAAACCACCTGCCAGACCCGCCTGAACCACCTGCCGAGCACGCCGGAGCCACCTGTTCGACTCACCGGAAGCACCTGCCAGACAGGCCAAAATCAACAGCTGGCTATGCGAGAACCATCTGGCGGACAGTCCGGAATCACCTGCCGGGCATGCAGGAACCACCTCTCAGATGTAACGGAACCACGAGCCGGACACGCTGGAACCACGTCCTGGACAGACTGGAACCACCTGCCGAGCACTCCGGAACCACCTGCTCGACTCGCACGACCCACGTGCTGGACACGCCAAAATGAACTTTCGGCTACACCAGAACCACTTACCCGACACTCCAGAATCACCTGCCTGGCATGCCAGAACCACCTCTATCACGTTCCAGAAGCACGTGCTGGACATGCCGGAACGACCGATCGGACAGAACGGAACCACCTGCCAGACACGCCGGAACCATCTGCTGAACACGCCACAGCCACCTGCTCGACTCGCCGGATCCACCGGCCGGACAGGCCAATATCAACTGCTGGCTATGCCAGAACCACCTGGGGGACAGTCCGGAATCACCCGCCAGCCATGGCGGAACCACCTCTCAGACGTACAAGAACCACGTGCCGGACAAGCTGGAAACACTTACTGGACAGACTGGAACCACCTGCCGGCCACGCCTGAACCACCTGCCGAGCACGACGGAACCACCTGCCGGACACGCCAAAATCACCTGCGGGGTACACCAGAACCACTTGGAGAACTCTCCGGGATGACCTGCCGGGCATGCTGGAACCACCTCTCAGACGTACCAGAAGCACGTGGCGGACACCCCAGCACCACCTGCCGGACAGACCGCAACCACCTGCCGGACAGGCCGGAACCACCGGCTCGACCCGACGGAACCACCGCCAGACATGCAAAATCACCTGCCGGCTACGCCAGAACCACTCGGCAGAGACTCCGGAACCACCTCCAGGACAGACCAGAATCACCTGCCGGACACGCCGGAACCACCTGCTCGACTCGCCAGAGCCACCTGCCGGACACGCCAAAATCACCTGCCGGCTACGCCAGAACCACTCGGCAGAGACTCCGGAACCACCTCCAGGACAGACCGGAATCACCTGCCGGACACGCCGGGACCACCTGCTTGACTCGCCAGAACCTCCTGCCGGACACGCCAAAATCACCAGCCGGCTACTCCACAACCACTTGTCGAACACTCCAGAATCACCTGCCGGGCATGTTGGAAGCACCTCTCAGACGCGCCAGAACCATGTGGCAGAGAGTCCGGAATCACCTGTTGGGCATGTGGAACCACCTCTGAGACGTACCAGAACCACCTGCCGGACACGCCAAAATCACCTGCCGGCTATGCCAGAACCACTTGGCGGACACTCCGGAATCACCTGCCGGGCATGCCAGAACCAGCTCTCAGAAACACCAGAACCACATGCTGGACACGCCGGAAGCACCTGCTGAGCATGCCTGAGCCACCTGCTCGACTCGCAAGAAACACCTGCCGGACACGCCAAAATCACCGGCCGAGTACGCCAGAACCACTTGGCGGACACTCCGGAATCACAGGTCGGGCATGCCAGAACCACCTCTCAGACTTGCCAGAACCATGGTCCGGACACGCCGGTACCACCTGCCGAGTATGCCGGAACCACCTGATCCACTCCCGAGGACCACCTGCTGGACACGCCAAAATCACCTGCTGGCTACGCCAGAACCACTCGGCAGACACTCCGGAATAACCTGCCAGGCATGCCGGAACCACCTATTAGACATGCCAGAAGGACGTGTCGGACACGCCGGAAACACCTACCGGACAGACCGGAACCACCTGCCAGACATCCCGGAACCACCTGCCGAGCACGCCGGAGCTGCGTGCTCGATAGGCCGGAACCACCTGCCAGACAGGCCAAAATCAACAGCTGGCTATGCTAGAAACACCTGGCGGACAGTCCAAAATCACCTGCCTGGCATGCAGGAACCACCTCTCAGACGTAACAGAACCACGTTCCGGACACGCTGGAACCACATCCTGGACAGACTGGAACCACCTGCCGAGCTCGCCGGAACCACCTGCTCGACTGGCAGGACAATCGTGCCGGACACGCCAAAAGGAACTGCCGGCTACACCAGAACCACTTAACCGACACTCCAGAATCACCTGCCTGGCATGCCAGAACCACCTCTCAGACGTGCCAGAAGCACGTGCCGGACATGCCGGGACGACCTACGGGACAGACCAGAACCACCTGCCTGACATGCCGGAACCACCTGCCGAGCACGCCAGAGCCACCTGCTCCCCTTGCCGGAACCACCTGCCAGACAGGCCAAAATCAACAGCTGGCTGTGCGAGAACCACCTGGGGGACAGTCCGGAATCACCTGCCAGCCATGGCGGAACCACCTCTCAGACGTACCAGAACCACGTGCCGGACAATCTGGAAACACGTACTGGACAGACTGGAACCACCTGCCGGCCACGCCTGAACCACCTGCCAAGCACGACGGAACCACCTGCCGGACACGCCAAAATCACCTGCGGGCTACTCCACAACCACTTGGAGGACTCTCCGGGATGACCTGCCGGGCATGCTGGAACCACCTCTCAGACGCGCCAGAACCATGTGGCAGAGAGTCCGGAATCACCTGTTGGGCATGTGGAACCACCTCTGAGACGTACCAGAACCACCTGCCGGACACACCAAAATCACCTGCCGGCTATGCCAGAACCACTTGGCGGACACTCCGGAATCACCTGCCGGGCATGCCAGCACAACCTCTCAGAAGTGCCAGAAGCACGTGCCGGACAGGCCGGAACCATCTCCCGGACAGACTGGAACCACAGGAAACACTCGCCGGAACCACCTGCTTGACTCACCGGTCCCACCTGCAGGACACACCAAAATCACCTGCCCGCTACACCAGAACCACTTGGCGCACAAGCCAGAATCACGTGAAGGGCATGCCGGCACAACCTCACAGACGTGCCAGAACCTCCTGCCGGACACCTCAGAACCACCTGCCAGACAGACTGCAACCACCTGCCGGACACGCGGGAACCACCGGCTCGACCCGCCGGAACCACTGCCAGACATGCAAAATCACCTGCCGGCTACACCAGAGCCACTTGGCAAACAATCCGGAATCACCTGAAGGGCATGCCGGAACCACCTCTCAGACATGCCAGAACCACGTGCCAATGACACCAGAAGCACCTGCCGAGCATGCCGGAACCACCTGCTCGACTCGCCAGAACCACCTGCCAGTCATGCAAAAATCACCTGCCGGCTTCGCCACAACCAGTTGGTGAACACTTCCCCAACACCTGCCGGGCTTGCTGGAACCACCTGCCGGTCACGTCAAAATCACCTGCCAACTACGCCAGAACCACTTGTCGACACTGCGGAAACACCTGTCGGGCCGGCCAGAACTACATCTCAGACGTGCCAGAACCTTGTGCGTGTGATGCCGGAACCACACCCCGAACAGACGGAAACCACCTGCCAGACCCGCCTGAACCACCTGCCGAGCACGCTGGAGCCACCTGTTCGACTCACCGGAAGCACCTGCCAGACAGGCCAAAATCAACAGCTGGCTATGCGAGAACCATCTGGCGGACAGTCCGGAATCACCTGCCGGGCATGCAGGAACCACCTCTCAGATGTAACGGAACCACGAGCCGGACACGCTGGAACCACGTCCTGGACAGACTGGAACCACCTGCCGAGCACTCCGGAACCACCTGCTCGACTCGCACGACCCACGTGCTGGACACGCCAAAATGAACTTTCGGCTACACCAGAACCACTTACCCGACACTCCAGAATCACCTGCCTGGCATGCCAGAACCACCTCTCACACGTTCCAGAAGCACGTGCCGGACATGCCGGAACGACCGATCGGACAGAACGGAACCACCTGCCAGACACGCCGGAACCACCTGCTGAACACGCCACAGCCACCTGCTCGACTCGCCGGATCCACCGGCCGGACAGGCCAATATCAACTGCTGGCTATGCCAGAACCACCTGGGGGACAGTCCGGAATCACCTGCCAGCCATTGCGGAACCACCTCTCAGACGTACAAGAACCACGTGCCGGACAAGCTGGAAACACTTACTGGACAGACTGGAACCACCTGCCGGCCACTCCTGAACCACCTGCCGAGCACGATGGAACCACCTGCCGGACACGCCAAAATCACCTGCGGGGTACACCAGAACCACTTGGAGAACTCTCCGGGATGACCTGCCGGGCATGCTGGAACCACCTCTCAGACGTACCAGAAGCACGTGGCGGACACCCCAGCACCACCTGCCGGACAGACCGCAACCACCTGCCGGACAGGCCGGAACCACCGGCTCGACCCGACGGAACCACCGCCGGACATGCAAAATCACCTGCCGGCTACGCCAGAACCACTTGGTGAACACTCCGGAATCACCTGCCGGGCATGCCGGAACCACCTCTCAGACATGCCAGAACCACGTGCCAATGACCCCGGAAGCACCTGTCGAGCACACCGGAACCACCTGCTCGACTCGCCAGAACCACCTGCCGGACACGCCAAAATCACCTGCCGGCTACGCCACAACCACTCGGCAGGCACTCCGGTATCAGCTGCCGGGCATGCCGGAACCACCTCTCAAAGGTGCCAGAACCACATGCCGGAGAGACTGGAAGCAACTGCCGAATTCGCCGGAAACACCTGCTGGACATGCCGGAACCACCTGCCTGACAGTCCAAAATCATATGCCGGCTATGCCAAAACCACTTGGTGGACGCTCCAGAATCTCCTGGAGGGCATGCCGGAACCACGTCATGGACAGACTGCAAACACCTGCCAGACACGCCAGAACCACCTTCTCGAGTCGCCAGAACCACCTGCCGGACACGCCAAAATCACCTGCCGGCTACGCCACAACCAGTTGGTGAACACTTCGGAATCACCTGCCGCGCTTGCCGGAACCACCTGCCGGTCACGCCAAAATCACCTGCCGAGAACGCCAGAACCACTTGGCGGACACTCCGGAATCACAGGTCGGGCATGCCGGAACCACCTCTCAGACTTGCCAGAACCATGGTCCGGACACGCCGGTACCACCTGCCGAGTATGCCGGAACCACCTGATCCACTCCCGAGGACCACCTGCTGGACACGCCAAAATCACCTGCTGGCTACGCCAGAACCACTCGGCAGACACTCCGGAATAACCTGCCAGGCATGCCGGAACCACCTATTAGACATGCCAGAAGGACGTGTCGGACACGCCGGAAACACCTACCGGACAGACCGGAACCACCTGCCAGACATCCAGGAACCACCTGCCGAGCACGCCGGAGCTGCGTGCTCGATAGGCCGGAACCACCTGCCAGACAGGCCAAAATCAACAGCTGGCTATGCTAGAAACACCTGGCGGACAGTCCAAAATCACCTGCCTGGCATGCAGGAACCACCTCTCAGACGTAACAGAACCACGTTCCGGACACGCTGGAACCACATCCTGGACAGACTGGAACCACCTGCCGAGCTCGCCGGAACCACCTGCTCGACTGGCAGGACAATCGTGCCGGACACGCCAAAAGGAACTGCCGGCTACACCAGAACCACTTAACCGACACTCCAGAATCACCTGCCTGGCATGCCAGAACCACCTCTCAGACGTGCCAGAAGCACGTGCCGGACATGCCGGAACGACCTACGGGACAGACCGGAACCACCTGCCTGACATGCCGGAACCACCTGCCGAGCACGCCAGAGCCACCTGCTCCCCTTGCCGGAACCACCTGCCAGACAGGCCAAAATCAACAGCTGGCTGTGCGAGAACCACCTGGGGGACAGTCCGGAATCACCTGCCAGCCATGGCGGAACCACCTCTCAGACGTACCAGAACCACGTGCCGGACAATCTGGAAACACGTACTGGACAGACTGGAACCACCTGCCGGCCACGCCTGAACCACCTGCCGAGCACGACGGAACCACCTGCCGGACACGCCAAAATCACCTGCGGGCTACTCCACAACCACTTGGAGGACTCTCCGGGATGACCTGCCGGGCATGCTGGAACCACCTCTCAGACGCGCCAGAACCATGTGGCAGACAGTCCGGAATCACCTGTTGGGCATGTGGAACCACCTCTGAGACGTACCAGAACCACCTGCCGGACACGCCAAAATCACCTGCCGGCTACGCCAGAACCACTTGGCGGACACTCCGGAATCACCTGCCGGGCATGCCAGCACAACCTCTCAGAAGTGCCAGAAGCACGTGCCGGACAGGCCGGAACCATCTCCCGGACAGACTGGAACCACAGGAAACACTCGCCGGAACCACCTGCTTGACTCACCGGTCCCACCTGCAGGACACACCAAAATCACCTGCCCGCTACAACAGAACCACTTGGCGCACAAGCCGGAATCACGTGAAGGGCATGCCGGCACAACCTCACAGACGTGCCAGAACCTCCTGCCGGACACCTCAGAACCACCTGCCAGACAGACTGCAACCACCTGCCGGACACGCGGGAACCACCGGCTCGACCCGCCGGAACCACTGCCAGACATGCAAAATCACCTGCCGGCTACACCAGAACCACTTGGCAAACAATCCGGAATCACCTGAAGGGCATGCCGGAACCACCTCTCAGACATGCCAGAACCACGTGCCAATGACACCAGAAGCACCTGCCGATCATGCCGGAACCACCTGCTCGACTCGCCAGAACCACCTGCCAGTCATGCAAAAATCACCTGCCGGCTTCGCCACAACCAGTTGGTGAACACTTCCCCATCACCTGCCGGGCTTGCTGGAACCACCTGACGGTCACGTCAAAATCACCTGCCAACTACGCCAGAACCACTTGTCGACACTGCAGAAACACCTGTCGGGCCGGCCAGAACTACATCTCAGACGTGCCAGAACCTTGTGCGTGTGATGCCGGAACCACACCCCGAACAGACGGAAACCACCTGCCAGACCCGCCTGAACCACCTGCCGAGCACGCCGGAGCCACCTGTTCGACTCACCGGAAGCACCTGCCAGACAGGCCAAAATCAACAGCTGGCTATGCGAGAACCATCTGGCGGACAGTCCGGAATCACCTGCCGGGCATGCAGGAACCACCTCTCAGATGTAACGGAACCACGAGCCGGACACGCTGGAACCACGTCCTGGACAGACTGGAACCACCTGCCGAGCACTCCGGAACCACCTGCTCGACTCGCACGACCCACGTGCTGGACACGCCAAAATGAACTTTCGGCTACACCAGAACCACTTACCCGACACTCCAGAATCACCTGCCTGGCATGCCAGAACCACCTCTCACACGTTCCAGAAGCACGTGCCGGACATGCCGGAACGACCGATCGGACAGAACGGAACCACCTGCCTGACATGCCGGAACCACCTGCTGAACACGCCACAGCCACCTGCTCGACTCGCCGGATCCACCGGCCGGACAGGCCAATATCAACTGCTGGCTATGCCAGAACCACCTGGGGGACAGTCCGGAATCACCTGCCAGCCATGGCGGAACCACCTCTCAGACGTACAAGAACCACGTGCCGGACAAGCTCGAAACACTTACTGGACAGACTGGAACCACCTGCCGGCCATGCCTGAACCACCTGCCGAGCACGATGGAACCACCTGCCGGACACGCCAAAATCACCTGCGGGGTACACCAGAACCACTTGGAGAACTCTCCGGGATGACCTGCCGGGCATGCTGGAACCACCTCTCAGACGTACCAGAAGCACGTGGCGGACACCCCAGCACCACCTGCCGGACAGACCGCAACCACCTGCCGGACAGGCCGGAACCACCGGCTCGACCCGACGGAACCACCGCCAGACATGCAAAATCACCTGCCGGCTACGCCAGAACCACTTGGCGAACACTCCGGAATCACCTGCCGGGCATGCCGGAACCACCTCTCAGACATGCCAGAACCACGTGCCAATGACCCCGGAAGCACCTGTCGAGCACGCCGGAACCACCTGCTCGACTCGCCAGAACCACCTGCCGGACACGCCAAAATCACCTGCCGGCTACGCCACAACCACTCGGCAGGCACTCCGGTATCAGCTGCCGGGCATGCCGGAACCACCTCTCAGAGGTGCCAGAACCACATGCCGGAGAGACTGGAAGCAACTGCCGAACTCGCTGGAAACACCTGCTGGACATGCCGGAACCACCTGCCTGACAGTCCAAAATCATATGCCGGCTATGCCAAAACCACTTGGTGGACGCTCCAGAATCTCCTGGAGGGCATGCCGGAACCACGTCATGGACAGACTGCAAACACCTGCCAGACACGCCAGAACCACCTTCTCGAGTCGCCAGAACCACCTGCCGGACACGCCAAAATCACCTGCCGGCTACGCCACAACCAGTTGGTGAACACTTCGGAATCACCTGCCGCGCTTGCCGGAACCACCTGCCGGTCACGCCAAAATCACCTGCCGGCTACGCCAGAACCACTCGGCAGAGACTCCGGAACCACCTCCAGGACAGACCAGAATCACCTGCCGGACACGCCGGAACCACCTGCTCGACTCGCCAGAGCCACCTGCCGGACACGCCAAAATCACCTGCCGGCTACGCCAGAACCACTCGGCAGAGACTCCGGAACCACCTCCAGGACAGACCGGAATCACCTGCCGGACACGCCGGGACCACCTGCTTGACTCGCCAGAACCACCTGCCGGACACGCCAAAATCACCAGCCGGCTACTCCACAACCACTTGTCGAACACTCCAGAATCACCTGCCGGGCATGTTGGAAGCACCTCTCAGACGCGCCAGAACCATGTGGCAGAGAGTCCGGAATCACCTGTTGGGCATGTGGAACCACCTCTGAGACGTACCAGAACCACCTGCCGGACACGCCAAAATCACCTGCCGGCTATGCCAGAACCACTTGGCGGACACTCCGGAATCACCTGCCGGGCATGCCAGAACCAGCTCTCAGAAACACCAGAACCACATGCTGGACACGCCGGAAGCACCTGCTGAGCATGCCTGAGCCACCTGCTCGACTCGTAAGAAACACCTGCCGGACACGCCAAAATCACCGGCCGAGTACGCCAGAACCACTTGGCGGACACTCCGGAATCACAGGTCGGGCATGCCAGAACCACCTCTCAGACTTGCCAGAACCATGGTCCAGACACGCCGGTACCACCTGCCGAGTATGCCGGAACCACCTGATCCACTCCCGAGGACCACCTGCTGGACACGCCAAAATCACCTGCTGGCTACGCCAGAACCACTCGGCAGACACTCCGGAATAACCTGCCAGGCATGCCGGAACCACCTATTAGACATGCCAGAAGGACGTGTCGGACACGCCGGAAACACCTACCGGACAGACCGGAACCACCTGCCAGACATCCCGGAACCACCTGCCGAGCACGCCGGAGCTGCGTGCTCGATAGGCCGGAACCACCTGCCAGACAGGCCAAAATCAACAGCTGGCTATGCTAGAAACACCTGGCGGACAGTCCAAAATCACCTGACTGGCATGCAGGAACCACCTCTCAGACGTAAGAGAACCACGTTCCGGACACGCTGGAACCACATCCTGGACAGACTGAACCACCTGCCGAGCTCGCCGGAACCACCTGCTCGACTGGCAGGACAATCGTGCCGGACACGCCAAAAGGAACTGCCGGCTACACCAGAACCACTTAACCGACACTCCAGAATCACCTGCCTGGCATGCCAGAACCACCTCTCAGACGTGCCAGAAGCACGTGCCGGACAGGCCGGGACGACCTACGGGACAGACCGGAACCACCTGCCTGACATGCCGGAACCACCTGCCGAGCACGCCAGAGCCACCTGCTCCCCTTGCCGGAACCACCTACCAGACAGGCCAAAATCAACAGCTGGCTGTGCGAGAACCACCTGGGGGACAGTCCGGAATCACCTGCCAGCCATGGCGGAACCACCTCTCAGACGTACCAGAACCACGTGCCGGACAATCTGGAAACACGTACTGGACAGACTGGAACCACCTGCCGGCCACGCCTGAACCACCTGCCGAGCACGACGGAACCACCTGCCGGACACGCCAAAATCACCTGCGGGCTACTCCACAACCACTTGGAGGACTCTCCGGGATGACCTGCCGGGCATGCTGGAACCACCTCTCAGACGCGCCAGAACCATGTGGCAGAGAGTCCAGAATCACCTGTTGGGCATGTGGAACCACCTCTGAGACGTACCAGAACCACCTGCCGGACACGCCAAAATCACCTGCCGGCTACGCCAGAACCACTTGGCGGACACTCCGGAATCACCTGCCGGGCATGCCAGCACAACCTCTCAGAAGTGCCAGAAGCACGTGCCGGACAGGCCGGAACCATCTCCCGGACAGACTGGAACCACAGGAAACACTCGCCGGAACCACCTGCTTGACTCACCGGTCCCACCTGCAGGACACACCAAAATCACCTGCCCGCTACACCAGAACCACTTGGCGCACAAGCCGGAATCACGTGAAGGGCATGCCGGCACAACCTCACAGACGTGCCAGAACCTCCTGCCGGACACCTCAGAACCACCTGCCAGACAGACTGCAACCACCTGCCGGACACGCGGGAACCACCGGCTCGACCCGCCGGAACCACTGCCACACATGCAAAATCACCTGCCGGCTACACCAGAACCACTTGGCAAACACTCCGGAATCACCTGCCGCGCATGCCGGAACCACCTCTCAGACATGCCAGAACCACGTGCCAATGACACCAGAAGCACCTGCCGAGCATGCCGGAACCACCTGCTCGACTCGCCAGAACCACCTGCCAGTCATGCAAAAATCACCTGCCGGCTTCGCCACAACCAGTTGGTGAACACTTCCCCATCACCTGCCGGGCTTGCTGGAACCACCTGCCGGTCACGTCAAAATCACCTGCCAACTACGCCAGAACCACTTGTCGACACTGCGGAAACACCTGTCGGGCCGGCCAGAACTACATCTCAGACGTGCCAGAACCTTGTGCGTGTGATGCCGGAACCACACCCCGAACAGACGGAAACCACCTGCCAGACCCGCCTGAACCACCTGCCGAGCACGCCGGAGCCACCTGTTCGACTCACCGGAAGCACCTGCCAGACAGGCCAAAATCAACAGCTGGCTATGCGAGAACCATCTGGCGGACAGTCCGGAATCACCTGCCGGGCATGCAGGAACCACCTCTCAGATGTAACGGAACCACGAGCCGGACACGCTGGAACCACGTCCTGGACAGACTGGAACCACCTGCCGAGCACTCCGGAACCACCTGCTCGACTCGCACGACCCACGTGCTGGACACGCCAAAATGAACTTTCGGCTACACCAGAACCACTTACCCGACACTCCAGAATCACCTGCCTGGCATGCCAGAACCACCTCTCACACGTTCCAGAAGCACGTGCCGGACATGCCGGAACGACCGATCGGACAGAACGGAACCACCTGCCTGACATGCCGGAACCACCTGCTGAACACGCCACAGCCACCTGCTCGACTCGCCGGATCCACCGGCCGGACAGGCCAATATCAACTGCTGGCTATGCCAGAACCACCTGGGGGACAGTCCGGAATCACCTGCCAGCCATGGCGGAACCACCTCTCAGACGTACAAGAACCACGTGCCGGACAAGCTCGAAACACTTACTGGACAGACTGGAACCACCTGCCGGCCACGCCTGAACCACCTGCCGAGCACGATGGAACCACCTGCCGGACACGCCAAAATCACCTGCGGGGTACACCAGAACCACTTGGAGAACTCTCCGGGATGACCTGCCGGGCATGCTGGAACCACCTCTCAGACGTACCAGAAGCACGTGGCGGACACCCCAGCACCACCTGCCGGACAGACCGCAACCACCTGCCGGACAGGCCGGAACCACCGGCTCGACCCGACGGAACCACCGCCAGACATGCAAAATCACCTGCCGGCTACGCCAGAACCACTTGGCGAACACTCCGGAATCACCTGCCGGGCATGCCGGAACCACCTCTCAGACATGCCAGAACCACGTGCCAATGACCCCGGAAGCACCTGTCGAGCACGCCGGAACCACCTGCTCGACTCGCCAGAACCACCTGCCGGACACGCCAAAATCACCTGCCGGCTACGCCACAACCACTCGGCAGGCACTCCGGTATCAGCTGCCGGGCATGCCGGAACCGCCTCTCAGAGGTGCCAGAACCACATGCCGGAGAGACTGGAAGCAACTGCCGAACTCGCCGGAAACACCTGCTGGACATGCCGGAACCACCTGCCTGACAGTCCAAAATCATATGCCGGCTATGCCAAAACCACTTGGTGGACGCTCCAGAATCTCCTGGAGGGCATGCCGGAACCACGTCATGGACAGACTGCAAACACCTGCCAGACACGCCAGAACCACCTTCTCGAGTCGCCAGAACCACCTGCCGGACACGCCAAAATCACCTGCCGGCTACGCCACAACCAGTTGGTGAACACTTCGGAATCACCTGCCGTGCTTGCCGGAACCACCTGCCGGTCACGCCAAAATCACCTGCCGGCTACGCCAGAACCACTCGGCAGAGACTCCGGAACCACCTCCAGGACAGACCAGAATCACCTGCCGGACACGCCGGAACCACCTGCTCGACTCGCCAGAGCCACCTGCCGGACACGCCAAAATCACCTGCCGGCTACGCCAGAACCACTCGGCAGAGACTCCGGAACCACCTCCAGGACAGACCGGAATCACCTGCCGGACACGCCGGGACCACCTGCTTGACTCGCCAGAACCACCTGCCGGACACGCCAAAATCACCAGCCGGCTACTCCACAACCACTTGTCGAACACTCCAGAATCACCTGCCGGGCATGTTGGAAGCACCTCTCAGACGCGCCAGAACCATGTGGCAGAGAGTCCGGAATCACCTGTTGGGCATGTGGAACCACCTCTGAGACGTACCAGAACCACCTGCCGGACACGCCAAAATCACCTGCCGGCTATGCCAGAACCACTTGGCGGACACTCCGGAATCACCTGCCGGGCATGCCAGAACCAGCTCTCAGAAACACCAGAACCACATGCTGGACACGCCGGAAGCACCTGCTGAGCATGCCTGAGCCACCTGCTCGACTCGCAAGAAACACCTGCCGGACACGCCAAAATCACCTGCCGAGTACGCCAGAACCACTTGGCGGACACTCCGGAATCACAGGTCGGGCATGCCAGAACCACCTCTCAGACTTGCCAGAACCATGGTCCGGACACGCCGGTACCACCTGCCGAGTATGCCGGAACCACCTGATCCACTCCCAAGGACCACCTGCTGGACACGCCAAAATCACCTGCTGGCTACGCCAGAACCACTCGGCAGACACTCCGGAATAACCTGCCAGGCATGCCGGAACCACCTATTAGACATGCCAGAAGGACGTGTCGGACACGCCGGAAACACCTACCGGACAGACCGGAACCACCTGCCAGACATCCCGGAACCACCTGCCGAGCACGCCGGAGCTGCGTGCTCGATAGGCCGGAACCACCTGCCAGACAGGCCAAAATCAACAGCTGGCTATGCTAGAAACACCTGGCGGACAGTCCAAAATCACCTGACTGGCATGCAGGAACCACCTCTCAGACGTAAGAGAACCACGTTCCGGACACGCTGGAACCACATCCTGGACAGACTGAACCACCTGCCGAGCTCGCCGGAACCACCTGCTCGACTGGCAGGACAATCGTGCCGGACACGCCAAAAGGAACTGCCGGCTACACCAGAACCACTTAACCGACACTCCAGAATCACCTGCCTGGCATGCCAGAACCACCTCTCAGACGTGCCAGAAGCACGTGCCGGACATGCCGGAACGACCTACGGGACAGACCGGAACCACCTGCCTGACATGCCGGAACCACCTGCCGAGCACGCCAGAGCCACCTGCTCCCCTTGCCGGAACCACCTGCCAGACAGGCCAAAATCAACAGCTGGCTGTGCGAGAACCACCTGGGGGACAGTCCGGAATCACCTGCCAGCCATGGCGGAACCACCTCTCAGACGTACCAGAACCACGTGCCGGACAATCTGGAAACACGTACTGGACAGACTGGAACCACCTGCCGGCCACGCCTGAACCACCTGCCGAGCACGACGGAACCACCTGCCGGACACGCCAAAATCACCTGCGGGCTACTCCACAACCACTTGGAGGACTCTCCGGGATGACCTGCCGGGCATGCTGGAACCACCTCTCAGACGCGCCAGAACCATGTGGCAGACAGTCCGGAATCACCTGTTGGGCATGTGGAACCACCTCTGAGACGTACCAGAACCACCTGCCGGACACGCCAAAATCACCTGCCGGCTACGCCAGAACCACTTGGCGGACACTCCGGAATCACCTGCCGGGCATGCCAGCACAACCTCTCAGAAGTGCCAGAAGCACGTGCCGGACAGGCCGGAACCATCTCCCGGACAGACTGGAACCACAGGAAACACTCGCCGGAACCACCTGCTTGACTCACCGGTCCCACCTGCAGGACACACCAAAATCACCTGCCCGCTACAACAGAACCACTTGGCGCACAAGCCGGAATCACGTGAAGGGCATGCCGGCACAACCTCACAGACGTGCCAGAACCTCCTGCCGGACACCTCAGAACCACCTGCCAGACAGACTGCAACCACCTGCCGGACACGCGGGAACCACCGGCTCGACCCGCCGGAACCACTGCCAGACATGCAAAATCACCTGCCGGCTACACCAGAACCACTTGGCAAACAATCCGGAATCACCTGAAGGGCATGCCGGAACCACCTCTCAGACATGCCAGAACCACGTGCCAATGACACCAGAAGCACCTGCCGAGCATGCCGGAACCACCTGCTCGACTCGCCAGAACCACCTGCCAGTCATGCAAAAATCACCTGCCGGCTTCGCCACAACCAGTTGGTGAACACTTCCCCATCACCTGCCGGGCTTGCTGGAACCACCTGACGGTCACGTCAAAATCACCTGCCAACTACGCCAGAACCACTTGTCGACACTGCAGAAACACCTGTCGGGCCGGCCAGAACTACATCTCAGACGTGCCAGAACCTTGTGCGTGTGATGCCGGAACCACACCCCGAACAGACGGAAACCACCTGCCAGACCCGCCTGAACCACCTGCCGAGCACGCCGGAGCCACCTGTTCGACTCACCGGAAGCACCTGCCAGACAGGCCAAAATCAACAGCTGGCTATGCGAGAACCATCTGGCGGACAGTCCGGAATCACCTGCCGGGCATGCAGGAACCACCTCTCAGATGTAACGGAACCACGAGCCGGACACGCTGGAACCACGTCCTGGACAGACTGGAACCACCTGCCGAGCACTCCGGAACCACCTGCTCGACTCGCACGACCCACGTGCTGGACACGCCAAAATGAACTTTCGGCTACACCAGAACCACTTACCCGACACTCCAGAATCACCTGCCTGGCATGCCAGAACCACCTCTCACACGTTCCAGAAGCACGTGCCGGACATGCCGGAACGACCGATCGGACAGAACGGAACCACCTGCCTGACATGCCGGAACCACCTGCTGAACACGCCACAGCCACCTGCTCGACTCGCCGGATCCACCGGCCGGACAGGCCAATATCAACTGCTGGCTATGCCAGAACCACCTGGGGGACAGTCCGGAATCACCTGCCAGCCATGGCGGAACCACCTCTCAGACGTACAAGAACCACGTGCCGGACAAGCTCGAAACACTTACTGGACAGACTGGAACCACCTGCCGGCCATGCCTGAACCACCTGCCGAGCACGATGGAACCACCTGCCGGACACGCCAAAATCACCTGCGGGGTACACCAGAACCACTTGGAGAACTCTCCGGGATGACCTGCCGGGCATGCTGGAACCACCTCTCAGACGTACCAGAAGCACGTGGCGGACACCCCAGCACCACCTGCCGGACAGACCGCAACCACCTGCCGGACAGGCCGGAACCACCGGCTCGACCCGACGGAACCACCGCCAGACATGCAAAATCACCTGCCGGCTACGCCAGAACCACTTGGCGAACACTCCGGAATCACCTGCCGGGCATGCCGGAACCACCTCTCAGACATGCCAGAACCACGTGCCAATGACCCCGGAAGCACCTGTCGAGCACGCCGGAACCACCTGCTCGACTCGCCAGAACCACCTGCCGGACACGCCAAAATCACCTGCCGGCTACGCCACAACCACTCGGCAGGCACTCCGGTATCAGCTGCCGGGCATGCCGGAACCACCTCTCAGAGGTGCCAGAACCACATGCCGGAGAGACTGGAAGCAACTGCCGAACTCGCTGGAAACACCTGCTGGACATGCCGGAACCACCTGCCTGACAGTCCAAAATCATATGCCGGCTATGCCAAAACCACTTGGTGGACGCTCCAGAATCTCCTGGAGGGCATGCCGGAACCACGTCATGGACAGACTGCAAACACCTGCCAGACACGCCAGAACCACCTTCTCGAGTCGCCAGAACCACCTGCCGGACACGCCAAAATCACCTGCCGGCTACGCCACAACCAGTTGGTGAACACTTCGGAATCACCTGCCGCGCTTGCCGGAACCACCTGCCGGTCACGCCAAAATCACCTGCCGGCTACGCCAGAACCACTCGGCAGAGACTCCGGAACCACCTCCAGGACAGACCAGAATCACCTGCCGGACACGCCGGAACCACCTGCTCGACTCGCCAGAGCCACCTGCCGGACACGCCAAAATCACCTGCCGGCTACGCCAGAACCACTCGGCAGAGACTCCGGAACCACCTCCAGGACAGACCGGAATCACCTGCCGGACACGCCGGGACCACCTGCTTGACTCGCCAGAACCACCTGCCGGACACGCCAAAATCACCAGCCGGCTACTCCACAACCACTTGTCGAACACTCCAGAATCACCTGCCGGGCATGTTGGAAGCACCTCTCAGACGCGCCAGAACCATGTGGCAGAGAGTCCGGAATCACCTGTTGGGCATGTGGAACCACCTCTGAGACGTACCAGAACCACCTGCCGGACACGCCAAAATCACCTGCCGGCTATGCCAGAACCACTTGGCGGACACTCCGGAATCACCTGCCGGGCATGCCAGAACCAGCTCTCAGAAACACCAGAACCACATGCTGGACACGCCGGAAGCACCTGCTGAGCATGCCTGAGCCACCTGCTCGACTCGTAAGAAACACCTGCCGGACACGCCAAAATCACCGGCCGAGTACGCCAGAACCACTTGGCGGACACTCCGGAATCACAGGTCGGGCATGCCAGAACCACCTCTCAGACTTGCCAGAACCATGGTCCAGACACGCCGGTACCACCTGCCGACTATGCCGGAACCACCTGATCCACTCCCGAGGACCACCTGCTGGACACGCCAAAATCACCTGCTGGCTACGCCAGAACCACTCGGCAGACACTCCGGAATAACCTGCCAGGCATGCCGGAACCACCTATTAGACATGCCAGAAGGACGTGTCGGACACGCCGGAAACACCTACCGGACAGACCGGAACCACCTGCCAGACATCCCGGAACCACCTGCCGAGCACGCCGGAGCTGCGTGCTCGATAGGCCGGAACCACCTGCCAGACAGGCCAAAATCAACAGCTGGCTATGCTAGAAACACCTGGCGGACAGTCCAAAATCACCTGACTGGCATGCAGGAACCACCTCTCAGACGTAAGAGAACCACGTTCCGGACACGCTGGAACCACATCCTGGACAGACTGAACCACCTGCCGAGCTCGCCGGAACCACCTGCTCGACTGGCAGGACAATCGTGCCGGACACGCCAAAAGGAACTGCCGGCTACACCAGAACCACTTAACCGACACTCCAGAATCACCTGCCTGGCATGCCAGAACCACCTCTCAGACGTGCCAGAAGCACGTGCCGGACAGGCCGGGACGACCTACGGGACAGACCGGAACCACCTGCCTGACATGCCGGAACCACCTGCCGAGCACGCCAGAGCCACCTGCTCCCCTTGCCGGAACCACCTACCAGACAGGCCAAAATCAACAGCTGGCTGTGCGAGAACCACCTGGGGGACAGTCCGGAATCACCTGCCAGCCATGGCGGAACCACCTCTCAGACGTACCAGAACCACGTGCCGGACAATCTGGAAACACGTACTGGACAGACTGGAACCACCTGCCGGCCACGCCTGAACCACCTGCCGAGCACGACGGAACCACCTGCCGGACACGCCAAAATCACCTGCGGGCTACTCCACAACCACTTGGAGGACTCTCCGGGATGACCTGCCGGGCATGCTGGAACCACCTCTCAGACGCGCCAGAACCATGTGGCAGAGAGTCCAGAATCACCTGTTGGGCATGTGGAACCACCTCTGAGACGTACCAGAACCACCTGCCGGACACGCCAAAATCACCTGCCGGCTACGCCAGAACCACTTGGCGGACACTCCGGAATCACCTGCCGGGCATGCCAGCACAACCTCTCAGAAGTGCCAGAAGCACGTGCCGGACAGGCCGGAACCATCTCCCGGACAGACTGGAACCACAGGAAACACTCGCCGGAACCACCTGCTTGACTCACCGGTCCCACCTGCAGGACACACCAAAATCACCTGCCCGCTACAACAGAACCACTTGGCGCACAAGCCGGAATCACGTGAAGGGCATGCCGGCACAACCTCACAGACGTGCCAGAACCTCCTGCCGGACACCTCAGAACCACCTGCCAGACAGACTGCAACCACCTGCCGGACACGCGGGAACCACCGGCTCGACCCGCCGGAACCACTGCCACACATGCAAAATCACCTGCCGGCTACACCAGAACCACTTGGCAAACACTCCGGAATCACCTGCCGGGCATGCCGGAACCACCTCTCAGACATGCCAGAACCACGTGCCAATGACACCAGAAGCACTTGCCGAGCATGCCGGAACCACCTGCTCGACTCGCCAGAACCACCTGCCAGTCATGCAAAAATCACCTGCCGGCTTCGCCACAACCAGTTGGTGAACACTTCCCCATCACCTGCCGGGCTTGCTGGAACCACCTGCCGGTCACGTCAAAATCACCTGCCAACTACGCCAGAACCACTTGTCGACACTGCGGAAACACCTGTCGGGCCGGCCAGAACTACATCTCAGACGTGCCAGAACCTTGTGCGTGTGATGCCGGAACCACACCCCGAACAGACGGAAACCACCTGCCAGACCCGCCTGAACCACCTGCCGAGCACGCCGGAGCCACCTGTTCGACTCACCGGAAGCACCTGCCAGACAGGCCAAAATCAACAGCTGGCTATGCGAGAACCATCTGGCGGACAGTCCGGAATCACCTGCCGGGCATGCAGGAACCACCTCTCAGATGTAACGGAACCACGAGCCGGACACGCTGGAACCACGTCCTGGACAGACTGGAACCACCTGCCGAGCACTCCGGAACCACCTGCTCGACTCGCACGACCCACGTGCTGGACACGCCAAAATGAACTTTCGGCTACACCAGAACCACTTACCCGACACTCCAGAATCACCTGCCTGGCATGCCAGAACCACCTCTCACACGTTCCAGAAGCACGTGCCGGACATGCCGGAACGACCGATCGGACAGAACGGAACCACCTGCCTGACATGCCGGAACCACCTGCTGAACACGCCACAGCCACCTGCTCGACTCGCCGGATCCACCGGCCGGACAGGCCAATATCAACTGCTGGCTATGCCAGAACCACCTGGGGGACAGTCCGGAATCACCTGCCAGCCATGGCGGAACCACCTCTCAGACGTACAAGAACCACGTGCCGGACAAGCTCGAAACACTTACTGGACAGACTGGAACCACCTGCCGGCCACGCCTGAACCACCTGCCGAGCACGATGGAACCACCTGCCGGACACGCCAAAATCACCTGCGGGGTACACCAGAACCACTTGGAGAACTCTCCGGGATGACCTGCCGGGCATGCTGGAACCACCTCTCAGACGTACCAGAAGCACGTGGCGGACACCCCAGCACCACCTGCCGGACAGACCGCAACCACCTGCCGGACAGGCCGGAACCACCGGCTCGACCCGACGGAACCACCGCCAGACATGCAAAATCACCTGCCGGCTACGCCAGAACCACTTGGCGAACACTCCGGAATCACCTGCCGGGCATGCCGGAACCACCTCTCAGACATGCCAGAACCACGTGCCAATGACCCCGGAAGCACCTGTCGAGCACGCCGGAACCACCTGCTCGACTCGCCAGAACCACCTGCCGGACACGCCAAAATCACCTGCCGGCTACGCCACAACCACTCGGCAGGCACTCCGGTATCAGCTGCCGGGCATGCCGGAACCACCTCTCAGAGGTGCCAGAACCACATGCCGGAGAGACTGGAAGCAACTGCCGAACTCGCCGGAAACACCTGCTGGACATGCCGGAACCACCTGCCTGACAGTCCAAAATCATATGCCGGCTATGCCAAAACCACTTGGTGGACGCTCCAGAATCTCCTGGTGGGCATGCCGGAACCACGTCATGGACAGACTGCAAACACCTGCCAGACACGCCAGAACCACCTTCTCGAGTCGCCAGAACCACCTGCCGGACACGCCAAAATCACCTGCCGGCTACGCCACAACCAGTTGGTGAACACTTCGGAATCACCTGCCGTGCTTGCCGGAACCACCTGCCAGTCACGCCAAAATCACCTGCCGGCTACGCCAGAACCACTCGGCAGAGACTCCGGAACCACCTCCAGGACAGACCAGAATCACCTGCCGGACACGCCGGAACCACCTGCTCGACTCGCCAGAGCCACCTGCCGGACACGCCAAAATCACCTGCCGGCTACGCCAGAACCACTCGGCAGAGACTCCGGAACCACCTCCAGGACAGACCGGAATCACCTGCCGGACACGCCGGGACCACCTGCTTGACTCGCCAGAACCACCTGCCGGACACGCCAAAATCACCAGCCGGCTACTCCACAACCACTTGTCGAACACTCCAGAATCACCTGCCGGGCATGTTGGAAGCACCTCTCAGACGCGCCAGAACCATGTGGCAGAGAGTCCGGAATCACCTGTTGGGCATGTGGAACCACCTCTGAGACGTACCAGAACCACCTGCCGGACACGCCAAAATCACCTGCCGGCTATGCCAGAACCACTTGGCGGACACTCCGGAATCACCTGCCGGGCATGCCAGAACCAGCTCTCAGAAACACCAGAACCACATGCTGGACACGCCGGAAGCACCTGCTGAGCATGCCTGAGCCACCTGCTCGACTCGCAAGAAACACCTGCCGGACACGCCAAAATCACCTGCCGAGTACGCCAGAACCACTTGGCGGACACTCCGGAATCACAGGTCGGGCATGCCAGAACCACCTCTCAGACTTGCCAGAACCATGGTCCGGACACGCCGGTACCACCTGCCGAGTATGCCGGAACCACCTGATCCACTCCCGAGGACCACCTGCTGGACACGCCAAAATCACCTGCTGGCTACGCCAGAACCACTCGGCAGACACTCCGGAATAACCTGCCAGGCATGCCGGAACCACCTATTAGACATGCCAGAAGGACGTGTCGGACACGCCGGAAACACCTACCGGACAGACCGGAACCACCTGCCAGACATCCCGGAACCACCTGCCGAGCACGCCGGAGCTGCGTGCTCGATAGGCCGGAACCACCTGCCAGACAGGCCAAAATCAACAGCTGGCTATGCTAGAAACACCTGGCGGACAGTCCAAAATCACCTGCCTGGCATGCAGGAACCACCTCTCAGACGTAACAGAACCACGTTCCGGACACGCTGGAACCACATCCTGGACAGACTGAACCACCTGCCGAGCTCGCCGGAACCACCTGCTCGACTGGCAGGACAATCGTGCCGGACACGCCAAAAGGAACTGCCGGCTACACCAGAACCACTTAACCGACACTCCAGAATCACCTGCCTGGCATGCCAGAACCACCTCTCAGACGTGCCAGAAGCACGTGCCGGACATGCCGGGACGACCTACGGGACAGACCGGAACCACCTGCCTGACATGCCGGAACCACCTGCCGAGCACGCCAGAGCCACCTGCTCCCCTTGCCGGAACCACCTGCCAGACAGGCCAAAATCAACAGCTGGCTGTGCGAGAACCACCTGGGGGACAGTCCGGAATCACCTGCCAGCCATGGCGGAACCACCTCTCAGACGTACCAGAACCACGTGCCGGACAATCTGGAAACACGTACTGGACAGACTGGAACCACCTGCCGGCCACGCCTGAACCACCTGCCGAGCACGACGGAACCACCTGCCGGACACGCCAAAATCACCTGCGGGCTACTCCACAACCACTTGGAGGACTCTCCGGGATGACCTGCCGGGCATGCTGGAACCACCTCTCAGACGCGCCAGAACCATGTGGCAGAGAGTCCAGAATCACCTGTTGGGCATGTGGAACCACCTCTGAGACGTACCAGAACCACCTGCCGGACACGCCAAAATCACCTGCCGGCTACGCCAGAACCACTTGGCGGACACTCCGGAATCACCTGCCGGGCATGCCAGCACAACCTCTCAGAAGTGCCAGAAGCACGTGCCGGACAGGCCGGAACCATCTCCCGGACAGACTGGAACCACAGGAAACACTCGCCGGAACCACCTGCTTGACTCACCGGTCCCACCTGCAGGACACACCAAAATCACCTGCCCGCTACACCAGAACCACTTGGCGCACAAGCCGGAATCACGTGAAGGGCATGCCGGCACAACCTCACAGACGTGCCAGAACCTCCTGCCGGACACCTCAGAACCACCTGCCAGACAGACTGCAACCACCTGCCGGACACGCGGGAACCACCGGCTCGACCCGCCGGAACCACTGCCACACATGCAAAATCACCTGCCGGCTACACCAGAACCACTTGGCAAACACTCCGGAATCACCTGCCGGGCATGCCGGAACCACCTCTCAGACATGCCAGAACCACGTGCCAATGACACCAGAAGCACCTGCCGAGCATGCCGGAACCACCTGCTCGACTCGCCAGAACCACCTGCCAGTCATGCAAAAATCACCTGCCGGCTTCGCCACAACCAGTTGGTGAACACTTCCCCATCACCTGCCGGGCTTGCTGGAACCACCTGCCGGTCACGTCAAAATCACCTGCCAACTACGCCAGAACCACTTGTCGACACTGCGGAAACACCTGTCGGGCCGGCCAGAACTACATCTCAGACGTGCCAGAACCTTGTGCGTGTGATGCCGGAACCACACCCCGAACAGACGGAAACCACCTGCCAGACCCGCCTGAACCACCTGCCGAGCACGCCGGAGCCACCTGTTCGACTCACCGGAAGCACCTGCCAGACAGGCCAAAATCAACAGCTGGCTATGCGAGAACCATCTGGCGGACAGTCCGGAATCACCTGCCGGGCATGCAGGAACCACCTCTCAGATGTAACGGAACCACGAGCCGGACACGCTGGAACCACGTCCTGGACAGACTGGAACCACCTGCCGAGCACTCCGGAACCACCTGCTCGACTCGCACGACCCACGTGCTGGACACGCCAAAATGAACTTTCGGCTACACCAGAACCACTTACCCGACACTCCAGAATCACCTGCCTGGCATGCCAGAACCACCTCTCACACGTTCCAGAAGCACGTGCCGGACATGCCGGAACGACCGATCGGACAGAACGGAACCACCTGCCTGACATGCCGGAACCACCTGCTGAACACGCCACAGCCACCTGCTCGACTCGCCGGATCCACCGGCCGGACAGGCCAATATCAACTGCTGGCTATGCCAGAACCACCTGGGGGACAGTCCGGAATCACCTGCCAGCCATGGCGGAACCACCTCTCAGACGTACAAGAACCACGTGCCGGACAAGCTCGAAACACTTACTGGACAGACTGGAACCACCTGCCGGCCACGCCTGAACCACCTGCCGAGCACGATGGAACCACCTGCCGGACACGCCAAAATCACCTGCGGGGTACACCAGAACCACTTGGAGAACTCTCCGGGATGACCTGCCGGGCATGCTGGAACCACCTCTCAGACGTACCAGAAGCACGTGGCGGACACCCCAGCACCACCTGCCGGACAGACCGCAACCACCTGCCGGACAGGCCGGAACCACCGGCTCGACCCGACGGAACCACCGCCAGACATGCAAAATCACCTGCCGGCTACGCCAGAACCACTTGGCGAACACTCCGGAATCACCTGCCGGGCATGCCGGAACCACCTCTCAGACATGCCAGAACCACGTGCCAATGACCCCGGAAGCACCTGTCGAGCACGCCGGAACCACCTGCTCGACTCGCCAGAACCACCTGCCGGACACGCCAAAATCACCTGCCGGCTACGCCACAACCAGTTGGTGAACACTTCGGAATCACCTGCCGCGCTTGCCGGAACCACCTGCCGGTCACGCCAAAATCACCTGCCGGCTACGCCAGAACCACTCGGCAGAGACTCCGGAACCACCTCCAGGACAGACCAGAATCACCTGCCGGACACGCCGGAACCACCTGCTCGACTCGCCAGAGCCACCTGCCGGACACGCCAAAATCACCTGCCGGCTACGCCAGAACCACTCGGCAGAGACTCCGGAACCACCTCCAGGACAGACCGGAATCACCTGCCGGACACGCCGGGACCACCTGCTTGACTCGCCAGAACCACCTGCCGGACACGCCAAAATCACCAGCCGGCTACTCCACAACCACTTGTCGAACACTCCAGAATCACCTGCCGGGCATGTTGGAAGCACCTCTCAGACGCGCCAGAACCATGTGGCAGAGAGTCCGGAATCACCTGTTGGGCATGTGGAACCACCTCTGAGACGTACCAGAACCACCTGCCGGACACGCCAAAATCACCTGCCGGCTATGCCAGAACCACTTGGCGGACACTCCGGAATCACCTGCCGGGCATGCCAGAACCAGCTCTCAGAAACACCAGAACCACATGCTGGACACGCCGGAAGCACCTGCTGAGCATGCCTGAGCCACCTGCTCGACTCGTAAGAAACACCTGCCGGACACGCCAAAATCACCGGCCGAGTACGCCAGAACCACTTGGCGGACACTCCGGAATCACAGGTCGGGCATGCCAGAACCACCTCTCAGACTTGCCAGAACCATGGTCCAGACACGCCGGTACCACCTGCCGAGTATGCCGGAACCACCTGATCCACTCCCGAGGACCACCTGCTGGACACGCCAAAATCACCTGCTGGCTACGCCAGAACCACTCGGCAGACACTCCGGAATAACCTGCCAGGCATGCCGGAACCACCTATTAGACATGCCAGAAGGACGTGTCGGACACGCCGGAAACACCTACCGGACAGACCGGAACCACCTGCCAGACATCCCGGAACCACCTGCCGAGCACGCCGGAGCTGCGTGCTCGATAGGCCGGAACCACCTGCCAGACAGGCCAAAATCAACAGCTGGCTATGCTAGAAACACCTGGCGGACAGTCCAAAATCACCTGACTGGCATGCAGGAACCACCTCTCAGACGTAAGAGAACCACGTTCCGGACACGCTGGAACCACATCCTGGACAGACTGAACCACCTGCCGAGCTCGCCGGAACCACCTGCTCGACTGGCAGGACAATCGTGCCGGACACGCCAAAAGGAACTGCCGGCTACACCAGAACCACTTAACCGACACTCCAGAATCACCTGCCTGGCATGCCAGAACCACCTCTCAGACGTGCCAGAAGCACGTGCCGGACAGGCCGGGACGACCTACGGGACAGACCGGAACCACCTGCCTGACATGCCGGAACCACCTGCCGAGCACGCCAGAGCCACCTGCTCCCCTTGCCGGAACCACCTACCAGACAGGCCAAAATCAACAGCTGGCTGTGCGAGAACCACCTGGGGGACAGTCCGGAATCACCTGCCAGCCATGGCGGAACCACCTCTCAGACGTACCAGAACCACGTGCCGGACAATCTGGAAACACGTACTGGACAGACTGGAACCACCTGCCGGCCACGCCTGAACCACCTGCCGAGCACGACGGAACCACCTGCCGGACACGCCAAAATCACCTGCGGGCTACTCCACAACCACTTGGAGGACTCTCCGGGATGACCTGCCGGGCATGCTGGAACCACCTCTCAGACGCGCCAGAACCATGTGGCAGAGAGTCCAGAATCACCTGTTGGGCATGTGGAACCACCTCTGAGACGTACCAGAACCACCTGCCGGACACGCCAAAATCACCTGCCGGCTACGCCAGAACCACTTGGCGGACACTCCGGAATCACCTGCCGGGCATGCCAGCACAACCTCTCAGAAGTGCCAGAAGCACGTGCCGGACAGGCCGGAACCATCTCCCGGACAGACTGGAACCACAGGAAACACTCGCCGGAACCACCTGCTTGACTCACCGGTCCCACCTGCAGGACACACCAAAATCACCTGCCCGCTACACCAGAACCACTTGGCGCACAAGCCGGAATCACGTGAAGGGCATGCCGGCACAACCTCACAGACGTGCCAGAACCTCCTGCCGGACACCTCAGAACCACCTGCCAGACAGACTGCAACCACCTGCCGGACACGCGGGAACCACCGGCTCGACCCGCCGGAACCACTGCCACACATGCAAAATCACCTGCCGGCTACACCAGAACCACTTGGCAAACACTCCGGAATCACCTGCCGGGCATGCCGGAACCACCTCTCAGACATGCCAGAACCACGTGCCAATGACACCAGAAGCACCTGCCGAGCATGCCGGAACCACCTGCTCGACTCGCCAGAACCACCTGCCAGTCATGCAAAAATCACCTGCCGGCTTCGCCACAACCAGTTGGTGAACACTTCCCCATCACCTGCCGGGCTTGCTGGAACCACCTGACGGTCACGTCAAAATCACCTGCCAACTACGCCAGAACCACTTGTCGACACTGCGGAAACACCTGTCGGGCCGGCCAGAACTACATCTCAGACGTGCCAGAACCTTGTGCGTGTGATGCCGGAACCACACCCCGAACAGACGGAAACCACCTGCCAGACCCGCCTGAACCACCTGCCGAGCACGCCGGAGCCACCTGTTCGACTCACCGGAAGCACCTGCCAGACAGGCCAAAATCAACAGCTGGCTATGCGAGAACCATCTGGCGGACAGTCCGGAATCACCTGCCGGGCATGCAGGAACCACCTCTCAGATGTAACGGAACCACGAGCCGGACACGCTGGAACCACGTCCTGGACAGACTGGAACCACCTGCCGAGCACTCCGGAACCACCTGCTCGACTCGCACGACCCACGTGCTGGACACGCCAAAATGAACTTTCGGCTACACCAGAACCACTTACCCGACACTCCAGAATCACCTGCCTGGCATGCCAGAACCACCTCTCACACGTTCCAGAAGCACGTGCCGGACATGCCGGAACGACCGATCGGACAGAACGGAACCACCTGCCTGACATGCCGGAACCACCTGCTGAACACGCCACAGCCACCTGCTCGACTCGCCGGATCCACCGGCCGGACAGGCCAATATCAACTGCTGGCTATGCCAGAACCACCTGGGGGACAGTCCGGAATCACCTGCCAGCCATGGCGGAACCACCTCTCAGACGTACAAGAACCACGTGCCGGACAAGCTCGAAACACTTACTGGACAGACTGGAACCACCTGCCGGCCACGCCTGAACCACCTGCCGAGCACGATGGAACCACCTGCCGGACACGCCAAAATCACCTGCGGGGTACACCAGAACCACTTGGAGAACTCTCCGGGATGACCTGCCGGGCATGCTGGAACCACCTCTCAGACGTACCAGAAGCACGTGGCGGACACCCCAGCACCACCTGCCGGACAGACCGCAACCACCTGCCGGACAGGCCGGAACCACCGGCTCGACCCGACGGAACCACCGCCAGACATGCAAAATCACCTGCCGGCTACGCCAGAACCACTTGGCGAACACTCCGGAATCACCTGCCGGGCATGCCGGAACCACCTCTCAGACATGCCAGAACCACGTGCCAATGACCCCGGAAGCACCTGTCGAGCACGCCGGAACCACCTGCTCGACTCGCCAGAACCACCTGCCGGACACGCCAAAATCACCTGCCGGCTACGCCACAACCACTCGGCAGGCACTCCGGTATCAGCTGCCGGGCATGCCGGAACCACCTCTCAGAGGTGCCAGAACCACATGCCGGAGAGACTGGAAGCAACTGCCGAACTCGCCGGAAACACCTGCTGGACATGCCGGAACCACCTGCCTGACAGTCCAAAATCATATGCCGGCTATGCCAAAACCACTTGGTGGACGCTCCAGAATCTCCTGGAGGGCATGCCGGAACCACGTCATGGACAGACTGCAAACACCTGCCAGACACGCCAGAACCACCTTCTCGAGTCGCCAGAACCACCTGCCGGACACGCCAAAATCACCTGCCGGCTACGCCACAACCAGTTGGTGAACACTTCGGAATCACCTGCCGTGCTTGCCGGAACCACCTGCCGGTCACGCCAAAATCACCTGCCGGCTACGCCAGAACCACTCGGCAGAGACTCCGGAACCACCTCCAGGACAGACCAGAATCACCTGCCGGACACGCCGGAACCACCTGCTCGACTCGCCAGAGCCACCTGCCGGACACGCCAAAATCACCTGCCGGCTACGCCAGAACCACTCGGCAGAGACTCCGGAACCACCTCCAGGACAGACCGGAATCACCTGCCGGACACGCCGGGACCACCTGCTTGACTCGCCAGAACCACCTGCCGGACACGCCAAAATCACCAGCCGGCTACTCCACAACCACTTGTCGAACACTCCAGAATCACCTGCCGGGCATGTTGGAAGCACCTCTCAGACGCGCCAGAACCATGTGGCAGAGAGTCCGGAATCACCTGTTGGGCATGTGGAACCACCTCTGAGACGTACCAGAACCACCTGCCGGACACGCCAAAATCACCTGCCGGCTATGCCAGAACCACTTGGCGGACACTCCGGAATCACCTGCCGGGCATGCCAGAACCAGCTCTCAGAAACACCAGAACCACATGCTGGACACGCCGGAAGCACCTGCTGAGCATGCCTGAGCCACCTGCTCGACTCGCAAGAAACACCTGCCGGACACGCCAAAATCACCTGCCGAGTACGCCAGAACCACTTGGCGGACACTCCGGAATCACAGGTCGGGCATGCCAGAACCACCTCTCAGACTTGCCAGAACCATGTTCCGGACACGCCGGTACCACCTGCCGAGTATGCCGGAACCACCTGATCCACTCCCGAGGACCACCTGCTGGACACGCCAAAATCACCTGCTGGCTACGCCAGAACCACTCGGCAGACACTCCGGAATAACCTGCCAGGCATGCCGGAACCACCTATTAGACATGCCAGAAGGACGTGTCGGACACGCCGGAAACACCTACCGGACAGACCGGAACCACCTGCCAGACATCCCGGAACCACCTGCCGAGCACGCCGGAGCTGCGTGCTCGATAGGCCGGAACCACCTGCCAGACAGGCCAAAATCAACAGCTGGCTATGCTAGAAACACCTGGCGGACAGTCCAAAATCACCTGCCTGGCATGCAGGAACCACCTCTCAGACGTAACAGAACCACGTTCCGGACACGCTGGAACCACATCCTGGACAGACTGAACCACCTGCCGAGCTCGCCGGAACCACCTGCTCGACTGGCAGGACAATCGTGCCGGACACGCCAAAAGGAACTGCCGGCTACACCAGAACCACTTAACCGACACTCCAGAATCACCTGCCTGGCATGCCAGAACCACCTCTCAGACGTGCCAGAAGCACGTGCCGGACATGCCGGGACGACCTACGGGACAGACCGGAACCACCTGCCTGACATGCCGGAACCACCTGCCGAGCACGCCAGAGCCACCTGCTCCCCTTGCCGGAACCACCTGCCAGACAGGCCAAAATCAACAGCTGGCTGTGCGAGAACCACCTGGGGGACAGTCCGGAATCACCTGCCAGCCATGGCGGAACCACCTCTCAGACGTACCAGAACCACGTGCCGGACAATCTGGAAACACGTACTGGACAGACTGGAACCACCTGCCGGCCACGCCTGAACCACCTGCCGAGCACGACGGAACCACCTGCCGGACACGCCAAAATCACCTGCGGGCTACTCCACAACCACTTGGAGGACTCTCCGGGATGACCTGCCGGGCATGCTGGAACCACCTCTCAGACGCGCCAGAACCATGTGGCAGACAGTCCGGAATCACCTGTTGGGCATGTGGAACCACCTCTGAGACGTACCAGAACCATCTGCCGGACACGCCAAAATCACCTGCCGGCTACGCCAGAACCACTTGGCGGACACTCCGGAATCACCTGCCGGGCATGCCAGCACAACCTCTCAGAAGTGCCAGAAGCACGTGCCGGACAGGCCGGAACCATCTCCCGGACAGACTGGAACCACAGGAAACACTCGCCGGAACCACCTGCTTGACTCACCGGTCCCACCTGCAGGACACACCAAAATCACCTGCCCGCTACACCAGAACCACTTGGCGCACAAGCCGGAATCACGTGAAGGGCATGCCGGCACAACCTCACAGACGTGCCAGAACCTCCTGCCGGACACCTCAGAACCACCTGCCAGACAGACTGCAACCACCTGCCGGACACGCGGGAACCACCGGCTCGACCCGCCGGAACCACTGCCACACATGCAAAATCACCTGCCGGCTACACCAGAACCACTTGGCAAACACTCCGGAATCACCTGAAGGGCATGCCGGAACCACCTCTCAGACATGCCAGAACCACGTGCCAATGACACCAGAAGCACCTGCCGAGCATGCCGGAACCACCTGCTCGACTCGCCAGAACCACCTGCCAGTCATGCAAAAATCACCTGCCGGCTTCGCCACAACCAGTTGGTGAACACTTCCCCATCACCTGCCGGGCTTGCTGGAACCACCTGCCGGTCACGTCAAAATCACCTGCCAACTACGCCAGAACCACTTGTCGACACTGCGGAAACACCTGTCGGGCCGGCCAGAACTACATCTCAGACGTGCCAGAACCTTGTGCGTGTGATGCCGGAACCACACCCCGAACAGACGGAAACCACCTGCCAGACCCGCCTGAACCACCTGCCGAGCACGCCGGAGCCACCTGTTCGACTCACCGGAAGCACCTGCCAGACAGGCCAAAATCAACAGCTGGCTATGCGAGAACCATCTGGCGGACAGTCCGGAATCACCTGCCGGGCATGCAGGAACCACCTCTCAGATGTAACGGAACCACGAGCCGGACACGCTGGAACCACGTCCTGGACAGACTGGAACCACCTGCCGAGCACTCCGGAACCACCTGCTCGACTCGCACGACCCACGTGCTGGACACGCCAAAATGAACTTTCGGCTACACCAGAACCACTTACCCGACACTCCAGAATCACCTGCCTGGCATGCCAGAACCACCTCTCACACGTTCCAGAAGCACGTGCTGGACATGCCGGAACGACCTATCGGACAGAACGGAACCACCTGCCAGACACGCCGGAACCACCGGCTGAACACGCCACAGCCACCTGCTCGACTCGCCGGATCCACCAGCCGGACAGGCCAATATCAACTGCTGGCTATGCCAGAACCACCTGGGGGACAGTCCGGAATCACCTGCCAGCCATGGCGGAACCACCTCTCAGACGTACAAGAACCACGTGCCGGACAAGCTCGAAACACTTACTGGACAGACTGGAACCACCTGCCGGCCACGCCTGAACCACCTGCCGAGCACGATGGAACCACCTGCCGGACACGCCAAAATCACCTGCGGGGTACACCAGAACCACTTGGAGAACTCTCCGGGATGACCTGCCGGGCATGCTGGAACCACCTCTCAGACGTACCAGAAGCACGTGGCGGACACCCCAGCACCACCTGCCGGACAGACCGCAACCACCTGCCGGACAGGCCGGAACCACCGGCTCGACCCGACGGAACCACCGCCAGACATGCAAAATCACCTGCCGGCTACGCCAGAACCACTTGGCGAACACTCCGGAATCACCTGCCGGGCATGCCGGAACCACCTCTCAGACATGCCAGAACCACGTGCCAATGAACCCGGAAGCACCTGTCGAGCACGCCGGAACCACCTGCTCGACTCGCCAGAACCACCTGCCGGACACGCCAAAATCACCTGCCGGCTACGCCACAACCACTCGGCAGGCACTCCGGTATCAGCTGCCGGGCATGCCGGAACCACCTCTCAGAGGTGCCAGAACCACATGCCGGAGAGACTGGAAGCAACTGCCGAACTCGCCGGAAACACCTGCTGGACATGCCGGAACCACCTGCCTGACAGTCCAAAATCATATGCCGGCTATGCCAAAACCACTTGGTGGACGCTCCAGAATCTCCTGGAGGGCATGCCGGAACCACGTCATGGACAGACTGCAAACACCTGCCAGACACGCCAGAACCACCTTCTCGAGTCGCCAGAACCACCTGCCGGACACGCCAAAATCACCTGCCGGCTACGCCACAACCAGTTGGTGAACACTTCGGAATCACCTGCCGCGCTTGCCGGAACCACCTGCCGGTCACGCCAAAATCACCTGCCGGCTACGCCAGAACCACTCGGCAGAGACTCCGGAACCACCTCCAGGACAGACCAGAATCACCTGCCGGACACGCTGGAACCACCTGCTCGACTCGCCAGAGCCACCTGCTGGACACGCCAAAATCACCTGCCGGCTACGCCAGAACCACTCGGCAGAGACTCTGGAACCACCTCCAGGACAGACCGGAATCACCTGCCGGACACGCCGGGACCACCTGCTTGACTCGCCAGAACCACCTGCCGGACACGCCAAAATCACCAGCCGGCTACTCCACAACCACTTGTCGAACACTCCAGAATCACCTGCCGGGCATGTTGGAAGCACCTCTCAGACGCGCCAGAACCATGTGGCAGAGAGTCCGGAATCACCTGTTGGGCATGTGGAACCACCTCTGAGACGTACCAGAACCACCTGCCGGACACGCCAAAATCACCTGCCGGCTATGCCAGAACCACTTGGCGGACACTCCGGAATCACCTGCCGGGCATGCCAGAACCAGCTCTCAGAAACACCAGAACCACATGCTGGACACGCCGGAAGCACCTGCTGAGCATGCCTGAGCCACCTGCTCGACTCGCAAGAAACACCTGCCGGACACGCCAAAATCACCTGCCGAGTACGCCAGAACCACTTGGCGGACACTCCGGAATCACAGGTCGGGCATGCCAGAACCACCTCTCAGACTTGCCAGAACCATGGTCCGGACACGCTGGTACCACCTGCCGAGTATGCCGGAACCACCTGATCCACTCCCGAGGACCACCTGCTGGACACGCCAAAATCACCTGCTGGCTACGCCAGAACCACTCGGCAGACACTCCGGAATAACCTGCCAGGCATGCCGGAACCACCTATTAGACATGCCAGAAGGACGTGTCGGACACGCCGGAAACACCTACCGGACAGACCGGAACCACCTGCCAGACATCCAGGAACCACCTGCCGAGCACGCCGGAGCTGCGTGTTCGATAGGCCGGAACCACCTGCCAGACAGGCCAAAATCAACAGCTGGCTATGCTAGAAACACCTGGCGGACAGTCCAAAATCACCTGCCTGGCATGCAGGAACCACCTCTCAGACGTAACAGAACCACGTTCCGGACACGCTGGAACCACATCCTGGACAGACTGGAACCACCTGCCGAGCTCGCCGGAACCACCTGCTCGACTGGCAGGACAATCGTGCCAGACACGCCAAAAGGAACTGCCGGCTACACCAGAACCACTTAACCGACACTCCAGAATCACCTGCCTGGCATGCCAGAACCACCTCTCAGACGTGCCAGAAGCACGTGCCGGACATGCCGGGACGACCTACGGGACAGACCGGAACCACCTGCCTGACATGCCGGAACCACCTGCCGAGCACGCCAGAGCCACCTGCTCCCCTTGCCGGAACCACCTACCAGACAGGCCAAAATCAACAGCTGGCTGTGCGAGAACCACCTGGGGGACAGTCCGGAATCACCTGCCAGCCATGGCGGAACCACCTCTCAGACGTACCAGAACCACGTGCCGGACAATCTGGAAACACGTACTGGACAGACTGGAACCACCTGCCGGCCACGCCTGAACCACCTGCCGAGCACGACGGAACCACCTGCTGGACACGCCAAAATCACCTGCGGGCTACTCCACAACCACTTGGAGGACTCTCCGGGATGACCTGCCGGGCATGCTGGAACCACCTCTCAGACGCGCCAGAACCATGTGGCAGACAGTCCGGAATCACCTGTTGGGCATGTGGAACCACCTCTGAGACGTACCAGAACCACCTGCCGGACACGCCAAAATCACCTGCCGGCTACGCCAGAACCACTTGGCGGACACTCCGGAATCAGCTGCCGGGCATGCCAGCACAACCTCTCAGAAGTGCCAGAAGCACGTGCCGGACAGGCCGGAACCATCTACCGGACAGACTGGAACCACAGGAAACACTCGCTGGAACCACCTGCTTGACTCACCGGTCCCACCTGCAGGACACACCAAAATCACCTGCCCGCTACACCAGAACCACTTGGCGCACAAGCCGGAATCACGTGAAGGGCATGCCGGCACAACCTCACAGACGTGCCAGAACCTCCTGCCGGACACCTCAGAACCACCTGCCAGACAGACTGCAACCACCTGCCGGACACGCGGGAACCACCGGCTCGAGCCGCCGGAACCACTGCCACACATGCAAAATCACCTGCCGGCTACACCAGAACCACTTGGCAAACACTCCGGAATCACCTGCCGGGCATGCCGGAACCACCTCTCAGACATGCCAGAACCACGTGCCAATGACACCAGAAGCACCTGCCGAGCATGCCGGAACCACCTGCTCGACTCGCCAGAACCACCTGCCAGTCATGCAAAAATCACCTGCCGGCTTCGCCACAACCAGTTGGTGAACACTTCCCCATCACCTGCCGGGCTTGCTGGAACCACCTGACGGTCACGTCAAAATCACCTGCCAACTACGCCAGAACCACTTGTCGACACTGCGGAAACACCTGTCGGGCCGGCCAGAACTACATCTCAGACGTGCCAGAACCTTGTGCGTGTGATGCCGGAACCACACCCCGAACAGACGGAAACCACCTGCCAGACCCGCCTGAACCACCTGCCGAGCACGCCGGAGCCACCTGTTCGACTCACCGGAAGCACCTGCCAGACAGGCCAAAATCAACAGCTGGCTATGCGAGAACCATCTGGCGGACAGTCCGGAATCACCTGCCGGGCATGCAGGAACCACCTCTCAGATGTAACGGAACCACGAGCCGGACACGCTGGAACCACGTCCTGGACAGACTGGAACCACCTGCCGAGCACTCCGGAACCACCTGCTCGACTCGCACGACCCACGTGCTGGACACGCCAAAATGAACTTTCGGCTACACCAGAACCACTTACCCGACACTCCAGAATCACCTGCCTGGCATGCCAGAACCACCTCTCACACGTTCCAGAAGCACGTGCCGGACATGCCGGAACGACCGATCGGACAGAACGGAACCACCTGCCTGACATGCCGGAACCACCTGCTGAACACGCCACAGCCACCTGCTCGACTCGCCGGATCCACCGGCCGGACAGGCCAATATCAACTGCTGGCTATGCCAGAACCACCTGGGGGACAGTCCGGAATCACCTGCCAGCCATGGCGGAACCACCTCTCAGACGTACAAGAACCACGTGCCGGACAAGCTCGAAACACTTACTGGACAGACTGGAACCACCTGCCGGCCACGCCTGAACCACCTGCCGAGCACGATGGAACCACCTGCCGGACACGCCAAAATCACCTGCGGGGTACACCAGAACCACTTGGAGAACTCTCCGGGATGACCTGCCGGGCATGCTGGAACCACCTCTCAGACGTACCAGAAGCACGTGGCGGACACCCCAGCACCACCTGCCGGACAGACCGCAACCACCTGCCGGACAGGCCGGAACCACCGGCTCGACCCGACGGAACCACCGCCGGACATGCAAAATCACCTGCCGGCTACGCCAGAACCACTTGGCGAACACTCCGGAATCACCTGCCGGGCATGCCGGAACCACCTCTCAGACATGCCAGAACCACGTGCCAATGACCCCGGAAGCACCTGTCGAGCACGCCGGAACCACCTGCTCGACTCGCCAGAACCACCTGCCGGACACGCCAAAATCACCTGCCGGCTACGCCACAACCACTCGGCAGGCACTCCGGTATCAGCTGCCGGGCATGCCGGAACCACCTCTCAGAGGTGCCAGAACCACATGCCGGAGAGACTGGAAGCAACTGCCGAACTCGCCGGAAACACCTGCTGGACATGCCGGAACCACCTGCCTGACAGTCCAAAATCATATGCCGGCTATGCCAAAACCACTTGGTGGACGCTCCAGAATCTCCTGGAGGGCATGCCGGAACCACGTCATGGACAGACTGCAAACACCTGCCAGACACGCCAGAACCACCTTCTCGAGTCGCCAGAACCACCTGCCGGACACGCCAAAATCACCTGCCGGCTACGCCACAACCAGTTGGTGAACACTTCGGAATCACCTGCCGCGCTTGCCGGAACCACCTGCCGGTCACGCCAAAATCACCTGCCGGCTACGCCAGAACCACTCGGCAGAGACTCCGGAACCACCTCCAGGACAGACCAGAATCACCTGCCGGACACGCCGGAACCACCTGCTCGACTCGCCAGAGCCACCTGCCGGACACGCCAAAATCACCTGCCGGCTACGCCAGAACCACTCGGCAGAGACTCTGGAACCACCTCCAGGACAGACCGGAATCACCTGCCGGACACGCCGGGACCACCTGCTTGACTCGCCAGAACCTCCTGCCGGACACGCCAAAATCACCAGCCGGCTACTCCACAACCACTTGTCGAACACTCCAGAATCACCTGCCGGGCATGTTGGAAGCACCTCTCAGACGCGCCAGAACCATGTGGCAGAGAGTCCGGAATCACCTGTTGGGCATGTGGAACCACCTCTGAGACGTACCAGAACCACCTGCCGGACACGCCAAAATCACCTGCCGGCTATGCCAGAACCACTTGGCGGACACTCCGGAATCACCTGCCGGGCATGCCAGAACCAGCTCTCAGAAACACCAGAACCACATGCTGGACACGCCGGAAGCACCTGCTGAGCATGCCTGAGCCACCTGCTCGACTCGCAAGAAACACCTGCCGGACACGCCAAAATCACCTGCCGAGTACGCCAGAACCACTTGGCGGACACTCCGGAATCACAGGTCGGGCATGCCGGAACCACCTCTCAGACTTGCCAGAACCATGGTCCGGACACGCCGGTACCACCTGCCGAGTATGCCGGAACCACCTGATCCACTCCCGAGGACCACCTGCTGGACACGCCAAAATCACCTGCTGGCTACGCCAGAACCACTCGGCAGACACTCCGGAATAACCTGCCAGGCATGCCGGAACCACCTATTAGACATGCCAGAAGGACGTGTCGGACACGCCGGAAACACCTACCGGACAGACCGGAACCACCTGCCAGACATCCAGGAACCACCTGCCGAGCACGCCGGAGCTGCGTGCTCGATAGGCCGGAACCACCTGCCAGACAGGCCAAAATCAACAGCTGGCTATGCTAGAAACACCTGGCGGACAGTCCAAAATCACCTGCCTGGCATGCAGGAACCACCTCTCAGATGTAACAGAACCACGTTCCGGACACGCTGGAACCACATCCTGGACAGACTGGAACCACCTGCCGAGCTCGCCGGAACCACCTGCTCGACTGGCAGGACAATCGTGCCGGACACGCCAAAAGGAACTGCCGGCTACACCAGAACCACTTAACCGACACTCCAGAATCACCTGCCTGGCATGCCAGAACCACCTCTCAGACGTGCCAGAAGCACGTGCCGGACATGCCGGAACGACCTACGGGACAGACCGGAACCACCTGCCTGACATGCCGGAACCACCTGCCGAGCACGCCAGAGCCACCTGCTCCCCTTGCCGGAACCACCTGCCAGACAGGCCAAAATCAACAGCTGGCTGTGCGAGAACCACCTGGGGGACAGTCCGGAATCACCTGCCAGCCATGGCGGAACCACCTCTCAGACGTACCAGAACCACGTGCCGGACAATCTGGAAACACGTACTGGACAGACTGGAACCACCTGCCGGCCACGCCTGAACCACCTGCCGAGCACGACGGAACCACCTGCCGGACACGCCAAAATCACCTGCGGGCTACTCCACAACCAGTTGGAGGACTCTCCGGGATGACCTGCCGGGCATGCTGGAACCACCTCTCAGACGCGCCAGAACCATGTGGCAGACAGTCCGGAATCACCTGTTGGGCATGTGGAACCACCTCTGAGACGTACCAGAACCACCTGCCGGACACGCCAAAATCACCTGCCGGCTACGCCAGAACCACTTGGCGGACACTCCGGAATCACCTGCCGGGCATGCCAGCACAACCTCTCAGAAGTGCCAGAAGCACGTGCCGGACAGGCCGGAACCATCTCCCGGACAGACTGGAACCACAGGAAACACTCGCCGGAACCACCTGCTTGACTCACCGGTCCCACCTGCAGGACACACCAAAATCACCTGCCCGCTACACCAGAACCACTTGGCGCACAAGCCGGAATCACGTGAAGGGCATGCCGGCACAACCTCACAGACGTGCCAGAACCTCCTGCCGGACACCTCAGAACCACCTGCCAGACAGACTGCAACCACCTGCCGGACACGCGGGAACCACCGGCTCGACCCGCCGGAACCACTGCCAGACATGCAAAATCACCTGCCGGCTACACCAGAACCACTTGGCAAACACTCCAGAATCACCTGAAGGGCATGCCGGAACCACCTCTCAGACATGCCAGAACCACGTGCCAATGACACCAGAAGCACCTGCCGAGCATGCCGGAACCACCTGCTCGACTCGCCAGAACCACCTGCCAGTCATGCAAAAATCACCTGCCGGCTTCGCCACAACCAGTTGGTGAACACTTCCCCATCACCTGCCGGGCTTGCTGGAACCACCTGCCGGTCACGTCAAAATCACCTGCCAACTACGCCAGAACCACTTGTCGACACTGCGGAAACACCTGTCGGGCCGGCCAGAACTACATCTCAGACGTGCCAGAACCTTGTGCGTGTGATGCCGGAACCACACCCCGAACAGACGGAAACCACCTGCCAGACCCGCCTGAACCACCTGCCGAGCACGCCGGAGCCACCTGTTCGACTCACCGGAAGCACCTGCCAGACAGGCCAAAATCAACAGCTGGCTATGCGAGAACCATCTGGCGGACAGTCCGGAATCACCTGCCGGGCATGCAGGAACCACCTCTCAGATGTAACGGAACCACGAGCCGGACACGCTGGAACCACGTCCTGGACAGACTGGAACCACCTGCCGAGCACTCCGGAACCACCTGCTCGACTCGCACGACCCACGTGCTGGACACGCCAAAATGAACTTTCGGCTACACCAGAACCACTTACCCGACACTCCAGAATCACCTGCCTGGCATGCCAGAACCACCTCTCACACGTTCCAGAAGCACGTGCCGGACATGCCGGAACGACCGATCGGACAGAACGGAACCACCTGCCAGACACGCCGGAACCACCTGCTGAACACGCCACAGCCACCTGCTCGACTCGCCGGATCCACCGGCCGGACAGGCCAATATCAACTGCTGGCTATGCCAGAACCACCTGGGGGACAGTCCGGAATCACCTGCCAGCCATGGCGGAACCACCTCTCAGACGTACAAGAACCACGTGCCGGACAAGCTGGAAACACTTACTGGACAGACTGGAACCACCTGCCGGCCACGCCTGAACCACCTGCCGAGCACGATGGAACCACCTGCCGGACACGCCAAAATCACCTGCGGGGTACACCAGAACCACTTGGAGAACTCTCCGGGATGACCTGCCGGGCATGCTGGAACCACCTCTCAGACGTACCAGAAGCACGTGGCGGACACCCCAGCACCACCTGCCGGACAGACCGCAACCACCTGCCGGACAGGCCGGAACCACCGGCTCGACCCGACGGAACCACCGCCGGACATGCAAAATCACCTGCCGGCTACGCCAGAACCACTTGGCGAACACTCCGGAATCACCTGCCGGGCATGCCGGAACCACCTCTCAGACATGCCAGAACCACGTGCCAATGACCCCGGAAGCACCTGTCGAGCACACCGGAACCACCTGCTCGACTCGCCAGAACCACCTGCCGGACATGCCAAAATCACCTGCCGGCTACGCCACAACCACTCGGCAGGCACTCCGGTATCAGCTGCCGGGCATGCCGGAACCACCTCTCAGAGGTGCCAGAACCACACGCTGGAGAGACTGGAAGCAACTGCCGAACTCGCCGGAAACACCTGCTGGACATGCCGGAACCACCTGCCTGACAGTCCAAAATCATATGCCGGCTATGCCAAAACCACTTGGTGGACGCTCCAGAATCTCCTGGAGGGCATGCCGGAACCACGTCATGGACAGACTGCAAACACCTGCCAGACACGCCAGAACCACCTTCTCGAGTCGCCAGAACCACCTGCCGGCCACGCCAAAATCACCTGCCGGCTACGCCACAACCAGTTGGTGAACACTTCGGAATCACCTGCCGCGCTTGCCGGAACCACCTGCCGGTCACGCCAAAATCACCTGCCGGCTACGCCAGAACCACTCGGCAGAGACTCCGGAACCACCTCCAGGACAGACCAGAATCACCTGCCGGACACGCCGGAACCACCTGCTCGACTCGCCAGAGCCACCTGCCGGACACGCCAAAATCACCTGCCGGCTACGCCAGAACCACTCGGCAGAGACTCCGGAACCACCTCCAGGACAGACCGGAATCACCTGCCGGACACGCCGGGACCACCTGCTTGACTCGCCAGAACCTCCTGCCGGACACGCCAAAATCACCAGCCGGCTACTCCACAACCACTTGTCGAACACTCCAGAATCACCTGCCGGGCATGTTGGAAGCACCTCTCAGACGCGCCAGAACCATGTGGCAGAGAGTCCGGAATCACCTGTTGGGCATGTGGAACCACCTCTGAGACGTACCAGAACCACCTGCCGGACACGCCAAAATCACCTGCCGGCTATGCCAGAACCACTTGGCGGACACTCCGGAATCACCTGCCGGGCATGCCAGAACCAGCTCTCAGAAACACCAGAACCACATGCTGGACACGCCGGAAGCACCTGCTGAGCATGCCTGAGCCACCTGCTCGACTCGCAAGAAACACCTGCCGGACATGCCAAAATCACCTGCCGAGTACGCCAGAACCACTTGGCGGACACTCCAGAATCACAGGTCGGGCATGCCAGAACCACCTCTCAGACTTGCCAGAACCATGTTCCGGACACGCCGGTACCACCTGCCGAGTATGCCGGAACCACCTGATCCACTCCCGAGGACCACCTGCTGGACACGCCAAAATCACCTGCTGGCTACTCCAGAACCACTCGGCAGACACTCCGGAATAACCTGCCAGGCATGCCGGAACCACCTATTAGACATGCCAGAAGGACGTGTCGGACACGCCGGAAACACCTACCGGACAGACCGGAACCACCTGCCAGACATCCAGGAACCACCTGCCGAGCACGCCGGAGCTGCGTGCTCGATAGGCCGGAACCACCTGCCAGACAGGCCAAAATCAACAGCTGGCTATGCTAGAAACACCTGGCGGACAGTCCAAAATCACCTGCCTGGCATGCAGGAACCACCTCTCAGACGTAACAGAACCACGTTCCGGACACGCTGGAACCACATCCTGGACAGACTGAACCACCTGCCGAGCTCGCCGGAACCACCTGCTCGACTGGCAGGACAATCGTGCCGGACACGCCAAAAGGAACTGCCGGCTACACCAGAACCACTTAACCGACACTCCAGAATCACCTGCCTGGCATGCCAGAACCACCTCTCAGACGTGCCAGAAGCACGTGCCGGACATGCCGGAACGACCTACGGGACAGACCGGAACCACCTGCCTGACATGCCGGAACCACCTGCCGAGCACGCCAGAGCCACCTGCTCCCCTTGCCGGAACCACCTGCCAGACAGGCCAAAATCAACAGCTGGCTGTGCGAGAACCACCTGGGGGACAGTCCGGAATCACCTGCCAGCCATGGCGGAACCACCTCTCAGACGTACCAGAACCACGTGCCGGACAATCTGGAAACACGTACTGGACAGACTGGAACCACCTGCCGGCCACGCCTGAACCACCTGCCGAGCACGACGGAACCACCTGCCGGACACGCCAAAATCACCTGCGGGCTACTCCACAACCACTTGGAGGACTCTCCGGGATGACCTGCCGGGCATGCTGGAACCACCTCTCAGACGCGCCAGAACCATGTGGCAGACAGTCCGGAATCACCTGTTGGGCATGTGGAACCACCTCTGAGACGTACCAGAACCACCTGCCGGACACGCCAAAATCACCTGCCGGCTACGCCAGAACCACTTGGCGGACACTCCGGTATCACCTGCCGGGCATGCCAGCACAACCTCTCAGAAGTGCCAGAAGCACGTGCCGGACAGGCCGGAACCATCTCCCGGACAGACTGGAACCACAGGAAACACTCGCCGGAACCACCTGCTTGACTCACCGGTCCCACCTGCAGGACACACCAAAATCACCTGCCCGCTACACCAGAACCACTTGGCGCACAAGCCGGAATCACGTGAAGGGCATGCCGGCACAACCTCACAGACGTGCCAGAACCTCCTGCCGGACACCTCAGAACCACCTGCCAGACAGACTGCAACCACCTGCCGGACACGCGGGAACCACCGGCTCGACCCGCCGGAACCACTGCCAGACATGCAAAATCACCTGCCGGCTACACCAGAACCACTTGGCAAACAATCCGGAATCACCTGAAGGGCATGCCGGAACCACCTCTCAGACATGCCAGAACCACGTGCCAATGACACCAGAAGCACCTGCCGAGCATGCCGGAACCACCTGCTCGACTCGCCAGAACCACCTGCCAGTCATGCAAAAATCACCTGCCGGCTTCGCCACAACCAGTTGGTGAACACTTCCCCATCACCTGCCGGGCTTGCTGGAACCACCTGCCGGTCACGTCAAAATCACCTGCCAACTACGCCAGAACCACTTGTCGACACTGCGGAAACACCTGTCGGGCCGGCCAGAACTACATCTCAGACGTGCCAGAACCTTGTGCGTGTGATGCCGGAACCACACCCCGAACAGACGGAAACCACCTGCCAGACCCGCCTGAACCACCTGCCGAGCACGCCGGAGCCACCTGTTCGACTCACCGGAAGCACCTGCCAGACAGGCCAAAATCAACAGCTGGCTATGCGAGAACCATCTGGCGGACAGTCCGGAATCACCTGCCAGGCATGCAGGAACCACCTCTCAGATGTAACGGAACCACGAGCCGGACACGCTGGAACCACGTCCTGGACAGACTGGAACCACCTGCCGAGCACTCCGGAACCACCTGCTCGACTCGCACGACCCACGTGCTGGACACGCCAAAATGTACTTTCGGCTACACCAGAACCACTTACCCGACACTCCAGAATCACCTGCCTGGCATGCCAGAACCACCTCTCACACGTTCCAGAAGCACGTGCCGGACATGCCGGAACGACCGATCGGACAGAACGGAACCACCTGCCAGACACGCCGGAACCACCTGCTGAACACGCCACAGCCACCTGCTCGACTCGCCGGATCCACTGGCCGGACAGGCCAATATCAACTGCTGGCTATGCCAGAACCACCTGGGGGACAGTCCGGAATCACCTGCCAGCCATGGCGGAACCACCTCTCAGACGTACAAGAACCACGTGCCGGACAAGCTCGAAACACTTACTGGACAGACTGGAACCACCTGCCGGCCACGCCTGAACCACCTGGCGAGCACGATGGAACCACCTGCCAGACACGCCAAAATCACCTGCGGGGTACACCAGAACCACTTGGAGAACTCTCCGGGATGACCTGCCGGGCATGCTGGAACCACCTCTCAGACGTACCAGAAGCACGTGGCGGACACCCCAGCACCACCTGCCGGACAGACAGCAACCACCTGCCGGACAGGCCGGAACCACCGGCTCGACCCGACGGAACCACCGCCGGACATGCAAAATCACCTGCCGGCTACGCCAGAACCACTTGGCGAACACTCCGGAATCACCTGCCGGGCATGCCGGAACCACCTCTCAGACATGCCAGAACCACGTGCCAATGACCCCGGAAGCACCTGTCGAGCACACTGGAACCACCTGCTCGACTCGCCAGAACCACCTGCCGGACATGCCAAAATCACCTGCCGGCTACGCCACAACCACTCGGCAGGCACTCCGGTATCAGCTGCCGGGCATGCCGGAACCACCTCTCAGAGGTGCCAGAACCACATTCCGGAGAGACTGGAAGCAAATGCCGAACTCGCCGGAAACACCTGCTGGACATGCCGGAACCACCTGCCTGACAGTCCAAAATCATATGCCGGCTATGCCAAAACCACTTGGTGGACGCTCCAGAATCTCCTGGAGGGCATGCCGGAACCACGTCATGGACAGACTGCAAACACCTGCCAGACACGCCAGAACCACCTTCTCGAGTCGCCAGAACCACCTGCCGGACACGCCAAAATCACCTGCCGGCTACGCCACAACCAGTTGGTGAACACTTCGGAATCACCTGCCGCGCTTGCCGGAACCACCTGCCGGTCACGCCAAAATCACCTGCCGGCTACGCCAGAACCACTCGGCAGAGACTCCGGAACCACCTCCAGGACAGACCAGAATCACCTGCCGGACACGCCGGAACCACCTGCTCGACTCGCCAGAGCCACCTGCCGGACACGCCAAAATCACCTGCCGGCTACGCCAGAACCACTCGGCAGAGACTCCGGAACCACCTCCAGGACAGACCGGAATCACCTGCCGGACACGCCGGGACCACCTGCTTGACTCGCCAGAACCTCCTGCCGGACACGCCAAAATCACCAGCCGGCTACTCCACAACCACTTGTCGAACACTCCAGAATCACCTGCCGGGCATGTTGGAAGCACCTCTCAGACGCGCCAGAACCATGTGGCAGAGAGTCCGGAATCACCTGTTGGGCATGTGGAACCACCTCTGAGACGTACCAGAACCACCTGCCGGACACGCCAAAATCACCTGCCGGCTATGCCAGAACCACTTGGCGGACACTCCGGAATCACCTGCCGGGCATGCCAGAACCAGCTCTCAGAAACACCAGAACCACATGCTGGACACGCCGGAAGCACCTGCTGAGCATGCCTGAGCCACCTGCTCGACTCGCAAGAAACACCTGCCGGACATGCCAAAATCACCTGCCGAGTACGCCAGAACCACTTGGCGGACACTCCAGAATCACAGGTCGGGCATGCCAGAACCACCTCTCAGACTTGCCAGAACCATGTTCCGGACACGCCGGTACCACCTGCCGAGTATGCCGGAACCACCTGATCCACTCCCGAGGACCACCTGCTGGACACGCCAAAATCACCTGCTGGCTACGCCAGAACCACTCGGCAGACACTCCGGAATAACCTGCCAGGCATGCCGGAACCACCTATTAGACATGCCAGAAGGACGTGTCGGACACGCCGGAAACACCTACCGGACAGACCGGAACCACCTGCCAGACATCCAGGAACCACCTGCCGAGCACGCCGGAGCTGCGTGCTCGATAGGCCGGAACCACCTGCCAGACAGGCCAAAATCAACAGCTGGCTATGCTAGAAACACCTGGCGGACAGTCCAAAATCACCTGCCTGGCATGCAGGAACCACCTCTCAGACGTAACAGAACCACGTTCCGGACACGCTGGAACCACATCCTGGACAGACTGGAACCACCTGCCGAGCTCGCCGGAACCACCTGCTCGACTGGCAGGACAATCGTGCCGGACACGCCAAAAGGAACTGCCGGCTACACCAGAACCACTTAACCGACACTCCAGAATCACCTGCCTGGCATGCCAGAACCACCTCTCAGACGTGCCAGAAGCACGTGCCGGACATGCCGGAACGACCTACGGGACAGACCGGAACCACCTGCCTGACATGCCGGAACCACCTGCCGAGCACGCCAGAGCCACCTGCTCCCCTTGCCGGAACCACCTGCCAGACAGGCCAAAATCAACAGCTGGCTGTGCGAGAACCACCTGGGGGACAGTCCGGAATCACCTGCCAGCCATGGCGGAACCACCTCTCAGACGTACCAGAACCACGTGCCGGACAATCTGGAAACACGTACTGGACAGACTGGAACCACCTGCCGGCCACGCCTGAACCACCTGCCGAGCACGACGGAACCACCTGCCGGACACGCCAAAATCACCTGCGGGCTACTCCACAACCACTTGGAGGACTCTCCGGGATGACCTGCCGGGCATGCTGGAACCACCTCTCAGACGCGCCAGAACCATGTGGCAGACAGTCCGGAATCACCTGTTGGGCATGTGGAACCACCTCTGAGACGTACCAGAACCACCTGCCGGACACGCCAAAATCACCTGCCGGCTACGCCAGAACCACTTGGCGGACACTCCGGTATCACCTGCCGGGCATGCCAGCACAACCTCTCAGAAGTGCCAGAAGCACGTGCCGGACAGGCCGGAACCATCTCCCGGACAGACTGGAGCCACAGGAAACACTCGCCGGAACCACCTGCTTGACTCACCGGTCCCACCTGCAGGACACACCAAAATCACCTGCCCGCTACACCAGAACCACTTGGCGCACAAGCCGGAATCACGTGAAGGGCATGCCGGCACAACCTCACAGACGTGCCAGAACCTCCTGCCGGACACCTCAGAACCACCTGCCAGACAGACTGCAACCACCTGCCGGACACGCGGGAACCACCGGCTCGACCCGCCGGAACCACTGCCAGACATGCAAAATCACCTGCCGGCTACACCAGAACCACTTGGCAAACAATCCGGAATCACCTGAAGGGCATGCCGGAACCACCTCTCAGACATGCCAGAACCACGTGCCAATGACACCAGAAGCACCTGCCGAGCATGCCGGAACCACCTGCTCGACTCGCCAGAACCACCTGCCAGTCATGCAAAAATCACCTGCCGGCTTCGCCACAACCAGTTGGTGAACACTTCCCCATCACCTGCCGGGCTTGCTGGAACCACCTGCCGGTCACGTCAAAATCACCTGCCAACTACGCCAGAACCACTTGTCGACACTGCGGAAACACCTGTCGGGCCGGCCAGAACTACATCTCAGACGTGCCAGAACCTTGTGCGTGTGATGCCGGAACCACACCCCGAACAGACGGAAACCACCTGCCAGACCCGCCTGAACCACCTGCCGAGCACGCCGGAGCCACCTGTTCGACTCACCGGAAGCACCTGCCAGACAGGCCAAAATCAACAGCTGGCTATGCGAGAACCATCTGGCGGACAGTCCGGAATCACCTGCCGGGCATGCAGGAACCACCTCTCAGATGTAACGGAACCACGAGCCGGACACGCTGGAACCACGTCCTGGACAGACTGGAACCACCTGCCGAGCACTCCGGAACCACCTGCTCGACTCGCACGACCCACGTGCTGGACACGCCAAAATGTACTTTCGGATACACCAGAACCACTTACCCGACACTCCAGAATCACCTGCCTGGCATGCCAGAACCACCTCTCACACGTTCCAGAAGCACGTGCCGGACATGCCGGAACGACCGATCGGACAGAACGGAACCACCTGCCAGACACGCCGGAACCACCTGCTGAACACGCCACAGCCACCTGCTCGACTCGCCGGATCCACTGGCCGGACAGGCCAATATCAACTGCTGGCTATGCCAGAACCACCTGGGGGACAGTCCGGAATCACCTGCCAGCCATGGCGGAACCACCTCTCAGACGTACAAGAACCACGTGCCGGACAAGCTCGAAACACTTACTGGACAGACTGGAACCACCTGCCGGCCACGCCTGAACCACCTGCCGAGCACGATGGAACCACCTGCCAGACACGCCAAAATCACCTGCGGGGTACACCAGAACCACTTGGAGAACTCTCCAGGATGACCTGCCGGGCATGCTGGAACCACCTCTCAGACGTACCAGAAGCACGTGGCGGACACCCCAGCACCACCTGCCGGACAGACCGCAACCACCTGCCGGACAGGCCGGAACCACCGGCTCGACCCGACGGAACCACCGCCGGACATGCAAAATCACCTGCCGGCTACGCCAGAACCACTTGGCGAACACTCCGGAATCACCTGCCGGGCATGCCGGAACCACCTCTCAGACATGCCAGAACCACGTGCCAATGACCCCGGAAGCACCTGTCGAGCACACGGAACCACCTGCTCGACTCGCCAGAACCACCTGCCGGACATGCCAAAATCACCTGCCGGCTACGCCACAACCACTCGGCAGGCACTCCGGTATCAGCTGCTGGGCATGCCGGAACCACCTCTCAGATGTGCCAGAACCACATGCTGGAGAGACTGGAAGCAACTGCCGAACTCGCCGGAAACACCTGCTGGACATGCCGGAACCACCTGCCTGACAGTCCAAAATCATATGCCGGCTATGCCAAAACCACTTGGTGGACGCTCCAGAATCTCCTGGAGGGCATGCCGGAACCACGTCATGGACAGACTGCAAACACCTGCCAGACACGCCAGAACCACCTTCTCGAGTCGCCAGAACCACCTGCCGGACACGCCAAAATCACCTGCCGGCTACGCCACAACCAGTTGGTGAACACTTCGGAATCACCTGCCGCGCTTGCCGGAACCACCTGCCGGTCACGCCAAAATCACCTGCCGGCTACGCCAGAACCACTCGGCAGAGACTCCGGAACCACCTCCAGGACAGACCAGAATCACCTGCCGGACACGCCGGAACCACCTGCTCGACTCGCCAGAGCCACCTGCCGGACACGCCAAAATCACCTGCCGGCTACGCCAGAACCACTCAGCAGAGACTCCGGAACCACCTCCAGGACAGACCGGAATCACCTGCCGGACACGCCGGGACCACCTGCTTGACTCGCCAGAACCTCCTGCCGGACACGCCAAAATCACCAGCCGGCTACTCCACAACCACTTGTCGAACACTCCAGAATCACCTGCCGGGCATGTTGGAAGCACCTCTCAGACGCGCCAGAACCATGTGGCAGAGAGTCCGGAATCACCTGTTGGGCATGTGGAACCACCTCTGAGACGTACCAGAACCACCTGCCGGACACGCCAAAATCACCTGCCGGCTATGCCAGAACCACTTGGCGGACACTCCGGAATCACCTGCCGGGCATGCCAGAACCAGCTCTCAGAAACACCAGAACCACATGCTGGACACGCCGGAAGCACCTGCTGAGCATGCCTGAGCCACCTGCTCGACTCGCAAGAAACACCTGCCGGACATGCCAAAATCACCTGCCGAGTACGCCAGAACCACTTGGCGGACACTCCGGAATCACAGGTCGGGCATGCCGGAACCACCTCTCAGACTTGCCAGAACCATGTTCCGGACACGCCGGTACCACCTGCCGAGTATGCCGGAACCACCTGATCCACTCCCGAGGACCACCTGCTGGACACGCCAAAATCACCTGCTGGCTACGCCAGAACCACTCGGCAGACACTCCGGAATAACCTGCCAGGCATGCCGGAACCACCTATTAGACATGCCAGAAGGACGTGTCAGACACGCCGGAAACACCTACCGGACAGACCGGAACCACCTGCCAGACATCCAGGAACCACCTGCCGAGCACGCCGGAGCTGCGTGTTCGATAGGCCGGAACCACCTGCCAGACAGGCCAAAATCAACAGCTGGCTATGCTAGAAACACCTGGCGGACAGTCCAAAATCACCTGCCTGGCATGCAGGAACCACCTCTCAGACGTAACAGAACCACGTTCCGGACACGCTGGAACCACATCCTGGACAGACTGGAACCACCTGCCGAGCTCGCCGGAACCACCTGCTCGACTGGCAGGACAATCGTGCCGGACACGCCAAAAGGAACTGCCGGCTACACCAGAACCACTTAACCGACACTCCAGAATCACCTGCCTGGCATGCCAGAACCACCTCTCAGACGTGCCAGAAGCACGTGCCGGACATGCCGGAACGACCTACGGGACAGACCGGAACCACCTGCCTGACATGCCGGAACCACCTGCCGAGCACGCCAGAGCCACCTGCTCCCCTTGCCGGAACCACCTGCCAGACAGGCCAAAATCAACAGCTGGCTGTGCGAGAACCACCTGGGGGACAGTCCGGAATCACCTGCCAGCCATGGCGGAACCACCTCTCAGACGTACCAGAACCACGTGCCGGACAATCTGGAAACACGTACTGGACAGACTGGAACCACCTGCCGGCCACGCCTGAACCACCTGCCGAGCACGACGGAACCACCTGCCGGACACGCCAAAATCACCTGCGGGCTACTCCACAACCACTTGGAGGACTCTCCGGGATGACCTGCCGGGCATGCTGGAACCACCTCTCAGACGCGCCAGAACCATGTGGCAGACAGTCCGGAATCACCTGTTGGGCATGTGGAACCACCTCTGAGACGTACCAGAACCACCTGCCGGACACGCCAAAATCACCTGCCGGCTACGCCAGAACCACTTGGCGGACACTCCGGAATCACCTGCCGGGCATGCCAGCACAACCTCTCAGAAGTGCCAGAAGCACGTGCCGGACAGGCCGGAACCATCTCCCGGACAGACTGGAACCACAGGAAACACTCGCCGGAACCACCTGCTTGACTCACCGGTCCCACCTGCAGGACACACCAAAATCACCTGCCCGCTACACCAGAACCACTTGGCGCACAAGCCGGAATCACGTGAAGGGCATGCCGGCACAACCTCACAGACGTGCCAGAACCTCCTGCCGGACACCTCAGAACCACCTGCCAGACAGACTGCAACCACCTGCCGGACACGCGGGAACCACCGGCTCGACCCGCCGGAACCACTGCCAGACATGCAAAATCACCTGCCGGCTACACCAGAACCACTTGGCAAACAATCCGGAATCACCTGAAGGGCATGCCGGAACCACCTCTCAGACATGCCAGAACCACGTGCCAATGACACCAGAAGCACCTGCCGAGCATGCCGGAACCACCTGCTCGACTCGCCAGAACCACCTGCCAGTCATGCAAAAATCACCTGCCGGCTTCGCCACAACCAGTTGGTGAACACTTCCCCATCACCTGCCGGGCTTGCTGGAACCACCTGCCGGTCACGTCAAAATCACCTGCCAACTACGCCAGAACCACTTGTCGACACTGCGGAAACACCTGTCGGGCCGGCCAGAACTACATCTCAGACGTGCCAGAACCTTGTGCGTGTGATGCCGGAACCACACCCCGAACAGACGGAAACCACCTGCCAGACCCGCCTGAACCACCTGCCGAGCACGCCGGAGCCACCTGTACGACTCACCGGAAGCACCTGCCAGACAGGCCAAAATCAACAGCTGGCTATGCGAGAACCATCTGGCGGACAGTCCGGAATCACCTGCCGGGCATGCAGGAACCACCTCTCAGATGTAACGGAACCACGAGCCGGACACGCTGGAACCACGTCCTGGACAGACTGGAACCACCTGCCGAGCACTCCGGAACCACCTGCTCGACTCGCACGACCCACGTGCTGGACACGCCAAAATGAACTTTCGGCTACACCAGAACCACTTACCCGACACTCCAGAATCACCTGCCTGGCATGCCAGAACCACCTCTCAGACATGCCAGAACCACGTACCAATGACCCCGGAAGCACCTGTCGAGCACACGGAACCACCTGCTCGACTCGCCAGAACCACCTGCCGGACACGCCAAAATCACCTGCCGGCTACGCCACAACCACTCGGCAGCACTCCGGTATCAGCTGCCGGGCATGCCGGAACCACCTCTCAGAGGTGCCAGAACCACATGCCGGAGAGACTGGAATCAACTGCCGAACTCGCCGGAAACACCTGCTGGACATGCCGGAACCACCTGCCTGACAGTCCAAAATCATATGCCGGCTATGCCAAAACCACTTGGTGGACGCTCCAGAATCTCCTGGAGGGCATGCCGGAACCACGTCATGGACAGACTGCAAACACCTGCCAGACACGCCAGAACCACCTTCTCGAGTCGCCAGAACCACCTGCCGGCCACGCCAAAATCACCTGCCGGCTACGTCACAACCAGTTGGTGAACACTTCGGAATCACCTGCCGCGCTTGCCGGAACCACCTGCCGGTCACGCCAAAATCACCTGCTGGCTACGCCAGAACCACTCGGCAGAGACTCCGGAACCACCTCCAGGACAGACCAGAATCACCTGCCGGACACGCCGGAACCACCTGCTCGACTCGCCAGAGCCACCTGCCGGACACGCCAAAATCACCTGCCGGCTACGCCAGAACCACTCGGCAGAGACTCCGGAACCACCTCCAGGACAGACCGGAATCACCTGCCGGACACGCCGGGACCACCTGCTTGACTCGCCAGAACCACCTGCCGGACACGCCAAAATCACCAGCCGGCTACTCCACAACCACTTGTCGAACACTCCAGAATCACCTGCCGGGCATGTTGGAAGCACCTCTCAGACGCGCCAGAACCATGTGGCAGAGAGTCCGGAATCACCTGTTGGGCATGTGGAACCACCTCTGAGACGTACCAGAACCACCTGCCGGACACGCCAAAATCACCTGCCGGCTATGCCAGAACCACTTGGCGGACACTCCGGAATCACCTGCCGGGCATGCCAGAACCAGCTCTCAGAAACACCAGAACCACATGCTGGACACGCCGGAAGCACCTGCTGAGCATGCCTGAGCCACCTGCTCGACTCGCAAGAAACACCTGCCGGACATGCCAAAATCACCTGCCGAGTACGCCAGAACCACTTGGCGGACACTCCGGAATCACAGGTCGGGCATGCCAGAACCACCTCTCAGACTTGCCAGAACCATGGTCCGGACACGCCGGTACCACCTGCCGAGTATGCCGGAACCACCTGATCCACTCCCGAGGACCACCTGCTGGACACGCCAAAATCACCTGCTGGCTACGCCAGAACCACTCGGCAGACACTCCGGAATAACCTGCCAGGCATGCCGGAACCACCTATTAGACATGCCAGAAGGACGTGTCGGACACGCCGGAAACACCTACCGGACAGACCGGAACCACCTGCCAGACATCCAGGAACCACCTGCCGAGCACGCCGGAGCTGCGTGCTCGATAGGCCGGAACCACCTGCCAGACAGGCCAAAATCAACAGCTGGCTATGCTAGAAACACCTGGCGGACAGTCCAAAATCACCTGCCTGGCATGCAGGAACCACCTCTCAGACGTAACAGAACCACGTTCCGGACACGCTGGAACCACATCCTGGACAGACTGGAACCACCTGCCGAGCTCGCCGGAACCACCTGCTCGACTGGCAGGACAATCGTGCCGGACACGCCAAAAGGAACTGCCGGCTACACCAGAACCACTTAACCGACACTCCAGAATCACCTGCCTGGCATGCCAGAACCACCTCTCAGACGTGCCAGAAGCACGTGCCGGACATGCTGGAACGACCTACGGGACAGACCGGAACCACCTGCCTGACATGCCGGAACCACCTGCCGAGCACGCCAGAGCCACCTGCTCCCCTTGCCGGAACCACCTGCCAGACAGGCCAAAATCAACAGCTGGCTGTGCGAGAACCACCTGGGGGACAGTCCGGAATCACCTGCCAGCCATGGCGGAACCACCTCTCAGACGTACCAGAACCACGTGCCGGACAATCTGGAAACACGTACTGGACAGACTGGAACCACCTGCCGGCCACGCCTGAACCACCTGCCGAGCACGACGGAACCACCTGCCGGACACGCCAAAATCACCTGCGGGCTACTCCACAACCACTTGGAGGACTCTCCGGGATGACCTGCCGGGCATGCTGGAACCACCTCTCAGACGCGCCAGAACCATGTGGCAGACAGTCCGGAATCACCTGTTGGGCATGTGGAACCACCTCTGAGACGTACCAGAACCACCTGCCGGACACGCCAAAATCACCTGCCGGCTACGCCAGAACCACTTGGCGGACGCTCCGGTATCACCTGCCGGGCATGCCAGCACAACCTCTCAGAAGTGCCAGAAGCATGTGCCGGACAGGCTGGAACCATCTCCCGGACAGACTGGAACCACAGGAAACACTCGCCGGAACCACCTGCTTGACTCACCGGTCCCACCTGCAGGACACACCAAAATCACCTGCCCGCTACACCAGAACCACTTGGCGCACAAGCCGGAATCACGTGAAGGGCATGCCGGCACAACCTCACAGACGTGCCAGAACCTCCTGCCGGACACCTCAGAACCACCTGCCAGACAGACTGCAACCACCTGCCGGACACGCGGGAACCACCGGCTCGACCCGCCGGAACCACTGCCAGACATGCAAAATCACCTGCCGGCTACACCAGAACCACTTGGCAAACAATCCGGAATCACCTGAAGGGCATGCCGGAACCACCTCTCAGACATGCCAGAACCACGTGCCAATGACACCAGAAGCACCTGCCGAGCATGCCGGAACCACCTGCTCGACTCGCCAGAACCACCTGCCAGTCATGCAAAAATCACCTGCCGGCTTCGCCACAACCAGTTGGTGAACACTTCCCCATCACCTGCCGGGCTTGCTGGAACCACCTGCCGGTCACGTCAAAATCACCTGCCAACTACGCCAGAACCACTTGTCGACACTGCGGAAACACCTGTCGGGCCGGCCAGAACTACATCTCAGACGTGCCAGAACCTTGTGCGTGTGATGCCGGAACCACACCCCGAACAGACGGAAACCACCTGCCAGACCCGCCTGAACCACCTGCCGAGCACGCCGGAGCCACCTCTCAGACATGCCAGAACCACGTGCCAATGACCCCGGAAGCACCTGTCGAGCACGCCGGAACCACCTGCTCGACTCGCCAGAACCACCTGCCGGACACGCCAAAATCACCTGCCGGCTACGCCACAACCACTCGGCAGGCACTCCGGTATCAGCTGCCGGGCATGCCGGAACCGCCTCTCAGAGGTGCCAGAACCACATGCCGGAGAGACTGGAAGCAACTGCCGAACTCGCCGGAAACACCTGCTGGACATGCCGGAACCACCTGCCTGACAGTCCAAAATCATATGCCGGCTATGCCAAAACCACTTGGTGGACGCTCCAGAATCTCCTGGAGGGCATGCCGGAACCACGTCATGGACAGACTGCAAACACCTGCCAGACACGCCAGAACCACCTTCTCGAGTCGCCAGAACCACCTGCCGGACACGCCAAAATCACCTGCCGGCTACGCCACAACCAGTTGGTGAACACTTCGGAATCACCTGCCGCGCTTGCCGGAACCACCTGCCGGTCACGCCAAAATCACCTGCCGGCTACGCCAGAACCACTCGGCAGAGACTCCGGAACCACCTCCAGGACAGACCAGAATCACCTGCCGGACACGCCGGAACCACCTGCTCGACTCGCCAGAGCCACCTGCCGGACACGCCAAAATCACCTGCCGGCTACGCCAGAACCACTCGGCAGAGACTCCGGAACCACCTCCAGGACAGACCGGAATCACCTGCCGGACACGCCGGGACCACCTGCTTGACTCGCCAGAACCACCTGCCGGACACGCCAAAATCACCAGCCGGCTACTCCACAACCACTTGTCGAACACTCCAGAATCACCTGCCGGGCATGTTGGAAGCACCTCTCAGACGCGCCAGAACCATGTGGCAGAGAGTCCGGAATCACCTGTTGGGCATGTGGAACCACCTCTGAGACGTACCAGAACCACCTGCCGGACACGCCAAAATCACCTGCCGGCTATGCCAGAACCACTTGGCGGACACTCCGGAATCACCTGCCGGGCATGCCAGAACCAGCTCTCAGAAACACCAGAACCACATGCTGGACACGCCGGAAGCACCTGCTGAGCATGCCTGAGCCACCTGCTCGACTCGCAAGAAACACCTGCCGGACACGCCAAAATCACCTGCCGAGTACGCCAGAACCACTTGGCGGACACTCCGGAATCACAGGTCGGGCATGCCAGAACCACCTCTCAGACTTGCCAGAACCATGGTCCGGACACGCCGGTACCACCTGCCGAGTATGCCGGAACCACCTGATCCACTCCCGAGGACCACCTGCTGGACACGCCAAAATCACCTGCTGGCTACGCCAGAACCACTCGGCAGACACTCCGGAATAACCTGCCAGGCATGCCGGAACCACCTATTAGACATGCCAGAAGGACGTGTCGGACACGCCGGAAACACCTACCGGACAGACCGGAACCACCTGCCAGACATCCAGGAACCACCTGCCGAGCACGCCGGAGCTGCGTGCTCGATAGGCCGGAACCACCTGCCAGACAGGCCAAAATCAACAGCTGGCTATGCTAGAAACACCTGGCGGACAGTCCAAAATCACCTGCCTGGCATGCAGGAACCACCTCTCAGACGTAACAGAACCACGTTCCGGACACGCTGGAACCACATCCTGGACAGACTGGAACCACCTGCCGAGCTCGCCGGAACCACCTGCTCGACTGGCAGGACAATCGTGCCGGACACGCCAAAAGGAACTGCCGGCTACACCAGAACCACTTAACCGACACTCCAGAATCACCTGCCTGGCATGCCAGAACCACCTCTCAGACGTGCCAGAAGCACGTGCCGGACATGCCGGAACGACCTATGGGACAGACCGGAACCACCTGCCTGACATGCCGGAACCACCTGCCGAGCACGCCAGAGCCACCTGCTCCCCTTGCCGGAACCACCTGCCAGACAGGCCAAAATCAACAGCTGGCTGTGCGAGAACCACCTGGGGGACAGTCCGGAATCACCTGCCAGCCATGGCGGAACCACCTCTCAGACGTACCAGAACCACGTGCCGGACAATCTGGAAACACGTACTGGACAGACTGGAACCACCTGCCGGCCACGCCTGAACCACCTGCCGAGCACGACGGAACCACCTGCCGGACACGCCAAAATCACCTGCGGGCTACTCCACAACCACTTGGAGGACTCTCCGGGATGACCTGCCGGGCATGCTGGAACCACCTCTCAGACGCGCCAGAACCATGTGGCAGACAGTCCGGAATCACCTGTTGGGCATGTGGAACCACCTCTGAGACGTACCAGAACCACCTGCCGGACACGCCAAAATCACCTGCCGGCTACGCCAGAACCACTTGGCGGACACTCCGGAATCACCTGCCGGGCATGCCAGCACAACCTCTCAGAAGTGCCAGAAGCACGTGCCGGACAGGCCGGAACCATCTCCCGGACAGACTGGAACCACAGGAAACACTCGCCGGAACCACCTGCTTGACTCACCGGTCCCACCTGCAGGACACACCAAAATCACCTGCCCGCTACACCAGAACCACTTGGCGCACAAGCCGGAATCACGTGAAGGGCATGCCGGCACAACCTCACAGACGTGCCAGAACCTCCTGCCGGACACCTCAGAACCACCTGCCAGACAGACTGCAACCACCTGCCGGACACGCGGGAACCACCGGCTCGACCCGCCGGAACCACTGCCAGACATGCAAAATCACCTGCCGGCTACACCAGAACCACTTGGCAAACAATCCGGAATCACCTGAAGGGCATGCCGGAACCACCTCTCAGACATGCCAGAACCACGTGCCAATGACACCAGAAGCACCTGCCGAGCATGCCGGAACCACCTGCTCGACTCGCCAGAACCACCTGCCAGTCATGCAAAAATCACCTGCCGGCTTCGCCACAACCAGTTGGTGAACACTTCCCCATCACCTGCCGGGCTTGCTGGAACCACCTGCCGGTCACGTCAAAATCACCTGCCAACTACGCCAGAACCACTTGTCGACACTGCGGAAACACCTGTCGGGCCGGCCAGAACTACATCTCAGACGTGCCAGAACCTTGTGCGTGTGATGCCGGAACCACACCCCGAACAGACGGAAACCACCTGCCAGACCCGCCTGAACCACCTGCCGAGCACGCCGGAGCCACCTGTTCGACTCACCGGAAGCACCTGCCAGACAGGCCAAAATCAACAGCTGGCTATGCGAGAACCATCTGGCGGACAGTCCGGAATCACCTGCCGGGCATGCAGGAACCACCTCTCAGATGTAACGGAACCACGAGCCGGACACGCTGGAACCACGTCCTGGACAGACTGGAACCACCTGCCGAGCACTCCGGAACCACCTGCTCGACTCGCACGACCCACGTGCTGGACACGCCAAAATGAACTTTCGGCTACACCAGAACCACTTACCCGACACTCCAGAATCACCTGCCTGGCATGCCAGAACCACCTCTCACACGTTCCAGAAGCACGTGCCGGACATGCCGGAACGACCTATCGGACAGAACGGAACCACCTGCCAGACACGCCGGAACCACCTGCTGAACACGCCACAGCCACCTGCTCGACTCGCCGGATCCACCGGCCGGACAGGCCAATATCAACTGCTGGCTATGCCAGAACCACCTGGGGGACAGTCCGGAATCACCTGCCAGCCATGGCGGAACCACCTCTCAGACGTACAAGAACCACGTGCCGGACAAGCTGGAAACACTTACTGGACAGACTGGAACCACCTGCCGGCCACGCCTGAACCACCTGCCGAGCACGATGGAACCACCTGCCGGACACGCCAAAATCACCTGCGGGGTACACCAGAACCACTTGGAGAACTCTCCGGGATGACCTGCCGGGCATGCTGGAACCACCTCTCAGACGTACCAGAAGCACGTGGCGGACACCCCAGCACCACCTGCCGGACAGACCGCAACCACCTGCCGGACAGGCCGGAACCACCGGCTCGACCCGCCGGAACCACCGCCAGACATGCAAAATCACCTGCCGGCTATGCCAGAACCACTTGGCGAACACTCCGGAATCACCTGCCGGGCATGCCGGAACCACCTCTCAGACATGCCAGAACCACGTGCCAATGACCCCGGAAGCACCTGTCGAGCACGCCGGAACCACCTGCTCGACTCGCCAGAACCACCTGCCGGACACGCCAAAATCACCTGCCGGCTACGCCACAACCACTCGGCAGGCACTCCGGTATCAGCTGCCGGGCATGCCGGAACCGCCTCTCAGAGGTGCCAGAACCACATGCCGGAGAGACTGGAAGCAACTGCCGAACTCGCCGGAAACACCTGCTGGACATGCCGGAACCACCTGCCTGACAGTCCAAAATCATATGCCGGCTATGCCAAAACCACTTGGTGGACGCTCCAGAATCTCCTGGAGGGCATGCCGGAACCACGTCATGGACAGACTGCAAACACCTGCCAGACACGCCAGAACCACCTTCTCGAGTCGCCAGAACCACCTGCCGGACACGCCAAAATCACCTGCCGGCTACGCCACAACCAGTTGGTGAACACTTCGGAATCACCTGCCGCGCTTGCCGGAACCACCTGCCGGTCACGCCAAAATCACCTGCCGGCTACGCCAGAACCACTCGGCAGAGACTCCGGAACCACCTCCAGGACAGACCAGAATCACCTGCTGGACACGCCGGAACCACCTGCTCGACTCGCCAGAGCCACCTGCCGGACACGCCAAAATCACCTGCCGGCTACGCCAGAACCACTCGGCAGAGACTCCGGAACCACCTCCAGGACAGACCGGAATCACCTGCCGGACACGCCGGGACCACCTGCTTGACTCGCCAGAACCACCTGCCGGACACGCCAAAATCACCAGCCGGCTACTCCACAACCACTTGTCGAACACTCCAGAATCACCTGCCGGGCATGTTGGAAGCACCTCTCAGACGCGCCAGAACCATGTGGCAGAGAGTCCGGAATCACCTGTTGGGCATGTGGAACCACCTCTGAGACGTACCAGAACCACCTGCCGGACACGCCAAAATCACCTGCCGGCTATGCCAGAACCACTTGGCGGACACTCCGGAATCACCTGCCGGGCATGCCAGAACCAGCTCTCAGAAACACCAGAACCACATGCTGGACACGCCGGAAGCACCTGCTGAGCATGCCTGAGCCACCTGCTCGACTCGCAAGAAACACCTGCCGGACACGCCAAAATCACCTGCCGAGTACGCCAGAACCACTTGGCGGACACTCCGGAATCACAGGTCGGGCATGCCAGAACCACCTCTCAGACTTGCCAGAACCATGGTCCGGACACGCCGGTACCACCTGCCGAGTATGCCGGAACCACCTGATCCACTCCCGAGGACCACCTGCTGGACACGCCAAAATCACCTGCTGGCTACGCCAGAACCACTCGGCAGACACTCCGGAATAACCTGCCAGGCATGCCGGAACCACCTATTAGACATGCCAGAAGGACGTGTCGGACACGCCGGAAACACCTACCGGACAGACCGGAACCACCTGCCAGACATCCCGGAACCACCTGCCGAGCACGCCGGAGCTGCGTGCTCGATAGGCCGGAACCACCTGCCAGACAGGCCAAAATCAACAGCTGGCTATGCTAGAAACACCTGGCGGACAGTCCAAAATCACCTGCCTGGCATGCAGGAACCACCTCTCAGACGTAACAGAACCACGTTCCGGACACGCTGGAACCACATCCTGGACAGACTGGAACCACCTGCCGAGCTCGCCGGAACCACCTGCTCGACTGGCAGGACAATCGTGCCGGACACGCCAAAAGGAACTGCCGGCTACACCAGAACCACTTAACCGACACTCCAGAATCACCTGCCTGGCATGCCAGAACCACCTCTCAGACGTGCCAGAAGCACGTGCCGGACATGCCGGAACGACCTATGTGACAGACCGGAACCACCTGCCTGACATGCCGGAACCACCTGCCGAGCACGCCAGAGCCACCTGCTCCCCTTGCCGGAACCACCTGCCAGACAGGCCAAAATCAACAGCTGGCTGTGCGAGAACCACCTGGGGGACAGTCCGGAATCACCTGCCAGCCATGGCGGAACCACCTCTCAGACGTACCAGAACCACGTGCCGGACAATCTGGAAACACGTACTGGACAGACTGGAACCACCTGCCGGCCACGCCTGAACCACCTGCCGAGCACGACGGAACCACCTGCCGGACACGCCAAAATCACCTGCGGGCTACTCCACAACCACTTGGAGGACTCTCCGGGATGACCTGCCGGGCATGCTGGAACCACCTCTCAGACGCGCCAGAACCATGTGGCAGACAGTCCGGAATCACCTGTTGGGCATGTGGAACCACCTCTGAGACGTACCAGAACCACCTGCCGGACACGCCAAAATCACCTGCCGGCTACGCCAGAACCACTTGGCGGACACTCCGGAATCACCTGCCGGGCATGCCAGCACAACCTCTCAGAAGTGCCAGAAGCACGTGCCGGACAGGCCGGAACCATCTCCCGGACAGACTGGAACCACAGGAAACACTCGCCGGAACCACCTGCTTGACTCACCGGTCCCACCTGCAGGACACACCAAAATCACCTGCCCGCTACACCAGAACCACTTGGCGCACAAGCCGGAATCACGTGAAGGGCATGCCGGCACAACCTCACAGAAGTGCCAGAACCTCCTGCCGGACACCTCAGAACCACCTGCCAGACAGACTGCAACCACCTGCCGGACACGCGGGAACCACCGGCTCGACCCGCCGGAACCACTGCCAGACATGCAAAATCACCTGCCGGCTACACCAGAACCACTTGGCAAACAATCCGGAATCACCTGAAGGGCATGCCGGAACCACCTCTCAGACATGCCAGAACCACGTGCCAATGACACCAGAAGCACCTGCCGAGCATGCCGGAACCACCTGCTCGACTCGCCAGAACCACCTGCCAGTCATGCAAAAATCACCTGCCGGCTTCGCCACAACCAGTTGGTGAACACTTCCCCATCACCTGCCGGGCTTGCTGGAACCACCTGCCGGTCACGTCAAAATCACCTGCCAACTACGCCAGAACCACTTGTCGACACTGCGGAAACACCTGTCGGGCCGGCCAGAACTACATCTCAGACGTGCCAGAACCTTGTGCGTGTGATGCCGGAACCACACCCCGAACAGACGGAAACCACCTGCCAGACCCGCCTGAACCACCTGCCGAGCACGCCGGAGCCACCTGTTCGACTCACCGGAAGCACCTGCCAGACAGGCCAAAATCAACAGCTGGCTATGCGAGAACCATCTGGCGGACAGTCCGGAATCACCTGCCGGGCATGCAGGAACCACCTCTCAGATGTAACGGAACCACGAGCCGGACACGCTGGAACCACGTCCTGGACAGACTGGAACCACCTGCCGAGCACTCCGGAACCACCTGCTCGACTCGCACGACCCACGTGCTGGACACGCCAAAATGAACTTTCGGCTACACCAGAACCACTTACCCGACACTCCAGAATCACCTGCCTGGCATGCCAGAACCACCTCTCACACGTTCCAGAAGCACGTGCCGGACATGCCGGAACGACCTATCGGACAGAACGGAACCAGCTGCCAGACACGCCGGAACCACCTGCTGAACACGCCACAGCCACCTGCTCGACTCGCCGGATCCACTGGCCGGACAGGCCAATATCAACTGCTGGCTATGCCAGAACCACCTGGGGGACAGTCCGGAATCACCTGCCAGCCATGGCGGAACCACCTCTCAGACGTACAAGAACCACGTGCCGGACAAGCTGGAAACACTTACTGGACAGACTGGAACCACCTGCCGGCCACGCCTGAACCACCTGCCGAGCACGATGGAACCACCTGCCGGACACGCCAAAATCACCTGCGGGGTACACCAGAACCACTTGGAGAACTCTCCGGGATGACCTGCCGGGCATGCTGGAACCACCTCTCAGACGTACCAGAAGCACGTGGCGGACACCCCAGCACCACCTGCCGGACAGACCGCAACCACCTGCCGGACAGGCCGGAACCACCGGCTCGACCCGACGGAACCACCGCCGGACATGCAAAATCACCTGCCGGCTACGCCAGAACCACTTGGCGAACACTCCGGAATCACCTGCCGGGCATGCCGGAACCACCTCTCAGACATGCCAGAACCACGTGCCAATGACCCCGGAAGCACCTGTCGAGCACGCCGGAACCACCTGCTCGACTCGCCAGAACCACCTGCCGGACACGCCAAAATCACCTGCCGGCTACGCCACAACCACTCGGCAGGCACTCCGGTATCAGCTGCCGGGCATGCCGGAACCACCTCTCAGAGGTGCCAGAACCACATGCCGGAGAGACTGGAAGCAACTGCCGAACTCGCCGGAAACACCTGCTGGACATGCCGGAACCACCTGCCTGACAGTCCAAAATCATATGCCGGCTATGCCAAAACCACTTGGTGGACGCTCCAGAATCTCCTGGAGGGCATGCCGGAACCACGTCATGGACAGACTGCAAACACCTGCCAGACACGCCAGAACCACCTTCTCGAGTCGCCAGAACCACCTGCCGGACACGCCAAAATCACCTGCCGGCTACGCCACAACCAGTTGGTGAACACTTCGGAATCACCTGCCGCGCTTTCTGGAACCACCTGCCGGTCACGCCAAAATCACCTGCCGGCTACGCCAGAACCACTCGGCAGAGACTCCGGAACCACCTCCAGGACAGACCAGAATCACCTGCCGGACACGCCGGAACCACCTGCTCGACTCGCCAGAGCCACCTGCCGGACACGCCAAAATCACCTGCCGGCTACGCCAGAACCACTCGGCAGAGACTCCGGAACCACCTCCAGGACAGACCGGAATCACCTGCCGGACACGCCGGGACCACCTGCTTGACTCGCCAGAACCACCTGCCGGACACGCCAAAATCACCAGCCGGCTACTCCACAACCACTTGTCGAACACTCCAGAATCACCTGCCGGGCATGTTGGAAGCACCTCTCAGACGCGCCAGAACCATGTGGCAGAGAGTCCGGAATCACCTGTTGGGCATGTGGAACCACCTCTGAGACGTACCAGAACCACCTGCCGGACACGCCAAAATCACCTGCCGGCTATGCCAGAACCACTTGGCGGACACTCCGGAATCACCTGCCGGGCATGCCAGAACCAGCTCTCAGAAACACCAGAACCACATGCTGGACACGCCGGAAGCACCTGCTGAGCATGCCTGAGCCACCTGCTCGACTCGCAAGAAACACCTGCCGGACACGCCAAAATCACCTGCCGAGTACGCCAGAACCACTTGGCGGACACTCCGGAATCACAGGTCGGGCATGCCAGAACCACCTCTCAGACTTGCCAGAACCATGGTCCGGACACGCCGGTACCACCTGCCGAGTATGCCGGAACCACCTGATCCACTCCCGAGGACCACCTGCTGGACACGCCAAAATCACCTGCTGGCTACGCCAGAACCACTCGGCAGACACTCCGGAATAACCTGCCAGGCATGCCGGAACCACCTATTAGACATGCCAGAAGGACGTGTCGGACACGCCGGAAACACCTACCGGACAGACCGGAACCACCTGCCAGACATCCAGGAACCACCTGCCGAGCACGCCGGAGCTGCGTGCTCGATAGGCCGGAACCACCTGCCAGACAGGCCAAAATCAACAGCTGGCTATGCTAGAAACACCTGGCGGACAGTCCAAAATCACCTGCCTGGCATGCAGGAACCACCTCTCAGACGTAACAGAACCACGTTCCGGACACGCTGGAACCACATCCTGGAGAGACTGAACCACCTGCCGAGCTCGCCGGAACCACCTGCTCGACTGGCAGGACAATCGTGCCGGACACGCCAAAAGGAACTGCCGGCTACACCAGAACCACTTAACCGACACTCCAGAATCACCTGCCTGGCATGCCAGAACCACCTCTCAGACGTGCCAGAAGCACGTGCCGGACATGCCGGGACGACCTACGGGACAGACCGGAACCACCTGCCTGACATGCCGGAACCACCTGCCGAGCACGCCAGAGCCACCTGCTCCCCTTGCCGGAACCACCTGCCAGACAGGCCAAAATCAACAGCTGGCTGTGCGAGAACCACCTGGGGGACAGTCCGGAATCACCTGCCAGCCATGGCGGAACCACCTCTCAGACGTACCAGAACCACGTGCCGGACAATCTGGAAACACGTACTGGACAGACTGGAACCACCTGCCGGCCACGCCTGAACCACCTGCCGAGCACGACGGAACCACCTGCCGGACACGCCAAAATCACCTGCGGGCTACTCCACAACCACTTGGAGGACTCTCCGGGATGACCTGCCGGGCATGCTGGAACCACCTCTCAGACGCGCCAGAACCATGTGGCAGACAGTCCGGAATCACCTGTTGGGCATGTGGAACCACCTCTGAGACGTACCAGAACCACCTGCCGGACACGCCAAAATCACCTGCCGGCTACGCCAGAACCACTTGGCGGACACTCCGGAATCACCTGCCGGGCATGCCAGCACAACCTCTCAGAAGTGCCAGAAGCACGTGCCGGACAGGCCGGAACCATCTCCCGGACAGACTGGAACCACAGGAAACACTCGCCGGAACCACCTGCTTGACTCACCGGTCCCACCTGGAGGACACACCAAAATCACCTGCCCGCTACACCAGAACCACTTGGCGCACAAGCCGGAATCACGTGAAGGGCATGCCGGCACAACCTCACAGACGTGCCAGAACCTCCTGCCGGACACCTCAGAACCACCTGCCAGACAGACTGCAACCACCTGCCGGACACGCGGGAACCACCGGCTCGACCCGCCGGAACCACTGCCAGACATGCAAAATCACCTGCCGGCTACACCAGAACCACTTGGCAAACAATCCGGAATCACCTGAAGGGCATGCCGGAACCACCTCTCAGACATGCCAGAACCACGTGCCAATGACACCAGAAGCACCTGCCGAGCATGCCGGAACCACCTGCTCGACTCGCCAGAACCACCTGCCAGTCATGCAAAAATCACCTGCCGGCTTCGCCACAACCAGTTGGTGAACACTTCCCCATCACCTGCCGGGCTTGCTGGAACCACCTGCCGGTCATGTCAAAATCACCTGCCAACTACGCCAGAAACACTTGTCGACACTGCGGAAACACCTGTCGGGCCGGCCAGAACTACATCTCAGACGTGCCAGAACCTTGTGCGTGTGATGCCGGAACCACACCCCGAACAGACGGAAACCACCTGCCAGACCCGCCTGAACCACCTGCCGAGCACGCCGGAGCCACCTGTTCGACTCACCGGAAGCACCTGCCAGACAGGCCAAAATCAACAGCTGGCTATGCGAGAACCATCTGGCGGACAGTCCGGAATCACCTCCCGGGCATGCAGGAACCACCTCTCAGATGTAACGGAACCACGAGCCGGACACGCTGGAACCACGTCATGGACAGACTGGAACCACCTGCCGAGCACTCCGGAACCACCTGCTCGACTCGCACGACCCACGTGCTGGACACGCCAAAATGAACTTTCGGCTACACCAGAACCACTTACCCGACACTCCAGAATCACCTGCCTGGCATGCCAGAACCACCTCTCACACGTTCCAGAAGCACGTGCCGGACATGCCGGAACGACCTATCGGACAGAACGGAACCACCTGCCAGACACGCCGGAACCACCTGCTGAACACGCCACAGCCACCTGCTCGACTCGCCGGATCCACCGGCCGGACAGGCCAATATCAACTGCTGGCTATGCCAGAACCACCTGGGGGACAGTCCGGAATCACCTGCCAGCCATGGCGGAACCACCTCTCAGACGTACAAGAACCACGTGCCGGACAAGCTGGAAACACTTACTGGACAGACTGGAACCACCTGCCGGCCACGCCTGAACCACCTGCCCAGCACGACGGAACCACCTGCCGGAAACGCCAAAATCACCTGCGGGGTACACCAGAACCACTTGGAGAACTCTCCGGGATGACCTGCCGGGCATGCTGGAACCACCTGTCAGACGTACCAGAAGCACGTGGCGGACACCCCAGCACCACCTGCCGGACAGACCGCAACCACCTGCCGGACAGACCGCAACCATCGGCTCGACCCGCCGGAACCACCGCCGGACATGCAAAATCACCTGCCGGCTACGCCGGAACCACTTGGCGAACACTCCGTAATCACCTGCCGGGCATGCCGGAACCACCTCTCAGACATGCCAGAACCATGTGCCAATGACCCCGGAAGCACCTGCCGAGCACGCCGGAACCACCTGCTCGACTCGCCAGAACCACGTGCCGGACACGCCAAAATCACCTGCCGGCTACGCCACAACCACTCGGCAGGCACTCCGGTATCAGCTGCCGGGCATGCCGGAACCACCTCTCAGAGGTGCCAGAACCACATGCCGGAGAGACTGGAAGCAACTGCCGAGCTCGCCGGAAACACCTGCTGGACATGCCAGAACCACCTGCCTGACAGTCCAAAATCATATGCCGGCTATGCCAAAACCACTTGGTGGACACTCCAGAATCACCTGGAGGGCATGCCGGAACCACGTCATGGACAGACTGCAAACACCTGCCGGACACGCCAGAACCACCTTCTCGACTCGCCAGAACCACCTGCCGGACACGCCAAAATCACCTGCCGGCTACGCCACAACCAGTTGGTGAACACTTCGGAATCACCTGCTGCGCTTGCCGGAACCACCTGCCGGTCACGCCAAAATCACCTGCCGGCTACGCCAGAACCACTCAGCAGAGACTCCGGAACCACCTCCAGGACAGACCGGAATCACCTGCCGGACACGCCGGGACCACCTGCTTGTCTCGCGAGAACCACCTGCCGGACACGCCAAAATCACAAGCCGGCTACTCCACAACCACTTGTCGGACACTCCAGAATCACCTGCCGGGCATGTTGGAACCACCTCTCAGAGGTGCCACAACAACATGCTGGAGACTGCGGAAGCACCTGCTGAGAAGGCCGGAAGTTCCTGATCCACTCCACAGAACCACCTGCTGGACACGCCAAAATCACCCGCCGGCTACGCCACAACCAGTTGGTGAACACTTCGGAATCAACTGCCGGGCTTGCTGGAAGCACCTGCCGGTCACGCCAATATCACCTGCCAGCTACGCCAGAACCGCTTGGCGGACACTCCGGAAACACCTGTCGGGCCTGCCAGAACCACATCTCAGACGTGCCAGAACCATGTGCCCGACATGCCGGAACCACACCCGAACAGACTGAAACCACCTGCCAGACGCGCCTGAACCACCTGCCGAGCACACTGGAACCACCTGCTCGACTCGCCGGAACCACCTACCTGACACGCAAAAACCACCGGCCGGGTATGCCAGAACCACTTGGTGGTCACTCCGGAATCATCTGCCAGACATGCCAGAAGCAGCTCTCAGACACACCAGAACAACCTGCCGGAGACTCCAGAATCACCTGCTGAGCATGCCTGAGCCACGTGCTCGACTCGCAAGAAACACCTGCCACATACGCCAAAATCACCTGCCTGCTACACCAGAAGCACTTGGCAGACAAGCCGGAATCACGTGAAGGGCATGCCGTCACAATCTCTCAGACGTGCCAGAACCTCGTGCCGGACACCCCAGTACAACCTGCCGGACAGACCGGAACCACCTGCCGGACACGCCGGAACCACCGGCGCGACTCGCCGGAACCACCCCCGGACATGCAAAAACACCTGCCGGCTACGCCAGAAACACTTGGCGAACACACCGGAATCACCTGCCGGGCATGTCGGAAGCACCTCTCAGACATGTCAGAACCACGTGCCAAGGACACCGGAAGCACCTGCCGAGCACGCCGGAACCACCTGCTCGACTCGCCAGAACCACCTGCCGCACACGCCAAAATCACCTGCCAGGTATGCCAGAACCACTTTGTGGACACTCCGAAATCATCTGCCGGACATGCCAGAACCAGCTCTCAGACACCCCAGAACCACATGCCGGACACGCCGGAAGCACCTGCTGAGCATGCCTGAGCCACCTGCTCGACTCGCAAGAAACACCTGCCGGACACGCCAAAATCACCTGCCGAGTACGCCAGAACCACTTGGCGGACACTCCGGAATCACAGGTCGGGCATGCCGGAACCACCTCTCAGACTTGCCAGAACCATGTTCCGGACACGCCGGTACCACCTGCCGAGTATGCCGGAACCACCTGATCCACTCCCGAGGACCACCTGCTGGACACGCCAGAATCACCTGCTGGCTACGCCAGAACCACTCGGCAGACACTCCGGAATAAGCTGCCGGGCATGCCAGAACCACCTCTTAGACATGCCAGAAGGACGTGTCGGACACGCCGGAAACACCTACCGGACAGACCGGAACCACCTGCCAGACATCCCGGAACCACCTGCCGAGCACGCCGGAGCCGCCAGCTCGATAGGCTGGAACAACCTGCCAGACAGGCCAAAATCAACAGCTGGCTATGCGAGAACCATCTGGCGGACAGTCCGGAATCACCTGCCGGGCATGCAGGAACCACCTCTCAGATGTAACGGAACCACGAGCCGGACACGCTGGAACCACGTCCTGGGCAGTCTGGAACCACCTACCGAGCACTCTGGAACCACCTGCTCGACTCGCACGACCCACGTGCTGGACACGCCAAAATGAACTTTCGGCTACACCAGAACCACTTACCCGACACTCCAGAATCACCTGACTGGCATGCCAGAACCACCTCTCACACGTTCCAGAAGCACGTGCCGGACATGCCGGAACGACCGATCGGACAGAACGGAACCACCTGCCAGACACGCCGGAACCACCTGCTGAACACGCCACAGCCACCTGCTCGACTCGCCGGATCCACCGGCCGGACAGACCAATATCAACTGCTGGCTATGCCAGAACCACCGGGGGGACAGTCCGGAATCACCTGCCAGCCATGGCGGAACCACCTCTCAGACGTACAAGAACCACTTGCCGGACAAGCTCGAAACACTTACTGGACAGACTGGAACCACCTGCCGGCCACGCCTGAACCACCTGCCGAGCACGATGGAACCACCTGCCGGACATGCCAAAATAACCTGCCGGCTACGCCACAACCACTCGGCAGGCACTCCGGTATCAGCTGCCGGGCATGCCGGAACCACCTCTCAGAGGTGCCAGAACCACATGCCGGAGAGACTGGAAGCAACTGCCGAGCTTGCCCGAAACACCTGCTGGACATGCCGGAACCACCTGCCTGACAGTCCAAAATCATATGCCGGCTATGCCAAAACCACTTGGTGGACACTCCAGAATCACCTGGAGGGCATGCCGGAACCACGTCATGGACAGACTGCAAACACCTGCCGGACACGCCAGAACCACCTTCTCGAATCGCCAGAACCACCTGCCGGACACGGCAAAATCACCTGCCGGCTACGCCACAACCAGTTGGTGAACACTTCGGAATCACCTGCCGCGCTTGCCGGAACCACCTGCCGGTCACGCCAAAATCACCTGCCGGCTACGCCAGAACCACTCAGCAGAGACTCCGGAACCCCCTCTAGGACAGACCGGAATCACCTGCCGGACACGCCGGGACCACCTGCTTGACTCGCCAGAACCACCTGCCGGACACACCAAAATCACCAGCCGGCTACTCCACAACCACTTGTGGGACACTCCAGAATCACCTGCCGGGCATGTTGGAACCACCTCTCAGAGGTGCCACAACAACATGCTGGAGACTGCGGAAGCACCTGCTGAGCAGGCCGGAAGTTCCTGATCCACTCCACAGAACCACCTGCTGGACACGCCAAAATCACCTGCGGGGTACACCAGAACCACTTGGAGAACTCTCCGGGATGACCTGCCGGGCATGCTGGAACCACCTCTCAGACGTACCAGAAGCACGTGGCGGACACCCCAGCACCACCTGCCGGACAGACCGCAACCACCTGCCGGACACGCCGGAACCACCGGCTCGACCCGACGGAACCACCGCCGGACATGCAAAATCACCTGCCGGCTACGCCAGAACCACTTGGCGAACACTCCGGAATCACCTGCCGGGCATGCCGGAACCACCTCTCAGACATGCCAGAACCATGTGCCAATGACCCCGGAAGCACCTGTCGAGCACGCCGGAACCACCTGCTCGACTCGCCAGAACCACCTGCCGGACACGCCAAAATCACCTGCCGGCTATGCCACAACCACTCGGCAGGCACTCCGGTATCATCTGCCGGGCATGCCGGAACCACCTCTCAGAGGTGCCAGAACCACATGCCGGAGAGACTGGAAGCAACTGCCGAGCTCGCCGGAAACACCTGCTGGACATGCCAGAACCACCAGCCTGACAGTCCAAAATCATATGCCGGCTATGCCAAAACCACTTGGTGGACACTCCAGAATCACCTGGAGGGCATGCCGGAACCACGTCATGGACAGACTGCAAACACCTGCCGGACACGCCAGAACCACCTTCTCGACTCGCCAGAACCACCTGCCGGACACGCCAAAATCACCTGCCGGCTACGCCACAACCAGTTGGTGAACACTTCGGAATCACCTGCCGCGCTTGCCGGAACCACCTGCCGGTCACGCCAAAATCACCTGCCGGCTACGCCAGAACCACTCGGCAGAGACTCCGGAACCACCTCCAGGACAGACCGGAATCACCTGCCGGACACGCCGGGACCACCTGCTTGTCTCGCGAGAACCACCTGCCGGACACGCCAAAATCACAAGCCGGCTACTCCACAACCACTTGTCGGACACTCCAGAATCACCTGCCGGGCATGTTGGAACCACCTCTCAGAGGTGCCACAACAACATGCTGGAGACTGCGGAAGCACCTGCTGAGAAGGCCGGAAGTTCCTGATCCACTCCACAGAACCACCTGCTGGACACGCCAAAATCACCTGCCGGCTACGCCACAACCAGTTGGTGAACACTTCGGAATCAACTGCCGGGCTTGCTGGAAGCACCTGCCGGTCACGCCAATATCACCTGCCAGCTACGCCAGAACCGCTTGGCGGACACTCCGGAAACACCTGTCGGGCCTGCCAGAACCACATCTCAGACGTGCCAGAACCATGTGCCCGACATGCCGGAACCACACCCGAACAGACTGAAACCACCTGCCAGACCCGCCTGAACCACCTGCCGAGCACACTGGAACCAACTGCTCGACTCGCCGGAACCACCTACCTGACACGCAAAAACCACCGGCCGGGTATGCCAGAACCACTTGGTGGTCACTCCGGAATCATCTGCCAGACATGCCAGAAGCAGCTCTCAGACACACCAGAACAACCTGCCGGAGACTCCAGAATCACCTGCTGAGCATGCCTGAGCCACGTGCTCGACTCGCAAGAAACACCTGCCACATACGCCAAAATCACCTGCCTGCTACACCAGAAGCACTTGGCAGACAAGCCGGAATCACGTGAAGGGCATGCCGTCACAATCTCTCAGACGTGCCAGAACCTCGTGCCGGACACCCCAGAACACCCTGCCGGACAGACCGGAACCACCTTCCGGACACGCCGGAACCACCGGCGCGACTCGCCGGAACCACCCCCGGACATGCAAAAACACCTGCCGGCTACGCCAGAAACACTTGGCGAACACACCGGAATCACCTGCCGGGCATGTCGGAAGCACCTCTCAGACATGTCAGAACCACGTGCCAAGGACACCGGAAGCACCTGCCGAGCACGCCGGAACCACCTGCTCGACTCGCCAGAACCACCTGCCGCACACGCCAAAATCACCTGCCAGGTATGCCAGAACCACTTTGTGGACACTCCGAAATCATCTGCCGGACATGCCAGAACCAGCTCTCAGACACCCCAGAACCACATGCCGGACACGCCGGAAGCACCTGCTGAGCATGCCTGAGCCACCTGCTCGACTCGCAAGAAACACCTGCCGGACACGCCAAAATCACCTGCCGAGTACGCCAGAACCACTTGGCGGACACTCCGGAATCACAGGTCGGGCATGCCAGAACCACCTCTCAGACTTGCCAGAACCACCTGCCGGACACGCCAAAATCACCAGCCGGCTACTCCACAACCACTTGTCGAACACTCCAGAATCACCTGCCGGGCATGTTGGAAGCACCTCTCAGACGCGCCAGAACCATGTGGCAGAGAGTCCGGAATCACCTGTTGGGCATGTGGAACCACCTCTGAGACGTACCAGAACCACCTGCCGGACACGCCAAAATCACCTGCCGGCTATGCCAGAACCACTTGGCGGACACTCCGGAATCACCTGCCGGGCATGCCAGAACCAGCTCTCAGAAACACCAGAACCACATGCTGGACACGCCGGAAGCACCTGCTGAGCATGCCTGAGCCACCTGCTCGACTCGCAAGAAACACCTGCCGGACATGCCAAAATCACCTGCCGAGTACGCCAGAACCACTTGGCGGACACTCCGGAATCACAGGTCGGGCATGCCAGAACCACCTCTCAGACTTGCCAGAACCATGGTCCGGACACGCCGGTACCACCTGCCGAGTATGCCGGAACCACCTGATCCACTCCCGAGGACCACCTGCTGGACACGCCAAAATCACCTGCTGGCTACGCCAGAACCACTCGGCAGACACTCCGGAATAACCTGCCAGGCATGCCGGAACCACCTATTAGACATGCCAGAAGGACGTGTCGGACACGCCGGAAACACCTACCGGACAGACCGGAACCACCTGCCAGACATCCAGGAACCACCTGCCGAGCACGCCGGAGCTGCGTGCTCGATAGGCCGGAACCACCTGCCAGACAGGCCAAAATCAACAGCTGGCTATGCTAGAAACACCTGGCGGACAGTCCAAAATCACCTGCCTGGCATGCAGGAACCACCTCTCAGACGTAACAGAACCACGTTCCGGACACGCTGGAACCACATCCTGGACAGACTGGAACCACCTGCCGAGCTCGCCGGAACCACCTGCTCGACTGGCAGGACAATCGTGCCGGACACGCCAAAAGGAACTGCCGGCTACACCAGAACCACTTAACCGACACTCCAGAATCACCTGCCTGGCATGCCAGAACCACCTCTCAGACGTGCCAGAAACACGTGCCGGACATGCTGGAACGACCTACGGGACAGACCGGAACCACCTGCCTGACATGCCGGAACCACCTGCCGAGCACGCCAGAGCCACCTGCTCCCCTTGCCGGAACCACCTGCCAGACAGGCCAAAATCAACAGCTGGCTGTGCGAGAACCACCTGGGGGACAGTCCGGAATCACCTGCCAGCCATGGCGGAACCACCTCTCAGACGTACCAGAACCACGTGCCGGACAATCTGGAAACACGTACTGGACAGACTGGAACCACCTGCCGGCCACGCCTGAACCACCTGCCGAGCACGACGGAACCACCTGCCGGACACGCCAAAATCACCTGCGGGCTACTCCACAACCACTTGGAGGACTCTCCGGGATGACCTGCCGGGCATGCTGGAACCACCTCTCAGACGCGCCAGAACCATGTGGCAGACAGTCCGGAATCACCTGTTGGGCATGTGGAACCACCTCTGAGACGTACCAGAACCACCTGCCGGACACGCCAAAATCACCTGCCGGCTACGCCAGAACCACTTGGCGGACGCTCCGGTATCACCTGCCGGGCATGCCAGCACAACCTCTCAGAAGTGCCAGAAGCATGTGCCGGACAGGCTGGAACCATCTCCCGGACAGACTGGAACCACAGGAAACACTCGCCGGAACCACCTGCTTGACTCACCGGTCCCACCTGCAGGACACACCAAAATCACCTGCCCGCTACACCAGAACCACTTGGCGCACAAGCCGGAATCACGTGAAGGGCATGCCGGCACAACCTCACAGACGTGCCAGAACCTCCTGCCGGACACCTCAGAACCACCTGCCAGACAGACTGCAACCACCTGCCGGACACGCGGGAACCACCGGCTCGACCCGCCGGAACCACTGCCAGACATGCAAAATCACCTGCCGGCTACACCAGAACCACTTGGCAAACAATCCGGAATCACCTGAAGGGCATGCCGGAACCACCTCTCAGACATGCCAGAACCACGTGCCAATGACACCAGAAGCACCTGCCGAGCATGCCGGAACCACCTGCTCGACTCGCCAGAACCACCTGCCAGTCATGCAAAAATCACCTGCCGGCTTCGCCACAACCAGTTGGTGAACACTTCCCCATCACCTGCCGGGCTTGCTGGAACCACCTGCCGGTCACGTCAAAATCACCTGCCAACTACGCCAGAACCACTTGTCGACACTGCGGAAACACCTGTCGGGCCGGCCAGAACTACATCTCAGACGTGCCAGAACCTTGTGCGTGTGATGCCGGAACCACACCCCGAACAGACGGAAACCACCTGCCAGACCCGCCTGAACCACCTGCCGAGCACGCCGGAGCCACCTCTCAGACATGCCAGAACCACGTGCCAATGACCCCGGAAGCACCTGTCGAGCACGCCGGAACCACCTGCTCGACTCGCCAGAACCACCTGCCGGACACGCCAAAATCACCTGCCGGCTACGCCACAACCACTCGGCAGGCACTCCGGTATCAGCTGCCGGGCATGCCGGAACCGCCTCTCAGAGGTGCCAGAACCACATGCCGGAGAGACTGGAAGCAACTGCCGAACTCGCCGGAAACACCTGCTGGACATGCCGGAACCACCTGCCTGACAGTCCAAAATCATATGCCGGCTATGCCAAAACCACTTGGTGGACGCTCCAGAATCTCCTGGAGGGCATGCCGGAACCACGTCATGGACAGACTGCAAACACCTGCCAGACACGCCAGAACCACCTTCTCGAGTCGCCAGAACCACCTGCCGGACACGCCAAAATCACCTGCCGGCTACGCCACAACCAGTTGGTGAACACTTCGGAATCACCTGCCGCGCTTGCCGGAACCACCTGCCGGTCACGCCAAAATCACCTGCCGGCTACGCCAGAACCACTCGGCAGAGACTCCGGAACCACCTCCAGGACAGACCAGAATCACCTGCCGGACACGCCGGAACCACCTGCTCGACTCGCCAGAGCCACCTGCCGGACACGCCAAAATCACCTGCCGGCTACGCCAGAACCACTCGGCAGAGACTCCGGAACCACCTCCAGGACAGACCGGAATCACCTGCCGGACACGCCGGGACCACCTGCTTGACTCGCCAGAACCACCTGCCGGACACGCCAAAATCACCAGCCGGCTACTCCACAACCACTTGTCGAACACTCCAGAATCACCTGCCGGGCATGTTGGAAGCACCTCTCAGACGCGCCAGAACCATGTGGCAGAGAGTCCGGAATCACCTGTTGGGCATGTGGAACCACCTCTGAGACGTACCAGAACCACCTGCCGGACACGCCAAAATCACCTGCCGGCTATGCCAGAACCACTTGGCGGACACTCCGGAATCACCTGCCGGGCATGCCAGAACCAGCTCTCAGAAACACCAGAACCACATGCTGGACACGCCGGAAGCACCTGCTGAGCATGCCTGAGCCACCTGCTCGACTCGCAAGAAACACCTGCCGGACACGCCAAAATCACCTGCCGAGTACGCCAGAACCACTTGGCGGACACTCCGGAATCACAGGTCGGGCATGCCAGAACCACCTCTCAGACTTGCCAGAACCATGGTCCGGACACGCCGGTACCACCTGCCGAGTATGCCGGAACCACCTGATCCACTCCCGAGGACCACCTGCTGGACACGCCAAAATCACCTGCTGGCTACGCCAGAACCACTCGGCAGACACTCCGGAATAACCTGCCAGGCATGCCGGAACCACCTATTAGACATGCCAGAAGGACGTGTCGGACACGCCGGAAACACCTACCGGACAGACCGGAACCACCTGCCAGACATCCAGGAACCACCTGCCGAGCACGCCGGAGCTGCGTGCTCGATAGGCCGGAACCACCTGCCAGACAGGCCAAAATCAACAGCTGGCTATGCTAGAAACACCTGGCGGACAGTCCAAAATCACCTGCCTGGCATGCAGGAACCACCTCTCAGACGTAACAGAACCACGTTCCGGACACGCTGGAACCACATCCTGGACAGACTGGAACCACCTGCCGAGCTCGCCGGAACCACCTGCTCGACTGGCAGGACAATCGTGCCGGACACGCCAAAAGGAACTGCCGGCTACACCAGAACCACTTAACCGACACTCCAGAATCACCTGCCTGGCATGCCAGAACCACCTCTCAGACGTGCCAGAAGCACGTGCCGGACATGCCGGAACGACCTATGGGACAGACCGGAACCACCTGCCTGACATGCCGGAACCACCTGCCGAGCACGCCAGAGCCACCTGCTCCCCTTGCCGGAACCACCTGCCAGACAGGCCAAAATCAACAGCTGGCTGTGCGAGAACCACCTGGGGGACAGTCCGGAATCACCTGCCAGCCATGGCGGAACCACCTCTCAGACGTACCAGAACCACGTGCCGGACAATCTGGAAACACGTACTGGACAGACTGGAACCACCTGCCGGCCACGCCTGAACCACCTGCCGAGCACGACGGAACCACCTGCCGGACACGCCAAAATCACCTGCGGGCTACTCCACAACCACTTGGAGGACTCTCCGGGATGACCTGCCGGGCATGCTGGAACCACCTCTCAGACGCGCCAGAACCATGTGGCAGACAGTCCGGAATCACCTGTTGGGCATGTGGAACCACCTCTGAGACGTACCAGAACCACCTGCCGGACACGCCAAAATCACCTGCCGGCTACGCCAGAACCACTTGGCGGACACTCCGGAATCACCTGCCGGGCATGCCAGCACAACCTCTCAGAAGTGCCAGAAGCACGTGCCGGACAGGCCGGAACCATCTCCCGGACAGACTGGAACCACAGGAAACACTCGCCGGAACCACCTGCTTGACTCACCGGTCCCACCTGCAGGACACACCAAAATCACCTGCCCGCTACACCAGAACCACTTGGCGCACAAGCCGGAATCACGTGAAGGGCATGCCGGCACAACCTCACAGACGTGCCAGAACCTCCTGCCGGACACCTCAGAACCACCTGCCAGACAGACTGCAACCACCTGCCGGACACGCGGGAACCACCGGCTCGACCCGCCGGAACCACTGCCAGACATGCAAAATCACCTGCCGGCTACACCAGAACCACTTGGCAAACAATCCGGAATCACCTGAAGGGCATGCCGGAACCACCTCTCAGACATGCCAGAACCACGTGCCAATGACACCAGAAGCACCTGCCGAGCATGCCGGAACCACCTGCTCGACTCGCCAGAACCACCTGCCAGTCATGCAAAAATCACCTGCCGGCTTCGCCACAACCAGTTGGTGAACACTTCCCCATCACCTGCCGGGCTTGCTGGAACCACCTGCCGGTCACGTCAAAATCACCTGCCAACTACGCCAGAACCACTTGTCGACACTGCGGAAACACCTGTCGGGCCGGCCAGAACTACATCTCAGACGTGCCAGAACCTTGTGCGTGTGATGCCGGAACCACACCCCGAACAGACGGAAACCACCTGCCAGACCCGCCTGAACCACCTGCCGAGCACGCCGGAGCCACCTGTTCGACTCACCGGAAGCACCTGCCAGACAGGCCAAAATCAACAGCTGGCTATGCGAGAACCATCTGGCGGACAGTCCGGAATCACCTGCCGGGCATGCAGGAACCACCTCTCAGATGTAACGGAACCACGAGCCGGACACGCTGGAACCACGTCCTGGACAGACTGGAACCACCTGCCGAGCACTCCGGAACCACCTGCTCGACTCGCACGACCCACGTGCTGGACACGCCAAAATGAACTTTCGGCTACACCAGAACCACTTACCCGACACTCCAGAATCACCTGCCTGGCATGCCAGAACCACCTCTCACACGTTCCAGAAGCACGTGCCGGACATGCCGGAACGACCTATCGGACAGAACGGAACCACCTGCCAGACACGCCGGAACCACCTGCTGAACACGCCACAGCCACCTGCTCGACTCGCCGGATCCACCGGCCGGACAGGCCAATATCAACTGCTGGCTATGCCAGAACCACCTGGGGGACAGTCCGGAATCACCTGCCAGCCATGGCGGAACCACCTCTCAGACGTACAAGAACCACGTGCCGGACAAGCTGGAAACACTTACTGGACAGACTGGAACCACCTGCCGGCCACGCCTGAACCACCTGCCGAGCACGATGGAACCACCTGCCGGACACGCCAAAATCACCTGCGGGGTACACCAGAACCACTTGGAGAACTCTCCGGGATGACCTGCCGGGCATGCTGGAACCACCTCTCAGACGTACCAGAAGCACGTGGCGGACACCCCAGCACCACCTGCCGGACAGACCGCAACCACCTGCCGGACAGGCCGGAACCACCGGCTCGACCCGCCGGAACCACCGCCAGACATGCAAAATCACCTGCCGGCTACGCCAGAACCACTTGGCGAACACTCCGGAATCACCTGCCGGGCATGCCGGAACCACCTCTCAGACATGCCAGAACCACGTGCCAATGACCGCGGAAGCACCTGTCGAGCACGCCGGAACCACCTGCTCGACTCGCCAGAACCACCTGCCGGACACGCCAAAATCACCTGCCAGCTACGCCACAACCACTCGGCAGGCACTCCGGTATCAGCTGCCGGGCATGCCGGAACCGCCTCTCAGAGGTGCCAGAACCACATGCCGGAGAGACTGGAAGCAACTGCCGAACTCGCCGGAAACACCTGCTGGACATGCCGGAACCACCTGCCTGACAGTCCAAAATCATATGCCGGCTATGCCAAAACCACTTGGTGGACGCTCCAGAATCTCCTGGAGGGCATGCCGGAACCACGTCATGGACAGACTGCAAACACCTGCCAGACACGCCAGAACCACCTTCTCGAGTCGCCAGAACCACCTGCCGGACACGCCAAAATCACCTGCCGGCTACGCCACAACCAGTTGGTGAACACTTCGGAATCACCTGCCGCGCTTGCCGGAACCACCTGCCGGTCACGCCAAAATCACCTGCCGGCTACGCCAGAACCACTCGGCAGAGACTCCGGAACCACCTCCAGGACAGACCAGAATCACCTGCCGGACACGCCGGAACCACCTGCTCGACTCGCCAGAGCCACCTGCCGGACACGCCAAAATCACCTGCCGGCTACGCCAGAACCACTCGGCAGAGACTCCGGAACCACCTCCAGGACAGACCGGAATCACCTGCCGGACACGCCGGGACCACCTGCTTGACTCGCCAGAACCACCTGCCAGACACGCCAAAATCACCAGCCGGCTACTCCACAACCACTTGTCGAACACTCCAGAATCACCTGCCGGGCATGTTGGAAGCACCTCTCAGACGCGCCAGAACCATGTGGCAGAGAGTCCGGAATCACCTGTTGGGCATGTGGAACCACCTCTGAGACGTACCAGAACCACCTGCCGGACACGCCAAAATCACCTGCCGGCTATGCCAGAACCACTTGGCGGACACTCCGGAATCACCTGCCGGGCATGCCAGAACCAGCTCTCAGAAACACCAGAACCACATGCTGGACACGCCGGAAGCACCTGCTGAGCATGCCTGAGCCACCTGCTCGACTCGCAAGAAACACCTGCCGGACACGCCAAAATCACCTGCCGAGTACGCCAGAACCACTTGGCGGACACTCCGGAATCACAGGTCGGGCATGCCAGAACCACCTCTCAGACTTGCCAGAACCATGGTCCGGACACGCCGGTACCACCTGCCGAGTATGCCGGAACCACCTGATCCACTCCCGAGGACCACCTGCTGGACACGCCAAAATCACCTGCTGGCTACGCCAGAACCACTCGGCAGACACTCCGGAATAACCTGCCAGGCATGCCGGAACCACCTATTAGACATGCCAGAAGGACGTGTCGGACACGCCGGAAACACCTACCGGACAGACCGGAACCACCTGCCAGACATCCAGGAACCACCTGCCGAGCACGCCGGAGCTGCGTGCTCGATAGGCCGGAACCACCTGCCAGACAGGCCAAAATCAACAGCTGGCTATGCTAGAAACACCTGGCGGACAGTCCAAAATCACCTGCCTGGCATGCAGGAACCACCTCTCAGACGTAACAGAACCACGTTCCGGACACGCTGGAACCACATCCTGGACAGACTGGAACCACCAGCCGAGCTCGCCGGAACCACCTGCTCGACTGGCAGGACAATCGTGCCGGACACGCCAAAAGGAACTGCCGGCTACACCAGAACCACTTAACCGACACTCCAGAATCACCTGCCTGGCATGCCAGAACCACCTCTCAGACGTGCCAGAAGCACGTGCCGGACATGCCGGAACGACCTACGGGACAGACCGGAACCACCTGCCTGACATGCCGGAACCACCTGCCGAGCACGCCAGAGCCACCTGCTCCCCTTGCCGGAACCACCTGCCAGACAGGCCAAAATCAACAGCTGGCTGTGCGAGAACCACCTGGGGGACAGTCCGGAATCACCTGCCAGCCATGGCGGAACCACCTCTCAGACGTACCAGAACCACGTGCCGGACAATCTGGAAACACGTACTGGACAGACTGGAACCACCTGCCGGCCACGCCTGAACCACCTGCCGAGCACGACGGAACCACCTGCCGGACACGCCAAAATCACCTGCGGGCTACTCCACAACCACTTGGAGGACTCTCCGGGATGACCTGCCGGGCATGCTGGAACCACCTCTCAGACGCGCCAGAACCATGTGGCAGACAGTCCGGAATCACCTGTTGGGCATGTGGAACCACCTCTGAGACGTACCAGAACCACCTGCCGGACACGCCAAAATCACCTGCCGGCTACGCCAGAACCACTTGGCGGACACTCCGGAATCACCTGCCGGGCATGCCAGCACAACCTCTCAGAAGTGCCAGAAGCACGTGCCGGACAGGCCGGAACCATCTCCCGGACAGACTGGAACCACAGGAAACACTCGCCGGAACCACCTGCTTGACTCACCGGTCCCACCTGCAGGACACACCAAAATCACCTGCCCGCTACACCAGAACCACTTGGCGCACAAGCCGGAATCACGTGAAGGGCATGCCGGCACAACCTCACAGACGTGCCAGAACCTCCTGCCGGACACCTCAGAACCACCTGCCAGACAGACTGCAACCACCTGCCGGACACGCGGGAACCACCGGCTCGACCCGCCGGAACCACTGCCAGACATGCAAAATCACCTGCCGGCTACACCAGAACCACTTGGCAAACAATCCGGAATCACCTGAAGGGCATGCCGGAACCACCTCTCAGACATGCCAGAACCACGTGCCAATGACACCAGAAGCACCTGCCGAGCATGCCGGAACCACCTGCTCGACTCGCCAGAACCACCTGCCAGTCATGCAAAAATCACCTGCCGGCTTCGCCACAACCAGTTGGTGAACACTTCCCCATCACCTGCCGGGCTTGCTGGAACCACCTGCCGGTCACGTCAAAATCACCTGCCAACTACGCCAGAACCACTTGTCGACACTGCGGAAACACCTGTCGGGCCGGCCAGAACTACATCTCAGACGTGCCAGAACCTTGTGCGTGTGATGCCGGAACCACACCCCGAACAGACGGAAACCACCTGCCAGACCCGCCTGAACCACCTGCCGAGCACGCCGGAGCCACCTGTTCGACTCACCGGAAGCACCTGCCAGACAGGCCAAAATCAACAGCTGGCTATGCGAGAACCATCTGGCGGACAGTCCGGAATCACCTGCCGGGCATGCAGGAACCACCTCTCAGATGTAACGGAACCACGAGCCGGACACGCTGGAACCACGTCCTGGACAGACTGGAACCACCTGCCGAGCACTCCGGAACCACCTGCTCGACTCGCACGACCCACGTGCTGGACACGCCAAAATGAACTTTCGGCTACACCAGAACCACTTACCCGACACTCCAGAATCACCTGCCTGGCATGCCAGAACCACCTCTCACACGTTCCAGAAGCACGTGCCGGACATGCCGGAACGACCTATCGGACAGAACGGAACCACCTGCCAGACACGCCGGAACCACCTGCTGAACACGCCACAGCCACCTGCTCGACTCGCCGGATCCACCGGCCGGACAGGCCAATATCAACTGCTGGCTATGCCAGAACCACCTGGGGGACAGTCCGGAATCACCTGCCAGCCATGGCGGAACCACCTCTCAGACGTACAAGAACCACGTGCCGGACAAGCTGGAAACACTTACTGGACAGACTGGAACCACCTGCCGGCCACGCCTGAACCACCTGCCGAGCACGATGGAACCACCTGCCGGACACGCCAAAATCACCTGCGGGGTACACCAGAACCACTTGGAGAACTCTCCGGGATGACCTGCCGGGCATGCTGGAACCACCTCTCAGACGTACCAGAAGCACGTGGCGGACACCCCAGCACCACCTGCCGGACAGACCGCAACCACCTGCCGGACAGGCCGGAACCACCGGCTCGACCCGCCGGAACCACCGCCAGACATGCAAAATCACCTGCCGGCTACGCCAGAACCACTTGGCGAACACTCCGGAATCACCTGCCGGGCATGCCGGAACCACCTCTCAGACATGCCAGAACCACGTGCCAATGACCCCGGAAGCACCTGTCGAGCACGCCGGAACCACCTGCTCGACTCGCCAGAACCACCTGCCGGACACGCCAAAATCACCTGCCGGCTACGCCACAACCACTCGGCAGGCACTCCGGTATCAGCTGCCGGGCATGCCGGAACCGCCTCTCAGAGGTGCCAGAACCACATGCCGGAGAGACTGGAAGCAACTGCCGAACTCGCCGGAAACACCTGCTGGACATGCCGGAACCACCTGCCTGACAGTCCAAAATCATATGCCGGCTATGCCAAAACCACTTGGTGGACGCTCCAGAATCTCCTGGAGGGCATGCCGGAACCACGTCATGGACAGACTGCAAACACCTGCCAGACACGCCAGAACCACCTTCTCGAGTCGCCAGAACCACCTGCCGGACACGCCAAAATCACCTGCCGGCTACGCCACAACCAGTTGGTGAACACTTCGGAATCACCTGCCGCGCTTGCCGGAACCACCTGCCGGTCACGCCAAAATCACCTGCCGGCTACGCCAGAACCACTCGGCAGAGACTCCGGAACCACCTCCAGGACAGACCAGAATCACCTGCTGGACACGCCGGAACCACCTGCTCGACTCGCCAGAGCCACCTGCCGGACACGCCAAAATCACCTGCCGGCTACGCCAGAACCACTCGGCAGAGACTCCGGAACCACCTCCAGGACAGACCGGAATCACCTGCCGGACACGCCGGGACCACCTGCTTGACTCGCCAGAACCACCTGCCGGACACGCCAAAATCACCAGCCGGCTACTCCACAACCACTTGTCGAACACTCCAGAATCACCTGCCGGGCATGTTGGAAGCACCTCTCAGACGCGCCAGAACCATGTGGCAGAGAGTCCGGAATCACCTGTTGGGCATGTGGAACCACCTCTGAGACGTACCAGAACCACCTGCCGGACACGCCAAAATCACCTGCCGGCTATGCCAGAACCACTTGGCGGACACTCCGGAATCACCTGCCGGGCATGCCAGAACCAGCTCTCAGAAACACCAGAAGCACATGCTGGACACGCCGGAAGCACCTGCTGAGCATGCCTGAGCCACCTGCTCGACTCGCAAGAAACACCTGCCGGACACGCCAAAATCACCTGCCGAGTACGCCAGAACCACTTGGCGGACACTCCGGAATCACAGGTCGGGCATGCCAGAACCACCTCTCAGACTTGCCAGAACCATGGTCCGGACACGCCGGTACCACCTGCCGAGTATGCCGGAACCACCTGATCCACTCCCGAGGACCACCTGCTGGACACGCCAAAATCACCTGCTGGCTACGCCAGAACCACTCGGCAGACACTCCGGAATAACCTGCCAGGCATGCCGGAACCACCTATTAGACATGCCAGAAGGACGTGTCGGACACGCCGGAAACACCTACCGGACAGACCGGAACCACCTGCCAGACATCCAGGAACCACCTGCCGAGCACGCCGGAGCTGCGTGCTCGATAGGCCGGAACCACCTGCCAGACAGGCCAAAATCAACAGCTGGCTATGCTAGAAACACCTGGCGGACAGTCCAAAATCACCTGCCTGGCATGCAGGAACCACCTCTCAGACGTAACAGAACCACGTTCCGGACACGCTGGAACCACATCCTGGACAGACTGGAACCACCTGCCGAGCTCGCCGGAACCACCTGCTCGACTGGCAGGACAATCGTGCCGGACACGCCAAAAGGAACTGCCGGCTACACCAGAACCACTTAACCGACACTCCAGAATCACCTGCCTGGCATGCCAGAACCACCTCTCAGACGTGCCAGAAGCACGTGCCGGACATGCCGGAACGACCTATGTGACAGACCGGAACCACCTGCCTGACATGCCGGAACCACCTGCCGAGCACGCCAGAGCCACCTGCTCCCCTTGCCGGAACCACCTGCCAGACAGGCCAAAATCAACAGCTGGCTGTGCGAGAACCACCTGGGGGACAGTCCGGAATCACCTGCCAGCCATGGCGGAACCACCTCTCAGACGTACCAGAACCACGTGCCGGACAATCTGGAAACACGTACTGGACAGACTGGAACCACCTGCCGGCCACGCCTGAACCACCTGCCGAGCACGACGGAACCACCTGCCGGACACGCCAAAATCACCTGCGGGCTACTCCACAACCACTTGGAGGACTCTCCGGGATGACCTGCCGGGCATGCTGGAACCACCTCTCAGACGCGCCAGAACCATGTGGCAGACAGTCCGGAATCACCTGTTGGGCATGTGGAACCACCTCTGAGACGTACCAGAACCACCTGCCGGACACGCCAAAATCACCTGCCGGCTACGCCAGAACCACTTGGCGGACACTCCGGAATCACCTGCCGGGCATGCCAGCACAACCTCTCAGAAGTGCCAGAAGCACGTGCCGGACAGGCCGGAACCATCTCCCGGACAGACTGGAACCACAGGAAACACTCGCCGGAACCACCTGCTTGACTCACCGGTCCCACCTGCAGGACACACCAAAATCACCTGCCCGCTACACCAGAACCACTTGGCGCACAAGCCGGAATCACGTGAAGGGCATGCCGGCACAACCTCACAGAAGTGCCAGAACCTCCTGCCGGACACCTCAGAACCACCTGCCAGACAGACTGCAACCACCTGCCGGACACGCGGGAACCACCGGCTCGACCCGCCGGAACCACTGCCAGACATGCAAAATCACCTGCCGGCTACACCAGAACCACTTGGCAAACAATCCGGAATCACCTGAAGGGCATGCCGGAACCACCTCTCAGACATGCCAGAACCACGTGCCAATGACACCAGAAGCACCTGCCGAGCATGCCGGAACCACCTGCTCGACTCGCCAGAACCACCTGCCAGTCATGCAAAAATCACCTGCCGGCTTCGCCACAACCAGTTGGTGAACACTTCCCCATCACCTGCCGGGCTTGCTGGAACCACCTGCCGGTCACGTCAAAATCACCTGCCAACTACGCCAGAACCACTTGTCGACACTGCGGAAACACCTGTCGGGCCGGCCAGAACTACATCTCAGACGTGCCAGAACCTTGTGCGTGTGATGCCGGAACCACACCCCGAACAGACGGAAACCACCTGCCAGACCCGCCTGAACCACCTGCCGAGCACGCCGGAGCCACCTGTTCGACTCACCGGAAGCACCTGCCAGACAGGCCAAAATCAACAGCTGGCTATGCGAGAACCATCTGGCGGACAGTCCGGAATCACCTGCCGGGCATGCAGGAACCACCTCTCAGATGTAACGGAACCACGAGCCGGACACGCTGGAACCACGTCCTGGACAGACTGGAACCACCTGCCGAGCACTCCGGAACCACCTGCTCGACTCGCACGACCCACGTGCTGGACACGCCAAAATGAACTTTCGGCTACACCAGAACCACTTACCCGACACTCCAGAATCACCTGCCTGGCATGCCAGAACCACCTCTCACACGTTCCAGAAGCACGTGCCGGACATGCCGGAACGACCGATCGGACAGAACGGAACCACCTGCCAGACACGCCGGAACCACCTGCTGAACACGCCACAGCCACCTGCTCGACTCGCCGGATCCACTGGCCGGACAGGCCTATATCAACTGCTGGCTATGCCAGAACCACCTGGGGGACAGTCCGGAATCACCTGCCAGCCATGGCGGAACCACCTCTCAGACGTACAAGAACCACGTGCCGGACAAGCTGGAAACACTTACTGGACAGACTGGAACCACCTGCCGGCCACGCCTGAACCACCTGCCGAGCACGATGGAACCACCTGCCGGACACGCCAAAATCACCTGCGGGGTACACCAGAACCACTTGGAGAACTCTCCGGGATGACCTGCCGGGCATGCTGGAACCACCTCTCAGACGTACCAGAAGCACGTGGCGGACACCCCAGCACCACCTGCCGGACAGACCGCAACCACCTGCCGGACAGGCCGGAACCACCGGCTCGACCCGACGGAACCACCGCCGGACATGCAAAATCACCTGCCGGCTACGCCAGAACCACTTGGCGAACACTCCGGAATCACCTGCCGGGCATGCCGGAACCACCTCTCAGACATGCCAGAACCACGTGCCAATGACCCCGGAAGCACCTGTCGAGCACGCCGGAACCACCTGCTCGACTCGCCAGAACCACCTGCCGGACACGCCAAAATCACCTGCCGGCTACGCCACAACCACTCGGCAGGCACTCCGGTATCAGCTGCCGGGCATGCCGGAACCACCTCTCAGAGGTGCCAGAACCACATGCCGGAGAGACTGGAAGCAACTGCCGAACTCGCCGGAAACACCTGCTGGACATGCCGGAACCACCTGCCTGACAGTCCAAAATCATATGCCGGCTATGCCAAAACCACTTGGTGGACGCTCCAGAATCTCCTGGAGGGCATGCCGGAACCACGTCATGGACAGACTGCAAACACCTGCCAGACACGCCAGAACCACCTTCTCGAGTCGCCAGAACCACCTGCCGGACACGCCAAAATCACCTGCCGGCTACGCCACAACCAGTTGGTGAACACTTCGGAATCACCTGCCGCGCTTTCTGGAACCACCTGCCGGTCACGCCAAAATCACCTGCCGGCTACGCCAGAACCACTCGGCAGAGACTCCGGAACCACCTCCAGGACAGACCAGAATCACCTGCCGGACACGCCGGAACCACCTGCTCGACTCGCCAGAGCCACCTGCCGGACACGCCAAAATCACCTGCCGGCTACGCCAGAACCACTCGGCAGAGACTCCGGAACCACCTCCAGGACAGACCGGAATCACCTGCCGGACACGCCGGGACCACCTGCTTGACTCGCCAGAACCACCTGCCGGACACGCCAAAATCACCAGCCGGCTACTCCACAACCACTTGTCGAACACTCCAGAATCACCTGCCGGGCATGTTGGAAGCACCTCTCAGACGCGCCAGAACCATGTGGCAGAGAGTCCGGAATCACCTGTTGGGCATGTGGAACCACCTCTGAGACGTACCAGAACCACCTGCCGGACACGCCAAAATCACCTGCCGGCTATGCCAGAACCACTTGGCGGACACTCCGGAATCACCTGCCGGGCATGCCAGAACCAGCTCTCAGAAACACCAGAACCACATGCTGGACACGCCGGAAGCACCTGCTGAGCATGCCTGAGCCACCTGCTCGACTCGCAAGAAACACCTGCCGGACACGCCAAAATCACCTGCCGAGTACGCCAGAACCACTTGGCGGACACTCCGGAATCACAGGTCGGGCATGCCAGAACCACCTCTCAGACTTGCCAGAACCATGGTCCGGACACGCCGGTACCACCTGCCGAGTATGCCGGAACCACCTGATCCACTCCCGAGGACCACCTGCTGGACACGCCAAAATCACCTGCTGGCTACGCCAGAACCACTCGGCAGACACTCCGGAATAACCTGCCAGGCATGCCGGAACCACCTATTAGACATGCCAGAAGGACGTGTCGGACACGCCGGAAACACCTACCGGACAGACCGGAACCACCTGCCAGACATCCAGGAACCACCTGCCGAGCACGCCGGAGCTGCGTGCTCGATAGGCCGGAACCACCTGCCAGACAGGCCAAAATCAACAGCTGGCTATGCTAGAAACACCTGGCGGACAGTCCAAAATCACCTGCCTGGCATGCAGGAACCACCTCTCAGACGTAACAGAACCACGTTCCGGACACGCTGGAACCACATCCTGGAGAGACTGAACCACCTGCCGAGCTCGCCGGAACCACCTGCTCGACTGGCAGGACAATCGTGCCGGACACGCCAAAAGGAACTGCCGGCTACACCAGAACCACTTAACCGACACTCCAGAATCACCTGCCTGGCATGCCAGAACCACCTCTCAGACGTGCCAGAAGCACGTGCCGGACATGCCGGGACGACCTACGGGACAGACCGGAACCACCTGCCTGACATGCCGGAACCACCTGCCGAGCACGCCAGAGCCACCTGCTCCCCTTGCCGGAACCACCTGCCAGACAGGCCAAAATCAACAGCTGGCTGTGCGAGAACCACCTGGGGGACAGTCCGGAATCACCTGCCAGCCATGGCGGAACCACCTCTCAGACGTACCAGAACCACGTGCCGGACAATCTGGAAACACGTACTGGACAGACTGGAACCACCTGCCGGCCACGCCTGAACCACCTGCCGAGCACGACGGAACCACCTGCCGGACACGCCAAAATCACCTGCGGGCTACTCCACAACCACTTGGAGGACTCTCCGGGATGACCTGCCGGGCATGCTGGAACCACCTCTCAGACGCGCCAGAACCATGTGGCAGACAGTCCGGAATCACCTGTTGGGCATGTGGAACCACCTCTGAGACGTACCAGAACCACCTGCCGGACACGCCAAAATCACCTGCCGGCTACGCCAGAACCACTTGGCGGACACTCCGGAATCACCTGCCGGGCATGCCAGCACAACCTCTCAGAAGTGCCAGAAGCACGTGCCGGACAGGCCGGAACCATCTCCCGGACAGACTGGAACCACAGGAAACACTCGCCGGAACCACCTGCTTGACTCACCGGTCCCACCTGGAGGACACACCAAAATCACCTGCCCGCTACACCAGAACCACTTGGCGCACAAGCCGGAATCACGTGAAGGGCATGCCGGCACAACCTCACAGACGTGCCAGAACCTCCTGCCGGACACCTCAGAACCACCTGCCAGACAGACTGCAACCAACTGCCGGACACGCGGGAACCACCGGCTCGACCCGCCGGAACCACTGCCAGACATGCAAAATCACCTGCCGGCTACACCAGAACCACTTGGCAAACAATCCGGAATCACCTGAAGGGCATGCCGGAACCACCTCTCAGACATGCCAGAACCACGTGCCAATGACACCAGAAGCACCTGCCGAGCATGCCGGAACCACCTGCTCGACTCGCCAGAACCACCTGCCAGTCATGCAAAAATCACCTGCCGGCTTCGCCACAACCAGTTGGTGAACACTTCCCCATCACCTGCCGGGCTTGCTGGAACCACCTGCCGGTCATGTCAAAATCACCTGCCAACTACGCCAGAAACACTTGTCGACACTGCGGAAACACCTGTCGGGCCGGCCAGAACTACATCTCAGACGTGCCAGAACCTTGTGCGTGTGATGCCGGAACCACACCCCGAACAGACGGAAACCACCTGCCAGACCCGCCTGAACCACCTGCCGAGCACGCCGGAGCCACCTGTTCGACTCACCGGAAGCACCTGCCAGACAGGCCAAAATCAACAGCTGGCTATGCGAGAACCATCTGGCGGACAGTCCGGAATCACCTCCCGGGCATGCAGGAACCACCTCTCAGATGTAACGGAACCACGAGCCGGACACGCTGGAACCACGTCATGGACAGACTGGAACCACCTGCCGAGCACTCCGGAACCACCTGCTCGACTCGCACGACCCACGTGCTGGACACGCCAAAATGAACTTTCGGCTACACCAGAACCACTTACCCGACACTCCAGAATCACCTGCCTGGCATGCCAGAACCACCTCTCACACGTTCCAGAAGCACGTGCCGGACATGCCGGAACGACCTATCGGACAGAACGGAACCACCTGCCAGACACGCCGGAACCACCTGCTGAACACGCCACAGCCACCTGCTCGACTCGCCGGATCCACCGGCCGGACAGGCCAATATCAACTGCTGGCTATGCCAGAACCACCTGGGGGACAGTCCGGAATCACCTGCCAGCCATGGCGGAACCACCTCTCAGACGTACAAGAACCACGTGCCGGACAAGCTGGAAACACTTACTGGACAGACTGGAACCACCTGCCGGCCACGCCTGAACCACCTGCCCAGCACGACGGAACCACCTGCCGGAAACGCCAAAATCACCTGCGGGGTACACCAGAACCACTTGGAGAACTCTCCGGGATGACCTGCCGGGCATGCTGGAACCACCTGTCAGACGTACCAGAAGCACGTGGCGGACACCCCAGCACCACCTGCCGGTCAGACCGCAACCACCTGCCGGACAGACCGCAACCATCGGCTCGACCCGCCGGAACCACCGCCGGACATGCAAAATCACCTGCCGGCTACGCCGGAACCACTTGGCGAACACTCCGTAATCACCTGCCGGGCATGCCGGAACCACCTCTCAGACATGCCAGAACCATGTGCCAATGACCCCGGAAGCACCTGCCGAGCACGCCGGAACCACCTGCTCGACTCGCCAGAACCACGTGCCGGACACGCCAAAATCACCTGCCGGCTACGCCACAACCACTCGGCAGGCACTCCGGTATCAGCTGCCGGGCATGCCGGAACCACCTCTCAGAGGTGCCAGAACCACATGCCGGAGAGACTGGAAGCAACTGCCGAGCTCGCCGGAAACACCTGCTGGACATGCCAGAACCACCTGCCTGACAGTCCAAAATCATATGCCGGCTATGCCAAAACCACTTGGTGGACACTCCAGTATCACCTGGAGGGCATGCCGGAACCACGTCATGGACAGACTGCAAACACCTGCCGGACACGCCAGAACCACCTTCTCGACTCGCCAGAACCACCTGCCGGACACGCCAAAATCACCTGCCGGCTACGCCACAACCAGTTGGTGAACACTTCGGAATCACCTGCCGCGCTTGCCGGAACCACCTGCCGGTCACGCCAAAATCACCTGCCGGCTACGCCAGAACCACTCAGCAGAGACTCCGGAACCACCTCCAGGACAGACCGGAATCACCTGCCGGACACGCCGGGACCACCTGCTTGTCTCGCGAGAACCACCTGCCGGACACGCCAAAATCACAAGCCGGCTACTCCACAACCACTTGTCGGACACTCCAGAATCACCTGCCGGGCATGTTGGAACCACCTCTCAGAGGTGCCACAACAACATGCTGGAGACTGCGGAAGCACCTGCTGAGAAGGCCGGAAGTTCCTGATCCACTCCACAGAACCACCTGCTGGACACGCCAAAATCACCCGCCGGCTACGCCACAACCAGTTGGTGAACACTTCGGAATCAACTGCCGGGCTTGCTGGAAGCACCTGCCGGTCACGCCAATATCACCTGCCAGCTACGCCAGAACCGCTTGGCGGACACTCCGGAAACACCTGTCGGGCCTGCCAGAACCACATCTCAGACGTGCCAGAACCATGTGCCCGACATGCCGGAACCACACCCGAACAGACTGAAACCACCTGCCAGACGCGCCTGAACCACCTGCCGAGCACACTGGAACCACCTGCTCGACTCGCCGGAACCACCTACCTGACACGCAAAAACCACCGGCCGGGTATGCCAGAACCACTTGGTGGTCACTCCGGAATCATCTGCCAGACATGCCAGAAGCAGCTCTCAGACACACCAGAACAACCTGCCGGAGACTCCAGAATCACCTGCTGAGCATGCCTGAGCCACGTGCTCGACTCGCAAGAAACACCTGCCACATACGCCAAAATCACCTGCCTGCTACACCAGAAGCACTTGGCAGACAAGCCGGAATCACGTGAAGGGCATGCCGTCACAATCTCTCAGACGTGCCAGAACCTCGTGCCGGACACCCCAGTACAACCTGCCGGACAGACCGGAACCACCTGCCGGACACGCCGGAACCACCGGCGCGACTCGCCGGAACCACCCCCGGACATGCAAAAACACCTGCCGGCTACGCCAGAAACACTTGGCGAACACACCGGAATCACCTGCCGGGCATGTCGGAAGCACCTCTCAGACATGTCAGAACCACGTGCCAAGGACACCGGAAGCACCTGCCGAGCACGCCGGAACCACCTGCTCGACTCGCCAGAACCACCTGCCGCACACGCCAAAATCACCTGCCAGGTATGCCAGAACCACTTTGTGGACACTCCGAAATCATCTGCCGGACATGCCAGAACCAGCTCTCAGACACCCCAGAACCACATGCCGGACACGCCGGAAGCACCTGCTGAGCATGCCTGAGCCACCTGCTCGACTCGCAAGAAACACCTGCCGGACACGCCAAAATCACCTGCCGAGTACGCCAGAACCACTTGGCGGACACTCCGGAATCACAGGTCGGGCATGCCGGAACCACCTCTCAGACTTGCCAGAACCATGTTCCGGACACGCCGGTACCACCTGCCGAGTATGCCGGAACCACCTGATCCACTCCCGAGGACCACCTGCTGGACACGCCAGAATCACCTGCTGGCTACGCCAGAACCACTCGGCAGACACTCCGGAATAAGCTGCCGGGCATGCCAGAACCACCTCTTAGACATGCCAGAAGGACGTGTCGGACACGCCGGAAACACCTACCGGACAGACCGGAACCACCTGCCAGACATCCCGGAACCACCTGCCGAGCACGCCGGAGCCGCCAGCTCGATAGGCTGGAACAACCTGCCAGACAGGCCAAAATCAACAGCTGGCTATGCGAGAACCATCTGGCGGACAGTCCGGAATCACCTGCCGGGCATGCAGGAACCACCTCTCAGATGTAACGGAACCACGAGCCGGACACGCTGGAACCACGTCCTGGGCAGTCTGGAACCACCTACCGAGCACTCTGGAACCACCTGCTCGACTCGCACGACCCACGTGCTGGACACGCCAAAATGAACTTTCGGCTACACCAGAACCACTTACCCGACACTCCAGAATCACCTGACTGGCATGCCAGAACCACCTCTCACACGTTCCAGAAGCACGTGCCGGACATGCCGGAACGACCGATCGGACAGAACGGAACCACCTGCCAGACACGCCGGAACCACCTGCTGAACACGCCACAGCCACCTGCTCGACTCGCCGGATCCACCGGCCGGACAGGCCAATATCAACTGCTGGCTATGCCAGAACCACCGGGGGGACAGTCCGGAATCACCTGCCAGCCATGGCGGAACCACCTCTCAGACGTACAAGAACCACGTGCCGGACAAGCTCGAAACACTTAGTGGACAGACTGGAACCACCTGCCGGCCACGCCTGAACCACCTGCCGAGCACGACGGAACCACCTGCCGGACACGCCAAAATCACCTGCGGGGTACACCAGAACCACTTGGAGAACTCTCCGGTATGACCTGCCGGGCATGCTGGAACCACCTCTCAGACGTACCAGAAGCACGTGGCGGACACCCCAGCACCACCTGCCGGACAGACCGCAACCACCTGCCGGACAGGCCGGAACCACCGGCTCGACCCGCCGGAACCACCGCCGGACATGCAAAATCACCTGCCGGCTACGCCAGAACCACTTGGCGAACACTCCGGAATCACCTGCCGGGCATGCCGGAACCACCTCTCAGACATGCCAGAACCACGTGCCAATGACCCCGGAAGCACCTGCCGAGCACGCCGGAACCACCTGCTCGACTCGCCAGAACCACGTGCCGGACACGCCAAAATCACCTGCCGGCTACGCCACAACCACTCGGCAGGCACTCCGGTATCAGCTGCCGGGCATGCCGGAACCACCTCTCAGAGGTGCCAGAACCACATGCCGGAGAGACTGGAAGCAACTGCCGAGCTCGCCGGAAACACCTGCTGGACATGCCGGAACCACCTGCCTGACAGTCCAAAATCATATGCCGGCTATGCCAAAACCACTTGGTGGACACTCCAGAATCTCCTGGATGGCATGCCGGAACCACGTCATGGACAGACTGCAAACACCTGCCGGACACGCCAGAACCACCTTCTCGACTCGCCAGAACCACCTGCCGGACACGCCAAAATCACCGGCCGGCTACGCCACAACCAGTTGGGGAACACTTCGGAATCACCTGCCCCGCTTGCCGGAACGACCTGCCGGTCACGCCAAAATCACCTGCCAGCTACGCCAGAACCACTCGGCAGAGACTCCGGAACCACCTCCAGGACAGACCGGAATCACCTGCCGGACACGCCGGAACCACCTGCTCGACTCGCCAGAACCACCTGCCGGACACGCCAAAATCACCTGCCCGCTACGCCAGAACCACTCGGCAGAGACTCCGGAACCACCTCCAGGACTGACCGGAATCACCTGCCGGACACGCCGGGACCACCTGCTTGACTTGCCAGAGCCACCTGCCGGACACGCCAAAATCACCAGCCGGCTACTCCACAACCTCTTGTCGGACTCTCCAGAATCACCTGCCGGGCATGTTGGAACCACCTCTCAGAGGTGCCACAACAACATGCTGGAGACTGCTGAAGCACCTGCTGAGAAGGCCGGAAGTTCCTGATCCACTCCACAGAACCACCTGCTGGACACGCCAAAATCACCTGCCGGCTACGCCACAACCAGTTGGTGAACACTTCGGAATCAACTGCCGGGCTTGCTGGAAGCACCTGCCGGTCACGCCAATATCACCTGCCAGCTACGCCAGAACCGCTTGGCGGACACTCCGGAAACACCTGTCGGGCCTGCCAGAACCACATCTCAGACGTGCCAGAACCATGTGCCCGAGATGCCGGAACCACACCCCGAACAGACTGAAACCACCTGCCAGACCCACCTGAACCACCTGCCGAGCACACTGGAACCACCTGCTCGACTCGCCGGAACCACCTACCTGACACGCAAAAACCACCGGCCGGGTATGCCAGAACCACTTGGTGGTCACTCCGGAATCATCTGCCAGACATGCCAGAAGCAGCTCTCAGACACACCAGAACAACCTGCCGGAGACGGCAGAAGCACCTGCTGAGCATGCCTGAGCCACCTGCTCGACTCGCAAGAAACACCTGCCAGACACGCCAAAATCACCTGCCTGCTAAACCAGAAGCACTTGGCAGACAAGCCGGAATCACGTGAAGGGCATGCCGTCACAATCTCTCAGACGTGCCAGAACCTCGTGCCGGACACCCCAGAACACCCTGCCTGACAGACCGGAACCACCTGCCGGACACGCCGGAACCACCGGCGCGACTCGCCGGAACCACCCCCGGACATGCAAAAACACCTGCCGGCTACGCCAGAAACACTTGGCGAACACACCGGAATCACCTGCCGGGCATGTCGGAAGCACCTCTCAGACATGTCAGAACCATGTGCCAAGGACACCGGAAGCACCTGCCGAGCACGCCGGAACCACCTGCTCGACTCGCCAGAACCACCTGCCGGTCATGCCAAAATCACCTGCCGGCTACGCCAGAACCACTCGGCAGAGACTCCGAAACCACCTCCAGGACAGACCGGAATCACCTGCCGGACACGCCGGGACCACCTGCTTGACTCGCGAGAACCACCTGCCGGACACGCCAAAATCACCAGCCGGCTACTCCACAACCACTCGGCGGACACTCCAGAATCACCTGCCGGGCATGTGGGAACCACCTCTCAGAGGTGCCACAACAACATGCTGGAGACTGCGGAAGCACCTGCTGAGAAGGCCGGAAGTTCCTGATCCACTCCACAGAACCACCTGCTGGACACGCCAAAATGAACTTTCGGCTACACCAGAACCACTAACCCGACACTCCAGAATCACCTGCCTGGCATGCCAGAACCACCTCTCACACGTTCCAGAAGCACGTGGCGGACACCCAAGCGCCACCTGCCGGACAGGCCGGAACCACCGGCTCGACCCGCCGGAACCACCGCTGGACATGAACAATCACCTGCCGGCTACGCCAGAACCACTTGGCGAACACTCCGGAATCACCTGCCGGGCATGCCAGAACCACCTCTCAGACACCCCAGAACCACATGCCGGACACGCCGGAAGCACCTGCTGAGCATGCCTGAGCCACCTGCTCGACTCGCAAGAAACACCTGCCGGACATGCCAAAATCACCTGCCGAGTACGCCAGAACCACTCGGCAGACACTCCGGAATAACCTGCCGGGCATGCCGGAACCACCTCTTAGACATGCCAGAAGGACGTGTCGGACACGCCGGAAACACCTACCGGACAGACCGGAACCACCTGCCAGACATCCCGGAACCACCTGCCGAGCACACCGGAGCCGCCTGCTCGATAGGCTGGAACCACCTGCCAGACAGGCCAAAATCAACAGCTGGCTGTGCGAGAACCATCTGGCGGACAGTCCGGAATCACCTGCTGGGCATGCAGGAACCACCTCTCAGATGTAACGGAACCACGAACCGGACAATCTGGAAACATGTACTGGACAGACTGGAACCACCTGCCGGCCACGCCTGAACCACCTGCTGAGCACGATGGAACCACCTGCCGGACACGACAAAATCACCTGCGGGCTGCTCCACAACCACTTGGAGGACTCTCCGGGATGACCTGCCGGGCATGCTGGAGCCACCTCTCAGACGCGCCAGAACCATGTGGCAGAGAGTCCGGAATCACCTGTTGGGCATGTGGAACCACTTCTGAGACGTACCAGAACCACCTGCCGGACACGCCAAAATCACCTGCCGGCTACGCCAGAACCACTTGGCGGACACTCCGGAATCAGCTGCCGGGCATGCCAGCACAACCTCTCAGAAGTGCCAGAAGCACGTGCCGGAAAGGCCGGAACCATCTCCCGGACAGCCTGGAACCACAGGAATCACTCGCCGGAACCACCTGTTTGACTCACCGGTCCCACCTGCAGGACACACCAAAATCACCTGCCTGCTACACCAGAACCACTTGGCGCACAAGCCGGAATCACGTGAAGGGCATGCCGGCACAACCTCACAGACGTGCCAGAACCTCCTGCCGGACACCTCAGAACCACCTGCCAGACAGACTGCAACCACCTGCCGGACACGCGGGAAGCACCGGCTCGACCCGCCGGAACCACTGCCAGACATGCAAAATCACCTGCCGGCTACACCAGAACCACTTGGCAAACACTCCGGAATCACCTGCCGGGCATGCCGGAACCACCTCTCAGACATGCCAGAACCACGTGCCAATGACACCAGAAGCACCTGCCGAGCATGCCGGAACCACCTGCTCGACTCGCCAGAACCACCTGCCAGTCATGCAAAAATCACCTGCCGGCTTCGCCACAACCAGTTGGTGAACACTTCCCCATCACCTGCCGGGCTTGCTGGAACCACCTGCCGGTCATGTCAAAATCACCTGCCAACTACGCCAGAACCACTTGTCGACACTGCGGAAACACCTGTCGGGCCGGCCAGAACTACATCTCAGACGTGCCAGAACCTTGTGCGTGTGATGCCGGAACCACACCCCGAACAGACGGAGACCACCTGCCAGACCCGCCTGAACCACCTGCCGAGCACGCCGGAGCCACCTGTTCGACTCACCGGAAGCACCTGCCAGACAGGCCAAAATCAACAGCTGGCTATGCGAGAACCATCTGGCGGACAGTCCGGAATCACCTGCCGGGCATGCAGGAACCACCTCTCAGATGTAACGGAACCACGAGCCGGACACGCTGGAACCACGTCCTGGACAGACTGGAACCACCTGCCGAGCACTCCGGAACCACCTGCTCGACTCGCACGACCCACGTGCTGGACACGCCAAAATGAACTTTCGGCTACACCAGAACCACTTACCCGACACTCCAGAATCACCTGCCTGGCATGCCAGAACCACCTCTCACACGTTCCAGAAGCACGTGCCGGACATGCCGGAACGACCGATCGGACAGAACGGAACCACCTGCCAGACACGCCGGAACCACCTGCTGAACACGCCACAGCCACCTGCTCGACTCGCTGGATCCACCGGCCGGACAGGCCAATATCAACTGCTGGCTATGCCAGAACCACCTGGGGGACAGTCCGGAATCACCTGCCAGCCATGGCGGAACCACCTCTCAGACGTACAAGAACCACGTGCCGGACAAGCTGGAAACACTTACTGGACAGACTGGAACCACCTGCCGGCCACGCCTGAACCACCTGCCGAGCACGACGGAACCACCTGCCGGACACGCCAAAATCACCTGCGGGGTACACCAGAACCACTTGGAGAACTCTCCGGGATGACCTGCCGGGCATGCTGGAACCACCTCTCAGACGTACCAGAAGCACGTGGCGGACACCCCAGCACCACCTGCCGGACAGACCGCAACCACCTGCCGGACACGCCGGAACCACCGGCTCGACCCGCCGGAACCACCGCCGGACATGCAAAATCACCTGCCGGCTACGCCAGAACCACTTGGCAAACACTCCGGAATCACCTGCCGGGCATGCCGGAACCACCTCTCAGACATGCCAGAACCACGTGCCAATGACCCTGGAAGCACCTGCCGAGCACGCCGGAACCACCTGCTCGACTCGCCAGAACCACCTGCCGGACACGCCAAAATCACCTGCCGGCTATGCCACAAGCACTCGGCAGGCACTCCGGTATCAGCTGCCGGGCATGCCGGAACCACCTCTCAGAGGTGCCAGAACCACATGCCGGAGAGACTGGAAGCAACTGCCGAGCTCGCCGGAAACACCTGCTGGACATGCCGGAACCACCTGCCTGACAGTCCAAAATCATATGCCGGCTATGCCAAAACCACTTGGTGGACACTCCAGAATCACCTGCCGGGCATGTTGGAACCACCTCTCAGAGGTGCCTCAACAACATGCTGGAGACTGCGGAAGCACCTGCTGAGAAGGCCGGAAGTTCCTGATCCACTCCACAGAACCACCTGCTGGACACGCCAAAATCACCTGCCGGCTACGCCACAACCAGTTGGTGAACACTTCGGAATCAACTGCCGGGCTTGCTGGAAGCACCTGCCGGTCACGCCAATATCACCTGCCAGCTACGCCAGAACCGCTTGGCGGACACTCCGGAAACACCTGTCGGGCCTGCCAGAACCACATCTCAGACGTGCCAGAACCATGTGCCCGACATGCCGGAACCACACCCCGAACAGACTGAAACCACCTGCCAGACGCGCCTGAACCACCTGCCGAGCACACTGGAACCACCTGCTCGACTCGCCGGAACCACCTACCTGACACGCAAAAACCACCGGCCGGGTATGCCAGAACCACTTGGTGGTGACTCCGGAATCATCTGCCAGACATGCCAGAAGCAGCTCTCAGACACACCAGAACAACCTGCCGGAGACGCCAGAAGCACCTGCGGAGCATGCCTGAGCCACATGCTCGACTCGCAAGAAACACCTGCCACACACGCCAAAATCACCTGCCTGCTACACCAGAAGCACTTGGCAGACAAGCCGGAATCACGTGAAGGGCATGCCGTCACAATCTCTCAGACGTGCCAGAACCTCGTGCCGGACACCCCAGAACACCCTGCCGGACAGACCGGAACCACCTGCCGGACACGCCGGAACCACCGGCGCGACTCGCCGCAACCACCACCGGACATGCAAAAACACCTGCCGGCTACGCCAGAAACACTTGGCGAACACACCGGAATCACCTGCCGGGCATGTCGGAAGCACCTCTCAGACATGTCAGAACCACGTGCCAAGGACACCGGAAGCACCTGCCGAGCAGGCCGGAACCACCTGCTCGACTCGCCAGAACCACCTGCCGCACACGCCAAAATCACCTGCCAGGTATGCCAGAACCACTTTGTGGACACTCCGAAATCATCTGCCGGACATGCCAGAACCAGCTCTCAGACACACCAGAACCACATGCCGGACACGCCGGAAGCACCTGCTGAGCATGCCTGAGCCACCTGCTCGACTCGCAAGAAACACCTGCCGGACACGCCAAAATCACCTGCCGAGTACGCCAGAACCACTTGGCAGACACTCCGGAATCACAGGTCGGGCATGCCGGAACCACCTCTCAGACTTGCCAGAACCATGTTCCGGACACGCCGGTACCACCTGCCGAGTATGCCGGAACCACCTGATCCACTCCCGAGGACCACCTGCTGGACACGCCAGAATCACCTGCTGGCTATGCCAGAACCACTCGGCAGACACTCCGGAATAACCTGCCGGGCATGCCGGAACCACCTCTGAGACATGCCAGAAGGACGTGTCGGACACGCCGGAAACACCTACCGGACAGACCGGAACCACCTGCCAGACATCCCGGGACCACCTGCCGAGCACGCCGGAGCCGCCAGCTCGATAGGCTGGAACCTTCTGCCAGACAGGCCAAAATCAACAGCTGGCTATGCGAGAACCATCTGGCGGACAGTCCGGAATCACCTGCCGGGCATGCAGGAACCACCTCTCAGATGTAACGGAACCACGAGCCGGACACGCTGGAACCACGTCCTGGGCAGTCTGGAACCACCTACCGATCACTCTGGAACCACCTGCTCGACTCGCACGACCCACGTGCTGGACACGCCAAAATGAACTTTCGGCTGCACCAGAACCACTTACCCGACACTCCAGAATCACCTGCCTGGCATGCCAGAACCACCTCTCACACGTTCTTGAAGCACGTGCCGGACATGCCGGAACGACCTATCGGACAGAACGGAACCACCTGCCAGACACGCCGGAACCACCTGCTGAACACGCCACAGCCACCTGCTCGACTCGCCGGATCCACCGGCCGGACAGGCCAATATCAACTGCTGGCTAAGCCAGAACCACCTGGGGGAAAGTCCGGAATCACCTGCCAGCCATCGCGGAACCACCTCTCAGACGTACAAGAACCACGTGCCGGACAAGCTGGAAACACTTACTGGACAGACTGGAACCACCTGCCGGCCACGCCTGAACCACCTGCCGAGCACGACGGAACCACCTGCCGGACACGCCAAAATCACCTGCGGGCTACTCCACAACCACTTGGAGGACTCTCCGGGATGACCTGCCGGGCATGCTGGAACCACCTCTCAGACGCGCCAGAACCATGTGGCAGACAGTCCGGAATCACCTGTTGGGCATGTGGAACAACCTCTGAGACGAACCAGAACCACCTGCCGGACACGCCAAAATCACCTGCTGGCTACGCCAGAACTACTCGGCGGACACTCCGGAATCAGCTGCTGGGCATGCCAGCAAAACCTCTCATAAGTGCCAGAAGCACGTGCCGGACAGGCCGGAACCATCTCCCGGACAGACTGGAACCACAGGAAACACTCGCCGGAACCACCTGCTTGACTCACCGGTCCCACCTGCAGGACACACCAAAATCACCTGCCCGCTACAGCAGAACCACTTGGGGCACAAGCCGGAATCACGTGAAGGGCATGCCGGCACAACCTCACAGACGTGCCGCAACCTCCTTCCGGACACCTCAGAACCACCTGCCAGACAGACTGCAACCAACTGCCGGACACGCGGGAACCACCGGCTCGACCCGCCGGAACCACTGCCAGATATGCAAAATCACCTGCCGGCTACACCAGAACCACTTGGCAAACACTCCGGAATCACCTGCCGGGCATGCCGGAACCACCTCTCAGACATGCCAGAACCACGTGCCAATGACACCAGAAGCACCTGCCGAGCATGCCGGAACCACCTGCTCGACTCGCCAGAACCACCTGCCAGTCATGCAAAAATCACCTGCCGGCTTCGCCACAACCAGTTGGTGAACACTTCCCCATCACCTGCCGGGCTTGCTGGAACCACCTGCCGGTCATGTCAAAATCACCTGCCAACTACGCCAGAACCACTTGTCGACACTGCGGAAACACCTGTCGGGCCGGCCAGAACTACATCTCAGACGTGCCAGAACCTTGTGCGTGTGATGCCGGAACCACACCCCGAACAGACGGAGACCACCTGCCAGACCCGCCTGAACCACCTGCCGAGCACGCCGGAGCCACCTGTTCGACTCACCGGAAGCACCTGCCAGACAGGCCAAAATCAACAGCTGGCTATGCGAGAACCATCTGGCGGACAGTCCGGAATCACCTCCTGGGCATGCAGGAACCACCTCTCAGATGTAACGGAACCACGAGCCGGACACGCTGGAACCACGTCCTGGACAGACTGGAACCACCTGCCGAGCACTCCGGAACCACCTGCTCGCCTCGCACGACCCACGTGCTGGACACGCCAAAATGAACTTTCGGCTACACCAGAACCACTTACCCGACACTCCAGAATCACCTGCCTGGCATGCCAGAACCACCTCTCACACGTTCCAGAAGCACGTGCCGGACATGCCGGAACGACCGATCGGACAGAACGGAACCACCTGCCAGACACGCCGGAACCACCTGCTGAACACGCCACAGCCACCTGCTCGACTCGCCGGATCCACCGGCCGGACAGGCCAATATCAACTGCTGGCTATGCCAGAACCACCTGGGGGACAGTCCGGAATCACCTGCCAGCCATGGCGGAACCACCTCTCAGAAGTACAAGAACCACGTGCCGGACAAGCTGGAAACACTTACTGGACAGACTGGAACCACCTGCCGGCCACGCCTGAACCACCTGCCGAGCACGATGGAACCACCTGCCGGACATGCCAAAATCACCTGCGGGCTACACCAGAACCACTTGGAGAACTCTCCGGGATGACCTGCCTGGCATGCTGGAACCACCTCTCAGACGTACCAAAAGCACGTGGCGGACAACCCAGCACCACCTGCCGGACAGACCGCAACCACCTGCCGGACACGCCGGAACGACCGGCTCGACCCGCCGGAACCACCGCCGGACATGCAATATTACCTGCCGGCTATGCCAGAACCACTTGGGGAACACTCCGGCATCACCTGCCGGGCATGCCGGAACCACATCTCAGACATGCCAGAACCACGTGCCAATGACCCCGGAAGCACCTGCCGAGCACGCCGGAACCACCTGCTCGACTCGCCGGAACCACCTGCCGGACACGCCAAAATCACCTGCCGGCTACGCCACAACCACTCGGCAGACACTCCGGTATCAGCTGCCGGGCATGCCGGAACCACCTCTCAGAGGTGCCAGAACCACATGCCGGAGAGACTGGAAGCAACTGCCGAACTCGCCGGAAACACCTGCTGGACGTGCCGTAACCCCCTGCCTGACAATCCAAAATCATATGCCGGCTATGCCAAAACCACTTGGTGGACACTCCAGAATCACCTGTACGGCATGCCGAAACCACGTCATGGACAGACTGCAAACACCTGCCGGACACGCCGGAAGCACCTGCTCGACTCGCCAGAACCACCTGCCGGTCATGCCAAAATAACCTGCCGGCTACGCCAGAACCACTCGGCAGAGACTCCGAAACCACCTCCAGGACAGACCGGAATCACCTGCCGGACACGCCGGGACCACCTGCTTGACTCGCCAGAACCACCTGCCGGACACGCCAAAATCACCAGCCGGCTACTCCACAACCACTCGGCGGACACTCCAGAATCACCTGCCGGGCATGTGGGAACCACCTCTCAGAGGTGCCACAACAACATGCTGGAGACTGCGGAAGCACCTGCTGAGAAGGCCGGAAGTTCCTGATCCACTCCACAGAACCACCTGCTGGACACGCCAAAATGAACTTTCGGCTACACCAGAACCACTTACCCGACACTCCAGAATCACCTGCCTGGCATGCCAGAACCACCTCTCACACGTTCCAGAAGCACGTGGCGGACACCCAAGCGCCACCTGCCGGACAGGCCGGAACCACCGGCTCGACCCGCCGGAACCACCGCTGGACATGAACAATCACCTGCCGGCTACGCCAGAACCACTTGGCGAACACTCCGGAATCACCTGCCGGGCATGCCAGAACCACCTCTCAGACACCCCAGAACCACATGCCGGACACGCCGGAAGCACCTGCTGAGCATGCCTGAGCCACCTGCTCGACTCGCAAGAAACACCTGCCGGACATGCCAAAATCACCTGCCGAGTACGCCAGAACCACTCGGCAGACACTCCGGAATAACCTGCCGGGCATGCCGGAACCACCTCTTAGACATGCCAGAAGGACGTGTCGGACACGCCGGAAACACCTACCGGACAGACCGGAACCACCTGCCAGACATCCCGGAACCACCTGCCGAGCACGCCGGAGCCGCCTGCTCGATAGGCTGGAACCACCTGCCAGACAGGCCAAAATCAACAGCTGGCTGTGCGAGAACCATCTGGCGGACAGTCCGGAATCACCTGCTGGGCATGCAGGAACCACCTCTCAGATGTAACGGAACCACGAACCGGACAATCTGGAAACATGTACTGGACAGACTGGAACCACCTGCCGGCCACGCCTGAACCACCTGCTGAGCACGATGGAACCACCTGCCGGACACGACAAAATCACCTGCGGGCTGCTCCACAACCACTTGGAGGACTCTCCGGGATGACCTGCCGGGCATGCTGGAGCCACCTCTCAGACGCGCCAGAACCATGTGGCAGAGAGTCCGGAATCACCTGTTGGGCATGTGGAACCACTTCTGAGACGTACCAGAACCACCTGCCGGACACGCCAAAATCACCTGCCGGCTACGCCAGAACCACTTGGCGGACACTCCGGAATCAGCTGCCGGGCATGCCAGCACAACCTCTCAGAAGTGCCAGAAGCACGTGCCGGAAAGGCCGGAACCATCTCCCGGACAGCCTGGAACCACAGGAATCACTCGCCGGAACCACCTGTTTGACTCACCGGTCCCACCTGCAGGACACACCAAAATCACCTGCCCGCTACACCAGAACCACTTGGGGCAAAAGCCGGAATCACGTGAAGGGCATGCCGGCACAACCTCACAGACGTGCCAGAACCTCCTGCCGGACACCTCAGAACCACCTGCCAGACAGACTGCAACCACCTGCCGGACACGCGGGAAGCACCGGCTCGACCCGCCGGAACCACTGCCAGACATGCAAAATCACCTGCCGGCTACACCAGAACCACTTGGCAAACACTCCGGAATCACCTGCCGGGCATGCCGGAACCACCTCTCAGACATGCCAGAACCACGTGCCAATGACACCAGAAGCACCTGCCGAGCATGCCGGAACCACCTGCTCGACTCGCCAGAACCACCTGCCAGTCATGCAAAAATCACCTGCCGGCTTCGCCACAACCAGTTGGTGAACACTTCCCCATCACCTGCCGGGCTTGCTGGAACCACCTGCCGGTCATGTCAAAATCACCTGCCAACTACGCCAGAACCACTTGTCGACACTGCGGAAACACCTGTCGGGCCGGCCAGAACTACATCTCAGACGTGCCAGAACCTTGTGCGTGTGATGCCGGAACCACACCCCGAACAGACGGAGACCACCTGCCAGACCCGCCTGAACCACCTGCCGAGCACGCCGGAGCCACCTGTTCGACTCACCGGAAGCACCTGCCAGACAGGCCAAAATCAACAGCTGGCTATGCGAGAACCATCTGGCGGACAGTCCGGAATCACCTGCCGGGCATGCAGGAACCACCTCTCAGATGTAACGGAACCACGAGCCGGACACGCTGGAACCACGTCCTGGACAGACTGGAACCACCTGCCGAGCACTCCGGAACCACCTGCTCGACTCGCACGACCCACGTGCTGGACACGCCAAAATGAACTTTCGGCTACACCAGAACCACTTACCCGACACTCCAGAATCACCTGCCTGGCATGCCAGAACCACCTCTCACACGTTCCAGAAGCACGTGCCGGACATGCCGGAACGACCGATCGGACAGAACGGAACCACCTGCCAGACACGCCGGAACCACCTGCTGAACACGCCACAGCCACCTGCTCGACTCGCCGGATCCACCGGCCGGACAGGCCAATATCAACTGCTGGCTATGCCAGAACCACCTGGGGGACAGTCCGGAATCACCTGCCAGCCATGGCGGAACCACCTCTCAGAAGTACAAGAACCACGTGACGGACAAGCTCGAAACACTTACTGGACAGACTGGAACCACCTGCCGGCCACGCCTGAACCACCTGCCGAGCACGACGGAACCACCTGCCGGACACGCCAAAATCACCTGCGGGGTACACCAGAACCACTTGGAGAACTCTCCGGGATGACCTGCCGGGCATGCTGGAACCACCTCTCAGACGTACCAGAAGCACGTGGCGGACACCCCAGCACCACCTGCCGGACAGACCGCAACCACCTGCCGGACAGGCCGGAACCACCGGCTCGACCCGCCGGAACCACCGCCGGACATGCAAAATCACCTGCCGGCTACGCCAGAACCACTTGGCAAACACTCCGGAATCACCTGCCGGGCATGCCGGAACCACCTCTCAGACATGCCAGAACCACGTGCCAATGACCCCGGAAGCACCTGCCGAGCACGCCGGAACCACCTGCTCGACTCGCCAGAACCACCTGCCGGACACGCCAAAATCACCTGCCGGCTATGCCACAAGCACTCGGCAGGCACTCCGGTATCAGCTGCCGGGCATGCCGGAACCACCTCTCAGAGGTGCCAGAACCACATGCCGGAGAGACTGGAAGCAACTGCCGAGCTCGCCGGAAACACCTGCTGGACATGCCGGAACCACCTGCCTGACAGTCCAAAATCATATGCCGGCTATGCCAAAACCACTTGGTGGACACTCCAGAATCACCTGCCGGGCATGTTGGAACCACCTCTCAGAGGTGCCTCAACAACATCCTGGAGACTGCGGAAGCACCTGCTGAGAAGGCCGGAAGTTCCTGATCCACTCCACAGAACCACCTGCTGGACACGCCAAAATCACCTGCCGGCTACGCCACAACCAGTTGGTGAACACTTCGGAATCAACTGCCGGGCTTGCTGGAAGCACCTGCCGCTCACGCCAATATCACCTGCCAGCTACGCCAGAACCGCTTGGCGGACACTCCGGAAACACCTGTCGGGCCTGCCAGAACCACATCTCAGACGTGCCAGAACCATGTGCCCGACATGCCGGAACCACACCCCGAACAGACTGAAACCACCTGCCAGACGCGCCTGAACCACCTGCCGAGCACACTGGAACCACCTGCTCGACTCGCCGGAACCACCTACCTGACACGCAAAAACCACCGGCCGGGTATGCCAGAACCACTTGGTGGTGACTCCGGAATCATCTGCCAGACATGCCAGAAGCAGCTCTCAGACACACCAGAACAACCTGCCGGAGACGCCAGAAGCACCTGCGGAGCATGCCTGAGCCACATGCTCGACTCGCAAGAAACACCTGCCACACACGCCAAAATCACCTGCCTGCTACACCAGAAGCACTTGGCAGACAAGCCGGAATCACGTGAAGGGCATGCCGTCACAATCTCTCAGACGTGCCAGAACCTCGTGCCGGACACCCCAGAACACCCTGCCGGACAGACCGGAACCACCTGCCGGACACGCCGGAACCACCGGCGCGACTCGCCGCAACCACCACCGGACATGCAAAAACACCTGCCGGCTACGCCAGAAACACTTGGCGAACACACCGGAATCACCTGCCGGGCATGTCGGAAGCACCTCTCAGACATGTCAGAACCACGTGCCAAGGACACCGGAAGCACCTGCCGAGCAGGCCGGAACCACCTGCTCGACTCGCCAGAACCACCTGCCGCACACGCCAAAATCACCTGCCAGGTATGCCAGAACCACTTTGTGGACACTCCGAAATCATCTGCCGGACATGCCAGAACCAGCTCTCAGACACACCAGAACCACATGCCGGACACGCCGGAAGCACCTGCTGAGCATGCCTGAGCCACCTGCTCGACTCGCAAGAAACACCTGCCGGACACGCCAAAATCACCTGCCGAGTACGCCAGAACCACTTGGCAGACACTCCGGAATCACAGGTCGGGCATGCCGGAACCACCTCTCAGACTTGCCAGAACCATGTTCCGGACACGCCGGTACCACCTGCCGAGTATGCCGGAACCACCTGATCCACTCCCGAGGACCACCTGCTGGACACGCCAGAATCACCTGCTGGCTATGCCAGAACCACTCGGCAGACACTCCGGAATAACCTGCCGGGCATGCCGGAACCACCTCTGAGACATGCCAGAAGGACGTGTCGGACACGCCGGAAACACCTACCGGACAGACCGGAACCACCTGCCAGACATCCCGGGACCACCTGCCGAGCACGCCGGAGCCGCCAGCTCGATAGGCTGGAACCTTCTGCCAGACAGGCCAAAATCAACAGCTGGCTATGCGAGAACCATCTGGCGGACAGTCCGGAATCACCTGCCGGGCATGCAGGAACCACCTCTCAGATGTAACGGAACCACGAGCCGGACACGCTGGAACCACGTCCTGGGCAGTCTGGAACCACCTACCGATCACTCTGGAACCACCTGCTCGACTCGCACGACCCACGTGCTGGACACGCCAAAATGAACTTTCGGCTGCACCAGAACCACTTACCCGACACTCCAGAATCACCTGCCTGGCATGCCAGAACCACCTCTCACACGTTCTTGAAGCACGTGCCGGACATGCCGGAACGACCTATCGGACAGAACGGAACCACCTGCCAGACACGCCGGAACCACCTGCTGAACACGCCACAGCCACCTGCTCGACTCGCCGGATCCACCGGCCGGACAGGCCAATATCAACTGCTGGCTAAGCCAGAACCACCTGGGGGACAGTCCGGAATCACCTGCCAGCCATGGCGGAACCACCTCTCAGACGTACAAGAACCACGTGCCGGACAAGCTGGAAACACTTACTGGACAGACTGGAACCACCTGCCGGCCACGCCTGAACCACCTGCCGAGCACGACGGAACCACCTGCCGGACACGCCAAAATCACCTGCGGGGTACACCAGAACCACTTGGAGAACTCTCCGGGATGACCTGCCGGGCATGCTGGAACCACCTCTCAGACGTACCAGAAGCACGGTCGGACACCCCAGCACCACATGCCGGACAGACCGCAACCACCTGCCGGACAGGCCGGAACCACCGGCTCGACCCACTGGAACCACCGCCGGACATGCAAAATCACCTGCCGGCTACGCCAGAACCACTTGGCGAACACTCCGGAATCACCTGCCGGGCATGCCGGAACCACCTCTCAGACATGCCAGAACCACGTGCCAATGACCCCGGAAGCACCTGCCGAGCACGCCGGAACCACCTGCTCGGCTCGCCAGAACCACCTGCCGGACACGCCAAAATCACCTGCCGGCTACGCCACAACCACTCGGCAGGCACTCCGGTATCAGCTGCCGGGCATGCCGGAACCATCTCTCAGAGGTGCCAGAACCACATGCCGGAGAGACTGGAAGCAACTGCCGAACTCGCCGGAAACACCTGCTGGACATGCCGGAACCACCTGCCTGACAGTCCAAAATCATATGCCGGCTATGCCAAAACCACTTGGTGGACACTCCAGAATCACCTGGAGGGCATGCCGGAACCACGTCATGGACAGAATGCAAACACCTGACGGACACGCCAGAACCACCTTCTCGACTCGCCAGAACCACCTGCCGGACACGCCAAAATCACCTGCCGGCTACGCCACAACCAGTTGGTGAACACTTCGGAATCACCTGTCGCGCTTGCCAGAACCACCTGCCGGTCACGCCAAAATCACCTGCCGGCTACGCCAGAACCACTCGGCACAGACTCCGGAACCACTTCCAGGACAGACCGGAATCACCTGCCGGACACGCCGGAACCACCTGCTCGACTCGCCAGAACCACCTGCCGGACACGCCAAAATCACCTGCCGGCTACGCCAGAACCACTGGGCAGAGACTCCGGAACCACCTCCAGGACAGACCGGAATCACCTGCCGGACACGCCGGGACCACCTGCTCGACTCGCCAGAACCACCTGCCGGACACGCCAAACTCACCAGCCGGCTACTCCACAACCACTTGTCGGACACTCCAGAATCACCTGCCGGGCATGTTGGAACCACCTCTCAGAGGTGCCACAACAACATGCTGGAGACTGCCGAAGCACCTGCTGAGAAGGCCGGAACCACCTGATCCACTCCCGAGGACCACCTGCTGGACACGCAAAAATCACCTGCTGGCTACGCCAGAACCACTCGGCAGACACTCCGGAATAAGCTGCCGGGCATGCCGGAACCACCTCTTAGACATGCCAGAAGGACGTGTCGGACACGCCGGAAACATATACCGGACAGCCCGGAACCACCAGCCAGACAGCCCGGAACCACTTGCTGAGCACGCCGGAGCCGCCTGCTCGATAGGCCGGAACCACCTGCCAGACAGGCCAAAATCAACAGCTGGCTATGCTAGAACCACCTGGCGGACAGTCCAAAATCACCTGCCTGGCATGCAGGAACCACCTCTCAGACGTAACAGAACCACGTTCCGGACACGCTGGAACCACATCCTGGACAGACTGGAACCACCTGCCAAGCCCTCCGGAACCACCTGCTCGACTGGCAGGACAATCGTGCCGGACACGCCAAAAGGAACTGCCGGCTACACCAGAACCACTTAACCGACACTCCAGAATCACCTGCCTGGCATGCCAGAACCACCTCTCAGACGTGCCAGAAGCACGTGCCGGACATGCCGGAACGACCTACGGGACAGACCGGAACCACCTGCCTGACATGCAGGAACCACCTGCCGAGCACGCCAGAGCCACCTGCTCCCCTTGCCGGAACCACCTGCCATACAGGCCAAAATCAACAGCTGGCTGTGCGAGAACCACCTGGGGGACAGTCCAGAATCACCTGCCAGCCATGGCGGAACCACCTCTCAGACGTAATAGAACCACGTTACGGACAATCTGGAAACACGTACTGGACAGACGGGTACCACTTGCTGGCCACGCCTTAACCACCTACCGAGCACGACGGAACCACCTGCCGGACACGCCAAAATCACCTGCGGGCTACTCCACAACCACTTGGAGGACTCTCCGGGATGACCTGCCGGGCATGCTGGAACCACCTCTCAGACGCGCCACAACCATGTGGCAGAGAGTCCAGAATCACCTGCTGGGCATGTGGAACCACCTCTGAGACGTACCAGAACCACCTGCCGGACACGCCAAAATCTCCTGCCGGCTACTCCAGAACCACTTAACCGACACTCCAGAATCACCTGCCTGGCATGAGAGAACCACCTCTCAGACGTGCCAGAAGCACGTGCCGAAAATGCCGGGACGACCTACGGGACAGACCGGAACCACCTGCCTGACATGCCGGAACCACCTGCCGAGCACGCCAGAGCCACCTGCTCCCCTTGCCGGAACCACCTGCCAGACAGGCCAAAATCAACAGCTGGCTGTGCGAGAACCACCTGGGGGACAGTCCGGAATCACCTGCCAGCCATGGCGGAACCACCTCTCAGACGTACCAGAACCACGTGCCGGACAATCTGGAAACACGTACTGGACAGACTGGAACCACCTGCCGGCCAAGCCTGAACCACCTGCCGAGCACGACGGAACCACCTGCCGGACACGCCAAAATCACCTGCCGGCTACGCCAGAACCACTTGGCGGACACTCCGGAATCAGCTGCCGGGCATGCCAGCACAACCTCTCAGAAGTGCCAGAAGCACGTGCCGGACAGGCCGGAACCATCTCCCGGACAGACTGGAACCACAGGAAACACTCGCCGGAACCACCTGCTTGACTCACCGGTCCCACCTGCAGGACACACCAAAATCACCTGCCCGCTACACCAGAACCACTTGGGGGACAAGCCGGAATCACGTGAAGGGCATGCCGGCACAACCTCACAGACGTGCCAGAACCTCCTGCCGGACACCTCAGAACCACCTGCCAGACAGACTGCAACCACCTGCCGGACACGCGGGAACGACAGGCTCGACCCCACGGAACCACTGCCAGACATGCAAAATCACCTGCCGGCTACACCAGAAAAACTTGGCGAACACTCCGGAATCACCTGCCGGGCATGCCGGAACCACCTCTCAGACATGCCAGAACCACGTGCCAATGACCCCGGAAGCACCTGCCGAGCACGGCGGAACCACCTGCTCGACTCGCCAGAACCACCTGCCGGACACGCCAAAATCACCTGCCGGCTACGCCACAACCACTCGGCAGGCACTCCGGTATCAGCTGCCGGGCATGCCGGAACCACCTCTCAGAGGTGCCAGAACCACATGCTGGAGAGACTGGAAGCAAGTGCCGAGCTCGCCGGAAACACCTGCTGGACATGCCGGAACCACCTGCCTGACAGTCCAAAATCATATGCCGGCTATGCCAAAACCACTTGGTGGACACTCCAGAATCACCTGGAGGGCATGCCGGAACCACGTCATGGACAGACTGCAAACACCTGCCGGACACGCCAGAACCACCTTCTCGACTCGCCAGAACCACCTGCCGGACACGCCAAAATCACCTGCCGGCTACGCCACAACCAGTTGGTGAACACTTCAGAATCACCTGCCGCGCTTGCCGGAACTACCTGCCGGTCACGCCAAAATCACCTGCCGGCTACGCCAGAACCACTCGGCAGAGACTCCGGAACCACCTCCAGGACAGACCGGAATCACCTCCCGGACACGCCGGAACCACCTGCTCGACTTGCCAGAACCACCTGCCGGACACGCCAAAATCACCTGCCGGCTACGCCAGAACCACTCTGCAGAGACTCCGGAACCACCTCCAGGACAGACCGGAATCACCTGCCGGACACGCCGGGACCACCTGCTTGACTCGCCAGAACCACCTGCCGGACATGCAAAAATCACCAGCCGGCTACTCCACAACCACTTGTCGGACACTCCAGAATCACCTGCCGGGCATGTTGGAACCACCTCTCAGAGGTGCCTCAACAACATGCTGGAGACTGCGGAAGCACCTGCTGAGAATGCCGGAAGTTCCTGATCCACTCCACAGAACCACCTGCTGGACACGCCAAAATCACCTGCCGGCTACGCCAGAACCGCTTGGCGGACACTCCGGAAACACCTGTCGGGCCTGCCAGAACCACATCTCAGACGTGCCAGAACCATGTGCCCGACATGCCGGAACCACACCCTGAACAGACTGAAACCACCTGCCAGACGCGCCTGAACCACCTGCCGAGCACACTGGAACCACCTGCTCGACTCGCCGGAACCACCTACCTGACACGCAAAAACCACCGGCCGGGTATGCCAGAACCACTTGGTGGTCACTCCGGAATCATCTGCCAGACATGCCAGAAGCAGCTCTCAGACACACCAGAACAACCTGCCGGAGACGCCAGAAGCACCTGCTGAGCATGCCTGAGCCACGTGCTCGACTCGCAAGAAACACCTGCCAGACGCGCCAAAATCACCTGCCTGCTACACCAGAAGCACTTGGCAGACAAGCCGGAATCACGTGAAGGGCATGCCGTCACAATCTCTCAGACGTGCCAGAACCTCGTGCCGGACACCCCAGAACACCCTGCTGGACAGACCGGAACCACCTGCCGGACACGCCGGAACCACCGGCGCGACTCGCCGGAACCACACCCGGACATGCAAAAACACCTGCCGGCTACGCCAGAAACACTTGGCGAACACACCGGAATCACCTGCCGGGCATGTCGGAAGCACCTCTCAGACATGTCATAACCACGTGCCAAGGAAACCGGAAGCACCTGCCGAGCACGCCGGAACCACCTGCTCGACTCGCCAGAACCACCTGCCGCACACGCCAAAATCACCTGCCAGGTATGCCAGAACCACTTTGTGGACACTCCGAAATCATCTGCCGGACATGCCAGAACCAGCTCTCAGACACACCAGAACCACATGCCGGACACGCCGGAAGCACCTGCTGAGCATGCCTGAGCCACCTGCTCGACTCGCAAGAAACACCTGCCGGACATGCCAAAATCACCTGCCGAGTACGCCAGAACCACTTGGCAGACACTCCGGAATAACCTGCCGGGCATGCCGGAACCACCTCTTAGACATGCCAGAAGGACGTGTCGGACACGCCGGAAACACCTACCGGACAGACGGGAACCACCTGCCAGACATCCCGGAACCACCTGCCGAGCACGCCGGAGCCGCCTGCTCGATAGGCTGGAACCACCTGCCAGACAGGCCAAAATCAACAGCTGGCTGTGCGAGAACCATCTGGCGGACAGTCCGGAATCACCTGCTGGGCATGCAGGAACCACCTCTCAGATGTAACGGAACCACGAACCGGACAAGCTGGAAACATGTACTGGACAGACTGGAACCACCTGCCGGCCACGCCTGAACCACCTGCTGAGCACGATGGAACCACCTGCCGGACACGACAAAATCACCTGCGGGCTACTCCACAACCACTTGGAGGACTCTCCGGGATGACCTGCCGGGCATGCTGGAGCCACCTCTCAGACGCGCCAGAACCATGTGGCAGAGAGTCCGGAATCACCTGTTGGGCATGTGGAACCACTTCTGAGACGTACCAGAACCACCTGCCGGACACGCCAAAATCACCTGCCGGCTACGCCAGAACCACTTGGCGGACACTCCGGAATCAGCTGCCGGGCATGCCAGCACAACCTCTCAGAAGTGCCAGAAGCACGTGCCGGACAGGCCGGAACCATCTCCCGGACAGCCTGGAACCACAGGAATCACTCGCCGGAACCACCTGTTTGACTCACCGGTCCCACCTGCAGGACACACCAAAATCACCTGCCCGCTACACCAGAACCACTTGGGGCAAAAGCCGGAATCACGTGAAGGGCATGCCGGCACAACCTCACAGACGTGCCAGAACCTCCTGCCGGACACCTCAGAACCACCTGCCAGACAGACTGCAACCACCTGCCGGACACGCGGGAAGCACCGGCTCGACCCGCCGGAACCACTGCCAGACATGCAAAATCACCTGCCGGCTACACCAGAACCACTTGGCAAACACTCCGGAATCACCTGCCGGGCATGCCGGAACCACCTCTCAGACATGCCAGAACCACGTGCCAATGACACCAGAAGCACCTGCTGAGCATGCCGGAACCACCTGCTCGACTCGCCAGAACCACCTGCCAGTCATGCAAAAATCACCTGCCGGCTTCGCCACAACCAGTTGGTGAACACTTCCCCATCACCTGCCGGGCTTGCTGGAACCACCTGCCGGTCATGTCAAAATCACCTGCCAACTACGCCAGAACCACTTGTCGACACTGCGGAAACACCTGTCGGGCCGGCCAGAACTACATCTCAGACGTGCCAGAACCTTGTGCGTGTGATGCCGGAACCACACCCCGAACAGACGGAGACCACCTGCCAGACCCGCCTGAACCACCTGCCGAGCACGCCGGAGCCACCTGTTCGACTCACCGGAAGCACCTGCCAGACAGGCCAAAATCAACAGCTGGCTATGCGAGAACCATCTGGCGGACAGTCCGGAATCACCTGCCGGGCATGCAGGAACCACCTCTCAGATGTAACGGAACCACGAGCCGGACACGCTGGAACCACGTCCTGGACAGACTGGAACCACCTGCCGAGCACTCCGGAACCACCTGCTCGACTCGCACGACCCACGTGCTGGACACGCCAAAATGAACTTTCGGCTACACCAGAACCACTTACCCGACACTCCAGAATCACCTCCCTGGCATGCCAGAACCACCTCTCACACGTTCCAGAAGCACGTGCCGGACATGCCGGAACGACCTATCGGACAGAACGGAACCACCTGCCAGACACGCCGGAACCACCTGCTGAACACGCCACAGCCACCTGCTCGACTCGCCGGATCCACCGGGCGGACAGGCCAATATCAACTGCTGGCTATGCCAGAACCACCTGGGGGACAGTCTGGGATCACCTGCCAGCAATGGCGGAACCACCTCTCAGACGTACAAGAACCACGTGCCGGACAAGCTGGAAACACTTACTGGACAGACTGGAACCACCTGCCGGCCACACCTGAACCACCTGCCGAGCACGACGGAACCACCTGCCGGACACGCCAAAATCACCTCCGGGGTACACCAGAACCACTTGGAGAACTCTCCGGGATGACCTGCCGGGCATGCTGGAACCACCTCTCAGACGTACCAGAAGCACGTGGCGGACACCCCAGCACCACCTGCCGGACAGACCGCAACCACCTGCCGGACACGCCGGAACCACCTTCTCGACTCGCCAGAACCACCTGCCGGACACGCCAAAATCACCTGCCGGCTACGCCAGAACCAGTTGGTGAACACTCCGGAATCACCTGCCGGGCATGCCGGAACCACCTCTCAGACATGCCAGAACCACGTGCCAATGACCCCGGAAGCACCTGCCGAGCACGCCGGAACCACCTGCTCGACTCGCCAGAACCACCTGCCGGACACGCCAAAATCACCTGCCGGCTACGCCACAACCACTCGGCAGGCACTCCGGTATCAGCTGCCGGGCATGCCGGAACCACCTCTCAGAGGTGCCAGAACCACATGCCGGAGAGACTGGAAGCAAGTGCCGAGCTCGCCGGAAACACCTGCTGGACATGCCGGAACCACCTGCCTGACAGTCCAAAATCATATGCCGGCTATGCCAAAACCACTTGGTGGACACTCCAGAATCACCTGGAGGGCATGCCGGAACCACGTCATGGACAGACTGCAAACACCTGCCGGACACGCCAGAACCACCTTCTCGACTCGCCAGAACCACCTGCCGGACACGCCAAAATCACCTGCCGGCTACGCCACAACCAGTTGGTGAACACTTCGGAATCACCTGCCGCGCTTGCCAGAACCACCTGCGGGTCACGCCAAAATCACCTGCCGGCTACGCCAGAACCACTCAGCAGAGACTCCGGAACCACCTCCAGGACAGACCGGAATCACCTGCCGGACACGCCGGGACCACCTGCTTGACTCACGAGAACCACCTGCCGGACACGCCAAAATCACCAGCCGGCTACTCCACAACCACTTGTCGGATACTCCAGAATCACCTGCCGGGCATGTTGGAACCACCTCTCAGAGGTGCCACAACAACATGCTGGAGACTGCGGAAGCACCTGCTGAGAAGGCCGGAAGTTCCTGATCCACTCCACAAAACCACCTGCTGGACACGCCAAAATCACCTGCCGGCTACGCCACAACCAGTTGGTGAACACTTCGGAATCAACTGCCGGGCTTGCTGGAAGCACCTGCCGGTCACGCCAATATCACCTGCCAGCTACACCAGAACCGCTTGGCGGACACTCCGGAAACACCTGTCGGGCCTGCCAGAACCACATCTCAGACGTGCCAGAACCATGTGCCCGAGATGCCGGAACCACACCCCGAACAGACTGAAACCACCTGCCAGACGCGCCTGAACCACCTGCCGAGCACACTGGAACCACCTGCTCGACTCGCCGGAACCACCTACCTGACACGCAAAAACCACCGGCCGGGTATGCCAGAACCACTTGGTGGTCACTCCGGAATCATCTGCCAGACATGCCAGAAGCAGCTCTCAGACACACCAGAACAACCTGCCGGAGACGCCAGAAGCACCTGCTGAGCATGCCTGAGCCACGTGCTCGACTCGCAAGAAACACCTGCCAGACGCGCCAAAATCACCTGCCTGCTACACCAGAAGCACTTGGCAGACAAGCCGGAATCACGTGAAGGGCATGCCGTCACAATCTCTCAGACGTGCCAGAACCTCGTGCCGGACACCCCAGAACACCCTGCCGGACAGACCGGAACCACCTGCCGGACACGCCGGAACCACCGGCGCGACTCGCCGCAACCACCCCCGGACATGCAAAAACACCTGCCGGCTACGCCAGAAACACTTGGCGAACACACCGGAATCCCCTGCCGGGCATGTCGGAAGCACCTCTCAGACATGTCAGAACCACGTGCCAAGGACACCGGAAGCACCTGCCGAGCACGCCGGAACCACCTGCTCGACTCGCCAGAACCACCTGCCGCACACGCCAAAATCACCTGCCAGGTATGCCAGAACCACTTTGTGGACACTCCGAAATCATCTGCCGGACATGCCAGAACCAGCTCTCAGACACACCAGAACCACATGCCGGACACGCCGGAAGCACCTGCTGAGCATGCCTGAGCCACCTGCTCGACTCGCAAGAAACACCTGCCGGACACGCCAAAATCACCTGCCGAGTACGCCAGAACCACTCGGCAGACACTCCGGAATAACCTGCCGGGCATGCCGGAACCACCTCTTAGATATGCCAGAAGGACGTGTCGGACACGCCGGAAACACCTACCGGACAGACCGGAACCACCTGCCAGACATCCCGGAACCACCTGCCGAGCACGCCGGAGCCGCCTGCTCGATAGGCTGGAACCACCTGCCAGACAGGCCAAAATCAACAGCTGGCTGTGCGAGAACCATCTGGCGGACAGTCCGGAATCACCTGCTGGGCATGCAGGAACCACCTCTCAGATGTAACGGAACCACGAACCGGACAAGCTGGAAACATGTACTGGACAGACTGGAACCACCTGCCGGCCACGCCTGAACCACCTGCTGAGCACGATGGAACCACCTGCCGGACACGACAAAATCACCTGCGGGCTACTCCACAACCACTTGGAGGACTCTCCGGGATGACCTGCCGGGCATGCTGGAGCCACCTCTCAGACGCGCCAGAACCATGTGGCAGAGAGTCCGGAATCACCTGTTGGGCATGTGGAACCACTTCTGAGACGTACCAGAACCACCTGCCGGACACGCCAAAATCACCTGCCGGCTACGCCAGAACCACTTGGCGGACACTCCGGAATCAGCTGCCGGGCATGCCAGCACAACCTCTCAGAAGTGCCAGAAGCACGTGCCGGACAGGCCGGAACCATCTCCCGGACAGCCTGGAACCACAGGAATCACTCGCCGGAACCACCTGTTTGACTCACCGGTCCCACCTGCAGGACACACCAAAATCACCTGCCCGCTACACCAGAACCACTTGGGGCAAAAGCCGGAATCACGTGAAGGGCATGCCGGCACAACCTCACAGACGTGCCAGAACCTCCTGCCGGACACCTCAGAACCACCTGCCAGACAGACTGCAACCACCTGCCGGACACGCGGGAAGCACCGGCTCGACCCGCCGGAACCACTGCCAGACATGCAAAATCACCTGCCGGCTACACCAGAACCACTTGGCAAACACTCCGGAATCACCTGCCGGGCATGCCGGAACCACCTCTCAGACATGCCAGAACCACGTGCCAATGACACCAGAAGCACCTGCCGAGCATGCCGGAACCACCTGCTCGACTCGCCAGAACCACCTGCCAGTCATGCAAAAATCACCTGCCGGCTTCGCCACAACCAGTTGGTGAACACTTCCCCATCACCTGCCGGGCTTGCTGGAACCACCTGCCGGTCATGTCAAAATCACCTGCCAACTACGCCAGAACCACTTGTCGACACTGCGGAAACACCTGTCGGGCCGGCCAGAACTACATCTCAGACGTGCCAGAACCTTGTGCGTGTGATGCCGGAACCACACCCCGAACAGACGGAAACCACCTGCCAGACCCGCCTGAACCACCTGCCGAGCACGCCGGAGCCACCTGTTCGACTCACCGGAAGCACCTGCCAGACAGGCCAAAATCAACAGCTGGCTATGCGAGAACCATCTGGCGGACAGTCCGGAATCACCTGCCGGGCATGCAGGAACCACCTCTCAGATGTAACGGAACCACGAGCCGGACACGCTGGAACCACGTCCTGGACAGACTGGAACCACCTGCCGAGCACTCCGGAACCACCTGCTCGACTCGCACGACCCACGTGCTGGACACGCCAAAATGAACTTTCGGCTACACCAGAACCACTTACCCGACACTCCAGAATCACCTGCCTGGCATGCCAGAACCACCTCTCACACGTTCCAGAAGCACGTGCCGGACATGCCGGAACGACCTATGGGACAGAACGGAACCACCTGCCAGACACGCCGGAACCACCTGCTGAACACGCCACAGCCACCTGCTCGACTCGCCGGAACCACCTGCCGGACACGCCAAAATCACCTGCCGGCAACGCCACAACCACTCGGCAGACACTCCGGTATCAGCTGCCGGGCATGCCGGCACCACCTGCTGAACACGCCACAGCCACCTGCTCGACTCGCCGGATCCACCGTCCGGACAGGCCAATATCAACTGCTGGCTATGCCAGAACCACCTGGGGGACAGTCCGGAATCACCTGCCAGCCATGGCGGAACCACCTCTCAGACGTACAAGAACCACGTGCCGGACAAGCTGGAAACACTTACTGGACTGACTGGAACCACCTGCCGGCCATGCCTGAACCACCTGCCGAGCACGATGGAACCACCTGCCGGACACGCCAAAATCAACTGCGGGGTACACCAGAACCACTTGGAGAACTCTCCGGGATGACCTGCCGGGCATGCTGGAACCACCTCTCAGACGTACCAGAAGCACGTGGCGGACACCCCAGCACCACCTGCCGGACAGACCGCAACCACCTGCCGGACAGTCCGGAACCACCGGCTCGACCCGCCGGAACCACCGCCGGACATGCAAAATCACCTGCCGGCTATGCCAGAACCACTAGGCGAACACTCCGGAATCACCTGCCGGGCATGCCGGAACCACCTCTCAGACATGCCAGAACCACGTGCCAATGACCGCGCCGGAACCACCTGCTCGACTCGCCAGAACCACCTGCCGGACACGCCAAAATCACCTGCCGGCTACGCCACAACCACTCGGCAGGCACTCCGGTATCAGCTGCCGGGCATGCCGGAACCACCTCTCAGAGGTGCCAGAACCACATGCCGGAGAGACTGGAAGCAACTGCCGAGCTCGCCGGAAACACCTGCTGGACATGCCGCAACCAACTGCCTGACAGTCCAAAATCATATGCCGGCTATGCCAAAACCACTTGGTGGACACTCCAGAATCACCTGGAGGGCATGCCGGAACCACGTCATGGACAGACTGCAAACACCTGCCGGACACGCCAGAACCACCTTCTCGACTCGCCAGAACCACCTGCCGGACACGCCAAAATCACCTGCCGGCTACGCCACAACCAGTTGGTGAACACTTCGGAATCACCTGCCGCGCTTGCCGGAACCACCTGCCGGTCACGCCAAAATCACCTGCCGGCTACGCCAGAACCACTCGGCAGAGACTCCGGAACCACCTCCAGGACAGACCGGAATCACCTGCCGGACACGCCGGAACCACCTGCTTGACTCGCCAGAACCACCTGCCGGACACGCCAAAATCACCAGCCGGCTACTCCACAACCACTTGTCGGACACTCCAGAATCACCTGCCGGGCATGTTGGAACCAGCTCTCAGAGGTGCCACAACAACATGCTGGAGACTGCGGAAGCACCTGCTGAGAAGGCCGGAAGTTCCTGATCCACTCCACAGAACCACCTGCTGGACACGCCAAAATCACCTGCCGGCTACGCCACAACCAGTTGGTGAACACTTCGGAATCAACTGCCGGGCTTCCTGGAAGCACCTGCCGGTCACGCCAATATCAACTGCCAGCTACGCCAGAACCGCTTGGCGGACACTCCGGAAACACCTGTCGGGCCTGCCAGAACCACATCTCAGACGTGCCAGAACCATGTGCCCGAGATGCCGGAACCACACCCCGAACAGACGGAAACCACCTGCCAGACCCGCCTGAACCACCTGCCGAGCACACTGGAACCACCTGCTCGACTCGCCGGAACCACCTACCTGACACGCAAAAACCACCGGCCGGGTATGCCAGAACCACTTGGTGGTCACTCCGGAATCATCTGCCAGACATGCCAGAAGCAGCTCTCAGACACACCAGAACAACCTGCCGGAGACGCCACAAGCACCTGCTGAGCATGCCTGAGCCACGTGCTCGATTCACAAGAAACACCTGCCACACACGCCAAAATCACCTGCCTGCTACACCAGAAGCACTTGGCAGACAAGCCGGAATCACGTGAAGGGCATGCCGTCACAATCTCTCAGACGTGCCAGAACCTCGTGCCGGACACCCCAGAACACCCTGCCGGACAGACCGGAACCACCTGCCGGACACGCCGGAACCACCGGCGCGACTCGCCGGAACCACCCCCGGACATGCAAAATCACCTGCCGGCTACGCCAGAAACACTTGGCGAACACACCGGAATCACCTGCCGGGCATGTCGGAAGCACCTCTCAGACATGTCAGAACCACGTGCCAAGGACACCGGAAGCACCTGCCGAGCACGCCGGAACCACCTGCTCGACTCGCCAGAACCACCTGCCGCACACGCCAAAATCACCTGCCAGGTATGCCAGAACCACTTTGTGGACACTCCGAAATCATCTGCCGGACATGCCAGAACCAGCTCTCAGACACCCCAGAACCACATGCCGGACACGCCGGAAGCACCTGCTGAGCATGCCTGAGCCACCTGCTCGACTCGCAAGAAACACCTGCCAGACACGCCAAAATCACCTGCCGAGTACGCCAGGACCACTTGGTGGACACTCCGGAATCACAGGTCGGGCATGCCGGAACCACCTCTCAGACTTGCCAGAAACATGTTCCGGACACGCCGGTACCACCTGCCGAGTATGCCGGAACCACCTGATCCACTCCCGAGGACCACCTGCTGGACACGCCAGAATCACCTGCTGGCTACGCCAGAACCACTCAGCAGACACTCCGGAATAACCTGCCGGGCATGCCGGAACCACCTCTTAGACATGCCAGAAGGACGTGTCGGACACCCCGGAAACACCTACCGGACAGACCGGAACCACCTGCCAGACATCCCGGAACCACCTGCCGAGCACGCCGGAGCCGCCTGCTCGATAGGCCGGAACCACTTGCCAGACAGGCCAAAATCAACAGCTGGCTATGCGAGAACCATCTGGCGGACAGTCCGGAATCACCTGCCGGGCATGCAGGAACCACCTCTCAGACGTAACGGAACCACGTTCCGGACACGCTGGAACCACATCCTGGACAGACTGGAACCACCTGCCGAGCTCGCCGGAACCACCTGCTCGACTGGCAGGACAATCGTGCCGGACACGCCAAAAGGAACTGCCGGCTACACCAGAACCACTTAACCGACACTCCAGAATCACCTGCCTGGCATGCCAGAACCACCTCTCAGACGTGCCAGAAGCACGTGCCGGACATGCCGGAACGACCTACGGGACAGACCGGAACCACCTGCCTGACATGCCGGAACCACCTGCCGAGCACGCCAGAGCCACCTGCTCCCCTTGCCGGAACCACCTGCCAGACAGGCCAAAATCAACAGCTGCCTGTGCGAGAACCACCTTGGGGACAGTCCGGAATCACCTGCCAGCCATGGCGGAACCACCTCTCAGACGTACCAGAACCACGTGCCGGACAATCTGGAAACACGTACTGGACAGACTGGAACCACCTGCCGGCCACGCCTGAACCACCTGCCGAGCACGACGGAACCACCTGCCGGACACGCCAAAATCACCTGCGGGCTACTCCACAACCACTTGGAGGACTCTCCGGGATGACCTGCCGGGCATGCTGGAACCACCTCTCAGACGCGCCAGAACCATGTGGCAGAGAGTCCAGAATCACCTGTTGGGCATGTGGAACCACCTCTGAGACGTACCAGAACCACCTGCCGGACACGCCAAAATCACCTGCCGGCTACGCCAGAACCACTTGGCGGACACTCCGGAATCAGCTGCCGGGCATGCCAGCACAACCTCTCAGAAGTGCCAGAAGCACGTGCCGGACAGGCCGGAACCATCTCCCGGACAGACTGGAACCACAGGAAACACTCGCCGGAACCACCTGCTTGACTCACCGGTCCCACCTGCAGGACACACCAAAATCACCTGCCCGCTACACCAGAACCACTTGGGGGACAAGCCGGAATCACGTGAAGGGCATGCCGGCACAACCTCACAGACGTGCCAGAACCTCCTGCCGGACACCTCAGAACCACCTGCCAGACAGACTGCAACCACCTGCCGGACACGCGGGAACGACAGGCTCGACCCCACGGAACCACTGCCAGACATGCAAAATCACCTGCCGGCTACACCAGAACCACTTGGCGAACACTCCGGAATCACCTGCCGGGCATGCCGGAACCACCTCTCAGACATGCCAGAACCACGTGCCAATGACCCCGGAAGCACCTGCCGAGCACGCCGGAACCACCTGCTCGACTCGCCAGAACCACCTGCCGGACACGCCAAAATCACCTGCCGGCTACGCCACAACCACTCGGCAGGCACTCCGGTATCAGCTGCCGGGCATGCCGGAACCACCTCTCAGAGGTGCCAGAACCACATGCCGGAGAGACTGGAAGCAAGTGCCGAGCTCGCCGGAAACACCTGCTGGACATGCCGGAACCACCTGCCTGACAGTCCAAAATCATATGCCGGCTATGCCAAAACCACTTGGTGGACACTCCAGAATCACCTGGAGGGCATGCCGGAACCACGTCATGGACAGACTGCAAACACCTGCCGGACACGCCAGAACCACCTTCTCGACTCGCCAGAACCACCTGCCGGACACGCCAAAATCACCTGCTGGCTACGCCAGAACCACTTGGCGGACACTTCCCCATCACCTGCCGGGCTTGCTGGAACCACCTGCCGGTCATGTCAAAATCACCTGCCAACTACGCCAGAACCACTTGTCGACACTGCGGAAACACCTGTCGGGCCGGCCAGAACTACATCTCAGACGTGCCAGAACCTTGTGCGTGTGATGCCGGAACCACACCCCGAACAGACGGAGACCACCTGCCAGACCCGCCTCAACCACCTGCCGAGCACGCCGGAGCCACCTGTTCGACTCACCGGAAGCACCTGCCAGACAGGCCAAAATCAACAGCTGGCTATGCGAGAACCATCTGGCGGACAGTCCGGAATCACCTGCCGGGCATGCAGGAACCACCTCTCAGATGTAACGGAACCACGAGCCGGACACGCTGGAACCACGTCCTGGACAGACTGGAACCACCTGCCGAGCACTCCGGAACCACCTGCTCGACTCGCACGACCCACGTGCTGGACACGCCAAAATGAACTTTCGGCTACACCAGAACCACTTACCCGACACTCCAGAATCACCTGCCTGGCATGCCAGAACCACCTCTCACACGTTCCAGAAGCATGTGCCGGACATGCCGGAAAGACCTATCGGACAGAACGGAACCACCTGCCAGACACGCCGGAACCACCTGCTGAACACGCCACAGCCACCTGCTCGACTCGCCGGATCCACCGGCCGGACAGGCCAATATCAACTGCTGGCTATGCCAGAACCACCTGGGGGACAGTTCGGAATCACCTGCCAGCCATGGCGGAACCACCTCTCAGACGTACAAGAACCACGTGCCCGACAAGCTGGAAACACTTACTGGACAGACTGGAACCACCTGCCGGCCACGCCTGAACCACCTGCCGAGCACGACGGAACCACCTGCCGGACACGCCAAAATCACCTGCGGGGTACACCAGAACCACTTGGAGAACTCTCCGGGATGACCTGCCGGGCATGCTGGAACCACCTCTCAGACGTACCAGAAGCACGTGGCGGACACCCCAGCACCACCTGCCGGACAGACCGCAACCACCTGCCGGACAGGCCGGAACCACCGGCTCGACCCGCCGGAACCACCGCCGGACATGCAAAATCACCTGCCGGCTACGCCAGAACCACTTGGCGAACACTCCGGAATCACCTGCCGGGCATGCCGGAACCACCTCTCAGACATGCCAGAACCACGTGCCAATGACCCCGGAAGCACCTGCCGAGCACGCCGGAACCACCTGCTCGACTCGCCAGAACCACCTGCCGGACACGCCAAAATCACCTGCCGGCTATGCCACAACCACTCGGCAGGCACTCCGGTATCAGCTGCCGGGCATGCCGGAACCACCTCTCAGAGGTGCCAGAACCACATGCCGGAGAGACTGGAAGCAAGTGCCGAGCTCGCCGGAAACACCTGCTGGACATGCCGGAACCACCTGCCTGACAGTCCAAAATCATATGCCGGCTATGCCAAAACCACTTGGTGGACACTCCAGAATCACCTGGAGGGCATGCCGGAACCACGTCATGGGCAGACTGCAAACACCTGCCGGACACGCCAGAACCACCTTCTCGACTCGCCAGAACCACCTGCCGGACACGCCAAAATCACCTGCCGGCTACGCCACAACCAGTTGGTGAACACTTCGGAATCACCTGCCGCGCTTGCCGGAACTGCCTGCCGGTCACGCCAAAATCACCTGCCAGCTACGCCAGAACCACTCGGCAGAGACTCCGGAACCACCTCCAGGACAGACCGGAATCACCTGCCGGACACGCCGGAACCACCTGCTTGACTCGCCAGAACCACCTGCCGGACACGCCAAAATCACCAGCCGGCTACTCCACAACCACTTGTCGGAAACTCCAGAATCACCTGCCGGGCATGTTGGAACCACCTCTCAGAGGTGCCTCAACAACATGCTGGAGACTGCGGAAGCACCTGCTGAGAAGGCCGGAAGTTCCTGATCCACTCCACAGAACCACCTGCTGGACACGCCAAAATCACCTGCCGGCTACGCCACAACCAGTTGGTGAACACTTCGGAATCAACTGCCGGGCTTGCTGGAAGCACCTGCCGGTCACGCCAATATCACCTGCCAGCTACGCCAGAACCGCTTGGCGGACACTCCGGAAACACCTGTCGGGCCTGCCAGAACCACATCTCAGACGTGCCAGAACCATGTGCCCGACATGCCGGAACCACACCCCGAACAGACTGAAACCACCTGCCAGACGCGCCTGAACCACCTGCCGAGCACACTGGAACCACCTGCTCGACTCGCCGGAACCACCTACCTGACACGCAAAAACCACCGGCCGGGTATGCCAGAACCACTTGGTGGTGACTCCGGAATCATCTGCCAGACATGCCAGAAGCAGCTCTCAGACACACCAGAACAACCTGCCGGAGACGCCAGAAGCACCTGCTGAGCATGCCTGAGCCACGTGCTCGACTCGCAAGAAACACCTGCCAGACGCGCCAAAATCACCTGCCTGCTACACCAGAAGCACTTGGCAGACAAGCCGGAATCACGTGAAGGGCATGCCGTCACAATCTCTCAGATGTGCCAGAACCTCGTGCCGGACACCCCAGAACACCCTGCCGGACAGACCGGAACCACCTGCCGGACACGCCGGAACCACCGGCGCGACTCGCCGGAACCACACCCGGACATGCAAAAACACCTGCCGGCTACGCCAGAAACACTTGGCGAACACACCGGAATGACCTGCCGGGCATGTCGGAAGCACCTCTCAGACATGTCAGAACCACGTGCCAAGGAAACCGGAAGCACCTGCCGAGCACGCCGGAACCACCTGCTCGACTCGCCAGAACCACCTGCCGCACACGCCAAAATCACCTGCCAGGTATGCCAGAACCACTTTGTGGACACTCCGAAATCATCTGCCGGACATGCCAGAACCAGCTCTCAGACACACCAGAACCACATGCCGGACACGCCGGAAGCACCTGCTGAGCATGCCTGAGCCACCTGCTCGACTCGCAAGAAACACCTGCCGGACATGCCAAAATCACCTGCCGAGTACGCCAGAACCACTCGGCAGACACTCCGGAATAACCTGCCGGGCATGCCGGAACCACCTCTTAGACATGCCAGAAGGACGTGTCGGACACGCCGGAAACACCTACCGGACAGACGGGAACCACCTGCCAGACATCCCGGAACCACCTGCCGAGCACGCCGGAGCCGCCTGCTCGATAGGCTGGAACCACCTGCCAGACAGGCCAAAATCAACAGCTGGCTGTGCGAGAACCATCTGGCGGACAGTCCGGAATCACCTGCTGGGCATGCAGGAACCACCTCTCAGATGTAACGGAACCACGAACCGGACAATCTGGAAACATGTACTGGACAGACTGGAACCACCTGCCGGCCACGCCTGAACCACCTGCTTAGCACGATGGAACCACCTGCCGGACACGACAAAATCACCTGCGGGCTACTCCACAACCACTTGGAGGACTCTCCGGGATGACCTGCCGGGCATGCTGGAGCCACCTCTCAGACGCGCCAGAACCATGTGGCAGAGAGTCCGGAATCACCTGTTGGGCATGTGGAACCACCTCTGAGACGTACCAGAACCACCTGCCGGACACGCCAAAATCACCTGCCGGCTACGCCAGAACCACTTGGCGGACACTCCGGAATCAGCTGCCGGGCATGCCAGCACAACCTCTCAGAAGTGCCAGAAGCACGTGCCGGACAGGCCGGAACCATCTCCCGGACAGCCTGGAACCACAGGAATCACTCGCCGGAACCACCTGTTTGACTCACCGGTCCCACCTGCAGGACACACCAAAATCACCTGCCCGCTACACCAGAACCACTTGGGGCAAAAGCCGGAATCACGTGAAGGGCATGCCGGCACAACCTCACAGACGTGCCAGAACCTCCTGCCGGACACCTCAGAACCACCTGCCAGACAGACTGCAACCACCTGCCGGACACGTGGGAAGCACCGGCTCGACCCGCCGGAACCACTGCCAGACATGCAAAATCACCTGCCGGCTACACCAGAACCACTTGGCAAACACTCCGGAATCACCTGCCGGGCATGCCGGAACCACCTCTCAGACATGCCAGAACCACGTGCCAATGACACCAGAAGCACCTGCCGAGCATGCCGGAACCACCTGCTCGACTCGCCAGAACCACCTGCCAGTCATGCAAAAATCACCTGCCGGCTTCGCCACAACCAGTTGGTGAACACTTCCCCATCACCTGCCGGGCTTGCTGGAACCACCTGCCGGTCATGTCAAAATCACCTGCCAACTACGCCAGAACCACTTGTCGACACTGCGGAAACACCTGTCGGGCCGGCCAGAACTACATCTCAGACGTGCCAGAACCTTGTGCGTGTGATGCCGGAACCACACCCCGAACAGACGGAGACCACCTGCCAGACCCGCCTGAACCACCTGCCGAGCACGCCGGAGCCACCTGTTCGACTCACCGGAAGCACCTGCCAGACAGGCCAAAATCAACAGCTGGCTATGCGAGAACCATCTGGCGGACAGTCCGGAATCACCTGCTGGGCATGCAGGAACCACCTCTCAGATGTAACGGAACCACGAGCCGGACACGCTAGAACCACGTCCTGGACAGACTGGAACCACCTGCCGAGCACTCCGGAACCACCTGCTCGACTCGCACGACCCACGTGCTGGACACGCCAAAATGAACTTTCGGCTACACCAGAACCACTTACCCGACACTCCAGAATCACCTGCCTGGCATGCCAGAACCACCTCTCACACGTTCCAGAAGCACGTGCCGGACATGCCGGAACGACCTATCGGACAGAACGGAACCACCTGCCAGACACGCCGGAACCACCTGCTGAACACGCCACAGCCACCTGCTCGACTCGCCGGATCCACCGGGCGGACAGGCCAATATCAACTGCTGGCTATGCCAGAACCACCTGGGGGACAGTCTGGGATCACCTGCCAGCAATGGCGGAACCACCTCTCAGACGTACAAGAACCACGTGCCGGACAAGCTGGAAACACTTACTGGACAGGCTGGAACCACCTGCCGGCCACGCCTGAACCACCTGCCGAGCACGACGGAACCACCTGCCGGACACGCCAAAATCACCTCCGGGGTACACCAGAACCACTTGGAGAACTCTCCGGGATGACCTGCCGGGCATGCTGGAACCACCTCTCAGACGTTCCAGAAGCACGTGGTGGACACCCCAGCACCACCTGCCGGACAGACCGCAACCACCTGCCGGACAGACCGCAACCACCGGCTCGACCCGCCGGAACCACCGCCGGACATGCAAAATCACCTGCCGGCTACGCCAGAACCACTTGGCGAACACTCCGGAATCACCTGCCGGGCATGCCGGAACCACCTCTCAGACATGCCAGAACCACGTGCCAATGACCCCGGAAGCACCTGCCGAGCACGCCGGAACCACCTGCTCGACTCGCCAGAACCACCTGCCGGACACGCCAAAATCACCTGCCGGCTACGCCACAACCACTCGGCAGGCACTCCGGTATCAGCTGCCGGGCATGCCGGAACCACCTCTCAGAGGTGCCAGAACCACATGCCGGAGAGACTGGAAGCAAGTGCCGAGCTCGCCGGAAACACCTGCTGGACATGCCGGAACCACCTGCCTGACAGTCCAAAATCATATGCCGGCTATGCCAAAACCACTTGGTGGACACTCCAGAATCACCTGGAGGGCATGCCGGAACCACGTCATGGACAGACTGCAAACACCTGCCGGACACGCCAGAACCACCTTCTCGACTCGCCAGAACCACCTGCCGGACACGCCAAAATCACCTGCCGGCTACGCCACAACCAGTTGGTGAACACTTCGGAATCACCTGCCGCGCTTGCCAGAACCACCTGCGGGTCACGCCAAAATCACCTGCCGGCTACGCCAGAACCACTCAGCAGAGACTCCGGAACCACCTCCAGGACAGACCGGAATCACCTGCCGGACACGCCGGGACCACCTGCTTGACTCACTTGAACCACCTGCCGGACACGCCAAAATCACCAGCCGGCTACTCCACAACCACTTGTCGGACACTCCAGAATCACCTGCCGGGCATGTTGGAACCACCTCTCAGAGGTGCCACAACAACATGCTGGAGACTGCGGAAGCACCTGCTGAGAAGGCCGGAAGTTCCTGATCCACTCCACAAAACCACCTGCTGGACACGCCAAAATCACCTGCCGGCTACGCCACAACCAGTTGGTGAACACTTCGGAATCAATTGCCGGGCTTGCTGGAAGCACCTGCCGGTCACGCCAATATCACCTGCCAGCTACACCAGAACCGCTTGGCGGACACTCCGGAAACACCTGTCGGGCCTGCCAGAACCACATCTCAGACGTGCCAGAACCATGTGCCCGAGATGCCGGAACCACACCCCGAACAGACTGAAACCACCTGCCAGACCCGCCTGAACCACCTGCCGAGCACACTGGAACCACCTGCTCGACTCGCCGGAACCACCTACCTGACACGCAAAAACCACCGGCCGGGTATGCCAGAACCACTTGGTGGTCACTCCGGAATCATCTGCCAGACATGCCAGAAGCAGCTCTCAGACACACCAGAACAACCTGCCGGAGACGCCAGAAGCACCTGCGGAGCATGCCTGAGCCACGTGCTCGACTCGCAAGAAACACCTGCCACACACGCCAGAATCACCTGCCTGCTACACCAGAAGCACTTGGCAGACAAGCCGGAATCACGTGAAGGGCATGCCGTCACAATCTCTCAGACGTGCCAGAACCTCGTGCCGGACACCCCAGAACACCCTGCCGGACAGACCGGAACCACCTGCCGGACACGCCGGAACCACCGGCGCGACTCGCCGCAACCACCCCCGGACATGCAAAAACACCTGCCGGCTACGCCAGAAACACTTGGCGAACACACCGGAATCCCCTGCCGGGCATGTCGGAAGCACCTCTCAGACATGTCAGAACCACGTGCCAAGGACACCGGAAGCACCTGCCGAGCACGCCGGAACCACCTGCTCGACTCGCCAGAACCACCTGCCGCACACGCCAAAATCACCTGCCAGGTATGCCAGAACCACTTTGTGGACACTCCGAAATCATCTGCCGGACATGCCAGAACCAGCTCTCAGACACACCAGAACCACATGCCGGACACGCCGGAAGCACCTGCTGAGCATGCCTGAGCCACCTGCTCGACTCGCAAGAAACACCTGCCGGACACGCCAAAATCACCTGCCGAGTACGCCAGAACCACTTGGCGGACACTCCGGAATCACAGGTCGGGCATGCCGGAACCACCTCTCAGACTTGCCAGAACCATGTTCCGGACACGCCGGTACCACCTGCCGAGTATGCCGGAACCACCTGATCCACTCCCGAGGACCACCTGCTGGACACGCCAGAATCACCTGCTGGCTATGCCAGAACCACTCGGCAGACACTCCGGAATAACCTGCCGGGCATGCCGGAACCACCTCTGAGACATGCCAGAAGGACGTGTCGGACACGCCGGAAACACCTACCGGACAGACCGGAACCACCTGCCAGACATCCCGGGACCACCTGCCGAGCACGCCGGAGCCGCCAGCTCGATAGGCTGGAACCTTCTGCCAGACAGGCCAAAATCAACAGCTGGCTATGCGAGAACCATCTGGCGGACAGTCCGGAATCACCTGCCGGGCATGCAGGAACCACCTCTCAGATGTAACGGAACCACGAGCCGGACACGCTGGAACCACGTCCTGGGCAGTCTGGAACCACCTACCGATCACTCTGGAACCACCTGCTCGACTCGCACGACCCACGTGCTGGACACGCCAAAATGAACTTTCGGCTACACCAGAACCACTTACCCGACACTCCAGAATCACCTGCCTGGCATGCCAGAACCACCTCTCACACGTTCTTGAAGCACGTGCCGGACATGCCGGAATGACCTATCGGACAGAACGGAACCACCTGCCAGACACGCCGGAACCACCTGCTGAACACGCCACAGCCACCTGCTCGACTCGCCGGATCCACCGGCCGGAGAGGCCAATATCAACTGCTGGCTAAGCCAGAACCACCTGGGGGACAGTCTGGAATCACCTGCCAGCCATGGCGGAACCACCTCTCAGACGTACAAGAACCACGTGCCGGACAAGCTGGAAACACTTACTGGACAGACTGGAACCACCTGCCGGCCACGCCAGAACCACCTGCCGAGCACGACGGAACCACCTGCCGGACACGCCAAAATCACCTGCGGGGTACACCAGAACCACTTGGAGAACTCTCCGGGATGACCTGCCGGGCATGCTGGAACCACCTCTCAGACGTACCAGAAGCACGTGTCGGACACCCCAGCACCACATGCCGGACAGACCGCAACCACCTGCCGGACACGCCGGAACCACCGGCTCGACCCGCCGGAACCACCGCCGGACATGCAAAATCACCTGCCGGCTACGCCAGAACCACTTGGCGAACACTCCGGAATCACCTGCCGGGCATGCCGGAACCACCTCTCAGACATGCCAGAACCACGTGCCAATGACCCCGGAAGCACCTGCCGAGCACGCCGGAACCACCTGCTCGACTCGCCAGAACCACCTGCCGGACACGCCAAAATCACCTGCCGGCTATGCCACAACCACTCGGCAGGCACTCCGGTATCAGCTGCCGGGCATGCCGGAACCACCTCTCAGAGGTGCCAGAACCACATGCCGGAGAGACTGGAAGCAACTGCCGAGCTCGCCGGAAACACCTGCTGGACATGCCGGAACCACCTGCCTGACAGTCCAAAATCATATGCCGGCTATGCCAAAACCACTTGGTGGACACTCCAGAATCACCTGGAGGGCATGCCGGAACCACGTCATGGACAGACTGCAAACACCTGCCGGACACGCCAGAACCACCTTCTCGACTCGCCAGAACCACCTGCCGCACACGCCAAAATCACCTGCCAGGTATGCCAGAACCACTTTGTGGACACTCCGAAATCATCTGCCGGACATGCCAGAACCAGCTCTCAGACACACCAGAACCACATGCCGGACACGCCGGAAGCACCTGCTGAGCATGCCTGAGCCACCTGCTCGACTCGCAAGAAACACCTGCCGGACATGCCAAAATCACCTGCCGAGTACGCCAGAACCACTCGGCAGACACTCCAGAATAACCTGCCGGGCATGCCGGAACCACCTCTTAGACATGCCAGAAGGACGTGTCGGACACGCCGGAAACACCTACCGGACAGACCGGAACCACCTGCCAGACATCCCGGAACCACCTGCCGAGCACGCCGGAGCCGCCTGCTCGATAGGCTGGAACCACCTGCCAGACAGGCCAAAATCAACAGCTGGCTGTGCGAGAACCATCTGGCGGACAGTCCGGAATCACCTGCTGGGCATGCAGGAACCACCTCTCAGATGTAACGGAACCACGAACCGGACAAGCTGGAAACATGTACTGGACAGACTGGAACCACCTGCCGGCCACGCCTGAACCACCTGCTGAGCACGATGGAACCACCTGCCGGACACGACAAAATCACCTGCGGGCTACTCCACAACCACTTGGAGGACTCTCCGGGATGACCTGCCGGGCATGCTGGAGCCACCTCTCAGACGCGCCAGAACCATGTGGCAGAGAGTCCGGAATCACCTGTTGGGCATGTGGAACCACTTCTGAGACGTACCAGAACCACCTGCCGGACACGCCAAAATCACCTGCCGGCTACGCCAGAACCACTTGGCGGACACTCCGGAATCAGCTGCCGGGCATGCCAGCACAACCTCTCAGAAGTGCCAGAAGCACGTGCCGGACAGGCCGGAACCATCTCCCGGACAGCCTGGAACCACAGGAATCACTCGCCGGAACCACCTGTTTGACTCACCGGTCCCACCTGCAGGACACACCAAAATCACCTGCCCGCTACACCAGAACCACTTGGGGCAAAAGCCGGAATCACGTGAAGGGCATGCCGGCACAACCTCACAGACGTGCCAGAACCTCCTGCCGGACACCTCAGAACCACCTGCCAGACAGACTGCAACCACCTGCCGGACACGCGGGAACCACCGGCTCGACCCGCCGGAACCACTGCCAGACATGCAAAATCACCTGCCGGCTACACCAGAACCACTTGGCAAACACTCCGGAATCACCTGAAGGGCATGCCGGAACCACCTCTCAGACATGCCAGAACCACGTGCCAATGACACCAGAAGCACCTGCCGAGCATGCCGGAACCACCTGCTCGACTCGCCAGAACCACCTGCCAGTCATGCAAAAATCACCTGCCGGCTTCGCCACAACCAGTTGGTGAACACTTCCCCATCACCTGCCGGGCTTGCTGGAACCACCTGCCGGTCATGTCAAAATCACCTGCCAACTACGCCAGAACCACTTGTCGACACTGCGGAAACACCTGTCGGGCCGGCCAGAACTACATCTCAGACGTGCCAGAACCTTGTGCGTGTGATGCCGGAACCACACCCCGAACAGACGGAGACCACCTGCCAGACCCGCCTGAACCACCTGCCGAGCACGCCGGAGCCACCTGTTCGACTCACCGGAAGCACCTGCCAGACAGGCCAAAATCAACAGCTGGCTATGCGAGAACCATCTGGCGGACAGTCCGGAATCACCTGCCGGGCATGCAGGAACCACCTCTCAGATGTAACGGAACCACGAGCCGGACACGCTAGAACCACGTCCTGGACAGACTGGAACCACCTGCCGAGCACTCCGGAACCACCTGCTCGACTCGCACGACCCACGTGCTGGACACGCCAAAATGAACTTTCGGCTACACCAGAACCACTTACCCGACTCTCCAGAATCACCTGCCTGGCATGCCAGAACCACCTCTCACACGTTCCAGAAGCACGTGCCGGACATGCCGGAACGACCTATCGGACAGAACGGAACCACCTGCCAGACACGCCGGAACCACCTGCTGAACACGCCACAGCCACCTGCTCGACTCGCCGGATCCACCGGCCGGACAGGCCAATATCAACTGCTGGCTATGCCAGAACCACCTGGGGGACAGTCCGGAATCACCTGCCAGCCATGGCGGAACCACCTCTCAGACGTACAAGAACCACGTGCCGGACAAGCTGGAAACACTTACTGGACAGACTGGAACCACCTGCCGGCCACGCCTGAACCACCTGCCGAGCACGACGGAACCACCTGCCGGACACGCCAAAATCACCTCCGGGGTACACCAGAACCACTTGGAGAACTCTCCGGGATGACCTGCCGGGCATGCTGGAACCACCTCTCAGACGTACCAGAAGCACGTGGCGGACACCCCAGCACCACCTGCCGGACAGACTGCAACCACCTGCCGGACAGGCCGGAACCACCGGCTCGACCCGCCGGAACCACCGCCGGACATGCAAAATCACCTGCCGGCTACGCCAGAACCACTTGGCGAACACTCCGGAATCAACTGCCGGGCATGCCGGAACCACCTCTCAGACATGCCAGAACCACGTGCCAATGACCCCGGAAGCACCTGCCGAGCACGCCGGAACCACCTGCTCGACTCGCCAGAACCACCTGCCGGACACGCCAAAATCACCTGCCGGCTACGCCACAACCACTCGGCAGGCACTCCGGTATCAGCTGCCGGGCATGCCGGAACCACCTCTCAGAGGTGCCAGAACCACATGCCGGAGAGACTGGAAGCAAGTGCCGAGCTCGCCGGAAACACCTGCTGGACATGCCGGAACCACCTGCCTGACAGTCCAAAATCATATGCCGGCTATGCCAAAACCACTTGGTGGACACTCCAGAATCACCTGGAGGGCATGCCGGAACCACGTCATGGACAGACTGCAAACACCTGCCGGACACGCCAGAACCACCTTCTCGACTCGCCAGAACCACCTGCCGGACACGCCAAAATCACCTGCCGGCTACGCCACAACCAGTTGGTGAACACTTCGGAATCACCTGCCGCGCTTGCCAGAACCACCTGCGGGTCACGCCAAAATCACCTGCCGGCTACGCCAGAACCACTCAGCAGAGACTCCGGAACCACCTCCAGGACAGACCGGAATCACCTGCCGGACACGCCGGGACCACCTGCTTGACTCGCGAGAACCACCTGCCGGACACGCCAAAATCACCAGCCGGATACTCCACAACCACTTGTCGGACACTCCAGAATCACCTGCCGGGCATGTTGGAACCACCTCTCAGAGGTGCCACAACAACATGCTGGAGACTGCGGAAGCACCTGCTGAGAAGGCCGGAAGTTCCTGATCCACTCCACAGAACCACCTGCTGGACACGCCAAAATCACCCGCCGGCTACGCCACAACCAGTTGGTGAACACTTCGGAATCAACTGCCGGGCTTGCTGGAAGCACCTGCCGGTCACGCCAATATCACCTGCCAGCTACGCCAGAACCGCTTGGCGGACACTCCGGAAACACCTGTCGGGCCTGCCAGAACCACATCTCAGACGTGCCAGAACCATGTGCCCGAGATGCCGGAACCACACCCCGAACAGACTGAAACCACCTGCCAGACCCGCCTGAACCACCTGCCGAGCACACTGGAACCACCTGCTCGACTCGCCGGAACCACCTACCTGACACGCAAAAACCACCGGCCGGGTATGCCAGAACCACTTGGTGGTCACTCCGGAATCATCTGCCAGACATGCCAGAAGCAGCTCTCAGACACACCAGAACAACCTGCCGGAGACGCCAGAAGCACCTGCGGAGCATGCCTGAGCCACGTGCTCGACTCGCAAGAAACACCTGCCACACACGCCAAAATCACCTGCCTGCTACACCAGAAGCACTTGGCAGACAAGCCGGAATCACGTGAAGGGCATGCCGTCACAATCTCTCAGACGTGCCAGAACCTCGTGCCGGACACCCCAGAACACCCTGCCGGACAGACCGGAACCACCTGCCGGACACGCCGGAACCACCGGCGCGACTCGCCTCAACCACCACCGGACATGCAAAAACACCTGCCGGCTACGCCAGAAACACTTGGCGAACACACCGGAATCAGCTGCCGGGCATGTCGGAAGCACCTCTCAGACATGTCAGAACCACGTGCCAAGGACACCGGAAGCACCTGCCGAGCACGCCGGAACCACCTGCTCGACTCGCCAGAACCACCTGCCGCACACGCCAAAATCACCTGCCAGGTATGCCAGAACCACTTTGTGGACACTCCGAAATCATCTGCCGGACATGCCAGAACCAGCTCTCAGACACACCAGAACCACATGCCGGACACGCCGGAAGCACCTGCTGAGCATGCCTGAGCCACCTGCTCGACTCGCAAGAAACACCTGCCGGACACGCCAAAATCACCTGCCGAGTACGCCAGAACCACTTGGCGGACACTCCGGAATCACAGGTCGGGCATGCCGGAACCACCTCTCAGACATGCCAGAACCACGTGCCAATGACCCCGGAAGCACCTGCCGAGCACGCCGGAACCACCTGCTCGACTCGCCAGAACCACCTGCCGGACACGCCAAAATCACCTGCCGGCTACGCCACAACCACTCGGCAGGCACTCCGGTATCAGCTGCCGGGCATGCCGGAACCACCTCTCAGAGGTGCCAGAACCACATGCCGGAGAGACTGGAAGCAAGTGCCGAGCTCGCCGGAAACACCTGCTGGACATGCCGGAACCACCTGCCTGACAGTCCAAAATCATATGCCGGCTATGCCAAAACCACTTGGTGGACACTCCAGAATCACCTGGAGGGCATGCCGGAACCACGTCATGGACAGACTGCAAACACCTGCCGGACACGCCAGAACCACCTTCTCGACTCGCCAGAACCACCTGCCGGACACGCCAAAATCACCTGCCGGCTACGCCACAACCAGTTGGTGAACACTTCGGAATCACCTGCCGCGCTTGCCAGAACCACCTGCGGGTCACGCCAAAATCACCTGCCGGCTACGCCAGAACCACTCAGCAGAGACTCCGGAACCACCTCCAGGACAGACCGGAATCACCTGCCGGACACGCCGGGACCACCTGCTTGACTCGCGAGAACCACCTGCCGGACACGCCAAAATCACCAGCCGGATACTCCACAACCACTTGTCGGACACTCCAGAATCACCTGCCGGGCATGTTGGAACCACCTCTCAGAGGTGCCACAACAACATGCTGGAGACTGCGGAAGCACCTGCTGAGAAGGCCGGAAGTTCCTGATCCACTCCACAGAACCACCTGCTGGACACGCCAAAATCACCCGCCGGCTACGCCACAACCAGTTGGTGAACACTTCGGAATCAACTGCCGGGCTTGCTGGAAGCACCTGCCGGTCACGCCAATATCACCTGCCAGCTACGCCAGAACCGCTTGGCGGACACTCCGGAAACACCTGTCGGGCCTGCCAGAACCACATCTCAGACGTGCCAGAACCATGTGCCCGAGATGCCGGAACCACACCCCGAACAGACTGAAACCACCTGCCAGACCCGCCTGAACCACCTGCCGAGCACACTGGAACCACCTGCTCGACTCGCCGGAACCACCTACCTGACACGCAAAAACCACCGGCCGGGTATGCCAGAACCACTTGGTGGTCACTCCGGAATCATCTGCCAGACATGCCAGAAGCAGCTCTCAGACACACCAGAACAACCTGCCGGAGACGCCAGAAGCACCTGCGGAGCATGCCTGAGCCACGTGCTCGACTCGCAAGAAACACCTGCCACACACGCCAAAATCACCTGCCTGCTACACCAGAAGCACTTGGCAGACAAGCCGGAATCACGTGAAGGGCATGCCGTCACAATCTCTCAGACGTGCCAGAACCTCGTGCCGGACACCCCAGAACACCCTGCCGGACAGACCGGAACCACCTGCCGGACACGCCGGAACCACCGGCGCGACTCGCCTCAACCACCACCGGACATGCAAAAACACCTGCCGGCTACGCCAGAAACACTTGGCGAACACACCGGAATCAGCTGCCGGGCATGTCGGAAGCACCTCTCAGACATGTCAGAACCACGTGCCAAGGACACCGGAAGCACCTGCCGAGCACGCCGGAACCACCTGCTCGACTCGCCAGAACCACCTGCCGCACACGCCAAAATCACCTGCCAGGTATGCCAGAACCACTTTGTGGACACTCCGAAATCATCTGCCGGACATGCCAGAACCAGCTCTCAGACACACCAGAACCACATGCCGGACACGCCGGAAGCACCTGCTGAGCATGCCTGAGCCACCTGCTCGACTCGCAAGAAACACCTGCCGGACACGCCAAAATCACCTGCCGAGTACGCCAGAACCACTTGGCGGACACTCCGGAATCACAGGTCGGGCATGCCGGAACCACCTCTCAGACATGCCAGAACCACGTGCCAATGACCCCGGAAGCACCTGCCGAGCACGCCGGAACCACCTGCTCGACTCGCCAGAACCACCTGCCGGACACGCCAAAATCACCTGCCGGCTACGCCACAACCACTCGGCAGGCACTCCGGTATCAGCTGCCGGGCATGCCGGAACCACCTCTCAGAGGTGCCAGAACCACATGCCGGAGAGACTGGAAGCAAGTGCCGAGCTCGCCGGAAACACCTGCTGGACATGCCGGAACCACCTGCCTGACAGTCCAAAATCATATGCCGGCTATGCCAAAACCACTTGGTGGACACTCCAGAATCACCTGGAGGGCATGCCGGAACCACGTCATGGACAGACTGCAAACACCTGCCGGACACGCCAGAACCACCTTCTCGACTCGCCAGAACCACCTGCCGGACACGCCAAAATCACCTGCCGGCTACGCCACAACCAGTTGGTGAACACTTCGGAATCACCTGCCGCGCTTGCCAGAACCACCTGCGGGTCACGCCAAAATCACCTGCCGGCTACGCCAGAACCACTCAGCAGAGACTCCGGAACCACCTCCAGGACAGACCGGAATCACCTGCCGGACACGCCGGGACCACCTGCTTGACTCGCGAGAACCACCTGCCGGACACGCCAAAATCACCAGCCGGATACTCCACAACCACTTGTCGGACACTCCAGAATCACCTGCCGGGCATGTTGGAACCACCTCTCAGAGGTGCCACAACAACATGCTGGAGACTGCGGAAGCACCTGCTGAGAAGGCCGGAAGTTCCTGATCCACTCCACAGAACCACCTGCTGGACACGCCAAAATCACCCGCCGGCTACGCCACAACCAGTTGGTGAACACTTCGGAATCAACTGCCGGGCTTGCTGGAAGCACCTGCCGGTCACGCCAATATCACCTGCCAGCTACGCCAGAACCGCTTGGCGGACACTCCGGAAACACCTGTCGGGCCTGCCAGAACCACATCTCAGACGTGCCAGAACCATGTGCCCGAGATGCCGGAACCACACCCCGAACAGACTGAAACCACCTGCCAGACCCGCCTGAACCACCTGCCGAGCACACTGGAACCACCTGCTCGACTCGCCGGAACCACCTACCTGACACGCAAAAACCACCGGCCGGGTATGCCAGAACCACTTGGTGGTCACTCCGGAATCATCTGCCAGACATGCCAGAAGCAGCTCTCAGACACACCAGAACAACCTGCCGGAGACGCCAGAAGCACCTGCGGAGCATGCCTGAGCCACGTGCTCGACTCGCAAGAAACACCTGCCACACACGCCAAAATCACCTGCCTGCTACACCAGAAGCACTTGGCAGACAAGCCGGAATCACGTGAAGGGCATGCCGTCACAATCTCTCAGACGTGCCAGAACCTCGTGCCGGACACCCCAGAACACCCTGCCGGACAGACCGGAACCACCTGCCGGACACGCCGGAACCACCGGCGCGACTCGCCTCAACCACCACCGGACATGCAAAAACACCTGCCGGCTACGCCAGAAACACTTGGCGAACACACCGGAATCAGCTGCCGGGCATGTCGGAAGCACCTCTCAGACATGTCAGAACCACGTGCCAAGGACACCGGAAGCACCTGCCGAGCACGCCGGAACCACCTGCTCGACTCGCCAGAACCACCTGCCGCACACGCCAAAATCACCTGCCAGGTATGCCAGAACCACTTTGTGGACACTCCGAAATCATCTGCCGGACATGCCAGAACCAGCTCTCAGACACACCAGAACCACATGACGGACACGCCGGAAGCACCTGCTGAGCATGCCTGAGCCACCTGCTCGACTCGCAAGAAACACCTGCCGGACACGCCAAAATCACCTGCCGAGTACGCCAGAACCACTTGGCGGACACTCCGGAATCACAGGTCGGGCATGCCGGAACCACCTCTCAGACTTGCCAGAACCATGTTCCGGACACGCCGGTACCACCTGCCGAGTATGCCGGAACCACCTGATCCACTCCCGAGGACCACCTGCTGGACACGCCAGAATCACCTGCTGGCTATGCCAGAACCACTCGGCAGACACTCCGGAATAACCTGCCGGGCATGCCGGAACCACCTCTGAGACATGCCAGAAGGACGTGTCGGACACGCCGGAAACACCTACCGGACAGACCGGAACCACCTGCCAGACATCCCGGGACCACCTGCCGAGCACGCCGGAGCCGCCAGCTCGATAGGCTGGAACCTTCTGCCAGACAGGCCAAAATCAACAGCTGGCTATGCGAGAACCATCTGGCGGACAGTCCGGAATCACCTGCCGGGCATGCAGGAACCACCTCTCAGATGTAACGGAACCACGAGCCGGACACCCTGGAACCACGTCCTGGGCAGTCTGGAACCACCTACCGATCACTCTGGAACCACCTGCTCGACTCGCACGACCCACGTGCTGGACACGCCAAAATGAACTTTCGGCTGCACCAGAACCACTTACCCGACACTCCAGAATCACCTGCCTGGCATGCCAGAACCACCTCTCACACGTTCTTGAAGCACGTGCCGGACATGCCGGAACGACCTATCGGACAGAACGGAACCACCTGCCAGACACGCCGGAACCACCTGCTGAACACGCCACAGCCACCTGCTCGACTCGCCGGATCCACCGGCCGGACAGGCCAATATCAACTGCTGGCTAAGCCAGAACCACCTGGGGGACAGTCTGGAATCACCTGCCAGCCATGGCGGAACCACCTCTCAGACGTACAAGAACCACGTGCCGGACAAGCTGGAAACACTTACTGGACAGACTGGAACCACCTGCCGGCCACGCCTGAACCACCTGCCGAGCACGACGGAACCACCTGCCGGACACGCCAAAATCACCTGCGGGGTACACCAGAACCACTTGGAGAACTCTCCGGGATGACCTGCCGGGCATGCTGGAACCACCTCTCAGACGTACCAGAAGCACGGTCGGACACCCCAGCACCACATGCCGGACAGACCGCAACCACCTGCCGGACAGGACGGAACCACCGGCTCGACCCGCTGGAACCACCGCCGGACATGCAAAATCACCTGCCGGCCACGCCTGAACCACTTGGCGAACACTCCGGAATCACCTGCCGGGCATGCCGGAACCACCTCTCAGACATGCCAGAACCACGTGCCAATGACCCCGGAAGCACCTGCCGAGCACGCCGGAACCACCTGCTCGGCTCGCCAGAACCACCTGCCGGACACGCCAAAATCACCTGCCGGCTACGCCACAACCACTCGGCAGGCACTCCGGTATCAGCTGCCGGGCATGCCGGAACCATCTCTCAGAGGTGCCAGAACCACGTCATGGACAGAATGCAAACACCTGACGGACACGCCAGAACCACCTTCTCGACTCGCCAGAACCACCTGCCGGACACGCCAAAATCACCTGCCGGCTACGCCACAACCAGTTGGTGAACACTTCGGAATCACCTGTCGCGCTTGCCAGAACCACCTGCCGGTCACGCCAAAATCACCTGCCGGCTACGCCAGAACCACTCGGCAGAGACTCCGGAACCACTTCCAGGACAGACCGGAATCACCTGCCGGACACGCCGGAACCACCTGCTCGACTCGCCAGAACCACCTGCCGGACACGCCAAAATCACCTGCCGGCTACGCCAGAACCACTCGGCAGAGACTCCGGAACCACCTCCAGGACAGACCGGAATCACCTGCCGGACACGCCGGGACCACCTGCTCGACTCGCCAGAACCACCTGCCGGACACGCCAAACTCACCAGCCGGCTACTCCACAACCACTTGTCGGACACTCCAGAATCACCTGCCGGGCATGTTGGAACCACCTCTCAGAGGTGCCACAACAACATGCTGGAGACTGCCGCAGCACCTGCTGAGAAGGCCGGAACCACCAGATCCACTCCCGAGGACCACCTGCTGGACACGCAAAAATCACCTGCTGGCTACGCCAGAACCACTCGGCAGACACTCCGGAATAAGCTGCCGGGCATGCCGGAACCACCTCTTAGACATGCCAGAAGGACGTGTCGGACACGCCGGAAACATATACCGGACAGCCCGGAACCACCTGCCAGACAGCCCGGAACCACTTGCTGAGCACGCCGGAGCCGCCTGCTCGATAGGCTGGAACCACCTGCCAGACAGGCCAAAATCAACAGCTGGCTATGCTAGAACCACCTGGCGGACAGTCCAAAATCACCTGCCTGGCATGCAGGAACCACCTCTCAGACGTAACAGAACCACGTTCCGGACACGCTGGAACCACATCCTGGACAGACTGGAACCACCTGCCAAGCCCTCCGGAACCACCTGCTCGACTGGCAGGACAATCGTGCCGGACACGCCAAAAGGAACTGCCGGCTACACCAGAACCACTTAACCGACACTCCAGAATCACCTGCCTGGCATGCCAGAACCACCTCTCAGATGTGCCAGAAGCACGTGCCGGACATGCCGGAACGACCTACGGGACAGACCGGAACCACCTGCCTGACATGCCGGAACCACCTGCCGAGCACGCCAGAGCCACCTGCTCCCCTTGCCGGAACCACCTGCCATACAGGCCAAAATCAACAGCTGGCTGTGCGAGAACCACCTGGGGGACAGTCCAGAATCACCTGCCAGCCATGGCGGAACCACCTCTCAGACGTAATAGAACCACGTTACGGACAATCTGGAAACACGTACTGGACAGACGGGTACCACCTGCTGGCCACGCCTTAACCACCTACCGAGCACGACGGAACCACCTGCCGGACACGCCAAAATCACCTGCGGGCTACTCCACAACCACTTGGAGGACTCTCCGGGATGACCTGCCGGGCATGCTGGAACCACCTCTCAGACGCGCCAGAACCATGTGGCAGAGAGTCCAGAATCACCTGCTGGGCATGTGGAACCACCGCTGAGACGTACCAGAACCACCTGCCGGACACGCCAAAATCTCCTGCCGGCTACTCCAGAACCACTTAACCGACACTCCAGAATCACCTGCCTGGCATGAGAGAACCACCTCTCAGACGTGCCAGAAGCACGTGCCGAAAATGCCGGGACGACCTACGGGACAGACCGGAACCACCTGCCTGACATGCCGGAACCACCTGCCGAGCACGCCAGAGCCACCTGCTCCCCTTGCCGGAACCACCTGCCAGACAGGCCAAAATCAACAGCTGGCTGTGCGAGAACCACCTGGGGGACAGTCCGGAATCACCTGCCAGCCATGGCGGAACCACCTCTCAGACGTACCAGAACCACGTGCCGGACAATCTGGAAACACGTACTGGACAGACTGGAACCACCTGCCGGCCAAGCCTGAACCACCTGCCGAGCACGACGGAACCACCTGCCGGACATGCCAAAATCACCTGCGGGCTACTCCACAACCACTTGGAGGACTCTCCGGGATGACCTGCCGGGCATGCTGGAACCACCTCTCAGACGCGCCAGAACCATGTGGCAGAGAGTCCGGAATCACCTGTTGGGCATGTGGAACCACCTCTGAGACGTACCAGAACCACCTGCCGGACACGGCAAAATCACCTGCCAGGTATGAGAGAACCATTTTGTGGACACTCCGAAATCATCTGCCGGACATGCCAGAACCAGCTCTCAGACACACCAGAACCACATGACGGACACGCCGGAAGCACCTGCTGAGCATGCCTGAGCCACCTGCTCGACTCGCAAGAAACACCTGCCGGACACGCCAAAATCACCTGCCGAGTACGCCTGAACCACTTGGCGGACACTCCGGAATCACAGGTCGGGCATGCCGGAACCACCTCTCAGACTTGCCAGAACCATGTTCCGGACACGCCGGTACCACCTGCCGAGTATGCCGGAACCACCTGATCCACTCCCGAGGACCACCTGCTGGACACGCCAAAATCACCTGCTGGCTACGCCAGAACCACTCGGCAGACACTCCGGAATAACCTGCCGGGCATGCCGGAACCACCTCTTAGACATGCCAGAAGGACGTGTCGGACACGCCGGAAACACCTACCGGACAGACCGGAACCACCTGCCAGACATCCCGGAACCACCTGCCGAGCACGCCAGAGCCGCCTGCTCGATAGGCCGGAACCACCTGCCAGACAGGCCAAAATCAACAGCTGGCTATGCTAGAAACACCTGGCAGACAGTCCAAAATCACCTGCCTGGCATGCAGGAACCACCTCTCAGACGTAACAGAACCACGTTCCGGACACGCTGGAACCACATCCTGGACAGACTGGAACCACCTGCCGAGCTCGCCGGAACCACCTGCTCGACTGGCAGGACAATCGTGCCGGACACGCCAAAAGGAACTGCCGGCTACACCAGAACCACTTAACCGACACTCCAGAATCACCTGCCTGGCATGCCAGAACCACCTCTCAGACGTGCTAGAAGCACGTGCCGGACATGCCGGAACGACCTACGGGACAGACCGGAACCACCTGCCTGACATGCCGGAACCACCTGCTGAGCACGCCAGAGCCACCTGCTCCCCTTGCCGGAACCACCTGCCACACAGGCCAAAATCAACAGCTGGCTGTGCGAGAACCACCTGGGGGACAGTCCGGAATCACCTGCCAGCCATGGCGGAACCACCTCTCAGACGTACCAGAACCACATGCCGGACAATCTGGAAACTCGTACTGGACAGACTGGAACCACCTGCCGGCCAAGCCTGAACCACCTGCCGAGCACGACGGAACCACCTGCCGGACACGCCAAAATCACCTGCGGGCTACTCCACAACCACTTGGAGGACTCTCCGGGATGACCTGCCGGGCATGCTGGAACCACCTCTCAGACGCGCCAGAACCATGTGGCAGACAGTCCGGAATCACCTGTTGGGCATGTGGAACAACCTCTGAGACGAACCAGAACCACCTGCCGGACACGCCAAAATCACCTGCCGGCTACGCCAGAACCACTTGGCGGACACTCCGGAATCACCTGCCGGGCATGCCAGCACAACCTCTCAGAAGTGCCAGAAGCACGTGCCGGACAGGCCGGAACCATCTCCCGGACAGACTTGAACCACAGGAAACACTCGCCGGAACCACCTGCTTGACTCACCGGTCCCACCTGCAGGACACACCAAAATCACCTGCCCGCTACACCAGAACCACTTGGCGCACAAGCCGGAATCACGTGAAGGGCATGCCGGCACAACCTCACAGACGTGCCAGAACCTCCTGCCGGACACCTCAGAACCACCTGCCAGACAGACTGCAACCACCTGCCGGACACGCGGGAACCACCGGCTCGACCCGCCGGAACCACTGCCAGACATGCAAAATCACCTGCCGGCTACACCAGAACCACTTGGCGAACACTCCGGAATCACCTGCCGGGCATGCCCGAACCACCTCTCAGACATGCCAGAACCACGTGCCAATGACACCAGAAGCACCTGCCGAGCATGCCGGAACCACCTGCTCGACTCGCCAGAACCACCTGCCAGTCATGCAAAAATCACCTGCCGGCTTCGCCACAACCAGTTGGTGAACACTTCTCCATCACCTGCCGGGCTTGCTGGAACCACCTGCCGGTCATGTCAAAATCACCTGCCAACTACGCCAGAACCACATGTCGACACTGCGGAAACACCTGTCGGGCCGGCCAGAACTACATCTCAGACGTGCCAGAACCTTGTGCGTGTGATGCCGGAACCACACCCCGAACAGACGGAAACCACCTGCCAGACCCGCCTGAACCACCTGCCGAGCACGCCGGAGCCACCTGTTCGACTCACCGGAAGCACCTGCCAGACAGGCCAAAATCAACAGCTGGCTATGCGAGAACCATCTGGCGGACAGTCCGGAATCACCTGCCGGGCATGCAGGAACCACCTCTCAGATGTAACGGAACCACGAGCCGGACACGCTGGAACCACGTCCTGGACAGACTGGAACCACCTGCCGAGCACTCCGGAACCACCTGCTCGACTCGCACGACCCACGTGCTGGACACGCCAAAATGAACTTTCGGCTACACCAGAACCACTTACCCGACACTCCAGAATCACCTGCCTGGCATGCCAGAACCACCTCTCACACGTTCCAGAAGCACGTGCCGGACATGCCGGAACGACCTATCGGACAGAACGGAACCACCTGCCAGACACGCCGGAACCACCTGCTGAACACGCCACAGCCACCTGCTCGACTCGCCGGATCCACCGGCCAGACAGGCCAATATCAACTGCTGGCTATGCCAGAACCACCTGGGGGACAGTCCGGAATCACCTGCCAGCCATGGCGGAACCACCTCTCAGACGTACAAGAACCGCGTGCCGGACAAGCTGGAAACACTTACTGGACAGACTGGAACCACCTGCCGGCCACGCCTGAACCACCTGCCGAGCACGATGGAACCACCTGCCGGACACGCCAAAATCACCTGCGGGCTACACCAGAACCACTTGGAGAACTCTCCGGGATGACCTGCCGGGCATGCTGGAACCACGTCTCAGACGTACCAGAAGCACGTGGCGGACACCCCAGCACCACCTGCCGGACAGACCGCAACCACCTGCCGGACAGGCCGGAACCACTGGCTCGACCCGCCAGAACCACCGCCGGATAGGCAAAATCACCTGCCGGCTACGCCAGACCCACTTGGCGAAAACTCCGGCATCACCTGCCGGGCATGCCGGAACCACCTCTCAGACATGCCAGAACCACGTGCCAATGACCCTGGAAGCACCTGCCGAGCACGCCGGAACCACCTGCTCGAATCGCCAGAACCACCTGCCGGACACGCCAAAATCACCTGCCGGCAACGCCACAACCACTCGGCAGACACTCCGGTATCAGCTGCCGGGCATGCCGGAACCACCTGCTGAACACGCCACAGCCACCTGCTCGACTCGCCGGATCCACCGTCCGGACAGGCCAATATCAACTGCTGGCTATGCCAGAACCACCTGGGGGACAGTCCGGAATCACCTGCCAGCCATGGCGGAACCACCTCTCAGACGTACAAGAACCACGTGCCGGACAAGCTGGAAACACTTACTGGACTGACTGGAACCACCTGCCGGCCATGCCTGAACCACCTGCCGAGCACGATGGAACCACCTGCCGGACACGCCAAAATCAACTGCGGGGTACACCAGAACCACTTGGAGAACTCTCCGGGATGACCTGCCGGGCATGCTGGAACCACCTCTCAGACGTACCAGAAGCACGTGGCGGACACCCCAGCACCACCTGCCGGACAGACCGCAACCACCTGCCGGACAGTCCGGAACCACCGGCTCGACCCGCCGGAACCACCGCCTGACATGCAGAATCACCTGCCGGCTACGCCAGAACCACTAGGCGAACACTCCGGAATCACCTGCCGGGCATGCCGGAACCACCTCTCAGACATGCCAGAACCACGTGCCAATGACCACGCCGGAACCACCTGCTCGACTCGCCAGAACCACCTGCCGGACACGCCAAAATCACTTGCCGGCTATGCCACAACCACTCGGCAGGCACTCCGGTATCAGCTGCCGGGCATGCCGGAACCACCTCTCAGAGGTGCCAGAACCACATGCCGGAGAGACTGGAAGCAACTGCCGAGCTCGCCGGAAACACCTGCTGGACATGCCGCAACCACCTGCCTGACAGTCCAAAATCATATGCCGGCTATGCCAAAACCACTTGGTGGACACTCCAGAATCACCTGGAGGGCATGCCGGAACCACGTCATGGACAGACTGCAAACACCTGCCGGACACGCCAGAACCACCTTCTCGACTCGCAAGAACCACCTGCCGGACACGCCAAAATCACCTGCCGGCTACGCCACAACCAGTTGGTGAACACTTCGGAATCACCTGCCACGCTTGCCGGAACCACCTGCCGGTCACGCCAAAATCACCTGCCGGCTACGCCAGAACCACTCGGCAGAGACTCCGGAACCACCTCCAGGACAGACCGGAATCACCTGCCGGACACGCCGGAACCACCTTCTCGACTCGCCAGAACCACCTGCCGGACACGACAAAATCACCTGCCGGCTACGCCACAACCAGTTGGTGAACACTTCGGAATCACCTGCCGCGCTTGCCGGAACCACCTGCCGGTCACGCCAAAATCACCTGCCGGCTACTCCAGAACCACTCAGCAGAGACTCCGGAACCACCTTCAGGACTGACCGGAATCACCTGCCGGACACGCCGGGACCACCTGCTTGACTGCGAGAACCACCTGCCGGACACGCCAAAATCACCAGCCGGCTACTCCACAACCACTTGTCGGACACTCCAGAATCACCTGCCGGGCATGTTGGAACCACCTCTCAGAGGTGCCACAACAACATGCTGGAGACTGCGGAAGCACCTGCTGAGAAGGCCGGAAGTTCCTGATCCACTCCACAAAACCACCTGCTGGACACGCCAAAATCACCTGCCGGCTACGCCACAACCATTTGGTGAACACTTCGGAATCAACTGCCGGGCTTGCTGGAAGCACCTGCCGGTCACGCCAATATCACCTGCCAGCTACACCAGAACCGCTTGGCGGACACTCCGGAAACACCTGTCGGGCCTGCCAGAACCACATCTCAGACGTGCCAGAACCATGTGCCCGAGATGCCGGAACCACACCCCGAACAGACTGAAACCACCTGCCAGACCCGCCTGAACCACCTGCCGAGCACACTGGAACCACCTGCTCGACTCGCCGGAACCACCTACCTGACACGCAAAAACCACCGGCCGGGTATGCCAGAACCACTTGGTGGTGACTCCGGAATCATCTGCCAGACATGCCAGAAGCAGCTCTCAGACACACCAGAACAACCTGCCGGAGACGCCAGAAGCACCTGCGGAGCATGCCTGAGCCACGTGCTCGACTCGCAAGAAACACCTGCCACACACGCCAAAATCACCTGCCTGCTACACCAGAAGCACTTGGCAGACAAGCCGGAATCACGTGAAGGGCATGCCGTCACAATCTCTCAGACGTGCCAGAACCTCGTGCCGGACACCCCAGAACACCCTGCCGGACAGACCGGAACCACCTGCCGGACACGCCGGAACCACCGGCGCGACTCGCCGCAACCACCCCCGGACATGCAAAAACACCTGCCGGCTACGCCAGAAACACTTGGCGAACACACCGGAATCCCCTGCCGGGCATGTCGGAAGCACCTCTCAGACATGTCAGAACCACGTGCCAAGGACACCGGAAGCACCTGCCGAGCACGCCGGAACCACCTGCTCGACTCGCCAGAACCACCTGCCGCACACGCCAGAATCACCTGCCAGGTATGCCAGAACCACTTTGTGGACACTCCGAAATCATCTGCCGGACATGCCAGAACCAGCTCTCAGACACACCAGAACCACATGCCGGACACGCCGGAAGCACCTGCTGAGCATGCCTGAGCCACCTGCTCGACTCGCAAGAAACACCTGCCGGACACGCCAAAATCACCTGCCGAGTACGCCAGAACCACTTGGCGGACACTCCGGAATCACAGGTCGGGCATGCCGGAACCACCTCTCAGACTTGCCAGAACCATGTTCCGGACACACCGGTACCACCTGCCGAGTATGCCGGAACCACCTGATCCACTCCCGAGGACCACCTGCTGGACACGCCAGAATCACCTGCTGTCTACGCCAGAACCACTCGGCAGACACTCCGGAATAACCTGCTGGGCATGCCGGAACCACCTCTTAGACATGCCAGAAGGACGTGTCGGACACGCCGGAAACACCTACCGGACAGACCGGAACCACCTGCCAGACATCCCGGAACCACCTGCCGAGCACGCCGGAGCCGCCTGCTCGATAGGCCGGAACCACCTGCCAGACAGGCCAAAATCAACAGCTGGCTATGCGAGAACCATCTGGCGGACAGTCCGGAATCACCTGCCGGGCATGCAGGAACCACCTCTCAGACGTAACGGAACCACGTTCCGGACACGCTGGAACCACATCCTGGACAGACTGGAACCACCTGCCGAGCTCGCCGGAACCACCTGCTCGACTGGCAGGATAATCGTGCCGGACACGCCAAAAGGAACTGCCGGCTACACGAGAACCACTTAACCGACACTCCAGAATCACCTGCCTGGCATGCCAGAACCACCTCTCAGACGTGCCAGAAGCACGTGCCGGACATGCCGGAACGACCTACGGGACAGACCGGAACCACCTGCCTGACATGCCGGAACCACCTGCCGAGCACGCCAGAGCCACCTGCTCCCCTTGCCGGAACCACCTGCCAGACAGGCCAAAATCAACAGCTGGCTGTGCGAGAACCACCTGGGGGACAGTCCGGAATCACCTGCCAGCCATGGCGGAACCACCTCTCAGACGTACCAGAACCACGTGCCGGACAATCTGGAAACACGTACTGGACAGACTGGAACCACCTGCCGGCCACGCCTGAACCACCTGCCGAGCACGACGGAACCACCTGCCGGACACGCCAAAATCACCTGCGGGCTACTCCACAACCACTTGGAGGACTCTCCGGGATGACCTGCCGGGCATGCTGGAACCACCTCTCAGACGCGCCAGAACCATGTGGCAGAGAGTCCAGAATCACCTGTTGGGCATGTGGAACCACCTCTGAGACGTACCAGAACCACCTGCCGGACACGCCAAAATCACCTTCCGGCTACGACAGAACCACTTGGCGGACACTCCGGAATCACCTGCCGGGCATGCCAGCACAACCTCTCAGAAGTGCCAGAAGCACGTGCCGGACAGGCCGGAGCCATCTCCCGGACAGACTGGAACCACAGGAAACACTCGCCGGAACCACCTGCTTGACTCACCGGTCCCACCTGCAGGACACACCAAAATCACCTGCCCGCTACACCAGAACCACTTGGGGGACAAGCCGGAATCACGTGAAGGGCATGCCGGCACAATCTCTCAGACGTGCCAGAACCTCGTGCCGGACACCCCAGAACACCCTGCCGGACAGACCGGAACCACCTGCCGGACACGCCGGAACCACCGGCGCGACTCGCCGCAACCACCCCCGGACATGCAAAAACACCTGCCGGCTACGCCAGAAACACTTGGCGAACACACCGGAATCCCCTGCCGGGCATGTCGGAAGCACCTCTCAGACATGTCAGAACCACGTGCCAAGGACACCGGAAGCACCTGCCGAGCACGCCGGAACCACCTGCTCGACTCGCCAGAACCACCTGCCGCACACGCCAGAATCACCTGCCAGGTATGCCAGAACCACTTTGTGGACACTCCGAAATCATCTGCCGGACATGCCAGAACCAGCTCTCAGACACACCAGAACCACATGCCGGACACGCCGGAAGCACCTGCTGAGCATGCCTGAGCCACCTGCTCGACTCGCAAGAAACACCTGCCGGACACGCCAAAATCACCTGCCGAGTACGCCAGAACCACTTGGCGGACACTCCGGAATCACAGGTCGGGCATGCCGGAACCACCTCTCAGACTTGCCAGAACCATGTTCCGGACACACCGGTACCACCTGCCGAGTATGCCGGAACCACCTGATCCACTCCCGAGGACCACCTGCTGGACACGCCAGAATCACCTGCTGTCTACGCCAGAACCACTCGGCAGACACTCCGGAATAACCTGCCGGGCATGCCGGAACCACCTCTTAGACATGCCAGAAGGACGTGTCGGACACGCCGGAAACACCTACCGGACAGACCGGAACAACCTGCCAGACATCCCGGAACCACCTGCCGAGCACGCCGGAGCCGCCTGCTCGATAGGCCGGAACCACCTGCCAGACAGGCCAAAATCAACAGCTGGCTATGCGAGAACCATCTGGCGGACAGTCCGGAATCACCTGCCGGGCATGCAGGAACCACCTCTCAGACGTAACGGAACCACGTTCCGGACACGCTGGAACCACATCCTGGACAGACTGGAACCACCTGCCGAGCTCGCCGGAACCACCTGCTCGACTGGCAGGATAATCGTGCCGGACACGCCAAAAGGAACTGCCGGCTACACGAGAACCACTTAACCGACACTCCAGAATCACCTGCCTGGCATGCCAGAACCACCTCTCAGACGTGCCAGAAGCACGTGCCGGACATGCCGGAACGACCTACGGGACAGACCGGAACCACCTGCCGGCCACGCCTGAACCACCTGCCGAGCACGACGGAACCACCTGCCGGACACGCCAAAATCACCTGCGGGCTACTCCACAACCACTTGGAGGACTCTCCGGGATGACCTGCCGGGCATGCTGGAACCACCTCTCAGACGCGCCAGAACCATGTGGCAGAGAGTCCAGAATCACCTGTTGGGCATGTGGAACCACCTCTGAGACGTACCAGAACCACCTGCCGGACACGCCAAAATCACCTTCCGGCTACGACAGAACCACTTGGCGGACACTCCGGAATCAGCTGCCGGGCATGCCAGCACAACCTCTCAGAAGTGCCAGAAGCACGTGCCGGACAGGCCGGAGCCATCTCCCGGACAGACTGGAACCACAGGAAACACTCGCCGGAACCACCTGCTTGACTCACCGGTCCCACCTGCAGGACACACCAAAATCACCTGCCCGCTACACCAGAACCACTTGGGGGACAAGCCGGAATCACGTGAAGGGCATGCCGGCACAACCTCACAGACGTGCCAGAACCTCCTGCCGGACACCTCAGAACCACCTGCCAGACAGACTGCAACCACCTGCCGGACACGCGGGAACGACAGGCTCGACCCCACGGAACCACTGCCAGACATGCAAAATCACCTGCCGGCTACACCAGAACCACTTGGCGAACACTCCGGAATCACCTGCCGGGCATGCCGGAACCACCTCTCAGACATGCCAGAACCACGTGCCAATGACCCCGGAAGCACCTGCCGAGCACGCCGGAACCACCTGCTCGACTCGCTAGAACCACCTGCCGGACACGCCAAAATCACCTGCCGGCTACGCCACAACCACTCGGCAGGCACTCCGGTATCAGCTGCCGGGCATGCCGGAACCACCTCTCAGAGGTGCCAGAACCACATGCCGGAGAGACTGGAAGCAAGTGCCGAGCTCGCCGGAAACACCTGCTGGACATGCCGCAACCACCTGCCTGACAGTCCAAAATCATATGCCGGCTATGCCAAAACCACTTGGTGGACACTCCAGAATCACCTGGAGGGCATGCCGGAACCACGTCATGGACAGACTGCAAACACCTGCCGGACACGCCAGAACCACCTTCTCGACTCGCCAGAACCACCTGCCGGACACGCCAAAATCACCTGCCGGCTACGCCAGAACCACTCGGCAGAGACTCAGGAACCACCTCCAGGACAGACCGGAATCACCTAACGGACACGCCGGAACCACCTGCTCGACTCGCCAGAACCACCTGCCGGACACGCCAAAATCACCTGCCGGCTACGCCAGAACCACTCTGCAGAGACTCCGGAACCACCTCCAGGACAGACCGGAATCACCTGCCGGACACGCCGGGACCACCTGCTTGACTCGCCAGAACCACCTGCCGGACACGCAAAAATCACCAGCCGGCTACTCCACAACCACTTGTCGGACACTCCAGAATCACCTGCCGGGCATGTTGGAACCACCTCTCAGAGGTGCCTCAACAACATGCTGGAGACGGCGGAAGCACCTGCTGAGAATGCCGGAAGTTCCTGATCCACTCCACAGAACCACCTGCTGGACACGCCAAAATCACCTGCCGGCTACGCCACAACCAGTTGGTGAACACTTCGGAATCAACTGCCGGGCTTGCTGGAAGCACCTGCCGGTCACGCCAATATCACCTGCCAGCTACGCCAGAACCGCTTGGCGGACACTCCGGAAACACCTGTCGGGCCTGCCAGAACCACATCTCAGACGTGCCAGAACCATGTGCCCGAGATGCCGGAACCACACCCCGAACAGACTGAAACCACCTGCCAGACGCGCCTGAACCACCTGCCGAGCACACTGGAACCACCTGCTCGACTCGCCGGAACCACCTACCTGACACGCAAAAACCACCGGCCGGGTATGCCAGAACCACTTGGTGGTCACTCCGGAATCATCTGCCAGACATGCCAGAAGCAGCTCTCAGACACACCAGAACAACCTGCCGGAGACGCCAGAAGCACCTGCTGAGCATGCCTGAGCCACCTGCTCGACTCGCAAGAAACACCTGCCAGACGCGCCAAAATCACCTGCCTGCTACACCAGAAGCACTTGGCAGACAAGCCGGAATCACGTGAAGGGCATGCCGTCACAATCTCTCAGACGTGCCAGAACCTCGTGCCGGACACCCCAGAACACCCTGCCGGACAGACCGGAACCACCTGCCGGACACGCCGGAACCACGGGCGCGACTCGCCGGAACCACCCCCGGACATGCAAAAACACCTGCCGGCTACGCCAGAAACACTTGGCGAACACACCGGAATCACCTGCCGGGCATGTCGGAAGCACCTCTCACACATGTCAGAACCACGTGCCAATGACCCCGTAAGCACCTGCCGAGCATGCCGGAACCACCTGCTCGACTCTCCAGAACCACCTGCCAGTCATGCAAAAATCACCTGCCGGCTTCGCCACAACCAGTTGGTGAACACTTCCCCATCACCTGCCGGGCTTGCTGGAACCACCTGCCGGTCATGTCAAAATCACCTGCCAACTACGCCAGAACCACTTGTCGACACTGCGGAAACACCTGTCGGGCCGGCCAGAACTACATCTCAGACGTGCCAGAACCTTGTGCGTGTGATGCCGGAACCACACCCCGAACAGACGGAGACCACCTGCCAGACCCGCCTCAACCACCTGCCGAGCACGCCGGAGCCACCTGTTCGACTCACCGGAAGCACCTGCCAGACAGGCCAAAATCAACAGCTGGCTATGCGAGAAGCATCTGGCGGACAGTCCGGAATCACCTGCCGGGCATGCAGGAACCACCTCTCAGATGTAACGGAACCACGAGCCGGACACGCTGGAACCACGTCCTGGACAGACTGGAACCACCTGCCGAGCACTCCGGAACCACCTGCTCGACTCGCACGACCCACGTGCTGGACACGCCAAAATGAACTTTCGGCTACACCAGAACCACTTACCCGACACTCCAGAATCACCTGCCTGGCATGCCAGAACCACCTCTCACACGTTCCAGAAGCATGTGCCGGACATGCCGGAACGACCTATCGGACAGAACGGAACCACCTGCCAGACACGCCGGAACCACCTGCTGAACACGCCACAGCCACCTGCTCGACTCGCCGGATCCACCGGCCGGACAGGCCAATATCAACTGCTGGCTATGCCAGAACCACCTGGGGGACAGTCCGGAATCACCTGCCAGCCATGGCGGAACCACCCCTCAGACGTACAAGAACCACGTGCCGGACAAGCTGGAAACACTTACTGGACAGACTGGAACCACCTGCCGGCCACGCCTGAACCACCTGCCGAGCACGATGGAACCACCTGCCGGACACGCCAAAATCAACTGCGGGGTACACCAGAACCACTTGGAGAACTCTCCGGGATGACCTGCCGGGCATGCTGGAACCACCTCTCAGACGTACCAGAAGCACGTGGCGGACACCCCAGCACCACCTGCCGGACAGACCGCAACCACCTGCCGGACAGGCCGGAACCACCGGCTCGACCCGCCGGAACCACCGCCGGACATGCAAAATCACCTGCCGGCTACGCCAGATCCACTTGGCGAACACTCCGGAATCACCTGCCGGGCATGCCGGAACCACCTCTCAGACATGCCAGAACCACGTGCTAATGACCCCGGAAGCACCTGACGAGCACTCCGGAACCACCTGCTCGACTCGCCAGAACCACCTGCCGGACACGCCAAAATCACCTGCCGGCTACGCCACAACCTCTCGGCAGGCACTCCGGTATCAGCTGCCGGGCATGCCGGAACCACCTCTCAGAGGTGCCAGAACCACATGCCGGAGAGACTGGAAGCAACTGCCGAGCTCGCCGGAAACACCTGCTGGACATGCCGGAACCACCTGCCTGACAGTCCAAAATCATATGCCGGCTATGCCAAAACCACTTGGTGGACACTCCAGAATCACCTGGAGGGCATGCCGGAACCACGTCATGGACAGACTGCAAACACCTGCCGGACACGCCAGAACCACCTTCTCGACTCGCCAGAACCACCTGCCGGACACGCCAAAATCACCTGCCGGCTACGCCACAACCAGTTGGTGAACACTTCGGAATCACCTGCCGCGCTTGCCGGAACTACCTGCCGGTCACGCCAAAATCACCTGCCGGCTACGCCAGAACCACTCGGCAGAGACTCCGGAACCACCTCCAGGACAGACCGGAATCACCTGCCGGACAAGCCGGAACCACCTGCTTGACTCGCCAGAACCACCTGCCGGACACGCCAAAATCACAAGCCGGCTACTCCACAACCACTTGTCGGACACTCCAGAATCACCTGCCGGGCATGCTGGAACCACCTCTCAGACGCGCCACAACCATGTGGCAGAGAGTCCAGAATCACCTGTTGGGCATGTGGAACCACCTCTGAGACGTACCAGAACCACCTGCCGGACACGCCAAAATCTCCTGCCGGCTACTCCAGAACCACTTAACCGACACTCCAGAATCACCTGCCTGGCATGAGAGAACCACCTCTCAGACGTGCCAGAAGCACGTGCCGAAAATGCCGGGACGACCTACGGGACAGACCGGAACCACCTGCCTGACATGCCGGAACCACCTGCCGAGCACGCCGGAGCCACCTGCTCGACTCGCCAGAACCACCTGCCGCACACGCCAAAATCACCTGCCAGGTATGCCAGAACCACTTTGTGGACACTCCGAAATCATCTGCCGGACATGCCAGAACCAGCTCTCAGACACACCAGAACCACATGCCGGACACGCCGGAAGCACCTGCTGAGCATGCCTGAGCCACCTGCTCGACTCGCAAGAAACACCTGCCGGACATGCCAAAATCACCTGCCGAGTACGCCAGAACCACTCGGCAGACACTCCGGAATAACCTGCCGGGCATGCCGGAACCACCTCTTAGACATGCCAGAAGGACGTGTCGGACACGCCGGAAACACCTACCGGACAGACCGGAACCACCTGCCAGACATCCCGGAACCACCTGCCGAGCACGCCGGAGCCGCCTGCTCGATAGGCTGGAACCACCTGCCAGACAGGCCAAAATCAACAGCTGGCTGTGTGAGAACCATCTGGCGGACAGTCCGGAATCACCTGCTGGGCATGCAGGAACCACCTCTCAGATGTAACGGAACCACGAACCGGACAAGCTGGAAACATGTACTGGACAGACTGGAACCACCTGCCGGCCACGCCTGAACCACCTGCTGAGCACGATGGAACCACCTGCCGGACACGACAAAATCACCTGCGGGCTACTCCACAACCACTTGGAGGACTCTCCGGGATGACCTGCCGGGCATGCTGGAGCCACCTCTCAGACGCGCCAGAACCATGTGGCAGAGAGTCCGGAATCACCTGTTGGGCATGTGGAACCACTTCTGAGACGTACCAGAACCACCTACCGGACACGCCAAAATCACCTGCCGGCTACGCCAGAACCACTTGGCGGACACTCCGGAATCAGCTGCCGGGCATGCCGGCACAACCTCTCAGAAGTGCCAGAAGCACGTGCCGGACAGGCCGGAACCATCTCCCGGACAGCCTGGAACCACAGGAATCACTCGCCGGAACCACCTGTTTGACTCACCGGTCCCACCTGCAGGACACACCAAAATCACCTGCCCGCTACACCAGAACCACTTGGGGCAAAAGCCGGAATCACGTGAAGGGCATGCCGGCACAACCTCACAGACGTGCCAGAACCTCCTGCCGGACACCTCAGAACCACCTGCCAGACAGACTGCAACCACCTGCCGGACACGCGGGAAGCACCGGCTCGACCCGCCGGAACCACTGCCAGACATGCAAAATCACCTGCCGGCTACACCAGAACCACTTGGCAAACACTCCGGAATCACCTGCCGGGCATGCCGGAACCACCTCTCAGACATGCCAGAACCACGTGCCAATGACACCAGAAGCACCTGCCGAGCATGCCGGAACCACCTGCTCGACTCGCCAGAACCACCTGCCAGTCATGCAAAAATCACCTGCCGGCTTCGCCACAACCAGTTGGTGAACACTTCCCCATCACCTGCCGGGCTTGCTGGAACCACCTGCCGGTCATGTCAAAATCACCTGCCAACTACGCCAGAACCACTTGTCGACACTGCGGAAACACCTGTTGGGCCGGCCAGAACTACATCTCAGACGTGCCAGAACCTTCTGCGTGTGATGCCGGAACCACACCCCGAACAGACGGAGACCACCTGCCAGACCCGCCTGAACCACCTGCCGAGCACGCCGGAGCCACCTGTTCGACTCACCGGAAGCACCTGCCAGACAGGCCAAAATCAACAGCTGGCTATGCGAGAACCATCTGGCGGACAGTCCGGAATCACCTGCTGGGCATGCAGGAACCACCTCTCAGATGTAACGGAACCACGAGCCGGACACGCTAGAAACACGTCCTGGACAGACTGGAACCACCTGCCGAGCACTCCGGAACCACCTGCTCGCCTCGCACGACCCACGTGCTGGACACGCCAAAATGAACTTTCGGCTACACCAGAACCACTTACCCGACACTCCAGAATCACCTGCCTGGCATGCCAGAACCACCTCTCACACGTTCCAGAAGCACGTGCCGGACATGCCGGAACGACCTATCGGACAGAACGGAACCACCTGCCAGACACGCCGGAACCACCTGCTGAACACGCCACAGCCACCTGCTCGACTCGCCGGATCCACCGGCCGGACAGGCCAATATCAACTGCTGGCTATGCCAGAACCACCTGGGGGACAGTCTGGGATCACCTGCCAGCAATGGCGGAACCACCTCTCAGACGTACAAGAACCACGTGCCGGACAAGCTGGAAACACTTACTGGACAGACTGGAACCACCTGCCGGCCACGCCTGAACCACCTGCCGAGCACGACGGAACCACCTGCCGGACACGCCAAAATCACCTGCGGGGTACACCAGAACCACTTGGAGAACTCTCCGGGATGACCTGCCGGGCATGCTGGAACCACCTCTCAGACGTACCAGAAGCACGTGGCGGACACCCCAGCACCACCTGCCGGACAGACCGCAACCACCTGCCGGACAGGCCGGAACCACCGGCTCGACCCGCCGGAACCACCGCCGGACATGCAAAATCACCTGCCGGCTACGCCAGAACCACTTGGCGAACACTAAGGAATCACCTGCCGGGCATGCCGGAACCACCTCTCAGACATGCCAGAACCACGTGCCAATGACCCCGGAAGCACCTGCCGAGCACGCCGGAACCACCTGCTCGACTCGCCAGAACCATCTGCCGGACACGCCAAAATCACCTGCCGGCTACGCCACAACCACTCGGCAGGCACTCCGGTATCAGCTGCCGGGCATGCCAGAACCACCTCTCAGAGGTGCCAGAACCACATGCCGGAGAGACTGGAAGCAACTGCCGAGCTCGCCGGAAACACCTGCTGGACATGCCGGAACCACCTGCCTGACAGTCCAAAATCATATGCCGGCTATGCCAAAACCACTTGGTGGACACTCCAGAATCACCTGGAGGGCATGCCGGAACCACGTCATGGACAGACTGCAAACACCTGCCGGACACGCCAGAACCACCTTCTCGACTCGCCAGAACCACCTGCCGGACACGCCAAAATCACCTGCCGGCTACGCCACAACCAGTTGGTGAACACTTCGGAATCACCTGCCACGCTTGCCAGAACCACCTGCGGGTCACGCCAAAATCACCTGCCGGCTACGCCAGAACCACTCTGCAGAGACTCCGGAACCACCTCCAGGACAGACCAGAATCACCTGCCGGACACGCCGGGACCACCTGCTTGACTCGCGAGAACCACCTGCCGGACACGCCAAAATCACCAGCCGGCTACTCCACAACCACTTGTCGGACACTCCAGAATCACCTGCCGGGCATGTTGGAACCACCTCTCAGAGGTGCCACAACAACATGCTGGAGACTGCGGAAGCACCTGCTGAGAAGGCCAGAAGTTCCTGATCCACTCCACAGAACCACCTGCTGGACACGCCAAAATCACCCGCCGGCTACGCCACAACCAGTTGGTGAACACTTCGGAATCAACTGCCGGGCTTGCTGGAAGCACCTGCCGGTCACGCCAATATCACCTGCCAGCTACACCAGAACCGCTTGGCGGACACTCCGGAAACACCTGTCGGGCCTGCCAGAACCACATCTCAGACGTGCCAGAACCATGTGCCCGAGATGCCGGAACCACACCCCGAACAGACTGAAACCACCTGCCAGACCCGCCTGAACCACCTGCCGAGCACACTGGAACCACCTGCTCGACTCGCCGGAACCACCTACCTGACACGCAAAAACCACCGGCCGGGTATGCCAGAACCACTTGGTGGTCACTCCGGAATCATCTGCCAGACATGCCAGAAGCAGCTCTCAGACACACCAGAACAACCTGCCGGAGACGCCAGAAGCACCTGCGGAGCATGCCTGAGCCACGTGCTCGACTCGCAAGAAACACCTGCCACACACGCCAAAATCACCTGCCTGCTACACCAGAAGCACTTGGCAGACAAGCCGGAATCACGTGAAGGGCATGCCGTCACAATCTCTCAGACGTGCCAGAACCTCGTGCCGGACACCCCAGAACACCCTGCCGGACAGACCGGAACCACCTGCCGGACACGCCGGGACCACCTGCTCGACTCGCCAGAACCACCTGCCGGACACGCCAAACTCACCAGCCGGCTACTCCACAACCACTTGTCGGACACTCCAGAATCACCTGCCGGGCATGTTGGAACCACCTCTCAGAGGTGCCACAACAACATGCTGGAGACTGCCGAAGCACCTGCTGAGAAGGCCGGAACCACCTGATCCACTCCCGAGGACCACCTGCTGGACACGCAAAAATCACCTGCTGGCTACGCCAGAACCACTCGGCAGACACTCCGGAATAACCTGCCGGGCATGCCGGAACCACCTCTTAGACATGCCAGAAGGACGTGTCGGACACGCCGGAAACATATACCGGACAGCCCGGAACCACCTGCCAGACAGCCCGGAACCACTTGCTGAGCACGCCGGAGCCGCCTGCTCGATAGGCCGGAACCACCTGCCAGACAGGCCAAAATCAACAGCTGGCTATGCTAGAAACACCTGGCGGACAGTCCAAAATCACCTGCCTGGCATGCAGGAACCACCTCTCAGACGTAACAGAACCACGTTCCGGACACGCTGGAACCACATCCTGGACAGACTGGAACCACCTGCCAAGCCCTCCGGAACCACCTGCTCGACTGGCAGGACAATCGTGCCGGACACGCCAAAAGGAACTGCCGGCTACACCAGAACCACTTAACCGACACTCCAGAATCACCTGCCTGACATGCCAGAACCACCTCTCAGACGTGCCAGAAGCACGTGCCGGACATGCCGGAACGACCTACGGGACAGACCGGAACCACCTGCCTGACATGCCGGAACCACCTGCCGAGCACGCCAGAGCCACCTGCTCCCCTTGCCGGAACCACCTGCCATACAGGCCAAAATCAACAGCTGGCTGTGCGAGAACCACCTGGGGGACAGTCCAGAATCACCTGCCAGCCATGGCGGAACCACCTCTCAGACGTAATAGAACCACGTTACGGACAATCTGGAAACACGTACTGGACAGACGGGTACCACCTGCTGGCCACGCCTTAACCACCTACCGAGCACGACGGAACCACCTGCCGGACACGCCAAAATCACCTGCGGGCTACTCCACAACCACTTGGAGGACTCTCCGGGATGACCTGCCGGGCATGCTGGAACCACCTCTCAGACGCGCCACAACCATGTGGCAGAGAGTCCAGAATCACCTGCTGGGCATGTGCAACCACCTCTGAGACGTACCAGAACCACCTGCCGGACACGCCAAAATCTCCTGCCGGCTACTCCAGAACCACTTAACCGACACTCCAGAATCACCTGCCTGGCATGAGAGAACCACCTCTCAGACGTGCCAGAAGCACGTGCCGAAAATGCCGGGACGACCTACGGGACAGACCGGAACCACCTGCCTGACATGCCGGAACCACCTGCCGAGCACGCCAGAGCCACCTGCTCCCCTTGCCGGAACCACCTGCCAGACAGGCCAAAATCAACAGCTGGCTGTGCGAGAACCACCTGGGGGACAGTCCGGAATCACCTGCCAGCCATGGCGGAACCACCTCTCAGACGTACCAGAACCACATGCCGGACAATCTGGAAACACGTACTGGACAGACTGGAACCACCTGCCGGCCAAGCCTGAACCACCTGCCGAGCACGACGGAACCACCTGCCGGACATGCCAAAATCACCTGCGGGCTACTCCACAACCACTTGGAGGACTCTCCGGGATGACCTGCCGGGCATGCTGGAACCACCTCTCAGACGCGCCAGAACCATGTGGCAGAGAGTCCGGGATCACCTGTTGGGCATGTGGAACCACCTCTGAGACGTACCAGAACCACCTGCCGGACAGGGCAAAATCACCTGCCAGGTATGAGAGAACCATTTTGTGGACACTCCGAAATCATCTGCCGGACATGCCAGAACCAGCTCTCAGACACACCAGAACCACATGCCGGACACGCCGGAAGCACCTGCTGAGCATGCCTGAGCCACCTGCTCGACTCGCAAGAAACACCTGCCGGACACGCCAAAATCACCTGCCGAGTACGCCTGAACCACTTGGCGGACACTCCGGAATCACAGGTCGGGCATGCCGGAACCACCTCTCAGACTTGCCAGAACCATGTTCCGGACACGCCGGTACCACCTGCCGAGTATGCCGGAACCACCTGATCCACTCCCGAGGACCACCTGCTGGACACGCCAAAATCACCTGCTGGCTACGCCAGAACCACTCGGCAGACACTCCGGAATAAGCTGCCGGGCATGCCGGAACCACCTCTTAGACATGCCAGAAGGACGTGTCGGACACGCCGGAAACACCTACCGGACAGACCGGAACCACCTGCCAGACATCCCGGAACCACCTGCCGAGCACGCCGGAGCCGCCTGCTCGATAGGCCGGAACCACCTGCCACACAGGCCAAAATCAACAGCTGGCTATGCTAGAAACACCTGGCAGACAGTCCAAAATCACCTGCCTGGCATGCAGGAACCACCTCTCATACGTAACAGAACCACGTTCCGGACACGCTAGAACCACATCCTGGACAGACTGGAACCACCTGCCGAGCTCGCCGGAACCACCTGCTCGACTGGCAGGACAATCGTGCCGGACACGCCAAAAGGAACTGCCGGCTACACCAGAACCACTTAACCGACACTCCAGAATCACCTGCCTGGCATGCCAGAACCACCTCTCAGACGTGCTAGAAGCACGTGCCAGACATGCCGGAACGACCTACGGGACAGACCGGAACCACCTGCCTGACATGCCGGAACCACCTGCTGAGCACGCCAGAGCCACCTGCTCCCCTTGCCGGAACCACCTGCCAGACAGGCCAAAATCAACAGCTGGCTGTGCGAGAACCACCTGGGGGACAGTCCGGAATCACCTGCCAGCCATGGCGGAACCACCTCTCAGACGTACCAGAACCACATGCCGGACAATCTGGAAACTCGTACTGGACAGACTGGAACCACCTGCCGGCCAAGCCTGAACCACCTGCCGAGCACGACGGAACCACCTGCCGGACACGCCAAAATCACCTGCGGGCTACTCCACAACCACTTGGAGGACTCTCCGGGATGACCTGCCGGGCATGCTGGAACCACCTCTCAGACGCGCCAGAACCATGTGGCAGACAGTCCGGAATCACCTGTTGGGCATGTGGAACCACCTCTGAGACGTACCAGAACCACCTGCCGGACACGCCAAAATCACCTGCCGGCTACGCCAGAACCACTTGGCGGACACTCCGGAATCACCTGCCGGGCATGCCAGCACAACCTCTCAGAAGTGCCAGAAGCACGTGCCGGACAGGCCGGAACCATCTCCCGGACAGACTGGAACCACAGGAAACACTCGCCGGAACCACCTGCTTGACTCACCGGTCCCACCTGCAGGACACACCAAAATCACCTGCCCGCTACACCAGAACCACTTGGGGGACAAGCCGGAATCACGTGAAGGGCATGCCGGCACAACCTCACAGACGTGCCAGAACCTCCTGCCGGACACCTCAGAACCACCTGCCAGACAGACTGCAACCACCTGCCGGACACGCGGGAACCACCGGCTCGACCCGCCGGAACCACTGCCAGACATGCAAAATCACCTGCCGGCTACACCAGAACCACTTGGCGAACACTCCGGAATCACCTGCCGGGCATGCCCGAACCACCTCTCAGACATGCCAGAACCACGTGCCAATGACACCAGAAGCACCTGCCGAGCATGCCGGAACCACCTGCTCGACTCGCCAGAACCACCTGCCAGTCATGCAAAAATCACCTGCCGGCTTCGCCACAACCAGTTGGTGAACACTTCTCTATCACCTGCCGGGCTTGCTGGAACCACCTGCCGGTCATGTCAAAATCACCTGCCAACTACGCCAGAACCACTTGTCGACACTGCGGAAACACCTGTCGGGCCGGCCAGAACTACATCTCAGACGTGCCAGAACCTTGTGCGTGTGATGCCGGAACCACACCCCGAACAGACGGAAACCACCTGCCAGACCCGCCTGAACCACCTGCCGAGCACGCCGGAGCCACCTGTTCGACTCACCGGAAGCACCTGCCAGACAGGCCAAAATCAACAGCTGGCTATGCGAGAACCATCTGGCGGACAGTCCGGAATCACCTGCCGGGCATGCAGGAACCACCTCTCAGATGTAACGGAACCACGAGCCGGACACGCTGGAACCACGTCCTGGACAGACTGGAACCACCTGCCGAGCACTCCGGAACCACCTGCTCGACTCGCACGACCCACGTGCTGGACACGCCAAAATGAACTTTCGGCTACACCAGAACCACTTACCCGACACTCCAGAATCACCTGCCTGGCATGCCAGAACCACCTCTCACACGTTCCAGAAGCACGTGCCGGACATGCCGGAACGACCTATCGGACAGAACGGAACCACCTGCCAGACACGCCGGAACCACCTGCTGAACACGCCACAGCCACCTGCTCGACTCGCCGGATCCACCGGCCGGACAGGCCAATATCAACTGCTGGCTATGCCAGAACCACCTGGGGGACAGTCTGGAATCACCTGCCAGCCATGGCGGAACCACCTCTCAGACGTACAAGATCCGCGTGCCGGACAAGCTGGAAACACTTACTGGACAGACTGGAACCACCTGCCGGCCACGCCTGAACCACCTGCCGAGCACGATGGAACCACCTGCCGGACACGCCAAAATCACCTGCGGGCTACACCAGAACCACTTGGAGAACTCTCCGGGATGAACAGCCGGGCATGCTGGAACCACGTCTCAGACGTACCAGAAGCACGTGGCGGACACCCCAGCACCACCTGCCGGACAGACCGCAACCACCTGCCGGACAGGCCGGAACCACTGGCTCGACCCGCCAGAACCACCGCCGGATATGCAAAATCACCTGCCGGCTACGCCAGAACCACTTGGCGAAAACTCCGGCATCACCTGCCGGGCATTCCGGAACCACCTCTCAGACATGCCAGAACCACGTGCCAATGACCCTGGAAGCACCTGCCGAGCACGCCGGAACCACCTGCTCGAATCGCCGGAACCACCTGCCGGACACGCCAAAATCACCTGCCGGCAACGCCACAACCACTCGGCAGACACTCCGGTATCAGCTGCCGGGCATGCCGGAACCACCTGCTGAACACGCCACAGCCACCTGCTCGACTCGCCGGATCCACCGTCCGGACAGGCCAATATCAACTGCTGGCTATGCCAGAACCACCTGGGGGACAGTCCGGAATCACCTGCCAGCCATGGCGGAACCACCTCTCAGACGTACAAGAACCACGTGCCGGACAAGCTGGAAACACTGGACTGACTGGAACCACCTGCCGGCCATGCCTGAACCACCTGCCGAGCACGATGGAACCACCTGCCGGACACGCCAAAATCAACTGCGGGGTACACCAGAAACAATTGGAGAACTCTCCGGGATGACCTGCCTGGCATGCTGGAACCACCTCTCAGACGTACCAGAAGCACGTGGCGGACACCCCAGCACCACCTGCCGGACAGACCGCAACCACCTGCCGGACAGTCCGGAACCACCGGCTCGACCCGCCGGAACCACCGCCGGACATGCAGAATCACCTGCCGGCTACGCCAGAACCACTAGGCGAACACTCCGGAGTCACCTGCCGGGCATGCCGGAACCACCTCTCAGACATGCCAGAACCACGTGCCAATGACCACGCCGGAACCACCTGCTCGACTCGCCAGAACCACCTGCCGGACATGCCAAAATCACCTGCCGGCTATGCCACAACCACTCGGCAGGCACTCCGGTATCAGCTGCCGGGCATGCCGGAACCACCTCTCAGAGGTGCCAGAACCACATGCCGGAGAGACTGGAAGCAACTGCCGAGCTCGCCGGAAACACCTGCTGGACATGCCGCAACCACCTGCCTGACAGTCCAAAATCATATGCCGGCTATGCCAAAACCACTTGGTGGACACTCCAAAATCACCTGGAGGGCATGCCGGAACCACGTCATGGACAGACTGCAAACACGTGCCGGACACGCCAGAACCACCTTCTCGACTCGCCAGAACCACCTGCCAGACACGCCAAAATCACCTGCCGGCTACGCCACAACCAGTTGGTGAACACTTCGGAATCACCTGCCGCGCTTGCCGGAACCACCTGCCGGTCACGCCAAAATCACCTGCCGGCTACGCCAGAACCACTCGGCAGAGACTCCGGAACCACCTCCAGGGCAGACCGGAATCAACTGCCGGACACGCCGGAACCACCTTCTCGACTCGCCAGAACCACCTGCCGGACACGCCAAAATCACCTGCCGGCTACGCCACAACCAGTTGGTGAACACTTCGGAATCACCTGCCGCGCTTGCCGGAACCACCTGCCGGTCACGCCAAAATCACCTGCCGGCTACTCCAGAACCACTCAGCAGAGACTCCGGAACCACCTTCAGGACTGACCGGAATCACCTGCCGGACACGCCGGGACCACCTGCTTGACTCGCCAGAACCACCTGCCGGACACGCCAAAATCACCAGCCGGCTACTCCACAACCACTTGTCGGACACTCCAGAATCACCTGCCGGGCATGTTGGAACCAGCTCTCAGAGGTGCCACAACAACATGCTGGAGACTGCGGAAGCACCTGCTGAGAAGGCCGGAAGTTCCTGATCCACTCCACAGAACCACCTGCTGGACACGCCAAAATCACCTGCCGGCTACGCCACAACCAGTTGGTGAACACTTCGGAATCAACTGCCGGGCTTCCTGGAAGCACCTGCCGGTCACGCCAATATCAACTGCCAGCTACGCCAGAACCGCTTGGCGGACACTCCGGAAACACCTGTCGGGCCTGCCAGAACCACATCTCAGACGTGCCAGAACCATGTGCCCGAGATGCCGGAACCACACCCCGAACAGACGGAAACCACCTGCCAGACCCGCCTGAACCACCTGCCGAGCACACTGGAACCACCTGCTCGACTCGCCGGAACCACCTACCTGACATGCAAAAACCACCGGCCGGGTATGCCAGAACCACTTGGTGGTCACTCCGGAATCATCTGCCAGACATGCCAGAAGCAGCTCTCAGACACACCAGAACAACCTGCCGGAGACGCCAGAAGCACCTGCGGAGCATGCCTGAGCCACGTGCTCAATTCACAAGAAACACCTGCCGCACACGCCAAAATCACCTGCCTGCTACACCAGAAGCACTTGGCAGACAAGCCGGAATCACGTGAAGGGCATGCCGTCACAATCTCTCAGACGTGCCAGAACCTCGTGCCGGACACCCCAGAACACCCTGCCGGACAGACCGGAACCACCTGCCGGACACGCCGGAACCACCGGCGCGACTCGCCGGAACCACCCCCGGACATGCAAAATCACCTGCCGGCTACGCCAGAAACACTTGGCGAACACACCGGAATCACCTGCCGGGCATGTCGGAAGCACCTCTCAGACATGTCAGAACCAAGTGCCAAGGACACCGGAAGCACCTGCCGAGCACGCCGGAACCACCTGCTCGACTCGCCAGAACCACCTGCCGCACACGCCAAAATCACCTGCCAGGTATGCCAGAACCACTTTGTGGACACTCCGAAATCATCTGCCGGACATGCCAGAACCAGCTCTCAGACACCCCAGAACCACATGCCGGACACGCCGGAAGCACCTGCTGAGCATGCCTGAGCCACCTGCTCGACTCGCAAGAAACACCTGCCAGACACGCCAAAATCACCTGCCGAGTACGCCAGAACCACTTGGCGGACACTCCGGAATCACAGGTCGGGCATGCCGGAACCACCTCTCAGACTTGCCAAAAACATGTTCCGGACACGCCGGTACCACCTGCCGAGTATGCCGGAACCACCTGATCCACTCCCGAGGACCACCTGCTGGACACGCCAGAATCACCTGCTGGCTACGCCAGAACCACTCGGCAGACACTCCGGAATAACCTGCCGGGCATGCCGGAACCACCTCTTAGACATGCCAGAAGGACGTGTCGGACACGCCGGAAACACCTACCGGACAGACCGGAACCACCTGCCAGACATCCCGGAACCACCTGCCGAGCACGCCGGAGCCGCCTGCTCGACAGGCCGGAACCACCTGCCAGACAGGCCAAAATCAACAGCTTGCTATGCGAGAACCATCTGGCGGACAGTCCGGAATCACCTGCTGGGCATGCAGGAACCACCTCTCAGACGTAACGGAACCACGTTACGGACACGCTGGAACCACATCCTGGACAGACTGGAACCACCTGCCGAGCTCGCCGGAACCACCTGCTCGACTGGCAGGACAATCGTGCCGGACACGCCAAAAGGAACTGCCGGCTACACCAGAACCACTTAACCGACACTCCAGAATCACCTGCCTGGCATGCCAGAACCACCTCTCAGACGTGCCAGAAGCACGTGCCGGACATGCCGGAACGACCTACGGGACAGACCGGAACCACCTGCCTGACATGCCGGAACCACCTGCCGAGCACGCCATAGCCACCTGCTCCTCTTGCCGGAACCACCTGCCAGACAGGCCAAAATCAACAGCTGGCTGTGCGAGAACCACCTGGGGGACAGTCCGGAATCACCTGCCAGCCATGGCGGAACCACCTCTCAGACGTACCAGAACCACGTGCCGGACAATCTGGAAACACGTACTGGACAGACTGGAACCACCTGCCGGCCACGCCTGAACCACCTGCCGAGCACGACGGAACCACCTGCCGGACACGCCAAAATCACCTGCGGGCTACTCCACAACCACTTGGAGGACTCTCCGGGATGACCTGCCGGGCATGCTGGAACCACCTCTCAGACGCGCCAGAACCATGTGGCAGAGAGTCCAGAATCACCTGTTGGGCATGTGGAACCACCTCTGAGACGTACCAGAACCACCTGCCGGACACGCCAAAATCACCTGCCGGCTACGCCAGAACCACTCGGCAGACACTCCGGAATCACCTGCCGGGCATGCCAGCACAACCTCTCAGAAGTGCCAGAAGCACGTGCCGGACCGGCCGGAACCATCTCCCGGACAGACTGGAACCACAGGAAACACTCGCCGGAACCACCTGCTTGACTCACCGGTCCCACCTGCAGGACACACCAAAATCACCTGCCCGCTACACCAGAACCACTTGGGGGACAAGCCGGAATCACGTGAAGGGCATGCCGGCACAACCTCACAGACGTGCCAGAACCTCCTGCCGGACACCTCAGAACCACCTGCCAGACAGACTGCAACCACCTGCCGGACACGCGGGAACGACAGGCTCGACCCCACGGAACCACTGCCAGACATGCAAAATCACCTGCCGGCTACACCAGAACCACTTGGCGAACACTCCGGAATCACCTGCCGGGCATGCCGGAACCACCTCTCAGACATGCCAGAACCACGTGCCAATGACCCCGGAAGCACCTGCCGAGCACGCCGGAACCACCTGCTCGACTCGCCAGAACCACCTGCCGGACACGCCAAAATCACCTGCCGGCTACGCCACAACCACTCGGCAGGCACTCCGGTATCAGCTGCCGGGCATGCCGGAACCACCTCTCAGAGGTGCCAGAACCACATGCCGGAGAGACTGGAAGCAAGTGCCGAGCTCGCCGGAAACACCTGCTGGACATGCCGGAACCACCTGCCTGACAGTCCAAAATCATATGCCGGCTATGCCAAAACCACTTGGTGGACACTCCAGAATCACCTGGAGGGCATGCCGGAACCACGTCATGGACAGACTGCAAACACCAGCCGGACACGCCAGAACCACCTTCTCGACTCGCCAGAACCACCTGCCGGACACGCCAAAATCACCTGCCGGCTACGCCAGAACCACTCGGCAGAGACTCAGGAACCACCTCCAGGACAGACCGGAATCACCTTCCGGAAACGCCGGAACCACCTGCTCGACTCGCCAGAACCACCTGCCGGACACGCCAAAATCACCTGCCGGCTACGCCAGAACCACTCTGCAGAGACTCCGGAACCACCTCCAGGACAGACCAGAATCACCTGCCGGACACGCCGGGACCACCTGCTTGACTCGCCAGAACCACCTGCCGGACACGCAAAAATCACCAGCCGGCTACTCCACAACCACTTGTCGGACACTCCAGAATCACCTGCCGGGCATGTTGGAACCACCTCTCAGAGGTGCCTCAACAACATGCTGGAGACTGCGGAAGCACCTGCTGAGAATGCCGGAAGTTCCTGATCCACTCCACAGAACCACCTGCTGGACACGCCAAAATCACCTGCCGGCTACGCCACAACCAGTTGGTGAACACTTCGGAATCAACTGCCGGGCTTGCTGGAAGCACCTGCCGGTCACGCCAATATCACCTGCCAGCTACGCCAGAACCGCTTGGCGGACACTCCGGAAACACCTGTCGGGCCTGCCAGAACCACATCTCAGACGTGCCAGAACCATGTGCCCGAGATGCCGGAACCACACCCCGAACAGACTGAAACCACCTGCCAGACGCGCCTGAACCACCTGCCGAGCACACTGGAACCACCTGCTCGACTCGCCGGAACCACCTACCTGACACGCAAAAACCACCGGCCGGGTATGCCAGAACCACTTGGTGGTCACTCCGGAATCATCTGCCAGACATGCCAGAAGCAGCTCTCAGACACACCAGAACAACCTGCCGGAGACGCCAGAAGCACCTGCTGAGCATGCCTGAGCCACCTGCTCGACTCGCAAGAAACACCAGCCTGACGCGCCAAAATCACCTGCCTGCTACACCAGAAGCACTTGGCAGACAAGCCGGAGTCACGTGAAGGGCATGCCGTCACAATCTCTCAGACGTGCCAGAACCTCGTGCCGGACACCCCAGAACACCCTGCCGGACAGACCGGAACCACCTGCCGGACACGCCGGAACCACCGGCGCGACTCGCCGGAACCACCCCCGGACATGCAAAAACACCTGCCGGCTACGCCAGAAACACTTGGCGAACACACCGGAATCACCTGCCGGGCATGTCGGAAGCACCTCTCACACATGTCAGAACCACGTGCCAATGACCCCGTAAGCACCTGCCGAGCATGCCGGAACCACCTGCTCGACTCTCCAGAACCACCTGCCAGTCATGCAAAAATCTCCTGCCGGCTTCGCCACAACCAGTTGGTGAACACTTCCCCATCACCTGCCGGGCTTGCTGGAACCACCTGCCGGTCATGTCAAAATCACCTGCAAACTACGCCAGAACCACTTGTCGACACTGCAGAAACACCTGTCGGGCCGGCCAGAACTACATCTCAGACGTGCCAGAACCTTGTGCGTGTGATGCCGGAACCACACCCCGAACAGACGGAGACCACCTGCCAGACCCGCCTCAACCACCTGCCGAGCACGCCGGAGCCACCTGTTCGACTCACCGGAAGCACCTGCCAGACAGGCCAAAATCAACAGCTGGCTATGCGAGAACCATCTGGCAGACAGTCCGGAATCACCTGCCGGGCATGCAGGAACCACCTCTCAGATGTAACGGAACCACGAGCCGGACACGCTGGAACCACGTCCTGGACAGACTGGAACCACCTGCTGAGCACTCCGGAACCACCTGCTCGACTTGCACAACCCACGTGCTGGACACGCCAAAATGAACTTTCGGCTACACCAGAACCACTTACCCGACACTCCAGAATCACCTGCCTGGCATGACAGAACCACCTCTCACACGTTCCAGAAGCACGTGCCGGACATGCCGTAACGACCTATCGGACAGAACGGAACCACCTGCCAGACACGCCGGAACCACCTGCTGAACACGCCACAGCCACCTGCTCGACTCGCCGGATCCACCGGCCGGACAGGCCAATATCAACTGCTGGCTATGCCAGAACCACCTGGGGGACAGTCCGGAATCACCTGCCAGCCATGGCGGAACCACCCCTCAGACGTACAAGAACCACGTGCCGGACAAGCTGGAAACACTTACTGGACAGACTGGAACCACCTGCCGGCCACGCCTGAACCACCTGCCGAGCACGATGGAACCACCTGCCGGACACGCCAAAATCAACTGCGGGGTACACCAGAACCACTTGGGGAACTCTCCGGGATGACCTGCCGGGCATGCTGGAACCACCTCTCAGACGTACCAGAAGCACGTGGCGGACAGCCCAGCACCACCTGCCGGACAGACCGCAACCACCTGCCGGACAGGCCGGAACCACCGGCTCGACCCGCCGGAACCACCGCCGGACATGCAAAATCACCTGCCGGCTACGCCAGAACCACTTGGCGAACACTCTGGAATCATCTGCCGGGCATGCCGGAACCACCTCTCAGACATGCCAGAACCACGTGCCAGTGACCCCGGAAGCTCCTGCCGAGCACGCCGGAACCACCTGCTCGACTCGCCAGAACCACCTGCCGGACACGCCAAAATCACCTGCCGGCTACGCCACAACCACTCGGCAGGCATTCCGGTATCAGCTGCCGGGCATGCCGGAACCACCTCTCAGAGGTGCCAGAACCACATGCCGGACAGACTGGAAGCAACTGCCGAACTCGCCGGAAACACCTGCTGGACATGTCGGAACCACCTGCCTGACAGTCCAAAATCATATGGGGGCTTTGCCAAAACCACTTGGTGGACACTCCAGAAACACATGGAGGGCATGCCGGAACCACGTCGTGGACAGACTGCAAACACCTGCCGGACACGACAGAACCACCTTCTCGACTCGCCAGAACCACCTGCCGGACACGCCAAAATCACCTGCCGGCTACGCCACAACCAGTTGGTGAACACTTCGGAATCACCTGCCGCGCTTGCCGGAACCACCTGCCGGTCACGCCAAAATCACCAGCCGGCTACTCCACAACCACTTGTCGGACACTCCAGAATCACCTGCCGGGCATGTTGGAACCACCTCTCAGAGGTGCCACAACAACATGCTGGAGACTGCGGAAGCACCTGCTGAGAATGCCGGAAGTGCCTGATCCACTCCACAGAACCACCTGCTGGAAACGCCAAAATCACCTGCCGGCTACGCCACAACCAGTTGGTGAACACTTCGGAATCAACTGCCGGGCTTGCTGGAAGCACCTGCCACACACGCCAAAATCACCTGCCTGCTACACCAGAAGCACTTGGCAGACAAGCCGGAATCACGTGAAGGGCATGCCGTCACAATCTCTCAGACGTGCCAGAACCTCGTGCCGGACACCCCAGAACACCCTGCCGGACAGACCGGAACCACCTGCCGGACACGCCAGAACCACCGGCGCGACTCGCCGGAACCACCCCCGGACATGCAAAAACACCTTCCGGCTACGCCAGAAACACTTGGCGAACACACCGGAATCACCTACCGGGCCTGTCGGAAGCACCTCTCAGACATGTCAGAACCACGTGCCAAGGACACCGGAAGCACCTGCCGAGCACGCCGGAACCACCTGCTCGACTCGCCAGAACCACCTGCCGCACACGCCAAAATCAGCTGCCAGGTATGCCAGAACCACTTTGTGGACACTCCGAAATCATCTGCCGGACATGCCAGAACCAGCTCTCAGACACACCAGAACCACATGCCGGACACGCCGGAAGCACCTGCTGAGCATGCCTGAGCCACCTGCTCGACTCGCTAGAAGCACCTGCCAGACACGCCAAAATCACCTGCCGAGTACGCCAGAACCACTTGGCGGACACTCCGGAATCACAGGTCGGGCATGCCGGAACCACCTCTCAGACTTGCCAGAAACATGTTCCGGACACGCCGGTACCACCTGCCGAGTATGCCGGAACCACCTGATCCACTCCCGAGGACCACCTGCTGGACACGCCAAAATCACCTGCTGGCTACGCCAGAACCACTCGGCAGACACTCCGGAATAACCTGCCGGGCATGCCGGAACCACCTCTTAGACATGCCAGAAGGACGTGTCGGACACGCCGGAAACACCTACCGGACAGACCGGAACCACCTGCCAGACATCCCGGAACCACCTGCCGAGCACGCCGGAGCCGCCTGCTCGATAGGCCGGAACCACCTGCCAGACAGGCCAAAATCAACAGCTGGCTATGCTAGAAACACCTGGCAGACAGTCCAAAATCACCTGCCTGGCATGCAGGAACCACCTCTCATACGTAACAGAACCACGTTCCGGACACGCTCGAACCACATCCTGGACAGACTGGAACCACCTGCCGAGCTTGCCGGAACCACCTGCTCGACTGGCAGGACAATCGTGCCGGACACGCCAAAAGGAACTGCCGGCTACACCAGAACCACTTAACCGACACTCCAGAATCACCTGCCTGGCATGCCAGAACCACCTGTCAGACGTGCTAGAAGCACGTGCCGGACATGCCGGAACGACCTACGGGACAGACCGGAACCACCTGCCTGACATGCCGGAACCACCTGCTGAGCACGCCAGAGCCACCTGCTCCCCTTGCCGGAACCACCTGCCACACAGGCCAAAATCAACAGCTGGCTGTGCGAGAACCACCTGGGGGACAGTCCGGAATCACCTGCCAGCCATGGCGGAACCACCTCTCAGACGTACCAGAACCACATGCCGGACAATCTGGAAACTCGTACTGGACAGACTGGAACCACCTGCCGGCCACGCCTGAACCACCTGCCGAGCACGACGGAACCACCTGCCGGACATGCCAAAATCACCTGCGGGCTACTCCACAACCACTTGGAGGACTCTCCGGGATGACCTGCCGGGCATGCTGGAACCACCTCTCAGACGCGCCAGAACCATGTGGCAGAGAGTCCAGAATCACCTGTTGGGCATGTGGAACCACCTCTGAGACGTACCAGAACCACCTGCCGGACACGCCAAAATCACCTGCCGGCTACGCCAGAACCACTTGGCGGACACTCCGGAATCACCTGCCGGGCATGCCAGCACAACCTCTCAGAAGTGCCAGAAGCACGTGCCGGACAGGCCGGAACCATATCCCGGACAGACTGGAACCACAGGAAACACTCGCCGGAACCACCTGCTTGACTCACCGGTCCCACCTGCAGGACACACCAAAATCACCTGCCCGCTACACCAGAACCACTTGGGGGACAAGCCGGAATCACGTGAAGGGCATGCCGGCACAACCTCACAGACGTGCCAGAACCTCCTGCCGGACACCTCAGAACCACCTGCCAGACAGACTGCAACCACCTGCCGGACACGCGGGAACCACCGGCTCGACCCGCCGGAACCACTGCCAGACATGCAAAATCACCTGCCGGCTACACCAGAACCACTTGGCGAACACTCCGGAATCACCTGCCGGGCATGCCCGAACCACCTCTCAGACATGCCAGAACCACGTGCCAATGACACCAGAAGCACCTGCCGAGCATGCCGGAACCACCTGCTCGACTCGCCAGAACCACCTGCCAGTCATGCAAAAATCACCTGCCGGCTTCGCCACAACCAGTTGGTGAACACTTCTCCATCATCTGCCGGGCTTGCTGGAACCACCTGCCGGTCATGTCAAAATCACCTGCCAACTACGCCAGAACCACTTGTCGACACTGCGGAAACACCTGTCGGGCCGGCCAGAACTACATCTCAGACGTGCCAGAACCTTGTGCGTGTGATGCCGGAACCACACCCCGAACAGACGGAAACCACCTGCCAGACCCGCCTGAACCACCTGCCGAGCACGCCGGAGCCACCTGTTCGACTCACCGGAAGCACCTGCCAGACAGGCCAAAATCAACAGCTGGCTATGCGAGAACCATCTGGCGGACAGTCCGGAATCACCTGCCGGGCATGCAGGAACCACCTCTCAGATGTAACGGAACCACGAGCCGGACACGCTGGAACCACGTCCTGGACAGACTGGAACCACCTGCCGAGCACTCCGGAACCACCTGCTCGACTCGCACGACCCACGTGCTGGACACGCCAAAATGAACTTTCGGCTACACCAGAACCACTTACCCGACCCTCCAGAATCACCTGCCTGGCATGCCAGAACCACCTCTCACACGTTCCAGAAGCACGTGCCGGACATGCCGGAACGACCTATCGGACAGAACGGAACCACCTGCCAGACACGCCGGAACCACCTGCTGAACACGCCACAGCCACCTGCTCGACTCGCCGGATCCACCGGCCGGACAGGCCAATATCAACTGCTGGCTATGCCAGAACCACCTGGGGGACAGTCCGGAATCACCTGCCAGCCATGGCGGAACCACCTCTCAGACGTACAAGAACCGCGTGCCGGACAAGCTGGAAACACTTACTGGACAGACTGGAACCACCTGCCGGCCACGCCTGAACCACCTGCCGAGCACGATGGAACCACCTGCCGGACACGCCAAAATCACCTGCGGGGTACACCAGAACCACTTGGAGAACTCTCCGGGATGACCTGCCGGGCATGCTGGAACCACGTCTCAGACGTACCAGAAGCACGTGGCGGACACCCCAGCACCACCTGCCGGACAGACCGCAACCACCTGCCGGACAGGCCAGAACCACTGGCTCGACCCGCCAGAACCACCGCCGGATATGCAAAATCACCTGCCGGCTACGCCAGAACCACTGGGCGAAAACTCCGGCATCACCTGCCGGGCATGCCGGAACCACCTCTCAGACATGCCAGAACCACGTGCCAATGACCACGCCGGAACCACCTGCTCGACTCGCCAGAACCACCTGCCGGACTCGCCAAAATCACCTGCCGGCTACGCCACAACCACTCGGCAGGCACTCCGGTATCAGCTGCCGGGCATGCCGGAACCACCTCTCAGAGGTGCCAGAACCACATGCCGGAGAGACTGGAAGCAACTGCCGAGCTCGCCGGAAACACCTGCTGGACATGCCGCAACCACCTGCCTGACAGTCCAAAATCATATGCCGGCTATGCCAAAACCACTTGGTGGACACTCCAGAATCACCTGGAGGGCATGCCGGAACCACGTCATGGACAGACTGCAAACACCAGCCGGACACGCCAGAACCACCTTCTCGACTCGCCAGAACCACCTGCCGGACACGCCAAAATCACCTGCCGGCTACGCCAGAACCACTCGGCAGAGACTCAGGAACCACCTCCAGGACAGACCGGAATCACCTTCCGGAAACGCCGGAACCACCTGCTCGACTCGCCAGAACCACCTGCCGGACACGCCAAAATCACCTGCCGGCTACGCCAGAACCACTCTGCAGAGACTCCGGAACCACCTCCAGGACAGACCAGAATCACCTGCCGGACACGCCGGGACCACCTGCTTGACTCGCCAGAACCACCTGCCGGACACGCCAAAATCACCTGCGGGGTACACCAGAACCACTTGGAGAACTCTCCGGGATGACCTGCCGGGCATGCTGGAACCACATCTCAGACGTACCAGAAGCACGTGGCGGACACCCCAGCACCACCTGCCGGACAGACCGCAACCACCTGCCGGACAGGCCGGAACCACCGGCTCGACCCGCCGGAACCACCGCCGGACATGCAAAATCACCTGCCGTCTACGCCAGAACCACTTGGCGAACACTCCGGCATCACCTGCCGGGCATGCCGGAACCACCTCTCAGACATGCCAGAACCACGTGCCAATGACCCCGGAAGCACCTGCCGAGCACGCCGGAACCACCTGCTCGACTCGCCAGAACCACCTGCCGGACACGCCAAAATCACCTGCCGGCTACGCCACAACCACTCGGCAGGCACTCCGGTATCAGCTGCCGGGCATGCCGGAACCACCTCTCAGAGGTGCCAGAACCACATGCCGGAGAGACTGGAAGCAAGTGCCGAGCTCGCCGGAAACACCTGCTGGACATGCCGGAACCACCTGCCTGACAGTCCAAAATCATATGCCGGCTATGCCAAAACCACTTGGTGGACACTCCAGAGTCACCTGGAGGGCATGCCGGAACCACGTCATGGACAGACTGCAAACACCTGCCGGACACGCCAGAACCACCTTCTCGACTCGCCAGAACCACCTGCCGGACACGCCAAAATCACCTGCCGGCTACGCCAGAACCACTCGGCAGAGACTCCGGAACCACCTTCAGGACAGACCGGAATCACCTCCCGGACACGCCGGAACCACCTGCTCGACTCGCCAGAACCACCTGCCGGACACGCCAAAATCACCTGCCGGCTATGCCAGAACCACTCTGCAGAGACTCCGGAACCACCTCCAGGACAGACCGGAATCACCTGCCGGACACGCCGGGACCACCTGCTTGACTCGCCAGAACCACCTGCCGGACACGCCAAAATCACCAGCCGGCTACTCCACAACCACTTGTCGGACACTCCAGAATCACCTGCCGGGCATGTTGGAACCACCTCTCAGAGGTGCCTCAACAACATGCTGGAGACTGCGGAAGCACCTGCTGAGAAGGCCGGAAGTTCCTGATCCACTCCACAGAACCACCTGCTGGACACGCCAAAATCACCTGCCGGCTACGCCACAACCAGTTGGTGAACACTTCGGAATCAACTGCCGGGCTTGCTGGAAGCACCTGCCGGTCACGCCAATATCACCTGCCAGCTACGCCAGAACCGCTTGGCGGACACTCCGGAAACACCTGTCGGGCCTGCCAGAACCACTTCTCAGACGTGCCAGAACCATGTGCCCGAGATGCCGGAACCACACCCCGAACAGACTGAAACCACCTGCCAGACGCGCCTGAACTACCTGCCGAGCACACTGGAACCATCTGCTCGACTCGCCGGAACCACCTACCTGACACGCAAAAACCACCGGCCGGGTATGCCAGAACCACTTGGTGGTCACTCCGGAATCATCTGCCAGACATGCCAGAAGCAGCTCTCAGACACACCAGAACAACCTGCCGGAGACGCCAGAAGCACCTGCTGAGCATGCCTGAGCCACCTGCTCGACTCGCAAGAAACACCTGCCAGACGCGCCAAAATCACCTGCCTGCTACACCAGAAGCACTTGGCAGACAAGCCGGAATCACGTGAAGGGCATGCCGTCACAATCTCTCAGACGTGCCAGAACCTCGTGCCGGACACCCCAGAACACCCTGCCGGACAGACCGGAACCACCTGCCGGACACGCCGGAACCACCGGCGCGACTCGCCGGAACCACCCCCGGACATGCAAAAACACCTTCCGGCTACGCCAGAAACACTTGGCGAACACACCGGAATCACCTGCCGGGCATGTCGGAAGCACCTCTCACACATGTCAGAACCACGTGCCAATGACCCCGTAAGCACCTGCCGAGCATGCCGGAACCACCTGCTCGACTCTCCAGAACCACCTGCCAGTCATGCAAAAATCACCTGCCGGCTTCGCCACAACCAGTTGGTGAACACTTCCCCATCACCTGCCGGGCTTGCTGGAACCACCTGCCGGTCATGTCAAAATCACCTGCCAACTACGCCAGAACCACTTGTCGACACTGCGGAAACACCTGTCGGGCCGGCCAGAACTACATCTCAGACGTGCCAGAACCTTGTGCGTGTGATGCCGGAACCACACCCCGAACAGACGGAGACCACCTGCCAGAACGGCCTCAACAACCTGCCGAGCACGCCGGAGCCACCTGTTCGACTCACCGGAAGCACCTGCCAGACAGGCCAAAATCAACAGCTGGCTATGCGAGAAGCATCTGGCGCACAGTCCGGAATCACCTGCCGGGCATGCAGGAACCACCTCTCAGATGTAACGGAACCACGAGCCGGACACGCTGGAACCACGTCCTGGACAGACTGGAACCACCTGCCGAGCACTCCGGAACCACCTGCTCGACTCGCACGACCCACGTGCTGGACACGCCAAAATGAACTTTCGGCTACACCAGAACCACTTACCCGACACTCCAGAATCACCTGCCTGGCATGCCAGAACCACCTCTCACACGTTCCAGAAGCACGTGCCGGACATGCCGGAACGACCGATCGGACAGAACGGAACCACCTGCCAGACACGCCGGAACCACCTGCTGAACACGCCACAGCCACCTGCTCGACTCGCCGGATCCACCGGCCGGACAGGCCAATATCAACTGCTGGCTATGCCAGAACCACCTGGGGGACAGTCCGGAATCACCTGCCAGCCATGGCGGAACCACCTCTCAGACGTACAAGAACCACGTGCCGGACAAGCTGGAAACACTTACTGGACAGACTGGAACCACCTGCCGGCCACGCCTGAACCACCTGCCGAGCACGATGGAACCACCTGCCGGACACGCCAAAATCACCTGCGGGGTACACCAGAACCACTTGGAGAACTCTCCGGGATGACCTGCCGGGCATGCTGGAACCACCTCTCAGACGTACCAGAAGCACGTGGCGGACACCCCAGCACCACCTGCCGGACAGACCGCAACCACCTGCCAGACAGGCCGGAACCACCGGCTAGACCCGACGGAACCACCGCCGGACATGCAAAATCACCTGCCGGCTACGCCAGAACCACTTGGCGAACACTCGGGAATCATCTGCCGGGCATGCCGGAACCACCTCTCAGACATGCCAGAACCACGTGCCAGTGACCCCGGAAGCACCTGCCGAGCACGCCGGAACCACCTGCTCGACTCGCCAGAACCACCTGCCGGACACGCCAAAATCACCTGCCGGCTACGCCACAACCACTCGGCAGGCACTCGGGTATCAGCTGCCGGGCATGCCGGAACCACCTCTCAGAGGTGCCAGAACCACATGCCGGACAGACTGGAAGCAACTGCCGAACTCGCCGGAAACACCTGCTGTACATGCCGGAACCACCTGCCTGACAGTCCAAAATCATATGGGGGCTTTGCCAAAAGCACTTGGTGGACACTCCAGAAACACATAGAGGGCATGCCGGAACCACGTCGTGGACAGACTGCAAACACCTGCCGGACACGACAGAACCACCTTCTCGACTCGCCAGAACCACCTGCCGGACACGCCAAAATCACCTGCCGGCTACGCCACAACCAGTTGGTGAACACGTCGGAATCACCTGCCGCGCTTGCCGGAACCACCTGCCGGTCACGCCAAAATCACCTGCCGGCTACTCCAGAACCACTCAGCAGAGACTCCGGAACCACCTTCAGGACTGACCGGAATCACCTGCCGGACACGCCGGGACCACCTGCTTGACTCGCGAGAACCACCTGCGGGACATGCCAAAATCACCAGCCGGCTACTCCACAATCACTTGTCGGACACTCCAGAATCACCTGCCGGGCATGTTGGAACCACCTCTCAGAGGTGCCTCAACAACATGCTGGAGACTGCGGAAGCACCTGCTGAGAAGGCCGGAACTTCCTGATCCACTCCACAGAACCACCTGCTGGACACGCCAAAATCACCTGCCGGCTACGCCACAACCAGTTGGGGAACACTTCGGACTCAGCTGCCGGGCTTGCTGGAAGTACCTGCCGGTCACGCCAATATCACCTGCCAGCTACGCCAGAACCGCTTGGCGGACACTCCGGAAACACCTGTCGGGCCTGCCAGAACCACATCTCAGACGTGCCAGAACCATGTGCCCGAGATGCCGGAACCACACCCCGAACAGACTGAAACCACCTGCCAGACCCGCCTGAACCACCTGCCGAGCACACTGGAACCACCTGCTCGACTCGCCGGAACCACCTACCTGACACGCAAAAACCACCGGCCGGGTATGCCAGAACCACTTGGTGGTCACTCCGGAATCATCTGCCAGACATGCCAGAAGCAGCTCTCAGACACACCAGAACAACCTGCCAGAGACGCCAGAAGCACCTGCTGAGCATGCCTGAGCCACCTGTTCGACTCGCAAGAAACACCTGCCAGACACGCCAAAATCACCTGCCTGCTAAACCAGAAGCACTTGGCAGACAAGCCGGAATCACGTGAAGGGCATGCCGTCACAATCTCTCAGACGTGCCAGAACCTCGTGCTGGACACCCCAGAACACCCTGCCGGACAGACCGGAACCACCTGCCGGACACGCCGGAACCACCGGCGCGACTCGCCGCAACCACCCCCGGACATGCAAAATCACCTGCCGGCTACGCCAGAAACACTTGGCGAACACACCGGAATCACCTGCCGGGCATGTCGGAAGCACCTCTCAGACATGTCAGAACCACGTGCCAAGGACACCGGAAGCACCTGCCGAGCACGCCGGAACCACCTGCTCGACTCGCCAGAACCACCTGCCGCACACGCCAAAATCACCTGCCAGGTATGCCAGAACCACTTTTTGGACACTCCGAAATCATCTGCCGGACATGCCAGAACCAGCTCTCAGACACACCAGAACCACATGCCGGACACGCCGGAAGCACCTGCTGAGCATGCCTGAGCCACCTGCTCGACTCGCAAGAAACACCTGCCGGACACGCCAAAATCACCTGCCGAGTACGCCAGAACCACTTGGCGGACACTCCGGAATCACAGGTCGGGCATGTCGGAACCACCTCTCAGACTTGCCAGAACCATGTTCCGGACACGCCGGTACCACCTGCCGAGTATGCCGGAACCACCTGATCCACTCCCGAGGACCACCTGCTGGACACGCCAAAATCACCTGCTGGCTACGCCAGAACCACTCGGCAGACACTCCGGAATAAGCTGCCGGGCATGCCGGAACCACCTCTTAGACATGCCAGAAGGACGTGTCGGACACGCCGGAAACACCTACCGGACAGACCGGAACCACCTGCCAGACATCCCGGAAACACATGCCAAGCACGCCGGAGCCGCCTGCTCGATAGGCCGGAACCACCTGCCAGACAGGGCAAAATCAACAGCTGGCTATGCTAGAACCACCTGGCGGACAGTCCAAAATCACCTGCCTGGCATGCAGGAAACACCTCTCAGACGTAACAGAACCACGTTCCGGACACGCTGGAACCACATCCTGGACAGACTGGAACCACCTGCCGAGCTCGCCGGAACCACCTGCTCGACTGGCAGGACAATCGTGCCGGACACGCCAAAAGGAACTGCCGGCTACACCAGAACCACTTAACCGACACTCCAGAATCACCTGCCTGGCATGCCAGAACCACCTCTCAGACGTGCCAGAAGCACGTGCCGGACATGCCGGTACGACCTACGGGACAGACCGGAACCACCTGCCTGACATGCCGGAACCACCTGCCGAGCACACCAGAGCCACCTGCTCCCCTTGCCGGAACCACCTGCCAGACAGGCCAAAATCAACAGCTGCCTGTGCGAGAACCACCTAGGGGACAGTCCGGAATCACCTGCCAGCCATGGCGGAACCACCTCTCAGACGTACCAGAACCACGTGCCGGACAATCTGGAAACACGTACTGGACAGACTGGAACCACCTGCCGGCCACGCCTGAACCACCTGCCGAGCACGACGGAACCACCTGCCGGACACGCCAAAATCACCTGCGGGCTACTCCACAACCACTTGGAGGACTCTCCGGGATGACCTGCCGGGCATGCTGGAACCACCTCTCAGACGCGCCAGAACCATGTGGCAGAGAGTCCGGAATCACCTGTTGGGCAAGTGGAACCACCTCTGAGACGTACCAGAACCAACTGCCGGACACGCCAAAATCACCTGCCGGCTACGCCAGAACCACTTGGCGGACACTCCGGAATCAGCTGCCGGGCATGCCAGCACAACCTCTCAGAAGTGCCAGAAGCACGTGCCGGACAGGCTGGAACCATCTCCCGGACAGACTGGAACCACAGGAAGCACTCGCCGGAACCACCTGCTTGACTCACCGGTCCCACCTGCAGGACACACCAAAATCACCTGCCCGCTACACCAGAACCACTTGGCGCACAAGCCGGAATCACGTGAAGGGCATGCCGGCACAACCTCACAGACGTGCCAGAACCTCCTGCCGGACACCTCAGAACCACCTGCCAGACAGACTGCAACCACCTGCCGGACACGCGGGAACCACCGGCTCGACCCGCCGGAACCACTGCCAGACATGCAAAATCACCTGCCGGCTACACCAGAACCACTTGGCAAACACTCCGGAATCACCTGAAGGGCATGCCGGAACCACCTCTCAGACATGCCAGAACCACGTGCCAATGACACCAGAAGCACCTGCCGAGCATGCCGGAACCACCTGCTCGACTCGCCAGAACCACCTGCCAGTCATGCAAAAATCACCTGCCGGCTTCGCCACAACCAGTTGGTGAACACTTCCCCATCACCTGCCGGGCTTGCTGGAACCACCTGCCGGTCACGTCAAAATCGCCTGCCAACTACGCCAGAACCACTTGTCGACACTGCGGAAACACCTGTCGGGCCGGCCAGAACTACATCTCAGACGTGCCAGAACCTTGTGCGTGTGATGCCGGAACCACACCCCGAACAGACGGAAACCACCTGCCAGACCCGTCTGAACCACCTGCCGAGCACGCCGGAGCCACCTGTTCGACTCACCGGAAGCACCTGCCAGACAGGCCAAAATCAACAGCTGGCTATGCGAGAACCATCTGGCGGACAGTCCGGAATCACCTGCCGGGCATGCAGGAACCACCTCTCAGATGTAACGGAACCACGAGCCGGACACGCTGGAACCACGTCCTGGACAGACTGGAACCACCTGCCGAGCACTCCGGAACCACCTGCTCGACTCGCACGACCCACGTGCTGGACACGCCAAAATGAACTTTCGGCTACACCAGAACCACTTACCCGACACTCCAGAATCACCTGCCTGGCATGCCAGAACCACCTCTCACACGTTCCAGAAGCACGTGCCAGACATGCCGGAACGACTGATCGGACAGAACGGAACCACCTGCCAGACACGCCGGAACCACCTGCTGAACACGCCACAGCCACCTGCTCGACTCGCCGGATCCACCGGCCGGACAGGCCAATATCAACTGCTGGCTATGCCAGAACCACCTGGGGGACAGTCCGGAATCACCTGCCAGCCATGGCGGAACCACCTCTCAGACGTACAAGAACCACGTGCCGGACAAGCTGGAAACACTTACTGGACAGACTGGAACCACCTGCCGGCCACGCCTGAACCACCTGCCGAGCACGATGGAACCACCTGCCGGACACGCCAAAATCACCTGCGGGGTACACCAGAACCACTTGGAGAACTCTCCGGGATGACCTGCCGGGCATGCTGGAACCACCTCTCAGACGTACCAGAAGCACGTGGCGGACACCCCAGCACCACCTGCCGGACAGACCGCAACCACCTGCCGGACAGGCCGGAACCACCGGCTCGACCCGACGGAACCACCGCCAGACATGCAAAATCACCTGCCGGCTACGCCAGAACCACTTGGCGAACACTCCGGAATCACCTGCCGGGCATGCCGGAACCACCTCTCAGACATGCCAGAACCACGTGCCAATGACCCCGGAAGCACCTGTCGAGCACGCCGGAACCACCTGCTCGACTCGCCAGAACCACCTGCCGGACACGCCAAAATCACCTGCCGGCTACGCCACAACCACTCGGCAGGCACTCCGGTATCAGCTGCCGGGCATGCCGGAACCACCTCTCAGAGGTGCCAGAACCACATGCCGGAGAGACTGGAAGCAACTGCCGAACTCGCCGGAAACACCTGCTGGACATGCCGGAACCACCTGCCTGACAGTCCAAAATCATATGCCGGCTATGCCAAAACCACTTGGTGGACGCTCCAGAATCTCCTGGAGGGCATGCCGGAACCACGTCATGGACAGACTGCAAACACCTGCCAGACACGCCAGAACCACCTTCTCGAGTCGCCAGAACCACCTGCCGGACACGCCAAAATCACCTGCCGGCTACGCCACAACCAGTTGGTGAACACTTCGGAATCACCTGCCGCGCTTGCCGGAACCACCTGCCGGTCACGCCAAAATCACCTGCCGGCTACGCCAGAACCACTCGGCAGAGACTCCGGAACCACCTCCAGGACAGACCAGAATCACCTGCCGGACACGCCGGAACCACCTGCTCGACTCGCCAGAGCCACCTGCCGGACACGCCAAAATCACCTGCCGGCTACGCCAGAACCACTCGGCAGAGACTCCGGAACCACCTCCAGGACAGACCGGAATCACCTGCCGGACACGCCGGGACCACCTGCTTGACTCGCCAGAACCACCTGCCGGACACGCCAAAATCACCAGCCGGCTACTCCACAACCACTTGTCGAACACTCCAGAATCACCTGCCGGGCATGTTGGAAGCACCTCTCAGACGCGCCAGAACCATGTGGCAGAGAGTCCGGAATCACCTGTTGGGCATGTGGAACCACCTCTGAGACGTACCAGAACCACCTGCCGGACACGCCAAAATCACCTGCCGGCTATGCCAGAACCACTTGGCGGACACTCCGGAATCACCTGCCGGGCATGCCAGAACCAGCTCTCAGATACACCAGAACCACATGCTGGACACGCCGGAAGCACCTGCTGAGCATGCCTGAGCCACCTGCTCGACTCGCAAGAAACACCTGCCGGACACGCCAAAATCACCTGCCGAGTACGCCAGAACCACTTGGCGGACACTCCGGAATCACAGGTCGGGCATGCCAGAACCACCTCTCAGACTTGCCAGAACCATGGTCCGGACACGCCGGTACCACCTGCCGAGTATGCCGGAAACACCTGATCCACTCCCGAGGACCACCTGCTGGACACGCCAAAATCACCTGCTGGCTACGCCAGAACCACTCGGCAGACACTCCGGAATAACCTGCCAGGCATGCCGGAACCACCTATTAGACATGCCAGAAGGACGTGTCGGACACGCCGGAAACACCTACCGGACAGACCGGAACCACCTGCCAGACATCCAGGAACCACCTGCCGAGCACGCCGGAGCTGCGTGCTCGATAGGCCGGAACCACCTGCCAGACAGGCCAAAATCAACAGCTGGCTATGCTAGAAACACCTGGCGGACAGTCCAAAATCACCTGCCTGGCATGCAGGAACCACCTCTCAGACGTAACAGAACCACGTTCCGGACACGCTGGAACCACATCCTGGACAGACTGGAACCACCTGCCGAGCTCGCCGGAACCACCTGCTCGACTGGCAGGACAATCGTGCCGGACACGCCAAAAGGAACTGCCGGCTACACCAGAACCACTTAACCGACACTCCAGAATCACCTGCCTGGCATGCCAGAACCACCTCTCAGACGTGCCAGAAGCACGTGCCGGACATGCCGGAACGACCTACGGGACAGACCGGAACCACCTGCCTGACATGCCCGAACCACCTGCCGAGCACGCCAGAGCCACCTGCTCCCCTTGCCGGAACCACCTGCCAGACAGGCCAAAATCAACAGCTGGCTGTGCGAGAACCACCTGGGGGACAGTCCGGAATCACCTGCCAGCCATGGCGGAACCACCTCTCAGACGTACCAGAACCACGTGCCGGACAATCTGGAAACACGTACTGGACAGACTGGAACCACCTGCCGGCCACGCCTGAACCACCTGCCGAGCACGACGGAACCACCTGCCGGACACGCCAAAATCACCTGCGGGCTACTCCACAACCACTTGGAGGACTCTCTGGGATGACCTGCCAGGCATGCTGGAACCACCTCTCAGACGCGCCAGAACCATGTGGCAGACAGTCCGGAATCACCTGTTGGGCATGTGGAACCACCTCTGAGACGTACCAGAACCACCTGCCGGACACGCCAAAATCACCTGCCGGCTACGCCAGAACCACTTGGCGGACACTCCGGAATCACCTGCCGGGCATGCCAGCACAACCTCTCAGAAGTGCCAGAAGCACGTGCCGGACAGGCCGGAACCATATCCCGGACAGACTGGAACCACAGGAAACACTCGCCGGAACCACCTGCTTGACTCACCGGTCCCACCTGCAGGACACACCAAAATCACCTGCCCGCTACACCAGAACCACTTGGGGGACAAGCCGGAATCACGTGAAGGGCATGCCGGCACAACCTCACAGACGTGCCAGAACCTCCTGCCGGACACCTCAGAACCACCTGCCAGACAGACTGCAACCACCTGCCGGACACGCGGGAACCACCGGCTCGACCCGCCGGAACCACTGCCAGACATGCAAAATCACCTGCCGGCTACACCAGAACCACTTGGCAAACAATCCGGAATCACCTGAAGGGCATGCCGGAACCACCTCTCAGACATGCCAGAACCACGTGCCAATGACACCAGAAGCACCTGCCGAGCATGCCGGAACCACCTGCTCGACTCGCCAGAACCACCTGCCAGTCATGCAAAAATCACCTGCCGGCTTCGCCACAACCAGTTGGTGAACACTTCCCCATCACCTGCCGGGCTTGCTGGAACCACCTGCCGGTCACGTCAAAATCACCTGCCAACTACGCCAGAACCACTTGTCGACACTGCGGAAACACCTGTCGGGCCGGCCAGAACTACATCTCAGACGTGCCAGAACCTTGTGCGTGTGATGCCGGAACCACACCCCGAACAGACGGAAACCACCTGCCAGACCCGCCTGAACCACCTGCCGAGCACGCCGGAGCCACCTGTTCGACTCACCGGAAGCACCTGCCAGACAGGCCAAAATCAACAGCTGGCTATGCGAGAACCATCTGGCGGACAGTCCGGAATCACCTGCCGGGCATGCAGGAACCACCTCTCAGATGTAACGGAACCACGAGCCGGACACGCTGGAACCACGTCCTGGACAGACTGGAACCACCTGCCGAGCACTCCGGAACCACCTGCTCGACTCGCACGACCCACGTGCTGGACACGCCAAAATGAACTTTCGGCTACACCAGAACCACTTACCCGACACTCCAGAATCACCTGCCTGGCATGCCAGAACCACCTCTCACACGTTCCAGAAGCACGTGCCGGACATGCCGGAACGACCGATCGGACAGTACGGAACCACCTGCCAGACACGCCGGAACCACCTGCTGAACACGCCACAGCCACCTGCTCGACTCGCCGGATCCACCGGCCGGACAGGCCAATATCAACTGCTGGCTATGCCAGAACCACCTGGGGGACAGTCCGGAATCACCTGCCAGCCATGGCGGAACCACCTCTCAGACGTACAAGAACCACGTGCCGGACAAGCTCGAAACACTTACTGGACAGACTGGAACCACCTGCCGGCCACGCCTGAACCACCTGCCGAGCACGATGGAACCACCTGCCGGACACGCCAAAATCACCTGCGGGGTACACCAGAACCACTTGGAGAACTCTCCGGGATGACCTGCCGGGCATGCTGGAACCACCTCTCAGACGTACCAGAAGCACGTGGCGGACACCCCAGCACCACCTGCCGGACAGACCGCAACCACCTGCCAGACAGGCCGGAACCACCGGCTCGACCCGACGGAACCACCGCCGGACATGCAAAATCACCTGCCGGCTACGCCAGAACCACTTGGCGAACACTCCGGAATCACCTGCCGGGCATGCCGGAACCACCTCTCAGACATGCCAGAACCACGTGCCAATGACCCCGGAAGCACCTGTCGAGCACGCCGGAACCACCTGCTCGACTCGCCAGAACCACCTGCCGGACACGCCAAAATCACCTGCCGGCTACGCCACAACCACTCGGCAGGCACTCCGGTATCAGCTGCCGGGCATGCCGGAACCACCTCTCAGAGGTGCCAGAACCACATGCCGGAGAGACTGGAAGCAACTGCCGAACTCGCCGGAAACACCTGCTGGACATGCCGGAACCACCTGCCTGACAGTCCAAAATCATATGCCGGCTATGCCAAAACCACTTGGTGGACGCTCCAGAATCTCCTGGAGGGCATGCCGGAACCACGTCATGGACAGACTGCAAACACCTGCCAGACACGCCAGAACCACCTTCTCGAGTCGCCAGAACCACCTGCCGGACACGCCAAAATCACCTGCCGGCTACGCCACAACCAGTTGGTGAACACTTCGGAATCACCTGCCGCGCTTGCCGGAACCACCTGCCGGTCACGCCAAAATCACCTGCCGGCTACGCCAGAACCACTCGGCAGAGACTCCGGAACCACCTCCAGGACAGACCAGAATCACCTGCCGGACACGCCGGAACCACCTGCTCGACTCGCCAGAGCCACCTGCCGGACACGCCAAAATCACCTGCCGGCTACGCCAGAACCACTCGGCAGAGACTCCGGAACCACCTCCAGGACAGACCGGAATCACCTGCCGGACACGCCGGGACCACCTGCTTGACTCGCCAGAACCACCTGCCGGACACGCCAAAATCACCAGCCGGCTACTCCACAACCACTTGTCGAACACTCCAGAATCACCTGCCGGGCATGTTGGAAGCACCTCTCAGACGCGCCAGAACCATGTGGCAGAGAGTCCGGAATCACCTGTTGGGCATGTGGAACCACCTCTGAGACGTACCAGAACCACCTGCCGGACACGCCAAAATCACCTGCCGGCTATGCCAGAACCACTTGGCGGACACTCCGGAATCACCTGCCGGGCATGCCAGAACCAGCTCTCAGAAACACCAGAACCACATGCTGGACACGCCGGAAGCACCTGCTGAGCATGCCTGAGCCACCTGCTCGACTCGCAAGAAACACCTGCCGGACACGCCAAAATCACCTGCCGAGTACGCCAGAACCACTTGGCGGACACTCCGGAATCACAGGTCGGGCATGCCAGAACCACCTCTCAGACTTGCCAGAACCATGGTCCGGACACGCCGGTACCACCTGCCGAGTATGCCGGAAACACCTGATCCACTCCCGAGGACCACCTGCTGGACACGCCAAAATCACCTGCTGGCTACGCCAGAACCACTCGGCAGACACTCCGGAATAACCTGCCGGGCATGCCGGAACCACCTATTAGACATGCCAGAAGGACGTGTCGGACACGCCGGAAAAACCTACCGGACAGACCGGAACCACCTGCCAGACATCCAGGAACCACCTGCCGAGCACGCCGGAGCTGCGTGCTCGATAGGCCGGAACCACCTGCCAGACAGGCCAAAATCAACAGCTGGCTATGCTAGAAACACCTGGCGGACAGTCCAAAATCACCTGCCTGGCATGCAGGAACCACCTCTCAGCCGTAACAGAACCACGTTCCGGACACGCTGGAACCACATCCTGGACAGACTGGAACCACCTGCCGAGCTCGCCGGAACCACCTGCTCGACTGGCAGGACAATCGTGCCGGACACGCCAAAAGGAACTGCCGGCTACACCAGAACCACTTAACCGACACTCCAGAATCACCTGCCTGGCATGCCAGAACCACCTCTCAGACGTGCCAGAAGCACGTGCCGGACATGCCGGAACGACCTACGGGACAGACCGGAACCACCTGCCTGACATGCCGGAACCACCTGCCGAGCACGCCAGAGCCACCTGCTCCCCTTGCCGGAACCACCTGCCAGACAGGCCAAAATCAACAGCTGGCTGTGCGAGAACCACCTGGGGGACAGTCCGGAATCACCTGCCAGCCATGGCGGAACCACCTCTCAGACGTACCAGAACCACGTGCCGGACAATCTGGAAACACGTACTGGACAGACTGGAACCACCTGCCGGCCACGCCTGAACCACCTGCCGAGCACGACGGAACCACCTGCCGGACACGCCAAAATCACCTGCGGGCTACTCCACAACCACTTGGAGGACTCTCCGGGATGACCTGCCGGGCATGCTGGAACCACCTCTCAGACGCGCCAGAACCATGTGGCAGACAGTCCGGAATCACCTGTTGGGCATGTGGAACCACCTCTGAGACGTACCAGAACCACCTGCCGGACACGCCAAAATCACCTGCCGGCTACGCCAGAACCACTTGGCGGACACTCCGGAATCACCTGCCGGGCATGCCAGCACAACCTCTCAGAAGTGCCAGAAGCACGTGCCGGACAGGCCGGAACCATATCCCGGACAGACTGGAACCACAGGAAACACTCGCCGGAACCACCTGCTTGACTCACCGGTCCCACCTGCAGGACACACCAAAATCACCTGCCCGCTACACCAGAACCACTTGGCGCACAAGCCGGAATCACGTGAAGGGCATGCCGGCACAACCTCACAGACGTGCCAGAACCTCCTGCCGGACACCTCAGAACCACCTGCCAGACAGACTGCAACCACCTGCCGGACACGCGGGAACCACCGGCTCGACCCGCCGGAACCACTGCCAGACATGCAAAATCACCTGCCGGCTACACCAGAACCACTTGGCAAACAATCCGGAATCACCTGAAGGGCATGCCGGAACCACCTCTCAGACATGCCAGAACCACGTGCCAATGACACCAGAAGCACCTGCCGAGCATGCCGGAACCACCTGCTCGACTCGCCAGAACCACCTGCCAGTCATGCAAAAATCACCTGCCGGCTTCGCCACAACCAGTTGGTGAACACTTCCCCATCACCTGCCGGGCTTGCTGGAACCACCTGCCGGTCACGTCAAAATCACCTGCCAACTACGCCAGAACCACTTGTCGACACTGCGGAAACACCTGTCGGGCCGGCCAGAACTACATCTCAGACGTGCCAGAACCTTGTGCGTGTGATGCCGGAACCACACCCCGAACAGACGGAAACCACCTGCCAGACCCGCCTGAACCACCTGCCGAGCACGCCGGAGCCACCTGTTCGACTCACCGGAAGCACCTGCCAGACAGGCCAAAATCAACAGCTGGCTATGCGAGAACCATCTGGCGGACAGTCCGGAATCACCTGCCGGGCATGCAGGAACCACCTCTCAGATGTAACGGAACCACGAGCCGGACACGCTGGAACCACGTCCTGGACAGACTGGAACCACCTGCCGAGCACTCCGGAACCACCTGCTCGACTCGCACGACCCACGTGCTGGACACGCCAAAATGAACTTTCGGCTACACCAGAACCACTTACCCGACACTCCAGAATCACCTGCCTGGCATGCCAGAACCACCTCTCACACGTTCCAGAAGCACGTGCCGGACATGCCGGAACGACCGATCGGACAGAACGGAACCACCTGCCAGACACGCCGGAACCACCTGCTGAACACGCCACAGCCACCTGCTCGACTCGCCGGATCCACCGGCCGGACAGGCCAATATCAACTGCTGGCTATGCCAGAACCACCTGGGGGACAGTCCGGAATCACCTGCCAGCCATGGCGGAACCACCTCTCAGACGTACAAGAACCACGTGCCGGACAAGCTGGAAACACTTACTGGACAGACTGGAACCACCTGCCGGCCACGCCTGAACCACCTGCCGAGCACGATGGAACCACCTGCCGGACACGCCAAAATCACCTGCGGGCTACACCAGAACCACTTGGAGAACTCTCCGGGATGACCTGCCGGGCATGCTGGAACCACCTCTCAGACGTACCAGAAGCACGTGGCGGACACCCCAGCACCACCTGCCGGACAGACCGCAACCACCTGCCGGACAGGCCGGAACCACCGGCTCGACCCGACGGAACCACCGCCAGACATGCAAAATCACCTGCCGGCTACGCCAGAACCACTTGGCGAACACTCCGGAATCACCTGCCGGGCATGCCGGAACCACCTCTCAGACATGCCAGAACCACGTGCCAATGACCCCGGAAGCACCTGTCGAGCACGCCGGAACCACCTGCTCGACTCGCCAGAACCACCTGCCGGACACGCCAAAATCACCTGCCGGCTACGCCACAACCACTCGGCAGGCACTCCGGTATCAGCTGCCGGGCATGCCGGAACCACCTCTCAGAGGTGCCAGAACCACATGCCGGAGAGACTGGAAGCAACTGCCGAACTCGCCGGAAACACCTGCTGGACATGCCGGAACCACCTGCCTGACAGTCCAAAATCATATGCCGGCTATGCCAAAACCACTTGGTGGACGCTCCAGAATCTCCTGGAGGGCATGCCGGAACCACGTCATGGACAGACTGCAAACACCTGCCAGACACGCCAGAACCACCTTCTCGAGTCGCCAGAACCACCTGCCGGACACGCCAAAATCACCTGCCGGCTACGCCACAACCAGTTGGTGAACACTTCGGAATCACCTGCCGCGCTTGCCGGAACCACCTGCCGGTCACGCCAAAATCACCTGCCGGCTACGCCAGAACCACTCGGCAGAGACTCCGGAACCACCTCCAGGACAGACCAGAATCACCTGCCGGACACGCCGGAACCACCTGCTCGACTCGCCAGAGCCACCTGCCGGACACGCCAAAATCACCTGCCGGCTACGCCAGAACCACTCGGCAGAGACTCCGGAACCACCTCCAGGACAGACCGGAATCACCTGCCGGACACGCCGGGACCACCTGCTTGACTCGCCAGAACCACCTGCCGGACACGCCAAAATCACCAGCCGGCTACTCCACAACCACTTGTCGAACACTCCAGAATCACCTGCCGGGCATGTTGGAAGCACCTCTCAGACGCGCCAGAACCATGTGGCAGAGAGTCCGGAATCACCTGTTGGGCATGTGGAACCACCTCTGAGACGTACCAGAACCACCTGCCGGACACGCCAAAATCACCGGCCGGCTATGCCAGAACCACTTGGCGGACACTCCGGAATCACCTGCCGGGCATGCCAGAACCAGCTCTCAGAAACACCAGAACCACATTCTGGACACGCCGGAAGCACCTGCTGAGCATGCCTGAGCCACCTGCTCGACTCGCAAGAAGCACCTGCCGGACACGCCAAAATCAGCTGCCGAGTACGCCAGAACCACTTGGCGGACACTCCGGAATCACAGGTCGGGCATGCCAGAACCACCTCTCAGACTTGCCAGAACCATGTTCCGGACACGCCGGTACCACCTGCCGAGTATGCCGGAAACACCTGATCCACTCCCGAGGACCACCTGCTGGACACGCCAAAATCACCTGCTGGCTACGCCAGAACCACTCGGCAGACACTCCGGAATAACCTGCCAGGCATGCCGGAACCACCTATTAGACATGCCAGAAGGACGTGTCGGACACGCCGGAAACACCTACCGGACAGACCGGAACCACCTGCCAGACATCCAGGAACCACCTGCCGAGCACGCCGGAGCTGCGTGCTCGATAGGCCGGAACCACCTGCCAGACAGGCCAAAATCAACAGCTGGCTATGCTAGAAACACCTGGCGGACAGTCCAAAATCACCTGCCTGGCATGCAGGAACCACCTCTCAGACGTAACAGAACCACGTTCCGGACACGCTGGAACCACATCCTGGACAGACTGGAACCACCTGCCGAGCTCGCCGGAACCACCTGCTCGACTGGCAGGACAATCGTGCCGGACACGCCAAAAGGAACTGCCGGCTACACCAGAACCACTTAACCGACACTCCAGAATCACCTGCCTGGCATGCCAGAACCACCTCTCAGACGTGCCAGAAGCACGTGCCGGACATGCCGGAACGACCTACGGGACAGACCGGAACCACCTGCCTGACATGCCCGAACCACCTGCCGAGCACGCCAGAGCCACCTGCTCCCCTTGCCGGAACCACCTGCCAGACAGGCCAAAATCAACAGCTGGCTGTGCGAGAACCACCTGGGGGACAGTCCGGAATCACCTGCCAGCCATGGCGGAACCACCTCTCAGACGTACCAGAACCACGTGCCGGACAATCTGGAAACACGTACTGGACAGACTGGAACCACCTGCCGGCCACGCCTGAACCACCTGCCGAGCACGACGGAACCACCTGCCGGACACGCCAAAATCACCTGCGGGCTACTCCACAACCACTTGGAGGACTCTCCGGGATGACCTGCCGGGCATGCTGGAACCACCTCTCAGACGCGCCAGAACCATGTGGCAGACAGTCCGGAATCACCTGTTGGGCATGTGGAACCACCTCTGAGACGTACCAGAACCACCTGCCGGACACGCCAAAATCACCTGCCGGCTACGCCAGAACCACTTGGCGGACACTCCGGAATCACCTGCCGGGCATGCCAGCACAACCTCTCAGAAGTGCCAGAAGCACGTGCCGGACAGGCCGGAACCATCTCCCGGACAGACTGGAACCACAGGAAACACTCGCCGGAACCACCTGCTTGACTCACCGGTCCCACCTGCAGGACACACCAAAATCACCTGCCCGCTACACCAGAACCACTTGGCGCACAAGCCGGAATCACGTGAAGGGCATGCCGGCACAACCTCACAGACGTGCCAGAACCTCCTGCCGGACACCTCAGAACCACCTGCCAGACAGACTGCAACCACCTGCCGGACACGCGGGAACCACCGGCTCGACCCGCCGGAACCACTGCCAGACATGCAAAATCACCTGCCGGCTACACCAGAACCACTTGGCAAACAATCCGGAATCACCTGAAGGGCATGCCGGAACCACCTCTCAGACATGCCAGAACCACGTGCCAATGACACCAGAAGCACCTGCCGAGCATGCCGGAACCACCTGCTCGACTCGCCAGAACCACCTGCCAGTCATGCAAAAATCACCTGCCGGCTTCGCCACAACCAGTTGGTGAACACTTCCCCATCACCTGCCGGGCTTGCTGGAACCACCTGCCGGTCACGTCAAAATCACCTGCCAACTACGCCAGAACCACTTGTCGACACTGCGGAAACACCTGTCGGGCCGGCCAGAACTACATCTCAGACGTGCCAGAACCTTGTGCGTGTGATGCCGGAACCACACCCCGAACAGACGGAAACCACCTGCCAGACCCGCCTGAACCACCTGCCGAGCACGCCGGAGCCACCTGTTCGACTCACCGGAAGCACCTGCCAGACAGGCCAAAATCAACAGCTGGCTATGCGAGAACCATCTGGCGGACAGTCCGGAATCACCTGCCGGGCATGCAGGAACCACCTCTCAGATGTAACGGAACCACGAGCCGGACACGCTGGAACCACGTCCTGGACAGACTGGAACCACCTGCCGAGCACTCCGGAACCACCTGCTCGACTCGCACGACCCACGTGCTGGACACCCCAAAATGAACTTTCGGCTACACCAGAACCACTTACCCGACACTCCAGAATCACCTGCCTGGCATGCCAGAACCACCTCTCACACGTTCCAGAAGCACGTGCCGGACATGCCGGAACGACCGATCGGACAGAACGGAACCACCTGCCAGACACGCCGGAACCACCTGCTGAACACGCCACAGCCACCTGCTCGACTCGCCGGATCCACCGGCCGGACAGGCCAATATCAACTGCTGGCTATGCCAGAACCACCTGGGGGACAGTCCGGAATCACCTGCCAGCCATGGCGGAACCACCTCTCAGACGTACAAGAACCACGTGCCGGACAAGCTGGAAACACTTACTGGACAGACTGGAACCACCTGCCGGCCACGCCTGAACCACCTGCCGAGCACGATGGAACCACCTGCCGGACACGCCAAAATCACCTGCGGGGTACACCAGAACCACTTGGAGAACTCTCCGGGATGACCTGCCGGGCATGCTGGAACCACCTCTCAGACGTACCAGAAGCACGTGGCGGACACCCCAGCACCACCTGCCGGACAGACCGCAACCACCTGCCGGACAGGCCGGAACCACCGGCTCGACCCGACGGAACCACCGCCGGACATGCAAAATCACCTGCCGGCTACGCCAGAACCACTTGGCGAACACTCCGGAATCACCTGCCGGGCATGCCGGAACCACCTCTCAGACATGCCAGAACCACGTGCCAATGACCCCGGAAGCACCTGTCGAGCACGCCGGAACCACCTGCTCGACTCGCCAGAACCACCTGCCGGACACGCCAAAATCACCTGCCGGCTACGCCACAACCACTCGGCAGGCACTCCGGTATCAGCTGCCGGGCATGCCGGAACCACCTCTCAGAGGTGCCAGAACCACATGCCGGAGAGACTGGAAGCAACTGCCGAACTCGCCGGAAACACCTGCTGGACATGCCGGAACCACCTGCCTGACAGTCCAAAATCATATGCCGGCTATGCCAAAACCACTTGGTGGACGCTCCAGAATCTCCTGGAGGGCATGCCGGAACCACGTCATGGACAGACTGCAAACACCTGCCGGACACGCCAGAACCACCTTCTCGACTCGCCAGAACCACCTGCCGGACACGATAAAATCACCAGCCGGCTACGCCACAACCAGTTGGTGAACACTTCGGAATCACCTGCCGCGCTTGCCGGAACCACCTGCCGGTCACGCCAAAATCACCTGCCGGCTACGCCAGAACCACTCGGCAGAGACTCCGGAACCACCTCCAGGACAGACCAGAATCACCTGCCGGACATGCCGGAACCACCTGCTCGACTCGCCAGAGCCACCTGCCGGACACGCCAAAATCACCTGCCGGCTACGCCAGAACCACTCGGCAGAGACTCCGGAACCACCTCCAGGACAGACCGGAATCACCTGCCGGACACGCCGGGACCACCTGCTTGACTCGCCAGAACCACCTGCCGGACACGCCAAAATCACCAGCCGGCTACTCCACAACCACTTGTCGAACACTCCAGAATCACCTGCCGGGCATGTTGGAAGCACCTCTCAGACGCGCCAGAACCATGTGGCAGAGAGTCCGGAATCACCTGTTGGGCATGTGGAACCACCTCTGAGACGTACCAGAACCACCTGCCGGACACGCCAAAATCACCTGCCGGCTATGCCAGAACCACTTGGCGGACACTCCGGAATCACAGGTCGGGCATGCCAGAACCACCTCTCAGACTTGCCAGAACCATGGTCCGGACACGCCGGTACCACCTGCCGAGTATGCCGGAACCACCTGATTCACTCCCGAGGACCACCTGCTGGACACGTCAAAATCACCTGCTGGCTACGCCAGAACCACTCGGCAGACACTCCGGAATAACCTGCCAGGCATGCCGGAACCACCTATTAGACATGCCAGAAGGACGTGTCGGACACGCCGGAAACACCTACCGGACAGACCGGAACCACCTGCCAGACATCCAGGAACCACCGGCCGAGCACGCCGGAGCTGCGTGCTCGATAGGCCGGAACCACCTGCCAGACAGGCCAAAATCAACAGCTGGCTATGCTAGAAACACCTGGCGGACAGTCCAAAATCACCTGCCTGGCATGCAGGAACCACCTCTCAGACGTAACAGAACCACGTTCTGGACACGCTGGAACCACATCCTGGACAGACTGGAACCACCTGCCGAGCTCGCCGGAACCACCTGCACGACTGGCAGGACAATCGTGCCGGACACGCCAAAAGGAACTGCCGGCTACACCAGAACCACTTAACCGACACTCCAGAATCACCTGCCTGGCATGCCAGAACCACCTCTCAGACGTGCCAGAAGCACGTGCCGGACATGCCGGAACGACCTACGGGACAGACCGGAACCACCTGCCTGACATGCCGGAACCACCTGCCGAGCACGCCAGAGCCACCTGCTCCCCTTGCCGGAACCACCTGCCAGACAGGCCAAAATCAACAGCTGGCTGTGCGAGAACCACCTGGGGGACAGTCCGGAATCACCTGCCAGCCATGGCGGAACCACCTCTCAGACGTACCAGAACCACGTGCCGGGCAATCTGAAATCACGTACTGGACAGACTGGAACCACCTGCCGGCCACGCCTGAACCACCTGCCGAGCACGACGGAACCACCTGCCCTACACGCCAAAATCACCTGCGGGCTACTCCACAACCAGTTGGAGGACTCTCCGGGATGACCTGCCGGGCATGCTGGAACCACCTCTCAGACGCGCCAGAACCATGTGGCAGACAGTCCGGAATCACCTGTTGGGCATGTGGAACCACCTCTGAGACGTACCAGAACCACCTGCCGGACACGCCAAAATCACCTGCCGGCTACGCCAGAACCACTTGGCGGACACTCCGGAATCACCTGCCGGGCATGCCAGCACAACCTCTCAGAAGTGCCAGAAGCACGTGCCGGACCGGCCGGAACCATCTCCCGGACAGACTGGAACCACAGGAAACACTCGCCGGAACCACCTGCTTGACTCACCGGTCCCACCTGCAGGACACACCAAAATCACCTGCCCGCTACACCCGAAACACTTGGCGCACAAGCCGGAATCACGTGAAGGGCATGCCGGCACAACCTCACAGACGTGCCAGAACCTCCTGCCGGACACCTCAGAACCACCTGCCAGACAGACTGCAACCACCTGCCGGACACGCGGGAACCACCGGCTCGACCCGCCGGAACCACTGCCAGACATGCAAAATCACCTGCCGGCTACACCAGAACCACTTGGCAAACACTCCGGAATCACCTGCCGGGCATGCCGGAACCACCTCTGAGACATGCCAGAACCACGTGCCAATGACACCAGAAGCACATGCCGAGCATGCCGGAACCAACTGCTCGACTCGCCAGAACCACCTGCCAGTCATGCAAAAATCACCTGCCGGCTTCGCCACAACCAGTTGGTGAACACTTCCCCATCACCTGCCGGGCTTGCTGGAACCACCTGCCGGTCACGTCAAAATCACCTGCCAACTACACCAGAACCACTTGTCGACACTGTGGAAACACCTGTCGGGCCGGCCAGAACTACATCTCAGACGTGCCAGAACCTTGTGCGTGTGATGCCGGAACCACACCCCGAACAGACGGAAACCACCTGCCAGACCCGCCTGAACCACCTGCCGAGCACGCCGGAGCCACCTGTTCGACTCACCGGAAGCACCTGCCAGACAGGCCAAAATCAACAGCTGGCTATGCGAGAACCATCTGGCGGACAGTCCGGAATCACCTGCCGGGCATGCAGGAACCACCTCTCAGATGTAACGGAACCACGAGCCGGACACGCTGGAACCACGTCCTGGACAGACTGGAACCACCTGCCGAGCACTCCGGAACCACCTGCTCGACTCGCACGACCCACGTGCTGGACACGCCAAAATGAACTTTCGGCTACACCAGAACCACTTACCCGACACTCCAGAATCACCTGCCTGGCATGCCAGAACCACCTCTCACACGTTCCAGAAGCACGTGCCGGACATGCCGGAACGACCGATCGGACAGAACGGAACCACCTGCCAGACACGCCGGAACCACCTGCTGAACACGCCACAGCCACCTGCTCGACTCGCCGGATCCACTGGCCGGACAGGCCAATATCAACTGCTGGCTATGCCAGAACCACCTGGGGGACAGTCCGGAATCACCTGCCAGCCATGGCGGAACCACCTCTCAGACGTACAAGAACCACGTGCCGGACAAGCTGGAAACACTTACTGGACAGACTGGAACCACCTGCCGGCCACGCCTGAACCACCTGCCGAGCACGATGGAACCACCTGCCGGACACGCCAAAATCACCTGCGGGCTACACCAGAACCACTTGGAGAACTCTCCGGGATGACCTGCCGGGCATGCTGGAACCACCTCTCAGACGTACCAGAAGCACGTGGCGGACACCCCAGCACCACCTGCCGGACAGACCGCAACCACCTGCCGGACAGGCCGGAACCACCGGCTCGACCCGACGGAACCACCGCCGGAAATGCAAAATCACCTGCCGGCTACGCCAGAACCACTTGGCGAACACTCCGGAATCACCGGCCGGGCATGCCGGAACCACCTCTCAGACATGCCAGAACCACGTGCCAATGACCCCGGAAGCACCTGTCGAGCACACCGGAACCACCTGCTCGACTCGCCAGAACCACCTGCCGGACACGCCAAAATCACCTGCCGGCTACGCCACAACCACTCGGCAGGCACTCCGGTATCAGCTGCCGGGCATGCCGGAACCACCTCTCAGAGGTGCCAGAACCACATGCCGGAGAGACTGGAAGCAACTGCCGAACTCGCCGGAAACACCTGCTGGACATGCCGGAACCACCTGCCTGACAGTCCAAAATCATATGCCGGCTATGCCAAAACCACTTGGTGGACGCTCCAGAATCTCCTGGAGGGCATGCCGGAACCACGTCATGGACAGACTGCAAACACCTGCCAGACACGCCAGAACCACCTTCTCGAGTCGCCAGAACCACCTGCCGGCCACGCCAAAATCACCAGCCGGCTACGCCACAACCAGTTGGTGAACACTTCGGAATCACCTGCCGCGCTTGCCGGAACCACCTGCCGGTCACGCCAAAATCACCTGCCGGCTACGCCAGAACCACTCGGCAGAGACTCCGGAACCACCTCCAGGACAGACCAGAATCACCTGCCGGACACGCCGGAACCACCTGCTCGACTCGCCAGAGCCACCTGCCGGACACTCCAAAATCACCTGCCGGCTACGCCAGAACCACTCGGCAGAGACTCCGGAACCACCTCCAGGACAGACCGGAATCACCTGCCGGACACGCCGGGACCACCTGCTTGACTCGCCAGAACCTCCTGCCGGACACGCCAAAATCACCAGCCGGCTACTCCACAACCACTTGTCGAACACTCCAGAATCACCTGCCGGGCATGTTGGAAGCACCTCTCAGACGCGCCAGAACCATGTGGCAGAGAGTCCGGAATCACCTGTTGGGCATGTGGAACCACCTCTGAGACGTACCAGAACCACCTGCCGGACACGCCAAAATCACCTGCCGGCTATGCCAGAACCACTTGGCGGACACTCCGGAATCACCTGCCGGGCATGCCAGAACCAGCTCTCAGAAACACCAGAACCACATGCTGGACACGCCGGAAGCACCTGCTGAGCATGCCTGAGCCACCTGCTCGACTCGCAAGAAACACCTGCCGGACATGCCAAAATCACCTGCCGAGTACGCCAGAACCACTTGGCGGAAACTCCGGAATCACAGGTCGGGCATGCCAGAACCACCTCTCAGACTTGCCAGAACCATGTTCCGGACACGCCGGTACCACCTGCCGAGTATGCCGGAACCACCTGATCCACTCCCGAGGACCACCTGCTGGACACGCCAAAATCACCTGCTGGCTACGCCAGAACCACTCGGCAGACACTCCGGAATAAGCTGCCGGGCATGCCGGAACCACCTATTAGACATGCCAGAAGGACGTGTCGGACACGCCGGAAACACCTACCGGACAGACCGGAACCACCTGCCGAGCACGCCGGAGCTGCGTGTTCGATAGGCCGGAACCACCTGCCAGACAGGCCAAAATCAACAGCTGGCTATGCTAGAAACACCTGGCGGACAGTCCAAAATCACCTGCCTGGCATGCAGGAACCACCTCTCAGACGTAACAGAACCACGTTCCGGACACGCTGGAACCACATCCTGGACAGACTGGAACCACCTGCCGAGCTCGCCGGAACCACCTGCTCGACTGGCAGGACAATCGTGCCGGACACGCCAAAAGGAACTGCCGGCTACACCAGAACCACTTAACCGACACTCCAGAATCACCTGCCTGGCATGCCAGAACCACCTCTCAGACGTGCCAGAAGCACGTGCCGGACATGCCGGAACGACCTACGGGACAGACCGGAACCACCTGCCTGACATGCCGGAACCACCTGCCGAGCACGCCAGAGCCACCTGCTCCCCTTGCCGGAACCACCTGCCAGACAGGCCAAAATCAACAGCTGGCTGTGCGAGAACCACCTGGGGGACAGTCCGGAATCACCTGCCAGCCATGGCGGAACCACCTCTCAGACGTACCAGAACCACGTGCCGGACAATCTGGAAACACGTACTGGACAGACTGGAACCACCTGCCGGCCACGCCTGAACCACCTGCCGAGCACGACGGAACCACCTGCCGGACACGCCAAAATCACCTGCGGGCTACTCCACAACCACTTGGAGGACTCTCCGGGATGACCTGCCGGGCATGCTGGAACCACCTCTCAGACGCGCCAGAACCATGTGGCAGACAGTCCGGAATCACCTGTTGGGCATGTGGAACCACCTCTGAGACGTACCAGAACCACCTGCCGGACACGCCAAAATCACCTGCCGGCTACGCCAGAACCACTTGGCGGACACTCCGGAATCACCTGCCGGGCATGCCAGCACAACCTCTCAGAAGTGCCAGAAGCACGTGCCGGACAGGCCGGAACCATCTCCCGGACAGACTGGAACCACAGGAAACACTCGCCGGAACCACCTGCTTGACTCACCGGTCCCACCTGCAGGACACACCAAAATCACCTGCCCGCTACACCAGAACCACTTGGCGCACAAGCCGGAATCACGTGAAGGGCATGCCGGCACAACCTCACAGACGTGCCAGAACCTCCTGCCGGACACCTCAGAACCACCTGCCAGACAGACTGCAACCACCTGCCGGACACGCGGGAACCACCGGCTCGACCCGCCGGAACCACTGCCAGACATGCAAAATCACCTGCCGGCTACACCAGAACCACTTGGCAAACAATCCGGAATCACCTGAAGGGCATGCCGGAACCACCTCTCAGACATGCCAGAACCACGTGCCAATGACACCAGAAGCACCTGCCGAGCATGCCGGAACCACCTGCTCGACTCGCCAGAACCACCTGCCAGTCATGCAAAAATCACCTGCCGGCTTCGCCACAACCAGTTGGTGAACACTTCCCCATCACCTGCCGGGCTTGCTGGAACCACCTGCCGGTCACGTCAAAATCACCTGCCAACTACGCCAGAACCACTTGTCGACACTGCGGAAACACCTGTCGGGCCGGCCAGAACTACATCTCAGACGTGCCAGAACCTTGTGCGTGTGATGCCGGAACCACACCCCGAACAGACGGAGACCACCTGCCAGACCCGCCTGAACCACCTGCCGAGCACGCCGGAGCCACCTGTTCGACTCACCGGAAGCACCTGCCAGACAGGCCAAAATCAACAGCTGGCTATGCGAGAGCCATCTGGCGGACAGTCCGGAATCACCTGCCGGGCATGCAGGAACCACCTCTCAGATGTAACGGAACCACGAGCCGGACACGCTAGAACCACGTCCTGGACAGACTGGAACCACCTGCCGAGCACTCCGGAACCACCTGCTCGACTCGCACGACCCACGTGCTGGACACGCCAAAATGAACTTTCGGCTACACCAGAACCACTTACCCGACACTCCAGAATCACCTGCCTGGCATGCCAGAACCACCTCTCACACGTTCCAGAAGCACGTGCCGGACATGCCGGAACGACCTATCGGACAGAACGGAACCACCTGCCAGACACGCCGGAACCACCTGCTGAACACGCCACAGCCACCTGCTCGACTCGCCGGATCCACCGGCCGGACAGGCCAATATCAACTGCTGGCTATGCCAGAACCACCTGGGGGACAGTCTGGGATCACCTGCCAGCAATGGCGGAACCACCTCTCAGACGTACAAGAACCACGTGCCGGACAAGCTGGAAACACTTACTGGACAGACTGGAACCACCTGCCGGCCACGCCTGAACCACCTGCCGAGCACGACGGAACCACCTGCCGGACACGCCAAAATCACCTGCGGGGTACACCAGAACCACTTGGAGAACTCTCCGGGATGACATGCCGGGCATGCTGGAACCACCTCTCAGACGTACCAGAAGCACGTGGCGGACACCCCAGCACCACCTGCCGGACAGACCGCAACCACCTGCCGGACAGACCGCAACCACCGGCTTGACCCGCCGGAACCACCGCCGGACATGCAAAATCACCTGCCGGCTACGCCAGAACCACTTGGCGAACACTCCGGAATCACCTGCCGGGCATGCCGGAACCACCTCTCAGACATGCCAGAACCACGTGCCAATGACCCCGGAATCACCTGCCGAGCACGCCGGAACCACCTGCTCGACTCGCCAGAACCACCTGCCGGACACGCCAAAATCACCTGCCGGCTACGCCACAACCACTCGGCAGGCACTCCGGTATCAGCTGCCGGGCATGCCGGAACCACCTCTCAGAGGTGCCAGAACCACATGCCGGAGAGACTGGAAGCAACTGCCGAGCTCGCCGGAAACACCTGCTGGACATGCCGCAACCACCTGCCTGACAGTCCAAAATCATATGCCGGCTATGCCAAAACCACTTGGTGGACACTCCAGAATCACCTGGAGGGCATGCCGGAACCACGTCATGGACAGACTGCAAACACCTGCCGGACACGCCAGAACCACCTTCTCGACTCGCGAGAACCACCTGCCGGACACGCCAAAATCACCTGCCGGCTACGCCACAACCAGTTGGTGAACACTTCGGAATCACCTGCCGCGCTTGCCAGAACCACCTGCGGGTCACGCCAAAATCACCTGCCGGCTACGCCAGAACCACTCAGCAGAGACTCCGGAACAACCTCCAGGACAGACCGGAATCACCTGCCGGACACGCCGGGACCACCTGCTTGACTCGCGAGAACCACCTGCCGGACACGCCAAAATCACCAGCCGGCTACTCCACAACCACTTGTCGGACACTCCAGAATCACCTGCCGGGCATGTTGGAACCACCTCTCAGAGGTGCCACAACAACATGCTGGAGACTGCGGAAGCACCTGCTGAGAAGGCCGGAAGTTCCTGATCCACTCCACAAAACCACCTGCTGTACACGCCAAAATCACCTGCCGGCTACGCCACAACCAGTTGGTGAACATTTCGGAATCAACTGCCGGGCTTGCTGGAAGCACCTGCCGGTCACGCCAATATCACCTGCCAGCTACACCAGAACCGCTTGGCGGACACTCCGGAAACACCTGTCGGGCCTGCCAGAACCACATCTCAGACGTGCCAGAACCATGTGCCCGAGATGCCGGAACCACACCCCGAACAGACTGAAACCACCTGCCAGACGCGCCTGAACCACCTGCCGAGCACACTGGAACCACCTGCTCGACTCGCCGGAACCACCTACCTGACACGCAAAAACCACCGGCCGGGTATGCCAGAACCACTTGGTGGTCACTCCGGAATCATCTGCCAGACATGCCAGAAGCAGCTCTCAGACACACCAGAACAACCTGCCGGAGACGCCAGAAGCACCTGCGGAGCATGCCTGACCCACGTGCTCGACTCGCAAGAAACACCTGCCACACACGCCAAAATCACCTGCCTGCTACACCAGAAGCACTTGGCAGACAAGCCGGAATCACGTGAAGGGCATGCCGTCACAATCTCTCAGACGTGCCAGAACCTCGTGCCGGACACCCCAGAACACCCTGCCGGACAGACCGGAACCACCTGCCGGACACGCCGGAACCACCGGCGCGACTCGCCGCAACCACCCCCGGACATGCAAAAACACCTGCCGGCTACGCCAGAAACACTTGGCGAACACACCGGAATCCCCTGCCGGGCATGTCGGAAGCACCTCTCAGACATGTCAGAACCACGTGCCAAGGACACCGGAAGCACCTGCCGAGCACGCCGGAACCACCTGCTCGACTCGCCAGAACCACCTGCCGCACACGCCAAAATCACCTGCCAGGTATGCCAGAACCACTTTGTGGACACTCCGAAATCATCTGCCGGACATGCCAGAAGCAGCTCTCAGACACACCAGAACCACATGCCGGACACGCCGGAAGCACCTGCTGAGCATGCCTGAGCCACCTGCTCGACTCGCAAGAAACACCTGCCGGACACGCCAAAATCACCTGCCGAGTACGCCAGAACCACTCGGCAGACACTCCGGAATAACCTGCCGGGCATGCCGGAACCACCTCTTAGACATGCCAGAAGGACGTGTCGGACACGCCGGAAACACCTACCGGACAGACCGGAACCACCTGCCAGACATCCCGGAACCACCTGCCGAGCACGCCGGAGCCGCCTGCTCGATAGGCTGGAACCACCTGCCAGACAGGCCAAAATCAACAGCTGGCTGTGCGAGAACCATCTGGCGGACAGTCAGGAATCACCTGCTGGGCATGCAGGAACCACCTCTCAGATGTAACGGAACCACGAACCGGACAAGCTGGAAACATGTACTGGACAGACTGGAACCACCTGCCGGCCACGCCTGAACCACCTGCTGAGCACGATGGAACCACCTGCCGGACACGACAAAATCACCTGCGGGCTACTCCACAACCACTTGGAGGACTCTCCGGGATGACCTGCCGGGCATGCTGGAGCCACCTCTCAGACGTGCCAGAACCATGTGGCAGAGAGTCCGGAATCACCTGTTGGGCATGTGGAACCACTTCTGAGACGTACCAGAACCACCTGCCGGACACGCCAAAATCACCTGCCGGCTACGCCAGAACCACTTGGCGGACACTCCGGAATCAGCTGCCGGGCATGCCAGCACAACCTCTCAGAAGTGCCAGAAGCACGTGCCGGACAGGCCGGAACCATCTCCCGGACAGCCTGGAACCACAGGAATCACTCGCCGGAACCACCTGTTTGACTCACCGGTCCCACCTTCAGGACACACCAAAATCACCTGCCCGCTACACCAGAACCACTTGGGGCAAAAGCCGGAATCACGTGAAGGGCATGCCGGCACAACCTCACAGACGTGCCAGAACCTCCTGCCGGACACCTCAGAACCACCTGCCAGACAGACTGCAACCACCTGCCGGACACGCGGGAAGCAGCGGCTCGACCCGCCGGAACCACTGCCAGACATGCAAAATCACCTGCCGGCTACACCAGAACCACTTGGCAAACACTCCGGAATCACCTGCCGGGCATGCCGGAACCACCTCTCAGACATGCCAGAACCACGTGCCAATGACACCAGAAGCACCTGCCGAGCATGCCGGAACCACCTGCTCGACTCGCCAGAACCACCTGCCAGTCATGCAAAAATGACCTGCCGGCTTCGCCACAACCAGTTGGTGAACACTTCCCCATCACCTGCCGGGCTTGCTGGAACCACCTGCCGGTCATGTCAAAATCACCTGCCAACTACGCCAGAACCACTTGTCGACACTGCGGAAACACCTGTCGGGCCGGCCAGAACTACATCTCAGACGTGCCAGAACCTTGTGCGTGTGATGCCGGAACCACACCCCGAACAGACGGAGACCACCTGCCAGACCCGCCTGAACCACCTGCCGAGCACGCCGGAGCCACCTGTTCGACTCACCGGAAGCACCTGCCAGACAGGCCAAAATCAACAGCTGGCTATGCGAGAACCATCTGGCGGACAGTCCGGAATCACCTGCCGGGCATGCAGGAACCACCTCTCAGACGTAACAGAACCACGTTCCGGACACGCTGGAACCACATCCTGGACAGACTGAACCACCTGCCGAGCTCGCCGGAACCACCTGCTCGACTGGCAGGACAATCGTGCCGGACACGCCAAAAGGAACTGCCGGCTACACCAGAACCACTTAACCGACACTCCAGAATCACCTGCCTGGCATGCCAGAACCACCTCTCAGACGTGCCAGAAGCACGTGCCGGACATGCCGGGACGACCTACGGGACAGACCGGAACCACCTGCCTGACATGCCGGAACCACCTGCCGAGCACGCCAGAGCCACCTGCTCCCCTTGCCGGAACCCCCTACCAGACAGGCCAAAATCAACAGCTGGCTGTGCGAGAACCACCTGGGGGACAGTCCGGAATCACCTGCCAGCCATGGCGGAACCACCTCTCAGACGTACCAGAACCACGTGCCGGACAATCTGGAAACACGTACTGGACAGACTGGAACCACCTGCCGGCCACGCCTGAACCACCTGCCGAGCACGACGGAACCACCTGCCGGACACGCCAAAATCACCTGCGGGCTACTCCACAACCACTTGGAGGACTCTCCGGGATGACCTGCCGGGCATGCTGGAACCACCTCTCAGACGCGCCAGAACCATGTGGCAGACAGTCCGGAATCACCTGTTGGGCATGTGGAACCACCTCTGAGACGTACCAGAACCACCTGCCGGACACGCCAAAATCACCTGCCGGCTACGCCAGAACCACTTGGCGGACACTCCGGAATCACCTGCCGGGCATGCCAGCACAACCTCTCAGAAGTGCCAGAAGCACGTGCCGGACAGGCCGGAACCATCTCCCGGACAGACTGGAACCACAGGAAACACTCGCCGGAACCACCTGCTTGACTCACCGGTCCCACCTGCAGGACACACCAAAATCACCTGCCCGCTACACCAGAACCACTTGGCGCACAAGCCGGAATCACGTGAAGGGCATGCCGGCACAACCTCACAGACGTGCCAGAACCTCCTGCCGGACACCTCAGAACCACCTGCCAGACAGACTGCAACCACCTGCCGGACACGCGGGAACCACCGGCTCGACCCGCCGGAACCACTGCCAGACATGCAAAATCACCTGCCGGCTACACCAGAACCACTTGGCAAACAATCCGGAATCACCTGAAGGGCATGCCGGAACCACCTCTCAGACATGCCAGAACCACGTGCCAATGACACCAGAAGCACCTGCCGAGCATGCCGGAACCACCTGCTCGACTCGCCAGAACCACCTGCCAGTCATGCAAAAATCACCTGCCGGCTTCGCCACAACCAGTTGGTGAACACTTCCCCATCACCTGCCGGGCTTGCTGGAACCACCTGCCGGTCACGTCAAAATCACCTGCCAACTACGCCAGAACCACTTGTCGACACTGCGGAAACACCTGTCGGGCCGGCCAGAACTACATCTCAGACGTGCCAGAACCTTGTGCGTGTGATGCCGGAACCACACCCCGAACAGACGGAGACCACCTGCCAGACCCGCCTGAACCACCTGCCGAGCACGCCGGAGCCACCTGTTCGACTCACCGGAAGCACCTGCCAGACAGGCCAAAATCAACAGCTGGCTATGCGAGAGCCATCTGGCGGACAGTCCGGAATCACCTGCCGGGCATGCAGGAACCACCTCTCAGATGTAACGGAACCACGAGCCGGACACGCTAGAACCACGTCCTGGACAGACTGGAACCACCTGCCGAGCACTCCGGAACCACCTGCTCGACTCGCACGACCCACGTGCTGGACACGCCAAAATGAACTTTCGGCTACACCAGAACCACTTACCCGACACTCCAGAATCACCTGCCTGGCATGCCAGAACCACCTCTCACACGTTCCAGAAGCACGTGCCGGACATGCCGGAACGACCTATCGGACAGAACGGAACCACCTTCCAGACACGCCGGAACCACCTGCTGAACACGCCACAGCCACCTGCTCGACTCGCCGGATCCACCGGGCGGACAGGCCAATATCAACTGCTGGCTATGCCAGAACCACCTGGGGGACAGTCTGGGATCACCTGCCAGCAATGGCGGAACCACCTCTCAGACGTACAAGAACCACGTGCCGGACAAGCTGGAAACACTTACTGGACAGACTGGAACCACCTGCCGGCCACGCCTGAACCACCTGCCGAGCACGACGGAACCACCTGCCGGACACGCCAAAATCACCTGCGGGGTACACCAGAACCACTTGGAGAACTCTCCGGGATGACCTGCCGGGCATGCTGGAACCACCTCTCAGACGTACCAGAAGCACGTGGCGGACACCCCAGCACCACCTGCCGGACAGACCGCAACCACCTGCCGGACAGACCGCAACCACCGGCTCGACCCGCCGGAACCACCGCCGGACATGCAAAATCACCTGCCGGCTACGCCAGAACCACTTGGCGAACACTCCGGAATCACCTGCCGGGCATGCCGGAACCACCTCTCAGACATGCCAGAACCACGTGCCAATGACCCCGGAATCACCTGCCGAGCACGCCGGAACCACCTGCTCGACTCGCCAGAACCACCTGCCGGACACGCCAAAATCACCTGCCGGCTACGCCACAACCACTCGGCAGGCACTCCGGTATCAGCTGCCGGGCATGCCGGAACCACCTCTCAGAGGTGCCAGAACCACATGCCGGAGAGACTGGAAGCAACTGCCGAGCTCGCCGGAAACACCTGCTGGACATGCCGGAACCACCTGCCTGACAGTCCAAAATCATATGCCGGCTATGCCAAAACCACTTGGTGGACACTCCAGAATCACCTGGAGGGCATGCCGGAACCACGTCATGGACAGACTGCAAACACCTGCCGGACACGCCAGAACCACCTTCTCGACTCGCGAGAACCACCTGCCGGACACGCCAAAATCACCTGCCGGCTACGCCACAACCAGTTGGTGAACACTTCGGAATCACCTGCCGCGCTTGCCAGAACCACCTGCGGGTCACGCCAAAATCACCTGCCGGCTACGCCAGAACCACTCAGCAGAGACTCCGGAACAACCTCCAGGACAGACCGGAATCACCTGCCGGACACGCCGGGACCACCTGCTTGACTCGCGAGAACCACCTGCCGGACACGCCAAAATCACCAGCCGGCTACTCCACAACCACTTGTCGGACACTCCAGAATCACCTGCCGGGCATGTTGGAACCACCTCTCAGAGGTGCCACAACAACATGCTGGAGACTGCGGAAGCACCTGCTGAGAAGGCCGGAAGTTCCTGATCCACTCCACAAAACCACCTGCTGTACACGCCAAAATCACCTGCCGGCTACGCAACAACCAGTTGGTGAACATTTCGGAATCAACTGCCGGGCTTGCTGGAAGCACCTGCCGGTCACGCCAATATCACCTGCCAGCTACACCAGAACCGCTTGGCGGACACTCCGGAAACACCTGTCGGGCCTGCCAGAACCACATCTCAGACGTGCCAGAACCATGTGCCCGAGATGCCGGAACCACACCCCGAACAGACTGAAACCACCTGCCAGACGCGCCTGAACCACCTGCCGAGCACACTGGAACCACCTGCTCGACTCGCCGGAACCACCTACCTGACACGCAAAAACCACCGGCCGGGTATGCCAGAACCACTTGGTGGTCACTCCGGAATCATCTGCCAGACATGCCAGAAGCAGCTCTCAGACACACCAGAACAACCTGCCGGAGACGCCAGAAGCACCTGCGGAGCATGCCTGACCCACGTGCTCGACTCGCAAGAAACACCTGCCAGACGCGCCAAAATCACCTGCCTGCTACACCAGAAGCACTTGGCAGACAAGCCGGAATCACGTGAAGGGCATGCCGTCACAATCTCTCAGACGTGCCAGAACCTCGTGCCGGACACCCCAGAACACCCTGCCGGACAGACCGGAACCACCTGCCGGACACGCCGGAACCACCGGCGCGACTCGCCGCAACCACCCCCGGACATGCAAAAACACCTGCCGGCTACGCCAGAAACACTTGGCGAACACACCGGAATCCCCTGCCGGGCATGTCGGAAGCACCTCTCAGACATGTCAGAACCACGTGCCAAGGACACCGGAAGCACCTGCCGAGCACGCCGGAACCACCTGCTCGACTCGCCAGAACCACCTGCCGCACACGCCAAAATCACCTGCCAGGTATGCCAGAACCACTTTGTGGACACTCCGAAATCATCTGCCGGACATGCCAGAAGCAGCTCTCAGACACACCAGAACCACATGCCGGACACGCCGGAAGCACCTGCTGAGCATGCCTGAGCCACCTGCTCGACTCGCAAGAAACACCTGCCGGACACGCCAAAATCACCTGCCGAGTACGCCAGAACCACTCGGCAGACACTCCGGAATAACCTGCCGGGCATGCCGGAACCACCTCTTAGACATGCCAGAAGGACGTGTCGGACACGCCGGAAACACCTACCGGACAGACCGGAACCACCTGCCAGACATCCCGGAACCACCTGCCGAGCACGCCGGAGCCACCTGCTCGATAGGCTGGAACCACCTGCCAGACAGGCCAAAATCAACAGCTGGCTGTGCGAGAACCATCTGGCGGACAGTCAGGAATCACCTGCTGGGCATGCAGGAACCACCTCTCAGATGTAACGGAACCACGAACCGGACAAGCTGGAAACATGTACTGGACAGACTGGAACCACCTGCCGGCCACGCCTGAACCACCTGCTGAGCACGATGGAACCACCTGCCGGACACGACAAAATCACCTGCGGGCTACTCCACAACCACTTGGAGGACTCTCCGGGATGACCTGCCGGGCATGCTGGAGCCACCTCTCAGACGTGCCAGAACCATGTGGCAGAGAGTCCGGAATCACCTGTTGGGCATGTGGAACCACTTCTGAGACGTACCAGAACCACCTGCCGGACACGCCAAAATCACCTGCCGGCTACGCCAGAACCACTTGGCGGACACTCCGGAATCAGCTGCCGGGCATGCCAGCACAACCTCTCAGAAGTGCCAGAAGCACGTGCCGGACAGGCCGGAACCATCTCCCGGACAGCCTGGAACCACAGGAATCACTCGCCGGAACCACCTGTTTGACTCACCGGTCCCACCTGCAGGACACACCAAAATCACCTGCCCGCTACACCAGAACCACTTGGGGCAAAAGCCGGAATCACGTGAAGGGCATGCCGGCACAACCTCACAGACGTGCCAGAACCTCCTGTCGGACACCTCAGAACCACCTGCCAGACAGACTGCAACCACCTGCCGGACACGCGGGAAGCACCGGCTCGACCCGCCGGAACCACTGCCAGACATGCAAAATCACCTGCCGGCTACACCAGAACCACTTGGCAAACACTCCGGAATCACCTGCCGGGCATGCCGGAACCACCTCTCAGACATGCCAGAACCACGTGCCAATGACACCAGAAGCACCTGCCGAGCATGCCGGAACCACCTGCTCGACTCGCCAGAACCACCTGCCAGTCATGCAAAAATCACCTGCCGGCTTCGCCACAACCAGTTGGTGAACACTTCCCCATCACCTGCCGGGCTTGCTGGAACCACCTGCCGGTCATGTCAAAATCACCTGCCAACTACGCCAGAACCACTTGTCGACACTGCGGAAACACCTGTCGGGCCGGCCAGAACTACATCTCAGACGTGCCAGAACCTTGTGCGTGTGATGCCGGAACCACACCCCGAACAGACGGAGACCACCTGCCCGACCCGCCTGAACCATCTGCCGAGCACGCCGGAGCCACCTGTTCGACTCACCGGAAGCACCTGCCAGACAGGCCAAAATCAACAGCTGGCTATGCGAGAACCATCTGGCGGACAGTCCGGAATCACCTGCCGGGCATGCAGGAACCACCTCTCAGATGTAACGGAACCACGAGCCGGACACGCTAGAACCACGTCCTGGACAGACTGGAACCACCTGCCGAGCACTCCGGAACCACCTGCTCGACTCGCACGACCCACGTGCTGGACACGCCAAAATGAACTTTCGGCTACACCAGAACCACTTACCCGACACTCCAGAATCACCTGCCTGGCATGCCAGAACCACCTCTCACACGTTCCAGAAGCACGTGCCGGACATGCCGGAACGACCGATCGGACAGAACGGAACCACCTGCCAGACACGCCGGAACCACCTGCTGAACACGCCACAGCCACCTGCTCGACTCGCCGGATCCACCGGGCGGACAGGCCAATATCAACTGCTGGCTATGCCAGAACCACCTGGGGGACAGTCTGGGATCACCTGCCAGCAATGGCGGAACCACCTCTCAGACGTACAAGAACCACGTGCCGGACAAGCTGGAAACACTTACTGGACAGACTGGAACCACCTGCCGGCCACGCCTGAACCACCTGCCGAGCACGACGGAACCACCTGCCGGACACGCCAAAATCACCTCCGGGGTACACCAGAACCACTTGGAGAACTCTCCGGGATGACCTGCCGGGCATGCTGGAACCACCTCTCAGACGTACCAGAAGCACGTGGCGGACACCCCAGCACCACCTGCCGGACAGACCGCAACCACCTGCCGGACAGACCGCAACCACCGGCTCGACCCGCCGGAACCACCGCCGGACATGCAAAATCACCTGCCGGCTACGCCAGAACCACTTGGCGAACACTCCGGAATCACCTGCCGGGCATGCCGGAACCACCTCTCAGACATGCCAGAACCACGTGCCAATGACCCCGGAATCACCTGCCGAGCACGCCGGAACCACCTGCTCGACTCGCCAGAACCACCTGCCGGACACGCCAAAATCACCTGCCGGCTACGCCACAACCACTCGGCAGGCACTCCGGTATCAGCTGCCGGGCATGCCGGAACCACCTCTCAGAGGTGCCAGAACCACATGCCGGAGAGACTGGAAGCAACTGCCGAGCTCGCCGGAAACACCTGCTGGACATGCCGGAACCACCTGCCTGACAGTCCAAAATCATATGCCGGCTATGCCAAAACCACTTGGTGGACACACCAGAATCACCTGGAGGGCATGCCGGAACCACGTCATGACCAGACTGCAAACACCTGCCGGACACGCCAGAACGAACTTCTCGACTCGCCAGAACCACCTGCCGGACACGCCAAAATCACCTGCCGGCTACGCCACAACCAGTTGGTGAACACTTCGGAATCACCTGCCGCGCTTGCCAGAACCACCTGCCGGTCACGCCAAAATCACCTGCCGGCTACGCCAGAACCACTCAGCAGAGACTCCGGAACCACCTCCAGGACAGACCGGAATCACCTGCCGGACACGCCGGGACCACCTGCTTGACTCACGAGAACCACCTGCCGGACACGCCAAAATCACCAGCCGGCTACTCCACAACCACTTGTCGGACACTCCAGAATCACCTGCCGGGCATGTTGGAACCACCTCTCAGAGGTGCCACAACAACATGCTGGAGACTGCGGAAGCACCTGCTGAGAAGGCCGGAAGTTCCTGATCCACTCCACAAAACCACCTGCTGGACACGCCAAAATCACCTGCCGGCTACGCCACAACCAGTTGGTGAACACTTCGGAATCAACTGCCGGGCTTGCTGGAAGCACCTGCCGGTCACGCCAATATCACCTGCCAGCTACACCAGAACCGCTTGGCGGACACTCCGGAAACACCTGTCGGGCCTGCCAGAACCACATCTCAGACGTGCCAGAACCATGTGCCCGAGATGCCGGAACCACACCCCGAACAGACTGAAACCACCTGCCAGATCCGCCTGAACCACCTGCCGAGCACACTGGAACCACCTGCTCGACTCGCCGGAACCACCTACCTGACACGCAAAAACCACCGGCCGGGTATGCCAGAACCACTTGGTGGTCACTCCGGAATCATCTGCCAGACATGCCAGAAGCAGCTCTCAGACACACCAGAACAACCTGCCGGAGACGCCAGAAGCACCTGCGGAGCATGCCTGAGCCACGTGCTCGACTCGCAAGAAACACCTGCCACACACGCCAAAATCACCTGCCTGCTACACCAGAAGCACTTGGCAGACAAGCCGGAATCACGTGAAGGGCATGCCGTCACAATCTCTCAGACGTGCCAGAACCTCGTGCCGGACACCCCAGAACACCCTGCCGGACAGACCGGAACCACCTGCCGGACACGCCGGAACCACCGGCGCGACTCGCCGCAACCACCCCCGGACATGCAAAAACACCTGCCGGCTACGCCAGAAACACTTGGCGAACACACCGGAATCCCCTGCCGGGCATGTCGGAAGCACCTCTCAGACATGTCAGAACCACGTGCCAAGGACACCGGAAGCACCTGCCGAGCACGCCGGAACCACCTGCTCGACTCGCCAGAACCACCTGCCGCACACGCCAAAATCACCTGCCAGGTATGCCAGAACCACTTTGTGGACACTCCGAAATCATCTGCCGGACATGCCAGAACCAGCTCTCAGACACACCAGAACCACATGCCGGACACGCCGGAAGCACCTGCTGAGCATGCCTGAGCCACCTGCTCGACTCGCAAGAAACACCTGCCGGACACGCCAAAATCACCTGCCGAGTACGCCAGAACCACTTGGCGGACACTCCGGAATCACAGGTCGGGCATGCTGGAACCACCTCTCAGACTTGCCAGAACCATGTTCCGGACACGCCGGTACCACCTGCCGAGTATGCCGGAACCACCTGATCCACTCCCGAGGACCACCTGCTGGACACGCCAGAATCACCTGCTGGCTATGCCAGAACCACTCGGGAGACACTCCGGAATAACCTGCCGGGCATGCCGGAACCACCTCTTAGACATGCCAGAAGGACGTGTCGGACACGCCGGAAACACCTACCGGACAGACCGGAACCACCTGCCAGACATCCCGGAACCACCTGCCGAGCACGCCGGAGCCACCTGCTCGATAGGCTGGAACCACCTGCCAGACAGGCCAAAATCAACAGCTGGCTGTGCGAGAACCATCTGGCGGACAGTCAGGAATCACCTGCTGGGCATGCAGGAACCACCTCTCAGATGTAACGGAACCACGAACCGGACAAGCTGGAAACATGTACTGGACAGACTGGAACCACCTGCCGGCCACGCCTGAACCACCTGCTGAGCACGATGGAACCACCTGCCGGACACGACAAAATCACCTGCGGGCTACTCCACAACCACTTGGAGGACTCTCCGGGATGACCTGCCGGGCATGCTGGAGCCACCTCTCAGACGTGCCAGAACCATGTGGCAGAGAGTCCGGAATCACCTGTTGGGCATGTGGAACCACTTCTGAGACGTACCAGAACCACCTGCCGGACACGCCAAAATCACCTGCCGGCTACGCCAGAACCACTTGGCGGACACTCCGGAATCAGCTGCCGGGCATGCCAGCACAACCTCTCAGAAGTGCCAGAAGCACGTGCCGGACAGGCCGGAACCATCTCCCGGACAGCCTGGAACCACAGGAATCACTCGCCGGAACCACCTGTTTGACTCACCGGTCCCACCTGCAGGACACACCAAAATCACCTGCCCGCTACACCAGAACCACTTGGGGCAAAAGCCGGAATCACGTGAAGGGCATGCCGGCACAACCTCACAGACGTGCCAGAACCTCCTGCCGGACACCTCAGAACCACCTGCCAGACAGACTGCAACCACCTGCCGGACACGCGGGAACCACCGGCTCGACCCGCCGGAACCACTGCCAGACATGCAAAATCACCTGCCGGCTACACCAGAACCACTTGGCAAACACTCCGGAATCACCTGAAGGGCATGCCGGAACCACCTCTCAGACATGCCAGAACCACGTGCCAATGACACCAGAAGCACCTGCCGAGCATGCCGGAACCACCTGCTCGACTCGCCAGAACCACCTGCCAGTCATGCAAAAATCACCTGCCGGCTTCGCCACAACCAGTTGGTGAACACTTCCCCATCACCTGCCGGGCTTGCTGGAACCACCTGCCGGTCATGTCAAAATCACCTGCCAACTACGCCAGAACCACTTGTCGACACTGCGGAAACACCTGTCGGGCCGGCCAGAACTACATCTCAGACGTGCCAGAACCTTGTGCGTGTGATGCCGGAACCACACCCCGAACAGACGGAGACCACCTGCCAGACCCGCCTGAACCACCTGCCGAGCACGCCGGAGCCACCTGTTCGACTCACCGGAAGCACCTGCCAGACAGGCCAAAATCAACAGCTGGCTATGCGAGAACCATCTGGCGGACAGTCCGGAATCACCTGCCGGGCATGCAGGAACCACCTCTCAGATGTAACGGAACCACGAGCCGGACACGCTGGAACCACGTCCTGGACAGACTGGAACCACCTGCCGAGCACTCCGGAACCACCTGCTCGACTCGCACGACCCACGTGCTGGACACGCCAAAATGAACTTTCGGCTACACCAGAACCACTTACCCGACACTCCAGAATCACCTGCCTGGCATGCCAGAACCACCTCTCACACGTTCCAGAAGCACGTGCCGGACATGCCGGAACGACCTATCGGACAGAACGGAACCACCTGCCAGACACGCCGGAACCACCTGCTGAACACGCCACAGCCACCTGCTCGACTCGCCGGATCCACCGGCCGGACAGGCCAATATCAACTGCTGGCTATGCCAGAACCACCTGGGGGACAGTCCGGAATCACCTGCCAGCCATGGCGGAACCACCTCTCAGACGTACAAGAACCGCGTGCCGGACAAGCTGGAAACACTTACTGGACAGACTGGAACCACCTGCCGGACACGCCAAAATCACCTGCGGGCTACACCAGAACCACTTGGAGAACTCTCCGGGATGACCTGCCGGGCATGCTGGAACCACGTCTCAGACGTACCAGAAGCACGTGGCGGACACCCCAGCACCACCTGCCGGACAGACCGCAACCACCTGCCGGACAGGCCGGAACCACTGGCTCGACCCGCCAGAACCACCGCCGGATATGCAAAATCACCTGCCGGCTACGCCAGAACCACTTGGCGAAAACTCCGGCATCACCTGCCGGGCATGCCGGAACCACCTCTCAGACATGCCAGAACCACGTGCCAATGACCCTGGAAGCACCTGCCGAGCACGCCGGAACCACCTGCTCGAATCGCCGGAACCACCTGCCGGACACGCCAAAATCACCTGCCGGCAACGCCACAACCACTCGGCAGACACTCCGGTATCAGCTGCCGGGCATGCCGGAACCACCTGCTGAACACGCCACAGCAACCTGCTCGACTCGCCGGATCCACCGTCCGGACAGGCCAATATCAACTGCTGGCTATGCCAGAACCACCTGGGGGACAGTCCGGAATCACCTGCCAGCCATGGCGGAACCACCTCTCAGACGTACAAGAACCACGTGCCGGACAAGCTGGAAACACTTACTGGACTGACTGGAACCACCTGCCGGCCATGCCTGAACCACCTGCCGAGCACGATGGAACCACCTGCCGGACACGCCAAAATCACCTGCGGGGTACACCAGAACCACTTGGAGAACTCTCCGGGATGACCTGCCGGGCATGCTGGAACCACCTCTCAGACGTACCAGAAGCACGTGGCGGACACCCCAACACCACCTGCCGGACAGACCGCAACCACCTGCCGGACAGTCCGGAACCACTGGCTCGACCCGCCAGAACCACCGCCGGACATGCAAAATCACCTGCCGGCTACGCCAGAACCACTAGGCGAACACTCCGGAATCGCCTGCCGGGCATGCCGGAACCACCTCTCAGACATGCCAGAACCACGTCCCAATGACCACGCCGGAACCACCTGCTCGACTCGCCAGAACCACCTGCCGGACACGCCAAAATCACCTGCCGGCTACGCCACAACCACTCGGCAGGCACTCCGGTATCAGCTGCCGGGCATGCCGGAACCACCTCTCAGAGGTGCCAGAACCACATGCCGGAGAGACTGGAAGCAACTGCCGAGCTCGCCGGAAACACCTGCTGGACATGCCGCAACCACCTGCCTGACAGTCCAAAATCATATGCCGGCTATGCCAAAACCAGTTGGTGGACACTCCAGAATCACCTGGAGGGCATGCCGGAACCACGTCATGGACAGACTGCAAACACCTGCCGGACACGCCAGAACCACCTTCTCGACTCGCCAGAACCACCTGCCACACACGCCAAAATCACCTGCCGGCTACGCCACAACCAGTTGGTGAACACTTCGGAATCACCTGCCGCGCTTGCCGGAACCACCTGCCGGTCACGCCAAAATCACCTGCCGGCTACGCCAGAACCACTCGGCAGAGACTCCGGAACCACCTCCAGGACAGACCGGAATCACCTGCCGGACACGCCGGAACCACCTGCTTGACTCGCCAGAACCACCTGCCGGACACGCCAAAATCACCAGCCGGCTACTCCACAACCACTTGTCGGACACTCCAGAATCACCTGCCGGGCATGTTGGAACCAGCTCTCAGAGGTGCCACAACAACATGCTGGAGACTGCGGAAGCACCTGCTGAGAAGGCCGGAAGTTCCTGATCCACTCCACAGAACCACCTGCTGGACACGCCAAAATCACCTGCCGGCTACGCCACAACCAGTTGGTGAACACTTCGGAATCAACTGCCGGGCTTCCTGGAAGCACCTGCCGGTCACGCCAATATCAACTGCCAGCTACGCCAGAACCGCTTGGCGGACACTCCGGAAACACCTGTCGGGCCTGCCAGAACCACATCTCAGACGTGCCAGAACCATGTGCCCGAGATGCCGGAACCACACCCCGAACAGACGGAAACCACCTGCCAGACCCGCCTGAACCACCTGCCGAGCACACTGGAACCACCTGCTCGACTCGCCGGAACCACCTACCTGACACGCAAAAACCACCGGCCGGGTATGCCAGAACCACTTGGTGGTCACTCCGGAATCATCTGCCAGACATGCCAGAAGCAGCTCTCAGACACACCAGAACAACCTGCCGGAGACGCCACAAGCACCTGCTGAGCATGCCTGAGCCACGTGCTCGATTCACAAGAAACACCTGCCGCACACGCCAAAATCACCTGCCTGCTACACCAGAAGCACTTGGCAGACAAGCCGGAATCACGTGAAGGGCATGCCGTCACAATCTCTCAGATGTGCCAGAACCTCGTGCCGGACACCCCAGAACACCCTGCCGGACAGACCGGAACCACCTGCCGGACACGCCGGAACCACCGGCGCGACTCGCCGGAACCACCCCCGGACATGCAAAATCACCTGCCGGCTACGCCAGAAACACTTGGCGAACACACCGGAATCACCTGCCGGGCATGTCGGAAGCACCTCTCAGACATGTCAGAACCACGTGCCAAGGACACCGGAAGCACCTGCCGAGCACGCCGGAACCACCTGCTCGACTCGCCAGAACCACCTGCCGCACACGCCAAAATCACCTGCCAGGTATGCCAGAACCACTTTGTGGACACTCCGAAATCATCTGCCGGACATGCCAGAACCAGCTCTCAGACACACCAGAACCACATGCCGGACACGCCGGAAGCACCTGCTGAGCATGCCTGAGCCACCTGCTCGACTCGCAAGAAACACCTGCCAGACACGCCAAAATCACCTGCCGAGTACGCCAGAACCACTTGGCGGACACTCCGGAATCACAGGTCGGGCATGCCGGAACCACCTCTCAGACTTGCCAGAAACATGTTCCGGACACGCCGGTACCACCTGCCGAGTATGCCGGAACCACCTGATCCACTCCCGAGGACCACCTGCTGGACACGCCAGAATCACCTGCTGTCTACGCCAAAACCACTCGGCAGACACTCCGGAATAACCTGCCGGGCATGCCGGAACCACCTCTTAGACATGCCAGAAGGACGTGTCGGACACCCCGGAAACACCTACCGGACAGACCGGAACCACCTGCCAGACATCCCGGAACCACCTGCCGAGCACGCCGGAGCCGCCTGCTCGATAGGCCGGAACCACCTGCCAGACAGGCCAAAATCAACAGCTGGCTATGCGAGAACCATCTGGCGGACAGTCCGGAATCACCTGCCGGGCATGCAGGAACCACCTCTCAGACGTAACGGAACCACGTTCCGGACACGCTGGAACCACGTCCTGGACAGACTGGAACCACCTGCCGAGCTCGCCGGAACCACCTGCTCGACTGGCAGGACAATCGTGCCGGACACGCCAAAAGGAACTGCCGGCTACACCAGAACCACTTAACCGACACTCCAGAATCACCTGCCTGGCATGCCAGAACCACCTCTCAGACGTGCCAGAAGCACGTGCCGGACATGCCGGAACGACCTACGGGACAGACCGGAACCACCTGCCTGACATGCCGGAACCACCTGCCGAGCACGCCAGAGCCACCTGCTCCCCTTGCCGGAACCACCTGCCAGACAGGCCAAAATCAACAGCTGCCTGTGCGAGAACCACCTTGGGGACAGTCCGGAATCACCTGCCAGCCATGGCGGAACCACCTCTCAGACGTACCAGAACCACGTGCCGGACAATCTGGAAACACGTACTGGACAGACTGGAACCACCTGCCGGCCACGCCTGAACCACCTGCCGAGCACGACGGAACCACCTGCCGGACACGCCAAAATCACCTGCGGGCTACTCCACAACCACTTGGAGGACTCTCCGGGATGACCTGCCGGGCATGCTGGAACCACCTCTCAGACGCGCCAGAACCATGTGGCAGAGAGTCCAGGATCACCTGTTGGGCATGTGGAACCACCTCTGAGACGTACCAGAACCACCTGCCGGACACGCCAAAATCACCTGCCGGCTACGCCAGAACCACTTGGCGGACACTCCGGAATCACCTGCCGGGCATGCCAGCACAACCTCTCAGAAGTGCCAGAAGCACGTGCCGGACAGGCCGGAACCATCTCCCGGACAGACTGGAACCACAGGAAACACTCGCCGGAACCACCTGCTTGACTCACCGGTCCCACCTGCAGGACACACCAAAATCACCTGCCCGCTACACCAGAACCACTTGGCGCACAAGCCGGAATCACGTGAAGGGCATGCCGGCACAACCTCACAGACGTGCCAGAACCTCCTGCCGGACACCTCAGAACCACCTGCCAGACAGACTGCAACCACCTGCCGGACACGCGGGAACGACAGGCTCGACCCCACGGAACCACTGCCAGACATGCAAAATCACCTGCCGGCTACGCCAGAACCACTTGGCGAACACTCCGGAATCACCTGCCGGGCATGCCGGAACCACCTCTCAGACATGCCAGAACCACGTGCCAATGACCCCGGAAGCACCTGCCGAGCACGCCGGAACCACCTGCTCGACTCGCCAGAACCACCTGCCGGACACGCCAAAATCACCTGCCGGCTACGCCACAACCACTCGGCAGGCACTCCGGTATCAGCTGCCGGGCATGCCGGAACCACCTCTCAGAGGTGCCAGAACCACATGCCGGAGAGACTGGAAGCAAGTGCCGAGCTCGCCGGAAACACCTGCTGGACATGCCGGAACCACCTGCCTGACAGTCCAAAATCATATGCCGGCTATGCCAAAACCACTTGGTGGACACTCCAGAATCACCTGGAGGGCATGCCGGAACCACGTCATGGACAGACTGCAAACACCTGCCGGACACGCCAGAACCACCTTCTCGACTCGCCAGAACCACCTGCCGGACACGCCAAAATCACCTGCCGGCTACGCCAGAACCACTTGGCGGACACTTCCCCATCACCTGCCGGGCTTGCTGGAACCACCTGCCGGTCATGTCAAAATCACCTGCCAACTACGCCAGAACCACTTGTCGACACTGCGGAAACACCTGTCGGGCCGGCCAGAACTACATCTCAGACGTGCCAGAACCTTGTGCGTGTGATGCCGGAACCACACCCCGAACAGACGGAGACCACCTGCCAGACCCGCCTGAACCACCTGCCGAGCACGCCGGAGCCACCTGTTCGACTCACCGGAAGCACCTGCCAGACAGGCCAAAATCAACAGCTGGCTATGCGAGAACCATCTGGCGGACAGTCCGGAATCACCTGCCGGGCATGCAGGAACCACCTCTCAGATGTAACGGAACCACGAGCCGGACACGCTGGAACCACGTCCTGGACAGACTGGAACCACCTGCCGAGCACTCCGGAACCACCTGCTCGACTCGCACGACCCACGTGCTGGACACGCCAAAATGAACTTTCGGCTACACCAGAACCACTTACCCGACACTCCAGAATCACCTGCCTGGCATGCCAGAACCACCTCTCACACGTTCCAGAAGCATGTGCCGGACATGCCGGAAAGACCTATCGGACAGAACGGAACCACCTGCCAGACACGCCGGAACCACCTGCTGAACACGCCACAGCCACCTGCTCGACTCGCCGGATCCACCGGCCGGACAGGCCAATATCAACTGCTGGCTATGCCAGAACCACCTGGGAGACAGTCCGGAATCACCTGCCAGCCATGGCGGAACCGCCTCTCAGACGTACAAGAACCACGTGCCGGACAAGCTGGAAACACTTACTGGACAGACTGGAACCACCTGCCGGCCACGCCTGAACCACCTGCCGAGCACGACGGAACCACCTGCCGGACACGCCAAAATCACCTGCGGGGTACACCAGAACCACTTGGAGAACTCTCCGGGATGACCTGCCGGGCATGCTGGAACCACCTCTCAGACGTACCAGAAGCACGTGGCGGACACCCCAGCACCACCTGCCGGACAGACAGCAACCACCTGCCGGACAGGCCGGAACCACCGGCTCGACCCGCCGGAAGCACCGCCGGACATGCAAAATCACCTGCCGGCTACGCCAGAACCACTTGGCGAACACTCCGGAATCACCTGCCGGGCATGCCGGAACCACCTCTTAGACATGCCAGAAGGACGTGTCGGACACGCCGGAAACACCTACCGGACAGACGGGAACCACCTGCCAGACATCCCGGAACCACCTGCCGAGCACGCCGGAGCCGCCTGCTCGATAGGCTGGAACCACCTGCCAGACAGGCCAAAATCAACAGCTGGCTGTGCGAGAACCATCTGGCGGACAGTCCGGAATCACCTGCTGGGCATGCAGGAACCACCTCTCAGATGTAACGGAACCACGAACCGGACAATCTGGAAACATGTACTGGACAGACTGGAACCACCTGCCGGCCACGCCTGAACCACCTGCTGAGCACGATGGAACCACCTGCCGGACACGACAAAATCACCTGCGGGCTACTCCACAACCACTTGGAGGACTCTCCGGGATGACCTGCCGGGCATGCTGGAACCACCTCTCAGACGCGCCAGAACCATGTGGCAGAGAGTCCGGAATCACCTGTTGGGCATGTGGAACCACTTCTGAGACGTACCAGAACCACCTGCCGGACACGCCAAAATCACCTGCCGGCTACGCCAGAACCACTTGGCGGACACTCCGGAATCAGCTGCCGGGCATGCCAGCACAACCTCTCAGAAGTGCCAGAAGCACGTGCCGGACAGGCCGGAACCATCTCCCGGACAGCCTGGAACCACAGGAATCACTCGCCGGAACCACCTGTTTGACTCACCGGTCCCACCTGCAGGACACACCAAAATCACCTGCCCGCTACACCAGAACCACTTGGGGCAAAAGCCGGAATCACGTGAAGGGCATGCCGGCACAACCTCACAGACGTGCCAGAACCTCCTGCCGGACACCTCAGAACCACCTGCCAGACAGACTGCAACCACCTGCCGGACACGCGGGAAGCACCGGCTCGACCCGCCGGAACCACTGCCAGACATGCAAAATCACCTGCCGGCTACACCAGAACCACTTGGCAAACACTCCGGAATCACCTGCCGGGCATGCCGGAACCACCTCTCAGACATGCCAGAACCACGTGCCAATGACACCAGAAGCACCTGCCGAGCATGCCGGAACCACCTGCTCGACTCGCCAGAACCACCTGCCAGTCATGCAAAAATCACCTGCCGGCTTCGCCACAACCAGTTGGTGAACACTTCCCCATCACCTGCCGGGCTTGCTGGAACCACCTGCCGGTCATGTCAAAATCACCTGCCAACTACGCCAGAACCACTTGTCGACACTGCGGAAACACCTGTCGGGCCGGCCAGAACTACATCTCAGACGTGCCAGAACCTTGTGCGTGTGATGCCGGAACCACACCCCGAACAGACGGAGACCACCTGCCCGACCCGCCTGAACCATCTGCCGAGCACGCCGGAGCCACCTGTTCGACTCACCGGAAGCACCTGCCAGACAGGCCAAAATCAACAGCTGGCTATGCGAGAACCATCTGGCGGACAGTCCGGAATCACCTGCCGGGCATGCAGGAACCACCTCTCAGATGTAACGGAACCACGAGCCGGACACGCTAGAACCACGTCCTGGACAGACTGGAACCACCTGCCGAGCACTCCGGAACCACCTGCTCGACTCGCACGACCCACGTGCTGGACACGCCAAAATGAACTTTCGGCTACACCAGAACCACTTACCCGACACTCCAGAATCACCTGCCTGGCATGCCAGAACCACCTCTCACACGTTCCAGAAGCACGTGCCGGACATGCCGGAACGACCGATCGGACAGAACGGAACCACCTGCCAGACACGCCGGAACCACCTGCTGAACACGCCACAGCCACCTGCTCGACTCGCCGGATCCACCGGGCGGACAGGCCAATATCAACTGCTGGCTATGCCAGAACCACCTGGGGGACAGTCTGGGATCACCTGCCAGCAATGGCGGAACCACCTCTCAGACGTACAAGAACCACGTGCCGGACAAGCTGGAAACACTTACTGGACAGACTGGAACCACCTGCCGGCCACGCCTGAACCACCTGCCGAGCACGACGGAACCACCTGCCGGACACGCCAAAATCACCTCCGGGGTACACCAGAACCACTTGGAGAACTCTCCGGGATGACCTGCCGGGCATGCTGGAACCACCTCTCAGACGTACCAGAAGCACGTGGCGGACACCCCAGCACCACCTGCCGGACAGACCGCAACCACCTGCCGGACAGACCGCAACCACCGGCTCGACCCGCCGGAACCACCGCCGGACATGCAAAATCACCTGCCGGCTACGCCAGAACCACTTGGCGAACACTCCGGAATCACCTGCCGGGCATGCCGGAACCACCTCTCAGACATGCCAGAACCACGTGCCAATGACCCCGGAATCACCTGCCGAGCACGCCGGAACCACCTGCTCGACTCGCCAGAACCACCTGCCGGACACGCCAAAATCACCTGCCGGCTACGCCACAACCACTCGGCAGGCACTCCGGTATCAGCTGCCGGGCATGCCGGAACCACCTCTCAGAGGTGCCAGAACCACATGCCGGAGAGACTGGAAGCAACTGCCGAGCTCGCCGGAAACACCTGCTGGACATGCCGGAACCACCTGCCTGACAGTCCAAAATCATATGCCGGCTATGCCAAAACCACTTGGTGGACACACCAGAATCACCTGGAGGGCATGCCGGAACCACGTCATGACCAGACTGCAAACACCTGCCGGACACGCCAGAACGAACTTCTCGACTCGCCAGAACCACCTGCCGGACACGCCAAAATCACCTGCCGGCTACGCCACAACCAGTTGGTGAACACTTCGGAATCACCTGCCGCGCTTGCCAGAACCACCTGCCGGTCACGCCAAAATCACCTGCCGGCTACGCCAGAACCACTCAGCAGAGACTCCGGAACCACCTCCAGGACAGACCGGAATCACCTGCCGGACACGCCGGGACCACCTGCTTGACTCACGAGAACCACCTGCCGGACACGCCAAAATCACCAGCCGGCTACTCCACAACCACTTGTCGGACACTCCAGAATCACCTGCCGGGCATGTTGGAACCACCTCTCAGAGGTGCCACAACAACATGCTGGAGACTGCGGAAGCACCTGCTGAGAAGGCCGGAAGTTCCTGATCCACTCCACAAAACCACCTGCTGGACACGCCAAAATCACCTGCCGGCTACGCCACAACCAGTTGGTGAACACTTCGGAATCAACTGCCGGGCTTGCTGGAAGCACCTGCCGGTCACGCCAATATCACCTGCCAGCTACACCAGAACCGCTTGGCGGACACTCCGGAAACACCTGTCGGGCCTGCCAGAACCACATCTCAGACGTGCCAGAACCATGTGCCCGAGATGCCGGAACCACACCCCGAACAGACTGAAACCACCTGCCAGATCCGCCTGAACCACCTGCCGAGCACACTGGAACCACCTGCTCGACTCGCCGGAACCACCTACCTGACACGCAAAAACCACCGGCCGGGTATGCCAGAACCACTTGGTGGTCACTCCGGAATCATCTGCCAGACATGCCAGAAGCAGCTCTCAGACACACCAGAACAACCTGCCGGAGACGCCAGAAGCACCTGCGGAGCATGCCTGAGCCACGTGCTCGACTCGCAAGAAACACCTGCCACACACGCCAAAATCACCTGCCTGCTACACCAGAAGCACTTGGCAGACAAGCCGGAATCACGTGAAGGGCATGCCGTCACAATCTCTCAGACGTGCCAGAACCTCGTGCCGGACACCCCAGAACACCCTGCCGGACAGACCGGAACCACCTGCCGGACACGCCGGAACCACCGGCGCGACTCGCCGCAACCACCCCCGGACATGCAAAAACACCTGCCGGCTACGCCAGAAACACTTGGCGAACACACCGGAATCCCCTGCCGGGCATGTCGGAAGCACCTCTCAGACATGTCAGAACCACGTGCCAAGGACACCGGAAGCACCTGCCGAGCACGCCGGAACCACCTGCTCGACTCGCCAGAACCACCTGCCGCACACGCCAAAATCACCTGCCAGGTATGCCAGAACCACTTTGTGGACACTCCGAAATCATCTGCCGGACATGCCAGAACCAGCTCTCAGACACACCAGAACCACATGCCGGACACGCCGGAAGCACCTGCTGAGCATGCCTGAGCCACCTGCTCGACTCGCAAGAAACACCTGCCGGACACGCCAAAATCACCTGCCGAGTACGCCAGAACCACTTGGCGGACACTCCGGAATCACAGGTCGGGCATGCTGGAACCACCTCTCAGACTTGCCAGAACCATGTTCCGGACACGCCGGTACCACCTGCCGAGTATGCCGGAACCACCTGATCCACTCCCGAGGACCACCTGCTGGACACGCCAGAATCACCTGCTGGCTATGCCAGAACCACTCGGGAGACACTCCGGAATAACCTGCCGGGCATGCCGGAACCACCTCTGAGACATGCCAGAAGGACGTGTCGGACACGCCGGAAACACCTACCGGACAGACCGGAACCACCTGCCAGACATCCCGGGACCACCTGCCGAGCACGCCGGAGCCGCCAGCTCGATAGGCTGGAACCTTCTGCCAGACAGGCCAAAATCAACAGCTGGCTATGCGAGAACCATCTGGCGGACAGTCCGGAATCACCTGCCGGGCATGCAGGAACCACCTCTCAGATGTAACGGAACCACGAGCCGGACACGCTGGAACCACGTCCTGGGCAGTCTGGAACCACCTACCGATCACTCTGGAACCACCTGCTCGACTCGCACGACCCACGTGCTGGACACGCCAAAGTGAACTTTCGGCTACACCAGAACCACTTACCCGACACTCCAGAATCACCTGCCTGGCATGCCAGAACCACCTCTCACACGTTCTTGAAGCACGTGCCGGACATGCCGGAACGACCTATCGGACAGAACGGAACCACCTGCCAGACACGCCGGAACCACCTGCTGAACACGCCACAGCCACCTGCTCGACTCGCCGGATCCACCGGCCGGAGAGGCCAATATCAACTGCTGGCTAAGCCAGAACCACCTGGGGGACAGTCTGGAATCACCTGCCAGCCATGCCGGAACCACCTCTCAGACGTACAAGAACCACGTGCCGGACAAGCTGGAAACACTTACTGGACAGACTGGAACCACCTGCCGGCCACGCCTGAACCACCTGCCGAGCACGACGGAACCACCTGCCGGACACGCCAAAATCACCTGCGGGGTACACCAGAACCACTTGGAGAACTCTCCGGGATGACCTGCCGGGCATGCTGGAACCACCTCTCAGACGTACCAGAAGCACGTGTCGGACACCCCAGCACCACATGCCGGACAGACCGCAACCACCTGCCGGACAGGCCGGAACCACCGGCTCGACCCGCTGGAACCACCGCCGGACATGCAAAATGACCTGCCGGCTACGCCAGAACCACTTGGCGAACACTCCGGAATCACCTGCCGGGCATGCCGGAACCACCTCTCAGACATGCCAGAACCACGTGCCAATGACCCCGGAAGCACCTGCCGAGCACGCCGGAACCACCTGCTCCCCTTGCCGGAACCACCTGCCATACAGGCCAAAATCAACAGCTGGCTGTGCGAGAACCACCTGGGGGACAGTCCAGAATCACCTGCCAGCCATGGCGGAACCACCTCTCAGACGTAATAGAACCACGTTACGGACAATCTGGAAACACGTACTGGACAGACGGGTACCACCTGCTGGCCACGCCTTAACCACCTACCGAGCACGACGGAACCACCTGCCGGACACGCCAAAATCACCTGCGGGCTACTCCACAACCACTTGGAGGACTCTCCGGGATGACCTGCCGGGCATGCTGGAACCACCTCTCAGACGCGCCAGAACCATGTGGCAGAGAGTCCAGAATCACCTGTTGGGCATGTGGAACCACCTCTGAGACGTACCAGAACCACCTGCCGGACACGCCAAAATCTCCTGCCGGCTACTCCAGAACCACTTAACCGACACTCCAGAATCACCTGCCTGGCATGAGAGAACCACCTCTCAGACGTGCCAGAAGCACGTGCCGAAAATGCCAGGACGACCTACGGGACAGACCGGAACCACCTGCCTGACATGCCGGAACCACCTGCCGAGCACGCCAGAGCCACCTGCTCCCCTTGCCGGAACCACCTGCCAGACAGGCCAAAATCAACAGCTGGCTGTGCGAGAACCACCTGGGGGACAGTCCGGAATCACCTGCCAGCCATGGCGGAACCACCTCTCAGACGTACCAGAACGACGTGCCGGACAATCTGGAAACACGTACTGGACAGACTGGAACCACCTGCCGGCCAAGCCTGAACCACCTGCCGAGCACGACGGAACCACCTGCCGGACATGCCAAAATCACCTGCGGGCTACTCCACAACCACTTGGAGGACTCTCCGGGATGACCTGCCGGGCATGCTGGAACCACCTCTCAGACGCGCCAGAACCATGTGGCAGAGAGTCCGGGATCACCTGTTGGGCATGTGGAACCACCTCTGAGACGTACCAGAACCACCTGCCGGACAGGGCAAAATCACCTGCCAGGTATGAGAGAACCATTTTGTGGACACTCCGAAATCATCTGCCGGACATGCCAGAACCAGCTCTCAGACACACCAGAACCACATGCCGGACACGCCGGAAGCACCTGCTGAGCATGCCTGAGCCACCTGCTCGACTCGCAAGAAACACCTGCCGGACACGCCAAAATCACCTGCCGAGTACGCCAGAACCACTTGGCGGACACTCCGGAATCACAGGTCGGGCATGCCGGAGCCACCTCTCAGACTTGCCAGAACCATGTTCCGGACACGCCGGTACCACCTGCCGAGTATGCCGGAACCACCTGATCCACTCCCGAGGACCACCTGCTGGACACGCCAAAATCACCTGCTGGCTACGCCAGAACCACTCGGCAGACACTCCGGAATAACCTGCCGGGCATGCCGGAACCACCTCTTAGACATGCCAGAAGGACGTGTCGGACACGCCGGAAACACCTACCGGACAGACCGGAACCACCTGCCAGACATCCCGGAACCACCTGCCGAGCACGCCGGAGCCGCCTGCTCGATAGGCCGGAACCACCTGCCACACAGGCCAAAATCAACAGCTGGCTATGCTAGAAACACCTGGCAGACAGTCCAAAATCACCTGCCTGGCATGCAGGAACCACCTCTCATACGTAACAGAACCACGTTCCGGACACGCTAGAACCACATCCTGGACAGACTGGAACCACCTGCCGAGCTCGCCGGAACCACCTGCTCGACTGGCAGGACAATCGTGCCGGACACGCCAAAAGGAACTGCCGGCTACACCAGAACCACTTAACCGACACTCCAGAATCACCTGCCTGGCATGCCAGAACCACCTCTCAGACGTGCTAGAAGCACGTGCCAGACATGCCGGAACGACCTACGGGACAGACCGGAACCACCTGCCTGACATGCCGGAACCACCTGCTGAGCACGCCAGAGCCACCTGCTCCCCTTGCCGGAACCACCTGCCAGACAGGCCAAAATCAACAGCTGGCTGTGCGAGAACCACCTGGGGGACAGTCCGGAATCACCTGCCAGCCATGGCGGAACCACCTCTCAGACGTACCAGAACCACATGCCGGACAATCTGGAAACTCGTACTGGACAGACTGGAACCACCTGCCGGCCAAGCCTGAACCACCTGCCGAGCACGACGGAACCACCTGCCGGACACGCCAAAATCACCTGCGGGCTACTCCACAACCACTTGGAGGACTCTCCGGGATGACCTGCCGGGCATGCTGGAACCACCTCTCAGACGCGCCAGAACCATGTGGCAGAGAGTCCAGAATCACCTGTTGGGCATGTGGAACCACCTCTGAGACGTACCAGAACCACCTGCCGGACACGCCAAAATCACCTGCCGGCGACGCCAGAACCACTTGGCGGACACTCCGGAATCACCTGCCAGGCATGCCAGCACAACCTCTCAGAAGTGCCAGAAGCACGTGCCGGACAGGCCGGAACCATCTCCCGGACAGACTGGAACCACAGGAAACACTCGCCGGAACCACCTGCTTGACTCACCGGTCCCACCTGCAGGACACACCAAAATCACCTGCCCGCTACACCAGAACCACTTGGGGGACAAGCCGGAATCACGTGAAGGGCATGCCGGCACAACCTCACAGACGTGCCAGAACCTCCTGCCGGACACCTCAGAACCACCTGCCAGACAGACTGCAACCACCTGCCGGACACGCGGGAACCACCGGCTCGACCCGCCGGAACCACTGCCAGACATGCAAAATCACCTGCCGGCTACACCACAACCACTTGGCGAACACTCCGGAATCACCTGCCGGGCATGCCCGAACCACCTCTCAGACATGCCAGAACCACGTGCCAATGACACCAGAAGCACCTGCCGAGCATGCCGGAACCACCTGCTCGACTCGCCAGAACCACCTGCCAGTCATGCAAAAATCACCTGCCGGCTTCGCCACAACCAGTTGGTGAACACTTCCCCATCACCTGCCGGGCTTGCTGGAACCACCTGCCGGTCACGTCAAAATCGCCTGCCAACTACGCCAGAACCACTTGTCGACACTGCGGAAACACCTGTCGGGCCGGCCAGAACTACATCTCAGACGTGCCAGAACCTTGTGCGTGTGATGCCGGAACCACACCCCGAACAGACGGAAACCACCTGCCAGACCCGTCTGAACCAACTGCCGAGCACGCCGGAGCCACCTGTTCGACTCACTGGAAGCACCTGCCAGACAGGCCAAAATCAACAGCTGGCTATGCGAGAACCATCTGGCGGACAGTCCGGAATCACCTGCCGGGCATGCAGGAACCACCTCTCAGATGTAACGGAACCACGAGCCGGACACGCTGGAACCACGTCCTGGACAGACTGGAACCACCTGCCGAGCACTCCGGAACCACCTGCTCGACTCGCACGACCCACGTGCTGGACACGCCAAAATGAACTTTCGGCTACACCAGAACCACTTACCCGACACTCCAGAATCACCTGCCTGGCATGCCAGAACCACCTCTCACACGTTCCAGAAGCACGTGCCGGACATGCCGGAACGACCGATCGGACAGAACGGAACCACCTGCCAGACACGCCGGAACCACCTGCTGAACACGCCACAGCCACCTGCTCGACTCGCCGGATCCACCGGCCGGACAGGCCAATATCAACTGCTGGCTATGCCAGAACCACCTGGGGGACAGTCCGGAATCACCTGCCAGCCATGGCGGAACCACCTCTCAGACGTACAAGAACCACGTGCCGGACAAGCTGGAAACACTTACTGGACAGACTGGAACCACCTGCCGGCCACGCCTGAACCACCTGCCGAGCACGATGGAACCACCTGCCGGACACGCCAAAATCACCTGCGGGGTACACCAGAACCACTTGGAGAACTCTCCGGGATGACCTGCCGGGCATGCTGGAACCACCTCTCAGACGTACCAGAAGCACGTGGCGGACACCCCAGCACCACCTGCCGGACAGACCGCAACCACCTGCCGGACAGGCCGGAACCACCGGCTCGATCCGACGGAACCACCGCCAGACATGCAAAATCACCTGCCGGCTACGCCAGAACCACTTGGCGAACACTCCGGAATCACCTGCCGGGCATGCCGGAACCACCTCTCAGACATGCCAGAACCACGTGCCAATGACCCCGGAAGCACCTGTCGAGCACCCCGGAACCACCTGCTCGACTCGCCAGAACCACCTGCCGGACACGCCAAAATCACCTGCCGGCTACGCCACAACCACTCGGCAGGCACTCCGGTATCAGCTGCCGGGCATGCCGGAACCACCTCTCAGAGGTGCCAGAACCACATGCCGGAGAGACTGGAAGCAACTGCCGAACTCGCCGGAAACACCTGCTGGACATGCCGGAACCACCTGCCTGACAGTCCAAAATCATATGCCGGCTATGCCAAAACCACTTGGTGGACGCTCCAGAATCTCCTGGAGGGCATGCCGGAACCACGTCATGGACAGACTGCAAACACCTGCCAGACACGCCAGAACCACCTTCTCGAGTCGCCAGAACCACCTGCCGGCCACGCCAAAATCACCTGCCGGCTACGCCACAACCAGTTGGTGAACACTTCGGAATCACCTGCCGCGCTTGCCGGAACCAGCTGCCGGTCACGCCAAAATCACCTGCCGGCTACGCCAGAACCACTCGGCAGAGACTCCGGAACCACCTCCAGGACAGACCAGAATCACCTGCCGGACACGCCGGAACCACCTGCTCGACTCGCCAGAGCCACCTGCCGGACACGCCAAAATCACCTGCCGGCTACGCCAGAACCACTCGGCAGAGACTCCGGAACCACCTCCAGGACAGACCGGAATCACCTGCCGGACACGCCGGGACCACCTGCTTGACTCGCCAGAACCACCTGCCGGACACGCCAAAATCACCAGCCGGCTACTCCACAACCACTTGTCGAACACTCCAGAATCACCTGCCGGGCATGTTGGAAGCACCTCTCAGACGCGCCAGAACCATGTGGCAGAGAGTCCGGAATCACCTGTTGGGCATGTGGAACCACCTCTGAGACGTACCAGAACCACCTGCCGGACACGCCAAAATCACCTGCCGGCTATGCCAGAACCACTTGGCGGACACTCCGGAATCACCTGCCGGGCATGCCAGAACCAGCTCTCAGAAACACCAGAACCACATGCTGGACACGCCGGAAGCACCTGCTGAGCATGCCTGAGCCACCTGCTCGACTCGCAAGAAACACCTGCCGGACACGCCAAAATCACCTGCCGAGTACGCCAGAACCACTTGGCGGACACTCCGGAATCACAGGTCAGGCATGCCAGAACCACCTCTCAGACTTGCCAGAACCATGTTCCGGACACGCCGGTACCACCTGCCGAGTATGCCGGAACCACCTGATCCACTCCCGAGGACCACCTGCTGGACACGCCAAAATCACCTGCTGGCTACGCCAGAACCACTCGGCAGACACTCCGGAATAACCTGCCAGGCATGCCGGAACCACCTATTAGACATGCCAGAAGGACGTGTCGGACACGCCGGAAACACCTACCGGACAGCCCGGAACCACCTGCCAGACATCCAGGAACCACCTGCCGAGCACGCCGGAGCTGCGTGCTCGATAGGCCGGAACCACCTGCCAGACAGGCCAATATCAACAGCTGGCTATGCTAGAAACACCTGGCGGACAGTCCAAAATCACCTGCCTGGCATGCAGGAACCACCTCTCAGACGTAACAGAACCACGTTCCGGACACGCTGGAACCACATCCTGGACAGACTGGAACCACCTGCCGAGCTCGCCGGAACCACCTGCTCGACTGGCAGGACAATCGTGCCGGACACGCCAAAAGGAACTGCCGGCTACACCAGAACCACTTAACCGACACTCCAGAATCACCTGCCTGGCATGCCAGAACCACCTCTCAGACGTGCCAGAAGCACGTGCCGGACATGCCGGAACGACCTACGGGACAGACCGGAACCACCTGCCTGACATGCCGGAACCACCTGCCGAGCACGCCAGAGCCACCTGCTCCCCTTGCCGGAACCACCTGCCAGACAGGCCAAAATCAACAGCTGGCTGTGCGAGAACCACCTGGGGGACAGTCCGGAATCACCTGCCAGCCATGGCGGAACCACCTCTCAGACGTACCAGAACCACGTGCCGGACAATCTGGAAACACGTACTGGACAGACTGGAACCACCTGCCGGCCACGCCTGAACCACCTGCCGAGCACGACGGAACCACCTGCCGGACACGCCAAAATCACCTGCGGGCTACTCCACAACCACTTGGAGGACTCTCCGGGATGACCTGCCGGGCATGCTGGAACCACCTCTCAGACGCGCCAGAACCATGTGGCAGACAGTCCGGAATCACCTGTTGGGCATGTGGAACCACCTCTGAGACGTACCAGAACCACCTGCCGGACACGCCAAAATCACCTGCCGGCTACGCCAGAACCACTTGGCGGACACTCCGGAATCACCTGCCGGGCATGCCAGCACAACCTCTCAGAAGTGCCAGAAGCACGTGCCGGACAGGCCGGAACCATCTCCCGGACAGACTGGAACCACAGGAAACACTCGCCGGAACCACCTGCTTGACTCACCGGTCCCACCTGCAGGACACACCAAAATCACCTGCCCGCTACACCAGAACCACTTGGCGCACAAGCCGGAATCACGTGAAGGGCATGCCGGCACAACCTCACAGACGTGCCAGAACCTCCTGCCGGACACCTCAGAACCACCTGCCAGACAGACTGCAACCACCTGCCGGACACGCGGGAACCACCGGCTCGACCCGCCGGAACCACTGCCAGACATGCAAAATCACCTGCCGGCTACACCAGAACCACTTGGCAAACACTCCGGAATCACCTGAAGGGCATGCCGGAACCACCTCTCAGACATGCCAGAACCACGTGCCAATGACACCAGAAGCACCTGCCGAGCATGCCGGAACCACCTGCTCGACTCGCCAGAACCACCTGCCAGTCATGCAAAAATCACCTGCCGGCTTCGCCACAACCAGTTGGTGAACACTTCCCCATCACCTGCCGGGCTTGCTGGAACCACCTGCCGGTCACGTCAAAATCACCTGCCAACTAGGCCAGAACCACTTGTCGACACTGCGGAAACACCTGTCGGGCCGGCCAGAACTACATCTCAGACGTGCCAGAACCCTGTGCCTCTGATGCCGGAACCACGCCCCGAACAGACGGAAACCACCTGCCAGACCCGCCTGAACCACCTGCCGAGCACGCCGGAGCCACCTGTTCGACTCACCGGAAGCACCTGCCAGACAGGCCAAAATCAACAGCTGGCTATGCGAGAACCATCTGGCGGACAGTCCGGAATCACCTGCCGGGCATGCAGGAACCACCTCTCAGATGTAACGGAACCACGAGCCGGACACGCTGGAACCACGTCCTGGACAGACTGGAACCACCTGCCGAGCACTCCGGAACCACCTGCTCGACTCGCACGACCCACATGCTCGACACGCCAAAATGAACTTTCGGCTACACCAGAACCACTTACCCGACACTCCAGAATCACCTGCCTGGCATGCCAGAACCACCTCTCACACGTTCCAGAAGCACGTGCCGGACATGCCGGAACGACCGATCGGACAGACGGAAACACCTGCCAGACACGCCGGAACCACCTGCTGAACACGCCACAGCCACCTGCTCGACTCGCCGGATCCACTGGCCGGACAGGCCAATATCAAATGCTGGCTATGCCAGAACCACCTGGGGACAGTCCGGAATCACCTGCCAGCCATGGCGGAACCACCTCTAAGACGTACAAGAACCACGTGCCGGACAAGCTGGAAACACTTACTGGACAGACTGGAACCACCTGCCGGCCACGCCTGAACCACCTGCCGAGCACGATGGAACCACCTGCCGGACACGCCAAAATCACCTGCGGGGAACACCAGAACCACTTGGAGAACTCTCCGGGATGACCTGCCGGGCATGCTGGAACCACCTCTCAGACGTACCAGAAGCACGTGGCGGACACCCCAGCACCACCTGCCGGACAGACCGCAACCACCTGCCGGACAGGCCGGAACCACCGGCTCGACCCGACGGAACCACCGCCGGACATGCAAAATCACCTGCCGGCTGCGCCAGAACCACTTGGCGAACACTCCGGAATCACCTGCCGGGCATGCCGGAACCACCTCTCAGACATGCCAGAACCACGTGCCAATGACCCCGGAAGCACCTGTCGAGCACGCCGGAACCACCTGCTCGACTCGCCAGAACCACCTGCCGGACACGCCAAAATCACCTGCCGGCTACGCCACAACCACTCGGCAGGCACTCCGGTATCAGCTGCCGGGCATGCCGGAACCACCTCTCAGAGGTGCCAGAACCACATGCCGGAGAGACTGGAAGCAACTGCCGAACTCGCCGGAAACACCTGCTGGACATGCCGGAACCACCTGCCTGACAGTCCAAAATCATATGCCGGCTATGCCAAAACCACTTGGTGGACGCTCCAGAATCTCCTGGAGGGCATGCCGGAACCACGTCATGGACAGACTGCAAACACCTGCCAGACACGCCAGAACCACCTTCTCGAGTCGCCAGAACCACCTGCCGGACACGCCAAAATCACCTGCCGGCTACGCCACAACCAGTTGGTGAACACTTCGGAATCACCTGCTGCGCTTGCCGGAACCACCTGCCGGTCACGCCAAAATCACCTGCCGGCTACGCCAGAACCATTCGGCAGAGACTCCGGAACCACCTCCAGGACAGACCAGAATCACCTGCCGGACATGCCGGAACCACCTGCTCGACTCGCCAGAGCCACCTGCCGGACACGCCAAAATCACCTGCCGGCTACGCCAGAACCACTCGGCAGAGACTCCGGAACCACCTCCAGGACAGACCGGAATCACCTGCCGGACACGCCGGGACCACCTGCTTGACTCGCCAGAACCACCTGCCGGACACGCCAAAATCACCTGCCGGCTATGCCAGAACCACTTGGCGGACACTCCGGAATCACCTGCCGGGCATGCCAGAACCAGCTCTCAGAAACACCAGAACCACATGCTGGACACGCCGGAAGCACCTGCTGAGCATGCCTGAGCCACCTGCTCGACTCGCAAGAAACACCTGCCGGACACGCCAAAATCACCTGCCGAGTACGCCAGAACCACTTGGCGGACACTCCGGAATCACAGGTCGGGCATGCCAGAACCACCTCTCAGACTTGCCAGAACCATGGTCCGGACACGCCGGTACCACCTGCCGAGTATGCCGGAACCACCTGATCCACTCCCGAGGACCACCTGCTGGACACGCCAAAATCACCTGCTGGCTACGCCAGAACCACTCGGCAGACACTCCGGAATAACCTGCCAGGCATGCCGGAACCACCTATTAGACATGCCAGAAGGACGTGTCGGACACGCCGGAAACACCTACCGGACAGACCGGAGCCACCTGCCAGACATCCAGGAACCACCTGCCGAGCACGCCGGAGCTGCGTGCTCGATAGGCCGGAACCACCTGCCAGACAGGCCAAAATCAACAGCTGGCTATGCTAGAAACACCTGGCGGACAGTCCAAAATCACCTGCCTGGCATGCAGGAACCACCTCTCAGACGTAACAGAACCACGTTCCGGACACGCTGGAACCACATCCTGGACAGACTGGAACCACCTGCCGAGCTCGCCGGAACCACCTGCTCGACTGGCAGGACAATCGTGCCGGACACGCCAAAAGGAACTGCCGGCTACACCAGAACCACTTAACCGACACTCCAGAATCACCTGCCTGGCATGCCAGAACCACCTCTCAGACGTGCCAGAAGCACGTGCCGGACATGCCGGAACGACCTACGGGACAGACCGGAACCACCTGCCTGACATGCCGGAACCACCTGCCGAGCACGCCAGAGCCACCTGCTCCCCTTGCTGGAACCACCTGCCAGACAGGCCAAAATCAACAGCTGGCTGTGCGAGAACCACCTGGGGGACAGTCCGGAATCACCTGCCAGCCATGGCGGAACCACCTCTCAGACGTACCAGAACCACGTGCCGGACAATCTGGAAACACGTACTGGACAGACTGGAACCACCTGCCGGCCACGCCTGAACCACCTGCCGAGCGCGACGGAACCACCTGCCGGACACGCCAAAATCACCTGCGGGCTACTCCACAACCACTTGGAGGACTCTCCGGGATGACCTGCCAGGCATGCTGGAACCACCTCTCAGACGCGCCAGAACCATGTGGCAGACAGTCCGGAATCACCTGTTGGGCATGTGGAACCACCTCTGAGACGTACCAGAACCACCTGCCGGACACGCCAAAATCACCTGCCGGCTACGCCAGAACCACTTGGCGGACACTCCGGAATCACCTGCCGGGCATGCCAGCACAACCTCTCAGAAGTGCCAGAAGCACGTGCCGGACAGGCCGGAACCATATCCCGGACAGACTGGAACCACAGGAAACACTCGCCGGAACCACCTGCTTGACTCACCGGTCCCACCTGCAGGACACACCAAAATCACCTGCCCGCTACACCAGAACCACTTGGCGCACAAGCCGGAATCACGTGAAGGGCATGCCGGCACAACCTCACAGACGTGCCAGAACCTCCTGCCGGACACCTCAGAACCACCTGCCAGACAGACTGCAACCACCTGCCGGACACGCGGGAACCACCGGCTCGACCCGCCGGAACCACTGCCAGACATGCAAAATCACCTGCCGGCTACACCAGAACCACTTGGCAAACAATCCGGAATCACCTGAAGGGCATGCCGGAACCACCTCTCAGACATGCCAGAACCACGTGCCAATGACACCAGAAGCACCTGCCGAGCATGCCGGAACCACCTGCTCGACTCGCCAGAACCACCTGCCAGTCATGCAAAAATCACCTGCCGGCTTCGCCACAACCAGTTGGTGAACACTTCCCCATCACCTGCCGGGCTTGCTGGAACCACCTGCCGGTCACGTCAAAATCACCTGCCAACTACGCCAGAACCACTTGTCGACACTGCGGAAACACCTGTCGGGCCGGCCAGAACTACATCTCAGACGTGCCAGAACCTTGTGCGTGTGATGCCGGAACCACGCCCCGAACAGACGGAAACCACCTGCCAGACCCGCCTGAACCACCTGCCGAGCACGCCGGAGCCACCTGTTCGACTCACCGGAAGCACCTGCCAGACAGGCCAAAATCAACAGCTGGCTATGCGAGAACCATCTGGCGGACAGTCCGGAATCACCTGCCGGGCATGCAGGAACCACCTCTCAGATGTAACGGAACCACGAGCCGGACACGCTGGAACCACGTCCTGGACAGACTGGAACCACCTGCCGAGCACTCCGGAACCACCTGCTCGACTCGCACGACCCACGTGCTGGACACGCCAAAATGAACTTTCGGCTACACCAGAACCACTTACCCGACACTCCAGAATCACCTGCCTGGCATGCCAGAACCACCTCTCACACGTTCCAGAAGCACGTGCCGGACATGCCGGAACGACCGATCGGACAGAACGGAACCACCTGCCAGACACGCCGGAACCACCTGCTGAACACGCCACAGCCACCTGCTCGACTCGCCGGATCCACCGGCCGGACAGGCCAATATCAACTGCTGGCTATGCCAGAACCACCTGGGGGACAGTCCGGAATCACCTGCCAGCCATGGCGGAACCACCTCTCAGACGTACAAGAACCACGTGCCGGACAAGCTGGAAACACTTACTGGACAGACTGGAACCACCTGCCGGCCACGCCTGAACCACCTGCCGAGCACGATGGAACCACCTGCCGGACACGCCAAAATCACCTGCGGGGTACACCAGAACCACTTGGAGAACTCTCCGGGATGACCTGCCGGGCATGCTGGAACCACCTCTCAGACGTACCAGAAGCACGTGGCGGACACCCCAGCACCACCTGCCGGACAGACCGCAACCACCTGCCAGACAGGCCGGAACCACCGGCTCGACCCGACGGAACCACCGCCGGACATGCAAAATCACCTGCCGGCTACGCCAGAACCACTTGGCGAACACTCCGGAATCACCTGCCGGGCATGCCGGAACCACCTCTCAGACATGCCAGAACCACGTGCCAATGACCCCGGAAGCACCTGTCGAGCACGCCGGAACCACCTGCTCGACTCGCCAGAACCACCTGCCGGACACGCCAAAATCACCTGCCGGCTACGCCACAACCACTCGGCAGGCACTCCGGTATCAGCTGCCGGGCATGCCGGAACCACCTCTCAGAGGTGCCAGAACCACATGCCGGAGAGACTGGAAGCAACTGCCGAACTCGCCGGAAACACCTGCTGGACATGCCGGAACCACCTGCCTGACAGTCCAAAATCATATGCCGGCTATGCCAAAACCACTTGGTGGACGCTCCAGAATCTCCTGGAGGGCATGCCGGAACCACGTCATGGACAGACTGCAAACACCTGCCAGACACGCCAGAACCACCTTCTCGAGTCGCCAGAACCACCTGCCGGACACGCCAAAATCACCTGCCGGCTACGCCACAACCAGTTGGTGAACACTTCGGAATCACCTGCCGCGCTTGCCGGAACCACCTGCCGGTCACGCCAAAATCACCTGCCGGCTACGCCAGAACCACTCGGCAGAGACTCCGGAACCACCTCCAGGAGAGACCGGAATCACCTGCCGGACACGCCGGAACCACCTGCTCGACTCGCCAGAGCCACCTGCCGGACACGCCAAAATCACCTGCCGGCTACGCCAGAACCACTCGGCAGAGACTCCGGAACCACCTCCAGGACAGACCGGAATCACCTGCCGGACACGCCGGGACCACCTGCTTGACTCGCCAGAACCACCTGCCGGACACGCCAAAATCACCAGCCGGCTACTCCACAACCACTTGTCGAACACTCCAGAATCACCTGCCGGGCATGTTGGAAGCACCTCTCAGACGCGCCAGAACCATGTGGCAGAGAGTCCGGAATCACCTGTTGGGCATGTGGAACCACCTCTGAGACGTACCAGAACCACCTGCCGGACACGCCAAAATCACCGGCCGGCTATGCCAGAACCACTTGGCGGACACTCCGGAATCACCTGCCGGGCATGCCAGAACCAGCTCTCAGAAACACCAGAACCACATGCTGGACACGCCGGAAGCACCTGCTGAGCATGCCTGAGCCACCTGCTCGACTCGCAAGAAACACCTGCCGGACACGCCAAAATCACCTGCCGAGTACGCCAGAACCACTTGGCGGACACTCCGGAATCACAGGTCGGGCATGCCAGAACCACCTCTCAGACTTGCCAGAACCATGGTCCGGACACGCCGGTACCACCTGCCGAGTATGCCGGAACCACCTGATCCACTCCCGAGGACCACCTGCTGGACACGCCAAAATCACCTGCTGGCTACGCCAGAACCACTCGGCAGACACTCCGGAATAACCTGCCAGGCATGCCGGAACCACCTATTAGACATGCCAGAAGGACGTGTCGGACACGCCGGAAACACCTACCGGACAGACCGGAGCCACCTGCCAGACATCCAGGAACCACCTGCCGAGCACGCCGGAGCTGCGTGCTCGATAGGCCGGAACCACCTGCCAGACAGGCCAAAATCAACAGCTGGCTATGCTAGAAACACCTGGCGGACAGTCCAAAATCACCTGCCTGGCATGCAGGAACCACCTCTCAGACGTAACAGAACCACGTTCCGGACACGCTGGAACCACATCCTGGACAGACTGGAACCACCTGCCGAGCTCGCCGGAACCACCTGCTCGACTGGCAGGACAATCGTGCCGGACACGCCAAAAGGAACTGCCGGCTACACCAGAACCACTTAACCGACACTCCAGAATCACCTGCCTGGCATGCCAGAACCACCTCTCAGACGTGCCAGAAGCACGTGCCGGACATGCCGGAACGACCTACGGGACAGACCGGAACCACCTGCCTGACATGCCGGAACCACCTGCCGAGCACGCCAGAGCCACCTGCTCCCCTTGCTGGAACCACCTGCCAGACAGGCCAAAATCAACAGCTGGCTGTGCGAGAACCACCTGGGGGACAGTCCGGAATCACCTGCCAGCCATGGCGGAACCACCTCTCAGACGTACCAGAACCACGTGCCGGACAATCTGGAAACACGTACTGGACAGACTGGAACCACCTGCCGGCCACGCCTGAACCACCTGCCGAGCGCGACGGAACCACCTGCCGGACACGCCAAAATCACCTGCGGGCTACTCCACAACCACTTGGAGGACTCTCCGGGATGACCTGCCAGGCATGCTGGAACCACCTCTCAGACGCGCCAGAACCATGTGGCAGACAGTCCGGAATCACCTGTTGGGCATGTGGAACCACCTCTGAGACGTACCAGAACCACCTGCCGGACACGCCAAAATCACCTGCCGGCTACGCCAGAACCACTTGGCGGACACTCCGGAATCACCTGCCGGGCATGCCAGCACAACCTCTCAGAAGTGCCAGAAGCACGTGCCGGACAGGCCGGAACCATATCCCGGACAGACTGGAACCACAGGAAACACTCGCCGGAACCACCTGCTTGACTCACCGGTCCCACCTGCAGGACACACCAAAATCACCTGCCCGCTACACCAGAACCACTTGGCGCACAAGCCGGAATCACGTGAAGGGCATGCCGGCACAACCTCACAGACGTGCCAGAACCTCCTGCCGGACACCTCAGAACCACCTGCCAGACAGACTGCAACCACCTGCCGGACACGCGGGAACCACCGGCTCGACCCGCCGGAACCACTGCCAGACATGCAAAATCACCTGCCGGCTACACCAGAACCACTTGGCAAACAATCCGGAATCACCTGAAGGGCATGCCGGAACCACCTCTCAGACATGCCAGAACCACGTGCCAATGACACCAGAAGCACCTGCCGAGCATGCCGGAACCACCTGCTCGACTCGCCAGAACCACCTGCCAGTCATGCAAAAATCACCTGCCGGCTTCGCCACAACCAGTTGGTGAACACTTCCCCATCACCTGCCGGGCTTGCTGGAACCACCTGCCGGTCACGTCAAAATCACCTGCCAACTACGCCAGAACCACTTGTCGACACTGCGGAAACACCTGTCGGGCCGGCCAGAACTACATCTCAGACGTGCCAGAACCTTGTGCGTGTGATGCCGGAACCACACCCCGAACAGACGGAAACCACCTGCCAGACCCGCCTGAACCACCTGCCGAGCACGCCGGAGCCACCTGTTCGACTCACCGGAAGCACCTGCCAGACAGGCCAAAATCAACAGCTGGCTATGCGAGAACCATCTGGCGGACAGTCCGGAATCACCTGCCGGGCATGCAGGAACCACCTCTCAGATGTAACGGAACCACGAGCCGGACACGCTGGAACCACGTCCTGGACAGACTGGAACCACCTGCCGAGCACTCCGGAACCACCTGCTCGACTCGCACGACCCACGTGCTGGACACGCCAAAATGAACTTTCGGCTACACCAGAACCACTTACCCGACACTCCAGAATCACCTGCCTGGCATGCCAGAACCACCTCTCACACGTTCCAGAAGCACGTGCCGGACATGCCGGAACGACCGATCGGACAGAACGGAACCACCTGCCAGACACGCCGGAACCACCTGCTGAACACGCCACAGCCACCTGCTCGACTCGCCGGATCCACCGGCCGGACAGGCCAATATCAACTGCTGGCTATGCCAGAACCACCTGGGGGACAGTCCGGAATCACCTGCCAGCCATGGCGGAACCACCTCTCAGACGTACAAGAACCACGTGCCGGACAAGCTGGAAACACTTACTGGACAGACTGGAACCACCTGCCGGCCACGCCTGAACCACCTGCCGAGCACGATGGAACCACCTGCCGGACACGCCAAAATCACCTGCGGGGTACACCAGAACCACTTGGAGAACTCTCCGGGATGACCTGCCGGGCATGCTGGAACCACCTCTCAGACGTACCAGAAGCACGTGGCGGACACCCCAGCACCACCTGCCGGACAGACCGCAACCACCTGCCAGACAGGCCGGAACCACCGGCTCGACCCGCCGGAACCACCGCCGGAAATGCAAAATCACCTGCCGGCTACGCCAGAACCACTTGGCGAACACTCCGGAATCACCTGCCGGGCATGCCGGAACCACCTCTCAGACATGCCAGAACCACGTGCCAATGACCCCGGAAGCACCTGTCGAGCACGCCGGAACCACCTGCTCGACTCGCCAGAACCACCTGCCGGACACGCCAAAATCACCTGCCGGCTACGCCACAACCACTCGGCAGGCACTCCGGTATCAGCTGCCGGGCATGCCGGAACCACCTCTCAGAGGTGCCAGAACCACATGCCGGAGAGACTGGAAGCAACTGCCGAACTCGCCGGAAACACCTGCTGGACATGCCGGAACCACCTGCCTGACAGTCCAAAATCATATGCCGGCTATGCCAAAACCACTTGGTGGACGCTCCAGAATCTCCTGGAGGGCATGCCGGAACCACGTCATGGACAGACTGCAAACACCTGCCAGACACGCCAGAACCACCTTCTCGAGTCGCCAGAACCACCTGCCGGACACGCCAAAATCACCTGCCGGCTACGCCACAACCAGTTGGTGAACACTTCGGAATCACCTGCCGCGCTTGCCGGAACCACCTGCCGGTCACGCCAAAATCACCTGCCGGCTACGCCAGAACCACTCGGCAGAGACTCCGGAACCACCTCCAGGAGAGACCGGAATCACCTGCCGGACACGCCGGAACCACCTGCTCGACTCGCCAGAGCCACCTGCCGGACACGCCAAAATCACCTGCCGGCTACGCCAGAACCACTCGGCAGAGACTCCGGAACCACCTCCAGGACAGACCGGAATCACCTGCCGGACACGCCGGGACCACCTGCTTGACTCGCCAGAACCACCTGCCGGACACGCCAAAATCACCAGCCGGCTACTCCACAACCACTTGTCGAACACTCCAGAATCACCTGCCGGGCATGTTGGAAGCACCTCTCAGACGCGCCAGAACCATGTGGCAGAGAGTCCGGAATCACCTGTTGGGCATGTGGAACCACCTCTGAGACGTACCAGAACCACCTGCCGGACACGCCAAAATCACCGGCCGGCTATGCCAGAACCACTTGGCGGACACTCCGGAATCACCTGCCGGGCATGCCAGAACCAGCTCTCAGAAACACCAGAACCACATGCTGGACACGCCGGAAGCACCTGCTGAGCATGCCTGAGCCACCTGCTCGACTCGCAAGAAACACCTGCCGGACACGCCAAAATCACCTGCCGAGTACGCCAGAACCACTTGGCGGACACTCCGGAATCACAGGTCGGGCATGCCAGAACCACCTCTCAGACTTGCCAGAACCATGTTCCGGACACGCCGGTACCACCTGCCGAGTATGCCGGAAACACCTGATCCACTCCCGAGGACCACCTGCTGGACACGCCAAAATCACCTGCTGGCTACGCCAGAACCACTCGGCAGACACTCCGGAATAACCTGCCAGGCATGCCGGAACCACCTATTAGACATGCCAGAAGGACGTGTCGGACACGCCGGAAACACCTACCGGACAGACCGGAACCACCTGCCAGACATCCAGGAACCACCTGCCGAGCACGCCGGAGCTGCGTGCTTGATAGGCCGGAACCACCTGCCAGACAGGCCAAAATCAACAGCTGGCTATGCTAGAAACACCTGGCGGACAGTCCAAAATCACCTGCCTGGCATGCAGGAACCACCTCTCAGACGTAACAGAACCACGTTCCGGACACGCTGGAACCACATCCTGGACAGACTGGAACCACCTGCCGAGCTCGCCGGAACCACCTGCTCGACTGGCAGGACAATCATGCCGGACACGCCAAAAGGAACTGCCGGCTACACCAGAACCACTTAACCGACACTCCAGAATCACCTGCCTGGCATGCCAGAACCACCTCTCAGACGTGCCAGAAGCACGTGCCGGACATGCCGGAACGACCTACGGGACAGACCGGAACCACCTGCCTGACATGCCGGAACCACCTGCCGAGCACGCCAGAGCCACCTGCTCCCCTTGCCGGAACCACCTGCCAGACAGGCCAAAATCAACAGCTGGCTGTGCGAGAACCACCTGGGGGACAGTCCGGAATCACCTGCCAGCCATGGCGGAACCACCTCTCAGACGTACCAGAACCACGTGCCGGACAATCTGGAAACACGTACTGGACAGACTGGAACCACCTGCCGGCCACGCCTGAACCACCTGCCGAGCACGACGGAACCACCTGCCGGACACGCCAAAATCACCTGCGGGCTACTCCACAACCACTTGGAGGACTCTCCGGGATGACCTGCCGGGCATGCTGGAACCACCTCTCAGACGCGCCAGAACCATGTGGCAGACAGTCCGGAATCACCTGTTGGGCATGTGGAACCACCTCTGAGACGTACCAGAACCACCTGCCGGACACGCCAAAATCACCTGCCGGCTACGCCAGAACCACTTGGCGGACACTCCGGAATCACCTGCCGGGCATGCCAGCACAACCTCTCAGAAGTGCCAGAAGCACGTGCCGGACAGGCCGGAACCATCTCCCGGACAGACTGGAACCACAGGAAACACTCGCCGGAACCACCTGCTTGACTCACCGGTCCCACATGCAGGACACACCAAAATCACCTGCCCGCTACACCAGAACCACTTGGCGCACAAGCCGGAATCACGTGAAGGGCATGCCGGCACAACCTCACAGACGTGCCAGAACCTCCTGCCGGACACCTCAGAACCACCTGCCAGACAGACTGCAACCACCTGCCGGACACGTGGGAACCACCGGCTCGACCCGCCGGAACCACTGCCAGACATGCAAAATCACCTGCCGGCTACACCAGAACCACTTGGCAAACAATCCGGAATCACCTGAAGGGCATGCCGGAACCACCTCTCAGACATGCCAGAACCACGTGCCAATGACACCAGAAGCACCTGCCGAGCATGCCGGAACCACCTGCTCGACTCGCCAGAACCACCTGCCAGTCATGCAAAAATCACCTGCCGGCTTCGCCACAACCAGTTGGTGAACACTTCCCCATCACCTGCCGGGCTTGCTGGAACCACCTGCCGGTCACGTCAAAATCACCTGCCAACTACGCCAGAACCACTTGTCGACACTGCGGAAACACCTGTCGGGCCGGCCAGAACTACATCTCAGACGTGCCAGAACCTTGTGCGTGTGATGCCGGAACCACACCCCGAACAGACGGAAACCACCTGCCAGACCCGCCTGAACCACCTGCCGAGCACGCCGGAGCCACCTGTTCGACTCACCGGAAGCACCTGCCAGACAGGCCAAAATCAACAGCTGGCTATGCGAGAACCATCTGGCGGACAGTCCGGAATCACCTGCCGGGCATGCAGGAACCACCTCTCAGATGTAACGGAACCACGAGCCGGACACGCTGGAACCACGTCCTGGACAGACTGGAACCACCTGCCGAGCACTCCGGAACCACCTGCTCGACTCGCACGACCCACGTGCTGGACACGCCAAAATGAACTTTCGGCTACACCAGAACCACTTACCCGACACTCCAGAATCACCTGCCTGGCATGCCAGAACCACCTCTCACACGTTCCAGAAGCACGTGCCGGACATGCCGGAACGACCGATCGGACAGAACGGAACCACCTGCCAGACACGCCGGAACCACCTGCTGAACACGCCACAGCCACCTGCTCGACTCGCCGGATCCACCGGCCGGACAGGCCAATATCAACTGCTGGCTATGCCAGAACCACCTGGGGGACAGTCCGGAATCACCTGCCAGCCATGGCGGAACCACCTCTCAGACGTACAAGAACCACGTGCCGGACAAGCTGGAAACACTTACTGGACAGACTGGAACCACCTGCCGGCCACGCCTGAACCACCTGCCGAGCACGATGGAACCACCTGCCGGACACGCCAAAATCACCTGCGGGCTACACCAGAACCACTTGGAGAACTCTCCGGGATGACCTGCCGGGCATGCTGGAACCACCTCTCAGACGTACCAGAAGCACGTGGCGGACACCCCAGCACCACCTGCCGGACAGACCGCAACCACCTGCCGGACAGGCCGGAACCACCGGCTCGACCCGACGGAACCACCGCCGGAAATGCAAAATCACCTGCCGGCTACGCCAGAACCACTTGGCGAACACTCCGGAATCACCTGCCGGGCATGCCGGAACCACCTCTCAGACATGCCAGAACCACGTGCCAATGACCCCGGAAGCACCTGTCGAGCACACCGGAACCACCTGCTCGACTCGCCAGAACCACCTGCCGGACACGCCAAAATCACCTGCCGGCTACGCCACAACCACTCGGCAGGCACTCCGGTATCAGCTGCCGGGCATGCCGGAACCACCTCTCAGAGGTGCCAGAACCACATGCCGGAGAGACTGGAAGCAACTGCCGAACTCGCCGGAAACACCTGATGGACATGCCGGAACCACCTGCCTGACAGTCCAAAATCATATGCCGGCTATGCCAAAACCACTTGGTGGACGCTCCAGAATCTCCTGGAGGGCATGCCGGAACCACGTCATGGACAGACTGCAAACACCTGCCAGACACGCCAGAACCACCTTCTCGAGTCGCCAGAACCACCTGCCGGCCACGCCAAAATCACCTGCCGGCTACGCCACAACCAGTTGGTGAACACTTCGGAATCACCTGCCGCGCTTGCCGGAACCACCTGCCGGTCACGCCAAAATCACCTGCCGGCTACGCCAGAACCACTCGGCAGAGACTCCGGAACCACCTCCAGGACAGACCAGAATCACCTGCCGGACACGCCGGAACCACCTGCTCGACTCGCCAGAGCCACCTGCCGGACACGCCAAAATCACCTGCCGGCTACGCCAGAACCACTCGGCAGAGACTCCGGAACCACCTCCAGGACAGACCGGAATCACCTGCCGGACACGCCGGGACCACCTGCTTGACTCGCCAGAACCTCCTGCCGGACACGCCAAAATCACCAGCCGGCTACTCCACAACCACTTGTCGAACACTCCAGAATCACCTGCCGGGCATGTTGGAAGCACCTCTCAGACGCGCCAGAACCATGTGGCAGAGAGTCCGGAATCACCTGTTGGGCATGTGGAACCACCTCTGAGACGTACCAGAACCACCTGCCGGACACGCCAAAATCACCTGCCGGCTACGCCAGAACCACTTGGCGGACACTCCGGAATCACCTGCCGGGCATGCCAGCACAACCTCTCAGAAGTGCCAGAAGCACGTGCCGGACAGGCTGGGACCATCTCCCGGACAGACTGGAACCACAGGAAACACTCGCCGGAACCACCTGCTTGACTCACCGGTCCCACATGCAGGACACACCAAAATCACCTGCCCGCTACACCAGAACCACTTGGCGCACAAGCCGGAATCACGTGAAGGGCATGCCGGCACAACCTCACAGACGTGCCAGAACCTCCTGCCGGACACCTCAGAACCACCTGCCAGACAGACTGCAACCACCTGCCGGACACGTGGGAACCACCGGCTCGACCCGCCGGAACCACTGCCAGACATGCAAAATCACCTGCCGGCTACACCAGAACCACTTGGCAAACAATCCGGAATCACCTGAAGGGCATGCCGGAACCACCTCTCAGACATGCCAGAACCACGTGCCAATGACACCAGAAGCACCTGCCGAGCATGCCGGAACCACCTGCTCGACTCGCCAGAACCACCTGCCAGTCATGCAAAAATCACCTGCCGGCTTCGCCACAACCAGTTGGTGAACACTTCCCCATCACCTGCCGGGCTTGCTGGAACCACCTGACGGTCACGTCAAAATCACCTGCCAACTACGCCAGAACCACTTGTCGACACTGCGGAAACACCTGTCGGGCCGGCCAGAACTACATCTCAGACGTGCCAGAACCTTGTGCGTGTGATGCCGGAACCACACCCCGAACAGACGGAAACCACCTGCCAGACCCGCCTGAACCACCTGCCGAGCACGCCGGAGCCACCTGTTCGACTCACCGGAAGCACCTGCCAGACAGGCCAAAATCAACAGCTGGCTATGCGAGAACCATCTGGCGGACAGTCCGGAATCACCTGCCGGGCATGCAGGAACCACCTCTCAGATGTAACGGAACCACGAGCCGGACACGCTGGAACCACGTCCTGGACAGACTGGAACCACCTGCCGAGCACTCCGGAACCACCTGCTCGACTCGCACGACCCACGTGCTGGACACGCCAAAATGAACTTTCGGCTACACCAGAACCACTTACCCGACACTCCAGAATCACCTGCCTGGCATGCCAGAACCACCTCTCACACGTTCCAGAAGCACGTGCCGGACATGCCGGAACGACCGATCGGACAGAACGGAACCACCTGCCAGACACGCCGGAACCACCTGCTGAACACGCCACAGCCACCTGCTCGACTCGCCGGATCCACCGGCCGGACAGGCCAATATCAACTGCTGGCTATGCCAGAACCACCTGGGGGACAGTCCGGAATCACCTGCCAGCCATGGCGGAACCACCTCTCAGACGTACAAGAACCACGTGCCGGACAAGCTGGAAACACTTACTGGACAGACTGGAACCACCTGCCGGCCACGCCTGAACCACCTGCCGAGCACGATGGAACCACCTGCCGGACACGCCAAAATCACCTGCGGGCTACACCAGAACCACTTGGAGAACTCTCCGGGATGACCTGCCGGGCATGCTGGAACCACCTCTCAGACGTACCAGAAGCACGTGGCGGACACCCCAGCACCACCTGCCGGACAGACCGCAACCACCTGCCGGACAGGCCGGAACCACCGGCTCGACCCGCCGGAACCACCGCCGGAAATGCAAAATCACCTGCCGGCTACGCCAGAACCACTTGGCGAACACTCCGGAATCACCTGCCGGGCATGCCGGAACCACCTCTCAGACATGCCAGAACCACGTGCCAATGACCCCGGAAGCACCTGTCGAGCACACCGGAACCACCTGCTCGACTCGCCAGAACCACCTGCCGGACACGCCAAAATCACCTGCCGGCTACGCCACAACCACTCGGCAGGCACTCCGGTATCAGCTGCCGGGCATGCCGGAACCACCTCTCAGAGGTGCCAGAACCACATGCCGGAGAGACTGGAAGCAACTGCCGAACTCGCCGGAAACACCTGATGGACATGCCGGAACCACCTGCCTGACAGTCCAAAATCATATGCCGGCTATGCCAAAACCACTTGGTGGACGCTCCAGAATCTCCTGGAGGGCATGCCGGAACCACGTCATGGACAGACTGCAAACACCTGCCAGACACGCCAGAACCACCTTCTCGAGTCGCCAGAACCACCTGCCGGCCACGCCAAAATCACCTGCCGGCTACGCCACAACCAGTTGGTGAACACTTCGGAATCACCTGCCGCGCTTGCCGGAACCACCTGCCGGTCACGCCAAAATCACCTGCCGGCTACGCCAGAACCACTCGGCAGAGACTCCGGAACCACCTCCAGGACAGACCAGAATCACCTGCCGGACACGCCGGAACCACCTGCTCGACTCGCCAGAGCCACCTGCCGGACACGCCAAAATCACCTGCCGGCTACGCCAGAACCACTCGGCAGAGACTCCGGAACCACCTCCAGGACAGACCGGAATCACCTGCCGGACACGCCGGGACCACCTGCTTGACTCGCCAGAACCTCCTGCCGGACACGCCAAAATCACCAGCCGGCTACTCCACAACCACTTGTCGAACACTCCAGAATCACCTGCCGGGCATGTTGGAAGCACCTCTCAGACGCGCCAGAACCATGTGGCAGAGAGTCCGGAATCACCTGTTGGGCATGTGGAACCACCTCTGAGACGTACCAGAACCACCTGCCGGACACGCCAAAATCACCTGCCGGCTACGCCAGAACCACTTGGCGGACACTCCGGAATCACCTGCCGGGCATGCCAGCACAACCTCTCAGAAGTGCCAGAAGCACGTGCCGGACAGGCCGGAACCATCTCCCGGACAGACTGGAACCACAGGAAACACTCGCCGGAACCACCTGCTTGACTCACCGGTCCCACATGCAGGACACACCAAAATCACCTGCCCGCTACACCAGAACCACTTGGCGCACAAGCCGGAATCACGTGAAGGGCATGCCGGCACAACCTCACAGACGTGCCAGAACCTCCTGCCGGACACCTCAGAACCACCTGCCAGACAGACTGCAACCACCTGCCGGACACGTGGGAACCACCGGCTCGACCCGCCGGAACCACTGCCAGACATGCAAAATCACCTGCCGGCTACACCAGAACCACTTGGCAAACAATCCGGAATCACCTGAAGGGCATGCCGGAACCACCTCTCAGACATGCCAGAACCACGTGCCAATGACACCAGAAGCACCTGCCGAGCATGCCGGAACCACCTGCTCGACTCGCCAGAACCACCTGCCAGTCATGCAAAAATCACCTGCCGGCTTCGCCACAACCAGTTGGTGAACACTTCCCCATCACCTGCCGGGCTTGCTGGAACCACCTGCCGGTCACGTCAAAATCACCTGCCAACTACGCCAGAACCACTTGTCGACACTGCGGAAACACCTGTCGGGCCGGCCAGAACTACATCTCAGACGTGCCAGAACCTTGTGCGTGTGATGCCGGAACCACACCCCGAACAGACGGAAACCACCTGCCAGACCCGCCTGAACCACCTGCCGAGCACGCCGGAGCCACCTGTTCGACTCACCGGAAGCACCTGCCAGACAGGCCAAAATCAACAGCTGGCTATGCGAGAACCATCTGGCGGACAGTCCGGAATCACCTGCCGGGCATGCAGGAACCACCTCTCAGATGTAACGGAACCACGAGCCGGACACGCTGGAACCACGTCCTGGACAGACTGGAACCACCTGCCGAGCACTCCGGAACCACCTGCTCGACTCGCACGACCCACGTGCTGGACACGCCAAAATGAACTTTCGGCTACACCAGAACCACTTACCCGACACTCCAGAATCACCTGCCTGGCATGCCAGAACCACCTCTCACACGTTCCAGAAGCACGTGCCGGACATGCCGGAACGACCGATCGGACAGAACGGAACCACCTGCCAGACACGCCGGAACCACCTGCTGAACACGCCACAGCCACCTGCTCGACTCGCCGGATCCACCGGCCGGACAGGCCAATATCAACTGCTGGCTATGCCAGAACCACCTGGGGGACAGTCCGGAATCACCTGCCAGCCATGGCGGAACCACCTCTCAGACGTACAAGAACCACGTGCCGGACAAGCTGGAAACACTTACTGGACAGACTGGAACCACCTGCCGGCCACGCCTGAACCACCTGCCGAGCACGATGGAACCACCTGCCGGACACGCCAAAATCACCTGCGGGCTACACCAGAACCACTTGGAGAACTCTCCGGGATGACCTGCCGGGCATGCTGGAACCACCTCTCAGACGTACCAGAAGCACGTGGCGGACACCCCAGCACCACCTGCCGGACAGACCGCAACCACCTGCCGGACAGGCCGGAACCACCGGCTCGACCCGCCGGAACCACCGCCGGAAATGCAAAATCACCTGCCGGCTACGCCAGAACCACTTGGCGAACACTCCGGAATCACCTGCCGGGCATGCCGGAACCACCTCTCAGACATGCCAGAACCACGTGCCAATGACCCCGGAAGCACCTGTCGAGCACACCGGAACCACCTGCTCGACTCGCCAGAACCACCTGCCGGACACGCCAAAATCACCTGCCGGCTACGCCACAACCACTCGGCAGGCACTCCGGTATCAGCTGCCGGGCATGCCGGAACCACCTCTCAGAGGTGCCAGAACCACATGCCGGAGAGACTGGAAGCAACTGCCGAACTCGCCGGAAACACCTGATGGACATGCCGGAACCACCTGCCTGACAGTCCAAAATCATATGCCGGCTATGCCAAAACCACTTGGTGGACGCTCCAGAATCTCCTGGAGGGCATGCCGGAACCACGTCATGGACAGACTGCAAACACCTGCCAGACACGCCAGAACCACCTTCTCGAGTCGCCAGAACCACCTGCCGGCCACGCCAAAATCACCTGCCGGCTACGCCACAACCAGTTGGTGAACACTTCGGAATCACCTGCCGCGCTTGCCGGAACCACCTGCCGGTCACGCCAAAATCACCTGCCGGCTACGCCAGAACCACTCGGCAGAGACTCCGGAACCACCTCCAGGACAGACCAGAATCACCTGCCGGACACGCCGGAACCACCTGCTCGACTCGCCAGAGCCACCTGCCGGACACGCCAAAATCACCTGCCGGCTACGCCAGAACCACTCGGCAGAGACTCCGGAACCACCTCCAGGACAGACCGGAATCACCTGCCGGACACGCCGGGACCACCTGCTTGACTCGCCAGAACCTCCTGCCGGACACGCCAAAATCACCAGCCGGCTACTCCACAACCACTTGTCGAACACTCCAGAATCACCTGCCGGGCATGTTGGAAGCACCTCTCAGACGCGCCAGAACCATGTGGCAGAGAGTCCGGAATCACCTGTTGGGCATGTGGAACCACCTCTGAGACGTACCAGAACCACCTGCCGGACACGCCAAAATCACCTGCCGGCTATGCCAGAACCACTTGGCGGACACTCCGGAATCACCTGCCGGGCATGCCAGAACCAGCTCTCAGAAACACCAGAACCACATGCTGGACACGCCGGAAGCACCTGCTGAGCATGCCTGAGCCACCTGCTCGACTCGCAAGAAACAACTGCCGGACATGCCAAAATCACCTGCCGAGTACGCCAGAACCACTTGGCGGAAACTCCGGAATCACAGGTCGGGCATGCCAGAACCACCTCTCAGACTTGCCAGAACCATGTTCCGGACACGCCGGTACCACCTGCCGAGTATGCCGGAACCACCTGATCCACTCCCGAGGACCACCTGCTGGACACGCCAAAATCACCTGCTGGCTACGCCAGAACCACTCGGCAGACACTCCGGAATAAGCTGCCGGGCATGCCGGAACCACCTCTTAGACATGCCAGAAGGATGTGTCGGACACGCCGGAAACACCTACCGGACAGACCGGAACCACCTGCCGAGCACGCCGGAGCTGCGTGTTCGATAGGCCGGAACCACCTGCTAGACAGGCCAAAATCAACAGCTGGCTATGCTAGAAACACCTGGCGGACAGTCCAAAATCACCTGCCTGGCATGCAGGAACCACCTCTCAGACGTAACAGAACCACGTTCCGGACACGCTGGAACCACATCCTGGACAGACTGGAACCACCTGCCGAGCTCGCCGGAACCACCTGCTCGACTGGCAGGACAATCGTGCCGGACACGCCAAAAGGAACTGCCGGCTACACCAGAACCACTTAACCGACACTCCAGAATCACCTGCCTGGCATGCCAGAACCACCTCTCAGACGTGCCAGAAGCACGTGCCGGACATGCCGGAACGACCTACGGGACAGACCGGAACCACCTGCCTGACATGCCCGAACCACCTGCCGAGCACGCCAGAGCCACCTGCTCCCCTTGCCGGAACCACCTGCCAGACAGGCCAAAATCAACAGCTGGCTGTGCGAGAACCACCTGGGGGACAGTCCGGAATCACCTGCCAGCCATGGCGGAACCACCTCTCAGACGTACCAGAACCACGTGCCGGACAATCTGGAAACACGTACTGGACAGACTGGAACCACCTGCCGGCCACGCCTGAACCACCTGCCGAGCACGACGGAACCACCTGCCGGACACGCCAAAATCACCTGCGGGCTACTCCACAACCACTTGGAGGACTCTCCGGGATGACCTGCCGGGCATGCCTGAACCACCTCTCAGACGCGCCAGAACCATGTGGCAGACAGTCCGGAATCACCTGTTGGGCATGTGGAACCACCTCTGAGACGTACCAGAACCACCTGCCGGACACGCCAAAATCACCTGCCGGCTACGCCAGAACCACTTGGCGGACACTCCGGAATCACCTGCCGGGCATGCCAGCACAACCTCTCAGAAGTGCCAGAAGCACGTGCCGGACAGGCCGGAACCATCTCCCGGACAGACTGGAACCACAGGAAACACTCGCCGGAACCACCTGCTTGACTCACCGGTCCCACCTGCAGGACACACCAAAATCACCTGCCCGCTACACCAGAACCACTTGGCGCACAAGCCGGAATCACGTGAAGGGCATGCCGGCACAACCTCACAGACGTGCCAGAACCTCCTGCCGGACACCTCAGAACCACCTGCCAGACAGACTGCAACCACCTGCCGGACACGCGGGAACCACCGGCTCGACCCGCCGGAACCACTGCCAGACATGCAAAATCACCTGCCGGCTACACCAGAACCACTTGGCAAACAATCCGGAATCACCTGAAGGGCATGCCGGAACCACCTCTCAGACATGCCAGAACCACGTGCCAATGACACCAGAAGCACCTGCCGAGCATGCCGGAACCACCTGCTCGACTCGCCAGAACCACCTGCCAGTCATGCAAAAATCACCTGCCGGCTTCGCCACAACCAGTTGGTGAACACTTCCCCATCACCTGCCGGGCTTGCTGGAACCACCTGACGGTCACGTCAAAATCACCTGCCAACTACGCCAGAACCACTTGTCGACACTGCGGAAACACCTGTCGGGCCGGCCAGAACTACATCTCAGACGTGCCAGAACCTTGTGCGTGTGATGCCGGAACCACACCCCGAACAGACGGAAACCACCTGCCAGACCCGCCTGAACCACCTGCCGAGCACGCCGGAGCCACCTGTTCGACTCACCGGAAGCACCTGCCAGACAGGCCAAAATCAACAGCTGGCTATGCGAGAACCATCTGGCGGACAGTCCGGAATCACCTGCCGGGCATGCAGGAACCACCTCTCAGATGTAACGGAACCACGAGCCGGACACGCTGGAACCACGTCCTGGACAGACTGGAACCACCTGCCGAGCACTCCGGAACCACCTGCTCGACTCGCACGACCCACGTGCTGGACACGCCAAAATGAACTTTCGGCTACACCAGAACCACTTACCCGACACTCCAGAATCACCTGCCTGGCATGCCAGAACCACCTCTCACACGTTCCAGAAGCACGTGCCGGACATGCCGGAACGACCGATCGGACAGAACGGAACCACCTGCCAGACACGCCGGAACCACCTGCTGAACACGCCACAGCCACCTGCTCGACTCGCCGGATCCACCGGCCGGACAGGCCAATATCAACTGCTGGCTATGCCAGAACCACCTGGGGGACAGTCCGGAATCACCTGCCAGCCATGGCGGAACCACCTCTCAGACGTACAAGAACCACGTGCCGGACAAGCTGGAAACACTTACTGGACAGACTGGAACCACCTGCCGGCCACGCCTGAACCACCTGCCGAGCACGATGGAACCACCTGCCGGACACGCCAAAATCACCTGCGGGCTACACCAGAACCACTTGGAGAACTCTCCGGGATGACCTGCCGGGCATGCTGGAACCACCTCTCAGACGTACCAGAAGCACGTGGCGGACACCCCAGCACCACCTGCCGGACAGACCGCAACCACCTGCCGGACAGGCCGGAACCACCGGCTCGACCCGCCGGAACCACCGCCGGAAATGCAAAATCACCTGCCGGCTACGCCAGAACCACTTGGCGAACACTCCGGAATCACCTGCCGGGCATGCCGGAACCACCTCTCAGACATGCCAGAACCACGTGCCAATGACCCCGGAAGCACCTGTCGAGCACACCGGAACCACCTGCTCGACTCGCCAGAACCACCTGCCGGACACGCCAAAATCACCTGCCGGCTACGCCACAACCACTCGGCAGGCACTCCGGTATCAGCTGCCGGGCATGCCGGAACCACCTCTCAGAGGTGCCAGAACCACATGCCGGAGAGACTGGAAGCAACTGCCGAACTCGCCGGAAACACCTGATGGACATGCCGGAACCACCTGCCTGACAGTCCAAAATCATATGCCGGCTATGCCAAAACCACTTGGTGGACGCTCCAGAATCTCCTGGAGGGCATGCCGGAACCACGTCATGGACAGACTGCAAACACCTGCCAGACACGCCAGAACCACCTTCTCGAGTCGCCAGAACCACCTGCCGGCCACGCCAAAATCACCTGCCGGCTACGCCACAACCAGTTGGTGAACACTTCGGAATCACCTGCCGCGCTTGCCGGAACCACCTGCCGGTCACGCCAAAATCACCTGCCGGCTACGCCAGAACCACTCGGCAGAGACTCCGGAACCACCTCCAGGACAGACCAGAATCACCTGCCGGACACGCCGGAACCACCTGCTCGACTCGCCAGAGCCACCTGCCGGACACGCCAAAATCACCTGCCGGCTACGCCAGAACCACTCGGCAGAGACTCCGGAACCACCTCCAGGACAGACCGGAATCACCTGCCGGACACGCCGGGACCACCTGCTTGACTCGCCAGAACCTCCTGCCGGACACGCCAAAATCACCAGCCGGCTACTCCACAACCACTTGTCGAACACTCCAGAATCACCTGCCGGGCATGTTGGAAGCACCTCTCAGACGCGCCAGAACCATGTGGCAGAGAGTCCGGAATCACCTGTTGGGCATGTGGAACCACCTCTGAGACGTACCAGAACCACCTGCCGGACACGCCAAAATCACCTGCCGGCTATGCCAGAACCACTTGGCGGACACTCCGGAATCACCTGCCGGGCATGCCAGAACCAGCTCTCAGAAACACCAGAACCACATGCTGGACACGCCGGAAGCACCTGCTGAGCATGCCTGAGCCACCTGCTCGACTCGCAAGAAACAACTGCCGGACATGCCAAAATCACCTGCCGAGTACGCCAGAACCACTTGGCGGAAACTCCGGAATCACAGGTCGGGCATGCCAGAACCACCTCTCAGACTTGCCAGAACCATGTTCCGGACACGCCGGTACCACCTGCCGAGTATGCCGGAACCACCTGATCCACTCCCGAGGACCACCTGCTGGACACGCCAAAATCACCTGCTGGCTACGCCAGAACCACTCGGCAGACACTCCGGAATAAGCTGCCGGGCATGCCGGAACCACCTCTTAGACATGCCAGAAGGATGTGTCGGACACGCCGGAAACACCTACCGGACAGACCGGAACCACCTGCCGAGCACGCCGGAGCTGCGTGTTCGATAGGCCGGAACCACCTGCTAGACAGGCCAAAATCAACAGCTGGCTATGCTAGAAACACCTGGCGGACAGTCCAAAATCACCTGCCTGGCATGCAGGAACCACCTCTCAGACGTAACAGAACCACGTTCCGGACACGCTGGAACCACATCCTGGACAGACTGGAACCACCTGCCGAGCTCGCCGGAACCACCTGCTCGACTGGCAGGACAATCGTGCCGGACACGCCAAAAGGAACTGCCGGCTACACCAGAACCACTTAACCGACACTCCAGAATCACCTGCCTGGCATGCCAGAACCACCTCTCAGACGTGCCAGAAGCACGTGCCGGACATGCCGGAACGACCTACGGGACAGACCGGAACCACCTGCCTGACATGCCCGAACCACCTGCCGAGCACGCCAGAGCCACCTGCTCCCCTTGCCGGAACCACCTGCCAGACAGGCCAAAATCAACAGCTGGCTGTGCGAGAACCACCTGGGGGACAGTCCGGAATCACCTGCCAGCCATGGCGGAACCACCTCTCAGACGTACCAGAACCACGTGCCGGACAATCTGGAAACACGTACTGGACAGACTGGAACCACCTGCCGGCCACGCCTGAACCACCTGCCGAGCACGACGGAACCACCTGCCGGACACGCCAAAATCACCTGCGGGCTACTCCACAACCACTTGGAGGACTCTCCGGGATGACCTGCCGGGCATGCCTGAACCACCTCTCAGACGCGCCAGAACCATGTGGCAGACAGTCCGGAATCACCTGTTGGGCATGTGGAACCACCTCTGAGACGTACCAGAACCACCTGCCGGACACGCCAAAATCACCTGCCGGCTACGCCAGAACCACTTGGCGGACACTCCGGAATCACCTGCCGGGCATGCCAGCACAACCTCTCAGAAGTGCCAGAAGCACGTGCCGGACAGGCCGGAACCATCTCCCGGACAGACTGGAACCACAGGAAACACTCGCCGGAACCACCTGCTTGACTCACCGGTCCCACCTGCAGGACACACCAAAATCACCTGCCCGCTACACCAGAACCACTTGGCGCACAAGCCGGAATCACGTGAAGGGCATGCCGGCACAACCTCACAGACGTGCCAGAACCTCCTGCCGGACACCTCAGAACCACCTGCCAGACAGACTGCAACCACCTGCCGGACACGCGGGAACCACCGGCTCGACCCGCCGGAACCACTGCCAGACATGCAAAATCACCTGCCGGCTACACCAGAACCACTTGGCAAACAATCCGGAATCACCTGAAGGGCATGCCGGAACCACCTCTCAGACATGCCAGAACCACGTGCCAATGACACCAGAAGCACCTGCCGAGCATGCCGGAACCACCTGCTCGACTCGCCAGAACCACCTGCCAGTCATGCAAAAATCACCTGCCGGCTTCGCCACAACCAGTTGGTGAACACTTCCCCATCACCTGCCGGGCTTGCTGGAACCACCTGACGGTCACGTCAAAATCACCTGCCAACTACGCCAGAACCACTTGTCGACACTGCGGAAACACCTGTCGGGCCGGCCAGAACTACATCTCAGACGTGCCAGAACCTTGTGCGTGTGATGCCGGAACCACACCCCGAACAGACGGAAACCACCTGCCAGACCCGCCTGAACCACCTGCCGAGCACGCCGGAGCCACCTGTTCGACTCACCGGAAGCACCTGCCAGACAGGCCAAAATCAACAGCTGGCTATGCGAGAACCATCTGGCGGACAGTCCGGAATCACCTGCCGGGCATGCAGGAACCACCTCTCAGATGTAACGGAACCACGAGCCGGACACGCTGGAACCACGTCCTGGACAGACTGGAACCACCTGCCGAGCACTCCGGAACCACCTGCTCGACTCGCACGACCCACGTGCTGGACACGCCAAAATGAACTTTCGGCTACACCAGAACCACTTACCCGACACTCCAGAATCACCTGCCTGGCATGCCAGAACCACCTCTCACACGTTCCAGAAGCACGTGCCGGACATGCCGGAACGACCGATCGGACAGAACGGAACCACCTGCCAGACACGCCGGAACCACCTGCTGAACACGCCACAGCCACCTGCTCGACTCGCCGGATCCACCGGCCGGACAGGCCAATATCAACTGCTGGCTATGCCAGAACCACCTGGGGGACAGTCCGGAATCACCTGCCAGCCATGGCGGAACCACCTCTCAGACGTACAAGAACCACGTGCCGGACAAGCTGGAAACACTTACTGGACAGACTGGAACCACCTGCCGGCCACGCCTGAACCACCTGCCGAGCACGATGGAACCACCTGCCGGACACGCCAAAATCACCTGCGGGCTACACCAGAACCACTTGGAGAACTCTCCGGGATGACCTGCCGGGCATGCTGGAACCACCTCTCAGACGTACCAGAAGCACGTGGCGGACACCCCAGCACCACCTGCCGGACAGACCGCAACCACCTGCCGGACAGGCCGGAACCACCGGCTCGACCCGCCGGAACCACCGCCGGAAATGCAAAATCACCTGCCGGCTACGCCAGAACCACTTGGCGAACACTCCGGAATCACCTGCCGGGCATGCCGGAACCACCTCTCAGACATGCCAGAACCACGTGCCAATGACCCCGGAAGCACCTGTCGAGCACACCGGAACCACCTGCTCGACTCGCCAGAACCACCTGCCGGACACGCCAAAATCACCTGCCGGCTACGCCACAACCACTCGGCAGGCACTCCGGTATCAGCTGCCGGGCATGCCGGAACCACCTCTCAGAGGTGCCAGAACCACATGCCGGAGAGACTGGAAGCAACTGCCGAACTCGCCGGAAACACCTGATGGACATGCCGGAACCACCTGCCTGACAGTCCAAAATCATATGCCGGCTATGCCAAAACCACTTGGTGGACGCTCCAGAATCTCCTGGAGGGCATGCCGGAACCACGTCATGGACAGACTGCAAACACCTGCCAGACACGCCAGAACCACCTTCTCGAGTCGCCAGAACCACCTGCCGGCCACGCCAAAATCACCTGCCGGCTACGCCACAACCAGTTGGTGAACACTTCGGAATCACCTGCCGCGCTTGCCGGAACCACCTGCCGGTCACGCCAAAATCACCTGCCGGCTACGCCAGAACCACTCGGCAGAGACTCCGGAACCACCTCCAGGACAGACCAGAATCACCTGCCGGACACGCCGGAACCACCTGCTCGACTCGCCAGAGCCACCTGCCGGACACGCCAAAATCACCTGCCGGCTACGCCAGAACCACTCGGCAGAGACTCCGGAACCACCTCCAGGACAGACCGGAATCACCTGCCGGACACGCCGGGACCACCTGCTTGACTCGCCAGAACCTCCTGCCGGACACGCCAAAATCACCAGCCGGCTACTCCACAACCACTTGTCGAACACTCCAGAATCACCTGCCGGGCATGTTGGAAGCACCTCTCAGACGCGCCAGAACCATGTGGCAGAGAGTCCGGAATCACCTGTTGGGCATGTGGAACCACCTCTGAGACGTACCAGAACCACCTGCCGGACACGCCAAAATCACCTGCCGGCTATGCCAGAACCACTTGGCGGACACTCCGGAATCACCTGCCGGGCATGCCAGAACCAGCTCTCAGAAACACCAGAACCACATGCTGGACACGCCGGAAGCACCTGCTGAGCATGCCTGAGCCACCTGCTCGACTCGCAAGAAACAACTGCCGGACATGCCAAAATCACCTGCCGAGTACGCCAGAACCACTTGGCGGAAACTCCGGAATCACAGGTCGGGCATGCCAGAACCACCTCTCAGACTTGCCAGAACCATGTTCCGGACACGCCGGTACCACCTGCCGAGTATGCCGGAACCACCTGATCCACTCCCGAGGACCACCTGCTGGACACGCCAAAATCACCTGCTGGCTACGCCAGAACCACTCGGCAGACACTCCGGAATAAGCTGCCGGGCATGCCGGAACCACCTCTTAGACATGCCAGAAGGATGTGTCGGACACGCCGGAAACACCTACCGGACAGACCGGAACCACCTGCCGAGCACGCCGGAGCTGCGTGTTCGATAGGCCGGAACCACCTGCTAGACAGGCCAAAATCAACAGCTGGCTATGCTAGAAACACCTGGCGGACAGTCCAAAATCACCTGCCTGGCATGCAGGAACCACCTCTCAGACGTAACAGAACCACGTTCCGGACACGCTGGAACCACATCCTGGACAGACTGGAACCACCTGCCGAGCTCGCCGGAACCACCTGCTCGACTGGCAGGACAATCGTGCCGGACACGCCAAAAGGAACTGCCGGCTACACCAGAACCACTTAACCGACACTCCAGAATCACCTGCCTGGCATGCCAGAACCACCTCTCAGACGTGCCAGAAGCACGTGCCGGACATGCCGGAACGACCTACGGGACAGACCGGAACCACCTGCCTGACATGCCCGAACCACCTGCCGAGCACGCCAGAGCCACCTGCTCCCCTTGCCGGAACCACCTGCCAGACAGGCCAAAATCAACAGCTGGCTGTGCGAGAACCACCTGGGGGACAGTCCGGAATCACCTGCCAGCCATGGCGGAACCACCTCTCAGACGTACCAGAACCACGTGCCGGACAATCTGGAAACACGTACTGGACAGACTGGAACCACCTGCCGGCCACGCCTGAACCACCTGCCGAGCACGACGGAACCACCTGCCGGACACGCCAAAATCACCTGCGGGCTACTCCACAACCACTTGGAGGACTCTCTGGGATGACCTGCCGGGCATGCTGGAACCACCTCTCAGACGCGCCAGAACCATGTGGCAGACAGTCCGGAATCACCTGTTGGGCATGTGGAACCACCTCTGAGACGTACCAGAACCACCTGCCGGACACGCCAAAATCACCTGCCGGCTACGCCAGAACCACTTGGCGGACACTCCGGTATCACCTGCCGGGCATGCCAGCACAACCTCTCAGAAGTGCCAGAAGCACGTGCCGGACAGGCCGGAACCATCTCCCGGACAGACTGGAACCACAGGAAACACTCGCCGGAACCACCTGCTTGACTCACCGGTCCCACCTGCAGGACACACCAAAATCACCTGCCCGCTACACCAGAACCACTTGGCGCACAAGCCGGAATCATGTGAAGGGCATGCCGGCACAACCTCACAGACGTGCCAGAACCTCCTGCCGGACACCTCAGAACCACCTGCCAGACAGACTGCAACCACCTGCCGGACACGCGGGAACCACCGGCTCGACCCGCCGGAACCACTGCCAGACATGCAAAATCACCTGCCGGCTACACCAGAACCACTTGGCAAACAATCCGGAATCACCTGAAGGGCATGCCGGAACCACCTCTCAGACATGCCAGAACCACGTGCCAATGACACCAGAAGCACCTGCCGAGCATGCCGGAACCACCTGCTCGACTCGCCAGAACCACCTGCCAGTCATGCAAAAATCACCTGCCGGCTTCACCACAACCAGTTGGTGAACACTTCCCCATCACCTGCCGGGCTTGCTGGAACCACCTGCCGGTCACGTCAAAATCACCTGCCAACTACGCCAGAACCACTTGTCGACACTGCGGAAACACCTGTCGGGCCGGCCAGAACTACATCTCAGACGTGCCAGAACCTTGTGCGTGTGATGCCGGAACCACACCCCGAACAGACGGAAACCACCTGCCAGACCCGCCTGAACCACCTGCCGAGCACGCCGGAGCCACCTGTTCGACTCACCGGAAGCACCTGCCAGACAGGCCAAAATCAACAGCTGGCTATGCGAGAACCATCTGGCGGACAGTCCGGAATCACCTGCCGGGCATGCAGGAACCACCTCTCAGATGTAACGGAACCACGAGCCGGACACGCTGGAACCACGTCCTGGACAGACTGGAACCACCTGCCGAGCACTCCGGAACCACCTGCTCGACTCGCACGACCCACGTGCTGGACACGCCAAAATGAACTTTCGGCTACACCAGAACCACTTACCCGACACTCCAGAATCACCTGCCTGGCATGCCAGAACCACCTCTCACACGTTCCAGAAGCACGTGCCGGACATGCCGGAACGACCGATCGGACAGAACGGAACCACCTGCCAGACACGCCGGAACCACCTGCTGAACACGCCACAGCCACCTGCTCGACTCGCCGGATCCACCGGCCGGACAGGCCAATATCAACTGCTGGCTATGCCAGAACCACCTGGGGGACAGTCCAGAATCACCTGCCAGCCATGGCGGAACCACCTCTCAGACGTACAAGAACCACGTGCCGGACAAGCTGGAAACACTTACTGGACAGACTGGAACCACCTGCCGGCCACGCCTGAACCACCTGCCGAGCACGATGGAACCACCTGCCGGACACGCCAAAATCACCTGCGGGGTACACCAGAACCACTTGGAGAACTCTCCGGGATGACCTGCCGGGCATGCTGGAACCACCTCTCAGACGTACCAGAAGCACGTGGCGGACACCCCAGCACCACCTGCCGGACAGACCGCAACCACCTGCCGGACAGGCCGGAACCACCGGCTCGACCCGACGGAACCACCGCCAGACATGCAAAATCACCTGCCGGCTACGCCAGAACCACCTTGCGAACACTCCGGAATCACCTGCCGGGCATGCCGGAACCACCTCTCAGACATGCCAGAAACACGTGCCAATGACCCCGGAAGCACCTGCCGAGCACGCCGGAACCACCTGCTCGACTCGCCAGAACCACCTGCCGGACACGCCAAAATCACCTGTCGGCTACGCCACAACCACTCGGCAGGCACTCCGGTATCAGCTGCCGGGCATGCCGGAACCACCTGGTCCACTCCCGAGGACCACCTGCTGGACACACCAAAATCACCTGCTGGCTACGCCAGAACCACGTGGCAGACACTCCGGAATAACCTGCCGGACATGCCGGAACCACCTCTTAGACATGCCAGAAGGACGTGTCGGACACGCCGGAAACACCTACCGGACAGACCGGAGCCACCTGCCAGACATCCCGGAACCACCTGCCGAGCACGCCGGAGCCGCCTGCTCGATAGGCCGGAACCACCTGCCAGACAGGCCAAAATCACCAGCCGGCTACTCCACAACCACTTGTCGGACACTCCAGAATCACCTGCCGGGCATGTTGGAACCACCTCTCAGAGGTGCCACAACAACATGCTGGAGACTGCGGAAGCACCTGCTGAGAAGGCCGGAAGTTCCTGATCCACTCCACAGAACCACCTGCTGGACACGCCAAAATCACCCGCCGGCTACGCCACAACCAGTTGGTGAACACTTCGGAATCAACTGCCGGGCTTGCTGGAAGCACCTGCCGGTCACGCCAATATCACCTGCCAGCTACGCCAGAACCGCTTGGCGGACACTCCGGAAACACCTGTCGGGCCTGCCAGAACCACATCTCAGACGTGCCAGAACCATGTGCCCGAGATGCCGGAACCACACCCCGAACAGACTGAAACCACCTGCCAGACCCGCCTGAACCACCTGCCGAGCACACTGGAACCACCTGCTCGACTCGCCGGAACCACCTACCTGACACGCAAAAACCACCGGCCGGGTATGCCAGAACCACTTGGTGGTCACTCCGGAATCATCTGCCAGACATGCCAGAAGCAGCTCTCAGACACACCAGAACAACCTGCCGGAGACGCCAGAAGCACCTGCTGAGCATGCCTGAGCCACGTGCTCGACTCGCAAGAAACACCTGCCAGACACGCCAAAATCACCTGCCTGCTACACCAGAAGCACTTGGCAGACAAGCCAGAATCACGAGAAGGGCATGCCGTCACAATCTCTCAGACGTGCCAGAACCTCGTGCTGGACACCCCAGAACACCCTGCCGGACAGACCGGAACCACCTGCCGGACACGCCGGAACCACCGGTGCGACTCGCCGGAACCACCCCCGGACATGCAAAATCACCTGCCGGCTACGCCAGAAACACTTGGCGAACACACCGGAATCACCTGCCGGGCATGTCGGAAGCACCTCTCAGACATGTCAGAACCACGTGCCAAGGACACCGGAAGCACCTGCCGAGCACGCCGGAACCACCTGCTTGACTCGCCAGAACCACCTGCCGCACACGCCAAAATCACCTGCCAGGTATGCCAGAACCACTTTTTGGACACTCCGAAATCATCTGCCGGACATGCCAGAACCAGCTCTCAGACACACCAGAACCACATGCCGGACACGCCGGAAGCACCTGCTGAGCATGCCTGAGCCACCTGCTCGACTCGCAAGAAACACCTGCCGGACACGCCAAAATCACCTGCCGAGTACGCCAGAACCACTTGGCGGACACTCCGGAATCACAGGTCGGGCATGCCGGAACCACCTCTCAGACTTGCCAGAACCATGTTCCGGACACGCCGGTACCACCTGCCGAGTATGCCGGAACCACCTGATCCACTCCCGAGGACCACCTGCTGGACACGCCAAAATCACCTGCTGGCTACGCCAGAACCACTCGGCAGACACTCCGGAATAAGCTGCCGGGCATGCCGGAACCACCTCTTAGACATGCCAGAAGGACGTGTCGGACACGCCGGAAACACCTACCGGACAGACCGGAACCACCTGCCAGACATCCGGGAACCACCTGCCGAGCACGATGGAACCACCTGCCGGACACGCCAAAATCACCTGCGGGGTACACCAGAACGACTTGGAGAACTCTCCGGGATGACCTGCCGGGCATGCTGGAACCACCTCTCAGACGTACCAGAAGCACGTTGCGGACACCCCAGCACCACCTGCCGGACAGACCGCAACCACCTGCCGGACAGGCCGGAACCACCGGCTCGACCCGCCGGAACCACCGCCGGACATGCAAAATCACCTGCCGGCTATGCCAGAACCACTTGGCGAACACTCCGGAATCACCTGCCGGGCATGCCGGAACCACCTCTCAGACATGCCAGAACCACGTGCCAATGACCCCGGAAGCACCTGCCGAGCACGCCGGAACCACCTGCTCGGCTCGCCAGAACCACCTGCCGGACACGCCAAAATCACCTGCCGGCTACGCCACAACCTCTCGGCAGGCACTCCGGTATCAGCTGCCGGGCATGCCGGAACCATCTCTCAGAGGTGCCAGAACCACATGCCGGAGAGACTGGAAGCAACTGCCGAACTCGCCGGAAACACCTGCTGGACATGCCGGAACCACCTGCCTGACAGTCCAAAATCATATGCCGGCTATGCCAAAACCACTTGGTGGACACTCCAGAATCACCTGGAGGGCATGCCGGAACCACGTCATGGACAGACTGCAAACACCTGCCGGACACGCCAGAACCACCTTCTCGACTCGCCAGAACCACCTGCCGGACACGCCAAAATCACCTGCCGGCTACGCCACAACCAGTTGGTGAACACTTCGGAATCACCTGCCGCGCTTGCCAGAACCACCTGCCGGTCACGGCAAAATCACCTGCCGGCTACGCCAGAACCACTCGGCAGAGACTCCGGAACCACCTCCAGGACAGACCGGAATCACCTTCCGGACACGCCGGAACCACCTGCTCGACTCGCCAGAACCACCTGCCGGACACGCCAAAATCACCTGCCGGCTACGCCAGAACCACTGGGCAGAGACTCCGGAACCACCTCCAGGACAGACCGGAATCACCTGCCGGACACGCCGGGACCACCTGCTTGACTCGCGAGAACCACCTGCCGGACACGCCAAAATCACCAGCCGGCTACTCCACAACCACTTGTCGGACACTCCAGAATCACCTGCCGGGCATGTTGGAACCACCTCTCAGAGGTGCCACAACAACATGCTGGAGACTGCGGAAGCACCTGCTGAGAAGGCCGGAAGTTCCTGATCCACTCCACAAAACCACCTGCTGGACACGCCAAAATCACCTGCCGGCTACGCCACAACCAGTTGGTGAACACTTCGGAATCAACTGCCGGGCTTGCTGGAAGCACCTGCCGGTCACGCCAATATCACCTGCCAGCTACGCCAGAACCGCTTGGCGGACACTCCGGAAACACCTGTCGGGCCTGCCAGAACCACATCTCAGACGTGCCAGAACCATGTGCCCGAGATGCCGGAACCACACCCCGAACAGACTGAAACCACCTGCCAGACCCGCCTGAACCACCTGCCGAGCACACTGGAACCACCTGCTCGACTCGCCGGAACCACCTACCTGACACGCAAAAACCACCGGCCGGGTATGCCAGAACCACTTGGTGGTCACTCCGGAATCATCTGCCAGACATGCCAGAAGCAGCTCTCAGACACACCAGAACAACCTGCCAGAGACGCCAGAAGCACCTGCTGAGCATGCCTGAGCCACGTGCTCGACTCGCAAGAAACACCTGCCAGACACGCCAAAATCACCTGCCTGCTACACCAGAAGCACTTGGCAGACAAGCCAGAATCACGAGAAGGGCATGCCGTCACAATCTCTCAGACGTGCCAGAACCTCGTGCTGGACACCCCAGAACACCCTGCCGGACAGACCGGAACCACCTGCCGGACACGCCGGAACCACCGGTGCGACTCGCCGGAACCACCCCCGGACATGCAAAATCACCTGCCGGCTACGCCAGAAACACTTGGCGAACACACCGGAATCACCTGCCGGGCATGTCGGAAGCACCTCTCAGACATGTCAGAACCACGTGCCAAGGACACCGGAAGCACCTGCCGAGCACGCCGGAACCACCTGCTTGACTCGCCAGAACCACCTGCCGCACACGCCAAAATCACCTGCCAGGTATGCCAGAACCACTTTTTGGACACTCCGAAATCATCTGCCGGACATGCCAGAACCAGCTCTCAGACACACCAGAACCACATGCCGGACACGCCGGAAGCACCTGCTGAGCATGCCTGAGCCACCTGCTCGACTCGCAAGAAACACCTGCCGGACACGCCAAAATCACCTGCCGAGTACGCCAGAACCACTTGGCGGACACTCCGGAATCACAGGTCGGGCATGCCGGAACCACCTCTCAGACTTGCCAGAACCATGTTCCGGACACGCCGGTACCACCTGCCGAGTATGCCGGAACCACCTGATCCACTCCCGAGGACCACCTGCTGGACACGCCAAAATCACCTGCTGGCTACGCCAGAACCACTCGGCAGACACTCCGGAATAAGCTGCCGGGCATGCCGGAACCACCTCTTAGACATGCCAGAAGGACGTGTCGGACACGCCGGAAACACCTACCGGACAGACCGGAACCACCTGCCAGACATCCGGGAACCACCTGCCGAGCACGATGGAACCACCTGCCGGACACGCCAAAATCACCTGCGGGGTACACCAGAACGACTTGGAGAACTCTCCGGGATGACCTGCCGGGCATGCTGGAACCACCTCTCAGACGTACCAGAAGCACGTTGCGGACACCCCAGCACCACCTGCCGGACAGACCGCAACCACCTGCCGGACAGGCCGGAACCACCGGCTCGACCCGCCGGAACCACCGCCGGACATGCAAAATCACCTGCCGGCTATGCCAGAACCACTTGGCGAACACTCCGGAATCACCTGCCGGGCATGCCGGAACCACCTCTCAGACATGCCAGAACCACGTGCCAATGACCCCGGAAGCACCTGCCGAGCACGCCGGAACCACCTGCTCGGCTCGCCAGAACCACCTGCCGGACACGCCAAAATCACCTGCCGGCTACGCCACAACCTCTCGGCAGGCACTCCGGTATCAGCTGCCGGGCATGCCGGAACCATCTCTCAGAGGTGCCAGAACCACATGCCGGAGAGACTGGAAGCAACTGCCGAACTCGCCGGAAACACCTGCTGGACATGCCGGAACCACCTGCCTGACAGTCCAAAATCATATGCCGGCTATGCCAAAACCACTTGGTGGACACTCCAGAATCACCTGGAGGGCATGCCGGAACCACGTCATGGACAGACTGCAAACACCTGCCGGACACGCCAGAACCACCTTCTCGACTCGCCAGAACCACCTGCCGGACACGCCAAAATCACCTGCCGGCTACGCCACAACCAGTTGGTGAACACTTCGGAATCACCTGCCGCGCTTGCCAGAACCACCTGCCGGTCACGGCAAAATCACCTGCCGGCTACGCCAGAACCACTCGGCAGAGACTCCGGAACCACCTCCAGGACAGACCGGAATCACCTTCCGGACACGCCGGAACCACCTGCTCGACTCGCCAGAACCACCTGCCGGACACGCCAAAATCACCTGCCGGCTACGCCAGAACCACTGGGCAGAGACTCCGGAACCACCTCCAGGACAGACCGGAATCACCTGCCGGACACGCCGGGACCACCTGCTTGACTCGCGAGAACCACCTGCCGGACACGCCAAAATCACCAGCCGGCTACTCCACAACCACTTGTCGGACACTCCAGAATCACCTGCCGGGCATGTTGGAACCACCTCTCAGAGGTGCCACAACAACATGCTGGAGACTGCGGAAGCACCTGCTGAGAAGGCCGGAAGTTCCTGATCCACTCCACAGAACCACCTGCTGGACACGCCAAAATCACCTGCCGGCTACGCCACAACCAGTTGGTGAACACTTCGGAATCAACTGCCGGGCTTGCTGGAAGCACCTGCCGGTCACGCCAATATCACCTGCCAGCTACGCCAGAACCGCTTGGCGGACACTCCGGAAACACCTGTCGGGCCTGCCAGAACCACATCTCAGACGTGCCAGAACCATGTGCCCGAGATGCCGGAACCACACCCCGAACAGACTGAAACCACCTGCCAGACCCGCCTGAACCACCTGCCGAGCACACTGGAACCACCTGCTCGACTCGCCGGAACCACCTACCTGACACGCAAAAACCACCGGCCGGGTATGCCAGAACCACTTGGTGGTCACTCCGGAATCATCTGCCAGACATGCCAGAAGCAGCTCTCAGACACACCAGAACAACCTGCCAGAGACGCCAGAAGCACCTGCTGAGCATGCCTGAGCCACGTGCTCGACTCGCAAGAAACACCTGCCAGACACGCCAAAATCACCTGCCTGCTACACCAGAAGCACTTGGCAGACAAGCCAGAATCACGAGAAGGGCATGCCGTCACAATCTCTCAGACGTGCCAGAACCTCGTGCTGGACACCCCAGAACACCCTGCCGGACAGACCGGAACCACCTGCCGGACACGCCGGAACCACCGGTGCGACTCGCCGGAACCACCCCCGGACATGCAAAATCACCTGCCGGCTACGCCAGAAACACTTGGCGAACACACCGGAATCACCTGCCGGGCATGTCGGAAGCACCTCTCAGACATGTCAGAACCACGTGCCAAGGACACCGGAAGCACCTGCCGAGCACGCCGGAACCACCTGCTTGACTCGCCAGAACCACCTGCCGCACACGCCAAAATCACCTGCCAGGTATGCCAGAACCACTTTTTGGACACTCCGAAATCATCTGCCGGACATGCCAGAACCAGCTCTCAGACACACCAGAACCACATGCCGGACACGCCGGAAGCACCTGCTGAGCATGCCTGAGCCACCTGCTCGACTCGCAAGAAACACCTGCCGGACACGCCAAAATCACCTGCCGAGTACGCCAGAACCACTTGGCGGACACTCCGGAATCACAGGTCGGGCATGCCGGAACCACCTCTCAGACTTGCCAGAACCATGTTCCGGACACGCCGGTACCACCTGCCGAGTATGCCGGAACCACCTGATCCACTCCCGAGGACCACCTGCTGGACACGCCAAAATCACCTGCTGGCTACGCCAGAACCACTCGGCAGACACTCCGGAATAAGCTGCCGGGCATGCCGGAACCACCTCTTAGACATGCCAGAAGGACGTGTCGGACACGCCGGAAACACCTACCGGACAGACCGGAACCACCTGCCAGACATCCGGGAACCACCTGCCGAGCACGATGGAACCACCTGCCGGACACGCCAAAATCACCTGCGGGGTACACCAGAACGACTTGGAGAACTCTCCGGGATGACCTGCCGGGCATGCTGGAACCACCTCTCAGACGTACCAGAAGCACGTTGCGGACACCCCAGCACCACCTGCCGGACAGACCGCAACCACCTGCCGGACAGGCCGGAACCACCGGCTCGACCCGCCGGAACCACCGCCGGACATGCAAAATCACCTGCCGGCTATGCCAGAACCACTTGGCGAACACTCCGGAATCACCTGCCGGGCATGCCGGAACCACCTCTCAGACATGCCAGAACCACGTGCCAATGACCCCGGAAGCACCTGCCGAGCACGCCGGAACCACCTGCTCGGCTCGCCAGAACCACCTGCCGGACACGCCAAAATCACCTGCCGGCTACGCCACAACCTCTCGGCAGGCACTCCGGTATCAGCTGCCGGGCATGCCGGAACCATCTCTCAGAGGTGCCAGAACCACATGCCGGAGAGACTGGAAGCAACTGCCGAACTCGCCGGAAACACCTGCTGGACATGCCGGAACCACCTGCCTGACAGTCCAAAATCATATGCCGGCTATGCCAAAACCACTTGGTGGACACTCCAGAATCACCTGGAGGGCATGCCGGAACCACGTCATGGACAGACTGCAAACACCTGCCGGACACGCCAGAACCACCTTCTCGACTCGCCAGAACCACCTGCCGGACACGCCAAAATCACCTGCCGGCTACGCCACAACCAGTTGGTGAACACTTCGGAATCACCTGCCGCGCTTGCCAGAACCACCTGCCGGTCACGGCAAAATCACCTGCCGGCTACGCCAGAACCACTCGGCAGAGACTCCGGAACCACCTCCAGGACAGACCGGAATCACCTTCCGGACACGCCGGAACCACCTGCTCGACTCGCCAGAACCACCTGCCGGACACGCCAAAATCACCTGCCGGCTACGCCAGAACCACTGGGCAGAGACTCCGGAACCACCTCCAGGACAGACCGGAATCACCTGCCGGACACGCCGGGACCACCTGCTTGACTCGCGAGAACCACCTGCCGGACACGCCAAAATCACCAGCCGGCTACTCCACAACCACTTGTCGGACACTCCAGAATCACCTGCCGGGCATGTTGGAACCACCTCTCAGAGGTGCCACAACAACATGCTGGAGACTGCGGAAGCACCTGCTGAGAAGGCCGGAAGTTCCTGATCCACTCCACAGAACCACCTGCTGGACACGCCAAAATCACCTGCCGGCTACGCCACAACCAGTTGGTGAACACTTCGGAATCAACTGCCGGGCTTGCTGGAAGCACCTGCCGGTCACGCCAATATCACCTGCCAGCTACGCCAGAACCGCTTGGCGGACACTCCGGAAACACCTGTCGGGCCTGCCAGAACCACATCTCAGACGTGCCAGAACCATGTGCCCGAGATGCCGGAACCACACCCCGAACAGACTGAAACCACCTGCCAGACCCGCCTGAACCACCTGCCGAGCACACTGGAACCACCTGCTCGACTCGCCGGAACCACCTACCTGACACGCAAAAACCACCGGCCGGGTATGCCAGAACCACTTGGTGGTCACTCCGGAATCATCTGCCAGACATGCCAGAAGCAGCTCTCAGACACACCAGAACAACCTGCCAGAGACGCCAGAAGCACCTGCTGAGCATGCCTGAGCCACGTGCTCGACTCGCAAGAAACACCTGCCAGACACGCCAAAATCACCTGCCTGCTACACCAGAAGCACTTGGCAGACAAGCCAGAATCACGAGAAGGGCATGCCGTCACAATCTCTCAGACGTGCCAGAACCTCGTGCTGGACACCCCAGAACACCCTGCCGGACAGACCGGAACCACCTGCCGGACACGCCGGAACCACCGGTGCGACTCGCCGGAACCACCCCCGGACATGCAAAATCACCTGCCGGCTACGCCAGAAACACTTGGCGAACACACCGGAATCACCTGCCGGGCATGTCGGAAGCACCTCTCAGACATGTCAGAACCACGTGCCAAGGACACCGGAAGCACCTGCCGAGCACGCCGGAACCACCTGCTTGACTCGCCAGAACCACCTGCCGCACACGCCAAAATCACCTGCCAGGTATGCCAGAACCACTTTTTGGACACTCCGAAATCATCTGCCGGACATGCCAGAACCAGCTCTCAGACACACCAGAACCACATGCCGGACACGCCGGAAGCACCTGCTGAGCATGCCTGAGCCACCTGCTCGACTCGCAAGAAACACCTGCCGGACACGCCAAAATCACCTGCCGAGTACGCCAGAACCACTTGGCGGACACTCCGGAATCACAGGTCGGGCATGCCGGAACCACCTCTCAGACTTGCCAGAACCATGTTCCGGACACGCCGGTACCACCTGCCGAGTATGCCGGAACCACCTGATCCACTCCCGAGGACCACCTGCTGGACACGCCAAAATCACCTGCTGGCTACGCCAGAACCACTCGGCAGACACTCCGGAATAAGCTGCCGGGCATGCCGGAACCACCTCTTAGACATGCCAGAAGGACGTGTCGGACACGCCGGAAACACCTACCGGACAGACCGGAACCACCTGCCAGACATCCGGGAACCACCTGCCGAGCACGATGGAACCACCTGCCGGACACGCCAAAATCACCTGCGGGGTACACCAGAACGACTTGGAGAACTCTCCGGGATGACCTGCCGGGCATGCTGGAACCACCTCTCAGACGTACCAGAAGCACGTTGCGGACACCCCAGCACCACCTGCCGGACAGACCGCAACCACCTGCCGGACAGGCCGGAACCACCGGCTCGACCCGCCGGAACCACCGCCGGACATGCAAAATCACCTGCCGGCTATGCCAGAACCACTTGGCGAACACTCCGGAATCACCTGCCGGGCATGCCGGAACCACCTCTCAGACATGCCAGAACCACGTGCCAATGACCCCGGAAGCACCTGCCGAGCACGCCGGAACCACCTGCTCGGCTCGCCAGAACCACCTGCCGGACACGCCAAAATCACCTGCCGGCTACGCCACAACCTCTCGGCAGGCACTCCGGTATCAGCTGCCGGGCATGCCGGAACCATCTCTCAGAGGTGCCAGAACCACATGCCGGAGAGACTGGAAGCAACTGCCGAACTCGCCGGAAACACCTGCTGGACATGCCGGAACCACCTGCCTGACAGTCCAAAATCATATGCCGGCTATGCCAAAACCACTTGGTGGACACTCCAGAATCACCTGGAGGGCATGCCGGAACCACGTCATGGACAGACTGCAAACACCTGCCGGACACGCCAGAACCACCTTCTCGACTCGCCAGAACCACCTGCCGGACACGCCAAAATCACCTGCCGGCTACGCCACAACCAGTTGGTGAACACTTCGGAATCACCTGCCGCGCTTGCCAGAACCACCTGCCGGTCACGGCAAAATCACCTGCCGGCTACGCCAGAACCACTCGGCAGAGACTCCGGAACCACCTCCAGGACAGACCGGAATCACCTTCCGGACACGCCGGAACCACCTGCTCGACTCGCCAGAACCACCTGCCGGACACGCCAAAATCACCTGCCGGCTACGCCAGAACCACTGGGCAGAGACTCCGGAACCACCTCCAGGACAGACCGGAATCACCTGCCGGACACGCCGGGACCACCTGCTTGACTCGCGAGAACCACCTGCCGGACACGCCAAAATCACCAGCCGGCTACTCCACAACCACTTGTCGGACACTCCAGAATCACCTGCCGGGCATGTTGGAACCACCTCTCAGAGGTGCCACAACAACATGCTGGAGACTGCGGAAGCACCTGCTGAGAAGGCCGGAAGTTCCTGATCCACTCCACAGAACCACCTGCTGGACACGCCAAAATCACCTGCCGGCTACGCCACAACCAGTTGGTGAACACTTCGGAATCAACTGCCGGGCTTGCTGGAAGCACCTGCCGGTCACGCCAATATCACCTGCCAGCTACGCCAGAACCGCTTGGCGGACACTCCGGAAACACCTGTCGGGCCTGCCAGAACCACATCTCAGACGTGCCAGAACCATGTGCCCGAGATGCCGGAACCACACCCCGAACAGACTGAAACCACCTGCCAGACCCGCCTGAACCACCTGCCGAGCACACTGGAACCACCTGCTCGACTCGCCGGAACCACCTACCTGACACGCAAAAACCACCGGCCGGGTATGCCAGAACCACTTGGTGGTCACTCCGGAATCATCTGCCAGACATGCCAGAAGCAGCTCTCAGACACACCAGAACAACCTGCCAGAGACGCCAGAAGCACCTGCTGAGCATGCCTGAGCCACGTGCTCGACTCGCAAGAAACACCTGCCAGACACGCCAAAATCACCTGCCTGCTACACCAGAAGCACTTGGCAGACAAGCCAGAATCACGAGAAGGGCATGCCGTCACAATCTCTCAGACGTGCCAGAACCTCGTGCTGGACACCCCAGAACACCCTGCCGGACAGACCGGAACCACCTGCCGGACACGCCGGAACCACCGGTGCGACTCGCCGGAACCACCCCCGGACATGCAAAATCACCTGCCGGCTACGCCAGAAACACTTGGCGAACACACCGGAATCACCTGCCGGGCATGTCGGAAGCACCTCTCAGACATGTCAGAACCACGTGCCAAGGACACCGGAAGCACCTGCCGAGCACGCCGGAACCACCTGCTTGACTCGCCAGAACCACCTGCCGCACACGCCAAAATCACCTGCCAGGTATGCCAGAACCACTTTTTGGACACTCCGAAATCATCTGCCGGACATGCCAGAACCAGCTCTCAGACACACCAGAACCACATGCCGGACACGCCGGAAGCACCTGCTGAGCATGCCTGAGCCACCTGCTCGACTCGCAAGAAACACCTGCCGGACACGCCAAAATCACCTGCCGAGTACGCCAGAACCACTTGGCGGACACTCCGGAATCACAGGTCGGGCATGCCGGAACCACCTCTCAGACTTGCCAGAACCATGTTCCGGACACGCCGGTACCACCTGCCGAGTATGCCGGAACCACCTGATCCACTCCCGAGGACCACCTGCTGGACACGCCAAAATCACCTGCTGGCTACGCCAGAACCACTCGGCAGACACTCCGGAATAAGCTGCCGGGCATGCCGGAACCACCTCTTAGACATGCCAGAAGGACGTGTCGGACACGCCGGAAACACCTACCGGACAGACCGGAACCACCTGCCAGACATCCGGGAACCACCTGCCGAGCACGATGGAACCACCTGCCGGACACGCCAAAATCACCTGCGGGGTACACCAGAACGACTTGGAGAACTCTCCGGGATGACCTGCCGGGCATGCTGGAACCACCTCTCAGACGTACCAGAAGCACGTTGCGGACACCCCAGCACCACCTGCCGGACAGACCGCAACCACCTGCCGGACAGGCCGGAACCACCGGCTCGACCCGCCGGAACCACCGCCGGACATGCAAAATCACCTGCCGGCTATGCCAGAACCACTTGGCGAACACTCCGGAATCACCTGCCGGGCATGCCGGAACCACCTCTCAGACATGCCAGAACCACGTGCCAATGACCCCGGAAGCACCTGCCGAGCACGCCGGAACCACCTGCTCGGCTCGCCAGAACCACCTGCCGGACACGCCAAAATCACCTGCCGGCTACGCCACAACCTCTCGGCAGGCACTCCGGTATCAGCTGCCGGGCATGCCGGAACCATCTCTCAGAGGTGCCAGAACCACATGCCGGAGAGACTGGAAGCAACTGCCGAACTCGCCGGAAACACCTGCTGGACATGCCGGAACCACCTGCCTGACAGTCCAAAATCATATGCCGGCTATGCCAAAAACACTTGGTGGACACTCCAGAATCACCTGGAGGGCATGCCGGAACCACGTCATGGACAGACTGCAAACACCTGCCGGACACGCCAGAACCACCTTCTCGACTCGCCAGAACCACCTGCCGGACACGCCAAAATCACCTGCCGGCTACGCCACAACCAGTTGGTGAACACTTCGGAATCACCTGCCGCGCTTGCCAGAACCACCTGCCGGTCACGGCAAAATCACCTGCCGGCTACGCCAGAACCACTCGGCAGAGACTCCGGAACCACCTCCAGGACAGACCGGAATCACCTTCTGGACACGCCGGAACCACCTGCTCGACTCGCCAGAACCACCTGCCGGACACGCCAAAATCACCTGCCGGCTACGCCAGAACCACTGGGCAGAGACTCCGGAACCACCTCCAGGACAGACCGGAATCACCTGCCGGACACGCCGGGACCACCTGCTTGACTCGCGAGAACCACCTGCCGGACACGCCAAAATCACCAGCCGGCTACTCCACAACCACTTGTCGGACACTCCAGAATCACCTGCCGGGCATGTTGGAACCACCTCTCAGAGGTGCCACAACAACATGCTGGAGACTGCGGAAGCACCTGCTGAGAAGGCCGGAAGTTCCTGATCCACTCCACAGAACCACCTGCTGGACACGCCAAAATCACCTGCCGGCTACGCCACAACCAGTTGGTGAACACTTCGGAATCAACTGCCGGGCTTGCTGGAAGCACCTGCCGGTCACGCCAATATCACCTGCCAGCTACGCCAGAACCGCTTGGCGGACACTCCGGAAACACCTGTCGGGCCTGCCAGAACCACATCTCAGACGTGCCAGAACCATGTGCCCGAGATGCCGGAACCACACCCCGAACAGACTGAAACCACCTGCCAGACCCGCCTGAACCACCTGCCGAGCACACTGGAACCACCTGCTCGACTCGCCGGAACCACCTACCTGACACGCAAAAACCACCGGCCGGGTATGCCAGAACCACTTGGTGGTCACTCCGGAATCATCTGCCAGACATGCCAGAAGCAGCTCTCAGACACACCAGAACAACCTGCCAGAGACGCCAGAAGCACCTGCTGAGCATGCCTGAGCCACGTGCTCGACTCGCAAGAAACACCTGCCAGACACGACAAAATCACCTGCCTGCTACACCAGAAGCACTTGGCAGACAAGCCAGAATCACGAGAAGGGCATGCCGTCACAATCTCTCAGACGTGCCAGAACCTCGTGCTGGACACCCCAGAACACCCTGCCGGACAGACCGGAACCACCTGCCGGACACGCCGGAACCACCGGTGCGACTCGCCGGAACCACCCCCGGACATGCAAAATCACCTGCCGGCTACGCCAGAAACACTTGGCGAACACACCGGAATCACCTGCCGGGCATGTCGGAAGCACCTCTCAGACATGTCAGAACCACGTGCCAAGGACACCGGAAGCACCTGCCGAGCACGCCGGAACCACCTGCTTGACTCGCCAGAACCACCTGCCGCACACGCCAAAATCACCTGCCAGGTATGCCAGAACCACTTTTTGGACACTCCGAAATCATCTGCCGGACATGCCAGAACCAGCTCTCAGACACACCAGAACCACATGCCGGACACACCGGAAGCACCTGCTGAGCATGCCTGAGCCACCTGCTCGACTCGCAAGAAACACCTGCCGGACACGCCAAAATCACCTGCCGAGTACGCCAGAACCACTTGGCGGACACTCCGGAATCACAGGTCGGGCATGCCGGAACCACCTCTCAGACTTGCCAGAACCATGTTCCGGACACGCCGGTACCACCTGCCGAGTATGCCGGAACCACCTGATCCACTCCCGAGGACCACCTGCTGGACACGCCAAAATCACCTGCTGGCTACGCCAGAACCACTCGGCAGACACTCCGGAATAAGCTGCCGGGCATGCCGGAACCACCTCTTAGACATGCCAGAAGGACGTGTCGGACACGCCGGAAACACCTACCGGACAGACCGGAACCACCTGCCAGACATCCGGGAACCACCTGCCGAGCACGATGGAACCACCTGCCGGACACGCCAAAATCACCTGCGGGGTACACCAGAACGACTTGGAGAACTCTCCGGGATGACCTGCCGGGCATGCTGGAACCACCTCTCAGACGTACCAGAAGCACGTTGCGGACACCCCAGCACCACCTGCCGGACAGACCACAACCACCTGCCGGACAGGCCGGAACCACCGGCTCGACCCGCCGGAACCACCGCCGGACATGCAAAATCACCTGCCGGCTATGCCAGAACCACTTGGCGAACACTCCGGAATCACCTGCCGGGCATGCCGGAACCACCTCTCAGACATGCCAGAACCACGTGCCAATGACCCCGGAAGCACCTGCCGAGCACGCCGGAACCACCTGCTCGGCTCGCCAGAACCACCTGCCGGACACGCCAAAATCACCTGCCGGCTACGCCACAACCTCTCGGCAGGCACTCCGGTATCAGCTGCCGGGCATGCCGGAACCATCTCTCAGAGGTGCCAGAACCACATGCCGGAGAGACTGGAAGCAACTGCCGAACTCGCCGGAAACACCTGCTGGACATGCCGGAACCACCTGCCTGACAGTCCAAAATCATATGCCGGCTATGCCAAAACCACTTGGTGGACACTCCAGAATCACCTGGAGGGCATGCCGGAACCACGTCATGGACAGACTGCAAACACCTGCCGGACACGCCAGAACCACCTTCTCGACTCGCCAGAACCACCTGCCGGACACGCCAAAATCACCTGCCGGCTACGCCACAACCAGTTGGTGAACACTTCGGAATCACCTGCCGCGCTTGCCAGAACCACCTGCCGGTCACGGCAAAATCACCTGCCGGCTACGCCAGAACCACTCGGCAGAGACTCCGGAACCACCTCCAGGACAGACCGGAATCACCTTCCGGACACGCCGGAACCACCTGCTCGACTCGCCAGAACCACCTGCCGGACACGCCAAAATCACCTGCCGGCTACGCCAGAACCACTGGGCAGAGACTCCGGAACCACCTCCAGGACAGACCGGAATCACCTGCCGGACACGCCGGGACCACCTGCTTGACTCGCGAGAACCACCTGCCGGACACGCCAAAATCACCAGCCGGCTACTCCACAACCACTTGTCGGACACTCCAGAATCACCTGCCGGGCATGTTGGAACCACCTCTCAGAGGTGCCACAACAACATGCTGGAGACTGCGGAAGCACCTGCTGAGAAGGCCGGAAGTTCCTGATCCACTCCACAGAACCACCTGCTGGACACGCCAAAATCACCCGCCGGCTACGCCACAACCAGTTTGTGAACACTTCGGAATCAACTGCCGGGCTTGCTGGAAGCACCTGCCGGTCACGCCAATATCACCTGCCAGCTACGCCAGAACCGCTTGGCGGACACTCCGGAAACACCTGTCGGGCCTGCCAGAACCACATCTCAGACGTGCCAGAACCATGTGCCCGAGATGCCGGAACCACACCCCGAACAGACTGAAACCACCTGCCAGACCCGCCTGAACCACCTGCCGAGCACACTGGAACCACCTGCTCGACTCGCCGGAACCACCTACCTGACACGCAAAAACCACCGGCCGGGTATGCCAGAACCACTTGGTGGTCACTCCGGAATCATCTGCCAGACATGCCAGAAGCAGCTCTCAGACACACCAGAACAACCTGCCAGAGACGCCAGAAGCACCTGCTGAGCATGCCTGAGCCACGTGCTCGACTCGCAAGAAACACCTGCCAGACACGCCAAAATCACCTGCCTGCTACACCAGAAGCACTTGGCAGACAAGCCAGAATCACGAGAAGGGCATGCCGTCACAATCTCTCAGACGTGCCAGAACCTCGTGCTGGACACCCCAGAACACCCTGCCGGACAGACCGGAACCACCTGCCGGACACGCCGGAACCACCGGTGCGACTCGCCGGAACCACCCCCGGACATGCAAAATCACCTGCCGGCTACGCCAGAAACACTTGGCGAACACACCGGAATCACCTGCCGGGCATGTCGGAAGCACCTCTCAGACATGTCAGAACCACGTGCCAAGGACACCGGAAGCACCTGCCGAGCACGCCGGAACCACCTGCTTGACTCGCCAGAACCACCTGCCGCACACGCCAAAATCACCTGCCAGGTATGCCAGAACCACTTTTTGGACACTCCGAAATCATCTGCCGGACATGCCAGAACCAGCTCTCAGACACACCAGAACCACATGCCGGACACGCCGGAAGCACCTGCTGAGCATGCCTGAGCCACCTGCTCGACTCGCAAGAAACACCTGCCGGACACGCCAAAATCACCTGCCGAGTACGCCAGAACCACTTGGCGGACACTCCGGAATCACAGGTCGGGCATGCCGGAACCACCTCTCAGACTTGCCAGAACCATGTTCCGGACACGCCGGTACCACCTGCCGAGTATGCCGGAACCACCTGATCCACTCCCGAGGACCACCTGCTGGACACGCCAAAATCACCTGCTGGCTACGCCAGAACCACTCGGCAGACACTCCGGAATAAGCTGCCGGGCATGCCGGAACCACCTCTTAGACATGCCAGAAGGACGTGTCGGACACGCCGGAAACACCTACCGGACAGACCGGAACCACCTGCCAGACATCCGGGAACCACCTGCCGAGCACGATGGAACCACCTGCCGGACACGCCAAAATCACCTGCGGGGTACACCAGAACGACTTGGAGAACTCTCCGGGATGACCTGCCGGGCATGCTGGAACCACCTCTCAGACGTACCAGAAGCACGTTGCGGACACCCCAGCACCACCTGCCGGACAGACCGCAACCACCTGCCGGACAGGCCGGAACCACCGGCTCGACCCGCCGGAACCACCGCCGGACATGCAAAATCACCTGGGGCTATGCCAGAACCACTTGGCGAACACTCCGGAATCACCTGCCGGGCATGCCGGAACCACCTCTCAGACATGCCAGAACCACGTGCCAATGACCCCGGAAGCACCTGCCGAGCACGCCGGAACCACCTGCTCGGCTCGCCAGAACCACCTGCCGGACACGCCAAAATCACCTGCCGGCTACGCCACAACCTCTCGGCAGGCACTCCGGTATCAGCTGCCGGGCATGCCGGAACCATCTCTCAGAGGTGCCAGAACCACATGCCGGAGAGACTGGAAGCAACTGCCGAACTCGCCGGAAACACCTGCTGGACATGCCGGAACCACCTGCCTGACAGTCCAAAATCATATGCCGGCTATGCCAAAACCACTTGGTGGACACTCCAGAATCACCTGGAGGGCATGCCGGAACCACGTCATGGACAGACTGCAAACACCTGCCGGACACGCCAGAACCACCTTCTCGACTCGCCAGAACCACCTGCCGGACACGCCAAAATCACCTGCCGGCTACGCCACAACCAGTTGGTGAACACTTCGGAATCACCTGCCGCGCTTGCCAGAACCACCTGCCGGTCACGGCAAAATCACCTGCCGGCTACGCCAGAACCACTCGGCAGAGACTCCGGAACCACCTCCAGGACAGACCGGAATCACCTTCCGGACACGCCGGAACCACCTGCTCGACTCGCCAGAACCACCTGCCGGACACGCCAAAATCACCTGCCGGCTACGCCAGAACCACTGGGCAGAGACTCCGGAACCACCTCCAGGACAGACCGGAATCACCTGCCGGACACGCCGGGACCACCTGCTTGACTCGCGAGAACCACCTGCCGGACACGCCAAAATCACCAGCCGGCTACTCCACAACCACTTGTCGGACACTCCAGAATCACCTGCCGGGCATGTTGGAACCACCTCTCAGAGGTGCCACAACAACATGCTGGAGACTGCGGAAGCACCTGCTGAGAAGGCCGGAAGTTCCTGATCCACTCCACAAAACCACCTGCTGGACACGCCAAAATCACCTGCCGGCTACGCCACAACCAGTTGGTGAACACTTCGGAATCAACTGCCGGGCTTGCTGGAAGCACCTGCCGGTCACGCCAATATCACCTGCCAGCTACGCCAGAACCGCTTGGCGGACACTCCGGAAACACCTGTCGGGCCTGCCAGAACCACATCTCAGACGTGCCAGAACCATGTGCCCGAGATGCCGGAACCACACCCCGAACAGACTGAAACCACCTGCCAGACCCGCCTGAACCACCTGCCGAGCACACTGGAACCACCTGCTCGACTCGCCGGAACCACCTACCTGACACGCAAAAACCACCGGCCGGGTATGCCAGAACCACTTGGTGGTCACTCCGGAATCATCTGCCAGACATGCCAGAAGCAGCTCTCAGACACACCAGAACAACCTGCCAGAGACGCCAGAAGCACCTGCTGAGCATGCCTGAGCCACGTGCTCGACTCGCAAGAAACACCTGCCAGACACGCCAAAATCACCTGCCTGCTACACCAGAAGCACTTGGCAGACAAGCCAGAATCACGAGAAGGGCATGCCGTCACAATCTCTCAGACGTGCCAGAACCTCGTGCTGGACACCCCAGAACACCCTGCCGGACAGACCGGAACCACCTGCCGGACACGCCGGAACCACCGGTGCGACTCGCCGGAACCACCCCCGGACATGCAAAATCACCTGCCGGCTACGCCAGAAACACTTGGCGAACACACCGGAATCACCTGCCGGGCATGTCGGAAGCACCTCTCAGACATGTCAGAACCACGTGCCAAGGACACCGGAAGCACCTGCCGAGCACGCCGGAACCACCTGCTTGACTCGCCAGAACCACCTGCCGCACACGCCAAAATCACCTGCCAGGTATGCCAGAACCACTTTTTGGACACTCCGAAATCATCTGCCGGACATGCCAGAACCAGCTCTCAGACACACCAGAACCACATGCCGGACACGCCGGAAGCACCTGCTGAGCATGCCTGAGCCACCTGCTCGACTCGCAAGAAACACCTGCCGGACACGCCAAAATCACCTGCCGAGTACGCCAGAACCACTTGGCGGACACTCCGGAATCACAGGTCGGGCATGCCGGAACCACCTCTCAGACTTGCCAGAACCATGTTCCGGACACGCCGGTACCACCTGCCGAGTATGCCGGAACCACCTGATCCACTCCCGAGGACCACCTGCTGGACACGCCAAAATCACCTGCTGGCTACGCCAGAACCACTCGGCAGACACTCCGGAATAAGCTGCCGGGCATGCCGGAACCACCTCTTAGACATGCCAGAAGGACATGTCGGACACGCCGGAAACACCTACCGGACAGACCGGAACCACCTGCCAGACATCCGGGAACCACCTGCCGAGCACGATGGAACCACCTGCCGGACACGCCAAAATCACCTGCGGGGTACACCAGAACGACTTGGAGAACTCTCCGGGATGACCTGCCGGGCATGCTGGAACCACCTCTCAGACGTACCAGAAGCACGTTGCGGACACCCCAGCACCACCTGCCGGACAGACCGCAACCACCTGCCGGACAGGCCGGAACCACCGGCTCGACCCGCCGGAACCACCGCCGGACATGCAAAATCACCTGCCGGCTATGCCAGAACCACTTGGCGAACACTCCGGAATCACCTGACGGGCATGCCGGAACCACCTCTCAGACATGCCAGAACCACGTGCCAATGACCCCGGAAGCACCTGCCGAGCACGCCGGAACCACCTGCTCGGCTCGCCAGAACCACCTGCCGGACACGCCAAAATCACCTGCCGGCTACGCCACAACCTCTCGGCAGGCACTCCGGTATCAGCTGCCGGGCATGCCGGAACCATCTCTCAGAGGTGCCAGAACCACATGCCGGAGAGACTGGAAGCAACTGCCGAACTCGCCGGAAACACCTGCTGGACATGCCGGAACCACCTGCCTGACAGTCCAAAATCATATGCCGGCTATGCCAAAAACACTTGGTGGACACTCCAGAATCACCTGGAGGGCATGCCGGAACCACGTCATGGACAGACTGCAAACACCTGCCGGACACGCCAGAACCACCTTCTCGACTCGCCAGAACCACCTGCCGGACACGCCAAAATCACCTGCCGGCTACGCCACAACCAGTTGGTGAACACTTCGGAATCACCTGCCGCGCTTGCCAGAACCACCTGCCGGTCACGGCAAAATCACCTGCCGGCTACGCCAGAACCACTCGGCAGAGACTCCGGAACCACCTCCAGGACAGACCGGAATCACCTTCCGGACACGCCGGAACCACCTGCTCGACTCGCCAGAACCACCTGCCGGACACGCCAAAATCACCTGCCGGCTACGCCAGAACCACTGGGCAGAGACTCCGGAACCACCTCCAGGACAGACCGGAATCACCTGCCGGACACGCCGGGACCACCTGCTTGACTCGCGAGAACCACCTGCCGGACACGCCAAAATCACCAGCCGGCTACTCCACAACCACTTGTCGGACACTCCAGAATCACCTGCCGGGCATGTTGGAACCACCTCTCAGAGGTGCCACAACAACATGCTGGAGACTGCGGAAGCACCTGCTGAGAAGGCCGGAAGTTCCTGATCCACTCCACAAAACCACCTGCTGGACACGCCAAAATCACCTGCCGGCTACGCCACAACCAGTTGGTGAACACTTCGGAATCAACTGCCGGGCTTGCTGGAAGCACCTGCCGGTCACGCCAATATCACCTGCCAGCTACGCCAGAACCGCTTGGCGGACACTCCGGAAACACCTGTCGGGCCTGCCAGAACCACATCTCAGACGTGCCAGAACCATGTGCCCGAGATGCCGGAACCACACCCCGAACAGACTGAAACCACCTGCCAGACCCGCCTGAACCACCTGCCGAGCACACTGGAACCACCTGCTCGACTCGCCGGAACCACCTACCTGACACGCAAAAACCACCGGCCGGGTATGCCAGAACCACTTGGTGGTCACTCCGGAATCATCTGCCAGACATGCCAGAAGCAGCTCTCAGACACACCAGAACAACCTGCCAGAGACGCCAGAAGCACCTGCTGAGCATGCCTGAGCCACGTGCTCGACTCGCAAGAAACACCTGCCAGACATGCCAAAATCACCTGCCTGCTACACCAGAAGCACTTGGCAGACAAGCCAGAATCACGAGAAGGGCATGCCGTCACAATCTCTCAGACGTGCCAGAACCTCGTGCTGGACACCCCAGAACACCCTGCCGGACAGACCGGAACCACCTGCCGGACACGCCGGAACCACCGGTGCGACTCGCCGGAACCACCCCCGGACATGCAAAATCACCTGCCGGCTACGCCAGAAACACTTGGCGAACACACCGGAATCACCTGCCGGGCATGTCGGAAGCACCTCTCAGACATGTCAGAACCACGTGCCAAGGACACCGGAAGCACCTGCCGAGCACGCCGGAACCACCTGCTTGACTCGCCAGAACCACCTGCCGCACACGCCAAAATCACCTGCCAGGTATGCCAGAACCACTTTTTGGACACTCCGAAATCATCTGCCGGACATGCCAGAACCAGCTCTCAGACACACCAGAACCACATGCCGGACACGCCGGAAGCACCTGCTGAGCATGCCTGAGCCACCTGCTCGACTCGCAAGAAACACCTGCCGGACACGCCAAAATCACCTGCCGAGTACGCCAGAACCACTTGGCGGACACTCCGGAATCACAGGTCGGGCATGCCGGAACCACCTCTCAGACTTGCCAGAACCATGTTCCGGACACGCCGGTACCACCTGCCGAGTATGCCGGAACCACCTGATCCACTCCCGAGGACCACCTGCTGGACACGCCAAAATCACCTGCTGGCTACGCCAGAACCACTCGGCAGACACTCCGGAATAAGCTGCCGGGCATGCCGGAACCACCTCTTAGACATGCCAGAAGGACGTGTCGGACACGCCGGAAACACCTACCGGACAGACCGGAACCACCTGCCAGACATCCGGGAACCACCTGCCGAGCACGATGGAACCACCTGCCGGACACGCCAAAATCACCTGCGGGGTACACCAGAACGACTTGGAGAACTCTCCGGGATGACCTGCCGGGCATGCTGGAACCACCTCTCAGACGTACCAGAAGCACGTTGCGGACACCCCAGCACCACCTGCCGGACAGACCGCAACCACCTGCCGGACAGGCCGGAACCACCGGCTCGACCCGCCGGAACCACCGCCGGACATGCAAAATCACCTGCCGGCTATGCCAGAACCACTTGGCGAACACTCCGGAATCACCTGCCGGGCATGCCGGAACCACCTCTCAGACATGCCAGAACCACGTGCCAATGACCCCGGAAGCACCTGCCGAGCACGCCGGAACCACCTGCTCGGCTCGCCAGAACCACCTGCCGGACACGCCAAAATCACCTGCCGGCTACGCCACAACCTCTCGGCAGGCACTCCGGTATCAGCTGCCGGGCATGCCGGAACCATCTCTCAGAGGTGCCAGAACCACATGCCGGAGAGACTGGAAGCAACTGCCGAACTCGCCGGAAACACCTGCTGGACATGCCGGAACCACCTGCCTGACAGTCCAAAATCATATGCCGGCTATGCCAAAAACACTTGGTGGACACTCCAGAATCACCTGGAGGGCATGCCGGAACCACGTCATGGACAGACTGCAAACACCTGCCGGACACGCCAGAACCACCTTCTCGACTCGCCAGAACCACCTGCCGGACACGCCAAAATCACCTGCCGGCTACGCCACAACCAGTTGGTGAACACTTCGGAATCACCTGCCGCGCTTGCCAGAACCACCTGCCGGTCACGGCAAAATCACCTGCCGGCTATGCCAGAACCACTCGGCAGAGACTCCGGAACCACCTCCAGGACAGACCGGAATCACCTTCCGGACACGCCGGAACCACCTGCTCGACTCGCCAGAACCACCTGCCGGACACGCCAAAATCACCTGCCGGCTACGCCAGAACCACTGGGCAGAGACTCCGGAACCACCTCCAGGACAGACCGGAATCACCTGCCGGACACGCCGGGACCACCTGCTTGACTCGCGAGAACCACCTGCCGGACACGCCAAAATCACCAGCCGGCTACTCCACAACCACTTGTCGGACACTCCAGAATCACCTGCCGGGCATGTTGGAACCACCTCTCAGAGGTGCCACAACAACATGCTGGAGACTGCGGAAGCACCTGCTGAGAAGGCCGGAAGTTCCTGATCCACTCCACAAAACCACCTGCTGGACACGCCAAAATCACCTGCCGGCTACGCCACAACCAGTTGGTGAACACTTCGGAATCAACTGCCGGGCTTGCTGGAAGCACCTGCCGGTCACGCCAATATCACCTGCCAGCTACGCCAGAACCGCTTGGCGGACACTCCGGAAACACCTGTCGGGCCTGCCAGAACCACATCTCAGACGTGCCAGAACCATGTGCCCGAGATGCCGGAACCACACCCCGAACAGACTGAAACCACCTGCCAGACCCGCCTGAACCACCTGCCGAGCACACTGGAACCACCTGCTCGACTCGCCGGAACCACCTACCTGACACGCAAAAACCACCGGCCGGGTATGCCAGAACCACTTGGTGGTCACTCCGGAATCATCTGCCAGACATGCCAGAAGCAGCTCTCAGACACACCAGAACAACCTGCCAGAGACGCCAGAAGCACCTGCTGAGCATGCCTGAGCCACGTGCTCGACTCGCAAGAAACACCTGCCAGACACGCCAAAATCACCTGCCTGCTACACCAGAAGCACTTGGCAGACAAGCCAGAATCACGAGAAGGGCATGCCGTCACAATCTCTCAGACGTGCCAGAACCTCGTGCTGGACACCCCAGAACACCCTGCCGGACAGACCGGAACCACCTGCCGGACACGCCGGAACCACCGGTGCGACTCGCCGGAACCACCCCCGGACATGCAAAATCACCTGCCGGCTACGCCAGAAACACTTGGCGAACACACCGGAATCACCTGCCGGGCATGTCGGAAGCACCTCTCAGACATGTCAGAACCACGTGCCAAGGACACCGGAAGCACCTGCCGAGCACGCCGGAACCACCTGCTTGACTCGCCAGAACCACCTGCCGCACACGCCAAAATCACCTGCCAGGTATGCCAGAACCACTTTTTGGACACTCCGAAATCATCTGCCGGACATGCCAGAACCAGCTCTCAGACACACCAGAACCACATGCCGGACACGCCGGAAGCACCTGCTGAGCATGCCTGAGCCACCTGCTCGACTCGCAAGAAACACCTGCCGGACACGCCAAAATCACCTGCCGAGTACGCCAGAACCACTTGGCGGACACTCCGGAATCACAGGTCGGGCATGCCGGAACCACCTCTCAGACTTGCCAGAACCATGTTCCGGACACGCCGGTACCACCTGCCGAGTATGCCGGAACCACCTGATCCACTCCCGAGGACCACCTGCTGGACACGCCAAAATCACCTGCTGGCTACGCCAGAACCACTCGGCAGACACTCCGGAATAAGCTGCCGGGCATGCCGGAACCACCTCTTAGACATGCCAGAAGGACGTGTCGGACACGCCGGAAACACCTACCGGACAGACCGGAACCACCTGCCAGACATCCGGGAACCACCTGCCGAGCACGATGGAACCACCTGCCGGACACGCCAAAATCACCTGCGGGGTACACCAGAACGACTTGGAGAACTCTCCGGGATGACCTGCCGGGCATGCTGGAACCACCTCTCAGACGTACCAGAAGCACGTTGCGGACACCCCAGCACCACCTGCCGGACAGACCGCAACCACCTGCCGGACAGGCCGGAACCACCGGCTCGACCCGCCGGAACCACCGCCGGACATGCAAAATCACCTGCCGGCTATGCCAGAACCACTTGGCGAACACTCCGGAATCACCTGCCGGGCATGCCGGAACCACCTCTCAGACATGCCAGAACCACGTGCCAATGACCCCGGAAGCACCTGCCGAGCACGCCGGAACCACCTGCTCGGCTCGCCAGAACCACCTGCCGGACACGCCAAAATCACCTGCCGGCTACGCCACAACCTCTCGGCAGGCACTCCGGTATCAGCTGCCGGGCATGCCGGAACCATCTCTCAGAGGTGCCAGAACCACATGCCGGAGAGACTGGAAGCAACTGCCGAACTCGCCGGAAACACCTGCTGGACATGCCGGAACCACCTGCCTGACAGTCCAAAATCATATGCCGGCTATGCCAAAAACACTTGGTGGACACTCCAGAATCACCTGGAGGGCATGCCGGAACCACGTCATGGACAGACTGCAAACACCTGCCGGACACGCCAGAACCACCTTCTCGACTCGCCAGAACCACCTGCCGGACACGCCAAAATCACCTGCCGGCTACGCCACAACCAGTTGGTGAACACTTCGGAATCACCTGCCGCGCTTGCCAGAACCACCTGCCGGTCACGGCAAAATCACCTGCCGGCTATGCCAGAACCACTCGGCAGAGACTCCGGAACCACCTCCAGGACAGACCGGAATCACCTTCCGGACACGCCGGAACCACCTGCTCGACTCGCCAGAACCACCTGCCGGACACGCCAAAATCACCTGCCGGCTACGCCAGAACCACTGGGCAGAGACTCCGGAACCACCTCCAGGACAGACCGGAATCACCTGCCGGACACGCCGGGACCACCTGCTTGACTCGCGAGAACCACCTGCCGGACACGCCAAAATCACCAGCCGGCTACTCCACAACCACTTGTCGGACACTCCAGAATCACCTGCCGGGCATGTTGGAACCACCTCTCAGAGGTGCCACAACAACATGCTGGAGACTGCGGAAGCACCTGCTGAGAAGGCCGGAAGTTCCTGATCCACTCCACAAAACCACCTGCTGGACACGCCAAAATCACCTGCCGGCTACGCCACAACCAGTTGGTGAACACTTCGGAATCAACTGCCGGGCTTGCTGGAAGCACCTGCCGGTCACGCCAATATCACCTGCCAGCTACGCCAGAACCGCTTGGCGGACACTCCGGAAACACCTGTCGGGCCTGCCAGAACCACATCTCAGACGTGCCAGAACCATGTGCCCGAGATGCCGGAACCACACCCCGAACAGACTGAAACCACCTGCCAGACCCGCCTGAACCACCTGCCGAGCACACTGGAACCACCTGCTCGACTCGCCGGAACCACCTACCTGACACGCAAAAACCACCGGCCGGGTATGCCAGAACCACTTGGTGGTCACTCCGGAATCATCTGCCAGACATGCCAGAAGCAGCTCTCAGACACACCAGAACAACCTGCCAGAGACGCCAGAAGCACCTGCTGAGCATGCCTGAGCCACGTGCTCGACTCGCAAGAAACACCTGCCAGACACGCCAAAATCACCTGCCTGCTACACCAGAAGCACTTGGCAGACAAGCCAGAATCACGAGAAGGGCATGCCGTCACAATCTCTCAGACGTGCCAGAACCTCGTGCTGGACACCCCAGAACACCCTGCCGGACAGACCGGAACCACCTGCCGGACACGCCGGAACCACCGGTGCGACTCGCCGGAACCACCCCCGGACATGCAAAATCACCTGCCGGCTACGCCAGAAACACTTGGCGAACACACCGGAATCACCTGCCGGGCATGTCGGAAGCACCTCTCAGACATGTCAGAACCACGTGCCAAGGACACCGGAAGCACCTGCCGAGCACGCCGGAACCACCTGCTTGACTCGCCAGAACCACCTGCCGCACACGCCAAAATCACCTGCCAGGTATGCCAGAACCACTTTTTGGACACTCCGAAATCATCTGCCGGACATGCCAGAACCAGCTCTCAGACACACCAGAACCACATGCCGGACACGCCGGAAGCACCTGCTGAGCATGCCTGAGCCACCTGCTCGACTCGCAAGAAACACCTGCCGGACACGCCAAAATCACCTGCCGAGTACGCCAGAACCACTTGGCGGACACTCCGGAATCACAGGTCGGGCATGCCGGAACCACCTCTCAGACTTGCCAGAACCATGTTCCGGACACGCCGGTACCACCTGCCGAGTATGCCGGAACCACCTGATCCACTCCCGAGGACCACCTGCTGGACACGCCAAAATCACCTGCTGGCTACGCCAGAACCACTCGGCAGACACTCCGGAATAAGCTGCCGGGCATGCCGGAACCACCTCTTAGACATGCCAGAAGGACGTGTCGGACACGCCGGAAACACCTACCGGACAGACCGGAACCACCTGCCAGACATCCGGGAACCACCTGCCGAGCACGATGGAACCACCTGCCGGACACGCCAAAATCACCTGCGGGGTACACCAGAACGACTTGGAGAACTCTCCGGGATGACCTGCCGGGCATGCTGGAACCACCTCTCAGACGTACCAGAAGCACGTTGCGGACACCCCAGCACCACCTGCCGGACAGACCGCAACCACCTGCCGGACAGGCCGGAACCACCGGCTCGACCCGCCGGAACCACCGCCGGACATGCAAAATCACCTGCCGGCTATGCCAGAACCACTTGGCGAACACTCCGGAATCACCTGCCGGGCATGCCGGAACCACCTCTCAGACATGCCAGAACCACGTGCCAATGACCCCGGAAGCACCTGCCGAGCACGCCGGAACCACCTGCTCGGCTCGCCAGAACCACCTGCCGGACACGCCAAAATCACCTGCCGGCTACGCCACAACCTCTCGGCAGGCACTCCGGTATCAGCTGCCGGGCATGCCGGAACCATCTCTCAGAGGTGCCAGAACCACATGCCGGAGAGACTGGAAGCAACTGCCGAACTCGCCGGAAACACCTGCTGGACATGCCGGAACCACCTGCCTGACAGTCCAAAATCATATGCCGGCTATGCCAAAAACACTTGGTGGACACTCCAGAATCACCTGGAGGGCATGCCGGAACCACGTCATGGACAGACTGCAAACACCTGCCGGACACGCCAGAACCACCTTCTCGACTCGCCAGAACCACCTGCCGGACACGCCAAAATCACCTGCCGGCTACGCCACAACCAGTTGGTGAACACTTCGGAATCACCTGCCGCGCTTGCCAGAACCACCTGCCGGTCACGGCAAAATCACCTGCCGGCTATGCCAGAACCACTCGGCAGAGACTCCGGAACCACCTCCAGGACAGACCGGAATCACCTTCCGGACACGCCGGAACCACCTGCTCGACTCGCCAGAACCACCTGCCGGACACGCCAAAATCACCTGCCGGCTACGCCAGAACCACTGGGCAGAGACTCCGGAACCACCTCCAGGACAGACCGGAATCACCTGCCGGACACGCCGGGACCACCTGCTTGACTCGCGAGAACCACCTGCCGGACACGCCAAAATCACCAGCCGGCTACTCCACAACCACTTGTCGGACACTCCAGAATCACCTGCCGGGCATGTTGGAACCACCTCTCAGAGGTGCCACAACAACATGCTGGAGACTGCGGAAGCACCTGCTGAGAAGGCCGGAAGTTCCTGATCCACTCCACAAAACCACCTGCTGGACACGCCAAAATCACCTGCCGGCTACGCCACAACCAGTTGGTGAACACTTCGGAATCAACTGCCGGGCTTGCTGGAAGCACCTGCCGGTCACGCCAATATCACCTGCCAGCTACGCCAGAACCGCTTGGCGGACACTCCGGAAACACCTGTCGGGCCTGCCAGAACCACATCTCAGACGTGCCAGAACCATGTGCCCGAGATGCCGGAACCACACCCCGAACAGACTGAAACCACCTGCCAGACCCGCCTGAACCACCTGCCGAGCACACTGGAACCACCTGCTCGACTCGCCGGAACCACCTACCTGACACGCAAAAACCACCGGCCGGGTATGCCAGAACCACTTGGTGGTCACTCCGGAATCATCTGCCAGACATGCCAGAAGCAGCTCTCAGACACACCAGAACAACCTGCCAGAGACGCCAGAAGCACCTGCTGAGCATGCCTGAGCCACGTGCTCGACTCGCAAGAAACACCTGCCAGACACGCCAAAATCACCTGCCTGCTACACCAGAAGCACTTGGCAGACAAGCCAGAATCACGAGAAGGGCATGCCGTCACAATCTCTCAGACGTGCCAGAACCTCGTGCTGGACACCCCAGAACACCCTGCCGGACAGACCGGAACCACCTGCCGGACACGCCGGAACCACCGGTGCGACTCGCCGGAACCACCCCCGGACATGCAAAATCACCTGCCGGCTACGCCAGAAACACTTGGCGAACACACCGGAATCACCTGCCGGGCATGTCGGAAGCACCTCTCAGACATGTCAGAACCACGTGCCAAGGACACCGGAAGCACCTGCCGAGCACGCCGGAACCACCTGCTTGACTCGCCAGAACCACCTGCCGCACACGCCAAAATCACCTGCCAGGTATGCCAGAACCACTTTTTGGACACTCCGAAATCATCTGCCGGACATGCCAGAACCAGCTCTCAGACACACCAGAACCACATGCCGGACACGCCGGAAGCACCTGCTGAGCATGCCTGAGCCACCTGCTCGACTCGCAAGAAACACCTGCCGGACACGCCAAAATCACCTGCCGAGTACGCCAGAACCACTTGGCGGACACTCCGGAATCACAGGTCGGGCATGCCGGAACCACCTCTCAGACTTGCCAGAACCATGTTCCGGACACGCCGGTACCACCTGCCGAGTATGCCGGAACCACCTGATCCACTCCCGAGGACCACCTGCTGGACACGCCAAAATCACCTGCTGGCTACGCCAGAACCACTCGGCAGACACTCCGGAATAAGCTGCCGGGCATGCCGGAACCACCTCTTAGACATGCCAGAAGGACGTGTCGGACACGCCGGAAACACCTACCGGACAGACCGGAACCACCTGCCAGACATCCGGGAACCACCTGCCGAGCACGATGGAACCACCTGCCGGACACGCCAAAATCACCTGCGGGGTACACCAGAACGACTTGGAGAACTCTCCGGGATGACCTGCCGGGCATGCTGGAACCACCTCTCAGACGTACCAGAAGCACGTTGCGGACACCCCAGCACCACCTGCCGGACAGACCGCAACCACCTGCCGGACAGGCCGGAACCACCGGCTCGACCCGCCGGAACCACCGCCGGACATGCAAAATCACCTGCCGGCTATGCCAGAACCACTTGGCGAACACTCCGGAATCACCTGCCGGGCATGCCGGAACCACCTCTCAGACATGCCAGAACCACGTGCCAATGACCCCGGAAGCACCTGCCGAGCACGCCGGAACCACCTGCTCGGCTCGCCAGAACCACCTGCCGGACACGCCAAAATCACCTGCCGGCTACGCCACAACCTCTCGGCAGGCACTCCGGTATCAGCTGCCGGGCATGCCGGAACCATCTCTCAGAGGTGCCAGAACCACATGCCGGAGAGACTGGAAGCAACTGCCGAACTCGCCGGAAACACCTGCTGGACATGCCGGAACCACCTGCCTGACAGTCCAAAATCATATGCCGGCTATGCCAAAAACACTTGGTGGACACTCCAGAATCACCTGGAGGGCATGCCGGAACCACGTCATGGACAGACTGCAAACACCTGCCGGACACGCCAGAACCACCTTCTCGACTCGCCAGAACCACCTGCCGGACACGCCAAAATCACCTGCCGGCTACGCCACAACCAGTTGGTGAACACTTCGGAATCACCTGCCGCGCTTGCCAGAACCACCTGCCGGTCACGGCAAAATCACCTGCCGGCTACGCCAGAACCACTCGGCAGAGACTCCGGAACCACCTCCAGGACAGACCGGAATCACCTTCCGGACACGCCGGAACCACCTGCTCGACTCGCCAGAACCACCTGCCGGACACGCCAAAATCACCTGCCGGCTACGCCAGAACCACTGGGCAGAGACTCCGGAACCACCTCCAGGACAGACCGGAATCACCTGCCGGACACGCCGGGACCACCTGCTTGACTCGCGAGAACCACCTGCCGGACACGCCAAAATCACCAGCCGGCTACTCCACAACCACTTGTCGGACACTCCAGAATCACCTGCCGGGCATGTTGGAACCACCTCTCAGAGGTGCCACAACAACATGCTGGAGACTGCGGAAGCACCTGCTGAGAAGGCCGGAAGTTCCTGATCCACTCCACAAAACCACCTGCTGGACACGCCAAAATCACCTGCCGGCTACGCCACAACCAGTTGGTGAACACTTCGGAATCAACTGCCGGGCTTGCTGGAAGCACCTGCCGGTCACGCCAATATCACCTGCCAGCTACGCCAGAACCGCTTGGCGGACACTCCGGAAACACCTGTCGGGCCTGCCAGAACCACATCTCAGACGTGCCAGAACCATGTGCCCGAGATGCCGGAACCACACCCCGAACAGACTGAAACCACCTGCCAGACCCGCCTGAACCACCTGCCGAGCACACTGGAACCACCTGCTCGACTCGCCGGAACCACCTACCTGACACGCAAAAACCACCGGCCGGGTATGCCAGAACCACTTGGTGGTCACTCCGGAATCATCTGCCAGACATGCCAGAAGCAGCTCTCAGACACACCAGAACAACCTGCCAGAGACGCCAGAAGCACCTGCTGAGCATGCCTGAGCCACGTGCTCGACTCGCAAGAAACACCTGCCAGACATGCCAAAATCACCTGCCTGCTACACCAGAAGCACTTGGCAGACAAGCCAGAATCACGAGAAGGGCATGCCGTCACAATCTCTCAGACGTGCCAGAACCTCGTGCTGGACACCCCAGAACACCCTGCCGGACAGACCGGAACCACCTGCCGGACACGCCGGAACCACCGGTGCGACTCGCCGGAACCACCCCCGGACATGCAAAATCACCTGCCGGCTACGCCAGAAACACTTGGCGAACACACCGGAATCACCTGCCGGGCATGTCGGAAGCACCTCTCAGACATGTCAGAACCACGTGCCAAGGACACCGGAAGCACCTGCCGAGCACGCCGGAACCACCTGCTTGACTCGCCAGAACCACCTGCCGCACACGCCAAAATCACCTGCCAGGTATGCCAGAACCACTTTTTGGACACTCCGAAATCATCTGCCGGACATGCCAGAACCAGCTCTCAGACACACCAGAACCACATGCCGGACACGCCGGAAGCACCTGCTGAGCATGCCTGAGCCACCTGCTCGACTCGCAAGAAACACCTGCTGGACATGCCAAAATCACCTGCCGAGTACGCCAGAACCACTTGGCGGACACTCCGGAATCACAGGTCGGGCATGCCGGAACCACCTCTCAGACTTGCCAGAACCATGTTCCGGACACGCCGGTACCACCTGCCGAGTATGCCGGAACCACCTGATCCACTCCCGAGGACCACCTGCTGGACACGCCAAAATCACCTGCTGGCTACGCCAGAACCACTCGGCAGACACTCCGGAATAAGCTGCCGGGCATGCCGGAACCACCTCTTAGACATGCCAGAAGGACGTGTCGGACACGCCGGAAACACCTACCGGACAGACCGGAACCACCTGCCAGACATCCGGGAACCACCTGCCGAGCACGATGGAACCACCTGCCGGACACGCCAAAATCACCTGCGGGGTACACCAGAACGACTTGGAGAACTCTCCGGGATGACCTGCCGGGCATGCTGGAACCACCTCTCAGACGTACCAGAAGCACGTTGCGGACACCCCAGCACCACCTGCCGGACAGACCGCAACCACCTGCCGGACAGGCCGGAACCACCGGCTCGACCCACCGGAACCACCGCCGGACATGCAAAATCACCTGCCGGCTATGCCAGAACCACTTGGCGAACACTCCGGAATCACCTGCCGGGCATGCCGGAACCACCTCTCAGACATGCCAGAACCACGTGCCAATGACCCCGGAAGCACCTGCCGAGCACGCCGGAACCACCTGCTCGGCTCGCCAGATCCACCTGCCGGACACGCCAAAATCACCTGCCGGCTACGCCACAACCTCTCGGCAGGCACTCCGGTATCAGCTGCCGGGCATGCCGGAACCATCTCTCAGAGGTGCCAGAACCACATGCCGGAGAGACTGGAAGCAACTGCCGAACTCGCCGGAAACACCTGCTGGACATGCCGGAACCACCTGCCTGACAGTCCAAAATCATATGCCGGCTATGCCAAAACCACTTGGTGGACACTCCAGAATCACCTGGAGGGCATGCCGGAACCACGTCATGGACAGACTGCAAACACCTGCCGGACACGCCAGAACCACCTTCTCGACTCGCCAGAACCACCTGCCGGACACGCCAAAATCACCTGCCGGCTACGCCACAACCAGTTGGTGAACACTTCGGAATCACCTGCCGCGCTTGCCAGAACCACCTGCCGGTCACGGCAAAATCACCTGCCGGCTACGCCAGAACCACTCGGCAGAGACTCCGGAACCACCTCCAGGACAGACCGGAATCACCTTCCGGACACGCCGGAACCACCTGCTCGACTCGCCAGAACCACCTGCCGGACACGCCAAAATCACCTGCCGGCTACGCCAGAACCACTGGGCAGAGACTCCGGAACCACCTCCAGGACAGACCGGAATCACCTGCCGGACACGCCGGGACCACCTGCTTGACTCGCGAGAACCACCTGCCGGACACGCCAAAATCACCAGCCGGCTACTCCACAACCACTTGTCGGACACTCCAGAATCACCTGCCGGGCATGTTGGAACCACCTCTCAGAGGTGCCACAACAACATGCTGGAGACTGCGGAAGCACCTGCTGAGAAGGCCGGAAGTTCCTGATCCACTCCACAAAACCACCTGCTGGACACGCCAAAATCACCTGCCGGCTACGCCACAACCAGTTGGTGAACACTTCGGAATCAACTGCCGGGCTTGCTGGAAGCACCTGCCGGTCACGCCAATATCACCTGCCAGCTACGCCAGAACCGCTTGGCGGACACTCCGGAAACACCTGTCGGGCCTGCCAGAACCACATCTCAGACGTGCCAGAACCATGTGCCCGAGATGCCGGAACCACACCCCGAACAGACTGAAACCACCTGCCAGACCCGCCTGAACCACCTGCCGAGCACACTGGAACCACCTGCTCGACTCGCCGGAACCACCTACCTGACACGCAAAAACCACCGGCCGGGTATGCCAGAACCACTTGGTGGTCACTCCGGAATCATCTGCCAGACATGCCAGAAGCAGCTCTCAGACACACCAGAACAACCTGCCAGAGACGCCAGAAGCACCTGCTGAGCATGCCTGAGCCACGTGCTCGACTCGCAAGAAACACCTGCCAGACACGCCAAAATCACCTGCCTGCTACACCAGAAGCACTTGGCAGACAAGCCAGAATCACGAGAAGGGCATGCCGTCACAATCTCTCAGACGTGCCAGAACCTCGTGCTGGACACCCCAGAACACCCTGCCGGACAGACCGGAACCACCTGCCGGACACGCCGGAACCACCGGTGCGACTCGCCGGAACCACCCCCGGACATGCAAAATCACCTGCCGGCTACGCCAGAAACACTTGGCGAACACACCGGAATCACCTGCCGGGCATGTCGGAAGCACCTCTCAGACATGTCAGAACCACGTGCCAAGGACACCGGAAGCACCTGCCGAGCACGCCGGAACCACCTGCTTGACTCGCCAGAACCACCTGCCGCACACGCCAAAATCACCTGCCAGGTATGCCAGAACCACTTTTTGGACACTCCGAAATCATCTGCCGGACATGCCAGAACCAGCTCTCAGACACACCAGAACCACATGCCGGACACGCCGGAAGCACCTGCTGAGCATGCCTGAGCCACCTGCTCGACTCGCAAGAAACACCTGCCGGACACGCCAAAATCACCTGCCGAGTACGCCAGAACCACTTGGCGGACACTCCGGAATCACAGGTCGGGCATGCCGGAACCACCTCTCAGACTTGCCAGAACCATGTTCCGGACACGCCGGTACCACCTGCCGAGTATGCCGGAACCACCTGATCCACTCCCGAGGACCACCTGCTGGACATGCCAAAATCACCTTCTGGCTACACCAGAACCACTCGGCAGACACTCCGGAATAACCTGCCTGGCATGCCGGAACCACCTCTTAGACATGCCAGAAGGACGTGTCAGACACGCCGGAAACACCTACCGGACAGTCCGGAACCACCTGCCAGACATCCCGGAACCACTTGCCGAGCACGCCGGAGCCGCCTGCTCGATAGGCCGGAACCACCTGCCAGACAGGCCAAAATCAACAGCTGGCTATGCCTGAACCACCTGGCGGACAGTCCAAAATCACCTGCCTGGCATGCAGGAACCACCTCTCAGACGTAACAGAACCACGTTCCGGACAGGCTGGAACCACATCCTGGACAGACTGGAACCACCTGCCGAGCTCGCCGGAACCACCTTCTCGACTGGCAGGACAATCGTGCCATACACGCCAAAAGGAACCGCCGGCTACACCAGAACCACTTAACCGACACTCCAGAATCACCTGCCTGGCATGCCAGAACCACCTCTCAGACGTGCCAGAAGCACGTGCCGGACATGCCGGAACGACCTACGGGACAGACCGGAACCACCTGCCTGACATGCCGGAACCACCTGCCGAGCATGCCAGAGCCACCTGCTCCCCTTGCCGGAACCACCTGCCAGACAGGCCAAAATCAACAGCTGGCTGTGCGAGAACCACCTGGGGGACAGTCCGGAATCACCTGCCAGCCATGGCGGAACCACCTCTCAGACGTACCAGAACCACGTGCCGGACAATCTGGAAACACGTACTGGACAGACTGGAACCACCTGCCGGCCACGCCTGAACCACCTGCCGAGCACGACGGAACCACCTGCCGGACACGCCAAAATCACCTGCGGGCTACTCCACAACCACTTGGAGGACTCTCCGGGATGACCTGCCGGGCATGCTGGAGCCACCTCTCAGACGCGCCAGAAGCATGTGGCAGAGAGTCCGGAATCACCTGTTGGGCATGTGGAACCACCTCTGATACGTACCAGAACCACCTGCCGGACACGCCAAAATCACATGCCGGCTACGCCAGAACCACTTGGCGGAGACTCTGGAATCACCTGCCGGGCATGCCAGCACAACCTCTCAGAAGTGCCAGAAGCATGTGCCGGACAGGCCGGAACCATCTCCCGGACAGACTGGAACCACAGGAAACACTCGCCGGAACCACCTGCTTGACTCACCGGTCCCACCTGCAGGACACACCAAAATCACCTACCCGCTACACCAGAACCAATTGGGGCACAAGCCGGAATCACGTGAAGGGCATGCCGGCACCACCTCACAGAAGTGCCAGAACCTCCTGCCGGACACCTCAGAACCACCTGCCAGACAGACTGCAACCACCTGCCGGACACCCGGGAACCACCGGCTCGACCCGCCGGAACCACTGCCAGACATGCAAAATCACCTGCCGGCTACACCAGAACCACTTGGCAAACACTCCGGAATCACCTGCCGGGCATGCCGGAACCACCTCTCAGACATGCCAGAACCACGTGCCCATGACACCAGAAGCACCTGCCGAGCATGCCGGAACCACCTGCTCGACTCGCCAGAACCACCTGCCAGTCATGCAAAAATCACCTGCAGGCTTCGCCACAACCAGTTGGTGAACACTTCCCCATCACCTGCCGGGCTTGCTGGAACCACCTGCCGGTCATGTCAAAATCACCTGCCAACTACGCCAGAACCACTTGTCGACACTGCGGAAACACGTGTCGGGCCGGCCAGAACTACATCTCAGACGTGCCAGAACCTTGTGCGTGTGATGCCGGAACCACACCCCGAACAGACGGAAACCACCTGCCAGACCCGCCTCAACCACCTGCCGAGCACGCCGGAGCCACCTGTTCGACTCACGGGAAGCACCTGCCAGACAGGCCAAAATCAACAGCTGGCTATGCGAGAAGCATCTGGCGGAAAGTCCGGAATCACCTGCCGGGCATGCAGGAACCACCTCTCAGATGTAATGGAACCACGAGCCGGACACGCTGGAACCACGTCCTGGACAGACTGGAACCACCTGCCGAGCACTCCGGAACCACCTGCTCGACTCGCACGACCCACGTGCTGGACACGCCAAAATGAACTTTCGGCTACACCAGAACCACTTACCCGACACTCCAGAATCACCTGCCTGGCATGCCAGAACCACCTCTCACACGTTCCAGAAGCACGTGCCGGACATGCCGGAACGACCGATCGGACAGAACGGAACCACCTGCCAGACACGCCGGAACCACCTGCTGAACACGCCACAGCCACCTGCTCGACTCGCCGGATCCACCGGCCGGACAGGCCAATATCAACTGCTGGCTATGCCAGAACCACCTGGGGGACAGTCCGGAATCACCTGCCAGCCATGGCGGAACCACCTCTCAGACGTACAAGAACCACGTGCCGGACAAGCTGGAAACACTTACTGGACAGACTGGAACCACCTGCCGGCCACGCCTGAACCACCTGCCGAGCACGACGGAACCACCTGCCGGACACGCCAAAATCACCTGCGGGGTACACCAGAACCACTTGGAGAACTCTCCGGGATGACCTGCCGGGCATGCTGGAACCACCTCTCAGACGTACCAGAAGCACGTGTCGGACACCCCAGCACCACCTGCCGGACAGACCGCAACCACCTGCCGGACAGGCCGGAACCACCGGCTCGACCCGCCGGAACCACCGCCGGACATGCAAAATCACCTGCCGGCTACGCCAGAACCACTTGGCGAACACTCCGGAATCACCTGCCGGGCATGCCGGAACCACCTCTCAGACATGCCAGAACCACGTGCCAATGACCCCGGAAGCACCTGCTGAGCACGCCGGAACCACCTGCTCGACTCGCCAGAACCACCTGCCGGACACGCCAAAATCACCTGTTGGCTACGCCACAACCACTCGGCAGGCACTCCGGTATCAGCTGCCGGGCATGCCGGAACCACCTGGTCCACTCCCGAGGACCACCTGCTGGACACACCAAAATCACCTGCTGGCTACGCCAGAACCACGCGGCAGACACTCCGGAATAACCTGCCGGGCATGCCGGAACCACCTCTTAGACATGCCAGAAGGACGTGTCGGACACGCCGGAAACACCTACCGGACAGACCGGAACCACCTGCCAGACATCCCGGAACCACCTGCCGAGCACGCCGGAGCCGCCTGCTCGATAGGCCGGAGCCACCTGCCAGACAGGCCAAAATCACCAGCCGGCTACTCCACAACCACTTGTCGGACACTCCAGAATCACCTGCCGGGCATGTTGGAACCACCTCTCAGAGGTGCCACAACAACATGCTGGAGACTGCGGAAGCACCTGCTGAGAAGGCCGGAAGTTCCTGATCCACTCCACAGAACCACCTGCTGGACACGCCAAAATCACCCGCCGGCTACGCCACAACCAGTTGGTGAACACTTCGGAATCAACTGCCGGGCTTGCTGGAAGCACCTGCCGGTCACGCCAATATCACCTGCCAGCTACGCCATAACCGCTTGGCGGACACTCCGGAAACACCTGTCGGGCCTGCCAGAACCACATCTCAGACGTGCCAGAACCATGTGCCCGAGATGCCGGAACCACACCCCGAACAGACTGAAACCACCTGCCAGACCCGCCTGAACCACCTGCCGAGCACACTGGAACCACCTGCTCGACTCGCCGGAACCACCTACCTGACACGCAAAAACCACCGGCCGGGTATGCCAGAACCACTTGGTGGTCACTCCGGAATCATCTGCCAGACATGCCAGAAGCAGCTCTCAGACACACCAGAACAACCTGCCAGAGACGCCAGAAGCACCTGCTGAGCATGCCTGAGCCACGTGCTCGACTCGCAAGAAACACCTGCCAGACACGCCAAAATCACCTGCCTGCTACACCAGAAGCACTTGGCAGACAAGCCAGAATCACGAGAAGGGCATGCCGTCACAATCTCTCAGACGTGCCAGAACCTCGTGCTGGACACCCCAGAACACCCTGCCGGACAGACCGGAACCACCTGCCGGACACGCCGGAACCACCGGTGCGACTCGCCGGAACCACCCCCGGACATGCAAAATCACCTGCCGGCTACGCCAGAAACACTTGGCGAACACACCGGAATCACCTGCCGGGCATGTCGGAAGCACCTCTCAGACATGTCAGAACCACGTGCCAAGGACACCGGAAGCACCTGCCGAGCACGCCGGAACCACCTGCTTGACTCGCCAGAACCACCTGCCGCACACGCCAAAATCACCTGCCAGGTATGCCAGAACCACTTTTTGGACACTCCGAAATCATCTGCCGGACATGCCAGAACCAGCTCTCAGACACACCAGAACCACATGCCGGACACGCCGGAAGCACCTGCTGAGCATGCCTGAGCCACCTGCTCGACTCGCAAGAAACACCTGCCGGACACGCCAAAATCACCTGCCGAGTACGCCAGAACCACTTGGCGGACACTCCGGAATCACAGGTCGGGCATGCCGGAACCACCTCTCAGACTTGCCAGAACCATGTTCCGGACACGCCGGTACCACCTGCCGAGTATGCCGGAACCACCTGATCCACTCCCGAGGACCACCTGCTGGACACGCCAAAATCACCTGCTGGCTACGCCAGAACCACTCGGCAGACACTCCGGAATAAGCTGCCGGGCATGCCGGAACCACCTCTTAGACATGCCAGAAGGACGTGTCGGACATGCCGGAAACACCTACCGGACAGACCGGAACCACCTGCCAGACATCCGGGAACCACCTGCCGAGCACGATGGAACCACCTGCCGGACACGCCAAAATCACCTGCGGGGTACACCAGAACGACTTGGAGAACTCTCCGGGATGACCTGCCGGGCATGCTGGAACCACCTCTCAGACGTACCAGAAGCACGTTGCGGACACCCCAGCACCACCTGCCGGACAGACCGCAACCACCTGCCGGACAGGCCGGAACCACCGGCTCGACCCGCCGGAACCACCGCCGGACATGCAAAATCACCTGCCGGCTATGCCAGAACCACTTGGCGAACACTCCGGAATCACCTGCCGGGCATGCCGGAACCACCTCTCAGACATGCCAGAACCACGTGCCAATGACCCCGGAAGCACCTGCCGAGCACGCCGGAACCACCTGCTCGGCTCGCCAGAACCACCTGCCGGACACGCCAAAATCACCTGCCGGCTACGCCACAACCTCTCGGCAGGCACTCCGGTATCAGCTGCCGGGCATGCCGGAACCATCTCTCAGAGGTGCCAGAACCACATGCCGGAGAGACTGGAAGCAACTGCCGAACTCGCCGGAAACACCTGCTGGACATGCCGGAACCACCTGCCTGACAGTCCAAAATCATATGCCGGCTATGCCAAAAACACTTGGTGGACACTCCAGAATCACCTGGAGGGCATGCCGGAACCACGTCATGGACAGACTGCAAACACCTGCCGGACACGCCAGAACCACCTTCTCGACTCGCCAGAACCACCTGCCGGACACGCCAAAATCACCTGCCGGCTACGCCACAACCAGTTGGTGAACACTTCGGAATCACCTGCCGCGCTTGCCAGAACCACCTGCCGGTCACGGCAAAATCACCTGCCGGCTACGCCAGAACCACTCGGCAGAGACTCCGGAACCACCTCCAGGACAGACCGGAATCACCTTCCGGACACGCCGGAACCACCTGCTCGACTCGCCAGAACCACCTGCCGGACACGCCAAAATCACCTGCCGGCTACGCCAGAACCACTGGGCAGAGACTCCGGAACCACCTCCAGGACAGACCGGAATCACCTGCCGGACACGCCGGGACCACCTGCTTGACTCGCGAGAACCACCTGCCGGACACGCCAAAATCACCAGCCGGCTACTCCACAACCACTTGTCGGACACTCCAGAATCACCTGCCGGGCATGTTGGAACCACCTCTCAGAGGTGCCACAACAACATGCTGGAGACTGCGGAAGCACCTGCTGAGAAGGCCGGAAGTTCCTGATCCACTCCACAAAACCACCTGCTGGACACGCCAAAATCACCTGCCGGCTACGCCACAACCAGTTGGTGAACACTTCGGAATCAACTGCCGGGCTTGCTGGAAGCACCTGCCGGTCACGCCAATATCACCTGCCAGCTACGCCAGAACCGCTTGGCGGACACTCCGGAAACACCTGTCGGGCCTGCCAGAACCACATCTCAGACGTGCCAGAACCATGTGCCCGAGATGCCGGAACCACACCCCGAACAGACTGAAACCACCTGCCAGACCCGCCTGAACCACCTGCCGAGCACACTGGAACCACCTGCTCGACTCGCCGGAACCACCTACCTGACACGCAAAAACCACCGGCCGGGTATGCCAGAACCACTTGGTGGTCACTCCGGAATCATCTGCCAGACATGCCAGAAGCAGCTCTCAGACACACCAGAACAACCTGCCAGAGACGCCAGAAGCACCTGCTGAGCATGCCTGAGCCACGTGCTCGACTCGCAAGAAACACCTGCCAGACACGCCAAAATCACCTGCCTGCTACACCAGAAGCACTTGGCAGACAAGCCAGAATCACGAGAAGGGCATGCCGTCACAATCTCTCAGACGTGCCAGAACCTCGTGCTGGACACCCCAGAACACCCTGCCGGACAGACCGGAACCACCTGCCGGACACGCCGGAACCACCGGTGCGACTCGCCGGAACCACCCCCGGACATGCAAAATCACCTGCCGGCTACGCCAGAAACACTTGGCGAACACACCGGAATCACCTGCCGGGCATGTCGGAAGCACCTCTCAGACATGTCAGAACCACGTGCCAAGGACACCGGAAGCACCTGCCGAGCACGCCGGAACCACCTGCTTGACTCGCCAGAACCACCTGCCGCACACGCCAAAATCACCTGCCAGGTATGCCAGAACCACTTTTTGGACACTCCGAAATCATCTGCCGGACATGCCAGAACCAGCTCTCAGACACACCAGAACCACATGCCGGACACGCCGGAAGCACCTGCTGAGCATGCCTGAGCCACCTGCTCGACTCGCAAGAAACACCTGCCGGACACGCCAAAATCACCTGCCGAGTACGCCAGAACCACTTGGCGGACACTCCGGAATCACAGGTCGGGCATGCCGGAACCACCTCTCAGACTTGCCAGAACCATGTTCCGGACACGCCGGTACCACCTGCCGAGTATGCCGGAACCACCTGATCCACTCCCGAGGACCACCTGCTGGACACGCCAAAATCACCTGCTGGCTACGCCAGAACCACTCGGCAGACACTCCGGAATAAGCTGCCGGGCATGCCGGAACCACCTCTTAGACATGCCAGAAGGACGTGTCGGACACGCCGGAAACACCTACCGGACAGACCGGAACCACCTGCCAGACATCCGGGAACCACCTGCCGAGCACGATGGAACCACCTGCCGGACACGCCAAAATCACCTGCGGGGTACACCAGAACGACTTGGAGAACTCTCCGGGATGACCTGCCGGGCATGCTGGAACCACCTCTCAGACGTACCAGAAGCACGTTGCGGACACCCCAGCACCACTTGCCGGACAGACCGCAACCACCTGCCGGACAGGCCGGAACCACCGGCTCGACCCGCCGGAACCACCGCCGGACATGCAAAATCACCTGCCGGCTATGCCAGAACCACTTGGCGAACACTCCGGAATCACCTGCCGGGCATGCCGGAACCACCTCTCAGACATGCCAGAACCACGGGCCAATGACCCCGGAAGCACCTGCCGAGCACGCCGGAACCACCTGCTCGGCTCGCCAGAACCACCTGCCGGACACGCCAAAATCACCTGCCGGCTACGCCACAACCTCTCGGCAGGCACTCCGGTATCAGCTGCCGGGCATGCCGGAACCATCTCTCAGAGGTGCCAGAACCACATGCCGGAGAGACTGGAAGCAACTGCCGAACTCGCCGGAAACACCTGCTGGACATGCCGGAACCACCTGCCTGACAGTCCAAAATCATATGCCGGCTATGCCAAAAACACTTGGTGGACACTCCAGAATCACCTGGAGGGCATGCCGGAACCACGTCATGGACAGACTGCAAACACCTGCCGGACACGCCAGAACCACCTTCTCGACTCGCCAGAACCACCTGCCGGACACGCCAAAATCACCTGCCGGCTACGCCACAACCAGTTGGTGAACACTTCGGAATCACCTGCCGCGCTTGCCAGAACCACCTGCCGGTCACGGCAAAATCACCTGCCGGCTACGCCAGAACCACTCGGCAGAGACTCCGGAACCACCTCCAGGACAGACCGGAATCACCTTCCGGACACGCCGGAACCACCTGCTCGACTCGCCAGAACCACCTGCCGGACACGCCAAAATCACCTGCCGGCTACGCCAGAACCACTGGGCAGAGACTCCGGAACCACCTCCAGGACAGACCGGAATCACCTGCCGGACACGCCGGGACCACCTGCTTGACTCGCGAGAACCACCTGCCGGACACGCCAAAATCACCAGCCGGCTACTCCACAACCACTTGTCGGACACTCCAGAATCACCTGCCGGGCATGTTGGAACCACCTCTCAGAGGTGCCACAACAACATGCTGGAGACTGCGGAAGCACCTGCTGAGAAGGCCGGAAGTTCCTGATCCACTCCACAAAACCACCTGCTGGACACGCCAAAATCACCTGCCGGCTACGCCACAACCAGTTGGTGAACACTTCGGAATCAACTGCCGGGCTTGCTGGAAGCACCTGCCGGTCACGCCAATATCACCTGCCAGCTACGCCAGAACCGCTTGGCGGACACTCCGGAAACACCTGTCGGGCCTGCCAGAACCACATCTCAGACGTGCCAGAACCATGTGCCCGAGATGCCGGAACCACACCCCGAACAGACTGAAACCACCTGCCAGACCCGCCTGAACCACCTGCCGAGCACACTGGAACCACCTGCTCGACTCGCCGGAACCACCTACCTGACACGCAAAAACCACCGGCCGGGTATGCCAGAACCACTTGGTGGTCACTCCGGAATCATCTGCCAGACATGCCAGAAGCAGCTCTCAGACACACCAGAACAACCTGCCAGAGACGCCAGAAGCACCTGCTGAGCATGCCTGAGCCACGTGCTCGACTCGCAAGAAACACCTGCCAGACACGCCAAAATCACCTGCCTGCTACACCAGAAGCACTTGGCAGACAAGCCAGAATCACGAGAAGGGCATGCCATCACAATCTCTCAGACGTGCCAGAACCTCGTGCTGGACACCCCAGAACACCCTGCCGGACAGACCGGAACCACCTGCCGGACACGCCGGAACCACCGGTGCGACTCGCCGGAACCACCCCCGGACATGCAAAATCACCTGCCGGCTACGCCAGAAACACTTGGCGAACACACCGGAATCACCTGCCGGGCATGTCGGAAGCACCTCTCAGACATGTCAGAACCACGTGCCAAGGACACCGGAAGCACCTGCCGAGCACGCCGGAACCACCTGCTTGACTCGCCAGAACCACCTGCCGCACACGCCAAAATCACCTGCCAGGTATGCCAGAACCACTTTTTGGACACTCCGAAATCATCTGCCGGACATGCCAGAACCAGCTCTCAGACACACCAGAACCACATGCCGGACACGCCGGAAGCACCTGCTGAGCATGCCTGAGCCACCTGCTCGACTCGCAAGAAACACCTGCCGGACACGCCAAAATCACCTGCCGAGTACGCCAGAACCACTTGGCGGACACTCCGGAATCACAGGTCGGGCATGCCGGAACCACCTCTCAGACTTGCCAGAACCATGTTCCGGACACGCCGGTACCACCTGCCGAGTATGCCGGAACCACCTGATCCACTCCCGAGGACCACCTGCTGGACACGCCAAAATCACCTGCTGGCTACGCCAGAACCACTCGGCAGACACTCCGGAATAAGCTGCCGGGCATGCCGGAACCACCTCTTAGACATGCCAGAAGGACGTGTCGGACACGCCGGAAACACCTACCGGACAGACCGGAACCACCTGCCAGACATCCGGGAACCACCTGCCGAGCACGATGGAACCACCTGCCGGACACGCCAAAATCACCTGCGGGGTACACCAGAACGACTTGGAGAACTCTCCGGGATGACCTGCCGGGCATGCTGGAACCACCTCTCAGACGTACCAGAAGCACGTTGCGGACACCCCAGCACCACCTGCCGGACAGACCGCAACCACCTGCCGGACAGGCCGGAACCACCGGCTCGACCCGCCGGAACCACCGCCGGACATGCAAAATCACCTGCCGGCTATGCCAGAACCACTTGGCGAACACTCCGGAATCACCTGCCGGGCATGCCGGAACCACCTCTCAGACATGCCAGAACCACGTGCCAATGACCCCGGAAGCACCTGCCGAGCACGCCGGAACCACCTGCTCGGCTCGCCAGAACCACCTGCCGGACACGCCAAAATCACCTGCCGGCTACGCCACAACCTCTCGGCAGGCACTCCGGTATCAGCTGCCGGGCATGCCGGAACCATCTCTCAGAGGTGCCAGAACCACATGCCGGAGAGACTGGAAGCAACTGCCGAACTCGCCGGAAACACCTGCTGGACATGCCGGAACCACCTGCCTGACAGTCCAAAATCATATGCCGGCTATGCCAAAAACACTTGGTGGACACTCCAGAATCACCTGGAGGGCATGCCGGAACCACGTCATGGACAGACTGCAAACACCTGCCGGACACGCCAGAACCACCTTCTCGACTCGCCAGAACCACCTGCCGGACACGCCAAAATCACCTGCCGGCTACGCCACAACCAGTTGGTGAACACTTCGGAATCACCTGCCGCGCTTGCCAGAACCACCTGCCGGTCACGGCAAAATCACCTGCCGGCTACGCCAGAACCACTCGGCAGAGACTCCGGAACCACCTCCAGGACAGACCGGAATCACCTGCCGGACACGCCGGAACCACCTGCTCGACTCGCCAGAACCACCTGCCGGACACGCCAAAATCACCTGCCGGCTACGCCAGAACCACTGGGCAGAGACTCCGGAACCACCTCCAGGACAGACCGGAATCACCTGCCGGACACGCCGGGACCACCTGCTTGACTCGCGAGAACCACCTGCCGGACACGCCAAAATTACCAGCCGGCTACTCCACAACCACTTGTCGGACACTCCAGAATCACCTGCCGGGCATGTTGGAACCACCTCTCAGAGGTGCCACAACAACATGCTGGAGACTGCGGAAGCACCTGCTGAGAAGGCCGGAAGTTCCTGATCCACTCCACAAAACCACCTGCTGGACACGCCAAAATCACCTGCCGGCTACGCCACAACCAGTTGGTGAACACTTCGGAATCAACTGCCGGGCTTGCTGGAAGCACCTGCCGGTCACGCCAATATCACCTGCCAGCTACGCCAGAACCGCTTGGCGGACACTCCGGAAACACCTGTCGGGCCTGCCAGAACCACATCTCAGACGTGCCAGAACCATGTGCCCGAGATGCCGGAACCACACCCCGAACAGACTGAAACCACCTGCCAGACCCGCCTGAACCACCTGCCGAGCACACTGGAACCACCTGCTCGACTCGCCGGAACCACCTACCTGACACGCAAAAACCACCGGCCGGGTATGCCAGAACCACTTGGTGGTCACTCCGGAATCATCTGCCAGACATGCCAGAAGCAGCTCTCAGACACACCAGAACAACCTGCCAGAGACGCCAGAAGCACCTGCTGAGCATGCCTGAGCCACGTGCTCGACTCGCAAGAAACACCTGCCAGACACGCCAAAATCACCTGCCTGCTACACCAGAAGCACTTGGCAGACAAGCCAGAATCACGAGAAGGGCATGCCGTCACAATCTCTCAGACGTGCCAGAACCTCGTGCTGGACACCCCAGAACACCCTGCCGGACAGACCGGAACCACCTGCCGGACACGCCGGAACCACCGGTGCGACTCGCCGGAACCACCCCCGGACATGCAAAATCACCTGCCGGCTACGCCAGAAACACTTGGCGAACACACCGGAATCACCTGCCGGGCATGTCGGAAGCACCTCTCAGACATGTCAGAACCACGTGCCAAGGACACCGGAAGCACCTGCCGAGCACGCCGGAACCACCTGCTTGACTCGCCAGAACCACCTGCCGCACACGCCAAAATCACCTGCCAGGTATGCCAGAACCACTTTTTGGACACTCCGAAATCATCTGCCGGACATGCCAGAACCAGCTCTCAGACACACCAGAACCACATGCCGGACACGCCGGAAGCACCTGCTGAGCATGCCTGAGCCACCTGCTCGACTCGCAAGAAACACCTGCCGGACACGCCAAAATCACCTGCCGAGTACGCCAGAACCACTTGGCGGACACTCCGGAATCACAGGTCGGGCATGCCGGAACCACCTCTCAGACTTGCCAGAACCATGTTCCGGACACGCCGGTACCACCTGCCGAGTATGCCGGAACCACCTGATCCACTCCCGAGGACCACCTGCTGGACACGCCAAAATCACCTGCTGGCTACGCCAGAACCACTCGGCAGACACTCCGGAATAAGCTGCCGGGCATGCCGGAACCACCTCTTAGACATGCCAGAAGGACGTGTCGGACACGCCGGAAACACCTACCGGACAGACCGGAACCACCTGCCAGACATCCGGGAACCACCTGCCGAGCACGATGGAACCACCTGCCGGACACGCCAAAATCACCTGCGGGGTACACCAGAACGACTTGGAGAACTCTCCGGGATGACCTGCCGGGCATGCTGGAACCACCTCTCAGACGTACCAGAAGCACGTTGCGGACACCCCAGCACCACCTGCCGGACAGACCACAACCACCTGCCGGACAGGCCGGAACCACCGGCTCGACCCGCCGGAACCACCGCCGGACATGCAAAATCACCTGCCGGCTATGCCAGAACCACTTGGCGAACACTCCGGAATCACCTGCCGGGCATGCCGGAACCACCTCTCAGACATGCCAGAACCACGTGCCAATGACCCCGGAAGCACCTGCCGAGCACGCCGGAACCACCTGCTCGGCTCGCCAGAACCACCTGCCGGACACGCCAAAATCACCTGCCGGCTACGCCACAACCTCTCGGCAGGCACTCCGGTATCAGCTGCCGGGCATGCCGGAACCATCTCTCAGAGGTGCCAGAACCACATGCCGGAGAGACTGGAAGCAACTGCCGAACTCGCCGGAAACACCTGCTGGACATGCCGGAACCACCTGCCTGACAGTCCAAAATCATATGCCGGCTATGCCAAAACCACTTGGTGGACACTCCAGAATCACCTGGAGGGCATGCCGGAACCACGTCATGGACAGACTGCAAACACCTGCCGGACACGCCAGAACCACCTTCTCGACTCGCCAGAACCACCTGCCGGACACGCCAAAATCACCTGCCGGCTACGCCACAACCAGTTGGTGAACACTTCGGAATCACCTGCCGCGCTTGCCAGAACCACCTGCCGGTCACGGCAAAATCACCTGCCGGCTACGCCAGAACCACTCGGCAGAGACTCCGGAACCACCTCCAGGACAGACCGGAATCACCTTCCGGACACGCCGGAACCACCTGCTCGACTCGCCAGAACCACCTGCCGGACACGCCAAAATCACCTGCCGGCTACGCCAGAACCACTGGGCAGAGACTCCGGAACCACCTCCAGGACAGACCGGAATCACCTGCCGGACACGCCGGGACCACCTGCTTGACTCGCGAGAACCACCTGCCGGACACGCCAAAATCACCAGCCGGCTACTCCACAACCACTTGTCGGACACTCCAGAATCACCTGCCGGGCATGTTGGAACCACCTCTCAGAGGTGCCACAACAACATGCTGGAGACTGCGGAAGCACCTGCTGAGAAGGCCGGAAGTTCCTGATCCACTCCACAAAACCACCTGCTGGACACGCCAAAATCACCTGCCGGCTACGCCACAACCAGTTGGTGAACACTTCGGAATCAACTGCCGGGCTTGCTGGAAGCACCTGCCGGTCACGCCAATATCACCTGCCAGCTACGCCAGAACCGCTTGGCGGACACTCCGGAAACACCTGTCGGGCCTGCCAGAACCACATCTCAGACGTGCCAGAACCATGTGCCCGAGATGCCGGAACCACAGCCCGAACAGACTGAAACCACCTGCCAGACCCGCCTGAACCACCTGCCGAGCACACTGGAACCACCTGCTCGACTCGCCGGAACCACCTACCTGACACGCAAAAACCACCGGCCGGGTATGCCAGAACCACTTGGTGGTCACTCCGGAATCATCTGCCAGACATGCCAGAAGCAGCTCTCAGACACACCAGAACAACCTGCCGGAGACGCCAGAAGCACCTGCTGAGCATGCCTGAGCCACGTGCTCGACTCGCAAGAAACACCTGCCAGACACGCCAAAATCACCTGCCTGCTACACCAGAAGCACTTGGCAGACAAGCCAGAATCACGAGAAGGGCATGCCGTCACAATCTCTCAGACGTGCCAGAACCTCGTGCTGGACACCCCAGAACACCCTGCCGGACAGACCGGAACCACCTGCCGGACACGCCGGAACCACCGGTGCGACTCGCCGGAACCACCCCCGGACATGCAAAATCACCTGCCGGCTACGCCAGAAACACTTGGCGAACACACCGGAATCACCTGCCGGGCATGTCGGAAGCACCTCTCAGACATGTCAGAACCACGTGCCAAGGACACCGGAAGCACCTGCCGAGCACGCCGGAACCACCTGCTTGACTCGCCAGAACCACCTGCCGCACACGCCAAAATCACCTGCCAGGTATGCCAGAACCACTTTTTGGACACTCCGAAATCATCTGCCGGACATGCCAGAACCAGCTCTCAGACACACCAGAACCACATGCCGGACACGCCGGAAGCACCTGCTGAGCATGCCTGAGCCACCTGCTCGACTCGCAAGAAACACCTGCCGGACACGCCAAAATCACCTGCCGAGTACGCCAGAACCACTTGGCGGACACTCCGGAATCACAGGTCGGGCATGCCGGAACCACCTCTCAGACTTGCCAGAACCATGTTCCGGACACGCCGGTACCACCTGCCGAGTATGCCGGAACCACCTGATCCACTCCCGAGGACCACCTGCTGGACACGCCAAAATCACCTGCTGGCTACGCCAGAACCACTCGGCAGACACTCCGGAATAAGCTGCCGGGCATGCCGGAACCACCTCTTAGACATGCCAGAAGGACGTGTCGGACACGCCGGAAACACCTACCGGACAGACCGGAACCACCTGCCAGACATCCGGGAACCACCTGCCGAGCACGATGGAACCACCTGCCGGACACGCCAAAATCACCTGCGGGGTACACCAGAACGACTTGGAGAACTCTCCGGGATGACCTGCCGGGCATGCTGGAACCACCTCTCAGACGTACCAGAAGCACGTTGCGGACACCCCAGCACCACCTGCCGGACAGGCCGGAACCACCGGCTCGACCCGCCGGAACCACCGCCGGACATGCAAAATCACCTGCCGGCTATGCCAGAACCACTTGGCGAACACTCCGGAATCACCTGCCGGGCATGCCGGAACCACCTCTCAGACATGCCAGAACCACGTGCCAATGACCCCGGAAGCACCTGCCGAGCACGCCGGAACCACCTGCTCGGCTCGCCAGAACCACCTGCCGGACACGCCAAAATCACCTGCCGGCTACGCCACAACCTCTCGGCAGGCACTCCGGTATCAGCTGCCGGGCATGCCGGAACCATCTCTCAGAGGTGCCAGAACCACATGCCGGAGAGACTGGAAGCAACTGCCGAACTCGCCGGAAACACCTGCTGGACATGCCGGAACCACCTGCCTGACAGTCCAAAATCATATGCCGGCTATGCCAAAACCACTTGGTGGACACTCCAGAATCACCTGGAGGGCATGCAGGAACCACGTCATGGACAGACTGCAAACACCTGCCGGACACGCCAGAACCACCTTCTCGACTCGCCAGAACCACCTGCCGGACACGCCAAAATCACCTGCCGGCTACGCCACAACCAGTTGGTGAACACTTCGGAATCACCTGCCGCGCTTGCCAGAACCACCTGCCGGTCACGGCAAAATCACCTGCCGGCTACGCCAGAACCACTCGGCAGAGACTCCGGAACCACCTCCAGGACAGACCGGAATCACCTTCTGGACACGCCGGAACCACCTGCTCGACTCGCCAGAACCACCTGCCGGACACGCCAAAATCACCTGCCGGCTACGCCAGAACCACTGGGCAGAGACTCCGGAACCACCTCCAGGACAGACCGGAATCACCTGCCGGACACGCCGGGACCACCTGCTTGACTCGCGAGAACCACCTGCCGGACACGCCAAAATCACCAGCCGGCTACTCCACAACCACTTGTCGGACACTCCAGAATCACCTGCCGGGCATGTTGGAACCACCTCTCAGAGGTGCCACAACAACATGCTGGAGACTGCGGAAGCACCTGCTGAGAAGGCCGGAAGTTCCTGATCCACTCCACAGAACCACCTGCTGGACACGCCAAAATCACCTGCCGGCTACGCCACAACCAGTTGGTGAACACTTCGGAATCAACTGCCGGGCTTGCTGGAAGCACCTGCCGGTCACGCCAATATCACCTGCCAGCTACGCCAGAACCGCTTGGCGGACACTCCGGAAACACCTGTCGGGCCTGCCAGAACCACATCTCAGACGTGCCAGAACCATGTGCCCGAGATGCCGGAACCACACCCCGAACAGACTGAAACCACCTGCCAGACCCGCCTGAACCACCTGCCGAGCACACTGGAACCACCTGCTCGACTCGCCGGAACCACCTACCTGACACGCAAAAACCACCGGCCGGGTATGCCAGAACCACTTGGTGGTCACTCCGGAATCATCTGCCAGACATGCCAGAAGCAGCTCTCAGACACACCAGAACAACCTGCCGGAGACGCCAGAAGCACCTGCTGAGCATGCCTGAGCCACGTGCTCGACTCGCAAGAAACACCTGCCAGACACGCCAAAATCACCTGCCTGCTACACCAGAAGCACTTGGCAGACAAGCCAGAATCACGAGAAGGGCATGCCGTCACAATCTCTCAGACGTGCCAGAACCTCGTGCTGGACACCCCAGAACACCCTGCCGGACAGACCGGAACCACCTGCCGGACACGCCGGAACCACCGGTGCGACTCGCCGGAACCACCCCCGGACATGCAAAATCACCTGCCGGCTACGCCAGAAACACTTGGCGAACACACCGGAATCACCTGCCGGGCATGTCGGAAGCACCTCTCAGACATGTCAGAACCACGTGCCAAGGACACCGGAAGCACCTGCCGAGCACGCCGGAACCACCTGCTTGACTCGCCAGAACCACCTGCCGCACACGCCAAAATCACCTGCCAGGTATGCCAGAACCACTTTTTGGACACTCCGAAATCATCTGCCGGACATGCCAGAACCAGCTCTCAGACACACCAGAACCACATGCCGGACACGCCGGAAGCACCTGCTGAGCATGCCTGAGCCACCTGCTCGACTCGCAAGAAACACCTGCCGGACACGCCAAAATCACCTGCCGAGTACGCCAGAACCACTTGGCGGACACTCCGGAATCACAGGTCGGGCATGCCGGAACCACCTCTCAGACTTGCCAGAACCATGTTCCGGACACGCCGGTACCACCTGCCGAGTATGCCGGAACCACCTGATCCACTCCCGAGGACCACCTGCTGGACACGCCAAAATCACCTGCTGGCTACGCCAGAACCACTCGGCAGACACTCCGGAATAAGCTGCCGGGCATGCCGGAACCACCTCTTAGACATGCCAGAAGGACGTGTCGGACACGCCGGAAACACCTACCGGACAGACCGGAACCACCTGCCAGACATCCGGGAACCACCTGCCGAGCACGATGGAACCACCTGCCGGACACGCCAAAATCACCTGCGGGGTACACCAGAACGACTTGGAGAACTCTCCGGGATGACCTGCCGGGCATGCTGGAACCACCTCTCAGACGTACCAGAAGCACGTTGCGGACACCCCAGCACCACCTGCCGGACAGACCGCAACCACCTGCCGGACAGGCCGGAACCACCGGCTCGACCCGCCGGAACCACCGCCGGACATGCAAAATCACCTGCCGGCTATGCCAGAACCACTTGGCGAACACTCCGGAATCACCTGCCGGGCATGCCGGAACCACCTCTCAGACATGCCAGAACCACGTGCCAATGACCCCGGAAGCACCTGCCGAGCACGCCGGAACCACCTGCTCGGCTCGCCAGAACCACCTGCCGGACACGCCAAAATCACCTGCCGGCTACGCCACAACCTCTCGGCAGGCACTCCGGTATCAGCTGCCGGGCATGCCGGAACCATCTCTCAGAGGTGCCAGAACCACATGCCGGAGAGACTGGAAGCAACTGCCGAACTCGCCGGAAACACCTGCTGGACATGCCGGAACCACCTGCCTGACAGTCCAAAATCATATGCCGGCTATGCCAAAAACACTTGGTGGACACTCCAGAATCACCTGGAGGGCATGCCGGAACCACGTCATGGACAGACTGCAAACACCTGCCGGACACGCCAGAACCACCTTCTCGACTCGCCAGAACCACCTGCCGGACACGCCAAAATCACCTGCCGGCTACGCCACAACCAGTTGGTGAACACTTCGGAATCACCTGCCGCGCTTGCCAGAACCACCTGCCGGTCACGGCAAAATCACCTGCCGGCTACGCCAGAACCACTCGGCAGAGACTCCGGAACCACCTCCAGGACAGACCGGAATCACCTTCCGGACACGCCGGAACCACCTGCTCGACTCGCCAGAACCACCTGCCGGACACGCCAAAATCACCTGCCGGCTACGCCAGAACCACTGGGCAGAGACTCCGGAACCACCTCCAGGACAGACCGGAATCACCTGCCGGACACGCCGGGACCACCTGCTTGACTCGCGAGAACCACCTGCCGGACACGCCAAAATCACCAGCCGGCTACTCCACAACCACTTGTCGGACACTCCAGAATCACCTGCCGGGCATGTTGGAACCACCTCTCAGAGGTGCCACAACAACATGCTGGAGACTGCGGAAACACCTGCTGAGAAGGCCGGAAGTTCCTGATCCACTCCACAAAACCACCTGCTGGACACGCCAAAATCACCTGCCGGCTACGCCACAACCAGTTGGTGAACACTTCGGAATCAACTGCCGGGCTTGCTGGAAGCACCTGCCGGTCACGCCAATATCACCTGCCAGCTACGCCAGAACCGCTTGGCGGACACTCCGGAAACACCTGTCGGGCCTGCCAGAACCACATCTCAGACGTGCCAGAACCATGTGCCCGAGATGCCGGAACCACACCCCGAACAGACTGAAACCACCTGCCAGACCCGCCTGAACCACCTGCCGAGCACACTGGAACCACCTGCTCGACTCGCCGGAACCACCTACCTGACACGCAAAAACCACCGGCCGGGTATGCCAGAACCACTTGGTGGTCACTCCGGAATCATCTGCCAGACATGCCAGAAGCAGCTCTCAGACACACCAGAACAACCTGCCAGAGACGCCAGAAGCACCTGCTGAGCATGCCTGAGCCACGTGCTCGACTCGCAAGAAACACCTGCCAGACACGCCAAAATCACCTGCCTGCTACACCAGAAGCACTTGGCAGACAAGCCAGAATCACGAGAAGGGCATGCCGTCACAATCTCTCAGACGTGCCAGAACCTCGTGCTGGACACCCCAGAACACCCTGCCGGACAGACCGGAACCACCTGCCGGACACGCCGGAACCACCGGTGCGACTCGCCGGAACCACCCCCGGACATGCAAAATCACCTGCCGGCTACGCCAGAAACACTTGGCGAACACACCGGAATCACCTGCCGGGCATGTCGGAAGCACCTCTCAGACATGTCAGAACCACGTGCCAAGGACACCGGAAGCACCTGCCGAGCACGCCGGAACCACCTGCTTGACTCGCCAGAACCACCTGCCGCACACGCCAAAATCACCTGCCAGGTATGCCAGAACCACTTTTTGGACACTCCGAAATCATCTGCCGGACATGCCAGAACCAGCTCTCAGACACACCAGAACCACATGCCGGACACGCCGGAAGCACCTGCTGAGCATGCCTGAGCCACCTGCTCGACTCGCAAGAAACACCTGCCGGACACGCCAAAATCACCTGCCGAGTACGCCAGAACCACTTGGCGGACACTCCGGAATCACAGGTCGGGCATGCCGGAACCACCTCTCAGACTTGCCAGAACCATGTTCCGGACACGCCGGTACCACCTGCCGAGTATGCCGGAACCACCTGATCCACTCCCGAGGACCACCTGCTGGACACGCCAAAATCACCTGCTGGCTACGCCAGAACCACTCGGCAGACACTCCGGAATAAGCTGCCGGGCATGCCAGAACCACCTCTTAGACATGCCAGAAGGACGTGTCGGACACGCCGGAAACACCTACCGGACAGACCGGAACCACCTGCCAGACATCCGGGAACCACCTGCCGAGCACGATGGAACCACCTGCCGGACACGCCAAAATCACCTGCGGGGTACACCAGAACGACTTGGAGAACTCTCCGGGATGACCTGCCGGGCATGCTGGAACCACCTCTCAGACGTACCAGAAGCACGTTGCGGACACCCCAGCACCACCTGCCGGACAGACCGCAACCACCTGCCGGACAGGCCAGAACCACCGGCTCGACCCGCCGGAACCACCGCCGGACATGCAAAATCACCTGCCGGCTATGCCAGAACCACTTGGCGAACACTCCGGAATCACCTGCCGGGCATGCCGGAACCACCTCTCAGACATGCCAGAACCACGTGCCAATGACCCCGGAAGCACCTGCCGAGCACGCCGGAACCACCTGCTCGGCTCGCCAGAACCACCTGCCGGACACGCCAAAATCACCTGCCGGCTACGCCACAACCTCTCGGCAGGCACTCCGGTATCAGCTGCCGGGCATGCCGGAACCATCTCTCAGAGGTGCCAGAACCACATGCCGGAGAGACTGGAAGCAACTGCCGAACTCGCCGGAAACACCTGCTGGACATGCCGGAACCACCTGCCTGACAGTCCAAAATCATATGCCGGCTATGCCAAAAACACTTGGTGGACACTCCAGAATCACCTGGAGGGCATGCCGGAACCACGTCATGGACAGACTGCAAACACCTGCCGGACACGCCAGAACCACCTTCTCGACTCGCCAGAACCACCTGCCGGACACGCCAAAATCACCTGCCGGCTACGCCACAACCAGTTGGTGAACACTTCGGAATCACCTGCCGCGCTTGCCAGAACCACCTGCCGGTCACGGCAAAATCACCTGCCGGCTACGCCAGAACCACTCGGCAGAGACTCCGGAACCACCTCCAGGACAGACCGGAATCACCTTCCGGACACGCCGGAACCACCTGCTCGACACGCCAGAACCACCTGCCGGACACGCCAAAATCACCTGCCGGCTACGCCAGAACCACTGGGCAGAGACTCCGGAACCACCTCCAGGACAGACCGGAATCACCTGCCGGACACGCCGGGACCACCTGCTTGACTCGCGAGAACCACCTGCCGGACACGCCAAAATCACCAGCCGGCTACTCCACAACCACTTGTCGGACACTCCAGAATCACCTGCCGGGCATGTTGGAACCACCTCTCAGAGGTGCCACAACAACATGCTGGAGACTGCGGAAGCACCTGCTGAGAAGGCCGGAAGTTCCTGATCCACTCCACAAAACCACCTGCTGGACACGCCAAAATCACCTGCCGGCTACGCCACAACCAGTTGGTGAACACTTCGGAATCAACTGCCGGGCTTGCTGGAAGCACCTGCCGGTCACGCCAATATCACCTGCCAGCTACGCCAGAACCGCTTGGCGGACACTCCGGAAACACCTGTCGGGCCTGCCAGAACCACATCTCAGACGTGCCAGAACCATGTGCCCGAGATGCCGGAACCACACCCCGAACAGACTGAAACCACCTGCCAGACCCGCCTGAACCACCTGCCGAGCACACTGGAACCACCTGCTCGACTCGCCGGAACCACCTACCTGACACGCAAAAACCACCGGCCGGGTATGCCAGAACCACTTGGTGGTCACTCCGGAATCATCTGCCAGACATGCCAGAAGCAGCTCTCAGACACACCAGAACAACCTGCCAGAGACGCCAGAAGCACCTGCTGAGCATGCCTGAGCCACGTGCTCGACTCGCAAGAAACACCTGCCAGACACGACAAAATCACCTGCCTGCTACACCAGAAGCACTTGGCAGACAAGCCAGAATCACGAGAAGGGCATGCCGTCACAATCTCTCAGACGTGCCAGAACCTCGTGCTGGACACCCCAGAACACCCTGCCGGACAGACCGGAACCACCTGCCGGACACGCCGGAACCACCGGTGCGACTCGCCGGAACCACCCCCGGACATGCAAAATCACCTGCCGGCTACGCCAGAAACACTTGGCGAACACACCGGAATCACCTGCCGGGCATGTCGGAAGCACCTCTCAGACATGTCAGAACCACGTGCCAAGGACACCGGAAGCACCTGCCGAGCACGCCGGAACCACCTGCTTGACTCGCCAGAACCACCTGCCGCACACGCCAAAATCACCTGCCAGGTATGCCAGAACCACTTTTTGGACACTCCGAAATCATCTGCCGGACATGCCAGAACCAGCTCTCAGACACACCAGAACCACATGCCGGACACGCCGGAAGCACCTGCTGAGCATGCCTGAGCCACCTGCTCGACTCGCAAGAAACACCTGCCGGACACGCCAAAATCACCTGCCGAGTACGCCAGAACCACTTGGCGGACACTCCGGAATCACAGGTCGGGCATGCCGGAACCACCTCTCAGACTTGCCAGAACCATGTTCCGGACACGCCGGTACCACCTGCCGAGTATGCCGGAACCACCTGATCCACTCCCGAGGACCACCTGCTGGACACGCCAAAATCACCTGCTGGCTACGCCAGAACCACTCGGCAGACACTCCGGAATAAGCTGCCGGGCATGCCGGAACCACCTCTTAGACATGCCAGAAGGACGTGTCGGACACGCCGGAAACACCTACCGGACAGACCGGAACCACCTGCCAGACATCCGGGAACCACCTGCCGAGCACGATGGAACCACCTGCCGGACACGCCAAAATCACCTGCGGGGTACACCAGAACGACTTGGAGAACTCTCCGGGATGACCTGCCGGGCATGCTGGAACCACCTCTCAGACGTACCAGAAGCACGTTGCGGACACCCCAGCACCACCTGCCGGACAGACCGCAACCACCTGCCGGACAGGCCGGAACCACCGGCTCGACCCGCCGGAACCACCGCCGGACATGCAAAATCACCTGCCGGCTATGCCAGAACCACTTGGCGAACACTCCGGAATCACCTGCCGGGCATGCCGGAACCACCTCTCAGACATGCCAGAACCACGTGCCAATGACCCCGGAAGCACCTGCCGAGCACGCCGGAACCACCTGCTCGGCTCGCCAGAACCACCTGCCGGACACGCCAAAATCACCTGCCGGCTACGCCACAACCTCTCGGCAGGCACTCCGGTATCAGCTGCCGGGCATGCCGGAACCATCTCTCAGAGGTGCCAGAACCACATGCCGGAGAGACTGGAAGCAACTGCCGAACTCGCCGGAAACACCTGCTGGACATGCCGGAACCACCTGCCTGACAGTCCAAAATCATATGCCGGCTATGCCAAAAACACTTGGTGGACACTCCAGAATCACCTGGAGGGCATGCCGGAACCACGTCATGGACAGACTGCAAACACCTGCCGGACACGCCAGAACCACCTTCTCGACTCGCCAGAACCACCTGCCGGACACGCCAAAATCACCTGCCGGCTACGCCACAACCAGTTGGTGAACACTTCGGAATCACCTGCCGCGCTTGCCAGAACCACCTGCCGGTCACGGCAAAATCACCTGCCGGCTACGCCAGAACCACTCGGCAGAGACTCCGGAACCACCTCCAGGACAGACCGGAATCACCTTCCGGACACGCCGGAACCACCTGCTCGACTCGCCAGAACCACCTGCCGGACACGCCAAAATCACCTGCCGGCTACGCCAGAACCACTGGGCAGAGACTCCGGAACCACCTCCAGGACAGACCGGAATCACCTGCCGGACACGCCGGGACCACCTGCTTGACTCGCGAGAACCACCTGCCGGACACGCCAAAATCACCAGCCGGCTACTCCACAACCACTTGTCGGACACTCCAGAATCACCTGCCGGGCATGTTGGAACCACCTCTCAGAGGTGCCACAACAACATGCTGGAGACTGCGGAAGCACCTGCTGAGAAGGCCGGAAGTTCCTGATCCACTCCACAAAACCACCTGCTGGACACGCCAAAATCACCTGCCGGCTACGCCACAACCAGTTGGTGAACACTTCGGAATCAACTGCCGGGCTTGCTGGAAGCACCTGCCGGTCACGCCAATATCACCTGCCAGCTACGCCAGAACCGCTTGGCGGACACTCCGGAAACACCTGTCGGGCCTGCCAGAACCACATCTCAGACGTGCCAGAACCATGTGCCCGAGATGCCGGAACCACACCCCGAACAGACTGAAACCACCTGCCAGACCCGCCTGAACCACCTGCCGAGCACACTGGAACCACCTGCTCGACTCGCCGGAACCACCTACCTGACACGCAAAAACCACCGGCCGGGTATGCCAGAACCACTTGGTGGTCACTCCGGAATCATCTGCCAGACATGCCAGAAGCAGCTCTCAGACACACCAGAACAACCTGCCAGAGACGCCAGAAGCACCTGCTGAGCATGCCTGAGCCACGTGCTCGACTCGCAAGAAACACCTGCCAGACACGCCAAAATCACCTGCCTGCTACACCAGAAGCACTTGGCAGACAAGCCAGAATCACGAGAAGGGCATGCCGTCACAATCTCTCAGACGTGCCAGAACCTCGTGCTGGACACCCCAGAACACCCTGCCGGACAGACCGGAACCACCTGCCGGACACGCCGGAACCACCGGTGCGACTCGCCGGAACCACCCCCGGACATGCAAAATCACCTGCCGGCTACGCCAGAAACACTTGGCGAACACACCGGAATCACCTGCCGGGCATGTCGGAAGCACCTCTCAGACATGTCAGAACCACGTGCCAAGGACACCGGAAGCACCTGCCGAGCACGCCGGAACCACCTGCTTGACTCGCCAGAACCACCTGCCGCACACGCCAAAATCACCTGCCAGGTATGCCAGAACCACTTTTTGGACACTCCGAAATCATCTGCCGGACATGCCAGAACCAGCTCTCAGACACACCAGAACCACATGCCGGACACGCCGGAAGCACCTGCTGAGCATGCCTGAGCCACCTGCTCGACTCGCAAGAAACACCTGCCGGACACGCCAAAATCACCTGCCGAGTACGCCAGAACCACTTGGCGGACACTCCGGAATCACAGGTCGGGCATGCCGGAACCACCTCTCAGACTTGCCAGAACCATGTTCCGGACACGCCGGTACCACCTGCCGAGTATGCCGGAACCACCTGATCCACTCCCGAGGACCACCTGCTGGACACGCCAAAATCACCTGCTGGCTACGCCAGAACCACTCGGCAGACACTCCGGAATAAGCTGCCGGGCATGCCGGAACCACCTCTTAGACATGCCAGAAGGACGTGTCGGACACGCCGGAAACACCTACCGGACAGACCGGAACCACCTGCCAGACATCCGGGAACCACCTGCCGAGCACGATGGAACCACCTGCCGGACACGCCAAAATCACCTGCGGGGTACACCAGAACGACTTGGAGAACTCTCCGGGATGACCTGCCGGGCATGCTGGAACCACCTCTCAGACGTACCAGAAGCACGTTGCGGACACCCCAGCACCACCTGCCGGACAGACCACAACCACCTGCCGGACAGGCCGGAACCACCGGCTCGACCCGCCGGAACCACCGCCGGACATGCAAAATCACCTGCCGGCTATGCCAGAACCACTTGGCGAACACTCCGGAATCACCTGCCGGGCATGCCGGAACCACCTCTCAGACATGCCAGAACCACGTGCCAATGACCCCGGAAGCACCTGCCGAGCACGCCGGAACCACCTGCTCGGCTCGCCAGAACCACCTGCCGGACACGCCAAAATCACCTGCCGGCTACGCCACAACCTCTCGGCAGGCACTCCGGTATCAGCTGCCGGGCATGCCGGAACCATCTCTCAGAGGTGCCAGAACCACATGCCGGAGAGACTGGAAGCAACTGCCGAACTCGCCGGAAACACCTGCTGGACATGCCGGAACCACCTGCCTGACAGTCCAAAATCATATGCCGGCTATGCCAAAACCACTTGGTGGACACTCCAGAATCACCTGGAGGGCATGCCGGAACCACGTCATGGACAGACTGCAAACACCTGCCGGACACGCCAGAACCACCTTCTCGACTCGCCAGAACCACCTGCCGGACACGCCAAAATCACCTGCCGGCTACGCCACAACCAGTTGGTGAACACTTCGGAATCACCTGCCGCGCTTGCCAGAACCACCTGCCGGTCACGGCAAAATCACCTGCCGGCTACGCCAGAACCACTCGGCAGAGACTCCGGAACCACCTCCAGGACAGACCGGAATCACCTTCCGGACACGCCGGAACCACCTGCTCGACTCGCCAGAACCACCTGCCGGACACGCCAAAATCACCTGCCGGCTACGCCAGAACCACTGGGCAGAGACTCCGGAACCACCTCCAGGACAGACCGGAATCACCTGCCGGACACGCCGGGACCACCTGCTTGACTCGCGAGAACCACCTGCCGGACACGCCAAAATCACCAGCCGGCTACTCCACAACCACTTGTCGGACACTCCAGAATCACCTGCCGGGCATGTTGGAACCACCTCTCAGAGGTGCCACAACAACATGCTGGAGACTGCGGAAGCACCTGCTGAGAAGGCCGGAAGTTCCTGATCCACTCCACAAAACCACCTGCTGGACACGCCAAAATCACCTGCCGGCTACGCCACAACCAGTTGGTGAACACTTCGGAATCAACTGCCGGGCTTGCTGGAAGCACCTGCCGGTCACGCCAATATCACCTGCCAGCTACGCCAGAACTGCTTGGCGGACACTCCGGAAACACCTGTCGGGCCTGCCAGAACCACATCTCAGACGTGCCAGAACCATGTGCCCGAGATGCCGGAACCACACCCCGAACAGACTGAAACCACCTGCCAGACCCGCCTGAACCACCTGCCGAGCACACTGGAACCACCTGCTCGACTCGCCGGAACCACCTACCTGACACGCAAAAACCACCGGCCGGGTATGCCAGAACCACTTGGTGGTCACTCCGGAATCATCTGCCAGACATGCCAGAAGCAGCTCTCAGACACACCAGAACAACCTGCCAGAGACGCCAGAAGCACCTGCTGAGCATGCCTGAGCCACGTGCTCGACTCGCAAGAAACACCTGCCAGACACGCCAAAATCACCTGCCTGCTACACCAGAAGCACTTGGCAGACAAGCCAGAATCACGAGAAGGGCATGCCGTCACAATCTCTCAGACGTGCCAGAACCTCGTGCTGGACACCCCAGAACACCCTGCCGGACAGACCGGAACCACCTGCCGGACACGCCGGAACCACCGGTGCGACTCGCCGGAACCACCCCCGGACATGCAAAATCACCTGCCGGCTACGCCAGAAACACTTGGCGAACACACCGGAATCACCTGCCGGGCATGTCGGAAGCACCTCTCAGACATGTCAGAACCACGTGCCAAGGACACCGGAAGCACCTGCCGAGCACGCCGGAACCACCTGCTTGACTCGCCAGAACCACCTGCCGCACACGCCAAAATCACCTGCCAGGTATGCCAGAACCACTTTTTGGACACTCCGAAATCATCTGCCGGACATGCCAGAACCAGCTCTCAGACACACCAGAACCACATGCCGGACACGCCGGAAGCACCTGCTGAGCATGCCTGAGCCACCTGCTCGACTCGCAAGAAACACCTGCCGGACACGCCAAAATCACCTGCCGAGTACGCCAGAACCACTTGGCGGACACTCCGGAATCACAGGTCGGGCATGCCGGAACCACCTCTCAGACTTGCCAGAACCATGTTCCGGACACGCCGGTACCACCTGCCGAGTATGCCGGAACCACCTGATCCACTCCCGAGGACCACCTGCTGGACACGCCAAAATCACCTGCTGGCTACGCCAGAACCACTCGGCAGACACTCCGGAATAAGCTGCCGGGCATGCCGGAACCACCTCTTAGACATGCCAGAAGGACGTGTCGGACACGCCGGAAACACCTACCGGACAGACCGGAACCACCTGCCAGACATCCGGGAACCACCTGCCGAGCACGATGGAACCACCTGCCGGACACGCCAAAATCACCTGCGGGGTACACCAGAACGACTTGGAGAACTCTCCGGGATGACCTGCCGGGCATGCTGGAACCACCTCTCAGACGTACCAGAAGCACGTTGCGGACACCCCAGCACCACCTGCCGGACAGACCACAACCACCTGCCGGACAGGCCGGAACCACCGGCTCGACCCGCCGGAACCACCGCCGGACATGCAAAATCACCTGCCGGCTATGCCAGAACCACTTGGCGAACACTCCGGAATCACCTGCCGGGCATGCCGGAACCACCTCTCAGACATGCCAGAACCACGTGCCAATGACCCCGGAAGCACCTGCCGAGCACGCCGGAACCACCTGCTCGGCTCGCCAGAACCACCTGCCGGACACGCCAAAATCACCTGCCGGCTACGCCACAACCTCTCGGCAGGCACTCCGGTATCAGCTGCCGGGCATGCCGGAACCATCTCTCAGAGGTGCCAGAACCACATGCCGGAGAGACTGGAAGCAACTGCCGAACTCGCCGGAAACACCTGCTGGACATGCCGGAACCACCTGCCTGACAGTCCAAAATCATATGCCGGCTATGCCAAAACCACTTGGTGGACACTCCAGAATCACCTGGAGGGCATGCCGGAACCACGTCATGGACAGACTGCAAACACCTGCCGGACACGCCAGAACCACCTTCTCGACTCGCCAGAACCACCTGCCGGACACGCCAAAATCACCTGCCGGCTACGCCACAACCAGTTGGTGAACACTTCGGAATCACCTGCCGCGCTTGCCAGAACCACCTGCCGGTCACGGCAAAATCACCTGCCGGCTATGCCAGAACCACTCGGCAGAGACTCCGGAACCACCTCCAGGACAGACCGGAATCACCTTCCGGACACGCCGGAACCACCTGCTCGACTCGCCAGAACCACCTGCCGGACACGCCAAAATCACCTGCCGGCTACGCCAGAACCACTGGGCAGAGACTCCGGAACCACCTCCAGGACAGACCGGAATCACCTGCCGGACACGCCGGGACCACCTGCTTGACTCGCGAGAACCACCTGCCGGACACGCCAAAATCACCTGCCAGGTACGCCAGAACCGCTTGGCGGACACTCCGGAAACACCTGTCGGGCCTGCCAGAACCACATCTCAGACGTGCCAGAACCATGTGCCCGAGATGCCGGAACCACACCCCGAACAGACTGAAACCACCTGCCAGACCCGCCTGAACCACCTGCCGAGCACACTGGAACCACCTGCTCGACTCGCCGGAACCACCTACCTGACACGCAAAAACCACCGGCCGGGTATGCCAGAACCACTTGGTGGTCACTCCGGAATCATCTGCCAGACATGCCAGAAGCAGCTCTCAGACACACCAGAACAACCTGCCAGAGACGCCAGAAGCACCTGCTGAGCATGCCTGAGCCACGTGCTCGACTCGCAAGAAACACCTGCCAGACACGCCAAAATCACCTGCCTGCTACACCAGAAGCACTTGGCAGACAAGCCAGAATCACGAGAAGGGCATGCCGTCACAATCTCTCAGACGTGCCAGAACCTCGTGCTGGACACCCCAGAACACCCTGCCGGACAGACCGGAACCACCTGCCGGACACGCCGGAACCACCGGTGCGACTCGCCGGAACCACCCCCGGACATGCAAAATCACCTGCCGGCTACGCCAGAAACACTTGGCGAACACACCGGAATCACCTGCCGGGCATGTCGGAAGCACCTCTCAGACATGTCAGAACCACGTGCCAAGGACACCGGAAGCACCTGCCGAGCACGCCGGAACCACCTGCTTGACTCGCCAGAACCACCTGCCGCACACGCCAAAATCACCTGCCAGGTATGCCAGAACCACTTTTTGGACACTCCGAAATCATCTGCCGGACATGCCAGAACCAGCTCTCAGACACACCAGAACCACATGCCGGACACGCCGGAAGCACCTGCTGAGCATGCCTGAGCCACCTGCTCGACTCGCAAGAAACACCTGCCGGACACGCCAAAATCACCTGCCGAGTACGCCAGAACCACTTGGCGGACACTCCGGAATAAGCTGCCGGGCATGCCGGAACCACCTCTTAGACATGCCAGAAGGACGTGTCGGACACGCCGGAAACACCTACCGGACAGACCGGAACCACCTGCCAGACATCCGGGAACCACCTGCCGAGCACGATGGAACCACCTGCCGGACACGCCAAAATCACCTGCGGGGTACACCAGAACGACTTGGAGAACTCTCCGGGATGACCTGCCGGGCATGCTGGAACCACCTCTCAGACGTACCAGAAGCACGTTGCGGACACCCCAGCACCACCTGCCGGACAGACCACAACCACCTGCCGGACAGGCCGGAACCACCGGCTCGACCCGCCGGAACCACCGCCGGACATGCAAAATCACCTGCCGGCTATGCCAGAACCACTTGGCGAACACTCCGGAATCACCTGCCGGGCATGCCGGAACCACCTCTCAGACATGCCAGAACCACGTGCCAATGACCCCGGAAGCACCTGCCGAGCACGCCGGAACCACCTGCTCGGCTCGCCAGAACCACCTGCCGGACACGCCAAAATCACCTGCCGGCTACGCCACAACCTCTCGGCAGGCACTCCGGTATCAGCTGCCGGGCATGCCGGAACCATCTCTCAGAGGTGCCAGAACCACATGCCGGAGAGACTGGAAGCAACTGCCGAACTCGCCGGAAACACCTGCTGGACATGCCGGAACCACCTGCCTGACAGTCCAAAATCATATGCCGGCTATGCCAAAACCACTTGGTGGACACTCCAGAATCACCTGGAGGGCATGCCGGAACCACGTCATGGACAGACTGCAAACACCTGCCGGACACGCCAGAACCACCTTCTCGACTCGCCAGAACCACCTGCCGGACACGCCAAAATCACCTGCCGGCTACGCCACAACCAGTTGGTGAACACTTCGGAATCACCTGCCGCGCTTGCCAGAACCACCTGCCGGTCACGGCAAAATCACCTGCCGGCTACGCCAGAACCACTCGGCAGAGACTCCGGAACCACCTCCAGGACAGACCGGAATCACCTTCCGGACACGCCGGAACCACCTGCTCGACTCGCCAGAACCACCTGCCGGACACGCCAAAATCACCTGCCGGCTACGCCAGAACCACTGGGCAGAGACTCCGGAACCACCTCCAGGACAGACCGGAATCACCTGCCGGACACGCCGGGACCACCTGCTTGACTCGCGAGAACCACCTGCCGGACACGCCAAAATCACCAGCCGGCTACTCCACAACCACTTGTCGGACACTCCAGAATCACCTGCCGGGCATGTGGGAACCACCTCTCAGAGGTGCCACAACAACATGCTGGAGACTGCGGAAGCACCTGCTGAGAAGGCCGGAACCACCTGATCCACTCCCGAGGACCACCTGCTGGACACGCCAAAATCACCTGCTGGCTACGCCAGAACCACTCGGCAGACACTCCGGAATAAGCTGCCGGGCATGCCGGAACCACCCCTTAGACATGCCAGAAGGACGTGTCGGACACGCCGGAAACACCTACCGGACCGACCGGAACCACCTGCCAGACATCCCGGAACCACTTGCCGAGCACGCCGGAGCCGCCTGCTCGATAGGCCGAAACCACCTGCCAGACAGGCCAAAATCAACAGCTGGCTATGCCTGAACCACCTGGCGGACAGTCCAAAATCACCTGCCTGGCATGCAGGAACCACCTCTCAGACGTAACAGAACCACGTTCCGGACACGCTGGAACCACATCCTGGACAGACTGGAACCACCTGCCGAGCTCGCCGGAACCACCTGCTCGACTGGCAGGACAATCGTGCCGGACACGCCAAAAGGAACTGCCGGCTACACCAGAACCACTTAACCGACACTCCAGAATCACCTGCCTGGCATGCCAGAACCACCTCTCAGACGTGCCAGAAGCACGTGCCGGACATGCCGGAACGACCTACGGGACAGACCGGAACCACCTGCCTGACATGCCCGAACCACCTGCCGAGCACGCCAGAGCCACCTGCTCCCATTGCCGGAACCACCTGCCAGACAGGCCAAAATCAACAGCTGGCTGTGCGAGAACCACCTGGGGGACAGTCCGGAATCACCTGCCAGCCATGGCAGAACCACCTCTCAGACGTACCAGAACCACGTGCCGGACAATCTGGAAACACGTACTGGACAGACTGGAAACACCTGCCGGCCACGCCTGAACCACCTGCCGAGCACGATGGAACCACCTGCCGGACACGCCAAAATCACCTGCGGGGTACACCAGAACCACTTGGAGAACTCTCCGGGATGACCTGCCGGGCATGCTGGAACCACCTCTCAGACGTACCAGAAGCACGTGGCGGACACCCCAGCACCACCTGCCGGACAGACCGCAACCACCTGCCGGACAGGCCGGAACCACCGGCTCGACCGCCGGAACCACCGCCGGACATGCAAAATCACCTGCCGGCTACGCCAGAACCACTTGGCGAACACTCCGGAATCACCTGCCGGGCATGCCGGAACCACCTCTCAGACATGCCAGAACCACGTGCCAATGACCCCGGAAGCACCTGCCGAGCACGCCGGAACCACCTGCTCGACTCGCAAGAACGACCTGCCGGACACGCCAAAATCACCTGTCGGCTACGCCACAACCACTCGGCAGGCACTCCGGTATCAGCTGCCGGGCATGCCGGAACCACCTGGTCCACTCCCGAGGACCTCCTGCTGGACACACCAAAATCACCTGCTGGCTACGCCAGAACCACGCGGCAGACACTCCGGAATAACCTGCCGGTCATGCCGGAACCACCTCTTAGACATGCCAGAAGGACGTGTCGGACACGCCGGAAACACCTACCGGACAGACCGGAACCACCTGCCAGACATCCCGGAACCACCTGCCGAGCACGCCGGAGCCACCTGCTCGATAGGCCGGAACCACCTGCCAGACAGGCCAAAATCACCAGCCGGCTACTCCACAACCACTTGTCGGACACTCCAGAATCACCTGCCGGGCATGTTGGAACCACCTCTCAGAGGTGCCACAACAACATGCTGGAGACTGCGGAAGCACCTGCTGAGAAGGCCGGAAGTTCCTGATCCACTCCACAGAACCACCTGCTGGACACGCCAAAATCACCTGCCGGCTACGCCACAACCAGTTGGTGAACACTTCGGAATCAACTGCCGGGCTTGCTGGAAGCACCTGCCGGTCACACCAATATCACCTGCCAGCTACGCCAGAACCGCTTGGCGGACACTCCGGAAACACCTGTCGGGCCTGCCAGAACCACATCTCAGACGTGCCAGAACCATGTGCCCGAGATGCCGGAACCACACCCCGAACAGACTGAAACCACCTGCCAGACCCGCCTGAACCACCTGCCGAGCACACTGGAACCACCTGCTCGACTCGCCGGAACCACCTACCTGACACGCAAAAACCACCGGCCGGGTATGCCAGAACCACTTGGTGGTCACTCCGGAATCATCTGCCAGACATGCCAGAAGCAGCTCTCAGACACACCAGAACAACCTGCCAGAGACGCCAGAAGCACCTGCTGAGCATGCCTGAGCCACCTGCTCGACTCGCAGGAAACACCTGCCAGACGCGCCAAAATGACCTGCCTGCTACACCTGAAGCACTTGGCAGACAAGCCGGAATCACGTGAAGGGCCTGCCGTCACAATCTCTCAGACGTGCCAGAACCTCGTGCCGGACACCCCAGAACACCCTGCCGGACAGACCGGAACCACCTGCCGGACACGCCGGAACCACCGGCGCGACTCGCCGCAACCACCCCCGGACATGCAAAATCACCTGCCGGCTATGCCAGAAACACTTGGCGAACACACCGGAATCACCTGCCGGGCATGTCGGAAGCACCTCTCAGACATGTCAGAACCACGTGCCAAGGACACCGGAAGCACCTGCCGAGCACGCCGGAACCACCTGCTTGACTCGCCAGAACCACCTGCCGCACACGCCAAAATCACCTGCCAGGTATGCCAGAACCACTTTTTGGACACTCCGAAATCATCTGCCGGACATGCCAGAACCAGCTCTCAGACACACCAGAACCCCATGCCGGACACGCCGGAAGCACCTGCTGAGCATGCCTGAGCCACCTGCTCGACTCGCAAGAAACACCTGCCGGACACGCCAAAATCACCTGCCGAGTACGCCAGAACCACTTGGCGGACACTCCGGAATCACAGGTCGGGCATGCCGGAACCACCTCTCAGACTTGCCAGAACCATGTTCCGGACACGCCGGTACCACCTGCCGAGTATGCCGGAACCACCTGATCCACTCCCGAGGACCACCTGCTGGACACGCCAAAATCACCTGCTGGCTACGCCAGAACCACTCGGCAGACACTCCGGAATAACCTGCCGGGCATGCCGGAACCACCTCTTAGACATGCCAGAAGGACGTGTCGGACACGCCGGAAACACCTACCGGACAGACCGGAACCACCTGCCAGACATCCGGGAACCACCTGCCGAGCACGCTGGAGCCGCCTGCTCGATAGGCCGAAACCACCTGCCAGACAGGCCAAAATCAACAGCTGGCTATGCCTGAACCACGTGGCGGACAGTCCAAAATCACCTGCCTGGCATGCAGGAACCACCTCTCAGACGTAACAGAACCACGTTCCGGACACGCTGGAACCACATCCTGGACAGACTGGAACCACCTGCCGAGCTCGCCGGAACCACCTGCTCGACTGGCAGGACAATCGTGCCGGACACGCCAAAAGGAACTGCCGGCTACACCAGAACCACTTAACCGACACTCCAGAATCACCTGCCTGGCATGCCAGAACCACCTCTCAGACGTACCAGAACCACGTGCCGGACAATCTGGAAACACGTACTGGACAGACTGGAACCACCTGCCGGCCACGCCTGAACCACCTGCCGAGCACGACGGAACCACCTGCCGGACACGCCAAAATCACCTGCGGGCTACTCCACAACCACTTGGAGGACTCTCCGGGATGACCTGCCGGGCATGCTGGAACCACCTCTCAGATGCGCCAGAACCATGTGGCAGAGAGTCCGGAATCAACTGTTGGGCAAGTGGAACAACCTCTGAGATGTACCAGAACCAACTGCCGGACACGCCAAAATCACCTGCCGGCTACGCCAGAACCACTTGGCGGACACTCCGGAATCAGCTGCCGGGCATGCCAGCACAACCTCTCAGAAGTGCCAGAAGCACGTGCCGGACAGGCTGGAACCATCTCCCGGACAGACTGGAACCACAGGAAACACTCGCCAGAACCACCTGCTTGACTCACCGGTCCCACCTGCAGGACACACCAAAATCACCTGCCCACTACACCAGAACCACTTGGGGCACAAACCGGAATCACGTGAAGGGCATGCCGGCACAACCTCACAGACGTGCCAGAACCTCCTGCCGGAAACCTCAGAACCACCTGCCAGACAGACTGCAACCACCTGCCAGACACGCGGGAACCACCGGCTCGACCCGCCGGAACCCCTGCCAGACATGCAAAATCACCTGCCGGCTACACCAGAACCACTTGGCAAACACTCCAGAATCACCTGCCTGGCATGCCAGAACCACCTCTCACACGTTCCAGAAGCACGTGCCGGACATGCCTGAACGACCTATCGAACAGAACGGAACCACCTGCCAGACACGCCGGAACCACCTGCTGAACACGCCACAGCCACCCGCTCGACTCGCCGGATCCACCGGCCGGACAGGCCAATATCAACTGCTGGCTATGCCAGAACCACCTGGGGGACAGTCCGGAATCACCTGCCAGCCATGGCGGAACCACCTCTCAGACGTACAAGAACCACGTGCCGGACAAGCTGGAAACACTTACTGGACAGACTGGAACCACCTGCCGGCCACGCCTGAACCACCTGCCGAGCACGATGGAACCACCTGCCGGACACGCCAAAATCACCTGCGGGGTACACCAGAACCACTTGGAGAACTCTCCGGGATGACCTGCCGGGCATGCTGGAACCACCTCTCAGACGTACCAGAAGCACGTGGCGGACACCCCAGCACCAACTGCCGGACAGACCGCAACCACCTGCCGGACAGGCCGGAACCACCGGCTCGACCCGCCGGAACCACCGCCGGACATGCAAAATCACCTGCCGGCTATGCCAGAACCACTTGGCGAACACTCCGGAATCACCTGCCGGGCATGCCGGAACCACCTCTCAGACATGCCAGAACCACGTGCCAATGACCCCGGAAGCACCTGTCGAGCACGCCGGAACCACCTGCTCGACTCGCCAGAACCACCTGCCGGACACGCCAAAATCACCTGCCGGCTACGCCACAACCACTCGGCAGGCACTCCGGTATCAGCTGCCGGGCATGCCGGAACCACCTCTCAGAGGTGCCAGAACCACATGCCGGAGAGACTGGAAGCAACTGCCGAACTCGCCGGAAACACCTGCTGGACATGCCGGAACCACCTGCCTGACAGTCCAAAATCATATGCCGGCTATGCCAAAACCACTTGGTGGACACTCCAGAATCACCTGGAGGGCATGCCGGAACCACGTCATGGACAGACTGCAAACACCTGCCGGACACGCCAGAACCACCTTCTCGACTCGCCAGAACCACCTGCCGGACACGCCAAAATCACCTGCCGGCTACGCCACAACCAGTTGGTGAACACTTCGGAATCACCTGCCGCGCTTGCCAGAACCACCTGCTGGTCACGGCAAAATCACCTGCCGGCTACGCCAGAACCACTCGGCAGAGACTCCGGAACCACCTCCAGGACAGACCGGAATCACCTGCCGGACACGCCGGAACCACCTGCTCGACTCGCCAGAACCACCTGCCGGACACGCCAAAATCACCTGCCGGCTACGCCAGAACCACTGGGCAGAGACTCCGGAACCACCTCCAGGACAGACCGGAATCACCTGCCGGACACGCCGGGACCACCTGCTTGACTCGCGAGAACCACCTGCCGGACACGCCAAAATCACCAGCCGGCTACTCCACAACCACTTGTCGGACACTCCAGAATCACCTGCCGGGCATGTTGGAACCACCTCTCAGAGGTGCCACAACAACATGCTGGAGACTGCGGAAGCACCTGCTGAGAAGGCCGGAAGTTCCTGATCCACTCCACAAAACCACCTGCTGGACACGCCAAAATCACCTGCCGGCTACGCCACAACCAGTTGGTGAACACTTCGGAATCAACTGCCGGGCTTGCTGGAAGCACCTGCCGGTCACGCCAATATCACCTGCCAGCTACGCCAGAACCGCTTGGCGGACACTCCGGAAACACCTGTCGGGCCTGCCAGAACCACATCTCAGACGTGCCAGAACCATGTGCCCGAGATGCCGGAACCACACCCCGAACAGACTGAAACCACCTGCCAGACCCGCCTGAACCACCTGCCGAGCACACTGGAACCACCTGCTCGACTCGCCGGAACCACCTACCTGACACGCAAAAACCACCGGCCGGGTATGCCAGAACCACTTGGTGGTCACTCCGGAATCATCTGCCAGACATGCCAGAAGCAGCTCTCAGACACACCAGAACAACCTGCCAGAGACGCCAGAAGCACCTGCTGAGCATGCCTGAGCCACGTGCTCGACTCGCAAGAAACACCTGCCAGACACGCCAAAATCACCTGCCTGCTACACCAGAAGCACTTGGCAGACAAGCCAGAATCACGAGAAGGGCATGCCGTCACAATCTCTCAGACGTGCCAGAACCTCGTGCTGGACACCCCAGAACACCCTGCCGGACAGACCGGAACCACCTGCCGGACACGCCGGAACCACCGGCGCGACTCGCCGGAACCACCCCCGGACATGCAAAATCACCTGCCGGCTACGCCAGAAACACTTGGCGAACACTCCGGAATCACCTGCCGGGCATGTCGGAAGCACCTCTCAGACATGTCAGAACCACGTGCCAAGGACACCGGAAGCACCTGCCGAGCACGCCGGAACCACCTGCTCGACTCGCAAGAACCACCTGCCGCACACGCCAAAATCACCTGCCAGGTATGCCAGAACCACTTTTTGGACACTCCGAAATCATCTGCCGGACATGCCAGAACCAGCTCTCAGACACACCAGAACCACATGCCGGACACGCCGGAAGCACCTGCTGAGCATGCCTGAGCCACCTGCTCGACTCGCAAGAAACACCTGCCGGACACGCCAAAATCACCTGCCGAGTACGCCAGAAACACTTGGCGGACACTCCGGAATCACAGGTCGGGCGTGCCGGAACCACCTCTCAGACTTGCCAGAACCATGTTCCGGACACGCCGGTACCACCTGCCGAGTATGCCGGAACCACCTGATCCACTCCCGAGGACCACCTGCTGGACACGCCAAAATCACCTGCTGGCTATGCCGGAACCACTCGGCAGACACTCCGGAATAAGCTGCCGGGCATGCCGGAACCACCTCTTAGACATGCCAGAAGGACGTGTCGGACACGCCGGAAACACCTACCGGACAGACCGGAACCACCTGCCAGACATCCCGGAACCACATGCCGAGCACGCCGGAGCCGCCTGCTCGATAGGCCGGAACCACCTGCCAGACAGGCCAAAATCAACAGCTGGCTATGCTAGAACCACGTGGCGGACAGTCCAAAATCACCTGCCTGGCATGCAGGAACCACCTCTCAGACGTGACAGAACCAAGTTCCGGACACGCTGGAACCACATCCTGGACAGACTGGAACCACCTGCCGAGCTCACCGGAACCACCTGCTCGACTGGCAGGACAATCGTGCCGGACACGCCAAAAGGAACTGCCGGCTACACCAGAACCACTTAACCGACACTCCAGAATCACCTGCCTGGCATGCCAGAACCACCTTTCAGACGTGCCAGAAGCACGTGCCGGACATGCCGGAACGACCTACGGGACAGACCGGAACCACCTGCCTGACATGCCCGAACCACCTGCCGAGCACGCCAGAGCCACCTGCTCCCCTTGCCGGAACCACCTGCCAGACAGGCCAAAATCAACAGCTGGCTGTGCGAGAACCACCTGGGGGACAGTCCGGAATCACCTGCCAGCCATGGCGGAACCACCTCTCAGACGTACCAGAACCACGTGCCGGACAATCTGGAAACACGTACTGGACAGACTGGAACCACCTGCCGGCCACGCCTGAACCACCTGCCGAGCACGACGGAACCACCTGCCGGACACGCCAAAATCACCTGCGGGCTACTCCACAACCACTTGGAGGACTCTCCGGGATGACCTGCCGGGCATGCTGGAACCACCTCTCAGACGCGCCAGAACCATGTGGCAGAGAGTCCGGAATCACCTGTTGGGCATGTGGAACCACCTCTGATACGTACCAGAACCACCTGCCGGACACGCCAAAATCACCTGCCGGCTACGCCAGAACCACTTGGCGGACACTCCGGAATCAGCTGCCGGGCATGCCAGCACAAACTCTCAGAAGTGCCAGAAGCACGTGCCAGACAGGCTGGAACCATCTCCCGGACAGACTGGAACCACAGGAAACACTCGCCGGAACCACCTGCTTGACTCACCGGTCCCACCTGCAGGACACACCAAAATCACCTGCCCGCTACACCAGAACCACTTGGGGCACAAGCCGGAATCACGTGAAGGGCATGCCGGCACAACCTCACAGACGTGCCAGAACCTCCTGCCGGACACCTCAGAACCACCTGCCAGACAGACTGCAACCACCTGCCGGACACGCGGGAACCACCGGCTCGACCCGCCGGAACCCCTGCCAGACATGCAAAATCACCTGCCGGCTACACCAGAACCACTTGGCAAACACTCCGGAATCACCTGCCAGGCATGCCGGAACCACCTCTCAGACATGCCAGAACCACGTGCCAATGACACCAGAAGCACATGCCGAGCATGCCGGAACCACCTGCTCGACTCGCCAGAACCACGTGCCAGTCATGCAAATATCACCTGCCGGCTTCGCCACAACCAGTTGGTGAACACTTCCCCATCACCTGCCGGGCTTGCTGGAACCACCTGCCGGTCATGTCAAAATCACCTGCCAACTACGCCAGAACCACTTGTCGACACTGCGGAAACACCTGTCGGGCCGGCCAGAACTACATCTCAGACGTGCCAGAACCTTGTGCGTGTGATGCCGGAACCACACCCCGAACAGACGGAGACCACCTGCCAGACCCGCCTGAACCACCTGCCGAGCACGCCGGAGCCACCTGTTCGACTCACCGGAAGCACCTGCCAGACAGGCCAAAATCAACAGCTGGCTATGCGAGAAGCATCTGGCGGACAGTCCGGAATCACCTGCCGGGCATGCAGGAACCACCTCTCAGATGTAACGGAACCACGAGCCGGACACGCTGGAACCACGTCCTGGACAGACTGGAACCACCTGCCGAGCACTCCGGAACCACCTGCTCGACTCGCACGACCCACGTGCTGGACACGCCAAAATGAACTTTCGGCTAGACCAGAACCACTTACCCGACACTCCAGAATCACCTGCCTGGCATGCCAGAACCACCTCTCACACGTTCCAGAAGCACGTGCCGGACATGCCGGAATGACCTATCAGACAGAACGGAACCACCTGCCAGACACGCCGGAACCACCTGCTGAACACGCCACAGCCACCTGCTCGACTCGCCGGATCCACCGGCCGGACAGGCCAATATCAACTGCTGGCTATGCCAGAACCACCTGGGGGACAGTCCGGAATCACCTGCCAGCCATGGTGGAACCACCTCTCAGACGTACCAGAACCACGTGCCGGACAAGCTGGAAACACTTACTGGACAGACTGGAACCACCTGCCGGCCACGCCTGAACCACCTGCCGAGCACGATGGAACCACCTGCCGGACACGCCAAAATCACCTGCGGGGTACACCAGAACCACTTGGAGAACTCTCCGGGATGACCTGCCGGGCATGCTGGAACCACCTCTCAGACGTACCAGAAGCACGTGGCGGACAACACAGCACCACCTGCCGGACAGACCGCAACCACCTGCCGGACAGGCCGGAACCACCGGCTCGACCCGCCGGAACCACCGCCGGACATGCAAAATCACCTGCCGGCTACGCCAGAACCACTTGGCGAACACTCCGGAATCACCTGCCGGGCATGCCGGAACCACCTCTCAGACATGCCAGAACCACGTGCCAATGACCCCGGAAGCACCTGCCGAGCACACCGGAACCACCTGCTCGACTCGCCAGAACCACCTGCCGGACACGCCAAAATCACCTGCCGGCTACGCCACAACCACTCGGCAGGCACTCCGGTATCAGCTGCCGGGCATGCCGGAACCACCTCTCAGAGGTGCCAGAACCACATGCCGGAGAGACTGGAAGCAACTGCCGAACTCGCCGGAAACACCTGCTGGACATGCCGGAACCACCTGCCTGACAGTCCAAAATCATATGCCGGCAATGCCAAAACCACTTGGTGGACACTCCAGAATCACCTGGAGGGCATGCCGGAACCACGTCATGGACAGACTGCAAACACCTGCCGGACACGCCAGAACCACCTTCTCGACTCGCCAGAACCACCTGCCGGACACGCCAAAATCACCTGCCGGCTACGCCACAACCAGTTGGTGAACACTTCGGATTCACCTGCCGCGCTTGCCGGAACCACCTGCCGGTCACGCCAAAATCACCTGCCGGCTACGCCAGAACCACTCGGCAGAGACTCCGGAACCACCTCCAGGACAGACCGGAATCACCTGCCGGACACGCCGGAACCACCTGCTCGACTCGCCAGAAACACCTGCCAGACACGCCAAAATCACCTGCCTGCTACACCAGAAGCACTTGGCAGACAAGCCGGAATCACGTGAAGTGCATGCCGTCACAATCTCTCAGACGTGCCAGAACCTTGTGCCGGACACCCCAGAACACCCTGCCGGACAGACCGGAACCACCTGCCGGACACGCCGGAACCACCGGCGCGACTCACCGGAACCACCCCCGGACATGCAAAATCACCTGCCGGCTACGCCAGAAACACTTGGCGAACACTCCGGAATCACCTGCCGGGCATGCCGGAAGCACCTCTCAGACATGCCAGAACCACGTGCCAATGACACCGGAAGCACCTGCCGAGCACGCCGGAACCACCTGCTCGACTCGCCGGAACCACCTGCCGGACACGCAAAAATCACCTGCCGGCTACGCCACAACCACTCGGCAGACACTCCGGTATCAGCTGCCGGGCATGCCGGAACCACCTGCTGAACACGCCACAGCCACCTGCTCGACTCGCCGGATCCACAGTCCGGACAGGCCAATATCAACTGCTGGCTATGCCAGAACCACCTGGGGGACAGTCCGGAATCACCTGCCAGCCATGGCGGAACCACCTCTTAGACGTACAAGAACCACGTGCCGGACAAGATGGAAACACTTACTGGACAGACTGGAACCACCTGCCGGCCATGCCTGAACCACCTGCCGAGCTCGACGGAACCACCTGCCGGACACGCCAAAATCAACTGCGGGGTACACCAGAACCACTTGGAAAACTCTCCGGGATGACCTGCCGGGCATGCTGGAACCACCTCTCAGACGTACCAGAAGCACGTGGCGGACACCCCAGCACCACCTGCCGGACAGACGGCAACCACCTGCCGGACAGGCCGGAACCACCGGCTCGACCCGCCGGAACCACCGCCGGACATGCAAAATCACCTGCCGGCTACGCCAGAACCACTTGGCGAACACTCCGGAATCACCTGCCGGGCATGCCGGAACCACCTCTCAGACATGCCAGAACCACGTGCCAATGACCACGCCGGAACCACCTGCTCGACTCGCCGGAACCACCTACCTGACACGCAAAAACCACCGGCCGGGTATGCCAGAACCACTTGGTGGTCACTCCGGAATCATCTGCCAGACATGCCAGAAGCAGCTCTCAGACACACCAGAACAACCTGCCGGAGACGCCAGAAGCACCTGCTGAGCATGCCTGAGCCACCTGCTCGACTCGCAAGAAACACCTGCCAGACACGCCAAAATCACCTGCCTGCTACACCAGAAGCACTTGGCAGACAAGCCGGAATCACATGAAGGGCATGCAGTCACAATCTCTCAGACGTGCCAGAACCTCGTGCCGGACACCACAGAACACCCTGCCGGACAGACCGGAACCACCTGCCGGACACGCCGGAACCACCGGCGCGACTCGCCGCAACCACCCCCGGACATGCAAAATCACCTGCCGGCTACGCCAGAAACACTTGGCGAACACACCGGAATCACCTGCCGGGCATGTCGGAAGCACCTCTCAGACATGTCAGAACCACGTGCCAAGGACACCGGAAGCACCTGCCGAGCACGCCGGAACCACCTGCTCGACTCGCCAGAACCACCTGCCGCACACGCCAAAATCACCTGCCAGGTATGCCAGAACCACTTTTTGGACACTCCGAAATCATCTGCCGGACATGCCAGAACCAGCTCTCAGACACACCAGAACCACATGCCGGACACGCCGGAAGCACCTGCTGAGCATGCCTGAGCCACCTGCTCGACTCGCAAGAAACACCTGCCGGACACGCCAAAATCACCTGCCGAGTACGCCAGAACCACTTGGCGGACACTCCGGAATCACAGGTCGGGCATGCCGGAACCACCTCTCAGACTTGCCAGAACCATGTTCCGGACACGCCGGTACCACCTGCCGAGTATGCCGGAACCACCTGATCCACTCCCGAGGACCACCTGCTGGACACGCCAAAATCACCTGCTGGCTACGCCAGAACCACTCGGCAGACACTCCGGAATAAGCTGCCGGGCATGCCGGAACCACCTCTTAGACATGCCAGAAGGACGTGTCGGACACGCCGGAAACACCTACCGGACAGACCGGAACCACCTGCCAGACATCCCGGAACCACATGCCGAGCACGCCGGAGCCGCCTGCTCGATAGGCCGGAACCACCTGCCAGACAGGCCAAAATCAACAGCTGGCTATGCTAGAACCATCTGGCGGACAGTCCAAAATCACCTGCCTGACATGCAGGAACCACCTCTCAGACGTAACAGAACCACGTTCCGGACACGCTGGAACCACATCCTGGACAGAGTGGAACCACCTGCCAGCCACGCCTGAACCACCTGCCGAGCACGACGGAACCACCTGCCGGACACGCCAAAATCACCTGCGGGCTACTCCACAACCACTTGGAGGACTCTCCGGGATGACCTGCCGGGCATGCTGGAACCACCTCTCAGACGCGCCAGAACCATGTGGCAGAGAGTCCGGAATCACCTGTTGGGCAAGTGGAACCACCTCTGAGACGTACCAGAACCAACTGCCGGACACGCCAAAATCACCTGCCGGCTATGCCAGAACCACTTGGCGGACACTCCGGAATCACCTGCCGGGCATGCCAGCACAACCTCTCAGAAGTGCCAGAAGCACATGCCGGACAGGCTGGAACCATCTCCCGGACAGACTGGAACCACAGGAAACACTCGCCGGAACCACCTGCTTGACTCACCGGTCCCACCTGCAGGACACACCAAAATCACCTGCCCGCTACACCAGAACCACTTGGGGCACAAGCCGGAATCACGTGAAGGGCATGCCGGCACAACCTCACAGACGTGCCAGAACCTCCTGCCGGACACCTCAGAACCACCTGCCAGACAGACTGCAACCACCTGCCGGACACGCGGGAACCACCGGCTCGACCCGCCGGAACCCCTGCCAGACATGCAAAATCACCTGCCGGCTACACCAGAACCACTTGGCAAGCACTCCAGAATCACCTGCCTGGCATGACAGAACCACCTCTCACACGTTCCAGAAGCACGTGCCGGACATGCCTGAACGACCTATCGGACAGAACAGAACCACCTGCCAGACACGCCGGAACCACCTGCTGAACACGCCACAGCCACGGGCTCGACTCGCCGGATCCACCGGCCGGACAGGCCAATATCAACTGCTGGCTATGCCAGAATCACCTGGGGGACATTCCGGAATCACCTGCCAGCCATGGCGGAACCACCACTCAGACGTACAAGTACCACGTGCCGGACAAGCTGGAAACACTTACTGGACAGACTGGAACCACCTGCCGGCCACGCCTGAACCACCTGCCGAGCACGATGGAACCACCTGCCGGACACGCCAAAATCACCTGCGGGCTACACCAGAACCACTTGGAGAACTCTCCGGGATGACCTGCCGGGCATGCTGGAACCACCTCTCAGACGTACCAGAAGCACGTGGCGGACAACACAGCACCACCTGCCGGACAGACCGCAACCACCTGCCGGACAGGCCGGAATCACCGGCTCGACCCGCCGGAACCACCGCCGGACATGCAAAATCACCTGCCGGCTACGCCAGAACCACTTGGCGAACACTCCGGAATCACCTGCCGGGCATGCCGGAACCACCTCTCAGACATGCCAGAACCACGTGCCAATGACCCCGGAAGCACCTGCCGAGCACGCCGGAACCACCTGCTCGACTCGCCAGAACCACCTGCCGGACACGCCAAAATCACCTGCCGGCTACGCCACAACCACTCGGCAGGCACTCCGGTATCAGCTGCCGGGCATGCCGGAACCACCTCTCAGAGGTGCCAGAACCACATGCCGGAGAGACTGGAAGCAACTGCCGAACTCGCCGGAAACACCTGCTGGACATGCCGGAACCACCTGCCTGACATTCCAAAATCATATGCCGGCTATGCCAAAACCACTTGGTGGACACTCCAGAATCACCTGGAGGGCATGCCGGAACCACGTCATGGACAGAATGCAAACACCTGACGGACACGCCAGAACCACCTTCTCGACTCGCCAGAACCACCTGCCGGACACGCCAAAATCACCTGCCGGCTACGGCACAACCAGTTGGTGAACACTTCGGAATCACCTGCCGCGCTTGCCAGAACCACCTGCCGGTCACGCCAAAATCACCTGCCGGCTACGCCAGAACCGCTCGGCAGAGACTCCGGAACCACCTCCAGGACAGACCGGAATCACCTGCCGGACACGCCGGGACCACCTGCTTGACTCGCCAGAACCACCTGCCGGACACGCCAAACTCACCAGCCGGCTACTTCACAACCACTTGTCGGACACTCCAGAATCACCTGCCGGGCATGTTGGAACCACCTCTCAGAGGTGCCACAACAACATGCTGGAGACTGCGGAAGCACCTGCTGAGAAGGCCGGAACCACCTGATCCACTCCCGAGGACCACCTGCTGGACACGCCAAAATCACCTGCTGGCTGCGCCAGAACCACTCGGCAGACACTCCGGAATAAGCTGCCGGGCATGCCGGAACCACCTCTTAGACATGCCAGAAGGACGTGTCGGACACGCCGGAAACACCTACCAGACAGACCGGAACCACATGCCAGACATCCGGGAACCACCTGCCGAGCACGCCGGAGCCGCCTGCTCGATAGGCCGAAACCACCTGCCAGACAGGCCAAAATCAACAGCTGGCTATGCCTGAACCACCTGGCGGACAGTCCAAAATCACCTGCCTGGCATGCAGGAACCGCCTCTCAGACGTAACAGAACCACGTTCCGGACACGCTGGAACCACATCCTGGACAGACTGGAACCACCTGCCGAGCTCGCCGGAGCCACCTGCTCGACTGGCAGGACAATCGTGCCGGACACGCCAAAAGGGACTGCCGGCTACACCAGAACCACTTAACCGACACTCCAGAATCACCTGCCTGGCATGCCAGAACCACCTCTCAGACGTGCCAGAAGCACGTGCCGGACATGCCGGAACGACCTACGGGACAGACCGGAACCACCTGCCTGACATGCCTGAACCACCTGCCGAGCACGCCAGAGGCACCTGCTCCCATTGCCGGAACCACCTGCCAGACAGGCCAAAATCAACAGCTGGCTGTGCGAGAACCACCTGGGGGACAGTCCGGAATCACCTGCCAGCCATGGCGGAACCACCTCTCAGACGTACCAGAACCACGTGCCGGACAATCTGGAAACACGTACTGGACAGACTGGAACCACCTGCCGGCCACGCCTGAACCACCTGCCGAGCACGACGGAACCACCTGCCGGACACGCCAAAATCACCTGCGGGCTACTCCACAACCACTTGGAGGACTCTCCGGGATGACCTGCCGGGCATGCTGGAACCACCTCTCAGACGCGCCAGAACCATGTGGCAGAGAGTCCGGAATCACCTGTTGGGCATGTGGAACCACCTCTGATACGTACCAGAACCACCTGCCGGACACGCCAAAATCACCTGCCGGCTACGCCAGAACCACTTGGCGGACACTCCGGAATCACCTGCCGGGCATGCCAGCACAACCTCTCAGAAGTGCCAGAAGCACATGCCGGACACCTCAGAACCACCTGCCAGACAGACTGCAACCACCTGCCGGACACGCGGGAACCACCGGCTCGACCCGCCGGAACCACTGCCACACATGCAAAATCACCTGCCGGCTACACCAGAACCACTTGGCAAACACTCCGGAATCACCTGCCGGGCATGCCCGAACCACCTCTCAGACATGCCAGAACCACGTGCCAATGACACCAGAAGCACCTGCCGAGCATGCCGGAACCACCTGCTCGACTCGCCAGAACCACCTGCCAGTCATGCAAAAATCACCTGCCGGCTTCGCCACAACCAGTTGGTGAACACTTCCCCATCACCTGCCGGGCTTGCTGGAACCACCTGCCGGTCATGTCAAAATCACCTGCCAACTACGCCAGAACCACTTGTCGACACTGCGGAAACACCTGTCGGGCCGGCCAGAACTACATCTCAGACGTGCCAGAACCTTGTGCGTGTGATGCCGGAACCACACCCCGAACAGACGGAGACCACCTGCCAGACCCGCCTGAACCACCTGCCGAGCACGCCGGAGCCACCTGTTCGACTCACCGGAAGCACCTGCCAGACAGGCCAAAATCAACAGCTGGCTATGCGAGAACCATCTGGCGGACAGTCCAGAATCACCTGCCGGGCATGCAGGAACCACCTCTCAGATATGACGGAACCACGAGCCGGACACGCTGGAACCACGTCCTGGACAGACTGGAACCACCTGCCGAGCACTCCGGAACCACCTGCTCGACTCGCACGACCCACGTGCTGGACACGCCAAAATGAACTTTCGGCTACACCAGAACCACTTACCCGACACTCCAGAATCACCTGCCTGGCATGCCAGAACCACCTCTCACACGTTCCAGAAGCACGTGCCGGACATGCCGGAACGACCGATGGGACAGAACGGAACCACCTGCCAGACACGCCGGAACCACCTGCTGAACACGCCACAGCCACCTGCTCGACTCGCCAGATCCACCGGACGGACAGGCCAATATCAACTGCTGGCTATGCCAGAACCACCTGGGGGACAGTCCGGAATCACCTGCCAGCCATGGCGGAACCACCTCTCACACGTACAAGAACCACGTGCCGGACAAGCTGGAAACACTTACTGGACAGACTGGAACCACCTGCCGGCCACGCCTGAACCACCTGCCGAGCACGATGGAACCACCTCCCGGACACGCCAAAATCACCTGCGGGCTACACCAGAACCACTTGGAGAACTCTCCAGGATGAGCTGCCGGGCATGCTGGAACCATCTCTCAGACGTACCAGAAGCACGTGGCGGACACCCCAGCACCACCTGCCGGACAGACCGCAACCATCTGCCGGACAGGCCGGAACCACCGGCTCGACCCGCCGGAACCACCGCCGGACATGCAAAATCACCTGCCGGCTACGCCAGAACCACTTGGCGAACACTCCGGAATCACCTGCCGGGCATGCCGGAACCACCTCTCAGACATGCCAGAACCACGTGATAATGACCCCGGAAGCACCTGCCGAGCACGCCGGAACCACCTGCTCGGCTCGCCAGAACCACCTGCCGGACACGCCAAAATCACCTGCCGGCTCCGCCACAACCACTCGGCAGGCACTCCGGTATCAGCTGCCGGGCATGCCGGAACCACCTCTCAGAGGTGCCAGAACCACATGCCGGAGAGACTGGAAGCAACTGCCGAACTCGCCGGAAACACCTGCTGGACATGCCGGAACCACCTGCCTGACAGTCCAAAATCATATGCCGGCTATGCCAAAACCACTTGGTGGAAACTGCAGAATCACCTGGAGGGCATGCCGGAACCACGTCATGGACAGACTGCAAACACCTGCCGGACACGCCAGAACCACCTTCTCGACTCGCCAGAACCACCTGCCGGACACGCCAAAATCACCTGCCGGCTACGCCACAACCAGTTGGTGAACACTTCGGAATCACCTGCCGCGCTTGCCGGAACCACCTGCCGGTCATGCCAAAATCACCTGCCGGCTACGCCAGAACCACTCGGCAGAGACTCCGGAACCACCTCCAGGACAGACCGGAATCACCTGCCGGACACGCCGGAAGCACCTGCTCGACTCGCCAGAACCACCTGCCGGACACGCCAAAATCACCTGCCGGCTACGCCAGAACCACTGGGCAGGGACTCCGGAACCACCTCCAGGACAGACCGGAATCACCTGCCGGACACGCCGGGACCACCTGCTTGACTCGCGAGAACCACCTGCCGGACACACCAAAATCACCAGCCGGCTACTCCACAACCACTTGTCGGACACTCCAGAATCACCTGCCGGGCATGTTGGAACCACCTCTCAGAGGTGCCACAACAACATGCTGGAGACTGCGGAAGCACCTGCTGAGAATGCCGGAAGTTCCTGATCCACTCCACAGAACCACCTGCTGGACACGCCAAAATCACCTGCCGGCTACGCCACGACCAGTTGGTGAACACTTTGGAATCAACTGCCGGGCTTGCTGTAAGCACCTGCCGGTCACGCCAATATCACCTGCCAGCTACGCCAGAACCGCTTGGCGGACACTCCGGAAACACCTGTCGGGCCTGCCAGAAACACATCTCAGACGTGCCAGAACCATGTGCCCGAGATGCCGGAAACAGACCCCGAACAGACTGAAACCACCTGCCAGACCCGCCTGAACCACCTGCCGAGCACACTGGAACCACCTGCTCGACTCGCCGGAACCACCTACCTGAAATGCAAACACCACCGGCCGGGTATGCCAGAACCACTTGGTGGTCACTCCGGAATCATCTGCCTGACATGCCAGAAGCAGCTCTCAGACACACCAGAACAACCTGCCGGAGACGCCAGAAGCACCTGCTGAGCATGCCTGAGCCACCTGCTCGACTCGCAAGAAACACCTGCCAGACACTCCAAAATCACCTGCCTGCTACACCAGAAGCACTTGGCAGACAAGCCGGAATCACGTGAAGGGCATGCCGTCACAATCTCTCAGACGTGCCAGAACCTCGTGCCGGACACCTCAGAACACCCTGCCGGACAGACCGGAACCACCTGCCGGACACGCCGGAACCACAGGCGCCACTCGCCGCAACCACCCCCGGACATGCAAAATCACCTGCCGGCTACGCCAGAAACACTTGGCGAACACACCGGAATCACCTGCCGGGCATGTTGGAAGCACCTCTCAGACATGTCAGAACCACGTGCCAAGGACACCGGAAGCACCTGTCGAGCACGCCGGAACCACCTGCTCGACTCGCCAGAACCACCTGCCGCACACGCCAAAATCACCTGCCAGGTATGCCAGAACCACTTTGTGGACACTCCGAAATCATCTGCCGGACATGCCAGAACCAGCTCTCACACACACCAGAACCACATGCCGGACACGCCGGAAGCACCTGCTGAGCATGCCTGAGCCACCTGCTCGACTCGCAAGAAACACCTGCCGGACACGCCAAAATCACCTGCCGAGTACGCCAGAACCACTTGGCGGACACTCCGGAATCACAGGTCGGGCATGCCGGAACCACCTCTCAGACGTGCCAGAACCATGTTCCGGACACGCCGGTACCACCTGCCGAGTATGCCGGAACCACCTGATCCACTCCCGAGGACCACCGGCTGGACATGCCAAAATCACCTGCTGGCTACGCCAGAACCACTCGGCAGACACTCCGGAATAACCTGCCGGGCATGCCGGAACCACCTCTTAGACATGCCAGAAGGACGTGTCGGACACGCCGGAAACACCTACCGGACAGACCGGAGCCACCTGCCAGACATCCCGGAACCACTTGCCGAGCACGCCGGAGCCGCCTGCTCGATAGGCCGGAACCACCTGCCAGACAGGCCAAAATCAACAGCTGGCTATGCTAGAACCACCTGGCGGACAGTCCAAAATCACCTGCCTGGCATGCAGGAAGCACCTCTCAGACATAACAGAAAAACGTTCCGGACACGCTGGAACCACATCCTGGACAGACTGGAACCACCTGCCGAGCTCACCGGAACCACCTGCTCGAATGGCAGGACAATCGTGCCGGACACGCCAAAGGGAACTGCCGGCTACACCAGAACCACTTAACCAACACTCCAGAATCAGCTGCCTGGCATGCCGGGACCACCTCTCAGAGGTGCCAGAAGCACGTGCCGGCCATGCCGGAACGACCTACGGGACAGAACGGAACCACCTGCCTGACATGCCGGAACCACCTGCCGAGCACGCCAGAGCCACCTGCTCCCCTTGCCGGAACCACCTGCCAGACAGGCCAAAATCAACAGCTGGCTGTGCGAGAACCACCTGGGGGAAAGTCCGGAATCACCTGCCAGCCATGGCGGAACCACCTCTCAGACGTACCAGAACCACGTGCCGGACAATCTGGAAACACGTACTGGACAGACTGGAACCACCTGCCGGCCACGCCTGAACCACCTGCCGAGCACGACGGAACCACCTGCCAGACACGCCAAAATCACCTGCGGGCTACTCCACAACCACTTGGAGGACTCTCCGGGATGACCTGCCGGGCATGCTGGAACCACCTCTCAGACGCGCCAGAACCATGTGGCAGAGAGTCCGGAATCACCTGTTGGGCATGTGGAACCACCTCTGAGACGTACCAGAACCACCTGCCGGACACGCCAAAATCACCTGCCGGCTACGCCAGAACCCCTTGTCGGACACTCCGGAATCACCTGCCGGGCATGCCAGCACAACCTCTCAGAAGTGCCAGAAGCACGTGCCGGACAGGCCGGAACCATCTCCCGGACAGACTGGAACCACAGGAAACACTCGCCGGAACCACCTGATTGACTCACCGGTCCCACCTGCAGGACACACCAAAATCACCTGCCCGCTACACCAGAACCCCTTGGGGCACAAGCCGGAATCACGTGAAGGGCATGCCGGCACAACCTCACAGACGTGCCAGAACCTCCTGCCGGACACCTCAGAACCACCTGCCAGACAGACTGCAACCACCTGCCGGACACGCGGGAACCACCGGCACGACCCGCCGGAACCACTGCCAGACATGCAAAATCACCTGCCGGCTACACCAGAACCACTTGGCAAACACTCCGGAATCACCTGAAGGGCATGCCGGAACCACCTCTCAGACATCCAAGAACCACGTGCCAATGACACCAGAAGCACCTGCCGAGCATGCCGGAACCACCTGCTCGACTCGCCAGAACCACCTGCCAGTCATGCAAAAATCACCTGCCGGCTTCGCCACAACCAGTTGTTGAACACTACCCCATCACCTGCCGGGCTTGCTGGAACCACCTGCCGGTCATGTCAAAATCACCTGCCAACTACGCCAGAACCACTTGTCGACACTGCGGAAACACCTGTCGGGCCGGCCAGAACTACATCTCAGACGTGCCAGAACCTTGTGCGTGTGATGCCGGAACCACACCCCGAACAGACGGAGACCACCTGCCAGACCCGCCTGAACCACCTGCCGAGCACGCCGGAGCCACCTGTTCGACTCACCGGAAGCACCTGCCGCACACGCCAAAATCAGATGCCAGGTATGCCAGAACCACTTTGTGGACACTCCGAAATCATCTGCCGGACATGCCAGAACCAGCTCTCAGACACACCAGAACCACATGCCGGACACGCCGGAAGCACCTGCTGAGCATGCCTGAGCCACCTGCTCGACTCGCAAGAAACACCTGCCGGACACGCCAAAATCACCTGCCGAGTACGCCAGAACCACTTGGCGGACACTCCGGAATCACAGGTCGGGCATGCCGGAACCACCTCTCAGACTTGCCAGAACCATGTTCCGGACACGCCGGTACCACCTGCCGAGTATGCCGGAACCACCTGATCCACTCCCGAGGACCACCTGCTGGACCGCCAAAATCACCTGCTGGCTACGCCAGAACCACTCGGCAGACACTCCGGAATAACCTGCCGGGCATGCCGGAACCACCTCTTAGACATGCCAGAAGGACGTGTCGGACACGCCGGAAACACCTACCGGACAGACCGGAACCACCTGCCAGACATCCCGGAACCACTTGCCGAGCACGCCGGAGCCGCCTGCTCGATAGGCCGGAACCACCTGCCAGACAGGCCAAAATCAACAGCTGGCTATGCGAGAACCATCTGGGGGACAGTCCGGAATCACCTGCCAGCCATGGCGGAACCACCTCTCAGACGTACCAGAACCACGTGCCGGACAATCTGGAAGCACGTACTGGACAGACTGGAACCACCTGCCGGCCACGCCTTAACCACCTGCCGAGCACGACGGAACCACCTGCCGGACACGCCAAAATCACCTGCGGGCTACTCCACAACCACTTGGAGGACTCTCCGGGATGACCTGCCGGGCATGCTGGAACCACCTCTCAGACGCGCCAGAACCATGTGGCAGAGAGTCCAGAATCACCTGTTGGGCATGTGGAACCACCTCTGAGACGTACCAGAACCAACTGCCGGACACGCCAAAATCACCTGCCGGCTACGCCAGAACCACTTGGCGGACACTCCGGAATCACCTGCCGGGCATGCCAGCACAACCTCTCAGAAGTGCCAGAAGCACGTGCCGGACAGGCCGGAACCATCTCCCGGACAGACTGGAACCACAGGAAACACTCGCCGGAACCACCTGATTGACTCACCGGTCCCACCTGCAGGACACACCAAAATCACCTGCCCGCTACACCAGAACCACTTGGGGGACAAGCCGGAATCACGTGAAGGGCATGCCGGCACAACCTCACAGACGTGCCAGAACTTCCTGCCGGACACCTCAGAACCACCTGCCAGACAGACTGCAACCACCTGCCGGACACGCGGGAACCACAGGCTCGACCCGCCGGAACCCCTGCCAGACATGCAAAATCACCTGCCGGCTACACCAGAACCACTTGGCAAACACTCTGGAATCACCTGCTGGGCATGCCGGAACCACCTCTCAGACATGCCAGAACCACGTGCCAATGACCCCGGAAGCACCTGCCGAGCACGCCGGAACCACCTGCTCGACTCGCCAGAACCACCTGCCGGACACGCCAAAATCACCTGCCGGCTCCGCCACAACCACTCGGCAGGCACTCCGGTATCAGCTGCCGGGCATGCCGGAACCACCTCTCAGAGGTGCCAGAACCACATGCCGGAGAGACTGGAAGCAACTGCCGAACTCGCCAGAAACACCTGCTGGACATGCCGGAACCACCTTCCTGACAGTCCAAAATCATATGCCGGCTATGCCAAAACCACTTGGTGGACACTGCAGAATCACCTGGAGGGCATGCCGGAACCACGTCATGGACAGACTGCAAACACCTGCCGGACACGCCAGAACCACCTTCTCGACTCGCCAGAACCACCTGCCGGACACGCCAAAATCACCTGCCGGCTACGCCACAACCAGTTGGTGAACACTTCGGAATCACCTGCCGCGCTTGCCGGAACCACCTGCCGCTCATGCCAAAATCAACTGCCGGCTACGCCAGAACCACTCGGCAGAGACTCCGGAACCACCTCCAGGACAGACCGGAATCACCTGCCGGACACGCCGGGACCACCTGCTCGACTCGCCAGAACCACCTGCCGGACACGCCAAAATCACCTGCCGGCTACGCCAGAACCACTCGGCAGAGACTCCGGAACCACCTCCAGGACAGACTGGAATCACCTGCCGGACACGCCGGGACCACCTGCTTGACTCGCCAGAACCACCTGCCGGACATGCCAAAATCACCAGCCGGCTACACCACAACCACTTGTCGGACACTCCAGAATCACCTGCCGTGCATGTTGGAACCACCTCTCAGAGGTGCCACAACAACATGCTGGAGACTGCGGAAGCACCTGCTGAGAAGGCCGGAAGTTCCTGATCCACTCCACAGAACCACCTGCTGGACACACCAAAATCACCTGCCGGCTACGCCACAACCAGTTGGTGAACACTTCGGAATCAACTGCCGGGCTTGCTGGAAGCACCTGCCGGTCACGCCAATATCACCTGCCAGCTACGCCAGAACCGCTTGGCGGACACTCCGGAAACACCTGTCGGGCCTGCCAGAACCACATCTCAGACGTGCCAGAACCATGTGCCCGACATGCCGGAACCACACCCCGAACAGACTGAAACCACCTGTCAGACCCGCCTGAACCACCTGCTGATCACACTGGAACCACCTGCTCGAGTCACCGGAACCACCTACCTGAAACGCAAAAACCACCGGCCGGGTATGCCAGAACCACTTGGTGGTCACTCCGGAATCATCTGCCTGACATGCCAGAAGCAGCTCTCAGACACACCAGAACAACCTGCCGGAGACGCCAGAAGCACCTGCTGAGCATGCCTGAGCCACCTGCTCGACTCGCAAGAAACACCTGCCAGACACTCCAAAATCACCTGCCTGCTACACCAGAAGCACTTGGCAGACAAGCCGGAATCACGTGAAGGGCATGCAGTCACAATCTCTCAGACGTGCCAGAACCTCGTGCCGGACACCTCAGAACACCCTGCCGGACAGACCGGAACCACCTGCCGGACACGCCGGGACCACCGGCGCGACTCGCCGCAACCACCCCCGGACATGCAAAATCACCTGCCGGCTACGCCAGAAACACTTGGCGAACACACCGGAATCACCTGCCGGGCATGTCGGAAGCACCTCTCAGACATGTCAGAACCACGTGCCAAGGACACCGGAAGCACCTGCCGAGCACGCCGGAACCACCTGCTCGACTCGCCAGAACCACCTGCCGCACACGCCAAAATCACCTGCCAGGTATGCCAGAACCACTTTGTGGACACTCCGAAATCATCTGCCGGACATGCCAGAACCAGCTCTCAGACACACCAGAACCACATGCCGGACACGCCGGAAGCACCTGCTGAGCATGCCTGAGCCACCTGCTCGACTCGCAAGAAACACCTGCCGGACACGCCAAAATCACCTGCCGAGTACGCCAGAACCACTTGGCGGACACTCCGGAATCACAGGTCGGGCGTGCCGGAACCACCTCTCAGACTTGCCAGAACCATGTTCCGGACACGCCGGTACCACCTGCCGAGTATGCCGGAACCACCTGATCCACTCCCGAGGACCACCTGCTGCACACGCCAAAATCCCCTGCTGGCTACGCCAGAACCACTCGGCAGACACTCCGGAATAACCTGTCGGGCATGCCGGAACCACCTCTTAGACATGCCAGAAGGACGTGTCGGACACGCCGGAAACACCTACCGGACAGACCGGAACCACCTGCCAGACATCCCGGAACCACTTGCCGAGCACGCCGGAGCCGCCTGCTCGATAGGCCGGAACCACCTGCCAGACAGACCAAAATCAACAGCTGGCTATGCTAGAACCACCTGGCGGACAGTCAAAAATCACCTGCCTGGCATGCAGGAACCACCTCTCAGACGTAACAGAACCACGTTCCGGACACGCTGGAACCACATCCTGGACAGACTGGAACCACCTGCCAAGCCCACCGGAACCACCTGCTCGACTGGCAGGACAATCGTGCCTGACACGCCAAAAGGAACTGCCGGCTACACCAGAACCACTTAACCGACACTCCAGAATCACCTGCCGGGCATGCCGGAACCACCTCTTAGACATGCCTGAAGGACGTGTCGGACACGCCAGAAACACCTACCGGACAGACCGGAACCACCTGCCAGACATCCCGGAACCACTTGCCGAGCACGCCGGAGCCGCCTGCTCGATAGGCCGGAACCACCTGCCAGACAGGCCAAAATCAACAGCTGGCTATGCGAGAACCATCTGGGGGACAGTCCGGAATCACCTGCCAGCCATGGCGGAACCACCTCTCAGACGTACCAGAACCACGTGCCGGACAATCTGGAAACACGTACTGGACAGACTGGAACCACCTGCCGGCCACGCCTGAACCACCTGCCGAGCACGACGGAACCACCTGCCGGACACGCCAAAATCACCTGCGGGCTACTCCACAACCACTTGGAGGACTCTCCGGGATGACCTGCCGGGCATGCTGGAACCACCTCTCAGACGCGCCTGAACCATGTGGCAGAGAGTCCAGAATCACCTGTTGGGCATGTGGAACCACTTCTGAGACGTACCAGAACCACCTGCCGGACACGCCAAAATCACCTGCCGGCTACGCCAGAACCACTTGGCGGACACTCCGGAATCACCTGCCGGGCATGGCAGCACAACCTCTCAGAAGTGCCAGAAGCACGTGCCGGACAGGCCGGAACCATATCCCGGACAGACTGGAACCACAGGAAACACTCGCCGGAACCACCTGCTTGACTCACCGGTCCCACCTGCAGGACACACCAAAATCACCTGCCCGCTACACCAGAACCACTTGGGGGACAAGCCGGAATCACGTGAAGGGCATGCCGGCACAACCTCACAGACGTGCCAGAACCTCCTGACGGACACCTCAGAACCACCTGCCAGACAGACTGCAACCACCTGCCGGACACGCGGGAACCACAGGCTCGACCCGCCGGAACCCCTGCCAGACATGCAAAATCACCTGCCGGCTACACCAGAACCACTTGGCAAACACTCTGGAATCACCTGCTGGGCATGCCGGAACCACCTCTCAGACATGCCAGAACCACGTGCCAATGACCCCGGAAGCACCTGCCGAGCACGCCGGAACCACCTGCTCGACTCGCCAGAACCACCTGCCGGACACGCCAACATCACCTGCCGGCTCCGCCACAACCACTCGGCAGGCACTCCGGTATCAGCTGCCGGGCATGCCGGAACCACCTCTCAAGGTGCCAGAACCACATGCCGGAGAGACTGGAAGCAACTGCCGAACTCGCCAGAAACACCTGCTGGACATGCCGGAACCACCTTCCTGACAGTCCAAAATCATATGCCGGCTATGCCAAAACCACTTGGTGGACACTGCAGAATCACCTGTAGGGCATGCCGGAACCACGTCATGGACAGACTGCAAACACCTGCCGGACACGCCAGAACCACCTTCTCAACTCGCCAGAACCACCTGCCGGACACGCCAAAATCACCTGCCGGCTACGCCACAACCAGTTGGTGAACACTTCGGAATCACCTGCCGCGCTTGCCGGAACCACCTGCCGGTCATGCCAAAATCACCAGCCGGCTACTCCACAACCACTTGTCGGACACTCCAGAATCACCTTCCGGGCATGTTGGAACCACCTCTCAGAGGTGCCTCAACAACATGCTGGAGACTGCGGAAGCACCTGCTGAGAAGGCCGGAAGTTCCTGATCCACTCCACAGAACCACCTGCTGGACACGCCAAAATCACCTGCCGGCTACGCCACAACCAGTTGGTGAACACTTCGGAATCAACTGCCGGGCTTGCTGGAAGCTCCTGCCGGTCACGCCAATATCACCTGCCAGCTACGCCAGAACCGCTTGGCGGACACTCCGGAAACACCTGTCGGGCCTGCCAGAACCACATCTCAGACGTGCCAGAACCATGTGCCCGACATGCCGGAACCACACCCCGAACAGACTGAAACCACCTGCCAGACGCGCCTGAACCACCTGCCGAGCACACTGGAACCACCTGCTCGACTCGCCGGAACCACCTACCTGACACGCAAAAACCACCGGCCGGGTATGCCAGAACCACTTGGTGGTCACTCCGGAATCATCTGCCAGACATGCCAGAAGCAGCTCTCAGACACACCAGAACAACCTGCCGGAGACGCCAGAAGCACCTGCTGAGCATGCCTGAGCCACCTGCTCGACTCGCAAGAAACACCTGCCAGACGCGCCAAAATCACCTGCCTGCTACACCAGAAGCACTTGGCGGACAAGCCGGAATCACGTGAAGGGCATGCCGTCACAATCTCTCAGACGTGCCAGAACCTCGTGCCGGACACCCCAGAACACCCTGCCGGACAGACCGGAACCACCTGCCGGACACGCCGGAACCACCGGCGCGACTCGCCGGAACCACACCCGGACATGCAAAAACACCTGCCGGCTACGCCAGAAACACTTGGCGAACACACCGGAATCACCTGCCGGGCATGTCGGAAGCACCTCTCAGACATGTCAGAACCACGTGCCAAGGAAACCGGAAGCACCTGCCGAGCACGCCGGAACCACCTGCTCGACTCGCCAGAACCACCTGCCACACACGCCAAAATCACCTGGCAGGTATGCCAGAACCACTTTTTGGACACTCCGAAATCATCTGCCGGACATGCCAGAACCAGCTCTCAGACACACAAGAACCACATGCCGGACACGCCGGAAGCACCTGCTGAGCATGCCTGAGCCACCTGCTCGACTCGCAAGAAACACCTGCCGGACATGCCAAAATCACCTGCCGAGTACGCCAGAACCACTCGGCAGACACTCCGGAATAACCTGCCGGGCATGCCGGAACCACCTCTTAGACATGCCAGAAGGACGTGTCGGACACGCCGGAAACACCTACCGGACAGACCGGAACCACCTGCCAGACATCCCGGAACCACCTGCCGAGCACGCCGGAGCCGCCTGCTCGATAGGCTGGAACCACCTGCCAGACAGGCCAAAATCAACAGCTGGCTGTGCGAGAACCATCTGGCGGACAGTCCGGAATCACCTGCTGGGCATGCAGGAACCACCTCTCAGATGTAACGGAACCACGAACCGGACAATCTGGAAACATGTACTGGACAGACTGGAACCACCTGCCGGCCACGCCTGAACCACCTGCTGAGCACGATGGAACCACCTGCCGGACACGACAAAATCACCTGCGGGCTACTCCACAACCACTTGGAGGACTCTCCGGGATGACCTGCCGGGCATGCTGGAGCCACCTCTCAGACGCGCCAGAACCATGTGGCAGAGAGTCCGGAATCACCTGTTGGGCATGTGGAACCACTTCTGAGACGTACCAGAACCACCTGCCGGACACGCCAAAATCACCTGCCGGCTACGCCAGAACCACTTGGCGGACACTCCGGAATCAGCTGCCGGGCATGCCAGCACAACCTCTCAGAAGTGCCAGAAGCACGTGCCGGAAAGGCCGGAACCATCTCCCGGACAGCCTGGAACCACAGAAATCACTCGCCGGAACCACCTGTTTGACTCACCGGTCCCACCTGCAGGACACACCAAAATCACCTGCCCGCTACACCAGAACCACTTGGGGCAAAAGCCGGAATCACGTGAAGGGCATGCCGGCACAACCTCACAGACGTGCCAGAACCTCCTGCCGGACACCTCAGAACCACCTGCCAGACAGACTGCAACCACCTGCCGGACACGCGGGAAGCACCGGCTCGACCCGCCGGGACCACTGCCAGACATGCAAAATCACCTGCCGGCTACACCAGAACCACTTGGCAAACACTCTGGAATCACCTGCCGGGCATGCCGGAACCACCTCTCAGACATGCCAGAACCACGTGCCAATGACACCAGAAGCACCTGCCGAGCATGCCGGAACCACCTGCTCGACTCGCCAGAACCACCTGCCAGTCATGCAAAAATCACCTGCCGGCTTCGCCACAACCAGTTGGTGAACACTTCCCCATCACCTGCCGGGCTTGCTGGAACCACCTGCCGGTCATGTCAAAATCACCTGCCAACTACGCCAGAACCACTTGTCGACACTGCGGAAACACCTGTCGGGCCGGCCAGAACTACATCTCAGACGTGCCAGAACCTTGTGCGTGTGATGCCGGAACCACACCCCGAACAGACGGAGACCACCTGCCAGACCCGCCTGAACCACCTGCCGAGCACGCCGGAGCCACCTGTTCGACTCACCGGAAGCACCTGCCAGACAGGCCAAAATCAACAGCTGGCTATGCGAGAACCATCTGGCGGACAGTCCGGAATCACCTGCCGGGCATGCAGGAACCACCTCTCAGATGTAACGGAACCACGAGCCGGACACGCTGGAACCACGTCCTGGACAGACTGGAAACACCTGCCGAGCACTCCGGAACCACCTGCTCGACTCGCACGACCCACGTGCTGGACACGCCAAAATGAACTTTCGGCTACACCAGAACCACTTACCCGACACTCCAGAATCACCTGCCTGGCATGCCAGAACCACCTCTCACACGTTCCAGAAGCATGTGCCGGACATGCCGGAAAGACCTATCGGACAGAACGGAACCACCTGCCAGACACGCCGGAACCACCTGCTGAACACGCCACAGCCACCTGCTCGACTCGCCGGATCCACCGGCCGGACAGGCCAATATCAACTGCTGGCTATGCCAGAACCACCTGGGGGACAGTCCGGAATCACCTGCCAGCCATGGCGGAACCACCTCTCAGACGTACAAGAACCACGTGCCGGACAAGCTGGAAACACTTACTGGACAGACTGGAACCACCTGCCGGCCACGCCTGAACCACCTGCCGAGCACGACGGAACCACCTGCCGGACACGCCAAAATCACCTGCGGGGTACACCAGAACCACTTGGAGAACTCTCCGGGATGACCTGCCGGGCATGCTGGAACCACCTCTCAGACGTACCAGAAGCACGTGGCGGACACCCCAGCACCACCTGCCGGACAGACCGCAACCACCTGCCGGACAGGCCGGAACCACCGGCTCGACCCGCCGGAACCACCGCCGGACATGCAAAATCACCTGCCGGCTACGCCAGAACCACTTGGCGAACACTCCGGAATCACCTGCCGGGCATGCCGGAACCACCTCTCAGACATGCCAGAACCACGTGCCAATGACCCCGGAAGCACCTGCCGAGCACGCCGGAACCACCTGCTCGACTCGCCAGAACCACCTGCCGGACACGCCAAAATCACCTGCCGGCTATGCCACAACCACTCGGCAGGCACTCCGGTATCAGCTGCCGGGCATGCCGGAACCACCTCTCAGAGGTGCCAGAACCACATGCCGGAGAGACTGGAAGCAACTGCCGAGCTCGCCGGAAACACCTGCTGGACATGCCGGAACGACCTGCCTGACAGTCCAAAATCATATGCCGGCTATGCCAAAACCACTTGTTGGACACTCCAGAATCACCTGGAGGGCATGCCGGAACCACGTCATGGACAGACTGCAAACACCTGCCGGACACGCCAGAACCACCTTCTCGACTCGCCAGAACCACCTGCCGGACACGCCAAAATCACCTGCCGGCTACGCCACAACCAGTTGGTGAACACTTCGGAATCACCTGCCGTGCTTGCCGGAACTACCTGCCGGTCACGGCAAAATCACCTGCCGGCTACGCCAGAACCACTCGGCAGAGACTCCGGAACCACCTCCAGGACAGACCGGAATCACCTGCCGGACACGCCGGAACCACCTGCTTGACTCGCCAGAACCACCTGCAGGACACGCCAAAATCACCAGCCGGCTACTCCACAACCACTTGTCGGACACTCCAGAATCACCTGCCGGGCATGTTGGAACCACCTCTCAGAGGTGCCTCAACAACATGCTGGAGACTGCGGAAGCACCTGCTGAGAAGGCCGGAAGTTCCTGATCCACTCCACAGAACCACCTGCTGGACACGCCAAAATCACCTGCCGGCTACGCCACAACCAGTTGGTGAACACTTCGGAATCAACTGCCGGGCTTGCTGGAAGCACCTGCCGGTCACGCCAATATCACCTGCCAGCTACGCCGGAACCGCTTGGCGGACACTCCGGAAACACCTGTCGGGCCTGCCAGAACCACATCTCAGATGTGCCAGAACCATGTGCCCGACATGCCGGAACCACACCCCGAACAGACTGAAACCACCTGCCAGACGCGCCTGAACCACCTGCCGAGCACACTGGAACCACCTGCTCGACTCGCCGGAACCACCTACCTGACACGCAAAAACCACCGGCCGGGTATGCCAGAACCACTTGGTGGTCACTCCGGAATCATCTGCCAGACATGCCAGAAGCAGCTCTCAGACACACCAGAACAACCTGCCGGAGACGCCAGAAGCGCCTGCTGAGCGTGCCTGAGCCACGTGCTCGACTCGCAAGAAACACCTGCCAGACGCGCCAAAATCACCTGCCTGCTACACCAGAAGCACTTGGCGGACAAGCCGGAATCACGTGAAGGGCATGCCGTCACAATCTCTCAGACGTGCCAGAACCTCGTGCCGGACACCCCAGAACACCCTGCCGGACAGACCGGAACCACCTGCCGGACACCCCGGAACCACCGGCGCGACTCGCCGGAACCACACCCGGACATGCAAAAACACCTGCCGGCTACGCCAGAAACACTTGGCGAACACACCGGAATCACCTGCCGGGCATGTCGGAAGCACCTCTCAGACATGTCAGAACCACGTGCCAAGGAAACCGGAAGCACCTGCCGAGCACGCCGGAACCACCTGCTCGACTCGCCAGAACCACCTGCCACACACGCCAAAATCACCTGCCAGGTATGCCAGAACCACTTTGTGGACACTCCGAAATCATCTGCCGGACATGCCAGAACCAGCTCTCAGACACACCAGAACCACATGCCGGACACGCCGGAAGCACCTGCTGAGCATGCCTGAGCCACCTGCTCGACTCGCAAGAAACACCTGCCGGACATGCCAAAATCACCTGCCGAGTACGCCAGAACCACTCGGCAGACACTCCGGAATAACCTGCCGGGCATGCCGGAACCACCTCTTAGACATGCCAGAAGGACGTGTCGGACACGCCGGAAACACCTACCGGACAGACCGGAACCACCTGCCAGACATCCCGGAACCACCTGCCGAGCACGCCGGAGCCGCCTGCTCGATAGGCTGGAACCACCTGCCAGACAGGCCAAAATCAACAGCTGGCTGTGCGAGAACCATCTGGCGGACAGTCCGGAATCACCTGCTGGGCATGCAGGAACCACCTCTCAGATGTAACGGAACCACGAACCGGACAATCTGGAAACATGTACTGGACAGACTGGAACCACCTGCCGGCCACGCCTGAACCACCTGCTGAGCACGATGGAACCACCTGCCGGACACGACAAAATCACCTGCGGGCTACTCCACAACCACTTGGAGGACTCTCCGGGATGACCTGCCGGGCATGCTGGAGCCACCTCTCAGACGCGCCAGAACCATGTGGCAGAGAGTCCGGAATCACCTGTTGGGCATGTGGAACCACTTCTGAGACGTACCAGAACCACCTGCCGGACACGCCAAAATCACCTGCCGGCTACGCCAGAACCACTTGGCGGACACTCCGGAATCAGCTGCCGGGCATGCCAGCACAACCTCTCAGAAGTGCCAGAAGCACGTGCCGGAAAGGCCGGAACCATCTCCCGGACAGCCTGGAACCACAGGAATCACTCGCCGGAACCACCTGTTTGACTCACCGGTCCCACCTGCAGGACACACCAAAATCACCTGCCCGCTACACCAGAACCACTTGGGGCAAAAGCCGGAATCACGTGAAGGGCATGCCGGCACAACCTCACAGACGTGCCAGAACCTCCTGCCGGACACCTCAGAACCACCTGCCAGACAGACTGCAACCACCTGCCGGACACGCGGGAAGCACCGGCTCGACCCGCCGGGACCACTGCCAGACATGCAAAATCACCTGCCGGCTACACCAGAACCACTTGGCAAACACTCTGGAATCACCTGCCGGGCATGCCGGAACCACCTCTCAGACATGCCAGAACCACGTGCCAATGACACCAGAAGCACCTGCCGAGCATGCCGGAACCACCTGCTCGACTCGCCAGAACCACCTGCCAGTCATGCAAAAATCACCTGCCGGCTTCGCCACAACCAGTTGGTGAACACTTCCCCATCACCTGCCGGGCTTGCTGGAACCACCTGCCGGTCATGTCAAAATCACCTGCCAACTACGCCAGAACCACTTGTCGACACTGCGGAAACACCTGTCGGGCCGGCCAGAACTACATCTCAGACGTGCCAGAACCTTGTGCGTGTGATGCCGGAACCACACCCCGAACAGACGGAGACCACCTGCCAGACCCGCCTGAACCACCTGCCGAGCACGCCGGAGCCACCTGTTCGACTCACCGGAAGCACCTGCCAGACAGGCCAAAATCAACAGCTGGCTATGCGAGAACCATCTGGCGGACAGTCCGGAATCACCTGCCGGGCATGCAGGAACCACCTCTCAGATGTAACGGAACCACGAGCCGGACACGCTGGAACCACGTCCTGGACAGACTGGAACCACCTGCCGAGCACTCCGGAACCACCTGCTCGACTCGCACGACCCACGTGCTGGACACGCCAAAATGAACTTTCGGCTACACCAGAACCACTTACCCGACACTCCAGAATCACCTGCCTGGCATGCCAGAACCACCTCTCACACGTTCCAGAAGCATGTGCCGGACATGCCGGAAAGACCTATCGGACAGAACGGAACCACCTGCCAGACACGCCGGAACCACCTGCTGAACACGCCACAGCCACCTGCTCGACTCGCCGGATCCACCGGCCGGACAGGCCAATATCAACTGCTGGCTATGCCAGAACCACCTGGAGGACAGTCCGGAATCACCTGCCAGCCATGGCGGAACCACCTCTCAGACGTACAAGAACCACGTGCCGGACAAGCTGGAAACACTTACTGGACAGACTGGAACCACCTGCCGGCCACGCCTGAACCACCTGCCGAGCACGACGGAACCACCTGCCGGACACGCCAAAATCACCTGCGGGGTACACCAGAACCACTTGGAGAACTCTCCGGGATGACCTGCCGGGCATGCTGGAACCACCTCTCAGACGTACCAGAAGCACGTGGCGGACACCCCAGCACCACCTGCCGGACAGACCGCAACCACCTGCCGGACAGGCCGGAACCACCGGCTCGACCCGCCGGAACCACCGCCGGACATGCAAAATCACCTGCCGGCTACGCCAGAACCACTTGGCGAACACTCCGGAATCACCTGCCGGGCATGCCGGAACCACCTCTCAGACATGCCAGAACCACGTGCCAATGACCCCGGAAGCACCTGCCGAGCACGCCGGAACCACCTGCTCGACTCGCCAGAACCACCTGCCGGACACGCCAAAATCACCTGCCGGCTATGCCACAACCACTCGGCAGGCACTCCGGTATCAGCTGCCGGGCATGCCGGAACCACCTCTCAGAGGTGCCAGAACCACATGCCGGAGAGACTGGAAGCAACTGCCGAGCTCGCCGGAAACACCTGCTGGACATGCCGGAACCACCTGCCTGACAGTCCAAAATCATATGCCGGCTATGCCAAAACCACTTGGTGGACACTCCAGAATCACCTGGAGGGCATGCCGGAACCACGTCATGGACAGACTGCAAACACCTGCCGGACACGCCAGAAACACCTTCTCGACTCGCCAGAACCACCTGCCGGACACGCCAAAATCACCTGCCGGCTACGCCAGAACCACTCAGCAGAGACTCCGGAACCACCTCCAGGACAGACCGGAATCACCTGCCGGACACGCCGGGACCACCTGCTTGACTCGTGAGAACCACCTGCCGGACACGACAAAATCACCAGCCGGCTACTCCACAACCACTTGTCAGACACTCCAGAATCACCTGCCGGGCATGTTGGAACCACCTCTCAGAGGTGCCACAACAACATGCTGGAGACTGCGGAAGCACCTGCTGAGAAGGCCGGAAGTTCCTGATCCACTCCACAGAACCACCTGCTGGACACGCCAAAATCACCCGCCGGCTACGCCACAACCAGTTGGTGAACACTTCGGAATCAACTGCCGGGCTTGCTGGAAGCACCTGCCGGTCACGCCAATATCACCTGCCAGCTACACCAGAACCGCTTGGCGGACACTCCGGAAACACCTGTCGGGCCTGCCAGAACCACATCTCAGACGTGCCAGAACCATGTGCCCGAGATGCCGGAACCACACCCCGAACAGACTGAAACCACCTGCCAGACCCGCCTGAACCACCTGCCGAGCACACTGGAACCACCTGCTCGACTCGCCGGAACCACCTACCTGACACGCAAAAACCACCGGCCGGGTATGCCAGAACCACTTGGTGGTCACTCCGGAATCATCTGCCAGACATGCCAGAAGCAGCTCTCAGACACACCAGAACAACCTGCCGGAGACGCCAGAAGCACCTGCGGAGCATGCCTGAGCCACGTGCTCGACTCGCAAGAAACACCTGCCACACACGCCAAAATCACCTGCCTGCTACACCAGAAGCACTTGGCAGACAAGCCGGAATCACGAGAAGGGCATGCCGTCACAATCTCTCAGACGTGCCAGAACCTCGTGCCGGACACCCCAGAACACCCTGCCGGATAGACCGGAACCACCTGCCGGACACGCCGGAACCACCGGCGCGACTCGCCGCAACCACACCCGGACATGCAAAAACACCTGCCGGCTACGCCAGAAACACTTGGCGAACACACCGGAATCACCTGCCGGGCATGTCGGAAGCACCTCTCAGACATGTCAGAACCACGTGCCAAGGACACCGGAAGCACCTGCCGAGCACGCCGGAACCACCTGCTCGACTTGCCAGAACCACCTGCCGCACACGCCAAAATCACCTGCCAGGTATGCCAGAACCACTTTGTGGACACTCCGAAATCATCTGCCGGACATGCCAGAACCAGCTCTCAGACACACCAGAACCACATGCCGGACACGCCGGAAGCACCTGCTGAGCATGCCTGAGCCACCTGCTCGACTCGCAAGAAACACCTGCCGGACACGCCAAAATCACCTGCCGAGTACGCCAGAACCACTTGGCGGACACTCCGGAATCATAGGTCGGGCATGCCGGAACCACCTCTCAGACTTGCCAGAACCATGTTCCGGACACGCCGGTACCACCTGCCGAGTATGCCGGAACCACCTGATCCACTCCCGAGGACCACCTGCTGGACACGCCAGAATCACCTGCTGGCTATGCCAGAACCACTCGGCAGACACTCCGGAATAACCTGCCGGGCATGTCGGAACCACCTCTGAGACATGCCAGAAGGACGTGTCGGACACGCCGGAAACACAACCGGACAGACCGGAACCACCTGCCAGACATCCCGGGACCACCTGCCGAGCACGCCGGAGCCGCCAGCTCGATAGGCTGGAACCTTCTGCCAGACAGGCCAAAATCAACAGCTGGCTATGCGAGAACCATCTGGCGGACAGTCCGGAATCACCTGCCGGGCATGCAGGAACCACCTCTCAGATGTAACGGAACCACGAGCCGGACACGCTGGAACCACGTCCTGGGCAGTCTGGAACCACCTACCGATCACTCTGGAACCACCTGCTCGACTCGCACGACCCACGTGCTGGACACGCCAAAATGAACTTTCGGCTACACCAGAACCACTTACCCGACACTCCAGAATCACCTGCCTGACATGACAGAACCACCTCTCACACGTTCTTGAAGCACGTGCCGGACATGCCGGAACGACCTATCGGACAGAACGGAACCACCTGCCAGACACGCCGGAACCACCTGCTGAACACGCCACAGCCACCTGCTCGACTCGCCGGATCCACCAGCCGGACAGGCCAATATCAACTGCTGGCTAAGCCAGAACCACCTGGGGGACAGTCTGGAATCACCTGCCAGCCATGGCGGAACCACCTCTCAGACGTACAAGAACCACGTGCCGGACAAGCTGGAAACACTTACTGGACAGACTGGAACCACCTGCCGGCCACGCCCGAACCACCTGCCGAGCACGATGGAACCACCTGCCGGACACGCCAAAATCACCTGCGGGGTACACCAGAACCACTTGGAGAACTCTCCGGGATGACCTGCCGGGCATGCTGGAACCACCTCTCAGACGTACCAGAAGCACGTGTCGGACACCCCAGCACCACATGCCGGACAGACCGCAACCACCTGCCGGACACGCCGGAACCACCGGCTCGACCCGCCGGAACCACCGCCGGACATGCAAAATCACCTGCCGGCTACGCCAGAACCACTTGGCGAACACTCCGGAATCACCTGCCGGGCATGCCGGAACCACCTCTCAGACATGCCAGAACCACGTGCCAATGACCCCGGAAGCACCTGCCGAGCACGCCGGAACCACCTGCTCGACTCGCCAGAACCAACTGCCGGACACGCCAAAATCACCTGCCGGCTACGCCACAACCACTCGGCAGACACTCTGGTATCAGCTGCCGGGCATGCCGGAACCACCTCTCAGAGGTGCCAGAACCACATGCCGGAGAGACTGGAAGCAACTGCCGAGCTCGCCGGAAACACCTGCTGGACATGCCGGAACCACCTGCCTGACAGTCCAAAATCATATGCCGGCTATGCCAAAACCACTTGGTGGACACTGCAGAATCACCTGTAGGGCATGCCGGAACCACGTCATGGACAGACTGCAAACACCTGCCGGACACGCCAGAACCACCTTCTCAACTCGCCAGAACCACCTGCCGGACACGCCAAAATCACCTGCCGGCTACGCCACAACCAGTTGGTGAACACTTCGGAATCACCTGCCGCGCTTGCCGGAACCACCTGCCGGTCATGCCAAAATCACCAGCCGGCTACTCCACAACCACTTGTCGGACACTCCAGAATCACCTTCCGGGCATGTTGGAACCACCTCTCAGAGGTGCCTCAACAACATGCTGGAGACTGCGGAAGCACCTGCTGAGAAGGCCGGAAGTTCCTGATCCACTCCACAGAACCACCTGCTGGACACGCCAAAATCACCTGCCGGCTACGCCACAACCAGTTGGTGAACACTTCGGAATCAACTGCCGGGCTTGCTGGAAGCTCCTGCCGGTCACGCCAATATCACCTGCCAGCTACGCCAGAACCGCTTGGCGGACACTCCGGAAACACCTGTCGGGCCTGCCAGAACCACATCTCAGACGTGCCAGAACCATGTGCCCGACATGCCGGAACCACACCCCGAACAGACTGAAACCACCTGCCAGACGCGCCTGAACCACCTGCCGAGCACACTGGAACCACCTGCTCGACTCGCCGGAACCACCTACCTGACACGCAAAAACCACCGGCCGGGTATGCCAGAACCACTTGGTGGTCACTCCGGAATCATCTGCCAGACATGCCAGAAGCAGCTCTCAGACACACCAGAACAACCTGCCGGAGACGCCAGAAGCACCTGCTGAGCATGCCTGAGCCACCTGCTCGACTCGCAGGAAACACCTGCCAGACGTGCCAAAATGACCTGCCTGCTACACCTGAAGCACTTGGCAGACAAGCCGGAATCACGTGAAGGGCATGCCGTCACAATCTCTCAGACGTGCCAGAACCTCGTGCCGGACACCCCAGAACACCCTGCCGGACAGACCGGAACCACCTGCCGGACACGCCGGAACCACCGGCGCGACTCGCCGGAACCACCCCTGGACATGCAAAATCACCTGCCGGCTATGCCAGAACCACTTGGCGAACACTCCGGAATCACCTGCCGGGCATGCCGGAACCACCTCTCAGACATGCCAGAACCACGTGCCAATGACCCCGGAAGCACCTGCCGAGCACGCCGGAACCACCTGCTTGACTCAAAGAACCACCTGCCGGACACGCCAAAATCACCTGCCGGCTACGCCAGAACCACTCGGCAGAGACTCCGGAACCACCTCCAGGACAGACCGGAATCACCTGCCAGACACGCCGGGACCACCTGCATGACTCGCCAGAACCACCTGCCGGACACGCCAAAATCACCAGCCGGCTACTCCACAACCACTTGTCGGACACTCCAGAATCACCTGCCGGGCATGTTGGAACCACCTCTCAGAGGTGCCACAACAACATGCTGGAGACTGCGGAAGCACCTGCTGAGAATGCCGGAACTTCCTGATCCACTCCACAGAACCACCTGCTGGACATGCAAAAATCACCTGCCGGCTACGCCACAACCAGTTGGTGAACACTTCGGTATCAACTGCCGGGCTTGCTGGAAGCACCTGCCGGTCACGCCAATATCACCTGCCAGCTACGCCAGAACCGCTTGGCGGACACTCCGGAAACACCTGTCGGGCCTGCCAGAACCACATCTCAGACGTTCCAGAACCTCGTGCCGGACACCCCAGAACACCCTGCCGGACAGACCGGAACCACCTGCCGGACACGCCGGAACCACCAGCACGACTCGTTGGAACAACCCCCGGACATGCAAAATCACCTGCCGGCTATGCCAGAAACACTTGGCGAACACACCAGAATCACCTGCCGGGCATGTCGGAAGCACCTCTCAGACATGTCAGAACCACGTGCCAAGGACACCGGAAGCACCTGCTGAGCACGCCGGAACCACCTGCTCGACTCGCCAGAACCACCTGCCGCACACGCCAAAATCACCTGCCGGCTACGCCACAACCACTCGGCAGGCACTCCGGTATCAGCTGCCGGGCATGCCGGAACCATCTCTCAGAGGTGCCAGAACCACATGCCGGAGAGACTGGAAGCAACTGCCGAACTCGCCGGAAACACCTGATGGACATGCCGGAACCACCTGCCTGACAGTCCAAAATCATATGCCGGCTATGCCAAAACCACTTGGTGGACACTCCAGAATCACCTGGAGGGCATGCCGGAACCACGTCATGGACAGACTGCAAACACCTGCCGGACACGCAAAAATCACCAGCTGGCTACTCCACAACCACTTGTCGGACACTCCAGAATCACCTGCCGGGCATGTTGGAACCATCTCTCAGAGGTGCCACAACAACATGCTGGAGACTGCGGAAGCACCTGCTGAGAAGGCCGGAAGTTCCTGATCCACTCCACAGAACCACCTGCTGGACACGCCAAAATCACCTGCCGGCTACGCCACAACCAGTTGGTGAACACTTCGGAATCAACTGCCGGGCTTCCTGGAAGCACCTGCCGGTCACGCCAATATCAACTGCCAGCTACGCCAGAACCGCTTGGCGGACACTCCGGAAACACCTGTCGGGCCTGCCAGAACCACATCTCAGACGTGCCAGAACCATGTGCCCGAGATGCCGGAACCACACCCCGAACAGACGGAAACCACCTGCCAGACCCGCCTGAACCACCTGCCGAGCACACTGGAACCACCTGCTCGACTCGCCGGAACCACCTACCTGACACGCAAAAACCACCGGCCGGGTATGCCAGAACCACTTGGTGGTCACTCTGGAATCATCTGCCAGACATGCCAGAAGCAGCTCTCAGACACACCAGAACAACCTGCCGGAGACGCCAGAAGCACCTGCTGAGCATGCCTGAGCCACGTGCTCGATTCACAAGAAACACCTGCCGCACACGCCAAAATCACCTGCCTGCTACACCAGAAGCACTTGGCAGACAAGCCGGAATCACGTGAAGGGCATGCCGTCACAATCTCTCAGACGTGCCAGAACCTCGTGCCGGACACCCCAGAACACCCTGCCGGACAGACCGGAACCACCTGCCGGACACGCTGGAACCACCGGCGCGACTCGCCGGAACCACCCCCGGACATGCAAAATCACCTGCCGGCTACGCCAGAAACACTTGGCGAACACACCTGAATCACCTGCCGGGCATGTCGGAAGCACCTATCAGACATGTCAGAACCACGTGCCAAGGACACCGGAAGCACCTGTCGAGCACGCCGGAACCACCTGCTCGACTCGCCAGAACCACCTGCCGCACACGCCAAAATCACCTGCCAGGTATGCCAGAACCACTTTGTGGACACTCCGAAATCATCTGCCGGACATGCCAGAACCAGCTCTCAGACACCCCAGAACCACATGCCGGACACGCAGGAAGCACCTGCTGAGCATGCCTGAGCCACCTGCTCGACTCGCAAGAAACACCTGCCGGACACGCCAAAATCACCTGCCGAGTACGCCAGAACCACTTGGCGGACACTCCGGAATCACAGGTCGGGCATGCCGGAACCACCTCTCAGACTTGCCAGAAACATGTTCCGGACACGCCGGTACCACCTGCCGAGTATGCCGGAACCACCTGATCCACTCCCGAGGACCACCTGCTGGACACGCCAGAATCACCTGCTGGCTACGCCAGAACCACTCGGCAGAACCACCGGAATAACCTGCCGGGCATGCCGGAACCACCTCTTAGACATGCCAGAAGGACGTGTCGGACACGCCGGAAACACCTACCGGACAGACCGGAACCACCTGCCAGACATCCCGGAACCACCTGCCGAGCACGCCGGAGCCGCCTGCTCGATAGGCCGGAACCACCTGCCAGACAGGAAAAAATCACCAGCCGGCTACTCCACAACCACTTGTCGGACACTCCAGAATCACCTGCCGGGCATGTTGGAACCACCTCTCAGAGGTGCCACAACAACATGCTGGAGACTGCGGAAGCACCTGCTGAGAAGGCCGGAAGTTCCTGATCCACTCCACAGAACCACCTGCTGGACACGCCAAAATCACCCGCCGGCTACGCCACAACCAGTTGGTGAACACTTCAGAATCAACTGCCGGGCTTGCTGGAAGCACCTGCCGGTCACGCCAATATCACCTGCCAGCTACACCAGAACCGCTTGGCGGACACTCCGGAAACACCTGTCGGGCCTGCCAGAACCACATCTCAGACGTGCCAGAACCATGTGCCCGAGATGCCGGAACCACACCCCGAACAGACTGAAACCACCTGCCAGACCCGCCTGAACCACCTGCCGAGCACACTGGAACCACCTGCTCGACTCGCCGGAACCACCTACCTGACACGCAAAAACCACCGGCCGGGTATGCCAGAACCACTTGGTGGTCACTCCGGAATCATCTGCCAGACATGCCAGAAGCAGCTCTCAGACACACCAGAACAACCTGCCGGAGACGCCAGAAGCACCTGCTGAGCATGCCTGAGCCACCTGCTCGACTCGCAGGAAACACCTGCCAGACGTGCCAAAATGACCTGCCTGCTACACCTGAAGCACTTGGCAGACAAGCCGGAATCACGTGAAGGGCATGCCGTCACAATCTCTCAGACGTGCCAGAACCTCGTGCCGGACACCCCAGAACACCCTGCCGGACAGACCGGAACCACCTGCCGGACACGCCGGAACCACCGGCGCGACTCGCCGGAACCACCCCTGGACATGCAAAATCACCTGCCGGCTATGCCAGAACCACTTGGCGAACACTCCGGAATCACCTGCCGGGCATGCCGGAACCACCTCTCAGACATGCCAGAACCACGTGCCAATGACCCCGGAAGCACCTGCCGAGCACGCCGGAACCACCTGCTTGACTCAAAGAACCACCTGCCGGACACGCCAAAATCACCTGCCGGCTACGCCAGAACCACTCGGCAGAGACTCCGGAACCACCTCCAGGACAGACCGGAATCACCTGCCAGACACGCCGGGACCACCTGCATGACTCGCCAGAACCACCTGCCGGACACGCCAAAATCACCAGCCGGCTACTCCACAACCACTTGTCGGACACTCCAGAATCACCTGCCGGGCATGTTGGAACCACCTCTCAGAGGTGCCACAACAACATGCTGGAGACTGCGGAAGCACCTGCTGAGAATGCCGGAACTTCCTGATCCACTCCACAGAACCACCTGCTGGACATGCAAAAATCACCTGCCGGCTACGCCACAACCAGTTGGTGAACACTTCGGTATCAACTGCCGGGCTTGCTGGAAGCACCTGCCGGTCACGCCAATATCACCTGCCAGCTACGCCAGAACCGCTTGGCGGACACTCCGGAAACACCTGTCGGGCCTGCCAGAACCACATCTCAGACGTTCCAGAACCTCGTGCCGGACACCCCAGAACACCCTGCCGGACAGACCGGAACCACCTGCCGGACACGCCGGAACCACCAGCACGACTCGCTGGAACAACCCCCGGACATGCAAAATCACCTGCCGGCTATGCCAGAAACACTTGGCGAACACACCAGAATCACCTGCCGGGCATGTCGGAAGCACCTCTCAGACATGTCAGAACCACGTGCCAAGGACACCGGAAGCACCTGCTGAGCACGCCGGAACCACCTGCTCGACTCGCCAGAACCACCTGCCGCACACGCCAAAATCACCTGCCGGCTACGCCACAACCACTCGGCAGGCACTCCGGTATCAGCTGCCGGGCATGCCGGAACCATCTCTCAGAGGTGCCAGAACCACATGCCGGAGAGACTGGAAGCAACTGCCGAACTCGCCGGAAACACCTGATGGACATGCCGGAACCACCTGCCTGACAGTCCAAAATCATATGCCGGCTATGCCAAAACCACTTGGTGGACACTCCAGAATCACCTGGAGGGCATGCCGGAACCACGTCATGGACAGACTGCAAACACCTGCCGGACACGCCAGAACCACCTTCTCGACTCGCCAGAACCACCTGCCGGACACGCCAAAATCACCTGCCGGCTACGCCACAACCAGTTGGTGAACACTTCGGAATCATCTGCCGCGCTTGCCAGAAACACCTGCCGGTCACGCCAAAATCACCTGCCGGCTACGCCAGAAGCACTCGGCAGAGATGCCGGAACCACCTCCAGGACAGACCGGAATCACCTTCCGGACACGCCGGAACCACCTGCTCGACTCGCCAGAACCACCTGCCGGACACGCCAAAATCACCTGCCGGCTACGCCAGAACCACTCGGCAGAGACTCCGGAACCACCTCCAGGACAGACCGGAATCACCTGCCAGACACGCCGGGACCACCTGCTTGACTCGCGAGAACCACCTGCCGAACACGCCAAAATCACCAGCCGGCTACTCCACAACCACTTGTCGGACACTCCAGAATCACCTGCCGGGCATGTTGGAACCACCTCTCAGAGGTGCCACAACAACATGCTGGAGACTGCGGAAGCACCTGCTGAGAAGGCCGGAAGTTCCTGAACCACTCCACAAAACCACCTGCTGGACACGCCAAAATCACCTGCCGGCTACGCCACAACCAGTTGGTGAAAACTTCGGAATCAACTGCCGGGCTTGCTGGAAGCACCTGCCGGTCACGCCAATATCACCTGCCAGCTACGCCAGAACCGCTTGGCGGACACTCCGGAAACACCTGTCGGGCCTGCCAGAACCACATCTCAGACGTGCCAGAACCATGTGCCCGAGATGCCGGAACCACATCCCGAACAGACTGAAACCACCTGCCAGACCCGCCTGAACCACCTGCCGAGCACACTGGAACCACCTGGTCGACTCGCCGGAACCACCTACCTGACACGCAAAAACCACCGGCCGGGTATTCCAGAACCACTTGGTGGTCACTCCGGAATCATCTGCCAGACATGCCAGAAGCAGCTCTCAGACACACCAGAACAACCTGCCGGAGACGCCAGAAGCACCTGCTGAGCATGCCTGAGCCACCTGCTCGACTCGCAGGAAACACCTGCCAGACGCGCCAAAATGACCTGCCTGCTACACCTGAAGCACTTGGCAGACAAGCCGGAATCACGTGAAGGGCCTGCCGTCACAATCTCTCAGACGTGCCAGAACCTCGTGCCGGACACCCCAGAACACCCTGCCGGACAGACCGGAACCACCTGCCGGACACGCCGGAACCACCGGCGCGACTCGCCGCAACCACCCCCGGACATGCAAAATCACCTGCCGGCTACGCCAGAAACACTTGGCGAACACACCGGAATCACCTGCCGGGCATGTCGGAAGCACCTCTCAGACATGTCAGAACCACGTGCCAAGGACACCGGAAGCACCTGCCGAGCACGCCGGAACCACCTGCTCGACTCGCCAGAACCACCTGCCGGACACGCCAAAATCACCTGCCGGCTACGCCAGAACCACTGGGCAGAGACTCCGGAACCACCTCCAGGACAGACCGGAATCACCTGCCGGACACGCCGGGACCACCTGCTTGACTCGCCAGAACCACCTGCCGGACACGCCAAACTCACCAGCCGGCTACTCCACAACCACTTGTCGGACACTCCAGAATCACCTGCCGGGCATGTTGGAACCACCTCTCAGAGGTGCCACAACAACATGCTGGAACTGCCGAAGCACCTGCTGAGAAGGCCGGAACCACCTGATCCACTCCCGAGGACCACCTGCTGGACACGCAAAAATCACCTGCTGGCTACGCCAGAACCACTCGGCAGACACTCCGGAATAAGCTGCCGGGCATGCCGGAACCACCTCTTAGACATGCCAGAAGGACGTGTCGGACACGCCGGAAACATATACCGGACAGCCCGGAACCACCTGCCAGACAGCCCGGAACCACTTGCTGAGCACGCCGGAGCCGCCTGCTCGATAGGCCGGAACCACCTGCCAGACAGGCCAAAATCAACAGCTGGCTATGCTAGAACCACCTGGCGGACAGTCCAAAATCACCTGCCTGGCATGCAGGAACCACCTCTCAGACGTAACAGAACCACGTTCCGGACACGCTGGAACCACATCCTGGACAGACTGGAACCACCTGCCGAGCCCTCCGGAACCACCTGCTCGACTGGCAGGACAATCGTGCCGGACACGCCAAAAGGAACTGCCGGCTACACCAGAACCACTTAACCGACACTCCAGAATCACCTGCCTGGCATGCCAGAACCACCTCTCAGACGTGCCAGAAGCACGTGCCGGACATGCCGGAACGACCTACGGGACAGACCGGAACCACCTGCCTGACATGCCGGAACCACCTGCCGAGCACGCCAGAGCCACCTGCTCCCCTTGCCGGAACCACCTGCCATACAGGCCAAAATCAACAGCTGGATGTGCGAGAACCACCTGGGGGACAGTCCAGAATCACCTGCCAGCCATGGCGGAACCACCTCTCAGACGTAATAGAACCACGTTACGGACAATCTGGAAACACGTACTGGACAGATGGGTACCACCTGCTGGCCACGCGTTAACCACCTACCGAGCACGACGGAACCACCTGCCGGACACGCCAAAATCACCTGCGGGCTACTCCACAACCACTTGGAGGACTCTCCGGGATGACCTGCCGGGCATGCTGGAACCACCTCTCAGACGCGCCACAACCATGTGGCAGAGAGTCCAGAATCACCTGTTGGGCATGTGGAACCACCTCTGAGACGTACCAGAACCACCTGCCGGACACGCCAAAATCTCCTGCCGGCTACGCCAGAACCACTTAACCGACACTCCAGAATCACCTGCCTGGCATGAGAGAACCACCTCTCAGACGTGCCAGAAGCACGTGCCGAAAATGCCGGGACGACCTACGGGACAGACCGGAACCACCTGCCTGACATGCCAGAACCACCTGCCGAGCACGCCAGAGCCACCTGCTCCCATTGCCGGAACCACCTGCCAGACAGGCCAAAATCAACAGCTGGCTGTGCCAGAACCACCTGGGGGACAGTCCGGAATCACCTGCCAGCCATGGCGGAACCACCTCTCAGAAGTACCAGAACCACGTGCCGGACAATCTGGAAACACGTACTGGACAGACTGGAACCACCTGCTGGCCAAGCCTGAACCACCTGCCGAGCACGACGGAACCACCTGCCGGACATGCCAAAATCACCTGCGGGCTACTCCACAACCACTTGGAGGACTCTCCGGGATGACCTGCCGGGCATGCTGGAACCACCTCTCAGACGCGCCAGAACCATGTGGCAGAGAGTCCGGGATCACCTGTTGGGCATGTGGAACCACCTCTGAGACGTACCAGAACCACCTGCCGGACACGGCAAAATCACCTGCCAGGTATGAGAGAACCATTTTGTGGACACTCCGAAATCATCTGCCGGACATGCCAGAACCAGCTCTCAGACACACCAGAACCACATGCCGGACACGCCGGAAGCACCTGCTGAGCATGCCTGAGCCACCTGCTCGACTCGCAAGAAACACCTGCCGGACACGCCAAAATCACCTGCCGAGTACGCCTGAACCACTTGGCGGACACTCCGGAATCACAGGTCGGGCATGCCGGAACCACCTCTCAGACTTGCCAGAACCATGTTCCGGACACGCCGGTACCACCTGCCGAGTATGCCGGAACCACCTGATCCACTCCCGAGGACCACCTGCTGGACACGCCAGAATCACCTGCTGGCTACGCCAGAACCACTCGGCAGACACTCCGGAATAACCTGCCGGGCATGCCGGAACCACCTCTTAGACATGCCAGAAGGACGTGTCGGACACGCCGGAAACACCTACCGGACAGACCGGAACCACCTGCCAGACATCCCGGAACCACCTGCCGAGCACGCCGGAGCCGCCTGCTCGATAGGCCGGAACCACCTGCCAGACAGGCCAAAATCAACAGCTGGCTATGCTAGAAACACCTGGCAGACAGTCCAAAATCACCTGCCTGGCATGCAGGAACCACCTCTCATACGTAACAGAACCACGTTCCGGACACGCTGGAACCACATCCTGGACAGACTGGAACCACCTGCCGAGCTCGCCGGAACCACCTGCTCGACTGGCAGGACAATCGTGCCGGACACGCCAAAAGGAACTGCCGGCTACACCAGAACCACTTAACCGACACTCCAGAATCACCTGCCTGGCATGCCAGAACGACCTCACAGACGTGCTAGAAGCACGTGCCGGACATGCCGGAACGACCTACGGGACAGACCGGAACCACCTGCCTGACATGCCGGAACCACCTGCTGAGCACGCCAGAGCCACCTGCTCCCCTTGCCGAAACCACCTGCCAGACAGGCCAAAATCAACAGCTGGCTGTGCCAGAACCACCTGGGGGACAGTCCGGAATCACCTGCCAGCCATGGCGGAACCACCTCTCAGACGTACAAGAACCACGTGCCGGACAATCTGGAAACACGTCCTGGACAGACTGGAACCACCTGCCGGCCACGCCTGAACCACCTGCCGAGCACGATGGAACCACCTGCCGGACACGCCAAAATCACCTGCGGGGTACACCAGAACCACTTGGAGAACTCTCCGGGATGACCTGCCGGGCATGCTGGAACCACCTCTCAGACGTACCAGAAGCACGTGTCGGACACCCCAGCACCACCTGCCGGACAGACCGCAACCACCTGCCGGACAGGCCGGAACCACCGGCTCGACCCGCCGGAACCACCGCCGGACATGCAAAATCACCTGCCGGCTACGCCAGAACCACTTGGCGAACACTCCGGAATCACCTGCCGGGCATGCCGGAACCACCTCTCAGACATGCCAGAACCACGTGCCAATGACCCCGGAAGCACCTGCCGAGCACGCCGGAACCACCTGCTCGGCTCGCCAGAACCACCTGCCGGACACGCCAAAATCACCTGCCGGCTACGCCACAACCACTCGGCAGGCACTCCGGTATCAGCTGCCGGGCATGCCGGAACCATCTCTCAGAGGTGCCAGAACCACATGCCGGAGAGACTGGAAGCAACTGCCGAACTCGCCGGAAACACCTGCTGGACATGCCGGAACCACCTGCCTGACAGTCCAAAATCATATGCCGGCTATGCCAAAACCACTTGGTGGACACTCCAGAATCACCTGGAGGGCATGCCGGAACCACGTCATGGACAGAATGCAAACACCTGACGGACACGCCAGAACCACCTTCTCGACTCGCCAGAACCACCTGCCGGACCCGCCAAAATCACCTGCCGGCTACGCCACAACCAGTTGGTGAACACTTCGGAATCACCTGTCGCGCTTGCCAGAACCACCTGCCGCTCACGCCAAAATCACCTGCCGGCTACGCCAGAACCACTCGGCAGAGACTCCGGAACCAGTTCCAGGACAGACCGGAATCACCTGCCGGACACGCCGGAACCACCTGCTCGACTCGCCAGAACCACCTGCCGGACACGCCAAAATCACCTGCCGGCTACGCCAGAACCACTGGGCACAGACTCCGGAACCACCTCCAGGACAGACCGGAATCACCTGCCGGACACGCCGGGACCACCTGCTTGACTCGCCAGAACCACCTGCCGGACACGCCAAACTCACCAGCCGGCTACTCCACAACCACTTGTCGGACACTCCAGAATCACCTGCCGGGCATGTTGGAACCACCTCTCAGAGGTGCCACAACAACATGCTGGAGACTGCCGAAGCACCTGCTGAGAAGGCCGGAACCACCTGATCCACTCCCGAGGACCACCTGCTGGACACGCAAAAATCACCTGCTGGCTACGCCAGAACCACTCGGCAGACACTCCGGAATAAGCTGCCGGGCATGCCGGAACCACCTCTTAGACATGCCAGAAGGACGTGTCGGACACGCCGGAAACATATACCGGACAGCCCGGAACCACCTGCCAGACAGCCCGGAACCACTTGCTGAGCACGCCGGAGCCGCCTGCTCGATAGGCCGGAACCACCTGCCAGACAGGCCAAAATCAACAGCTGGCTATGCTAGAACCACCTGGCGGACAGTCCAAAATCACCTGCCTGGCATGCAGGAACCACCTCTCAGACGTAACAGAACCACGTTCCGGACACGCTGGAACCACATCCTGGACAGACTGGAACCACCTGCCGAGCCCTCCGGAACCACCTGCTCGACTGGCAGGACAATCGTGCCGGACACGCCAAAAGGAACTGCCGGCTACACCAGAACCACTTAACCGACACTCCAGAATCACCTGCCTGGCATGCCAGAACCACCTCTCAGACGTGCCAGAAGCACGTGCCGGACATGCCGGAACGACCTACGGGACAGACCGGAACCACCTGCCTGACATGCCGGAACCACCTGCCGAGCACGCCAGAGCCACCTGCTCCCCTTGCCGGAACCACCTGCCATACAGGCCAAAATCAACAGCTGGATGTGCGAGAACCACCTGGGGGACAGTCCAGAATCACCTGCCAGCCATGGCGGAACCACCTCTCAGACGTAATAGAACCGCGTTACGGACAATCTGGAAACACGTACTGGACAGACGGGTACCACCTGCTGGCCACGCGTTAACCACCTACCGAGCACGACGGAACCACCTGCCGGACACGCCAAAATCACCTGCGGGCTACTCCACAACCACTTGGAGGACTCTCCGGGATGACCTGCCGGGCATGCTGGAACCACCTCTCAGACGCGCCACAACCATGTGGCAGAGAGTCCAGAATCACCTGTTGGGCATGTGGAACCACCTCTGAGACGTACCAGAACCACCTGCCGGACACGCCAAAATCTCCTGCCGGCTACGCCAGAACCACTTAACCGACACTCCAGAATCACCTGCCTGGCATGAGAGAACCACCTCTCAGACGTGCCAGAAGCACGTGCCGAAAATGCCGGGACGACATACGGGACAGACCGGAACCACCTGCCTGACATGCCGGAACCACCTGCCGAGCACGCCAGAGCCACCTGCTCCCATTGCCGGAACCACCTGCCAGACAGGCCAAAATCAACAGCTGGCTGTGCCAGAACCACCTGGGGGACAGTCCGGAATCACCTGCCAGCCATGGCGGAACCACCTCTCAGAAGTACCAGAACCACGTGCCGGACAATCTGGAAACACGTACTGGACAGACTGGAACCACCTGCCGGCCAAGCCTGAACCACCTGCCGAGCACGACGGAACCACCTTCCGGACATGCCAAAATCACCTGCGGGCTACTCCACAACCACTTGGAGGACTCTCCGGGATGACCTGCCGGGCATGCTGGAACCACCTCTCAGACGCGCCAGAACCATGTGGCAGAGAGTCCGGGATCACCTGTTGGGCATGTGGAACCACCTCTGAGACGTACCAGAACCACCTGCCGGACACGGCAAAATCACCTGCCAGGTATGAGAGAACCATTTTGTGGACACTCCGAAATCATCTGCCGGACATGCCAGAACCAGCTCTCAGACACACCAGAACCACATGCCGGACACGCCGGAAGCACCTGCTGAGCATGCCTGAGCCACCTGCTCGACTCGCAAGAAACACCTGCCGGACACGCCAAAATCACCTGCCGAGTACGCCTGAACCACTTGGCGGACACTCCAGAATCACAGGTCGGGCATGCCGGAACCACCTCTCAGACTTGCCAGAACCATGTTCCGGACACGCCGGTACCACCTGCCGAGTATGCCGGAACCACCTGATCCACTCCCGAGGACCACCTGCTGGACACGCCAGAATCACCTGCTGGCTACGCCAGAACCACTCGGCAGACACTCCGGAATAACCTGCCGGGCATGCCGGAACCACCTCTTAGACATTCCAGAAGGACGTGTCGGACACGCCGGAAACACCTACCGGACAGACCGGAACCACCTGCCAGACATCCCGGAACCACCTGCCGAGCACGCCGGAGCCGCCTGCTCGATAGGCCGGAACCACCTGCCAGACAGGCCAAAATCAACAGCTGGCTATGCTAGAAACACCTGGCAGACAGTCCAAAATCACCTGCCTGGCATGCAGGAACCAACTCTCATACGTAACAGAACCACGTTCCGGACACGCTCGAACCACATCCTGGACAGACTGGAACCACCTGCCGAGCTCGCCGGAACCACCTGCTCGACTGGCAGGACAATCGTGCCGGACACGCCAAAAGGAACTGCCGGCTACACCAGAACCACTTAACCGACACTCCAGAATCACCTGCCTGGCATGCCAGAACGACCTCTCAGACGTGCTAGAAGCACGTGCTGGACATGCCGGAACGACCTACGGGACAGACCGGAACCACCTGCCTGACATGCCGGAACCACCTGCTGAGCACGCCAGAGCCACCTGCTCCCCTTGCCGAAACCACCTGCCAGACAGGCCAAAATCAACAGCTGGCTGTGCGAGAACCACCTGGGGGACAGTCCGGAATCACCTGCCAGCCATGGCGGAACCACCTCTCAGACGTACCAGAACCACATGCCGGACAATCTGGAAACTCGTACTGGACAGACTGGAACCACCTGCCGGCCAAGCCTGAACCACCTGCCGAGCACGACGGAACCACCTGCCGGACACGCCAAAATCACCTGCGGGCTACTCCACAACCACTTGGAGGACTCTCCGGGATGACCTGCCGGGCATGCTGGAACCACCTCTCAGACGCGCCACAACCATGTGGCAGAGAGTCCAGAATCACCTGTTGGGCATGTGGAACCACCTCTGAGACGTACCAGAACCACCTGCCGGACACGCCAAAATCTCCTGCCGGCTACGCCAGAACCACTTAACCGACACTCCAGAATCACCTGCCTGGCATGAGAGAACCACCTCTCAGACGTGCCAGAAGCACGTGCCGAAAATGCCGGGACGACCTACGGGACAGACCGGAACCACCTGCCTGACATGCCAGAACCACCTGCCGAGCACGCCAGAGCCACCTGCTCCCATTGCCGGAACCACCTGCCAGACAGGCCAAAATCAACAGCTGGCTGTGCCAGAACCACCTGGGGGACAGTCCGGAATCACCTGCCAGCCATGGCGGAACCACCTCTCAGAAGTACCAGAACCACGTGCCGGACAATCTGGAAACACGTACTGGACAGACTGGAACCACCTGCTGGCCAAGCCTGAACCACCTGCCGAGCACGACGGAACCACCTGCCGGACATGCCAAAATCACCTGCGGGCTACTCCACAACCACTTGGAGGACTCTCCGGGATGACCTGCCGGGCATGCTGGAACCACCTCTCAGACGCGCCAGAACCATGTGGCAGAGAGTCCGGGATCACCTGTTGGGCATGTGGAACCACCTCTGAGACGTACCAGAACCACCTGCCGGACACGGCAAAATCACCTGCCAGGTATGAGAGAACCATTTTGTGGACACTCCGAAATCATCTGCCGGACATGCCAGAACCAGCTCTCAGACACACCAGAACCACATGCCGGACACGCCGGAAGCACCTGCTGAGCATGCCTGAGCCACCTGCTCGACTCGCAAGAAACACCTGCCGGACACGCCAAAATCACCTGCCGAGTACGCCTGAACCACTTGGCGGACACTCCGGAATCACAGGTCGGGCATGCCGGAACCACCTCTCAGACTTGCCAGAACCATGTTCCGGACACGCCGGTACCACCTGCCGAGTATGCCGGAACCACCTGATCCACTCCCGAGGACCACCTGCTGGACACGCCAGAATCACCTGCTGGCTACGCCAGAACCACTCGGCAGACACTCCGGAATAACCTGCCGGGCATGCCGGAACCACCTCTTAGACATTCCAGAAGGACGTGTCGGACACGCCGGAAACACCTACCGGACAGACCGGAACCACCTGCCAGACATCCCGGAACCACCTGCCGAGCACGCCGGAGCCGCCTGCTCGATAGGCCGGAACCACCTGCCAGACAGGCCAAAATCAACAGCTGGCTATGCTAGAAACACCTGGCAGACAGTCCAAAATCACCTGCCTGGCATGCAGGAACCACCTCTCATACGTAACAGAACCACGTTCCGGACACGCTGGAACCACATCCTGGACAGACTGGAACCACCTGCCGAGCTCGCCGGAACCACCTGCTCGACTGGCAGGACAATCGTGCCGGACACGCCAAAAGGAACTGCCGGCTACACCAGAACCACTTAACCGACACTCCAGAATCACCTGCCTGGCATGCCAGAACGACCTCACAGACGTGCTAGAAGCACGTGCCGGACATGCCGGAACGACCTACGGGACAGACCGGAACCACCTGCCTGACATGCCGGAACCACCTGCTGAGCACGCCAGAGCCACCTGCTCCCCTTGCCGAAACCACCTGCCAGACAGGCCAAAATCAACAGCTGGCTGTGCCAGAACCACCTGGGGGACAGTCCGGAATCACCTGCCAGCCATGGCGGAACCACCTCTCAGACGTACAAGAACCACGTGCCGGACAATCTGGAAACACGTCCTGGACAGACTGGAACCACCTGCCGGCCACGCCTGAACCACCTGCCGAGCACGATGGAACCACCTGCCGGACACGCCAAAATCACCTGCAGGGTACACCAGAACCACTTGGAGAACTCTCCGGGATGACCTGCCGGGCATGCTGGAACCACCTCTCAGACGTACCAGAAGCACGTGTCGGACACCCCAGCACCACCTGCCGGACAGACCGCAACCACCTGCCGGACAGGCCGGAACCACCGGCTCGACCCGCCGGAACCACCGCCGGACATGCAAAATCACCTGCCGGCTACGCCAGAACCACTTGGCGAACACTCCGGAATCACCTGCCGGGCATGCCGGAACCACCTCTCAGACATGCCAGAACCACGTGCCAATGACCCCGGAAGCACCTGCCGAGCACGCCGGAACCACCTGCTCGGCTCGCCAGAACCACCTGCCGGACACGCCAAAATCACCTGCCGGCTACGCCACAACCACTCGGCAGGCACTCCGGTATCAGCTGCCGGGCATGCCGGAACCATCTCTCAGAGGTGCCAGAACCACATGCCGGAGAGACTGGAAGCAACTGCCGAACTCGCCGGAAACACCTGCTGGACATGCCGGAACCACCTGCCTGACAGTCCAAAATCATATGCCGGCTATGCCAAAACCACTTGGTGGACACTCCAGAATCACCTGGAGGGCATGCCGGAACCACGTCATGGACAGAATGCAAACACCTGACGGACACGCCAGAACCACCTTCTCGACTCGCCAGAACCACCTGCCGGACCCGCCAAAATCACCTGCCGGCTACGCCACAACCAGTTGGTGAACACTTCGGAATCACCTGTCGCGCTTGCCAGAACCACCTGCCGCTCACGCCAAAATCACCTGCCGGCTACGCCAGAACCACTCGGCAGAGACTCCGGAACCAGTTCCAGGACAGACCGGAATCACCTGCCGGACACGCCGGAACCACCTGCTCGACTCGCCAGAACCACCTGCCGGACACGCCAAAATCACCTGCCGGCTACGCCAGAACCACTGGGCACAGACTCCGGAACCACCTCCAGGACAGACCGGAATCACCTGCCGGACACGCCGGGACCACCTGCTTGACTCGCCAGAACCACCTGCCGGACACGCCAAACTCACCAGCCGGCTACTCCACAACCACTTGTCGGACACTCCAGAATCACCTGCCGGGCATGTTGGAACCACCTCTCAGAGGTGCCACAACAACATGCTGGAGACTGCCGAAGCACCTGCTGAGAAGGCCGGAACCACCTGATCCACTCCCGAGGACCACCTGCTGGACACGCAAAAATCACCTGCTGGCTACGCCAGAACCACTCGGCAGACACTCCGGAATAAGCTGCCGGGCATGCCGGAACCACCTCTTAGACATGCCAGAAGGACGTGTCGGACACGCCGGAAACATATACCGGACAGCCCGGAACCACCTGCCAGACAGCCCGGAACCACTTGCTGAGCACGCCGGAGCCGCCTGCTCGATAGGCCGGAACCACCTGCCAGACAGGCCAAAATCAACAGCTGGCTATGCTAGAACCACCTGGCGGACAGTCCAAAATCACCTGCCTGGCATGCAGGAACCACCTCTCAGACGTAACAGAACCACGTTCCGGACACGCTGGAACCACATCCTGGACAGACTGGAACCACCTGCCGAGCCCTCCGGAACCACCTGCTCGACTGGCAGGACAATCGTGCCGGACACGCCAAAAGGAACTGCCGGCTACACCAGAACCACTTAACCGACACTCCAGAATCACCTGCCTGGCATGCCAGAACCACCTCTCAGACGTGCCAGAAGCACGTGCCGGACATGCCGGAACGACCTACGGGACAGACCGGAACCACCTGCCTGACATGCCGGAACCACCTGCCGAGCACGCCAGAGCCACCTGCTCCCCTTGCCGGAACCACCTGCCATACAGGCCAAAATCAACAGCTGGATGTGCGAGAACCACCTGGGGGACAGTCCAGAATCACCTGCCAGCCATGGCGGAACCACCTCTCAGACGTAATAGAACCGCGTTACGGACAATCTGGAAACACGTACTGGACAGACGGGTACCACCTGCTGGCCACGCGTTAACCACCTACCGAGCACGACGGAACCACCTGCCGGACACGCCAAAATCACCTGCGGGCTACTCCACAACCACTTGGAGGACTCTCCGGGATGACCTGCCGGGCATGCTGGAACCACCTCTCAGACGCGCCACAACCATGTGGCAGAGAGTCCAGAATCACCTGTTGGGCATGTGGAACCACCTCTGAGACGTACCAGAACCACCTGCCGGACACGCCAAAATCTCCTGCCGGCTACGCCAGAACCACTTAACCGACACTCCAGAATCACCTGCCTGGCATGAGAGAACCACCTCTCAGACGTGCCAGAAGCACGTGCCGAAAATGCCGGGACGACATACGGGACAGACCGGAACCACCTGCCTGACATGCCGGAACCACCTGCCGAGCACGCCAGAGCCACCTGCTCCCATTGCCGGAACCACCTGCCAGACAGGCCAAAATCAACAGCTGGCTGTGCCAGAACCACCTGGGGGACAGTCCGGAATCACCTGCCAGCCATGGCGGAACCACCTCTCAGAAGTACCAGAACCACGTGCCGGACAATCTGGAAACACGTACTGGACAGACTGGAACCACCTGCCGGCCAAGCCTGAACCACCTGCCGAGCACGACGGAACCACCTTCCGGACATGCCAAAATCACCTGCGGGCTACTCCACAACCACTTGGAGGACTCTCCGGGATGACCTGCCGGGCATGCTGGAACCACCTCTCAGACGCGCCAGAACCATGTGGCAGAGAGTCCGGGATCACCTGTTGGGCATGTGGAACCACCTCTGAGACGTACCAGAACCACCTGCCGGACACGGCAAAATCACCTGCCAGGTATGAGAGAACCATTTTGTGGACACTCCGAAATCATCTGCCGGACATGCCAGAACCAGCTCTCAGACACACCAGAACCACATGCCGGACACGCCGGAAGCACCTGCTGAGCATGCCTGAGCCACCTGCTCGACTCGCAAGAAACACCTGCCGGACACGCCAAAATCACCTGCCGAGTACGCCTGAACCACTTGGCGGACACTCCGGAATCACAGGTCGGGCATGCCGGAACCACCTCTCAGACTTGCCAGAACCATGTTCCGGACACGCCGGTACCACCTGCCGAGTATGCCGGAACCACCTGATCCACTCCCGAGGACCACCTGCTGGACACGCCAGAATCACCTGCTGGCTACGCCAGAACCACTCGGCAGACACTCCGGAATAACCTGCCGGGCATGCCGGAACCACCTCTTAGACATTCCAGAAGGACGTGTCGGACACGCCGGAAACACCTACCGGACAGACCGGAACCACCTGCCAGACATCCCGGAACCACCTGCCGAGCACGCCGGAGCCGCCTGCTCGATAGGCCGGAACCACCTGCCAGACAGGCCAAAATCAACAGCTGGCTATGCTAGAAACACCTGGCAGACAGTCCAAAATCACCTGCCTGGCATGCAGGAACCAACTCTCATACGTAACAGAACCACGTTCCGGACACGCTCGAACCACATCCTGGACAGACTGGAACCACCTGCCGAGCTCGCCGGAACCACCTGCTCGACTGGCAGGACAATCGTGCCGGACACGCCAAAAGGAACTGCCGGCTACACCAGAACCACTTAACCGACACTCCAGAATCACCTGCCTGGCATGCCAGAACGACCTCTCAGACGTGCTAGAAGCACGTGCCGGACATGCCGGAACGACCTACGGGACAGACCGGAACCACCTGCCTGACATGCCGGAACCACCTGCTGAGCACGCCAGAGCCACCTGCTCCCCTTGCCGAAACCACCTGCCAGACAGGCCAAAATCAACAGCTGGCTGTGCGAGAACCACCTGGGGGACAGTCCGGAATCACCTGCCAGCCATGGCGGAACCACCTCTCAGACGTACCAGAACCACATGCCGGACAATCTGGAAACTCGTACTGGACAGACTGGAACCACCTGCCGGCCAAGCCTGAACCACCTGCCGAGCACGACGGAACCACCTGCCGGACACGCCAAAATCACCTGCGGGCTACTCCACAACCACTTGGAGGACTCTCCGGGATGACCTGCCGGGCATGCTGGAACCACCTCTCAGACGCGCCACAACCATGTGGCAGAGAGTCCAGAATCACCTGTTGGGCATGTGGAACCACCTCTGAGACGTACCAGAACCACCTGCCGGACACGCCAAAATCACCTGCCGGCTACGCCAGAACCAATTGGCGGACACTCCGGAATCACCTGCCGGGCATGCCAGCACAACCTCTCAGAAGTGCCAGAAGCACGTGCCGGACAGGCCGGAACCATATCCCGGACAGACTGGAACCACAGGAAACACTCGCCGGAACCACCTGCTTGACTCACCGGTCCCACCTGCAGGACACACCAAAATCACCTGCCCGCTACACCAGAACCACTTGGGGGACAAGCCGGAATCACGTGAAGGGCATGCCGGCACAACCTCACAGACGTGCCAGAACCTCCTGCCGGACACCTCAGAACCACCTGCCAGACAGACTGCAACCACCTGCCGGACACGCGGGAACCACCGGCTCGACCCGCCGGAACCACTGCCAGACATGCAAAATCACCTGCCGGCTACACCAGAACCACTTGGCGAACACTCCGGAATCACCTGCCGGGCATGCCCGAACCACCTCTCAGACATGCCAGAACCACGTGCCAATGACACCAGAAGCACCTGCCGAGCATGCCGGAACCACCTGCTCGACTCGCCAGAACCACCTGCCAGTCATGCAAAAATCACCTGCCGGCTTCGCCACAACCAGTTGGTGAACACTTCTCCATCACCTGCCGGGCTTGCTGGAACCACCTGCCGGTCATGTCAAAATCACCTGCCAACTACGCCAGAACCACTTGTCGACACTGCGGAAACACCTGTCGGGCCGGCCAGAACTACATCTCAGACGTGCCAGAACCTTGTGCGTGTGATGCCGGAACCACACCCCGAACAGACGGAAACCACCTGCCAGACCCGCCTGAACCACCTGCCGAGCACGCCGGAGCCACCTGTTCGACTCACCGGAAGCACCTGCCAGACAGGACAAAATCAACAGCTGGCTATGCGAGAACCATCTGGCGGACAGTCCGGAATCACCTGCCGGGCATGCAGGAACCACCTCTCAGATGTAATGGAACCACGAGCCGGACACGCTGGAACCACGTCCTGGACAGACTGGAACCACCTGCCGAGCACTCCGGTACCACCTGCTCGACTCGCACGACCCACGTGCTGGACACGCCAAAATGAACTTTCGGCTACACCAGAACCACTTACCCGACACTCCAGAATCACCTGCCTGGCATGCCAGAACCACCTCTCACACGTTCCAGAAGCACGTGCCGGACATGCCGGAACGACCTATCGGACAGAACGGAACCACCTGCCAGACACGCCGGAACCACCTGCTGAACACGCCACAGCCACCTGCTCGACTCGCCGGATCCACCGGCAGGACAGGCCAATATCAACTGCTGGCTATGCCAGAACCACCTGGGGGACAGTCCGGAATCACCTGCCAGCCATGGCGGAACCACCTCTCAGACGTACAAGAACCGCGTGCCGGACAAGCTGGAAACACTTACTGGACAGACTGGAACCACCTGCCGGCCACGCCTGAACCACCTGCCGAGCACGATGGAACCACCTGCCGGACACGCCAAAATCACCTGCGGGCTACACCAGAACCACTTGGAGAACTCTCCGGGATGACCTGCCGGGCATGCTGGAACCACGTCTCAGACGTACCAGAAGCACGTGGCGGACACCCCAGCACCACCTGCCGGACAGACCGCAACCACCTGCCGGACAGGCCGGAACCACTGGCTCGACCCGCCAGAACCACCGCCGGACATGCAAAATCACCTGCCGGCTACGCCAGAACCACTTGGCGAAAACTCCGGCATCACCTGCCGGGCATGCCGGAACCACCTCTCAGACATGCCAGAACCACGTGCCAATGACCACGCCGGAACCACCTTCTCGACTCGCCAGAACCACCTGCCGCACACGCCAAAATCACCTGCCGGCTACGCCACAACCACTCGGCAGGCACTCCGGTATCAGCTGCCGGGCATGCCGGAACCACCTCTCAGAGGTGCCAGAACCACATGCCGGAGAGACTGGAAGCAACTGCCGAGCTCGCCGGAAACACCTGCTGGACATGCCGCAACCACCTGCCTGACAGTCCAAAATCATATGCCGGCTATGCCAAAACCACTTGGTGGACACTCCAGAATCACCTGGAGGGCATGCCGGAACCACGTCATGGACAGACTGCAAACACCTGCCGGACACGCCAGAACCACCTTCTCGACTCGCCAGAACCACCTGCCGGACACGCCAAAATCACCTGCCGGCTACGCCACAACCAGTTGGTGAACACTTCGGAATCACCTGCCGCGCTTGCCGGAACCACCTGCCGGTCACGCCAAAATCACCTGCCGGCTACGCCAGAACCACTCGGCAGGGACTCCGGAACCACCTCCAGGACAGACCGGAATCACCTGCCGGACACGCCGGAACCACCTGCTTGACTCGCGAGAACCACCTGCCGGACATGCCAAAATCACCAGCCGGCTACTCCACAATCACTTGTCGGACACTCCAGAATCACCTGCCGGGCATGTTGGAATCACCTCTCAGAGGTGCCACAACAACATGCTGGAGACTGCGGAAGCACCTGCTGAGAAGGCCGGAAGTTCCTCATCCACTCCACAGAACCACCTGCTGGACACGCCAAAATCACCTGCCGGCTACGCCACAACCAGTTGGTGAACACTTCGGAATCAACTGCCGGGCTTGCTGGAAGCACCTGCCGGTCACGCCAATATCACCTGCCAGCTACGCCAGAACCGCTTGGCGGACACTCCGGAAACACCTGTCGGGCCTGCCAGAACCACATCTCAGACGTGCCAGAACCATGTGCCCGAGATGCCGTAACCACACCCCGAACAGACTGAAACCACCTGCCAGACCCGCCCGAACCAACTGCCGAGCACACTGGAACCACCTGCTCGACTCGCCGGAACCACCTACCTGACACGCAAAAACCACCGGCCGGGTATGCCTGAACCACTTGGTGGTCACTCCGTAATCATCTGCCAGACATGCCAGAAGCAGCTCTCAGACACACCAGAACAACCTGCCGGAGACGCCAGAAGCACCTGCTGAGCATGCCCGAGCCACGTGCTGGACTCGCAAGAAACACCTGCCACACACGCCAAAATCACCTGCCTGCTACACCAGAAGCACTTGGCAGACAAGCCGGAATCACGTGAAGGGCATGCCGTCACAATCTCTCAGACGTGCCAGAACCTCGTGCCAGACACCCCAGAACACCCTGCCGGACAGACCGGAACCACCTGCCGGACACGCCGGAACCACCGGCGCGACTCGCCGGAACCACCCCCGGACATGCAAAAACACCTGCCGGCTACGCCAGAAACACTTGGCGAACACACCGGAATCACCTGCCGGGCCTGTCGGAAGCACCTCTCAGACATGTCAGAACCACGTGCCAAGGACACCGGAAGCACCTGCCGAGCACGCCGGAACCACCTGCTCGACTCGCCAGAACCACCTGCCGCACACGCCAAAATCACCTGCCAGGTATGCCAGAACCACTTTGTGGACACTCCGAAATCATCTGCCGGACATGCCAGAACCAGCTCTCAGACACACCAGAACCACATGCCGGACACGCCGGAAGCACCTGCTGAGCATGCCTGAGCCACCTGCTCGACTCGCAAGAAACACCTGCCGGACACGCCAAAATCACCTGCCGAGTACGCCAGAACCACTTGGCGGACACTCCGGAATCACAGGTCGGGCATGCCGGAACCACCTCTCAGACTTGCCAGAACCATGTTCCGGACACGCCGGTACCACCTGCCGAGTATGCCGGAACCACCTGATCCACTCCCGAGGACCACCTGCTGGACACGCCAAAATCACCTGCTGGCTACGCCAGAACCACTCGGCAGACACTCCGGAATAACCTGCCGGGCATGCCGGAACCACCTCTTAGACATGCCAGAAGGACGTGTCGGACACGCCGGAAACACCTACCGGACAGACCGGAACCACCTGCCAGACATCCCGGAACCACCTGCCGAGCACGCCGGAGCCGCCTGCTCGATAGGCTGGAACCACCTGCCAGACAGGCCAAAATCAACAGCTGGCTATGCGAGAACCATCTGGCGGACAGTCCGGAATCACCTGCCGGGCATGCAGGAACCACCTCTCAGATGTAACGGAACCACGAGCCGGACACGCTGGAACCACGTCCTGGGCAGTCTGGAACCACCTACCGAGCACTCTGGAACCACCTGCTCGACTCACATGACCCACGTGCTGGACACGCCAAAATGAACTTTCGGCTGCACCAGAACCACTTACCCGACACTCCAGAATCACCTGCCTGGCATGCCAGAACCACCTCTCACACGTTCCAGAAGCACGTGCCGGACATGCCGGAACGACCTATCGGACAGAACGGAAACACCTGCCAGACACGCCGGAACCACCTCTCAGACATGCCAGAACCACGTGCCAATGACACCAGAAGCACCTGCCGAGCATGCCGGAACCACTTGCTCGACTCGCCAGAACCACCTGCCAGTCATGCAAAAATCACCTGCCGGCTTCGCAACAACCAGCTGGTGAACACTTCCCCATCACCTGCCGGGCTTGCTGGAACCACCTGCCGGTCAGGTCAAAATCGCCTGCCAACTACGCCAGAACCACTTGTCGACACTGCGGAAACACCTGTCGGGCCGGCCAGAACTACATCTCAGACGTGCCAGAACCTTGTGCGTGTGATGCCGGAACCACACCCCGAACAGACGGAGACCACCTGCCAGACCCGCCTGAACCACCTGCCGAGCACGCCGGAGCCACCTGTTCGACTCACCGGAAGCACCTGCCAGACAGGCCAAAATCAACAGCTGGCTATGCGAGAACCATCTGGCGGACAGTCCGGAATCACCTGCCGGGCATGCAGGAACCACCTCACAGATGTAACGGAACCACGAGCCGGACACCCTGGAACCACGTCCTGGACAGACTGGAACCACCTGCCGAGCACTCCGGAACCACCTGCTCGACTCGCACGACCCACGTGCTGGACACGCCAAAATGAACTTTCGGCTACACCAGAACCACTTACCCGACACTCCAGAATCACCTGCCTGGCATGCCAGAACCACCTCTCACACGTTCCAGAAGCACGTGCCGGACATGCCGGAACGACCTATCGGACAGAACGGAACCACCTGCCAGACACGCCGGAACCACCGGCTGAACACGCCACAGCCACCTGCTCGACTCGCCGGATCCACCGGCCGGACAGGCCAATATCAACTGCTGGCTATGCCAGAACCACCTAGGGGACAGTCCGGAATCACCTGCCAGCCATGGCGGAACCACCACTCAGACGTACAAGTACCACGTGCCGGACAATCTGGAAACACGTACTGGACAGACTGGAACCACCTGCCGGCCACGCCTGAACCACCTGCCGAGCACGATGGAACCACCTGCCGGACACGCCAAAATCACCTGCGGGCTACTCCACAACCACTTGGAGGACTCTCCGGGATGACCTGCCGGGCATGCTGGAACCACCTCTCAGACGCGCCAGAACCATGTGGCAGAGAGTCCGGAATCACCTGTTGGGCAAGTGGAACCACCTCTGAGACGTACCAGAACCAACTGCCGGACACGCCAAAATCACCTGCCGGCTATGCCAGAACCACTTGGCGGACACTCCGGAATCACCTGCCGGGCATGCCAGCACAACCTCTCAGAAGTGCCAGAAGCACATGCCGGACAGGCTGGAACCATCTCCCGGACAGACTGGAACCACAGGAAACACTCGCCGGAACCACCTGCTTGACTCACCGGTCCCACCTGCAGGACACACCAAAATCACCTGCCCGCTACACCAGAACCACTTGGGGCACAAGCCGGAATCACGTGAAGGGCATGCCGGCACAACCTCACAGACGTGCCAGAACCTCCTGCCGGACACCTCAGAACCACCTGCCAGACAGACTGCAACCACCTGCCGTACACGCGGGAACCACAGGCTCGACCCGCCGGAACCCCTGCCAGACATGCAAAATCACCTGCCGGCTACACCAGAACCACTTGGCAAGCACTCCAGAATCACCTGCCTGGCATGCCAGAACCACCTCTCACACGTTCCAGAAGCACGTGCCGGACATGCCTGAACGACCTATCGGACAGAACAGAACCACCTGCCAGACACGCCGGAACCACCTGCTGAACACGCCACAGCCACCTGCTCGACTCGCCGGATCCACCGGCCGGACAGGCCAATATCAACTGCTGGCTATGCCAGAAACACCTGGGGGACAGTCCGGAATCACCTGCCAGCCATGGCGGAACCACCACTCAGACGTACAAGTACCACGTGCCGGACAAGCTGGAAACACTTACTGGACAGACTGGAACCACCTGCCGGCCACGCCTGAACCACCTGCCGAGCACGATGGAACCACCTGCCGGACACGCCAAAATCACCTGCGGGCTACACCAGAACGACTTGGAGAACTCTCCGGGATGACCTGCCGGGCATGCTGGAACCACCTCTCAGACGTACCAGAAGCACGTGGCGGACAACACAGCACCACCTGCCGGACAGACCGCAACCACCTGCCGGACAGGCCGGAACCACCGGCTCGACCCGCCGGAACCACCGCCGGACATGCAAAATCACCTGCCGGCTACGCCAGAACCACTTGGCGAACACTCCGGCATCACCTGCCGGGCATGCCGGAACCACCTCTCAGACATGCCAGAACCACGTGCCAATGACCCCGGAAGCACCTGCCGAGCACGCCGGAACCACCTGCTCGGCTCGCCAGAACCACCTGCCGGACACGCCAAAATCACCTGCCGGCTCCGCCACAACCACTCGGCAGGCACTCCGGTATCAGCTGCCGGGCATGCCGGAACCACCTCTCAGAGGTGCCAGAACCACATGCCGGAGAGACTGGAAGCAACTGCCGAACTCGCCGGAAACACCTGCTGGACATGCCGGAACCACCTGCCTGACATTCCAAAATCATATGCCGGCTATGCCAAAACCACTTGGTGGACACTCCAGAATCACCTGGAGGGCATGCCGGAACGACGTCATGGACAGAATGCAAACACCTGACGGACACGCCAGAACCACCTTCTCGACTCGCCAGAACCACCTGCCGGACACGCCAAAATCACCTGCCGGCTACGGCACAACCAGTTGGTGAACACTTCGGAATCACCTGCCGCGCTTGCCAGAACCACCTGCCGGTCACGCCAAACTCACCAGCCGGCTACTCCACAACCACTTGTCGGACACTCCAGAATCACCTGCCGGGCATGTTGGAACCACCTCTCAGAGGTGCCACAACAACATGCTGGAGACTGCGGAAGCACCTGCTGAGAAGGCCGGAACCACCTGATCCACTCCCGAGGACCACCTGCTGGACACGCCAAAATCACCTGCTGGCTACGCCAGAACCACTCGGCAGACACTCCGGAATAAGCTGCCGGGCATGCCGGAACCACCTCTTAGACATGCCAGAAGGACGTGTCGGACACGCCGGAAACACCTACCAGACAGACCGGAACCACCTGCCAGACATCCGGGAACCACCTGCCGAGCACGCCGGAGCCGCCTGCTCGATAGGCCGAAACCACCTGCCAGACAGGCCAAAATCAACAGCTGGCTATGCCTGAACCACCTGGCGGACAGTCCAAAATCACCTGCCTGGCATGCAGGAACCACCTCTCAGACGTAACAGAACCACGTTCCGGACACGCTGGAACCACATCCTGGACAGACTGGAACCACCTGCCGAGCTCGCCGGAGCCACCTGCTCGACTGGCAGGACAATCGTGCCGGACACGCCAAAAGGGACTGCCAGCTACACCAGAACCACTTAACCGACACTCCAGAATCACCTGCCTGGCATGCCAGAACCACCTCTCAGACGTGCCAGAAGCACGTGCCGGACATGCCGGAACGACCTACGGGACAGACCGGAACCACCTGCCTGACATGCCCGAACCACCTGCCGAGCACGCCAGAGCCACCTGCTCCCATTGCCGGAACCACCTGCCAGACAGGCCAAAATCAACAGCTGGCTGTGCGAGAACCACCTGGGGGACAGTCCGGAATCACCTGCCAGCCATGGCGGAACCACCTCTCAGACGTACCAGAACCACGTGCCGGACAATCTGGAAACACGTACTGGACAGACTGGAACCACCTGCCGGCCACGCCTGAACCACCTGCCGAGCACGACGGAACCACCTGCCGGACACGCCAAAATCACCTGCGGGCTACTCCACAACCACTTGGAGGACTCTCCGGGATGACCTGCCGGGCATGCTGGAACCACCTCTCAGACGCGCCAGAACCATGTGGCAGAGAGTCCGGAATCACCTGTTGGGCATGTGGAACCACCTCTGATACGTACCAGAACCACCTGCCGGACACGCCAAAATCACCTGCCGGCTACGCCAGAACCACTTGGTGGACACTCCGGAATCACCTGCCGGGCATGCCAGCACAACCTCTCAGAAGTGCCAGAAGCACGTGCCGGACAGGCCGGAACCATCTCCCGGACAGACTGGAACCACAGGAAACACTCGCCGGAACCACCTGCTTGACTCACCGGTCCCACCTGCAGGACACACCAAAATCACCTGCCCGCTACACCAGAACCACTTGGGGCACAAGCCGGAATCACGTGAAGGGCATGCCGGCACAACCTCACAGACGTGCCAGAACCTCCTGCCGGACACCTCAGAACCACCTGCCAGACAGACTGCAACCACCTGCCGGACACGCGGGAACCACAGTCTCGACCCGCCGGAAACACTGCCACACATGCAAAATCACCTGCCGGCTACACCAGAACCACTTGGCAAACACTCCGGAATCACCTGCCGGGCATGCCGGAACCACCTCTCAGACATGCCAGAACCACGTGCCAATGACACCAGAAGCACCTGCCGAGCATGCCGGAACCACCTGCTCGACTCGCCAGAACCACCTGCCAGTCATGCAAAAATCACCTGCCGGCTTCGCCACAACCAGTTGGTGAACACTTCCCCATCACCTGCCGGGCTTGCTGGAACCACCTGCCGGTCATGTCAAAATCACCTGCCAACTACGCCAGAATCACTTGTCGACACTGCGGAAACACCTGTCGGGCCGGCCAGAACTACATCTCAGACGTGCCAGAACCTTGTGCGTGTGATGCCGGAACCACACCCCGAACAGACGGAGACCACCTGCCAGACCCGCCTGAACCACCTGCCGAGCACGCCGGAGCCACCTGTTCGACTCACCGGAAGCACCTGCCAGACAGGCCAAAATCAACAGCTGGCTATGCGAGAACCATCTGGCGGACAGTCCAGAATCACCTGCCGGGAATGCAGGAACCACCTCTCAGATATGACGGAACCACGAGCCGGACACGCTGGAACCACGTCCTGGACAGACTGGAACCACCTGCCGAGCACTCCGGAACCACCTGCTCGACTCGCACGACCCACGTGCTGGACACGCCAAAATGAACTTTCGGCTACACCAGAACCACTTACCCGACACTCCAGAATCACCTGCCGGGCATGCCAGCACAACCTCTCAGAAGTGCCAGAAGCACGTGCCGGACAGGCCGGAACCATCTCCCGGACAGACTGGAACCACAGGAAACACTCGCCGGAACCACCTGCTTGACTCACCGGTCCCACCTGCAGGACACACCAAAATCACCTGCCCGCTACACCAGAACCACTTGGGGCACAAGCCGGAATCACGTGAAGGGCATGCCGGCACAACCTCACAGACGTGCCAGAACCTCCTGCCGGACACCTCAGAACCACCTGCCAGACAGACTGCAACCACCTGCCGGACACGCGGGAACCACCGGCTCGACCCGCCGGAACCACTGCCAGACATGCAAAATCACCTGCCGGCTACACCAGAACCACTTGGCAAACACTCCGGAATCACCTGCCGGGAATGCCGGAACCACCTCTCAGACATCCAAGAACCACGTGCCAATGACACCAGAAGCACCTGCCGAGCATGCCGGAACCACCTGCTCGACTCGCCAGAACCATCTGCCAGTCACGCAAAAATCACCTGCCGGCTTCGCCACAACCAGTTGTTGAACACTACCCCATCACCTGCCGGGCTTGCTGGAACCACCTGCCGGTCATGTCAAAATCACCTGCCAACTACGCCAGAACCACTTGTCGACACTGCGGAAACACCTGTCGGGCCGGCCAGAACTACATCTCAGACGTGCCAGAACCTTGTGCGTGTGATGCCGGAACCACACCCCGAACAGACGGAGACCACCTGCCAGACCCGCCTGAACCACCTGCCGAGCACGCCGGAGCCACCTGTTCGACTCACCGGAAGCACCTGCCGCACACGCCAAAATCACCTGCCAGGTATGCCAGAACCACTTTGTGGACACTCCGAAATCATCTGCCGGACATGCCAGAACCAGCTCTCAGACACACCAGAACCACATGCCGGACACGCCGGAAGCACCTGCTGAGCATGCCTGAGCCACCTGCTCGACTCGCAAGAAACACCTGCCGGACACGCCAAAATCACCTGCCGAGTACGCCAGAACCACTTGGCGGACACTCCTGAATCACAGGTCGGGCATGCCGGAACCACCTCTCAGACTTGCCAGAACCATGTTCCGGACACGCCGGTACCACCTGCCGAGTATGCCGGAACCACCTGATCCACTCCCGAGGACCACCTGCTGGACCGCCAAAATCACCTGCTGGCTACGCCTGAACCACTCGGCAGATACTCCGGAATAAGCTGCCGGGCATGCCGGAACCACCTCTTAGACATGCCAGAAGGACGTGTCGGACACGCCGGAAACACCTACCAGACAGACCGGAGCCACCTGCCAGACATCCCGGAACCACCTGCCGAGCACGCCGGAGCCGCCTGCTCGATAGTCCGGAACCACCTGCCAGACAGGCCAAAATCAACAGCTGGCTATGCTAGAACCACCTGGCGGACAGTCCAAAATCACCTGCCTGGCATGCAGGAACCACCTCTCAGACGTAACAGAACCACGTTCCGGACACGCTGGAACCACATCCTGGACAGACTGGAACCACCTGCCAAGCCCACCGGAACCACCTGCTCGACTGGCAGGACAATCGTGCCTGACACGCCAAAAGGAGCTGCCGGCTACACCAGAACCACTTAACCGACACTCCAGAATAACCTGCCGGGCATGCCGGAACCACCTCTTAGACATGCCTGAAGGACGTGTCGGACACGCCGGAAACACCTACCGGACAGACCGGAACCACCTGCCAGACATCCCGGAACCACTTGCCGAGGACGCCGGAGCCGACTGCTCGATAGGCCGGAACCACCTGCCAGACAGGCCAAAATCAACAGCTGGCTATGCGAGAACCATCTGGGGGACAGTCCGGAATCACCTGCCAGCCATGGCGGAACCACCTCTCAGACGTACCAGAACCACGTGCCGGACAATCTGGAAACACGTACTGGACAGACTGGAACCACCTGCCGGCCACGCCTGAACCACCTGCCGAGCACGACGGAACCACCTGCCGGACACGCCAAAATCATCTGCGGGCTACTCCACAACCACTTGGAGGACTCTCCGGGATGACCTGCCGGGCATGCTGGAACCACCTCTCAGACGCGCCAGAATCATGTGGCAGAGAGTCCAGAATCACCTGTTGGGCATGTGGAACCACCTCTGAGACGTACCAGAACCAACTGCCGGACACGCCAAAATCACCTGCCGGCTACGCCACAACCACTCGGCAGGCACTCCGGTATCAGCTGCCGGGCATGCCGGAACCACCTCTCAGAGGTGCCAGAACCACATGCCGGAGAGACTGGAAGCAACTGCCGAACTCGCCGGAAGCACCTGCTGGACATGCCGGAACCACCTGCCTGACAGTCCAAAATCATATGCCGACTATGCCAAAACCACTTGGTGGACACTGCAGAATCACCTGGAGGGCATGCCGGAACCACGTCATGGACAGACTGCAAACACCTGCCGGACACGTCAGAACCACCTTCTCGACTCGCCAGAACCACCTACCGGACACGCCAAAATCACCTGCCGGCTACGCCACAACCAGTTGGTGAACACTTCGGAATCACCTGCCGCGCTTGCCGGAACCACCTGCCGGTCATGCCAAAATCACCTGCCGGCTACGCCAGAACCACTCGGCAGAGACTCCGGAACCACCTCCAGGACAGACCGGAATCACCTGCCGGACACGCCGGGACCACCTGCTCGACTCGCCAGAACCACCTGCCGGACACGCCAAAATCACCTGCCGGCTACGCCAGAACCACTCGGCAGAGACTCCGGAACCACCTCCAGGACAGACTGGAATCACCTGCCGGACACGCCGGGACCACCTGCTTGACTCGCCAGAACCACCTGCCGGACACGCCAAAATCACCAGCCAGCTACTCCACAACCACTTGTCGGACACTCCAGAATCACCTGCCGTGCATGTTGGAACCACCTCTCAGAGGTGCCACAACAACATGCTGGAGACTGCGGAAGCACCTGCTGAGAAGGCCGGAAGTTCCTGATCCACTCCACAGAACCACCTGCTGGACACACCAAAATCACCTGCCGGCTACGCCACAACCAGTTGGTGAACACTTCGGAATCAACTGCCGGGCTTGCTGGAAGCACCTGCCGGTCACGCCAATATCACCTGCCAGCTACGCCAGAACCGCTTGGCGGACACTCCGGAAACACCTGTCGGGCCTGCCAGAACCACATCTCAGACGTGCCAGAACCATGTGCCCGAGATGCCGGAACCACACCCCGAACAGACTGAAACCACCTGCCAGACCCGCCTGAACCACCTGCTGATCACACTGGAACCACCTGTTCGAGTCACCGGAACCACCTACCTGAAACGCAAAAACCACCGGCCGGGTATGCCAGAACCACTTGGTGGTCACTCCGGAATCATCTGCCTGACATGCCAGAAGCAGCTCTCAGACACACCAGAACAACCTGCCGGAGACGCCAGAAGCACCTGCTGAGCATGCCTGAGCCACCTGCTCGACTCGCAAGAAACACCTGCCAGACACTCCAAAATCACCTGCCTGCTACACCAGAAGCACTTGGCAGACAAGCCGGAATCACGTGAAGGGCATGCAGTCACAATCTCTCAGACGTGCCAGAACCTCGTGCCGGACACCTCAGAACACCCTGCCGGACAGACCGGAACCACCTGCCGGACACGCCGGAACCACCAGCGCGACTCGCCGCAACCACCCCCGGACATGCAAAATCACCTGCCGGCTACGCCAGAAACACTTGGCGAACACACCGGAATCACCTGCCGGGCATGTCGGAAGCACCTCTCAGACATGTCAGAACCACGTGCCAAGGACACCGGAAGCACCTGCCGAGCACGCCGGAACCACCTGCTCGACTCGCCAGAACCACCTGCCGCACACGCCAAAATCACCTGCCAGGTATGCCAGAACCACTTTGTGGACACTCCGAAATCATCTGCCGGACATGCCAGAACCAGCTCTCAGACACACCAGAACCACATGCCGGACACGCCGGAAGCACCTGCTGAGCATGCCTGAGCCACCTGCTCGACTCGCAAGAAACACCTGCCGGACACGCCAAAATCACCTGCCGAGTACGCCAGAACCACTTGGCGGACACTCCTGAATCACAGGTCGGGCATGCCGGAACCACCTCTCAGACTTGCCAGAACCATGTTCCGGACACGCCGGTACCACCTGCCGAGTATGCCGGAACCACCTGATCCACTCCCGAGGACCACCGGCTGGACATGGCAAAATCACCTGCTGGCTACGCCAGAACCACTCGGCAGATACTCCGGAATAAGCTGCCGGGCATGCCGGAACCACCTCTTAGACATGCCAGAAGGACGTGTCGGACACGCCGGAAACACCTACCAGACAGACCGGAGCCACCTGCCAGACATCCCGGAACCACCTGCCGAGCACGCCGGAGCCGCCTGCTCGATAGTCCGGAACCACCTGCCAGACAGGCCAAAATCAACAGCTGGCTATGCTAGAACCACCTGGCGGACAGTCCAAAATCACCTGCCTGGCATGCAGGAACCACCTCTCAGACATAACAGAAAAACGTTCCGGACACGCTGGAACCACATCCTGGACAGACTGGAACCACCTGCCGAGCTCACCGGAACCACCTGCTCGAATGGCAGGACAATCGTGCCGGACATGCCAAAGGGAACTGCCGGCTACACCAGAAGCACTTAACCAACACTCCAGAATCACCTGCCTGGCATGCCGGGACCACCTCTCAGAGGTGCCAGAAGCACGTGCCGGCCATGCCGGAACGACCTACGGGACAGACCGGAACCACCTGCCTGACATGCCGGAACCACCTGCCGAGCACGCCAGAGCCACCTGCTCCCCTTGCCGGAACCACCTGCCAGACAGGCCAAAATCAACAGCTGGCTGTGCGAGAACCACCTGGGGGACAGTCCGGAATCACCTGCCAGCCATGGCGGAACCACCTCTCAGACGTACCAGAACCACGTGCCGGACAATCTGGAAACACGTACTGGACAGACTGGAACCACCTGCCGGCCACGCCTGAACCACCTGCCGAGCACGACGGAACCACCTGCCGGACACGCCAAAATCACCTGCGGGCTACTCCACAACCACTTGGAGGACTCTCCGGGATGACCTGCCGGGCATGCTGGAACCACCTCTCAGACGCGCCAGAACCATGTGGCAGAGAGTCCGGAATCACCTTTTGGGCATGTGGAACCACCTCTGAGACGTACCAGAACCACCTGCCGGACACGCCAAAATCACCTGCCGGCTACGCCAGAACCACTTGGCGGACACTCCGGAATCACCTGCCGGGCATGCCAGCACAACCTCTCAGAAGTGCCAGAAGCACGTTCCGGACAGGCCGGAACCATCTCCCGGACAGACTGGAACCACAGGAAACACTCGCCGGAACCACCTGATTGACTCACCGGTCCCACCTGCAGGACACACCAAAATCACCTGCCCGCTACACCAGAACCACTTGGGGCACAAGCCGGAATCACGTGAAGGGCATGCCGGCACAACCTCACAGACGTGCCAGAACCTCCTGCCGGACACCTCAGAACCACCTGCCAGACAGACTGCAACCACCTGCCGGACACGCGGGAACCACCGGCTCGACCCGCCGGAACCACTGCCAGACATGCAAAATCACCTGCCGGCTACACCAGAACCACTTGGCAAACACTCCGGAATCACCTGCCGGGCATGCCGGAACCACCTCTCAGACATCCAAGAACCACGTGCCAATGACACCAGAAGCACCTGCCGAGCATGCCGGAACCACCTGCTCGACTCGCCAGAACCACCTGCCAGTCATGCAAAAATCACCTGCCGGCTTCGCCACAACCAGTTGTTGAACACTACCCCATCACCTGCCGGGCTTGCTGGAACCACCTGCCGGTCATGTCAAAATCACCTGTCAACTACGCCAGAACCACTTGTCGACACTGCGGAAACACCTGTCGGGCCGGCCAGAACTACATCACAGACGTGCCAGAACCTTGTGCGTGTGATGCCGGAACCACACCCCGAACAGACGGAGACCACCTGCCAGACCCGCCTGAACCACCTGCCGAGCACGCCGGAGCCACCTGTTCGACTCACCGGAAGCACCTGCCGCACACGCCAAAATCAGATGCCAGGTATGCCAGAACCACTTTGTGGACACTCCGAAATCATCTGCCGGACATGCCAGAACCAGCTCTCAGACACACCAGAACCACATGCCGGACACGCCTGAAGCACCTGCTGAGCATGCCTGAGCCACCTGCTCGACTCGCAAGAAACACCTGCCGGACACGCCAAAATCACCTGCCGAGTACGCCAGAACCACTTGGCGGACACTCCGGAATCACAGGTCGGGCATGCCGGAACCACCTCTCAGACTTGCCAGAACCATGTTCCGGACACGCCGGTACCACCTGCCGAGTATGCCGGAACCACCTGATCCACTCCCGAGGACCACCTGCTGGACACGCCAAAATCACCTGCTGGCTACGCCAGAATCACTCGGCAGACACTCCGGAATAACCTGCCGGGCATGCTGGAACCACCTCTTAGACATGCCAGAAGGACGTGTCGGACACGCCGGAAACACCTACCGGACAGACCGGAACCACCTGCCAGACATCCCGGAACCACTTGCCGAGCACGCCGGAGCCGCCTGCTCGATAGGCCGGAACCACCTGCCAGACAGACCAAAATCAACAGCTGACTATGCTAGAACCACCTGGCGGACAGTCAAAAATCACCTGCCTGGCATGCAGGAACCACCTCTCAGACGTAACAGAACCACGTTCCGGACACGCTGGAACCACATCCTGGACAGACTGGAACCACCTGCCAAGCCCACCGGAACCACCTGCTCGACTGGCAGGACAATCGTGCCTGACACGCCAAAAGGAGCTGCCGGCTACACCAGAACCACTTAACCGACACTCCAGAATAACCTGCCGGGCATGCCGGAACCACCTCTTAGACATGCCTGAAGGACATGTCGGACACGCCGGAAACACCTACCGGACAGACCGGAACCACCTGCCAGACATCCCGGAACCACTTGCCGAGGACGCCGGAGCCGCCTGCTCGACTGGCAGGACAATCGTGCCTGACACGCCAAAAGGAGCTGCCGGCTACACCAGAACCACTTACCCGACACTCCTGAATCACCTGCCTGGCATGCCAGAACCACCTCTCACACGTTCCAGAAGCACGTGCCGGACATGCCGGTACGACCGATCGGACAGAACGGAACCACCTGCCAGACACGCCGGAACCACCTGCTGAACACGCCACAGCCACCTGCTCGACTCGCCGGATCCACCGGCCGGACAGGCCAATATCAACTGCTGGCTATGCCAGAACCACCTGGGGGACAGTCCGGAATCACCTGCCAGCCATGGCGGAACCACCTCTCAGACGTACAAGAACCACGTGCCGGACAAGCTGGAAACACTTACTGGACAGACTGGAACCACCTGCCGGCCACGCCTGAACCACCTGCCGAGCACGATGGAACCACCTGCCGGACACGCCAAAATCACCTGCGGGGTACACCAGAACCACTTGGAGAACTCTCCGGGATGACCTGCCGGGCATGCTGGAACCACCTCTCAGACGTACCAGAAGCACGTTGCGGACACCCCAGCACCACCTGCCGGACAGACCGCAACCACCTGCCGGACAGGCCGGAACCACCGGCTCGACCCGCCGGAACCACCGCCGGACATGCAAAATCACCTGCCGGCTACGCCAGAACCACTTGGCGAACACTCCGGAATCACCTGCCGGGCATGCCGGAACCACCTCTCAGACATGCCAGAACCACATGCCAATGACCCCGGAAGCACCTGCCGAGCACGCCGGAACCACCTGCTCGACTCGCCAGAACCACCTGCCGGACACGCCAAAATCACCTGCCGGCTACGCCACAACCTCTCGGCAGGCACTCCGGTATCAGCTGTCGGGCATGCCGGAACCACCTCTCAGAGGTGCCAGAACCACATGCCGGAGAGAGTGGAAGCAACTGCCGAACTCGCCGGAAACATCTGCTGGACATGCCGTAACCATCTGCCTGACAGTCCAAAATCATATGCCGGCTATGCCAAAACCACTTGGTGGACACTCCAGAATCACCTGGAGGGCATGACGGAACCACGTCATGGACAGACTGCAAACACCTGCCGGACACGGCACAACCACCTTCTCGACTCGCCAGAACCACCTGCCGCACACGCCAAAATCACCTGCCAGGTATGCCAGAACCACTTTGAGGACACTCCGAAATCATCTGCCGGACATGCCAGAACCAGCTCTCAGACACACCAGAACCACATGCCGGACACGCCGGAAGCACCTGCTGAGCATGCCTGAGCCACCTGCTCGACTCGCACGACCCACGTGCTGGACACGCCAAAATGAACTTTCGGCTACACCAGAACCACTTACCCGACACTACAGAAACACCTGCCTGGCATGCCAGAACCACCTCTCACAAGTTCCAGAAGCACGTGCCGGACATGCCGGAACGACCTATCGGACAGAACGGAACCACCTGCCAGACACGCCGGAACCACCTGCTGAACACGCCACAGCCACCTGCACGACTCGCCGGATCCACCGGCCGGACAGGCCAATATCAACTGCTGGCTATGCCAGAACCACCTGGGGGACAGTCCGGAATCACCTGCCAGCCATGGCGGAACCACCTCTCAGACGTACAAGAACCACGTGCCGGACAAGCTGGAAACACTTACTGGACAGACTGGAACCACCTGCCGGCCACGCCTGAACCACCTGCCGAGCACGATGGAACCACCTGCCGGACACGCCAAAATCACCTGCGGGGTACACCAGAACCACTTGGAGAACTCTCCGGGATGACCTGCCGGGCATGCTGGAACCACCTCTCAGACGTACCAGAAGCACGTGGCGGACACCCCAGCACCACCTGCCGGACAGACCGCAACCACCTGCCGGACAGGCCGGAACCACCGGCTCGACCCGCCGGAACCACCGCCGGACATGCAAAATCACCTGCCGGCTACGCCAGAACCACTTGGCGAACACTCCGGAATCACCTGCCGGGCATGCCGGAACCACCTCTCAGACATGCCAGAACCACATGCCAATGACCCCGGAAGCACCTGCCGAGCACGCCGGAACCACCTGCTCGACTCGCCAGAACCACCTGCCGGACACGCCAAAATCACCTGCCGGCTACGCCACAACCTCTCGGCAGGCACTCCGGTATCAGCTGTCGGGCATGCCGGAACCACCTCTCAGAGGTGCCAGAACCACATGCCGGAGAGAGTGGAAGCAACTGCCGAACTCGCCGGAAACATCTGCTGGACATGCCGTAACCATCTGCCTGACAGTCCAAAATCATATGCCGGCTATGCCAAAACCACTTGGTGGACACTCCAGAATCACCTGGAGGGCATGACGGAACCACGTCATGGACAGACTGCAAACACCTGCCGGACACGGCACAACCACCTTCTCGACTCGCCAGAACCACCTGCCGCACACGCCAAAATCACCTGCCAGGTATGCCAGAACCACTTTGAGGACACTCCGAAATCATCTGCCGGACATGCCAGAACCAGCTCTCAGACACACCAGAACCACATGCCGGACACGCCGGAAGCACCTGCTGAGCATGCCTGAGCCACCTGCTCGACTCGCACGACCCACGTGCTGGACACGCCAAAATGAACTTTCGGCTACACCAGAACCACTTACCCGACACTACAGAAACACCTGCCTGGCATGCCAGAACCACCTCTCACAAGTTCCAGAAGCACGTGCCGGACATGCCGGAACGACCTATCGGACAGAACGGAACCACCTGCCAGACACGCCGGAACCACCTGCTGAACACGCCACAGCCACCTGCACGACTCGCCGGATCCACCGGCCGGACAGGCCAATATCAACTGCTGGCTATGCCAGAACCACCTGGGGGACAGTCCGGAATCACCTGCCAGCCATGGCGGAACCAACTCTCAGACGTACAAGAACCACGTGCCGGACAAGCTGGAAACACTTACTGGACAGACTGGAACCACCTGCCGGCCACGCCTGAACCACCTGCCGAGCACGATGGAACCACCTGCCGGACACGCCAAAATCACCTGCGGGGTACACCAGAACCACTTGGAGAACTCTCCGGGATGACCTGCCGGGCATGCTGGAACCACCTCTCAGACGTACCAGAAGCACGTGGCGGACACCCCAGCACCACCTGCCGGACAGACCGCAACCACCTGCCAGACAGGCCGGAACCACCAGCTCGACCCGCCGGAACCACCGCCGGACATGCAAAATCACCTGCCGGCTACGCCAGAACCACTTGGCGAACACTCTGGAATCATCTGCCGGGCATGCCGGAACCACCTCTCAGACATGCCAGAACCACGTGCCAGTGACCCCGGAAGCACCTGCCGAGCACGCCGGAACCAACTGCTCGACTCGCCAGAACCACCTGCCGGACACGCCAAAATCACCTGCCGGCTACGCCACAACCACTCGGCAGGCACTCCGGTATCAGCTGCCGGGCATGCCGGAACCACCTCTCAGAGGTGCCAGAACCACATGCCGGACAGACTGGAAGCAACTGCCGAACTCGCCGGAAACACCTGCTGTACATGCCGGAACCACCTGCCTGACAGTCCAAAATCATATGGGGGCTTTGCCAAAACCACTTGGTGGACACTCCAGAAACACATGGAGGGCATGCCGGAACCACGTCGTGGACAGACTGCAAACACCTGCCGGACACGACAGAACCACCTTCTCGACTCGCCAGAACCACCTGCCGGACACGCCAAAATCACCTGCCGGCTACGCCACAACCAGTTGGTGAACACTTCGGAATCACCTGCCGCGCTTGCCGGAACCACCTGCCGGTCACGCCAAAATCACCTGCTGGCTACTCCAGAACCACTCAGCAGAGACTCCGGAACCACCTTCAGGACTGACCGGAATCACCTGCCGGACACGCCGGGACCACCTGCTTGACTCGCGAGAACCACCTGCCGGACATGCCAAAATCACCAGCCGGCTACTCCACAATCACTTGTCGGACACTCCAGAATCACCTGCCGGGCATGTTGGAACCACCTCTCAGAGGTGCCACAACAACATGCTGGAGACTGCAGAAGCACCTGCTGAGAAGGCCGGAAGTTCCTGATCCACTCCACAGAACCACATGCTGGACACGCCAAAATCACCTGCCGGCTACGCCACAACCAGTTGGTGAACACTTCGGAATCAACTGCCGGGCTTGCTGGAAGCACCTGCCGGTCACGCCAATATCACCTGCCAGCTACGCCGGAACCGCTTGGCGGACACTCCGGAAACACCTGTCGGGCCTGCCAGAACCACATCTCAGACGTGCCAGAACCATGTGCCCGAGATGCCGGAACCACACCCCGAACAGACTGAAACCACCTGCCAGACCCGCCCGAACCAACTGCCGAGCACACTGGAACCACCTGCTCGACTCGCCGGAACCACCTACCTGACACGCAAAAACCACCGGCCGGGTATGCCTGAACCACTTGGTGGTCACTCCGTAATCATCTGCCAGACATGACAGATGCAGCTCTCAGACACACCAGAACAACCTGCCGGAGACGCCAGAAGCACCTGCTGAGCATGCCTGAGCCACGTGCTCGACTCACAAGAAACACCTGCCACACACGCCAAAATCACCTGCCTGCTACACCAGAAGCACTTGGCAGACAAGCCGGAATCACGTGAAGGGCATGCCGTCACAATCTCTCAGACGTGCCAGAACCTCGTGCCGGACACCCCAGAACACCCTGCCGGACAGACCGGAACCACCTGCCGGACACGCCGGAACCACCGGCGCGACTCGCCGGAACCACCCCCGGACATGCAAAAACACCTGCCGGCTACGCCAGAAACACTTGGCGAACACACCGGAATCACCTGCCGGGCCTGTCGGAAGCACCTCTCAGACATGTCAGAACCACGTGCCAAGGACACCGGAAGCACCTGCCGAGCACGCCGGAACCACCTGCTCGACTCGCCAGAACCACCTGCCGCACACGCCAAAATCACCTGCCAGGTATGCCAGAACCACTTTGTGGACACTCCGAAATCATCTGCCGGACATGCCAGAACCAGCTCTCAGACACACCAGAACCACATGCCGGACACGCCGGAAGCACCTGCTGAGCATGCCTGAGCCACCTGCTCGACTCGCAAGAAACACCTGCCGGACACGCCAAAATCACCTGCCGAGTACGCCAGAACCACTTGGCGGACACTCCGGAATCACAGGTCGGGCATTTCGGAACCACCTCTCAGACTTGCCAGAACCATGTTCCGGACACGCCGGTACCACCTGCCGAGTATGCCGGAACCACCTGATCCACTCCCGAGGACCACCTGCTGGACACGCCAGAATCACCTGCTGGCTATGCCAGAACCACTCGGCAGACACTCCGGAATAACCTGCCGGGCATGCCGGAACCACCTCTTAGACATGCCAGAAGGACGTGTCGGACACGCCGGAAACACCTACCGGACAGACCGGAACCACCTGCCAGACATCCCGGAACCACCTCCCGAGCACGCCGGAGCCGCCTGCTCGATAGGCTGGAGCCACCTGCCAGACAGGCCAAAATCAACAGCTGGCTATGCGAGAACCATCTGGCGGACAGTCCGGAATCACCTGCCGGGCATGCAGGAACCACCTCTCAGATGTAACGGAACCACGAGCCGGACACGCTGGAACCACGTCCTGGGCAGTCTGGAACCACCTACCGAGCACTCTGGAACCACCTGCTCGACTCGCACGACCCACGTGCTGGACACGCCAAAATGAACTTTCGGCTGCACCAGAACCACTTACCCGACACTCCAGAATCACCTGCCTGGCATGCCAGAACCACCTCTCACACGTTCCAGAAGCACGTGCCGGACATGCCGGAACGACCTATCGGACAGAACGGAACCACCTGCCAGACACGCCGGAACCACCTGCTGAACACGCCACAGCCACCTGCTCGACTCGCCGGATCCACCGGCCGGACAGGCCAATATCAACTGCTGGCTATGCCAGAACCACCTGGGGGACAGTCCGGAATCACCTGCCAGCCATGGCGGAACCACCTCTCAGACGTACAAGAACCACGTGCCGGACAAGCTGGAAACACTTACTGGACAGACTGGAACCACCTGCCGGCCACGCCTGAACCACGTGCCAAGCACGACGGAACCACCTGCTGGACACGTCAAAATCACCTGCGGGGTACACCAGAACCACTTGGAGAACTCTCCGGGATGACCTGCCGGGCATGCTGGAACCACCTCTCAGACGTACCAGAAGCACGTGGCGGACACCCCAGCACCACCTGCCGGACAGACCGCAACCACCTGCCGGACAGACCGCAACCATTGGCTCGACCCGCCGGAACCACCGCCGGACATGCAAACTCACCTACCGGCTACGCCAGAACCACTTGGCGAACTCTCCGGAATCACCTGCCGGGCATGCCGGAACCAACTCTCAGACATGCCAGAACCACGTGCCAATGACCCCAGAAGCACCTGCCGAGCACGCTGGAACCACCTGCTCGACTCGCCAGAACCACCTGCCGGACACGCCAAAATCACCAGCCGGCTACTCCACAACCACTTGTCGGACACTCCAGAATCACCTGCCGTTCATGTTGGAACCAGCTCTCAGAGGTGCCACAACAACATGCTGGAGACTGCGGAAGCACCTGCTGAGAAGGCCGGAAGTTCCTGATCCACTCCACAGAACCACCTGCTGGACACGCCAAAATCACCTGCCGGCTACGCCACAACCAGTTGGTGAACACTTCGGAATCAACTTCCGGGCTTCCTGGAAGCACCTGCCGGTCACGCCAATATCAACTGCCAGCTACGCCAGAACCGCTTGGCGGACACTCCGGAAACACCTGTCGGGCCTGCCAGAACCACATCTCAGACGTGCCAGAACCATGTGCCCGAGATGCCGGAACCACACCCCGAACAGACGGAAACCACCTGCCAGACCCGCCTGAACCACCTGCCGAGCACACTGGAACCACCTGCTCGACTCGCCGGAACCACCTACCTGACACGCAAAAACCACCGGCCGGGTATGCCAGAACCACTTGGTGGTCACTCCGGAATCATCTGCCAGACATGCCAGAAGCAGCTCTCAGACACACCAGAACAACCTGCCGGAGACGCCAGAAGCACCTGCTGAGCATGCCTGAGCCACGTGCTCGATTCACAAGAAACACCTGCCGCACACGTCAAAATCACCTGCCTGCTACACCAGAAGCACTTGGCAGACAAGCCGGAATCACGTGAAGGGCATGCCGTCACAATCTCTCAGACGTGCCAGAACCTCGTGCCGGACACCCCAGAACACCCTGCCGGACAGACCGGAACCACCTGCCGGACACGCCGGAACCACCGGCGCGACTCGCCGCAACCACCCCCGGACATGCAAAATCACCTGCCGGCTACGCCAGTAACACTTGGCGAACACACCGGAATCACCTGCCGGGCATGTCGGAAGCACCTCTCAGACATGTCAGAACCACGTGCCAAGGACACCGGAAGCACCTGCCGAGCACGCCGGAACCACCTGCTCGACTCGCCAGAACCACCTGCCGCACACGCCAAAATCACCTGCCAGGTATGCCAGAACCACTTTGTGGACACTCCGAAATCATCTGCCGGACATGCCAGAACCAGCTCTCAGACACCCCAGAACCACATGCCGGACACCACGGAAGCACCTGCTGAGCATGCCTGAGCCACCTGCTCGACTCGCAAGAAACACCTGCCAGACACGCCAAAATCACCTGCCGAGTACGCCAGAACCACTTGGCGGACACTCCGGAATCACAGGTCGGGCATGTCGGAAGCACCTCTCAGACTTTCCAGAAACATGTTCCGGAAACGACGGTACCACCTGCCGAGTATGCCGGAACCACCTGATCCACTCCCGAGGACCACCTGCTGGACACGCCAGAATCACCTGCTGGCTACGCCAGAACCACTCGGCAGACACTCCGGAATAAGCTGCCGGGCATGCCGGAACCACCTCTTAGACATGCCAGAAGGACGTGTCGGACACGCCGGAAACACCTACCGGACAGACCGGAACCACCTGCCAGACATCCCGAAACCACCTGCCGAGCACGCCGGAGCCGCCTGCTCGATAGGCCGGAACCACCTGCCAGACAGGCCAAAATCAACAGCTGGCTATGCCTGAACCACCTGGCGGACAGTCCAAAATCACCTTCCTGGCATGCAGGAACCACCTCTCAGACGTAACAGAACCACGTTCCGGACACGCTGGAACCACATCCTGGACAGACTGGAACCACCTGCCGAGCTCGCCGGAACCACCTGCTCGACTGGCAGGACAATCGTGCCGGACACGCCAAAAGGAACTGCCGGCTACACCAGAACCACTTAACCGACACTCCAGAATCACCTGCCTGGCATGCCAGAACCACCTCTCAGACGTGCCAGAAGCACGTGCCGGACATGCCGGAATGACCTACGGGACAGACCGGAACCACCTGCCTGACATGCCCGAACCACCTGCCGAGCACGCCAGAGCCACCTGCTCCCCTTGCTGGAACCACCTGCCAGACAGGCCAAAATCAACAGCTGGCTGTGCGAGAACCACCTGGGGGACAGTCCGGAATCACCTGCCAGCCATGGCGGAACCACCTCTCAGACGTACCAGAACCACGTGCCGGACAATCTGGAAACACGTACTGGACAGACTGGAACCACCTGCCGGCCACGCCTGAACCACCTGCCGAGCACGACAGAACCACCTGCCGGACACGCCAAAATCACCTGCGGGCTACTCCACAACCACTTGGAGGACTCTCCGGGATGACCTGCTGGGCATGCTGGAACCACCTCTCAGACGCGCCAGAACCATGTGGCAGAGAGTCCGGAATCACCTGTTGGGCAAGTGGAACCACCTCTGAGATGTACCAGAACCAACTGCCGGACACGCCAAAATCACCTGCCGGCTACGCCAGAACCACTTGGCGGACACTCCGGAATCAGCTGCCAGGCATGCCAGCACAACCACTCAGAAGTGCCAGAAGCACGTGCCGGACAGGCTGTAACCATCTCCCGGACAGACTGGAACCACAGGAAACACTCGCCGGAACCACCTGCTTGACTCACCGGTCCCACCTGCAGGACACACCAAAATCACCTGCCCGCTACACCAGAACCACTTGGGGCACAAGCCGGAATCACGTGAAGGGCATGCCGGCACAACCTCACAGACGTGCCAGAACCTCCTGCCGGACACCTCAGAACCACCTGCCAGACAGACTGCAACCACCTGCCGGACACGCGGGAACCACCGGCTCGACCCGCCGGAACCCCTGCCAGACATGCAAAATCACCTGCCGGCTACACCAGAACCACTTGGCAAACACTCCAGAATCACCTGCCTGGCATGCCAGAACCACCTCTCACACGTTCCAGAAGCACGTGCCGGACATGCCTGAACGACCTATCGGACAGAACGGAACCACCTGCCAGACACGCCGGAACCACCTGCTGAACACGCCACAGCCACCTGCTCGACTCGCCGGATCCACCGGCCGGACAGGCCAATATCAACTGCTGGCTATGCCAGAACCACCTGGGGGACAGTCCGGAATCACCTGCCAGCCATGGCGGAACCACCTCTCAGACGTACAAGAACCACGTGCCGGACAAGCTGGAAACACTTACTGGACAGACTGGAACCACCTGCCGGCCACGCCTGAACCACCTGCCGAGCACGATGGAACCACCTGCCGGACACGCCAAAATCACCTGCGGGGTACACCAGAACCACTTGGAGAACTCTCCGGGATGACCTGCCGGGCATGCTGGAACCACCTCTCAGACGTACCAGAAGCACGTGGCGGACACCCCAGCACCACCTGCCGGACAGACCGCAACCACCTGCCGGACAGGCCGGAACCACCGGCTCGACCCGCCGGAACCACCGCCGGACATGCAAAATCACCTGCCGGCTACGCCAGAACCACTTGGCGAACACTCCGGAATCACCTGCCGGGCATGCCGGAACCACCTCGCAGACATGCCAGAACCACGTGCCAATGACCCCGGAAGCACCTGCCGAGCACGCCGGAACCACCTGCTCGACTCGCCAGAACCACCTGCCGGACACGCCAAAATCACCTGCCGGCTACGCCACAACCTCTCGGCAGGCACTCCGGTATCAGCTGCCGGGCATGCCGGAACCACCTCTCAGAGGTGCCAGAACCACATGCCGGAGAGACTGGAAGCAACTGCCGAACTCGCCGGAAACACCTGCTGGACATGCCGGAACCACCTGCCTGACAGTCCAAAATCATATGCCGGCTATGCCAAAAACACTTGGTGGACACTCCAGAATCACCTGGAGGGCATGCCGGAACCACGTCATGGACAGACTGCAAACACCTGCCGGACACGCCAGAACCACCTTCTCGACTCGCCAGAACCACCTGCCGGACACGCCAAAATCACCTGCCGGCTACGCCACAACCAGTTGGTGAACACTTCGGAATCACCTGCCGCGCTTGCCAGAACCACCTGCCGGTCACGCCAAAATCACCTGCCGGCTACGCCAGAACCACTCGGCAGAGACTCCAGAACCACCTCCAGGACAGACCGGAATCACCTGCCGGACACGCCGGAACCACCTGCTCGACTCGCCAGAACCACCTGCCGGACACGCCAAAATGACCTGCCGGCTACGCCAGAACCACTGGGCAGAGACTCCGGAACCACCTCCAGGACAGACCGGAATCACCTGCCGGACACGCCGGGACCACCTGCTTGACTCGCGAGAACCACCTGCCGGACACGCCAAAATCACCAGCCGGCTACTCCACAACCACTTGTCGGACACTCCAGAATCACCTGCCGGGCATGTGGGAACCACCTCTCAGAGGTGCCACAACAACATGCTGGAGACTGCGGAAGCACCTGCTGAAAAGGCCGGAAGTTCCTGATCCACTCCACAGAACCACCTGCTGGACACGCCAAAATCACCTGCCGGCTACGCCACAACCAGTTGGTGAACACTTCGGAATCAACTGCCGGGCTTGCTGGAAGCACCTGCCGGTCACGCCAATATCACCTGCCAGCTACGCCAGAACCGCTTGGCGGACACTCCGGAAACACCTGTCGGGCCTGCCAGAACCACATCTCAGACGTGCCAGAACCATGTGCCCGAGATGCCGGAACCACACCCCGAACAGACTGAAACCACCTGCCAGACCCGCCTGAACCACCTGCCGAGCACACTGGAACCACCTGCTCGACTCGCCGGAACCACCTACCTGACACGCAAAAACCACCGGCCGGGTATGCCAGAACCACTTGGTGGTCACTCCGGAATCATCTGCCAGACATGCCAGAAGCAGCTCTCAGACACACCAGAACAACCTGCCGGAGACGCCAGAAGCACCTGCTGAGCATGCCTGAGCCACCTGCTCGACTCGCAGGAAACACCTGCCAGACGCGCCAAAATGACCTGCCTGCTACACCTGAAGCACTTGGCAGACAAGCCGGAATCATGTGAAGGGCCTGCCGTCACAATCTCTCAGACGTGCCAGAACCTCGTGCCGGACACCCCAGAACACCCTGCCGGACAGACCGGAACCACCTGCCGGACACGCCGGAACCACCGGCGCGACTCGCCGCAACCACCCCCGGACATGCAAAATCACCTGCCGGCTACGCCAGAAACACTTGGCGAACACACCGGAATCACCTGCCGGGCATGTCGGAAGCACCTCTCAGACATGTCAGAACCACGTGCCAAGGACACCGGAAGCACCTGCCGAGCACGCCGGAACCACCTGCTCGACTCGCCAGAACCACCTGCCGCACACGCCAAAATCACCTGCCAGGTATGCCAGAACCACATTGTGGACACTCAGAAATCATCTGCTGGACATGCCAGAACCAGCTCTCAGACACACCAGAACCACATGCCGGACACGCCGGAAGCACCTGCTGAGCATGCCTGAGCCACCTGCTCGACTCGCAAGAAACACCTGCCGGACACGCCAAAATCACCTGCCGAGTACGCCAGAACCACTTGGCGGACACTCCGGAATCACAGGTCGGGCATGCCGGAACCACCTCTCAGACTTGCCAGAACCATGTTCCGGACACGCCGGTACCACCTGCCGAGTATGCCGGAACCACCTGATCCACTGCCGAGGACCACCTGCTGGACACGCCAAAATCACCTGCTGGCTACGCCAGAACCACTCGGCAGACACTCCGGAATAAGCTTCCGGGCATGCCGGAACCACCTCTTAGACATGCCAGAAGGACGTGTCGGACACGCCGGAAACACCTACCAGACAGACCGGAACCACCTGCCAGACATCCGGGAACCACCTGCCGAGCACGCCGGAGCCGCTTGCTCGATAGGCCGAAACCACCTGCCAGACAGGCCAAAATCAACAGCTGGCTATGCCTGAACCACCTGGCGGACAGTCCAAAATCACCTGCCTGGCATGCAGGAACCACCTCTCAGACGTAACAGAACCACATTCCGGACACGCTGGAACCACATCCTGGACAGACTGGAACCACCTGCCGAGCTCGCCGGAGCCACCTGCTCGACTGGCAGGACAATCGTGCCGGACACGCCAAAAGGGACTGCCGGCTACACCAGAACCACTTAACCGACACTCCAGAATCACCTGCCTGGCATGCCAGAACCACCTCTCAGACGTGCCAGAAGCACGTGCCGGACATGCCGGAACGACCTACGGGACAGACCGGAACCACCTGCCTGACATGCCCGAACCACCTGCCGAGCACGCCAGAGCCACCTGCTCCCCTTGCCGGAACCACCTGCCAGACAGGCCAAAATCAACAGCTGGCTGTGCGAGAACCACCTGGGGGACAGTCCGGAATCACCTGCCAGCCATGGCGGAACCACCTCTCAGACGTACCAGAACCACGTGCCGGACAATCTGGAAACACGTACTGGACAGACTGGAACCACCTGCCGGCCACGCCTGAACCACCTGCCGAGCACGACGGAACCACCTGCCGGACACGCCAAAATCACCTGCGGGCTACTCCACAACCACTTGGAGGACTCTCCGGGATGACCTGCCGGGCATGCTGGAACCACCTCTCAGACGCGCCAGAACCATGTGGCAGAGAGTCCGGAATCACCTGTTGGGCATGTGGAACCACCTCTGATACGTACCAGAACCACCTGCCGGACACGCCAAAATCACCTGCCGGCTACGCCAGAACCACTTGGCGGACACTCCGGAATCACCTGCCGGGCATGCCAGCACAACCTCTCAGAAGTGCCAGAAGCACGTGCCGGACAGGCCGGAACCATCTCCCGGACAGACTGGAACCACAGGAAACACTCGCCGGAACCACCTGCTTGACTCACCGGTCCCACCTGCAGGACACACCAAAATCACCTGCCCGCTACACCAGAACCACATGGGGCACAAGCCGGAATCATGTGAAGGGCATGCCGGCACAACCTGAAGACGTGCCAGAACCTCCTGCCGGACACCTCAGAACCACCTGCCAGACAGACTGCAACCACCTGCCGGACACGCGGGAACCACAGTCTCGACCCGCCGGAACCACTGCCACACATGCAAAATCACCTGCCGGCTACACCAGAACCACTTGGCAAACACTCCGGAATCACCTGCCGGGCATGCCGGAACCACCTCTCAGACATGCCAGAACCACGTGCCAATGACACCAGAAGCACCTGCCGAGCATGCCGGAACCACCTGCTCGACTCGCCAGAACCACCTGCCAGTCATGCAAAAATCACCTGCCGGCTTCGCCACAACCAGTTGGTGAACACTTCCCCATCACCTGCCGGGCTTGCTGGAACCACCTGCCGGTCATGTCATGTCCACTCCCGAGGACCACCTGCTGGACCGCCAAAATCACCTGCTGGCTACGCCAGAACCACTCGGCAGACACTCCGGAATAACCTGCCGGGCATGCCGGAACCACCTCTTAGACATGCCAGAAGGACGTGTCGGACACGCCGGAAACACCTACCGGACAGACCGGAACCACCTGCCAGACATCCCGGAACCACTTGCCGAGCACGCCGGAGCCGCCTGCTCGATAGGCCGGAACCACCTGCCAGACAGACCAAAATCAACAGCTGGCTATGCTAGAACCACCTGGCGGACAGTCAAAAATCACCTGCCTGGCATGCAGGAACCACCTCTCAGACGTAACACAACCACGTTCCGGACACGCTGGAACCACATCCTGGACAGACTGGAACCACCTGCCAAGCCCACCGGAACCACCTGCTCGACTGGCAGGACAATCGTGCCTGACACGCCAAAAGGAGCTGCCGGCTACACCAGAACCACTTAACCGACACTCCAGAATAACCTGCCGGGCATGCCGGAACCACCTCTTAGACATGCCTGAAGGACGTGTCGGACACGCCGGAAACACCTACCGGACAGACCGGAACCACCTGCCAGACATCCCGGAACCACTTGCCGAGCACGCCGGAGCCGCCTGCTCGATAGGCCGGAACCACCTGCCAGACAGGCCAAAATCAACAGCTGGCTATGCGAGAACCATCTGGGGGACAGTCCGGAATCACCTGCCAGCCATGGCGGAACCACCTCTCAGACGTACCAGAACCACGTGCCGGACACGCCAAAATCACCTGCGGGCTACTCCACAACCACTTGGAGGACTCTCCGGGATGACCTGCCGGGCATGCTGGAACCACCTCTCAGACGCGCCAGAACCATGTGGCAGAGAGTCCAGAATCACCTGTTGGGCATGTGGAACCACCTCTGAGACGTACCAGAACCACCTGCCGGACACGCCAAAATCACCTGCCGGCTACGCCAGAACCACTTGGCGGACACTCCGGAATCACCTGCCGGGCATGCCAGCACAACCTCTCAGAAGTGCCAGAAGCACGTGCCGGACAGGCCGGAACCATATCCCGGACAGACTGGAACCACAGGAAACACTCGCCGGAACCACCTGCTTGACTCACCGGTCCCACCTGCAGGACACACCAAAATCACCTGCCCGCTACACCAGAACCACTTTGGGGACAAGCCGGAATCACGTGAAGGGCATGCCGGCACAACCTCACAGACGTGCCAGAACCTCCTGCCGGACACCTCAGAACCACCTGCCAGACAGACTGCAACCACCTGCCGGACACGCGGGAACCACAGGCTCGACCCGCCGGAACCCCTGCCAGACATGCAAAATCACCTGCCGGCTACACCAGAACCACTTGGCAAACACTCTGGAATCACCTGCTGGGCATGCCAGAACCACCTCTCACACGTTCCAGAAGCACGTGCCGGACATGCCTGAACGACCTATCGGAGAGAACGGAACCACCTGCCAGACACGCCGGAACCACCTGCTGAACACGCCACAGCCACCTGCTCGACTCGCCGGATCCACCGGCCGGACAGGCCAATATCAACTGCTGGCTATGCCAGAACCACCTGGGGGACAGTCCGGAATCACCTGCCAGCCATGGCGGAACCACCTCTCAGACGTACAAGAACCACGTGCCGGACAATCTGGAAACACGTCCTGGACAGACTGGAACCACCTGCCGGCCACGACTGAACCACCTGCCGAGCACGATGGAACCACCTGCCGGACACGCCAAAATCACCTGCGGGGTACACCAGAACCACTTGGAGAACTCTCCGGGATGACCTGCCGGGCATGCTGGAACCACCTCTCAGACGTACCAGAAGCACGTGGCGGACACCCCAGCACCACCTGCCGGACAGACCGCAACCACCTGCCGGACAGGCCGGAACCACTGGCTCGACCCGCTGGAACCACCGCCGGACATGCAAAATCACCTGCCGGCTACGCCAGAACCACTTGGCGAACACTCCGGTATCACCTGCCGGGCATGCCGGAACCACCTCTCAGACATGCCAGAACCACGTGCCAATGACCCCGGAAGCACCTGCCGAGCACGACGGAACCACCTGCTCGGCTCGCCAGAACCACCTGCCGGACACGCCAAAATCACCTGCCGGCTACGCCAGAACCACTTGGCGAACACTCCGGAATCACCTGCCGGGCATGCCGGAACCATCTCTCAGAGGTGCCAGAACCACATGCCGGAGAGACTGGAAGCAACTGCCGAACTCGCCGGAAACAACTGCTGGACATGCCGGAACCACCTGCCTGACAGTCCAAAATCATATGCCGGCTATGCCAAAACCACTTGGTGGACACTCCAGAATCACCTGGAGGGCATGCCGGAACCACGTCATGGACAGAATGCAAACACCTGACGGACACGCCAGAACCACCTTCTCGACTCGCCAGAACCACCTGCCGGACACGCCAAAATCACCTGCCGGCTACGCCACAACCAGTTGGTGAACACTTCGGAATCACCTGCCGCGCTTGCCAGAACCACCTGCCGGTCACGCCAAAATCACCTGCCGGCTACGCCAGAACCACTCGGCAGAGACTCCGGAACCACTTCCAGGACAGACCGGAATCACCTGCCGGACACGCCGGAACCACCTGCTCGACTCGCCAGAACCACCTGCCGGACACGCCAAAATCACCTGCCGGCTACGCCAGAACCACTGGGCAGAGACTCCGGAACCACCTCCAGGACAGACCGGAATCACCTGCCGGACACGCCGGGACCACCTGCTTGACTCGCCAGAACCACCTGCCGGACACGCCAAACTCACCAGCCGGCTAATCCACAACCACTTGTCGGACACTCCAGAATCACCTGCCGGGCATGTTGGAACCACCTCTCAGAGGTGCCACAACAACATGCTGGAGACTGCGGAAGCACCTGCTGAGAAGGCCGGAACCACCTGATCCACTCCCGAGGACCACCTGCTGGACACGCCAAAATCACCTGCTGGCTACGCCAGAACCACTCGGCAGACACTCCGGAATCACAGGTCGGGTGTGCCGGAACCACCTCTCAGACTTGCCAGAACCATGTTCCGGACACGCCGGTACCACCTGCCGAGTATGCCGGAACCACCTGATCCACTCCCGAGGACCACCTGCTGGACACGCCAAAATCACCTGCTGGCTATGCCGGAACCACTCGGCAGACACTCCGGAATAAGCTGCCGGGCATGCCGGAACCACCTCTTAGACATGCCAGAAGGACGTGTCGGACACGCCGGAAACACCTACCGGACAGACCGGAACCACCTGCCAGACATCCCGGAACCACATGCCGAGCACGCCAGAGCCGCCTGCTCGATAGGCCGGAACCACCTGCCAGACAGGCCAAAATCAACAGCTGGCTATGCTAGAACCACGTGGCGGACAGTCCAAAATCACCTGCCTGGCATGCAGGAACCACCTCTCAAACGTAACACAACCACGTTCCGGACACGCTGGAACCACATCCTGGACAGACTGGAACCACCTGCCGAGCTCGCCGGAACCACCTGCTCGACTGGCAGGACAATCGTGCCGGACACGCCAAAAGGAACTGCCGGCTACACCAGAACCACTTAACCGACACTCCAGAATCACCTGCCTGGCATGCCAGAACCACCTCTCAGACGTGCCAGAAGCACGTGCCGGACATGCCGGAACGACCTACGGGACAGACCGGAACCACCTGCCTGACATGCCCGAACCACCTGCCGAGCACGCCAGAGCCACCTGCTCCCCTTGCCGGAACCACCTGCCAGACAGGCCAAAATCAACAGCTGGCTGTGCGAGAACCACCTGGGGGACAGTCCGGAATCACCTGCCAGCCATGGCGGAACCACCTCTCAGACGTACCAGAACCACGTGCCGGACAATCTGGAAACACGTACTGGACAGACTGGAACCACCTGCCGGCCACGCCTGAACCACCTGCCGAGCACGATGGAACCACCTGCCGGACACGCCAAAATCACCTGCGGGCTACTCCACAACCACTTGGAGGACTCTCCGGGATGACCTGCCGGGCATGCTGGAACCACCTCTCAGACGCGCCAGAACCATGTGGCAGAGAGTCCGGAATCACCTGTTGGGCAAGTGGAACCACCTCTGAGACGTACCAGAACCAACTGCCGGACACGCCAAAATCACCTGCCGGCTACGCCAGAACCACTTGGCGGACACTCCGGAATCACCTGCCGGGCATGCCAGCACAACCTCTCAGAAGTGCCAGAAGCACGTGCCGGACAGGCTGGAACCATCTCCCGGACAGACTGGAACCACAGGAAACACTCGCCAGAACCACCTGCTTGACTCACCGGTCCCACCTGCAGGACACACCAAAATCACCTGCCCGCTACACCAGAACCAATTGGGGCACAAGCCGGAATCACGTGAAGGGCATGCCGGCACAACCTCACAGACGTGCCAGAACCTCCTGCCGGACACCTCAGAACCACCTGCCAGACAGACTGCAACCACCTGCCGGACACGCGGGAACCACCGGCTCGACCCGCCGGAACCCCTGCCAGACATGCAAAATCACCTGCCGGCTACACCAGAACCACTTGGCAAACACTCCAGAATCACCTGCCTGGCATGCCAGAACCACCTCTCACACGTTCCAGAAGCACGTGCCGGACATGCCTGAACGACCTATCGGAGAGAACGGAACCACCTGCCAGACACGCCGGAACCACCTGCTGAACACGCCACAGCCACCTGCTCGACTCGCCGGATCCACCGGCCGGACAGGCCAATATCAACTGCTGGCTATGCCAGAACCACCTGGGGGACAGTCCGGAATCACCTGCCAGCCATGGCGGAACCACCTCTCAGACGTACAAGAACCACGTGCCGGACAAGCTGGAAACACTTACTGGACAGACTGGAACCACCTGCCGGCCACGCCTGAACCACCTGCCGAGCACGATGGAACCACCTGCCGGACACGCCAAAATCACCTGCGGGGTACACCAGAACCACTTGGAGAACTCTCCGGGATGACCTGCCGGGCATGCTGGAACCACCTCTCAGACGTACCAGAAGCACGTGGCGGACACCCCAGCACCACCTGCCGGACAGACCGCAACCACCTGCCGGACAGGCCGGAACCACCGGCTCGACCCGCCGGAACCACCGCCGGACATGCAAAATCACCTGCCGGCTATGCCAGAACCACTTGGCGAACACTCCGGAATCACCTGCCGGGCATGCCGGAACCACCTCTCAGACATGCCAGAACCACGTGCCAATGACCCCGGAAGCACCTGCCGAGCACGCCGGAACCACCTGCTCGGCTCGCCAGAACCACCTGCCGGACACGCCAAAATCACCTGCCGGCTACGCCACAACCTCTCGGCAGGCACTCCGGTATCAGCTGCCGGGCATGCCGGAAGCATCTCTCAGAGGTGCCAGAACCACATGCCGGAGAGACTGGAAGCAACTGCCGAACTCGCCGGAAACACCTGCTGGACATGCCGGAACCACCTGCCTGACAGTCCAAAATCATATGCCGGCTATGCCAAAACCACTTGGTGGACACTCCAGAATCACCTGGAGGGCATGCCGGAACCACGTCATGGACAGACTGCAAACACCTGCCGGACACGCCAGAACCACCTTCTCGACTCGCCAGAACCACCTGCCGGACACGCCAAAATCACCTGTGGGCTACTCCACAACCACTTGGAGGACTCTCCGGGATGACCTGCCGGGCATGCTGGAACCACCTCTCAGACGCGCCAGAACCATGTGGCAGAGAGTCCAGAATCACCTGTTGGGCATGTGGAACCACCTCTGAGACGTACCAGAACCACCTGCCGGACACGCCAAAATCACCTGCCGGCTACGCCAGAACCACTTGGCGGACACTCCGGAATCACCTGCCGGGCATGCCAGCACAACCTCTCAGAAGTGCCAGAAGCACGTGCCGGACAGGCCGGAACCATATCCCGGACAGACTGGAACCACAGGAAACACTCGCCGGAACCACCTGCTTGACTCACCGGTCCCACCTGCAGGACACACCAAAATCACCTGCCCGCTACACCAGAACCACTTTGGGGACAAGCCGGAATCACGTGAAGGGCATGCCGGCACAACCTCACAGACGTGCCAGAACCTCCTGCCGGACACCTCAGAACCACCTGCCAGACAGACTGCAACCACCTGCCGGACACGCGGGAACCACAGGCTCGACCCGCCGGAACCCCTGCCAGACATGCAAAATCACCTGCCGGCTACACCAGAACCACTTGGCAAACACTCTGGAATCACCTGCTGGGCATGCCAGAACCACCTCTCACACGTTCCAGAAGCACGTGCCGGACATGCCTGAACGACCTATCGGAGAGAACGGAACCACCTGCCAGACACGCCGGAACCACCTGCTGAACACGCCACAGCCACCTGCTCGACTCGCCGGATCCACCGGCCGGACAGGCCAATATCAACTGCTGGCTATGCCAGAACCACCTGGGGGACAGTCCGGAATCACCTGCCAGCCATGGCGGAACCACCTCTCAGACGTACAAGAACCACGTGCCGGACAATCTGGAAACACGTCCTGGACAGACTGGAACCACCTGCCGGCCACGACTGAACCACCTGCCGAGCACGATGGAACCACCTGCCGGACACGCCAAAATCACCTGCGGGGTACACCAGAACCACTTGGAGAACTCTCCGGGATGACCTGCCGGGCATGCTGGAACCACCTCTCAGACGTACCAGAAGCACGTGGCGGACACCCCAGCACCACCTGCCGGACAGACCGCAACCACCTGCCGGACAGGCCGGAACCACTGGCTCGACCCGCTGGAACCACCGCCGGACATGCAAAATCACCTGCCGGCTACGCCAGAACCACTTGGCGAACACTCCGGTATCACCTGCCGGGCATGCCGGAACCACCTCTCAGACATGCCAGAACCACGTGCCAATGACCCCGGAAGCACCTGCCGAGCACGACGGAACCACCTGCTCGGCTCGCCAGAACCACCTGCCGGACACGCCAAAATCACCTGCCGGCTACGCCAGAACCACTTGGCGAACACTCCGGAATCACCTGCCGGGCATGCCGGAACCATCTCTCAGAGGTGCCAGAACCACATGCCGGAGAGACTGGAAGCAACTGCCGAACTCGCCGGAAACAACTGCTGGACATGCCGGAACCACCTGCCTGACAGTCCAAAATCATATGCCGGCTATGCCAAAACCACTTGGTGGACACTCCAGAATCACCTGGAGGGCATGCCGGAACCACGTCATGGACAGAATGCAAACACCTGCCGGACACGCCAGAACCACCTTCTCGACTCGCCAGAACCACCTGCCGGACACGCCAAAATCACCTGCCGGCTACGCCACAACCAGTTGGTGAACACTTCGGAATCACCTGCCGCGCTTGCCAGAACCACCTGCCGGTCACGCCAAAATCACCTGCCGGCTACGCCAGAACCACTCGGCAGAGACTCCGGAACCACTTCCAGGACAGACCGGAATCACCTGCCGGACACGCCGGAACCACCTGCTCGACTCGCCAGAACCACCTGCCGGACACGCCAAAATCACCTGCCGGCTACGCCAGAACCACTGGGCAGAGACTCCGGAACCACCTCCAGGACAGACCGGAATCACCTGCCGGACACGCCGGGACCACCTGCTTGACTCGCCAGAACCACCTGCCGGACACGCCAAACTCACCAGCCGGCTAATCCACAACCACTTGTCGGACACTCCAGAATCACCTGCCGGGCATGTTGGAACCACCTCTCAGAGGTGCCACAACAACATGCTGGAGACTGCGGAAGCACCTGCTGAGAAGGCCGGAACCACCTGATCCACTCCCGAGGACCACCTGCTGGACACGCCAAAATCACCTGCTGGCTACGCCAGAACCACTCGGCAGACACTCCGGAATCACAGGTCGGGCGTGCCGGAACCACCTCTCAGACTTGCCAGAACCATGTTCCGGACACGCCGGTACCACCTGCCGAGTATGCCGGAACCACCTGATCCACTCCCGAGGACCACCTGCTGGACACGCCAAAATCACCTGCTGGCTATGCCGGAACCACTCGGCAGACACTCCGGAATAAGCTGCCGGGCATGCCGGAACCACCTCTTAGACATGCCAGAAGGACGTGTCGGACACGCCGGAAACACCTACCGGACAGACCGGAACCACCTGCCAGACATCCCGGAACCACATGCCGAGCACGCCGGAGCCGCCTGCTCGATAGGCCGGAACCACCTGCCAGACAGGCCAAAATCAACAGCTGGCTATGCTAGAACCACGTGGCGGACAGTCCAAAATCACCTGCCTGGCATGCAGGAACCACCTCTCAAACGTAACACAACCACGTTCCGGACACGCTGGAACCACATCCTGGACAGACTGGAACCACCTGCCGAGCTCGCCGGAACCACCTGCTCGACTGGCAGGACAATCGTGCCGGACACGCCAAAAGGAACTGCCGGCTACACCAGAACCACTTAACCGACACTCCAGAATCACCTGCCTGGCATGCCAGAACCACCTCTCAGACGTGCCAGAAGCACGTGCCGGACATGCCGGAACGACCTACGGGACAGACCGGAACCACCTGCCTGACATGCCCGAACCACCTGCCGAGCACGCCAGAGCCACCTGCTCCCCTTGCCGGAACCACCTGCCAGACAGGCCAAAATCAACAGCTGGCTGTGCGAGAACCACCTGGGGGACAGTCCGGAATCACCTGCCAGCCATGGCGGAACCACCTCTCAGACGTACCAGAACCACGTGCCGGACAATCTGGAAACACGTACTGGACAGACTGGAACCACCTGCCGGCCACGCCTGAACCACCTGCCGAGCACGATGGAACCACCTGCCGGACACGCCAAAATCACCTGCGGGCTACTCCACAACCACTTGGAGGACTCTCCGGGATGACCTGCCGGGCATGCTGGAACCACCTCTCAGACGCGCCAGAACCATGTGGCAGAGAGTCCGGAATCACCTGTTGGGCAAGTGGAACCACCTCTGAGACGTACCAGAACCAACTGCCGGACACGCCAAAATCACCTGCCGGCTACGCCAGAACCACTTGGCGGACACTCCGGAATCACCTGCCGGGCATGCCAGCACAACCTCTCAGAAGTGCCAGAAGCACGTGCCGGACAGGCTGGAACCATCTCCCGGACAGACTGGAACCACAGGAAACACTCGCCAGAACCACCTGCTTGACTCACCGGTCCCACCTGCAGGACACACCAAAATCACCTGCCCGCTACACCAGAACCAATTGGGGCACAAGCCGGAATCACGTGAAGGGCATGCCGGCACAACCTCACAGACGTGCCAGAACCTCCTGCCGGACACCTCAGAACCACCTGCCAGACAGACTGCAACCACCTGCCGGACACGCGGGAACCACCGGCTCGACCCGCCGGAACCCCTGCCAGACATGCAAAATCACCTGCCGGCTACACCAGAACCACTTGGCAAACACTCCAGAATCACCTGCCTGGCATGCCAGAACCACCTCTCACACGTTCCAGAAGCACGTGCCGGACATGCCTGAACGACCTATCGGAGAGAACGGAACCACCTGCCAGACACGCCGGAACCACCTGCTGAACACGCCACAGCCACCTGCTCGACTCGCCGGATCCACCGGCCGGACAGGCCAATATCAACTGCTGGCTATGCCAGAACCACCTGGGGGACAGTCCGGAATCACCTGCCAGCCATGGCGGAACCACCTCTCAGACGTACAAGAACCACGTGCCGGACAAGCTGGAAACACTTACTGGACAGACTGGAACCACCTGCCGGCCACGCCTGAACCACCTGCCGAGCACGATGGAACCACCTGCCGGACACGCCAAAATCACCTGCGGGGTACACCAGAACCACTTGGAGAACTCTCCGGGATGACCTGCCGGGCATGCTGGAACCACCTCTCAGACGTACCAGAAGCACGTGGCGGACACCCCAGCACCACCTGCCGGACAGACCGCAACCACCTGCCGGACAGGCCGGAACCACCGGCTCGACCCGCCGGAACCACCGCCGGACATGCAAAATCACCTGCCGGCTATGCCAGAACCACTTGGCGAACACTCCGGAATCACCTGCCGGGCATGCCGGAACCACCTCTCAGACATGCCAGAACCACGTGCCAATGACCCCGGAAGCACCTGCCGAGCACGCCGGAACCACCTGCTCGGCTCGCCAGAACCACCTGCCGGACACGCCAAAATCACCTGCCGGCTACGCCACAACCTCTCGGCAGGCACTCCGGTATCAGCTGCCGGGCATGCCGGAAGCATCTCTCAGAGGTGCCAGAACCACATGCCGGAGAGACTGGAAGCAACTGCCGAACTCGCCGGAAACACCTGCTGGACATGCCGGAACCACCTGCCTGACAGTCCAAAATCATATGCCGGCTATGCCAAAACCACTTGGTGGACACTCCAGAATCACCTGGAGGGCATGCCGGAACCACGTCATGGACAGACTGCAAACACCTGCCGGACACGCCAGAACCACCTTCTCGACTCGCCAGAACCACCTGCCGGACACGCCAAAATCACCTGTGGGCTACTCCACAACCACTTGGAGGACTCTCCGGGATGACCTGCCGGGCATGCTGGAACCACCTCTCAGACGCGCCAGAACCATGTGGCAGAGAGTCCAGAATCACCTGTTGGGCATGTGGAACCACCTCTGAGACGTACCAGAACCACCTGCCGGACACGCCAAAATCACCTGCCGGCTACGCCAGAACCACTTGGCGGACACTCCGGAATCACCTGCCGGGCATGCCAGCACAACCTCTCAGAAGTGCCAGAAGCACGTGCCGGACAGGCCGGAACCATATCCCGGACAGACTGGAACCACAGGAAACACTCGCCGGAACCACCTGCTTGACTCACCGGTCCCACCTGCAGGACACACCAAAATCACCTGCCCGCTACACCAGAACCACTTTGGGGACAAGCCGGAATCACGTGAAGGGCATGCCGGCACAACCTCACAGACGTGCCAGAACCTCCTGCCGGACACCTCAGAACCACCTGCCAGACAGACTGCAACCACCTGCCGGACACGCGGGAACCACAGGCTCGACCCGCCGGAACCCCTGCCAGACATGCAAAATCACCTGCCGGCTACACCAGAACCACTTGGCAAACACTCTGGAATCACCTGCTGGGCATGCCAGAACCACCTCTCACACGTTCCAGAAGCACGTGCCGGACATGCCTGAACGACCTATCGGAGAGAACGGAACCACCTGCCAGACACGCCGGAACCACCTGCTGAACACGCCACAGCCACCTGCTCGACTCGCCGGATCCACCGGCCGGACAGGCCAATATCAACTGCTGGCTATGCCAGAACCACCTGGGGGACAGTCCGGAATCACCTGCCAGCCATGGCGGAACCACCTCTCAGACGTACAAGAACCACGTGCCGGACAATCTGGAAACACGTCCTGGACAGACTGGAACCACCTGCCGGCCACGACTGAACCACCTGCCGAGCACGATGGAACCACCTGCCGGACACGCCAAAATCACCTGCGGGGTACACCAGAACCACTTGGAGAACTCTCCGGGATGACCTGCCGGGCATGCTGGAACCACCTCTCAGACGTACCAGAAGCACGTGGCGGACACCCCAGCACCACCTGCCGGACAGACCGCAACCACCTGCCGGACAGGCCGGAACCACTGGCTCGACCCGCTGGAACCACCGCCGGACATGCAAAATCACCTGCCGGCTACGCCAGAACCACTTGGCGAACACTCCGGTATCACCTGCCGGGCATGCCGGAACCACCTCTCAGACATGCCAGAACCACGTGCCAATGACCCCGGAAGCACCTGCCGAGCACGACGGAACCACCTGCTCGGCTCGCCAGAACCACCTGCCGGACACGCCAAAATCACCTGCCGGCTACGCCAGAACCACTTGGCGAACACTCCGGAATCACCTGCCGGGCATGCCGGAACCATCTCTCAGAGGTGCCAGAACCACATGCCGGAGAGACTGGAAGCAACTGCCGAACTCGCCGGAAACAACTGCTGGACATGCCGGAACCACCTGCCTGACAGTCCAAAATCATATGCCGGCTATGCCAAAACCACTTGGTGGACACTCCAGAATCACCTGGAGGGCATGCCGGAACCACGTCATGGACAGAATGCAAACACCTGCCGGACACGCCAGAACCACCTTCTCGACTCGCCAGAACCACCTGCCGGACACGCCAAAATCACCTGCCGGCTACGCCACAACCAGTTGGTGAACACTTCGGAATCACCTGCCGCGCTTGCCAGAACCACCTGCCGGTCACGCCAAAATCACCTGCCGGCTACGCCAGAACCACTCGGCAGAGACTCCGGAACCACTTCCAGGACAGACCGGAATCACCTGCCGGACACGCCGGAACCACCTGCTCGACTCGCCAGAACCACCTGCCGGACACGCCAAAATCACCTGCCGGCTACGCCAGAACCACTGGGCAGAGACTCCGGAACCACCTCCAGGACAGACCGGAATCACCTGCCGGACACGCCGGGACCACCTGCTTGACTCGCCAGAACCACCTGCCGGACACGCCAAACTCACCAGCCGGCTAATCCACAACCACTTGTCGGACACTCCAGAATCACCTGCCGGGCATGTTGGAACCACCTCTCAGAGGTGCCACAACAACATGCTGGAGACTGCGGAAGCACCTGCTGAGAAGGCCGGAACCACCTGATCCACTCCCGAGGACCACCTGCTGGACACGCCAAAATCACCTGCTGGCTACGCCAGAACCACTCGGCAGACACTCCGGAATCACAGGTCGGGCGTGCCGGAACCACCTCTCAGACTTGCCAGAACCATGTTCCGGACACGCCGGTACCACCTGCCGAGTATGCCGGAACCACCTGATCCACTCCCGAGGACCACCTGCTGGACACGCCAAAATCACCTGCTGGCTATGCCGGAACCACTCGGCAGACACTCCGGAATAAGCTGCCGGGCATGCCGGAACCACCTCTTAGACATGCCAGAAGGACGTGTCGGACACGCCGGAAACACCTACCGGACAGACCGGAACCACCTGCCAGACATCCCGGAACCACATGCCGAGCACGCCGGAGCCGCCTGCTCGATAGGCCGGAACCACCTGCCAGACAGGCCAAAATCAACAGCTGGCTATGCTAGAACCACGTGGCGGACAGTCCAAAATCACCTGCCTGGCATGCAGGAACCACCTCTCAAACGTAACACAACCACGTTCCGGACACGCTGGAACCACATCCTGGACAGACTGGAACCACCTGCCGAGCTCGCCGGAACCACCTGCTCGACTGGCAGGACAATCGTGCCGGACACGCCAAAAGGAACTGCCGGCTACACCAGAACCACTTAACCGACACTCCAGAATCACCTGCCTGGCATGCCAGAACCACCTCTCAGACGTGCCAGAAGCACGTGCCGGACATGCCGGAACGACCTACGGGACAGACCGGAACCACCTGCCTGACATGCCCGAACCACCTGCCGAGCACGCCAGAGCCACCTGCTCCCCTTGCCGGAACCACCTGCCAGACAGGCCAAAATCAACAGCTGGCTGTGCGAGAACCACCTGGGGGACAGTCCGGAATCACCTGCCAGCCATGGCGGAACCACCTCTCAGACGTACCAGAACCACGTGCCGGACAATCTGGAAACACGTACTGGACAGACTGGAACCACCTGCCGGCCACGCCTGAACCACCTGCCGAGCACGATGGAACCACCTGCCGGACACGCCAAAATCACCTGCGGGCTACTCCACAACCACTTGGAGGACTCTCCGGGATGACCTGCCGGGCATGCTGGAACCACCTCTCAGACGCGCCAGAACCATGTGGCAGAGAGTCCGGAATCACCTGTTGGGCAAGTGGAACCACCTCTGAGACGTACCAGAACCAACTGCCGGACACGCCAAAATCACCTGCCGGCTACGCCAGAACCACTTGGCGGACACTCCGGAATCACCTGCCGGGCATGCCAGCACAACCTCTCAGAAGTGCCAGAAGCACGTGCCGGACAGGCTGGAACCATCTCCCGGACAGACTGGAACCACAGGAAACACTCGCCAGAACCACCTGCTTGACTCACCGGTCCCACCTGCAGGACACACCAAAATCACCTGCCCGCTACACCAGAACCAATTGGGGCACAAGCCGGAATCACGTGAAGGGCATGCCGGCACAACCTCACAGACGTGCCAGAACCTCCTGCCGGACACCTCAGAACCACCTGCCAGACAGACTGCAACCACCTGCCGGACACGCGGGAACCACCGGCTCGACCCGCCGGAACCCCTGCCAGACATGCAAAATCACCTGCCGGCTACACCAGAACCACTTGGCAAACACTCCAGAATCACCTGCCTGGCATGCCAGAACCACCTCTCACACGTTCCAGAAGCACGTGCCGGACATGCCTGAACGACCTATCGGAGAGAACGGAACCACCTGCCAGACACGCCGGAACCACCTGCTGAACACGCCACAGCCACCTGCTCGACTCGCCGGATCCACCGGCCGGACAGGCCAATATCAACTGCTGGCTATGCCAGAACCACCTGGGGGACAGTCCGGAATCACCTGCCAGCCATGGCGGAACCACCTCTCAGACGTACAAGAACCACGTGCCGGACAAGCTGGAAACACTTACTGGACAGACTGGAACCACCTGCCGGCCACGCCTGAACCACCTGCCGAGCACGATGGAACCACCTGCCGGACACGCCAAAATCACCTGCGGGGTACACCAGAACCACTTGGAGAACTCTCCGGGATGACCTGCCGGGCATGCTGGAACCACCTCTCAGACGTACCAGAAGCACGTGGCGGACACCCCAGCACCACCTGCCGGACAGACCGCAACCACCTGCCGGACAGGCCGGAACCACCGGCTCGACCCGCCGGAACCACCGCCGGACATGCAAAATCACCTGCCGGCTATGCCAGAACCACTTGGCGAACACTCCGGAATCACCTGCCGGGCATGCCGGAACCACCTCTCAGACATGCCAGAACCACGTGCCAATGACCCCGGAAGCACCTGCCGAGCACGCCGGAACCACCTGCTCGGCTCGCCAGAACCACCTGCCGGACACGCCAAAATCACCTGCCGGCTACGCCACAACCTCTCGGCAGGCACTCCGGTATCAGCTGCCGGGCATGCCGGAAGCATCTCTCAGAGGTGCCAGAACCACATGCCGGAGAGACTGGAAGCAACTGCCGAACTCGCCGGAAACACCTGCTGGACATGCCGGAACCACCTGCCTGACAGTCCAAAATCATATGCCGGCTATGCCAAAACCACTTGGTGGACACTCCAGAATCACCTGGAGGGCATGCCGGAACCACGTCATGGACAGACTGCAAACACCTGCCGGACACGCCAGAACCACCTTCTCGACTCGCCAGAACCACCTGCCGGACACGCCAAAATCACCTGCCGGCTACGCCACAACCAGTTGGTGAACACTTCGGAATCACCTGCCGCGCTTGCCAGAACCACCTGCCGGTCACGCCAAAATCACCTGCCGGCTACGCCAGAACCACTCGGCAGAGACTCCGGAACCACCTCCAGGACAGACCGGAATCACCTGCCGGACACGCCGGAACCACCTGCTCGACTCGCCAGAACCACCTGCCGGACACGCCAAAATCACCTGCCGGCTACGCCAGAACCACTTGTCGGACACTCCAGAATCACCTGCCGGGCATGTTGGAACCACCTCTCAGAGGTGCCACAACAACATGCTGGAGACTGCGGAAGCACCTGCTGAGAAGGCCGGAAGTTCCTGATCCACTCCACAGAACCACCTGCTGGACACGCCAAAATCACCTGCCGGCTACGCCACAACCAGTTGGTGAACACTTCGTAATCAACTGCCGGGCTTGCTGGAAGCACCTGCCGGTCATGCCAATATCACCTGCCAGCTACGCCAGAACCGCTTGGCGGACACTCCGGAAACACCTGTCGGGCCTGCCAGAACCACATCTCAGACGTGCCAGAACCATGTGCCCGAGATGCCGGAACCACACCCCGAACAGACTGAAACCACCTGCCAGACGCGCCTGAACCACCTGCCGAGCGCACTGGAACCACCTGCTCGACTCGCCGGAACCACCTACCTGACACGCAAAAACCACCGGCCGGGTATGCCAGAACCACTTGGTGGTCACTCCGGAATCATCTGCCAGACATGCCAGAAGCAGCTCTCAGACACACCAGAACAACCTGCCAGAGACGCCAGAAGCACCTGCTGAGCATGCCTGAGCCACCTGCTCGACTCGCAAGAAACACCTGCCAGACACGCCAAAATCACCTGCCTGCTACACCAGAAGCACTTGGCAGACAAGCCAGAATCACGAGAAGGGCATGCCGTCACAATCTCTCAGACGTGCCAGAACCTCGTGCTGGACACCCCAGAACACCCTGCCGGACACACCGGAACCACCTGCCGGACACGCCGGAACCACCGGGGCGACTCGCCGGAACCACCCCCGGACATGCAAAATCACCTGCCGGCTACGCCAGAAACACTTGGCGAACACACCGGAATCACCTGCCGGGCATGTCGGAAGCACCTCTCAGACATGTCAGAACCACGTGCCAAGGACACCGGAAGCACCTGCCGAGCACGCCGGAACCACCTGCTCGACTCGCCAGAACCACCTGCCGCACACGCCAAAATCACCTGCCAGGTATGCCAGAACCACTTTGTGGACACTCCGAAATCATCTGCCGGACATGCCAGAACCAGCTCTCAGACACACCAGAACCACATGCCGGACACGCCGGAAGCACCTGCTGAGCATGCCTGAGCCACCTGCTCGACTCGCAAGAAACACCTGCCGGACACGCCAAAATCACCTGCCGAGTACGCCAGAACCACTTGGCGGACACTCCGGAATCACAGGTCGGGCATGCCGGAACCACCTCTCAGACTTGCCAGAACCATGTTCCGGACACGCCGGTACCACCTGCCGAGTATGCCGGAACCACCTGATCCACTCCCGAGGACCACCTGCTGGACACGCCAAAATCGCCTGCTGGCTACGCCAGAACCACTCGGCAGACACTCCGGAATAAGCTGCCGGGCATGCCGGAACCACCTCTTAGACATGCCAGAAGGACGTGTCGGACACGCCGGAAACACCTACCGGACAGACCGGAACCACCTGCCAGACATCCTGGAACCACATGCCGAGCACGCCGGAGCCGCCTGCTCGATAGGCCGGAACCACCTGCCAGACAGGCCAAAATCAACAGCTGGCTATGCGAGAACCACCTGGCGGACAGTCCAAAATCACCTGCCTGACATGCAGGAACCACCTCTCAGACGTAACAGAACCACGTTCCGGACACACTGGAACCACATCCTGGACAGAGTGGAACCACCTGCCGGCCACGCCTGAACCACCTGCCGAGCACGACGGAACCACCTGCCGGACACGCCAAAATCACCTGCGGGCTACTCCACAACCACTTGGAGGACTCTCCGGGATGACCTGCCGGGCATGCTGGAACCACCTCTCAGACGCGCCAGAACCATGTGGCAGAGAGTCCGTAATCACCTGTTGGGCAAGTGGAACCACCTCTGAGACGTACCAGAACCAACTGCCGGACACGCCAAAATCACCTGCGGGGTACACCAGAACCACTTGGAGAACTCTCCGGGATGACCTGCCGGGCATGCTGGAACCACCTCTCAGACGTACCAGAAGCACGTGGCGGACACCCCAGCACCACCTGCCGGACAGACCGCAACCACCTGCCGGACAGGCCGGAACCACTGGCTCGACCCGCTGGAACCACCGCCGGACATGCAAAATCACCTGCCGGCTACGCCAGAACCACTTGGCGAACACTCCGGTATCACCTGCCGGGCATGCCGGAACCACCTCTCAGACATGCCAGAACCACGTGCCAATGACCCCGGAAGCACCTGCCGAGCACGACGGAACCACCTGCTCGGCTCGCCAGAACCACCTGCCGGACACGCCAAAATCACCTGCCGGCTACGCCAGAACCACTTGGCGAACACTCCGGAATCACCTGCCGGGCATGCCGGAACCATCTCTCAGAGGTGCCAGAACCACATGCCGGAGAGACTGGAAGCAACTGCCGAACTCGCCGGAAACAACTGCTGGACATGCCGGAACCACCTGCCTGACAGTCCAAAATCATATGCCGGCTATGCCAAAACCACTTGGTGGACACTCCAGAATCACCTGGAGGGCATGCCGGAACCACGTCATGGACAGAATGCAAACACCTGCCGGACACGCCAGAACCACCTTCTCGACTCGCCAGAACCACCTGCCGGACACGCCAAAATCACCTGCCGGCTACGCCACAACCAGTTGGTGAACACTTCGGAATCACCTGCCGCGCTTGCCAGAACCACCTGCCGGTCACGCCAAAATCACCTGCCGGCTACGCCAGAACCACTCGGCAGAGACTCCGGAACCACTTCCAGGACAGACCGGAATCACCTGCCGGACACGCCGGAACCACCTGCTCGACTCGCCAGAACCACCTGCCGGACACGCCAAAATCACCTGCCGGCTACGCCAGAACCACTGGGCAGAGACTCCGGAACCACCTCCAGGACAGACCGGAATCACCTGCCGGACACGCCGGGACCACCTGCTTGACTCGCCAGAACCACCTGCCGGACACGCCAAACTCACCAGCCGGCTAATCCACAACCACTTGTCGGACACTCCAGAATCACCTGCCGGGCATGTTGGAACCACCTCTCAGAGGTGCCACAACAACATGCTGGAGACTGCGGAAGCACCTGCTGAGAAGGCCGGAACCACCTGATCCACTCCCGAGGACCACCTGCTGGACACGCCAAAATCACCTGCTGGCTACGCCAGAACCACTCGGCAGACACTCCGGAATCACAGGTCGGGCGTGCCGGAACCACCTCTCAGACTTGCCAGAACCATGTTCCGGACACGCCGGTACCACCTGCCGAGTATGCCGGAACCACCTGATCCACTCCCGAGGACCACCTGCTGGACACGCCAAAATCACCTGCTGGCTATGCCGGAACCACTCGGCAGACACTCCGGAATAAGCTGCCGGGCATGCCGGAACCACCTCTTAGACATGCCAGAAGGACGTGTCGGACACGCCGGAAACACCTACCGGACAGACCGGAACCACCTGCCAGACATCCCGGAACCACATGCCGAGCACGCCGGAGCCGCCTGCTCGATAGGCCGGAACCACCTGCCAGACAGGCCAAAATCAACAGCTGGCTATGCTAGAACCACGTGGCGGACAGTCCAAAATCACCTGCCTGGCATGCAGGAACCACCTCTCAAACGTAACACAACCACGTTCCGGACACGCTGGAACCACATCCTGGACAGACTGGAACCACCTGCCGAGCTCGCCGGAACCACCTGCTCGACTGGCAGGACAATCGTGCCGGACACGCCAAAAGGAACTGCCGGCTACACCAGAACCACTTAACCGACACTCCAGAATCACCTGCCTGGCATGCCAGAACCACCTCTCAGACGTGCCAGAAGCACGTGCCGGACATGCCGGAACGACCTACGGGACAGACCGGAACCACCTGCCTGACATGCCCGAACCACCTGCCGAGCACGCCAGAGCCACCTGCTCCCCTTGCCGGAACCACCTGCCAGACAGGCCAAAATCAACAGCTGGCTGTGCGAGAACCACCTGGGGGACAGTCCGGAATCACCTGCCAGCCATGGCGGAACCACCTCTCAGACGTACCAGAACCACGTGCCGGACAATCTGGAAACACGTACTGGACAGACTGGAACCACCTGCCGGCCACGCCTGAACCACCTGCCGAGCACGATGGAACCACCTGCCGGACACGCCAAAATCACCTGCGGGCTACTCCACAACCACTTGGAGGACTCTCCGGGATGACCTGCCGGGCATGCTGGAACCACCTCTCAGACGCGCCAGAACCATGTGGCAGAGAGTCCGGAATCACCTGTTGGGCAAGTGGAACCACCTCTGAGACGTACCAGAACCAACTGCCGGACACGCCAAAATCACCTGCCGGCTACGCCAGAACCACTTGGCGGACACTCCGGAATCACCTGCCGGGCATGCCAGCACAACCTCTCAGAAGTGCCAGAAGCACGTGCCGGACAGGCTGGAACCATCTCCCGGACAGACTGGAACCACAGGAAACACTCGCCAGAACCACCTGCTTGACTCACCGGTCCCACCTGCAGGACACACCAAAATCACCTGCCCGCTACACCAGAACCAATTGGGGCACAAGCCGGAATCACGTGAAGGGCATGCCGGCACAACCTCACAGACGTGCCAGAACCTCCTGCCGGACACCTCAGAACCACCTGCCAGACAGACTGCAACCACCTGCCGGACACGCGGGAACCACCGGCTCGACCCGCCGGAACCCCTGCCAGACATGCAAAATCACCTGCCGGCTACACCAGAACCACTTGGCAAACACTCCAGAATCACCTGCCTGGCATGCCAGAACCACCTCTCACACGTTCCAGAAGCACGTGCCGGACATGCCTGAACGACCTATCGGAGAGAACGGAACCACCTGCCAGACACGCCGGAACCACCTGCTGAACACGCCACAGCCACCTGCTCGACTCGCCGGATCCACCGGCCGGACAGGCCAATATCAACTGCTGGCTATGCCAGAACCACCTGGGGGACAGTCCGGAATCACCTGCCAGCCATGGCGGAACCACCTCTCAGACGTACAAGAACCACGTGCCGGACAAGCTGGAAACACTTACTGGACAGACTGGAACCACCTGCCGGCCACGCCTGAACCACCTGCCGAGCACGATGGAACCACCTGCCGGACACGCCAAAATCACCTGCGGGGTACACCAGAACCACTTGGAGAACTCTCCGGGATGACCTGCCGGGCATGCTGGAACCACCTCTCAGACGTACCAGAAGCACGTGGCGGACACCCCAGCACCACCTGCCGGACAGACCGCAACCACCTGCCGGACAGGCCGGAACCACCGGCTCGACCCGCCGGAACCACCGCCGGACATGCAAAATCACCTGCCGGCTATGCCAGAACCACTTGGCGAACACTCCGGAATCACCTGCCGGGCATGCCGGAACCACCTCTCAGACATGCCAGAACCACGTGCCAATGACCCCGGAAGCACCTGCCGAGCACGCCGGAACCACCTGCTCGGCTCGCCAGAACCACCTGCCGGACACGCCAAAATCACCTGCCGGCTACGCCACAACCTCTCGGCAGGCACTCCGGTATCAGCTGCCGGGCATGCCGGAAGCATCTCTCAGAGGTGCCAGAACCACATGCCGGAGAGACTGGAAGCAACTGCCGAACTCGCCGGAAACACCTGCTGGACATGCCGGAACCACCTGCCTGACAGTCCAAAATCATATGCCGGCTATGCCAAAACCACTTGGTGGACACTCCAGAATCACCTGGAGGGCATGCCGGAACCACGTCATGGACAGACTGCAAACACCTGCCGGACACGCCAGAACCACCTTCTCGACTCGCCAGAACCACCTGCCGGACACGCCAAAATCACCTGCCGGCTACGCCACAACCAGTTGGTGAACACTTCGGAATCACCTGCCGCGCTTGCCAGAACCACCTGCCGGTCACGCCAAAATCACCTGCCGGCTACGCCAGAACCACTCGGCAGAGACTCCGGAACCACCTCCAGGACAGACCGGAATCACCTGCCGGACACGCCGGAACCACCTGCTCGACTCGCCAGAACCACCTGCCGGACACGCCAAAATCACCTGCCGGCTACGCCAGAACCACTTGTCGGACACTCCAGAATCACCTGCCGGGCATGTTGGAACCACCTCTCAGAGGTGCCACAACAACATGCTGGAGACTGCGGAAGCACCTGCTGAGAAGGCCGGAAGTTCCTGATCCACTCCACAGAACCACCTGCTGGACACGCCACAACCAGTTGGTGAACACTTCGTAATCAACTGCCGGGCTTGCTGGAAGCACCTGCCGGTCATGCCAATATCACCTGCCAGCTACGCCAGAACCGCTTGGCGGACACTCCGGAAACACCTGTCGGGCCTGCCAGAACCACATCTCAGACGTGCCAGAACCATGTGCCCGAGATGCCGGAACCACACCCCGAACAGACTGAAACCACCTGCCAGACCCGCCTGAACCACCTGCCGAGCGCACTGGAACCACCTGCTCGACTCGCCGGAACCACCTACCTGACACGCAAAAACCACCGGCCGGGTATGCCAGAACCACTTGGTGGTCACTCCGGAATCATCTGCCAGACATGCCAGAAGCAGCTCTCAGACACACCAGAACAACCTGCCAGAGACGCCAGAAGCACCTGCTGAGCATGCCTGAGCCACCTGCTCGACTCGCAAGAAACACCTGCCAGACACGCCAAAATCACCTGCCTGCTACACCAGAAGCACTTGGCAGACAAGCCAGAATCACGAGAAGGGCATGCCGTCACAATCTCTCAGACGTGCCAGAACCTCGTGCTGGACACCCCAGAACACCCTGCCGGACACACCGGAACCACCTGCCGGACACGCCGGAACCACCGGGGCGACTCGCCGGAACCACCCCCGGACATGCAAAATCACCTGCCGGCTACGCCAGAAACACTTGGCGAACACACCGGAATCACCTGCCGGGCATGTCGGAAGCACCTCTCAGACATGTCAGAACCACGTGCCAAGGACACCGGAAGCACCTGCCGAGCACGCCGGAACCACCTGCTCGACTCGCCAGAACCACCTGCCGCACACGCCAAAATCACCTGCCAGGTATGCCAGAACCACTTTGTGGACACTCCGAAATCATCTGCCGGACATGCCAGAACCAGCTCTCAGACACACCAGAACCACATGCCGGACACGCCGGAAGCACCTGCTGAGCATGCCTGAGCCACCTGCTCGACTCGCAAGAAACACCTGCCGGACACGCCAAAATCACCTGCCGAGTACGCCAGAACCACTTGGCGGACACTCCGGAATCACAGGTCGGGCATGCCGGAACCACCTCTCAGACTTGCCAGAACCATGTTCCGGACACGCCGGTACCACCTGCCGAGTATGCCGGAACCACCTGATCCACTCCCGAGGACCACCTGCTGGACACGCCAAAATCGCCTGCTGGCTACGCCAGAACCACTCGGCAGACACTCCGGAATAAGCTGCCGGGCATGCCGGAACCACCTCTTAGACATGCCAGAAGGACGTGTCGGACACGCCGGAAACACCTACCGGACAGACCGGAACCACCTGCCAGACATCCTGGAACCACATGCCGAGCACGCCGGAGCCGCCTGCTCGATAGGCCGGAACCACCTGCCAGACAGGCCAAAATCAACAGCTGGCTATGCGAGAACCACCTGGCGGACAGTCCAAAATCACCTGCCTGACATGCAGGAACCACCTCTCAGACGTAACAGAACCACGTTCCGGACACACTGGAACCACATCCTGGACAGAGTGGAACCACCTGCCGGCCACGCCTGAACCACCTGCCGAGCACGACGGAACCACCTGCCGGACACGCCAAAATCACCTGCGGGCTACTCCACAACCACTTGGAGGACTCTCCGGGATGACCTGCCGGGCATGCTGGAACCACCTCTCAGACGCGCCAGAACCATGTGGCAGAGAGTCCGGAATCACCTGTTGGGCAAGTGGAACCACCTCTGAGACGTACCAGAACCAACTGCCGGACACGCCAAAATCACCTGCCGGCTATGCCAGAACCACTTGGCGGACACTCCGGAATCACCTGCCGGGCATGCCAGCACAACCTCTCAGAAGTGCCAGAAGCACATGCCGGACAGGCTGGAACCATCTCCCGGACAGACTGGAACCACAGGAAACACTCGCCGGAACCACCTGCTTGACTCACCGGTCCCACCTGCAGGACACACCAAAATCACCTGCCCGCTACACCAGAACCACTTGGGGCACAAGCCGGAATCACGTGAAGGGCATGCCGGCACAACCTCACAGACGTGCCAGAACCTCCTGCCGGACACCTCAGAACCACCTGCCAGACAGACTGCAACCACCTGCCGTACACGCGGGAACCACCGGCTCGACCCGCCGGAACCCCTGCCAGACATGCAAAATCACCTGCCGGCTACACCAGAACCACTTGGCAAGCACTCCAGAATCACCTGCCTGGCATGCCAGAACCACCTCTCACACGTTCCAGAAGCACGTGCCGGACATGCCTGAACGACCTATCGGAGAGAACGGAACCACCTGCCAGACACGCCGGAACCACCTGCTGAACACGCCACAGCCACCTGCTCGACTCGCCGGATCCACCGGCCGGACAGGCCAATATCAACTGCTGGCTATGCCAGAACCACCTGGGGGACAGTCCGGAATCACCTGCCAGCCATGGCGGAACCACCTCTCAGACGTACAAGAACCACGTGCCGGACAAGCTGGAAACACTTACTGGACAGACTGGAACCACCTGCCGGCCACGCCTGAACCACCTGCCGAGCACGATGGAACCACCTGCCGGACACGCCAAAATCACCTGCGGGGTACACCAGAACCACTTGGAGAACTCTCCGGGATGACCTGCCGGGCATGCTGGAACCACCTCTCAGACGTACCAGAAGCACGTGGCGGACACCCCAGCACCACCTGCCGGACAGACCGCAACCACCTGCCGGACAGGCCGGAACCACCGGCTCGACCCGCCGGAACCACCGCCGGACATGCAAAATCACCTGCCGGCTATGCCAGAACCACTTGGCGAACACTCCGGAATCACCTGCCGGGCATGCCGGAACCACCTCTCAGACATGCCAGAACCACGTGCCAATGACCCCGGAAGCACCTGCCGAGCACGCCGGAACCACCTGCTCGGCTCGCCAGAACCACCTGCCGGACACGCCAAAATCACCTGCCGGCTACGCCACAACCACTCGGCAGGCACTCCGGTATCAGCTGCCGGGCATGCCGGAACCACCTCTCAGAGGTGCCAGAACCACATGCCGGAGAGACTGGAAGCAACTGCCGAACTCGCCGGAAACACCTGCTGGACATGCCGGAACCACCTGCCTGACATTCCAAAATCATATGCCGGCTATGCCAAAACCACTTGGTGGACACTCCAGAATCACCTGGAGGGCATGCCGGAACGACGTCATGGACAGAATGCAAACACCTGACGGACACGCCAGAACCACCTTCTCGACTCGCCAGAACCACCTGCCGGACACGCCAAAATCACCTGCCGGCTACGGCACAACCAGTTGGTGAACACTTCGGAATCACCTGCCGCGCTTGCCAGAACCACCTGCCGGTCACGCCAAAATCACCTGCCGGCTACGCTAGAACCACTCGGCAGAGACTCCGGAACCACCTCCAGGACAGACCGGAATCACCTGCCGGACACGCCGGGACCACCTGCTTGACTCGCCAGAACCACCTGCCGGACACGCCAAACTCACCAGCCGGCTACTTCACAACCACTTGTCGGACACTCCAGAATCACCTGCCGGGCATGTTGGAACCACCTCTCAGAGGTGCCACAACAACATGCTGGAGACTGCGGAAGCACCTGCTGAGAAGGCCGGAACCACCTGATCCACTCCCGAGGACCACCTGCTGGACACGCCAAAATCACCTGCTGGCTACGCCAGAACCATTCGGCAGACACTCCGGAATAAGCTGCCGGGCATGCCGGAACCACCTCTTAGACATGCCAGAAGGACGTGTCGGACACGCCGGAAACACCTACCAGACAGACCGGAACCACCTGCCAGACATCCGGGAACCACCTGCCGAGCACGCCGGAGCCGCCTGCTCGATAGGCCGAAACCACCTGCCAGACAGGCCAAAATCAACAGCTGGCTATGCCTGAACCACCTGGCGGACAGTCCAAAATCACCTGCCTGGCATGCAGGAACCACCTCTCAGACGTAACAGAACCACGTTCCGGACACGCTGGAACCACATCCTGGACAGACTGGAACCACCTGCCGAGCTCGCCGGAGCCACCTGCTCGACTGGCAGGACAATCGTGCCGGACACGCCAAAAGGGACTGCCGGCTACACCAGAACCACTTAACCGACACTCCAGAATCACCTGCCTGGCATGCCAGAACCACCTCTCAGACGTGCCAGAAGCACGTGCCGGACATGCCGGAACGACCTACGGGACAGACCGGAACCACCTGCCTGACATGCCGGAACCACCTGCCGAGCACGCCAGAGCCACCTGCTCCCATTGCCGGAACCACCTGCCAGACAGGCCAAAATCAACAGCTGGCTGTGCGAGAACCACCTGGGGGACAGTCCGGAATCACCTGCCAGCCATGGCGGAACCACCTCTCAGACGTACCAGAACCACGTGCCGGACAATCTGGAAACACGTACTGGACAGACTGGAACCACCTGCCGGCCACGCCTGAACCACCTGCCGAGCACGACGGAACCACCTGCCGGACACGCCAAAATCACCTGCGGGCTACTCCACAACCACTTGGAGGACTCTCCGGGATGACCTGCCGGGCATGCTGGAACCACCTCTCAGACGCGCCAGAACCATGTGGCAGAGAGTCCGGAATCACCTGTTGGCCATGTGGAACCACCTCTGATACGTACCAGAACCACCTGCCGGACACGCCAAAATCACCTGCCGGCTACGCCAGAACCACTTGGCGGACACTCCGGAATCACCTGCCGGGCATGCCAGCACAACCTCTCAGAAGTGCCAGAAGCACGTGCCGGACAGGCCGGAACCATCTCCCGGACAGACTGGAACCACAGGAAACACTCGCCGGAACCACCTGCTTGACTCACCGGTCCCACCTGCAGGACACACCAAAATCACCTGCCCGCTACACCAGAACCACTTGGGGCACAAGCCGGAATCACGTGAAGGGCATGCCGGCACAAACTCACAGACGTGCCAGAACCTCCTGCCGGACACCTCAGAACCACCTGCCAGACAGACTGCAACCACCTGCCGGACACGCGGGAACCACAGTCTCCACCCGCCGGAAACACTGCCACACATGCAAAATCACCTGCCGGCTACACCAGAACCACTTGGCAAACACTCCGGAATCACCTGCCGGGCATGCCGGAACCACCTCTCAGACATGCCAGAACCACGTGCCAATGACACCAGAAGCACCTGCCGAGCATGCCGGAACCACCTGCTCGACTCGCCAGAACCACCTGCCAGTCATGCAAAAATCACCTGCCGGCTTCGCCACAACCAGTTGGTGAACACTTCCCCATCACCTGCCGGGCTTGCTGGAACCACCTGCCGGTCATGTCAAAATCACCTGCCAACTACGCCAGAACCACTTGTCGACACTGCGGAAACACCTGTCGGGCCGGCCAGAACTACATCTCAGACGTGCCAGAACCTTGTGCGTGTGATGCCGGAACCACACCCCGAACAGACGGAGACCACCTGCCAGACCCGCCTGAACCACCTGCCGAGCACGCCGGAGCCACCTGTTCGACTCACCGGAAGCACCTGCCAGACAGGCCAAAATCAACAGCTGGCTATGCGAGAACCATCTGGCGGACAGTCCAGAATCACCTGCCGGGCATGCAGGAACCACCTCTCAGATATGACGGAACCACGAGCCGGACACGCTGGAACCACGTCCTGGACAGACTGGAACCACCTGCCGAGCACTCCGGAACCACCTGCTCGACTCGCACGACCCACGTGCTGGACACGCCAAAATGAACTTTCGGCTACACCAGAACCACTTACCCGACACTCCAGAATCACCTGCCTGGCATGCCAGAACCACCTCTCACACGTTCCAGAAGCACGTGCCGGACATGCCGGAACGACCGATCGGACAGAACGGAACCACCTGCCAGACATGCCGGAACCACCTGCTGAACACGCCACAGCCACCTGCTCGACTCGCCGGATCCACCGGCCGGACAGGCCAATATCAACTGCTGGCTATGCCAGAACCACCTGGGGGACAGTCCGGAATCACCTGCCAGCCATGGCGGAACCACCTCTCACACGTACAAGAACCACGTGCCGGACAAGCTGGAAACACTTACTGGACAGACTGGAACCACCTGCCGGCCACGCCTGAACCACCTGCCGAGCACGATGGAACCACCTCCCGGACACGCCAAAATCACCTGCGGGCTACACCAGAACCACTTGGAGAACTCTCCAGGATGAGCTGCCGGGCATGCTGGAACCATCTCTCAGACGTACCAGAAGCACGTGGCGGACACCCCAGCACCACCTGCCGGACAGACCGCAACCACCTGCCGGACAGGCCGGAACCACCGGCTCGACCCGCCAGAACCACCGCCGGACATGCAAAATCACCTGCCGGCTACGCCAGAACCACTTGGCGAACACTCCGGAATCACCTGCCGGGCATGCCGGAACCACCTCTCAGACATGCCAAAACCACGTGCCAATGACCCCGGAAGCACCTGCCGAGCACGCAGGAACCACCTGCTCGACTCGCCAGAACCACCTGCAGGACACGCCAAAATCACCTGCCGGCTACGCCACAACCACTCGGCAGGCACTCCGGTATCAGCTGCCGGGCATGCCGGAACCACCTCTCAGAGGTGCCAGAACCACATGCCGGAGAGACTGGAAGCAACTGCCGAACTCGCCGGAAACACCTGCTGGACATGCCGGAACCACCTGCCTGACAGTCCAAAATCATATGCCGGCTATGCCAAAACCACTTGGTGGACACTGCAGAATCACCTGGAGGGCATGCCGGAACCACGTCATGGACAGACTGCAAACACCTGCCGGACACGTCAGAACCACCTTCTCGACTCGCTAGAACCACCTGCCGGACACGCCAAAATCACCTGCCGGCTACGCCACAACCAGTTGGTGAACACTTCGGAATCACCTGCCGCGCTTGCCGGAACCACCTGCCGGTCACGCCAAAATCACCTGCCGGCTACGCCAGAACCACTCGGCAGAGACTCCGGAACCACCTCCAGGACAGACCGGAATCACCTGCCGGACACGCCGGAAGCACCTGCTCGACTCGCCAGAACCACCTGCCGGACACGCCAAAATCACCTGCCGGCTACGCCAGAACCACTGGGCAGAGACTCCGGAACCACCTCCAGGACAGACCGGAATCACCTGCCGGACACGCCGGGACCACCTGCTTGACTCGCGAGAACCACCTGCAGGACACACCAAAATCACCTGCCCGCTACACCAGAACCACTTGGGGCACAAGCCGGAATCACGTGAAGGGCATGCCGGCACAACCTCACAGACGTGCCAGAACCTCCTGCCGGACACCTCAGAACCACCTGCCAGACAGACTGCAACCACCTGCCGGACACGCGGGAACCACCGGCTCGACCCGCCGGAACCACTGCCAGACATGCAAAATCACCTGCCGGCTACACCAGAACCACTTGGCAAACACTCCGGAATCACCTGCCGGGCATGCCGGAACCACCTCTCAGACATCCAAGAACCACGTGCCAATGACACCAGAAGCACCTGCCGAGCATGCCGGAACCACCTGCTCGACTCGCCAGAACCACCTGCCAGTCATGCAAAAATCACCTGCCGGCTTCGCCACAACCAGTTGTTGAACACTACCCCATCACCTGCCGGGCTTGCTGGAACCACCTGCCGGTCATGTCAAAATCACCTGTCAACTACGCCAGAACCACTTGTCGACACTGCGGAAACACCTGTCGGGCCGGCCAGAACTACATCACAGACGTGCCAGAACCTTGTGCGTGTGATGCCGGAACCACACCCCGAACAGACGGAGACCACCTGCCAGACCCGCCTGAACCACCTGCCGAGCACGCCGGAGCCACCTGTTCGACTCACCGGAAGCACCTGCCGCACACGCCAAAATCAGATGCCAGGTATGCCAGAACCACTTTGTGGACACTCCGAAATCATCTGCCGGACATGCCAGAACCAGCTCTCAGACACACCAGAACCACATGCCGGACACGCCGGAAGCACCTGCTGAGCATGCCTGAGCCACCTGCTCGACTCGCAAGAAACACCTGCCGGACACGCCAAAATCACCTGCCGAGTACGCCAGAACCACTTGGCGGACACTCCGGAATCACAGGTCGGGCTTGCCGGAACCACCTCTCAGACTTGCCAGAACCATGTTCCGGACACGCCGGTACCACCTGCCGAGTATGCCGGAACCACCTGATCCACTCCCGAGGACCACCTGCTGGACAGCCAAAATCACCTGCTGGCTACGCCAGAACCACTCGGCAGACACTCCGGAATAACCTGCCGGGCATGCCGGAACCACCTCTTAGACATGCCAGAAGGACGTGTCGGACACGCCGGAAACACCTACCGGACAGACCGGAACCACCTGCCAGACATCCCGGAACCACTTGCCGAGCACGCCGGAGCCGCCTGCTCGATAGGCCGGAACCACCTGCCAGACAGACCAAAATCAACAGCTGGCTATGCTAGAACCACCTGGCGGACAGTCAAAAATCACCTGCCTGGCATGCAGGAACCACCTCTCAGACGTAACAGAACCACGTTCCGGACACGCTGGAACCACATCCTGGACAGACTGGAACCACCTGCCAAGCCCACCGGAACCACCTGCTCGACTGGCAGGACAATCGTGCCTGACACGCCAAAAGGAGCTGCCGGCTACACCAGAACCACTTAACCGACACTCCAGAATAACCTGCCGGGCATGCCGGAACCACCTCTTAGACATGCCTGAAGGACGTGTCGGACACGCCGGAAACACCTACCGGACAGACCGGAACCACCTGCCAGACATCCCGGAACCACTTGCCGAGGACGCCGGAGCCGCCTGCTCGATAGGCCGGAACCACCTGCCAGACAGGCCAAAATCAACAGCTGGCTATGCGAGAACCATCTGGCGGACAGTCCGGAATCACCTGCCGGGCATGCAGGAACCACCTCTCAGATGTAACGGAACCACGAGCCGGACACGCTGGAACCACGTCCTGGACAGACTGGAACCACCTGCCGAGCACTCCTGAACCACCTGCTCGACTCGCACGACCCACGTGCTGGACACGCCAAAATGAACTTTCGGCTACACCAGAACCACTTACCCGACACTCCTGAATCACCTGCCTGGCATGCCAGAACCACCTCTCACACGTTCCAGAAGCACGTGCCGGACATGCCGGAACGACCGATCGGACAGAACGGAACCACCTGCCAGACACGCCGGAACCACCTGCTGAACACGCCACAGCCACCTGCTCGACTCGCCGGATCCACCGGCCGGACAGGCCAATATCAACTGCTGGCTATGCCAGAACCACCTGGGGGACAGTCCGGAATCACCTGCCAGCCATGGCGGAACCACCTCTCAGACGTACAAGAACCACGTGCCGGACAAGCTGGAAACACTTACTGGACAGACTGGAACCACCTGCCGGCCACGCCTGAACCACCTGCCGAGCACGATGGAACCACCTGCCGGACACGCCAAAATCACCTGCGGGGTACACCAGAACCACTTGGAGAACTCTCCGGGATGACCTGCCGGGCATGCTGGAACCACCTCTCAGACGTACCAGAAGCACGTGGCGGACACCCCAGCACCACCTGCCGGACAGACCGCAACCACCTGCCGGACAGGCCGGAACCACCGGCTCGACACGCCGGAACCACCGCCGGACATGCAAAATCACCTGCCGGCTACGCCAGAACCACTTGGCGAACACTCCGGAATCACCTGCCGGGCATGCCGGAACCACCTCTCAGACATGCCAGAACCACGTGCCAATGACCCCGGAAGCACCTGCCGAGCACGCCGGAACCACCTGCTCGACTCGCCAGAACCACCTGCCGGACACGCCAAAATCACCTGCCGGCTACGCCACAACCTCTCGGCAGGCACTCCGGTATCAGCTGTCGGGCATGCCGGAACCACCTCTCAGAGGTGCCAGAACCACATGCCGGAGAGACTGGAAGCAACTGCCGAACTCGCCGGAAACACCTGCTGGACATGCCGGAACCATCTGCCTGACAGTCCAAAATCATATGCCGGCTATGCCAAAACCACTTGGTGGACACTCCAGAATCACCTGGAGGGCATGCCGGAACCACGTCATGGACAGACTGCAAACACCTGCCGGACACGGCAGAACCAACTTCTCGACTCGCCAGAACCACCTGCCGCACACGCCAAAATCACCTGCCAGGTATGCCAGAACCACTTTGAGGACACTCCGAAATCATCTGCCGGACATGCCAGAACCAGCTCTCAGACACACCAGAACCACATGCCGGACACGCCGGAAGCACCTGCTGAGCATGCCTGAGCCACCTGCTCGACTCGCACGACCCACGTGCTGGACACGCCAAAATGAACTTTCGGCTACACCAGAACCACTTACCCGACACTACAGAAACACCTGCCTGGCATGCCAGAACCACCTCTCACAAGTTCCAGAAGCACGTGCCGGACACGCCGGAACGACCTATCGGACAGAACGGAACCACCTGCCAGACACGCCGGAACCACCTGCTGAACACGCCACAGCCACCTGCATGACTCGCCGGATCCACCGGCCGGACAGGCCAATATCAACTGCTGGCTATGCCAGAACCACCTGGGGGACAGTCCGGAATCACCTGCCAGCCATGGCGGAACCACCTCTCAGACGTACAAGAACCACGTGCCGGACAAGCTGGAAACACTTACTGGACAGACTGGAACCACCTGCCGGCCACGCCTGAACCACCTGCCGAGCACGATGGAACCACCTGCCGGACACGCCAAAATCACCTGCGGGCTACACCAGAACCACTTGGAGAACTCTCCGGGATGACCTGCCGGGCATGCTGGAACCACCTCTAAGACGTACCAGAAGCACGTGGCGGACACCCCAGCACCACCTGCCGGACAGACCGCAACCACCTGCCGGACAGGCCGGAACCACCGGCTCGACCCGCCGGAACCACCGCCGGACATGCAAAATCACCTGCCAGCTACGCCAGAACCACTTGGCGAACACTCCGGAATCACCTGCCGGGCATGCCGGAACCACCTCTCAGACATGCCAGAACCACGTGCCAATGACCCCGGAAGCACCTGCCGAGCACGCCGGAACCACCTGCTCGACTCGCCAGAACCACCTGCCGGACACGCCAAAATCACCTGCCGAGTACGCCAGAACCACTTGGCGGACACTCCGGAATCACAGGTCGGGCATGCCGGAACCACCTCTCAGACTTGCCAGAACCATGTTCCGGACACGCCGGTACCACCTGCCGAGTATGCCGGAACCACCTGATCCACTCCCGAGGACCACCTGCTGGACCGCCAAAATCACCTGCTTGCTACGCCAGAACCACTCGGCAGACACTCCGGAATAAGCTGCCGGGCATGCCGGAACCACCTCTTAGACATGCCAGAAGGACGTGTCGGACACGCCGGAAACACCTACCGGACAGACCGGAACCACCTGCCAGACATCCCGGAACCACTTGCCGAGCACGCCGGAGCCGCCTGCTCGATAGGCCGGAACCACCTGCCAGACAGACCAAAATCAACAGCTGGCTATGCTAGAACCACCTTGCGGACAGTCAAAAATCACCTGCCTGGCATGCAGGAACCACCTCTCAGACGTAACAGAACCACGTTCCAGACACGCTGGAACCACATCCTGGACAGACTGGAACCACCTGCCAAGCCCACCGGAACCACCTGCTCGACTGGCAGGACAATCGTGCCTGACACGCCAAAAGGAACTGCCGGCTACACCAGAACCACTTAACCGACACTCCAGAATCACCTGCCGGGCATGCCGGAACCACCTCTTAGACATGCCTGAAGGACGTGTCGGACACGCCAGAAACACCTACCGGACAGACCGGAACCACCTGCCAGACATCCCGGAACCACATGCCGAGCACGCCGGAGCCGCCTGCTCGATAGGCCGGAACCACCTGCCAGACAGGCCAAAATCAACAGCTGGCTATGCGAGAAACATCTGGGGGACAGTCCGGAATCACCTGCCAGCCATGGCGGAACCACCTCTCAGACGTACCAGAACCACGTGCCGGACAATCTGGAAACACGTACTGGACAGACTGGAACCACCTGCCGAGCACGACGGAACCACCTGCCGGACACGCCAAAATCACCTGCGGACTACTCCACAACCACTTGGAGGACTCTCCGGGATGACCTGCCGGGCATGCTGGAACCACCTCTCAGACGCGCCAGAACCATGTGGCAGAGAGTCCAGAATCACCTGTTGGGCATGTGGAACCACCTCTGAGACGTACCAGAACCACCTGCCGGACACGCCAAAATCACCTGCCGGCTACGCCAGAACCACTTGGCGGACACTCCGGAATCACCTGCCGGGCATGCCAGCACAACCTCTCAGAAGTGCCAGAAGCACGTGCCGGACAGGCCGGAACCATATCCCGGACAGACTGGAACCACAGGAAACACTCGCCGGAACCACCTGCTTGACTCACCGGTCCCACCTGCAGGACACACCAAAATCACCTGCCCGCTACACCAGAACCACTTTGGGGACAAGCCGGAATCACGTGAAGGGCATGCCGGCACAACCTCACAGACGTGCCAGAACCTCCTGCCGGACACCTCAGAACCACCTGCCAGACAGACTGCAACCACCTGCCGGACACGCGGGAACCACAGGCTCGACCCGCCGGAACCCCTGCCAGACATGCAAAATCACCTGCCGGCTACACCAGAACCACTTGGCAAACACTCTGGAATCACCTGCTGGGCATGCCGGAACCACCTCTCAGACATGCCAGAACCACGTGCCAATGACCCCGGAAGCACCTGCCGAGCACGCCGGAACCACCTGCTCGACTCGCCAGAACCACCTGCCGGACACGCCAAAATCACCTGCCGGCTCCGCCACAACCACTCGGCAGGCACTCCGGTATCAGCTGCCGGGCATGCCGGAACCACCTCTCAGAGGTGCCAGAACCACATCCCGGAGAGACTGGAAGCAACTGCCGAACTCGCCGGAAACACCTGCTGGACATGCCGGAACCACCTTCCTGACAGTCCAAAATCATATGATGGCTATGCCAAAACCACTTGGTGGACACTGCAGAATCACCTGTAGGGCATGCCGGAACCACGTCATGGACAGACTGCAAACACCTGCTGGACACGCCAGAACCACCTTCTCGACTCGCCAGAACCACCTGCCGGACACGCCAAAATCACCTGCCGGCTACGCCACAACCAGTTGGTGAACACTTCGGAATCACCTGCCGCGCTTGCCGGAACCACCTGCCGGTCATGCCAAAATCACCTGCCGGCTACGCCAGAACCACTCGGCAGAGACTCCGGAACCACCTCCAGGACAGACCGGAATCACCTGCCGGACACGCCGGGACCACCTGCTCGACTCACCAGAACCACCTGCCGGACACGCCAAAATCACCTGCCAGCTACTCCACAACCACTTGTCGGACACTCCAGAATCACCTGCCGTGCATGTTGGAACCACCTCTCATAGGTGCCACAACAACATGCTGGAGACTGCGGAAGCACCTGCTGAGAAGGCCGGAAGTTCCTGATCCACTCCACAGAACCACCTGCTGGACACGCCAAAATGACCTGCCGGCTACGCCACAACCAGTTGGTGAACACTTCGGAATCAACTGCCGGGCTTGCTGGAAGCACCTGCCGGTCACGCCAATATCACCTGCCAGCTACGCCAGAACCGCTTGGCGGACACTCCGGAAACACCTGTCGGGCCTGCCAGAACCACATCTCAGACGTGCCAGAACCATGTGACCGAGATGCCGGAACCACACCCCGAACAGACTGAAACCACCTGCCAGACGCGCCTGAACCACCTGCCGAGCACACTGGAACCACCTGCTCGACTCGCCGGAAGCACCTACCTGACACGCAAAAACCACCGGCCGGGTATGCCAGAACCACTTGGTGGTCACTCCGGAATCATCTGCCAGACATGCCAGAAGCAGCTCTCAGACACACCAGAACAACCTGCCGGAGACGCCAGAAGCACCTGCTGAGCATGCCTGAGCCACCTGCTCGACTCGCAAGAAACACCTGCCAGACGCGCCAAAATCACCTGCCTGCTACACCAGAAGCACTTGGCAGACAAGCCGGAATCACGTGAAGGGCATGCCATCACAATCTCTCAGACGTGCCAGAACCTCATGCCGGACACCCCAGAACACCCTGCCGGACAGACCAGAACCACCTGCCGGACACGCCGGAACCACCGGCGCGACTCGCCGGAACCACCCCCGGACATGCAAAAACACCTGCCGGCTACGCCAGAAACACTTGGCGAACACACCGGAATCACCTGCCGGGCATGTCGGAAGCACCTCTCAGACATGTCAGAACCACGTGCCAATGACCCCGTAAGCACCTGCCGAGCATGCCGGAACCACCTGCTCGACTCGCCAGAACCACCTGCCAGTCATGCAAAAATCACCTGCCGGCTTCGCCACAACCAGTTGGTGAACACTTCCCCATCACCTGCCGGGCTTGCTGGAACCACCTGCCGGTCATGTCAAAATCACCTGCCAACTACGCCAGAACCACTTGTCGACACTGCGGAAACACCTGTCGGGCCGGCCAGGACTACATCTCAGACGTGCCAGAACCTTGTGCGTGTGATGCCGGAACCACACCCCGAACAGACGGAGACCACCTGCCAGACCCGCCTGAACCACCTGCCGAGCACGCCGGAGCCACCTGTTCGACTCACTGGAAGCACCTGCCAGACAGGCCAAAATCAACAGCTGGCTATGCGAGAACCTTCTGGCGGACAGTCCGGAATCACCTGCCGGGCATGCAGGAACCACCTCTCAGATGTAACGGAACCACGAGCCGGACACGTTGGAACCACGTCCTGGACAGACTGGAACCACCTGCCGAGCACTCCGGAACCACCTGCTCGACTCGCACGACCCACGTGCTGGACACGCCAAAATGAACTTTCGGCTACACCAGAACCACTTACCCGACACTACAGAAACACCTGCCTGGCATGCCAGAACCACCTCTCACAAGTTCCAGAAGCACGTGCCGGACACGCCGGAACGACCTATCGGACAGAACGGAACCACCTGCCAGACACGCCGGAACCACCTGCTGAACACGCCACAGCCACCTGCATGACTCGCCGGATCCACCGGCCGGACAGGCCAATATCAACTGCTGGCTATGCCAGAACCACCTGGGGGACAGTCCGGAATCACCTGCCAGCCATGGCGGAACCAACTCGCAGACGTACAAGAACCACGTGCCGGACAAGCTGGAAACACTTACTGGACAGACTGGAACCACCTGCCGGCCACGCCTGAACCACCTGCCGAGCACGATGGAACCACCTGCCGGACACGCCAAAATCACCTGCGGGGTACACCAGAACCACTTGGAGAACTCTCCGGGATGACCTGCCGGGCATGCTGGAACCACCTCTCAGACGTACCAGAAGCACGTGGCGGACACCCCAGCACCACCTGCCGGACAGACCGCAACCACCTGCCGGACAGGCCGGAACCACCGGCTCGACCCGACGGAACCACCGCCGGACATGCAAAATCACCTGCCGGCTACGCCAGAACCACTTGGCGAACACTCCGGAATCACCTGCCGGGCATGCCGGAACCACCTCTCAGACATGCCAGAACCACGTGCCAATGACCCCGGAAGCACCTGCCGAGCACGCCGGAACCACCTGCTCGACTCGCCAGAACCACCTGCCGGACACGCCAAAATCACCTGCCGAGTACACCAGAACCACTTGGCGGACACTCCGGATTCACAGGTCGGGCATGCCGGAACCACCTCTCAGACTTGCCAGAACCATGTTCCGGACACGCCGGTACCACCTGCCGAGTATGCCGGAACCACCTGATCCACTCCCGAGGACCACCTGCTGGACCGCCAAAATCACCTGCTTGCTACGCCAGAACCACTCGGCAGACACTCCGGAATAAGCTGCCGGGCATGCCGGAACCACCTCTTAGACATGCCAGAAGGACGTGTCGGACACGCCGGAAACACCTACCGGACAGACCGGAACCACCTGCCAGACATCCCGGAACCACTTGCCGAGCACGCCGGAGCCGCCTGCTCGATAGGCCGGAACCACCTGCCAGACAGACCAAAATCAACAGCTGGCTATGCTAGAACCACCTTGCGGACAGTCAAAAATCACCTGCCTGGCATGCAGGAACCACCTCTCAGACGTAACAGAACCACGTTCCAGACACGCTGGAACCACATCCTGGACAGACTGGAACCACCTGCCAAGCCCACCGGAACCACCTGCTCGACTGGCAGGACAATCGTGCCTGACACGCCAAAAGGAACTGCCGGCTACACCAGAACCACTTAACCGACACTCCAGAATCACCTGCCGGGCATGCCGGAACCAACTCTTAGACATGCCTGAAGGACGTGTCGGACACGCCAGAAACACCTACCGGACAGACCGGAACCACCTGCCAGACATCCCGGAACCACATGCCGAGCACGCCGGAGCCGCCTGCTCGATAGGCCGGAACCACCTGCCAGACAGGCCAAAATCAACAGCTGGCTATGCGAGAAACATCTGGGGGACAGTCCGGAATCACCTGCCAGCCATGGCGGAACCACCTCTCAGACGTACCAGAACCACGTGCCGGACAATCTGGAAACACGTACTGGACAGACTGGAACCACCTGCCGGCCACGCCTTAACCACCTGCCGAGCACGACGGAACCACCTGCCGGACACGCCAAAATCACCTGCGGACTACTCCACAACCACTTGGAGGACTCTCCGGGATGACCTGCCGGGCATGCTGGAACCACCTCTCAGACGCGCCAGAACCATGTGGCAGAGAGTCCAGAATCACCTGTTGGGCATGTGGAACCACCTCTGAGACGTACCAGAACCACCTGCCGGACACGCCAAAATCACCTGCCGGCTACGCCAGAACCACTTGGCGGACACTCCGGAATCACCTGCCGGGCATGCCAGCACAACCTCTCAGAAGTGCCAGAAGCACGTGCCGGACAGGCCGGAACCATATCCCGGACAGACTGGAACCACAGGAAACACTCGCCGGAACCACCTGCTTGACTCACCGGTCCCACCTGCAGGACACACCAAAATCACCTGCCCGCTACACCAGAACCACTTGGGGGACAAGCCGGAATCACGTGAAGGGCATGCCGGCACAACCTCACAGACGTGCCAGAACCTCCTGCCGGACACCTCAGAACCACCTGCCAGACAGACTGCAACCACCTGCCGGACACGCGGGAACCACAGGCTCGACCCGCCGGAACCCCTGCCAGACATGCAAAATCACCTGCCGGCTACACCAGAACCACTTGGCAAACACTCTGGAATCACCTGCTGGGCATGCCGGAACCACCTCTCAGACATGCCAGAACCACGTGCCAATGACCCCGGAAGCACCTGCCGAGCACGCCGGAACCACCTGCTCGACTCGCCAGAACCACCTGCCGGACACGCCAAAATCACCTGCCGGCTCCGCCACAACCACTCGGCAGGCACTCCGGTATCAGCTGCCGGGCATGCCGGAACCACCTCTCAGAGGTGCCAGAACCACATCCCGGAGAGACTGGAAGCAACTGCCGAACTCGCCGGAAACACCTGCTGGACATGCCGGAACCACCTTCCTGACAGTCCAAAATCATATGATGGCTATGCCAAAACCACTTGGTGGACACTGCAGAATCACCTGTAGGGCATGCCGGAACCACGTCATGGACAGACTGCAAACACCTGCCGGACACGCCTGAACCACCTTCTCGACTCGCCAGAACCACCTGCCGGACACGCCAAAATCACCTGCCGGCTACGCCACAACCAGTTGGTGAACACTTCGGAATCACCTGCCGCGCTTGCCGGAACCACCTGCCGGTCATGCCAAAATCACCTGCCGGCTACGCCAGAACCACTCGGCAGAGACTCCGGAACCACCTCCAGGACTGACCGGAATCACCTGCCGGACACGCCGGGACCACCTGCTCGACTCACCAGAACCACCTGCCGGACACGCCAAAATCACCTGCCAGCTACTCCACAACCACTTGTCGGACACTCCAGAATCACCTGCCGTGCATGTTGGAACCACCTCTCATAGGTGCCACAACAACATGCTGGAGACTGCGGAAGCACCTGCTGAGAATGCCGGAAGTTCCTGATCCACTCCACAGAACCACCTGCTGGACACGCCAAAATGACCTGCCGGCTACGCCACAACCAGTTGGTGAACACTTCGGAATCAACTGCCGGGCTTGCTGGAAGCACCTGCCGGTCACGCCAATATCACCTGCCAGCTACGCCAGAACCGCTTGGCGGACACTCCGGAAACACCTGTCGGGCCTGCCAGAACCACATCTCAGACGTGCCAGAACCATGTGCCCGAGATGCCGGAACCACACCCCGAACAGACTGAAACCACCTGCCAGACGCGCCTGAACCACCTGCCGAGCACACTGGAACCACCTGCTCGACTCGCCGGAAGCACCTACCTGACACGCAAAAACCACCGGCCGGGTATGCCAGAACCACTTGGTGGTCACTCCGGAATCATCTGCCAGACATGCCAGAAGCAGCTCTCAGACACACCAGAACAACCTGCCGGAGACGCCAGAAGCACCTGCTGAGCATGCCTGAGCCACCTGCTCGACTCGCAAGAAACACCTGCCAGACGCGCCAAAATCACCTGCCTGCTACACCAGAAGCACTTGGCAGACAAGCCGGAATCACGTGAAGGGCATGCCGTCACAATCTCTCAGACGTGCCAGAACCTCGTGCCGGACACCCCAGAACACCCTGCCGGACAGACCAGAACCACCTGCCGGACACGCCGGAACCACCGGCGCGACTCGCCGGAACCACCCCCGGACATGCAAAAACACCTGCCGGCTACGCCAGAAACACTTGGCGAACACACCGGAATCACCTGCCGGGCATGTCGGAAGCACCTCTCAGACATGTCAGAACCACGTGCCAATGACCCCGTAAGCACCTGCCGAGCATGCCGGAACCACCTGCTCGACTCTCCAGAACCACCTGCCAGTCATGCAAAAATCACCTGCCGGCTTCGCCACAACCAGTTGGTGAACACTTCCCCATCACCTGCCGGGCTTGCTGGAACCACCTGCCGGTCATGTCAAAATCACCTGCCAACTACGCCAGAACCACTTGTCGACACTGCGGAAACACCTGTCGGGCCGGCCAGGACTACATCTCAGACGTGCCAGAACCTTGTGCGTGTGATGCCGGAACCACACCCCGAACAGACGGAGACCACCTGCCAGACCCGCCTCAACCACCTGCCGAGCACGCCGGAGCCACCTGTTCGACTCACTGGAAGCACCTGCCAGACAGGCCAAAATCAACAGCTGGCTATGCGAGAACCTTCTGGCGGACAGTCCGGAATCACCTGCCGGGCATGCAGGAACCACCTCTCAGATGTAACGGAACCACGAGCCGGACACGTTGGAACCACGTCCTGGACAGACTGGAACCACCTGCCGAGCACTCCGGAACCACCTGCTCGACTCGCACGACCCACGTGCTGGACACGCCAAAATGAACTTTCGGCTACACCAGAACCACTTACCCGACACTCCAGAATCACCTGCCTGGCATGCCAGAACCACCTCTCACACGTTCCAGAAGCACGTGCCGGACATGCCAGAACGACCGATCGGACAGAACGGAACCATCTGCCAGACACGCCGGAACCACCTGCTGAACACGCCACAGCCACCTGCTCGACTCGCCGGATCCACCGGCCGGACAGGCCAATATCAACTGCTGGCTATGCCAGAACCACCTGGGGGACAGTCCGGAATCACCTGCCAGCCATGGTGGAACCACCTCTCAGACGTACAAGAACCACGTGCCGGACAAGCTGGAAACACTTACTGGACAGACTGGAACCACCTGCCGGCCACGCCTGAACCACCTGCCGAGCACGATGGAACCACCTGCCGGACACGCCAAAATCAACTGCGGGGTTCACCAGAACCACTTGGAGAACTTTCCGGGATGACCTGCCAGGCATGCTGGAACCACATCTCAGACGTACCAGAAGCACGTGGCGGACACCCCAGCACCACCTGCCGGACAGACCGCAACCACCTGCCGGACAGGCCGGAACCACCGGCTCGACCCGCCGGAACCACCCCTGGACATGCAAAATCACCTGCCGGCTACGCCAGAACCACTTGGCGAACACTCCGGAATCATCTGCCGGGCATGCCGGAACCACCTCTCAGACATGCCAGAACCACGTGCCAGTGATCCCGGAAGCACCTGCCGAGCACGCCGGAACCACCTGCTCGACTCGCCAGAACCACCTGCCGGACACGCCAAAATCACCTGCCGGCTACGCCACAACCACTCGGCAGGCACTCCGGTATAGGCTGCCGGGCATGCCGGAACCACCTCTCATAGGTGCCAGAACCACATGCCGGAGAGACTGGAAGCAACTGCCGAACTCGCCGGAAACACCTGCTGGACATGCCGGAACCACCTGCCTGACAGTCCAAAATCATATGGGGGCTTTGCCAAAACCACTTGCTGGACACTCCAGAATCACCTGGAGGGCATGCCGGAACCACGTCGTGGACAGACTGCAAACACCTGCCGGACACGCCAGAACCACCTTCTCGACTCGCCAGAACCACCTGCCGGACACGTCAAAATCACCTGCCGGCTACGCCGCAACCAGTTGGTGAACACTTCGGCATCACCTGCCACGCTTGCCGGAACCACCTGCCGGCTACGCCAGAAGCACTCAGCAGAGACTGCGGAACCAGCTCCAGGACTGACCGGAATCACCTGCCGGACACTCCGGGACCACCTGCTTGACTCGCGAGAACCACCTGCCGGACACGCCAAAATCACCAGCCGGCTACTCCACAACCACTTGTCGGACACTCCAGAATCACCTGCCGGGCATGTTGGAACCACCTCTCAGAGGTGCCACAACAACATGCTGGAGACTGCGGAAGCACCTGCTGAGAAGGCCGGAAGTTCCTGATCCACTCCACAGAACCACCTGCTGGACACGCCAAAATCACCTGCCGGCTACGCCACAACCAGTTGGTGAACACTTCGGAATCAACTGCCGGGCTTGCTGGAAGCACCTGCCGGTCACGCCAATATCACCTGCCAGCTACGCCAGAACCGCTTGGCGGACACTCCGGAAACACCTGTCGGGCCTGCCAGAACCACATCTCAGACGTGCCAGAACCATGTGCCCGAGATCCCGGAACCACACCCCGAACAGACTGAAACCACCTGCCAGACGCGCCTGAACCACCTGCCGAGCACACTGGAACCACCTGCTCGACTCGCCGGAACCACCTACCTGACACGCAAAAACCACCGGCCGGGTATGCCAGAACCAATTGGTGGTCACTCCGGAATCATCTGCCAGACATGCCAGAAGCAGCTCTCAGACACACCAGAACAACCTGCCGGAGACGCCAGAAGCACCTGCTGAGCATGCCTGAGCCACGTGCTCGACTCGCAAGAAACACCTGCCGGACACGCCAAAATCACCTGCCAGGTATGCCAGAACCACTTTTTGGACACTCCGAAATCATCTGCCGGACATGCCAGAACCAGCTCTCAGACACACCAGAACCACATGCCGGACACGCCGGAAGCACCTGCTGAGCATGCCTGAGCCACCTGCTCGACTCGCAAGAAACACCTGCCGGACACGCCAAAATCACCTGCCGAGTACGCCAGAACCACTTGGCGGACACTCCGGAATCACAGGTCGGGCATGCCGGAACCACCTCTCAGACTTGCCAGAACCATGTTCCGGACACGCCGGTACCACCTGCCGAGTATGCCGGAACCACCTGATCCACTCCCGAGGACCACCTGCTGGACACGCCAGAATCACCTGCTGGCTACGCCAGAACCACTCGGCAGACACTCCGGAATAACCTGCCGGGCATGCCGGAACCACCTCTTAGACATGCCAGAAGGACGTGTCGGACACGCCGGAAACACCTACCGGACAGACCGGAACCACCTGCCAGACATCCCGGAACCACCTGCCGAGCACGCCGGAGCCGCCTGCTCGATAGGCTGGAACCACCTGCCAGACAGGCCAAAATCAACAGCTGGCTATGCGAGAACCATCTGGCGGACAGTCCGGAATCACCTGCCGGGCATGCAGGAACCACCTCTCAGATGTAACGGAACCACGAGCCGGACACGCTGGAACCACATCCTGGACAGACTGGAACCACATGCTGAGCTCGCCGGAACCACCTGCTCGACTGGCAGGACAATCGTGCCGGACACGCCAAAAGGAACTGCCGGCTACACCAGAACCACTTAACCGACACTCCAGAATCACCTGCCTGGCATGCCAGAACCACCTCTCAGACGTGCCACGAGCACGTGCCGGACATGCCGGAACGACCTACGGGACAGACCGGAACCACCTGCCTGACATGCCGGAACCACCTGCCGAGCACGCCAGAGCCACCTGCTCCCCTCGCCGGGACCACCTGCCAGACAGGCCAAAATCAACAGCTGGCTGTGCGAGAACCACCTGGGGGACAGTCCGGAATCACCTGCCAGCCATGGCGGAACCACCTCTCAGACGTACCAGAACCACGTGCCGGACAATCTGGAAACACGTACTGGACAGACTGGAACCACCTGCCGGCCACGCCTGAACCACCTGCCGAGCACGACGGAACCACCTGCCGGACACGCCAAATTCACCTGCGGGCTACTCCACAACCACTTGGAGTACTCTCAGGGATGACCTGCCGGGCATGCTGGAGCCACCTCTCAGACGCGCCAGAACCATGTGGCAGAGAGTCCGGTATCACCTGTTGGGCATGTGGAACCACCTCTGATACGTACCAGAACCACCTGCCAGACACGCCAAAATCACCTGCCGGCTACGCCAGAACCACTTGGCGGAGACTCTGGAATCACCTGCCGGGCATGCCAGCACAACCTCTCAGAAGTGCCAGAAGCACGTGCCGGACAGGCCGGAACCATCTCCCGGACAGACTGGAACCACAGGAAACACTCGCCGGAACCACCTGCTTGACTCACCGGTCCCACCTGCAGGACACACCAAAATCACCTGCCCGCTGCACCAGAACCACTTGGGGCATAAGCCGGAATCACGTGAAGGGCATGCCGGCACAACCTCACAGACGTGCCAGAACCTCCTGCCGGACACCTCAGAACCACCTGCCAGACAGACTGCAACCACCTGCCGGACACGCGGGAACCACCGGCTCGACCCACCGGAACCACTGCCAGACATGCAAAATCACCTGCCGGCTACACCAGAACCACTTGGCAAACACTCTGGAATCACCTGCCGGGCATGCCGGAACCACCTCTCAGACATGCCAGAACCACGTGCCAATGACACCAGAAGCACCTGCCGAGCATGCCGGAACCACCTGCTCGACTCGCCAGAACCACCTGGCAGTCATGCAAATATCACCTGCCGGCTTCGCCACAACCAGTTGGTGAACACTTCCCCATCACCTGCCTGGCTTGCTGGAACCACCTGCCGGTCATGTCAAAATCACCTGCCAACTACGCCAGAACCACTTGTCGACACTGCGGAAACACCTGTCGGGCCGGCCAGAACTACATCTCAGACTTGCCAGAACCTTGTGCGTGTGATGTCGGAACCACACCCCGAACAGACGGAGACCACCTGCCAGACCCGCCTCAACCACCTGCCGAGCACGCCGGAGCCACCTGTTCGACTCACCAGAAGCACCTGCCAGACAGGCCAAAATCAACAGCTGGCTATGCGAGAACCATCTGGCGGACAGTCCGGAATCACCTGCCGGGCATGCAGGAACCACCTCTCAGATGTAACGGAACCACGAGCCGGACACGCTGGAACCACGTCCTGGACAGACTGGAACCACCTGCCGAGCACTCCGGAACCACCTGCTCGACTCGCACGACCCACGTGCTGGACACGCCAAAATGAACTTTCGGCTACAGCAGAACCACTTACCCGACACTCCAGAATCACCTGCCTGGCATGCCAGAACCACCTCTCACACGTTCCAGAAGCACGTGCCGGACATGCCGGAACGACCGATCGGACAGAACGGAACCACCTGCCAGACACGCCGGAACCACCTGCTGAACACGCCACAGCCACCTGCTCGACTCGCCGGATCCACCGGCCGGACAGGCCAATATCAACTGCTGGCTATGCCAGAACCACCTGGGGGACAGTCCGGAATCACCTGCCAGCCATGGCGGAACCACCTCTCAGACGTACAAGAACCACGTGCCGGACAAGCTGGAAACACTTACTGGACAGACTGGAACCACCTGCCGGCCACGCCTGAACCACCTGCCGAGCACGATGGAACCACCTGCCGGACACGCCAAAATCACCTGCGGGGTACACCAGAACCACTTGGAGAACTCTCCGGGATGACCTGCCGGGCATGCTGGAACCACCTCTCAGACGTACCAGAAGCACGTGGCGGACACCCCAGCACCACCTGCCGGACAGACCGCAACCACCTGCCGGACAGGCCGGAACCACCGGCTCGACCCGCCGGAACCACCGCCGGACATGCAAAATCGCCTGCCGGCTACGCCAGAAACACTTGGCGAACACTCCGGAATCACCTGCCGGGCATGCCGGAACCACCTCTCAGACATGCCAGAACCACGTGCCAATGACCCCGGAAGCACCTGCCGAGCACGCCGGAACCACCTGCTCGACTCGCCAGAACCACCTGCCGGACACGCCAAAATCACCTGCCGAGTACGCCAGAACCACTTGGCGGACACTCCGGAATCACAGGTCGGGCATGCCGGAACCACCTCTCAGACTTGCCAGAACCATGTTCCGGACACGCCGGTACCACCTGCCGAGTATGCCGGAACCACCTGATCCACTCCCGAGGACCACCTGCTGGACACGCCAGAATCACCTGCTGGCTACGCCAGAACCACTCGGCAGCCACTCCGGAATAACCTGCCGGGCATGCCGGAACCACCTCTTAGACATGCCAGAAGGACGTGTCGGACACGCCGGAAACACCTACCGGACAGACCGGAACCACCTGCCAGACAACCCGGAACCACCTGCCGAGCACGCCGGAGCCGCCTGCTCGATAGGCTGGAACCACCTGCCAGACAGGCCAAAATCAACACCTGGCTATGCGAAAACCATCTGGCGGACAGTCCGGAATCACCTGCCGGGCATGCAGGAACCACCTCTCAGATGTAACGGAACCACGAGCCGGACACGCTGGAACCACATCCTGGACAGACTGGAACCACCTTCTGAGCTCGCTGGAACCACCTGCTCGACTGGCTCGACAATCGTGCCGGACACGCCAAAAGGAACTGCCGGCTACACCAGAACCACTTAACCGACACTCCAGAATCACCTGCCTGGCATGCCAGAACCACCTCTCAGACGTGCCAGAAGCACGTGCCGGACATGCCGGAACGACCTACGGGACAGACCGGAACCACCTGCCTGACATGCCGGAACCACCTGCCGAGCACGCCAGAGCCACCTGCTCCCCTCGCCGGAACCACCTGCCAGACAGGCCAAAATCAACAGCTGGCTGTGCGAGAACCACCTGGGGGACAGTCCGGAATCACCTGCCAGCCATGGCGGAACCACCTCTCAGACGTACCAGAACCACGTGCCGGACAATCTGGAAACACGTACTGGACAGACTGGAACCACCTGCCGGCCACGCCTGAACCACCTGCCGAGCACGACGGAACCACCTGCCGGACACGCCAAAATCACCTGCGGGCTACTCCACAACCACTTGGAGGACTCTCCGGGATGACCTGCTGGGCATGCTGGAGCCACCTCTCAGACGCGCCAGAACCATGTGGCAGAGAGTCCGGAAACACCTGTTGCGCATGTGGAACCATCTCTGAGACGTACCAGAACCACCTGCCGGACACGCCAAAATCACCTGCCGGCTACGCCAGAACCACTTGGCGGAGACTCTGGAATCACCTGCCGGGCATGCCAGCACAACTTCTCAGAAGTGCCAGAAGCACGTGCCGGACAGGCCGGAACCATCTCCCGGACAGACTGGAACCACAGGAAACACTCGCCGGAACCACCTGCTTGACTCACCGGTCCCACCTGCAGGACACACCAAAATCACCTGCCCGCTACACCAGAACCAATTGGGGCACAAGCCAGAATCACGTGAAGGACATGCCGGCACAACCTCACAGAAGTGCCAGAACCTCCTGCCGGACACCTCAGAAGCACCTGCCAGACAGACTGCAACCACCTGCCGGACACGCGGGAACCACCGGCTCGACCCGCCGGAACCACTGCCAGACATGCAAAATCACCTGCCGGCTACACCAGAACCACTTGGCAAACACTCCGGAATCACCTGTCGGGCATGCCGGAACCACCTCTCAGACATGCCAGAACCACGTGCCAATGACACCAGAAGCACCTGCCGAGCATGCCGGAACCACCTGCTCGACTCGCCAGAACCACCTGCCAGTCCTGCAAAAATCACCTGCAGGCTTCGCCACAACCAGTTGGTGAACACTTCCCCATCGCCTGCCGGGCTTGCTGGAACCACCTGCCGGTCATGTCAAAATCACCTGCCAACTATGCCAGAACCACTTGTCGACATTGCGGAAACACCTGTCGGGCCGGCCAGAACTACATCTCTGACGTGCCAGAACCTTGTGTGTGTGATGCCGGAACCACACCCCGAACAGACGGAGACCACCTGCCAGACCCGCCTGAACCACCTGCCGAGCACGCCGGAGCCACCTGTTCGACTCACCGGAAGCACCTGCCAGACAGGCCAAAATCAACAGCTGGCTATGCGAGAACCATCTGGCGGACAGTCCGGAATCACCTGCCGGGCATGCAGGAACCACCTCTCAGATGTAACGGAACCACGAGCCGGACACGCTGGAACCACGTCCTGGACAGACTGGAACCACCTGCCGAGCACTCCGGAACCACCTGCTTGACTCGCACGACCCACGTGCTGGACACGCCAAAATGAACTTTCGGCTACAGCAGAACCACTTACCCGACACTCCAGAATCACCTGCCTGGCATGCCAGAACCACCTCTCACACGTTCCAGAAGCACGTGCCGGACATGCCGGAACGACCGATCGGACAGAACGGAACCACCTGCCAGACACGCCGGAACCACCTGCTGAACACGCCACAGCCACCTGCTCGACTCGCCGGATCCACCGGCCGGACAGGCCAATATCAACTGCTGGCTTTGCCAGAACCACCTGGGGGACAGTCCGGAATCACCTGCCAGCCATGGCGGAACCACCTCTCAGACGTACAAGAACCACGTGCCGGACAAGCTGGAAACACTTACTGGACAGACTGGAACCACCTGCCGGCCACGCCTGAACCACCTGCCGAGCACGACGGAACCACCTGCCGGACACGCCAAAATCACCTGCGGGGTACACCAGAACCACTTGGAGAACTCTCCGGGATGACCTGCCGGGCATGCTGGAACCACCTCTCAGACGTACCAGAAGCACGGGGCGGACACCCCAGCACCACCTGCCGGACAGACCGCAACCACCTGCCGGACAGGCCGGAACCACCGGCTCGACCCGCCGGAACCACCGCCGGACATGCAAAATCACCTGCCGGCTACGCCAGAACCACTTGGCGAACACTCCGGAATCACCTGCTGGGCATGCCGGAACCACCTCTCAGACATGCCAGAACCACGTGCCAATGACCCCGGAAGCACCTGACGAGCACGCCGGAACCACCTGCTTGACTCGCCAGAACCACCTGCCGGACACGCCAAAATCACCTGCCGGCTACGCCAGAACCACTCGGCAGAGACTCCGGAACCACCTCAAGGACAGACCGGAATCACCTGCCAGACACGCCGGGACCACCTGCTTGAATCGCCAGAACCACCTGCCGGACACGCCAAAATCACCAGCCGGCTACTCCACAACCACTTGTCGGACACTCCAGAATCACCTGCCGGGCATGTTGGAACCACCTCTCAGAGGTGCCACAACAACATGCTGGAGACTGCGGAAGCACCTGCTGAGAATGCCGGAAGTTCCTGATCCACTCCACAGAACCACCTGCTGCACACGCCAAAATCACCTGCCGGCTACGCCACAACCAGTTGGTGAACACTTCGGAATCAACTGCCGGGCTTGCTGGAAGCACCTGCCGGTCACGCCAATATCACCTGCCAGCTACGCCAGAACCGCTTGGCGGACACTCCGGAAACACCTGTCGGGCCTGCCAGAACCACATCTCAGACGTGCCAGAACCATGTGCCCGAGATGCCGGAACCACACCCCGAACCGACTGAAACCACCTGCCAGACCCGCCTGAACCACCTGCCGAGCACACTGGAACCACCTGCTCGACTCGCCGGAACCACCTACCTGACACGCAAAAACCACCGGCCGGGTATGCCAGAACCACTTGGTGGTCACTCCGGAATCATCTGCCTGACATGCCAGAAGCAGCTCTCAGACACACCAGAACAACCTGCCGGAGACGCCAGAAGCACCTGCTGAGCATGCCTGAGCCACCTGCTCGACTCGCAAGAAACACCTGCCACACACGCCAAAATCACCTGCCTGCTACACCAGAAGCACTTGGCAGACAAGCCGGAATCACGTGAAGGGCATGCCGTCACAATCTCTCAGACGTGCCAGAACCTCGTGCCGGACACCCCAGAACACCCTGCCGGACAGACCGGAACCACCTGCCGGATACGCTGGAACCACCGGCGCGACTTGCCGGAACCACCCCCGGACATGCAAAATCACCTGCCGGCTACGCCAGAAACACTTGGCGAACACACCGGAATCACCTGCCGGGCATGTCGGAAGCACCTCTCAGACATGTCAGAACCACGTGCCAAGGACACCGGAATCACCTGCCGAGCACGCCGGAACCACCTGCTCGACTCGCCAGAACCACCTGCCGCACACGCCAAAATCACCTGCCAGGTATGCCAGAACCACTTTGTGGACACTCCGAAATCATCTGCCGGACATGCCAGAACCAGCTCTCACACACACCAGAACCACATGCCGGACACGCCGGAAGCACCTGCTGAGCATGCCTGAGCCACCTGCTCAACTCGCAAGAAACGCATGCCGGACACGCCAAAATCACCTGCCGAGTACGCCAGAACCACTTGGCGGACACTCCGGAATCACAGGTCGGGCTTGCCGGAACCACCTCTCAGACTTGCCAGAACCATGTTCCGGACACGCCGGTACCACCTGCCGAGTATGCCGGAACCACCTGATCCACTCCCGAGGACCACCTGCTGGACTCGCCAAAATCACCTGCTGGCTACGCCAGAACCACTCGGCAGACACTCCGGAATAAGCTGCCGGGCATGCCGGAACCACCTCTTAGACATGCCAGAAGGACGTGTCGGACACGCCGGAAACACCTACCGGAAAGGCCGGAACCACCTGCCAGACATCCCGGAACCACCTGCCGAGCACGCCGGAGCCGCCTGCTCGATAGGCCGGAACCACCTGCCAGACAGGCCAAAATCAACAGCTGGCTATGCTAGAACCACCTGGCGGACAGTCCAAAATCACCTGCCTGGCATGCAGGAACCACCTCTCAGATGTAACAGAACCACGTTCCGGACACGCTGGAACCACATCCTGGACAGACTGGAACCACCTGCCGAGCTCGCCGGAACCACCTGCTCGACTGGCAGGACAATCGTGCCGGACACGCCAAAAGGAACTGCCGGCTACACCAGAACCTCTTGGCAAACACTCCGGAATCACCTGCCGGGCATGCCGGAACCACCTCTCAGACATGCCAGAACCACGTGCCAATGACACCAGAAGCACCTGCCGAGCATGCCGGAACCACCTGCTCGACTCGCCAGAACCACCTGCCAGTCATGCAAAAATCACCTGCCGGCTTTGCCACAACCAGTTGGTGAACACTTCCCCATCACCTGCCGGTCTTGCTGGAACCACCTGCCGGTCATGTCAAAATCACCTGCCAACTACGCCAGAACCACTTGTCGACACTGCGGAAACACCTGTCGGGCCGGCCAGAACTACATCTCAGACGTGCCAGAACCTTGTGCGTGTGATGCCGGAACCACACCCCGAACAGACGGAGACCACCTGCCAGACCCGCCTGAACCACCTGCCGAGCACGCCGGAGCCACCTGTTCCACTCACCGGAAACACCTGCCAGACAGGCCAAAATCAACAGCTGGCTATGCGAGAAGCATCTGGCGGACAGTCCGGAATCACCTGCCGGACAGGCCGGAACCACCGTCTCGACCCGGCGGAACCACCGCCGGACATGCAAAATCACCTGCCGGCTACGCCAGAACCACTTGGCGAACACTCCGGAATCATCTGCCGCGCATGCCGGAACCACCTCTCAGACATGCCAGAACCACGTGCCAATGACCCCGGAAGCACCTGCCGAGCACGCCGGAACCACCTGCTCGACTCGCCAGAACCACCTGCCGGACACGCCAAAATCACCTGCCGGATACGCCACAACCACTCGGCAGGCACTCCGGTATCAGCTGCCGGGCATGCCGGAACCACCTCTCAGAGGTGCCAGAACCACATGCCGGAGAGACTGGAAGCAACTGCCGAACTCGCCGGAAACACCTGCTGGACATGCCGGAACCACCTGCCTGACAGTCCAAAATCATATGGGGGCTATGCCAAAACCACTTGGTGGACACTCCAGAATCACCTGGAGGGCATACCGGAACCACGTCGTGGACAGACTGCAAACACCTGCCGGACATGCCAGAACCACCTTCTCGACTCGCCAGAACGACCTGCCGGACACGCCAAAATCACCTGCCGGCTACGCCACAACCAGTTGGTGAACACTTCGGAATCACCTGCCGCGCTTGCCGGAACCTCCTGCCGCTCACGCCAAAATCACCTGCGGCTACGCCAGAACCACTCAGCAGAGACTCCGGAACCACCTCCAGGACTGACCGGAATCACCTGCCGGACACGCCGGGACCACCTGCTTGACTCGCCAGAACCACCTGCCGGACACGCCAAAATCACCAGCCGGCTACTCCACAACCACTTGTCGGACACTCCAGAATCACCTGCCGGGCATGTTGGAACCACCTCTCAGAGGTGCCACAACAACATACAGGAGACTGCGGAAGCACCTGCTGAGAAGGCCGGAAGTTCCTGATCCACTCCACAGAACCACCTGCTGGACACGCCAAAATCACCTGCCATCTACGCCACAACCAGTTGGTGAACACTTCGGAATCAACTGCCAGGCTTGCTGGAAGCACCTGCCGGTCACGCCAATATCACCTGCCAGCTACGCCAGAACGGCTTGGCGGACACTCCGGAAACACCTGTCGGGCCTGCCAGAAGCACATCTCAGACGTGCCAGAACCATGTGCCCGAGATGCCGGAACCACACCCCGAACAGACTGAAACCACCTGCCAGACCCGCCTGAACCACCTGCCGAGCACACTGGAACCACCTGCTCGACTCGCCGGAACCACCTACCTGACACGCAAAAACCACCGGCCGGGTATGCCTGAACCACTTGGTGGTCACTCCGGAATCATCTGCCAGACATGCCAGAAGCAGCTCTCAGACACACCAGAACAACCTGCCGGAGACGCCAGAAGCACCTGCTGAGCATGCCTGAGCCACCTGCTCGACTCGCAAGAAACACCTGCCACACACGCCAAAATCACCTTCCTGCTACACCAGAAGCACTTGGCAGACAAGCCGGAATCACGTGAAGGGCATGCCGTCACAATCTCTCAGACGTGCCAGAACCTCGTGCCGGACACCCCAGAACACCCTGCCGGACAGACCGGAACCACCTGCCGGACACGCCGGAACCACCGGCGCGACTCGCCGGAACCACCCCCGGACATGCAAAAACACCTGCCGGCTACGCCAGAAACACTTGGCGAACACACCGGAATCACCTGCCGGGCATGTCGGAAGCACCTCTCAGACATGTCAGAACCACGTGCCAAGGACACCGGAAGCACCTGCCGAGCACGCCGGAACCACCTGCTCGACTCGCCAGAACCACATGCCGCACACGCCAAAATCACCTGCCAGGTATGCCAGAACCACTTTGTGGACACTCCGAAATCATCTGCCGGACATGCCAGAACCAGCTCTCAGACACCCCAGAACCACATGCCGGACACGCCGGAAGCACCTGCTGAGCATGCCTGAGCCACCTGCTCGACTCGCAAGAAACACCTGCCAGACACGCCAAAATCACCTGCCGAGAACGCCACAACCACTTGGCGGACACTCCGGAATCACAGGTCGGGCTTGCCGGAACCACCTCTCAGACTTGCCAGAACCATGTTCCGGACACGCCGGTACCACCTGCCGAGTATGCCGGAACCACCTGATCCACTCCCGAGGACCACCTGCTGGACACGCCAAAATCACCTGCTGGCTACGCCAGAACCACTCGGCAGACACTCCGGAATAACCTGCCGGGCATGCCGGAACCACCTCTTAGACATGCCAGAAGGACGTGTCGGACACGCCGGAAACACCTACCGGACAGTCCGGAACCACCTGCCAGACATCCCGGAACCACCTGCCGAGCACGCCGGAGCCGCCTGCTCGATAGGCCGGAACCACCTGCCAGACAGGCCAAAATCAACAGCTGGCTATGCTAGAACCACGTGGCGGACAGTCCAAAATCACCTGCCGGGCATGCAGGAACCACCTCTCAGACGTAACAGAACCACGTTCCGGACACGCTGGAACCACGTCCTGGACAGACTGGAACCACCTGCCGAGCTCGCCGGAACCACATGCTCGACTGGCAGGCCAATCGTGCCGGACACGCCAAAAGGAACTGACGGCTACACCAGAACCACTTAACCGACACTCCAGAATCAACTGCCTGGCATGCCAGAACCACCTCTCAGACGTGCCAGAAGCACGTGCCGGACATGCCGGAACGACCTACGGGACAGACCGGAACCACCTGCCTGACATGCCGGAACCACCTGCCGAGCACGCCAGAGCCACCTGCTCCCCTTGCCGGAACCACCTGCCAGACAGGCCAAAATCAACAGCTGGCTGTGCGAGAACCACCTGGGGGACAGTCCGGAATCACCTGCCAGCCATGGCGGAACCACCTCTCAGACGTACCAGAACCACGTGCCGGACAATTTGGAAACACGTACTGGACAGACTGGAACCACCTGCTGGCCACGCCTTAACCACCTGCCGAGCACGACGGAACCACCTGCCGGACACGCCAAAATCACCTGCGGGCTACTCCACAACCACTGGGAGGACTCTCCGGGATGACCTGCCAGGCATGCTGGAACCACCTCTCAGACGCGCCAGAACCATGTGGCAGAGTGTCCAGAATCACCTGTTGGGCATGTGGAACCACCTCTGAGACGTACCAGAACCACCTGCCGGACACGCCAAAATCACCTGCCGGCTACGCCAGAACCACTTGGCGGACACTCCGGAATCACCTTCCGGGCATGCCAGCACAACCTCGCAGAAGTGCCAGAAGCACGTGCCGGACAGGCCGGAACCATCTCCCGGACAGACTGGAACCACAGGAAACACTCGCCGGAACCACCTGCTTGACTCACCGGTCCCACCTGCAGGACACACCAAAATCACCTGCCCGCTACACCAGAACCACTTGGGGCACAAGCCGGAATCACGTGAAGGGCATGCCGGCACAACCTCACAGACGTGCCAGAACCTCCTGCCGGACACCTCAGAACCACCTGCCAGACAGACTGCAACCACCTGCCGGACACGCGGGAACCACCGGCTCGACCCGCCGGAACCACTGCCACACATGCAAAATCACCTGCCGGCTACAGCAGAACCACGTGGCAAACACTCCGGAATCACCTGCCGGGCATGCCGGAACCACCTCTCAGACATGCCAGAACCACGTGCCAATGACACCAGAAGCACCTGCCGAGCATGCCGGAACCACCTGCTCGACTCGCCAGAACCACCTGCCAGTCATGCAAAAATCACCTGCCGGCTTCGCCACAACCAGTTGGTGAACACTTCCCCATCACCTGCCGGGCTTGCTGGAACCACCTGCCGGTCATGTCAAAATCACCTGCCAACTACGCCAGAACCACTTGTCGACAGTGCGGAAACACCTGTCGGGCCGGCAAGAACTACATCTCAGACGTGCCAGAACCTTGTGCGTGTGATGCCGGAACCACACCCCGAACAGACGGAGACCACCTGCCAGACGCGCCTGAACCACCTGCCCAGCACGACGGAGCCACCTGTTCGACTCGCCAGAACCACCTGCCGGACACGCCAAAATCACCTGCCGGCTACGCCACAACCAGTTGGTGAACACTTCGGAATCACCTGCCGCGCTTGCCGGAACCACCTGCCGGTCACGCCAAAATCACCTGCCGGCTACGCCAGAACCACTCGGCAGAGACTCCGGAACCACCTCCAGGACAGACCGGAATCACCTGCCGGACACGCCGGGACCACCTGTTTGACTCGCGAGAACCACCTGCCGGACACGCCAAAATCACCAGCCGGCTACTCCACAACCACTTGTCGGACACTCCACAATCACCTGCCGGGCATGTTGGAACCACCTCTCAGAGGTGCCTCAACAACATGCTGGAGACTGCGGAAGCACCTGCTGAGAATGCCGGAAGTTCCTGATCCACTCCACAGAACCACCTGCTGGACACGCCAAAATCACCTGCCGGCTACGCCACAACCAGTTGGTGAACACTTCGGAATCAACTGCCGGGCTTGCTGGAAGCACCTGCCGGTCACGCCAATATCACCTGCCAGCTACGCCAGAACCGCTTGGCGGACACTCCGGAAACACCTGTCGGGCCTGCCAGAACCACATCTCAGACGTGCCAGAACCATGTGCCCGAGATGCCGGATCCACACCCCGAACAGACTGAAACCACCTGCCAGACCCGCCTGAACCACCTGCCGAGCACACTGGAACCACCTGCTCGACTCGCCGGAACCACCTACCTGACACGCAAAAACCACCGGCCGGGTATGCCAGAACCACTTGGTGGTCACTCCGGAATCATCTGCCAGACATGCCAGAAGCAGCTCTCAGACACACCAGAACAACCTGCCGGAGACGCCAGAAGCACCTGCTGAGCATGCCTGAGCCACCTGCTCGACTCGCAAGAAACACCTGCCATACGTGCCAAAATCACCTGCCTGCTACACCAGAAGCACTTGGCAGACAAGCCGGAATCACGTGAAGGGCATGCCGTCACAATCTCTCAGACGTGCCAGAACCTCGTGCCGGACACCCCAGAACACCCTGCCGGACAGACCGGAACCACCTGCCGGACACGCCGGAACCACCGGCGCGACTCGCCGGCACCACCTCCGGACATGCAAAATCACCTGCCGGCTACGCCAGAAACACTTGGCGAACACACCGGAATCACCTGCCGGGCATGTCGGAAGCACCTCTCAGACATGTCAGAACCACGTGCCAAGGACACCGGAAGCACCTGCCGAGCACGCCGGAACCACCTGCTCGACTCGCCAGAACCACCTGCCGCACACGCCAAAATCACCTGCCAGGTATGCCAGAACCACTTTGAGGACACTCCGAAATCATCTGCCGGACATGCCAGAACCAGCTCTCAGACACATCAGAACCACATGCCGGACACGCCGGAAGCACCTGCTGAGCATGCCTGAGCCACCTGCTAGACTCGCAAGAAACACCTGCCGGACACGCCAAAATCACCTGCCGAGTACGCCAGAACCACTTGGCGGACACTCCGGAATCACAGGTCGGGCATGCCGGAACCACCTCTTAGACATGCCAGAAGGACGTGTCGGACACGCCGGAAACACCTACCGGACAGACTGGAACCACCTGCCAGACATCCCGGAACCACCTGCCGAGCACGCCGGAGCCGCCTGCTCCATAGGCCGGAACCACCTGCCAGACAGGCCAAAATCAACAGCTGGCTATGCTAGAACCACCTGGCGGACAGTCCAAAATCACCTGCCTGGCATGCAGGAACCACCTCTCAGACGTAACAGAACCACGTTCCGGACACGCTGGAACCACATCCTGGACAGACTGGAACCACCTGCCGAGCTCGCCGGAACCACCTGCTCGACTGGCAGGACAATCGTGCCGGACACCCCAAAAGGAACTGCCGGCTACACCAGAACCACTTAACCGACACTCCAGAATCACCTGCCTGGCATGCCAGAATCACTTCTCAGACGTGCCAGAAGCACGTGCCGGACATGCCGGAACGACCTACGGGACAGACCGGAACCACCTGCCAGACACGCCGGAACCACCTGCTGAACACGCCACAGCCACCTGCTCGACTCGCCGGATCCACCGGCCGGACAGGCCAATATCAAGTGCTGGCTATGCCAGAACCACCTGGGGGACAGTCCGGAATCACCTGCCAGCCATGGCGGAACCACCTCTCAGACGTACAAGAACCACGTGCCGGACAAGCTGGAAACACTTACTGGACAGACTGGAACTACCTGCCGGCCACGCCTGAACCACCTGCCGAGCACGATGGAACCACCTGCCGGACACGCCAAAATCACCTGCGGGGTACACCAGAACCACTTGGAGAACTCTCCGGGATGACCTGCCGGGCATTCTGGAACCACCTCTCAGACGTACCAGAAGCACGTGGCGGACACCCCAGCACCACCTGCCGGACAGACCGCAACCACCTGCCGGACAGGCCGGAACCACCGGCTCGACCCGCCGGAACCACCGCCGGACATGCAAAATCACCTGCCGGCTACGCCAGAACCACTTGGCGAACACTCCGGAATCACCTGCCGGGCATGCCGGAACCACCTCTCAGACATGCCAGAACCACGTGCCAGTGACCCTGGAAGCACCTGCCGAGCACGCCGGAACCACCTGCTCGACTCGCCAGAACCACCTGCCGGACACGCCAAAATCACCTGCCGGCTACGCCACAACCAGTTGGTGAACACTTCGGAATCACCTGCCGCGCTTGCCGGAACCACCTGCCGGTCACGCCAATATCACCTGCCGGCTACGCCAGAACCACTCAGCAGAGACTCCGGAACCACCTCCAGGACTGACCGGAATCACCTGCCGGACACGCCGGGACCACCTGCTTGATTCGCGAGAACCACCTGCCGGACATGCCAAAATCACCAGCCGGCTACTCCACAACCACTTGTCGGACACTCCAGAATCACCTGCCGGGCATGTTGGAGCCACCTCTCAGAGGTGCCACAACAACATGCTGGAGACTGCGGAAGCACCTGCTGAGAAGGCCGGAAGTTCCTGATCCACTCCACAGAACCACCTGCTGGACACGCCAAAATCACCTTCCGGCTACGCCACAACCAGTTGGTGAACACTTCGGAATCAACTGCCGGGCTTGCTGGAAGCACCTACCGGTCACGCCAATATCACCTGCCAGCTACGCCAGAACCGCTTGGCGGACACTCCGGAAACACCTGTCGGGCCTGCCAGAACCACATCTCAGACGTGCCAGAACCATGTGCCCGAGATGCCGGAACCACACCCCGAACAGACTGAAACCACCTGCCAGACCCGCCTGAACCACCTGCCGAGCACACTGGAACCACCTGCTCGACTCGCCGGAACCACCTACCTGACACGCAAAAACCACCGGCCGGGTATGCCAGAACCACTTGGTGGTCACTCCGGAATCATCTGCCTGACATGCCAGAAGCAGCTCTCAGACACACCAGAACAACCTGCCGGAGACGCCAGAAGCACCTGCTGAGCATGCCTGAGCCACCTGCTCGACTCGCAAGAAACACCTGCCAGACACGCCAAAATCACCTGCCTGCTACACCAGAAGCACTTGGCAGACAAGCCGGAATCACGTGAAGGGCATGCCGTCACAATCTCTCAGACGTGCCAGAACCTCGTGCCGGACACCCCAGAACACCCTGCCGGACAGACCGGAACCACCTGCCGGACACGCCGGAACCACCGGCGCGACTCGCTGGAACCACCCCCGGACATGCAAAAACACCTGCCGGCTACGCCAGAAACACTTGGCGAACACACCGGAATCACCTGCCGGGCATGTCGGAAGCACCTCTCAGACATGTCAGAACCACGTGCCAAGGACACCGGAAGCACCTGCCGAGCACGCCGGAACCACCTGCTCGACTCGCCAGAACCACCTGCCGCACACGCCAAAATCACCTGCCAGGTATGCCAGAACCACTTTGTGGACACTCCGAAATCACCTGCTGGACATGCCAGAACCAGCTCTCAGACACACCAGAACCACATGCCGGACACGCCGGAAGCACCTGCTGAGCATGCCTGAGCCACCTGCTCGACTCGCAAGAAACACCTGCCGGACACGCCAAAATCACCTGCCGATTACGCCAGAACCACTTGGCGGACACTCCGGAATCACAGGTCGGGCATGCCGGAACCACCTCTCAGACTTGCCAGAGCCATGTTCCGGACACGCCGGTACCACCTGCCGAGTATGCCGGAACCACCTGATCCACTCCCGAGGACCACCTGCTGGACACGCCAGAATCACCTGCTGGCTACGCCAGAACCACTCGGCAGACACTCCGGAATAACCTGCCGGGCATGCCGGAACCACCTCTTAGACATGCCAGAAGGACGTGTCGGACACGCCGGAAACACCTACCGGACAGACCGGAACCACCTGCCAGACATCCCGGAACCACCTGCCGAGCACGCCGGAGCCGCCTGCTCGATAGGCCGGAACCAACTGCCAGACAGGCCAAAATCAACAGCTGGCTATGCGAGAACCATCTGGCGGACAGTCCGGAATCACCTGCCGGGCATGCAGGAACCACCTCTCAGATGTAACGGAACCACGAGCCGGACACGCTGGAACCACGTCCTGGACAGACTGGAACCACCTGCCGAGCACTCCGGAACCACCTGCTCGACTCGCACGACCCACGTGCTGGACACGCCAAAATGAACTTTCGGCTACACCAGAACCACTTACCCGACACTCCAGAATCACCTGCCTGGCATGCCAGAACCACCTCTCACACGTTCCAGAAGCACGTGCCGGACATGCCGGAACGACCTATCGGACAGAACGGAACCACCTGCCAGACACGCCGGAACCACCTGCTGAACACGCCACAGCCACCTGCTCGACTCGCCGGATCCACCGGCCGGACAGGCCAATATCAACTGCTGGCTATGCCAGAACCACCTGGGGGACAGTCCGGAATCACCTGCCAGCCATGGCGGAACCACCTCTCAGACGTACAAGAACCACGTGCCGGACAAGCTGGAAACACTTACTGGACAGACTGGAACCAACTGCCGGCCACGCCTGAACCACCTGCCGAGCACGATGGAACCACCTGCCGGACACGCCAAAATCAACTGCGGGGTACACCAGAACCACTTGGAGAACTCTCCGGGATGACCTGCCGGGCATGCTGGAACCACCTCTCAGACGTACCAGAAGCACGTGGCGGACACCCCAGCACCACCTGCCGGACAGACCGCAACCACCTGCCGGACAGGCCGGAACCACCGGCTCGACCCGCCGGAACCACCGCCGGACATGCAAAATCACCTGCCGGCTACGCCAGAACCACTTGGCGAACACTCCGGAATCATCTGCCGGGCATGCCGGAACCACCTCTCAGACATGCCAGAACCACGTGCTAGTGACCCCAGAAGCACCTGCCGAGCACGCCGGAACCACCTGCTCGACTCGCCAGAACCACCTGCCGGACAAGCCAAAATCACCTGCCGGCTACGCCACAACCACTCGGCAGGCACTCCGGTATCAGCTGCCGGGCATGCCGGAACCACCTCTCAGAGGTGCCAGAACCACATGCCGGAGAGACTGGAAGCAACTGCCGAACTCGCCGGAAACACCTGCTGTACATGCCGGAACCACCTGCCTGACAGTCCAAAATCATATGGGGGCTTTGCCAAAACCACTTGGTGGACACTCCAGAATCACCTGGATGGCATGCCGGAACCACGTCGTGGACAGACTGCAAACACCTGCCTGACACGCCAGAACCACCTTCTCGACTCGCCAGAACCACCTGCCGGACAGGCCAAAATCACCTGCCGGCTACGCCACAACCAGTTGGTGAACACTTCGGAATCACCTGCCAGGCTTGCCGGAACCAACTGCCGGTCACGCCAAAATCACCTGCCGGCTACGCCAGAACCACTCAGCAGAGACTCCGGAACCACCTCCAGGACTGACCGGAATCACCTGCCGGACACGCCGGGACCACCTGCTTGACTCGCGAGAACCACCTGCCGGACACGCCAAAATCACCAGCCGGCTACGCCACAACCACTTGTCGGACACTCCAGAATCACCTGCCGGGCATGTTGGAACCACCTCTCAGAGGTGCCTCAACAACATGCTGGAGACTGCGGAAGCACCTGCTGAGAAGGCCGGAAGTTCCTGATCCACTCCACAGAACCACCTGCTGGACACGCCAAAATCACCTGCCGGCTACGCCACAACCAGTTGGTGAACACTTCGGAATCAACTGCCGGGCTTGCTGGAAGCACCTGCCGGTCACGCCAATATCACCTGCCAGCTACACCAGAACCGCTTGGCGGACACTCCGGAAAAACCTGTCGGGCCTGCCAGAACCACATCTCAGACGTGCCAGAACCATGTGCCCGACATGCCGGAACCACACCCCGAACAGACTGAAACCACCTGCCAGACCCGCCTGAACCACCTGCCGAGCACACTGGAACCACCTGCTCGACTCGCCGGAACCACCTACCTGACACGCAAAAACCACCGGCCGGGTATGCCAGAACCACTTGGTGGTCACTCCGGAATCATCTGCCAGACATGCCAGAAGCAGCTCTCAGACACACCAGAACAACCTGCCGGAGACGCCAGAAGCACCTGCTGAGCATGCCTGAGCCACGTGCTCGATTCGCAAGAAACACCTGCCACACACGCCAAAATCACCTGCCTGCTACACCAGAAGCACTTGGCAGACAAGCCGGAATCACGTGAAGGGCATGCCGTCACAATCTCTCAGACGTGCCAGAACCTCGTGCCGGACACCCCAGAACACCCTGCCGGACAGACCGGAACCACCTGCCGGACACGCCGGAACCACCGGCGCGACTCGCCGGAACGACCCCCGGACATGCAAAAACACCTGCCGGCTACGCCAGAAACACTTGGCGAACACACCGGAATCACCTGCCGGGCATGTCGGAAGCACCTCTCAGACATGTCAGAACTACGTGCCAAGGACACCGGAAGCACCTGCCGAGCACGCCGGAACCACCTGCTCGACTCGCCAGAACCACCTGCCGCACACGCCAAAATCACCTGCCAGGTATGCCAGAACCACTTTGTGGACACTCCGAAATCATCTGCCGGACATGCCAGAACCAGCTCTCAGACACCCCAGAACCACGTGCCGGACACGCCGGAAGCACCTGCTGAGCATGCCTGAGCCACCTGCTCGACTCGCAAGAAACACCTGCCGGACACGCCAAAATCACCTGCCGAGTACGCCAGAACCACTTGGCGGACACTCCGGAATCACAGGTCGGGCATGCCGGAACCACCTCTCAGACTTGCCAGAAACATATTCCGGACACGCCGGTACCACCTGCCGAGTATGCCGGAACCACCTGAGCCACTCCCGAGGACCACCTGCTGGACACACCAGAATCACCTGCTGGCTACGCCAGAACCACTCGGCAGACACTCCGGAATAACCTGCCGGACATGCCGGAACCACCTCTTAGACATGCCAGAAGGACGTGTCGGACACGCCGGAAACACCTACCGGACAGACCGGAACCACCTGCCAGACATCCCGGAACCACCTGCCGAGCACGCCGGAGCCGCCTGCTCGATAGGCCGGAACCACCTGCCAGACAGGCCAAAATCAACAGCTGGCTATGCGAGAACCATCTGGCGGACAGTCCGGAATCACCTGCCGGGCATGCAGGAACCACCTCTCAGATGTAACGGAACCACGAGCCGGACACGCTGGAACCACGTCCTTGGCAGTCTGGAACCACCTGCCGCGCACTCCGGAACCACCTGCTCGACTCGCACGACCCACGTGCTGGACACGCCAAAATGAACTTTCGGCTACACCAGAACCACTTACCCGACACTCCAGAATCACCTGCCTGGCATGCCAGAACCACCTCTCACACGTTCCAGAAGCACGTGCCGGACATGCCGGAACGACCGATCGGACAGTCGGAACCACCTTCCAGACATGCCGGAACCACCTGCTGAACATGCCACAGCCACCTGCTCGACTCGCCGGATCCACCGGCCGGACAGGCCAATATCAACTGCTGGCTATGCCAGAACCACCTGGGGGACAGTCCGGAATCACCTGCCAGCCATGGCGGAACCACCTCTCAGACGTACAAGAACCACGTGCCGGACAAGCTGGAAACACTTACTGGACAGACTGGAACCACCTGCCGGCCACGCCTGAACCACCTGCCGAGCACGATAAAACCACCTGCCGGACACGCCAAAATCACCTGCGGGGTACACCAGAACCACTTGGAGAACTCTCCGGGATGCCCTGCCGGGCATGCTGGAACCACCTCTCAGACGTACCAGAAGCACGTGGCGGACACCCCAGCACCACCTGCCGGACAGACCGCAACCACATGCCGGACAGACCGCAACCATCGGCTCGAGCCGCCGGAACCACCGCAGGACATGCAAAATCACCTGCCGGCTACGCCAGAACCAATTGGCGAACACTCCGGAATCACCTGCCGGGCATGCCGGAACCACCTCTCAGACATGCCAGAACCACGTGCCAATGACCCTGGAAGCACCTGCCGAGCACGCCGGAACCACCTGCTCGACTCGCCAGAACCTCCTGCCGGACACTCCAAAATCACCTGCCGGCTACGCCACAACCACTCGGCAGGCACTCCGGTATCAGCTGCCGGCCATGCCGGAACCACCTCTCAAAGGTGCCAGAACCACATGCCGGAGAGACTGGAAGCAACTGCCGAGCTCGCCGGAAACACCTGCTGGACATGCCGGAACCACCTGCCTGACAGTCCAAAATCATATGCCGGCTATGCCAAAACCACTTGGTGGACACTCCAGAATCACCTGGAGGGCATGCCTGAACCACGTCATGGACAGACTGCAAACACCTGCCGGACACGCCAGAACCACCTTCTCGACTCGCCAGAACCACCTGCCGGACACGCCAAAATCACCTCCCGGCTACGCCACAACCAGTTGGTGAACACTTCGGAATCACCTGCCGCGCTTGCCGGAACCACCTGCCGGTCACGCCAAAATCACCTGCCGGCTACGCCAGAACCACTCGGCAGAGACTCCGGAACCACCTCCAGGACTGACCGGAATCACCTGCCGGACACGCCGGGACCACCTGCTTGACTCGCCAGAACCACCTGCCGGACACGCCAAAATCACCAGCCGGCTACTCCACAACCACTTGTCGGACACTCCAGAATCACCTGCCGGGCATGTTGGAACCAGCTCTCAGAGGTGCCACAACAACATGCTGGAGACTGCGGAAGCACCTGCTGAGAAGGCCGGAAGTTCCTGATCCACTCCACAGAACCACCTGCTGGACACGCCAAAATCACCTGCCGGCTACGCCACAACCAGTTGGTGAACACTTCGGAATCAACTGCCGGGCTTGCTGGAAGCACCTGCCGGTCACGCCAATATCACCTGCCAGCTACGCCAGAACCGCTTGGCGGACACTCCGGAAACACCTGTCGGGCCTGCCAGAACCACATCTCAGACGTGCCAGAACCATGTGCCCGAGATGCCGGAACCACACCCCGAACTGACTGAAACCACCTGCCAGACCCGCCTGAACCACCTGCCGAGCACACTGGAACCACCTGCTCGACTCGCCGGAACCACCTACCTGACACGCAAAAACCACCGGCCGGGTATGCCAGAACCACTTGGTGGTCACTCCGGAATCATCTGCCAGACATGCCAGAAGCAGCTCTCAGACACACCAGAACAACCAGCCGGAGACGCCAGAAGCACCTGCTGAGCATGCCTGAGCCACCTGCTCGACTTGCAAGAAACACCTGCCAGAAACGCCAAAATCACCTGCCTGCTACACCAGAAGCACTTGGCAGACAAGCCGGAATCACGTGAAGGGCATGCAGTCACAATCTCTCACACGTGCCAGAACCTCGTGCCGGACACCCCAGAACACCCTGCCGGACAGACCGGAACCACCTGCCGGACACGCCGGAACCACCGGCGCGACTCGCCGGAACCACCCCCGGACATGCAAAATCACCTGCCGGCTACGCCAGAAACACTTGGCGAACACACCGGAATCACCTGCCGGGCATGTCGGAAGCACCTCTCAGACATGTCAGAACCACGTGCCAAGGACACCGGAAGCACCTGCCGAGCACGCCGGAACCACCTGCTCGACTCGCCAGAACCACCTACCGGAAACGCCAAAATCACCTGCCGAGTACGCCAGTACCACTCGGCAGACACTCCGGAATAACCTGCCGGGCATGCCGGAACCACCTCTTAGACATGCCAGAAGGAAGTGTCGGACACGCCGGAAACACCTACCGGACAGACCGGAACCACCTGCCAGACATCCCGGAACCACTTGCCGAGCACGCCGGAGCCGTCTGCTCGATAGGCTGGAACCACCTGCCAGACAGGCCAAAATCAACAGCTGGCTGTGCGAGAACCACCTGGGGGACAGTCCGGAATCACCTGCCAGCCATGGCGGAACCACCTCTCAGACGTACCAGAACCACGTGACGGACAATCTGGAAACACGTACTGGACAGCCTGGAACCACCTGCTGGCCACGCCTTAACCACCTGCCGAGCACGACGGAACCACCTGCCGGACACGCCAAAATCACCTGCGGGCTACTCCACAACCACTTGGAGGACTCTCCGGGATGACCTGCCGGGCATGCTGGAACCACCTCTCAGACGCGCCAGAACCATGTGGCAGAGAGTCCGGAATCACCTGTTGAGCAGGTGGAACCACCTCAGAGACGTACCAGAACCACCTGCCGGACACGCCAAAATCACCTGCCGGCTACGCCAGAACCACTTGGCGGACACTCCGGAATCACCTGCCGGGCATGCCAGCACAACCTCTCAGAAGTGCCAGAAGCACGTGCCGGACAGGCCGGAACCATATCCCTGACAGACTGGAACCACAGGAAACACTCGCCGGAACCACCTGCTTGACTCACCGGTCCCACCTGCAGGACACACCAAAATCACCTGCCCGCTACACCAGAACCACTTTGCGCACAAGCCAGAATCACGTGAAGGGCATGCCGGCACAACCTCACAGACGTGCCAGAACCTCCTTCCGGACACCTCAGAACCACCTGCCAGACAGACTGCAACCACCTGCCGGACACGCGGGAACCACAGGCTCGACGCGCCGGAACCACTGCCACACATGCAAAATCACCTGCCGGCTACACCAGAACCACTTGGCAAACACTCTGGAATCCCCTTCCGGGCATGCCGGAACCACCTCTCAGACATGCCAGAACCACGTGCCAATGACACCAGAAGCACCTGCCGAGCATGCCGGAACCACCTGCTCGACTCGCCAGAACCACCTGCCAGTCATGCAAAAATCACCTGCCGGCTTCGCCACAACCAGTTGGTGAACACTTCCCCATCACCTGCCGGGCTTGCTGGAACCACCTGCCGGTCATGTCAAAATCACCTGCCAACTACGCCAGAACCACTTGTCGACACTGCGGAAACACCTGTCGGGCCGGCCAGAACTACATCTCAGACGTGCCAGAACCTTGTGCGTGTGATGCCGGAACCACACCCCGAACAGACGGAGACCACCTGCCAGACCCGCCTGAACCACCTGCCGAGCACGCCGGAGCCACCTGTTCGACTCACCGGAAGCACCTGCCAGACAGGCCAAAATCAACAGCTGGCTATGCGAGAACCATCTGGCGGACAGTCCGGTATCACCTGCCGGGCATGCAGGAACCACCTCTCAGATGTAACGGAACCACGAGCCGGACACGCTGGAAGCACGTTTTGGACAGACTGGAACCACCTGCCGAGCACTCCGGAACCACCTGCTCGACTCGCACGACCCACGTGCTGGACACGCCAAAATGAACTTTCGGCTACACCAGAACCACTTACCCGACACTCCAGAATCACCTGCCTGGCATGCCAGAAACACCTCTCACACGTTCCAGAAGCACGTGCCGGACATGCCGGAACGACCTATCGGACAGAACGGAAACACCTGCCAGACACGCCGGAACCACCTGCTGAACACGCCACAGCCACCTGCTCGACTCGGCGGATCCACCGGCCGGACAGGCCAATATCAACTGCTGGCTATGCCAGAACCACCTGGGGGACAGTCCGGAATCACCTGCCAGCCATGGCGGAACCACCTCTCAGACGTACAAGAACCACGTGCCGGAGAAGCTGGAAACACTTACTGGACAGACTGGAACCACCTGCCTGCCACGCCTGAACCACCTGCCGAGCACGATGGAACCACCTGCCAGGCACGCCAATATCACCTGCGGGCTACTCCACAACCACTTGGAGGACTCTCCGGGATGACCTGCCGGGCATGCTGGAACCACCTCTCAGACGCGCCAGAACCATGTGGCAGACAGTCCGGAATCACCTGTTGGGCATGTGGAACCACCTCAGAGACGTACCAGAACCACCTGCCGGACACGCCAAAATCACCTGCCGGCTACGCCAGAACCACTTGGGGGACACTCCAGAATCACCTGGCGGGCATGCCAGCACAACCTCTCAGAAGTGCCAGAAGCACGTGCCGGACAGGCTGGAACCATCTCCCGGACAGACTGGAACCACAGGAAACACTCGCCGGAACCACCTGCTTGACTCACCGGTCCCACCTGCAGGACACACCAAAATCACCTGTCCGCTACACCAGAACCACTTGGAGGACAAGCCGGAATCACGTGAAGGGCATGCCGGCACAACCTCACAGACGTGCCAGAACCTCCTGCCGGACACCTCAGAACCACCTGCCAGACAGACTGCAACCACCTGCCGGACACGCGGGAACCACCGGCTCGACCCGCCGGAACCACTGCCAGACATGCCAAATCACCTGCCGGCTACACCAGAACCACTTGGCAAACACTCCGGTATCAGCTGCCGGGCATGCCGGAACCACCTGGTCCACTCCCGAGGACCACCTGCTGGACACACCAAAATCACCTGCTGGCTACGCCAGAACCACTCGGCAGACACTCCGGAATAACCTGCCGGGCATGCCGGAACCACCTCTTAGACATGCCAGAAGGACGTGTCGGACACGCCAGAAACACCTACCGGACAGACCGGAACCACCTGCCAGACATCCCGGAACCACCTGCCGAGCACGCCGGAGCCGCCTGCTCGATAGGCCGTAACCACCGGCCAGACAGGCCAAAATCACCAGCCGGCTACTCCACAACCACTTGTCGGACACTCCAGAATCACCTGCCGGGCATGTTGGAACCACCTCTCAGAGGTGCCACAACAACATGCTGGAGACTGCGGAAGCACCTGCTGAGAAGGCCGGAAGTTCCTGATCCACTCCACAGAACCACCTGCTGGACACGCCAAAATCACCTGCCGGCTACGCCACAACCAGTTGGTGAACACTTCGGAATCAACTGCCGGGCTTGCTGGAAGCACCTGCCGGTCACGCCAATATCACCTGCCAGCTACGCCAGAACCGCTTGGCGGACACTCCGGAAACACCTGTCGGGCCTGCCAGAACCACATCTCAGACGTGCCAGAACCATGTGCCCGAGATGCCGGAACCACACCCCGAACAGACTGAAACCACCTGCCAGACCCGCCTGAACCACCTGCTGAGCACACTGGAACCACCTGCTCGACTCGCCGGAACCACCTACCTGACACGCAAAAACCACCGGCCGGGTATGCCAGAACCACTTGGTGGTCACTCCGGAATCATCTGCCAGACATGCCAGAAGCAGCTCTCAGACACACCAGAACAACCAGCCGGAGACGCCAGAAGCACCTGCTGAGCATGCCTGAGCCACCTGCTCGACTCGCAAGAAACACCTGCCAGACGCGCCAAAATGACCTGCCTGCTACACCTGAAGCACTTGGCAGACAAGCCGGAATCACGTGAAGGGCATGCCGTCACAATCTCTCAGACGTGCCAGAACCTCGTGCCGGACACCCCAGAACACCCTGCCGGACAGACCGGAACCACCTGCCGGACACGCCGGAACCACCGGCGCGACTCGCCGGAACCACCCCCGGACATGCAAAATCACCTGCCGGCTACGCCAGAAACACTTGGCGAACACACCGGAATCACCTGCCGGGCATGTCGGAAGCACCTCTCAGACATGTCAGAACCACGTGCCAAGGACACCGGAAGCACCTGCCGAGCACGCCGGAACCACCTGCTCGACTCGCCAGAACCACCTGCCGCACACGCCAAAATCACCTGCCAGGTATGCCAGAACCACTTTGTGGACACTCCGAAATCATCTGCTGGACATGCCAGAACCAGCTCTCAGACACACCAGAACCACATGCCGGAAACGCCAGAAGCACCTGCTGAGCATGCCTGAGCCACCTGCTCGACTCGCAAGAAACACCTGCCGGACACGCCAAAATCACCTGCCGGCTACGCCACAACCAGTTGGTGAACACTTCGGAATCACCTGCCGCGCTTGCCGGAACCTCCTGCCGCTCACGCCAAAATCACCTGCGGCTACGCCAGAACCACTCAGCAGAGACTCCGGAACCACCTCCAGGACTGACCGGAATCACCTGCCGGACACGCCGGGACCACCTGCTTGACTCGCCAGAACCACCTGCCGGACACGCCAAAATCACCAGCCGGCTACTCCACAACCACTTGTCGGACACTCCAGAATCACCTGCCGGGCATGTTGGAACCACCTCTCAGAGGTGCCACAACAACATGCTGGAGACTGCGGAAGCACCTGCTGAGAAGGCCGGAAGTTCCTGATCCACTCCACAGAACCACCTGCTGGACACGCCAAAATCACCTGCCGGCTACGCCACAACCAGTTGGTGAACACTTCGGAATCAACTGCCGGGCTTGCTGGAAGCACCTGCCGGTCACGCCAATATCACCTGCCAGCTATGCCAGAACCGCTTGGCGGACACTCCGGAAACAACTGTCGGGCCTGCCAGAACCACATCTCAGACGTGCCAGAACCATGTGCCCGAGATGCCGGAACCACACCCCGAACAGACTGAAACCACCTGCCAGACCCGCCTGAACCACCTGCTGAGCACACTGGAACCACCTGCACGACTCGCCGGAACCACCTACCTGACACGCAAAAACCACCGGCCGGGTATGCCAGAACCACTTGGTGGTCACTCCGGAATCATCTGCCAGACATGCCAGAAGCAGCTCTCAGACACACCAGAACAACCAGCCGGAGACGCCAGAAGCACCTGCTGAGCATGCCTGAGCCACCTGCTCGACTCGCAAGAAACACCTGCCAGACGCGCCAAAATGACCTGCCTGCTACACCTGAAGCACTTGGCAGACAAGCCGGAATCACGGGAAGGGCATGCCGTCACAATCTCTCAGACGTGCCAGAACCTCGTGCCGGACACCCCAGAACACCCTGCCGGACAGACCGGAACCACCTGCTCGACTCGCCAGAACCACCTGCCGCACACGCCAAAATCACCTGCCAGGTATGCCAGAACCACTTTGTGGACACTCCGAAATCATCTGCTGGACATGCCAGAACCAGCTCTCAGACACACCAGAACCACATGCCGGAAACGCCAGAAGCACCTGCTGAGCATGCCTGAGCCACCTGCTCGACTCGCAAGAAACACCTGCCGGACACGCCAAAATCACCTGCCGAGTACGCCAGAACCACTTGGCGGACACTCCGGAATCACAGGTCGGGCATGCCGGAACCACCTCTCAGACTTGCCAGAACCATGTTCCGGACACGCCGGTACCACCTGCCGAGTATGCCGGAACCACCTGATCCACTCCCGAGGACCACCTGCTGGACACGCCAAAATCACCTGCTGGCTACGCCAGAACCACTCGGCAGACACTCCGGAATAAGCTGCCGGGCATGCCGGAACCACCTCTTAGACATGCCAGAAGGACGTGTCGGACACGCCGGAAACACCTACCGGACAGACCGGAACCACCTGCCAGACATCCGGGAACCACCTGCCGAGCACGCCGGAGGCGCCTGCTCGATAGGCCGGAACCACCTGCCAGACAGGCCAAAATCAACAGCTGGCTATGCCTGAACCACCTGGCGGACAGTCCAAAATCACCTGCCTGGCATGCAGGAACCACCTCTCAGACGTAACAGAACCACGTTCCGGACACGCTGGAACCACATCCTGGACAGACTGGAACCACCTGCCGAGCTCGCCGGAACCACCTGCTCGACTGGCAGGACAATCGTGCCGGACACGCCAAAAGGAACTGCCGGCTACACCAGAACCACTTAACCGACACTCCAGAATCACCTGCCTGGCATGCCAGAACCACCTCACAGACGTGCCAGAAGCACGTGCCGGACATGCCGGAACGACCTACGGGACAGACCGGAACCACCTGCCTGACATGCCGGAACCAACTGCCGAGCACGCCAGAGCCACCTGCACCCCTTGCCGGAACCACCTGCCAGACAGGCCAAAATCAACAGCTGGCTGTGTGAGAACCACCTGGGGGACAGTCCGGAATCACCTGCCAGCCATGGCGGAACCACCTCTCAGACGTACCAGAACCACGTGCCGGACAATCTGGAAACACGTACTGGACAGACTGGAACCACCTGCCGGCCACGCCTGAACCACCTGCCGAGCACGACGGAACCACCTTCCGGACACGCCAAAATCACCTGCGGGCTACTCCACAACCACTTGGAGGACTCTCCGGGATGACCTGCCGGGCATGCTGGAACCACCTCTCAGACGCGCCAGAACCATGTGGCAGAGAGTCCGGAATCACCTGTTGGGCAAGTGGAACCACCTCTGAGACGTACCAGAACCACCTGCCGGACACGCCAAAATCACCTGCCGGCTACGCCAGAACCACTTGGCGGACACTCCGGAATCACCTGCCGGGCATGCCAGCACAACCTCTCAGAAGTGCCAGAAGCACGTGCCGGACAGGCCGGAACCATCTCCCGGACAGACTGGAACCACAGGAAACACTCGCCGGAACCACCTGATTGACTCTCCGGTCCCACCTGCAGGACACACCAAAATCACCTGCCCGCTACACCAGAACCACTTGGGGCACAAGCCGGAATCACGTGAAGGGCATGCCGGCACAACCTCACAGACGTGCCAGAACCTCCTGCCGGACACCTCAGAACCACCTGCCAGACAGACTGCAACCACCTGCCGGACACGCGGGAACCACCGGCTCGACCCGCCGGAACCACTGCCACACATGCAAAATCACCTGCCGGCTACACCAGAACCACTTGGCAAACACTCCGGAATCACCTGCCGGGCATGCCGGAACCACCTCTCAGACATGCCAGAACCACGTGCCAATGACACCAGAAGCACCTGCCGAGCATGCCGGAACCACCTGCTCGACTCGCCAGAACCACCTGCCAGTCATGCAAAAATCACCTGCCGGCTTCGCCACAACCAGTTGGTGAACACTTCCCCATCACCTGCCGGGCTTCCTGGAACCACCTGCCGGTCATGTCAAAATCACCTGCCAACTACGCCAGAATCACTTGTCGACACTGCGGAAACACCTGTCGGGCCGGCCAGAACTACATCTCAGACGTGCCAGAACCTTGTGCGTGTGATGCCGGAACCACACCCCGAACAGACGGAGACCACCTGCCAGACCCGCCTCAACCACCTACCGAGCACGCCGGAGCCACCTGTTCGACTCACCGGAAGCACCTGCCAGACAGGCCAAAATCAACAGCTGGCTATGCGAGAAGCATCTGGCGGACAGTCCGGAATCACCTGCCGGGCATGCAGGAACCACCTCTCAGATGTAACGGAACCACGAGCCGGACACGCTGGAAGCACGTCCTGGACAGACTGGAACCACCTGCCGAGCTCGCCGGAACCACCTGCTCGACTGGCAGGACAATCGTGCCGGACACGCCAAAAGGAACTGCCGGCTACACCAGAACCACTTAACCGACACTCCAGAATCACCTGCCTGGCATGCCAGAACCACCTCTCAGACGTGCCAGAAGCACGTGCCGGACATGCCGGAACGACCTACGGGACAGACCGGAACCACCTGCCTGACATGCCGGAACCACCTGCCGAGCACGCCAGAGCCACCTGCTCCCCTTGCCGGAACCACCTGCCAGACAGGCCAAAATCAACAGCTGGCTGTGCGAGAACCACCTGGGGGACAGTCCGGAATCACCTGCCAGCCATGGCGGAACCACCTCTCAGACGTACCAGAACCACGTGCCGGACAATCTGGAAACACGTACTGGACAGACTGGAACCACCTGCCGGCCACGCCTGAACCACCTGCCGAGCACGACGGAACCACCTGCCGGACACGCCAAAATCACCTGCGGGCTACTCCACAACCACTTGGAGGACTCTCCGGGATGACCTGCCGGGCATGCTGGAACCACCTCTCAGACGCGCCAGAAACATGTGGTAGAGAGTCCGGAATCACCTGTTGGGCAAGTGGAACCACCTCTGAGACGTACCAGAACCAACTGCCAGACACGCCAAAATCACCTGCCGGCTACGCCAGAACCACTTGGCGGACACTCCGGAATCACCTGCCGGGCATGCCAGCACAACCTCTCAGAAGTGCCAGAAGCACGTGCCGGACAGGCTGGAACCATCTCCCGGACAGACTGGAACCACAGGAAACATTCGCCGGAACCACCTGCTTGACTCAACGGTCCCACCTGCAGGACACACCAAAATCACCTGCCCGCTACACCAGAACCACTTGGGGCACAAGCCAGAATCACGTGAAGGGCATGCCGGCACAACCTCACAGACGTGCCAGAACCTCCTGCCGGACACCTCAGAACCACCTGCCAGACAGACTGCAACCACCTGCCGGACATGCGGGAACCACCGGCTCGACACGCCGGAACCACTGCCAGACATGCAAAATCACCTGCCGGCTACACCAGAACCACTTGGCAAACACTCCGGAATCACCTGCCAGGCATGCCGGAACCACCTCTCAGACATGCCAGAACCACGTGCCAATGACACCAGAAGCACCTGTCGAGCATGCTGGAACCACCTGCTCGACTCGCCAGAACCACCTGCCAGTCATGCAAAAATCACCTGCCGGCTTCGCCACAACCAGTTGGTGAACACTTCCCCATCACCTGCCGGGCTTGCTGGAACCACCTGCCGGTCACGTCAAAATCACCTGCCAACTACGCCAGAACCACTTGTCGACACTGCGGAAACACCTGTCGGGCCGGCCAGAACTACATCTCAGACGTGCCAGAACCTTGTGCGTGTGATGCCGGAACCACACCCAGAACAGACGGAGACCACCTGCCAGACCCGCCTGAACCACCTGCCGAGCACGCCGGAGCCACCTGTTCGACTCACCGGAAGCACCTGCCAGACAGGCCAAAATCAACAGCTGGCTATGCGAGAACCATCTGGCGGACAGTCCGGAATCACCTGCCGGGCATGCAGGAACCACCTCTCAGATGTAACGGAACCACGAGCCGGACACGCTGGAACCACGTCCTGGACAGACTGGAACCACCTGCCGAGCACTCCGGAACCACCTGCTCGACTCGCACGACCCACGTGCTGGACACGCCAAAATGAACTTTCGGCTAGACCAGAACCACTTACCCGACACTCCAGAATCACCTGCCTGGCATGCCAGAACCACCTCTCACACGTTCCAGAAGCACGTGCCGGACATGCCGGAACGACCTATCGGACAGAACAGAACCACCTGCCAGACACGCCGGAACCACCTGCTGAACACGCCACAGCCACCTGCTCGACTCGCCGGATCCACCGGCCGGACAGGCCAATATCAAGTGCTGGCTATGCCAGAACCACCTGGGGGACAGTCCGGAATCACCTGCCAGCCATGGCGGAACCACCTCTTAGACGTACAAGAACCACGTGCCGGACAAGCTGGAAACACTTACTGGACAGACTGGAACCACCTGCCGGCCACGCCTGAACCACCTGCCGAGCACGATGGAACCACCTGCCAGACACGCCAAAATCACCTGCGGGGTACACCAGAACCACTTGGAGAACTCTCCGGGATGACCTGCCGGGCATGCTGGAACCACCTCTCAGACGTACCAGAAGCACGTGGCGGACACCCCAGCACCACCTGCCGGACAGACCGCAACCACCTGCCGGACAGGCCGGAACCACTGGCTCGACCCGCCGGAAACACCGCCGGACATGCAAAATCACCTGCGGGCTACGCCAGAACCACTTGGCGAACACTACGGAATCACCTGCCGGGCATGCCGGAACCACCTCTCAGACATGCCAGAACCACGTGCCAATGACCCCGGAAGCACCGGCCGAGCACGCCGGAACCACCTGCTCGACTCGCCAGAACCACCTGCCGGACACGCCAAAATCACCTGCCAGCTACGCCACAACCACTCGGCAGACACTCCGGTATCAGCTGCCGGGCATGCCGGAACCATCTCTCAGAGGTGCCAGAACCACATGCCGGAGAGACTGGAAGCAACTGCCGAACTCGCCGGAAACACCTGCTGGACATGCCGGAACCACCTGCCTGACAGTCCAAAATCATATGCCGGCTATGCCAAAACCACTTGGTGGACACTCCAGAATCACCTGGAGGGCATGCCGGAACCACGTCATGGACAGACTGCAAACACCTGCCGGACACGCCAGAACCACCTTCTCGACTCGCCAGAACCACCTGCCGGACACGCCAAAATCACCTGCCGGCTACGCCACAACCAGTTGGTGAACACTTCGGAATCACCTGCCGCGCTTGCCCGAAACACCTGCCGGTCACGCCAAAATCACCTGCCGGCTACGCCAGAACCACTCGGCAGAGACTCCGGAACCACCTCCAGGACAGACAGGAATCACCTGCCGGAAACGCCGGAACCACCTGCTCGACTCGCCAGAACCACCTGCCGGACACGCCAAAATCACCTGCCGGCTACGCCAGAACCACTTGGCAGAGACTCCGGAATCACCTCCAGGACAGACCGGAATCACCTGCCGGACACTCCTGGACCACCTGCTTGACTCGCCAGAACCACCTGCCGGACACGCCAAACTCACCAGCCGGCTACTCCACAACCACCTGTCGGACACTCCAGAATCACCTGCCGGGCATGTTGGAACCACCTCTCAGAGGTGCCTCAACAACATGCTGGAGACTGCGGAAGCACCTGCTGAGAAGGCCGGAAGTTCCTGATCCACTACACAGAACCACCTGCTGGACACGCCAAAATCACCTGCCGGCTACGCCACAACCAGTTGGTGAACACTTCGGAATCAACTGCGGGGCTTGCTGGAAGCACCTGCCGGTCACGCCAATATCACCTGCCAGCTACGCCAGAACCGCTTGGCGGACACTCCGGAAACACCTGTCGGGCCTGCCAGAACCACATCTCAGACGTGCCAGAACCATGTGCCCGAGATGCCGGAACCACACCCCGAACAGACTGAAACCACCTGCCAGACCCGCCTGAACCACCTGCCGATCACACTGGAACCACCTGCTCGACTCGCCGGAAGCACCTACCTGACACGCAAAAACCACCGGCCGGGTATGCCAGAACCACTTGGTGGTCACTCCGGAATCATCTGCCAGACATGCCAGAAGCAGCTCTCAGACACACCAGAACAACCTGCCAGAGACGCCAGAAGCACCTGCTGAGCATGCCTGAGCCACCTGCTCGACTCGCAAGAAACACCTGCCAGACACGCCAAAATCACCTGCCTGCTACACCAGAAGCACTTGGCAGACAAGCCGGAATCACGAGAAGGGCATGCCGTCACAATCTCTCAGACGTGCCAGAACCTCGTGCCGGACACCCCAGAACACCCTGCCGGACAGACCGGAACCACCTGCCGGACACGCCGGAACCACCGGCGCGACTCGCCGGAACCACCCCCGGACATGCAAAATCACCTGCCGGCTACGCCAGAAACACTTGGCGAACACACCGGAATCACCTGCCGGGCATGTCGGAAGCACCTCTCAGACATGTCAGAACCACGTGCCAAGGACACCGGAAGCACCTGCCGAGCACGCCGGAACCACCTGCTCGACTCGCCAGAACCACCTGCCGCACACGCCAAAATCACCTGCCAGGTATGCCAGAACCAATTTGTGGACACTCCGAAATCATCTGCTGGACATGCCAGAACCAGCTCTCAGACACACCAGAACCACATGCCGGACACGCCGGAAGCACCTGCTGAGCATGCCTGAGCCACCTGCTCGACTCGCAAGAAACACCTGCCGGACACGCCAAAATCACCTGCCAAGTACGCCAGAACCACTTGGCGGACACTCCGGAATCACAGGTCGGGCATGCCGGAACCACCTCTCAGACTTGCCAGAACCATGTTCCGGACACGCCGGTACCACCTGCCGAGTATGCCGGAACCACCTGATCCACTCCCGAGGACCACCTGCTGGACACGCCAAAATCACCTGCTGGCTACGCCAGAACCACTCGGCAGACACTCCGGAATAAGCTGCCGGGCATGCCGGAACCACCTCTTAGACATGCCAGAAGGACGTGTCGGACACGCCGGAAACACGTACCGGACAGACCGGAACCACCTGCCAGACATCCGGGAACCACCTGCCGAGCACGCCGGAGCCGCCTGCTCGATAGGCCGTAACCACCTGCCAGACAGTCCAAAATCAACAGCTGGCTATGCCTGAACCACCTGGCGGACAGTCCAAAATCACCTGCCTGGCATGCAGGAACCACCTCTCAGACGTAACAGAACCACGTTCCGGACACGCTGGAACCACATCCTGGACAGACTGGAACCACCTGCCGAGCTCGCCGGAACCACCTGCTCGACTGGCAGGACAATCGTGCCGGACACGCCAAAAGGAACTGCCGGCTACACCAGAACCACTTAACCGACACTCCAGAATCACCTGCCTGGCATGCCAGAACCACCTCACAGACGTGCCAGAAGCACGTGCCGGACATGCCGGAACGACCTACGGGACAGACCGGAACCACCTGCCTGACATGCCGGAACCAACTGCCGAGCACGCCAGAGCCACCTGCACCCCTTGCCGGAACCACCTGCCAGACAGGCCAAAATCAACAGCTGGCTGTGTGAGAACCACCTGGGGGACAGTCCGGAATCACCTGCCAGCCATGGCGGAACCACCTCTCAGACGTACCAGAACCACGTGCCGGACAATCTGGAAACACGTACTGGACAGACTGGAACCACCTGCCGGCCACGCCTGAACCACCTGCCGAGCACGACGGAACCACCTTCCGGACACGCCAAAATCACCTGCGGGCTACTCCACAACCACTTGGAGGACTCTCCGGGATGACCTGCCGGGCATGCTGGAACCACCTCTCAGACGCGCCAGAACCATGTGGCAGAGAGTCCGGAATCACCTGTTGGGCAAGTGGAACCACCTCTGAGACGTACCAGAACCACCTGCCGGACACGCCAAAATCACCTGCCGGCTACGCCAGAACCACTTGGCGGACACTCCGGAATCACCTGCCGGGCATGCCAGCACAACCTCTCAGAAGTGCCAGAAGCACGTGCCGGACAGGCCGGAACCATCTCCCGGACAGACTGGAACCACAGGAAACACTCGCCGGAACCACCTGATTGACTCACCGGTCCCACCTGCAGGACACACCAAAATCACCTGCCCGCTACACCAGAACCACTTGGGGCACAAGCCGGAATCACGTGAAGGGCATGCCGGCACAACCTCACAGACGTGCCAGAACCTCCTGCCGGACACCTCAGAACCACCTGCCAGACAGACTGCAACCACCTGCCGGACACGCGGGAACCACCGGCTCGACCCGCCGGAACCACTGCCACACATGCAAAATCACCTGCCGGCTACACCAGAACCACTTGGCAAACACTCCGGAATCACCTGCCGGGCATGCCGGAACCACCTCTCAGACATGCCAGAACCACGTGCCAATGACACCAGAAGCACCTGCCGAGCATGCCGGAACCACCTGCTCGACTCGCCAGAACCACCTGCCAGTCATGCAAAAATGACCTGCCGGCTTCGCCACAACCAGTTGGTGAACACTTCCCCATCACCTGCCGGGCTTCCTGGAACCACCTGCCGGTCATGTCAAAATCACCTGCCAACTACGCCAGAATCACTTGTCGACACTGCGGAAACACCTGTCGGGCCGGCCAGAACTACATCTCAGACGTGCCAGAACCTTGTGCGTGTGATGCCGGAACCACACCCCGAACAGACGGAGACCACCTGCCAGACCCGCCTCAACCACCTACCGAGCACGCCGGAGCCACCTGTTCGACTCACCGGAAGCACCTGCCAGACAGGCCAAAATCAACAGCTGGCTATGCGAGAAGCATCTGGCGGACAGTCCGGAATCACCTGCCGGGCATGCAGGAACCACCTCTCAGATGTAACGGAACCACGAGCCGGACACGCTGGAAGCACGTCCTGGACAGACTGGAACCACCTGCCGAGCACTCCGGAACCACCTGCTCGACTCGCACGACCCACGTGCTGGACACGCCAAAATGAACTTTCGGCTACACCAGAACCACTTACCCGACACTCCAGAATCACCTGCCTGGCATGCCAGAACCACCTCTCACACGTTCCAGAAGCACGTGCCGGACATGCCGGAACGACCGATCGGACAGAACGGAACCACCTGCCAGACACGCCGGAACCACCTGCTGAACACGCCACAGCCACCTGCTCGACTCGCCGGATCCACCGGCCGGACAGGCCAATATCAAGTGCTGGCTATGCCAGAACCACCTGGGGGACAGTCCGGAATCACCTGCCAGCCATGGCGGAACCACCTCTCAGACGTACAAGAACCACGTGCCGGACAAGCTGGAAACACTTACTGGACAGACTGGAACCACCTGCCGGCCACGCCTGAACCACCTGCCGAGCACGATGGAACCACCTGCCGGACACGCCAAAATCACCTGCGGGCTACACCAGAACCACTTGGAGAACTCTCTGGGATGACCTGCCGGGCATGCTGGAACCACCTCTCAGACGTACCAGAAGCACGTGGCGGACACCCCAGCACCACCTGCCGGACAGACCGCAACCACCTGCCGGACAGGCCGGAACGACCGGCTCGACCCGCCGGAACCACCGCCGGACATGCAAAATCACCTGCCGGCTACGCCAGAACCACTTGGCGAACACTCCGGAATCACCTGCCGGGCATGCCGGAACCACCTCTCAGACATGCCAGAACCACGTGCCAATGACCCCGGAAGCACCTGCCGAGCACGCCGGAACCACCTGCTCGACTCGCCAGAACCACCTGCCGGACACGCCAAAATCACCTGCCGGCTACGCCACAACCTCTCGGCAGGCACTCCGGTATCAGATGCCGGGCATGCCAGAACCACCTCTCAGAGGTGCCAGAACCACATGCCGGAGAGACTGGAAGCAACTGCCGAACTCGCCGGAAACACCTGATGGACATGCCGGAACCACCTGCCTGACAGTCCAAAATCATATGCCGGCTATGCCAAAACCACTTGGTGGACACTCCAGAATCACCTGGAGGGCATGCCGGAACCACGTCATGGACAGACTGCAAACACCTGCCGGACACGCCAGAACCACCTTCTCGACTCGCCAGAACCACCTGCCGGACACGCCAAAATCACCTGCCGGCTACGCCACAACCAGTTGGTGAACACTTCGGAATCACCTGCCGCGCTTGCCAGAACCACCTGCCGGTCACGCCAAAATCACCTGCCGGCTACGCCAGAACCACTCGGCAGAGACTCCGGAACCACTTCCAGGACAGACCGGAATCACCTGCCGGACATGCCGGAACCACCTGCTCGACTCGCCAGAACCACCTGCTGGACACGCCAGAATCACCTGCCGGCTACGCCAGAACCACTGGGCAGAGACTTCGGAACCACCTCCAGGACAGACCGGAATCACCTGCCGGACACGCCGGGACCACCTGCTTTACTCGCCAGAACCACCTGCCGGACACGCCAAACTCACCAGCCGGCTACTCCACAACCACTTGTCGGACACTCCAGAATCACCTGCCGGGCATGTTGGAACCACCTCTCAGAGGTGCCACAACAACATGCTGGAGACTGCGGAAGCACCTGCTGAGAAGGCCGGAACCACCTGATCCACTCCCGAGGACCACATGCTGGACACGCCAAAATCACCTGCTATCTACGCCAGAACCACTCGGCAGACACTCCGGAATAACCTGCCGGGCATGCCGGAACCACCTCTTAGACATGCCAGAAGGACGTGTCGGACACGCCGGAAACACCCACCGGACAGACCGGAACCACCTGCCAGACATCCGGGAACCACCTGCCGAGCACGCCGGAGCCGCCTGCTCGATAGGCCAAAACCACCTGCCAGACAGGCCAAAATCAACAGCTGGCTATGCTAGAACCACCTGGCGGACAGTCCAAAATCACCTGCCTGGCATGCAGGAACCACCTCTCAGACGTAACAGAACCACGTCCCGGACACGCTGGAACCACATCCTGGACAGACTGGAACCACCTGCCGAGCTCGCCGGAACCACCTGCTCGACTGGCAGGACAATCGTGCCGGACACGCCAAAAGGAACTGCCGGCTACACCAGAACCACTTAACCGACACTCCAGAATCACCTGCCTGGCATGCCAGAACCACCTCTCAGACGTGCCAGAAGCACGTGCCGGACATGCCGGAACGACCTACGGGACAGACCGGAACCACCTGCCTGACATGCCCGAACCACCTGCCGAGCACGCCAGAGCCACCTGCTCCCATTGCCGGAACCACCTGCCAGACAGGCCAAAATCAACAGCTGGCTGTGCGAGAACCACCTGGGGGACAGTCCGGAATCACCTGCCAGCCATGGCGGAACCACCGGCGCGACTCGCCGGAACCACCCCCGGACATGCAAAATCACCTGCCGGCTACGCCAGAAACACTTGGCGAACACACCGGAATCACCTGCCGGGCATGTCGGAAGCACCTCTCAGACATGTCAGAACCACGTGCCAAGGACACCGGAAGCACCTGCAGAGCACACCGGAACCACCTGCTCGACTCGCCAGAACCACCTTCCGCACATGCCAAAATCACCTGCCAGGTATGCCAGAACCACTTTGTGGACACTCCGAAACCATCTGCCGGACATGCCAGAACCAGCTCTCAGACACACCGGAACCACATGCCGGACACGCCGGAAGCACCTGCTGAGCATGCCTGAGCCACCTGCTCGAATCGCAAGAAACACCTGCCGGACACGCCAAAACCACCTGCCGAGTACGCCAGAACCACTTGGCGGACACTCCGGAATCACAGGTCGGGCATGCCGGAACCACCTCTCAGACTTGCCAGAACCATGTTCCGGACACGCCGGTACCACCTGCCGAGTATGCCGGAACCACCTGATCCACTCCCGAGGACCACCGGCTGGACATGCCAAAATCACCTGCTGGCTACGCCAGAACCACTCAGCAGACACTCCGGAATAACCTGCCGGGCATGCCGGAACCACCTCTTAGACATGCCAGAAGGACGTGTCGGACACGCCGGAAACACCTACCGGACAGACCGGAGCCACCTGCCAGACATCCCGGAACCACTTGCCGAGCACGCCGGAGCCGCCTGCTCAATAGGCCGGAACCACCTGCCGGACAGGCCGGAACGACCGGCTCGACCCGCCGGAACCACCGCCGGACATGCAAAATCACCTGCCGGCTACGCCAGAACCACTTGGCGAACACTCCGGAATCACCTGCCGGGCATGCCGGAACCACCTCTCAGACATGCCAGAACCACGTGCCAATGACCCCGGAAGCACCTGCCGAGCACGCCGGAACCACGTGCTCGACTCGCCAGAACCACCTGCCGGACACGCCAAAATCACCTGCCGGCTACGCCACAACCTCTTGGCAGGCACTCCGGTATCAGCTGCCGGGCATGCCGGAACCACCTCTCAGAGGTGCCAGAACCACATGCCGGAGAGACTGGAACCAACTGCCGAACTCGCCGGAAACACCTGCTGGACATGCCGGAACCACCTGCCTGACAGTCCAAAATCATATGCCGGCTATGCCAAAACCACTTGGTGGACACTGCAGAATCACCTGGAGGGCATGCCGGAACCACGTCATGGACAGACTGCAAGCACCTGCCGGACACGGCAGAACCACCTTCTCGACTCGCCAGAACCACCTGCCGGACACGCCAAAATCACCTGCCGGCTACGCCAGAACCACTGGGCAGAGACTCCGGAACCACCTCCAGGACAGACAGGAATCACCTGCCGGACACGCCGGGACCACCTGCTTGACTCGCCAGAACCACCTGCCGGACACGCCAAACTCACCAGCCGGCTACTCCACAACCACTTGTCGGACACTCCAGAATCACCTGCCGGGCATGTTGGAACCACCTCTCAGAGGTGCCACAACAACATGCTGGAGACTGCGGAAGCACCTGCTGAGAAGGCCGGAACCACCTGATCCACTCCCGAGGACCACCTGCTGGACACGCCAAAATCACCTGCTGGCTACGCCAGAACCACTCGGCAGACACTCCGGAATAACCTGCCGGGCATGCCGGAACCACCTCTTAGACATGCCAGAAGGACGTGTCGGACACGCCGGAAACACCTACCGGACAGACCGGAACCACCTGCCAGACATCCGGGAACCACCTGCCGAGCACGCCGGAGCCGCCTGCTCGATAGGCCAAAACCACCTGTCAGACAGGCCAAAATCAACAGCTGGCTATGCCTGAACCACCTGGTGGACAGTCCAAAATCACCTGCCTGGCATGCAGGAACCACCTCTCAAACGTAACAGAACCACGTTCCGGACACGCTGGAACCACATCCTGGACAGACTGGAACCACCTGCCGAGCTCGCCGGAACCACCTGCTCGACTGGCAGGACAATCGTGCCGGACACGCCAAAAGGAACTGCCGGCTACACCAGAACCACTTAACCGACACTCCAGAATCACCTGCCTGGCATGCCAGAACCACCTCTCAGACGTGCCAGAAGCACGTGCCGGACATGCCGGCACGACCTACGGGACAGACCGGAACCACCTGCCTGACATGCCCGAACCACCTGCCGAGCACGCCAGAGCCACCTGCTCCCCTTGCCGGAACCACCTGCCAGACAGGCCAAAATCAACAGCTGGCTGTGCGAGAACCACCTGGGGGACAGTCCGGAATCACCTGCCAGCCATGGCGGAACCACCGTCGCGACTCGCCGGAACCACCCCCGGACATGCAAAATCACCTGCCGGCTACGCCAGAAACACTTGGCGAACACTCCGGAATCACCTGCCGGGCATGTCGGAAGCACCTCTCAGACATGTCAGAACCACGTGCCAAGGACACCGGAAGCACCTGCAGAGCACGCCGGAACCACCTGCTCGACTCGCCAGAACCACCTTCCGCACATGCCAAAATCACCTGCCAGGTATGCCAGAACCACTTTGTGGACACTCCGAAACCATCTGCCGGACATGCCAGAACCAGCTCTCAGACACACCGGAACCACATGCCGGACACGCCGGAAGCACCTGCTGAGCATGCCTGAGCCACCTGCTCGACTCGCAAGAAACACCTGCCGGACACGCCAAAATCACCTGCCGAGTACGCCAGAACCACTTGGCGGACACTCCGGAATCACAGGTCGGGCATGCCGGAACCATCTCTCAGACTTGCCAGAACCATGTTCTGGACACGCCGGTACCACCTGCCGAGTATGCCGGAACCACCTGATCCACTCCCGAGGACCACCGGCTGGACATGCCAAAATCACCTGCTGGCTACGCCAGAACCACTCGGCAGACACTCCGGAATAAGCTGCCGGGCATGCCGGAACCACCTCTTAGACATGCCAGAAGGACGTGTCGGACACGCCGGAAACACCTACCGGACAGACCGGAGCCACCTGCCAGACATCCCGGAACCACTTGCCGAGCACGCTGGAGCCGCCTGCTCGATAGGCCGGAACCACCTGCCAGACAGGCCAAAATCAACAGCTGGCTATGCTAGAACCACCTGGCGGACAGTCCAAAATCACCTGCCTGGCATGCAGGAACCACCTCTCAGACATAACAGAACCACGTTCCGGACACGCTGGAACCACATCCTGGACAGACTGGAACCACCTGCCGAGCTCACCAGAACCACCTGCTCGACTGGCAGGACAATCGTGCCGGACACGCCAAACGGAACTGCCGGCTACACCAGAACCACTTAACCGACACTCCAGAATCACCTGCCTGGCATGCCAGGACCACCTCTCAGACGTGCCAGAAGCACGTGCCGGCCATGCCGGAACAACCTACGGGACAGACCGGAACCACCTGCCTGACATGCCGGAACCACCTGCCGAGCACGCCAGAGCCACCTGCTCCCCTTGCCGGAACCACCTGCCAGACAGGCCAAAATCAACAGCTGGCTGTGCGAGAACCACCTGGGGGACAGTCCGGAATCACCTGCCAGCCATGGCGGAACCACCTCTCAGACGTACCAGAACCACGTGCCGGACAATCTGGAAACATGTACTGGACAGACTGGAACCACCTGCCAGCCACGCCTGAACCACCTGCCGAGCACGACGGAACCACCTGCCGGACACGCCAAAATCACCTGCGGGCTACTCCACAACCACTTGGAGGACTCTCCGGGATGACCTGCCGGGCATGCTGGAACCACCTCTCAGACGCGCCAGAACCATGTGGCAGAGAGTCCGGAATCACCTTTTGGGCATGTGGAACCACCTCTGAGACGTACCAGAACCACCTGCCGGACACCCCAAAATCACCTGCCGGCTACGCCAGAACCACTTGGCGGACACTCCGGAATCACCTGCCGGGCATGCCAGCACAACCTCTCAGAAGTGCCAGAAGCACGTGCCGGACAGGCCGGAACCATCTCCCGGACAGACTGGAACCACAGGAAACACTCGCCGGAACCACCTGCTTGACTCACCGGTCCCACCTGCAGGACACACCAAAATCACCTGCCCGCTACATCAGAACCAATTGGGGCACAAGCCGGAATCACGTGAAGGGCATGCCGGCACAATCTCACAGACGTGCCAGAACCTCCTGCCGGACACCTCAGAACCACCTGCCAGACAGACTGCAACCACCTGCCGGACACGCGGGAACCACCGGCTCGACCCGCCGGAACCACTGCCAGACATGCAAAATCACCTGCCGGCTACACCAGAACCACTTGGCAAACACTCCGGAATCACCTGCCGGGCATGCCGGAACCACGTGCCAATGACACCAGAAGCACCTGCCAAGCATGCCGGAACCACCTCTCAGACATGCCAGAACCACGTGCCAATGACCCCGGAAGCACCTGCCGAGCACGCTGGAACCACCTGCTTGACCCGCCAGAACCACCTGCCGGACACGCCAAAATCACCAGCCGGCTACTCCACAACCACTTGTCGGACACTCCAGAATCACCTGCCGGGCATGTTGGAACCACCTCTCAGAGGTGCCACAACAACATGCTGGAGACTGCGGAAGCACCTGCTGAGAAGGCCGGAAGTTCCTGATCCACTCCACAGAACCACCTGCTGGACACGCCAAAATGACCTGCCGGCTACGCCACAACCAGTTGGTGAACACTTCGGAATCAACTGCCGGGCTTGCTGGAAGCACCTGCCGGTCACGCCAATATCACCTGCCAGCTACGCCAGAACCGCTTGTCGGACACTCCGGAAACACCTGTCGGGCCTGCCAGAACCACATCTCAGACGTGCCAGAACCATGTGCCCGAGATGCCGGAACCACACCCCGAACAGACTGAAACCACCTGCCAGACGCGCCTGAACCACCTGCCGAGCACACTGGAACCACCTGCTCGACTCGCCGGAACCACCTACCTGACATGCAAAAACCACCGGCCAGGTATGCCAGAACCAATTGGTGGTCACTCCGGAATCATCTGCCAGACATGCCAGAAGCAGCTCTCAGACACACCAGAACAACCTGCCGGAGACGCCAGAAGCACCTGCTGAGCATGCCTGAGCCACGTGCTCGACTCGCAAGAAACACCTGCCAGACACGCCAAAATCACCTGCCTGCTACACCAGAAGCACTTGGCAGACAAGCCGGAATCACGTGAAGGGCATGCCGTCACAATCTCTCAGACGTGCCAGAACCTCGTGCCGGACACCCCATAACACCCTGCCGGACAGACCGGAACCACCTGCTGGACACGCCGGAACCACCGGCGCGACTCGCCGGAACCACCCCCGGACATGCAAAAACACCTGCCGGCTACGCCAGAAACACTTGGCGAACACACCGGAATCACCTGCCGGGCATGTCGGAAGCACCTCTCAGACATGTCAGAACCACGTGCCAAGGACACCGGAAGCACCTGCAGAGCACGCCGGAACCACCTGCTCGACTCGCCACAACCACCTGCCGCACACGCCAAAATCACCTGCCAGGTATGCCAGAACCACTTTGTGGACACTCCGAAATCATCTGCCGGACATGCCAGAACCAGCTCTCAGACACCCCAGAACCACATGCCGGACACGCCGGAAGCACCTGCTGAGCATGCCTGAGCCACCTGCTCGACTCGCAAGAAACACCTGCCGGACACGCCAAAATCACCTGCCGAGTACGCCAGAACCACTTGGCGGACACTCCGGAATCACAGGTCGGGCATGCCGGAACCACCTCTCAGACTTGCCAGAACCATGTTCCGGACACGCCGGTACCACCTGCCGAGTATGCCGGAACCACCTGATCCACTCCCGAGGACCACATGCTGGACACGCCAGAATCACCTGCTGGCTACGCCAGAACCACTCGGCAGACACTCCGGAATAACCTGCCGGGCATGCCGGAACCACCTCTTAGACATGCCAGAAGGACGTGTCGGACACGCCGGAAACACCTACCGGACAGACGGGAACCACCTGCCAGACATCCCGGAACCACCTGCCGAGCACGCCGGAGCCGCCTGCTCGATAGGCTGGAACCACCTGCCAGACAGGCCAAAATCAACAGCTGGCTATGCGAGAACCATCTGGCGGACAGTCCGGAATCACCTGCCGGGCATGCAGGAACCACCTCTCAGATGTAACGGAACCACGAGCCGGACACGCTGGAACCACATCCTGGACAGACTGGAACCACCTGCTGAGCTCGCCGGAACCACCTGCTCGACTGGCAGGACAATCGTGCCGGACACGCCAAAAGGAACTGCCGGCTACACCAGAACCACTTAACCGACACTCCAGAATCACCTGCCTGGCATGCCAGAACCACCTCTCAGACGTGCCAGAAGCACGTGCCGGACATGCCGGAACGACCTACGGGACAGACCGGAACCACCTGCCTGACATGCCGGAACCACCTGCCGAGCACGCCAGAGCCACCTGCTCCCCTCGCCGGAACCACCTGCCAGACAGGCCAAAATCAACAGCTGGCTGTGCGAGAACCACCTGGGGGACAGTCCGGAATCACCTGCCAGCCATGGCGGAACCACCTCTCACACGTACCAGAACCACGTGCCGGACAATCTGGAAACACGTACTGGACAGACTGGAACCACCTGCCGGCCACGCCTGAACCACCTGCCAAGCACGACGGAACCACCTGCCGGACACGCCAAAATCACCTGCGGGCTACTCCACAACCACTTGGAGGACTCTCCGGGATGACCTGCCGGGCATGCTGGAGCCACCTCTCAGACGCGCCAGAACCATGTGGCAGAGAGTCCGGAATCACCTGTCGGGCATGTGGAACCACCTCTGATACGTACCAGAACCACCTGCCAGACACGCCAAAATCACCTGCCGGCTACGCCAGAACCACTTGGCGGAGACTCTGGAATCACCTGCCGGGCATGCCAGCACAACCTCTCAGAAGTGCCAGAAGCACGTGCCGGACAGGCCGGAACCATCTCCCGGACAGACTGGAACCACAGGAAACACTCGCCGGAACCACCTGCTTGACTCACCGGTCCCACCTGCAGGACACACCAAAATCACCTGCCCGCTGCACCAGAACCACTTGGGGCACAAGCCGGAATCACGTGAAGGGCATGCCGGCACAACCTCACAGACGTGCCAGAACCTCCTGCCGGACACCTCAGAACCACCTGCCAGACAGACTGCAACCACCTGCCGGACACGCGGGAACCACCGGCTCGACCCGCCGGAACCACTGCCAGACATGCAAAATCACCTGCCGGCTACACCAGAACCACTTGGCAAACACTCTGGAATCACCTGCCGGGCATGCCGGAACCACCTCTCAGACATGCCAGAACCACGTGCCAATGACACCAGAAGCACCTGCCAAGCATGCCGGAACCACCTGCTCGACTCGCCAGAACCACCTGCCAGTCATGCAAAAATCACCTGCCGGCTTCGCCACAACCAGTTGGTGAACACTTCCCCATCACCTGCCGGGCTTGCTGGAACCACCTGCCGGTCATGTCAAAATCACCTGCCAACTACGCCAGAACCACTTGTCGACACTGCGGAAACACCTGTCGGGCCGGCCAGAACTACATCTCAGACGTGCCAGAACCTTGTGCGTGTGATGCCGGAACCACACCCCGAACAGACGGAGACCACCTGCCAGACCCGCCTGAACCACCTGCCGAGCACGCCGGAGCCACCTGTTCGACTCACCGGAAGCACCTGCCAGACAGGCCAAAATCAACAGCTGGCTATGCGAGAACCATCTGGCGGACAGTCCGGAATCACCTGCCGGTCATGCAGGAACCACCTCTCAGATGTAACGGAACCACGAGCCGGACACGCTGGAACCACGTCCTGGACAGACTGGAACCACCTGCCGAGCACTCCGGAACCACCTGCTCGACTCGCACGACCCACGTGCTGGACACGCCAAAATGAACTTTCGGCTACACCAGAACCACTTACCCGACACTCCAGAATCACCTGCCTGGCATGCCAGAACCACCTCTCACACGTTCCAGAAGCACGTGCCGGACATGCCGGAACGACCGATCGGACAGAACGGAACCACCTGCCAGACACGCCGGAACCACCTGCTGAACACGCCACAGCCACCTGCTCGACTCGCCGGATCCACCGGCCGGACAGGCCAATATCAAGTGCTGGCTATGCCAGAACCACCTGGGGGACAGTCCGGAATCACCTGCCAGCCATGGCGGAACCACCTCTCAGACGTACAAGAACCACGTGCCGGACAAGCTGGAAACACTTACTGGACAGACTGGAACCACCTGCCGGCCACGCCTGAACCACCTGCCGAGCACGATGGAACCACCTGCCGGACACGCCAAAATCACCTGCGGGGTACACCAGAACCACTTGGAGAACTCTCCGGGATGACCTGCCGGGCATGCTGGAACCACCTCTCAGACGTACCAGAAGCACGTGGCGGACACCCCAGCACCACCTGCCGGACAGACCGCAACCACCTGCCGGACAGGCCGGAACCACCGGCTCGACCCGCCGGAACCACCGCCGGACATGCAAAATCACCTGCCGGCTACGCCAGAACCACTTGGCGAACACTCCGGAATCACCTGCCGGCATGCCGGAACCACCTCTCAGACATGCCAGAACCACGTGCCAATGACCCCGGAAGCACCTGCCGAGCACGCCGGAACCACCTGCTCGACTCGCCAGAACCACCTGCCGGACACGCCAAAATCACCTGCTGGCTACGAGACAACCGCTCGGCAGGCACTCCGGTATCAGCTGCCGGGCATGCCGGAACCACCTGGTCCACTCCCGAGGACCACCTGCTGGACACACCAAAATCACCTGCTGGCTACGCCAGAACCACTCGGCAGACACTCCGGAATAACCTGCCGGGCATGCCGGAACCACCTCTTAGACATGCCAGAAGGACGTGTCGGACAAGCCGGAAACACCTACCGGACAGACCGGAACCACCTGCCAGACATCCCGGAACCACCTGCCGAGCACGCCGGAGCCGCCTGCTCCATAGGCCGGAACCACCTGCCAGACAGGCCAAAATCACCAGCCGGCTACTCCACAACCACTTGTCGGACACTCCAGAATCACCTGCCGGGCATGTTGGAACCACCTCTCAGAGGTGCCACAACAACATGCTGGAGACTGCGGAAGCACCTGCTGAGAAGGCCGGAAGTTCCTGATCCACTCCACAGAACCACCTGCTGGACACGCCAAAATCACCTGCCGTCTACGCCACAACCATTTGGTGAACACTTCGGAATCAACTGCCGGGCTTGCTGGAAGCACCTGCCGGTCACGCCAATATCACCTGCCAGCTACACCAGAACCGCTTGGCGGACACTCCAGAAACACCTGTCGGGCCTGCCAGAACCACATCTCAGACGTGCCAGAACCATGTGCCCGAGATGCCGGAACCACACCCCGAACAGACTGAAACCACCTGCCAGACCCGCCTGAACCACCTGCCGAGCACACTGGAACCACCTGCTCGACTCGCCGGAACCACCTACCTGACATGCAAAAACCACCGGCCGGGTATGCCAGAACCACTTGGTGGTCACTCCGGAATCATCTGCCAGACATGCCAGAAGCAGCTCTCAGACACACCAGAACAACCTGCCGGAGACGCCAGAAGCACCTGCTGAGCATGCCTGAGCCACCTGCTCGACTCGCAAGAAACACCTGCCAGACACGCCAAAATCACCTGCCTGCTACACCAGAAGCACTTGGCAGACAAGCCGGAATCACGTGAAGGGCATGCCGTCGCAATCTCTCAGACGTGCCAGAACCTCGTGCCAGACACCCCAGAACACCCTGCCAGACAGACCGGAACCACCTGCCAGACACGCCGGAACCACCGGCGCGACTCGCCGGAACCACCCCCGGACATGCAAAATCACCTGCCGGCTATGCCAGAAACACTTGGCGAACACACCGGAATCACCTGCCGTGCATGTCGGAAGCACCTCTCAGACATGTCAGAACCACGTGCCAAGGACACCGGAAGCACCTGCCGAGCACGCTGGAACCACCTGCTCGACTCGCCAGAACCACCTGCCACACACGCCAAAATCACCTGCCAGGTATGCCAGAACCACTTTGTGGACACTCCGAAATCATCTGCTGGGCATGCCAGAACCAGCTCTCAGACACACCAGAACCACATGCCGGACACGCCGGAAGCACCTGCTGAGCATGCCTGAGCCACCTGCTCGACTCGCAAGAAACACCTGCCGGACACGCCAAAATCACCTGCCGAGTACGCCAGAACCACTTGGCGGACACTCCGGAATCACAGGTCGGGCATGCCGGAACCACCTCTCAGACTTGCCAGATCCATGTTCCGGACACGCCGGTACCACCTGCCAAGTATGCCGGAAACACCTGATCCACTCCCAAGGACCACCTGCTGGACACGCCAAAATCACCTGCTGGCTACACCAGAACCACTCGGCAGACACTCCGGAATAAGCTGCCGGGCATGCCGGAACCACCTCTTAGACATGCCAGAAGGACGTGTCGGACACGCCGGAAACACCTACCGGACAGACCGGAACCACCTGCCAGACATCCCGGAACCACATGCCGAGCACGCCGGAGCCGCCTGCTCGATAGGCCGGAACCACCTGCCAGACAGGCCAAAATCAACAGCTGGCTATGCTAGAACCACGTGGCGGACAGTCCAAAATCACCTGCCTGGCATGCAGGAACCACCTCTCAAACGTAACACAACCACGTTCCGGACACGCTGGAACCACATCCTGGACAGACTGGAACCACCTGCCGAGCTCGCCGGAACCACCTGCTCGACTGGCAGGACAATCGTGCCGGACACGCCAAAAGGAACTGCCGTCTACACCAGAACCACTTAACCGACACTCCAGAATCACCTGCCTGGCATGCCAGAACCACCTCTCAGACGTGCCGGAAGCACGTGCCGGACATGCCGGAACGACCTATGGGACAGACCGGAACCACCTGCCTGACATGCCGGAACCACCTGCCGAGCACGCCAGAGCCACCTGCTCCCCTTGCCGGAACCACCTGCCAGACAGGCCAAAATCAACAGCTGTCTGTGCGAGAACCACCTGGGGGACAGTCCGGAATCACCTGCCAGCCATGGCGGAACCACTTCTCAGACGTACCAGAACCACGTGCCGGACAATCTGGAAATACGTACTGGACCGACTGGAACCACCTGCCGGCCACGTCTGAACCACCTGCCGAGCACGACGGAACCACCTGCCGGACATGCCAAAATCACCTGCGGGCTACTCCACAACCACTTGGAGGACTCTCCGGGATGACCTGCCGGGCATGCTGGAACCACCTCTCAGACGCGCCAGAACCATGTGGCAGACAGTCCGGAATCACCTGTTGGGCATGTGGAACCACCTCTGAGACGTACCAGAACCACCTGCCGGACACGCCAAAATCACCTGCCGGCTACGCCAGAACCACTTGGCGGACACTCCGGAATCACCTTCCGGGCATGCCAGCACAACCTCTCAGAAGTGCCAGAAGCACGTGCCGGACAGGCCGGAACCATCTCCCGGACAGACTGGAACCACAGGAAACACTCGCCGGAACCACCTGCTTGACTCACCGGTCCCACCTGCAGGACACACCAAAATCACCTGCCCGCTACACCAGAACCACTTGGGGCACAAGCCGGAATCACGTGAAGGGCATGCCGGCACAACCTCACAGACGTGCCAGAACCTCCTGCCGGACACCTCAGAACCACCTGCCAGACAGACTGCAACCACCTGCCGGACACGCGGGAACCACCGGCTCGACCCGCCGGAACCACTGCCAGACATGCAAAATCACCTGCCGGCTACACCAGAACCACTTGGCAAACACTCCGGAATCACCTGCCGGGCATGCCGGAACCACCTCTCAGACATGCCAGAACCACGTGCCAATGACACCAGAAGCACCTGCCGAGCATGCCGGAACCACCTGCTCGACTCGCCAGAACCACCTGCCAGTCATGCAAAAATGACCTGCCGGCTTCGCCACAACCAGTTGGTGAACACTTCCCCATCACCTGCCGGGCTTGCTGGAACCACCTGCCGGTCACGTCAAAATCACCTGCCAACTACGCCAGAACCACTTGTCGACACTGCGGAAACACCTGTCGGGCCGGCCAGAACTACATCTCAGACGTGCCAGAACCTTGTGCGTGTGATGCCGGAACCACACCCCGAACAGACGGAAACCACCTGCCAGACCCGCCTGAACCACCTGCCGAGCACGCCGGAGCCACCTGTTCGACTCACCAGAAGCACCTGCCAGACAGGCCAAAATCAACAGCTGGCTATGCGAGAACCATCTGGCAGACAGTCCGGAATCACCTGCCGGGCATGCAGGAACCACCTCTCAGATGTAACGGAACCACGAGCCGGACACGCTGGAACCACGTCCTGGACAGACTGGAACCACCTGCCGAGCACTCCGGAACCACCTGCTCGACTCGCACGACCCACGTGCTGGACACGCCAAAATGAACTTTCGGCTACACCAGAACCACTTACCCGACACTCCAGAATCACCTGCCTGGCATGCCAGAACCACCTCTCACACGTTCCAGAAGCACGTGCCGGACATGCCGGAACGACCGATCGGACAGAACGGAACCACCTGCCAGACACGCCGGAACCACCTGCTGAAAACGCCACAGCCACCTGCTCGACTCGCCGGATCTACCGGCCGGACAGGCCAATATCAACTGCTGGCTATGCCAGAACCACCTGGGGGACAGTCCGGAATCACCTGCCAGCCATGGCGGAACCACCTCTCAGACGTACAAGAACCACGTGCCGGACAAGCTGGAAACACTTACTGGACAGACTGGAACCACCTGCCGGCCACGCCTGAACCACATGCCGAGCACGACGGAACCACCTGCCGGACACGCCAAAATCACCTGCGGGGTACACCAGAACCACTTGGAGAACTCTCCGGGATGACCTGCCGGGCATGCTGGAACCACCTCTCAGACGTACCAGAAGCACGTGGCGGACACCCCAGCACCACCTGCCGGACAGACCGCAACCACCTGCCGGACAGGCCGGAACCACCGGCACGACCCGCCGGAACCACCGCCGGACATGCAAAATCACCTGCCGGCTACGCCAGAACCACTTGGCGAACACTCCGGCATCACCTGCCGGGCATGCCGGAACCACCTCTCAGACATGCCCGAACCACGTGCCAATGACCCCGGAAGCACCTGCCGAGCACACCGGAACCACCTGCTCGACTCGCCAGAACCACCTGCCGGACACTCCAAAATGACCTGCCGGCTACGCCACAACCACTCGGCAGACACTCCGGTATCAGCTGCCGGGCATGCCGGAACCACCTCTCAGAGGTGCCAGAACCACATGCCGGAGAGACTGGAAGCAACTGCCGAACTCGCCGGAAACACCTGCTGGACATGCCGGAACCACCTGCCTGACAGTCCAAAATCATATGCCGGCTATGCCAAAACCACTTGTTGGACACTCCAGAATCACCGGGAGGGCATCCGGAACCACGTCATAGACAGACTGCAAACACCTGCCGGACACGCCGGAAGCACCTGCTCGACTCGCCAGAACCACCTGCCGGACACGCCAAAATCACCTGCCGGCTACTCCAGAACCACTCGGCAGAGACTCCGGAACCACCTCCAGGACAGACCGGAATCACCTGCCAGACACGCCGGGACCACCTGCTTGACTCGCCAGAACCACCTGTCAGACACGCCAAAATCACCAGCCGGCTACTCCACAACCACTTGTCGAACACTCCAGAATCACCTGCCGGGCATGTGGGAACCACCTCTCAGAGGTGCCACAACAACATGCTGGAGACTGCAGAAGCACCTACTGAGAAGGCCGGAAGTTCCTGATCCACTCCACAGAACCACCTGCTGGACACGCCAAAATCACCTGCCGGCTACGCCACAACCAGTTGGTGAACACTTCGGAATCAACTGCCGGGCTTGCTGGAAGCACCTGCCGGTCACACCAATATCACCTGCCAGCTACGCCAGAACCGCTTGGCGGACACTCCGGAAACACCTGTCGGGCCTGCCAGAACCACATCTCAGACGTGCCAGAACCATGTGCCCGAGATGCCGGAACCACACCCCGAACAGACGGAAACCACCTGCGAGACCCGCCTGAACCACCTGCCGAGCACACTGGAACCACCTGCTCGACTCGCCGGAACCACCTACCTGACACGCAGAAACCACCGGCCGGGTATGCCAGAACCACTTGGTGGTCACTCCGGAATCATCTGCCAGACATGCCAGAAGCAGCTCTCAGACACACCAGAACAACCTGCCGGAGACGCCAGAAGCACCTGCTGAGCATGCCTGAGCCACCTGCTCGACTCGCAAGAAACACCTGCCAGACACGCCAAAATCACCTGCCGGCTACGCCAGAAACACTTGGCGAACACACCGTAATCACCTGCCGGGCATGTCGGAAGCACCTCTCAGACATGTCAGAACCACGTGCCAAGGACACCGGAAGCACCTGCAGAGCACGCCGGAACCACCTGCTCGACTCGCCACAACCACCTGCCGCACACGCCAAAATCACCTGCCAGGTATGCCAGAACCACTTTGTGGACACTCCGAAATCATCTGCCGGACATGCCAGAACCAGCTCTCAGACACCCCAGAACCACATGCCGGACACGCCGGAAGCACCTGCTGAGCATGCCTGAGCCACCTGCTCGACTCGCAAGAAACACCTGCCGGACACGCCAAAATCACCTACCGAGTACGCCAGAACCACTTGGCGGACACTCCGGAATCACAGGTCGGGCATGCCGGAACCACCTCTCAGACTTGCCAGAACCATGTTCCGGACACGCCGGTACCACCTGCCGAGTATGCCGGAACCACCTGATCCACTCCCGAGGACCACATGCTGGACACGCCAGAATCACCTCCTGGCTACGCCAGAACCACTCGGCAGACACTCCGGAATAACCTGCCGGGCATGCCGGAACCACCTCTTAGACATGCCAGAAGGACGTGTCGGACACGGCGGAAACACCTACCGGACAGACCGGAACCACCTGCCAGACATCCCGGAACCACCTGCCGAGCACGCCGGAGCCGCCTGCTCGATAGGCTGGAACCACCTGCCAGACAGGCCAAAATCAACAGCTGGCTATGCGAGAACCATCTGGCGGACAGTCCGGAATCACCTGCCGGGCATGCAGGAACCACCTCTCAGATGTAACGGAACCACGAGCCGGACACGCTGGAACCACATCCTGGACAGACTGGAACCACCTGCTGAGCTCGCCGGAACCACCTGCTCGACTGGCAGGACAATCGTGCCGGACACGCCAAAAGGAACTGCCGGCTACACCAGAACCACTTAACCGACACTCCAGAATCACCTGCCTGGCATGCCAGAACCACCTCTCAGACGTGCCAGAAGCACGTGCCGGACATGCCGGAACGACCTACGGGACAGACCGGAACCACCTGCCTGACATGCCGGAACCACCTGCCGAGCACGCCAGAGCCACCTGCTCCCCTTGCCGGAACCACCTGCCAGACAGGCCAAAATCAACAGCTGGCTGTGCGAGAACCAACTGGGGGACAGTCCGGAATCACCTGCCAGCCATGGCGGAACCACCTCTCAGACGTACCAGAACCACGTGCCGGACAATCTGGAAACACGTACTGGACAGACTGGAACCACCTGCCGGCCACGCCTGAACCACCTGACGAGCACGACGGAACCACCTGCCGGACATGCCAAAATCACCTGCGGGCTACTCCACAACCACTTGGAGGACTCTCCGGGATGACCTGCCGGGCATGCTGGAACCACCTCTCAGACGCGCCAGAACCATGTGGCAGAGAGTCCGGAATCACCTGTTGGGCATGTGGAACCAACTCTGAGACGTACCAGAACCACCTGCCGGACACGCCAAAATCACCTGCCGGCTACGCCAGAACCACTTGGCGGACACTCCGGAATCACCTGCCGGGCATGCCAGCACAACCTCTCAGAAGTGCCAGAAGCACGTGCCGGACAGGCCGGAACCATCTCCCGGACAGACTGGAACCACAGGAAACACTCGCCGGAACCACCTGCTTGACTCACCGGTCCCACCTGCAGGACACACCAAAATCACCTGCCTGCTACACCAGAACCATTTGGGGCACAAGCCGGAATCACGTGAAGGGCATGCCGGCACAACCTCACAGACGTGCCAGAACCTCCTGCCGGACACCTCAGAACCACCTGCCAGACAGACTGCAACCACCTGCCGGACACGCGGGAACCACCGGCTCGACCCGCCGGAACCACTGCCAGACATGCAAAATCACCTGCCGGCTACACCAGAACCACTTGGCAAACACTCTGGAATCACCTGCCGGGCATGCCGGAACCACCTCTCAGACATGCCAGAACCACGTGCCAATGACACCAGAAGCACCTGCCGAGCATGCCGGAACCACCTGCTCGACTCGCCAGAACCACCTGCCAGTCATGCAAAAATGACCTGCCGGCTTCGCCACAACCAGTTGGTGAACACTTCCCCATCACCTGCCGGGCTTGCTGGAACCACCTGCCGGTCACGTCAAAATCACCTGCCAACTACGCCAGAACCACTTGTCGACACTGCGGAAACACCTGTCGGGCCGGCCAGAACTACATCTCAGACGTGCCAGAACCTTGTGCGTGTGATGCCGGAACCACACCCCGAACAGACGGAAACCACATGCCAGACCCGCCTGAACCACCTGCCGAGCACGCCGGAGCCACCTGTTCGACTCACCAGAAGCACCTGCCAGACAGGCCAAAATCAACAGCTGGCTATGCGAGAACCATTTGGCGGACAGTCCGGAATCACCTGCCGGGCATGCAGGAACCACCTCTCAGATGTAACGGAACCACGAGCCGGACACGCTGGAACCACGTCCTGGACAGACTGGAACCACCTGCCGAGCACTCCGGAACCACCTGCTCGACTCGCACGACCCACGTGCTGGACACGCCAAAATGAACTTTCGGCTACACCAGAACCACTTACCCGACACTCCAGAATCACCTGCCTGGCATGCCAGAACCACCTCTCACACGTTCCAGAAGCACGTGCCGGACATGCCGGAACGACCTATCGGACAGAACAGAACCACCTGCCAGACACGCCGGAACCACCTGCTGAACACGCCACAGCCACCTGCTCGACTCCCTGGATCCACCGGCCGGACAGGCCAATATCAACTGCTGACTATGCCAGAACCACCTGGGGGACAGTCCGGAATCACCTGCCAGCCATGGCGGAACCACCTCTCAGACGTACAAGAACCACGTGCCGGACAAGCTGGAAACACTTACTGGACAGACTGGAACCACCTGCCGGCCACGCCTGAACCACCTGCCGAGCACGATGGAACCACCTGCCGGACACGCCAAAATCACCTGCGGGGTACACCAGAACCACTTGGAGAACTCTCCGGGATGACCTGCCGGGCATGCTGGAACCACCTCTCAGACGTACCAGAAGCACGTGGCGGACACCCCAGCACCACCTGCCGGACAGACCGCAACCACCTGCCGGACAGGCCGGAACCACCGGCTCGACCCGCCGGAACCACCGCCGGACATGCAAAATCACCTGCCGGCTACGCCAGAACCACTTGGCGAACACTCCGGAATCACCTGCCGGGCATGCCGGAAACACCTCTCAGACATGCCAGAACCACGTGCCAATGACCCCGGAAGCACCTGCCGAGCACGCCGGAACCACCTGCTCGACTCGCCAGAACCACCTGCCGGACACGCCAAAATCACCTGCCGGCTACGCCACAACCACTCGGCAGGCACTCCGGTATCAGCTGCCGGCCATGCCGGAACCACCTCTCAGAGGTGCCAGAACCACATGCCGGAGAGACTGGAAGCAACTGCCGAACTCGCCGGAAACACCTGCTGGACATGCCGGAACCACCTGCCTGACAGTCCAAAATCATATGCCGGCAATGCCAAAACCACTTGGTGGACACTCCAGAATCACCTGGAGGGCATGCCGGAACCACGTCATGGACAGACTGCAAACACCTGCCGGACACGCCAGAACCACCTTCTCGACTCGCCAGAACCACCTGCCGGACACGCCAAAATCACCTGCCGGCTACGCCACAACCAGTTGGTGAACACTTCGGAATCACCTGCGGCGCTTGCCGGAACCACCTGCCGGTCACGCCAAAATCACCTGCCGGCTACGCCAGAACCACTCGGCAGAGACTCCGGAACCACCTCCAGGACAGACCGGAATCACCTGCCGGACACGCCGGAACCACCTGCTCGACTCGCCAGAAACACCTGCCAGACACGCCAAAATCACCTGCCTGCTACACCAGAAGCACTTGGCAGACAAGCCGGAATCACGTGAAGTGCATGCCGTCACAATCTCTCAGACGTGCCAGAACCTCGTGCCGGACACCTCAGAACACCCTGCCGGACAGACCGGAACCACCTGCCGGACACGCCGGAACCACCGGCGCGACTCACCGGAACCACCCCCGGACATGCAAAATCACCTGCCGGCTACGCCAGAAACACTTGGCGAACACTCCGGAATCACCTGCCGGGCATGCCGGAAGCACCTCTCAGACATGCCAGAACCACGTGCCAATGACCCCGGAAGCACCTGCCGAGCACGCCGGAACCACCTGCTCGACTCGCCGGAACCACCTGCCGGACACGCAAAAATCACCTGCCGGCTACGCCACAACCACTCGGCAGACACTCCGGTATCAGCTGCCGGGCATTCCGGAACCACCTGCTGAACACGCCACAGCCACCTGCTCGACTCGCCGGATCCACCATCCGGACAGGCCAATATCAACTGCTGGCTATGCCAGAACCACCTGGGGGACAGTCCGGAATCACCTGCCAGCCATGGCGGAACCACCTCTGAGACGTACAAGAACCACGTGCCGGACAAGCTGGAAACACTTACTGGACAGACTGGAACCACCTGCCGGCCATGCCTGAACCACCTGCCGAGCACGACGGAACCACCTGCCGGACACGCCAAAATCAACTCCAGAACCACTTGGAGAACTCTCCGGGATGACCTGCCGGGCATGCTGGAACCACCTCTCAGACGTACCAGAAGCACGTGGCGGACACCCCAGCACCACCTGCCGGACAGACGGCAACCACCTGCCGGACAGGCCGGAACCACCGGCTCGACCCGCCGGAACCACCGCCGGACATGCAAAATCACCTGCCGGCTACGCCAGAACCACTTGGCGAACACTCTGGAATCACCTGCCGGGCATGCCGGAACCAGCTCTCAGACATGCCAGAACCACGTGCCAATGACCACGCCGGAACCACCTGCTCGACTCGCCGGAACCACCTACCTGACACGCAAAAACCACCGGCCGGGTATGCCAGAACCACTTGGTGGTCACTCCGGAATCATCTGCCAGACATGCCAGAAGCAGCTCTCAGACACACCAGAACAACCTGCCGGAGACGCCAGAAGCACCTGCTGAGCATGCCTGAGCCACCTGCTCGACTCGCAAGAAACACCTGCCAGACACGCCAAAATCACCTGCCTGCTACACCAGAAGCACTTGGCAGACAAGCCGGAATCACGTGAAGGGCATGCAGTCACAATCTCTCAGACGTGCCAGAACCTCGTGCCGGACACCTCAGAACACCCTGCCGGACAGACCGGAACCACCTGCCGGACACGCCGGAACCACCGGCGCGACTCGCCGCAACCACCCCCGGACATGCAAAATCACCTGCCGGCTATGCCAGAAACACTTGGCGAACACACCGGAATCACCTGCCGGGCATGTCGGAAGCACCTCTCAGACATGTCAGAACCACGTGCCAAGGACACCGGAAGCACCTGCCGAGCACGCCGGAACCACCTGCTCGACTCGCCAGAACCACCTGCCGCACACGCCAAAATCACCTGCCAGGTATGCCAGAACCACTTTGTGGACACTCCGAAATCATCTGCCAGACATGCCAGAACCAGCTCTCAGACACACCAGAACCACATGCCGGACACGCAGGAAGCACCTGCTGAGCATGCCTGAGCCACCTGCTCGACTCGCAAGAAACACCTGCCGGACACGCCAAAATCACCTGCCGAGTACGCCAGAACCACTTGGCGGACACTCCGGAATCACAGGTCGGGCATGCCGGAACCACCTCTCAGACTTGCCAGAACCATGTTCCGGACACGCCGGTACCACCTGCCGAGTATGCCGGAACCACCTGATCCACTCCCGAGGACCACATGCTGGACACGCCAGAATCACCTGCTGGCTACGCCAGAACCACTCGGCAGACACTCCGGAATAACCTGCCGGGCATGCCGGAACCACCTCTTAGACATGCCAGAAGGACGTGTCGGACACGCCGGAAACACCTACCGGACAGACCGGAACCACCTGCCAGACATCCCGGAACCACCTGCCGAGCACGCCGGAGCCGCCTGCTCGATAGGCTGGAACCACCTGCCAGACAGGCCAAAATCAACAGCTGGCTATGCGAGAACCATCTGGCGGACAGTCCGGAATCACCTGCCTGGCATGCAGGAACCACCTCTCAGATGTAACGGAACCACGAGCCGGACACGCTGGAACCACGTCCTGGGCAGTCTGGAACCACCTACCGAGCACTCTGGAACCACCTGCTCGACTCGCACGACCCACGTTCTGGACACGCCAAAATGAACTTTCGGCTACACCAGAACCACTTACCCGACACTCCAGAATCACCTGCCTGGCATGCCAGAACCACCTCTCACACGTTCCAGAAGCACGTGCCGGACATGCCGGAACGACCTATCGGACAGAACGGAAACACCTGCCAGACACGCCGGAACCACCTGCTGAACACGCCACAGCCACCTGCTCGACTCGCCGGATCCACCGGCCGGACAGGCAAATATCAACTGCTGGCTATGCCAGAACCACCTGGGGGACAGTCCGGAATCACCTGCCAGCCATGGCGGAACCACCTCTCAGACGTACAAGAACCACGTGCCGGACAAGCTGGAAACACTTACTGGACAGACTGGAACCACCTGCCGGCCACGCCGGAACCACCTGCCGAGCACGATGGAACCACCTGCCGGACATGCCAAAATCACCTGCGGGCTACACCAGAACCACTTGGAGAACTCTCCGGGATGACCTGCCGGGCATGCTGGAACCACCTCTCAGACGTACCAGAAGCACGTGGCGGACACCCCAGCACCACCTGCCGGACAGACCGCAACCACCTGCCGGACACGCCGGAACCACCGGCTCGACCCGCCGCAACCACCGCCGGACATGCAAAATCACCTGCAGGCTACGCCAGAACCACTTGGCGAACACTCCGGAATCACCTGCCGGGCATGCCGGAACCACCTCTCAGACATGCCAGAACCACGTGCCAATGACCCCGGAAGCACCTGCCGAGCACGCCGGAACCACCTGCTCGACTCGCCAGAACCACCTGCCGGACACGCCAAAATCACCTGCTGGCTACGCCACAACCACTCGGCAGACACTCCGGTATCAGCTGTCGGGCATGCCGGAACCACCTCTCAGAGGTGCCAGAACCACATGCCGGAGAGACTGGAAGCAACTGCCGAACTCGCCGGAAACACCTGCTGGACATGCCGGAACCACCTGCCTGACAGTCCAAAATCATATGCCGGCTATGCCAAAACCACTTGGTGGACACTCCAGAATCACCTGGAGGGCATGCCGGAACCACGTCATGGACAAACTGCAAACACCTGCCGGACACGCCAAAATCACCTGCCGGCTACGCCACAACCAGTTGGTGAACACTTCGTAATCACCTGCCGCGCTTGCCGGAACCACCTGCCGGTCACGCCAAAATCACCTGCCGGCTACGACAGAACCACTCGGCAGAGACTCTGGAACCACCTCCAGGACAGACCGGAATCACCTGCCGGACACGCCGTAACCAGCTGCTCGACTCGCCAGAAACACCTGCCAGACACGCCAGAATCACCTGCCTGCTACACCAGAAGCACTTCGCAGACAAGCCGGAATCACGTGAAGGGCATGCAGTCACAATATCTCAGACGTGCCAGAACCTCGTGCCAGACACCCCAGAACACCCTGCCGGACAGACCGGACCACCTTTAGGACACGCCGGAACCACCGGCGCGACTCGCTGGAACCACTCCCGGACATGCAAAATAACCTGCCGGCTACGCCAGAAACACTTGGCGAACACACCGGAATCAGCTGCCGGGCATGTCGGAAGCACCTCTCAGACATGTCAGAACCACGTGCCAATGACACTGGAAGCACCTGCCGAGCATGCCGGAACCACCTGTTCGACTCGCCAGAACCACCTGCCAGTCATGCAAAAATCACCTGCCGGCTATGCCACAACCACTCGGCAGACACTCCGGTATCAGCTGCCGGGCATGCCGGAACCACCTCTCAGAGGTGCCAGAACCACATGCCGGAGAGACTGGAAGCAACTGCCGAACTCGCCGGAAACACCTGCTGGACATGCCGGAACCACCTGCCTGACAGTCCAAAATCATGTGCCGGCTATGCCAAAAGCACTTGGTGGACACTCCAGAATCACCTGGAGGGCATGCCGGAACCACGTCATGGACAGACTGCAAACACCTTCCGGACACGGCGGAACCACCTGCTCGACTCGCCAGAACCACCTGCTGGAAATGCCAAAATCACCTGCCGGCTACGCCAGAACCACTTGGCAGAGAATCCGGAACCACCTCCAGGACAGACCGGAATCACCTGCCGGACACGCCGGGACCACCTGCTTGACTCGCCAGAACCACCTGCCGGACACGCCAAAATCACCAGCCGGCTACTCCACAACCACTTGTCGAACACTCCAGAATCACCTGCCGGGCATGTGGTAACCACCTCTCAGAGGTGCCACAACAACATGCTGGAGACTGTGCAAGCACCTGCTGAGAATCCCGGAAGTTCGTGATCCACTCCACAGAACCACCTGCTGGACACGCCAAAATGACCTTCCGGCTACGCCACAACCAGTTGGTGAACACTTCGGAATCAACTGCCGGGCTTGCTGGAAGCACCTGCCGGTCACGCCAATATCACCTGCCAGCTACGCCAGAACCGCTTGGCGGACACTCCGGAATCACCTGTCGGGCCTGCCAGAACCACATCTCAGACGTGCCAGAACCATGTGCCCGAGATGCCGGAACCACACCCCGAACAGACTGAAACCACCTGCCAGACCCGCCTGAACCACCTGCCGAGCACGATGGAACCACCTGCCGGACACGCCAAAATCACCTGCGGGGTACACCAGAACCACTTGGAGAACTCTCCGGGATGACCTGCCGGGCATGCTGGAACCACCTCTCAGACGTACCAGAAGCACGTGGCGGACACCCCAGCACCACCTGCCGGACAGACCGCAACCACCTGCCAGACAGGCCGGAACCACCAGCTCGACCCGCCGGAACCACCGCCGGACATGCAAAATCACCTGCCGGCTACGCCAGAACCACTTGGCGAACACTCTGGAATCACCTGCCGGGCATGTCGGAAGCACCTCTCACACATGTCAGAACCACGTGCCAATGACCCCGTAAGCACCTGCCGAGCATGCCGGAACCACCTGCTCGACTCTCCAGAACCACCTGCCAGTCATGCAAAAATCACCTGCCGGCTTCGCCACAACCAGTTGGTGAACACTTCCCCATCACCTGCCGGGCTTGCTGGAACCACCTGCCGGTCATGTCAAAATCACCTGCCAACTACGCCAGAACCACTTGTCGACACTGCGGAAACACCTGTCGGGCCGGCCAGAACTACATCTCAGACGTGCCAGAACCTTGTGCGTGTGATGCCGGAACCACACCCAGAACAGACGGAGACCACCTGCCAGACCCGCCTGAACCACCTGCCGAGCACGCCGGAGCCACCTGTTCGACTCACCGGAAGCACCTGCCAGACAGGCCAAAATCAACAGCTGGCTATGCGAGAAGCATCTGGCGGACAGTCCGGAATCACCTGCCGGGCATGCAGGAACCACCTCTCAGATGTAACGGAACCACGAGCCGGACACGCTGGAACCACGTCCTGGACAGACTGGAACCACCTGCCGAGCACTCCGGAACCACCTGCTCGACTCGCACGACCCACGTGCTGGACACGCCAAAATGAACTTTCGGCTACACCAGAACCACTTACCCGACACTCCAGAATCACCTGCCTGGCATGCCAGAACCACCTCTCACACGTTCCAGAAGCACGTGCCGGACATGCCGGAACGACCGATCGGACAGAACGGAAACACCTGCCAGACACGCCGGAACCACCTGCTGAACACGCCACAGCCACCTGCTCGACTCACCGGATCCACCGGCCGGACAGGCCAATATCAACTGCTGGCTATGCCAGAACCACCTGGGGTCAGTCCGGAATCACCTGCCAGCCATGGCGGAACCACCTCTCAGACGTACAAGAACCACGTGCCGGACAAGCTGGAAACACTTACTGGACAGACTGGAACCACCTGCCGGCCATGCCTGAACCACCTGCCGAGCACGATGGAACCACCTGCCGGACACGCCAAAATCACCTGCGGGGTACACCAGAACCACTTGGAGAACTCTCCGGGATGACCTGCCGGGCATGCTGGAACCACCTCTCAGACGTACCAGAAGCACGTGGCGGACACCCCAGCACCACCTGCCGGACAGACCGCAACCACCTGCCGGACAGGCCGGAACCACCGGCACGACCCGCCGGAACCACCGCCGGACATGCAAAATCACCTGCCGGCTACGCCAGAACCACTTGGCGAACACTCCGGCATCACCTGCCGGGCATGCCGGAACCACCTCTCAGACATGCCAGAACCACGTGCCAATGACCCCGGAAGCACCTGCCGAGCACGCCGGAACCACCTGCTCGACTCGCCAGAACCACCTGCCGGACACGCCAAAATCACCTGCCGGCTACGCCACAACCACTCGGCAGACACTCCGGTATCAGCTGCCAGTCATGCCGGAATCACCTCTAAGAGGTGCCAGAACCACATGCCGGAGAGACTGGAAGCAAGTGCCGAGCTCGCCGGAAACACCTGCTGGACATGCCGGAACCACCTGCCTGACAGTCCAAAATCATATGCCGGCTATGCCAAAACCACTTGGTGGACACTCCAGAATCACCTGGAGGGCATGCCGGAACGACGTCATGGAAAGACTGCAAACACCTGCCGGAAACGCCAAAACCACCTTCTCGACTCGCCAGAACCACCTGCCGGACACGCCAAAATCACCTGCCGGCTACGCCACAACCAGTTGGTGAACACTTCGGAATCACCTTCCGCGCTTGCCGGAACCACCTGCCGGTCAGGCCAAAATCACCTGCCGGCTACGCCAGAACCACTCGGCAGAGACTCCGGAACCACCTCCAGGACAGACAGGAATCACCTCCCGGACACGCCGGAACCACCTGCTCGACTCGCCAGAACCACCTGCCGGACACGCCAAAATCACCTGCCGGCTACGCCAGAACCACTCTGCAGAGACTCCGGAACCACCTCCAGGACAGCCCGGAATCACCTGCCGGACACGCCGGGACCACCTGCTTGACTCGCCAGAACCACCTGCCGGACACGCCAAAATCACCAGCCGGCTACTCCACAACCACTTGTCGGACACTCCAGAATCACCTGCCGGGCATGTTGGAACCACCTCTCAGAGGTGCCTCAACAACATGCTGGAGACTGCGGAAGCACCTGCTGAGAAGGCCGGAAGTTCCTGATCCACTCCACAGAACCACCTGCTGGACACGCCAAAATCACCTGCCGGCTACGCCACAACCAGTTGGTGAACACTTCGGAATCAACTGCCGGGCTTGCTGGAAGCACCTGCCGGTCACGCCAATATCACCTGCCAGCTACGCCAGAACTGCTTGGCGGACACTCCGGAAACACCTGTCGGGCCTGCCAGAACCACATCTCAGACGTGCCAGAACCATGTGCCCGAGATGCCGGAACCACACCCCGAACAGACTGAAACCACCTGCCAGACCCGCCTGAACCACCTGCCGAGCACACTGGAACCACCTGCTCGACTCGCCGGAACCACCTACCTGACACGCAAAAACCACCGGCCGGGTATGCCAGAACCACTTGGTGGTCACTCCGGAATCATCTGCCAGACATGCCAGAAGCAGCTCTCAGACACACCAGAACAACCTGCCGGAGACGCCAGAAGCACCTGCTGAGCATGCCTGAGCCACCTGCTCGACTCGCAAGAAACACCTGCCAGACGCGCCAAAATCACCTGCCTGCTACACCAGAAGCACTTGGCAGACAAGCCGGAATCACGTGAAGGGCATGCCGTCACAATCTCTCAGACGTGTCAGAACCTCGTGCCAGACACCCCAGAACACCCTGCCGGACAGACCAGAACCACCTGCCGGACACGCCGGAACCACCGGCCCGACTCGCCGGAACCACCCCCGGACACGCAAAAACACCTGCCGGCTACGCCAGAAACACTTGGCGAACACACCGGAATCACCTGCCGGGCATGTCGGAAGCACCTCTCACACATGTCAGAACCACGTGCCAATGACCCCGTAAGCACCTGCCGAGCATGCCGGAACCACCTGCTCGACTCTCCAGAACCACCTGCCAGTCATGCAAAAATCACCTGCCGGCTTCGCCACAACCAGTTGGTGAACACTTCCCCATCACCTGCCGGGCTTGCTGGAACCACCTGCCGGTCATGTCAAAATCACCTGCCAACTACGCCAGAACCACTTGTCGACACTGCGGAAACACCTGTCGGGCCGGCCAGAACTACATCTCAGACGTGCCAGAACCTTGTGCGTGTGATGCCGGAACCACACCCCGAACAGACGGAGACCACCTGCCAGACCCGCCTGAACCACCTGCCGAGCACGCCGGAGCCACCTGTTCGACTCACCGGAAGCACCTGCCAGACAGGCCAAAATCAACAGCTGGCTATGCGAGAAGCATCTGGCGGACAGTCCGGAATCACCTGCCGGGCATGCAGGAACCACCTCTCAGATGTAACGGAACCACGAGCCGGACACGCTGGAACCACGTCCTGGACAGACTGGAACCACCTGCCGAGCACTCCGGAACCACCTGCTCGACTCGCACGACCCACGTGCTGGACACGCCAAAATGAACTTTCGGCTACACCAGAACCACTTACCCGACACTCCAGAATCACCTGCCTGGCATGCCAGAACCACCTCTCACACGTTCCAGAAGCACGTGCCGGACATGCCGGAACGACCGATCGGACAGAACGGAAACACCTGCCAGACACGCCGGAACCACCTGCTGAACACGCCACAGCCACCTGCTCGACTCACCGGATCCACCGGCCGGACAGGCCAATATCAACTGCTGGCTATGCCAGAACCACCTGGGGTCAGTCCGGAATCACCTGCCAGCCATGGCGGAACCACCTCTCAGACGTACAAGAACCACGTGCCGGACAAGCTGGAAACACTTACTGGACAGACTGGAACCACCTGCCGGCCATGCCTGAACCACCTGCCGAGCACGATGGAACCACCTGCCGGACACGCCAAAATCACCTGCGGGGTACACCAGAACCACTTGGAGAACTCTCCGGGATGACCTGCCGGGCATGCTGGAACCACCTCTCAGACGTACCAGAAGCACGTGGCGGACACCCCAGCACCACCTGCCGGACAGACCGCAACCACCTGCCGGACAGGCCGGAACCACCGGCACGACCCGCCGGAACCACCGCCGGACATGCAAAATCACCAGCCGGCTACGCCAGAACCACTTGGCGAACACTCCGGCATCACCTGCCGGGCATGCCGGAACCACCTCTCAGACATGCCAGAACCAGGTGCCAATGACCCCGGAAGCACCTGCCGAGCACGCCGGAACCACCTGCTCGACTCGCCAGAACCACCTGCCGGACACGCCAAAATCACCTGCCGGCTACGCCACAACCACTCGGCAGGCACTCCGGTATCAGCTGCCAGTCATGCCGGAATCACCTCTAAGAGGTGCCAGAACCACATGCCGGAGAGACTGGAAGCAAGTGCCGAGCTCGCCGGAAACACCTGCTGGACATGCCGGAACCACCTGCCTGACAGTCCAAAATCATATGCCGGCTATGCCAAAACCACTTGGTGGACACTCCAGAATCACCTGGAGGGCATGCCGGAACGACGTCATGGAAAGACTGCAAACACCTGCCGGAAACGCCAAAACCACCTTCTCGACTCGCCAGAACCACCTGCCGGACACGCCAAAATCACCTGCCGGCTACGCCACAACCAGTTGGTGAACACTTCGGAATCACCTTCCGCGCTTGCCGGAACCACCTGCCGGTCACGCCAAAATCACCTGCCGACTACGCCAGAACCACTCGGCAGAGACCCCGGAACCACCTCCAGGACAGACCGGAATCACCTCCCGGACACGCCGGAACCACCTGCTCGACTCGCCAGAACCACCTGCCGGACACGCCAAAATCACCTGCCGGCTACGCCAGAACCACTCTGCAGAGACTCCGGAACCACCTCCAGGACAGCCCGGAATCACCTGCCGGACACGCCGGGACCACCTGCTTGACTCGCCAGAACCACCTGCCGGACACGCCAAAATCACCAGCCGGCTACTCCACAACCACTTGTCGGACACTCCAGAATCACCTGCCGGGCATGTTGGAACCACCTCTCAGAGGTGCCTCAACAACATGCTGGAGACTGCGGAAGCACCTGCTGAGAAGGCCGGAAGTTCCTGATCCACTCCACAGAACCACCTGCTGGACACGCCAAAATCACCTGCCGGCTACGCCACAACCAGTTGGTGAACACTTCGGAATCAACTGCCGGGCTTGCTGGAAGCACCTGCCGGTCACGCCAATATCACCTGCCAGCTACGCCAGAACCGCTTGGCGGACACTCCGGAAACACCTGTCGGGCCTGCCAGAACCACATCTCAGACGTGCCAGAACCATGTGCCCGAGATGCCGGAACCACACCCCGAACAGACTGAAACCACCTGCCAGACCCGCCTGAACCACCTGCCGAGCACACTGGAAACACCTGCTCGACTCGCCGGAAGCACCTACCTGACACGCAAAAACCACCGGCCGGGTATGCCAGAACCACTTGGTGGTCACTCCAGAATCATCTGCCAGACATGCCAGAAGCAGCTCTCAGACACACCAGAACAACCTGCCGGAGACGCCAGAAGCACCTGCTGAGCATGCCTGAGCCACCTGCTCGACTCGCAAGAAACACCTGCCAGACGCGCCAAAATCACCTGCCTGCTACACCAGAAGCACTTGGCAGACAAGCCGGAATCACGTGAAGGGCATGCCGTCACAATCTCTCAGACGTGCCAGAACCTCGTGCCGGACACCCCAGAACACCCTGCCGGACAGACCAGAACCACCTGCCGGACACGCTGGAACCACCGGCGCGACTCGCCGGAACCAGCCCCGGACACGCAAAGACACCTGCCGGCTACGCCAGAAACACTTGGCGAACACACCGGAATCACCTGCCGGGCATGTCGGAAGCACCTCTCAGACATGTCAGAACCACGTGCCAATGACCCTGTAAGCACCTGCCGAGCATGCCGGAACCACCTGCTCGACTCTCCAGAACCACCTGCCAGTCATGCAAAAATCACCTGCCGGCTTCGCCACAACCAGTTGGTGAACACTTCCCCATCACCTGCCGGGCTTGCTGGAACCACCTGCCGGTCATGTCAAAATCACCTGCCAACTACGCCAGAACCACTTGTCGACACTGCGGAAACACCTGTCGGGCCGGCCAGAACTACATCTCAGACGTGCCAGAACCTTGTGCGTGTGATGCCGGAACCACACCCAGAACAGACGGAGACCACCTGCCAGACCCGCCTCAACCACCTGCCGAGCACGCCGGAGCCACCTGTTCGACTAACCGGAAGCACCTGCCAGACAGGCCAAAATCAACAGCTGGCTATGCGAGAAGCATCTGGCGGACAGTCCGGAATCACCTGCCGGGCATGCAGGAACCACCTCTCAGATGTAACGGAACCACGAGCCGGACACGCTGGAACCACGTCCTGGACAGACTGGAACCACCTGCCGAGCACTCCGGAACCACCTGCTCGACTCGCACGACCCACGTGCTGGACACGCGAAAATGAACTTTCGGCTACACCAGAACCACTTACCCGACACTCCAGAATCACCTGCCTGGCATGCCAGAACCACCTCTCACACGTTCCAGAAGCACGTGCCGGACATGCCGGAACGACCGATCGGACAGAACGGAACCACCTGCCAGACACGCCGGAACCACCTGCTGAACACGCCACAGCCACCTGCTCGACTCACCGGATCCAACGGCCGGACAGGCCAATATCAACTGGTGGCTATGCCAGAACCACCTGGGGTCAGTCCGGAATCACCTGCCAGCCATGGCGGAACCACCTCTCAGATGTACAAGAACCACGTGCCGGACAAGCTGGAAACACTTACTGGACAGACTGGAACCACCTGCCGGCCACGCCTGAACCACCTGCCGAGCACGATAAAACCACCTGCCGGACACGCCAAAATCACCTCCGGGGTACACCAGAACCACTTGGAGAACTCTTCGGGATGACCTGCCGGGCATGCTGGAACCACCTCTCAGACGTACCAGAAGCACGTGGCGGACACCCCAGCACCACCTGCCGGACAGACCGCAACCACCTGCCGGACACGCCGGAACCACCGGCTCGACCCGCCGGAACCACCGCCGGACATGCGAAATCACCTGCCGGCTACGCCAGAACCACTTGGCGAACACTCCGGAATCACCTGCCGGGCATGCCGGAACCAGCTCTCAGACATGCCAGAACCACGTGCCAATGACCCCGGAAGCACCTGCCGAGCACGCCGGAACCACCTGCTCGACTCGCCAGAACCACCTGCCGGACACGCCAAAATCACCTGCCGGCTACGCCACAACCACTCGGCAGGCACTCCGGTATCAGCTGCCGGGCATGCCGGAACCACCTCTCAGAGGTGCCAGAACCACATGCCGGAGAGACTGGAAGCAACTGCCGAACTCGCCGGAAACACCTGCTGGACATGCCGGAACCACCTGCCTGACAGTCCAAAATCATATGCCGGCTATGCCAAAACCACTTGGTGGACACTCCAGAATCACCTGGAGGGCATGCCGGAACCACGTCATGGACAGACTGCAAACACCTGCCGGACACGGCAGAACCACCTTCTCGACTCGCCAGAACCACCTGACGGACATGCCAAAATCACCTGCCGGCTACGCCACAACCAGTTGGTGAACACTTCGGAATCACCTGCCGCGCTTGCCGGAACCACCTGCCGGTCACGCCAAAATCACCTGCCGGCTACGCCAGAATCACTCAGCAGAGACTCCGGAACCACCTCCAGGACAGACCGGAATCACCTGCCGGACACGCCGGGACCACCTGCTTGACTCGCCAGAACCACCTGACGGACACGCCAAAATCACCAGCCGGCTACTCCGCAACCACTTGTCGGACACTCCACAATCACCTGCCGGGAATGTTGGAACCACCTCTCAGAGGTGCCACAACAACATGCTGGAGACTGCGGAAGCACCTGCTGAGAAGGCCGGAACTTCCTGATCCACTCCACAGAACCACCTGCTGGACACGCCAAAATCACCCGCCGGCTACGCCACAACCAGTTGGTGAACACTTCGGAATCAACTGCCGGGCTTGCTGGAAGCACCTGCCGGTCACGCCAATATCACCTGCCAGCTACGCCAGAACCGCTTGGCGGACACTCCGGAAACACCTGTCGGGCCTGCCAGAACCACATCTCAGACGTGCCAGAACTATGTGCCCGAGATGCCGGAACCACTCCCCGAACAGACTGAACCCACCTGCCAGACCCGCCTGAACCACCTGCTGAGCACACTGGAACCACCTGCTCGAGTCGCCGGAACCACCTACCTGACACGCAAAAACCACCGGCCGGGTATGCCAGAACCACTTGGTGGTCACTCCGGAATCATCTGCCAGACATGCCAGAACCAGCTCTCAGACACACCAGAACCACATGCCGGACACGCCGGAAGCACCTGCTGAGCATGCCTGAGCCACCTGCTCGACTCGCAAGAAACACCTGCCGGACACGACAAAATCACCTGCCGAGTACGCCAGAACCACTTGGCGGACACTCCGGAATCACAGGTTGGGCATGCCGGAACCACCTCTCAGACTTGCCAGAACCATGTTCCGGACACTCCGGTACCACCTGCCCAGTATGCCGGAAACACCTGCTCCACTCCCGAGGACCACCTGCTGGACACGCCAAAATCACCTGCTGGCTACACCAGAACCACTCGGCAGACACTCCGGAATAACCTGCCGGGCATGCCGGAACCACCTCTTAGACATGCCAGAAGGACGTGTCGGACACGCCGGAAACACCTACCGGACAGACCGGAACCACCTGCCAGACATCCCGGAACCACCTGCCGAGCACGCCGGAGCCGCCTGCTCGATAGGCCGGAACCACCTGCCAGACAGGCCAAAATCAACAGCTGGCTATGCTAGAAACACCTGGCGGACAGTCCAAAATCACCTGCCTGGCATGCAGGAACCACCTCTCAGACGTAACAGAACCACGTTCCAGACACGCTGGAACCACATCCTGGACAGACTGGAACCACCTGCCGAGCTCGCCGGAACCACCTGCTCGACTGGCAGGACAATCGTGCCGGACACGCCAAAAGGAACTGCCGGCTACACCAGAACCACTTAACCGACACTCCAGAATCACCTGCCTGGCATGCCAGAACCACCTCTCAGACGTGCCAGAAGCACGTGCCGGACATGCCGGAACGACCTACGGGACAGACCGGAACCACCTGCCTGACATGCCGGAACCACCTGCCGAGCACGCCAGAGCCACCTGCTCCCCTTGCCGGAACCACCTACCAGAAAGGCCAAAATCAACAGCTGGCTGTGCGAGAACCACCTGGGGGACAGTCCAGAATCACCTGCCAGCCATGGCAGAACCAACTCTCAGACGTACCAGAACCACGTGCCGGACAATCTGGAAACATGTACTGCACAGACTGGAACCACCTGCCGGTCACGCCTGAACCACCTGCAGAGCACGACGGAACCACCTGCCGGACACGCCAAAATCACCTGCGGTCTACTCCACAACCACTTGGAGGACTCTCCGGGATGACCTGCCGGGCATGCTGGAACCACCTCTCAGACGCGCCAGAACCATGTGGCAGAGAGTCCGGAATCACCTGTTGGGCAATTGGGCCCAGCTCTGAGACGTACCAGAACCAACTGCCGGACACGCCAAAATCACCTGCCGGCTACGCCAGAACCACTTGGCGGAAACTCCGGAATCAGCTGCCGGGCATGCCAGCACAACCTCTCAGAAGTGCCAGAAGCACGTGCCGGACAGGCCGGAACCATCTCCCGGACAGACTGGAACCACAGGAAACACTCGCCGGAACCACCTCCTTGACTCACCGGTCCCACGTGCAGGACACAACAAAATCACCTGCCCGCTACACCAGAACCCCTTGGGGCACAAGCCGGAATCACGTGAAGGGCATGCCGGCACAACCTCACAGACGTGCCAGAACCTCCTGCCGGACACCTCAGAACCACCTGCCAGACAGACTGCAACCACCTGCCGGACACGCGGGAACCACCGGCTCGACCCGCCGGAACCACTGCCACACATGCAAAATCACCTGCCGGCTACACCAGAACCACTAGGCAAACACTCCGGAATCACCTGCCGGGCATGCCGGAACCACCCCTCAGACATGCCAGAACCACGTGCCAATGACACCAGAAGCACCTGCCGAGCATGCCGGAACCACCTGCTCGACTCGCCAGAACCACCTAACAGTCATGCAAAAATCACCTGCCGGCTTCGCCACAACCAGTTGGTGAACACTTCCCCATCACCTGCCGGGCTTGCTGGAACCACCTGCCGGTCATGTCATAATCACCTGCCAACTACGCCAGAACCACTTGTCGACACTGCGGAAACACCTGTCGGGCCGGCCAGAACTACATCTCAGACGTGCCAGAACCTTGTGCGTGTGATGCCGGAACCACACCCCGAACAGACGGAGACCACCTGCCAGACCCGCCTCAACCACCTGCCGAGCACGACGGAGCCACCTGTTCGACTCACCGGAAGCACCTGCCAGACAGGCCAAAATCAACAGCTGGCTATGCGAGAACCATCTGGCGGACAGTCCGGAATCACCTGCCTGGCATGCAGGAACCACCTCTCAGATGTAACGGAACCACGAGCCGGACACGCTGGAACCACGTCCTGGACAGACTGGAACCACCTGCCGAGCACTCCGGAACCACCTGCTCGACTCGCACGACCCACGTGCTGGACACGCCAAAATGAACTTTCGGCTACACCAGAACCACTTACCCGACACTCCAGAATCACCTGCCTGGCATGCCAGAACCACCTCTCACACGTTCCAGAAGCACGTGCCGGACATGCCGGAACGACCGATCGGACAGAACGGAACCACCTGCCAGACACGCCGGAACCACCTGCTGAACACGCCACAGCCACCTGCTCGACTCGCCGGATCCACCGGCCGGACAGGCCAATATCAACTGCTGGCTATGCCAGAACCACCTGGGGGACAGTCCGGAATCACCTGCCAGCCATGGCGGAACCACCTCTCAGACGTACAAGAACCACGTGCCGGACAAGCTGGAAACACTTACTGGACAGACTGGAACCACCTGCCGGCCACGCCTGAACCACCTGCCGAGCACGATGGAACCACCTGCCGGACACGCCAAAATCAACTGCGGGGTACACCAGAACCACTTGGAGAACTCTCCGGGATGACCTGCCGGGCATGCTGGAACCACCTCTCAGACGTACCAGAAGCACGTGGCGGACACCCCAGCACCACCTGCCGGACAGACCGCAACCACCTGCCGGACAGGCCGGAACCACCGGCTCGACCCGCCGGAACCACCGCCGGACATGCAAAATCACCTGCCGGCTACGCCAGAACCACTTGGAGAACACTCCGGAATCATCTGCCGGGCATGCCGGAACCACCTCTCAGACATGCCAGAACCACGTGCCAGTGACCCCGGAAGCACCTGCCGAGCACGCCGGAACCACCTGCTCGACTCGCCAGAACCACCTGCCGGACACGCCAAAATCACCTGCCGGCTACGCCACAACCACTCGGCAGGCACTCCGGTATCAGCTGCCGGGCATGCCGGAACCACCTCTCAGAGGTGCCAGAACCACATGCCGGAGAGACTGGAAGCAAGTGCCGAGCTCGCCGGAAACACCTGCTGTACATGCCGGAACCACCTGCCTGACAGTCCAAATTCATATGGGGGCTTTGCCAAAACCACTTGGTGGACACTCCAGAATCACCTGGAGGGCATGCCGGAACCACGTCATGGACAGACTGCAAACACCTGCCGGACACGCCAGAACCACCTTCTCGACTCGCCAGAACCACCTGCCGGACACGCCAAAATCACCTGCCGGCTACGCCACAACCAGTTGGTGAACACTTCGGAATCACCTGCCGCGCTTGCCGGAACCACCTGCCGGTCACGCCAAAATCACCTGCCGGCTACGCCAGAACCACTCAGCAGAGACTCCGGAACCACCTCCAGGACTGACCGGAATCACCTCCCGGACACGCCGGGACCACCTGCTTGACTCGCGAGAACCACCTGCCGGACATGCCAAAATCAACAGCCGGCTACTCCACAACCACTTGTCGGACACTCCAGAATCACCTGCCGGGCATGTTGGAACCACCTCTCAGAGGTGCCACAACAGCATGCTGGAGACTGCGGAAGCACCTGCTGAGAAGGCCGGAAGTTCCTGATCCACTCCACAGAACCACCTGCTGGACACGCCAAAATCACCTGCCGGCTACGCCACAACCAGTTGGTGAACACTTCGGAATCAACTGCCGGGCTTGCTGGAAGCACCTGCCGGTCACGCCAATATCACCTGCCAGCTACGCCAGAACCGCTTGGCGGACACTCCGGAAACACCTGTCGGGCCTGCCAGAACCACATCTCAGACGTGCCAGAACCATGTGCCCGAGATGCCGGAACCACACCCCGAACAGACTGAAACCACCTGCCAGACCCGCCTGAACCACCTGCCGAGCACACTGGAACCACCTGCTCGACTCGCCGGAAGCACCTACCTGACACGCAAAAACCACCGGCCGGGTATGCCAGAACCACTTGGTGGTCACTCCGGAATCATCTGCCAGACATGCCAGAAGCAGCTCTCAGACACACCAGAACAACCTGCCGGAGACGCCAGAAGCACCTGCTGAGCATGCCTGAGCCACGTGCTCGATTCGCAAGAAACACCTGCCAGACACGCCAAAATCACCTGCCTGCTACACCAGAAGCACTTGGCAGACAAGCCGGAATCACGTGAAGGGCATGCCGTCACAATCTCTCAGACGTCCCAGAACCTCGGGCCGGACACCCCAGAACACCCTGCCGGACAGACCGGAACCACCTGCCGGACACGCCGGAACAACCGGCGCGACTCGCCGGAACCACCCCCGGACATGCAAAAACACCTGCCGGCTACGCCAGAAACACTTGGCGAACACACCGGAATCACCTGCCGGGCATGTCGGAAGCACCTCTCAGACATGTCAGAACCACGTGCCAAGGACACCGGAAGCACCTGCCGAGCACGCCGGAACCACCTGCTCGACTCGCCAGAACCACCTGCCGCACACGCCAAAATCACCTGCCAGGTATGCCAGAACCACTTTGTGGACACTCCGAAATCATCTGCCGGACATGCCAGAACCAGCTCTCAGACACACCAGAACCACATGCCGGACACGCCGGAAGCACCTGCTGAGCATGCCTGAGCCACCTGCTCGACTCGCAAGAAACACCTGCCGGACACGCCAAAATCACCTGCCGAGTACGCCAGAACCACTTGGCGGACACTCCAGAATCACAGGTCGGGCATGCCGGAACCACCTCTCAGACTTGCCAGAACCATGTTCCGGACACGCCGGTACCACCTGCCGAGTATGCCGGAACCACCTGATCCACTCCCGAGGACCCCCTGCTGGACACGCCAGAATCACCTGCTGGCTACGCCAGAACCACTCGGCAGACACTCTGGAATAACCTGCCGGGCATGCCGGAACCACCTCTTAGACATGCCAGAAGGACGTGTCGGACACGCCGGAAACACCTACCGGACAGACCGGAACCACCTGCCAGACATCCCGGAACCACCTGCCGAGCACGCCAGAGCCGCCTGCTCCTTAGGCTGGAACCACCTGCCAGACAGGCCAAAATCAACAGCTGGCTATGCGAGAACCATCTGGCGGACAGTCCGGAATCCCCTGCCGGGCATGCAGGAACCACCTCTCTGATGTAACGGAACCACGAGCCGGACACGCTGGAACCACGTCCTGTTCAGTCTGTAACCACCTACCGAGCACTCTGGAACCACCTGCTCGACTCGCACGACCCACGTGCTGGACACGCCAAAATGAACTTTCGGCTACACCAGAACCACTTACCCGACACTCCAGAATCACCTGCCTGGCATGCCAGAACCACCTCTCACACGTTCCAGAAGCACGTGCCGGACATGCCGGAACGACCTATCGGACAGAACGGAACCACCTGCCAGACACGCCGGAACCACCTGCTGAACACGCCACAGGCACCTGCTCGACTCGCCGGATCCACCGGCCGGACAGGCCAATATCAACTGCTGGCTATGCCAGAACCACCTGGGGGACAGTCCGGAATCACCTGCCAGCCATGGCGGAACCACCTCTCAGACGTACAAGAACCACGTGCCGGACAAGCTGGAAACACTTACTGGACAGACTGGAACCACCTGCCGGCCACGCCTGAACCACCTGCCGAGCACGACGGAACCACCTGCTGGACACGCCAGAATCACCTGCGGGGTACACCAGAACCACTTACCCGACACTCCAGAATCACCTGCCTGGCATGCCAGAACCACCTCTCACACGTTCCAGAAGCACGTGCCGGACATGCCGGAACGACCGATCGGACAGAACGGAACCACCTGCCAGACACGCCGGAACCACCTGCTGAACACGCCACAGCCACCTGCTCGACTCGCCGGATCCACCGGCCGGACAGGCCAATATCAACTGCTGGCTATGCCAGAACCACCTGGGGGACAGTCCGGAATCACCTGCCAGCCATGGCGGAACCACCTCTCAGACGTACAAGAACCACGTGCCGGACAAGCTGGAAACACTTACTGGACAGACTGGAACCACCTGCCGGCCACGCCTGAACCACCTGCCGAGCACGATGGAACCACCTGCCGGACACGCCAAAATCAACTGCGGGGTACACCAGAACCACTTGGAGAACTCTCCGGGATGACCTGCCGGGCATGCTGGAACCACCTCTCAGACGTACCAGAAGCACGTGGCGGACACCCCAGCACCACCTGCCGGACAGACCGCAACCACCTGCCGGACAGGCCGGAACCACCGGCTCGACCCGCCGGAACCACCGCCGGACATGCAAAATCACCTGCCGGCTACGCCAGAACCACTTGGAGAACACTCCGGAATCATCTGCCGGGCATGCCGGAACCACCTCTCAGACATGCCAGAACCACGTGCCAGTGACCCCGGAAGCACCTGCCGAGCACGCCGGAACCACCTGCTCGACTCGCCAGAACCACCTGCCGGACACGCCAAAATCACCTGCCGGCTACGCCACAACCACTCGGCAGGCACTCCGGTATCAGCTGCCGGGCATGCCGGAACCACCTCTCAGAGGTGCCAGAACCACATGCCGGAGAGACTGGAAGCAAGTGCCGAGCTCGCCGGAAACACCTGCTGTACATGCCGGAACCACCTGCCTGACAGTCCAAATTCATATGGGGGCTTTGCCAAAACCACTTGGTGGACACTCCAGAATCACCTGGAGGGCATGCCGGAACCACGTCGTGGACAGACTGCAAACACCTGCCGGACACGCCAGAACCACCTTCTCGACTCGCCAGAACCACCTGCCGGACACGCCAAAATCACCTGCCGGCTACGCCACAACCAGTTGGTGAACACTTCGGAATCACCTGCCGCGCTTGCCGGAACCACCTGCCGGTCACGCCAAAATCACCTGCCGGCTACGCCAGAACCACTCAGCAGAGACTCCGGAACCACCTCCAGGACTGACCGGAATCACCTCCCGGACACGCCGGGACCACCTGCTTGACTCGCGAGAACCACCTGCCGGACATGCCAAAATCAACAGCCGGCTACTCCACAACCACTTGTCGGACACTCCAGAATCACCTGCCGGGCATGTTGGAACCACCTCTCAGAGGTGCCACAACAGCATGCTGGAGACTGCGGAAGCACCTGCTGAGAAGGCCGGAAGTTCCTGATCCACTCCACAGAACCACCTGCTGGACACGCCAAAATCACCTGCCGGCTACGCCACAACCAGTTGGTGAACACTTCGGAATCAACTGCCGGGCTTGCTGGAAGCACCTGCCGGTCACGCCAATATCACCTGCCAGCTACGCCAGAACCGCTTGGCGGACACTCCGGAAACACCTGTCGGGCCTGCCAGAACCACATCTCAGACGTGCCAGAACCATGTGCCCGAGATGCCGGAACCACACCCCGAACAGACTGAAACCACCTGCCAGACCCGCCTGAACCACCTGCCGAGCACACTGGAACCACCTGCTCGACTCGCCGGAAGCACCTACCTGACACGCAAAAACCACCGGCCGGGTATGCCAGAACCACTTGGTGGTCACTCCGGAATCATCTGCCAGACATGCCAGAAGCAGCTCTCAGACACACCAGAACAACCTGCCGGAGACGCCAGAAGCACCTGCTGAGCATGCCTGAGCCACGTGCTCGATTCGCAAGAAACACCTGCCAGACACGCCAAAATCACCTGCCTGCTACACCAGAAGCACTTGGCAGACAAGCCGGAATCACGTGAAGGGCATGCCGTCACAATCTCTCAGACGTCCCAGAACCTCGGGCCGGACACCCCAGAACACCCTGCCGGACAGACCGGAACCACCTGCCGGACACGCCGGAACAACCGGCGCGACTCGCCGGAACCACCCCCGGACATGCAAAAACACCTGCCGGCTACGCCAGAAACACTTGGCGAACACACCGGAATCACCTGCCGGGCATGTCGGAAGCACCTCTCAGACATGTCAGAACCACGTGCCAAGGACACCGGAAGCACCTGCCGAGCACGCCGGAACCACCTGCTCGACTCGCCAGAACCACCTGCCGCACACGCCAAAATCACCTGCCAGGTATGCCAGAACCACTTTGTGGACACTCCGAAATCATCTGCCGGACATGCCAGAACCAGCTCTCAGACACACCAGAACCACATGCCGGACACGCCGGAAGCACCTGCTGAGCATGCCTGAGCCACCTGCTCGACTCGCAAGAAACACCTGCCGGACACGCCAAAATCACCTGCCGAGTACGCCAGAACCACTTGGAGGACACTCCAGAATCACAGGTCGGGCATGCCGGAACCACCTCTCAGACTTGCCAGAACCATGTTCCGGACACGCCGGTACCACCTGCCGAGTATGCCGGAACCACCTGATCCACTCCCGAGGACCCCCTGCTGGACACGCCAGAATCACCTGCTGGCTACGCCAGAACCACTCGGCAGACACTCTGGAATAACCTGCCGGGCATGCCGGAACTACCTCTTAGACATGCCAGAAGGACGTGTCGGACACGCCGGAAACACCTACCGGACAGACCGGAACCACCTGCCAGACATCCCGGAACCACCTGCCGAGCACGCCGGAGCCGCCTGCTCCTTAGGCTGGAACCACCTGCCAGACAGGCCAAAATCAACAGCTGGCTATGCGAGAACCATCTGGCGGACAGTCCGGAATCCCCTGCCGGGCATGCAGGAACCACCTCTCAGATGTAACGGAACCACGAGCCGGACACGCTGGAACCACGTCCTGTTCAGTCTGTAACCACCTACCGAGCACTCTGGAACCACCTGCTCGACTCGCACGACTCACGTGCTGGACACGCCAAAATGAACTTTCGGCTACACCAGAACCACTTACCCGACACTCCAGAATCACCTGCCTGGCATGCCAGAACCACCTCTCACACGTTCCAGAAGCACGTGCCGGACATGCCGGAACGACCTATCGGACAGAACGGAACCACCTGCCAGACACGCCGGAACCACCTGCTGAACACGCCACAGGCACCTGCTTGACTCGCCGGATCCACCGGCCGGACAGGCCAATATCAACTGCTGGCTATGCCAGAACCACCTGGGGGACAGTCCGGAATCACCTGCCAGCCATGGCGGAACCACCTCTCAGACGTACAAGAACCACGTGCCGGACAAGCTGGAAACACTTACTGGACAGACTGGAACCACCTGCCGGCCACGCCTGAACCACCTGCCGAGCACGACGGAACCACCTGCTGGACACGCCAGAATCACCTGCGGGGTACACCAGAACCACTTACCCGACACTCCAGAATCACCTGCCTGGCATGCCAGAACCACCTCTCACACGTTCCAGAAGCACGTGCCGGACATGCCGGAACGACCGATCGGACAGAACGGAACCACCTGCCAGACACGCCGGAACCACCTGCTGAACACGCCACAGCCACCTGCTCGACTCGCCGGATCCACCGGCCGGACAGGCCAATATCAACTGCTGGCTATGCCAGAACCACCTGGGGGACAGTCCGGAATCACCTGCCAGCCATGGCGGAACCACCTCTCAGACGTACAAGAACCACGTGCCGGACAAGCTGGAAACACTTACTGGACAGACTGGAACCACCTGCCGGCCACGCCTGAACCACCTGCCGAGCACGATGGAACCACCTGCCGGACACGCCAAAATCAACTGCGGGGTACACCAGAACCACTTGGAGAACTCTCCGGGATGACCTGCCGGGCATGCTGGAACCACCTCTCAGACGTACCAGAAGCACGTGGCGGACACCCCAGCACCACCTGCCGGACAGACCGCAACCACCTGCCGGACAGGCCGGAACCACCGGCTCGACCCGCCGGAACCACCGCCGGACATGCAAAATCACCTGCCGGCTACGCCAGAACCACTTGGAGAACACTCCGGAATCATCTGCCGGGCATGCCGGAACCACCTCTCAGACATGCCAGAACCACGTGCCAGTGACCCCGGAAGCACCTGCCGAGCACGCCGGAACCACCTGCTCGACTCGCCAGAACCACCTGCCGGACACGCCAAAATCACCTGCCGGCTACGCCACAACCACTCGGCAGGCACTCCGGTATCAGCTGCCGGGCATGCCGGAACCACCTCTCAGAGGTGCCAGAACCACATGCCGGAGAGACTGGAAGCAAGTGCCGAGCTCGCCGGAAACACCTGCTGTACATGCCGGAACCACCTGCCTGACAGTCCAAATTCATATGGGGGCTTTGCCAAAACCACTTGGTGGACACTCCAGAATCACCTGGAGGGCATGCCGGAACCACGTCGTGGACAGACTGCAAACACCTGCCGGACACGCCAGAACCACCTTCTCGACTCGCCAGAACCACCTGCCGGACACGCCAAAATCACCTGCCGGCTACGCCACAACCAGTTGGTGAACACTTCGGAATCACCTGCCGCGCTTGCCGGAACCACCTGCCGGTCACGCCAAAATCACCTGCCGGCTACGCCAGAACCACTCAGCAGAGACTCCGGAACCACCTCCAGGACTGACCGGAATCACCTCCCGGACACGCCGGGACCACCTGCTTGACTCGCGAGAACCACCTGCCGGACATGCCAAAATCAACAGCCGGCTACTCCACAACCACTTGTCGGACACTCCAGAATCACCTGCCGGGCATGTTGGAACCACCTCTCAGAGGTGCCACAACAGCATGCTGGAGACTGCGGAAGCACCTGCTGAGAAGGCCGGAAGTTCCTGATCCACTCCACAGAACCACCTGCTGGACACGCCAAAATCACCTGCCGGCTACGCCACAACCAGTTGGTGAACACTTCGGAATCAACTGCCGGGCTTGCTGGAAGCACCTGCCGGTCACGCCAATATCACCTGCCAGCTACGCCAGAACCGCTTGGCGGACACTCCGGAAACACCTGTCGGGCCTGCCAGAACCACATCTCAGACGTGCCAGAACCATGTGCCCGAGATGCCGGAACCACACCCCGAACAGACTGAAACCACCTGCCAGACCCGCCTGAACCACCTGCCGAGCACACTGGAACCACCTGCTCGACTCGCCGGAAGCACCTACCTGACACGCAAAAACCACCGGCCGGGTATGCCAGAACCACTTGGTGGTCACTCCGGAATCATCTGCCAGACATGCCAGAAGCAGCTCTCAGACACACCAGAACAACCTGCCGGAGACGCCAGAAGCACCTGCTGAGCATGCCTGAGCCACGTGCTCGATTCGCAAGAAACACCTGCCAGACACGCCAAAATCACCTGCCTGCTACACCAGAAGCACTTGGCAGACAAGCCGGAATCACGTGAAGGGCATGCCGTCACAATCTCTCAGACGTCCCAGAACCTCGGGCCGGACACCCCAGAACACCCTGCCGGACAGACCGGAACCACCTGCCGGACACGCCGGAACAACCGGCGCGACTCGCCGGAACCACCCCCGGACATGCAAAAACACCTGCCGGCTACGCCAGAAACACTTGGCGAACACACCGGAATCACCTGCCGGGCATGTCGGAAGCACCTCTCAGACATGTCAGAACCACGTGCCAAGGACACCGGAAGCACCTGCCGAGCACGCCGGAACCACCTGCTCGACTCGCCAGAACCACCTGCCGCACACGCCAAAATCACCTGCCAGGTATGCCAGAACCACTTTGTGGACACTCCGAAATCATCTGCCGGACATGCCAGAACCAGCTCTCAGACACACCAGAACCACATGCCGGACACGCCGGAAGCACCTGCTGAGCATGCCTGAGCCACCTGCTCGACTCGCAAGAAACACCTGCCGGACACGCCAAAATCACCTGCCGAGTACGCCAGAACCACTTGGAGGACACTCCAGAATCACAGGTCGGGCATGCCGGAACCACCTCTCAGACTTGCCAGAACCATGTTCCGGACACGCCGGTACCACCTGCCGAGTATGCCGGAACCACCTGATCCACTCCCGAGGACCCCCTGCTGGACACGCCAGAATCACCTGCTGGCTACGCCAGAACCACTCGGCAGACACTCTGGAATAACCTGCCGGGCATGCCGGAACTACCTCTTAGACATGCCAGAAGGACGTGTCGGACACGCCGGAAACACCTACCGGACAGACCGGAACCACCTGCCAGACATCCCGGAACCACCTGCCGAGCACGCCGGAGCCGCCTGCTCCTTAGGCTGGAACCACCTGCCAGACAGGCCAAACTCAACAGCTGGCTATGCTAGAAACACCTGGCGGACAGTCGAAAATCACCTGCCTCGCATGCAGGAACCACCTCTCAGACGTAACAGAACCACGTTCCGGACACGCTGGAACCACATCCTGGACAGACTGGAACCACATGCCGAGCTCACCGGAACCACCGGCTCGACTCGCAGGACAATCGTGCCGGACACTCCAAAAGGAACTGCCGGCTACACCAGAACCACTTAACCGACACTCCAGAATCACCTGCCTGGCATGCCAGAACCACCTCTCAGACGTGCCAGAAGCACGTGCCGGACATGCCGGAACGACCTACGGGACAGACCGGAACCACCTGCCTGACATGCCGGAACCACCTGCCGAGCACGCCAGAGCCACCTGCTCCCCTTGCCGGAACCACCTGCCAGACAGGCCAAAATCAACAGCTGGCTGTGCGAGAACCACCTGGGGGACAGTCCGGAATCACCTGCCAGCCATGGCGGAACCACCTCTCAGACGTACCAGAACCACGTGCCGGACAATCTGGAAACACGTACTGGACAGACTGGAACCAGCTGCCGGCCACGCCTGAACCACCTGGCGAGCACGACGGAACAACCTGCCGGACACGCCAAAATGACCTGCAGGCTACTCCAGAACCACTTGGAGGACTCTCCGGGATGACCTGCCGGGCATGCTGGAACCACCTCTCAGACGTGCCAGAACCATGTGGCAGACAGTCCGGAATCACCTGTTGGGCATGTGGAACCACCTCAGAGACGTACCAGAACCACCTGCCGGACACGCCAAAATCACCTGCCAGCAACGCCAGAACCACTTGGCGGACACTCTGGAATCACCTGCCGGGCATGCCAGCACAACCTCTCAGAAGTGCCAGAAGCACGTGCCGGACTGGCCGGAACCATCTCCCGGACAGACTGGAACCACAGGAAACACTCGCCGGAACCACCTGCTTGACTCACCGGTCCCACCTGCAGGACACACCAAAATCACCTGCCCGCTACACCAGAACCACTTGGGGCACAAGCCGGAATCACGTGAAGGGCATGCCGGCACAACCTCACAGACGTGCCACAACCTCCTGCCGGACACCTCAGAACCACCTGCCAGACAGACTGCAACCACCTGCTGGACACGCGGGAACCACCGGCTCGACCCGCCGGAACCACTGCCAGACATGCAAAATCACCTGCCGGCTACACCAGAAGCACTTGGCAAACACTCCGGAATCACCTGCCGGGCATGCCCGAACCACCTCTCAGACATGCCAGAACCACGTGCCAATGACACCAGAAGCACCTGCCGAGCAAGCCGGAACCACCTGCTCGACTCGCCAGAACCACCTGCCAGTCATGCAAAAATCACCTGCCGGCTTCACCACAACCAGTTGGTGAACACTTCCCCATCACCTGCCGGGCTTGCTGGAACCACCTGCCGGTCATGTCAAAATCACCTGCCAACTACGCCAGAACCACTTGTCGACACTGCGGAAACACCTGTCGGGCCGGCCAGAACTACATCTCAGACGTGCCAGAACCTTGTGCGTGTGATGCCGGAACCACACCCCGAACAGACGGAGACCACCTGCCAGACCCGCCTGAACCACCTGCCGAGCACGCCGGAGCCACCTGTTCGACTCACCGGAAGCACCTGCCAGACAGGCCAAAATCAACAGCTGGCTATGCGAGAACCATCTGGCGGACAGTCCGGAATCACCTGCCTGGCATGCAGGAACCACCTCTCAGATGTAACGGAACCACGAGCCGGACACGCTGGAACCACGTCCTGGACAGACTGGAACCACCTGCCGAGCACTCCGGAACCACCTGCTCGACTCGCACGACCCACGTGCTGGACACGCCAAAATGAACTTTCGGCTACACCAGAACCACTTACCCGACACTCCAGAATCACCTGCCTGGCATGCCAGAACCACCTCTCACACGTTCCAGAAGCACGTGCCGGACATGCCGGAACGACCGATCGGACAGAACGGAACCACCTGCCAGACACGCCGGAACCACCTGCTGAACACGCCACAGCCACCTGCTCGACTCGCCGGATCCACCGGCCGGACAGGCCAATATCAACTGCTGGCTATGCCAGAACCACCTGGGGGACAGTCCGGAATCACCTGCCAGCCATGGCGGAACCACCTCTCAGACGTACAAGAACCACGTGCCGGACAAGCTGGAAACACTTACTGGACAGACTGGAACCACCTGCCGGCCACGCCTGAACCACCTGCCGAGCACGACGGAACCACCTGCTGGACACGCCAGAATCACCTGCGGGGTACACCAGAACCACATGGAGAACTCTCCGGGATGACCTGCCGGGCATGCTGGAACCACCTCTCAGACGTACCAGAAGCACGTGGCGGACACCCCAGCACCACCTGCCGGACAGACCGCAACCACCTGCCGGACACGCCGCAACCATCGGCTCGACCCGCCGGAGCCACCGCCGGACATGCAAACTCACCTGCCGGCTACGCCAGAACCACTTGGCGAACTCTCCGGAATCACCTGCCGGGCATGCCGGAACCACCTCTCAGACATGCCAGAACCACGTGCCAATGACCCCGGAAGCACCTGCCGAGTACGCCGGAACCACCTGCTCGACTCGCCAGAACCACCTGCCGGACACGCCAAAATCACCTGCCGGCTACGCCACAACCACTCGGCAGACACTCCGGTATCAGCTGCCGGGCATGCCGGAACCACCTCTCAGAGGTGCCAGAACCACATGCCGGAGAGACTGGAAGCAACTGCCGAACTCGCCGGAAACACCTGCTGGACATGCCGGAACCACCTGCCTGACAGTCCAAAATCATATGCCGGCTATGCCAAAACTACTTGGTGGATGCTCCAGAATCACCTGGAGGGCATGCCGGAACCACGTCATGGACAGACTGCAAACACCTGCCGGACACGCCAGAACCACCTTCTCGACTCGCCAGAACCACCTGCCGGACACGCCAAAATCACCTGCCGGCTACGCCACAACCAGTTGGTGAACACTTCGGAATCACCTGACGCGCTTGCCAGAACCACCTGCCGGTCACGCCAAAATCACCTGCCGGCTACGCCAGAACCGCTCGGCAGAGACTTCGGAACCACTTCTAGGACAGACAGGAATCACCTGCCGGACACGCCGGAACCACTCGGCAGAGACTCCGGAACCACCTCCAGGACAGACCGGAATCACCTGCCGGACACGCCGGAACCACCTGCTCGACTCGCCAGAACCACCTGCCGCACACGCCAAAATCACCTGCCAGGTATGCCAGAACCACTTTGTGGACACTCCGAAATCATCTGCCGGACATGCCAGAACCAGCTCTCAGACACACCAGAACCACATGCCGGACACGCCGGAAACACCTACCGGACAGACCGGAACCACCTGCCAGACATCCCGGAACCACCTGCCGAGCACACCGGAGCCGCCTGCTCGATAGGCCGGAACCACCTGCCAGACAGGCCAAAATCAACAGCTGGCTATGCTAGAACCACCTGGCGGACAGTCCAAAATCACCTGCCTGGCATGCAGGAACCACCTCTCAGACGTAACAGAACCACGTTCCGGACACGCTGGAACCACATCCTGGACAGACTGGAACCACCTGTCGAGCTCGACGGAACCACCTGCTCGACTGGCAGGACAATAGTGTAGGACACGCCAAAAGGAACTGCCGGCTACACCAGAACCACTTAACCGACACTCCAGAATCACCTGCCTGGCATGCCAGAACCACCTCTCAGACGTGCCAGTATCACGTGCCGAACATGCCGGGACGACCTACGGGACAGACCGGAACCACCTGCCTGACATGCCGGAACCACCTGCCGAGCACGCCAGAGCCACCTGCTCCCCTTGCCGGAACCACCTGCCAGACAGGTCAAAATCAACAGCTGGCTGTGCGAGAACCACCTGGGGGACAGTCCGGAATCACCTGCCAGCCATGGCGGAACCACCTCTCAGACGTACCAGAATCACGTGCCGGACAATCTTGAAACACGCACTGGACAGACTGGAACCACCTGCCGGCCAAGCCTGAACCACCTGCAGAGCACGACGGAACCACCTGCCGGACACGCCAAAATCACCTGCCGGCTACGCCACAACCAGTTGGTGAACACTTCGGAATCACCTGCCGCGCTTGCCGGAACCACCTGCCGGTCACGCCAAAATCACCTGCCGGCTACGCCAGAACCACTCGGCAGAGACTCCGGAACCACCTCCAGGACAGACCGGAATCACCTGCCAGACACGCCGGAACCACCTGCTCGACTCGCCAGAACCACCTGCCGGACACGCCAAAATCACATGCCGGCTACGCCACAACCAGTTGGTGAACACTTCGGAATCAACTGCCGGGCTTGCTGGAAGCACCTGCCGGTCACGCCAATATCACCTGCCAGCTACGCCAGAACCGCTTGGCGGACACTCCGGAAACACCTGTCGGGCCTGCCAGAACCACATCTCAGACGTGCCAGAACCATGTGCCCGAGATGCCGGAACCACACCCCGAACAGACTGAAACCACCTGCCAGACGCGCCTGAACCACCTGCCGAGCACACTGGAACCACCTGCTCGACTCGCCGGAACCACCTACCTGACATGCAAAAACCACCGGCCGGGTATGCCAGAACCACTTGGTGGTCACTCCGGAATCATCTGCCAGACATGCCAGAAGCAGCTCTCAGACACACCAGAACAACCTGCCGGAGACGCCAGAAGCACCTGCTGAGCATGCCTGAGCCACCTGCTCGACTCGCAAGAGACACCTGCCAGACACGACAAAATCACCTGCCTGCTACACCAGAAGCACTTGGCAGACAAGCCGGAATCACGTGAAGGGCATGCAGTCACAATCTCTCAGACGTGCCAGAACCTCGTGCCGGACACCCCAGAACACCCTGCCGGACAGACCGGAACCACCTGCCGGACACGCCGGAACCACCGGCGCGACTCGCCGGAACCACCCCCGGACATGCAAAATCACCTGCCGGCTACGCCAGAAACACTTGGCGAACACACCGGAATCACCTGCCGGGCATGTCGGAAGCACCTCTCAGACATGTCAGAACCACGTGCCAAGGACACCGGAAGCACCTGCCGAGCACGCCGGAACCACCTGCTCGACTCGCCAGAACCACCTGCCGCACACGCCAAAATCAGATGCCAGGTATGCCAGAACCACTTTGAGGACACTCCGAAATCATCTGCCGGACATGCCAGAACCAGCTCTCAGACGCACCAGAACCACATGCCGGACACGCCGGAAGCTCCTGCTGAGCATGCCTGAGCCACCTGCTCGACTCGCAAGAAACACCTGCCGGACACGCCAAAATCACCTGCCGAGTACGCCAGAACCACTTGGCGGACACTCCGGAATCACAGGTCGGGCATGCCGGAACCACCTCTCAGACTTGCCAGAACCATGTTCCGGACACGCCGGTACCACCTGCCGAGTATGCCGGAACCACCTGATCCACTCCCGAGGACCACCTGCTGGACACGCCAAAATCACCTGCTGGCTACGCCAGAAGCACTCGGCAGACACTCCGGAATAACCTGCCGGGCATGCCGGAACCACATCTTAGACATGCCAGAAGGACGTGTCGGACACGCCGGAAACACCTACCGGACAGACCGGAACCACCTGCCAGACATCCCGGAACCACTTGCTGAGCACGCTGGAGCCGCCTGCTCGATAGGCCGGAACCACCTGCCAGACAGGCCAAAATCAACAGCTGGCTATGCTAGAACCACCTGGGGGACAGTCCAGAATCACCTGCCAGCCATGGCGGAACCACCTCTCAGACGTACCAGAACCACGTGCCGGACAATCTGGAAACACGTACTGGACAGGTTGGAACCACCTGCTGGCCACGCCTTAACCACCTGCCGAGCACGACGGAACCACCTGCCGGACACGCCAAAATCACCTGCGGGCTACTCCACAACCACTTGGAGGACTCTCCGGGATGACCTGCCGGGCATGCTGGAACCACCTCTCAGACGCTCCAGAACCATGTGGCAGAGAGTCCAGAATCACCTGTTGGGCATGTGGAACCACCTCTGAGACGTACCAGAACCACCTGCCGGACACGCCAAAATCACCTGCCGGCTACGCCAGAACCACTTGGCGGACACTCCGGAATCACCTGCCGGGCATGCCAGCACAACCTCTCAGAAGTGCCAGAAGCACGTGCCGGACAGGCCGGAACCATCTCCCGGACAGACTGGAACCACAGGAAACACTCGCCGGAACCACCTGCTTGACTCACCGGTCCCACCTGCAGGACAGACCAAAGTCACCTGCCCGCTACACCAGAACCACTTGGGGGACAAGCCGGAATCACGTGAAGGGCATGCCGGCACAACCTCACAGACGTGAAAGAACCTCCTGCCGGACACCTCAGAACCACCTGCCAGACAGACTGCAACCACCTGCCGGACACGCGGGAACCACAGGCTCGACCCGCCGGAACCACTGCCAGACATGCAAAATCACCTGCCGGCTACACCAGAACCACTTGGCAAACACTCTGAAATCACCTGCCGGGCATGCCGGAACCACCTGCTCGACACTCCAGAACCACCTGCCAGTCATGCAAAAATCACCTGCCGGCTTCGCCACAACCAGTTGGTGAACACTTCCCCATCACCTGCCGGGCTTGCTGGAACCACCTGCCGGTCATGTCAAAATCACCTGCCAACTACGCCAGAACCACTTGTCGACACTGCGGAAACACCTGTCGGGCCTGCCAGAACTACATCTCAGACGTGCCAGAACCTTGTGCGTGTGATGCCGGAACGACACCCCGAACAGACGGAGACCACCTGCCAGACCCGCCTGAACCACCTGCCGAGCACGCCGGAGCCACCTGTTCGACTCACCGGAAGCACCTGCCAGACAGGCCAAAATCAACAGCTGGCTATGCGAGAACCATCTGGCGGACAGTCCGGAATCACCTGCCTGGCATGCAGGAACCACCTCTCAGATGTAACGGAACCACGAGCCGGACACGCTGGAACCACGTCCTGGACAGACTGGAACCACCTGCCGAGCACTCCGGAACCACCTGCTCGACTCGCACGACCCACGTGCTGGACACGCCAAAATGAACTTTCGGCTACACCAGAACCACTTACCCGACACTCCAGAATCACCTGCCTGGCATGCCAGAACCACCTCTCACACGTTCCAGAAGCACGTGCCGGACATGCCGGAACGACCGATCGGACAGAACGGAACCACCTGCCAGACACGCCGGAACCACCTGCTGAACACGCCACAGCCACCTGCTCGACTCGCCGGATCCACCGGCCGGACAGGCCAATATCAACTGCTGGCTATGCCAGAACCACCTGGGGGACAGTCCGGAATCACCTGCCAGCCATGGCGGAACCACCTCTCAGACGTACAAGAACCACGTGCCGGACAAGCTGGAAACACTTACTGGACAGACTGGAACCACCTGCCGGCCACGCCTGAACCACCTGCCGAGCACGACGGAACCACCTGCTGGACACGCCAGAATCACCTGCGGGGTACACCAGAACCACATGGAGAACTCTCCGGGATGACCTGCCGGTCATGCTGGAACCACCTCTCAGACGTACCAGAAGCACGTGGCGGACACCCCAGCACCACCTGCCGGACAGACCGCAACCACCTGCCGGACACGCCGCAACCATCGGCTCGACCCGCCGGAGCCACCGCCGGACATGCAAACTCACCTGCCGGCTACGCCAGAACCACTTGGCGAACTCTCCGGAATCACCTGCCGGGCATGCCGGAACCACCTCTCAGACATGCCAGAACCACGTGCCAATGACCCCGGAAGCACCTGCCGAGTACGCCGGAACCACCTGCTCGACTCGCCAGAACCACCTGCCGGACACGCCAAAATCACCTGCCGGCTACGCCACAACCACTCGGCAGGCACTCCGGTATCAGCTGCCGGGCATGCCGGAACCACCTCTCAGAGGTGCCAGAACCACATGCCGGAGAGACTGGAAGCAACTGCCGAACTCGCCGGAAACACCTGCTGGACATGCCGGAACCACCTGCCTGACAGTCCAAAATCATATGCCGGCTATGCCAAAACTACTTGGTGGATGCTCCAGAATCACCTGGAGGGCATGCCGGAACCACGTCATGGACAGACTGCAAACACCTGCCGGACACGCCAGAACCACCTTCTCGACTCGCCAGAACCACCTGCCGGACACGCCAAAATCACCTGCCGGCTACGCCACAACCAGTTGGTGAACACTTCGGAATCACCTGACGCGCTTGCCAGAACCACCTGCCGGTCACGCCAAAATCACCTGCCGGCTACGCCAGAACCGCTCGGCAGAGACTTCGGAACCACTTCTAGGACAGACAGGAATCACCTGCCGGACACGCCGGAACCACTCGGCAGAGACTCCGGAACCACCTCCAGGACAGACCGGAATCACCTGCCGGACACGCCGGAACCACCTGCTCGACTCGCCAGAACCACCTGCCGCACACGCCAAAATCACCTGCCAGGTATGCCAGAACCACTTTGTGGACACTCCGAAATCATCTGCCGGACATGCCAGAACCAGCTCTCAGACACACCAGAACCACATGCCGGACACGCCGGAAACACCTACCGGACAGACCGGAACCACCTGCCAGACATCCAGGAACCACCTGCCGAGCACACCGGAGCCGCCTGCTCGATAGGCCGGAACCACCTGCCAGACAGGCCAAAATCAACAGCTGGCTATGCTAGAACCACCTGGCGGACAGTCCAAAATCACCTGCCTGGCATGCAGGAACCACCTCTCAGACGTAACAGAACCACGTTCCGGACACGCTGGAACCACATCCTGGACAGACTGGAACCACCTGTCGAGCTCGACGGAACCACCTGCTCGACTGGCAGGACAATAGTGTAGGACACGCCAAAAGGAACTGCCGGCTACACCAGAACCACTTAACCGACACTCCAGAATCACCTGCCTGGCATGCCAGAACCACCTCTCAGACGTGCCAGTATCACGTGCCGAACATGCCGGGACGACCTACGGGACAGACCGGAACCACCTGCCTGACATGCCGGAACCACCTGCCGAGCACGCCAGAGCCACCTGCTCCCCTTGCCGGAACCACCTGCCAGACAGGTCAAAATCAACAGCTGGCTGTGCGAGAACCACCTGGGGGACAGTCCGGAATCACCTGCCAGCCATGGCGGAACCACCTCTCAGACGTACCAGAATCACGTGCCGGACAATCTTGAAACACGCACTGGACAGACTGGAACCACCTGCCGGCCAAGCCTGAACCACCTGCAGAGCACGACGGAACCACCTGCCGGACACGCCAAAATCACCTGCCGGCTACGCCACAACCAGTTGGTGAACACTTCGGAATCACCTGCCGCGCTTGCCGGAACCACCTGCCGGTCACGCCAAAATCACCTGCCGGCTACGCCAGAACCACTCGGCAGAGACTCCGGAACCACCTCCAGGACAGACCGGAATCACCTGCCAGACACGCCGGAACCACCTGCTCGACTCGCCAGAACCACCTGCCGGACACGCCAAAATCACATGCCGGCTACGCCACAACCAGTTGGTGAACACTTCGGAATCAACTGCCGGGCTTGCTGGAAGCACCTGCCGGTCACGCCAATATCACCTGCCAGCTACGCCAGAACCGCTTGGCGGACACTCCGGAAACACCTGTCGGGCCTGCCAGAACCACATCTCAGACGTGCCAGAACCATGTGCCCGAGATGCCGGAACCACACCCCGAACAGACTGAAACCACCTGCCAGACGCGCCTGAACCACCTGCCGAGCACACTGGAACCACCTGCTCGACTCGCCGGAACCACCTACCTGACATGCAAAAACCACCGGCCGGGTATGCCAGAACCACTTGGTGGTCACTCCGGAATCATCTGCCAGACATGCCAGAAGCAGCTCTCAGACACACCAGAACAACCTGCCGGAGACGCCAGAAGCACCTGCTGAGCATGCCTGAGCCACCTGCTCGACTCGCAAGAGACACCTGCCAGACACGACAAAATCACCTGCCTGCTACACCAGAAGCACTTGGCAGACAAGCCGGAATCACGTGAAGGGCATGCAGTCACAATCTCTCAGACGTGCCAGAACCTCGTGCCGGACACCCCAGAACACCCTGCCGGACAGACCGGAACCACCTGCCGGACACGCCGGAACCACCGGCGCGACTCGCCGGAACCACCCCCGGACATGCAAAATCACCTGCCGGCTACGCCAGAAACACTTGGCGAACACACCGGAATCACCTGCCGGGCATGTCGGAAGCACCTCTCAGACATGTCAGAACCACGTGCCAAGGACACCGGAAGCACCTGCCGAGCACGCCGGAACCACCTGCTCGACTCGCCAGAACCACCTGCCGCACACGCCAAAATCAGATGCCAGGTATGCCAGAACCACTTTGAGGACACTCCGAAATCATCTGCCGGACATGCCAGAACCAGCTCTCAGACGCACCAGAACCACATGCCGGACACGCCGGAAGCTCCTGCTGAGCATGCCTGAGCCACCTGCTCGACTCGCAAGAAACACCTGCCGGACACGCCAAAATCACCTGCCGAGTACGCCAGAACCACTTGGCGGACACTCCGGAATCACAGGTCGGGCATGCCGGAACCACCTCTCAGACTTGCCAGAACCATGGTCCGGACACGCCGGTACCACCTGCCGAGTATGCCGGAACCACCTGATCCACTCCCGAGGACCACCTGCTGGACACGCCAAAATCACCTGCTGGCTACGCCAGAAGCACTCGGCAGACACTCCGGAATAACCTGCCGGGCATGCCGGAACCAACTCTTAGACATGCCAGAAGGACGTGTCAGACACGCCGGAAACACCTACCGGACAGACCGGAACCACCTGCCAGACATCCCGGAACCACTTGCTGAGCACGCTGGAGCCGCCTGCTCGATAGGCCGGAACCACCTGCCAGACAGGCCAAAATCAACAGCTGGCTATGCTAGAACCACCTGGGGGACAGTCCAGAATCACCTGCCAGCCATGGCGGAACCACCTCTCAGACGTACCAGAACCACGTGCCGGACAATCTGGAAACACGTACTGGACAGGTTGGAACCACCTGCTGGCCACGCCTTAACCACCTGCCGAGCACGACGGAACCACCTGCCGGACACGCCAAAATCACCTGCGGGCTACTCCACAACCACTTGGAGGACTCTCCGGGATGACCTGCCGGGCATGCTGGAACCACCTCTCAGACGCTCCAGAACCATGTGGCAGAGAGTCCAGAATCACCTGTTGGGCATGTGGAACCACCTCTGAGACGTACCAGAACCACCTGCCGGACACGCCAAAATCACCTGCCGGCTACGCCAGAACCACTTGGCGGACACTCCGGAATCACCTGCCGGGCATGCCAGCACAACCTCTCAGAAGTGCCAGAAGCACGTGCCGGACAGGCCGGAACCATCTCCCGGACAGACTGGAACCACAGGAAACACTCGCCGGAACCACCTGCTTGACTCACCGGTCCCACCTGCAGGACAGACCAAAGTCACCTGCCCGCTACACCAGAACCACTTGGGGGACAAGCCGGAATCACGTGAAGGGCATGCCGGCACAACCTCACAGACGTGAAAGAACCTCCTGCCGGACACCTCAGAACCACCTGCCAGACAGACTGCAACCACCTGCCGGACACGCGGGAACCACAGGCTCGACCCGCCGGAACCACTGCCAGACATGCAAAATCACCTGCCGGCTACACCAGAACCACTTGGCAAACACTCTGAAATCACCTGCCGGGCATGCCGGAACCACCTGCTCGACACTCCAGAACCACCTGCCAGTCATGCAAAAATCACCTGCCGGCTTCGCCACAACCAGTTGGTGAACACTTCCCCATCACCTGCCGGGCTTGCTGGAACCACCTGCCGGTCATGTCAAAATCACCTGCCAACTACGCCAGAACCACTTGTCGACACTGCGGAAACACCTGTCGGGCCTGCCAGAACTACATCTCAGACGTGCCAGAACCTTGTGCGTGTGATGCCGGAACGACACCCCGAACAGACGGAGACCACCTGCCAGACCCGCCTGAACCACCTGCCGAGCACGCCGGAGCCACCTGTTCGACTCACCGGAAGCACCTGCCAGACAGGCCAAAATCAACAGCTGGCTATGCGAGAACCATCTGGCGGACAGTCCGGAATCACCTGCCTGGCATGCAGGAACCACCTCTCAGATGTAACGGAACCACGAGCCGGACACGCTGGAACCACGTCCTGGACAGACTGGAACCACCTGCCGAGCACTCCGGAACCACCTGCTCGACTCGCACGACCCACGTGCTGGACACGCCAAAATGAACTTTCGGCTACACCAGAACCACTTACCCGACACTCCAGAATCACCTGCCTGGCATGCCAGAACCACCTCTCACACGTTCCAGAAGCACGTGCCGGACATGCCGGAACGACCGATCGGACAGAACGGAACCACCTGCCAGACACGCCGGAACCACCTGCTGAACACGCCACAGCCACCTGCTCGACTCGCCGGATCCACCGGCCGGACAGGCCAATATCAACTGCTGGCTATGCCAGAACCACCTGGGGGACAGTCCGGAATCACCTGCCAGCCATGGCGGAACCACCTCTCACACGTACAAGAACCACGTGCCGGACAAGCTGGAAACACTTACTGGACAGACTGGAACCACCTGCCGGACACGCCTGAACCACCTGCCGAGCACGATGGAACCACCTGCCGGACACGCCAAAATCAACTGCGGGGTACACCAGAACCACTTGGAGAACTCTCCGGGATGACCTGCCGGGCATGCTGGAACCACCTCTCAGACGTACCAGAAGCACGTGGCGGACACCCCAGCACCACCTGCCGGACAGACCGCAACCACCTGCCGGACAGGCCGGAACCACCGGCTCGACCCGCCGGAACCACCGCCGGACATGCAAAATCACCTGCCGGCTACGCCAGAACCACTTGGAGAACACTCCGGAATCATCTGCCGGGCATGCCGGAACCACCTCTCAGACATGCCAGAACCACGTGCCAGTGACCCCGGAAGCACCTGCCGAGCACGCCGGAACCACCTGCTCGACTCGCCAGAACCACCTGCCGGACACGCCAAAATCACCTGCCGGCTACGCCACAACCACTCGGCAGGCACTCCGGTATCAGCTGCCGGGCATGCCGGAACCACCTCTCAGAGGTGCCAGAACCACATGCCGGAGAGACTGGAAGCAACTGCCGAACTCGCCGGAAACACCTGCTGTACATGCCGGAACCACCTGCCTGACAGTCCAAAATCATATGGGGGCTTTGCCAAAACCACTTGGTGGACACTCCAGAATCACCTGGAGGTCATGCCGGAACCACGTCGTGGACAGACTGCAAACACCTGCCGGACACGCCAGAACCACCTTCTCGACTCGCCAGAACCACCTGCCGGACACGCCAAAATCACCTGCCGGCTACGCCACAACCAGTTGGTGAACACTTCGGAATCACCTGCCGCGCTTGCCGGAACCACCTGCCGGTCACGCCAAAATCACCTGCCGGCTACGCCAGAACCACTCAGCAGAGACTCCGGAACCACCTCCAGAACTGACCGGAATCACCTGCCGGACACGCCGGGACCACCTGCTTGACTCGCGAGAACCACCTGCCGGACATGCCAAAATCAACAGCCGGCTACTCCACAACCACTTGTCGGACACTCCAGAGTCACCTGCCGGGCATGTTGGAACCACCTCTCAGAGGTGCCACAACAGCATGCTGGAGACCGCGGAAGCACCTGCTGAGAAGGCCGGAAGTTCCTGATCCACTCCACAGAACCACCTGCTGGACACGCCAAAATCACCTGCCGGCTACGCCACAACCAGTTGGTGAACACTTCGGAATCAACTGCCGGGCTTGCTGGAAGCACCTGCCGGTCACGCCAATATCACCTGCCAGCTACGCCAGAACCGCTTGGCGGACACTCCGGAAACACCTGTCGGGCCTGCCAGAACCACATCTCAGACGTGCCAGAACCATGTGCCCGAGATGCCGGAACCACACCCCGAACAGACTGAAACCACCTGCCAGACCCGCCTGAACCACCTGCCGAGCACACTGGAACCACCTGCTCGACTCGCCGGAACCACCTACCTGACACGCAAAAACCACCGGCCGGGTATGCCAGAACCACTTGGTGGTCACTCCGGAATCATCTGCCAGACATGCCAGAAGCAGCTCTCAGACACACCAGAACAACCTGCCGGAGACGCCAGAAGCACCTGATGAGCATGCCTGAGCCACGTGCTCGATTCGCAAGAAACACCTGCCAGACACGCCAAAATCACCTGCCTGCTACACCAGAAGCACTTGGCAGACAAGCCGGAATCACGTGAAGGGCATGCCGTCACAATCTCTCAGACGTGCCAGAACCTCGTGCCGGACACCCCAGAACACCCTGCCGGACAGACCGGAACCACCTGCCGGACACGCCGGAACAACCGGCGCGACTCGCCGGAACCACCCCCGGACATGCAAAATCACCTGCCGGCTACGCCAGAAACACTTGGCGAACACACCGGAATCACCTGCCGGGCATGTCGGAAGCACCTCTCAGACATGTCAGAACCACGTGCCAAGGACACCGGAAGCACCTGCCGAGCACGCCGGAACCACCTGCTCGACTCGCCAGAACCACCTGCCGCACACGCCAAAATCACCTGCCAGGTATGCCAGAACCACTTTGTGGACACTCCGAAATCATCTGCCGGACATGCCAGAACCAGCTCTCAGACACACCAGAACCACATGCCGGACACGCCGGAAGCTCCTGCTGAGCATGCCTGAGACACCTGCTCGACTCGCAAGAAACACCTGCCGGACACGCCAAAATCACCTGCCGAGTACGCCAGAACCACTTGGCGGACACTCCAGAATCACAGGTCGGGCATGCCGGAACCACCTCTCAGACTTGCCAGAACCATGTTCCGGACATGCCGGTACCACCTGCCGAGTATGCCGGAACCACCTGATCCACTCCCGAGGACCCCCTGCTGGACACGCCAGAATCACCTGCTGGCTACGCCAGAACCACTCGGCAGACACTCTGGAATAACCTGCCGGGCATGCCGGAACCGCCTCTTAGACATGCCAGAAGGACGTGTCGGACACGCCGGAAACACCTACCGGACAGACCGGAACCACCTGCCAGACATCCCGGAACCACCTGCCGAGCACGCCGGAGCCGCCTGCTCCTTAGGCTGGAACCACCTGCCAGACAGGCCAAAATCAACAGCTGGCTATGCGAGAACCATCTGGCGGACAGTCCGGAATCCCCTGCCAGGCATGCAGGAACCACCTCTCAGATGTAACGGAACCACGAGCCGGACACTCTGGAACCACGTCCTGTTCAGTCTGTAACCACCTACCGAGCACTCTGGAACCACCTGCTCGACTCGCACGACCCACGTGCTGGACACGCCAAAATGAACTTTCGGCTACACCAGAACCACTTACCCGACACTCCAGAATCACCTGCCTGGCATGCCAGAACCACCTCTCACATGTTCCAGAAGCACGTGCCGGACATGCCGGAACGACCGATCGGACAGAACGGAACCACCTGCCAGACACGCCGGAACCACCTGCTGAACACGCCACAGCCACCTGCTCGACTCGCCGGATCCACCGGCCGGACAGGCCAATATCAACTGCTGGCTATGCCAGAACCACCTGGGGGACAGTCCGGAATCACCTGCCAGCCATGGCGGAACCACCTCTCAGACGTACAAGAACCACGTGCCGGACAAGCTGGAAACACTTACTGGACAGACTGGAACCACCTGCCGGCCACGCCTGAACCACCTGCCGAGCACGACGGAACCACGTGCTGGACACGCCAGAATCACCTGCGGGGTACACCAGAACCACTTGGAGAACTCTCCGGGATGACCTGCCGGGCATGCTGGAACCACCTCTCAGACGTACCAGAAGCACGTGGCGGACACCCCAGCACCACCTGCCGGACAGACCGCAACCACCTGCCGGACACGCTGCAACCATCGGCTCGACCCGCCAGAGCCACCGCCGGACATGCAAACTCACCTGCCGGCTACGCCAGAACCACTTGGCGAACTCTCCGGAATCACCTGCCGGGCATGCCGGAACCACCTCTCAGACATGCCAGAACCACGTGCCAATGACCCCGGAAGCACCTGCCGAGTACGCCGGAACCACCTGCTCGACTCGCCAGAACCACCTGCCGGACACGCCAAAATCACCTGCCGGCTACGCCACAACCACTCGGCAGGCACTCCGGTATCAGCTGCCGGGCATGCCGGAACCACCTCTCAGAGGTGCCAGAACCACATGCCGGAGAGACTGGAAGCAACTGCCGAACTCGCCGGAAACACCTGCTGGACATGCCGGAACCACCTGCCTGACAGTCCAAAATCATATGCCGGCTATGCCAAAACTACTTGGTGGATGCTCCAGAATCACCTGGAGGGCATGCCGGAACCACGTCATGGACAGACTGCAAACACCTGCCGGACACGCCAGAACCACCTTCTCGACTCGCCAGAACCACCTGCCGGACACGCCAAAATCACCTGCCGGCTACGCCACAACCAGTTGGTGAACACTTCGGAATCACCTGACGCGCTTGCCAGAACCACCTGCCGGTCACGCCAAAATCACCTGCCGGCTACGCCAGAACCGCTCGGCAGAGACTTCGGAACCACTTCTAGGACAGACAGGAATCACCTGCCGGACACGCCGGAACCACTCGGCAGAGACTCCGGAACCACCTCCAGGACAGACCAGAATCACCTGCCGGACACGCCGGAACCACCTGCTCGACTCGCCAGAACCACCTGCCGCACACGCCAAAATCACCTGCCAGGTATGCCAGAACCACTTTGTGGACACTCCGAAATCATCTGCCGGACATGCCAGAACCAGCTCTCAGACACACCAGAACCACAAGCCGGACACGCCGGAAACACCTACCGGACAGACCGGAACCACCTGCCAGACATCCCGGAACCACCTGCCGAGCACACCGGAGCCGCCTGCTCGATAGGCCGGAACCACCTGCCAGACAGGCCAAAATCAACAGCTGGCTATGCTAGAACCACCTGGCGGACAGTCCAAAATCACCTGCCTGGCATGCAGGAACCACCTCTCAGACGTAACAGAACCACGTTCCGGACACGCTGGAACCACATCCTGGACAGACTGGAACCACCTGTCGAGCTCGACGGAACCACCTGCTCGACTGGCAGGACAATAGTGTAGGACACGCCAAAAGGAACTGCCGGCTACACCAGAACCACTTAACCGACACTCCAGAATCACCTGCCTGGCATGCCAGAACCACCTCTCAGACGTGCCAGTATCACGTGCCGAACATGCCGGGACGACCTACGGGACAGACCGGAACCACCTGCCTGACATGCCGGAACCACCTGCCGAGCACGCCAGAGCCACCTGCTCCCCTTGCCGGAACCACCTGCCAGACAGGTCAAAATCAACAGCTGGCTGTGCGAGAACCACCTGGGGGACAGTCCGGAATCACCTGCCAGCCATGGCGGAACCACCTCTCAGACGTACCAGAATCACGTGCCGGACAATCTTGAAACACGCACTGGACAGACTGGAACCACCTGCCGGCCAAGCCTGAACCACCTGCAGAGCACGACGGAACCACCTGCCGGACACGCCAAAATCACCTGCCGGCTACGCCACAACCAGTTGGTGAACACTTCGGAATCACCTGCCGCGCTTGCCGGAACCACCTGCCGGTCACGCCAAAATCACCTGCCGGCTACGCCAGAACCACTCGGCAGAGACTCCGGAAGCACCTCCAGGACAGACCGGAATCACCTGCCAGACACGCTGGAACCACCTGCTCGACTCGCCAGAACCACCTGCCGGACACGCCAAAATCACATGCCGGCTACGCCACAACCAGTTGGTGAACACTTCGGAATCAACTGCCGGGCTTGCTGGAAGCACCTGCCGGTCACGCCAATATCACCTGCCAGCTACGCCAGAACCGCTTGGCGGACACTCCGGAAACACCTGTCGGGCCTGCCAGAACCACATCTCAGACGTGCCAGAACCATGTGCCCGAGATGCCGGAACCACACCCCGAACAGACTGAAACCACCTGCCAGACGCGCCTGAACCACCTGCCGAGCACACTGGAACCACCTGCTCGACTCGCCGGAACCACCTACCTGACACGCAAAAACCACCGGCCGGGTATGCCAGAACCACTTGGTGGTCACTCCGGAATCATCTGCCAGACATGCCAGAAGCAGCTCTCAGACACACCAGAACAACCTGCCGGAGACGCCAGAAGCACCTGCTGAGCATGCCTGAGCCACCTGCTCGACTCGCAAGAGACACCTGCCAGACACGACAAAATCACCTGCCTGCTACACCAGAAGCACTTGGCAGACAAGCCGGAATCACGTGAAGGGCATGCAGTCACAATCTCTCAGACGTGCCAGAACCTCGTGCCGGACACCCCAGAACACCCTGCCGGACAGACCGGAACCACCTGCCGGACACGCCGGAACCACCGGCGCGACTCGCCGGAACCACCCCCGGACATGCAAAATCACCTGCCGGCTACGCCAGAAACACTTGGCGAACACACCGGAATCACCTGCCGGGCATGTCGGAAGCACCTCTCAGACATGTCAGAACCACGTGCCAAGGACACCGGAAGCACCTGCCGAGCACGCCGGAACCACCTGCTCGACTCGCCAGAACCACCTGCCGCACACGCCAAAATCAGATGCCAGGTATGCCAGAACCACTTTGAGGACACTCCGAAATCATCTGCCGGACATGCCAGAACCAGCTCTCAGACACACCAGAACCACATGCCGGACACGCCGGAAGCTCCTGCTGAGCATGCCTGAGCCACCTGCTCGACTCGCAAGAAACACCTGCCGGACACGCCAAAATCACCTGCCGAGTACGCCAGAACCACTTGGCGGACACTCCGGAATCACAGGTCGGGCATGCCGGAACCACCTCTCAGACTTGCCAGAACCATGGTCCGGACACGCCGGTACCACCTGCCGAGTATGCCGGAACCACCTGATCCACTCCCGAGGACCACCTGCTGGACACGCCAAAATCACCTGCTGGCTACGCCAGAAGCACTCGGCAGACACTCCGGAATAACCTGCCGGGCATGCCGGAACCAACTCTTAGACATGCCAGAAGGACGTGTCGGACACGCCGGAAACACCTACCGGACAGACCGGAACCACCTGCCAGACATCCCGGAACCACTTGCTGAGCACGCTGGAGCCGCCTGCTCGATAGGCCGGAACCACCTGCCAGACAGGCCAAAATCAACAGCTGGCTATGCTAGAACCACCTGGGGGACAGTCCAGAATCACCTGCCAGCCATGGCGGAACCACCTCTCAGACGTACCAGAACCACGTGCCGGACAATCTGGAAACACGTACTGGACAGGTTGGAACCACCTGCTGGCCACGCCTTAACCACCTGCCGAGCACGACGGAACCACCTGCCGGACACGCCAAAATCACCTGCGGGCTACTCCACAACCACTTGGAGGACTCTCCGGGATGACCTGCCGGGCATGCTGGAACCACCTCTCAGACGCTCCAGAACCATGTGGCAGAGAGTCCAGAATCACCTGTTGGGCATGTGGAACCACCTCTGAGACGTACCAGAACCACCTGCCGGACACGCCAAAATCACCTGCCGGCTACGCCAGAACCACTTGGCGGACACTCCGGAATCACCTGCCGGGCATGCCAGCACAACCTCTCAGAAGTGCCAGAAGCACGTGCCGGACAGGCCGGAACCATCTCCCGGACAGACTGGAACCACAGGAAACACTCGCCGGAACCACCTGCTTGACTCACCGGTCCCACCTGCAGGACAGACCAAAGTCACCTGCCCGCTACACCAGAACCACTTGGGGGACAAGCCGGAATCACGTGAAGGGCATGCCGGCACAACCTCACAGACGTGAAAGAACCTCCTGCCGGACACCTCAGAACCACCTGCCAGACAGACTGCAACCACCTGCCGGACACGCGGGAACCACAGGCTCGACCCGCCGGAACCACTGCCAGACATGCAAAATCACCTGCCGGCTACACCAGAACCACTTGGCAAACACTCTGAAATCACCTGCCGGGCATGCCGGAACCACCTGCTCGACACTCCAGAACCACCTGCCAGTCATGCAAAAATCACCTGCCGGCTTCGCCACAACCAGTTGGTGAACACTTCCCCATCACCTGCCGGGCTTGCTGGAACCACCTGCCGGTCATGTCAAAATCACCTGCCAACTACGCCAGAACCACTTGTCGACACTGCGGAAACACCTGTCGGGCCTGCCAGAACTACATCTCAGACGTGCCAGAACCTTGTGCGTGTGATGCCGGAACCACACCCCGAACAGACGGAGACCACCTGCCAGACCCGCCTGAACCACCTGCCGAGCACGCCGGAGCCACCTGTTCGACTCACCGGAAGCACCTGCCAGACAGGCCAAAATCAACAGCTGGCTATGCGAGAACCATCTGGCGGACAGTCCGGAATCACCTGCCTGGCATGCAGGAACCACCTCTCAGATGTAACGGAACCACGAGCCGGACACGCTGGAACCACGTCCTGGACAGACTGGAACCACCTGCCGAGCACTCCGGAACCACCTGCTCAACTCGCACGACCCACGTGCTGGACACGCCAAAATGAACTTTCGGCTACACCAGAACAACTTACCCGACACTCCAGAATCACCTGCCTGGCATGCCAGAACCACCTCTCACACGTTCCAGAAGCACGTGGCGGACATGCCGGAACGACCGATCGGACAGAACGGAACCACCTGCCAGACACGCCGGAACCACCTGCTGAACACGCCACAGCCACCTGCTCGACTCGCCGGATCCACCGGCCGGACAGGCCAATATCAACTGCTGGCTATGCCAGAACCACCTGGGGGACAGTCCGGAATCACCTGCCAGCCATGGCGGAACCACCTCTCACACGTACAAGAACCACGTGCCGGACAAGCTGGAAACACTTACTGGACAGACTGGAACCACCTGCCGGCCACGCCTGAACCACCTGCCGAGCACGATGGAACCACCTGCCGGACACGCCAAAATCAACTGCGGGGTACACCAGAACCACTTGGAGAACTCTCCGGGATGACCTGCCGGGCATGCTGGAACCACCTCTCAGACGTACCAGAAGCACGTGGCGGACACCCCAGCACCACCTGCCGGACAGACCGCAACCACCTGCCGGACAGGCCGGAACCACCGGCTCGACCCGCCGGAACCACCGCCGGACATGCAAAATCACCTGCCGGCTACGCCAGAACCACTTGGAGAACACTCCGGAATCATCTGCCGGGCATGCCGGAACCACCTCTCAGACATGCCAGAACCACGTGCCAGTGACCCCGGAAGCACCTGCCGAGCACGCCGGAACCACCTGCTCGACTCGCCAGAACCACCTGCCGGACACGCCAAAATCACCTGCCGGCTACGCCACAACCACTCGGCAGGCACTCCGGTATCAGCTGCCGGGCATGCCGGAACCACCTCTCAGAGGTGCCAGAACCACATGCCGGAGAGACTGGAAGCAACTGCCGAACTCGCCGGAAACACCTGCTGTACATGCCGGAACCACCTGCCTGACAGTCCAAATTCATATGGGGGCTTTGCCAAAACCACTTGGTGGACACTCCAGAATCACCTGGAGGGCATGCCGGAACCACGTCGTGGACAGACTGCAAACACCTGCCGGACACGCCGGAACCACCTTCTCGACTCGCCAGAACCACCTGCCGGACACGCCAAAATCACCTGCCGGCTACGCCAGAACCACTCAGCAGAGACTCCGGAACCACGTCCAGGACAGACCGGAATCACCTGCCGGACACGCCGGGACCACCTGCTTGACTCGCCAGAACCACCTGCCGGACACGCCAAAATCACCAGCCGGCTACTCCACAACCACTTGTCGGACACTCCAGAATCACCTGCCGGGCATGTTGGAACCACCTCTCAGAGGTGCCTCAACAACATGCTGGAGACTGCGGAAGCACCTGCTGAGAAGGCCGGAAGTTCCTGATCCACTCCACAGAACCACCTGCTGGACACGCCAAAATCACCTGCCGGCTACGCCACAACCAGTTGGTGAACACTTCGGAATCAACTGCCGGGCTTGCTGGAAGCACCTGCCGGTCACACCAATATCACCTGCCGGCTACGCCACAACCACTCGGCAGGCACTCCGGTATCAGCTGCCGGGCATGCCGGAACCACCTCTCAGAGGTGCCAGAACCACATGCCGGAGAGACTGGAAGCAACTGCCGAACTCGCCGGAAACACCTGCTGGACATGCCGGAACCACCTGCCTGACAGTCCAAAATCATATGCCGGCTATGCCAAAACTACTTGGTGGATGCTCCAGAATCACCTGGAGGGCATGCCGGAACCACGTCATGGACAGACTGCAAACACCTGCCGGACACGCCAGAACCACCTTCTCGACTCTCCAGAACCACCTGCCGGACACGCCAAAATCACCTGCCGGCTACGCCACAACCAGTTGGTGAACACTTCGGAATCACCTGCCGCGCTTGCCGGAACCACCTGCCGGTCACGCCAAAATCACCTGCTGGCTACGCCAGAACCACTCGGCAGAGACTCCGGAACCACCTCCAGGACAGACCGGAATCACCTGCCGCACACGCCGGAACCACCTGCTCGACTCGCCAGAACCACCTGCCGGACACGCCAAAATCACCTGCCGGCTACGCCAGAAGCACTCGGCAGAGACTCCGGAACCACCTCCAGGACAGACCTTAATCACCTGCCGGACACGCCGGAACCACCTGCTCGACTCGCCAGAACCACCTGCCGGACACGCCAAAATCACCTGCCGGCTACGCCACAACCAGTTGGTGAACACTTCGGAATCAACTACCGGGCTTGCTGGAAGCACCTGCCGGTCACGCCAATATCACCTGCCAGCTACGCCAGAACCGCTTGGCCGACACTGCGGAAACACCTGTCGGGCCTGATAGAACCACATCTCAGACGTGCCAGAACCATGTGCCCGAGATGCCGGAACCGCACCCCGAACAGACTGAAACCACCTGCCAGACCCGCCTGAACCACCTGCCGAACACACTGGAACCACCTGCTCGACTCGCCGGAACCACCTACCTGACACGCAAGAACCACCGGCCGGGTATGCCAGAACCACTTGGTGGTCACTCCGGAATCATCTGCCAGACATGCCAGAAGCAGCTCTCAGACACACCAGAACAACCTGCCGGAGACGCCAGAAGCACCTGCTGAGCATGCCTGAGCCACCTGCTCGACTCGCAAGAAACACCTGCCACACACGCCAAAATCACCTGCCTGCTACACCAGAAGCACTTGGCAGACAAGCCGGAATCACGTGAAGGGCATGCCGTCACAATCTCTCAGACGTGCCAGAACCTCGTGCCGGACACCCCAGAACACCCTGCCGGACAGACCGGAACAACCTGCCGGACACGCCGGAACCACCGGCGCGACTCGCCGGAACCACCCCCGGACATGCAAAATCACCTGCCGGCTACGCCAGAAACACTTGGCGAACACACCGGAATCACATGCCGGGCATGTCGGAAGCACCTCTCAGACATGTCAGAACCACGTGCCAAGGACACCGGAAGCACCTGCCGAGCATGCCGGAACCACCTGCTCGACTCGCCAGAACCACCTGCCAGTCATGCAAAAATCACCTGCCGGCTTCGCCACAACCAGTTGGTGAACACTTCCCCATCACCTGCCGGGCTTGCTGGAACCACCTGCCGGTCATGTCAAAATCACCTGCCAACTACGCCAGAACCACTTGTCGACACTGCGGAAACACCTGTCGGGCCGGCCAGAACTACATCTCAGACGTGCCAGAACCTTGTGCGTGTGATGCCGGAACCACACCCCGAACAGACGGAGACCACCTGCCGGACCTGCCTGAACCACCTGCCGAGCACGCCGGAGCCACCTGTTCGACTCACCGGAAGCAACTGCCAGACAGGCCAAAATCAACAGCTGGCTATGCGAGAACCATCTGGCGGACAGTCCGGAATCACCTGCCGGGCATGCAGGAACCACCTCTCAGATGTAATGGAACCACGAGCCGGACACGCTGGAACCACGTCCTGCACAGACTGGAACCACCTGCCGAGCACTCCGGAACCACCTGCTCGACTCGCACGACCCACGTGCTGGACACGCCAAAATGAACTTTCGGCTACACCAGAACCACTTACCCGACACTCCAGAATCACCTGCCTGGCATGCCAGAACCACCTCTCACACGTTCCAGAAGCACGTGCCGGACATGCCGGAACGACCTACGGGACAGACCGGAACCACCAGCCAGACACGCCGGAACCACCTGCTGAACACGCCACAGCCACCTGCTCGACTCGGCGGATCCACCGGCCGGACAGGCCAATATCAACTACCTGCTATGCCAGAACCACCTGGGGGACAGTCCGGAATCACCTTCCAGCCATGGCGGAACCACCTCTCAAACGTACAAGAACCACGTGCCGGACAAGCTGGAAACACTTACTGGACAGACTGGAACCACCTGCCGGCCACGCCTGAACCACCTGCCGAGCACCATGGAACCACCTGCCGGACACGCCAAAATCACCTGCGGGCTACACCAGAACCACATGGAGAACTCTCCGGGATGACCTGCCGGGCATGCTGGAACCACATCTCAGACGTACCTGAAGCACGTGGCGGACACCCCAGCACCACCTGCCGGACAGGCCGCCACCACCTGCCGGACAGGCCGGAACCACCGGCTCGACCCGCCGGAACCACCGCCGGACATGCAAAATCACCTGCCGGCTACGCCAGAACCACTTGGCGAACACTCCGGAATCACCTGCCGGGCATGCCGGAACCACCTCTCAGACATGCCAGAACCACGTGCCAATGACCCCGGAAGCACCTGCCGAGCATGCCGGAACCACCTGCTCGGCTCGCCAGAACCACCTGCCGGACACGCCAAAATCACCTGCCGGCTACGCCGCAACCACTCGGCAGGCACTCCGGTATCAGCTGCCGGGCATGCCGGAACCACCTCTCAGAGGTGCCAGAACCACATGCCGGAGAGACTGGAAGCAACTGCCGAACTCGCCGGAAACACCTGCTGGACATGCCGGAACCACCTGCCTGACAGTCCAAAATCATATGCCGGCTATGCCAAAACCACTTGGTGGACACTCCAGAATCACCTGGAGGGCATGCCGGAACCACGTCATGGACAGACTGCAAACACCTGCCGGACACGCCAGAACCACCTTCTCGACTCACCAGAACCACCTGCCGGACACGCCAAAATCACCTGCCGGCTACGCCACAACCAGTTGGTGAACACTTCGGAATCACCTGCCGCGCTTGCCGGAACCACCTGCCGGTCACGGCAAAATCACCTGCCGGCTACGCCAGAAGCACTCGGCTGAGACTCCGGAACCAACTCCAGGACAGACCGGAATCACCTGACGGACACGCCGGGACCACCTGCTTGACTCGCGAGAACCACCAGCCGGACACGCCAAAATCACCAGCCGGCTACTCCACAACCACTTGTCGGACACTCCAGAATCACCTGCCGGGCATGTTGGAACCACCTCTCAGAGGTGCCACAACAACATGCTGGAGACTTTGGAAGCACCTGCTGAGAAGGCCAGAAGTTCCTGATCCACTCCACAGAACCACCTGCTGGAAACGCCAAAATCACCTGCCGGCTACGCCACAACCAGTTGGTGAACACTTCGGAATCAACTGCCGGGCTTGCTGGAAGCACCTGCCGGTCACGCCAATATCACCTGCCAGCTACGCCACAACCGCTTGGCGGACACTCCGGAAACACCTGTCGGGCCTGCCAGAACCACATCTCAGACGTGCCAAAACCATGTGCCCGAGATGCTGGAACCACACCCCGAACAGACTGAAACCACCTGCCAGACCCGCCTGAACCACCTCCCGAGCACACTGGAACCACCTGCTCGACTCGCCGGAACCACCTACCTGACACGCAAAAACCACCGGCCGGGTATGCCAGAACCACTTGGTGGTCACTCCGGAATCATCTGCCAGACATGCCAGAAGCAGCTCTCAGACACACCAGAACAACATGCCGGAGACGCCAGCAGCACCTGCTGAGCACGCCTGAGCCACCTGCTCGACTCGCAAGAAACACCTGCCAGACACGCCAAAATCACCTGCCTGCTACACCAGAAGCACTTGGCATACAAGCCGGAATCACGTGAAGGGCATGCCGTCACAATCTCTCAGACGTGCCAGAACCTCGTGCCGGACACCCCAGAACACCCTGACGGACAGACCGGAACCACCTGCCGGACACGCCGGAACCACCGGCGCGACTCGCCGGAACCACCCCCGGACATGCAAAATCACCTGCCGGCTACGCCAGAAACACTTGGCGAACACACCGGAATCAGCTGCCAGGCATGTCGGAAGCACCTCTCAGACATGTCAGAACCACGTGCCAAGGACACCGGAAGCACCTGCCGAGCACGCCGGAACCACCTGCTCGACTCGCCAGAACCACCTGCCGCACACGCCAAAATCACCTGCCAGGTATGCCAGAACCACTTTGTGGACACTCCGAAATCATCTGCCGGACATGCCAGAACCAGCTCTCAGACACACCAGAACCACATGCCGGACACGCCGGAAGCACCTGCTGAGCATGCCTGAGCCACCTGCTCGACTCGCAAGAAACACCTGCCGGACACGCCAAAATCACCTGCCGAGTACGCCAGAACCACTTGGCGGACACTCCGGAATCACAGGTCGGGCATGCCGGAACCACCTCTCAGACTTGCCAGAACCATGTTCCGGACACGCCGGTACCACCTGCCGAGTATGCCGGAACCACCTGATCCACTCCCGAGGACCACCTGCTGGACACGCCAAAATCACCTGCTGGCTACGCCAGAACCACTCGGCAGACACTCCGGAATAACCTGCCGGGCATGCCGGAACCACCTCTTAGACATGCCAGAAGGACGTGTCGGACACGCCGGAAACACCTACCGGACAGACCGGAACCACCTGCCAGACATCCCGGAACCACCTGCCGAGCACGCCGGAGCCGCCTGCTCGATAGGCCGGAACCACCTGCCAGACAGGCCAAAATCAACAGCTGGCTATGCTAGAACCACCTGGCGGACAGTCCAAAATCACCTGCCTGGCATGCAGGAACCACCTCTCAGACGTAACAGAACCACGTTCCGGACACGCTGGAACCACATCCTGGACAGACTGGAACCACCTGCCGAGCTCACCGGAACCACCTGCTCGACTGGCAGGACAATCGTGCCAGACATGCCAAAAGGAACTGCCGGCTACACCAGAACCGCTTAACCGACACTCCAGAATCACCTGCCTGGCATGCCAGAACCAACTCTCAGAGGTGCCAGAAGCACGTGCCGGACATGCCGGAACGACCTACGGGACAGACCGGAACCACCTGCCTGACATTCCGGAACCACCTGCCGAGCACGCCAGAGCCACCTGCTCCCCTTGCCGGAACCACCTGCCAGACAGGCCAAAATCAACAGCTGGCTGTGCGAGAACCATCTGGGGGACAGTCCGGAATCACCTGCCAGCAATGGCGGAACCACCTCTCAGACGTACCAGAACCACGTGCCGGACAATCTGGAAACACGTACTGGACAGACTGGAACCACCTGCCGGCCACGCCTGAACCACCTGCCGAGCACGACGGAACCACCTGCCGGACACGCCAAAATCACCTGCGGGCTACTCCACAACCACTTGGAGGACTCTCCGGGATGACCTGCCGGGCATGCTGGAACCACCTCTCAGACGCGCCAGAACCATGTGGCAGAGAGTCCGGAATCACCTGTTGGGCATGTGGAACCACCTCTGAGACGTACCAGAACCACCTGCCGGACACGCCAAAATCACCTGCCGGCTATGCCAGAACCACTTGGCGGACACTCCGGAATCAGCTGCCGGGCATGCCAGCACAACCTCTCAGAAGTGCCAGAAGCACGTGCCGGACAGGCTGGAAACATATCCCGGACAGACTGGAACCACAGGAAACACTCGCCGGAACCACCTGCTTGACTCACCGGTCCCACCTGCAGGACACACCAAAATCACCTGTCCGCTACACCAGAACCACTTGGGGGACAAGCCGGAATCACGTGAAGGGCATGCCGGCACAACCTCACAGACTCCCAGAACCTCCTGCCGGACACCTCAGAACCACCTGCCAGACAGACTGCAACCACCTGCCGGACACGCGGGAACCACAGGCTCGACCCGCCGGAACCACTGCCAGACATGCAAAATCACCTGCCGGCTACACCAGAACCACTTGGCAAACACTCTGGAATCACCTGCCGGGCATGCCGGAACCACCTCTCAGACATGCCAGAACCACGTGCCAATGACACCAGAAGCACCTGCCGAGCATGCCGGAACCACCTGCTCGACTCGCCAGAACCACCTGCCAGTCATGCAAAAATCACCTGCCGGCTTCGCCACAACCAGTTGGTGAACACTTCCACATCACCTGCCGGGCTTGCTGGAACCACCTGCCGGTCATGTCAAAATCACCTGCCAACTACGCCAGAACCACTTGTCGACACTGCGGAAACACCTGTCGGGCCGGCCAGAACTACATCTCAGACGTGCCAGAACCTTGTGCGTGTGATGCCGGAACCACACCCCGAACAGACGGAGACCACCTGCCAGAAACGCCTGAACCACCTGCCGAGCACGCCGGAGCCACCTGTTCGACTCACCGGAAGCACCTGCCAGACAGGCCAAAATCAACAGCTGGCTATGCGAGAACCATCTGGCGGACAGTCCGGAATCACCTGCCGGGCATGCAGGAACCACCTCTCAGATGTAACGGAACCACGAGCCGGACACGCTGGAACCACGTCCTGGACAGACTGGAACCACCTGCCGAGCACTCCGGAACCACCTGCTCGACTCGCACGACCCACGTGCTGGACACGCCAAAATGAACTTTCGGCTACACCAGAACCACTTACCCGACACTCCAGAATCACCTGCCTGGCATGCCAGAACCACCTCTCACACGTTCCAGAAGCACGTGCCGGACATGCCGGAACGACCTACGGGACAAACCGGAACCACCAGCCAGACACGCCGGAACCACCTGCTGACCACGCCACAGCCACCTGCTCGACTCGCCGGATCCACCGGCCGGACAGGCCAATACCAACTACCTGCTATGCCAGAACCACCTGGGGGACAGTCCGGAATCACCTGCCAGCCATGGTGGAACCACCTCTCAGACGTACAAGAACCACGTGCCGGACAAGCTGGAAACACTTACTGGACAGACTGGAACCACCTGCCGGCCACGCCTGAACCACCTGCCGAGCACCATGGAACCACCTGCCGGACACGCCAAAATCACCTGCGGGCTACACCAGAGCCACATGGAGTACTCTCCGGGATGACCTGCCGGGCATGCTGGAACCACATCTCAGACGTACCAGAAGCACGTGGCGGACACCCCAGCACCACCTGCCGGACAGGCCGCCACCACCTGCCGGACAGGCCGGAACCTCCGGCTCGACCCGCCGGAACCACCGCCGGACATGCAAAATCACCTGCCGGCTACGCCAGAACCACTTGGCGAACACTCCGTAATCACCTGCCGGGCATGCCGGAACCACCTCTCAGACATGCCACAACCACGTGCCAATGACCCCGGAAGCACCTGCCGAGCATGCCGGAACCACCTGCTCGACTCGCCAGAACCACCTGCCGGACACGCCAAAATCACCTGCCGGCTACGCCACAACCACTCGGCAGGCACTCCGGTATCAGCTGCCGGGCATGCCGGAACCACCTCTCAGAGGTGCCAGAACCACATGCCGGAGAGACTGGAAGCAACTGCCGAACTCGCCGGAAACACCTGCTGGACATGCCGGAACCACCTGCCTGACAGTCCAAAATCATATGCCGGCTATGCCAAAACTACTTGGTGGATGCTCCAGAATCACCTGGAGGGCATGCCGGAACCACGTCATGGACAGACTGCAAACACCTGCCGGACACGCCAGAACCACCTTCTCGACTCGCCAGAACCACCTGCCGGACACGCCAAAATCACCTGCCGGCTACGCCACAACCAGTTGGTGAACACTTCGGAATCACCTGACGCGCTTGCCAGAACCACCTGCCGGTCACGCCAAAATCACCTGCCGGCTACGCCAGAACCGCTCGGCAGAGACTTCGGAACCACTTCTAGGACAGACAGGAATCACCTGCCGGACACGCCGGAACCACTCGGCAGAGACTCCGGAACCACCTCCAGGACAGACCAGAATCACCTGCCGGACACGCCGGAACCACCTGCTCGACTCGCCAGAACCACCTGCCGCACACGCCAAAATCACCTGCCAGGTATGCCAGAACCACTTTGTGGACACTCCGAAATCATCTGCCGGACATGCCAGAACCAGCTCTCAGACACACCAGAACCACAAGCCGGACACGCCGGAAACACCTACCGGACAGACCGGAACCACCTGCCAGACATCCCGGAACCACCTGCCGAGCACACCGGAGCCGCCTGCTCGATAGGCCGGAACCACCTGCCAGACAGGCCAAAATCAACAGCTGGCTATGCTAGAACCACCTGGCGGACAGTCCAAAATCACCTGCCTGGCATGCAGGAACCACCTCTCAGACGTAACAGAACCACGTTCCGGACACGCTGGAACCACATCCTGGACAGACTGGAACCACCTGTCGAGCTCGACGGAACCACCTGCTCGACTGGCAGGACAATAGTGTAGGACACGCCAAAAGGAACTGCCGGCTACACCAGAACCACTTAACCGACACTCCAGAATCACCTGCCTGGCATGCCAGAACCACCTCTCAGACGTGCCAGTATCACGTGCCGAACATGCCGGGACGACCTACGGGACAGACCGGAACCACCTGCCTGACATGCCGGAACCACCTGCCGAGCACGCCAGAGCCACCTGCTCCCCTTGCCGGAACCACCTGCCAGACAGGTCAAAATCAACAGCTGGCTGTGCGAGAACCACCTGGGGGACAGTCCGGAATCACCTGCCAGCCATGGCGGAACCACCTCTCAGACGTACCAGAATCACGTGCCGGACAATCTTGAAACACGCACTGGACAGACTGGAACCACCTGCCGGCCAAGCCTGAACCACCTGCAGAGCACGACGGAACCACCTGCCGGACACGCCAAAATCACCTGCCGGCTACGCCACAACCAGTTGGTGAACACTTCGGAATCACCTGCCGCGCTTGCCGGAACCACCTGCCGGTCACGCCAAAATCACCTGCCGGCTACGCCAGAACCACTCGGCAGAGACTCCGGAAGCACCTCCAGGACAGACCGGAATCACCTGCCAGACACGCTGGAACCACCTGCTCGACTCGCCAGAACCACCTGCCGGACACGCCAAAATCACATGCCGGCTACGCCACAACCAGTTGGTGAACACTTCGGAATCAACTGCCGGGCTTGCTGGAAGCACCTGCCGGTCACGCCAATATCACCTGCCAGCTACGCCAGAACCGCTTGGCGGACACTCCGGAAACACCTGTCGGGCCTGCCAGAACCACATCTCAGACGTGCCAGAACCATGTGCCCGAGATGCCGGAACCACACCCCGAACAGACTGAAACCACCTGCCAGACGCGCCTGAACCACCTGCCGAGCACACTGGAACCACCTGCTCGACTCGCCGGAACCACCTACCTGACACGCAAAAACCACCGGCCGGGTATGCCAGAACCACTTGGTGGTCACTCCGGAATCATCTGCCAGACATGCCAGAAGCAGCTCTCAGACACACCAGAACAACCTGCCGGAGACGCCAGAAGCACCTGCTGAGCATGCCTGAGCCACCTGCTCGACTCGCAAGAGACACCTGCCAGACACGACAAAATCACCTGCCTGCTACACCAGAAGCACTTGGCAGACAAGCCGGAATCACGTGAAGGGCATGCAGTCACAATCTCTCAGACGTGCCAGAACCTCGTGCCGGACACCCCAGAACACCCTGCCGGACAGACCGGAACCACCTGCCGGACACGCCGGAACCACCGGCGCGACTCGCCGGAACCACCCCCGGACATGCAAAATCACCTGCCGGCTACGCCAGAAACACTTGGCGAACACACCGGAATCACCTGCCGGGCATGTCGGAAGCACCTCTCAGACATGTCAGAACCACGTGCCAAGGACACCGGAAGCACCTGCCGAGCACGCCGGAACCACCTGCTCGACTCGCCAGAACCACCTGCCGCACACGCCAAAATCAGATGCCAGGTATGCCAGAACCACTTTGAGGACACTCCGAAATCATCTGCCGGACATGCCAGAACCAGCTCTCAGACACACCAGAACCACATGCCGGACACGCCGGAAGCTCCTGCTGAGCATGCCTGAGCCACCTGCTCGACTCGCAAGAAACACCTGCCGGACACGCCAAAATCACCTGCCGAGTACGCCAGAACCACTTGGCGGACACTCCGGAATCACAGGTCGGGCATGCCGGAACCACCTCTCAGACTTGCCAGAACCATGGTCCGGACACGCCGGTACCACCTGCCGAGTATGCCGGAACCACCTGATCCACTCCCGAGGACCACCTGCTGGACACGCCAAAATCACCTGCTGGCTACGCCAGAAGCACTCGGCAGACACTCCGGAATAACCTGCCGGGCATGCCGGAACCAACTCTTAGACATGCCAGAAGGACGTGTCGGACACGCCGGAAACACCTACCGGACAGACCGGAACCACCTGCCAGACATCCCGGAACCACTTGCTGAGCACGCTGGAGCCGCCTGCTCGATAGGCCGGAACCACCTGCCAGACAGGCCAAAATCAACAGCTGGCTATGCTAGAACCACCTGGGGGACAGTCCAGAATCACCTGCCAGCCATGGCGGAACCACCTCTCAGACGTACCAGAACCACGTGCCGGACAATCTGGAAACACGTACTGGACAGGTTGGAACCACCTGCTGGCCACGCCTTAACCACCTGCCGAGCACGACGGAACCACCTGCCGGACACGCCAAAATCACCTGCGGGCTACTCCACAACCACTTGGAGGACTCTCCGGGATGACCTGCCGGGCATGCTGGAACCACCTCTCAGACGCTCCAGAACCATGTGGCAGAGAGTCCAGAATCACCTGTTGGGCATGTGGAACCACCTCTGAGACGTACCAGAACCACCTGCCGGACACGCCAAAATCACCTGCCGGCTACGCCAGAACCACTTGGCGGACACTCCGGAATCACCTGCCGGGCATGCCAGCACAACCTCTCAGAAGTGCCAGAAGCACGTGCCGGACAGGCCGGAACCATCTCCCGGACAGACTGGAACCACAGGAAACACTCGCCGGAACCACCTGCTTGACTCACCGGTCCCACCTGCAGGACAGACCAAAGTCACCTGCCCGCTACACCAGAACCACTTGGGGGACAAGCCGGAATCACGTGAAGGGCATGCCGGCACAACCTCACAGACGTGAAAGAACCTCCTGCCGGACACCTCAGAACCACCTGCCAGACAGACTGCAACCACCTGCCGGACACGCGGGAACCACAGGCTCGACCCGCCGGAACCACTGCCAGACATGCAAAATCACCTGCCGGCTACACCAGAACCACTTGGCAAACACTCTGAAATCACCTGCCGGGCATGCCGGAACCACCTGCTCGACACTCCAGAACCACCTGCCAGTCATGCAAAAATCACCTGCCGGCTTCGCCACAACCAGTTGGTGAACACTTCCCCATCACCTGCCGGGCTTGCTGGAACCACCTGCCGGTCATGTCAAAATCACCTGCCAACTACGCCAGAACCACTTGTCGACACTGCGGAAACACCTGTCGGGCCTGCCAGAACTACATCTCAGACGTGCCAGAACCTTGTGCGTGTGATGCCGGAACCACACCCCGAACAGACGGAGACCACCTGCCAGACCCGCCTGAACCACCTGCCGAGCACGCCGGAGCCACCTGTTCGACTCACCGGAAGCACCTGCCAGACAGGCCAAAATCAACAGCTGGCTATGCGAGAACCATCTGGCGGACAGTCCGGAATCACCTGCCTGGCATGCAGGAACCACCTCTCAGATGTAACGGAACCACGAGCCGGACACGCTGGAACCACGTCCTGGACAGACTGGAACCACCTGCCGAGCACTCCGGAACCACCTGCTCAACTCGCACGACCCACGTGCTGGACACGCCAAAATGAACTTTCGGCTACACCAGAACAACTTACCCGACACTCCAGAATCACCTGCCTGGCATGCCAGAACCACCTCTCACACGTTCCAGAAGCACGTGGCGGACATGCCGGAACGACCGATCGGACAGAACGGAACCACCTGCCAGACACGCCGGAACCACCTGCTGAACACGCCACAGCCACCTGCTCGACTCGCCGGATCCACCGGCCGGACAGGCCAATATCAACTGCTGGCTATGCCAGAACCACCTGGGGGACAGTCCGGAATCACCTGCCAGCCATGGCGGAACCACCTCTCACACGTACAAGAACCACGTGCCGGACAAGCTGGAAACACTTACTGGACAGACTGGAACCACCTGCCGGCCACGCCTGAACCACCTGCCGAGCACGATGGAACCACCTGCCGGACACGCCAAAATCAACTGCGGGGTACACCAGAACCACTTGGAGAACTCTCCGGGATGACCTGCCGGGCATGCTGGAACCACCTCTCAGACGTACCAGAAGCACGTGGCGGACACCCCAGCACCACCTGCCGGACAGACCGCAACCACCTGCCGGACAGGCCGGAACCACCGGCTCGACCCGCCGGAACCACCGCCGGACATGCAAAATCACCTGCCGGCTACGCCAGAACCACTTGGAGAACACTCCGGAATCATCTGCCGGGCATGCCGGAACCACCTCTCAGACATGCCAGAACCACGTGCCAGTGACCCCGGAAGCACCTGCCGAGCACGCCGGAACCACCTGCTCGACTCGCCAGAACCACCTGCCGGACACGCCAAAATCACCTGCCGGCTACGCCACAACCACTCGGCAGGCACTCCGGTATCAGCTGCCGGGCATGCCGGAACCACCTCTCAGAGGTGCCAGAACCACATGCCGGAGAGACTGGAAGCAACTGCCGAACTCGCCGGAAACACCTGCTGTACATGCCGGAACCACCTGCCTGACAGTCCAAATTCATATGGGGGCTTTGCCAAAACCACTTGGTGGACACTCCAGAATCACCTGGAGGGCATGCCGGAACCACGTCGTGGACAGACTGCAAACACCTGCCGGACACGCCGGAACCACCTTCTCGACTCGCCAGAACCACCTGCCGGACACGCCAAAATCACCTGCCGGCTACGCCAGAACCACTCAGCAGAGACTCCGGAACCACGTCCAGGACAGACCGGAATCACCTGCCGGACACGCCGGGACCACCTGCTTGACTCGCCAGAACCACCTGCCGGACACGCCAAAATCACCAGCCGGCTACTCCACAACCACTTGTCGGACACTCCAGAATCACCTGCCGGGCATGTTGGAACCACCTCTCAGAGGTGCCTCAACAACATGCTGGAGACTGCGGAAGCACCTGCTGAGAAGGCCGGAAGTTCCTGATCCACTCCACAGAACCACCTGCTGGACACGCCAAAATCACCTGCCGGCTACGCCACAACCAGTTGGTGAACACTTCGGAATCAACTGCCGGGCTTGCTGGAAGCACCTGCCGGTCACACCAATATCACCTGCCGGCTACGCCACAACCACTCGGCAGGCACTCCGGTATCAGCTGCCGGGCATGCCGGAACCACCTCTCAGAGGTGCCAGAACCACATGCCGGAGAGACTGGAAGCAACTGCCGAACTCGCCGGAAACACCTGCTGGACATGCCGGAACCACCTGCCTGACAGTCCAAAATCATATGCCGGCTATGCCAAAACTACTTGGTGGATGCTCCAGAATCACCTGGAGGGCATGCCGGAACCACGTCATGGACAGACTGCAAACACCTGCCGGACACGCCAGAACCACCTTCTCGACTCTCCAGAACCACCTGCCGGACACGCCAAAATCACCTGCCGGCTACGCCACAACCAGTTGGTGAACACTTCGGAATCACCTGCCGCGCTTGCCGGAACCACCTGCCGGTCACGCCAAAATCACCTGCTGGCTACGCCAGAACCACTCGGCAGAGACTCCGGAACCACCTCCAGGACAGACCGGAATCACCTGCCGCACACGCCGGAACCACCTGCTCGACTCGCCAGAACCACCTGCCGGACACGCCAAAATCACCTGCCGGCTACGCCAGAAGCACTCGGCAGAGACTCCGGAACCACCTCCAGGACAGACCTTAATCACCTGCCGGACACGCCGGAACCACCTGCTCGACTCGCCAGAACCACCTGCCGGACACGCCAAAATCACCTGCCGGCTACGCCACAACCAGTTGGTGAACACTTCGGAATCAACTACCGGGCTTGCTGGAAGCACCTGCCGGTCACGCCAATATCACCTGCCAGCTACGCCAGAACCGCTTGGCCGACACTGCGGAAACACCTGTCGGGCCTGATAGAACCACATCTCAGACGTGCCAGAACCATGTGCCCGAGATGCCGGAACCGCACCCCGAACAGACTGAAACCACCTGCCAGACCCGCCTGAACCACCTGCCGAACACACTGGAACCACCTGCTCGACTCGCCGGAACCACCTACCTGACACGCAAGAACCACCGGCCGGGTATGCCAGAACCACTTGGTGGTCACTCCGGAATCATCTGCCAGACATGCCAGAAGCAGCTCTCAGACACACCAGAACAACCTGCCGGAGACGCCAGAAGCACCTGCTGAGCATGCCTGAGCCACCTGCTCGACTCGCAAGAAACACCTGCCACACACGCCAAAATCACCTGCCTGCTACACCAGAAGCACTTGGCAGACAAGCCGGAATCACGTGAAGGGCATGCCGTCACAATCTCTCAGACGTGCCAGAACCTCGTGCCGGACACCCCAGAACACCCTGCCGGACAGACCGGAACAACCTGCCGGACACGCCGGAACCACCGGCGCGACTCGCCGGAACCACCCCCGGACATGCAAAATCACCTGCCGGCTACGCCAGAAACACTTGGCGAACACACCGGAATCACATGCCGGGCATGTCGGAAGCACCTCTCAGACATGTCAGAACCACGTGCCAAGGACACCGGAAGCACCTGCCGAGCATGCCGGAACCACCTGCTCGACTCGCCAGAACCACCTGCCAGTCATGCAAAAATCACCTGCCGGCTTCGCCACAACCAGTTGGTGAACACTTCCCCATCACCTGCCGGGCTTGCTGGAACCACCTGCCGGTCATGTCAAAATCACCTGCCAACTACGCCAGAACCACTTGTCGACACTGCGGAAACACCTGTCGGGCCGGCCAGAACTACATCTCAGACGTGCCAGAACCTTGTGCGTGTGATGCCGGAACCACACCCCGAACAGACGGAGACCACCTGCCGGACCTGCCTGAACCACCTGCCGAGCACGCCGGAGCCACCTGTTCGACTCACCGGAAGCAACTGCCAGACAGGCCAAAATCAACAGCTGGCTATGCGAGAACCATCTGGCGGACAGTCCGGAATCACCTGCCGGGCATGCAGGAACCACCTCTCAGATGTAATGGAACCACGAGCCGGACACGCTGGAACCACGTCCTGCACAGACTGGAACCACCTGCCGAGCACTCCGGAACCACCTGCTCGACTCGCACGACCCACGTGCTGGACACGCCAAAATGAACTTTCGGCTACACCAGAACCACTTACCCGACACTCCAGAATCACCTGCCTGGCATGCCAGAACCACCTCTCACACGTTCCAGAAGCACGTGCCGGACATGCCGGAACGACCTACGGGACAGACCGGAACCACCAGCCAGACACGCCGGAACCACCTGCTGAACACGCCACAGCCACCTGCTCGACTCGGCGGATCCACCGGCCGGACAGGCCAATATCAACTACCTGCTATGCCAGAACCACCTGGGGGACAGTCCGGAATCACCTTCCAGCCATGGCGGAACCACCTCTCAAACGTACAAGAACCACGTGCCGGACAAGCTGGAAACACTTACTGGACAGACTGGAACCACCTGCCGGCCACGCCTGAACCACCTGCCGAGCACCATGGAACCACCTGCCGGACACGCCAAAATCACCTGCGGGCTACACCAGAACCACATGGAGAACTCTCCGGGATGACCTGCCGGGCATGCTGGAACCACATCTCAGACGTACCTGAAGCACGTGGCGGACACCCCAGCACCACCTGCCGGACAGGCCGCCACCACCTGCCGGACAGGCCGGAACCACCGGCTCGACCCGCCGGAACCACCGCCGGACATGCAAAATCACCTGCCGGCTACGCCAGAACCACTTGGCGAACACTCCGGAATCACCTGCCGGGCATGCCGGAACCACCTCTCAGACATGCCAGAACCACGTGCCAATGACCCCGGAAGCACCTGCCGAGCATGCCGGAACCACCTGCTCGGCTCGCCAGAACCACCTGCCGGACACGCCAAAATCACCTGCCGGCTACGCCGCAACCACTCGGCAGGCACTCCGGTATCAGCTGCCGGGCATGCCGGAACCACCTCTCAGAGGTGCCAGAACCACATGCCGGAGAGACTGGAAGCAACTGCCGAACTCGCCGGAAACACCTGCTGGACATGCCGGAACCACCTGCCTGACAGTCCAAAATCATATGCCGGCTATGCCAAAACCACTTGGTGGACACTCCAGAATCACCTGGAGGGCATGCCGGAACCACGTCATGGACAGACTGCAAACACCTGCCGGACACGCCAGAACCACCTTCTCGACTCACCAGAACCACCTGCCGGACACGCCAAAATCACCTGCCGGCTACGCCACAACCAGTTGGTGAACACTTCGGAATCACCTGCCGCGCTTGCCGGAACCACCTGCCGGTCACGGCAAAATCACCTGCCGGCTACGCCAGAAGCACTCGGCTGAGACTCCGGAACCAACTCCAGGACAGACCGGAATCACCTGACGGACACGCCGGGACCACCTGCTTGACTCGCGAGAACCACCAGCCGGACACGCCAAAATCACCAGCCGGCTACTCCACAACCACTTGTCGGACACTCCAGAATCACCTGCCGGGCATGTTGGAACCACCTCTCAGAGGTGCCACAACAACATGCTGGAGACTTTGGAAGCACCTGCTGAGAAGGCCAGAAGTTCCTGATCCACTCCACAGAACCACCTGCTGGAAACGCCAAAATCACCTGCCGGCTACGCCACAACCAGTTGGTGAACACTTCGGAATCAACTGCCGGGCTTGCTGGAAGCACCTGCCGGTCACGCCAATATCACCTGCCAGCTACGCCACAACCGCTTGGCGGACACTCCGGAAACACCTGTCGGGCCTGCCAGAACCACATCTCAGACGTGCCAAAACCATGTGCCCGAGATGCTGGAACCACACCCCGAACAGACTGAAACCACCTGCCAGACCCGCCTGAACCACCTCCCGAGCACACTGGAACCACCTGCTCGACTCGCCGGAACCACCTACCTGACACGCAAAAACCACCGGCCGGGTATGCCAGAACCACTTGGTGGTCACTCCGGAATCATCTGCCAGACATGCCAGAAGCAGCTCTCAGACACACCAGAACAACATGCCGGAGACGCCAGCAGCACCTGCTGAGCACGCCTGAGCCACCTGCTCGACTCGCAAGAAACACCTGCCAGACACGCCAAAATCACCTGCCTGCTACACCAGAAGCACTTGGCATACAAGCCGGAATCACGTGAAGGGCATGCCGTCACAATCTCTCAGACGTGCCAGAACCTCGTGCCGGACACCCCAGAACACCCTGACGGACAGACCGGAACCACCTGCCGGACACGCCGGAACCACCGGCGCGACTCGCCGGAACCACCCCCGGACATGCAAAATCACCTGCCGGCTACGCCAGAAACACTTGGCGAACACACCGGAATCAGCTGCCAGGCATGTCGGAAGCACCTCTCAGACATGTCAGAACCACGTGCCAAGGACACCGGAAGCACCTGCCGAGCACGCCGGAACCACCTGCTCGACTCGCCAGAACCACCTGCCGCACACGCCAAAATCACCTGCCAGGTATGCCAGAACCACTTTGTGGACACTCCGAAATCATCTGCCGGACATGCCAGAACCAGCTCTCAGACACACCAGAACCACATGCCGGACACGCCGGAAGCACCTGCTGAGCATGCCTGAGCCACCTGCTCGACTCGCAAGAAACACCTGCCGGACACGCCAAAATCACCTGCCGAGTACGCCAGAACCACTTGGCGGACACTCCGGAATCACAGGTCGGGCATGCCGGAACCACCTCTCAGACTTGCCAGAACCATGTTCCGGACACGCCGGTACCACCTGCCGAGTATGCCGGAACCACCTGATCCACTCCCGAGGACCACCTGCTGGACACGCCAAAATCACCTGCTGGCTACGCCAGAACCACTCGGCAGACACTCCGGAATAACCTGCCGGGCATGCCGGAACCACCTCTTAGACATGCCAGAAGGACGTGTCGGACACGCCGGAAACACCTACCGGACAGACCGGAACCACCTGCCAGACATCCCGGAACCACCTGCCGAGCACGCCGGAGCCGCCTGCTCGATAGGCCGGAACCACCTGCCAGACAGGCCAAAATCAACAGCTGGCTATGCTAGAACCACCTGGCGGACAGTCCAAAATCACCTGCCTGGCATGCAGGAACCACCTCTCAGACGTAACAGAACCACGTTCCGGACACGCTGGAACCACATCCTGGACAGACTGGAACCACCTGCCGAGCTCACCGGAACCACCTGCTCGACTGGCAGGACAATCGTGCCAGACATGCCAAAAGGAACTGCCGGCTACACCAGAACCGCTTAACCGACACTCCAGAATCACCTGCCTGGCATGCCAGAACCAACTCTCAGAGGTGCCAGAAGCACGTGCCGGACATGCCGGAACGACCTACGGGACAGACCGGAACCACCTGCCTGACATTCCGGAACCACCTGCCGAGCACGCCAGAGCCACCTGCTCCCCTTGCCGGAACCACCTGCCAGACAGGCCAAAATCAACAGCTGGCTGTGCGAGAACCATATGGGGGACAGTCCGGAATCACCTGCCAGCAATGGCGGAACCACCTCTCAGACGTACCAGAACCACGTGCCGGACAATCTGGAAACACGTACTGGACAGACTGGAACCACCTGCCGGCCACGCCTGAACCACCTGCCGAGCACGACGGAACCACCTGCCGGACACGCCAAAATCACCTGCGGGCTACTCCACAACCACTTGGAGGACTCTCCGGGATGACCTGCCGGGCATGCTGGAACCACCTCTCAGACGCGCCAGAACCATGTGGCAGAGAGTCCGGAATCACCTGTTGGGCATGTGGAACCACCTCTGAGACGTACCAGAACCACCTGCCGGACACGCCAAAATCACCTGCCGGCTATGCCAGAACCACTTGGCGGACACTCCGGAATCAGCTGCCGGGCATGCCAGCACAACCTCTCAGAAGTGCCAGAAGCACGTGCCGGACAGGCTGGAAACATATCCCGGACAGACTGGAACCACAGGAAACACTCGCCGGAACCACCTGCTTGACTCACCGGTCCCACCTGCAGGACACACCAAAATCACCTGTCCGCTACACCAGAACCACTTGGGGGACAAGCCGGAATCACGTGAAGGGCATGCCGGCACAACCTCACAGACTCCCAGAACCTCCTGCCGGACACCTCAGAACCACCTGCCAGACAGACTGCAACCACCTGCCGGACACGCGGGAACCACAGGCTCGACCCGCCGGAACCACTGCCAGACATGCAAAATCACCTGCCGGCTACACCAGAACCACTTGGCAAACACTCTGGAATCACCTGCCGGGCATGCCGGAACCACCTCTCAGACATGCCAGAACCACGTGCCAATGACACCAGAAGCACCTGCCGAGCATGCCGGAACCACCTGCTCGACTCGCCAGAACCACCTGCCAGTCATGCAAAAATCACCTGCCGGCTTCGCCACAACCAGTTGGTGAACACTTCCACATCACCTGCCGGGCTTGCTGGAACCACCTGCCGGTCATGTCAAAATCACCTGCCAACTACGCCAGAACCACTTGTCGACACTGCGGAAACACCTGTCGGGCCGGCCAGAACTACATCTCAGACGTGCCAGAACCTTGTGCGTGTGATGCCGGAACCACACCCCGAACAGACGGAGACCACCTGCCAGAAACGCCTGAACCACCTGCCGAGCACGCCGGAGCCACCTGTTCGACTCACCGGAAGCACCTGCCAGACAGGCCAAAATCAACAGCTGGCTATGCGAGAACCATCTGGCGGACAGTCCGGAATCACCTGCCGGGCATGCAGGAACCACCTCTCAGATGTAACGGAACCACGAGCCGGACACGCTGGAACCACGTCCTGGACAGACTGGAACCACCTGCCGAGCACTCCGGAACCACCTGCTCGACTCGCACGACCCACGTGCTGGACACGCCAAAATGAACTTTCGGCTACACCAGAACCACTTACCCGACACTCCAGAATCACCTGCCTGGCATGCCAGAACCACCTCTCACACGTTCCAGAAGCACGTGCCGGACATGCCGGAACGACCTACGGGACAAACCGGAACCACCAGCCAGACACGCCGGAACCACCTGCTGACCACGCCACAGCCACCTGCTCGACTCGCCGGATCCACCGGCCGGACAGGCCAATACCAACTACCTGCTATGCCAGAACCACCTGGGGGACAGTCCGGAATCACCTGCCAGCCATGGTGGAACCACCTCTCAGACGTACAAGAACCACGTGCCGGACAAGCTGGAAACACTTACTGGACAGACTGGAACCACCTGCCGGCCACGCCTGAACCACCTGCCGAGCACCATGGAACCACCTGCCGGACACGCCAAAATCACCTGCGGGCTACACCAGAGCCACATGGAGTACTCTCCGGGATGACCTGCCGGGCATGCTGGAACCACATCTCAGACGTACCAGAAGCACGTGGCGGACACCCCAGCACCACCTGCCGGACAGGCCGCCACCACCTGCCGGACAGGCCGGAACCTCCGGCTCGACCCGCCGGAACCACCGCCGGACATGCAAAATCACCTGCCGGCTACGCCAGAACCACTTGGCGAACACTCCGTAATCACCTGCCGGGCATGCCGGAACCACCTCTCAGACATGCCACAACCACGTGCCAATGACCCCGGAAGCACCTGCCGAGCATGCCGGAACCACCTGCTCGGCTCGCCAAAACCACCTGCCGGACACGCCAAAATCACCTGCCGGCTACGCCACAACCACTCGGCAGACACTCCGGTATCAGCTGCCGGGCATGCCGGAACCACCTCTCAGAGGTGCCAGAACCACATGCCGGAGAGACTGGAAGCAACTGCCGAACTCGCCGGAAACACCTGCTGGACATGCCGGAACCACCTGCCTGACAGTCCAAAATCATATGCCGGCTATGCCAAAACCACTTGGTGGACACTCCAGAATCACCTGGAGGGCATGCCGGAACCACGTCATGGACAGACTGCAAACACCTGCCGGACACGCCAGAACCACCTTCTCGACTCGCCAGAACCACCTGCCGGACACGCCAAAATCACCTGCCGGCTACGCCACAACCAGTTGGTGAACACTTCGGAATCACCTGCCGCGCTTGCCGGAACCACCTGCCGGTCACGCCAAAATCACCTGCCGGCTACGCCAGAACCACTCGGCAGAGACTCCGGAGCCACCTCCAGGACAGACCGGAATCACCTGCCGGACACGCCGGGACCACCTGCTTGACTCGCGAGAACCACCTGCCGGACACGCCAAAATCACCAGCCGGCTACTCCACAACCACTTGTCGGACACTCCAGAATCACCTGCCGGGCATGTTGGAACCACCTCTCAGAGGTGCCACAACAACATGCTGGAGACTTTGGAAGCACCTGCTGAGAAGGCCGGAAGTTCCTGATCCACTCCACAGAACCACCTGCTGGACACGCCAAAATCACCTGCCGGCTACGCCACAACCAGTTGGTGAACACTTCGGAATCAACTGCCGGGCTTGCTGGAAGCACCTGCCGGTCACGCCAATATCACCTGCCAGCTACGCCACAACCGCTTGGCGGACACTCCGGAAACACCTGTCGGGCCTGCCAGAACCACATCTCAGACGTGCCAGAACCATGTGCCCGAGATGCTGGAACCACACCCCGAACAGACTGAAACCACCTGCCAGACCCGCCTGAACCACCTCCCGAGCACACTGGAACCACCTGCTCGACTCGCCGGAACGACCTACCTGACACGCAAGAACCACCGGCCGGGTATGCCAGAACCACTTGGTGGTCACTCCGGAATCATCTGCCAGACATGCCAGAAGCAGCTCTCAGACACACCAGAACAACATGCCGGAGACGCCAGCAGCACCTGCTGAGCACGCCTGAGCCACCTGCTCGACTCGCAAGAAACACCTGCCAGACACGCCAAAATCACCTGCCTGCTACACCAGAAGCACTTGGCAGACAAGCCAGAATCACGTGAAGGGCATGCCGTCACAATCTCTCAGACGTGCCAGAACCTCGTGCCGGACACCCCAGAACACCCTGCCGGACAGACCGGAACCACCTGCCGGACACGCCGGAACCACCGGCGCGACTCGCCGGAACCACCCCCGGACATGCAAAATCACCTGCCGGCTACGCCAGAAACACTTGGCGAACACACCGGAATCAGCTGCCGGGCATGTCGGAAGCACCTCTCAGACATGTCAGAACCACGTGCCAAGGACACCGGAAGCACCTGCCGAGCACGCCGGAACCACCTGCTCGACTCGCCGGAACCACCTGCTCGACTCGCCAGAACCACCTGCCGCACACGCAAAAATCACCTGCCAGGTATGCCAGAACCACTTTGTGGACACTCCGAAATCATCTGCCGGACATGCCAGAACCAGCTCTCAGACACACCAGAACCACATGCCGGACACGCCGGAAGCACCTGCTGAGCATGCCTGAGCCACCTGCTCGACTCGCAAGAAACACCTGCCGGACACGCCAAAATCACCTGCCGAGTACGCCAGAACCACTTGGCGGACACTCCGGAATCACAGGTCGGGCATGCCGGAACCACCTCTCAGACTTGCCAGAACCATGTTCCGGACACGCCGGTACCACCTGCCGAGTATGCCGGAACCACCTGATCCACTCCCGAGGACCACCTGCTGGACACGCCAAAATCACCTGCTGGCTACGCCAGAACCACTCAGCAGACACTCCGGAATAACCTGCCGGGCATGCCGGAACCACCTCTTAGACATGCCAGAAGGACGTGTCGGACACGCCGGAAACACCTACCGGACAGACCGGAACCACCTGCCAGACATCCCGGAACCACCTGCCGAGCACGCCGGAGCCGCCTGCTCGATAGGCCGGAACCACCTGCCAGACAGGCCAAAATCAACAGCTGGCTATGCTAGAACCACCTGGCGGACAGTCCAAAATCACCTGCCTGGCATGCAGGAACCACCTCTCAGACGTAACAGAACCACGTTCCGGACACGCTGGAACCACATCCTGGAGAGACTGGAACCACCTGCCGAGCTCACCGGAACCACCTGCTCGACTGGCAGGACAATCGTGCCAGACATGCCAAAAGGAACTGCCGGCTACACCAGAACCGCTTAACCGACACTCCAGAATCACCTGCCTGGCATGCCAGAACCAACTCTCAGAGGTGCCAGAAGCACGTGCCGGACATGCCGGAACGACCTACGGGACAGACCGGAACCACCTGCCTGACATTCCGGAACCACCTGCCGAGCACGGCGGAACCACCTGCCGGACACGCCAAAATCACCTGCGGGCTACTCCACAACCACTTGGAGGACTCTCCGGGATGACCTGCCGGGCATGCTGGAACCACCTCTCAGACGCGCCAGAACCATGTGGCAGAGAGTCCGGAATCACCTGTTGGGCATGTGGAACCACCTCTGAGACGTACCAGAACCACCTGCCGGACACGCCAAAATCACCTGCCGGCTACGCCAGAACCACTTGGCGGACACTCCGGAATCAGCTGCCGGGCATGCCAGCACAACCTCTCAGAAGTGCCAGAAGCACGTGCCGGACAGGCTGGAAACATATCCCGGACAGACTGGAACCACAGGAAACACTCGCCGGAACCACCTGCTTGACTCACCGGTCCCACCTGCAGGACACACCAAAATCACCTGTCCGCTACACCAGAACCACTTGGGGGACAAGCCGGAATCACGTGAAGGGCATGCCGGCACAACCTCACAGACTGCCAGAACCTCCTGCCGGACACCTCAGAACCACCTGCCAGACAGACTGCAACCACCTGCCGGACACGCGGGAACCACAGGCTCGACCCGCCGGAACCACTGCCAGACATGCAAAATCACCTGCTGGCTACACCAGAACCACTTGGCAAACACTCTGGAATCACCTGCCGGGCATGCCGGAACCACCTCTCAGACATGCCAGAACCACGTGCCAATGACACCAGAAGCACCTGCCGAGCATGCCGGAACCACCTGCTCGACTCGCCAGAACCACCTGCCAGTCATGCAAAAATCACCTGCCGGCTTCGCCACAACCAGTTGGTGAACACTTCCCCATCACCTGCCGGGCTTGCTGGAACCACCTGCCGGTCATGTCAAAATCACCTGCCAACTACGCCAGAACCACTTGTCGACACTGCGGAAACACCTGTCGGGCCGGCCAGAACTACATCTCAGACGTGCCAGAACCTTGTGCGTGTGATGCCGGAACCACACCCCGAACAGACGGAGACCACCTGCCAGACCCGCCTCAACCACCTGCCGAGCACGCCGGAGCCACCTGTTCGACTCACCGGAAGCACCTGCCAGACAGGCCAAAATCAACAGCTGGCTATGCGAGAACCATCTGGCGGACAGTCCGGAATCACCTGCCGGGCATGCAGGAACCACCTCTCAGATGTAACGGAACCACGAGCCGGACACGCTGGAACCACGTCCTGGACAGACTGGAACCACCTGCCTAGCACTCCGGAACCACCTGCTCGACTCGCACGACCCACGTGCTGGACACGCCAAAATGAACTTTCGGCTACACCAGAACCACTTACCCGACACTCCAGAATCACCTGCCTGGCATGCCAGAACCACCTCTCACACGTTCCAGAAGCACGTGCCGGACATGCCGGAACGACCGATCGGACAGAACGGAACCACCTGCCGGACAGGGGGTACCACTGGCTCGACCCGCCGGAACCACCGCCGGACATGCCAAATCACCTGCCGGCTACGCCAGAACCACTTGGCGAACACTCCGGAATCACCTGCCGGGCATACCGGAACCACCTCTCAGACATGCCAGAACCACGTGCCAATGACCCCGGAAGCACCTGCCGAGCACGCCGGAACCACCTGCTCGACTCGCCAGAACCACCTGCCGGACACTCAAAAATCACCTGCCGGCTATGCCACGACCACTCGGCAGAGACTCCGGTATCAGCTGCCGGGCATGCCGGAACCACCTCTCAGAGGTGCCAGAACCACATGCCGGAGAGACTGGAATCAACTGCCGAACTCGCCGGAAACACCTGCTGGACATGCCGGAACCACCTTTCTGACAGTCCAAAATCATATGCCGGCTATGCCAAAACCACTTGTTGGACAACCCAGTATCACCTGGAGGGCAAGCCGGAACCACGTCATGGACAGACTGCAAACACCTGCCGGACACGCCGTAAGCACCTGCTCGACTCGCCAGAACCACCTGCCGGACACGCCAAAATCACCTGCCGGCTACGCCAGAACCACTCGGCAGAGACTCCGGAGCCACCTCCAGGACAGACCGGAATCACCTGCCGGACACGCCGGAACCACCGGCTCGACCCGACGGAACCACCGCCGGACATGCAAAATCACCTGCCGGCTATGCCAGAACCACTTGGCGAACACTCCGGAATCACCTGCCGGGCATGCCGGAACCACCTCTCAGACATGCCAGAACCACGTGCCAATGACCCCGGAAGCACCTGCCGAGCACGCCGGAACCACCTGCTCGACTCGCCAGAACCACCTGCCGGACACGCCAAAATCACCTGCCGGCTACGCCACAACCACTCGGCAGGCACTCCGGTATCAGCTGCCGGGCATACCGGAACCACCTCTCAGAGGTGCCAGAACCACATGCCGGAGAGACTGGAAGCAACTGCCGAGCTCGCCGGAAACACCTGCTGGACATGCCGGAACCACCTGCCTGACAGTCCAAAATCATATGCCGGCTATGCCAAAACTACTTGGTGGATGCTCCAGAATCACCTGGAGGGCATGCCGGAACCACGTCATGGACAGACTGCAAACACCTGCCGGACACGCCACAACCACCTTCTCGACTCGCCAGAACCACCTGCCGGACACGCCAAAATCACCTGCCGGCTACGCCACAACCAGTTGGTGAACACTTCGGAATCACCTGCCGCGCTTGCCGGAACCACCTGCCAGTCACGCCAAAATCACCTGCCGGCTACGCCAGAAGCACTCGGCAGAGACTCCGGAACCACCTCCAGGACAGACCGGAATCACCTGCCGGACACGCCGGAACCACCTGCTGAACACGCCACAGCCACCTGCTCGACTCGCCGGATCCACCGGCCGGACAGGCGAATATCAACTGCTGGCTATGCCAGAACCACCTGGGGGACAGTCCGGAATCACCTGCCAGCCATGGCGGAACCACCTCTCAGATGTACAAGAACCACGTGCCGGACAAGCTGGAAACACTTACTGGACAGACTGGAACCACCTGCCGGCCACGCCTGAGCCACCTGCCGAGCACGATGGAACCACCTGCCGGACACGCCAAAATCACCTGCGGGCTACACCAGAACCACTTGGAGAACTCTCCGGGATGACCTGCCGGGCATGCTGGAACCACCTCTCAGACGTACCAGAGGCACGTGGCGGACACCCCAGCACCACCTGCCGGACAGACCGCAACCACCTGCCGGACAGGCCGGAACCACCGGCTCGACCCGACGGAACCACCGCCGGACATGCAAAATCACCTGCCGGCTATGCCAGAACCACTTGGCGAACAGTTCGGAATCACCTGCCGGGCATGCCGGAACCACCTCTCAGACATGCCAGAACCACGTGCCAATGACCCCGGAAGCACCTGCCGAGCACGCCGGAACCACCTGCTCGACTCGCCAGAACCACCTGCCGGACACGCCAAAATCACCTGCCGGCTACGCCACAACCACTCGGCAGGCACTCCGGTATCAGCTGCCGGGCATGCCAGAACCACCTCTCAGAGGTGCCAGAACCACATGCCGGAGAGACTGGAAGCAACTGCCGAACTCGCCGGAAACACCTGCTGGACATGCCGGACCCACCTGCCTGACAGTCCAAAATCATATGCCGGCTATGCCAAAACTACTTGGTGGTTGCTCCAGAATCACCTGGAGGGCATGCCGGAACCACGTCATGGACAGACTGCAAACACCTGCCGGACACGCCAGAACCACCTTCTCGACTCGCCAGAACCACCTGCCGGACACGCCAAAATCACCTGCCGGCTACGCCACAACCAGTTGGTGAACACTTCGGAATCAACTACCGGGCTTGCTGGAAGCACCTGCAGGTCACGCCAATATCACCTGCCAGCTACGCCAGAACCGCTTGGCGGACACTCCGGAAACACCTGTCGGGCCTGCCAGAACCACATCTCAGACGTGCCAGAACCATGTGCCCGAGATGCCGGAACCACACCCCGAACAGACTGAAACCACCTGCCAGACCCGCCTGAACCACCTGCCGAGCACACTGGAACCACCTGCTCGACTCGCCGGAACCACCTACCTGACACGCAAAAACCACCGGCCGGGTATGCCAGAACCACTTGGTGGTCACTCCGGAATCATCTGCCAGACATGCCAGAAGCAGCTCTCAGACACACCAGAACAACCTGCCGGAGACGCCAGAAGCACCTGCTGAGCATGCCTGAGCCACGTGATCGACTCGCAAGAAACACCTGCCAGACGCGCCAAAATCACCTGCCTGCTACACCAGAAGCACTTGGCAGACAAGCCGGAATCACGTGAAGGGCATGCCATCACAATCTCTCAGACGTGCCAGAACCTCGTGCCGGACACCCCAGAACACCCTGCCGGACACACCGGAACCACCTGCCGGACACGCCGGAACCACCGGCGTGACTCGTCGGAACCACCCCCGGACATGCAAAATCACCTGCCGGCTACGCCAGAAACACTTGGCGAACACACCGGAATCACCTGCCGGGCAAGTCGGAAGCACCTCTCAGACATGTCAGAACCACGTGCCAAGGACACCGGAAGCACCTGCCGAGCATGCCGGAACCACCTGCTCGACTCGCCAGAACCACCTGCCGCACACGCCAAAATCACCTCCCAGGTATGCCAGAACCACTTGGTGGTCACTCTGAAATCATCTGCCGGACATGCCAGAACCAGCTCTCAGACACACCAGAACAACCTGCCGGAGACGCCAGAAGCACCTGCTGAGCATGCCTGAGCCACCAGCTCGACTCGCAAGAAACACCTGCCACACACGCCAAAATCACCTGCCTGCTACACCAGAAGCACTTGGCAGACAAGCCGGAATCACGTGAAGGGCATGCCGTCACAATCTCTCAGACGTGCCAGAACCTCGTGCCGGACACCCCAGAACACCCTGCCGGACAGACCGGAACCACCTGCCGGACACGCCGGAACCACGTCCTGGACAGACTGGAACCACCTGCCGAGCACTCCGGAACCACCTGCTCGACTCGCACGACCCACGTGCTGGACACGCCAAAATGAACTTTCGGCTACACCAGAACCACTTACCCGACACTCCAGAATCACCTGCCTGGCATGCCAGAACCACCTCTAACACGTTCCAGAAGCACGTGCCGGACATGCCGGAACGACCGATCGGACAGAACGGAACCACCTGCCGGACAGGGGGGAACCACCGGCTCGACCCGCCGGAACCACCGCCGGACATGCCAAATCACCTGCCGGCTACGCCAGAACCACTTGGCGAACACTCCGGAATCACCTGCCGGGCATACCGGAACCACCTCTCAGACATGCCAGAACCACGTGCCAATGACCCCGGAAGCACCTGCCGAGCACGCCGGAACCACCTGCTCGACTCGCCAGAACCACCTGCCGGACACTCAAAAATCACCTGCCGGCTATGCCACGACCACTCGGCAGAGACTCCGGTATCAGCTGCCGGGCATGCCGGAACCACCTCTCAGAGGTGCCACAACCACATGCCGGAGAGACTGGAATCAACTGCCGAACTCGCCGGAAACACCTGCTGGACACGCCGGAACCACCTTTCTGACAGTCCAAAATCATATGCCGGCTATGCCAAAACCACTTGTTGGACAACCCAGTATCACCTGGAGGGCAAGCCGGAACCACCTCATGGACAGACTGCAAACACCTGCCGGACACGCTGTAAGCACCTGCTCGACTCGCCAGAACCACCTGCCGGACACGCCAAAATCACCTGCCGGCTACGCCAGAACCACTCGGCAGAGACTCCGGAGCCACCTCCAGGACAGACCGGAATCACCTGCCGGACACGCCGGAACCACCGGCTCGACCCGCCGGAACCACCGCCGGACATGCAAAATCACCTGCCTGCTATGCCAGAACCACTTGGCGAACACTCCGGAATCACCTGCCGGGCATGCCGGAACCACCTCTCAGACATGCCAGAACCACGTGCCAATGACCCCGGAAGCACCTGCCGAGCACGCCGGAACCACCTGCTCGACTCGCCAGAACCACCTGCCGGACACGCCAAAATCACCTGCCGGCTACGCCACAACCACTCGGCAGGCACTCCGGTATCAGCTGCCGGGCATACCGGAACCACTTCTCAGAGGTGCCAGAACCACATGCCGGAGAGACTGGAAGCAACTGCCGAGCTCGCCGGAAACACCTGCTGGACATGCCGGAACCACCTGCCTGACAGTCCAAAATCATATGCCGGCTATGCCAAAACTACTTGGTGGATGCTCCAGAATCACCTGGAGGGCATGCCGGAACCACGTCATGGACAGACTGCAAAAACCTGCCGGACACGCCACAACCACCTTCTCGACTCGCCAGAACCACCTGCCGGACACGCCAAAATCACCTGCCGGCTACGCCACAACCAGTTGGTGAACACTTCGGAATCACCTGCCGCGCTTGCCGGAACCACCTGCCGGTCACGCCAAAATCACCTGCCGGCTACGCCAGAAGCACTCGGCAGAGACTCCGGAACCATCTCCAGGACAGACCGGAATCACCTGCCGGACACGCCGGAACCACCTGCTGAACACGCCACAGCCACCTGCTCGACTCGCCGGATCCACCGGCCGGACAGGCGAATATCAACTGCTGGCTATGCCAGAACCACCTGGGGGACAGTCCGGAATCACCTGCCAGCCATGGCGGAACCACCTCTCAGATGTACAAGAACCACGTGCCGGACAAGCTGGAAACACTTACTGGACAGACTGGAACCACCTGCCGGCCACGCCTGAACCACCTGCCGAGCACGATGGAACCACCTGCCGGACACGCCAAAATCACCTGCGGGCTACACCAGAACCACTTGGAGAACTCTCCGGGATGACCTGCCGGGCATGCTGAAACCACCTCTCAGACGTACCAGAAGCACGTGGCGGACACCCCAGCACCACCTGCCGGACAGACCGCAACCACCTGCCGGACAGGCCGGAACCACCGGCTCGACCCGACGGAACCACCGCCGGACATGCAAAATCACCTGCCGGCTATGCCAGAACCACTTGGCGAACAGTCCGGAATCACCTGCCGGGCATGCCGGAACCACCTCTCAGACATGCCAGAACCACGTGCCAATGACCCCGGAAGCACCTGCCGAGCACGCCGGAACCACCTGCTCGACTCGCCAGAACCACCTGCCGGACACGCCAAAATCACCTGCCGGCTACGCCACAACCACTCGGCAGGCACTCCGGTATCAGCTGCCGGGCATGCCGGAACCACCTCTCAGAGGTGCCAGAACCACATGCCGGAGAGACTGGAAGCAACTGCCGAACTCGCCGGAAACACCTGCTGGACATGCCGGACCCACCTGCCTGACAGTCCAAAATCATATGCCGGCTATGCCAAAACTACTTGGTGGTTGCTCCAGAATCACCTGGAGGGCATGCCGGAACCACGTCATGGACAGACTGCAAACACCTGCCGGACACGCCAGAACCACCTTCTCGACTCGCCAGAACCACCTGCCGGACACGCCAAAATCACCTGCCGGCTACGCCACAACCAGTTGGTGAACACTTCGGAATCAACTACCGGGCTTGCTGGAAGCACCTGCCGGTCACGCCAATATCACCTGCCAGCTACGCCAGAACCGCTTGGCGGACACTCCGGAAACACCTGTCGGGCCTGCCAGAACCACATCTCAGACGTGCCAGAACCATGTGCCCGAGATGCCGGAACCACACCCCGAACAGACTGAAACCACCTGCCAGACCCGCCTGAACCACCTGCCGAGCACACTGGAACCACCTGCTCGACTCGCCGGAACCACCTACCTGACACGCAAAAACCACCGGCCGGGTATGCCAGAACCACTTGGTGGTCACTCCGGAATCATCTGCCAGACATGCCAGAAGCAGCTCTCAGACACACCAGAACAACCTGCCGGAGACGCCAGAAGCACCTGCTGAGCATGCCTGAGCCACGTGATCGACTCGCAAGAAACACCTGCCAGACGCGCCAAAATCACCTGCCTGCTACACCAGAAGCACTTGGCAGACAAGCCGGAATCACGTGAAGGGCATGCCATCACAATCTCTCAGACGTGCCAGAACCTCGTGCCGGACACCCCAGAACACCCTGCCGGACACACCGGAACCACCTGCCGGACACGCCGGAACCACCGGCGTGACTCGTCGGAACCACCCCCGGACATGCAAAATCACCTGCCGGCTACGCCAGAAACACTTGGCAAACACACCGGAATCACCTGCCGGGCATGTCGGAAGCACCTCTCAGACATGTCAGAACCACGTGCCAAGGACACCGGAAGCACCTGCCGAGCATGCCGGAACCACCTGCTCGACTCGCCAGAACCACCTGCCGCACACGCCAAAATCACCTGCCAGGTATGCCAGAACCACTTGGTGGTCACTCCGAAATCATCTGCCGGACATGCCAGAACCAGCTCTGGGACACACCAGAACAACCTGCCGGAGACGCCAGAAGCACCTGCTGAGCATGCCTGAGCCACCAGCTCGACTCGCAAGAAACACCTGCCGGACACGCCAAAATCACCTGCCGAGTACGCCAGAACCACTTGGCGGACACTCCGGAATCACAGGTCGGGCATGCCGGAACCACCTCTCAGACTTGCCAGAACCATGTTCCGGACACGCCGGTATCACCTGCCGAGTATGCCGGAACCACCTGATCCACTCCCGAGGACCACCTGCTGGACACGCCAAAATCACCTGCTGGCTACGCCAGAACCACTCGGCAGACACTCCGGAATAAGCTGCCGGGCATGCCGGAACCACCTCTTAGACATGCCAGAAGGACGTGTCGGACACGCCGGAAACACCTACCGGACAGACCGGAACCACCTGCCAGACATCCCGGAACCACTTGCCGAGCACGCCGGAGCCGCCTCCTCGATAGGCCGGAACCACCTGCCAGACAGGCCAAAATCAACAGCAGGCTATGCTAGAACCACCTGGCGGACAGTCCAAAATCACCTGCCTGGCATGCAGGAACCACCTCTCAGACGTAACAGAACCACGTTCCGGACACGCTGGAACCACATCCTCGACAGACTGGAACCACCTTCCGAGCTCACCGGAACCACCTGCTCGACTCGCAGGACAATCGTGCCGGACACGCCAAAAGGAACTGCCGGCTACACCAGAACCACTTAACCGACACTCCAGAATCACCTGCCTGGCATGCCAGAACCACCTCTCAGACGTGCCAGAAGCACGTGTCGGACATGCCGGAACGACCTACGGGACAGACCGGAACCACCTGCCTGACATGCCGGAACCACCTGCCGAGCACGCCAGAGCCACCTGCTCCCCTTGCCGGAACCACCTGCCAGACAGGCCAAAATCAACAGCTGGCTGTGCGAGAACCACCTGGGGGACAGTCCGGAATCACCTGCCAGCCATGGCGGAACCACCTCTCAGACGTACCAGAACCACGTGCCGGACAATCTGGAAACACGTACTGGACAGACTGGAACCACCTGCCGGCCACGCCTGAACCACCTGCCAAGCACGACGGAACCACCTGCCGGACACGCCAAAATCACCTGCGGGCTACTCCACAACCACTTGGAGGACTCTCCGGGATGACCTGCCGGGCATGCTGGAACCACCTCTCAGACGCGCCAGAACCATGTGGCAGAGAGTCCGGAATCACCTGTTGGGCATGCGCAACCACCTCTGAGACGTACCAGAACCACCTGCCGGACACGCCAAAATCACCTGCCGGCTACGCCAGAATCACTTGGCGGACACTCCGGAATCACCTGCCGGGCATGCCAGCACAACCTCTCAGAAGTGCCAGAAGCACGTGCCGGACAGGCCGGAACCATCTCCCGGACAGACTGGAACCACAGGAAACACTCGCCGGAACCACCTGCTTGACTCACCGGTCCCACCTGCAGCACACACCAAAATCACCTGCCCGCTGCACCAGAACCACTTGGGGCACAAGCCGGAATCACGTGAAGGGCATGCCGGCACAACCTCACAGACGTGCCAGAACCTCCTGCCGGACACCTCAGAACCACCTGCCAGACAGACTGCAACCACCTGCCGGACACGCGGGAACCACCGGCTCGACCCGCCGGAACCACTGCCACACATGCAAAATCACCTGCCGGCTACACCAGAACCACTTGGAAAACACTCCGGAATCACCTGCCGGGCATGCCGGAACCACCTCTCAGACATGCCAGAACCATGTGCCAGTGAGACCAGAAGCACCTGGCGAGCATGCCAGAACCACCTGCTCGACTCGCCAGAACCACCTGCCAGTCATGCAAAAATCACCTGCCGGCTTCGCCACAACCAGTTGGTGAACACTTCCCCATCACCTGCCGGGCTTGCTGGAACCACATGCCGGTCATGACAAAATCACCTGCCAACTACGCCAGAACCACTTGTCGACACTGCGGAAACACCTGTCGGGCCGGCCAGAACTACATCTCAGACGTGCCAGAACCTTGTGCGTGTGATGCCGGAACCACACCCCGAAAAGACGGAGACCACCTGCCAGACCCGCCTGAACCACCTGCCGAGCACGCCGGAGCCACCTGTTCGACTCACCGGAAGCACCTGCCAGACAGGCCAAAATCAACAGCTGGCTATGCGAGAACCATCTGGCGGACAGTCCGGAATCACCTGCCGGGCCTGCAGGAACCACCTCTCAGACGTAACGGAACCACGAGCCGGACACGCTGGAACCACGTCCTGGACAGACTGGAACCACCTGCTGAGAACTCCGGAACCACCTGCCTGAATCACACGACCCACGTGCTGGACACGCCAAAATGAACTTTCGGCTACACCAGAACCACTTACCCGACACTCCAGAATCACCTGCCTGGCATGCCAGAACCACCTCTCACACGTTCCAGAAGCACGTGCCGGACATCCCGGAACGACCTATCTGACAGAACGGAACCACCTGCCAGACACGCCGGAACGACCTGCTGAACACGCCACAGCCACCTGCTCGACTCGCCGGATCCACCGGCCGGACAGGCCAATATCAACTGCTGGCTATGCCAGAACCACCTGGGGGACAGTCCGGAATCACCTGCCAGCCATGGCGGAACCACCTCTCAGACGTACAAGAACCACGTGCCGGAGAAGCTGGAAACACTTACTGGACAGACTGGAACCACCTGCCGGCCACGCCTGAACCACCTGCCGAGCACGATGGAACCACCTGCCGGACACGCCAAAATCACCTGCGGGCTACACCAGAACCACTTGGAGAATTCTCCGGGATGACCTGCCGGGCATGCTGGAACCACCTCTCAGACGTACCAGAAGCACGTGGCGGACACCCCAGCACCACCTGCCGGACAGACCGCAACCACCTGCCGGACACGCCGGAACCACCGGCTCGACCCAACGAAACCACCGCCGGACATGCAAAATCACCTGCCGGCTATGCCAGAACCACTTGGCGAACACTCCGGAATCACCTGCCGGGCATGCCGGAACCACCTCTCAGACATGGCAGAACCACGTGCCAATGACCCCGGAAGCACCTGCCGAGCACGCCGGAGCCACCTGCTCGACTCGCCAGAACCACCTGCCGGACACGCCAAAATCACCTGCCGGCTACGCCACAACCACTCGGCAGGCACTCCGGTATCAGCTGCCGGGCATACCGGAACCACCTCTCAGAGGTGCCAGAACCACATGCCGGAGAGACTGGAAGCAACTGCCGAGCTCGCCGGAAACACCTGCTGGACATGCCGGAACCACCTGCCTGACAGTCCAAAATCATAAGCCGGCTATGCCAAAACTACTTGGTGGATGCTCCAGAATCACCTGGAGGGCATGCCGGAACCACGTCATGGACAGACTGCAAACACCTGCCGGACACGCCACAACCACCTACTCGACTCGCCAGAACCACCTGCCGGACACGCCAAAATCACCTGCCGGCTACGCCACAACCAGTTGGTGAACACTTCGGAATCACCTGCCGCGCTTGCCGGAACCACCTGCCGGTCACGCCAAAATCACCTGCCGGCTACGCCAGAAGCACTCGGCTGAGACTCCGGAACCAACTCCAGGACAGACCGGAATCACCTGCCGGACACGCCGGAACCACCTGCTCGACTCGCCAGAACCACCTGCCGGACACGCCAAAATCACCTGCCGGCTACGCCAGAACCACTCGGCAGAGACTCCGGAACCACCTCCAGGACAGACCGGAATCACCTGCCGGACACGCCGGGACCACCTGCTTGACTCGCGAGAACCACCTGCCGGACACGCCAAAATCACCAGCCGGCTACTCCACAACCACTTGTCGGACACTCCAGAATCACCTGCCGGGCATGTTGGAACCACCTCTCAGAGGTGCCACAACAACATGCTGGAGACCGCGGAAGCACCTGCTGAGAAGGCCGGAAGTTCCTGATCCACTCCACAGAACCACCTGCTGGACACGCCAAAATCACCTGCCGGCTACGCCACAACCAGTTGGTGAACAATTCGGAATCAACTGCCGGGCTTGCTGGAAGCACCTGCCGGTCACGCCAATATCACCTGCCAGCTACGCCAGAACCGCTTGGCGGACACTGCGGAAACACCTGTCGGGCCTGCCAGAACCACATCTCAGACGTGCCAGAACCATGTGCCCGAGATGCCGGAACCACACCCCGAACAGACTGAAACCACCTGCCAGACCCGCCTGAACCACCTGCCGAGCACACTGGAACCACCTGCTCGACTCGCCGGAACCACCTACCTGACACGCAAAAACCACCGGCCGGGTATGCCAGAACCACTTGGTGGTCACTCCGGAATCATCTGCCAGACATGCCAGAAGCAGCTCTCAGACACACCAGAACAACCTGCCGGAGACGCCAGAAGCACCTGATGAGCATGCCTGAGCCACCTGCTCGACTCGCAAGAAACACCTGCCAGACACGCCAAAATCACCTGCCTGCTACACCAGAAGCACTTGGCAGACAAGCTGGAATCACGTGAAGGGCATGCCGTCACAATCTCTCAGACGTGCCAGAACCTCGTGCCGGACACCCCAGAACACCCTGCCGGACAGACCGGAACCACCTGCCGGACACGCCGGAACCACCGGCGCGACTCGCCGGAACCACCCCCGGACATGCAAAATCACCTGCCGGCTATGCCAGAAACACTTGGCGAACACACCGGAATCACCTGCCGGGCATGTCGGAAGCACCTCTCAGACGTGTCAGAACCACGTGCCAAGGACACCGGAAGCACCTGCCGAGCACGCCGGAACCACCTGCCGCACACGCCAAAATCACCTGCCAGGTATGCCAGAACCACTTTGTGGACACTCCGAAATCATCTGCCGGACATGCCAGAACCAGCTCTCAGACACACCAGAACCACATGCCGGACACGCCGGAAGCACCTGCTGAGCATGCCTGAGCCACCTGCTGGACTCGCAAGAAACACATGCCGGACACGCCAAAATCACCTGCCGAGTACGCCAGAACCACTTGGCGGACACTCCGGAATCACAGGTCGGGCATGCCGGAACCACCTCTCAGACTTGCCAGAACCATGTTCCGGACACGCCGGTACCACCTGCCGAGTATGCCGGAACCACCTGATCCACTCCCGAGGACCACCTGCTGGACACGCCAAAATCACCTGCTGGCTACGCCAGAACCACTCGGCAGACACTCCGGAATAAGCTGCCGGGCATGCCGGAACCACCCCTTAGACATGCCAGAAGGACGTGTCGGACACGCCGGAAACACCTACCGGACCGACCGGAACCACCTGCCAGACATCCCGGAACCACTTGCCGAGCACGCCGGAGCCGCCTGCTCGATAGGCCGAAACCACCTGCCAGACAGGCCAAAATCAACAGCTGGCTATGCCTGAACCACCTGGCGGACAGTCCAAAATCACCTGCCTGGCATGCAGGAACCACCTCTCAGACGTAACAGAACCACGTTCCGGACACGCTGGAACCACATCCTGGACAGACTGGAACCACCTGCCGAGCTCACCGGAACCACCTGCTCGACTGGCAGGACAATTGTGCCAGACACGCCAAAAGGAACTGCCGGCTACACCAGAACCACTTAACCGACACTCCAGAATCACCTGCCCGGCATGCCAGAACCACCTCTCAGACGTGCCAGAAGCATGTGCCGGACATGCCGGAACGACCTACGGGACAGACCGGAACCACCTGCCTGACATGCCGGAACCACCTGCCGAGCACGCCAGAGCCACCTGCTCCCCTTGCCGGAACCACCTGCCAGACAGGCCAAAATCAACAGCTGGCTGTGCGAGAACCACCTGGGGGACAGTCCGGAATCACCTGCCAGCCATGGCGGAACCACCTCTCAGACGTACCAGAACCACGTGCCGGACAATCTGGAAACACGTACGGGACAGACTGGAGCCACCTGCCGGCCACGCCTGTACCACCTGCCGAGCACGACGGAACCACCTGCCGGACACGCCAAAATCACCTGCGGGCTACTCCACAACCACTTGGAGGACTCTCCGGGATGACCTGCCGGGCATGCTGGAACCACCTCTCAGACGCGCCAGAACCATGTGGCAGAGAGTCCGGAATCACCTGTTGGGCATGTGGAACCACCTCTGAGACGTACCAGAACCACCTGCCGGACACGCCAAAATCACCTGCCGGCTACGCCAGAACCACTTGGCGGACACTCCGGAATCACCTGCCGGGCATGCCAGCACAACCTCTCAGAAGTGCCAGAAGCACGTGCCGGACAGGCCGGGACCATCTCCCGGACAGACTGGAACCACAGGAAACACTCGCCGGAACCATCTGCTTGACTCACTGGTCCCACCTGCAGGACACACCAAAATCACCTGCCCGCTACACCAGAACCACTTGGGGCACAAGCCGGAATCACGTGAAGGGCATGCCGGCACAACCTCACAGACGTGCCACAACCTCCTGCCGGAGACCTCAGAACCACCTGCCAGACACACTGCAACCACCTGCCGGACACGCGGGAACCACCGGCTCGACCCGCCGGAACCACTGCCACACATGCAAAATCACCTGCCGGCTACACCAGAACCACTTGGCAAACACTCCGGAATCACCTGAAGGGCATGCCGGAACCACCTCTCAGACATGCCAGAACCACGTGCCAATGACACCAGAAGCACCTGCCGAGCATGCCGGAACCACCTGCTCGACTCGCCAGAACCACCTGCCAGTCATGCAAAAATCACCTGCCGGCTTCGCCACAACCAGTTGGTGAACACTTCCCCATCACCTGCCGGGCTTGCTGGAACCACCTGCCGGTCATGTCAAAATCACCTGCCAACTACGCCAGAACCACTTGTCGACACTGCGGAAACACCTGTCGGGCCGGCCAGAACTACATCTCAGACGTGCCAGAACCTTGTGCGTGTGATGCCGGAACCACACCCTGAACAGACGGAGACCACCTGCCGGACCCGCCTGAACCACCTGCCGAGCACGCCGGAGCCACCTGTTCGACTCACCGGAAGCACCTGCCAGACAGGCCAAAATCAACAGCTGGCTATGCGAGAACCATCTGGCGGACAGTCCGGAATCACCTGCTGGGCATGCAGGAACCACCTCTCAGATGTAACGGAACCACGAGCCGGACACGCTGGAACCACGTCCTGGACAGACTGGAACCACCTGCCTAGCACTCCGGAACCACCTGCTCGACTCGCACGACCCACGTGCTGGACACGCCAAAATGAACTTTCGGCTACACCAGAACCACTTACCCGACACTCCAGAATCACCTGCCTGGCATGCCAGAACCACCTCTCACACGTTCCAGAAGCACGTGCCGGACATGCCGGAACGACCTACGGGACAGACCGGAACCACCAGCCAGACACGCCGGAACCACCTGCTGAACACGCCACAGCCACCTGCTCGACTCGCCGGATCCACCGGCCGGACAGGCCAATATCAACTGCCTGCTATGCCAGAACCACCTGGGGGACAGTCCGGAATCACCTGCCAGCCATGGCGGAACCACCTCTCAGACCTACAAGAACCACGTGCCGGACAAGCTGGAAACACTTACTGGACAGACTGGAACCACCTGCCGGCCACACCTGAACCACCTGCCGAGCACCATGGAACCACCTGCCGGACACGCCAAAATCACCTGCGGGCTACACCAGAACCACATGGAGAACTCTCCGTGATGACCTGCCGGGCATGCTGGAACCACATCTCAGACGTACCAGAAGCACGTGGCGGACACCCCAGCCCCACCTGCCGGACAGGCCGCAACCACCTGCCGGACAGGCCGGAACCACCGGCTCGACCCGCCGGAACCACCGCCGGACATGCAAAATCACCTGCCTGCTACGCCAGAACCACTTGGCGAACACTCCGGAATCACCTGCCGGGCATGCCGGAACCACCTCTCAGACATGCCACAACCACGTGCCAATGACCCCGGAAGCACCTGCCGAGCATGCCGGAACCACCTGCTCGGCTCGCCAGAACCACCTGCCGGACACGCCAAAATCACCTGCCGGCTACGCCACAACCACTCGGCAGACACTCCGGTATCAGCTGCCGGGCATGCCGGAACCACCTCTCAGAGGTGCCAGAACCACATGCCGGAGAGACTGGAAGCAACTGCCGAACTCGCCGGAAACACCTGCTGGACATGCCGGAACCACCTGCCTGACAGTCCAAAATCATATGCCGGCTATGCCAAAACCACTTGGTGGACACTCCAGAATCACCTGGAGGGCATGCCGGAACCACGTCATGGACAGACTGCAAACACCTGCCGGACACGCCAGAACCACCTTCTCGACTAGCCAGAACCACCTGCCGGACACGCCAAAATCACCAGCCGGCTACGCCACAACCAGTTGGTGAACACTTCGGAATCACCTGCCGCGCTTGCCGGAACCACCTGCCGGTCACGCCAAAATCACCTGCCGGCTACGCCAGAAGCACTCGGCTGAGACTCCGGAACCAACTCCAGGACAGACCGGAATCACCTGCCGGACACGCCGGAACCACCTGCTCGACTCGCCAGAACCACCTGCCGGACACGCCAAAATCACCTGCCGGCTATGCCAGAACCACTCGGCAGAGACTCCGGAGCCACCTCCAGGACAGACCGGAATCAGCTGCCGGACACGCCGGGACCACCTGCTTGACTCGCGAGAACCACCTGCCGGACACGCCAAAATCACCAGCCGGCTACTCCACAACCACTTGTCGGACACTCCAGAATCACCTGCCGGGCATGTTGGAACCACCTCTCAGAGGTGCCACAACAAAATGCTGGAGACCGCGGAAGCACCTGCTGAGAAGGCCGGAAGTTCCTGATCCACTCCACAGAACCACCTGCTGGACACGCCAAAATCACCTGCCGGCTACGCCACAACCAGTTGGTGAACACTTCGGAATCAACTGCCGGGCTTGCTGGAAGCACCTGCCGGTCACGCCAATATCACCTGCCAGCTACGCCAGAACCGCTTGGCGGACACTCCGGAAACACCTGTCGGGCCTGCCAGAACCACATCTCAGACGTGCCAGAACCATGTGCCCGAGATGCTGGAACCACACCCCGAACAGACTGAAACCACCTGCCAGACCCGCCTGAACCACCTCCCGAGCACACTGGAACCACCTGCTCGACTCGCCGGAACCACCTACCTGACACGCAAAAACCACCGGCCGGGTATGCCAGAACCACTTGGTGGTCACTCCGGAATCATCTGCCAGACATGCCAGAAGCAGCTCTCAGACACACCAGAACAACATGCCGGAGACGCCAGCAGCTCCTGCTGAGCACGCCTGAGCCACCTGCTCGACTCGCAAGAAACACCTGCCAGACACGCCAAAATCACCTGCCTGCTACACCAGAAGCACTTGGCAGACAAGCCGGAATCACGTGAAGGGCATGCCGTCACAATCTCTCAGACGTGCCAGAACCTCGTGCCGGACACCCCAGAACACCCTGCCGGACAGACCGGAACCACCTGCCGGACACGCCGGAACCACCGGCGCGACTCGCCGGAACCACCCCCGGACATGCAAAATCACCTGCCGGCTACGCCAGAAACACTTGGCGAACACACCGGAATCACCTGCCGGGCATGTCGGAAGCACCTCTCAGACATGTCAGAACCACGTGCCAAGGACACCGGAAGCACCTGCCGAGCACGCCGGAACCACCTGCTCGACTCGCCAGAACCACCTGCCGCACACGCCAAAATCACCTGCCAGGTATGCCAGAACCACTTTGTGGACACTCCGAAATCATCTGCCGGACATGCCAGAACCAGCTCTCAGACACACCAGAACCACATGCCGGACACGCCGGAAGCACCTGCTGAGCATGCCTGAGCCACCTGCTCGACTCGCAAGAAACACCTGCCGGACACGCCAAAATCACCTGCCGAGTACGCCAGAACCACTTGGCGGACACTCCGGAATCACAGGTCGGGCATGCCGGAACCACCTCTCAGACTTGCCTGAACCATGTTCCGGACACGCCGGTACCACCTGCCGAGTATGCCGGAAACACCTGATCCACTCCCGAGGACCACCTGCTGGACACGCCAAAATCACCTGCTGGCTACGCCAGAACCACTCGGCAGACACTCCGGAATAACCTGCCGGGCATGCCGGAACCACATCTTAGACATGCCAGAAGGACGTGTCGGACACGCCGGAAACACCTACCGGACAGACCGGAACCACCTGCCAGACATCCCGGAACCACCTGCCGAGCACGCCGGAGCCGCCTGCTCGATAGGCCGGAACCACCTGCCAGACAGGCCAAAATCAACAGCTGGCTATGCTAGAACCTCCTGCCGGACAGTCCAAAATCACCTGCCTGGCATGCAGGAACCACCTCTCAGACGTAACAGAACCACGTTCCGGACACGCTGGAACCACATCCTGGACAGACTGGAACCACCTGCCGAGCTCGCCGGAACCACCTGCTCAACTGGCAGGACAATCGTGCCAGACACGACAAAAGGAACTGCCGGCTACACCAGAACCACTTAACCGACACTCCAGAATCACCTGCCTGGCATGCCAGAACCACCTCTCAGACGTGCCAGAAGCACGTGCCGGACATGCCGGAACGACCTACGGGACAGACCGGAACCACCTGCCTGACATGCCCGAACCTCCTGCCGAGCACGCCAGAGCCACCTGCTCCCCTTGCCGGAACCACCTGCCAGACAGGCCAAAATCAACAGCTGGCTGTGCGAGAACCACCTGGGGGACAGTCCGGAATCACCTGCCAGCCATGGCGGAACCACCTCTCAGACGTACCAGAACCACGTGCCGGACAATCTGGAAACACGTACTGGACAGACTGGAACCACCTGCCGGCCACGCCTGAACCACCTGCCGAGCACGATGGAACCACCTGCCGGACACGCCAAAATCACCTGCGGGCTACTACACAACCTGTTGGAGGACTCTCCGGGATGACCTGCCGGGCATGCTGGAACCACCTCTCAGACGCGCCAGAACCATGTGTCAGAGAGTCCGGGATCACCTGTTGGGCATGTGGAACCACCTCTGAGACGTACCAGAACCACCTGCCGGACACGCCAAAATCACCTGCCGGCTACGCCAGAACCACTTGGCGGACACTCCGGAATCACCTGCCGGGCATGCCAGCACAACCTCTCAGAAGTGCCAGAAGCATCTGCCGGACAGGCCAGAACCATCTCCCTGACAGACTGGAACCACAGGAAACACTCGCCGGAACCACCTGCTTGACTCACCGGTCCCACCTGCAGGACACACCAAAATCACCTGCCCGCTACACCAGAACCACTTGGGGCACAAGCCGGAATCACGTGAAGGGCATGCCGGCACAACCTCACAGACATGCCAGAACCTCCTGCCGGACACCTCAGAACCACCTACCAGACACATTGCAACCACCTGCCGGACACGCGGGAACCACCGGCTCGACCCGCCGGAACCACTGCCACACATGCAAAATCACCTGCCGGCTACACCAGAACCACTTGGCAAACACTCCGGAATCACCTGCCGGGCATGCCGGAACCACCTCTCAGACATGCCAGAACCACGTGCCAATGACACTAGAAGCACCTGCCGAGCATGCCGGAACCACCTGCTTGACTCGCCAGAACCACCTGCCAGTCATGCAAAAATCACCTGCCGGCTTCGCCACAACCAGTTGGTGAACACTTCCCCATCACCTGCCGGGCTTGCAGGAACCACCTGCCGGTCATGTCAAAATCACCTGCCAACTACGCCAGAACCACTTGTCGACACTGCGGAAACACCTGTCGGGCCGGCCAGAACTACATCTCAGACGTGCCAGAACCTTGTGCGTGTGAGGCCGGAACCGCACCCCGAACAGACGGAGACCACCTGCCAGACCCGCCTGAACCACCTGCCGAGCACGCCGGAGCCACCTGTTCGACTCACCGGAAGCACCTGCCAGACAGGCGAAAATCAACAGCTGGCTATGCGAGAACCATCTGGCGGACAGTCCGGAATCACCTGCCGGGCATGCAGGAACCACCTCTCAGATGTAACGGAACCACGAGCCGGACACGCTGGAACCACGTCCTGGACAGACTGGAACCACCTGCCGAGCACTCCGGAACCACCTGCTCGACTCGCATGACCCACGTGCTGGACACGCCAAAATGAACTTTCGGCTACACCAGAACCACTTACCCGACACTCCAGAATCACCTGCCTGGCATGCCAGAACCACCTCTCACACGTTCCAGAAGCACGTGCCGGACATGCCGGAACGACCGATCGGACAGAACGGAACCACCTGCCAGACACGCCGGAACCACCTGCTGAACACGCCACAGCCACCTGCTCGACTCGCCGGATCCACCGGCCGGACAGGCCAATATCAACTGCCTGCTATGCCAGAACCACCTGGGGGACAGTCCGGAATCACCTGCCAGCCATGGCGGAACCACCTCTCAGACGTACAAGAACCACATGCCGGACAAGCTTGAAACACTTACTGGACAGACTGGAACCACCTGCCGGCCACGCCTGAACCACCTGCCGAGCACCATGGAACCACCTGCCGGACACGCCAAAATCACCTGCGGGCTACACCAGAACCACATGGAGAACTCTCCGGGATGACCTGCCGGGCATGCTGGAACCACATCTCAGACGTACCAGAAGCACGTGGCGGACACCCCAGCCCCACCTGCCGGACAGGCCGCAACCACCTGCCGGACAGGCCGGAACCACCGGCTCGACCCGCCGGAACCACCGCCGGACATGCAAAATCACCTGCCTGCTACGCCAGAACCACTTGGCGAACACTCCGGAATCACCTGCCGGGCATGCCAGAACCACCTCTCAGACATGCCACAACCACGTGCCAATGACCCCGGAAGCACCTGCCGAGCATGCCGGAACCACCTGCTCGGCTCGCCAGAACCACCTGCCGGACACGCCAAAATCACCTGCCGGCTACGCCACAACCACTCGGCAGACACTCCGGTATCAGCTGCCGGGCATGCCGGAACCACCTCTCAGAGGTGCCAGAACCACATGCCGGAGAGACTGGAAGCAACTGCCGAACTCGCCGGAAACACCTGCTGGACATGCCGGAACCACCTGCCTGAGAGTCCAAAATCATATGCCGGCTATGCCAAAACCACTTGGTGGACACTCCAGAATCACCTGGAGGGCATGCCGGAACCACGTCATGGACAGACTGCAAACACCTGCCGGACACGCCAGAACCACCTTCTCGACTCGCCAGAACCACCTGCCGGACACGCCAAAATCACCTGCCGGCTACGCCACAACCAGTTGGTGAACACTTCGGAATCACCTGCCGCGCTTGCCGGAACCACCTGCCGGTCACGCCAAAATCACCTGCCGGCTACGCCAGAAGCACTCGGCTGAGACTCCGGAACCAACTCCAGGACAGACCGGAATCACCTGCCGGACACGCCGGAACCACCTGCTCGACTCGCCAGAACCACCTGCCGGACACGCCAAAATCACCTGCCGGCTACGCCAGAACCACTCGGCAGAGACTCCGGAGCCACCTCCAGGACAGACCGGAATCACCTGCCGGACACGCCGGGACCACCTGCTTGACTCGCGAGAACCACCTGCCGGACACGCCAAAATCACCAGCCGGCTACTCCACAACCACTTGTCGGACACTCCAGAATCACCTGACGGGCATGTTGGAACCACCTCTCAGAGGTGCCACAACAAAATGCTGGAGACCGCGGAAGCACCTGCTGAGAAGGCCGGAAGTTCCTGATCCACTCCACAGAACCACCTGCTGGACACGCCAAAATCACCTGCCGGCTACGCCACAACCAGTTGGTGAACACTTCGGAATCAACTGCCGGGCTTGCTGGAAGCACCTGCCGGTCACGCCAATATCACCTGCCAGCTACGCCAGAACCGCTTGGCGGACACTCCGGAAACACCTGTCGGGCCTGCCAGAACCACATCTCAGACGTGCCAGAACCATGTGCCCGAGATGCTGGAACCACACCCCGAACAGACTGAAACCACCTGCCAGACCCGCCTGAACCACCTCCCGAGCACACTGGAACCACCTGCTCGACTCGCCGGAACCACCTACCTGACACGCAAAAACCACCGGCCGGGTATGCCAGAACCACTTGGTGGTCACTCCGGAATCATCTGCCAGACATGCCAGAAGCAGCTCTCAGACACACCAGAACAACATGCCGGAGACGCCAGCAGCTCCTGCTGAGCACGCCTGAGCCACCTGCTCGACTCGCAAGAAACACCTGCCAGACACGCCAAAATCACCTGCCTGCTACACCAGAAGCACTTGGCAGACAAGCCGGAATCACGTGAAGGGCATGCCGTCACAATCTCTCAGACGTGCCAGAACCTCGTGCCGGACACCCCAGAACACCCTGCCGGACAGACCGGAACCACCTGCCGGACACGCCGGAACCACCGGCGCGACTCGCCGGAACCACCCCCGGACATGCAAAATCACCTGCCGGCTACGCCAGAAACACTTGGCGAACACACCGGAATCACCTGCCGGGCATGTCGGAAGCACCTCTCAGACATGTCAGAACCACGTGCCAAGGACACCGGAAGCACCTGCCGAGCACGCCGGAACCACCTGCTCGACTCGCCAGAACCACCTGCCGCACACGCCAAAATCACCTGCCAGGTATGCCAGAACCACTTTGTGGACACTCCGAAATCATCTGCCGGACATGCCAGAACCAGCTCTCAGACACACCAGAACCACATGCCGGACACGCCGGAAGCACCTGCTGAGCATGCCTGAGCCACCTGCTCGACTCGCAAGAAACACCTGCCGGACACGCCAAAATCACCTGCCGAGTACGCCAGAACCACTTGGCGGACACTCCGGAATCACAGGTCGGGCATGCCGGAACCACCTCTCAGACTTGCCAGAACCATGTTCCGGACACGCCGGTACCACCTGCCGAGTATGCCGGAAACACCTGATCCACTCCCGAGGACCACCTGCTGGACACGCCAAAATCACCTGCTGGCTACGCCAGAACCACTCGGCAGACACTCCGGAATAACCTGCCGGGCATGCCGGAACCACCTCTTAGACATGCCAGAAGGACGTGTCGGACACGCCGGAAACACCTACCGGACAGACCGGAACCACCTGCCAGACATCCCGGAACCACCTGCCGAGCACGCCGGAGCCGCCTGCTCGATAGGCCGGAACCACCTGCCAGACAGGCCAAAATCAACAGCTGGCTATGCTAGAACCACCTGGCGGACAGTCCAAAATCACCTGCCTGGCATGCAGGAACCACCTCTCAGACGTAACAGAACCACGTTCCGGACACGCTGGAACCACATCCTGGACAGACTGGAACCACCTGCCGAGCTCGCCGGAACCACCTGCTCAACTGGCAGGACAATCGTGCCAGACACGACAAAAGGAACTGCCGGCTACACCAGAACCACTTAACCGACACTCCAGAATCACCTGCCTGGCATGCCAGAACCACCTCTCAGACGTGCCAGAAGCACGTGCCGGACATGCCGGAACGACCTACGGGACAGACCGGAACCACCTGCCTGACATGCCGGAACCTCCTGCCGAGCACGCCAGAGCCACCTGCTCCCCTTGCCGGAACCACCTGCCAGACAGGCCAAAATCAACAGCTGGCTGCGCGAGAACCACCTGGGGGACAGTCCGGAATCACCTGCCAGCCATGGCGGAACCACCTCTCAGACGTACCAGAACCACGTGCCGGACAATCTGGAAACACATACTGGACAGACTGGAACCACCAGCCGGCCACGCCTGAACCACCTGCCGAGCACGATGGAACCACCTGCCGGACACGCCAAAATCACCTGCGGGCTACTACACAACCAGTTGGAGGACTCTCCGGGATGACCTGCCGGGCATGCTGGAACCACCTCTCAGACGCGCCAGAACCATGTGTCAGAGAGTCCGGGATCACCTGTTGGGCATGTGGAACCACCTCTGAGACGTACCAGAACCACCTGCCGGACACGCCAAAATCACCTGCCGGCTACGCCAGAACCACTTGGCGGACACTCCGGAATCACCTGCCGGGCATGCCAGCACAACCTCTCAGAAGTGCCAGAAGCATCTGCCGGACAGGCCAGAACCATCTCCCTGACAGACTGGAACCACAGGAAACACTCGCCGGAACCACCTGCTTGACTCACCGGTCCCACCTGCAGGACACACCAAAATCACCTGCCCGCTACACCAGAACCACTTGGGGCACAAGCCGGAATCACGTGAAGGGCATGCCGGCACAACCTCACAGACATGCCAGAACCTCCTGCCGGACACCTCAGAACCACCTACCAGACACACTGCAACCACGTGCCGGACACGCGGGAACCACCGGCTCGACCCGCCGGAACCACTGCCACACATGCAAAATCACCTGCCGGCTACACCAGAACCACTTGGCAAACACTCTGGAATCACCTGCCGGGCATGCCGGAACCACCTCTCAGACATGCCAGAACCACGTGCCAATGACACCAGAAGCACCTGCCGAGCATGCCGGAACCACCTGCTCGACTCGCCAGAACCACCCGCCAGTCATGCAAAAATCACCTGCCGGCTTCGCCACAACCAGTTGGTGAACACTTCCCCATCACCTGCCGGGCTTGCTGGAACCACCTGCCGGTCATGTCAAAATCACCTGCCAACTACGCCAGAAGCACTTGTCGACACTGCGGAAACACCTGTCGGGCCGGCCAGAACTACATCTCATACGTGCCAGAACCTTGTGCGTGTGATGCCGGAACCACACCCCGAACAGACGGAGACCACCTGCCAGACCCGCCTGAACCACCTGCCGAGCACGCCGGAGCCACCTGTTCGACTCACCGGAAGCACCTGCCAGACAGGCCAAAATCAACAGCTGGCTATGCGAGAACCATCTGGCGGACAGTCCGGAATCACCTGCCGGGCACGCAGGAACCACCTCTCAGATGTAACGGAACCACGAGCCAGACACGCTGGAACCATGTCCTGGACAGACTGGAACCACCTGCCTAGCACTCCGGAACCACCTGCTCAACTCGCACGACCCACGGGCTGGACACGCCAAAATGAACTTTCGGCTACACCAGAACCACTTACCCGACACTCCAGAATCACCTGCCTGGCATGCCATAACCACCTCTCACACGTTCCAGAAGCACGTGCCAGACATACCGGAACGACCTATCGGACAGAACGGAACCACCTGCCAGACACGCCGGAACCACCTGCTGAACACGCCACAGCCACCTGCTCGACTCCCCGGATCCACCGGCCGGACAGGCCAATATCAACTGCTGCCTATGCCAGAACCACCTGGGGGACAGTCCGGAATCACCTGCCAGCCATGGCGGAACCACCTCTCAGACGTTCAAGAACCGCGTGCCGGACAAGCTGGAAACACTTACTGGACAGACTATAACCACCTGCCATCCACGCCTGAACCACCTGCCGAGCACGATGGAACCACCTGCCGGACACGCCAAAATCACCTGCGGGCTACACCAGAACCACTTGGAGAACTCTCCGGGATGGCCTGCAGGGCATGCTGGAACCACCTCTCAGACGTACCAGAAGCACGTGGCGGACACCCCAGCACCACCTGCCGGACAGACCGCAACCACCTGCCGGACAGGCCGTAACCACCGGCTCGACCCCCCGGAACCACCGCCGGACATGCAAAATCACCTGCTGGCTACGCCAGAACCACTTGGCGAACACTCCGGAATCACCTGCCGGGCATGCCGGAACCACCTCTCAGACATGCCAGAACCACGTGCCAATGACCCCGGAAGCACCTGGCGAGCACGCCGGAACCACCTGCTCGACTCGCCAGAACCACCTGCCGGACACGCCAAAATCACCTGCCGGCTACGCCACAACCACTCGGCAGGCACTCCGGTATCAGCTGCCGGGCATGCCGGAACCACCTCTCAGAGGTGCCAGAACCACATGCCGGAGAGACTGGAAGCAACTGCCGAACTCGCCGGAAACACCTGCTGGACATGCCGGAACCACCTGCCTGACAGTCCAAAATCATATGCCGGCTATGCCAAAACCACTTGGTGGACACTCCAGAATCACCTGGAGGGCATGCCGGAACCACGTCATGGACAGACTGCAAACACCTGCCGGACACGCCAGAACCACCTTCTCGACTCGCCAGAACCACCTGCCGGACACGCCAAAATCACCTGCCGGCTACGCCACAACCACTCGGCAGAGACTCCGGAACCACCTCCAGGACAGACCGGAATCACCTGCCGGACGCGCCGGCACCACCTGCTCGACTCGCCAGAACCACCTGCCGCACACGCCAAAATCACCTGCCAGGTATGCCAGAACCACTTTGTGGACACTCCGAAATCATCTGCCGGACATGCCAGAACCAGCTCTCAGACACACCAGAACCACATGCCGGACAAGCCGGAAGCACCTGCTGAGCATGCCTGAGCCACCTGCTCGACTCGCAAGAAACACCTGCCGGACACGCCAAAATCACCTGCCGGCTACGCCACAACCTCTCGGCAGGCACTCCGGTATCATCTTACGGGCATGCCGGAACCACCTCTCAGAGGTGCCAGAACCACATGCCGGAGAGACTGGAAGCAACCGCCGAACTCGCCGGAAACACCTGCTGGACATGCAGGAACCACCTGAATGACAGTCCAAAATCATATGCCGTCTATGCCAAAACCACTTGGTGGACAATCCAGAATCACCTGGAGGGCATGCCGGAACCACGTCATGGACAGACTGCAAACCCCTGCCGGACACGCCGGAACCACCTGCTCGACTCGCCAGAACCACCTGCCGATCACGCAAAAATCACCTGCCGGCTACGCCACAACCAGTTGGTGAACACTTTGGAATCACTTGCCAGGCTTGCTGGAACCACCTGCCGGTCATGCCAAAATCACCTGCCAACTACGCCAGAACCGCTTGGCGGACACTGCGGAAACACCTGTCGGGCCGGCTGGAACCACATCTCAGACGTGCCAGAAACGTGTTCATGAGATGCTGGAACCACACCCCGAACAGACGGATGCCACCTGCCAGAACCGCCTGAACCACCTGCTGAGCACGCTGGAACCACCTGCTCGACTCACCGGTACCACCTTCCTGAGACTCCAAAATCACCTGCTGGGTATGCCAGAACCACTTGGCGGACACTCCGGAATCATCTGCCGGACATGCCGGAACCAGCTCTCAGACACACCAGAACCAAGTGCCGGAGACGCCGGAAGCACCTGCCGAGCATGCCGGAGCCACCTGCTCGACTCGCCAGGAACACCTGCCGGACACGCCAAAATCACCTGCCGGGTACGCCAGAACCACCTGGCGGACACTACGGAATCACCTGCCGCGCATGCGGGACCACCTCTCAGACGTGCCGGAAGCACGTGCCAGACACGCCGGAAACACCTACCGGACAGACCGGAACCACCTGCCAAGAACGCCGGAGCCACCTGTTCGACTCGCTGGAACCACCTGCCGGACAGGCCAATATCAACTGCTGTCTATGCCAGAACCACCTGGGGGACAGTCCGGGATCACCTGCCAGCCATGGCGGAACCACCTCTCAGACGTACCAGAACCACCTGCCGGAGAAGCTGGAAACACGTCCTGGACAGACTGGAACCACGTGACGGCCATGCCTGAACCACCTGCCGAGCACGGTGGAACCACCTGCCGGACACGCCAAAATCACCTGCGGGCTATGCCAGAACCACTTGGACGACTCTCCGAAATGACCTGCCGGGCATGTTGGAACCACCTCTCAGACGTGCCAGAAGCACGTGGCGGACAGTCCGGAATCACCTGTTGGGCATACGCAACCACCTCTGAGACGTACCAGAACCACGTGCCGCGCACGCCGGAACCACCTACCGGACAGACCGGAATCAACTTTTGGGCATGCCGGAACCACCAGTCAGATGTGCCAGAAAGACGTGCCGGAGACGCTGGAAGCACCTGCCGAGCACGTCGCAACCACCTGCTCAACTCGCCTGAACCACCTGCCGGACACGCCAAAATCACCTGCCCGCTACACCAGCACCACTTCGGGGACAAGCCGGAATCACGTGAGGGGCATGCCGGCACAGCCTCTCAGACTGAACCTCGTGCCGGACACCACAGAACCACCTGCCGGAAAGACCGGAACCACCTGCCGGACACGCTGGAACCACCGGCTCGACCCGCCGGAACGACCGCTGGACATGCAAACTCACCTGCCGGCTACGCCGGAAACACTTGGCGAACACTCCGGAATCACCTGCCGGGCATGCCGGAACCACCTCTCAGATATGCCAGAACCACGTGCCAATGACCCCGGAAGCACCTGCCGAGCACGCCGGAACCACCTGCTCGACTCGCCAGAACCACCTGCCGGACACGCAAAAATCACCTGCCGGCTACGCCACAACCAGTTGGGGAACACTTCGGAATCACCTGCCGGGCTTGCTGGAACCACCTGCCGGTCATGCCAAAATCACCTGCCAACTACGCCAGTACCACTTGGCGGACACTGTGGAAACACCTGTCGGGCCGGCCGGAACCACATCTCAGACGTGCCAGAACCATGTGCATGAGATGCTGGAACCACACCCCAAACAGACGGAAAACACCTGCCAGACCCGTCTGAACAACCTGCCGAGCACGCCGGAGCCACCTACTTGACATGCCCAAATCACCAGCCGGGTATGCCAAAACCACTTGGCGGACACTCCGGAATCATCTGCCGGACATGCCGGAACCAGCTCTCAGACACACCAGAACCCCGTGCCGGAGACGCCGGAAGCACCTGCCGAGCATGCCGGAGCCACCTGCTTGACTCGCCAGAAACACCTGCTGGACACGCCAAAATCACCTGCCGGCTACGCCAGAACCCCCTGGCGGACACTCCGAAATCACCTGTCGCGCATGCCGGAACCACCTCTCAGACGTGCCGGAAGCACGTGCCGGACACGCCGGAATCACCTACCGGACAGACCGGAACCACCTGCCGAGCACGCCGGAGCCACCTGTTCGACTCGCTGGAACCACCTGCCGGACAGGCCAATATCAACTGCTGGCTATGCCAGAACCACCTGGGGGACGGTCCGGAATCGCCTGCCAGCCATGGCGGAACCACCTCTCAGACGTACCAGAACCACCTGCCGGAGAAGCTGGAAACACGTCCTGGACAGTCTGGAACCACCTGCCGGCCAAGCCTGAACCACCTGCCAAGCACAATGGAACAACCTGCCAGACACGCCAAAATCAGCTGCGTGTTATGCCAGAACCACTTGGAGGACTCTCTGGGATGACCTGCCAGGCATGCCGGAACCACCTCTCAGACGTGCCAGAACCATGTGGCGGACAGTCCGGAATCACCTGTTGGGCATGCGCAACCACCTCTGAGACGTACCAGAACCACATGCCGTGCAGGCTGGAACCACCTACCGGACAGACCGGAATCACCTTTCGGGCATGCCGGAACCACCTGTCAGATGTGCCAGAAACACGTGCCGGAGACGCCGGAAGCATCTGCCAAGCACGTTGGAACCACCTGCTCAACTCGCCTGAACCACCTGCCGGACATGCCAAAATCACCTGCCGACTATGCCAGAACCACTTGGCGAACACTCCGGAATCACTTGCCGGGCATGCAGGAACCACCTCTCAGACATGCCAGAACCCCGTGCCAATGACCCCGGAAGCACCACCCGAGCACGCCGGAACCAACTGCTCGACTCGCCAGAACCACCTGCCAATCACGCAAAAATCACCTGCCGGCTACGCCACAACCAGTTGCTGAACACTTTGGAATCACCTGCCAGGCTTGCTGGAACCACCTGCCAGTCATGCCAAAATCACCTGCCAACTACGCCAGAACCGCTTGGCGGACACTGCGGAAACACCTGTCGGGCCGGCTGGAACCACATCTCAGACGTGCCAGAAACGTGTTCATGAGATGCTGGAACCACACCCCGAACAGACGGATACCACCTGCCAGAACCGCATGAACCACCTGCTGAGCACGCCGGAAACACCTGCTCGACTCACCGGTACCACCTCCCTGACACGCCAAAATCACCTGATGGGTATGCCAGAACCACTTGGCGGACACTCCGGAATCATCTGCCGGACATGCCGGCACCAGCTCTCAGACACACCAGAACCACGTGCCAGAGACGCCGGAAGCACCTGCCGAGCATGCCGGAGCCACCTGCTCGACTCGCCAGAAACACCTGCCGGACACGCCAAAATCACCTGCCGGCTACGCCAGAACCACCTGGCGGACACTCCGAAATCACCTGTCGCGCATGCCGGAACCACCTCTCAGACGTGCCGGAAGCACGTGCCGGACACGCCGGAATCACCTACCGGACAGACCGGAACCACCTGCCGAGCACGCCGGAGCCACCTGTTCGACTCGCTGGAACCACCTGCCGGACAGGCCAATATCAACTGCTGGCTATGCCAGAACCACCTGGGGGACGGTCCGGAATCGCCTGCCAGCCATGGCGGAACCACCTCTCAGACGTACCAGAACCACCTGCCGGAGAAGCTGGAAACACGTCCTGGACAGACTGGAACCACGTGACGGCCATGCCTGAACCACCTGCCGAGCACGGCGGAACCACCTGCCGGACACGCCAAAATCACCTGCGGGCTATGCCAGAACCACTTGGACGACTCTCTGAAATGACCTGCTGGGCATGTTGGAACCACCTCTCAGACGTGCCAGAAGCACGTGGCGGACAGTCCGGAATCACCGGTTGGGCATACGCAACCACCTCTGAGACGTACCAGAACCACGTGCCGTGCACGCCGGAACCACCTACCGGACAGACCGGAATCAACTTTTGGGCATGCCGGAACCACCAGTCAGATGTGCCAGAAACACGTGCCGGAGACGCTGGAAGCACCTGCCGAGCACGTCGCACCACCTGCTCTACTCGCCTGAACCACCTGCCGGACACGCCAAAATCACCTGCCCGCTACACCAGCACCACTTCGGGGACAAGCCGGAATCACGTGAGGGGCATGCCGGCACAGCCTCTCAGACTGAACCTCGTGCCGGACACCACAGAACCACCTGCCGCACAGACCGGAGCCACCTGCCGGACACGCCGGAACCACCGGCTCGACCCGCCGGAACGACCGCTGGACATGCAAAATCACCTGCCGGCTATGCCGGAAACACTTGGCGAACACTCCAGCATCACCGGCCGGGCATGCCGGAACCACCTCTCAGATATGCCAGAACCACGTGCCAATGACCCCGGAAGCACCTGCCGAGCACGCCGGAACCACCTGCTCGACTCGCCAGAACCACCTGCCGGACACGCAAAAATCACCTGCCAGCTACGCCACAACCAGTTGGGGAACACTTCGGAATCACCTGCCGGGCTTGCTGGAACCACCTGCCGGTCATGCCAAAATCACCTGCCAACTACGCCAGTACCACTTGGCGGACACTGTGGAAACACCTGTCGGGCCGGCCGGAACCACATCTCAGACGTGCCAGAACCATATGCATGAGATGCTGGAACCACACCCCAAACAGACCGAAAACACCTGCCAGACCCGTCTGAACAACCTGCCGAGCACGCCGGAGCCACCTGCTCGACTCGCCGGAACCACCTACCTGACATGCCCAAATCACCAGCCGGGTATGCCAGAACCACTTGGCGGACACTCCGGAATCATCTGCCGGACATGCCGGAAGCAGCTCTCAGACACACCAGAACCACGTGCCGGAGACGCCGGAAGCACCTGCCGAGCATGCCGGAGCCACCTGCTCGACTCGCCAGAACCACCTGCCGATCACGCAAAAATCAACTTCCGGGTACGCCAGAACCACCTGGCGGACACTACGGAATCACCTGCCGCGCATGCCAGAACCACCTCTCAGACGTGCTGGAAGCACGTGCCGGACACGCCGGAATCACCTACCGGACAGACCGGAACCACCTGCCGAGCACGCCGGAGCCACCTGTTCGACTTGCTGGAACCACCTGCCGGACAGGCCAATATTAACTGCTGGCTATGCCAGAACCACCTGGGGGACGGTCCGGAATCGCCTGCCAGCCATGGCGGAACCACCTCTCAGACGTACCAGAACCACCTGCCGGAGAAGGTGGAAACACGTCCTGGACAGTCTGGAACCCCCTGCCGGCCAAGCCTGAACCACCGGCCAAGCACAACGGAACAACCTGCTAGACACGCCAAAATCACCTGCGTGTTATGCCAGAACCACTTGGAGTACTCTCTTGGATGACCTGACGGGCATGCCAGAACCACCTCTCAGACGTGCCAGAACCATGTGGCGGACAGTCCGGAATCACATGTTGGGCATGCGCAACCACCTCTGAGACGTACCAGAACCACATGCCGTGCAGGCTGGAACCACCTACCGGACAGACCGGAATCACCTTTCGGGCATGCCGGAACCACCTGTCAGATGTGCCAGAAACACGTGCCGGAGACGCCGGAAGCACCTGCCAAGCACGTTGGAACCACCTGCTCAACTCGCCTGAACCACCTGCCGGACATGCCAAAATCACCTGCCGACTATGCCAGAACCACTTGGCGAACACTCCGGAATCACTTGCCGGGCATGCAGGAACCACCTCTCAGACATGCCAGAACCCCGTGCCAATGACCCCGGAAGCAGCAGTCGAGCACGCCGGAACCACCTGCTCGACTCGCCAGAACCACCTGCCGATAACGCAAAAATCACCTGCCGGCTACGCCACAACCAGTTGGTGAGCACTTTGGAATCACTTGCCAGGCTTGCTGGAACCACCTGCCGGTCATGCCAAAATCACCTGCCAACTACGCCAGAACCGCTTGGCGGACACTGCGGAAACAACTGTCGGGCCGGCTGGAACCACATCTCAGACACGCCAGAAACGTGTTCATGAGATGCTGGAACCACACCCCGAACAGACGGATACCACCTGTCAGAACCGCCTGAACCACCTGCTGAGCACGCCGGAACCACCTGCTTGACTCACCGGTACCACCTCCCTGACACGCCAAAATCACATTCTGGGTATGCCAGAACCACTTGGCGGACACTCCGGAATCATCTGCCGGACATGCCGGAACCAGCTCTCAGACACACCAGAACCAAGTGCCGGAGACGCCGGAAGCACCTGCCGAGCATGCCGGAGCCACCTGCTCGACTCGCCAGAAACACCTGCCGGACACGCCAAAATCACCTGCCGGGTACGCCAGAACCACCTGGCGGACACTCCGGAATCACCTGTCGCGCATGCCGGAACCACCTCTCAGACGTGCCGGAAGCACGTGCCGGACACGCCGGAATCACCTACCGGACAGACCGGAACCACCTGCCGAGCACGCCGGAGCCACCTGTTCGACTCGCTGGAACCACCTGCCGGACAGGCCAATATCAACTGCTGGCTATGCCAGAACCACCTGGGGGACGGTCCGGAATCACCTGCCAGCCATGGCGGAACCACCTCTCAGACGTACCAGAACCACCTGCCGGAGAAGCTGGAAACACGTCCTGGACAGTCTGGAACCACCTGGCGGCCAAGCCTGAACCACCTGCCAAGCACAACGGAACAACCTGCCAGAAACGCCAAAATCACCTGCGTGTTATGCCAGAACCACTTTGACGACTCTCTGGGATGACCTGCCGGGCATGACGGAACCACCTCTCAGACGTGCCAGAACCATGTGGCTGACAGTCCGGAATCACCTGTTGGGCATGCGCAACCACCTCTGAGACGTACCAGAACCACATGCCGTGCAGGCTGGAACCACCTTCCGGAAAGACCGGAATCAGCTTTCGGGCATGCCGGAACCACCAGTCAGATGTGCCAGAAACACGTGCCGGAGACGCCGGAAGCACCTGCCGAGCACGTTGGGACCACCTGCTCAAATCGCCTGAACCACCTGCCGGACACGCCAAAATCACCTGCCCGCTACACCAGCACCACTTCGGTGACAAGCCGGAATCACGTGAGGGGCATGCCGGCACAGCCTCTCAGACTGAACCTCGTGCCGGACACCACAGAACCACCTGCCGCACAGACCGGAGCCACCTGCCGGACACGCCGGAACCACCTGCCGGCTACGCCAGAAGCACTCGGCTGAGACTCCGGAACCAACTCCAGGACAGACCGGAATCACCTGCCGGACACGCCGGAACCACCTGCTCGACTCGCCAGAACCACCTGCCGGACACGCCAAAATCACCTGCCGGCTACGCCAGAACCACTCGGCAGAGACTCCGGAACCACCTCCAGGACAGACCGGAATCACCTGCCGGACACGCCGGGACCACCTGCTTGACTCGCGAGAACCACCTGCCGGACACGCCAAAATCACCAGCCGGCTACTCCACAACCACTTGTCGGACACTCCAGAATCACCTGCCGGGCATGTTGGAACCACCTCTCAGAGGTGCCACAACAACATGCTGGAGACCGCGGAAGCACCTGCTGAGAAGGCCGGAAGTTCCTGATCCACTCCACAGAACCACCTGCTGGACACGCCAAAATCACCTGCCGGCTACGCCACAACCAGTTGGTGAACACTTCGGAATCAACTGCCGGGCTTGCTGGAAGCACCTGCCGGTCACGCCAATATCACCTGCCAGCTACGCCAGAACCGCTTGGCGGACACTGCGGAAACACCTGTCGGGCCTGCCAGAACCACATCTCAGACGTGCCAGAACCATGTGCCCGAGATGCCGGAACCACACCCCGAACAGACTGAAACCACCTGCCAGACCCGCCTGAACCACCTGCCGAGCACACTGGAACCACCTGCTCGACTCGCCGGAACCACCTACCTGACACGCAAAAACCACCGGCCGGGTATGCCAGAACCACTTGGTGGTCACTCCGGAATCATCTGCCAGACATGCCAGAAGCAGCTCTCAGACACACCAGAACAACCTGCCGGAGACGCCAGAAGCACCTGATGAGCATGCCTGAGCCACCTGCTCGACTCGCAAGAAACACCTGCCAGACACGCCAAAATCACCTGCCTGCTACACCAGAAGCACTTGGCAGACAAGCTGGAATCACGTGAAGGGCATGCCGTCACAATCTCTCAGACGTGCCAGAACCTCGTGCCGGACACCCCAGAACACCCTGCCGGACAGACCGGAACCACCTGCCGGACACGCCGGAACCACCGGCGCGACTCGCCGGAACCACCCCCGGACATGCAAAATCACCTGCCGGCTATGCCAGAAACACTTGGCGAACACACCGGAATCACCTGCCGGGCATGTCGGAAGCACCTCTCAGACGTGTCAGAACCACGTGCCAAGGACACCGGAAGCACCTGCCGAGCACGCCGGAACCACCTGCCGCACACGCCAAAATCACCTGCCAGGTATGCCAGAACCACTTTGTGGACACTCCGAAATCATCTGCCGGACATGCCAGAACCAGCTCTCAGACACACCAGAACCACATGCCGGACACGCCGGAAGCACCTGCTGAGCATGCCTGAGCCACCTGCTGGACTCGCAAGAAACACATGCCGGACACGCCAAAATCACCTGCCGAGTACGCCAGAACCACTTGGCGGACACTCCGGAATCACAGGTCGGGCATGCCGGAACCACCTCTCAGACTTGCCAGAACCATGTTCCGGACACGCCGGTACCACCTGCCGAGTATGCCGGAACCACCTGATCCACTCCCGAGGACCACCTGCTGGACACGCCAAAATCACCTGCTGGCTACGCCAGAACCACTCGGCAGACACTCCGGAATAAGCTGCCGGGCATGCCGGAACCACCCCTTAGACATGCCAGAAGGACGTGTCGGACACGCCGGAAACACCTACCGGACCGACCGGAACCACCTGCCAGACATCCCGGAACCACTTGCCGAGCACGCCGGAGCCGCCTGCTCGATAGGCCGAAACCACCTGCCAGACAGGCCAAAATCAACAGCTGGCTATGCCTGAACCACCTGGCGGACAGTCCAAAATCACCTGCCTGGCATGCAGGAACCACCTCTCAGACGTAACAGAACCACGTTCCGGACACGCTGGAACCACATCCTGGACAGACTGGAACCACCTGCCGAGCTCACCGGAACCACCTGCTCGACTGGCAGGACAATTGTGCCAGACACGCCAAAAGGAACTGCCGGCTACACCAGAACCACTTAACCGACACTCCAGAATCACCTGCCCGGCATGCCAGAACCACCTCTCAGACGTGCCAGAAGCATGTGCCGGACATGCCGGAACGACCTACGGGACAGACCGGAACCACCTGCCTGACATGCCGGAACCACCTGCCGAGCACGCCAGAGCCACCTGCTCCCCTTGCCGGAACCACCTGCCAGACAGGCCAAAATCAACAGCTGGCTGTGCGAGAACCACCTGGGGGACAGTCCGGAATCACCTGCCAGCCATGGCGGAACCACCTCTCAGACGTACCAGAACCACGTGCCGGACAATCTGGAAACACGTACGGGACAGACTGGAGCCACCTGCCGGCCACGCCTGTACCACCTGCCGAGCACGACGGAACCACCTGCCGGACACGCCAAAATCACCTGCGGGCTACTCCACAACCACTTGGAGGACTCTCCGGGATGACCTGCCGGGCATGCTGGAACCACCTCTCAGACGCGCCAGAACCATGTGGCAGAGAGTCCGGAATCACCTGTTGGGCATGTGGAACCACCTCTGAGACGTACCAGAACCACCTGCCGGACACGCCAAAATCACCTGCCGGCTACGCCAGAACCACTTGGCGGACACTCCGGAATCACCTGCCGGGCATGCCAGCACAACCTCTCAGAAGTGCCAGAAGCACGTGCCGGACAGGCCGGGACCATCTCCCGGACAGACTGGAACCACAGGAAACACTCGCCGGAACCATCTGCTTGACTCACTGGTCCCACCTGCAGGACACACCAAAATCACCTGCCCGCTACACCAGAACCACTTGGGGCACAAGCCGGAATCACGTGAAGGGCATGCCGGCACAACCTCACAGACGTGCCACAACCTCCTGCCGGAGACCTCAGAACCACCTGCCAGACACACTGCAACCACCTGCCGGACACGCGGGAACCACCGGCTCGACCCGCCGGAACCACTGCCACACATGCAAAATCACCTGCCGGCTACACCAGAACCACTTGGCAAACACTCCGGAATCACCTGAAGGGCATGCCGGAACCACCTCTCAGACATGCCAGAACCACGTGCCAATGACACCAGAAGCACCTGCCGAGCATGCCGGAACCACCTGCTCGACTCGCCAGAACCACCTGCCAGTCATGCAAAAATCACCTGCCGGCTTCGCCACAACCAGTTGGTGAACACTTCCCCATCACCTGCCGGGCTTGCTGGAACCACCTGCCGGTCATGTCAAAATCACCTGCCAACTACGCCAGAACCACTTGTCGACACTGCGGAAACACCTGTCGGGCCGGCCAGAACTACATCTCAGACGTGCCAGAACCTTGTGCGTGTGATGCCGGAACCACACCCTGAACAGACGGAGACCACCTGCCGGACCCGCCTGAACCACCTGCCGAGCACGCCGGAGCCACCTGTTCGACTCACCGGAAGCACCTGCCAGACAGGCCAAAATCAACAGCTGGCTATGCGAGAACCATCTGGCGGACAGTCCGGAATCACCTGCTGGGCATGCAGGAACCACCTCTCAGATGTAACGGAACCACGAGCCGGACACGCTGGAACCACGTCCTGGACAGACTGGAACCACCTGCCGAGCACTCCGGAACCACCTGCTCGACTCGCACGACCCACGTGCTGGACACGCCAAAATGAACTTTCGGCTACACCAGAACCACTTACCCGACACTCCAGAATCACCTGCCTGGCATGCCAGAACCACCTCTCACACGTTCCAGAAGCACGTGCCGGACATGCCGGAACGACCTACGGGACAGACCGGAACCACCAGCCAGACACGCCGGAACCACCTGCTGAACACGCCACAGCCACCTGCTCGACTCGCCGGATCCACCGGCCGGACAGGCCAATATCAACTGCCTGCTATGCCAGAACCACCTGGGGGACAGTCCGGAATCACCTGCCAGCCATGGCGGAACCACCTCTCAGACCTACAAGAACCACGTGCCGGACAAGCTGGAAACACTTACTGGACAGACTGGAACCACCTGCCGGCCACGCCTGAACCACCTGCCGAGCACCATGGAACCACCTGCCGGACACGCCAAAATCACCTGTGGGCTACACCAGAACCACATGGAGAACTCTCCGTGATGACCTGCCGGGCATGCTGGAACCACATCTCAGACGTACCAGAAGCACGTGGCGGACACCCCAGCCCCACCTGCCGGACAGGCCGGAACCACCGGCTCGACCCGCCGGAACCACCGCCGGACATGCAAAATCACCTGCCTGCTACGCCAGAACCACTTGGCGAACACTCCGGAATCACCTGCCGGGCATGCCGGAACCACCTCTCAGACATGCCACAACCACGTGCCAATGACCCCGGAAGCACCTGCCGAGCATGCCGGAACCACCTGCTCGGCTCGCCAGAACCACCTGCCGGACACGCCAAAATCACCTGCCGGCTACGCCACAACCACTCGGCAGACACTCCGGTATCAGCTGCCGGGCATGCCGGAACCACCTCTCAGAGGTGCCAGAACCACATGCCGGAGAGACTGGAAGCAACTGCCGAACTCGCCGGAAACACCTGCTGGACATGCCGGAACCACCTGCCTGACAGTCCAAAATCATATGCCGGCTATGCCAAAACCACTTGGTGGACACTCCAGAATCACCTGGAGGGCATGCCGGAACCACGTCATGGACAGACTGCAAACACCTGCCGGACACGCCAGAACCACCTTCTCGACTAGCCAGAACCACCTGCCGGACACGCCAAAATCACCAGCCGGCTACGCCACAACCAGTTGGTGAACACTTCGGAATCACCTGCCGCGCTTGCCGGAACCACCTGCCGGTCACGCCAAAATCACCTGCCGGCTACGCCAGAAGCACTCGGCTGAGACTCCGGAACCAACTCCAGGACAGACCGGAATCACCTGCCGGACACGCCGGAACCACCTGCTCGACTCGCCAGAACCACCTGCCGGACACGCCAAAATCACCTGCCGGCTATGCCAGAACCACTCGGCAGAGACTCCGGAGCCACCTCCAGGACAGACCGGAATCAGCTGCCGGACACGCCGGGACCACCTGCTTGACTCGCGAGAACCACCTGCCGGACACGCCAAAATCACCAGCCGGCTACTCCACAACCACTTGTCGGACACTCCAGAATCACCTGCCGGGCATGTTGGAACCACCTCTCAGAGGTGCCACAACAAAATGCTGGAGACCGCGGAAGCACCTGCTGAGAAGGCCGGAAGTTCCTGATCCACTCCACAGAACCACCTGCTGGACACGCCAAAATCACCTGCCGGCTACGCCACAACCAGTTGGTGAACACTTCGGAATCAACTGCCGGGCTTGCTGGAAGCACCTGCCGGTCACGCCAATATCACCTGCCAGCTACGCCAGAACCGCTTGGCGGACACTCCGGAAACACCTGTCGGGCCTGCCAGAACCACATCTCAGACGTGCCAGAACCATGTGCCCGAGATGCTGGAACCACACCCCGAACAGACTGAAACCACCTGCCAGACCCGCCTGAACCACCTCCCGAGCACACTGGAACCACCTGCTCGACTCGCCGGAACCACCTACCTGACACGCAAAAACCACCGGCCGGGTATGCCAGAACCACTTGGTGGTCACTCCGGAATCATCTGCCAGACATGCCAGAAGCAGCTCTCAGACACACCAGAACAACATGCCGGAGACGCCAGCAGCTCCTGCTGAGCACGCCTGAGCCACCTGCTCGACTCGCAAGAAACACCTGCCAGACACGCCAAAATCACCTGCCTGCTACACCAGAAGCACTTGGCAGACAAGCCGGAATCACGTGAAGGGCATGCCGTCACAATCTCTCAGACGTGCCAGAACCTCGTGCCGGACACCCCAGAACACCCTGCCGGACAGACCGGAACCACCTGCCGGACACGCCGGAACCACCGGCGCGACTCGCCGGAACCACCCCCGGACATGCAAAATCACCTGCCGGCTACGCCAGAAACACTTGGCGAACACACCGGAATCACCTGCCGGGCATGTCGGAAGCACCTCTCAGACATGTCAGAACCACGTGCCAAGGACACCGGAAGCACCTGCCGAGCACGCCGGAACCACCTGCTCGACTCGCCAGAACCACCTGCCGCACACGCCAAAATCACCTGCCAGGTATGCCAGAACCACTTTGTGGACACTCCGAAATCATCTGCCGGACATGCCAGAACCAGCTCTCAGACACACCAGAACCACATGCCGGACACGCCGGAAGCACCTGCTGAGCATGCCTGAGCCACCTGCTCGACTCGCAAGAAACACCTGCCGGACACGCCAAAATCACCTGCCGAGTACGCCAGAACCACTTGGCGGACACTCCGGAATCACAGGTCGGGCATGCCGGAACCACCTCTCAGACTTGCCTGAACCATGTTCCGGACACGCCGGTACCACCTGCCGAGTATGCCGGAAACACCTGATCCACTCCCGAGGACCACCTGCTGGACACGCCAAAATCACCTGCTGGCTACGCCAGAACCACTCGGCAGACACTCCGGAATAACCTGCCGGGCATGCCGGAACCACATCTTAGACATGCCAGAAGGACGTGTCGGACACGCCGGAAACACCTACCGGACAGACCGGAACCACCTGCCAGACATCCCGGAACCACCTGCCGAGCACGCCGGAGCCGCCTGCTCGATAGGCCGGAACCACCTGCCAGACAGGCCAAAATCAACAGCTGGCTATGCTAGAACCTCCTGCCGGACAGTCCAAAATCACCTGCCTGGCATGCAGGAACCACCTCTCAGACGTAACAGAACCACGTTCCGGACACGCTGGAACCACATCCTGGACAGACTGGAACCACCTGCCGAGCTCGCCGGAACCACCTGCTCAACTGGCAGGACAATCGTGCCAGACACGACAAAAGGAACTGCCGGCTACACCAGAACCACTTAACCGACACTCCAGAATCACCTGCCTGGCATGCCAGAACCACCTCTCAGACGTGCCAGAAGCACGTGCCGGACATGCCGGAACGACCTACGGGACAGACCGGAACCACCTGCCTGACATGCCCGAACCTCCTGCCGAGCACGCCAGAGCCACCTGCTCCCCTTGCCGGAACCACCTGCCAGACAGGCCAAAATCAACAGCTGGCTGCGCGAGAACCACCTGGGGGACAGTCCGGAATCACCTGCCAGCCATGGCGGAACCACCTCTCAGACGTACCAGAACCACGTGCCGGACAATCTGGAAACACGTACTGGACAGACTGGAACCACCTGCCGGCCACGCCTGAACCACCTGCCGAGCACGATGGAACCACCTGCCGGACACGCCAAAATCACCTGCGGGCTACTACACAACCTGTTGGAGGACTCTCCGGGATGACCTGCCGGGCATGCTGGAACCACCTCTCAGACGCGCCAGAACCATGTGTCAGAGAGTCCGGGATCACCTGTTGGGCATGTGGAACCACCTCTGAGACGTACCAGAACCACCTGCCGGACACGCCAAAATCACCTGCCGGCTACGCCAGAACCACTTGGCGGACACTCCGGAATCACCTGCCGGGCATGCCAGCACAACCTCTCAGAAGTGCCAGAAGCATCTGCCGGACAGGCCAGAACCATCTCCCTGACAGACTGGAACCACAGGAAACACTCGCCGGAACCACCTGCTTGACTCACCGGTCCCACCTGCAGGACACACCAAAATCACCTGCCCGCTACACCAGAACCACTTGGGGCACAAGCCGGAATCACGTGAAGGGCATGCCGGCACAACCTCACAGACATGCCAGAACCTCCTGCCGGACACCTCAGAACCACCTACCAGACACATTGCAACCACCTGCCGGACACGCGGGAACCACCGGCTCGACCCGCCGGAACCACTGCCACACATGCAAAATCACCTGCCGGCTACACCAGAACCACTTGGCAAACACTCCGGAATCACCTGCCGGGCATGCCGGAACCACCTCTCAGACATGCCAGAACCACGTGCCAATGACACTAGAAGCACCTGCCGAGCATGCCGGAACCACCTGCTTGACTCGCCAGAACCACCTGCCAGTCATGCAAAAATCACCTGCCGGCTTCGCCACAACCAGTTGGTGAACACTTCCCCATCACCTGCCGGGCTTGCAGGAACCACCTGCCGGTCATGTCAAAATCACCTGCCAACTACGCCAGAACCACTTGTCGACACTGCGGAAACACCTGTCGGGCCGGCCAGAACTACATCTCAGACGTGCCAGAACCTTGTGCGTGTGAGGCCGGAACCGCACCCCGAACAGACGGAGACCACCTGCCAGACCCGCCTGAACCACCTGCCGAGCACGCCGGAGCCACCTGTTCGACTCACCGGAAGCACCTGCCAGACAGGCGAAAATCAACAGCTGGCTATGCGAGAACCATCTGGCGGACAGTCCGGAATCACCTGCCGGGCATGCAGGAACCACCTCTCAGATGTAACGGAACCACGAGCCGGACACGCTGGAACCACGTCCTGGACAGACTGGAACCACCTGCCGAGCACTCCGGAACCACCTGCTCGACTCGCATGACCCACGTGCTGGACACGCCAAAATGAACTTTCGGCTACACCAGAACCACTTACCCGACACTCCAGAATCACCTGCCTGGCATGCCAGAACCACCTCTCACACGTTCCAGAAGCACGTGCCGGACATGCCGGAACGACCGATCGGACAGAACGGAACCACCTGCCAGACACGCCGGAACCACCTGCTGAACACGCCACAGCCACCTGCTCGACTCGCCGGATCCACCGGCCGGACAGGCCAATATCAACTGCCTGCTATGCCAGAACCACCTGGGGGACAGTCCGGAATCACCTGCCAGCCATGGCGGAACCACCTCTCAGACGTACAAGAACCACATGCCGGACAAGCTTGAAACACTTACTGGACAGACTGGAACCACCTGCCGGCCACGCCTGAACCACCTGCCGAGCACCATGGAACCACCTGCCGGACACGCCAAAATCACCTGCGGGCTACACCAGAACCACATGGAGAACTCTCCGGGATGACCTGCCGGGCATGCTGGAACCACATCTCAGACGTACCAGAAGCACGTGGCGGACACCCCAGCCCCACCTGCCGGACAGGCCGCAACCACCTGCCGGACAGGCCGGAACCACCGGCTCGACCCGCCGGAACCACCGCCGGACATGCAAAATCACCTGCCTGCTACGCCAGAACCACTTGGCGAACACTCCGGAATCACCTGCCGGGCATGCCAGAACCACCTCTCAGACATGCCACAACCACGTGCCAATGACCCCGGAAGCACCTGCCGAGCATGCCGGAACCACCTGCTCGGCTCGCCAGAACCACCTGCCGGACACGCCAAAATCACCTGCCGGCTACGCCACAACCACTCGGCAGACACTCCGGTATCAGCTGCCGGGCATGCCGGAACCACCTCTCAGAGGTGCCAGAACCACATGCCGGAGAGACTGGAAGCAACTGCCGAACTCGCCGGAAACACCTGCTGGACATGCCGGAACCACCTGCCTGAGAGTCCAAAATCATATGCCGGCTATGCCAAAACCACTTGGTGGACACTCCAGAATCACCTGGAGGGCATGCCGGAACCACGTCATGGACAGACTGCAAACACCTGCCGGACACGCCAGAACCACCTTCTCGACTCGCCAGAACCACCTGCCGGACACGCCAAAATCACCTGCCGGCTACGCCACAACCAGTTGGTGAACACTTCGGAATCACCTGCCGCGCTTGCCGGAACCACCTGCCGGTCACGCCAAAATCACCTGCCGGCTACGCCAGAAGCACTCGGCTGAGACTCCGGAACCAACTCCAGGACAGACCGGAATCACCTGCCGGACACGCCGGAACCACCTGCTCGACTCGCCAGAACCACCTGCCGGACACGCCAAAATCACCTGCCGGCTACGCCAGAACCACTCGGCAGAGACTCCGGAGCCACCTCCAGGACAGACCGGAATCACCTGCCGGACACGCCGGGACCACCTGCTTGACTCGCGAGAACCACCTGCCGGACACGCCAAAATCACCAGCCGGCTACTCCACAACCACTTGTCGGACACTCCAGAATCACCTGACGGGCATGTTGGAACCACCTCTCAGAGGTGCCACAACAAAATGCTGGAGACCGCGGAAGCACCTGCTGAGAAGGCCGGAAGTTCCTGATCCACTCCACAGAACCACCTGCTGGACACGCCAAAATCACCTGCCGGCTACGCCACAACCAGTTGGTGAACACTTCGGAATCAACTGCCGGGCTTGCTGGAAGCACCTGCCGGTCACGCCAATATCACCTGCCAGCTACGCCAGAACCGCTTGGCGGACACTCCGGAAACACCTGTCGGGCCTGCCAGAACCACATCTCAGACGTGCCAGAACCATGTGCCCGAGATGCTGGAACCACACCCCGAACAGACTGAAACCACCTGCCAGACCCGCCTGAACCACCTCCCGAGCACACTGGAACCACCTGCTCGACTCGCCGGAACCACCTACCTGACACGCAAAAACCACCGGCCGGGTATGCCAGAACCACTTGGTGGTCACTCCGGAATCATCTGCCAGACATGCCAGAAGCAGCTCTCAGACACACCAGAACAACATGCCGGAGACGCCAGCAGCTCCTGCTGAGCACGCCTGAGCCACCTGCTCGACTCGCAAGAAACACCTGCCAGACACGCCAAAATCACCTGCCTGCTACACCAGAAGCACTTGGCAGACAAGCCGGAATCACGTGAAGGGCATGCCGTCACAATCTCTCAGACGTGCCAGAACCTCGTGCCGGACACCCCAGAACACCCTGCCGGACAGACCGGAACCACCTGCCGGACACGCCGGAACCACCGGCGCGACTCGCCGGAACCACCCCCGGACATGCAAAATCACCTGCCGGCTACGCCAGAAACACTTGGCGAACACACCGGAATCACCTGCCGGGCATGTCGGAAGCACCTCTCAGACATGTCAGAACCACGTGCCAAGGACACCGGAAGCACCTGCCGAGCACGCCGGAACCACCTGCTCGACTCGCCAGAACCACCTGCCGCACACGCCAAAATCACCTGCCAGGTATGCCAGAACCACTTTGTGGACACTCCGAAATCATCTGCCGGACATGCCAGAACCAGCTCTCAGACACACCAGAACCACATGCCGGACACGCCGGAAGCACCTGCTGAGCATGCCTGAGCCACCTGCTCGACTCGCAAGAAACACCTGCCGGACACGCCAAAATCACCTGCCGAGTACGCCAGAACCACTTGGCGGACACTCCGGAATCACAGGTCGGGCATGCCGGAACCACCTCTCAGACTTGCCAGAACCATGTTCCGGACACGCCGGTACCACCTGCCGAGTATGCCGGAAACACCTGATCCACTCCCGAGGACCACCTGCTGGACACGCCAAAATCACCTGCTGGCTACGCCAGAACCACTCGGCAGACACTCCGGAATAACCTGCCGGGCATGCCGGAACCACCTCTTAGACATGCCAGAAGGACGTGTCGGACACGCCGGAAACACCTACCGGACAGACCGGAACCACCTGCCAGACATCCCGGAACCACCTGCCGAGCACGCCGGAGCCGCCTGCTCGATAGGCCGGAACCACCTGCCAGACAGGCCAAAATCAACAGCTGGCTATGCTAGAACCACCTGGCGGACAGTCCAAAATCACCTGCCTGGCATGCAGGAACCACCTCTCAGACGTAACAGAACCACGTTCCGGACACGCTGGAACCACATCCTGGACAGACTGGAACCACCTGCCGAGCTCGCCGGAACCACCTGCTCAACTGGCAGGACAATCGTGCCAGACACGACAAAAGGAACTGCCGGCTACACCAGAACCACTTAACCGACACTCCAGAATCACCTGCCTGGCATGCCAGAACCACCTCTCAGACGTGCCAGAAGCACGTGCCGGACATGCCGGAACGACCTACGGGACAGACCGGAACCACCTGCCTGACATGCCGGAACCTCCTGCCGAGCACGCCAGAGCCACCTGCTCCCCTTGCCGGAACCACCTGCCAGACAGGCCAAAATCAACAGCTGGCTGCGCGAGAACCACCTGGGGGACAGTCCGGAATCACCTGCCAGCCATGGCGGAACCACCTCTCAGACGTACCAGAACCACGTGCCGGACAATCTGGAAACACATACTGGACAGACTGGAACCACCAGCCGGCCACGCCTGAACCACCTGCCGAGCACGATGGAACCACCTGCCGGACACGCCAAAATCACCTGCGGGCTACTACACAACCAGTTGGAGGACTCTCCGGGATGACCTGCCGGGCATGCTGGAACCACCTCTCAGACGCGCCAGAACCATGTGTCAGAGAGTCCGGGATCACCTGTTGGGCATGTGGAACCACCTCTGAGACGTACCAGAACCACCTGCCGGACACGCCAAAATCACCTGCCGGCTACGCCAGAACCACTTGGCGGACACTCCGGAATCACCTGCCGGGCATGCCAGCACAACCTCTCAGAAGTGCCAGAAGCATCTGCCGGACAGGCCAGAACCATCTCCCTGACAGACTGGAACCACAGGAAACACTCGCCGGAACCACCTGCTTGACTCACCGGTCCCACCTGCAGGACACACCAAAATCACCTGCCCGCTACACCAGAACCACTTGGGGCACAAGCCGGAATCACGTGAAGGGCATGCCGGCACAACCTCACAGACATGCCAGAACCTCCTGCCGGACACCTCAGAACCACCTACCAGACACACTGCAACCACGTGCCGGACACGCGGGAACCACCGGCTCGACCCGCCGGAACCACTGCCACACATGCAAAATCACCTGCCGGCTACACCAGAACCACTTGGCAAACACTCTGGAATCACCTGCCGGGCATGCCGGAACCACCTCTCAGACATGCCAGAACCACGTGCCAATGACACCAGAAGCACCTGCCGAGCATGCCGGAACCACCTGCTCGACTCGCCAGAACCACCCGCCAGTCATGCAAAAATCACCTGCCGGCTTCGCCACAACCAGTTGGTGAACACTTCCCCATCACCTGCCGGGCTTGCTGGAACCACCTGCCGGTCATGTCAAAATCACCTGCCAACTACGCCAGAAGCACTTGTCGACACTGCGGAAACACCTGTCGGGCCGGCCAGAACTACATCTCATACGTGCCAGAACCTTGTGCGTGTGATGCCGGAACCACACCCCGAACAGACGGAGACCACCTGCCAGACCCGCCTGAACCACCTGCCGAGCACGCCGGAGCCACCTGTTCGACTCACCGGAAGCACCTGCCAGACAGGCCAAAATCAACAGCTGGCTATGCGAGAACCATCTGGCGGACAGTCCGGAATCACCTGCCGGGCACGCAGGAACCACCTCTCAGATGTAACGGAACCACGAGCCAGACACGCTGGAACCATGTCCTGGACAGACTGGAACCACCTGCCTAGCACTCCGGAACCACCTGCTCAACTCGCACGACCCACGGGCTGGACACGCCAAAATGAACTTTCGGCTACACCAGAACCACTTACCCGACACTCCAGAATCACCTGCCTGGCATGCCATAACCACCTCTCACACGTTCCAGAAGCACGTGCCAGACATACCGGAACGACCTATCGGACAGAACGGAACCACCTGCCAGACACGCCGGAACCACCTGCTGAACACGCCACAGCCACCTGCTCGACTCCCCGGATCCACCGGCCGGACAGGCCAATATCAACTGCTGCCTATGCCAGAACCACCTGGGGGACAGTCCGGAATCACCTGCCAGCCATGGCGGAACCACCTCTCAGACGTTCAAGAACCGCGTGCCGGACAAGCTGGAAACACTTACTGGACAGACTATAAACACCTGCCATCCACGCCTGAACCACCTGCCGAGCACGATGGAACCACCTGCCGGACACGCCAAAATCACCTGCGGGCTACACCAGAACCACTTGGAGAACTCTCCGGGATGGCCTGCAGGGCATGCTGGAACCACCTCTCAGACGTACCAGAAGCACGTGGCGGACACCCCAGCACCACCTGCCGGACAGACCGCAACCACCTGCCGGACAGGCCGTAACCACCGGCTCGACCCCCCGGAACCACCGCCGGACATGCAAAATCACCTGCTGGCTACGCCAGAACCACTTGGCGAACACTCCGGAATCACCTGCCGGGCATGCCGGAACCACCTCTCAGACATGCCAGAACCACGTGCCAATGACCCCGGAAGCACCTGGCGAGCACGCCGGAACCACCTGCTCGACTCGCCAGAACCACCTGCCGGACACGCCAAAATCACCTGCCGGCTACGCCACAACCACTCGGCAGGCACTCCGGTATCAGCTGCCGGGCATGCCGGAACCACCTCTCAGAGGTGCCAGAACCACATGCCGGAGAGACTGGAAGCAACTGCCGAACTCGCCGGAAACACCTGCTGGACATGCCGGAACCACCTGCCTGACAGTCCAAAATCATATGCCGGCTATGCCAAAACCACTTGGTGGACACTCCAGAATCACCTGGAGGGCATGCCGGAACCACGTCATGGACAGACTGCAAACACCTGCCGGACACGCCAGAACCACCTTCTCGACTCGCCAGAACCACCTGCCGGACACGCCAAAATCACCTGCCGGCTACGCCACAACCACTCGGCAGAGACTCCGGAACCACCTCCAGGACAGACCGGAATCACCTGCCGGACGCGCCGGCACCACCTGCTCGACTCGCCAGAACCACCTGCCGCACACGCCAAAATCACCTGCCAGGTATGCCAGAACCACTTTGTGGACACTCCGAAATCATCTGCCGGACATGCCAGAACCAGCTCTCAGACACACCAGAACCACATGCCGGACAAGCCGGAAGCACCTGCTGAGCATGCCTGAGCCACCTGCTCGACTCGCAAGAAACACCTGCCGGACACGCCAAAATCACCTGCCGGCTACGCCACAACCTCTCGGCAGGCACTCCGGTATCATCTTACGGGCATGCCGGAACCACCTCTCAGAGGTGCCAGAACCACATGCCGGAGAGACTGGAAGCAACCGCCGAACTCGCCGGAAACACCTGCTGGACATGCAGGAACCACCTGAATGACAGTCCAAAATCATATGCCGTCTATGCCAAAACCACTTGGTGGACAATCCAGAATCACCTGGAGGGCATGCCGGAACCACGTCATGGACAGACTGCAAACCCCTGCCGGACACGCCGGAACCACCTGCTCGACTCGCCAGAACCACCTGCCGATCACGCAAAAATCACCTGCCGGCTACGCCACAACCAGTTGGTGAACACTTTGGAATCACTTGCCAGGCTTGCTGGAACCACCTGCCGGTCATGCCAAAATCACCTGCCAACTACGCCAGAACCGCTTGGCGGACACTGCGGAAACACCTGTCGGGCCGGCTGGAACCACATCTCAGACGTGCCAGAAACGTGTTCATGAGATGCTGGAACCACACCCCGAACAGACGGATGCCACCTGCCAGAACCGCCTGAACCACCTGCTGAGCACGCTGGAACCACCTGCTCGACTCACCGGTACCACCTTCCTGAGACTCCAAAATCACCTGCTGGGTATGCCAGAACCACTTGGCGGACACTCCGGAATCATCTGCCGGACATGCCGGAACCAGCTCTCAGACACACCAGAACCAAGTGCCGGAGACGCCGGAAGCACCTGCCGAGCATGCCGGAGCCACCTGCTCGACTCGCCAGGAACACCTGCCGGACACGCCAAAATCACCTGCCGGGTACGCCAGAACCACCTGGCGGACACTACGGAATCACCTGCCGCGCATGCGGGACCACCTCTCAGACGTGCCGGAAGCACGTGCCAGACACGCCGGAAACACCTACCGGACAGACCGGAACCACCTGCCAAGAACGCCGGAGCCACCTGTTCGACTCGCTGGAACCACCTGCCGGACAGGCCAATATCAACTGCTGTCTATGCCAGAACCACCTGGGGGACAGTCCGGGATCACCTGCCAGCCATGGCGGAACCACCTCTCAGACGTACCAGAACCACCTGCCGGAGAAGCTGGAAACACGTCCTGGACAGACTGGAACCACGTGACGGCCATGCCTGAACCACCTGCCGAGCACGGTGGAACCACCTGCCGGACACGCCAAAATCACCTGCGGGCTATGCCAGAACCACTTGGACGACTCTCCGAAATGACCTGCCGGGCATGTTGGAACCACCTCTCAGACGTGCCAGAAGCACGTGGCGGACAGTCCGGAATCACCTGTTGGGCATACGCAACCACCTCTGAGACGTACCAGAACCACGTGCCGCGCACGCCGGAACCACCTACCGGACAGACCGGAATCAACTTTTGGGCATGCCGGAACCACCAGTCAGATGTGCCAGAAAGACGTGCCGGAGACGCTGGAAGCACCTGCCGAGCACGTCGCAACCACCTGCTCAACTCGCCTGAACCACCTGCCGGACACGCCAAAATCACCTGCCCGCTACACCAGCACCACTTCGGGGACAAGCCGGAATCACGTGAGGGGCATGCCGGCACAGCCTCTCAGACTGAACCTCGTGCCGGACACCACAGAACCACCTGCCGGAAAGACCGGAACCACCTGCCGGACACGCTGGAACCACCGGCTCGACCCGCCGGAACGACCGCTGGACATGCAAACTCACCTGCCGGCTACGCCGGAAACACTTGGCGAACACTCCGGAATCACCTGCCGGGCATGCCGGAACCACCTCTCAGATATGCCAGAACCACGTGCCAATGACCCCGGAAGCACCTGCCGAGCACGCCGGAACCACCTGCTCGACTCGCCAGAACCACCTGCCGGACACGCAAAAATCACCTGCCGGCTACGCCACAACCAGTTGGGGAACACTTCGGAATCACCTGCCGGGCTTGCTGGAACCACCTGCCGGTCATGCCAAAATCACCTGCCAACTACGCCAGTACCACTTGGCGGACACTGTGGAAACACCTGTCGGGCCGGCCGGAACCACATCTCAGACGTGCCAGAACCATGTGCATGAGATGCTGGAACCACACCCCAAACAGACGGAAAACACCTGCCAGACCCGTCTGAACAACCTGCCGAGCACGCCGGAGCCACCTACTTGACATGCCCAAATCACCAGCCGGGTATGCCAAAACCACTTGGCGGACACTCCGGAATCATCTGCCGGACATGCCGGAACCAGCTCTCAGACACACCAGAACCCCGTGCCGGAGACGCCGGAAGCACCTGCCGAGCATGCCGGAGCCACCTGCTTGACTCGCCAGAAACACCTGCTGGACACGCCAAAATCACCTGCCGGCTACGCCAGAACCCCCTGGCGGACACTCCGAAATCACCTGTCGCGCATGCCGGAACCACCTCTCAGACGTGCCGGAAGCACGTGCCGGACACGCCGGAATCACCTACCGGACAGACCGGAACCACCTGCCGAGCACGCCGGAGCCACCTGTTCGACTCGCTGGAACCACCTGCCGGACAGGCCAATATCAACTGCTGGCTATGCCAGAACCACCTGGGGGACGGTCCGGAATCGCCTGCCAGCCATGGCGGAACCACCTCTCAGACGTACCAGAACCACCTGCCGGAGAAGCTGGAAACACGTCCTGGACAGTCTGGAACCACCTGCCGGCCAAGCCTGAACCACCTGCCAAGCACAATGGAACAACCTGCCAGACACGCCAAAATCAGCTGCGTGTTATGCCAGAACCACTTGGAGGACTCTCTGGGATGACCTGCCAGGCATGCCGGAACCACCTCTCAGACGTGCCAGAACCATGTGGCGGACAGTCCGGAATCACCTGTTGGGCATGCGCAACCACCTCTGAGACGTACCAGAACCACATGCCGTGCAGGCTGGAACCACCTACCGGACAGACCGGAATCACCTTTCGGGCATGCCGGAACCACCTGTCAGATGTGCCAGAAACACGTGCCGGAGACGCCGGAAGCATCTGCCAAGCACGTTGGAACCACCTGCTCAACTCGCCTGAACCACCTGCCGGACATGCCAAAATCACCTGCCGACTATGCCAGAACCACTTGGCGAACACTCCGGAATCACTTGCCGGGCATGCAGGAACCACCTCTCAGACATGCCAGAACCCCGTGCCAATGACCCCGGAAGCACCACCCGAGCACGCCGGAACCAACTGCTCGACTCGCCAGAACCACCTGCCAATCACGCAAAAATCACCTGCCGGCTACGCCACAACCAGTTGCTGAACACTTTGGAATCACCTGCCAGGCTTGCTGGAACCACCTGCCAGTCATGCCAAAATCACCTGCCAACTACGCCAGAACCGCTTGGCGGACACTGCGGAAACACCTGTCGGGCCGGCTGGAACCACATCTCAGACGTGCCAGAAACGTGTTCATGAGATGCTGGAACCACACCCCGAACAGACGGATACCACCTGCCAGAACCGCATGAACCACCTGCTGAGCACGCCGGAAACACCTGCTCGACTCACCGGTACCACCTCCCTGACACGCCAAAATCACCTGATGGGTATGCCAGAACCACTTGGCGGACACTCCGGAATCATCTGCCGGACATGCCGGCACCAGCTCTCAGACACACCAGAACCACGTGCCAGAGACGCCGGAAGCACCTGCCGAGCATGCCGGAGCCACCTGCTCGACTCGCCAGAAACACCTGCCGGACACGCCAAAATCACCTGCCGGCTACGCCAGAACCACCTGGCGGACACTCCGAAATCACCTGTCGCGCATGCCGGAACCACCTCTCAGACGTGCCGGAAGCACGTGCCGGACACGCCGGAATCACCTACCGGACAGACCGGAACCACCTGCCGAGCACGCCGGAGCCACCTGTTCGACTCGCTGGAACCACCTGCCGGACAGGCCAATATCAACTGCTGGCTATGCCAGAACCACCTGGGGGACGGTCCGGAATCGCCTGCCAGCCATGGCGGAACCACCTCTCAGACGTACCAGAACCACCTGCCGGAGAAGCTGGAAACACGTCCTGGACAGACTGGAACCACGTGACGGCCATGCCTGAACCACCTGCCGAGCACGGCGGAACCACCTGCCGGACACGCCAAAATCACCTGCGGGCTATGCCAGAACCACTTGGACGACTCTCTGAAATGACCTGCTGGGCATGTTGGAACCACCTCTCAGACGTGCCAGAAGCACGTGGCGGACAGTCCGGAATCACCGGTTGGGCATACGCAACCACCTCTGAGACGTACCAGAACCACGTGCCGTGCACGCCGGAACCACCTACCGGACAGACCGGAATCAACTTTTGGGCATGCCGGAACCACCAGTCAGATGTGCCAGAAACACGTGCCGGAGACGCTGGAAGCACCTGCCGAGCACGTCGCACCACCTGCTCAACTCGCCTGAACCACCTGCCGGACACGCCAAAATCACCTGCCCGCTACACCAGCACCACTTCGGGGACAAGCCGGAATCACGTGAGGGGCATGCCGGCACAGCCTCTCAGACTGAACCTCGTGCCGGACACCACAGAACCACCTGCCGCACAGACCGGAGCCACCTGCCGGACACGCCGGAACCACCGGCTCGACCCGCCGGAACGACCGCTGGACATGCAAAATCACCTGCCGGCTATGCCGGAAACACTTGGCGAACACTCCAGCATCACCGGCCGGGCATGCCGGAACCACCTCTCAGATATGCCAGAACCACGTGCCAATGACCCCGGAAGCACCTGCCGAGCACGCCGGAACCACCTGCTCGACTCGCCAGAACCACCTGCCGGACACGCAAAAATCACCTGCCAGCTACGCCACAACCAGTTGGGGAACACTTCGGAATCACCTGCCGGGCTTGCTGGAACCACCTGCCGGTCATGCCAAAATCACCTGCCAACTACGCCAGTACCACTTGGCGGACACTGTGGAAACACCTGTCGGGCCGGCCGGAACCACATCTCAGACGTGCCAGAACCATATGCATGAGATGCTGGAACCACACCCCAAACAGACCGAAAACACCTGCCAGACCCGTCTGAACAACCTGCCGAGCACGCCGGAGCCACCTGCTCGACTCGCCGGAACCACCTACCTGACATGCCCAAATCACCAGCCGGGTATGCCAGAACCACTTGGCGGACACTCCGGAATCATCTGCCGGACATGCCGGAAGCAGCTCTCAGACACACCAGAACCACGTGCCGGAGACGCCGGAAGCACCTGCCGAGCATGCCGGAGCCACCTGCTCGACTCGCCAGAACCACCTGCCGATCACGCAAAAATCAACTTCCGGGTACGCCAGAACCACCTGGCGGACACTACGGAATCACCTGCCGCGCATGCCAGAACCACCTCTCAGACGTGCTGGAAGCACGTGCCGGACACGCCGGAATCACCTACCGGACAGACCGGAACCACCTGCCGAGCACGCCGGAGCCACCTGTTCGACTTGCTGGAACCACCTGCCGGACAGGCCAATATTAACTGCTGGCTATGCCAGAACCACCTGGGGGACGGTCCGGAATCGCCTGCCAGCCATGGCGGAACCACCTCTCAGACGTACCAGAACCACCTGCCGGAGAAGGTGGAAACACGTCCTGGACAGTCTGGAACCCCCTGCCGGCCAAGCCTGAACCACCGGCCAAGCACAACGGAACAACCTGCTAGACACGCCAAAATCACCTGCGTGTTATGCCAGAACCACTTGGAGTACTCTCTTGGATGACCTGACGGGCATGCCAGAACCACCTCTCAGACGTGCCAGAACCATGTGGCGGACAGTCCGGAATCACATGTTGGGCATGCGCAACCACCTCTGAGACGTACCAGAACCACATGCCGTGCAGGCTGGAACCACCTACCGGACAGACCGGAATCACCTTTCGGGCATGCCGGAACCACCTGTCAGATGTGCCAGAAACACGTGCCGGAGACGCCGGAAGCACCTGCCAAGCACGTTGGAACCACCTGCTCAACTCGCCTGAACCACCTGCCGGACATGCCAAAATCACCTGCCGACTATGCCAGAACCACTTGGCGAACACTCCGGAATCACTTGCCGGGCATGCAGGAACCACCTCTCAGACATGCCAGAACCCCGTGCCAATGACCCCGGAAGCAGCAGTCGAGCACGCCGGAACCACCTGCTCGACTCGCCAGAACCACCTGCCGATAACGCAAAAATCACCTGCCGGCTACGCCACAACCAGTTGGTGAGCACTTTGGAATCACTTGCCAGGCTTGCTGGAACCACCTGCCAGTCATGCCAAAATCACCTGCCAACTACGCCAGAACCGCTTGGCGGACACTGCGGAAACAACTGTCGGGCCGGCTGGAACCACATCTCAGACACGCCAGAAACGTGTTCATGAGATGCTGGAACCACACCCCGAACAGACGGATACCACCTGTCAGAACCGCCTGAACCACCTGCTGAGCACGCCGGAACCACCTGCTTGACTCACCGGTACCACCTCCCTGACACGCCAAAATCACATTCTGGGTATGCCAGAACCACTTGGCGGACACTCCGGAATCATCTGCCGGACATGCCGGAACCAGCTCTCAGACACACCAGAACCAAGTGCCGGAGACGCCGGAAGCACCTGCCGAGCATGCCGGAGCCACCTGCTCGACTCGCCAGAAACACCTGCCGGACACGCCAAAATCACCTGCCGGGTACGCCAGAACCACCTGGCGGACACTCCGGAATCACCTGTCGCGCATGCCGGAACCACCTCTCAGACGTGCCGGAAGCACGTGCCGGACACGCCGGAATCACCTACCGGACAGACCGGAACCACCTGCCGAGCACGCCGGAGCCACCTGTTCGACTCGCTGGAACCACCTGCCGGACAGGCCAATATCAACTGCTGGCTATGCCAGAACCACCTGGGGGACGGTCCGGAATCACCTGCCAGCCATGGCGGAACCACCTCTCAGACGTACCAGAACCACCTGCCGGAGAAGCTGGAAACACGTCCTGGACAGTCTGGAACCACCTGGCGGCCAAGCCTGAACCACCTGCCAAGCACAACGGAACAACCTGCCAGAAACGCCAAAATCACCTGCGTGTTATGCCAGAACCACTTTGACGACTCTCTGGGATGACCTGCCGGGCATGACGGAACCACCTCTCAGACGTGCCAGAACCATGTGGCTGACAGTCCGGAATCACCTGTTGGGCATGCGCAACCACCTCTGAGACGTACCAGAACCACATGCCGTGCAGGCTGGAACCACCTTCCGGAAAGACCGGAATCAGCTTTCGGGCATGCCGGAACCACCAGTCAGATGTGCCAGAAACACGTGCCGGAGACGCCGGAAGCACCTGCCGAGCACGTTGGGACCACCTGCTCAAATCGCCTGAACCACCTGCCGGACACGCCAAAATCACCTGCCCGCTACACCAGCACCACTTCGGTGACAAGCCGGAATCACGTGAGGGGCATGCCGGCACAGCCTCTCAGACTGAACCTCGTGCCGGACACCACAGAACCACCTGCCGCACAGACCGGAACCACCTGCCGGACACGCCGGAACCACCGGCTCGACCCGCCGGAACGACCGCTGGACATGCAAAATCACCTGCCGGCTACGCCGGAAACACTTGGCGAACACTCCGGAATCACCTGCCGGGCATGCCGGAACCACCTCTCAGACATGCCAGAACCACGTGCCAATGACCCCGGAAGCACCTGCCGAGCACGCCGGAACCACCTGCTCGACTCGCCAGAACCACCTGCCGGACACGCAAAAATCACCTGCCGGCTATGCCACAACCAGTTGGGGAACACTTCGGAATCACCTGCCGGGCTTGCTGGAACCACCTGCCGGTCATGCCAAAATCACCTGCCAACTACGCCAGTACCACTTGGCGGACACTGTGGAAACACCTGTCGGGCCGGCCGGAACCACATCTCAGACGTGCCAGAACCATGTGCATGAGATGCTGGAACCACACCCCGAACAGACGGAAAACACCTGCCAGACCCGTCTGAAAAACCTGCCGAGCACGCCGGAGCCACCTGCTCGACTCGCCGGAACCACCTACCTGACATGCCCAAATCACCAGCCGGGTATGCCAGAACCACTTGGCGGACACTCCGGAATCATCTGCCGGACATGCCGGAACCAGCTCTCAGACACACCAGAACCACGTGCCGGAGACGCCGGAAGCACCTGCCGAGCATGCCGGAGCCACCTGCTCGACTCGCGAGAAACACCTGCCGGACACGCCAAAATCAACTGCCGGCTACGCCAGAACCACCTGGCGGACACTCCAGAATCACCTGCCGCTCATGCCGGAACCACCTCTCAGACGTGACGGAAGCACGTGCCAGACACGCCGGAAACACCTACCGGACAGACCGGAACAACCTGCCAAGAACGCCGGACCAACCTGTTCGACTCGCTGGAACCACCTGCCGGACAGGCCAATATCAACTGCTGGCTATGCCAGAACCACCTGGGGGACAGTCCGGGATCACCTGCCAGCCATGGCGGAACCACTTCTCAGACGTACCAGAACCACCTGCCGGAGAAGCTGGAAACACGTCCTGGACAGACTGGAACCACGTGACGGCCATGCCTGAACCACCTGCCGAGCACGGCGGAACCACCTGCCGGACATGCCAAAATCACCTGCGGGCTACGCCAGAACCACTTGGACGAATCTCCGAAATGACCTGCCGGGCATGTTGGAACCACCTCTCAGACGTGCCAGAAGCACGTGGCGGACAGTCCGGAATCACCTGTTGGGCATACGCAACCACCTCTGACACGTACCAGAACCACGTGCCGTGCACGCCGGAACCACCTACCGGACAGACCGGAATCAACTTTTGGGCATGCCGGAACCACCAGTCAGATGAGCCAGAAACACGTGCCGGAGACGCCGGAAGCACCTGCCGAGCACGTCGCAACCACCTGCTCAAGTCGCCTGAACCACCTGCAGGAGACGCCAAAATCACCTGCCCTCTACAACAGCACCACTTCGGGGACAAGCTGGAATCACGTGAGGGGCATGCCGGCACAGCCTCTCAAACTGAACCTCGTGCCGGACACCACAGAACCACCTGCCGGACAGACCGGAACCACCTGCCGGAGACGCTGGTACCACCGGCTCGACACGCCGGAACGACCGCTGGACATGCAAAATCACCTGCCGGCTACGCCGGAAACACTTGGCGAACACTCCGGAATCACCTGCCGGGCATGCCGGAACCACCTCTCAGATATGCCAGAACCACGTGCCAATGACCCCGGAAGCACCTGCCGAGCACGCCGGAACCACCTGCTCGACTCGCCAGAACCACCTGCCGGACACGCCAAAATCACCTGCGTGTTATGCCAGAACCACTTGGACGACTCTCTGGGAAGACCTGCCGGGCATGCCGGAACCACCTCTCAGACATGCCAGAACCATGTGGCGGACAGTCCGGAATCACCTGTTGGGCATGCGCAACCACCTCTGAGACGTACCAGAACCACATGCCGTGCAGGCTGGAACCACCTACCGGACAGACCGGAATCACCTTTCGGGCATGCTGGAACCACCTGTCAGATGTGCCAGAAACACGTGCGGGAGACGCCGGAAGCACCTGCCAAGCACGTTGGAACCACCTACTCAACTCGCCTGAACCACCTGCCGGACATGCCAAAATCACCTGCCGACTATGCCAGAACCACTTGGCGAACACTCCGGAATCACTTGCCGGGCATGCAGGAACCACCTCTCAGACATGCCAGAACCCAGTGCCAATGACCCCGGAAGCACCAGCCGAGCACGCCGGAACCACCTGCTCGACTCGCCAGAACCACCTGCCGATCACGCAAAAATCACCTGCCGGCTATGCCACAACCAGTTGGTGAACACTTTGGAATCACCTGCCAGGCTTGCTGGAACCACCTGCCAGTCATGCCAAAATCACCTGCCAACTACGCCAGAACCGCTTGGCGGACACTGCGGAAACACCTGTCTGGCCGGCTGGAACCACATCTCAGTCGTGCCAGAAACGTGTTCATGAGATGCTGGAACCACACCCCGAACAGACGGATACCACCTGCCAGAACCGCCTGAACCACCTGCTGAGCACGCCGGAACCACCTGCTCGACTCACCGGTACCACCTCCCTGACACGCCAAAATCACCTGATGGGTATGCCAGAACCACTTGGCGGACATTCCGGAATCATCTGCCGGACATGCCGGAACCAGCTCTCAGACACACCAGAACCAAGTGCCGGAGACCCCGGAAGCACCTGCCGAGCATGCCGGAGCCACCCGCCCGACTCGCCAGAAACACCTGCCGGACATGCCAAAATCACCTGCCGGGTACGCCAGAACCACCTGGCGGACACTCCGGAATCACCTGCCGCGCATGCCGGAACCACCTCTCAGACGTGCCGGAAGCACGTGCCAGACACGACGGAAACACCTACCGGACAGACCGGAACCACCTGCCGAGCACGCCGGAGCCACCTGTTCGACTCGCTGGAACCACCTGCCGGACAGGGCAATATCAACTGCTGGCTATGCCAGAACCACCTGGGGGCAGTCCGGGATCACCTGCCAGCCATGGCGGAACCACCTCTCAGACGTACCAGAACCACCTGCCGGAGAAGCTGGAAACACGTCCTGGACAGACTGGAACCACGTGACGGCCATGCCTGAACCACCTGCCGAGCATGGCGGAACCACCAGCCGGACACGCCAAAATCACCTGCGGGCTACGCCAGAACCACTTGGATGACTCTCCGAAATGACCTGCCGGGCATGTTGGAACCACCTCTCAGACGTGCCATAAGCACGTGGCGGACAGTCCGGAATCACCTGTTGGGCACACGCAACCACCTCTGACACGTACCAGATCCACGTGCCGTGCACGCAGGAACCACCTACCGGACAGACCGGAATCAACTTTTGGGCATGCCGGAACCACCATTCAGATGTGCCAGAAACACGTGCCGGAGACGCCGGAAGCACCTGCCGAGCACGTCGCAACCACCTGCTCAAGTCGCCTGAACCACCTGCCGGAGACGCCAAAATCACCTGCCCGCTACACCAGCACCACTTCGGGGACAAGCCGGAATCACGTGAGGGGCATGCCGGCACAGCCTCTCAGACTGAACCTCGTGCCGGACACCCCAGAACACCCTGCCGGACAGACCGGAACCACCTGCCGGACACGCCGGAACCACGGGCGCCACTCGCCGGAACCACCCCCGGACATGCAAAATCACCTGCCGGCTACGCCAGAAACACTTGGCGAACACACCGGAATCACCTGCCGGGCATGTCGGAAGCACCTCTCAGACATGTCAGAACCACGTACCAAGGACACCAGAAGCACCTGCCGAGCACGCCGGAACCACCGGCTCGACTCGCCAGAACCACCTGCCGGACACGCCAAAATCACCTGCCAGGTATGCCAGAACCACTTGGCGGACACCCCGGAATCACAGGTCGGGCATTCCGGAACCACCTCTCAGACTTGCCAGAACCATGTTCCGGATACGCTGGTACCACCTGCCGAGTATGCCGGAACCACCTGATCCACTCCCGAGGACAACCTGCTCGACACGCCAAAATAACCTGCTGGCTACGCAAGAAGCACTCGGCAGACTCTCCGGAATAACCTGCCGGGCATGCCGGAACCACCTCTTAGACATGCCAGAAGGACGTGTCGGACGCGCCGGAAACACCTACCGGACAGACGGGAACCACGTGCCACACATCCCGGAACCACTTGCCGAGCATGCCGGAGCCGCCTGCTCCATAGGCCGGGACCACCTGCCAGACAGGCCAAAATCAACAGCTGGCTATGCTAAACCACCTGGCGGACAGTCCAAAATCACCTGCCGGTCATGTTGGAAGCACCTCTCAGACATGTCGCAACCACGTGCCAATGACACCGGAAGCACCTGCCGAGCATGCCGGAACCACCTGCTCGACTCGCCAGAACCACCTGCCAGTCATGCAAAAATCACCTGCCGGCTTCGCCACAACCAGTTGGTGAACACTTCCCCATCACCTGCCGGGCTTGCTGGAACCACCTGCCGGTCATGTCAAAATCACCTGCCAACTACGCCAGAACCACTTGTCGACACTGCGGAAACACCTGTCGGGCCCGCCAGAAGTACATCTCAGACGTGCCAGAACCTTGTGCGTGTGATGCCGGAACCACACCCCGAACAGACGGAGACCACCTGCCAGACCCGCCTGAACCACCTGCCGAGCACGCCGGAGCCACCTGTTCGACTCACCGGAAGCACCTGCCAGACAGGCCAAAATCAACAGCTGGCTATGCGAGAACCATCTGGCGGACAGTCCGGAATCACCTGCTGGGGATGCAGGAGCCACCTCTCAGATGACACAGAACCACGAGCCGGACACGCTGGAACCACGTCCTGGACAGACTGGAACCACCTGCCGAGCACTCCGGAACCACCTGCTCGACTCGTACGACCCACGTGCTGGACACGCCAAAATGAACTTTCGGGTACACCAGAACCACTTACCCGACACTCCTGAATCACCTGCCTGGCATGCCAGAACCACCTCTCACACGTTCCAGAAGCACGTGCCGGACATGCCGGAACGACCTATCTGACAGAACGGAACCACCTGCCAGACACGCCGGAACCACCTGCTGAACACGCCACAGCCACCTGCTCGACTCGCCGGATCCACCGGCCGGACAGGCCAATATCAACTGCTGGCTATGCCAGAACCACCTGGGGGACGGTCCGGAATCACCTGCCAGCCATGGCGGAACCACCTCTCAGACATACCAGAACCACGTGCCGGACAAGCTGGAAACACGTACTGGACAGACTGGAACCACCTGCCGGCCACGCCTGAACCACCTGCCGAGCACGATGGAACCACCTGCCGGACACGCCAAAATCACCTGCGGGGTACACCAGAACCACTTGGAGAACTCTCCGGGATGACCTGCCGGGCATGCTGGAACCACCTCTCAGACGTACCAGAAGCACGTGGCGGACACCCCAGCACCACCTGCCGGACAGACCGCAACCACCTGAGGGAGAGGCCGGAACCACCGGCTCGACCCGCCGGAACCACCGCTGGACATGCAAAATCACCTGCCGGCTACGCCAGAACCACTTGGGGAAAACTCCGGAATCACCTGCCGGGCATGCTGGAACCACCTCTCAGACATGCCAGAACCACGTGCCAATGACCCCGTAAGCACCTGCCGAGCACGCCGGAACCACCTGCTCGACTCGCCAGAACCACCTGCCGGACACGCCGGAACCACCGGCTCGACCCGCCGGAACCACCGCCGGACATGCAAAATCACCTGCCGGCTATGCCAGAACCACTTGGCGAACACTCCGGAATCACCTGCCGGGCATGCCTGAACCACCTCTCAGACATGCCAGAACCACGTGCCAATGACCCCGGAAGCACCTGCCGAGCACGCCGGAACCACCTGCTGGACATGCCGGAACCACCTGCCTGACAGTTCAAAATCATATGCCGGCTATGCCAAAACCACTTGGTGGACACTCCAGAATCACCTGGAGGGCATGCCGCAACCACGTCATGGACAGACTGCAAACACCTGCCGGACACGCCGGAACCACCTGCTCGACTCGCCAGATCCACCTGCCGGACACGCCAAAATCACCTGCCGGCTACGCCAGAACCACTCGGCAGAGACTCCGGAACCACCTCCAGGACAGACCGGAATCACCTGCCGGACACGCCGGGACCACCTGCTTGACTCGCCAGAACCACCTGCCGGACACGCCAAAATCACCAGCCGGCTACTCCACAACCACTTGTCGGACACTCCAGAATCACCTGCCGGGCATGTTGGAGCCACCTCTCAGAGGTGCCACAACAACATGCTGGAGACTGCGGAAGCACCTGCTGAGAATGCCGGAAGTTCCTGATCCACTCCACGGAACCACCTGCTGGACATGCCAAAATCACCTGCCGGCTACGCCACAACCAGTTGATGAACACTTCGGAATCAACTGCCGGGCTTGCTGGAAGCACCTGCCGGTCACGCCAATATCACCAGCCAGCTACGCCAGAACCGCTTGGCGGACACTCCGGAAACACCTGTCGGGCCTGCCAGAACCACATCTCAGACGTGCCAGAACCATGTGCCCGAGATGCCGGAACCACACCCCGAACAGACTGAAACCACCTGCCAGACCAGCCTGAACCACCTGCCGAGCACACTGGAACCACCTGCTCGACTCGCCGGAACCACCTACCTGACACGCAAAAACCACAGGCCGGGTATGCCAGAACCACTTGGTGGTCACTCCGGAATCATCTGCCAGACATGCCAGAAACAGCTCTCAGACACACCAGAACAACCTGCCGGAGACGCCAGAAGCACCTGCTGAGCATGCCTGAGCCACCTGCTCGACTCGCAAGAAACACCTGCCAGACGCGCCAAAATCACCTGCCTGCTACACCAGAAGCACTTGGCAGACAAGCCGGAATCACGTGAAGGGCATGCCGTCACAATCTCTCAGACGTGCCAGAACCTCGTGCCGGACACCCCAGAACACCCTGCCGGACAGACCGGAACCACCTGCCGGACACGCCGGAACCACCGGCGCGACTCGCCGGAACCACTCCCGGACATGCAAAATCACCTGCCGGCTACGCCAGAAACACTTGGCGAACACACCGGAATCACCTGCCGGGCATGTTGGAAGCACCTCTCAGACATGTCAGAACCACGTGCCAAGGACACCGGAAGCACCTGCCGAGCACGCCGGAACCACCTGCTCGACTCGCCAGAACCACCTGCCGCACACGCCAAAATCACCTGCCAGGTATGCCAGAACCACTTTGTGGACACTCCGAAATCATCTTCCGGACATGCCAGAACCAGCTCTCAGACACACCAGAACCACATGCCGGACACGCCGGAAGCACCTGCTGAGCATGCCTGAGCCACCTGCTCGACTCGCAAGAAACACCTGCCGGACACGCCAAAATCACCTGCCGAGTACGCCAGAACCACTTGGCGGACACTCCGGAATCACAGGTCGGGCATGCCGGAACCACCTCTCAGACTTGCGAGAACCATGTTCCGGACACGCCGGTACCACCTGCCGAGTATGCCGGAACCACCTGATCCACTCCCGAGGACCACCTGCTGGACACGCCAAAATCACCTGCTGGCTACGCCAGAACCACTCGACAGACACTCCGGAATAACCTGCCGGGCATGCCGGAACCACCTCTTAGACATGCCAGAAGGACGTGTCGGACACGCCGGAAACACCTACCGGACAGACCGGAACCACCTGCCAGACATCCCGGAACCACTTGCCGAGCACGCCGGAGCCGCCTGCTCGATAGGCCGGAACCACCTGCCAGACAGGCCAAAATCAACAGCTGGCTATGCTAGAACAACCTGGCGGACAGTCCAAAATCACCTGCCTGGCATGCAGGAACCACCTCTCAGACGTAACAGAACCACATTCCGGAAACGCTGGAACCACATCCTGGACAGACTGGAACCACCTGCCGAGCTCACCGGAACCACCTGCTCGACTGGCAGGACAATCTTGCCGGACACGCCAAAAGGAACTGCCGGCTACACCAGAACCACTTAACCGACACTCCAGAATCACCTGCCTTGCATGCCAGGACCACCTCTCAGACGTGCCAGAAGCACGTGCCGGACATGCCGGAACGACCTACGGGACAGACCGGAACCACCTGCCTGACATGCCGGAACCACCTGCCGAGCACGCTAGAGCCACCTGCTCCCCTTGCCGGAACCACCTGCCAGACAGGCCAAAATCAACAGCTGGCTATGCGAGAACCACCTGGGGGACAGTCCGGAATCACCTGCCAGCCATGGCGGAACCACCTCTCAGACGTACCAGAACCACGTGCCGGACAATCTGGAAACACGTACTGGACAGACTGGAACCACCTGCCGGCCACGCCTGAACCACCTGCCGAGCACGACGGAACCACCTGCCGGACACGCCAAAATCACCTGCGGGCTACTCCACAACCACTTGGAGGACTCTCCGGGATGACCTGCTGGGCATGCTGGAACCACCTCTCAGACGCGCCAGAACCATGTGGCAGAGAGTCCGGAATCACCTGTTGGGCATGTGGAACCACCTCTGAGACGTACCAGAACCACCTGCCGGACACGCCAAAATCACCTGCCGGCTACGCCAGAACCACTTGGCGGACACTCCGGAATCACCTGCCGGGCATGCCAGCACAACCTCCCAGAAGTGCCAGAAGCACGTGCATGACAGGCCGGAACCATCTCCCGGACAGACTGGAACCACAGGAAACACTCGCCGGAACCAGCTGCTTTACTCACCGGTCCCACCTGCAGGACACATCAAAATCACCTGCCCGCTACACCAGAACCACTTGGGGCACAAGCCGGAATCACGTGAAGGGCATGCCGGCACAACCTCACAGACGTGCCAGAACCTCCTGCCGGACACCTCAGAACCAATTGCCAGACAGACTGCAACCACCTGCCGGACACGCGGGAACCACCGGCTCGACCCGCCGGAACCACTGCCAGACATGCAAAATCACCTGCCGGCTACACCAGAACCACTTGGGAAACACTCCAGAATCACCTGCCGGGCATGCCGGAACCACCTCTCACACGTTCCAGAAGCACGTGCCGGACATGCCGGAACGACCTATCGGACAGAACGGAACCACCTGCCAGAGACGCCGGAACCACCTGCTGAACACGCCACAGCCACCTGCTCGACTCGCCGGATCCAGCGGCCGGACAGGCCCATATCAACTGCTGGCTATGCCAGAACCACCTGGGGGACAGTCCGGAATCACCTGCCAGCCATGGCGGAACCACCTCTCAGACGTACAAGAACCACGTGCCGGACAAGCTGGAAACACTTACTGGACAGACTGGAACCACCTGCCGGCCACGCCGGAACCACCTGCCGAGCACAATGGAACCACCTGCCGGACACGCTGGAACCACCGGCTCGACCCGCCGGAACGACCGCTGGACATGCAAACTCACCTGCCGGCTACGCCGGAAACACTTGGCGAACACTCCGGAATCACCTGCCGGGCATGCCGGAACCACCTCTCAGATATGCCAGAACCACGTGCCAATGACCCCGGAAGCACCTGCCGAGCACGCCGGAACCACCTGCTCGACTCGCCAGAACCACCTGCCGGACACGCAAAAATCACCTGCCGGCTACGCCACAACCAGTTGTGGAACACTTCGGAATCACCTGCCGGGCCTGCTGGAACCACCTGCCGGTCATGCCAAAATCACCTGCCAACTACGCCAGTACCACTTGGCGGACACTGTGGAAACACCTGTCGGGCCGGCCGGAACCACATCTCAGATGTGCCAGAACCATGTGCATGCGATGCTGGAACCACACCGCAAACAGACGGAAAGCACCTGCCAGCCCCGTCTGAACAACCTGCCGAGCACGCCGGAGTCACTTGCTCGACTCGCCGGAACCACCTACCTGACATGCCCAAATCACCAGCCGGGTATGCCAGAACCACTTGGCGGACACTCCGGAATCATCTGACGGACATGCCGGAACCAGCTCTCAGACACACCAGAACCAAGTGCCGGAGACGCCGGAAGCACCTGCCGAGCATGCCGGAGCCACCTGCTCGACTCGCCAGAAACACCTGCCGGACACGCCAAAATCAACTGCCGGGTACGCCAGAACCACCTGGCGGACACTCCGAAATCACCTGTCACGCATGCCAGAACCACCTCTCAGACGTGCTGGAAGCACGTGCCGGACACGCCGGAATCACCTACCGGACAGACCGGAACCACCGGCCGAGCACGCCGGAGCCACCTGTTCGACTCGCTGGAACCACCTGCCGGACAGGCCAATATTAACTGCTGGCTATGCCAGAACCACCTGGGGGACGGTCCGGAATCGCCTGCCAGCCATGGTGGAACCACCTCTCACACGTACCAGAACCACCTGCCGGAGAAGCTGGAAACACGTCCTGGACAGTCTGGAACCACCTGCCGGCCAAGACTGAACCACCTGCCAAGCACAACGGAACAACCTGCTAGACACGCCAAAATCACCTGCGTGTTATGCCAGAACCACTTGGAGTACTCTCTTGGATGACCTGACGGGCATGCCAGAACCACCTCTCAGACGTGCCAGAACCATGTGGCGGACAGTCCGGAATCACCTGTTGGGCATGCGCAACCACCTCTGAGACGTACCAGGACCACATGCCGTGCAGGCTGGAACCACCTACCGGACAGACCGGAATCACCTTTCGGGCATGCCGGAACCACCTGTCAGATGTGCCAGAAACACGTGCCGGAGACGCCGGAAGCACCTGCCAAGCACGTTGGAACCACCTGCTCAACTCGCCTGAACCACCTGACTGACATGCCAAAATCACCTGCCGACTATGCCAGAACCACTTGGCGAACACTCCGGAATCACTTGCCGGGCATGCAGGAACCACCTCTCAGACATGCCAGAACCCCATGCCAATGACCCCGGAAGCAGCAGCCGAGCACGCCGGAACCACCTGCTCGACTCGCCAGAACCACCTGCCGATCACGCAAAAATCACCTGCCGGCTACGCCACAACCAGTTGGTGAACACTTTGGAATCACTTGCCAGGCTTGCTGGAACCACCTGCCAGTCATGCCAAAATCACCTGCCAACTACGCCAGAACCGCTTGGCGGACACTGCGGAAACACCTGTGGGGCCGGCTGGAACCACATCTTAGACGTGCCAGAAACGTGTTCATGAGATGCTGGAACCACACCCCGAACAGACGGATACCACCTGCCAGAACCGCCTGAACCACCTGCTGAGCAAGCCGGAACCACCTGCTCGACTCACCGGTACCACCTTCCTGACACGCCAAAATCACATGCTGGGTATGCCAGAACCACTTGGCGGACACTCCGGAATCATCTGCCGGACATGCCGGAACCAGCTCTCAGACACACCAGAACCAAGTGCCGGAGACGCCGGAAGCACCTGCCGAGCATGCCGGAGCCACCTGCTCGACTCGCGAGAAACACCAGCCGGACACGCCAAAATCACCTGCCGGGTACGCCAGAACCACCTGGCGGAAACTCCGGAATCACCTGTCGCGCATGTCGGAACCACCTCTCAGACGTGCCGGAAGCGCGTGCCAGACACGCCGGAAACACCTACCGGACAGACCGGAACCACCTGCCAAGAACGCCGGAGCCACCTGTTCGACTTGCTGGAACCACCTGCCGGACAGGCCAATATCAACTGCTGGCTATGCCAGAACCACCTGTGGGACAGTCCGGAATCACCTGCCAGCCATGGCGGAACCACCTCTCAGACGTACCAGAACCACCTGCCGGAGAAGCTGGAAACACGTCCTGGACAGACTGGAACCACGTGACGGCCATGCCTGAACCACCTGCCGAGCACGGCGGAACCACCTGCCGGACACGCCAAAATCACCTGCGGGCTATGCCAGAACCACTTGGACGACTCTCCGAAATGACCTGCCGGTCATGTTGGAACCACCTCTCAGACGTGCCAGAAGCACGTGGCGGACAGTCCGGAATCACCTGTTGGGGATGTGGAACCACCTCAGAGACGTACCAGAACCACCTGCCGGACACGCCAAAATCACCTGCCGGCTACGCCAGAACCACTTGGCGGACACTCCGGAATCACCTGCAGGGCATGCCAGCACAACCTCTCAGAAGTGCCAGAAGCACGTGCCGGACAGGCCGGAACCATCTCCCGGACAGACTGGAACCACAGGAAACACTCGCCGGAACCACCTGCTTGACTCACCGGTCCCACCTGCAGGACACACCAAAATCACCTGCCCGCTACACCAGAACCACTTGGGGGACAAGCCGGAATCACGTGAAGGGCATGCCGTCACAACCTCACAGACGTGCCAGAACCTCCTGCCGGACACCTCAGAACCACCTGCCAGACAGACTGCAACCAACTGCCGGACACGCGGGAACCACAGGCTCGACCCGCTGGAACCACTGCCAGACATGCAAAATCACCTGCCGGCTACACCAGAACCACTTGGCAAACACTCTGCAATCACCTGCCGGGCATGCCGGAACCACCTCTCAGACATGTCAGAACCACGTGCCAATGACACCAGAAGCGCCTGCCGAGCATCCCGGAACCACCTGCTCGACTCGCCAGAACCACCTGCCAGTCATGCAAAAATCACCTGCCGGCTTCGCCACAACCAGTTGGTGAACACTTCCCCATCACCTGCCGGGCTTGCTGGAACCACCTGCCGGTCATGGCAAAATCACCTGCCAACTACGCCAGAACCACTTGTCGACACTGCGGAAACACCTGTCGGGCCGGCCAGAAGTACATCTCAGACGTGCCAGAACCTTGTGCGTGTGATGCCGGAACCACACCCCGAACAGATGGAGACCACATGCCAGACCCGCCTGAACCACCTGCCGAGCACGCCGGAGCCACCTGTTCGACTCACCGGAAGCACCTGCCAGACAGGCCAAAATCAACAGCTGGCTATGCGAGAACCATCTGGCGGACAGTCCGGAATCACCTGCCGGGCATGCAGGAACCACCTCTCAGATGTAACGGAACCACGAGCCGGACACGCTGGAACCACGTCCTGGACAGACTGGAACCACCTGCCGAGCACTCCGGAACCACCTGCTCGACTCGCACGACCCACGTGCTGGACACGCCAAAATGAACTTTCGGCTACACCAGAACCACTTACCCGACACTCCAGAATCACCTGCCTGGCATGCCAGAACCACCTCTCACACATTCCAGAAGCACGTGCCGGACATGCCGGAACGACCGATCGGACAGAACGGAACCACCTGCCAGACACGCCGGAACTACCTGCTGAACACGCCACAGCCACCTGCTCGACTCGCCGGATCCACCGGCCGGACAGGCCAATATCAACTGCTGGCTATGCCAGAACCACCTGGGGGACAGTCCGGAATCACCTGCCAGCCATGGCGGAACCACCTCTCACACGTACAAGAACCACGTGCCGGACAAGCTGGAAACACTTACTGGACAGACTGGAACCACCTGCCGGACACGCCAAAATCACCTGCGGGCTACACCAGAACCACTTGGAGAACTCTCCGGGATGACCTGCCGGGCATGCTGGAACCACCTCTCTGACGTACCAGAAGCACGTTGCGGACACCCCAGCACCATCTGCCGGACAGACCGCAACCACCTGCCGGACACGCCGGAACCACCGGGTCGACCTGCCGGAACCACCGCCGGACATGCAAAATCACCTGCCGGCTACGCCAGAACCACTTGGCGAACACTCCGGAATCACCTGCCGGGCATGCCGGAACCACCTGTCAGACATGCCAGAACCACGTGCCAATGACCCCGGAAGCACCTGCCGAGCACGCCGGAACCACCTGCTCGACTCGCCAGAACCACCTGCCGGACACGCCAAAATCACCTGCCGGCTACGCCACAACCACTCGGCAGGCACTCTGGTATCAGCTGCCGGGCATGCCGGAACCACCTCTCAGAGGTGCCAGAACCACATGCCGGAGAGACTGGAAGCAACTGCCGAACTCGCCGGAAACACCTGCTGGACATGCCGGAACCACCTGCCTGACAGTCCAAAATCATATGCCGGCTATGCCAAAACCACTTGGTGGACACTCCAGAATCACCTGGAGGGCATGCCGGAACCACGTCATGGACAGACTGCAAACACCTGCTGGACACGCCAGAACCACCTTCTCGACTCGCCAGAACCAGCTGCCGGACACGCCAAAATCACCTGCCGGCTATGCCACAACCAGTTGGTGAACACTTCGGAATCACCTGCCGCGCTTGCCGGAACCACCTGCCGGTCACGCCAAAATCACCTGCCGGCTACGCCAGAACCACTCGGCAGAGACTCCAGAACCACCTCCAGGACAGACCGGAATCACCTGCCGGACACGCCGGAACCACCTGCTCGACTCGCCAGAAACACCTGCCAGACACGCCAAAATCACCTGCCTGCTACACCAGAAGCACTTGGCAGACAAGCCGGAATCACGTGAAGGGCATGCCGTCACAATCTCTCAGACGTGCCAGAACCTCGTGCCGGACACCCCAGAACACCCTGCCGGACAGACCGGAACCACCTGCCGGACACGCCGGACCACCGGCGCGACTCACCGGAACCACCACCGGACATGCAAAATCACCTGCCGGCTACGCCAGAAACACTTGGCAAACACACCGGAATCACCTGCCGGGCATGTCGGAAGCACCTCTCAGACATGTCAGAACCACGTGCCAAGTACACCGGAAGCACCTGCCGAGCACGCCGGAACCACCTGACGGTCATGCCAAAATCACCTGCCGGCTACGCCAGAACCACTCGGCAGAGACTCCGGAACCACCTCCAGGACAGACCGGAATCACCTGCCGGACACGCCGGAACCACCTGCTCGACTCGCCAGAACCACCTGCCGGACACGCAAAAATCACCTGCTGGCTACGCCAGAACCACTCGGCAGAGACTCCGGAACCACCTCCAGGACTGACCGGAATCACCTGCCGGACACGCCGGGACCACCTGCTTGACTCGCCAGAACCACCTGCCGGACACGCCAAAATCACCAGCCGGCTACTCCACAACCACTTGTCGGACACTCCAGAATCACCTGCCGGGCATGTTGGAACCACCTCTCAGAGGTGCCACAACAACATGCTGGAGACTGCGGAAGCACCTGCTGAGAAGGCCGGAAGTTCCTGATCCACTCCACAGAACCACCTGCTGGACACGCCAAAATCACCTGCCGGCTACGCCACAACCAGTTGGTGAACACTTCGGAATCAACTGCCGGGCTTGCTGGAAGCACCTGCCGGTCACGCCAATATCACCTGCCAGCTACGCCAGAACCGCTTGCCGGACACTCCGGAAACACCTGTCGGGCCTGCCAGAACCACATCTCAGACGTGCCAGAACCATGTGCACTAGATGCCGGAACCACACCCCGAACAGACTGAAACCACCTGCCAGACGCGCCTGAACCACCTGCCGAGCACACTGGAACCACCTGCTCGACTCCCCGGAACCACCTACCTGACACGCAAAAACCACCGGCCGGGTATGCCAGAACCACTTGGTGGTCACTCCGGAATCATCTGCCAGACATGCCAGAAGCAGCTCTCAGACACACCAGAACAACCTGCCGGAGACGCCAGAAGCACCTGCTGAGCATGCCTGAGCCACCTGCTCGACTCGCAAGAAACACCTGCCAGACGCGCCAAAATCACCTGCCTGCTACACCAGAAGCACTTGGCAGACAAGCCGGAATCACGTGAAGGGCATGCCGTCACAATCTCTCAGACGTGCCAGAACCTCGTGCCGGACACCCCAGAACACCCTGCCGGACAGACCGGAACCACCTGCCGGACACGCCGGAACCACCGGCGCGACTCGCCGGAACCACCCCCGGACATGCAAAATCACCTGCCGGCTACGCCAGAAACACTTGGCGAACACACCGGAATCACCTGCCGGGCATGTCGGAAGCACCTCCCAACTACGCCAGAACCACTTGTCGACACTGCGGAAACACCTGTCGGGCCGGCCAGAACTACATCTCAGACGTGCCAGAACCTTGTGCGTGTGATGCCGGAACCACACACCGAACAGACGGAGACCACCTGCCAGACCCGCCTGAACCACCTGCCGAGCACGCCGGAGCCACCTGTTCGACTCACCGGAAGCACCTGCCAGACAGGCCAAAATCAACAGCTGGCTATGCGAGAACCATCTGGCGGACAGTCCGGAATCACCTGCCGGGCATGCAGGAACCACCTCTCAGATGTAACGGAACCACGAGCCGGACACGCTGGAACCACGTCCTGGACAGACTGGAACCACCTGCCGAGCACTCCGGAACCACCTGCTCGACTCGCACGACCCACGTGCTGGACACGCCAAAATGAACTTTCGGCTACACCAGAACCACTTACCTGACACTCCAGAATCACCTGCCTTGCATGCCAGAACCACCTCTCACACGTTCCAGAAGCACGTGCCGGACATGCCGGAACGACCTATCGGACAGAACGGAACCACCTGCCAGACACGCCGGAACCACCTGCTGAACACGCCACAGCCACCTGCTCGACTCGCCGGATCCACCGGCCGGACAGGCCAATATCAACTGCTGGCTATGCCAGAACCACCTGGGGGACAGTCCGGAATCACCTGCCAGCCATGGCGGAACCACCTCTCAGACGTACAAGAACCACGTGCCGGACAAGCTGGAAACACTTACTGGACAGACTGGAACCACCTGCCGGCCACGCCTGAACCACCTGCCGAGCACGACGGAACCACCTGCCGGACACGCCAAAATCACCTGCGGGCTACACCAGAACCACGTGGAGAACTCTCCAGGATGACCTGGGGGCATGCTGGAACCACCTCTCAGACGTACCAGAAGCACGTGGCGGACACCCCAGCACCACCTGCCGGACAGACCGCAACCACCTGCCGGACACGCCGGAACCACCGGCTCGACCCGCCGGAACCACCGCCGGACATGCAAAATCACCTGCCGGCTACGCCAGAACCACTTGGCGAACACTCCGGAATCACCTGCCGGGCATGCCGGAACCACCTCTCAGACATGCCAGAACCACGTGCCAATGACCCTGGAAGCACCTGCCGAGCACGCCGGAACCACCTGCTCGACTCGCCAGAACCACCTGCCGGACACCCCAAAATCACCTGCCGGCTTCGCCACAACCTCTCGGCAGGCACTCCGGTATCAGCTGCCGGGCATGCCGGAACCACTTCTCAGAGGTGCCAGAACCACATGCCGGAGAGACTGGAAGCAACTGCCGAACTCGCCGGAAATACCTGCTGGACATGCCGGAACCAGCTGCCTGACAGTCCAAAATCATATGCCGGCTATGCCAAAACCACTTGGTGGACAATCCAGAATCACCTGGAGGGCATGCCGGAACCACGTCATGGACAGACTGCAAACACCTGCCGGACACGGCAGAACCACCTTCTCGACTCGCCATAACCACCTGCCGGACACGCCAAAATCACCTGCCGGCTACGCCACAACCACTCGGCAGAGACTCCTGAACCACCTCCAGGACTGACCGGAATCACCTGCTGGACACGCCGGAACCACCTGTTCGACTCGCCAGAACCACCTGCCGGACACGCCAAAATCACCTGCCGGCTACGCCAGAACCACTCGGCAGAGACTCCGGAACCACCTCCAGGACAGACCGGAATCACCTGCCGGACACGCCGGGACCACCTGCTTGACTCGCCAGAACCACCTGCCGGACACGCCAAAATCACCAGCCGGCTACTCCACAACCACTTGTCGGACATTCCAGAATCACCTGCCGGGCATGTTGGAACCACCTCTCAGAGGTGCCACAACAACATGCTGGAGACTGCGGAAGCACCTGCTGAGAAGGCCGGAAGTTCCTGATCCACTCCACAGAACCACCTGCTGGACACGCCAAAATCACCTGCCGGCTACGCCACAACCAGTTGGTGAACACTTCGGAATCAACTGCCGGGCTTGCTGGAAGCACCTGCCGGTCACGCCAATATCACCTGCCAGCTACGCCAGAACCGCTTGGCGGACACTGCGGAAACACCTGTCGGGCCTGCCAGAACCACATCTCAGACGTGCCAGAACCATGTGCCCGAGATGCCGGAACCACACCCCGAACAGACTGAAACCACCTGCCAGACCCGCCTGAACCACCTGCCGAGCACACTGGAACCACCTGCTCGACTCGCCGGAACCACCTACCTGACACGCAAAAACCACCGGCCGGGTATGCCAGAACCACTTGGTGGTCACTCCGGAATCATCTGCCAGACATGCCAGAAGCAGCTCTCAGACACACCAGAACCACATGCTGGACATGCCGGAAGCACCTGCTGAGCATGCCTGAGCCACCTGCTCGACTCGCAAGAAACACCTGCCAGACACGCCAAAATCACCTGCCGAGTACGCCAGAACCACTTGGCGGACACTCCGGAATCACAGGTCGGGCATGCCGGAACCACCTCTCAGACTTGCCAGAACCGTGTTCCGGACACGCCGGTACCACCTGCCGAGTATGCCGGAACCACCTGATCCACTCCCGAGGACCACCTGCTGGACACGCCAAAATCACCTGCTGGCTACGCCAGAACCACTCGGCAGACACTCCGGAATAACCTGCCGGGCATGCCGGAACCACCTCTTAGACATGCCAGAAGGACGTGTCGGACACGCCGGAAACACCTACCGGACAGCCCTGAACCACCTGCCAGACATCCCGGAACCACCTGCCGAGCACGCCGGAGCCGCCTGCTCGATAGGCCGGAACCACCTGCCAGACAGGCCAAAATCAACAGCTGGCTATGCTAGAAACACCTGGCAGACAGTCCAAAATCACCTGCCTGGCATGCAGGAACCACCTCTCAGACGTAACAGAACCACGTTCCGGACACGCTCGAACCACATCCTGGACAGACTGGAACCACCTGCCGAGCTCGCCGGAACCACCTGCTCGACTGGCAGGACAATCGTGCCAGACACGCCAAAAGGAACTGCCGCCTGCACCAGAACCACTTAACCGACACTCCAGAATCACCTGACTGGCATGCCAGAACCACCTCTCAGATGTGCCAGAAGCACGTGCCGGACATGCCGGAATGACCTACGGGACAGACCGGAACCACCTGCCTGACATGCCGGAACCACCTGCCGAGCACGCCAGAGCCACCTGCTCCCCTTGCCGGAACCACCTGCCAGACAGGCCAAAATCAACAGCTGGCTGTGCGAGAACCACCTGGGAGACAGTCCGGAATCACCTGCCAGACATGGCGGAACCACATCTCAGACGTAGCAGAACCACGTGCCGGACAATCTGGAAACACGTACTGGACAGACTGGAACCACCTGCCGGCCACGCCTGAACCACCTGCCGAGCACGACAGAACCACCTGCCGGACACGCCAAAATCACCTGCGGGCTACTCCACAACCACTTGGAGGACTCTCCGGGATGACCTGCCGGGCATGCTGGAACCACCTCTCAGACGCGCCAGAACCATGTGGCAGAGAGTCCGGAATCACCTGTTAGGCATGTGGAACCACCTCTGAGACGTACCAGAACCACCTGCCGGACACGCCAAAATCACCTGCCGGCTACGCCAGAACTACTTGGCGGAGACTCTCTAATCACCTGCCAGGCATGCCAGCACAACCTCTCAGAGGTGCCAGAAGCATGTGCCGGACAGGCCAGAACCATCTCCCGGACAGACTGGAACCACAGGAAACACTCGCCGGAACCACCTGCTTGACTCACCGGTCCCAATTGCAGGACACACCAAAATCACCTGCCCTCTACACCAGAACCAATTGGGGCACAAGCCAGAATCACGTGAAGGGCATGCCGGCACAATCTCACAGAAGTGCCAGAACCTCGTGCCGGACACCCCAGGACACCCTGCCGGACAGACCGGAACCACCTGCCGGACACGCCGGAACCACCGGCGCGACTCACCGGAACCACCCCCGGACATGCAAAATCACCTGCCGGCTACGCAAGAAACACTTGGCGAACACACCGGAATCACCTGCCGGGCATGTCGGAAGCACCTTTCAGACATGTCAGAACCACGTGCCAAGGACACCAGAAGCACCTGCCGAGCACGCCGGAACCACCTGCTCGACTCGCCAGAACCACCTGCCGCACACGCCAAAATCAGATGCCAGGTATGCCAGAACCACTTTGTGGACACTCCGAAATCATCTGCCGGACATGCCAGAACCAGCTCTCAGACACACCAGAACCACATGCCGGACACGCCGGAAGCACCTGCTGAGCATGCCTGAGCCACCTGCTCGACTCGCCAGAACCACCTGCCGGACACGCAAAAATCACCTGCTGGCTACGCTAGAACCACTCGGCAGACACTCCGGAATAAGCTGCCGGGCATGCCGGAACCACCTCTTAGACATGCCAGAAGGACGTGTCGGACACGCCGGAAACACCTACCGGACAGACCGGAACCACCTGCCAGACATCCTGGAACCACTTGCCGAGCACGCCGGAGCCGCCTGCTCGATAGGCCGGAACCACATGCCAGACAGGCCAAAATCAACAGCTGGCTATGCTAGAACCACCTGGCGGACAGTCCAAAATCACCTGCCTGGCATGCAGGAACCACCTCTCAGACGTAACAGAACCACGTTCCGGACACGCTGGAACCACATCCTGGACAGACTGGAACCACCTGCCGAGCTCGCCGGAACCACCTGCATGACTGGCAGGACAATAGTGTAGGACTCGCCAAAAGCAACTGCCGGCTACACCAGAACCACTTAACCGACACTCCAGAATCACCTGCCTGGCATGCCAGAACCACCTCTCAGACGTGCCAGAATCACGTGCCGAACATGCCGGGACGACCTACGGGACAGACCGGAACCACCTGCCTGACATGCCGGAACCACCTGCCGAGCACGCCAGAGCCACCTGCTCCCCTTGCCGGAACCAACTGCCAGACAGGCCAAAATCAACAGCTGGCTGTGCGAGAACCACCTGGGGGACAGTCCGGAATCACCTGCCAGCCATGGCGGAACCACCTCTCAGACGTACCAGAATCACGTGCCGGACAATCTGGAAACACGTACTGGACAGACTGGAACCACCTGCCGGCCAAGCCTGAACCACCTGCCGAGCACGACGGAACGACCGGCCGGACACGCCAAAATCACCTGCCGGCTACGCCACAACCAGTTGGTGAACACTTCGGAATCACCTGCCGCGCTTGCCGGAAACACCTGCCGGTCACGCCAAAATCACCTGCCGGCTACGCCAGAACCACTCGGCAGAGACTCCAGAACCACCTCCAGGACAGACCGGAATCACCTGCCGGACATGCCGGAACCACCTCTCAGACATGCCAGAACCACGTGCCAATGACCCCGGAAGCACCTGCAGAGCACGCCGGAACCACCTGCTTGACTCGCCAGAACCACCTGCCGGACACGCCAAAATCACCTGCCGGCTACGCCAGAACCACTCGGCAGAGACTCCGGAACCACCTCCAGGACAGTCCGGAATCACCTGCCAGACACGCCGGGACCACCTGCTTGACTCGCCAGAACCACCTGCCGGACACGCCAAAATCACCAGCCGGCTACTCCACTACCACTTGTCGGACACTCCAGAATCACCTGCCGGGCATGTTGGAACCACCTCTCAGAGGTGCCACAACAACATGCTGGAGACCGGGGAAGCACCTGCTGAGAATGCCGGAAGTTCCTGATCCACTCCACAGAACCACCTGCTGGACACGCCAAAATCACCTGCCGGCTACGGCACAACCAGTTGGTGAACACTTCGGAATCAACTGCCGGGCTTGCTGGAAGCACCTGCCGGTCACGCCAATATCACCTGCCAGCTACGCCAGAACCGCTTGGCCGACAGTCCGGAAACACCTGTCGGGCCTGCCAGAACCACATCTCAGACGTGCCAGAACCTCGTGCCGGACACCCCAGAACACCCTGCCGGACAGACCGGAACCACCTTCCGGACACGCCGGAACCACCAGCGCGACTCGCCGGAACAACCCCGGACATGCAAAATCACCTGCCGGCTACGCCAGAAACTCTTGGCGAACACACCGGAATCACCTGCCGGGCATGTCGGAAGCACCTCTCAGACATGTCAGAACCACGTGCCAAGGACACCGGAAGCACCTGCCGAGCACGCCGGAACCACCTGCTCGACTCGCCAGAACCACCTGCCGCACACGCCAAAATCACCTGCCAGGTATTCCAGAACCACTTTGTGGACACTCCGAAATCATCTTCTGGACATGCCAGAACCAGCTCTCAGACACACCAGAACCACATGCCGGACACGCCGGAACCACCTGCCGAGCACGCCAGAGCCACCTGCTCCCCTTGACGGAACCACCTGCCAGACAGGCCAAAATCAACAGCTGGCTGTGCGAGAACCACCTGGGGGACAGTCCGGAATCACCTGCCAGCCATGACGGAACCACCTCTCACACGTACAAGAAGCACCTGCCGGACAATCTGGAAACACGTACTGGACAGACTGGAACCACCTCCCGGCCACGCCTGAACCACCTGCCGAGCACGACGGAACCACCTGCCGGACACGCCAAAATCACCTGCGGGCTACTCCACAACCACTTGGAGGACTCTCCGGGATGACCTGCCGGGCATGCTGGAACCACCTCTCAGACGCGCCAGAACCATGTGGCAGACAGTACGCAATCACCTGTTGGGCATGTGGAACCACCTCAGAGACGTACCAGAACCACCTGCCGGACACGCCAAAATCACCTGCCGGCTACACCAGAACCACTTGGCGGACACTCCGGAATCAGCTGCCGGGCATGTCAGCACAACCTCTCAGAAGTGCCAGAAGCACGTGCCGGACAGGCCGGAACCATCTCCCGGACAGACTGGAACCACAGGAAACACTCGCCGGAACCACCTGCTTGACTCACCGGTCCCACCTGCAGGACACACCAAAATCACCTGCCCGCTACACCAGAACCACTTGGGGCACAAGCCGGAATCACGTGTAGGGCATGCCGGCACAACCTCACAGACGTGCCAGAACCTCCTGCCTGACACCTCAGAACCACCTGCCAGACAGACTGCAACCACCTGCCGGACACGCGGGAACCACCGCCTCGACCCGCCGGAACCCGTGCCAGACATGGAAAATCACCTGCCGGCTACACCAGAACCACTTGGCAAACACTCCGAAATCACCTACCGGGCATGCCGGAACGACCTCTCAGACATGCCAGAACCACGTGCCAATGACACCGGAAGCACCTGCCGAGCATGCCGGAACCACCTGCTCGACTCGCCAGAACCACCTGCCAGTCATGCAAAAATCACCTGCCGGCTTCGCCACAACCAGTTGGTGAACACTTCCCCATCACCTGCCGGGCTTGCTGGAACCACCTGCCGGTCATGTCAAAATCACCTGCCAACTACGCCAGAACCACTTGTCGACACTGCGGAAACACGTGTCGGGCCGGCCAGAACTGCATCTCAGACGTGCCAGAACCTTGTGCGTGTGATGCCGGAACCACACCCCGAACAGACGGAGACCACCTGCCAGACCCGCCTGAACCACCTGCCGAGCACGCCGGAGCCACCTGTTCGACTCACCGGAAGCACCTGCCAGACAGGCCAAAATCAACAGCTGGCTATGCGAGAACCATCTGGCGGACAGTCCGGAATCACCTGCCGGGCATGCAGGAACCACCTCTCAGATGTAACGGAACCACGAGCCGGACACGCTGGAACCATGTCCTGGACAGACTGGAACCACCTGCCGAGCACTCCGGAACCACCTGCTCGACTCGCACGACCCACGTGCTGGACACGCCAAAATGAACTTTCGGCTACACCAGAACCACTTACCGGACACTCCAGAATCACCTGCCTGGCATGCCAGAACCACCTCTCACACGTTCCAGAAGCATGTGCCGGACATGTGGGAACGACCTATCGGACAGAACGGAACCACCTGCCAGACACGCCGGAACCACCTGCTGAACACGCCACAGCCACCTGCTCGACTCGCCGGATCCACCGGCCGGACAGGCCAATATCAACTGCTGGCTATGCCAGAACCACCTGGGGGACAGTCCGGAATCACCTGCCAGCCATGGCGGAACCACCTCTCAGACGTACAAGAACCACGTGCCGGACAAGCTGGAAACACTTACTGGACAGACTGGAACCACCTGCCGGCCACGCCTGAACCACCTGCCGAGCACGATGGAACCACCTGCCGGACACGCCAAAATCAGCTGCGGGCTACACCAGAAGCACTTGGAGAACTCTCCGGGATGACCTGCCGGGCATGCTGGAACCACCTCTCAGACGTCCCAGAAGCACGTGGCGGACAGCCCAGCACCACCTGCCGGACAGACCGCAACCACCTGCCGGACAGGCCGGAACCAGTGGCTCGACCCGCCGGAACCACCGCCGGACATGCAAAATCACCTGCCGGCTACGCCAGAACCACTTGGCGAACCCTCTGGAATCACCTGCCGGGCATGCCGGAACCACCTCTCAGACATGCCAGAACCACGTGCCAATGACCCCGGAAGCACCTGCCGAGCACGCCGGAACCACCTGCTCGACTCGCCAGAACCACCTGCCGGACACGCCAAAATCACCTGCTGGCTACGCCACAACCACTTGGCAGACACTCCGGTATCAGCTGCCGGGCATGCCGGAACCACCTCTCAGAGGTGCCAGAACCACATGCCGGAGAGACTGGAAGCAACTGCCGAACTCGCCGGAAACACCTGCTGGACATGCCGGAACCACCTGCCTGACAGTCCAAAATCATATGCCGGCTATGCCAAAACCACTTGGTGGACACTCCAGAATCACCTGGAGGGCATGCCGGAACCACGTCATGGACAGACTGCAAACACCTGTCGGACACGCCGGAAGCACCTGCTCGACTCGCCAGAACCACCTGCCGGACACGCCAAAATCACCTGCCAGGTACGCCACAACCACTGGGCAGAGACTCCGGAACCACCTCCAGGACAGACCGGAACCACCTGCCGGACACGCCAAAATCACCTGCCGGCTACGCCACAACCAGTTGGTGAACACTTCGGAATCACCTGCCGCGCTTGCCGGAACCACCACCGGTCACGCCAAAATCACCTGCCGGCTATGCCAGAACCACTCGGCAGAGACTCCGGAACCACCTCCAGGACAGACCGGAATCACCTGCAGGACACGCCGGGACCACCTGCTTGACTCGCCAGAACCACCTGACGGACACGCCAAAATCACCAGCCGGCTACTCCACAACCACTTGTCGGACACTCCAGGATCACCTGCCGGGCATATTGGAACCACCTCTCAGAGGTGCCACAACAACATGCTGGAGACCGCGGAAGCACCTGCTGAGAATGCCGGAAGTTCCTGATCCACTCCACAGAACCACCTGCTGGACATGCCAAAATCACCTACCGGCTACGCCACAACCAGTTGGTGCACACTTCGGAATCAACTGCCAGGCTTGCTGGAAGCACCTGCCGGTCACCGCAATATCACCTGCCAGCTAAGCCAGAACCACTTGGCGGACACACCGGAACCACCTGCCGGACACGCGGGAACCACTGGCTCGACCCGCCGGAACCACTGCCACACATGCAAAATCACCTGCCGGCTACACTAGAACCACTTGGCAAACACTCCGGAATCACCTGCCGGGCATGCCCGAACCACCTCTCAGACATGCCAGAACCACGTGCCAATGACACCAGAAGCACATGCCGAGCATGCCGGAACCACCTGCTCGACTCGCCAGAACCACCTGCCAGTCATGCAAAAATCACCTGCCGGCTTCGCCACAACCAGTTGGTGAACACTTCCCCATCACCTGCCGGGCTTGCTGGAACCACCTGCCGGTCATGGCAAAATCACCTGCCAACTGCGCCAGAACCACTTGTCGACACTGCGGAAACACCTGTCGGGCCGGCCAGAACTACATCTCAGACGTGCCAGAACCTTGTGCGTGTGATGTGGGAACCACACCCCGAACAGACGGAGACCACCTGCCCGACCCGCCTGAACCACCTGCCGAGCACGCCGGAGCCACCTGTTCGACTCACCAGAAGCACCTGCCAGACAGGCCAAAATCAAAAGCTGGCTATGCGAGAAGCATCTGGCGGACAGTCCGGAATCACCTACCGGGCATGCAGGAACCATCTCTCAGATGTAACGGAACCACGAGCCGGACACGCTGGAACCACGTCCTGGACAGACTGGAACCACCTGCCGAGCACTCCAGAACCACCTGCACGACTCGCACGACCCACGTGCTGGACACGCCAAAATGAACTTTCAGCTACACCAGAACCACTTACCCGACACTCCAGAATCACCTGCCTGGCATGCCAGAACCACCTCTCACACGTTCCAGAAGCACGTGCCGGACATGCCGGAACGACCTATCGGACAGAACGGAACCACCTGCCAGACACGCCGGAACCACCTGCTGAACACGCCACAGCCACCAGCTCGACTCGCCGGATCCACCGGCCGGACAGACCAATATCAACTGCTGGCTATGCCAGAACCACCTGGGGGACAGTCCGGAATCACCTGCCAGCCATGGCGGAACCACCTTTCAGACGTACAAGAACCACGTGCCGGACAAGCTGGAAACACTTACTGGACAGACTGGAACCACCTGCCGGCCACGCCTGAACCACCTGCCGAGCACGATGGAACCACCTGCCGGACATGCCAAAATCACCTGCGGGCTACACCAGAACCACTTGGAGAACTCTCCGGGATGACATGCCGGGCATGCTGGAACCACCTCTCAAACGTACCAGAAGCACGTGGCGGACACCCCAGCACCACCTGCCGGACAGACCGCAACCACCTGCCGGACACGCCGGAACCACATGCCGGACACGCCGGAAGCACCTGCTGAGCATGCCTGAGCCACCTGCTCGACTCGCAAGAAACACCTGCCGGACACGCCAAAATCACCTGCCGGCTACCCCACAACCACTGGGCAGACACTCCGGTATCATCTTACGGTCATGCCGGAACCACCTCTCAGAGGTGCCAGAACCACATGCCGGAGAGACTGGAAGCAACCGCCGAACTCGCCGGAAACACCTGCTGGACATGCAGGAACCACCTGAATGACAGTCCAAAATCATATGCCGTCTATGCCAAAACCACTTGGTGGACAATCCAGAATCACCTGGAGGGCATGCCGGAACCACGTCATGGACAGACTGCAAACACCTGCCGGACACGCCGGAACCACCTGCTCGACTCGCCAGAACCACCTGCCGATCACGCAAAAATCACCTGCCGGCTACGCCACAACCAGTTGCTGAACACTTTGGAATCACCTGCCAGGCTTGCTGGAACCACCTGCCAGTCATGCCAAAATCACCTGCCAACTACGCCAGAACCGCTTGACGGACACTGCGGAAACACCTGTCGGGCCGGCTGGAACCACATCTCAGACGTGCCAGAAACGTGTTCATGAGATGCTGGAACCACACCCCGAACAGACGGATGCCACCTGCCAGAACCGCCTGAACCACCTGCTGAGCACGCTGGAACCACCTGCTCGACTCACCGGTACCACCTTCCTGACACGCCAAAATCACCTGCTGGGTATGCCAGAACCACTTTGCGGACACTCCGGAATCATCTGCCGGACATGCCAGAACCAGCTCTCAGACACACCAGAACCAAGTGCCGGAGACGCCGGAAGCACCTGCCGAGCATGCCGGAGCCCCCTGCTCGACTCGCCAGGAACACCTGCCGGACACGGCAAAATCACCTGCCGGGTACGCCAGAACCACCTGGCGGACACTACGGAATCACCTGCCGCGCATGCCGGAACCACCTCTCAGACGTGCCGGAAGCACGTGCCAGACACGCCGGAAACACCTACCGGACAGACCGGAACCACCTGCCAAGAACGCCGGAGCCACCTGTTCGACTCGCTGGAACCACCTGCCGGACAGGCCAATATCAACTGCTGGCTATGCCAGAACCACCTGGGGGACAGTCCGGGATCACCTGCCAGCCATGGCGGAACCACCTCTCAGACGTACCAGAACCACCTGCCGGAGAAGCTGGAAACACGTCCTGGACAGACTGGAACCACGTGACGGCCATGCCTGAACCACCTGCCGAGCACGGCGGAACCACCTGCCGGACACGCCAAAATCGCCTGCGGGCTATGCCAGAACCACTTGGACGACTCTCCGAAATGACCTGCCGGGCATGTTGGAACCACCTCTCAGACGTGCCAGAAGCACGTGGCGGACATTCCGGAATCACCTGTTGGGCATACGCAACCACCTCTGAGACGTACCAGAACCACGTGCCATGCATGCCGGAACCACCTACCGGACAGACCGGAATCAACTTTTGGGCATGCCGGAACCACCAGTCAGATGTGCCAGAAACACATGCCGGAGACGCTGGAAGCACCTGCCGAGCACGTCGCAACCACCTGCTCAACTTGCCTGAACCACCTGCCGGACACGCCAAAATCACCTGCCCGCTACACCAGCACCACTTCGGGGACAAGCCGGAATCACGTGAGGGGCATGCCGGCACAGCCTCTCAGACTGAACCTCGTGCCGGACACCACAGAACCACCTGCCGCACAGACCGGAACCACCTGCCGGACACGCCGGAACCACCGGCTCGACCCGCCGGAACGACCGCTGGACATGCAAAATCACCTGCCGGCTACGCCGGAAACACTTGGCGAACACTCCGGAATCACCTGCCGGGCATGCCGGAACCACCTCTCAGATATGCCAGAACCACGTGCCAATGACCCCGGAAGCACCTGCCGAGCACGCCGGAACCACCTGCTCGACTCGCCAGAACCACCTGCCGGACACGCCAAAATCACCTGCCGGCTACGCCACAACCAGTTGGGGAACACTTCGGAATCACCTGCCGGGCTTGCTGGAACCACCTGCCGGTCATGCCAAAATCACCTGCCAACTACGCCAGTACCACTTGGCGGACACTGTGGAAACACCTGTCGGGCCGGCCGGAACCACATCTCAGACGTGCCAGAACCATGTGCATGCGATGCTGGAACCACACCCCAAACAGACGGAAAGCACCTGCCAGCCCCGTCTGAACAACCTGCCGAGCACGCCGGAGCCACCTGCTCGACTCGCCGGAACCACCTACCTGACATGCCCAAATCACCAGATGGGTATGCCAGAACCACTTGGCGGACACTCCGGAATCATCTGCCGGACATGCCGGAACCAGCTCTCAGACACACCAGAACCAAGTGCCGGAGACGCCGGAAGCACCTGCCGAGCATGCCGGAGCCACCTGCTCGACTCGCCAGAAACACCTGCCGGACACGCCAAAATCAACTGCCGGGTACGCCAGAACCACCTGGCGGACACTCCGAAATCACCTGTCACGCATGCCGGAACCACCTCTCAGACGTGCCTGAAGCACGTGCCGGACACGCCGGAATCACCTACCGGACAGACCGGAACCACCGGCCGAGCACGCCGGAGCCACCTGTTCGACTCGCTGGAACCACCTGCCGGACAGGCCAATATTAACTGCTGGCTATGCCAGAACCACCTGGGGGACGGTCCGGAATCGCCTGCCAGCCATGGCGGAACCACCTCTCACACGTACCAGAACCACCTGCCGGAGAAGCTGGAAACACGTCCTGGACAGTCTGGAACCACCTGCCGGCCAAGCCTGAACCACCTGCCAAGCACAACGGAACAACCGGCTAGACACGCCAAAATCACCTGCGTGTTATGCCAGAACCACTTGGAGTACTCTCTTGGATGACCTGACGGGCATGCCAGAACCACCTCTCAGACGTGCCAGAACCATGTGGCGGACAGTCCGGAATCACCTGTTGGGCATGCGCAACCACCTCTGAGACGTACCAGGACCACATGCCGTGCAGGCTGGAACCACCTACCGGACAGACCGGAATCACCTTTCGGGCATGCCGGAACCACCTGTCAGATGTGCCAGAAACACGTGCCGGAGACGCCGGAAGCACCTGCCAAGCACGTTGGAACCACCTGCTCAACTCGCCTGAACCACCTGACTGACATGCCAAAATCACCTGCCGACTATGCCAGAACCACTTGGCGAACACTCTGGAATCACTTGCCGGGCATGCAGGAACCACCTCTCAGACATGCCAGAACCCCATGCCAATGACCCCGGAAGCAGCAGCCGAGCACGCCGGAACCACCTGCTCGACTCGCCAGAACCACCTGCCGATCACGCAAAAATCACCTGCCGGCTACGCCACAACCAGTTGGTGAACACTTTGGAATCACTTGCCAGGCTTGCTGGAACCACCTGCCAGTCATGCCAAAATCACCTGCCAACTACGTCAGAACCGCTTGGCGGACACTGCGGAAACACCTGTCGGGCCGGCTGGAACCACATCTTAGACGTGCCAGAAACGTGTTCATGAGATGCTGGAACCACACCCCGAACAGACGGATACCACCTGCCAGAACCGCCTGAACCACCTGCTGAGCAAGCCAGAACCACCTGCTCGACTCACCGGTACCACCTCCCTGACACGCCAAAATCACATGCTGGGTATGCCAGAACCACTTGGCGGACACTCCGGAATCATCTGCCGGACATGCCGGAACCAGCTCTCAGACACACCAGAACCAAGTGCCGGACACGCCGGAAGCACCTGCCGAGCATGCCGGAGCCACCTGCTCGACTCGCAAGAAACACCTGCCGGACACGCCAAAATCACCTGCCGAGTACGCCAGAACCACTTGGCGGACACTCCGGAATCACAGGTCGGGCATGCCGGAACCACCTCTCAGACTTGCCAGAACCATGTTCCGGACACGCCGGTACCACCTGCCGAGTATGCCGGAACCACCTGATCCACTCCCGAGGACCACCTGCTGGACACGCCAGAATCACCTGCTGGCTACGCCAGAACCACTCGACAGACACTCCGGAATAACCTGCCGGGCATGCCGGAACCACCTCTTAGACATGCCAGAAGGACGTGTCGGACACGCCGGAAACACCTACCGGACAGACCGGAACCACCTGCCAGACATCCCGGAACCACTTGCCGAGCACGCCGGAGCCGCCTGCTCGATAGGCCGGAACCACCTGCCAGACAGGCCAAAATCAACAGCTGGCTATGCTAGAAACACCTGGCGGACAGTCCAAAATCACCTGCCTGGCATGCAGGAACCACCTCTCAGACGTAACAGAACCACGTTCTGGACACGCTGGAACCACATCCTGGACAGACTGGAACCACCTGCCGAGCTCACCGGAACCACCTGCTCGACTGGCAGGACAATCGTGCCGGACACGCCAAAAGGAACTGCCGGCTACACCAGAACCACTTAACTGACACTCCAGAATCACCTGCCTGGCATGCCAGAACCACCTCTCAGACGTGCCAGAAGCACGTGCCGGACATGCCGGAACGACCTACGGGACAGACCGGAACCACCTGCCTGACATGCCGGAACCACCTGCCGAGCACGCCAGAGCCACCTGCTCCCCTTGCCGGAACCACCTGCCAGACAGGCCAAAATCAACAGCTGGCTATGCGAGAACCACCTGGGGGACAGTCCGGAATCACCTGCCAGCCATGGCGGAACCACCTCTCAGACGTACCAGAACCACGTGCCGGACAATCTGGAAACACGTACTGGACAGACTGGAACCACCTGCCGGCCACGCCTGAACCACCTGCCGAGCACGACGGAACCACCTGCCGGACACGCCAAAATCACCTGCGGGCTACTCCACAACCACTTGGAGGACTCTCCGGGATGACCAGCCGGGCATGCTGGAACCACCTCTCAGACGTGCCAGAACCATGTGGCAGACAGTCCGGAATCACCTGTTGGGCATGTGGAACCACCTCAGAGACGTACCAGAACCACCTTCCGGACACGCCAAAATCACCTGCCGGCTACGCCAGAACCACTTGGCGGACACTCCGGAATCACCTGCCGGGCATGCCAGCACAACCTCTCAGAAGTGCCAGAAGCACGTGCCGGACTGGCCGGAACCATCTCCCGGACAGACTGGAACCACAGGAAACACTCGCCAGAACCACCGCTTGACTCACCGGTCCCACCTGCAGGACACACCAAAATCACCTGCCCGCTACACCAGAACCACTTGGGGCACAAGCCGGAATCACGTGAAGGGCATGCCGGCACAACCTCACAGACGTGCCAGAACCTCCTGCCGGACACCTCAGAACCACCTGCCAGACAGACTGCAACCACCTGCCGGACACGCGGGAACCACCGGCTCGACCCGCCGGAACCACTGCCAGACATGCAAAATCACCTGCCGGCTACACCAGAACCACTTGGCAAACACTCCGGAATCACCTCCCGGGCATGCCGGAACCACCTCTCAGACATGCCAGAACCACGTGCCAATGACACCAGAAGCACCTGCCGAGCATGCCGGAACCACCTGCTCGACTCGCCAGAACCACCTGCCAGTCATGCAAAAATCACCTGCCGGCTTCGCCACAACCAGTTGGTGAACACTTCCCCATCACCTGCCGGGCTTGCTGGAACCACCTGCCGGTCATGGCAAAATCACCTGCCAACTACGCCAGAACCACTTGTCGACACTGCGGAAACACCTGTCGGGCCGGCCAGAACTACATCTCAGACGTGCCAGAACCTTGTGCGTGTGATGCCGGAACCACACCCCGAACAGACGGAGACCACCTGCCAGACCCGCCTGAACCACCTGCCGAGCACGCCGGAGCCACCTGTTCGACTCACCGGAAGCAGCTGCCAGACAGGCCAAAATCAACAGCTGGCTATGCGAGAACCATCTGGCGGACAGTCCGGAATCACCTCCCGGGCATGCAGGAACCACCTCTCAGATGTAACGGAACCACGAGCCGGACACGCAGGAACCACGTCCTGGACAGACTGGAACCACCTGCCGAGCACTCCGGAACCACCTGCTCGATTCGCACGACCCACGTGCTGGACACGCCAAAATGAACTTTCGGCTACACCAGAACCACTTACCCGACACTCCAGAATCACCTGCCTGGCATGCCAGAACCACCTCTCACACGTTCCAGAAGCACGTGGCGGACATGCCGGAACGACCTATCGGACAGAACGGAACCACCTGCCAGACACGCCGGAACCACCTGCTGAACACGCCAAAGCCACCTGCTCGACTCGCCGGATCCACCGGCAGGACAGGCCAATATCAACTGCTGGCTATGCCAGAACCACCTGGGGGACAGTCTGGAATCACCTGCCAGCCATGGCGGAACCACCTCTCAGACGTACAAGAACCACGTGCCGGACAAGCTGGAAACACTTACTGGACAGACTGGAACCACCTGCCGGCCACGCCTGAACCACCTGCCGAGCACGATGGAACCACCTGCCGGACACGCCAAAATCACATGTGGGCTACACCAGGAACACTTGGAGAACTCTCCGGGATGACCTGCCGGGCATGCTGGAACCACCTCTCAGACGTACCAGAAGCACGTTGCGGACACCCCAGCACCACCTGCCGGACAGAGCGCAACCACCTGCCGGACAGGCCGGAACCACCGGCTCGACCCGTCGGAACCACCGCCGGACATGCAAAATCACCTGCCGGCTACGCCAGAACCACTTGGCGAACACTCCGGAATCACCTGCCGGGCATGCCGGAACCACCTCTCAGACATGCCAGAACCATGTGCCAATGACCCCGGAAGCACCTGCCGAGCACGCAGGAGCCACCTGCTCGACTCGCCAGAACCACCTGCCGGACACGCCAAAATCACCTGCCGGCTACGCCACAACCACTCGGCAGACACTCCGGTATCAGCTGCCGGGCATGCCGGAACCACCTCTCAGAGTTGCCAGTACCACATGACAGAGAGACTGGAAGCAACTGCCGAACTCGCCGGAAACACCTGCTGGACATGCCAGAACCACCTGCCTGACAGTCCAAAATCATATGCCGGCTATGCCAAAACCACTTGGTGGACACTCCAGAATCACCTGGAGGGCATGCCGGAACCACGTCATGGACAGACTGCAAACACCTGCCGGACACGCCAGAACCACCTTCTCGACTCGCCAGAACCACCTGCCGGACACGCCAAAATCACCTGCCGGCTACGCCACAACCACTCGGCAGGCACTCCGGTATCAGCTGCCGGGCATGCCGGAACCACCTCTCAGAGGTGCCGGAACCACATGCCGGAGAGACTGGAAGCAACTGCCGAACTCGCCGGAAACACCTGCTGGACATGCCGGAACCACCTGCCTGACAGTCCAAAATCATATGCCGGCTATGCCAAAACCACTTGGTGGACAATCCAGAATCACCTGGAGGGCATGCCGGAACCACGTCATGGACAGACTGCAAACACCTGCCGGACACGCCAGAACCACCTTCTCGACTCGCCAGAACCACCTGCCGGACACGCCAAAATCACCTTCCGGCTACGCCACAACCACTGGGCAGAGACTCCGGAACCACCTCCAGGACAGACCGGAATCACCTGCCGGACACGCCGGCACCACCTGCTCGACTCGCCAGAACCACCTGCCGCACACGCCAAAATCACCTGCCAGGTATGCCAGAACCACTTTGTGGACACTCCGAAATCATCTCCGGATATGCCAGAACCAGCTCTCAGACACACCAGAACCACATGCCGGACACGCCGGAAGCACCTGCTGAGCATGCCTGAGCCACCTGCTCGACTCGCAAGAAACACCTGCCGGACACGCCAAAATCACCTGCCGGCTACCCCACAACCACTGGGCAGACACTCCGGTATCATCTTACGGTCATGCCGGAACCACCTCTCAGAGGTGCCAGAACCACATGCCGGAGAGACTGGAAGCAACCGCCGAACTCGCCGGAAACACCTGCTGGACATGCAGGAACCACCTGAATGACAGTCCAAAATCATATGCCGTCTATGCCAAAACCACTTGGTGGACAATCCAGAATCACCTGGAGGGCATGCCGGAACCACGTCATGGACAGACTGCAAACACCTGCCGGACACGCCGGAACCACCTGCTCGACTCGCCAGAACCACCTGCCGATCACGCAAAAATCACCTGCCGGCTACGCCACAACCAGTTGCTGAACACTTTGGAATCACCTGCCAGGCTTGCTGGAACCACCTGCCAGTCATGCCAAAATCACCTGCCAACTACGCCAGAACCGCTTGACGGACACTGCGGAAACACCTGTCGGGCCGGCTGGAACCACATCTCAGACGTGCCAGAAACGTGTTCATGAGATGCTGGAACCACACCCCGAACAGACGGATGCCACCTGCCAGAACCGCCTGAACCACCTGCTGAGCACGCTGGAACCACCTGCTCGACTCACCGGTACCACCTTCCTGACACGCCAAAATCACCTGCTGGGTATGCCAGAACCACTTTGCGGACACTCCGGAATCATCTGCCGGACATGCCGGAACCAGCTCTCAGACACACCAGAACCAAGTGCCGGAGACGCCGGAAGCACCTGCCGAGCATGCCGGAGCCCCCTGCTCGACTCGCCAGGAACACCTGCCGGACACGGCAAAATCACCTGCCGGGTACGCCAGAACCACCTGGCGGACACTACGGAATCACCTGCCGCGCATGCCGGAACCACCTCTCAGACGTGCCGGAAGCACGTGCCAGACACGCCGGAAACACCTACCGGACAGACCGGAACCACCTGCCAAGAACGCCGGAGCCACCTGTTCGACTCGCTGGAACCACCTGCCGGACAGGCCAATATCAACTGCTGGCTATGCCAGAACCACCTGGGGGACAGTCCGGGATCACCTGCCAGCCATGGCGGAACCACCTCTCAGACGTACCAGAACCACCTGCCGGAGAAGCTGGAAACACGTCCTGGACAGACTGGAACCACGTGACGGCCATGCCTGAACCACCTGCCGAGCACGGCGGAACCACCTGCCGGACACGCCAAAATCGCCTGCGGGCTATGCCAGAACCACTTGGACGACTCTCCGAAATGAACTGCCAGGCATGTTGGAACCACCTCTCAGACGTGCCAGAAGCACGTGGCGGACATTCCGGAATCACCTGTTGGGCATACGCAACCACCTCTGAGACGTACCAGAACCACGTGCCATGCATGCCGGAACCACCTACCGGACAGACCGGAATCAACTTTTGGGCATGCCGGAACCACCAGTCAGATGTGCCAGAAACACATGCCGGAGACGCTGGAAGCACCTGCCGAGCACGTCGCACCACCTGCTCAACTTGCCTGAACCACCTGCCGGACACGCCAAAATCACCTGCCCGCTACACCAGCACCACTTCGGGGACAAGCCGGAATCACGTGAGGGGCATGCCGGCACAGCCTCTCAGACTGAACCTCGTGCCGGACACCACAGAACCACCTGCCGCACAGACCGGAACCACCTGCCGGACACGCCGGAACCACCGGCTCGACCCGCCGGAACGACCGCTGGACATGCAAAATCACCTGCCGGCTACGCCGGAAACACTTGGCGAACACTCCGGAATCACCTGCCGGGCATGCCGGAACCACCTCTCAGATATGCCAGAACCACGTGCCAATGACCCCGGAAGCACCTGCCGAGCACGCCGGAACCACCTGCTCGACTCGCCAGAACCACCTGCCGGACACGCCAAAATCACCTGCCGGCTACGCCACAACCAGTTGGGGAACACTTCGGAATCACCTGCCGGGCTTGCTGGAACCACCTGCCGGTCATGCCAAAATCACCTGCCAACTACGCCAGTACCACTTGGCGGACACTGTGGAAACACCTGTCGGGCCGGCCGGAACCACATCTCAGACGTGCCAGAACCATGTGCATGCGATGCTGGAACCACACCCCAAACAGACGGAAAGCACCTGCCAGCCCCGTCTGAACAACCTGCCGAGCACGCCGGAGCCACCTGCTCGACTCGCCGGAACCACCTACCTGACATGCCCAAATCACCAGATGGGTATGCCAGAACCACTTGGCGGACACTCCGGAATCATCTGCCGGACATGCCGGAACCAGCTCTCAGACACACCAGAACCAAGTGCCGGAGACGCCGGAAGCACCTGCCGAGCATGCCGGAGCCACCTGCTCGACTCGCCAGAAACACCTGCCGGACACGCCAAAATCAACTGCCGGGTACGCCAGAACCACCTGGCGGACACTCCGAAATCACCTGTCACGCATGCCGGAACCACCTCTCAGACGTGCCTGAAGCACGTGCCGGACACGCCGGAATCACCTACCGGACAGACCGGAACCACCGGCCGAGCACGCCGGAGCCACCTGTTCGACTCGCTGGAACCACCTGCCGGACAGGCCAATATTAACTGCTGGCTATGCCAGAACCACCTGGGGGACGGTCCGGAATCGCCTGCCAGCCATGGCGGAACCACCTCTCACACGTACCAGAACCACCTGCCGGAGAAGCTGGAAACACGTCCTGGACAGTCTGGAACCACCTGCCGGCCAAGCCTGAACCACCTGCCAAGCACAACGGAACAACCGGCTAGACACGCCAAAATCACCTGCGTGTTATGCCAGAACCACTTGGAGTACTCTCTTGGATGACCTGACGGGCATGCCAGAACCACCTCTCAGACGTGCCAGAACCATGTGGCGGACAGTCCGGAATCACCTGTTGGGCATGCGCAACCACCTCTGAGACGTACCAGGACCACATGCCGTGCAGGCTGGAACCACCTACCGGACAGACCGGAATCACCTTTCGGGCATGCCGGAACCACCTGTCAGATGTGCCAGAAACACGTGCCGGAGACGCCGGAAGCACCTGCCAAGCACGTTGGAACCACCTGCTCAACTCGCCTGAACCACCTGACTGACATGCCAAAATCACCTGCCGACTATGCCAGAACCACTTGGCGAACACTCTGGAATCACTTGCCGGGCATGCAGGAACCACCTCTCAGACATGCCAGAACCCCATGCCAATGACCCCGGAAGCAGCAGCCGAGCACGCCGGAACCACCTGCTCGACTCGCCAGAACCACCTGCCGATCACGCAAAAATCACCTGCCGGCTACGCCACAACCAGTTGGTGAACACTTTGGAATCACTTGCCAGGCTTGCTGGAACCACCTGCCAGTCATGCCAAAATCACCTGCCAACTACGTCAGAACCGCTTGGCGGACACTGCGGAAACACCTGTCGGGCCGGCTGGAACCACATCTTAGACGTGCCAGAAACGTGTTCATGAGATGCTGGAACCACACCCCGAACAGACGGATACCACCTGCCAGAACCGCCTGAACCACCTGCTGAGCAAGCCAGAACCACCTGCTCGACTCACCGGTACCACCTCCCTGACACGCCAAAATCACATGCTGGGTATGCCAGAACCACTTGGCGGACACTCCGGAATCATCTGCCGGACATGCCGGAACCAGCTCTCAGACACACCAGAACCAAGTGCCGGACACGCCGGAAGCACCTGCCGAGCATGCCGGAGCCACCTGCTCGACTCGCAAGAAACACCTGCCGGACACGCCAAAATCACCTGCCGAGTACGCCAGAACCACTTGGCGGACACTCCGGAATCACAGGTCGGGCATGCCGGAACCACCTCTCAGACTTGCCAGAACCATGTTCCGGACACGCCGGTACCACCTGCCGAGTATGCCGGAACCACCTGATCCACTCCCGAGGACCACCTGCTGGACACGCCAGAATCACCTGCTGGCTACGCCAGAACCACTCGACAGACACTCCGGAATAACCTGCCGGGCATGCCGGAACCACCTCTTAGACATGCCAGAAGGACGTGTCGGACACGCCGGAAACACCTACCGGACAGACCGGAACCACCTGCCAGACATCCCGGAACCACTTGCCGAGCACGCCGGAGCCGCCTGCTCGATAGGCCGGAACCACCTGCCAGACAGGCCAAAATCAACAGCTGGCTATGCTAGAAACACCTGGCGGACAGTCCAAAATCACCTGCCTGGCATGCAGGAACCACCTCTCAGACGTAACAGAACCACGTTCTGGACACGCTGGAACCACATCCTGGACAGACTGGAACCACCTGCCGAGCTCACCGGAACCACCTGCTCGACTGGCAGGACAATCGTGCCGGACACGCCAAAAGGAACTGCCGGCTACACCAGAACCACTTAACTGACACTCCAGAATCACCTGCCTGGCATGCCAGAACCACCTCTCAGACGTGCCAGAAGCACGTGCCGGACATGCCGGAACGACCTACGGGACAGACCGGAACCACCTGCCTGACATGCCGGAACCACCTGCCGAGCACGCCAGAGCCACCTGCTCCCCTTGCCGGAACCACCTGCCAGACAGGCCAAAATCAACAGCTGGCTATGCGAGAACCACCTGGGGGACAGTCCGGAATCACCTGCCAGCCATGGCGGAACCACCTCTCAGACGTACCAGAACCACGTGCCGGACAATCTGGAAACACGTACTGGACAGACTGGAACCACCTGCCGGCCACGCCTGAACCACCTGCCGAGCACGACGGAACCACCTGCCGGACACGCCAAAATCACCTGCGGGCTACTCCACAACCACTTGGAGGACTCTCCGGGATGACCAGCCGGGCATGCTGGAACCACCTCTCAGACGTGCCAGAACCATGTGGCAGACAGTCCGGAATCACCTGTTGGGCATGTGGAACCACCTCAGAGACGTACCAGAACCACCTTCCGGACACGCCAAAATCACCTGCCGGCTACGCCAGAACCACTTGGCGGACACTCCGGAATCACCTGCCGGGCATGCCAGCACAACCTCTCAGAAGTGCCAGAAGCACGTGCCGGACTGGCCGGAACCATCTCCCGGACAGACTGGAACCACAGGAAACACTCGCCAGAACCACCGCTTGACTCACCGGTCCCACCTGCAGGACACACCAAAATCACCTGCCCGCTACACCAGAACCACTTGGGGCACAAGCCGGAATCACGTGAAGGGCATGCCGGCACAACCTCACAGACGTGCCAGAACCTCCTGCCGGACACCTCAGAACCACCTGCCAGACAGACTGCAACCACCTGCCGGACACGCGGGAACCACCGGCTCGACCCGCCGGAACCACTGCCAGACATGCAAAATCACCTGCCGGCTACACCAGAACCACTTGGCAAACACTCCGGAATCACCTCCCGGGCATGCCGGAACCACCTCTCAGACATGCCAGAACCACGTGCCAATGACACCAGAAGCACCTGCCGAGCATGCCGGAACCACCTGCTCGACTCGCCAGAACCACCTGCCAGTCATGCAAAAATCACCTGCCGGCTTCGCCACAACCAGTTGGTGAACACTTCCCCATCACCTGCCGGGCTTGCTGGAACCACCTGCCGGTCATGGCAAAATCACCTGCCAACTACGCCAGAACCACTTGTCGACACTGCGGAAACACCTGTCGGGCCGGCCAGAACTACATCTCAGACGTGCCAGAACCTTGTGCGTGTGATGCCGGAACCACACCCCGAACAGACGGAGACCACCTGCCAGACCCGCCTGAACCACCTGCCGAGCACGCCGGAGCCACCTGTTCGACTCACCGGAAGCAGCTGCCAGACAGGCCAAAATCAACAGCTGGCTATGCGAGAACCATCTGGCGGACAGTCCGGAATCACCTCCCGGGCATGCAGGAACCACCTCTCAGATGTAACGGAACCACGAGCCGGACACGCAGGAACCACGTCCTGGACAGACTGGAACCACCTGCCGAGCACTCCGGAACCACCTGCTCGATTCGCACGACCCACGTGCTGGACACGCCAAAATGAACTTTCGGCTACACCAGAACCACTTACCCGACACTCCAGAATCACCTGCCTGGCATGCCAGAACCACCTCTCACACGTTCCAGAAGCACGTGGCGGACATGCCGGAACGACCTATCGGACAGAACGGAACCACCTGCCAGACACGCCGGAACCACCTGCTGAACACGCCAAAGCCACCTGCTCGACTCGCCGGATCCACCGGCAGGACAGGCCAATATCAACTGCTGGCTATGCCAGAACCACCTGGGGGACAGTCTGGAATCACCTGCCAGCCATGGCGGAACCACCTCTCAGACGTACAAGAACCACGTGCCGGACAAGCTGGAAACACTTACTGGACAGACTGGAACCACCTGCCGGCCACGCCTGAACCACCTGCCGAGCACGATGGAACCACCTGCCGGACACGCCAAAATCACATGTGGGCTACACCAGGAACACTTGGAGAACTCTCCGGGATGACCTGCCGGGCATGCTGGAACCACCTCTCAGACGTACCAGAAGCACGTTGCGGACACCCCAGCACCACCTGCCGGACAGAGCGCAACCACCTGCCGGACAGGCCGGAACCACCGGCTCGACCCGTCGGAACCACCGCCGGACATGCAAAATCACCTGCCGGCTACGCCAGAACCACTTGGCGAACACTCCGGAATCACCTGCCGGGCATGCCGGAACCACCTCTCAGACATGCCAGAACCATGTGCCAATGACCCCGGAAGCACCTGCCGAGCACGCAGGAGCCACCTGCTCGACTCGCCAGAACCACCTGCCGGACACGCCAAAATCACCTGCCGGCTACGCCACAACCACTCGGCAGACACTCCGGTATCAGCTGCCGGGCATGCCGGAACCACCTCTCAGAGTTGCCAGTACCACATGACAGAGAGACTGGAAGCAACTGCCGAACTCGCCGGAAACACCTGCTGGACATGCCAGAACCACCTGCCTGACAGTCCAAAATCATATGCCGGCTATGCCAAAACCACTTGGTGGACACTCCAGAATCACCTGGAGGGCATGCCGGAACCACGTCATGGACAGACTGCAAACACCTGCCGGACACGCCAGAACCACCTTCTCGACTCGCCAGAACCACCTGCCGGACACGCCAAAATCACCTGCCGGCTACGCCACAACCACTCGGCAGGCACTCCGGTATCAGCTGCCGGGCATGCCGGAACCACCTCTCAGAGGTGCCGGAACCACATGCCGGAGAGACTGGAAGCAACTGCCGAACTCGCCGGAAACACCTGCTGGACATGCCGGAACCACCTGCCTGACAGTCCAAAATCATATGCCGGCTATGCCAAAACCACTTGGTGGACAATCCAGAATCACCTGGAGGGCATGCCGGAACCACGTCATGGACAGACTGCAAACACCTGCCGGACACGCCAGAACCACCTTCTCGACTCGCCAGAACCACCTGCCGGACACGCCAAAATCACCTTCCGGCTACGCCACAACCACTGGGCAGAGACTCCGGAACCACCTCCAGGACAGACCGGAATCACCTGCCGGACACGCCGGCACCACCTGCTCGACTCGCCAGAACCACCTGCCGCACACGCCAAAATCACCTGCCAGGTATGCCAGAACCACTTTGTGGACACTCCGAAATCATCTCCGGATATGCCAGAACCAGCTCTCAGACACACCAGAACCACATGCCGGACACGCCGGAAGCACCTGCTGAGCATGCCTGAGCCACCTGCTCGACTCGCAAGAAACACCTGCCGGACACGCCAAAATCACCTGCCGGCTACCCCACAACCACTGGGCAGACACTCCGGTATCATCTTACGGTCATGCCGGAACCACCTCTCAGAGGTGCCAGAACCACATGCCGGAGAGACTGGAAGCAACCGCCGAACTCGCCGGAAACACCTGCTGGACATGCAGGAACCACCTGAATGACAGTCCAAAATCATATGCCGTCTATGCCAAAACCACTTGGTGGACAATCCAGAATCACCTGGAGGGCATGCCGGAACCACGTCATGGACAGACTGCAAACACCTGCCGGACACGCCGGAACCACCTGCTCGACTCGCCAGAACCACCTGCCGATCACGCAAAAATCACCTGCCGGCTACGCCACAACCAGTTGCTGAACACTTTGGAATCACCTGCCAGGCTTGCTGGAACCACCTGCCAGTCATGCCAAAATCACCTGCCAACTACGCCAGAACCGCTTGACGGACACTGCGGAAACACCTGTCGGGCCGGCTGGAACCACATCTCAGACGTGCCAGAAACGTGTTCATGAGATGCTGGAACCACACCCCGAACAGACGGATGCCACCTGCCAGAACCGCCTGAACCACCTGCTGAGCACGCTGGAACCACCTGCTCGACTCACCGGTACCACCTTCCTGACACGCCAAAATCACCTGCTGGGTATGCCAGAACCACTTTGCGGACACTCCGGAATCATCTGCCGGACATGCCGGAACCAGCTCTCAGACACACCAGAACCAAGTGCCGGAGACGCCGGAAGCACCTGCCGAGCATGCCGGAGCCCCCTGCTCGACTCGCCAGGAACACCTGCCGGACACGGCAAAATCACCTGCCGGGTACGCCAGAACCACCTGGCGGACACTACGGAATCACCTGCCGCGCATGCCGGAACCACCTCTCAGACGTGCCGGAAGCACGTGCCAGACACGCCGGAAACACCTACCGGACAGACCGGAACCACCTGCCAAGAACGCCGGAGCCACCTGTTCGACTCGCTGGAACCACCTGCCGGACAGGCCAATATCAACTGCTGGCTATGCCAGAACCACCTGGGGGACAGTCCGGGATCACCTGCCAGCCATGGCGGAACCACCTCTCAGACGTACCAGAACCACCTGCCGGAGAAGCTGGAAACACGTCCTGGACAGACTGGAACCACGTGACGGCCATGCCTGAACCACCTGCCGAGCACGGCGGAACCACCTGCCGGACACGCCAAAATCGCCTGCGGGCTATGCCAGAACCACTTGGACGACTCTCCGAAATGAACTGCCAGGCATGTTGGAACCACCTCTCAGACGTGCCAGAAGCACGTGGCGGACATTCCGGAATCACCTGTTGGGCATACGCAACCACCTCTGAGACGTACCAGAACCACGTGCCATGCATGCCGGAACCACCTACCGGACAGACCGGAATCAACTTTTGGGCATGCCGGAACCACCAGTCAGATGTGCCAGAAACACATGCCGGAGACGCTGGAAGCACCTGCCGAGCACGTCGCAACCACCTGCTCAACTTGCCTGAACCACCTGCCGGACACGCCAAAATCACCTGCCCGCTACACCAGCACCACTTCGGGGACAAGCCGGAATCACGTGAGGGGCATGCCGGCACAGCCTCTCAGACTGAACCTCGTGCCGGACACCACAGAACCACCTGCCGCACAGACCGGAACCACCTGCCGGACACGCCGGAACCACCGGCTCGACCCGCCGGAACGACCGCTGGACATGCAAAATCACCTGCCGGCTACGCCGGAAACACTTGGCGAACACTCCGGAATCACCTGCCGGGCATGCCGGAACCACCTCTCAGATATGCCAGAACCACGTGCCAATGACCCCGGAAGCACCTGCCGAGCACGCCGGAACCACCTGCTCGACTCGCCAGAACCACCTGCCGGACACGCCAAAATCACCTGCCGGCTACGCCACAACCAGTTGGGGAACACTTCGGAATCACCTGCCGGGCTTGCTGGAACCACCTGCCGGTCATGCCAAAATCACCTGCCAACTACGCCAGTACCACTTGGCGGACACTGTGGAAACACCTGTCGGGCCGGCCGGAACCACATCTCAGACGTGCCAGAACCATGTGCATGCGATGCTGGAACCACACCCCAAACAGACGGAAAGCACCTGCCAGCCCCGTCTGAACAACCTGCCGAGCACGCCGGAGCCACCTGCTCGACTCGCCGGAACCACCTACCTGACATGCCCAAATCACCAGATGGGTATGCCAGAACCACTTGGCGGACACTCCGGAATCATCTGCCGGACATGCCGGAACCAGCTCTCAGACACACCAGAACCAAGTGCCGGAGACGCCGGAAGCACCTGCCGAGCATGCCGGAGCCACCTGCTCGACTCGCCAGAAACACCTGCCGGACACGCCAAAATCAACTGCCGGGTACGCCAGAACCACCTGGCGGACACTCCGAAATCACCTGTCACGCATGCCGGAACCACCTCTCAGACGTGCCTGAAGCACGTGCCGGACACGCCGGAATCACCTACCGGACAGACCGGAACCACCGGCCGAGCACGCCGGAGCCACCTGTTCGACTCGCTGGAACCACCTGCCGGACAGGCCAATATTAACTGCTGGCTATGCCAGAACCACCTGGGGGACGGTCCGGAATCGCCTGCCAGCCATGGCGGAACCACCTCTCACACGTACCAGAACCACCTGCCGGAGAAGCTGGAAACACGTCCTGGACAGTCTGGAACCACCTGCCGGCCAAGCCTGAACCACCTGCCAAGCACAACGGAACAACCGGCTAGACACGCCAAAATCACCTGCGTGTTATGCCAGAACCACTTGGAGTACTCTCTTGGATGACCTGACGGGCATGCCAGAACCACCTCTCAGACGTGCCAGAACCATGTGGCGGACAGTCCGGAATCACCTGTTGGGCATGCGCAACCACCTCTGAGACGTACCAGGACCACATGCCGTGCAGGCTGGAACCACCTACCGGACAGACCGGAATCACCTTTCGGGCATGCCGGAACCACCTGTCAGATGTGCCAGAAACACGTGCCGGAGACGCCGGAAGCACCTGCCAAGCACGTTGGAACCACCTGCTCAACTCGCCTGAACCACCTGACTGACATGCCAAAATCACCTGCCGACTATGCCAGAACCACTTGGCGAACACTCTGGAATCACTTGCCGGGCATGCAGGAACCACCTCTCAGACATGCCAGAACCCCATGCCAATGACCCCGGAAGCAGCAGCCGAGCACGCCGGAACCACCTGCTCGACTCGCCAGAACCACCTGCCGATCACGCAAAAATCACCTGCCGGCTACGCCACAACCAGTTGGTGAACACTTTGGAATCACTTGCCAGGCTTGCTGGAACCACCTGCCAGTCATGCCAAAATCACCTGCCAACTACGTCAGAACCGCTTGGCGGACACTGCGGAAACACCTGTCGGGCCGGCTGGAACCACATCTTAGACGTGCCAGAAACGTGTTCATGAGATGCTGGAACCACACCCCGAACAGACGGATACCACCTGCCAGAACCGCCTGAACCACCTGCTGAGCAAGCCAGAACCACCTGCTCGACTCACCGGTACCACCTCCCTGACACGCCAAAATCACATGCTGGGTATGCCAGAACCACTTGGCGGACACTCCGGAATCATCTGCCGGACATGCCGGAACCAGCTCTCAGACACACCAGAACCAAGTGCCGGACACGCCGGAAGCACCTGCCGAGCATGCCGGAGCCACCTGCTCGACTCGCAAGAAACACCTGCCGGACACGCCAAAATCACCTGCCGAGTACGCCAGAACCACTTGGCGGACACTCCGGAATCACAGGTCGGGCATGCCGGAACCACCTCTCAGACTTGCCAGAACCATGTTCCGGACACGCCGGTACCACCTGCCGAGTATGCCGGAACCACCTGATCCACTCCCGAGGACCACCTGCTGGACACGCCAGAATCACCTGCTGGCTACGCCAGAACCACTCGACAGACACTCCGGAATAACCTGCCGGGCATGCCGGAACCACCTCTTAGACATGCCAGAAGGACGTGTCGGACACGCCGGAAACACCTACCGGACAGACCGGAACCACCTGCCAGACATCCCGGAACCACTTGCCGAGCACGCCGGAGCCGCCTGCTCGATAGGCCGGAACCACCTGCCAGACAGGCCAAAATCAACAGCTGGCTATGCTAGAAACACCTGGCGGACAGTCCAAAATCACCTGCCTGGCATGCAGGAACCACCTCTCAGACGTAACAGAACCACGTTCTGGACACGCTGGAACCACATCCTGGACAGACTGGAACCACCTGCCGAGCTCACCGGAACCACCTGCTCGACTGGCAGGACAATCGTGCCGGACACGCCAAAAGGAACTGCCGGCTACACCAGAACCACTTAACTGACACTCCAGAATCACCTGCCTGGCATGCCAGAACCACCTCTCAGACGTGCCAGAAGCACGTGCCGGACATGCCGGAACGACCTACGGGACAGACCGGAACCACCTGCCTGACATGCCGGAACCACCTGCCGAGCACGCCAGAGCCACCTGCTCCCCTTGCCGGAACCACCTGCCAGACAGGCCAAAATCAACAGCTGGCTATGCGAGAACCACCTGGGGGACAGTCCGGAATCACCTGCCAGCCATGGCGGAACCACCTCTCAGACGTACCAGAACCACGTGCCGGACAATCTGGAAACACGTACTGGACAGACTGGAACCACCTGCCGGCCACGCCTGAACCACCTGCCGAGCACGACGGAACCACCTGCCGGACACGCCAAAATCACCTGCGGGCTACTCCACAACCACTTGGAGGACTCTCCGGGATGACCAGCCGGGCATGCTGGAACCACCTCTCAGACGTGCCAGAACCATGTGGCAGACAGTCCGGAATCACCTGTTGGGCATGTGGAACCACCTCAGAGACGTACCAGAACCACCTTCCGGACACGCCAAAATCACCTGCCGGCTACGCCAGAACCACTTGGCGGACACTCCGGAATCACCTGCCGGGCATGCCAGCACAACCTCTCAGAAGTGCCAGAAGCACGTGCCGGACTGGCCGGAACCATCTCCCGGACAGACTGGAACCACAGGAAACACTCGCCAGAACCACCGCTTGACTCACCGGTCCCACCTGCAGGACACACCAAAATCACCTGCCCGCTACACCAGAACCACTTGGGGCACAAGCCGGAATCACGTGAAGGGCATGCCGGCACAACCTCACAGACGTGCCAGAACCTCCTGCCGGACACCTCAGAACCACCTGCCAGACAGACTGCAACCACCTGCCGGACACGCGGGAACCACCGGCTCGACCCGCCGGAACCACTGCCAGACATGCAAAATCACCTGCCGGCTACACCAGAACCACTTGGCAAACACTCCGGAATCACCTCCCGGGCATGCCGGAACCACCTCTCAGACATGCCAGAACCACGTGCCAATGACACCAGAAGCACCTGCCGAGCATGCCGGAACCACCTGCTCGACTCGCCAGAACCACCTGCCAGTCATGCAAAAATCACCTGCCGGCTTCGCCACAACCAGTTGGTGAACACTTCCCCATCACCTGCCGGGCTTGCTGGAACCACCTGCCGGTCATGGCAAAATCACCTGCCAACTACGCCAGAACCACTTGTCGACACTGCGGAAACACCTGTCGGGCCGGCCAGAACTACATCTCAGACGTGCCAGAACCTTGTGCGTGTGATGCCGGAACCACACCCCGAACAGACGGAGACCACCTGCCAGACCCGCCTGAACCACCTGCCGAGCACGCCGGAGCCACCTGTTCGACTCACCGGAAGCACCTGCCAGACAGGCCAAAATCAACAGCTGGCTATGCGAGAACCATCTGGCGGACAGTCCGGAATCACCTCCCGGGCATGCAGGAACCACCTCTCAGATGTAACGGAACCACGAGCCGGACACGCAGGAACCACGTCCTGGACAGACTGGAACCACCTGCCGAGCACTCCGGAACCACCTGCTCGATTCGCACGACCCACGTGCTGGACACGCCAAAATGAACTTTCGGCTACACCAGAACCACTTACCCGACACTCCAGAATCACCTGCCTGGCATGCCAGAACCACCTCTCACACGTTCCAGAAGCACGTGGCGGACATGCCGGAACGACCTATCGGACAGAACGGAACCACCTGCCAGACACGCCGGAACCACCTGCTGAACACGCCAAAGCCACCTGCTCGACTCCCCGGATCCACCGGCAGGACAGGCCAATATCAACTGCTGGCTATGCCAGAACCACCTGGGGGACAGTCTGGAATCACCTGCCAGCCATGGCGGAACCACCTCTCAGACGTACAAGAACCACGTGCCGGACAAGCTGGAAACACTTACTGGACAGACTGGAACCACCTGCCGGCCACGCCTGAACCACCTGCCGAGCACGATGGAACCACCTGCCGGACACGCCAAAATCACATGTGGGCTACACCAGGAACACTTGGAGAACTCTCCGGGATGACCTGCCGGGCATGCTGGAACCACCTCTCAGACGTACCAGAAGCACGTTGCGGACACCCCAGCACCACCTGCCGGACAGAGCGCAACCACCTGCCGGACAGGCCGGAACCACCGGCTCGACCCGTCGGAACCACCGCCGGACATGCAAAATCACCTGCCGGCTACGCCAGAACCACTTGGCGAACACTCCGGAATCACCTGCCGGGCATGCCGGAACCACCTCTCAGACATGCCAGAACCATGTGCCAATGACCCCGGAAGCACCTGCCGAGCACGCAGGAGCCACCTGCTCGACTCGCCAGAACCACCTGCCGGACACGCCAAAATCACCTGCCGGCTACGCCACAACCACTCGGCAGACACTCCGGTATCAGCTGCCGGGCATGCCGGAACCACCTCTCAGAGTTGCCAGTACCACATGACAGAGAGACTGGAAGCAACTGCCGAACTCGCCGGAAACACCTGCTGGACATGCCAGAACCACCTGCCTGACAGTCCAAAATCATATGCCGGCTATGCCAAAACCACTTGGTGGACACTCCAGAATCACCTGGAGGGCATGCCGGAACCACGTCATGGACAGACTGCAAACACCTGCCGGACACGCCAGAACCACCTTCTCGACTCGCCAGAACCACCTGCCGGACACGCCAAAATCACCTGCCGGCTACGCCACAACCACTCGGCAGGCACTCCGGTATCAGCTGCCGGGCATGCCGGAACCACCTCTCAGAGGTGCCGGAACCACATGCCGGAGAGACTGGAAGCAACTGCCGAACTCGCCGGAAACACCTGCTGGACATGCCGGAACCACCTGCCTGACAGTCCAAAATCATATGCCGGCTATGCCAAAACCACTTGGTGGACAATCCAGAATCACCTGGAGGGCATGCCGGAACCACGTCATGGACAGACTGCAAACACCTGCCGGACACGCCAGAACCACCTTCTCGACTCGCCAGAACCACCTGCCGGACACGCCAAAATCACCTTCCGGCTACGCCACAACCACTGGGCAGAGACTCCGGAACCACCTCCAGGACAGACCGGAATCACCTGCCGGACACGCCGGCACCACCTGCTCGACTCGCCAGAACCACCTGCCGCACACGCCAAAATCACCTGCCAGGTATGCCAGAACCACTTTGTGGACACTCCGAAATCATCTCCGGATATGCCAGAACCAGCTCTCAGACACACCAGAACCACATGCCGGACACGCCGGAAGCACCTGCTGAGCATGCCTGAGCCACCTGCTCGACTCGCAAGAAACACCTGCCGGACACGCCAAAATCACCTGCCGGCTACCCCACAACCACTGGGCAGACACTCCGGTATCATCTTACGGTCATGCCGGAACCACCTCTCAGAGGTGCCAGAACCACATGCCGGAGAGACTGGAAGCAACCGCCGAACTCGCCGGAAACACCTGCTGGACATGCAGGAACCACCTGAATGACAGTCCAAAATCATATGCCGTCTATGCCAAAACCACTTGGTGGACAATCCAGAATCACCTGGAGGGCATGCCGGAACCACGTCATGGACAGACTGCAAACACCTGCCGGACACGCCGGAACCACCTGCTCGACTCGCCAGAACCACCTGCCGATCACGCAAAAATCACCTGCCGGCTACGCCACAACCAGTTGCTGAACACTTTGGAATCACCTGCCAGGCTTGCTGGAACCACCTGCCAGTCATGCCAAAATCACCTGCCAACTACGCCAGAACCGCTTGACGGACACTGCGGAAACACCTGTCGGGCCGGCTGGAACCACATCTCAGACGTGCCAGAAACGTGTTCATGAGATGCTGGAACCACACCCCGAACAGACGGATGCCACCTGCCAGAACCGCCTGAACCACCTGCTGAGCACGCTGGAACCACCTGCTCGACTCACCGGTACCACCTTCCTGACACGCCAAAATCACCTGCTGGGTATGCCAGAACCACTTTGCGGACACTCTGGAATCATCTGCCGGACATGCCGGAACCAGCTCTCAGACACACCAGAACCAAGTGCCGGAGACGCCGGAAGCACCTGCCGAGCATGCCGGAGCCCCCTGCTCGACTCGCCAGGAACACCTGCCGGACACGGCAAAATCACCTGCCGGGTACGCCAGAACCACCTGGCGGACACTACGGAATCACCTGCCGCGCATGCCGGAACCACCTCTCAGACGTGCCGGAAGCACGTGCCAGACACGCCGGAAACACCTACCGGACAGACCGGAACCACCTGCCAAGAACGCCGGAGCCACCTGTTCGACTCGCTGGAACCACCTGCCGGACAGGCCAATATCAACTGCTGGCTATGCCAGAACCACCTGGGGGACAGTCCGGGATCACCTGCCAGCCATGGCGGAACCACCTCTCAGACGTACCAGAACCACCTGCCGGAGAAGCTGGAAACACGTCCTGGACAGACTGGAACCACGTGACGGCCATGCCTGAACCACCTGCCGAGCACGGCGGAACCACCTGCCGGACACGCCAAAATCGCCTGCGGGCTATGCCAGAACCACTTGGACGACTCTCCGAAATGACCTGCCAGGCATGTTGGAACCACCTCTCAGACGTGCCAGAAGCACGTGGCGGACATTCCGGAATCACCTGTTGGGCATACGCAACCACCTCTGAGACGTACCAGAACCACGTGCCATGCATGCCGGAACCACCTACCGGACAGACCGGAATCAACTTTTGGGCATGCCGGAACCACCAGTCAGATGTGCCAGAAACACATGCCGGAGACGCTGGAAGCACCTGCCGAGCACGTCGCACCACCTGCTCAACTTGCCTGAACCACCTGCCGGACACGCCAAAATCACCTGCCCGCTACACGAGCACCACTTCGGGGACAAGCCGGAATCACGTGAGGGGCATGCCGGCACAGCCTCTCAGACTGAACCTCGTGCCGGACACCACAGAACCACCTGCCGCACAGACCGGAACCACCTGCCGGACACGCCGGAACCACCGGCTCGACCCGCCGGAACGACCGCTGGACATGCAAAATCACCTGCCGGCTACGCCGGAAACACTTGGCGAACACTCCGGAATCACCTGCCGGGCATGCCGGAACCACCTCTCAGATATGCCAGAACCACGTGCCAATGACCCCGGAAGCACCTGCCGAGCACGCCGGAACCACCTGCTCGACTCGCCAGAACCACCTGCCGGACACGCCAAAATCACCTGCCGGCTACGCCACAACCAGTTGGGGAACACTTCGGAATCACCTGCCGGGCTTGCTGGAACCACCTGCCGGTCATGCCAAAATCACCTGCCAACTACGCCAGTACCACTTGGCGGACACTGTGGAAACACCTGTCGGGCCGGCCGGAACCACATCTCAGACGTGCCAGAACCATGTGCATGCGATGCTGGAACCACACCCCAAACAGACGGAAAGCACCTGCCAGCCCCGTCTGAACAACCTGCCGAGCACGCCGGAGCCACCTGCTCGACTCGCCGGAACCACCTACCTGACATGCCCAAATCACCAGATGGGTATGCCAGAACCACTTGGCGGACACTCCGGAATCATCTGCCGGACATGCCGGAACCAGCTCTCAGACACACCAGAACCAAGTGCCGGAGACGCCGGAAGCACCTGCCGAGCATGCCGGAGCCACCTGCTCGACTCGCCAGAAACACCTGCCGGACACGCCAAAATCAACTGCCGGGTACGCCAGAACCACCTGGCGGACACTCCGAAATCACCTGTCACGCATGCCGGAACCACCTCTCAGACGTGCCTGAAGCACGTGCCGGACACGCCGGAATCACCTACCGGACAGACCGGAACCACCGGCCGAGCACGCCGGAGCCACCTGTTCGACTCGCTGGAACCACCTGCCGGACAGGCCAATATTAACTGCTGGCTATGCCAGAACCACCTGGGGGACGGTCCGGAATCGCCTGCCAGCCATGGCGGAACCACCTCTCACACGTACCAGAACCACCTGCCGGAGAAGCTGGAAACACGTCCTGGACAGTCTGGAACCACCTGCCGGCCAAGCCTGAACCACCTGCCAAGCACAACGGAACAACCGGCTAGACACGCCAAAATCACCTGCGTGTTATGCCAGAACCACTTGGAGTACTCTCTTGGATGACCTGACGGGCATGCCAGAACCACCTCTCAGACGTGCCAGAACCATGTGGCGGACAGTCCGGAATCACCTGTTGGGCATGCGCAACCACCTCTGAGACGTACCAGGACCACATGCCGTGCAGGCTGGAACCACCTACCGGACAGACCGGAATCACCTTTCGGGCATGCCGGAACCACCTGTCAGATGTGCCAGAAACACGTGCCGGAGACGCCGGAAGCACCTGCCAAGCACGTTGGAACCACCTGCTCAACTCGCCTGAACCACCTGACTGACATGCCAAAATCACCTGCCGACTATGCCAGAACCACTTGGCGAACACTCTGGAATCACTTGCCGGGCATGCAGGAACCACCTCTCAGACATGCCAGAACCCCATGCCAATGACCCCGGAAGCAGCAGCCGAGCACGCCGGAACCACCTGCTCGACTCGCCAGAACCACCTGCCGATCACGCAAAAATCACCTGCCGGCTACGCCACAACCAGTTGGTGAACACTTTGGAATCACTTGCCAGGCTTGCTGGAACCACCTGCCAGTCATGCCAAAATCACCTGCCAACTACGTCAGAACCGCTTGGCGGACACTGCGGAAACACCTGTCGGGCCGGCTGGAACCACATCTTAGACGTGCCAGAAACGTGTTCATGAGATGCTGGAACCACACCCCGAACAGACGGATACCACCTGCCAGAACCGCCTGAACCACCTGCTGAGCAAGCCAGAACCACCTGCTCGACTCACCGGTACCACCTCCCTGACACGCCAAAATCACATGCTGGGTATGCCAGAACCACTTGGCGGACACTCCGGAATCATCTGCCGGACATGCCGGAACCAGCTCTCAGACACACCAGAACCAAGTGCCGGACACGCCGGAAGCACCTGCCGAGCATGCCGGAGCCACCTGCTCGACTCGCAAGAAACACCTGCCGGACACGCCAAAATCACCTGCCGAGTACGCCAGAACCACTTGGCGGACACTCCGGAATCACAGGTCGGGCATGCCGGAACCACCTCTCAGACTTGCCAGAACCATGTTCCGGACACGCCGGTACCACCTGCCGAGTATGCCGGAACCACCTGATCCACTCCCGAGGACCACCTGCTGGACACGCCAGAATCACCTGCTGGCTACGCCAGAACCACTCGACAGACACTCCGGAATAACCTGCCGGGCATGCCGGAACCACCTCTTAGACATGCCAGAAGGACGTGTCGGACACGCCGGAAACACCTACCGGACAGACCGGAACCACCTGCCAGACATCCCGGAACCACTTGCCGAGCACGCCGGAGCCGCCTGCTCGATAGGCCGGAACCACCTGCCAGACAGGCCAAAATCAACAGCTGGCTATGCTAGAAACACCTGGCGGACAGTCCAAAATCACCTGCCTGGCATGCAGGAACCACCTCTCAGACGTAACAGAACCACGTTCTGGACACGCTGGAACCACATCCTGGACAGACTGGAACCACCTGCCGAGCTCACCGGAACCACCTGCTCGACTGGCAGGACAATCGTGCCGGACACGCCAAAAGGAACTGCCGGCTACACCAGAACCACTTAACTGACACTCCAGAATCACCTGCCTGGCATGCCAGAACCACCTCTCAGACGTGCCAGAAGCACGTGCCGGACATGCCGGAACGACCTACGGGACAGACCGGAACCACCTGCCTGACATGCCGGAACCACCTGCCGAGCACGCCAGAGCCACCTGCTCCCCTTGCCGGAACCACCTGCCAGACAGGCCAAAATCAACAGCTGGCTATGCGAGAACCACCTGGGGGACAGTCCGGAATCACCTGCCAGCCATGGCGGAACCACCTCTCAGACGTACCAGAACCACGTGCCGGACAATCTGGAAACACGTACTGGACAGACTGGAACCACCTGCCGGCCACGCCTGAACCACCTGCCGAGCACGACGGAACCACCTGCCGGACACGCCAAAATCACCTGCGGGCTACTCCACAACCACTTGGAGGACTCTCTGGGATGACCAGCCGGGCATGCTGGAACCACCTCTCAGACGTGCCAGAACCATGTGGCAGACAGTCCGGAATCACCTGTTGGGCATGTGGAACCACCTCAGAGACGTACCAGAACCACCTTCCGGACACGCCAAAATCACCTGCCGGCTACGCCAGAACCACTTGGCGGACACTCCGGAATCACCTGCCGGGCATGCCAGCACAACCTCTCAGAAGTGCCAGAAGCACGTGCCGGACTGGCCGGAACCATCTCCCGGACAGACTGGAACCACAGGAAACACTCGCCCGAACCACCGCTTGACTCACCGGTCCCACCTGCAGGACACACCAAAATCACCTGCCCGCTACACCAGAACCACTTGGGGCACAAGCCGGAATCACGTGAAGGGCATGCCGGCACAACCTCACAGACGTGCCAGAACCTCCTGCCGGACACCTCAGAACCACCTGCCAGACAGACTGCAACCACCTGCCGGACACGCGGGAACCACCGGCTCGACCCGCCGGAACCACTGCCAGACATGCAAAATCACCTGCCGGCTACACCAGAACCACTTGGCAAACACTCCGGAATCACCTCCCGGGCATGCCGGAACCACCTCTCAGACATGCCAGAACCACGTGCCAATGACACCAGAAGCACCTGCCGAGCATGCCGGAACCACCTGCTCGACTCGCCAGAACCACCTGCCAGTCATGCAAAAATCACCTGCCGGCTTCGCCACAACCAGTTGGTGAACACTTCCCCATCACCTGCCGGGCTTGCTGGAACCACCTGCCGGTCATGGCAAAATCACCTGCCAACTACGCCAGAACCACTTGTCGACACTGCGGAAACACCTGTCGGGCCGGCCAGAACTACATCTCAGACGTGCCAGAACCTTGTGCGTGTGATGCCGGAACCACACCCCGAACAGACGGAGACCACCTGCCAGACCCGCCTGAACCACCTGCCGAGCACGCCGGAGCCACCTGTTCGACTCACCGGAAGCAGCTGCCAGACAGGCCAAAATCAACAGCTGGCTATGCGAGAACCATCTGGCGGACAGTCCGGAATCACCTCCCGGGCATGCAGGAACCACCTCTCAGATGTAACGGAACCACGAGCCGGACACGCAGGAACCACGTCCTGGACAGACTGGAACCACCTGCCGAGCACTCCGGAACCACCTGCTCGATTCGCACGACCCACGTGCTGGACACGCCAAAATGAACTTTCGGCTACACCAGAACCACTTACCCGACACTCCAGAATCACCTGCCTGGCATGCCAGAACCACCTCTCACACGTTCCAGAAGCACGTGGCGGACATGCCGGAACGACCTATCGGACAGAACGGAACCACCTGCCAGACACGCCGGAACCACCTGCTGAACACGCCAAAGCCACCTGCTCGACTCGCCGGATCCACCGGCAGGACAGTCCAATATCAACTGCTGGCTATGCCAGAACCACCTGGGGGACAGTCTGCAATCACCTGCCAGCCATGGCGGAACCACCTCTCAGACGTACAAGAACCACGTGCTGGACAAGCTGGAAACACTTACTGGACAGACTGGAACCACCTGCCGGCCACGCCTGAACCACCTGCCGAGCACGATGGAACCACCTGCCGGACACGCCAAAATCACATGTGGGCTACACCAGGAACACTTGGAGAACTCTCCGGGATGACCTGCCGGGCATGCTGGAACCACCTCTCAGACGTACCAGAAGCACGTTGCGGACACCCCAGCACCACCTGCCGGACAGAGCGCAACCACCTGCCGGACAGGCCGGAACCACCGGCTCGACCCGTCGGAACCACCGCCGGACATGCAAAATCACCTGCCGGCTACGCCAGAACCACTTGGCGAACACTCCGGAATCACCTGCCGGGCATGCCGGAACCACCTCTCAGACATGCCAGAACCATGTGCCAATGACCCCGGAAGCACCTGCCGAGCACGCAGGAGCCACCTGCTCGACTCGCCAGAACCACCTGCCGGACACGCCAAAATCACCTGCCGGCTACGCCACAACCACTCGGCAGACACTCCGGTATCAGCTGCCGGGCATGCCGGAACCACCTCTCAGAGTTGCCAGTACCACATGACAGAGAGACTGGAAGCAACTGCCGAACTCGCCGGAAACACCTGCTGGACATGCCAGAACCACCTGCCTGACAGTCCAAAATCATATGCCGGCTATGCCAAAACCACTTGGTGGACACTCCAGAATCACCTGGAGGGCATGCCGGAACCACGTCATGGACAGACTGCAAACACCTGCCGGACACGCCAGAACCACCTTCTCGACTCGCCAGAACCACCTGCCGGACACGCCAAAATCACCTGCCGGCTACGCCACAACCACTCGGCAGGCACTCCGGTATCAGCTGCCGGGCATGCCGGAACCACCTCTCAGAGGTGCCGGAACCACATGCCGGAGAGACTGGAAGCAACTGCCGAACTCGCCGGAAACACCTGCTGGACATGCCGGAACCACCTGCCTGACAGTCCAAAATCATATGCCGGCTATGCCAAAACAACTTGGTGGACACTCCAGAATCTCCTGGAGGGCATGCCGGAACCACGCCATGGACAGACTGCAAACACCTGCCGGACAACCCAGAACCACCTTCTCGACTCGCCAGAACCACCTGCCGGTCACGCCAAAATCACCTGCAGGCTACGCCACAACCAGTTGGTGAACACTTCGGAATCACCTGCCGCGCTTGCCGGAACCACCTGCCGGTCACGCCAAAATCACCTGCCGGGTACGCCAGAACCACTCGGCAGAGACTCCGGAACCACCTCCAGGGAAGACCGGAATCACCTGCCGGACACGCCGGAAGCACCTGCTCGACTCGCCAGAACCACCTGCCGGACACGCCAAAATCACCTGCCGGCTACGCCAGAACCACTCGGCAGAGACTCCGGAACCACCTCCAGGACAGTCCCGAATCACCTGCCGGACACGCCGGGACCACCTGCTTGACTCGCCAGAACCACCTGCCGCACACGCCAAAATCACCAGCCGGGTACTCCACAACCACTTGTCGGACACTCCAGAATCACCTGCCGGGCATGTTGGAGCCACCTCTCAGAGGTGCCACAACAACATGCTGGAGACTGCAGAAGCACCTGCTGAGAATGCCGGAAGTTCCTGATCCACTCCACAGAACCACCTGCTGGACACGCCAAAATCACCTGCCGGCTACGCCACAACCCGTTGGTGAACACTTCGGAATCAACTGCCGGGCTTGCTGGAAGCACCTGCCGGTCACGCCAATATCACCTGCCAGCTACGCCAGAACCGCTTGGCGGACACTCCGGAAACACCTGTCGGGCCTGCCAGAACCACATCTCAGACGTGCCAGAACCATGTGCCCGAGATGCCGGAACCACACCCCAAACAGACTGAAACCACCTGCCAGACCCGCCTGAACCACCTGCCGAGCACACTGGAACCACCTGCTCGACTCGCCGGAACCACCTACCTGACACGCAAAAACCACCGGCCGGGTATGCCAGAACCACTTGGTGGTCACTCCGGAATCATCTGCCAGACATGCCAGAAGCAGCTCTCAGAGACACCAGAACAACCTGCCGGAGACGCCAGAAGCACCTGCTGAGCATGCCTGAGCCACCTGCTCGACTCGCAAGAAACACCTGCCAGACACGCCAAAATCACCTGCCTGCTACACCAGAAGCACTTGGCAGACAAGCCGGAATCACGTGAAGGGCATGCCGTCACAATCTCTCAGACGTGTCAGAACCTCGTGCCGGACACCCCAGAACACCCTGCCGGACAGACCGGAACCACCTGCCGGACACGCCGGAACCACCGGCGCGACTCGCCGGAACCACCCCCGGACATGCAAAATCACCTGCCGGCTACGCCAGAAACACTTGGCGAACACACCGGAATCACCTGCCGGGCATGTCGGAAGCACCTCTCAGACATGTCAGAACCACGTGCCAAGGACACCGGAAGCACCTGCCGAGCACGCCGGAACCACCTGCTCGACTCGCCAGAACCACCTGCCGCACACGCCAAAATCACCTGCCAGGTATGCCAGAACCACTTTGTGGACACTCCGAAATCATCTGCCGGACATGCCAGAACCAGCTCTCAGACACACCAGAACCACATGCCGGACACGCCGGAAGCACCTGCTGAGCATGCCTGAGCCACCTGCTCGACTCGCAAGAAACACCTGCCGGACACGCCAAAATCACCTGCCGAGTACGCCAGAACCACTTGGCGGACACTCCGGAATCACAGGTCGGGCATGTCGGAACCACCTCTCAGACTTGCCAGAACCATGTTCCGGACACGCCGGTACCACCTGCCGAGTATGCCGGAACCACCTGATCCACTCCCGAGGACCACCTGCTGGACACGCCAAAATCACCTGCTGGCTACGCCAGAACCACTCGACAGACACTCCGGAATAACCTGCCGGGCATGCCGGAACCACCTCTTAGACATGCCAGAAGGACGTGTCGGACACGCCGGAAACACCTACCGGACAGACCGGAACCACCTGCCAGACATCCCGGAACCACTTGCCGAGCACGCCGGAGCCGCCTGCTCGATAGGCCGGAACCACCTGCCAGACAGGCCAAAATCAACAGCTGGCTATGCTAGAACCACCTGGCGGACAGTCCAAAATCACCTGCCTGGCATGCAGGAACCACCTCTCAGACGTAACAGAACCACGTTCCGGACACGCTGGAACCACATCCTGCACAGACTGGAACCACCTGCCGAGCTCACCGGAACCACCTGCTCGACTGGCAGGACAATCGTGCCGGACACGCCAAAAGGAACTGCCGGCTACACCAGAACCACTTAACCGACACTCCAGAATCACCTGCCTGGCATGCCAGGACCACCTCTCAGACGTGCCAGAAGCACGTGCCGGACATGCCGGAACGACCTACGGGACATACCGGAACCACCTGCCTGACATGCCGGAACCACTGGCCGAGCACGCTAGAGCCACCTGCTCCCCTTGCCGGAACCACCTGCCAGACAGGCCAAAATCAACAGCTGGCTATGCGAGAACCACCTGGGGGACAGTCCGGAATCACCTGCCAGCCATGGCGGAACCACCTCTCAGACGTACCAGAACCACGTGCCGGACAATCTGGAAACACGTACTGGACAGACTGGAACCACCTGCCGGCCACGCCTGAACCACCTGCCGAGCACGACGGAACCACCTGCCGGACACGCCAAAATCACCTGCGGGCTACTCCACAACCACTTGGAGGACTCTCCGGGATGACCTGCCGGGCATGCTGGAACCACCTCTCAGACGCGCCAGAACCATGTGGCAGACAGTCCGGAATCACCTGTTGGGCATGTGGAACCACCTCTGAGACGTACCAGAACCACCTGCCGGACACGCCAAAATCACCTGCCGGCTACGCCAGAACCACTTGGCGGACACTCCGGAATCACCTGCCGGGCATGCCAGCACAAACTCCCAGAAGTGCCAGAAGCACGTGCATGACAGGCCGGAACCATCTCCCGGACAGACTGGAACCACAGGAAACACTCGCCGGAACCAGCTGCTTTACTCACCGGTCCCACCTGCAGGACACATCAAAATCACCTGCCCGCTACACCAGAACCACTTGGGGCACAAGCCGGAATCACGTGAAGGGCATGCCGGCACAACCTCACAGACGTGCCAGAACCTCCTGCCGGACACCTCAGAACCAATTGCCAGACAGACAGCAACCACCTGCCGGACACACGGGAACCACCGGCTCGACCCGCCGGAACCACTGACAGACATGCAAAATCACCTGCCGGCTACACCAGAACCACTTGGCAAACACTCCAGAATCACCTGCCGGGCATGCCGGAACCACCTCTCAGACATGCCAGTACCACGTGCCAATGACACCAGAAGCACCTGCCGAGCATGCCGGAACCACCTGCTCGACTCGCCAGAACCACCTGCCAGTCATGCAAAAATCACCTGCCGGCTTCGCCACAACCAGTTGGTGAACACTTCCCCATCACCTGCCGGGCTTGCTGGAACCACCTGCCGGTCATTTCAAAATCACCTGTCAACTACGCCAGAACCACTTGTCGACACTGCGGAAACACCTGTCGGGCCGGCCAGAACTACATCTCAGACGTGCCAGAACCTTGTGCGTGTGATGCCGGAACCACACCCCGAACAGACGGAGACCACCTGCCAGACCCGCCTGAACCACCTGCCGAGCACGCCGGAGCCACCTGTTCGACTCACCGGAAGCACCTGCCAGACAGGCCAAAATCAACAGCTGGCTATGCGAGAACCATCTGGCGGACAGTCCGGAATCACCTGCCGGGCATGCAGGAACCACCTCTCAGATGTAACGGAACCATGAGCCGGACACGCTGGAACCACGTCCTGGACAGACTGGAACCACCTGCCGAGCACTCTGGAACCACCTGCTCGACTCGCACGACCCACGTGCTGGACACGCCAAAATGAACTTTCGGCTACACCAGAACCACTTACCCGACACTCCAGAATCACCTGCCTGGCATGCCAGAACCACGTCTCACACGTTCCAGAAGCACGTGCCGGACATGCCGGAACGACCGATCGGACAGAACGGAACCACCTGCCAGACACGCTGGAACCACCTGCTGAACACGCCACAGCCACCTGCTCGACTCGCCGGATCCACCGGCCGGACAGGCCAATATCAACTGCTGGCTATGCCAGAACCACCTGGGGGACAGTCCGGAATCACCTGCCAGCCATTGCGGAACCATCTCTCACACGTACAAGAACCACGTGCCGGACAAGCTGGAAACACTTACTGGACAGACTGGAACCACCTGCCGGCCACGCCGGAACAACCTGCCGAGCACAATGGAACCACCTGACGGACACGCCAAAATCACCTGCGGGGTACACCAGAACCACTTGGAGAACTCTCCGGGATGACCTGCCGGGCATGCTGGAACCACCTCTCAGACGTCCCAGAAGCACGTGGCGGAAACCCCAGCACCACCTGACGGACAGACCGCAACCACCTGCCGGACAGGCTGGAACCACCGACTCGACCCGCCGGAACCACCAGCTGGACACGCCAAAGTCACCTGCCGGCTACGCCACAACCACTCGGCAGACACTCCGGTATCAGCTGCCGGGCATGCCTGAACCACCTCTCAGAGGTGCCGGAACCACATGCCGGAGAGACTGGAAGCAACTGCCGAACTCGCCGGAAACACCTACTGGACATGCCGGAACCACCTGCCTGAGAGTCCAAAATCATATGCCGGCTATGCCAAAACCACTTGGTGGACACTCCAGAATCACCTGGAGGGCATGCCGGAACCACGTCATGGACAGACTGCAAACACCTGCCGGACACGCCAGAACCACCTTCTCGACTCGCCAGAACCACCTGCCGGACACGCCAAAATCACCTGCCGGCTACGCCACAACCAGTTGGTGAACACTTCGGAATCACCTGCTGCGGTTGCCGGAACCACCTGCCGGTCACGCCAAAATCACCTGCCGGGTACGCCAGAACCACTCGGCAGAGACTCCGGAACCACCTCCAGGACAGACCGGAATCACCTGCCGGACACGCCGGAACCCCCTGCTCGACTCGCCAGAACAACCTGCCGCACACGCCAAAATCACCTGCCAGGTATGCCAGAACCACTTTGTGGACACTCCGAAATCATGTGCCGGACATGCCAGAACCAGCTCTCAGACACACCAGAACCACATGCCGGAAACGCCGCAAGCACCTGCTCGACTCGCCAGAACCACCTGCCGGACACGCCAAAATCACCTGCCGGCTACGCCAGAACCACTCGGCAGAGACTCCGGAACCACCTACAGGACAGACTGGAATCACCTGCCGGACACGCCGGGACCACCTGCTTCACTCGCCAGAACCACCTGCCAGACACGCCAAAATCACCAGCCGGCTACTCCACAACCACTTGTCGGACACTCCAGAATCACCTGCCGGGCATGTTGGAGCCACCTCTCAGAGGTGCCACAACAACATGCTGGAGACTGCGGAAGCACCTGCTGAGAAGGCCGGAAGTTCCTGATCCACTCCACAGAACCACCTGCTGGACACGCCAAAATCACCTGCCGGCTATGCCACAACCAGTTGGTGAACACTTCGGAATCAACTGCCGGGCTTGCTGGAAGCACCTGCCGGTCACGCCAATATCACCTGCCAGCTACGCCAGAACCGCTTGGCGGACACTCCGGAAACACCTGTCGGGCCTGCCAGAACCACATCTCAGACGTGCCAGAACCATGTGCCCGAGATGCCGGAACCACACCCCGAACAGACTGAAACCACCTGCCAGACCCGCCTGAACCACCTGCCGAGCACACTGGAACCACCTGCTCGACTCGCCGGAACCACCTACCTGACACGCAAAAACCACCGGCCGGGTATGCCAGAACCACGTGGTGGTCACTCCGGAATCATCTGCCAGACATGCCAAAAGCAGCTCTCAGACACACCAGAACAACCTGCCGGAGACGCCAGAAGCACCTGCTGAGCATGCCTGAGCCACCTGCTCGACTCGCAAGAAACACCTGCCAGACACGCCAAAATCACCTGCCTGCTACACCAGAAGCACTTGGCAGACAAGCCGGAATCACGTGAAGGGCATGCCGTCACAATCTCTCAGACGTGCCAGAACCTCGTGCCGGACACCCCAGAACACCCTGCCGGACAGACCGGAACCACCTGCCGGACACGCCGGAACCACCGGAGCGACTCGCCGGAACCAACCCCGGACATGCAAAATCACCTGCCGGCTACGCCAGAAACACTTGGCAAACACACCGGAATCACCTGCCGGGCATGTCGGAAGCACCTCTCAGACATGTCAGAACCACGTGCCAAGGACACCGGAAGCACCTGCCGAGCACGCCGGAACCACCTGCTCGACTCGCCAGAACCACCTGCCGCACACGCCAAAATCACCTGCCGGGTATGCCAGAACCACTTTGTGGACACTCCGAAATCATCTGCCGGACATGCCAGAACCAGCTCTCAGACACACCAGAATCACATGCCGGACACGCCGGAAGCACCTGCAGAGCATGCCTGAGCCACCTGCTCGACTCGCAAGAAACACCTGCCGGACACGCCAAAATCACCTGCCGAGTACGCCAGAACCACTTGGCGGACACTCCGGAATCACAGGTCGGGCATGCCGGAACCACCTCTCAGACTTGCCAGAACCATGTTCTGGACACGCCGGTACCACCTGCCAAGTATGTCGGAACCATCTGATCCACTCCCGAGGACCACCTGCTTGACACGCCAGAATCACCTGCTGGCTACACCAGAACCACTCGGCAGACACTCCGGAATAACCTGCCGGGCATGCCGGAACCACCTCTTAGACATGCCAGAAGGACGTGTCGGACACGCCGGAAACACCTACCGGACAGACCGGAACCACCTGCCAGACAACCCGGAACCACCTGCCGAACACGCCGGAGCCGCCTGCTCGATAGGCTGGAACCACCTGCCAGACAGGCCAAAATCAACAGCTGGCTATGCGAGAACCATCTGGCGGACAGTCCGGAATCACCTGCCGGGCATGCAGGAACCACCTCTCAGATGTAACGGAACCACGAGCCGGACACGCTGGAACCACGTCCTGGGCAGTCTGGAACCACCTACCGAGCACTCTGGAACCACCTGCTCGACTCGCACGACCCACGTGCTGGACACGCCAAAATGAACTTTCGGCTACACCAGAACCACATACCCGACACTCCAGAATCACCTGCCTGGCATGCCAGAACCACCTCTCACACGTTCCAGAAGCACGTGCCGGACATGCCGGAACGACCTATCAGACAGAACGGAACCACCTGCCAGACACGCCGGAACCACCTGCTGAACACACCACAGCCACCTGCTCGACTCGCCGGATCCACCGGCCGGACAGGCCAATATCAACTGCTGGCTATGCCAGAACCACCTGGGGGACAGTCCGGAATCACCTGCCAGCCATGGCGGAACCACCTCTCAGACGTACAAGAACCACGTGCCGGACAAGCTGGAAACACTTACTGGACAGACTGGAACCACGTGCCGGCCATGCCTGAACCACCTGCCGAGCACGACGGAACCACCTGCCGGACACGCCAAAATCACCTGCGGGGTACACCAGAACCACTTGGAGAACTCTCCGGGATGCCCTGCCGGGCATGCTGGAACCACCTCTCAGACGTACCAGAAGCACGTGGCGGACAGCCCAGCACCACCTGCCGGACAGACCGCAACCACCTGCCGGACAGGCCGGAACCACCGGCTCGACACGACGGAACCACCGCCGGACATGCAAAATCACCTGCCGGCTACGCCAGAACCACTTGGCGAACACTCCGGAATCACCTGCCGGGCATGCCGGAACCACCTCTCAGACATGCCAGAACCACGTGCCAATGACCCCGGAAGCACCTGCCGAGCACGCCGGAACCACCTGCTCGACTCGCCAGAACCACCTGCCGGACACGCCAAAATCACCTGCCGGCTACGCCACAACCACTAGGCAGGCACTCCGGTATCAGCTGCCGGCCATGCCGGAACCACCTCTCAGAGGTGCCAGAACCACATGCCGGAGAGACTGGAAGCAACTGCCGAGCTCGCCGGAAACACCTGTTGGACATGCCGGAACCACCTGCCTGACAGTCCAAAATCATATGCCGGCTATGACAAAACCACTTGGTGGACACTCCAGAATCACCTGGAGGGCATGCCGGAACCACGTCATGGACAGACTGCAAACACCTGCCGGACACGCCAGAACCACCTTCTCGACTCGCCAGAACCACCTGCCGGACACGCCAAAATCACCTGCCGGCTACACCACAACCAGTTGGTGAACACTTTGGAATCACCTGCCGCGCTTGCCGGAACCACCTGCCGGTCACGCCAAAATCACCTGCCGGCTACGGCAGAACCACTCGGCAGAGACTCCGGAACCACCTCCAGGACAGACCGGAATCACCTGCCGGACACGCCGGAAGCACCTGCTCGACTCGCCAGAACCACCTGCCGGACGCGCCAAAATCACCTGCCGGCTACGCCAGAACCACTCTGCAGAGACTCCGGAAGCACCTCCAGGACAGACCGGAATCACCTGCCGGACACACCGGAACCACCTGCTCGACTCGCCAGAACCACCTGCCGGACATGCCAAAATACCAGCCGGCTACTCCACAACCACTTGTCGGACACTCCAGAATCACCTGCCGGGCATGTTGGAACCACCTCTCAGAGGTGCCACAACAACATGCTGGAGACTGCGGAAGCACCTGCTGAGAAGGCCGGAAGTTCCTGATCCACTCCACAGAACCACCTGCTGGACACGCCAAAATCACCTGCCGGCTACGCCACAACCAGTTGTTGAACACTTCGGAATCAACTGCCGGGCTTGCTGGAAGCACCTGCCGGTCACGCCAATATCACCTGCCAGCTACGCCAGAAGTGCTTGGCGGACACTCCGGAAACACCTGTCGGGCCTGCCAGAACCACATCTCAGACGTGCCAGAACCATGTGCCCGAGATGCCGGAACCACACCCCGAACAGACTGAAACCACCTGCCAGACCCGCCTGAACCACCTGCCGAGCACACTGGAACCACCTGCTCGACTCGCCGGAACCACCTACCTGACACGCAAAAACCACCGGCCGGGTATGCCTGAACCACTTGGTGGTCACTCCAAAATCATCTGCCAGACATGCCAGAAGCAGCTCTCAGACACACCAGAACAACCTGCCGGAGACGCCAGAAGCACCTGCTGAGCATGCCTGAGCCACGTGCTCGACTCGCAAGAAACACCTGCCACACACGCCAAAATCACCTGCCTGCTACACCAGAAGCACTTGGCAGACAAGCCGGAATCACGTGAAGGGCATGCCGTAACAATCTCTCAGACGTGCCAGAACCTCGTGCCGGACACAACAGAACACCCTGCCGGACAGACCGGAACCACCTGCCGGACACGCCGGAACCACCGGCGCGACTCGCCGGAACCACCCCCGGACATGCAAAAACACCTGCCGGCTACGCCAGAAACACTTGGCGAACACACCGGAATCACCTACCGGGCATGTCGGAAGCACCTCTCAGACATGTCAGAACCACGTGCCAAGGACACCTGAAGCACCTGCCGAGCACGCCGGAACCACCTGCTCGACTCGCCAGAACCACCTGCCGCACACGCCAAAATCACCTGCCAGGTATGCCAGAACCACTTTGTGGACACTCCGAAATCATCTGCCGGACATGCCAGAACCAGCTCTCAGACACCCCAGAACCACATGCCGGACACGCCGGAAGCACCTGCTGAGCATGCCTGAGCCACCTGCTCGACTCGCAAGAAACACCTGCTGGACACGCCAAAATCACCTGCCGAGTACGCCAGAACCACTTGGCGGACACTCCGGAATCACAGGTCGGGCATGCCGGAACCACCTCTCAGACTTGCCAGAAACATGTTCCGGACACGCCGGTACCACCTGCCGAGTATGCCGGAACCACCTGATCCACTCCCGAGGACCACCTGCTGGACACGCCAGAATCACCTGCTGGCTACGCCAGAACCACTCGGCAGACACTCCGGAATAACCTGCCGGGCATGCCGGAACCACCTCTTAGACATGCCAGAAGGACGTGTCGGACACGCCGGAAACACCTACCGGACAGACCGGAGCCACCTGCCAGACATCCCGGAACCACTTGCCGAGCACGCCGGAGCCGCCTGCTCGATAGGCCGGAACCACCTGCCAGACAGGCCAAAATCAACAGCTGGCTATGCTAGAACCACCTGGCGGACAGTCCAAAATCACCTGCCTGGCATGCAGGAACCACCTCTCAGACATAACAGAACCACGTTCCGGACACGCTGGAACCACATCCTGGACAGACTGGAACCACATGCCGAGCTCACCGGAACCACCTGCTCGACTGGCAGGACAATCGTGCCAGACACGCCAAAAGGAACTGCCGGCTACACCAGAACCACTTAACCGACACTCCAGAATCACCTGCCTGGCATGCCAGAACCACCTCTCAGACGTGCCAGAAGCACGTGCCGGCCATGCCGGAACGACCTACGGGACAGACCGGAACCACCTGCGTGACATGCCGGAACCACCTGCCGAGCACGCCAGAGCCACCTGCTCCCCTTGCCGGAACCACCTGCCAGACAGGCCAAAATCAACAGCTGGCTGTGCGAGAACCACCTGGGGGACAGTCCGGAATCACCTGCCAGCCATGGCGGAACCACCTCTCAGACGTACCAGAACCACGTGCCGGACAATCTGGAAACACGTACTGGACAGACTGGAACCACCTGCCGGCCACACCTGAACCACCTGCCGAGCACGACGGAACCACCTGCCGGACACGCCAAAATCACCTGCGGGCTACTCCACAACCACTTGGAGGACTCTCCGGGATGACCTGCCGGGCATGCTGGAACCACCTCTCAGACGTGCCAGAACCATGTGGCAGAGAGTCCGGAATCACCTGTTGGGCATGTAGAACCACCTCTGAGACGTACCAGAAACACCTGCCGGACACGCCAAAATCACCTGCAGGCTACGCTAGAACCACTTGGCGGACACTCCGGAATCACCTGCCGGGCATGCCAGCACAACCTCTCAGAAGTGCCAGAAGCTCGTGCCGGACAGGCCGGAACCATCTCCCGGACAGACTGGAACCACAGGAAACACTCGCCGGAACCACCTGCTTGACTCACCGGTCCCACCTGCAGGACACACCAAAATCACCTGCCCGCTACACCAGAACCACTTGGGGCACAAGCCGGAATGACGTGAATGGCATGCCGGCACAACCTCACAGACGTGCCAGAACCTCCTGCCGGACACCTCAGTACCACCTGCCAGACAGACTGCAACCACCTGCCGGACACGCGGGAACCACCGGCTCGACCCGCCAGAACCACTGCCACACATGCAAAATCACCTGCCGGCTACACCAGAACCACTTGGCAAACACTCCGGAATCACCTGCCGGGCATGCCGGAAGCACCTCTCAGACATGCCAGAACCACGTGCCAATGACACCAGAAGCACCTGCCGAGCATGCCGGAACCACCTGCTCGACTCGCCAGAACCACCTGCCTGTCATGCAAAAATCACCTCCCGGCTTCGCCACAACCAGTTGGTGAACACTTCCCCATCACCTGCCGGGCTTGCTGGAACCACCTGCCGGTCATGTCAAAATCACCTGCCAACTACGCCAGAACCACTTGTCGACACTGCGGAAACACCTGTCGGGCCGGCCAGAACTACATCTCAGACGTGCCAGAACCTTGTGCGTGTGATGCCGGAACCACACCCCGAACAGACGGAGACCACCTGCCAGACCCGCCTGAACCACCTGCCGAGCATGCCGGAGCCACCTGTTCGACTCACCGGAAGCACCTGCCAGACAGGCCAAAATCAACAGCTGGCTATGCGAGAACCATCTGGCGGACAGTCTGGAATCACCTGCCGGGCATGCAGGAACCACCTCTCAGATGTAACGGAACCACGAGCCGGACACGCTGGAACCACGTCCTGGACAGACTGGAACCACCTGCCGAGCACTCCGGAACCACCTGCTCGACTCGCACGACCCACGTGCTGGACACGCCAAAATGAACTTTCGGCTACACCAGAACCACTTACCCGACACTCCAGAATAACCTGCCTGGCATGCCAGAACCACCTCTCACACGTTCCAGAAGCACGTGCCGGACATGCCGGAACGACCTATCGGACAGAACGGAACCACCTGCCAGACACGCCGGAACCACCGGCTGAACACGCCACAGCCACCTGCTCGACTCGCCGGATCCACCGGCCGGACAGGCCAATATCAACTGCTGGCTATGCCAGAACCACCTGGGGGACAGTCCGGAATCACCTGCCAGCCATGGCGGAAACACCTCTCAGACGTACAAGAACCACGTGCCGGACAAGCTGGAAACACTTACTGGACAGACTGGAACCACCTGCCGGCCACGCCAGAACCACCTGCCGAGCACGACGGAACCACCTGCCGGACACGCCAAAATCACCTGCGGGCTACACCAGAACCACTTGGAGAACTCTCCACGATGACCTGGGGGCATACTGGAACCACCTCTCAGACGTACCAGAAGCACGTGGCGGACACCCCAGCACCACCTGCCGGACAGACCGCAACCACCTGCCGGACACGCCGGAACCACCTGCCGGACACGCCGGAACCACCGGCTCGACCCGCCGGAACCACCGCCGGACATGCAAAATCACCTGCCGCCTACGCCAGAACCACTTGGCGAACACTCCGGAATCACCTGCCGGGCATGCCGGAACCACCTCTCAGACATGCCAGAACCACGTGCCAATGACCCCGGAAGCACCTGCCGAGCACGCCGGAACCACCTGCTCGACTCGCCAGAACCACCTGCCGGACACGCCAAAATCACCTGCCGGCTACACCACAACCTCTCGGCAGGCACTCCGGTATCAGCTGCCGGGCATGCCGGAACCACCTCTCAGAGGTGCCAGAACCACATGCCGGAGAGACTGGAAGCAACTGCCGAACTCGCCGGAAATACCTGCTGGACATGCCGGAACCAGCTGCCTGACAGTCCAAAATCATATGCCGGCTATGCCAAAACCACTTGGTGGACACTCCAGAATCACCTGGAGGGCATGCCAGAACCACGTCATTGACAGACTGCAAACACCTGCCGGACACGGCAGAACCACCTTCTCGACTCGCCATAACCACCTGCCGGACACGCCAAAATCACCTGCCGGCTACGCCACAACCACGCGGCAGAGACTCCTGAACCACCTCCAGGACAGACCGGAATCACCTGCCGGACAGGCCGGAACCACCTGTTCGACTCGCCAGAACCACCTGCCGCACACGCCAAAATCACTGCCGTCTACGCCAGAACCACTCGGCAGAGACTCCGGAACCACCTCCAGGACAGACCGGAATCACCTGCCAGACATGCCGGAACCACCTGCTCGACTCGCCAGAACCACCCGCTGGACACGCCAAAATCACCTGCCGGCTACGCCAAAACCAGTTGGTGAACACTTCGGAATCACCTGCCGCGCTTGCCGGAACCAACTGCCGGTCACGCCAAAATCAACTGCCGGCTACGCCAGAAGCACTCGGCAGAGACTCCGGAACCACCCTCAGGACTGACCGGAATCACCTGCTGGACACGCCGGAACCACCTGTTCGACTCGCCAGAACCACCTGCCAGACACGCCAAAATCACCTGCCGGCTACGCCAGAACCACTCGGCAGAGACTCCGGAACCACCTCCAGGACAGACCGGAATCACCTGCCGGACACGCCGGGACCACCTGCTTGACTCGCCAGAACCACCTGCCGGACACGCCAAAATCACCAGCCGGCTACTCCACAACCACTTGTCGGACACTCCAGAATCACCTGCCGGGCATGTTGGAACCACCTCTCAGAGGTGCCACAACAACATGCTGGAGACTGCGGAAGCACCTGCTGAGAAGGCCGGAAGTTCCTGATCCACTCCACAGAACCACCTGCTGGACACGCCAAAATCACCTGCCGGCTACGCCACAACCAGTTGGTGAACACTTCGGAATCAACTGCCGGGCTTGCTGGAAGCACCTGCCGGTCAGGCCAATATCACCTGCCAGCTACGCCAGAACCGCTTGGCGGACACTCCGGAAACACCTGTCGGGCCTGCCAGAACCACATCTCAGACGTGCCAGAACCATGTGCCCGAGATGCCGGAACCACACCCCGAACAGACTGAAACCACCTGCCAGACCCGCCTGAACCACCTGCCGAGCACACTGGAACCACCTGCTCGACTCGCCGGAACCACCTACCTGACACGCAAAAACCACCGGCCGGGTATGCCAGAACCACGTGGTGGTCACTCCGGAATCATCTGCCAGACATGCCAAAAGCAGCTCTCAGACACACCAGAACAACCTGCCGGAGACGCCAGAAGCACCTGCTGAGCATGCCTGAGCCACCTGCTCGACTCGCAAGAAACACCTGCCAGACACGCCAAAATCACCTGCCTGCTACACCAGAAGCACTTGGCAGACAAGCCGGAATCACGTGAAGGGCATGCCGTCACAATCTCTCAGACGTGCCAGAACCTCGTGCCGGACACCCCAGAACACCCTGCCGGACAGACCGGAACCACCTGCCGGACACGCCGGAACCACCGGAGCGACTCGCCGGAACCAACCCCGGACATGCAAAATCACCTGCCGGCTACGCCAGAAACACTTGGCAAACACACCGGAATCACCTGCCGGGCATGTCGGAAGCACCTCTCAGACATGTCAGAACCACGTGCCAAGGACACCGGAAGCACCTGCCGAGCACGCCGGAACCACCTGCTCGACTCGCCAGAACCACCTGCCGCACACGCCAAAATCACCTGCCGGGTATGCCAGAACCACTTTGTGGACACTCCGAAATCATCTGCCGGACATGCCAGAACCAGCTCTCAGACACACCAGAATCACATGCCGGACACGCCGGAAGCACCTGCAGAGCATGCCTGAGCCACCTGCTCGACTCGCAAGAAACACCTGCCGGACACGCCAAAATCACCTGCCGAGTACGCCAGAACCACTTGGCGGACACTCCGGAATCACAGGTCGGGCATGCCGGAACCACCTCTCAGACTTGCCAGAACCATGTTCTGGACACGCCGGTACCACCTGCCAAGTATGTCGGAACCATCTGATCCACTCCCGAGGACCACCTGCTTGACACGCCAGAATCACCTGCTGGCTACACCAGAACCACTCGGCAGACACTCCGGAATAACCTGCCGGGCATGCCGGAACCACCTCTTAGACATGCCAGAAGGACGTGTCGGACACGCCGGAAACACCTACCGGACAGACCGGAACCACCTGCCAGACAACCCGGAACCACCTGCCGAACACGCCGGAGCCGCCTGCTCGATAGGCTGGAACCACCTGCCAGACAGGCCAAAATCAACAGCTGGCTATGCGAGAACCATCTGGCGGACAGTCCGGAATCACCTGCCGGGCATGCAGGAACCACCTCTCAGATGTAACGGAACCACGAGCCGGACACGCTGGAACCACGTCCTGGGCAGTCTGGAACCACCTACCGAGCACTCTGGAACCACCTGCTCGACTCGCACGACCCACGTGCTGGACACGCCAAAATGAACTTTCGGCTACACCAGAACCACATACCCGACACTCCAGAATCACCTGCCTGGCATGCCAGAACCACCTCTCACACGTTCCAGAAGCACGTGCCGGACATGCCGGAACGACCTATCAGACAGAACGGAACCACCTGCCAGACACGCCGGAACCACCTGCTGAACACACCACAGCCACCTGCTCGACTCGCCGGATCCACCGGCCGGACAGGCCAATATCAACTGCTGGCTATGCCAGAACCACCTGGGGGACAGTCCGGAATCACCTGCCAGCCATGGCGGAACCACCTCTCAGACGTACAAGAACCACGTGCCGGACAAGCTGGAAACACTTACTGGACAGACTGGAACCACGTGCCGGCCATGCCTGAACCACCTGCCGAGCACGACGGAACCACCTGCCGGACACGCCAAAATCACCTGCGGGGTACACCAGAACCACTTGGAGAACTCTCCGGGATGCCCTGCCGGGCATGCTGGAACCACCTCTCAGACGTACCAGAAGCACGTGGCGGACAGCCCAGCACCACCTGCCGGACAGACCGCAACCACCTGCCGGACAGGCCGGAACCACCGGCTCGACACGACGGAACCACCGCCGGACATGCAAAATCACCTGCCGGCTACGCCAGAACCACTTGGCGAACACTCCGGAATCACCTGCCGGGCATGCCGGAACCACCTCTCAGACATGCCAGAACCACGTGCCAATGACCCCGGAAGCACCTGCCGAGCACGCCGGAACCACCTGCTCGACTCGCCAGAACCACCTGCCGGACACGCCAAAATCACCTGCCGGCTACGCCACAACCACTAGGCAGGCACTCCGGTATCAGCTGCCGGCCATGCCGGAACCACCTCTCAGAGGTGCCAGAACCACATGCCGGAGAGACTGGAAGCAACTGCCGAGCTCGCCGGAAACACCTGTTGGACATGCCGGAACCACCTGCCTGACAGTCCAAAATCATATGCCGGCTATGACAAAACCACTTGGTGGACACTCCAGAATCACCTGGAGGGCATGCCGGAACCACGTCATGGACAGACTGCAAACACCTGCCGGACACGCCAGAACCACCTTCTCGACTCGCCAGAACCACCTGCCGGACACGCCAAAATCACCTGCCGGCTACACCACAACCAGTTGGTGAACACTTTGGAATCACCTGCCGCGCTTGCCGGAACCACCTGCCGGTCACGCCAAAATCACCTGCCGGCTACGGCAGAACCACTCGGCAGAGACTCCGGAACCACCTCCAGGACAGACCGGAATCACCTGCCGGACACGCCGGAAGCACCTGCTCGACTCGCCAGAACCACCTGCCGGACGCGCCAAAATCACCTGCCGGCTACGCCAGAACCACTCTGCAGAGACTCCGGAAGCACCTCCAGGACAGACCGGAATCACCTGCCGGACACACCGGAACCACCTGCTCGACTCGCCAGAACCACCTGCCGGACATGCCAAAATACCAGCCGGCTACTCCACAACCACTTGTCGGACACTCCAGAATCACCTGCCGGGCATGTTGGAACCACCTCTCAGAGGTGCCACAACAACATGCTGGAGACTGCGGAAGCACCTGCTGAGAAGGCCGGAAGTTCCTGATCCACTCCACAGAACCACCTGCTGGACACGCCAAAATCACCTGCCGGCTACGCCACAACCAGTTGTTGAACACTTCGGAATCAACTGCCGGGCTTGCTGGAAGCACCTGCCGGTCACGCCAATATCACCTGCCAGCTACGCCAGAAGTGCTTGGCGGACACTCCGGAAACACCTGTCGGGCCTGCCAGAACCACATCTCAGACGTGCCAGAACCATGTGCCCGAGATGCCGGAACCACACCCCGAACAGACTGAAACCACCTGCCAGACCCGCCTGAACCACCTGCCGAGCACACTGGAACCACCTGCTCGACTCGCCGGAACCACCTACCTGACACGCAAAAACCACCGGCCGGGTATGCCTGAACCACTTGGTGGTCACTCCAGAATCATCTGCCAGACATGCCAGAAGCAGCTCTCAGAGACACCAGAACAACCTGCCGGAGACGCCAGAAGCACCTGCTGAGCATGCCTGAGCCACGTGCTCGACTCGCAAGAAACACCTGCCACACACGCCAAAATCACCTGCCTGCTACACCAGAAGCACTTGGCAGACAAGCCGGAATCACGTGAAGGGCATGCCGTAACAATCTCTCAGACGTGCCAGAACCTCGTGCCGGACACAACAGAACACCCTGCCGGACAGACCGGAACCACCTGCCGGACACGCCGGAACCACCGGCGCGACTCGCCGGAACCACCCCCGGACATGCAAAAACACCTGCCGGCTACGCCAGAAACACTTGGCGAACACACCGGAATCACCTACCGGGCATGTCGGAAGCACCTCTCAGACATGTCAGAACCACGTGCCAAGGACACCTGAAGCACCTGCCGAGCACGCCGGAACCACCTGCTCGACTCGCCAGAACCACCTGCCGCACACGCCAAAATCACCTGCCAGGTATGCCAGAACCACTTTGTGGACACTCCGAAATCATCTGCCGGACATGCCAGAACCAGCTCTCAGACACCCCAGAACCACATGCCGGACACGCCGGAAGCACCTGCTGAGCATGCCTGAGCCACCTGCTCGACTCGCAAGAAACACCTGCCGGACACGCCAAAATCACCTGCCGAGTACGCCAGAACCACTTGGCGGACACTCCGGAATCACAGGTCGGGCATGCCGGAACCACCTCTCAGACTTGCCAGAAACATGTTCCGGACACGCCGGTACCACCTGCCGAGTATGCCGGAACCACCTGATCCACTCCCGAGGACCACCTGCTGGACACGCCAGAATCACCTGCTGGCTACGCCAGAACCACTCGGCAGACACTCCGGAATAACCTGCCGGGCATGCCGGAACCACCTCTTAGACATGCCAGAAGGACGTGTCGGACACGCCGGAAACACCTACCGGACAGACCGGAGCCACCTGCCAGACATCCCGGAACCACTTGCCGAGCACGCCGGAGCCGCCTGCTCGATAGGCCGGAACCACCTGCCAGACAGGCCAAAATCAACAGCTGGCTATGCTAGAACCACCTGGCGGACAGTCCAAAATCACCTGCCTGGCATGCAGGAACCACCTCTCAGACATAACAGAACCACGTTCCGGACACGCTGGAACCACATCCTGGACTGACTGGAACCACCTGCCGAGCTCGCCGGTGCCACCTGCTCGACTGGCAGGAGAATCGTGCCAGACACGCCAAAAGGAACTGCCGGCTACACCAGAACCACTTAACCGACACTCCAGAATCACCTGCCTGGCATGCCAGAACCACCTCTCAGACGTGCCAGAAGCACGTGCCGGCCATGCCGGAACGACCTACGGGACAGACCGGAACCACCTGCGTGACATGCCGGAACCACCTGCCGAGCACGCCAGAGCCACCTGCTCCCCTTGCCGGAACCACCTGCCAGACAGGCCAAAATCAACAGCTGGCTGTGCGAGAACCACCTGGGGGACAGTCCGGAATCACCTGCCAGCCATGGCGGAACCACCTCTCAGACGTACCAGAACCACGTGCCGGACAATCTGGAAACACGTACTGGACAGACTGGAACCACCTGCCGGCCACACCTGAACCACCTGCCGAGCACGACGGAACCACCTGCCGGACACGCCAAAATCACCTGCGGGCTACTCCACAACCACTTGGAGGACTCTCCGGGATGACCTGCCGGGCATGCTGGAACCACCTCTCAGACGTGCCAGAACCATGTGGCAGAGAGTCCGGAATCACCTGTTGGGCATGTAGAACCACCTCTGAGACGTACCAGAAACACCTGCCGGACACGCCAAAATCACCTGCAGGCTACGCTAGAACCACTTGGCGGACACTCCGGAATCACCTGCCGGGCATGCCAGCACAACCTCTCAGAAGTGCCAGAAGCTCGTGCCGGACAGGCCGGAACCATCTCCCGGACAGACTGGAACCACAGGAAACACTCGCCGGAACCACCTGCTTGACTCACCGGTCCCACCTGCAGGACACACCAAAATCACCTGCCCGCTACACCAGAACCACTTGGGGCACAAGCCGGAATCACGTGAAGGGCATGCCGGCACAACCTCACAGACGTGCCAGAACCTCCTGCCGGACACCTCAGTACCACCTGCCAGACAGACTGCAACCACCTGCCGGACACGCGGGAACCACCGGCTCGACCCGCCAGAACCACTGCCACACATGCAAAATCACCTGCCGGCTACACCAGAACCACTTGGCAAACACTCCGGAATCACCTGCCGGGCATGCCGGAAGCACCTCTCAGACATGCCAGAACCACGTGCCAATGACACCAGAAGCACCTGCCGAGCATGCCGGAACCACCTGCTCGACTCGCCAGAACCACCTGCCTGTCATGCAAAAATCACCTCCCGGCTTCGCCACAACCAGTTGGTGAACACTTCCCCATCACCTGCCGGGCTTGCTGGAACCACCTGCCGGTCATGTCAAAATCACCTGCCAACTACGCCAGAACCACTTGTCGACACTGCGGAAACACCTGTCGGGCCGGCCAGAACTACATCTCAGACGTGCCAGAACCTTGTGCGTGTGATGCCGGAACCACACCCCGAACAGACGGAGACCACCTGCCAGACCCGCCTGAACCACCTGCCGAGCATGCCGGAGCCACCTGTTCGACTCACCGGAAGCACCTGCCAGACAGGCCAAAATCAACAGCTGGCTATGCGAGAACCATCTGGCGGACAGTCTGGAATCACCTGCCGGGCATGCAGGAACCACCTCTCAGATGTAACGGAACCACGAGCCGGACACGCTGGAACCACGTCCTGGACAGACTGGAACCACCTGCCGAGCACTCCGGAACCACCTGCTCGACTCGCACGACCCACGTGCTGGACACGCCAAAATGAACTTTCGGCTACACCAGAACCACTTACCCGACACTCCAGAATCACCTGCCTGGCATGCCAGAACCACCTCTCACACGTTCCAGAAGCACGTGCCGGACATGCCGGAACGACCTATCGGACAGAACGGAACCACCTGCCAGACACGCCGGAACCACCGGCTGAACACGCCACAGCCACCTGCTCGACTCGCCGGATCCACCGGCCGGACAGGCCAATATCAACTGCTGGCTATGCCAGAACCACCTGGGGGACAGTCCGGAATCACCTGCCAGCCATGGCGGAACCACCTCTCAGACGTACAAGAACCACGTGCCGGACAAGCTGGAAACACTTACTGGACAGACTGGAACCACCTGCCGGCCACGCCTGAACCACCTGCCGAGCACGACGGAACCACCTGCCGGACACGCCAAAATCACCTGCGGGCTACACCAGAACCACTTGGAGAACTCTCCACGATGACCTGGGGGCATACTGGAACCACCTCTCAGACGTACCAGAAGCACGTGGCGGACACCCCAGCACCACCTGCCGGACAGACCGCAACCACCTGCCGGACACGCCGGAACCACCGGCTCGACCCGCCGGAACCACCGCCGGACATGCAAAATCACCTGCCGCCTACGCCAGAACCACTTGGCGAACACTCCGGAATCACCTGCCGGGCATGCCGGAACCACCTCTCAGACATGCCAGAACCACGTGCCAATGACCCCGGAAGCACCTGCCGAGCACGCCGGAACCACCTGCTCGACTCGCCAGAACCACCTGCCGGACACGCCAAAATCACCTGCCGGCTACACCACAACCTCTCGGCAGGCACTCCGGTATCAGCTGCCGGGCATGCCGGAACCACCTCTCAGAGGTGCCAGAACCACATGCCGGAGAGACTGGAAGCAACTGCCGAACTCGCCGGAAATACCTGCTGGACATGCCGGAACCAGCTGCCTGACAGTCCAAAATCATATGCCGACTATGCCAAAACCACTTGGTGGACACTCCAGAATCACCTGGAGGGCATGCCGGAACCACGTCATTGACAGACTGCAAACACCTGCCGGACACGGCAGAACCACCTTCTCGACTCGCCATAACCACCTGCCGGACACGCCAAAATCACCTGCCGGCTACGCCACAACCACGCGGCAGAGACTCCTGAACCACCTCCAGGACAGACCGGAATCACCTGCCGGACAGGCCGGAACCACCTGTTCGACTCGCCAGAACCACCTGCCGCACACGCCAAAATCACTGCCGTCTACGCCAGAACCACTAGGCAGAGACTCCGGAACCACCTCCAGGACAGACCGGAATCACCTGCCAGACATGCCGGAACCACCTGCTCGACTCGCCAGAACCACCCGCTGGACACGCCAAAATCACCTGCCGGCTACGCCAAAACCAGTTGGTGAACACTTCGGAATCACCTGCCGCGCTTGCCGGAACCAACTGCCGGTCACGCCAAAATCACCTGCCGGCTACGCCAGAAGCACTCGGCAGAGACTCCGGAACCACCCTCAGGACTGACCGGAATCACCTGCTGGACACGCCGGAACCACCTGTTCGACTCGCCAGAACCACCTGCCAGACACGCCAAAATCACCTGCCGGCTACGCCAGAACCACTCGGCAGAGACTCCGGAACCACCTCCAGGACAGACCGGAATCACCTGCCGGACACGCCGGGACCACCTGCTTGACTCGCCAGAACCACCTGCCGGACACGCCAAAATCACCAGCCGGCTACTCCACAACCACTTGTCGGACACTCCAGAATCACCTGCCGGGCATGTTGGAACCACCTCTCAGAGGTGCCACAACAACATGCTGGAGACTGCGGAAGCACCTGCTGAGAAGGCCGGAAGTTCCTGATCCACTCCACAGAACCACCTGCTGGACACGCCAAAATCACCTGCCGGCTACGCGACAACCAGTTGGTGAACACTTCGGAATCAACTGCCGGGCTTGCTGGAAGCACCTGCCGGTCATGCCAATATCACCTGCCAGCTACGCCAGAACCGCTTGGCGGACACTGCGTAAACACCTGTCGGGCCTGCCAGAACCACATCTCAGACGTGCCAGAACCATGTGCCCGAGATGCCGGAACCACACCCCGAACAGACTGAAACCACCTGCCAGACCCGCCTCCACCACCTGCCGAGCACACTGGAACCACCTGCTCGACTCGCCGGAACCACCTACCTGACACGCAAAAACCACCAGCCGGGTATGCCAGAACCACTTGGTGGTCACTCCGGAATCATCTGCCAGACATGCCAGAAGCAGCTCTCAGACACACCAGAACAACCTGCCGGAGACGCCAGAAGCACCTGCTGAGCATGCCTGAGCCACCTGCTCGACTCGCAAGAAACACCTGCCACACATGCCAAAATCACCTGCCTGCTACACCAGAAGCACTTGGCAGACAAGCCGGAATCACGTGAAGGGCATGCCGTCACAATCTCTCAGACGTGCCAGAACCTCGTGCCGGACACCCCAGAACACCCTGCCGGACAGACCGGAACCACCTGCCGGACACGCCGGAACCACCGGCGCGACTCGCCGGAACCACCCCCGGACATGCAAAATCACCTGCCGGCTACGCCAGAAACACTTGGCGAACACACCGGAATCACCTGCCGGGCATGTCGGAAGCACCTCTCAGACATGTCAGAACCACGTGCCAAGGACACCGGAAGCACCTGCCGAGCACGCTGGAACCACCTGCTCGACTCGCCAGAACCACCTGCCGCACACGCCAAAATCACCTGCCAGGTATGCCAGAACCACTTTGTGGACACTCCGAAATCATCTGCCGGACATGCCAGAACCAGCTCTCAGACACACCAGAACCACATGCCGGACACGCCGGAAGCACCTGCTGAGCATGCCTGAGCCACCTGCTCGACTCGCAAGAAACACCTGCCGGACACGCCAAAATCACCTGCCGAGTACGCCAGAACCACTTGGCGGACACTCCGGAATCACAGGTCGGGCATGCCGGAACCACCTCTCCGACTTGCCAGAACCATGTTCCGGACACGCCGGTACCACCTGCCGAGTATGCCGGAACCACCTGATCCACTCCCGAGGACCACCTGCTGGACACGCCAAAATCACCTGCTGGCTACGCCAGAACCACTCGACAGACACTCCGGAATAACCTGCCGGGCATGCCGGAACCACCTCTTAGACATGCCAGAAGGACGTGTCGGACACGCCGGAAACACCTACCGGACAGACCGGAACCACCTGCCAGACATCCCGGAACCACTTGCCGAGCACGCCGGAGCCGCCTGCTCGATAGGCCGGAACCACCTGCCAGACAGGCCAAAATCAACAGCTGGCTATGCTAGAACCACCTGGCGGACAGTCCAAAATCACCTGCCTGGCATGCAGGAACCACCTCTCAGACGTAACAGAACCACGTTCCGGACACGCTGGAACCACATCCTGGACAGACTGGAACCACCTGCCGAGCTCACCGGAACCACCTGCTCGACTGGCAGGACAATCGTGCCGGACACGCCAAAAGGAACTGCCGGCTACACCAGAACCACTTAACCGACACTCCAGAATCACCTGCCTGGCATGCCAGGACCACCTCTCAGACGTGCCAGAAGCACGTGCCGGACATGCCGGAACGACCTACGGGACAGACCGGAACCACCTGCCTGACATGCCGGAACCACTGGCCGAGCACGCTAGAGCCACCTGCTCCCCTTGCCGGAACCACCTGCCAGACAGGCCAAAATCAACAGCTGGCTATGCGAGAACCACCTGGGGGACAGTCCGGAATCACCTGCCAGCCATGGCGGAACCACCTCTCAGACGTACCAGAACCACGTGCCGGACAATCTGGAAACACGTACTGGACAGACTGGAACCACCTGCCGGCCACGCCTGAACCACCTGCCGAGCACGACGGAACCACCTGCCGGACACGCCAAAATCACCTGCGGGCTACTCCACAACCACTTGGAGGACTCTCCGGGATGACCTGCCGGGCATGCTGGAACCACCTCTCAGACGCGCCAGAACCATGTGGCAGAGAGTCCGGAATCACCTGTTGGGCATGTGGAACCACCTCTGAGACGTACCAGAACCACCTGCCGGACACGCCAAAATCACCTGCCGGCTACGCCAGAACCACTTGGCGGACACTCCGGAATCACCTGCCGGGCATGCCAGCACAACCTCCCAGAAGTGCCAGAAGCACGTGCATGACAGGCCGGAACCATCTCCCGGACAGACTGGAACCACAGGAAACACTCGCCGGAACCAGCTGCTTTACTCACCGGTCCCACCTGCAGGACACACCAAAATCACCTGCCCGCTACACCAGAACCACTTGGGGCACAAGCCGGAATCACGTGAAGGGCATGCCGGCACAACCTCACAGACGTGCCAGAACCTCCTGCCGGACACCTCAGAACCACCTGCCAGACAGACTGCAACCACCTGCCGGACACGCGGGAACCACCGGCTCGACCCGCCGGAACCACTGCCAGACATGCAAAATCACCTGCCGGCTACACCAGAACCACTTGGCAAACACTCCAGAATCACCTGCCGGGCATGCCGGAACCACCTCTCAGACATGCCAGTACCACGTGCCAATGACACCAGAAGCACCTGCCGAGCATGCCGGAACCACCTGCTCGACTCGCCAGAACCACCTGCCAGTCATGCAAAAATCACCTGCCGGCTTCGCCACAACCAGTTGGTGAACACTTCCCCATCACCTGCCGGGCTTGCTGGAACCACCTGCCGGTCATTTCAAAATCACCTGCCAACTACGCCAGAACCACTTGTCGACACTGCGGAAACACCTGTCGGGCCGGCCAGAACTACATCTCAGACGTGCCAGAACCTTGTGCGTGTGATGCCGGAACCACACCCCGAACAGACGGAGACCACCTGCCAGACCCGCCTGAACCACCTGCCGAGCACGCCGGAGCCACCTGTTCGACTCACCGGAAGCACCTGCCAGACAGGCCAAAATCAACAGCTGGCTATGCGAGAACCATCTGGCGGACAGTCCGGAATCACCTGCCGGGCATGCAGGAACCACCTCTCAGATGTAACGGAACCACGAGCCGGACACGCTGGAACCACGTCCTGGACAGACTGGAACCACCTGCCGAGCACTCTGGAACCACCTGCTCGACTCGCACGACCCACGTGCTGGACACGCCAAAATGAACTTTCGGCTACACCAGAACCACTTACCCGACACTCCAGAATCACCTGCCTGGCATGCCAGAACCACGTCTCACACGTTCCAGAAGCACGTGCCGGACATGCCGGAACGACCTATCGGACAGAACGGAACCACCTGCCAGACACGCCGGAACCACCTGCTGAACACGCCACAGCCACCTGCTCGACTCGCCGGATCCACCGGCCGGACAGGCCAATATCAACTGCTGGCTATGCCAGAACCACCTGGGGGACAGTCCGGAATCACCTGCCAGCCATTGCGGAACCACCTCTCACACGTACAAGAACCACGTGCCGGACAAGCTGGAAACACTTACTGGACAGACTGGAACCACCTGCCGGCCACGCCGGAACCACCTGCCGAGCACAATGGAACCACCTGACGGACACGCCAAAATCACCTGCGGGGTACACCAGAACCACTTGGAGAACTCTCCGGGATGACCTGCCGGGCATGCTGGAACCACCTCTCAGACGTACCAGAAGCACGTGGCGGAAACCCCAGCACCACCTGACGGACAGACCGCAACCACCTGCCGGACAGGCTGGAACCACCGACTCGACCCGCCGGAACCACCAGCCGGACACGCAAAAGTCACCTGCCGGCTACGCCACAACCGCTCGGCAGACACTCCGGTATCAGCTGCCGGGCATGCCTGAACCACCTCTCAGAGGTGCCGGAACCACATGCCGGAGAGACTGGAAGCAACTGCCGAACTCGCCGGAAACACCTACTGGACATGCCGGAACCACCTGCCTGAGAGTCCAAAATCATATGCCGGCTATGCCAAAACCACTTGGTGGACACTCCAGAATCACCTGGAGGGCATGCCGGAACCACGTCATGGACAGACTGCAAACACCTGCCGGACACGCCAGAACCACCTTCTCGACTCGCCAGAACCACCTGCCGGACACGCCAAAATCACCTGCCGGCTACGCCACAACCAGTTGGTGAACACTTCGGAATCACCTGCGGCGCTTGCCGGAACCACCTGCCGGTCACGCCAATATCACCTGCCGGCTACGCCAGAACCACTCGGCAGAGACTCCGGAACCACCTCCAGGACAGACCGGAATCACCTGCCGGACACGCCGGAACCACCTGCTCGTCTCGCCAGAACAACCTGCCGCACACGCCAAAATCACCTGCCAGGTATGCCAGAACCACTTTGTGGACACTCCGAAATCATCTGCCGGACATGCCAGAACCAGCTCTCAGACACACCAGAACCACATGCCGGACACGCCGGAAGCACCTGCTCGACTCGCCAGAACCACCTGCCGGACACGCCAAAATCACCTGCCGGCTACGCCAGAACCACTCTGCAGAGACTCCGGAACCACCTACAGGACAGACTGGAATCACCTGCCGGACACGCCGGGACCACCTGCTTCACTCGCCAGAACCACCTGCCAGACACGCCAAAATCACCAGCCGGCTACTCCACAACCACTTGTCGGACACTCCAGAATCACCTGCCGGGCATGTTGGAGCCACCTCTCAGAGGTGCCACAACAACATGCTGGAGACTGCGGAAGCACCTGCTGAGAAGGCCGGAAGTTCCTGATCCACTCCACAGAACCACCTGCTGGACACGCCAAAATCACCTGCCGGCTACACCAGAAGCACTTGGCAGACAAGCCGGAATCACGTGAAGGGCATGCCGTCACAATCTCTCAGACGTGCCAGAACCTCGTGCCGGACACCCCAGAACACCCTGCCGGACAGACCGGAACCACCTGCCGGACACGCCGGAACCACCGGAGCGACTCGCCGGAACCACCCCCGGACATGCAAAATCACCTGCCGGCTACGCCAGAAACACTTGGCGAACACACCGGAATCACCTGCCGGGCATGTCGGAAGCACCTCTCAGACATGTCATAACCACGTGCCAAGGACACCGGAAGCACCTGCCGAGCACGCCGGAACCACCTGCTCGACTCGCCAGAACCACCTGCCGCACACGCCAAAATCACCTGCCGGGTATGCCAGAACCACTTTGTGGACACTCCGAAATCATCTGCCGGACATGCCAGAACCAGCTCTCAGACACACCAGAACCACATGCCGGACACGCCGGAAGCACCTGCAGAGCATGCCTGAGCCACCTGCTCGACTCGCAAGAAACACCTGCCGGACACGCCAAAATCACCTGCCGAGTACGCCAGAACCACTTGGCGGACACTCCGGAATCACAGGTCGGGCATGCCGGAACCACCTCTCCGACTTGCCAGAACCATGTTCCGGACACGCCGGTACCACCTGCCGAGTATGCCGGAACCACCTGATCCACTCCCGAGGACCACCTGCTGGACACGCCAGAATCACCTGCTGGCTACGCCAGAACCACTCGGCAGACACTCCGGAATAAGCTGCCGGGCATGCCGGAACCACCTCTTAGACATGCCAGAAGGACGTGTCGGACACGCCGGAAACACCTACCGGACAGACCGGAACCACCTGCCAGACATCCCGGAACCACTTGCCGAGCACGCCGGAGCCGCCTGCTCGATAGGCCGGAACCACCTGCCAGACAGGCCAAAATCAACAGCTGGCTGTGCGAGAACCACCTGGGGGACAGTCCGGAATCACTTGCCAGCCATGGCGGAACCACCTCTCAGACGTACCAGAACCACGTGCCGGACAATCTGGAAACACGTACTGGACAGCCTGGAACCACCTGCTGGCCACGCCTTAACCTCCTGCCGAGCACGACGGAACCACCTGCCGGACACGCCAAAATCACCTGCGGGCTACTCCACAACCACTTGGAGGACTCTCCGGGATGACCTGCCGGGCATGCTGGAACCACCTCTCAGACGCGCCAGAACCATGTGGCAGAGAGTCCAGAATCACCTGTTGGGCAGGTGGAACCACCTCAGAGACGTACCAGAACCACCTGCCGGACACGCCAAAATCACCTGCCGGCTACGCCAGAACCACTTGGCGGACACTCCGGAATCACATGCCGGGAATGCCAGCACAACCTCTCAGAAGTGCCAGAAGCACGTGCCGGACAGGCCGGAACCATCTCCCGGACAGATTGGAACCACAGGAAACACTCGCCGGAACCACCTGCTTGACTCACCGGTCCCACCTGCAGGACACACCAAAATCACCTGCCCGCTACACCAGAACCACTTGGGGGACAAGCCGGAATCACGTGAAGGGCATGCCGGCACAACCTCACAGACGTGCCAGAACCTCCTGCCGGACACCTCAGAACCACCTGCCAGACAGACTGCAACCACCTGCCGGACACGCGGGAACCACAGGCTTGACCCGCCGGAACCACTGCCAGACATGCAAAATCACCTGCCGGCTACACCAGAACCACTTGGCAAACACTCCGGAATCACCTGCCGGGCATGCCGGAACCACCTCTCAGACATGCCAGAACCACGTGCCAATGACACCAGAAGCACCTGCCGAGCATGCCGGAACCACCTGCTCGACTCGCCAGAACCACCTGCCAGTCATGCAAAAATCACCTGCCGGCTTCACCACAACCAGTTGGTGAACACTTCCCCATCACCTGCCGGGCTTGCTGGAACCACCTGCCGGTCATGTCAAAATCACCTGCCAACTACGCCAGAACCACTTGTCGACACTGCGGAAACACCTGTCGGGCCGGCCAGAACTACATCTCAGACGTGCCAGAACCTTGTGCGTGTGATGCCGGAACCGCACCCCGAACAGACGGAGACCACCTGCCAGACCCGCCTGAACCACCTGCCGAGCACGCCGGAGCCACCTGTTCTACTCACCGGAAGCACCTGCCAGACAGGCCAAAATCAACAGCTGGCTATGCGAGAACCATCTGGCGGACAGTCCGGAATCACCTGCCGGGCATGCAGGAACCACCTCTCAGATGTAACGGAACCACGAGCCGGACACGCTGGAACCACGTCCTGGACAGACTGGAACCACCTGCCGAGCACTCCGGAACCACCTGCTCGACTCGCACGACCCACGTGCTGGACACGCCAAAATGAACTTTCGGCTACACCAGAACCACTTACCCGACACTCCAGAATCACCTGCCTGGCATGCCAGAACCACCTCTCACACGTTCCAGAAGCACGTGCCGGACATGCCGGAACGACCGATCGGACAGAACGGAACCACCTGCCAGACACGCCGGAACCACCTGCTGAACACGCCACAGCCACCTGCTCGACTCGCCGGATCCACCGGCCGGACAGGCCAATATCAACTGCTGGCTATGCCAGAACCACCTGGGGGACAGTCCGGACTCACCTGCCAGCCATGGCGGAACCACCTCTCAGACGTACAAGAACCACGTGCCGGACAAGCTGGAAACACTTACTGGACAGACTGGAACCACCTGCCGGCCACGCCTGAACCACCTGCCGAGCACGATGGAACCACCTGCCGGACACGCCAAAATCACCTGCGGGGTACACCAGAACCACTTGGAGAACTCTCCGGGATGACCTGCCGGGCATGCTGGAACCACCTCTCAGACGTACCAGAAGCACGTGGTGGACACCCCAGCACCACCTGTCGGACAGACCGCAACCACATGCCGGACAGGCCGGAACCACCGGCTCGACCCGCCGGAACCACCGCCGGACATGCAAAATCACCTGCCGGCTACGCCGGAACCACTTGGCGAACACTCCGGAATCACCTGCCGGGCATGCGGGAACCACCTCTCAGACATGCCAGAACCACGTGCCAATGACCCCGGAAGCACCTGCCGAGCACGCCGGAACCACCTGCCGGCTACGCCACAACCTCTCGGCAGGCACTCCGGTATCAGCTGCCGGGCATGCCGGAACTACCTCTCAGAGGTGCCAGAACCACATGCCGGAGAGACTGGAAGCAACTGCCGAACTCGCCGGAAACACCTGCTGGACATGCCGGAACCACCTGCCTGACAGTCCAAAATCATATGGGGGCTATGCCAAAACCATTTGGTGGACACTCCAGAATCACCTGGAGGGCATGCCGGAACCACGTCATGGACAGACTGCAAACACCTGCCGGACACGCCAGAACCACCTTCTCGACTCGCCAGAACCACCTGCCGGACACGCCAAAATCACCTGCCGGCTACGCCACAACCAGTTGGTGAACACTTCGGAATCACCTGCCGCGCTTGCCGGAACCACCTGCCGGTCACGCCAAAATCACCTGCTGGCTACGCCAGAACCACTCGGCAGAGACTCCGGAACCACCTCCAGGACAGACCGGAATCACCTGCCGGACACGCCGGAACCACCTGCTCGACTCGCCAGAACCACCTGCCGGACACGCCAAAATCATCTGCCGGCTACGCCAGAAGCACTGGGCAGAGACTCCGGAACCACCTCCAGGACAGACCGGAATCACCTGCCGGACACGCCGGGACCACCTGCTTGACTCGCGAGAACCACCTGCCGGACACGCCAAAATCACCAGCCGGCTACTCCACAAACACTTGTCGGACACTCCAGAATCACCTGCCGGGCATGTTGGAACCACCTCTCAGAGGTGCCACAACAACATGCTGGAGACCGCGGAAGCACCTGCTGAGAATGCCGGAAGTTCCTGATCCACACCACAGAACCACCTGCTGGACACGCCAAAATCACCTGCCGGCTATGCCACAACCAGTTGGTGAACACTTCGGAATCAACTGCCGGGCTTGCTGGAAGCACCTGCTGGTCACGCCAATATCACCTGCCAGCTACGCCAGAACCGCTTGGCGGACACTCCGGAAACACCTGTCGGGCCTGCCAGAACCACATCTCAGACGTGCCAGAACCATGTGCCCGAGATGCCGGAACCACACCCCGAACAGACTGAAACCACCTGCCAGACCCGCCTGAACCACCTGCCGAGCACACTGGAACCACCTGCTCGACTCCCCGGAACCACCTACCTGACACGCAAAAACCACCGGCCGGGTATGCCAGAACCACTTGGTGGTCACTCCGGAATCATCTGCCAGACATGCCAGAAGCAGCTCTCAGACACACCAGAACAACCTGCCGGAGACGCCAGAAGCACCTGCTGAGCATGCCTGAGCCACCTGCTCGACTCGCAAGAAACACCTGCCAGACACGCCAAAATCACCTGCCTGCTACACCAGAAGCACTTGGCAGACAAGCCGGAATCACGAGAAGGGCATGCCGTCACAATCTCTCAGACGTGCCAGAACCTCGTGCCGGACACCCCAGAACACCCTGCCGGACAGACCGGAACCACCTGCCGGACACGCCGGAACCACCGGCGCGACTCGCCGGAACCACCCCCGGACATGCAAAATCACCTGCCGGCTATGCCAGAAACACTGGCCGAACACTCCGGAATCACCTGCCGGGCATGCCAGAACCACCTCTCAGACATGCCAGAACCATGTGCCAATGACCCCGGAAGCACCTGCCGAGCACGCCGGAACCACCTGCTCGACTCGCCAGAACCACCTGCCAGACACGCCAAAATCACCTGCCGGCTACGCCACAGCCACTCGGCAGACACTCCGGTATCAGCTGCCGGGCATGCCGGAACCACCTCTCAGAGGTGCCAGAACCACATGCCGGAGAGACTGGAAGCAACTGCCGAGCTCGCCGGAAACACCTGCTGGACATGCCAGAACCACCTGCCTGACAGTCCAAAATCATATGCCAGCTATGCCAAAACCACTTGGTGGACACTCCAGAATCACCTGGAGGGCATGCCGGAACCACGACATGGACAGACTGCAAACACCTGCCGGACACGCCAGAACCACCTTCTCGACTCGCCAGAACCACCTGCCGGACACGCCAAAATCACCTGCCGGCTACGCCACAACCAGTTGGTGAAAACTTCGGAATCACCTGCCGCGCTTGCCGGAACCACCTGCCGGTCACGCCAAAATCACCTGCCGGCTACGCCAGAACCACTCGGCAGAGACTCCGGAACCACCTCCAGGACAGACCGGAATCACCTGCCGGACACGCCGGGACCACCTGCTTGTCTCGCGAGAACCACCTGCCGGACACGCCAAAATCACAAGCCAGCTACTCCACAACCACTTGTCGGACACTCCAGAATCACCTGCCGGGCATGTTGGAACCACCTCTCAGAGGTGCCACAACAACATGCTGGAGACTGCGGAAGCACCTGCTGAGAATGCCGGAAGTTCCTGATCCACTCCACAGAACCACCTGCTGGACACGCCAAAATCACCTGCCAGCTACGCCACAACCAGTTGGTGAACACTTCGGAATCAACTGCCGGGTTTCCTGGAAGCACCTGCCGTTCACGCCAATATCACCTGCCAGCTACGCCAGAACCGCTTGGCGGACACTCCGGAAACACCTGTCGGGCCTGCCAGAACCACATCTCAGACGTGCCAGAACCATGTGCCCGTGATGCCGGAACCACACCCCGAACAGACTGAAACCACCTGCCAGACCCGCCTGAACCACCTGCCGAGCACACTGGAACCACCTGCTCGACTCGCCGGAACCACCTACCTGACACGCAAAAACCACCGGCCGGGTATGCCAGAACCACTTGGTGGTCACTCCGGAATCATCTGCCAGACATGCCAGAAGCAGCTCTCAGACACACCAGAACAACCTGCCGGAGACGCCAGAAGCACCTGCTGAGCATGCCTGAGCCACGTGCTCGACTCGCAAGAAACACCTGCCACACACGCCAAAATCACCTGCCTGCTACACCAGAAGCACTTGGCAGACAAGCCGGAATCACGTGAAGGGCATGCCGTCACAATCTCTCAGACGTGCCAGAACCTCGTGCCGGACACCCCAGAACACCCTGCCGGACAGACCGGAACCACCTGCCGGACACGCCGGAACCACCGGCGCGACTCGCCGGAACCACCCCCGGACATGCAAAATCACCTGCCGGCTACGCCAGAAACACTTGGCGAACACACCGGAATCACCTGCCGGGCATGTCGGAAGCACCTCTCAGACATGTCAGAACCACGTGCCAAGGACACCGGAAGCACCTGCCGAGCACGCCGGAACCACCTGCTCGACTCGCCAGAACCACCTGCCGCACACGCCAAAATCACCTGCCAGGTATGCCAGAACCACTTTGTGGACACTCCGAAATCATCTGCCGGACATGCCAGAACCAGCTCTCAGACACACCAGAACCACATGCCGGACACGCCGGAAGCACCTGCTGAGCATGCCTGACCCACCTGCTCGATTCGCAAGAAACACCTGCCGGACACGCCAAAATCACCTGCCGAGTACGCCAGAACCACTTGGCGGACACTCCGGAATCACAGGTCGGGCATGCCGGAACCACCTCTCAGACTTGCCAGAACCATGTTCCGGACACGCCGGTACCACCTGCCGAGTATGCCGGAACCACCTGATCCACTCCCGAGGACCACCTGCTGGACACGCCAGAATCACCTGCTGGCTACGCCAGAACCACTCGGCAGACACTCCGGAATAAGCTGCCGGGCATGCCGGAACCACCTCTTAGACATGCCAGAAGGACGTGTCGGACACGCCGGAAACACCTACCGGACAGACCGGAACCACCTGCCAGACATCCCGGAACCACTTGCCGAGCACGCCGGAGCCGCCTGCTCGATAGGCCGGAACCACCTGCCAGACAGGCCAAAATCAACAGCTGGCTGTGCGAGAACCACCTGGGGGACAGTCCGGAATCACTTGCCAGCCATGGCGGAACCACCTCTCAGACGTACCAGAACCACGTGCCGGACAATCTGGAAACACGTACTGGACAGCCTGGAACCACCTGCTGGCCACGCCTTAACCTCCTGCCGAGCACGACGGAACCACCTGCCGGACACGCCAAAATCACCTGCGGGCTACTCCACAACCACTTGGAGGACTCTCCGGGATGACCTGCCGGGCATGCTGGAACCACCTCTCAGACGCGCCAGAACCATGTGGCAGAGAGTCCAGAATCACCTGTTGGGCAGGTGGAACCACCTCAGAGACGTACCAGAACCACCTGCCGGACACGCCAAAATCACCTGCCGGCTACGCCAGAACCACTTGGCGGACACTCCGGAATCACATGCCGGGAATGCCAGCACAACCTCTCAGAAGTGCCAGAAGCACGTGCCGGACAGGCCGGAACCATCTCCCGGACAGATTGGAACCACAGGAAACACTCGGCGGAACCACCTGCTTGACTCACCGGTCCCACCTGCAGGACACACCAAAATCACCTGCCCGCTACACCAGAACCACTTGGCGCACAAGCCGGAATCACGTGAAGGGCATGCCGGCACAACCTCACAGACGTGCCAGAACCTCCTGCCGGACACCTCAGAACCACCTGCCAGACAGACTGCAACCACCTGCCGGACACGCGGGAACCACAGGCTTGACCCGCCGGAACCACTGCCAGACATGCAAAATCACCTGCCGGCTACACCAGAACCACTTGGCAAACACTCCGGAATCACCTGCCGGGCATGCCGGAACCACCTCTCAGACATGCCAGAACCACGTGCCAATGACACCAGAAGCACCTGCCGAGCATGCCGGAACCACCTGCTCGACTCGCCAGAACCACCTGCCAGTCATGCAAAAATCACCTGCCGGCTTCACCACAACCAGTTGGTGAACACTTCCCCATCACCTGCCGGGCTTGCTGGAACCACCTGCCGGTCATGTCAAAATCACCTGCCAACTACGCCAGAACCACTTGTCGACACTGCGGAAACACCTGTCGGGCCGGCCAGAACTACATCTCAGACGTGCCAGCACCTTGTGCGTGTGATGCCGGAACCGCACCCCGAACAGACGGAGACCACCTGCCAGACCCGCCTGAACCACCTGCCGAGCACGCCGGAGCCACCTGTTCGACTCACCGGAAGCACCTGCCAGACAGGCCAAAATCAACAGCTGGCTATGCGAGAACCATCTGGCGGACAGTCCGGAATCACCTGCCGGGCATGCAGGAAACACCTCTCAGATGTAACGGAACCACGAGCCGGACACGCTGGAACCACGTCCTGGACAGACTGGAACCACCTGCCGAGCACTCCGGAACCACCTGCTCGACTCGCACGACCCACGTGCTGGACACGCCAAAATGAACTTTCGGCTACACCAGAACCACTTACCCGACACTCCAGAATCACCTGCCTGGCATGCCAGAACCACCTCTAACACGTTCCAGAAGCACGTGCCGGACATGCCGGAACGACCTATCGGACAGAACGGTACCACCTGCCAGACACGCCGGAACCACCTGCTGAACACGCCACAGCCACCTGCTCGACTCGCCGGATCCACCGGCCGGACAGGCCAATATCAACTGCTGGCTATGCCAGAACCACCTGGGGGACAGTCCGGCATCACCTGCCAGCCATGGCGGAACCACCTCTCAGACGTACAAGAACCACGTGCCGGACAAGCTGGAAACACTTACTGGACAGACTGGAACCACCTGCCGGCCACGCCTGAACCACCTGCCGAGCACGATGGAACCACCTGCCGGACACGCCAAAATCACCTGCGGGGTACACCAGAACCACTTGGAGAACTCTCCGGGATGACCTGCCGGGCATGCTGGAACCACCTCTCAGACGTACCAGAAGCACGTGGCGGACACCCCAGCACCACCTGTCGGACAGACCGCAACCACATGCCGGACAGGCCGGAACCACCGGCTCGACCCGCCGGAACCACCGCCGGACATGCAAAATCACCTGCCGGCTACGCCGGAACCACTTGGCGAACACTCCGGAATCACCTGCCGGGCATGCGGGAACCACCTCTCAGACATGCCAGAACCACGTGCCAATGACCCCGGAAGCACCTGCCGAGCACGCCGGAACCACCTGCTGGACATGCCGGAACCACCTGCCTGACAGTCCAAAATCATATGGGGGCTATGCCAAAACCATTTGGTGGACACTCCAGAATCACCTGGAGGGCATGCCGGAACCACGTCATGGACAGACTGCAAACACCTGCCGGACACGCCAGAACCACCTTCTCGACTCGCCAGAACCACCTGCCGGACACGCCAAAATCACCTGCCGGCTACGCCACAACCAGTTGGTGAACACTTCGGAATCACCTGCCGCGCTTGCCGGAACCACCTGCCGGTCACGCCAAAATCACCTGCTGGCTACGCCAGAACCACTCGGCAGAGACTCCGGAACCACCTCCAGGACAGACCGGAATCACCTGCCGGACACGCCGGAACCACCTGCTCGACTCGCCAGAACCACCTGCCGGACACGCCAAAATCATCTGCCGGCTACGCCAGAAGCACTGGGCAGAGACTCCGGAACCACCTCCAGGACAGACCGGAATCACCTGCCGGACACGCCGGGACCACCTGCTTGACTCGCGAGAACCACCTGCCAGACACGCCAAAATCACCAGCCGGCTACTCCACAAACACTTGTCGGACACTCCAGAATCACCTGCCGGGCATGTTGGAACCACCTCTCAGAGGTGCCACAACAACATGCTGGAGACCGCGGAAGCACCTGCTGAGAATGCCGGAAGTTCCTGATCCACACCACAGAACCACCTGCTGGACACGCCAAAATCACCTGCCGGCTATGCCACAACCAGTTGGTGAACACTTCGGAATCAACTGCCGGGCTTGCTGGAAGCACCTGCCGGTCACGCCAATATCACCTGCCAGCTACGCCAGAACCGCTTGGCGGACACTCCGGAAACACCTGTCGGGCCTGCCAGAACCACATCTCAGACGTGCCAGAACCATGTGCCCGAGATGCCGGAACCACACCCCGAACAGACTGAAACCACCTGCCAGACCCGCCTGAACCACCTGCCGAGCACACTGGAACCACCTGCTCGACTCCCCGGAACCACCTACCTGACACGCAAAAACCACCGGCCGGGTATGCCAGAACCACTTGGTGGTCACTCCGGGATCATCTGCCAGACATGCCAGAAGCAGCTCTCAGACACACCAGAACAACCTGCCGGAGACGCCAGAAGCACCTGCTGAGCATGCCTGAGCCACCTGCTCGACTCGCAAGAAACACCTGCCAGACACGCCAAAATCACCTGCCTGCTACACCAGAAGCACTTGGCAGACAAGCCGGAATCACGAGAAGGGCATGCCGTCACAATCTCTCAGACGTGCCAGAACCTCGTGCCGGACACCCCAGAACACCCTGCCGGACAGTCCGGAACCACCTGCCGGACACGCCGGAACCACCGGCGCGACTCGCCGGAACCACCCCCGGACATGCAAAATCACCTGCCGGCTACGCCAGAAACACTTGGCGAACACACCGGAATCACCTGCCGGGCATGTCGGAAGCACCTCTCAGACATGTCAGAACCACGTGCCAAGGACACCGGAAGCACCTGCAGAGCACGCCGGAACCACCTGCTCGACTCGCCAGAACCGCCTTCCGCACATGCCAAAATCACCTGCCAGGTATGCCAGAACCACTTTGTGGACACTCCGAAATCATCTGCCGGACATGCCAGAACCAGCTCTCAGACACACCGGAACCACATGCCGGACACGCCGGAAGCACCTTCTGAGCATGCCTGAGCCACCTGCTCGACTCGCAAGAAACACCTGCCAGACACGCCAAAATCACCTGCCGAGTACGCCAGAACCACTTGGCGGACACTCCGGAATCACAGGTCGGGCATGCCGGAACCACCTCTCAGACTTGCCAGAACCATGTTCCGGACATGCCGGTACCACCTGCCGAGTATGCCGGAACCACCTGATCCACTCCCGAGGACCACCGGCTGGACATGCCAAAATCACCTGCTGGCTACGCCAGAACCACTCGGCAGACACTCCGGAATAACCTTCCGGGCATGCCGGAACCACCACTTAGACATGCCAGAAGGACGTGTCGGACACGCCGTAAACACCTACCGGACAGACCGGAGCCACCTGCCAGACATCCCGGAACCACTTGCCGAGCACGCCGGAGCCGCCTGCTCGATAGGCCGGAACCGCCTGCCAGACAGGCCGAAATCAACAGCTGGCTATGCTAGAACCACCTGGCGGACAGTCCAAAATCACCTGCCTGGCATGCAGGAACCACCTCTCAGACATAACAGAACCACGTTCCGGACACGCTGGAACCACATCCTGGACAGACTGGAACCACCTGCCGAGCTCACCGGAACCACCTGCTCGACTGGCAGGACAATCGTGCCGGACACGCCAAAGGGAACTGCCGGCTACACCAGAACCACTTAACCGACACTCCAGAATCACCTGCCTGGCATGCCAGGACCACCTCTCAGACGTGCCAGAAGCACGTGCCGGCCATGCCGGAACGACCTACGGGACAGACCGGAACCACCTGCCTGACATGCCGGAACCACCTGCCGAGCACGCCAGAGCCACCTGCTCCCCTTGCCGGAACCACCTGCCAGACAGTCCAAAATCAACAGCTGGCTGTGCGAGAACCACTTGGGGGACAGTCCGGAATCACCTCCCAGCCATGGCGGAACCACCTCTCAGACGTACCAGAACCACGTGCCGGGCAATCTGGAAACACGTACTGGACAGACTGGAACCACCTGCCGGCCACGCCTGAACCACCTGCCGAGCACGACGGAACCACCTGCCGGACACGCCAAAATCACCTGCGGGCTACTCCACAACCACTTGGAGGACTCTCCGGGATGACCTGCCGGGCATGCTGGAACCACCTCTCAGACGCGCCAGAACCATGTGGCAGAGAGTCCGGAATCACCTTTTGGGCATGTGGAACCACCTCTGAGACGTACCAGAACCACCTGCCGGACACGCCAAAATCACCTGCCGGCTACGCCAGAACCACTTGGCGGACACTCCGGAATCACCTGCCGGGCATGCCAGCACAACCTCTCAGAAGTGCCAGAAGCACGTGGCGGACATGCCGGAACGACCGATCGGACAGGACGGAACCACCTGCCGGACAGGGGGGAACCACCGGCTCGACGCGAAAGTACCACCGCCGGACATGCAAAATCACCTACCGGCTACGCCAGAACCACTTGGCGAACACTCCGGAATCACCTGCCGGGCATGCCGGAACCACCTCTCAGACATGCTAGAACCACGTGCCAATGACCCCGGAAGCACCTGCCGAGCACGCCGGAACCACCTGCTCGACTCGCCAGAACCACCTGCCGGACACGCCAAAATCACCTGCCGGCTACACCAGAACCACTCGGCAGAGACTCCGGAGCCACCTCCAGGACAGACCGGAATCACCTGCCGGACACGCCGGGACCACCTGCTTGACTCGCCAGAACCACCTGCCGGACACGCCAAAATCACCAGCCGGCTACTCCACAACCACTTGTCGGACACTCCAGAATCACCTGACGGGCATGTGGGAACCACCTCTCAGAGGTGCCACAACAACATGCTGGAGACTGCGGAAGCACCTGCTGAGAATGCCGGAAGTTCCTGATCCACTCCACAGAACCACCTGCTGGACACGCCAAAATCACCTGCTGGCTACGCCACAACCAGTTTGTGAATGCTTCGGAATCAACTGCCGGGCTTGCTGGAAGCACCTGCCGGTCACGCCAATATCACCTGCCAGCTACGCCAGAACCGCTTGGCGGACACTCCGGAATCACCTGTCGGGCCTGCCAGAACCACATCTCAGACGTGCCAGAACCATGTGCCCGAGATGCCGGAACCACACCCCGAACAGACTGAAACCACCTGCCAGACCCGCCTGAACCACCTGCCGAGCACACTGGAACCACCTGCTCGACTCGCCGGAACCACCTACCTGACACGCAAAAACCACCGGCCGGGTATGCCAGAACCACTTGGTGGTCACTCCGGAATCATCTGCCAGACATGCCAGAAGCAGCTCTCAGACACACCAGAACAACCTGCCGGAGACACCAGAAGCACCTGCTGAGCATGCCTGAGCCACCTGCTCGACTCGCAAGAAACACCTGCCAGACACGCCAAAATCACCTGCCTGCTACACCAGAAGCACTTGGCAGACAAGCCGGAATCACGTGAAGGGCATGCCGTCACAATCTCTCAGACGTGCCAGAACCTCGTGCCGGACACCCCAGAACACCCTGCCGGACAGACCGGAACCACCTGCCGGACACGCCGGAACCACCGGCGCGACTCGCCGCAACCACCCCCGGACATGCAAAACCACCTGCTGGCTACGCCAGAAACACTTGGCGAACACACCGGAATCACCTGCCGGGCATGTCGGAAGCACCTCTCAGACATGTCAGAACCACGTGCCAAGGACACCGAAACCACCTGCCGAGCACGCCGGAACCACCTGCTCGACTCGCCAGAACCACCTGCCGCACACGCCAAAATCACCTGCCAGGTATGCCAGAACCACTTTGTGGACACTCCGAAATCATCTGCCGGACATGCCAGAACCAGCTCTCAGACACACCAGAACCACATGCCGGACACGCCGGAAGCACCTGCTGAGCATGCCTGACCCACCTGCTCGATTCGCAAGAAACACCTGCCGGACACGCCAAAATCACCTGCCGAGTACGCCAGAACCACTTGGCGGACACTCCGGAATCACAGGTCGGGCATGCCGGAACCACCTCTCAGACTTGCCAGAACCATGTTCCGGACACGCCGGTACCACCTGCCGAGTATGCCGGAACCACCTGATCCACTCCCGAGGACCACCTGCTGGACACGCCAGAATCACCTGCTGGCTACGCCAGAACCACTCGGCAGACACTCCGGAATAAGCTGCCGGGCATGCCGGAACCACCTCTTAGACATGCCAGAAGGACGTGTCGGACACGCCGGAAACACCTACCGGACAGACCGGAACCACCTGCCAGACATCCCGGAACCACTTGCCGAGCACGCCGGAGCCGCCTGCTCGATAGGCCGGAACCACCTGCCAGACAGGCCAAAATCAACAGCTGGCTGTGCGAGAACCACCTGGGGGACAGTCCGGAATCACTTGCCAGCCATGGCGGAACCACCTCTCAGACGTACCAGAACCACGTGCCGGACAATCTGGAAACACGTACTGGACAGCCTGGAACCACCTGCTGGCCACGCCTTAACCTCCTGCCGAGCACGACGGAACCACCTGCCGGACACGCCAAAATCACCTGCGGGCTACTCCACAACCACTTGGAGGACTCTCCGGGATGACCTGCCGGGCATGCTGGAACCACCTCTCAGACGCGCCAGAACCATGTGGCAGAGAGTCCAGAATCACCTGTTGGGCAGGTGGAACCACCTCAGAGACGTACCAGAACCACCTGCCGGACACGCCAAAATCACCTGCCGGCTACGCCAGAACCACTTGGCGGACACTCCGGAATCACATGCCGGGAATGCCAGCACAACCTCTCAGAAGTGCCAGAAGCACGTGCCGGACAGGCCGGAACCATCTCCCGGACAGATTGGAACCACAGGAAACACTCGGCGGAACCACCTGCTTGACTCACCGGTCCCACCTGCAGGACACACCAAAATCACCTGCCCGCTACACCAGAACCACTTGGCGCACAAGCCGGAATCACGTGAAGGGCATGCCGGCACAACCTCACAGACGTGCCAGAACCTCCTGCCGGACACCTCAGAACCACCTGCCAGACAGACTGCAACCACCTGCCGGACACGCGGGAACCACAGGCTTGACCCGCCGGAACCACTGCCAGACATGCAAAATCACCTGCCGGCTACACCAGAACCACTTGGCAAACACTCCGGAATCACCTGCCGGGCATGCCGGAACCACCTCTCAGACATGCCAGAACCACGTGCCAATGACACCAGAAGCACCTGCCGAGCATGCCGGAACCACCTGCTCGACTCGCCAGAACCACCTGCCAGTCATGCAAAAATCACCTGCCGGCTTCACCACAACCAGTTGGTGAACACTTCCCCATCACCTGCCGGGCTTGCTGGAACCACCTGCCGGTCATGTCAAAATCACCTGCCAACTACGCCAGAACCACTTGTCGACACTGCGGAAACACCTGTCGGGCCGGCCAGAACTACATCTCAGACGTGCCAGCACCTTGTGCGTGTGATGCCGGAACCGCACCCCGAACAGACGGAGACCACCTGCCAGACCCGCCTGAACCACCTGCCGAGCACGCCGGAGCCACCTGTTCGACTCACCGGAAGCACCTGCCAGACAGGCCAAAATCAACAGCTGGCTATGCGAGAACCATCTGGCGGACAGTCCGGAATCACCTGCCGGGCATGCAGGAAACACCTCTCAGATGTAACGGAACCACGAGCCGGACACGCTGGAACCACGTCCTGGACAGACTGGAACCACCTGCCGAGCACTCCGGAACCACCTGCTCGACTCGCACGACCCACGTGCTGGACACGCCAAAATGAACTTTCGGCTACACCAGAACCACTTACCCGACACTCCAGAATCACCTGCCTGGCATGCCAGAACCACCTCTAACACGTTCCAGAAGCACGTGCCGGACATGCCGGAACGACCTATCGGACAGAACGGTACCACCTGCCAGACACGCCGGAACCACCTGCTGAACACGCCACAGCCACCTGCTCGACTCGCCGGATCCACCGGCCGGACAGGCCAATATCAACTGCTGGCTATGCCAGAACCACCTGGGGGACAGTCCGGCATCACCTGCCAGCCATGGCGGAACCACCTCTCAGACGTACAAGAACCACGTGCCGGACAAGCTGGAAACACTTACTGGACAGACTGGAACCACCTGCCGGCCACGCCTGAACCACCTGCCGAGCACGATGGAACCACCTGCCGGACACGCCAAAATCACCTGCGGGGTACACCAGAACCACTTGGAGAACTCTCCGGGATGACCTGCCGGGCATGCTGGAACCACCTCTCAGACGTACCAGAAGCACGTGGCGGACACCCCAGCACCACCTGTCGGACAGACCGCAACCACATGCCGGACAGGCCGGAACCACCGGCTCGACCCGCCGGAACCACCGCCGGACATGCAAAATCACCTGCCGGCTACGCCAGAACCACTTGGCGAACACTCCGGAATCACCTGCCGGGCATGCGGGAACCACCTCTCAGACATGCCAGAACCACGTGCCAATGACCCCGGAAGCACCTGCCGAGCACGCCGGAACCACCTGCTGGACATGCCGGAACCACCTGCCTGACAGTCCAAAATCATATGGGGGCTATGCCAAAACCATTTGGTGGACACTCCAGAATCACCTGGAGGGCATGCCGGAACCACGTCATGGACAGACTGCAAACACCTGCCGGACACGCCAGAACCACCTTCTCGACTCGCCAGAACCACCTGCCGGACACGCCAAAATCACCTGCCGGCTACGCCACAACCAGTTGGTGAACACTTCGGAATCACCTGCCGCGCTTGCCGGAACCACCTGCCGGTCACGCCAAAATCACCTGCTGGCTACGCCAGAACCACTCGGCAGAGACTCCGGAACCACCTCCAGGACAGACCGGAATCACCTGCCGGACACGCCGGAACCACCTGCTCGACTCGCCAGAACCACCTGCCGGACACGCCAAAATCATCTGCCGGCTACGCCAGAAGCACTGGGCAGAGACTCCGGAACCACCTCCAGGACAGACCGGAATCACCTGCCGGACACGCCGGGACCACCTGCTTGACTCGCGAGAACCACCTGCCAGACACGCCAAAATCACCAGCCGGCTACTCCACAAACACTTGTCGGACACTCCAGAATCACCTGCCGGGCATGTTGGAACCACCTCTCAGAGGTGCCACAACAACATGCTGGAGACCGCGGAAGCACCTGCTGAGAATGCCGGAAGTTCCTGATCCACACCACAGAACCACCTGCTGGACACGCCAAAATCACCTGCCGGCTATGCCACAACCAGTTGGTGAACACTTCGGAATCAACTGCCGGGCTTGCTGGAAGCACCTGCCGGTCACGCCAATATCACCTGCCAGCTACGCCAGAACCGCTTGGCGGACACTCCGGAAACACCTGTCGGGCCTGCCAGAACCACATCTCAGACGTGCCAGAACCATGTGCCCGAGATGCCGGAACCACACCCCGAACAGACTGAAACCACCTGCCAGACCCGCCTGAACCACCTGCCGAGCACACTGGAACCACCTGCTCGACTCCCCGGAACCACCTACCTGACACGCAAAAACCACCGGCCGGGTATGCCAGAACCACTTGGTGGTCACTCCGGGATCATCTGCCAGACATGCCAGAAGCAGCTCTCAGACACACCAGAACAACCTGCCGGAGACGCCAGAAGCACCTGCTGAGCATGCCTGAGCCACCTGCTCGACTCGCAAGAAACACCTGCCAGACACGCCAAAATCACCTGCCTGCTACACCAGAAGCACTTGGCAGACAAGCCGGAATCACGAGAAGGGCATGCCGTCACAATCTCTCAGACGTGCCAGAACCTCGTGCCGGACACCCCAGAACACCCTGCCGGACAGTCCGGAACCACCTGCCGGACACGCCGGAACCACCGGCGCGACTCGCCGGAACCACCCCCGGACATGCAAAATCACCTGCCGGCTACGCCAGAAACACTTGGCGAACACACCGGAATCACCTGCCGGGCATGTCGGAAGCACCTCTCAGACATGTCAGAACCACGTGCCAAGGACACCGGAAGCACCTGCAGAGCACGCCGGAACCACCTGCTCGACTCGCCAGAACCGCCTTCCGCACATGCCAAAATCACCTGCCAGGTATGCCAGAACCACTTTGTGGACACTCCGAAATCATCTGCCGGACATGCCAGAACCAGCTCTCAGACACACCGGAACCACATGCCGGACACGCCGGAAGCACCTTCTGAGCATGCCTGAGCCACCTGCTCGACTCGCAAGAAACACCTGCCAGACACGCCAAAATCACCTGCCGAGTACGCCAGAACCACTTGGCGGACACTCCGGAATCACAGGTCGGGCATGCCGGAACCACCTCTCAGACTTGCCAGAACCATGTTCCGGACATGCCGGTACCACCTGCCGAGTATGCCGGAACCACCTGATCCACTCCCGAGGACCACCGGCTGGACATGCCAAAATCACCTGCTGGCTACGCCAGAACCACTCGGCAGACACTCCGGAATAACCTTCCGGGCATGCCGGAACCACCACTTAGACATGCCAGAAGGACGTGTCGGACACGCCGTAAACACCTACCGGACAGACCGGAGCCACCTGCCAGACATCCCGGAACCACTTGCCGAGCACGCCGGAGCCGCCTGCTCGATAGGCCGGAACCGCCTGCCAGACAGGCCGAAATCAACAGCTGGCTATGCTAGAACCACCTGGCGGACAGTCCAAAATCACCTGCCTGGCATGCAGGAACCACCTCTCAGACATAACAGAACCACGTTCCGGACACGCTGGAACCACATCCTGGACAGACTGGAACCACCTGCCGAGCTCACCGGAACCACCTGCTCGACTGGCAGGACAATCGTGCCGGACACGCCAAAGGGAACTGCCGGCTACACCAGAACCACTTAACCGACACTCCAGAATCACCTGCCTGGCATGCCAGGACCACCTCTCAGACGTGCCAGAAGCACGTGCCGGCCATGCCGGAACGACCTACGGGACAGACCGGAACCACCTGCCTGACATGCCGGAACCACCTGCCGAGCACGCCAGAGCCACCTGCTCCCCTTGCCGGAACCACCTGCCAGACAGTCCAAAATCAACAGCTGGCTGTGCGAGAACCACTTGGGGGACAGTCCGGAATCACCTCCCAGCCATGGCGGAACCACCTCTCAGACGTACCAGAACCACGTGCCGGGCAATCTGGAAACACGTACTGGACAGACTGGAACCACCTGCCGGCCACGCCTGAACCACCTGCCGAGCACGACGGAACCACCTGCCGGACACGCCAAAATCACCTGCGGGCTACTCCACAACCACTTGGAGGACTCTCCGGGATGACCTGCCGGGCATGCTGGAACCACCTCTCAGACGCGCCAGAACCATGTGGCAGAGAGTCCGGAATCACCTTTTGGGCATGTGGAACCACCTCTGAGACGTACCAGAACCACCTGCCGGACACGCCAAAATCACCTGCCGGCTACGCCAGAACCACTTGGCGGACACTCCGGAATCACCTGCCGGGCATGCCAGCACAACCTCTCAGAAGTGCCAGAAGCACGTGGCGGACATGCCGGAACGACCGATCGGACAGGACGGAACCACCTGCCGGACAGGGGGGAACCACCGGCTCGACGCGAAAGTACCACCGCCGGACATGCAAAATCACCTACCGGCTACGCCAGAACCACTTGGCGAACACTCCGGAATCACCTGCCGGGCATGCCGGAACCACCTCTCAGACATGCTAGAACCACGTGCCAATGACCCCGGAAGCACCTGCCGAGCACGCCGGAACCACCTGCTCGACTCGCCAGAACCACCTGCCGGACACGCCAAAATCACCTGCCGGCTACTCCAGAACCACTCGGCAGAGACTCCGGAGCCACCTCCAGGACAGACCGGAATCACCTGCCGGACACGCCGGGACCACCTGCTTGACTCGCCAGAACCACCTGCCGGACACGCCAAAATCACCAGCCGGCTACTCCACAACCACTTGTCGGACACTCCAGAATCACCTGACGGGCATGTGGGAACCACCTCTCAGAGGTGCCACAACAACATGCTGGAGACTGCGGAAGCACCTGCTGAGAATGCCGGAAGTTCCTGATCCACTCCACAGAACCACCTGCTGGACACGCCAAAATCACCTGCTGGCTACGCCACAACCAGTTTGTGAATGCTTCGGAATCAACTGCCGGGCTTGCTGGAAGCACCTGCCGGTCACGCCAATATCACCTGCCAGCTACGCCAGAACCGCTTGGCGGACACTCCGGAATCACCTGTCGGGCCTGCCAGAACCACATCTCAGACGTGCCAGAACCATGTGCCCGAGATGCCGGAACCACACCCCGAACAGACTGAAACCACCTGCCAGACCCGCCTGAACCACCTGCCGAGCACACTGGAACCACCTGCTCGACTCGCCGGAACCACCTACCTGACACGCAAAAACCACCGGCCGGGTATGCCAGAACCACTTGGTGGTCACTCCGGAATCATCTGCCAGACATGCCAGAAGCAGCTCTCAGACACACCAGAACAACCTGCCGGAGACACCAGAAGCACCTGCTGAGCATGCCTGAGCCACCTGCTCGACTCGCAAGAAACACCTGCCAGACACGCCAAAATCACCTGCCTGCTACACCAGAAGCACTTGGCAGACAAGCCGGAATCACGTGAAGGGCATGCCGTCACAATCTCTCAGACGTGCCAGAACCTCGTGCCGGACACCCCAGAACACCCTGCCGGACAGACCGGAACCACCTGCCGGACACGCCGGAACCACCGGCGCGACTCGCCGCAACCACCCCCGGACATGCAAAACCACCTGCTGGCTACGCCAGAAACACTTGGCGAACACACCGGAATCACCTGCCGGGCATGTCGGAAGCACCTCTCAGACATGTCAGAACCACGTGCCAAGGACACCGAAACCACCTGCCGAGCACGCCGGAACCACCTGCTCGACTCGCCAGAACCACCTGCCGCACACGCCAAAATCACCTGCCAGGTATGCCAGAACCACTTTGTGGACACTCCGAAATCATCTGCCGGACATGCCAGAACCAGCTCTCAGACACACCAGAACCACATGCCGGACACGCCGGAAACACCTACCGGACAGACCGGAACCACCTGCCGGCCATGCCTGAACCACCTGCCGAGCACGATGGAACCACCTGCCGGACACGCCAAAATCACCTGCGGGGTACACCAGAACCACTTGGAGAACTCGCCGGGATGACCTGCCAGGCATGCTTGAACCACCTCACAGACGTACCAGAAGCACGTTGCTTACTCTCCAGCACCACCTGCCGGACAGACCGCAACCACCTGCCGGACACGCCAGAACCACCGGCTCGACCCGCCGGAACCACCGCCGGACATGCAAAATCACCTGCCGGCTACGCCAGAACCACTTGGCGAACACTCCGGAATCACCTGCCGGGCATGCCGGAACCACCTCTCAGACATGCCAGAACCACGTGCCAATGACCCCAGAAGCACCTGCCGAGCACGCCGGAACCACCTGCTCGACTCGCCAGAACCACCTGCCGGACACGCCAAAATCACCTGCCGGCTACGCCACAACCACTCGGCAGGCACTCCGGTATCAGCTGCCGAGCATGCCGGAACCACCTCTCAGAGGTGCCAGAACCACATGCCGGAGAGACTGGAAGCAACTGCCGAACTCGCCGGAAACACCTGCTGGACATGCCGGAACCACCTGCCTGACAGTCCAAAATCATATGCCGGCTATGACAAAACCACTTGGTGGACACTGCAGAATCACCTGTAGGGCATGCCGGAACCACGTCATGGACAGAATGCAAACACCTGCCGGACACGCCAGAACCACCTTCTCGATTCGCCAGAACCACCTGCCGGACACGCCAAAATCACCTGCCGGCTACGCCACAACCAGTTGGTGAACACTTCGGAATCACCTGCCACGCTTGCCGGAACCACCTGCCAGTCATGCCAAAATCACCTGCCGGCTACGCCAGAACCACTCTGCAGAGACTCCGGAACCACCTCCAGGACAGACCGGAATCACCTGCCGGACACGCCGGAACCACCTGCTCGACTCGCCAGAACCAACTGCCGGACACGCAAAAATCAACTGCTGGCTATGCCAGAACCACTCGGCAGACACTCCGGAATAAGCTGCTGGGTATGCCGGAACCACCTCTTAGACATGCCAGAAGGACGTGTCGGACACGCCGGAAACACCTACCGGACAGACCGGAACCACCTGCAAGACATCCCGGAACCACTTGCCGAGCACGCCGGAGCCGCCTGCTCGATAGGCCGGAACCACCTGCCAGACAGTCCAAAATCAACAGCTGGCTATGCCTGAACCACCTGGCGGACAGTCCAAAATCACCTGCCTGGCATGCAGGAACCACCTCTCAGACGTAACAGAACCACGTTCCGGACACGCTGGAACCACATCCTGGACAGACTGGAACCACCTGCCGAGCTCGCCGGAACCACCTGCTCGACTGGCAGGACAATCGTGCCGGACACGCCAAAAGGAACTGCCGGCTACACCAGAACCACTTAACCGACACTCCAGAATCACCTGCCTGGCATGCCAGAACCACCTCACAGACGTGCCAGAAGCACGTGCCGGACATGCCGGAACGACCTACGGGACAGACCGGAACCACCTGCCTGACATGCCGGAACCAACTGCCGAGCACGCCAGAGCCACCTGCACCCCTTGCCGGAACCACCTGCCAGACAGGCCAAAATCAACAGCTGGCTGTGTGAGAACCACCTGGGGGAAAGTCCGGAATCACCTGCCAGCCATGGCGGAACCACCTCTCAGACGTACCAGAACCACGTGCCGGACAATCTGGAAACACGTACTGGACAGACTGGAACCACCTGCCGGCCACGCCTGAACCACCTGCCGAGCACGACGGAACCACCTTCCGGACACGCCAAAATCACCTGCGGGCTACTCCACAACCACTTGGAGGACTCTCCGGGATGACCTGCCGGGCATGCTGGAACCACCTCTCAGACGCGCCAGAACCATGTGGCAGAGAGTCCGGAATCACCTGTTGGGCAAGTGGAACCACCTCTGAGACGTACCAGAACCACCTGCCGGACACGCCAAAATCACCTGCCGGCTACGCCAGAACCACTTGGCGGACACTCCGGAATCACCTGCCGGGCATGCCAGCACAACCTCTCAGAAGTGCCAGAAGCACGTGCCGGACAGGCCGGAACCATCTCCCGGACAGACTGGAACCACAGGAAACACTCGCCGGAACCACCTGATTGACTCACCGGTCCCACCTGCAGGACACACCAAAATCACCTGCCCGCTACACCAGAACCACTTGGGGCACAAGCCGGAATCACGTGAAGGGCATGCCGGCACAACCTCACAGACGTGCCAGAACCTCCTGCCGGACACCTCAGAACCACCTGCCAGACAGACTGCAACCACCTGCCGGACACGCGGGAACCACCGGCTCGACCCGCCGGAACCACTGCCACACATGCAAAATCACCTGCCGGCTACACCAGAACCACTTGGCAAACACTCCGGAATCACCTGCCGGGCATGCCGGAACCACCTCTCAGACATGCCAGAACCACGTGCCAATGACACCAGAAGCACCTGCCGAGCATGCCGGAACCACCTGCTCGACTCGCCAGAACCACCTGCCAGTCATGCAAAAATGACCTGCCGGCTTCGCCACAACCAGTTGGTGAACACTTCCCCATCACCTGCCGGGCTTCCTGGAACCACCTGCCGGTCATGTCAAAATCACCTGCCAACTACGCCAGAATCACTTGTCGACACTGCGGAAACACCTGTCGGGCCGGCCAGAACTACATCTCAGACGTGCCAGAACCTTGTGCGTGTGATGCCGGAACCACACCCCGAACAGACGGAGACCACCTGCCAGACCCGCCTCAACCACCTACCGAGCACGCCGGAGCCACCTGTTCGACTCACCGGAAGCACCTGCCAGACAGGCCAAAATCAACAGCTGGCTATGCGAGAAGCATCTGGCGGACAGTCCGGAATCACCTGCCGGGCATGCAGGAACCACCTCTCAGATGTAACGGAACCACGAGCCGGACACGCTGGAAGCACGTCCTGGACAGACTGGAACCACCTGCCGAGCACTCCGGAACCACCTGCTCGACTCGCACGACCCACGTGCTGGACACGCCAAAATGAACTTTCGGCTACACCAGAACCACTTACCCGACACTCCAGAATCACCTGCCTGGCATGCCAGAACCACCTCTCACACGTTCCAGAAGCACGTGCCGGACATGCCGGAACGACCGATCGGACAGAACGGAACCACCTGCCAGACACGCCGGAACCACCTGCTGAACACGCCACAGCCACCTGCTCGACTCGCCGGATCCACCGGCCGGACAGGCCAATATCAAGTGCTGGCTATGCCAGAACCACCTGGGGGACAGTCCGGAATCACCTGCCAGCCATGGCGGAACCACCTCTCAGACGTACAAGAACCACGTGCCGGACAAGCTGGAAATACTTACTGGACAGACTGGAACCACCTGCCGGCCACGCCTGAACCACCTGCCGAGCACGATGGAACCACCTGCCGGACACGCCAAAATCACCTGCGGGCTACACCAGAACCACTTGGAGAACTCTCTGGGATGACCTGCCGGGCATGCTGGAACCACCTCTCAGACGTACCAGAAGCACGTGGCGGACACCCCAGCACCACCTGCCGGACAGACCGCAACCACCTGCCGGACAGGCCGGAACCACCGGCTCGACCCGCCGGAACCACCGCCGGACATGCAAAATCACCTGCCGGCTACGCCAGAACCACTTGGCGAACACTCCGGAATCACCTGCCGGGCATGCCGGAACCACCTCTCAGACATGCCAGAACCACGTGCCAATGACCCCGGAAGCACCTGCCGAGCACGCCGGAACCACCTGCTCGACTCGCCAGAACCACCTGCCGGACACGCCAAAATCACCTGCCGGCTACGCCACAACCTCTCGGCAGGCACTCCGGTATCAGATGCCGGGCATGCCAGAACCACCTCTCAGAGGTGCCAGAACCACATGCCGGAGAGACTGGAAGCAACTGCCGAACTCGCCGGAAACACCTGATGGACATGCCGGAACCACCTGCCTGACAGTCCAAAATCATATGCCGGCTATGCCAAAACCACTTGGTGGACACTCCAGAATCACCTGGAGGGCATGCCGGAACCACGTCATGGACAGACTGCAAACACCTGCCGGACACGCCAGAACCACCTTCTCGACTCGCCAGAACCACCTGCCGGACACGCCAAAATCACCTGCCGGCTACGCCACAACCAGTTGGTGAACACTTCGGAATCACCTGCCGCGCTTGCCAGAACCACCTGCCGGTCACGCCAAAATCACCTGCCGGCTACGCCAGAACCACTCGGCAGAGACTCCGGAACCACTTCCAGGACAGACCGGAATCACCTGCCGGACATGCCGGAACCACCTGCTCGACTCGCCAGAACCACCTGCTGGACACGCCAGAATCACCTGCCGGCTACGCCAGAACCACTGGGCAGAGACTTCGGAACCACCTCCAGGACAGACCGGAATCACCTGCCGGACACGCCGGGACCACCTGCTTTACTCGCCAGAACCACCTGCCGGACACGCCAAACTCACCAGCCGGCTACTCCACAACCACTTGTCGGACACTCCAGAATCACCTGCCGGGCATGTTGGAACCACCTCTCAGAGGTGCCACAACAACATGCTGGAGACTGCGGAAGCACCTGCTGAGAAGGCCGGAACCACCTGATCCACTCCCGAGGACCACATGCTGGACACGCCAAAATCACCTGCTATCTACGCCAGAACCACTCGGCAGACACTCCGGAATAACCTGCCGGGCATGCCGGAACCACCTCTTAGACATGCCAGAAGGACGTGTCGGACACGCCGGAAACACCCACCGGACAGACCGGAACCACCTGCCAGACATCCGGGAACCACCTGCCGAGCACGCCGGAGCCGCCTGCTCGATAGGCCAAAACCACCTGCCAGACAGGCCAAAATCAACAGCTGGCTATGCTAGAACCACCTGGCGGACAGTCCAAAATCACCTGCCTGGCATGCAGGAACCACCTCTCAGACGTAACAGAACCACGTCCCGGACACGCTGGAACCACATCCTGGACAGACTGGAACCACCTGCCGAGCTCGCCGGAACCACCTGCTCGACTGGCAGGACAATCGTGCCGGACACGCCAAAAGGAACTGCCGGCTACACCAGAACCACTTAACCGACACTCCAGAATCACCTGCCTGGCATGCCAGAACCACCTCTCAGACGTGCCAGAAGCACGTGCCGGACATGCCGGAACGACCTACGGGACAGACCGGAACCACCTGCCTGACATGCCCGAACCACCTGCCGAGCACGCCAGAGCCACCTGCTCCCATTGCCGGAACCACCTGCCAGACAGGCCAAAATCAACAGCTGGCTGTGCGAGAACCACCTGGGGGACAGTCCGGAATCACCTGCCAGCCATGGCGGAACCACCGGCGCGACTCGCCGGAACCACCCCCGGACATGCAAAATCACCTGCCGGCTACGCCAGAAACACTTGGCGAACACACCGGAATCACCTGCCGGGCATGTCGGAAGCACCTCTCAGACATGTCAGAACCACGTGCCAAGGACACCGGAAGCACCTGCAGAGCACACCGGAACCACCTGCTCGACTCGCCAGAACCACCTTCCGCACATGCCAAAATCACCTGCCAGGTATGCCAGAACCACTTTGTGGACACTCCGAAACCATCTGCCGGACATGCCAGAACCAGCTCTCAGACACACCGGAACCACATGCCGGACACGCCGGAAGCACCTGCTGAGCATGCCTGAGCCACCTGCTCGACTCGCAAGAAACACCTGCCGGACACGCCAAAACCACCTGCCGAGTACGCCAGAACCACTTGGCGGACACTCCGGAATCACAGGTCGGGCATGCCGGAACCACCTCTCAGACTTGCCAGAACCATGTTCCGGACACGCCGGTACCACCTGCCGAGTATGCCGGAACCACCTGATCCACTCCCGAGGACCACCGGCTGGACATGCCAAAATCACCTGCTGGCTACGCCAGAACCACTCAGCAGACACTCCGGAATAACCTGCCGGGCATGCCGGAACCACCTCTTAGACATGCCAGAAGGACGTGTCGGACACGCCGGAAACACCTACCGGACAGACCGGAGCCACCTGCCAGACATCCCGGAACCACTTGCCGAGCACGCCGGAGCCGCCTGCTCAATAGGCCGGAACCACCTGCCGGACAGGCCGGAACGACCGGCTCGACCCGCCGGAACCACCGCCGGACATGCAAAATCACCTGCCGGCTACGCCAGAACCACTTGGCGAACACTCCGGAATCACCTGCCGGGCATGCCGGAACCACCTCTCAGACATGCCAGAACCACGTGCCAATGACCCCGGAAGCACCTGCCGAGCACGCCGGAACCACGTGCTCGACTCGCCAGAACCACCTGCCGGACACGCCAAAATCACCTGCCGGCTACGCCACAACCTCTTGGCAGGCACTCCGGTATCAGCTGCCGGGCATGCCGGAACCACCTCTCAGAGGTGCCAGAACCACATGCCGGAGAGACTGGAACCAACTGCCGAACTCGCCGGAAACACCTGCTGGACATGCCGGAACCACCTGCCTGACAGTCCAAAATCATATGCCGGCTATGCCAAAACCACTTGGTGGACACTGCAGAATCACCTGGAGGGCATGCCGGAACCACGTCATGGACAGACTGCAAGCACCTGCCGGACACGGCAGAACCACCTTCTCGACACGCCAGAACCACCTGCCGGACACGCCAAAATCACCTGCCGGCTACGCCAGAACCACTGGGCAGAGACTCCGGAACCACCTCCAGGACAGACAGGAATCACCTGCCGGACACGCCGGGACCACCTGCTTGACTCGCCAGAACCACCTGCCGGACACGCCAAACTCACCAGCCGGCTACTCCACAACCACTTGTCGGACACTCCAGAATCACCTGCCGGGCATGTTGGAACCACCTCTCAGAGGTGCCACAACAACATGCTGGAGACTGCGGAAGCACCTGCTGAGAAGGCCGGAACCACCTGATCCACTCCCGAGGACCACCTGCTGGACACGCCAAAATCACCTGCTGGCTACGCCAGAACCACTCGGCAGACACTCCGGAATAACCTGCCGGGCATGCCGGAACCACCTCTTAGACATGCCAGAAGGACGTGTCGGACACGCCGGAAACACCTACCGGACAGACCGGAACCACCTGCCAGACATCCGGGAACCACCTGCCGAGCACGCCGGAGCCGCCTGCTCGATAGGCCAAAACCACCTGTCAGACAGGCCAAAATCAACAGCTGGCTATGCCTGAACCACCTGGTGGACAGTCCAAAATCACCTGCCTGGCATGCAGGAACCACCTCTCAGACGTAACAGAACCACGTTCCGGACACGCTGGAACCACATCCTGGACAGACTGGAACCACCTGCCGAGCTCGCCGGAACCACCTGCTCGACTGGCAGGACAATCGTGCCGGACACGCCAAAAGGAACTGCCGGCTACACCAGAACCACTTAACCGACACTCCAGAATCACCTGCCTGGCATGCCAGAACCACCTCTCAGACGTGCCAGAAGCACGTGCCGGACATGCCGGAACGACCTACGGGACAGACCGGAACCACCTGCCTGACATGCCCGAACCACCTGCCGAGCACGCCAGAGCCACCTGCTCCCCTTGCCGGAACCACCTGCCAGACAGGCCAAAATCAACAGCTGGCTGTGCGAGAACCACCTGGGGGACAGTCCGGAATCACCTGCCAGCCATGGCGGAACCACCGTCGCGACTCGCCGGAACCACCCCCGGACATGCAAAATCACCTGCCGGCTACGCCAGAAACACTTGGCGAACACTCCGGAATCACCTGCCGGGCATGTCGGAAGCACCTCTCAGACATGTTAGAACCACGTGCCAAGGACACCGGAAGCACCTGCAGAGCACGCCGGAACCACCTGCTCGACTCGCCAGAACCACCTTCCGCACATGCCAAAATCACCTGCCAGGTATGCCAGAACCACTTTGTGGACACTCCGAAACCATCTGCCGGACATGCCAGAACCAGCTCTCAGACACACCGGAACCACATGCCGGACACGCCGGAAGCACCTGCTGAGCATGCCTGAGCCACCTGCTCGACTCGCAAGAAACACCTGCCGGACACGCCAAAATCACCTGCCGAGTACGCCAGAACCACTTGGCGGACACTCCGGAATCACAGGTCGGGCATGCCGGAACCATCTCTCAGACTTGCCAGAACCATGTTCTGGACACGCCGGTACCACCTGCCGAGTATGCCGGAACCACCTGATCCACTCCCGAGGACCACCGGCTGGACATGCCAAAATCACCTGCTGGCTACGCCAGAACCACTCGGCAGACACTCCGGAATAAGCTGCCGGGCATGCCGGAACCACCTCTTAGACATGCCAGAAGGACGTGTCGGACACGCCGGAAACACCTACCGGACAGACCGGAGCCACCTGCCAGACATCCCGGAACCACTTGCCGAGCACGCTGGAGCCGCCTGCTCGATAGGCCGGAACCACCTGCCAGACAGGCCAAAATCAACAGCTGGCTATGCTAGAACCACCTGGCGGACAGTCCAAAATCACCTGCCTGGCATGCAGGAACCACCTCTCAGACATAACAGAACCACGTTCCGGACACGCTGGAACCACATCCTGGACAGACTGGAACCACCTGCCGAGCTCACCAGAACCACCTGCTCGACTGGCAGGACAATCGTGCCGGACACGCCAAAGGGAACTGCCGGCTACACCAGAACCACTTAACCGACACTCCAGAATCACCTGCCTGGCATGCCAGGACCACCTCTCAGACGTGCCAGAAGCACGTGCCGGCCATGCCGGAACAACCTACGGGACAGACCGGAACCACCTGCCTGACATGCCGGAACCAACTGCCGAGCACGCCAGAGCCACCTGCTCCCCTTGCCGGAACCACCTGCCAGACAGGCCAAAATCAACAGCTGGCTGTGCGAGAACCACCTGGGGGACAGTCCGGAATCACCTGCCAGCCATGGCGGAACCACCTCTCAGACGTACCAGAACCACGTGCCGGACAATCTGGAAACATGTACTGGACAGACTGGAACCACCTGCCAGCCACGCCTGAACCACCTGCCGAGCACGACGGAACCACCTGCCGGACACGCCAAAATCACCTGCGGGCTACTCCACAACCACTTGGAGGACTCTCCGGGATGACCTGCCGGGCATGCTGGAACCACCTCTCAGACGCGCCAGAACCATGTGGCAGAGAGTCCGGAATCACCTTTTGGGCATGTGGAACCACCTCTGAGACGTACCAGAACCACCTGCCGGACACCCCAAAATCACCTGCCGGCTACGCCAGAACCACTTGGCGGACACTCCGGAATCACCTGCCGGGCATGCCAGCACAACCTCTCAGAAGTGCCAGAAGCACGTGCCGGACAGGCCGGAACCATCTCCCGGACAGACTGGAACCACAGGAAACACTCGCCGGAACCACCTGCTTGACTCACCGGTCCCACCTGCAGGACACACCAAAATCACCTGCCCGCTACATCAGAACCAATTGGGGCACAAGCCGGAATCACGTGAAGGGCATGCCGGCACAATCTCACAGACGTGCCAGAACCTCCTGCCGGACACCTCAGAACCACCTGCCAGACAGACTGCAACCACCTGCCGGACACGCGGGAACCACCGGCTCGACCCGCCGGAACCACTGCCAGACATGCAAAATCACCTGCCGGCTACACCAGAACCACTTGGCAAACACTCCGGAATCACCTGCCGGGCATGCCGGAACCACGTGCCAATGACACCAGAAGCACCTGCCAAGCATGCCGGAACCACCTCTCAGACATGCCAGAACCACGTGCCAATGACCCCGGAAGCACCTGCCGAGCACGCTGGAACCACCTGCTTGACCCGCCAGAACCACCTGCCGGACACGCCAAAATCACCAGCCGGCTACTCCACAACCACTTGTCGGACACTCCAGAATCACCTGCCGGGCATGTTGGAACCACCTCTCAGAGGTGCCACAACAACATGCTGGAGACTGCGGAAGCACCTGCTGAGAAGGCCGGAAGTTCCTGATCCACTCCACAGAACCACCTGCTGGACACGCCAAAATCACCTGCCGGCTACGCCACAACCAGTTGGTGAACACTTCGGAATCAACTGCCGGGCTTGCTGGAAGCACCTGCCGGTCACGCCAATATCACCTGCCAGCTACGCCAGAACCGCTTGTCGGACACTCCGGAAACACCTGTCGGGCCTGCCAGAACCACATCTCAGACGTGCCAGAACCATGTGCCCGAGATGCCGGAACCACACCCCGAACAGACTGAAACCACCTGCCAGACGCGCCTGAACCACCTGCCGAGCACACTGGAACCACCTGCTCGACTCGCCGGAACCACCTACCTGACACGCAAAAACCACCGGCCAGGTATGCCAGAACCAATTGGTGGTCACTCCGGAATCATCTGCCAGACATGCCAGAAGCAGCTCTCAGACACACCAGAACAACCTGCCGGAGACGCCAGAAGCACCTGCTGAGCATGCCTGAGCCACGTGCTCGACTCGCAAGAAACACCTGCCACACACGCCAAAATCACCTGCCTGCTACACCAGAAGCACTTGGCAGACAAGCCGGAATCACGTGAAGGGCATGCCGTCACAATCTCTCAGACGTGCCAGAACCTCGTGCCGGACACCCCATAACACCCTGCCGGACAGACCGGAACCACCTGCTGGACACGCCGGAACCACCGGCGCGACTCGCCGGAACCACCCCCGGACATGCAAAAACACCTGCCGGCTACGCCAGAAACACTTGGCGAACACACCGGAATCACCTGCCGGGCATGTCGGAAGCACCTCTCAGACATGTCAGAAGAACGTGCCAAGGACACCGGAAGCACCTGCAGAGCACGCCGGAACCACCTGCTCGACTCGCCACAACCACCTGCCGCACACGCCAAAATCACCTGCCAGGTATGCCAGAACCACTTTGTGGACACTCCGAAATCATCTGCCGGACATGCCAGAACCAGCTCTCAGACACCCCAGAACCACATGCCGGACACGCCGGAAGCACCTGCTGAGCATGCCTGAGCCACCTGCTCGACTCGCAAGAAACACCTGCCGGACACGCCAAAATCACCTGCCGAGTACGCCAGAACCACTTGGCGGACACTCCGGAATCACAGGTCGGGCATGCCGGAACCACCTCTCAGACTTGCCAGAACCATGTTCCGGACACGCCGGTACCACCTGCCGAGTATGCCGGAACCACCTGATCCACTCCCGAGGACCACATGCTGGACACGCCAGAATCACCTGCTGGCTACGCCAGAACCACTCGGCAGACACTCCGGAATAACCTGCCGGGCATGCCGGAACCACCTCTTAGACATGCCAGAAGGACGTGTCGGACACGCCGGAAACACCTACCGGACAGACGGGAACCACCTGCCAGACATCCCGGAACCACCTGCCGAGCACGCCGGAGCCGCCTGCTCGATAGGCTGGAACCACCTGCCAGACAGGCCAAAATCAACAGCTGGCTATGCGAGAACCATCTGGCGGACAGTCCGGAATCACCTGCCGGGCATGCAGGAACCACCTCTCAGATGTAACGGAACCACGAGCCGGACACGCTGGAACCACATCCTGGACAGACTGGAACCACCTGCTGAGCTCGCCGGAACCACCTGCTCGACTGGCAGGACAATCGTGCCGGACACGCCAAAAGGAACTGCCGGCTACACCAGAACCACTTAACCGACACTCCAGAATCACCTGCCTGGCATGCCAGAACCACCTCTCAGACGTGCCAGAAGCACGTGCCGGACATGCCGGAACGACCTACGGGACAGACCGGAACCACCTGCCTGACATGCCGGAACCACCTGCCGAGCACGCCAGAGCCACCTGCTCCCCTCGCCGGAACCACCTGCCAGACAGGCCAAAATCAACAGCTGGCTGTGCGAGAACCACCTGGGGGACAGTCCGGAATCACCTGCCAGCCATGGCGGAACCACCTCTCACACGTACCAGAACCACGTGCCGGACAATCTGGAAACACGTACTGGACAGACTGGAACCACCTGCCGGCCACGCCTGAACCACCTGCCAAGCACGACGGAACCACCTGCCGGACACGCCAAAATCACCTGCGGGCTACTCCACAACCACTTGGAGGACTCTCCGGGATGACCTGCCGGGCATGCTGGAACCACCTCTCAGACGCGCCAGAACCATGTGGCAGACAGTCCGGAATCACCTGTTGGGCATGTGGAACCACCTCTGAGACGTACCAGAACCACCTGCCGGACACGCCAAAATCACCTGCCGGCTACGCCAGAACCACTTGGCGGACACTCCGGTATCACCTGCCGGGCATGCCAGCACAACCTCTCAGAAGTGCCAGAAGCACGTGCCGGACAGGCCGGAACCATCTCCCGGACAGACTGGAACCACAGGAAACACTCGCCGGAACCACCTGCTTGACTCACCGGTCCCACCTGCAGGACACACCAAAATCACCTGCCCGCTACACCAGAACCACTTGGCGCACAAGCCGGAATCACGTGAAGGGCATGCCGGCACAACCTCACAGACGTGCCAGAACCTCCTGCCGGACACCTCAGAACCACCTGCCAGACAGACTGCAACCACCTGCCGGACACACGGGAACCACCGGCTCGACCCGCCGGAACCACTGCCAGACATGCAAAATCACCTGCCGGCTACACCAGAACCACTTGGCAAACACTCCGGAATCACCTGAAGGGCATGCCGGAACCACCTCTCAGACATGCCAGAACCACGTGCCAATGACACCAGAAGCACCTGCCGAGCATGCCGGAACCACCTGCTCGACTCGCCAGAACCACCTGCCAGTCATGCAAAAATCACCTGCCGGCTTCGCCACAACCAGTTGGTGAACACTTCCCCATCACCTGCCGGGCTTGCTGGAACCACCTGCCGGTCACGTCAAAATCACCTGCCAACTACGCCAGAACCACTTGTCGACACTGCGGAAACACCTGTCGGGCCGGCCAGAACTACATCTCAGACGTGCCAGAACCTTGTGCGTGTGATGCCGGAACCACACCCCGAACAGACGGAAACCACCTGCCAGACCCGCCTGAACCACCTGCCGAGCACGCCGGAGCCACCTGTTCGACTCACCGGAAGCACCTGCCAGACAGGCCAAAATCAACAGCTGGCTATGCGAGAACCATCTGGCGGACAGTCCGGAATCACCTGCCGGGCATGCAGGAACCACCTCTCAGATGTAACGGAACCACGAGCCGGACACGCTGGAACCACGTCCTGGACAGACTGGAACCACCTGCCGAGCACTCCGGAACCACCTGCTCGACTCGCACGACCCACGTGCTGGACACGCCAAAATGAACTTTCGGCTACACCAGAACCACTTACCCGACACTCCAGAATCACCTGCCTGGCATGCCAGAACCACCTCTCACACGTTCCAGAAGCACGTGCCGGACATGCCGGAACGACCGATCGGACAGAACGGAACCACCTGCCAGACACGCCGGAACCACCTGCTGAACACGCCACAGCCACCTGCTCGAATCGCCGGATCCACTGGCCGGACAGGCCAATATCAACTGCTGGCTATGCCAGAACCACCTGGGGGACAGTCCGGAATCCCCTGCCAGCCATGGCGGAACCACCTCTCAGACGTACAAGAACCACGTGCCGGACAAGCTGGAAACACTTACTGGACAGACTGGAACCACCTGCCGGCCACGCCTGAACCACCTGCCGAGCACGATGGAACCACCTGCCGGACACGCCAAAATCACCTGCGGGGTACACCAGAACCACTTGGAGAACTCTCCGGGATGACCTGCCGGGCATGCTGGAACCACCTCTCAGACGTACCAGAAGCACGTGGCGGACACCCCAGCACCACCTGCCGGACAGACCGCAACCACCTGCCGGACAGGCCGGAACCACCGGCTCGACCCGACGGAACCACCGCCGGACATGCAAAATCATCTGCCGGCTACGCCAGAACCACTTGGCGAACACTCCGGAATCACCTGCCGGGCATGCCGGAACCAACTCTCAGACATGCCAGAACCACGTGCCAATGACCCCGGAAGCACCTGTCGAGCACACCGGAACCACCTGCTCGACTCGCCAGAACCACCTGCCGGACATGCCAAAATCACCTGCCGGCTACGCCACAACCACTCGGCAGGCACTCCGGTATCAGCTGCCGGGCATGCCGGAACCACCTCTCAGAGGTGCCAGAACCACATGCCGGAGAGACTGGAAGCAACTGCCGAACTCGCCGGAAACACCTGCTGGACATGCCGGAACCACCTGCCTGACAGTCCAAAATCATATGCCGGCTATGCCAAAACCACTTGGTGGACGCTCCAGAATCTCCTGGAGGGCATGCCGGAACCACGTCATGGACAGACTGCAAACACCTGCCAGACACGCCAGAACCACCTTCTCGAGTCGCCAGAACCACCTGCCGGACACGCCAAAATCACCTGCCGGCTACGCCACAACCAGTTGGTGAACACTTCGGAATCACCTGCCGCGCTTGCCGGAACCACCTGCCGGTCACGCCAAAATCACCTGCCGGCTACGCCAGAACCACTCGGCAGAGACTCCGGAACCACCTCCAGGACAGACCAGAATCACCTGCCGGACACGCCGGAACCACCTGCTCGACTCGCCAGAGCCACCTGCCGGACACGCCAAAATCACCTGCCGGCTACGCCAGAACCACTCGGCAGAGACTCCGGAACCACCTCCAGGACAGACCGGAATCACCTGCCGGACACGCCGGGACCACCTGCTTGACTCGCCAGAACCACCTGCCGGACACGCCAAAATCATCTGCCGGCTATGCCAGAACCACTTGGCGGACACTCCGGAATCACCTGCCGGGCATGCCAGAACCAGCTCTCAGAAACACCAGAACCACATGCTGGACACGCCGGAAGCACCTGCTGAGCATGCCTGAGCCACCTGCTCGACTCGCAAGAAAGACCTGCCGGACATGCCAAAATCACCTGCCGAGTATGCCAGAACCACTTGGCGGACACTCCGGAATCACAGGTCGGGCATGCCAGAACCACCTCTCAGACTTGCCAGAACCATGTTCCGGACACGCCGGTACCACCTGCCGAGTATGCCGGAACCACCTGATCCACTCCCGAGGACCACCTGCTGGACACGCCAAAATCACCTGCTGGCTACGCCAGAACCACTCGGCAGACACTCCGGAATAACCTGCCAGGCATGCCGGAACCACCTATTAGACATGCCAGAAGGACGTGTCAGATACGCCGGAAACACCTACCGGACAGACCGGAACCACCTGCCAGACATCCAGGAACCACCTGCCGAGCACGCCGGAGCTGCGTGTTCGATAGGCCGGAACCACCTGCCAGACAGGCCAAAATCAACAGCTGGCTATGCTAGAAACACCTGGCGGACAGTCCAAAATCACCTGCCTGGCATGCAGGAACCACCTCTCAGACGTAACAGAACCACGTTCCGGACACGCTGGAACCACATCCTGGACAGACTGGAACCACCTGCCGAGCTCGCCGGAACCACCTGCTCGACTGGCAGGACAATCGTGCCGGACACGCCAAAAGGAACTGCCGGCTACACCAGAACCACTTAACCGACACTCCAGAATCACCTGCCTGGCATGCCAGAACCACCTCTCAGACGTGCCAGAAGCACGTGCCGGACATGCCGGAACGACCTACGGGACAGACCGGAACCACCTGCCTGACATGCCGGAACCACCTGCCGAGCACGCCAGAGCCACCTGCTCCCCTTGCCGGAACCACCTGCCAGACAGGCCAAAATCAACAGCTGGCTGTGCGAGAACCACCTGGGGGACAGTCCGGAATCACCTGCCAGCCATGGCGGAACCACCTCTCAGACGTACCAGAACCACGTGCCGGACAATCTGGAAACACGTACTGGACAGACTGGAACCACCTGCCGGCCACGCCTGAACCACCTGCCGAGCACGACGGAACCACCTGCCGGACACGCCAAAATCACCTGCGGGCTACTCCACAACCACTTGGAGGACTCTCCGGGATGACCTGCCGGGCATGCTGGAACCACCTCTCAGACGCGCCAGAACCATGTGGCAGACAGTCCGGAATCACCTGTTGGGCATGTGGAACCACCTCTGAGACGTACCAGAACCACCTGCCGGACACGCCAAAATCACCTGCCGGCTACGCCAGAACCACTTGGCGGACACTCCGGTATCACCTGCCGGGTATGCCAGCACAACCTCTCAGAAGTGCCAGAAGCACGTGCCGGACAGGCCGGAACCATCTCCCGGACAGACTGGAACCACAGGAAACACTCGCCGGAACCACCTGCTTGACTCACCGGTCCCACCTGCAGGACACACCAAAATCACCTGCCCGCTACACCAGAACCACTTGGCGCACAAGCCGGAATCACGTGAAGGGCATGCCGGCACAACCTCACAGACGTGCCAGAACCTCCTGCCGGACACCTCAGAACCACCTGCCAGACAGACTGCAACCACCTGCCGGACACGCGGGAACCACCGGCTCGACCCGCCGGAACCACTGCCAGACATGCAAAATCACCTGCCGGCTACACCAGAACCACTTGGCAAACAATCCGGAATCACCTGAAGGGCATGCCGGAACCACCTCTCAGACATGCCAGAACCACGTGCCAATGACACCAGAAGCACCTGCCGAGCATGCCGGAACCACCTGCTCGACTCGCCAGAACCACCTGCCAGTCATGCAAAAATCACCTGCCGGCTTCGCCACAACCAGTTGGTGAACACTTCCCCATCACCTGCCGGGCTTGCTGGAACCACCTGCCGGTCACGTCAAAATCACCTGCCAACTACGCCAGAACCACTTGTCGACACTGCGGAAACACCTGTCGGGCCGGCCAGAACTACATCTCAGACGTGCCAGAACCTTGTGCGTGTGATGCCGGAACCACACCCCGAACAGACGGAAACCACCTGCCAGACCCGCCTGAACCACCTGCCGAGCACGCCGGAGCCACCTGTTCGACTCACCGGAAGCACCTGCCAGACAGGCCAAAATCAACAGCTGGCTATGCGAGAACCATCTGGCGGACAGTCCGGAATCACCTGCCGGGCATGCAGGAACCACCTCTCAGATGTAACGGAACCACGAGCCGGACACGCTGGAACCACGTCCTGGACAGACTGGAACCACCTGCCGAGCACTCCGGAACCACCTGCTCGACTCGCACGACCCACGTGCTGGACACGCCAAAATGAACTTTCGGCTACACCAGAACCACTTACCCGACACTCCAGAATCACCTGCCTGGCATGCCAGAACCACCTCTCACACGTTCCAGAAGCACGGGCCGGACATGCCGGAACGACCGATCGGACAGAACGGAACCACCTGCCAGACACGCCGGAACCACCTGCTGAACACGCCACAGCCACCTGCTCGACTCGCCGGATCCACCGGCCGGACAGGCCAATATCAACTGCTGGCTATGCCAGAACCACCTGGGGGACAGTCCGGAATCACCTGCCAGCCATGGCGGAACCACCTCTCAGACGTACAAGAACCACGTGCCGGACAAGCTGGAACCACTTACTGGACAGACTGGAACCACCTGCCGGCCACGCCTGAACCACCTGCCGAGCACGATGGAACCACCTGCCGGACACGCCAAAATCACCTGCGGGGTACACCAGAACCACTTGGAGAACTCTCCGGGATGACCTGCCGGGCATGCTGGAACCACCTCTCAGACGTACCAGAAGCACGTGGCGGACACCCCAGCACCACCTGCCGGACAGACCGCAACCACCTGCCGGACAGGCCGGAACCACCGGCTCGACCCGACGGAACCACCGCCAGACATGCAAAATCACCTGCCGGCTACGCCAGAACCACTTGGCGAACACTCCGGAATCACCTGCCGGGCATGCTGGAACCACCTCTCAGACATGCCAGAACCACGTGCCAATGACCCCGGAAGCACCTGTCGAGCACGCCGGAACCACCTGCTCGACTCGCCAGAACCACCTGCCGGACACGCCAAAATCACCTGCCGGCTACGCCACAACCACTCGGCAGGCACTCCGGTATCAGCTGCCGGGCATGCCGGAACCACCTCTCAGAGGTGCCAGAACCACATGCCGGAGAGACTGGAAGCAACTGCCGAACTCGCCGGAAACACCTGCTGGACATGCCGGAACCACCTGCCTGACAGTCCAAAATCATATGCCGGCTATGCCAAAACCACTTGGTGGACGCTCCAGAATCTCCTGGAGGGCATGCCGGAACCACGTCATGGACAGACTGCAAACACCTGCCAGACACGCCAGAACCACCTTCTCGAGTCGCCAGTACCACCTGCCGGACACGCCAAAATCACCTGCCGGCTACGCCACAACCAGTTGGTGAACACTTCGGAATCACCTGCCGCGCTTGCCGGAACCACCTGCCGGTCACGCCAAAATCACCTGCCGGCTACGCCAGAACCACTCGGCAGAGACTCCGGAACCACCTCCAGGACAGACCAGAATCACCTGCCGGACACGCCGGAACCACCTGCTCGACTCGCCAGAGCCACCTGCCGGACACGCCAAAATCACCTGCCGGCTACGCCAGAACCACTCGGCAGAGACTCCGGAACCACCTCCAGGACAGACCGGAATCACCTGCCGGACACGCCGGGACCACCTGCTTGACTCGCCAGAACCACCTGCCGGACACGCCAAAATCACCAGCCGGCTACTCCACAACCACTTGTCGAACACTCCAGAATCACCTGCCGGGCATGTTGGAAGCACCTCTCAGACGCGCCAGAACCATGTGGCAGAGAGTCCGGAATCACCTGTTGGGCATGTGGAACCACCTCTGAGACGTACCAGAACCACCTGCCGGACACGCCAAAATCACCTGCCGGCTATGCCAGAACCACTTGGCGGACACTCTGGAATCACCTGCCGGGCATGCCAGAACCAGCTCTCAGAAACACCAGAACCACATGCTGGACACGCCGGAAGCACCTGCTGAGCATGCCTGAGCCACCTGCTCGACTCGCAAGAAACACCTGCCGGACACGCCAAAATCACCTGCCGAGTACGCCAGAACCACTTGGCGGACACTCCGGAATCACAGGTCGGGCATGCCAGAACCACCTCTCAGACTTGCCAGAACCATGGTCCGGACACGCCGGTACCACCTGCCGAGTATGCCGGAACCACCTGATCCACTCCCGAGGACCACCTGCTGGACACGCCAAAATCACCTGCTGGCTACGCCAGAACCACTCGGCAGACACTCCGGAATAACCTGCCAGGCATGCCGGAACCACCTATTAGACATGCCAGAAGGACGTGTCGGACACGCCGGAAACACCTACCGGACAGACCGGAACCACCTGCCAGACATCCAGGAACCACCTGCCGAGCACGCCGGAGCTGCGTGCTCGATAGGCCGGAACCACCTGCCAGACAGGCCAAAATCAACAGCTGGCTATGCTAGAAACACCTGGCGGACAGTCCAAAATCACCTGCCTGGCATGCAGGAACCACCTCTCAGACGTAACAGAACCACGTTCCGGACACGCTGGAACCACATCCTGGACAGACTGGAACCACCTGCCGAGCTCGCCGGAACCACCTGCTCGACTGGCAGGACAATCGTGCCGGACACGCCAAAAGGAACTGCCGGCTACACCAGAACCACTTAACCGACACTCCAGAATCACCTGCCTGGCATGCCAGAACCACCTCTCAGACGTGCCAGAAGCACGTGCCGGACATGCCGGGACGACCTACGGGACAGACCGGAACCACCTGCCTGACATGCCGGAACCACCTGCCGAGCACGCCAGAGCCACCTGCTCCCCTTGCCGGAACCACCTGCCAGACAGGCCAAAATCAACAGCTGGCTGTGCGAGAACCACCTGGGGGACAGTCCGGAATCACCTGCCAGCCATGGCGGAACCACCTCTCAGACGTACCAGAACCACGTGCCGGACAATCTGGAAACACGTACTGGACAGACTGGAACCACCTGCCGGCCACGCCTGAACCACCTGCCGAGCACGACGGAACCACCTGCCGGACACGCCAAAATCACCTGCGGGCTACTCCACGACCACTTGGAGGACTCTCCGGGATGACCTGCCGGGCATGCTGGAACCACCTCTCAGACGCGCCAGAACCATGTGGCAGACAGTCCGGAATCACCTGTTGGGCATGTGGAACCACCTCTGAGACGTACCAGAACCACCTGCCGGACACGCCAAAATCACCTGCCGGCTACGCCAGAACCACTTGGCGGACACTCCGGAATCACCTGCCGGGCATGCCAGCACAACCTCTCAGAAGTGCCAGAAGCACGTGCCGGACAGGCCGGAACCATCTCCCGGACAGACTGGAACCACAGGAAACACTCGCCGGAACCACCTGCTTGACTCACCGGTCCCACCTGCAGGACACACCAAAATCACCTGCCCGCTACACCAGAACCAATTGGCGCACAAGCCGGAATCACGTGAAGGGCATGCCGGCACAACCTCACAGACGTGCCAGAACCTCCTACCGGACACCTCAGAACCACCTGCCAGACAGACTGCAACCACCTGCCGGACACGCGGGAACCACCGGCTCGACCCGCCGGAACCACTGCCAGACATGCAAAATCACCTGCCGGCTACACCAGAACCACTTGGCAAACAATCCGGAATCACCTGAAGGGCATGCCGGAACCACCTCTCAGACATGCCAGAACCACGTGCCAATGACACCAGAAGCACCTGCCGAGCATGCCGGAACCACCTGCTCGACTCGCCAGAACCACCTGCCAGTCATGCAAAAATCACCTGCCGGCTTCGCCACAACCAGTTGGTGAACACTTCCCCATCACCTGCCGGGCTTGCTGGAACCACCTGCCGGTCACGTCAAAATCACCTGCCAACTACGCCAGAACCACTTGTCGACACTGCGGAAACACCTGTCGGGCCGGCCAGAACTACATCTCAGACGTGCCAGAACCTTGTGCGTGTGATGCCGGAACCACACCCCGAACAGACGGAAACCACCTGCCAGACCCGCCTGAACCACCTGCCGAGCACGCCGGAGCCACCTGTTCGACTCACCGGAAGCACCTGCCAGACAGGCCAAAATCAACAGCTGGCTATGCGAGAACCATCTGGCGGACAGTCCGGAATCACCTGCCGGGCATGCAGGAACCACCTCTCAGATGTAACGGAACCACGAGCCGGACACGCTGGAACCACGTCCTGGACAGACTGGAACCACCTGCCGAGCACTCCGGAACCACCTGCTCGACTCGCACGACCCACGTGCTGGACACGCCAAAATGAACTTTCGGCTACACCAGAACCACTTACCCGACACTCCAGAATCACCTGCCTGGCATGCCAGAACCACCTCTCACACGTTCCAGAAGCACGTGCCGGACATGCCGGAACGACCGATCGGACAGAACGGAACCACCTGCCAGACACGCCGGAACCACCTGCTGAACACGCCACAGCCACCTGCTCGACTCGCCGGATCCACCGGCCGGACAGGCCAATATCAACTGCTGGCTATGCCAGAACCACCTGGGGGACAGTCCGGAATCACCTGCCAGCCATGGCGGAACCACCTCTCAGACGTACAAGAACCACGTGCCGGACAAGCTGGAAACACTTACTGGACAGACTGGAACCACCTGCCGGCCACGCCTGAACCACCTGCCGAGCACGATGGAACCACCTGCCGGACACGCCAAAATCACCTGCGGGGTACACCAGAACCAATTGGAGAACTCTCCGGGATGACCTGCCGGGCATGCTGGAACCACCTCTCAGACGTACCAGAAGCACTTGGCGGACACCCCAGCACCACCTGCCGGACAGACCGCAACCACCTGCCGGACAGGCTGGAACCACCGGCTCGACCCGCCGGAACCACCGCCAGACATGCAAAATCACCTGCCGGCTACGCCAGAACCACTTTGCGAACACTCCGGAATCACCTGCCGGGCATGCTGGAACCACCTCTCAGACATGCCAGAACCACGTGCCAATGACCCCGGAAGCACCTGTCGAGCACGCCGGAACCACCTGCTCGACTCGCCAGAACCACCTGCCGGACACGCCAAAATCACCTGCCAGCTACGCCACAACCACTCGGCAGGCACTCCGGTATCAGCTGCCGGGCATGCCGGAACCGCCTCTCAGAGGTGCCAGAACCACATGCCGGAGAGACTGGAAGCAACTGCCGAACTCGCCGGAAACACCTGCTGGACATGCCGGAACCACCTGCCTGACAGTCCAAAATCATATGCCGGCTATGCCAAAACCACTTGGTGGACGCTCCAGAATCTCCTGGAGGGCATGCCGGAACCACGTCATGGACAGACTGCAAACACCTGCCAGACACGCCAGAACCACCTTCTCGAGTCGCCAGAACCACCTGCCGGACACGCCAAAATCACCTGCCGGCTACGCCACAACCAGTTGGTGAACACTTCGGAATCACCTGCCGCGCTTGCCGGAACCACCTGCCGGTCACGCCAAAATCACCTGCCGGCTACGCCAGAACCACTCGGCAGAGACTCCGGAACCACCTCCAGGACAGACCAGAATCACCTGCCGGACACGCCGGAACCACCTGCTCGACTCGCCAGAACCACCTGCCGGACACGCCAAAATCACCAGCCGGCTACTCCACAACCACTTGTCGAACACTCCAGAATCACCTGCCGGGCATGTTGGAAGCACCTCTCAGACGCGCCAGAACCATGTGGCAGAGAGTCCGGAATCACCTGTTGGGCATGTGGAACCACCTCTGAGACGTACCAGAACCACCTGCCGGACACGCCAAAATCACCTGCCGGCTATGCCAGAACCACTTGGCGGACACTCCGGAATCACCTGCCGGGCATGCCAGAACCAGCTCTCAGAAACACCAGAACCACATGCTGGACACGCCGGAAGCGCCTGCTGAGCATGCCTGAGCCACCTGCTCGACTCGCAAGAAACACCTGCCGGACACGCCAAAATCACCTGCCGAGTACGCCAGAACCACTTGGCGGACACTCCGGAATCACAGGTCGGGCATGCCAGAACCACCTCTCAGACTTGCCAGAACCATGGTCCGGACACGCCGGTACCACCTGCCGAGTATGCCGGAACCACCTGATCCACTCCCGAGGACCACCTGCTGGACACGCCAAAATCACCTGCTGGCTACGCCAGAACCACTCGGCAGACACTCCGGAATAACCTGCCAGGCATGCCGGAACCACCTATTAGACATGCCAGAAGGACGTGTCGGACACGCCGGAAACACCTACCGGACAGACCGGAACCACCTGCCAGACATCCCGGAACCACCTGCCGAGCACGCCGGAGCTGCGTGCTCGATAGGCCGGAACCACCTGCCAGACAGGCCAAAATCAACAGCTGGCTATGCTAGAAACACCTGGCGGACAGTCCAAAATCACCTGCCTGGCATGCAGGAACCACCTCTCAGACGTAACAGAACCACGTTCCGGACACGCTGGAACCACATCCTGGACAGACTGAACCACCTGCCGAGCTCGCCGGAACCACCTGCTCGACTGGCAGGACAATTGTGCCGGACACGCCAAAAGGAACTGCCGGCTACACCAGAACCACTTAACCGACACTCCAGAATCACCTGCCTGGCATGCCAGAACCACCTCTCAGACGTGCCAGAAGCACGTGCCGGACATGCCGGAACGACCTACGGGACAGACCGGAACCACCTGCCTGACATGCCGGAACCACCTGCCGAGCACGCCAGAGCCACCTGCTCCCCTTGCCGGAACCACCTACCAGACAGGCCAAAATCAACAGCTGGCTGTGCGAGAACCACCTGGGGGACAGTCCGGAATCACCTGCCAGCCATGGCGGAACCACCTCTCAGACGTACCAGAACCACGTGCCGGACAATCTGGAAACACGTACTGGACAGACTGGAACCACCTGCCGGCCACGCCTGAACCACCTGCCGAGCACGACGGAACCACCTGCCGGACACGCCAAAATCACCTGCGGGCTACTCCACAACCACTTGGAGGACTCTCCGGGATGACCTGCCGGGCATGCTGGAACCACCTCTCAGACGCGCCAGAAACATGTGGCAGACAGTCCGGAATCACCTGTTGGGCATGTGGAACCACCTCTGAGACGTACCAGAACCACCTGCCGGACACGCCAAAATCACCTGCCGGCTACGCCAGAACCACTTGGCGGACACTCCGGAATCACCTGCCGGGCATGCCAGCACAACCTCTCAGAAGTGCCAGAAGCACGTGCCGGACAGGCCGGAACCATCTCCCGGACAGACTGGAACCACAGGAAACACTCGCCGGAACCACCTGCTTGACTCACCGGTCCCACCTGCAGGACACACCAAAATCACCTGCCCGCTACACCAGAACCACTTGGCGCACAAGCCGGAATCACGTGAAGGGCATGCCGGCACAACCTCACAGACGTGCCAGAACCTCCTGCCGGACACCTCAGAACCACCTGCCAGACAGACTGCAAGCACCTGCCGGACACGCGGGAACCACCGGCTCGACCCGCCGGAACCACTGCCAGACATGCAAAATCACCTGCCGGCTACACCAGAACCACTTGGCAAACACTCCGGAATCACCTGAAGGGCATGCCGGAACCACCTCTCAGACATGCCAGAACCACGTGCCAATGACACCAGAAGCACCTGCCGAGCATGCCGGAACCACCTGCTCGACTCGCCAGAACCACCTGCCAGTCATGCAAAAATCACCTGCCGGCTTCGCCACAACCAGTTGGTGAACACTTCCCCATCACCTGCCGGGCTTGCTGGAACCACCTGCCGGTCATGTCAAAATCACCTGCCAACTACGCCAGAACCACTTGTCGACACTGCGGAAACACCTGTCGGGCCGGCCAGAACTACATCTCAGACGTGCCAGAACCTTGTGCGTGTGATGCCGGAACCACACCCCGAACAGACGGAAACCACCTGCCAGACCCGCCTGAACCACCTGCCGAGCACGCCGGAGCCACCTGTTCGACTCACCAGAAGCACCTGCCAGACAGGCCAAAATCAACAGCTGGCTATGCGAGAACCATCTGGCGGACAGTCCGGAATCACCTGCCGGGCATGCAGGAACCACCTCTCAGATGTAACGGAACCACGAGCCGGACACGCTGGAACCACGTCCTGGACAGACTGGAACCACCTGCCGAGCACTCCGGAACCACCTGCTCGACTCGCACGACCCACGTGCTGGACACGCCAAAATGAACTTTCGGCTACACCAGAACCACTTACCCGACACTCCAGAATCACCTGCCTGGCATGCCAGAACCACCTCTCACACGTTCCAGAAGCACGTGCCGGACATGCCGGAACGACCTATCGGACAGAACGGAACCACCTGCCAGACACGCCGGAACCACCTGCTGAACACGCCACAGCCACCTGCTCGACTCGCCGGATCCACCGGCCGGACAGGCCAATATCAACTGCTGGCTATGCCAGAACCACCTGGGGGACAGTCCGGAATCACCTGCCAGCCATGGCGGAACCACCTCTCAGACGTACAAGAACCACGTGCCGGACAAGCTGGAAACACTTACTGGACAGACTGGAACCACCTGCCGGCCACGCCTGAACCACCTGCCGAGCACGACGGAACCACCTGCCGGACACGCCAAAATCACCTGCGGGGTACACCAGAACCACTTGGAGAACTCTCCGGGATGACCTGCCGGGCATGCTGGAACCACCTCTCAGACGTACCAGAAGCACGTGGCGGACACCCCAGCACCACCTGCCAGACAGACCGCAACCACCCGCCTGACAGGCCGGAACCATCGGCTCGACCCGACGGAACCACCGCCAGACATGCAAAATCACCTGCCGGCTACGCCAGAACCACTTGGCGAACACTCCGGAATCACCTGCCGGGCATGCCGGAACCACCTCTCAGACATGCCAGAACCACGTGCCAATGACCCCGGAAGCACCTGTCGAGCACGCCGGAACCACCTGCTCGACTTGCCAGAACCACCTGCCGGACACGCCAAAATCACCTACCGGCTACGCCACAACCACTCGGCAGGCACTCCGGTATCAGCTGCCGGGCATGCCGGAACCACCTCTCAGAGGTGCCAGAACCACATGCCGGAGAGACTGGAAGCAACTGCCGAACTCGCCGGAAACACCTGCTGGACATGCCGGAACCACCTGCCTGACAGTCCAAAATCATATGCCGGCTATGCCAAAACCACTTGGTGGACGCTCCAGAATCTCCTGGAGGGCATGCCGGAACCACGTCATGGACAGACTGCAAACACCTGCCAGACACGCCAGAACCACCTTCTCGAGTCGCCAGAACCACCTGCCGGACACGCCAAAATCACCTGCCGGCTACGCCACAACCAGTTGGTGAACACTTCGGAATCACCTGCCGCGCTTGCCGGAACCACCTGCCGGTCACGCCAAAATCACCTGCCGGCTACGCCAGAACCACTCGGCAGAGACTCCGGAACCACCTCCAGGACAGACCAGAATCACCTGCCGGACACGCCGGAACCACCTGCTCGACTCGCCAGAGCCACCTGCCGGACACGCCAAAATCACCTGCCGGCTACGCCAGAACCACTCGGCAGAGACTCCGGAACCACCTCCAGGACAGACCGGAATCACCTGCCAGACACGCCGGGACCACCTGCTTGACTCGCCAGAACCTCCTGCCGGACACGCCAAAATCACCAGCCGGCTACTCCACAACCACTTGTCGAACACTCCAGAATCACCTGCCGGGCATGTTGGAAGCACCTCTCAGACGCGCCAGAACCATGTGGCAGAGAGTCCGGAATCACCTGTTGGGCATGTGGAACCACCTCTGAGACGTACCAGAACCACCTGCCGGACACGCCAAAATCACCTGCCGGCTATGCCAGAACCACTTGGCGGACACTCCGGAATCACCTGCCGGGCATGCCAGAACCAGCTCTCAGAAACACCAGAACCACATGCTGGACACGCCGGAAGCACCTGCTGAGCATGCCTGAGCCACCTGCTCGACTCGCAAGAAACACCTGCCGGACACGCCAAAATCACCTGCCGAGCACGCCAGAACCACTTGGCGGACACTCCGGAATCACAGGTCGGGCATGCCAGAACCACCTCTCAGACTTGCCAGAACCATGGTCCGGACACGCCGGTACCACCTGCCGAGTATGCCGGAACCACCTGATCCACTCCCGAGGACCACCTGCTGGACACGCCAAAATCACCTGCTGGCTACGCCAGAACCACTCGGCAGACACTCCGGAATAACCTGCCAGGCATGCCGGAACCACCTATTAGACATGCCAGAAGGACGTGTCGGACACGCCGGAAACACCTACCGGACAGACCGGAACCACCTGCCAGACATCCAGGAACCACCTGCCGAGCACGCCGGAGCTGCGTGCTCGATAGGCCGGAACCACCTGCCAGACAGGCCAAAATCAACAGCTGGCTATGCTAGAAACACCTGGCGGACAGTCCAAAATCACCTGCCTGGCATGCAGGAACCACCTCTCAGACGTAACAGAACCACGTTCCGGACACGCTGGAACCACATCCTGGACAGACTGAACCACCTGCCGAGCTCGCCGGAACCACCTGCTCGACTGGCAGGACAATCGTGCCGGACACGCCAAAAGGAACTGCCGGCTACACCAGAACCACTTAACCGACACTCCAGAATCACCTGCCTGGCATGCCAGAACCACCTCTCAGACGTGCCAGAAGCACGTGCCGGACATGCCGGGACGACCTACGGGACAGACCGGAACCACCTGCCTGACATGCCGGAACCACCTGCCGAGCACGCCAGAGCCACCTGCTCCCCTTGCCGGAACCACCTGCCAGACAGGCCAAAATCAACAGCTGGCTGTGCGAGAACCACCTGGGGGACAGTCCGGAATCACCTGCCAGCCATGGCGGAACCACCTCTCAGACGTACCAGAACCACGTGCCGGACAATCTGGAAACACGTACTGGACAGACTGGAACCACCTGCCGGCCACGCCTGAACCACCTGCCGAGCACGACGGAACCACCTGCCGGACACGCCAAAATCACCTGCGGGCTACTCCACAACCACTTGGAGGACTCTCCGGGATGACCTGCCGGGCATGCTGGAACCACCTCTCAGACGCGCCAGAACCATGTGGCAGACAGTCCGGAATCACCTGTTGGGCATGTGGAACCACCTCTGAGACGTACCAGAACCACCTGCCGGACACGCCAAAATCACCTGCCGGCTACGCCAGAACCACTTGGCGGACACTCCGGAATCACCTGCCGGGCATGCCAGCACAACCTCTCAGAAGTGCCAGAAGCACGTGCCGGACAGGCCGGAACCATCTCCCGGACAGACTGGAACCACAGGAAACACTCGCCGGAACCACCTGCTTGACTCACCGGTCCCACCTGCAGGACACACCAAAATCACCTGCCCGCTACACCAGAACCACTTGGCGCACAAGCCGGAATCACGTGAAGGGCATGCCGGCACAACCTCACAGACGTGCCAGAACCTCCTGCCGGACACCTCAGAACCACCTGCCAGACAGACTGCAACCACCTGCCGGACACGCGGGAACCACCGGCTCGACCCACCGGAACCACTGCCAGACATGCAAAATCACCTGCCGGCTACACCAGAACCACTTGGCAAACAATCCGGAATCACCTGAAGGGCATGCCGGAACCACCTCTCAGACATGCCAGAACCACGTGCCAATGACACCAGAAGCACCTGCCGAGCATGCCGGAACCACCTGCTCGACTCGCCAGAACCACCTGCCAGTCATGCAAAAATCACCTGCCGGCTTCGCCACAACCAGTTGGTGAACACTTCCCCATCACCTGCCGGGCTTGCTGGAACCACCTGCCGGTCATTTCAAAATCACCTGCCAACTACGCCAGAACCACTTGTCGACACTGCGGAAACACCTGTCGGGCCGGCCAGAACTACATCTCAGACGTGCCAGAACCTTGTGCGTGTGATGCCGGAACCACACCCCGAACAGACGGAAACCACCTGCCAGACCCGCCTGAACCACCTGCCGAGCACGCCGGAGCCACCTGTTCGACTCACCGGAAGCACCTGCCAGACAGGCCAAAATCAACAGCTGGCTATGCGAGAACCATCTGGCGGACAGTCCGGAATCACCTGCCGGGCATGCAGGAACCACCTCTCAGATGTAACGGAACCACGAGCCGGACACGCTGGAACCACGTCCTGGACAGACTGGAACCACCTGCCGAGCACTCCGGAACCACCTGCTCGACTCGCACGACCCACGTGCTGGACACGCCAAAATGAACTTTCGGCTACACCAGAACCACTTACCCGACACTCCAGAATCACCTGCCTGGCATGCCAGAACCACCTCTCACACGTTCCAGAAGCACGTGCCGGAAATGCCGGAACGACCGATCGGACAGAACGGAACCACCTGCCAGACACGCCGGAACCACCTGTTGAACACGCCACAGCCACCTGCTCGACTCGCCGGATCCACCGGCCGGACAGGCCAATATCAACTGCTGGCTATGCCAGAACCACCTGGGAGACAGTCCGGAATCACCTGCCAGCCATGGCGGAACCACCTCTCAGACGTACAAGAACCACGTGCCGGACAAGCTGGAAACACTTACTGGACAGACTGGAACCACCTGCCGGCCACGCCTGAACCACCTGCCGAGCACGACGGAACCACCTGCCGGACACGCCAAAATCACCTGCGGGGTACACCAGAACCACTTGGAGAACTCTCCGGGATGACCTGCCGGGCATGCTGGAACCACCTCTCAGACGTACCAGAAGCACGTGGCGGACACCCCAGCACCACCTGCCGGACAGACCGCAACCACCTGCCGGACAGGCCGGAACCACCGGCTCGACCCGACGGAACCACCGCCAGACATGCAAAATCACCTGCCGGCTACGCCAGAACCACTTGGCGAACACTCCGGAATCACCTGCCGGGCATGCCGGAACCACCTCTCAGACATGCCAGAACCACGTGCCAATGACCCCGGAAGCACCTGTCGAGCACGCCGGAACCACCTGCTCGACTCGCCAGAACCTCCTGCCGGACACGCCAAAATCACCTGCCGGCTACGCCACAACCACTCGGCAGGCACTCCGGTATCAGCTGCCGGGCATGCCGGAACCACCTCTCAGAGGTGCCAGAACCACATGCCGGAGAGACTGGAAGCAACTGCCGAACTCGCCGGAAACACCTGCTGGACATGCCGGAACCACCTGCCTGACAGTCCAAAATCATATGCCGGCTATGCCAAAACCACTTGGTGGACGCTCCAGAATCTCCTGGAGGGCATGCCGGAACCACGTCATGGACAGACTGCAAACAACTGCCAGACACGCCAGAACCACCTTCTCGAGTCGCCAGAACCACCTGCCGGCCACGCCAAAATCACCTGCCGGCTACGCCACAACCAGTTGGTGAACACTTCGGAATCACCTGCCGCGCTTGCCGGAACCACCTGCCGGTCACGCCAAAATCACCTGCCGGCTACGCCAGAACCACTCGGCAGAGACTCCGGAACCACCTCCAGGACAGACCAGAATCACCTGCCGGACACGCCGGAACCACCTGCTCGACTCGCCAGAGCCACCTGCCGGACACGCCAAAATCACCTGCCGGCTACGCCAGAACCACTCGGCAGAGACTCCGGAACCACCTCCAGGACAGACCGGAATCACCTGCCGGACACGCCGGGACCACCTGCTTGACTCGCCAGAACCACCTGCCGGACACGCCAAAATCACCAGCCGGCTACTCCACAACCACTTGTCGAACACTCCAGAATCACCTGCCGGGCATGTTGGAAGCACCTCTCAGACGCGCCAGAACCATGTGGCAGAGAGTCCGGAATCACCTGTTGGGCATGTGGAACCACCTCTGAGACGTACCAGAACCACCTGCCGGACACGCCAAAATCACCTGCCGGCTATGCCAGAACCACTTGGCGGACACTCCGGAATCACCTGCCGGGCATGCCAGAACCAGCTCTCAGAAACACCAGAACCACATGCTGGACACGCCGGAAGCACCTGCTGAGCATGCCTGAGCCACCTGCTCGACTCGCAAGAAACACCTGCCGGACACGCCAAAATCACCTGCCGAGTACGCCAGAACCACTTGGCGGACACTCCGGAATCACAGGTCGGGCATGCCAGAACCACCTCTCAGACTTGCCAGAACCATGGTCCGGACACGCCGGTACCACCTGCCGAGTATGCCGGAACCACCTGATCCACTCCCGAGGACCACCTGCTGGACACGCCAAAATCACCTGCTGGCTACGCCAGAACCACTCGGCAGACACTCCGGAATAACCTGCCGGGCATGCCGGAACCACCTATTAGACATGCCAGAAGGACGTGTCGGACACGCCGGAAACACCTACCGGACAGACCGGAACCACCTGCCAGACATCCAGGAACCACCTGCCGAGCACGCCGGAGCTGCGTGCTCGATAGGCCGGAACCACCTGCCAGACAGGCCAAAATCAACAGCTGGCTATGCTAGAAACACCTGGCGGACAGTCCAAAATCACCTGCCTGGCATGCAGGAACCACCTCTCAGACGTAACAGAACCACGTTCCGGACACGCTGGAACCACATCCTGGACAGACTGGAACCACCTGCCGAGCTCGCCGGAACCACCTGCTCGACTGGCAGGACAATCGTGCCGGACACGCCAAAAGGAACTGCCGGCTACACCAGAACCACTTAACCGACACTCCAGAATCACCTGCCTGGCATGCCAGAACCACCTCTCAGACGTGCCAGAAGCACGTGCCGGACATGCCGGGACGACCTACGGGACAGACCGGAACCACCTGCCTGACATGCCGGAACCACCTGCCGAGCACGCCAGAGCCACCTGCTCCCCTTGCCGGAACCACCTGCCAGACAGGCCAAAATCAACAGCTGGCTGTGCGAGAACCACCTGGGGGACAGTCCGGAATCACCTGCCAGCCATGGCGGAACCACCTCTCAGACGTACCAGAACCACGTGCCGGACAATCTGGAAACACGTACTGGACAGACTGGAACCACCTGCAGGCCACGCCTGAACCACCTGGGGAGCACGACGGAACCACCTGCCGGACACGCCAAAATCACCTGCGGGCTACTCCACAACCACTTGGAGGACTCTCCGGGATGACCTGCCGGGCATGCTGGAACCACCTCTCTGATGCGCCAGAACCATGTGGCAGACAGTCCGGAATCACCTGTTGGGCATGTGGAACCACCTCTGAGACGTACCAGAACCACCTGCCGGACACGCCAAAATCACCTGCCGGCTACGCCAGAACCACTTGGCGGACACTCCGGAATCACCTGCCGGGCATGCCAGCACAACCTCTCAGAAGTGCCAGAAGCACGTGCCGGACAGGCCGGAACCATCTCCCGGACAGACTGGAACCACAGGAAACACTCGCCGGAACCACCTGCTTGACTCACCGGTCCCACCTGCAGGACACACCAAAATCACCTGCCCGCTACACCAGAACCACTTGGCGCACAAGCCGGAATCACGTGAAGGGCATGCCGGCACAACCTCACAGACGTGCCAGAACCTCCTGCCGGACACCTCAGAACCACCTGCCAGACAGACTGCAACCACCTGCCGGACACGCGGGAACCACCGGCTCGACCCGCCGGAACCACCGCCAGACATGCAAAATCACCTGCCGGCTACACCAGAACCACTTGGCAAACAATCCGGAATCACCTGAAGGGCATGCCGGAACCACCTCTCAGACATGCCAGAACCACGTGCCAATGACACCAGAAGCACCTGCCGAGCACGCCGGAACCACCTGCTCGACTCGCCAGAACCACCTGCCAGTCATGCAAAAATCACCTGCCGGCTTCGCCACAACCAGTTGGTGAACACTTCCCCATCACCTGCCGGGCTTGCTGGAACCACCTGCCGGTCACGTCAAAATCACCTGCCAACTACGCCAGAACCACTTGTCGACACTGCGGAAACACCTGTCGGGCCGGCCAGAACTACATCTCAGACGTGCCAGAACCTTGTGCGTGTGATGCCGGAACCACACCCCGAACAGACGGAAACCACCTGCCAGACCCGCCTGAACCACCTGCCGAGCACGCCGGAGCCACCTGTTCGACTCACCGGAAGCACCTGCCAGACAGGCCAAAATCAACAGCTGGCTATGCGAGAACCATCTGGCGGACAGTCCGGAATCACATGCCGGGCATGCAGGAACCACCTCTCAGATGTAACGGAACCACGAGCCGGACACGCTGGAACCACGTCCTGGACAGACTGGAACCACCTGCCGAGCACTCCGGAACCACCTGCTCGACTCGCACGACCCACGTGCTGGACACGCCAAAATGAACTTTCGGCTACACCAGAACCACTTACCCGACACTCCAGAATCACCTGCCTGGCATGCCAGAACCACCTCTCACACGTTGCAGAAGCACGTGCCGGACATGCCGGAACGACCGATCGGACAGAACGGAACCACCTGCCAGACACGCCGGAACCACCTGCTGAACACGCCACAGCCACCTGCTCGACTCGCCGGATCCACCGGCCGGACAGGCCAATATCAACTGCTGGCTATGCCAGAACCACCTGGGGGACAGTCCGGAATCACCTGGCAGCCATGGCGGAACCACCTCTCAGACGTACAAGAACCACGTGCCGGACAAGCTGGAAACACTTACTGGACAGACTGGAACCACCTGCCGGCCACGCCTGAACCACCTGCCGAGCACGACGGAACCACCTGCCGGACACGCCAAAATCACCTGCGGGGTACACCAGAACCACTTGGAGAACTCTCCGGGATGACCTGCCGGGCATGCTGGAACCACCTCTCAGACGTACCAGAAGCACGTGGCGGACACCCCAGCACCACCTGCCAGACAGACAGCAACCACCCGCCTGACAGGCCGGAACCACCGGCTCGACCCGACGGAACCACCGCCAGACATGCAAAATCACCTGCCGGCTACGCCAGAACCACTTGGCGAACACTCCGGAATCACCTGCCGGGCATGCCGGAACCACCTCTCAGACATGCCAGAACCACGTGCCAATGACCCCGGAAGCACCTGTCGAGCACGCCGGAACCACCTGCTCGACTCGCCAGAACCACCTGCCGGACACGCCAAAATCACCTACCGGCTACGCCACAACCACTCGGCAGGCACTCCGGTATCAGCTGCCGGGCATGCCGGAACCACCTCTCAGAGGTGCCAGAACCACATGCCGGAGAGACTGGAAGCAACTGCCGAACTCGCCGGAAACACCTGCTGGACATGCCGGAACCACCTGCCTGACAGTCCAAAATCATATGCCGGCTATGCCAAAACCACTTGGTGGACGCTCCAGAATCTCCTGGAGGGCATGCCGGAACCACGTCATGGACAGACTGCAAACACCTGCCAGACACGCCAGAACCACCTTCTCGAGTCGCCAGAACCACCTGCCGGCCACGCCAAAATCACCTGCCGGCTACGCCACAACCAGTTGGTGAACACTTCGGAATCACCTGCCGCGCTTGCCGGAACCACCTGCCGGTCACGCCAAAATCACCTGCCGGCTACGCCAGAACCACTCGGCAGAGACTCCGGAACCACCTCCAGGACAGACCAGAATCACCTGCCGGACACGCCGGAACCACCTGCTCGACTCGCCAGAGCCACCTGCCGGACACGCCAAAATCACCTGCCGGCTACGCCAGAACCACTCGGCAGAGACTCCGGAACCACCTCCAGGACAGACCGGAATCACCTGCCGGACACGCCGGGACCACCTGCTTGACTCGCCAGAACCACCTGCCGGACACGCCAAAATCACCAGCCGGCTACTCCACAACCACTTGTCGAACACTCCAGAATCACCTGCCGGGCATGTTGGAAGCACCTCTCAGACGCGCCAGAACCATGTGGCAGAGAGTCCGGAATCACCTGTTGGGCATGTGGAACCACCTCTGAGACGTACCAGAACCACCTGCCGGACACGCCAAAATCACCTGCCGGCTATGCCAGAACCACTTGGCGGACACTCCGGAATCACCTGCCGGGCATGCCAGAACCAGCTCTCAGAAACACCAGAACCACATGCTGGACACGCCGGAAGCACCTGCTGAGCATGCCTGAGCCACCTGCTCGACTCGCAAGAAACACCTGCCGGACATGCCAAAATCACCTGCCGAGCACGCCAGAACCACTTGGCGGACACTCTGGAATCACAGGTCGGGCATGCCAGAACCACCTCTCAGACTTGCCAGAACCATGTTCCGGACACGCCGGTACCACCTGCCGAGTATGCCGGAACCACCTGATCCACTCCCGAGGACCACCTGCTGGACACGCCAAAATCACCTGCTGGCTACGCCAGAACCACTCGGCAGACACTCCGGAATAACCTGCCAGGCATGCCGGAACCACCTATTAGACATGCCAGAAGGACGTGTCGGACACGCCGGAAACACCTACCGGACAGACCGGAACCACCTGCCAGACATCCAGGAACCACCTGCCGAGCACGCCGGAGCTGCGTGCTCGATAGGCCGGAACCACCTGCCAGACAGGCCAAAATCAACAGCTGGCTATGCTAGAAACACCTGGCGGACAGTCCAAAATCACCTGCCTGGCATGCAGGAACCACCTCTCAGACGTAACAGAACCACGTTCCGGACACGCTGGAACCACATCCTGGACAGACTGAACCACCTGCCGAGCTCGCCGGAACCACCTGCTCGACTGGCAGGACAATCGTGCCGGACACGCCAAAAGGAACTGCCGGCTACACCAGAACCACTTAACCGACACTCCAGAATCACCTGCCTGGCATGCCAGAACCACCTCTCAGACGTGCCAGAAGCACGTGCCGGACATGCCGGGACGACCTACGGGACAGACCGGAACCACCTGCCTGACATGCCGGAACCACCTGCCGAGCACGCCAGAGCCACCTGCTCCCCTTGCCGGAACCACCTGCCAGACAGGCCAAAATCAACAGCTGGCTGTGCGAGAACCACCTGGGGGACAGTCCGGAATCACCTGCCAGCCATGGCGGAACCACCTCTCAGACGTACCAGAACCACGTGCCGGACAATCTGGAAACACGTACTGGACAGACTGGAACCACCTGCCGGCCACGCCTGAACCACCTGCCGAGCACGACGGAACCACCTGCCGGACACGCCAAAATCACCTGCGGGCTACTCCACAACCACTTGGAGGACTCTCCGGGATGACCTGCCAGGCATGCTGGAACCACCTCTCAGACGCGCCAGAACCATGTGGCAGACAGTCCGGAATCACCTGTTGGGCATGTGGAACCACCTCTGAGACGTACCAGAACCACCTGCCGGACACGCCAAAATCACCTGCCGGCTACGCCAGAACCACTTGGCGGACACTCCGGAATCACCTGCCGGGCATGCCAGCACAACCTCTCAGAAGTGCCAGAAGCACGTGCCGGACAGGCCGGAACCATCTCCCGGACAGACTGGAACCACAGGAAACACTCGCCGGAACCACCTGCTTGACTCACCGGTCCCACCTGCAGGACACACCAAAATCACCTGCCCGCTACACCAGAACCACTTGGCGCACAAGCCGGAATCACGTGAAGGGCATGCCGGCACAACCTCACAGACGTGCCAGAACCTCCTGCCGGACACCTCAGAACCACCTGCCAGACAGACTGCAACCACCTGCCGGACACGCGGGAACCACCGGCTCGACCCGCCGGAACCACTGCCAGACATGCAAAATCACCTGCCGGCTACACCAGAACCACTTGGCAAACAATCCGGAATCACCTGAAGGGCATGCCGGAACCACCTCTCAGACATGCCAGAACCACGTGCCAATGACACCAGAAGCACCTGCCGAGCATGCCGGAACCACCTGCTCGACTCGCCAGAACCACCTGCCAGTCATGCAAAAATCACCTGCCGGCTTCGCCACAACCAGTTGGTGAACACTTCCCCATCACCTGCCGGGCTTGCTGGAACCACCTGCCGGTCACGTCAAAATCACCTGCCAACTACGCCAGAACCACTTGTCGACACTGCGGAAACACCTGTCGGGCCGGCCAGAACTACATCTCAGACGTGCCAGAACCTTGTGCGTGTGATGCCGGAACCACACCCCGAACAGACGGAAACCACCTGCCAGACCCGCCTGAACCACCTGCCGAGCACGCCGGAGCCACCTGTTCGACTCACCGGAAGCACCTGCCAGACAGGCCAAAATCAACAGCTGGCTATGCGAGAACCATCTGGCGGACAGTCCGGAATCACCTGCCGGGCATGCAGGAACCACCTCTCAGATGTAACGGAACCACGAGCCGGACACGCTGGAACCACGTCCTGGACAGACTGGAACCACCTGCCGAGCACTCCGGAACCACCTGCTCGACTCGCACGACCCACGTGCTGGACACGCCAAAATGAACTTTCGGCTACACCAGAACCACTTACCCGACACTCCAGAATCACCTGCCTGGCATGCCAGAACCACCTCTCACACGTTCCAGAAGCACGTGCCGGACATGCCGGAACGACCGATCGGACAGAACGGAACCACCTGCCAGACACGCCGGAACCACCTGCTGAACACGCCACAGCCACCTGCTCGACTCGCCGGATCCACTGGCCGGACAGGCCAATATCAACTGCTGGCTATGCCAGAACCACCTGGGGGACAGTCCGGAATCACCTGCCAGCCATGGCGGAACCACCTCTCAGACGTACAAGAACCACGTGCCGGACAAGCTCGAAACACTTACTGGACAGACTGGAACCACCTGCCGGACACTCCTGAACCACCTGCCGAGCACGATGGAACCACCTGCCGGACACGCCAAAATCACCTGCGGGGTACACCAGAACCACTTGGAGAACTCTCCGGGATGACCTGCCGGGCATGCTGGAACCACCTCTCAGACGTACCAGAAGCACGTGGCGGACACCCCAGCACCACCTGCCGGACAGACCGCAACCACCTGCCGGACAGGCCGGAACCACCGGCTCGACCCAACGGAACCACCGCCGGACATGCAAAATCACCTGCCGGCTACGCCAGAACCACTTGGCGAACACTCCGGAATCACCTGCCGGGCATGCCGGAACCACCTCTCAGACATGCCAGAACCACGTACCAATGACCCCGGAATTACCTGTCGAGCACACGGAACCACCTGCTCGACTCGCACGACCCACGTGCTGGACACGCCAAAATGAACTTTCGGCTACACCAGAACCACTTACCCGACACTCCAGAATCACCTGCCTGGCATGCCAGAACCACCTCTCACACGTTCCAGAAGCACGTGCCGGACATGCCGGAACGACCGATCGGACAGAACGGAACCACCTGCCGGACACGCCAAAATCACCTGCCGGCTACGCCACAACCACTCGGCAGGCACTCCGGTATCAGCTGCCGGGCATGCCGGAACCACCTCTCAGAGGTGCCAGAACCACATGCCGGAGAGACTGGAAGCAACTGCCGAACTCGCCGGAAACACCTGCTGGACATGCCGGAACCACCTGCCTGACAGTCCAAAATCATATGCCGGCTATGCCAAAACCACTTGGTGGACGCTCCAGAATCTCCTGGAGGGCATGCCGGAACCACGTCATGGACAGACTGCAAACACCTGCCAGACACGCCAGAACCACCTTCTCGAGTCGCCAGAACCACCTGCCGGCCACGCCAAAATCACCTGCCGGCTACGCCACAACCAGTTGGTGAACACTTCGGAATCACCTGCCGCGCTTGCCGGAACCACCTGCCGGTCACGCCAAAATCACCTGCCGGCTACGCCAGAACCACTCGGCAGAGACTCCGGAACCACCTCCAGGACAGACCAGAATCACCTGCCGGACACGCCGGAACCACCTGCTCGACTCGCCAGAGCCACCTGCCGGACACGCCAAAATCACCTGCCGGCTACGCCAGAACCACTCGGCAGAGACTCCGGAACCACCTCCAGGACAGACCGGAATCACCTGCCGGACACGCCGGGACCACCTGCTTGACTCGCCAGAACCACCTGCCGGACACGCCAAAATCACCAGCCGGCTACTCCACAACCACTTGTCGAACACTCCAGAATCACCTGCCGGGCATGTTGGAAGCACCTCTCAGACGCGCCAGAACCATGTGGCAGAGAGTCCGGAATCACCTGTTGGGCATGTGGAACCACCTCTGAGACGTACCAGAACCACCTGCCGGACACGCCAAAATCACCTGCCGGCTATGCCAGAACCACTTGGCGGACACTCCGGAATCACCTGCCGGGCATGCCAGAACCAGCTCTCAGAAACACCAGAACCACATGCTGGACACGCCGGAAGCACCTGCTGAGCATGCCTGAGCCACCTGCTCGACTCGCAAGAAACACCTGCCGGACACGCCAAAATCACCTGCCGAGTACACCAGAACCACTTGGCGGACACTCCGGAATCACAGGTCGGGCATGCCAGAACCACCTCTCAGACTTGCCAGAACCATGTTCCGGACACGCCGGTACCACCTGCCGAGTATGCCGGAACCACCTGATCCACTCCCGAGGACCACCTGCTGGACACGCCAAAATCACCTGCTGGCTACGCCAGAACCACTCGGCAGACACTCCGGAATAACCTGCCAGGCATGCCGGAACCACCTATTAGACATGCCAGAAGGACGTGTCGGACACGCCGGAAACACCTACCGGACAGACCGGAACCACCTGCCAGACATCCAGGAACCACCTGCCGAGCACGCCGGAGCTGCGTGCTCGATAGGCCGGAACCACCTGCCAGACAGGCCAAAATCAACAGCTGGCTATGCTAGAAACACCTGGCGGACAGTCCAAAATCACCTGCCTGGCATGCAGGAACCACCTCTCAGACGTAACAGAACCACGTTCCGGACACGCTGGAACCACATCCTGGACAGACTGGAACCACCTGCCGAGCTCGCCGGAACCACCTGCTCGACTGGCAGGACAATCGTGCCGGACACGCCAAAAGAAACTGCCGGCTACACCAGAACCACTTAACCGACACTCCAGAATCACCTGCCTGGCATGCCAGAACCACCTCTCAGACGTGCCAGAAGCACGTGCCGGACATGCCGGAACGACCTACGGGACAGACCGGAACCACCTGCCTGACATGCCGGAACCACCTGCCGAGCACGCCAGAGCCACCTGCTCCCCTTGCCGGAACCACCTGCCAGACAGGCCAAAATCAACAGCTGGCTGTGCGAGAACCACCTGGGGGACAGTCCGGAATCACCTGCCAGCCATGGCGGAACCACCTCTCAGACGTACCAGAACCACGTGCCGGACAATCTGGAAACACGTACTGGACAGACTGGAACCACCTGCCGGCCACGCCTGAACCACCTGCCGAGCACGACGGAACCACCTGCCGGACACGCCAAAATCACCTGCGGGCTACTCCACAACCACTTGGAGGACTCTCCGGGATGACCTGCCGGGCATGCTGGAACCACCTCTCAGACGCGCCAGAACCATGTGGCAGACAGTCCGGAATCACCTGTTGGGCATGTGGAACCACCTCTGAGACGTACCAGAACCACCTGCCGGACACGCCAAAATCACCTGCCGGCTACGCCAGAACCACTTGGCGGACACTCCGGTATCACCTGCCGGGCATGCCAGCACAACCTCTCAGAAGTGCCAGAAGCACGTGCCGGACAGGCCGGAACCATCTCCCGGACAGACTGGAACCACAGGAAACACTCGCCGGAACCACCTGCTTGACTCACCGGTCCCACCTGCAGGACACACCAAAATCACCTGCCCGCTACACCAGAACCACTTGGCGCACAAGCCGGAATCACGTGAAGGGCATGCCGGCACAACCTCACAGACGTGCCAGAACCTCCTGCCGGACACCTCAGAACCACCTGCCAGACAGACCGCAACCACCTGCCGGACACGCCGGAACCACCGGCTCGACCCGCCGGAACCACCGCCGGACATGCAAAATCACCTGCCGGCTACGCCAGAACCACTTGGCAAACAATCCGGAATCACCTGAAGGGCATGCCGGAACCACCTCTCAGACATGCCAGAACCACGTGCCAATGACACCAGAAGCACCTGCCGAGCATGCCGGAACCACCTGCTCGACTCGCCAGAACCACCTGCCAGTCATGCAAAAATCACCTGCCGGCTTCGCCACAACCAGTTGGTGAACACTTCCCCATCACCTGCCGGGCTTGCTGGAACCACCTGCCGGTCACGTCAAAATCACCTGCCAACTACGCCAGAACCACTTGTCGACACTGCGGAAACACCTGTCGGGCCGGCCAGAACTACATCTCAGACGTGCCAGAACCTTGTGCGTGTGATGCCGGAACCACACCCCGAACAGACGGAAACCACCTGCCAGACCCGCCTGAACCACCTGCCGAGCACGCCGGAGCCACCTGTTCGACTCACCGGAAGCACCTGCCAGACAGGCCAAAATCAACAGCTGGCTATGCGAGAACCATCTGGCGGACAGTCCGGAATCACCTGCCGGGCATGCAGGAACCACCTCTCAGATGTAACGGAACCACGAGCCGGACACGCTGGAACCACGTCCTGGACAGACTGGAACCACCTGCCGAGCACTCCGGAACCACCTGCTCGACTCGCACGACCCACGTGCTGGACACGCCAAAATGAACTTTCGGCTACACCAGAACCACTTACCCGACACTCCAGAATCACCTGCCTGGCATGCCAGAACCACGTCTCACACGTTCCAGAAGCACGTGCCGGACATGCCGGAACGACCGATCGGACAGAACGGAACCACCTGCCTGGCATGCCGGAACCACCTGCTGAACATGCCGGAACCACCTGCTCGACTCGCCAGAGCCACCTGCCGGACACGCCAAAATCACCTGCCGGCTACGCCAGAACCACTCGGCAGAGACTCCGGAACCACCTCCAGGACAGACCGGAATCACCTGCCGGACACGCCGGGACCACCTGCTTGACTCGCCAGAACCACCTGCCGGACACGCCAAAATCACCAGCCGGCTACTCCACAACCACTTGTCGAACACTCCAGAATCACCTGCCGGGCATGTTGGAAGCACCTCTCAGACGCGCCAGAACCATGTGGCAGAGAGTCCGGAATCACCTGTTGGGCATGTGGAACCACCTCTGAGACGTACCAGAACCACCTGCCGGACACGCCAAAATCACCTGCCGGCTATGCCAGAACCACTTGGCGGACACTCCGGAATCACCTGCCGGGCATGCCAGAACCAGCTCTCAGAAACACCAGAACCACATGCTGGACACGCCGGAAGCACCTGCTGAGCATGCCTGAGCCACCTGCTCGACTCGCAAGAAACACCTGCCGGACACGCCAAAATCACCTGCCGAGTACGCCAGAACCACTTGGCGGACACTCCGGAATCACAGGTCGGGCATGCCAGAACCACCTCTCAGACTTGCCAGAACCATGTTCCGGACACGCCGGTACCACCTGCCGAGTATGCCGGAACCACCTGATCCACTCCCGAGGACCACCTGCTGGACACGCCAAAATCACCTGCTGGCTACGCCAGAACCACTCGGCAGACACTCCGGAATAACCTGCCAGGCATGCCGGAACCACCTATTAGACATGCCAGAAGGACGTGTCAGACACGCCGGAAACACCTACCGGACAGACCGGAACCACCTGCCAGACATCCAGGAACCACCTGCCGAGCACGCCGGAGCTGCGTGTTCGATAGGCCGGAACCACCTGCCAGACAGGCCAAAATCAACAGCTGGCTATGCTAGAAACACCTGGCGGACAGTCCAAAATCACCTGCCTGGCATGCAGGAACCACCTCTCAGACGTAACAGAACCACGTTCCGGACACGCTGGAACCACATCCTGGACAGACTGGAACCACCTGCCGAGCTCGCCGGAACCACCTGCTCGACTGGCAGGACAATCGTGCCGGACACGCCAAAAGGAACTGCCGGCTACACCAGAACCACTTAACCGACACTCCAGAATCACCTGCCTGGCATGCCAGAACCACCTCTCAGACGTGCCAGAAGCACGTGCCGGACATGCCGGAACGACCTACGGGACAGACCGGAACCACCTGCCTGACATGCCGGAACCACCTGCCGAGCACGCCAGAGCCACCTGCTCCCCTTGCCGGAACCACCTGCCAGACAGGCCAAAATCAACAGCTGGCTGTGCGAGAACCACCTGGGGGACAGTCCGGAATCACCTGCCAGCCATGGCGGAACCACCTCTCAGACGTACCAGAACCACGTGCCGGACAATCTGGAAACACGTACTGGACAGACTGGAACCACCTGCCGGCCACGCCTGAACCACCTGCCGAGCACGACGGAACCACCTGCCGGACACGCCAAAATCACCTGCGGGCTACTCCACAACCACTTGGAGGACTCTCCGGGATGACCTGCCGGGCATGCTGGAACCACCTCTCAGACGCGCCAGAACCATGTGGCAGACAGTCCGGAATCACCTGTTGGGCATGTGGAACCACCTCTGAGACGTACCAGAACCACCTGCCGGACACGCCAAAATCACCTGCCGGCTACGCCAGAACCACTTGGCGGACACTCCGGTATCACCTGCCGGGCATGCCAGCACAACCTCTCAGAAGTGCCAGAAGCACGTGCCGGACAGGCCGGAACCATCTCCCGGACAGACTGGAACCACAGGAAACACTCGCCGGAACCACCTGCTTGACTCACCGGTCCCACCTGCAGGACACACCAAAATCACCTGCCCGCTACACCAGAACCACTTGGCGCACAAGCCGGAATCACGTGAAGGGCATGCCGGCACAACCTCACAGACGTGCCAGAACCTCCTGCCGGACACCTCAGAACCACCTGCCAGACAGACTGCAACCACCTGCCGGACACGCGGGAACCACCGGCTCGACCCGCCGGAACCACTGCCAGACATGCAAAATCACCTGCCGGCTACACCAGAACCACTTGGCAAACAATCCGGAATCACCTGAAGGGCATGCCGGAACCACCTCTCAGACATGCCAGAACCACGTGCCAATGACACCAGAAGCACCTGCCGAGCATGCCGGAACCACCTGCTCGACTCGCCAGAACCACCTGCCAGTCATGCAAAAATCACCTGCCGGCTTCGCCACAACCAGTTGGTGAACACTTCCCCATCACCTGCCGGGCTTGCTGGAACCACCTGCCGGTCACGTCAAAATCACCTGCCAACTACGCCAGAACCACTTGTCGACACTGCGGAAACACCTGTCGGGCCGGCCAGAACTACATCTCAGACGTGCCAGAACCTTGTGCGTGTGATGCCGGAACCACACCCCGAACAGACGGAAACCACCTGCCAGACCCGCCTGAACCACCTGCCGAGCACGCCGGAGCCACCTGTTCGACTCACCGGAAGCACCTGCCAGACAGGCCAAAATCAACAGCTGGCTATGCGAGAACCATCTGGCGGACAGTCCGGAATCACCTGCCGGGCATGCAGGAACCACCTCTCAGATGTAACGGAACCACGAGCCGGACACGCTGGAACCACGTCCTGGACAGACTGGAACCACCTGCCGAGCACTCCGGAACCACCTGCTCGACTCGCACGACCCACGTGCTGGACACGCCAAAATGAACTTTCGGCTACACCAGAACCACTTACCCGACACTCCAGAATCACCTGCCTGGCATGCCAGAACCACGTCTCACACGTTCCAGAAGCACGTGCCGGACATGCCGGAACGACCGATCGGACAGAACGGAACCACCTGCCTGGCATGCCGGAACCACCTGCTGAACACGCCGGAACCACCTGCTCGACTCGCCAGAGCCACCTGCCGGACACGCCAAAATCACCTGCCGGCTACGCCAGAACCACTCGGCAGAGACTCCGGAACCACCTCCAGGACAGACCGGAATCACCTGCCGGACACGCCGGGACCACCTGCTTGACTCGCCAGAACCACCTGCCGGACACGCCAAAATCACCAGCCGGCTACTCCACAACCACTTGTCGAACACTCCAGAATCACCTGCCGGGCATGTTGGAAGCACCTCTCAGACGCGCCAGAACCATGTGGCAGAGAGTCCGGAATCACCTGTTGGGCATGTGGAACCACCTCTGAGACGTACCAGAACCACCTGCCGGACACGCCAAAATCACCTGCCGGCTATGCCAGAACCACTTGGCGGACACTCCAGAATCACCTGCCGGGCATGCCAGAACCAGCTCTCAGAAACACCAGAACCACATGCTGGACACGCCGGAAGCACCTGCTGAGCATGCCTGAGCCACCTGCTCGACTCGCAAGAAACACCTGCCGGACACGCCAAAATCACCTGCCGAGTACGCCAGAACCACTTGGCGGACACTCCGGAATCACAGGTCGGGCATGCCAGAACCACCTCTCAGACTTGCCAGAACCATGTTCCGGACACGCCGGTACCACCTGCCGAGTATGCCGGAACCACCTGATCCACTCCCGAGGACCACCTGCTGGACACGCCAAAATCACCTGCTGGCTACGCCAGAACCACTCGGCAGACACTCCGGAATAACCTGCCAGGCATGCCGGAACCACCTATTAGACATGCCAGAAGGACGTGTCGGACACGCCGGAAACACCTACCGGACAGACCGGAACCACCTGCCAGACATCCAGGAACCACCTGCCGAGCACGCCGGAGCTGCGTGTTCGATAGGCCGGAACCACCTGCCAGACAGGCCAAAATCAACAGCTGGCTATGCTAGAAACACCTGGCGGACAGTCCAAAATCACCTGCCTGGCATGCAGGAACCACCTCTCAGACGTAACAGAACCACGTTCCGGACACGCTGGAACCACATCCTGGACAGACTGGAACCACCTGCCGAGCTCGCCGGAACCACCTGCTCGACTGGCAGGACAATCGTGCCGGACACGCCAAAAGGAACTGCCGGCTACACCAGAACCACTTAACCGACACTCCAGAATCACCTGCCTGGCATGCCAGAACCACCTCTCAGACGTGCCAGAAGCACGTGCCGGACATGCCGGAACGACCTACGGGACAGACCGGAACCACCTGCCTGACATGCCGGAACCACCTGCCGAGCACGCCAGAGCCACCTGCTCCCCTTGCCGGAACCACCTGCCAGACAGGCCAAAATCAACAGCTGGCTGTGCGAGAACCACCTGGGGGACAGTCCGGAATCACCTGCCAGCCATGGCGGAACCACCTCTCAGACGTACCAGAACCACGTGCCGGACAATCTGGAAACACGTACTGGACAGACTGGAACCACCTGCCGGCCACGCCTGAACCACCTGCCGAGCACGACGGAACCACCTGCCGGACACGCCAAAATCACCTGCGGGCTACTCCACAACCACTTGGAGGACTCTCCGGGATGACCTGCCGGGCATGCTGGAACCACCTCTCAGACGCGCCAGAACCATGTGGCAGACAGTCCGGAATCACCTGTTGGGCATGTGGAACCACCTCTGAGACGTACCAGAACCACCTGCCGGACACGCCAAAATCACCTGCCGGCTACGCCAGAACCACTTGGCGGACACTCCGGTATCACCTGCCGGGCATGCCAGCACAACCTCTCAGAAGTGCCAGAAGCACGTGCCGGACAGGCCGGAACCATCTCCCGGACAGACTGGAACCACAGGAAACACTCGCCGGAACCACCTGCTTGACTCACCGGTCCCACCTGCAGGACACACCAAAATCACCTGCCCGCTACACCAGAACCACTTGGCGCACAAGCCGGAATCACGTGAAGGGCATGCCGGCACAACCTCACAGACGTGCCAGAACCTCCTGCCGGACACCTCAGAACCACCTGCCAGACAGACTGCAACCACCTGCCGGACACGCGGGAACCACCGGCTCGACCCGCCGGAACCACTGCCAGACATGCAAAATCACCTGCCGGCTACACCAGAACCACTTGGCAAACAATCCGGAATCACCTGCCGGGCATGCCGGAACCACCTCTCAGACATGCCAGAACCACGTGCCAATGACACCAGAAGCACCTGCCGAGCATGCCGGAACCACCTGCTCGACTCGCCAGAACCACCTGCCAGTCATGCAAAAATCACCTGCCGGCTTCGCCACAACCAGTTGGTGAACACTTCCCCATCACCTGCCGGGCTTGCTGGAACCACCTGCCGGTCACGTCAAAATCACCTGCCAACTACGCCAGAACCACTTGTCGACACTGCGGAAACACCTGTCGGGCCGGCCAGAACTACATCTCAGACGTGCCAGAACCTTGTGCGTGTGATGCCGGAACCACACCCCGAACAGACGGAAACCACCTGCCAGACCCGCCTGAACCACCTGCCGAGCACGCCGGAGCCACCTGTTCGACTCACCGGAAGCACCTGCCAGACAGGCCAAAATCAACAGCTGGCTATGCGAGAACCATCTGGCGGACAGTCCGGAATCACCTGCCGGGCATGCAGGAACCACCTCTCAGATGTAACGGAACCACGAGCCGGACACGCTGGAACCACGTCCTGGACAGACTGGAACCACCTGCCGAGCACTCCGGAACCACCTGCTCGACTCGCACGACCCACGTGCTGGACACGCCAAAATGAACTTTCGGCTACACCAGAACCACTTACCCGACACTCCAGAATCACCTGCCTGGCATGCCAGAACCACGTCTCACACGTTCCAGAAGCACGTGCCGGACATGCCGGAACGACCGATCGGACAGAACGGAACCACCTGCCTGGCATGCCGGAACCACCTGCTGAACACGCCGGAACCACCTGCTCGACTCGCCAGAGCCACCTGCCGGACACGCCAAAATCACCTGCCGGCTACGCCAGAACCACTCGGCAGAGACTCCGGAACCACCTCCAGGACAGACCGGAATCACCTGCCGGACACGCCGGGACCACCTGCTTGACTCGCCAGAACCACCTGCCGGACACGCCAAAATCACCAGCCGGCTACTCCACAACCACTTGTCGAACACTCCAGAATCACCTGCCGGGCATGTTGGAAGCACCTCTCAGACGCGCCAGAACCATGTGGCAGAGAGTCCGGAATCACCTGTTGGGCATGTGGAACCACCTCTGAGACGTACCAGAACCACCTGCCGGACACGCCAAAATCACCTGCCGGCTATGCCAGAACCACTTGGCGGACACTCCGGAATCACCTGCCGGGCATGCCAGAACCAGCTCTCAGAAACACCAGAACCACATGCTGGACACGCCGGAAGCACCTGCTGAGCATGCCTGAGCCACCTGCTCGACTCGCAAGAAACACCTGCCGGACACGCCAAAATCACCTGCCGAGTACGCCAGAACCACTTGGCGGACACTCCGGAATCACAGGTCGGGCATGCCAGAACCACCTCTCAGACTTGCCAGAACCATGTTCCGGACACGCCGGTACCACCTGCCGAGTATGCCGGAACCACCTGATCCACTCCCGAGGACCACCTGCTGGACACGCCAAAATCACCTGCTGGCTACGCCAGAACCACTCGGCAGACACTCCGGAATAACCTGCCAGGCATGCCGGAACCACCTATTAGACATGCCAGAAGGACGTGTCGGACACGCCGGAAACACCTACCGGACAGACCGGAACCACCTGCCAGACATCCAGGAACCACCTGCCGAGCACGCCGGAGCTGCGTGTTCGATAGGCCGGAACCACCTTCCAGACAGGCCAAAATCAACAGCTGGCTATGCTAGAAACACCTGGCGGACAGTCCAAAATCACCTGCCTGGCATGCAGGAACCACCTCTCAGACGTAACAGAACCACGTTCCGGACACGCTGGAACCACATCCTGGACAGACTGGAACCACCTGCCGAGCTCGCCGGAACCACCTGCTCGACTGGCAGGACAATCGTGCCGGACACGCCAAAAGGAACTGCCGGCTACACCAGAACCACTTAACCGACACTCCAGAATCACCTGCCTGGCATGCCAGAACCACCTCTCAGACGTGCCAGAAGCACGTGCCGGACATGCCGGGACGACCTACGGGACAGACCGGAACCACCTGCCTGACATGCCGGAACCACCTGCCGAGCACGCCAGAGCCACCTGCTCCCCTTGCTGGAACCACCTGCCAGACAGGCCAAAATCAACAGCTGGCTGTGCGAGAACCACCTGGGGGACAGTCCGGAATCACCTGCCAGCCATGGCGGAACCACCTCTCAGACGTACCAGAACCATGTGCCGGACAATCTGGAAACACGTACTGGACAGACTGGAACCACCTGCCGGCCACGCCTGAACCACCTGCCGAGCACGACGGAACCACTTGCCGGACACGCCAAAATCACCTGCGGGCTACTCCACAACCACTTGGAGGACTCTCCGGGATGACCTGCCGGGCATGCTGGAACCACCTCTCAGACGCGCCAGAACCATGTGACAGACAGTCCGGAATCACCTGTTGGGCAAGTGGAACCACCTCTGAGACGTACCAGAACCAACTGCCGGACACGCCAAAATCACCTGCCGGCTACGCCAGAACCACTTGGCGGACACTCCGGAATCAGCTGCCGGGCATGCCAGCACAACCTCTCAGAAGTGCCAGAAGCACGTGCCGGACAGGCTGGAACCATCTCCCGGACAGACTGGAACCACAGGAAACACTCGCCGGAACCACCTGCTTGACTCACCGGTCCCACCTGCAGGACACACCAAAATCACCTGCCCGCTACACCAGAACCACTTGGGGCACAAGCCGGAATCACGTGAAGGGCATGCCGGCACAACCTCACAGACGTGCCAGAACCTCCAGCCGGACACCTCAGAACCACCTGCCAGACAGACTGCAACCACCTGCCGGACACGCGGGAACCACCGGCTCGACCCGCCGGAACCACTGCCAGATATGCAAAATCACCTGCCGGCTACACCAGAACCACTTGGCAAACACTCCGGAATCACCTGCCGGGCATGCCGGAACCACCTCTCAGACATGCCAGAACCACGTGCCAATGACACCAGAAGCACCTGCCGAGCATGCCGGAACCACCTGCTCGACTCGCCAGAACCACCTGCCGGACACGCCAAAATCACCTGCCGGCTACGCCACAACCACTCGGCAGACACTCCGGTATCAGCTGCCGGGCATGCCGGAACCACCTCTCAGAGGTGCCAGAACCACATGACAGAGAGACTGGAAGCAACTGCCGAACTCGCCGGAAACACCTGCTGGGCATGCCGGAACCACCTGCCTGACAGTCCAAAATCATATGCCAGCTATGCCAAAACCACTTGGTGGACACTCCAGAATCACCTGGAGGGCATGCCGGAACCACGTCATGGACAGACTGCAAACACCTGCCGGACATGCCGGAAGCACCTTCTCGACTCGCCAGAACCACCTGCCGGACACGCCAAAATCACCTGCCGGCTACGCCAGAACCAATCGGCAGAGACTCAGGAGCCACCTCCAGGACAGACTGGAATCACCTGCCGGACACGCCGGGATCACCTGCTTGACTCGCCAGAACCACCTGCCAGACACGCCAAAATCACCAGCCGGCTACTCCACAACCACTTGTCGGACACTCCAGAATCACCTGCCGGGCATGTGGGAACCACCTCTCAGAGGTGCCACAACAACATGCTGGAGATTGCGGAAGCACCTGCTGAGAAGGCCGGAAGTTCCTGATCCACTCCACAGAACCACCTGCTGGACACACCAAAATGACCTGCCGGCTACGCCACAACCAGTTGGTGAACACTTCGGAAGCAACTGCCGGGCTTGCTGGAAGCACCTGCCGGTCACGCCAATATCACCTGCCAGCTACGCCAGAACCGCTTGGCGGACACTCCGGAAACACCTGTCGGGCCTGCCAGAACCACATCTCAGACGTGCCAGAACCATGTGCCCGAGATGCCGGAACCACACCCCGAACAGACTGAAACCACCTGCCAGACCCGCCTGAACCACCTGCCGAGCACACTGGAACCACCTGCTCGACTCGCCGGAACCACCTACCTGACACGCAAAAACCACCGGCCGGGTATGCCAGAACCACTTGGTGGTCACTCCGGAATCATCTGCCAGACATGCCAGAAGCAGCTCTCAGACACACCAGAACAACCTGCCGGAGACGCCAGAAGCACCTGCTGAGCATGCCTGAGCCACCTGCTCGACTCGCAAGAAACACCTGCCAGACACGCCAAAATCACCTGCCTGCTACACCAGAAGCACTTGGCAGACAAGCCGGAATCACGTGAAGGGCATGCCGTCACAATCTCTCAGACGTGCCAGAACCTCGTGCCGGACACCCCAGAACACCCTGCCGGACAGACCGGAACCACCTGCCGGACACGCCGGAACCACCGGCGCGACGCGCCGGAACCACCCCCGGACATGCAAAATCACCTGCCGGCTACGCCAGAAACACTTGGCGAACACACCGGAATCACCTGCCGGGCATGTCGGAAGCACCTCTCAGACATGTCAGAACCACGTGCCAAGGACACCGGAAGCACCTGCCGAGCACGCCGGAACCACCTGCTCGACTCGCCAGAACCACCCGCCGCACACGCCAAAATCACCTGCCAGGTATGCCAGAACCACTTTGTGGACACTGCGAAATCATCTGCCGGACATGCCAGAACCAGCTCTCAGACACCCCAGAACCACATGCCGGACACGCCGGAAGCACCTGCTGAGCATGCCTGAGCCACCTGCTCGACTCGCAAGAAACACCTGCCGGACACGCCAAAATCACCTGCCGAGTACGCCAGAACCACTTGGCGGACACTCCGGAATCACAGGTCGGGCATGCCGGAACCACCTCTCAGACTTGCCAGAACCATGTTCCGGACACGCCGGTACCACCTGCCGAGTATGCCGGAACCACCTGATCCACTCCCGAGAACCACCTGCTGGACACGCCAAAATCACCTGCTGGCTACGCCAGAAACACTCGGCAGACACTCCGGAATAACCTGCCGGGCATGCCGGAACCACCTCTTAGACATGCCAGAAGGACGTGTCGGACACGCCGGAAACACCTACCGGACAGACCGGAACCACCTGCCAGACATCCCGGAACCACCTGCCGAGCACGCCGGAGCCGCCTGCTCGATAAGCCGGAACCACCTGCCAGACAGGCCAAAATCAACAGCTGGCTATGCTAGAAACACCTGGCGGACAGTCCAAAATCACCTGCCTGGCATGCAGGAACCACCTCTCAGACGTAACAGAACCACGTTCCGGACACACTGGAATCACATCCTGGACAGACTGGAACCACCTGCCGAGCACTCCGGAACCACCTGCTCGACTCGCACGACCCACGTGCTGGACACGCCAAAATGAACTTTCGGCTACACCAGAACCACTTACCCGACACTCCAGAATCACCTGCCTGGCATGCCAGAACCACCTCTCACACGTTCCAGAAGCACGTGCCGGACATGCCGGAACGACCGATCGGACAGAACGGAACCACCTGCCAGACACGCCGGAACCACCTGCTGAACACGCCACAGCCACCTGCTCAACTCGCCGGATCCACCGGCCGGACAGGCCAATATCAACTGCTGGCTATGCCAGAACCACCTGGGGGACAGTCCGGAATCACCTGCCAGCCATGGCGGAACCACCTCTCAGACGTACAAGAACCACGTGCCGGACAAGCTGGAAACGCTTACTGGACAGACTGGAACCACCTGCCGGCCACGCCTGAACCACCTGCCGAGCACGATGGAACCACCTGCCGGACACGCCAAAATCACCTGCGGGGTACACCAGAACCACTTGGAGAACTCTCCGGGATGACCTGCCGGGCATGCTGGAACCACCTCTCAGACGTAGCAGAAGCACGTGGCGGACACCCCAGCACAACCTGCCGGACAGACCGCAACCACCTGCCGGACAGGCCGGAACCACCGGCTCGACCCGCCGGAACCACCGCCGGACATGCAAAATCACCTGCCGGCTACGCCAGAACCACTTGGTGAACACTCCGGAATCACCTGCCGGGCATGCCGGAACCACCTCTCAGACATGCCAGAACCACGTGCCAATGACCCCGGAAGCACCCGCCGAGCACGCCGGAACCACCTGCTCGACTCGCCAGAACCACCTGCCGGACACGCCAAAATCACCTGCCGGCTACGCCACAACCACTCGGCAGACACTCCGGTATCAGCTGCCGGGCATGCCGGAACCACCTCTCAGAGGTGCCAGAACCACATGACGGAGAGACTGGAAGCAACTGCCGAACTCGCCTGAAGCACCTGCTGGACATGCCGCAACCACCTGCCTGACAGTCCAAAATCATATGCCGGCTATGCCAAAACCACTTGGTGGACACTCCAGAATCACCTGGAGGGCATGCCGGAACCACGTCATGGACAGACTGCAAACACCTGCCGCACACGCCGGAAGCACCTGCTCGACTCGCCAGAACCACCTGCCGGACACGCCAAAATCACCTGCCGGCTACGCCACAACCAGTTGTTGAACACTTCGGAATCACCTGCCGTGCTTGCCGGAACCACCTGCCGGTCACGCCAAAATCACCTGCCGGCTACGCCAAAACCACTCGGCAGAGACTCCGGAACCACCTCCAGGACAGACCAGAATCAACTGCCGGACATGCCGGAACCACCTGCTCGACTCACCAGAGCCACCTGCCGGACACGCCAAAATCACCTGCCGGCTACGCCAGAACCACTCGGCAGAGACTCCGGAACCACCTCCAGGACAGACCGGAATCACCTGCCGGACACGCCGGGACCACCTGCTTGACTCGCCAGAACCACCTGCCGGACACGCCAAAATCACCAGCCGGCTACTCCACAACCACTTGTCGAACACTCCAGAATCACCTGCCGGGCATGTTGGAAGCACCTCTCAGACGCGCCAGAACCATGTGGCAGAGAGTCCGGAATCACCTGTTGGGCATGTGGAACCACCTCTGAGACGTACCAGAACCACCTGCCGGACACGCCAAAATCACCTGCCGGCTATGCCAGAACCACTTGGCGGACACTCCGGAATCACCTGCCGGGCATGCCAGAACCAGCTCTCAGAAACACCAGAACCACATGCTGGACACGCCGGAAGCACCTGCTGAGCATGCCTGAGCCACCTGCTCGACTCGCAAGAAACACCTGCCGGACACGCCAAAATCACCTGCCGAGTACGCCAGAACCACTTGGCGGACACTCCGGAATCACAGGTCGGGCATGCCAGAACCACCTCTCAGACTTGCCAGAACCATGGTCCGGACACGCCGGTACCACCTGCCGAGTATGCCGGAACCACCTGATCCACTCCCGAGAACCACCTGCTGGACACGCCAAAATCACCTGCTGGCTACGCCAGAACCACTCGGCAGACACTCCGGAATAACCTGCCAGGCATGCCGGAACCACCTATTAGACATGCCAGAAGGACGTGTCGGACACGCCGGAAACACCTACCGGACAGACCGGAACCACCTGCCAGACATCCAGGAACCACCTGCCGAGCACGCCGGAGCTGCGTGCTCGATAGTCCGGAACCACCTGCCAGACAGGCCAAAATCAACAGCTGGCTATGCTAGAAACACCTGGCGGACAGTCCAAAATCACCTGCCTGGCATGCAGGAACCACCTCTCAGACGTAACAGAACCACATGACAGAGAGACTGGAAGCAACTGCCGAACTCGCCGGAAACACCTGCTGGACATGCCGGAACCACCTACCTGACAGTCCAAAATCATATGCCGGCTATGCCAAAACCACTTGGTGGACACTCCAGAATCACCTGGAGGGCATGCCGGAACCACATCATGGACAGACTGCAAACACCTGCCGGACACGCCGGAAGCACCTGCTCGACTCGCCAGAACCACCTGCCGGACACGCCAAAATCACCTGCCGGCTACGCCAGAACCAATCGGCAGAGACTCCGGAGCCACCTCCACGACAGACCGGAATCACCTGCCGGACACGCCGGGACCACCTGCTTGACTCGCCAGAACCACCTGCCGGACACGCCAAAATCACCAGCCGGCTACTCCACAACCACTTGTCGTACACTCCAGAATCACCTGCCGGGCATGTGGGAACCACCTCTCAGAGGTGCCACAACAACATGCTGGAGATTGCAGAAGCACCTGCTGAGAAGGCCGGAAGTTCCTGATCCACTCCACAGAACCACCTGCTGGACACACCAAAATGACCTGCCGGCTACGCCACAACCAGTTGGTGAACACTTCGGAATCAACTGCCGGGCTTGCTGGAAGCACCTGCCGGTCACGCCAATATCACCTGCCAGCTACGCCAGAACCGCTTGGCGGACACTCCGGAAACACCTGTCGGGCCTGCCAGAACCACATCTCAGACGTGCCAGAACCATGTGCCCGAGATGCCGGAACCACACCCCGAACAGACTGAAACCACCTGCCAGACCCGCCTGAACCACCTGCCGAGCACACTGGAACCACCTGCTCGACTCGCCGGAACCACCTACCTGACACGCAAAAACCACCGGCCGGGTATGCCAGAACCACTTGGTGGTCACTCCGGAATCATCTGCCAGACATGCCAGAAGCAGCTCTCAGACACACCAGAACAACCTGCCGGAGACGCCAGAAGCACCTGCTGAGCATGCCTGAGCCACCTGCTCGACTCGCAAGAAACACCTGCCACACATGCCAAAATCACCTGCCTGCTACACCAGAAGCACTTGGCAGACAAGCCGGAATCACGTGAAGGGCATGCCGTCACAATCTCTCAGACGTGCCAGAACCTCGTGCCGGACACCCCAGAACACCCTGCCGGACAGACCGGAACCACCTGCCGGACACGCCGGAACCACCGGCGCGACTCGCCGGAACCACCCCCGGACATGCAAAATCACCTGCCGGCTACGCCAGAACCACTTGGCGAACACTCCGGAATCACCTGCCGGGCATGCCGGAACCACCTCTCAGACATGCCAGAACCACGTGCCAATGACCCCGGAAACACCTGTCGAGCACGCCGGAACCACCTGCTCGACTCGCCAGAACCACCTGCCGGACACGCCAAAATCACCTGCCGGCTACGCCACAACCACTCGGCAGGCACTCCGGTATCAGCTGCCGGGCATGCCGGAACCACCTCTCAGAGGTGCCAGAACCACATGCCGGAGAGACTGGAAGCAACTGCCGAACTCGCCGGAAACACCTGCTGGACATGCCGGAACCACCTGCCTGACAGTCCAAAATCATATGCCGGCTATGCCAAAACCACTTGGTGGACGCTCCAGAATCTCCTGGAGGGCATGCCGGAACCACGTCATGGACAGACTGCAAACACCTGCCAGACACGCCAGAACCACCTTCTCGAGTCGCCAGAACCACCTGCCGGACACGCCAAAATCACCTGCCGGCTACGCCACAACCAGTTGGTGAACACTTCGGAATCACCTGCCGCGCTTGCCGGAACCACCTGCCGGTCACGCCAAAATCACCTGCCGGCTACGCCAGAACCACTCGGCAGAGACTCCGGAACCACCTCCAGGACAGACGAGAATCACCTGCCGGACATGCCGGAACCACCTGCTCGACTCGCCAGAGCCACCTGCCGGACACGCCAAAATCACCTGCCGGCTACGCCAGAACCACTCGGCAGAGACTCCGGAACCACCTCCAGGACAGACCGGAATCACCTGCCGGACACGCCGGGACCACCTGCTTGACTCGCCAGAACCACCTGCCGGACACGCCAAAATCACCAGCCGGCTACTCCACAACCACTTGTCGAACACTCCAGAATCACCTGCCGGGCATGTTGGAAGCACCTCTCAGACGCGCCAGAACCATGTGGCAGAGAGTCCGGAATCACCTGTTGGGCATGTGGAACCACCTCTGAGACGTACCAGAACCACCTGCCGGACACGCCAAAATCACCTGCCGGCTATGCCAGAACCACTTGGCGGACACTCCGGAATCACCTGCCGGGCATGCCAGAACCAGCTCTCAGAAACACCAGAACCACATGCTGGACACGCCGGAAGCACCTGCTGAGCATGCCTGAGCCACCTGCTCGACTCGCAAGAAACACCTGCCGGACACGCCAAAATCACCTGCCGAGTACGCCAGAACCACTTGGCGGACACTCCGGAATCACAGGTCGGGCATGCCGGAACCACCTCTCAGACTTGCCAGAACCATGGTCCGGACACGCCGGTACCACCTGCCGAGTATGCCGGAACCACCTGATCCACTCCCGAGGACCACCTGCTGGACACGCCAAAATCACCTGCTGGCTACGCCAGAACCACTCGGCAGACACTCCAGAATAACCTGCCAGGCATGCCGGAACCACCTATTAGACATGCCAGAAGGACGTGTCGGACACGCCGGAAACACCTACCGGACAGACCGGAACCACCTGCCAGACATCCCGGAACCACCTGCCGAGCACGCCGGAGCTGCGTGCTCGATAGGCCGGAACCACCTGCCAGACAGGCCAAAATCAACAGCTGGCTATGCTAGAAACACCTGGCGGACAGTCCAAAATCACCTGCCTGGCATGCAGGAACCACCTCTCAGACGTAACAGAACCACGTTCCGGACACGCTGGAACCACATCCTGGACAGACTGAACCACCTGCCGAGCTCGCCGGAACCACCTGCTCGACTGGCAGGACAATCGTGCCGGACACGCCAAAAGGAACTGCCGGCTACACCAGAACCACTTAACCGACACTCCAGAATCACCTGCCTGGCATGCCAGAACCACCTCTCAGACGTGCCAGAAGCACGTGCCGGACATGCCGGGACGACCTACGGGACAGACCGGAACCACCTGCCTGACATGCCGGAACCACCTGCCGAGCACGCCAGAGCCACCTGCTCCCCTTGCCGGAACCACCTGCCAGACAGGCCAAAATCAACAGCTGGCTGTGCGAGAACCACCTGGGGGACAGTCCGGAATCACCTGCCAGCCATGGCGGAACCACCTCTCAGACGTACCAGAACCACGTGCCGGACAATCTGGAAACACGTACTGGACAGACTGGAACCACCTGCCGGCCACGCCTGAACCACCTGCCGAGCACGACGGAACCACCTGCCGGACACGCCAAAATCACCTGCGGGCTACTCCACAACCACTTGGAGGACTCTCCGGGATGACCTGCCGGGCATGCTGGAACCACCTCTCAGACGCGCCAGAACCATGTGGCAGACAGTCCGGAATCACCTGTTGGGCATGTGGAACCACCTCTGAGACGTACCAGAACCAACTGCCGGACACGCCAAAATCACCTGCCGGCTACGCCAGAACCACTTGGCGGACACTCCGGAATCACCTGCCGGGCATGCCAGCACAACCTCTCAGAAGTGCCAGAAGCACGTGCCGGACAGGCCGGAACCATCTCCCGGACAGACTGGAACCACAGGAAACACTCGCCGGAACCACCTGCTTGACTCACCGGTCCCACCTGCAGGACACACCAAAATCACCTGCCCGCTACACCAGAACCACTTGGCGCACAAGCCGGAATCACGTGAAGGGCATGCCGGCACAACCTCACAGACGTGCCAGAACCTCCTGCCGGACACCTCAGAACCACCTGCCAGACAGACTGCAACCACCTGCCGGACACGCGGGAACCACCGGCTCGACCCGCCGGAACCACTGCCAGACATGCAAAATCACCTGCCGGCTACACCAGAACCACTTGGCAAACAATCCGGAATCACCTGAAGGGCATGCCGGAACCACCTCTCAGACATGCCAGAACCACGTGCCAATGACACCAGAAGCACCTGCCGAGCATGCCGGAACCACCTGCTCGACTCGCCAGAACCACCTGCCAGTCATGCAAAAATCACCTGCCGGCTTCGCCACAACCAGTTGGTGAACACTTCCCCATCACCTGCCGGGCTTGCTGGAACCACCTGACGGTCACGTCAAAATCACCTGCCAACTACGCCAGAACCACTTGTCGACACTGCGGAAACACCTGTCGGGCCGGCCAGAACTACATCTCAGACGTGCCAGAACCTTGTGCGTGTGATGCCGGAACCACACCCCGAACAGACGGAAACCACCTGCCAGACCCGCCTGAACCACCTGCCGAGCACGCCGGAGCCACCTGTTCGACTCACCGGAAGCACCTGCCAGACAGGCCAAAATCAACAGCTGGCTATGCGAGAACCATCTGGCGGACAGTCCGGAATCACCTGCCGGGCATGCAGGAACCACCTCTCAGATGTAACGGAACCACGAGCCGGACACGCTGGAACCACGTCCTGGACAGACTGGAACCACCTGCCGAGCACTCCGGAACCACCTGCTCGACTCGCACGACCCATGTGCTGGACACGCCAAAATGAACTTTCGGCTACACCAGAACCACTTACCCGACACTCCAGAATCACCTGCCTGGCATGCCAGAACCACCTCTCACACGTTCCAGAAGCACGTGCCGGACATGCCGGAACGACCGATCGGACAGAACGGAACCACCTGCCAGACACGCCGGAACCACCTGTTGAACACGCCACAGCCACCTGCTCGACTCGCCGGATCCACCGGCCGGACAGGCCAATATCAACTGCTGGCTATGCCAGAACCACCTGGGGGACAGTCCGGAATCACCTGCCAGCCATGGCGGAACCACCTCTCAGACGTACAAGAACCACGTGCCGGACAAGCTGGAAACACTTACTGGACAGACTGGAACCACCTGCCGGCCACTCCTGAACCACCTGCCGAGCACGATGGAACCACCTGCCGGACACGCCAAAATCACCTGCGGGGTACACCAGAACCACTTGGAGAACTCTCCGGGATGACCTGCCGGGCATGCTGGAACCACCTCTCAGACGTACCAGAAGCACGTGGCGGACACCCCAGCACCACCTGCCGGACAGACCGCAACCACCTGCCGGACAGGCCGGAACCACCGGCTCGACCCGCCGGAACCACCGCCAGACATGCAAAATCACCTGCCGGCTACGCCAGAACCACTTGGCGAACACTCCGGAATCACCTGCCGGGCATGCCGGAACCACCTCTCAGACATGCCAGAACCACGTGCCAATGACCCCGGAAGCATCTGTCGAGCACACCGGAACCACCTGCTCGACTCGCCAGAACCACCTGCCGGACACGCCAAAATCACCTGCCGGCTACGCCACAACCACTCGGCAGGCACTCCGGTATCAGCTGCCGGGCATGCCGGAACCACCTCTCAGAGGTGCCAGAACCACATGCCGGAGAGACTGGAAGCAACTGCCGAACTCGCCGGAAACACCTGCTGGACATGCCGGAACCACCTGCCTGACAGTCCAAAATCATATGCCGGCTATGCCAAAACCACTTGGTGGACGCTCCAGAATCTCCTGGAGGGCATGCCGGAACCACGTCATGGACAGACTGCAAACACCTGCCAGACACGCCAGAACCACCTTCTCGAGTCGCCAGAACCACCTGCCGGACACGCCAAAATCACCTGCCGGCTACGCCACAACCAGTTGGTGAACACTTTGGAATCACCTGCCGCGCTTGCCGGAACCACCTGCCGGTCACGCCAAAATCTCCTGCCGAGTACGCCAGAACCACTTGGCGGACACTCCGGAATCACAGGTCGGGCATGCCAGAACCACCTCTCAGACTTGCCAGAACCATGGTCCGGACACGCCGGTACCACCTGCTGAGTATGCCGGAACCACCTGATCCACTCCCGAGGACCACCTGCTGGACACGCCAAAATCACCTGCTGGCTACGCCAGAACCACTCGGCAGACACTCCGGAATAACCTGCCAGGCATGCCGGAACCACCTATTAGACATGCCAGAAGGACGTGTCGGACACGCCGGAAACACCTACCGGACAGACCGGAACCACCTGCCAGACATCCAGGAACCACCTGCCGAGCACGCCGGAGCTGCGTGCTCGATAGGCCGGAACCACCTTCCAGACAGGCCAAAATCAACAGCTGGCTATGCTAGAAACACCTGGCGGACAGTCCAAAATCACCTGCCTGGCATGCAGGAACCACCTCTCAGACGTAACAGAACCACGTTCCGGACACGCTGGAACCACATCCTGGACAGACTGGAACCACCTGCCGAGCTCGCCGGAACCACCTGCTCGACTGGCAGGACAATCGTGCCGGACACGCCAAAAGGAACTGCCGGCTACACCAGAACCACTTAACCGACACTCCAGAATCACCTGCCTGGCATGCCAGAACCACCTCTCAGACGTGCCAGAAGCACGTGCCGGACATGCCGGAACGACCTACGGGACAGACCGGAACCACCTGCCTGACATGCCGGAACCACCTGCCGAGCACGCCAGAGCCACCTGCTCCCCTTGCCGGAACCACCTGCCAGACAGGCCAAAATCAACAGCTGGCTGTGCGAGAACCACCTGGGGGACAGTCCGGAATCACCTGCCAGCCATGGCGGAACCACCTCTCAGACGTACCAGAACCACGTGCCGGACAATCTGGAAACACGTACTGGACAGACTGGAACCACCTGCCGGCCACGCCTGAACCACCTGCCGAGCACGACGGAACCACCTGCCGGACACGCCAAAATCACCTGCGGGCTACTCCACAACCACTTGGAGGACTCTCCGGGATGACCTGCCGGGCATGCTGGAACCACCTCTCAGACGCGCCAGAACCATGTGGCAGACAGTCCGGAATCACCTGTTGGGCATGTGGAACCACCTCTGAGACGTACCAGAACCACCTGCCGGACACGCCAAAATCACCTGCCGGCTACGCCAGAACCACTTGGCGGACACTCCGGAATCACCTGCCGGGCATGCCAGCACAACCTCTCAGAAGTGCCAGAAGCACGTGCCGGACAGGCCGGAACCATCTCCCGGACAGACTGGAACCACAGGAAACACTCGCCGGAACCACCTGCTTGACTCACCGGTCCCACCTGCAGGACACACCAAAATCACCTGCCCGCTACACCAGAACCACTTGGCGCACAAGCCGGAATCACGTGAAGGGCATGCCGGCACAACCTCACAGACGTGCCAGAACCTCCTGCCGGACACCTCAGAACCACCTGCCAGACAGACTGCAACCACCTGCCGGACACGCGGGAACCACCGGCTCGACCCGCCGGAACCACTGCCAGACATGCAAAATCACCTGCCGGCTACACCAGAACCACTTGGCAAACAATCCGGAATCACCTGAAGGGCATGCCGGAACCACCTCTCAGACATGCCAGAACCACGTGCCAATGACACCAGAAGCACCTGCCGAGCATGCCGGAACCACCTGCTCGACTCGCCAGAACCACCTGCCAGTCATGCAAAAATCACCTGCCGGCTTCGCCACAACCAGTTGGTGAACACTTCCCCATCACCTGCCGGGCTTGCTGGAACCACCTGACGGTCACGTCAAAATCACCTGCCAACTACGCCAGAACCACTTGTCGACACTGCGGAAACACCTGTCGGGCCAGCCAGAACTACATCTCAGACGTGCCAGAACCTTGTGCGTGTGATGCCGGAACCACACCCCGAACAGACGGAAACCACCTGCCAGACCCGCCTGAACCACCTGCCGAGCACGCCGGAGCCACCTGTTCGACTCACGGGAAGCACCTGCCAGACAGGCCAAAATCAACAGCTGGCTATGCGAGAACCATCTGGCGGACAGTCCGGAATCACCTGCCGGGCATGCAGGAACCACCTCTCAGATGTAACGGAACCACGAGCCGGACACGCTGGAACCACGTCCTGGACAGACTGGAACCACCTGCCGAGCACTCCGGAACCACCTGCTCGACTCGCACGACCCACGTGCTGGACACGCCAAAATGAACTTTCGGCTACACCAGAACCACTTACCCGACACTCCAGAATCACCTGCCTGGCATGCCAGAACCACCTCTCACACGTTCCAGAAGCACGTGCCGGACATGCCCGAACGACCTATCGGACAGAACGGAACCACCTGCCAGACACGCCGGAACCACCTGCTGAACACGCCACAGCCACCTGCTCGACTCGCCGGATCCACCGGCCGGACAGGCCAATATCAACTGCTGGCTATGCCAGAACCACCTGGGGGACAGTCCGGAATCACCTGCCAGCCATGGCGGAACCACCTCTCAGACGTACAAGAACCACGTGCCGGACAAGCTGGAAACACTTACTGGACAGACTGGAACCACCTGCCGGCCACGCCTGAACCACCTGCCGAGCACGATGGAACCACCTGCCGGACACGCCAAAATCACCTGCGGGGTACACCAGAACCACTTGGAGAACTCTCCGGGATGACCTGCCGGGCATGCTGGAACCACCTCTCAGACGTACCAGAAGCACGTGGCGGACACCCCAGCACCACCTGCCGGACAGACCGCAACCACCTGCCGGACAGGCCGGAACCACCGGCTCGACCCGCCGGAACCACCGCCGGACATGCAAAATCACCTGCCGGCTACGCCAGAACCACTTGGCGAACACTCCGGAATCACCTGCCGGGCATGCCGGAACCACCTCTCAGACATGCCAGAACCACGTGCCAATGACCCCGGAAGCACCTGTCGAGCACACCGTAACCACCTGCTCGACTCGCGAGAACCACCTGCCGGACACGCCAAAATCACCTGCCGGCTACGCCACAACCACTCGGCAGGCACTCCGGTATCAGCTGCCGGGCATGCCGGAACCACCTCTCAGAGGTGCCAGAACCACATGCCGGAGAGACTGGAAGCAACTGCCGAACTCGCCGGAAACACCTGCTGGACATGCCGGAACCACCTGCCTGACAGTCCAAAATCATATGCCGGCTATGCCAAAACCACTTGGTGGACGCTCCAGAATCTCCTGGAGGGCATGCCGGAACCACGTCATGGACAGACTGCAAACACCTGCCAGACACGCCAGAACCACCTTCTCGAGTCGCCAGAACCACCTGCCGGACACGCCAAAATCACCTGCCGGCTACGCCACAACCAGTTGGTGAACACTTCGGAATCACCTGTCGCGCTTGCCGGAACCACCTGCCGGTCACGCCAAAATCACCTGCCGGCTACGCCAGAACCACTCGGCAGAGACTCCGGAACCACCTCCAGCACAGACCGGAATCACCTGCCGGACACGCCGGGACCACCTGCTTGACTCGCCAGAACCACCTGCCGGACACGCCAAAATCACCAGCCGGCTACTCCACAACCACTTGTCGAACACTCCAGAATCACCTGCCGGGCATGTTGGAAGCACCTCTCAGACGCGCCAGAACCATGTGGCAGAGAGTCCGGAATCACCTGTTGGGCATGTGGAACCACCTCTGAGACGTACCAGAACCACCTGCCGGACACGCCAAAATCACCTGCCGGCTATGCCAGAACCACTTGGCGGACACTCCGGAATCACCTGCCGGGCATGCCAGAACCAGCTCTCAGAAACACCAGAACCACATGCTGGACACGCCGGAAGCACCAGCTGAACATGCCTGAGCCACCTGCTCGACTCGCAAGAAACACCTGCCGGACATGCCAAAATCACCTGCCGAGTACGCCAGAACCACTTGGCGGACACTCCGGAATCACAGGTCGGGCATGCCAGAACCACCTCTCAGACTTGCCAGAACCATGGTCCGGACACGCCTGTACCACCTGCCGAGTATGCCGGAACCACCTGATCCACTCCCGAGGACCACCTGCTGGACACGCCAAAATCACCTGCTGGCTACGCCAGAACCACTCGGCAGACACTCCGGAATAACCTGCCAGGCATGCCGGAACCACCTATTAGACATGCCAGAAGGACGTGTCGGACACGCCGGAAACACCTACCGGACAGACCGGAACCACCTGCCAGACATCCAGGAACCACCTGCCGAGCACGCCGGAGCTGCGTGCTCGATAGGCCGGAACCACCTGCCAGACAGGCCAAAATCAACAGCTGGCTATGCTAGAAACACCTGGCGGACAGTCCAAAATCACCTGCCTGGCATGCAGGAACCACCTCTCAGACGTAACAGAACCACGTTCCGGACACGCTGGAACCACATCCTGGACAGACTGGAACCACCTGCCGAGCTCGCCGGAACCACCTGCTCGACTGGCAGGACAATCGTGCCGGACACGCCAAAAGGAACTGCCGGCTACACCAGAACCACTTAACCGACACTCCAGAATCACCTGCCTGGCATGCCAGAACCACCTCTCAGACGTGCCAGAAGCACGTGCCGGACATGCCGGAACGACCTACGGGACAGACCGGAACCACCTGCCTGACATGCCGGAACCACCTGCCGAGCACGCCAGAGCCACCTGCTCCCCTTGCCGGAACCACCTGCCAGACAGGCCAAAATCAACAGCTGGCTGTGCGAGAACCACCTGGGGGACAGTCCGGAATCACCTGCCAGCCATGGCGGAACCACCTCTCAGACGTACCAGAACCACGTGCCGGACAATCTGGAAACACGTACTGGACAGACTGGAACCACCTGCCGGCCACGCCTGAACCACCTGCCGAGCACGACGGAACCACCTGCCGGACACGCCAAAATCACCTGCGGGCTACTCCACAACCACTTGGAGGACTCTCCGGGATGACCTGCCGGGCATGCTGGAACCACCTCTCAGACGCGCCAGAACCATGTGGCAGACAGTCCGGAATCACCTGTTGGGCATGTGGAACCACCTCTGAGACGTACCAGAACCACCTGCCGGACACGCCAAAATCACCTGCCGGCTACGCCAGAACCACTTGGCGGACACTCCGGAATCACCTGCCGGGCATGCCAGCACAACCTCTCAGAAGTGCCAGAAGCACGTGCCGGACAGGCCGGAACCATCTCCCGGACAGACTGGAACCACAGGAAACACTCGCCGGAACCACCTGCTTGACTCACCGGTCCCACCTGCAGGACACACCAAAATCACCTGCCCGCTACACCAGAACCACTTGGCGCACAAGCCGGAATCACGTGAAGGGCATGCCGGCACAACCTCACAGACGTGCCAGAACCTCCTGCCGGACACCTCAGAACCACCTGCCAGACAGACTGCAACCACCTGCCGGACACGCGGGAACCACCGGCTCGACCCGCCGGAACCACTGCCAGACATGCAAAATCACCTGCCGGCTACACCAGAACCACTTGGCAAACAATCCGGAATCACCTGAAGGGCATGCCGGAACCACCTCTCAGACATGCCAGAACCACGTGCCAATGACACCAGAAGCACCTGCCGAGCATGCCGGAACCACCTGCTCGACTCGCCAGAACCACCTGCCAGTCATGCAAAAATCACCTGCCGGCTTCGCCACAACCAGTTGGTGAACACTTCCCCATCACCTGCCGGGCTTGCTGGAACCACCTGCCGGTCACGTCAAAATCACCTGCCAACTACGCCAGAACCACTTGTCGACACTGCGGAAACACCTGTCGGGCCGGCCAGAACTACATCTCAGACGTGCCAGAACCTTGTGCGTGTGATGCCGGAACCACACCCCGAACAGACGGAAACCACCTGCCAGACCCGCCTGAACCACCTGCCGAGCACGCCGGAGCCACCTGTTCGACTCACCGGAAGCACCTGCCAGACAGGCCAAAATCAACAGCTGGCTATGCGAGAACCATCTGGCGGACAGTCCGGAATCACCTGCCGGGCATGCAGGAACCACCTCTCAGATGTAACGGAACCACGAGCCGGACACGCTGGAACCACGTCCTGGACAGACTGGAACCACCTGCCGAGCACTCCGGAACCACCTGCTCGACTCGCACGACCCACGTGCTGGACACGCCAAAATGAACTTTCGGCTACACCAGAACCACTTACCCGACACTCCAGAATCACCTGCCTGGCATGCCAGAACCACCTCTCACACGTTCCAGAAGCACGTGCCGGACATGCCGGAACGACCGATCGGACAGAACGGAACCACCTGCCAGACACGCCGGAACCACCTGTTGAACACGCCACAGCCACCTGCTCGACTCGCCGGATCCACAGGCCGGGCAGGCCAATATCAACTGCTGGCTATGCCAGAACCACCTGGGGGACAGTCCGGAATCACCTGCCAGCCATGGCGGAACCACCTCTCAGACGTACGAGAACCACGTGCCGGACAAGCTCGAAACACTTACTGGACAGACTGGAACCACCTGCCGGCCACGCCTGAACCACCTGCCGAGCACGACGGAACCACCTGCCGGACACGCCAAAATCACCTGCGGGGTACACCAGAACCACTTGGAGAACTCTCCGGGATGACCTGCCGGGCATGCTGGAACCACCTCTCAGACGTACCAGAAGCACGTGTCGGACACCCCAGCACCACCTGCCGGACAGACCGCAACCACCTGCCGGACAGGCCGGAACCACCGGCTCGACCCGACGGAACCACCGCCAGACATGCAAAATCACCTGCCGGCTACGCCAGAACCACTTGGCGAACACTCCGGAATCACCTGCCGGGCATGCCGGAACCACCTCTCAGACATGCCAGAACCACGTGCCAATGACCCCGGAAGCACCTGTCGAGCACGCCGGAACCACCTGCTCGACTCGCCAGAACCACCTGCCGGACACGCCAAAATCACCTGCCGGCTACGCCACAACCACTCGGCAGGCACTCCGGTATCAGCTGCCGGGCATGCCGGAACCACCTCTCAGAGGTGCCAGAACCACATGCCGGAGAGACTGGAAGCAACTGCCGAACTCGCCGGAAACACCTGCTGGACATGCCGGAACCACCTGCCTGACAGTCCAAAATCATATGCCGGCTATGCCAAAACCACTTGGTGGACGCTCCAGAATCTCCTGGAGGGCATGCCGGAACCACGTCATGGACAGACTGCAAACACCTGCCAGACACGCCAGAACCACCTTCTCGAGTCGCCAGAACCACCTGCCGGACACGCCAAAATCACCTGCCGGCTACGCCACAACCAGTTGGTGAACACTTCGGAATCACCTGCCGCGCTTGCCGGAACCACCTGCCGGTCACGCCAAAATCACCTGCCGGCTACGCCAGAACCACTCGGCAGAGACTCCGGAACCACCTCCAGGACAGACCAGAATCACCTGCCGGACATGCCGGAACCACCTGCTCGACTCGCCAGAGCCACCTGCCGGACACGCCAAAATCACCTGCCGGCTACGCCAGAACCACTCGGCAGAGACTCCGGAACCACCTCCAGCACAGACCGGAATCACCTGCCGGACACGCCGGGACCACCTGCTTGACTCGCCAGAACCACCTGCCGGACACGCCAAAATCACCAGCCGGCTACTCCACAACCACTTGTCGAACACTCCAGAATCACCTGCCGGGCATGTTGGAATCACCTCTCAGACGCGCCAGAACCATGTGGCAGAGAGTCCGGAATCACCTGTTGGGCATGTGGAACCACCTCTGAGACGTACCAGAACCACCTGCCGGACACGCCAAAATCACCTGCCGGCTATGCCAGAACCACTTGGCGGACACTCCGGAATCACCTGCCGGGCATGCCAGAACCAGCTCTCAGAAACACCAGAACCACATGCTGGACACGCCGGAAGCACCAGCTGAACATGCCTGAGCCACCTGCTCGACTCGCAAGAAACACCTGCCGGACATGCCAAAATCACCTGCCGAGTACGCCAGAACCACTTGGCGGACACTCCGGAATCACAGGTCGGGCATGCCAGAACCACCTCTCAGACTTGCCAGAACCATGTTCCGGACACGCCTGTACCACCTGCCGAGTATGCCGGAACCACCTGATCCACTCCCGAGGACCACCTGCTGGACACGCCAAAATCACCCGCTGGCTACGCCAGAACCACTCGGCAGACACTCCGGAATAACCTGCCAGGCATGCCGGAACCACCTATTAGACATGCCAGAAGGACGTGTCGGACACGCCGGAAACACCTACCGGACAGACCGGAACCACCTGCCAGACATCCAGGAACCACCTGCCGAGCACGCCGGAGCTGCGTGCTCGATAGGCCGGAACCACCTGCCAGACAGGCCAAAATCAACAGCTGGCTATGCTAGAAACACCTGGCGGACAGTCCAAAATCACCTGCCTGGCATGCAGGAACCACCTCTCAGACGTAACAGAACCACGTTCCGGACACGCTGGAACCACATCCTGGACAGACTGGAACCACCTGCCGAGCTCGCCGGAACCACCTGCTCGACTGGCAGGACAATCGTGCCGGACACGCCAAAAGGAACTGCCGGCTACACCAGAACCACTTAACCGACACTCCAGAATCACCTGCCTGGCATGCCAGAACCACCTCTCAGACGTGCCAGAAGCACGTGCCGGACATGCCGGAACGACCTACGGGACAGACCGGAACCACCTGCCTGACATGCCGGAACCACCTGCCGAGCACGCCAGAGCCACCTGCTCCCCTTGCCGGAACCACCTGCCAGACAGGCCAAAATCAACAGCTGGCTGTGCGAGAACCACCTGGGGGACAGTCCGGAATCACCTGCCAGCCATGGCGGAACCACCTCTCAGACGTACCAGAACCACGTGCCGGACAATCTGGAAACACGTACTGGACAGACTGGAACCACCTGCCGGCCACGCCTGAACCACCTGCCGAGCACGACGGAACCACCTGCCGGACACGCCAAAATCACCTGCGGGCTACTCCACAACCACTTGGAGGACTCTCCGGGATGACCTGCCGGGCATGCTGGAACCACCTCTCAGACGCGCCAGAACCATGTGGCAGACAGTCCGGAATCACCTGTTGGGCATGTGGAACCACCTCTGAGACGTACCAGAACCACCTGCCGGACACGCCAAAATCACCTGCCGGCTACGCCAGAACCACTTGGCGGACACTCCGGAATCACCTGCCGGGCATGCCAGCACAACCTCTCAGAAGTGCCAGAAGCACGTGCCGGACAGGCCGGAACCATCTCCCGGACAGACTGGAACCACAGGAAACACTCGCCGGAACCACCTGCTTGACTCACCGGTCCCACCTGCAGGACACACCAAAATCACCTGCCCGCTACACCAGAACCACTTGGCGCACAAGCCGGAATCACGTGAAGGGCATGCCGGCACAACCTCACAGACGTGCCAGAACCTCCTGCCGGACACCTCAGAACCACCTGCCAGACAGACTGCAACCACCTGCCGGACACGCGGGAACCACCGGCTCGACCCGCCGGAACCACTGCCAGACATGCAAAATCACCTGCCGGCTACACCAGAACCACTTGGCAAACAATCCGGAATCACCTGCCGGGCATGCCGGAACCACCTCTCAGACATGCCAGAACCACGTGCCAATGACACCAGAAGCACCTGCCGAGCATGCCGGAACCACCTGCTCGACTCGCCAGAACCACCTGCCAGTCATGCAAAAATCACCTGCCGGCTTCGCCACAACCAGTTGGTGAACACTTCCCCATCACCTGCCGGGCTTGCTGGAACCACCTGCCGGTCACGTCAAAATCACCTGCCAACTATGCCAGAACCACTTGTCGACACTGCGGAAACACCTGTCGGGCCGGCCAGAACTACATCTCAGACGTGCCAGAACCTTGTGTGTGTGATGCCGGAACCACACCCCGAACAGACGGAAACCACCTGCCAGACCCGCCTGAACCACCTGCCGAGCACGCCGGAGCCACCTGTTCGACTCACCGGAAGCACCTGCCAGACAGGCCAAAATCAACAGCTGGCTATGCGAGAACCATCTGGCGGACAGTCCGGAATCACCTGCCGGGCATGCAGGAACCACCTCTCAGATGTAACGGAACCACGAGCCGGACACGCTGGAACCACGTCCTGGACAGACTGGAACCACCTGCCGAGCACTCCGGAACCACCTGCTCGACTCGCACGACCCACGTGCTGGACACGCCAAAATGAACTTTCGGCTACACCAGAACCACTTACCCGACACTCCAGAATCACCTGCCTGGCATGCCAGAACCACCTCTCACACGTTCCAGAAGCACGTGCCGGACATGCCGGAACGACCGATCGGACAGAACGGAACCACCTGCCAGACACGCCGGAACCACCTGTTGAACACGCCACAGCCACCTGCTCGACTCGCCGGATCCACCGGCCGGGCAGGCCAATATCAACTGCTGGCTATGCCAGAACCACCTGGGGGACAGTCCGGAATCACCTGCCAGCCATGGCGGAACCACCTCTCAGACGTACGAGAACCACGTGCCGGACAAGCTCGAAACACTTACTGGACAGACTGGAACCACCTGCCGGCCACGCCTGAACCACCTGCCGAGCACGACGGAACCACCTGCCGGACACGCCAAAATCACCTGCGGGGTACACCAGAACCACTTGGAGAACTCTCCGGGATGACCTGCCGGGCATGCTGGAACCACCTCTCAGACGTACCAGAAGCACGTGGCGGACACCCCAGCACCACCTGCCGGACAGACCGCAACCACCTGCCGGACAGGCCGGAACCACCGGCTCGACCCGACGGAACCACCGCCAGACAGGCAAAATCACCTGCCGGCTACGCCAGAACCACTTGGCGAACACTCCGGAATCACCTGCCGGGCATGCCGGAACCACCTCTCAGACATGCCAGAACCACGTGCCAATGACCCCGGAAGCACCTGTCGAGCACGCCGGAACCACCTGCTCGACTCGCCAGAACCACCTGCCGGACACGCCAAAATCACCTGCCGGCTACGCCACAACCACTCGGCAGGCACTCCGGTATCAGCTGCCGGGCATGCCGGAACCACCTCTCAGAGGTGCCAGAACCACATGCCGGAGAGACTGGAAGCAACTGCCGAACTCGCCGGAAACACCTGCTGGACATGCCGGAACCACCTGCCTGACAGTCCAAAATCATATGCCGGCTATGCCAAAACCACTTGGTGGACGCTCCAGAATCTCCTGGAGGGCATGCCGGAACCACGTCATGGACAGACTGCAAACACCTGCCAGACACGCCAGAACCACCTTCTCGAGTCGCCAGAACCACCTGCCGGACACGCCAAAATCACCTGCCGGCTACGCCACAACCAGTTGGTGAACACTTCGGAATCACCTGCCGCGCTTGCCGGAACCACCTGCCGGTCACGCCAAAATCACCTGCCGGCTACGCCAGAACCACTCGGCAGAGACTCCGGAACCACCTCCAGGACAGACCAGAATCACCTGCCGGACACGCTGGAACCACCTGCTCGACTCGCCAGAGCCACCTGCCGGACACGCCAAAATCACCTGCCGGCTACGCCAGAACCACTCGGCAGAGACTCCGGAACCACCTCCAGGACAGACCGGAATCACCTGCCGGACACGCCGGGACCACCTGCTTGACTCGCCAGAACCACCTGCCAGACACGCCAAAATCACCAGCCGGCTACTCCACAACCACTTGTCGAACACTCCAGAATCACCTGCCGGGCATGTTGGAAGCACCTCTCAGACGCGCCAGAACCATGTGGCAGAGAGTCCGGAATCACCTGTTGGGCATGTGGAACCACCTCTGAGACGTACCAGAACCACCTGCCGGACACGCCAAAATCACCTGCCGGCTATGCCAGAACCACTTGGCGGACACTCCGGAATCACCTGCCGGGCATGCCAGAACCAGCTCTCAGACACACCAGAACCACATGCTGGACACGCCGGAAGCACCTGCTGAGCATGCCTGAGCCACCTGCTCGACTCGCAAGAAACACCTGCCGGACACACCAAAATCACCTGCCGAGTACGCCAGAACCACTTGGCGGACACTCCGGAATCACAGGTCGGGCATGCCAGAACCACCTCTCAGACTTGCCAGAACCATGGTCCGGACACGCCGGTACCACCTGCCGAGTATGCCGGAACCACCTGATCCACTCCCGAGGACCACCTGCTGGACACGCCAAAATCACCTGCTGGCTACGCCAGAACCACTCGGCAGACACTCCGGAATAACCTGCCAGGCATGCCGGAACCACCTATTAGACATGCCAGAAGGACGTGTCGGACACGCCGGAAACACCTACCGGACAGACCGGAACCACCTTCCAGACATCCCGGAACCACCTGCCGAGCACGCCGGAGCCGCCTGCTCGATAGGCCGGAACCACCTGCCAGACAGGCCAAAATCAACAGCTGGCTATGCTAGAAACACCTGGCGGACAGTCCAAAATCACCTGCCTGGCATGCAGGAACCACCTCTCAGACGTAACAGAACCACATTCCGGACACGCTGGAACCACATCCTGGACAGACTGGAACCACCTGCCGAGCTCGCCGGAACCACCTGCTCGACTGGCAGGACAATCGTGCCGGACACGCCAAAAGGAACTGCCGGCTACACCAGAACCACTTAACCGACACTCCAGAATCACCTGCCTGGCATGCCAGAACCACCTCTCAGACGTGCCAGAAGCACGTGCCGGACATGCCGGAACGACCTACGGGACAGACCGGAACCACCTGCCTGACATGCCGGAACCACCTGCCGAGCACGCCAGAGCCACCTGCTCCCCTTGCCGGAACCACCTGCCAGACAGGCCAAAATCAACAGCTGGCTGTGCGAGAACCACCTGGGGGACAGTCCGGAATCACCTGCCAGCCATGGCGGAACCACCTCTCAGACGTACCAGAACCACGTGCCGGACAATCTGGAAACACGTACTGGACAGACTGGAACCACCTGCCGGCCACGCCTGAACCACCTGCCGAGCACGACGGAACCACCTGCCGGACATGCCAAAATCACCTTCGGGCTACTCCACAACCACTTGGAGGACTCTCCGGGATGACCTGCCGGGCATGCTGGAACCACCTCTCAGACGCGCCAGAACCATGTGGCAGACAGTCCGGAATCACCTGTTGGGCATGTGGAACCACCTCTGAGACGTACCAGAACCACCTGCCGGACACGCCAAAATCACCTGCCGGCTACGCCAGAACCACTTGGCGGACACTCCGGAATCACCTGCCGGGCATGCCAGCACAACCTCTCAGAAGTGCCAGAAGCACGTGCCGGACAGGCCGGAACCATCTCCCGGACAGACTGGAACCACAGGAAACACTCGCCGGAACCACCTGCTTGACTCACCGGTCCCACCTGCAGGACACACCAAAATCACCTGCCCGCTACACCAGAACCACTTGGCGCACAAGCCGGAATCACGTGAAGGGCATGCCGGCACAACCTCACAGACGTGCCAGAACCTCCTGCCGGACACCTCAGAACCACCTGCCAGACAGACTGCAACCACCTGCCGGACACGCGGGAACCACCGGCTCGACCCGCCGGAACCACTGCCAGACATGCAAAATCACCTGCCGGCTACACCAGAACCACTTGGCAAACAATCCGGAATCACCTGAAGGGCATGCCGGAACCACCTCTCAGACATGCCAGAACCACGTGCCAATGACACCAGAAGCACCTGCCGAGCATGCCGGAACCACCTGCTCGACTCGCCAGAACCACCTGCCAGTCATGCAAAAATCACCTGCCGGCTTCGCCACAACCAGTTGGTGAACACTTCCCCATCACCTGCCGGGCTTGCTGGAACCACCTGCCGGTCACGTCAAAATCACCTGCCAACTACGCCAGAACCACTTGTCGACACTGCGGAAACACCTGTCGGGCCGGCCAGAACTACATCTCAGACGTGCCAGAACCTTGTGCGTGTGATGCCGGAACCACACCCCGAACAGACGGAAACCACCTGCCAGACCCGCCTGAACCACCTGCCGAGCACGCCGGAGCCACCTGTTCGACTCACCGGAAGCACCTGCCAGACAGGCCAAAATCAACAGCTGGCTATGCGAGAACCATCTGGCGGACAGTCCGGAATCACCTGCCGGGCATGCAGGAACCACCTCTCAGATGTAACGGAACCACGAGCCGGACACGCTGGAACCACGTCCTGGACAGACTGGAACCACCTGCCGAGCACTCCGGAACCACCTGCTCGACTCGCACGACCCACGTGCTGGACACGCCAAAATGAACTTTCGGCTACACCAGAACCACTTACCCGACACTCCAGAATCACCTGCCTGGCATGCCAGAACCACCTCTCACACGTTGCAGAAGCACGTGCCGGACATGCCGGAACGACCGATCGGACAGAACGGAACCACCTGCCAGACACGCCGGAACCACCTGCTGAACACGCCACAGCCACCTGCTCGACTCGCCGGATCCACCGGCCGGACAGGCCAATATCAACTGCTGGCTATGCCAGAACCACCTGGGGGACAGTCCGGAATCACCTGCCAGCCATGGCGGAACCACCTCTCAGACGTACAAGAACCACGTGCCGGACAAGCTCGAAACACTTACTGGACAGACTGGAACCACCTGCCGGCCACGCCTGAACCACCTGCCGAGCACGATGGAACCACCTGCCGGACACGCCAAAATCACCTGCGGGGTACACCAGAACCACTTGGAGAACTCTCCGGGATGACCTGCCGGGCATGCTGGAACCACCTCTCAGACGTACCAGAAGCACGTGGCGGACACCCCAGCACCACCTGCCGGACAGACCGCAACCACCTGCCGGACAGGCCGGAACCACCGGCTCGACCCGCCGGAACCACCGCCAGACATGCAAAATCACCTGCCGGCTACGCCAGAACCACTTGGCGAACACTCCGGAATCACCTGCCGGGCATGCCGGAACCACCTCTCAGACATGCCAGAACCACGTGCCAATGACCCCGGAAGCACCTGTCGAGCACGCCGGAACCACCTGCTCGACTCGCCAGAACCACCTGCCGGACACGCCAAAATCACCTGCCGGCTACGCCACAACCACTCGGCAGGCACTCCGGTATCAGCTGCCGGGCATGCCGGAACCACCTCTCAGAGGTGCCAGAACCACATGCCGGAGAGACTGGAAGCAACTGCCGAACTCGCCGGAAACACCTGCTGGACATGCCGGAACCACCTGCCTGACAGTCCAAAATCATATGCCGGCTATGCCAAAACCACTTGGTGGACGCTCCAGAATCTCCTGGAGGGCATGCCGGAACCACGTCATGGACAGACTGCAAACACCTGCCAGACACGCCAGAACCACCTTCTCGAGTCGCCAGAACCACCTGCCGGACACGCCAAAATCACCTGCCGGCTACGCCACAACCAGTTGGTGAACACTTCGGAATCACCTGCCGCGCTTGCCGGAACCACCTGCCGGTCACGCCAAAATCACCTGCCGGCTACGCCAGAACCACTCGGCAGAGACTCCGGAACCACCTCCAGGACAGACCAGAATCACCTGCCGGACATGCCGGAACCACCTGCTCGACTCGCCAGAGCCACCTGCCGGACACGCCAAAATCACCTGCCGGCTACGCCAGAACCACTCGGCAGAGACTCCGGAACCACCTCCAGCACAGACCGGAATCACCTGCCGGACACGCCGGGACCACCTGCTTGACTCGCCAGAACCACCTGCCGGACACGCCAAAATCACCAGCCGGCTACTCCACAACCACTTGTCGAACACTCCAGAATCACCTGCCGGGCATGTTGGAAGCACCTCTCAGACGCGCCAGAACCATGTGGCAGAGAGTCCGGAATCACCTGTTGGGCATGTGGAACCACCTCTGAGACGTACCAGAACCACCTGCCGGACACGCCAAAATCACCTGCCGGCTATGCCAGAACCACTTGGCGGACACTCCGGAATCACCTGCCGGGCATGCCAGAACCAGCTCTCAGAAACACCAGAACCACATGCTGGACACGCCGGAAGCACCAGCTGAACATGCCTGAGCCACCTGCTCGACTCGCAAGAAACACCTGCCGGACATGCCAAAATCACCTGCCGAGTACGCCAGAACCACTTGGCGGACACTCCGGAATCACAGGTCGGGCATGCCAGAACCACCTCTCAGACTTGCCAGAACCATGTTCCGGACACGCCTGTACCACCTGCCGAGTATGCCGGAACCACCTGATCCACTCCCGAGGACCACCTGCTGGACACGCCAAAATCACCTGCTGGCTACGCCAGAACCACTCGGCAGACACTCCGGAATAACCTGCCAGGCATGCCGGAACCACCTATTAGACATGCCAGAAGGACGTGTCGGACACGCCGGAAACACCTACCGGACAGACCGGAACCACCTGCCAGACATCCAGGAACCACCTGCCGAGCACGCCGGAGCTGCGTGCTCGATAGGCCGGAACCACCTGCCAGACAGGCCAAAATCAACAGCTGGCTATGCTAGAAACACCTGGCGGACAGTCCAAAATCACCTGCCTGGCATGCAGGAACCACCTCTCAGACGTAACAGAACCACGTTCCGGACACGCTGGAACCACATCCTGGACAGACTGGAACCACCTGCCGAGCTCGCCGGAACCACCTGCTCGACTGGCAGGACAATCGTGCCGGACACGCCAAAAGGAACTGCCGGCTACACCAGAACCACTTAACCGACACTCCAGAATCACCTGCCTGGCATGCCAGAACCACCTCTCAGACGTGCCAGAAGCACGTGCCGGACATGCCGGAACGACCTACGGGACAGACCGGAACCACCTGCCTGACATGCCGGAACCACCTGCCGAGCACGCCAGAGCCACCTGCTCCCCTTGCCGGAACCACCTGCCAGACAGGCCAAAATCAACAGCTGGCTGTGCGAGAACCACCTGGGGGACAGTCCGGAATCACCTGCCAGCCATGGCGGAACCACCTCTCAGACGTACCAGAACCACGTGCCGGACAATCTGGAAACACGTACTGGACAGACTGGAACCACCTGCCGGCCACGCCTGAACCACCTGCCGAGCACGACGGAACCACCTGCCGGACACGCCAAAATCACCTGCGGGCTACTCCACAACCACTTGGAGGACTCTCCGGGATGACCTGCCGGGCATGCTGGAACCACCTCTCAGACGCGCCAGAACCATGTGGCAGACAGTCCGGAATCACCTGTTGGGCATGTGGAACCACCTCTGAGACGTACCAGAACCACCTGCCGGACACGCCAAAATCACCTGCCGGCTACGCCAGAACCACTTGGCGGACACTCCGGAATCACCTGCCGGGCATGCCAGCACAACCTCTCAGAAGTGCCAGAAGCACGTGCCGGACAGGCCGGAACCATCTCCCGGACAGACTGGAACCACAGGAAACACTCGCCGGAACCACCTGCTTGACTCACCGGTCCCACCTGCAGGACACACCAAAATCACCTGCCCGCTACACCAGAACCACTTGGCGCACAAGCCGGAATCACGTGAAGGGCATGCCGGCACAACCTCACAGACGTGCCAGAACCTCCTGCCGGACACCTCAGAACCACCTGCCAGACAGACTGCAACCACCTGCCGGACACGCGGGAACCACCGGCTCGACCCGCCGGAACCACTGCCAGACATGCAAAATCACCTGCCGGCTACACCAGAACCACTTGGCAAACAATCCGGAATCACCTGAAGGGCATGCCGGAACCACCTCTCAGACATGCCAGAACCACGTGCCAATGACACCAGAAGCACCTGCCGAGCATGCCGGAACCACCTGCTCGACTCGCCAGAACCACCTGCCAGTCATGCAAAAATCACCTGCCGGCTTCGCCACAACCAGTTGGTGAACACTTCCCCATCACCTGCCGGGCTTGCTGGAACCACCTGCCGGTCACGTCAAAATCACCTGCCAACTACGCCAGAACCACTTGTCGACACTGCGGAAACACCTGTCGGGCCGGCCAGAACTACATCTCAGACGTGCCAGAACCTTGTGCGTGTGATGCCGGAACCACACCCCGAACAGACGGAAACCACCTGCCAGACCCGCCTGAACCACCTGCCGAGCACGCCGGAGCCACCTGTTCGACTCACCGGAAGCACCTGCCAGACAGGCCAAAATCAACAGCTGGCTATGCGAGAACCATCTGGCGGACAGTCCGGAATCACCTGCCGGGCATGCAGGAACCACCTCTCAGATGTAACGGAACCACGAGCCGGACACGCTGGAACCACGTCCTGGACAGACTGGAACCACCTGCCGAGCACTCCGGAACCACCTGCTCGACTCGCACGACCCACGTGCTGGACACGCCAAAATGAACTTTCGGCTACACCAGAACCACTTACCCGACACTCCAGAATCACCTGCCTGGCATGCCAGAACCACCTCTCACACGTTCCAGAAGCACGTGCCGGACATGCCGGAACGACCGATCGGACAGAACGGAACCACCTGCCAGACACGCCGGAACCACCTGTTGAACACGCCACAGCCACCTGCTCGACTCGCCGGATCCACCGGCCGGGCAGGCCAATATCAACTGCTGGCTATGCCAGAACCACCTGGGGGACAGTCCGGAATCACCTGCCAGCCATGGCGGAACCACCTCTCAGACGTACGAGAACCACGTGCCGGACAAGCTCGAAACACTTACTGGACAGACTGGAACCACCTGCCGGCCACGCCTGAACCACCTGCCGAGCACGACGGAACCACCTGCCGGACACGCCAAAATCACCTGCGGGGTACACCAGAACCACTTGGAGAACTCTCCGGGATGACCTGCCGTGCATGCTGGAACCACCTCTCAGACGTACCAGAAGCACGTGGCGGACACCCCAGCACCACCTGCCGGACAGACCGCAACCACCTGCCGGACAGGCCGGAACCACCGGCTCGACCCGCCGGAACCACCGCCAGACAGGCAAAATCACCTGCCGGCTACGCCAGAACCACTTGGCGGACACTCCGGAATCACCTGCCGGGCATGCCAGCACAACCTCTCAGAAGTGCCAGAAGCACGTGCCGGACAGGCCGGAACCATCTCCCGGACAGACTGGAACCACAGGAAACACTCGCCGGAACCACCTGCTTGACTCACCGGTCCCACCTGCAGGACACACCAAAATCACCTGCCCGCTACACCAGAACCACTTGGCGCACAAGCCGGAATCACGTGAAGGGCATGCCGGCACAACCTCACAGACGTGCCAGAACCTCCTGCCGGACACCTCAGAACCACCTGCCAGACAGACTGCAACCACCTGCCGGACACGCGGGAACCACCGGCTCGACCCGCCGGAACCACTGCCAGACATGCAAAATCACCTGCCGGCTACACCAGAACCACTTGGCAAACAATCCGGAATCACCTGAAGGGCATGCCGGAACCACCTCTCAGACATGCCAGAACCACGTGCCAATGACACCAGAAGCACCTGCCGAGCATGCCGGAACCACCTGCTCGACTCGCCAGAACCACCTGCCAGTCATGCAAAAATCACCTGCCGGCTTCGCCACAACCAGTTGGTGAACACTTCCCCATCACCTGCCGGGCTTGCTGGAACCACCTGCCGGTCACGTCAAAATCACCTGCCAACTACGCCAGAACCACTTGTCGACACTGCGGAAACACCTGTCGGGCCGGCCAGAACTACATCTCAGACGTGCCAGAACCTTGTGCGTGTGATGCCGGAACCACACCCCGAACAGACGGAAACCACCTGCCAGACCCGCCTGAACCACCTGCCGAGCACGCCGGAGCCACCTGTTCGACTCACCGGAAGCACCTGCCAGACAGGCCAAAATCAACAGCTGGCTATGCGAGAACCATCTGGCGGACAGTCCGGAATCACCTGCCGGGCATGCAGGAACCACCTCTCAGATGTAACGGAACCACGAGCCGGACACGCTGGAACCACGTCCTGGACAGACTGGAACCACCTGCCGAGCACTCCGGAACCACCTGCTCGACTCGCACGACCCACGTGCTGGACACGCCAAAATGAACTTTCGGCTACACCAGAACCACTTACCCGACACTCCAGAATCACCTGCCTGGCATGCCAGAACCACCTCTCACACGTTCCAGAAGCACGTGCCGGACATGCCGGAACGACCGATCGGACAGAACGGAACCACCTGCCAGACACGCCGGAACCACCTGTTGAACACGCCACAGCCACCTGCTCGACTCGCCGGATCCACCGGCCGGGCAGGCCAATATCAACTGCTGGCTATGCCAGAACCACCTGGGGGACAGTCCGGAATCACCTGCCAGCCATGGCGGAACCACCTCTCAGACGTACGAGAACCACGTGCCGGACAAGCTCGAAACACTTACTGGACAGACTGGAACCACCTGCCGGCCACGCCTGAACCACCTGCCGAGCACGACGGAACCACCTGCCGGACACGCCAAAATCACCTGCGGGGTACACCAGAACCACTTGGAGAACTCTCCGGGATGACCTGCCGTGCATGCTGGAACCACCTCTCAGACGTACCAGAAGCACGTGGCGGACACCCCAGCACCACCTGCCGGACAGACCGCAACCACCTGCCGGACAGGCCGGAACCACCGGCTCGACCCGCCGGAACCACCGCCAGACAGGCAAAATCACCTGCCGGCTACGCCAGAACCACTTGGCGAACACTCCGGAATCACCTGCCGGGCATGCCGGAACCACCTCTCAGACATGCCAGAACCACGTGCCAATGACCCCGGAAGCACCTGTCGAGCACGCCGGAACCACCTGCTCGACTCGCCAGAACCACCTGCCGGACACGCCAAAATCACCTGCCGGCTACGCCACAACCACTCGGCAGGCACTCCGGTATCAGCTGCCGGGCATGCCGGAACCACCTCTCAGAGGTGCCAGAACCACATGCCGGAGAGACTGGAAGCAACTGCCGAACTCGCCGGAAACACCTGCTGGACATGCCGGAACCACCTGCCTGACAGTCCAAAATCATATGCCGGCTATGCCAAAACCACTTGGTGGACGCTCCAGAATCTCCTGGAGGGCATGCCGGAACCACGTCATGGACAGACTGCAAACACCTGCCAGACACGCCAGAACCACCTTCTCGAGTCGCCAGAACCACCTGCCGGACACGCCAAAATCACCTGCCGGCTACGCCACAACCAGTTGGTGAACACTTCGGAATCACCTGCCGCGCTTGCCGGAACCACCTGCCGGTCACGCCAAAATCACCTGCCGGCTACGCCAGAACCACTCGGCAGAGACTCCGGAACCACCTCCAGGACAGACCAGAATCACCTGCCGGACACGCCGGAACCACCTGCTCGACTCGCCAGAGCCACCTGCCGGACACGCCAAAATCACCTGCCGGCTACGCCAGAACCACTCGGCAGAGACTCCGGAACCACCTCCAGGACAGACCGGAATCACCTGCCGGACACGCCGGGACCACCTGCTTGACTCGCCAGAACCACCTGCCAGACACGCCAAAATCACCAGCCGGCTACTCCACAACCACTTGTCGAACACTCCAGAATCACCTGCCGGGCATGTTGGAAGCACCTCTCAGACGCGCCAGAACCATGTGGCAGAGAGTCCGGAATCACCTGTTGGGCATGTGGAACCACCTCTGAGACGTACCAGAACCACCTGCCGGACACGCCAAAATCACCTGCCGGCTATGCCAGAACCACTTGGCGGACACTCCGGAATCACCTGCCGGGCATGCCAGAACCAGCTCTCAGACACACCAGAACCACATGCTGGACACGCCGGAAGCACCTGCTGAGCATGCCTGAGCCACCTGCTCGACTCGCAAGAAACACCTGCCGGACACACCAAAATCACCTGCCGAGTACGCCAGAACCACTTGGCGGACACTCCGGAATCACAGGTCGGGCATGCCAGAACCACCTCTCAGACTTGCCAGAACCATGGTCCGGACACGCCGGTACCACCTGCCGAGTATGCCGGAACCACCTGATCCACTCCCGAGGACCACCTGCTGGACACGCCAAAATCACCTGCTGGCTACGCCAGAACCACTCGGCAGACACTCCGGAATAACCTGCCAGGCATGCCGGAACCACCTATTAGACATGCCAGAAGGACGTGTCGGACACGCCGGAAACACCTACCGGACAGACCGGAACCACCTGCCAGACATCCCGGAACCACCTGCCGAGCACGCCGGAGCCGCCTGCTCGATAGGCCGGCACCACCTGCCAGGCAGGCCAAAATCAACAGCTGGCTATGCTAGAAACACCTGGCGGACAGTCCAAAATCACCTGCCTGGCATGCAGGAACCACCTCTCAGACGTAACAGAACCACGTTCCGGACACGCTGGAACCACATCCTGGACAGACTGGAACCACCTGCCGAGCTCGCCGGAACCACCTGCTCGACTGGCAGGACAATCGTGCCGGACACGCCAAAAGGAACTGCCGGCTACACCAGAACCACTTAACCGACACTCCAGAATCACCTGCCTGGCATGCCAGAACCACCTCTCAGACGTGCCAGAAGCACGTGCCGGACATGCCGGAACGACCTACGGGACAGACCGGAACCACCTGCCTGACATGCCGGAACCACCTGCCGAGCACGCCAGAGCCACCTGCTCCCCTTGCCGGAACCACCTGCCAGACAGGCCAAAATCAACAGCTGGCTGTGCGAGAACCACCTGGGGGACAGTCCGGAATCACCTGCCAGCCATGGCGGAACCACCTCTCAGACGTACCAGAACCACGTGCCGGACAATCTGGAAACACGTACTGGACAGACTGGAACCACCTGCCGGCCACGCCTGAACCACCTGCCGAGCACGACGGAACCACCTGCCGGACACGCCAAAATCACCTGCGGGCTACTCCACAACCACTTGGAGGACTCTCCGGGATGACCTGCCGGGCATGCTGGAACCACCTCTCAGACGCGCCAGAACCATGTGGCAGACAGTCCGGAATCACCTGTTGGGCATGTGGAACCACCTCTGAGACGTACCAGAACCACCTGCCGGACACGCCAAAATCACCTGCCGGCTACGCCAGAACCACTTGGCGGACACTCCGGAATCACCTGCCGGGCATGCCAGCACAACCTCTCAGAAGTGCCAGAAGCACGTGCCGGACAGGCCGGAACCATCTCCCGGACAGACTGGAACCACAGGAAACACTCGCCGGAACCACCTGCTTGACTCACCGGTCCCACCTGCAGGACACACCAAAATCACCTGCCCGCTACACCAGAACCACTTGGCGCACAAGCCGGAATCACGTGAAGGGCATGCCGGCACAACCTCACAGACGTGCCAGAACCTCCTGCCGGACACCTCAGAACCACCTGCCAGACAGACTGCAACCACCTGCCGGACACGCGGGAACCACCGGCTCGACCCGCCGGAACCACTGCCAGACATGCAAAATCACCTGCCGGCTACACCAGAACCACTTGGCAAACAATCCGGAATCACCTGAAGGGCATGCCGGAACCACCTCTCAGACATGCCAGAACCACGTGCCAATGACACCAGAAGCACCTGCCGAGCATGCCGGAACCACCTGCTCGACTCGCCAGAACCACCTGCCAGTCATGCAAAAATCACCTGCCGGCTTCGCCACAACCAGTTGGTGAACACTTCGCCATCACCTGCCGGGCTTGCTGGAACCACCTGCCGGTCACGTCAAAATCACCTGCCAACTACGCCAGAACCACTTGTCGACACTGCGGAAACACCTGTCGGGCCGGCCAGAACTACATCTCAGACGTGCCAGAACCTTGTGCGTGTGATGCCGGAACCACACCCCGAACAGACGGAAACCACCTGCCAGACCCGCCTGAACCACCTGCCGAGCACGCCGGAGCCACCTGTTCGACTCACCGGAAGCACCTGCCAGACAGGCCAAAATCAACAGCTGGCTATGCGAGAACCATCTGGCGGACAGTCCGGAATCACCTGCCGGGCATGCAGGAACCACCTCTCAGATGTAACGGAACCACGAGCCGGACACGCTGGAACCACGTCCTGGACAGACTGGAACCACCTGCCGAGCACTCCGGAACCACCTGCTCGACTCGCACGACCCACGTGCTGGACACGCCAAAATGAACTTTCGGCTACACCAGAACCACTTACCCGACACTCCAGAATCACCTGCCTGGCATGCCAGAACCACCTCTCACACGTTCCAGAAGCACGTGCCGGACATGCCGGAACGACCGATCGGACAGAACGGAACCACCTGCCAGACACGCCGGAACCACCTGTTGAACACGCCACAGCCACCTGCTCGACTCGCCGGATCCACCGGCCGGGCAGGCCAATATCAACTGCTGGCTATGCCAGAACCACCTGGGGGACAGTCCGGAATCACCTGCCAGCCATGGCGGAACCACCTCTCAGACGTACGAGAACCACGTGCCGGACAAGCTCGAAACACTTACTGGACAGACTGGAACCACCTGCCGGCCACGCCTGAACCACCTGCCGAGCACGACGGAACCACCTGCCGGACACGCCAAAATCACCTGCGGGGTACACCAGAACCACTTGGAGAACTCTCCGGGATGACCTGCCGTGCATGCTGGAACCACCTCTCAGACGTACCAGAAGCACGTGGCGGACACCCCAGCACCACCTGCCGGACAGACCGCAACCACCTGCCGGACAGGCCGGAACCACCGGCTCGACCCGCCGGAACCACCGCCAGACAGGCAAAATCACCTGCCGGCTACGCCAGAACCACTTGGCGAACACTCCGGAATCACCTGCCGGGCATGCCGGAACCACCTCTCAGACATGCCAGAACCACGTGCCAATGACCCCGGAAGCACCTGTCGAGCACGCCGGAACCACCTGCTCGACTCGCCAGAACCACCTGCCGGACACGCCAAAATCACCTGCCGGCTACGCCACAACCACTCGGCAGGCACTCCGGTATCAGCTGCCGGGCATGCCGGAACCACCTCTCAGAGGTGCCAGAACCACATGCCGGAGAGACTGGAAGCAACTGCCGAACTCGCCGGAAACACCTGCTGGACATGCCGGAACCACCTGCCTGACAGTCCAAAATCATATGCCGGCTATGCCAAAACCACTTGGTGGACGCTCCAGAATCTCCTGGAGGGCATGCCGGAACCACGTCATGGACAGACTGCAAACACCTGCCAGACACGCCAGAACCACCTTCTCGAGTCACCAGAACCACCTGCCGGACACGCCAAAATCACCTGCCGGCTACGCCACAACCAGTTGGTGAACACTTCGGAATCACCTGCCGCGCTTGCCGGAACCACCTGCCGGTCACGCCAAAATCACCTGCCGGCTACGCCAGAACCACTCGGCAGAGACTCCGGAACCACCTCCAGGACAGACCAGAATCACCTGCCGGACACGCCGGAACCACCTGCTCGACTCGCCAGAGCCACCTGCCGGACACGCCAAAATCACCTGCCGGCTACGCCAGAACCACTCGGCAGAGACTCCGGAACCACCTCCAGGACAGACCGGAATCACCTGCCGGACACGCCGGGACCACCTGCTTGACTCGCCAGAACCACCTGCCAGACACGCCAAAATCACCAGCCGGCTACTCCACAACCACTTGTCGAACACTCCAGAATCACCTGCCGGGCATGTTGGAAGCACCTCTCAGACGCGCCAGAACCATGTGGCAGAGAGTCCGGAATCACCTGTTGGGCATGTGGAACCACCTCTGAGACGTACCAGAACCACCTGCCGGACACGCCAAAATCACCTGCCGGCTATGCCAGAACCACTTGGCGGACACTCCGGAATCACCTGCCGGGCATGCCAGAACCAGCTCTCAGACACACCAGAACCACATGCTGGACACGCCGGAAGCACCTGCTGAGCATGCCTGAGCCACCTGCTCGACTCGCAAGAAACACCTGCCGGACACACCAAAATCACCTGCCGAGTACGCCAGAACCACTTGGCGGACACTCCGGAATCACAGGTCGGGCATGCCAGAACCACCTCTCAGACTTGCCAGAACCATGGTCCGGACACGCCGGTACCACCTGCCGAGTATGCCGGAACCACCTGATCCACTCCCGAGGACCACCTGCTGGACACGCCAAAATCACCTGCTGGCTACGCCAGAACCACTCGGCAGACACTCCGGAATAACCTGCCAGGCATGCCGGAACCACCTATTAGACATGCCAGAAGGACGTGTCGGACACGCCAGAAACACCTACCGGACAGACCGGAACCACCTGCCAGACATCCCGGAACCACCTGCCGAGCACGCCGGAGCCGCCTGCTCGATAGGCCGGAACCACCTGCCAGACAGGCCAAAATCAACAGCTGGCTATGCTAGAAACACCTGGCGGACAGTCCAAAATCACCTGCCTGGCATGCAGGAACCACCTCTCAGACGTAACAGAACCACATTCCGGACACGCTGGAACCACATCCTGGACAGACTGGAACCACCTGCCGAGCTCGCCGGAACCACCTGCTCGACTGGCAGGACAATCGTGCCGGACACGCCAAAAGGAACTGCCGGCTACACCAGAACCACTTAACCGACACTCCAGAATCACCTGCCTGGCATGCCAGAACCACCTCTCAGACGTGCCAGAAGCACGTGCCGGACATGCCGGAACGACCTACGGGACAGACCGGAACCACCTGCCTGACATGCCGGAACCACCTGCCGAGCACGCCAGAGCCACCTGCTCCCCTTGCCGGAACCACCTGCCAGACAGGCCAAAATCAACAGCTGGCTGTGCGAGAACCACCTGGGGGACAGTCCGGAATCACCTGCCAGCCATGGCGGAACCACCTCTCAGACGTACCAGAACCACGTGCCGGACAATCTGGAAACACGTACTGGACAGACTGGAACCACCTGCCGGCCACGCCTGAACCACCTGCCGAGCACGACGGAACCACCTGCCGGACATGCCAAAATCACCTTCGGGCTACTCCACAACCACTTGGAGGACTCTCCGGGATGACCTGCCGGGCATGCTGGAACCACCTCTCAGACGCGCCAGAACCATGTGGCAGACAGTCCGGAATCACCTGTTGGGCATGTGGAACCACCTCTGAGACGTACCAGAACCACCTGCCGGACACGCCAAAATCACCTGCCGGCTACGCCAGAACCACTTGGCGGACACTCCGGAATCACCTGCCGGGCATGCCAGCACAACCTCTCAGAAGTGCCAGAAGCACGTGCCGGACAGGCCGGAACCATCTCCCGGACAGACTGGAACCACAGGAAACACTCGCCGGAACCACCTGCTTGACTCACCGGTCCCACCTGCAGGACACACCAAAATCACCTGCCCGCTACACCAGAACCACTTGGCGCACAAGCCGGAATCACGTGAAGGGCATGCCGGCACAACCTCACAGACGTGCCAGAACCTCCTGCCGGACACCTCAGAACCACCTGCCAGACAGACTGCAACCACCTGCCGGACACGCGGGAACCACCGGCTCGACCCGCCGGAACCACTGCCAGACATGCAAAATCACCTGCCGGCTACACCAGAACCACTTGGCAAACAATCCGGAATCACCTGAAGGGCATGCCGGAACCACCTCTCAGACATGCCAGAACCACGTGCCAATGACACCAGAAGCACCTGCCGAGCATGCCGGAACCACCTGCTCGACTCGCCAGAACCACCTGCCAGTCATGCAAAAATCACCTGCCGGCTTCGCCACAACCAGTTGGTGAACACTTCGCCATCACCTGCCGGGCTTGCTGGAACCACCTGCCGGTCACGTCAAAATCACCTGCCAACTACGCCAGAACCACTTGTCGACACTGCGGAAACACCTGTCGGGCCGGCCAGAACTACATCTCAGACGTGCCAGAACCTTGTGCGTGTGATGCCGGAACCACACCCCGAACAGACGGAAACCACCTGCCAGACCCGCCTGAACCACCTGCCGAGCACGCCGGAGCCACCTGTTCGACTCACCGGAAGCACCTGCCAGACAGGCCAAAATCAACAGCTGGCTATGCGAGAACCATCTGGCGGACAGTCCGGAATCACCTGCCGGGCATGCAGGAACCACCTCTCAGATGTAACGGAACCACGAGCCGGACACGCTGGAACCACGTCCTGGACAGACTGGAACCACCTGCCGAGCACTCCGGAACCACCTGCTCGACTCGCACGACCCACGTGCTGGACACGCCAAAATGAACTTTCGGCTACACCAGAACCACTTACCCGACACTCCAGAATCACCTGCCTGGCATGCCAGAACCACCTCTCACACGTTGCAGAAGCACGTGCCGGACATGCCGGAACGACCGATCGGACAGAACGGAACCACCTGCCAGACACGCCGGAACCACCTGTTGAACACGCCACAGCCACCTGCTCGACTCGCCGGATCCACCGGCCGGACAGGCCAATATCAACAGCTGGCTATGCCAGAACCACCTGGGGGACGGTCCGGAATCACCTGCCAGCCATGGCGGAACCACCTCTCAGACGTACAAGAACCACGTGCCGGACAAGCTGGAAACACTTACTGGACAGACTGGAACCACCTGCCGGCCACTCCTGAACCACCTGCCGAGCACGACGGAACCACCTGCCGGACACGCCAAAATCACCTGCGGGGTACACCAGAACCACTTGGAGAACTCTCCGGGATGACCTGCCGGGCATGCTGGAACCACCTCTCAGACGTACCAGAAGCACGTGGCGGACACCCCAGCACCACCTGCCGGACAGACCGCAACCACCTGCCGGACAGGCCGGAACCACCGGCTCGACCCGCCGGAACCACCGCCAGACATGCAAAATCACCTGCCGGCTACGCCAGAACCACTTGGCGAACACTCCGGAATCACCTGCCGGGCATGCCGGAACCACCTCTCAGACATGCCAGAACCACGTGCCAATGACCCCGGAAGCACCTGTCGAGCACACCGGAACCACCTGCTCGACTCGCCAGAACCACCTGCCGGACACGCCAAAATCACCTGCCGGCTACGCCACAACCACTCGGCAGGCACTCCGGTATCAGCTGCCGGGCATGCCGGAACCACCTCTCAGAGGTGCCAGAACCACATGCCGGAGAGACTGGAAGCAACTGCCGAACTCGCCGGAAACACCTGCTGGACATGCCGGAACCACCTGCCTGACAGTCCAAAATCATATGCCGGCTATGCCAAAACCACTTGGTGGACGCTCCAGAATCTCCTGGAGGGCATGCCGGAACCACGTCATGGACAGACTGCAAACACCTGCCAGACACGCCAGAACCACCTTCTCGAGTCGCCAGAACCACCTGCCGGACACGCCAAAATCACCTGCCGGCTACGCCACAACCAGTTGGTGAACACTTCGGAATCACCTGCCGCGCTTGCCGGAACCACCTGCCGGTCACGCCAAAATCTCCTGCCGAGTACGCCAGAACCACTTGGCGGACACTCCGGAATCACAGGTCGGGCATGCCAGAACCACCTCTCAGACTTGCCAGAACCATGGTCCGGACACGCCGGTACCACCTGCCGAGTATGCCGGAACCACCTGATCCACTCCCGAGGACCACCTGCTGGACACGCCAAAATCACCTGCTGGCTACGCCAGAACCACTCGGCAGACACTCCGGAATAACCTGCCAGGCATGCCGGAACCACCTATTAGACATGCCAGAAGGACGTGTCGGACACGCCGGAAACACCTACCGGACAGACCGGAACCACCTGCCAGACATCCAGGAACCACCTGCCGAGCACGCCGGAGCTGCGTGCTCGATAGGCCGGAACCACCTGCCAGACAGGCCAAAATCAACAGCTGGCTATGCTAGAAACACCTGGCGGACAGTCCAAAATCACCTGCCTGGCATGCAGGAACCACCTCTCAGACGTAACAGAACCACGTTCCGGACACGCTGGAACCACATCCTGGACAGACTGGAACCACCTGCCGAGCTCGCCGGAACCACCTGCTCGACTGGCAGGACAATCGTGCCGGACACGCCAAAAGGAACTGCCGGCTACACCAGAACCACTTAACCGACACTCCAGAATCACCTGCCTGGCATGCCAGAACCACCTCTCAGACGTGCCAGAAGCACGTGCCGGACATGCCGGAACGACCTACGGGACAGACTGGAACCACCTGCCTGACATGCCGGAACCACCTGCCGAGCACGCCAGAGCCACCTGCTCCCCTTGCCGGAACCACCTGCCAGACAGGCCAAAATCAACAGCTGGCTGTGCGAGAACCACCTGGGGGACAGTCCGGAATCACCTGCCAGCCATGGCGGAACCACCTCTCAGACGTACCAGAACCACGTGCCGGACAATCTGGAAACACGTACTGGACAGACTGGAACCACCTGCCGGCCACGCCTGAACCACCTGCCGAGCACGACGGAACCACCTGCCGGACACGCCAAAATCACCTGCGGGCTACTCCACAACCACTTGGAGGACTCTCCGGGATGACCTCCCGGGCATGCTGGAACCACCTCTCAGACGCGCCAGAACCATGTGGCAGACAGTCCGGAATCACCTGTTGGGCATGTGGAACCACCTCTGAGACGTACCAGAACCACCTGCCGGACACGCCAAAATCACCTGCCGGCTACGCCAGAACCACTTGGCGGACACTCCGGAATCACCTGCCGGGCATGCCAGCACAACCTCTCAGAAGTGCCAGAAGCACGTGCCGGACAGGCCGGAACCATCTCCCGGACAGACTGGAACCACAGGAAACACTCGCCGGAACCACCTGCTTGACTCACCGGTCCCACCTGCAGGACACACCAAAATCACCTGCCCGCTACACCAGAACCACTTGGCGCACAAGCCGGAATCACGTGAAGGGCATGCCGGCACAACCTCACAGACGTGCCAGAACCTCCTGCCGGACACCTCAGAACCACCTGCCAGACAGACTGCAACCACCTGCCGGACACGCGGGAACCACCGGCTCGACCCGCCGGAACCACTGCCAGACATGCAAAATCACCTGCCGGCTACACCAGAACCACTTGGCAAACAATCCGGAATCACCTGAAGGGCATGCCGGAACCACCTCTCAGACATGCCAGAACCACGTGCCAATGACACCAGAAGCACCTGCCGAGCATGCCGGAACCACCTGCTCGACTCGCCAGAACCACCTGCCAGTCATGCAAAAATCACCTGCCGGCTTCGCCACAACCAGTTGGTGAACACTTCCCCATCACCTGCCGGGCTTGCTGGAACCACCTGACGGTCACGTCAAAATCACCTGCCAACTACGCCAGAACCACTTGTCGACACTGCGGAAACACCTGTCGGGCCAGCCAGAACTACATCTCAGACGTGCCAGAACCTTGTGCGTGTGATGCCGGAACCACACCCCGAACAGACGGAAACCACCTGCCAGACCCGCCTGAACCACCTGCCGAGCACGCCGGAGCCACCTGTTCGACTCACGGGAAGCACCTGCCAGACAGGCCAAAATCAACAGCTGGCTATGCGAGAACCATCTGGCGGACAGTCCGGAATCACCTGCCGGGCATGCAGGAACCACCTCTCAGATGTAACGGAACCACGAGCCGGACACGCTGGAACCACGTCCTGGACAGACTGGAACCACCTGCCGAGCACTCCGGAACCACCTGCTCGACTCGCACGACCCACGTGCTGGACACGCCAAAATGAACTTTCGGCTACACCAGAACCACTTACCCGACACTCCAGAATCACCTGCCTGGCATGCCAGAACCACCTCTCACACGTTGCAGAAGCACGTGCCGGACATGCCGGAACGACCGATCGGACAGAACGGAACCACCTGCCAGACACGCCGGAACCACCTGCTGAACACGCCACAGCCACCTGCTCGACTCGCCGGATCCACCGGCCGGACAGGCCAATATCAACTGCTGGCTATGCCAGAACCACCTGGGGGACAGTCCGGAATCACCTGCCAGCCATGGCGGAACCACCTCTCAGACGTACGAGAACCACGTGCCGGACAAGCTCGAAACACTTACTGGACAGACTGGAACCACCTGCCGGCCACGCCTGAACCACCTGCCGAGCACGACGGAACCACCTGCCGGACACGCCAAAATCACCTGCGGGGTACACCAGAACCACTTGGAGAACTCTCCGGGATGACCTGCCGGGCATGCTGGAACCACCTCTCAGACGTACCAGAAGCACGTGGCGGACACCCCAGCACCACCTGCCGGACAGACCGCAACCACCTGCCGGACAGGCCGGAACCACCGGCTCGACCCGACGGAACCACCGCCAGACATGCAAAATCACCTGCCGGCTACGCCAGAACCACTTGGCGAACACTCCGGAATCACCTGCCGGGCATGCCGGAACCACCTCTCAGACATGCCAGAACCACGTGCCAATGACCCCGGAAGCACCTGTCGAGCACGCCGGAACCACCTGCTTGACTCGCCAGAACCACCTGCCGGACACGCCAAAATCACCTGCCGGCTACGCCACAACCACTCGGCAGGCACTCCGGTATCAGCTGCCGGGCATGCCGGAACCACCTCTCAGAGGTGCCAGAACCACATGCCGGAGAGACTGGAAGCAACTGCCGAACTCGCCGGAAACACCTGCTGGACATGCCGGAACCACCTGCCTGACAGTCCAAAATCATATGCCGGCTATGCCAAAACCACTTGGTGGACGCTCCAGAATCTCCTGGAGGGCATGCCGGAACCACGTCATGGACAGACTGCAAACACCTGCCAGACACGCCAGAACCACCTTCTCGAGTCGCCAGAACCACCTGCCGGACACGCCAAAATCACCTGCCGGCTACGCCACAACCAGTTGGTGAACACTTCGGAATCACCTGCCGCGCTTGCCGGAACCACCTGCCGGTCACGCCAAAATCACCTGCCGGCTACGCCAGAACCACTCGGCAGAGACTCCGGAACCACCTCCAGGACAGACCAGAATCACCTGCCGGACACGCCGGAACCACCTGCTCGACTCGCCAGAGCCACCTGCCGGACACGCCAAAATCACCTGCCGGCTACGCCAGAACCACTCGGCAGAGACTCCGGAACCACCTCCAGGACAGACCGGAATCACCTGCCGGACACGCCGGGACCACCTGCTTGACTCGCCAGAACCACCTGCCGGACACGCCAAAATCACCAGCCGGCTACTCCACAACCACTTGTCGAACACTCCAGAATCACCTGCCGGGCATGTTGGAAGCACCTCTCAGACGCGCCAGAACCATGTGGCAGAGAGTCCGGAATCACCTGTTGGGCATGTGGAACCACCTCTGAGACGTACCAGAACCACCTGCCGGACACGCCAAAATCACCTGCCGGCTATGCCAGAACCACTTGGCGGACACTCCGGAATCACCTGCCGGGCATGCCAGAACCAGCTCTCAGACACACCAGAACCACATGCTGGACACGCCGGAAGCACCTGCTGAGCATGCCTGAGCCACCTGCTCGACTCGCAAGAAACACCTGCCGGACACGCCAAAATCACCTGCCGAGTACGCCAGAACCACTTGGCGGACACTCCGGAATCACAGGTCGGGCATGACAGAACCACCTCTCAGACTTGCCAGAACCATGGTCCGGACACGCCGGTACCACCTGCCGAGTATGCCGGAACCACCTGATCCACTCCCGAGGACCACCTGCTGGACACGCCAAAATCACCTGCTGGCTACGCCAGAACCACTCGGCAGACACTCCGGAATAACCTGCCAGGCATGCCGGAACCACCTATTAGACATGCCAGAAGGACGTGTCGGACACGCCGGAAACACCTACCGGACAGACCGGAACCACCTGCCAGACATCCCGGAACCACCTGCCGAGCACGCCGGAGCCGCCTGCTCGATAGGCCGGAACCACCTGCCAGACAGGCCAAAATCAACAGCTGGCTATGCTAGAAACACCTGGCGGACAGTCCAAAATCACCTGCCTGGCATGCAGGAACCACCTCTCAGACGTAACAGAACCACGTTCCGGACACGCTGGAACCACATCCTGGACAGACTGGAACCACCTGCCGAGCTCGCCGGAACCACCTGCTCGACTGGCAGGACAATCGTGCCAGACACGCCAAAAGGAACTGCCGGCTACACCAGAACCACTTAACCGACACTCCAGAATCACCTGCCTGGCATGCCAGAACCACCTCTCAGACGTGCCAGAAGCACGTGCCGGACATGCCGGAACGACCTACGGGACAGACCGGAACCACCTGCCTGACATGCCGGAACCACCTGCCGAGCACGCCAGAGCCACCTGCTCCCCTTGCCGGAACCACCTGCCAGACAGGCCAAAATCAACAGCTGGCTGTGCGAGAACCACCTGGGGGACAGTCCGGAATCACCTGCCAGCCATGGCGGAACCACCTCTCAGACGTACCAGAACCACGTGCCGGACAATCTGGAAACACGTACTGGACAGACTGGAACCACCTGCCGGCCACGCCTGAACCACCTGCCGAGCACGACGGAACCACCTGCCGGACATGCCAAAATCACCTGCGGGCTACTCCACAACCACTTGGAGGACTCTCCGGGATGACCTGCCGGGCATGCTGGAACCACCTCTCAGACGCGCCAGAACCATGTGGCAGACAGTCCGGAATCACCTGTTGGGCATGTGGAACCACCTCTGAGACGTACCAGAACCACCTGCCGGACACGCCAAAATCACCTGCCGGCTACGCCAGAACCACTTGGCGGACACTCCGGAATCACCTGCCGGGCATGCCAGCACAACCTCTCAGAAGTGCCAGAAGCACGTGCCGGACAGGCCGGAACCATCTCCCGGACAGACTGGAACCACAGGAAACACTCGCCGGAACCACCTGCTTGACTCACCGGTCCCACCTGCAGGACACACCAAAATCACCTGCCCGCTACACCAGAACCACTTGGCGCACAAGCCGGAATCACGTGAAGGGCATGCCGGCACAACCTCACAGACGTGCCAGAACCTCCTGCCGGACACCTCAGAACCACCTGCCAGACAGACTGCAACCACCTGCCGGACACGCGGGAACCACCGGCTCGACCCACCGGAACCACTGCCAGACATGCAAAATCACCTGCCGGCTACACCAGAACCACTTGGCAAACAATCCGGAATCACCTGAAGGGCATGCCGGAACCACCTCTCAGACATGCCAGAACCACGTGCCAATGACACCAGAAGCACCTGCCGAGCATGCCGGAACCACCTGCTCGACTCGCCAGAACCACCTGCCAGTCATGCGAAAATCACCTGCCGGCTTCGCCACAACAAGTTGGTGAACACTTCCCCATCACCTGCCAGGCTTGCTGGAACCACCTGACGGTCACGTCAAAATCACCTGCCAACTACGCCAGAACCACTTGTCGACACTGCGGAAACACCTGTCGGGCCGGCCAGAACTACATCTCAGACGTGCCAGAACCTTGTGCGTGTGATGCCGGAACCACACCCCGAACAGACGGAAACCACCTGCCAGACCCGCCTGAACCACCTGCCGAGCACGCCGGAGCCACCTGTTCGACTCACCGGAAGCACCTGCCAGACAGGCCAAAATCAACAGCTGGCTATGCGAGAACCATCTGGCGGACAGTCCGGAATCACCTGCCGGGCATGCAGGAACCACCTCTCAGATGTAACGGAACCACGAGCCGGACACGCTGGAACCACGTCCTGGACAGACTGGAACCACCTGCCGAGCACTCCGGAACCACCTGCTCGACTCGCACGACCCACGTGCTGGACACGCCAAAATGAACTTTCGGCTACACCAGAACCACTTACCCGACACTCCAGAATCACCTGCCTGGCATGCCAGAACCACCTCTCACACGTTGCAGAAGCACGTGCCGGACATGCCGGAACGACCGATCGGACAGAACGGAACCACCTGCCAGACACGCCGGAACCACCTGCTGAACACGCCACAGCCACCTGCTCGACTCGCCGGATCCACCGGCCGGACAGGCCAATATCAACTGCTGGCTATGCCAGAACCACCTGGGGGACAGTCCGGAATCACCTGCCAGCCATGGCGGAACCACCTCTCAGACGTACAAGAACCACGTGCCGGACAAGCTCGAAACACTTACTGGACAGACTGGAACCACCTGCCGGCCACGCCTGAACCACCTGCCGAGCACGATGGAACCACCTGCCGGACACGCCAAAATCACCTGCGGGGTACACCAGAACCACTTGGAGAACTCTCCGGGATGACCTGCCGGGCATGCTGGAACCACCTCTCAGACGTACCAGAAGCACGTGGCGGACACCCCAGCACCACCTGCCGGACAGACCGCAACCACCTGCCGGACAGGCCGGAACCACCGGCTCGACCCACCGGAACCACCGCCAGACATGCAAAATCACCTGCCGGCTACGCCAGAACCACTTGGCGAACACTCCGGAATCACCTGCCGGGCATGCCGGAACCACCTCTCAGACATGCCAGAACCACGTGCCAATGACCCCGGAAGCACCTGTCGAGCACGCCGGAACCACCTGCTCGACTCGCCAGAACCACCTGCCGGACACGCAAAAATCACCTGCCGGCTACGCCACAACCACTCGGCAGGCACTCCGGTATCAGCTGCCGGGCATGCCGGAACCACCTCTCAGAGGTGCCAGAACCACATGCCGGAGAGACTGGAAGCAACTGCCGAACTCGCCGGAAACACCTGCTGGACATGCCGGAACCACCTGCCTGACAGTCCAAAATCATATGCCGGCTATGCCAAAACCACTTGGTGGACGCTCCAGAATCTCCTGGAGGGCATGCCGGAACCACGTCATGGACAGACTGCAAACACCTGCCAGACACGCCAGAACCACCTTCTCGAGTCGCCAGAACCACCTGCCGGACACGCCAAAATCACCTGCCGGCTACGCCACAACCAGTTGGTGAACACTTCGGAATCACCTGCCGCGCTTGCCGGAACCACCTGCCGGTCACGCCAAAATCACCTGCCGGCTACGCCAGAACCACTCGGCAGAGACTCCGGAACCACCTCCAGGACAGACCAGAATCACCTGCCGGACACGCCGGAACCACCTGCTCGACTCGCCAGAGCCACCTGCCGGACACGCCAAAATCACCTGCCGGCTACGCCAGAACCACTCGGCAGAGACTCCGGAACCACCTCCAGGACAGACCGGAATCACCTGCCGGACACGCCGGGACCACCTGCTTGACTCGCCAGAACCACCTGCCAGACACGCCAAAATCACCAGCCGGCTACTCCACAACCACTTGTCGAACACTCCAGAATCACCTGCCGGGCATGTTGGAAGCACCTCTCAGACGCGCCAGAACCATGTGGCAGAGAGTCCGGAATCACCTGTTGGGCATGTGGAACCACCTCTGAGACGTACCAGAACGACCTGCCGGACACGCCAAAATCACCTGCCGGCTATGCCAGAACCACTTGGCGGACACTCCGGAATCACCTGCCGGGCATGCCAGAACCAGCTCTCAGACACACCAGAACCACATGCTGGACACGCCGGAAGCACCTGCTGAGCATGCCTGAGCCACCTGCTCGACTCGCAAGAAACACCTGCCGGACACGCCAAAATCACCTGCCGAGTACGCCAGAACCACTTGGCGGACACTCCAGAATCACAGGTCGGGCATGCCAGAACCACCTCTCAGACTTGCCAGAACCATGGTCCGGACACGCCGGTACCACCTGCCGAGTATGCCGGAACCACCTGATCCACTCCCGAGGACCACCTGCTGGACACGCCAAAATCACCTGCTGGCTACGCCAGAACCACTCGGCAGACACTCCGGAATAACCTGCCAGGCATGCCGGAACCACCTATTAGACATGCCAGAAGGACGTGTCGGACACGCCGGAAACACCTACCGGACAGACCGGAACCACCTGCCAGACATCCCGGAACCACCTGCCGAGCACGCCGGAGCTGCGTGCTCGATAGGCCGGAACCACCTGCCAGACAGGCCAAAATCAACAGCTGGCTATGCTAGAAACACCTGGCGGACAGTCCAAAATCACCTGCCTGGCATGCAGGAACCACCTCTCAGACGTAACAGAACCACGTTCCGGACACGCTGGAACCACATCCTGGACAGACTGAACCACCTGCCGAGCTCGCCGGAACCACCTGCTCGACTGGCAGGACAATCGTGCCGGACACGCCAAAAGGAACTGCCGGCTACACCAGAACCACTTAACCGACACTCCAGAATCACCTGCCTGGCATGCCAGAACCACCTCTCAGACGTGCCAGAAGCACGTGCCGGACATGCCGGGACGACCTACGGGACAGACCGGAACCACCTGCCTGACATGCCGGAACCACCTGCCGAGCACGCCAGAGCCACCTGCTCCCCTTGCTGGAACCACCTGCCAGACAGGCCAAAATCAACAGCTGGCTGTGCGAGAACCACCTGGGGGACAGTCCGGAATCACCTGCCAGCCATGGCGGAACCACCTCTCAGACGTACCAGAACCACGTGCCGGACAATCTGGAAACACGTACTGGACAGACTGGAACCACCTGCCGGCCACGCCTGAACCACCTGCCGAGCACGACGGAACCACCTGCCGGACACGCCAAAATCACCTGCGGGCTACTCCACAACCACTTGGAGGACTCTCCGGGATGACCTGCCGGGCATGCTGGAACCACCTCTCAGACGCGCCAGAACCATGTGGCAGACAGTCCGGAATCACCTGTTGGGCATGTGGAACCACCTCTGAGACGTACCAGAACCACCTGCCGGACACGCCAAAATCACCTGCCGGCTACGCCAGAACCACTTGGCGGACACTCCGGAATCACCTGCCGGGCATGCCAGCACAACCTCTCAGAAGTGCCAGAAGCACGTGCCGGACAGGCCGGAACCATCTCCCGGACAGACTGGAACCACAGGAAACACTCGCCGGAACCACCTGCTTGACTCACCGGTCCCACCTGCAGGACACACCAAAATCACCTGCCCGCTACACCAGAACCACTTGGCGCACAAGCCGGAATCACGTGAAGGGCATGCCGGCACAACCTCACAGACGTGCCAGAACCTCCTGCCGGACACCTCAGAACCACCTGCCAGACAGACTGCAACCACCTGCCGGACACGCGGGAACCACCGGCTCGACCCGCCGGAACCACTGCCAGACATGCAAAATCACCTGCCGGCTACACCGGAACCACTTGGCAAACAATCCGGAATCACCTGAAGGGCATGCCGGAACCACCTCTCAGACATGCCAGAACCACGTGCCAATGACACCAGAAGCACCTGCCGAGCATGCCGGAACCACCTGCTCGACTCGCCAGAACCACCTGCCAGTCATGCAAAAATCACCTGCCGGCTTCACCACAACCAGTTGGTGAACACTTCCCCATCACCTGCCAGGCTTGCTGGAACCACCTGCCGGTCACGTCAAAATCACCTGCCAACTACGCCAGAACCACTTGTCGACACTGCGGAAACACCTGTCGGGCCGGCCAGAACTACATCTCAGACGTGCCAGAACCTTGTGCGTGTGATGCCGGAACCACACCCCGAACAGACGGAAACCACCTGCCAGACCCGCCTGAACCACCTGCCGAGCACGCCGGAGCCACCTGTTCGACTCACCGGAAGCACCTGCCAGACAGGCCAAAATCAACAGCTGGCTATGCGAGAACCATCTGGCGGACAGTCCGGAATCACCTGCCGGGCATGCAGGAACCACCTCTCAGATGTAACGGAACCACGAGCCGGACACGCTGGAACCACGTCCTGGACAGACTGGAACCACCTGCCGAGCACTCCGGAACCACCTGCTCGACTCGCACGACCCACGTGCTGGACACGCCAAAATGAACTTTCGGCTACACCAGAACCACTTACCCGACACTCCAGAATCACCTGCCTGGCATGCCAGAACCACCTCTCACACGTTGCAGAAGCACGTGCCGGACATGCCGGAACGACCGATCGGACAGAACGGAACCACCTGCCAGACACGCCGGAACCACCTGCTGAACACGCCACAGCCACCTGCTCGACTCGCCGGATCCACCGGCCGGACAGGCCAATATCAACTGCTGGCTATGCCAGAACCACCTGGGGGACAGTCCGGAATCACCTGCCAGCCATGGCGGAACCACCTCTCAGACGTACAAGAACCACGTGCCGGACAAGCTCGAAACACTTACTGGACAGACTGGAACCACCTGCCGGCCACGCCTGAATCACCTGCCGAGCACGATGGAACCACCTGCCGGACACGCCAAAATCACCTGCGGGGTACACCAGAACCACTTGGAGAACTCTCCGGGATGACCTGCCGGGCATGCTGGAACCACCTCTCAGACGTACCAGAAGCACGTGGCGGACACCCCAGCACCACCTGCCGGACAGACCGCAACCACCTGCCGGACAGGCCGGAACCACCGGCTCGACCCACCGGAACCACCGCCAGACATGCAAAATCACCTGCCGGCTACGCCAGAACCACTTGGCGAACACTCCGGAATCACCTGCCGGGCATGCCGGAACCACCTCTCAGACATGCCAGAACCACGTGCCAATGACCCCGGAAGCACCTGTCGAGCACGCCGGAACCACCTGCTCGACTCGCCAGAACCACCTGCCGGACACGCCAAAATCACCTGCCGGCTACGCCACAACCACTCGGCAGGCACTCCGGTATCAGCTGCCGGGCATGCCGGAACCACCTCTCAGAGGTGCCAGAACCACATGCCGGAGAGACTGGAAGCAACTGCCGAACTCGCCGGAAACACCTGCTGGACATGCCGGAACCAACTGCCTGACAGTCCAAAATCATATGCCGGCTATGCCAAAACCACTTGGTGGACGCTCCAGAATCTCCTGGAGGGCATGCCGGAACCACGTCATGGACAGACTGCAAACACCTGCCAGACACGCCAGAACCACCTTCTCGAGTCGCCAGAACCACCTGCCGGACACGCCAAAATCACCTGCCGGCTACGCCACAACCAGTTGGTGAACACTTCGGAATCACCTGCCGCGCTTGCCGGAACCACCTGCCGGTCACGCCAAAATCACCTGCCGGCTACGCCAGAACCACTCGGCAGAGACTCCGGAACCACCTCCAGGACAGACCAGAATCACCTGCCGGACATGCCGGAACCACCTGCTCGACTCGCCAGAGCCACCTGCCGGACACGCCAAAATCACCTGCCGGCTACGCCAGAACCACTCGGCAGAGACTCCGGAACCACCTCCAGGACAGACCGGAATCACCTGCCGGACACGCCGGGACCACCTGCTTGACTCGCCAGAACCACCTGCCAGACACGCCAAAATCACCAGCCGGCTACTCCACAACCACTTGTCGAACACTCCAGAATCACCTGCCGGGCATGTTGGAAGCACCTCTCAGACGCGCCAGAACCATGTGGCAGAGAGTCCGGAATCACCTGTTGGGCATGTGGAACCACCTCTGAGACGTACCAGAACGACCTGCCGGACACGCCAAAATCACCTGCCGGCTATGCCAGAACCACTTGGCGGACACTCCGGAATCACCTGCCGGGCATGCCAGAACCAGCTCTCAGACACACCAGAACCACATGCTGGACACGCCGGAAGCACCTGCTGAGCATGCCTGAGCCACCTGCTCGACTCGCAAGAAACACCTGCCGGACACGCCAAAATCACCTGCCGAGTACGCCAGAACCACTTGGCGGACACTCCAGAATCACAGGTCGGGCATGCCAGAACCACCTCTCAGACTTGCCAGAACCATGGTCCGGACACGCCGGTACCACCTGCCGAGTATGCCGGAACCACCTGATCCACTCCCGAGGACCACCTGCTGGACACGCCAAAATCACCTGCTGGCTACGCCAGAACCACTCGGCAGACACTCCGGAATAACCTGCCAGGCATGCCGGAACCACCTATTAGACATGCCAGAAGGACGTGTCGGACACGCCGGAAACACCTACCGGACAGACCGGAACCACCTGCCAGACATCCCGGAACCACCTGCCGAGCACGCCGGAGCTGCGTGCTCGATAGGCCGGAACCACCTGCCAGACAGGCCAAAATCAACAGCTGGCTATGCTAGAAACACCTGGCGGACAGTCCAAAATCACCTGCCTGGCATGCAGGAACCACCTCTCAGACGTAACAGAACCACGTTCCGGACACGCTGGAACCACATCCTGGACAGACTGAACCACCTGCCGAGCTCGCCGGAACCACCTGCTCGACTGGCAGGACAATCGTGCCGGACACGCCAAAAGGAACTGCCGGCTACACCAGAACCACTTAACCGACACTCCAGAATCACCTGCCTGGCATGCCAGAACCACCTCTCAGACGTGCCAGAAGCACGTGCCGGACATGCCGGGACGACCTACGGGACAGACCGGAACCACCTGCCTGACATGCCGGAACCACCTGCCGAGCACGCCAGAGCCACCTGCTCCCCTTGCTGGAACCACCTGCCAGACAGGCCAAAATCAACAGCTGGCTGTGCGAGAACCACCTGGGGGACAGTCCGGAATCACCTGCCAGCCATGGCGGAACCACCTCTCAGACGTACCAGAACCACGTGCCGGACAATCTGGAAACACGTACTGGACAGACTGGAACCACCTGCCGGCCACGCCTGAACCACCTGCCGAGCACGACGGAACCACCTGCCGGACACGCCAAAATCACCTGCGGGCTACTCCACAACCACTTGGAGGACTCTCCGGGATGACCTGCCGGGCATGCTGGAACCACCTCTCAGACGCGCCAGAACCATGTGGCAGACAGTCCGGAATCACCTGTTGGGCATGTGGAACCACCTCTGAGACGTACCAGAACCACCTGCCGGACACGCCAAAATCACCTGCCGGCTACGCCAGAACCACTTGGCGGACACTCCGGAATCACCTGCCGGGCATGCCAGCACAACCTCTCAGAAGTGCCAGAAGCACGTGCCGGACAGGCCGGAACCATCTCCCGGACAGACTGGAACCACAGGAAACACTCGCCGGAACCACCTGCTTGACTCACCGGTCCCACCTGCAGGACACACCAAAATCACCTGCCCGCTACACCAGAACCACTTGGCGCACAAGCCGGAATCACGTGAAGGGCATGCCGGCACAACCTCACAGACGTGCCAGAACCTCCTGCCGGACACCTCAGAACCACCTGCCAGACAGACTGCAACCACCTGCCGGACACGCGGGAACCACCGGCTCGACCCGCCGGAACCACTGCCAGACATGCAAAATCACCTGCCGGCTACACCAGAACCACTTGGCAAACAATCCGGAATCACCTGAAGGGCATGCCGGAACCACCTCTCAGACATGCCAGAACCACGTGCCAATGACACCAGAAGCACCTGCCGAGCATGCCGGAACCACCTGCTCGACTCGCCAGAACCACCTGCCAGTCATGCAAAAATCACCTGCCGGCTTCGCCACAACCAGTTGGTGAACACTTCCCCATCACCTGCCGGGCTTGCTGGAACCACCTGCCGGTCACGTCAAAATCACCTGCCAACTACGCCAGAACCACTTGTCGACACTGCGGAAACACCTGTCGGGCCGGCCAGAACTACATCTCAGACGTGCCAGAACCTTGTGCGTGTGATGCCGGAACCACACCCCGAACAGACGGAAACCACCTGCCAGACCCGCCTGAACCACCTGCCGAGCACGCCGGAGCCACCTGTTCGACTCACCGGAAGCACCTGCCAGACAGGCCAAAATCAACAGCTGGCTATGCGAGAACCATCTGGCGGACAGTCCGGAATCACCTGCCGGGCATGCAGGAACCACCTCTCAGATGTAACGGAACCACGAGCCGGACACGCTGGAACCACGTCCTGGACAGACTGGAACCACCTGCCGAGCACTCCGGAACCACCTGCTCGACTCGCACGACCCACGTGCTGGACACGCCAAAATGAACTTTCGGCTACACCAGAACCACTTACCCGACACTCCAGAATCACCTGCCTGGCATGCCAGAACCACCTCTCACACGTTGCAGAAGCACGTGCCGGACATGCCGGAACGACCGATCGGACAGAACGGAACCACCTGCCAGACACGCCGGAACCACCTGCTGAACACGCCACAGCCACCTGCTCGACTCGCCGGATCCACCGGCCGGACAGGCCAATATCAACTGCTGGCTATGCCAGAACCACCTGGGGGACAGTCCGGAATCACCTGCCAGCCATGGCGGAACCACCTCTCAGACGTACAAGAACCACGTGCCGGACAAGCTCGAAACACTTACTGGACAGACTGGAACCACCTGCCGGCCACGCCTGAACCACCTGCCGAGCACGATGGAACCACCTGCCGGACACGCCAAAATCACCTGCGGGGTACACCAGAACCACTTGGAGAACTCTCCGGGATGACCTGCCGGGCATGCTGGAACCACCTCTCAGACGTACCAGAAGCACGTGGCGGACACCCCAGCACCACCTGCCGGACAGACCGCAACCACCTGCCGGACAGGCCGGAACCACCGGCTCGACCCACCGGAACCACCGCCAGACATGCAAAATCTCCTGCCGGCTACGCCAGAACCACTTGGCGAACACTCCGGAATCACCTGCCGGGCATGCCGGAACCACCTCTCAGACATGCCAGAACCACGTGCCAATGACCCCGGAAGCACCTGTCGAGCACGCCGGAACCACCTGCTCGACTCGCCAGAACCACCTGCCGGACACGCAAAAATCACCTGCCGGCTACGCCACAACCACTCGGCAGGCACTCCGGTATCAGCTGCCGGGCATGCCGGAACCACCTCTCAGAGGTGCCAGAACCACATGCCGGAGAGACTGGAAGCAACTGCCGAACTCGCCGGAAACACCTGCTGGACATGCCGGAACCACCTGCCTGACAGTCCAAAATCATATGCCGGCTATGCCAAAACCACTTGGTGGACGCTCCAGAATCTCCTGGAGGGCATGCCGGAACCACGTCATGGACAGACTGCAAACACCTGCCAGACACGCCAGAACCACCTTCTCGAGTCGCCAGAACCACCTGCCGGACACGCCAAAATCACCTGCCGGCTACGCCACAACCAGTTGGTGAACACTTCGGAATCACCTGCCGCGCTTGCCGGAACCACCTGCCGGTCACGCCAAAATCACCTGCCGGCTACGCCAGAACCACTCGGCAGAGACTCCGGAACCACCTCCAGGACAGACCAGAATCACCTGCCGGACACGCCGGAACCACCTGCTCGACTCGCCAGAGCCACCTGCCGGACACGCCAAAATCACCTGCCGGCTACGCCAGAACCACTCGGCAGAGACTCCGGAACCACCTCCAGGACAGACCGGAATCACCTGCCGGACACGCCGGGACCACCTGCTTGACTCGCCAGAACCACCTGCCGGACACGCCAAAATCACCAGCCGGCTACTCCACAACCACTTGTCGAACACTCCAGAATCACCTGCCGGGCATGTTGGAAGCACCTCTCAGACGCGCCAGAACCATGTGGCAGAGAGTCCGGAATCACCTGTTGGGCATGTGGAACCACCTCTGAGACGTACCAGAACCACCTGCCGGACACGCCAAAATCACCTGCCGGCTATGCCAGAACCACTTGGCGGACACTCCGGAATCACCTGCCGGGCATGCCAGAACCAGCTCTCAGACACACCAGAACCACATGCTGGACACGCCGGAAGCACCTGCTGAGCATGCCTGAGCCACCTGCTCGACTCGCAAGAAACACCTGCTGGACACGCCAAAATCACCTGCCGAGTACGCCAGAACCACTTGGCGGACACTCCGGAATCACAGGTCGGGCATGCCAGAACCACCTCTCAGACTTGCCAGAACCATGGTCCGGACACGCCGGTACCACCTGCCGAGTATGCCGGAACCACCTGATCCACTCCCGAGGACCACCTGCTGGACACGCCAAAATCACCTGCTGGCTACGCCAGAACCACTCGGCAGACACTCCGGAATAACCTGCCAGGCATGCCGGAACCACCTATTAGACATGCCAGAAGGACGTGTCGGACACGCCGGAAACACCTACCGGACAGACCGGAACCACCTGCCAGACATCCAGGAACCACCTGCCGAGCACGCCGGAGCTGCGTGCTCGATAGGCCGGAACCACCTGCCAGACAGGCCAAAATCAACAGCTGGCTATGCTAGAAACACCTGGCGGACAGTCCAAAATCACCTGCCTGGCATGCAGGAACCACCTCTCAGACGTAACAGAACCACGTTCCGGACACGCTGGAACCACATCCTGGACAGACTGAACCACCTGCCGAGCTCGCCGGAACCACCTGCTCGACTGGCAGGACAATCGTGCCGGACACGCCAAAAGGAACTGCCGGCTACACCAGAACCACTTAACCGACACTCCAGAATCACCTGCCTGGCATGCCAGAACCACCTCTCAGACGTGCCAGAAGCACGTGCCGGACATGCCGGGACGACCTACGGGACAGACCGGAACCACCTGCCTGACATGCCGGAACCACCTGCCGAGCACGCCAGAGCCACCTGCTCCCCTTGCCGGAACCACCTGCCAGACAGGCCAAAATCAACAGCTGGCTGTGCGAGAACCACCTGGGGGACAGTCCGGAATCACCTGCCAGCCATGGCGGAACCACCTCTCAGACGTACCAGAACCACGTGCCGGACAATCTGGAAACACGTACTGGACAGACTGGAACCACCTGCCGGCCACGCCTGAACCACCTGCCGAGCACGACGGAACCACCTGCCGGACACGCCAAAATCACCTGCGGGCTACTCCACAACCACTTGGAGGACTCTCCGGGATGACCTGCCGGGCATGCTGGAACCACCTCTCAGACGCGCCAGAACCATGTGGCAGACAGTCCGGAATCACCTGTTGGGCATGTGGAACCACCTCTGAGACGTACCAGAACCACCTGCCGGACACGCCAAAATCACCTGCCGGCTACGCCAGAACCACTTGGCGGACACTCCGGAATCACCTGCCGGGCATGCCAGCACAACCTCTCAGAAGTGCCAGAAGCACGTGCCGGACAGGCCGGAACCATCTCCCGGACAGACTGGAACCACAGGAAACACTCGCCGGAACCACCTGCTTGACTCACCGGTCCCACCTGCAGGACACACCAAAATCACCTGCCCGCTACACCAGAACCACTTGGCGCACAAGCCGGAATCACGTGAAGGGCATGCCGGCACAACCTCACAGACGTGCCAGAACCTCCTGCCGGACACCTCAGAACCACCTGCCAGACAGACTGCAACCACCTGCCGGACACGCGGGAAGCACCGGCTCGACCCGCCGGAACCACTGCCAGACATGCAAAATCACCTGCCGGCTACACCAGAACCACTTGGCAAACAATCCGGAATCACCTGAAGGGCATGCCGGAACCACCTCTCAGACATGCCAGAACCACGTGCCAATGACACCAGAAGCACCTGCCGAGCATGCCGGAACCACCTGCTCGACTCGCCAGAACCACCTGCCAGTCATGCAAAAATCACCTGCCGGCTTCGCCACAACCAGTTGGTGAACACTTCCCCATCACCTGCCGGGCTTGCTGGAACCACCTGCCGGTCACGTCAAAATCACCTGCCAACTACGCCAGAACCACTTGTCGACACTGCGGAAACACCTGTCGGGCCGGCCAGAACTACATCTCAGACGTGCCAGAACCTTGTGCGTGTGATGCCGGAACCACACCCCGAACAGACGGAAACCACCTGCCAGACCCGCCTGAACCACCTGCCGAGCACGCCGGAGCCACCTGTTCGACTCACCGGAAGCACCTGCCAGACAGGCCAAAATCAACAGCTGGCTATGCGAGAACCATCTGGCGGACAGTCCGGAATCACCTGCCGGGCATGCAGGAACCACCTCTCAGATGTAACGGAACCACGAGCCGGACACGCTGGAACCACGTCCTGGACAGACTGGAACCACCTGCCGAGCACTCCGGAACCACCTGCTCGACTCGCACGACCCACGTGCTGGACACGCCAAAATGAACTTTCGGCTACACCAGAACCACTTACCCGACACTCCAGAATCACCTGCCTGGCATGCCAGAACCACCTCTCACACGTTGCAGAAGCACGTGCCGGACATGCCGGAACGACCGATCGGACAGAACGGAACCACCTGCCAGACACGCCGGAACCACCTGCTGAACACGCCACAGCCACCTGCTCGACTCGCCGGATCCACCGGCCGGACAGGCCAATATCAACTGCTGGCTATGCCAGAACCACCTGGGGGACAGTCCGGAATCACCTGCCAGCCATGGCGGAACCACCTCTCAGACGTACAAGAACCACGTGCCGGACAAGCTCGAAACACTTACTGGACAGACTGGAACCACCTGCCGGCCACGCCTGAACCACCTGCCGAGCACGATGGAACCACCTGCCGGACACGCCAAAATCACCTGCGGGGTACACCAGAACCACTTGGAGAACTCTCCGGGATGACCTGCCGGGCATGCTGGAACCACCTCTCAGACGTACCAGAAGCACGTGGCGGACACCCCAGCACCTCCTGCCGGACAGACCGCAACCACCTGCCGGACAGGCCGGAACCACCGGCTCGACCCGCCGGAACCACCGCCAGACATGCAAAATCTCCTGCCGGCTACGCCAGAACCACTTGGCGAACACTCCGGAATCACCTGCCGGGCATGCCGGAACCACCTCTCAGACATGCCAGAACCACGTGCCAATGACCCCGGAAGCACCTGTCGAGCACGCCGGAACCACCTGCTCGACTCGCCAGAACCACCTGCCGGACACGCCAAAATCACCTGCCGGCTACGCCACAACCACTCGGCAGGCACTCCGGTATCAGCTGCCGGGCATGCCGGAACCACCTCTCAGAGGTGCCAGAACCACATGCCGGAGAGACTGGAAGCAACTGCCGAACTCGCCGGAAACACCTGCTGGACATGCCGGAACCACCTGCCTGACAGTCCAAAATCATATGCCGGCTATGCCAAAACCACTTGGTGGACGCTCCAGAATCTCCTGGAGGGCATGCCGGAACCACGTCATGGACAGACTGCAAACACCTGCCAGACACGCCAGAACCACCTTCTCGAGTCGCCAGAACCACCTGCCGGACACGCCAAAATCACCTGCCGGCTACGCCACAACCAGTTGGTGAACACTTCGGAATCACCTGCCGCGCTTGCCGGAACCACCTGCCGGTCACGCCAAAATCACCTGCCGGCTACGCCAGAACCACTCGGCAGAGACTCCGGAACCACCTCCAGGACAGACCAGAATCACCTGCCGGACACGCCGGAACCACCTGCTCGACTCGCCAGAGCCACCTGCCGGACACGCCAAAATCACCTGCCGGCTACGCCAGAACCACTCGGCAGAGACTCCGGAACCACCTCCAGGACAGACCGGAATCACCTGCCGGACACGCCGGGACCACCTGCTTGACTCGCCAGAACCACCTGCCGGACACGCCAAAATCACCAGCCGGCTACTCCACAACCACTTGTCGAACACTCCAGAATCACCTGCCGGGCATGTTGGAAGCACCTCTCAGACGCGCCAGAACCATGTGGCAGAGAGTCCGGAATCACCTGTTGGGCATGTGGAACCACCTCTGAGACGTACCAGAACCACCTGCCGGACACGCCAAAATCACCTGCCGGCTATGCCAGAACCACTTGGCGGACACTCCGGAATCACCTGCCGGGCATGCCAGAACCAGCTCTCAGAAACACCAGAACCACATGCTGGACATGCCGGAAGCACCTGCTGAGCATGCCTGAGCCACCTGCTCGACTCGCAAGAAACACCTGCCGGACACGCCAAAATCACCTGCCGAGTACGCCAGAACCACTTGGCGGACACTCCGGAATCACAGGTCGGGCATGCCAGAACCACCTCTCAGACTTGCCAGAACCATGGTCCGGACACGCCGGTACCACCTGCCGAGTATGCCGGAACCACCTGATCCACTCCCGAGGACCACCTGCTGGACACGCCAAAATCACCTGCTGGCTACGCCAGAACCACTCGGCAGACACTCCGGAATAACCTGCCAGGCATGCCGGAACCACCTATTAGACATGCCAGAAGGACGTGTCGGACACGCCGGAAACACCTACCGGACAGACCGGAACCACCTGCCAGACATCCAGGAACCACCTGCCGAGCACGCCGGAGCTGCGTGCTCGATAGGCCGGAACCACCTGCCAGACAGGCCAAAATCAACAGCTGGCTATGCTAGAAACACCTGGCGGACAGTCCAAAATCACCTGCCTGGCATGCAGGAACCACCTCTCAGACGTAACAGAACCACGTTCCGGACACGCTGGAACCACATCCTGGACAGACTGAACCACCTGCCGAGCTCGCCGGAACCACCTGCTCGACTGGCAGGACAATCGTGCCGGACACGCCAAAAGGAACTGCCGGCTACACCAGAACCACTTAACCGACACTCCAGAATCACCTGCCTGGCATGCCAGAACCACCTCTCAGACGTGCCAGAAGCACGTGCCGGACATGCCGGGACGACCTACGGGACAGACCGGAACCACCTGCCTGACATGCCGGAACCACCTGCCGAGCACGCCAGAGCCACCTGCTCCCCTTGCCGGAACCACCTGCCAGACAGGCCAAAATCAACAGCTGGCTGTGCGAGAACCACCTGGGGGACAGTCCGGAATCACCTGCCAGCCATGGCGGAACCACCTCTCAGACGTACCAGAACCACGTGCCGGACAATCTGGAAACACGTACTGGACAGACTGGAACCACCTGCCGGCCACGCCTGAACCACCTGCCGAGCACGACGGAACCACCTGCCGGACACGCCAAAATCACCTGCGGGCTACTCCACAACCACTTGGAGGACTCTCCGGGATGACCTGCCGGGCATGCTGGAACCACCTCTCAGACGCGCCAGAACCATGTGGCAGACAGTCCGGAATCACCTGTTGGGCATGTGGAACCACCTCTGAGACGTACCAGAACCACCTGCCGGACACGCCAAAATCACCTGCCGGCTACGCCAGAACCACTTGGCGGACACTCCGGAATCACCTGCCGGGCATGCCAGCACAACCTCTCAGAAGTGCCAGAAGCACGTGCCGGACAGGCCGGAACCATCTCCCGGACAGACTGGAACCACAGGAAACACTCGCCGGAACCACCTGCTTGACTCACCGGTCCCACCTGCAGGACACACCAAAATCACCTGCCCGCTACACCAGAACCACTTGGCGCACAAGCCGGAATCACGTGAAGGGCATGCCGGCACAACCTCACAGACGTGCCAGAACCTCCTGCCGGACACCTCAGAACCACCTGCCAGACAGACTGCAACCACCTGCCGGACACGCGGGAAGCACCGGCTCGACCCGCCGGAACCACTGCCAGACATGCAAAATCACCTGCCGGCTACACCAGAACCACTTGGCAAACAATCCGGAATCACCTGAAGGGCATGCCGGAACCACCTCTCAGACATGCCAGAACCACGTGCCAATGACACCAGAAGCACCTGCCGAGCATGCCGGAACCACCTGCTCGACTCGCCAGAACCACCTGCCAGTCATGCAAAAATCACCTGCCGGCTTCGCCACAACCAGTTGGTGAACACTTCCCCATCACCTGCCGGGCTTGCTGGAACCACCTGCCGGTCACGTCAAAATCACCTGCCAACTACGCCAGAACCACTTGTCGACACTGCGGAAACACCTGTCGGGCCGGCCAGAACTACATCTCAGACGTGCCAGAACCTTGTGCGTGTGATGCCGGAACCACACCCCGAACAGACGGAAACCACCTGCCAGACCCGCCTGAACCACCTGCCGAGCACGCCGGAGCCACCTGTTCGACTCACCGGAAGCACCTGCCAGACAGGCCAAAATCAACAGCTGGCTATGCGAGAACCATCTGGCGGACAGTCCGGAATCACCTGCCGGGCATGCAGGAACCACCTCTCAGATGTAACGGAACCACGAGCCGGACACGCTGGAACCACGTCCTGGACAGACTGGAACCACCTGCCGAGCACTCCGGAACCACCTGCTCGACTCGCACGACCCACGTGCTGGACACGCCAAAATGAACTTTCGGCTACACCAGAACCACTTACCCGACACTCCAGAATCACCTGCCTGGCATGCCAGAACCACCTCTCACACGTTGCAGAAGCACGTGCCGGACATGCCGGAACGACCGATCGGACAGAACGGAACCACCTGCCAGACACGCCGGAACCACCTGCTGAACACGCCACAGCCACCTGCTCGACTCGCCGGATCCACCGGCCGGACAGGCCAATATCAACTGCTGGCTATGCCAGAACCACCTGGGGGACAGTCCGGAATCACCTGCCAGCCATGGCGGAACCACCTCTCAGACGTACAAGAACCACGTGCCGGACAAGCTCGAAACACTTACTGGACAGACTGGAACCACCTGCCGGCCACGCCTGAACCACCTGCCGAGCACGATGGAACCACCTGCCGGACACGCCAAAATCACCTGCGGGGTACACCAGAACCACTTGGAGAACTCTCCGGGATGACCTGCCGGGCATGCTGGAACCACCTCTCAGACGTACCAGAAGCACGTGGCGGACACCCCAGCACCTCCTGCCGGACAGACCGCAACCACCTGCCGGACAGGCCGGAACCACCGGCTCGACCCGCCGGAACCACCGCCAGACATGCAAAATCTCCTGCCGGCTACGCCAGAACCACTTGGCGAACACTCCGGAATCACCTGCCGGGCATGCCGGAACCACCTCTCAGACATGCCAGAACCACGTGCCAATGACCCCGGAAGCACCTGTCGAGCACGCCGGAACCACCTGCTCGACTCGCCAGAACCACCTGCCGGACACGCCAAAATCACCTGCCGGCTACGCCACAACCACTCGGCAGGCACTCCGGTATCAGCTGCCGGGCATGCCGGAACCACCTCTCAGAGGTGCCAGAACCACATGCCGGAGAGACTGGAAGCAACTGCCGAACTCGCCGGAAACACCTGCTGGACATGCCGGAACCACCTGCCTGACAGTCCAAAATCATATGCCGGCTATGCCAAAACCACTTGGTGGACGCTCCAGAATCTCCTGGAGGGCATGCCGGAACCACGTCATGGACAGACTGCAAACACCTGCCAGACACGCCAGAACCACCTTCTCGAGTCGCCAGAACCACCTGCCGGACACGCCAAAATCACCTGCCGGCTACGCCACAACCAGTTGGTGAACACTTCGGAATCACCTGCCGCGCTTGCCGGAACCACCTGCCGGTCACGCCAAAATCACCTGCCGGCTACGCCAGAACCACTCGGCAGAGACTCCGGAACCACCTCCAGGACAGACCAGAATCACCTGCCGGACACGCCGGAACCACCTGCTCGACTCGCCAGAGCCACCTGCCGGACACGCCAAAATCACCTGCCGGCTACGCCAGAACCACTCGGCAGAGACTCCGGAACCACCTCCAGGACAGACCGGAATCACCTGCCGGACACGCCGGGACCACCTGCTTGACTCGCCAGAACCACCTGCCGGACACGCCAAAATCACCAGCCGGCTACTCCACAACCACTTGTCGAACACTCCAGAATCACCTGCCGGGCATGTTGGAAGCACCTCTCAGACGCGCCAGAACCATGTGGCAGAGAGTCCGGAATCACCTGTTGGGCATGTGGAACCACCTCTGAGACGTACCAGAACCACCTGCCGGACACGCCAAAATCACCTGCCGGCTATGCCAGAACCACTTGGCGGACACTCCGGAATCACCTGCCGGGCATGCCAGAACCAGCTCTCAGAAACACCAGAACCACATGCTGGACACGCCGGAAGCACCTGCTGAGCATGCCTGAGCCACCTGCTCGACTCGCAAGAAACACCTGCCGGACACGCCAAAATCACCTGCCGAGTACGCCAGAACCACTTGGCGGACACTCCGGAATCACAGGTCGGGCATGCCAGAACCACCTCTCAGACTTGCCAGAACCATGGTCCGGACACGCCGGTACCACCTGCCGAGTATGCCGGAACCACCTGATCCACTCCCGAGGACCACCTGCTGGACACGCCAAAATCACCTGCTGGCTACGCCAGAACCACTCGGCAGACACTCCGGAATAACCTGCCAGGCATGCCGGAACCACCTATTAGACATGCCAGAAGGACGTGTCGGACACGCCGGAAACACCTACCGGACAGACCGGAACCACCTGCCAGACATCCAGGAACCACCTGCCGAGCACGCCGGAGCCGCGTGCTCGATAGGCCGGAACCACCTGCCAGACAGGCCAAAATCAACAGCTGGCTATGCTAGAAACACCTGGCGGACAGTCCAAAATCACCTGCCTGGCATGCAGGAACCACCTCTCAGACGTAACAGAACCACGTTCCGGACACGCTGGAACCACATCCTGGACAGACTGAACCACCTGCCGAGCTCGCCGGAACCACTTGCTCGACTGGCAGGACAATCGTGCCGGACACGCCAAAAGGAACTGCCGGCTACACCAGAACCACTTAACCGACACTCCAGAATCACCTGCCTGGCATGCCAGAACCACCTCTCAGACGTGCCAGAAGCACGTGCCGGACATGCCGGGACGACCTACGGGACAGACCGGAACCACCTGCCTGACATGCCGGAACCACCTGCCGAGCACGCCAGAGCCACCTGCTCCCCTTGCCGGAACCACCTGCCAGACAGGCCAAAATCAACAGCTGGCTGTGCGAGAACCACCTGGGGGACAGTCCGGAATCACCTGCCAGCCATGGCGGAACCACCTCTCAGACGTACCAGAACCACGTGCCGGACAATCTGGAAACACGTACTGGACAGACTGGAACCACCTGCCGGCCACGCCTGAACCACCTGCCGAGCACGACGGAACCACCTGCCGGACACGCCAAAATCACCTGCGGGCTACTCCACAACCACTTGGAGGACTCTCCGGGATGACCTGCCGGGCATGCTGGAACCACCTCTCAGACGCGCCAGAACCATGTGGCAGACAGTCCGGAATCACCTGTTGGGCATGTGGAACCACCTCTGAGACGTACCAGAACCACCTGCCGGACACGCCAAAATCACCTGCCGGCTACGCCAGAACCACTTGGCGGACACTCCGGAATCACCTGCCGGGCATGCCAGCACAACCTCTCAGAAGTGCCAGAAGCACGTGCCGGACAGGCCGGAACCATCTCCCGGACAGACTGGAACCACAGGAAACACTCGCCGGAACCACCTGCTTGACTCACCGGTCCCACCTGCAGGACACACCAAAATCACCTGCCCGCTACACCAGAACCACTTGGCGCACAAGCCGGAATCACGTGAAGGGCATGCCGGCACAACCTCACAGACGTGCCAGAACCTCCTGCCGGACACCTCAGAACCACCTGCCAGACAGACTGCAACCACCTGCCGGACACGCGGGAACCACCGGCTCGACCCGCCGGAACCACTGCCAGACATGCAAAATCACCTGCCGGCTACACCAGAACCACTTGGCAAACAATCCGGAATCACCTGAAGGGCATGCCGGAACCACCTCTCAGACATGCCAGAACCACGTGCCAATGACACCAGAAGCACCTGCCGAGCATGCCGGAACCACCTGCTCGACTCGCCAGAACCACCTGCCAGTCATGCAAAAATCACCTGCCGGCTTCGCCACAACCAGTTGGTGAACACTTCGCCATCACCTGCCGGGCTTGCTGGAACCACCTGCCGGTCACGTCAAAATCACCTGCCAACTACGCCAGAACCACTTGTCGACACTGCGGAAACACCTGTCGGGCCGGCCAGAACTACATCTCAGACGTGCCAGAACCTTGTGCGTGTGATGCCGGAACCACACCCCGAACAGACGGAAACCACCTGCCAGACCCGCCTGAACCACCTGCCGAGCACGCCGGAGCCACCTGTTCGACTCACCGGAAGCACCTGCCAGACAGGCCAAAATCAACAGCTGGCTATGCGAGAACCATCTGGCGGACAGTCCGGAATCACCTGCCGGGCATGCAGGAACCACCTCTCAGATGTAACGGAACCACGAGCCGGACACGCTGGAACCACGTCCTGGACAGACTGGAACCACCTGCCGAGCACTCCGGAACCACCTGCTCGACTCGCACGACCCACGTGCTGGACACGCCAAAATGAACTTTCGGCTACACCAGAACCACTTACCCGACACTCCAGAATCACCTGCCTGGCATGCCAGAACCACCTCTCACACGTTGCAGAAGCACGTGCCGGACATGCCGGAACGACCGATCGGACAGAACGGAACCACCTGCCAGACACGCCGGAACCACCTGCTGAACACGCCACAGCCACCTGCTCGACTCGCCGGATCCACCGGCCGGACAGGCCAATATCAACTGCTGGCTATGCCAGAACCACCTGGGGGACAGTCCGGAATCACCTGCCAGCCATGGCGGAACCACCTCTCAGACGTACAAGAACCACGTGCCGGACAAGCTCGAAACACTTACTGGACAGACTGGAACCACCTGCCGGCCACGCCTGAACCACCTGCCGAGCACGATGGAACCACCTGCCGGACACGCCAAAATCACCTGCGGGGTACACCAGAACCACTTGGAGAACTCTCCGGGATGACCTGCCGGGCATGCTGGAACCACCTCTCAGACGTACCAGAAGCACGTGGCGGACACCCCAGCACCACCTGCCGGACAGACCGCAACCACCTGCCGGACAGGCCGGAACCACCGGCTCGACCCGCCGGAACCACCGCCAGACATGCAAAATCTCCTGCCGGCTACGCCAGAACCACTTGGCGAACACTCCGGAATCACCTGCCGGGCATGCCGGAACCACCTCTCAGACATGCCAGAACCACGTGCCAATGACCCCGGAAGCACCTGTCGAGCACGCCGGAACCACCTGCTCGACTCGCCAGAACCACCTGCCGGACACGCCAAAATCACCTGCCGGCTACGCCAGAACCACTCGGCAGAGACTCCGGAACCACCTCCAGGACAGACCGGAATCACCTGCCGGACACGCCGGGACCACCTGCTTGACTCGCCAGAACCACCTGCCAGACACGCCAAAATCACCAGCCGGCTACTCCACAACCACTTGTCGAACACTCCAGAATCACCTGCCGGGCATGTTGGAAGCACCTCTCAGACGCGCCAGAACCATGTGGCAGAGAGTCCGGAATCACCTGTTGGGCATGTGGAACCACCTCTGAGACGTACCAGAACGACCTGCCGGACACGCCAAAATCACCTGCCGGCTATGCCAGAACCACTTGGCGGACACTCCGGAATCACCTGCCGGGCATGCCAGAACCAGCTCTCAGACACACCAGAACCACATGCTGGACACGCCGGAAGCACCTGCTGAGCATGCCTGAGCCACCTGCTCGACTCGCAAGAAACACCTGCCGGACACGCCAAAATCACCTGCCGAGTACGCCAGAACCACTTGGCGGACACTCCAGAATCACAGGTCGGGCATGCCAGAACCACCTCTCAGACTTGCCAGAACCATGGTCCGGACACGCCGGTACCACCTGCCGAGTATGCCGGAACCACCTGATCCACTCCCGAGGACCACCTGCTGGACACGCCAAAATCACCTGCTGGCTACGCCAGAACCACTCGGCAGACACTCCGGAATAACCTGCCAGGCATGCCGGAACCACCTATTAGACATGCCAGAAGGACGTGTCGGACACGCCGGAAACACCTACCGGACAGACCGGAACCACCTGCCAGACATCCCGGAACCACCTGCCGAGCACGCCGGAGCTGCGTGCTCGATAGGCCGGAACCACCTGCCAGACAGGCCAAAATCAACAGCTGGCTATGCTAGAAACACCTGGCGGACAGTCCAAAATCACCTGCCTGGCATGCAGGAACCACCTCTCAGACGTAACAGAACCACGTTCCGGACACGCTGGAACCACATCCTGGACAGACTGAACCACCTGCCGAGCTCGCCGGAACCACCTGCTCGACTGGCAGGACAATCGTGCCGGACACGCCAAAAGGAACTGCCGGCTACACCAGAACCACTTAACCGACACTCCAGAATCACCTGCCTGGCATGCCAGAACCACCTCTCAGACGTGCCAGAAGCACGTGCCGGACATGCCGGGACGACCTACGGGACAGACCGGAACCACCTGCCTGACATGCCGGAACCACCTGCCGAGCACGCCAGAGCCACCTGCTCCCCTTGCCGGAACCACCTGCCAGACAGGCCAAAATCAACAGCTGGCTGTGCGAGAACCACCTGGGGGACAGTCCGGAATCACCTGCCAGCCATGGCGGAACCACCTCTCAGACGTACCAGAACCACGTGCCGGACAATCTGGAAACACGTACTGGACAGACTGGAACCACCTGCCGGCCACGCCTGAACCACCTGCCGAGCACGACGGAACCACCTGCCGGACACGCCAAAATCACCTGCGGGCTACTCCACAACCACTTGGAGGACTCTCCGGGATGACCTGCCGGGCATGCTGGAACCACCTCTCAGACGCGCCAGAACCATGTGGCAGACAGTCCGGAATCACCTGTTGGGCATGTGGAACCACCTCTGAGACGTACCAGAACCACCTGCCGGACACGCCAAAATCACCTGCCGGCTACGCCAGAACCACTTGGCGGACACTCCGGAATCACCTGCCGGGCATGCCAGCACAACCTCTCAGAAGTGCCAGAAGCACGTGCCGGACAGGCCGGAACCATCTCCCGGACAGACTGGAACCACAGGAAACACTCGCCGGAACCACCTGCTTGACTCACCGGTCCCACCTGCAGGACACACCAAAATCACCTGCCCGCTACACCAGAACCACTTGGCGCACAAGCCGGAATCACGTGAAGGGCATGCCGGCACAACCTCACAGACGTGCCAGAACCTCCTGCCGGACACCTCAGAACCACCTGCCAGACAGACTGCAACCACCTGCCGGACACGCGGGAACCACCGGCTCGACCCGCCGGAACCACTGCCAGACATGCAAAATCACCTGCCGGCTACACCAGAACCACTTGGCAAACAATCCGGAATCACCTGAAGGGCATGCCGGAACCACCTCTCAGACATGCCAGAACCACGTGCCAATGACACCAGAAGCACCTGCCGAGCATGCCGGAACCACCTGCTCGACTCGCCAGAACCACCTGCCAGTCATGCAAAAATCACCTGCCGGCTTCGCCACAACCAGTTGGTGAACACTTCCCCATCACCTGCCGGGCTTGCTGGAACCACCTGCCGGTCACGTCAAAATCACCTGCCAACTACGCCAGAACCACTTGTCGACACTGCGGAAACACCTGTCGGGCCGGCCAGAACTACATCTCAGACGTGCCAGAACCTTGTGCGTGTGATGCCGGAACCACACCCCGAACAGACGGAAACCACCTGCCAGACCCGCCTGAACCACCTGCCGAGCACGCCGGAGCCACCTGTTCGACTCACCGGAAGCACCTGCCAGACAGGCCAAAATCAACAGCTGGCTATGCGAGAACCATCTGGCGGACAGTCCGGAATCACCTGCCGGGCATGCAGGAACCACCTCTCAGATGTAACGGAACCACGAGCCGGACACGCTGGAACCACGTCCTGGACAGACTGGAACCACCTGCCGAGCACTCCGGAACCACCTGCTCGACTCGCACGACCCACGTGCTGGACACGCCAAAATGAACTTTCGGCTACACCAGAACCACTTACCCGACACTCCAGAATCACCTGCCTGGCATGCCAGAACCACCTCTCACACGTTGCAGAAGCACGTGCCGGACATGCCGGAACGACCGATCGGACAGAACGGAACCACCTGCCAGACACGCCGGAACCACCTGCTGAACACGCCACAGCCACCTGCTCGACTCGCCGGATCCACCGGCCGGACAGGCCAATATCAACTGCTGGCTATGCCAGAACCACCTGGGGGACAGTCCGGAATCACCTGCCAGCCATGGCGGAACCACCTCTCAGACGTACAAGAACCACGTGCCGGACAAGCTCGAAACACTTACTGGACAGACTGGAACCACCTGCCGGCCACGCCTGAACCACCTGCCGAGCACGATGGAACCACCTGCCGGACACGCCAAAATCACCTGCGGGGTACACCAGAACCACTTGGAGAACTCTCCGGGATGACCTGCCGGGCATGCTGGAACCACCTCTCAGACGTACCAGAAGCACGTGGCGGACACCCCAGCACCTCCTGCCGGACAGACCGCAACCACCTGCCGGACAGGCCGGAACCACCGGCTCGACCCGCCGGAACCACCGCCAGACATGCAAAATCTCCTGCCGGCTACGCCAGAACCACTTGGCGAACACTCCGGAATCACCTGCCGGGCATGCCGGAACCACCTCTCAGACATGCCAGAACCACGTGCCAATGACCCCGGAAGCACCTGTCGAGCACGCCGGAACCACCTGCTCGACTCGCCAGAACCACCTGCCGGACATGCCAAAATCACCTGCCGGCTACGCCACAACCACTCGGCAGGCACTCCGGTATCAGCTGCCGGGCATGCCGGAACCACCTCTCAGAGGTGCCAGAACCACATGCCGGAGAGACTGGAAGCAACTGCCGAACTCGCCGGAAACACCTGCTGGACATGCCGGAACCACCTGCCTGACAGTCCAAAATCATATGCCGGCTATGCCAAAACCACTTGGTGGACGCTCCAGAATCTCCTGGAGGGCATGCCGGAACCACGTCATGGACAGACTGCAAACACCTGCCAGACACGCCAGAACCACCTTCTCGAGTCGCCAGAACCACCTGCCGGACACGCCAAAATCACCTGCCGGCTACGCCACAACCAGTTGGTGAACACTTCGGAATCACCTGCCGCGCTTGCCGGAACCACCTGCCGGTCACGCCAAAATCACCTGCCGGCTACGCCAGAACCACTCGGCAGAGACTCCGGAACCACCTCCAGGACAGACCAGAATCACCTGCCGGACACGCCGGAACCACCTGCTCGACTCGCCAGAGCCACCTGCCGGACACGCCAAAATCACCTGCCGGCTACGCCAGAACCACTCGGCAGAGACTCCGGAACCACCTCCAGGACAGACCGGAATCACCTGCCGGACACGCCGGGACCACCTGCTTGACTCGCCAGAACCACCTGCCGGACACGCCAAAATCACCAGCCGGCTACTCCACAACCACTTGTCGAACACTCCAGAATCACCTGCCGGGCATGTTGGAAGCACCTCTCAGACGCGCCAGAACCATGTGGCAGAGAGTCCGGAATCACCTGTTGGGCATGTGGAACCACCTCTGAGACGTACCAGAACCACCTGCCGGACACGCCAAAATCACCTGCCGGCTATGCCAGAACCACTTGGCGGACACTCCGGAATCACCTGCCGGGCATGCCAGAACCAGCTCTCAGAAACACCAGAACCACATGCTGGACATGCCGGAAGCACCTGCTGAGCATGCCTGAGCCACCTGCTCGACTCGCAAGAAACACCTGCCGGACACGCCAAAATCACCTGCCGAGTACGCCAGAACCACTTGGCGGACACTCCGGAATCACAGGTCGGGCATGCCAGAACCACCTCTCAGACTTGCCAGAACCATGGTCCGGACACGCCGGTACCACCTGCCGAGTATGCCGGAACCACCTGATCCACTCCCGAGGACCACCTGCTGGACACGCCAAAATCACCTGCTGGCTACGCCAGAACCACTCGGCAGACACTCCGGAATAACCTGCCAGGCATGCCGGAACCACCTATTAGACATGCCAGAAGGACGTGTCGGACACGCCGGAAACACCTACCGGACAGACCGGAACCACCTGCCAGACATCCAGGAACCACCTGCCGAGCACGCCGGAGCCGCGTGCTCGATAGGCCGGAACCACCTGCCAGACAGGCCAAAATCAACAGCTGGCTATGCTAGAAACACCTGGCGGACAGTCCAAAATCACCTGCCTGGCATGCAGGAACCACCTCTCAGACGTAACAGAACCACGTTCCGGACACGCTGGAACCACATCCTGGACAGACTGAACCACCTGCCGAGCTCGCCGGAACCACTTGCTCGACTGGCAGGACAATCGTGCCGGACACGCCAAAAGGAACTGCCGGCTACACCAGAACCACTTAACCGACACTCCAGAATCACCTGCCTGGCATGCCAGAACCACCTCTCAGACGTGCCAGAAGCACGTGCCGGACATGCCGGGACGACCTACGGGACAGACCGGAACCACCTGCCTGACATGCCGGAACCACCTGCCGAGCACGCCAGAGCCACCTGCTCCCCTTGCCGGAACCACCTGCCAGACAGGCCAAAATCAACAGCTGGCTGTGCGAGAACCACCTGGGGGACAGTCCGGAATCACCTGCCAGCCATGGCGGAACCACCTCTCAGACGTACCAGAACCACGTGCCGGACAATCTGGAAACACGTACTGGACAGACTGGAACCACCTGCCGGCCACGCCTGAACCACCTGCCGAGCACGACGGAACCACCTGCCGGACACGCCAAAATCACCTGCGGGCTACTCCACAACCACTTGGAGGACTCTCCGGGATGACCTGCCGGGCATGCTGGAACCACCTCTCAGACGCGCCAGAACCATGTGGCAGACAGTCCGGAATCACCTGTTGGGCATGTGGAACCACCTCTGAGACGTACCAGAACCACCTGCCGGACACGCCAAAATCACCTGCCGGCTACGCCAGAACCACTTGGCGGACACTCCGGTATCACCTGCCGGGCATGCCAGCACAACCTCTCAGAAGTGCCAGAAGCACGTGCCGGACAGGCCGGAACCATCTCCCGGACAGACTGGAACCACAGGAAACACTCGCCGGAACCACCTGCTTGACTCACCGGTCCCACCTGCAGGACACACCAAAATCACCTGCCCGCTACACCAGAACCACTTGGCGCACAAGCCGGAATCACGTGAAGGGCATGCCGGCACAACCTCACAGACGTGCCAGAACCTCCTGCCGGACACCTCAGAACCACCTGCCAGACAGACTGCAACCACCTGCCGGACACGCGGGAACCACCGGCTCGACCCGCCGGAACCACTGCCAGACATGCAAAATCACCTGCCGGCTACACCAGAACCACTTGGCAAACAATCCGGAATCACCTGAAGGGCATGCCGGAACCACCTCTCAGACATGCCAGAACCACGTGCCAATGACACCAGAAGCACCTGCCGAGCATGCCGGAACCACCTGCTCGACTCGCCAGAACCACCTGCCAGTCATGCAAAAATCACCTGCCGGCTTCGCCACAACCAGTTGGTGAACACTTCCCCATCACCTGCCGGGCTTGCTGGAACCACCTGCCGGTCACGTCAAAATCACCTGCCAACTACGCCAGAACCACTTGTCGACACTGCGGAAACACCTGTCGGGCCGGCCAGAACTACATCTCAGACGTGCCAGAACCTTGTGCGTGTGATGCCGGAACCACACCCCGAACAGACGGAAACCACCTGCCAGACCCGCCTGAACCACCTGCCGAGCACGCCGGAGCCACCTGTTCGACTCACCGGAAGCACCTGCCAGACAGGCCAAAATCAACAGCTGGCTATGCGAGAACCATCTGGCGGACAGTCCGGAATCACCTGCCGGGCATGCAGGAACCACCTCTCAGATGTAACGGAACCACGAGCCGGACACGCTGGAACCACGTCCTGGACAGACTGGAACCACCTGCCGAGCACTCCGGAACCACCTGCTCGACTCGCACGACCCACGTGCTGGACACGCCAAAATGAACTTTCGGCTACACCAGAACCACTTACCCGACACTCCAGAATCACCTGCCTGGCATGCCAGAACCACCTCTCACACGTTGCAGAAGCACGTGCCGGACATGCCGGAACGACCGATCGGACAGAACGGAACCACCTGCCAGACACGCCGGAACCACCTGCTGAACACGCCACAGCCACCTGCTCGACTCGCCGGATCCACCGGCCGGACAGGCCAATATCAACTGCTGGCTATGCCAGAACCACCTGGGGGACAGTCCGGAATCACCTGCCAGCCATGGCGGAACCACCTCTCAGACGTACAAGAACCACGTGCCGGACAAGCTCGAAACACTTACTGGACAGACTGGAACCACCTGCCGGCCACGCCTGAACCACCTGCCGAGCACGATGGAACCACCTGCCGGACACGCCAAAATCACCTGCGGGGTACACCAGAACCACTTGGAGAACTCTCCGGGATGACCTGCCGGGCATGCTGGAACCACCTCTCAGACGTACCAGAAGCACGTGGCGGACACCCCAGCACCACCTGCCGGACAGACCGCAACCACCTGCCGGACAGGCCGGAACCACCGGCTCGACCCGCCGGAACCACCGCCAGACATGCAAAATCTCCTGCCGGCTACGCCAGAACCACTTGGCGAACACTCCGGAATCACCTGCCGGGCATGCCGGAACCACCTCTCAGACATGCCAGAACCACGTGCCAATGACCCCGGAAGCACCTGTCGAGCACGCCGGAACCACCTGCTCGACTCGCCAGAACCACCTGCCGGACACGCCAAAATCACCTGCCGGCTACGCCACAACCACTCGGCAGGCACTCCGGTATCAGCTGCCGGGCATGCCGGAACCACCTCTCAGAGGTGCCAGAACCACATGCCGGAGAGACTGGAAGCAACTGCCGAACTCGCCGGAAACACCTGCTGGACATGCCGGAACCACCTGCCTGACAGTCCAAAATCATATGCCGGCTATGCCAAAACCACTTGGTGGACGCTCCAGAATCTCCTGGAGGGCATGCCGGAACCACGTCATGGACAGACTGCAAACACCTGCCAGACACGCCAGAACCACCTTCTCGAGTCGCCAGAACCACCTGCCGGACACGCCAAAATCACCTGCCGGCTACGCCACAACCAGTTGGTGAACACTTCGGAATCACCTGCCGCGCTTGCCGGAACCACCTGCCGGTCACGCCAAAATCACCTGCCGGCTACGCCAGAACCACTCGGCAGAGACTCCGGAACCACCTCCAGGACAGACCAGAATCACCTGCCGGACACGCCGGAACCACCTGCTTGACTCGCCAGAGCCACCTGCCGGACACGCCAAAATCACCTGCCGGCTACGCCAGAACCACTCGGCAGAGACTCCGGAACCACCTCCAGGACAGACCGGAATCACCTGCCGGACACGCCGGGACCACCTGCTTGACTCGCCAGAACCACCTGCCGGACACGCCAAAATCACCAGCCGGCTACTCCACAACCACTTGTCGAACACTCCAGAATCACCTGCCGGGCATGTTGGAAGCACCTCTCAGACGCGCCAGAACCATGTGGCAGAGAGTCCGGAATCACCTGTTGGGCATGTGGAACCACCTCTGAGACGTACCAGAACCACCTGCCGGACACGCCAAAATCACCTGCCGGCTATGCCAGAACCACTTGGCGGACACTCCGGAATCACCTGCCGGGCATGCCAGAACCAGCTCTCAGAAACACCAGAACCACATGCTGGACACGCCGGAAGCACCTGCTGAGCATGCCTGAGCCACCTGCTCGACTCGCAAGAAACACCTGCCGGACACGCCAAAATCACCTGCCGAGTACGCCAGAACCACTTGGCGGACACTCCGGAATCACAGGTCGGGCATGCCAGAACCACCTCTCAGACTTGCCAGAACCATGGTCCGGACACGCCGGTACCACCTGCCGAGTATGCCGGAACCACCTGATCCACTCCCGAGGACCACCTGCTGGACACGCCAAAATCACCTGCTGGCTACGCCAGAACCACTCGGCAGACACTCCGGAATAACCTGCCAGGCATGCCGGAACCACCTATTAGACATGCCAGAAGGACGTGTCGGACACGCCGGAAACACCTACCGGACAGACCGGAACCACCTGCCAGACATCCCGGAACCACCTGCCGAGCACGCCGGAGCCGCCTGCTCGATAGGCCGGAACCACCTGCCAGACAGGCCAAAATCAACAGCTGGCTATGCTAGAAACACCTGGCGGACAGTCCAAAATCACCTGCCTGGCATGCAGGAACCACCTCTCAGACGTAACAGAACCACGTTCCGGACACGCTGGAACCACATCCTGGACAGACTGGAACCACCTGCCGAGCTCGCCGGAACCACCTGCTCGACTGGCAGGACAATCGTGCCGGACACGCCAAAAGGAACTGCCGGCTACACCAGAACCACTTAACCGACACTCCAGAATCACCTGCCTGGCATGCCAGAACCACCTCTCAGACGTGCCAGAAGCACGTGCCGGACATGCCGGAACGACCTACGGGACAGACCGGAACCACCTGCCTGACATGCCGGAACCACCTGCCGAGCACGCCAGAGCCACCTGCTCCCCTTGCCGGAACCACCTGCCAGACAGGCCAAAATCAACAGCTGGCTGTGCGACAACCACCTGGGGGACAGTCCGGAATCACCTGCCAGCCATGGCGGAACCACCTCTCAGACGTACCAGAACCACGTGCCGGACAATCTGGAAACACGTACTGGACAGACTGGAACCACCTGCCGGCCACGCCTGAACCACCTGCCGAGCACGACGGAACCACCTGCCGGACATGCCAAAATCACCTGCGGGCTACTCCACAACCACTTGGAGGACTCTCCGGGATGACCTGCCGGGCATGCTGGAACCACCTCTCAGACGCGCCAGAACCATGTGGCAGACAGTCCGGAATCACCTGTTGGGCATGTGGAACCACCTCTGAGACGTACCAGAACCACCTGCCGGACACGCCAAAATCACCTGCCGGCTACGCCAGAACCACTTGGCGGACACTCCGGAATCACCTGCCGGGCATGCCAGCACAACCTCTCAGAAGTGCCAGAAGCACGTGCCGGACAGGCCGGAACCATCTCCCGGACAGACTGGAACCACAGGAAACACTCGCCGGAACCACCTGCTTGACTCACCGGTCCCACCTGCAGGACACACCAAAATCACCTGCCCGCTACACCAGAACCACTTGGCGCACAAGCCGGAATCACGTGAAGGGCATGCCGGCACAACCTCACAGACGTGCCAGAACCTCCTGCCGGACACCTCAGAACCACCTGCCAGACAGACTGCAACCACCTGCCGGACACGCGGGAACCACCGGCTCGACCCGCCGGAACCACTGCCAGACATGCAAAATCACCTGCCGGCTACACCAGAACCACTTGGCAAACAATCCGGAATCACCTGAAGGGCATGCCGGAACCACCTCTCAGACATGCCAGAACCACGTGCCAATGACACCAGAAGCACCTGCCGAGCATGCCGGAACCACCTGCTCGACTCGCCAGAACCACCTGCCAGTCATGCAAAAATCACCTGCCGGCTTCGCCACAACCAGTTGGTGAACACTTCCCCATCACCTGCCAGGCTTGCTGGAACCACCTGACGGTCACGTCAAAATCACCTGCCAACTACGCCAGAACCACTTGTCGACACTGCGGAAACACCTGTCGGGCCGGCCAGAACTACATCTCAGACGTGCCAGAACCTTGTGCGTGTGATGCCGGAACCACACCCCGAACAGACGGAAACCACCTGCCAGACCCGCCTGAACCACCTGCCGAGCACGCCGGAGCCACCTGTTCGACTCACCGGAAGCACCTGCCAGACAGGCCAAAATCAACAGCTGGCTATGCGAGAACCATCTGGCGGACAGTCCGGAATCACCTGCCGGGCATGCAGGAACCACCTCTCAGATGTAACGGAACCACGAGCCGGACACGCTGGAACCGCGTCCTGGACAGACTGGAACCACCTGCCGAGCACTCCGGAACCACCTGCTCGACTCGCACGACCCACGTGCTGGACACGCCAAAATGAACTTTCGGCTACACCAGAACCACTTACCCGACACTCCAGAATCACCTGCCTGGCATGCCAGAACCACCTCTCACACGTTGCAGAAGCACGTGCCGGACATGCCGGAACGACCGATCGGACAGAACGGAACCACCTGCCAGACACGCCGGAACCACCTGCTGAACACGCCACAGCCACCTGCTCGACTCGCCAGATCCACCGGCCGGACAGGCCAATATCAACTGCTGGCTATGCCAGAACCACCTGGGGGACAGTCCGGAATCACCTGCCAGCCATGGCGGAACCACCTCTCAGACGTACAAGAACCACGTGCCGGACAAGCTCGAAACACTTACTGGACAGACTGGAACCACCTGCCGGCCACGCCTGAACCACCTGCCGAGCACGATGGAACCACCTGCCGGACACGCCAAAATCACCTGCGGGGTACACCAGAACCACTTGGAGAACTCTCCGGGATGACCTGCCGGGCATGCTGGAACCACCTCTCAGACGTACCAGAAGCACGTGGCGGACACCCCAGCACCACCTGCCGGACAGACCGCAACCACCTGCCGGACAGGCCGGAACCACCGGCTCGACCCGACGGAACCACCGCCAGACATGCAAAATCACCTGCCGGCTACGCCAGAACCACTTGGCGAACACTCCGGAATCACCTGCCGGGCATGCCGGAACCACCTCTCAGACATGCCAGAACCACGTGCCAATGACCCCGGAAGCACCTGTCGAGCACGCCGGAACCACCTGCTCGACTCGCCAGAACCACCTGCCGGACACGCCAAAATCACCTGCCGGCTACGCCACAACCACTCGGCAGGCACTCCGGTATCAGCTGCCGGGCATGCCGGAACCACCTCTCAGAGGTGCCAGAACCACATGCCGGAGAGACTGGAAGCAACTGCCGAACTCGCCGGAAACACCTGCTGGACATGCCGGAACCACCTGCCTGACAGTCCAAAATCATATGCCGGCTATGCCAAAACCACTTGGTGGACGCTCCAGAATCTCCTGGAGGGCATGCCGGAACCACGTCATGGACAGACTGCAAACACCTGCCAGACACGCCAGAACCACCTTCTCGAGTCGCCAGAACCACCTGCCGGACACGCCAAAATCACCTGCCGGCTACGCCACAACCAGTTGGTGAACACTTCGGAATCACCTGCCGCGCTTGCCGGAACCACCTGCCGGTCACGCCAAAATCACCTGCCGGCTACGCCAGAACCACTCGGCAGAGACTCCGGAACCACCTCCAGGACAGACCAGAATCACCTGCCGGACACGCCGGAACCACCTGCTCGACTCGCCAGAGCCACCTGCCGGACATGCCAAAATCACCTGCCGGCTACTCCACAACCACTTGTCGAACACTCCAGAATCACCTGCCGGGCATGTTGGAAGCACCTCTCAGACGCGCCAGAACCATGTGGCAGAGAGTCCGGAATCACCTGTTGGGCATGTGGAACCACCTCTGAGACGTACCAGAACCACCTGCCGGACACGCCAAAATCACCTGCCGGCTATGCCAGAACCACTTGGCGGACACTCCGGAATCACCTGCCGGGCATGCCAGAACCAGCTCTCAGACACACCAGAACCACATGCTGGACACGCCGGAAGCACCTGCTGAGCATGCCTGAGCCACCTGCTCGACTCGCAAGAAACACCTGCTGGACACGCCAAAATCACCTGCCGAGTACGCCAGAACCACTTGGCGGACACTCCGGAATCACAGGTCGGGCATGCCAGAACCACCTCTCAGACTTGCCAGAACCATGGTCCGGACACGCCGGTACCACCTGCCGAGTATGCCGGAACCACCTGATCCACTCCCGAGGACCACCTGCTGGACACGCCAAAATCACCTGCTGGCTACGCCAGAACCACTCGGCAGACACTCCGGAATAACCTGCCAGGCATGCCGGAACCACCTATTAGACATGCCAGAAGGACGTGTCGGACACGCCGGAAACACCTACCGGACAGACCGGAACCACCTGCCAGACATCCAGGAACCACCTGCCGAGCACGCCGGAGCTGCGTGCTCGATAGGCCGGAACCACCTGCCAGACAGGCCAAAATCAACAGCTGGCTATGCTAGAAACACCTGGCGGACAGTCCAAAATCACCTGCCTGGCATGCAGGAACCACCTCTCAGACGTAACAGAACCACGTTCCGGACACGCTGGAACCACATCCTGGACAGACTGAACCACCTGCCGAGCTCGCCGGAACCACCTGCTCGACTGGCAGGACAATCGTGCCGGACACGCCAAAAGGAACTGCCGGCTACACCAGAACCACTTAACCGACACTCCAGAATCACCTGCCTGGCATGCCAGAACCACCTCTCAGACGTGCCAGAAGCACGTGCCGGACATGCCGGGACGACCTACGGGACAGACCGGAACCACCTGCCTGACATGCCGGAACCACCTGCCGAGCACGCCAGAGCCACCTGCTCCCCTTGCCGGAACCACCTGCCAGACAGGCCAAAATCAACAGCTGGCTGTGCGAGAACCACCTGGGGGACAGTCCGGAATCACCTGCCAGCCATGGCGGAACCACCTCTCAGACGTACCAGAACCACGTGCCGGACAATCTGGAAACACGTACTGGACAGACTGGAACCACCTGCCGGCCACGCCTGAACCACCTGCCGAGCACGACGGAACCACCTGCCGGACACGCCAAAATCACCTGCGGGCTACTCCACAACCACTTGGAGGACTCTCCGGGATGACCTGCCGGGCATGCTGGAACCACCTCTCAGACGCGCCAGAACCATGTGGCAGACAGTCCGGAATCACCTGTTGGGCATGTGGAACCACCTCTGAGACGTACCAGAACCACCTGCCGGACACGCCAAAATCACCTGCCGGCTACGCCAGAACCACTTGGCGGACACTCCGGAATCACCTGCCGGGCATGCCAGCACAACCTCTCAGAAGTGCCAGAAGCACGTGCCGGACAGGCCGGAACCATCTCCCGGACAGACTGGAACCACAGGAAACACTCGCCGGAACCACCTGCTTGACTCACCGGTCCCACCTGCAGGACACACCAAAATCACCTGCCCGCTACACCAGAACCACTTGGCGCACAAGCCGGAATCACGTGAAGGGCATGCCGGCACAACCTCACAGACGTGCCAGAACCTCCTGCCGGACACCTCAGAACCACCTGCCAGACAGACTGCAACCACCTGCCGGACACGCGGGAACCACCGGCTCGACCCGCCGGAACCACTGCCAGACATGCAAAATCACCTGCCGGCTACACCAGAACCACTTGGCAAACAATCCGGAATCACCTGAAGGGCATGCCGGAACCACCTCTCAGACATGCCAGAACCACGTGCCAATGACACCAGAAGCACCTGCCGAGCATGCCGGAACCACCTGCTCGACTCGCCAGAACCACCTGCCAGTCATGCAAAAATCACCTGCCGGCTTCGCCACAACCAGTTGGTGAACACTTCCCCATCACCTGCCGGGCTTGCTGGAACCACCTGCCGGTCACGTCAAAATCACCTGCCAACTACGCCAGAACCACTTGTCGACACTGCGGAAACACCTGTCGGGCCGGCCAGAACTACATCTCAGACGTGCCAGAACCTTGTGCGTGTGATGCCGGAACCACACCCCGAACAGACGGAAACCACCTGCCAGACCCGCCTGAACCACCTGCCGAGCACGCCGGAGCCACCTGTTCGACTCACCGGAAGCACCTGCCAGACAGGCCAAAATCAACAGCTGGCTATGCGAGAACCATCTGGCGGACAGTCCGGAATCACCTGCCGGGCATGCAGGAACCACCTCTCAGATGTAACGGAACCACGAGCCGGACACGCTGGAACCACGTCCTGGACAGACTGGAACCACCTGCCGAGCACTCCGGAACCACCTGCTCGACTCGCACGACCCACGTGCTGGACACGCCAAAATGAACTTTCGGCTACACCAGAACCACTTACCCGACACTCCAGAATCACCTGCCTGGCATGCCAGAACCACCTCTCACACGTTGCAGAAGCACGTGCCGGACATGCCGGAACGACCGATCGGACAGAACGGAACCACCTGCCAGACACGCCGGAACCACCTGCTGAACACGCCACAGCCACCTGCTCGACTCGCCGGATCCACCGGCCGGACAGGCCAATATCAACTGCTGGCTATGCCAGAACCACCTGGGGGACAGTCCGGAATCACCTGCCAGCCATGGCGGAACCACCTCTCAGACGTACAAGAACCACGTGCCGGACAAGCTCGAAACACTTACTGGACAGACTGGAACCACCTGCCGGCCACGCCTGAACCACCTGCCGAGCACGATGGAACCACCTGCCGGACACGCCAAAATCACCTGCGGGGTACACCAGAACCACTTGGAGAACTCTCCGGGATGACCTGCCGGGCATGCTGGAACCACCTCTCAGACGTACCAGAAGCACGTGGCGGACACCCCAGCACCTCCTGCCGGACAGACCGCAACCACCTGCCGGACAGGCCGGAACCACCGGCTCGACCCGCCGGAACCACCGCCAGACATGCAAAATCTCCTGCCGGCTACGCCAGAACCACTTGGCGAACACTCCGGAATCACCTGCCGGGCATGCCGGAACCACCTCTCAGACATGCCAGAACCACGTGCCAATGACCCCGGAAGCACCTGTCGAGCACGCCGGAACCACCTGCTCGACTCGCCAGAACCACCTGCCGGACATGCCAAAATCACCTGCCGGCTACGCCACAACCACTCGGCAGGCACTCCGGTATCAGCTGCCGGGCATGCCGGAACCACCTCTCAGAGGTGCCAGAACCACATGCCGGAGAGACTGGAAGCAACTGCCGAACTCGCCGGAAACACCTGCTGGACATGCCGGAACCACCTGCCTGACAGTCCAAAATCATATGCCGGCTATGCCAAAACCACTTGGTGGACGCTCCAGAATCTCCTGGAGGGCATGCCGGAACCACGTCATGGACAGACTGCAAACACCTGCCAGACACGCCAGAACCACCTTCTCGAGTCGCCAGAACCACCTGCCGGACACGCCAAAATCACCTGCCGGCTACGCCACAACCAGTTGGTGAACACTTCGGAATCACCTGCCGCGCTTGCCGGAACCACCTGCCGGTCACGCCAAAATCACCTGCCGGCTACGCCAGAACCACTCGGCAGAGACTCCGGAACCACCTCCAGGACAGACCAGAATCACCTGCCGGACATGCCGGAACCACCTGCTCGACTCGCCAGAGCCACCTGCCGGACACGCCAAAATCACCTGCCGGCTACGCCAGAACCACTCGGCAGAGACTCCGGAACCACCTCCAGGACAGACCGGAATCACCTGCCGGACACGCCGGGACCACCTGCTTGACTCGCCAGAACCACCTGCCGGACACGCCAAAATCACCAGCCGGCTACTCCACAACCACTTGTCGAACACTCCAGAATCACCTGCCGGGCATGTTGGAAGCACCTCTCAGACGCGCCAGAACCATGTGGCAGAGAGTCCGGAATCACCTGTTGGGCATGTGGAACCACCTCTGAGACGTACCAGAACCACCTGCCGGACACGCCAAAATCACCTGCCGGCTATGCCAGAACCACTTGGCGGACACTCCGGAATCACCTGCCGGGCATGCCAGAACCAGCTCTCAGAAACACCAGAACCACATGCTGGACACGCCGGAAGCACCTGCTGAGCATGCCTGAGCCACCTGCTCGACTCGCAAGAAACACCTGCCGGACACGCCAAAATCACCTGCCGAGTACGCCAGAACCACTTGGCGGACACTCCGGAATCACAGGTCGGGCATGCCAGAACCACCTCTCAGACTTGCCAGAACCATGGTCCGGACACGCCGGTACCACCTGCCGAGTATGCCGGAACCACCTGATCCACTCCCGAGGACCACCTGCTGGACACGCCAAAATCACCTGCTGGCTACGCCAGAACCACTCGGCAGACACTCCGGAATAACCTGCCAGGCATGCCGGAACCACCTATTAGACATGCCAGAAGGACGTGTCGGACACGCCGGAAACACCTACCGGACAGACCGGAACCACCTGCCAGACATCCAGGAACCACCTGCCGAGCACGCCGGAGCCGCGTGCTCGATAGGCCGGAACCACCTGCCAGACAGGCCAAAATCAACAGCTGGCTATGCTAGAAACACCTGGCGGACAGTCCAAAATCACCTGCCTGGCATGCAGGAACCACCTCTCAGACGTAACAGAACCACGTTCCGGACACGCTGGAACCACATCCTGGACAGACTGAACCACCTGCCGAGCTCGCCGGAACCACTTGCTCGACTGGCAGGACAATCGTGCCGGACACGCCAAAAGGAACTGCCGGCTACACCAGAACCACTTAACCGACACTCCAGAATCACCTGCCTGGCATGCCAGAACCACCTCTCAGACGTGCCAGAAGCACGTGCCGGACATGCCGGGACGACCTACGGGACAGACCGGAACCACCTGCCTGACATGCCGGAACCACCTGCCGAGCACGCCAGAGCCACCTGCTCCCCTTGCCGGAACCACCTGCCAGACAGGCCAAAATCAACAGCTGGCTGTGCGAGAACCACCTGGGGGACAGTCCGGAATCACCTGCCAGCCATGGCGGAACCACCTCTCAGACGTACCAGAACCACGTGCCGGACAATCTGGAAACACGTACTGGACAGACTGGAACCACCTGCCGGCCACGCCTGAACCACCTGCCGAGCACGACGGAACCACCTGCCGGACACGCCAAAATCACCTGCGGGCTACTCCACAACCACTTGGAGGACTCTCCGGGATGACCTGCCGGGCATGCTGGAACCACCTCTCAGACGCGCCAGAACCATGTGGCAGACAGTCCGGAATCACCTGTTGGGCATGTGGAACCACCTCTGAGACGTACCAGAACCACCTGCCGGACACGCCAAAATCACCTGCCGGCTACGCCAGAACCACTTGGCGGACACTCCGGAATCACCTGCCGGGCATGCCAGCACAACCTCTCAGAAGTGCCAGAAGCACGTGCCGGACAGGCCGGAACCATCTCCCGGACAGACTGGAACCACAGGAAACACTCGCCGGAACCACCTGCTTGACTCACCGGTCCCACCTGCAGGACACTCCAAAATCACCTGCCCGCTACACCAGAACCACTTGGCGCACAAGCCGGAATCACGTGAAGGGCATGCCGGCACAACCTCACAGACGTGCCAGAACCTCCTGCCGGACACCTCAGAACCACCTGCCAGACAGACTGCAACCACCTGCCGGACACGCGGGAACCACCGGCTCGACCCGCCGGAACCACTGCCAGACATGCAAAATCACCTGCCGGCTACACCAGAACCACTTGGCAAACAATCCGGAATCACCTGAAGGGCATGCCGGAACCACCTCTCAGACATGCCAGAACCACGTGCCAATGACACCAGAAGCACCTGCCGAGCATGCCGGAACCACCTGCTCGACTCGCCAGAACCACCTGCCAGTCATGCAAAAATCACCTGCCGGCTTCGCCACAACCAGTTGGTGAACACTTCCCCATCACCTGCCGGGCTTGCTGGAACCACCTGCCGGTCACGTCAAAATCACCTGCCAACTACGCCAGAACCACTTGTCGACACTGCGGAAACACCTGTCGGGCCGGCCAGAACTACATCTCAGACGTGCCAGAACCTTGTGCGTGTGATGCCGGAACCACACCCCGAACAGACGGAAACCACCTGCCAGACCCGCCTGAACCACCTGCCGAGCACGCCGGAGCCACCTGTTCGACTCACCGGAAGCACCTGCCAGACAGGCCAAAATCAACAGCTGGCTATGCGAGAACCATCTGGCGGACAGTCCGGAATCACCTGCCGGGCATGCAGGAACCACCTCTCAGATGTAACGGAACCACGAGCCGGACACGCTGGAACCACGTCCTGGACAGACTGGAACCACCTGCCGAGCACTCCGGAACCACCTGCTCGACTCGCACGACCCACGTGCTGGACACGCCAAAATGAACTTTCGGCTACACCAGAACCACTTACCCGACACTCCAGAATCACCTGCCTGGCATGCCAGAACCACCTCTCACACGTTGCAGAAGCACGTGCCGGACATGCCGGAACGACCGATCGGACAGAACGGAACCACCTGCCAGACACGCCGGAACCACCTGCTGAACACGCCACAGCCACCTGCTCGACTCGCCGGATCCACCGGCCGGACAGGCCAATATCAACTGCTGGCTATGCCAGAACCACCTGGGGGACAGTCCGGAATCACCTGCCAGCCATGGCGGAACCACCTCTCAGACGTACAAGAACCACGTGCCGGACAAGCTCGAAACACTTACTGGACAGACTGGAACCACCTGCCGGCCACGCCTGAACCACCTGCCGAGCACGATGGAACCACCTGCCGGACACGCCAAAATCACCTGCGGGGTACACCAGAACCACTTGGAGAACTCTCCGGGATGACCTGCCGGGCATGCTGGAACCACCTCTCAGACGTACCAGAAGCACGTGGCGGACACCCCAGCACCACCTGCCGGACAGACCGCAACCACCTGCCGGACAGGCCGGAACCACCGGCTCGACCCGCCGGAACCACCGCCAGACATGCAAAATCTCCTGCCGGCTACGCCAGAACCACTTGGCGAACACTCCGGAATCACCTGCCGGGCATGCCGGAACCACCTCTCAGACATGCCAGAACCACGTGCCAATGACCCCGGAAGCACCTGTCGAGCACGCCGGAACCACCTGCTCGACTCGCCAGAACCACCTGCCGGACACGCCAAAATCACCTGCCGGCTACGCCAGAACCACTCGGCAGAGACTCCGGAACCACCTCCAGGACAGACCGGAATCACCTGCCGGACACGCCGGGACCACCTGCTTGACTCGCCAGAACCACCTGCCAGACACGCCAAAATCACCAGCCGGCTACTCCACAACCACTTGTCGAACACTCCAGAATCACCTGCCGGGCATGTTGGAAGCACCTCTCAGACGCGCCAGAACCATGTGGCAGAGAGTCCGGAATCACCTGTTGGGCATGTGGAACCACCTCTGAGACGTACCAGAACGACCTGCCGGACACGCCAAAATCACCTGCCGGCTATGCCAGAACCACTTGGCGGACACTCCGGAATCACCTGCCGGGCATGCCAGAACCAGCTCTCAGACACACCAGAACCACATGCTGGACACGCCGGAAGCACCTGCTGAGCATGCCTGAGCCACCTGCTCGACTCGCAAGAAACACCTGCCGGACACGCCAAAATCACCTGCCGAGTACGCCAGAACCACTTGGCGGACACTCCAGAATCACAGGTCGGGCATGCCAGAACCACCTCTCAGACTTGCCAGAACCATGGTCCGGACACGCCGGTACCACCTGCCGAGTATGCCGGAACCACCTGATCCACTCCCGAGGACCACCTGCTGGACACGCCAAAATCACCTGCTGGCTACGCCAGAACCACTCGGCAGACACTCCGGAATAACCTGCCAGGCATGCCGGAACCACCTATTAGACATGCCAGAAGGACGTGTCGGACACGCCGGAAACACCTACCGGACAGACCGGAACCACCTGCCAGACATCCCGGAACCACCTGCCGAGCACGCCGGAGCTGCGTGCTCGATAGGCCGGAACCACCTGCCAGACAGGCCAAAATCAACAGCTGGCTATGCTAGAAACACCTGGCGGACAGTCCAAAATCACCTGCCTGGCATGCAGGAACCACCTCTCAGACGTAACAGAACCACGTTCCGGACACGCTGGAACCACATCCTGGACAGACTGAACCACCTGCCGAGCTCGCCGGAACCACCTGCTCGACTGGCAGGACAATCGTGCCGGACACGCCAAAAGGAACTGCCGGCTACACCAGAACCACTTAACCGACACTCCAGAATCACCTGCCTGGCATGCCAGAACCACCTCTCAGACGTGCCAGAAGCACGTGCCGGACATGCCGGGACGACCTACGGGACAGACCGGAACCACCTGCCTGACATGCCGGAACCACCTGCCGAGCACGCCAGAGCCACCTGCTCCCCTTGCCGGAACCACCTGCCAGACAGGCCAAAATCAACAGCTGGCTGTGCGAGAACCACCTGGGGGACAGTCCGGAATCACCTGCCAGCCATGGCGGAACCACCTCTCAGACGTACCAGAACCACGTGCCGGACAATCTGGAAACACGTACTGGACAGACTGGAACCACCTGCCGGCCACGCCTGAACCACCTGCCGAGCACGACGGAACCACCTGCCGGACACGCCAAAATCACCTGCGGGCTACTCCACAACCACTTGGAGGACTCTCCGGGATGACCTGCCGGGCATGCTGGAACCACCTCTCAGACGCGCCAGAACCATGTGGCAGACAGTCCGGAATCACCTGTTGGGCATGTGGAACCACCTCTGAGACGTACCAGAACCACCTGCCGGACACGCCAAAATCACCTGCCGGCTACGCCAGAACCACTTGGCGGACACTCCGGAATCACCTGCCGGGCATGCCAGCACAACCTCTCAGAAGTGCCAGAAGCACGTGCCGGACAGGCCGGAACCATCTCCCGGACAGACTGGAACCACAGGAAACACTCGCCGGAACCACCTGCTTGACTCACCGGTCCCACCTGCAGGACACACCAAAATCACCTGCCCGCTACACCAGAACCACTTGGCGCACAAGCCGGAATCACGTGAAGGGCATGCCGGCACAACCTCACAGACGTGCCAGAACCTCCTGCCGGACACCTCAGAACCACCTGCCAGACAGACTGCAACCACCTGCCGGACACGCGGGAACCACCGGCTCGACCCGCCGGAACCACTGCCAGACATGCAAAATCACCTGCCGGCTACACCAGAACCACTTGGCAAACAATCCGGAATCACCTGAAGGGCATGCCGGAACCACCTCTCAGACATGCCAGAACCACGTGCCAATGACACCAGAAGCACCTGCCGAGCATGCCGGAACCACCTGCTCGACTCGCCAGAACCACCTGCCAGTCATGCAAAAATCACCTGCCGGCTTCGCCACAACCAGTTGGTGAACACTTCCCCATCACCTGCCGGGCTTGCTGGAACCACCTGCCGGTCACGTCAAAATCACCTGCCAACTACGCCAGAACCACTTGTCGACACTGCGGAAACACCTGTCGGGCCGGCCAGAACTACATCTCAGACGTGCCAGAACCTTGTGCGTGTGATGCCGGAACCACACCCCGAACAGACGGAAACCACCTGCCAGACCCGCCTGAACCACCTGCCGAGCACGCCGGAGCCACCTGTTCGACTCACCGGAAGCACCTGCCAGACAGGCCAAAATCAACAGCTGGCTATGCGAGAACCATCTGGCGGACAGTCCGGAATCACCTGCCGGGCATGCAGGAACCACCTCTCAGATGTAACGGAACCACGAGCCGGACACGCTGGAACCACGTCCTGGACAGACTGGAACCACCTGCCGAGCACTCCGGAACCACCTGCTCGACTCGCACGACCCACGTGCTGGACACGCCAAAATGAACTTTCGGCTACACCAGAACCACTTACCCGACACTCCAGAATCACCTGCCTGGCATGCCAGAACCACCTCTCACACGTTGCAGAAGCACGTGCCGGACATGCCGGAACGACCGATCGGACAGAACGGAACCACCTGCCAGACACGCCGGAACCACCTGCTGAACACGCCACAGCCACCTGCTCGACTCGCCGGATCCACCGGCCGGACAGGCCAATATCAACTGCTGGCTATGCCAGAACCACCTGGGGGACAGTCCGGAATCACCTGCCAGCCATGGCGGAACCACCTCTCAGACGTACAAGAACCACGTGCCGGACAAGCTCGAAACACTTACTGGACAGACTGGAACCACCTGCCGGCCACGCCTGAACCACCTGCCGAGCACGATGGAACCACCTGCCGGACACGCCAAAATCACCTGCGGGGTACACCAGAACCACTTGGAGAACTCTCCGGGATGACCTGCCGGGCATGCTGGAACCAACTCTCAGACGTACCAGAAGCACGTGGCGGACACCCCAGCACCACCTGCCGGACAGACCGCAACCACCTGCCGGACAGGCCGGAACCACCGGCTCGACCCACCGGAACCACCGCCAGACATGCAAAATCTCCTGCCGGCTACGCCAGAACCACTTGGCGAACACTCCGGAATCACCTGCCGGGCATGCCGGAACCACCTCTCAGACATGCCAGAACCACGTGCCAATGACCCCGGAAGCACCTGTCGAGCACGCCGGAACCACCTGCTCGACTCGCCAGAACCACCTGCCGGACACGCCAAAATCACCTGCCGGCTACGCCACAACCACTCGGCAGGCACTCCGGTATCAGCTGCCGGGCATGCCGGAACCACCTCTCAGAGGTGCCAGAACCACATGCCGGAGAGACTGGAAGCAACTGCCGAACTCGCCGGAAACACCTGCTGGACATGCCGGAACCACCTGCCTGACAGTCCAAAATCATATGCCGGCTATGCCAAAACCACTTGGTGGACGCTCCAGAATCTCCTGGAGGGCATGCCGGAACCACGTCATGGACAGACTGCAAACACCTGCCAGACACGCCAGAACCACCTTCTCGAGTCACCAGAACCACCTGCCGGACACGCCAAAATCACCTGCCGGCTACGCCACAACCAGTTGGTGAACACTTCGGAATCACCTGCCGCGCTTGCCGGAACCACCTGCCGGTCACGCCAAAATCACCTGCCGGCTACGCCAGAACCACTCGGCAGAGACTCCGGAACCACCTCCAGGACAGACCAGAATCACCTGCCGGACACGCCGGAACCACCTGCTCGACTCGCCAGAGCCACCTGCCGGACACGCCAAAATCACCTGCCGGCTACGCCAGAACCACTCGGCAGAGACTCCGGAACCACCTCCAGGACAGACCGGAATCACCTGCCGGACACGCCGGGACCACCTGCTTGACTCGCCAGAACCACCTGCCGGACACGCCAAAATCACCAGCCGGCTACTCCACAACCACTTGTCGAACACTCCAGAATCACCTGCCGGGCATGTTGGAAGCACCTCTCAGACGCGCCAGAACCATGTGGCAGAGAGTCCGGAATCACCTGTTGGGCATGTGGAACCACCTCTGAGACGTACCAGAACCACCTGCCGGACACGCCAAAATCACCTGCCGGCTATGCCAGAACCACTTGGCGGACACTCCGGAATCACCTGCCGGGCATGCCAGAACCAGCTCTCAGACACACCAGAACCACATGCTGGACACGCCGGAAGCACCTGCTGAGCATGCCTGAGCCACCTGCTCGACTCGCAAGAAACACCTGCCGGACACGCCAAAATCACCTGCCGAGTACGCCAGAACCACTTGGCGGACACTCCGGAATCACAGGTCGGGCATGCCAGAACCACCTCTCAGACTTGCCAGAACCATGGTCCGGACACGCCGGTACCACCTGCCGAGTATGCCGGAACCACCTGATCCACTCCCGAGGACCACCTGCTGGACACGCCAAAATCACCTGCTGGCTACGCCAGAACCACTCGGCAGACACTCCGGAATAACCTGCCAGGCATGCCGGAACCACCTATTAGACATGCCAGAAGGACGTGTCGGACACGCCGGAAACACCTACCGGACAGACCGGAACCACCTGCCAGACATCCCGGAACCACCTGCCGAGCACGCCGGAGCCGCCTGCTCGATAGGCCGGAACCACCTGCCAGACAGGCCAAAATCAACAGCTGGCTATGCTAGAAACACCTGGCGGACAGTCCAAAATCACCTGCCTGGCATGCAGGAACCACCTCTCAGACGTAACAGAACCACGTTCCGGACACGCTGGAACCACATCCTGGACAGACTGGAACCACCTGCCGAGCTCGCCGGAACCACCTGCTCGACTGGCAGGACAATCGTGCCGGACACGCCAAAAGGAACTGCCGGCTACACCAGAACCACTTAACCGACACTCCAGAATCACCTGCCTGGCATGCCAGAACCACCTCTCAGACGTGCCAGAAGCACGTGCCGGACATGCCGGAACGACCTACGGGACAGACCGGAACCACCTGCCTGACATGCCGGAACCACCTGCCGAGCACGCCAGAGCCACCTGCTCCCCTTGCCGGAACCACCTGCCAGACAGGCCAAAATCAACAGCTGGCTGTGCGAGAACCACCTGGGGGACAGTCCGGAATCACCTGCCAGCCATGGCGGAACCACCTCTCAGACGTACCAGAACCACGTGCCGGACAATCTGGAAACACGTACTGGACAGACTGGAACCACCTGCCGGCCACGCCTGAACCACCTGCCGAGCACGACGGAACCACCTGCCGGACACGCCAAAATCACCTGCGGGCTACTCCACAACCACTTGGAGGACTCTCCGGGATGACCTGCCGGGCATGCTGGAACCACCTCTCAGACGCGCCAGAACCATGTGGCAGACAGTCCGGAATCACCTGTTGGGCATGTGGAACCACCTCTGAGACGTACCAGAACCACCTGCCGGACACGCCAAAATCACCTGCCGGCTACGCCAGAACCACTTGGCGGACACTCCGGAATCACCTGCCGGGCATGCCAGCACAACCTCTCAGAAGTGCCAGAAGCACGTGCCGGACAGGCCGGAACCATCTCCCGGACAGACTGGAACCACAGGAAACACTCGCCGGAACCACCTGCTTGACTCACCGGTCCCACCTGCAGGACACACCAAAATCACCTGCCCGCTACACCAGAACCACTTGGCGCACAAGCCGGAATCACGTGAAGGGCATGCCGGCACAACCTCACAGACGTGCCAGAACCTCCTGCCGGACACCTCAGAACCACCTGCCAGACAGACTGCAACCACCTGCCGGACACGCGGGAACCACCGGCTCGACCCGCCGGAACCACTGCCAGACATGCAAAATCACCTGCCGGCTACACCAGAACCACTTGGCAAACAATCCGGAATCACCTGAAGGGCATGCCGGAACCACCTCTCAGACATGCCAGAACCACGTGCCAATGACACCAGAAGCACCTGCCGAGCATGCCGGAACCACCTGCTCGACTCGCCAGAACCACCTGCCAGTCATGCAAAAATCACCTGCCGGCTTCGCCACAACCAGTTGGTGAACACTTCCCCATCACCTGCCGGGCTTGCTGGAACCACCTGCCGGTCACGTCAAAATCACCTGCCAACTACGCCAGAACCACTTGTCGACACTGCGGAAACACCTGTCGGGCCGGCCAGAACTACATCTCAGACGTGCCAGAACCTTGTGCGTGTGATGCCGGAACCACACCCCGAACAGACGGAAACCACCTGCCAGACCCGCCTGAACCACCTGCCGAGCACGCCGGAGCCACCTGTTCGACTCACCGGAAGCACCTGCCAGACAGGCCAAAATCAACAGCTGGCTATGCGAGAACCATCTGGCGGACAGTCCGGAATCACCTGCCGGGCATGCAGGAACCACCTCTCAGATGTAACGGAACCACGAGCCGGACACGCTGGAACCACGTCCTGGACAGACTGGAACCACCTGCCGAGCACTCCGGAACCACCTGCTCGACTCGCACGACCCACGTGCTGGACACGCCAAAATGAACTTTCGGCTACACCAGAACCACTTACCCGACACTCCAGAATCACCTGCCTGGCATGCCAGAACCACCTCTCACACGTTGCAGAAGCACGTGCCGGACATGCCGGAACGACCGATCGGACAGAACGGAACCACCTGCCAGACACGCCGGAACCACCTGCTGAACACGCCACAGCCACCTGCTCGACTCGCCGGATCCACCGGCCGGACAGGCCAATATCAACTGCTGGCTATGCCAGAACCACCTGGGGGACAGTCCGGAATCACCTGCCAGCCATGGCGGAACCACCTCTCAGACGTACAAGAACCACGTGCCGGACAAGCTCGAAACACTTACTGGACAGACTGGAACCACCTGCCGGCCACGCCTGAACCACCTGCCGAGCACGATGGAACCACCTGCCGGACACGCCAAAATCACCTGCGGGGTACACCAGAACCACTTGGAGAACTCTCCGGGATGACCTGCCGGGCATGCTGGAACCACCTCTCAGACGTACCAGAAGCACGTGGCGGACACCCCAGCACCTCCTGCCGGACAGACCGCAACCACCTGCCGGACAGGCCGGAACCACCGGCTCGACCCGCCGGAACCACCGCCAGACATGCAAAATCTCCTGCCGGCTACGCCAGAACCACTTGGCGAACACTCCGGAATCACCTGCCGGGCATGCCGGAACCACCTCTCAGACATGCCAGAACCACGTGCCAATGACCCCGGAAGCACCTGTCGAGCACGCCGGAACCACCTGCTCGACTCGCCAGAACCACCTGCCGGACATGCCAAAATCACCTGCCGGCTACGCCACAACCACTCGGCAGGCACTCCGGTATCAGCTGCCGGGCATGCCGGAACCACCTCTCAGAGGTGCCAGAACCACATGCCGGAGAGACTGGAAGCAACTGCCGAACTCGCCGGAAACACCTGCTGGACATGCCGGAACCACCTGCCTGACAGTCCAAAATCATATGCCGGCTATGCCAAAACCACTTGGTGGACGCTCCAGAATCTCCTGGAGGGCATGCCGGAACCACGTCATGGACAGACTGCAAACACCTGCCAGACACGCCAGAACCACCTTCTCGAGTCGCCAGAACCACCTGCCGGACACGCCAAAATCACCTGCCGGCTACGCCACAACCAGTTGGTGAACACTTCGGAATCACCTGCCGCGCTTGCCGGAACCACCTGCCGGTCACGCCAAAATCACCTGCCGGCTACGCCAGAACCACTCGGCAGAGACTCCGGAACCACCTCCAGGACAGACCAGAATCACCTGCCGGACACGCCGGAACCACCTGCTCGACTCGCCAGAGCCACCTGCCGGACACGCCAAAATCACCTGCCGGCTACGCCAGAACCACTCGGCAGAGACTCCGGAACCACCTCCAGGACAGACCGGAATCACCTGCCGGACACGCCGGGACCACCTGCTTGACTCGCCAGAACCACCTGCCGGACACGCCAAAATCACCAGCCGGCTACTCCACAACCACTTGTCGAACACTCCAGAATCACCTGCCGGGCATGTTGGAAGCACCTCTCAGACGCGCCAGAACCATGTGGCAGAGAGTCCGGAATCACCTGTTGGGCATGTGGAACCACCTCTGAGACGTACCAGAACCACCTGCCGGACACGCCAAAATCACCTGCCGGCTATGCCAGAACCACTTGGCGGACACTCCGGAATCACCTGCCGGGCATGCCAGAACCAGCTCTCAGAAACACCAGAACCACATGCTGGACACGCCGGAAGCACCTGCTGAGCATGCCTGAGCCACCTGCTCGACTCGCAAGAAACACCTGCCGGACACGCCAAAATCACCTGCCGAGTACGCCAGAACCACTTGGCGGACACTCCGGAATCACAGGTCGGGCATGCCAGAACCACCTCTCAGACTTGCCAGAACCATGGTCCGGACACGCCGGTACCACCTGCCGAGTATGCCGGAACCACCTGATCCACTCCCGAGGACCACCTGCTGGACACGCCAAAATCACCTGCTGGCTACGCCAGAACCACTCGGCAGACACTCCGGAATAACCTGCCAGGCATGCCGGAACCACCTATTAGACATGCCAGAAGGACGTGTCGGACACGCCGGAAACACCTACCGGACAGACCGGAACCACCTGCCAGACATCCCGGAACCACCTGCCGAGCACGCCGGAGCCGCCTGCTCGATAGGCCGGAACCACCTGCCAGACAGGCCAAAATCAACAGCTGGCTATGCTAGAAACACCTGGCGGACAGTCCAAAATCACCTGCCTGGCATGCAGGAACCACCTCTCAGACGTAACAGAACCACGTTCCGGACACGCTGGAACCACATCCTGGACAGACTGGAACCACCTGCCGAGCTCGCCGGAACCACCTGCTCGACTGGCAGGACAATCGTGCCGGACACGCCAAAAGGAACTGCCGGCTACACCAGAACCACTTAACCGACACTCCAGAATCACCTGCCTGGCATGCCAGAACCACCTCTCAGACGTGCCAGAAGCACGTGCCGGACATGCCGGAACGACCTACGGGACAGACCGGAACCACCTGCCTGACATGCCGGAACCACCTGCCGAGCACGCCAGAGCCACCTGCTCCCCTTGCCGGAACCACCTGCCAGACAGGCCAAAATCAACAGCTGGCTGTGCGAGAACCACCTGGGGGACAGTCCGGAATCACCTGCCAGCCATGGCGGAACCACCTCTCAGACGTACCAGAACCACGTGCCGGACAATCTGGAAACACGTACTGGACAGACTGGAACCACCTGCCGGCCACGCCTGAACCACCTGCCGAGCACGACGGAACCACCTGCCGGACACGCCAAAATCACCTGCGGGCTACTCCACAACCACTTGGAGGACTCTCCGGGATGACCTGCCGGGCATGCTGGAACCACCTCTCAGACGCGCCAGAACCATGTGGCAGACAGTCCGGAATCACCTGTTGGGCATGTGGAACCACCTCTGAGACGTACCAGAACCACCTGCCGGACACGCCAAAATCACCTGCCGGCTACGCCAGAACCACTTGGCGGACACTCCGGAATCACCTGCCGGGCATGCCAGCACAACCTCTCAGAAGTGCCAGAAGCACGTGCCGGACAGGCCGGAACCATCTCCCGGACAGACTGGAACCACAGGAAACACTCGCCGGAACCACCTGCTTGACTCACCGGTCCCACCTGCAGGACACACCAAAATCACCTGCCCGCTACACCAGAACCACTTGGCGCACAAGCCGGAATCACGTGAAGGGCATGCCGGCACAACCTCACAGACGTGCCAGAACCTCCTGCCGGACACCTCAGAACCACCTGCCAGACAGACTGCAACCACCTGCCGGACACGCGGGAACCACCGGCTCGACCCGCCGGAACCACTGCCAGACATGCAAAATCACCTGCCGGCTACACCAGAACCACTTGGCAAACAATCCGGAATCACCTGAAGGGCATGCCGGAACCACCTCTCAGACATGCCAGAACCACGTGCCAATGACACCAGAAGCACCTGCCGAGCATGCCGGAACCACCTGCTCGACTCGCCAGAACCACCTGCCAGTCATGCAAAAATCACCTGCCGGCTTCGCCACAACCAGTTGGTGAACACTTCCCCATCACCTGCCGGGCTTGCTGGAACCACCTGCCGGTCACGTCAAAATCACCTGCCAACTACGCCAGAACCACTTGTCGACACTGCGGAAACACCTGTCGGGCCGGCCAGAACTACATCTCAGACGTGCCAGAACCTTGTGCGTGTGATGCCGGAACCACACCCCGAACAGACGGAAACCACCTGCCAGACCCGCCTGAACCACCTGCCGAGCACGCCGGAGCCACCTGTTCGACTCACCGGAAGCACCTGCCAGACAGGCCAAAATCAACAGCTGGCTATGCGAGAACCATCTGGCGGACAGTCCGGAATCACCTGCCGGGCATGCAGGAACCACCTCTCAGATGTAACGGAACCACGAGCCGGACACGCTGGAACCACGTCCTGGACAGACTGGAACCACCTGCCGAGCACTCCGGAACCACCTGCTCGACTCGCACGACCCACGTGCTGGACACGCCAAAATGAACTTTCGGCTACACCAGAACCACTTACCCGACACTCCAGAATCACCTGCCTGGCATGCCAGAACCACCTCTCACACGTTGCAGAAGCACGTGCCGGACATGCCGGAACGACCGATCGGACAGAACGGAACCACCTGCCAGACACGCCGGAACCACCTGCTGAACACGCCACAGCCACCTGCTCGACTCGCCGGATCCACCGGCCGGACAGGCCAATATCAACTGCTGGCTATGCCAGAACCACCTGGGGGACAGTCCGGAATCACCTGCCAGCCATGGCGGAACCACCTCTCAGACGTACAAGAACCACGTGCCGGACAAGCTCGAAACACTTACTGGACAGACTGGAACCACCTGCCGGCCACGCCTGAACCACCTGCCGAGCACGATGGAACCACCTGCCGGACACGCCAAAATCACCTGCGGGGTACACCAGAACCACTTGGAGAACTCTCCGGGATGACCTGCCGGGCATGCTGGAACCACCTCTCAGACGTACCAGAAGCACGTGGCGGACACCCCAGCACCACCTGCCGGACAGACCGCAACCACCTGCCGGACAGGCCGGAACCACCGGCTCGACCCGCCGGAACCACCGCCAGACATGCAAAATCTCCTGCCGGCTACGCCAGAACCACTTGGCGAACACTCCGGAATCACCTGCCGGGCATGCCGGAACCACCTCTCAGACATGCCAGAACCACGTGCCAATGACCCCGGAAGCACCTGTCGAGCACGCCGGAACCACCTGCTCGACTCGCCAGAACCACCTGCCGGACATGCCAAAATCACCTGCCGGCTACGCCACAACCACTCGGCAGGCACTCCGGTATCAGCTGCCGGGCATGCCGGAACCACCTCTCAGAGGTGCCAGAACCACATGCCGGAGAGACTGGAAGCAACTGCCGAACTCGCCGGAAACACCTGCTGGACATGCCGGAACCACCTGCCTGACAGTCCAAAATCATATGCCGGCTATGCCAAAACCACTTGGTGGACGCTCCAGAATCTCCTGGAGGGCATGCCGGAACCACGTCATGGACAGACTGCAAACACCTGCCAGACACGCCAGAACCACCTTCTCGAGTCACCAGAACCACCTGCCGGACACGCCAAAATCACCTGCCGGCTACGCCACAACCAGTTGGTGAACACTTCGGAATCACCTGCCGCGCTTGCCGGAACCACCTGCCGGTCACGCCAAAATCACCTGCCGGCTACGCCAGAACCACTCGGCAGAGACTCCGGAACCACCTCCAGGACAGACCAGAATCACCTGCCGGACACGCCGGAACCACCTGCTTGACTCGCCAGAGCCACCTGCCGGACACGCCAAAATCACCTGCCGGCTACGCCAGAACCACTCGGCAGAGACTCCGGAACCACCTCCAGGACAGACCGGAATCACCTGCCGGACACGCCGGGACCACCTGCTTGACTCGCCAGAACCACCTGCCGGACACGCCAAAATCACCAGCCGGCTACTCCACAACCACTTGTCGAACACTCCAGAATCACCTGCCGGGCATGTTGGAAGCACCTCTCAGACGCGCCAGAACCATGTGGCAGAGAGTCCGGAATCACCTGTTGGGCATGTGGAACCACCTCTGAGACGTACCAGAACCACCTGCCGGACACGCCAAAATCACCTGCCGGCTATGCCAGAACCACTTGGCGGACACTCCGGAATCACCTGCCGGGCATGCCAGAACCAGCTCTCAGAAACACCAGAACCACATGCTGGACACGCCGGAAGCACCTGCTGAGCATGCCTGAGCCACCTGCTCGACTCGCAAGAAACACCTGCCGGACACGCCAAAATCACCTGCCGAGTACGCCAGAACCACTTGGCGGACACTCCGGAATCACAGGTCGGGCATGCCAGAACCACCTCTCAGACTTGCCAGAACCATGTTCCGGACACGCCGGTACCACCTGCCGAGTATGCCGGAACCACCTGATCCACTCCCGAGGACCACCTGCTGGACACGCCAAAATCACCTGCTGGCTACGCCAGAACCACTCGGCAGACACTCCGGAATAACCTGCCAGGCATGCCGGAACCACCTATTAGACATGCCAGAAGGACGTGTCGGACACGCCGGAAACACCTACCGGACAGACCGGAACCACCTGCCAGACATCCAGGAACCACCTGCCGAGCACGCCGGAGCCGCGTGCTCGATAGGCCGGAACCACCTGCCAGACAGGCCAAAATCAACAGCTGGCTATGCTAGAAACACCTGGCGGACAGTCCAAAATCACCTGCCTGGCATGCAGGAACCACCTCTCAGACGTAACAGAACCACGTTCCGGACACGCTGGAACCACATCCTGGACAGACTGGAACCACCTGCCGAGCTCGCCGGAACCACCTGCTCGACTGGCAGGACAATCGTGCCGGACACGCCAAAAGGAACTGCCGGCTACACCAGAACCACTTAACCGACACTCCAGAATCACCTGCCTGGCATGCCAGAACCACCTCTCAGACGTGCCAGAAGCACGTGCCGGACAGGCCGGGACGACCTACGGGACAGACCGGAACCACCTGCCTGACATGCCGGAACCACCTGCCGAGCACGCCAGAGCCACCTGCTCCCCTTGCCGGAACCACCTGCCAGACAGGCCAAAATCAACAGCTGGCTGTGCGAGAACCACCTGGGGGACAGTCCGGAATCACCTGCCAGCCATGGCGGAACCACCTCTCAGACGTACCAGAACCACGTGCCGGACAATCTGGAAACACGTACTGGACAGACTGGAACCACCTGCCGGCCACGCCTGAACCACCTGCCGAGCACGACGGAACCACCTGCCGGACACGCCAAAATCACCTGCGGGCTACTCCACAACCACTTGGAGGACTCTCCGGGATGACCTGCCGGGCATGCTGGAACCACCTCTCAGACGCGCCAGAACCATGTGGCAGACAGTCCGGAATCACCTGTTGGGCATGTGGAACCACCTCTGAGACGTACCAGAACCACCTGCCGGACACGCCAAAATCACCTGCCGGCTATGCCAGAACCACTTGGCGGACACTCCGGAATCACCTGCCGGGCATGCCAGCACAACCTCTCAGAAGTGCCAGAAGCACGTGCCGGACAGGCCGGAACCATCTCCCGGACAGACTGGAACCACAGGAAACACTCGCTGGAACCACCTGCTTGACTCACCGGTCCCACCTGCAGGACACACCAAAATCACCTGCCCGCTACACCAGAACCACTTGGCGCACAAGCCGGAATCACGTGAAGGGCATGCCGGCACAACCTCACAGACGTGCCAGAACCTCCTGCCGGACACCTCAGAACCACCTGCCAGACAGACTGCAACCACCTGCCGGACACGCGGGAACAACCGGCTCGACCCGCCGGAACCACTGCCACACATGCAAAATCACCTGCCGGCTACACCAGAACCACTTGGCAAACACTCTGGAATCACCTGCCGGGCATGCCGGAACCACCTCTCAGACATGCCAGAACCACGTGCCAATGACACCAGAAGCACCTGCCGAGCATGCCGGAACCACCTGCTCGACTCGCCAGAACCACCTGCCAGTCATGCAAAAATCACCTGCCGGCTTCGCCACAACCAGTTGGTGAACACTTCCCCATCACCTGCCGGGCTTGCTGGAACCACCTGACGGTCACGTCAAAATCACCTGCCAACTACGCCAGAACCACTTGTCGACACTGCGGAAACACCTGTCGGGCCGGCCAGAACTACATCTCAGACGTGCCAGAACCTTGTGCGTGTGATGCCGGAACCACAACCCGAACAGACGGAAACCACCTGCCAGACCCGCCTGAACCACCTGCCGAGCACGCCGGAGCCACCTGTTCGACTCACCGGAAGCACCTGCCAGACAGGCCAAAATCAACAGCTGGCTATGCGAGAACCATCTGGCGGACAGTCCGGAATCACCTGCCGGGCATGCAGGAACCACCTCTCAGATGTAACGGAACCACGAGCCGGACACGCTGGAACCACGTCCTGGACAGACTGGAACCACCTGCCGAGCACTCCGGAACCACCTGCTCGACTCGCACGACCCACGTGCTGGACACGCCAAAATGAACTTTCGGCTACACCAGAACCACTTACCCGACACTCCAGAATCACCTGCCTGGCATGCCAGAACCACCTCTCACACGTTCCAGAAGCACGTGCCGGACATGCCGGAACGACTGATCGGACAGAACGGAACCACCTGCCAGACACGCCGGAACCACCTGTTGAACACGCCACAGCCACCTGCTCGACTCGCCGGATCCACCGGCCGGACAGGCCAATATCAACTGCTGGCTATGCCAGAACCACCTGGGGGACAGTCCGGAATCACCTGCCAGCCATGGCGGAACCACCTCTCAGACGTACAAGAACCACGTGCCGGACAAGCTCGAAACACTTACTGGACAGACTGGAACCACCTGCCGGCCACGCCTGAACCACCTGCCGAGCACGACGGAACCACCTGCCGGACACGCCAAAATCACCTGCGGGGTACACCAGAACCACTTGGAGAACTCTCCGGGATGACCTGCCGGGCATGCTGGAACCACCTCTCAGACGTACCAGAAGCACGTGGCGGACACCCCAGCACCACCTGCCGGACAGACCGCAACCACCTGCCGGACAGGCCGGAACCACCGGCTCGACCCGACGGAACCACCGCCAGACATGCAAAATCACCTGCCGGCTACGCCAGAACCACTTGGCGAACACTCCGGAATCACCTGCCGGGCATGCCGGAACCACCTCTCAGACATGCCAGAACCATGTGCCAATGACCCCGGAAGCACCTGTCGAGCACGCCGGAACCACCTGCTCGACTCGCCAGAACCACCTGCCGGACACGCCAAAATCACCTGCCGGCTACGCCACAACCACTCGGCAGGCACTCCGGTATCAGCTGCCGGGCATGCCGGAACCACCTCTCAGAGGTGCCAGAACCACATGCCGGAGAGACTGGAAGCAACTGCCGAACTCGCCGGAAACACCTGCTGGACATGCCGGAACCACCTGCCTGACAGTCCAAAATCATATGCCGGCTATGCCAAAACCACTTGGTGGACGCTCCAGAATCTCCTGGAGGGCATGCCGGAACCACGTCATGGACAGACTGCAAACACCTGCCAGACACGCCAGAACCACCTTCTCGAGTCGCCAGAACCACCTGCCGGACACGCCAAAATCACCTGCCGGCTACGCCACAACCAGTTGGTGAACACTTCGGAATCACCTGCCGCGCTTGCCGGAACCACCTGCCGGTCACGCCAAAATCACCTGCCGGCTACGCCAGAACCACTCGGCAGAGACTCCGGAACCACCTCCAGGACAGACCAGAATCACCTGCCGGACACGCCGGAACCACCTGCTCGACTCGCCAGAGCCACCTGCCGGACACGCCAAAATCACCTGCCGGCTACGCCAGAACCACTCGGCAGAGACTCCGGAACCACCTCCAGGACAGACCGGAATCACCTGCCGGACACGCCGGGACCACCTGCTTGACTCGCCAGAACCTCCTGCCGGACACGCCAAAATCACCAGCCGGCTACTCCACAACCACTTGTCGAACACTCCAGAATCACCTGCCGGGCATGTTGGAAGCACCTCTCAGACGCGCCAGAACCATGTGGCAGAGAGTCCGGAATCACCTGTTGGGCATGTGGAACCACCTCTGAGACGTACCAGAACCACCTGCCGGACACGCCAAAATCACCTGCCGAGTACGCCAGAACCACTTGGCGAACACTCCGGAATCACCTACCGCGCTTGCCGGAACCACCTGCCGGTCACGCCAAAATCACCTGCCGAGTACGCCAGAACCACTTGGCGGACACTCCGGAATCACAGGTCGGGCATGCCGGAACCACCTCTCAGACTTGCCAGAACCATGTTCCGGACTCGCCGGTACCACCTGCCGAGTATGCCGGAACCACCTGATCCACTCCCGAGGACCACCTGCTGGACACGCCAAAATCACCTGCTGGCTACGCCAGAACCACTCGGCAGACACTCCGGAATAACCTGCCAGGCATGCCGGAACCACCTATTAGACATGCCAGAAGGACGTGTCGGACACGCCGGAAACACCTACCGGACAGACCGGAACCACCTGCCAGACATCCAGGAACCACCTGCCGAGCACGCCAGAGCTGCGTGCTCGATAGGCCGGAACCACCTGCCAGACAGGCCAAAATCAACAGCTGGCTATGCTAGAAACACCTGGCGGACAGTCCAAAATCACCTGCCTGGCATGCAGGAACCACCTCTCAGACGTAACAGAACCACGTTCCGGACACGCTGGAACCACATCCTGGACAGACTGGAACCACCTGCCGAGCTCGCCGGAACCACCTGCTCGACTGGCAGGACAATCGTGCCGGACACGCCAAAAGGAACTGCCGGCTACACCAGAACCACTTAACCGACACTCCAGAATCACCTGCCTGGCATGCCAGAACCACCTCTCAGACGTGCCAGAAGCACGTGCCGGACATGCCGGAACGACCTACGGGACAGACCGGAACCACCTGCCTGACATGCCGGAACCACCTCCCGAGCACGCCAGAGCCACCCGCTCCCCTTGCCGGAACCACCTGCCAGACAGGCCAAAATCAACAGCTGGCTGTGCGAGAACCACCTGGGGGACAGTCCGGAATCACCTGCCAGCCATGGCGGAACCACCTCTCAGACGTACCAGAACCACGTGCCGGACAATCTGGAAACACGTACTGGACAGACTGGAACCACCTGCCGGCCACGCCTGAACCACCTGCCGAGCACGACGGAACCACCTGCCGGACACGCCAAAATCACCTGCGGGCTACTCCACAACCACTTGGAGGACTCTCCGGGATGACCTGCCGGGCATGCTGGAACCACCTCTCAGACGCGCCAGAACCATGTGTCAGACAGTCCGGAATCACCTGTTGGGCATGTGGAACCACCTCTGAGACGTACCAGAACCACCTGCCGGACACGCCAAAATCACCTGCCGGCTACGCCAGAACCACTTGGCGGACACTCCGGAATCACCTGCCGGGCATGCCAGCACAACCTCTCAGAAGTGCCAGAAGCACGTGCCGGACAGGCCGGAACCATCTCCCGGACAGACTGGAACCACAGGAAACACTCGCCGGAACCACCTGCTTGACTCACCGGTCCCACCTGCAGGACACACCAAAATCACCTGCCCGCTACACCAGAACCACTTGGCGCACAAGCCGGAATCACGTGAAGGGCATGCCGGCACAACCTCACAGACGTGCCAGAACCTCCTGCCGGACACCTCAGAACCACCTGCCAGACAGACTGCAACCACCTGCCGGACACGCGGGAACCACCGGCTCGACCCGCCGGAACCACTGCCAGACATGCAAAATCACCTGCCGGCTACACCAGAACCACTTGGCAAACAATCCGGAATCACCTGAAGGGCATGCCGGAACCACCTCTCAGACATGCCAGAACCACGTGCCAATGACACCAGAAGCACCTGCCGAGCATGCCGGAACCACCTGCTCGACTCGCCAGAACCACCTGCCAGTCATGCAAAAATCACCTGCCGGCTTCGCCACAACCAGTTGGTGAACACTTCCCCATCACCTGCCGGGCTTGCTGGAACCACCTGCCGGTCACGTCAAAATCACCTGCCAACTACGCCAGAACCACTTGTCGACACTGCGGAAACACCTGTCGGGCCGGCCAGAACTACATCTCAGACGTGCCAGAACCTTGTGCGTGTGATGCCGGAACCACACCCCGAACAGACGGAAACCACCTGCCAGACCCGCCTGAACCACCTGCCGAGCACGCCGGAGCCACCTGTTCGACTCACCGGAAGCACCTGCCAGACAGGCCAAAATCAACAGCTGGCTATGCGAGAACCATCTGGCGGACAGTCCGGAATCACCTGCCGGGCATGCAGGAACCACCTCTCAGATGTAACGGAACCACGAGCCGGACACGCTGGAACCACGTCCTGGACAGACTGGAACCACCTGCCGAGCACTCCGGAACCACCTGCTCGACTCGCACGACCCACGTGCTGGACACGCCAAAATGAACTTTCGGCTACACCAGAACCACTTACCCGACACTCCAGAATCACCTGCCTGGCATGCCAGAACCACCTCTCACACGTTCCAGAAGCACGTGCCGGACATGCCGGAACGACCGATCGGACAGAACGGAACCACCTGCCAGACACGCCGGAACCACCTGTTGAACACGCCACAGCCACCTGCTCGACTCGCCGGATCCACCGGCCGGACAGGCCAATATCAACTGCTGGCTATGCCAGAACCACCTGGGGGACAGTCCGGAATCACCTGCCAGCCATGGCGGAACCACCTCTCAGACGTACAAGAACCACGTGCCGGACAAGCTCGAAACACTTACTGGACAGACTGGAACCACCTGCCGGCCACGCCTGAACCACCTGCCGAGCACGACGGAACCACCTGCCGGACACGCCAAAATCACCTGCGGGGTACACCAGAACCACTTGGAGAACTCTCCGGGATGACCTGCCGGGCATGCTGGAACCACCTCTCAGACGTACCAGAAGCACGTGGCGGACACCCCAGCACCACCTGCCGGACAGACCGCAACCACCTGCCGGACAGGCCGGAACCACCGGCTCGACCCGACGGAACCACCGCCAGACATGCAAAATCACCTGCCGGCTACGCCAGAACCACTTGGCGAACACTCCGGAATCACCTGCCGGGCATGCCGGAACCACCTCTCAGACATGCCAGAATCACGTGCCAATGACCCCGGAAGCACCTGTCGAGCACGCCGGAACCACCTGCTCGACTCGCCAGAACCACCTGCCGGACACGCCAAAATCACCTGCCGGCTACGCCACAACCACTCGGCAGGCACTCCGGTATCAGCTGCCGGGCATGCCGGAACCACCTCTCAGAGGTGCCAGAACCACATGCCGGAGAGACTGGAAGCAACTGCCGAACTCGCCGGAAACACCTGCTGGACATGCCGGAACCACCTGCCTGACAGTCCAAAATCATATGCCGGCTATGCCAAAACCACTTGGTGGACGCTCCAGAATCTCCTGGAGGGCATGCCGGAACCACGTCATGGACAGACTGCAAACACCTGCCAGACACGCCAGAACCACCTTCTCGAGTCGCCAGAACCACCTGCCGGACACGCCAAAATCACCTGCCGGCTACGCCACAACCAGTTGGTGAACACTTCGGAATCACCTGCCGCGCTTGCCGGAACCACCTGCCGGTCACGCCAAAATCACCTGCCGGCTACGCCAGAACCACTCGGCAGAGACTCCGGAACCACCTCCAGGACAGACCAGAATCACCTGCCGGACACGCCGGAACCACCTGCTCGACTCGCCAGAGCCACCTGCCGGACACGCCAAAATCACCTGCCGGCTACGCCAGAACCACTCGGCAGAGACTCCGGAACCACCTCCAGGACAGACCGGAATCACCTGCCGGACACGCCGGGACCACCTGCTTGACTCGCCAGAACCACCTGCCGGACACGCCAAAATCACCAGCCGGCTACTCCACAACCACTTGTCGAACACTCCAGAATCACCTGCCGGGCATGTTGGAAGCACCTCTCAGACGCGCCAGAACCATGTGGCAGAGAGTCCGGAATCACCTGTTGGGCATGTGGAACCACCTCTGAGACGTACCAGAACCACCTGCCGGACACGCCAAAATCACCGGCCGGCTATGCCAGAACCACTTGGCGGACACTCCGGAATCACCTGCCGGGCATGCCAGAACCAGCTCTCAGAAACACCAGAACCACATGCTGGACACGCCGGAAGCACCTGCTGAGCATGCCTGAGCCACCTGCTCGACTCGCAAGAAACACCTGCCGGACACGCCAAAATCACCTGCCGAGTACGCCAGAACCACTTGGCGGACACTCCGGAATCACAGGTCGGGCATGCCAGAACCACCTCTCAGACTTGCCAGAACCATGTTCCGGACACGCCGGTACCACCTGCCGAGTATGCCGGAAACACCTGATCCACTCCCGAGGACCACCTGCTGGACACGCCAAAATCACCTGCTGGCTACGCCAGAACCACTCGGCAGACACTCCGGAATAACCTGCCAGGCATGCCGGAACCACCTATTAGACATGCCAGAAGGACGTGTCGGACACGCCGGAAACACCTACCGGACAGACCGGAACCACCTGCCAGACATCCAGGAACCACCTGCCGAGCACGCCGGAGCTGCGTGCTCGATAGGCCGGAACCACCTGCCAGACAGGCCAAAATCAACAGCTGGCTATGCTAGAAACACCTGGCGGACAGTCCAAAATCACCTGCCTGGCATGCAGGAACCACCTCTCAGACGTAACAGAACCACGTTCCGGACACGCTGGAACCACATCCTGGACAGACTGAACCACCTGCCGAGCTCGCCGGAACCACCTGCTCGACTGGCAGGACAATCGTGCTGGACACGCCAAAAGGAACTGCCGGCTACACCAGAACCACTTAACCGACACTCCAGAATCACCTGCCTGGCATGCCAGAACCACCTCTCAGACGTGCCAGAAGCACGTGCCGGACATGCCGGGACGACCTACGGGACAGACCGGAACCACCTGCCTGACATGCCGGAACCACCTGCCGAGCACGCCAGAGCCACCTGCTCCCCTTGCCGGAACCACCTGCCAGACAGGCCAAAATCAACAGCTGGCTGTGCGAGAACCACCTGGGGGACAGTCCGGAATCACCTGCCAGCCATGGCGGAACCACCTCTCAGACGTACCAGAACCACGTGCCGGACAATCTGGAAACACGTACTGGACAGACTGGAACCACCTGCCGGCCACGCCTGAACCACCTGCCGAGCACGACGGAACCACCTGCCGGACACGCCAAAATCACCTGCGGGCTACTCCACAACCACTTGGAGGACTCTCCGGGATGACCTGCCGGGCATGCTGGAACCACCTCTCAGACGCGCCAGAACCATGTGGCAGACAGTCCGGAATCACCTGTTGGGCATGTGGAACCACCTCTGAGACGTACCAGAACCACCTGCCGGACACGCCAAAATCACCTGCCGGCTACGCCAGAACCACTTGGCGGACACTCCGGAATCACCTGCCGGGCATGCCAGCACAACCTCTCAGAAGTGCCAGAAGCACGTGCCGGACAGGCCGGAACCATCTCCCGGACAGACTGGAACCACAGGAAACACTCGCCGGAACCACCTGCTTGACTCACCGGTCCCACCTGCAGGACACACCAAAATCACCTGCCCGCTACACCAGAACCACTTGGCACACAAGCCGGAATCACGTGAAGGGCATGCCGGCACAACCTCACAGACGTGCCAGAACCTCCTGCCGGACACCTCAGAACCACCTGCCAGACAGACTGCAACCACCTGCCGGACACGCGGGAAGCACCGGCTCGACCCGCCGGAACCACTGCCAGACATGCAAAATCACCTGCCGGCTACACCAGAACCACTTGGACGACTCTCCGAAATGACCTGCCGGGCATGTTGGAACCACCTCTCAGACGTGCCAGAAGCACGTGGCGGACAGTCCGGAATCACCTGTTGGGCATACGCAACCACCTCTGACACGTACCAGAACCACGTGCCGTGCACGCCGGAACCACCTACTGGACAGACCGGAATCAACTCTTGGGCATGCCGGAACCACCAGTCAGATGTGCCAGAAACACGTGCCGGAGACGCCGGAAGCACCTGCCGAGCACGTCGCAACCACCTGCTCAACTCGCCTGAACCACCTGCCGGACACGCCAAAATCACCTGCCCGCTACACCAGCACCACTTCGGGGACAAGCCGGAATCATGTGAGGGGCATGCCGGCACAGCCTCTCAGACTGAACCTCGTGCCGGACACCACAGAACCACCTGCCGGACAGACCGGAACCACCTGCCGCACACGCCGGAACCACCGGCTCGACCCGCCGGAACGACCGCTGGACATGCAAAATCACCTGCCGGCTACGCCGGAAACACTTGGCGAACACTCCGGAATCACCTGCCGGGCATGCCGGAACCACCTCTCAGATATGCCAGAACCACGTGCCAATGACCCTGTAAGCACCTGCCGAGCACGCCGGAACCACCTGCTCGACTCACCAGAACCACCTGCCGGACACGCAAAAATCACCTGCCGGCTACGCCACAACCAGTTGGGGAACAATTCGGAATCACCTGCCGGGCTTGCTGGAACCACCTGCCGGTCATGCCAAAATCACCTGCCAACTACGCCAGTACCACTTGGCGAACACTGTGGAAACACCTGTCGGGCCGGCCGGAACCACATCTCAGACGTGCCAGAACCATGTGCATGAGATGTTGGAACCACACCCCGAACAGACGGAAAACACCTGCCAGACCCTTCTGAACAACCTGCCGAGCACGCCGGAGCCACCTGCTCGACTCGCCGGAACCACGTACCTGACATGCCCAAATCACCAGCCGGGTATGCCAGAACCACTTGGCGGACACTCCGGAATCATCTGCCGGACATCCCGGAACCAGCTCTCAGACACACCAGAACCACGTGCCGGAGACGCCGGAAGCACCTGCCGAGCATGCCGGAGCCACCTGCTCGACTCGCCAGAAACACCTGCCGGACACGCCAAAATCACCTGCCGGGTACGCCAGAACCACCTGGCGGACACTCCGAACCCACCTGTCGCGCATGCCGGAACCACCTCTCAGACGTGCCGGAAGCACGTGCCGGACACGCCGGAATCACCTACTGGACAGACCGGAACCACCTGCCGAGCACGCCGGAGCCACCTGTTCGACTCGCTGGAACCACCTGCCGGACAGGCCAATATCAACTGCTGGCTATGCCAGAACCACCTGGGGGACGGTCCGGAATCACCTGCCAGCCATGGCGGAACCACCTCTCAGACGTACCAGAACCACCTGCCGGAGAAGCTGGAAACACGTCCTGGACAGTCTGGAACGACCTGCCGGCCAAGCCTGAACCACCTGCCAAGCACAACGGAACAACCTGCCAGACACGCCAAAATCACCTGCGTGTTATGCCAGAACCACTTGGAGGACTCTCTGGGATGACCTGCCGGGCATGCCGGAACCACCTCTCAGACGTGCCAGAACCATGTGGCGGACAGTCCGGAATCACCTGTTGGGCATGCGCAACCACCTCTGAGACGTACCAGAACCACATGCCGTGCAGGCTGGAACCACCTACCGGACAGACCGGAATCACCTTTCGGGCATGCCGGAACCACCTGTCAGATGTGCCAGAAACACGTGCCGGAGACGCCGGAAGAACCTGCCAAGCACGTTGGAACCACCCGCTCAACTCGCCTGAACCACCTGCCGGACATGCCGAAATCACCTGCCGACTATGCCAGAACCACTTGGCGAACACTCCGGAATCACCTGCCGGGCATGCAGGAACCACCTCTCAGACATGCCAGAACCCCGTGCCAATGACCCCGGAAGCACCAGCCGAGCACGCCGGAACCACCTGCTCGACTCGCCAGAACCACCTGCCGATCACGCAAAAATCACCTGCCGGCTACGCCACAACCAGTTGGTGAACACTTTGGAACCACCTGCCAGGCTTGCTGGAACCACCTGCCAGTCATGCCAAAATCACCTGCCAACTACGCCAGAACCGCTTGGCGGACACTGCGGAAACACCTGTCGGGCCGGCTGGAACCACATCTCAGACGTGCCAGAAACGTGTTCATGAGATGCTGGAACCACACCCCGAACAGACGGATACCACCTGCCAGAACCGCCTGAACCACCTGCTGAGCACGCCGGAACCACCTGCTCGACTCACCGGTACCACCTCCCTGACACGCCAAAATCACCTGCTGGGTATGCCAGAACCACTTGGCGGACACTCCGGAATCATCTGCCGGACATGCCGGAACCAGCTCTCAGACACACCAGAACCAAGTGCCGGAGACGCCGGAAGCACCTGCCGAGCATGCCGGAGCCACCTGCTCGACTCGCCAGAAACACCTGCCGGACACGCCAAAATCACCTGCCGGGTATGCCAGAACCACCTGGCGGACACTACGGAATCACCTGCCGCGCATGCCGGAACCACCTCTCAGACGTGCCGGAAGCATGTGCCAGACACGCCGGAAACACCTACCGGACAGACCGGAACCACCTGCCAAGAACGCCGGAGCCACCTGTTCGACTCGCTGGAACCACCTGCCGGACAGGCCAATATCAACTGCTGGCTATGCCAGAACCACCTGGGGGACAGTCCGGGATCACCTGCCAGCCATGGCGGTACCACCTCTCAGACGTACCAGAACCACCTGCCGGAGAAGCTGGAAACACGTCCTGGACAGACTGGAACCACGTGACGGCCATGCCTGAACCACCTGCCGAGCACGGCGGAACCACCTGCAGGACACGCCAAAATCACCTGCGGGCTACGCCAGAACCACTTGGACGACTCTCCGAAATGACCTGCCGGGCATGTTGGAACCACCTCTCAGACGTGCCAGAAGCACGTGGCGGACAGTCCGGAATCACCTGTTGGGTATACGCAACCACCTCTGAGACGTAGCAGAACCACGTGCCGTGCACGCCGGAACCACCTACCGGACAGACCGGAATCAACTTTTGGGCATGCCGGAACCACCAGTCAGATGTGCCAGAAACACGTGCCGGAGACTCCGGAAGCACCTGCCGAGCACGTCGCAACCACCTGCTCAACTCGCCTCAAACACCTGCTGGACACGCCAAAATCACCTGCCCGCTACACCAGCACCACTTCGGGGACAAGCCGGAATCACGTGAGGGGCATGCTGGCACAGCCTCTCAGACTGAACCTCGTGCCGGACACCACAGAACCACCTGCCGGACAGACCGGAGCCACCTGCCGCACACGCCGGAACCACCGGCTCGACCCGCCGGAACGACCGCTGGACATGCAAAATCACCTGCCGGCTACGCCGGAAACACTTGGCGAACACTCCGGAATCACCTGCCGGGCATGCCGGAACCACCTCTCAGATATGCCAGAACCACGTGCCAATGATCCCGGAAGCACCTGCCGAGCACGCCGGAACCACCTGCTCGACTCGCCAGAACCACCTGCCGGACACGCAAAAATCACCTGCCGGCTACGCCACAACCAGTTGGGGAACACTTCGGAATCACCTGCCGGGCTTGCTGGAACCACCTGCCGGTCATGCCAAAATCACCTGCCAACTACGCCAGTACCACTTGGCGAACACTGTGGAAACACCTGTCGGGCCGGCCGGAACCACATCTCAGACGTGCCAGAACCATGTGCATGAGATGCTGGAACCACACCCCGAACAGACGGAAAACACCTGCCAGACCCGTCTGAACAACCTGCCGAGCACGCCGGAGCCACCTGCTCGACTCGCCGGAACCACCTACCTGACATGCCAAAATCACCAGCCGGGTATGCCAGAACCACTTGGCGGACGCTCTGGAATCATCTGCCGGACATGCCGGAACCAGCTCTCAGACACACCAGAACCACGTGCCGGAGACGCCGGAAGCACCTGCCGAGCATGCCGGAGCCACCTGCTCGACTCGCCAGAAACACCTGCCGGACACGCCAAAATCACCTGCCGGGTACGCCAGAACCACCTGGCGGACACTCGGAAATCACCTGTCGGGCATGCCGGAACCACCTCTCAGACGTGCCGGAAGCACGTGCCGGACACGCCGGAATCACCTACCGGACAGACCGGAACCACCTGCCAAGAACGCCGGAGCCACCTGTTCGACTCGCTGGAACCACCTGCCAGACAGTCCAATATCAACTGCTGGCTATGCCAGAACCTCCTGGGGGACAGTCCGGGATCACCTGCCAGCCATTGCGGAACCACCTCTCAGACGTACCAGAACCACCTGCCGGAGAAGCTGGAAACACGTCCTGGACAGACTGGAACCACGTGACGGCCATGCCTGAACCACCTGCCGAGCACGGCGGAACCACCTGCCGGACACGCCAAAATCACCTGCGGGCTACGCCAGAACCACTTGGACGACTCTCTGAAATGACCTGCCGGGCATGTTGGAACCACCTCTCAGACGTGCCAGAAGGACGTGGCGGACAGTCCGGAATCACCTGTTGGGCATACGCAACCACCTCTGAGACGTACCAGAACCACGTGCCGTGCACGCCGGAGCCACCTACCGGACAGACCGGAATCAACTTTTGGGCATGCCGGAACCACCAGTCAGATGTGCCAGAAACATGTGCCGGAGACGCCGGAAGCACCTGCGGAGCACGTCGCAACCACCTGCTCAACTCGCCTGAACCACCTGCCGGACACGCCAAAATCACCTGCCCGCTACAGCAGCACCACTTCGGGGACAAGCCGGAATCACGTGAGGGGCATGCCGGCACAGCCTCTCAGACTGAACCTCGTGCCGGACACCACAGAACCACCTGCCGGACAGACCGGAACCACCTGCCGGACACGCCTGTACCACCGGCTCGACCCGCCGGAACGACCGCTGGACATGCAAAATCACCTGCCGGCTACGCCGGAAACACTTGGCGAACACTCCGGAATCACCTGCCCTGTATGCCGGAACCACCTCTCAGATATGCCAGAACCACGTGCCAATGACCCCGGAAGCACCTGCTGAGCACGCCGGAGCCACCTGTTCGACTCGTTGGAACCACCTTCCGGACAGGCCAATATCAACTGCTGGCTATGCCAGAACCACCTGGGGGACGGTCCGGAATCACCTGCCAGCCATGGCGGAACCACCTCTCAGACGTACCGGAACCACCTGCCGGAGAAGCTGGAAACCCGTCCTGGACAGTCTGGAACCACCTGCCGGCCAAGCCTGAACCACCTGCCAAGCACAACGGAACAACCTGCCAGACACGCAAAAATCACCTGCGTGTTATTCCAGAAAGACTTGGAGGACTCTCTGGGATGACCTGCCGGGGATGCCGGAAACACCTCTCAGATATGCCAGAACCACGTGCCAATGACCCCGGAAGCACCTGCCGAGCACGCCGGAGCCACCTGTTCGACTCGTTGGAACCACCTGCCAGACAGGCCAATATCAACTGCTGGCTATGCCAGAACCACCTGGGGGGCGGTCCGGAATCACCTGCCAGCCATGGCGGAACCACCTCTCAGACGTTCCAGAACCACCTGCCGGAGAAGCTGGAAACCCGTCCTGGACAGTCTGGAACCACCTGCCGGCCAAGCCTGAACCACCTGCCAAGCACAACGGAACAACCTGCCAGACACACCAAAATCACCTGCGTGTTATGCCAGAACCACTTGGAGGACTTTCTGGGATGACCTGCCGGGCATGCCGGAACCACCTCTGAGACGTGCCAGAACCAGGTGGTGGACAGTCCGGAATCACCTGTTGGGCATGCGCAACCACCTCTGAGACGTACCAGAACCACATGCCGTGCAGGCTGGAACCACCTACCGGACAGACCGGAATCACCTTTCGGGCATGCCGGAACCACCTGTCAGATGTGCCAGAAACACGTGCCGGAGACGCCGGAAGCACCTGCCAAGCACGTTGGAACCACCTGCTCAACTCGCCTGAACCACCTGCCGGACATGCCAAAATCACCTGCCGACTATGGCAGAACCACTTGGCGAACACTCCGGAATCACCTGCCGGGCATGCAGGAACCACCTCTCAGACATGCCAGAACCCCGTGCCAATGACCCCGGAAGCACCAGCCGAGCACGCCGGAACCACCTGCTCGACTCGCCAGAACCACCTGCCGATCACGCAAAAATCACCTGCCGGCTACGCCACAACCAGTTGGTGAAAACTTTGGAATCACCTGCCAGGCTTGCTGGAACCACCTGCCAGTCATGCCAAAATCACCTGCCAACTATGCCAGAACCGCTTGGCGGACACTGCGGAAACACCTGTCGGGCCGGCTGGAACCACATCTCAGACGTGCCAGAAACGTGTTCATGAGATGCTGGAACCACACCCCGAACAGACGGATACCACCTGCCAGAACCGCCTGAACCACCTGCTGAGCACGCCGGAACCACCTGCTCGACTCACCGGTACCACCTCCCTGTCACGCCAAAATCACCTGCTGGGTATGCCAGAACCACTTGGCGGACACTACGGAATCACGTGCTGCGCATGCCGGAACCACCTCTCAGACGTGCCGGAAGCACGTGCCAGACACGCCGGAAACACCTACCGGACAGACCGGAACCACCTGCCAAGAACGCCGGAGCCACCTGTTCGACTCGCTGGAACCACCTGCCGGACAGGCCAATATCAACTGCTGGCTATGCCAGAACCACCTGGGGGACAGTCCGGGATCACCTGCCAGACATGGCGGAACCACCTCTCAGACGTACCAGAACCACCTGCCGGAGAAGCTGGAAACACGTCCTGGACAGACTGGAACCACGTGACGGCCATGCCTGAACCACCTGCCGAGCACGGCGGAACCACCTGCCGGACACGCCAAAATCACCTGCGGGCTACGCCAGAACCACTTGGACGACTCTCCGAAATGACCTGCCGGGCATGTTGGAACCACCTCTCAGACGTGCCAGAAGGACGTGGCGGACAGTCCGGAATCACCTGTTGGGCATACGCAACCACCTCTGAGACGTACCAGAACCACGTGCCGTGCACGCCGGAACCACCTACCGGACAGACCGGAATCAACTTTTGGGCATGCCGGAACCACCAGTCAGATGTGCCAGAAACACGTGCCGGAGACGCCGGAAGCACCTGCGGAGCACGTCGCAACCACCTGCTCAACTCGCCTGAACCACCTGCCGGACACGCCAAAATCACCTGCCCGCTACAGCAGCACCACTTCGGGGACAAGCCGGAATCACGTGAGGGGCATGCCGGCACAGCCTCTCAGACTGAACCTCGTGCCGGACACCACAGAACCACCTGCCGGACAGACCGGAACCACCTGCCGGACACGCCCGTACCACCGGCTCGACCCGCCGGAACGACCGCTGGACATGCAAAATCACCTGCCGGCTACGCCAGAAACACTTGGCGAACACACCGGAATCAACTGCCGGGCATGTCGGAAGCACCTCTCAGACATGTCAGAACCACGTGCCAAGGACACCGGAAGCACCTGCCGAGCACGCCGGAACCACCTGCTCGACTCGCCAGAACCACCTGCCGCACACGCCAAAATCACCTGCCAGGTATGCCAGAACCACTTTGTGGACACTCCGAAATCATCTGCCGGACATGCCAGAACCAGCTCTCAGACACCCCAGAACCACATGCCGGACACGCCGGAAGCACCTGCTGAGTATGCCTGAGCCACCTGCTCGACTCGCAAGAAACACCTGCCGGACACGCCAAAATCACCTGCCGAGTACGCCAGAACCACTTGGCGGACACTCCGGAATCACAGGTCGGGCATGCCGGAACCATCTCTCAGACTTGCCAGAACCATGTTCCGGACACGCCGGTACCACCTGCCGAGTATGCCGGAACCACCTGATCCACTCCCGAGAACCACCTGCTGGACACGCCAAAATCACCTGCTGGCTACGCCAGAACCACTCGGCAGACACTCCGGAATAACCTGCCGGGCATGCCGGAACCACCTCTTAGACATGCCAGAAGGACGTGTCGGACACGCCGGAAACACCTACCGGACAGTCCGGAACCACCTGCCAGACATCCCGGAACCACCTGCCGAGCACGCCGGAGCCGCCTGCTCGATAGGCCGGAACCACCTGCCAGACAGGCCAAAATCAACAGCTGGCTATGCTAGAAACACCTGGCGGACAGTCCAAAATCACCTGCCTGGCATGCAGGAACCACCTCTCAGACGTAACAGAACCACGTTCCGGACACGCTGGAACCACATCCTGGACAGACTGGAACCACCTGCCGAGCTCGCCGGAACCACCTGCTCGACTGGCAGGACAATCGTGCCGGACACGCCAAAAGGAACTGCCGGCTACACCAGAACCACTTAACCGACACTCCAGAATCACCTGCCTGGCATGGCAGAACCACCTCTCAGACGTGCCAGAAGCACGTGCCGGAAATGCCGGAACGACCTACGGGACAGACCGGAACCACCTGCTCGACTCGCCAGAACCACCTGCCAGTCATGGAAAAATCACCTGCCGGCTTCGCCACAACCAGTTGGTGAACACTTCCCCATCACCTGCCGGGCTTGCTGGAACCACCTGCCGGTCATGTCAAAATCACCTGCCAACTACGCCAGAACCACTTGTCGACACTGCGGAAACACCTGTCGGACCGGCCAGAACTACATCTCAGACGTGCCAGAACCTTGTGCGTGTGATGCCGGAACCACACCCCGAACAGACGGAGACCACCTGCTAGACCCGCCTGAACCACCTGCCGAGCACGCCGGAGCCACCTGTTCGACTCACCGGAAGCACCTGCCAGACAGGCCAAAATCAACAGCTGGCTATGCGAGAACCATCTGGCGGACAGTCCGGAATCACCTGCCGGGCATGCAGGAACCACCTCTCAGATGTAACGGAACCACGAGCCGGACACGCTTGAAGCACATCCTGGACAGACTGGAACCACCTGCCGAGCACTCCGGAACCACCTGCTCGACTCGCACGACCCACGTGCTGGACACGCCAAAATGAACTTTCGGCTACACCAGAACCACTTACCCGACACTCCAGAATCACCTGCCTGGCATGCCAGAACCACCTCTCACACGTTCCAGAAGCACGTGCCGGACATGCCGGAACGACCTATCGGACAGAACGGAACCACCTGCCAGACACGCCGGAACCACCTGCTGAACACGCCACAGCCACCTGCTCGACTCGCCGGATCCACCGGCCGGACAGGCCAATATCAACTGCTGGCTATGCCAGAACCACCTGGGGGACAGTCCGGAATCACCTGCCAGCCATGGCGGAACCACCTCTCAGACGTACAAGAACCACGTGCCGGACAAGCTGGAAACACTTACTGGACAGACTGGAACCACCTGCCGGCCACGCCTGAACCACCTGCCGAGCACGATGGAACCACCTGCCGGACACGCCAAAATCACCTGCGGGGTACACCAGAACCACTTGGAGAACTCTCCGGGATGACCTGCCGGGCATGCTGGAACCACCTCTCAGACGTACCAGAAGCACGTGGCGGACACCCCAGCACCACCTGCCGGACAGACCGCAACCACCTGCCGGACAGGCCGGAACCAGCGGCTCGACCCGCCGGAACCACCGCCGGACATGCAAAATCACCTGCCGGCTACGCCAGAACCACTTGGCGAACACTCCGGAATCACCTGCCGGGCATGCCGGAACCACCTCTCAGACATGCCAGAACCACGTGCCAATGACCCCGGAAGCACCTGTCGAGCACGCCGGAACCACCTGCTCGACTCGCCAGAACCACCTGCCGGACACGCCAAAATCACCTGCCGGCTACGCCACAACCACTCGGCAGGCACTCCGGTATCAGCTGCCGGGCATGCCGGAACCACCTCTCAGAGGTGCCAGAACCACATGCCGGAGAGACTGGAAGCAACTGCCGAACTCGCCGGAAACACCTGCTGGACATGCCGGAACCACCTGCCTGACAGTCCAAAATCATATGCCGGCTATGCCAAAACCACTTGGTGGACGCTCCAGAATCTCCTGGAGGGCATGCCGGAACCACGTCATGGACAGACTGCAAACACCTGCCAGACACGCCAGAACCACCTTCTCGAGTCGCCAGAACCACCTGCCGGACACGCCAAAATCACCTGCCGGCTACGCCACAACCAGTTGGTGAACACTTCGGAATCACCTGCCGCGCTTGCCGGAACCACCTGCCGGTCACGCCAAAATCACCTGCCGGCTACGCCAGAACCACTCGGCAGAGACTCCGGAACCACCTCCAGGACAGACCAGAATCACCTGCCGGACACGCCGGAACCACCTGCTCGACTCGCCAGAGCCACCTGCCGGACACGCCAAAATCACCTGCCGGCTACGCCAGAACCACTCGGCAGAGACTCCGGAACCACCTCCAGGACAGACCGGAATCACCTGCCGGACACGCCGGGACCACCTGCTTGACTCGCCAGAACCACCTGCCGGACACGCCAAAATCACCAGCCGGCTACTCCACAACCACTTGTCGAACACTCCAGAATCACCTGCCGGGCATGTTGGAAGCACCTCTCAGACGCGCCAGAACCATGTGGCAGAGAGTCCGGAATCACCTGTTGGGCATGTGGAACCACCTCTGAGACGTACCAGAACCACCTGCCGGACACGCCAAAATCACCTGCCGGCTATGCCAGAACCACTTGGCGGACACTCCGGAATCACCTGCCGGGCATGCCAGAACCAGCTCTCAGAAACACCAGAACCACATGCTGGACACGCCGGAAGCACCTGCTGAGCATGCCTGAGCCACCTGCTCGACTCGCAAGAAACACCTGCCGGACACGCCAAAATCACCTGCCGAGTACGCCAGAACCACTTGGCGGACACTCCGGAATCACAGGTCGGGCATGCCAGAACCACCTCTCAGACTTGCCAGAACCATGGTCCGGACACGCCGGTACCACCTGCCGAGTATGCCGGAACCACCTGATCCACTCCCGAGGACCACCTGCTGGACACGCCAAAATCACCTGCTGGCTACGCCAGAACCACTCGGCAGACACTCCGGAATAACCTGCCAGGCATGCCGGAACCACCTATTAGACATGCCAGAAGGACGTGTCGGACACGCCGGAAACACCTACCGGACAGACCGGAACCACCTGCCAGACATCCCGGAACCACCTGCCGAGCACGCCGGAGCCGCCTGCTCGATAGGCCGGAACCACCTGCCAGACAGGCCAAAATCAACAGCTGGCTATGCTAGAAACACCTGGCGGACAGTCCAAAATCACCTGCCTGGCATGCAGGAACCACCTCTCAGACGTAACAGAACCACGTTCCGGACACGCTGGAACCACATCCTGGACAGACTGGAACCACCTGCCGAGCTCGCCGGAACCACCTGCTCGACTGGCAGGACAATCGTGCCGGACACGCCAAAAGGAACTGCCGGCTACACCAGAACCACTTAACCGACACTCCAGAATCACCTGCCTGGCATGCCAGAACCACCTCTCAGACGTGCCAGAAGCACGTGCCGGACATGCCGGAACGACCTACGGGACAGACCGGAACCACCTGCCTGACATGCCGGAACCACCTGCCGAGCACGCCAGAGCCACCTGCTCCCCTTGCCGGAACCACCTGCCAGACAGGCCAAAATCAACAGCTGGCTGTGCGAGAACCACCTGGGGGACAGTCCGGAATCACCTGCCAGCCATGGCGGAACCACCTCTCAGACGTACCAGAACCACGTGCCGGACAATCTGGAAACACGTACTGGACAGACTGGAACCACCTGCCGGCCACGCCTGAACCACCTGCCGAGCACGACGGAACCACCTGCCGGACACGCCAAAATCACCTGCGGGCTACTCCACAACCACTTGGAGGACTCTCCGGGATGACCTGCCGGGCATGCTGGAACCACCTCTCAGACGCGCCAGAACCATGTGGCAGACAGTCCGGAATCACCTGTTGGGCATGTGGAACCACCTCTGAGACGTACCAGAACCACCTGCCGGACACGCCAAAATCACCTGCCGGCTACGCCAGAACCACTTGGCGGACACTCCGGAATCACCTGCCGGGCATGCCAGCACAACCTCTCAGAAGTGCCAGAAGCACGTGCCGGACAGGCCGGAACCATCTCCCGGACAGACTGGAACCACAGGAAACACTCGCCGGAACCACCTGCTTGACTCACCGGTCCCACCTGCAGGACACACCAAAATCACCTGCCCGCTACACCAGAACCACTTGGCGCACAAGCCGGAATCACGTGAAGGGCATGCCGGCACAACCTCACAGACGTGCCAGAACCTCCTGCCGGACACCTCAGAACCACCTGCCAGACAGACTGCAACCACCTGCCGGACACGCGGGAACCACCGGCTCGACCCGCCGGAACCACTGCCAGACATGCAAAATCACCTGCCGGCTACACCAGAACCACTTGGCAAACAATCCGGAATCACCTGAAGGGCATGCCGGAACCACCTCTCAGACATGCCAGAACCACGTGCCAATGACACCAGAAGCACCTGCCGAGCATGCCGGAACCACCTGCTCGACTCGCCAGAACCACCTGCCAGTCATGCAAAAATCACCTGCCGGCTTCGCCACAACCAGTTGGTGAACACTTCCCCATCACCTGCCGGGCTTGCTGGAACCACCTGCCGGTCACGTCAAAATCACCTGCCAACTACGCCAGAACCACTTGTCGACACTGCGGAAACACCTGTCGGGCCGGCCAGAACTACATCTCAGACGTGCCAGAACCTTGTGCGTGTGATGCCGGAACCACACCCCGAACAGACGGAAACCACCTGCCAGACCCGCCTGAACCACCTGCCGAGCACGCCGGAGCCACCTGTTCGACTCACCGGAAGCACCTGCCAGACAGGCCAAAATCAACAGCTGGCTATGCGAGAACCATCTGGCGGACAGTCCGGAATCACCTGCCGGGCATGCAGGAACCACCTCTCAGATGTAACGGAACCACGAGCCGGACACGCTGGAACCACGTCCTGGACAGACTGGAACCACCTGCCGAGCACTCCGGAACCACCTGCTCGACTCGCACGACCCACGTGCTGGACACGCCAAAATGAACTTTCGGCTACACCAGAACCACTTACCCGACACTCCAGAATCACCTGCCTGGCATGCCAGAACCACCTCTCACACGTTCCAGAAGCACGTGCCGGACATGCCGGAACGACCGATCGGACAGAACGGAACCACCTGCCAGACACGCCGGAACCACCTGTTGAACACGCCACAGCCACCTGCTCGACTCGCCGGATCCACCGGCCGGACAGGCCAATATCAACTGCTGGCTATGCCAGAACCACCTGGGGGACAGTCCGGAATCACCTGCCAGCCATGGCGGAACCACCTCTCAGACGTACAAGAACCACGTGCCGGACAAGCTGGAAACACTTACTGGACAGACTGGAACCACCTGCCGGCCACGCCTGAACCACCTGCTGAGCACGACGGAACCACCTGCCGGACACGCCAAAATCACCTGCGGGGTACACCAGAACCACTTGGAGAACTCTCCGGGATGACCTGCCGGGCATGCTGGAACCACCTCTCAGACGTACCAGAAGCACGTGGCGGACACCCCAGCACCACCTGTCGGACAGACCGCAACCACCTGCCGGACAGGCCGGAACCACCGGCTCGACCCGACGGAACCACCGCCAGACATGCAAAATCACCTGCCGGCTACGCCAGAACCACTTGGCGAACACTCCGGAATCACCTGCCGGGCATGCCGGAACCACCTCTCAGACATGCCAGAACCACGTGCCAATGACCCCGGAAGCACCTGTCGAGCACGCCGGAACCACCTGCTCGACTCGCCAGAACCACCTGCCGGACACGCCAAAATCACCTGCCAGCTACGCCACAACCACTCGGCAGGCACTCCGGTATCAGCTGCCGGGCATGCCGGAACCACCTCTCAGAGGTGCCAGAACCACATGCCGGAGAGACTGGAAGCAACTGCCGAACTCGCCGGAAACACCTGCTGGACATGCCGGAACCACCTGCCTGACAGTCCAAAATCATATGCCGGCTATGCCAAAACCACTTGGTGGACGCTCCAGAATCTCCTGGAGGGCATGCCGGAACCACGTCATGGACAGACTGCAAACACCTGCCAGACAGACACGCCAGAACCACCTTCTCGAGTCGCCAGAACCACCTGCCGGACACGCCAAAATCACCTGCCGGCTACGCCACAACCAGTTGGTGAACACTTCGGAATCACCTGCCGCGCTTGCCGGAACCACCTGCCGGTCACGCCAAAATCACCTGCCGGCTACGCCAGAACCACTCGGCAGAGACTCCGGAACCACCTCCAGGACAGACCAGAATCACCTGCCGGACACGCCGGAACCACCTGCTCGACTCGCCAGAGCCACCTGCCGGACACGCCAAAATCACCTGCCGGCTACGCCAGAACCACTCGGCAGAGACTCCGGAACCACCTCAGGGACAGACCGGAATCACCTGCCGGACACGCCGGGACCACCTGCTTGACTCGCCAGAACCACCTGCCGGACACGCCAAAATCACCAGCCGGCTACTCCACAACCACTTGTCGAACACTCCAGAATCACCTGCCGGGCATGTTGGAAGCACCTCTCAGACGCGCCAGAACCATGTGGCAGAGAGTCCGGAATCACCTGTTGGGCATGTGGAACCACCTCTGAGACGTACCAGAACCACCTGCCGGACATGCCAAAATCACCTGCCGGCTATGCCAGAACCACTTGGCGGACACTCCGGAATCACCTGCCGGGCATGCCAGAACCAGCTCTCAGAAACACCAGAACCACATGCTGGACACGCCGGAAGCACCTGCTGAGCATGCCTGAGCCACCTGCTCGACTCGCAAGAAACACCTGCCGGACACGCCAAAATCACCTGCCGAGTACGCCAGAACCACTTGGCGGACACTCCGGAATCACAGGTCGGGCATGCCAGAACCACCTCTCAGACTTGCCAGAACCATGGTCCGGACACGCCGGTACCACCTGCCGAGTATGCCGGAACCACCTGATCCACTCCCGAGGACCACCTGCTGGACACGCCAAAATCACCTGCTGGCTACGCCAGAACCACTCGGCAGACACTCCGGAATAACCTGCCAGGCATGCCGGAACCACCTATTAGACATGCCAGAAGGACGTGTCGGACACGCCGGAAACACCTACCGGACAGACCGGAACCACCTGCCAGACATCCCGGAACCACCTGCCGAGCACGCCGGAGCTGCGTGCTCGATAGGCCGGAACCACCTGCCAGACAGGCCAAAATCAACAGCTGGCTATGCTAGAAACACCTGGCGGACAGTCCAAAATCACCTGCCTGGCATGCAGGAACCACCTCTCAGACGTAACAGAACCACGTTCCGGACACGCTGGAACCACATCCTGGACAGACTGAACCACCTGCCGAGCTCGCCGGAACCACCTGCTCGACTGGCAGGACAATCGTGCCGGACACGCCAAAAGGAACTGCCGGCTACACCAGAACCACTTAACCGACACTCCAGAATCACCTGCCTGGCATGCCAGAACCACCTCTCAGACGTGCCAGAAGCACGTGCCGGACAGGCCGGGACGACCTACGGGACAGACCGGAACCACATGCCTGACATGCCGGAACCACCTGCCGAGCACGCCAGAGCCACCTGCTCCCCTTGCCGGAACCACCTGCCAGACAGGCCAAAATCAACAGCTGGCTGTGCGAGAACCACCTGGGGGACAGTCCGGAATCACCTGCCAGCCATGGCGGAACCACCTCTCAGACGTACCAGAACCACGTGCCGGACAATCTGGAAACACGTACTGGACAGACTGGAACCACCTGCCGGCCACGCCTGAACCACCTGCCGAGCACGACGGAACCACCTGCCGGACACGCCAAAATCACCTGCGGGCTACTCCACAACCACTTGGAGGACTCTCCGGGATGACCTGCCGGGCATGCTGGAACCACCTCTCAGACGCGCCAGAACCATGTGGCAGACAGTCCGGAATCACCTGTTGGGCATGTGGAACCACCTCTGAGACGTACCAGAACCACCTGCCGGACACGCCAAAATCACCTGCCGGCTACGCCAGAACCACTTGGCGGACACTCCGGAATCACCTGCCGGGCATGCCAGCACAACCTCTCAGAAGTGCCAGAAGCACGTGCCGGACAGGCCGGAACCATCTCCCGGACAGACTGGAACCACAGGAAACACTCGCCGGAACCACCTGCTTGACTCACCGGTCCCACCTGCAGGACACACCAAAATCACCTGCCCGCTACACCAGAACCACTTGGCGCACAAGCCGGAATCACGTGAAGGGCATGCCGGCACAACCTCACAGACGTGCCAGAACCTCCTGCCGGACACCTCAGAACCACCTGCCAGACAGACTGCAACCACCTGCCGGACACGCGGGAACCACCGGCTCGACCCGCCGGAACCACTGCCAGACATGCAAAATCACCTGCCGGCTACACCAGAACCACTTGGCAAACACTCCGGAATCACCTGAAGGGCATGCCGGAACCACCTCTCAGACATGCCAGAACCATGTGCCAATGACACCAGAAGCACCTGCCGAGCATGCCGGAACCACCTGCTCGACTCGCCAGAACCACCTGCCAGTCATGCAAAAATCACCTGCCGGCTTCACCACAACCAGTTGGTGAACACTTCCCCATCACCTGCCGGGCTTGCTGGAACCACCTGACGGTCACGTCAAAATCACCTGCCAACTACGCCAGAACCACTTGTCGACACTGCGGAAACACCTGTCGGGCCGGCCAGAACTACATCTCAGACGTGCCAGAACCCTGTGCCTCTGATGCCGAAACCACGCCCCGAACAGACGGAAACCACCTGCCAGACCCGCCTGAACCACCTGCCGAGCACGCCGGAGCCACCTGTTCGACTCACCGGAAGCACCTGCCAGACAGGCCAAAATCAACAGCTGGCTATGCGAGAACCATCTGGCGGACAGTCCGGAATCACCTGCCGGGCATGCAGGAACCACCTCTCAGATGTAACGGAACCACGAGCCGGACACGCTGGAACCACGTCCTGGACAGACTGGAACCACCTGCCGAGCACTCCGGAACCACCTGCTCGACTCGCATGACCCACGTGCTGGACACGCCAAAATGAACTTTCGGCTACACCAGAACCACTTACCCGACACTCCAGAATCACCTGCCTGGCATGCCAGAACCACCTCTCACACGTTCCAGAAGCACGTGCCGGACATGCCGGAACGACCGATCGGACAGAACGGAACCACCTGCCAGACACGCCGGAACCACCTGCTGAACACGCCACAGCCACCTGCTCGACTCGCCGGATCCACCGGCCGGACAGGCCAATATCAACTGCTGGCTATGCCAGAACCACCTGGGGGACAGTCCGGAATCACCTGCCAGCCATGGCGGAACCACCTCTCAGACGTACAAGAACCACGTGCCGGACAAGCTCGAAACACTTACTGGACAGACTGGAACCACCTGCCGGCCACGCCTGAACCACCTGCCGAGCACGATGGAACCACCTGCCGGACACGCCAAAATCACCTGCGGGGTACACCAGAACCACTTGGAGAACTCTCCGGGATGACCTGCCGGGCATGCTGGAACCACCTCTCAGACGTACCAGAAGCACGTGGCGGACACCCCAGCACCACCTGCCGGACAGACCGCAACCACCTGCCGGACAGGCCGGAACCACCGGCTCGACCCGCCGGAACCACCGCCAGACATGCAAAATCACCTGCCGGCTACGCCAGAACCACTTGGCGAACACTCCGGAATCACCTGCCGGGCATGCCGGAACCACCTCTCAGACATGCCAGAACCACGTGCCAATGACCCCGGAAGCACCTGTCGAGCACGCCAGAACCACCTGCTCGACTCGCCAGAACCACCTGCCGGACACGCCAAAATCACCTGCCGGCTACGCCACAACCACTCGGCAGGCACTCCGGTATCAGCTGCCGGGCATGCCGGAACCACCTCTCAGAGGTGCCAGAACCACATGCCGGAGAGACTGGAAGCAACTGCCGAACTCGCCGGAAACACCTGCTGGACATGCCGGAACCACCTGCCTGACAGTCCAAAATCATATGCCGGCTATGCCAAAACCACTTGGTGGACGCTCCAGAATCTCCTGGAGGGCATGCCGGAACCACGTCATGGACAGACTGCAAACACCTGCCAGACACGCCAGAACCACCTTCTCGAGTCGCCAGAACCACCTGCCGGACACGCCAAAATCACCTGCCGGCTACGCCACAACCAGTTGGTGAACACTTCGGAATCACCTGCCGCGCTTGCCGGAACCACCTGCCGGTCACGCCAAAATCACCTGCCGGCTACGCCAGAACCACTCGGCAGAGACTCCGGAACCACCTCCAGGACAGACCAGAATCACCTGCCGGACACGCCGGAACCACCTGCTCGACTCGCCAGAGCCACCTGCCGGACACGCCAAAATCACCTGCCGGCTACGCCAGAACCACTCGGCAGAGACTCCGGAACCACCTCCAGGACAGACCGGAATCACCTGCCGGACACGCCGGGACCACCTGCTTGACTCGCCAGAACCACCTGCCAGACACGCCAAAATCACCAGCCGGCTACTCCACAACCACTTGTCGAACACTCCAGAATCACCTGCCGGGCATGTTGGAAGCACCTCTCAGACGCGCCAGAACCATGTGGCAGAGAGTCCGGAATCACCTGTTGGGCATGTGGAACCACCTCTGAGACGTACCAGAACCACCTGCCGGACACGCCAAAATCACCTGCCGGCTATGCCAGAACCACTTGGCGGACACTCCGGAATCACCTGCCGGGCATGCCAGAACCAGCTCTCAGAAACACCAGAACCACATGCTGGACACGCCGGAAGCACCTGCTGAGCATGCCTGAGCCACCTGCTCGACTCGCAAGAAACACCTGCCGGACACGCCAAAATCACCTGCCGAGTACGCCAGAACCACTTGGCGGACACTCCGGAATCACAGGTCGGGCATGCCAGAACCACCTCTCAGACTTGCCAGAACCATGGTCCGGACACGCCGGTACCACCTGCCGAGTATGCCGGAACCACCTGATCCACTCCCGAGGACCACCTGCTGGACATGCCAAAATCACCTGCTGGCTACGCCAGAACCACTCGGCAGACACTCCGGAATAACCTGCCAGGCATGCCGGAACCACCTATTAGACATGCCAGAAGGACGTGTCGGACACGCCGGAAACACCTACCGGACAGACCGGAACCACCTGCCAGACATCCCGGAACCACCTGCCGAGCACGCCGGAGCTGCGTGCTCGATAGGCCGGAACCACCTGCCAGACAGGCCAAAATCAACAGCTGGCTATGCTAGAAACACCTGGCGGACAGTCCAAAATCACCTGCCTGGCATGCAGGAACCACCTCTCAGATGTAACAGAACCACGTTCCGGACACGCTGGAACCACATCCTGGACAGACTGAACCACCTGCCGAGCTCGCCGGAACCACCTGCTCGACTGGCAGGACAATCGTGCCGGACACGCCAAAAGGAACTGCCGGCTACACCAGAACCACTTAACCGACACTCCAGAATCACCTGCCTGGCATGCCAGAACCACCTCTCAGACGTGCCAGAAGCACGTGCCGGACATGCCGGGACGACCTACGGGACAGACCGGAACCACCTGCCTGACATGCCGGAACCACCTGCCGAGCACGCCAGAGCCACCTGCTCCCCTTGCCGGAACCACCTGCCAGACAGGCCAAAATCAACAGCTGGCTGTGCGAGAACCACCTGGGGGACAGTCCGGAATCACCTGCCAGCCATGGCGGAACCACCTCTCAGACGTACCAGAACCACGTGCCGGACAATCTGGAAACACGTACTGGACAGACTGGAACCACCTGCCGGCCACGCCTGAACCACCTGCCAAGCACGACGGAACCACCTGCCGGACACGCCAAAATCACCTGCGGGCTACTCCACAACCACTTGGAGGACTCTCCGGGATGACCTGCCGGGCATGCTGGAACCACCTCTCAGACGCGCCAGAACCATGTGGCAGAGAGTCCGGAATCACCTGTTGGGCATGTGGAACCACCTCTGAGACGTACCAGAACCACCTGCCGGACACGCCAAAATCACCTGCCGGCTACGCCAGAACCACTTGGCGGACACTCCGGAATCACCTGCCGGGCATGCCAGCACAACCTCTCAGAAGTGCCAGAAGCACGTGCCGGACAGGCCGGAACCATCTCCCGGACAGACTGGAACCACAGGAAACACTCGCCGGAACCACCTGCTTGACTCACCGGTCCCACCTGCAGGACACACCAAAATCACCTGCCCGCTACACCAGAACCACTTGGCGCACAAGCCGGAATCACGTGAAGGGCATGCCGGCACAACCTCACAGACGTGCCAGAACCTCCTGCCGGACACCTCAGAACCACCTGCCAGACAGACTGCAACCACCTGCCGGACACGCGGGAACCACCGGCTCGACCCGCCGGAACCACTGCCAGACATGCAAAATCACCTGCCGGCTACACCAGAACCACTTGGCAAACAATCCGGAATCACCTGAAGGGCATGCCGGAACCACCTCTCAGACATGCCAGAACCACGTGCCAATGACACCAGAAGCACCTGCCGAGCATGCCGGAACCACCTGCTCGACTCGCCAGAACCACCTGCCAGTCATGCAAAAATCACCTGCCGGCTTCGCCACAACCAGTTGGTGAACACTTCCCCATCACCTGCCGGGCTTGCTGGAACCACCTGACGGTCACGTCAAAATCACCTGCCAACTACGCCAGAACCACTTGTCGACACTGCGGAAACACCTGTCGGGCCGGCCAGAACTACATCTCAGACGTGCCAGAACCTTGTGCGTGTGATGCCGGAACCACACCCCGAACAGACGGAAACCACCTGCCAGACCCGCCTGAACCACCTGCCGAGCACGCTGGAGCCACCTGTTCGACTCACCGGAAGCACCTGCCAGACAGGCCAAAATCAACAGCTGGCTATGCGAGAACCATCTGGTGGACAGTCCGGAATCACCTGCCGGGCATGCAGGAACCACCTCTCAGATGTAACGGAACCACGAGCCGGACACGCTGGAACCACGTCCTGGACAGACTGGAACCACCTGCCGAGCACTCCGGAACCACCTGCTCGACTCGCACGACCCACGTGCTGGACACGCCAAAATGAACTTTCGGCTACACCAGAACCACTTACCCGACACTCCAGAATCACCTGCCTGGCATGCCAGAACCACCTCTCACACGTTCCAGAAGCACGTGCCGGACATGCCGGAACGACCGATCGGACAGAACGGAACCACCTGCCAGACACGCCGGAACCACCTGCTGAACACGCCACAGCCACCTGCTCGACTCGCCGGATCCACCGGCCGGACAGGCCAATATCAACTGCTGGCTATGCCAGAACCACCTGGGGGACAGTCCGGAATCACCTGCCAGCCATGGCGGAACCACCTCTCAGACGTACAAGAACCACGTGCCGGACAAGCTCGAAACACTTACTGGACAGACTGGAACCACCTGCCGGCCACGCCTGAACCACCTGCCGAGCACGATGGAACCACCTGCCGGACACGCCAAAATCACCTGCGGGGTACACCAGAACCACTTGGAGAACTCTCCGGGATGACCTGCCGGGCATGCTGGAACCACCTCTCAGACGTACCAGAAGCACGTGGCGGACACCCCAGCACCACCTGCCGGACAGACCGCAACCACCTGCCGGACAGGCCGGAACCACCGGCTCGACCCGCCGGAACCACCGCCAGACATGCAAAATCACCTGCCGGCTACACCAGAACCACGTGGCGAACACTCCGGAATCACCTGCCGGGCATGCCGGAACCACCTCTCAGACATGCCAGAACCACGTGCCAATGACCCCGGAAGCACCTGTCGAGCACGCCGGAACCACCTGCTCGACTCGCCAGAACCACCTGCCGGACACGCCAAAATCACCTGCCGGCTACGCCACAACCACTCGGCAGGCACTCCGGTATCAGCTGCCGGGCATGCCGGAACCACCTCTCAGAGGTGCCAGAACCACATGCCGGAGAGACTGGAAGCAACTGCCGAACTCGCCGGAAACACCTGCTGGACATGCCGGAACCACCTGCCTGACAGTCCAAAATCATATGCCGGCTATGCCAAAACCACTTGGTGGACGCTCCAGAATCTCCTGGAGGGCATGCCGGAACCACGTCATGGACAGACTGCAAACACCTGCCAGACACGCCAGAACCACCTTCTCGAGTCGCCAGAACCACCTGCCGGACACGCCAAAATCACCTGCCGGCTACGCCACAACCAGTTGGTGAACACTTCGGAATCACCTGCCGCGCTTGCCGGAACCACCTGCCGGTCACGCCAAAATCACCTGCCGGCTACGCCAGAACCACTCGGCAGAGACTCCGGAACCACCTCCAGGACAGACCAGAATCACCTGCCGGACACGCCGGAACCACCTGCTCGACTCGCCAGAGCCACCTGCCGGACACGCCAAAATCACCTGCCGGCTACGCCAGAACCACTCGGCAGAGACTCCGGAACCACCTCCAGGACAGACCGGAATCACCTGCCGGACACGCCGGGACCACCTGCTTGACTCGCCAGAACCACCTGCCGGACACGCCAAAATCACCAGCCGGCTACTCCACAACCACTTGTCGAACACTCCAGAATCACCTGCCGGGCATGTTGGAAGCACCTCTCAGACGCGCCAGAACCATGTGGCAGAGAGTCCGGAATCACCTGTTGGGCATGTGGAACCACCTCTGAGACGTACCAGAACCACCTGCCGGACACGCCAAAATCACCTGCCGGCTATGCCAGAACCACTTGGCGGACACTCCGGAATCACCTGCCGGGCATGCCAGAACCAGCTCTCAGAAACACCAGAACCACATGCTGGACACGCCGGAAGCACCTGCTGAGCATGCCTGAGCCACCTGCTCGACTCGCAAGAAACACCTGCCGGACACGCCAAAATCACCTGCCGAGTACGCCAGAACCACTTGGCGGACACTCCGGAATCACAGGTCGGGCATGCCAGAACCACCTCTCAGACTTGCCAGAACCATGGTCCGGACACGCCGGTACCACCTGCCGAGTATGCCGGAACCACCTGATCCACTCCCGAGGACCACCTGCTGGACACACCAAAATCACCTGCTGGCTACGCCAGAACCACTCGGCAGACACTCCGGAATAACCTGCCAGGCATGCCGGAACCACCTATTAGACATGCCAGAAGGACGTGTCGGACACGCCGGAAACACCTACCGGACAGACCGGAACCACCTGCCAGACATCCAGGAACCACCTGCCGAGCACGCCGGAGCCGCGTGCTCGATAGGCCGGAACCACCTGCCAGACAGGCCAAAATCAACAGCTGGCTATGCTAGAAACACCTGGCGGACAGTCCAAAATCACCTGCCTGGCATGCAGGAACCACCTCTCAGACGTAACAGAACCACGTTCCGGACACGCTGGAACCACATCCTGGACAGACTGGAACCACCTGCCGAGCTCGCCGGAACCACCTGCTCGACTGGCAGGACAATCGTGCCGGACACGCCAAAAGGAACTGCCGGCTACACCAGAACCACTTAACCGACACTCCAGAATCACCTGCCTGGCATGCCAGAACCACCTCTCAGACGTGCCAGAAGCACGTGCCGGACATGCCGGAACGACCTACGGGACAGACCGGAACCACCTGCCTGACATGCCGGAACCACCTGCCGAGCACGCCAGAGCCACCTGCTCCCCTTGCCGGAACCACCTGCCAGACAGGCCAAAATCAACAGCTGGCTGTGCGAGAACCACCTGGGGGACAGTCCGGAATCACCTGCCAGCCATGGCGGAACCACCTCTCAGACGTACCAGAACCACGTGCCGGACAATCTGGAAACACGTACTGGACAGACTGGAACCACCTGCCGGCCACGCCTGAACCACCTGCCGAGCACGACGGAACCACCTGCCGGACACGCCAAAATCACCTGCGGGCTACTCCACAACCACTTGGAGGACTCTCCGGGATGACCTGCCGGGCATGCTGGAACCACCTCTCAGACGCGCCAGAACCATGTGGCAGACAGTCCGGAATCACCTGTTGGGCATGTGGAACCACCTCTGAGACGTACCAGAACCACCTGCCGGACACGCCAAAATCACCTGCCGGCTACGCCAGAACCACTTGGCGGACACTCCGGAATCACCTGCCGGGCATGCCAGCACAACCTCTCAGAAGTGCCAGAAGCACGTGCCGGACAGGCCGGAACCATCTCCCGGACAGACTGGAACCACAGGAAACACTCGCCGGAACCACCTGCTTGACTCACCGGTCCCACCTGCAGGACACACCAAAATCACCTGCCCGCTACACCAGAACCACTTGGCGCACAAGCCGGAATCACGTGAAGGGCATGCCGGCACAACCTCACAGACGTGCCAGAACCTCCTGCCGGACACCTCAGAACCACCTGCCAGACAGACTGCAACCACCTGCCGGACACGCGGGAACCACCGGCTCGACCCGCCGGAACCACTGCCACACATGCAAAATCACCTGCCGGCTACACCAGAACCACTTGGCAAACACTCCGGAATCACCTGCCGGGCATGCCGGAACCACCTCTCAGACATGCCAGAACCACGTGCCAATGACACTAGAAGCACCTGCCGAGCATGCCGGAACCACCTGCTCGACTCGCCAGAACCACCTGCCAGTCATGCAAAAATCACCTGCCGGCTTCGCCACAACCAGTTGGTGAACACTTCCCCATCACCTGCCGGGCTTGCTGGAACCACCTGACGGTCACGTCAAAATCACCTGCCAACTACGCCAGAACCACTTGTCGACACTGCGGAAACACCTGTCGGGCCGGCCAGAACTACATCTCAGACGTGCCAGAACCTTGTGCGTGTGATGCCGGAACCACACCCCGAACAGACGGAAACCACCTGCCAGACCCGCCTGAACCACCTGCCGAGCACGCCGGAGCCACCTGTTCGACTCACCGGAAGCACCTGCCAGACAGGCCAAAATCAACAGCTGGCTATGCGAGAACCATCTGGCGGACAGTCCGGAATCACCTGCCGGGCATGCAGGAACCACCTCTCAGATGTAACGGAACCACGAGCCGGACACGCTGGAACCACGTCCTGGACAGACTGGAACCACCTGCCGAGCATTCCGGAACCACCTGCTCGACTCGCACGACCCACGTGCTGGACACGCCAAAATGAACTTTCGGCTACACCAGAACCACTTACCCGACACTCCAGAATCACCTGCCTGGCATGCCAGAACCACCTCTATCACGTTCCAGAAGCACGTGCTGGACATGCCGGAACGACCGATCGGACAGAACGGAACCACCTGCCAGACACGCCGGAATCACCTGTTGAACACGCCACAGCCACCTGCTCGACTCGCCGGATCCACCGGCCGGACAGGCCAATATCAACTGCTGGCTATGCCAGAACCACCTGGGGGACAGTCCGGAATCACCTGCCAGCCATGGCGGAACCACCTCTCAAACGTACAAGAACCACGTGCCGGACAAGCTGGAAACACTTACTGGACAGACTGGAACCACCTGCCGGCCACGCCTGAACCACCTGCCGAGCACGACGGAACCACCTGCCGGACACGCCAAAATCACCTGCGGGGTACACCAGAACCACTTGGAGAACTCTCCGGGATGACCTGCCGGGCATGCTGGAACCACCTCTCAGACGTACCAGAAGCACGTGGCGGACACCCCAGCACCACCTGCCGGACAGACCGCAACCACCTGCCGGACAGGCCGGAACCACCGGCTCGACCCGACGGAACCACCGCCAGACATGCAAAATCACCTGCCGGCTACGCCAGAACCACTTGGCGAACACTCCGGAATCACCTGCCGGGCATGCCGGAACCACCTCTCAGACATGCCAGAACCATGTGCCAATGACCCCGGAAGCACCTGTCGAGCACGCCGGAACCACCTGCTCGACTCGCCAGAACCACCTGCCGGACACGCCAAAATCACCTGCCGGCTACGCCACAACCACTCGGCAGGCACTCCGGTATCAGCTGCCGGGCATGCCGGAACCACCTCTCAGAGGTGCCAGAACCACATGCCGGAGAGACTGGAAGCAACTGCCGAACTCGCCGGAAACACCTGCTGGACATGCCGGAACCACCTGCCTGACAGTCCAAAATCATATGCCGGCTATGCCAAAACCACTTGGTGGACGCTCCAGAATCTCCTGGAGGGCATGCCGGAACCACGTCATGGACAGACTGCAAACACCTGCCAGACACGCCAGAACCACCTTCTCGAGTCGCCAGAACCACCTGACGGACACGCCAAAATCACCTGCCGGCTACGCCACAACCAGTTGGTGAACACTTCGGAATCACCTGCCGCGCTTGCCGGAACCACCTGCCGGTCACGCCAAAATCACCTGCCGGCTACGCCAGAACCACTCGGCAGAGACTCCGGAACCACCTCCAGGACAGACCAGAATCACCTGCCGGACACGCCGGAACCAACTGCTCGACTCGCCAGAGCCACCTGCCGGACACGCCAAAATCACCTGCCGGCTACGCCAGAACCACTCGGCAGAGACTCCGGAACCACCTCCAGGACAGACCGGAATCACCTGCCGGACACGCCGGGACCACCTGCTTGACTCGCCAGAACCTCCTGCCGGACACGCCAAAATCACCAGCCGGCTACTCCACAACCACTTGTCGAACACTCCAGAATCACCTGCCGGGCATGTTGGAAGCACCTCTCAGACGCGCCAGAACCATGTGGCAGAGAGTCCGGAATCACCTGTTGGGCATGTGGAACCACCTCTGAGACGTACCAGAACCACCTGCCGGACACGCCAAAATCACCTGCCGGCTATGCCAGAACCACTTGGCGGACACTCCGGAATCACCTGCCGGGCATGCCAGAACCAGCTCTCAGAAACACCAGAACCACATGCTGGACACGCCGGAAGCACCTGCTGAGCATGCCTGAGCCACCTGCTCGACTCGCAAGAAACACCTGCCGGACACGCCAAAATCACCTGCCGAGTACGCCAGAACCACTTGGCGGACACTCCGGAATCACAGGTCGGGCATGCCAGAACCACCTCTCAGACTTGCCAGAACCATGGTCCGGACACGCCGGTACCACCTGCCGAGTATGCCGGAACCACCTGATCCACTCCCGAGGACCACCTGCTGGACACGCCAAAATCGCCTGCTGGCTACGCCAGAACCACACGGCAGACACTCCGGAATAACCTGCCAGGCATGCCGGAACCACCTATTAGACATGCCAGAAGGACGTGTCGGACACGCCGGAAACACCTACCGGACAGACCGGAACCACCTGCCAGACATCCCGGAACCACCTGCCGAGCACGCCGGAGCCGCCTGCTCGATAGGCCGGAACCACCTGCCAGACAGGCCAAAATCAACAGCTGGCTATGCTAGAAACACCTGGCGGACAGTCCAAAATCACCTGCCTGGCATGCAGGAACCACCTCTCAGACGTAACAGAACCACGTTCCGGACACGCTGGAACCACATCCTGGACAGACTGGAACCACCTGCCGAGCTCGCCGGAACCACCTGCTCGACTGGCAGGACAATCGTGCCGGACACGCCAAAAGGAACTGCCGGCTACACCAGAACCACTTAACCGACACTCCAGAATCACCTGCCTGGCATGCCAGAACCACCTCTCAGACGTGCCAGAAGCACGTGCCGGACATGCCGGGACGACCTACGGGACAGACCGGAACCACCTGCCTGACATGCCGGAACCACCTGCCGAGCACGCCAGAGCCACCTGCTCCCCTTGCCGGAACCACCTGCCAGACAGGCCAAAATCAACAGCTGGCTGTGCGAGAACCACCTGGGGGACAGTCCGGAATCACCTGCCAGCCATGGCGGAACCACCTCTCAGACGTACCAGAACCACGTGCCGGACAATCTGGAAACACGTACTGGACAGACTGGAACCACCTGCCGGCCACGCCTGAACCACCTGCCAAGCACGACGGAACCACCTGCCGGACACGCCAAAATCACCTGCGGGCTACTCCACAACCACTTGGAGGACTCTCCGGGATGACCTGCCGGGCATGCTGGAACCACCTCTCAGACGCGCCAGAACCATGTGGCAGACAGTCCGGAATCACCTGTTGGGCATGTGGAACCACCTCTGAGACGTACCAGAACCACCTGCCGGACACGCCAAAATCACCTGCCGGCTACGCCAGAACCACTTGGCGGACACTCCGGAATCACCTGCCGGGCATGCCAGCACAACCTCTCAGAAGTGCCAGAAGCACGTGCCGGACAGGCCGGAACCATCTCCCGGACAGACTGGAACCACAGGAAACACTCGCCGGAACCACCTGCTTGACTCACCGGTCCCACCTGCAGGACACACCAAAATCACCTGCCCGCTACACCAGAACCACTTGGCGCACAAGCCGGAATCACGTGAAGGGCATGCCGGCACAACCTCACAGACGTGCCAGAACCTCCTGCCGGAGACCTCAGAACCACCTGCCAGACAGACTGCAACCACCTGCCGGACACGCGGGAACCACCGGCTCGACCCGCCGGAACCACTGCCAGACATGCAAAATCACCTGCCGGCTACACCAGAACCACTTGGCAAACACTCCGGAATCACCTGAAGGGCATGCCGGAACCACCTCTCAGACATGCCAGAACCACGTGCCAATGACACCAGAAGCACCTGCCGAGCATGCCGGAACCACCTGCTCGACTCGCCAGAACCACCTGCCAGTCATGCAAAAATCACCTGCCGGCTTCGCCACAACCAGTTGGTGAACACTTCCCCATCACCTGCCGGGCTTGCTGGAACCACCTGACGGTCACGTCAAAATCACCTGCCAACTACGCCAGAACCACTTGTCGACACTGCGGAAACACCTGTCGGGCCGGCCAGAACTACATCTCAGACGTGCCAGAACCTTGTGCGTGTGATGCCGGAACCACACCCCGAACAGACGGAAACCACCTGCCAGACCCGCCTGAACCACCTGCCGAGCACGCTGGAGCCACCTGTTCGACTCACCGGAAGCACCTGCCAGACAGGCCAAAATCAACAGCTGGCTATGCGAGAACCATCTGGCGGACAGTCCGGAATCACCTGCCGGGCATGCAGGAACCACCTCTCAGATGTAACGGAACCACGAGCCGGACACGCTGGAACCACGTCCTGGACAGACTGGAACCACCTGCCGAGCACTCCGGAACCACCTGCTCGACTCGCACGACCCACGTGCTGGACACGCCAAAATGAACTTTCGGCTACACCAGAACCACTTACCCGACACTCCAGAATCACCTGCCTGGCATGCCAGAACCACCTCTCACACGTTCCAGAAGCACGTGCCGGACATGCCGGAACGACCGATCGGACAGAACGGAACCACCTGCCAGACACGCCGGAACCACCTGCTGAACACGCCACAGCCACCAGCTCGACTCGCCGGATCCACCGGCCGGACAGGCCAATATCAACTGCTGGCTATGCCAGAACCACCTGGGGGACAGTCCGGAATCACCTGCCAGCCATGGCGGAACCACCTCTCAGACGTACAAGAACCACGTGCCGGACAAGCTGGAAACACTTACTGGACAGACTGGAACCACCTGCCGGCCACTCCTGAACCACCTGCCGAGCACGATGGAACCACCTGCCGGACACGCCAAAATCACATGCGGGGTACACCAGAACCACTTGGAGAACTCTCCGGGATGACCTGCCGGGCATGCTGGAAGCACCTCTCAGACGTACCAGAAGCACGTGGCGGACACCCCAGCACCACCTGCCGGACAGACCGCAACCACCTGCCGGACAGGCCGGAACCACCGGCTCGACCCGCCGGAACCACCGCCGGACATGCAAAATCACCTGCCGGCTACGCCAGAACCACTTGGCGAACACTCCGGAATCACCTGCCGGGCATGCCGGAACCACCTCTCAGACATGCCAGAACCACGTGCCAATGACCCCGGAAGCACCTGTCGAGCACACCGGAACCACCTGCTCGACTCGCCAGAACCACCTGCCGGACACGCCAAAATCACCTGCCGGCTACGCCACAACCACTCGGCAGGCACTCCGGTATCAGCTGCCGGGCATGCCGGAACCACCTCTCAGAGGTGCCAGAACCACATGCCGGAGAGACTGGAAGCAACTGCCGAACTCGCCGGAAACACCTGCTGGACATGCCGGAACCACCTGCCTGACAGTCCAAAATCATATGCCGGCTATGCCAAAACCACTTGGTGGACGCTCCAGAATCTCCTGGAGGGCATGCCGGAACCACGTCATGGACAGACTGCAAACACCTGCCAGACACGCCAGAACCACCTTCTCGAGTCGCCAGAACCACCTGCCGGACACGCCAAAATCACCTGCCGGCTACGCCACAACCAGTTGGTGAACACTTCGGAATCACCTGCCGCGCTTGCCGGAACCACCTGCCGGTCACGCCAAAATCACCTGCCGAGTACGCCAGAACCACTTGGGGGACACTCCGGAATCACAGGTCGGGCATGCCGGAACCACCTCTCAGACTTGCCAGATCCATGTTCCGGACACGCCGGTACCACCTGCCGAGTATGCCGGAACCACCTGATCCACTCCCGAGGACCACCTGCTGGACACGCCAAAATCACCTGCTGGCTACGCCAGAACCACTCGGCAGACACTCCGGAATAACCTGCCAGGCATGCCGGAACCACCTATTAGACATGCCAGAAGGACGTGTCGGACACGCCGGTAACACCTACCGGACAGACCGGAACCACCTGCCAGACATCCAGGAACCACCTGCCGAGCACGCCGGAGCTGCGTGCTCGATAGGCCGGAACCACCTGCCAGACAGGCCAAAATCAACAGCTGGCTATGCTAGAAACACCTGGCGGACAGTCCAAAATCACCTGCCTGGCATGCAGGAACCACCTCTCAGACGTAACAGAATCACGTTCCGGACACGCTGGAACCACATCCTGGACAGACTGGAACCACCTGCCGAGCTCGCCGGAACCACCTGCTCGACTGGCAGGACAATCGTGCCGGACACGCCAAAAGGAACTGCCGGCTACACCAGAACCACTTAACCGACACTCCAGAATCACCTGCCTGGCATGCCAGAACCACCTCTCAGACGTGCCAGAAGCACGTGCCGGACATGCCGGAACGACCTACGGGACAGACCGGAACCACCTGCCTGACATGCCGGAACCACCTGCCGAGCACGCCAGAGCCACCTGCTCCCCTTGCCGGAACCACCTGCCAGACAGGCCAAAATCAACAGCTGGCTGTGCGAGAACCACCTGGGGGACAGTCCGGAATCACCTGCCAGCCATGGCGGAACCACCTCTCAGACGTACCAGAACCACGTGCCGGACAATCTGGAAACACGTACTGGACAGACTGGAACCACCTGCCGGCCACGCCTGAACCACCTGCCGAGCACGACGGAACCACCTGCCGGACACGCCAAAATCACCTGCGGGCTACTCCACAACCACTTGGAGGACTCTCCGGGATGACCTGCCGGGCATGCTGGAACCACCTCTCAGACGCGCCAGAACCATGTGGCAGACAGTCCGGAATCACCTGTTGGGCATGTGGAACCACCTCTGAGACGTACCAGAACCACCTGCCGGACACGCCAAAATCACCTGCCGGCTACGCCAGAACCACTTGGCGGACACTCCGGAATCACCTGCCGGGCATGCCAGCACAACCTCTCAGAAGTGCCAGAAGCACGTGCCGGACAGGCCGGAACCATCTCCCGGACAGACTGGAACCACAGGAAACACTCGCCGGAACCACCTGCTTGACTCACCGGTCCCACCTGCAGGACACACCAAAATCACCTGCCCGCTACACCAGAACCACTTGGCGCACAAGCCGGAATCACGTGAAGGGCATGCCGGCACAACCTCACAGACGTGCCAGAACCTCCTGCCGGACACCTCAGAACCACCTGCCAGACAGACTGCAACCACCTGCCGGACACGCGGGAACCACCGGCTCGACCCGCCGGAACCACTGCCAGACATGCAAAATCACCTGCCGGCTACACCAGAACCACTTGGCAAACAATCCGGAATCACCTGAAGGGCATGCCGGAACCACCTCTCAGACATGCCAGAACCACGTGCCAATGACACCAGAATCACCTGCCGAGCATGCCGGAACCACCTGCTCGACTCGCCAGAACCACCTGCCAGTCATGCAAAAATCACCTGCCGGCTTCGCCACAACCAGTTGGTGAACACTTCCCCATCACCTGCCGGGCTTGCTGGAACCACCTGCCGGTCACGTCAAAATCACCTGCCAACTACGCCAGAACCACTTGTCGACACTGCGGAAACACCTGTCGGGCCGGCCAGAACTACATCTCAGACGTGCCAGAACCTTGTGCGTGTGATGCCGGAACCACACCCCGAACAGACGGAAACCACCTGCCAGACCCGCCTGAACCACCTGCCGAGCACGCCGGAGCCACCTGTTCGACTCACCGGAAGCACCTGCCAGACAGGCCAAAATCAACAGCTGGCTATGCGAGAACCATCTGGCGGACAGTCCGGAATCACCTGCCGGGCATGCAGGAACCACCTCTCAGATGTAACGGAACCACGAGCCGGACACGCTGGAACCACGTCCTGGACAGACTGGAACCACCTGCCGAGCACTCCGGAACCACCTGCTCGACTCGCACGACCCACGTGCTGGACACGCCAAAATGAACTTTCGGCTACACCAGAACCACTTACCCGACACTCCAGAATCACCTGCCTGGCATGCCAGAACCACGTCTCACACGTTCCAGAAGCACGTGCCGGACATGCCGGAACGACCGATCGGACAGAACGGAACCACCTGCCAGACACGCCGGAACCACCTGTTGAACACGCCACAGCCACCTGCTCGACTCGCCGGATCCACCGGCCGGACAGGCCAATATCAACTGCTGGCTATGCCAGAACCACCTGGGGGACAGTCCGGAATCACCTGCCAGCCATGGCGGAACCACCTCTCAGACGTACAAGAACCACGTGCCGGACAAGCTGGAAACACTTACTGGACAGACTGGAACCACCTGCCGGCCACGCCTGAACCACCTGCCGAGCACGACGGAACCACCTGCCGGACACGCCAAAATCACCTGCGGGGTACACCAGAACCACTTGGAGAACTCTCCGGGATGACCTGCCGGGCATGCTGGAACCACCTCTCAGACGTACCAGAAGCACGTGGCGGACACCCCAGCACCACCTGCCGGACAGACCGCAACCACCTGCCGGACAGGCCGGAACCACCGGCTCGACCCGACGGAACCACCGCCAGACATGCAAAATCACCTGCCGGCTACGCCAGAACCACTTGGCGAACACTCCGGAATCACCTGCCGGGCATGCCGGAACCACCTCTCAGACATGCCAGAACCACGTGCCAATGACCCCGGAAGCACCTGTCGAGCACGCCGGAACCACCTGCTCGACTCGCCAGAACCACCTGCCGGACACGCCAAAATCACCTGCCGGCTACGCCACAACCACTCGGCAGGCACTCCGGTATCAGCTGCCGGGCATGCCGGAACCACCTCTCAGAGGTGCCAGAACCACATGCCGGAGAGACTGGAAGCAACTGCCGAACTCGCCGGAAACACCTGCTGGACATGCCGGAACCACCTGCCTGACAGTCCAAAATCATATGCCGGCTATGCCAAAACCACTTGGTGGACGCTCCAGAATCTCCTGGAGGGCATGCCGGAACCACGTCATGGACAGACTGCAAACACCTGCCAGACACGCCAGAACCACCTTCTCGAGTCGCCAGAACCACCTGACGGACACGCCAAAATCACCTGCCGGCTACGCCACAACCAGTTGGTGAACACTTCGGAATCACCTGCCGCGCTTGCCGGAACCACCTGCCGGTCACGCCAAAATCACCTGCCGGCTACGCCAGAACCACTCGGCAGAGACTCCGGAACCACCTCCAGGACAGACCAGAATCACCTGCCGGACACGCCGGAACCACCTGCTCGACTCGCCAGAGCCACCTGCCGGACACGCCAAAATCACCTGCCGGCTACGCCAGAACCACTCGGCAGAGACTCCGGAACCACCTCCAGGACAGACCGGAATCACCTGCCGGACACGCCGGGACCACCTGCTTGACTCGCCAGAACCACCTGCCGGACACGCCAAAATCACCAGCCGGCTACTCCACAACCACTTGTCGAACACTCCAGAATCACCTGCCGGGCATGTTGGAAGCACCTCTCAGACGCGCCAGAACCATGTGGCAGAGAGTCCGGAATCACCTGTTGGGCATGTGGAACCACCTCTGAGACGTACCAGAACCACCTGCCGGACACGCCAAAATCACCTGCCGGCTATGCCAGAACCACTTGGCGGACACTCCGGAATCACCTGCCGGGCATGCCAGAACCAGCTCTCAGAAACACCAGAACCACATGCTGGACACGCCGGAAGCACCTGCTGAGCATGCCTGAGCCACCTGCTCGACTCGCAAGAAACACCTGCCGGACACGCCAATATCACCTGCCGAGTACGCCAGAACCACTTGGCGGACACTCCGGAATCACAGGTCGGGCATGCCAGAACCACCTCTCAGACTTGCCAGAACCATGGTCCGGACACGCCGGTACCACCTGCCGAGTATGCCGGAACCACCTGATCCACTCCCGAGGACCACCTGCTGGACACGCCAAAATCGCCTGCTGGCTACGCCAGAACCACTCGGCAGACACTCCGGAATAACCTGCCAGGCATGCCGGAACCACCTATTAGACATGCCAGAAGGACGTGTCGGACACGCCGGAAACACCTACCGGACAGACCGGAACCACCTGCCAGACATCCCGGAACCACCTGCCGAGCACGCCGGAGCTGCGTGCTCGATAGGCCGGAACCACCTGCCAGAGAGGCCAAAATCAACAGCTGGCTATGCTAGAAACACCTGGCGGACAGTCCAAAATCACCTGCCTGGCATGCAGGAACCACCTCTCAGACGTAACAGAACCACGTTCCGGACACGCTGGAACCACATCCTGGACAGACTGAACCACCTGCCGAGCTCGCCGGAACCACCTGCTCGACTGGCAGGACAATCGTGCCGGACACGCCAAAAGGAACTGCCGGCTACACCAGAACCACTTAACCGACACTCCAGAATCACCTGCCTGGCATGCCAGAACCACCTCTCAGACGTGCCAGAAGCACGTGCCGGACATGCCGGGACGACCTACGGGACAGACCGGAACCACCTGCCTGACATGCCGGAACCACCTGCCGAGCACGCCAGAGCCACCTGCTCCCCTTGCCGGAACCACCTGCCAGACAGGCCAAAATCAACAGCTGGCTGTGCGAGAACCACCTGGGGGACAGTCCGGAATCACCTGCCAGCCATGGCGGAACCACCTCTCAGACGTACCAGAACCACGTGCCGGACAATCTGGAAACACGTACTGGACAGACTGGAACCACTTGCCGGCCACGCCTGAACCACCTGCCGAGCACGACGGAACCACCTGCCGGACACGCCAAAATCACCTGCGGGCTACTCCACAACCACTTGGAGGACTCTCCGGGATGACCTGCCGGGCATGCTGGAACCACCTCTCAGACGCGCCAGAACCATGTGGCAGACAGTCCGGAATCACCTGTTGGGCATGTGGAACCACCTCTGAGACGTACCAGAACCACCTGCCGGACACGCCAAAATCACCTGCCGGCTACGCCAGAACCACTTGGCGGACACTCCGGAATCACCTGCCGGGCATGCCAGCACAACCTCTCAGAAGTGCCAGAAGCACGTGCCGGACAGGCCGGAACCATCTCCCGGACAGACTGGAACCACAGGAAACACTCGCCGGAACCACCTGCTTGACTCACCGGTCCCACCTGCAGGACACACCAAAATCACCTGCCCGCTACACCAGAACCACTTGGCGCACAAGCCGGAATCACGTGAAGGGCATGCCGGCACAACCTCACAGACGTGCCAGAACCTCCTGCCGGACACCTCAGAACCACCTGCCAGACAGACTGCAACCACCTGCCGGACACGCGGGAACCACCGGCTCGACCCGCCGGAACCACTGCCAGACATGCAAAATCACCTGCCGGCTACACCAGAACCACTTGGCAAACACTCCGGAATCACCTGAAGGGCATGCCGGAACCACCTCTCAGACATGCCAGAACCACGTGCCAATGACACCAGAAGCACCTGCCGAGCATGCCGGAACCACCTGCTCGACTCGCCAGAACCACCTGCCAGTCATGCAAAAATCACCTGCCGGCTTCGCCACAACCAGTTGGTGAACACTTCCCCATCACCTGCCGGGCTTGCTGGAACCACCTGCCGGTCACGTCAAAATCACCTGCCAACTACGCCAGAACCACCTGTCGACACTGCGGAAACACCTGTCGGGCCGGCCAGAACTACATCTCAGACGTGCCAGAACCTTGTGCGTGTGATGCCGGAACCACACCCCGAACAGACGGAAACCACCTGCCAGACCCGCCTGAACCACCTGCCGAGCACGCCGGAGCCACCTGTTCGACTCACCGGAAGCACCTGCCAGACAGGCCAAAATCAACAGCTGGCTATGCGAGAACCATCTGGCGGACAGTCCGGAATCACCTGCCGGGCATGCAGGAACCACCTCTCAGATGTAACGGAACCACGAGCCGGACACGCTGGAACCACGTCCTGGACAGACTGGAACCACCTGCCGAGCACTCCGGAACCACCTGCTCGACTCGCACGACCCACGTGCTGGACACGCCAAAATGAACTTTCGGCTACACCAGAACCACTTACCCGACACTCCAGAATCACCTGCCTGGCATGCCAGAACCACCTCTCACACATTCCAGAAGCACGTGCCGGACATGCCGGAACGACCGATCGGACAGAACGGAACCACCTGCCTGACATGCCGGAACCACCTGCTGAACACGCCACAGCCACCTGCTCGACTCGCCGGATCCACCGGCCGGACAGGCCAATATCAACTGCTGGCTATGCCAGAACCACCTGGGGGACAGTCCGGAATCACCTGCCAGCCATGGCGGAACCACCTCTCAGACGTACAAGAACCACGTGCCGGACAAGCTCGAAACACTTACTGGACAGACTGGAACCACCTGCCGGCCACGCCTGAACCACCTGCCGAGCACGATGGAACCACCTGCCGGACACGCCAAAATCACCTGCGGGGTACACCAGAACCACTTGGAGAACTCTCCGGGATGACCTGCCGGGCATGCTGGAACCACCTCTCAGACGTACCAGAAGCACGTGGCGGACACCCCAGCACCACCTGCCGGACAGACCGCAACCACCTGCCGGACAGGCCGGAACCACCGGCTCGACCCGACGGAACCACCGCCAGACATGCAAAATCACCTGCCGGCTACGCCAGAACCACTTGGCGAACACTCCGGAATCACCTGCCGGGCATGCCGGAACCACCTCTCAGACATGCCAGAACCACGTGCCAATGACCCCGGAAGCACCTGTCGAGCACGCCGGAACCACCTGCTCGACTCGCCAGAACCACCTGCCGGACACGCCAAAATCACCTGCCGGCTACGCCACAACCACTCGGCAGGCACTCCGGTATCAGCTGCCGGGCATGCCGGAACCACCTCTCAGAGGTGCCAGAACCACATGCCGGAGAGACTGGAAGCAACTGCCGAACTCGCCGGAAACACCTGCTGGACATGCCGGAACCACCTGCCTGACAGTCCAAAATCATATGCCGGCTATGCCAAAACCACTTGGTGGACGCTCCAGAATCTCCTGGAGGGCATGCCGGAACCACGTCATGGACAGACTGCAAACACCTGCCAGACACGCCAGAACCACCTTCTCGAGTCGCCAGAACCACCTGCCGGACACGCCAAAATCACCTGCCGGCTACGCCACAACCAGTTGGTGAACACTTCGGAATCACCTGCCGCGCTTGCCGGAACCACCTGCCGGTCACGCCAAAATCACCTGCCGGCTACGCCAGAACCACTCGGCAGAGACTCCGGAACCACCTCCAGGTCAGACCAGAATCACCTGCCGGACACGCCGGAACCACCTGCTCGACTCGCCAGAGCCACCTGCCGGACACGCCAAAATCACCTGCCGGCTACGCCAGAACCACTCGGCAGAGACTCCGGAACCACCTCCAGGACAGACCGGAATCACCTGCCGGACACGCCGGGACCACCTGCTTGACTCGCCAGAACCACCTGCCAGACACGCCAAAATCACCAGCCGGCTACTCCACAACCACTTGTCGAACACTCCAGAATCACCTGCCGGGCATGTTGGAAGCACCTCTCAGACGCGCCAGAACCATGTGGCAGAGAGTCCGGAATCACCTGTTGGGCATGTGGAACCACCTCTGAGACGTACCAGAACCACCTGCCGGACACGCCAAAATCACCTGCCGGCTATGCCAGAACCACTTGGCGGACACTCCGGAATCACCTGCCGGGCATGCCAGAACCAGCTCTCAGAAACACCAGAACCACATGCTGGACACGCCGGAAGCACCTGCTGAGCATGCCTGAGCCACCTGCTCGACTCGCAAGAAACACCTGCCGGACACGCCAAAATCACCTGCCGAGTACGCCAGAACCACTTGGCGGACACTCCGGAATCACAGGTCGGGCATGCCAGAACCACCTCTCAGACTTGCCAGAACCATGGTCCGGACACGCCGGTACCACCTGCCGAGTATGCCGGAACCACCTGATCCACTCCCGAGGACCACCTGCTGGACACGCCAAAATCACCTGCTGGCTACGCCAGAACCACTCGGCAGACACTCCGGAATAACCTGCCAGGCATGCCGGAACCACCTATTAGACATGCCAGAAGGACGTGTCGGACACGCCGGAAACACCTACCGGACAGACCGGAACCACCTGCCAGACATCCAGGAACCACCTGCCGAGCACGCCGGAGCTGCGTGCTCGATAGGCCGGAACCACCTGCCAGACAGGCCAAAATCAACAGCTGGCTATGCTAGAAACACCTGGCGGACAGTCCAAAATCACCTGCCTGGCATGCAGGAACCACCTCTCAGACGTAACAGAACCACGTTCCGGACACGCTGGAACCACATCCTGGACAGACTGGAACCACCTGCCGAGCTCGCCGGAACCACCTGCTCGACTGGCAGGACAATCGTGCCGGACACGCCAAAAGGAACTGCCGGCTACACCAGAACCACTTAACCGACACTCCAGAATCACCTGCCTGGCATGCCAGAACCACCTCTCAGACGTGCCAGAAGCACGTGCCGGACATGCCGGGACGACCTACGGGACAGACCGGAACCACCTGCCTGACATGCCGGAACCACCTGCCGAGCACGCCAGAGCCACCTGCTCCCCTTGCCGGAACCACCTGCCAGACAGGCCAAAATCAACAGCTGGCTGTGCGAGAACCACCTGGGGGACAGTCCGGAATCACCTGCCAGCCATGGCGGAACCACCTCTCAGACGTACCAGAACCACGTGCCGGACAATCTGGAAACACGTACTGGACAGACTGGAACCACCTGCCGGCCACGCCTGAACCACCTGCCGAGCACGACGGAACCACCTGCCGGACACGCCAAAATCACCTGCGGGCTACTCCACAACCACTTGGAGGACTCTCCGGGATGACCTGCCGGGCATGCTGGAACCACCTCTCAGACGCGCCAGAACCATGTGGCAGACAGTCCGGAATCACCTGTTGGGCATGTGGAACCACCTCTGAGACGTACCAGAACCACCTGCCGGACACGCCAAAATCACCTGCCGGCTACGCCAGAACCACTTGGCGGACACTCCGGAATCACCTGCCGGGCATGCCAGCACAACCTCTCAGAAGTGCCAGAAGCACGTGCCGGACAGGCCGGAACCATCTCCCGGACAGACTGGAACCACAGGAAACACTCGCCGGAACCACCTGCTTGACTCACCGGTCCCACCTGCAGGACACACCAAAATCACCTGCCCGCTACACCAGAACCACTTGGCGCACAAGCCGGAATCACGTGAAGGGCATGCCGGCACAACCTCACAGACGTGCCAGAACCTCCTGCCGGACACCTCAGAACCACCTGCCAGACAGACTGCAACCACCTGCCGGACACGCGGGAACCACCGGCTCGACCCGCCGGAACCACTGCCAGACATGCAAAATCACCTGCCGGCTACACCAGAACCACTTGGCAAACAATCCGGAATCACCTGAAGGGCATGCCGGAACCACCTCTCAGACATGCCAGAACCACGTGCCAATGACACCAGAAGCACCTGCCGAGCATGCCGGAACCACCTGCTCGACTCGCCAGAACCACCTGCCAGTCATGCAAAAATCACCTGCCGGCTTCGCCACAACCAGTTGGTGAACACTTCCCCATCACCTGCCGGGCTTGCTGGAACCACCTGACGGTCACGTCAAAATCACCTGCCAACTACGCCAGAACCACTTGTCGACACTGCGGAAACACCTGTCGGGCCGGCCAGAACTACATCTCAGACGTGCCAGAACCTTGTGCGTGTGATGCCGGAACCACACCCCGAACAGACGGAAACCACCTGCCAGACCCGCCTGAACCACCTGCCGAGCACGCCGGAGCCACCTGTTCGACTCACCGGAAGCACCTGCCAGACAGGCCAAAATCAACAGCTGGCTATGCGAGAACCATCTGGCGGACAGTCCGGAATCACCTGCCGGGCATGCAGGAACCACCTCTCAGATGTAACGGAACCACGAGCCGGACACGCTGGAACCACGTCCTGGACAGACTGGAACCACCTGCCGAGCACTCCGGAACCACCTGCTCGACTCGCACGACCCACGTGCTGGACACGCCAAAATGAACTTTCGGCTACACCAGAACCACTTACCCGACACTCCAGAATCACCTGCCTGGCATGCCAGAACCACCTCTCACACGTTCCAGGAGCACGTGCCGGACATGCCGGAACGACCGATCGGACAGAACGGAACCACCTGCCAGACACGCCAGAACCACCTGCTGAACACGCCACAGCCACCTGCTTGACTCGCCGGATCCACCGGCCGGACAGGCCAATATCAACTGCTGGCTATGCCAGAACCACCTGGGGGACAGTCCGGAATCACCTGCCAGCCATGGCGGAACCACCTCTCAGACGTACAAGAACCACGTGCCGGACAAGCTCGAAACACTTACTGGACAGACTGGAACCACCTGCCGGCCACGCCTGAACCACCTGCCGAGCACGATGGAACCACCTGCCGGACACGCCAAAATCACCTGCGGGGTACACCAGAACCACTTGGAGAACTCTCCGGGATGACCTGCCAGGCATGCTGGAACCACCTCTCAGACGTACCAGAAGCACGTGGCGGACACCCCAGCACCACCTGCCGGACAGACCGCAACCACCTGCCGGACAGGCCGGAACCACCGGCTCGACCCGACGGAACCACCGCCAGACATGCAAAATCACCTGCCGGCTACGCCAGAACCACTTGGCGAACACTCCGGAATCACCTGCCGGGCATGCCGGAACCACCTCTCAGACATGCCAGAACCACGTGCCAATGACCCCGGAAGCACCTGTCGAGCACGCCGGAACCACCTGCTCGACTCGCCAGAACCACCTGCCGGACACACCAAAATCACCTGCCGGCTACGCCACAACCACTCGGCAGGCACTCCGGTATCAGCTGCCGGGCATGCCGGAACCACCTCTCAGAGGTGCCAGAACCACATGCCGGAGAGACTGGAAGCAACTGCCGAACTCGCCGGAAACACCTGCTGGACATGCCGGAACCACCTGCCTGACAGTCCAAAATCATATGCCGGCTATGCCAAAACCACTTGGTGGACGCTCCAGAATCTCCTGGAGGGCATGCCGGAACCACGTCATGGACAGACTGCAAACACCTGCCAGACACGCCAGAACCACCTTCTCGAGTCGCCAGAACCACCTGCCGGACACGCCAAAATCACCTGCCGGCTACGCCACAACCAGTTGGTGAACACTTCGGAATCACCTGCCGCGCTTGCCGGAACCACCTGCCGGTCACGCCAAAATCACCTGCCGGCTACGCCAGAACCACTCGGCAGAGACTCCGGAACCACCTCCAGGACAGACCAGAATCACCTGCCGGACACGCCGGAACCACCTGCTCGACTCGCCAGAGCCACCTGCCGGACACGCCAAAATCACCTGCCGGCTACGCCAGAACCACTCGGCAGAGACTCCGGAACCACCTCCAGGACAGACCGGAATCACCTGCCGGACACGCCGGGACCACCTGCTTGACTCGCCAGAACCACCTGCCGGACACGCCAAAATCACCAGCCGGCTACTCCACAACCACTTGTCGAACACTCCAGAATCACCTGCCGGGCATGTTGGAAGCACCTCTCAGACGCGCCAGAACCATGTGGCAGAGAGTCCGGAATCACCTGTTGGGCATGTGGAACCACCTCTGAGACGTAGCAGAACCACCTGCCGGACACGCCAAAATCACCTGCCGGCTATGCCAGAACCACTTGGCGGACACTCCGGAATCACCTGCCGGGCATGCCAGAACCAGCTCTCAGAAACACCAGAACCACATGCTGGACACGCCGGAAGCACCTGCTGAGCATGCCTGAGCCACCTGCTCGACTCGCAAGAAACACCTGCCGGACACGCCAAAATCACCTGCCGAGTACGCCAGAACCACTTGGCGGACACTCCGGAATCACAGGTCGGGCAGGCCAGAACCACCTCTCAGACTTGCCAGAACCATGGTCCGGACACGCCGGAACCACCTGCTCGACTCGCCAGAGCCACCTGCCGGACACGCCAAAATCACCTGCCGGCTACGCCAGAACCACTCGGCAGAGACTCCGGAACCACCTCCAGGACAGACCGGAATCACCTGCCGGACACGCCGGGACCACCTGCTTGACTCGCCAGAACCACCTGCCGGACACGCCAAAATCACCAGCCGGCTACTCCACAACCACTTGTCGAACACTCCAGAATCACCTGCCGGGCATGTTGGAAGCACCTCTCAGACGCGCCAGAACCATGTGGCAGAGAGTCCGGAATCACCTGTTGGGCATGTGGAACCACCTCTGAGACGTACCAGAACCACCTGCCGGACACGCCAAAATCACCTGCCGGCTATGCCAGAACCACTTGGCGGACACTCCGGAATCACCTGCCGGGCATGCCAGAACCAGCTCTCAGAAACACCAGAACCACATGCTGGACACGCCGGAAGCACCTGCTGAGCATGCCTGAGCCACCTGCTCGACTCGCAAGAAACACCTGCCGGACACGCCAAAATCACCTGCCGAGTACGCCAGAACCACTTGGCGGACACTCCGGAATCACAGGTCGGGCATGCCAGAACCACCTCTCAGACTTGCCAGAACCATGGTCCGGACACGCCGGTACCACCTGCCGAGTATGCCGGAACCACCTGATCCACTCCCGAGGACCACCTGCTGGACACGCCAAAATCACCTGCTGGCTACGCCAGAACCACTCGGCAGACACTCCGGAATAACCTGCCAGGCATGCCGGAACCACCTATTAGACATGCCAGAAGGACGTGTCGGACACGCCGGAAACACCTACCGGACAGACCGGAACCACCTGCCAGACATCCAGGAACCACCTGCCGAGCACGCCGGAGCTGCGTGCTCGATAGGCCGGAACCACCTGCCAGACAGGCCAAAATCAACAGCTGGCTATGCTAGAAACACCTGGCGGACAGTCCAAAATCACCTGCCTGGCATGCAGGAACCACCTCTCAGACGTAACAGAACCACGTTCCGGACACGCTGGAACCACATCCTGGACAGACTGAACCACCTGCCGAGCTCGCCGGAACCACCTGCTCGACTGGCAGGACAATCGTGCCGGACACGCCAAAAGGAACTGCCGGCTACACCAGAACCACTTAACCGACACTCCAGAATCACCTGCCTGGCATGCCAGAACCACCTCTCAGACGTGCCAGAAGCACGTGCCGGACATGCCGGGACGACCTACGGGACAGACCGGAACCACCTGCCTGACATGCCGGAACCACCTGCCGAGCACGCCAGAGCCACCTGCTCCCCTTGCCGGAACCACCTACCAGACAGGCCAAAATCAACAGCTGGCTGTGCGAGAACCACCTGGGGGACAGTCCGGAATCACCTGCCAGCCATGGCGGAACCACCTCTCAGACGTACCAGAACCACGTGCCGGACAATCTGGAAACACGTACTGGACAGACTGGAACCACCTGCCGGCCACGCCTGAACCACCTGCCGAGCACGACGGAACCACCTGCCGGACACGCCAAAATCACCTGCGGGCTACTCCACAACCACTTGGAGGACTCTCCGGGATGACCTGCCGGGCATGCTGGAACCACCTCTCAGACGCGCCAGAACCATGTGGCAGACAGTCCGGAATCACCTGTTGGGCATGTGGAACCACCTCTGAGACGTACCAGAACCACCTGCCGGACACGCCAAAATCACCTGCCGGCTACGCCAGAACCACTTGGCGGACACTCCGGAATCACCTGCCGGGCATGCCAGCACAACCTCTCAGAAGTGCCAGAAGCACGTGCCGGACAGGCCGGAACCATCTCCCGGACAGACTGGAACCACAGGAAACACTCGCCGGAACCACCTGCTTGACTCACCGGTCCCACCTGCAGGACACACCAAAATCACCTGCCCGCTACACCAGAACCACTTGGCGCACAAGCCGGAATCACGTGAAGGGCATGCCGGCACAACCTCACAGACGTGCCAGAACCTCCTGCCGGACACCTCAGAACCACCTGCCAGACAGACTGCAACCACCTGCCGGACACGCGGGAACCACCGGCTCGACCCGCCGGAACCACTGCCAGACATGCAAAATCACCTGCCGGCTACACCAGAACCACTTGGCAAACACTCCGGAATCACCTGCCGGGCATGCCGGAACCACCTCTCAGACATGCCAGAACCACGTGCCAATGACACCAGAAGCACCTGCCGAGCATGCCGGAACCACCTGCTCGACTCGCCAGAACCACCTGCCAGTCATGCAAAAATCACCTGCCGGCTTCGCCACAACCAGTTGGTGAACACTTCCCCATCACCTGCCGGGCTTGCTGGAACCACCTGACGGTCACGTCAAAATCACCTGCCAACTACGCCAGAACCACTTGTCGACACTGCGGAAACACCTGTCGGGCCGGCCAGAACTACATCTCAGACGTGCCAGAACCTTGTGCGTGTGATGCCGGAACCACACCCCGAACAGACCAAAACCACCTGCCAGACCCGCCTGAACCACCTGCCGAGCACGCCGGAGCCACCTGTTCGACTCACCGGAAGCACCTGCCAGACAGGCCAAAATCAACAGCTGGCTATGCGAGAACCATCTGGCGGACAGTCCGGAATCACCTGCCGGGCATGCAGGAACCACCTCTCAGATGTAACGGAACCACGAGCCGGACACGCTGGAACCACGTCCTGGACAGACTGGAACCACCTGCCGAGCACTCCGGAACCACCTGCTCGACTCGCACGACCCACGTGCTGGACACGCCAAAATGAACTTTCGGCTACACCAGAAACACTTACCCGACACTCCAGAATCACCTGCCTGGCATGCCAGAACCACCTCTCACACGTTGCAGAAGCACGTGCCGGACATGCCGGAACGACCGATCGGACAGAACGGAACCACCTGCCAGACACGCTGGAACCACCTGCTGAACACGCCACAGCCACCTGCTCGACTCGCCGGATCCACCGGCCGGACAGGCCAATATCAACTGCTGGCTATGCCAGAACCACCTGGGGGACAGTCCGGAATCACCTGCCAGCCATGGCGGAACCACCTCTCAGACGTACAAGAACCACGTGCCGGACAAGCTCGAAACACTTACTGGACAGACTGAAACCACCTGCCGGCCACGCCTGAACCACCTGCCGAGCACGATGGAACCACCTGCCGGACACGCCAAAATCACCTGCGGGGTACACCAGAACCACTTGGAGAACTCTCCGGGATGACCTGCCGGGCATGCTGGAACCACCTCTCAGACGTACCAGAAGCACGTGGCGGACACCCCAGCACCACCTGCCGGACAGACCGCAACCACCTGCCGGACAGGCCGGAACCACCGGCTCGACCCGACGGAACCACCGCCAGACATGCAAAATCACCTGCCGGCTACGCCAGAACCACTTGGCGAACACTCCGGAATCACCTGCCGGGCATGCCGGAACCACCTCTCAGACATGCCAGAACCACGTGCCAATGACCCCGGAAGCACCTGTCGAGCACGCCGGAACCACCTGCTCGACTCGCCAGAACCACCTGCCGGACACGCCAAAATCACCTGCCGGCTACGCCACAACCACTCGGCAGGCACTCCGGTATCAGCTGCCGGGCATGCCGGAACCACCTCTCAGAGGTGCCAGAACCACATGCCGGAGAGACTGGAAGCAACTGCCGAACTCGCCGGAAACACCTGCTGGACATGCCGGAACCACCTGCCTGACAGTCCAAAATCATATGCCGGCTATGCCAAAACCACTTGGTGGACGCTCCAGAATCTCCTGGAGGGCATGCCGGAACCACGTCATGGACAGACTGCAAACACCTGCCAGACACGCCAGAACCACCTTCTCGAGTCGCCAGAACCACCTGCCGGACACGCCAAAATCACCTGCCGGCTACGCCACAACCAGTTGGTGAACACTTCGGAATCACCTGCCGCGCTTGCCGGAACCACCTGCCGGTCACGCCAAAATCACCTGCGGGCTACGCCAGAACCACTCGGCAGAGACTCCGGAACCACCTCCAGGACAGACCAGAATCACCTGCCGGACACGCCGGAACCACCTGCTCGACTCGCCAGAGCCACCTGCCGGACACGCCAAAATCACCTGCCGGCTACGCCAGAACCACTCGGCAGAGACTCCGGAACCACCTCCAGGACAGACCGGAATCACCTGCCGGACACGCTGGGACCACCTGCGTGACTCGCCAGAACCACCTGCCGGACACGCCAAAATCACCTGCCGAGTACGCCAGAACCACTTGGCGGACACTCCGGAATCACAGGTCGGGCATGCCAGAACCACCTCTCAGACTTGCCAGAACCATGGTCCGGACACGCTGGTACCACCTGCCGAGTATGCCGGAACCACCTGATCCACTCCCGAGGACCACCTGCTGGACACGCCAAAATCACCTGCTGGCTACGCCAGAACCACTCGGCAGACACTCCGGAATAACCTGCCAGGCATGCCGGAACCACCTATTAGACATGCCAGAAGGACGTGTCGGACACGCCGGAAACACCTACCGGACAGACCGGAACCACCTGCCAGACATCCAGGAACCACCTGCCGAGCACGCCGGAGCTGCGTGCTCGATAGGCCGGAACCACCTGCCAGACAGGCCAAAATCAACAGCTGGCTATGCTAGAAACACCTGGCGGACAGTCCAAAATCACCTGCCTGGCATGCAGGAACCACCTCTCAGACGTAACAGAACCACGTTCCGGACACGCTGGAACCACATCCTGGACAGACTGAACCACCTGCCGAGCTCGCCGGAACCACCTGCTCGACTGGCAGGACAATCGTGCCGGACACGCCAAAAGGAACTGCCGGCTACACCAGAACCACTTAACCGACACTCCAGAATCACCTGCCTGGCATGCCAGAACCACCTCTCAGACGTGCCAGAAGCACGTGCCGGACATGCCGGGACGACCTACGGGACAGACCGGAACCACCTGCCTGACATGCCGGAACCACCTGCCGAGCACGCCAGAGCCACCTGCTCCCCTTGCCGGAACCCCCTACCAGACAGGCCAAAATCAACAGCTGGCTGTGCGAGAACCACCTGGGGGACAGTCCGGAATCACCTGCCAGCCATGGCGGAACCACCTCTCAGACGTACCAGAACCACGTGCCGGACAATCTGGAAACACGTACTGGACAGACTGGAACCACCTGCCGGCCACGCCTGAACCACCTGCCGAGCACGACGGAACCACCTGCCGGACACGCCAAAATCACCTGCGGGCTACTCCACAACCACTTGGAGGACTCTCCGGGATGACCTGCCGGGCATGCTGGAACCACCTCTCAGACGCGCCAGAACCATGTGGCAGACAGTCCGGAATCACCTGTTGGGCATGTGGAACCACCTCTGAGACGTACCAGAACCACCTGCCGGACACGCCAAAATCACCTGCCGGCTACGCCAGAACCACTTGGCGGACACTCCGGAATCACCTGCCGGGCATGCCAGCACAACCTCTCAGAAGTGCCAGAAGCACGTGCCGGACAGGCCGGAACCATCTCCCGGACAGACTGGAACCACAGGAAACACTCGCCGGAACCACCTGCTTGACTCACCGGTCCCACCTGCAGGACACACCAAAATCACCTGCCCGCTACACCAGAACCACTTGGCGCACAAGCCGGAATCACGTGAAGGGCATGCCGGCACAACCTCACAGACGTGCCAGAACCTCCTGCCGGACACCTCAGAACCACCTGCCAGACAGACTGCAACCACCTGCCGGACACGCGGGAACCACCGGCTCGACCCGCCGGAACCACTGCCAGACATGCAAAATCACCTGCCGGCTACACCAGAACCACTTGGCGAACAATCCGGAATCACCTGAAGGGCATGCCGGAACCACCTCTCAGACATGCCAGAACCACGTGCCAATGACACCAGAAGCACCTGCCGAGCATGCCGGAACCACCTGCTCGACTTGCCAGAACCACCTGCCAGTCATGCAAAAATCACCTGCCGGCTTCGCCACAACCAGTTGGTGAACACTTCCCCATCACCTGCCGGGCTTGCTGGAACCACCTGACGGTCACGTCAAAATCACCTGCCAACTACGCCAGAACCACTTGTCGACACTGCGGAAACACCTGTCGGGCCGGCCAGAACTACATCTCAGACGTGCCAGAACCCTGTGCCTCTGATGCCGGAACCATGCCCCGAACAGACGGAAACCACCTGCCAGACCCGCCTGAACCACCTGCCGAGCACGCCGGAGCCACCTGTTCGACTCACCGGAAGCACCTGCCAGACAGGCCAAAATCAACAGCTGGCTATGCGAGAACCATCTGGCGGACAGTCCGGAATCACCTGCCGGGCATGCAGGAACCACCTCTCAGATGTAACGGAACCACGAGCCGGACACGCTGGAACCACGTCCTGGACAGACTGGAACCACCTGCCGAGCACTCCGGAACCACCTGCTCGACTCGCACGACCCACGTGCTGGACACGCCAAAATGAACTTTCGGCTACACCAGAACCACTTACCCGACACTCCAGAATCATCTGCCTGGCATGCCAGAACCACCTCTCACACGTTCCAGAAGCACGTGCCGGACATGCCGGAACGACCGATCGGACAGTACGGAACCACCTGCCAGACACGCCGGAACCACCTGCTGAACACGCCACAGCCACCTGCTCGACTCGCCGGATCCACTGGCCGGACAGGCCAATATCAACTGCTGGCTATGCCAGAACCACCTGGGGGACAGTCCGGAATCACCTGCCAGCCATGGCGGAACCACCTCTCAGACGTACAAGAACCACGTGCCGGACAAGCTGGAAACACTTACTGGACAGACTGGAACCACCTGCCGGCCACGCCTGAACCACCTGCCGAGCACGATGGAACCACCTGCCGGACACGCCAAAATCACCTGCGGGGTACACCAGAACCACTTGGAGAACTCTCCGGGATGACCTGCCGGGCATGCTGGAACCACCTCTCAGACGTACCAGAAGCACGTGGCGGACACCCCAGCACCACCTGCCGGACAGACCGCAACCACCTGCCGGACAGGCCGGAACCACCGGCTCGACCCGACGGAACCACCGCCGGACATGCAAAATCACCTGCCGGCTACGCCAGAACCACTTGGCGAACACTCCGGAATCACATGCCGGGCATGCCGGAACCACCTCTCAGACATGCCAGAACCACGTGCCAATGACCCCGGAAGCACCTGTCGAGCACGCCGGAACCACCTGCTCGACTCGCCAGAACCACCTGCCGGACACGCCAAAATCACCTGCCGGCTACGCCACAACCACTCGGCAGGCACTCCGGTATCAGCTGCCGGGCATGCCGGAACCACCTCTCAGAGGTGCCAGAACCACATGCCGGTGAGACTGGAAGCAACTGCCGAACTCGCCGGAAACACCTGCTGGACATGCCGGAACCACCTGCCTGAGAGTCCAAAATCATATGCCGGCTATGCCAAAACCACTTGGTGGACGCTCCAGAATCTCCTGGAGGGCATGCCGGAACCACGTCATGGACAGACTGCAAACACCTGCCAGACACGCCAGAACCACCTTCTCGAGTCGCCAGAACCACCTGACGGACACGCCAAAATCACCTGCCGGCTACGCCACAACCAGTTGGTGAACACTTCGGAATCACCTGCCGCGCTTGCCGGAACCACCTGCCGGACACGCCAAAATCACCTGCCGGCTACGCCAGAACCACTCGGCAGAGACTCCGGAACCACCTCCAGGACAGACCTGAATCACCTGCCGGACACGCCGGAACCACCTGCTCGACTCGCCAGAGCCACCTGCCGGACACGCCAAAATCACCTGCCGGCTACGCCAGAACCACTCGGCAGAGACTCCGGAACCACCTCCAGGACAGACCGGAATCACCTGCCGGACACGCCGGGACCACCTGCTTGACTCGCCAGAACCACCTGCCGGACACGCCAAAATCACCAGCCGGCTACTCCACAACCACTTGTCGAACACTCCAGAATCACCTGCCGGGCATGTTGGAAGCACCTCTCAGACGCGCCAGAACCATGTGGCAGAGAGTCCGGAATCACCTGTTGGGCATGTGGAACCACCTCTGAGACGTACCAGAACCACCTGCCGGACACGCCAAAATCACCTGCCGGCTATGCCAGAACCACTTGGCGGACACTCCGGAATCACCTGCCGGGCATGCCAGAACCAGCTCTCAGAAACACCAGAACCACATGCTGGACACGCCGGAAGCACCTGCTGAGCATGCCTGAGCCACCTGCTCGACTCGCAAGAAACACCTGCCGGACACGCCAAAATCACCTGCCGAGTACGCCAGAACCACTTGGCGGACACTCCGGAATCACAGGTCGGGCATGCCAGAACCACCTCTCAGACTTGCCAGAACCATGGTCCGGACACGCCGGTACCACCTGCCGAGTATGCCGGAACCACCTGATCCACTCCCGAGGACCACCTGCTGGACACGCCAAAATCACCTGCTGGCTACGCCAGAACCACTCGGCAGACACTCCGGAATAACCTGCCAGGCATGCCGGAACCACCTATTAGACATGCCAGAAGGACGTGTCGGACACGCCGGAAACACCTACCGGACAGACCGGAACCACCTGCCAGACATCCCGGAACCACCTGCCGAGCACGCCGGAGCTGCGTGCTCGATAGGCCGGAACCACCTGCCAGACAGGCCAAAATCAACAGCTGGCTATGCTAGAAACACCTGGCGGACAGTCCAAAATCACCTGCCTGGCATGCAGGAACCACCTCTCAGACGTAACAGAACCACGTTCCGGACACGCTGGAACCACATCCTGGACAGACTGAACCACCTGCCGAGCTCGCCGGAACCACCTGCTCGACTGGCAGGACAATCGTGCCGGACACGCCAAAAGGAACTGCCGGCTACACCAGAACCACTTAACCGACACTCCAGAATCACCTGCCTGGCATGCCAGAACCACCTCTCAGACGTGCCAGAAGCACGTGCCGGACATGCCGGAACGACCTACGGGACAGACCGGAACCACCTGCCTGACATGCCGGAACCACCTGCCGAGCACGCCAGAGCCACCTGCTCCCCTTGCCGGAACCACCTGCCAGACAGGCCAAAATCAACAGCTGGCTGTGCGAGAACCACCTGGGGGACAGTCCGGAATCACCTGCCAGCCATGGCGGAACCACCTCTCAGACGTACCAGAACCACGTGCCGGACAATCTGGAAACACGTACTGGACAGACTGGAACCACCTGCCGGCCACGCCTGAACCACCTGCCGAGCACGACGGAACCACCTGCCGGACACGCCAAAATCACCTGCGGGCTACTCCACAACCACTTGGAGGACTCTCCGGGATGACCTGCCGGGCATGCCTGAACCACCTCTCAGACGCGCCAGAACCATGTGGCAGACAGTCCGGAATCACCTGTTGGGCATGTGGAACCACCTCTGAGACGTACCAGAACCACCTGCCGGACACGCCAAAATCACCTGCCGGCTACGCCAGAACCACTTGGCGGACACTCCGGAATCACCTGCCGGGCATGCCAGCACAACCTCTCAGAAGTGCCAGAAGCACGTGCCGGACAGGCCGGAACCATCTCCCGGACAGACTGGAACCACAGGAAACACTCGCCGGAACCACCTGCTTGACTCACCGGTCCCACCTGCAGGACACACCAAAATCACCTGCCCGCTACACCAGAACCACTTGGCGCACAAGCCGGAATCACGTGAAGGGCATGCCGGCACAACCTCACAGACGTGCCAGAACCTCCTGCCGGACACCTCAGAACCACCTGCCAGACAGACTGCAACCACCTGCCGGACACGCGGGAACCACCGGCTCGACCCGCCGGAACCACTGCCAGACATGCAAAATCACCTGCCGGCTACACCAGAACCACTTGGCAAACAATCCGGAATCACCTGAAGGGCATGCCGGAACCACCTCTCAGACATGCCAGAACCACGTGCCAATGACACCAGAAGCACCTGCCGAGCATGCCGGAACCACCTGCTCGACTCGCCAGAACCACCTGCCAGTCATGCAAAAATCACCTGCCGGCTTCGCCACAACCAGTTGGTGAACACTTCCCCATCACCTGCCGGGCTTGCTGGAACCACCTGCCGGTCACGTCAAAATCACCTGCCAACTACGCCAGAACCACTTGTCGACACTGCGGAAACACCTGTCGGGCCGGCCAGAACTACATCTCAGACGTGCCAGAACCTTGTGCGTGTGATGCCGGAACCACACCCCGAACAGACGGAAACCACCTGCCAGACCCGCCTGAACCACCTGCCGAGCATGCCGGAGCCACCTGTTCGACTCACCGGAAGCACCTGCCAGACAGGCCAAAATCAACAGCTGGCTATGCGAGAACCATCTGGCGGACAGTCCGGAATCACCTGCCGGGCATGCAGGAACCACCTCTCAGATGTAACGGAACCACGAGCCGGACACGCTGGAACCACGTCCTGGACAGACTGGAACCACCTGCCGAGCACTCCGGAACCACCTGCTCGACTCGCACGACCCACGTGCTGGACACGCCAAAATGAACTTTCGGCTACACCAGAACCACTTACCCGACACTCCAGAATCACCTGCCTGGCATGCCAGAACCACCTCTCACACGTTCCAGAAGCACGTGCCAGACATGCCGGAACGACCGATCGGACAGAACGGAACCACCTGCCAGACACGCCGGAACCACCTGCTGAACACGCCACAGCCACCTGCTCGACTCGCCGGATCCACCGGCCGGACAGGCCAATATCAACTGCTGGCTATGCCAGAACCACCTGGGGGACAGTCCGGAATCACCTGCCAGCCATGGCGGAACCACCTCTCAGACGTACAAGAACCACGTGCCGGACAAGCTGGAAACACTTACTGGACAGACTGGAACCACCTGCCGGCCACGCCTGAACCACCTGCCGAGCACGATGGAACCACCTGCCGGACACGCCAAAATCACCTGCGGGGTACACCAGAACCACTTGGAGAACTCTCCGGGATGACCTGCCGGGCATGCTGGAACCACCTCTCAGACGTACCAGAAGCACGTGGCGGACACCCCAGCACCACCTGCCGGACAGACCGCAACCACCTGCCGGACAGGCCGGAACCACCGGCTCGACCCGACGGAACCACCGCCAGACATGCAAAATCACCTGCCGGCTACGCCAGAACCACTTGGCGAACACTCCGGAATCACCTGCCGGGCATGCCGGAACCACCTCTCAGACATGCCAGAACCACGTGCCAATGACCCCGGAAGCACCTGTCGAGCACGCCGGAACCACCTGCTCGACTCGCCAGAACCACCTGCCGGACACGCCAAAATCACCTGCCGGCTACGCCACAACCACTCGGCAGGCACTCCGGTATCAGCTGCCGGGCATGCCGGAACCACCTCTCAGAGGTGCCAGAACCACATGCCGGAGAGACTGGAAGCAACTGCCGAACTCGCCGGAAACACCTGCTGGACATGCCGGAACCACCTGCCTGACAGTCCAAAATCATATGCCGGCTATGCCAAAACCACTTGGTGGACGCTCCAGAATCTCCTTCTCGCCAGACACGCCAGAACCACCTTCTCGAGTCGCCAGAACCACCTGCCGGCCACGCCAAAATCACCTGCCGGCTATGCCACAACCAGTTGGTGAACACTTCGGAATCACCTGCCGCGCTTGCCGGAACCACCTGCCGGTCACGCCAAAATCACGTGCTGGCTACGCCAGAACCACTCGGCAGAGACTCCGGAACCACCTCCAGGACAGACCAGAATCACCTGCCGGACACGCCGGAACCACCTGCTCGACTCGCCAGAGCCACCTGCCGGACACGCCAAAATCACCTGCCGGCTACGCCAGAACCACTCGGCAGAGACTCCGGAACCACCTCCAGGACAGACCGGAATCACCTGCCGGACACGCCGGGACCACCTGCTTGACTCGCCAGAACCACCTGCCGGACACGCCAAAATCACCAGCCGGCTACTCCACAACCACTTGTCGAACACTCCAGAATCACCTGCCGGGCATGTTGGAAGCACCTCTCAGACGCGCCAGAACCATGTGGCAGAGAGTCCGGAATCACCTGTTGGGCATGTGGAACCACCTCTGAGACGTACCAGAACCACCTGCCGGACACGCCAAAATCACCTGCCGGCTATGCCAGAACCACTTGGCGGACACTCCGGAATCACCTGCCGGGCATGCCAGAACCAGCTCTCAGAAACACCAGAACCACATGCTGGACACGCCGGAAGCACCTGCTGAGCATGCCTGAGCCACCTGCTCGACTCGCAAGAAACACCTGCCGGACACGCCAAAATCACCTGCCGAGTACGCCAGAACCACTTGGCGGACACTCCGGAATCACAGGTCGGGCATGCCAGAACCACCTCTCAGACTTGCCAGAACCATGGTCCGGACACGCCGGTACCACCTGCCGAGTATGCCGGAACCACCTGATCCACTCCCGAGGACCACCTGCTGGACACGCCAAAATCACCTGCTGGCTACGCCAGAACCACTCGGCAGACACTCCGGAATAACCTGCCAGGCATGCCGGAACCACCTATTAGACATGCCAGAAGGACGTGTCGGACACGCCGGAAACACCTACCGGACAGACCGGAACCACCTGCCAGACATCCAGGAACCACCTGCCGAGCACGCCGGAGCTGCGTGCTCGATAGGCCGGAACCACCTGCCAGACAGGCCAAAATCAACAGCTGGCTATGCTAGAAACACCTGGCGGACAGTCCAAAATCACCTGCCTGGCATGCAGGAACCACCTCTCAGACGTAACAGAACCACGTTCCGGACACGCTGGAACCACATCCTGGACAGACTGGAACCACCTGCCGAGCTCGCCGGAACCACCTGCTCGACTGGCAGGACAATCGTGCCGGACACGCCAAAAGGAACTGCCGGCTACACCAGAACCACTTAACCGACACTCCAGAATCACCTGCCTGGCATGCCAGAACCACCTCTCAGACGTGCCAGAAGCACGTGCCGGACATGCCGGAACGACCTACGGGACAGACCGGAACCACCTGCCTGACATGCCGGAACCACCTGCCGAGCACGCCAGAGCCACCTGCTCCCCTTGCCGGAACCACCTGCCAGACAGGCCAAAATCAACAGCTGGCTGTGCGACAACCACCTGGGGGACAGTCCGGAATCACCTGCCAGCCATGGCGGAACCACCTCTCAGACGTACCAGAACCACGTGCCGGACAATCTGGAAACACGTACTGGACAGACTGGAACCACCTGCTGGCCACGCCTGAACCACCTGCCGAGCACAACGGAACCACCTGCCGGACACGCCAAAATCACCTGCGGGCTACTCCACAACCAGTTGGAGGACTCTCCGGGATGACCTGCCGGGCATGCTGGAACCACCTCTCAGACGCGCCAGAACCATGTGGCAGACAGTCCGGAATCACCTGTTGGGCATGTGGAACCACCTCTGAGACGTACCAGAACCACCTGCCGGACACGCCAAAATCACCTGCCGGCTACGCCAGAACCACTTGGCGGACACTCCGGAATCACCTGCCGGGCATGCCAGCACAACCTCTCAGAAGTGCCAGAAGCACGTGCCGGACAGGCCGGAACCATCTCCCGGACAGACTGGAACCACAGGAAACACTCGCCGGAACCACCTGCTTGACTCACCGGTCCCACCTGCAGGACACACCAAAATCACCTGCCCGCTACACCAGAACCACTTGGCGCACAAGCCGGAATCACGTGAAGGGCATGCCGGCACAACCTCACAGACGTGCCAGAACCTCCTGCCGGACACCTCAGAACCACCTGCCAGACAGACTGCAACCACCTGCCGGACACGCGGGAACCACCGGCTCGACCCGCCGGAACCACTGCCAGACATGCAAAATCACCTGCCGGCTACACCAGAACCACTTGGCAAACAATCCGGAATCACCTGAAGGGCATGCCGGAACCACCTCTCAGACATGCCAGAACCACGTGCCAATGACACCAGAAGCACCTGCCGAGCATGCCGGAACCACCTGCTCGACTCGCCAGAACCACCTGCCAGTCATGCAAAAATCACCTGCCGGCTTCGCCACAACCAGTTGGTGAACACTTCCCCATCACCTGCCGGGCTTGCTGGAACCACCTGCCGGTCACGTCAAAATCACCTGCCAACTACGCCAGAACCACTTGTCGACACTGCGGAAACACCTGTCGGGCCAGCCAGAACTACATCTCAGACGTGCCAGAACCTTGTGCGTGTGATGCCGGAACCACACCCCGAACAGACGGAAACCACCTGCCAGACCCGCCTGAACCACCTGCCGAGCATGCCGGAGCCACCTGTTCGACTCACCGGAAGCACCTGCCAGACAGGCCAAAATCAACAGCTGGCTATGCGAGAACCATCTGGCGGACAGTCCGGAATCACCTGCCGGGCATGCAGGAACCACCTCTCAGATGTAACGGAACCACGAGCCGGACACGCTGGAACCACGTCCTGGACAGACTGGAACCACCTGCCGAGCACTCCGGAACCACCTGCTCGACTCGCACGACCCACGTGCTGGACACGCCAAAATGAACTTTCGGCTACACCAGAAACACTTACCCGACACTCCAGAATCACCTGCCTGGCATGCCAGAACCACCTCTCACACGTTGCAGAAGCACGTGCCGGACATGCCGGAACGACCGATCGGACAGAACGGAACCACCTGCCAGACACGCTGGAACCACCTGCTGAACACGCCACAGCCACCTGCTCGACTCGCCGGATCCACCGGCCGGACAGGCCAATATCAACTGCTGGCTATGCCAGAACCACCTGGGGGACAGTCCGGAATCACCTGCCAGCCATGGCGGAACCACCTCTCAGACGTACAAGAACCACGTGCCGGACAAGCTCGAAACACTTACTGGACAGACTGAAACCACCTGCCGGCCACGCCTGAACCACCTGCCGAGCACGATGGAACCACCTGCCGGACACGCCAAAATCACCTGCGGGGTACACCAGAACCACTTGGAGAACTCTCCGGGATGACCTGCCGGGCATGCTGGAACCACCTCTCAGACGTACCAGAAGCACGTGGCGGACACCCCAGCACCACCTGCCGGACAGACCGCAACCACCTGCCGGACAGGCCGGAACCACCGGCTCGACCCGACGGAACCACCGCCAGACATGCAAAATCACCTGCCGGCTACGCCAGAACCACTTGGCGAACACTCCGGAATCACCTGCCGGGCATGCCGGAACCACCTCTCAGACATGCCAGAACCACGTGCCAATGACCCCGGAAGCACCTGTCGAGCACGCCGGAACCACCTGCTCGACTCGCCAGAACCACCTGCCGGACACGCCAAAATCACCTGCCGGCTACGCCACAACCACTCGGCAGGCACTCCGGTATCAGCTGCCGGGCATGCCGGAACCACCTCTCAGAGGTGCCAGAACCACATGCCGGAGAGACTGGAAGCAACTGCCGAACTCGCCGGAAACACCTGCTGGACATGCCGGAACCACCTGCCTGACAGTCCAAAATCATATGCCGGCTATGCCAAAACCACTTGGTGGACGCTCCAGAATCTCCTGGAGGGCATGCCGGAACCACGTCATGGACAGACTGCAAACACCTGCCAGACACGCCAGAACCACCTTCTCGAGTCGCCAGAACCACCTGCCGGACACGCCAAAATCACCTGCCGGCTACGCCACAACCAGTTGGTGAACACTTCGGAATCACCTGCCGCGCTTGCCGGAACCACCTGCCGGTCACGCCAAAATCACCTGCGGGCTACGCCAGAACCACTCGGCAGAGACTCCGGAACCACCTCCAGGACAGACCAGAATCACCTGCCGGACACGCCGGAACCACCTGCTCGACTCGCCAGAGCCACCTGCCGGACACGCCAAAATCACCTGCCGGCTACGCCAGAACCACTCGGCAGAGACTCCGGAACCACCTCCAGGACAGACCGGAATCACCTGCCGGACACGCTGGGACCACCTGCGTGACTCGCCAGAACCACCTGCCGGACACGCCAAAATCACCTGCCGAGTACGCCAGAACCACTTGGCGGACACTCCGGAATCACAGGTCGGGCATGCCAGAACCACCTCTCAGACTTGCCAGAACCATGGTCCGGACACGCTGGTACCACCTGCCGAGTATGCCGGAACCACCTGATCCACTCCCGAGGACCACCTGCTGGACACGCCAAAATCACCTGCTGGCTACGCCAGAACCACTCGGCAGACACTCCGGAATAACCTGCCAGGCATGCCGGAACCACCTATTAGACATGCCAGAAGGACGTGTCGGACACGCCGGAAACACCTACCGGACAGACCGGAACCACCTGCCAGACATCCAGGAACCACCTGCCGAGCACGCCGGAGCTGCGTGCTCGATAGGCCGGAACCACCTGCCAGACAGGCCAAAATCAACAGCTGGCTATGCTAGAAACACCTGGCGGACAGTCCAAAATCACCTGCCTGGCATGCAGGAACCACCTCTCAGACGTAACAGAACCACGTTCCGGACACGCTGGAACCACATCCTGGACAGACTGAACCACCTGCCGAGCTCGCCGGAACCACCTGCTCGACTGGCAGGACAATCGTGCCGGACACGCCAAAAGGAACTGCCGGCTACACCAGAACCACTTAACCGACACTCCAGAATCACCTGCCTGGCATGCCAGAACCACCTCTCAGACGTGCCAGAAGCACGTGCCGGACATGCCGGGACGACCTACGGGACAGACCGGAACCACCTGCCTGACATGCCGGAACCACCTGCCGAGCACGCCAGAGCCACCTGCTCCCCTTGCCGGAACCCCCTACCAGACAGGCCAAAATCAACAGCTGGCTGTGCGAGAACCACCTGGGGGACAGTCCGGAATCACCTGCCAGCCATGGCGGAACCACCTCTCAGACGTACCAGAACCACGTGCCGGACAATCTGGAAACACGTACTGGACAGACTGGAACCACCTGCCGGCCACGCCTGAACCACCTGCCGAGCACGACGGAACCACCTGCCGGACACGCCAAAATCACCTGCGGGCTACTCCACAACCACTTGGAGGACTCTCCGGGATGACCTGCCGGGCATGCTGGAACCACCTCTCAGACGCGCCAGAACCATGTGGCAGACAGTCCGGAATCACCTGTTGGGCATGTGGAACCACCTCTGAGACGTACCAGAACCACCTGCCGGACACGCCAAAATCACCTGCCGGCTACGCCAGAACCACTTGGCGGACACTCCGGAATCACCTGCCGGGCATGCCAGCACAACCTCTCAGAAGTGCCAGAAGCACGTGCCGGACAGGCCGGAACCATCTCCCGGACAGACTGGAACCACAGGAAACACTCGCCGGAACCACCTGCTTGACTCACCGGTCCCACCTGCAGGACACACCAAAATCACCTGCCCGCTACACCAGAACCACTTGGCGCACAAGCCGGAATCACGTGAAGGGCATGCCGGCACAACCTCACAGACGTGCCAGAACCTCCTGCCGGACACCTCAGAACCACCTGCCAGACAGACTGCAACCACCTGCCGGACACGCGGGAACCACCGGCTCGACCCGCCGGAACCACTGCCAGACATGCAAAATCACCTGCCGGCTACACCAGAACCACTTGGCGAACAATCCGGAATCACCTGAAGGGCATGCCGGAACCACCTCTCAGACATGCCAGAACCACGTGCCAATGACACCAGAAGCACCTGCCGAGCATGCCGGAACCACCTGCTCGACTTGCCAGAACCACCTGCCAGTCATGCAAAAATCACCTGCCGGCTTCGCCACAACCAGTTGGTGAACACTTCCCCATCACCTGCCGGGCTTGCTGGAACCACCTGACGGTCACGTCAAAATCACCTGCCAACTACGCCAGAACCACTTGTCGACACTGCGGAAACACCTGTCGGGCCGGCCAGAACTACATCTCAGACGTGCCAGAACCCTGTGCCTCTGATGCCGGAACCATGCCCCGAACAGACGGAAACCACCTGCCAGACCCGCCTGAACCACCTGCCGAGCACGCCGGAGCCACCTGTTCGACTCACCGGAAGCACCTGCCAGACAGGCCAAAATCAACAGCTGGCTATGCGAGAACCATCTGGCGGACAGTCCGGAATCACCTGCCGGGCATGCAGGAACCACCTCTCAGATGTAACGGAACCACGAGCCGGACACGCTGGAACCACGTCCTGGACAGACTGGAACCACCTGCCGAGCACTCCGGAACCACCTGCTCGACTCGCACGACCCACGTGCTGGACACGCCAAAATGAACTTTCGGCTACACCAGAACCACTTACCCGACACTCCAGAATCATCTGCCTGGCATGCCAGAACCACCTCTCACACGTTCCAGAAGCACGTGCCGGACATGCCGGAACGACCGATCGGACAGTACGGAACCACCTGCCAGACACGCCGGAACCACCTGCTGAACACGCCACAGCCACCTGCTCGACTCGCCGGATCCACTGGCCGGACAGGCCAATATCAACTGCTGGCTATGCCAGAACCACCTGGGGGACAGTCCGGAATCACCTGCCAGCCATGGCGGAACCACCTCTCAGACGTACAAGAACCACGTGCCGGACAAGCTGGAAACACTTACTGGACAGACTGGAACCACCTGCCGGCCACGCCTGAACCACCTGCCGAGCACGATGGAACCACCTGCCGGACACGCCAAAATCACCTGCGGGGTACACCAGAACCACTTGGAGAACTCTCCGGGATGACCTGCCGGGCATGCTGGAACCACCTCTCAGACGTACCAGAAGCACGTGGCGGACACCCCAGCACCACCTGCCGGACAGACCGCAACCACCTGCCGGACAGGCCGGAACCACCGGCTCGACCCGACGGAACCACCGCCGGACATGCAAAATCACCTGCCGGCTACGCCAGAACCACTTGGCGAACACTCCGGAATCACATGCCGGGCATGCCGGAACCACCTCTCAGACATGCCAGAACCACGTGCCAATGACCCCGGAAGCACCTGTCGAGCACGCCGGAACCACCTGCTCGACTCGCCAGAACCACCTGCCGGACACGCCAAAATCACCTGCCGGCTACGCCACAACCACTCGGCAGGCACTCCGGTATCAGCTGCCGGGCATGCCGGAACCACCTCTCAGAGGTGCCAGAACCACATGCCGGTGAGACTGGAAGCAACTGCCGAACTCGCCGGAAACACCTGCTGGACATGCCGGAACCACCTGCCTGAGAGTCCAAAATCATATGCCGGCTATGCCAAAACCACTTGGTGGACGCTCCAGAATCTCCTGGAGGGCATGCCGGAACCACGTCATGGACAGACTGCAAACACCTGCCAGACACGCCAGAACCACCTTCTCGAGTCGCCAGAACCACCTGACGGACACGCCAAAATCACCTGCCGGCTACGCCACAACCAGTTGGTGAACACTTCGGAATCACCTGCCGCGCTTGCCGGAACCACCTGCCGGACACGCCAAAATCACCTGCCGGCTACGCCAGAACCACTCGGCAGAGACTCCGGAACCACCTCCAGGACAGACCTGAATCACCTGCCGGACACGCCGGAACCACCTGCTCGACTCGCCAGAGCCACCTGCCGGACACGCCAAAATCACCTGCCGGCTACGCCAGAACCACTCGGCAGAGACTCCGGAACCACCTCCAGGACAGACCGGAATCACCTGCCGGACACGCCGGGACCACCTGCTTGACTCGCCAGAACCACCTGCCGGACACGCCAAAATCACCAGCCGGCTACTCCACAACCACTTGTCGAACACTCCAGAATCACCTGCCGGGCATGTTGGAAGCACCTCTCAGACGCGCCAGAACCATGTGGCAGAGAGTCCGGAATCACCTGTTGGGCATGTGGAACCACCTCTGAGACGTACCAGAACCACCTGCCGGACACGCCAAAATCACCTGCCGGCTATGCCAGAACCACTTGGCGGACACTCCGGAATCACCTGCCGGGCATGCCAGAACCAGCTCTCAGAAACACCAGAACCACATGCTGGACACGCCGGAAGCACCTGCTGAGCATGCCTGAGCCACCTGCTCGACTCGCAAGAAACACCTGCCGGACACGCCAAAATCACCTGCCGAGTACGCCAGAACCACTTGGCGGACACTCCGGAATCACAGGTCGGGCATGCCAGAACCACCTCTCAGACTTGCCAGAACCATGGTCCGGACACGCCGGTACCACCTGCCGAGTATGCCGGAACCACCTGATCCACTCCCGAGGACCACCTGCTGGACACGCCAAAATCACCTGCTGGCTACGCCAGAACCACTCGGCAGACACTCCGGAATAACCTGCCAGGCATGCCGGAACCACCTATTAGACATGCCAGAAGGACGTGTCGGACACGCCGGAAACACCTACCGGACAGACCGGAACCACCTGCCAGACATCCCGGAACCACCTGCCGAGCACGCCGGAGCTGCGTGCTCGATAGGCCGGAACCACCTGCCAGACAGGCCAAAATCAACAGCTGGCTATGCTAGAAACACCTGGCGGACAGTCCAAAATCACCTGCCTGGCATGCAGGAACCACCTCTCAGACGTAACAGAACCACGTTCCGGACACGCTGGAACCACATCCTGGACAGACTGAACCACCTGCCGAGCTCGCCGGAACCACCTGCTCGACTGGCAGGACAATCGTGCCGGACACGCCAAAAGGAACTGCCGGCTACACCAGAACCACTTAACCGACACTCCAGAATCACCTGCCTGGCATGCCAGAACCACCTCTCAGACGTGCCAGAAGCACGTGCCGGACATGCCGGAACGACCTACGGGACAGACCGGAACCACCTGCCTGACATGCCGGAACCACCTGCCGAGCACGCCAGAGCCACCTGCTCCCCTTGCCGGAACCACCTGCCAGACAGGCCAAAATCAACAGCTGGCTGTGCGAGAACCACCTGGGGGACAGTCCGGAATCACCTGCCAGCCATGGCGGAACCACCTCTCAGACGTACCAGAACCACGTGCCGGACAATCTGGAAACACGTACTGGACAGACTGGAACCACCTGCCGGCCACGCCTGAACCACCTGCCGAGCACGACGGAACCACCTGCCGGACACGCCAAAATCACCTGCGGGCTACTCCACAACCACTTGGAGGACTCTCCGGGATGACCTGCCGGGCATGCCTGAACCACCTCTCAGACGCGCCAGAACCATGTGGCAGACAGTCCGGAATCACCTGTTGGGCATGTGGAACCACCTCTGAGACGTACCAGAACCACCTGCCGGACACGCCAAAATCACCTGCCGGCTACGCCAGAACCACTTGGCGGACACTCCGGAATCACCTGCCGGGCATGCCAGCACAACCTCTCAGAAGTGCCAGAAGCACGTGCCGGACAGGCCGGAACCATCTCCCGGACAGACTGGAACCACAGGAAACACTCGCCGGAACCACCTGCTTGACTCACCGGTCCCACCTGCAGGACACACCAAAATCACCTGCCCGCTACACCAGAACCACTTGGCGCACAAGCCGGAATCACGTGAAGGGCATGCCGGCACAACCTCACAGACGTGCCAGAACCTCCTGCCGGACACCTCAGAACCACCTGCCAGACAGACTGCAACCACCTGCCGGACACGCGGGAACCACCGGCTCGACCCGCCGGAACCACTGCCAGACATGCAAAATCACCTGCCGGCTACACCAGAACCACTTGGCAAACAATCCGGAATCACCTGAAGGGCATGCCGGAACCACCTCTCAGACATGCCAGAACCACGTGCCAATGACACCAGAAGCACCTGCCGAGCATGCCGGAACCACCTGCTCGACTCGCCAGAACCACCTGCCAGTCATGCAAAAATCACCTGCCGGCTTCGCCACAACCAGTTGGTGAACACTTCCCCATCACCTGCCGGGCTTGCTGGAACCACCTGCCGGTCACGTCAAAATCACCTGCCAACTACGCCAGAACCACTTGTCGACACTGCGGAAACACCTGTCGGGCCGGCCAGAACTACATCTCAGACGTGCCAGAACCTTGTGCGTGTGATGCCGGAACCACACCCCGAACAGACGGAAACCACCTGCCAGACCCGCCTGAACCACCTGCCGAGCATGCCGGAGCCACCTGTTCGACTCACCGGAAGCACCTGCCAGACAGGCCAAAATCAACAGCTGGCTATGCGAGAACCATCTGGCGGACAGTCCGGAATCACCTGCCGGGCATGCAGGAACCACCTCTCAGATGTAACGGAACCACGAGCCGGACACGCTGGAACCACGTCCTGGACAGACTGGAACCACCTGCCGAGCACTCCGGAACCACCTGCTCGACTCGCACGACCCACGTGCTGGACACGCCAAAATGAACTTTCGGCTACACCAGAACCACTTACCCGACACTCCAGAATCACCTGCCTGGCATGCCAGAACCACCTCTCACACGTTCCAGAAGCACGTGCCAGACATGCCGGAACGACCGATCGGACAGAACGGAACCACCTGCCAGACACGCCGGAACCACCTGCTGAACACGCCACAGCCACCTGCTCGACTCGCCGGATCCACCGGCCGGACAGGCCAATATCAACTGCTGGCTATGCCAGAACCACCTGGGGGACAGTCCGGAATCACCTGCCAGCCATGGCGGAACCACCTCTCAGACGTACAAGAACCACGTGCCGGACAAGCTGGAAACACTTACTGGACAGACTGGAACCACCTGCCGGCCACGCCTGAACCACCTGCCGAGCACGATGGAACCACCTGCCGGACACGCCAAAATCACCTGCGGGGTACACCAGAACCACTTGGAGAACTCTCCGGGATGACCTGCCGGGCATGCTGGAACCACCTCTCAGACGTACCAGAAGCACGTGGCGGACACCCCAGCACCACCTGCCGGACAGACCGCAACCACCTGCCGGACAGGCCGGAACCACCGGCTCGACCCGACGGAACCACCGCCAGACATGCAAAATCACCTGCCGGCTACGCCAGAACCACTTGGCGAACACTCCGGAATCACCTGCCGGGCATGCCGGAACCACCTCTCAGACATGCCAGAACCACGTGCCAATGACCCCGGAAGCACCTGTCGAGCACGCCGGAACCACCTGCTCGACTCGCCAGAACCACCTGCCGGACACGCCAAAATCACCTGCCGGCTACGCCACAACCACTCGGCAGGCACTCCGGTATCAGCTGCCGGGCATGCCGGAACCACCTCTCAGAGGTGCCAGAACCACATGCCGGAGAGACTGGAAGCAACTGCCGAACTCGCCGGAAACACCTGCTGGACATGCCGGAACCACCTGCCTGACAGTCCAAAATCATATGCCGGCTATGCCAAAACCACTTGGTGGACGCTCCAGAATCTCCTTCTCGCCAGACACGCCAGAACCACCTTCTCGAGTCGCCAGAACCACCTGCCGGCCACGCCAAAATCACCTGCCGGCTATGCCACAACCAGTTGGTGAACACTTCGGAATCACCTGCCGCGCTTGCCGGAACCACCTGCCGGTCACGCCAAAATCACGTGCTGGCTACGCCAGAACCACTCGGCAGAGACTCCGGAACCACCTCCAGGACAGACCAGAATCACCTGCCGGACACGCCGGAACCACCTGCTCGACTCGCCAGAGCCACCTGCCGGACACGCCAAAATCACCTGCCGGCTACGCCAGAACCACTCGGCAGAGACTCCGGAACCACCTCCAGGACAGACCGGAATCACCTGCCGGACACGCCGGGACCACCTGCTTGACTCGCCAGAACCACCTGCCGGACACGCCAAAATCACCAGCCGGCTACTCCACAACCACTTGTCGAACACTCCAGAATCACCTGCCGGGCATGTTGGAAGCACCTCTCAGACGCGCCAGAACCATGTGGCAGAGAGTCCGGAATCACCTGTTGGGCATGTGGAACCACCTCTGAGACGTACCAGAACCACCTGCCGGACACGCCAAAATCACCTGCCGGCTATGCCAGAACCACTTGGCGGACACTCCGGAATCACCTGCCGGGCATGCCAGAACCAGCTCTCAGAAACACCAGAACCACATGCTGGACACGCCGGAAGCACCTGCTGAGCATGCCTGAGCCACCTGCTCGACTCGCAAGAAACACCTGCCGGACACGCCAAAATCACCTGCCGAGTACGCCAGAACCACTTGGCGGACACTCCGGAATCACAGGTCGGGCATGCCAGAACCACCTCTCAGACTTGCCAGAACCATGGTCCGGACACGCCGGTACCACCTGCCGAGTATGCCGGAACCACCTGATCCACTCCCGAGGACCACCTGCTGGACACGCCAAAATCACCTGCTGGCTACGCCAGAACCACTCGGCAGACACTCCGGAATAACCTGCCAGGCATGCCGGAACCACCTATTAGACATGCCAGAAGGACGTGTCGGACACGCCGGAAACACCTACCGGACAGACCGGAACCACCTGCCAGACATCCAGGAACCACCTGCCGAGCACGCCGGAGCTGCGTGCTCGATAGGCCGGAACCACCTGCCAGACAGGCCAAAATCAACAGCTGGCTATGCTAGAAACACCTGGCGGACAGTCCAAAATCACCTGCCTGGCATGCAGGAACCACCTCTCAGACGTAACAGAACCACGTTCCGGACACGCTGGAACCACATCCTGGACAGACTGGAACCACCTGCCGAGCTCGCCGGAACCACCTGCTCGACTGGCAGGACAATCGTGCCGGACACGCCAAAAGGAACTGCCGGCTACACCAGAACCACTTAACCGACACTCCAGAATCACCTGCCTGGCATGCCAGAACCACCTCTCAGACGTGCCAGAAGCACGTGCCGGACATGCCGGAACGACCTACGGGACAGACCGGAACCACCTGCCTGACATGCCGGAACCACCTGCCGAGCACGCCAGAGCCACCTGCTCCCCTTGCCGGAACCACCTGCCAGACAGGCCAAAATCAACAGCTGGCTGTGCGACAACCACCTGGGGGACAGTCCGGAATCACCTGCCAGCCATGGCGGAACCACCTCTCAGACGTACCAGAACCACGTGCCGGACAATCTGGAAACACGTACTGGACAGACTGGAACCACCTGCTGGCCACGCCTGAACCACCTGCCGAGCACAACGGAACCACCTGCCGGACACGCCAAAATCACCTGCGGGCTACTCCACAACCAGTTGGAGGACTCTCCGGGATGACCTGCCGGGCATGCTGGAACCACCTCTCAGACGCGCCAGAACCATGTGGCAGACAGTCCGGAATCACCTGTTGGGCATGTGGAACCACCTCTGAGACGTACCAGAACCACCTGCCGGACACGCCAAAATCACCTGCCGGCTACGCCAGAACCACTTGGCGGACACTCCGGAATCACCTGCCGGGCATGCCAGCACAACCTCTCAGAAGTGCCAGAAGCACGTGCCGGACAGGCCGGAACCATCTCCCGGACAGACTGGAACCACAGGAAACACTCGCCGGAACCACCTGCTTGACTCACCGGTCCCACCTGCAGGACACACCAAAATCACCTGCCCGCTACACCAGAACCACTTGGCGCACAAGCCGGAATCACGTGAAGGGCATGCCGGCACAACCTCACAGACGTGCCAGAACCTCCTGCCGGACACCTCAGAACCACCTGCCAGACAGACTGCAACCACCTGCCGGACACGCGGGAACCACCGGCTCGACCCGCCGGAACCACTGCCAGACATGCAAAATCACCTGCCGGCTACACCAGAACCACTTGGCAAACAATCCGGAATCACCTGAAGGGCATGCCGGAACCACCTCTCAGACATGCCAGAACCACGTGCCAATGACACCAGAAGCACCTGCCGAGCATGCCGGAACCACCTGCTCGACTCGCCAGAACCACCTGCCAGTCATGCAAAAATCACCTGCCGGCTTCGCCACAACCAGTTGGTGAACACTTCCCCATCACCTGCCGGGCTTGCTGGAACCACCTGCCGGTCACGTCAAAATCACCTGCCAACTACGCCAGAACCACTTGTCGACACTGCGGAAACACCTGTCGGGCCAGCCAGAACTACATCTCAGACGTGCCAGAACCTTGTGCGTGTGATGCCGGAACCACACCCCGAACAGACGGAAACCACCTGCCAGACCCGCCTGAACCACCTGCCGAGCATGCCGGAGCCACCTGTTCGACTCACCGGAAGCACCTGCCAGACAGGCCAAAATCAACAGCTGGCTATGCGAGAACCATCTGGCGGACAGTCCGGAATCACCTGCCGGGCATGCAGGAACCACCTCTCAGATGTAACGGAACCACGAGCCGGACACGCTGGAACCACGTCCTGGACAGACTGGAACCACCTGCCGAGCACTCCGGAACCACCTGCTCGACTCGCACGACCCACGTGCTGGACACGCCAAAATGAACTTTCGGCTACACCAGAACCACTTACCCGACACTCCAGAATCACCTGCCTGGCATGCCAGAACCACCTCTCACACGTTCCAGAAGCACGTGCCAGACATGCCGGAACGACCGATCGGACAGAACGGAACCACCTGCCAGACACGCCGGAACCACCTGCTGAACACGCCACAGCCACCTGCTCGACTCGCCGGATCCACCGGCCGGACAGGCCAATATCAACTGCTGGCTATGCCAGAACCACCTGGGGGACAGTCCGGAATCACCTGCCAGCCATGGCGGAACCACCTCTCAGACGTACAAGAACCACGTGCCGGACAAGCTGGAAACACTTACTGGACAGACTGGAACCACCTGCCGGCCACGCCTGAACCACCTGCCGAGCACGATGGAACCACCTGCCGGACACGCCAAAATCACCTGCGGGGTACACCAGAACCACTTGGAGAACTCTCCGGGATGACCTGCCGGGCATGCTGGAACCACCTCTCAGACGTACCAGAAGCACGTGGCGGACACCCCAGCACCACCTGCCGGACAGACCGCAACCACCTGCCGGACAGGCCGGAACCACCGGCTCGACCCGACGGAACCACCGCCAGACATGCAAAATCACCTGCCGGCTACGCCAGAACCACTTGGCGAACACTCCGGAATCACCTGCCGGGCATGCCGGAACCACCTCTCAGACATGCCAGAACCACGTGCCAATGACCCCGGAAGCACCTGTCGAGCACGCCGGAACCACCTGCTCGACTCGCCAGAACCACCTGCCGGACACGCCAAAATCACCTGCCGGCTACGCCACAACCACTCGGCAGGCACTCCGGTATCAGCTGCCGGGCATGCCGGAACCACCTCTCAGAGGTGCCAGAACCACATGCCGGAGAGACTGGAAGCAACTGCCGAACTCGCCGGAAACACCTGCTGGACATGCCGGAACCACCTGCCTGACAGTCCAAAATCATATGCCGGCTATGCCAAAACCACTTGGTGGACGCTCCAGAATCTCCTGGAGGGCATGCCGGAACCACGTCATGGACAGACTGCAAACACCTGCCAGACACGCCAGAACCACCTTCTCGAGTCGCCAGAACCACCTGCCGGCCACGCCAAAATCACCTGCCGGTTATGCCACAACCAGTTGGTGAACACTTCGGAATCACCTGCCGCGCTTGCCGGAACCACCTGCCGGTCACGCCAAAATCACGTGCTGGCTACGCCAGAACCACTCGGCAGAGACTCCGGAACCACCTCCAGGACAGACCAGAATCACCTGCCGGACACGCCGGAACCACCTGCTCGACTCGCCAGAGCCACCTGCCGGACACGCCAAAATCACCTGCCGGCTACGCCAGAACCACTCGGCAGAGACTCCGGAACCACCTCCAGGACAGACCGGAATCACCTGCCGGACACGCCGGGACCACCTGCTTGACTCGCCAGAACCACCTGCCGGACACGCCAAAATCACCAGCCGGCTACTCCACAACCACTTGTCGAACACTCCAGAATCACCTGCCGGGCATGTTGGAAGCACCTCTCAGACGTGCCAGAACCATGTGGCAGAGAGTCCGGAATCACCTGTTGGGCATGTGGAACCACCTCTGAGACGTACCAGAACCACCTGCCGGACACGCCAAAATCACCTGCCGGCTATGCCAGAACCACTTGGCGGACACTCCGGAATCACCTGCCGGGCATGCCAGAACCAGCTCTCAGAAACACCAGAACCACATGCTGGACACGCCGGAAGCACCTGCTGAGCATGCCTGAGCCACCTGCTCGACTCGCAAGAAACACCTGCCGGACACGCCAAAATCACCTGCCGAGTACGCCAGAACCACTTGGCGGACACTCCGGAATCACAGGTCGGGCATGCCAGAACCACCTCTCAGACTTGCCAGAACCATGTTCCGGACACGCCGGTACCACCTGCCGAGTATGCCGGAACCACCTGATCCACTCCCGAGGACCACCTGCTGGACACGCCAAAATCACCTGCTGGCTACGCCAGAACCACTCGGCAGACACTCCGGAATAACCTGCCAGGCATGCCGGAACCACCTATTAGACATGCCAGAAGGACGTGTCGGACACGCCGGAAACACCTACCGGACAGACCGGAACCACCTGCCAGACATCCAGGAACCACCTGCCGAGCACGCCGGAGCTGCGTGCTCGATAGGCCGGAACCACCTGCCAGACAGGCCAAAATCAACAGCTGGCTATGCTAGAAACACCTGGCGGACAGTCCAAAATCACCTGCCTGGCATGCAGGAACCACCTCTCAGACGTAACAGAACCACGTTCCGGACACGCTGGAACCACATCCTGGACAGACTGGAACCACCTGCCGAGCTCGCCGGAACCACCTGCTCGACTGGCAGGACAATCGTGCCGGACACGCCAAAAGGAACTGCCGGCTACACCAGAACCACTTAACCGACACTCCAGAATCACCTGCCTGGCATGCCAGAACCACCTCTCAGACGTGCCAGAAGCACGTGCCGGACATGCCGGAACGACCTACGGGACAGACCGGAACCACCTGCCTGACATGCCGGAACCACCTGCCGAGCACGCCAGAGCCACCTGCTCCCCTTGCCGGAACCACCTGCCAGACAGGCCAAAATCAACAGCTGGCTGTGCGACAACCACCTGGGGGACAGTCCGGAATCACCTGCCAGCCATGGCGGAACCACCTCTCAGACGTACCAGAACCACGTGCCGGACAATCTGGAAACACGTACTGGACAGACTGGAACCACCTGCTGGCCACGCCTGAACCACCTGCCGAGCACAACGGAACCACCTGCCGGACACGCCAAAATCACCTGCGGGCTACTCCACAACCAGTTGGAGGACTCTCCGGGATGACCTGCCGGGCATGCTGGAACCACCTCTCAGACGCGCCAGAACCATGTGGCAGACAGTCCGGAATCACCTGTTGGGCATGTGGAACCACCTCTGAGACGTACCAGAACCACCTGCCGGACACGCCAAAATCACCTGCCGGCTACGCCAGAACCACTTGGCGGACACTCCGGAATCACCTGCCGGGCATGCCAGCACAAACTCTCAGAAGTGCCAGAAGCACGTGCCGGACCGGCCGGAACCATCTCCCGGACAGACTGGAACCACAGGAAACACTCGCCGGAACCACCTGCTTGACTCACCGGTCCCACCTGCAGGACACACCAAAATCACCTGCCCGCTACACCAGAAACACTTGGCGCACAAGCCGGAATCACGTGAAGGGCATGCCGGCACAACCTCACAGACGTGCCAGAACCTCCTGCCGGACACCTCAGAACCACCTGCCAGACAGACTGCAACCACCTGCCGGACACGCGGGAACCACCGGCTCGACCCGCCGGAACCACTGCCAGACATGCAAAATCACCTGCCGGCTACACCAGAACCACTTGGCAAACAATCCGGAATCACCTGAAGGGCATGCCGGAACCACCTCTCAGACATGCCAGAACCACGTGCCAATGACACCAGAAGCACCTGCCGAGCATGCCGGAACCACCTGCTCGACTCGCCAGAACCACCTGCCAGTCATGCAAAAATCACCTGCCGGCTTCGCCACAACCAGTTGGTGAACACTTCCCCATCACCTGCCGGGCTTGCTGGAACCACCTGCCGGTCACGTCAAAATCACCTGCCAACTACGCCAGAACCACTTGTCGACACTGCGGAAACACCTGTCGGGCCGGCCAGAACTACATCTCAGACGTGCCAGAACCTTGTGCGTGTGATGCCGGAACCACACCCCGAACAGACGGAAACCACCTGCCAGACCCGCCTGAACCACCTGCCGAGCATGCCGGAGCCACCTGTTCGACTCACCGGAAGCACCTGCCAGACAGGCCAAAATCAACAGCTGGCTATGCGAGAACCATCTGGCGGACAGTCCGGAATCACCTGCCGGGCATGCAGGAACCACCTCTCAGATGTAACGGAACCACGAGCCGGACACGCTGGAACCACGTCCTGGACAGACTGGAACCACCTGCCGAGCACTCCGGAACCACCTGCTCGACTCGCACGACCCACGTGCTGGACACGCCAAAATGAACTTTCGGCTACACCAGAACCACTTACCCGACACTCCAGAATCACCTGCCTGGCATGCCAGAACCACCTCTCACACGTTCCAGAAGCACGTGCCAGACATGCCGGAGCGACCGATCGGACAGAACGGAACCACCTGCCAGACACGCCGGAACCACCTGCTGAACACGCCACAGCCACCTGCTCGACTCGCCGGATCCACCGGCCGGACAGGCCAATATCAACTGCTGGCTATGCCAGAACCACCTGGGGGACAGTCCGGAATCACCTGCCAGCCATGGCGGAACCACCTCTCAGACGTACAAGAACCACGTGCCGGACAAGCTGGAAACACTTACTGGACAGACTGGAACCACCTGCCGGCCACGCCTGAACCACCTGCCGAGCACGATGGAACCACCTGCCGGACACGCCAAAATCACCTGCGGGGTACACCAGAACCACTTGGAGAACTCTCCGGGATGACCTGCCGGGCATGCTGGAACCACCTCTCAGACGTACCAGAAGCACGTGGCGGACACCCCAGCACCACCTGCCGGACAGACCGCAACCACCTGCCGGACAGGCCGGAACCACCGGCTCGACCCGACGGAACCACCGCCAGACATGCAAAATCACCTGCCGGCTACACCAGAACCACTTGGCGAACACTCCGGAATCACCTGCCGGGCATGCCGGAACCACCTCTCAGACATGCCAGAACCACGTGCCAATGACCCCGGAAGCACCTGTCGAGCACGCCGGAACCACCTGCTCGACTCGCCAGAACCACCTGCCGGACACGCCAAAATCACCTGCCGGCTACGCCACAACCACTCGGCAGGCACTCCGGTATCAGCTGCCGGGCATGCCGGAACCACCTCTCAGAGGTGCCAGAACCACATGCCGGAGAGACTGGAAGCAACTGCCGAACTCGCCGGAAACACCTGCTGGACATGCCGGAACCACCTGCCTGACAGTCCAAAATCATATGCCGGCTATGCCAAAACCACTTGGTGGACGCTCCAGAATCTCCTGGAGGGCATGCCGGAACCACGTCATGGACAGACTGCAAACACCTGCCAGACACGCCAGAACCACCTTCTCGAGTCGCCAGAACCACCTGCCGGCCACGCCAAAATCACCTGCCGGCTATGCCACAACCAGTTGGTGAACACTTCGGAATCACCTGCCGCGCTTGCCGGAACCACCTGCCGGTCACGCCAAAATCACGTGCTGGCTACGCCAGAACCACTCGGCAGAGACTCCGGAACCACCTCCAGGACAGACCAGAATCACCTGCCGGACACGCCGGAACCACCTGCTCGACTCGCCAGAGCCACCTGCCGGACACGCCAAAATCACCTGCCGGCTACGCCAGAACCACTCGGCAGAGACTCCGGAACCACCTCCAGGACAGACCGGAATCACCTGCCGGACACGCCGGGACCACCTGCTTGACTCGCCAGAACCACCTGCCGGACACGCCAAAATCACCAGCCGGCTACTCCACAACCACTTGTCGAACACTCCAGAATCACCTGCCGGGCATGTTGGAAGCACCTCTCAGACGCGCCAGAACCATGTGGCAGAGAGTCCGGAATCACCTGTTGGGCATGTGGAACCACCTCTGAGACGTACCAGAACCACCTGCCGGACACGCCAAAATCACCTGCCGGCTATGCCAGAACCACTTGGCGGACACTCCGGAATCACCTGCCGGGCATGCCAGAACCAGCTCTCAGAAACACCAGAACCACATGCTGGACACGCCGGAAGCACCTGCTGAGCATGCCTGAGCCACCTGCTCGACTCGCAAGAAACACCTGCCGGACACGCCAAAATCACCTGCCGAGTACGCCAGAACCACTTGGCGGACACTCCGGAATCACAGGTCGGGCATGCCAGAACCACCTCTCAGACTTGCCAGAACCATGGTCCGGACACGCCGGTACCACCTGCCGAGTATGCCGGAACCACCTGATCCACTCCCGAGGACCACCTGCTGGACACGCCAAAATCACCTGCTGGCTACGCCAGAACCACTCGGCAGACACTCCGGAATAACCTGCCAGGCATGCCGGAACCACCTATTAGACATGCCAGAAGGACGTGTCGGACACGCCGGAAACACCTACCGGACAGACCGGAACCACCTGCCAGACATCCAGGAACCACCTGCCGAGCACGCCGGAGCTGCGTGCTCGATAGGCCGGAACCACCTGCCAGACAGGCCAAAATCAACAGCTGGCTATGCTAGAAACACCTGGCGGACAGTCCAAAATCACCTGCCTGGCATGCAGGAACCACCTCTCAGACGTAACAGAACCACGTTCCGGACACGCTGGAACCACATCCTGGACAGACTGGAACCACCTGCCGAGCTCGCCGGAACCACCTGCTCGACTGGCAGGACAATCGTGCCGGACACGCCAAAAGGAACTGCCGGCTACACCAGAACCACTTAACCGACACTCCAGAATCACCTGCCTGGCATGCCAGAACCACCTCTCAGACGTGCCAGAAGCACGTGCCGGACATGCCGGAACGACCTACGGGACAGACCGGAACCACCTGCCTGACATGCCGGAACCACCTGCCGAGCACGCCAGAGCCACCTGCTCCCCTTGCCGGAACCACCTGCCAGACAGGCCAAAATCAACAGCTGGCTGTGCGACAACCACCTGGGGGACAGTCCGGAATCACCTGCCAGCCATGGCGGAACCACCTCTCAGACGTACCAGAACCACGTGCCGGACAATCTGGAAACACGTACTGGACAGACTGGAACCACCTGCTGGCCACGCCTGAACCACCTGCCGAGCACAACGGAACCACCTGCCGGACACGCCAAAATCACCTGCGGGCTACTCCACAACCAGTTGGAGGACTCTCCGGGATGACCTGCCGGGCATGCTGGAACCACCTCTCAGACGCGCCAGAACCATGTGGCAGACAGTCCGGAATCACCTGTTGGGCATGTGGAACCACCTCTGAGACGTACCAGAACCACCTGCCGGACACGCCAAAATCACCTGCCGGCTACGCCAGAACCACTTGGCGGACACTCCGGAATCACCTGCCGGGCATGCCAGCACAACCTCTCAGAAGTGCCAGAAGCACGTGCCGGACAGGCCGGAACCATCTCCCGGACAGACTGGAACCACAGGAAACACTCGCCGGAACCACCTGCTTGACTCACCGGTCCCACCTGCAGGACACACCAAAATCACCTGCCCGCTACACCAGAACCACTTGGCGCACAAGCCGGAATCACGTGAAGGGCATGCCGGCACAACCTCACAGACGTGCCAGAACCTCCTGCCGGACACCTCAGAACCACCTGCCAGACAGACTGCAACCACCTGCCGGACACGCGGGAACCACCGGCTCGACCCGCCGGAACCACTGCCAGACATGCAAAATCACCTGCCGGCTACACCAGAACCACTTGGCAAACAATCCGGAATCACCTGAAGGGCATGCCGGAACCACCTCTCAGACATGCCAGAACCACGTGCCAATGACACCAGAAGCACCTGCCGAGCATGCCGGAACCACCTGCTCGACTCGCCAGAACCACCTGCCAGTCATGCAAAAATCACCTGCCGGCTTCGCCACAACCAGTTGGTGAACACTTCCCCATCACCTGCCGGGCTTGCTGGAACCACCTGCCGGTCACGTCAAAATCACCTGCCAACTACGCCAGAACCACTTGTCGACACTGCGGAAACACCTGTCGGGCCAGCCAGAACTACATCTCAGACGTGCCAGAACCTTGTGCGTGTGATGCCGGAACCACACCCCGAACAGACGGAAACCACCTGCCAGACCCGCCTGAACCACCTGCCGAGCATGCCGGAGCCACCTGTTCGACTCACCGGAAGCACCTGCCAGACAGGCCAAAATCAACAGCTGGCTATGCGAGAACCATCTGGCGGACAGTCCGGAATCACCTGCCGGGCATGCAGGAACCACCTCTCAGATGTAACGGAACCACGAGCCGGACACGCTGGAACCACGTCCTGGACAGACTGGAACCACCTGCCGAGCACTCCGGAACCACCTGCTCGACTCGCACGACCCACGTGCTGGACACGCCAAAATGAACTTTCGGCTACACCAGAACCACTTACCCGACACTCCAGAATCACCTGCCTGGCATGCCAGAACCACCTCTCACACGTTCCAGAAGCACGTGCCAGACATGCCGGAACGACTGATCGGACAGAACGGAACCACCTGCCAGACACGCCGGAACCACCTGCTGAACACGCCACAGCCACCTGCTCGACTCGCCGGATCCACCGGCCGGACAGGCCAATATCAACTGCTGGCTATGCCAGAACCACCTGGGGGACAGTCCGGAATCACCTGCCAGCCATGGCGGAACCACCTCTCAGACGTACAAGAACCACGTGCCGGACAAGCTGGAAACACTTACTGGACAGACTGGAACCACCTGCCGGCCACGCCTGAACCACCTGCCGAGCACGATGGAACCACCTGCCGGACACGCCAAAATCACCTGCGGGGTACACCAGAACCACTTGGAGAACTCTCCGGGATGACCTGCCGGGCATGCTGGAACCACCTCTCAGACGTACCAGAAGCACGTGGCGGACACCCCAGCACCACCTGCCGGACAGACCGCAACCACCTGCCGGACAGGCCGGAACCACCGGCTCGACCCGACGGAACCACCGCCAGACATGCAAAATCACCTGCCGGCTACGCCAGAACCACTTGGCGAACACTCCGGAATCACCTGCCGGGCATGCCGGAACCACCTCTCAGACATGCCAGAACCACGTGCCAATGACCCCGGAAGCACCTGTCGAGCACGCCGGAACCACCTGCTCGACTCGCCAGAACCACCTGCCGGACACGCCAAAATCACCTGCCGGCTACGCCACAACCACTCGGCAGGCACTCCGGTATCAGCTGCCGGGCATGCCGGAACCACCTCTCAGAGGTGCCAGAACCACATGCCGGAGAGACTGGAAGCAACTGCCGAACTCGCCGGAAACACCTGCTGGACATGCCGGAACCACCTGCCTGACAGTCCAAAATCATATGCCGGCTATGCCAAAACCACTTGGTGGACGCTCCAGAATCTCCTGGAGGGCATGCCGGAACCACGTCATGGACAGACTGCAAACACCTGCCAGACACGCCAGAACCACCTTCTCGAGTCGCCAGAACAACCTGACGGACACGCCAAAATCACCTGCCGGTTATGCCACAACCAGTTGGTGAACACTTCGGAATCACCTGCCGCGCTTGCCGGAACCACCTGCCGGTCACGCCAAAATCACGTGCTGGCTACGCCAGAACCACTCGGCAGAGACTCCGGAACCACCTCCAGGACAGACCAGAATCACCTGCCGGACACGCCGGAACCACCTGCTCGACTCGCCAGAGCCACCTGCCGGACACGCCAAAATCACCTGCCGGCTACGCCAGAACCACTCGGCAGAGACTCCGGAACCACCTCCAGGACAGACCGGAATCACCTGCCGGACACGCCGGGACCACCTGCTTGACTCGCCAGAACCACCTGCCGGACACGCCAAAATCACCAGCCGGCTACTCCACAACCACTTGTCGAACACTCCAGAATCACCTGCCGGGCATGTTGGAAGCACCTCTCAGACGTGCCAGAACCATGTGGCAGAGAGTCCGGAATCACCTGTTGGGCATGTGGAACCACCTCTGAGACGTACCAGAACCACCTGCCGGACACGCCAAAATCACCTGCCGGCTATGCCAGAACCACTTGGCGGACACTCCGGAATCACCTGCCGGGCATGCCAGAACCAGCTCTCAGAAACACCAGAACCACATGCTGGACACGCCGGAAGCACCTGCTGAGCATGCCTGAGCCACCTGCTCGACTCGCAAGAAACACCTGCCGGACACGCCAAAATCACCTGCCGAGTACGCCAGAACCACTTGGCGGACACTCCGGAATCACAGGTCGGGCATGCCAGAACCACCTCTCAGACTTGCCAGAACCATGTTCCGGACACGCCGGTACCACCTGCCGAGTATGCCGGAACCACCTGATCCACTCCCGAGGACCACCTGCTGGACACGCAAAAATCACCTGCTGGCTACGCCAGAACCACTCGGCAGACACTCCGGAATAACCTGCCAGGCATGCCGGAACCACCTATTAGACATGCCAGAAGGACGTGTCGGACACGCCGGAAACACCTACCGGACAGACCGGAACCACCTGCCAGACATCCAGGAACCACCTGCCGAGCACGCCGGAGCTGCGTGCTCGATAGGCCGGAACCACCTGCCAGACAGGCCAAAATCAACAGCTGGCTATGCTAGAAACACCTGGCGGACAGTCCAAAATCACCTGCCTGGCATGCAGGAACCACCTCTCAGACGTAACAGAACCACGTTCCGGACACGCTGGAACCACATCCTGGACAGACTGGAACCACCTGCCGAGCTCGCCGGAACCACCTGCTCGACTGGCAGGACAATCGTGCCGGACACGCCAAAAGGAACTGCCGGCTACACCAGAACCACTTAACCGACACTCCAGAATCACCTGCCTGGCATGCCAGAACCACCTCTCAGACGTGCCAGAAGCACGTGCCGGACATGCCGGAACGACCTACGGGACAGACCGGAACCACCTGCCTGACATGCCGGAACCACCTGCCGAGCACGCCAGAGCCACCTGCTCCCCTTGCCGGAACCACCTGCCAGACAGGCCAAAATCAACAGCTGGCTGTGCGACAACCACCTGGGGGACAGTCCGGAATCACCTGCCAGCCATGGCGGAACCACCTCTCAGACGTACCAGAACCACGTGCCGGACAATCTGGAAACACGTACTGGACAGACTGGAACCACCTGCTGGCCACGCCTGAACCACCTGCCGAGCACAACGGAACCACATGCCGGACACGCCAAAATCACCTGCGGGCTACTCCACAACCACTTGGAGGACTCTCCGGGATGACCTGCCGGGCATGCTGGAACCACCTCTCAGACGCGCCAGAACCATGTGGCAGACAGTCCGGAATCACCTGTTGGGCATGTGGAACCACCTCTGAGACGTACCAGAACCAACTGCCGGACACGCCAAAATCACCTGCGGGGTACACCAGAACCACTTGGAGAACTCTCCGGGATGACCTGCCGGGCATGCTGGAACCACCTCTCAGACGTACCAGAAGCACGTGGCGGACACCCCAGCACCACCTGCCGGACAGACCGCAACCACCTGCCGGACAGGCCGGAACCACCGGCTCGACCCGACGGAACCACCGCCGGACATGCAAAATCACCTGCCGGCTACGCCAGAACCACTTGGCGAACACTCCGGAATCACCTGCCGGGCATGCCGGAACCACCTCTCAGACATGCCAGAACCACGTGCCAATGACCCCGGAAGCACCTGTCGAGCACGCCGGAACCACCTGCTCGACTCGCCAGAACCACCTGCCGGACACGCCAAAATCACCTGCCGGCTACGCCACAACCACTCGGCAGGCACTCCGGTATCAGCTGCCGGGCATGCCGGAACCACCTCTCAGAGGTGCCAGAACCACATGCCGGAGAGACTGGAAGCAACTGCCGAACTCGCCGGAAACACCTGCTGGACATGCCGGAACCACCTGCCTGACAGTCCAAAATCATATGCCGGCTATGCCAAAACCACTTGGTGGACGCTCCAGAATCTCCTGGAGGGCATGCCGGAACCACGTCATGGACAGACTGCAAACACCTGCCAGACACGCAAGAACCACCTTCTCAAGTCGCCAGAACCACCTGCCGGACACGCCAAAATCACCTGCCGGCTACGCCACAACCAGTTGGTGAACACTTCGGAATCACCTGCCGCGCTTGCCGGAACCACCTGCCGGTCACGCCAAAATCACCTGCCGGCTACGCCAGAACCACTCGGCAGAGACTCCGGAACCACCTCCAGGACAGACCAGAATCACCTGCCGGACATGCCGGAACCACCTGCTCGACTCGCCAGAGCCACCTGCCGGACACGCCAAAATCACCTGCCGGCTACGCCAGAACCACTCGGCAGAGACTCCGGAACCACCTCCAGGACAGACCGGAATCACCTGCCGGACACGCCGGGACCACCTGCTTGACTCGCCAGAACCACCTGCCGGACACGCCAAAATCACCAGCCGGCTACTCCACAACCACTTGTCGAACACTCCAGAATCACCTGCCGGGCATGTTGGAAGCACCTCTCAGACGCGCCAGAACCATGTGGCAGAGAGTCCGGAATCACCTGTTGGGCATGTGGAACCACCTCTGAGACGTACCAGAACCACCTGCCGGACACGCCAAAATCACCTGCCGGCTATGCCAGAACCACTTGGCGGACACTCCGGAATCACCTGCCGGGCATGCCAGAACCAGCTCTCAGAAACACCAGAACCACATGCTGGACACGCCGGAAGCACCTGCTGAGCATGCCTGAGCCACCTGCTCGACTCGCAAGAAACACCTGCCGGACACGCCAAAATCACCTGCCGAGTACGCCAGAACCACTTGGCGGACACTCCGGAATCACAGGTCGGGCATGCCAGAACCACCTCTCAGACTTGCCAGAACCATGGTCCGGACACGCCGGTACCACCTGCCGAGTATGCCGGAACCACCTGATCCACTCCCGAGGACCACCTGCTGGACACGCCAAAATCACCTGCTGGCTACGCCAGAACCACTCGGCAGACACTCCGGAATAACCTGCCAGGCATGCCGGAACCACCTATTAGACATGCCAGAAGGACGTGTCGGACACGCCGGAAACACCTACCGGACAGACCGGAACCACCTGCCAGACATCCCGGAACCACCTGCCGAGCACGCCGGAGCTGCGTGCTCGATAGGCCGGAACCACCTGCCAGACAGGCCAAAATCAACAGCTGGCTATGCTAGAAACACCTGGCGGACAGTCCAAAATCACCTGCCTGGCATGCAGGAACCACCTCTCAGACGTAACAGAACCACGTTCCGGACACGCTGGAACCACATCCTGGACAGACTGAACCACCTGCCGAGCTCGCCGGAACCACCTGCTCGACTGGCAGGACAATCGTGCCGGACACGCCAAAAGGAACTGCCGGCTACACCAGAACCACTTAACCGACACTCCAGAATCACCTGCCTGGCATGCCAGAACCACCTCTCAGACGTGCCAGAAGCACGTGCCGGACATGCCGGGACGACCTACGGGACAGACCGGAACCACCTGCCTGACATGCCGGAACCACCTGCCGAGCACGCCAGAGCCACCTGCTCCCCTTGCCGGAACCACCTGCCAGACAGGCCAAAATCAACAGCTGGCTGTGCGAGAACCACCTGGGGGACAGTCCGGAATCACCTGCCAGCCATGGCGGAACCACCTCTCAGACGTACCAGAACCACGTGCCGGACAATCTGGAAACACGTACTGGACAGACTGGAACCACCTGCCGGCCACGCCTGAACCACCTGCCGAGCACGACGGAACCACCTGCCGGACACGCCAAAATCACCTGCGGGCTACTCCACAACCACTTGGAGGACTCTCCGGGATGACCTGCCGGGCATGCCTGAACCACCTCTCAGACGCGCCAGAACCATGTGGCAGACAGTCCGGAATCACCTGTTGGGCATGTGGAACCACCTCTGAGACGTACCAGAACCACCTGCCGGACACGCCAAAATCACCTGCCGGCTACGCCAGAACCACTTGGCGGACACTCCGGAATCACCTGCCGGGCATGCCAGCACAACCTCTCAGAAGTGCCAGAAGCACGTGCCGGACAGGCCGGAACCATCTCCCGGACAGACTGGAACCACAGGAAACACTCGCCGGAACCACCTGCTTGACTCACCGGTCCCACCTGCAGGACACACCAAAATCACCTGCCCGCTACACCAGAACCACTTGGCGCACAAGCCGGAATCACGTGAAGGGCATGCCGGCACAACCTCACAGACGTGCCAGAACCTCCTGCCGGACACCTCAGAACCACCTGCCAGACAGACTGCAACCACCTGCCGGACACGCGGGAACCACCGGCTCGACCCGCCGGAACCACTGCCAGACATGCAAAATCACCTGCCGGCTACACCAGAACCACTTGGCAAACAATCCGGAATCACCTGAAGGGCATGCCGGAACCACCTCTCAGACATGCCAGAACCACGTGCCAATGACACCAGAAGCACCTGCCGAGCATGCCGGAACCACCTGCTCGACTCGCCAGAACCACCTGCCAGTCATGCAAAAATCACCTGCCGGCTTCGCCACAACCAGTTGGTGAACACTTCCCCATCACCTGCCGGGCTTGCTGGAACCACCTGACGGTCACGTCAAAATCACCTGCCAACTACGCCAGAACCACTTGTCGACACTGCGGAAACACCTGTCGGGCCGGCCAGAACTACATCTCAGACGTGCCAGAACCTTGTGCGTGTGATGCCGGAACCACACCCCGAACAGACGGAAACCACCTGCCAGACCCGCCTGAACCACCTGCCGAGCACGCCGGAGCCACCTGTTCGACTCACCGGAAGCACCTGCCAGACAGGCCAAAATCAACAGCTGGCTATGCGAGAACCATCTGGCGGACAGTCCGGAATCACCTGCCGGGCATGCAGGAACCACCTCTCAGATGTAACGGAACCACGAGCCGGACACGCTGGAACCACGTCCTGGACAGACTGGAACCACCTGCCGAGCACTCCGGAACCACCTGCTCGACTCGCACGACCCACGTGCTGGACACGCCAAAATGAACTTTCGGCTACACCAGAACCACTTACCCGACACTCCAGAATCACCTGCCTGGCATGCCAGAACCACCTCTCACACGTTCCAGAAGCACGTGCCGGACATGCCGGAACGACCGATCGGACAGAACGGAACCACCTGCCAGACACGCCGGAACCACCTGTTGAACACGCCACAGCCACCTGCTCGACTCGCCGGATCCACCGGCCGGGCAGGCCAATATCAACTGCTGGCTATGCCAGAACCACCTGGGGGACAGTCCGGAATCACCTGCCAGCCATGGCGGAACCACCTCTCAGACGTACGAGAACCACGTGCCGGACAAGCTCGAAACACTTACTGGACAGACTGGAACCACCTGCCGGCCACGCCTGAACCACCTGCCGAGCACGACGGAACCACCTGCCGGACACGCCAAAATCACCTGCGGGGTACACCAGAACCACTTGGAGAACTCTCCGGGATGACCTGCCGTGCATGCTGGAACCACCTCTCAGACGTACCAGAAGCACGTGGCGGACACCCCAGCACCACCTGCCGGACAGACCGCAACCACCTGCCGGACAGGCCGGAACCACCGGCTCGACCCGCCGGAACCACCGCCAGACAGGCAAAATCACCTGCCGGCTACGCCAGAACCACTTGGCGAACACTCCGGAATCACCTGCCGGGCTTGCCGGAACCACCTGCCGGCCACGCCAAAATCACCTGCGGGCTACGCCAGAACCACTCGGCAGACACTCCGGAATAACCTGCCAGGCATGCCGGAACCACCTATTAGACATGCCAGAAGGACGTGTCGGACACGCCGGAAACACCTACCGGACAGACCGGAACCACCTGCCAGACATCCAGGAACCACCTGCCGAGCACGCCGGAGCTGCGTGCTCGATAGGCCGGAACCACCTGCCAGACAGGCCAAAATCAACAGCTGGCTATGCTAGAAACACCTGGCGGACAGTCCAAAATCACCTGCCTGGCATGCAGGAACCACCTCTCAGACGTAACAGAACCACGTTCCGGACACGCTGGAACCACATCCTGGACAGACTGGAACCACCTGCCGAGCTCGCCGGAACCACCTGCTCGACTGGCAGGACAATCGTGCCGGACACGCCAAAAGGAACTGCCGGCTACACCAGAACCACTTAACCGACACTCCAGAATCACCTGCCTGGCATGCCAGAACCACCTCTCAGACGTGCCAGAAGCACGTGCCGGACATGCCGGAACGACCTACGGGACAGACCGGAACCACCTGCCTGACATGCCGGAACCACCTGCCGAGCACGCCAGAGCCACCTGCTCCCCTTGCCGGAACCACCTGCCAGACAGGCCAAAATCAACAGCTGGCTGTGCGACAACCACCTGGGGGACAGTCCGGAATCACCTGCCAGCCATGGCGGAACCACCTCTCAGACGTACCAGAACCACGTGCCGGACAATCTGGAAACACGTACTGGACAGACTGGAACCACCTGCTGGCCACGCCTGAACCACCTGCCGAGCACAACGGAACCACATGCCGGACACGCCAAAATCACCTGCGGGCTACTCCACAACCACTTGGAGGACTCTCCGGGATGACCTGCCGGGCATGCTGGAACCACCTCTCAGACGCGCCAGAACCATGTGGCAGACAGTCCGGAATCACCTGTTGGGCATGTGGAACCACCTCTGAGACGTACCAGAACCAACTGCCGGACACGCCAAAATCACCTGCGGGGTACACCAGAACCACTTGGAGAACTCTCCGGGATGACCTGCCGGGCATGCTGGAACCACCTCTCAGACGTACCAGAAGCACGTGGCGGACACCCCAGCACCACCTGCCGGACAGACCGCAACCACCTGCCGGACAGGCCGGAACCACCGGCTCGACCCGACGGAACCACCGCCGGACATGCAAAATCACCTGCCGGCTACGCCAGAACCACTTGGCGAACACTCCGGAATCACCTGCCGGGCATGCCGGAACCACCTCTCAGACATGCCAGAACCACGTGCCAATGACCCCGGAAGCACCTGTCGAGCACGCCGGAACCACCTGCTCGACTCGCCAGAACCACCTGCCGGACACGCCAAAATCACCTGCCGGCTACGCCACAACCACTCGGCAGGCACTCCGGTATCAGCTGCCGGGCATGCCGGAACCACCTCTCAGAGGTGCCAGAACCACATGCCGGAGAGACTGGAAGCAACTGCCGAACTCGCCGGAAACACCTGCTGGACATGCCGGAACCACCTGCCTGACAGTCCAAAATCATATGCCGGCTATGCCAAAACCACTTGGTGGACGCTCCAGAATCTCCTGGAGGGCATGCCGGAACCACGTCATGGACAGACTGCAAACACCTGCCAGACACGCAAGAACCACCTTCTCAAGTCGCCAGAACCACCTGCCGGACACGCCAAAATCACCTGCCGGCTACGCCACAACCAGTTGGTGAACACTTCGGAATCACCTGCCGCGCTTGCCGGAACCACCTGCCGGTCACGCCAAAATCACCTGCCGGCTACGCCAGAACCACTCGGCAGAGACTCCGGAACCACCTCCAGGACAGACCAGAATCACCTGCCGGACATGCCGGAACCACCTGCTCGACTCGCCAGAGCCACCTGCCGGACACGCCAAAATCACCTGCCGGCTACGCCAGAACCACTCGGCAGAGACTCCGGAACCACCTCCAGGACAGACCGGAATCACCTGCCGGACACGCCGGGACCACCTGCTTGACTCGCCAGAACCACCTGCCGGACACGCCAAAATCACCAGCCGGCTACTCCACAACCACTTGTCGAACACTCCAGAATCACCTGCCGGGCATGTTGGAAGCACCTCTCAGACGCGCCAGAACCATGTGGCAGAGAGTCCGGAATCACCTGTTGGGCATGTGGAACCACCTCTGAGACGTACCAGAACCACCTGCCGGACACGCCAAAATCACCTGCCGGCTATGCCAGAACCACTTGGCGGACACTCCGGAATCACCTGCCGGGCATGCCAGAACCAGCTCTCAGAAACACCAGAACCACATGCTGGACACGCCGGAAGCACCTGCTGAGCATGCCTGAGCCACCTGCTCGACTCGCAAGAAACACCTGCCGGACACGCCAAAATCACCTGCCGAGTACGCCAGAACCACTTGGCGGACACTCCGGAATCACAGGTCGGGCATGCCAGAACCACCTCTCAGACTTGCCAGAACCATGGTCCGGACACGCCGGTACCACCTGCCGAGTATGCCGGAACCACCTGATCCACTCCCGAGGACCACCTGCTGGACACGCCAAAATCACCTGCTGGCTACGCCAGAACCACTCGGCAGACACTCCGGAATAACCTGCCAGGCATGCCGGAACCACCTATTAGACATGCCAGAAGGACGTGTCGGACACGCCGGAAACACCTACCGGACAGACCGGAACCACCTGCCAGACATCCCGGAACCACCTGCCGAGCACGCCGGAGCTGCGTGCTCGATAGGCCGGAACCACCTGCCAGACAGGCCAAAATCAACAGCTGGCTATGCTAGAAACACCTGGCGGACAGTCCAAAATCACCTGCCTGGCATGCAGGAACCACCTCTCAGACGTAACAGAACCACGTTCCGGACACGCTGGAACCACATCCTGGACAGACTGAACCACCTGCCGAGCTCGCCGGAACCACCTGCTCGACTGGCAGGACAATCGTGCCGGACACGCCAAAAGGAACTGCCGGCTACACCAGAACCACTTAACCGACACTCCAGAATCACCTGCCTGGCATGCCAGAACCACCTCTCAGACGTGCCAGAAGCACGTGCCGGACATGCCGGGACGACCTACGGGACAGACCGGAACCACCTGCCTGACATGCCGGAACCACCTGCCGAGCACGCCAGAGCCACCTGCTCCCCTTGCCGGAACCACCTGCCAGACAGGCCAAAATCAACAGCTGGCTGTGCGAGAACCACCTGGGGGACAGTCCGGAATCACCTGCCAGCCATGGCGGAACCACCTCTCAGACGTACCAGAACCACGTGCCGGACAATCTGGAAACACGTACTGGACAGACTGGAACCACCTGCCGGCCACGCCTGAACCACCTGCCGAGCACGACGGAACCACCTGCCGGACACGCCAAAATCACCTGCGGGCTACTCCACAACCACTTGGAGGACTCTCCGGGATGACCTGCCGGGCATGCCTGAACCACCTCTCAGACGCGCCAGAACCATGTGGCAGACAGTCCGGAATCACCTGTTGGGCATGTGGAACCACCTCTGAGACGTACCAGAACCACCTGCCGGACACGCCAAAATCACCTGCCGGCTACGCCAGAACCACTTGGCGGACACTCCGGAATCACCTGCCGGGCATGCCAGCACAACCTCTCAGAAGTGCCAGAAGCACGTGCCGGACAGGCCGGAACCATCTCCCGGACAGACTGGAACCACAGGAAACACTCGCCGGAACCACCTGCTTGACTCACCGGTCCCACCTGCAGGACACACCAAAATCACCTGCCCGCTACACCAGAACCACTTGGCGCACAAGCCGGAATCACGTGAAGGGCATGCCGGCACAACCTCACAGACGTGCCAGAACCTCCTGCCGGACACCTCAGAACCACCTGCCAGACAGACTGCAACCACCTGCCGGACACGCGGGAACCACCGGCTCGACCCGCCGGAACCACTGCCAGACATGCAAAATCACCTGCCGGCTACACCAGAACCACTTGGCAAACAATCCGGAATCACCTGAAGGGCATGCCGGAACCACCTCTCAGACATGCCAGAACCACGTGCCAATGACACCAGAAGCACCTGCCGAGCATGCCGGAACCACCTGCTCGACTCGCCAGAACCACCTGCCAGTCATGCAAAAATCACCTGCCGGCTTCGCCACAACCAGTTGGTGAACACTTCCCCATCACCTGCCGGGCTTGCTGGAACCACCTGACGGTCACGTCAAAATCACCTGCCAACTACGCCAGAACCACTTGTCGACACTGCGGAAACACCTGTCGGGCCGGCCAGAACTACATCTCAGACGTGCCAGAACCTTGTGCGTGTGATGCCGGAACCACACCCCGAACAGACGGAAACCACCTGCCAGACCCGCCTGAACCACCTGCCGAGCACGCCGGAGCCACCTGTTCGACTCACCGGAAGCACCTGCCAGACAGGCCAAAATCAACAGCTGGCTATGCGAGAACCATCTGGCGGACAGTCCGGAATCACCTGCCGGGCATGCAGGAACCACCTCTCAGATGTAACGGAACCACGAGCCGGACACGCTGGAACCACGTCCTGGACAGACTGGAACCACCTGCCGAGCACTCCGGAACCACCTGCTCGACTCGCACGACCCACGTGCTGGACACGCCAAAATGAACTTTCGGCTACACCAGAACCACTTACCCGACACTCCAGAATCACCTGCCTGGCATGCCAGAACCACCTCTCACACGTTCCAGAAGCACGTGCCGGACATGCCGGAACGACCGATCGGACAGAACGGAACCACCTGCCAGACACGCCGGAACCACCTGCTGAACACGCCACAGCCACCTGCTTGACTCGCCGGATCCACCGGCCGGACAGGCCAATATCAACTGCTGGCTATGCCAGAACCACCTGGGGGACAGTCCGGAATCACCTGCCAGCCATGGCGGAACCACCTCTCAGACGTACAAGAACCACGTGCCGGACAAGCTGGAAACACTTACTGGACAGACTGGAACCACCTGCCGGCCACGCCTGAACCACCTGCCGAGCACGATGGAACCACCTGCCGGACACGCCAAAATCACCTGCGGGGTACACCAGAACCACTTGGAGAACTCTCCGGGATGACCTGCCGGGCATGCTGGAACCACCTCTCAGACGTACCAGAAGCACGTGGCGGACACCCCAGCACCACCTGCCGGACAGACCGCAACCACCTGCCGGACAGGCCGGAACCACCGGCTCGACCCGACGGAACCACCGCCAGACATGCAAAATCACCTGCCGGCTACGCCAGAACCACTTGGCGAACACTCCGGAATCACCTGCCGGGCATGCCGGAACCACCTCTCAGACATGCCAGAACCACGTGCCAATGACCCCGGAAGCACCTGTCGAGCACGCCGGAACCACCTGCTCGACTCGCCAGAACCACCTGCCGGACACGCCAAAATCACCTGCCGGCTACGCCACAACCACTCGGCAGGCACTCCGGTATCAGCTGCCGGGCATGCCGGAACCACCTCTCAGAGGTGCCAGAACCACATGCCGGAGAGACTGGAAGCAACTGCCGAACTCGCCGGAAACACCTGCTGGACATGCCGGAACCACCTGCCTGACAGTCCAAAATCATATGCCGGCTATGCCAAAACCACTTGGTGGACGCTCCAGAATCTCCTGGAGGGCATGCCGGAACCACGTCATGGACAGACTGCAAACACCTGCCAGACACGCCAGAACCACCTTCTCGAGTCGCCAGAACCACCTGACGGACACGCCAAAATCACCTGCCGGCTACGCCACAACCAGTTGGTGAACACTTCGGAATCACCTGCCGCGCTTGCCGGAACCACCTGCCGGTCACGCCAAAATCACCTGCGGGCTACGCCAGAACCACTCGGCAGAGACTCCGGAACCACCTCCAGGACAGACCAGAATCACCTGCCGGACACGCCGGAACCACCTGCTCGACTCGCCAGAGCCACCTGCCGGACACGCCAAAATCACCTGCCGGCTACGCCAGAACCACTCGGCAGAGACTCCGGAACCACCTCCAGGACAGACCGGAATCACCTGCCGGACACGCCGGGACCACCTGCTTGACTCGCCAGAACCACCTGCCGGACACGCCAAAATCACCAGCCGGCTACTCCACAACCACTTGTCGAACACTCCAGAATCACCTGCCGGGCATGTTGGAAGCACCTCTCAGACGCGCCAGAACCATGTGGCAGAGAGTCCGGAATCACCTGTTGGGCATGTGGAACCACCTCTGAGACGTACCAGAACCACCTGCCGGACACGCCAAAATCACCTGCCGGCTATGCCAGAACCACTTGGCGGACACTCCGGAATCACCTGCCGGGCATGCCAGAACCAGCTCTCAGAAACACCAGAACCACATGCTGGACACGCCGGAAGCACCTGCTGAGCATGCCTGAGCCACCTGCTCGACTCGCAAGAAACACCTGCCGGACACGCCAAAATCACCTGCCGAGTACGCCAGAACCACTTGGCGGACACTCCGGAATCACAGGTCGGGCATGCCAGAACCACCTCTCAGACTTGCCAGAACCATGGTCCGGACACGCCGGTACCACCTGCCGAGTATGCCGGAACCACCTGATCCACTCCCGAGGACCACCTGCTGGACACGCCAAAATCACCTGCTGGCTACGCCAGAACCACTCGGCAGACACTCCGGAATAACCTGCCAGGCATGCCGGAACCACCTATTAGACATGCCAGAAGGACGTGTCGGACACGCCGGAAACACCTACCGGACAGACCGGAACCACCTGCCAGACATCCAGGAACCACCTGCCGAGCACGCCGGAGCTGCGTGCTCGATAGGCCGGAACCACCTGCCAGACAGGCCAAAATCAACAGCTGGCTATGCTAGAAACACCTGGCGGACAGTCCAAAATCACCTGCCTGGCATGCAGGAACCACCTCTCAGACGTAACAGAACCACGTTCCGGACACGCTGGAACCACATCCTGGACAGACTGGAACCACCTGCCGAGCTCGCCGGAACCACCTGCTCGACTGGCAGGACAATCGTGCCGGACACGCCAAAAGGAACTGCCGGCTACACCAGAACCACTTAACCGACACTCCAGAATCACCTGCCTGGCATGCCAGAACCACCTCTCAGACGTGCCAGAAGCACGTGCCGGACATGCCGGAACGACCTACGGGACAGACCGGAACCACCTGCCTGACATGCCGGAACCACCTGCCGAGCACGCCAGAGCCACCTGCTCCCCTTGCCGGAACCACCTGCCAGACAGGCCAAAATCAACAGCTAGCTGTGCGAGAACCACCTGGGGGACAGTCCGGAATCACCTGCCAGCCATGGCGGAACCACCTCTCAGACGTACCAGAACCACGTGCCGGACAATCTGGAAACACGTACTGGACAGACTGGAACCACCTGCCGGCCACGCCTGAACCACCTGCCGAGCACGACGGAACCACCTGCCGGACACGCCAAAATCACCTGCGGGCTACTCCACAACCACTTGGAGGACTCTCCGGGATGACCTGCCGGGCATGCTGGAACCACCTCTCAGACGCGCCAGAACCATGTGTCAGACAGTCCGGAATCACCTGTTGGGCATGTGGAACCACCTCTGAGACGTACCAGAACCACCTGCCGGACACGCCAAAATCACCTGCCGGCTACGCCAGAACCACTTGGCGGACACTCCGGAATCACCTGCCGGGCATGCCAGCACAACCTCTCAGAAGTGCCAGAAGCACGTGCCGGACAGGCCGGAACCATCTCCCGGACAGACTGGAACCACAGGAAACACTCGCCGGAACCACCTGCTTGACTCACCGGTCCCACCTGCAGGACACACCAAAATCACCTGCCCGCTACACCAGAACCACTTGGCGCACAAGCCGGAATCACGTGAAGGGCATGCCGGCACAACCTCACAGACGTGCCAGAACCTCCTGCCGGACACCTCAGAACCACCTGCCAGACAGACTGCAACCACCTGCCGGACACGCGGGAACCACCGGCTCGACCCGCCGGAACCACTGCCAGACATGCAAAATCACCTGCCGGCTACACCAGAACCACTTGGCAAACACTCCGGAATCACCTGAAGGGCATGCCGGAACCACCTCTCAGACATGCCAGAACCACGTGCCAATGACACCAGAAGCACCTGCCGAGCATGCCGGAACCACCTGCTCGACTCGCCAGAACCACCTGCCAGTCATGCAAAAATCACCTGCCGGCTTCGCCACAACCAGTTGGTGAACACTTCCCCATCACCTGCCGGGCTTGCTGGAACCACCTGACGGTCACGTCAAAATCACCTGCCAACTACGCCAGAACCACTTGTCGACACTGCGGAAACACCTGTCGGGCCGGCCAGAACTACATCTCAGACGTGCCAGAACCCTGTGCCTCTGATGCCGGAACCACGCCCCGAACAGACGGAAACCACCTGCCAGACCCGCCTGAACCACCTGCCGAGCACGCCGGAGCCACCTGTTCGACTCACCGGAAGCACCTGCCAGACAGGCCAAAATCAACAGCTGGCTATGCGAGAACCATCTGGCGGACAGTCCGGAATCACCTGCCGGGCATGCAGGAACCACCTCTCAGATGTAACGGAACCACGAGCCGGACACGCTGGAACCACGTCCTGGACAGACTGGAACCACCTGCCGAGCACTCCGGAACCACCTGCTCGACTCGCACGACCCACGTGCTGGACACGCCAAAATGAACTTTCGGCTACACCAGAACCACTTACCCGACACTCCAGAATCATCTGCCTGGCATGCCAGAACCACCTCTCACACGTTCCAGAAGCACGTGCCGGACATGCCGGAACGACCGATCGGACAGAACGGAACCACCTGCCAGACACGCCGGAACCACCTGCTGAACACGCCACAGCCACCTGCTCGACTCGCCGGATCCACTGGCCGGACAGGCCAATATCAACTGCTGGCTATGCCAGAACCACCTGGGGGACAGTCCGGAATCACCTGCCAGCCATGGCGGAACCACCTCTCAGACGTACAAGAACCACGTGCCGGACAAGCTGGAAACACTTACTGGACAGACTGGAACCACCTGCCGGCCACGCCTGAACCACCTGCCGAGCACGATGGAACCACCTGGCGGACACGCCAAAATCACCTGCGGGGTACACCAGAACCACTTGGAGAACTCTCCGGGATGACCTGCCGGGCATGCTGGAACCACCTCTCAGACGTACCAGAAGCACGTGGCGGACACCCCAGCACCACCTGCCGGACAGACCGCAACCACCTGCCGGACAGGCCGGAACCACCGGCTCGACCCGACGGAACCACCGCCGGACATGCAAAATCACCTGCCGGCTACGCCACAACCACTTGGCGAACACTCCGGAATCACATGCCGGGCATGCCGGAACCACCTCTCAGACATGCCAGAACCACGTGCCAATGACCCCGGAAGCACCTGTCGAGCACGCCGGAACCACCTGCTCGACTCGCCAGAACCACCTGCCGGACACGCCAAAATCACCTGCCGGCTACGCCACAACCACTCGGCAGGCACTCCGGTATCAGCTGCCGGGCATGCCGGAACCACCTCTCAGAGGTGCCAGAACCACATGCCGGTGAGACTGGAAGCAACTGCCGAACTCGCCGGAAACACCTGCTGGACATGCCGGAACCACCTGCCTGACAGTCCAAAATCATATGCCGGCTATGCCAAAACCACTTGGTGGACGCTCCAGAATCTCCTGGAGGGCATGCCGGAACCACGTCATGGACAGACTGCAAACACCTGCCAGACACGCCAGAACCACCTTCTCGAGTCGCCAGAACCACCTGCCGGACACGCCAAAATCACCTGCCGGCTACGCCACAACCAGTTGGTGAACACTTCGGAATCACCTGCCGCGCTTGCCGGAACCACCTGCCGGACACGCCAAAATCACCTGCCGGCTACGCCAGAACCACTCGGCAGAGACTCCGGAACCACCTCCAGGACAGACCGGAATCACCTGCCGGACACGCCGGGACCACCTGCTTGACTCGCCAGAACCACCTGCCGGACACGCCAAAATCACCAGCCGGCTACTCCACAACCACTTGTCGAACACTCCAGAATCACCTGCCGGGCATGTTGGAAGCACCTCTCAGACGCGCCAGAACCATGTGGCAGAGAGTCCGGAATCACCTGTTGGGCATGTGGAACCACCTCTGAGACGTACCAGAACCACCTGCCGGACACGCCAAAATCACCTGCCGGCTATGCCAGAACCACTTGGCGGACACTCCGGAATCACCTGCCGGGCATGCCAGAACCAGCTCTCAGAAACACCAGAACCACATGCTGGACACGCCGGAAGCACCTGCTGAGCATGCCTGAGCCACCTGCTCGACTCGCAAGAAACACCTGCCGGACACGCCAAAATCACCTGCCGAGTACGCCAGAACCACTTGGCGGACACTCCGGAATCACAGGTCGGGCATGCCAGAACCACCTCTCAGACTTGCCAGAACCATGGTCCAGACACGCCGGTACCACCTGCCGAGTATGCCGGAACCACCTGATCCACTCCCGAGGACCACCTGCTGGACACGCCAAAATCACCTGCTGGCTACGCCAGAACCACTCGGCAGACACTCCGGAATAACCTGCCAGGCATGCCGGAACCACCTATTAGACATGCCAGAAGGACGTGTCGGACACGCCGGAAACACCTACCGGACAGACCGGAACCACCTGCCAGACATCCAGGAACCACCTGCCGAGCACGCCGGAGCTGCGTGCTCGATAGGCCGGAACCACCTGCCAGACAGGCCAAAATCAACAGCTGGCTATGCTAGAAACACCTGGCGGACAGTCCAAAATCACCTGCCTGGCATGCAGGAACCACCTCTCAGACGTAACAGAACCACGTTCCGGACACGCTGGAACCACATCCTGGACAGACTGGAACCACCTGCCGAGCTCGCCGGAACCACCTGCTCGACTGGCAGGACAATCGTGCCGGACACGCCAAAAGGAACTGCCGGCTACACCAGAACCACTTAACCGACACTCCAGAATCACCTGCCTGGCATGCCAGAACCACCTCTCAGACGTGCCAGAAGCACGTGCCGGACATGCCGGAACGACCTACGGGACAGACCGGAACCACCTGCCTGACATGCCGGAACCACCTGCCGAGCACGCCAGAGCCACCTGCTCCCCTTGCCGGAACCACCTGCCAGACAGGCCAAAATCAACAGCTGGCTGTGCGAGAACCACCTGGGGGACAGTCCGGAATCACCTGCCAGCCATGGCGGAACCACCTCTCAGACGTACCAGAACCACGTGCCGGACAATCTGGAAACACGTACTGGACAGACTGGAACCACCTGCCGGCCACGCCTGAACCACCTGCCGAGCACGACGGAACCACCTGCCGGACACGCCAAAATCACCTGCGGGCTACTCCACAACCACTTGGAGGACTCTCCGGGATGACCTGCCGGGCATGCCTGAACCACCTCTCAGACGCGCCAGAACCATGTGGCAGACAGTCCGGAATCACCTGTTGGGCATGTGGAACCACCTCTGAGACGTACCAGAACCACCTGCCGGACACGCCAAAATCACCTGCCGGCTACGCCAGAACCACTTGGCGGACACTCCGGAATCACCTGCCGGGCATGCCAGCACAACCTCTCAGAAGTGCCAGAAGCACGTGCCGGACAGGCCGGAACCATCTCCCGGACAGACTGGAACCACAGGAAACACTCGCCGGAACCACCTGCTTGACTCACCGGTCCCACCTGCAGGACACACCAAAATCACCTGCCCGCTACACCAGAACCACTTGGCGCACAAGCCGGAATCACGTGAAGGGCATGCCGGCACAACCTCACAGACGTGCCAGAACCTCCTGCCGGACACCTCAGAACCACCTGCCAGACAGACTGCAACCACCTGCCGGACACGCGGGAACCACCGGCTCGACCCGCCGGAACCACTGCCAGACATGCAAAATCACCTGCCGGCTACACCAGAACCACTTGGCAAACAATCCGGAATCACCTGAAGGGCATGCCGGAACCACCTCTCAGACATGCCAGAACCACGTGCCAATGACACCAGAAGCACCTGCCGAGCATGCCGGAACCACCTGCTCGACTCGCCAGAACCACCTGCCAGTCATGCAAAAATCACCTGCCGGCTTCGCCACAACCAGTTGGTGAACACTTCCCCATCACCTGCCGGGCTTGCTGGAACCACCTGCCGGTCACGTCAAAATCACCTGCCAACTACGCCAGAACCACTTGTCGACACTGCGGAAACACCTGTCGGGCCGGCCAGAACTACATCTCAGACGTGCCAGAACCTTGTGCGTGTGATGCCGGAACCACACCCCGAACAGACGGAAACCACCTGCCAGACCCGCCTGAACCACCTGCCGAGCATGCCGGAGCCACCTGTTCGACTCACCGGAAGCACCTGCCAGACAGGCCAAAATCAACAGCTGGCTATGCGAGAACCATCTGGCGGACAGTCCGGAATCACCTGCCGGGCATGCAGGAACCACCTCTCAGATGTAACGGAACCACGAGCCGGACACGCTGGAACCACGTCCTGGACAGACTGGAACCACCTGCCGAGCACTCCGGAACCACCGGCTCGACTCGCACGACCCACGTGCTGGACACGCCAAAATGAACTTTCGGCTACACCAGAACCACTTACCCGACACTCCAGAATCACCTGCCTGGCATGCCAGAACCACCTCTCACACGTTGCAGAAGCACGTGCCGGACATGCCGGAACGACCGATCGGACAGAACGGAACCACCTGCCAGACACGCCGGAACCACCTGCTGAACACGCCACAGCCACCTGCTCGACTCGCCGGATCCACCGGCCGGACAGGCCAATATCAACTGCTGGCTATGCCAGAACCACCTGGGGGACAGTCCGGAATCACCTGCCAGCCATGGCGGAACCACCTCTCAGACGTACAAGAACCACGTGCCGGACAAGCTCGAAACACTTACTGGACAGACTGGAACCACCTGCCGGCCACGCCTGAACCACCTGCCGAGCACGATGGAACCACCTGCCGGACACGCCAAAATCACCTGCGGGGTACACCAGAACCACTTGGAGAACTCTCCGGGATGACCTGCCGGGCATGCTGGAACCACCTCTCAGACGTACCAGAAGCACGTGGCGGACACCCCAGCACCACCTGCCGGACAGACCGCAACCACCTGCCGGACAGGCCGGAACCACCGGCTCGACCCGACGGAACCACCGCCAGACATGCAAAATCACCTGCCGGCTACGCCAGAACCACTTGGCGAACACTCCGGAATCACATGCCGGGCATGCCGGAACCACCTCTCAGACATGCCAGAACCACGTGCCAATGACCCCGGAAGCACCTGTCGAGCACGCCGGAACCACCTGCTCGACTCGCCAGAACCACCTGCCGGACACGCCAAAATCACCTGCCGGCTACGCCACAACCACTCGGCAGGCACTCCGGTATCAGCTGCCGGGCATGCCGGAACCACCTCTCAGAGGTGCCAGAACCACATGCCGGAGAGACTGGAAGCAACTGCCGAACTCGCCGGAAACACCTGCTGGACATGCCGGAACCACCTGCCTGACAGTCCAAAATCATATGCCGGCTATGCCAAAACCACTTGGTGGACGCTCCAGAATCTCCTGGAGGGCATGCCGGAACCACGTCATGGACAGACTGCAAACACCTGCCAGACACGCCAGAACCACCTTCTCGAGTCGCCAGAACCACCTGCCGGCCACGCCAAAATCACCTGCCGGCTACGCCAGAACCACTCGGCAGACACTCCGGAATAACCTGCCAGGCATGCCGGAACCACCTATTAGACATGCCAGAAGGACGTGTCGGACACGCCGGAAACACCTACCGGACAGACCGGAACCACCTGCCAGACATCCAGGAACCACCTGCCGAGCACGCCGGAGCTGCGTGCTCGATAGGCCGGAACCACCTGCCAGACAGGCCAAAATCAACAGCTGGCTATGCTAGAAACACCTGGCGGACAGTCCAAAATCACCTGCCTGGCATGCAGGAACCACCTCTCAGACGTAACAGAACCACGTTCCGGACACGCTGGAACCACATCCTGGACAGACTGAACCACCTGCCGAGCTCGCCGGAACCACCTGCTCGACTGGCAGGACAATCGTGCCGGACACGCCAAAAGGAACTGCCGGCTACACCAGAACCACTTAACCGACACTCCAGAATCACCTGCCTGGCATGCCAGAACCACCTCTCAGACGTGCCAGAAGCACGTGCCGGACATGCCGGAACGACCTACGGGACAGACCGGAACCACCTGCCTGACATGCCGGAACCACCTGCCGAGCACGCCAGAGCCACCTGCTCCCCTTGCCGGAACCACCTGCCAGACAGGCCAAAATCAACAGCTGGCTGTGCGAGAACCACCTGGGGGACAGTCCGGAATCACCTGCCAGCCATGGCGGAACCACCTCTCAGACGTACCAGAACCACGTGCCGGACAATCTGGAAACACGTACTGGACAGACTGGAACCACCTGCCGGCCACGCCTGAACCACCTGCCGAGCACGACGGAACCACCTGCCGGACACGCCAAAATCACCTGCGGGCTACTCCACAACCACTTGGAGGACTCTCCGGGATGACCTGCCGGGCATGCCTGAACCACCTCTCAGACGCGCCAGAACCATGTGGCAGACAGTCCGGAATCACCTGTTGGGCATGTGGAACCACCTCTGAGACGTACCAGAACCACCTGCCGGACACGCCAAAATCACCTGCCGGCTACGCCAGAACCACTTGGCGGACACTCCGGAATCACCTGCCGGGCATGCCAGCACAACCTCTCAGAAGTGCCAGAAGCACGTGCCGGACAGGCCGGAACCATCTCCCGGACAGACTGGAACCACAGGAAACACTCGCCGGAACCACCTGCTTGACTCACCGGTCCCACCTGCAGGACACACCAAAATCACCTGCCCGCTACACCAGAACCACTTGGCGCACAAGCCGGAATCACGTGAAGGGCATGCCGGCACAACCTCACAGACGTGCCAGAACCTCCTGCCGGACACCTCAGAACCACCTGCCAGACAGACTGCAACCACCTGCCGGACACGCGGGAACCACCGGCTCGACCCGCCGGAACCACTGCCAGACATGCAAAATCACCTGCCGGCTACACCAGAACCACTTGGCAAACAATCCGGAATCACCTGAAGGGCATGCCGGAACCACCTCTCAGACATGCCAGAACCACGTGCCAATGACACCAGAAGCACCTGCCGAGCATGCCGGAACCACCTGCTCGACTCGCCAGAACCACCTGCCAGTCATGCAAAAATCACCTGCCGGCTTCGCCACAACCAGTTGGTGAACACTTCCCCATCACCTGCCGGGCTTGCTGGAACCACCTGCCGGTCACGTCAAAATCACCTGCCAACTACGCCAGAACCACTTGTCGACACTGCGGAAACACCTGTCGGGCCGGCCAGAACTACATCTCAGACGTGCCAGAACCTTGTGCGTGTGATGCCGGAACCACACCCCGAACAGACGGAAACCACCTGCCAGACCCGCCTGAACCACCTGCCGAGCACGCCGGAGCCACCTGTTCGACTCACCGGAAGCACCTGCCAGACAGGCCAAAATCAACAGCTGGCTATGCGAGAACCATCTGGCGGACAGTCCGGAATCACCTGCCGGGCATGCAGGAACCACCTCTCAGATGTAACGGAACCACGAGCCGGACACGCTGGAACCACGTCCTGGACAGACTGGAACCACCTGCCGAGCACTCCGGAACCACCTGCTCGACTCGCACGACCCACGTGCTGGACACGCCAAAATGAACTTTCGGCTACACCAGAACCACTTACCCGACACTCCAGAATCACCTGCCTGGCATGCCAGAACCACCTCTCACACATTCCAGAAGCACGTGCCGGACATGCCGGAACGACCGATCGGACAGAACGGAACCACCTGCCAGACACGCCGGAACCACCTGTTGAACACGCCACAGCCACCTGCTCGACTCGCCGGATCCACTGGCCGGACAGGCCAATATCAACTGCTGGCTATGCCAGAACCACCTGGGGGACAGTCCGGAATCACCTGCCAGCCATGGCGGAACCACCTCTCAGACGTACAAGAACCACGTGCCGGACAAGCTGGAAACACTTACTGGACAGACTGGAACCACCTGCCGGCCACGCCTGAACCACCTGCCGAGCACGACAGAACCACCTGCCGGACACGCCAAAATCACCTGCGGGGTACACCAGAACCACTTGGAGAACTCTCCGGGATGACCTGCCGGGCATGCTGGAACCACCTCTCAGACGTACCAGAAGCACGTGGCGGACACCCCAGCACCACCTGCCGGACAGACCGCAACCACCTGCCGGACAGGCCGGAACCACCGGCTCGACCCGACGGAACCACCGCCAGACATGCAAAATCACCTGCCGGCTACGCCAGAACAACTTGGCGAACACTCCGGAATCACCTGCCGGGCATGCCGGAACCACCTCTCAGACATGCCAGAACCACGTGCCAATGACCCCGGAAGCACCTGTCGAGCACGCCGGAACCACCTGCTCGACTCGCCAGAACCACCTGCCGGACACGCCAAAATCACCTGCCGGCTACGCCACAACCACTCGGCAGGCACTCCGGTATCAGCTGCCGGGCATGCCGGAACCACCTCTCAGAGGTGCCAGAACCACATGCCGGAGAGACTGGAAGCAACTGCCGAACTCGCCGGAAACACCTGCTGGACATGCCGGAACCACCTGCCTGACAGTCCAAAATCATATGCCGGCTATGCCAAAACCACTTGGTGGACGCTCCAGAATCTCCTGGAGGGCATGCCGGAACCACGTCATGGACAGACTGCAAACACCTGCCAGACACGCCAGAACCACCTTCTCGAGTCGCCAGAACCACCTGCCGGACACGCCAAAATCACCTGCCGGCTACGCCACAACCAGTTGGTGAACACTTCGGAATCACCTGCCGCGCTTGCCGGAACCACCTGCCGGTCACGCCAAAATCACCTGCCGGCTACGCCAGAACCACTCGGCAGAGACTCCGGAACCACCTCCAGGACAGACCAGAATCACCTGCCGGACACGCCGGAACCACCTGCTCGACTCGCCAGAGCCACCTGCCGGACACGCCAAAATCACCTGCCGGCTACGCCAGAACCACTCGGCAGAGACTCCGGAACCACCTCCAGGACAGACCGGAATCACCTGCCGGACACGCCGGGACCACCTGCTTGACTCGCCAGAACCACCTGCCGGACACGCCAAAATCACCAGCCGGGTACTCCACAACCACTTGTCGAACACTCCAGAATCACCTGCCGGGCATGTTGGAAGCACCTCTCAGACGCGCCAGAACCATGTGGCAGAGAGTCCGGAATCACCTGTTGGGCATGTGGAACCACCTCTGAGACGTACCAGAACCACCTGCCGGACACGCCAAAATCACCTGCCGGCTATGCCAGAACCAGTTGGCGGACACTCCGGAATCACCTGCCGGGCATGCCAGAACCAGCTCTCAGAAACACCAGAACCACATGCTGGACACGCCGGAAGCACCTGCTGAGCATGCCTGAGCCACCTGCTCGACTCGCAAGAAACACCTGCCGGACACGCCAAAATCACCTGCCGAGTACGCCAGAACCACTTGGCGGACACTCCGGAATCACAGGTCGGGCATGCCAGAACCACCTCTCAGACTTGCCAGAACCATGGTCCGGACACGCCGGTACCACCTGCCGAGTATGCCGGAACCACCTGATCCACTCCCGAGGACCACCTGCTGGACACGCCAAAATCACCTGCTGGCTACGCCAGAACCACTCGGCAGACACTCCGGAATAACCTGCCAGGCATGCCGGAACCACCTATTAGACATGCCAGAAGGACGTGTCGGACACGCCGGAAACACCTACCGGACAGACCGGAACCACCTGCCAGACATCCAGGAACCACCTGCCGAGCACGCCGGAGCTGCGTGCTCGATAGGCCGGAACCACCTGCCAGACAGGCCAAAATCAACAGCTGGCTATGCTAGAAACACCTGGCGGACAGTCCAAAATCACCTGCCTGGCATGCAGGAACCACCTCTCAGACGTAACAGAACCACGTTCCGGACACGCTGGAACCACATCCTGGACAGACTGGAACCACCTGCCGAGCTCGCCGGAACCACCTGCTCGACTGGCAGGACAATCGTGCCGGACACGCCAAAAGGAAATGCCGGCTACACCAGAACCACTTAACCGACACTCCAGAATCACCTGCCTGGCATGCCAGAACCACCTCTCAGACGTGCCAGAAGCACGTGCCGGACATGCCGGAACGACCTACGGGACAGACCGGAACCACCTGCCTGACATGCCGGAACCACCTGCCGAGCACGCCAGAGCCACCTGCTCCCCTTGCCGGAACCACCTGCCAGACAGGCCAAAATCAACAGCTGGCTGTGCGAGAACCACCTGGGGGACAGTCCGGAATCACCTGCCAGCCATGGCGGAACCACCTCTCAGACGTACCAGAACCACGTGCCGGACAATCTGGAAACACGTACTGGACAGACTGGAACCACCTGCCGGCCACGCCTGAACCACCTGCCGAGCACGACGGAACCACCTGCCGGACACGCCAAAATCACCTGCGGGCTACTCCACAACCACTTGGAGGACTCTCCGGGATGACCTGCCGGGCATGCTGGAACCACCTCTCAGACGCGCCAGAACCATGTGGCAGACAATCCGGAATCACCTGTTGGGCATGTGGAACCACCTCTGAGACGTACCAGAACCACCTGCCGGACACGCCAAAATCACCTGCCGGCTACGCCAGAACCACTTGGCGGACACTCCGGAATCACCTGAAGGGCATGCCGGAACCACCTCTCAGACATGCCAGAACCACGTGCCAATGACACCAGAAGCACCTGCCGAGCATGCCGGAACCACCTGCTCGACTCGCCAGAACCACCTGCCAGTCATGCAAAAATCACCTGCCGGCTTCGCCACAACCAGTTGGTGAACACTTCCCCATCACCTGCCGGGCTTGCTGGAACCACCTGACGGTCACGTCAAAATCACCTGCCAACTACGCCAGAACCACTTGTCGACACTGCGGAAACACCTGTCGGGCCGGCCAGAACTACATCTCAGACGTGCCAGAACCCTGTGCCTCTGATGCCGGAACCACGCCCCGAACAGACGGAAACCACCTGCCAGACCCGCCTGAACCACCTGCCGAGCACGCCGGAGCCACCTGTTCGACTCACCGGAAGCACCTGCCAGACAGGCCAAAATCAACAGCTGGCTATGCGAGAACCATCTGGCGGACAGTCCGGAATCACCTGCCGGGCATGCAGGAACCACCTCTCAGATGTAACGGAACCACGAGCCGGACACGCTGGAACCACGTCCTGGACAGACTGGAACCACCTGCCGAGCACTCCGGAACCACCTGCTCGACTCGCACGACCCACGTGCTGGACACGCCAAAATGAACTTTCGGCTACACCAGAACCACTTACCCGACACTCCAGAATCACCTGCCTGGCATGCCAGAACCACCTCTCACACGTTCCAGAAGCACGTGCCGGACATGCCGGAATGACCGATCGGACAGAACGGAACCACCTGCCAGACACGCCGGAACCACCTGCTGAACACGCCACAGCCACCTGCTCGACTCGCCGGATCCACTGGCCGGACAGGCCAATATCAACTGCTGGCTATGCCAGAACCACCTGGGGGACAGTCCGGAATCACCTGCCAGCCATGGCGGAACCACCTCTCAGACGTACAAGAACCACGTGCCGGACAAGCTGGAAACACTTACTGGACAGACTGGAACCACCTGCCGGCCACGCCTGAACCACCTGCCGAGCTCGATGGAACCACCTGCCGGACACGCCAAAATCACCTGCGGGGTACACCAGAACCACTTGGAGAACTCTCCGGGATGACCTGCCGGGCATGCTGGAACCACCTCTCAGACGTACCAGAAGCACGTGGCAGACACCCCAGCACCACCTGCCGGACAGACCGCAACCACCTGCCGGACAGGCCGGAACCACCGGCTCGACCCGACGGAACCACCGCCGGACATGCAAAATCACCTGCCGGCTACGCCAGAACCACTTGGCGAACACTCCGGAATCACCTGCCGGGCATGCCGGAACCACCTCTCAGACATGCCAGAACCACGTGCCAATGACCCCGGAAGCACCTGTCGAGCACGCCGGAACCACCTGCTCGACTCGCCAGAACCACCTGCCGGACACGCCAAAATCACCTGCCGGCTACGCCACAACCACACGGCAGGCACTCCGGTATCAGCTGCCGGGCATGCCGGAACCACCTCTCAGAGGTGCCAGAACCACATGCCGGAGAGACTGGAAGCAACTGCCGAACTCGCCGGAAACACCTGCTGGACATGCCGGAACCACCTGCCTGACAGTCCAAAATCATATGCCGGCTATGCCAAAACCACTTGGTGGACGCTCCAGAATCTCCTGGAGGGCATGCCGGAACCACGTCATGGACAGACTGCAAACACATGCCAGACACGCCAGAACCACCTTCTCGAGTCGCCAGAACCACCTGCCGGACACGCCAACATCACCTGCCGGCTACGCCACAACCAGTTGGTGAACACTTCGGAATCACCTGCCGCGCTTGCCGGAACCACCTGCCGGTCACGCCAAAATCACCTGCCGGCTACGCCAGAACCACTCGGCAGAGACTCAGGAGCCACCTCCAGGACAGACCGGAATCACCTGCCGGACACGCCGGGACCACCTGCTTGACTCGCCAGAACCACCTGCCGGACACGCCAAAATCACCAGCCGGCTACTCCACAACCACTTGTCGGACACTCCAGAATCACCTGCCGGGCATGTGGGAACCACCTCTCAGAGGTGCCACAGCAACATGCTGGAGATTGCGGAAGCACCTGCTGAGAAGTCCGGAAGTTCCTGATCCACTCCACAGAACCACCTGCTGGACACACCAAAATGACCTGCCGGCTACGCCACAACCAGTTGGTGAACACTTCGGAATCAACTGCCAGGCTTGCTGGAAGCACCTGCTGGTCACGCCAATATCACCTGCCAGCTACGCCAGAACCGCTTGGCGGACACTCCGGAAACACCTGTCGGGCCTGCCAGAACCACATCTCAGACGTGCCAGAACCATGTGCCCGAGATGCCGGAACCACACCCCGAACAGACTGAAACCACCTGCCAGACCCGCCTGAACCACCTGCCGAGCACACTGGAACCACCTGCTCGACTCGCCGGAACCACCTACCTGACACGCAAAAACCACCGGCCGGGTATGCCAGAACCACTTGGTGGTCACTCCGGAATCATCTGCCAGACATGCCAGAAGCAGCTCTCAGACACACCAGAACAACCTGCCGGAGACGCCAGAAGCACCTGCTGAGCATGCCTGAGCCACCTGCTCGACTCGCAAGAAACACCTGCCAGACACGCCAAAATCACCTGCCTGCTACACCAGAAGCACTTGGCAGACAAGCCGGAATCACGTGAAGGGCATGCCGTCACAATCTCTCAGACGTGCCAGAACCTCGTGCCGGACACCCCAGAACACCCTGCCGGACAGACAGGAACCACCTGCCGGACACGCCGGAACCACCGGCGCGACTCGCCGGAACCACCCCCGGACATGCAAAATCACCTGCCCGCTACACCAGAACCACTTGGCGCACAAGCCGGAATCACGTGAAGGGCATGCTGGCACAACCTCACAGACGTGCCAGAACCTCCTGCCGGACACCTCAGAACCACCTGCCAGACAGACTGCAACCACCTGCCGGACACGCGGGAACCACCGGCTCGACCCGCCGGAACCACTGCCAGACATGCAAAATCACCTGCCGGCTACACCAGAACCACTTGGCAAACACTCCGGAATCACCTGAAGGGCATGCCGGAACCACCTCTCAGACATGCCAGAACCACGTGCCAATGACACCAGAAGCACCTGCCGAGCATGCCGGAACCACCTGCTCGACTCGCCAGAACCACCTGCCAGTCATGCAAAAATCACCTGCCGGCTTCGCCACAACCAGTTGGTGAACACTTCCCCATCACCTGCCGGGCTTGCTGGAACCACCTGCCGGTCACGTCAAAATCACCTGCCAACTACGCCAGAACCACTTGTCGACACTGCGGAAACACCTGTCGGGCCGGCCAGAACTACATCTCAGACGTGCCAGAACCTTGTGCGTGTGATGCCGGAACCACACCCCGAACAGACGGAAACCACCTGCCAGACCCGCCTGAACCACCTGCCGAGCACGCCGGAGCCACCTGTTCGACTCACCGGAAGCACCTGCCAGACAGGCCAAAATCAACAGCTGGCTATGCGAGAACCATCTGGCGGACAGTCCGGAATCACCTGCCGGGCATGCAGGAACCAACTCTCAGATGTAACGGAACCACGAGCCGGACACGCTGGAACCACGTCCTGGACAGACTGGAACCACCTGCCGAGCACTCCGGAACCACCTGCTCGACTCGCACGACCCACGTGCTGGACACGCCAAAATGAACTTTCGGCTACACCAAAACCACTTACCCGACACTCCAGAAGCACCTGCCTGGCATGCCAGAACCACCTCTCACACGTTCCAGAAGCACGTGCCGGACATGACGGAACGACCGATCGGACAGAACGGAACCACCTGCCAGACACGCCGGAACCACCTGTTGAACACGCCACAGCCACCTGCTCGACTCGCCGGATCCACCGGCCGGACAGGCCAATATCAACTGCTGGCTATGCCAGAACCACCTGGGGGACAGTCCGGAATCACCTGCCAGCCATGGCGGAACCACCTCTCAGACGTACAAGAACCACGTGCCGGACAAGCTGGAAACACTTACTGGACAGACTGGAACCACCTGCCGGCCACGCCTGAACCACCTGCCGAGCTCGATGGAACCACCTGCCGGACACGCCAAAATCACCTGCGGGGTACACCAGAACCACTTGGAGAACTCTCCGGGATGACCTGCCGGGCATGCTGGAACCACCTCTCAGACGTACCAGAAGCACGTGGCAGACACCCCAGCACCACCTGCCGGACAGACCGCAACCACCTGCCGGACAGGCCGGAACCACCGGCTCGACCCGACGGAACCACCGCCGGACATGCAAAATCACCTGCCGGCTACGCCAGAACCACTTGGCGAACACTCCGGAATCACCTGCCGGGCATGCCGGAACCACCTCTCAGACATGCCAGAACCACGTGCCAATGACCCCGGAAGCACCTGTCGAGCACGCCGGAACCACCTGCTCGACTCGCCAGAACCACCTGCCGGACACGCCAAAATCACCTGCCGGCTACGCCACAACCACACGGCAGGCACTCCGGTATCAGCTGCCGGGCATGCCGGAACCACCTCTCAGAGGTGCCAGAACCACATGCCGGAGAGACTGGAAGCAACTGCCGAACTCGCCGGAAACACCTGCTGGACATGCCGGAACCACCTGCCTGACAGTCCAAAATCATATGCCGGCTATGCCAAAACCACTTGGTGGACGCTCCAGAATCTCCTGGAGGGCATGCCGGAACCACGTCATGGACAGACTGCAAACACATGCCAGACACGCCAGAACCACCTTCTCGAGTCGCCAGAACCACCTGCCGGACACGCCAACATCACCTGCCGGCTACGCCACAACCAGTTGGTGAACACTTCGGAATCACCTGCCGCGCTTGCCGGAACCACCTGCCGGTCACGCCAAAATCACCTGCCGGCTACGCCAGAACCACTCGGCAGAGACTCAGGAGCCACCTCCAGGACAGACCGGAATCACCTGCCGGACACGCCGGGACCACCTGCTTGACTCGCCAGAACCACCTGCCGGACACGCCAAAATCACCAGCCGGCTACTCCACAACCACTTGTCGGACACTCCAGAATCACCTGCCGGGCATGTGGGAACCACCTCTCAGAGGTGCCACAGCAACATGCTGGAGATTGCGGAAGCACCTGCTGAGAAGTCCGGAAGTTCCTGATCCACTCCACAGAACCACCTGCTGGACACACCAAAATGACCTGCCGGCTACGCCACAACCAGTTGGTGAACACTTCGGAATCAACTGCCAGGCTTGCTGGAAGCACCTGCTGGTCACGCCAATATCACCTGCCAGCTACGCCAGAACCGCTTGGCGGACACTCCGGAAACACCTGTCGGGCCTGCCAGAACCACATCTCAGACGTGCCAGAACCATGTGCCCGAGATGCCGGAACCACACCCCGAACAGACTGAAACCACCTGCCAGACCCGCCTGAACCACCTGCCGAGCACACTGGAACCACCTGCTCGACTCGCCGGAACCACCTACCTGACACGCAAAAACCACCGGCCGGGTATGCCAGAACCACTTGGTGGTCACTCCGGAATCATCTGCCAGACATGCCAGAAGCAGCTCTCAGACACACCAGAACAACCTGCCGGAGACGCCAGAAGCACCTGCTGAGCATGCCTGAGCCACCTGCTCGACTCGCAAGAAACACCTGCCAGACACGCCAAAATCACCTGCCTGCTACACCAGAAGCACTTGGCAGACAAGCCGGAATCACGTGAAGGGCATGCCGTCACAATCTCTCAGACGTGCCAGAACCTCGTGCCGGACACCCCAGAACACCCTGCCGGACAGACAGGAACCACCTGCCGGACACGCCGGAACCACCGGCGCGACTCGCCGGAACCACCCCCGGACATGCAAAATCACCTGCCCGCTACACCAGAACCACTTGGCGCACAAGCCGGAATCACGTGAAGGGCATGCTGGCACAACCTCACAGACGTGCCAGAACCTCCTGCCGGACACCTCAGAACCACCTGCCAGACAGACTGCAACCACCTGCCGGACACGCGGGAACCACCGGCTCGACCCGCCGGAACCACTGCCAGACATGCAAAATCACCTGCCGGCTACACCAGAACCACTTGGCAAACACTCCGGAATCACCTGAAGGGCATGCCGGAACCACCTCTCAGACATGCCAGAACCACGTGCCAATGACACCAGAAGCACCTGCCGAGCATGCCGGAACCACCTGCTCGACTCGCCAGAACCACCTGCCAGTCATGCAAAAATCACCTGCCGGCTTCGCCACAACCAGTTGGTGAACACTTCCCCATCACCTGCCGGGCTTGCTGGAACCACCTGCCGGTCACGTCAAAATCACCTGCCAACTACGCCAGAACCACTTGTCGACACTGCGGAAACACCTGTCGGGCCGGCCAGAACTACATCTCAGACGTGCCAGAACCTTGTGCGTGTGATGCCGGAACCACACCCCGAACAGACGGAAACCACCTGCCAGACCCGCCTGAACCACCTGCCGAGCACGCCGGAGCCACCTGTTCGACTCACCGGAAGCACCTGCCAGACAGGCCAAAATCAACAGCTGGCTATGCGAGAACCATCTGGCGGACAGTCCGGAATCACCTGCCGGGCATGCAGGAACCAACTCTCAGATGTAACGGAACCACGAGCCGGACACGCTGGAACCACGTCCTGGACAGACTGGAACCACCTGCCGAGCACTCCGGAACCACCTGCTCGACTCGCACGACCCACGTGCTGGACACGCCAAAATGAACTTTCGGCTACACCAAAACCACTTACCCGACACTCCAGAAGCACCTGCCTGGCATGCCAGAACCACCTCTCACACGTTCCAGAAGCACGTGCCGGACATGACGGAACGACCGATCGGACAGAACGGAACCACCTGCCAGACACGCCGGAACCACCTGTTGAACACGCCACAGCCACCTGCTCGACTCGCCGGATCCACCGGCCGGACAGGCCAATATCAACTGCTGGCTATGCCAGAACCACCTGGGGGACAGTCCGGAATCACCTGCCAGCCATGGCGGAACCACCTCTCAGATGTACAAGAACCACGTGCCGGACAAGCTGGAAACACTTACTGGACAGACTGGAACCACCTGCCGGCCACGCCTGAACCACCTGCCGAGCACGACGGAACCACCTGCCGGACACACCAAAATCACCTGCGGGGTACACCAGAACCACTTGGAGAACTCTCCGGGATGACCTGCCGGGCATGCTGGAACCACCTCTCAGACGTACCAGAAGCACGTGTCGGACACCCCAGCACCACCTGCCGGACAGACCGCAACCACCTGCCGGACAGGCCGGAACCACCGGCTCGACCCGACGGAACCACCGCCAGACATGCAAAATCACCTGCCGGCTACGCCAGAACCACTTGGCGAACACTCCGGAATCACCTGCCGGGCATGCCGGAACCACCTCTCAGACATGCCAGAACCACGTGCCAATGACCCCGGAAGCACCTGTCGAGCACACCGGAACCACCTGCTCGACTCGCCAGAACCACCTGCCGGACACGCCAAAATCACCTGCCGGCTACGCCACAACCACTCGGCAGGCACTCCGGTATCAGCTGCCGGGCATGCCGGAACCGCCTCTCAGAGGTGCCAGAACCACATGCCGGAGAGACTGGAAGCAACTGCCGAACTCGCCGGAAACACCTGCTGGACATGCCGGAACCACCTGCCTGACAGTCCAAAATCATATGCCGGCTATGCCAAAACCACTTGGTGGACGCTCCAGAATCTCCTGGAGGGCATGCCGGAACCACGTCATGGACAGACTGCAAACACCTGCCAGACACGCCAGAACCACCTTCTCGAGTCGCCAGAACCACCTGCCGGACACGCCAAAATCACCTGCCGGCTACGCCACAACCAGTTGGTGAACACTTCGGAATCACCTGCCGCGCTTGCCGGAACCACCTGCCGGTCACGCCAAAATCACCTGCCGAGTACGCCAGAAACACTTGGCGGACACTCCGGAATCACCTGCCGGGCATGCCAGAACCAGCTCTCAGAAACACCAGAACCACATGCTGGACACGCCGGAAGCACCTGCTGAGCATGCCTGAGCCACCTGCTCGACTCGCAAGAAACACCTGCCGGACACGCCAAAATCACCTGCCGAGTACGCCAGAACCACTTGGCGGACACTCCGGAATCACAGGTCGGGCATGCCAGAACCACCTCTCAGACTTGCCAGAACCATGTTCCGGACACGCCGGTACCACCTGCCGAGTATGCCGGAACCACCTGATCCACTCCCGAGGACCACCTGCTGGACACGCCAAAATCACCTGCTGGCTACGCCAGAACCACTCGGCAGACACTCCGGAATAACATGCCAGGCATGCCGGAACCACCTATTAGACATGCCAGAAGGACGTGTCGGACACGCCGGAAACACCTACCGGACAGACCGGAACCACCTGCCAGACATCCCGGAACCACCTGCCGAGCACGCCGGAGCTGCGTGCTCGATAGGCCGGAACCACCTGCCAGACAGGCCAAAATCAACAGCTGGCTATGCTAGAAACACCTGGCGGACAGTCCAAAATCACCTGCCTGGCATGCAGGAACCACCTCTCAGACGTAACAGAACCACGTTCCGGACACGCTGGAACCACATCCTGGACAGACTGGAACCACCTGCCGAGCTCGCCGGAACCACCTGCTCGACTGGCAGGACAATCGTGCCGGACACGCCAAAAGGAACTGCCGGCTACACCAGAACCACTTAACCGACACTCCAGAATCACCTGCCTGGCATGCCAGAACCACCTCTCAGACGTGCCAGAAGCACGTGCCGGACATGCCGGAACGACCTACGGGACAGACCGGAACCACCTGCCTGACATGCCGGAACCACCTGCCGAGCACGCCAGAGCCACCTGCTCCCCTTGCCGGAACCACCTGCCAGACAGGCCAAAATCAACAGCTGGCTGTGCGAGAACCACCTGGGGGACAGTCCGGAATCACCTGCCAGCCATGGCGGAACCACCTCTCAGACGTACCAGAACCACGTGCCGGACAATCTGGAAACACGTACTGGACAGACTGGAACCACCTGCCGGCCACGCCTGAACCACCTGCCGAGCACGACGGAACCACCTGCCGGACACGCCAAAATCACCTGCGGGCTACTCCACAACCACTTGGAGGACTCTCCGGGATGACCTGCCGGGCATGCTGGAACCACCTCTCAGACGTGCCAGAACCATGTGGCAGACAATCCGGAATCACCTGTTGGGCATGTGGAACCACCTCTGAGACGTACCAGAACCACCTGCCGGACACGCCAAAATCACCTGCCGGCTACGCCAGAACCACTTGGCGGACACTCCGGAATCACCTGAAGGGCATGCCGGAACCACCTCTCAGACATGCCAGAACCACGTGCCAATGACACCAGAAGCACCTGCCGAGCATGCCGGAACCACCTGCTCGACTCGCCAGAACCACCTGCCAGTCATGCAAAAATCACCTGCCGGCTTCGCCACAACCAGTTGGTGAACACTTCCCCATCACCTGCCGGGCTTGCTGGAACCACCTGACGGTCACGTCAAAATCACCTGCCAACTACGCCAGAACCACTTGTCGACACTGCGGAAACACCTGTCGGGCCGGCCAGAACTACATCTCAGACGTGCCAGAACCCTGTGCCTCTGATGCCGGAACCACGCCCCGAACAGACGGAAACCAACTGCCAGACCCGCCTGAACCACCTGCCGAGCACGCCGGAGCCACCTGTTCGACTCACCGGAAGCACCTGCCAGACAGGCCAAAATCAACAGCTGGCTATGCGAGAACCATCTGGCGGACAGTCCGGAATCACCTGCCGGGCATGCAGGAACCACCTCTCAGATGTAACGGAACCACGAGCCGGACACGCTGGAACCACGTCCTGGACAGACTGGAACCACCTGCCGAGCACTCCGGAACCACCTGCTCGACTCGCACGACCCACGTGCTGGACACGCCAAAATGAACTTTCGGCTACACCAGAACCACTTACCCGACACTCCAGAATCACCTGCCTGGCATGCCAGAACCACCTCTCACACGTTCCAGAAGCACGTGCCGGACATGCCGGAACGACCGATCGGACAGAACGGAACCACCTGCCAGACACGCCGGAACCACCTGCTGAACACGCCACAGCCACCTGCTCGACTCGCCGGATCCACTGGCCGGACAGGCCAATATCAACTGCTGGCTATGCCAGAACCACCTGGGGGACAGTCCGGAATCACCTGCCAGCCATGGCGGAACCACCTCTCAGACGTACAAGAACCACGTGCCGGACAAGCTGGAAACACTTACTGGACAGACTGGAACCACCTGCCGGCCACGCCTGAACCACCTGCCGAGCTCGATGGAACCACCTGCCGGACACGCCAAAATCACCTGCGGGGTACACCAGAACCACTTGGAGAACTCTCCGGGATGACCTGCCGGGCATGCTGGAACCACCTCTCAGACGTACCAGAAGCACGTGGCGGACACCCCAGCACCACCTGCCGGACAGACCGCAACCACCTGCCGGACAGGCCGGAACCACCGGCTCGACCCGACGGAACCACCGCCGGACATGCAAAATCACCTGCCGGCTACGCCAGAACCACTTGGCGAACACTCCGGAATCACCTGCCGGGCATGCCGGAACCACCTCTCAGACATGCCAGAACCACGTGCCAATGACCCCGGAAGCACCTGTCGAGCACGCCGGAACCACCTGCTCGACTCGCCAGAACCACCTGCCGGACACGCCAAAATCACCTGCCGGCTACGCCACAACCACTCGGCAGGCACTCCGGTATCAGCTGCCGGGCATGCCGGAACCACCTCTCAGAGGTGCCAGAACCACATGCCGGAGAGACTGGAAGCAACTGCCGAACTCGCCGGAAACACCTGCTGGACATGCCGGAACCACCTGCCTGACAGTCCAAAATCATATGCCGGCTATGCCAAAACCACTTGGTGGACGCTCCAGAATCTCCTGGAGGGCATGCCGGAACCACGTCATGGACAGACTGCAAACACATGCCAGACACGCCAGAACCACCTTCTCGAGTCGCCAGAACCACCTGCCGGACACGCCAAAATCACCTGCCGGCTACGCCACAACCAGTTGGTGAACACTTCGGAATCACCTGCCGCGCTTGCCGGAACCACCTGCCGGTCACGCCAAAATCACCTGCCGGCTACGCCAGAACCACTCGGCAGAGACTCAGGAGCCACCTCCAGGACAGACCGGAATCACCTGCCGGACACGCCGGGACCACCTGCTTGACTCGCCAGAACCACCTGCCGGACACGCCAAAATCACCAGCCGGCTACTCCACAACCACTTGTCGGACACTCCAGAATCACCTGCCGGGCATGTGGGAACCACCTCTCAGAGGTGCCACAGCAACATGCTGGAGATTGCGGAAGCACCTGCTGAGAAGGCCGGAAGTTCCTGATCCACTCCACAGAACCACCTGCTGGACACACCAAAATGACCTGCCGGCTACGCCACAACCAGTTGGTGAACACTTCGGAATCAACTGCCGGGCTTGCTGGAAGCACCTGCCGGTCACGCCAATATCACCTGCCAGCTACGCCAGAACCGCTTGGCGGACACTCCGGAAACACCTGTCGGGCCTGCCAGAACCACATCTCAGACGTGCCAGAACCATGTGCCCGAGATGCCGGAACCACACCCCGAACAGACTGAAACCACCTGCCAGACCCGCCTGAACCACCTGCCGAGCACACTGGAACCACCTGCTCGACTCGCCGGAACCACCTACCTGACACGCAAAAACCACCGGCCGGGTATGCCAGAACCACTTGGTGGTCACTCCGGAATCATCTGCCAGACATGCCAGAAGCAGCTCTCAGACACACCAGAACAACCTGCCGGAGACGCCAGAAGCACCTGCTGAGCATGCCTGAGCCACCTGCTCGACTCGCAAGAAACACCTACCAGACACGCCAAAATCACCTGCCTGCTACACCAGAAGCACTTGGCAGACAAGCCGGAATCACGTGAAGGGCATGCCGTCACAATCTCTCAGACGTGCCAGAACCTCGTGCCGGACACCCCAGAACACCCTGCCGGACAGACAGGAACCACCTGCCGGACACGCCGGAACCACCGGCGCGACTCGCCGGAACCACCCCCGGACATGCAAAATCACCTGCCCGCTACACCAGAACCACTTGGCGCACAAGACGGAATCACGTGAAGGGCATGCTGGCACAACCTCACAGACGTGCCAGAACCTCCTGCCGGACACCTCAGAACCACCTGCCAGACAGACTGCAACCACCTGCCGGACACGCGGGAACCACCGGCTCGACCCGCCGGAACCACTGCCAGACATGCAAAATCACCTGCCGGCTACACCAGAACCACTTGGCAAACACTCCGGAATCACCTGAAGGGCATGCCGGAACCACCTCTCAGACATGCCAGAACCACGTGCCAATGACACCAGAAGCACCTGCCGAGCATGCCGGAACCACCTGCTCGACTCGCCAGAACCACCTGCCAGTCATGCAAAAATCACCTGCCGGCTTCGCCACAACCAGTTGGTGAACACTTCCCCATCACCTGCCGGGCTTGCTGGAACCACCTGCCGGTCACGTCAAAATCACCTGCCAACTACGCCAGAACCACTTGTCGACACTGCGGAAACACCTGTCGGGCCGGCCAGAACTACATCTCAGACGTGCCAGAACCTTGTGCGTGTGATGCCGGAACCACACCCCGAACAGACGGAAACCACCTGCCAGACCCGCCTGAACCACCTGCCGAGCACGCCGGAGCCACCTGTTCGACTCACCGGAAGCACCTGCCAGACAGGCCAAAATCAACAGCTGGCTATGCGAGAACCATCTGGCGGACAGTCCGGAATCACCTGCCGGGCATGCAGGAACCACCTCTCAGATGTAACGGAACCACGAGCCGGACACGCTGGAACCACGTCCTGGACAGACTGGAACCACCTGCCGAGCACTCCGGAACCACCTGCTCGACTCGCACGACCCACGTGCTGGACACGCCAAAATGAACTTTCGGCTACACCAGAACCACTTACCCGACACTCCAGAATCACCTGCCTGGCATGCCAGAACCACCTCTCTCACGTTCCAGAAGCACGTGCCGGACATGCCGGAACGACCGATCGGACAGAACGGAACCACCTACCAGACACGCCGGAACCACCTGTTGAACACGCCACAGCCACCTGCTCGACTCGCCGGATCCACCGGCCGGACAGGCCAATATCAACTGCTGGCTATGCCAGAACCACCTGGGGGACAGTCCGGAATCACCTGCCAGCCATGGCGGAACCACCTCTCAGACGTACAAGAACCACGTGCCGGACAAGCTGGAAACACTTACTGGACAGACAGGAACCACCTGCCGGCCACGCCTGAACCACCTGCCGAGCACGACGGAACCACCTGCCGGACACGCCAAAATCACCTGCGGGGTACACCAGAACCACTTGGAGAACTCTCCGGGATGACCTGCCGGGCATGCTGGAACCACCTCTCAGACGTACCAGAAGCACGTGGCGGACACCCCAGCACCACCTGCCGGACAGGCCGCAACCACCTGCCGGACAGGCCGGAACCACCGGCTCGACCCGACGGAACCACCGCCAGACATGCAAAATCACCTGCCGGCTACGCCAGAACCACTTGGCGAACACTCCGGAATCACCTGCCGGGCATGCCGGAACCACCTCTCAGACATGCCAGAACCACGTGCCAATGACCCCGGAAGCACCTGTCGAGCACACCGGAACCACCTGCTCGACTCGCCAGAACCACCTGCCGGACACGCCAAAATCACCTGCCGGCTACGCCACAACCACTCGGCAGGCACTCCGGTATCAGCTGCCGGGCATGCCGGAACCACCTCTCAGAGGTGCCAGAACCACATGCCGGAGAGACTGGAAGCAACTGCCGAACTCGCCGGAAACACCTGCTGGACATGCCGGAACCACCTGCCTGACAGTCCAAAATCATATGCCGGCTATGCCAAAACCACTTGGTGGACACTCCAGAATCTCCTGGAGGGCATGCCGGAACCACGTCATGGACAGACTGCAAACACCTGCCAGACACGCCAGAACCACCTTCTCGAGTCGCCAGAACCACCTGCCGGACACGCCAAAATCACCTGCCAGCTACGCCACAACCAGTTGGTGAACACTTCGGAATCACCTGCCGCGCTTGCCGGAACCACCTGCCGGTCACGCCAAAATCACCTGCCGAGTACGCCAGAAACACTTGGCGGACACTCCGGAATCACCTGCCGGGCATGCCAGAACCAGCTCTCAGAAACACCAGAACCACATGCTGGACACGCCGGAAGCACCTGCTGAGCATGCCTGAGCCACCTGCTCGACTCGCAAGAAACACCTGCCGGACACGCCAAAATCACCTGCCGAGTACGCCAGAACCACTTGGCGGACACTCCGGAATCACAGGTCGGGCATGCCAGAACCACCTCTCAGACTTGCCAGAACCATGTTCCGGACACGCCGGTACCACCTGCCGAGTATGCCGGAACCACCTGATCCACTCCCGAGGACCACCTGCTGGACACGCCAAAATCACCTGCTGGCTACGCCAGAACCACTCGGCAGACACTCCGGAATAACCTGCCAGGCATGCCGGAACCACCTATTAGACATGCCAGAAGGACGTGTCGGACACGCCGGAAACACCTACCGGACAGACCGGAACCACCTGCCAGACATCCCGGAACCACCTGCCGAGCACGCCGGAGCTGCGTGCTCGATAGGCCGGAACCACCTGCCAGACAGGCCAAAATCAACAGCTGGCTATGCTAGAAACACCTGGCGGACAGTCCAAAATCACCTGCCTGGCATGCAGGAACCACCTCTCAGACGTAAGAGAACCACGTTCCGGACACGCTGGAACCACATCCTGGACAGACTGGAACCACCTGCCGAGCTCGCCGGAACCACCTGCTCGACTGGCAGGACAATCGTGCCGGACACGCCAAAAGGAACTGCCGGCTACACCAGAACCACTTAACCGACACTCCAGAATCACCTGCCTGGCATGCCAGAACCACCTCTCAGACGTGCCAGAAGCACGTGCCGGACATGCCGGAACGACCTACGGGACAGACCGGAACCACCTGCCTGACATGCCGGAACCACCTGCCGAGCACGCCAGAGCCACCTGCTCCCCTTGCCGGAACCACCTGCCAGACAGGCCAAAATCAACAGCTGGCTGTGCGAGAACCACCTGGGGGACAGTCCGGAATCACCTGCCAGCCATGGCGGAACCACCTCTCAGACGTACCAGAACCACGTGCCGGACAATCTGGAAACACGTACTGGACAGACTGGAACCACCTGCCGGCCACGCCTGAACCACCTGCCGAGCACGACGGAACCACCTGCCGGACACGCCAAAATCACCTGCGGGCTACTCCACAACCACTTGGAGGACTCTCCGGGATGACCTGCCGGGCATGCTGGAACCACCTCTCAGACGCGCCAGAACCATGTGGCAGACAGTCCGGAATCACCTGTTGGGCATGTGGAACCACCTCTGAGACGTACCAGAACCACCTGCCGGACACGCCAAAATCACCTGCCGGCTACGCCAGAACCACTTGGCGGACACTCCGGAATCACCTGCCGGGCATGCCAGCACAACCTCTCAGAAGTGCCAGAAGCACGTGCCGGACAGGCCGGAACCATCTCCCGGACAGACTGGAACCACAGGAAACACTCGCCGGAACCACCTGCTTGACTCACCGGTCCCACCTGCAGGACACACCAAAATCACCTGCCCGCTACACCAGAACCACTTGGCGCACAAGCCGGAATCACGTGAAGGGCATGCCGGCACAACCTCACAGACGTGCCAGAACCTCCTGCCGGACACCTCAGAACCACCTGCCAGACAGACTGCAACCACCTGCCGGACACGAGGGAACCACCGGCTCGACCCGCCGGAACCACTGCCAGACATGCAAAATCACCTGCCGGCTACACCAGAACCACTTGGCAAACACTCCGGAATCACCTGAAGGGCATGCCGGAACCACCTCTCAGACATGCCAGAACCACGTGCCAATGACACCAGAAGCACCTGCCGAGCATGCCGGAACCACCTGCTCGACTCGCCAGAACCACCTGCCAGTCATGCAAAAATCACCTGCCGGCTTCGCCACAACCAGTTGGTGAACACTTCCCCATCACCTGCCGGGCTTGCTGGAACCACCTGACGGTCACGTCAAAATCACCTGCCAACTACGCCAGAACCACTTGTCGACACTGCGGAAACACCTGTCGGGCCGGCCAGAACTACATCTCAGACGTGCCAGAACCCTGTGCCTCTGATGCCGGAACCACGCCCCGAACAGACGGAAACCACCTGCCAGACCCGCCTGAACCACCTGCCGAGCACGCCGGAGCCACCTGTTCGACTCACCGGAAGCACCTGCCAGACAGGCCAAAATCAACAGCTGGCTATGCGAGAACCATCTGGCGGACAGTCCGGAATCACCTGCCGGGCATGCAGGAACCACCTCTCAGATGTAACGGAACCACGAGCCGGACACGCTGGAACCACGTCCTGGACAGACTGGAACCACCTGCCGAGCACTCCGGAACCACCTGCTCGACTCGCACGACCCACGTGCTGGACACGCCCAAATGAACTTTCGGCTACACCAGAACCACTTACCCGACACTCCAGAATCACCTGCCTGGCATGCCAGAACCACCTCTCTCACGTTCCAGAAGCACGTGCCGGACATGCCGGAACGACCGATCGGACAGAACGGAACCACCTGCCAGACACGCCGGAACCACCTGCTGAACACGCCACAGCCACCTGCTCGAATCGCCGGATCCACTGGCCGGACAGGCCAATATCAACTGCTGGCTATGCCAGAACCACCTGGGGGACAGTCCGGAATCACCTGCCAGCCATGGCGGATCCACCTCTCAGACGTACAAGAACCATGTGCCGGACAAGCTCGAAACACTTACTGGAAAGACTGGAACCACCTGCCGGCCACGCCTGAACCACCTGCCGAGCTCGATGGAACCACATGCCGGACACGCCAAAATCACCTGCGGGGTACACCAGAACCACTTGGAGAACTCTCCGGGATGACCTGCCGGGCATGCTGGAACCACCTCTCAGACGTACCAGAAGCACGTGGCGGACACCCCAGCACCACCTGCCGGACAGACCGCAACCACCTGCCGGACAGGCCGGAACCACCGGCTCGACCCGACGGAACCACCGCCGGACATGCAAAATCACCTGCCGGCTACGCCAGAACCACTTGGCGAACACTCCGGAATCACCTGCCGGGCATGCCGGAACCACCTCTCAGACATGCCAGAACCACGTGCCAATGACCCCGGAAGCACCTGTCGAGCACGCCGGAACCACCTGCTCGACTCGCCAGAACCACCTGCCGGACACGCCAAAATCACCTGCCGGCTACGCCACAACCACTCGGCAGGCACTCCGGTATCAGCTGCCGGGCATGCCGGAACCACCTCTCAGAGGTGCCAGAACCACATGCCGGAGAGACTGGAAGCAACTGCCGAACTCGCCGGAAACACCTGCTGGACATGCCGGAACCACCTGCCTGACAGTCCAAAATCATATGCCGGCTATGCCAAAACCACTTGGTGGACGCTCCAGAATCTCCTGGAGGGCATGCCGGAACCACGTCATGGACAGACTGCAAACACCTGCCAGACACGCCAGAACCACCTTCTCGAGTCGCCAGAACCACCTGCCGGACACGCCAAAATCACCTGCCGTCTACGCCACAACCAGTTGGTGAACACTTCGGAATCACCTGCCGCGCTTGCCGGAACCACCTGCCGGTCACGCCAAAATCACCTGCCGGCTACGCCAGAACCACTCGGCAGAGACTCAGGAGCCACCTCCAGGACAGACCGGAATCACCTGCCGGACACGCCGGGACCACCTGCTTGACTCGCCAGAACCACCTGCCGGACACGCCAAAATCACCAGCCGGCTACTCCACAACCACTTGTCGGACACTCCAGAATCACCTGCCGGGCATGTGGGAACCACCTCTCAGAGGTGCCACAACAACATGCTGGAGATTGCGGAAGCACCTGCTGAGAAGGCCGGAAGTTCCTGATCCACTCCACAGAACCACCTGCTGGACACACCAAAATGACCTGCCGGCTACGCCACAACCAGTTGGTGAACACTTCGGAATCAACTGCCGGGCTTGCTGGAAGCACCTGCCGGTCACGCCAATATCACCTGCCAGCTACGCCAGAACCGCTTGGCGGACACTCCGGAAACACCTGTCGGGCCTGCCAGAACCACATCTCAGACGTGCCAGAACCATGTGCCCGAGATGCCGGAACCACACCCCGAACAGACTGAAACCACCTGCCAGACCCGCCTGAACCACCTGCCGAGCACACTGGAACCACCTGCTCGACTCGCCGGAACCACCTACCTGACACGCAAAAACCACCGGCCGGGTATGCCAGAACCACTTGGTGGTCACTCCGGAATCATCTGCCAGACATGCCAGAAGCAGCTCTCAGACACACCAGAACAACCTGCCGGAGACGCCAGAAGCACCTGCTGAGCATGCCTGAGCCACGTGCTCGACTCGCAAGAAACACCTGCCACACATGCCAAAATCACCTGCCGGCTACGTCAGAACCACTCGGCAGAGACACCGGAACCACCTCCAGGACAGACCGGAATCACCTGCCGGACACGCCGGAACCACCTGCTTGACTCGCCAGAACCACCTGCCGGACACGCCAAAATCACCTGCCAGCTACGCCAGAACCACTCGGCTGAGACTCCGGAACCACCTCCAGGACAGACCGGAATCACCTGCCGGACACGCCGGAACCACCTGCCGGACACGCCAAAATCACCTGCGGGCTACTCCACAACCACTTGGAGGACTCTCCGGGATGACCTGCCGGGCATGCTGGAACCACCTCTCAGACGCGCCAGAACCATGTGGCAGACAGTCCGGAATCATCTGTTGGGCAAGTGGAACCACCTCTGAGACGTACCAGAACCACCTGCCGGACACGCCAAAATCACCTGCCGGCTACGCCAGAACCACTTGGCGGACACTCCGGAGTCACCTGCCGGGCATGCCAGCACAACATCTCAGAAGTGCCAGAAGCACGTGCCGGACAGGCCGGAACCATCTCCCGGACAGACTGGAACCACAGGAAACACTCGCCGGAACCACCTGCTTGACTCACCGGTCCCACCTGCAGGACACACCAAAATCACCTGCCTGCTACACCAGAACCACTTGGCGCACAAGCCGGAATCACGTGAAGGGCATGCCGGCACAACCTCACAGACGTGCCAGAACCTCCTGCCGGACACCTCAGAACCACCTGCCAGACAGACTGCAACCACCTGCCGGACACGCGGGAACCACCGGCTCGACCCGCCGGAACCACTGCCACACATGCAAAATCACCTGCCGGCTACACCAGAACCACTTGGCAAACACTCCGGAATCACCTGCCGGGCATGCCCGAACCACCTCTCAGACATGCCAGAACCACGTGCCAATGACACCAGAAGCACCTGCCGAGCATGCCGGAACCACCTGCTCGACTCGCCAGAACCACCTGCCAGTCATGCAAAAATCACCTGCCGGCTTCGCCACAACCAGTTGGTGAACACTTCCCCATCACCTGCCGGGCTTGCTGGAACCACCTGCCGGTCATGTCAAAATCACCTGCCAACTACGCCAGAACCACTTGTCGACACTGCGGAAACACCTGTCGGGCCGGCCAGAACTACATCTCAGACGTGCCAGAACCTTGTGCGTGTGATGCCGGAACCACACCCCGAACAGACGGAGACCACCTGCCAGACCCGCCTGAACCACCTGCCGAGCACGCCGGAGCCACCTGTTCGACTCACCGGAAGCACCTGCCAGACAGGCCAAAATCAACAGCTGGCTATGCGAGAACCATCTGGCGGACAGTCCGGAATCACCTGCCGGGCATGCAGGAACCAACTCTCAGATGTAACGGAACCACGAGCCGGACACGCTGGAACCACATCCTGGACAGACTGGAACCACCTGCCGAGCACTCCGGAACCACCTGCTCGACTCGCACGACCCACGTGCTGGACACGCCAAAATGAACTTTCGGCTACACCAGAACCACTTACCCGACACTCCAGAATCACCTGCCTGGCATGCCAGAACCACTTCTCACACGTTGCAGAAGCACGTGCCGGACATGCCGGAACGACCCATCGGATAGAACGGAACCACCTGCCAGACACGCCGGAACCACCTGCTGAACACGCCACAGCCACCTGCTCGACTCGCTGGATCCACCGGCCGGACAGGCCAATATCAACTGCTGGCTATGCCAGAACCACCTGGGGGACAGTCCGGAATCACCTGCCAGCCATGGCGGAACCACCTCTCAGACGTACAAGAACCACGTGCCGGACAAGCTGGAAACACTTACTGGACAGACTGGAACCACCTGCCGGCCACGCCTGAACCACCTGCCGAGCACGATGGAACCACCTGCCGGACACGCCAAAATCACCTGCGGGGTACACCAGAACCACTTGGAGAACTCTCCGGGATGACCTGCCGGGCATGCTGGAACCACCTCTCAGACGTACCAGAAGCACGTGGCGGACACCCCAGCACCACCTGCCGGACAGACCGCAACCACCGGCTCGACACGCCGGAACCACCGCCGGACATGCAAAATCACCTGCCGGCTACGCCAGAACCACTTGGCGAACACTCCGGAATCACCTGCCGGGCATGCCGGAACCACCTCTCAGACATGCCAGAACCACGTGCCAATGACCCCGGAAGCACCTGCCGAGCACGCCGGAACCACCTGCTCGACTCGCCAGAAACACCTGCCGGACACGCCAAAATCACCTGCCGGCTATGCCACAACCACTCGGCAGACACTCCGGTATCAGCTGCCGGGCATGCCGGAACCACCTCTCAGAGGTGCCAGAACCACATGACGGAGAGACTGGAAGCAAATCCCGAACTCGCCGGAAACACCTGCTCGACTCGCCAGAACCACCTGCCGGACACGCCAAAATCACCTGCCGGCTACGCCAGAACCACTCGGCAGAGACTCCGGAACCACCTCCAGGACAGACCGGAATCACCTGCCGGACACGCCGGAACCACCTGCTCGACTCGCCAGAACCACCTGCCGGACACGCCAAAATCACCTGCCGGCTACGCCAGAACCACTCGGCAGAGACTCCGGAACCACCTCCAGGACAGACCGGAATCACCTGCCGGACACGCCGGGACCACCTGCTTGACTCGCCAGAACCACCTGTCGGACACGCCAAAATCACCAGCCGGCTACTCCACAACCACTTGTCGGACACTCCAGAATCACCTGCCGGGCATGTGGGAACCACCTCTCAGAGGTGCCACAACAACATGCTGGAGACTGCGGAAGCACCTGCTGAGAAGGCCGGAAGTTCCTGATCCACTCCACAGAACCACCTGCTGGACACGCCAAAATGACCTGCCGGCTACACCACAACCAGTAGGTGAACACTTCGGAATCAACTGCCGGGCTTGCTGGAAGCACCTGCCGGTCACGCCAATATCACTTGCCAGCTACGCCAGAACCGCTTGGCGGACACTCCGGAAACACCTGTCGGGGCCTGCCAGAACCACATCTCAGACGTGCCAGAACCATGTGCCCGAGATGCCGGAACCACACCCCGAACAGACGGAGACCACCTGCCAGACCCGTCTGAACCACCTGCCGAGCACGCCGGAGCCACCTGTTCGACTCACCGGAAGCACCTGCCAGACAGGCCAAAATCAACAGCTGGCTATGCTAGAAACACCTGGCGGACTGTCCAAAATCACCTGCCTGGCGTGCAGGAACCACCTCTCAGACGTAACAGAACCACGTTCCGGACACGCTGGAACCACATCCTGGACAGACTGGAACCACCTGCCGAGCTCGCCGGAACCACCTGCTCGACTGGCAGGACAATCGTGCCGGACACGCCAAAAGGAACTGCCGGCTACACCAGAACCACTTAACCGACACTCCAGAATCACCTGCCTGGCATGCCAGAACCACCTCTCAGACGTGCCAGAAGCACGTGCCGGACATGCCGGAACGAACTACGGGACAGACCGGAACCACCTGCCTGACATGCCGGAACCACCTGCCGAGCACGCCAGAGCCACCTGCTCCCCTTGCCGGAACCACCTGCCAGACAGGCCAAAATCAACAGCTGGCTGTGCGAGAACCACCTGGGGGACAGTCCGGAATCACCTGCCAGCCATGGCGGAACCACCTCTCAGACGTACCAGAACCACGTGCCGGACAATCTGGAAACACGTACTGGACAGACTGGAACCACCTGCCGGCCACGCCTGAACCACCTGCCGAGCACGACGGAACCACCTGCCGGACACGCCAAAATCACCTGCGGGCTACTCCACAACCACTTGGAGGACTCTCCGGGATGACCTGCCGGGCATGCTGGAACCACCTCTCAGACGCGCCAGAACCATGTGGCAGACAGTCCGGAATCACCTGTTGGGCATGTGGAACCACCTCTGAGACGTACCAGAACCACCTGCCGGACACGCCAAAATCACCTGCCGGCTACGCCAGAACCACTTGGCGGACACTCCGGAATCACCTGCCGGGCATGCCAGCACAACCTCTCAGAAGTGCCAGAAGCACGTGCCGGACAGGCCGGAACCATCTCCCGGACAGACTGGAACCACAGGAAACACTCGCCGGAACCACCTGCTTGACTCACCGGTCCCACCTGCAGGACACACCAAAATCACCTGCCCGCTACACCAGAACCACTTGGCGCACAAGCCGGAATCACGTGAAGGGCATGCCGGCACAACCTCACAGACGTGCCAGAACCTCCTGCCGGACACCTCAGAACCACCTGCCAGACAGACTGCAACCACCTGCCGGACACGAGGGAACCACCGGCTCGACCCGCCGGAACCACTGCCAGACATGCAAAATCACCTGCCGGCTACACCAGAACCACTTGGCAAACACTCCGGAATCACCTGAAGGGCATGCCGGAACCACCTCTCAGACATGCCAGAACCACGTGCCAATGACACCAGAAGCACCTGCCGAGCATGCCGGAACCACCTGCTCGACTCGCCAGAACCACCTGCCAGTCATGCAAAAATCACCTGCCGGCTTCGCCACAACCAGTTGGTGAACACTTCCCCATCACCTGCCGGGCTTGCTGGAACCACCTGACGGTCACGTCAAAATCACCTGCCAACTACGCCAGAACCACTTGTCGACACTGCGGAAACACCTGTCGGGCCGGCCAGAACTACATCTCAGACGTGCCAGAACCCTGTGCCTCTGATGCCGGAACCACGCCCCGAACAGACGGAAACCACCTGCCAGACCCGCCTGAACCACCTGCCGAGCACGCCGGAGCCACCTGTTCGACTCACCGGAAGCACCTGCCAGACAGGCCAAAATCAACAGCTGGCTATGCGAGAACCATCTGGCGGACAGTCCGGAATCACCTGCCGGGCATGCAGGAACCACCTCTCAGATGTAACGGAACCACGAGCCGGACACGCTGGAACCACGTCCTGGACAGACTGGAACCACCTGCCGAGCACTCCGGAACCACCTGCTCGACTCGCACGACCCACGTGCTGGACACGCCAAAATGAACTTTCGGCTACACCAGAACCACTTACCCGACACTCCAGAATCACCTGCCTGGCATGCCAGAACCACCTCTCTCACGTTCCAGAAGCACGTGCCGGACATGCCGGAACGACCGATCGGACAGAACGGAACCACCTGCCAGACACGCCGGAACCACCTGCTGAACACGCCACAGCCACCTGCTCGACTCGCCGGATCCACTGGCCGGACAGGCCAATATCAACTGCTGGCTATGCCAGAACCACCTGGGGGACAGTCCGGAATCACCTGCCAGCCATGGCGGAACCACATCTCAGACGTACAAGAACCATGTGCCGGACAAGCTGGAAACACTTACTGGACAGACTGGAACCACCTGCCGGCCACGCCTGAACCACCTGCCGAGCTCGATGGAACCACCTGCCGGACACGCCAAAATCACCTGCGGGGTACACCAGAACCACTTGGAGAACTCTCCGGGATGACCTGCCGGGCATGCTGGAACCACCTCTCAGACGTACCAGAAGCACGTGGCGGACACCCCAGCACCACCTGCCGGACAGACCGCAACCACCTGCCGGACAGGCCGGAACCACCGGCTCGACCCGACGGAACCACCGCCGGACATGCAAAATCACCTGCCGGCTACGCCAGAACCACTTGGCGAACACTCCGGAATCACCTGCCGGGCATGCCGGAACCACCTCTCAGACATGCCAGAACCACGTGCCAATGACCCCGGAAGCACCTGTCGAGCACGCCGGAACCACCTGCTCGACTCGCCAGAACCACCTGCCGGACACGCCAAAATCACCTGCCGGCTACGCCACAACCACTCGGCAGGCACTCCGGTATCAGCTGCCGGGCATGCCGGAACCACCTCTCAGAGGTGCCAGAACCACATGCCGGAGAGACTGGAAGCAACTGCCGAACTCGCCGGAAACACCTGCTGGACATGCCGGAACCACCTGCCTGACAGTCCAAAATCATATGCCGGCTATGCCAAAACCACTTGGTGGACGCTCCAGAATCTCCTGGAGGGCATGCCGGAACCACGTCATGGACAGACTGCAAACACCTGCCAGACACGCCAGAACCACCTTCTCGAGTCGCCAGAACCACCTGCCGGACACGCCAAAATCACCTGCCGGCTACGCCACAACCAGTTGGTGAACACTTCGGAATCACCTGCCGCGCTTGCCGGAACCACCTGCCGGTCACGCCAAAATCACCTGCCGGCTACGCCAGAACCACTCGGCAGAGACTCAGGAGCCACCTCCAGGACAGACCGGAATCACCTGCCGGACACGCCGGGACCACCTGCTTGACTCGCCAGAACCACCTGCCGGACACGCCAAAATCACCAGCCGGCTACTCCACAACCACTTGTCGGACACTCCAGAATCACCTGCCGGGCATGTGGGAACCACCTCTCAGAGGTGCCACAACAACATGCTGGAGATTGCGGAAGCACCTGCTGAGAAGGCCGGAAGTTCCTGATCCACTCCACAGAACCACCTGCTGGACACACCAAAATGACCTGCCGGCTACGCCACAACCAGTTGGTGAACACTTCGGAATCAACTGCCGGGCTTGCTGGAAGCACCTGCCGGTCACGCCAATATCACCTGCCAGCTACGCCAGAACCGCTTGGCGGACACTCCGGAAACACCTGTCGGGCCTGCCAGAACCACATCTCAGACGTGCCAGAACCATGTGCCCGAGATGCCGGAACCACACCCCGAACAGACTGAAACCACCTGCCAGACCCGCCTGAACCACCTGCCGAGCACACTGGAACCACCTGCTCGACTCGCCGGAACCACCTACCTGACACGCAAAAACCACCGGCCGGGTATGCCAGAACCACTTGGTGGTCACTCCGGAATCATCTGCCAGACATGCCAAAAGCAGCTCTCAGACACACCAGAACAACCTGCCGGAGACGCCAGAAGCACCTGCTGAGCATGCCTGAGCCACGTGCTCGACTCGCAAGAAACACCTGCCACACATGCCAAAATCACCTGCCAGCTACGTCAGAACCACTCGGCAGAGACACCGGAACCACCTCCAGGTCAGACCGGAATCACCTGCCGGACACGCCGGAACCACCTGCTTGACTCGCCAGAACCACCTGCCGGACACGCCAAAATCACCTGCCGGCTACGCCAGAACCACTTGGCGGACACTCCGGAGTCACCTGCCGGGCATGCCAGCACAGCATCTCAGAAGTGCCAGAAGCACGTGCCGGACAGGCCGGAACCATCTCCCGGACAGACTGGAACCACAGGAAACACTCGCCGGAACCACCTGCTTGACTCACCGGTCCCACCTGCAGGACACACCAAAATCACCTGCCCGCTACACCAGAACCACTTGGCGCACAAGCCGGAATCACGTGAAGGGCATGCCGGCACAACCTCACAGACGTGCCAGAACCTCCTGCCGGACACCTCAGAACCACCTGCCAGACAGACTGCAACCACCTGCCGGACACGCGGGAACCACCGGCTCGACCCGCCGGAACCACTGCCACACATGCAAAATCACCTGCCGGCTACACCAGAACCACTTGGCAAACACTCCGGAATCACCTGCCGGGCATGCCCGAACCACCTCTCAGACATGCCAGAACCACGTGCCAATGACACCAGAAGCACCTGCCGAGCATGCCGGAACCACCTGCTCGACTCGCCAGAACCACCTGCCAGTCATGCAAAAATCACCTGCCGGCTTCGCCACAACCAGTTGGTGAACACTTCCCCATCACCTGCCGGGCTTGCTGGAACCACCTGCCGGTCATGTCAAAATCACCTGCCAACTACGCCAGAACCACTTGTCGACACTGCGGAAACACCTGTCGGGCCGGCCAGAACTACATCTCAGACGTGCCAGAACCTTGTGCGTGTGATGCCGGAACCACACCCCGAACAGACGGAGACCACCTGCCAGACCCGCCTGAACCACCTGCCGAGCACGCCGGAGCCACCTGTTCGACTCACCGGAAGCACCTGCCAGACAGGCCAAAATCAACAGCTGGCTATGCGAGAACCATCTGGCGGACAGTCCGGAATCACCTGCCGGGCATGCAGGAACCAACTCTCAGATGTAACGGAACCACGAGCCGGACACGCTGGAACCACATCCTGGACAGACTGGAACCACCTGCCGAGCACTCCGGAACCACCTGCTCGACTCGCACGACCCACGTGCTGGACACGCCAAAATGAACTTTCGGCTACACCAGAACCACTTACCCGACACTCCAGAATCACCTGCCTGGCATGCCAGAACCACTTCTCACACGTTGCAGAAGCACGTGCCGGACATGCCGGAACGACCCATCGGACAGAACGGAACCACCTGCCAGACACGCCGGAACCACCTGCTGAACACGCCACAGCCACCTGCTCGACTCGCTGGATCCACCGGCCGGACAGGCCAATATCAACTGCTGGCTATGCCAGAACCACCTGGGGGACAGTCCGGAATCACCTGCCAGCCATGGCGGAACCACCTCTCAGACGTACAAGAACCACGTGCCGGACAAGCTGGAAACACTTACTGGACAGACTGGAACCACCTGCCGGCCACGCCTGAACCACCTGCCGAGCACGATGGAACCACCTGCCGGACACGCCAAAATCACCTGCGGGGTACACCAGAACCACTTGGAGAACTCTCCGGGATGACCTGCCGGGCATGCTGGAACCACCTCTCAGACGTACCAGAAGCACGTGGCGGACACCCAGGCACCACCTGCCGGACAGACCGCAACCACCGGCTCGACACGCCGGAACCACCGCCGGACATGCAAAATCACCTGCCGGCTACGCCAGAACCACTTGGCGAACACTCCGGAATCACCTGCCGGGCATGCCGGAACCACCTCTCAGACATGCCAGAAACACGTGCCAATGACCCCGGAAGCACCTGCCGAGCACGCCGGAACCACCTGCTCGACTCGCCAGAAACACCTGCCGGACACGCCAAAATCACCTGCCGGCTATGCCACAACCACTCGGCAGACACTCCGGTATCAGCTGCCGGGCATGCCGGAACCACCTCTCAGAGGTGCCAGAACCACATGACGGAGAGACTGGAAGCAAATCCCGAACTCGCCGGAAACACCTGCTCGACTCGCCAGAACCACCTGCCGGACACGCCAAAATCACCTGCCGGCTACGCCAGAACCACTCGGCAGAGACTCCGGAACCACCTCCAGGACAGACCGGAATCACCTGCCGGACACGCCGGAACCACCTGCTCGACTCGCCAGAACCACCTGCCGGACACGCCAAAATCACCTGCCGGCTACGCCAGAACCACTCGGCAGAGACTCCGGAACCACCTCCAGGACAGACCGGAATCACCTGCCGGACACGCCGGGACCACCTGCTTGACTCGCCAGAACCACCTGTCGGACACGCCAAAATCACCAGCCGGCTACTCCACAACCACTTGTCGGACACTCCAGAATCACCTGCCGGGCATGTGGGAACCACCTCTCAGAGGTGCCACAACAACATGCTGGAGACTGCGGAAGCACCTGCTGAGAAGGCCGGAAGTTCCTGATCCACTCCACAGAACCACCTGCTGGACACGCCAAAATGACCTGCCGGCTACACCACAACCAGTAGGTGAACACTTCGGAATCAACTGCCGGGCTTGCTGGAAGCACCTGCCGGTCACGCCAATATCACTTGCCAGCTACGCCAGAACCGCTTGGCGGACACTCCGGAAACACCTGTCGGGCCTGCCAGAACCACATCTCAGACGTGCCAGAACCATGTGCCCGAGATGCCGGAACCACACCCCGAACAGACGGAGACCACCTGCCAGACCCGTCTGAACCACCTGCCGAGCACGCCGGAGCCACCTGTTCGACTCACCGGAAGCACCTGCCAGACAGGCCAAAATCAACAGCTGGCTATGCTAGAAACACCTGGCGGACTGTCCAAAATCACCTGCCTGGCGTGCAGGAACAACCTCTCAGACGTAACAGAACCACGTTCCGGACACGCTGGAACCACATCCTGGACAGACTGGAACCACCTGCCGAGCTCGCCGGAACCACCTGCTCGACTGGCAGGACAATCGTGCCGGACACGCCAAAAGGAACTGCCGGCTACACCAGAACCACTTAACCGACACTCCAGAATCACCTGCCTGGCATGCCAGAACCACCTCTCAGACGTGCCAGAAGCACGTGCCGGACATGCCGGAACGAACTACGGGACAGACCGGAACCACCTGCCTGACATGCCGGAACCACCTGCCGAGCACGCCAGAGCCACCTGCTCCCCTTGCCGGAACCACCTGCCAGACAGGCCAAAATCAACAGCTGGCTGTGCGAGAACCACCTGGGGGACAGTCCGGAATCACCTGCCAGCCATGGCGGAACCACCTCTCAGACGTACCAGAACCACGTGCCGGACAATCTGGAAACACGTACTGGACAGACTGGAACCACCTGCCGGCCACGCCTGAACCACCTGCCGAGCATGATGGAACCACCTGCCGGACATGCCAAAATCACCTGCCGGCTACACCAGAACCACTTGGAGAACTCTCCGGGATGACCTGCCGGGCATGCTGGAACCACCTCTCAGACGTACCAGAAGCACGTGGCGGACAACCCAGCACCACCTGCCGGACAGACCGCAACCACCTGCCGGACAGGCCGGAACCACCGGCTCGACACGCCGGAACCACCGCCGGACATGCAAAATCACCTGCCGGCTACGCCAGAACCACTTGGCGAACACTCCGGAATCACCTGCCGGGCATGCCGGAACCACCTCTCAGACATGCCAGAACCACGTGCCAATGACCCCGGAAGCACCCGCCGAGCATGCCGGAACCACCTGCTCGACTCGCCAGAACCACCTGACGGACACGCAAAAATCACCTGCCGGCTATGCCACAACCACTCGGCAGGCACTCTGGTATCAGCTGCCGGGCATGCCGGAACCACCTCTCAGAGGTGCCAGAACCACATGCCGGAGAGACTGGAAGCAACTGCCGAACTCGCCGGAAACACCTGCTGGACATGCCGGAACCAGCTGCCTGACAGTCCAAAATCATATGCCGGCTATGCCAAAACCACTTGGTGGACACTCCAGAATCACCTGGAGGGCATGCCGGAACCACGTCATGGACAGACTGCAAACACCTGCCGGACACGCAGGAAGCACCTGCTCGACTCGCCAGAACCACCTGCCGGACACGCCAAAATCACCTGCCGGCTACGCCAGAACCACTCGGCAGAGACTCCGGAACCACCTCCAGGACAGACCGGAATCACCTGCCGGACACGCCGGGACCACCTGCTTGACTAGCCAGAACCTCCTTCCGGACACGCCAAAATCACCAGCCGGCTACTCCACAACCACTTGTCGGACACTCCAGAATCACCTGCCGGGCATGTGGGAACCACCTCTCAGAGGTGCCACAACAACATGCTGGAGACTGCGGAAGCACCTGCTGAGAAGCCCGGAAGTTCCTGATCCACTCCACAGAACCACCTGCTGGACACGCCAAAATCACCTGCCGGCTACGCCACAACCAGTTGGTGAACACTTCGGAATCAACTGCCGGGCTTGCTGGAAGCACCTGCCGGTCACGCCAATATCACCTGCCAGCTACGCCAGAACCGCTTGGCGGACACTCCGGAAACACCTGTCGGGCCTGCCAGAACCACATCTCAGACGTGCCAGAACCATGTGCCCGAGATGCCGGAACCACACCCCGAACAGACTGAAACCACCTGCCAGACCCGCCTGAACCACCTGCCGAGCACACTGGAACCACCTGCTCGACTCGCCGGAACCACCTAACTGACACGCAAAAACCACCGGCCGGGTATGCCAGAACCACTTGGTGGTCACTCCGGAATCATCTGCCAGACATGCCAGAAGCAGCTCTCAGACACACCAGCACAACCTGCCGGAGACGCCAGAAGCACCTGCTGAGCATGCCTGAGCCACCTGCTCGACTCGCAAGAAACACCTGCCAGACACGCCAAAATCACCTGCCTGCTACACCAGAAGCACTTGGCAGACAAGCCGGAATCAGGTGAAGGGCATGCCGTCACAATCTCTCAGACGTGCCAGAACCTCGTGCCGGACACCCCAGAACACCCTGCCGGACAGACCGGAACCACCTGCCGGACACGCCGGAACCACCGGCGCGACTCGCCGGAACCACCCCCGGACATGCAAAATCTCCTGCCGGCTACGCCAGAAACACTTGGCGAACACACCGGAATCACCTGCCGGGCATGTCGGAAGCACCTCTCAGACATGTCAGAACCACGTGCCAAGGACACCGGAAGCACCTGCCGAGCACGCCGGAACCACCTGCTCGACTCGCCAGAACCACCTGCCGCACAAGCCAAAATCACCTGCCAGGTATGCCAGAACCACTTTGTGGACACTCCGAAATCATCTGCCGGACATGCCAGAACCAGCTCTCAGACACCCCAGAACCACATGCCGGACACGCCGGAAGCACCTGCTGAGCATGCCTGAGCCACCTGCTCGACTCGCAAGAAACACCTGCCGGACACGCCAAAATCACCTGCCGAGTACGCCAGAACCACTTGGCGGACACTCCGGAATCACAGGTCGGGCATGCCGGAACCACCTCTCAGACTTGCCAGAACCATGTTCCGGACACGCCGGTACCACCTGCCGAGTATGCCGGAACCACCTGATCCACTCCCGAGGACCACCTGCTGGACACGCCAAAATCACCTGCTGGCTACGCCAGAACCACTCGGCAGACACTCCGGAATAAGCTGCCGGGCATGCCGGAACCACCTCTTAGACATGCAAGAAGGACGTGTCGGACACGCCGGAAACACCTACCGGACAGACCGGAACCACCTGCCAGACATCCCGGAACCACCTGCCGAGCACGCCGGAGCCGCCTGCTCGATAGGCCGGAACCACCTGCCAGACAGGCCAAAATCAACAGCTGGCTATGCTAGAAACACCTGGCGGACTGTCCAAAATCACCTGCCTGGCGTGCAGGAACCACCTCTCAGACGTAACAGAACCACGTTCCGGACACGCTGGAACCACATCCTGGACAGACTGGAACCACCTGCCGAGCTCGCCGGAACCACCTGCTCGACTGGCAGGACAATCGTGCCGGACACGCCAAAAGGAACTTTCGGCTACACCAGAACCACTTAACCGACACTCCAGAATCACCTGCCTGGCATGCCAGAACCACCTCTCACACGTTCCAGAAGCACGTGCCGGACATGCCGGAACGACCGATCGGACAGAACGGAACCACCTGCCAGACACGCCGGAACCACCTGCTGAACACGCCACAGCCACCTGCTCGACTCGCCGGATCCACCGGCCGGACAGGCCAATATCAACTGCTGGCTATGCCAGAACCACCTGGGGGACAGTCCGGAATCACCTGCCAGCCATGGCGGAACCACCTCTCAGACGTACAAGAACCGCGTGCCGGACAAGCTGGAAACACTTACTGGACAGACTGGAACCACCTGCCGGCCACGCCTGAACCACCTGCCGAGCACGATGGAACCACCTGCCGGACACGCCAAAATCACCTGCGGGCTACACCAGAACCACTTGGAGAACTCTCCGGGATGACCTGCCGGGCATGCTGGAACCACCTCTCAGACGTACCAGAAGCACGTGGCGGACACCCCAGCACCACCTGCCGGACAGACCGCAACCACCTGCCGGACAGGCCGGAACCACCGGCTCGACCCGACGGAACATGCAAAATCACCTGCCGGCTACGCCAGAACCACTTGGCGAACACTCCGGAATCACCTGACGGGCATGCCGGAACCACCTCTCAGACATGCCAGAACCACGTGCCAATGACCCCGGAAGCACCCGCCGAGCACGCCGGAACCACCTGCCGAGCACGACGGAACCACCTGCCGGACACGCCAAAATCACCTGCGGGCTACTCCACAACCACTTGGAGGACTCTCCGGGATGACCTGCCGGGCATGCTGGAACCACCTCTCAGACGCGCCAGAACCATGTGGCAGACAGTCCGGAATCACCTGTTGGGCAAGTGGAACCACCTCTGAGACGTACCAGAACCAACTGCCGGACACGCCAAAATCACCTGCCGGCTACGCCAGAACCACTTGGCGGACACTCCGGAATCAGCTGCCGGGCATGCCAGCACAACCTCTCAGAAGTGCCAGAAGCACGTGCCGGACAGGCTGGAACCATCTCCCGGACAGACTGGAACCACAGGAAACACTCGCCGGAACCACCTGCTTGACTCACCGGTCCCACCTGCAGGACACACCAAAATCACCTGCCTGCTACACCAGAACCACTTGGGGCACAAGCCGGAATCACGTGAAGGGCATGCCGGCACAACCTCACAGACGTGCCAGAACCTCCTGCCGGACACCTCAGAACCACCTGCCAGACAGACTGCAACCACCTGCCGGACACGCGGGAACCACCGGCACGACCCGCCGGAACCACTGCCAGACATGCAAAATCACCTGCCGGCTACACCAGAACCACTTGGCAAACACTCCGGAATCACCTGCCGGGCATGCCGGAACCACCTGTCAGACATGCCAGAACCACGTGCCAATGACACCAGAAGCACCTGCCGAGCATGCCGGAACCACCTGCTCGACTCGCCAGAACCACCTGCCGGACACGCCAAAATCACCTGCCGGCTACGCCACAACCACTCGGCAGACACTCCGGTATCAGCTGCCGGGCATGCCGGAACCACCTCTCAGAGGTGCCGGAACCACATGACAGAGAGACTGGAAGCAACTGCCGAACTCGCCGGAAACACCTGCTGGACATGCCGGAACCACCTACCTGACAGTCCAAAATCATATGCCGGCTATGCCAAAACCACTTGGTGGACACTCCAGAATCACCTGGAGGGCATGCCGGAACCACATCATGGACAGACTGCAAACACCTGCCGGACACGCCGGAAGCACCTGCTCGACTCGCCAGAACCACCTGCCGGACATGCCAAAATCACCTGCCGGCTACGCCAGAACCAATCGGCAGAGACTCAGGAGCCACCTCCAGGACAGACCGGAATCACCTGCCGGACACGCCGGGACCACCTGCTTGACTCGCCAGAACCACCTGCCGGACACGCCAAAATCACCAGCCGGCTACTCCACAACCACTTGTCGGACACTCCAGACTCACCTGCCGGGCATGTGGGAACCACCTCTCAGAGGTGCCACAACAACATGCTGGAGATTGCGGAAGCACCTGCTGAGAAGGCCGCAAGTTCCTGATCCACTCCACAGAACCACCTGCTGGACACACCAAAATGACCTGCCGGCTACGCCACAACCAGTTGGTGAACACTTCGGAATCAACTGCCGGGCTTGCTGGAAGCACCTGCCGGTCACGCCAATATCACCTGCCAGCTACGCCAGAACCGCTTGGCGGACACTCCGGAAACACCTGTCGGGCCTGCCAGAACCACATCTCAGACGTGCCAGAACCATGTGCCCGAGATGCCGGAACCACACCCCGAACAGACTGAAACCACCTGCCAGACCCGCCTGAACCACCTGCCGAGCACACTGGAACCACCTGCTCGACTCGCCGGAACCACCTACCTGACACGCAAAAACCACCGGCCGGGTATGCCAGAACCACTTGGTGGTCACTCCGGAATCATCTGCCAGACATGCCAGAAGCAGCTCTCAGACACACCAGAACAACCTGCCGGAGACGCCAGAAGCACCTGCTGAGCATGCCTGAGCCACCTGCTCGACTCGCAAGAAACACCTGCCAGACACGCCAAAATCACCTGCCTGCTACACCAGAAGCACTTGGCAGACAAGCCGGAATCACGTGAAGGGCATGCCGTCACAATCTCTCAGACGTGCCAGAACCTCGTGCCGGACACCCCAGAACACCCTGCCGGACAGACAGGAACCACCTGCCGGACACGCCGGAACCACCGGCGCGACTCGCCGGAACCACCCCCGGACATGCAAAATCACCTGCCGGCTACGCCAGAAACACTTGGCGAACACACCGGAATCACCTGCCGAGCACACCAGAACCACCTTCTCGACTCGCCAGAACCACCTGCCGCACACGCCAAAATCACCTGCCAGGTATGCCAGAACCACTTTGTGGACACTCCGAAATCATCTGCCGGACATGCCAGAACCAGCTCTCAGACACCCCAGAACCACATGCCGGACACGCCGGAAGCACCTGCTGAGTATGCCTGAGCCACCTGCTCGACTCGCAAGAAACACCTGCCGGACACGCCAAAATCACCTGCCGAGTACGCCAGAACCACTTGGCGGACACTCCGGAATCACAGGTCGGGCATGCCGGAACCACCTCTCAGACTTGCCAGAACCATGTTCCGGACACGCCGGTACCAACTGCCGAGTATGCCGGAACCACCTGATCCACTTCCGAGAACCACCTGCTGGACACGCCAAAATCACCTGCTGGCTACGCCAGAACCACTCGGCAGACACTCCGGAATAACCTGCCGGGCATGCCGGAACCACCTCTTAGACATGCCAGAAGGACGTGTCGGACACGCCGGAAACACCTACCGGACAGTCCGGAACCACCTGCCAGACATCCCGGAACCACCTGCCGAGCACGCCGGAGCCGCCTGCTCGATAGGCCGGAACCACCTGCCAGACAGGCCAAAATCAACAGCTGGCTATGCTAGAAACACCTGGCGGACAGTCCAAAATCACCTGCCTGGCATGCAGGAACCTCCTCTCAGACGTAACAGAACCACGTTCCGGACACGCTGGAACCACATCCTGGACAGACTGGAACCACCTGCCGAGCTCGCCGGAACCACCTGCTCGACTGGCAGGACAATCGTGCCGGACACGCCAAAAGGAACTGCCGGCTACACCAGAACCACTTAACCGACACTCCAGAATCACCTGCCTGGCATGCCAGAACCACCTCTCAGACGTGCCAGAAGCACGTGCCGGACATGCCGGGACGACCTATGGGACAGACCGGAACCACCTGCCTGACATGCCGGAACCACCTGCCGAGCACGCCAGAGCCACCTGCTCCCCTTGCCGGAACCACCTGCCAGACAGGCCAAAATCAACAGCTGGCTGTGCGAGAACCACCTGGGGGACAGTCCGGAATCACCTGCCAGCCATGGCGGAACCACCTCTCAGACGTACCAGAACCACGTGCCGGACAATCTGGAAACACGTACTGGACAGACTGGAACCACCTGCCGGCCACGCCTGAACCACCTGCCGAGCACGACAGAACCACCTGCCGGACACGCCAAAATCACCTGCGGGCTACTCCACAACCACTTGGAGGACTCTCCGGGATGACCTGCCGGGCATGCTGGAACCACCTCTCAGACGCGCCAGAACCATGTGGCAGACGGTCCGGAATCACCTGTTGGGCATGTGGAACCACCTCTGAGACGTACCAGAACCACCTGCCGGACACGCCAAAATCACCTGCCGGCTACGCCAGAACCACTTGGCGGACACTCCGGAATCACCTGCCGGGCATGCCAGCACAACCTCTCAGAAGTGCCAGAAGCACGTGCCGGACAGGCCGGAACCATCTCCCGGACAGACTGGAACCACAGGAAACACTCGCCGGAACCACCTGCTTGACTCACCGGTCCCACCTGCAGGACACACCAAAATCACCTGCCCGCTACACCAGAACCACTTGGCGCACAAGCCGGAATCACGTGAAGGGCATGCCGGCACAACCTCACAGACGTGCCAGAACCTCCTGCCGGACACCTCAGAACCACCTGCCAGACAGACTGCAACCACCTGCCGGACACGCGGGAACCACCGGCTCGACCCGCCGGAACCACTGCCAGACATGCAAAATCACCTGCCGGCTACACCAGAACCACTTGGCAAACAATCCGGAATCACCTGAAGGGCATGCCGGAACCACCTCTCAGACATGCCAGAACCACGTGCCAATGACACCAGAAGCACCTGCCGAGCATGCCGGAACCACCTGCTCGACTCGCCAGAACCACCTGCCAGTCATGCAAAAATCACCTGCCGGCTTCGCCACAACCAGTTGGTGAACACTTCCCCATCACCTGCCGGGCTTGCTGGAACCACCTGCCGGTCACGTCAAAATCACCTGCCAACTACGCCAGAACCACTTGTCGACACTGCGGAAACACCTGTCGGGCCGGCCAGAACTACATCTCAGACGTGCCAGAACCTTGTGCGTGTGATGCCGGAACCACACCCCGAACAGACGGAAACCACCTGCCAGACCCGCCTGAACCACCTGCCGAGCACGCCGGAGCCACCTGTTCGACTCACCGGAAGCACCTGCCAGACAGGCCAAAATCAACAGCTGGCTATGCGAGAACCATCTGGCGGACAGTCCGGAATCACCTGCCGGGCATGCAGGAACCACCTCTCAGATGTAACGGAACCACGAGCCGGACACGCTGGAACCACGTCCTGGACAGACTGGAACCACCTGCCGAGCACTCCGGAACCACCTGCTCGACTCGCACGACCCACGTGCTGGACACGCCAAAATGAACTTTCGGCTACACCAGAACCACTTACCCGACACTCCAGAATCACCTGCCTGGCATGCCAGAACCACCTCTCACACGTTCCAGAAGCACGTGCCGGACATGCCGGAACGACCGATCGGACAGAACGGAACCACCTGCCAGACACGCCGGAACCACCTGCTGAACACGCCACAGCCACCTGCTCGACTCGCCGGATCCACCGGCCGGACAGGCCAATATCAACTGCTGGCTATGCCAGAACCACCTGGGGGACAGTCCGGAATCACCTGCCAGCCATGGCGGAACCACCTCTCAGACGTACAAGAACCACGTGCCGGACAAGCTGGAAACACTTACTGGACAGACTGGAACCACCTGCCGGCCACTCCTGAACCACCTGCCGAGCACGACGGAACCACCTGCCGGACACGCCAAAATCACCTGCGGGGTACACCAGAACCACTTGGAGAACTCTCCGGGATGACCTGCCGGGCATGCTGGAACCACCTCTCAGACGTACCAGAAGCACGTGGCGGACACCCCAGCACCACCTGCCGGACAGACCGCAACCACCTGCCGGACAGGCCGGAACCACCGGCTCGACCCGACGGAACCACCGCCAGACATGCAAAATCACCTGCCGGCTACGCCAGAACCACTTGGCGAACACTCCGGAATCACCTGCCGGGCATGCCGGAACCACCTCTCAGACATGCCAGAACCACGTGCCAATGACCCCGGAAGCACCTGTCGAGCACGCCGGAACCACCTGCTCGACTCGCCAGAACCACCTGCCGGACACGCCAAAATCACCTGCCGGCTACGCCACAACCAGTTGGTGAACACTTCGGAATCACCTGCCGCGCTTGCCGGAACCACCTGCCGGTCACGCCAAAATCACCTGCGGGCTACGCCAGAACCACTCGGCAGAGACTCCGGAACCACCTCCAGGACAGACCAGAATCACCTGCCGGACACGCCGGAACCACCTGCTCGACTCGCCAGAGCCACCTGCCGGACACGCCAAAATCACCTGCCGGCTACGCCAGAACCACTCGGCAGAGACTCCGGAACCACCTCCAGGACAGACCGGAATCACCTGCCGGACACGCCGGGACCACCTGCTTGACTCGCCAGAACCACCTGCCGGACACGCCAAAATCACCAGCCGGCTACTCCACAACCACTTGTCGAACACTCCAGAATCACCTGCCGGGCATGTTGGAAGCACCTCTCAGACGCGCCAGAACCATGTGGCAGAGAGTCCGGAATCACCTGTTGGGCATGTGGAACCACCTCTGAGACGTACCAGAACCACCTGCCGGACACGCCAAAATCACCTGCCGGCTATGCCAGAACCACTTGGCGGACACTCCGGAATCACCTGCCGGGCATGCCAGAACCAGCTCTCAGAAACACCAGAACCACATGCTGGACACGCCGGAAGCACCTGCTGAGCATGCCTGAGCCACCTGCTCGACTCGTAAGAAACACCTGCCGGACACGCCAAAATCACCGGCCGAGTACGCCAGAACCACTTGGCGGACACTCCGGAATCACAGGTCGGGCATGCCAGAACCACCTCTCAGACTTGCCAGAACCATGGTCCAGACACGCCGGTACCACCTGCCGAGTATGCCGGAACCACCTGATCCACTCCCGAGGACCACCTGCTGGACACGCCAAAATCACCTGCTGGCTACGCCAGAACCACTCGGCAGACACTCCGGAATAACCTGCCAGGCATGCCGGAACCACCTATTAGACATGCCAGAAGGACGTGTCGGACACGCCGGAAACACCTACCGGACAGACCGGAACCACCTGCCAGACATCCCGGAACCACCTGCCGAGCACGCCGGAGCTGCGTGCTCGATAGGCCGGAACCACCTGCCAGACAGGCCAAAATCAACAGCTGGCTATGCTAGAAACACCTGGCGGACAGTCCAAAATCACCTGACTGGCATGCAGGAACCACCTCTCAGACGTAAGAGAACCACGTTCCGGACACGCTGGAACCACATCCTGGACAGACTGAACCACCTGCCGAGCTCGCCGGAACCACCTGCTCGACTGGCAGGACAATCGTGCCGGACACGCCAAAAGGAACTGCCGGCTACACCAGAACCACTTAACCGACACTCCAGAATCACCTGCCTGGCATGCCAGAACCACCTCTCAGACGTGCCAGAAGCACGTGCCGGACAGGCCGGGACGACCTACGGGACAGACCGGAACCACCTGCCTGACATGCCGGAACCACCTGCCGAGCACGCCAGAGCCACCTGCTCCCCTTGCCGGAACCACCTACCAGACAGGCCAAAATCAACAGCTGGCTGTGCGAGAACCACCTGGGGGACAGTCCGGAATCACCTGCCAGCCATGGCGGAACCACCTCTCAGACGTACCAGAACCACGTGCCGGACAATCTGGAAACACGTACTGGACAGACTGGAACCACCTGCCGGCCACGCCTGAACCACCTGCCGAGCACGACGGAACCACCTGCCGGACACGCCAAAATCACCTGCGGGCTACTCCACAACCACTTGGAGGACTCTCCGGGATGACCTGCCGGGCATGCTGGAACCACCTCTCAGACGCGCCAGAACCATGTGGCAGAGAGTCCGGAATCACCTGTTGGGCATGTGGAACCACCTCTGAGACGTACCAGAACCACCTGCCGGACACGCCAAAATCACCTGCCGGCTACGCCAGAACCACTTGGCGGACACTCCGGAATCACCTGCCGGGCATGCCAGCACAACCTCTCAGAAGTGCCAGAAGCACGTGCCGGACAGGCCGGAACCATCTCCCGGACAGACTGGAACCACAGGAAACACTCGCCGGAACCACCTGCTTGACTCACCGGTCCCACCTGCAGGACACACCAAAATCACCTGCCCGCTACACCAGAACCACTTGGCGCACAAGCCGGAATCACGTGAAGGGCATGCCGGCACAACCTCACAGACGTGCCAGAACCTCCTGCCGGACACCTCAGAACCACCTGCCAGACAGACTGCAACCACCTGCCGGACACGCGGGAACCACCGGCTCGACCCGCCGGAACCACTGCCACACATGCAAAATCACCTGCCGGCTACACCAGAACCACTTGGCAAACACTCCGGAATCACCTGCCGCGCATGCCGGAACCACCTCTCAGACATGCCAGAACCACGTGCCAATGACACCAGAAGCACCTGCCGAGCATGCCGGAACCACCTGCTCGACTCGCCAGAACCACCTGCCAGTCATGCAAAAATCACCTGCCGGCTTCGCCACAACCAGTTGGTGAACACTTCCCCATCACCTGCCGGGCTTGCTGGAACCACCTGCCGGTCACGTCAAAATCACCTGCCAACTACGCCAGAACCACTTGTCGACACTGCGGAAACACCTGTCGGGCCGGCCAGAACTACATCTCAGACGTGCCAGAACCTTGTGCGTGTGATGCCGGAACCACACCCCGAACAGACGGAAACCACCTGCCAGACCCGCCTGAACCACCTGCCGAGCACGCCGGAGCCACCTGTTCGACTCACCGGAAGCACCTGCCAGACAGGCCAAAATCAACAGCTGGCTATGCGAGAACCATCTGGCGGACAGTCCGGAATCACCTGCCGGGCATGCAGGAACCACCTCTCAGATGTAACGGAACCACGAGCCGGACACGCTGGAACCACGTCCTGGACAGACTGGAACCACCTGCCGAGCACTCCGGAACCACCTGCTCGACTCGCACGACCCACGTGCTGGACACGCCAAAATGAACTTTCGGCTACACCAGAACCACTTACCCGACACTCCAGAATCACCTGCCTGGCATGCCAGAACCACCTCTCACACGTTCCAGAAGCACGTGCCGGACATGCCGGAACGACCGATCGGACAGAACGGAACCACCTGCCTGACATGCCGGAACCACCTGCTGAACACGCCACAGCCACCTGCTCGACTCGCCGGATCCACCGGCCGGACAGGCCAATATCAACTGCTGGCTATGCCAGAACCACCTGGGGGACAGTCCGGAATCACCTGCCAGCCATGGCGGAACCACCTCTCAGACGTACAAGAACCACGTGCCGGACAAGCTCGAAACACTTACTGGACAGACTGGAACCACCTGCCGGCCACGCCTGAACCACCTGCCGAGCACGATGGAACCACCTGCCGGACACGCCAAAATCACCTGCGGGGTACACCAGAACCACTTGGAGAACTCTCCGGGATGACCTGCCGGGCATGCTGGAACCACCTCTCAGACGTACCAGAAGCACGTGGCGGACACCCCAGCACCACCTGCCGGACAGACCGCAACCACCTGCCGGACAGGCCGGAACCACCGGCTCGACCCGACGGAACCACCGCCAGACATGCAAAATCACCTGCCGGCTACGCCAGAACCACTTGGCGAACACTCCGGAATCACCTGCCGGGCATGCCGGAACCACCTCTCAGACATGCCAGAACCACGTGCCAATGACCCCGGAAGCACCTGTCGAGCACGCCGGAACCACCTGCTCGACTCGCCAGAACCACCTGCCGGACACGCCAAAATCACCTGCCGGCTACGCCACAACCACTCGGCAGGCACTCCGGTATCAGCTGCCGGGCATGCCGGAACCGCCTCTCAGAGGTGCCAGAACCACATGCCGGAGAGACTGGAAGCAACTGCCGAACTCGCCGGAAACACCTGCTGGACATGCCGGAACCACCTGCCTGACAGTCCAAAATCATATGCCGGCTATGCCAAAACCACTTGGTGGACGCTCCAGAATCTCCTGGAGGGCATGCCGGAACCACGTCATGGACAGACTGCAAACACCTGCCAGACACGCCAGAACCACCTTCTCGAGTCGCCAGAACCACCTGCCGGACACGCCAAAATCACCTGCCGGCTACGCCACAACCAGTTGGTGAACACTTCGGAATCACCTGCCGTGCTTGCCGGAACCACCTGCCGGTCACGCCAAAATCACCTGCCGGCTACGCCAGAACCACTCGGCAGAGACTCCGGAACCACCTCCAGGACAGACCAGAATCACCTGCCGGACACGCCGGAACCACCTGCTCGACTCGCCAGAGCCACCTGCCGGACACGCCAAAATCACCTGCCGGCTACGCCAGAACCACTCGGCAGAGACTCCGGAACCACCTCCAGGACAGACCGGAATCACCTGCCGGACACGCCGGGACCACCTGCTTGACTCGCCAGAACCACCTGCCGGACACGCCAAAATCACCAGCCGGCTACTCCACAACCACTTGTCGAACACTCCAGAATCACCTGCCGGGCATGTTGGAAGCACCTCTCAGACGCGCCAGAACCATGTGGCAGAGAGTCCGGAATCACCTGTTGGGCATGTGGAACCACCTCTGAGACGTACCAGAACCACCTGCCGGACACGCCAAAATCACCTGCCGGCTATGCCAGAACCACTTGGCGGACACTCCGGAATCACCTGCCGGGCATGCCAGAACCAGCTCTCAGAAACACCAGAACCACATGCTGGACACGCCGGAAGCACCTGCTGAGCATGCCTGAGCCACCTGCTCGACTCGCAAGAAACACCTGCCGGACACGCCAAAATCACCTGCCGAGTACGCCAGAACCACTTGGCGGACACTCCGGAATCACAGGTCGGGCATGCCAGAACCACCTCTCAGACTTGCCAGAACCATGGTCCGGACACGCCGGTACCACCTGCCGAGTATGCCGGAACCACCTGATCCACTCCCAAGGACCACCTGCTGGACACGCCAAAATCACCTGCTGGCTACGCCAGAACCACTCGGCAGACACTCCGGAATAACCTGCCAGGCATGCCGGAACCACCTATTAGACATGCCAGAAGGACGTGTCGGACACGCCGGAAACACCTACCGGACAGACCGGAACCACCTGCCAGACATCCCGGAACCACCTGCCGAGCACGCCGGAGCTGCGTGCTCGATAGGCCGGAACCACCTGCCAGACAGGCCAAAATCAACAGCTGGCTATGCTAGAAACACCTGGCGGACAGTCCAAAATCACCTGCCTGGCATGCAGGAACCACCTCTCAGACGTAAGAGAACCACGTTCCGGACACGCTGGAACCACATCCTGGACAGACTGAACCACCTGCCGAGCTCGCCGGAACCACCTGCTCGACTGGCAGGACAATCGTGCCGGACACGCCAAAAGGAACTGCCGGCTACACCAGAACCACTTAACCGACACTCCAGAATCACCTGCCTGGCATGCCAGAACCACCTCTCAGACGTGCCAGAAGCACGTGCCGGACATGCCGGAACGACCTACGGGACAGACCGGAACCACCTGCCTGACATGCCGGAACCACCTGCCGAGCACGCCAGAGCCACCTGCTCCCCTTGCCGGAACCACCTGCCAGACAGGCCAAAATCAACAGCTGGCTGTGCGAGAACCACCTGGGGGACAGTCCGGAATCACCTGCCAGCCATGGCGGAACCACCTCTCAGACGTACCAGAACCACGTGCCGGACAATCTGGAAACACGTACTGGACAGACTGGAACCACCTGCCGGCCACGCCTGAACCACCTGCCGAGCACGACGGAACCACCTGCCGGACACGCCAAAATCACCTGCGGGCTACTCCACAACCACTTGGAGGACTCTCCGGGATGACCTGCCGGGCATGCTGGAACCACCTCTCAGACGCGCCAGAACCATGTGGCAGACAGTCCGGAATCACCTGTTGGGCATGTGGAACCACCTCTGAGACGTACCAGAACCACCTGCCGGACACGCCAAAATCACCTGCCGGCTACGCCAGAACCACTTGGCGGACACTCCGGAATCACCTGCCGGGCATGCCAGCACAACCTCTCAGAAGTGCCAGAAGCACGTGCCGGACAGGCCGGAACCATCTCCCGGACAGACTGGAACCACAGGAAACACTCGCCGGAACCACCTGCTTGACTCACCGGTCCCACCTGCAGGACACACCAAAATCACCTGCCCGCTACAACAGAACCACTTGGCGCACAAGCCGGAATCACGTGAAGGGCATGCCGGCACAACCTCACAGACGTGCCAGAACCTCCTGCCGGACACCTCAGAACCACCTGCCAGACAGACTGCAACCACCTGCCGGACACGCGGGAACCACCGGCTCGACCCGCCGGAACCACTGCCAGACATGCAAAATCACCTGCCGGCTACACCAGAACCACTTGGCAAACAATCCGGAATCACCTGAAGGGCATGCCGGAACCACCTCTCAGACATGCCAGAACCACGTGCCAATGACACCAGAAGCACCTGCCGAGCATGCCGGAACCACCTGCTCGACTCGCCAGAACCACCTGCCAGTCATGCAAAAATCACCTGCCGGCTTCGCCACAACCAGTTGGTGAACACTTCCCCATCACCTGCCGGGCTTGCTGGAACCACCTGACGGTCACGTCAAAATCACCTGCCAACTACGCCAGAACCACTTGTCGACACTGCAGAAACACCTGTCGGGCCGGCCAGAACTACATCTCAGACGTGCCAGAACCTTGTGCGTGTGATGCCGGAACCACACCCCGAACAGACGGAAACCACCTGCCAGACCCGCCTGAACCACCTGCCGAGCACGCCGGAGCCACCTGTTCGACTCACCGGAAGCACCTGCCAGACAGGCCAAAATCAACAGCTGGCTATGCGAGAACCATCTGGCGGACAGTCCGGAATCACCTGCCGGGCATGCAGGAACCACCTCTCAGATGTAACGGAACCACGAGCCGGACACGCTGGAACCACGTCCTGGACAGACTGGAACCACCTGCCGAGCACTCCGGAACCACCTGCTCGACTCGCACGACCCACGTGCTGGACACGCCAAAATGAACTTTCGGCTACACCAGAACCACTTACCCGACACTCCAGAATCACCTGCCTGGCATGCCAGAACCACCTCTCACACGTTCCAGAAGCACGTGCCGGACATGCCGGAACGACCGATCGGACAGAACGGAACCACCTGCCTGACATGCCGGAACCACCTGCTGAACACGCCACAGCCACCTGCTCGACTCGCCGGATCCACCGGCCGGACAGGCCAATATCAACTGCTGGCTATGCCAGAACCACCTGGGGGACAGTCCGGAATCACCTGCCAGCCATGGCGGAACCACCTCTCAGACGTACAAGAACCACGTGCCGGACAAGCTCGAAACACTTACTGGACAGACTGGAACCACCTGCCGGCCATGCCTGAACCACCTGCCGAGCACGATGGAACCACCTGCCGGACACGCCAAAATCACCTGCGGGGTACACCAGAACCACTTGGAGAACTCTCCGGGATGACCTGCCGGGCATGCTGGAACCACCTCTCAGACGTACCAGAAGCACGTGGCGGACACCCCAGCACCACCTGCCGGACAGACCGCAACCACCTGCCGGACAGGCCGGAACCACCGGCTCGACCCGACGGAACCACCGCCAGACATGCAAAATCACCTGCCGGCTACGCCAGAACCACTTGGCGAACACTCCGGAATCACCTGCCGGGCATGCCGGAACCACCTCTCAGACATGCCAGAACCACGTGCCAATGACCCCGGAAGCACCTGTCGAGCACGCCGGAACCACCTGCTCGACTCGCCAGAACCACCTGCCGGACACGCCAAAATCACCTGCCGGCTACGCCACAACCACTCGGCAGGCACTCCGGTATCAGCTGCCGGGCATGCCGGAACCACCTCTCAGAGGTGCCAGAACCACATGCCGGAGAGACTGGAAGCAACTGCCGAACTCGCTGGAAACACCTGCTGGACATGCCGGAACCACCTGCCTGACAGTCCAAAATCATATGCCGGCTATGCCAAAACCACTTGGTGGACGCTCCAGAATCTCCTGGAGGGCATGCCGGAACCACGTCATGGACAGACTGCAAACACCTGCCAGACACGCCAGAACCACCTTCTCGAGTCGCCAGAACCACCTGCCGGACACGCCAAAATCACCTGCCGGCTACGCCACAACCAGTTGGTGAACACTTCGGAATCACCTGCCGCGCTTGCCGGAACCACCTGCCGGTCACGCCAAAATCACCTGCCGGCTACGCCAGAACCACTCGGCAGAGACTCCGGAACCACCTCCAGGACAGACCAGAATCACCTGCCGGACACGCCGGAACCACCTGCTCGACTCGCCAGAGCCACCTGCCGGACACGCCAAAATCACCTGCCGGCTACGCCAGAACCACTCGGCAGAGACTCCGGAACCACCTCCAGGACAGACCGGAATCACCTGCCGGACACGCCGGGACCACCTGCTTGACTCGCCAGAACCACCTGCCGGACACGCCAAAATCACCAGCCGGCTACTCCACAACCACTTGTCGAACACTCCAGAATCACCTGCCGGGCATGTTGGAAGCACCTCTCAGACGCGCCAGAACCATGTGGCAGAGAGTCCGGAATCACCTGTTGGGCATGTGGAACCACCTCTGAGACGTACCAGAACCACCTGCCGGACACGCCAAAATCACCTGCCGGCTATGCCAGAACCACTTGGCGGACACTCCGGAATCACCTGCCGGGCATGCCAGAACCAGCTCTCAGAAACACCAGAACCACATGCTGGACACGCCGGAAGCACCTGCTGAGCATGCCTGAGCCACCTGCTCGACTCGTAAGAAACACCTGCCGGACACGCCAAAATCACCGGCCGAGTACGCCAGAACCACTTGGCGGACACTCCGGAATCACAGGTCGGGCATGCCAGAACCACCTCTCAGACTTGCCAGAACCATGGTCCAGACACGCCGGTACCACCTGCCGAGTATGCCGGAACCACCTGATCCACTCCCGAGGACCACCTGCTGGACACGCCAAAATCACCTGCTGGCTACGCCAGAACCACTCGGCAGACACTCCGGAATAACCTGCCAGGCATGCCGGAACCACCTATTAGACATGCCAGAAGGACGTGTCGGACACGCCGGAAACACCTACCGGACAGACCGGAACCACCTGCCAGACATCCCGGAACCACCTGCCGAGCACGCCGGAGCTGCGTGCTCGATAGGCCGGAACCACCTGCCAGACAGGCCAAAATCAACAGCTGGCTATGCTAGAAACACCTGGCGGACAGTCCAAAATCACCTGACTGGCATGCAGGAACCACCTCTCAGACGTAAGAGAACCACGTTCCGGACACGCTGGAACCACATCCTGGACAGACTGAACCACCTGCCGAGCTCGCCGGAACCACCTGCTCGACTGGCAGGACAATCGTGCCGGACACGCCAAAAGGAACTGCCGGCTACACCAGAACCACTTAACCGACACTCCAGAATCACCTGCCTGGCATGCCAGAACCACCTCTCAGACGTGCCAGAAGCACGTGCCGGACAGGCCGGGACGACCTACGGGACAGACCGGAACCACCTGCCTGACATGCCGGAACCACCTGCCGAGCACGCCAGAGCCACCTGCTCCCCTTGCCGGAACCACCTACCAGACAGGCCAAAATCAACAGCTGGCTGTGCGAGAACCACCTGGGGGACAGTCCGGAATCACCTGCCAGCCATGGCGGAACCACCTCTCAGACGTACCAGAACCACGTGCCGGACAATCTGGAAACACGTACTGGACAGACTGGAACCACCTGCCGGCCACGCCTGAACCACCTGCCGAGCACGACGGAACCACCTGCCGGACACGCCAAAATCACCTGCGGGCTACTCCACAACCACTTGGAGGACTCTCCGGGATGACCTGCCGGGCATGCTGGAACCACCTCTCAGACGCGCCAGAACCATGTGGCAGAGAGTCCAGAATCACCTGTTGGGCATGTGGAACCACCTCTGAGACGTACCAGAACCACCTGCCGGACACGCCAAAATCACCTGCCGGCTACGCCAGAACCACTTGGCGGACACTCCGGAATCACCTGCCGGGCATGCCAGCACAACCTCTCAGAAGTGCCAGAAGCACGTGCCGGACAGGCCGGAACCATCTCCCGGACAGACTGGAACCACAGGAAACACTCGCCGGAACCACCTGCTTGACTCACCGGTCCCACCTGCAGGACACACCAAAATCACCTGCCCGCTACAACAGAACCACTTGGCGCACAAGCCGGAATCACGTGAAGGGCATGCCGGCACAACCTCACAGACGTGCCAGAACCTCCTGCCGGACACCTCAGAACCACCTGCCAGACAGACTGCAACCACCTGCCGGACACGCGGGAACCACCGGCTCGACCCGCCGGAACCACTGCCACACATGCAAAATCACCTGCCGGCTACACCAGAACCACTTGGCAAACACTCCGGAATCACCTGCCGGGCATGCCGGAACCACCTCTCAGACATGCCAGAACCACGTGCCAATGACACCAGAAGCACCTGCCGAGCATGCCGGAACCACCTGCTCGACTCGCCAGAACCACCTGCCAGTCATGCAAAAATCACCTGCCGGCTTCGCCACAACCAGTTGGTGAACACTTCCCCATCACCTGCCGGGCTTGCTGGAACCACCTGCCGGTCACGTCAAAATCACCTGCCAACTACGCCAGAACCACTTGTCGACACTGCGGAAACACCTGTCGGGCCGGCCAGAACTACATCTCAGACGTGCCAGAACCTTGTGCGTGTGATGCCGGAACCACACCCCGAACAGACGGAAACCACCTGCCAGACCCGCCTGAACCACCTGCCGAGCACGCCGGAGCCACCTGTTCGACTCACCGGAAGCACCTGCCAGACAGGCCAAAATCAACAGCTGGCTATGCGAGAACCATCTGGCGGACAGTCCGGAATCACCTGCCGGGCATGCAGGAACCACCTCTCAGATGTAACGGAACCACGAGCCGGACACGCTGGAACCACGTCCTGGACAGACTGGAACCACCTGCCGAGCACTCCGGAACCACCTGCTCGACTCGCACGACCCACGTGCTGGACACGCCAAAATGAACTTTCGGCTACACCAGAACCACTTACCCGACACTCCAGAATCACCTGCCTGGCATGCCAGAACCACCTCTCACACGTTCCAGAAGCACGTGCCGGACATGCCGGAACGACCGATCGGACAGAACGGAACCACCTGCCTGACATGCCGGAACCACCTGCTGAACACGCCACAGCCACCTGCTCGACTCGCCGGATCCACCGGCCGGACAGGCCAATATCAACTGCTGGCTATGCCAGAACCACCTGGGGGACAGTCCGGAATCACCTGCCAGCCATGGCGGAACCACCTCTCAGACGTACAAGAACCACGTGCCGGACAAGCTCGAAACACTTACTGGACAGACTGGAACCACCTGCCGGCCACGCCTGAACCACCTGCCGAGCACGATGGAACCACCTGCCGGACACGCCAAAATCACCTGCGGGGTACACCAGAACCACTTGGAGAACTCTCCGGGATGACCTGCCGGGCATGCTGGAACCACCTCTCAGACGTACCAGAAGCACGTGGCGGACACCCCAGCACCACCTGCCGGACAGACCGCAACCACCTGCCGGACAGGCCGGAACCACCGGCTCGACCCGACGGAACCACCGCCAGACATGCAAAATCACCTGCCGGCTACGCCAGAACCACTTGGCGAACACTCCGGAATCACCTGCCGGGCATGCCGGAACCACCTCTCAGACATGCCAGAACCACGTGCCAATGACCCCGGAAGCACCTGTCGAGCACGCCGGAACCACCTGCTCGACTCGCCAGAACCACCTGCCGGACACGCCAAAATCACCTGCCGGCTACGCCACAACCACTCGGCAGGCACTCCGGTATCAGCTGCCGGGCATGCCGGAACCACCTCTCAGAGGTGCCAGAACCACATGACGGAGAGACTGGAAGCAACTGCCGAACTCGCCGGAAACACCTGCTGGACATGCCGGAACCACCTGCCTGACAGTCCAAAATCATATGCCGGCTATGCCAAAACCACTTGGTGGACGCTCCAGAATCTCCTGGAGGGCATGCCGGAACCACGTCATGGACAGACTGCAAACACCTGCCAGACACGCCAGAACCACCTTCTCGAGTCGCCAGAACCACCTGCCGGACACGCCAAAATCACCTGCCGGCTACGCCACAACCAGTTGGTGAACACTTCGGAATCACCTGCCGTGCTTGCCGGAACCACCTGCCAGTCACGCCAAAATCACCTGCCGGCTACGCCAGAACCACTCGGCAGAGACTCCGGAACCACCTCCAGGACAGACCAGAATCACCTGCCGGACACGCCGGAACCACCTGCTCGACTCGCCAGAACCACCTGCCGGACACGCCAAAATCACCTGCCGGCTACGCCAGAACCACTCGGCAGAGACTCCGGAACCACCTCCAGGACAGACCGGAACCACCTGCCGGACACGCCAAAATCACCTGCCGGCTATGCCAGAACCACTTGGCGGACACTCCGGAATCACCTGCCGGGCATGCCAGAACCAGCTCTCAGAAACACCAGAACCACATGCTGGACACGCCGGAAGCACCTGCTGAGCATGCCTGAGCCACCTGCTCGACTCGCAAGAAACACCTGCCGGACACGCCAAAATCACCTGCCGAGTACGCCAGAACCACTTGGCGGACACTCCGGAATCACAGGTCGGGCATGCCAGAACCACCTCTCAGACTTGCCAGAACCATGTTCCGGACACGCCGGTACCACCTGCCGAGTATGCCGGAACCACCTGATCCACTCCCGAGGACCACCTGCTGGACACGCCAAAATCACCTGCTGGCTACGCCAGAACCACTCGGCAGACACTCCGGAATAACCTGCCAGGCATGCCGGAACCACCTATTAGACATGCCAGAAGGACGTGTCGGACACGCCGGAAACACCTACCGGACAGACCGGAACCACCTGCCAGACATCCCGGAACCACCTGCCGAGCACGCCGGAGCTGCGTGCTCGATAGGCCGGAACCACCTGCCAGACAGGCCAAAATCAACAGCTGGCTATGCTAGAAACACCTGGCGGACAGTCCAAAATCACCTGCCTGGCATGCAGGAACCACCTCTCAGACGTAACAGAACCACGTTCCGGACACGCTGGAACCACATCCTGGACAGACTGAACCACCTGCCGAGCTCGCCGGAACCACCTGCTCGACTGGCAGGACAATCGTGCCGGACACGCCAAAAGGAACTGCCGGCTACACCAGAACCACTTAACCGACACTCCAGAATCACCTGCCTGGCATGCCAGAACCACCTCTCAGACGTGCCAGAAGCACGTGCCGGACATGCCGGGACGACCTACGGGACAGACCGGAACCACCTGCCTGACATGCCGGAACCACCTGCCGAGCACGCCAGAGCCACCTGCTCCCCTTGCCGGAACCACCTGCCAGACAGGCCAAAATCAACAGCTGGCTGTGCGAGAACCACCTGGGGGACAGTCCGGAATCACCTGCCAGCCATGGCGGAACCACCTCTCAGACGTACCAGAACCACGTGCCGGACAATCTGGAAACACGTACTGGACAGACTGGAACCACCTGCCGGCCACGCCTGAACCACCTGCCGAGCACGACGGAACCACCTGCCGGACACGCCAAAATCACCTGCGGGCTACTCCACAACCACTTGGAGGACTCTCCGGGATGACCTGCCGGGCATGCTGGAACCACCTCTCAGACGCGCCAGAACCATGTGGCAGAGAGTCCAGAATCACCTGTTGGGCATGTGGAACCACCTCTGAGACGTACCAGAACCACCTGCCGGACACGCCAAAATCACCTGCCGGCTACGCCAGAACCACTTGGCGGACACTCCGGAATCACCTGCCGGGCATGCCAGCACAACCTCTCAGAAGTGCCAGAAGCACGTGCCGGACAGGCCGGAACCATCTCCCGGACAGACTGGAACCACAGGAAACACTCGCCGGAACCACCTGCTTGACTCACCGGTCCCACCTGCAGGACACACCAAAATCACCTGCCCGCTACACCAGAACCACTTGGCGCACAAGCCGGAATCACGTGAAGGGCATGCCGGCACAACCTCACAGACGTGCCAGAACCTCCTGCCGGACACCTCAGAACCACCTGCCAGACAGACTGCAACCACCTGCCGGACACGCGGGAACCACCGGCTCGACCCGCCGGAACCACTGCCACACATGCAAAATCACCTGCCGGCTACACCAGAACCACTTGGCAAACACTCCGGAATCACCTGCCGGGCATGCCGGAACCACCTCTCAGACATGCCAGAACCACGTGCCAATGACACCAGAAGCACCTGCCGAGCATGCCGGAACCACCTGCTCGACTCGCCAGAACCACCTGCCAGTCATGCAAAAATCACCTGCCGGCTTCGCCACAACCAGTTGGTGAACACTTCCCCATCACCTGCCGGGCTTGCTGGAACCACCTGACGGTCACGTCAAAATCACCTGCCAACTACGCCAGAACCACTTGTCGACACTGCGGAAACACCTGTCGGGCCGGCCAGAACTACATCTCAGACGTGCCAGAACCTTGTGCGTGTGATGCCGGAACCACACCCCGAACAGACGGAAACCACCTGCCAGACCCGCCTGAACCACCTGCCGAGCACGCCGGAGCCACCTGTTCGACTCACCGGAAGCACCTGCCAGACAGGCCAAAATCAACAGCTGGCTATGCGAGAACCATCTGGCGGACAGTCCGGAATCACCTGCCGGGCATGCAGGAACCACCTCTCAGATGTAACGGAACCACGAGCCGGACACGCTGGAACCACGTCCTGGACAGACTGGAACCACCTGCCGAGCACTCCGGAACCACCTGCTCGACTCGCACGACCCACGTGCTGGACACGCCAAAATGAACTTTCGGCTACACCAGAACCACTTACCCGACACTCCAGAATCACCTGCCTGGCATGCCAGAACCACCTCTCACACGTTCCAGAAGCACGTGCCGGACATGCCGGAACGACCGATCGGACAGAACGGAACCACCTGCCTGACATGCCGGAACCACCTGCTGAACACGCCACAGCCACCTGCTCGACTCGCCGGATCCACCGGCCGGACAGGCCAATATCAACTGCTGGCTATGCCAGAACCACCTGGGGGACAGTCCGGAATCACCTGCCAGCCATGGCGGAACCACCTCTCAGACGTACAAGAACCACGTGCCGGACAAGCTCGAAACACTTACTGGACAGACTGGAACCACCTGCCGGCCACGCCTGAACCACCTGCCGAGCACGATGGAACCACCTGCCGGACACGCCAAAATCACCTGCGGGGTACACCAGAACCACTTGGAGAACTCTCCGGGATGACCTGCCGGGCATGCTGGAACCACCTCTCAGACGTACCAGAAGCACGTGGCGGACACCCCAGCACCACCTGCCGGACAGACCGCAACCACCTGCCGGACAGGCCGGAACCACCGGCTCGACCCGACGGAACCACCGCCAGACATGCAAAATCACCTGCCGGCTACGCCAGAACCACTTGGCGAACACTCCGGAATCACCTGCCGGGCATGCCGGAACCACCTCTCAGACATGCCAGAACCACGTGCCAATGACCCCGGAAGCACCTGTCGAGCACGCCGGAACCACCTGCTCGACTCGCCAGAACCACCTGCCGGACACGCCAAAATCACCTGCCGGCTACGCCACAACCAGTTGGTGAACACTTCGGAATCACCTGCCGCGCTTGCCGGAACCACCTGCCGGTCACGCCAAAATCACCTGCGGGCTACGCCAGAACCACTCGGCAGAGACTCCGGAACCACCTCCAGGACAGACCAGAATCACCTGCCGGACACGCCGGAACCACCTGCTCGACTCGCCAGAGCCACCTGCCGGACACGCCAAAATCACCTGCCGGCTACGCCAGAACCACTCGGCAGAGACTCCGGAACCACCTCCAGGACAGACCGGAATCACCTGCCGGACACGCCGGGACCACCTGCTTGACTCGCCAGAACCACCTGCCGGACACGCCAAAATCACCAGCCGGCTACTCCACAACCACTTGTCGAACACTCCAGAATCACCTGCCGGGCATGTTGGAAGCACCTCTCAGACGCGCCAGAACCATGTGGCAGAGAGTCCGGAATCACCTGTTGGGCATGTGGAACCACCTCTGAGACGTACCAGAACCACCTGCCGGACACGCCAAAATCACCTGCCGGCTATGCCAGAACCACTTGGCGGACACTCCGGAATCACCTGCCGGGCATGCCAGAACCAGCTCTCAGAAACACCAGAACCACATGCTGGACACGCCGGAAGCACCTGCTGAGCATGCCTGAGCCACCTGCTCGACTCGTAAGAAACACCTGCCGGACACGCCAAAATCACCGGCCGAGTACGCCAGAACCACTTGGCGGACACTCCGGAATCACAGGTCGGGCATGCCAGAACCACCTCTCAGACTTGCCAGAACCATGGTCCAGACACGCCGGTACCACCTGCCGAGTATGCCGGAACCACCTGATCCACTCCCGAGGACCACCTGCTGGACACGCCAAAATCACCTGCTGGCTACGCCAGAACCACTCGGCAGACACTCCGGAATAACCTGCCAGGCATGCCGGAACCACCTATTAGACATGCCAGAAGGACGTGTCGGACACGCCGGAAACACCTACCGGACAGACCGGAACCACCTGCCAGACATCCCGGAACCACCTGCCGAGCACGCCGGAGCTGCGTGCTCGATAGGCCGGAACCACCTGCCAGACAGGCCAAAATCAACAGCTGGCTATGCTAGAAACACCTGGCGGACAGTCCAAAATCACCTGACTGGCATGCAGGAACCACCTCTCAGACGTAAGAGAACCACGTTCCGGACACGCTGGAACCACATCCTGGACAGACTGAACCACCTGCCGAGCTCGCCGGAACCACCTGCTCGACTGGCAGGACAATCGTGCCGGACACGCCAAAAGGAACTGCCGGCTACACCAGAACCACTTAACCGACACTCCAGAATCACCTGCCTGGCATGCCAGAACCACCTCTCAGACGTGCCAGAAGCACGTGCCGGACAGGCCGGGACGACCTACGGGACAGACCGGAACCACCTGCCTGACATGCCGGAACCACCTGCCGAGCACGCCAGAGCCACCTGCTCCCCTTGCCGGAACCACCTACCAGACAGGCCAAAATCAACAGCTGGCTGTGCGAGAACCACCTGGGGGACAGTCCGGAATCACCTGCCAGCCATGGCGGAACCACCTCTCAGACGTACCAGAACCACGTGCCGGACAATCTGGAAACACGTACTGGACAGACTGGAACCACCTGCCGGCCACGCCTGAACCACCTGCCGAGCACGACGGAACCACCTGCCGGACACGCCAAAATCACCTGCGGGCTACTCCACAACCACTTGGAGGACTCTCCGGGATGACCTGCCGGGCATGCTGGAACCACCTCTCAGACGCGCCAGAACCATGTGGCAGAGAGTCCAGAATCACCTGTTGGGCATGTGGAACCACCTCTGAGACGTACCAGAACCACCTGCCGGACACGCCAAAATCACCTGCCGGCTACGCCAGAACCACTTGGCGGACACTCCGGAATCACCTGCCGGGCATGCCAGCACAACCTCTCAGAAGTGCCAGAAGCACGTGCCGGACAGGCCGGAACCATCTCCCGGACAGACTGGAACCACAGGAAACACTCGCCGGAACCACCTGCTTGACTCACCGGTCCCACCTGCAGGACACACCAAAATCACCTGCCCGCTACACCAGAACCACTTGGCGCACAAGCCGGAATCACGTGAAGGGCATGCCGGCACAACCTCACAGACGTGCCAGAACCTCCTGCCGGACACCTCAGAACCACCTGCCAGACAGACTGCAACCACCTGCCGGACACGCGGGAACCACCGGCTCGACCCGCCGGAACCACTGCCACACATGCAAAATCACCTGCCGGCTACACCAGAACCACTTGGCAAACACTCCGGAATCACCTGCCGGGCATGCCGGAACCACCTCTCAGACATGCCAGAACCACGTGCCAATGACACCAGAAGCACCTGCCGAGCATGCCGGAACCACCTGCTCGACTCGCCAGAACCACCTGCCAGTCATGCAAAAATCACCTGCCGGCTTCGCCACAACCAGTTGGTGAACACTTCCCCATCACCTGCCGGGCTTGCTGGAACCACCTGACGGTCACGTCAAAATCACCTGCCAACTACGCCAGAACCACTTGTCGACACTGCGGAAACACCTGTCGGGCCGGCCAGAACTACATCTCAGACGTGCCAGAACCTTGTGCGTGTGATGCCGGAACCACACCCCGAACAGACGGAAACCACCTGCCAGACCCGCCTGAACCACCTGCCGAGCACGCCGGAGCCACCTGTTCGACTCACCGGAAGCACCTGCCAGACAGGCCAAAATCAACAGCTGGCTATGCGAGAACCATCTGGCGGACAGTCCGGAATCACCTGCCGGGCATGCAGGAACCACCTCTCAGATGTAACGGAACCACGAGCCGGACACGCTGGAACCACGTCCTGGACAGACTGGAACCACCTGCCGAGCACTCCGGAACCACCTGCTCGACTCGCACGACCCACGTGCTGGACACGCCAAAATGAACTTTCGGCTACACCAGAACCACTTACCCGACACTCCAGAATCACCTGCCTGGCATGCCAGAACCACCTCTCACACGTTCCAGAAGCACGTGCCGGACATGCCGGAACGACCGATCGGACAGAACGGAACCACCTGCCTGACATGCCGGAACCACCTGCTGAACACGCCACAGCCACCTGCTCGACTCGCCGGATCCACCGGCCGGACAGGCCAATATCAACTGCTGGCTATGCCAGAACCACCTGGGGGACAGTCCGGAATCACCTGCCAGCCATGGCGGAACCACCTCTCAGACGTACAAGAACCACGTGCCGGACAAGCTCGAAACACTTACTGGACAGACTGGAACCACCTGCCGGCCACGCCTGAACCACCTGCCGAGCACGATGGAACCACCTGCCGGACACGCCAAAATCACCTGCGGGGTACACCAGAACCACTTGGAGAACTCTCCGGGATGACCTGCCGGGCATGCTGGAACCACCTCTCAGACGTACCAGAAGCACGTGGCGGACACCCCAGCACCACCTGCCGGACAGACCGCAACCACCTGCCGGACAGGCCGGAACCACCGGCTCGACCCGACGGAACCACCGCCAGACATGCAAAATCACCTGCCGGCTACGCCAGAACCACTTGGCGAACACTCCGGAATCACCTGCCGGGCATGCCGGAACCACCTCTCAGACATGCCAGAACCACGTGCCAATGACCCCGGAAGCACCTGTCGAGCACGCCGGAACCACCTGCTCGACTCGCCAGAACCACCTGCCGGACACGCCAAAATCACCTGCCGGCTACGCCACAACCACTCGGCAGGCACTCCGGTATCAGCTGCCGGGCATGCCGGAACCACCTCTCAGAGGTGCCAGAACCACATGCCGGAGAGACTGGAAGCAACTGCCGAACTCGCCGGAAACACCTGCTGGACATGCCGGAACCACCTGCCTGACAGTCCAAAATCATATGCCGGCTATGCCAAAACCACTTGGTGGACGCTCCAGAATCTCCTGGAGGGCATGCCGGAACCACGTCATGGACAGACTGCAAACACCTGCCAGACACGCCAGAACCACCTTCTCGAGTCGCCAGAACCACCTGCCGGACACGCCAAAATCACCTGCCGGCTACGCCACAACCAGTTGGTGAACACTTCGGAATCACCTGCCGTGCTTGCCGGAACCACCTGCCGGTCACGCCAAAATCACCTGCCGGCTACGCCAGAACCACTCGGCAGAGACTCCGGAACCACCTCCAGGACAGACCAGAATCACCTGCCGGACACGCCGGAACCACCTGCTCGACTCGCCAGAGCCACCTGCCGGACACGCCAAAATCACCTGCCGGCTACGCCAGAACCACTCGGCAGAGACTCCGGAACCACCTCCAGGACAGACCGGAATCACCTGCCGGACACGCTGGGACCACCTGCTTGACTCGCCAGAACCACCTGCCGGACACGCCAAAATCACCAGCCGGCTACTCCACAACCACTTGTCGAACACTCCAGAATCACCTGCCGGGCATGTTGGAAGCACCTCTCAGACGCGCCAGAACCATGTGGCAGAGAGTCCGGAATCACCTGTTGGGCATGTGGAACCACCTCTGAGACGTACCAGAACCACCTGCCGGACACGCCAAAATCACCTGCCGGCTATGCCAGAACCACTTGGCGGACACTCCGGAATCACCTGCCGGGCATGCCAGAACCAGCTCTCAGAAACACCAGAACCACATGCTGGACACGCCGGAAGCACCTGCTGAGCATGCCTGAGCCACCTGCTCGACTCGCAAGAAACACCTGCCGGACACGCCAAAATCACCTGCCGAGTACGCCAGAACCACTTGGCGGACACTCCGGAATCACAGGTCGGGCATGCCAGAACCACCTCTCAGACTTGCCAGAACCATGTTCCGGACACGCCGGTACCACCTGCCGAGTATGCCGGAACCACCTGATCCACTCCCGAGGACCACCTGCTGGACACGCCAAAATCACCTGCTGGCTACGCCAGAACCACTCGGCAGACACTCCGGAATAACCTGCCAGGCATGCCGGAACCACCTATTAGACATGCCAGAAGGACGTGTCGGACACGCCGGAAACACCTACCGGACAGACCGGAACCACCTGCCAGACATCCCGGAACCACCTGCCGAGCACGCCGGAGCTGCGTGCTCGATAGGCCGGAACCACCTGCCAGACAGGCCAAAATCAACAGCTGGCTATGCTAGAAACACCTGGCGGACAGTCCAAAATCACCTGCCTGGCATGCAGGAACCACCTCTCAGACGTAACAGAACCACGTTCCGGACACGCTGGAACCACATCCTGGACAGACTGAACCACCTGCCGAGCTCGCCGGAACCACCTGCTCGACTGGCAGGACAATCGTGCCGGACACGCCAAAAGGAACTGCCGGCTACACCAGAACCACTTAACCGACACTCCAGAATCACCTGCCTGGCATGCCAGAACCACCTCTCAGACGTGCCAGAAGCACGTGCCGGACATGCCGGGACGACCTACGGGACAGACCGGAACCACCTGCCTGACATGCCGGAACCACCTGCCGAGCACGCCAGAGCCACCTGCTCCCCTTGCCGGAACCACCTGCCAGACAGGCCAAAATCAACAGCTGGCTGTGCGAGAACCACCTGGGGGACAGTCCGGAATCACCTGCCAGCCATGGCGGAACCACCTCTCAGACGTACCAGAACCACGTGCCGGACAATCTGGAAACACGTACTGGACAGACTGGAACCACCTGCCGGCCACGCCTGAACCACCTGCCGAGCACGACGGAACCACCTGCCGGACACGCCAAAATCACCTGCGGGCTACTCCACAACCACTTGGAGGACTCTCCGGGATGACCTGCCGGGCATGCTGGAACCACCTCTCAGACGCGCCAGAACCATGTGGCAGACAGTCCGGAATCACCTGTTGGGCATGTGGAACCACCTCTGAGACGTACCAGAACCATCTGCCGGACACGCCAAAATCACCTGCCGGCTACGCCAGAACCACTTGGCGGACACTCCGGAATCACCTGCCGGGCATGCCAGCACAACCTCTCAGAAGTGCCAGAAGCACGTGCCGGACAGGCCGGAACCATCTCCCGGACAGACTGGAACCACAGGAAACACTCGCCGGAACCACCTGCTTGACTCACCGGTCCCACCTGCAGGACACACCAAAATCACCTGCCCGCTACACCAGAACCACTTGGCGCACAAGCCGGAATCACGTGAAGGGCATGCCGGCACAACCTCACAGACGTGCCAGAACCTCCTGCCGGACACCTCAGAACCACCTGCCAGACAGACTGCAACCACCTGCCGGACACGCGGGAACCACCGGCTCGACCCGCCGGAACCACTGCCACACATGCAAAATCACCTGCCGGCTACACCAGAACCACTTGGCAAACACTCCGGAATCACCTGAAGGGCATGCCGGAACCACCTCTCAGACATGCCAGAACCACGTGCCAATGACACCAGAAGCACCTGCCGAGCATGCCGGAACCACCTGCTCGACTCGCCAGAACCACCTGCCAGTCATGCAAAAATCACCTGCCGGCTTCGCCACAACCAGTTGGTGAACACTTCCCCATCACCTGCCGGGCTTGCTGGAACCACCTGCCGGTCACGTCAAAATCACCTGCCAACTACGCCAGAACCACTTGTCGACACTGCGGAAACACCTGTCGGGCCGGCCAGAACTACATCTCAGACGTGCCAGAACCTTGTGCGTGTGATGCCGGAACCACACCCCGAACAGACGGAAACCACCTGCCAGACCCGCCTGAACCACCTGCCGAGCACGCCGGAGCCACCTGTTCGACTCACCGGAAGCACCTGCCAGACAGGCCAAAATCAACAGCTGGCTATGCGAGAACCATCTGGCGGACAGTCCGGAATCACCTGCCGGGCATGCAGGAACCACCTCTCAGATGTAACGGAACCACGAGCCGGACACGCTGGAACCACGTCCTGGACAGACTGGAACCACCTGCCGAGCACTCCGGAACCACCTGCTCGACTCGCACGACCCACGTGCTGGACACGCCAAAATGAACTTTCGGCTACACCAGAACCACTTACCCGACACTCCAGAATCACCTGCCTGGCATGCCAGAACCACCTCTCACACGTTCCAGAAGCACGTGCCGGACATGCCGGAACGACCGATCGGACAGAACGGAACCACCTGCCTGACATGCCGGAACCACCTGCTGAACACGCCACAGCCACCTGCTCGACTCGCCGGATCCACCGGCCGGACAGGCCAATATCAACTGCTGGCTATGCCAGAACCACCTGGGGGACAGTCCGGAATCACCTGCCAGCCATGGCGGAACCACCTCTCAGACGTACAAGAACCACGTGCCGGACAAGCTGGAAACACTTACTGGACAGACTGGAACCACCTGCCGGCCACGCCTGAACCACCTGCCGAGCACGATGGAACCACCTGCCGGACACGCCAAAATCACCTGCGGGGTACACCAGAACCACTTGGAGAACTCTCCGGGATGACCTGCCGGGCATGCTGGAACCACCTCTCAGACGTACCAGAAGCACGTGGCGGACACCCCAGCACCACCTGCCGGACAGACCGCAACCACCTGCCGGACAGGCCGGAACCACCGGCTCGACCCGACGGAACCACCGCCAGACATGCAAAATCACCTGCCGGCTACGCCAGAACCACTTGGCGAACACTCCGGAATCACCTGCCGGGCATGCCGGAACCACCTCTCAGACATGCCAGAACCACGTGCCAATGAACCCGGAAGCACCTGTCGAGCACGCCGGAACCACCTGCTCGACTCGCCAGAACCACCTGCCGGACACGCCAAAATCACCTGCCGGCTACGCCACAACCACTCGGCAGGCACTCCGGTATCAGCTGCCGGGCATGCCGGAACCACCTCTCAGAGGTGCCAGAACCACATGCCGGAGAGACTGGAAGCAACTGCCGAACTCGCCGGAAACACCTGCTGGACATGCCGGAACCACCTGCCTGACAGTCCAAAATCATATGCCGGCTATGCCAAAACCACTTGGTGGACGCTCCAGAATCTCCTGGAGGGCATGCCGGAACCACGTCATGGACAGACTGCAAACACCTGCCAGACACGCCAGAACCACCTTCTCGAGTCGCCAGAACCACCTGCCGGACACGCCAAAATCACCTGCCGGCTACGCCACAACCAGTTGGTGAACACTTCGGAATCACCTGCCGCGCTTGCCGGAACCACCTGCCGGTCACGCCAAAATCACCTGCCGGCTACGCCAGAACCACTCGGCAGAGACTCCGGAACCACCTCCAGGACAGACCAGAATCACCTGCCGGACACGCTGGAACCACCTGCTCGACTCGCCAGAGCCACCTGCTGGACACGCCAAAATCACCTGCCGGCTACGCCAGAACCACTCGGCAGAGACTCTGGAACCACCTCCAGGACAGACCGGAATCACCTGCCGGACACGCCGGGACCACCTGCTTGACTCGCCAGAACCACCTGCCGGACACGCCAAAATCACCAGCCGGCTACTCCACAACCACTTGTCGAACACTCCAGAATCACCTGCCGGGCATGTTGGAAGCACCTCTCAGACGCGCCAGAACCATGTGGCAGAGAGTCCGGAATCACCTGTTGGGCATGTGGAACCACCTCTGAGACGTACCAGAACCACCTGCCGGACACGCCAAAATCACCTGCCGGCTATGCCAGAACCACTTGGCGGACACTCCGGAATCACCTGCCGGGCATGCCAGAACCAGCTCTCAGAAACACCAGAACCACATGCTGGACACGCCGGAAGCACCTGCTGAGCATGCCTGAGCCACCTGCTCGACTCGCAAGAAACACCTGCCGGACACGCCAAAATCACCTGCCGAGTACGCCAGAACCACTTGGCGGACACTCCGGAATCACAGGTCGGGCATGCCAGAACCACCTCTCAGACTTGCCAGAACCATGGTCCGGACACGCTGGTACCACCTGCCGAGTATGCCGGAACCACCTGATCCACTCCCGAGGACCACCTGCTGGACACGCCAAAATCACCTGCTGGCTACGCCAGAACCACTCGGCAGACACTCCGGAATAACCTGCCAGGCATGCCGGAACCACCTATTAGACATGCCAGAAGGACGTGTCGGACACGCCGGAAACACCTACCGGACAGACCGGAACCACCTGCCAGACATCCAGGAACCACCTGCCGAGCACGCCGGAGCTGCGTGTTCGATAGGCCGGAACCACCTGCCAGACAGGCCAAAATCAACAGCTGGCTATGCTAGAAACACCTGGCGGACAGTCCAAAATCACCTGCCTGGCATGCAGGAACCACCTCTCAGACGTAACAGAACCACGTTCCGGACACGCTGGAACCACATCCTGGACAGACTGGAACCACCTGCCGAGCTCGCCGGAACCACCTGCTCGACTGGCAGGACAATCGTGCCGGACACGCCAAAAGGAACTGCCGGCTACACCAGAACCACTTAACCGACACTCCAGAATCACCTGCCTGGCATGCCAGAACCACCTCTCAGACGTGCCAGAAGCACGTGCCGGACATGCCGGGACGACCTACGGGACAGACCGGAACCACCTGCCTGACATGCCGGAACCACCTGCCGAGCACGCCAGAGCCACCTGCTCCCCTTGCCGGAACCACCTACCAGACAGGCCAAAATCAACAGCTGGCTGTGCGAGAACCACCTGGGGGACAGTCCGGAATCACCTGCCAGCCATGGCGGAACCACCTCTCAGACGTACCAGAACCACGTGCCGGACAATCTGGAAACACGTACTGGACAGACTGGAACCACCTGCCGGCCACGCCTGAACCACCTGCCGAGCACGACGGAACCACCTGCTGGACACGCCAAAATCACCTGCGGGCTACTCCACAACCACTTGGAGGACTCTCCGGGATGACCTGCCGGGCATGCTGGAACCACCTTTCAGACGCGCCAGAACCATGTGGCAGACAGTCCGGAATCACCTGTTGGGCATGTGGAACCACCTCTGAGACGTACCAGAACCACCTGCCGGACACGCCAAAATCACCTGCCGGCTACGCCAGAACCACTTGGCGGACACTCCGGAATCAGCTGCCGGGCATGCCAGCACAACCTCTCAGAAGTGCCAGAAGCACGTGCCGGACAGGCCGGAACCATCTACCGGACAGACTGGAACCACAGGAAACACTCGCTGGAACCACCTGCTTGACTCACCGGTCCCACCTGCAGGACACACCAAAATCACCTGCCCGCTACACCAGAACCACTTGGCGCACAAGCCGGAATCACGTGAAGGGCATGCCGGCACAACCTCACAGACGTGCCAGAACCTCCTGCCGGACACCTCAGAACCACCTGCCAGACAGACTGCAACCACCTGCCGGACACGCGGGAACCACCGGCTCGAGCCGCCGGAACCACTGCCACACATGCAAAATCACCTGCCGGCTACACCAGAACCACTTGGCAAACACTCCGGAATCACCTGCCGGGCATGCCGGAACCACCTCTCAGACATGCCAGAACCACGTGCCAATGACACCAGAAGCACCTGCCGAGCATGCCGGAACCACCTGCTCGACTCGCCAGAACCACCTGCCAGTCATGCAAAAATCACCTGCCGGCTTCGCCACAACCAGTTGGTGAACACTTCCCCATCACCTGCCGGGCTTGCTGGAACCACCTGACGGTCACGTCAAAATCACCTGCCAACTACGCCAGAACCACTTGTCGACACTGCGGAAACACCTGTCGGGCCGGCCAGAACTACATCTCAGACGTGCCAGAACCTTGTGCGTGTGATGCCGGAACCACACCCCGAACAGACGGAAACCACCTGCCAGACCCGCCTGAACCACCTGCCGAGCACGCCGGAGCCACCTGTTCGACTCACCGGAAGCACCTGCCAGACAGGCCAAAATCAACAGCTGGCTATGCGAGAACCATCTGGCGGACAGTCCGGAATCACCTGCCGGGCATGCAGGAACCACCTCTCAGATGTAACGGAACCACGAGCCGGACACGCTGGAACCACGTCCTGGACAGACTGGAACCACCTGCCGAGCACTCCGGAACCACCTGCTCGACTCGCACGACCCACGTGCTGGACACGCCAAAATGAACTTTCGGCTACACCAGAACCACTTACCCGACACTCCAGAATCACCTGCCTGGCATGCCAGAACCACCTCTCACACGTTCCAGAAGCACGTGCCGGACATGCCGGAACGACCGATCGGACAGAACGGAACCACCTGCCTGACATGCCGGAACCACCTGCTGAACACGCCACAGCCACCTGCTCGACTCGCCGGATCCACCGGCCGGACAGGCCAATATCAACTGCTGGCTATGCCAGAACCACCTGGGGGACAGTCCGGAATCACCTGCCAGCCATGGCGGAACCACCTCTCAGACGTACAAGAACCACGTGCCGGACAAGCTCGAAACACTTACTGGACAGACTGGAACCACCTGCCGGCCACGCCTGAACCACCTGCCGAGCACGATGGAACCACCTGCCGGACACGCCAAAATCACCTGCGGGGTACACCAGAACCACTTGGAGAACTCTCCGGGATGACCTGCCGGGCATGCTGGAACCACCTCTCAGACGTACCAGAAGCACGTGGCGGACACCCCAGCACCACCTGCCGGACAGACCGCAACCACCTGCCGGACAGGCCGGAACCACCGGCTCGACCCGACGGAACCACCGCCGGACATGCAAAATCACCTGCCGGCTACGCCAGAACCACTTGGCGAACACTCCGGAATCACCTGCCGGGCATGCCGGAACCACCTCTCAGACATGCCAGAACCACGTGCCAATGACCCCGGAAGCACCTGTCGAGCACGCCGGAACCACCTGCTCGACTCGCCAGAACCACCTGCCGGACACGCCAAAATCACCTGCCGGCTACGCCACAACCACTCGGCAGGCACTCCGGTATCAGCTGCCGGGCATGCCGGAACCACCTCTCAGAGGTGCCAGAACCACATGCCGGAGAGACTGGAAGCAACTGCCGAACTCGCCGGAAACACCTGCTGGACATGCCGGAACCACCTGCCTGACAGTCCAAAATCATATGCCGGCTATGCCAAAACCACTTGGTGGACGCTCCAGAATCTCCTGGAGGGCATGCCGGAACCACGTCATGGACAGACTGCAAACACCTGCCAGACACGCCAGAACCACCTTCTCGAGTCGCCAGAACCACCTGCCGGACACGCCAAAATCACCTGCCGGCTACGCCACAACCAGTTGGTGAACACTTCGGAATCACCTGCCGCGCTTGCCGGAACCACCTGCCGGTCACGCCAAAATCACCTGCCGGCTACGCCAGAACCACTCGGCAGAGACTCCGGAACCACCTCCAGGACAGACCAGAATCACCTGCCGGACACGCCGGAACCACCTGCTCGACTCGCCAGAGCCACCTGCCGGACACGCCAAAATCACCTGCCGGCTACGCCAGAACCACTCGGCAGAGACTCTGGAACCACCTCCAGGACAGACCGGAATCACCTGCCGGACACGCCGGGACCACCTGCTTGACTCGCCAGAACCTCCTGCCGGACACGCCAAAATCACCAGCCGGCTACTCCACAACCACTTGTCGAACACTCCAGAATCACCTGCCGGGCATGTTGGAAGCACCTCTCAGACGCGCCAGAACCATGTGGCAGAGAGTCCGGAATCACCTGTTGGGCATGTGGAACCACCTCTGAGACGTACCAGAACCACCTGCCGGACACGCCAAAATCACCTGCCGGCTATGCCAGAACCACTTGGCGGACACTCCGGAATCACCTGCCGGGCATGCCAGAACCAGCTCTCAGAAACACCAGAACCACATGCTGGACACGCCGGAAGCACCTGCTGAGCATGCCTGAGCCACCTGCTCGACTCGCAAGAAACACCTGCCGGACACGCCAAAATCACCTGCCGAGTACGCCAGAACCACTTGGCGGACACTCCGGAATCACAGGTCGGGCATGCCGGAACCACCTCTCAGACTTGCCAGAACCATGGTCCGGACACGCCGGTACCACCTGCCGAGTATGCCGGAACCACCTGATCCACTCCCGAGGACCACCTGCTGGACACGCCAAAATCACCTGCTGGCTACGCCAGAACCACTCGGCAGACACTCCGGAATAACCTGCCAGGCATGCCGGAACCACCTATTAGACATGCCAGAAGGACGTGTCGGACACGCCGGAAACACCTACCGGACAGACCGGAACCACCTGCCAGACATCCAGGAACCACCTGCCGAGCACGCCGGAGCTGCGTGCTCGATAGGCCGGAACCACCTGCCAGACAGGCCAAAATCAACAGCTGGCTATGCTAGAAACACCTGGCGGACAGTCCAAAATCACCTGCCTGGCATGCAGGAACCACCTCTCAGATGTAACAGAACCACGTTCCGGACACGCTGGAACCACATCCTGGACAGACTGGAACCACCTGCCGAGCTCGCCGGAACCACCTGCTCGACTGGCAGGACAATCGTGCCGGACACGCCAAAAGGAACTGCCGGCTACACCAGAACCACTTAACCGACACTCCAGAATCACCTGCCTGGCATGCCAGAACCACCTCTCAGACGTGCCAGAAGCACGTGCCGGACATGCCGGAACGACCTACGGGACAGACCGGAACCACCTGCCTGACATGCCGGAACCACCTGCCGAGCACGCCAGAGCCACCTGCTCCCCTTGCCGGAACCACCTGCCAGACAGGCCAAAATCAACAGCTGGCTGTGCGAGAACCACCTGGGGGACAGTCCGGAATCACCTGCCAGCCATGGCGGAACCACCTCTCAGACGTACCAGAACCACGTGCCGGACAATCTGGAAACACGTACTGGACAGACTGGAACCACCTGCCGGCCACGCCTGAACCACCTGCCGAGCACGACGGAACCACCTGCCGGACACGCCAAAATCACCTGCGGGCTACTCCACAACCAGTTGGAGGACTCTCCGGGATGACCTGCCGGGCATGCTGGAACCACCTCTCAGACGCGCCAGAACCATGTGGCAGACAGTCCGGAATCACCTGTTGGGCATGTGGAACCACCTCTGAGACGTACCAGAACCACCTGCCGGACACGCCAAAATCACCTGCCGGCTACGCCAGAACCACTTGGCGGACACTCCGGAATCACCTGCCGGGCATGCCAGCACAACCTCTCAGAAGTGCCAGAAGCACGTGCCGGACAGGCCGGAACCATCTCCCGGACAGACTGGAACCACAGGAAACACTCGCCGGAACCACCTGCTTGACTCACCGGTCCCACCTGCAGGACACACCAAAATCACCTGCCCGCTACACCAGAACCACTTGGCGCACAAGCCGGAATCACGTGAAGGGCATGCCGGCACAACCTCACAGACGTGCCAGAACCTCCTGCCGGACACCTCAGAACCACCTGCCAGACAGACTGCAACCACCTGCCGGACACGCGGGAACCACCGGCTCGACCCGCCGGAACCACTGCCAGACATGCAAAATCACCTGCCGGCTACACCAGAACCACTTGGCAAACACTCCAGAATCACCTGAAGGGCATGCCGGAACCACCTCTCAGACATGCCAGAACCACGTGCCAATGACACCAGAAGCACCTGCCGAGCATGCCGGAACCACCTGCTCGACTCGCCAGAACCACCTGCCAGTCATGCAAAAATCACCTGCCGGCTTCGCCACAACCAGTTGGTGAACACTTCCCCATCACCTGCCGGGCTTGCTGGAACCACCTGCCGGTCACGTCAAAATCACCTGCCAACTACGCCAGAACCACTTGTCGACACTGCGGAAACACCTGTCGGGCCGGCCAGAACTACATCTCAGACGTGCCAGAACCTTGTGCGTGTGATGCCGGAACCACACCCCGAACAGACGGAAACCACCTGCCAGACCCGCCTGAACCACCTGCCGAGCACGCCGGAGCCACCTGTTCGACTCACCGGAAGCACCTGCCAGACAGGCCAAAATCAACAGCTGGCTATGCGAGAACCATCTGGCGGACAGTCCGGAATCACCTGCCGGGCATGCAGGAACCACCTCTCAGATGTAACGGAACCACGAGCCGGACACGCTGGAACCACGTCCTGGACAGACTGGAACCACCTGCCGAGCACTCCGGAACCACCTGCTCGACTCGCACGACCCACGTGCTGGACACGCCAAAATGAACTTTCGGCTACACCAGAACCACTTACCCGACACTCCAGAATCACCTGCCTGGCATGCCAGAACCACCTCTCACACGTTCCAGAAGCACGTGCCGGACATGCCGGAACGACCGATCGGACAGAACGGAACCACCTGCCAGACACGCCGGAACCACCTGCTGAACACGCCACAGCCACCTGCTCGACTCGCCGGATCCACCGGCCGGACAGGCCAATATCAACTGCTGGCTATGCCAGAACCACCTGGGGGACAGTCCGGAATCACCTGCCAGCCATGGCGGAACCACCTCTCAGACGTACAAGAACCACGTGCCGGACAAGCTGGAAACACTTACTGGACAGACTGGAACCACCTGCCGGCCACGCCTGAACCACCTGCCGAGCACGATGGAACCACCTGCCGGACACGCCAAAATCACCTGCGGGGTACACCAGAACCACTTGGAGAACTCTCCGGGATGACCTGCCGGGCATGCTGGAACCACCTCTCAGACGTACCAGAAGCACGTGGCGGACACCCCAGCACCACCTGCCGGACAGACCGCAACCACCTGCCGGACAGGCCGGAACCACCGGCTCGACCCGACGGAACCACCGCCAGACATGCAAAATCACCTGCCGGCTACGCCAGAACCACTTGGCGAACACTCCGGAATCACCTGCCGGGCATGCCGGAACCACCTCTCAGACATGCCAGAACCACGTGCCAATGACCCCGGAAGCACCTGTCGAGCACGCCGGAACCACCTGCTCGACTCGCCAGAACCACCTGCCGGACACGCCAAAATCACCTGCCGGCTACGCCACAACCACTCGGCAGGCACTCCGGTATCAGCTGCCGGGCATGCCGGAACCACCTCTCAGAGGTGCCAGAACCACATGCCGGAGAGACTGGAAGCAACTGCCGAACTCGCCGGAAACACCTGCTGGACATGCCGGAACCACCTGCCTGACAGTCCAAAATCATATGCCGGCTATGCCAAAACCACTTGGTGGACGCTCCAGAATCTCCTGGAGGGCATGCCGGAACCACGTCATGGACAGACTGCAAACACCTGCCAGACACGCCAGAACCACCTTCTCGAGTCGCCAGAACCACCTGCCGGCCACGCCAAAATCACCTGCCAGCTATGCCACAACCAGTTGGTGAACACTTCGGAATCACCTGCCGCGCTTGCCGGAACCACCTGCCGGTCACGCCAAAATCACGTGCTGGCTACGCCAGAACCACTCGGCAGAGACTCCGGAACCACCTCCAGGACAGACCAGAATCACCTGCCGGACACGCCGGAACCACCTGCTCGACTCGCCAGAGCCACCTGCCGGACACGCCAAAATCACCTGCCGGCTACGCCAGAACCACTCGGCAGAGACTCCGGAACCACCTCCAGGACAGACCGGAATCACCTGCCGGACACGCCGGGACCACCTGCTTGACTCGCCAGAACCACCTGCCGGACACGCCAAAATCACCAGCCGGCTACTCCACAACCACTTGTCGAACACTCCAGAATCACCTGCCGGGCATGTTGGAAGCACCTCTCAGACGCGCCAGAACCATGTGGCAGAGAGTCCGGAATCACCTGTTGGGCATGTGGAACCACCTCTGAGACGTACCAGAACCACCTGCCGGGCACGCCAAAATCACCTGCCGGCTATGCCAGAACCACTTGGCGGACACTCCGGAATCACCTGCCGGGCATGCCAGAACCAGCTCTCAGAAACACCAGAACCACATGCTGGACACGCCGGAAGCACCTGCTGAGCATGCCTGAGCCACCTGCTCGACTCGCAAGAAACACCTGCCGGACACGCCAAAATCACCTGCCGAGTACGCCAGAACCACTTGGCGGACACTCCGGAATCACAGGTCGGGCATGCCAGAACCACCTCTCAGACTTGCCAGAACCATGTTCCGGACACGCCGGTACCACCTGCCGAGTATGCCGGAACCACCTGATCCACTCCCGAGGACCACCTGCTGGACACGCCAAAATCACCTGCTGGCTACGCCAGAACCACTCGGCAGACACTCCGGAATAACCTGCCAGGCATGCCGGAACCACCTATTAGACATGCCAGAAGGACGTGTTGGACACGCCGGAAACACCTACCGGACAGACCGGAACCACCTGCCAGACATCCAGGAACCACCTGCCGAGCACGCCGGAGCTGCGTGCTCGATAGGCCGGAACCACCTGCCAGACAGGCCAAAATCAACAGCTGGCTATGCTAGAAACACCTGGCGGACAGTCCAAAATCACCTGCCTGGCATGCAGGAACCACCTCTCAGACGTAACAGAACCACGTTCCGGACACGCTGGAACCACATCCTGGACAGACTGGAACCACCTGCCGAGCTCGCCGGAACCACCTGCTCGACTGGCAGGACAATCGTGCCGGACACGCCAAAAGGAACTGCCGGCTACACCAGAACCACTTAACCGACACTCCAGAATCACCTGCCTGGCATGCCAGAACCACCTCTCAGACGTGCCAGAAGCACGTGCCGGACATGCCTGAACGATCTACTGGACAGACCGGAACCACCTGCCTGACATGCCGGAACCACCTGCCGAGCACGCCAGAGCCACCTGCTCCCCTTGCCGGAACCACCTGCCAGACAGGCCAAAATCAACAGCTGGCTGTGCGAGAACCACCTGGGGGACAGTCCGGAATCACCTGCCAGCCATGGCGGAACCACCTCTCAGACGTACCAGAACCACGTGCCGGACAATCTGGAAACACGTACTGGACAGACTGGAACCACCTGCCGGCCACGCCTGAACCACCTGCCGAGCACGACGGAACCACCTGCCGGACACGCCAAAATCACCTGCGGGCTACTCCACAACCACTTGGAGGACTCTCCGGGATGACCTGCCGGGCATGCTGGAACCACCTCTCAGACGCGCCAGAACCATGTGGCAGACAGTCCGGAATCACCTGTTGGGCATGTGGAACCACCTCTGAGACGTACCAGAACCACCTGCCGGACACGCCAAAATCACCTGCCGGCTACGCCAGAACCACTTGGCGGACACTCCGGAATCACCTGCCGGGCATGCCAGCACAACCTCTCAGAAGTGCCAGAAGCACGTGCCGGACAGGCCGGAACCATCTCCCGGACAGACTGGAACCACAGGAAACACTCGCCGGAACCACCTGCTTGACTCACCGGTCCCACCTGCAGGACACACCAAAATCACCTGCCCGCTACACCAGAACCACTTGGCGCACAAGCCGGAATCACGTGAAGGGCATGCCGGCACAACCTCACAGACGTGCCAGAACCTCCTGCCGGACACCTCAGAACCACCTGCCAGACAGACTGCAACCACCTGCCGGACACGCGGGAACCACCGGCTTGACCCGCCGGAACCACTGCCAGACATGCAAAATCACCTGCCGGCTACACCAGAACCACTTGGCAAACACTCCGGAATCACCTGAAGGGCATGCCGGAACCACCTCTCAGACATGCCAGAACCACGTGCCAATGACACCAGAAGCACCTGCCGAGCATGCCGGAACCACCTGCTCGACTCGCCAGAACCACCTGCCAGTCATGCAAAAATCACCTGCCGGCTTCGCCACAACCAGTTGGTGAACACTTCCCCATCACCTGCCGGGCTTGCTGGAACCACCTGCCGGTCACGTCAAAATCACCTGCCAACTACGCCAGAACCACTTGTCGACACTGCGGAAACACCTGTCGGGCCGGCCAGAACTACATCTCAGACGTGCCAGAACACTGTGCCTCTGATGCCGGAACCACGCCCCGAACAGACGGAAACCACCTGCCAGACCCGCCTGAACCACCTGCCGAGCACGCCGGAGCCACCTGTTCGACTCACCGGAAGCACCTGCCAGACAGGCCAAAATCAACAGCTGGCTATGCGAGAACCATCTGGCGGACAGTCCGGAATCACCTGCCGGGCATGCAGGAACCACCTCTCAGATGTAACGGAACCACGAGCCGGACACGCTGGAACCACGTCCTGGACAGACTGGAACCACCTGCCGAGCACTCCGGAACCACCTGCTCGACTCGCACGACCCACGTGCTGGACACGCCAAAATGAACTTTCGGCTACACCAGAACCACTTACCCGACACTCCAGAATCACCTGCCTGGCATGCCAGAACCACCTCTCACACGTTCCAGAAGCACGTGCCGGACATGCCGGAACGACCGATCGGACAGAACGGAACCACCTGCCAGACACGCCGGAACCACCTGCTGAACACGCCACAGCCACCTGCTCGACTCGCCGGATCCACCGGCCGGACAGGCCAATATCAACTGCTGGCTATGCCAGAACCACCTGGGGGACAGTCCGGAATCACCTGCCAGCCATGGCGGAACCACCTCTCAGACGTACAAGAACCACGTGCCGGACAAGCTGGAAACACTTACTGGACAGACTGGAACCACCTGCCGGCCACGCCTGAACCACCTGCCGAGCACGATGGAACCACCTGCCGGACACGCCAAAATCACCTGCGGGGTACACCAGAACCACTTGGAGAACTCTCCGGGATGACCTGCCGGGCATGCTGGAACCACCTCTCAGACGTACCAGAAGCACGTGGCGGACACCCCAGCACCACCTGCCGGACAGACCGCAACCACCTGCCGGACAGGCCGGAACCACCGGCTCGACCCGACGGAACCACCGCCGGACATGCAAAATCACCTGCCGGCTACGCCAGAACCACTTGGCGAACACTCCGGAATCACCTGCCGGGCATGCCGGAACCACCTCTCAGACATGCCAGAACCACGTGCCAATGACCCCCGAAGCACCTGTCGAGCACGCCGGAACCACCTGCTCGACTCGCCAGAACCACCTGCCGGACACGCCAAAATCACCTGCCGGCTACGCCACAACCACTCGGCAGGCACTCCGGTATCAGCTGCCGGGCATGCCGGAACCACCTCTCAGAGGTGCCAGAACCACATGCCGGAGAGACTGGAAGCAACTGCCGAACTCGCCGGAAACACCTGCTGGACATGCCGGAACCACCTGCCTGACAGTCCAAAATCATATGCCGGCTATGCCAAAACCACTTGGTGGACACTCCAGAATCTCCTGGAGGGCATGCCGGAACCACGTCATGGACAGACTGCAAACACCTGCCAGACACGCCAGAACCACCTTCTCGAGTCGCCAGAACCACCTGCCGGACACGCCAAAATCACCTGCCGGCTACGCCACAACCAGTTGGTGAACACTTCGGAATCACCTGCCGCGCTTGCCGGAACCACCTGCCGTACACGCCAAAATCACCTGCCGGCTACGCCAGAACCACTCGGCAGAGACTCCGGAACCACCTCCAGGACAGACCGGAATCACCTGCCGGACACGCCGGGACCACCTGCTTGACTCGCCAGAACCACCTGCCGGACACGCCAAAATCACCTGCCGGCTATGCCAGAACCACTTGGCGGACACTCCGGAATCACCTGCCGGGCATGCCAGAACCAGCTCTCAGAAACACCAGAACCACATGCTGGACACGCCGGAAGCACCTGCTGAGCAAGCCTGAGCCACCTGCTCGACTCGCAAGAAACACCTGCCGGACACGCCAAAATCACCTGCCGAGTACGCCAGAACCACTTGGCGGACACTCCGGAATCACAGGTCGGGCATGCCAGAACCACCTCTCAGACTTGCCAGAACCATGTTCCGGACACGCCGGTACCACCTGCCGAGTATGCCGGAACCACCTGATCCACTCCCGAGGACCACCTGCTGGACACGCCAAAATCACCTGCTGGCTACGCCAGAACCACTCGGCAGACACTCCGGAATAACCTGCCAGGCATGCCGGAACCACCTATTAGACATGCCAGAAGGACGTGTCGGACACGCCGGAAACACCTACCGGACAGACCGGAACCACCTGCCAGACATCCAGGAACCACCTGCCGAGCACGCCGGAGCTGCGTGCTCGATAGGCCGGAACCACCTGCCAGACAGGCCAAAATCAACAGCTGGCTATGCTAGAAACACCTGGCGGACAGTCCAAAATCACCTGCCTGGCATGCAGGAACCACCTCTCAGACGTAACAGAACCACGTTCCGGACACGCTGGAACCACATCCTGGACAGACTGGAACCACCTGCCGAGCTCGCCGGAACCACCTGCTCGACTGGCAGGACAATCGTGCCGGACACGCCAAAAGGAACTGCCGGCTACACCAGAACCACTTAACCGACACTCCAGAATCACCTGCCTGGCATGCCAGAACCACCTCTCAGACGTGCCAGAAGCACGTGCCGGACATGCCGGAACGACCTACGGGACAGACCGGAACCACCTGCCTGACATGCCGGAACCACCTGCCGAGCACGCCAGAGCCACTTGCACCCCTTGCCGGAACCACCTGCCAGACAGGCCAAAATCAACAGCTGGCTGTGCGAGAACCACCTGGGGGACAGTCCGGAATCACCTGCCAGCCATGGCGGAACCACCTCTCAGACGTACCAGAACCACGTGCCGGACAATCTGGAAACACGTACTGGACAGACTGGAACCACCTGCCGGCCACGCCTGAACCACCTGCCGAGCACGATGGAACCACCTGCCGGACACGCCAAAATCACCTGCGGGGTACACCAGAACCACTTGGAGAACTCTCCGGGATGACCTGCCGGGCATGCTGGAACCACCTCTCAGACGTACCAGAAGCACGTGGCGGACACCCCAGCACCACCTGCCGGACAGACCGCAACCACCTGCCGGACAGGCCGGAACCACCGGCTCGACCCGACGGAACCACCGCCGGACATGCAAAATCACCTGCCGGCTACGCCAGAACCACTTGGCGAACACTCCGGAATCACCTGCCGGGCATGCCGGAACCACTTCTCAGACATGCCAGAACCACGTGCCAATGACCCCGGAAGCACCTGTCGAGCACGCCGGAACCACCTGCTCGACTCGCCAGAACCACCTGCCGGACACGCCAAAATCACCTGCCGGCTACGCCACAACCACTCGGCAGGCACTCTGGTATCAGCTGCCGGGCATGCCGGAACCACCTCTCAGAGGTGCCAGAACCACATGCCGGAGAGACTGGAAGCAACTGCCGAACTCGCCGGAAACACCTGCTGGACATGCCGGAACCACCTGCCTGACAGTCCAAAATCATATGCCGGCTATGCCAAAACCACTTGGTGGACGCTCCAGAATCTCCTGGAGGGCATGCCGGAACCACGTCATGGACAGACTGCAAACACCTGCCAGACACGCCAGAACCACCTTCTCGAGTCGCCAGAACCACCTGCCGGACACGCCAAAATCACCTGCCGGCTACGCCACAACCAGTTGGTGAACACTTCGGAATCACCTGCCGCGCTTGCCGGAACCACCTGCCGGTCACGCCAAAATCACCTGCCGGCTACGCCAGAACCACTCGGCAGAGACTCCGGAACCACCTCCAGGACAGACCAGAATCACCTGCCGGACATGCCGGAACCACCTGCTCGACTCGCCAGAGCCACCTGCCGGACACGCCAAAATCACCTGCCGGCTACGCCAGAACCACTCGGCAGAGACTCCGGAACCACCTCCAGGACAGACCGGAATCACCTGCCGGACACCCCGGGACCACCTGCTTGACTCGCCAGAACCACCTGCCGGACACGCCAAAATCACCAGCCGGCTACTCCACAACCACTTGTCGAACACTCCAGAATCACCTGCCGGGCATGTTGGAAGCACCTCTCAGACGCGCCAGAACCATGTGGCAGAGAGTCCGGAATCACCTGTTGGGCATGTGGAACCACCTCTGAGACGTACCAGAACCACCTGCCGGACACGCCAAAATCACCTGCCGGCTATGCCAGAACCACTTGGCGGACACTCCGGAATCACCTGCCGGGCATGCCAGAACCAGCTCTCAGAAACACCAGAACCACATGCTGGACACGCCGGAAGCACCTGCTGAGCATGCCTGAGCCACCTGCTCGACTCGCAAGAAACACCTGCCGGACACGCCAAAATCACCTGCCGAGTACGCCAGAACCACTTGGCGGACACTCCGGAATCACAGGTCGGGCATGCCAGAACCACCTCTCAGACTTGCCAGAACCATGGTCCGGACACGCCGGTACCACCTGCCGAGTATGCCGGAACCACCTGATCCACTCCCGAGGACCACCTGCTGGACACGCCAAAATCACCTGCTGGCTACGCCAGAACCACTCGGCAGACACTCCGGAATAACCTGCCAGGCATGCCGGAACCACCTATTAGACATGCCAGAAGGACGTGTCGGACACGCCGGAAACACCTACCGGACAGACCGGAACCACCTGCCAGACATCCAGGAACCACCTGCCGAGCACGCCGGAGCTGCGTGCTCGATAGGCCGGAACCACCTGCCAGACAGGCCAAAATCAACAGCTGGCTATGCTAGAAACACCTGGCGGACAGTCCAAAATCACCTGCCTGGCATGCAGGAACCACCTCTCAGACGTAAAAGAACCACGTTCTGGACACGCTGGAACCACATCCTGGACAGACTGGAACCACCTGCCGAGCTCGCCGGAACCACCTGCACGACTGGCAGGACAATCGTGCCGGACACGCCAAAAGGAACTGCCGGCTACACCAGAACCACTTAACCGACACTCCAGAATCACCTGCCTGGCATGCCAGAACCACCTCTCAGACGTGCCAGAAGCACGTGCCGGACATGCCGGGACGACCTACGGGACAGACCGGAACCACCTGCCTGACATGCCGGAACCACCTGCCGAGCACGCCAGAGCCACCTGCTCCCCTTGCCGGAACCACCTGCCAGACAGGCCAAAATCAACAGCTGGCTGTGCGAGAACCACCTGGGGGACAGTCCGGAATCACCTGCCAGCCATGGCGGAACCACCTCTCAGACGTACCAGAACCACGTGCCGGACAATCTGGAAACACGTACTGGACAGACTGGAACCACCTGCCGGCCACGCCTGAACCACCTGCCGAGCACGACGGAACCACCTGCCGGACACGCCAAAATCACCTGCGGGCTACTCCACAACCACTTGGAGGACTCTCCGGGATGACCTGCCGGGCATGCTGGAACCACCTCTCAGACGCGCCAGAACCATGTGGCAGACAGTCCGGAATCACCTGTTGGGCATGTGGAACCACCTCTGAGACGTACCAGAACCACCTGCCGGACACGCCAAAATCACCTGCCGGCTACGCCAGAACCACTTGGCGGACGCTCCGGTATCACCTGCCGGGCATGCCAGCACAACCTCTCAGAAGTGCCAGAAGCATGTGCCGGACAGGCTGGAACCATCTCCCGGACAGACTGGAACCACAGGAAACACTCGCCGGAACCACCTGCTTGACTCACCGGTCCCACCTGCAGGACACACCAAAATCACCTGCCCGCTACACCAGAACCACTTGGCGCACAAGCCGGAATCACGTGAAGGGCATGCCGGCACAACCTCACAGACGTGCCAGAACCTCCTGCCGGACACCTCAGAACCACCTGCCAGACAGACTGCAACCACCTGCCGGACACGCGGGAACCACCGGCTCGACCCGCCGGAACCACTGCCAGACATGCAAAATCACCTGCCGGCTACACCAGAACCACTTGGCAAACAATCCGGAATCACCTGAAGGGCATGCCGGAACCACCTCTCAGACATGCCAGAACCACGTGCCAATGACACCAGAAGCACCTGCCGAGCATGCCGGAACCACCTGCTCGACTCGCCAGAACCACCTGCCAGTCATGCAAAAATCACCTGCCGGCTTCGCCACAACCAGTTGGTGAACACTTCCCCATCACCTGCCGGGCTTGCTGGAACCACCTGCCGGTCACGTCAAAATCACCTGCCAACTACGCCAGAACCACTTGTCGACACTGCGGAAACACCTGTCGGGCCGGCCAGAACTACATCTCAGACGTGCCAGAACCTTGTGCGTGTGATGCCGGAACCACACCCCGAACAGACGGAAACCACCTGCCAGACCCGCCTGAACCACCTGCCGAGCACGCCGGAGCCACCTGTTCGACTCACCGGAAGCACCTGCCAGACAGGCCAAAATCAACAGCTGGCTATGCGAGAACCATCTGGCGGACAGTCCGGAATCACCTGCCGGGCATGCAGGAACCACCTCTCAGACGTACAAGAACCACGTGCCGGACAAGCTGGAAACACTTACTGGACAGACTGGAACCACCTGCCGGCCACGCCTGAACCACCTGCCGAGCACGATGGAACCACCTGCCGGACACGCCAAAATCACCTGCGGGGTACACCAGAACCACTTGGAGAACTCTCCGGGATGACCTGCCGGGCATGCTGGAACCACCTCTCAGACGTACCAGAAGCACGTGGCGGACACCCCAGCACCACCTGCCGGACAGACCGCAACCACCTGCCGGACAGGCCGGAACCACCGGCTCGACCCGACGGAACCACCGCCGGACATGCAAAATCACCTGCCGGCTACGCCAGAACCACTTGGGGAACACTCCGGAATCACCTGCCGGGCATGCCGGAACCACCTCTCAGACATGCCAGAACCACGTGCCAATGACCCCGGAAGCACCTGTCGAGCACACCGGAACCACCTGCTCGACTCGCCAGAACCACCTGCCGGACACGCCAAAATCACCTGCCGGCTACGCCACAACCACTCGGCAGGCACTCCGGTATCAGCTGCCGGGCATGCCGGAACCACCTCTCAGAGGTGCCAGAACCACATGCCGGAGAGACTGGAAGCAACTGCCGAACTCGCCGGAAACACCTGCTGGACATGCCGGAACCACCTGCCTGACAGTCCAAAATCATATGCCGGCTATGCCAAAACCACTTGGTGGACGCTCCAGAATCTCCTGGAGGGCATGCCGGAACCACGTCATGGACAGACTGCAAACACCTGCCAGACACGCCAGAACCACCTTCTCGAGTCGCCAGAACCACCTGCCGGACACGCCAAAATCACCTGCCGGCTACGCCACAACCAGTTGGTGAACACTTCGGAATCACCTGCCGCGCTTGCCGGAACCACCTGCCGGTCACGCCAAAATCACCTGCCGGCTACGCCAGAACCACTCGGCAGAGACTCCGGAACCACCTCCAGGACAGACCAGAATCACCTGCCGGACACGCCGGAACCACCTGCTCGACTCGCCAGAGCCACCTGCCGGACACGCCAAAATCACCTGCCGGCTACGCCAGAACCACTCGGCAGAGACTCCGGAACCACCTCCAGGACAGACCGGAATCACCTGCCGGACACGCCGGGACCACCTGCTTGACTCGCCAGAACCTCCTGCCGGACACGCCAAAATCACCAGCCGGCTACTCCACAACCACTTGTCGAACACTCCAGAATCACCTGCCGGGCATGTTGGAAGCACCTCTCAGACGCGCCAGAACCATGTGGCAGAGAGTCCGGAATCACCTGTTGGGCATGTGGAACCACCTCTGAGACGTACCAGAACCACCTGCCGGACACGCCAAAATCACCTGCCGGCTATGCCAGAACCACTTGGCGGACACTCCGGAATCACCTGCCGGGCATGCCAGAACCAGCTCTCAGAAACACCAGAACCACATGCTGGACACGCCGGAAGCACCTGCTGAGCATGCCTGAGCCACCTGCTCGACTCGCAAGAAACACCTGCCGGACATGCCAAAATCACCTGCCGAGTACGCCAGAACCACTTGGCGGACACTCCGGAATCACAGGTCGGGCATGCCAGAACCACCTCTCAGACTTGCCAGAACCATGTTCCGGACACGCCGGTACCACGTGCCGAGTATGCCGGAACCACCTGATCCACTCCCGAGGACCACATGCTGGACACGCCAAAATCACCTGCGGGCTACGCCAGAACCACTCGGCAGACACTCCGGAATAACCTGCCAGGCATGCCGGAACCACCTATTAGACATGCCAGAAGGACGTGTCGGACACGCCGGAAACACCTACCGGACAGACCGGAACCACCTGCCAGACATCCAGGAACCACCTGCCGAGCACGCCGGAGCTGCGTGTTCGATAGGCCGGAACCACCTGCCAGACAGGCCAAAATCAACAGCTGGCTATGCTAGAAACACCTGGCGGACAGTCCAAAATCACCTGCCTGGCATGCAGGAACCACCTCTCAGACGTAACAGAACCACGTTCCGGACACGCTGGAACCACATCCTGGACAGACTGGAACCACCTGCCGAGCTCGCCGGAACCACCTGCTCGACTGGCAGGACAATCGTGCCGGACACGCCAAAAGGAACTGCCGGCTACACCAGAACCACTTAACCGACACTCCAGAATCACCTGCCTGGCATGCCAGAACCACCTCTCACACGTTCCAGAAGCACGTGCCGGACATGCCGGAACGACCGATCGGACAGAACGGAACCACCTGCCAGACACGCCGGAACCACCTGCTGAACACGCCACAGCCACCTGCTCGACTCGCCGGATCCACCGGCCGGACAGGCCAATATCAACTGCTGGCTATGCCAGAACCACCTGGGGGACAGTCCGGAATCACCTGCCAGCCATGGCGGAACCACCTCTCAGACGTACAAGAACCACGTGCCGGACAAGCTGGAAACACTTACTGGACAGACTGGAACCACCTGCCGGCCACGCCTGAACCACCTGCCGAGCACGATGGAACCACCTGCCGGACACGCCAAAATCACCTGCGGGGTACACCAGAACCACTTGGAGAACTCTCCGGGATGACCTGCCGGGCATGCTGGAACCACCTCTCAGACGTACCAGAAGCACGTGGCGGACACCCCAGCACCACCTGCCGGACAGACCGCAACCACCTGCCGGACAGGCCGGAACCACCGGCTCGACCCGACGGAACCACCGCCGGACATGCAAAATCACCTGCCGGCTACGCCAGAACCACTTGGCGAACACTCCGGAATCACCTGCCGGGCATGCCGGAACCACCTCTCAGACATGCCAGAACCACGTGCCAATGACCCCGGAAGCACCTGTCGAGCACACCGGAACCACCTGCTCGACTCGCCAGAACCACCTGCCGGACATGCCAAAATCACCTGCCGGCTACGCCACAACCACTCGGCAGGCACTCCGGTATCAGCTGCCGGGCATGCCGGAACCACCTCTCAGAGGTGCCAGAACCACATGCCGGAGAGACTGGAAGCAACTGCCGAACTCGCCGGAAACACCTGCTGGACATGCCGGAACCACCTGCCTGACAGTCCAAAATCATATGCCGGCTATGCCAAAACCACTTGGTGGACGCTCCAGAATCTCCTGGAGGGCATGCCGGAACCACGTCATGGACAGACTGCAAACACCTGCCAGACACGCCAGAACCACCTTCTCGAGTCGCCAGAACCACCTGCCGGCCACGCCAAAATCACCTGCCGGCTACGCCACAACCAGTTGGTGAACACTTCGGAATCACCTGCCGCGCTTGCCGGAACCACCTGCCGGTCACGCCAAAATCACCTGCCGGCTACGCCAGAACCACTCGGCAGAGACTCCGGAACCACCTCCAGGACAGACCAGAATCACCTGCCGGACACGCCGGAACCACCTGCTCGACTCGCCAGAGCCACCTGCCGGACACGCCAAAATCACCTGCCGGCTACGCCAGAACCACTCGGCAGAGACTCCGGAACCACCTCCAGGACAGACCAGAATCACCTGCCGGACACGCCGGAACCACCTGCTCGACTCGCCAGAGCCACCTGCCGGACACGCCAAAATCACCTGCCGGCTACGCCAGAACCACTCGGCAGAGACTCCGGAACCACCTCCAGGACAGACCGGAATCACCTGCCGGACACGCCGGGACCACCTGCTTGACTCGCCAGAACCACCTGCCGGACACGCCAAAATCACCAGCCGGCTACTCCACAACCACTTGTCGAACACTCCAGAATCACCTGCCGGGCATGTTGGAAGCACCTCTCAGACGCGCCAGAACCATGTGGCAGAGAGTCCGGAATCACCTGTTGGGCATGTGGAACCACCTCTGAGACGTACCAGAACCACCTGCCGGACACGCCAAAATCACCTGCCGGCTATGCCAGAACCACTTGGCGGACACTCCGGAATCACCTGCCGGGCATGCCAGAACCAGCTCTCAGAAACACCAGAACCACATGCTGGACACGCCGGAAGCACCTGCTGAGCATGCCTGAGCCACCTGCTCGACTCGCAAGAAACACCTGCCGGACACGCCAAAATCACCTGCCGAGTACGCCAGAACCACTTGGCGGACACTCCGGAATCACAGGTCGGGCATGCCAGAACCACCTCTCAGACTTGCCAGAACCATGGTCCGGACACGCCGGTACCACCTGCCGAGTATGCTGGAACCACCTGATCCACTCCCGAGGACCACCTGCTGGACACGCCAAAATCACCTGCTGGCTACGCCAGAACCACTCGGCAGACACTCCGGAATAACCTGCCAGGCATGCCGGAACCACCTATTAGACATGCCAGATGGACGTGTCGGACACGCCGGAAACACCTACCGGACAGACCGGAACCACCTGCCAGACATCCAGGAACCACCTGCCGAGCACGCCGGAGCTGCGTGCTCGATAGGCCGGAACCACCTGCCAGACAGGCCAAAATCAACAGCTGGCTATGCTAGAAACACCTGGCGGACAGTCCAAAATCACCTGCCTGGCATGCAGGAACCACCTCTCAGACGTAACAGAACCACGTTCCGGACACGCTGGAACCACATCCTGGACAGACTGGAACCACCTGCCGAGCTCGCCGGAACCACCTGCTCGACTGGCAGGACAATCGTGCCGGACACGCCAAAAGGAACTGCCGGCTACACCAGAACCACTTAACCGACACTCCAGAATCACCTGCCTGGCATGCCAGAACCACCTCTCAGACGTGCCAGAAGCACGTGCCGGACATGCCGGAACGACCTACGGGACAGACCGGAACCACCTGCCTGACATGCCGGAACCACCTGCCGAGCACGCCAGAGCCACCTGCTCCCCTTGCCGGAACCACCTGCCAGACAGGCCAAAATCAACAGCTGGCTGTGCGAGAACCACCTGGGGGACAGTCCGGAATCACCTGCCAGCCATGGCGGAACCACCTCTCAGACGTACCAGAACCACGTGCCGGACAATCTGGAAACACGTACTGGACAGACTGGAACCACCTGCCGGCCACGCCTGAACCACCTGCCGAGCACGACGGAACCACCTGCCGGACACGCCAAAATCACCTGCGGGCTACTCCACAACCACTTGGAGGACTCTCCGGGATGACCTGCCGGGCATGCTGGAACCACCTCTCAGACGCGCCAGAACCATGTGGCAGACAGTCCGGAATCACCTGTTGGGCATGTGGAACCACCTCTGAGACGTACCAGAACCACCTGCCGGACACGCCAAAATCACCTGCCAGCTACACCAGAACCACTTGGCGGACACTCCGGAATCACCTGCCGGGCATGCCAGCACAACCTCTCAGAAGTGCCAGAAGCACGTGCCGGACAGGCCGGAACCATCTCCCGGACAGACTGGAACCACAGGAAACACTCGCCGGAACCACCTGCTTGACTCACCGGTCCCACCTGCAGGACACACCAAAATCACCTGCCCGCTACACCAGAACCACTTGGCGCACAAGCCGGAATCACGTGAAGGGCATGCCGGCACAACCTCACAGACGTGCCAGAACCTCCTGCCGGACACCTCAGAACCACCTGCCAGACAGACTGCAACCACCTGCCGGACACGCGGGAACCACCGGCTCGACCCGCCGGAACCACTGCCACACATGCAAAATCACCTGCCGGCTACACCAGAACCACTTGGCAAACAATCCGGAATCACCTGAAGGGCATGCCGGAACCACCTCTCAGACATGCCAGAACCACGTGCCAATGACACCAGAAGCACCTGCCGAGCATGCCGGAACCACCTGCTCGACTCGCCAGAACCACCTGCCAGTCATGCAAAAATCACCTGCCGGCTTCGCCACAACCAGTTGGTGAACACTTCCCCATCACCTGCCGGGCTTGCTGGAACCACCTGCCGGTCACGTCAAAATCACCTGCCAACTACGCCAGAACCACTTGTCGACACTGCGGAAACACCTGTCGGGCCGGCCAGAACTACATCTCAGACGTGCCAGAACCTTGTGCGTGTGATGCCGGAACCACACCCCGAACAGACGGAAACCACCTGCCAGACCCGCCTGAACCACCTGCCGAGCACGCCGGAGCCACCTGTTCGACTCACCGGAAGCACCTGCCAGACAGGCCAAAATCAACAGCTGGCTATGCGAGAACCATCTGGCGGACAGTCCGGAATCACCTGCCGGGCATGCAGGAACCACCTCTCAGATGTAACGGAACCACGAGCCGGACACGCTGGAACCACGTCCTGGACAGACTGGAACCACCTGCCGAGCACTCCGGAACCACCTGCTCGACTCGCACGACCCACGTGCTGGACACGCCAAAATGAACTTTCGGCTACACCAGAACCACTTACCCGACACTCCAGAATCACCTGCCTGGCATGCCAGAACCACCTCTCACACGTTCCAGAAGCACGTGCCGGACATGCCGGAACGACCGATCGGACAGAACGGAACCACCTGCCAGACACGCCGGAACCACCTGCTGAACACGCCACAGCCACCTGCTCGACTCGCCGGATCCACCGGCCGGACAGGCCAATATCAACTGCTGGCTATGCCAGAACCACCTGGGGGACAGTCCGGAATCACCTGCCAGCCATGGCGGAACCACCTCTCAGACGTACAAGAACCACGTGCCGGACAAGCTGGAAACACTTACTGGACAGACTGGAACCACCTGCCGGCCACGCCTGAACCACCTGCCGAGCACGATGGAACCACCTGCCGGACACGCCAAAATCACCTGCGGGGTACACCAGAACCACTTGGAGAACTCTCCGGGATGACCTGCCGGGCATGCTGGAACCACCTCTCAGACGTACCAGAAGCACGTGGCGGACACCCCAGCACCACCTGCCGGACAGACCGCAACCACCTGCCGGACAGGCCGGAACCACCGGCTCGACCCGACGGAACCACCGCCGGACATGCAAAATCACCTGCCGGCTACGCCAGAACCACTTGGCGAACACTCCGGAATCACCTGCCGGGCATGCCGGAACCACCTCTCAGACATGCCAGAACCACGTGCCAATGACCCCGGAAGCACCTGTCGAGCACACCGGAACCACCTGCTCGACTCGCCAGAACCACCTGCCGGACATGCCAAAATCACCTGCCGGCTACGCCACAACCACTCGGCAGGCACTCCGGTATCAGCTGCCGGGCATGCCGGAACCACCTCTCAGAGGTGCCAGAACCACACGCTGGAGAGACTGGAAGCAACTGCCGAACTCGCCGGAAACACCTGCTGGACATGCCGGAACCACCTGCCTGACAGTCCAAAATCATATGCCGGCTATGCCAAAACCACTTGGTGGACGCTCCAGAATCTCCTGGAGGGCATGCCGGAACCACGTCATGGACAGACTGCAAACACCTGCCAGACACGCCAGAACCACCTTCTCGAGTCGCCAGAACCACCTGCCGGCCACGCCAAAATCACCTGCCGGCTACGCCACAACCAGTTGGTGAACACTTCGGAATCACCTGCCGCGCTTGCCGGAACCACCTGCCGGTCACGCCAAAATCACCTGCCGGCTACGCCAGAACCACTCGGCAGAGACTCCGGAACCACCTCCAGGACAGACCAGAATCACCTGCCGGACACGCCGGAACCACCTGCTCGACTCGCCAGAGCCACCTGCCGGACACGCCAAAATCACCTGCCGGCTACGCCAGAACCACTCGGCAGAGACTCCGGAACCACCTCCAGGACAGACCGGAATCACCTGCCGGACACGCCGGGACCACCTGCTTGACTCGCCAGAACCTCCTGCCGGACACGCCAAAATCACCAGCCGGCTACTCCACAACCACTTGTCGAACACTCCAGAATCACCTGCCGGGCATGTTGGAAGCACCTCTCAGACGCGCCAGAACCATGTGGCAGAGAGTCCGGAATCACCTGTTGGGCATGTGGAACCACCTCTGAGACGTACCAGAACCACCTGCCGGACACGCCAAAATCACCTGCCGGCTATGCCAGAACCACTTGGCGGACACTCCGGAATCACCTGCCGGGCATGCCAGAACCAGCTCTCAGAAACACCAGAACCACATGCTGGACACGCCGGAAGCACCTGCTGAGCATGCCTGAGCCACCTGCTCGACTCGCAAGAAACACCTGCCGGACATGCCAAAATCACCTGCCGAGTACGCCAGAACCACTTGGCGGACACTCCAGAATCACAGGTCGGGCATGCCAGAACCACCTCTCAGACTTGCCAGAACCATGTTCCGGACACGCCGGTACCACCTGCCGAGTATGCCGGAACCACCTGATCCACTCCCGAGGACCACCTGCTGGACACGCCAAAATCACCTGCTGGCTACTCCAGAACCACTCGGCAGACACTCCGGAATAACCTGCCAGGCATGCCGGAACCACCTATTAGACATGCCAGAAGGACGTGTCGGACACGCCGGAAACACCTACCGGACAGACCGGAACCACCTGCCAGACATCCAGGAACCACCTGCCGAGCACGCCGGAGCTGCGTGCTCGATAGGCCGGAACCACCTGCCAGACAGGCCAAAATCAACAGCTGGCTATGCTAGAAACACCTGGCGGACAGTCCAAAATCACCTGCCTGGCATGCAGGAACCACCTCTCAGACGTAACAGAACCACGTTCCGGACACGCTGGAACCACATCCTGGACAGACTGAACCACCTGCCGAGCTCGCCGGAACCACCTGCTCGACTGGCAGGACAATCGTGCCGGACACGCCAAAAGGAACTGCCGGCTACACCAGAACCACTTAACCGACACTCCAGAATCACCTGCCTGGCATGCCAGAACCACCTCTCAGACGTGCCAGAAGCACGTGCCGGACATGCCGGAACGACCTACGGGACAGACCGGAACCACCTGCCTGACATGCCGGAACCACCTGCCGAGCACGCCAGAGCCACCTGCTCCCCTTGCCGGAACCACCTGCCAGACAGGCCAAAATCAACAGCTGGCTGTGCGAGAACCACCTGGGGGACAGTCCGGAATCACCTGCCAGCCATGGCGGAACCACCTCTCAGACGTACCAGAACCACGTGCCGGACAATCTGGAAACACGTACTGGACAGACTGGAACCACCTGCCGGCCACGCCTGAACCACCTGCCGAGCACGACGGAACCACCTGCCGGACACGCCAAAATCACCTGCGGGCTACTCCACAACCACTTGGAGGACTCTCCGGGATGACCTGCCGGGCATGCTGGAACCACCTCTCAGACGCGCCAGAACCATGTGGCAGACAGTCCGGAATCACCTGTTGGGCATGTGGAACCACCTCTGAGACGTACCAGAACCACCTGCCGGACACGCCAAAATCACCTGCCGGCTACGCCAGAACCACTTGGCGGACACTCCGGTATCACCTGCCGGGCATGCCAGCACAACCTCTCAGAAGTGCCAGAAGCACGTGCCGGACAGGCCGGAACCATCTCCCGGACAGACTGGAACCACAGGAAACACTCGCCGGAACCACCTGCTTGACTCACCGGTCCCACCTGCAGGACACACCAAAATCACCTGCCCGCTACACCAGAACCACTTGGCGCACAAGCCGGAATCACGTGAAGGGCATGCCGGCACAACCTCACAGACGTGCCAGAACCTCCTGCCGGACACCTCAGAACCACCTGCCAGACAGACTGCAACCACCTGCCGGACACGCGGGAACCACCGGCTCGACCCGCCGGAACCACTGCCAGACATGCAAAATCACCTGCCGGCTACACCAGAACCACTTGGCAAACAATCCGGAATCACCTGAAGGGCATGCCGGAACCACCTCTCAGACATGCCAGAACCACGTGCCAATGACACCAGAAGCACCTGCCGAGCATGCCGGAACCACCTGCTCGACTCGCCAGAACCACCTGCCAGTCATGCAAAAATCACCTGCCGGCTTCGCCACAACCAGTTGGTGAACACTTCCCCATCACCTGCCGGGCTTGCTGGAACCACCTGCCGGTCACGTCAAAATCACCTGCCAACTACGCCAGAACCACTTGTCGACACTGCGGAAACACCTGTCGGGCCGGCCAGAACTACATCTCAGACGTGCCAGAACCTTGTGCGTGTGATGCCGGAACCACACCCCGAACAGACGGAAACCACCTGCCAGACCCGCCTGAACCACCTGCCGAGCACGCCGGAGCCACCTGTTCGACTCACCGGAAGCACCTGCCAGACAGGCCAAAATCAACAGCTGGCTATGCGAGAACCATCTGGCGGACAGTCCGGAATCACCTGCCAGGCATGCAGGAACCACCTCTCAGATGTAACGGAACCACGAGCCGGACACGCTGGAACCACGTCCTGGACAGACTGGAACCACCTGCCGAGCACTCCGGAACCACCTGCTCGACTCGCACGACCCACGTGCTGGACACGCCAAAATGTACTTTCGGCTACACCAGAACCACTTACCCGACACTCCAGAATCACCTGCCTGGCATGCCAGAACCACCTCTCACACGTTCCAGAAGCACGTGCCGGACATGCCGGAACGACCGATCGGACAGAACGGAACCACCTGCCAGACACGCCGGAACCACCTGCTGAACACGCCACAGCCACCTGCTCGACTCGCCGGATCCACTGGCCGGACAGGCCAATATCAACTGCTGGCTATGCCAGAACCACCTGGGGGACAGTCCGGAATCACCTGCCAGCCATGGCGGAACCACCTCTCAGACGTACAAGAACCACGTGCCGGACAAGCTCGAAACACTTACTGGACAGACTGGAACCACCTGCCGGCCACGCCTGAACCACCTGGCGAGCACGATGGAACCACCTGCCAGACACGCCAAAATCACCTGCGGGGTACACCAGAACCACTTGGAGAACTCTCCGGGATGACCTGCCGGGCATGCTGGAACCACCTCTCAGACGTACCAGAAGCACGTGGCGGACACCCCAGCACCACCTGCCGGACAGACAGCAACCACCTGCCGGACAGGCCGGAACCACCGGCTCGACCCGACGGAACCACCGCCGGACATGCAAAATCACCTGCCGGCTACGCCAGAACCACTTGGCGAACACTCCGGAATCACCTGCCGGGCATGCCGGAACCACCTCTCAGACATGCCAGAACCACGTGCCAATGACCCCGGAAGCACCTGTCGAGCACACTGGAACCACCTGCTCGACTCGCCAGAACCACCTGCCGGACATGCCAAAATCACCTGCCGGCTACGCCACAACCACTCGGCAGGCACTCCGGTATCAGCTGCCGGGCATGCCGGAACCACCTCTCAGAGGTGCCAGAACCACATTCCGGAGAGACTGGAAGCAAATGCCGAACTCGCCGGAAACACCTGCTGGACATGCCGGAACCACCTGCCTGACAGTCCAAAATCATATGCCGGCTATGCCAAAACCACTTGGTGGACGCTCCAGAATCTCCTGGAGGGCATGCCGGAACCACGTCATGGACAGACTGCAAACACCTGCCAGACACGCCAGAACCACCTTCTCGAGTCGCCAGAACCACCTGCCGGACACGCCAAAATCACCTGCCGGCTACGCCACAACCAGTTGGTGAACACTTCGGAATCACCTGCCGCGCTTGCCGGAACCACCTGCCGGTCACGCCAAAATCACCTGCCGGCTACGCCAGAACCACTCGGCAGAGACTCCGGAACCACCTCCAGGACAGACCAGAATCACCTGCCGGACACGCCGGAACCACCTGCTCGACTCGCCAGAGCCACCTGCCGGACACGCCAAAATCACCTGCCGGCTACGCCAGAACCACTCGGCAGAGACTCCGGAACCACCTCCAGGACAGACCGGAATCACCTGCCGGACACGCCGGGACCACCTGCTTGACTCGCCAGAACCTCCTGCCGGACACGCCAAAATCACCAGCCGGCTACTCCACAACCACTTGTCGAACACTCCAGAATCACCTGCCGGGCATGCTGGAACCACCTCTCAGACGCGCCAGAACCATGTGGCAGACAGTCCGGAATCACCTGTTGGGCATGTGGAACCACCTCTGAGACGTACCAGAACCACCTGCCGGACACGCCAAAATCACCTGCCGGCTACGCCAGAACCACTTGGCGGACACTCCGGTATCACCTGCCGGGCATGCCAGCACAACCTCTCAGAAGTGCCAGAAGCACGTGCCGGACAGGCCGGAACCATCTCCCGGACAGACTGGAACCACAGGAAACACTCGCCGGAACCACCTGCTTGACTCACCGGTCCCACCTGCAGGACACACCAAAATCACCTGCCCGCTACACCAGAACCACTTGGCGCACAAGCCGGAATCACGTGAAGGGCATGCCGGCACAACCTCACAGACGTGCCAGAACCTCCTGCCGGACACCTCAGAACCACCTGCCAGACAGACTGCAACCACCTGCCGGACACGCGGGAACCACCGGCTCGACCCGCCGGAACCACTGCCAGACATGCAAAATCACCTGCCGGCTACACCAGAACCACTTGGCAAACAATCCGGAATCACCTGAAGGGCATGCCGGAACCACCTCTCAGACATGCCAGAACCACGTGCCAATGACACCAGAAGCACCTGCCGAGCATGCCGGAACCACCTGCTCGACTCGCCAGAACCACCTGCCAGTCATGCAAAAATCACCTGCCGGCTTCGCCACAACCAGTTGGTGAACACTTCCCCATCACCTGCCGGGCTTGCTGGAACCACCTGCCGGTCACGTCAAAATCACCTGCCAACTACGCCAGAACCACTTGTCGACACTGCGGAAACACCTGTCGGGCCGGCCAGAACTACATCTCAGACGTGCCAGAACCTTGTGCGTGTGATGCCGGAACCACACCCCGAACAGACGGAAACCACCTGCCAGACCCGCCTGAACCACCTGCCGAGCACGCCGGAGCCACCTGTTCGACTCACCGGAAGCACCTGCCAGACAGGCCAAAATCAACAGCTGGCTATGCGAGAACCATCTGGCGGACAGTCCGGAATCACCTGCCAGGCATGCAGGAACCACCTCTCAGATGTAACGGAACCACGAGCCGGACACGCTGGAACCACGTCCTGGACAGACTGGAACCACCTGCCGAGCACTCCGGAACCACCTGCTCGACTCGCACGACCCACGTGCTGGACACGCCAAAATGTACTTTCGGCTACACCAGAACCACTTACCCGACACTCCAGAATCACCTGCCTGGCATGCCAGAACCACCTCTCACACGTTCCAGAAGCACGTGCCGGACATGCCGGAACGACCGATCGGACAGAACGGAACCACCTGCCAGACACGCCGGAACCACCTGCTGAACACGCCACAGCCACCTGCTCGACTCGCCGGATCCACTGGCCGGACAGGCCAATATCAACTGCTGGCTATGCCAGAACCACCTGGGGGACAGTCCGGAATCACCTGCCAGCCATGGCGGAACCACCTCTCAGACGTACAAGAACCACGTGCCGGACAAGCTCGAAACACTTACTGGACAGACTGGAACCACCTGCCGGCCACGCCTGAACCACCTGGCGAGCACGATGGAACCACCTGCCAGACACGCCAAAATCACCTGCGGGGTACACCAGAACCACTTGGAGAACTCTCCGGGATGACCTGCCGGGCATGCTGGAACCACCTCTCAGACGTACCAGAAGCACGTGGCGGACACCCCAGCACCACCTGCCGGACAGACAGCAACCACCTGCCGGACAGGCCGGAACCACCGGCTCGACCCGACGGAACCACCGCCGGACATGCAAAATCACCTGCCGGCTACGCCAGAACCACTTGGCGAACACTCCGGAATCACCTGCCGGGCATGCCGGAACCACCTCTCAGACATGCCAGAACCACGTGCCAATGACCCCGGAAGCACCTGTCGAGCACACTGGAACCACCTGCTCGACTCGCCAGAACCACCTGCCGGACATGCCAAAATCACCTGCCGGCTACGCCACAACCACTCGGCAGGCACTCCGGTATCAGCTGCCGGGCATGCCGGAACCACCTCTCAGAGGTGCCAGAACCACATTCCGGAGAGACTGGAAGCAAATGCCGAACTCGCCGGAAACACCTGCTGGACATGCCGGAACCACCTGCCTGACAGTCCAAAATCATATGCCGGCTATGCCAAAACCACTTGGTGGACGCTCCAGAATCTCCTGGAGGGCATGCCGGAACCACGTCATGGACAGACTGCAAACACCTGCCAGACACGCCAGAACCACCTTCTCGAGTCGCCAGAACCACCTGCCGGACACGCCAAAATCACCTGCCGGCTACGCCACAACCAGTTGGTGAACACTTCGGAATCACCTGCCGCGCTTGCCGGAACCACCTGCCGGTCACGCCAAAATCACCTGCCGGCTACGCCAGAACCACTCGGCAGAGACTCCGGAACCACCTCCAGGACAGACCAGAATCACCTGCCGGACACGCCGGAACCACCTGCTCGACTCGCCAGAGCCACCTGCCGGACACGCCAAAATCACCTGCCGGCTACGCCAGAACCACTCGGCAGAGACTCCGGAACCACCTCCAGGACAGACCGGAATCACCTGCCGGACACGCCGGGACCACCTGCTTGACTCGCCAGAACCTCCTGCCGGACACGCCAAAATCACCAGCCGGCTACTCCACAACCACTTGTCGAACACTCCAGAATCACCTGCCGGGCATGTTGGAAGCACCTCTCAGACGCGCCAGAACCATGTGGCAGAGAGTCCGGAATCACCTGTTGGGCATGTGGAACCACCTCTGAGACGTACCAGAACCACCTGCCGGACACGCCAAAATCACCTGCCGGCTATGCCAGAACCACTTGGCGGACACTCCGGAATCACCTGCCGGGCATGCCAGAACCAGCTCTCAGAAACACCAGAACCACATGCTGGACACGCCGGAAGCACCTGCTGAGCATGCCTGAGCCACCTGCTCGACTCGCAAGAAACACCTGCCGGACATGCCAAAATCACCTGCCGAGTACGCCAGAACCACTTGGCGGACACTCCAGAATCACAGGTCGGGCATGCCAGAACCACCTCTCAGACTTGCCAGAACCATGTTCCGGACACGCCGGTACCACCTGCCGAGTATGCCGGAACCACCTGATCCACTCCCGAGGACCACCTGCTGGACACGCCAAAATCACCTGCTGGCTACGCCAGAACCACTCGGCAGACACTCCGGAATAACCTGCCAGGCATGCCGGAACCACCTATTAGACATGCCAGAAGGACGTGTCGGACACGCCGGAAACACCTACCGGACAGACCGGAACCACCTGCCAGACATCCAGGAACCACCTGCCGAGCACGCCGGAGCTGCGTGCTCGATAGGCCGGAACCACCTGCCAGACAGGCCAAAATCAACAGCTGGCTATGCTAGAAACACCTGGCGGACAGTCCAAAATCACCTGCCTGGCATGCAGGAACCACCTCTCAGACGTAACAGAACCACGTTCCGGACACGCTGGAACCACATCCTGGACAGACTGAACCACCTGCCGAGCTCGCCGGAACCACCTGCTCGACTGGCAGGACAATCGTGCCGGACACGCCAAAAGGAACTGCCGGCTACACCAGAACCACTTAACCGACACTCCAGAATCACCTGCCTGGCATGCCAGAACTACCTCTCAGACGTGCCAGAAGCACGTGCCGGACATGCCGGAACGACCTACGGGACAGACCGGAACCACCTGCCTGACATGCCGGAACCACCTGCCGAGCACGCCAGAGCCACCTGCTCCCCTTGCCGGAACCACCTGCCAGACAGGCCAAAATCAACAGCTGGCTGTGCGAGAACCACCTGGGGGACAGTCCGGAATCACCTGCCAGCCATGGCGGAACCACCTCTCAGACGTACCAGAACCACGTGCCGGACAATCTGGAAACACGTACTGGACAGACTGGAACCACCTGCCGGCCACGCCTGAACCACCTGCCGAGCACGACGGAACCACCTGCCGGACACGCCAAAATCACCTGCGGGCTACTCCACAACCACTTGGAGGACTCTCCGGGATGACCTGCCGGGCATGCTGGAACCACCTCTCAGACGCGCCAGAACCATGTGGCAGACAGTCCGGAATCACCTGTTGGGCATGTGGAACCACCTCTGAGACGTACCAGAACCACCTGCCGGACACGCCAAAATCACCTGCCGGCTACGCCAGAACCACTTGGCGGACACTCCGGTATCACCTGCCGGGCATGCCAGCACAACCTCTCAGAAGTGCCAGAAGCACGTGCCGGACAGGCCGGAACCATCTCCCGGACAGACTGGAACCACAGGAAACACTCGCCGGAACCACCTGCTTGACTCACCGGTCCCACCTGCAGGACACACCAAAATCACCTGCCCGCTACACCAGAACCACTTGGCGCACAAGCCGGAATCACGTGAAGGGCATGCCGGCACAACCTCACAGACGTGCCAGAACCTCCTGCCGGACACCTCAGAACCACCTGCCAGACAGACTGCAACCACCTGCCGGACACGCGGGAACCACCGGCTCGACCCGCCGGAACCACTGCCAGACATGCAAAATCACCTGCCGGCTACACCAGAACCACTTGGCAAACAATCCGGAATCACCTGAAGGGCATGCCGGAACCACCTCTCAGACATGCCAGAACCACGTGCCAATGACACCAGAAGCACCTGCCGAGCATGCCGGAACCACCTGCTCGACTCGCCAGAACCACCTGCCAGTCATGCAAAAATCACCTGCCGGCTTCGCCACAACCAGTTGGTGAACACTTCCCCATCACCTGCCGGGCTTGCTGGAACCACCTGCCGGTCACGTCAAAATCACCTGCCAACTACGCCAGAACCACTTGTCGACACTGCGGAAACACCTGTCGGGCCGGCCAGAACTACATCTCAGACGTGCCAGAACCTTGTGCGTGTGATGCCGGAACCACACCCCGAACAGACGGAAACCACCTGCCAGACCCGCCTGAACCACCTGCCGAGCACGCCGGAGCCACCTGTTCGACTCACCGGAAGCACCTGCCAGACAGGCCAAAATCAACAGCTGGCTATGCGAGAACCATCTGGCGGACAGTCCGGAATCACCTGCCAGGCATGCAGGAACCACCTCTCAGATGTAACGGAACCACGAGCCGGACACGCTGGAACCACGTCCTGGACAGACTGGAACCACCTGCCGAGCACTCCGGAACCACCTGCTCGACTCGCACGACCCACGTGCTGGACACGCCAAAATGTACTTTCGGCTACACCAGAACCACTTACCCGACACTCCAGAATCACCTGCCTGGCATGCCAGAACCACCTCTCACACGTTCCAGAAGCACGTGCCGGACATGCCGGAACGACCGATCGGACAGAACGGAACCACCTGCCAGACACGCCGGAACCACCTGCTGAACACGCCACAGCCACCTGCTCGACTCGCCGGATCCACTGGCCGGACAGGCCAATATCAACTGCTGGCTATGCCAGAACCACCTGGGGGACAGTCCGGAATCACCTGCCAGCCATGGCGGAACCACCTCTCAGACGTACAAGAACCACGTGCCGGACAAGCTCGAAACACTTACTGGACAGACTGGAACCACCTGCCGGCCACGCCTGAACCACCTGGCGAGCACGATGGAACCACCTGCCAGACACGCCAAAATCACCTGCGGGGTACACCAGAACCACTTGGAGAACTCTCCGGGATGACCTGCCGGGCATGCTGGAACCACCTCTCAGACGTACCAGAAGCACGTGGCGGACACCCCAGCACCACCTGCCGGACAGACAGCAACCACCTGCCGGACAGGCCGGAACCACCGGCTCGACCCGACGGAACCACCGCCGGACATGCAAAATCACCTGCCGGCTACGCCAGAACCACTTGGCGAACACTCCGGAATCACCTGCCGGGCATGCCGGAACCACCTCTCAGACATGCCAGAACCACGTGCCAATGACCCCGGAAGCACCTGTCGAGCACACTGGAACCACCTGCTCGACTCGCCAGAACCACCTGCCGGACATGCCAAAATCACCTGCCGGCTACGCCACAACCACTCGGCAGGCACTCCGGTATCAGCTGCCGGGCATGCCGGAACCACCTCTCAGAGGTGCCAGAACCACATTCCGGAGAGACTGGAAGCAAATGCCGAACTCGCCGGAAACACCTGCTGGACATGCCGGAACCACCTGCCTGACAGTCCAAAATCATATGCCGGCTATGCCAAAACCACTTGGTGGACGCTCCAGAATCTCCTGGAGGGCATGCCGGAACCACGTCATGGACAGACTGCAAACACCTGCCAGACACGCCAGAACCACCTTCTCGAGTCGCCAGAACCACCTGCCGGACATGCCAAAATCACCTGCCGGCTACGCCACAACCAGTTGGTGAACACTTCGGAATCACCTGCCGCGCTTGCCGGAACCACCTGCCGGTCACGCCAAAATCACCTGCCGGCTACGCCAGAACCACTCGGCAGAGACTCCGGAACCACCTCCAGGACAGACCAGAATCACCTGCCGGACACGCCGGAACCACCTGCTCGACTCGCCAGAGCCACCTGCCGGACACGCCAAAATCACCTGCCGGCTACGCCAGAACCACTCGGCAGAGACTCCGGAACCACCTCCAGGACAGACCGGAATCACCTGCCGGACACGCCGGGACCACCTGCTTGACTCGCCAGAACCTCCTGCCGGACACGCCAAAATCACCAGCCGGCTACTCCACAACCACTTGTCGAACACTCCAGAATCACCTGCCGGGCATGTTGGAAGCACCTCTCAGACGCGCCAGAACCATGTGGCAGAGAGTCCGGAATCACCTGTTGGGCATGTGGAACCACCTCTGAGACGTACCAGAACCACCTGCCGGACACGCCAAAATCACCTGCCGGCTATGCCAGAACCACTTGGCGGACACTCCGGAATCACCTGCCGGGCATGCCAGAACCAGCTCTCAGAAACACCAGAACCACATGCTGGACACGCCGGAAGCACCTGCTGAGCATGCCTGAGCCACCTGCTCGACTCGCAAGAAACACCTGCCGGACATGCCAAAATCACCTGCCGAGTACGCCAGAACCACTTGGCGGACACTCCAGAATCACAGGTCGGGCATGCCAGAACCACCTCTCAGACTTGCCAGAACCATGTTCCGGACACGCCGGTACCACCTGCCGAGTATGCCGGAACCACCTGATCCACTCCCGAGGACCACCTGCTGGACACGCCAAAATCACCTGCTGGCTACGCCAGAACCACTCGGCAGACACTCCGGAATAACCTGCCAGGCATGCCGGAACCACCTATTAGACATGCCAGAAGGACGTGTCGGACACGCCGGAAACACCTACCGGACAGACCGGAACCACCTGCCAGACATCCAGGAACCACCTGCCGAGCACGCCGGAGCTGCGTGCTCGATAGGCCGGAACCACCTGCCAGACAGGCCAAAATCAACAGCTGGCTATGCTAGAAACACCTGGCGGACAGTCCAAAATCACCTGCCTGGCATGCAGGAACCACCTCTCAGACGTAACAGAACCACGTTCCGGACACGCTGGAACCACATCCTGGACAGACTGGAACCACCTGCCGAGCTCGCCGGAACCACCTGCTCGACTGGCAGGACAATCGTGCCGGACACGCCAAAAGGAACTGCCGGCTACACCAGAACCACTTAACCGACACTCCAGAATCACCTGCCTGGCATGCCAGAACCACCTCTCAGACGTGCCAGAAGCACGTGCCGGACATGCCGGAACGACCTACGGGACAGACCGGAACCACCTGCCTGACATGCCGGAACCACCTGCCGAGCACGCCAGAGCCACCTGCTCCCCTTGCCGGAACCACCTGCCAGACAGGCCAAAATCAACAGCTGGCTGTGCGAGAACCACCTGGGGGACAGTCCGGAATCACCTGCCAGCCATGGCGGAACCACCTCTCAGACGTACCAGAACCACGTGCCGGACAATCTGGAAACACGTACTGGACAGACTGGAACCACCTGCCGGCCACGCCTGAACCACCTGCCGAGCACGACGGAACCACCTGCCGGACACGCCAAAATCACCTGCGGGCTACTCCACAACCACTTGGAGGACTCTCCGGGATGACCTGCCGGGCATGCTGGAACCACCTCTCAGACGCGCCAGAACCATGTGGCAGACAGTCCGGAATCACCTGTTGGGCATGTGGAACCACCTCTGAGACGTACCAGAACCACCTGCCGGACACGCCAAAATCACCTGCCGGCTACGCCAGAACCACTTGGCGGACACTCCGGTATCACCTGCCGGGCATGCCAGCACAACCTCTCAGAAGTGCCAGAAGCACGTGCCGGACAGGCCGGAACCATCTCCCGGACAGACTGGAGCCACAGGAACCACTCGCCGGAACCACCTGCTTGACTCACCGGTCCCACCTGCAGGACACACCAAAATCACCTGCCCGCTACACCAGAACCACTTGGCGCACAAGCCGGAATCACGTGAAGGGCATGCCGGCACAACCTCACAGACGTGCCAGAACCTCCTGCCGGACACCTCAGAACCACCTGCCAGACAGACTGCAACCACCTGCCGGACACGCGGGAACCACCGGCTCGACCCGCCGGAACCACTGCCAGACATGCAAAATCACCTGCCGGCTACACCAGAACCACTTGGCAAACAATCCGGAATCACCTGAAGGGCATGCCGGAACCACCTCTCAGACATGCCAGAACCACGTGCCAATGACACCAGAAGCACCTGCCGAGCATGCCGGAACCACCTGCTCGACTCGCCAGAACCACCTGCCAGTCATGCAAAAATCACCTGCCGGCTTCGCCACAACCAGTTGGTGAACACTTCCCCATCACCTGCCGGGCTTGCTGGAACCACCTGCCGGTCACGTCAAAATCACCTGCCAACTACGCCAGAACCACTTGTCGACACTGCGGAAACACCTGTCGGGCCGGCCAGAACTACATCTCAGACGTGCCAGAACCTTGTGCGTGTGATGCCGGAACCACACCCCGAACAGACGGAAACCACCTGCCAGACCCGCCTGAACCACCTGCCGAGCACGCCGGAGCCACCTGTTCGACTCACCGGAAGCACCTGCCAGACAGGCCAAAATCAACAGCTGGCTATGCGAGAACCATCTGGCGGACAGTCCGGAATCACCTGCCGGGCATGCAGGAACCACCTCTCAGATGTAACGGAACCACGAGCCGGACACGCTGGAACCACGTCCTGGACAGACTGGAACCACCTGCCGAGCACTCCGGAACCACCTGCTCGACTCGCACGACCCACGTGCTGGACACGCCAAAATGTACTTTCGGATACACCAGAACCACTTACCCGACACTCCAGAATCACCTGCCTGGCATGCCAGAACCACCTCTCACACGTTCCAGAAGCACGTGCCGGACATGCCGGAACGACCGATCGGACAGAACGGAACCACCTGCCAGACACGCCGGAACCACCTGCTGAACACGCCACAGCCACCTGCTCGACTCGCCGGATCCACTGGCCGGACAGGCCAATATCAACTGCTGGCTATGCCAGAACCACCTGGGGGACAGTCCGGAATCACCTGCCAGCCATGGCGGAACCACCTCTCAGACGTACAAGAACCACGTGCCGGACAAGCTCGAAACACTTACTGGACAGACTGGAACCACCTGCCGGCCACGCCTGAACCACCTGCCGAGCACGATGGAACCACCTGCCAGACACGCCAAAATCACCTGCGGGGTACACCAGAACCACTTGGAGAACTCTCCGGGATGACCTGCCGGGCATGCTGGAACCACCTCTCAGACGTACCAGAAGCACGTGGCGGACACCCCAGCACCACCTGCCGGACAGACCGCAACCACCTGCCGGACAGGCCGGAACCACCGGCTCGACCCGACGGAACCACCGCCGGACATGCAAAATCACCTGCCGGCTACGCCAGAACCACTTGGCGAACACTCCGGAATCACCTGCCGGGCATGCCGGAACCACCTCTCAGACATGCCAGAACCACGTGCCAATGACCCCGGAAGCACCTGTCGAGCACACGGAACCACCTGCTCGACTCGCCAGAACCACCTGCCGGACATGCCAAAATCACCTGCCGGCTACGCCACAACCACTCGGCAGGCACTCCGGTATCAGCTGCTGGGCATGCCGGAACCACCTCTCAGATGTGCCAGAACCACATGCTGGAGAGACTGGAAGCAACTGCCGAACTCGCCGGAAACACCTGCTGGACATGCCGGAACCACCTGCCTGACAGTCCAAAATCATATGCCGGCTATGCCAAAACCACTTGGTGGACGCTCCAGAATCTCCTGGAGGGCATGCCGGAACCACGTCATGGACAGACTGCAAACACCTGCCAGACACGCCAGAACCACCTTCTCGAGTCGCCAGAACCACCTGCCGGACACGCCAAAATCACCTGCCGGCTACGCCACAACCAGTTGGTGAACACTTCGGAATCACCTGCCGCGCTTGCCGGAACCACCTGCCGGTCACGCCAAAATCACCTGCCGGCTACGCCAGAACCACTCGGCAGAGACTCCGGAACCACCTCCAGGACAGACCAGAATCACCTGCCGGACACGCCGGAACCACCTGCTCGACTCGCCAGAGCCACCTGCCGGACACGCCAAAATCACCTGCCGGCTACGCCAGAACCACTCAGCAGAGACTCCGGAACCACCTCCAGGACAGACCGGAATCACCTGCCGGACACGCCGGGACCACCTGCTTGACTCGCCAGAACCTCCTGCCGGACACGCCAAAATCACCAGCCGGCTACTCCACAACCACTTGTCGAACACTCCAGAATCACCTGCCGGGCATGTTGGAAGCACCTCTCAGACGCGCCAGAACCATGTGGCAGAGAGTCCGGAATCACCTGTTGGGCATGTGGAACCACCTCTGAGACGTACCAGAACCACCTGCCGGACACGCCAAAATCACCTGCCGGCTATGCCAGAACCACTTGGCGGACACTCCGGAATCACCTGCCGGGCATGCCAGAACCAGCTCTCAGAAACACCAGAACCACATGCTGGACACGCCGGAAGCACCTGCTGAGCATGCCTGAGCCACCTGCTCGACTCGCAAGAAACACCTGCCGGACATGCCAAAATCACCTGCCGAGTACGCCAGAACCACTTGGCGGACACTCCGGAATCACAGGTCGGGCATGCCGGAACCACCTCTCAGACTTGCCAGAACCATGTTCCGGACACGCCGGTACCACCTGCCGAGTATGCCGGAACCACCTGATCCACTCCCGAGGACCACCTGCTGGACACGCCAAAATCACCTGCTGGCTACGCCAGAACCACTCGGCAGACACTCCGGAATAACCTGCCAGGCATGCCGGAACCACCTATTAGACATGCCAGAAGGACGTGTCAGACACGCCGGAAACACCTACCGGACAGACCGGAACCACCTGCCAGACATCCAGGAACCACCTGCCGAGCACGCCGGAGCTGCGTGTTCGATAGGCCGGAACCACCTGCCAGACAGGCCAAAATCAACAGCTGGCTATGCTAGAAACACCTGGCGGACAGTCCAAAATCACCTGCCTGGCATGCAGGAACCACCTCTCAGACGTAACAGAACCACGTTCCGGACACGCTGGAACCACATCCTGGACAGACTGGAACCACCTGCCGAGCTCGCCGGAACCACCTGCTCGACTGGCAGGACAATCGTGCCGGACACGCCAAAAGGAACTGCCGGCTACACCAGAACCACTTAACCGACACTCCAGAATCACCTGCCTGGCATGCCAGAACCACCTCTCAGACGTGCCAGAAGCACGTGCCGGACATGCCGGAACGACCTACGGGACAGACCGGAACCACCTGCCTGACATGCCGGAACCACCTGCCGAGCACGCCAGAGCCACCTGCTCCCCTTGCCGGAACCACCTGCCAGACAGGCCAAAATCAACAGCTGGCTGTGCGAGAACCACCTGGGGGACAGTCCGGAATCACCTGCCAGCCATGGCGGAACCACCTCTCAGACGTACCAGAACCACGTGCCGGACAATCTGGAAACACGTACTGGACAGACTGGAACCACCTGCCGGCCACGCCTGAACCACCTGCCGAGCACGACGGAACCACCTGCCGGACACGCCAAAATCACCTGCGGGCTACTCCACAACCACTTGGAGGACTCTCCGGGATGACCTGCCGGGCATGCTGGAACCACCTCTCAGACGCGCCAGAACCATGTGGCAGACAGTCCGGAATCACCTGTTGGGCATGTGGAACCACCTCTGAGACGTACCAGAACCACCTGCCGGACACGCCAAAATCACCTGCCGGCTACGCCAGAACCACTTGGCGGACACTCCGGAATCACCTGCCGGGCATGCCAGCACAACCTCTCAGAAGTGCCAGAAGCACGTGCCGGACAGGCCGGAACCATCTCCCGGACAGACTGGAACCACAGGAAACACTCGCCGGAACCACCTGCTTGACTCACCGGTCCCACCTGCAGGACACACCAAAATCACCTGCCCGCTACACCAGAACCACTTGGCGCACAAGCCGGAATCACGTGAAGGGCATGCCGGCACAACCTCACAGACGTGCCAGAACCTCCTGCCGGACACCTCAGAACCACCTGCCAGACAGACTGCAACCACCTGCCGGACACGCGGGAACCACCGGCTCGACCCGCCGGAACCACTGCCAGACATGCAAAATCACCTGCCGGCTACACCAGAACCACTTGGCAAACAATCCGGAATCACCTGAAGGGCATGCCGGAACCACCTCTCAGACATGCCAGAACCACGTGCCAATGACACCAGAAGCACCTGCCGAGCATGCCGGAACCACCTGCTCGACTCGCCAGAACCACCTGCCAGTCATGCAAAAATCACCTGCCGGCTTCGCCACAACCAGTTGGTGAACACTTCCCCATCACCTGCCGGGCTTGCTGGAACCACCTGCCGGTCACGTCAAAATCACCTGCCAACTACGCCAGAACCACTTGTCGACACTGCGGAAACACCTGTCGGGCCGGCCAGAACTACATCTCAGACGTGCCAGAACCTTGTGCGTGTGATGCCGGAACCACACCCCGAACAGACGGAAACCACCTGCCAGACCCGCCTGAACCACCTGCCGAGCACGCCGGAGCCACCTGTACGACTCACCGGAAGCACCTGCCAGACAGGCCAAAATCAACAGCTGGCTATGCGAGAACCATCTGGCGGACAGTCCGGAATCACCTGCCGGGCATGCAGGAACCACCTCTCAGATGTAACGGAACCACGAGCCGGACACGCTGGAACCACGTCCTGGACAGACTGGAACCACCTGCCGAGCACTCCGGAACCACCTGCTCGACTCGCACGACCCACGTGCTGGACACGCCAAAATGAACTTTCGGCTACACCAGAACCACTTACCCGACACTCCAGAATCACCTGCCTGGCATGCCAGAACCACCTCTCAGACATGCCAGAACCACGTACCAATGACCCCGGAAGCACCTGTCGAGCACACGGAACCACCTGCTCGACTCGCCAGAACCACCTGCCGGACACGCCAAAATCACCTGCCGGCTACGCCACAACCACTCGGCAGCACTCCGGTATCAGCTGCCGGGCATGCCGGAACCACCTCTCAGAGGTGCCAGAACCACATGCCGGAGAGACTGGAATCAACTGCCGAACTCGCCGGAAACACCTGCTGGACATGCCGGAACCACCTGCCTGACAGTCCAAAATCATATGCCGGCTATGCCAAAACCACTTGGTGGACGCTCCAGAATCTCCTGGAGGGCATGCCGGAACCACGTCATGGACAGACTGCAAACACCTGCCAGACACGCCAGAACCACCTTCTCGAGTCGCCAGAACCACCTGCCGGCCACGCCAAAATCACCTGCCGGCTACGTCACAACCAGTTGGTGAACACTTCGGAATCACCTGCCGCGCTTGCCGGAACCACCTGCCGGTCACGCCAAAATCACCTGCTGGCTACGCCAGAACCACTCGGCAGAGACTCCGGAACCACCTCCAGGACAGACCAGAATCACCTGCCGGACACGCCGGAACCACCTGCTCGACTCGCCAGAGCCACCTGCCGGACACGCCAAAATCACCTGCCGGCTACGCCAGAACCACTCGGCAGAGACTCCGGAACCACCTCCAGGACAGACCGGAATCACCTGCCGGACACGCCGGGACCACCTGCTTGACTCGCCAGAACCACCTGCCGGACACGCCAAAATCACCAGCCGGCTACTCCACAACCACTTGTCGAACACTCCAGAATCACCTGCCGGGCATGTTGGAAGCACCTCTCAGACGCGCCAGAACCATGTGGCAGAGAGTCCGGAATCACCTGTTGGGCATGTGGAACCACCTCTGAGACGTACCAGAACCACCTGCCGGACACGCCAAAATCACCTGCCGGCTATGCCAGAACCACTTGGCGGACACTCCGGAATCACCTGCCGGGCATGCCAGAACCAGCTCTCAGAAACACCAGAACCACATGCTGGACACGCCGGAAGCACCTGCTGAGCATGCCTGAGCCACCTGCTCGACTCGCAAGAAACACCTGCCGGACATGCCAAAATCACCTGCCGAGTACGCCAGAACCACTTGGCGGACACTCCGGAATCACAGGTCGGGCATGCCAGAACCACCTCTCAGACTTGCCAGAACCATGGTCCGGACACGCCGGTACCACCTGCCGAGTATGCCGGAACCACCTGATCCACTCCCGAGGACCACCTGCTGGACACGCCAAAATCACCTGCTGGCTACGCCAGAACCACTCGGCAGACACTCCGGAATAACCTGCCAGGCATGCCGGAACCACCTATTAGACATGCCAGAAGGACGTGTCGGACACGCCGGAAACACCTACCGGACAGACCGGAACCACCTGCCAGACATCCAGGAACCACCTGCCGAGCACGCCGGAGCTGCGTGCTCGATAGGCCGGAACCACCTGCCAGACAGGCCAAAATCAACAGCTGGCTATGCTAGAAACACCTGGCGGACAGTCCAAAATCACCTGCCTGGCATGCAGGAACCACCTCTCAGACGTAACAGAACCACGTTCCGGACACGCTGGAACCACATCCTGGACAGACTGGAACCACCTGCCGAGCTCGCCGGAACCACCTGCTCGACTGGCAGGACAATCGTGCCGGACACGCCAAAAGGAACTGCCGGCTACACCAGAACCACTTAACCGACACTCCAGAATCACCTGCCTGGCATGCCAGAACCACCTCTCAGACGTGCCAGAAGCACGTGCCGGACATGCTGGAACGACCTACGGGACAGACCGGAACCACCTGCCTGACATGCCGGAACCACCTGCCGAGCACGCCAGAGCCACCTGCTCCCCTTGCCGGAACCACCTGCCAGACAGGCCAAAATCAACAGCTGGCTGTGCGAGAACCACCTGGGGGACAGTCCGGAATCACCTGCCAGCCATGGCGGAACCACCTCTCAGACGTACCAGAACCACGTGCCGGACAATCTGGAAACACGTACTGGACAGACTGGAACCACCTGCCGGCCACGCCTGAACCACCTGCCGAGCACGACGGAACCACCTGCCGGACACGCCAAAATCACCTGCGGGCTACTCCACAACCACTTGGAGGACTCTCCGGGATGACCTGCCGGGCATGCTGGAACCACCTCTCAGACGCGCCAGAACCATGTGGCAGACAGTCCGGAATCACCTGTTGGGCATGTGGAACCACCTCTGAGACGTACCAGAACCACCTGCCGGACACGCCAAAATCACCTGCCGGCTACGCCAGAACCACTTGGCGGACGCTCCGGTATCACCTGCCGGGCATGCCAGCACAACCTCTCAGAAGTGCCAGAAGCATGTGCCGGACAGGCTGGAACCATCTCCCGGACAGACTGGAACCACAGGAAACACTCGCCGGAACCACCTGCTTGACTCACCGGTCCCACCTGCAGGACACACCAAAATCACCTGCCCGCTACACCAGAACCACTTGGCGCACAAGCCGGAATCACGTGAAGGGCATGCCGGCACAACCTCACAGACGTGCCAGAACCTCCTGCCGGACACCTCAGAACCACCTGCCAGACAGACTGCAACCACCTGCCGGACACGCGGGAACCACCGGCTCGACCCGCCGGAACCACTGCCAGACATGCAAAATCACCTGCCGGCTACACCAGAACCACTTGGCAAACAATCCGGAATCACCTGAAGGGCATGCCGGAACCACCTCTCAGACATGCCAGAACCACGTGCCAATGACACCAGAAGCACCTGCCGAGCATGCCGGAACCACCTGCTCGACTCGCCAGAACCACCTGCCAGTCATGCAAAAATCACCTGCCGGCTTCGCCACAACCAGTTGGTGAACACTTCCCCATCACCTGCCGGGCTTGCTGGAACCACCTGCCGGTCACGTCAAAATCACCTGCCAACTACGCCAGAACCACTTGTCGACACTGCGGAAACACCTGTCGGGCCGGCCAGAACTACATCTCAGACGTGCCAGAACCTTGTGCGTGTGATGCCGGAACCACACCCCGAACAGACGGAAACCACCTGCCAGACCCGCCTGAACCACCTGCCGAGCACGCCGGAGCCACCTCTCAGACATGCCAGAACCACGTGCCAATGACCCCGGAAGCACCTGTCGAGCACGCCGGAACCACCTGCTCGACTCGCCAGAACCACCTGCCGGACACGCCAAAATCACCTGCCGGCTACGCCACAACCACTCGGCAGGCACTCCGGTATCAGCTGCCGGGCATGCCGGAACCGCCTCTCAGAGGTGCCAGAACCACATGCCGGAGAGACTGGAAGCAACTGCCGAACTCGCCGGAAACACCTGCTGGACATGCCGGAACCACCTGCCTGACAGTCCAAAATCATATGCCGGCTATGCCAAAACCACTTGGTGGACGCTCCAGAATCTCCTGGAGGGCATGCCGGAACCACGTCATGGACAGACTGCAAACACCTGCCAGACACGCCAGAACCACCTTCTCGAGTCGCCAGAACCACCTGCCGGACACGCCAAAATCACCTGCCGGCTACGCCACAACCAGTTGGTGAACACTTCGGAATCACCTGCCGCGCTTGCCGGAACCACCTGCCGGACACGCCAAAATCACCTGCCGGCTACGCCAGAACCACTCGGCAGAGACTCCGGAACCACCTCCAGGACAGACCAGAATCACCTGCCGGACACGCCGGAACCACCTGCTCGACTCGCCAGAGCCACCTGCCGGACACGCCAAAATCACCTGCCGGCTACGCCAGAACCACTCGGCAGAGACTCCGGAACCACCTCCAGGACAGACCGGAATCACCTGCCGGACACGCCGGGACCACCTGCTTGACTCGCCAGAACCACCTGCCGGACACGCCAAAATCACCAGCCGGCTACTCCACAACCACTTGTCGAACACTCCAGAATCACCTGCCGGGCATGTTGGAAGCACCTCTCAGACGCGCCAGAACCATGTGGCAGAGAGTCCGGAATCACCTGTTGGGCATGTGGAACCACCTCTGAGACGTACCAGAACCACCTGCCGGACACGCCAAAATCACCTGCCGGCTATGCCAGAACCACTTGGCGGACACTCCGGAATCACCTGCCGGGCATGCCAGAACCAGCTCTCAGAAACACCAGAACCACATGCTGGACACGCCGGAAGCACCTGCTGAGCATGCCTGAGCCACCTGCTCGACTCGCAAGAAACACCTGCCGGACACGCCAAAATCACCTGCCGAGTACGCCAGAACCACTTGGCGGACACTCCGGAATCACAGGTCGGGCATGCCAGAACCACCTCTCAGACTTGCCAGAACCATGGTCCGGACACGCCGGTACCACCTGCCGAGTATGCCGGAACCACCTGATCCACTCCCGAGGACCACCTGCTGGACACGCCAAAATCACCTGCTGGCTACGCCAGAACCACTCGGCAGACACTCCGGAATAACCTGCCAGGCATGCCGGAACCACCTATTAGACATGCCAGAAGGACGTGTCGGACACGCCGGAAACACCTACCGGACAGACCGGAACCACCTGCCAGACATCCAGGAACCACCTGCCGAGCACGCCGGAGCTGCGTGCTCGATAGGCCGGAACCACCTGCCAGACAGGCCAAAATCAACAGCTGGCTATGCTAGAAACACCTGGCGGACAGTCCAAAATCACCTGCCTGGCATGCAGGAACCACCTCTCAGACGTAACAGAACCACGTTCCGGACACGCTGGAACCACATCCTGGACAGACTGGAACCACCTGCCGAGCTCGCCGGAACCACCTGCTCGACTGGCAGGACAATCGTGCCGGACACGCCAAAAGGAACTGCCGGCTACACCAGAACCACTTAACCGACACTCCAGAATCACCTGCCTGGCATGCCAGAACCACCTCTCAGACGTGCCAGAAGCACGTGCCGGACATGCCGGAACGACCTATGGGACAGACCGGAACCACCTGCCTGACATGCCGGAACCACCTGCCGAGCACGCCAGAGCCACCTGCTCCCCTTGCCGGAACCACCTGCCAGACAGGCCAAAATCAACAGCTGGCTGTGCGAGAACCACCTGGGGGACAGTCCGGAATCACCTGCCAGCCATGGCGGAACCACCTCTCAGACGTACCAGAACCACGTGCCGGACAATCTGGAAACACGTACTGGACAGACTGGAACCACCTGCCGGCCACGCCTGAACCACCTGCCGAGCACGACGGAACCACCTGCCGGACACGCCAAAATCACCTGCGGGCTACTCCACAACCACTTGGAGGACTCTCCGGGATGACCTGCCGGGCATGCTGGAACCACCTCTCAGACGCGCCAGAACCATGTGGCAGACAGTCCGGAATCACCTGTTGGGCATGTGGAACCACCTCTGAGACGTACCAGAACCACCTGCCGGACACGCCAAAATCACCTGCCGGCTACGCCAGAACCACTTGGCGGACACTCCGGAATCACCTGCCGGGCATGCCAGCACAACCTCTCAGAAGTGCCAGAAGCACGTGCCGGACAGGCCGGAACCATCTCCCGGACAGACTGGAACCACAGGAAACACTCGCCGGAACCACCTGCTTGACTCACCGGTCCCACCTGCAGGACACACCAAAATCACCTGCCCGCTACACCAGAACCACTTGGCGCACAAGCCGGAATCACGTGAAGGGCATGCCGGCACAACCTCACAGACGTGCCAGAACCTCCTGCCGGACACCTCAGAACCACCTGCCAGACAGACTGCAACCACCTGCCGGACACGCGGGAACCACCGGCTCGACCCGCCGGAACCACTGCCAGACATGCAAAATCACCTGCCGGCTACACCAGAACCACTTGGCAAACAATCCGGAATCACCTGAAGGGCATGCCGGAACCACCTCTCAGACATGCCAGAACCACGTGCCAATGACACCAGAAGCACCTGCCGAGCATGCCGGAACCACCTGCTCGACTCGCCAGAACCACCTGCCAGTCATGCAAAAATCACCTGCCGGCTTCGCCACAACCAGTTGGTGAACACTTCCCCATCACCTGCCGGGCTTGCTGGAACCACCTGCCGGTCACGTCAAAATCACCTGCCAACTACGCCAGAACCACTTGTCGACACTGCGGAAACACCTGTCGGGCCGGCCAGAACTACATCTCAGACGTGCCAGAACCTTGTGCGTGTGATGCCGGAACCACACCCCGAACAGACGGAAACCACCTGCCAGACCCGCCTGAACCACCTGCCGAGCACGCCGGAGCCACCTGTTCGACTCACCGGAAGCACCTGCCAGACAGGCCAAAATCAACAGCTGGCTATGCGAGAACCATCTGGCGGACAGTCCGGAATCACCTGCCGGGCATGCAGGAACCACCTCTCAGATGTAACGGAACCACGAGCCGGACACGCTGGAACCACGTCCTGGACAGACTGGAACCACCTGCCGAGCACTCCGGAACCACCTGCTCGACTCGCACGACCCACGTGCTGGACACGCCAAAATGAACTTTCGGCTACACCAGAACCACTTACCCGACACTCCAGAATCACCTGCCTGGCATGCCAGAACCACCTCTCACACGTTCCAGAAGCACGTGCCGGACATGCCGGAACGACCTATCGGACAGAACGGAACCACCTGCCAGACACGCCGGAACCACCTGCTGAACACGCCACAGCCACCTGCTCGACTCGCCGGATCCACCGGCCGGACAGGCCAATATCAACTGCTGGCTATGCCAGAACCACCTGGGGGACAGTCCGGAATCACCTGCCAGCCATGGCGGAACCACCTCTCAGACGTACAAGAACCACGTGCCGGACAAGCTGGAAACACTTACTGGACAGACTGGAACCACCTGCCGGCCACGCCTGAACCACCTGCCGAGCACGATGGAACCACCTGCCGGACACGCCAAAATCACCTGCGGGGTACACCAGAACCACTTGGAGAACTCTCCGGGATGACCTGCCGGGCATGCTGGAACCACCTCTCAGACGTACCAGAAGCACGTGGCGGACACCCCAGCACCACCTGCCGGACAGACCGCAACCACCTGCCGGACAGGCCGGAACCACCGGCTCGACCCGCCGGAACCACCGCCAGACATGCAAAATCACCTGCCGGCTACGCCAGAACCACTTGGCGAACACTCCGGAATCACCTGCCGGGCATGCCGGAACCACCTCTCAGACATGCCAGAACCACGTGCCAATGACCGCGGAAGCACCTGTCGAGCACGCCGGAACCACCTGCTCGACTCGCCAGAACCACCTGCCGGACACGCCAAAATCACCTGCCAGCTACGCCACAACCACTCGGCAGGCACTCCGGTATCAGCTGCCGGGCATGCCGGAACCGCCTCTCAGAGGTGCCAGAACCACATGCCGGAGAGACTGGAAGCAACTGCCGAACTCGCCGGAAACACCTGCTGGACATGCCGGAACCACCTGCCTGACAGTCCAAAATCATATGCCGGCTATGCCAAAACCACTTGGTGGACGCTCCAGAATCTCCTGGAGGGCATGCCGGAACCACGTCATGGACAGACTGCAAACACCTGCCAGACACGCCAGAACCACCTTCTCGAGTCGCCAGAACCACCTGCCGGACACGCCAAAATCACCTGCCGGCTACGCCACAACCAGTTGGTGAACACTTCGGAATCACCTGCCGCGCTTGCCGGAACCACCTGCCGGTCACGCCAAAATCACCTGCCGGCTACGCCAGAACCACTCGGCAGAGACTCCGGAACCACCTCCAGGACAGACCAGAATCACCTGCCGGACACGCCGGAACCACCTGCTCGACTCGCCAGAGCCACCTGCCGGACACGCCAAAATCACCTGCCGGCTACGCCAGAACCACTCGGCAGAGACTCCGGAACCACCTCCAGGACAGACCGGAATCACCTGCCGGACACGCCGGGACCACCTGCTTGACTCGCCAGAACCACCTGCCAGACACGCCAAAATCACCAGCCGGCTACTCCACAACCACTTGTCGAACACTCCAGAATCACCTGCCGGGCATGTTGGAAGCACCTCTCAGACGCGCCAGAACCATGTGGCAGAGAGTCCGGAATCACCTGTTGGGCATGTGGAACCACCTCTGAGACGTACCAGAACCACCTGCCGGACACGCCAAAATCACCTGCCGGCTATGCCAGAACCACTTGGCGGACACTCCGGAATCACCTGCCGGGCATGCCAGAACCAGCTCTCAGAAACACCAGAACCACATGCTGGACACGCCGGAAGCACCTGCTGAGCATGCCTGAGCCACCTGCTCGACTCGCAAGAAACACCTGCCGGACACGCCAAAATCACCTGCCGAGTACGCCAGAACCACTTGGCGGACACTCCGGAATCACAGGTCGGGCATGCCAGAACCACCTCTCAGACTTGCCAGAACCATGGTCCGGACACGCCGGTACCACCTGCCGAGTATGCCGGAACCACCTGATCCACTCCCGAGGACCACCTGCTGGACACGCCAAAATCACCTGCTGGCTACGCCAGAACCACTCGGCAGACACTCCGGAATAACCTGCCAGGCATGCCGGAACCACCTATTAGACATGCCAGAAGGACGTGTCGGACACGCCGGAAACACCTACCGGACAGACCGGAACCACCTGCCAGACATCCAGGAACCACCTGCCGAGCACGCCGGAGCTGCGTGCTCGATAGGCCGGAACCACCTGCCAGACAGGCCAAAATCAACAGCTGGCTATGCTAGAAACACCTGGCGGACAGTCCAAAATCACCTGCCTGGCATGCAGGAACCACCTCTCAGACGTAACAGAACCACGTTCCGGACACGCTGGAACCACATCCTGGACAGACTGGAACCACCAGCCGAGCTCGCCGGAACCACCTGCTCGACTGGCAGGACAATCGTGCCGGACACGCCAAAAGGAACTGCCGGCTACACCAGAACCACTTAACCGACACTCCAGAATCACCTGCCTGGCATGCCAGAACCACCTCTCAGACGTGCCAGAAGCACGTGCCGGACATGCCGGAACGACCTATGTGACAGACCGGAACCACCTGCCTGACATGCCGGAACCACCTGCCGAGCACGCCAGAGCCACCTGCTCCCCTTGCCGGAACCACCTGCCAGACAGGCCAAAATCAACAGCTGGCTGTGCGAGAACCACCTGGGGGACAGTCCGGAATCACCTGCCAGCCATGGCGGAACCACCTCTCAGACGTACCAGAACCACGTGCCGGACAATCTGGAAACACGTACTGGACAGACTGGAACCACCTGCCGGCCACGCCTGAACCACCTGCCGAGCACGACGGAACCACCTGCCGGACACGCCAAAATCACCTGCGGGCTACTCCACAACCACTTGGAGGACTCTCCGGGATGACCTGCCGGGCATGCTGGAACCACCTCTCAGACGCGCCAGAACCATGTGGCAGACAGTCCGGAATCACCTGTTGGGCATGTGGAACCACCTCTGAGACGTACCAGAACCACCTGCCGGACACGCCAAAATCACCTGCCGGCTACGCCAGAACCACTTGGCGGACACTCCGGAATCACCTGCCGGGCATGCCAGCACAACCTCTCAGAAGTGCCAGAAGCACGTGCCGGACAGGCCGGAACCATCTCCCGGACAGACTGGAACCACAGGAAACACTCGCCGGAACCACCTGCTTGACTCACCGGTCCCACCTGCAGGACACACCAAAATCACCTGCCCGCTACACCAGAACCACTTGGCGCACAAGCCGGAATCACGTGAAGGGCATGCCGGCACAACCTCACAGACGTGCCAGAACCTCCTGCCGGACACCTCAGAACCACCTGCCAGACAGACTGCAACCACCTGCCGGACACGCGGGAACCACCGGCTCGACCCGCCGGAACCACTGCCAGACATGCAAAATCACCTGCCGGCTACACCAGAACCACTTGGCAAACAATCCGGAATCACCTGAAGGGCATGCCGGAACCACCTCTCAGACATGCCAGAACCACGTGCCAATGACACCAGAAGCACCTGCCGAGCATGCCGGAACCACCTGCTCGACTCGCCAGAACCACCTGCCAGTCATGCAAAAATCACCTGCCGGCTTCGCCACAACCAGTTGGTGAACACTTCCCCATCACCTGCCGGGCTTGCTGGAACCACCTGCCGGTCACGTCAAAATCACCTGCCAACTACGCCAGAACCACTTGTCGACACTGCGGAAACACCTGTCGGGCCGGCCAGAACTACATCTCAGACGTGCCAGAACCTTGTGCGTGTGATGCCGGAACCACACCCCGAACAGACGGAAACCACCTGCCAGACCCGCCTGAACCACCTGCCGAGCACGCCGGAGCCACCTGTTCGACTCACCGGAAGCACCTGCCAGACAGGCCAAAATCAACAGCTGGCTATGCGAGAACCATCTGGCGGACAGTCCGGAATCACCTGCCGGGCATGCAGGAACCACCTATCAGATGTAACAGAACCACGAGCCGGACACGCTGGAACCACGTCCTGGACAGACTGGAACCACCTGCCGAGCACTCCGGAACCACCTGCTCGACTCGCACGACCCACGTGCTGGACACGCCAAAATGAACTTTCGGCTACACCAGAACCACTTACCCGACACTCCAGAATCACCTGCCTGGCATGCCAGAACCACCTCTCACACGTTCCAGAAGCACGTGCCGGACATGCCGGAACGACCTATCGGACAGAACGGAACCACCTGCCAGACACGCCGGAACCACCTGCTGAACACGCCACAGCCACCTGCTCGACTCGCCGGATCCACCGGCCGGACAGGCCAATATCAACTGCTGGCTATGCCAGAACCACCTGGGGGACAGTCCGGAATCACCTGCCAGCCATGGCGGAACCACCTCTCAGACGTACAAGAACCACGTGCCGGACAAGCTGGAAACACTTACTGGACAGACTGGAACCACCTGCCGGCCACGCCTGAACCACCTGCCGAGCACGATGGAACCACCTGCCGGACACGCCAAAATCACCTGCGGGGTACACCAGAACCACTTGGAGAACTCTCCGGGATGACCTGCCGGGCATGCTGGAACCACCTCTCAGACGTACCAGAAGCACGTGGCGGACACCCCAGCACCACCTGCCGGACAGACCGCAACCACCTGCCGGACAGGCCGGAACCACCGGCTCGACCCGCCGGAACCACCGCCAGACATGCAAAATCACCTGCCGGCTATGCCAGAACCACTTGGCGAACACTCCGGAATCACCTGCCGGGCATGCCGGAACCACCTCTCAGACATGCCAGAACCACGTGCCAATGACCCCGGAAGCACCTGTCGAGCACGCCGGAACCACCTGCTCGACTCGCCAGAACCACCTGCCGGACACGCCAAAATCACCTGCCGGCTACGCCACAACCACTCGGCAGGCACTCCGGTATCAGCTGCCGGGCATGCCGGAACCGCCTCTCAGAGGTGCCAGAACCACATGCCGGAGAGACTGGAAGCAACTGCCGAACTCGCCGGAAACACCTGCTGGACATGCCGGAACCACCTGCCTGACAGTCCAAAATCATATGCCGGCTATGCCAAAACCACTTGGTGGACGCTCCAGAATCTCCTGGAGGGCATGCCGGAACCACGTCATGGACAGACTGCAAACACCTGCCAGACACGCCAGAACCACCTTCTCGAGTCGCCAGAACCACCTGCCGGACACGCCAAAATCACCTGCCGGCTACGCCACAACCAGTTGGTGAACACTTCGGAATCACCTGCCGCGCTTGCCGGAACCACCTGCCGGTCACGCCAAAATCACCTGCCGGCTACGCCAGAACCACTCGGCAGAGACTCCGGAACCACCTCCAGGACAGACCAGAATCACCTGCTGGACACGCCGGAACCACCTGCTCGACTCGCCAGAGCCACCTGCCGGACACGCCAAAATCACCTGCCGGCTACGCCAGAACCACTCGGCAGAGACTCCGGAACCACCTCCAGGACAGACCGGAATCACCTGCCGGACACGCCGGGACCACCTGCTTGACTCGCCAGAACCACCTGCCGGACACGCCAAAATCACCAGCCGGCTACTCCACAACCACTTGTCGAACACTCCAGAATCACCTGCCGGGCATGTTGGAAGCACCTCTCAGACGCGCCAGAACCATGTGGCAGAGAGTCCGGAATCACCTGTTGGGCATGTGGAACCACCTCTGAGACGTACCAGAACCACCTGCCGGACACGCCAAAATCACCTGCCGGCTATGCCAGAACCACTTGGCGGACACTCCGGAATCACCTGCCGGGCATGCCAGAACCAGCTCTCAGAAACACCAGAACCACATGCTGGACACGCCGGAAGCACCTGCTGAGCATGCCTGAGCCACCTGCTCGACTCGCAAGAAACACCTGCCGGACACGCCAAAATCACCTGCCGAGTACGCCAGAACCACTTGGCGGACACTCCGGAATCACAGGTCGGGCATGCCAGAACCACCTCTCAGACTTGCCAGAACCATGGTCCGGACACGCCGGTACCACCTGCCGAGTATGCCGGAACCACCTGATCCACTCCCGAGGACCACCTGCTGGACACGCCAAAATCACCTGCTGGCTACGCCAGAACCACTCGGCAGACACTCCGGAATAACCTGCCAGGCATGCCGGAACCACCTATTAGACATGCCAGAAGGACGTGTCGGACACGCCGGAAACACCTACCGGACAGACCGGAACCACCTGCCAGACATCCAGGAACCACCTGCCGAGCACGCCGGAGCTGCGTGCTCGATAGGCCGGAACCACCTGCCAGACAGGCCAAAATCAACAGCTGGCTATGCTAGAAACACCTGGCGGACAGTCCAAAATCACCTGCCTGGCATGCAGGAACCACCTCTCAGACGTAACAGAACCACGTTCCGGACACGCTGGAACCACATCCTGGACAGACTGGAACCACCTGCCGAGCTCGCCGGAACCACCTGCTCGACTGGCAGGACAATCGTGCCGGACACGCCAAAAGGAACTGCCGGCTACACCAGAACCACTTAACCGACACTCCAGAATCACCTGCCTGGCATGCCAGAACCACCTCTCAGACGTGCCAGAAGCACGTGCCGGACATGCCGGAACGACCTATGTGACAGACCGGAACCACCTGCCTGACATGCCGGAACCACCTGCCGAGCACGCCAGAGCCACCTGCTCCCCTTGCCGGAACCACCTGCCAGACAGGCCAAAATCAACAGCTGGCTGTGCGAGAACCACCTGGGGGACAGTCCGGAATCACCTGCCAGCCATGGCGGAACCACCTCTCAGACGTACCAGAACCACGTGCCGGACAATCTGGAAACACGTACTGGACAGACTGGAACCACCTGCCGGCCACGCCTGAACCACCTGCCGAGCACGACGGAACCACCTGCCGGACACGCCAAAATCACCTGCGGGCTACTCCACAACCACTTGGAGGACTCTCCGGGATGACCTGCCGGGCATGCTGGAACCACCTCTCAGACGCGCCAGAACCATGTGGCAGACAGTCCGGAATCACCTGTTGGGCATGTGGAACCACCTCTGAGACGTACCAGAACCACCTGCCGGACACGCCAAAATCACCTGCCGGCTACGCCAGAACCACTTGGCGGACACTCCGGAATCACCTGCCGGGCATGCCAGCACAACCTCTCAGAAGTGCCAGAAGCACGTGCCGGACAGGCCGGAACCATCTCCCGGACAGACTGGAACCACAGGAAACACTCGCCGGAACCACCTGCTTGACTCACCGGTCCCACCTGCAGGACACACCAAAATCACCTGCCCGCTACACCAGAACCACTTGGCGCACAAGCCGGAATCACGTGAAGGGCATGCCGGCACAACCTCACAGAAGTGCCAGAACCTCCTGCCGGACACCTCAGAACCACCTGCCAGACAGACTGCAACCACCTGCCGGACACGCGGGAACCACCGGCTCGACCCGCCGGAACCACTGCCACACATGCAAAATCACCTGCCGGCTACACCAGAACCACTTGGCAAACAATCCGGAATCACCTGAAGGGCATGCCGGAACCACCTCTCAGACATGCCAGAACCACGTGCCAATGACACCAGAAGCACCTGCCGAGCATGCCGGAACCACCTGCTCGACTCGCCAGAACCACCTGCCAGTCATGCAAAAATCACCTGCCGGCTTCGCCACAACCAGTTGGTGAACACTTCCCCATCACCTGCCGGGCTTGCTGGAACCACCTGCCGGTCACGTCAAAATCACCTGCCAACTACGCCAGAACCACTTGTCGACACTGCGGAAACACCTGTCGGGCCGGCCAGAACTACATCTCAGACGTGCCAGAACCTTGTGCGTGTGATGCCGGAACCACACCCCGAACAGACGGAAACCACCTGCCAGACCCGCCTGAACCACCTGCCGAGCACGCCGGAGCCACCTGTTCGACTCACCGGAAGCACCTGCCAGACAGGCCAAAATCAACAGCTGGCTATGCGAGAACCATCTGGCGGACAGTCCGGAATCACCTGCCGGGCATGCAGGAACCACCTCTCAGATGTAACGGAACCACGAGCCGGACACGCTGGAACCACGTCCTGGACAGACTGGAACCACCTGCCGAGCACTCCGGAACCACCTGCTCGACTCGCACGACCCACGTGCTGGACACGCCAAAATGAACTTTCGGCTACACCAGAACCACTTACCCGACACTCCAGAATCACCTGCCTGGCATGCCAGAACCACCTCTCACACGTTCCAGAAGCACGTGCCGGACATGCCGGAACGACCGATCGGACAGAACGGAACCACCTGCCAGACACGCCGGAACCACCTGCTGAACACGCCACAGCCACCTGCTCGACTCGCCGGATCCACTGGCCGGACAGGCCAATATCAACTGCTGGCTATGCCAGAACCACCTGGGGGACAGTCCGGAATCACCTGCCAGCCATGGCGGAACCACCTCTCAGACGTACAAGAACCACGTGCCGGACAAGCTGGAAACACTTACTGGACAGACTGGAACCACCTGCCGGCCACGCCTGAACCACCTGCCGAGCACGATGGAACCACCTGCCGGACACGCCAAAATCACCTGCGGGGTACACCAGAACCACTTGGAGAACTCTCCGGGATGACCTGCCGGGCATGCTGGAACCACCTCTCAGACGTACCAGAAGCACGTGGCGGACACCCCAGCACCACCTGCCGGACAGACCGCAACCACCTGCCGGACAGGCCGGAACCACCGGCTCGACCCGACGGAACCACCGCCGGACATGCAAAATCACCTGCCGGCTACGCCAGAACCACTTGGCGAACACTCCGGAATCACCTGCCGGGCATGCCGGAACCACCTCTCAGACATGCCAGAACCACGTGCCAATGACCCCGGAAGCACCTGTCGAGCACGCCGGAACCACCTGCTCGACTCGCCAGAACCACCTGCCGGACACGCCAAAATCACCTGCCGGCTACGCCACAACCACTCGGCAGGCACTCCGGTATCAGCTGCCGGGCATGCCGGAACCACCTCTCAGAGGTGCCAGAACCACATGCCGGAGAGACTGGAAGCAACTGCCGAACTCGCCGGAAACACCTGCTGGACATGCCGGAACCACCTGCCTGACAGTCCAAAATCATATGCCGGCTATGCCAAAACCACTTGGTGGACGCTCCAGAATCTCCTGGAGGGCATGCCGGAACCACGTCATGGACAGACTGCAAACACCTGCCAGACACGCCAGAACCACCTTCTCGAGTCGCCAGAACCACCTGCCGGACACGCCAAAATCACCTGCCGGCTACGCCACAACCAGTTGGTGAACACTTCGGAATCACCTGCCGCGCTTTCTGGAACCACCTGCCGGTCACGCCAAAATCACCTGCCGGCTACGCCAGAACCACTCGGCAGAGACTCCGGAACCACCTCCAGGACAGACCAGAATCACCTGCCGGACACGCCGGAACCACCTGCTCGACTCGCCAGAGCCACCTGCCGGACACGCCAAAATCACCTGCCGGCTACGCCAGAACCACTCGGCAGAGACTCCGGAACCACCTCCAGGACAGACCGGAATCACCTGCCGGACACGCCGGGACCACCTGCTTGACTCGCCAGAACCACCTGCCGGACACGCCAAAATCACCAGCCGGCTACTCCACAACCACTTGTCGAACACTCCAGAATCACCTGCCGGGCATGTTGGAAGCACCTCTCAGACGCGCCAGAACCATGTGGCAGAGAGTCCGGAATCACCTGTTGGGCATGTGGAACCACCTCTGAGACGTACCAGAACCACCTGCCGGACACGCCAAAATCACCTGCCGGCTATGCCAGAACCACTTGGCGGACACTCCGGAATCACCTGCCGGGCATGCCAGAACCAGCTCTCAGAAACACCAGAACCACATGCTGGACACGCCGGAAGCACCTGCTGAGCATGCCTGAGCCACCTGCTCGACTCGCAAGAAACACCTGCCGGACACGCCAAAATCACCTGCCGAGTACGCCAGAACCACTTGGCGGACACTCCGGAATCACAGGTCGGGCATGCCAGAACCACCTCTCAGACTTGCCAGAACCATGGTCCGGACACGCCGGTACCACCTGCCGAGTATGCCGGAACCACCTGATCCACTCCCGAGGACCACCTGCTGGACACGCCAAAATCACCTGCTGGCTACGCCAGAACCACTCGGCAGACACTCCGGAATAACCTGCCAGGCATGCCGGAACCACCTATTAGACATGCCAGAAGGACGTGTCGGACACGCCGGAAACACCTACCGGACAGACCGGAACCACCTGCCAGACATCCAGGAACCACCTGCCGAGCACGCCGGAGCTGCGTGCTCGATAGGCCGGAACCACCTGCCAGACAGGCCAAAATCAACAGCTGGCTATGCTAGAAACACCTGGCGGACAGTCCAAAATCACCTGCCTGGCATGCAGGAACCACCTCTCAGACGTAACAGAACCACGTTCCGGACACGCTGGAACCACATCCTGGAGAGACTGAACCACCTGCCGAGCTCGCCGGAACCACCTGCTCGACTGGCAGGACAATCGTGCCGGACACGCCAAAAGGAACTGCCGGCTACACCAGAACCACTTAACCGACACTCCAGAATCACCTGCCTGGCATGCCAGAACCACCTCTCAGACGTGCCAGAAGCACGTGCCGGACATGCCGGGACGACCTACGGGACAGACCGGAACCACCTGCCTGACATGCCGGAACCACCTGCCGAGCACGCCAGAGCCACCTGCTCCCCTTGCCGGAACCACCTGCCAGACAGGCCAAAATCAACAGCTGGCTGTGCGAGAACCACCTGGGGGACAGTCCGGAATCACCTGCCAGCCATGGCGGAACCACCTCTCAGACGTACCAGAACCACGTGCCGGACAATCTGGAAACACGTACTGGACAGACTGGAACCACCTGCCGGCCACGCCTGAACCACCTGCCGAGCACGACGGAACCACCTGCCGGACACGCCAAAATCACCTGCGGGCTACTCCACAACCACTTGGAGGACTCTCCGGGATGACCTGCCGGGCATGCTGGAACCACCTCTCAGACGCGCCAGAACCATGTGGCAGACAGTCCGGAATCACCTGTTGGGCATGTGGAACCACCTCTGAGACGTACCAGAACCACCTGCCGGACACGCCAAAATCACCTGCCGGCTACGCCAGAACCACTTGGCGGACACTCCGGAATCACCTGCCGGGCATGCCAGCACAACCTCTCAGAAGTGCCAGAAGCACGTGCCGGACAGGCCGGAACCATCTCCCGGACAGACTGGAACCACAGGAAACACTCGCCGGAACCACCTGCTTGACTCACCGGTCCCACCTGCAGGACACACCAAAATCACCTGCCCGCTACACCAGAACCACTTGGCGCACAAGCCGGAATCACGTGAAGGGCATGCCGGCACAACCTCACAGACGTGCCAGAACCTCCTGCCGGACACCTCAGAACCACCTGCCAGACAGACTGCAACCACCTGCCGGACACGCGGGAACCACCGGCTCGACCCGCCGGAACCACTGCCAGACATGCAAAATCACCTGCCGGCTACACCAGAACCACTTGGCAAACAATCCGGAATCACCTGAAGGGCATGCCGGAACCACCTCTCAGACATGCCAGAACCACGTGCCAATGACACCAGAAGCACCTGCCGAGCATGCCGGAACCACCTGCTCGACTCGCCAGAACCACCTGCCAGTCATGCAAAAATCACCTGCCGGCTTCGCCACAACCAGTTGGTGAACACTTCCCCATCACCTGCCGGGCTTGCTGGAACCACCTGCCGGTCAAGTCAAAATCACCTGCCAACTACGCCAGAAACACTTGTCGACACTGCGGAAACACCTGTCGGGCCGGCCAGAACTACATCTCAGACGTGCCAGAACCTTGTGCGTGTGATGCCGGAACCACACCCCGAACAGACGGAAACCACCTGCCAGACCCGCCTGAACCACCTGCCGAGCACGCCGGAGCCACCTGTTCGACTCACCGGAAGCACCTGCCAGACAGGCCAAAATCAACAGCTGGCTATGCGAGAACCATCTGGCGGACAGTCCGGAATCACCTCCCGGGCATGCAGGAACCACCTCTCAGATGTAACGGAACCACGAGCCGGACACGCTGGAACCACGTCATGGACAGACTGGAACCACCTGCCGAGCACTCCGGAACCACCTGCTCGACTCGCACGACCCACGTGCTGGACACGCCAAAATGAACTTTCGGCTACACCAGAACCACTTACCCGACACTCCAGAATCACCTGCCTGGCATGCCAGAACCACCTCTCACACGTTCCAGAAGCACGTGCCGGACATGCCGGAACGACCTATCGGACAGAACGGAACCACCTGCCAGACACGCCGGAACCACCTGCTGAACACGCCACAGCCACCTGCTCGACTCGCCGGATCCACCGGCCGGACAGGCCAATATCAACTGCTGGCTATGCCAGAACCACCTGGGGGACAGTCCGGAATCACCTGCCAGCCATGGCGGAACCACCTCTCAGACGTACAAGAACCACGTGCCGGACAAGCTGGAAACACTTACTGGACAGACTGGAACCACCTGCCGGCCACGCCTGAACCACCTGCCCAGCACGACGGAACCACCTGCCGGAAACGCCAAAATCACCTGCGGGGTACACCAGAACCACTTGGAGAACTCTCCGGGATGACCTGCCGGGCATAATGGAACCACCTGTCAGACGTACCAGAAGCACGTGGCGGACACCCCAGCACCACCTGCCGGTCAGACCGCAACCACCTGCCGGACAGACCGCAACCATCGGCTCGACCCGCCGGAACCACCGCCGGACATGCAAAATCACCTGCCGGCTACGCCGGAACCACTTGGCGAACACTCCGTAATCACCTGCCGGGCATGCCGGAACCACCTCTCAGACATGCCAGAACCATGTGCCAATGACCCCGGAAGCACCTGCCGAGCACGCCGGAACCACCTGCTCGACTCGCCAGAACCACGTGCCGGACACGCCAAAATCACCTGCCGGCTACGCCACAACCACTCGGCAGGCACTCCGGTATCAGCTGCCGGGCATGCCGGAACCACCTCTCAGAGGTGCCAGAACCACATGCCGGAGAGACTGGAAGCAACTGCCGAGCTCGCCGGAAACACCTGCTGGACATGCCAGAACCACCTGCCTGACAGTCCAAAATCATATGCCGGCTATGCCAAAACCACTTGGTGGACACTCCAGAATCACCTGGAGGGCATGCCGGAACCACGTCATGGACAGACTGCAAACACCTGCCGGACACGCCAGAACCACCTTCTCGACTCGCCAGAACCACCTGCCGGACACGCCAAAATCACCTGCCGGCTACGCCACAACCAGTTGGTGAACACTTCGGAATCACCTGCCGCGCTTGCCGGAACCACCTGCCGGTCACGCCAAAATCACCTGCCGGCTACGCCAGAACCACTCAGCAGAGACTCCGGAACCACCTCCAGGACAGACCGGAATCACCTGCCGGACACGCCGGGACCACCTGCTTGTCTCGCGAGAACCACCTGCCGGACACGCCAAAATCACAAGCCGGCTACTCCACAACCACTTGTCGGACACTCCAGAATCACCTGCCGGGCATGTTGGAACCACCTCTCAGAGGTGCCACAACAACATGCTGGAGACTGCGGAAGCACCTGCTGAGAAGGCCGGAAGTTCCTGATCCACTCCACAGAACCACCTGCTGGACACGCCAAAATCACCCGCCGGCTACGCCACAACCAGTTGGTGAACACTTCGGAATCAACTGCCGGGCTTGCTGGAAGCACCTGCCGGTCACGCCAATATCACCTGCCAGCTACGCCAGAACCGCTTGGCGGACACTCCGGAAACACCTGTCGGGCCTGCCAGAACCACATCTCAGACGTGCCAGAACCATGTGCCCGACATGCCGGAACCACACCCGAACAGACTGAAACCACCTGCCAGACGCGCCTGAACCACCTGCCGAGCACACTGGAACCACCTGCTCGACTCGCCGGAACCACCTACCTGACACGCAAAAACCACCGGCCGGGTATGCCAGAACCACTTGGTGGTCACTCCGGAATCATCTGCCAGACATGCCAGAAGCAGCTCTCAGACACACCAGAACAACCTGCCGGAGACTCCAGAATCACCTGCTGAGCATGCCTGAGCCACGTGCTCGACTCGCAAGAAACACCTGCCACATACGCCAAAATCACCTGCCTGCTACACCAGAAGCACTTGGCAGACAAGCCGGAATCACGTGAAGGGCATGCCGTCACAATCTCTCAGACGTGCCAGAACCTCGTGCCGGACACCCCAGTACAACCTGCCGGACAGACCGGAACCACCTGCCGGACACGCCGGAACCACCGGCGCGACTCGCCGGAACCACCCCCGGACATGCAAAAACACCTGCCGGCTACGCCAGAAACACTTGGCGAACACACCGGAATCACCTGCCGGGCATGTCGGAAGCACCTCTCAGACATGTCAGAACCACGTGCCAAGGACACCGGAAGCACCTGCCGAGCACGCCGGAACCACCTGCTCGACTCGCCAGAACCACCTGCCGCACACGCCAAAATCACCTGCCAGGTATGCCAGAACCACTTTGTGGACACTCCGAAATCATCTGCCGGACATGCCAGAACCAGCTCTCAGACACCCCAGAACCACATGCCGGACACGCCGGAAGCACCTGCTGAGCATGCCTGAGCCACCTGCTCGACTCGCAAGAAACACCTGCCGGACACGCCAAAATCACCTGCCGAGTACGCCAGAACCACTTGGCGGACACTCCGGAATCACAGGTCGGGCATGCCGGAACCACCTCTCAGACTTGCCAGAACCATGTTCCGGACACGCCGGTACCACCTGCCGAGTATGCCGGAACCACCTGATCCACTCCCGAGGACCACCTGCTGGACACGCCAGAATCACCTGCTGGCTACGCCAGAACCACTCGGCAGACACTCCGGAATAAGCTGCCGGGCATGCCAGAACCACCTCTTAGACATGCCAGAAGGACGTGTCGGACACGCCGGAAACACCTACCGGACAGACCGGAACCACCTGCCAGACATCCCGGAACCACCTGCCGAGCACGCCGGAGCCGCCAGCTCGATAGGCTGGAACAACCTGCCAGACAGGCCAAAATCAACAGCTGGCTATGCGAGAACCATCTGGCGGACAGTCCGGAATCACCTGCCGGGCATGCAGGAACCACCTCTCAGATGTAACGGAACCACGAGCCGGACACGCTGGAACCACGTCCTGGGCAGTCTGGAACCACCTACCGAGCACTCTGGAACCACCTGCTCGACTCGCACGACCCACGTGCTGGACACGCCAAAATGAACTTTCGGCTACACCAGAACCACTTACCCGACACTCCAGAATCACCTGACTGGCATGCCAGAACCACCTCTCACACGTTCCAGAAGCACGTGCCGGACATGCCGGAACGACCGATCGGACAGAACGGAACCACCTGCCAGACACGCCGGAACCACCTGCTGAACACGCCACAGCCACCTGCTCGACTCGCCGGATCCACCGGCCGGACAGGCCAATATCAACTGCTGGCTATGCCAGAACCACCGGGGGGACAGTCCGGAATCACCTGCCAGCCATGGCGGAACCACCTCTCAGACGTACAAGAACCACGTGCCGGACAAGCTGGAAACACTTACTGGACAGACTGGAACCACCTGCCGGCCACGCCTGAACCACCTGCCGAGCACGATGGAACCACCTGCCGGACACGCCAAAATCACCTGCCGGCTACGCCACAACCACTCGGCAGACACTCCGGTATCAGCTGCCGGGCATGCCGGAACCACCTCTCAGAGGTGCCAGAACCACATGCCGGAGAGACTGGAAGCAACTGCCGAGCTTGCCCGAAACACCTGCTGGACATGCCGGAACCACCTGCCTGACAGTCCAAAATCATATGCCGGCTATGCCAAAACCACTTGGTGGACACTCCAGAATCACCTGGAGGGCATGCCGGAACCACGTCATGGACAGACTGCAAACACCTGCCGGACACGCCAGAACCACCTTCTCGAATCGCCAGAACCACCTGCCGGACACGGCAAAATCACCTGCCGGCTACGCCACAACCAGTTGGTGAACACTTCGGAATCACCTGCCGCGCTTGCCGGAACCACCTGCCGGTCACGCCAAAATCACCTGCCGGCTACGCCAGAACCACTCAGCAGAGACTCCGGAACCCCCTCTAGGACAGACCGGAATCACCTGCCGGACACGCCGGGACCACCTGCTTGACTCGCCAGAACCACCTGCCGGACACACCAAAATCACCAGCCGGCTACTCCACAACCACTTGTGGGACACTCCAGAATCACCTGCCGGGCATGTTGGAACCACCTCTCAGAGGTGCCACAACAACATGCTGGAGACTGCGGAAGCACCTGCTGAGCAGGCCGGAAGTTCCTGATCCACTCCACAGAACCACCTGCTGGACACGCCAAAATCACCTGCGGGGTACACCAGAACCACTTGGAGAACTCTCCGGGATGACCTGCCGGGCATGCTGGAACCACCTCTCAGACGTACCAGAAGCACGTGGCGGACACCCCAGCACCACCTGCCGGACAGACCGCAACCACCTGCCGGACACGCCGGAACCACCGGCTCGACCCGACGGAACCACCGCCGGACATGCAAAATCACCTGCCGGCTACGCCAGAACCACTTGGCGAACACTCCGGAATCACCTGCCGGGCATGCCGGAACCACCTCTCAGACATGCCAGAACCATGTGCCAATGACCCCGGAAGCACCTGTCGAGCACGCCGGAACCACCTGCTCGACTCGCCAGAACCACCTGCCGGACACGCCAAAATCACCTGCCGGCTATGCCACAACCACTCGGCAGGCACTCCGGTATCAGCTGCCGGGCATGCCGGAACCACCTCTCAGAGGTGCCAGAACCACATGCCGGAGAGACTGGAAGCAACTGCCGAGCTCGCCGGAAACACCTGCTGGACATGCCAGAACCACCAGCCTGACAGTCCAAAATCATATGCCGGCTATGCCAAAACCACTTGGTGGACACTCCAGAATCACCTGGAGGGCATGCCGGAACCACGTCATGGACAGACTGCAAACACCTGCCGGACACGCCAGAACCACCTTCTCGACTCGCCAGAACCACCTGCCGGACACGCCAAAATCACCTGCCGGCTACGCCACAACCAGTTGGTGAACACTTCGGAATCACCTGCCGCGCTTGCCGGAACCACCTGCCGGTCACGCCAAAATCACCTGCCGGCTACGCCAGAACCACTCGGCAGAGACTCCGGAACCACCTCCAGGACAGACCGGAATCACCTGCCGGACACGCCGGGACCACCTGCTTGTCTCGCGAGAACCACCTGCCGGACACGCCAAAATCACAAGCCGGCTACTCCACAACCACTTGTCGGACACTCCAGAATCACCTGCCGGGCATGTTGGAACCACCTCTCAGAGGTGCCACAACAACATGCTGGAGACTGCGGAAGCACCTGCTGAGAAGGCCGGAAGTTCCTGATCCACTCCACAGAACCACCTGCTGGACACGCCAAAATCACCTGCCGGCTACGCCACAACCAGTTGGTGAACACTTCGGAATCAACTGCCGGGCTTGCTGGAAACACCTGCCGGTCACGCCAATATCACCTGCCAGCTACGCCAGAACCGCTTGGCGGACACTCCGGAAACACCTGTCGGGCCTGCCAGAACTACATCTCAGACGTGCCAGAACACTGTGCCCGACATGCCGGAACCACACCCGAACAGACTGAAACCACCTGCCAGACCCGCCTGAACCACCTGCCGAGCACACTGGAACCAACTGCTCGACTCGCCGGAACCACCTACCTGACACGCAAAAACCACCGGCCGGGTATGCCAGAACCACTTGGTGGTCACTCCGGAATCATCTGCCAGACATGCCAGAAGCAGCTCTCAGACACACCAGAACAACCTGCCGGAGACTCCAGAATCACCTGCTGAGCATGCCTGAGCCACGTGCTCGACTCGCAAGAAACACCTGCCACATACGCCAAAATCACCTGCCTGCTACACCAGAAGCACTTGGCAGACAAGCCGGAATCACGTGAAGGGCATGCCGTCACAATCTCTCAGACGTGCCAGAACCTCGTGCCGGACACCCCAGAACACCCTGCCGGACAGACCGGAACCACCTTCCGGACACGCCGGAACCACCGGCGCGACTCGCCGGAACCACCCCCGGACATGCAAAAACACCTGCCGGCTACGCCAGAAACACTTGGCGAACACACCGGAATCACCTGCCGGGCATGTCGGAAGCACCTCTCAGACATGTCAGAACCACGTGCCAAGGACACCGGAAGCACCTGCCGAGCACGCCGGAACCACCTGCTCGACTCGCCAGAACCACCTGCCGCACACGCCAAAATCACCTGCCAGGTATGCCAGAACCACTTTGTGGACACTCCGAAATCATCTGCCGGACATGCCAGAACCAGCTCTCAGACACCCCAGAACCACATGCCGGACACGCCGGAAGCACCTGCTGAGCATGCCTGAGCCACCTGCTCGACTCGCAAGAAACACCTGCCGGACACGCCAAAATCACCTGCCGAGTACGCCAGAACCACTTGGCGGACACTCCGGAATCACAGGTCGGGCATGCCGGAACCACCTCTCAGACTTGCCAGAACCATGTTCCGGACACGCCGGTACCACCTGCCGAGTATGCCGGAACCACCTGATCCACTCCCGAGGACCACCTGCTGGACACGCCAGAATCACCTGCTGGCTACGCCAGAACCACTCGGCAGACACTCCGGAATAAGCTGCCGGGCATGCCAGAACCACCTCTTAGACATGCCAGAAGGACGTGTCGGACACGCCGGAAACACCTACCGGACAGACCGGAACCACCTGCCAGACATCCCGGAACCACCTGCCGAGCACGCCGGAGCCGCCAGCTCGATAGGCTGGAACAACCTGCCAGACAGGCCAAAATCAACAGCTGGCTATGCGAGAACCATCTGGCGGACAGTCCGGAATCACCTGCCGGGCATGCAGGAACCACCTCTCAGATGTAACGGAACCAAGAGCCGGACACGCTGGAACCACGTCCTGGGCAGTCTGGAACCACCTACCGAGCACTCTGGAACCACCTGCTCGACTCGCACGACCCACGTGCTGGACACGCCAAAATGAACTTTCGGCTACACCAGAACCACTTACCCGACACTCCAGAATCACCTGACTGGCATGCCAGAACCACCTCTCACACGTTCCAGAAGCACGTGCCGGACATGCCGGAACGACCGATCGGACAGAACGGAACCACCTGCCAGACACGCCGGAACCACCTGCTGAACACGCCACAGCCACCTGCTCGACTCGCCGGATCCACCGGCCGGACAGGCCAATATCAACTGCTGGCTATGCCAGAACTACCTGGGGGACAGTCCGGAATCACCTGCCAGCCATGGCGGAACCACCTCTCAGACGTACAAGAACCACGTGCCGGACAAGCTCGAAACACTTAGTGGACAGACTGGAACCACCTGCCGGCCACGCCTGAACCACCTGCCGAGCACGACGGAACCACCTGCCGGACACGCCAAAATCACCTGCGGGGTACACCAGAACCACTTGGAGAACTCTCCGGTATGACCTGCCGGGCATGCTGGAACCACCTCTCAGACGTACCAGAAGCACGTGGCGGACACCCCAGCACCACCTGCCGGACAGACCGCAACCACCTGCCGGACAGGCCGGAACCACCGGCTCGACCCGCCGGAACCACCGCCGGACATGCAAAATCACCTGCCGGCTACGCCAGAACCACTTGGCGAACACTCCGGAATCACCTGCCGGGCATGCCGGAACCACCTCTCAGACATGCCAGAACCACGTGCCAATGACCCCGGAAGCACCTGCCGAGCACGCCGGAACCACCTGCTCGACTCGCCAGAACCACGTGCCGGACACGCCAAAATCACCTGCCGGCTACGCCACAACCACTCGGCAGGCACTCCGGTATCAGCTGCCGGGCATGCCGGAACCACCTCTCAGAGGTGCCAGAACCACATGCCGGAGAGACTGGAAGCAACTGCCGAGCTCGCCGGAAACACCTGCTGGACATGCCGGAACCACCTGCCTGACAGTCCAAAATCATATGCCGGCTATGCCAAAACCACTTGGTGGACACTCCAGAATCTCCTGGAGGGCATGCCGGAACCACGTCATGGACAGACTGCAAACACCTGCCGGACACGCCAGAACCACCTTCTCGACTCGCCAGAACCACCTGCCGGACACGCCAAAATCACCGGCCGGCTACGCCACAACCAGTTGGGGAACACTTCGGAATCACCTGCCCCGCTTGCCGGAACGACCTGCCGGTCACGCCAAAATCACCTGCCAGCTACGCCAGAACCACTCGGCAGAGACTCCGGAACCACCTCCAGGACAGACCGGAATCACCTGCCGGACACGCCGGAACCACCTGCTCGACTCGCCAGAACCACCTGCCGGACACGCCAAAATCACCTGCCCGCTACGCCAGAACCACTCGGCAGAGACTCCGGAACCACCTCCAGGACTGACCGGAATCACCTGCCGGACACGCCGGGACCACCTGCTTGACTTGCCAGAGCCACCTGCCGGACACGCCAAAATCACCAGCCGGCTACTCCACAACCTCTTGTCGGACTCTCCAGAATCACCTGCCGGGCATGTTGGAACCACCTCTCAGAGGTGCCACAACAACATGCTGGAGACTGCTGAAGCACCTGCTGAGAAGGCCGGAAGTTCCTGATCCACTCCACAGAACCACCTGCTGGACACGCCAAAATCACCTGCCGGCTACGCCACAACCAGTTGGTGAACACTTCGGAATCAACTGCCGGGCTTGCTGGAAGCACCTGCCGGTCACGCCAATATCACCTGCCAGCTACGCCAGAACCGCTTGGCGGACACTCCGGAAACACCTGTCGGGCCTGCCAGAACCACATCTCAGACGTGCCAGAACCATGTGCCCGAGATGCCGGAACCACACCCCGAACAGACTGAAACCACCTGCCAGACCCACCTGAACCACCTGCCGAGCACACTGGAACCACCTGCTCGACTCGCCGGAACCACCTACCTGACACGCAAAAACCACCGGCCGGGTATGCCAGAACCACTTGGTGGTCACTCCGGAATCATCTGCCAGACATGCCAGAAGCAGCTCTCAGACACACCAGAACAACCTGCCGGAGACGGCAGAAGCACCTGCTGAGCATGCCTGAGCCACCTGCTCGACTCGCAAGAAACACCTGCCAGACACGCCAAAATCACCTGCCTGCTAAACCAGAAGCACTTGGCAGACAAGCCGGAATCACGTGAAGGGCATGCCGTCACAATCTCTCAGACGTGCCAGAACCTCGTGCCGGACACCCCAGAACACCCTGCCTGACAGACCGGAACCACCTGCCGGACACGCCGGAACCACCGGCGCGACTCGCCGGAACCACCCCCGGACATGCAAAAACACCTGCCGGCTACGCCAGAAACACTTGGCGAACACACCGGAATCACCTGCCGGGCATGTCGGAAGCACCTCTCAGACATGTCAGAACCATGTGCCAAGGACACCGGAAGCACCTGCCGAGCACGCCGGAACCACCTGCTCGACTCGCCAGAACCACCTGCCGCACACGCCAAAATCAGATGCCAGGTATGCCAGAACCACTTTGTGGACACTCCGATATCATCTGCCGGACATGCCAGAACCAGCTCTCAGACACACCAGAACCACATGCCGGACACGCCGGAAGCACCTGCTGAGCATGCCTGAGCCACCTGCTCGACTCGCAAGAAACACCTGCCGGACATGCGAAAATCACCTGCCGAGTACGCCAGAACCACTTGGCGGACACTCCGGAATCACAGGTCGGGCATGCCGGAACCACCTCTCAGACTTGCCAGAACCATGTTCCGGACACGCCGGTACCACCTGCCGAGTATGCCGGAACCACCTGATCCACTCCCGAGGACCACCTGCTGGACACGCCAAAATCACCTGCTGGCTACGCCAGAACCACTCGGCAGACACTCCGGAATAACCTACCGGGCATGCCGGAACCACCTCTTAGACATTCCAGAAGGACGTGTTGGACACGCCGGAAACACCTACCGGACAGACCGGAACCACCTGCCAGACATCCCGGAACCACTTGCCGAGCACGCCGGAGACGCCTGCTCGATAGGCCGGAACCACCTGCCAGACAGGCCAAAATCAACAGCTGGCTATGCTAGAACCACCTGGCGGACAGTGCAAAATCACTTGCCTGGCATGCAGGAACCACCTCTCAGATGTAACGGAACCACGAGCCGGACACGCTGGAACCACGTCCTGGACAGACTGGAACCACCTGCCGAGCACTCCGGAACCACCTGCTGTACTCGCACGACCCACGTGCTGGACACGCCAAAATGAACTTTCGGCTACACCAGAACCACTTACCCGACACTCCAGAATCACCTGCCTGGCATGCCAGAACCACCTCTCACACGTTCCAGAAACACGTGCCGGACATGCCGGAACGACCGATCGGACAGAACGGAACCACCTGCCAGACACGCCGGAACCACCTGCTGAACACGCCACAGCCACCTGCTCAACTCGCCGGATCCACCGGCTGGACAGGCCAATATCAACTGCTGGCTATGCCAGAACCACGTGGCGGACAGTCCGGAATCACCTGCCACCCATGGCGGAACCACCTCTCAGACGTACAAGAACCACGTGCCGGACAAGCTGGAAACACTTACTGGACAGACTGGAACCACCTGCCGGCCACGCCTGAACCACCTGCCGAGCACGATGGAACCACCTGCCGGACACGCCAAAATCACCTGCGGGCTACACCAGAACCACTTGGAGAACTCTCCGGGATGACCTGCCGGGCATGCTGGAACCACCTCTCAGACGTACCAGAAGCACGTGGCGGACAACCCAGCACCACCTGCCGGACAGACCGCAACCACCTGCCGGACAAGCCGGCACCACCGGCTCGACCCGCCAGAACCACCGCCGGACATGCAAAATCACCTGCCGGCTATGCCAGAACCACTTGGCGAACACTCCGGAATCACCTGCCGGGCATGCCGGAACCACCTCTCAAACATGCCAGAACCATGTGCCAATGACCCCGGAAGCACCTGCCGAGCACGCCGGAACCAACTGCTCGACTCGCCAGAACCACCTGCCGGACACGCCAAAATCACCTGCCGGCTACGCCACAACCACTCGGCAGGCACTCCGGTATCAGCTGCCTGGCATGCCGGAACCACCTCTCAGAGGTGCCAGAACCACATGCCGGAGAGACTGGAAGCAACTGCCGAGCTCGCCGGAAACACCTGCTGGACATGCCGGAACCACCTGCCTGACAGTCCAAAATCATATGCCGGCTATGCCAAAACCACTTGGCGGACACTCCAGAATCACCTGGAGGGCATGCCGGAACCACGTCATGGACAGACTGCAAACACCTCCCGGACACGCCAGAACCACCTTCTCGAGTCGCCAGAACCACCTGCCGGACACGCCAAAATCACCTGCCTGGCATGCAGGAACCACCTCTCAGACGTAACAGAACCACTTTCCGGACACGCTGGAACCACATCCTGGACAGACTGGAACCACCTGCCAGGCCCACCGGAACAACCTGCTCGACTGGCAGGACAATCGTGCCGGACACGCCAAAAGGAACTGCCGGCTACACCAGAACCACTTAACCGACACTCCAGAATCACCTGCCTGGCATGCCAGAACCACCTCTCAGACGTGCCAGAAGCACGTGCCGGACATGCCGGAACGACCTACGGGACAGACCGGAACCACCTGCCTGACATGCCGGAACCACCTGCCGAGCACGCCAGAGCCACCTGCTCCCCTTGCCGGAACCACCTGCCAGACAGGCCAAAATCAACAGCTGGCTGTGCGAGAACCACCTGGGGGACAGTCCGGAATCACCTGCCAGCCATGGCGGAACCACCTCTCAGACGTACCAGATCCACGTGCCGGACAATCTGGAAACACATACTGGACAGACTGGAACCACCTGCCGGCCACGCCTGAACCACCTGCCGAGCACGACGGAACCACCTGCCGGACACGCCAAAATCACCTGCGGGCTACTCCACAACCACTTGGAGGACTCTCCGGGATGACCTGCCGGGCATGCTGGAACCACCTCTCAGACGCGCCAGAACCATGTGGCAGACAGTCCGGAATCACCTGTTGGGCATGTGGAACAACCTCTGAGACGAACCAGAACCACCTGCCGGACACGCCAAAATCACCTGCTGGCTACGCCAGAACTACTCGGCGGACACTCCGGAATCAGCTGCTGGGCATGCCAGCAAAACCTCTCATAAGTGCCAGAAGCACGTGCCGGACAGGCCGGAACCATCTCCCGGACAGACTGGAACCACAGGAAACACTCGCCGGAACCACCTGCTTGACTCACCGGTCCCACCTGCAGGACACACCAAAATCACCTGCCCGCTACAGCAGAACCACTTGGGGCACAAGCCGGAATCACGTGAAGGGCATGCCGGCACAACCTCACAGACGTGCCGCAACCTCCTTCCGGACACCTCAGAACCACCTGCCAGACAGACTGCAACCAACTGCCGGACACGCGGGAACCACCGGCTCGACCCGCCGGAACCACTGCCAGATATGCAAAATCACCTGCCGGCTACACCAGAACCACTTGGCAAACACTCCGGAATCACCTGCCGGGCATGCCGGAACCACCTCTCAGACATGCCAGAACCACGTGCCAATGACACCAGAAGCACCTGCCGAGCATGCCGGAACCACCTGCTCGACTCGCCAGAACCACCTGCCAGTCATGCAAAAATCACCTGCCGGCTTCGCCACAACCAGTTGGTGAACACTTCCCCATCACCTGCCGGGCTTGCTGGAACCACCTGCCGGTCATGTCAAAATCACCTGCCAACTACGCCAGAACCACTTGTCGACACTGCGGAAACACCTGTCGGGCCGGCCAGAACTACATCTCAGACGTGCCAGAACCTTGTGCGTGTGATGCCGGAACCACACCCCGAACAGACGGAGACCACCTGCCAGACCCGCCTGAACCACCTGCCGAGCACGCCGGAGCCACCTGTTCGACTCACCGGAAGCACCTGCCAGACAGGCCAAAATCAACAGCTGGCTATGCGAGAACCATCTGGCGGACAGTCCGGAATCACCTCCCGGGCATGCAGGAACCACCTCTCAGATGTAACGGAACCACGAGCCGGACACGCTGGAACCACGTCCTGGACAGACTGGAACCACCTGCCGAGCACTCCGGAACCACCTGCTCGCCTCGCACGACCCACGTGCTGGACACGCCAAAATGAACTTTCGGCTACACCAGAACCACTTACCCGACACTCCAGAATCACCTGCCTGGCATGCCAGAACCACCTCTCACACGTTCCAGAAGCACGTGCCGGACATGCCGGAACGACCGATCGGACAGAACGGAACCACCTGCCAGACACGCCGGAACCACCTGCTGAACACGCCACAGCCACCTGCTCGACTCGCCGGATCCACCGGCCGGACAGGCCAATATCAACTGCTGGCTATGCCAGAACCACCTGGGGGACAGTCCGGAATCACCTGCCAGCCATGGCGGAACCACCTCTCAGAAGTACAAGAACCACGTGCCGGACAAGCTGGAAACACTTACTGGACAGACTGGAACCACCTGCCGGCCACGCCTGAACCACCTGCCGAGCACGATGGAACCACCTGCCGGACATGCCAAAATCACCTGCGGGCTACACCAGAACCACTTGGAGAACTCTCCGGGATGACCTGCCTGGCATGCTGGAACCACCTCTCAGACGTACCAAAAGCACGTGGCGGACAACCCAGCACCACCTGCCGGACAGACCGCAACCACCTGCCGGACACGCCGGAACGACCGGCTCGACCCGCCGGAACCACCGCCGGACATGCAATATTACCTGCCGGCTATGCCAGAACCACTTGGGGAACACTCCGGCATCACCTGCCGGGCATGCCGGAACCACATCTCAGACATGCCAGAACCACGTGCCAATGACCCCGGAAGCACCTGCCGAGCACGCCGGAACCACCTGCTCGACTCGCCGGAACCACCTGCCGGACACGCCAAAATCACCTGCCGGCTACGCCACAACCACTCGGCAGACACTCCGGTATCAGCTGCCGGGCATGCCGGAACCACCTCTCAGAGGTGCCAGAACCACATGCCGGAGAGACTGGAAGCAACTGCCGAACTCGCCGGAAACACCTGCTGGACGTGCCGGAACCCCCTGCCTGACAATCCAAAATCATATGCCGGCTATGCCAAAACCACTTGGTGGACACTCCAGAATCACCTGTACGGCATGCCGAAACCACGTCATGGACAGACTGCAAACACCTGCCGGACACGCCGGAAGCACCTGCTCGACTCGCCAGAACCACCTGCCGGTCATGCCAAAATCACCTGCCGGCTACGCCAGAACCACTCGGCAGAGACTCCGAAACCACCTCCAGGACAGACCGGAATCACCTGCCGGACACGCCGGGACCACCTGCTTGACTCGCCAGAACCACCTGCCGGACACGCCAAAATCACCAGCCGGCTACTCCACAACCACTCGGCGGACACTCCAGAATCACCTGCCGGGCATGTGGGAACCACCTCTCAGAGGTGCCACAACAACATGCTGGAGACTGCGGAAGCACCTGCTGAGAAGGCCGGAAGTTCCTGATCCACTCCACAGAACCACCTGCTGGACACGCCAAAATGAACTTTCGGCTACACCAGAACCACTAACCCGACACTCCAGAATCACCTGCCTGGCATGCCAGAACCACCTCTCACACGTTCCAGAAGCACGTGGCGGACACCCAAGCGCCACCTGCCGGACAGGCCGGAACCACCGGCTCGACCCGCCGGAACCACCGCTGGACATGAACAATCACCTGCCGGCTACGCCAGAACCACTTGGCGAACACTCCGGAATCACCTGCCGGGCATGCCAGAACCACCTCTCAGACACCCCAGAACCACATGCCGGACACGCCGGAAGCACCTGCTGAGCATGCCTGAGCCACCTGCTCGACTCGCAAGAAACACCTGCCGGACATGCCAAAATCACCTGCCGAGTACGCCAGAACCACTCGGCAGACACTCCGGAATAACCTGCCGGGCATGCCGGAACCACCTCTTAGACATGCCAGAAGGACGTGTCGGACACGCCGGAAACACCTACCGGACAGACCGGAACCACCTGCCAGACATCCCGGAACCACCTGCCGAGCACACCGGAGCCGCCTGCTCGATAGGCTGGAACCACCTGCCAGACAGGCCAAAATCAACAGCTGGCTGTGCGAGAACCATCTGGCGGACAGTCCGGAATCACCTGCTGGGCATGCAGGAACCACCTCTCAGATGTAACGGAACCACGAACCGGACAATCTGGAAACATGTACTGGACAGACTGGAACCACCTGCCGGCCACGCCTGAACCACCTGCTGAGCACGATGGAACCACCTGCCGGACACGACAAAATCACCTGCGGGCTGCTCCACAACCACTTGGAGGACTCTCCGGGATGACCTGCCGGGCATGCTGGAGCCACCTCTCAGACGCGCCAGAACCATGTGGCAGAGAGTCCGGAATCACCTGTTGGGCATGTGGAACCACTTCTGAGACGTACCAGAACCACCTGCCGGACACGCCAAAATCACCTGCCGGCTACGCCAGAACCACTTGGCGGACACTCCGGAATCAGCTGCCGGGCATGCCAGCACAACCTCTCAGAAGTGCCAGAAGCACGTGCCGGAAAGGCCGGAACCATCTCCCGGACAGCCTGGAACCACAGGAATCACTCGCCGGAACCACCTGTTTGACTCACCGGTCCCACCTGCAGGACACACCAAAATCACCTGCCTGCTACACCAGAACCACTTGGCGCACAAGCCGGAATCACGTGAAGGGCATGCCGGCACAACCTCACAGACGTGCCAGAACCTCCTGCCGGACACCTCAGAACCACCTGCCAGACAGACTGCAACCACCTGCCGGACACGCGGGAAGCACCGGCTCGACCCGCCGGAACCACTGCCAGACATGCAAAATCACCTGCCGGCTACACCAGAACCACTTGGCAAACACTCCGGAATCACCTGCCGGGCATGCCGGAACCACCTCTCAGACATGCCAGAACCACGTGCCAATGACACCAGAAGCACCTGCCGAGCATGCCGGAACCACCTGCTCGACTCGCCAGAACCACCTGCCAGTCATGCAAAAATCACCTGCCGGCTTCGCCACAACCAGTTGGTGAACACTTCCCCATCACCTGCCGGGCTTGCTGGAACCACCTGCCGGTCACGTCAAAATCACCTGCCAACTACGCCAGAACCACTTGTCGACACTGCGGAAACACCTGTCGGGCCGGCCAGAACTACATCTCAGACGTGCCAGAACCTTGTGCGTGTGATGCCGGAACCACACCCCGAACAGACGGAGACCACCTGCCAGACCCGCCTGAACCACCTGCCGAGCACGCCGGAGCCACCTGTTCGACTCACCGGAAGCACCTGCCAGACAGGCCAAAATCAACAGCTGGCTATGCGAGAACCATCTGGCGGACAGTCCGGAATCACCTGCCGGGCATGCAGGAACCACCTCTCAGATGTAACGGAACCACGAGCCGGACACGCTGGAACCACGTCCTGGACAGACTGGAACCACCTGCCGAGCACTCCGGAACCACCTGCTCGACTCGCACGACCCACGTGCTGGACACGCCAAAATGAACTTTCGGCTACACCAGAACCACTTACCCGACACTCCAGAATCACCTGCCTGGCATGCCAGAACCACCTCTCACACGTTCCAGAAGCACGTGCCGGACATGCCGGAACGACCGATCGGACAGAACGGAACCACCTGCCAGACACGCCGGAACCACCTGCTGAACACGCCACAGCCACCTGCTCGACTCGCTGGATCCACCGGCCGGACAGGCCAATATCAACTGCTGGCTATGCCAGAACCACCTGGGGGACAGTCCGGAATCACCTGCCAGCCATGGCGGAACCACCTCTCAGACGTACAAGAACCACGTGCCGGACAAGCTGGAAACACTTACTGGACAGACTGGAACCACCTGCCGGCCACGCCTGAACCACCTGCCGAGCACGACGGAACCACCTGCCGGACACGCCAAAATCACCTGCGGGGTACACCAGAACCACTTGGAGAACTCTCCGGGATGACCTGCCGGGCATGCTGGAACCACCTCTCAGACGTACCAGAAGCACGTGGCGGACACCCCAGCACCACCTGCCGGACAGACCGCAACCACCTGCCGGACACGCCGGAACCACCGGCTCGACCCGCCGGAACCACCGCCGGACATGCAAAATCACCTGCCGGCTACGCCAGAACCACTTGGCAAACACTCCGGAATCACCTGCCGGGCATGCCGGAACCACCTCTCAGACATGCCAGAACCACGTGCCAATGACCCTGGAAGCACCTGCCGAGCACGCCGGAACCACCTGCTCGACTCGCCAGAACCACCTGCCGGACACGCCAAAATCACCTGCCGGCTATGCCACAAGCACTCGGCAGGCACTCCGGTATCAGCTGCCGGGCATGCCGGAACCACCTCTCAGAGGTGCCAGAACCACATGCCGGAGAGACTGGAAGCAACTGCCGAGCTCGCCGGAAACACCTGCTGGACATGCCGGAACCACCTGCCTGACAGTCCAAAATCATATGCCGGCTATGCCAAAACCACTTGGTGGACACTCCAGAATCACCTGCCGGGCATGTTGGAACCACCTCTCAGAGGTGCCTCAACAACATGCTGGAGACTGCGGAAGCACCTGCTGAGAAGGCCGGAAGTTCCTGATCCACTCCACAGAACCACCTGCTGGACACGCCAAAATCACCTGCCGGCTACGCCACAACCAGTTGGTGAACACTTCGGAATCAACTGCCGGGCTTGCTGGAAGCACCTGCCGGTCACGCCAATATCACCTGCCAGCTACGCCAGAACCGCTTGGCGGACACTCCGGAAACACCTGTCGGGCCTGCCAGAACCACATCTCAGACGTGCCAGAACCATGTGCCCGACATGCCGGAACCACACCCCGAACAGACTGAAACCACCTGCCAGACGCGCCTGAACCACCTGCCGAGCACACTGGAACCACCTGCTCGACTCGCCGGAACCACCTACCTGACACGCAAAAACCACCGGCCGGGTATGCCAGAACCACTTGGTGGTGACTCCGGAATCATCTGCCAGACATGCCAGAAGCAGCTCTCAGACACACCAGAACAACCTGCCGGAGACGCCAGAAGCACCTGCGGAGCATGCCTGAGCCACATGCTCGACTCGCAAGAAACACCTGCCACACACGCCAAAATCACCTGCCTGCTACACCAGAAGCACTTGGCAGACAAGCCGGAATCACGTGAAGGGCATGCCGTCACAATCTCTCAGACGTGCCAGAACCTCGTGCCGGACACCCCAGAACACCCTGCCGGACAGACCGGAACCACCTGCCGGACACGCCGGAACCACCGGCGCGACTCGCCGCAACCACCACCGGACATGCAAAAACACCTGCCGGCTACGCCAGAAACACTTGGCGAACACACCGGAATCACCTGCCGGGCATGTCGGAAGCACCTCTCAGACATGTCAGAACCACGTGCCAAGGACACCGGAAGCACCTGCCGAGCAGGCCGGAACCACCTGCTCGACTCGCCAGAACCACCTGCCGCACACGCCAAAATCACCTGCCAGGTATGCCAGAACCACTTTGTGGACACTCCGAAATCATCTGCCGGACATGCCAGAACCAGCTCTCAGACACACCAGAACCACATGCCGGACACGCCGGAAGCACCTGCTGAGCATGCCTGAGCCACCTGCTCGACTCGCAAGAAACACCTGCCGGACACGCCAAAATCACCTGCCGAGTACGCCAGAACCACTTGGCAGACACTCCGGAATCACAGGTCGGGCATGCCGGAACCACCTCTCAGACTTGCCAGAACCATGTTCCGGACACGCCGGTACCACCTGCCGAGTATGCCGGAACCACCTGATCCACTCCCGAGGACCACCTGCTGGACACGCCAGAATCACCTGCTGGCTATGCCAGAACCACTCGGCAGACACTCCGGAATAACCTGCCGGGCATGCCGGAACCACCTCTGAGACATGCCAGAAGGACGTGTCGGACACGCCGGAAACACCTACCGGACAGACCGGAACCACCTGCCAGACATCCCGGGACCACCTGCCGAGCACGCCGGAGCCGCCAGCTCGATAGGCTGGAACCTTCTGCCAGACAGGCCAAAATCAACAGCTGGCTATGCGAGAACCATCTGGCGGACAGTCCGGAATCACCTGCCGGGCATGCAGGAACCACCTCTCAGATGTAACGGAACCACGAGCCGGACACGCTGGAACCACGTCCTGGGCAGTCTGGAACCACCTACCGATCACTCTGGAACCACCTGCTCGACTCGCACGACCCACGTGCTGGACACGCCAAAATGAACTTTCGGCTGCACCAGAACCACTTACCCGACACTCCAGAATCACCTGCCTGGCATGCCAGAACCACCTCTCACACGTTCTTGAAGCACGTGCCGGACATGCCGGAACGACCTATCGGACAGAACGGAACCACCTGCCAGACACGCCGGAACCACCTGCTGAACACGCCACAGCCACCTGCTCGACTCGCCGGATCCACCGGCCGGACAGGCCAATATCAACTGCTGGCTAAGCCAGAACCACCTGGGGGAAAGTCCGGAATCACCTGCCAGCCATCGCGGAACCACCTCTCAGACGTACAAGAACCACGTGCCGGACAAGCTGGAAACACTTACTGGACAGACTGGAACCACCTGCCGGCCACGCCTGAACCACCTGCCGAGCACGACGGAACCACCTGCCGGACACGCCAAAATCACCTGCGGGCTACTCCACAACCACTTGGAGGACTCTCCGGGATGACCTGCCGGGCATGCTGGAACCACCTCTCAGACGCGCCAGAACCATGTGGCAGACAGTCCGGAATCACCTGTTGGGCATGTGGAACAACCTCTGAGACGAACCAGAACCACCTGCCGGACACGCCAAAATCACCTGCTGGCTACGCCAGAACTACTCGGCGGACACTCCGGAATCAGCTGCTGGGCATGCCAGCAAAACCTCTCATAAGTGCCAGAAGCACGTGCCGGACAGGCCGGAACCATCTCCCGGACAGACTGGAACCACAGGAAACACTCGCCGGAACCACCTGCTTGACTCACCGGTCCCACCTGCAGGACACACCAAAATCACCTGCCCGCTACAGCAGAACCACTTGGGGCACAAGCCGGAATCACGTGAAGGGCATGCCGGCACAACCTCACAGACGTGCCGCAACCTCCTTCCGGACACCTCAGAACCACCTGCCAGACAGACTGCAACCAACTGCCGGACACGCGGGAACCACCGGCTCGACCCGCCGGAACCACTGCCAGATATGCAAAATCACCTGCCGGCTACACCAGAACCACTTGGCAAACACTCCGGAATCACCTGCCGGGCATGCCGGAACCACCTCTCAGACATGCCAGAACCACGTGCCAATGACACCAGAAGCACCTGCCGAGCATGCCGGAACCACCTGCTCGACTCGCCAGAACCACCTGCCAGTCATGCAAAAATCACCTGCCGGCTTCGCCACAACCAGTTGGTGAACACTTCCCCATCACCTGCCGGGCTTGCTGGAACCACCTGCCGGTCATGTCAAAATCACCTGCCAACTACGCCAGAACCACTTGTCGACACTGCGGAAACACCTGTCGGGCCGGCCAGAACTACATCTCAGACGTGCCAGAACCTTGTGCGTGTGATGCCGGAACCACACCCCGAACAGACGGAGACCACCTGCCAGACCCGCCTGAACCACCTGCCGAGCACGCCGGAGCCACCTGTTCGACTCACCGGAAGCACCTGCCAGACAGGCCAAAATCAACAGCTGGCTATGCGAGAACCATCTGGCGGACAGTCCGGAATCACCTCCCGGGCATGCAGGAACCACCTCTCAGATGTAACGGAACCACGAGCCGGACACGCTGGAACCACGTCCTGGACAGACTGGAACCACCTGCCGAGCACTCCGGAACCACCTGCTCGCCTCGCACGACCCACGTGCTGGACACGCCAAAATGAACTTTCGGCTACACCAGAACCACTTACCCGACACTCCAGAATCACCTGCCTGGCATGCCAGAACCACCTCTCACACGTTCCAGAAGCACGTGCCGGACATGCCGGAACGACCGATCGGACAGAACGGAACCACCTGCCAGACACGCCGGAACCACCTGCTGAACACGCCACAGCCACCTGCTCGACTCGCCGGATCCACCGGCCGGACAGGCCAATATCAACTGCTGGCTATGCCAGAACCACCTGGGGGACAGTCCGGAATCACCTGCCAGCCATGGCGGAACCACCTCTCAGAAGTACAAGAACCACGTGCCGGACAAGCTGGAAACACTTACTGGACAGACTGGAACCACCTGCCGGCCACGCCTGAACCACCTGCCGAGCACGATGGAACCACCTGCCGGACATGCCAAAATCACCTGCGGGCTACACCAGAACCACTTGGAGAACTCTCCGGGATGACCTGCCTGGCATGCTGGAACCACCTCTCAGACGTACCAAAAGCACGTGGCGGACAACCCAGCACCACCTGCCGGACAGACCGCAACCACCTGCCGGACACGCCGGAACGACCGGCTCGACCCGCCGGAACCACCGCCGGACATGCAATATTACCTGCCGGCTATGCCAGAACCACTTGGGGAACACTCCGGCATCACCTGCCGGGCATGCCGGAACCACATCTCAGACATGCCAGAACCACGTGCCAATGACCCCGGAAGCACCTGCCGAGCACGCCGGAACCACCTGCTCGACTCGCCGGAACCACCTGCCGGACACGCCAAAATCACCTGCCGGCTACGCCACAACCACTCGGCAGACACTCCGGTATCAGCTGCCGGGCATGCCGGAACCACCTCTCAGAGGTGCCAGAACCACATGCCGGAGAGACTGGAAGCAACTGCCGAACTCGCCGGAAACACCTGCTGGACGTGCCGTAACCCCCTGCCTGACAATCCAAAATCATATGCCAGCTATGCCAAAACCACTTGGTGGACACTCCAGAATCACCTGTACGGCATGCCGAAACCACGTCATGGACAGACTGCAAACACCTGCCGGACACGCCGGAAGCACCTGCTCGACTCGCCAGAACCACCTGCCGGTCATGCCAAAATAACCTGCCGGCTACGCCAGAACCACTCGGCAGAGACTCCGAAACCACCTCCAGGACAGACCGGAATCACCTGCCGGACACGCCGGGACCACCTGCTTGACTCGCCAGAACCACCTGCCGGACACGCCAAAATCACCAGCCGGCTACTCCACAACCACTCGGCGGACACTCCAGAATCACCTGCCGGGCATGTGGGAACCACCTCTCAGAGGTGCCACAACAACATGCTGGAGACTGCGGAAGCACCTGCTGAGAAGGCCGGAAGTTCCTGATCCACTCCACAGAACCACCTGCTGGACACGCCAAAATGAACTTTCGGCTACACCAGAACCACTTACCCGACACTCCAGAATCACCTGCCTGGCATGCCAGAACCACCTCTCACACGTTCCAGAAGCACGTGGCGGACACCCAAGCGCCACCTGCCGGACAGGCCGGAACCACCGGCTCGACCCGCCGGAACCACCGCTGGACATGAACAATCACCTGCCGGCTACGCCAGAACCACTTGGCGAACACTCCGGAATCACCTGCCGGGCATGCCAGAACCACCTCTCAGACACCCCAGAACCACATGCCGGACACGCCGGAAGCACCTGCTGAGCATGCCTGAGCCACCTGCTCGACTCGCAAGAAACACCTGCCGGACATGCCAAAATCACCTGCCGAGTACGCCAGAACCACTCGGCAGACACTCCGGAATAACCTGCCGGGCATGCCGGAACCACCTCTTAGACATGCCAGAAGGACGTGTCGGACACGCCGGAAACACCTACCGGACAGACCGGAACCACCTGCCAGACATCCCGGAACCACCTGCCGAGCACACCGGAGCCGCCTGCTCGATAGGCTGGAACCACCTGCCAGACAGGCCAAAATCAACAGCTGGCTGTGCGAGAACCATCTGGCGGACAGTCCGGAATCACCTGCTGGGCATGCAGGAACCACCTCTCAGATGTAACGGAACCACGAACCGGACAATCTGGAAACATGTACTGGACAGACTGGAACCACCTGCCGGCCACGCCTGAACCACCTGCTGAGCACGATGGAACCACCTGCCGGACACGACAAAATCACCTGCGGGCTGCTCCACAACCACTTGGAGGACTCTCCGGGATGACCTGCCGGGCATGCTGGAGCCACCTCTCAGACGCGCCAGAACCATGTGGCAGAGAGTCCGGAATCACCTGTTGGGCATGTGGAACCACTTCTGAGACGTACCAGAACCACCTGCCGGACACGCCAAAATCACCTGCCGGCTACGCCAGAACCACTTGGCGGACACTCCGGAATCAGCTGCCGGGCATGCCAGCACAACCTCTCAGAAGTGCCAGAAGCACGTGCCGGAAAGGCCGGAACCATCTCCCGGACAGCCTGGAACCACAGGAATCACTCGCCGGAACCACCTGTTTGACTCACCGGTCCCACCTGCAGGACACACCAAAATCACCTGCCCGCTACACCAGAACCACTTGGGGCAAAAGCCGGAATCACGTGAAGGGCATGCCGGCACAACCTCACAGACGTGCCAGAACCTCCTGCCGGACACCTCAGAACCACCTGCCAGACAGACTGCAACCACCTGCCGGACACGCGGGAAGCACCGGCTCGACCCGCCGGAACCACTGCCAGACATGCAAAATCACCTGCCGGCTACACCAGAACCACTTGGCAAACACTCCGGAATCACCTGCCGGGCATGCCGGAACCACCTCTCAGACATGCCAGAACCACGTGCCAATGACACCAGAAGCACCTGCCGAGCATGCCGGAACCACCTGCTCGACTCGCCAGAACCACCTGCCAGTCATGCAAAAATCACCTGCCGGCTTCGCCACAACCAGTTGGTGAACACTTCCCCATCACCTGCCGGGCTTGCTGGAACCACCTGCCGGTCATGTCAAAATCACCTGCCAACTACGCCAGAACCACTTGTCGACACTGCGGAAACACCTGTCGGGCCGGCCAGAACTACATCTCAGACGTGCCAGAACCTTGTGCGTGTGATGCCGGAACCACACCCCGAACAGACGGAGACCACCTGCCAGACCCGCCTGAACCACCTGCCGAGCACGCCGGAGCCACCTGTTCGACTCACCGGAAGCACCTGCCAGACAGGCCAAAATCAACAGCTGGCTATGCGAGAACCATCTGGCGGACAGTCCGGAATCACCTGCCGGGCATGCAGGAACCACCTCTCAGATGTAACGGAACCACGAGCCGGACACGCTGGAACCACGTCCTGGACAGACTGGAACCACCTGCCGAGCACTCCGGAACCACCTGCTCGACTCGCACGACCCACGTGCTGGACACGCCAAAATGAACTTTCGGCTACACCAGAACCACTTACCCGACACTCCAGAATCACCTGCCTGGCATGCCAGAACCACCTCTCACACGTTCCAGAAGCACGTGCCGGACATGCCGGAACGACCGATCGGACAGAACGGAACCACCTGCCAGACACGCCGGAACCACCTGCTGAACACGCCACAGCCACCTGCTCGACTCGCCGGATCCACCGGCCGGACAGGCCAATATCAACTGCTGGCTATGCCAGAACCACCTGGGGGACAGTCCGGAATCACCTGCCAGCCATGGCGGAACCACCTCTCAGAAGTACAAGAACCACGTGACGGACAAGCTCGAAACACTTACTGGACAGACTGGAACCACCTGCCGGCCACGCCTGAACCACCTGCCGAGCACGACGGAACCACCTGCCGGACACGCCAAAATCACCTGCGGGGTACACCAGAACCACTTGGAGAACTCTCCGGGATGACCTGCCGGGCATGCTGGAACCACCTCTCAGACGTACCAGAAGCACGTGGCGGACACCCCAGCACCACCTGCCGGACAGACCGCAACCACCTGCCGGACAGGCCGGAACCACCGGCTCGACCCGCCGGAACCACCGCCGGACATGCAAAATCACCTGCCGGCTACGCCAGAACCACTTGGCAAACACTCCGGAATCACCTGCCGGGCATGCCGGAACCACCTCTCAGACATGCCAGAACCACGTGCCAATGACCCCGGAAGCACCTGCCGAGCACGCCGGAACCACCTGCTCGACTCGCCAGAACCACCTGCCGGACACGCCAAAATCACCTGCCGGCTATGCCACAAGCACTCGGCAGGCACTCCGGTATCAGCTGCCGGGCATGCCGGAACCACCTCTCAGAGGTGCCAGAACCACATGCCGGAGAGACTGGAAGCAACTGCCGAGCTCGCCGGAAACACCTGCTGGACATGCCGGAACCACCTGCCTGACAGTCCAAAATCATATGCCGGCTATGCCAAAACCACTTGGTGGACACTCCAGAATCACCTGCCGGGCATGTTGGAACCACCTCTCAGAGGTGCCTCAACAACATCCTGGAGACTGCGGAAGCACCTGCTGAGAAGGCCGGAAGTTCCTGATCCACTCCACAGAACCACCTGCTGGACACGCCAAAATCACCTGCCGGCTACGCCACAACCAGTTGGTGAACACTTCGGAATCAACTGCCGGGCTTGCTGGAAGCACCTGCCGCTCACGCCAATATCACCTGCCAGCTACGCCAGAACCGCTTGGCGGACACTCCGGAAACACCTGTCGGGCCTGCCAGAACCACATCTCAGACGTGCCAGAACCATGTGCCCGACATGCCGGAACCACACCCCGAACAGACTGAAACCACCTGCCAGACGCGCCTGAACCACCTGCCGAGCACACTGGAACCACCTGCTCGACTCGCCGGAACCACCTACCTGACACGCAAAAACCACCGGCCGGGTATGCCAGAACCACTTGGTGGTGACTCCGGAATCATCTGCCAGACATGCCAGAAGCAGCTCTCAGACACACCAGAACAACCTGCCGGAGACGCCAGAAGCACCTGCGGAGCATGCCTGAGCCACATGCTCGACTCGCAAGAAACACCTGCCACACACGCCAAAATCACCTGCCTGCTACACCAGAAGCACTTGGCAGACAAGCCGGAATCACGTGAAGGGCATGCCGTCACAATCTCTCAGACGTGCCAGAACCTCGTGCCGGACACCCCAGAACACCCTGCCGGACAGACCGGAACCACCTGCCGGACACGCCGGAACCACCGGCGCGACTCGCCGCAACCACCACCGGACATGCAAAAACACCTGCCGGCTACGCCAGAAACACTTGGCGAACACACCGGAATCACCTGCCGGGCATGTCGGAAGCACCTCTCAGACATGTCAGAACCACGTGCCAAGGACACCGGAAGCACCTGCCGAGCAGGCCGGAACCACCTGCTCGACTCGCCAGAACCACCTGCCGCACACGCCAAAATCACCTGCCAGGTATGCCAGAACCACTTTGTGGACACTCCGAAATCATCTGCCGGACATGCCAGAACCAGCTCTCAGACACACCAGAACCACATGCCGGACACGCCGGAAGCACCTGCTGAGCATGCCTGAGCCACCTGCTCGACTCGCAAGAAACACCTGCCGGACACGCCAAAATCACCTGCCGAGTACGCCAGAACCACTTGGCAGACACTCCGGAATCACAGGTCGGGCATGCCAGAACCACCTCTCAGACTTGCCAGAACCATGTTCCGGACACGCCGGTACCACCTGCCGAGTATGCCGGAACCACCTGATCCACTCCCGAGGACCACCTGCTGGACACGCCAGAATCACCTGCTGGCTATGCCAGAACCACTCGGCAGACACTCCGGAATAACCTGCCGGGCATGCCGGAACCACCTCTGAGACATGCCAGAAGGACGTGTCGGACACGCCGGAAACACCTACCGGACAGACCGGAACCACCTGCCAGACATCCCGGGACCACCTGCCGAGCACGCCGGAGCCGCCAGCTCGATAGGCTGGAACCTTCTGCCAGACAGGCCAAAATCAACAGCTGGCTATGCGAGAACCATCTGGCGGACAGTCCGGAATCACCTGCCGGGCATGCAGGAACCACCTCTCAGATGTAACGGAACCACGAGCCGGACACGCTGGAACCACGTCCTGGGCAGTCTGGAACCACCTACCGATCACTCTGGAACCACCTGCTCGACTCGCACGACCCACGTGCTGGACACGCCAAAATGAACTTTCGGCTGCACCAGAACCACTTACCCGACACTCCAGAATCACCTGCCTGGCATGCCAGAACCACCTCTCACACGTTCTTGAAGCACGTGCCGGACATGCCGGAACGACCTATCGGACAGAACGGAACCACCTGCCAGACACGCCGGAACCACCTGCTGAACACGCCACAGCCACCTGCTCGACTCGCCGGATCCACCGGCCGGACAGGCCAATATCAACTGCTGGCTAAGCCAGAACCACCTGGGGGACAGTCCGGAATCACCTGCCAGCCATGGCGGAACCACCTCTCAGACGTACAAGAACCACGTGCCGGACAAGCTGGAAACACTTACTGGACAGACTGGAACCACCTGCCGGCCACGCCTGAACCACCTGCCGAGCACGACGGAACCACCTGCCGGACACGCCAAAATCACCTGCGGGGTACACCAGAACCACTTGGAGAACTCTCCGGGATGACCTGCCGGGCATGCTGGAACCACCTCTCAGACGTACCAGAAGCACGGTCGGACACCCCAGCACCACATGCCGGACAGACCGCAACCACCTGCCGGACAGGCCGGAACCACCGGCTCGACCCGCTGGAACCACCGCCGGACATGCAAAATCACCTGCCGGCTACGCCAGAACCACTTGGCGAACACTCCGGAATCACCTGCCGGGCATGCCGGAACCACCTCTCAGACATGCCAGAACCACGTGCCAATGACCCCGGAAGCACCTGCCGAGCACGCCGGAACCACCTGCTCGGCTCGCCAGAACCACCTGCCGGACACGCCAAAATCACCTGCCGGCTACGCCACAACCACTCGGCAGGCACTCCGGTATCAGCTGCCGGGCATGCCGGAACCATCTCTCAGAGGTGCCAGAACCACATGCCGGAGAGACTGGAAGCAACTGCCGAACTCGCCGGAAACACCTGCTGGACATGCCGGAACCACCTGCCTGACAGTCCAAAATCATATGCCGGCTATGCCAAAACCACTTGGTGGACACTCCAGAATCACCTGGAGGGCATGCCGGAACCACGTCATGGACAGAATGCAAACACCTGACGGACACGCCAGAACCACCTTCTCGACTCGCCAGAACCACCTGCCGGACACGCCAAAATCACCTGCCGGCTACGCCACAACCAGTTGGTGAACACTTCGGAATCACCTGTCGCGCTTGCCAGAACCACCTGCCGGTCACGCCAAAATCACCTGCCGGCTACGCCAGAACCACTCGGCACAGACCCCGGAACCACTTCCAGGACAGACCGGAATCACCTGCCGGACACGCCGGAACCACCTGCTCGACTCGCCAGAACCACCTGCCGGACACGCCAAAATCACCTGCCGGCTACGCCAGAACCACTGGGCAGAGACTCCGGAACCACCTCCAGGACAGACCGGAATCACCTGCCGGACACGCCGGGACCACCTGCTCGACTCGCCAGAACCACCTGCCGGACACGCCAAACTCACCAGCCGGCTACTCCACAACCACTTGTCGGACACTCCAGAATCACCTGCCGGGCATGTTGGAACCACCTCTCAGAGGTGCCACAACAACATGCTGGAGACTGCCGAAGCACCTGCTGAGAAGGCCGGAACCACCTGATCCACTCCCGAGGACCACCTGCTGGACACGCAAAAATCACCTGCTGGCTACGCCAGAACCACTCGGCAGACACTCCGGAATAAGCTGCCGGGCATGCCGGAACCACCTCTTAGACATGCCAGAAGGACGTGTCGGACACGCCGGAAACATATACCGGACAGCCCGGAACCACCAGCCAGACAGCCCGGAACCACTTGCTGAGCACGCCGGAGCCGCCTGCTCGATAGGCCGGAACCACCTGCCAGACAGGCCAAAATCAACAGCTGGCTATGCTAGAACCACCTGGCGGACAGTCCAAAATCACCTGCCTGGCATGCAGGAACCACCTCTCAGACGTAACAGAACCACGTTCCGGACACGCTGGAACCACATCCTGGACAGACTGGAACCACCTGCCAAGCCCTCCGGAACCACCTGCTCGACTGGCAGGACAATCGTGCCGGACACGCCAAAAGGAACTGCCGGCTACACCAGAACCACTTAACCGACACTCCAGAATCACCTGCCTGGCATGCCAGAACCACCTCTCAGACGTGCCAGAAGCACGTGCCGGACATGCCGGAACGACCTACGGGACAGACCGGAACCACCTGCCTGACATGCAGGAACCACCTGCCGAGCACGCCAGAGCCACCTGCTCCCCTTGCCGGAACCACCTGCCATACAGGCCAAAATCAACAGCTGGCTGTGCGAGAACCACCTGGGGGACAGTCCAGAATCACCTGCCAGCCATGGCGGAACCACCTCTCAGACGTAATAGAACCACGTTACGGACAATCTGGAAACACGTACTGGACAGACGGGTACCACTTGCTGGCCACGCCTTAACCACCTACCGAGCACGACGGAACCACCTGCCGGACACGCCAAAATCACCTGCGGGCTACTCCACAACCACTTGGAGGACTCTCCGGGATGACCTGCCGGGCATGCTGGAACCACCTCTCAGACGCGCCACAACCATGTGGCAGAGAGTCCAGAATCACCTGCTGGGCATGTGGAACCACCTCTGAGACGTACCAGAACCACCTGCCGGACACGCCAAAATCTCCTGCCGGCTACTCCAGAACCACTTAACCGACACTCCAGAATCACCTGCCTGGCATGAGAGAACCACCTCTCAGACGTGCCAGAAGCACGTGCCGAAAATGCCGGGACGACCTACGGGACAGACCGGAACCACCTGCCTGACATGCCGGAACCACCTGCCGAGCACGCCAGAGCCACCTGCTCCCCTTGCCGGAACCACCTGCCAGACAGGCCAAAATCAACAGCTGGCTGTGCGAGAACCACCTGGGGGACAGTCCGGAATCACCTGCCAGCCATGGCGGAACCACCTCTCAGACGTACCAGAACCACGTGCCGGACAATCTGGAAACACGTACTGGACAGACTGGAACCACCTGCCGGCCAAGCCTGAACCACCTGCCGAGCACGACGGAACCACCTGCCGGACACGCCAAAATCACCTGCCGGCTACGCCAGAACCACTTGGCGGACACTCCGGAATCAGCTGCCGGGCATGCCAGCACAACCTCTCAGAAGTGCCAGAAGCACGTGCCGGACAGGCCGGAACCATCTCCCGGACAGACTGGAACCACAGGAAACACTCGCCGGAACCACCTGCTTGACTCACCGGTCCCACCTGCAGGACACACCAAAATCACCTGCCCGCTACACCAGAACCACTTGGGGGACAAGCCGGAATCACGTGAAGGGCATGCCGGCACAACCTCACAGACGTGCCAGAACCTCCTGCCGGACACCTCAGAACCACCTGCCAGACAGACTGCAACCACCTGCCGGACACGCGGGAACGACAGGCTCGACCCCACGGAACCACTGCCAGACATGCAAAATCACCTGCCGGCTACACCAGAAAAACTTGGCGAACACTCCGGAATCACCTGCCGGGCATGCCGGAACCACCTCTCAGACATGCCAGAACCACGTGCCAATGACCCCGGAAGCACCTGCCGAGCACGGCGGAACCACCTGCTCGACTCGCCAGAACCACCTGCCGGACACGCCAAAATCACCTGTCGGCTACGCCACAACCACTCGGCAGGCACTCCGGTATCAGCTGCCGGGCATGCCGGAACCACCTCTCAGAGGTGCCAGAACCACATGCCGGAGAGACTGGAAGCAAGTGCCGAGCTCGCCGGAAACACCTGCTGGACATGCCGGAACCACCTGCCTGACAGTCCAAAATCATATGCCGGCTATGCCAAAACCACTTGGTGGACACTCCAGAATCACCTGGAGGGCATGCCGGAACCACGTCATGGACAGACTGCAAACACCTGCCGGACACGCCAGAACCACCTTCTCGACTCGCCAGAACCACCTGCCGGACACGCCAAAATCACCTGCCGGCTACGCCACAACCAGTTGGTGAACACTTCAGAATCACCTGCCGCGCTTGCCGGAACTACCTGCCGGTCACGCCAAAATCACCTGCCGGCTACGCCAGAACCACTCGGCAGAGACTCCGGAACCACCTCCAGGACAGACCGGAATCACCTCCCGGACACGCCGGAACCACCTGCTCGACTTGCCAGAACCACCTGCCGGACACGCCAAAATCACCTGCCGGCTACGCCAGAACCACTCTGCAGAGACTCCGGAACCACCTCCAGGACAGACCGGAATCACCTGCCGGACACGCCGGGACCACCTGCTTGACTCGCCAGAACCACCTGCCGGACATGCAAAAATCACCAGCCGGCTACTCCACAACCACTTGTCGGACACTCCAGAATCACCTGCCGGGCATGTTGGAACCACCTCTCAGAGGTGCCTCAACAACATGCTGGAGACTGCGGAAGCACCTGCTGAGAATGCCGGAAGTTCCTGATCCACTCCACAGAACCACCTGCTGGACACGCCAAAATCACCTGCCGGCTACGCCAGAACCGCTTGGCAAACACTCCGGAATCACCTGCCGGGCATGCCGGAACCACCTCTCAGACATGCCAGAACCACGTGCCAATGACACCAGAAGCACCTGCCGAGCATGCCGGAACCACCTGCTCGACTCGCCAGAACCACCTGCCAGTCATGCAAAAATCACCTGCCGGCTTCGCCACAACCAGTTGGTGAACACTTCCCCATCACCTGCCGGGCTTGCTGGAACCACCTGCCGGTCATGTCAAAATCACCTGCCAACTACGCCAGAACCACTTGTCGACACTGCGGAAACACCTGTCGGGCCGGCCAGAACTACATCTCAGACGTGCCAGAACCTTGTGCGTGTGATGCCGGAACCACACCCCGAACAGACGGAGACCACCTGCCAGACCCGCCTGAACCACCTGCCGAGCACGCCGGAGCCACCTGTTCGACTCACCGGAAGCACCTGCCAGACAGGCCAAAATCAACAGCTGGCTATGCGAGAACCATCTGGCGGACAGTCCGGAATCACCTGCCGGGCATGCAGGAACCACCTCTCAGATGTAACGGAACCACGAGCCGGACACGCTGGAACCACGTCCTGGACAGACTGGAACCACCTGCCGAGCACTCCGGAACCACCTGCTCGACTCGCACGACCCACGTGCTGGACACGCCAAAATGAACTTTCGGCTACACCAGAACCACTTACCCGACACTCCAGAATCACCTGCCTGGCATGCCAGAACCACCTCTCACACGTTCCAGAAGCACGTGCCGGACATGCCGGAACGACCTATCGGACAGAACGGAACCACCTGCCAGACACGCCGGAACCACCTGCTGAACACGCCACAGCCACCTGCTCGACTCGCCGGATCCACCGGCCGGACAGGCCAATATCAACTGCTGGCTATGCCAGAACCACCTGGGGGACAGTCTGGGATCACCTGCCAGCAATGGCGGAACCACCTCTCAGACGTACAAGAACCACGTGCCGGACAAGCTGGAAACACTTACTGGACAGGCTGGAACCACCTGCCGGCCACGCCTGAACCACCTGCCGAGCACGACGGAACCACCTGCCGGACACGCCAAAATCACCTCCGGGGTACACCAGAACCACTTGGAGAACTCTCCGGGATGACCTGCCGGGCATGCTGGAACCACCTCTCAGACGTTCCAGAAGCACGTGGTGGACACCCCAGCACCACCTGCCGGACAGACCGCAACCACCTGCCGGACAGACCGCAACCACCGGCTCGACCCGCCGGAACCACCGCCGGACATGCAAAATCACCTGCCGGCTACGCCAGAACCACTTGGCGAACACTCCGGAATCACCTGCCGGGCATGCCGGAACCACCTCTCAGACATGCCAGAACCACGTGCCAATGACCCCGGAAGCACCTGCCGAGCACGCCGGAACCACCTGCTCGACTCGCCAGAACCACCTGCCGGACACGCCAAAATCACCTGCCGGCTATGCCACAACCACTCGGCAGGCACTCCGGTATCAGCTGCTGGGCATGCCGGAACCACCTCTCAGAGGTGCCAGAACCACATGCCGGAGAGACTGGAAGCAACTGCCGAGCTCGCCGGAAACACCTGCTGGACATGCCGGAACCACCTGCCTGACAGTCCAAAATCATATGCCGGCTATGCCAAAACCACTTGGTGGACACTCCAGAATCACCTGGAGGGCATGCCGGAACCACGTCATGGACAGACTGCAAACACCTGCCGGACACGCCAGAACCACCTTCTCGACTCGCCAGAACCACCTGCCGGACACGCCAAAATCACCTGCCGGCTACGCCACAACCAGTTGGTGAACACTTCGGAATCACCTGCCGCGCTTGCCAGAACCACCTGCGGGTCACGCCAAAATCACCTGCCGGCTACGCCAGAACCACTCAGCAGAGACTCCGGAACCACCTCCAGGACAGACCGGAATCACCTGCCGGACACGCCGGGACCACCTGCTTGACTCACTTGAACCACCTGCCGGACACGCCAAAATCACCAGCCGGCTACTCCACAACCACTTGTCGGACACTCCAGAATCACCTGCCGGGCATGTTGGAACCACCTCTCAGAGGTGCCACAACAACATGCTGGAGACTGCGGAAGCACCTGCTGAGAAGGCCGGAAGTTCCTGATCCACTCCACAAAACCACCTGCTGGACACGCCAAAATCACCTGCCGGCTACGCCACAACCAGTTGGTGAACACTTCGGAATCAATTGCCGGGCTTGCTGGAAGCACCTGCCGGTCACGCCAATATCACCTGCCAGCTACACCAGAACCGCTTGGCGGACACTCCGGAAACACCTGTCGGGCCTGCCAGAACCACATCTCAGACGTGCCAGAACCATGTGCCCGAGATGCCGGAACCACACCCCGAACAGACTGAAACCACCTGCCAGACCCGCCTGAACCACCTGCCGAGCACACTGGAACCACCTGCTCGACTCGCCGGAACCACCTACCTGACACGCAAAAACCACCGGCCGGGTATGCCAGAACCACTTGGTGGTCACTCCGGAATCATCTGCCAGACATGCCAGAAGCAGCTCTCAGACACACCAGAACAACCTGCCGGAGACGCCAGAAGCACCTGCGGAGCATGCCTGAGCCACGTGCTCGACTCGCAAGAAACACCTGCCACACACGCCAAAATCACCTGCCTGCTACACCAGAAGCACTTGGCAGACAAGCCGGAATCACGTGAAGGGCATGCCGTCACAATCTCTCAGACGTGCCAGAACCTCGTGCCGGACACCCCAGAACACCCTGCCGGACAGACCGGAACCACCTGCCGGACACGCCGGAACCACCGGCGCGACTCGCCGCAACCACCCCCGGACATGCAAAAACACCTGCCGGCTACGCCAGAAACACTTGGCGAACACACCGGAATCCCCTGCCGGGCATGTCGGAAGCACCTCTCAGACATGTCAGAACCACGTGCCAAGGACACCGGAAGCACCTGCCGAGCACGCCGGAACCACCTGCTCGACTCGCCAGAACCACCTGCCGCACACGCCAAAATCACCTGCCAGGTATGCCAGAACCACTTTGTGGACACTCCGAAATCATCTGCCGGACATGCCAGAACCAGCTCTCAGACACACCAGAACCACATGCCGGACACGCCGGAAGCACCTGCTGAGCATGCCTGAGCCACCTGCTCGACTCGCAAGAAACACCTGCCGGACACGCCAAAATCACCTGCCGAGTACGCCAGAACCACTTGGCGGACACTCCGGAATCACAGGTCGGGCATGCCGGAACCACCTCTCAGACTTGCCAGAACCATGTTCCGGACACGCCGGTACCACCTGCCGAGTATGCCGGAACCACCTGATCCACTCCCGAGGACCACCTGCTGGACACGCCAGAATCACCTGCTGGCTATGCCAGAACCACTCGGCAGACACTCCGGAATAACCTGCCGGGCATGCCGGAACCACCTCTGAGACATGCCAGAAGGACGTGTCGGACACGCCGGAAACACCTACCGGACAGACCGGAACCACCTGCCAGACATCCCGGGACCACCTGCCGAGCACGCCGGAGCCGCCAGCTCGATAGGCTGGAACCTTCTGCCAGACAGGCCAAAATCAACAGCTGGCTATGCGAGAACCATCTGGCGGACAGTCCGGAATCACCTGCCGGGCATGCAGGAACCACCTCTCAGATGTAACGGAACCACGAGCCGGACACGCTGGAACCACGTCCTGGGCAGTCTGGAACCACCTACCGATCACTCTGGAACCACCTGCTCGACTCGCACGACCCACGTGCTGGACACGCCAAAATGAACTTTCGGCTACACCAGAACCACTTACCCGACACTCCAGAATCACCTGCCTGGCATGCCAGAACCACCTCTCACACGTTCTTGAAGCACGTGCCGGACATGCCGGAATGACCTATCGGACAGAACGGAACCACCTGCCAGACACGCCGGAACCACCTGCTGAACACGCCACAGCCACCTGCTCGACTCGCCGGATCCACCGGCCGGAGAGGCCAATATCAACTGCTGGCTAAGCCAGAACCACCTGGGGGACAGTCTGGAATCACCTGCCAGCCATGGCGGAACCACCTCTCAGACGTACAAGAACCACGTGCCGGACAAGCTGGAAACACTTACTGGACAGACTGGAACCACCTGCCGGCCACGCCTGAACCACCTGCCGAGCACGACGGAACCACCTGCCGGACACGCCAAAATCACCTGCGGGGTACACCAGAACCACTTGGAGAACTCTCCGGGATGACCTGCCGGGCATGCTGGAACCACCTCTCAGACGTACCAGAAGCACGTGTCGGACACCCCAGCACCACATGCCGGACAGACCGCAACCACCTGCCGGACACGCCGGAACCACCGGCTCGACCCGCCGGAACCACCGCCGGACATGCAAAATCACCTGCCGGCTACGCCAGAACCACTTGGCGAACACTCCGGAATCACCTGCCGGGCATGCCGGAACCACCTCTCAGACATGCCAGAACCACGTGCCAATGACCCCGGAAGCACCTGCCGAGCACGCCGGAACCACCTGCTCGACTCGCCAGAACCACCTGCCGGACACGCCAAAATCACCTGCCGGCTATGCCACAACCACTCGGCAGGCACTCCGGTATCAGCTGCCGGGCATGCCGGAACCACCTCTCAGAGGTGCCAGAACCACATGCCGGAGAGACTGGAAGCAACTGCCGAGCTCGCCGGAAACACCTGCTGGACATGCCGGAACCACCTGCCTGACAGTCCAAAATCATATGCCGGCTATGCCAAAACCACTTGGTGGACACTCCAGAATCACCTGGAGGGCATGCCGGAACCACGTCATGGACAGACTGCAAACACCTGCCGGACACGCCAGAACCACCTTCTCGACTCGCCAGAACCACCTGCCGCACACGCCAAAATCACCTGCCAGGTATGCCAGAACCACTTTGTGGACACTCCGAAATCATCTGCCGGACATGCCAGAACCAGCTCTCAGACACACCAGAACCACATGCCGGACACGCCGGAAGCACCTGCTGAGCATGCCTGAGCCACCTGCTCGACTCGCAAGAAACACCTGCCGGACATGCCAAAATCACCTGCCGAGTACGCCAGAACCTCTCGGCAGACACTCCAGAATAACCTGCCGGGCATGCCGGAACCACCTCTTAGACATGCCAGAAGGACGTGTCGGACACGCCGGAAACACCTACCGGACAGACCGGAACCACCTGCCAGACATCCCGGAACCACCTGCCGAGCACGCCGGAGCCGCCTGCTCGATAGGCTGGAACCACCTGCCAGACAGGCCAAAATCAACAGCTGGCTGTGCGAGAACCATCTGGCGGACAGTCCGGAATCACCTGCTGGGCATGCAGGAACCACCTCTCAGATGTAACGGAACCACGAACCGGACAAGCTGGAAACATGTACTGGACAGACTGGAACCACCTGCCGGCCACGCCTGAACCACCTGCTGAGCACGATGGAACCACCTGCCGGACACGACAAAATCACCTGCGGGCTACTCCACAACCACTTGGAGGACTCTCCGGGATGACCTGCCGGGCATGCTGGAGCCACCTCTCAGACGCGCCAGAACCATGTGGCAGAGAGTCCGGAATCACCTGTTGGGCATGTGGAACCACTTCTGAGACGTACCAGAACCACCTGCCGGACACGCCAAAATCACCTGCCGGCTACGCCAGAACCACTTGGCGGACACTCCGGAATCAGCTGCCGGGCATGCCAGCACAACCTCTCAGAAGTGCCAGAAGCACGTGCCGGACAGGCCGGAACCATCTCCCGGACAGCCTGGAACCACAGGAATCACTCGCCGGAACCACCTGTTTGACTCACCGGTCCCACCTGCAGGACACACCAAAATCACCTGCCCGCTACACCAGAACCACTTGGGGCAAAAGCCGGAATCACGTGAAGGGCATGCCGGCACAACCTCACAGACGTGCCAGAACCTCCTGCCGGACACCTCAGAACCACCTGCCAGACAGACTGCAACCACCTGCCGGACACGCGGGAACCACCGGCTCGACCCGCCGGAACCACTGCCAGACATGCAAAATCACCTGCCGGCTACACCAGAACCACTTGGCAAACACTCCGGAATCACCTGAAGGGCATGCCGGAACCACCTCTCAGACATGCCAGAACCACGTGCCAATGACACCAGAAGCACCTGCCGAGCATGCCGGAACCACCTGCTCGACTCGCCAGAACCACCTGCCAGTCATGCAAAAATCACCTGCCGGCTTCGCCACAACCAGTTGGTGAACACTTCCCCATCACCTGCCGGGCTTGCTGGAACCACCTGCCGGTCATGTCAAAATCACCTGCCAACTACGCCAGAACCACTTGTCGACACTGCGGAAACACCTGTCGGGCCGGCCAGAACTACATCTCAGACGTGCCAGAACCTTGTGCGTGTGATGCCGGAACCACACCCCGAACAGACGGAGACCACCTGCCAGACCCGCCTGAACCACCTGCCGAGCACGCCGGAGCCACCTGTTCGACTCACCGGAAGCACCTGCCAGACAGGCCAAAATCAACAGCTGGCTATGCGAGAACCATCTGGCGGACAGTCCGGAATCACCTGCCGGGCATGCAGGAACCACCTCTCAGATGTAACGGAACCACGAGCCGGACACGCTAGAACCACGTCCTGGACAGACTGGAACCACCTGCCGAGCACTCCGGAACCACCTGCTCGACTCGCACGACCCACGTGCTGGACACGCCAAAATGAACTTTCGGCTACACCAGAACCACTTACCCGACTCTCCAGAATCACCTGCCTGGCATGCCAGAACCACCTCTCACACGTTCCAGAAGCACGTGCCGGACATGCCGGAACGACCTATCGGACAGAACGGAACCACCTGCCAGACACGCCGGAACCACCTGCTGAACACGCCACAGCCACCTGCTCGACTCGCCGGATCCACCGGCCGGACAGGCCAATATCAACTGCTGGCTATGCCAGAACCACCTGGGGGACAGTCCGGAATCACCTGCCAGCCATGGCGGAACCACCTCTCAGACGTACAAGAACCACGTGCCGGACAAGCTGGAAACACTTACTGGACAGACTGGAACCACCTGCCGGCCACGCCTGAACCACCTGCCGAGCACGACGGAACCACCTGCCGGACACGCCAAAATCACCTGCGGGGTACACCAGAACCACTTGGAGAACTCTCCGGGATGACCTGCCGGGCATGCTGGAACCACCTCTCAGACGTACCAGAAGCACGTGGCGGACACCCCAGCACCACCTGCCGGACAGACTGCAACCACCTGCCGGACAGGCCGGAACCACCGGCTCGACCCGCCGGAACCACCGCCGGACATGCAAAATCACCTGCCGGCTACGCCAGAACCACTTGGCGAACACTCCGGAATCAACTGCCGGGCATGCCGGAACCACCTCTCAGACATGCCAGAACCACGTGCCAATGACCCCGGAAGCACCTGCCGAGCACGCCGGAACCACCTGCTCGACTCGCCAGAACCACCTGCCGGACACGCCAAAATCACCTGCCGGCTACGCCACAACCACTCGGCAGGCACTCCGGTATCAGCTGCCGGGCATGCCGGAACCACCTCTCAGAGGTGCCAGAACCACATGCCGGAGAGACTGGAAGCAAGTGCCGAGCTCGCCGGAAACACCTGCTGGACATGCCGGAACCACCTGCCTGACAGTCCAAAATCATATGCCGGCTATGCCAAAACCACTTGGTGGACACTCCAGAATCACCTGGAGGGCATGCCGGAACCACGTCATGGACAGACTGCAAACACCTGCCGGACACGCCAGAACCACCTTCTCGACTCGCCAGAACCACCTGCCGGACACGCCAAAATCACCTGCCGGCTACGCCACAACCAGTTGGTGAACACTTCGGAATCACCTGCCGCGCTTGCCAGAACCACCTGCGGGTCACGCCAAAATCACCTGCCGGCTACGCCAGAACCACTCAGCAGAGACTCCGGAACCACCTCCAGGACAGACCGGAATCACCTGCCGGACACGCCGGGACCACCTGCTTGACTCGCGAGAACCACCTGCCGGACACGCCAAAATCACCAGCCGGATACTCCACAACCACTTGTCGGACACTCCAGAATCACCTGCCGGGCATGTTGGAACCACCTCTCAGAGGTGCCACAACAACATGCTGGAGACTGCGGAAGCACCTGCTGAGAAGGCCGGAAGTTCCTGATCCACTCCACAGAACCACCTGCTGGACACGCCAAAATCACCCGCCGGCTACGCCACAACCAGTTGGTGAACACTTCGGAATCAACTGCCGGGCTTGCTGGAAGCACCTGCCGGTCACGCCAATATCACCTGCCAGCTACGCCAGAACCGCTTGGCGGACACTCCGGAAACACCTGTCGGGCCTGCCAGAACCACATCTCAGACGTGCCAGAACCATGTGCCCGAGATGCCGGAACCACACCCCGAACAGACTGAAACCACCTGCCAGACCCGCCTGAACCACCTGCCGAGCACACTGGAACCACCTGCTCGACTCGCCGGAACCACCTACCTGACACGCAAAAACCACCGGCCGGGTATGCCAGAACCACTTGGTGGTCACTCCGGAATCATCTGCCAGACATGCCAGAAGCAGCTCTCAGACACACCAGAACAACCTGCCGGAGACGCCAGAAGCACCTGCGGAGCATGCCTGAGCCACGTGCTCGACTCGCAAGAAACACCTGCCACACACGCCAAAATCACCTGCCTGCTACACCAGAAGCACTTGGCAGACAAGCCGGAATCACGTGAAGGGCATGCCGTCACAATCTCTCAGACGTGCCAGAACCTCGTGCCGGACACCCCAGAACACCCTGCCGGACAGACCGGAACCACCTGCCGGACACGCCGGAACCACCGGCGCGACTCGCCTCAACCACCACCGGACATGCAAAAACACCTGCCGGCTACGCCAGAAACACTTGGCGAACACACCGGAATCAGCTGCCGGGCATGTCGGAAGCACCTCTCAGACATGTCAGAACCACGTGCCAAGGACACCGGAAGCACCTGCCGAGCACGCCGGAACCACCTGCTCGACTCGCCAGAACCACCTGCCGCACACGCCAAAATCACCTGCCAGGTATGCCAGAACCACTTTGTGGACACTCCGAAATCATCTGCCGGACATGCCAGAACCAGCTCTCAGACACACCAGAACCACATGCCGGACACGCCGGAAGCACCTGCTGAGCATGCCTGAGCCACCTGCTCGACTCGCAAGAAACACCTGCCGGACACGCCAAAATCACCTGCCGAGTACGCCAGAACCACTTGGCGGACACTCCGGAATCACAGGTCGGGCATGCCGGAACCACCTCTCAGACATGCCAGAACCACGTGCCAATGACCCCGGAAGCACCTGCCGAGCACGCCGGAACCACCTGCTCGACTCGCCAGAACCACCTGCCGGACACGCCAAAATCACCTGCCGGCTACGCCACAACCACTCGGCAGGCACTCCGGTATCAGCTGCCGGGCATGCCGGAACCACCTCTCAGAGGTGCCAGAACCACATGCCGGAGAGACTGGAAGCAAGTGCCGAGCTCGCCGGAAACACCTGCTGGACATGCCGGAACCACCTGCCTGACAGTCCAAAATCATATGCCGGCTATGCCAAAACCACTTGTTGGACACTCCAGAATCACCTGGAGGGCATGCCGGAACCACGTCATGGACAGACTGCAAACACCTGCCGGACACGCCAGAACCACCTTCTCGACTCGCCAGAACCACCTGCCGGACACGCCAAAATCACCTGCCGGCTACGCCACAACCAGTTGGTGAACACTTCGGAATCACCTGCCGCGCTTGCCAGAACCACCTGCGGGTCACGCCAAAATCACCTGCCGGCTACGCCAGAACCACTCAGCAGAGACTCCGGAACCACCTCCAGGACAGACCGGAATCACCTGCCGGACACGCCGGGACCACCTGCTTGACTCGCGAGAACCACCTGCCGGACACGCCAAAATCACCAGCCGGATACTCCACAACCACTTGTCGGACACTCCAGAATCACCTGCCGGGCATGTTGGAACCACCTCTCAGAGGTGCCACAACAACATGCTGGAGACTGCGGAAGCACCTGCTGAGAAGGCCGGAAGTTCCTGATCCACTCCACAGAACCACCTGCTGGACACGCCAAAATCACCCGCCGGCTACGCCACAACCAGTTGGTGAACACTTCGGAATCAACTGCCGGGCTTGCTGGAAGCACCTGCCGGTCACGCCAATATCACCTGCCAGCTACGCCAGAACCGCTTGGCGGACACTCCGGAAACACCTGTCGGGCCTGCCAGAACCACATCTCAGACGTGCCAGAACCATGTGCCCGAGATGCCGGAACCACACCCCGAACAGACTGAAACCACCTGCCAGACCCGCCTGAACCACCTGCCGAGCACACTGGAACCACCTGCTCGACTCGCCGGAACCACCTACCTGACACGCAAAAACCACCGGCCGGGTATGCCAGAACCACTTGGTGGTCACTCCGGAATCATCTGCCAGACATGCCAGAAGCAGCTCTCAGACACACCAGAACAACCTGCCGGAGACGCCAGAAGCACCTGCGGAGCATGCCTGAGCCACGTGCTCGACTCGCAAGAAACACCTGCCACACACGCCAAAATCACCTGCCTGCTACACCAGAAGCACTTGGCAGACAAGCCGGAATCACGTGAAGGGCATGCCGTCACAATCTCTCAGACGTGCCAGAACCTCGTGCCGGACACCCCAGAACACCCTGCCGGACAGACCGGAACCACCTGCCGGACACGCCGGAACCACCGGCGCGACTCGCCTCAACCACCACCGGACATGCAAAAACACCTGCCGGCTACGCCAGAAACACTTGGCGAACACACCGGAATCAGCTGCCGGGCATGTCGGAAGCACCTCTCAGACATGTCAGAACCACGTGCCAAGGACACCGGAAGCACCTGCCGAGCACGCCGGAACCACCTGCTCGACTCGCCAGAACCACCTGCCGCACACGCCAAAATCACCTGCCAGGTATGCCAGAACCACTTTGTGGACACTCCGAAATCATCTGCCGGACATGCCAGAACCAGCTCTCAGACACACCAGAACCACATGCCGGACACGCCGGAAGCACCTGCTGAGCATGCCTGAGCCACCTGCTCGACTCGCAAGAAACACCTGCCGGACACGCCAAAATCACCTGCCGAGTACGCCAGAACCACTTGGCGGACACTCCGGAATCACAGGTCGGGCATGCCGGAACCACCTCTCAGACTTGCCAGAACCATGTTCCGGACACGCCGGTACCACCTGCCGAGTATGCCGGAACCACCTGATCCACTCCCGAGGACCACCTGCTGGACACGCCAGAATCACCTGCTGGCTATGCCAGAACCACTCGGCAGACACTCCGGAATAACCTGCCGGGCATGCCGGAACCACCTCTGAGACATGCCAGAAGGACGTGTCGGACACGCCGGAAACACCTACCGGACAGACCGGAACCACCTGCCAGACATCCCGGGACCACCTGCCGAGCACGCCGGAGCCGCCAGCTCGATAGGCTGGAACCTTCTGCCAGACAGGCCAAAATCAACAGCTGGCTATGCGAGAACCATCTGGCGGACAGTCCGGAATCACCTGCCGGGCATGCAGGAACCACCTCTCAGATGTAACGGAACCACGAGCCGGACACCCTGGAACCACGTCCTGGGCAGTCTGGAACCACCTACCGATCACTCTGGAACCACCTGCTCGACTCGCACGACCCACGTGCTGGACACGCCAAAATGAACTTTCGGCTGCACCAGAACCACTTACCCGACACTCCAGAATCACCTGCCTGGCATGCCAGAACCACCTCTCACACGTTCTTGAAGCACGTGCCGGACATGCCGGAACGACCTATCGGACAGAACGGAACCACCTGCCAGACACGCCGGAACCACCTGCTGAACACGCCACAGCCACCTGCTCGACTCGCCGGATCCACCGGCCGGACAGGCCAATATCAACTGCTGGCTAAGCCAGAACCACCTGGGGGACAGTCTGGAATCACCTGCCAGCCATGGCGGAACCACCTCTCAGACGTACAAGAACCACGTGCCGGACAAGCTGGAAACACTTACTGGACAGACTGGAACCACCTGCCGGCCACGCCTGAACCACCTGCCGAGCACGACGGAACCACCTGCCGGACACGCCAAAATCACCTGCGGGGTACACCAGAACCACTTGGAGAACTCTCCGGGATGACCTGCCGGGCATGCTGGAACCACCTCTCAGACGTACCAGAAGCACGGTCGGACACCCCAGCACCACATGCCGGACAGACCGCAACCACCTGCCGGACAGGACGGAACCACCGGCTCGACCCGCTGGAACCACCGCCGGACATGCAAAATCACCTGCCGGCCACGCCTGAACCACTTGGCGAACACTCCGGAATCACCTGCCGGGCATGCCGGAACCACCTCTCAGACATGCCAGAACCACGTGCCAATGACCCCGGAAGCACCTGCCGAGCACGCCGGAACCACCTGCTCGGCTCGCCAGAACCACCTGCCGGACACGCCAAAATCACCTGCCGGCTACGCCACAACCACTCGGCAGGCACTCCGGTATCAGCTGCCGGGCATGCCGGAACCATCTCTCAGAGGTGCCAGAACCACGTCATGGACAGAATGCAAACACCTGACGGACACGCCAGAACCACCTTCTCGACTCGCCAGAACCACCTGCCGGACACACCAAAATCACCTGCCGGCTACGCCACAACCAGTTGGTGAACACTTCGGAATCACCTGTCGCGCTTGCCAGAACCACCTGCCGGTCACGCCAAAATCACCTGCCGGCTACGCCAGAACCACTCGGCAGAGACTCCGGAACCACTTCCAGGACAGACCGGAATCACCTGCCGGACACGCCGGAACCACCTGCTCGACTCGCCAGAACCACCTGCCGGACACGCCAAAATCACCTGCCGGCTACGCCAGAACCACTCGGCAGAGACTCCGGAACCACCTCCAGGACAGACCGGAATCACCTGCCGGACACGCCGGGACCACCTGCTCGACTCGCCAGAACCACCTGCCGGACACGCCAAACTCACCAGCCGGCTACTCCACAACCACTTGTCGGACACTCCAGAATCACCTGCCGGGCATGTTGGAACCACCTCTCAGAGGTGCCACAACAACATGCTGGAGACTGCCGCAGCACCTGCTGAGAAGGCCGGAACCACCAGATCCACTCCCGAGGACCACCTGCTGGACACGCAAAAATCACCTGCTGGCTACGCCAGAACCACTCGGCAGACACTCCGGAATAAGCTGCCGGGCATGCCGGAACCACCTCTTAGACATGCCAGAAGGACGTGTCGGACACGCCGGAAACATATACCGGACAGCCCGGAACCACCTGCCAGACAGCCCGGAACCACTTGCTGAGCACGCCGGAGCCGCCTGCTCGATAGGCTGGAACCACCTGCCAGACAGGCCAAAATCAACAGCTGGCTATGCTAGAACCACCTGGCGGACAGTCCAAAATCACCTGCCTGGCATGCAGGAACCACCTCTCAGACGTAACAGAACCACGTTCCGGACACGCTGGAACCACATCCTGGACAGACTGGAACCACCTGCCAAGCCCTCCGGAACCACCTGCTCGACTGGCAGGACAATCGTGCCGGACACGCCAAAAGGAACTGCCGGCTACACCAGAACCACTTAACCGACACTCCAGAATCACCTGCCTGGCATGCCAGAACCACCTCTCAGATGTGCCAGAAGCACGTGCCGGACATGCCGGAACGACCTACGGGACAGACCGGAACCACCTGCCTGACATGCCGGAACCACCTGCCGAGCACGCCAGAGCCACCTGCTCCCCTTGCCGGAACCACCTGCCATACAGGCCAAAATCAACAGCTGGCTGTGCGAGAACCACCTGGGGGACAGTCCAGAATCACCTGCCAGCCATGGCGGAACCACCTCTCAGACGTAATAGAACCACGTTACGGACAATCTGGAAACACGTACTGGACAGACGGGTACCACCTGCTGGCCACGCCTTAACCACCTACCGAGCACGACGGAACCACCTGCCGGACACGCCAAAATCACCTGCGGGCTACTCCACAACCACTTGGAGGACTCTCCGGGATGACCTGCCGGGCATGCTGGAACCACCTCTCAGACGCGCCAGAACCATGTGGCAGAGAGTCCAGAATCACCTGCTGGGCATGTGGAACCACCGCTGAGACGTACCAGAACCACCTGCCGGACACGCCAAAATCTCCTGCCGGCTACTCCAGAACCACTTAACCGACACTCCAGAATCACCTGCCTGGCATGAGAGAACCACCTCTCAGACGTGCCAGAAGCACGTGCCGAAAATGCCGGGACGACCTACGGGACAGACCGGAACCACCTGCCTGACATGCCGGAACCACCTGCCGAGCACGCCAGAGCCACCTGCTCCCCTTGCCGGAACCACCTGCCAGACAGGCCAAAATCAACAGCTGGCTGTGCGAGAACCACCTGGGGGACAGTCCGGAATCACCTGCCAGCCATGGCGGAACCACCTCTCAGACGTACCAGAACCACGTGCCGGACAATCTGGAAACACGTACTGGACAGACTGGAACCACCTGCCGGCCAAGCCTGAACCACCTGCCGAGCACGACGGAACCACCTGCCGGACATGCCAAAATCACCTGCGGGCTACTCCACAACCACTTGGAGGACTCTCCGGGATGACCTGCCGGGCATGCTGGAACCACCTCTCAGACGCGCCAGAACCATGTGGCAGAGAGTCCGGAATCACCTGTTGGGCATGTGGAACCACCTCTGAGACGTACCAGAACCACCTGCCGGACACGGCAAAATCACCTGCCAGGTATGAGAGAACCATTTTGTGGACACTCCGAAATCATCTGCCGGACATGCCAGAACCAGCTCTCAGACACACCAGAACCACATGACGGACACGCCGGAAGCACCTGCTGAGCATGCCTGAGCCACCTGCTCGACTCGCAAGAAACACCTGCCGGACACGCCAAAATCACCTGCCGAGTACGCCTGAACCACTTGGCGGACACTCCGGAATCACAGGTCGGGCATGCCGGAACCACCTCTCAGACTTGCCAGAACCATGTTCCGGACACGCCGGTACCACCTGCCGAGTATGCCGGAACCACCTGATCCACTCCCGAGGACCACCTGCTGGACACGCCAAAATCACCTGCTGGCTACGCCAGAACCACTCGGCAGACACTCCGGAATAACCTGCCGGGCATGCCGGAACCACCTCTTAGACATGCCAGAAGGACGTGTCGGACACGCCGGAAACACCTACCGGACAGACCGGAACCACCTGCCAGACATCCCGGAACCACCTGCCGAGCACGCCAGAGCCGCCTGCTCGATAGGCCGGAACCACCTGCCAGACAGGCCAAAAACAACAGCTGGCTATGCTAGAAACACCTGGCAGACAGTCCAAAATCACCTGCCTGGCATGCAGGAACCACCTCTCAGACGTAACAGAACCACGTTCCGGACACGCTGGAACCACATCCTGGACAGACTGGAACCACCTGCCGAGCTCGCCGGAACCACCTGCTCGACTGGCAGGACAATCGTGCCGGACACGCCAAAAGGAACTGCCGGCTACACCAGAACCACTTAACCGACACTCCAGAATCACCTGCCTGGCATGCCAGAACCACCTCTCAGACGTGCTAGAAGCACGTGCCGGACATGCCGGAACGACCTACGGGACAGACCGGAACCACCTGCCTGACATGCCGGAACCACCTGCTGAGCACGCCAGAGCCACCTGCTCCCCTTGCCGGAACCACCTGCCACACAGGCCAAAATCAACAGCTGGCTGTGCGAGAACCACCTGGGGGACAGTCCGGAATCACCTGCCAGCCATGGCGGAACCACCTCTCAGACGTACCAGAACCACATGCCGGACAATCTGGAAACTCGTACTGGACAGACTGGAACCACCTGCCGGCCAAGCCTGAACCACCTGCCGAGCACGACGGAACCACCTGCCGGACACGCCAAAATCACCTGCGGGCTACTCCACAACCACTTGGAGGACTCTCCGGGATGACCTGCCGGGCATGCTGGAACCACCTCTCAGACGCGCCAGAACCATGTGGCAGACAGTCCGGAATCACCTGTTGGGCATGTGGAACAACCTCTGAGACGAACCAGAACCACCTGCCGGACACGCCAAAATCACCTGCCGGCTACGCCAGAACCACTTGGCGGACACTCCGGAATCACCTGCCGGGCATGCCAGCACAACCTCTCAGAAGTGCCAGAAGCACGTGCCGGACAGGCCGGAACCATCTCCCGGACAGACTTGAACCACAGGAAACACTCGCCGGAACCACCTGCTTGACTCACCGGTCCCACCTGCAGGACACACCAAAATCACCTGCCCGCTACACCAGAACCACTTGGCGCACAAGCCGGAATCACGTGAAGGGCATGCCGGCACAACCTCACAGACGTGCCAGAACCTCCTGCCGGACACCTCAGAACCACCTGCCAGACAGACTGCAACCACCTGCCGGACACGCGGGAACCACCGGCTCGACCCGCCGGAACCACTGCCAGACATGCAAAATCACCTGCCGGCTACACCAGAACCACTTGGCGAACACTCCGGAATCACCTGCCGGGCATGCCCGAACCACCTCTCAGACATGCCAGAACCACGTGCCAATGACACCAGAAGCACCTGCCGAGCATGCCGGAACCACCTGCTCGACTCGCCAGAACCACCTGCCAGTCATGCAAAAATCACCTGCCGGCTTCGCCACAACCAGTTGGTGAACACTTCTCCATCACCTGCCGGGCTTGCTGGAACCACCTGCCGGTCATGTCAAAATCACCTGCCAACTACGCCAGAACCACATGTCGACACTGCGGAAACACCTGTCGGGCCGGCCAGAACTACATCTCAGACGTGCCAGAACCTTGTGCGTGTGATGCCGGAACCACACCCCGAACAGACGGAAACCACCTGCCAGACCCGCCTGAACCACCTGCCGAGCACGCCGGAGCCACCTGTTCGACTCACCGGAAGCACCTGCCAGACAGGCCAAAATCAACAGCTGGCTATGCGAGAACCATCTGGCGGACAGTCCGGAATCACCTGCCGGGCATGCAGGAACCACCTCTCAGATGTAACGGAACCACGAGCCGGACACGCTGGAACCACGTCCTGGACAGACTGGAACCACCTGCCGAGCACTCCGGAACCACCTGCTCGACTCGCACGACCCACGTGCTGGACACGCCAAAATGAACTTTCGGCTACACCAGAACCACTTACCTGACACTCCAGAATCACCTGCCTGGCATGCCAGAACCACCTCTCACACGTTCCAGAAGCACGTGCCGGACATGCCGGAACGACCGATCGGACAGAACGGAACCACCTGCCAGACACGCCGGAACCACCTGCTGAACACGCCACAGCCACCTGCTCGACTCGCCGGATCCACCGGCCAGACAGGCCAATATCAACTGCTGGCTATGCCAGAACCACCTGGGGGACAGTCCGGAATCACCTGCCAGCCATGGCGGAACCACCTCTCAGACGTACAAGAACCGCGTGCCGGACAAGCTGGAAACACTTACTGGACAGACTGGAACCACCTGCCGGCCACGCCTGAACCACCTGCCGAGCACGATGGAACCACCTGCCGGACACGCCAAAATCACCTGCGGGCTACACCAGAACCACTTGGAGAACTCTCCGGGATGACCTGCCGGGCATGCTGGAACCACGTCTCAGACGTACCAGAAGCACGTGGCGGACACCCCAGCACCACCTGCCGGACAGACCGCAACCACCTGCCGGACAGGCCGGAACCACTGGCTCGACCCGCCAGAACCACCGCCGGATAGGCAAAATCACCTGCCGGCTACGCCAGACCCACTTGGCGAAAACTCCGGCATCACCTGCCGGGCATGCCGGAACCACCTCTCAGACATGCCAGAACCACGTGCCAATGACCCTGGAAGCACCTGCCGAGCACGCCGGAACCACCTGCTCGAATCGCCAGAACCACCTGCCGGACACGCCAAAATCACCTGCCGGCAACGCCACAACCACTCGGCAGACACTCCGGTATCAGCTGCCGGGCATGCCGGAACCACCTGCTGAACACGCCACAGCCACCTGCTCGACTCGCCGGATCCACCGTCCGGACAGGCCAATATCAACTGCTGGCTATGCCAGAACCACCTGGGGGACAGTCCGGAATCACCTGCCAGCCATGGCGGAACCACCTCTCAGACGTACAAGAACCACGTGCCGGACAAGCTGGAAACACTTACTGGACTGACTGGAACCACCTGCCGGCCATGCCTGAACCACCTGCCGAGCACGATGGAACCACCTGCCGGACACGCCAAAATCAACTGCGGGGTACACCAGAACCACTTGGAGAACTCTCCGGGATGACCTGCCGGGCATGCTGGAACCACCTCTCAGACGTACCAGAAGCACGTGGCGGACACCCCAGCACCACCTGCCGGACAGACCGCAACCACCTGCCGGACAGTCCGGAACCACCGGCTCGACCCGCCGGAACCACCGCCTGACATGCAGAATCACCTGCCGGCTACGCCAGAACCACTAGGCGAACACTCCGGAATCACCTGCCGGGCATGCCGGAACCACCTCTCAGACATGCCAGAACCACGTGCCAATGACCACGCCGGAACCACCTGCTCGACTCGCCAGAACCACCTGCCGGACACGCCAAAATCACTTGCCGGCTATGCCACAACCACTCGGCAGGCACTCCGGTATCAGCTGCCGGGCATGCCGGAACCACCTCTCAGAGGTGCCAGAACCACATGCCGGAGAGACTGGAAGCAACTGCCGAGCTCGCCGGAAACACCTGCTGGACATGCCGCAACCACCTGCCTGACAGTCCAAAATCATATGCCGGCTATGCCAAAACCACTTGGTGGACACTCCAGAATCACCTGGAGGGCATGCCGGAACCACGTCATGGACAGACTGCAAACACCTGCCGGACACGCCAGAACCACCTTCTCGACTCGCAAGAACCACCTGCCGGACACGCCAAAATCACCTGCCGGCTACGCCACAACCAGTTGGTGAACACTTCGGAATCACCTGCCACGCTTGCCGGAACCACCTGCCGGTCACGCCAAAATCACCTGCCGGCTACGCCAGAACCACTCGGCAGAGACTCCGGAACCACCTCCAGGACAGACCGGAATCACCTGCCGGACACGCCGGAACCACCTTCTCGACTCGCCAGAACCACCTGCCGGACACGACAAAATCACCTGCCGGCTACGCCACAACCAGTTGGTGAACACTTCGGAATCACCTGCCGCGCTTGCCGGAACCACCTGCCGGTCACGCCAAAATCACCTGCCGGCTACTCCAGAACCACTCAGCAGAGACTCCGGAACCACCTTCAGGACTGACCGGAATCACCTGCCGGACACGCCGGGACCACCTGCTTGACTGCGAGAACCACCTGCCGGACACGCCAAAATCACCAGCCGGCTACTCCACAACCACTTGTCGGACACTCCAGAATCACCTGCCGGGCATGTTGGAACCACCTCTCAGAGGTGCCACAACAACATGCTGGAGACTGCGGAAGCACCTGCTGAGAAGGCCGGAAGTTCCTGATCCACTCCACAAAACCACCTGCTGGACACGCCAAAATCACCTGCCGGCTACGCCACAACCATTTGGTGAACACTTCGGAATCAACTGCCGGGCTTGCTGGAAGCACCTGCCGGTCACGCCAATATCACCTGCCAGCTACACCAGAACCGCTTGGCGGACACTCCGGAAACACCTGTCGGGCCTGCCAGAACCACATCTCAGACGTGCCAGAACCATGTGCCCGAGATGCCGGAACCACACCCCGAACAGACTGAAACCACCTGCCAGACCCGCCTGAACCACCTGCCGAGCACACTGGAACCACCTGCTCGACTCGCCGGAACCACCTACCTGACACGCAAAAACCACCGGCCGGGTATGCCAGAACCACTTGGTGGTGACTCCGGAATCATCTGCCAGACATGCCAGAAGCAGCTCTCAGACACACCAGAACAACCTGCCGGAGACGCCAGAAGCACCTGCGGAGCATGCCTGAGCCACGTGCTCGACTCGCAAGAAACACCTGCCACACACGCCAAAATCACCTGCCTGCTACACCAGAAGCACTTGGCAGACAAGCCGGAATCACGTGAAGGGCATGCCGTCACAATCTCTCAGACGTGCCAGAACCTCGTGCCGGACACCCCAGAACACCCTGCCGGACAGACCGGAACCACCTGCCGGACACGCCGGAACCACCGGCGCGACTCGCCGCAACCACCCCCGGACATGCAAAAACACCTGCCGGCTACGCCAGAAACACTTGGCGAACACACCGGAATCCCCTGCCGGGCATGTCGGAAGCACCTCTCAGACATGTCAGAACCACGTGCCAAGGACACCGGAAGCACCTGCCGAGCACGCCGGAACCACCTGCTCGACTCGCCAGAACCACCTGCCGCACACGCCAGAATCACCTGCCAGGTATGCCAGAACCACTTTGTGGACACTCCGAAATCATCTGCCGGACATGCCAGAACCAGCTCTCAGACACACCAGAACCACATGCCGGACACGCCGGAAGCACCTGCTGAGCATGCCTGAGCCACCTGCTCGACTCGCAAGAAACACCTGCCGGACACGCCAAAATCACCTGCCGAGTACGCCAGAACCACTTGGCGGACACTCCGGAATCACAGGTCGGGCATGCCGGAACCACCTCTCAGACTTGCCAGAACCATGTTCCGGACACACCGGTACCACCTGCCGAGTATGCCGGAACCACCTGATCCACTCCCGAGGACCACCTGCTGGACACGCCAGAATCACCTGCTGTCTACGCCAGAACCACTCGGCAGACACTCCGGAATAACCTGCCGGGCATGCCGGAACCACCTCTTAGACATGCCAGAAGGACGTGTCGGACACGCCGGAAACACCTACCGGACAGACCGGAACCACCTGCCAGACATCCCGGAACCACCTACCGAGCACGCCGGAGCCGCCTGCTCGATAGGCCGGAACCACCTGCCAGACAGGCCAAAATCAACAGCTGGCTATGCGAGAACCATCTGGCGGACAGTCCGGAATCACCTGCCGGGCATGCAGGAACCACCTCTCAGACGTAACGGAACCACGTTCCGGACACGCTGGAACCACATCCTGGACAGACTGGAACCACCTGCCGAGCTCGCCGGAACCACCTGCTCGACTGGCAGGATAATCGTGCCGGACACGCCAAAAGGAACTGCCGGCTACACGAGAACCACTTAACCGACACTCCAGAATCACCTGCCTGGCATGCCAGAACCACCTCTCAGACGTGCCAGAAGCACGTGCCGGACATGCCGGAACGACCTACGGGACAGACCGGAACCACCTGCCTGACATGCCGGAACCACCTGCCGAGCACGCCAGAGCCACCTGCTCCCCTTGCCGGAACCACCTGCCAGACAGGCCAAAATCAACAGCTGGCTGTGCGAGAACCACCTGGGGGACAGTCCGGAATCACCTGCCAGCCATGGCGGAACCACCTCTCAGACGTACCAGAACCACGTGCCGGACAATCTGGAAACACGTACTGGACAGACTGGAACCACCTGCCGGCCACGCCTGAACCACCTGCCGAGCACGACGGAACCACCTGCCGGACACGCCAAAATCACCTGCGGGCTACTCCACAACCACTTGGAGGACTCTCCGGGATGACCTGCCGGGCATGCTGGAACCACCTCTCAGACGCGCCAGAACCATGTGGCAGAGAGTCCAGAATCACCTGTTGGGCATGTGGAACCACCTCTGAGACGTACCAGAACCACCTGCCGGACACGCCAAAATCACCTTCCGGCTACGACAGAACCACTTGGCGGACACTCCGGAATCACCTGCCGGGCATGCCAGCACAACCTCTCAGAAGTGCCAGAAGCACGTGCCGGACAGGCCGGAGCCATCTCCCGGACAGACTGGAACCACAGGAAACACTCGCCGGAACCACCTGCTTGACTCACCGGTCCCACCTGCAGGACACACCAAAATCACCTGCCCGCTACACCAGAACCACTTGGGGGACAAGCCGGAATCACGTGAAGGGCATGCCGGCACAATCTCTCAGACGTGCCAGAACCTCGTGCCGGACACCCCAGAACACCCTGCCGGACAGACCGGAACCACCTGCCGGACACGCCGGAACCACCGGCGCGACTCGCCGCAACCACCCCCGGACATGCAAAAACACCTGCCGGCTACGCCAGAAACACTTGGCGAACACACCGGAATCCCCTGCCGGGCATGTCGGAAGCACCTCTCAGACATGTCAGAACCACGTGCCAAGGACACCGGAAGCACCTGCCGAGCACGCCGGAACCACCTGCTCGACTCGCCAGAACCACCTGCCGCACACGCCAGAATCACCGGCCAGGTATGCCAGAACCACTTTGTGGACACTCCGAAATCATCTGCCGGACATGCCAGAACCAGCTCTCAGACACACCAGAACCACATGCCGGACACGCCGGAAGCACCTGCTGAGCATGCCTGAGCCACCTGCTCGACTCGCAAGAAACACCTGCCGGACACGCCAAAATCACCTGCCGAGTACGCCAGAACCACTTGGCGGACACTCCGGAATCACAGGTCGGGCATGCCGGAACCACCTCTCAGACTTGCCAGAAACATGTTCCGGACACGCCGGTACCACCTGCCGAGTATGCCGGAACCACCTGATCCACTCCCGAGGACCACCTGCTGGACACGCCAGAATCACCTGCTGTCTACGCCAGAACCACTCGGCAGACACTCCGGAATAACCTGCCGGGCATGCCGGAACCACCTCTTAGACATGCCAGAAGGACGTGTCGGACACGCCGGAAACACCTACCGGACAGACCGGAACAACCTGCCAGACATCCCGGAACCACCTGCCGAGCACGCCGGAGCCGCCTGCTCGATAGGCCGGAACCACCTGCCAGACAGGCCAAAATCAACAGCTGGCTATGCGAGAACCATCTGGCGGACAGTCCGGAATCACCTGCCGGGCATGCAGGAACCACCTCTCAGACGTAACGGAACCACGTTCCGGACACGCTGGAACCACATCCTGGACAGACTGGAACCACCTGCCGAGCTCGCCGGAACCACCTGCTCGACTGGCAGGATAATCGTGCCGGACACGCCAAAAGGAACTGCCGGCTACACGAGAACCACTTAACCGACACTCCAGAATCACCTGCCTGGCATGCCAGAACCACCTCTCAGACGTGCCAGAAGCACGTGCCGGACATGCCGGAACGACCTACGGGACAGACCGGAACCACCTGCCGGCCACGCCTGAACCACCTGCCGAGCACGACGGAACCACCTGCCGGACACGCCAAAATCACCTGCGGGCTACTCCACAACCACTTGGAGGACTCTCCGGGATGACCTGCCGGGCATGCTGGAACCACCTCTCAGACGCGCCAGAACCATGTGGCAGAGAGTCCAGAATCACCTGTTGGGCATGTGGAACCACCTCTGAGACGTACCAGAACCACCTGCCGGACACGCCAAAATCACCTTCCGGCTACGACAGAACCACTTGGCGGACACTCCGGAATCACCTGCCGGGCATGCCAGCACAACCTCTCAGAAGTGCCAGAAGCACGTGCCGGACAGGCCGGAGCCATCTCCCGGACAGACTGGAACCACAGGAAACACTCGCCGGAACCACCTGCTTGACTCACCGGTCCCACCTGCAGGACACACCAAAATCACCTGCCCGCTACACCAGAACCACTTGGGGGACAAGCCGGAATCACGTGAAGGGCATGCCGGCACAACCTCACAGACGTGCCAGAACCTCCTGCCGGACACCTCAGAACCACCTGCCAGACAGACTGCAACCACCTGCCGGACACGCGGGAACGACAGGCTCGACCCCACGGAACCACTGCCAGACATGCAAAATCACCTGCCGGCTACACCAGAACCACTTGGCGAACACTCCGGAATCACCTGCCGGGCATGCCGGAACCACCTCTCAGACATGCCAGAACCACGTGCCAATGACCCCGGAAGCACCTGCCGAGCACGCCGGAACCACCTGCTCGACTCGCCAGAACCACCTGCCGGACACGCCAAAATCACCTGCCGGCTACGCCACAACCACTCGGCAGGCACTCCGGTATCAGCTGCCGGGCATGCCGGAACCACCTCTCAGAGGTGCCAGAACCACATGCCGGAGAGACTGGAAGCAAGTGCCGAGCTCGCCGGAAACACCTGCTGGACATGCCGCAACCACCTGCCTGACAGTCCAAAATCATATGCCGGCTATGCCAAAACCACTTGGTGGACACTCCAGAATCACCTGGAGGGCATGCCGGAACCACGTCATGGACAGACTGCAAACACCTGCCGGACACGCCAGAACCACCTTCTCGACTCGCCAGAACCACCTGCCGGACACGCCAAAATCACCTGCCGGCTACGCCAGAACCACTCGGCAGAGACTCAGGAACCACCTCCAGGACAGACCGGAATCACCTAACGGACACGCCGGAACCACCTGCTCGACTCGCCAGAACCACCTGCCGGACACGCCAAAATCACCTGCCGGCTACGCCAGAACCACTCTGCAGAGACTCCGGAACCACCTCCAGGACAGACCGGAATCACCTGCCGGACACGCCGGGACCACCTGCTTGACTCGCCAGAACCACCTGCCGGACACGCAAAAATCACCAGCCGGCTACTCCACAACCACTTGTCGGACACTCCAGAATCACCTGCCGGGCATGTTGGAACCACCTCTCAGAGGTGCCTCAACAACATGCTGGAGACGGCGGAAGCACCTGCTGAGAATGCCGGAAGTTCCTGATCCACTCCACAGAACCACCTGCTGGACACGCCAAAATCACCTGCCGGCTACGCCACAACCAGTTGGTGAACACTTCGGAATCAACTGCCGGGCTTGCTGGAAGCACCTGCCGGTCACGCCAATATCACCTGCCAGCTACGCCAGAACCGCTTGGCGGACACTCCGGAAACACCTGTCGGGCCTGCCAGAACCACATCTCAGACGTGCCAGAACCATGTGCCCGAGATGCCGGAACCACACCCCGAACAGACTGAAACCACCTGCCAGACGCGCCTGAACCACCTGCCGAGCACACTGGAACCACCTGCTCGACTCGCCGGAACCACCTACCTGACACGCAAAAACCACCGGCCGGGTATGCCAGAACCACTTGGTGGTCACTCCGGAATCATCTGCCAGACATGCCAGAAGCAGCTCTCAGACACACCAGAACAACCTGCCGGAGACGCCAGAAGCACCTGCTGAGCATGCCTGAGCCACCTGCTCGACTCGCAAGAAACACCTGCCAGACGCGCCAAAATCACCTGCCTGCTACACCAGAAGCACTTGGCAGACAAGCCGGAATCACGTGAAGGGCATGCCGTCACAATCTCTCAGACGTGCCAGAACCTCGTGCCGGACACCCCAGAACACCCTGCCGGACAGACCGGAACCACCTGCCGGACACGCCGGAACCACGGGCGCGACTCGCCGGAACCACCCCCGGACATGCAAAAACACCTGCCGGCTACGCCAGAAACACTTGGCGAACACACCGGAATCACCTGCCGGGCATGTCGGAAGCACCTCTCACACATGTCAGAACCACGTGCCAATGACCCCGTAAGCACCTGCCGAGCATGCCGGAACCACCTGCTCGACTCTCCAGAACCACCTGCCAGTCATGCAAAAATCACCTGCCGGCTTCGCCACAACCAGTTGGTGAACACTTCCCCATCACCTGCCGGGCTTGCTGGAACCACCTGCCGGTCATGTCAAAATCACCTGCCAACTACGCCAGAACCACTTGTCGACACTGCGGAAACACCTGTCGGGCCGGCCAGAACTACATCTCAGACGTGCCAGAACCTTGTGCGTGTGATGCCGGAACCACACCCCGAACAGACGGAGACCACCTGCCAGACCCGCCTCAACCACCTGCCGAGCACGCCGGAGCCACCTGTTCGACTCACCGGAAGCACCTGCCAGACAGGCCAAAATCAACAGCTGGCTATGCGAGAAGCATCTGGCGGACAGTCCGGAATCACCTGCCGGGCATGCAGGAACCACCTCTCAGATGTAACGGAACCACGAGCCGGACACGCTGGAACCACGTCCTGGACAGACTGGAACCACCTGCCGAGCACTCCGGAACCACCTGCTCGACTCGCACGACCCACGTGCTGGACACGCCAAAATGAACTTTCGGCTACACCAGAACCACTTACCCGACACTCCAGAATCACCTGCCTGGCATGCCAGAACCACCTCTCACACGTTCCAGAAGCATGTGCCGGACATGCCGGAACGACCTATCGGACAGAACGGAACCACCTGCCAGACACGCCGGAACCACCTGCTGAACACGCCACAGCCACCTGCTCGACTCGCCGGATCCACCGGCCGGACAGGCCAATATCAACTGCTGGCTATGCCAGAACCACCTGGGGGACAGTCCGGAATCACCTGCCAGCCATGGCGGAACCACCCCTCAGACGTACAAGAACCACGTGCTGGACAAGCTGGAAACACTTACTGGACAGACTGGAACCACCTGCCGGCCACGCCTGAACCACCTGCCGAGCACGATGGAACCACCTGCCGGACACGCCAAAATCAACTGCGGGGTACACCAGAACCACTTGGAGAACTCTCCGGGATGACCTGCCGGGCATGCTGGAACCACCTCTCAGACGTACCAGAAGCACGTGGCGGACACCCCAGCACCACCTGCCGGACAGACCGCAACCACCTGCCGGACAGGCCGGAACCACCGGCTCGACCCGCCGGAACCACCGCCGGACATGCAAAATCACCTGCCGGCTACGCCAGATCCACTTGGCGAACACTCCGGAATCACCTGCCGGGCATGCCGGAACCACCTCTCAGACATGCCAGAACCACGTGCTAATGACCCCGGAAGCACCTGACGAGCACTCCGGAACCACCTGCTCGACTCGCCAGAACCACCTGCCGGACACGCCAAAATCACCTGCCGGCTACGCCACAACCTCTCGGCAGGCACTCCGGTATCAGCTGCCGGGCATGCCGGAACCACCTCTCAGAGGTGCCAGAACCACATGCCGGAGAGACTGGAAGCAACTGCCGAGCTCGCCGGAAACACCTGCTGGACATGCCGGAACCACCTGCCTGACAGTCCAAAATCATATGCCGGCTATGCCAAAACCACTTGGTGGACACTCCAGAATCACCTGGAGGGCATGCCGGAACCACGTCATGGACAGACTGCAAACACCTGCCGGACACGCCAGAACCACCTTCTCGACTCGCCAGAACCACCTGCCGGACACGCCAAAATCACCTGCCGGCTACGCCACAACCAGTTGGTGAACACTTCGGAATCACCTGCCGCGCTTGCCGGAACTACCTGCCGGTCACCCCAAAATCACCTGCCGGCTACGCCAGAACCACTCGGCAGAGACTCCGGAACCACCTCCAGGACAGACCGGAATCACCTGCCGGACAAGCCGGAACCACCTGCTTGACTCGCCAGAACCACCTGCCGGACACGCCAAAATCACAAGCCGGCTACTCCACAACCACTTGTCGGACACTCCAGAATCACCTGCCGGGCATGCTGGAACCACCTCTCAGACGCGCCACAACCATGTGGCAGAGAGTCCAGAATCACCTGTTGGGCATGTGGAACCACCTCTGAGACGTACCAGAACCACCTGCCGGACACGCCAAAATCTCCTGCCGGCTACTCCAGAACCACTTAACCGACACTCCAGAATCACCTGCCTGGCATGAGAGAACCACCTCTCAGACGTGCCAGAAGCACGTGCCGAAAATGCCGGGACGACCTACGGGACAGACCGGAACCACCTGCCTGACATGCCGGAACCACCTGCCGAGCACGCCGGAGCCACCTGCTCGACTCGCCAGAACCACCTGCCGCACACGCCAAAATCACCTGCCAGGTATGCCAGAACCACTTTGTGGACACTCCGAAATCATCTGCCGGACATGCCAGAACCAGCTCTCAGACACACCAGAACCACATGCCGGACACGCCGGAAGCACCTGCTGAGCATGCCTGAGCCACCTGCTCGACTCGCAAGAAACACCTGCCGGACATGCCAAAATCACCTGCCGAGTACGCCAGAACCACTCGGCAGACACTCCGGAATAACCTGCCGGGCATGCCGGAACCACCTCTTAGACATGCCAGAAGGACGTGTCGGACACGCCGGAAACACCTACCGGACAGACCGGAACCACCTGCCAGACATCCCGGAACCACCTGCCGAGCACGCCGGAGCCGCCTGCTCGATAGGCTGGAACCACCTGCCAGACAGGCCAAAATCAACAGCTGGCTGTGTGAGAACCATCTGGCGGACAGTCCGGAATCACCTGCTGGGCATGCAGGAACCACCTCTCAGATGTAACGGAACCACGAACCGGACAAGCTGGAAACATGTACTGGACAGACTGGAACCACCTGCCGGCCACGCCTGAACCACCTGCTGAGCACGATGGAACCACCTGCCGGACACGACAAAATCACCTGCGGGCTACTCCACAACCACTTGGAGGACTCTCCGGGATGACCTGCCGGGCATGCTGGAGCCACCTCTCAGACGCGCCAGAACCATGTGGCAGAGAGTCCGGAATCACCTGTTGGGCATGTGGAACCACTTCTGAGACGTACCAGAACCACCTACCGGACACGCCAAAATCACCTGCCGGCTACGCCAGAACCACTTGGCGGACACTCCGGAATCAGCTGCCGGGCATGCCGGCACAACCTCTCAGAAGTGCCAGAAGCACGTGCCGGACAGGCCGGAACCATCTCCCGGACAGCCTGGAACCACAGGAATCACTCGCCGGAACCACCTACCTGACACGCAAAAACCACCGGCCGGGTATGCCAGAACCACTTGGTGGTCACTCCGGAATCATCTGCCAGACATGCCAGAAGCAGCTCTCAGACACACCAGAACAACCTGCCGGAGACGCCAGAAGCACCTGCTGAGCATGCCTGAGCCACCTGCTCGACTCGCAAGAAACACCTGCCAGACGCGCCAAAATCACCTGCCTGCTACACCAGAAGCACTTGGCAGACAAGCCGGAATCACGTGAAGGGCATGCCGTCACAATCTCTCAGACGTGCCAGAACCTCGTGCCGGACACCCCAGAACACCCTGCCGGACAGACCGGAACCACCTGCCGGACACGCCGGAACCACGGGCGCGACTCGCCGGAACCACCCCCGGACATGCAAAAACACCTGCCGGCTACGCCAGAAACACTTGGCGAACACACCGGAATCACCTGCCGGGCATGTCGGAAGCACCTCTCACACATGTCAGAACCACGTGCCAATGACCCCGTAAGCACCTGCCGAGCATGCCGGAACCACCTGCTCGACTCTCCAGAACCACCTGCCAGTCATGCAAAAATCACCTGCCGGCTTCGCCACAACCAGTTGGTGAACACTTCCCCATCACCTGCCGGGCTTGCTGGAACCACCTGCCGGTCATGTCAAAATCACCTGCCAACTACGCCAGAACCACTTGTCGACACTGCGGAAACACCTGTCGGGCCGGCCAGAACTACATCTCAGACGTGCCAGAACCTTGTGCGTGTGATGCCGGAACCACACCCCGAACAGACGGAGACCACCTGCCAGACCCGCCTCAACCACCTGCCGAGCACGCCGGAGCCACCTGTTCGACTCACCGGAAGCACCTGCCAGACAGGCCAAAATCAACAGCTGGCTATGCGAGAAGCATCTGGCGGACAGTCCGGAATCACCTGCCGGGCATGCAGGAACCACCTCTCAGATGTAACGGAACCACGAGCCGGACACGCTGGAACCACGTCCTGGACAGACTGGAACCACCTGCCGAGCACTCCGGAACCACCTGCTCGACTCGCACGACCCACGTGCTGGACACGCCAAAATGAACTTTCGGCTACACCAGAACCACTTACCCGACACTCCAGAATCACCTGCCTGGCATGCCAGAACCACCTCTCACACGTTCCAGAAGCATGTGCCGGACATGCCGGAACGACCTATCGGACAGAACGGAACCACCTGCCAGACACGCCGGAACCACCTGCTGAACACGCCACAGCCACCTGCTCGACTCGCCGGATCCACCGGCCGGACAGGCCAATATCAACTGCTGGCTATGCCAGAACCACCTGGGGGACAGTCCGGAATCACCTGCCAGCCATGGCGGAACCACCCCTCAGACGTACAAGAACCACGTGCCGGACAAGCTGGAAACACTTACTGGACAGACTGGAACCACCTGCCGGCCACGCCTGAACCACCTGCCGAGCACGATGGAACCACCTGCCGGACACGCCAAAATCAACTGCGGGGTACACCAGAACCACTTGGAGAACTCTCCGGGATGACCTGCCGGGCATGCTGGAACCACCTCTCAGACGTACCAGAAGCACGTGGCGGACACCCCAGCACCACCTGCCGGACAGACCGCAACCACCTGCCGGACAGGCCGGAACCACCGGCTCGACCCGCCGGAACCACCGCCGGACATGCAAAATCACCTGCCGGCTACGCCAGATCCACTTGGCGAACACTCCGGAATCACCTGCCGGGCATGCCGGAACCACCTCTCAGACATGCCAGAACCACGTGCTAATGACCCCGGAAGCACCTGACGAGCACTCCGGAACCACCTGCTCGACTCGCCAGAACCACCTGCCGGACACGCCAAAATCACCTGCCGGCTACGCCACAACCTCTCGGCAGGCACTCCGGTATCAGCTGCCGGGCATGCCGGAACCACCTCTCAGAGGTGCCAGAACCACATGCCGGAGAGACTGGAAGCAACTGCCGAGCTCGCCGGAAACACCTGCTGGACATGCCGGAACCACCTGCCTGACAGTCCAAAATCATATGCCGGCTATGCCAAAACCACTTGGTGGACACTCCAGAATCACCTGGAGGGCATGCCGGAACCACGTCATGGACAGACTGCAAACACCTGCCGGACACGCCAGAACCACCTTCTCGACTCGCCAGAACCACCTGCCGGACACGCCAAAATCACCTGCCGGCTACGCCACAACCAGTTGGTGAACACTTCGGAATCACCTGCCGCGCTTGCCGGAACTACCTGCCGGTCACGCCAAAATCACCTGCCGGCTACGCCAGAACCACTCGGCAGAGACTCCGGAACCACCTCCAGGACAGACCGGAATCACCTGCCGGACAAGCCGGAACCACCTGCTTGACTCGCCAGAACCACCTGCCGGACACGCCAAAATCACAAGCCGGCTACTCCACAACCACTTGTCGGACACTCCAGAATCACCTGCCGGGCATGCTGGAACCACCTCTCAGACGCGCCACAACCATGTGGCAGAGAGTCCAGAATCACCTGTTGGGCATGTGGAACCACCTCTGAGACGTACCAGAACCACCTGCCGGACACGCCAAAATCTCCTGCCGGCTACTCCAGAACCACTTAACCGACACTCCAGAATCACCTGCCTGGCATGAGAGAACCACCTCTCAGACGTGCCAGAAGCACGTGCCGAAAATGCCGGGACGACCTACGGGACAGACCGGAACCACCTGCCTGACATGCCGGAACCACCTGCCGAGCACGCCGGAGCCACCTGCTCGACTCGCCAGAACCACCTGCCGCACACGCCAAAATCACCTGCCAGGTATGCCAGAACCACTTTGTGGACACTCCGAAATCATCTGCCGGACATGCCAGAACCAGCTCTCAGACACACCAGAACCACATGCCGGACACGCCGGAAGCACCTGCTGAGCATGCCTGAGCCACCTGCTCGACTCGCAAGAAACACCTGCCGGACATGCCAAAATCACCTGCCGAGTACGCCAGAACCACTCGGCAGACACTCCGGAATAACCTGCCGGGCATGCCGGAACCACCTCTTAGACATGCCAGAAGGACGTGTCGGACACGCCGGAAACACCTACCGGACAGACCGGAACCACCTGCCAGACATCCCGGAACCACCTGCCGAGCACGCCGGAGCCGCCTGCTCGATAGGCTGGAACCACCTGCCAGACAGGCCAAAATCAACAGCTGGCTGTGTGAGAACCATCTGGCGGACAGTCCGGAATCACCTGCTGGGCATGCAGGAACCACCTCTCAGATGTAACGGAACCACGAACCGGACAAGCTGGAAACATGTACTGGACAGACTGGAACCACCTGCCGGCCACGCCTGAACCACCTGCTGAGCACGATGGAACCACCTGCCGGACACGACAAAATCACCTGCGGGCTACTCCACAACCACTTGGAGGACTCTCCGGGATGACCTGCCGGGCATGCTGGAGCCACCTCTCAGACGCGCCAGAACCATGTGGCAGAGAGTCCGGAATCACCTGTTGGGCATGTGGAACCACTTCTGAGACGTACCAGAACCACCTACCGGACACGCCAAAATCACCTGCCGGCTACGCCAGAACCACTTGGCGGACACTCCGGAATCAGCTGCCGGGCATGCCGGCACAACCTCTCAGAAGTGCCAGAAGCACGTGCCGGACAGGCCGGAACCATCTCCCGGACAGCCTGGAACCACAGGAATCACTCGCCGGAACCACCTGTTTGACTCACCGGTCCCACCTGCAGGACACACCAAAATCACCTGCCCGCTACACCAGAACCACTTGGGGCAAAAGCCGGAATCACGTGAAGGGCATGCCGGCACAACCTCACAGACGTGCCAGAACCTCCTGCCGGACACCTCAGAACCACCTGCCAGACAGACTGCAACCACCTGCCGGACACGCGGGAAGCACCGGCTCGACCCGCCGGAACCACTGCCAGACATGCAAAATCACCTGCCGGCTACACCAGAACCACTTGGCAAACACTCCGGAATCACCTGCCGGGCATGCCGGAACCACCTCTCAGACATGCCAGAACCACGTGCCAATGACACCAGAAGCACCTGCCGAGCATGCCGGAACCACCTGCTCGACTCGCCAGAACCACCTGCCAGTCATGCAAAAATCACCTGCCGGCTTCGCCACAACCAGTTGGTGAACACTTCCCCATCACCTGCCGGGCTTGCTGGAACCACCTGCCGGTCATGTCAAAATCACCTGCCAACTACGCCAGAACCACTTGTCGACACTGCGGAAACACCTGTTGGGCCGGCCAGAACTACATCTCAGACGTGCCAGAACCTTCTGCGTGTGATGCCGGAACCACACCCCGAACAGACGGAGACCACCTGCCAGACCCGCCTGAACCACCTGCCGAGCACGCCGGAGCCACCTGTTCGACTCACCGGAAGCACCTGCCAGACAGGCCAAAATCAACAGCTGGCTATGCGAGAACCATCTGGCGGACAGTCCGGAATCACCTGCTGGGCATGCAGGAACCACCTCTCAGATGTAACGGAACCACGAGCCGGACACGCTAGAAACACGTCCTGGACAGACTGGAACCACCTGCCGAGCACTCCGGAACCACCTGCTCGCCTCGCACGACCCACGTGCTGGACACGCCAAAATGAACTTTCGGCTACACCAGAACCACTTACCCGACACTCCAGAATCACCTGCCTGGCATGCCAGAACCACCTCTCACACGTTCCAGAAGCACGTGCCGGACATGCCGGAACGACCTATCGGACAGAACGGAACCACCTGCCAGACACGCCGGAACCACCTGCTGAACACGCCACAGCCACCTGCTCGACTCGCCGGATCCACCGGCCGGACAGGCCAATATCAACTGCTGGCTATGCCAGAACCACCTGGGGGACAGTCTGGGATCACCTGCCAGCAATGGCGGAACCACCTCTCAGACGTACAAGAACCACGTGCCGGACAAGCTGGAAACACTTACTGGACAGACTGGAACCACCTGCCGGCCACGCCTGAACCACCTGCCGAGCACGACGGAACCACCTGCCGGACACGCCAAAATCACCTGCGGGGTACACCAGAACCACTTGGAGAACTCTCCGGGATGACCTGCCGGGCATGCTGGAACCACCTCTCAGACGTACCAGAAGCACGTGGCGGACACCCCAGCACCACCTGCCGGACAGACCGCAACCACCTGCCGGACAGGCCGGAACCACCGGCTCGACCCGCCGGAACCACCGCCGGACATGCAAAATCACCTGCCGGCTACGCCAGAACCACTTGGCGAACACTAAGGAATCACCTGCCGGGCATGCCGGAACCACCTCTCAGACATGCCAGAACCACGTGCCAATGACCCCGGAAGCACCTGCCGAGCACGCCGGAACCACCTGCTCGACTCGCCAGAACCATCTGCCGGACACGCCAAAATCACCTGCCGGCTACGCCACAACCACTCGGCAGGCACTCCGGTATCAGCTGCCGGGCATGCCAGAACCACCTCTCAGAGGTGCCAGAACCACATGCCGGAGAGACTGGAAGCAACTGCCGAGCTCGCCGGAAACACCTGCTGGACATGCCGGAACCACCTGCCTGACAGTCCAAAATCATATGCCGGCTATGCCAAAACCACTTGGTGGACACTCCAGAATCACCTGGAGGGCATGCCGGAACCACGTCATGGACAGACTGCAAACACCTGCCGGACACGCCAGAACCACCTTCTCGACTCGCCAGAACCACCTGCCGGACACGCCAAAATCACCTGCCGGCTACGCCACAACCAGTTGGTGAACACTTCGGAATCACCTGCCGCGCTTGCCAGAACCACCTGCGGGTCACGCCAAAATCACCTGCCGGCTACGCCAGAACCACTCGGCAGAGACTCCGGAACCACCTCCAGGACAGACCAGAATCACCTGCCGGACACGCCGGGACCACCTGCTTGACTCGCGAGAACCACCTGCCGGACACGCCAAAATCACCAGCCGGCTACTCCACAACCACTTGTCGGACACTCCAGAATCACCTGCCGGGCATGTTGGAACCACCTCTCAGAGGTGCCACAACAACATGCTGGAGACTGCGGAAGCACCTGCTGAGAAGGCCAGAAGTTCCTGATCCACTCCACAGAACCACCTGCTGGACACGCCAAAATCACCCGCCGGCTACGCCACAACCAGTTGGTGAACACTTCGGAATCAACTCCCGGGCTTGCTGGAAGCACCTGCCGGTCACGCCAATATCACCTGCCAGCTACACCAGAACCGCTTGGCGGACACTCCGGAAACACCTGTCGGGCCTGCCAGAACCACATCTCAGACGTGCCAGAACCATGTGCCCGAGATGCCGGAACCACACCCCGAACAGACTGAAACCACCTGCCAGACCCGCCTGAACCACCTGCCGAGCACACTGGAACCACCTGCTCGACTCGCCGGAACCACCTACCTGACACGCAAAAACCACCGGCCGGGTATGCCAGAACCACTTGGTGGTCACTCCGGAATCATCTGCCAGACATGCCAGAAGCAGCTCTCAGACACACCAGAACAACCTGCCGGAGACGCCAGAAGCACCTGCGGAGCATGCCTGAGCCACGTGCTCGACTCGCAAGAAACACCTGCCACACACGCCAAAATCACCTGCCTGCTACACCAGAAGCACTTGGCAGACAAGCCGGAATCACGTGAAGGGCATGCCGTCACAATCTCTCAGACGTGCCAGAACCTCGTGCCGGACACCCCAGAACACCCTGCCGGACAGACCGGAACCACCTGCCGGACACGCCGGGACCACCTGCTCGACTCGCCAGAACCACCTGCCGGACACGCCAAAATCACCAGCCGGCTACTCCACAACCACTTGTCGGACACTCCAGAATCACCTGCCGGGCATGTTGGAACCACCTCTCAGAGGTGCCACAACAACATGCTGGAGACTGCCGAAGCACCTGCTGAGAAGGCCGGAACCACCTGATCCACTCCCGAGGACCACCTGCTGGACACGCAAAAATCACCTGCTGGCTACGCCAGAACCACTCGGCAGACACTCCGGAATAACCTGCCGGGCATGCCGGAACCACCTCTTAGACATGCCAGAAGGACGTGTCGGACACGCCGGAAACATATACCGGACAGCCCGGAACCACCTGCCAGACAGCCCGGAACCACTTGCTGAGCACGCCGGAGCCGCCTGCTCGATAGGCCGGAACCACCTGCCAGACAGGCCAAAATCAACAGCTGGCTATGCTAGAAACACCTGGCGGACAGTCCAAAATCACCTGCCTGGCATGCAGGAACCACCTCTCAGACGTAACAGAACCACGTTCCGGACACGCTGGAACCACATCCTGGACAGACTGGAACCACCTGCCAAGCCCTCCGGAACCACCTGCTCGACTGGCAGGACAATCGTGCCGGACACGCCAAAAGGAACTGCCGGCTACACCAGAACCACTTAACCGACACTCCAGAATCACCTGCCTGACATGCCAGAACCACCTCTCAGACGTGCCAGAAGCACGTGCCGGACATGCCGGAACGACCTACGGGACAGACCGGAACCACCTGCCTGACATGCCGGAACCACCTGCCGAGCACGCCAGAGCCACCTGCTCCCCTTGCCGGAACCACCTGCCATACAGGCCAAAATCAACAGCTGGCTGTGCGAGAACCACCTGGGGGACAGTCCAGAATCACCTGCCAGCCATGGCGGAACCACCTCTCAGACGTAATAGAACCACGTTACGGACAATCTGGAAACACGTACTGGACAGACGGGTACCACCTGCTGGCCACGCCTTAACCACCTACCGAGCACGACGGAACCACCTGCCGGACACGCCAAAATCACCTGCGGGCTACTCCACAACCACTTGGAGGACTCTCCGGGATGACCTGCCGGGCATGCTGGAACCACCTCTCAGACGCGCCACAACCATGTGGCAGAGAGTCCAGAATCACCTGCTGGGCATGTGCAACCACCTCTGAGACGTACCAGAACCACCTGCCGGACACGCCAAAATCTCCTGCCGGCTACTCCAGAACCACTTAACCGACACTCCAGAATCACCTGCCTGGCATGAGAGAACCACCTCTCAGACGTGCCAGAAGCACGTGCCGAAAATGCCGGGACGACCTACGGGACAGACCGGAACCACCTGCCTGACATGCCGGAACCACCTGCCGAGCACGCCAGAGCCACCTGCTCCCCTTGCCGGAACCACCTGCCAGACAGGCCAAAATCAACAGCTGGCTGTGCGAGAACCACCTGGGGGACAGTCCGGAATCACCTGCCAGCCATGGCGGAACCACCTCTCAGACGTACCAGAACCACATGCCGGACAATCTGGAAACACGTACTGGACAGACTGGAACCACCTGCCGGCCAAGCCTGAACCACCTGCCGAGCACGACGGAACCACCTGCCGGACATGCCAAAATCACCTGCGGGCTACTCCACAACCACTTGGAGGACTCTCCGGGATGACCTGCCGGGCATGCTGGAACCACCTCTCAGACGCGCCAGAACCATGTGGCAGAGAGTCCGGGATCACCTGTTGGGCATGTGGAACCACCTCTGAGACGTACCAGAACCACCTGCCGGACAGGGCAAAATCACCTGCCAGGTATGAGAGAACCATTTTGTGGACACTCCGAAATCATCTGCCGGACATGCCAGAACCAGCTCTCAGACACACCAGAACCACATGCCGGACACGCCGGAAGCACCTGCTGAGCATGCCTGAGCCACCTGCTCGACTCGCAAGAAACACCTGCCGGACACGCCAAAATCACCTGCCGAGTACGCCTGAACCACTTGGCGGACACTCCGGAATCACAGGTCGGGCATGCCGGAACCACCTCTCAGACTTGCCAGAACCATGTTCCGGACACGCCGGTACCACCTGCCGAGTATGCCGGAACCACCTGATCCACTCCCGAGGACCACCTGCTGGACACGCCAAAATCACCTGCTGGCTACGCCAGAACCACTCGGCAGACACTCCGGAATAAGCTGCCGGGCATGCCGGAACCACCTCTTAGACATGCCAGAAGGACGTGTCGGACACGCCGGAAACACCTACCGGACAGACCGGAACCACCTGCCAGACATCCCGGAACCACCTGCCGAGCACGCCGGAGCCGCCTGCTCGATAGGCCGGAACCACCTGCCACACAGGCCAAAATCAACAGCTGGCTATGCTAGAAACACCTGGCAGACAGTCCAAAATCACCTGCCTGGCATGCAGGAACCACCTCTCATACGTAACAGAACCACGTTCCGGACACGCTAGAACCACATCCTGGACAGACTGGAACGACCTGCCGAGCTCGCCGGAACCACCTGCTCGACTGGCAGGACAATCGTGCCGGACACGCCAAAAGGAACTGCCGGCTACACCAGAACCACTTAACCGACACTCCAGAATCACCTGCCTGGCATGCCAGAACCACCTCTCAGACGTGCTAGAAGCACGTGCCAGACATGCCGGAACGACCTACGGGACAGACCGGAACCACCTGCCTGACATGCCGGAACCACCTGCTGAGCACGCCAGAGCCACCTGCTCCCCTTGCCGGAACCACCTGCCAGACAGGCCAAAATCAACAGCTGGCTGTGCGAGAACCACCTGGGGGACAGTCCGGAATCACCTGCCAGCCATGGCGGAACCACCTCTCAGACGTACCAGAACCACATGCCGGACAATCTGGAAACTCGTACTGGACAGACTGGAACCACCTGCCGGCCAAGCCTGAACCACCTGCCGAGCACGACGGAACCACCTGCCGGACACGCCAAAATCACCTGCGGGCTACTCCACAACCACTTGGAGGACTCTCCGGGATGACCTGCCGGGCATGCTGGAACCACCTCTCAGACGCGCCAGAACCATGTGGCAGACAGTCCGGAATCACCTGTTGGGCATGTGGAACCACCTCTGAGACGTACCAGAACCACCTGCCGGACACGCCAAAATCACCTGCCGGCTACGCCAGAACCACTTGGCGGACACTCCGGAATCACCTGCCGGGCATGCCAGCACAACCTCTCAGAAGTGCCAGAAGCACGTGCCGGACAGGCCGGAACCATCTCCCGGACAGACTGGAACCACAGGAAACACTCGCCGGAACCACCTGCTTGACTCACCGGTCCCACCTGCAGGACACACCAAAATCACCTGCCCGCTACACCAGAACCACTTGGGGGACAAGCCGGAATCACGTGAAGGGCATGCCGGCACAACCTCACAGACGTGCCAGAACCTCCTGCCGGACACCTCAGAACCACCTGCCAGACAGACTGCAACCACCTGCCGGACACGCGGGAACCACCGGCTCGACCCGCCGGAACCACTGCCAGACATGCAAAATCACCTGCCGGCTACACCAGAACCACTTGGCGAACACTCCGGAATCACCTGCCGGGCATGCCCGAACCACCTCTCAGACATGCCAGAACCACGTGCCAATGACACCAGAAGCACCTGCCGAGCATGCCGGAACCACCTGCTCGACTCGCCAGAACCACCTGCCAGTCATGCAAAAATCACCTGCCGGCTTCGCCACAACCAGTTGGTGAACACTTCTCTATCACCTGCCGGGCTTGCTGGAACCACCTGCCGGTCATGTCAAAATCACCTGCCAACTACGCCAGAACCACTTGTCGACACTGCGGAAACACCTGTCGGGCCGGCCAGAACTACATCTCAGACGTGCCAGAACCTTGTGCGTGTGATGCCGGAACCACACCCCGAACAGACGGAAACCACCTGCCAGACCCGCCTGAACCACCTGCCGAGCACGCCGGAGCCACCTGTTCGACTCACCGGAAGCACCTGCCAGACAGGCCAAAATCAACAGCTGGCTATGCGAGAACCATCTGGCGGACAGTCCGGAATCACCTGCCGGGCATGCAGGAACCACCTCTCAGATGTAACGGAACCACGAGCCGGACACGCTGGAACCACGTCCTGGACAGACTGGAACCACCTGCCGAGCACTCCGGAACCACCTGCTCGACTCGCACGACCCACGTGCTGGACACGCCAAAATGAACTTTCGGCTACACCAGAACCACTTACCCGACACTCCAGAATCACCTGCCTGGCATGCCAGAACCACCTCTCACACGTTCCAGAAGCACGTGCCGGACATGCCGGAACGACCTATCGGACAGAACGGAACCACCTGCCAGACACGCCGGAACCACCTGCTGAACACGCCACAGCCACCTGCTCGACTCGCCGGATCCACCGGCCGGACAGGCCAATATCAACTGCTGGCTATGCCAGAACCACCTGGGGGACAGTCTGGAATCACCTGCCAGCCATGGCGGAACCACCTCTCAGACGTACAAGATCCGCGTGCCGGACAAGCTGGAAACACTTACTGGACAGACTGGAACCACCTGCCGGCCACGCCTGAACCACCTGCCGAGCACGATGGAACCACCTGCCGGACACGCCAAAATCACCTGCGGGCTACACCAGAACCACTTGGAGAACTCTCCGGGATGAACAGCCGGGCATGCTGGAACCACGTCTCAGACGTACCAGAAGCACGTGGCGGACACCCCAGCACCACCTGCCGGACAGACCGCAACCACCTGCCGGACAGGCCGGAACCACTGGCTCGACCCGCCAGAACCACCGCCGGATATGCAAAATCACCTGCCGGCTACGCCAGAACCACTTGGCGAAAACTCCGGCATCACCTGCCGGGCATTCCGGAACCACCTCTCAGACATGCCAGAACCACGTGCCAATGACCCTGGAAGCACCTGCCGAGCACGCCGGAACCACCTGCTCGAATCGCCGGAACCACCTGCCGGACACGCCAAAATCACCTGCCGGCAACGCCACAACCACTCGGCAGACACTCCGGTATCAGCTGCCGGGCATGCCGGAACCACCTGCTGAACACGCCACAGCCACCTGCTCGACTCGCCGGATCCACCGTCCGGACAGGCCAATATCAACTGCTGGCTATGCCAGAACCACCTGGGGGACAGTCCGGAATCACCTGCCAGCCATGGCGGAACCACCTCTCAGACGTACAAGAACCACGTGCCGGACAAGCTGGAAACACTGGACTGACTGGAACCACCTGCCGGCCATGCCTGAACCACCTGCCGAGCACGATGGAACCACCTGCCGGACACGCCAAAATCAACTGCGGGGTACACCAGAAACAATTGGAGAACTCTCCGGGATGACCTGCCTGGCATGCTGGAACCACCTCTCAGACGTACCAGAAGCACGTGGCGGACACCCCAGCACCACCTGCCGGACAGACCGCAACCACCTGCCGGACAGTCCGGAACCACCGGCTCGACCCGCCGGAACCACCGCCGGACATGCAGAATCACCTGCCGGCTACGCCAGAACCACTAGGCGAACACTCCGGAGTCACCTGCCGGGCATGCCGGAACCACCTCTCAGACATGCCAGAACCACGTGCCAATGACCACGCCGGAACCACCTGCTCGACTCGCCAGAACCACCTGCCGGACATGCCAAAATCACCTGCCGGCTATGCCACAACCACTCGGCAGGCACTCCGGTATCAGCTGCCGGGCATGCCGGAACCACCTCTCAGAGGTGCCAGAACCACATGCCGGAGAGACTGGAAGCAACTGCCGAGCTCGCCGGAAACACCTGCTGGACATGCCGCAACCACCTGCCTGACAGTCCAAAATCATATGCCGGCTATGCCAAAACCACTTGGTGGACACTCCAAAATCACCTGGAGGGCATGCCGGAACCACGTCATGGACAGACTGCAAACACGTGCCGGACACGCCAGAACCACCTTCTCGACTCGCCAGAACCACCTGCCAGACACGCCAAAATCACCTGCCGGCTACGCCACAACCAGTTGGTGAACACTTCGGAATCACCTGCCGCGCTTGCCGGAACCACCTGCCGGTCACGCCAAAATCACCTGCCGGCTACGCCAGAACCACTCGGCAGAGACTCCGGAACCACCTCCAGGGCAGACCGGAATCAACTGCCGGACACGCCGGAACCACCTTCTCGACTCGCCAGAACCACCTGCCGGACACGCCAAAATCACCTGCCGGCTACGCCACAACCAGTTGGTGAACACTTCGGAATCACCTGCCGCGCTTGCCGGAACCACCTGCCGGTCACGCCAAAATCACCTGCCGGCTACTCCAGAACCACTCAGCAGAGACTCCGGAACCACCTTCAGGACTGACCGGAATCACCTGCCGGACACGCCGGGACCACCTGCTTGACTCGCCAGAACCACCTGCCGGACACGCCAAAATCACCAGCCGGCTACTCCACAACCACTTGTCGGACACTCCAGAATCACCTGCCGGGCATGTTGGAACCAGCTCTCAGAGGTGCCACAACAACATGCTGGAGACTGCGGAAGCACCTGCTGAGAAGGCCGGAAGTTCCTGATCCACTCCACAGAACCACCTGCTGGACACGCCAAAATCACCTGCCGGCTACGCCACAACCAGTTGGTGAACACTTCGGAATCAACTGCCGGGCTTCCTGGAAGCACCTGCCGGTCACGCCAATATCAACTGCCAGCTACGCCAGAACCGCTTGGCGGACACTCCGGAAACACCTGTCGGGCCTGCCAGAACCACATCTCAGACGTGCCAGAACCATGTGCCCGAGATGCCGGAACCACACCCCGAACAGACGGAAACCACCTGCCAGACCCGCCTGAACCACCTGCCGAGCACACTGGAACCACCTGCTCGACTCGCCGGAACCACCTACCTGACACGCAAAAACCACCGGCCGGGTATGCCAGAACCACTTGGTGGTCACTCCGGAATCATCTGCCAGACATGCCAGAAGCAGCTCTCAGACACACCAGAACAACCTGCCGGAGACGCCACAAGCACCTGCTGAGCATGCCTGAGCCACGTGCTCGATTCACAAGAAACACCTGCCACACACGCCAAAATCACCTGCCTGCTACACCAGAAGCACTTGGCAGACAAGCCGGAATCACGTGAAGGGCATGCCGTCACAATCTCTCAGACGTGCCAGAACCTCGTGCCGGACACCCCAGAACACCCTGCCGGACAGACCGGAACCACCTGCCGGACACGCCGGAACCACCGGCGCGACTCGCCGGAACCACCCCCGGACATGCAAAATCACCTGCCGGCTACGCCAGAAACACTTGGCGAACACACCGGAATCACCTGCCGGGCATGTCGGAAGCACCTCTCAGACATGTCAGAACCACGTGCCAAGGACACCGGAAGCACCTGCCGAGCACGCCGGAACCACCTGCTCGACTCGCCAGAACCACCTGCCGCACACGCCAAAATCACCTGCCAGGTATGCCAGAACCACTTTGTGGACACTCCGAAATCATCTGCCGGACATGCCAGAACCAGCTCTCAGACACCCCAGAACCACATGCCGGACACGCCGGAAGCACCTGCTGAGCATGCCTGAGCCACCTGCTCGACTCGCAAGAAACACCTGCCAGACACGCCAAAATCACCTGCCGAGTACGCCAGGACCACTTGGTGGACACTCCGGAATCACAGGTCGGGCATGCCGGAACCACCTCTCAGACTTGCCAGAAACATGTTCCGGACACGCCGGTACCACCTGCCGAGTATGCCGGAACCACCTGATCCACTCCCGAGGACCACCTGCTGGACACGCCAGAATCACCTGCTGGCTACGCCAGAACCACTCGGCAGACACTCCGGAATAACCTGCCGGGCATGCCGGAACCACCTCTTAGACATGCCAGAAGGACGTGTCGGACACCCCGGAAACACCTACCGGACAGACCGGAACCACCTGCCAGACATCCCGGAACCACCTGCCGAGCACGCCGGAGCCGCCTGCTCGATAGGCCGGAACCACTTGCCAGACAGGCCAAAATCAACAGCTGGCTATGCGAGAACCATCTGGCGGACAGTCCGGAATCACCTGCCGGGCATGCAGGAACCACCTCTCAGACGTAACGGAACCACGTTCCGGACACGCTGGAACCACATCCTGGACAGACTGGAACCACCTGCCGAGCTCGCCGGAACCACCTGCTCGACTGGCAGGACAATCGTGCCGGACACGCCAAAAGGAACTGCCGGCTACACCAGAACCACTTAACCGACACTCCAGAATCACCTGCCTGGCATGCCAGAACCACCTCTCAGACGTGCCAGAAGCACGTGCCGGACATGCCGGAACGACCTACGGGACAGACCGGAACCACCTGCCTGACATGCCGGAACCACCTGCCGAGCACGCCAGAGCCACCTGCTCCCCTTGCCGGAACCACCTGCCAGACAGGCCAAAATCAACAGCTGCCTGTGCGAGAACCACCTTGGGGACAGTCCGGAATCACCTGCCAGCCATGGCGGAACCACCTCTCAGACGTACCAGAACCACGTGCCGGACAATCTGGAAACACGTACTGGACAGACTGGAACCACCTGCCGGCCACGCCTGAACCACCTGCCGAGCACGACGGAACCACCTGCCGGACACGCCAAAATCACCTGCGGGCTACTCCACAACCACTTGGAGGACTCTCCGGGATGACCTGCCGGGCATGCTGGAACCACCTCTCAGACGCGCCAGAACCATGTGGCAGAGAGTCCAGAATCACCTGTTGGGCATGTGGAACCACCTCTGAGACGTACCAGAACCACCTGCCGGACACGCCGGGACCACCTGCTTGACTCGCCAGAACCACCTGCCGGACACGCAAAAATCACCAGCCGGCTACTCCACAACCACTTGTCGGACACTCCAGAATCACCTGCCGGGCATGTTGGAACCACCTCTCAGAGGTGCCACAACAACATGCTGGAGACTGCGGAAGCACCTGCTGAGAAGGCCGGAAGTTCCTGATCCACTCCACAGAACCACCTGCTGGACACGCCAAAATCACCTGCCGGCTTCGCCACAACCAGTTGGTGAACACTTCTCCATCATCTGCCGGGCTTGCTGGAACCACCTGCCGGTCATGTCAAAATCACCTGCCAACTACGCCAGAACCACTTGTCGACACTGCGGAAACACCTGTCGGGCCGGCCAGAACTACATCTCAGACGTGCCAGAACCTTGTGCGTGTGATGCCGGAACCACACCCCGAACAGACGGAAACCACCTGCCAGACCCGCCTGAACCACCTGCCGAGCACGCCGGAGCCACCTGTTCGACTCACCGGAAGCACCTGCCAGACAGGCCAAAATCAACAGCTGGCTATGCGAGAACCATCTGGCGGACAGTCCGGAATCACCTGCCGGGCATGCAGGAACCACCTCTCAGATGTAACGGAACCACGAGCCGGACACGCTGGAACCACGTCCTGGACAGACTGGAACCACCTGCCGAGCACTCCGGAACCACCTGCTCGACTCGCACGACCCACGTGCTGGACACGCCAAAATGAACTTTCGGCTACACCAGAACCACTTACCCGACCCTCCAGAATCACCTGCCTGGCATGCCAGAACCACCTCTCACACGTTCCAGAAGCACGTGCCGGACATGCCGGAACGACCTATCGGACAGAACGGAACCACCTGCCAGACACGCCGGAACCACCTGCTGAACACGCCACAGCCACCTGCTCGACTCGCCGGATCCACCGGCCGGACAGGCCAATATCAACTGCTGGCTATGCCAGAACCACCTGGGGGACAGTCCGGAATCACCTGCCAGCCATGGCGGAACCACCTCTCAGACGTACAAGAACCGCGTGCCGGACAAGCTGGAAACACTTACTGGACAGACTGGAACCACCTGCCGGCCACGCCTGAACCACCTGCCGAGCACGATGGAACCACCTGCCGGACACGCCAAAATCACCTGCGGGGTACACCAGAACCACTTGGAGAACTCTCCGGGATGACCTGCCGGGCATGCTGGAACCACGTCTCAGACGTACCAGAAGCACGTGGCGGACACCCCAGCACCACCTGCCGGACAGACCGCAACCACCTGCCGGACAGGCCAGAACCACTGGCTCGACCCGCCAGAACCACCGCCGGATATGCAAAATCACCTGCCGGCTACGCCAGAACCACTGGGCGAAAACTCCGGCATCACCTGCCGGGCATGCCGGAACCACCTCTCAGACATGCCAGAACCACGTGCCAATGACCACGCCGGAACCACCTGCTCGACTCGCCAGAACCACCTGCCGGACTCGCCAAAATCACCTGCCGGCTACGCCACAACCACTCGGCAGGCACTCCGGTATCAGCTGCCGGGCATGCCGGAACCACCTCTCAGAGGTGCCAGAACCACATGCCGGAGAGACTGGAAGCAACTGCCGAGCTCGCCGGAAACACCTGCTGGACATGCCGCAACCACCTGCCTGACAGTCCAAAATCATATGCCGGCTATGCCAAAACCACTTGGTGGACACTCCAGAATCACCTGGAGGGCATGCCGGAACCACGTCATGGACAGACTGCAAACACCAGCCGGACACGCCAGAACCACCTTCTCGACTCGCCAGAACCACCTGTCGGACACGCCAAAATCACCTGCCGGCTACGCCAGAACCACTCGGCAGAGACTCAGGAACCACCTCCAGGACAGACCGGAATCACCTTCCGGAAACGCCGGAACCACCTGCTCGACTCGCCAGAACCACCTGCCGGACACGCCAAAATCACCTGCCGGCTACGCCAGAACCACTCTGCAGAGACTCCGGAACCACCTCCAGGACAGACCAGAATCACCTGCCGGACACGCCGGGACCACCTGCTTGACTCGCCAGAACCACCTGCCGGACACGCCAAAATCACCTGCGGGGTACACCAGAACCACTTGGAGAACTCTCCGGGATGACCTGCCGGGCATGCTGGAACCACATCTCAGACGTACCAGAAGCACGTGGCGGACACCCCAGCACCACCTGCCGGACAGACCGCAACCACCTGCCGGACAGGCCGGAACCACCGGCTCGACCCGCCGGAACCACCGCCGGACATGCAAAATCACCTGCCGTCTACGCCAGAACCACTTGGCGAACACTCCGGCATCACCTGCCGGGCATGCCGGAACCACCTCTCAGACATGCCAGAACCACGTGCCAATGACCCCGGAAGCACCTGCCGAGCACGCCGGAACCACCTGCTCGACTCGCCAGAACCACCTGCCGGACACGCCAAAATCACCTGCCGGCTACGCCACAACCACTCGGCAGGCACTCCGGTATCAGCTGCCGGGCATGCCGGAACCACCTCTCAGAGGTGCCAGAACCACATGCCGGAGAGACTGGAAGCAAGTGCCGAGCTCGCCGGAAACACCTGCTGGACATGCCGGAACCACCTGCCTGACAGTCCAAAATCATATGCCGGCTATGCCAAAACCACTTGGTGGACACTCCAGAGTCACCTGGAGGGCATGCCGGAACCACGTCATGGACAGACTGCAAACACCTGCCGGACACGCCAGAACCACCTTCTCGACTCGCCAGAACCACCTGCCGGACACGCCAAAATCACCTGCCGGCTACGCCAGAACCACTCGGCAGAGACTCCGGAACCACCTTCAGGACAGACCGGAATCACCTCCCGGACACGCCGGAACCACCTGCTCGACTCGCCAGAACCACCTGCCGGACACGCCAAAATCACCTGCCGGCTATGCCAGAACCACTCTGCAGAGACTCCGGAACCACCTCCAGGACAGACCGGAATCACCTGCCGGACACGCCGGGACCACCTGCTTGACTCGCCAGAACCACCTGCCGGACACGCCAAAATCACCAGCCGGCTACTCCACAACCACTTGTCGGACACTCCAGAATCACCTGCCGGGCATGTTGGAACCACCTCTCAGAGGTGCCTCAACAACATGCTGGAGACTGCGGAAGCACCTGCTGAGAAGGCCGGAAGTTCCTGATCCACTCCACAGAACCACCTGCTGGACACGCCAAAATCACCTGCCGGCTACGCCACAACCAGTTGGTGAACACTTCGGAATCAACTGCCGGGCTTGCTGGAAGCACCTGCCGGTCACGCCAATATCACCTGCCAGCTACGCCAGAACCGCTTGGCGGACACTCCGGAAACACCTGTCGGGCCTGCCAGAACCAATTCTCAGACGTGCCAGAACCATGTGCCCGAGATGCCGGAACCACACCCCGAACAGACTGAAACCACCTGCCAGACGCGCCTGAACTACCTGCCGAGCACACTGGAACCATCTGCTCGACTCGCCGGAACCACCTACCTGACACGCAAAAACCACCGGCCGGGTATGCCAGAACCACTTGGTGGTCACTCCGGAATCATCTGCCAGACATGCCAGAAGCAGCTCTCAGACACACCAGAACAACCTGCCGGAGACGCCAGAAGCACCTGCTGAGCATGCCTGAGCCACCTGCTCGACTCGCAAGAAACACCTGCCAGACGCGCCAAAATCACCTGCCTGCTACACCAGAAGCACTTGGCAGACAAGCCGGAATCACGTGAAGGGCATGCCGTCACAATCTCTCAGACGTGCCAGAACCTCGTGCCGGACACCCCAGAACACCCTGCCGGACAGACCGGAACCACCTGCCGGACACGCCGGAACCACCGGCGCGACTCGCCGGAACCACCCCCGGACATGCAAAAACACCTTCCGGCTACGCCAGAAACACTTGGCGAACACACCGGAATCACCTGCCGGGCATGTCGGAAGCACCTCTCACACATGTCAGAACCACGTGCCAATGACCCCGTAAGCACCTGCCGAGCATGCCGGAACCACCTGCTCGACTCTCCAGAACCACCTGCCAGTCATGCAAAAATCACCTGCCGGCTTCGCCACAACCAGTTGGTGAACACTTCCCCATCACCTGCCGGGCTTGCTGGAACCACCTGCCGGTCATGTCAAAATCACCTGCCAACTACGCCAGAACCACTTGTCGACACTGCGGAAACACCTGTCGGGCCGGCCAGAACTACATCTCAGACGTGCCAGAACCTTGTGCGTGTGATGCCGGAACCACACCCCGAACAGACGGAGACCACCTGCCAGAACGGCCTCAACAACCTGCCGAGCACGCCGGAGCCACCTGTTCGACTCACCGGAAGCACCTGCCAGACAGGCCAAAATCAACAGCTGGCTATGCGAGAAGCATCTGGCGCACAGTCCGGAATCACCTGCCGGGCATGCAGGAACCACCTCTCAGATGTAACGGAACCACGAGCCGGACACGCTGGAACCACGTCCTGGACAGACTGGAACCACCTGCCGAGCACTCCGGAACCACCTGCTCGACTCGCACGACCCACGTGCTGGACACGCCAAAATGAACTTTCGGCTACACCAGAACCACTTACCCGACACTCCAGAATCACCTGCCTGGCATGCCAGAACCACCTCTCACACGTTCCAGAAGCACGTGCCGGACATGCCGGAACGACCGATCGGACAGAACGGAACCACCTGCCAGACACGCCGGAACCACCTGCTGAACACGCCACAGCCACCTGCTCGACTCGCCGGATCCACCGGCCGGACAGGCCAATATCAACTGCTGGCTATGCCAGAACCACCTGGGGGACAGTCCGGAATCACCTGCCAGCCATGGCGGAACCACCTCTCAGACGTACAAGAACCACGTGCCGGACAAGCTGGAAACACTTACTGGACAGACTGGAACCACCTGCCGGCCACGCCTGAACCACCTGCCGAGCACGATGGAACCACCTGCCGGACACGCCAAAATCACCTGCGGGGTACACCAGAACCACTTGGAGAACTCTCCGGGATGACCTGCCGGGCATGCTGGAACCACCTCTCAGACGTACCAGAAGCACGTGGCGGACACCCCAGCACCACCTGCCGGACAGACCGCAACCACCTGCCAGACAGGCCGGAACCACCGGCTAGACCCGACGGAACCACCGCCGGACATGCAAAATCACCTGCCGGCTACGCCAGAACCACTTGGCGAACACTCGGGAATCATCTGCCGGGCATGCCGGAACCACCTCTCAGACATGCCAGAACCACGTGCCAGTGACCCCGGAAGCACCTGCCGAGCACGCCGGAACCACCTGCTCGACTCGCCAGAACCACCTGCCGGACACGCCAAAATCACCTGCCGGCTACGCCACAACCACTCGGCAGGCACTCGGGTATCAGCTGCCGGGCATGCCGGAACCACCTCTCAGAGGTGCCAGAACCACATGCCGGACAGACTGGAAGCAACTGCCGAACTCGCCGGAAACACCTGCTGTACATGCCGGAACCACCTGCCTGACAGTCCAAAATCATATGGGGGCTTTGCCAAAAGCACTTGGTGGACACTCCAGAAACACATAGAGGGCATGCCGGAACCACGTCGTGGACAGACTGCAAACACCTGCCGGACACGACAGAACCACCTTCTCGACTCGCCAGAACCACCTGCCGGACACGCCAAAATCACCTGCCGGCTACGCCACAACCAGTTGGTGAACACTTCGGAATCACCTGCCGCGCTTGCCGGAACCACCTGCCGGTCACGCCAAAATCACCTGCCGGCTACTCCAGAACCACTCAGCAGAGACTCCGGAACCACCTTCAGGACTGACCGGAATCACCTGCCGGACACGCCGGGACCACCTGCTTGACTCGCGAGAACCACCTGCGGGACATGCCAAAATCACCAGCCGGCTACTCCACAATCACTTGTCGGACACTCCAGAATCACCTGCCGGGCATGTTGGAACCACCTCTCAGAGGTGCCTCAACAACATGCTGGAGACTGCGGAAGCACCTGCTGAGAAGGCCGGAACTTCCTGATCCACTCCACAGAACCACCTGCTGGACACGCCAAAATCACCTGCCGGCTACGCCACAACCAGTTGGGGAACACTTCGGACTCAGCTGCCGGGCTTGCTGGAAGTACCTGCCGGTCACGCCAATATCACCTGCCAGCTACGCCAGAACCGCTTGGCGGACACTCCGGAAACACCTGTCGGGCCTGCCAGAACCACATCTCAGACGTGCCAGAACCATGTGCCCGAGATGCCGGAACCACACCCCGAACAGACTGAAACCACCTGCCAGACCCGCCTGAACCACCTGCCGAGCACACTGGAACCACCTGCTCGACTCGCCGGAACCACCTACCTGACACGCAAAAACCACCGGCCGGGTATGCCAGAACCACTTGGTGGTCACTCCGGAATCATCTGCCAGACATGCCAGAAGCAGCTCTCAGACACACCAGAACAACCTGCCAGAGACGCCAGAAGCACCTGCTGAGCATGCCTGAGCCACCTGTTCGACTCGCAAGAAACACCTGCCAGACACGCCAAAATCACCTGCCTGCTAAACCAGAAGCACTTGGCAGACAAGCCGGAATCACGTGAAGGGCATGCCGTCACAATCTCTCAGACGTGCCAGAACCTCGTGCTGGACACCCCAGAACACCCTGCCGGACAGACCGGAACCACCTGCCGGACACGCCGGAACCACCGGCGCGACTCGCCGCAACCACCCCCGGACATGCAAAATCACCTGCCGGCTACGCCAGAAACACTTGGCGAACACACCGGAATCACCTGCCGGGCATGTCGGAAGCACCTCTCAGACATGTCAGAACCACGTGCCAAGGACACCGGAAGCACCTGCCGAGCACGCCGGAACCACCTGCTCGACTCGCCAGAACCACCTGCCGCACACGCCAAAATCACCTGCCAGGTATGCCAGAACCACTTTTTGGACACTCCGAAATCATCTGCCGGACATGCCAGAACCAGCTCTCAGACACACCAGAACCACATGCCGGACACGCCGGAAGCACCTGCTGAGCATGCCTGAGCCACCTGCTCGACTCGCAAGAAACACCTGCCGGACACGCCAAAATCACCTGCCGAGTACGCCAGAACCACTTGGCGGACACTCCGGAATCACAGGTCGGGCATGTCGGAACCACCTCTCAGACTTGCCAGAACCATGTTCCGGACACGCCGGTACCACCTGCCGAGTATGCCGGAACCACCTGATCCACTCCCGAGGACCACCTGCTGGACACGCCAAAATCACCTGCTGGCTACGCCAGAACCACTCGGCAGACACTCCGGAATAAGCTGCCGGGCATGCCGGAACCACCTCTTAGACATGCCAGAAGGACGTGTCGGACACGCCGGAAACACCTACCGGACAGACCGGAACCACCTGCCAGACATCCCGGAAACACATGCCAAGCACGCCGGAGCCGCCTGCTCGATAGGCCGGAACCACCTGCCAGACAGGGCAAAATCAACAGCTGGCTATGCTAGAACCACCTGGCGGACAGTCCAAAATCACCTGCCTGGCATGCAGGAAACACCTCTCAGACGTAACAGAACCACGTTCCGGACACGCTGGAACCACATCCTGGACAGACTGGAACCACCTGCCGAGCTCGCCGGAACCACCTGCTCGACTGGCAGGACAATCGTGCCGGACACGCCAAAAGGAACTGCCGGCTACACCAGAACCACTTAACCGACACTCCAGAATCACCTGCCTGGCATGCCAGAACCACCTCTCAGACGTGCCAGAAGCACGTGCCGGACATGCCGGTACGACCTACGGGACAGACCGGAACCACCTGCCTGACATGCCGGAACCACCTGCCGAGCACACCAGAGCCACCTGCTCCCCTTGCCGGAACCACCTGCCAGACAGGCCAAAATCAACAGCTGCCTGTGCGAGAACCACCTAGGGGACAGTCCGGAATCACCTGCCAGCCATGGCGGAACCACCTCTCAGACGTACCAGAACCACGTGCCGGACAATCTGGAAACACGTACTGGACAGACTGGAACCACCTGCCGGCCACGCCTGAACCACCTGCCGAGCACGACGGAACCACCTGCCGGACACGCCAAAATCACCTGCGGGCTACTCCACAACCACTTGGAGGACTCTCCGGGATGACCTGCCGGGCATGCTGGAACCACCTCTCAGACGCGCCAGAACCATGTGGCAGAGAGTCCGGAATCACCTGTTGGGCAAGTGGAACCACCTCTGAGACGTACCAGAACCAACTGCCGGACACGCCAAAATCACCTGCCGGCTACGCCAGAACCACTTGGCGGACACTCCGGAATCAGCTGCCGGGCATGCCAGCACAACCTCTCAGAAGTGCCAGAAGCACGTGCCGGACAGGCTGGAACCATCTCCCGGACAGACTGGAACCACAGGAAGCACTCGCCGGAACCACCTGCTTGACTCACCGGTCCCACCTGCAGGACACACCAAAATCACCTGCCCGCTACACCAGAACCACTTGGCGCACAAGCCGGAATCACGTGAAGGGCATGCCGGCACAACCTCACAGACGTGCCAGAACCTCCTGCCGGACACCTCAGAACCACCTGCCAGACAGACTGCAACCACCTGCCGGACACGCGGGAACCACCGGCTCGACCCGCCGGAACCACTGCCAGACATGCAAAATCACCTGCCGGCTACACCAGAACCACTTGGCAAACACTCCGGAATCACCTGAAGGGCATGCCGGAACCACCTCTCAGACATGCCAGAACCACGTGCCAATGACACCAGAAGCACCTGCCGAGCATGCCGGAACCACCTGCTCGACTCGCCAGAACCACCTGCCAGTCATGCAAAAATCACCTGCCGGCTTCGCCACAACCAGTTGGTGAACACTTCCCCATCACCTGCCGGGCTTGCTGGAACCACCTGCCGGTCACGTCAAAATCGCCTGCCAACTACGCCAGAACCACTTGTCGACACTGCGGAAACACCTGTCGGGCCGGCCAGAACTACATCTCAGACGTGCCAGAACCTTGTGCGTGTGATGCCGGAACCACACCCCGAACAGACGGAAACCACCTGCCAGACCCGTCTGAACCACCTGCCGAGCACGCCGGAGCCACCTGTTCGACTCACCGGAAGCACCTGCCAGACAGGCCAAAATCAACAGCTGGCTATGCGAGAACCATCTGGCGGACAGTCCGGAATCACCTGCCGGGCATGCAGGAACCACCTCTCAGATGTAACGGAACCACGAGCCGGACACGCTGGAACCACGTCCTGGACAGACTGGAACCACCTGCCGAGCACTCCGGAACCACCTGCTCGACTCGCACGACCCACGTGCTGGACACGCCAAAATGAACTTTCGGCTACACCAGAACCACTTACCCGACACTCCAGAATCACCTGCCTGGCATGCCAGAACCACCTCTCACACGTTCCAGAAGCACGTGCCAGACATGCCGGAACGACTGATCGGACAGAACGGAACCACCTGCCAGACACGCCGGAACCACCTGCTGAACACGCCACAGCCACCTGCTCGACTCGCCGGATCCACCGGCCGGACAGGCCAATATCAACTGCTGGCTATGCCAGAACCACCTGGGGGACAGTCCGGAATCACCTGCCAGCCATGGCGGAACCACCTCTCAGACGTACAAGAACCACGTGCCGGACAAGCTGGAAACACTTACTGGACAGACTGGAACCACCTGCCGGCCACGCCTGAACCACCTGCCGAGCACGATGGAACCACCTGCCGGACACGCCAAAATCACCTGCGGGGTACACCAGAACCACTTGGAGAACTCTCCGGGATGACCTGCCGGGCATGCTGGAACCACCTCTCAGACGTACCAGAAGCACGTGGCGGACACCCCAGCACCACCTGCCGGACAGACCGCAACCACCTGCCGGACAGGCCGGAACCACCGGCTCGACCCGACGGAACCACCGCCAGACATGCAAAATCACCTGCCGGCTACGCCAGAACCACTTGGCGAACACTCCGGAATCACCTGCCGGGCATGCCGGAACCACCTCTCAGACATGCCAGAACCACGTGCCAATGACCCCGGAAGCACCTGTCGAGCACGCCGGAACCACCTGCTCGACTCGCCAGAACCACCTGCCGGACACGCCAAAATCACCTGCCGGCTACGCCACAACCACTCGGCAGGCACTCCGGTATCAGCTGCCGGGCATGCCGGAACCACCTCTCAGAGGTGCCAGAACCACATGCCGGAGAGACTGGAAGCAACTGCCGAACTCGCCGGAAACACCTGCTGGACATGCCGGAACCACCTGCCTGACAGTCCAAAATCATATGCCGGCTATGCCAAAACCACTTGGTGGACGCTCCAGAATCTCCTGGAGGGCATGCCGGAACCACGTCATGGACAGACTGCAAACACCTGCCAGACACGCCAGAACCACCTTCTCGAGTCGCCAGAACCACCTGCCGGACACGCCAAAATCACCTGCCGGCTACGCCACAACCAGTTGGTGAACACTTCGGAATCACCTGCCGCGCTTGCCGGAACCACCTGCCGGTCACGCCAAAATCACCTGCCGGCTACGCCAGAACCACTCGGCAGAGACTCCGGAACCACCTCCAGGACAGACCAGAATCACCTGCCGGACACGCCGGAACCACCTGCTCGACTCGCCAGAGCCACCTGCCGGACACGCCAAAATCACCTGCCGGCTACGCCAGAACCACTCGGCAGAGACTCCGGAACCACCTCCAGGACAGACCGGAATCACCTGCCGGACACGCCGGGACCACCTGCTTGACTCGCCAGAACCACCTGCCGGACACGCCAAAATCACCAGCCGGCTACTCCACAACCACTTGTCGAACACTCCAGAATCACCTGCCGGGCATGTTGGAAGCACCTCTCAGACGCGCCAGAACCATGTGGCAGAGAGTCCGGAATCACCTGTTGGGCATGTGGAACCACCTCTGAGACGTACCAGAACCACCTGCCGGACACGCCAAAATCACCTGCCGGCTATGCCAGAACCACTTGGCGGACACTCCGGAATCACCTGCCGGGCATGCCAGAACCAGCTCTCAGATACACCAGAACCACATGCTGGACACGCCGGAAGCACCTGCTGAGCATGCCTGAGCCACCTGCTCGACTCGCAAGAAACACCTGCCGGACACGCCAAAATCACCTGCCGAGTACGCCAGAACCACTTGGCGGACACTCCGGAATCACAGGTCGGGCATGCCAGAACCACCTCTCAGACTTGCCAGAACCATGGTCCGGACACGCCGGTACCACCTGCCGAGTATGCCGGAAACACCTGATCCACTCCCGAGGACCACCTGCTGGACACGCCAAAATCACCTGCTGGCTACGCCAGAACCACTCGGCAGACACTCCGGAATAACCTGCCAGGCATGCCGGAACCACCTATTAGACATGCCAGAAGGACGTGTCGGACACGCCGGAAACACCTACCGGACAGACCGGAACCACCTGCCAGACATCCAGGAACCACCTGCCGAGCACGCCGGAGCTGCGTGCTCGATAGGCCGGAACCACCTGCCAGACAGGCCAAAATCAACAGCTGGCTATGCTAGAAACACCTGGCGGACAGTCCAAAATCACCTGCCTGGCATGCAGGAACCACCTCTCAGACGTAACAGAACCACGTTCCGGACACGCTGGAACCACATCCTGGACAGACTGGAACCACCTGCCGAGCTCGCCGGAACCACCTGCTCGACTGGCAGGACAATCGTGCCGGACACGCCAAAAGGAACTGCCGGCTACACCAGAACCACTTAACCGACACTCCAGAATCACCTGCCTGGCATGCCAGAACCACCTCTCAGACGTGCCAGAAGCACGTGCCGGACATGCCGGAACGACCTACGGGACAGACCGGAACCACCTGCCTGACATGCCCGAACCACCTGCCGAGCACGCCAGAGCCACCTGCTCCCCTTGCCGGAACCACCTGCCAGACAGGCCAAAATCAACAGCTGGCTGTGCGAGAACCACCTGGGGGACAGTCCGGAATCACCTGCCAGCCATGGCGGAACCACCTCTCAGACGTACCAGAACCACGTGCCGGACAATCTGGAAACACGTACTGGACAGACTGGAACCACCTGCCGGCCACGCCTGAACCACCTGCCGAGCACGACGGAACCACCTGCCGGACACGCCAAAATCACCTGCGGGCTACTCCACAACCACTTGGAGGACTCTCTGGGATGACCTGCCAGGCATGCTGGAACCACCTCTCAGACGCGCCAGAACCATGTGGCAGACAGTCCGGAATCACCTGTTGGGCATGTGGAACCACCTCTGAGACGTACCAGAACCACCTGCCGGACACGCCAAAATCACCTGCCGGCTACGCCAGAACCACTTGGCGGACACTCCGGAATCACCTGCCGGGCATGCCAGCACAACCTCTCAGAAGTGCCAGAAGCACGTGCCGGACAGGCCGGAACCATATCCCGGACAGACTGGAACCACAGGAAACACTCGCCGGAACCACCTGCTTGACTCACCGGTCCCACCTGCAGGACACACCAAAATCACCTGCCCGCTACACCAGAACCACTTGGCGCACAAGCCGGAATCACGTGAAGGGCATGCCGGCACAACCTCACAGACGTGCCAGAACCTCCTGCCGGACACCTCAGAACCACCTGCCAGACAGACTGCAACCACCTGCCGGACACGCGGGAACCACCGGCTCGACCCGCCGGAACCACTGCCAGACATGCAAAATCACCTGCCGGCTACACCAGAACCACTTGGCAAACAATCCGGAATCACCTGAAGGGCATGCCGGAACCACCTCTCAGACATGCCAGAACCACGTGCCAATGACACCAGAAGCACCTGCCGAGCATGCCGGAACCACCTGCTCGACTCGCCAGAACCACCTGCCAGTCATGCAAAAATCACCTGCCGGCTTCGCCACAACCAGTTGGTGAACACTTCCCCATCACCTGCCGGGCTTGCTGGAACCACCTGCCGGTCACGTCAAAATCACCTGCCAACTACGCCAGAACCACTTGTCGACACTGCGGAAACACCTGTCGGGCCGGCCAGAACTACATCTCAGACGTGCCAGAACCTTGTGCGTGTGATGCCGGAACCACACCCCGAACAGACGGAAACCACCTGCCAGACCCGCCTGAACCACCTGCCGAGCACGCCGGAGCCACCTGTTCGACTCACCGGAAGCACCTGCCAGACAGGCCAAAATCAACAGCTGGCTATGCGAGAACCATCTGGCGGACAGTCCGGAATCACCTGCCGGGCATGCAGGAACCACCTCTCAGATGTAACGGAACCACGAGCCGGACACGCTGGAACCACGTCCTGGACAGACTGGAACCACCTGCCGAGCACTCCGGAACCACCTGCTCGACTCGCACGACCCACGTGCTGGACACGCCAAAATGAACTTTCGGCTACACCAGAACCACTTACCCGACACTCCAGAATCACCTGCCTGGCATGCCAGAACCACCTCTCACACGTTCCAGAAGCACGTGCCGGACATGCCGGAACGACCGATCGGACAGTACGGAACCACCTGCCAGACACGCCGGAACCACCTGCTGAACACGCCACAGCCACCTGCTCGACTCGCCGGATCCACCGGCCGGACAGGCCAATATCAACTGCTGGCTATGCCAGAACCACCTGGGGGACAGTCCGGAATCACCTGCCAGCCATGGCGGAACCACCTCTCAGACGTACAAGAACCACGTGCCGGACAAGCTCGAAACACTTACTGGACAGACTGGAACCACCTGCCGGCCACGCCTGAACCACCTGCCGAGCACGATGGAACCACCTGCCGGACACGCCAAAATCACCTGCGGGGTACACCAGAACCACTTGGAGAACTCTCCGGGATGACCTGCCGGGCATGCTGGAACCACCTCTCAGACGTACCAGAAGCACGTGGCGGACACCCCAGCACCACCTGCCGGACAGACCGCAACCACCTGCCAGACAGGCCGGAACCACCGGCTCGACCCGACGGAACCACCGCCGGACATGCAAAATCACCTGCCGGCTACGCCAGAACCACTTGGCGAACACTCCGGAATCACCTGCCGGGCATGCCGGAACCACCTCTCAGACATGCCAGAACCACGTGCCAATGACCCCGGAAGCACCTGTCGAGCACGCCGGAACCACCTGCTCGACTCGCCAGAACCACCTGCCGGACACGCCAAAATCACCTGCCGGCTACGCCACAACCACTCGGCAGGCACTCCGGTATCAGCTGCCGGGCATGCCGGAACCACCTCTCAGAGGTGCCAGAACCACATGCCGGAGAGACTGGAAGCAACTGCCGAACTCGCCGGAAACACCTGCTGGACATGCCGGAACCACCTGCCTGACAGTCCAAAATCATATGCCGGCTATGCCAAAACCACTTGGTGGACGCTCCAGAATCTCCTGGAGGGCATGCCGGAACCACGTCATGGACAGACTGCAAACACCTGCCAGACACGCCAGAACCACCTTCTCGAGTCGCCAGAACCACCTGCCGGACACGCCAAAATCACCTGCCGGCTACGCCACAACCAGTTGGTGAACACTTCGGAATCACCTGCCGCGCTTGCCGGAACCACCTGCCGGTCACGCCAAAATCACCTGCCGGCTACGCCAGAACCACTCGGCAGAGACTCCGGAACCACCTCCAGGACAGACCAGAATCACCTGCCGGACACGCCGGAACCACCTGCTCGACTCGCCAGAGCCACCTGCCGGACACGCCAAAATCACCTGCCGGCTACGCCAGAACCACTCGGCAGAGACTCCGGAACCACCTCCAGGACAGACCGGAATCACCTGCCGGACACGCCGGGACCACCTGCTTGACTCGCCAGAACCACCTGCCGGACACGCCAAAATCACCAGCCGGCTACTCCACAACCACTTGTCGAACACTCCAGAATCACCTGCCGGGCATGTTGGAAGCACCTCTCAGACGCGCCAGAACCATGTGGCAGAGAGTCCGGAATCACCTGTTGGGCATGTGGAACCACCTCTGAGACGTACCAGAACCACCTGCCGGACACGCCAAAATCACCTGCCGGCTATGCCAGAACCACTTGGCGGACACTCCGGAATCACCTGCCGGGCATGCCAGAACCAGCTCTCAGAAACACCAGAACCACATGCTGGACACGCCGGAAGCACCTGCTGAGCATGCCTGAGCCACCTGCTCGACTCGCAAGAAACACCTGCCGGACACGCCAAAATCACCTGCCGAGTACGCCAGAACCACTTGGCGGACACTCCGGAATCACAGGTCGGGCATGCCAGAACCACCTCTCAGACTTGCCAGAACCATGGTCCGGACACGCCGGTACCACCTGCCGAGTATGCCGGAAACACCTGATCCACTCCCGAGGACCACCTGCTGGACACGCCAAAATCACCTGCTGGCTACGCCAGAACCACTCGGCAGACACTCCGGAATAACCTGCCGGGCATGCCGGAACCACCTATTAGACATGCCAGAAGGACGTGTCGGACACGCCGGAAACACCTACCGGACAGACCGGAACCACCTGCCAGACATCCAGGAACCACCTGCCGAGCACGCCGGAGCTGCGTGCTCGATAGGCCGGAACCACCTGCCAGACAGGCCAAAATCAACAGCTGGCTATGCTAGAAACACCTGGCGGACAGTCCAAAATCACCTGCCTGGCATGCAGGAACCACCTCTCAGCCGTAACAGAACCACGTTCCGGACACGCTGGAACCACATCCTGGACAGACTGGAACCACCTGCCGAGCTCGCCGGAACCACCTGCTCGACTGGCAGGACAATCGTGCCGGACACGCCAAAAGGAACTGCCGGCTACACCAGAACCACTTAACCGACACTCCAGAATCACCTGCCTGGCATGCCAGAACCACCTCTCAGACGTGCCAGAAGCACGTGCCGGACATGCCGGAACGACCTACGGGACAGACCGGAACCACCTGCCTGACATGCCGGAACCACCTGCCGAGCACGCCAGAGCCACCTGCTCCCCTTGCCGGAACCACCTGCCAGACAGGCCAAAATCAACAGCTGGCTGTGCGAGAACCACCTGGGGGACAGTCCGGAATCACCTGCCAGCCATGGCGGAACCACCTCTCAGACGTACCAGAACCACGTGCCGGACAATCTGGAAACACGTACTGGACAGTCTGGAACCACCTGCCGGCCACGCCTGAACCACCTGCCGAGCACGACGGAACCACCTGCCGGACACGCCAAAATCACCTGCGGGCTACTCCACAACCACTTGGAGGACTCTCCGGGATGACCTGCCGGGCATGCTGGAACCACCTCTCAGACGCGCCAGAACCATGTGGCAGACAGTCCGGAATCACCTGTTGGGCATGTGGAACCACCTCTGAGACGTACCAGAACCACCTGCCGGACACGCCAAAATCACCTGCCGGCTACGCCAGAACCACTTGGCGGACACTCCGGAATCACCTGCCGGGCATGCCAGCACAACCTCTCAGAAGTGCCAGAAGCACGTGCCGGACAGGCCGGAACCATATCCCGGACAGACTGGAACCACAGGAAACACTCGCCGGAACCACCTGCTTGACTCACCGGTCCCACCTGCAGGACACACCAAAATCACCTGCCCGCTACACCAGAACCACTTGGCGCACAAGCCGGAATCACGTGAAGGGCATGCCGGCACAACCTCACAGACGTGCCAGAACCTCCTGCCGGACACCTCAGAACCACCTGCCAGACAGACTGCAACCACCTGCCGGACACGCGGGAACCACCGGCTCGACCCGCCGGAACCACTGCCAGACATGCAAAATCACCTGCCGGCTACACCAGAACCACTTGGCAAACAATCCGGAATCACCTGAAGGGCATGCCGGAACCACCTCTCAGACATGCCAGAACCACGTGCCAATGACACCAGAAGCACCTGCCGAGCATGCCGGAACCACCTGCTCGACTCGCCAGAACCACCTGCCAGTCATGCAAAAATCACCTGCCGGCTTCGCCACAACCAGTTGGTGAACACTTCCGCATCACCTGCCGGGCTTGCTGGAACCACCTGCCGGTCACGTCAAAATCACCTGCCAACTACGCCAGAACCACTTGTCGACACTGCGGAAACACCTGTCGGGCCGGCCAGAACTACATCTCAGACGTGCCAGAACCTTGTGCGTGTGATGCCGGAACCACACCCCGAACAGACGGAAACCACCTGCCAGACCCGCCTGAACCACCTGCCGAGCACGCCGGAGCCACCTGTTCGACTCACCGGAAGCACCTGCCAGACAGGCCAAAATCAACAGCTGGCTATGCGAGAACCATCTGGCGGACAGTCCGGAATCACCTGCCGGGCATGCAGGAACCACCTCTCAGATGTAACGGAACCACGAGCCGGACACGCTGGAACCACGTCCTGGACAGACTGGAACCACCTGCCGAGCACTCCGGAACCACCTGCTCGACTCGCACGACCCACGTGCTGGACACGCCAAAATGAACTTTCGGCTACACCAGAACCACTTACCCGACACTCCAGAATCACCTGCCTGGCATGCCAGAACCACCTCTCACACGTTCCAGAAGCACGTGCCGGACATGCCGGAACGACCGATCGGACAGAACGGAACCACCTGCCAGACACGCCGGAACCACCTGCTGAACACGCCACAGCCACCTGCTCGACTCGCCGGATCCACCGGCCGGACAGGCCAATATCAACTGCTGGCTATGCCAGAACCACCTGGGGGACAGTCCGGAATCACCTGCCAGCCATGGCGGAACCACCTCTCAGACGTACAAGAACCACGTGCCGGACAAGCTGGAAACACTTACTGGACAGACTGGAACCACCTGCCGGCCACGCCTGAACCACCTGCCGAGCACGATGGAACCACCTGCCGGACACGCCAAAATCACCTGCGGGCTACACCAGAACCACTTGGAGAACTCTCCGGGATGACCTGCCGGGCATGCTGGAACCACCTCTCAGACGTACCAGAAGCACGTGGCGGACACCCCAGCACCACCTGCCGGACAGACCGCAACCACCTGCCGGACAGGCCGGAACCACCGGCTCGACCCGACGGAACCACCGCCAGACATGCAAAATCACCTGCCGGCTACGCCAGAACCACTTGGCGAACACTCCGGAATCACCTGCCGGGCATGCCGGAACCACCTCTCAGACATGCCAGAACCACGTGCCAATGACCCCGGAAGCACCTGTCGAGCACGCCGGAACCACCTGCTCGACTCGCCAGAACCACCTGCCGGACACGCCAAAATCACCTGCCGGCTACGCCACAACCACTCGGCAGGCACTCCGGTATCAGCTGCCGGGCATGCCGGAACCACCTCTCAGAGGTGCCAGAACCACATGCCGGAGAGACTGGAAGCAACTGCCGAACTCGCCGGAAACACCTGCTGGACATGCCGGAACCACCTGCCTGACAGTCCAAAATCATATGCCGGCTATGCCAAAACCACTTGGTGGACGCTCCAGAATCTCCTGGAGGGCATGCCGGAACCACGTCATGGACAGACTGCAAACACCTGCCAGACACGCCAGAACCACCTTCTCGAGTCGCCAGAACCACCTGCCGGACACGCCAAAATCACCTGCCGGCTACGCCACAACCAGTTGGTGAACACTTCGGAATCACCTGCCGCGCTTGCCGGAACCACCTGCCGGTCACGCCAAAATCACCTGCCGGCTACGCCAGAACCACTCGGCAGAGACTCCGGAACCACCTCCAGGACAGACCAGAATCACCTGCCGGACACGCCGGAACCACCTGCTCGACTCGCCAGAGCCACCTGCCGGACACGCCAAAATCACCTGCCGGCTACGCCAGAACCACTCGGCAGAGACTCCGGAACCACCTCCAGGACAGACCGGAATCACCTGCCGGACACGCCGGGACCACCTGCTTGACTCGCCAGAACCACCTGCCGGACACGCCAAAATCACCAGCCGGCTACTCCACAACCACTTGTCGAACACTCCAGAATCACCTGCCGGGCATGTTGGAAGCACCTCTCAGACGCGCCAGAACCATGTGGCAGAGAGTCCGGAATCACCTGTTGGGCATGTGGAACCACCTCTGAGACGTACCAGAACCACCTGCCGGACACGCCAAAATCACCTGCCGGCTATGCCAGAACCACTTGGCGGACACTCCGGAATCACAGGTCGGGCATGCCAGAACCACCTCTCAGACTTGCCAGAACCATGGTCCGGACACGCCGGTACCACCTGCCGAGTATGCCGGAACCACCTGATTCACTCCCGAGGACCACCTGCTGGACACGTCAAAATCACCTGCTGGCTACGCCAGAACCACTCGGCAGACACTCCGGAATAACCTGCCAGGCATGCCGGAACCACCTATTAGACATGCCAGAAGGACGTGTCGGACACGCCGGAAACACCTACCGGACAGACCGGAACCACCTGCCAGACATCCAGGAACCACCGGCCGAGCACGCCGGAGCTGCGTGCTCGATAGGCCGGAACCACCTGCCAGACAGGCCAAAATCAACAGCTGGCTATGCTAGAAACACCTGGCGGACAGTCCAAAATCACCTGCCTGGCATGCAGGAACCACCTCTCAGACGTAACAGAACCACGTTCTGGACACGCTGGAACCACATCCTGGACAGACTGGAACCACCTGCCGAGCTCGCCGGAACCACCTGCACGACTGGCAGGACAATCGTGCCGGACACGCCAAAAGGAACTGCCGGCTACACCAGAACCACTTAACCGACACTCCAGAATCACCTGCCTGGCATGCCAGAACCACCTCACAGACGTGCCAGAAGCACGTGCCGGACATGCCGGAACGACCTACGGGACAGACCGGAACCACCTGCCTGACATGCCGGAACCACCTGCCGAGCACGCCAGAGCCACCTGCTCCCCTTGCCGGAACCACCTGCCAGACAGGCCAAAATCAACAGCTGGCTGTGCGAGAACCACCTGGGGGACAGTCCGGAATCACCTGCCAGCCATGGCGGAACCACCTCTCAGACGTACCAGAACCACGTGCCGGGCAATCTGAAATCACGTACTGGACAGACTGGAACCACCTGCCGGCCACGCCTGAACCACCTGCCGAGCACGACGGAACCACCTGCCCTACACGCCAAAATCACCTGCGGGCTACTCCACAACCAGTTGGAGGACTCTCCGGGATGACCTGCCGGGCATGCTGGAACCACCTCTCAGACGCGCCAGAACCATGTGGCAGACAGTCCGGAATCACCTGTTGGGCATGTGGAACCACCTCTGAGACGTACCAGAACCACCTGCCGGACACGCCAAAATCACCTGCCGGCTACGCCAGAACCACTTGGCGGACACTCCGGAATCACCTGCCGGGCATGCCAGCACAACCTCTCAGAAGTGCCAGAAGCACGTGCCGGACCGGCCGGAACCATCTCCCGGACAGACTGGAACCACAGGAAACACTCGCCGGAACCACCTGCTTGACTCACCGGTCCCACCTGCAGGACACACCAAAATCACCTGCCCGCTACACCCGAAACACTTGGCGCACAAGCCGGAATCACGTGAAGGGCATGCCGGCACAACCTCACAGACGTGCCAGAACCTCCTGCCGGACACCTCAGAACCACCTGCCAGACAGACTGCAACCACCTGCCGGACACGCGGGAACCACCGGCTCGACCCGCCGGAACCACTGCCAGACATGCAAAATCACCTGCCGGCTACACCAGAACCACTTGGCAAACACTCCGGAATCACCTGCCGGGCATGCCGGAACCACCTCTGAGACATGCCAGAACCACGTGCCAATGACACCAGAAGCACATGCCGAGCATGCCGGAACCAACTGCTCGACTCGCCAGAACCACCTGCCAGTCATGCAAAAATCACCTGCCGGCTTCGCCACAACCAGTTGGTGAACACTTCCCCATCACCTGCCGGGCTTGCTGGAACCACCTGCCGGTCACGTCAAAATCACCTGCCAACTACACCAGAACCACTTGTCGACACTGTGGAAACACCTGTCGGGCCGGCCAGAACTACATCTCAGACGTGCCAGAACCTTGTGCGTGTGATGCCGGAACCACACCCCGAACAGACGGAAACCACCTGCCAGACCCGCCTGAACCACCTGCCGAGCACGCCGGAGCCACCTGTTCGACTCACCGGAAGCACCTGCCAGACAGGCCAAAATCAACAGCTGGCTATGCGAGAACCATCTGGCGGACAGTCCGGAATCACCTGCCGGGCATGCAGGAACCACCTCTCAGATGTAACGGAACCACGAGCCGGACACGCTGGAACCACGTCCTGGACAGACTGGAACCACCTGCCGAGCACTCCGGAACCACCTGCTCGACTCGCACGACCCACGTGCTGGACACGCCAAAATGAACTTTCGGCTACACCAGAACCACTTACCCGACACTCCAGAATCACCTGCCTGGCATGCCAGAACCACCTCTCACACGTTCCAGAAGCACGTGCCGGACATGCCGGAACGACCGATCGGACAGAACGGAACCACCTGCCAGACACGCCGGAACCACCTGCTGAACACGCCACAGCCACCTGCTCGACTCGCCGGATCCACTGGCCGGACAGGCCAATATCAACTGCTGGCTATGCCAGAACCACCTGGGGGACAGTCCGGAATCACCTGCCAGCCATGGCGGAACCACCTCTCAGACGTACAAGAACCACGTGCCGGACAAGCTGGAAACACTTACTGGACAGACTGGAACCACCTGCCGGCCACGCCTGAACCACCTGCCGAGCACGATGGAACCACCTGCCGGACACGCCAAAATCACCTGCGGGCTACACCAGAACCACTTGGAGAACTCTCCGGGATGACCTGCCGGGCATGCTGGAACCACCTCTCAGACGTACCAGAAGCACGTGGCGGACACCCCAGCACCACCTGCCGGACAGACCGCAACCACCTGCCGGACAGGCCGGAACCACCGGCTCGACCCGACGGAACCACCGCCGGAAATGCAAAATCACCTGCCGGCTACGCCAGAACCACTTGGCGAACACTCCGGAATCACCTGCCGGGCATGCCGGAACCACCTCTCAGACATGCCAGAACCACGTGCCAATGACCCCGGAAGCACCTGTCGAGCACACCGGAACCACCTGCTCGACTCGCCAGAACCACCTGCCGGACACGCCAAAATCACCTGCCGGCTACGCCACAACCACTCGGCAGGCACTCCGGTATCAGCTGCCGGGCATGCCGGAACCACCTCTCAGAGGTGCCAGAACCACATGCCGGAGAGACTGGAAGCAACTGCCGAACTCGCCGGAAACACCTGCTGGACATGCCGGAACCACCTGCCTGACAGTCCAAAATCATATGCCGGCTATGCCAAAACCACTTGGTGGACGCTCCAGAATCTCCTGGAGGGCATGCCGGAACCACGTCATGGACAGACTGCAAACACCTGCCAGACACGCCAGAACCACCTTCTCGAGTCGCCAGAACCACCTGCCGGCCACGCCAAAATCACCTGCCGGCTACGCCACAACCAGTTGGTGAACACTTCGGAATCACCTGCCGCGCTTGCCGGAACCACCTGCCGGTCACGCCAAAATCACCTGCCGGCTACGCCAGAACCACTCGGCAGAGACTCCGGAACCACCTCCAGGACAGACCAGAATCACCTGCCGGACACGCCGGAACCACCTGCTCGACTCGCCAGAGCCACCTGCCGGACACTCCAAAATCACCTGCCGGCTACGCCAGAACCACTCGGCAGAGACTCCGGAACCACCTCCAGGACAGACCGGAATCACCTGCCGGACACGCCGGGACCACCTGCTTGACTCGCCAGAACCTCCTGCCGGACACGCCAAAATCACCAGCCGGCTACTCCACAACCACTTGTCGAACACTCCAGAATCACCTGCCGGGCATGTTGGAAGCACCTCTCAGACGCGCCAGAACCATGTGGCAGAGAGTCCGGAATCACCTGTTGGGCATGTGGAACCACCTCTGAGACGTACCAGAACCACCTGCCGGACACGCCAAAATCACCTGCCGGCTATGCCAGAACCACTTGGCGGACACTCCGGAATCACCTGCCGGGCATGCCAGAACCAGCTCTCAGAAACACCAGAACCACATGCTGGACACGCCGGAAGCACCTGCTGAGCATGCCTGAGCCACCTGCTCGACTCGCAAGAAACACCTGCCGGACATGCCAAAATCACCTGCCGAGTACGCCAGAACCACTTGGCGGAAACTCCGGAATCACAGGTCGGGCATGCCAGAACCACCTCTCAGACTTGCCAGAACCATGTTCCGGACACGCCGGTACCACCTGCCGAGTATGCCGGAACCACCTGATCCACTCCCGAGGACCACCTGCTGGACACGCCAAAATCACCTGCTGGCTACGCCAGAACCACTCGGCAGACACTCCGGAATAAGCTGCCGGGCATGCCGGAACCACCTATTAGACATGCCAGAAGGACGTGTCGGACACGCCGGAAACACCTACCGGACAGACCGGAACCACCTGCCGAGCACGCCGGAGCTGCGTGTTCGATAGGCCGGAACCACCTGCCAGACAGGCCAAAATCAACAGCTGGCTATGCTAGAAACACCTGGCGGACAGTCCAAAATCACCTGCCTGGCATGCAGGAACCACCTCTCAGACGTAACAGAACCACGTTCCGGACACGCTGGAACCACATCCTGGACAGACTGGAACCACCTGCCGAGCTCGCCGGAACCACCTGCTCGACTGGCAGGACAATCGTGCCGGACACGCCAAAAGGAACTGCCGGCTACACCAGAACCACTTAACCGACACTCCAGAATCACCTGCCTGGCATGCCAGAACCACCTCTCAGACGTGCCAGAAGCACGTGCCGGACATGCCGGAACGACCTACGGGACAGACCGGAACCACCTGCCTGACATGCCCGAACCACCTGCCGAGCACGCCAGAGCCACCTGCTCCCCTTGCTGGAACCACCTGCCAGACAGGCCAAAATCAACAGCTGGCTGTGCGAGAACCACCTGGGGGACAGTCCGGAATCACCTGCCAGCCATGGCGGAACCACCTCTCAGACGTACCAGAACCACGTGCCGGACAATCTGGAAACACGTACTGGACAGACTGGAACCACCTGCCGGCCACGCCTGAACCACCTGCCGAGCACGACGGAACCACCTGCCGGACACGCCAAAATCACCTGCGGGCTACTCCACAACCACTTGGAGGACTCTCCGGGATGACCTGCCGGGCATGCTGGAACCACCTCTCAGACGCGCCAGAACCATGTGGCAGACAGTCCGGAATCACCTGTTGGGCATGTGGAACCACCTCTGAGACGTACCAGAACCACCTGCCGGACACGCCAAAATCACCTGCCGGCTACGCCAGAACCACTTGGCGGACACTCCGGTATCACCTGCCGGGCATGCCAGCACAACCTCTCAGAAGTGCCAGAAGCACGTGCCGGACAGGCCGGAACCATCTCCCGGACAGACTGGAACCACAGGAAACACTCGCCGGAACCACCTGCTTGACTCACCGGTCCCACCTGCAGGACACACCAAAATCACCTGCCCGCTACACCAGAACCACTTGGCGCACAAGCCGGAATCACGTGAAGGGCATGCCGGCACAACCTCACAGACGTGCCAGAACCTCCTGCCGGACACCTCAGAACCACCTGCCAGACAGACTGCAACCACCTGCCGGACACGCGGGAACCACCGGCTCGACCCGCCGGAACCACTGCCAGACATGCAAAATCACCTGCCGGCTACACCAGAACCACTTGGCAAACAATCCGGAATCACCTGAAGGGCATGCCGGAACCACCTCTCAGACATGCCAGAACCACGTGCCAATGACACCAGAAGCACCTGCCGAGCATGCCGGAACCACCTGCTCGACTCGCCAGAACCACCTGCCAGTCATGCAAAAATCACCTGCCGGCTTCGCCACAACCAGTTGGTGAACACTTCCCCATCACCTGCCGGGCTTGCTGGAACCACCTGCCGGTCACGTCAAAATCACCTGCCAACTACGCCAGAACCACTTGTCGACACTGCGGAAACACCTGTCGGGCCGGCCAGAACTACATCTCAGACGTGCCAGAACCTTGTGCGTGTGATGCCGGAACCACACCCCGAACAGACGGAGACCACCTGCCAGACCCGCCTGAACCACCTGCCGAGCACGCCGGAGCCACCTGTTCGACTCACCGGAAGCACCTGCCAGACAGGCCAAAATCAACAGCTGGCTATGCGAGAGCCATCTGGCGGACAGTCCGGAATCACCTGCCGGGCATGCAGGAACCACCTCTCAGATGTAACGGAACCACGAGCCGGACACGCTAGAACCACGTCCTGGACAGACTGGAACCACCTGCCGAGCACTCCGGAACCACCTGCTCGACTCGCACGACCCACGTGCTGGACACGCCAAAATGAACTTTCGGCTACACCAGAACCACTTACCCGACACTCCAGAATCACCTGCCTGGCATGCCAGAACCACCTCTCACACGTTCCAGAAGCACGTGCCGGACATGCCGGAACGACCGATCGGACAGAACGGAACCACCTGCCAGACACGCCGGAACCACCTGCTGAACACGCCACAGCCACCTGCTCGACTCGCCGGATCCACCGGGCGGACAGGCCAATATCAACTGCTGGCTATGCCAGAACCACCTGGGGGACAGTCTGGGATCACCTGCCAGCAATGGCGGAACCACCTCTCAGACGTACAAGAACCACGTGCCGGACAAGCTGGAAACACTTACTGGACAGACTGGAACCACCTGCCGGCCACGCCTGAACCACCTGCCGAGCACGACGGAACCACCTGCCGGACACGCCAAAATCACCTCCGGGGTACACCAGAACCACTTGGAGAACTCTCCGGGATGACCTGCCGGGCATGCTGGAACCACCTCTCAGACGTACCAGAAGCACGTGGCGGACACCCCAGCACCACCTGCCGGACAGACCGCAACCACCTGCCGGACAGACCACAACCACCGGCTCGACCCGCCGGAACCACCGCCGGACATGCAAAATCACCTGCCGGCTACGCCAGAACCACTTGGCGAACACTCCGGAATCACCTGCCGGGCATGCCGGAACCACCTCTCAGACATGCCAGAACCACGTGCCAATGACCCCGGAATCACCTGCCGAGCACGCCGGAACCACCTGCTCGACTCGCCAGAACCACCTGCCGGACACGCCAAAATCACCTGCCGGCTACGCCACAACCACTCGGCAGGCACTCCGGTATCAGCTGCCGGGCATGCCGGAACCACCTCTCAGAGGTGCCAGAACCACATGCCGGAGAGACTGGAAGCAACTGCCGAGCTCGCCGGAAACACCTGCTGGACATGCCGGAACCACCTGCCTGACAGTCCAAAATCATATGCCGGCTATGCCAAAACCACTTGGTGGACACTCCAGAATCACCTGGAGGGCATGCCGGAACCACGTCATGGACAGACTGCAAACACCTGCCGGACACGCCAGAACCACCTTCTCGACTCGCGAGAACCACCTGCCGGACACGCCAAAATCACCTGCCGGCTACGCCACAACCAGTTGGTGAACACTTCGGAATCACCTGCCGCGCTTGCCAGAACCACCTGCGGGTCACGCCAAAATCACCTGCCGGCTACGCCAGAACCACTCAGCAGAGACTCCGGAACAACCTCCAGGACAGACCGGAATCACCTGCCGGACACGCCGGGACCACCTGCTTGACTCGCGAGAACCACCTGCCGGACACGCCAAAATCACCAGCCGGCTACTCCACAACCACTTGTCGGACACTCCAGAATCACCTGCCGGGCATGTTGGAACCACCTCTCAGAGGTGCCACAACAACATGCTGGAGACTGCGGAAGCACCTGCTGAGAAGGCCGGAAGTTCCTGATCCACTCCACAAAACCACCTGCTGTACACGCCAAAATCACCTGCCGGCTACGCCACAACCAGTTGGTGAACATTTCGGAATCAACTGCCGGGCTTGCTGGAAGCACCTGCCGGTCACGCCAATATCACCTGCCAGCTACACCAGAACCGCTTGGCGGACACTCCGGAAACACCTGTCGGGCCTGCCAGAACCACATCTCAGACGTGCCAGAACCATGTGCCCGAGATGCCGGAACCACACCCCGAACAGACTGAAACCACCTGCCAGACGCGCCTGAACCACCTGCCGAGCACACTGGAACCACCTGCTCGACTCGCCGGAACCACCTACCTGACACGCAAAAACCACCGGCCGGGTATGCCAGAACCACTTGGTGGTCACTCCGGAATCATCTGCCAGACATGCCAGAAGCAGCTCTCAGACACACCAGAACAACCTGCCGGAGACGCCAGTAGCACCTGCGGAGCATGCCTGACCCACGTGCTCGACTCGCAAGAAACACCTGCCACACACGCCAAAATCACCTGCCTGCTACACCAGAAGCACTTGGCAGACAAGCCGGAATCACGTGAAGGGCATGCCGTCACAATCTCTCAGACGTGCCAGAACCTCGTGCCGGACACCCCAGAACACCCTGCCGGACAGACCGGAACCACCTGCCGGACACGCCGGAACCACCGGCGCGACTCGCCGCAACCACCCCCGGACATGCAAAAACACCTGCCGGCTACGCCAGAAACACTTGGCGAACACACCGGAATCCCCTGCCGGGCATGTCGGAAGCACCTCTCAGACATGTCAGAACCACGTGCCAAGGACACCGGAAGCACCTGCCGAGCACGCCGGAACCACCTGCTCGACTCGCCAGAACCACCTGCCGCACACGCCAAAATCACCTGCCAGGTATGCCAGAACCACTTTGTGGACACTCCGAAATCATCTGCCGGACATGCCAGAACCAGCTCTCAGACACACCAGAACCACATGCCGGACACGCCGGAAGCACCTGCTGAGCATGCCTGAGCCACCTGCTCGACTCGCAAGAAACACCTGCCGGACACGCCAAAATCACCTGCCGAGTACGCCAGAACCACTCGGCAGACACTCCGGAATAACCTGCCGGGCATGCCGGAACCACCTCTTAGACATGCCAGAAGGACGTGTCGGACACGCCGGAAACACCTACCGGACAGACCGGAACCACCTGCCAGACATCCCGGAACCACCTGCCGAGCACGCCGGAGCCGCCTGCTCGATAGGCTGGAACCACCTGCCAGACAGGCCAAAATCAACAGCTGGCTGTGCGAGAACCATCTGGCGGACAGTCAGGAATCACCTGCTGGGCATGCAGGAACCACCTCTCAGATGTAACGGAACCACGAACCGGACAAGCTGGAAACATGTACTGGACAGACTGGAACCACCTGCCGGCCACGCCTGAACCACCTGCTGAGCACGATGGAACCACCTGCCGGACACGACAAAATCACCTGCGGGCTACTCCACAACCACTTGGAGGACTCTCCGGGATGACCTGCCGGGCATGCTGGAGCCACCTCTCAGACGTGCCAGAACCATGTGGCAGAGAGTCCGGAATCACCTGTTGGGCATGTGGAACCACTTCTGAGACGTACCAGAACCACCTGCCGGACACGCCAAAATCACCTGCCGGCTACGCCAGAACCACTTGGCGGACACTCCGGAATCAGCTGCCGGGCATGCCAGCACAACCTCTCAGAAGTGCCAGAAGCACGTGCCGGACAGGCCGGAACCATCTCCCGGACAGCCTGGAACCACAGGAATCACTCGCCGGAACCACCTGTTTGACTCACCGGTCCCACCTTCAGGACACACCAAAATCACCTGCCCGCTACACCAGAACCACTTGGGGCAAAAGCCGGAATCACGTGAAGGGCATGCCGGCACAACCTCACAGACGTGCCAGAACCTCCTGCCGGACACCTCAGAACCACCTGCCAGACAGACTGCAACCACCTGCCGGACACGCGGGAAGCAGCGGCTCGACCCGCCGGAACCACTGCCAGACATGCAAAATCACCTGCCGGCTACACCAGAACCACTTGGCAAACACTCCGGAATCACCTGCCGGGCATGCCGGAACCACCTCTCAGACATGCCAGAACCACGTGCCAATGACACCAGAAGCACCTGCCGAGCATGCCGGAACCACCTGCTCGACTCGCCAGAACCACCTGCCAGTCATGCAAAAATGACCTGCCGGCTTCGCCACAACCAGTTGGTGAACACTTCCCCATCACCTGCCGGGCTTGCTGGAACCACCTGCCGGTCATGTCAAAATCACCTGCCAACTACGCCAGAACCACTTGTCGACACTGCGGAAACACCTGTCGGGCCGGCCAGAACTACATCTCAGACGTGCCAGAACCTTGTGCGTGTGATGCCGGAACCACACCCCGAACAGACGGAGACCACCTGCCAGACCCGCCTGAACCACCTGCCGAGCACGCCGGAGCCACCTGTTCGACTCACCGGAAGCACCTGCCAGACAGGCCAAAATCAACAGCTGGCTATGCGAGAACCATCTGGCGGACAGTCCGGAATCACCTGCCGGGCATGCAGGAACCACCTCTCAGACGTAACAGAACCACGTTCCGGACACGCTGGAACCACATCCTGGACAGACTGAACCACCTGCCGAGCTCGCCGGAACCACCTGCTCGACTGGCAGGACAATCGTGCCGGACACGCCAAAAGGAACTGCCGGCTACACCAGAACCACTTAACCGACACTCCAGAATCACCTGCCTGGCATGCCAGAACCACCTCTCAGACGTGCCAGAAGCACGTGCCGGACATGCCGGGACGACCTACGGGACAGACCGGAACCACCTGCCTGACATGCCGGAACCACCTGCCGAGCACGCCAGAGCCACCTGCTCCCCTTGCCGGAACCCCCTACCAGACAGGCCAAAATCAACAGCTGGCTGTGCGAGAACCACCTGGGGGACAGTCCGGAATCACCTGCCAGCCATGGCGGAACCACCTCTCAGACGTACCAGAACCACGTGCCGGACAATCTGGAAACACGTACTGGACAGACTGGAACCACCTGCCGGCCACGCCTGAACCACCTGCCGAGCACGACGGAACCACCTGCCGGACACGCCAAAATCACCTGCGGGCTACTCCACAACCACTTGGAGGACTCTCCGGGATGACCTGCCGGGCATGCTGGAACCACCTCTCAGACGCGCCAGAACCATGTGGCAGACAGTCCGGAATCACCTGTTGGGCATGTGGAACCACCTCTGAGACGTACCAGAACCACCTGCCGGACACGCCAAAATCACCTGCCGGCTACGCCAGAACCACTTGGCGGACACTCCGGAATCACCTGCCGGGCATGCCAGCACAACCTCTCAGAAGTGCCAGAAGCACGTGCCGGACAGGCCGGAACCATCTCCCGGACAGACTGGAACCACAGGAAACACTCGCCGGAACCACCTGCTTGACTCACCGGTCCCACCTGCAGGACACACCAAAATCACCTGCCCGCTACACCAGAACCACTTGGCGCACAAGCCGGAATCACGTGAAGGGCATGCCGGCACAACCTCACAGACGTGCCAGAACCTCCTGCCGGACACCTCAGAACCACCTGCCAGACAGACTGCAACCACCTGCCGGACACGCGGGAACCACCGGCTCGACCCGCCGGAACCACTGCCAGACATGCAAAATCACCTGCCGGCTACACCAGAACCACTTGGCAAACAATCCGGAATCACCTGAAGGGCATGCCGGAACCACCTCTCAGACATGCCAGAACCACGTGCCAATGACACCAGAAGCACCTGCCGAGCATGCCGGAACCACCTGCTCGACTCGCCAGAACCACCTGCCAGTCATGCAAAAATCACCTGCCGGCTTCGCCACAACCAGTTGGTGAACACTTCCCCATCACCTGCCGGGCTTGCTGGAACCACCTGCCGGTCACGTCAAAATCACCTGCCAACTACGCCAGAACCACTTGTCGACACTGCGGAAACACCTGTCGGGCCGGCCAGAACTACATCTCAGACGTGCCAGAACCTTGTGCGTGTGATGCCGGAACCACACCCCGAACAGACGGAGACCACCTGCCAGACCCGCCTGAACCACCTGCCGAGCACGCCGGAGCCACCTGTTCGACTCACCGGAAGCACCTGCCAGACAGGCCAAAATCAACAGCTGGCTATGCGAGAGCCATCTGGCGGACAGTCCGGAATCACCTGCCGGGCATGCAGGAACCACCTCTCAGATGTAACGGAACCACGAGCCGGACACGCTAGAACCACGTCCTGGACAGACTGGAACCACCTGCCGAGCACTCCGGAACCACCTGCTCGACTCGCACGACCCACGTGCTGGACACGCCAAAATGAACTTTCGGCTACACCAGAACAACTTACCCGACACTCCAGAATCACCTGCCTGGCATGCCAGAACCACCTCTCACACGTTCCAGAAGCACGTGCCGGACATGCCGGAACGACCGATCGGACAGAACGGAACCACCTGCCAGACACGCCGGAACCACCTGCTGAACACGCCACAGCCACCTGCTCGACTCGCCGGATCCACCGGGCGGACAGGCCAATATCAACTGCTGGCTATGCCAGAACCACCTGGGGGACAGTCTGGGATCACCTGCCAGCAATGGCGGAACCACCTCTCAGACGTACAAGAACCACGTGCCGGACAAGCTGGAAACACTTACTGGACAGACTGGAACCACCTGCCGGCCACGCCTGAACCACCTGCCGAGCACGACGGAACCACCTGCCGGACACGCCAAAATCACCTCCGGGGTACACCAGAACCACTTGGAGAACTCTCCGGGATGACCTGCCGGGCATGCTGGAACCACCTCTCAGACGTACCAGAAGCACGTGGCGGACACCCCAGCACCACCTGCCGGACAGACCGCAACCACCTGCCGGACAGACCGCAACCACCGGCTCGACCCGCCGGAACCACCGCCGGACATGCAAAATCACCTGCCGGCTACGCCAGAACCACTTGGCGAACACTCCGGAATCACCTGCCGGGCATGCCGGAACCACCTCTCAGACATGCCAGAACCACGTGCCAATGACCCCGGAATCACCTGCCGAGCACGCCGGAACCACCTGCTCGACTCGCCAGAACCACCTGCCGGACACGCCAAAATCACCTGCCGGCTACGCCACAACCACTCGGCAGGCACTCCGGTATCAGCTGCCGGGCATGCCGGAACCACCTCTCAGAGGTGCCAGAACCACATGCCGGAGAGACTGGAAGCAACTGCCGAGCTCGCCGGAAACACCTGCTGGACATGCCGGAACCACCTGCCTGACAGTCCAAAATCATATGCCGGCTATGCCAAAACCACTTGGTGGACACTCCAGAATCACCTGGAGGGCATGCCGGAACCACGTCATGGACAGACTGCAAACACCTGCCGGACACGCCAGAACCACCTTCTCGACTCGCGAGAACCACCTGCCGGACACGCCAAAATCACCTGCCGGCTACGCCACAACCAGTTGGTGAACACTTCGGAATCACCTGCCGCGCTTGCCAGAACCACCTGCGGGTCACGCCAAAATCACCTGCCAGCTACGCCAGAACCACTCAGCAGAGACTCCGGAACAACCTCCAGGACAGACCGGAATCACCTGCCGGACACGCCGGGACCACCTGCTTGACTCGCGAGAACCACCTGCCGGACACGCCAAAATCACCAGCCGGCTACTCCACAACCACTTGTCGGACACTCCAGAATCACCTGCCGGGCATGTTGGAACCACCTCTCAGAGGTGCCACAACAACATGCTGGAGACTGCGGAAGCACCTGCTGAGAAGGCCGGAAGTTCCTGATCCACTCCACAAAACCACCTGCTGTACACGCCAAAATCACCTGCCGGCTACGCCACAACCAGTTGGTGAACATTTCGGAATCAACTGCCGGGCTTGCTGGAAGCACCTGCCGGTCACGCCAATATCACCTGCCAGCTACACCAGAACCGCTTGGCGGACACTCCGGAAACACCTGTCGGGCCTGCCAGAACCACATCTCAGACGTGCCAGAACCATGTGCCCGAGATGCCGGAACCACACCCCGAACAGACTGAAACCACCTGCCAGACGCGCCTGAACCACCTGCCGAGCACACTGGAACCACCTGCTCGACTCGCCGGAACCACCTACCTGACACGCAAAAACCACCGGCCGGGTATGCCAGAACCACTTGGTGGTCACTCCGGAATCATCTGCCAGACATGCCAGAAGCAGCTCTCAGACACACCAGAACAACCTGCCGGAGACGCCAGAAGCACCTGCGGAGCATGCCTGACCCACGTGCTCGACTCGCAAGAAACACCTGCCAGACGCGCCAAAATCACCTGCCTGCTACACCAGAAGCACTTGGCAGACAAGCCGGAATCACGTGAAGGGCATGCCGTCACAATCTCTCAGACGTGCCAGAACCTCGTGCCGGACACCCCAGAACACCCTGCCGGACAGACCGGAACCACCTGCCGGACACGCCGGAACCACCGGCGCGACTCGCCGCAACCACCCCCGGACATGCAAAAACACCTGCCGGCTACGCCAGAAACACTTGGCGAACACACCGGAATCCCCTGCCGGGCATGTCGGAAGCACCTCTCAGACATGTCAGAACCACGTGCCAAGGACACCGGAAGCACCTGCCGAGCACGCCGGAACCACCTGCTCGACTCGCCAGAACCACCTGCCGCACACGCCAAAATCACCTGCCAGGTATGCCAGAACCACTTTGTGGACACTCCGAAATCATCTGCCGGACATGCCAGAAGCAGCTCTCAGACACACCAGAACCACATGCCGGACACGCCGGAAGCACCTGCTGAGCATGCCTGAGCCACCTGCTCGACTCGCAAGAAACACCTGCCGGACACGCCAAAATCACCTGCCGAGTACGCCAGAACCACTCGGCAGACACTCCGGAATAACCTGCCGGGCATGCCGGAACCACCTCTTAGACATGCCAGAAGGACGTGTCGGACACGCCGGAAACACCTACCGGACAGACCGGAACCACCTGCCAGACATCCCGGAACCACCTGCCGAGCACGCCGGAGCCACCTGCTCGATAGGCTGGAACCACCTGCCAGACAGGCCAAAATCAACAGCTGGCTGTGCGAGAACCATCTGGCGGACAGTCAGGAATCACCTGCTGGGCATGCAGGAACCACCTCTCAGATGTAACGGAACCACGAACCGGACAAGCTGGAAACATGTACTGGACAGACTGGAACCACCTGCCGGCCACGCCTGAACCACCTGCTGAGCACGATGGAACCACCTGCCGGACACGACAAAATCACCTGCGGGCTACTCCACAACCACTTGGAGGACTCTCCGGGATGACCTGCCGGGCATGCTGGAGCCACCTCTCAGACGTGCCAGAACCATGTGGCAGAGAGTCCGGAATCACCTGTTGGGCATGTGGAACCACTTCTGAGACGTACCAGAACCACCTGCCGGACACGCCAAAATCACCTGCCGGCTACGCCAGAACCACTTGGCGGACACTCCGGAATCAGCTGCCGGGCATGCCAGCACAACCTCTCAGAAGTGCCAGAAGCACGTGCCGGACAGGCCGGAACCATCTCCCGGACAGCCTGGAACCACAGGAATCACTCGCCGGAACCACCTGTTTGACTCACCGGTCCCACCTTCAGGACACACCAAAATCACCTGCCCGCTACACCAGAACCACTTGGGGCAAAAGCCGGAATCACGTGAAGGGCATGCCGGCACAACCTCACAGACGTGCCAGAACCTCCTGCCGGACACCTCAGAACCACCTGCCAGACAGACTGCAACCACCTGCCGGACACGCGGGAAGCACCGGCTCGACCCGCCGGAACCACTGCCAGACATGCAAAATCACCTGCCGGCTACACCAGAACCACTTGGCAAACACTCCGGAATCACCTGCCGGGCATGCCGGAACCACCTCTCAGACATGCCAGAACCACGTGCCAATGACACCAGAAGCACCTGCCGAGCATGCCGGAACCACCTGCTCGACTCGCCAGAACCACCTGCCAGTCATGCAAAAATGACCTGCCGGCTTCGCCACAACCAGTTGGTGAACACTTCCCCATCACCTGCCGGGCTTGCTGGAACCACCTGCCGGTCATGTCAAAATCACCTGCCAACTACGCCAGAACCACTTGTCGACACTGCGGAAACACCTGTCGGGCCGGCCAGAACTACATCTCAGACGTGCCAGAACCTTGTGCGTGTGATGCCGGAACCACACCCCGAACAGACGGAGACCACCTGCCAGACCCGCCTGAACCACCTGCCGAGCACGCCGGAGCCACCTGTTCGACTCACCGGAAGCACCTGCCAGACAGGCCAAAATCAACAGCTGGCTATGCGAGAACCATCTGGCGGACAGTCCGGAATCACCTGCCGGGCATGCAGGAACCACCTCTCAGATGTAACGGAACCACGAGCCGGACACGCTGGAACCACGTCCTGGACAGACTGGAACCACCTGCCGAGCACTCCGGAACCACCTGCTCGACTCGCACGACCCACGTGCTGGACACGCCAAAATGAACTTTCGGCTACACCAGAACCACTTACCCGACACTCCAGAATCACCTGCCTGGCATGCCAGAACCACCTCTCACACGTTCCAGAAGCACGTGCCGGACATGCCGGAACGACCTATCGGACAGAACGGAACCACCTGCCAGACACGCCGGAACCACCTGCTGAACACGCCACAGCCACCTGCTCGACTCGCCGGATCCACCGGCCGGACAGGCCAATATCAACTGCTGGCTATGCCAGAACCACCTGGGGGACAGTCCGGAATCACCTGCCAGCCATGGCGGAACCACCTCTCAGACGTACAAGAACCGCGTGCCGGACAAGCTGGAAACACTTACTGGACAGACTGGAACCACCTGCCGGACACGCCAAAATCACCTGCGGGCTACACCAGAACCACTTGGAGAACTCTCCGGGATGACCTGCCGGGCATGCTGGAACCACGTCTCAGACGTACCAGAAGCACGTGGCGGACACCCCAGCACCACCTGCCGGACAGACCGCAACCACCTGCCGGACAGGCCGGAACCACTGGCTCGACCCGCCAGAACCACCGCCGGATATGCAAAATCACCTGCCGGCTACGCCAGAACCACTTGGCGAAAACTCCGGCATCACCTGCCGGGCATGCCGGAACCACCTCTCAGACATGCCAGAACCACGTGCCAATGACCCTGGAAGCACCTGCCGAGCACGCCGGAACCACCTGCTCGAATCGCCGGAACCACCTGCCGGACACGCCAAAATCACCTGCCGGCAACGCCACAACCACTCGGCAGACACTCCGGTATCAGCTGCCGGGCATGCCGGAACCACCTGCTGAACACGCCACAGCAACCTGCTCGACTCGCCGGATCCACCGTCCGGACAGGCCAATATCAACTGCTGGCTATGCCAGAACCACCTGGGGGACAGTCCGGAATCACCTGCCAGCCATGGCGGAACCACCTCTCAGACGTACAAGAACCACGTGCCGGACAAGCTGGAAACACTTACTGGACTGACTGGAACCACCTGCCGGCCATGCCTGAACCACCTGCCGAGCACGATGGAACCACCTGCCGGACACGCCAAAATCACCTGCGGGGTACACCAGAACCACTTGGAGAACTCTCCGGGATGACCTGCCGGGCATGCTGGAACCACCTCTCAGACGTACCAGAAGCACGTGGCGGACACCCCAACACCACCTGCCGGACAGACCGCAACCACCTGCCGGACAGTCCGGAACCACTGGCTCGACCCGCCAGAACCACCGCCGGACATGCAAAATCACCTGCCGGCTACGCCAGAACCACTAGGCGAACACTCCGGAATCGCCTGCCGGGCATGCCGGAACCACCTCTCAGACATGCCAGAACCACGTCCCAATGACCACGCCGGAACCACCTGCTCGACTCGCCAGAACCACCTGCCGGACACGCCAAAATCACCTGCCGGCTACGCCACAACCACTCGGCAGGCACTCCGGTATCAGCTGCCGGGCATGCCGGAACCACCTCTCAGAGGTGCCAGAACCACATGCCGGAGAGACTGGAAGCAACTGCCGAGCTCGCCGGAAACACCTGCTGGACATGCCGCAACCACCTGCCTGACAGTCCAAAATCATATGCCGGCTATGCCAAAACCAGTTGGTGGACACTCCAGAATCACCTGGAGGGCATGCCGGAACCACGTCATGGACAGACTGCAAACACCTGCCGGACACGCCAGAACCACCTTCTCGACTCGCCAGAACCACCTGCCACACACGCCAAAATCACCTGCCGGCTACGCCACAACCAGTTGGTGAACACTTCGGAATCACCTGCCGCGCTTGCCGGAACCACCTGCCGGTCACGCCAAAATCACCTGCCGGCTACGCCAGAACCACTCGGCAGAGACTCCGGAACCACCTCCAGGACAGACCGGAATCACCTGCCGGACACGCCGGAACCACCTGCTTGACTCGCCAGAACCACCTGCCGGACACGCCAAAATCACCAGCCGGCTACTCCACAACCACTTGTCGGACACTCCAGAATCACCTGCCGGGCATGTTGGAACCAGCTCTCAGAGGTGCCACAACAACATGCTGGAGACTGCGGAAGCACCTGCTGAGAAGGCCGGAAGTTCCTGATCCACTCCACAGAACCACCTGCTGGACACGCCAAAATCACCTGCCGGCTACGCCACAACCAGTTGGTGAACACTTCGGAATCAACTGCCGGGCTTCCTGGAAGCACCTGCCGGTCACGCCAATATCAACTGCCAGCTACGCCAGAACCGCTTGGCGGACACTCCGGAAACACCTGTCGGGCCTGCCAGAACCACATCTCAGACGTGCCAGAACCATGTGCCCGAGATGCCGGAACCACACCCCGAACAGACGGAAACCACCTGCCAGACCCGCCTGAACCACCTGCCGAGCACACTGGAACCACCTGCTCGACTCGCCGGAACCACCTACCTGACACGCAAAAACCACCGGCCGGGTATGCCAGAACCACTTGGTGGTCACTCCGGAATCATCTGCCAGACATGCCAGAAGCAGCTCTCAGACACACCAGAACAACCTGCCGGAGACGCCACAAGCACCTGCTGAGCATGCCTGAGCCACGTGCTCGATTCACAAGAAACACCTGCCGCACACGCCAAAATCACCTGCCTGCTACACCAGAAGCACTTGGCAGACAAGCCGGAATCACGTGAAGGGCATGCCGTCACAATCTCTCAGATGTGCCAGAACCTCGTGCCGGACACCCCAGAACACCCTGCCGGACAGACCGGAACCACCTGCCGGACACGCCGGAACCACCGGCGCGACTCGCCGGAACCACCCCCGGACATGCAAAATCACCTGCCGGCTACGCCAGAAACACTTGGCGAACACACCGGAATCACCTGCCGGGCATGTCGGAAGCACCTCTCAGACATGTCAGAACCACGTGCCAAGGACACCGGAAGCACCTGCCGAGCACGCCGGAACCACCTGCTCGACTCGCCAGAACCACCTGCCGCACACGCCAAAATCACCTGCCAGGTATGCCAGAACCACTTTGTGGACACTCCGAAATCATCTGCCGGACATGCCAGAACCAGCTCTCAGACACACCAGAACCACATGCCGGACACGCCGGAAGCACCTGCTGAGCATGCCTGAGCCACCTGCTCGACTCGCAAGAAACACCTGCCAGACACGCCAAAATCACCTGCCGAGTACGCCAGAACCACTTGGCGGACACTCCGGAATCACAGGTCGGGCATGCCGGAACCACCTCTCAGACTTGCCAGAAACATGTTCCGGACACGCCGGTACCACCTGCCGAGTATGCCGGAACCACCTGATCCACTCCCGAGGACCACCTGCTGGACACGCCAGAATCACCTGCTGTCTACGCCAAAACCACTCGGCAGACACTCCGGAATAACCTGCCGGGCATGCCGGAACCACCTCTTAGACATGCCAGAAGGACGTGTCGGACACCCCGGAAACACCTACCGGACAGACCGGAACCACCTGCCAGACATCCCGGAACCACCTGCCGAGCACGCCGGAGCCGCCTGCTCGATAGGCCGGAACCACCTGCCAGACAGGCCAAAATCAACAGCTGGCTATGCGAGAACCATCTGGCGGACAGTCCGGAATCACCTGCCGGGCATGCAGGAACCACCTCTCAGACGTAACGGAACCACGTTCCGGACACGCTGGAACCACATCCTGGACAGACTGGAACCACCTGCCGAGCTCGCCGGAACCACCTGCTCGACTGGCAGGACAATCGTGCCGGACACGCCAAAAGGAACTGCCGGCTACACCAGAACCACTTAACCGACACTCCAGAATCACCTGCCTGGCATGCCAGAACCACCTCTCAGACGTGCCAGAAGCACGTGCCGGACATGCCGGAACGACCTACGGGACAGACCGGAACCACCTGCCTGACATGCCGGAACCACCTGCCGAGCACGCCAGAGCCACCTGCTCCCCTTGCCGGAACCACCTGCCAGACAGGCCAAAATCAACAGCTGCCTGTGCGAGAACCACCTTGGGGACAGTCCGGAATCACCTGCCAGCCATGGCGGAACCACCTCTCAGACGTACCAGAACCACGTGCCGGACAATCTGGAAACACGTACTGGACAGACTGGAACCACCTGCCGGCCACGCCTGAACCACCTGCCGAGCACGACGGAACCACCTGCCGGACACGCCAAAATCACCTGCGGGCTACTCCACAACCACTTGGAGGACTCTCCGGGATGACCTGCCGGGCATGCTGGAACCACCTCTCAGACGCGCCAGAACCATGTGGCAGAGAGTCCAGGATCACCTGTTGGGCATGTGGAACCACCTCTGAGACGTACCAGAACCACCTGCCGGACACGCCAAAATCACCTGCCGGCTACGCCAGAACCACTTGGCGGACACTCCGGAATCACCTGCCGGGCATGCCAGCACAACCTCTCAGAAGTGCCAGAAGCACGTGCCGGACAGGCCGGAACCATCTCCCGGACAGACTGGAACCACAGGAAACACTCGCCGGAACCACCTGCTTGACTCACCGGTCCCACCTGCAGGACACACCAAAATCACCTGCCCGCTACACCAGAACCACTTGGCGCACAAGCCGGAATCACGTGAAGGGCATGCCGGCACAACCTCACAGACGTGCCAGAACCTCCTGCCGGACACCTCAGAACCACCTGCCAGACAGACTGCAACCACCTGCCGGACACGCGGGAACGACAGGCTCGACCCCACGGAACCACTGCCAGACATGCAAAATCACCTGCCGGCTACGCCAGAACCACTTGGCGAACACTCCGGAATCACCTGCCGGGCATGCCGGAACCACCTCTCAGACATGCCAGAACCACGTGCCAGTGACCCCGGAAGCACCTGCCGAGCACGCCGGAACCACCTGCTCGACTCGCCAGAACCACCTGCCGGACACGCCAAAATCACCTGCCGGCTACGCCACAACCACTCGGCAGGCACTCCGGTATCAGCTGCCGGGCATGCCGGAACCACCTCTCAGAGGTGCCAGAACCACATGCCGGAGAGACTGGAAGCAAGTGCCGAGCTCGCCGGAAACACCTGCTGGACATGCCGGAACCACCTGCCTGACAGTCCAAAATCATATGCCGGCTATGCCAAAACCACTTGGTGGACACTCCAGAATCACCTGGAGGGCATGCCGGAACCACGTCATGGACAGACTGCAAACACCTGCCGGACACGCCAGAACCACCTTCTCGACTCGCCAGAACCACCTGCCGGACACGCCAAAATCACCTGCCGGCTACGCCAGAACCACTTGGCGGACACTTCCCCATCACCTGCCGGGCTTGCTGGAACCACCTGCCGGTCATGTCAAAATCACCTGCCAACTACGCCAGAACCACTTGTCGACACTGCGGAAACACCTGTCGGGCCGGCCAGAACTACATCTCAGACGTGCCAGAACCTTGTGCGTGTGATGCCGGAACCACACCCCGAACAGACGGAGACCACCTGCCAGACCCGCCTGAACCACCTGCCGAGCACGCCGGAGCCACCTGTTCGACTCACCGGAAGCACCTGCCAGACAGGCCAAAATCAACAGCTGGCTATGCGAGAACCATCTGGCGGACAGTCCGGAATCACCTGCCGGGCATGCAGGAACCACCTCTCAGATGTAACGGAACCACGAGCCGGACACGCTGGAACCACGTCCTGGACAGACTGGAACCACCTGCCGAGCACTCCGGAACCACCTGCTCGACTCGCACGACCCACGTGCTGGACACGCCAAAATGAACTTTCGGCTACACCAGAACCACTTACCCGACACTCCAGAATCACCTGCCTGGCATGCCAGAACCACCTCTCACACGTTCCAGAAGCATGTGCCGGACATGCCGGAAAGACCTATCGGACAGAACGGAACCACCTGCCAGACACGCCGGAACCACCTGCTGAACACGCCACAGCCACCTGCTCGACTCGCCGGATCCACCGGCCGGACAGGCCAATATCAACTGCTGGCTATGCCAGAACCACCTGGGAGACAGTCCGGAATCACCTGCCAGCCATGGCGGAACCGCCTCTCAGACGTACAAGAACCACGTGCCGGACAAGCTGGAAACACTTACTGGACAGACTGGAACCACCTGCCGGCCACGCCTGAACCACCTGCCGAGCACGACGGAACCACCTGCCGGACACGCCAAAATCACCTGCGGGGTACACCAGAACCACTTGGAGAACTCTCCGGGATGACCTGCCGGGCATGCTGGAACCACCTCTCAGACGTACCAGAAGCACGTGGCGGACACCCCAGCACCACCTGCCGGACAGACAGCAACCACCTGCCGGACAGGCCGGAACCACCGGCTCGACCCGCCGGAAGCACCGCCGGACATGCAAAATCACCTGCCGGCTACGCCAGAACCACTTGGCGAACACTCCGGAATCACCTGCCGGGCATGCCGGAACCACCTCTTAGACATGCCAGAAGGACGTGTCGGACACGCCGGAAACCCCTACCGGACAGACGGGAACCACCTGCCAGACATCCCGGAACCACCTGCCGAGCACGCCGGAGCCGCCTGCTCGATAGGCTGGAACCACCTGCCAGACAGGCCAAAATCAACAGCTGGCTGTGCGAGAACCATCTGGCGGACAGTCCGGAATCACCTGCTGGGCATGCAGGAACCACCTCTCAGATGTAACGGAACCACGAACCGGACAATCTGGAAACATGTACTGGACAGACTGGAACCACCTGCCGGCCACGCCTGAACCACCTGCTGAGCACGATGGAACCACCTGCCGGACACGACAAAATCACCTGCGGGCTACTCCACAACCACTTGGAGGACTCTCCGGGATGACCTGCCGGGCATGCTGGAACCACCTCTCAGACGCGCCAGAACCATGTGGCAGAGAGTCCGGAATCACCTGTTGGGCATGTGGAACCACTTCTGAGACGTACCAGAACCACCTGCCGGACACGCCAAAATCACCTGCCGGCTACGCCAGAACCACTTGGCGGACACTCCGGAATCAGCTGCCGGGCATGCCAGCACAACCTCTCAGAAGTGCCAGAAGCACGTGCCGGACAGGCCGGAACCATCTCCCGGACAGCCTGGAACCACAGGAATCACTCGCCGGAACCACCTGTTTGACTCACCGGTCCCACCTGCAGGACACACCAAAATCACCTGCCCGCTACACCAGAACCACTTGGGGCAAAAGCCGGAATCACGTGAAGGGCATGCCGGCACAACCTCACAGACGTGCCAGAACCTCCTGCCGGACACCTCAGAACCACCTGCCAGACAGACTGCAACCACCTGCCGGACACGCGGGAAGCACCGGCTCGACCCGCCGGAACCACTGCCAGACATGCAAAATCACCTGCCGGCTACACCAGAACCACTTGGCAAACACTCCGGAATCACCTGCCGGGCATGCCGGAACCACCTCTCAGACATGCCAGAACCACGTGCCAATGACACCAGAAGCACCTGCCGAGCATGCCGGAACCACCTGCTCGACTCGCCAGAACCACCTGCCAGTCATGCAAAAATCACCTGCCGGCTTCGCCACAACCAGTTGGTGAACACTTCCCCATCACCTGCCGGGCTTGCTGGAACCACCTGCCGGTCATGTCAAAATCACCTGCCAACTACGCCAGAACCACTTGTCGACACTGCGGAAACACCTGTCGGGCCGGCCAGAACTACATCTCAGACGTGCCAGAACCTTGTGCGTGTGATGCCGGAACCACACCCCGAACAGACGGAGACCACCTGCCAGACCCGCCTGAACCACCTGCCGAGCACGCCGGAGCCACCTGTTCGACTCACCGGAAGCACCTGCCAGACAGGCCAAAATCAACAGCTGGCTATGCGAGAACCATCTGGCGGACAGTCCGGAATCACCTGCCGGGCATGCAGGAACCACCTCTCAGATGTAACGGAACCACGAGCCGGACACGCTAGAACCACGTCCTGGACAGACTGGAACCACCTGCCGAGCACTCCGGAACCACCTGCTCGACTCGCACGACCCACGTGCTGGACACGCCAAAATGAACTTTCGGCTACACCAGAACCACTTACCCGACACTCCAGAATCACCTGCCTGGCATGCCAGAACCACCTCTCACACGTTCCAGAAGCACGTGCCGGACATGCCGGAACGACCGATCGGACAGAACGGAACCACCTGCCAGACACGCCGGAACCACCTGCTGAACACGCCACAGCCACCTGCTCGACTCGCCGGATCCACCGGGCGGACAGGCCAATATCAACTGCTGGCTATGCCAGAACCACCTGGGGGACAGTCTGGGATCACCTGCCAGCAATGGCGGAACCACCTCTCAGACGTACAAGAACCACGTGCCGGACAAGCTGGAAACACTTACTGGACAGACTGGAACCACCTGCCGGCCACGCCTGAACCACCTGCCGAGCACGACGGAACCACCTGCCGGACACGCCAAAATCACCTCCGGGGTACACCAGAACCACTTGGAGAACTCTCCGGGATGACCTGCCGGGCATGCTGGAACCACCTCTCAGACGTACCAGAAGCACGTGGCGGACACCCCAGCACCACCTGCCGGACAGACCGCAACCACCTGCCGGACAGACCGCAACCACCGGCTCGACCCGCCGGAACCACCGCCGGACATGCAAAATCACCTGCCGGCTACGCCAGAACCACTTGGCGAACACTCCGGAATCACCTGCCGGGCATGCCGGAACCACCTCTCAGACATGCCAGAACCACGTGCCAATGACCCCGGAATCACCTGCCGAGCACGCCGGAACCACCTGCTCGACTCGCCAGAACCACCTGCCGGACACGCCAAAATCACCTGCCGGCTACGCCACAACCACTCGGCAGGCACTCCGGTATCAGCTGCCGGGCATGCCGGAACCACCTCTCAGAGGTGCCAGAACCACATGCCGGAGAGACTGGAAGCAACTGCCGAGCTCGCCGGAAACACCTGCTGGACATGCCGGAACCACCTGCCTGACAGTCCAAAATCATATGCCGGCTATGCCAAAACCACTTGGTGGACACTCCAGAATCACCTGGAGGGCATGCCGGAACCACGTCATGACCAGACTGCAAACACCTGCCGGACACGCCAGAACGAACTTCTCGACTCGCCAGAACCACCTGCCGGACACGCCAAAATCACCTGCCGGCTACGCCACAACCAGTTGGTGAACACTTCGGAATCACCTGCCGCGCTTGCCAGAACCACCTGCCGGTCACGCCAAAATCACCTGCCGGCTACGCCAGAACCACTCAGCAGAGACTCCGGAACCACCTCCAGGACAGACCGGAATCACCTGCCGGACACGCCGGGACCACCTGCTTGACTCACGAGAACCACCTGCCGGACACGCCAAAATCACCAGCCGGCTACTCCACAACCACTTGTCGGACACTCCAGAATCACCTGCCGGGCATGTTGGAACCACCTCTCAGAGGTGCCACAACAACATGCTGGAGACTGCGGAAGCACCTGCTGAGAAGGCCGGAAGTTCCTGATCCACTCCACAAAACCACCTGCTGGACACGCCAAAATCACGTGCCGGCTACGCCACAACCAGTTGGTGAACACTTCGGAATCAACTGCCGGGCTTGCTGGAAGCACCTGCCGGTCACGCCAATATCACCTGCCAGCTACACCAGAACCGCTTGGCGGACACTCCGGAAACACCTGTCGGGCCTGCCAGAACCACATCTCAGACGTGCCAGAACCATGTGCCCGAGATGCCGGAACCACACCCCGAACAGACTGAAACCACCTGCCAGACCCGCCTGAACCACCTGCCGAGCACACTGGAACCACCTGCTCGACTCGCCGGAACCACCTACCTGACACGCAAAAACCACCGGCCGGGTATGCCAGAACCACTTGGTGGTCACTCCGGAATCATCTGCCAGACATGCCAGAAGCAGCTCTCAGACACACCAGAACAACCTGCCGGAGACGCCAGAAGCACCTGCGGAGCATGCCTGAGCCACGTGCTCGACTCGCAAGAAACACCTGCCACACACGCCAAAATCACCTGCCTGCTACACCAGAAGCACTTGGCAGACAAGCCGGAATCACGTGAAGGGCATGCCGTCACAATCTCTCAGACGTGCCAGAACCTCGTGCCGGACACCCCAGAACACCCTGCCGGACAGACCGGAACCACCTGCCGGACACGCCGGAACCACCGGCGCGACTCGCCGCAACCACCCCCGGACATGCAAAAACACCTGCCGGCTACGCCAGAAACACTTGGCGAACACACCGGAATCCCCTGCCGGGCATGTCGGAAGCACCTCTCAGACATGTCAGAACCACGTGCCAAGGACACCGGAAGCACCTGCCGAGCACGCCGGAACCACCTGCTCGACTCGCCAGAACCACCTGCCGCACACGCCAAAATCACCTGCCAGGTATGCCAGAACCACTTTGTGGACACTCCGAAATCATCTGCCGGACATGCCAGAACCAGCTCTCAGACACACCAGAACCACATGCCGGACACGCCGGAAGCACCTGCTGAGCATGCCTGAGCCACCTGCTCGACTCGCAAGAAACACCTGCCGGACACGCCAAAATCACCTGCCGAGTACGCCAGAACCACTTGGCGGACACTCCGGAATCACAGGTCGGGCATGCTGGAACCACCTCTCAGACTTGCCAGAACCATGTTCCGGACACGCCGGTACCACCTGCCGAGTATGCCGGAACCACCTGATCCACTCCCGAGGACCACCTGCTGGACACGCCAGAATCACCTGCTGGCTATGCCAGAACCACTCGGGAGACACTCCGGAATAACCTGCCGGGCATGCCGGAACCACCTCTGAGACATGCCAGAAGGACGTGTCGGACACACCGGAAACACCTACCGGACAGACCGGAACCACCTGCCAGACATCCCGGGACCACCTGCCGAGCACGCCGGAGCCGCCAGCTCGATAGGCTGGAACCTTCTGCCAGACAGGCCAAAATCAACAGCTGGCTATGCGAGAACCATCTGGCGGACAGTCCGGAATCACCTGCCGGGCATGCAGGAACCACCTCTCAGATGTAACGGAACCACGAGCCGGACACGCTGGAACCACGTCCTGGGCAGTCTGGAACCACCTACCGATCACTCTGGAACCACCTGCTCGACTCGCACGACCCACGTGCTGGACACGCCAAAGTGAACTTTCGGCTACACCAGAACCACTTACCCGACACTCCAGAATCACCTGCCTGGCATGCCAGAACCACCTCTCACACGTTCTTGAAGCACGTGCCGGACATGCCGGAACGACCTATCGGACAGAACGGAACCACCTGCCAGACACGCCGGAACCACCTGCTGAACACGCCACAGCCACCTGCTCGACTCGCCGGATCCACCGGCCGGAGAGGCCAATATCAACTGCTGGCTAAGCCAGAACCACCTGGGGGACAGTCTGGAATCACCTGCCAGCCATGCCGGAACCACCTCTCAGACGTACAAGAACCACGTGCCGGACAAGCTGGAAACACTTACTGGACAGACTGGAACCACCTGCCGGCCACGCCTGAACCACCTGCCGAGCACGACGGAACCACCTGCCGGACACGCCAAAATCACCTGCGGGGTACACCAGAACCACTTGGAGAACTCTCCGGGATGACCTGCCGGGCATGCTGGAACCACCTCTCAGACGTACCAGAAGCACGTGTCGGACACCCCAGCACCACATGCCGGACAGACCGCAACCACCTGCCGGACAGGCCGGAACCACCGGCTCGACCCGCTGGAACCACCGCCGGACATGCAAAATGACCTGCCGGCTACGCCAGAACCACTTGGCGAACACTCCGGAATCACCTGCCGGGCATGCCGGAACCACCTCTCAGACATGCCAGAACCACGTGCCAATGACCCCGGAAGCACCTGCCGAGCACGCCGGAACCACCTGCTCCCCTTGCCGGAACCACCTGCCATACAGGCCAAAATCAACAGCTGGCTGTGCGAGAACCACCTGGGGGACAGTCCAGAATCACCTGCCAGCCATGGCGGAACCACCTCTCAGACGTAATAGAACCACGTTACGGACAATCTGGAAACACGTACTGGACAGACGGGTACCACCTGCTGGCCACGCCTTAACCACCTACCGAGCACGACGGAACCACCTGACGGACACGCCAAAATCACCTGCGGGCTACTCCACAACCACTTGGAGGACTCTCCGGGATGACCTGCCGGGCATGCTGGAACCACCTCTCAGACGCGCCAGAACCATGTGGCAGAGAGTCCAGAATCACCTGTTGGGCATGTGGAACCACCTCTGAGACGTACCAGAACCACCTGCCGGACACGCCAAAATCTCCTGCCGGCTACTCCAGAACCACTTAACCGACACTCCAGAATCACCTGCCTGGCATGAGAGAACCACCTCTCAGACGTGCCAGAAGCACGTGCCGAAAATGCCAGGACGACCTACGGGACAGACCGGAACCACCTGCCTGACATGCCGGAACCACCTGCCGAGCACGCCAGAGCCACCTGCTCCCCTTGCCGGAACCACCTGCCAGACAGGCCAAAATCAACAGCTGGCTGTGCGAGAACCACCTGGGGGACAGTCCGGAATCACCTGCCAGCCATGGCGGAACCACCTCTCAGACGTACCAGAACGACGTGCCGGACAATCTGGAAAAACGTACTGGACAGACTGGAACCACCTGCCGGCCAAGCCTGAACCACCTGCCGAGCACGACGGAACCACCTGCCGGACATGCCAAAATCACCTGCGGGCTACTCCACAACCACTTGGAGGACTCTCCGGGATGACCTGCCGGGCATGCTGGAACCACCTCTCAGACGCGCCAGAACCATGTGGCAGAGAGTCCGGGATCACCTGTTGGGCATGTGGAACCACCTCTGAGACGTACCAGAACCACCTGCCGGACAGGGCAAAATCACCTGCCAGGTATGAGAGAACCATTTTGTGGACACTCCGAAATCATCTGCCGGACATGCCAGAACCAGCTCTCAGACACACCAGAACCACATGCCGGACACGCCGGAAGCACCTGCTGAGCATGCCTGAGCCACCTGCTCGACTCGCAAGAAACACCTGCCGGACACGCCAAAATCACCTGCCGAGTACGCCAGAACCACTTGGCGGACACTCCGGAATCACAGGTCGGGCATGCCGGAGCCACCTCTCAGACTTGCCAGAACCATGTTCCGGACACGCCGGTACCACCTGCCGAGTATGCCGGAACCACCTGATCCACTCCCGAGGACCACCTGCTGGACACGCCAAAATCACCTGCTGGCTACGCCAGAACCACTCGGCAGACACTCCGGAATAACCTGCCGGGCATGCCGGAACCACCTCTTAGACATGCCAGAAGGACGTGTCGGACACGCCGGAAACACCTACCGGACAGACCGGAACCACCTGCCAGACATCCCGGAACCACCTGCCGAGCACGCCGGAGCCGCCTGCTCGATAGGCCGGAACCACCTGCCACACAGGCCAAAATCAACAGCTGGCTATGCTAGAAACACCTGGCAGACAGTCCAAAATCACCTGCCTGGCATGCAGGAACCACCTCTCATACGTAACAGAACCACGTTCCGGACACGCTAGAACCACATCCTGGACAGACTGGAACCACCTGCCGAGCTCGCCGGAACCACCTGCTCGACTGGCAGGACAATCGTGCCGGACACGCCAAAAGGAACTGCCGGCTACACCAGAACCACTTAACCGACACTCCAGAATCACCTGCCTGGCATGCCAGAACCACCTCTCAGACGTGCTAGAAGCACGTGCCAGACATGCCGGAACGACCTACGGGACAGACCGGAACCACCTGCCTGACATGCCGGAACCACCTGCTGAGCACGCCAGAGCCACCTGCTCCCCTTGCCGGAACCACCTGCCAGACAGGCCAAAATCAACAGCTGGCTGTGCGAGAACCACCTGGGGGACAGTCCAGAATCACCTGCCAGCCATGGCGGAACCACCTCTCAGACGTACCAGAACCACATGCCGGACAATCTGGAAACTCGTACTGGACAGACTGGAACCACCTGCCGGCCAAGCCTGAACCACCTGCCGAGCACGACGGAACCACCTGCCGGACACGCCAAAATCACCTGCGGGCTACTCCACAACCACTTGGAGGACTCTCCGGGATGACCTGCCGGGCATGCTGGAACCACCTCTCAGACGCGCCAGAACCATGTGGCAGAGAGTCCAGAATCACCTGTTGGGCATGTGGAACCACCTCTGAGACGTACCAGAACCACCTGCCGGACACGCCAAAATCACCTGCCGGCGACGCCAGAACCACTTGGCGGACACTCCGGAATCACCTGCCAGGCATGCCAGCACAACCTCTCAGAAGTGCCAGAAGCACGTGCCGGACAGGCCGGAACCATCTCCCGGACAGACTGGAACCACAGGAAACACTCGCCGGAACCACCTGCTTGACTCACCGGTCCCACCTGCAGGACACACCAAAATCACCTGCCCGCTACACCAGAACCACTTGGGGGACAAGCCGGAATCACGTGAAGGGCATGCCGGCACAACCTCACAGACGTGCCAGAACCTCCTGCCGGACACCTCAGAACCACCTGCCAGACAGACTGCAACCACCTGCCGGACACGCGGGAACCACCGGCTCGACCCGCCGGAACCACTGCCAGACATGCAAAATCACCTGCCGGCTACACCACAACCACTTGGCGAACACTCCGGAATCACCTGCCGGGCATGCCCGAACCACCTCTCAGACATGCCAGAACCACGTGCCAATGACACCAGAAGCACCTGCCGAGCATGCCGGAACCACCTGCTCGACTCGCCAGAACCACCTGCCAGTCATGCAAAAATCACCTGCCGGCTTCGCCACAACCAGTTGGTGAACACTTCTCTATCACCTGCCGGGCTTGCTGGAACCACCTGCCGGTCATGTCAAAATCACCTGCCAACTACGCCAGAACCACTTGTCGACACTGCGGAAACACCTGTCGGGCCGGCCAGAACTACATCTCAGACGTGCCAGAACCTTGTGCGTGTGATGCAGGAACCACACCCCGAACAGACGGAAACCACCTGCCAGACCCGCCTGAACCACCTGCCGAGCACGCCGGAGCCACCTGTTCGACTCACCGGAAGCACCTGCCAGACAGGCCAAAATCAACAGCTGGCTATGCGAGAAGCATCTGGCGGACAGTCCGGAATCACCTGCCGGGCATGCAGGAACCACCTCTCAGATGTAACGGAACCACGAGCCGGACACGCTGGAACCACGTCCTGGACAGACTGGAACCACCTGCCGAGCACTCCGGAACCACCTGCTCGACTCGCACGACCCACGTGCTGGACACGCCAAAATGAACTTTCGGCTACACCAGAACCACTTACCCGACCCTCCAGAATCACCTGCCTGGCATGCCAGAACCACCTCTCACACGTTCCAGAAGCACGTGCCGGACATGCCGGAACGACCTATCGGACAGAACGGAACCACCTGCCAGACACGCCGGAACCACCTGCTGAACACGCCACAGCCACCTGCTCGACTCGCCGGATCCACCGGCCGGACAGGCCAATATCAACTGCTGGCTATGCCAGAACCACCTGGGGGACAGTCCGGAATCACCTGCCAGCCATGGCGGAACCACCTCTCAGACGTACAAGAACCGCGTGCCGGACAAGCTGGAAACACTTACTGGACAGACTGGAACCACCTGCCGGCCACGCCTGAACCACCTGCCGAGCACGATGGAACCACCTGCCGGACACTCCAAAATCACCTGCGGGCTACACCAGAACCACTTGGAGAACTCTCCGGGATGAACAGCCGGGCATGCTGGAACCACGTCTCAGACGTACCAGAAGCACGGGGCGGACACCCCAGCACCACCTGCCGGACAGACCGCAACCACGTGCCGGACAGGCCGGAACCACTGGCTCGACCCGCCAGAACCACCGCCGGATATGCAAAATCACCTGCCGGCTACGCCAGAACCACTTGGCGAAAACTCCGGCATCACCTGCCGGGCATGCCGGAACCACCTCTCAGACATGCCAGAACCACATGCCAATGACCCTGGAAGCACCTGCCGAGCACGCCGGAACCACCTGCTCGAATCGCCGGAACCACCTGCCGGACACGCCAAAATCACCTGCCGGCAACGCCACAACCACTCGGCAGACACTCCGGTATCAGCTGCCGGGCATGCCGGAACCACCTGCTGAACACGCCACAGCCACCTGCTCGACTCGCCGGATCCACCGTCCGGACAGGCCAATATCAACTGCTGGCTATGCCAGAACCACCTGGGGGACAGTCCGGAATCACCTGCCAGCCATGGCGGAACCACCTCTCAGACGTACAAGAACCACGTGCCGGACAAGCTGGAAACACTGGACTGACTGGAACCACCTGCCGGCCATGCCTGAACCACCTGCCGAGCACGATGGAACCACCTGCCGGACACGCCAAAATCAACTGCGGAGTACACCAGAAACAATTGGAGAACTCTCCGGGATGACCTGCCTGGCATGCCGGAACCACCTCTCAGACATGCCAGAACCACGTGCCAATGACCCCGGAAGCACCTGCCGAGCACGCCGGAACCACCTGCTCGACTCGCCAGAACCACCTGCCGGACACGCCAAAATCACCTGCCGGCTACGCCACAACCACTCGGCAGGCACTCCGGTATCAGCTGCCGGGCATGCCGGAACCACCTCTCAGAGGTGCCAGAACCACATGCCGGAGAGACTGGAAGCAAGTGCCGAGCTCGCCGGAAACACCTGCTGGACATGCCGGAACCACCTGCCTGACAGTCCAAAATCATATGCCGGCTATGCCAAAACCACTTGGTGGACGCTCCAGAATCACCTGGAGGGCATGCCGGAACCACGTCATGGACAGACTGCAAACACCAGCCGGACACGCCAGAACCACCTTCTCGACTCGCCAGAACCACATGCCGGACACGCCAAAATCACCTGCCGGCTACGCCAGAACCACTCGGCAGAGACTCAGGAACCACCTCCAGGACAGACCGGAATCACCTCCCGGACACGCCGGAACCACCTGCTCGACTCGCCAGAACCACCTGCCGGACACGCCAAAATCACCTGCCGGCTACGCCAGAACCACTCTGCAGAGACTCCGGAACCACCTCCAGGACAGACCGGAATCACCTGCCGGACACGCCGGGACCACCTGCTTGACTCGCCAGAACCACCTGCCGGACACGCAAAAATCACCAGCCGGCTACTCCACAACCACTTGTCGGACACTCCAGAATCACCTGCCGGGCATGTTGGAACCACCTCTCAGAGGTGCCTCAACAACATGCTGGAGACTGCGGAAGCACCTGCTGAGAATGCCGGAAGTTCCTTATCCACTCCACAGAACCACCTGCTGGACACGCCAAAATCACCTGCCGGCTACGCCACAACCAGTTGGTGAACACTTCGGAATCAACTGCCGGGCTTGCTGGAAGCACCTGCCGGTCACGCCAATATCACCTGCCAGCTACGCCAGAACCGCTTGGCGGACACTCCGGAAACACCTGTCGGGCCTGCCAGAACCACATCTCAGACGTGCCAGAACCATGTGCCCGAGATGCCGGAACCACACCCCGAACAGACTGAAACCACCTGCCAGACGCGCCTGAACCCCCTGCCGAGCACACTGGAACCACCTGCTCGACTCGCCGGAACCACCTACCTGACACGCAAAAACCACCGGCCGGGTATGCCAGAACCACTTGGTGGTCACTCCGGAATCATCTGCCAGACATGCCAGAAGCAGCTCTCAGACACACCAGAACAACCTGCCGGAGACGCCAGAAGCACCTGCTGAGCATGCCTGAGCCACCTGCTCGACTCGCAAGAAACACCTGCCGGACACGCCAAAATCACCTGCCTGCTAAACCAGAAGCACTTGGCAGACAAGCCGGAATCACGTGAAGGGCATGCCGTCACAATCTCTCAGACGTGCCAGAACCTCGTGCTGGACACCCCAGAACACCCTGCCGGACAGACCGGAACCACCTGCCGGACACGCCGGAACCACCGGCGCGACTCGCCGCAACCACCCTCGGACATGCAAAATCACCTGCCGGCTACGCCAGAAACACTTGGCGAACACACCGGAATCACCTGCCGGGCATGTCGGAAGCACCTCTCAGACATGTCAGAACCACGTGCCAAGGACACCGGAAGCACCTGCCTAGCACGCCGGAACCACCTGCTCGACTCGCCAGAACCACCTGCCGCACACGCCAAAATCACCTGCCAGGTATGCCAGAACCACTTTTTGGACACTCCGAAATCATCTGCCGGACATGCCAGAACCAGCTCTCAGACACACCAGAACCACATGCCGGACACGCCGGAAGCACCTGCTGAGCATGCCTGAGCCACCTGCTCGACTCGCAAGAAACACCTGCCGGACACGCCAAAATCACCTGCCGAGTACGCCAGAACCACTTGGCGGACACTCCGGAATCACAGGTCGGGCATGTCGGAACCACCTCTCAGACTTGCCAGAACCATGTTCCGGACACGCCGGTACCACCTGCCGAGTATGCCGGAACCACCTGATCCACTCCCGAGGACCACCTGCTGGACACGCCAAAATCACCTGCTGGCTACGCCAGAACCACTCGGCAGACACTCCGGAATAACCTGCCGGGCATGCCGGAACCACCTCTTAGACATGCCAGAAGGACGTGTCGGACACGCCGGAAACACCTACCGGACAGACCGGAACCACCTGCCAGACATCCCGGAAACACATGCCAAGCACGCCGGAGCCGCCTGCTCGATAGGCCGGAACCACCTGCCAGACAGGGCAAAATCAACAGCTGGCTATGCTAAACCACCTGGCGGACAGTCCAAAATCACCTGCCTGGCATGCAGGAAACACCTCTCAGACGTAACAGAACCACGTTCCGGACACGCTGGAACCACATCCTGGACAGACTGGAACCACCTGCCGAGCTCGCCGGAACCACCTGCTCGACTGGCAGGACAATCGTGCCGGACACGCCAAAAGGAACTGCCGGCTACACCAGAACCACTTAACCGACACTCCAGAATCACCTGCCTGGCATGCCAGAACCACCACTCAGACGTGCCAGAAGCACGTGCCGGACATGCCGGTACGACCTACGGGACAGACCGGAACCACCTGCCTGACATGCCGGAACCACCTGCCGAGCACACCAGAGCCACCTGCTCCCCTTGCCGGAACCACCTGCCAGACAGGCCAAAATCAACAGCTGGCTGTGCGAGAACCACCTGGGGGACAGTCCGGAATCACCTGCCAGCCATGGCGGAACCACCTCTCAGACGTACCAGAACCACGTGCCGGACAATCTGGAAACACGTACTGGACAGACTGGAACCACCTGCCGGCCACGCCTGAACCACCTGCCGAGCACGACGGAACCACCTGCCGGACACGCCAAAATCACCTGCGGGCTACTCCACAACCACTTGGAGGACTCTCCGGGATGACCTGCCGGGCATGCTGGAACCACCTCTCAGACGCGCCAGAACCATGTGGCAGAGAGTCCGGAATCACCTGTTGGGCAAGTGGAACCACCTCTGAGACGTACCAGAACCAACTGCCGGACACGCCAAAATCACCTGCTGGCTACGCCAGACCACTTGGCGGACACTCCGGAATCAGCTGCCGGGCATGCCAGCACAACCTCTCAGAAGTGCCAGAAGCACGTGCCGGACAGGCTGGAACCATCTCCCGGACAGACTGGAACCACAGGAAGCACTCGCCGGAACCACCTGCTTGACTCACCGGTCCCACCTGCAGGACACACCAAAATCACCTGCCCGCTACACCAGAACCACGTGGGGCACAAGCCGGAATCACGTGAAGGGCATGCCGGCACAACCTCACAGACGTGCCAGAACCTCCTGCCGGACACCTCAGAACCACCTGCCAGACAGACTGCAACCACCTGCCGGACACGCGGGAACCACCGGCTCGACCCGCCGGAACCCCTGCCAGACATGCAAAATCACCTGCCGGCTACACCAGAACCACTTGGCAAACACTCCAGAATCACCTGCCTGGCATGCCAGAACCACCTCTCACACATTCCAGAAGCACGTGCCGGACATGCCTGAACGACCTATCGGACAGAACGGAACCACCTGCCAGACACGCCGGAACCACCTGCTGAACACGCCACAGCCACCTGCTCGACTCGCCGGATCCACCGGCCGGACAGGCCAATATCAACTGCTGGCTATGCCAGAACCACCTGGGGGACAGTCCGGAATCACCTGCCAGCCATGGCGGAACCACCTCTCAGACGTACAAGAACCACGTGCCGGACAAGCTGGAAACACTTACTGGACAGACTGGAACCACCTGCCGGCCACGCCTGAACCACCTGCCGAGCACGATGGAACCACCTGCCGGACACGCCAAAATCACCTGCGGGGTACACCAGAACCACTTGGAGAACTCTCCGGGATGACCTGCCGGGCATGCTGGAACCACCTCTCAGACGTACCAGAAGCACGTGGCGGACACCCCAGCACCACCTGCCGGACAGACCGCAACCACCTGCCGGACAGGCCGGAACCACCGGCTCGACCCGCCGGAACCACCGCCGGAAATGCAAAATCACCTGCCGGCTACGCCAGAACCACTTGGCGAACACTCCGGAATCACCTGCCGGGCATGCCGGAACCACGTCTCAGACATGCCAGAACCACGTGCCAGTGACCCCGGAAGCACCTGCCGAGCACGCCGGAACCACCTGCTCGGCTCGCCAGAACCACCTGCCGGACACGCCAAAATCACCTGCCGGCTACGCCACAACCACTCGGCAGGCACTCCGGTATCAGCTGCCGGGCATGCCGGAACCACCTCTCAGAGGTGCCAGAACCACATGCCGGAGAGACTGGAAGCAACTGCCGAACTCGCCGGAAACACCTGCTGGACATGCCGGAACCACCTGCCTGACATTCCAAAATCATATGCCGGCAATGCCAAAACCACTTGGTGGACACTCCAGAATCACCTGGAGGGCATGCCGGAACCACGTCATGGACAGACTGCAAACACCTGCCGGACACGCCAGAACCACCTTCTCGACTCGCCAGAACCACCTGCCGGACACGCCAAAATCACCTGCCGGCTACGCCACAACCAGTTGGTGAACACTTCGGAATCACCTGCCGCGCTTGCCAGAACCACCTGCCGGTCACGCCAAAATCACCTGCCGGCTACGCCAGAACCACTCGGCAGAGACTCCGGAACCACCTCCAGGAGAGACCGGAATCACCTGCCGGACACGCCGGAACCACCTGCTCGACTCGCCAGAACCACCTGCCGGACACGCCAAAATCACCTGCCGGCTACGCCAGAACCACTGGGCAGAGACTCCGGAACCACCTCCAGGACAGACCGGAATCACCTGCCGGACACGCCGGGACCACCTGCTTGACTCGCGAGAACCACCTGCCGGACACGCCAAAATCACCAGCCGGCTACTCCACAACCACTTGTCGGACACTCCAGAATCACCTGCCGGGCATGTTGGAACCACCTCTCAGAGGTGCCACAACAACATGCTGGAGACTGCGGAAGCACCTGCTGAGAAGGCCGGAAGTTCCTGATCCACTCCACAAAACCACCTGCTGGACACGCCAAAATCACCTGCCGGCTACGCCACAACCAGTTGGTGAACACTTCGGAATCAACTGCCGGGCTTGCTGGAAGCACCTGCCGGTCACGCCAATATCACCTGTCAGGTACGCCAGAACCGCTTGGCGGACACTCCGGAAACACCTGTCGGGCCTGCCAGAACCACATCTCAGACGTGCCAGAACCATGTGCCCGAGATGCCGGAACCACACCCCGAACAGACTGAAACCACCTGCCAGACCCGCCTGAACCACCTGCCGAGCACACTGGAACCACCTGCTCGACTCGCCGGAACCACCTACCTGACACGCAAAAACCACCGGCCGGGTATGCCAGAACCACTTGGTGGTCACTCCGGAATCATCTGCCAGACATGCCAGAAGCAGCTCTCAGACACACCAGAACAACCTGCCGGAGACGCCAGAAGCACCTGCTGAGCATGCCTGAGCCACCTGCTCGACTCGCAAGAAACACCTGCCAGACACGCCAAAATCACCTGCCTGCTACACCAGAAGCACTTGGCAGACAAGCCAGAATCACGAGAAGGGCATGCCGTCACAATCTCTCAGACGTGCCAGAACCTCATGCTGGACACCCCAGAACACCCTGCCGGACAGACCGGAACCACCTGCCGGACACGCCGGAACCACCGGCGCGACTCGCCGCAACCACCCCCGGACATGCAAAATCACCTGCCGGCTACGCCAGAAACACTTGGCGAACACACCGGAATCCCCTGCCGGGCATGTCGGAAGCACCTCTCAGACATGTCAGAACCACGTGCCAAGGACACCGGAAGCACCTGCCGAGCACGCCGGAACCACCTGCTCGACTCGCCAGAACCACCTGCCGCACACGCCAAAATCACCTGCCAGGTATGCCAGAACCACTTTTTGGACACTCCGAAATCATCTGCCGGACATGCCAGAACCAGCTCTCAGACACACCAGAACCACATGCCGGACACGCCGGAAGCACCTGCTGAGCATGCCTGAGCCACCTGCTCGACTCGCAAGAAACACCTGCCGGACACGCCAAAATCACCTGCCGAGTACGCCAGAACCACTTGGCGGACACTCCGGAATCACAGGTCGGGCATGTCGGAACCACCTCTCAGACTTGCCAGAACCATGTTCCGGACACACCGGTACCACCTGCCGAGTATGCCGGAACCACCTGATCCACTCCCGAGGACCACCTGCTGGACACGCCAAAATCACCTGCTGGCTACGCCAGAACCACTCGGCAGACACTCCGGAATAAGCTGCCGGGCATGCCGGAACCACCTCTTAGACATGCCAGAAGGACGTGTCGGACACGCCGGAAACACCTACCGGACAGACCGGAACCACCTGCCAGACATCCCGGAAACACATGCCGAGCACGCCGGAGCCGCCTGCTCGACAGGCCGGAACCACCTGCCAGACAGGCCAAAATCAACAGCTGGCTATGCTAGAACCACCTGGCGGACAGTCCAAAATCACCTGCCTGGCATGCAGGAAACACCTCTCAGACGTAACAGAACCACGTTCCGGACACGCTGGAACCACATCCTGGACAGACTGGAACCACCTGCCGAGCTCGCCGGAACCACCTGCTCGACTGGCAGGACAATCGTGCCGGACACGCCAAAAGGAACTGCCGGCTACACCAGAACCACTTAACCGACACTCCAGAATCACCTGCCTGGCATGCCAGAACCACCTCTCACACGTTCCAGAAGCACGTGCCGGACATGCCGGAACGACCTATCGGACAGAACGGAACCACCTGCCAGACACGCCGGAACCACCTGCTGAACACGCCACAGCCACCTGCTCGACTCGCCGGATCCACCGGCCGGACAGGCCAATATCAACTGCTGGCTATGCCAGAACCACCTGGGGGACAGTCCGGAATCACCTGCCAGCCATGGCGGAACCACCTCTCAGACGTACAAGAACCGCGTGCCGGACAAGCTGGAAACACTTACTGGACAGACTGGAACCACCTGCCGGACACGCCAAAATCACCTGCGGGCTACACCAGAACCACTTGGAGAACTCTCCGGGATGACCTGCCGGGCATGCTGGAACCACGTCTCAGACGTACCAGAAGCACGTGGCGGACACCCCAGCACCACCTGCCGGACAGACCGCAACCACCTGCCGGACAGGCCGGAACCACTGGCTCGACCCGCCAGAACCACCGCCGGATATGCAAAATCACCTGCCGGCTAGGCCAGAACCACTTGGCGAAAACTCCGGCATCACCTGCCGGGCATGCCGGAACCACCTCTCAGACATGCCAGAACCACGTGCCAATGACCCTGGAAGCACCTGCCGAGCACGCCGGAACCACCTGCTCGAATCGCCGGAACCACCTGCCGGACACGCCAAAATCACCTGCCGGCAACGCCACAACCACTCGGCAGACACTCCGGTATCAGCTGCCGGGCATGCCGGAACCACCTGCTGAACACGCCACAGCAACCTGCTCGACTCGCCGGATCCACCGTCCGGACAGGCCAATATCAACTGCTGGCTATGCCAGAACCACCTGGAGGACAGTCCGGAATCACCTGCCAGCCATGGCGGAACCACCTCTCAGACGTACAAGAACCACGTGCCGGACAAGCTGGAAACACTTACTGGACTGACTGGAACCACCTGCCGGCCATGCCTGAACCACCTGCCGAGCACGATGGAACCACCTGCCGGACACGCCAAAATCACCTGCGGGGTACACCAGAACCACTTGGAGAACTCTCCGGGATGACCTGCCGGGCATGCTGGAACCACCTCTCAGACGTACCAGAAGCACGTGGCGGACACCCCAACACCACCTGCCGGACAGACCGCAACCACCTGCCGGACAGTCCGGAACCACTGGCTCGACCCGCCAGAACCACCGCCGGACATGCAAAATCACCTGCCGGCTACGCCAGAACCACTAGGCGAACACTCCGGAATCGCCTGCCGGGCATGCCGGAACCACCTCTCAGACATGCCAGAACCACGTCCCAATGACCACGCCGGAACCACCTGCTCGACTCGCCAGAACCACCTGCCGGACACGCCAAAATCACCTGCCGGCTACGCCACAACCACTCGGCAGGCACTCCGGTATCAGCTGCCGGGCATGCCGGAACCACCTCTCAGAGGTGCCAGAACCACATGCCGGAGAGACTGGAAGCAACTGCCGAGCTCGCCGGAAACACCTGCTGGACATGCCGCAACCACCTGCCTGACAGTCCAAAATCATATGCCGGCTATGCCAAAACCAGTTGGTGGACACTCCAGAATCACCTGGAGGGCATGCCGGAACCACGTCATGGACAGACTGCAAACACCTGCCGGACACGCCAGAACCACCTTCTCGACTCGCCAGAACCACCTGCCACACACGCCAAAATCACCTGCCGGCTACGCCACAACCAGTTGGTGAACACTTCGGAATCACCTGCCGCGCTTGCCGGAACCACCTGCCGGTCACGCCAAAATCACCTGCCGGCTACGCCAGAACCACTCGGCAGAGACTCCGGAACCACCTCCAGGACAGACCGGAATCACCTGCCGGACACGCCGGAACCACCTGCTTGACTCGCCAGAACCACCTGCCGGACACGCCAAAATCACCAGCCGGCTACTCCACAACCACTTGTCGGACACTCCAGAATCACCTGCCGGGCATGTTGGAACCAGCTCTCAGAGGTGCCACAACAACATGCTGGAGACTGCGGAAGCACCTGCTGAGAAGGCCGGAAGTTCCTGATCCACTCCACAGAACCACCTGCTGGACACGCCAAAATCACCTGCCGGCTACGCCACAACCAGTTGGTGAACACTTCGGAATCAACTGCCGGGCTTCCTGGAAGCACCTGCCGGTCACGCCAATATCAACTGCCAGCTACGCCAGAACCGCTTGGCGGACACTCCGGAAACACCTGTCGGGCCTGCCAGAACCACATCTCAGACGTGCCAGAACCATGTGCCCGAGATGCCGGAACCACACCCCGAACAGACGGAAACCACCTGCCAGACCCGCCTGAACCACCTGCCGAGCACACTGGAACCACCTGCTCGACTCGCCGGAACCACCTACCTGACACGCAAAAACCACCGGCCGGGTATGCCAGAACCACTTGGTGGTCACTCCGGAATCATCTGCCAGACATGCCAGAAGCAGCTCTCAGACACACCAGAACAACCTGCCGGAGACGCCACAAGCACCTGCTGAGCATGCCTGAGCCACGTGCTCGATTCACAAGAAACACCTGCCGCACACGCCAAAATCACCTGCCTGCTACACCAGAAGCACTTGGCAGACAAGCCGGAATCACGTGAAGGGCATGCCGTCACAATCTCTCAGATGTGCCAGAACCTCGTGCCGGACACCCCAGAACACCCTGCCGGACAGACCGGAACCACCTGCCGGACACGCCGGAACCACCGGCGCGACTCGCCGGAACCACCCCCGGACATGCAAAATCACCTGCCGGCTACGCCAGAAACACTTGGCGAACACACCGGAATCACCTGCCGGGCATGTCGGAAGCACCTCTCAGACATGTCAGAACCACGTGCCAAGGACACCGGAAGCACCTGCCGAGCACGCCGGAACCACCTGCTCGACTCGCCAGAACCACCTGCCGCACACGCCAAAATCACCTGCCAGGTATGCCAGAACCACTTTGTGGACACTCCGAAATCATCTGCCGGACATGCCAGAACCAGCTCTCAGACACACCAGAACCACATGCCGGACACGCCGGAAGCACCTGCTGAGCATGCCTGAGCCACCTGCTCGACTCGCAAGAAACACCTGCCAGACACGCCAAAATCACCTGCCGAGTACGCCAGAACCACTTGGCGGACACTCCGGAATCACAGGTCGGGCATGCCGGAACCACCTCTCAGACTTGCCAGAAACATGTTCCGGACACGCCGGTACCACCTGCCGAGTATGCCGGAACCACCTGATCCACTCCCGAGGACCACCTGCTGGACACGCCAGAATCACCTGCTGTCTACGCCAAAACCACTCGGCAGACACTCCGGAATAACCTGCCGGGCATGCCGGAACCACCTCTTAGACATGCCAGAAGGACGTGTCGGACACCCCGGAAACACCTACCGGACAGACCGGAACCACCTGCCAGACATCCCGGAACCACCTGCCGAGCACGCCGGAGCCGCCTGCTCGATAGGCCGGAACCACCTGCCAGACAGGCCAAAATCAACAGCTGGCTATGCGAGAACCATCTGGCGGACAGTCCGGAATCACCTGCCGGGCATGCAGGAACCACCTCTCAGACGTAACGGAACCACGTTCCGGACACGCTGGAACCACGTCCTGGACAGACTGGAACCACCTGCCGAGCTCGCCGGAACCACCTGCTCGACTGGCAGGACAATCGTGCCGGACACGCCAAAAGGAACTGCCGGCTACACCAGAACCACTTAACCGACACTCCAGAATCACCTGCCTGGCATGCCAGAACCACCTCTCAGACGTGCCAGAAGCACGTGCCGGACATGCCGGAACGACCTACGGGACAGACCGGAACCACCTGCCTGACATGCCGGAACCACCTGCCGAGCACGCCAGAGCCACCTGCTCCCCTTGCCGGAACCACCTGCCAGACAGGCCAAAATCAACAGCTGCCTGTGCGAGAACCACCTTGGGGACAGTCCGGAATCACCTGCCAGCCATGGCGGAACCACCTCTCAGACGTACCAGAACCACGTGCCGGACAATCTGGAAACACGTACTGGACAGACTGGAACCACCTGCCGGCCACGCCTGAACCACCTGCCGAGCACGACGGAACCACCTGCCGGACACGCCAAAATCACCTGCGGGCTACTCCACAACCACTTGGAGGACTCTCCGGGATGACCTGCCGGGCATGCTGGAAAAACCTCTCAGACGCGCCAGAACCATGTGGCAGAGAGTCCAGGATCACCTGTTGGGCATGTGGAACCACCTCTGAGACGTACCAGAACCACCTGCCGGACACGCCAAAATCACCTGCCGGCTACGCCAGAACCACTTGGCGGACACTCCGGAATCACCTGCCGGGCATGCCAGCACAACCTCTCAGAAGTGCCAGAAGCACGTGCCGGACAGGCCGGAACCATCTCCCGGACAGACTGGAACCACAGGAAACACTCGCCGGAACCACCTGCTTGACTCACCGGTCCCACCTGCAGGACACACCAAAATCACCTGCCCGCTACACCAGAACCACTTAGCGCACAAGCCGGAATCACGTGAAGGGCATGCCGGCACAACCTCACAGACGTGCCAGAACCTCCTGCCGGACACCTCAGAACCACCTGCCAGACAGACTGCAACCACCTGCCGGACACGCGGGAACGACAGGCTCGACCCCACGGAACCACTGCCAGACATGCAAAATCACCTGCCGGCTACGCCAGAACCACTTGGCGAACACTCCGGAATCACCTGCCGGGCATGCCGGAACCACCTCTCAGACATGCCAGAACCACGTGCCAATGACCCCGGAAGCACCTGCCGAGCACGCCGGAACCACCTGCTCGACTCGCCAGAACCACCTGCCGGACACGCCAAAATCACCTGCCGGCTACGCCACAACCACTCGGCAGGCACTCCGGTATCAGCTGCCGGGCATGCCGGAACCACCTCTCAGAGGTGCCAGAACCACATGCCGGAGAGACTGGAAGCAAGTGCCGAGCTCGCCGGAAACACCTGCTGGACATGCCGGAACCACCTGCCTGACAGTCCAAAATCATATGCCGGCTATGCCAAAACCACTTGGTGGACACTCCAGAATCACCTGGAGGGCATGCCGGAACCACGTCATGGACAGACTGCAAACACCTGCCGGACACGCCAGAACCACCTTCTCGACTCGCCAGAACCACCTGCCGGACACGCCAAAATCACCTGCCGGCTACGCCAGAACCACTTGGCGGACACTTCCCCATCACCTGCCGGGCTTGCTGGAACCACCTGCCGGTCATGTCAAAATCACCTGCCAACTACGCCAGAACCACTTGTCGACACTGCGGAAACACCTGTCGGGCCGGCCAGAACTACATCTCAGACGTGCCAGAACCTTGTGCGTGTGATGCCGGAACCACACCCCGAACAGACGGAGACCACCTGCCAGACCCGCCTGAACCACCTGCCGAGCACGCCGGAGCCACCTGTTCGACTCACCGGAAGCACCTGCCAGACAGGCCAAAATCAACAGCTGGCTATGCGAGAACCATCTGGCGGACAGTCCGGAATCACCTGCCGGGCATGCAGGAACCACCTCTCAGATGTAACGGAACCACGAGCCGGACACGCTGGAACCACGTCCTGGACAGACTGGAACCACCTGCCGAGCACTCCGGAACCACCTGCTCGACTCGCACGACCCACGTGCTGGACACGCCAAAATGAACTTTCGGCTACACCAGAACCACTTACCCGACACTCCAGAATCACCTGCCTGGCATGCCAGAACCACCTCTCACACGTTCCAGAAGCATGTGCCGGACATGCCGGAAAGACCTATCGGACAGAACGGAACCACCTGCCAGACACGCCGGAACCACCTGCTGAACACGCCACAGCCACCTGCTCGACTCGCCGGATCCACCGGCCGGACAGGCCAATATCAACTGCTGGCTATGCCAGAACCACCTGGGAGACAGTCCGGAATCACCTGCCAGCCATGGCGGAACCGCCTCTCAGACGTACAAGAACCACGTGCCGGACAAGCTGGAAACACTTACTGGACAGACTGGAACCACCTGCCGGCCACGCCTGAACCACCTGCCGAGCACGACGGAACCACCTGCCGGACACGCCAAAATCACCTGCGGGGTACACCAGAACCACTTGGAGAACTCTCCGGGATGACCTGCCGGGCATGCTGGAACCACCTCTCAGACGTACCAGAAGCACGTGGCGGACACCCCAGCACCACCTGCCGGACAGACAGCAACCACCTGCCGGACAGGCCGGAACCACCGGCTCGACCCGCCGGAAGCACCGCCGGACATGCAAAATCACCTGCCGGCTACGCCAGAACCACTTGGCGAACACTCCGGAATCACCTGCCGGGCATGCCGGAACCACCTCTTAGACATGCCAGAAGGACGTGTCGGACACGCCGGAAACACCTACCGGACAGACGGGAACCACCTGCCAGACATCCCGGAACCACCTGCCGAGCACGCCGGAGCCGCCTGCTCGATAGGCTGGAACCACCTGCCAGACAGGCCAAAATCAACAGCTGGCTGTGCGAGAACCATCTGGCGGACAGTCCGGAATCACCTGCTGGGCATGCAGGAACCACCTCTCAGATGTAACGGAACCACGAACCGGACAATCTGGAAACATGTACTGGACAGACTGGAACCACCTGCCGGCCACGCCTGAACCACCTGCTGAGCACGATGGAACCACCTGCCGGACACGACAAAATCACCTGCGGGCTACTCCACAACCACTTGGAGGACTCTCCGGGATGACCTGCCGGGCATGCTGGAACCACCTCTCAGACGCGCCAGAACCATGTGGCAGAGAGTCCGGAATCACCTGTTGGGCATGTGGAACCACTTCTGAGACGTACCAGAACCACCTGCCGGACACGCCAAAATCACCTGCCGGCTACGCCAGAACCACTTGGCGGACACTCCGGAATCACCTGCCGGGCATGCCAGCACAACCTCTCAGAAGTGCCAGAAGCACGTGCCGGACAGGCCGGAACCATCTCCCGGACAGCCTGGAACCACAGGAATCACTCGCCGGAACCACCTGTTTGACTCACCGGTCCCACCTGCAGGACACACCAAAATCACCTGCCCGCTACACCAGAACCACTTGGGGCAAAAGCCGGAATCACGTGAAGGGCATGCCGGCACAACCTCACAGACGTGCCAGAACCTCCTGCCGGACACCTCAGAACCACCTGCCAGACAGACTGCAACCACCTGCCGGACACGCGGGAAGCACCGGCTCGACCCGCCGGAACCACTGCCAGACATGCAAAATCACCTGCCGGCTACACCAGAACCACTTGGCAAACACTCCGGAATCACCTGCCGGGCATGCCGGAACCACCTCTCAGACATGCCAGAACCACGTGCCAATGACACCAGAAGCACCTGCCGAGCATGCCGGAACCACCTGCTCGACTCGCCAGAACCACCTGCCAGTCATGCAAAAATCACCTGCCGGCTTCGCCACAACCAGTTGGTGAACACTTCCCCATCACCTGCCGGGCTTGCTGGAACCACCTGCCGGTCATGTCAAAATCACCTGCCAACTACGCCAGAACCACTTGTCGACACTGCGGAAACACCTGTCGGGCCGGCCAGAACTACATCTCAGACGTGCCAGAACCTTGTGCGTGTGATGCCGGAACCACACCCCGAACAGACGGAGACCACCTGCCAGACCCGCCTGAACCACCTGCCGAGCACGCCGGAGCCACCTGTTCGACTCACCGGAAGCACCTGCCAGACAGGCCAAAATCAACAGCTGGCTATGCGAGAACCATCTGGCGGACAGTCCGGAATCACCTGCCGGGCATGCAGGAACCACCTCTCAGATGTAACGGAACCACGAGCCGGACACGCTAGAACCACGTCCTGGACAGACTGGAACCACCTGCCGAGCACTCCGGAACCACCTGCTCGACTCGCACGACCCACGTGCTGGACACGCCAAAATGAACTTTCGGCTACACCAGAACCACTTACCCGACACTCCAGAATCACCTGCCTGGCATGCCAGAACCACCTCTCACACGTTCCAGAAGCACGTGCCGGACATGCCGGAACGACCGATCGGACAGAACGGAACCACCTGCCAGACACGCCGGAACCACCTGCTGAACACGCCACAGCCACCTGCTCGACTCGCCGGATCCACCGGGCGGACAGGCCAATATCAACTGCTGGCTATGCCAGAACCACCTGGGGGACAGTCTGGGATCACCTGCCAGCAATGGCGGAACCACCTCTCAGACGTACAAGAACCACGTGCCGGACAAGCTGGAAACACTTACTGGACAGACTGGAACCACCTGCCGGCCACGCCTGAACCACCTGCCGAGCACGACGGAACCACCTGCCGGACACGCCAAAATCACCTCCGGGGTACACCAGAACCACTTGGAGAACTCTCCGGGATGACCTGCCGGGCATGCTGGAACCACCTCTCAGACGTACCAGAAGCACGTGGCGGACACCCCAGCACCACCTGCCGGACAGACCGCAACCACCTGCCGGACAGACCGCAACCACCGGCTCGACCCGCCGGAACCACCGCCGGACATGCAAAATCACCTGCCGGCTACGCCAGAACCACTTGGCGAACACTCCGGAATCACCTGCCGGGCATGCCGGAACCACCTCTCAGACATGCCAGAACCACGTGCCAATGACCCCGGAATCACCTGCCGAGCACGCCGGAACCACCTGCTCGACTCGCCAGAACCACCTGCCGGACACGCCAAAATCACCTGCCGGCTACGCCACAACCACTCGGCAGGCACTCCGGTATCAGCTGCCGGGCATGCCGGAACCACCTCTCAGAGGTGCCAGAACCACATGCCGGAGAGACTGGAAGCAACTGCCGAGCTCGCCGGAAACACCTGCTGGACATGCCGGAACCACCTGCCTGACAGTCCAAAATCATATGCCGGCTATGCCAAAACCACTTGGTGGACACTCCAGAATCACCTGGAGGGCATGCCGGAACCACGTCATGACCAGACTGCAAACACCTGCCGGACACGCCAGAACGAACTTCTCGACTCGCCAGAACCACCTGCCGGACACGCCAAAATCACCTGCCGGCTACGCCACAACCAGTTGGTGAACACTTCGGAATCACCTGCCGCGCTTGCCAGAACCACCTGCCGGTCACGCCAAAATCACCTGCCGGCTACGCCAGAACCACTCAGCAGAGACTCCGGAACCACCTCCAGGACAGACCGGAATCACCTGCCGGACACGCCGGGACCACCTGCTTGACTCACGAGAACCACCTGCCGGACACGCCAAAATCACCAGCCGGCTACTCCACAACCACTTGTCGGACACTCCAGAATCACCTGCCGGGCATGTTGGAACCACCTCTCAGAGGTGCCACAACAACATGCTGGAGACTGCGGAAGCACCTGCTGAGAAGGCCGGAAGTTCCTGATCCACTCCACAAAACCACCTGCTGGACACGCCAAAATCACGTGCCGGCTACGCCACAACCAGTTGGTGAACACTTCGGAATCAACTGCCGGGCTTGCTGGAAGCACCTGCCGGTCACGCCAATATCACCTGCCAGCTACACCAGAACCGCTTGGCGGACACTCCGGAAACACCTGTCGGGCCTGCCAGAACCACATCTCAGACGTGCCAGAACCATGTGCCCGAGATGCCGGAACCACACCCCGAACAGACTGAAACCACCTGCCAGACCCGCCTGAACCACCTGCCGAGCACACTGGAACCACCTGCTCGACTCGCCGGAACCACCTACCTGACACGCAAAAACCACCGGCCGGGTATGCCAGAACCACTTGGTGGTCACTCCGGAATCATCTGCCAGACATGCCAGAAGCAGCTCTCAGACACACCAGAACAACCTGCCGGAGACGCCAGAAGCACCTGCGGAGCATGCCTGAGCCACGTGCTCGACTCGCAAGAAACACCTGCCACACACGCCAAAATCACCTGCCTGCTACACCAGAAGCACTTGGCAGACAAGCCGGAATCACGTGAAGGGCATGCCGTCACAATCTCTCAGACGTGCCAGAACCTCGTGCCGGACACCCCAGAACACCCTGCCGGACAGACCGGAACCACCTGCCGGACACGCCGGAACCACCGGCGCGACTCGCCGCAACCACCCCCGGACATGCAAAAACACCTGCCGGCTACGCCAGAAACACTTGGCGAACACACCGGAATCCCCTGCCGGGCATGTCGGAAGCACCTCTCAGACATGTCAGAACCACGTGCCAAGGACACCGGAAGCACCTGCCGAGCACGCCGGAACCACCTGCTCGACTCGCCAGAACCACCTGCCGCACACGCCAAAATCACCTGCCAGGTATGCCAGAACCACTTTGTGGACACTCCGAAATCATCTGCCGGACATGCCAGAACCAGCTCTCAGACACACCAGAACCACATGCCGGACACGCCGGAAGCACCTGCTGAGCATGCCTGAGCCACCTGCTCGACTCGCAAGAAACACCTGCCGGACACGCCAAAATCACCTGCCGAGTACGCCAGAACCACTTGGCGGACACTCCGGAATCACAGGTCGGGCATGCTGGAACCACCTCTCAGACTTGCCAGAACCATGTTCCGGACACGCCGGTACCACCTGCCGAGTATGCCGGAACCACCTGATCCACTCCCGAGGACCACCTGCTGGACACGCCAGAATCACCTGCTGGCTATGCCAGAACCACTCGGGAGACACTCCGGAATAACCTGCCGGGCATGCCGGAACCACCTCTGAGACATGCCAGAAGGACGTGTCGGACACGCCGGAAACACCTACCGGACAGACCGGAACCACCTGCCAGACATCCCGGGACCACCTGCCGAGCACGCCGGAGCCGCCAGCTCGATAGGCTGGAACCTTCTGCCAGACAGGCCAAAATCAACAGCTGGCTATGCGAGAACCATCTGGCGGACAGTCCGGAATCACCTGCCGGGCATGCAGGAACCACCTCTCAGATGTAACGGAACCACGAGCCGGACACGCTGGAACCACGTCCTGGGCAGTCTGGAACCACCTACCGATCACTCTGGAACCACCTGCTCGACTCGCACGACCCACGTGCTGGACACGCCAAAGTGAACTTTCGGCTACACCAGAACCACTTACCCGACACTCCAGAATCACCTGCCTGGCATGCCAGAACCACCTCTCACACGTTCTTGAAGCACGTGCCGGACATGCCGGAACGACCTATCGGACAGAACGGAACCACCTGCCAGACACGCCGGAACCACCTGCTGAACACGCCACAGCCACCTGCTCGACTCGCCGGATCCACCGGCCGGAGAGGCCAATATCAACTGCTGGCTAAGCCAGAACCACCTGGGGGACAGTCTGGAATCACCTGCCAGCCATGCCGGAACCACCTCTCAGACGTACAAGAACCACGTGCCGGACAAGCTGGAAACACTTACTGGACAGACTGGAACCACCTGCCGGCCACGCCTGAACCACCTGCCGAGCACGACGGAACCACCTGCCGGACACGCCAAAATCACCTGCGGGGTACACCAGAACCACTTGGAGAACTCTCCGGGATGACCTGCCGGGCATGCTGGAACCACCTCTCAGACGTACCAGAAGCACGTGTCGGACACCCCAGCACCACATGCCGGACAGACCGCAACCACCTGCCGGACAGGCCGGAACCACCGGCTCGACCCGCTGGAACCACCGCCGGACATGCAAAATGACCTGCCGGCTACGCCAGAACCACTTGGCGAACACTCCGGAATCACCTGCCGGGCATGCCGGAACCACCTCTCAGACATGCCAGAACCACGTGCCAATGACCCCGGAAGCACCTGCCGAGCACGCCGGAACCACCTGCTCCCCTTGCCGGAACCACCTGCCATACAGGCCAAAATCAACAGCTGGCTGTGCGAGAACCACCTGGGGGACAGTCCGGAATCACCTGCCAGCCATGGCGGAACCACCTCTCAGACGTAATAGAACCACGTTACGGACAATCTGGAAACACGTACTGGACAGACGGGTACCACCTGCTGGCCACGCCTTAACCACCTACCGAGCACGACGGAACCACCTGACGGACACGCCAAAATCACCTGCGGGCTACTCCACAACCACTTGGAGGACTCTCCGGGATGACCTGCCGGGCATGCTGGAACCACCTCTCAGACGCGCCAGAACCATGTGGCAGAGAGTCCAGAATCACCTGTTGGGCATGTGGAACCACCTCTGAGACGTACCAGAACCACCTGCCGGACACGCCAAAATCTCCTGCCGGCTACTCCAGAACCACTTAACCGACACTCCAGAATCACCTGCCTGGCATGAGAGAACCACCTCTCAGACGTGCCAGAAGCACGTGCCGAAAATGCCAGGACGACCTACGGGACAGACCGGAACCACCTGCCTGACATGCCGGAACCACCTGCCGAGCACGCCAGAGCCACCTGCTCCCCTTGCCGGAACCACCTGCCAGACAGGCCAAAATCAACAGCTGGCTGTGCGAGAACCACCTGGGGGACAGTCCGGAATCACCTGCCAGCCATGGCGGAACCACCTCTCAGACGTACCAGAACGACGTGCCGGACAATCTGGAAAAACGTACTGGACAGACTGGAACCACCTGCCGGCCAAGCCTGAACCACCTGCCGAGCACGACGGAACCACCTGCCGGACATGCCAAAATCACCTGCGGGCTACTCCACAACCACTTGGAGGACTCTCCGGGATGACCTGCCGGGCATGCTGGAACCACCTCTCAGACGCGCCAGAACCATGTGGCAGAGAGTCCGGGATCACCTGTTGGGCATGTGGAACCACCTCTGAGACGTACCAGAACCACCTGCCGGACAGGGCAAAATCACCTGCCAGGTATGAGAGAACCATTTTGTGGACACTCCGAAATCATCTGCCGGACATGCCAGAACCAGCTCTCAGACACACCAGAACCACATGCCGGACACGCCGGAAGCACCTGCTGAGCATGCCTGAGCCACCTGCTCGACTCGCAAGAAACACCTGCCGGACACGCCAAAATCACCTGCCGAGTACGCCAGAACCACTTGGCGGACACTCCGGAATCACAGGTCGGGCATGCCGGAGCCACCTCTCAGACTTGCCAGAACCATGTTCCGGACACGCCGGTACCACCTGCCGAGTATGCCGGAACCACCTGATCCACTCCCGAGGACCACCTGCTGGACACGCCAAAATCACCTGCTGGCTACGCCAGAACCACTCGGCAGACACTCCGGAATAACCTGCCGGGCATGCCGGAACCACCTCTTAGACATGCCAGAAGGACGTGTCGGACACGCCGGAAACACCTACCGGACAGACCGGAACCACCTGCCAGACATCCCGGAACCACCTGCCGAGCACGCCGGAGCCGCCTGCTCGATAGGCCGGAACCACCTGCCACACAGGCCAAAATCAACAGCTGGCTATGCTAGAAACACCTGGCAGACAGTCCAAAATCACCTGCCTGGCATGCAGGAACCACCTCTCATACGTAACAGAACCACGTTCCGGACACGCTAGAACCACATCCTGGACAGACTGGAACCACCTGCCGAGCTCGCCGGAACCACCTGCTCGACTGGCAGGACAATCGTGCCGGACACGCCAAAAGGAACTGCCGGCTACACCAGAACCACTTAACCGACACTCCAGAATCACCTGCCTGGCATGCCAGAACCACCTCTCAGACGTGCTAGAAGCACGTGCCAGACATGCCGGAACGACCTACGGGACAGACCGGAACCACCTGCCTGACATGCCGGAACCACCTGCTGAGCACGCCAGAGCCACCTGCTCCCCTTGCCGGAACCACCTGCCAGACAGGCCAAAATCAACAGCTGGCTGTGCGAGAACCACCTGGGGGACAGTCCAGAATCACCTGCCAGCCATGGCGGAACCACCTCTCAGACGTACCAGAACCACATGCCGGACAATCTGGAAACTCGTACTGGACAGACTGGAACCACCTGCCGGCCAAGCCTGAACCACCTGCCGAGCACGACGGAACCACCTGCCGGACACGCCAAAATCACCTGCGGGCTACTCCACAACCACTTGGAGGACTCTCCGGGATGACCTGCCGGGCATGCTGGAACCACCTCTCAGACGCGCCAGAACCATGTGGCAGAGAGTCCAGAATCACCTGTTGGGCATGTGGAACCACCTCTGAGACGTACCAGAACCACCTGCCGGACACGCCAAAATCACCTGCCGGCGACGCCAGAACCACTTGGCGGACACTCCGGAATCACCTGCCAGGCATGCCAGCACAACCTCTCAGAAGTGCCAGAAGCACGTGCCGGACAGGCCGGAACCATCTCCCGGACAGACTGGAACCACAGGAAACACTCGCCGGAACCACCTGCTTGACTCACCGGTCCCACCTGCAGGACACACCAAAATCACCTGCCCGCTACACCAGAACCACTTGGGGGACAAGCCGGAATCACGTGAAGGGCATGCCGGCACAACCTCACAGACGTGCCAGAACCTCCTGCCGGACACCTCAGAACCACCTGCCAGACAGACTGCAACCACCTGCCGGACACGCGGGAACCACCGGCTCGACCCGCCGGAACCACTGCCAGACATGCAAAATCACCTGCCGGCTACACCACAACCACTTGGCGAACACTCCGGAATCACCTGCCGGGCATGCCCGAACCACCTCTCAGACATGCCAGAACCACGTGCCAATGACACCAGAAGCACCTGCCGAGCATGCCGGAACCACCTGCTCGACTCGCCAGAACCACCTGCCAGTCATGCAAAAATCACCTGCCGGCTTCGCCACAACCAGTTGGTGAACACTTCTCTATCACCTGCCGGGCTTGCTGGAACCACCTGCCGGTCATGTCAAAATCACCTGCCAACTACGCCAGAACCACTTGTCGACACTGCGGAAACACCTGTCGGGCCGGCCAGAACTACATCTCAGACGTGCCAGAACCTTGTGCGTGTGATGCAGGAACCACACCCCGAACAGACGGAAACCACCTGCCAGACCCGCCTGAACCACCTGCCGAGCACGCCGGAGCCACCTGTTCGACTCACCGGAAGCACCTGCCAGACAGGCCAAAATCAACAGCTGGCTATGCGAGAAGCATCTGGCGGACAGTCCGGAATCACCTGCCGGGCATGCAGGAACCACCTCTCAGATGTAACGGAACCACGAGCCGGACACGCTGGAACCACGTCCTGGACAGACTGGAACCACCTGCCGAGCACTCCGGAACCACCTGCTCGACTCGCACGACCCACGTGCTGGACACGCCAAAATGAACTTTCGGCTACACCAGAACCACTTACCCGACCCTCCAGAATCACCTGCCTGGCATGCCAGAACCACCTCTCACACGTTCCAGAAGCACGTGCCGGACATGCCGGAACGACCTATCGGACAGAACGGAACCACCTGCCAGACACGCCGGAACCACCTGCTGAACACGCCACAGCCACCTGCTCGACTCGCCGGATCCACCGGCCGGACAGGCCAATATCAACTGCTGGCTATGCCAGAACCACCTGGGGGACAGTCCGGAATCACCTGCCAGCCATGGCGGAACCACCTCTCAGACGTACAAGAACCGCGTGCCGGACAAGCTGGAAACACTTACTGGACAGACTGGAACCACCTGCCGGCCACGCCTGAACCACCTGCCGAGCACGATGGAACCACCTGCCGGACACTCCAAAATCACCTGCGGGCTACACCAGAACCACTTGGAGAACTCTCCGGGATGAACAGCCGGGCATGCTGGAACCACGTCTCAGACGTACCAGAAGCACGGGGCGGACACCCCAGCACCACCTGCCGGACAGACCGCAACCACGTGCCGGACAGGCCGGAACCACTGGCTCGACCCGCCAGAACCACCGCCGGATATGCAAAATCACCTGCCGGCTACGCCAGAACCACTTGGCGAAAACTCCGGCATCACCTGCCGGGCATGCCGGAACCACCTCTCAGACATGCCAGAACCACATGCCAATGACCCTGGAAGCACCTGCCGAGCACGCCGGAACCACCTGCTCGAATCGCCGGAACCACCTGCCGGACACGCCAAAATCACCTGCCGGCAACGCCACAACCACTCGGCAGACACTCCGGTATCAGCTGCCGGGCATGCCGGAACCACCTGCTGAACACGCCACAGCCACCTGCTCGACTCGCCGGATCCACCGTCCGGACAGGCCAATATCAACTGCTGGCTATGCCAGAACCACCTGGGGGACAGTCCGGAATCACCTGCCAGCCATGGCGGAACCACCTCTCAGACGTACAAGAACCACGTGCCGGACAAGCTGGAAACACTGGACTGACTGGAACCACCTGCCGGCCATGCCTGAACCACCTGCCGAGCACGATGGAACCACCTGCCGGACACGCCAAAATCAACTGCGGAGTACACCAGAAACAATTGGAGAACTCTCCGGGATGACCTGCCTGGCATGCCGGAACCACCTCTCAGACATGCCAGAACCACGTGCCAATGACCCCGGAAGCACCTGCCGAGCACGCCGGAACCACCTGCTCGACTCGCCAGAACCACCTGCCGGACACGCCAAAATCACCTGCCGGCTACGCCACAACCACTCGGCAGGCACTCCGGTATCAGCTGCCGGGCATGCCGGAACCACCTCTCAGAGGTGCCAGAACCACATGCCGGAGAGACTGGAAGCAAGTGCCGAGCTCGCCGGAAACACCTGCTGGACATGCCGGAACCACCTGCCTGACAGTCCAAAATCATATGCCGGCTATGCCAAAACCACTTGGTGGACGCTCCAGAATCACCTGGAGGGCATGCCGGAACCACGTCATGGACAGACTGCAAACACCAGCCGGACACGCCAGAACCACCTTCTCGACTCGCCAGAACCACATGCCGGACACGCCAAAATCACCTGCCGGCTACGCCAGAACCACTCGGCAGAGACTCAGGAACCACCTCCAGGACAGACCGGAATCACCTCCCGGACACGCCGGAACCACCTGCTCGACTCGCCAGAACCACCTGCCGGACACGCCAAAATCACCTGCCGGCTACGCCAGAACCACTCTGCAGAGACTCCGGAACCACCTCCAGGACAGACCGGAATCACCTGCCGGACACGCCGGGACCACCTGCTTGACTCGCCAGAACCACCTGCCGGACACGCAAAAATCACCAGCCGGCTACTCCACAACCACTTGTCGGACACTCCAGAATCACCTGCCGGGCATGTTGGAACCACCTCTCAGAGGTGCCTCAACAACATGCTGGAGACTGCGGAAGCACCTGCTGAGAATGCCGGAAGTTCCTTATCCACTCCACAGAACCACCTGCTGGACACGCCAAAATCACCTGCCGGCTACGCCACAACCAGTTGGTGAACACTTCGGAATCAACTGCCGGGCTTGCTGGAAGCACCTGCCGGTCACGCCAATATCACCTGCCAGCTACGCCAGAACCGCTTGGCGGACACTCCGGAAACACCTGTCGGGCCTGCCAGAACCACATCTCAGACGTGCCAGAACCATGTGCCCGAGATGCCGGAACCACACCCCGAACAGACTGAAACCACCTGCCAGACGCGCCTGAACCCCCTGCCGAGCACACTGGAACCACCTGCTCGACTCGCCGGAACCACCTACCTGACACGCAAAAACCACCGGCCGGGTATGCCAGAACCACTTGGTGGTCACTCCGGAATCATCTGCCAGACATGCCAGAAGCAGCTCTCAGACACACCAGAACAACCTGCCGGAGACGCCAGAAGCACCTGCTGAGCATGCCTGAGCCACCTGCTCGACTCGCAAGAAACACCTGCCGGACACGCCAAAATCACCTGCCTGCTAAACCAGAAGCACTTGGCAGACAAGCCGGAATCACGTGAAGGGCATGCCGTCACAATCTCTCAGACGTGCCAGAACCTCGTGCTGGACACCCCAGAACACCCTGCCGGACAGACCGGAACCACCTGCCGGACACGCCGGAACCACCGGCGCGACTCGCCGCAACCACCCTCGGACATGCAAAATCACCTGCCGGCTACGCCAGAAACACTTGGCGAACACACCGGAATCACCTGCCGGGCATGTCGGAAGCACCTCTCAGACATGTCAGAACCACGTGCCAAGGACACCGGAAGCACCTGCCTAGCACGCCGGAACCACCTGCTCGACTCGCCAGAACCACCTGCCGCACACGCCAAAATCACCTGCCAGGTATGCCAGAACCACTTTTTGGACACTCCGAAATCATCTGCCGGACATGCCAGAACCAGCTCTCAGACACACCAGAACCACATGCCGGACACGCCGGAAGCACCTGCTGAGCATGCCTGAGCCACCTGCTCGACTCGCAAGAAACACCTGCCGGACACGCCAAAATCACCTGCCGAGTACGCCAGAACCACTTGGCGGACACTCCGGAATCACAGGTCGGGCATGTCGGAACCACCTCTCAGACTTGCCAGAACCATGTTCCGGACACGCCGGTACCACCTGCCGAGTATGCCGGAACCACCTGATCCACTCCCGAGGACCACCTGCTGGACACGCCAAAATCACCTGCTGGCTACGCCAGAACCACTCGGCAGACACTCCGGAATAACCTGCCGGGCATGCCGGAACCACCTCTTAGACATGCCAGAAGGACGTGTCGGACACGCCGGAAACACCTACCGGACAGACCGGAACCACCTGCCAGACATCCCGGAAACACATGCCAAGCACGCCGGAGCCGCCTGCTCGATAGGCCGGAACCACCTGCCAGACAGGGCAAAATCAACAGCTGGCTATGCTAAACCACCTGGCGGACAGTCCAAAATCACCTGCCTGGCATGCAGGAAACACCTCTCAGACGTAACAGAACCACGTTCCGGACACGCTGGAACCACATCCTGGACAGACTGGAACCACCTGCCGAGCTCGCCGGAACCACCTGCTCGACTGGCAGGACAATCGTGCCGGACACGCCAAAAGGAACTGCCGGCTACACCAGAACCACTTAACCGACACTCCAGAATCACCTGCCTGGCATGCCAGAACCACCTCTCAGACGTGCCAGAAGCACGTGCCGGACATGCCGGTACGACCTACGGGACAGACCGGAACCACCTGCCTGACATGCCGGAACCACCTGCCGAGCACACCAGAGCCACCTGCTCCCCTTGCCGGAACCACCTGCCAGACAGGCCAAAATCAACAGCTGGCTGTGCGAGAACCACCTGGGGGACAGTCCGGAATCACCTGCCAGCCATGGCGGAACCACCTCTCAGACGTACCAGAACCACGTGCCGGACAATCTGGAAACACGTACTGGACAGACTGGAACCACCTGCCGGCCACGCCTGAACCACCTGCCGAGCACGACGGAACCACCTGCCGGACACGCCAAAATCACCTGCGGGCTACTCCACAACCACTTGGAGGACTCTCCGGGATGACCTGCCGGGCATGCTGGAACCACCTCTCAGACGCGCCAGAACCATGTGGCAGAGAGTCCGGAATCACCTGTTGGGCAAGTGGAACCACCTCTGAGACGTACCAGAACCAACTGCCGGACACGCCAAAATCACCTGCTGGCTACGCCAGACCACTTGGCGGACACTCCGGAATCAGCTGCCGGGCATGCCAGCACAACCTCTCAGAAGTGCCAGAAGCACGTGCCGGACAGGCTGGAACCATCTCCCGGACAGACTGGAACCACAGGAAGCACTCGCCGGAACCACCTGCTTGACTCACCGGTCCCACCTGCAGGACACACCAAAATCACCTGCCCGCTACACCAGAACCACGTGGGGCACAAGCCGGAATCACGTGAAGGGCATGCCGGCACAACCTCACAGACGTGCCAGAACCTCCTGCCGGACACCTCAGAACCACCTGCCAGACAGACTGCAACCACCTGCCGGACACGCGGGAACCACCGGCTCGACCCGCCGGAACCCCTGCCAGACATGCAAAATCACCTGCCGGCTACACCAGAACCACTTGGCAAACACTCCAGAATCACCTGCCTGGCATGCCAGAACCACCTCTCACACATTCCAGAAGCACGTGCCGGACATGCCTGAACGACCTATCGGACAGAACGGAACCACCTGCCAGACACGCCGGAACCACCTGCTGAACACGCCACAGCCACCTGCTCGACTCGCCGGATCCACCGGCCGGACAGGCCAATATCAACTGCTGGCTATGCCAGAACCACCTGGGGGACAGTCCGGAATCACCTGCCAGCCATGGCGGAACCACCTCTCAGACGTACAAGAACCACGTGCCGGACAAGCTGGAAACACTTACTGGACAGACTGGAACCACCTGCCGGCCACGCCTGAACCACCTGCCGAGCACGATGGAACCACCTGCCGGACACGCCAAAATCACCTGCGGGGTACACCAGAACCACTTGGAGAACTCTCCGGGATGACCTGCCGGGCATGCTGGAACCACCTCTCAGACGTACCAGAAGCACGTGGCGGACACCCCAGCACCACCTGCCGGACAGACCGCAACCACCTGCCGGACAGGCCGGAACCACCGGCTCGACCCGCCGGAACCACCGCCGGAAATGCAAAATCACCTGCCGGCTACGCCAGAACCACTTGGCGAACACTCCGGAATCACCTGCCGGGCATGCCGGAACCACGTCTCAGACATGCCAGAACCACGTGCCAGTGACCCCGGAAGCACCTGCCGAGCACGCCGGAACCACCTGCTCGGCTCGCCAGAACCACCTGCCGGACACGCCAAAATCACCTGCCGGCTACGCCACAACCACTCGGCAGGCACTCCGGTATCAGCTGCCGGGCATGCCGGAACCACCTCTCAGAGGTGCCAGAACCACATGCCGGAGAGACTGGAAGCAACTGCCGAACTCGCCGGAAACACCTGCTGGACATGCCGGAACCACCTGCCTGACATTCCAAAATCATATGCCGGCAATGCCAAAACCACTTGGTGGACACTCCAGAATCACCTGGAGGGCATGCCGGAACCACGTCATGGACAGACTGCAAACACCTGCCGGACACGCCAGAACCACCTTCTCGACTCGCCAGAACCACCTGCCGGACACGCCAAAATCACCTGCCGGCTACGCCACAACCAGTTGGTGAACACTTCGGAATCACCTGCCGCGCTTGCCGGAACCACCTGCCGGTCACGCCAAAATCACCTGCCGGCTACGCCAGAACCAGTTGGTGAACACTTCGGAATCACCTGCCGCGCTTGCCAGAACCACCTGCCGGTCACGCCAAAATCACCTGCCGGCTACGCCACAACCAGTTGGTGAACACTTCGGAATCACCTGCCGCGCTTGCCAGAACCACCTGCCGGTCACGCCAAAATCACCTGCCGGCTACGCCAGAACCACTCGGCAGAGACTCCGGAACCACCTCCAGGAGAGACCGGAATCACCTGCCGGACACGCCGGAACCACCTGCTCGACTCGCCAGAACCACCTGCCGGACACGCCAAAATCACCTGCCGGCTACGCCAGAACCACTGGGCAGAGACTCCGGAACCACCTCCAGGACAGACCGGAATCACCTGCCGGACACGCCGGGACCACCTGCTTGACTCGCGAGAACCACCTGCCGGACACGCCAAAATCACCAGCCGGCTACTCCACAACCACTTGTCGGACACTCCAGAATCACCTGCCGGGCATGTTGGAACCACCTCTCAGAGGTGCCACAACAACATGCTGGAGACTGCGGAAGCACCTGCTGAGAAGGCCGGAAGTTCCTGATCCACTCCACAAAACCACCTGCTGGACACGCCAAAATCACCTGCCGGCTACGCCACAACCAGTTGGTGAACACTTCGGAATCAACTGCCGGGCTTGCTGGAAGCACCTGCCGGTCACGCCAATATCACCTGTCAGGTACGCCAGAACCGCTTGGCGGACACTCCGGAAACACCTGTCGGGCCTGCCAGAACCACATCTCAGACGTGCCAGAACCATGTGCCCGAGATGCCGGAACCACACCCCGAACAGACTGAAACCACCTGCCAGACCCGCCTGAACCACCTGCCGAGCACACTGGAACCACCTGCTCGACTCGCCGGAACCACCTACCTGACACGCAAAAACCACCGGCCGGGTATGCCAGAACCACTTGGTGGTCACTCCGGAATCATCTGCCAGACATGCCAGAAGCAGCTCTCAGACACACCAGAACAACCTGCCGGAGACGCCAGAAGCACCTGCTGAGCATGCCTGAGCCACCTGCTCGACTCGCAAGAAACACCTGCCAGACACGCCAAAATCACCTGCCTGCTACACCAGAAGCACTTGGCAGACAAGCCAGAATCACGAGAAGGGCATGCCGTCACAATCTCTCAGACGTGCCAGAACCTCATGCTGGACACCCCAGAACACCCTGCCGGACAGACCGGAACCACCTGCCGGACACGCCGGAACCACCGGCGCGACTCGCCGCAACCACCCCCGGACATGCAAAATCACCTGCCGGCTACGCCAGAAACACTTGGCGAACACACCGGAATCCCCTGCCGGGCATGTCGGAAGCACCTCTCAGACATGTCAGAACCACGTGCCAAGGACACCGGAAGCACCTGCCGAGCACGCCGGAACCACCTGCTCGACTCGCCAGAACCACCTGCCGCACACGCCAAAATCACCTGCCAGGTATGCCAGAACCACTTTTTGGACACTCCGAAATCATCTGCCGGACATGCCAGAACCAGCTCTCAGACACACCAGAACCACATGCCGGACACGCCGGAAGCACCTGCTGAGCATGCCTGAGCCACCTGCTCGACTCGCAAGAAACACCTGCCGGACACGCCAAAATCACCTGCCGAGTACGCCAGAACCACTTGGCGGACACTCCGGAATCACAGGTCGGGCATGTCGGAACCACCTCTCAGACTTGCCAGAACCATGTTCCGGACACACCGGTACCACCTGCCGAGTATGCCGGAACCACCTGATCCACTCCCGAGGACCACCTGCTGGACACGCCAAAATCACCTGCTGGCTACGCCAGAACCACTCGGCAGACACTCCGGAATAAGCTGCCGGGCATGCCGGAACCACCTCTTAGACATGCCAGAAGGACGTGTCGGACACGCCGGAAACACCTACCGGACAGACCGGAACCACCTGCCAGACATCCCGGAAACACATGCCGAGCACGCCGGAGCCGCCTGCTCGACAGGCCGGAACCACCTGCCAGACAGGCCAAAATCAACAGCTGGCTATGCTAGAACCACCTGGCGGACAGTCCAAAATCACCTGCCTGGCATGCAGGAAACACCTCTCAGACGTAACAGAACCACGTTCCGGACACGCTGGAACCACATCCTGGACAGACTGGAACCACCTGCCGAGCTCGCCGGAACCACCTGCTCGACTGGCAGGACAATCGTGCCGGACACGCCAAAAGGAACTGCCGGCTACACCAGAACCACTTAACCGACACTCCAGAATCACCTGCCTGGCATGCCAGAACCACCTCTCAGACGTGCCAGAAGCACGTGCCGGACATGCCGGTACGACCTACGGGACAGACCGGAACCACCTGCCTGACATGCCGGAACCACCTGCCGAGCACACCAGAGCCACCTGCTCCCCTTGCCGGAACCACCTGCCAGACAGGCCAAAATCAACAGCTGGCTGTGCGAGAACCACCTAGGGGACAGTCCGGAATCACCTGCCAGCCATGGCGGAACCACCTCTCAGACGTACCAGAACCACGTGCCGGACAATCTGGAAACACGTACTGGACAGACTGGAACCACCTGCCGGCCACGCCTGAACCACCTGCCGAGCACGACGGAACCACCTGCCGGACACGCCAAAATCACCTGCGGGCTACTCCACAACCACTTGGAGGACTCTCCGGGATGACCTGCCGGGCATGCTGGAACCACCTCTCAGACGCGCCAGAACCATGTGGCAGAGAGTCCGGAATCACCTGTTGGGCAAGTGGAACCACCTCTGAGACGTACCAGAACCAACTGCCGGACACGCCAAAATCACCTGCCGGCTACGCCAGAACCACTTGGCGGACACTCCGGAATCACCTGCCGGGCATGCCAGCACAACCTCTCAGAAGTGCCAGAAGCACGTGCCGGACAGGCTGGAACCATCTCCCGGACAGACTGGAACCACAGGAAGCACTCGCCGGAACCACCTGCTTGACTCACCGGTCCCACCTGCAGGACACACCAAAATCACCTGCCCGCTACACCAGAACCACGTGGGGCACAAGCCAGAATCACGTGAAGGGCATGCCGGCACAACCTCACAGACGTGCCAGAACCTCCTGCCGGACACCTCAGAACCACCTGCCAGACAGACTGCAACCACCTGCCGGACACGCGGGAACCACCGGCTCGACCCGCCGGAACCCCTGCCAGACATGCAAAATCACCTGCCGGCTACACCAGAACCACTTGGCAAACACTCCAGAATCACCTGCCTGGCATGCCAGAACCACCTCTCACACGTTCCAGAAGCACGTGCCGGACATGCCTGAACGACCTATCGGACAGAACGGAACCACCTGCCAGACACGCCGGAACCACCTGCTGAACACGCCACAGCCACCTGCTCGACTCGCCGGATCCACCGGCCGGACAGGCCAATATCAACTGCTGGCTATGCCAGAACCACCTGGGGGACAGTCCGGAATCACCTGCCAGCCATGGCGGAACCACCTCTCAGACGTACAAGAACCACGTGCCGGACAAGCTGGAAACACTTACTGGACAGACTGGAACCACCTGCCGGGCACGCCTGAACCACCTGCCGAGCACGATGGAACCACCTGCCGGACACGCCAAAATCACCTGCGGGGTACACCAGAACCACTTGGAGAACTCTCCGGGATGACCTGCCGGGCATGCTGGAACCACCTCTCAGACGTACCAGAAGCACGTGGCGGACACCCCAGCATCACCTGCCGGACAGACCGCAACCACCTGCCGGACAGGCCGGAACCACCGGCTCGACCCGCCGGAACCACCGCCGGAAATGCAAAATCACCTGCCGGCTACGCCAGAACTACTTGGCGAACACTCCGGAATCACCTGCCGGGCATGCCGGAACCACGTCTCAGACATGCCAGAACCACGTGCCAATGACCCCGGAAGCACCTGCCGAGCACGCCGGAACCACCTGCTCGGCTCGCCAGAACCACCTGCCGGACACGCCAAAATCACCTGCCGGCTACGCCACAACCACTCGGCAGGCACTCCGGTATCAGCTGCCGGGCATGCCGGAACCACCTCTCAGAGGTGCCAGAACCACATGCCGGAGAGACTGGAAGCAACTGCCGAACTCGCCGGAAACACCTGCTGGACATGCCGGAACCACCTGCCTGACATTCCAAAATCATATGCCGGCAATGCCAAAAGCACTTGGTGGACACTCCAGAATCACCTGGAGGGCATGCCGGAACCACGTCATGGACAGACTGCAAACACCTGCCGGACACGCCAGAACCACCTTCTCGACTCGCCAGAACCACCTGCCGGACACGCCAAAATCACCTGCTGGCTACGCCACAACCAGTTGGTGAACACTTCGGAATCACCTGCCGCGCTTGCCGGAACCACCTGCCGGTCACGCCAAAATCACCTGCCGGCTACGCCAGAACCACTCGGCAGAGACTCCGGAACCACCTCCAGGAGAGACCGGAATCACCTGCCGGACACGCCGGAACCACCTGCTCGACTCGCCAGAACCACCTGCCGGACACGCCAAAATCACCTGCCGGCTACGCCAGAACCACTGGGCAGAGACTCCGGAACCACCTCCAGGACAGACCGGAATCACCTGCCGGACACGCCGGGACCACCTGCTTGACTCGCGAGAACCACCTGCCGGACACGCCAAAATCACCAGCCGGCTACTCCACAACCACTTGTCGGACACTCCAGAATCACCTGCCGGGCATGTTGGAACCACCTCTCAGAGGTGCCACAACAACATGCTGGAGACTGCGGAAGCACCTGCTGAGAAGGCCGGAAGTTCCTGATCCACTCCACAAAACCACCTGCTGGACACGCCAAAATCACCTGCTGGCTACGCCACAACCAGTTGGTGAACACTTCGGAATCAACTGCCGGGCTTGCTGGAAGCACCTGCCGGTCACGCCAATATCACCTGCCAGGTACGCCAGAACCGCTTGGCGGACACTCCGGAAACACCTGTCGGGCCTGCCAGAACCACATCTCAGACGTGCCAGAACCATGTGCCTGAGATGCCGGAACCACACCCCGAACAGACTGAAACCACCTGCCAGACCCGCCTGAACCACCTGCCGAGCACACTGGAACCACCTGCTCGACTCGCCGGAACCACCTACCTGACACGCAAAAACCACCGGCCGGGTATGCCAGAACCACTTGGTGGTCACTCCGGAATCATCTGCCAGACATGCCAGAAGCAGCTCTCAGACACACCAGAACAACCTGCCGGAGACGCCAGAAGCACCTGCTGAGCATGCCTGAGCCACCTGCTCGACTCGCAAGAAACACCTGCCAGACACGCCAAAATCACCTGCCTGCTACACCAGAAGCACTTGGCAGACAAGCCAGAATCACGAGAAGGGCATGCCGTCACAATCTCTCAGACGTGCCAGAACCTCATGCTGGACACCCCAGAACACCCTGCCGGACAGACCGGAAGCACCTGCCGGACACGCCGGAACCACCGGCGCGACTCGCCGCAACCACCCCCGGACATGCAAAATCACCTGCCGGCTACGCCAGAAACACTTGGCGAACACACCGGAATCACCTGCCGGGCATGTCGGAAGCACCTCTCAGACATGTCAGAACCACGTGCCAAGGACACCGGAAGCACCTGCCGAGCACGCCGGAACCACCTGCTCGACTCGCCAGAACCACCTGCCGCACACGCCAAAATCACCTGCCAGGTATGCCAGAACCACTTTTTGGACACTCCGAAATCATCTGCCGGACATGCCAGAACCAGCTCTCAGACACACCAGAACCACATGCCGGACACGCCGGAAGCACCTGCTGAGCATGCCTGAGCCACCTGCTCGACTCGCAAGAAACACCTGCCGGACACGCCAAAATCACCTGCCGAGTACGCCAGAACCACTTGGCGGACACTCCGGAATCACAGGTCAGGCATGCCAGAACCACCTCTCAGACTTGCCAGAACCATGTTCCGGACACGCCGGTACCACCTGCCGAGTATGCCGGAACCACCTGATCCACTCCCGAGGACCACCTGCTGGACACGCCAAAATCACCTGCTGGCTACGCCAGAACCACTCGGCAGACACTCCGGAATAACCTGCCAGGCATGCCGGAACCACCTCTTAGACATGCCAGAAGGACGTGTCGGACACGCCGGAAACACCTACCGGACAGACCGGAACCACCTGCCAGACATCCAGGAACCACCTGCCGAGCACGCCGGAGCTGCGTGCACGATAGGCCGGAACCACCTGCCAGACAGGCCAAAATCAACAGCTGGCTATGCTAGAAACACCTGGCGGACAGTCCAAAATCACCTGCCTGGCATGCAGGAACCACCTCTCAGACGTAACAGAACCACGTTCCGGACACGCTGGAACCACATCCTGGACAGACTGGAACCACCTGCCGAGCTCGCCGGAACCACCTGCTCGACTGGCAGGACAATCGTGCCGGACACGCCAAAAGGAACTGCCGGCTACACCAGAACCACTTAACCGACACTCCAGAATCACCTGCCTGGCATGCCAGAACCACCTCTCAGACGTGCCAGAAGCACGTGCCGGACATGCCGGAACGACCTACGGGACAGACCGGAACCACCTGCCTGACATGCCGGAACCACCTGCCGAGCACGCCAGAGCCACCTGCTCCCCTTGCCGGAACCACCTGCCAGACAGGCCAAAATCAACAGCTGGCTGTGCGAGAACCACCTGGGGGACAGTCCGGAATCACCTGCCAGCCATGGCGGAACCACCTCTCAGACGTACCAGAACCACGTGCCGGACAATCTGGAAACACGTACTGGACAGACTGGAACCACCTGCCGGCCACGCCTGAACCACCTGCCGAGCACGACGGAACCACCTGCCGGACACGCCAAAATCACCTGCGGGCTACTCCACAACCACTTGGAGGACTCTCCGGGATGACCTGCCGGGCATGCTGGAACCACCTCTCAGACGCGCCAGAACCATGTGGCAGACAGTCCGGAATCACCTGTTGGGCATGTGGAACCACCTCTGAGACGTACCAGAACCACCTGCCGGACACGCCAAAATCACCTGCCGGCTACGCCAGAACCACTTGGCGGACACTCCGGAATCACCTGCCGGGCATGCCAGCACAACCTCTCAGAAGTGCCAGAAGCACGTGCCGGACAGGCCGGAACCATCTCCCGGACAGACTGGAACCACAGGAAACACTCGCCGGAACCACCTGCTTGACTCACCGGTCCCACCTGCAGGACACACCAAAATCACCTGCCCGCTACACCAGAACCACTTGGCGCACAAGCCGGAATCACGTGAAGGGCATGCCGGCACAACCTCACAGACGTGCCAGAACCTCCTGCCGGACACCTCAGAACCACCTGCCAGACAGACTGCAACCACCTGCCGGACACGCGGGAACCACCGGCTCGACCCGCCGGAACCACTGCCAGACATGCAAAATCACCTGCCGGCTACACCAGAACCACTTGGCAAACACTCCGGAATCACCTGAAGGGCATGCCGGAACCACCTCTCAGACATGCCAGAACCACGTGCCAATGACACCAGAAGCACCTGCCGAGCATGCCGGAACCACCTGCTCGACTCGCCAGAACCACCTGCCAGTCATGCAAAAATCACCTGCCGGCTTCGCCACAACCAGTTGGTGAACACTTCCCCATCACCTGCCGGGCTTGCTGGAACCACCTGCCGGTCACGTCAAAATCGCCTGCCAACTACGCCAGAACCACTTGTCGACACTGCGGAAACACCTGTCGGGCCGGCCAGAACTACATCTCAGACGTGCCAGAACCTTGTGCGTGTGATGCCGGAACCACACCCCGAACAGACGGAAACCACCTGCCAGACCCGTCTGAACCAACTGCCGAGCACGCCGGAGCCACCTGTTCGACTCACTGGAAGCACCTGCCAGACAGGCCAAAATCAACAGCTGGCTATGCGAGAACCATCTGGCGGACAGTCCGGAATCACCTGCCGGGCATGCAGGAACCACCTCTCAGATGTAACGGAACCACGAGCCGGACACGCTGGAACCACGTCCTGGACAGACTGGAACCACCTGCCGAGCACTCCGGAACCACCTGCTCGACTCGCACGACCCACGTGCTGGACACGCCAAAATGAACTTTCGGCTACACCAGAACCACTTACCCGACACTCCAGAATCACCTGCCTGGCATGCCAGAACCACCTCTCACACGTTCCAGAAGCACGTGCCGGACATGCCGGAACGACCGATCGGACAGAACGGAACCACCTGCCAGACACGCCGGAACCACCTGCTGAACACGCCACAGCCACCTGCTCGACTCGCCGGATCCACCGGCCGGACAGGCCAATATCAACTGCTGGCTATGCCAGAACCACCTGGGGGACAGTCCGGAATCACCTGCCAGCCATGGCGGAACCACCTCTCAGACGTACAAGAACCACGTGCCGGACAAGCTGGAAACACTTACTGGACAGACTGGAACCACCTGCCGGCCACGCCTGAACCACCTGCCGAGCACGATGGAACCACCTGCCGGACACGCCAAAATCACCTGCGGGGTACACCAGAACCACTTGGAGAACTCTCCGGGATGACCTGCCGGGCATGCTGGAACCACCTCTCAGACGTACCAGAAGCACGTGGCGGACACCCCAGCACCACCTGCCGGACAGACCGCAACCACCTGCCGGACAGGCCGGAACCACCGGCTCGACCCGACGGAACCACCGCCAGACATGCAAAATCACCTGCCGGCTACGCCAGAACCACTTGGCGAACACTCCGGAATCACCTGCCGGGCATGCCGGAACCACCTCTCAGACATGCCAGAACCACGTGCCAATGACCCCGGAAGCACCTGTCGAGCACCCCGGAACCACCTGCTCGACTCGCCAGAACCACCTGCCGGACACGCCAAAATCACCTGCCGGCTACGCCACAACCACTCGGCAGGCACTCCGGTATCAGCTGCCGGGCATGCCGGAACCACCTCTCAGAGGTGCCAGAACCACATGCCGGAGAGACTGGAAGCAACTGCCGAACTCGCCGGAAACACCTGCTGGACATGCCGGAACCACCTGCCTGACAGTCCAAAATCATATGCCGGCTATGCCAAAACCACTTGGTGGACGCTCCAGAATCTCCTGGAGGGCATGCCGGAACCACGTCATGGACAGACTGCAAACACCTGCCAGACACGCCAGAACCACCTTCTCGAGTCGCCAGAACCACCTGCCGGCCACGCCAAAATCACCTGCCGGCTACGCCACAACCAGTTGGTGAACACTTCGGAATCACCTGCCGCGCTTGCCGGAACCAGCTGCCGGTCACGCCAAAATCACCTGCCGGCTACGCCAGAACCACTCGGCAGAGACTCCGGAACCACCTCCAGGACAGACCAGAATCACCTGCCGGACACGCCGGAACCACCTGCTCGACTCGCCAGAGCCACCTGCCGGACACGCCAAAATCACCTGCCGGCTACGCCAGAACCACTCGGCAGAGACTCCGGAACCACCTCCAGGACAGACCGGAATCACCTGCCGGACACGCCGGGACCACCTGCTTGACTCGCCAGAACCACCTGCCGGACACGCCAAAATCACCAGCCGGCTACTCCACAACCACTTGTCGAACACTCCAGAATCACCTGCCGGGCATGTTGGAAGCACCTCTCAGACGCGCCAGAACCATGTGGCAGAGAGTCCGGAATCACCTGTTGGGCATGTGGAACCACCTCTGAGACGTACCAGAACCACCTGCCGGACACGCCAAAATCACCTGCCGGCTATGCCAGAACCACTTGGCGGACACTCCGGAATCACCTGCCGGGCATGCCAGAACCAGCTCTCAGAAACACCAGAACCACATGCTGGACACGCCGGAAGCACCTGCTGAGCATGCCTGAGCCACCTGCTCGACTCGCAAGAAACACCTGCCGGACACGCCAAAATCACCTGCCGAGTACGCCAGAACCACTTGGCGGACACTCCGGAATCACAGGTCAGGCATGCCAGAACCACCTCTCAGACTTGCCAGAACCATGTTCCGGACACGCCGGTACCACCTGCCGAGTATGCCGGAACCACCTGATCCACTCCCGAGGACCACCTGCTGGACACGCCAAAATCACCTGCTGGCTACGCCAGAACCACTCGGCAGACACTCCGGAATAACCTGCCAGGCATGCCGGAACCACCTATTAGACATGCCAGAAGGACGTGTCGGACACGCCGGAAACACCTACCGGACAGCCCGGAACCACCTGCCAGACATCCAGGAACCACCTGCCGAGCACGCCGGAGCTGCGTGCTCGATAGGCCGGAACCACCTGCCAGACAGGCCAATATCAACAGCTGGCTATGCTAGAAACACCTGGCGGACAGTCCAAAATCACCTGCCTGGCATGCAGGAACCACCTCTCAGACGTAACAGAACCACGTTCCGGACACGCTGGAACCACATCCTGGACAGACTGGAACCACCTGCCGAGCTCGCCGGAACCACCTGCTCGACTGGCAGGACAATCGTGCCGGACACGCCAAAAGGAACTGCCGGCTACACCAGAACCACTTAACCGACACTCCAGAATCACCTGCCTGGCATGCCAGAACCACCTCTCAGACGTGCCAGAAGCACGTGCCGGACATGCCGGAACGACCTACGGGACAGACCGGAACCACCTGCCTGACATGCCGGAACCACCTGCCGAGCACGCCAGAGCCACCTGCTCCCCTTGCCGGAACCACCTGCCAGACAGGCCAAAATCAACAGCTGGCTGTGCGAGAACCACCTGGGGGACAGTCCGGAATCACCTGCCAGCCATGGCGGAACCACCTCTCAGACGTACCAGAACCACGTGCCGGACAATCTGGAAACACGTACTGGACAGACTGGAACCACCTGCCGGCCACGCCTGAACCACCTGCCGAGCACGACGGAACCACCTGCCGGACACGCCAAAATCACCTGCGGGCTACTCCACAACCACTTGGAGGACTCTCCGGGATGACCTGCCGGGCATGCTGGAACCACCTCTCAGACGCGCCAGAACCATGTGGCAGACAGTCCGGAATCACCTGTTGGGCATGTGGAACCACCTCTGAGACGTACCAGAACCACCTGCCGGACACGCCAAAATCACCTGCCGGCTACGCCAGAACCACTTGGCGGACACTCCGGAATCACCTGCCGGGCATGCCAGCACAACCTCTCAGAAGTGCCAGAAGCACGTGCCGGACAGGCCGGAACCATCTCCCGGACAGACTGGAACCACAGGAAACACTCGCCGGAACCACCTGCTTGACTCACCGGTCCCACCTGCAGGACACACCAAAATCACCTGCCCGCTACACCAGAACCACTTGGCGCACAAGCCGGAATCACGTGAAGGGCATGCCGGCACAACCTCACAGACGTGCCAGAACCTCCTGCCGGACACCTCAGAACCACCTGCCAGACAGACTGCAACCACCTGCCGGACACGCGGGAACCACCGGCTCGACCCGCCGGAACCACTGCCAGACATGCAAAATCACCTGCCGGCTACACCAGAACCACTTGGCAAACACTCCGGAATCACCTGAAGGGCATGCCGGAACCACCTCTCAGACATGCCAGAACCACGTGCCAATGACACCAGAAGCACCTGCCGAGCATGCCGGAACCACCTGCTCGACTCGCCAGAACCACCTGCCAGTCATGCAAAAATCACCTGCCGGCTTCGCCACAACCAGTTGGTGAACACTTCCCCATCACCTGCCGGGCTTGCTGGAACCACCTGCCGGTCACGTCAAAATCACCTGCCAACTAGGCCAGAACCACTTGTCGACACTGCGGAAACACCTGTCGGGCCGGCCAGAACTACATCTCAGACGTGCCAGAACCCTGTGCCTCTGATGCCGGAACCACGCCCCGAACAGACGGAAACCACCTGCCAGACCCGCCTGAACCACCTGCCGAGCACGCCGGAGCCACCTGTTCGACTCACCTGAAGCACCTGCCAGACAGGCCAAAATCAACAGCTGGCTATGCGAGAACCATCTGGCGGACAGTCCGGAATCACCTGCCGGGCATGCAGGAACCACCTCTCAGATGTAACGGAACCACGAGCCGGACACGCTGGAACCACGTCCTGGACAGACTGGAACCACCTGCCGAGCACTCCGGAACCACCTGCTCGACTCGCACGACCCACATGCTGGACACGCCAAAATGAACTTTCGGCTACACCAGAACCACTTACCCGACACTCCAGAATCACCTGCCTGGCATGCCAGAACCACCTCTCACACGTTCCAGAAGCACGTGCCGGACATGCCGGAACGACCGATCGGACAGACGGAAACACCTGCCAGACACGCCGGAACCACCTGCTGAACACGCCACAGCCACCTGCTCGACTCGCCGGATCCACTGGCCGGACAGGCCAATATCAAATGCTGGCTATGCCAGAACCACCTGGGGACAGTCCGGAATCACCTGCCAGCCATGGCGGAACCACCTCTAAGACGTACAAGAACCACGTGCCGGACAAGCTGGAAACACTTACTGGACAGACTGGAACCACCTGCCGGCCACGCCTGAACCACCTGCCGAGCACGATGGAACCACCTGCCGGACACGCCAAAATCACCTGCGGGGAACACCAGAACCACTTGGAGAACTCTCCGGGATGACCTGCCGGGCATGCTGGAACCACCTCTCAGACGTACCAGAAGCACGTGGCGGACACCCCAGCACCACCTGCCGGACAGACCGCAACCACCTGCCGGACAGGCCGGAACCACCGGCTCGACCCGACGGAACCACCGCCGGACATGCAAAATCACCTGCCGGCTACGCCAGAACCACTTGGCGAACACTCCGGAATCACCTGCCGGGCATGCCGGAACCACCTCTCAGACATGCCAGAACCACGTGCCAATGACCCCGGAAGCACCTGTCGAGCACGCCGGAACCACCTGCTCGACTCGCCAGAACCACCTGCCGGACACGCCAAAATCACCTGCCGGCTACGCCACAACCACTCGGCAGGCACTCCGGTATCAGCTGCCGGGCATGCCGGAACCACCTCTCAGAGGTGCCAGAACCACATGCCGGAGAGACTGGAAGCAACTGCCGAACTCGCCGGAAACACCTGCTGGACATGCCGGAACCACCTGCCTGACAGTCCAAAATCATATGCCGGCTATGCCAAAACCACTTGGTGGACGCTCCAGAATCTCCTGGAGGGCATGCCGGAACCACGTCATGGACAGACTGCAAACACCTGCCAGACACGCCAGAACCACCTTCTCGAGTCGCCAGAACCACCTGCCGGACACGCCAAAATCACCTGCCGGCTACGCCACAACCAGTTGGTGAACACTTCGGAATCACCTGCTGCGCTTGCCGGAACCACCTGCCGGTCACGCCAAAATCACCTGCCGGCTACGCCAGAACCATTCGGCAGAGACTACGGAACCACCTCCAGGACAGACCAGAATCACCTGCCGGACATGCCGGAACCACCTGCTCGACTCGCCAGAGCCACCTGCCGGACACGCCAAAATCACCTGCCGGCTACGCCAGAACCACTCGGCAGAGACTCCGGAACCACCTCCAGGACAGACCGGAATCACCTGCCGGACACGCCGGGACCACCTGCTTGACTCGCCAGAACCACCTGCCGGACACGCCAAAATCACCTGCCGGCTATGCCAGAACCACTTGGCGGACACTCCGGAATCACCTGCCGGGCATGCCAGAACCAGCTCTCAGAAACACCAGAACCACATGCTGGACACGCCGGAAGCACCTGCTGAGCATGCCTGAGCCACCTGCTCGACTCGCAAGAAACACCTGCCGGACACGCCAAAATCACCTGCCGAGTACGCCAGAACCACTTGGCGGACACTCCGGAATCACAGGTCGGGCATGCCAGAACCACCTCTCAGACTTGCCAGAACCATGGTCCGGACACGCCGGTACCACCTGCCGAGTATGCCGGAACCACCTGATCCACTCCCGAGGACCACCTGCTGGACACGCCAAAATCACCTGCTGGCTACGCCAGAACCACTCGGCAGACACTCCGGAATAACCTGCCAGGCATGCCGGAACCACCTATTAGACATGCCAGAAGGACGTGTCGGACACGCCGGAAACACCTACCGGACAGACCGGAGCCACCTGCCAGACATCCAGGAACCACCTGCCGAGCACGCCGGAGCTGCGTGCTCGATAGGCCGGAACCACCTGCCAGACAGGCCAAAATCAACAGCTGGCTATGCTAGAAACACCTGGCGGACAGTCCAAAATCACCTGCCTGGCATGCAGGAACCACCTCTCAGACGTAACAGAACCACGTTCCGGACACGCTGGAACCACATCCTGGACAGACTGGAACCACCTGCCGAGCTCGCCGGAACCACCTGCTCGACTGGCAGGACAATCGTGCCGGACACGCCAAAAGGAACTGCCGGCTACACCAGAACCACTTAACCGACACTCCAGAATCACCTGCCTGGCATGCCAGAACCACCTCTCAGACGTGCCAGAAGCACGTGCCGGACATGCCGGAACGACCTACGGGACAGACCGGAACCACCTGCCTGACATGCCGGAACCACCTGCCGAGCACGCCAGAGCCACCTGCTCCCCTTGCTGGAACCACCTGCCAGACAGGCCAAAATCAACAGCTGGCTGTGCGAGAACCACCTGGGGGACAGTCCGGAATCACCTGCCAGCCATGGCGGAACCACCTCTCAGACGTACCAGAACCACGTGCCGGACAATCTGGAAACACGTACTGGACAGACTGGAACCACCTGCCGGCCACGCCTGAACCACCTGCCGAGCGCGACGGAACCACCTGCCGGACACGCCAAAATCACCTGCGGGCTACTCCACAACCACTTGGAGGACTCTCCGGGATGACCTGCCAGGCATGCTGGAACCACCTCTCAGACGCGCCAGAACCATGTGGCAGACAGTCCGGAATCACCTGTTGGGCATGTGGAACCACCTCTGAGACGTACCAGAACCACCTGCCGGACACGCCAAAATCACCTGCCGGCTACGCCAGAACCACTTGGCGGACACTCCGGAATCACCTGCCGGGCATGCCAGCACAACCTCTCAGAAGTGCCAGAAGCACGTGCCGGACAGGCCGGAACCATATCCCGGACAGACTGGAACCACAGGAAACACTCGCCGGAACCACCTGCTTGACTCACCGGTCCCACCTGCAGGACACACCAAAATCACCTGCCCGCTACACCAGAACCACTTGGCGCACAAGCCGGAATCACGTGAAGGGCATTCCGGCACAACCTCACAGACGTGCCAGAACCTCCTGCCGGACACCTCAGAACCACCTGCCAGACAGACTGCAACCACCTGCCGGACACGTGGGAACCACCGGCTCGACCCGCCGGAACCACTGCCAGACATGCAAAATCACCTGCCGGCTACACCAGAACCACTTGGCAAACAATCCGGAATCACCTGAAGGGCATGCCGGAACCACCTCTCAGACATGCCAGAACCACGTGCCAATGACACCAGAAGCACCTGCCGAGCATGCCGGAACCACCTGCTCGACTCGCCAGAACCACCTGCCAGTCATGCAAAAATCACCTGCCGGCTTCGCCACAACCAGTTGGTGAACACTTCCCCATCACCTGCCGGGCTTGCTGGAACCACCTGCCAGTCACGTCAAAATCACCTGCCAACTACGCCAGAACCACTTGTCGACACTGCGGAAACACCTGTCGGGCCGGCCAGAACTACATCTCAGACGTGCCAGAACCCTGTGCCTCTGATGCCGGAACCACGCCCCGAACAGACGGAAACCACCTGCCAGACCCGCCTGAACCACCTGCCGAGCACGCCGGAGCCACCTGTTCGACTCACCGGAAGCACCTGCCAGACAGGCCAAAATCAACAGCTGGCTATGCGAGAACCATCTGGCGGACAGTCCGGAATCACCTGCCGGGCATGCAGGAACCACCTCTCAGATGTAACGGAACCACGAGCCGGACACGCTGGAACCACGTCCTGGACAGACTGGAACCACCTGCCGAGCACTCCGGAACCACCTGCTCGACTCGCACGACCCACATGCTGGACACGCCAAAATGAACTTTCGGCTACACCAGAACCACTTACCCGACACTCCAGAATCACCTGCCTGGCATGCCAGAACCACCTCTCACACGTTCCAGAAGCACGTGCCGGACATGCCGGAACGACCGATCGGACAGAACGGAAACACCTGCCAGACACGCCGGAACCACCTGCTGAACACGCCACAGCCACCTGCTCGACTCGCCGGATCCACTGGCCGGACAGGCCAATATCAAATGCTGGCTATGCCAGAACCACCTGGGGGACAGTCCGGAATCACCTGCCAGCCATGGCGGAACCACCTCTAAGACGTACAAGAACCACGTGCCGGACAAGCTGGAAACACTTACTGGACAGACTGGAACCACCTGCCGGCCACGCCTGAACCACCTGCCGAGCACGATGGAACCACCTGCCGGACACGCCAAAATCACCTGCGGGGAACACCAGAACCACTTGGAGAACTCTCCGGGATGACCTGCCGGGCATGCTGGAACCACCTCTCAGACGTACCAGAAGCACGTGGCGGACACCCCAGCACCACCTGCCGGACAGACCGCAACCACCTGCCGGACAGGCCGGAACCACCGGCTCGACCCGACGGAACCACCGCCGGACATGCAAAATCACCTGCCGGCTACGCCAGAACCACTTGGCGAACACTCCGGCATCACCTGCCGGGCATGCCGGAACCACCTCTCAGACATGCCAGAACCACGTGCCAATGACCCCGGAAGCACCTGTCGAGCACCCCGGAACCACCTGCTCGACTCGCCAGAACCACCTGCCGGACACGCCAAAATCACCTGCCGGCTACGCCACAACCACTCGGCAGGCACTCCGGTATCAGCTGCCGGGCATGCCGGAACCACCTCTCAGAGGTGCCAGAACCACATGCCGGAGAGACTGGAAGCAACTGCCGAACTCGCCGGAAACACTTGCTGGACATGCCGGAACCACCTGCCTGACAGTCCAAAATCATATGCCGGCTATGCCAAAACCACTTGGTGGACGCTCCAGAATCTCCTGGAGGGCATGCCGGAACCACGTCATGGACAGACTGCAAACACCTGCCAGACACGCCAGAACCACCTTCTCGAGTCGCCAGAACCACCTGCCGGACACGCCAAAATCACCTGCCGGCTACGCCACAACCAGTTGGTGAACACTTCGGAATCACCTGCTGCGCTTGCCGGAACCACCTGCCGGTCACGCCAAAATCACCTGCCGGCTACGCCAGAACCATTCGGCAGAGACTCCGGAACCACCTCCAGGACAGACCAGAATCACCTGCCGGACATGCCGGAACCACCTGCTCGACTCGCCAGAGCCACCTGCCGGACACGCCAAAATCACCTGCCGGCTACGCCAGAACCACTCGGCAGAGACTCCGGAACCACCTCCAGGACAGACCGGAATCACCTGCCGGACACGCCGGGACCACCTGCTTGACTCGCCAGAACCACCTGCCGGACACGCCAAAATCACCTGCCGGCTATGCCAGAACCACTTGGCGGACACTCCGGAATCACCTGCCGGGCATGCCAGAACCAGCTCTCAGAAACACCAGAACCACATGCTGGACACGCCGGAAGCACCTGCTGAGCATGCCTGAGCCACCTGCTCGACTCGCAAGAAACACCTGCCGGACACGCCAAAATCACCTGCCGAGTACGCCAGAACCACTTGGCGGACACTCCGGAATCACAGGTCGGGCATGCCAGAACCACCTCTCAGACTTGCCAGAACCATGTTCCGGACACGCCGGTACCACCTGCCGAGTATGCCGGAAACACCTGATCCACTCCCGAGGACCACCTGCTGGACACGCCAAAATCACCTGCTGGCTACGCCAGAACCACTCGGCAGACACTCCGGAATAACCTGCCAGGCATGCCGGAACCACCTATTAGACATGCCAGAAGGACGTGTCGGACACGCCGGAAACACCTACCGGACAGACCGGAACCACCTGCCAGACATCCAGGAACCACCTGCCGAGCACGCCGGAGCTGCGTGCTCGATAGGCCGGAACCACCTGCCAGACAGGCCAAAATCAACAGCTGGCTATGCTAGAAACACCTGGCGGACAGTCCAAAATCACCTGCCTGGCATGCAGGAACCACCTCTCAGACGTAACAGAACCACGTTCCGGACACGCTGGAACCACATCCTGGACAGACTGGAACCACCTGCCGAGCTCGCCGGAACCACCTGCTCGACTGGCAGGACAATCATGCCGGACACGCCAAAAGGAACTGCCGGCTACACCAGAACCACTTAACCGACACTCCAGAATCACCTGCCTGGCATGCCAGAACCACCTCTCAGACGTGCCAGAAGCACGTGCCGGACATGCCGGAACGACCTACGGGACAGACCGGAACCACCTGCCTGACATGCCGGAACCACCTGCCGAGCACGCCAGAGCCACCTGCTCCCCTTGCCGGAACCACCTGCCAGACAGGCCAAAATCAACAGCTGGCTGTGCGAGAACCACCTGGGGGACAGTCCGGAATCACCTGCCAGCCATGGCGGAACCACCTCTCAGACGTACCAGAACCACGTGCCGGACAATCTGGAAACACGTACTGGACAGACTGGAACCACCTGCCGGCCACGCCTGAACCACCTGCCGAGCACGACGGAACCACCTGCCGGACACGCCAAAATCACCTGCGGGCTACTCCACAACCACTTGGAGGACTCTCCGGGATGACCTGCCGGGCATGCTGGAACCACCTCTCAGACGCGCCAGAACCATGTGGCAGACAGTCCGGAATCACCTGTTGGGCATGTGGAACCACCTCTGAGACGTACCAGAACCACCTGCCGGACACGCCAAAATCACCTGCCGGCTACGCCAGAACCACTTGGCGGACACTCCGGAATCACCTGCCGGGCATGCCAGCACAACCTCTCAGAAGTGCCAGAAGCACGTGCCGGACAGGCCGGAACCATCTCCCGGACAGACTGGAACCACAGGAAACACTCGCCGGAACCACCTGCTTGACTCACCGGTCCCACATGCAGGACACACCAAAATCACCTGCCCGCTACACCAGAACCACTTGGCGCACAAGCCGGAATCACGTGAAGGGCATGCCGGCACAACCTCACAGACGTGCCAGAACCTCCTGCCGGACACCTCAGAACCACCTGCCAGACAGACTGCAACCACCTGCCGGACACGTGGGAACCACCGGCTCGACCCGCCGGAACCACTGCCAGACATGCAAAATCACCTGCCGGCTACACCAGAACCACTTGGCAAACACTCCGGAATCACCTGAAGGGCATGCCGGAACCACCTCTCAGACATGCCAGAACCACGTGCCAATGACACCAGAAGCACCTGCCGAGCATGCCGGAACCACCTGCTCGACTCGCCAGAACCACCTGCCAGTCATGCAAAAATCACCTGCCGGCTTCGCCACAACCAGTTGGTGAACACTTCCCCATCACCTGCCGGGCTTGCTGGAACCACCTGCCGGTCACGTCAAAATCACCTGCCAACTACGCCAGAACCACTTGTCGACACTGCGGAAACACCTGTCGGGCCGGCCAGAACTACATCTCAGACGTGCCAGAACCTTGTGCGTGTGATGCCGGAACCACACCCCGAACAGACGGAAACCACCTGCCAGACCCGCCTGAACCACCTGCCGAGCACGCCGGAGCCACCTGTTCGACTCACCGGAAGCACCTGCCAGACAGGCCAAAATCAACAGCTGGCTATGCGAGAACCATCTGGCGGACAGTCCGGAATCACCTGCCGGGCATGCAGGAACCACCTCTCAGATGTAACGGAACCACGAGCCGGACACGCTGGAACCACGTCCTGGACAGACTGGAACCACCTGCCGAGCACTCCGGAACCACCTGCTCGACTCGCACGACCCACGTGCTGGACACGCCAAAATGAACTTTCGGCTACACCAGAACCACTTACCCGACACTCCAGAATCACCTGCCTGGCATGCCAGAACCACCTCTCACACGTTCCAGAAGCACGTGCCGGACATGCCGGAACGACCGATCGGACAGAACGGAACCACCTGCCAGACACGCCGGAACCACCTGCTGAACACGCCACAGCCACCTGCTCGACTCGCCGGATCCACCGGCCGGACAGGCCAATATCAACTGCTGGCTATGCCAGAACCACCTGGGGGACAGTCCGGAATCACCTGCCAGCCATGGCGGAACCACCTCTCAGACGTACAAGAACCACGTGCCGGACAAGCTGGAAACACTTACTGGACAGACTGGAACCACCTGCCGGCCACGCCTGAACCACCTGCCGAGCACGATGGAACCACCTGCCGGACACGCCAAAATCACCTGCGGGCTACACCAGAACCACTTGGAGAACTCTCCGGGATGACCTGCCGGGCATGCTGGAACCACCTCTCAGACGTACCAGAAGCACGTGGCGGACACCCCAGCACCACCTGCCGGACAGACCGCAACCACCTGCCGGACAGGCCGGAACCACCGGCTCGACCCGCCGGAACCACCGCCGGAAATGCAAAATCACCTGCCGGCTACGCCAGAACCACTTGGCGAACACTCCGGAATCACCTGCCGGGCATGCCGGAACCACCTCTCAGACATGCCAGAACCACGTGCCAATGACCCCGGAAGCACCTGTCGAGCACACCGGAACCACCTGCTCGACTCGCCAGAACCACCTGCCGGACACGCCAAAATCACCTGCCGGCTACGCCACAACCACTCGGCAGGCACTCCGGTATCAGCTGCCGGGCATGCCGGAACCACCTCTCAGAGGTGCCAGAACCACATGCCGGAGAGACTGGAAGCAACTGCCGAACTCGCCGGAAACACCTGATGGACATGCCGGAACCACCTGCCTGACAGTCCAAAATCATATGCCGGCTATGCCAAAACCACTTGGTGGACGCTCCAGAATCTCCTGGAGGGCATGCCGGAACCACGTCATGGACAGACTGCAAACACCTGCCAGACACGCCAGAACCACCTTCTCGAGTCGCCAGAACCACCTGCCGGCCACGCCAAAATCACCTGCCGGCTACGCCACAACCAGTTGGTGAACACTTCGGAATCACCTGCCGCGCTTGCCGGAACCACCTGCCGGTCACGCCAAAATCACCTGCCGGCTACGCCAGAACCACTCGGCAGAGACTCCGGAACCACCTCCAGGACAGACCAGAATCACCTGCCGGACACGCCGGAACCACCTGCTCGACTCGCCAGAGCCACCTGCCGGACACGCCAAAATCACCTGCCGGCTACGCCAGAACCACTCGGCAGAGACTCCGGAACCACCTCCAGGACAGACCGGAATCACCTGCCGGACACGCCGGGACCACCTGCTTGACTCGCCAGAACCTCCTGCCGGACACGCCAAAATCACCAGCCGGCTACTCCACAACCACTTGTCGAACACTCCAGAATCACCTGCCGGGCATGTTGGAAGCACCTCTCAGACGCGCCAGAACCATGTGGCAGAGAGTCCGGAATCACCTGTTGGGCATGTGGAACCACCTCTGAGACGTACCAGAACCACCTGCCGGACACGCCAAAATCACCTGCCGGCTACGCCAGAACCACTTGGCGGACACTCCGGAATCACCTGCCGGGCATGCCAGCACAACCTCTCAGAAGTGCCAGAAGCACGTGCCGGACAGGCCGGAACCATCTCCCGGACAGACTGGAACCACAGGAAACACTCGCCGGAACCACCTGCTTGACTCACCGGTCCCACATGCAGGACACACCAAAATCACCTGCCCGCTACACCAGAACCACTTGGCGCACAAGCCGGAATCACGTGAAGGGCATGCCGGCACAACCTCACAGACGTGCCAGAACCTCCTGCCGGACACCTCAGAACCACCTGCCAGACAGACTGCAACCACCTGCCGGACACGTGGGAACCACCGGCTCGACCCGCCGGAACCACTGCCAGACATGCAAAATCACCTGCCGGCTACACCAGAACCACTTGGCAAACAATCCGGAATCACCTGAAGGGCATGCCGGAACCACCTCTCAGACATGCCAGAACCACGTGCCAATGACACCAGAAGCACCTGCCGAGCATGCCGGAACCACCTGCTCGACTCGCCAGAACCACCTGCCAGTCATGCAAAAATCACCTGCCGGCTTCGCCACAACCAGTTGGTGAACACTTCCCCATCACCTGCCGGGCTTGCTGGAACCACCTGACGGTCACGTCAAAATCACCTGCCAACTACGCCAGAACCACTTGTCGACACTGCGGAAACACCTGTCGGGCCGGCCAGAACTACATCTCAGACGTGCCAGAACCTTGTGCGTGTGATGCCGGAACCACACCCCGAACAGACGGAAACCACCTGCCAGACCCGCCTGAACCACCTGCCGAGCACGCCGGAGCCACCTGTTCGACTCACCGGAAGCACCTGCCAGACAGGCCAAAATCAACAGCTGGCTATGCGAGAACCATCTGGCGGACAGTCCGGAATCACCTGCCGGGCATGCAGGAACCACCTCTCAGATGTAACGGAACCACGAGCCGGACACGCTGGAACCACGTCCTGGACAGACTGGAACCACCTGCCGAGCACTCCGGAACCACCTGCTCGACTCGCACGACCCACGTGCTGGACACGCCAAAATGAACTTTCGGCTACACCAGAACCACTTACCCGACACTCCAGAATCACCTGCCTGGCATGCCAGAACCACCTCTCACACGTTCCAGAAGCACGTGCCGGACATGCCGGAACGACCGATCGGACAGAACGGAACCACCTGCCAGACACGCCGGAACCACCTGCTGAACACGCCACAGCCACCTGCTCGACTCGCCGGATCCACCGGCCGGACAGGCCAATATCAACTGCTGGCTATGCCAGAACCACCTGGGGGACAGTCCGGAATCACCTGCCAGCCATGGCGGAACCACCTCTCAGACGTACAAGAACCACGTGCCGGACAAGCTGGAAACACTTACTGGACAGACTGGAACCACCTGCCGGCCACGCCTGAACCACCTGCCGAGCACGATGGAACCACCTGCCGGACACGCCAAAATCACCTGCGGGCTACACCAGAACCACTTGGAGAACTCTCCGGGATGACCTGCCGGGCATGCTGGAACCACCTCTCAGACGTACCAGAAGCACGTGGCGGACACCCCAGCACCACCTGCCGGACAGACCGCAACCACCTGCCGGACAGGCCGGAACCACCGGCTCGACCCGCCGGAACCACCGCCGGAAATGCAAAATCACCTGCCGGCTACGCCAGAACCACTTGGCGAACACTCCGGAATCACCTGCCGGGCATGCCGGAACCACCTCTCAGACATGCCAGAACCACGTGCCAATGACCCCGGAAGCACCTGTCGAGCACACCGGAACCACCTGCTCGACTCGCCAGAACCACCTGCCGGACACGCCAAAATCACCTGCCGGCTACGCCACAACCACTCGGCAGGCACTCCGGTATCAGCTGCCGGGCATGCCGGAACCACCTCTCAGAGGTGCCAGAACCACATGCCGGAGAGACTGGAAGCAACTGCCGAACTCGCCGGAAACACCTGATGGACATGCCGGAACCACCTGCCTGACAGTCCAAAATCATATGCCGGCTATGCCAAAACCACTTGGTGGACGCTCCAGAATCTCCTGGAGGGCATGCCGGAACCACGTCATGGACAGACTGCAAACACCTGCCAGACACGCCAGAACCACCTTCTCGAGTCGCCAGAACCACCTGCCGGCCACGCCAAAATCACCTGCCGGCTACGCCACAACCAGTTGGTGAACACTTCGGAATCACCTGCCGCGCTTGCCGGAACCACCTGCCGGTCACGCCAAAATCACCTGCCGGCTACGCCAGAACCACTCGGCAGAGACTCCGGAACCACCTCCAGGACAGACCAGAATCACCTGCCGGACACGCCGGAACCACCTGCTCGACTCGCCAGAGCCACCTGCCGGACACGCCAAAATCACCTGCCGGCTACGCCAGAACCACTCGGCAGAGACTCCGGAACCACCTCCAGGACAGACCGGAATCACCTGCCGGACACGCCGGGACCACCTGCTTGACTCGCCAGAACCTCCTGCCGGACACGCCAAAATCACCAGCCGGCTACTCCACAACCACTTGTCGAACACTCCAGAATCACCTGCCGGGCATGTTGGAAGCACCTCTCAGACGCGCCAGAACCATGTGGCAGAGAGTCCGGAATCACCTGTTGGGCATGTGGAACCACCTCTGAGACGTACCAGAACCACCTGCCGGACACGCCAAAATCACCTGCCGGCTACGCCAGAACCACTTGGCGGACACTCCGGAATCACCTGCCGGGCATGCCAGCACAACCTCTCAGAAGTGCCAGAAGCACGTGCCGGACAGGCCGGAACCATCTCCCGGACAGACTGGAACCACAGGAAACACTCGCCGGAACCACCTGCTTGACTCACCGGTCCCACATGCAGGACACACCAAAATCACCTGCCCGCTACACCAGAACCACTTGGCGCACAAGCCGGAATCACGTGAAGGGCATGCCGGCACAACCTCACAGACGTGCCAGAACCTCCTGCCGGACACCTCAGAACCACCTGCCAGACAGACTGCAACCACCTGCCGGACACGTGGGAACCACCGGCTCGACCCGCCGGAACCACTGCCAGACATGCAAAATCACCTGCCGGCTACACCAGAACCACTTGGCAAACAATCCGGAATCACCTGAAGGGCATGCCGGAACCACCTCTCAGACATGCCAGAACCACGTGCCAATGACACCAGAAGCACCTGCCGAGCATGCCGGAACCACCTGCTCGACTCGCCAGAACCACCTGCCAGTCATGCAAAAATCACCTGCCGGCTTCGCCACAACCAGTTGGTGAACACTTCCCCATCACCTGCCGGGCTTGCTGGAACCACCTGCCGGTCACGTCAAAATCACCTGCCAACTACGCCAGAACCACTTGTCGACACTGCGGAAACACCTGTCGGGCCGGCCAGAACTACATCTCAGACGTGCCAGAACCTTGTGCGTGTGATGCCGGAACCACACCCCGAACAGACGGAAACCACCTGCCAGACCCGCCTGAACCACCTGCCGAGCACGCCGGAGCCACCTGTTCGACTCACCGGAAGCACCTGCCAGACAGGCCAAAATCAACAGCTGGCTATGCGAGAACCATCTGGCGGACAGTCCGGAATCACCTGCCGGGCATGCAGGAACCACCTCTCAGATGTAACGGAACCACGAGCCGGACACGCTGGAACCACGTCCTGGACAGACTGGAACCACCTGCCGAGCACTCCGGAACCACCTGCTCGACTCGCACGACCCACGTGCTGGACACGCCAAAATGAACTTTCGGCTACACCAGAACCACTTACCCGACACTCCAGAATCACCTGCCTGGCATGCCAGAACCACCTCTCACACGTTCCAGAAGCACGTGCCGGACATGCCGGAACGACCGATCGGACAGAACGGAACCACCTGCCAGACACGCCGGAACCACCTGCTGAACACGCCACAGCCACCTGCTCGACTCGCCGGATCCACCGGCCGGACAGGCCAATATCAACTGCTGGCTATGCCAGAACCACCTGGGGGACAGTCCGGAATCACCTGCCAGCCATGGCGGAACCACCTCTCAGACGTACAAGAACCACGTGCCGGACAAGCTGGAAACACTTACTGGACAGACTGGAACCACCTGCCGGCCACGCCTGAACCACCTGCCGAGCACGATGGAACCACCTGCCGGACACGCCAAAATCACCTGCGGGCTACACCAGAACCACTTGGAGAACTCTCCGGGATGACCTGCCGGGCATGCTGGAACCACCTCTCAGACGTACCAGAAGCACGTGGCGGACACCCCAGCACCACCTGCCGGACAGACCGCAACCACCTGCCGGACAGGCCGGAACCACCGGCTCGACCCGCCGGAACCACCGCCGGAAATGCAAAATCACCTGCCGGCTACGCCAGAACCACTTGGCGAACACTCCGGAATCACCTGCCGGGCATGCCGGAACCACCTCTCAGACATGCCAGAACCACGTGCCAATGACCCCGGAAGCACCTGTCGAGCACACCGGAACCACCTGCTCGACTCGCCAGAACCACCTGCCGGACACGCCAAAATCACCTGCCGGCTACGCCACAACCACTCGGCAGGCACTCCGGTATCAGCTGCCGGGCATGCCGGAACCACCTCTCAGAGGTGCCAGAACCACATGCCGGAGAGACTGGAAGCAACTGCCGAACTCGCCGGAAACACCTGATGGACATGCCGGAACCACCTGCCTGACAGTCCAAAATCATATGCCGGCTATGCCAAAACCACTTGGTGGACGCTCCAGAATCTCCTGGAGGGCATGCCGGAACCACGTCATGGACAGACTGCAAACACCTGCCAGACACGCCAGAACCACCTTCTCGAGTCGCCAGAACCACCTGCCGGCCACGCCAAAATCACCTGCCGGCTACGCCACAACCAGTTGGTGAACACTTCGGAATCACCTGCCGCGCTTGCCGGAACCACCTGCCGGTCACGCCAAAATCACCTGCCGGCTACGCCAGAACCACTCGGCAGAGACTCCGGAACCACCTCCAGGACAGACCAGAATCACCTGCCGGACACGCCGGAACCACCTGCTCGACTCGCCAGAGCCACCTGCCGGACACGCCAAAATCACCTGCCGGCTACGCCAGAACCACTCGGCAGAGACTCCGGAACCACCTCCAGGACAGACCGGAATCACCTGCCGGACACGCCGGGACCACCTGCTTGACTCGCCAGAACCTCCTGCCGGACACGCCAAAATCACCAGCCGGCTACTCCACAACCACTTGTCGAACACTCCAGAATCACCTGCCGGGCATGTTGGAAGCACCTCTCAGACGCGCCAGAACCATGTGGCAGAGAGTCCGGAATCACCTGTTGGGCATGTGGAACCACCTCTGAGACGTACCAGAACCACCTGCCGGACACGCCAAAATCACCTGCCGGCTATGCCAGAACCACTTGGCGGACACTCCGGAATCACCTGCCGGGCATGCCAGAACCAGCTCTCAGAAACACCAGAACCACATGCTGGACACGCCGGAAGCACCTGCTGAGCATGCCTGAGCCACCTGCTCGACTCGCAAGAAACAACTGCCGGACATGCCAAAATCACCTGCCGAGTACGCCAGAACCACTTGGCGGAAACTCCGGAATCACAGGTCGGGCATGCCAGAACCACCTCTCAGACTTGCCAGAACCATGTTCCGGACACGCCGGTACCACCTGCCGAGTATGCCGGAACCACCTGATCCACTCCCGAGGACCACCTGCTGGACACGCCAAAATCACCTGCTGGCTACGCCAGAACCACTCGGCAGACACTCCGGAATAAGCTGCCGGGCATGCCGGAACCACCTCTTAGACATGCCAGAAGGATGTGTCGGACACGCCGGAAACACCTACCGGACAGACCGGAACCACCTGCCGAGCACGCCGGAGCTGCGTGTTCGATAGGCCGGAACCACCTGCTAGACAGGCCAAAATCAACAGCTGGCTATGCTAGAAACACCTGGCGGACAGTCCAAAATCACCTGCCTGGCATGCAGGAACCACCTCTCAGACGTAACAGAACCACGTTCCGGACACGCTGGAACCACATCCTGGACAGACTGGAACCACCTGCCGAGCTCGCCGGAACCACCTGCTCGACTGGCAGGACAATCGTGCCGGACACGCCAAAAGGAACTGCCGGCTACACCAGAACCACTTAACCGACACTCCAGAATCACCTGCCTGGCATGCCAGAACCACCTCTCAGACGTGCCAGAAGCACGTGCCGGACATGCCGGAACGACCTACGGGACAGACCGGAACCACCTGCCTGACATGCCCGAACCACCTGCCGAGCACGCCAGAGCCACCTGCTCCCCTTGCCGGAACCACCTGCCAGACAGGCCAAAATCAACAGCTGGCTGTGCGAGAACCACCTGGGGGACAGTCCGGAATCACCTGCCAGCCATGGCGGAACCACCTCTCAGACGTACCAGAACCACGTGCCGGACAATCTGGAAACACGTACTGGACAGACTGGAACCACCTGCCGGCCACGCCTGAACCACCTGCCGAGCACGACGGAACCACCTGCCGGACACGCCAAAATCACCTGCGGGCTACTCCACAACCACTTGGAGGACTCTCCGGGATGACCTGCCGGGCATGCCTGAACCACCTCTCAGACGCGCCAGAACCATGTGGCAGACAGTCCGGAATCACCTGTTGGGCATGTGGAACCACCTCTGAGACGTACCAGAACCACCTGCCGGACACGCCAAAATCACCTGCCGGCTACGCCAGAACCACTTGGCGGACACTCCGGAATCACCTGCCGGGCATGCCAGCACAACCTCTCAGAAGTGCCAGAAGCACGTGCCGGACAGGCCGGAACCATCTCCCGGACAGACTGGAACCACAGGAAACACTCGCCGGAACCACCTGCTTGACTCACCGGTCCCACCTGCAGGACACACCAAAATCACCTGCCCGCTACACCAGAACCACTTGGCGCACAAGCCGGAATCACGTGAAGGGCATGCCGGCACAACCTCACAGACGTGCCAGAACCTCCTGCCGGACACCTCAGAACCACCTGCCAGACAGACTGCAACCACCTGCCGGACACGCGGGAACCACCGGCTCGACCCGCCGGAACCACTGCCAGACATGCAAAATCACCTGCCGGCTACACCAGAACCACTTGGCAAACAATCCGGAATCACCTGAAGGGCATGCCGGAACCACCTCTCAGACATGCCAGAACCACGTGCCAATGACACCAGAAGCACCTGCCGAGCATGCCGGAACCACCTGCTCGACTCGCCAGAACCACCTGCCAGTCATGCAAAAATCACCTGCCGGCTTCGCCACAACCAGTTGGTGAACACTTCCCCATCACCTGCCGGGCTTGCTGGAACCACCTGACGGTCACGTCAAAATCACCTGCCAACTACGCCAGAACCACTTGTCGACACTGCGGAAACACCTGTCGGGCCGGCCAGAACTACATCTCAGACGTGCCAGAACCTTGTGCGTGTGATGCCGGAACCACACCCCGAACAGACGGAAACCACCTGCCAGACCCGCCTGAACCACCTGCCGAGCACGCCGGAGCCACCTGTTCGACTCACCGGAAGCACCTGCCAGACAGGCCAAAATCAACAGCTGGCTATGCGAGAACCATCTGGCGGACAGTCCGGAATCACCTGCCGGGCATGCAGGAACCACCTCTCAGATGTAACGGAACCACGAGCCGGACACGCTGGAACCACGTCCTGGACAGACTGGAACCACCTGCCGAGCACTCCGGAACCACCTGCTCGACTCGCACGACCCACGTGCTGGACACGCCAAAATGAACTTTCGGCTACACCAGAACCACTTACCCGACACTCCAGAATCACCTGCCTGGCATGCCAGAACCACCTCTCACACGTTCCAGAAGCACGTGCCGGACATGCCGGAACGACCTATCGGACAGAACGGAACCACCTGCCAGACACGCCGGAACCACCTGCTGAACACGCCACAGCCACCTGCTCGACTCGCCGGATCCACTGGCCGGACAGGCCAATATCAACTGCTGGCTATGCCAGAACCACCTGGGGGACAGTCCGGAATCACCTGCCAGCCATGGCGGAACCACCTCTCAGACGTACAAGAACCACGTGCCGGACAAGCTGGAAACACTTACTGGACAGACTGGAACCACCTGCCGGCCACGCCTGAACCACCTGCCGAGCACGATGGAACCACCTGCCGGACACGCCAAAATCACCTGTCGGCTACGCCACAACCACTCGGCAGGCACTCCGGTATCAGCTGCCGGGCATGCCGGAACCACCTGGTCCACTCCCGAGGACCACCTGCTGGACACACCAAAATCACCTGCTGGCTACGCCAGAACCACGCGGCAGACACTCCGGAATAACCTGCCGGGCATGCCGGAACCACCTCTTAGACATGCCAGAAGGACGTGTCGGACACGCCGGAAACACCTACCGGACAGACCGGAACCACCTGCCAGACATCCCGGAACCACCTGCCGAGCACGCCGGAGCCGCCTGCTCGATAGGCCGGAACCACCTGCCAGACAGGCCAAAATCACCAGCCGGCTACTCCACAACCACTTGTCGGACACTCCAGAATCACCTGCCGGGCATGTTGGAACCACCTCTCAGAGGTGCCACAACAACATGCTGGAGACTGCGGAAGCACCTGCTGAGAAGTCCGGAAGTTCCTGATCCACTCCACAGAACCACCTGCTGGACACGCCAAAATCACCCGCCGGCTACGCCACAACCAGTTTGTGAACACTTCGGAATCAACTGCCGGGCTTGCTGGAAGCACCTGCCGGTCACGCCAATATCACCTGCCAGCTACGCCAGAACCGCTTGGCGGACACTCCGGAAACACCTGTCGGGCCTGCCAGAACCACATCTCAGACGTGCCAGAACCATGTGCCCGAGATGCCGGAACCACACCCCGAACAGACTGAAACCACCTGCCAGACCCGCCTGAACCACCTGCCGAGCACACTGGAACCACCTGCTCGACTCGCCGGAACCACCTACCTGACACGCAAAAACCACCGGCCGGGTATGCCAGAACCACTTGGTGGTCACTCCGGAATCATCTGCCAGACATGCCAGAAGCAGCTCTCAGACACACCAGAACAACCTGCCAGAGACGCCAGAAGCACCTGCTGAGCATGCCTGAGCCACGTGCTCGACTCGCAAGAAACACCTGCCAGACACGCCAAAATCACCTGCCTGCTACACCAGAAGCACTTGGCAGACAAGCCAGAATCACGAGAAGGGCATGCCGTCACAATCTCTCAGACGTGCCAGAACCTCGTGCTGGACACCCCAGAACACCCTGCCGGACAGACCGGAACCACCTGCCGGACACGCCGGAACCACCGGTGCGACTCGCCGGAACCACCCCCGGACATGCAAAATCACCTGCCGGCTACGCCAGAAACACTTGGCGAACACACCGGAATCACCTGCCGGGCATGTCGGAAGCACCTCTCAGACATGTCAGAACCACGTGCCAAGGACACCGGAAGCACCTGCCGAGCACGCCGGAACCACCTGCTTGACTCGCCAGAACCACCTGCCGCACACGCCAAAATCACCTGCCAGGTATGCCAGAACCACTTTTTGGACACTCCGAAATCATCTGCCGGACATGCCAGAACCAGCTCTCAGACACACCAGAACCACATGCCGGACACGCCGGAAGCACCTGCTGAGCATGCCTGAGCCACCTGCTCGACTCGCAAGAAACACCTGCCGGACACGCCAAAATCACCTGCCGAGTACGCCAGAACCACTTGGCGGACACTCCGGAATCACAGGTCGGGCATGCCGGAACCACCTCTCAGACTTGCCAGAACCATGTTCCGGACACGCCGGTACCACCTGCCGAGTATGCCGGAACCACCTGATCCACTCCCGAGGACCACCTGCTGGACACGCCAAAATCACCTGCTGGCTACGCCAGAACCACTCGGCAGACACTCCGGAATAAGCTGCCGGGCATGCCGGAACCACCTCTTAGACATGCCAGAAGGACGTGTCGGACATGCCGGAAACACCTACCGGACAGACCGGAACCACCTGCCAGACATCCGGGAACCACCTGCCGAGCACGATGGAACCACCTGCCGGACACGCCAAAATCACCTGCGGGGTACACCAGAACGACTTGGAGAACTCTCCGGGATGACCTGCCGGGCATGCTGGAACCACCTCTCAGACGTACCAGAAGCACGTTGCGGACACCCCAGCACCACCTGCCGGACAGACCGCAACCACCTGCCGGACAGGCCGGAACCACCGGCTCGACCCGCCGGAACCACCGCCGGACATGCAAAATCACCTGCCGGCTATGCCAGAACCACTTGGCGAACACTCCGGAATCACCTGCCGGGCATGCCGGAACCACCTCTCAGACATGCCAGAACCACGTGCCAATGACCCCGGAAGCACCTGCCGAGCACGCCGGAACCACCTGCTCGGCTCGCCAGAACCACCTGCCGGACACGCCAAAATCACCTGCCGGCTACGCCACAACCTCTCGGCAGGCACTCCGGTATCAGCTGCCGGGCATGCCGGAACCATCTCTCAGAGGTGCCAGAACCACATGCCGGAGAGACTGGAAGCAACTGCCGAACTCGCCGGAAACACCTGCTGGACATGCCGGAACCACCTGCCTGACAGTCCAAAATCATATGCCGGCTATGCCAAAACCACTTGGTGGACACTCCAGAATCACCTGGAGGGCATGCCGGAACCACGTCATGGACAGACTGCAAACACCTGCCGGACACGCCAGAACCACCTTCTCGACTCGCCAGAACCACCTGCCGGACACGCCAAAATCACCTGCCGGCTACGCCACAACCAGTTGGTGAACACTTCGGAATCACCTGCCGCGCTTGCCAGAACCACCTGCCGGTCACGGCAAAATCACCTGCCGGCTACGCCAGAACCACTCGGCAGAGACTCCGGAACCACCTCCAGGACAGACCGGAATCACCTTCCGGACACGCCGGAACCACCTGCTCGACTCGCCAGAACCACCTGCCGGACACGCCAAAATCACCTGCCGGCTACGCCAGAACCACTGGGCAGAGACTCCGGAACCACCTCCAGGACAGACCGGAATCACCTGCCGGACACGCCGGGACCACCTGCTTGACTCGCGAGAACCACCTGCCGGACACGCCAAAATCACCAGCCGGCTACTCCACAACCACTTGTCGGACACTCCAGAATCACCTGCCGGGCATGTTGGAACCACCTCTCAGAGGTGCCACAACAACATGCTGGAGACTGCGGAAGCACCTGCTGAGAAGGCCGGAAGTTCCTGATCCACTCCACAAAACCACCTGCTGGACACGCCAAAATCACCTGCCGGCTACGCCACAACCAGTTGGTGAACACTTCGGAATCAACTGCCGGGCTTGCTGGAAGCACCTGCCGGTCACGCCAATATCACCTGCCAGCTACGCCAGAACCGCTTGGCGGACACTCCGGAAACACCTGTCGGGCCTGCCAGAACCACATCTCAGACGTGCCAGAACCATGTGCCCGAGATGCCGGAACCACACCCCGAACAGACTGAAACCACCTGCCAGACCCGCCTGAACCACCTGCCGAGCACACTGGAACCACCTGCTCGACTCGCCGGAACCACCTACCTGACACGCAAAAACCACCGGCCGGGTATGCCAGAACCACTTGGTGGTCACTCCGGAATCATCTGCCAGACATGCCAGAAGCAGCTCTCAGACACACCAGAACAACCTGCCGGAGACGCCAGAAGCACCTGCTGAGCATGCCTGAGCCACGTGCTCGACTCGCAAGAAACACCTGCCAGACACGCCAAAATCACCTGCCTGCTACACCAGAAGCACTTGGCAGACAAGCCAGAATCACGAGAAGGGCATGCCGTCACAATCTCTCAGACGTGCCAGAACCTCGTGCTGGACACCCCAGAACACCCTGCCGGACAGACCGGAACCACCTGCCGGACACGCCGGAACCACCGGTGCGACTCGCCGGAACCACCCCCGGACATGCAAAATCACCTGCCGGCTACGCCAGAAACACTTGGCGAACACACCGGAATCACCTGCCGGGCATGTCGGAAGCACCTCTCAGACATGTCAGAACCACGTGCCAAGGACACCGGAAGCACCTGCCGAGCACGCCGGAACCACCTGCTTGACTCGCCAGAACCACCTGCCGCACACGCCAAAATCACCTGCCAGGTATGCCAGAACCACTTTTTGGACACTCCGAAATCATCTGCCGGACATGCCAGAACCAGCTCTCAGACACACCAGAACCACATGCCGGACACGCCGGAAGCACCTGCTGAGCATGCCTGAGCCACCTGCTCGACTCGCAAGAAACACCTGCCGGACACGCCAAAATCACCTGCCGAGTACGCCAGAACCACTTGGCGGACACTCCGGAATCACAGGTCGGGCATGCCGGAACCACCTCTCAGACTTGCCAGAACCATGTTCCGGACACGCCGGTACCACCTGCCGAGTATGCCGGAACCACCTGATCCACTCCCGAGGACCACCTGCTGGACACGCCAAAATCACCTGCTGGCTACGCCAGAACCACTCGGCAGACACTCCGGAATAAGCTGCCGGGCATGCCGGAACCACCTCTTAGACATGCCAGAAGGACGTGTCGGACACGCCGGAAACACCTACCGGACAGACCGGAACCACCTGCCAGACATCCGGGAACCACCTGCCGAGCACGATGGAACCACCTGCCGGACACGCCAAAATCACCTGCGGGGTACACCAGAACGACTTGGAGAACTCTCCGGGATGACCTGCCGGGCATGCTGGAACCACCTCTCAGACGTACCAGAAGCACGTTGCGGACACCCCAGCACCACCTGCCGGACAGACTGCAACCACCTGCCGGACAGGCCGGAACCACCGGCTCGACCCGCCGGAACCACCGCCGGACATGCAAAATCACCTGCCGGCTATGCCAGAACCACTTGGCGAACACTCCGGAATCACCTGCCGGGCATGCCGGAACCACCTCTCAGACATGCCAGAACCACGTGCCAATGACCCCGGAAGCACCTGCCGAGCACGCCGGAACCACCTGCTCGGCTCGCCAGAACCACCTGCCGGACACGCCAAAATCACCTGCCGGCTACGCCACAACCTCTCGGCAGGCACTCCGGTATCAGCTGCCGGGCATGCCGGAACCATCTCTCAGAGGTGCCAGAACCACATGCCGGAGAGACTGGAAGCAACTGCCGAACTCGCCGGAAACACCTGCTGGACATGCCGGAACCACCTGCCTGACAGTCCAAAATCATATGCCGGCTATGCCAAAAACACTTGGTGGACACTCCAGAATCACCTGGAGGGCATGCCGGAACCACGTCATGGACAGACTGCAAACACCTGCCGGACACGCCAGAACCACCTTCTCGACTCGCCAGAACCACCTGCCGGACACGCCAAAATCACCTGCCGGCTACGCCACAACCAGTTGGTGAACACTTCGGAATCACCTGCCGCGCTTGCCAGAACCACCTGCCGGTCACGGCAAAATCACCTGCCGGCTACGCCAGAACCACTCGGCAGAGACTCCGGAACCACCTCCAGGACAGACCGGAATCACCTTCCGGACACGCCGGAACCACCTGCTCGACTCGCCAGAACCACCTGCCGGACACGCCAAAATCACCTGCCGGCTACGCCAGAACCACTGGGCAGAGACTCCGGAACCACCTCCAGGACAGACCGGAATCACCTGCCGGACACGCCGGGACCACCTGCTTGACTCGCGAGAACCACCTGCCGGACACGCCAAAATCACCAGCCGGCTACGCCACAACCAGTTGGTGAACACTTCGGAATCACCTGCCGCGCTTGCCAGAACCACCTGCCGGTCACGGCAAAATCACCTGCCGGCTACGCCAGAACCACTCGGCAGAGACTCCGGAACCACCTCCAGGACAAACCGGAATCACCTTCCGGACACGCCGGAACCACCTGCTCGACTCGCCAGAACCACCTGCCGGACACGCCAAAATCACCTGCCGGCTACGCCAGAACCACTGGGCAGAGACTCCGGAACCACCTCCAGGACAGACCGGAATCACCTGCCGGACACGCCGGGACCACCTGCTTGACTCGCGAGAACCACCTGCCGGACACGCCAAAATCACCAGCCGGCTACTCCACAACCACTTGTCGGACCCTCCAGAATCACCTGCCGGGCATGTTGGAACCACCTCTCAGAGGTGCCACAACAACATGCTGGAGACTGCGGAAGCACCTGCTGAGAAGGCCGGAAGTTCCTGATCCACTCCACAAAACCACCTGCTGGACACGCCAAAATCACCTGCCGGCTACGCCACAACCAGTTGGTGAACACTTCGGAATCAACTGCCGGGCTTGCTGGAAGCACCTGCCGGTCACGCCAATATCACCTGCCAGCTACGCCAGAACCGCTTGGCGGACACTCCGGAAACACCTGTCGGGCCTGCCAGAACCACATCTCAGACGTGCCAGAACCATGTGCCCGAGATGCCGGAACCACACCCCGAACAGACTGAAACCACCTGCCAGACCCGCCTGAACCACCTGCCGAGCACACTGGAACCACCTGCTCGACTCGCCGGAACCACCTACCTGACACGCAAAAACCACCGGCCGGGTATGCCAGAACCACTTGGTGGTCACTCCGGAATCATCTGCCAGACATGCCAGAAGCAGCTCTCAGACACACCAGAACAACCTGCCAGAGACGCCAGAAGCACCTGCTGAGCATGCCTGAGCCACGTGCTCGACTCGCAAGAAACACCTGCCAGACACGCCAAAATCACCTGCCTGCTACACCAGAAGCACTTGGCAGACAAGCCAGAATCACGAGAAGGGCATGCCGTCACAATCTCTCAGACGTGCCAGAACCTCGTGCTGGACACCCCAGAACACCCTGCCGGACAGACCGGAACCACCTGCCGGACACGCCGGAACCACCGGTGCGACTCGCCGGAACCACCCCCGGACATGCAAAATCACCTGCCGGCTACGCCAGAAACACTTGGCGAACACACCGGAATCACCTGCCGGACATGTCGGAAGCACCTCTCAGACATGTCAGAACCACGTGCCAAGGACACCGGAAGCACCTGCCGAGCACGCCGGAACCACCTGCTTGACTCGCCAGAACCACCTGCCGCACACGCCAAAATCACCTGCCAGGTATGCCAGAACCACTTTTTGGACACTCCGAAATCATCTGCCGGACATGCCAGAACCAGCTCTCAGACACACCAGAACCACATGCTGGACACGCCGGAAGCACCTGCTGAGCATGCCTGAGCCACCTGCTCGACTCGCAAGAAACACCTGCCGGACACGCCAAAATCACCTGCCGAGTACGCCAGAACCACTTGGCGGACACTCCGGAATCACAGGTCGGGCATGCCGGAACCACCTCTCAGACTTGCCAGAACCATGTTCCGGACACGCCGGTACCACCTGCCGAGTATGCCGGAACCACCTGATCCACTCCCGAGGACCACCTGCTGGACATGCCAAAATCACCTTCTGGCTACACCAGAACCACTCGGCAGACACTCCGGAATAAGCTGCCGGGCATGCCGGAACCACCTCTTAGACATGCCAGAAGGACGTGTCAGACACGCCGGAAACACCTACCGGACAGTCCGGAACCACCTGCCAGACATCCCGGAACCACTTGCCGAGCACGCTGGAGCCGCCTGCTCGATAGGCCGGAACCACCTGCCAGACAGGCCAAAATCAACAGCTGGCTATGCCTGAACCACCTGGCGGACAGTCCAAAATCACCTGCCTGGCATGCAGGAACCACCTCTCAGACGTAACAGAACCACGTTCCGGACACGCTGGAACCACATCCTGGACAGACTGGAACCACCTGCCGAGCTCGCCGGAACCACCTTCTCGACTGGCAGGACAATCGTGCCAGACACACCAAAAGGAACCGCCGGCTACACCAGAACCACTTAACCGACACTCCAGAATCACCTGCCTGGCATGCCAGAACCACCTCTCAGACGTGCCAGAAGCACGTGCCGGACATGCCGGAACGACCTACGGGACAGACCGGAACCAGCTGCCTGACATGCCGGAACCACCTGCCGAGCACGCCAGAGCCACCTGCTCCCCTTGCCGGAACCACCTGCCTGACAGGCCAAAATCAACAGCTGGCTGTGCGAGAACCACCTGGGGGACAGTCCGGAATCACCTGCCAGCCATGGCGGAACCACCTCTCAGACGTACCAGAACCACGTGCCGGACAATCTGGAAACACGTACTGGACAGACTGGAACCACCTGCCGGCCACGCCTGAACCACCTGCCGAGCACGACGGAACCACCTGCCGGACACGCCAAAATCACCTGCGGGCTACTCCACAACCACTTGGAGGACTCTCCGGGATGACCTGCCGGGCATGCTGGAGCCACCTCTCAGACGCGCCAGAAGCATGTGGCAGAGAGTCCGGAATCACCTGTTGGGCATGTGGAACCACCTCTGATACGTACCAGAACCACCTGCCGGACACGCCAAAATCACCTGCCGGCTACGCCAGAACCACTTGGCGGAGACTCTGGAATCACCTGCCGGGCATGCCAGCACAACCTCTCAGAAGTGCCAGAAGCATGTGCCGGACAGGCCGGAACCATCTCCCGGACAGACTGGAACCACAGGAAACACTCGCCGGAACCACCTGCTTGACTCACCGGTCCCACCTGCAGGACACACCAAAATCACCTGCCCGCTACACCAGAACCAATTGGGGCACAAGCCGGAATCACGTGAAGGGCATGCCGGCACCACCTCACAGAAGTGCCAGAACCTCCTGCCGGACACCTCAGAACCACCTGCCAGACAGACTGCAACCACCTGCCGGACACGCGGGAACCACCGGCTCGACCCGCCGGAACCACTGCCAGACATGCAAAATCACCTGCCGGCTACACCAGAACCACTTGGCAAACACTCCGGAATCACCTGCCGGGCATGCCGGAACCACCTCTCAGACATGCCAGAACCACGTGCCAATGACACCAGAAGCACCTGCCGAGCATGCCGGAACCACCTGCTCGACTCGCCAGAACCACCTGCCAGTCATGCAAAAATCACCTGCAGGCTTCGCCACAACCAGTTGGTGAACACTTCCCCATCACCTGCCGGGCTTGCTGGAACCACCTGCCGGTCATGTCAAAATCACCTGCCAACTACGCCAGAACCACTTGTCGACACTGCGGAAACACCTGTCGGGCCGGCCAGAACTACATCTCAGACGTGCCAGAACCTTGTGCGTGTGATGCCGGAACCACACCCCGAACAGACGGAAACCACCTGCCAGACCCGCCTCAACCACCTGCCGAGCACGCCGGAGCCACCTGTTCGACTCACGGGAAGCACCTGCCAGACAGGCCAAAATCAACAGCTGGCTATGCGAGAAGCATCTGGCGGAAAGTCCGGAATCACCTGCCGGGCATGCAGGAACCACCTCTCAGATGTAACGGAACCACGAGCCGGACACGCTGGAACCACGTCCTGGACAGACTGGAACCACCTGCCGAGCACTCCGGAACCACCTGCTCGACTCGCACGACCCACGTGCTGGACACGCCAAAATGAACTTTCGGCTACACCAGAACCACTTACCCGACACTCCAGAATCACCTGCCTGGCATGCCAGAACCACCTCTCACACGTTCCAGAAGCACGTGCCGGACATGCCGGAACGACCGATCGGACAGAACGGAAACACCTGCCAGACACGCCGGAACCACCTGCTGAACACGCCACAGCCACCTGCTCGACTCGCCGGATCCACCGGCCGGACAGGCCAATATCAACTGCTGGCTATGCCAGAACCACCTGGGGGACAGTCCGGAATCACCTGCCAGCCATGGCGGAACCACCTCTCAGACGTACAAGAACCACGTGCCGGACAAGCTGGAAACACTTACTGGACAGACTGGAACCACCTGCCGGCCACGCCTGAACCACCTGCCGAGCACGACGGAACCACCTGCCGGACACGCCAAAATCACCTGCGGGGTACACCAGAACCACTTGGAGAACTCTCCGGGATGACCTGCCGGGCATGCTGGAACCACCTCTCAGACGTACCAGAAGCACGTGGCGGACACCCCAGCACCACCTGCCGGACAGACCGCAACCACCTGCCGGACAGGCCGGAACCACCGGCTCGACCCGCCGGAACCACCGCCGGACATGCAAAATCACCTGCCGGCTACGCCAGAACCACTTGGCGAACACTCCGGAATCACCTGTCGGGCATGCCGGAACCACCTCTCAGACATGCCAGAACCACGTGCCAATGACCCCGGAAGCACCTGCTGAGCACGCCGGAACCACCTGCTCGACTCGCCAGAACCACCTGCCGGACACGCCAAAATCACCTGTTGGCTACGCCACAACCACTCGGCAGGCACTCCGGTATCAGCTGCCGGGCATGCCGGAACCACCTGGTCCACTCCCGAGGATCACCTGCTGGACACACCAAAATCACCTGCTGGCTACGCCAGAACCACGCGGCAGACACTCCGGAATAACCTGCCGGACATGCCGGAACCACCTCTTAGACATGCCAGAAGGACGTGTCGGACACGCCGGAAACACCTACCGGACAGACCGGAACCACCTGCCAGACATCCCTGAACCACCTGCCGAGCACGCCGGAGCCGCCTGCTCGATAGGCCGGAACCACCTGCCAGACAGGCCAAAATCACCAGCCGGCTACTCCACAACCACTTGTCGGACACTCCAGAATCACCTGCCGGGCATGTTGGAACCACCTCTCAGAGGTGCCACAACAACATGCTGGAGACTGCGGAAGCACCTGCTGAGAAGGCCGGAAGTTCCTGATCCACTCCACAGAACCACCTGCTGGACACGCCAAAATCACCTGCCGGCTACGCCACAACCAGTTGCTGAACACTTCGGAATCAACTGCCGGGCTTGCTGGAAGCACCTGCCGGTCACGCCAATATCACCTGCCAGCTACGCCAGAACCGCTTGGCGGACACTCCGGAAACACCTGTCGGGCCTGCCAGAACCACATCTCAGACGTGCCAGAACCATGTGCCCGAGATGCCGGAACCACACCCCGAACAGACTGAAACCACCTGCCAGACCCGCCTGAACCACCTGCCGAGCACACTGGAACCACCTGCTCGACTCGCCGGAACCACCTACCTGACACGCAAAAACCACCGGCCGGGTATGCCAGAACCACTTGGTGGTCACTCCGGAATCATCTGCCAGACATGCCAGAAGCAGCTCTCAGACACACCAGAACAACCTGCCAGAGACGCCAGAAGCACCTGCTGAGCATGCCTGAGCCACGTGCTCGACTCGCAAGAAACACCTGCCAGACACGCCAAAATCACCTGCCTGCTACACCAGAAGCACTTGGCAGACAAGCCAGAATCACGAGAAGGGCATGCCGTCACAATCTCTCAGACGTGCCAGAACCTCGTGCTGGACACCCCAGAACACCCTGCCGGACAGACCGGAACCACCTGCCGGACACGCCGGAACCACCGGTGCGACTCGCCGGAACCACCCCCGGACATGCAAAATCACCTGCCGGCTACGCCAGAAACACTTGGCGAACACACCGGAATCACCTGCCGGGCATGTCGGAAGCACCTCTCAGACATGTCAGAACCACGTGCCAAGGACACCGGAAGCACCTGCCGAGCACGCCGGAACCACCTGCTTGACTCGCCAGAACCACCTGCCGCACACGCCAAAATCACCTGCCAGGTATGCCAGAACCACTTTTTGGACACTCCGAAATCATCTGCCGGACATGCCAGAACCAGCTCTCAGACACACCAGAACCACATGCCGGACACGCCGGAAGCACCTGCTGAGCATGCCTGAGCCACCTGCTCGACTCGCAAGAAACACCTGCCGGACACGCCAAAATCACCTGCCGAGTACGCCAGAACCACTTGGCGGACACTCCGGAATCACAGGTCGGGCATGCCGGAACCACCTCTCAGACTTGCCAGAACCATGTTCCGGACACGCCGGTACCACCTGCCGAGTATGCCGGAACCACCTGATCCACTCCCGAGGACCACCTGCTGGACACGCCAAAATCACCTGCTGGCTACGCCAGAACCACTCGGCAGACACTCCGGAATAAGCTGCCGGGCATGCCGGAACCACCTCTTAGACATGCCAGAAGGACGTGTCGGACACGCCGGAAACACCTACCGGACAGACCGGAACCACCTGCCAGACATCCGGGAACCACCTGCCGAGCACGATGGAACCACCTGCCGGACACGCCAAAATCACCTGCGGGGTACACCAGAACGACTTGGAGAACTCTCCGGGATGACCTGCCGGGCATGCTGGAACCACCTCTCAGACGTACCAGAAGCACGTTGCGGACACCCCAGCACCACCTGCCGGACAGACCGCAACCACCTGCCGGACAGGCCGGAACCACCGGCTCGACCCGCCGGAACCACCGCCGGACATGCAAAATCACCTGCCGGCTATGCCAGAACCACTTGGCGAACACTCCGGAATCACCTGCCGGGCATGCCGGAACCACCTCTCAGACATGCCAGAACCACGTGCCAATGACCCCGGAAGCACCTGCCGAGCACGCCGGAACCACCTGCTCGGCTCGCCAGAACCACCTGCCGGACACGCCAAAATCACCTGCCGGCTACGCCACAACCTCTCGGCAGGCACTCCGGTATCAGCTGCCGGGCATGCCGGAACCATCTCTCAGAGGTGCCAGAACCACATGCCGGAGAGACTGGAAGCAACTGCCGAACTCGCCGGAAACACCTGCTGGACATGCCGGAACCACCTGCCTGACAGTCCAAAATCATATGCCGGCTATGCCAAAACCACTTGGTGGACACTCCAGAATCACCTGGAGGGCATGCCGGAACCACGTCATGGACAGACTGCAAACACCTGCCGGACACGCCAGAACCACCTTCTCGACTCGCCAGAACCACCTGCCGGACACGCCAAAATCACCTGCCGGCTACGCCACAACCAGTTGGTGAACACTTCGGAATCACCTGCCGCGCTTGCCAGAACCACCTGCCGGTCACGGCAAAATCACCTGCCGGCTACGCCAGAACCACTCGGCAGAGACTCCGGAACCACCTCCAGGACAGACCGGAATCACCTTCCGGACACGCCGGAACCACCTGCTCGACTCGCCAGAACCACCTGCCGGACACGCCAAAATCACCTGCCGGCTACGCCAGAACCACTGGGCAGAGACTCCGGAACCACCTCCAGGACAGACCGGAATCACCTGCCGGACACGCCGGGACCACCTGCTTGACTCGCGAGAACCACCTGCCGGACACGCCAAAATCACCAGCCGGCTACTCCACAACCACTTGTCGGACACTCCAGAATCACCTGCCGGGCATGTTGGAACCACCTCTCAGAGGTGCCACAACAACATGCTGGAGACTGCGGAAGCACCTGCTGAGAAGGCCGGAAGTTCCTGATCCACTCCACAGAACCACCTGCTGGACACGCCAAAATCACCTGCCGGCTACGCCACAACCAGTTGGTGAACACTTCGGAATCAACTGCCGGGCTTGCTGGAAGCACCTGCCGGTCACGCCAATATCACCTGCCAGCTACGCCAGAACCGCTTGGCGGACACTCCGGAAACACCTGTCGGGCCTGCCAGAACCACATCTCAGACGTGCCAGAACCATGTGCCCGAGATGCCGGAACCACACCCCGAACAGACTGAAACCACCTGCCAGACCCGCCTGAACCACCTGCCGAGCACACTGGAACCACCTGCTCGACTCGCCGGAACCACCTACCTGACACGCAAAAACCACCGGCCGGGTATGCCAGAACCACTTGGTGGTCACTCCGGAATCATCTGCCAGACATGCCAGAAGCAGCTCTCAGACACACCAGAACAACCTGCCAGAGACGCCAGAAGCACCTGCTGAGCATGCCTGAGCCACGTGCTCGACTCGCAAGAAACACCTGCCAGACACGCCAAAATCACCTGCCTGCTACACCAGAAGCACTTGGCAGACAAGCCAGAATCACGAGAAGGGCATGCCGTCACAATCTCTCAGACGTGCCAGAACCTCGTGCTGGACACCCCAGAACACCCTGCCGGACAGACCGGAACCACCTGCCGGACACGCCGGAACCACCGGTGCGACTCGCCGGAACCACCCCCGGACATGCAAAATCACCTGCCGGCTACGCCAGAAACACTTGGCGAACACACCGGAATCACCTGCCGGGCATGTCGGAAGCACCTCTCAGACATGTCAGAACCACGTGCCAAGGACACCGGAAGCACCTGCCGAGCACGCCGGAACCACCTGCTTGACTCGCCAGAACCACCTGCCGCACACGCCAAAATCACCTGCCAGGTATGCCAGAACCACTTTTTGGACACTCCGAAATCATCTGCCGGACATGCCAGAACCAGCTCTCAGACACACCAGAACCACATGCCGGACACGCCGGAAGCACCTGCTGAGCATGCCTGAGCCACCTGCTCGACTCGCAAGAAACACCTGCCGGACACGCCAAAATCACCTGCCGAGTACGCCAGAACCACTTGGCGGACACTCCGGAATCACAGGTCGGGCATGCCGGAACCACCTCTCAGACTTGCCAGAACCATGTTCCGGACACGCCGGTACCACCTGCCGAGTATGCCGGAACCACCTGATCCACTCCCGAGGACCACCTGCTGGACACGCCAAAATCACCTGCTGGCTACGCCAGAACCACTCGGCAGACACTCCGGAATAAGCTGCCGGGCATGCCGGAACCACCTCTTAGACATGCCAGAAGGACGTGTCGGACACGCCGGAAACACCTACCGGACAGACCGGAACCACCTGCCAGACATCCGGGAACCACCTGCCGAGCACGATGGAACCACCTGCCGGACACGCCAAAATCACCTGCGGGGTACACCAGAACGACTTGGAGAACTCTCCGGGATGACCTGCCGGGCATGCTGGAACCACCTCTCAGACGTACCAGAAGCACGTTGCGGACACCCCAGCACCACCTGCCGGACAGACCGCAACCACCTGCCGGACAGGCCGGAACCACCGGCTCGACCCGCCGGAACCACCGCCGGACATGCAAAATCACCTGCCGGCTATGCCAGAACCACTTGGCGAACACTCCGGAATCACCTGCCGGGCATGCCGGAACCACCTCTCAGACATGCCAGAACCACGTGCCAATGACCCCGGAAGCACCTGCCGAGCACGCCGGAACCACCTGCTCGGCTCGCCAGAACCACCTGCCGGACACGCCAAAATCACCTGCCGGCTACGCCACAACCTCTCGGCAGGCACTCCGGTATCAGCTGCCGGGCATGCCGGAACCATCTCTCAGAGGTGCCAGAACCACATGCCGGAGAGACTGGAAGCAACTGCCGAACTCGCCGGAAACACCTGCTGGACATGCCGGAACCACCTGCCTGACAGTCCAAAATCATATGCCGGCTATGCCAAAACCACTTGGTGGACACTCCAGAATCACCTGGAGGGCATGCCGGAACCACGTCATGGACAGACTGCAAACACCTGCCGGACACGCCAGAACCACCTTCTCGACTCGCCAGAACCACCTGCCGGACACGCCAAAATCACCTGCCGGCTACGCCACAACCAGTTGGTGAACACTTCGGAATCACCTGCCGCGCTTGCCAGAACCACCTGCCGGTCACGGCAAAATCACCTGCCGGCTACGCCAGAACCACTCGGCAGAGACTCCGGAACCACCTCCAGGACAGACCGGAATCACCTTCCGGACACGCCGGAACCACCTGCTCGACTCGCCAGAACCACCTGCCGGACACGCCAAAATCACCTGCCGGCTACGCCAGAACCACTGGGCAGAGACTCCGGAACCACCTCCAGGACAGACCGGAATCACCTGCCGGACACGCCGGGACCACCTGCTTGACTCGCGAGAACCACCTGCCGGACACGCCAAAATCACCAGCCGGCTACTCCACAACCACTTGTCGGACACTCCAGAATCACCTGCCGGGCATGTTGGAACCACCTCTCAGAGGTGCCACAACAACATGCTGGAGACTGCGGAAGCACCTGCTGAGAAGGCCGGAAGTTCCTGATCCACTCCACAGAACCACCTGCTGGACACGCCAAAATCACCTGCCGGCTACGCCACAACCAGTTGGTGAACACTTCGGAATCAACTGCCGGGCTTGCTGGAAGCACCTGCCGGTCACGCCAATATCACCTGCCAGCTACGCCAGAACCGCTTGGCGGACACTCCGGAAACACCTGTCGGGCCTGCCAGAACCACATCTCAGACGTGCCAGAACCATGTGCCCGAGATGCCGGAACCACACCCCGAACAGACTGAAACCACCTGCCAGACCCGCCTGAACCACCTGCCGAGCACACTGGAACCACCTGCTCGACTCGCCGGAACCACCTACCTGACACGCAAAAACCACCGGCCGGGTATGCCAGAACCACTTGGTGGTCACTCCGGAATCATCTGCCAGACATGCCAGAAGCAGCTCTCAGACACACCAGAACAACCTGCCAGAGACGCCAGAAGCACCTGCTGAGCATGCCTGAGCCACGTGCTCGACTCGCAAGAAACACCTGCCAGACACGCCAAAATCACCTGCCTGCTACACCAGAAGCACTTGGCAGACAAGCCAGAATCACGAGAAGGGCATGCCGTCACAATCTCTCAGACGTGCCAGAACCTCGTGCTGGACACCCCAGAACACCCTGCCGGACAGACCGGAACCACCTGCCGGACACGCCGGAACCACCGGTGCGACTCGCCGGAACCACCCCCGGACATGCAAAATCACCTGCCGGCTACGCCAGAAACACTTGGCGAACACACCGGAATCACCTGCCGGGCATGTCGGAAGCACCTCTCAGACATGTCAGAACCACGTGCCAAGGACACCGGAAGCACCTGCCGAGCACGCCGGAACCACCTGCTTGACTCGCCAGAACCACCTGCCGCACACGCCAAAATCACCTGCCAGGTATGCCAGAACCACTTTTTGGACACTCCGAAATCATCTGCCGGACATGCCAGAACCAGCTCTCAGACACACCAGAACCACATGCCGGACACGCCGGAAGCACCTGCTGAGCATGCCTGAGCCACCTGCTCGACTCGCAAGAAACACCTGCCGGACACGCCAAAATCACCTGCCGAGTACGCCAGAACCACTTGGCGGACACTCCGGAATCACAGGTCGGGCATGCCGGAACCACCTCTCAGACTTGCCAGAACCATGTTCCGGACACGCCGGTACCACCTGCCGAGTATGCCGGAACCACCTGATCCACTCCCGAGGACCACCTGCTGGACACGCCAAAATCACCTGCTGGCTACGCCAGAACCACTCGGCAGACACTCCGGAATAAGCTGCCGGGCATGCCGGAACCACCTCTTAGACATGCCAGAAGGACGTGTCGGACACGCCGGAAACACCTACCGGACAGACCGGAACCACCTGCCAGACATCCGGGAACCACCTGCCGAGCACGATGGAACCACCTGCCGGACACGCCAAAATCACCTGCGGGGTACACCAGAACGACTTGGAGAACTCTCCGGGATGACCTGCCGGGCATGCTGGAACCACCTCTCAGACGTACCAGAAGCACGTTGCGGACACCCCAGCACCACCTGCCGGACAGACCGCAACCACCTGCCGGACAGGCCGGAACCACCGGCTCGACCCGCCGGAACCACCGCCGGACATGCAAAATCACCTGCCGGCTATGCCAGAACCACTTGGCGAACACTCCGGAATCACCTGCCGGGCATGCCGGAACCACCTCTCAGACATGCCAGAACCACGTGCCAATGACCCCGGAAGCACCTGCCGAGCACGCCGGAACCACCTGCTCGGCTCGCCAGAACCACCTGCCGGACACGCCAAAATCACCTGCCGGCTACGCCACAACCTCTCGGCAGGCACTCCGGTATCAGCTGCCGGGCATGCCGGAACCATCTCTCAGAGGTGCCAGAACCACATGCCGGAGAGACTGGAAGCAACTGCCGAACTCGCCGGAAACACCTGCTGGACATGCCGGAACCACCTGCCTGACAGTCCAAAATCATATGCCGGCTATGCCAAAAACACTTGGTGGACACTCCAGAATCACCTGGAGGGCATGCCGGAACCACGTCATGGACAGACTGCAAACACCTGCCGGACACGCCAGAACCACCTTCTCGACTCGCCAGAACCACCTGCCGGACACGCCAAAATCACCTGCCGGCTACGCCACAACCAGTTGGTGAACACTTCGGAATCACCTGCCGCGCTTGCCAGAACCACCTGCCGGTCACGGCAAAATCACCTGCCGGCTACGCCAGAACCACTCGGCAGAGACTCCGGAACCACCTCCAGGACAGACCGGAATCACCTTCTGGACACGCCGGAACCACCTGCTCGACTCGCCAGAACCACCTGCCGGACACGCCAAAATCACCTGCCGGCTACGCCAGAACCACTGGGCAGAGACTCCGGAACCACCTCCAGGACAGACCGGAATCACCTGCCGGACACGCCGGGACCACCTGCTTGACTCGCGAGAACCACCTGCCGGACACGCCAAAATCACCAGCCGGCTACTCCACAACCACTTGTCGGACACTCCAGAATCACCTGCCGGGCATGTTGGAACCACCTCTCAGAGGTGCCACAACAACATGCTGGAGACTGCGGAAGCACCTGCTGAGAAGGCCGGAAGTTCCTGATCCACTCCACAGAACCACCTGCTGGACACGCCAAAATCACCTGCCGGCTACGCCACAACCAGTTGGTGAACACTTCGGAATCAACTGCCGGGCTTGCTGGAAGCACCTGCCGGTCACGCCAATATCACCTGCCAGCTACGCCAGAACCGCTTGGCGGACACTCCGGAAACACCTGTCGGGCCTGCCAGAACCACATCTCAGACGTGCCAGAACCATGTGCCCGAGATGCCGGAACCACACCCCGAACAGACTGAAACCACCTGCCAGACCCGCCTGAACCACCTGCCGAGCACACTGGAACCACCTGCTCGACTCGCCGGAACCACCTACCTGACACGCAAAAACCACCGGCCGGGTATGCCAGAACCACTTGGTGGTCACTCCGGAATCATCTGCCAGACATGCCAGAAGCAGCTCTCAGACACACCAGAACAACCTGCCAGAGACGCCAGAAGCACCTGCTGAGCATGCCTGAGCCACGTGCTTGACTCGCAAGAAACACCTGCCAGACACGACAAAATCACCTGCCTGCTACACCAGAAGCACTTGGCAGACAAGCCAGAATCACGAGAAGGGCATGCCGTCACAATCTCTCAGACGTGCCAGAACCTCGTGCTGGACACCCCAGAACACCCTGCCGGACAGACCGGAACCACCTGCCGGACACGCCGGAACCACCGGTGCGACTCGCCGGAACCACCCCCGGACATGCAAAATCACCTGCCGGCTACGCCAGAAACACTTGGCGAACACACCGGAATCACCTGCCGGGCATGTCGGAAGCACCTCTCAGACATGTCAGAACCACGTGCCAAGGACACCGGAAGCACCTGCCGAGCACGCCGGAACCACCTGCTTGACTCGCCAGAACCACCTGCCGCACACGCCAAAATCACCTGCCAGGTATGCCAGAACCACTTTTTGGACACTCCGAAATCATCTGCCGGACATGCCAGAACCAGCTCTCAGACACACCAGAACCACATGCCGGACACGCCGGAAGCACCTGCTGAGCATGCCTGAGCCACCTGCTCGACTCGCAAGAAACACCTGCCGGACACGCCAAAATCACCTGCCGAGTACGCCAGAACCACTTGGCGGACACTCCGGAATCACAGGTCGGGCATGCCGGAACCACCTCTCAGACTTGCCAGAACCATGTTCCGGACACGCCGGTACCACCTGCCGAGTATGCCGGAACCACCTGATCCACTCCCGAGGACCACCTGCTGGACACGCCAAAATCACCTGCTGGCTACGCCAGAACCACTCGGCAGACACTCCGGAATAAGCTGCCGGGCATGCCGGAACCACCTCTTAGACATGCCAGAAGGACGTGTCGGACACGCCGGAAACACCTACCGGACAGACCGGAACCACCTGCCAGACATCCGGGAACCACCTGCCGAGCACGATGGAACCACCTGCCGGACACGCCAAAATCACCTGCGGGGTACACCAGAACGACTTGGAGAACTCTCCGGGATGACCTGCCGGGCATGCTGGAACCACCTCTCAGACGTACCAGAAGCACGTTGCGGACACCCCAGCACCACCTGCCGGACAGACCACAACCACCTGCCGGACAGGCCGGAACCACCGGCTCGACCCGCCGGAACCACCGCCGGACATGCAAAATCACCTGCCGGCTATGCCAGAACCACTTGGCGAACACTCCGGAATCACCTGCCGGGCATGCCGGAACCACCTCTCAGACATGCCAGAACCACGTGCCAATGACCCCGGAAGCACCTGCCGAGCACGCCGGAACCACCTGCTCGGCTCGCCAGAACCACCTGCCGGACACGCCAAAATCACCTGCCGGCTACGCCACAACCTCTCGGCAGGCACTCCGGTATCAGCTGCCGGGCATGCCGGAACCATCTCTCAGAGGTGCCAGAACCACATGCCGGAGAGACTGGAAGCAACTGCCGAACTCGCCGGAAACACCTGCTGGACATGCCGGAACCACCTGCCTGACAGTCCAAAATCATATGCCGGCTATGCCAAAACCACTTGGTGGACACTCCAGAATCACCTGGAGGGCATGCCGGAACCACGTCATGGACAGACTGCAAACACCTGCCGGACACGCCAGAACCACCTTCTCGACTCGCCAGAACCACCTGCCGGACACGCCAAAATCACCTGCCGGCTACGCCACAACCAGTTGGTGAACACTTCGGAATCACCTGCCGCGCTTGCCAGAACCACCTGCCGGTCACGGCAAAATCACCTGCCGGCTACGCCAGAACCACTCGGCAGAGACTCCGGAACCACCTCCAGGACAGACCGGAATCACCTTCCGGACACGCCGGAACCACCTGCTCGACTCGCCAGAACCACCTGCCGGACACGCCAAAATCACCTGCCGGCTACGCCAGAACCACTGGGCAGAGACTCCGGAACCACCTCCAGGACAGACCGGAATCACCTGCCGGACACGCCGGGACCACCTGCTTGACTCGCGAGAACCACCTGCCGGACACGCCAAAATCACCAGCCGGCTACTCCACAACCACTTGTCGGACACTCCAGAATCACCTGCCGGGCATGTTGGAACCACCTCTCAGAGGTGCCACAACAACATGCTGGAGACTGCGGAAGCACCTGCTGAGAAGGCCGGAAGTTCCTGATCCACTCCACAGAACCACCTGCTGGACACGCCAAAATCACCTGCCGGCTACGCCACAACCAGTTGGTGAACACTTCGGAATCAACTGCCGGGCTTGCTGGAAGCACCTGCCGGTCACGCCAATATCACCTGCCAGCTACGCCAGAACCGCTTGGCGGACACTCCGGAAACACCTGTCGGGCCTGCCAGAACCACATCTCAGACGTGCCAGAACCATGTGCCCGAGATGCCGGAACCACACCCCGAACAGACTGAAACCACCTGCCAGACCCGCCTGAACCACCTGCCGAGCACACTGGAACCACCTGCTCGACTCGCCGGAACCACCTACCTGACACGCAAAAACCACCGGCCGGGTATGCCAGAACCACTTGGTGGTCACTCCGGAATCATCTGCCAGACATGCCAGAAGCAGCTCTCAGACACACCAGAACAACCTGCCAGAGACGCCAGAAGCACCTGCTGAGCATGCCTGAGCCACGTGCTCGACTCGCAAGAAACACCTGCCAGACACGCCAAAATCACCTGCCTGCTACACCAGAAGCACTTGGCAGACAAGCCAGAATCACGAGAAGGGCATGCCGTCACAATCTCTCAGACGTGCCAGAACCTCGTGCTGGACACCCCAGAACACCCTGCCGGACAGACCGGAACCACCTGCCGGACACGCCGGAACCACCGGTGCGACTCGCCGGAACCACCCCCGGACATGCAAAATCACCTGCCGGCTACGCCAGAAACACTTGGCGAACACACCGGAATCACCTGCCGGGCATGTCGGAAGCACCTCTCAGACATGTCAGAACCACGTGCCAAGGACACCGGAAGCACCTGCCGAGCACGCCGGAACCACCTGCTTGACTCGCCAGAACCACCTGCCGCACACGCCAAAATCACCTGCCAGGTATGCCAGAACCACTTTTTGGACACTCCGAAATCATCTGCCGGACATGCCAGAACCAGCTCTCAGACACACCAGAACCACATGCCGGACACGCCGGAAGCACCTGCTGAGCATGCCTGAGCCACCTGCTCGACTCGCAAGAAACACCTGCCGGACACGCCAAAATCACCTGCCGAGTACGCCAGAACCACTTGGCGGACACTCCGGAATCACAGGTCGGGCATGCCGGAACCACCTCTCAGACTTGCCAGAACCATGTTCCGGACACGCCGGTACCACCTGCCGAGTATGCCGGAACCACCTGATCCACTCCCGAGGACCACCTGCTGGACACGCCAAAATCACCTGCTGGCTACGCCAGAACCACTCGGCAGACACTCCGGAATAAGCTGCCGGGCATGCCGGAACCACCTCTTAGACATGCCAGAAGGACGTGTCGGACACGCCGGAAACACCTACCGGACAGACCGGAACCACCTGCCAGACATCCGGGAACCACCTGCCGAGCACGATGGAACCACCTGCCGGACACGCCAAAATCACCTGCGGGGTACACCAGAACGACTTGGAGAACTCTCCGGGATGACCTGCCGGGCATGCTGGAACCACCTCTCAGACGTACCAGAAGCACGTTGCGGACACCCCAGCACCACCTGCCGGACAGACCGCAACCACCTGCCGGACAGGCCGGAACCACCGGCTCGACCCGCCGGAACCACCGCCGGACATGCAAAATCACCTGCCGGCTATGCCAGAACCACTTGGCGAACACTCCGGAATCACCTGCCGGGCATGCCGGAACCACCTCTCAGACATGCCAGAACCACGTGCCAATGACCCCGGAAGCACCTGCCGAGCACGCCGGAACCACCTGCTCGGCTCGCCAGAACCACCTGCCGGACACGCCAAAATCACCTGCCGGCTACGCCACAACCTCTCGGCAGGCACTCCGGTATCAGCTGCCGGGCATGCCGGAACCATCTCTCAGAGGTGCCAGAACCACATGCCGGAGAGACTGGAAGCAACTGCCGAACTCGCCGGAAACACCTGCTGGACATGCCGGAACCACCTGCCTGACAGTCCAAAATCATATGCCGGCTATGCCAAAACCACTTGGTGGACACTCCAGAATCACCTGGAGGGCATGCCGGAACCACGTCATGGACAGACTGCAAACACCTGCCGGACACGCCAGAACCACCTTCTCGACTCGCCAGAACCACCTGCCGGACACGCCAAAATCACCTGCCGGCTACGCCACAACCAGTTGGTGAACACTTCGGAATCACCTGCCGCGCTTGCCAGAACCACCTGCCGGTCACGGCAAAATCACCTGCCGGCTACGCCAGAACCACTCGGCAGAGACTCCGGAACCACCTCCAGGACAGACCGGAATCACCTTCCGGACACGCCGGAACCACCTGCTCGACTCGCCAGAACCACCTGCCGGACACGCCAAAATCACCTGCCGGCTACGCCAGAACCACTGGGCAGAGACTCCGGAACCACCTCCAGGACAGACCGGAATCACCTGCCGGACACGCCGGGACCACCTGCTTGACTCGCGAGAACCACCTGCCGGACACGCCAAAATCACCAGCCGGCTACTCCACAACCACTTGTCGGACACTCCAGAATCACCTGCCGGGCATGTTGGAACCACCTCTCAGAGGTGCCACAACAACATGCTGGAGACTGCGGAAGCACCTGCTGAGAAGGCCGGAAGTTCCTGATCCACTCCACAAAACCACCTGCTGGACACGCCAAAATCACCTGCCGGCTACGCCACAACCAGTTGGTGAACACTTCGGAATCAACTGCCGGGCTTGCTGGAAGCACCTGCCGGTCACGCCAATATCACCTGCCAGCTACGCCAGAACCGCTTGGCGGACACTCCGGAAACACCTGTCGGGCCTGCCAGAACCACATCTCAGACGTGCCAGAACCATGTGCCCGAGATGCCGGAACCACACCCCGAACAGACTGAAACCACCTGCCAGACCCGCCTGAACCACCTGCCGAGCACACTGGAACCACCTGCTCGACTCGCCGGAACCACCTACCTGACACGCAAAAACCACCGGCCGGGTATGCCAGAACCACTTGGTGGTCACTCCGGAATCATCTGCCAGACATGCCAGAAGCAGCTCTCAGACACACCAGAACAACCTGCCAGAGACGCCAGAAGCACCTGCTGAGCATGCCTGAGCCACGTGCTCGACTCGCAAGAAACACCTGCCAGACACGCCAAAATCACCTGCCTGCTACACCAGAAGCACTTGGCAGACAAGCCAGAATCACGAGAAGGGCATGCCGTCACAATCTCTCAGACGTGCCAGAACCTCGTGCTGGACACCCCAGAACACCCTGCCGGACAGACCGGAACCACCTGCCGGACACGCCGGAACCACCGGTGCGACTCGCCGGAACCACCCCCGGACATGCAAAATCACCTGCCGGCTACGCCAGAAACACTTGGCGAACACACCGGAATCACCTGCCGGGCATGTCGGAAGCACCTCTCAGACATGTCAGAACCACGTGCCAAGGACACCGGAAGCACCTGCCGAGCACGCCGGAACCACCTGCTTGACTCGCCAGAACCACCTGCCGCACACGCCAAAATCACCTGCCAGGTATGCCAGAACCACTTTTTGGACACTCCGAAATCATCTGCCGGACATGCCAGAACCAGCTCTCAGACACACCAGAACCACATGCCGGACACGCCGGAAGCACCTGCTGAGCATGCCTGAGCCACCTGCTCGACTCGCAAGAAACACCTGCCGGACACGCCAAAATCACCTGCCGAGTACGCCAGAACCACTTGGCGGACACTCCGGAATCACAGGTCGGGCATGCCGGAACCACCTCTCAGACTTGCCAGAACCATGTTCCGGACACGCCGGTACCACCTGCCGAGTATGCCGGAACCACCTGATCCACTCCCGAGGACCACCTGCTGGACACGCCAAAATCACCTGCTGGCTACGCCAGAACCACTCGGCAGACACTCCGGAATAAGCTGCCGGGCATGCCGGAACCACCTCTTAGACATGCCAGAAGGACGTGTCGGACACGCCGGAAACACCTACCGGACAGACCGGAACCACCTGCCAGACATCCGGGAACCACCTGCCGAGCACGATGGAACCACCTGCCGGACACGCCAAAATCACCTGCGGGGTACACCAGAACGACTTGGAGAACTCTCCGGGATGACCTGCCGGGCATGCTGGAACCACCTCTCAGACGTACCAGAAGCACGTTGCGGACACCCCAGCACCACCTGCCGGACAGACCGCAACCACCTGCCGGACAGGCCGGAACCACCGGCTCGACCCGCCGGAACCACCGCCGGACATGCAAAATCACCTGCCGGCTATGCCAGAACCACTTGGCGAACACTCCGGAATCACCTGCCGGGCATGCCGGAACCACCTCTCAGACATGCCAGAACCACGTGCCAATGACCCCGGAAGCACCTGCCGAGCACGCCGGAACCACCTGCTCGGCTCGCCAGAACCACCTGCCGGACACGCCAAAATCACCTGCCGGCTACGCCACAACCTCTCGGCAGGCACTCCGGTATCAGCTGCCGGGCATGCCGGAACCATCTCTCAGAGGTGCCAGAACCACATGCCGGAGAGACTGGAAGCAACTGCCGAACTCGCCGGAAACACCTGCTGGACATGCCGGAACCACCTGCCTGACAGTCCAAAATCATATGCCGGCTATGCCAAAAACACTTGGTGGACACTCCAGAATCACCTGGAGGGCATGCCGGAACCACGTCATGGACAGACTGCAAACACCTGCCGGACACGCCAGAACCACCTTCTCGACTCGCCAGAACCACCTGCCGGACACGCCAAAATCACCTGCCGGCTACGCCACAACCAGTTGGTGAACACTTCGGAATCACCTGCCGCGCTTGCCAGAACCACCTGCCGGTCACGGCAAAATCACCTGCCGGCTACGCCAGAACCACTCGGCAGAGACTCCGGAACCACCTCCAGGACAGACCGGAATCACCTTCCGGACACGCCGGAACCACCTGCTCGACTCGCCAGAACCACCTGCCGGACACGCCAAAATCACCTGCCGGCTACGCCAGAACCACTGGGCAGAGACTCCGGAACCACCTCCAGGACAGACCGGAATCACCTGCCGGACACGCCGGGACCACCTGCTTGACTCGCGAGAACCACCTGCCGGACACGCCAAAATCACCAGCCGGCTACTCCACAACCACTTGTCGGACACTCCAGAATCACCTGCCGGGCATGTTGGAACCACCTCTCAGAGGTGCCACAACAACATGCTGGAGACTGCGGAAGCACCTGCTGAGAAGGCCGGAAGTTCCTGATCCACTCCACAGAACCACCTGCTGGACACGCCAAAATCACCTGCCGGCTACGCCACAACCAGTTGGTGAACACTTCGGAATCAACTGCCGGGCTTGCTGGAAGCACCTGCCGGTCACGCCAATATCACCTGCCAGCTACACCAGAACCGCTTGGCGGACACTCCGGAAACACCTGTCGGGCCTGCCAGAACCACATCTCAGACGTGCCAGAACCATGTGCCCGAGATGCCGGAACCACACCCCGAACAGACTGAAACCACCTGCCAGACCCGCCTGAACCACCTGCCGAGCACACTGGAACCACCTGCTCGACTCGCCGGAACCACCTACCTGACACGCAAAAACCACCGGCCGGGTATGCCAGAACCACTTGGTGGTCACTCCGGAATCATCTGCCAGACATGCCAGAAGCAGCTCTCAGACACACCAGAACAACCTGCCAGAGACGCCAGAAGCACCTGCTGAGCATGCCTGAGCCACGTGCTCGACTCGCAAGAAACACCTGCCAGACACGCCAAAATCACCTGCCTGCTACACCAGAAGCACTTGGCAGACAAGCCAGAATCACGAGAAGGGCATGCCGTCACAATCTCTCAGACGTGCCAGAACCTCGTGCTGGACACCCCAGAACACCCTGCCGGACAGACCGGAACCACCTGCCGGACACGCCGGAACCACCGGTGCGACTCGCCGGAACCACCCCCGGACATGCAAAATCACCTGCCGGCTACGCCAGAAACACTTGGCGAACACACTGGAATCACCTGCCGGGCATGTCGGAAGCACCTCTCAGACATGTCAGAACCACGTGCCAAGGACACCGGAAGCACCTGCCGAGCACGCCGGAACCACCTGCTTGACTCGCCAGAACCACCTGCCGCACACGCCAAAATCACCTGCCAGGTATGCCAGAACCACTTTTTGGACACTCCGAAATCATCTGCCGGACATGCCAGAACCAGCTCTCAGACACACCAGAACCACATGCCGGACACGCCGGAAGCACCTGCTGAGCATGCCTGAGCCACCTGCTCGACTCGCAAGAAACACCTGCCGGACACGCCAAAATCACCTGCCGAGTACGCCAGAACCACTTGGCGGACACTCCGGAATCACAGGTCGGGCATGCCGGAACCACCTCTCAGACTTGCCAGAACCATGTTCCGGACACGCCGGTACCACCTGCCGAGTATGCCGGAACCACCTGATCCACTCCCGAGGACCACCTGCTGGACACGCCAAAATCACCTGCTGGCTACGCCAGAACCACTCGGCAGACACTCCGGAATAAGCTGCCGGGCATGCCGGAACCACCTCTTAGACATGCCAGAAGGACGTGTCGGACACGCCGGAAACACCTACCGGACAGACCGGAACCACCTGCCAGACATCCGGGAACCACCTGCCGAGCACGATGGAACCACCTGCCGGACACGCCAAAATCACCTGCGGGGTACACCAGAACGACTTGGAGAACTCTCCGGGATGACCTGCCGGGCATGCTGGAACCACCTCTCAGACGTACCAGAAGCACGTTGCGGACACCCCAGCACCACCTGCCGGACAGACCGCAACCACCTGCCGGACAGGCCGGAACCACCGGCTCGACCCGCCGGAACCACCGCCGGACATGCAAAATCACCTGCCGGCTATGCCAGAACCACTTGGCGAACACTCCGGAATCACCTGCCGGGCATGCCGGAACCACCTCTCAGACATGCCAGAACCACGTGCCAATGACCCCGGAAGCACCTGCCGAGCACGCCGGAACCACCTGCTCGGCTCGCCAGAACCACCTGCCGGACACGCCAAAATCACCTGCCGGCTACGCCACAACCTCTCGGCAGGCACTCCGGTATCAGCTGCCGGGCATGCCGGAACCATCTCTCAGAGGTGCCAGAACCACATGCCGGAGAGACTGGAAGCAACTGCCGAACTCGCCGGAAACACCTGCTGGACATGCCGGAACCACCTGCCTGACAGTCCAAAATCATATGCCGGCTATGCCAAAACCACTTGGTGGACACTCCAGAATCACCTGGAGGGCATGCCGGAACCACGTCATGGACAGACTGCAAACACCTGCCGGACACGCCAGAACCACCTTCTCGACTCGCCAGAACCACCTGCCGGACACGCCAAAATCACCTGCCGGCTACGCCACAACCAGTTGGTGAACACTTCGGAATCACCTGCCGCGCTTGCCAGAACCACCTGCCGGTCACGGCAAAATCACCTGCCGGCTACGCCAGAACCACTCGGCAGAGACTCCGGAACCACCTCCAGGACAGACCGGAATCACCTTCCGGACACGCCGGAACCACCTGCTCGACTCGCCAGAACCACCTGCCGGACACGCCAAAATCACCTGCCGGCTACGCCAGAACCACTGGGCAGAGACTCCGGAACCACCTCCAGGACAGACCGGAATCACCTGCCGGACACGCCGGGACCACCTGCTTGACTCGCGAGAACCACCTGCCGGACACGCCAAAATCACCAGCCGGCTACTCCACAACCACTTGTCGGACACTCCAGAATCACCTGCCGGGCATGTTGGAACCACCTCTCAGAGGTGCCACAACAACATGCTGGAGACTGCGGAAGCACCTGCTGAGAAGGCCGGAAGTTCCTGATCCACTCCACAGAACCACCTGCTGGACACGCCAAAATCACCTGCCGGCTACGCCACAACCAGTTGGTGAACACTTCGGAATCAACTGCCGGGCTTGCTGGAAGCACCTGCCGGTCACGCCAATATCACCTGCCAGCTACGCCAGAACCGCTTGGCGGACACTCCGGAAACACCTGTCGGGCCTGCCAGAACCACATCTCAGACGTGCCAGAACCATGTGCCCGAGATGCCGGAACCACACCCCGAACAGACTGAAACCACCTGCCAGACCCGCCTGAACCACCTGCCGAGCACACTGGAACCACCTGCTCGACTCGCCGGAACCACCTACCTGACACGCAAAAACCACCGGCCGGGTATGCCAGAACCACTTGGTGGTCACTCCGGAATCATCTGCCAGACATGCCAGAAGCAGCTCTCAGACACACCAGAACAACCTGCCAGAGACGCCAGAAGCACCTGCTGAGCATGCCTGAGCCACGTGCTCGACTCGCAAGAAACACCTGCCAGACATGCCAAAATCACCTGCCTGCTACACCAGAAGCACTTGGCAGACAAGCCAGAATCACGAGAAGGGCATGCCGTCACAATCTCTCAGACGTGCCAGAACCTCGTGCTGGACACCCCAGAACACCCTGCCGGACAGACCGGAACCACCTGCCGGACACGCCGGAACCACCGGTGCGACTCGCCGGAACCACCCCCGGACATGCAAAATCACCTGCCGGCTACGCCAGAAACACTTGGCGAACACACCGGAATCACCTGCCGGGCATGTCGGAAGCACCTCTCAGACATGTCAGAACCACGTGCCAAGGACACCGGAAGCACCTGCCGAGCACGCCGGAACCACCTGCTTGACTCGCCAGAACCACCTGCCGCACACGCCAAAATCACCTGCCAGGTATGCCAGAACCACTTTTTGGACACTCCGAAATCATCTGCCGGACATGCCAGAACCAGCTCTCAGACACACCAGAACCACATGCCGGACACGCCGGAAGCACCTGCTGAGCATGCCTGAGCCACCTGCTCGACTCGCAAGAAACACCTGCCGGACATGCCAAAATCACCTGCCGAGTACGCCAGAACCACTTGGCGGACACTCCGGAATCACAGGTCGGGCATGCCGGAACCACCTCTCAGACTTGCCAGAACCATGTTCCGGACACGCCGGTACCACCTGCCGAGTATGCCGGAACCACCTGATCCACTCCCGAGGACCACCTGCTGGACACGCCAAAATCACCTGCTGGCTACGCCAGAACCACTCGGCAGACACTCCGGAATAAGCTGCCGGGCATGCCGGAACCACCTCTTAGACATGCCAGAAGGACGTGTCGGACACGCCGGAAACACCTACCGGACAGACCGGAACCACCTGCCAGACATCCGGGAACCACCTGCCGAGCACGATGGAACCACCTGCCGGACACGCCAAAATCACCTGCGGGGTACACCAGAACGACTTGGAGAACTCTCCGGGATGACCTGCCGGGCATGCTGGAACCACCTCTCAGACGTACCAGAAGCACGTTGCGGACACCCCAGCACCACCTGCCGGACAGACCGCAACCACCTGCCGGACAGGCCGGAACCACCGGCTCGACCCACCGGAACCACCGCCGGACATGCAAAATCACCTGCCGGCTATGCCAGAACCACTTGGCGAACACTCCGGAATCACCTGCCGGGCATGCCGGAACCACCTCTCAGACATGCCAGAACCACGTGCCAATGACCCCGGAAGCACCTGCCGAGCACGCCGGAACCACCTGCTCGGCTCGCCAGATCCACCTGCCGGACACGCCAAAATCACCTGCCGGCTACGCCACAACCTCTCGGCAGGCACTCCGGTATCAGCTGCCGGGCATGCCGGAACCATCTCTCAGAGGTGCCAGAACCACATGCCGGAGAGACTGGAAGCAACTGCCGAACTCGCCGGAAACACCTGCTGGACATGCCGGAACCACCTGCCTGACAGTCCAAAATCATATGCCGGCTATGCCAAAACCACTTGGTGGACACTCCAGAATCACCTGGAGGGCATGCCGGAACCACGTCATGGACAGACTGCAAACACCTGCCGGACACGCCAGAACCACCTTCTCGACTCGCCAGAACCACCTGCCGGACACGCCAAAATCACCTGCCGGCTACGCCACAACCAGTTGGTGAACACTTCGGAATCACCTGCCGCGCTTGCCAGAACCACCTGCCGGTCACGGCAAAATCACCTGCCGGCTACGCCAGAACCACTCGGCAGAGACTCCGGAACCACCTCCAGGACAGACCGGAATCACCTTCCGGACACGCCGGAACCACCTGCTCGACTCGCCAGAACCACCTGCCGGACACGCCAAAATCACCTGCCGGCTACGCCAGAACCACTGGGCAGAGACTCCGGAACCACCTCCAGGACAGACCGGAATCACCTGCCGGACACGCCGGGACCACCTGCTTGACTCGCGAGAACCACCTGCCGGACACGCCAAAATCACCAGCCGGCTACTCCACAACCACTTGTCGGACACTCCAGAATCACCTGCCGGGCATGTTGGAACCACCTCTCAGAGGTGCCACAACAACATGCTGGAGACTGCGGAAGCACCTGCTGAGAAGGCCGGAAGTTCCTGATCCACTCCACAAAACCACCTGCTGGACACGCCAAAATCACCTGCCGGCTACGCCACAACCAGTTGGTGAACACTTCGGAATCAACTGCCGGGCTTGCTGGAAGCACCTGCCGGTCACGCCAATATCACCTGCCAGCTACGCCAGAACCGCTTGGCGGACACTCCGGAAACACCTGTCGGGCCTGCCAGAACCACATCTCAGACGTGCCAGAACCATGTGCCCGAGATGCCGGAACCACACCCCGAACAGACTGAAACCACCTGCCAGACCCGCCTGAACCACCTGCCGAGCACACTGGAACCACCTGCTCGACTCGCCGGAACCACCTACCTGACACGCAAAAACCACCGGCCGGGTATGCCAGAACCACTTGGTGGTCACTCCGGAATCATCTGCCAGACATGCCAGAAGCAGCTCTCAGACACACCAGAACAACCTGCCAGAGACGCCAGAAGCACCTGCTGAGCATGCCTGAGCCACCTGCTCGACTCGCAAGAAACACCTGCCAGACACGCCAAAATCACCTGCCTGCTACACCAGAAGCACTTGGCAGACAAGCCAGAATCACGAGAAGGGCATGCCGTCACAATCTCTCAGACGTGCCAGAACCTCGTGCTGGACACCCCAGAACACCCTGCCGGACAGACCGGAACCACCTGCCGGACACGCCGGAACCACCGGTGCGACTCGCCGGAACCACCCCCGGACATGCAAAATCACCTGCCGGCTACGCCAGAAACACTTGGCGAACACACCGGAATCACCTGCCGGACATGTCGGAAGCACCTCTCAGACATGTCAGAACCACGTGCCAAGGACACCGGAAGCACCTGCCGAGCACGCCGGAACCACCTGCTTGACTCGCCAGAACCACCTGCCGCACACGCCAAAATCACCTGCCAGGTATGCCAGAACCACTTTTTGGACACTCCGAAATCATCTGCCGGACATGCCAGAACCAGCTCTCAGACACACCAGAACCACATGCCGGACACGCCGGAAGCACCTGCTGAGCATGCCTGAGCCACCTGCTCGACTCGCAAGAAACACCTGCCGGACACGCCAAAATCACCTGCCGAGTACGCCAGAACCACTTGGCGGACACTCCGGAATCACAGGTCGGGCATGCCGGAACCACCTCTCAGACTTGCCAGAACCATGTTCCGGACACGCCGGTACCACCTGCCGAGTATGCCGGAACCACCTGATCCACTCCCGAGGACCACCTGCTGGACATGCCAAAATCACCTTCTGGCTACACCAGAACCACTCGGCAGACACTCCGGAATAAGCTGCCGGGCATGCCGGAACCACCTCTTAGACATGCCAGAAGGACGTGTCAGACACGCCGGAAACACCTACCGGACAGTCCGGAACCACCTGCCAGACATCCCGGAACCACTTGCCGAGCACGCTGGAGCCGCCTGCTCGATAGGCCGGAACCACCTGCCAGACAGGCCAAAATCAACAGCTGGCTATGCCTGAACCACCTGGCGGACAGTCCAAAATCACCTGCCTGGCATGCAGGAACCACCTCTCAGACGTAACAGAACCACGTTCCGGACACGCTGGAACCACATCCTGGACAGACTGGAACCACCTGCCGAGCTCGCCGGAACCACCTTCTCGACTGGCAGGACAATCGTGCCAGACACGCCAAAAGGAACCGCCGGCTACACCAGAACCACTTAACCGACACTCCAGAATCACCTGCCTGGCATGCCAGAACCACCTCTCAGACGTGCCAGAAGCACGTGCCGGACATGCCGGAACGACCTACGGGACAGACCGGAACCAGCTGCCTGACATGCCGGAACCACCTGCCGAGCACGCCAGAGCCACCTGCTCCCCTTGCCGGAACCACCTGCCAGACAGGCCAAAATCAACAGCTGGCTGTGCGAGAACCACCTGGGGGACAGTCCGGAATCACCTGCCAGCCATGGCGGAACCACCTCTCAGACGTACCAGAACCACGTGCCGGACAATCTGGAAACACGTACTGGACAGACTGGAACCACCTGCCGGCCACGCCTGAACCACCTGCCGAGCACGACGGAACCACCTGCCGGACACGCCAAAATCACCTGCGGGCTACTCCACAACCACTTGGAGGACTCTCCGGGATGACCTGCCGGGCATGCTGGAGCCACCTCTCAGACGCGCCAGAAGCATGTGGCAGAGAGTCCGGAATCACCTGTTGGGCATGTGGAACCACCTCTGATACGTACCAGAACCACCTGCCGGACACGCCAAAATCACCTGCCGGCTACGCCAGAACCACTTGGCGGAGACTGTGGAATCACCTGCCAGGCATGCCAGCACAACCTCTCAGAAGTGCCAGAAGCATGTGCCGGACAGACCGGAACCATCTCCCGGACAGACTGGAACCACAGGAAACACTCGCCGGAACCACCTGCTTGACTCACCGGTCCCACCTGCAGGACACACCAAAATCACCTGCCCGCTACACCAGAACCAATTGGGGCACAAGCCGGAATCACGTGAAGGGCATGCCGGCACCACCTCACAGAAGTGCCAGAACCTCCTGCCGGACACCTCAGAACCACCTGCCAGACAGACTGCAACCACCTGCCGGACACGCGGGAACCACCGGCTCGACCCGCCGGAACCACTGCCAGACATGCAAAATCACCTGCCGGCTACACCAGAACCACTTGGCAAACACTCCGGAATCACCTGCCGGGCATGCCGGAACCACCTCTCAGACATGCCAGAACCACGTGCCAATGACACCAGAAGCACCTGCCGAGCATGCCGGAACCACCTGCTCGACTCGCCAGAACCACCTGCCAGTCATGCAAAAATCACCTGCAGGCTTCGCCACAACCAGTTGGTGAACACTTCCCCATCACCTGCCGGGCTTGCTGGAACCACCTGCCGGTCATGTCAAAATCACCTGCCAACTACGCCAGAACCACTTGTCGACACTGCGGAAACACCTGTCGGGCCGGCCAGAACTACATCTCAGACGTGCCAGAACCTTGTGCGTGTGATGCCGGAACCACACCCCGAACAGACGGAAACCACCTGCCAGACCCGCCTCAACCACCTGCCGAGCACGCCGGAGCCACCTGTTCGACTCACGGGAAGCACCTGCCAGACAGGCCAAAATCAACAGCTGGCTATGCGAGAAGCATCTGGCGGAAAGTCCGGAATCACCTGCCGGGCATGCAGGAACCACCTCTCAGATGTAACGGAACCACGAGCCGGACACGCTGGAACCACGTCCTGGACAGACTGGAACCACCTGCCGAGCACTCCGGTACCACCTGCTCGACTCGCACGACCCACGTGCTGGACACGCCAAAATGAACTTTCGGCTACACCAGAACCACTTACCCGACACTCCAGAATCACCTGCCTGGCATGCCAGAACCACATCTCACACGTTCCAGAAGCACGTGCCGGACATGCCGGAACGACCGATCGGACAGAACGGAACCACCTGCCAGACACGCCGGAACCACCTGCTGAACACGCCACAGCCACCTGCTCGACTCGCCGGATCCACCGGCCGGACAGGCCAATATCAACTGCTGGCTATGCCAGAACCACCTGGGGGACAGTCCGGAATCACCTGCCAGCCATGGCGGAACCACCTCTCAGACGTACAAGAACCACGTGCCGGACAAGCTGGAAACACTTACTGGACAGACTGGAACCACCTGCCGGCCACGCCTGAACCACCTGCCGAGCACGACGGAACCACCTGCCGGACACGCCAAAATCACCTGCGGGGTACACCAGAACCACTTGGAGAACTCTCCGGGATGACCTGCCGGGCATGCTGGAACCACCTCTCAGACGTACCAGAAGCACGTGTCGGACACCCCAGCACCACCTGCCGGACAGACCGCAACCACCTGCCGGACAGGCCGGAACCACCGTCTCGACCCGCCGGAACCACCGCCGGACATGCAAAATCACCTGCCGTCTACGCCAGAACCACTTGGCGAACACTCCGGAATCACCTGTCGGGCATGCCGGAACCACCTCTCAGACATGCCAGAACCACGTGCCAATGACCCCGGAAGCACCTGCTGAGCACGCCGGAACCACCTGCTCGACTCGCCAGAACCACCTGCCGGACACGCCAAAATCACCTGTTGGCTACGCCACAACCACTCGGCAGGCACTCCGGTATCAGCTGCCGGGCATGCCGGAACCACCTGGTCCACTCCCGAGGATCACCTGCTGGACACACCAAAATCACCTGCTGGCTACGCCAGAACCACGCGGCAGACACTCCGGAATAACCTGCCGGGCATGCCGGAACCACCTCTTAGACATGCCAGAAGGACGTGTCGGACACGCCGGAAACACCTACCGGACAGACCGGAACCACCTGCCAGACATCCCTGAACCACCTGCCGAGCACGCCGGAGCCGCCTGCTCGATAGGCCGGAACCACCTGCCAGACAGGCCAAAATCACCAGCCGGCTACTCCACAACCACTTGTCGGACACTCCAGAATCACCTGCCGGGCATGTTGGAACCACCTCTCAGAGGTGCCACAACAACATGCTGGAGACTGCGGAAGCACCTGCTGAGAAGGCCGGAAGTTCCTGATCCACTCCACAGAACCACCTGCTGGACACGCCAAAATCACCTGCCGGCTACGCCACAACCAGTTGGTGAACACTTCGGAATCAACTGCCGGGCTTGCTGGAAGCACCTGCCGGTCACGCCAATATCACCTGCCAGCTACGCCAGAACCGCTTGGCGGACACTCCGGAAACACCTGTCGGGCCTGCCAGAACCACATCTCAGACATGCCAGAACCATGTGCCCGAGATGCCGGAACCACACCCCGAACAGACTGAAACCACCTGCCAGACCCGCCTGAACCACCTGCCGAGCACACTGGAACCACCTGCTCGACTCGCCGGAACCACCTACCTGACACGCAAAAACCACCGGCCGGGTATGCCAGAACCACTTGGTGGTCACTCCGGAATCATCTGCCAGACATGCCAGAAGCAGCTCTCAGACACACCAGAACAACCTGCCAGAGACGCCAGAAGCACCTGCTGAGCATGCCTGAGCCACGTGCTCGACTCGCAAGAAACACCTGCCAGACACGCCAAAATCACCTGCCTGCTACACCAGAAGCACTTGGCAGACAAGCCAGAATCACGAGAAGGGCATGCCGTCACAATCTCTCAGACGTGCCAGAACCTCGTGCTGGACACCCCAGAACACCCTGCCGGACAGCCCGGAACCACCTGCCGGACACGCCGGAACCACCGGTGCGACTCGCCGGAACCACCCCCGGACATGCAAAATCACCTGCCGGCTACGCCAGAAACACTTGGCGAACACACCGGAATCACCTGCCGGGCATGTCGGAAGCACCTCTCAGACATGTCAGAACCACGTGCCAAGGACACCGGAAGCACCTGCCGAGCACGCCGGAACCACCTGCTTGACTCGCCAGAACCACCTGCCGCACACGCCAAAATCACCTGCCAGGTATGCCAGAACCACTTTTTGGACACTCCGAAATCATCTGCCGGACATGCCAGAACCAGCTCTCAGACACACCAGAACCACATGCCGGACACGCCGGAAGCACCTGCTGAGCATGCCTGAGCCACCTGCTCGACTCGCAAGAAACACCTGCCGGACACGCCAAAATCACCTGCCGAGTACGCCAGAACCACTTGGCGGACACTCCGGAATCACAGGTCGGGCATGCCGGAACCACCTCTCAGACTTGCCAGAACCATGTTCCGGACACGCCGGTACCACCTGCCGAGTATGCCGGAACCACCTGATCCACTCCCGAGGACCACCTGCTGGACACGCCAAAATCACCTGCTGGCTACGCCAGAACCACTCGGCAGACACTCCGGAATAAGCTGCCGGGCATGCCAGAACCACCTCTTAGACATGCCAGAAGGACGTGTCGGACACGCCGGAAACACCTACCGGACAGACCGGAACCACCTGCCAGACATCCGGGAACCACCTGCCGAGCACGATGGAACCACCTGCCGGACACGCCAAAATCACCTGCGGGGTACACCAGAACGACTTGGAGAACTCTCCGGGATGACCTGCCGGGCATGCTGGAACCACCTCTCAGACGTACCAGAAGCACGTTGCGGACACCCCAGCACCACCTGCCGGACAGACCGCAACCACCTGCCGGACAGGCCGGAACCACCGGCTCGACCCGCCGGAACCACCGCCGGACATGCAAAATCACCTGCCGGCTATGCCAGAACCACTTGGCGAACACTCCGGAATCACCTGCCGGGCATGCCGGAACCACCTCTCAGACATGCCAGAACCACGTGCCAATGACCCCGGAAGCACCTGCCGAGCACGCCGGAACCACCTGCTCGGCTCGCCAGAACCACCTGCCGGACACGCCAAAATCACCTGCCGGCTACGCCACAACCTCTCGGCAGGCACTCCGGTATCAGCTGCCGGGCATGCCGGAACCATCTCTCAGAGGTGCCAGAACCACATGCCGGAGAGACTGGAAGCAACTGCCGAACTCGCCGGAAACACCTGCTGGACATGCCGGAACCACCTGCCTGACAGTCCAAAATCATATGCCGGCTATGCCAAAAACACTTGGTGGACACTCCAGAATCACCTGGAGGGCATGCCGGAACCACGTCATGGACAGACTGCAAACACCTGCCGGACACGCCAGAACCACCTTCTCGACTCGCCAGAACCACCTGCCGGACACGCCAAAATCACCTGCCGGCTACGCCACAACCAGTTGGTGAACACTTCGGAATCACCTGCCGCGCTTGCCAGAACCACCTGCCGGTCACGGCAAAATCACCTGCCGGCTACGCCAGAACCACTCGGCAGAGACTCCGGAACCACCTCCAGGACAGACCGGAATCACCTTCCGGACACGCCGGAACCACCTGCTCGACTCGCCAGAACCACCTGCCGGACACGCCAAAATCACCTGCCGGCTACGCCAGAACCACTGGGCAGAGACTCCGGAACCACCTCCAGGACAGACCGGAATCACCTGCCGGACACGCCGGGACCACCTGCTTGACTCGCGAGAACCACCTGCCGGACACGCCAAAATCACCAGCCGGCTACTCCACAACCACTTGTCGGACACTCCAGAATCACCTGCCGGGCATGTTGGAACCACCTCTCAGAGGTGCCACAACAACATGCTGGAGACTGCGGAAGCACCTGCTGAGAAGGCCGGAAGTTCCTGATCCACTCCACAAAACCACCTGCTGGACACGCCAAAATCACCTGCCGGCTACGCCACAACCAGTTGGTGAACACTTCGGAATCAACTGCCGGGCTTGCTGGAAGCACCTGCCGGTCACGCCAATATCACCTGCCAGCTACGCCAGAACCGCTTGGCGGACACTCCGGAAACACCTGTCGGGCCTGCCAGAACCACATCTCAGACGTGCCAGAACCATGTGCCCGAGATGCCGGAACCACACCCCGAACAGACTGAAACCACCTGCCAGACCCGCCTGAACCACCTGCCGAGCACACTGGAACCACCTGCTCGACTCGCCGGAACCACCTACCTGACACGCAAAAACCACCGGCCGGGTATGCCAGAACCACTTGGTGGTCACTCCGGAATCATCTGCCAGACATGCCAGAAGCAGCTCTCAGACACACCAGAACAACCTGCCAGAGACGCCAGAAGCACCTGCTGAGCATGCCTGAGCCACGTGCTCGACTCGCAAGAAACACCTGCCAGACACGCCAAAATCACCTGCCTGCTACACCAGAAGCACTTGGCAGACAAGCCAGAATCACGAGAAGGGCATGCCGTCACAATCTCTCAGACGTGCCAGAACCTCGTGCTGGACACCCCAGAACACCCTGCCGGACAGACCGGAACCACCTGCCGGACACGCCGGAACCACCGGTGCGACTCGCCGGAACCACCCCCGGACATGCAAAATCACCTGCCGGCTACGCCAGAAACACTTGGCGAACACACCGGAATCACCTGCCGGGCATGTCGGAAGCACCTCTCAGACATGTCAGAACCACGTGCCAAGGACACCGGAAGCACCTGCCGAGCACGCCGGAACCACCTGCTTGACTCGCCAGAACCACCTGCCGCACACGCCAAAATCACCTGCCAGGTATGCCAGAACCACTTTTTGGACACTCCGAAATCATCTGCCGGACATGCCAGAACCAGCTCTCAGACACACCAGAACCACATGCCGGACACGCCGGAAGCACCTGCTGAGCATGCCTGAGCCACCTGCTCGACTCGCAAGAAACACCTGCCGGACACGCCAAAATCACCTGCCGAGTACGCCAGAACCACTTGGCGGACACTCCGGAATCACAGGTCGGGCATGCCGGAACCACCTCTCAGACTTGCCAGAACCATGTTCCGGACACGCCGGTACCACCTGCCGAGTATGCCGGAACCACCTGATCCACTCCCGAGGACCACCTGCTGGACACGCCAAAATCACCTGCTGGCTACGCCAGAACCACTCGGCAGACACTCCGGAATAAGCTGCCGGGCATGCCGGAACCACCTCTTAGACATGCCAGAAGGACGTGTCGGACACGCCGGAAACACCTACCGGACAGACCGGAACCACCTGCCAGACATCCGGGAACCACCTGCCGAGCACGATGGAACCACCTGCCGGACACGCCAAAATCACCTGCGGGGTACACCAGAACGACTTGGAGAACTCTCCGGGATGACCTGCCGGGCATGCTGGAACCACCTCTCAGACGTACCAGAAGCACGTTGCGGACACCCCAGCACCACCTGCCGGACAGACCACAACCACCTGCCGGACAGGCCGGAACCACCGGCTCGACCCGCCGGAACCACCGCCGGACATGCAAAATCACCTGCCGGCTATGCCAGAACCACTTGGCGAACACTCCGGAATCACCTGCCGGGCATGCCGGAACCACCTCTCAGACATGCCAGAACCACGTGCCAATGACCCCGGAAGCACCTGCCGAGCACGCCGGAACCACCTGCTCGGCTCGCCAGAACCACCTGCCGGACACGCCAAAATCACCTGCCGGCTACGCCACAACCTCTCGGCAGGCACTCCGGTATCAGCTGCCGGGCATGCCGGAACCATCTCTCAGAGGTGCCAGAACCACATGCCGGAGAGACTGGAAGCAACTGCCGAACTCGCCGGAAACACCTGCTGGACATGCCGGAACCACCTGCCTGACAGTCCAAAATCATATGCCGGCTATGCCAAAACCACTTGGTGGACACTCCAGAATCACCTGGAGGGCATGCCGGAACCACGTCATGGACAGACTGCAAACACCTGCCGGACACGCCAGAACCACCTTCTCGACTCGCCAGAACCACCTGCCGGACACGCCAAAATCACCTGCCGGCTACGCCACAACCAGTTGGTGAACACTTCGGAATCACCTGCCGCGCTTGCCAGAACCACCTGCCGGTCACGGCAAAATCACCTGCCGGCTACGCCAGAACCACTCGGCAGAGACTCCGGAACCACCTCCAGGACAGACCGGAATCACCTTCCGGACACGCCGGAACCACCTGCTCGACTCGCCAGAACCACCTGCCGGACACGCCAAAATCACCTGCCGGCTACGCCAGAACCACTGGGCAGAGACTCCGGAACCACCTCCAGGACAGACCGGAATCACCTGCCGGACACGCCGGGACCACCTGCTTGACTCGCGAGAACCACCTGCCGGACACGCCAAAATCACCAGCCGGCTACTCCACAACCACTTGTCGGACACTCCAGAATCACCTGCCGGGCATGTTGGAACCACCTCTCAGAGGTGCCACAACAACATGCTGGAGACTGCGGAAGCACCTGCTGAGAAGGCCGGAAGTTCCTGATCCACTCCACAAAACCACCTGCTGGACACGCCAAAATCACCTGCCGGCTACGCCACAACCAGTTGGTGAACACTTCGGAATCAACTGCCGGGCTTGCTGGAAGCACCTGCCGGTCACGCCAATATCACCTGCCAGCTACGCCAGAACCGCTTGGCGGACACTCCGGAAACACCTGTCGGGCCTGCCAGAACCACATCTCAGACGTGCCAGAACCATGTGCCCGAGATGCCGGAACCACACCCCGAACAGACTGAAACCACCTGCCAGACCCGCCTGAACCACCTGCCGAGCACACTGGAACCACCTGCTCGACTCGCCGGAACCACCTACCTGACACGCAAAAACCACCGGCCGGGTATGCCAGAACCACTTGGTGGTCACTCCGGAATCATCTGCCAGACATGCCAGAAGCAGCTCTCAGACACACCAGAACAACCTGCCAGAGACGCCAGAAGCACCTGCTGAGCATGCCTGAGCCACGTGCTCGACTCGCAAGAAACACCTGCCAGACACGCCAAAATCACCTGCCTGCTACACCAGAAGCACTTGGCAGACAAGCCAGAATCACGAGAAGGGCATGCCGTCACAATCTCTCAGACGTGCCAGAACCTCGTGCTGGACACCCCAGAACACCCTGCCGGACAGACCGGAACCACCTGCCGGACACGCCGGAACCACCGGTGCGACTCGCCGGAACCACCCCCGGACATGCAAAATCACCTGCCGGCTACGCCAGAAACACTTGGCGAACACACCGGAATCACCTGCCGGGCATGTCGGAAGCACCTCTCAGACATGTCAGAACCACGTGCCAAGGACACCGGAAGCACCTGCCGAGCACGCCGGAACCACCTGCTTGACTCGCCAGAACCACCTGCCGCACACGCCAAAATCACCTGCCAGGTATGCCAGAACCACTTTTTGGACACTCCGAAATCATCTGCCGGACATGCCAGAACCAGCTCTCAGACACACCAGAACCACATGCCGGACACGCCGGAAGCACCTGCTGAGCATGCCTGAGCCACCTGCTCGACTCGCAAGAAACACCTGCCGGACACGCCAAAATCACCTGCCGAGTACGCCAGAACCACTTGGCGGACACTCCGGAATCACAGGTCGGGCATGCCGGAACCACCTCTCAGACTTGCCAGAACCATGTTCCGGACACGCCGGTACCACCTGCCGAGTATGCCGGAACCACCTGATCCACTCCCGAGGACCACCTGCTGGACACGCCAAAATCACCTGCTGGCTACGCCAGAACCACTCGGCAGACACTCCGGAATAAGCTGCCGGGCATGCCGGAACCACCTCTTAGACATGCCAGAAGGACGTGTCGGACACGCCGGAAACACCTACCGGACAGACCGGAACCACCTGCCAGACATCCGGGAACCACCTGCCGAGCACGATGGAACCACCTGCCGGACACGCCAAAATCACCTGCGGGGTACACCAGAACGACTTGGAGAACTCTCCGGGATGACCTGCCGGGCATGCTGGAACCACCTCTCAGACGTACCAGAAGCACGTTGCGGACACCCCAGCACCACCTGCCGGACAGACCGCAACCACCTGCCGGACAGGCCGGAACCACCGGCTCGACCCGCCGGAACCACCGCCGGACATGCAAAATCACCTGCCGGCTATGCCAGAACCACTTGGCGAACACTCCGGAATCACCTGCCGGGCATGCCGGAACCACCTCTCAGACATGCCAGAACCACGTGCCAATGACCCCGGAAGCACCTGCCGAGCACGCCGGAACCACCTGCTCGGCTCGCCAGAACCACCTGCCGGACACGCCAAAATCACCTGCCGGCTACGCCACAACCTCTCGGCAGGCACTCCGGTATCAGCTGCCGGGCATGCCGGAACCATCTCTCAGAGGTGCCAGAACCACATGCCGGAGAGACTGGAAGCAACTGCCGAACTCGCCGGAAACACCTGCTGGACATGCCGGAACCACCTGCCTGACAGTCCAAAATCATATGCCGGCTATGCCAAAAACACTTGGTGGACACTCCAGAATCACCTGGAGGGCATGCCGGAACCACGTCATGGACAGACTGCAAACACCTGCCGGACACGCCAGAACCACCTTCTCGACTCGCCAGAACCACCTGCCGGACACGCCAAAATCACCTGCCGGCTACGCCACAACCAGTTGGTGAACACTTCGGAATCACCTGCCGCGCTTGCCAGAACCACCTGCCGGTCACGGCAAAATCACCTGCCGGCTACGCCAGAACCACTCGGCAGAGACTCCGGAACCACCTCCAGGACAGACCGGAATCACCTTCCGGACACGCCGGAACCACCTGCTCGACTCGCCAGAACCACCTGCCGGACACGCCAAAATCACCTGCCGGCTACGCCAGAACCACTGGGCAGAGACTCCGGAACCACCTCCAGGACAGACCGGAATCACCTGCCGGACACGCCGGGACCACCTGCTTGACTCGCGAGAACCACCTGCCGGACACGCCAAAATCACCAGCCGGCTACTCCACAACCACTTGTCGGACACTCCAGAATCACCTGCCGGGCATGTTGGAACCACCTCTCAGAGGTGCCACAACAACATGCTGGAGACTGCGGAAGCACCTGCTGAGAAGGCCGGAAGTTCCTGATCCACTCCACAAAACCACCTGCTGGACACGCCAAAATCACCTGCCGGCTACGCCACAACCAGTTGGTGAACACTTCGGAATCAACTGCCGGGCTTGCTGGAAGCACCTGCCGGTCACGCCAATATCACCTGCCAGCTACGCCAGAACCGCTTGGCGGACACTCCGGAAACACCTGTCGGGCCTGCCAGAACCACATCTCAGACGTGCCAGAACCATGTGCCCGAGATGCCGGAACCACACCCCGAACAGACTGAAACCACCTGCCAGACCCGCCTGAACCACCTGCCGAGCGCACTGGAACCACCTGCTCGACTCGCCGGAACCACCTACCTGACACGCAAAAACCACCGGCCGGGTATGCCAGAACCACTTGGTGGTCACTCCGGAATCATCTGCCAGACATGCCAGAAGCAGCTCTCAGACACACCAGAACAACCTGCCAGAGACGCCAGAAGCACCTGCTGAGCATGCCTGAGCCACGTGCTCGACTCGCAAGAAACACCTGCCAGACACGCCAAAATCACCTGCCTGCTACACCAGAAGCACTTGGCAGACAAGCCAGAATCACGAGAAGGGCATGCCGTCACAATCTCTCAGACGTGCCAGAACCTCGTGCTGGACACCCCAGAACACCCTGCCGGACAGACCGGAACCACCTGCCGGACACGCCGGAACCACCGGTGCGACTCGCCGGAACCACCCCCGGACATGCAAAATCACCTGCCGGCTACGCCAGAAACACTTGGCGAACACACCGGAATCACCTGCCGGGCATGTCGGAAGCACCTCTCAGACATGTCAGAACCACGTGCCAAGGACACCGGAAGCACCTGCCGAGCACGCCGGAACCACCTGCTTGACTCGCCAGAACCACCTGCCGCACACGCCAAAATCACCTGCCAGGTATGCCAGAACCACTTTTTGGACACTCCGAAATCATCTGCCGGACATGCCAGAACCAGCTCTCAGACACACCAGAACCACATGCCGGACACGCCGGAAGCACCTGCTGAGCATGCCTGAGCCACCTGCTCGACTCGCAAGAAACACCTGCCGGACACGCCAAAATCACCTGCCGAGTACGCCAGAACCACTTGGCGGACACTCCGGAATCACAGGTCGGGCATGCCGGAACCACCTCTCAGACTTGCCAGAACCATGTTCCGGACACGCCGGTACCACCTGCCGAGTATGCCGGAACCACCTGATCCACTCCCGAGGACCACCTGCTGGACACGCCAAAATCACCTGCTGGCTACGCCAGAACCACTCGGCAGACACTCCGGAATAAGCTGCCGGGCATGCCGGAACCACCTCTTAGACATGCCAGAAGGACGTGTCGGACACGCCGGAAACACCTACCGGACAGACCGGAACCACCTGCCAGACATCCGGGAACCACCTGCCGAGCACGATGGAACCACCTGCCGGACACGCCAAAATCACCTGCGGGGTACACCAGAACGACTTGGAGAACTCTCCGGGATGACCTGCCGGGCATGCTGGAACCACCTCTCAGACGTACCAGAAGCACGTTGCGGACACCCCAGCACCACCTGCCGGACAGACCACAACCACCTGCCGGACAGGCCGGAACCACCGGCTCGACCCGCCGGAACCACCGCCGGACATGCAAAATCACCTGCCGGCTATGCCAGAACCACTTGGCGAACACTCCGGAATCACCTGCCGGGCATGCCGGAACCACCTCTCAGACATGCCAGAACCACGTGCCAATGACCCCGGAAGCACCTGCCGAGCACGCCGGAACCACCTGCTCGGCTCGCCAGAACCACCTGCCGGACACGCCAAAATCACCTGCCGGCTACGCCACAACCTCTCGGCAGGCACTCCGGTATCAGCTGCCGGGCATGCCGGAACCATCTCTCAGAGGTGCCAGAACCACATGCCGGAGAGACTGGAAGCAACTGCCGAACTCGCCGGAAACACCTGCTGGACATGCCAGAACCACCTGCCTGACAGTCCAAAATCATATGCCGGCTATGCCAAAACCACTTGGTGGACACTCCAGAATCACCTGGAGGGCATGCCGGAACCACGTCATGGACAGACTGCAAACACCTGCCGGACACGCCAGAACCACCTTCTCGACTCGCCAGAACCACCTGCCGGACACGCCAAAATCACCTGCCGGCTACGCCACAACCAGTTGGTGAACACTTCGGAATCACCTGCCGCGCTTGCCAGAACCACCTGCCGGTCACGGCAAAATCACCTGCCGGCTACGCCAGAACCACTCAGCAGAGACTCCGGAACCACCTCCAGGACAGACCGGAATCACCTTCCGGACACGCCGGAACCACCTGCTCGACTCGCCAGAACCACCTGCCGGACACGCCAAAATCACCTGCCGGCTACGCCAGAACCACTGGGCAGAGACTCCGGAACCACCTCCAGGACAGACCGGAATCACCTGCCGGACACGCCGGGACCACCTGCTTGACTCGCGAGAACCACCTGCCGGACACGCCAAAATCACCAGCCGGCTACTCCACAACCACTTGTCGGACACTCCAGAATCACCTGCCGGGCATGTTGGAACCACCTCTCAGAGGTGCCACAACAACATGCTGGAGACTGCGGAAGCACCTGCTGAGAAGGCCGGAAGTTCCTGATCCACTCCACAAAACCACCTGCTGGACACGCCAAAATCACCTGCCGGCTACGCCACAACCAGTTGGTGAACACTTCGGAATCAACTGCCGGGCTTGCTGGAAGCACCTGCCGGTCACGCCAATATCACCTGCCAGCTACGCCAGAACCGCTTGGCGGACACTCCGGAAACACCTGTCGGGCCTGCCAGAACCACATCTCAGACGTGCCAGAACCATGTGCCCGAGATGCCGGAACCACACCCCGAACAGACTGAAACCACCTGCCAGACCCGCCTGAACCACCTGCCGAGCACACTGGAACCACCTGCTCGACTCGCCGGAACCACCTACCTGACACGCAAAAACCACCGGCCGGGTATGCCAGAACCACTTGGTGGTCACTCCGGAATCATCTGCCAGACATGCCAGAAGCAGCTCTCAGACACACCAGAACAACCTGCCAGAGACGCCAGAAGCACCTGCTGAGCATGCCTGAGCCACGTGCTCGACTCGCAAGAAACACCTGCCAGACACGCCAAAATCACCTGCCTGCTACACCAGAAGCACTTGGCAGACAAGCCAGAATCACGAGAAGGGCATGCCGTCACAATCTCTCAGACGTGCCAGAACCTCGTGCTGGACACCCCAGAACACCCTGCCGGACAGACCGGAACCACCTGCCGGACACGCCGGAACCACCGGTGCGACTCGCCGGAACCACCCCCGGACATGCAAAATCACCTGCCGGCTACGCCAGAAACACTTGGCGAACACACCGGAATCACCTGCCGGGCATGTCGGAAGCACCTCTCAGACATGTCAGAACCACGTGCCAAGGACACCGGAAGCACCTGCCGAGCACGCCGGAACCACCTGCTTGACTCGCCAGAACCACCTGCCGCACACGCCAAAATCACCTGCCAGGTATGCCAGAACCACTTTTTGGACACTCCGAAATCATCTGCCGGACATGCCAGAACCAGCTCTCAGACACACCAGAACCACATGCCGGACACGCCGGAAGCACCTGCTGAGCATGCCTGAGCCACCTGCTCGACTCGCAAGAAACACCTGCCGGACACGCCAAAATCACCTGCCGAGTACGCCAGAACCACTTGGCGGACACTCCGGAATCACAGGTCGGGCATGCCGGAACCACCTCTCAGACTTGCCAGAACCATGTTCCGGACACGCCGGTACCACCTGCCGAGTATGCCGGAACCACCTGATCCACTCCCGAGGACCACCTGCTGGACACGCCAAAATCACCTGCTGGCTACGCCAGAACCACTCGGCAGACACTCCGGAATAAGCTGCCGGGCATGCCGGAACCACCTCTTAGACATGCCAGAAGGACGTGTCGGACACGCCGGAAACACCTACCGGACAGACCGGAACCACCTGCCAGACATCCGGGAACCACCTGCCGAGCACGATGGAACCACCTGCCGGACACGCCAAAATCACCTGCGGGGTACACCAGAACGACTTGGAGAACTCTCCGGGATGACCTGCCGGGCATGCTGGAACCACCTCTCAGACGTACCAGAAGCACGTTGCGGACACCCCAGCACCACCTGCCGGACAGACCGCAACCACCTGCCGGACAGGCCGGAACCACCGGCTCGACCCGCCGGAACCACCGCCGGACATGCAAAATCACCTGCCGGCTATGCCAGAACCACTTGGCGAACACTCCGGAATCACCTGCCGGGCATGCCGGAACCACCTCTCAGACATGCCAGAACCACGTGCCAATGACCCCGGAAGCACCTGCCGAGCACGCCGGAACCACCTGCTCGGCTCGCCAGAACCACCTGCCGGACACGCCAAAATCACCTGCCGGCTACGCCACAACCTCTCGGCAGGCACTCCGGTATCAGCTGCCGGGCATGCCGGAACCATCTCTCAGAGGTGCCAGAACCACATGCCGGAGAGACTGGAAGCAACTGCCGAACTCGCCGGAAACACCTGCTGGACATGCCGGAACCACCTGCCTGACAGTCCAAAATCATATGCCGGCTATGCCAAAAACACTTGGTGGACACTCCAGAATCACCTGGAGGGCATGCCGGAACCACGTCATGGACAGACTGCAAACACCTGCCGGACACGCCAGAACCACCTTCTCGACTCGCCAGAACCACCTGCCGGACACGCCAAAATCACCTGCCGGCTACGCCACAACCAGTTGGTGAACACTTCGGAATCACCTGCCGCGCTTGCCAGAACCACCTGCCGGTCACGGCAAAATAACCTGCCGGCTACGCCAGAACCACTCGTCAGAGACTCCGGAACCACCTCCAGGACAGACCGGAATCACCTTCCGGAAACGCTGGAACCACCTGCTCGACTCGCCAGAACCACCTGCCGGACACGCCAAAATCACCTGCCGGCTACGCCAGAACCACTGGGCAGAGACTCCGGAACCACCTCCAGGACAGACCGGAATCACCTGCCGGACACGCCGGGACCACCTGCTTGACTCGCGAGAACCACCTGCCGGACACGCCAAAATCACCAGCCGGCTACTCCACAACCACTTGTCGGACACTCCAGAATCACCTGCCGGGCATGTTGGAACCACCTCTCAGAGGTGCCACAACAACATGCTGGAGACTGCGGAAGCACCTGCTGAGAAGGCCGGAAGTTCCTGATCCACTCCACAAAACCACCTGCTGGACACGCCAAAATCACCTGCCGGCTACGCCACAACCAGTTGGTGAACACTTCGGAATCAACTGCCGGGCTTGCTGGAAGCACCTGCCGGTCACGCCAATATCACCTGCCAGCTACACCAGAACCGCTTGGCGGACACTCCGGAAACACCTGTCGGGCCTGCCAGAACCACATCTCAGACGTGCCAGAACCATGTGCCCGAGATGCCGGAACCACACCCCGAACAGACTGAAACCACCTGCCAGACCCGCCTGAACCACCTGCCGAGCACACTGGAACCACCTGCTCGACTCGCCGGAACCACCTACCTGACACGCAAAAACCACCGGCCGGGTATGCCAGAACCACTTGGTGGTCACTCCGGAATCATCTGCCAGACATGCCAGAAGCAGCTCTCAGACACACCAGAACAACCTGCCAGAGACGCCAGAAGCACCTGCTGAGCATGCCTGAGCCACCTGCTCGACTCGCAAGAAACACCTGCCAGACACGCCAAAATCACCTGCCTGCTACACCAGAAGCACTTGGCAGACAAGCCAGAATCACGAGAAGGGCATGCCGTCACAATCTCTCAGACGTGCCAGAACCTCGTGCTGGACACCCCAGAACACCCTGCCGGACAGACCGGAACCACCTGCCGGACACGCCGGAACCACCGGCGCGACTCGCCGGAACCACCCCCGGACATGCAAAATCACCTGCCGGCTACGCCAGAAACACTTGGCGAACACACCGGAATCACCTGCCGGGCATGTCGGAAGCACCTCTCAGACATGTCAGAACCACGTGCCAAGGACACCGGAAGCACCTGCCGAGCACGCCGGAACCACCTGCTCGACTCGCCAGAACCACCTGCCGCACACGCCAAAATCGCCTGCCAGGTATGCCAGAACCACTTTTTGGACACTCCGAAATCATCTGCCGGACATGCCAGAACCAGCTCTCAGACACACCAGAACCACATGCCGGACACGCCGGAAGCACCTTCTGAGCATGCCTGAGCCACCTGCTCGACTCGCAAGAAACACCTGCCGGACATGCCAAAATCACCTGCCGAGTACGCCAGAACCACTTGGCGGACACTCCGGAATCACAGGTCGGGCGTGCCGGAACCACCTCTCAGACTTGCCAGAACCATGTTCCGGACACGCCGGTACCAATTGCCGAGTATGCCGGAACCACCTGATCCACTCCCGAGGACCACCTGCTGGACACGCCAAAATCACCTGCTGGCTATGCCGGAACCACTCGGCAGACACTCCGGAATAAGCTGCCGGGCATGCCGGAACCACCTCTTAGACATGCCAGAAGGACGTGTCGGACACGCCGGAAACACCTACCGGACAGACCGGAACCACCTGCCAGACATCCCGCAACCACATTCTGAGCACGCCGGAGCCGCCTGCTCGATAGGCCGGAACCACCTGCCAGACAGGCCAAAATCAACAGCTGGCTATGCCTGAACCACCTGGCGGACAGTCCAAAATCACCTGCCTGGCATGCAGGAACCACCTCTCAGACGTAACAGAACCACGTTCCGGACACGCTGGAACCACATCCTGGACAGACTGGAACCACCTGCCGAGCTCGCCGGAACCACCTGCTCGACTGTCAGGACAATCGTGCCGGACACGCCAAAAGGAACTGCCGGCTACACCAGAACCACTTAACCGACACTCCAGAATCACCTGCCTGGCATGCCAGAACCACCTCTCAGACGTGCCAGAAGCACGTGCCGGACATGCCGGAACGACCTACGGGACAGACCGGAACCACCTGCCTGACATGCCGGAACCACCTGCCGAGCACGCCAGAGCCACCTGATCCCCTTGCCGGAACCACCTGCCAGACAGGCCAAAATCAACAGCTGGCTGTGCGAGAACCACCTGGGGGACAGTCCGGAATCACCTGCCAGCCATGGCGGAACCACCTCTCAGACGTACCAGAACCACGTGCCGGACAATCTGAAAACACGTACTGGACACACTGGAACCACCTGCTGGCCACGCCTGAACCACCTGCCGAGCACGACGGAACCACCTGCCGGACACGCCAAAATCACCTGCGGGCTACTCCACAACCACTTGGAGGACTCTCCGGGATGACCTGCCGGGCATGCTGGAACCACCTCTCAGACGCGCCAGAACCATGTGGCAGACAGTCCGGAATCACCTGTTGGGCAAGTGGAACCACCTCTGAGACGTACCAGAACCAACTGCCGGACACGCCAAAATCACCTGCCGGCTATGCCAGAACCACTTGGCGGACACTCCGGAATCAGCTGCCGGGCATGCCAGCACAACCTCTCAGAAGTGCCAGAAGCACGTGCCGGACAGGCTGGAACCATCTCCCGGACAGACTGGAACCACAGGAAACACTCGCCGGAATCACCTGCTTGACTCACCGGTCCCACCTGCAGGACACACCAAAATCACCTGCCCGCTACACCAGAACCACTTGGGGCACAAGCCGGAATCACGTGAAGGGCATGCCGGCACAACCTCACAGACGTGCCAGAACCTCCTGCCGGACACCTCAGAACCACCTGCCAGACAGACTGCAACCACATGCCGGACACGCGGGAACCACCGGCTCGACCCGCCGGAACCCCGGCCAGACATGCAAAATCACCTGCCGGCTACACCAGAACCACTTGGCAAGCACTCCAGAATCACCTGCCTGGCATGCCAGAACCACCTCTCACACGTTCCAGAAGCACGTGCCGGACATGCCGGAACGACCGATCGGACAGAACGGAACCACCTGCCAGACACGCCGGAACCACCTGCTGAACACGCCACAGCCACCTGCTCGACTCGCCGGATCCACCGGCCGGACAGGCCAATATCAACTGCTGGCTATGCCAGAACCACCTGGGGGACAGTCCGGAATCACCTGCCAGCCATGGCGGAACCACCTCTCAGACGTACAAGAACCACGTGCCGGACAAGCTGGAAACACTTACTGGACAGACTGGAACCACCTGCCGGCCACGCCTGAACCACCTGCCGAGCACGATGGAACCACCTGCCGGACACGCCAAAATCACCTGCGGGGTACACCAGAACCACTTGGAGAACTCTCCGGGATGACCTGCCGGGCATGCTGGAACCACCTCTCAGACGTACCAGAAGCACGTGGCGGACACCCCAGCACCACCTGCCGGACAGACCGCAACCACCTGCCGGACAGGCCGGAACCACCGGCTCGACCCGCCGGAACCACCGCCGGACATGCAAAATCACCTGCCGGCTACGCCAGAAGCACTTGGCGAACACTCCGGAATCACCTGCCGGGCATGCCGGAACCACCTCTCAGACATGCCAGAACCACGTGCCAATGACCCCGGAAGCACCTGCCGAGCACGCCGGAACCACCTTCACGACTCGCCAGAACCAACTGCCGGACACGCCAAAATCACCTGCCGGCTACGCCACAACCTCTCGGCAGGCACTCCGGTATCAGCTGCCGGGCATGCCGGAACCACCTCTCAGAGGTGCCAGAACCACATGCCGGAGAGACTGGAAGCAACTGCCAAACTCGCCGGAAACACCTGCTGGACATGCCGGAACCACCTGCCTGACAGTCCAAAATCATATGCCGGCTATGCCAAAACCACTTGGTGGACACTCCAGAATCACCTGGAGGGCATGCCGGAACCACGTCATGGACAGACTGCAAACACCTGCCGGACACGCCAGAACCACCTTCTCGACTCGCCAGAACCACCTGCCGGACACGCCAAAATCACCTGTCGGCTACGCCACAACCAGTTGGTGAACACTTCGGAATCACCTGCCGCGCTTGCCGGAACCACCTGCCGGTCACGCCAAAATCACCTGCCGGCTACGCCAGAACCACTCTGCAGAGACTCCGGAACCACCTCCAGGACAGACCGGAATCACCTGCCGGACACGCCGGAACCACCTGCTCGACTCGCCAGAACCACCTGCCGGACACGCCAAAATCACCTGCCGGCTACGCCAGAACCACTGGGCAGAGACTCCGGAACCACCTCCAGGACAGACCGGAATCACCTGCCGGACACGCCGGGACCACCTGCTTGACTCGCGAGAACCACCTGCCGGACACGCCAAAATCACCAGCCGGCTACTCCACAACCACTTGTCGGACACTCCAGAATCACCTGCCGGGCATGTGGGAACCACCTCTCAGAGGTGCCACAACAACATGCTGGAGACTGCGGAAGCACCTGCTGAGAAGGCCGGAACCACCTGATCCACTCCCGAGGACCACCTGCTGGACACGCCAAAATCACCTGCTGGCTACGCCAGAACCACTCGGCAGACACTCCGGAATAAGCTGCCGGGCATGCCGGAACCACCCCTTAGACATGCCAGAAGGACGTGTCGGACACGCCGGAAACACCTACCGGACCGACCGGAACCACCTGCCAGACATCCCGGAACCACTTGCCGAGCACGCCGGAGCCGCCTGCTCGATAGGCCGAAACCACCTGCCAGACAGGCCAAAATCAACAGCTGGCTATGCCTGAACCACCTGGCGGACAGTCCAAAATCACCTGCCTGGCATGCAGGAACCACCTCTCAGACGTAACAGAACCACGTTCCGGACACGCTGGAACCACATCCTGGACAGACTGGAACCACCTGCCGAGCTCGCCGGAACCACCTGCTCGACTGGCAGGACAATCGTGCCGGACACGCCAAAAGGAACTGCCGGCTACACCAGAACCACTTAACCGACACTCCAGAATCACCTGCCTGGCATGCCAGAACCACCTCTCAGACGTGCCAGAAGCACGTGCCGGACATGCCGGAACGACCTACGGGACAGACCGGAACCACCTGCCTGACATGCCCGAACCACCTGCCGAGCACGCCAGAGCCACCTGCTCCCATTGCCGGAACCACCTGCCAGACAGGCCAAAATCAACAGCTGGCTGTGCGAGAACCACCTGGGGGACAGTCCGGAATCACCTGCCAGCCATGGCAGAACCACCTCTCAGACGTACCAGAACCACGTGCCGGACAATCTGGAAACACGTACTGGACAGACTGGAAACACCTGCCGGCCACGCCTGAACCACCTGCCGAGCACGATGGAACCACCTGCCGGACACGCCAAAATCACCTGCGGGGTACACCAGAACCACTTGGAGAACTCTCCGGGATGACCTGCCGGGCATGCTGGAACCACCTCTCAGACGTACCAGAAGCACGTGGCGGACACCCCAGCACCACCTGCCGGACAGACCGCAACCACCTGCCGGACAGGCCGGAACCACCGGCTCGACCGCCGGAACCACCGCCGGACATGCAAAATCACCTGCCGGCTACGCCAGAACCACTTGGCGAACACTCCGGAATCACCTGCCGGGCATGCCGGAACCACCTCTCAGACATGCCAGAACCACGTGCCAATGACCCCGGAAGCACCTGCCGAGCACGCCGGAACCACCTGCTCGACTCGCAAGAACGACCTGCCGGACACGCCAAAATCACCTGTCGGCTACGCCACAACCACTCGGCAGGCACTCCGGTATCAGCTGCCGGGCATGCCGGAACCACCTGGTCCACTCCCGAGGACCACCTGCTGGACACACCAAAATCACCTGCTGGCTACGCCAGAACCACGCGGCAGACACTCCGGAATAACCTGCCGGTCATGCCGGAACCACCTCTTAGACATGCCAGAAGGACGTGTCGGACACGCCGGAAACACCTACCGGACAGACCGGAACCACCTGCCAGACATCCCGGAACCACCTGCCGAGCACGCCGGAGCCACCTGCTCGATAGGCCGGAACCACCTGCCAGACAGGCCAAAATCACCAGCCGGCTACACCAGAACCACTTGGCAAACACTCCAGAATCACCTGCCTGGCATGCCAGAACCACCTCTCACACGTTCCAGAAGCACGTGCCGGACATGCCTGAACGACCTATCGAACAGAACGGAACCACCTGCCAGACACGCCGGAACCACCTGCTGAACACGCCACAGCCACCCGCTCGACTCGCCGGATCCACCGGCCGGACAGGCCAATATCAACTGCTGGCTATGCCAGAACCACCTGGGGGACAGTCCGGAATCACCTGCCAGCCATGGCGGAACCACCTCTCAGACGTACAAGAACCACGTGCCGGACAAGCTGGAAACACTTACTGGACAGACTGGAACCACCTGCCGGCCACGCCTGAACCACCTGCCGAGCACGACGGAACCACCTGCCGGACACGCCAAAATCACCTGCGGGGTACACCAGAACCACTTGGAGAACTCTCCGGGATGACCTGCCGGGCATGCTGGAACCACCTCTCAGACGTACCAGAAGCACGTGGCGGACACCCCAGCACCACCTGCCGGACAGACGGCAACCACCTGCCGGACAGGCCGGAACCACCGGCTCGACCCGACGGAACCACCGCCGGACATGCAAAATCACCTGCCGGCTACGCCAGAACCACTTGGCGAACACTCCGGAATCACCTGCCGGGCATGCCGGAACCACCTCTCAGACATGCCAGAACCACGTGCCAATGACCCCGGAAGCACCTGCCGAGCACGCCGGAACCACATGCTCGACTCGCCAGAACCACCTGCCGGACACGCCAAAATCACCTGCCGGCTACGCCAGAACCACTCGGCAGAGACTCCGGAACCACCTCCAGGACAGACCGGAATCACCTGCCGGACACGCCGGAACCACCTGCTCGACTCGCCAGAACCACCTGCCGGACACGCCAAAATCACCAGCCGGCTACTCCACAACCACTTGTCGAACACTCCAGAATCACCTGCCGGGTATGTTGGAAGCACCTCTCAGACGCGCCAGAACCATGTGGCAGAGAGTCCGGAATCACCTGTTGGGCATGTGGAACCACCTCTGAGACGTACCAGAACCACCTGCCGGACACGCCAAAATCACCTGCCGGCTATGCCAGAACCACTTGGCGGACACTCCGGAATCACCTGCCGGGCATGCCAGAACCAGCTCTCAGAAACACCAGAACCACATGCTGGACACGCCGGAAGCACCTGCTGAGCATGCCTGAGCCACCTGCTCGACTCGCAAGAAACACCTGCCGGACACGCCAAAATCACCTGCCGAGTACGCCAGAACCACTTGGCGGACACTCCGGAATCACAGGTCGGGCATGCCAGAACCACCTCTCAGACTTGCCAGAACCATGGTCCGGACACGCCGGTACCACCTGCCGAGTATGCCGGAACCACCTGATTCACTCCCGAGGACCACCTGCTGGACACGTCAAAATCACCTGCTGGCTACGCCAGAACCACTCGGCAGACACTCCGGAATAACCTGCCAGGCATGCCGGAACCACCTATTAGACATGCCAGAAGGACGTGTCGGACACGCCGGAAACACCTACCGGACAGACCGGAACCACCTGCCAGACATCCAGGAACCACCTGCCGAGCACGCCGGAGCTGCGTGCTCGATAGGCCGGAACCACCTGCCAGACAGGCCAAAATCAACAGCTGGCTATGCTAGAAACACCTGGCGGACAGTCCAAAATCACCTGCCTGGCATGCAGGAACCACCTCTCAGACGTAACAGAACCACGTTCTGGACACGCTGAAACCACATCCTGGACAGACTGGAACCACCTGCCGAGCTCGCCGGAACCACCTGCACGACTGGCAGGACAATCGTGCCGGACACGCCAAAAGGAACTGCCGGCTACACCAGAACCACTTAACCGACACTCCAGAATCACCTGCCTGGCATGCCAGAACCACCTCTCAGACGTGCCAGTAGCACGTGCCGGACATGCCGGAACGACCTACGGGACAGACCGGAACCACCTGCCTGACATGCCGGAACCACCTGCCGAGCACGCCAGAGCCACCTGATCCCCTTGCCGGAACCACCTGCCAGACAGGCCAAAATCAACAGCTGGCTGTGCGAGAACCACCTGGGGGACAGTCCGGAATCACCTGCCAGCCATGGCGGAACCACCTCTCAGACGTACCAGAACCACGTGCCGGGCAATCTGGAATCACGTACTGGACAGACTGGAACCACCTGCCGGCCACGCCTGAACCACCTGCCGAGCACGACGGAACCACCTGCCCTACACGCCAAAATCACCTGCGGGCTACTCCACAACCAGTTGGAGGACTCTCCGGGATGACCTGCCGGGCATGCTGGAACCACCTCTCAGACGCGCCAGAACCATGTGGCAGACAGTCCGGAATCACCTGTTGGGCATGTGGAACCACCTCTGAGACGTACCAGAACCACCTGCCGGACACGCCAAAATCACCTGCCGGCTACGCCAGAACCACTTGGCGGACACTCCGGAATCACCTGCCGGGCATGCCAGCACAACCTCTCAGAAGTGCCAGAAGCACGTGCCGGACCGGCCGGAACCATCTCCCGGACAGACTGGAACCACAGGAAACACTCGCCGGAACCACCTGCTTGACTCACCGGTCCCACCTGCAGGACACACCAAAATCACCTGCCCGCTACACCCGAAACACTTGGCGCACAAGCCGGAATCACGTGAAGGGCATGCCGGCACAACCTCACAGACGTGCCAGAACCTCCTGCCGGACACCTCAGAACCACCTGCCAGACAGACTGCAACCACCTGCCGGACACGCGGGAACCACCGGCTCGACCCGCCGGAACCACTGCCAGACATGCAAAATCACCTGCCGGCTACACCAGAACCACTTGGCAAACACTCCGGAATCACCTGCCGGGCATGCCGGAACCACCTCTCAGACATGCCAGAACCACGTGCCAATGACACCAGAAGCACATGCCGAGCATGCCGGAACCACCTGCTCGACTCGCCAGAACCACCTGCCAGTCATGCAAAAATCACCTGCCGGCTTCGCCACAACCAGTTGGTGAACACTTCCCCATCACCTGCCGGGCTTGCTGGAACCACCTGCCGGTCACGTCAAAATCACCTGCCAACTACGCCAGAACCACTTGTCGACACTGTGGAAACACCTGTCGGGCCGGCCAGAACTACATCTCAGACGTGCCAGAACCTTGTGCGTGTGATGCCGGAACCACACCCCGAACAGACGGAAACCACCTGCCAGACCCGCCTGAACCACCTGCCGAGCACGCCGGAGCCACCTGTTCGACTCACCGGAAGCACCTGCCAGACAGGCCAAAATCAACAGCTGGCTATGCGAGAACCATCTGGCGGACAGTCCGGAATCACCTGCCGGGCATGCAGGAACCACCTCTCAGATGTAACGGAACCACGAGCCGGACACGCTGGAACCACGTCCTGGACAGACTGGAACCACCTGCCGAGCACTCCGGAACCACCTGCTCGACTCGCACGACCCACGTGCTGGACACGCCAAAATGAACTTTCGGCTACACCAGAACCACTTACCCGACACTCCAGAATCACCTGCCTGGCATGCCAGAACCACCTCTCACACGTTCCAGAAGCACGTGCCGGACATGCCGGAACGACCGATCGGACAGAACGGAACCACCTGCCAGACACGCCGGAACCACCTGCTGAACACGCCACAGCCACCTGCTCGATTCGCCGGATCCACTGGCCGGACAGGCCAATATCAACTGCTGGCTATGCCAGAACCACCTGGGGGACAGTCCGGAATCACCTGCCAGCCATGGCGGAACCACCTCTCAGACGTACAAGAACCACGTGCCGGACAAGCTGGAAACACTTACTGGACAGACTGGAACCACCTGCCGGCCACGCCTGAACCACCTGCCGAGCACGATGGAACCACCTGCCGGACACGCCAAAATCACCTGCGGGGTACACCAGAACCACTTGGAGAACTCTCCGGGATGACCTGCCGGGCATGCTGGAACCACCTCTCAGACGTACCAGAAGCACGTGGCGGACACCCCAGCACCACCTGCCGGACAGACCGCAACCACCTGCCGGACAGGCCGGAACCACCGGCTCGACCCGACGGAACCACCGCCGGAAATGCAAAATCACCTGCCGGCTACGCCAGAACCACTTGGCGAACACTCCGGAATCACCTGCCGGGCATGCCGGAACCACCTCTCAGACATGCCAGAACCACGTGCCAATGACCCCGGAAGCACCTGTCGAGCACACCGGAACCACATGCTCGACTCGCCAGAACCACCTGCCGGACACGCCAAAATCACCTGCCGGCTACGCCACAACCACTCGGCAGGCACTCCGGTATCAGCTGCCGGGCATGCCGGAACCACCTCTCAGAGGTGCCAGAACCACATGCCGGAGAGACTGGAAGCAACTGCCGAACTCGCCGGAAACACCTGCTGGACATGCCGGAACCACCTGCCTGACAGTCCAAAATCATATGCCGGCTATGCCAAAACCACTTGGTGGACGCTCCAGAATCTCCTGGAGGGCATGCCGGAACCACGTCATGGACAGACTGCAAACACCTGCCAGACACGCCAGAACCACCTTCTCGAGTCGCCAGAACCACCTGCCGGCCACGCCAAAATCACCTGCCGGCTACGCCACAACCAGTTGGTGAACACTTCGGAATCACCTGCCGCGCTTGCCGGAACCACCTGCCGGTCACGCCAAAATCACCTGCCGGCTACGCCAGAACCACTCGGCAGAGACTCCGGAACCACCTCCAGGACAGACCAGAATCACCTGCCGGACACGCCGGAACCACCTGCTCGACTCGCCAGAGCCACCTGCCGGACACTCCAAAATCACCTGCCGGCTACGCCAGAACCACTCGGCAGAGACTCCGGAACCACCTCCAGGACAGACCGGAATCACCTGCCGGACACGCCGGGACCACCTGCTTGACTCGCCAGAACCTCCTGCCGGACACGCCAAAATCACCAGCCGGCTACTCCACAACCACTTGTCGAACACTCCAGAATCACCTGCCGGGCATGTTGGAAGCACCTCTCAAACGCGCCAGAACCATGTGGCAGAGAGTCCGGAATCACCTGTTGGGCATGTGGAACCACCTCTGAGACGTACCAGAACCACCTGCCGGACACGCCAAAATCACCTGCCGGCTATGCCAGAACCACTTGGCGGACACTCCGGAATCACCTGCCGGGCATGCCAGAACCAGCTCTCAGAAACACCAGAACCACATGCTGGACACGCCGGAAGCACCTGCTGAGCATGCCTGAGCCACCTGCTCGACTCGCAAGAAACACCTGCCGGACATGCCAAAATCACCTGCCGAGTACGCCAGAACCACTTGGCGGAAACTCCGGAATCACAGGTCGGGCATGCCAGAACCACCTCTCAGACTTGCCAGAACCATGTTCCGGACACGCCGGTACCACCTGCCGAGTATGCCGGAACCATCTGATCCACTCCCGAGGACCACCTGCTGGACACGCCAAAATCACCTGCTGGCTACGCCAGAACCACTCGGCAGACACTCCGGAATAAGCTGCCGGGCATGCCGGAACCACCTATTAGACATGCCAGAAGGACGTGTCGGACACGCCGGAAACACCTACCGGACAGTCCGGAACCACCTGCCGAGCACGCCGGAGCTGCGTGCTCGATAGGCCGGAACCACCTGCCAGACAGGCCAAAATCAACAGCTGGCTATGCTAGAAACACCTGGCGGACAGTCCAAAATCACCTGCCTGGCATGCAGGAACCACCTCTCAGACGTAACAGAACCACGTTCCGGACACGCTGGAACCACATCCTGGACAGACTGGAACCACCTGCCGAGCTCGCCGGAACCACCTGCTCGACTGGCAGGACAATCGTGCCGGACACGCCAAAAGGAACTGCCGGCTACACCAGAACCACTTAACCGACACTCCAGAATCACCTGCCTGGCATGCCAGAACCACCTCTCAGACGTGCCAGAAGCACGTGCCGGACATGCCGGAACGACCTACGGGACAGACCGGAACCACCTGCCTGACATGCCCGAACCACCTGCCGAGCACGCCAGAGCCACCTGCTCCCCTTGCTGGAACCACCTGCCAGACAGGCCAAAATCAACAGCTGGCTGTGCGAGAACCACCTGGGGGACAGTCCGGAATCACCTGCCAGCCATGGCGGAACCACCTCTCAGACGTACCAGAACCACGTGCCGGACAATCTGGAAACACGTACTGGACAGACTGGAACCACCTGCCGGCCACGCCTGAACCACCTGCCGAGCACGACGGAACCACCTGCCGGACACGCCAAAATCACCTGCGGGCTACTCCACAACCACTTGGAGGACTCTCCGGGATGACCTGCCGGGCATGCTGGAACCACCTCTCAGACGCGCCAGAACCATGTGGCAGACAGTCCGGAATCACCTGTTGGGCATGTGGAACCACCTCTGAGACGTACCAGAACCACCTGCCGGACACGCCAAAATCACCTGCCGGCTACGCCAGAACCACTTGGCGGACACTCCGGTATCACCTGCCGGGCATGCCAGCACAACCTCTCAGAAGTGCCAGAAGCACGTGCCGGACAGGCCGGAACCATCTCCCGGACAGACTGGAACCACAGGAAACACTCGCCGGAACCACCTGCTTGACTCACCGGTCCCACCTGCAGGACACACCAAAATCACCTGCCCGCTACACCAGAACCACTTGGCGCACAAGCCGGAATCACGTGAAGGGCATGCCGGCACAACCTCACAGACGTGCCAGAACCTCCTGCCGGACACCTCAGAACCACCTGCCAGACAGACTGCAACCACCTGCCGGACACGCGGGAACCACCGGCTCGACCCGCCGGAACCACTGCCAGACATGCAAAATCACCTGCCGGCTACACCAGAACCACTTGGCAAACAATCCGGAATCACCTGAAGGGCATGCCGGAACCACCTCTCAGACATGCCAGAACCACGTGCCAATGACACCAGAAGCACCTGCCGAGCATGCCGGAACCACCTGCTCGACTCGCCAGAACCACCTGCCAGTCATGCAAAAATCACCTGCCGGCTTCGCCACAACCAGTTGGTGAACACTTCCCCATCACCTGCCGGGCTTGCTGGAACCACCTGCCGGTCACGTCAAAATCACCTGCCAACTACGCCAGAACCACTTGTCGACACTGCGGAAACACCTGTCGGGCCGGCCAGAACTACATCTCAGACGTGCCAGAACCTTGTGCGTGTGATGCCGGAACCACACCCCGAACAGACGGAAACCACCTGCCAGACCCGCCTGAACCACCTGCCGAGCACGCCGGAGCCACCTGTTCGACTCACCGGAAGCACCTGCCAGACAGGCCAAAATCAACAGCTGGCTATGCGAGAACCATCTGGCGGACAGTCCGGAATCACCTGCCGGGCATGCAGGAACCACCTCTCAGATGTAACGGAACCACGAGCCGGACACGCTAGAACCACGTCCTGGACAGACTGGAACCACCTGCCGAGCACTCCGGAACCACCTGCTCGACTCGCACGACCCACGTGCTGGACACGCCAAAATGAACTTTCGGCTACACCAGAACCACTTACCCGACACTCCAGAATCACCTGCCTGGCATGCCAGAACCACCTCTCACACGTTCCAGAAGCACGTGCCGGACATGCCGGAACGACCTATCGGACAGAACGGAACCACCTGCCAGACACGCCGGAACCACCTGCTGAACACGCCACAGCCACCTGCTCGACTCGCCGGATCCACCGGGCGGACAGGCCAATATCAACTGCTGGCTATGCCAGAACCACCTGGGGGACAGTCTGGGATCACCTGCCAGCAATGGCGGAACCACCTCTCAGACGTACAAGAACCACGTGCCGGACAAGCTGGAAACACTTACTGGACAGACTGGAACCACCTGCCGGCCACGCCTGAACCACCTGCCGAGCACGACGGAACCACCTGCCGGACACGCCAAAATCACCTCCGGGGTACACCAGAACCACTTGGAGAACTCTCCGGGATGACCTGCCGGGCATGCTGGAACCACCTCTCAGACGTACCAGAAGCACGTGGCGGACACCCCAGCACCACCTGCCGGACAGACCGCAACCACCTGCCGGACAGACCGCAACCACCGGCTCGACCCGCCGGAACCACCGCCGGAAATGCAAAATCACCTGCCGGCTACGCCAGAACCACTTGGCGAACACTCCGGAATCACCTGCCGGGCATGCCGGAACCACCTCTCAGACATGCCAGAACCACGTGCCAATGACCCCGGAATCACCTGCCGAGCACGCCGGAACCACCTGCTCGACTCGCCAGAACCACCTGCCGGACACGCCAAAATCACCTGCCGGCTACGCCACAACCACTCGGCAGGCACTCCGGTATCAGCTGCCGGGCATGCCGGAACCACCTCTCAGAGGTGCCAGAACCACATGCCGGAGAGACTGGAAGCAACTGCCGAGCTCGCCGGAAACACCTGCTGGACATGCCGGAACCACCTGCCTGACAGTCCAAAATCATATGCCGGCTATGCCAAAACCACTTGGTGGACACTCCAGAATCACCTGGAGGGCATGCCGGAACCACGTCATGGACAGACTGCAAACACCTGCCGGACACGCCAGAACCACCTTCTCGACTCGCCAGAACCACCTGCCGGACACGCCAAAATCACCTGCCGGCTACGCCACAACCAGTTGGTGAACACTTCGGAATCACCTGCCGCGCTTGCCAGAACCACCTGCGGGTAACGCCAAAATCACCTGCCGGCTACGCCAGAACCACTCAGCAGAGACTCCGGAACCACCTCCAGGACAGACCGGAATCACCTGCCGGACACGCCGGGACCACCTGCTTGACTCACGAGAACCACCTGCCGGACACGCCAAAATCACCAGCCGGCTACTCCACAACCACTTGTCGGACACTCCAGAATCACCTGCCGGGCATGTTGGAACCACCTCTCAGAGGTGCCACAACAACATGCTGGAGACTGCGGAAGCACCTGCTGAGAAGGCCGGAAGTTCCTGATCCACTCCACAAAACCACCTGCTGGACACGCCAAAATCACCTGCCGGCTACGCCACAACCAGTTGGTGAACACTTCGGAATCAACTGCCGGGCTTGCTGGAAGCACCTGCCGGTCACGCCAATATCACCTGCCAGCTACACCAGAACCGCTTGGCGGACACTCCGGAAACACCTGTCGGGCCTGCCAGAACCACATCTCAGACGTGCCAGAACCATGTGCCCGAGATGCCGGAACCACACCCCGAACAGACTGAAACCACCTGCCAGACCCGCCTGAACCACCTGCCGAGCACACTGGAACCACCTGCTCGACTCGCCGGAACCACCTACCTGACACGCAAAAACCACCGGCCGGGTATGCCAGAACCACTTGGTGGTCACTCCGGAATCATCTGCCAGACATGCCAGAAGCAGCTCTCAGACACACCAGAACAACCTGCCGGAGACGCCAGAAGCACCTGCGGAGCATGCCTGAGCCACGTGCTCGACTCGCAAGAAACACCTGCCACACACGCCAAAATCACCTGCCTGCTACACCAGAAGCACTTGGCAGACAAGCCGGAATCACGTGAAGGGCATGCCGTCACAATCTCTCAGACGTGCCAGAACCTCGTGCCGGACACCCCAGAACACCCTGCCGGACAGACCGGAACCACCTGCCGGACACGCCGGAACCACCGGCGCGACTCGCCGCAACCACCCCCGGACATGCAAAAACACCTGCCGGCTACGCCAGAAACACTTGGCGAACACACCGGAATCCCCTGCCGGGCATGTCGGAAGCACCTCTCAGACATGTCAGAACCACGTGCCAAGGACACCGGAAGCACCTGCCGAGCACGCCGGAATCACCTGCTCGACTCGCCAGAACCACCTGCCGCACACGCCAAAATCACCTGCCAGGTATGCCAGAACCACTTTGTGGACACTCCGAAATCATCTGCCGGACATGCCAGAAGCAGCTCTCAGACACACCAGAACCACATGCCGGACACGCCGGAAGCACCTGCTGAGCATGCCTGAGCCACCTGCTCGACTCGCAAGAAACACCTGCCGGACACGCCAAAATCACCTGCCGAGTACGCCAGAACCACTTGGCGGACACTCCGGAATCACAGGTCGGGCATGCTGGAACCACCTCTCAGACTTGCCAGAACCATGTTCCGGACACGCCGGTACCACCTGCCGAGTATGCCGGAACCACCTGATCCACTCCCGAGGACCACCTGCTGGACACGCCAGAATCACCTGCTGGCTATGCCAGAACCACTCGGGAGACACTCCGGAATAACCTGCCGGGCATGCCGGAACCACCTCTGAGACATGCCAGAAGGACGTGTCGGACACGCCGGAAACACCTACCGGACAGACCGGAACCACCTGCCAGACATCCCGGGACCACCTGCCGAGCACGCCGGAGCCGCCAGCTCGATAGGCTGGAACCTTCTGCCAGACAGGCCAAAATCAACAGCTGGCTATGCGAGAACCATCTGGCGGACAGTCCGGAATCACCTGCCGGGCATGCAGGAACCACCTCTCAGATGTAACGGAACCACGAGCCGGACACGCTGGAACCACGTCCTGGGCAGTCTGGAACCACCTACCGATCACTCTGGAACCACCTGCTCGACTCGCACGACCCACGTGCTGGACACGCCAAAATGAACTTTCGGCTACACCAGAACCACTTACCCGACACTCCAGAATCACCTGCCTGGCATGCCAGAACCACCTCTCACACGTTCTTGAAGCACGTGCCGGACATGCCGGAACGACCTATCGGACAGAACGGAACCACCTGCCAGACACGCCGGAACCACCTGCTGAACACGCCACAGCCACCTGCTCGACTCGCCGGATCCACCGGCCGGAGAGGCCAATATCAACTGCTGGCTAAGCCAGAACCACCTGGGGGACAGTCTGGAATCACCTGCCAGCCATGGCGGAACCACCTCTCAGACGTACAAGAACCACGTGCCGGACAAGCTGGAAACACTTACTGGACAGACTGGAACCACCTGCCGGCCACGCCTGAACCACCTGCCGAGCACGACGGAACCACCTGCCGGACACGCCAAAATCACCTGCGGGGTACACCAGAACCACTTGGAGAACTCTCCGGGATGACCTGCCGGGCATGCTGGAACCACCTCTCAGACGTACCAGAAGCACGTGTCGGACACCCCAGCACCACATGCCGGACAGACCGCAACCACCTGCCGGACACGCCGGAACCACCGGCTCGACCCGCCGGAACCACCGCCGGACATGCAAAATCACCTGCCGGCTACGCCAGAACCACTTGGCGAACACTCCGGAATCACCTGCCGGGCATGCCGGAACCACCTCTCAGACATGCCAGAACCACGTGCCAATGACCCCGGAAGCACCTGCCGAGCACGCCGGAACCACCTGCTCGACTCGCCAGAACCACCTGCCGGACACGCCAAAATCACCTGCCGGCTATGCCACAACCACTCGGCAGGCACTCCGGTATCAGCTGCCGGGCATGCCGGAACCACCTCTCAGAGGTGCCAGAACCACATGCCGGAGAGACTGGAAGCAACTGCCGAACTCGCCGGAAACACCTGCTGGACATGCCGGAACCACCTGCCTGACAGTCCAAAATCATATGCCGGCTATGCCAAAACCACTTGGTGGACACTCCAGAATCACCTGGAGGGCATGCCGGAACCACGTCATGGACAGACTGCAAACACCTGCCGGACACGCCAGAACCACCTGCTCGACTCGCCAGAACCACCTGCCGCACACGCCAAAATCACCTGCCAGGTATGCCAGAACCACTTTGTGGACACTCCGAAATCATCTGCCGGACATGCCAGAACCAGCTCTCAGACACACCAGAACCACATGCCGGACACGCCGGAAGCACCTGCTGAGCATGCCTGAGCCACCTGCTCGACTCGCAAGAAACACCTGCCGGACATGCCAAAATCACCTGCCGAGTACGCCAGAACCACTCGGCAGACACTCCGGAATAACCTGCCGGGCATGCCGGAACCACCTCTTAGACATGCCAGAAGGACGTGTCGGACACGCCGGAAACACCTACCGGACAGACCGGAACCACCTGCCTGACATGCCGGAACCACCTGCCGAGCACGCCAGAGCCACCTGCTCCCCTTGCCGGAACCACCTGCCAGACAGGCCAAAATCAACAGCTGGCTGTGCGAGAACCACCTGGGGGACAGTCCGGAATCACCTGCCAGCTATGGCGGAACCACCTCTCAGACGTACCAGAACCACGTGCCGGACAATCTGGAAACACGTACTGGACAGACTGGAACCACCTGCCGGCCACGCCTGAACCACCTGCCGAGCACGACGGAACCACCTGCCGGACACGCCAAAATCACCTGCGGGCTACTCCACAACCACTTGGAGGACTCTCCGGGATGACCTGCCGGGCATGCTGGAACCACCTCTCAGACGCGCCAGAACCATGTGGCAGAGAGTCCGGAATCACCTGTTGGGCAAGTGGAACCACCTCTGAGACGTACCAGAACCAACTGCCGGACACGCCAAAATCACCTGCTGGCTACGCCAGAACCACTTGGCGGACACTCCGGAATCAGCTGCCGGGCATGCCAGCACAACCTCTCAGAAGTGCCAGAAGCACGTGCCGGACAGGCTGGAACCATCTCCCGGACAGACTGGAACCACAGGAAGCACTCGCCGGAACCACCTTCTTGACTCACCGGTCCCACCTGCAGGACACACCAAAATCACCTGCCCGCTACACCAGAACCACGTGGGGCACAAGCCGGAATCACGTGAAGGGCATGCCGGCACAACCTCACAGACGTGCCAGAACCTCCTGCCGGACACCTCAGAACCACCTGCCAGACAGACTGCAACCACCTGCCGGACACGCGGGAACCACCGGCTCGACCCGCCGGAACCCCTGCCAGACATGCAAAATCACCTGCCGGCTACACCAGAACCACTTGGCAAACACTCCAGAATCACCTGCCTGGCATGCCAGAACCACCTCTCACACGTTCCAGAAGCACGTGCCGGACATGCCTGAACGACCTATCGGACAGAACGGAACCACCTGCCAGACACGCCGGAACCACCTGCTGAACACGCCACAGCCACCTGCTCGACTCGCCGGATCCACCGGCCGGACAGGCCAATATCAACTGCTGGCTATGCCAGAACCACCTGGGGGACAGTCCGGAATCACCTGCCAGCCATGGCGGAACCACCTCTCAGACGTACAAGAACCACGTGCCGGACAAGCTGGAAACACTTACTGGACAGACTGGAACCACCTGCCGGCCACGCCTGAACCACCTGCCGAGCACGATGGAACCACCTGCCGGACACGCCAAAATCACCTGCGGGGTACACCAGAACCACTTGGAGAACTCTCCGGGATGACCTGCCGGGCATGCTGGAACCACCTCTCAGACGTACCAGAAGCACGTGGCGGACACCCCAGCACCACCTGCCGGACAGACCGCAACCACCTGCCGGACAGGCCGGAACCACCGGCTCGACCCGCCGGAACCACCGCCGGAAATGCAAAATCACCTGCCGGCTACGCCAGAACCACTTGGCGAACACTCCGGAATCACCTGCCGGGCATGCCGGAACCACGTCTCAGACATGCCAGAACCACGTGCCGATGACCCCGGAAGCACCTGCCGAGCACGCCGGAACCACCTGCTCGGCTCGCCAGACCCACCTGCCGGACACGCCAAAATCACCTGCCGGCTACGCCACAACCACTCGGCAGGCACTCCGGTATCAGCTGCCGGGCATGCCGGAACCACCTCTCAGAGGTGCCAGAACCACATGCCGGAGAGACTGGAAGCAACTGCCGAACTCGCCGGAAACACCTGCTGGACATGCCGGAACCACCTGCCTGACAGTCCAAAATCATATGCCGGCAATGCCAAAACCACTTGGTGGACACTCCAGAATCACCTGGAGGGCATGCCGGAACCACGTCATGGACAGACTGCAAACACCTGCCGGACACGCCAGAACCACCTTCTCGAGTCGCCAGAACCACCTGCCGGACACGCCAAAATCACCTGCCGGCTACGCCACAACCAGTTGGTGAACACTTCGGAATCACCTGCCGCGCTTGCCAGAACCACCTGCCGGTCACGCCAAAATCACCTGCCGGCTACGCCAGAACCACTCGGCAGAGACTCCGGAACCACCTCCAGGAGAGACCGGAATCACCTGCCGGACACGCCGGAACCACCTGCTCGACTCGCCAGAACCACCTGCCGGACACGCCAAAATCACCTGCCGGCTACGCCAGAACCACTGGGCAGAGACTCCGGAACCACCTCCAGGACAGACCGGAATCACCTGCCGGACACGCCGGGACCACCTGCTTGACTCGCGAGAACCACCTGCCGGACACGCCAAAATCACCAGCCGGCTACTCCACAACCACTTGTCGGACACTCCAGAATCACCTGCCGGGCATGTTGGAACCACCTCTCAGAGGTGCCACAACAACATGCTGGAGACTGCGGAAGCACCTGCTGAGAAGGCCGGAAGTTCCTGATCCACTCCACAAAACCACCTGCTGGACACGCCAAAATCACCTGCCGGCTACGCCACAACCAGTTGGTGAACACTTCGGAATCAACTGCCGGGCTTGCTGGAAGCACCTGCCGGTCACGCCAATATCACCTGCCAGCTACGCCAGAACCGCTTGGCGGACACTCCGGAAACACCTGTCGGGCCTGCCAGAACCACATCTCAGACGTGCCAGAACCATGTGCCCGAGATGCCGGAACCACACCCCGAACAGACTGAAACCACCTGCCAGACCCGCCTGAACCACCTGCCGAGCACACTGGAACCACCTGCTCGACTCGCCGGAACCACCTACCTGACACGCAAAAACCACCGGCCGGGTATGCCAGAACCACTTGGTGGTCACTCCGGAATCATCTGCCAGACATGCCAGAAGCAGCTCTCAGACACACCAGAACAACCTGCCGGAGACGCCAGAAGCACCTGCTGAGCATGCCTGAGCCACCTGCTCGACTCGCAAGAAACACCTGCCAGACACGCCAAAATCACCTGCCTGCTACACCAGAAGCACTTGGCAGACAAGCCAGAATCACGAGAAGGGCATGCCGTCACAATCTCTCAGACGTGCCAGAACCTCATGCTGGACACCCCAGAACACCCTGCCGGACAGACCGGAACCACCTGCCGGACACGCCGGAACCACCGGCGCGACTCGCCGCAACCACCCCCGGACATGCAAAATCACCTGCCGGCTACGCCAGAAACACTTGGCGAACACACCGGAATCACCTGCCGGGCATGTCGGAAGCACCTCTCAGACATGTCAGAACCACGTGCCAAGGACACCGGAAGCACCTGCCGAGCACGCCGGAACCACCTGCTCGACTCGCCAGAACCACCTGCCGCACACGCCAAAATCACCTGCCAGGTATGCCAGAACCACTTTTTGGACACTCCGAAATCATCTGCCGGACATGCCAGAACCAGCTCTCAGACACACCAGAACCACATGCCGGACACGCCGGAAGCACCTGCTGAGCATGCCTGAGCCACCTGCTCGACTCGCAAGAAACACCTGCCGGACACGCCAAAATCACCTGCCGAGTACGCCAGAACCACTTGGCGGACACTCCGGAATCACAGGTCGGGCATGTCGGAACCACCTCTCAGACTTGCCAGAACCATGTTCCGGACACGCCGGTACCACCTGCCGAGTATGCCGGAACCACCTGATCCACTCCCGAGGACCACCTGCTGGACACGCCAAAATCACCTGCTGGCTACGCCAGAACCACTCGGCAGACACTCCGGAATAAGCTGCCGGGCATGCCGGAACCACCTCTTAGACATGCCAGAAGGACGTGTCGGACACGCCGGAAACACCTACCGGACAGACCGGAACCACCTGCCAGACATCCCGGAACCACTTGCCTAGCACGCCGGAGCCGCCTGCTCGATAGGCCGAAACCACCTGCCAGACAGGCCAAAATCAACAGCTGGCTATGCCTGAACCACCTGGCGGACAGTCCAAAATCACCTGCCTGGCATGCAGGAACCACCTCTCAGACGTAACAGAACCACGTTCCGGACACGCTGGAACCACATCCTGGACAGACTGGAACCACCTGCCGAGCTCGCCGGAACCACCTGCTCGACTGGCAGGACAATCGTGCCGGACACGCCAAAAGGAACTGCCGGCTACACCAGAACCACTTAACCGACACTCCAGAATCACCTGCCTGGCATGCCAGAACCACCTCTCAGACGTGCCAGAAGCACGTGCCGGACATGCCGGAACGACCTACGGGACAGACCGGAACCACCTGCCTGACATGCCCGAACCACCTGCCGAGCACGCCAGAGCCACCTGCTCCCCTTGCCGGAACCACCTGCCAGACAGGCCAAAATCAACAGCTGGCTGTGCGAGAACCACCTGGGGGACAGTCCGGAATCACCTGCCAGCCATGGCGGAACCACCTCTCAGACGTACCAGAACCACGTGCCGGACAATCTGGAAACACGTACTGGACAGACTGGAACCACCTGCCGGCCACGCCTGAACCACCTGCCGAGCACGACGGAACCACCTGCCGGACACGCCAAAATCACCTGCGGGCTACTCCACAACCACTTGGAGGACTCTCCGGGATGACCTGCCGGGCATGCTGGAACCACCTCTCAGACGCGCCAGAACCATGTGGCAGACAGTCCGGAATCACCTGTTGGGCATGTGGAACCACCTCTGAGACGTACCAGAACCACCTGCCGGACACGCCAAAATCACCTGCCGGCTACGCCAGAACCACTTGGCGGACACTCCGGAATCACCTGCCGGGCATGCCAGCACAACCTCTCAGAAGTGCCAGAAGCACGTGCCGGACAGGCCGGAACCATCTCCCGGACAGACTGGAACCACAGGAAACACTCGCCGGAACCACCTGCTTGACTCACCGGTCCCACCTGCAGGACACACCAAAATCACCTGCCCGCTACACCAGAACCACTTGGCGCACAAGCCGGAATCACGTGAAGGGCATGCCGGCACAACCTCACAGACGTGCCAGAACCTCCTGCCGGACACCTCAGAACCACCTGCCAGACAGACTGCAACCACCTGCCGGACACGCGGGAACCACCGGCTCGACCCGCCGGAACCACTGCCAGACATGCAAAATCACCTGCCGGCTACACCAGAACCACTTGGCAAACAATCCGGAATCACCTGAAGGGCATGCCGGAACCACCTCTCAGACATGCCAGAACCACGTGCCAATGACACCAGAAGCACCTGCCGAGCATGCCGGAACCACCTGCTCGACTCGCCAGAACCACCTGCCAGTCATGCAAAAATCACCTGCCGGCTTCGCCACAACCAGTTGGTGAACACTTCCCCATCACCTGCCGGGCTTGCTGGAACCACCTGCCGGTCACGTCAAAATCACCTGCCAACTACGCCAGAACCACTTGTCGACACTGCGGAAACACCTGTCGGGCCGGCCAGAACTACATCTCAGACGTGCCAGAACCTTGTGCGTGTGATGCCGGAACCACACCCCGAACAGACGGAAACCACCTGCCAGACCCGCCTGAACCACCTGCCGAGCACGCCGGAGCCACCTGTTCGACTCACCGGAAGCACCTGCCAGACAGGCCAAAATCAACAGCTGGCTATGCGAGAACCATCTGGCGGACAGTCCGGAATCACCTGCCGGGCATGCAGGAACCACCTCTCAGATGTAACGGAACCACGAGCCGGACACGCTGGAACCACGTCCTGGACAGACTGGAACCACCTGCCGAGCACTCCGGAACCACCTGCTCGACTCGCACGACCCACGTGCTGGACACGCCAAAATGAACTTTCGGCTACACCAGAACCACTTACCCGACACTCCAGAATCACCTGCCTGGCATGCCAGAACCACCTCTCACACGTTCCAGAAGCACGTGCCGGACATGCCGGAACGACCGATCGGACAGAACGGAACCACCTGCCAGACACGCCGGAACCACCTGCTGAACACGCCACAGCCACCTGCTCGACTCGCCGGATCCACCGGCCGGACAGGCCAATATCAACTGCTGGCTATGCCAGAACCACCTGGGGGACAGTCCGGAATCACCTGCCAGCCATGGCGGAACCACCTCTCAGACGTACAAGAACCACGTGCCGGACAAGCTGGAAACACTTACTGGACAGACTGGAACCACCTGCCGGCCACGCCTGAACCACCTGCCGAGCACGATGGAACCACCTGCCGGACACGCCAAAATCACCTGCGGGGTACACCAGAACCACTTGGAGAACTCTCCGGGATGACCTGCCGGGCATGCTGGAACCACCTCTCAGACGTACCAGAAGCACGTGGCGGACACCCCAGCACCACCTGCCGGACAGACCGCAACCACCTGCCGGACAGGCCGGAACCACCGGCTCGACCCGACGGAACCACCGCCAGACATGCAAAATCACCTGCCGGCTACGCCAGAACCACTTGGCGAACACTCCGGAATCACCTGCCGGGCATGCCGGAACCACCTCTCAGACATGCCAGAACCACGTGCCAATGACCCCGGAAGCACCTGTCGAGCACGCCGGAACCACCTGCTCGACTCGCCAGAACCACCTGCCGGACACGCCAAAATCACCTGCCGGCTACGCCACAACCACTCGGCAGGCACTCCGGTATCAGCTGCCGGGCATGCCGGAACCACCTCTCAGAGGTGCCAGAACCACATGCCGGAGAGACTGGAAGCAACTGCCGAACTCGCCGGAAACACCTGCTGGACATGCCGGAACCACCTGCCTGACAGTCCAAAATCATATGCCGGCTATGCCAAAACCACTTGGTGGACGCTCCAGAATCTCCTGGAGGGCATGCCGGAACCACGTCATGGACAGACTGCAAACACCTGCCAGACACGCCAAAACCACCTTCTCGAGTCGCCAGAACCACCTGCCGGCCACGCCAAAATCACCTGCCGGCTACGCCACAACCAGTTGGTGAACACTTCGGAATCACCTGCCGCGCTTGCCGGAACCACCTGCCGGTCACGCCAAAATCACCTGCCGGCTACGCCAGAACCACTCGGCAGAGACTCCGGAACCACCTCCAGGACAGACCAGAATCACCTGCCGGACACGCCGGAACCACCTGCTCGACTCGCCAGAGCCACCTGCCGGACACGCCAAAATCACCTGCCGGCTACGCCAGAACCACTCGGCAGAGACTCCGGAACCACCTCCAGGACAGACCGGAATCACCTGCCGGACACGCCAGGACAACCTGCTTGACTCGCCAGAACCACCTGCCGGACACGCCAAAATCACCAGCCGGCTACTCCACAACCACTTGTCGAACACTCCAGAATCACCTGCCGGGTATGTTGGAAGCACCGCTCAGACGCGCCAGAACCATGTGGCAGAGAGTCCGGAATCACCTGTTGGGCATGTGGAACCACCTCTGAGACGTACCAGAACCACCTGCCGGACACGCCAAAATCACCTGCCGGCTATGCCAGAACCACTTGGCGGACACTCCGGAATCACCTGCTGGGCATGCCAGAACCAGCTCTCAGAAACACCAGAACCACATGCTGGACACGCCGGAAGCACCTGCTGAGCATGCCTGAGCCACCTGCTCGACTCGCAAGAAACACCTGCCGGACACGCCAAAATCACCTGCCGAGTACGCCAGAACCACTTGGCGGACACTCCGGAATCACAGGTCGGGCATGCCAGAACCACCTCTCAGACTTGCCAGAACCATGGTCCGGACACGCCGGTACCACCTGCCGAGTATGCCGGAACCACCTGATCCACTCCCGAGGACCACCTGCTGGACACGCCAAAATCACCTGCTGGCTACGCCAGAACCACTCGGCAGACACTCCGGAATAACCTGCCAGGCATGCCGGAACCACCTATTAGACATGCCAGAAGGACGTGTCGGACACGCCGGAAACACCTACCGGACAGACCGGAACCACCTGCCAGACATCCAGGAACCACCTGCCGAGCACGCCGGAGCTGCGTGCTCGATAGGACAGAACCACCTGCCAGACAGGCCAAAATCAACAGCTGCCTATGCTAGAAACACCTGGCGGACAGTCCAAAATCACCTGCCTGGCATGCAGGAACCACCTCTCAGACGTAACAGAACCACGTTCCGGACACGCTGGAACCACATCCTGGACAGACTGGAACCACCTGCCGAGCTCGCCGGAACCACCTGCTCGACTGGCAGGACAATCGTGCCGGACACGCCAAAAGGAACTGCCGGCTACACCAGAACCACTTAACCGACACTCCAGAATCACCTGCCTGGCATGCCAGAACCACCTCTCAGACGTGCCAGAAGCACGTGCCGGACATGCCGGGACGACCTACGGGACAGACCGGAACCACCTGCCTGACATGCCGGAACCACCTGCCGAGCACGCCAGAGCCACCTGCTCCCCTTGCCGGAACCACCTACCAGACAGGCCAAAATCAACAGCTGGCTGTGCGAGAACCACCTGGGGGACAGTCCGGAATCACCTGCCAGCCATGGCGGAACCACCTCTCAGACGTACCAGAACCACGTGCCGGACAATCTGGAAACACGTACTGGACAGACTGGAACCACCTGCTGGCCACGCCTGAACCACCTGCCGAGCACGACGGAACCACCTGCCGGACACGCCAAAATCACCTGCGGGCTACTCCACAACCACTTGGAGGACTCTCCGGGATGACCTGCCAGGCATGCTGGAACCACCTCTCAGACGCGCCAGAACCATGTGGCAGACAGTCCGGAATCACCTGTTGGGCATGTGGAACCACCTCTGAGACGTACCAGAACCACCTGCCGGACACGCCAAAATCACATGCCGGCTACACCAGAACCACTTGGCGGACACTCCGGAATCACCTGCCGGGCATGCCAGCACAACCTCTCAGAAGTGCCAGAAGCACGTGCCGGACAGGCCGGAACCATCTCCCGGACAGACTGGAACCACAGGAAACACTCGCCGGAACCACCTGCTTGACTCACCGGTCCCACCTGCAGGACACACCAAAATCACCTGCCCGCTACACCAGAACCACTTGGCGCACAAGCCGGAATCACGTGAAGGGCATGCCAGCACAACCTCACAGACGTGCCAGAACCTCCTGCCGGACACCTCAGAACCACCTGCCAGACAGACTGCAACCACCTGCCGGACACGCGGGAACCACCGGCTCGACCCGCCGGAACCACTGCCAGACATGCTAAATCACCTGCCGGCTACACCAGAACCACTTGGCAAACAATCCGGAATCACCTGAAGGGCATGCCGGAACCACCTCTCAGACATGCCAGAACCACGTGCCAATGACACCAGAAGCACCTGCCGAGCATGCCGGAACCACCTGCTCGACTCGCCAGAACCACCTGCCAGTCATGCAAAAATCACCTGCCGGCTTCGCCACAACCAGTTGGTGAACACTTCCCCATCACCTGCCGGGCTTGCTGGAACCACCTGCCGGTCACGTCAAAATCACCTGCCAACTACGCCAGAACCACTTGTCGACACTGCGGAAACACCTGTCGGGCCGGCCAGAACTACATCTCAGACGTGCCAGAACCTTGTGCGTGTGATGCCGGAACCACACCCCGAACAGACGGAAACCACCTGCCAGACCCACCTGAACCACCTGCCGAGCACGCCGGAGCCACCTGTTCGACTCACCGGAAGCACCTGCCAGACAGGCCAAAATCAACAGCTGGCTATGCGAGAACCATCTGGCGGACAGTCCGGAATCACCTGCCGGGCATGCAGGAACCACCTCTCAGATGTAACGGAACCACGAGCCGGACACGCTGGAACCACGTCCTGGACAGACTGGAACCACCTGCCGAGCACTCCGGAACCACCTGCTCGACTCGCACGACCCACGTGCTGGACACGCCAAAATGAACTTTCGGCTACACCAGAACCACTTACCCGACACTCCAGAATCACCTGCCTGGCATGCCAGAACCACCTCTCACACGTTCCAGAAGCACGTGCCGGACATGCCGGAACGACCGATCGGACAGAACGGAACCACCTGCCAGACACGCCGGAACCACCTGCTGAACACGCCACAGCCACCTGCTCGACTCGCCGGATCCACCGGCCGGACAGGCCAATATCAACTGCTGGCTATGCCAGAACCACCTGGGGGACAGTCCGGAATCACCTGCCAGCCATGGCGGAACCACCTCTCAGACGTACAAGAACCACGTGCCGGACAAGCTGGAAACACTTACTGGACAGACTGGAACCACCTGCCGGCCACGCCTGAACCACCTGCCGAGCACGATGGAACCACCTGCCGGACACGCCAAAATCACCTGCGGGGTACACCAGAACCACTTGGAGAACTCTCTGGGATGACCTGCCGGGCATGCTGGAACCACCTCTCAGACGTACCAGAAGCACGTGGCGGACACCCCAGCACCACCTGCCGGACAGACCGCAACCACCTGCCGGACAGGCCGGAACCACCGGCTCGACCCGACGGAACCACCGCCGGAAATGCAAAATCACCTGCCGGCTACGCCAGAACCACTTGGCGAACACTCCGGAATCACCTGCCGGGCATGCCGGAACCACCTCTCAGACATGCCAGAACCACTTGCCAATGACCCCGGAAGCACCTGTCGAGCACACCGGAACCACCTGCTCGACTCGCCAGAACCACCTGCCGGACACGCCAAAATAACCTGCCGGCTACGCCACAACCACTCGGCAGGCACTCCGGTATCAGCTGCCGGGCATGCCGGAACCACCTCTCAGAGGTGCCAGAACCACATGCCGGAGAGACTGGAAGCAACTGCCGAACTCGCCGGAAACACCTGCTGGACATGCCGGAACCACCTGCCTGACAGTCCAAAATCATATGCCGGCTATGCCAAAACCACTTGGTGGACGCTCCAGAATCTCCTGGAGGGCATGCCGGAACCACGTCATGGACAGACTGCAAACACCTGCCAGACACGCCAGAACCACCTTCTCGAGTCGCCAGAACCACCTGCCGGCCACGCCAAAATCACCTGCCGGCTACGCCACAACCAGTTGGTGAACACTTCGGAATCACCTGCCGCGCTTGCCGGAACCACCTGCCGGTCACGCCAAAATCACCTGCCGGCTACGCCAGAACCACTCGGCAGAGACTCCGGAACCACCTCCAGGACAGACCAGAATCACCTGCCGGACACGCCGGAACCACCTGCTCGACTCGCCAGAGCCACCTGCCGGACACGCCAAAATCACCTGCCGGCTACGCCAGAACCACTCGGCAGAGACTCCGGAACCACCTCCAGGACAGACCGGAATCACCTGCCGGACACGCCGGGACCACCTGCTTGACTCGCCAGAACCTCCTGCCGGACACGCCAAAATCACCAGCCGGCTACTCCACAACCACTTGTCGAACACTCCAGAATCACCTGCCGGGCATGTTGGAAGCACCTCTCAGACGCGCCAGAACCATGTGGCAGAGAGTCCGGAATCACCTGTTGGGCATGTGGAACCACCTCTGAGACGTACCAGAACCACCTGCCGGACACGCCAAAATCACCTGCCGGCTATGCCAGAACCACTTGGCGGACACTCCGGAATCACCTGCCGGGCATGCCAGAACCAGCTCTCAGAAACACCAGAACCACATGCTGGACACGCCGGAAGCACCTGCTGAGCATGCCTGAGCCACCTGCTCGACTCGCAAGAAACAACTGCCGGACATGCCAAAATCACCTGCCGAGTACGCCAGAACCACTTGGCGGAAACTCCGGAATCACAGGTCGGGCATGCCAGAACCACCTCTCAGACTTGCCAGAACCATGTTCCGGACACGCCGGTACCACCTGCCGAGTATGCCGGAACCACCTGATCCACTCCCGAGGACCACCTGCTGGACACGCCAAAATCACCTGCTGGCTACGCCAGAACCACTCGGCAGACACTCCGGAATAAGCTGCCGGGCATGCCGGAACCACCTCTTAGACATGCCAGAAGGATGTGTCGGACACGCCGGAAACACCTACCGGACAGACCGGAACCACCTGCCGAGCACGCCGGAGCTGCGTGTTCAATAGGCCGGAACCACCTGCTAGACAGGCCAAAATCAACAGCTGGCTATGCTAGAAACACCTGGCGGACAGTCCAAAATCTCCTGCCTGGCATGCAGGAACCACCTCTCAGACGTAACAGAACCACGTTCCGGACACGCTGGAACCACATCCTGGACAGACTGGAACCACCTGCCGAGCTCGCCGGAACCACCTGCTCGACTGGCAGGACAATCATGCCGGACACGCCAAAAGGAACTGCCGGCTACACCAGAACCACTTAACCGACACTCCAGAATCACCTGCCTGGCATGCCAGAACCACCTCTCAGACGTGCCAGAAGCACGTGCCGGACATGCCGGAACGACCTACGGGACAGACCGGAACCACCTGCCTGACATGCCCGAACCACCAGCCGAGCACGCCAGAGCCACCTGCTCCCATTGCCGGAACCACCTGCCAGACAGGCCAAAATCAACAGCTGGCTGTGCGAGAACCACCTGGGGGACAGTCCGGAATCACCTGTCAGCCATGGCGGAACCACCTCTCAGACGTACCAGAACCACGTGCCGGACAATCTGGAAACACGTACTGGACAGACTGGAACCACCTGCCGGCCACGCCTGAACCACCTGCCGAGCACGACGGAACCACCTGCCGGACACGCCAAAATCACCTGCGGGCTACTCCACAACCACTTGGAGGACTCTCCGGGATGACCTGCCGGGCATGCTGGAACCACCTCTCAGAGGTGCCACAACAACATGCTGGAGACTGCGGAAGCACCTGCTGAGAAGTCCGGAAGTTCCTGATCCACTCCACAGAACCACCTGCTGGACACGCCAAAATCACCCGCCGGCTACGCCACAACCAGTTTGTGAACACTTCGGAATCAACTGCCGGGCTTGCTGGAAGCACCTGCCGGTCACGCCAATATCACCTGCCAGCTACGCCAGAACCGCTTGGCGGACACTCCGGAAACACCTGTCGGGCCTGCCAGAACCACATCTCAGACGTGCCAGAACCATGTGCCCGAGATGCCGGAACCACACCCCGAACAGACTGAAACCACCTGCCAGACCCGCCTGAACCACCTGCCGAGCACACTGGAACCACCTGCTCGACTCGCCGGAACCACCTACCTGACACGCAAAAACCACCGGCCGGGTATGCCAGAACCACTTGGTGGTCACTCCGGAATCATCTGCCAGACATGCCAGAAGCAGCTCTCAGACACACCAGAACAACCTGCCAGAGACGCCAGAAGCACCTGCTGAGCATGCCTGAGCCACGTGCTCGACTCGCAAGAAACACCTGCCAGACACGCCAAAATCACCTGCCTGCTACACCAGAAGCACTTGGCAGACAAGCCAGAATCACGAGAAGGGCATGCCGTCACAATCTCTCAGACGTGCCAGAACCTCGTGCTGGACACCCCAGAACACCCTGCCGGACAGACCGGAACCACCTGCCGGACACGCCGGAACCACCGGTGCGACTCGCCGGAACCACCCCCGGACATGCAAAATCACCTGCCGGCTACGCCAGAAACACTTGGCGAACACACCGGAATCACCTGCCGGGCATGTCGGAAGCACCTCTCAGACATGTCAGAACCACGTGCCAAGGACACCGGAAGCACCTGCCGAGCACGCCGGAACCACCTGCTTGACTCGCCAGAACCACCTGCCGCACACGCCAAAATCACCTGCCAGGTATGCCAGAACCACTTTTTGGACACTCCGAAATCATCTGCCGGACATGCCAGAACCAGCTCTCAGACACACCAGAACCACATGCCGGACACGCCGGAAGCACCTGCTGAGCATGCCTGAGCCACCTGCTCGACTCGCAAGAAACACCTGCCGGACACGCCAAAATCACCTGCCGAGTACGCCAGAACCACTTGGCGGACACTCCGGAATCACAGGTCGGGCATGCCGGAACCACCTCTCAGACTTGCCAGAACCATGTTCCGGACACGCCGGTACCACCTGCCGAGTATGCCGGAACCACCTGATCCACTCCCGAGGACCACCTGCTGGACACGCCAAAATCACCTGCTGGCTACGCCAGAACCACTCGGCAGACACTCCGGAATAAGCTGCCGGGCATGCCGGAACCACCTCTTAGACATGCCAGAAGGACGTGTCGGACACGCCGGAAACACCTACCGGACAGACCGGAACCACCTGCCAGACATCCGGGAACCACCTGCCGAGCACGATGGAACCACCTGCCGGACACGCCAAAATCACCTGCGGGGTACACCAGAACGACTTGGAGAACTCTCCGGGATGACCTGCCGGGCATGCTGGAACCACCTCTCAGACGTACCAGAAGCACGTTGCGGACACCCCAGCACCACCTGCCGGACAGACCGCAACCACCTGCCGGACAGGCCGGAACCACCGGCTCGACCCGCCGGAACCACCGCCGGACATGCAAAATCACCTGCCGGCTATGCCAGAACCACTTGGCGAACACTCCGGAATCACCTGCCGGGCATGCCGGAACCACCTCTCAGACATGCCAGAACCACGTGCCAATGACCCCGGAAGCACCTGCCGAGCACGCCGGAACCACCTGCTCGGCTCGCCAGAACCACCTGCCGGACACGCCAAAATCACCTGCCGGCTACGCCACAACCTCTCGGCAGGCACTCCGGTATCAGCTGCCGGGCATGCCGGAACCATCTCTCAGAGGTGCCAGAACCACATGCCGGAGAGACTGGAAGCAACTGCCGAACTCGCCGGAAACACCTGCTGGACATGCCGGAACCACCTGCCTGACAGTCCAAAATCATATGCCGGCTATGCCAAAACCACTTGGTGGACACTCCAGAATCACCTGGAGGGCATGCCGGAACCACGTCATGGACAGACTGCAAACACCTGCCGGACACGCCAGAACCACCTTCTCGACTCGCCAGAACCACCTGCCGGACACGCCAAAATCACCTGCCGGCTACGCCACAACCAGTTGGTGAACACTTCGGAATCACCTGCCGCGCTTGCCAGAACCACCTGCCGGTCACGGCAAAATCACCTGCCGGCTACGCCAGAACCACTCGGCAGAGACTCCGGAACCACCTCCAGGACAGACCGGAATCACCTTCCGGACACGCCGGAACCACCTGCTCGACTCGCCAGAACCACCTGCCGGACACGCCAAAATCACCTGCCGGCTACGCCAGAACCACTGGGCAGAGACTCCGGAACCACCTCCAGGACAGACCGGAATCACCTGCCGGACACGCCGGGACCACCTGCTTGACTCGCGAGAACCACCTGCCGGACACGCCAAAATCACCAGCCGGCTACTCCACAACCACTTGTCGGACACTCCAGAATCACCTGCCGGGCATGTTGGAACCACCTCTCAGAGGTGCCACAACAACATGCTGGAGACTGCGGAAGCACCTGCTGAGAAGGCCGGAAGTTCCTGATCCACTCCACAAAACCACCTGCTGGACACGCCAAAATCACCTGCCGGCTACGCCACAACCAGTTGGTGAACACTTCGGAATCAACTGCCGGGCTTGCTGGAAGCACCTGCCGGTCACGCCAATATCACCTGCCAGCTACGCCAGAACCGCTTGGCGGACACTCCGGAAACACCTGTCGGGCCTGCCAGAACCACATCTCAGACGTGCCAGAACCATGTGCCCGAGATGCCGGAACCACACCCCGAACAGACTGAAACCACCTGCCAGACCCGCCTGAACCACCTGCCGAGCACACTGGAACCACCTGCTCGACTCGCCGGAACCACCTACCTGACACGCAAAAACCACCGGCCGGGTATGCCAGAACCACTTGGTGGTCACTCCGGAATCATCTGCCAGACATGCCAGAAGCAGCTCTCAGACACACCAGAACAACCTGCCAGAGACGCCAGAAGCACCTGCTGAGCATGCCTGAGCCACGTGCTCGACTCGCAAGAAACACCTGCCAGACACGCCAAAATCACCTGCCTGCTACACCAGAAGCACTTGGCAGACAAGCCAGAATCACGAGAAGGGCATGCCGTCACAATCTCTCAGACGTGCCAGAACCTCGTGCTGGACACCCCAGAACACCCTGCCGGACAGACCGGAACCACCTGCCGGACACGCCGGAACCACCGGTGCGACTCGCCGGAACCACCCCCGGACATGCAAAATCACCTGCCGGCTACGCCAGAAACACTTGGCGAACACACCGGAATCACCTGCCGGGCATGTCGGAAGCACCTCTCAGACATGTCAGAACCACGTGCCAAGGACACCGGAAGCACCTGCCGAGCACGCCGGAACCACCTGCTTGACTCGCCAGAACCACCTGCCGCACACGCCAAAATCACCTGCCAGGTATGCCAGAACCACTTTTTGGACACTCCGAAATCATCTGCCGGACATGCCAGAACCAGCTCTCAGACACACCAGAACCACATGCCGGACACGCCGGAAGCACCTGCTGAGCATGCCTGAGCCACCTGCTCGACTCGCAAGAAACACCTGCCGGACACGCCAAAATCACCTGCCGAGTACGCCAGAACCACTTGGCGGACACTCCGGAATCACAGGTCGGGCATGCCGGAACCACCTCTCAGACTTGCCAGAACCATGTTCCGGACACGCCGGTACCACCTGCCGAGTATGCCGGAACCACCTGATCCACTCCCGAGGACCACCTGCTGGACACGCCAAAATCACCTGCTGGCTACGCCAGAACCACTCGGCAGACACTCCGGAATAAGCTGCCGGGCATGCCGGAACCACCTCTTAGACATGCCAGAAGGACGTGTCGGACACGCCGGAAACACCTACCGGACAGACCGGAACCACCTGCCAGACATCCGGGAACCACCTGCCGAGCACGATGGAACCACCTGCCGGACACGCCAAAATCACCTGCGGGGTACACCAGAACGACTTGGAGAACTCTCCGGGATGACCTGCCGGGCATGCTGGAACCACCTCTCAGACGTACCAGAAGCACGTTGCGGACACCCCAGCACCACCTGCCGGACAGACCGCAACCACCTGCCGGACAGGCCGGAACCACCGGCTCGACCCGCCGGAACCACCGCCGGACATGCAAAATCACCTGCCGGCTATGCCAGAACCACTTGGCGAACACTCCGGAATCACCTGCCGGGCATGCCGGAACCACCTCTCAGACATGCCAGAACCACGTGCCAATGACCCCGGAAGCACCTGCCGAGCACGCCGGAACCACCTGCTCGGCTCGCCAGAACCACCTGCCGGACACGCCAAAATCACCTGCCGGCTACGCCACAACCTCTCGGCAGGCACTCCGGTATCAGCTGCCGGGCATGCCGGAACCATCTCTCAGAGGTGCCAGAACCACATGCCGGAGAGACTGGAAGCAACTGCCGAACTCGCCGGAAACACCTGCTGGACATGCCGGAACCACCTGCCTGACAGTCCAAAATCATATGCCGGCTATGCCAAAAACACTTGGTGGACACTCCAGAATCACCTGGAGGGCATGCCGGAACCACGTCATGGACAGACTGCAAACACCTGCCGGACACGCCAGAACCACCTTCTCGACTCGCCAGAACCACCTGCCGGACACGCCAAAATCACCTGCCGGCTACGCCACAACCAGTTGGTGAACACTTCGGAATCACCTGCCGCGCTTGCCAGAACCACCTGCCGGTCACGGCAAAATCACCTGCCGGCTACGCCAGAACCACTCGGCAGAGACTCCGGAACCACCTCCAGGACAGACCGGAATCACCTTCCGGACACGCCGGAACCACCTGCTCGACTCGCCAGAACCACCTGCCGGACACGCCAAAATCACCTGCCGGCTACGCCAGAACCACTGGGCAGAGACTCCGGAACCACCTCCAGGACAGACCGGAATCACCTGCCGGACACGCCGGGACCACCTGCTTGACTCGCGAGAACCACCTGCCGGACACGCCAAAATCACCAGCCGGCTACTCCACAACCACTTGTCGGACACTCCAGAATCACCTGCCGGGCATGTTGGAACCACCTCTCAGAGGTGCCACAACAACATGCTGGAGACTGCGGAAGCACCTGCTGAGAAGGCCGGAAGTTCCTGATCCACTCCACAAAACCACCTGCTGGACACGCCAAAATCACCTGCCGGCTACGCCACAACCAGTTGGTGAACACTTCGGAATCAACTGCCGGGCTTGCTGGAAGCACCTGCCGGTCACGCCAATATCACCTGCCAGCTACGCCAGAACCGCTTGGCGGACACTCCGGAAACACCTGTCGGGCCTGCCAGAACCACATCTCAGACGTGCCAGAACCATGTGCCCGAGATGCCGGAACCACACCCCGAACAGACTGAAACCACCTGCCAGACCCGCCTGAACCACCTGCCGAGCACACTGGAACCACCTGCTCGACTCGCCGGAACCACCTACCTGACACGCAAAAACCACCGGCCGGGTATGCCAGAACCACTTGGTGGTCACTCCGGAATCATCTGCCAGACATGCCAGAAGCAGCTCTCAGACACACCAGAACAACCTGCCAGAGACGCCAGAAGCACCTGCTGAGCATGCCTGAGCCACGTGCTCGACTCGCAAGAAACACCTGCCAGACACGCCAAAATCACCTGCCTGCTACACCAGAAGCACTTGGCAGACAAGCCAGAATCACGAGAAGGGCATGCCGTCACAATCTCTCAGACGTGCCAGAACCTCGTGCTGGACACCCCAGAACACCCTGCCGGACAGACCGGAACCACCTGCCGGACACGCCGGAACCACCGGTGCGACTCGCCGGAACCACCCCCGGACATGCAAAATCACCTGCCGGCTACGCCAGAAACACTTGGCGAACACACCGGAATCACCTGCCGGGCATGTCGGAAGCACCTCTCAGACATGTCAGAACCACGTGCCAAGGACACCGGAAGCACCTGCCGAGCACGCCGGAACCACCTGCTTGACTCGCCAGAACCACCTGCCGCACACGCCAAAATCACCTGCCAGGTATGCCAGAACCACTTTTTGGACACTCCGAAATCATCTGCCGGACATGCCAGAACCAGCTCTCAGACACACCAGAACCACATGCCGGACACGCCGGAAGCACCTGCTGAGCATGCCTGAGCCACCTGCTCGACTCGCAAGAAACACCTGCTGGACATGCCAAAATCACCTGCCGAGTACGCCAGAACCACTTGGCGGACACTCCGGAATCACAGGTCGGGCATGCCGGAACCACCTCTCAGACTTGCCAGAACCATGTTCCGGACACGCCGGTACCACCTGCCGAGTATGCCGGAACCACCTGATCCACTCCCGAGGACCACCTGCTGGACACGCCAAAATCACCTGCTGGCTACGCCAGAACCACTCGGCAGACACTCCGGAATAAGCTGCCGGGCATGCCGGAACCACCTCTTAGACATGCCAGAAGGACGTGTCGGACACGCCGGAAACACCTACCGGACAGACCGGAACCACCTGCCAGACATCCGGGAACCACCTGCCGAGCACGATGGAACCACCTGCCGGACACGCCAAAATCACCTGCGGGGTACACCAGAACGACTTGGAGAACTCTCCGGGATGACCTGCCGGGCATGCTGGAACCACCTCTCAGACGTACCAGAAGCACGTTGCGGACACCCCAGCACCACCTGCCGGACAGACCGCAACCACCTGCCGGACAGGCCGGAACCACCGGCTCGACCCACCGGAACCACCGCCGGACATGCAAAATCACCTGCCGGCTATGCCAGAACCACTTGGCGAACACTCCGGAATCACCTGCCGGGCATGCCGGAACCACCTCTCAGACATGCCAGAACCACGTGCCAATGACCCCGGAAGCACCTGCCGAGCACGCCGGAACCACCTGCTCGGCTCGCCAGATCCACCTGCCGGACACGCCAAAATCACCTGCCGGCTACGCCACAACCTCTCGGCAGGCACTCCGGTATCAGCTGCCGGGCATGCCGGAACCATCTCTCAGAGGTGCCAGAACCACATGCCGGAGAGACTGGAAGCAACTGCCGAACTCGCCGGAAACACCTGCTGGACATGCCGGAACCACCTGCCTGACAGTCCAAAATCATATGCCGGCTATGCCAAAACCACTTGGTGGACACTCCAGAATCACCTGGAGGGCATGCCGGAACCACGTCATGGACAGACTGCAAACACCTGCCGGACACGCCAGAACCACCTTCTCGACTCGCCAGAACCACCTGCCGGACACGCCAAAATCACCTGCCGGCTACGCCACAACCAGTTGGTGAACACTTCGGAATCACCTGCCGCGCTTGCCAGAACCACCTGCCGGTCACGGCAAAATCACCTGCCGGCTACGCCAGAACCACTCGGCAGAGACTCCGGAACCACCTCCAGGACAGACCGGAATCACCTTCCGGACACGCCGGAACCACCTGCTCGACTCGCCAGAACCACCTGCCGGACACGCCAAAATCACCTGCCGGCTACGCCAGAACCACTGGGCAGAGACTCCGGAACCACCTCCAGGACAGACCGGAATCACCTGCCGGACACGCCGGGACCACCTGCTTGACTCGCGAGAACCACCTGCCGGACACGCCAAAATCACCAGCCGGCTACTCCACAACCACTTGTCGGACACTCCAGAATCACCTGCCGGGCATGTTGGAACCACCTCTCAGAGGTGCCACAACAACATGCTGGAGACTGCGGAAGCACCTGCTGAGAAGGCCGGAAGTTCCTGATCCACTCCACAAAACCACCTGCTGGACACGCCAAAATCACCTGCCGGCTACGCCACAACCAGTTGGTGAACACTTCGGAATCAACTGCCGGGCTTGCTGGAAGCACCTGCCGGTCACGCCAATATCACCTGCCAGCTACGCCAGAACCGCTTGGCGGACACTCCGGAAACACCTGTCGGGCCTGCCAGAACCACATCTCAGACGTGCCAGAACCATGTGCCCGAGATGCCGGAACCACACCCCGAACAGACTGAAACCACCTGCCAGACCCGCCTGAACCACCTGCCGAGCACACTGGAACCACCTGCTCGACTCGCCGGAACCACCTACCTGACACGCAAAAACCACCGGCCGGGTATGCCAGAACCACTTGGTGGTCACTCCGGAATCATCTGCCAGACATGCCAGAAGCAGCTCTCAGACACACCAGAACAACCTGCCAGAGACGCCAGAAGCACCTGCTGAGCATGCCTGAGCCACGTGCTCGACTCGCAAGAAACACCTGCCAGACACGCCAAAATCACCTGCCTGCTACACCAGAAGCACTTGGCAGACAAGCCAGAATCACGAGAAGGGCATGCCGTCACAATCTCTCAGACGTGCCAGAACCTCGTGCTGGACACCCCAGAACACCCTGCCGGACAGACCGGAACCACCTGCCGGACACGCCGGAACCACCGGTGCGACTCGCCGGAACCACCCCCGGACATGCAAAATCACCTGCCGGCTACGCCAGAAGCACTTGGCGAACACACCGGAATCACCTGCCGGGCATGTCGGAAGCACCTCTCAGACATGTCAGAACCACGTGCCAAGGACACCGGAAGCACCTGCCGAGCACGCCGGAACCACCTGCTTGACTCGCCAGAACCACCTGCCGCACACGCCAAAATCACCTGCCAGGTATGCCAGAACCACTTTTTGGACACTCCGAAATCATCTGCCGGACATGCCAGAACCAGCTCTCAGACACACCAGAACCACATGCCGGACACGCCGGAAGCACCTGCTGAGCATGCCTGAGCCACCTGCTCGACTCGCAAGAAACACCTGCCGGACACGCCAAAATCACCTGCCGAGTACGCCAGAACCACTTGGCGGACACTCCGGAATCACAGGTCGGGCATGCCGGAACCACCTCTCAGACTTGCCAGAACCATGTTCCGGACACGCCGGTACCACCTGCCGAGTATGCCGGAACCACCTGATCCACTCCCGAGGACCACCTGCTGGACATGCCAAAATCACCTTCTGGCTACACCAGAACCACTCGGCAGACACTCCGGAATAACCTGCCTGGCATGCCGGAACCACCTCTTAGACATGCCAGAAGGACGTGTCAGACACGCCGGAAACACCTACCGGACAGTCCGGAACCACCTGCCAGACATCCCGGAACCACTTGCCGAGCACGCTGGAGCCGCCTGCTCGATAGGCCGGAACCACCTGCCAGACAGGCCAAAATCAACAGCTGGCTATGCCTGAACCACCTGGCGGACAGTCCAAAATCACCTGCCTGGCATGCAGGAACCACCTCTCAGACGTAACAGAACCACGTTCCGGACAGGCTGGAACCACATCCTGGACAGACTGGAACCACCTGCCGAGCTCGCCGGAACCACCTTCTCGACTGGCAGGACAATCGTGCCATACACGCCAAAAGGAACCGCCGGCTACACCAGAACCACTTAACCGACACTCCAGAATCACCTGCCTGGCATGCCAGAACCACCTCTCAGACGTGCCAGAAGCACGTGCCGGACATGCCGGAACGACCTACGGGACAGACCGGAACCACCTGCCTGACATGCCGGAACCACCTGCCGAGCACGCCAGAGCCACCTGCTCCCCTTGCCGGAACCACCTGCCAGACAGGCCAAAATCAACAGCTGGCTGTGCGAGAACCACCTGGGGGACAGTCCGGAATCACCTGCCAGCCATGGCGGAACCACCTCTCAGACGTACCAGAACCACGTGCCGGACAATCTGGAAACACGTACTGGACAGACTGGAACCACCTGCCGGCCACGCCTGAACCACCTGCCGAGCACGACGGAACCACCTGCCGGACACGCCAAAATCACCTGCGGGCTACTCCACAACCACTTGGAGGACTCTCCGGGATGACCTGCCGGGCATGCTGGAGCCACCTCTCAGACGCGCCAGAAGCATGTGGCAGAGAGTCCGGAATCACCTGTTGGGCATGTGGAACCACCTCTGATACGTACCAGAACCACCTGCCGGACACGCCAAAATCACCTGCCGGCTACGCCAGAACCACTTGGCGGAGACTCTGGAATCACCTGCCGGGCATGCCAGCACAACCTCTCAGAAGTGCCAGAAGCATGTGCCGGACAGGCCGGAACCATCTCCCGGACAGACTGGAACCACAGGAAACACTCGCCGGAACCACCTGCTTGACTCACCGGTCCCACCTGCAGGACACACCAAAATCACCTACCCGCTACACCAGAACCAATTGGGGCACAAGCCGGAATCACGTGAAGGGCATGCCGGCACCACCTCACAGAAGTGCCAGAACCTCCTGCCGGACACCTCAGAACCACCTGCCAGACAGACTGCAACCACCTGCCGGACACCCGGGAACCACCGGCTCGACCCGCCGGAACCACTGCCAGACATGCAAAATCACCTGCCGGCTACACCAGAACCACTTGGCAAACACTCCGGAATCACCTGCCGGGCATGCCGGAACCACCTCTCAGACATGCCAGAACCACGTGCCCATGACACCAGAAGCACCTGCCGAGCATGCCGGAACCACCTGCTCGACTCGCCAGAACCACCTGCCAGTCATGCAAAAATCACCTGCAGGCTTCGCCACAACCAGTTGGTGAACACTTCCCCATCACCTGCCGGGCTTGCTGGAACCACCTGCCGGTCATGTCAAAATCACCTGCCAACTACGCCAGAACCACTTGTCGACACTGCGGAAACACCTGTCGGGCCGGCCAGAACTACATCTCAGACGTGCCAGAACCTTGTGCGTGTGATGCCGGAACCACACCCCGAACAGACGGAAACCACCTGCCAGACCCGCCTCAACCACCTGCCGAGCACGCCGGAGCCACCTGTTCGACTCACGGGAAGCACCTGCCAGACAGGCCAAAATCAACAGCTGGCTATGCGAGAAGCATCTGGCGGAAAGTCCGGAATCACCTGCCGGGCATGCAGGAACCACCTCTCAGATGTAACGGAACCACGAGCCGGACACGCTGGAACCACGTCCTGGACAGACTGGAACCACCTGCCGAGCACTCCGGAACCACCTGCTCGACTCGCACGACCCACGTGCTTGACACGCCAAAATGAACTTTCGGCTACACCAGAACCACTTACCCGACACTCCAGAATCACCTGCCTGGCATGCCAGAACCACCTCTCACACGTTCCAGAAGCACGTGCCGGACATGCCGGAACGACCGATCGGACAGAACGGAACCACCTGCCAGACACGCCGGAACCACCTGCTGAACACGCCACAGCCACCTGCTCGACTCGCCGGATCCACCGGCCGGACAGGCCAATATCAACTGCTGGCTATGCCAGAACCACCTGGGGGACAGTCCGGAATCACCTGCCAGCCATGGCGGAACCACCTCTCAGACGTACAAGAACCACGTGCCGGACAAGCTGGAAACACTTACTGGACAGACTGGAACCACCTGCCGGCCACGCCTGAACCACCTGCCGAGCACGACGGAACCACCTGCCGGACACGCCAAAATCACCTGCGGGGTACACCAGAACCACTTGGAGAACTCTCCGGGATGACCTGCCGGGCATGCTGGAACCACCTCTCAGACGTACCAGAAGCACGTGTCGGACACCCCAGCACCACCTGCCGGACAGACCGCAACCACCTGCCGGACAGGCCGGAACCACCGGCTCGACCCGCCGGAACCACCGCCGGACATGCAAAATCACCTGCCGGCTACGCCAGAACCACTTGGCGAACACTCCGGAATCACCTGCCGGGCATGCCGGAACCACCTCTCAGACATGCCAGAACCACGTGCCAATGACCCCGGAAGCACCTGCTGAGCACGCCGGAACCACCTGCTCGACTCGCCAGAACCACCTGCCGGACACGCCAAAATCACCTGTTGGCTACGCCACAACCACTCGGCAGGCACTCCGGTATCAGCTGCCGGGCATGCCGGAACCACCTGGTCCACTCCCGAGGACCACCTGCTGGACACGCCAAAATCACCTGCTGGCTACGCCAGAACCACGCGGCAGACACTCCGGAATAACCTGCCGGGCATGCCGGAACCACCTCTTAGACATGCCAGAAGGACGTGTCGGACACGCCGGAAACACCTACCGGACAGACCGGAACCACCTGCCAGACATCCCGGAACCACCTGCCGAGCACGCCGGAGCCGCCTGCTCGATAGGCCGGAACCACCTGCCAGACAGGCCAAAATCACCAGCCGGCTACTCCACAACCACTTGTCGGACACTCCAGAATCACCTGCCGGGCATGTTGGAACCACCTCTCAGAGGTGCCACAACAACATGCTGGAGACTGCGGAAGCACCTGCTGAGAAGGCCGGAAGTTCCTGATCCACTCCACAGAACCACCTGCTGGACACGCCAAAATCACCCGCCGGCTACGCCACAACCAGTTGGTGAACACTTCGGAATCAACTGCCGGGCTTGCTGGAAGCACCTGCCGGTCACGCCAATATCACCTGCCAGCTACGCCAGAACCGCTTGGCGGACACTCCGGAAACACCTGTCGGGCCTGCCAGAACCACATCTCAGACGTGCCAGAACCATGTGCCCGAGATGCCGGAACCACACCCCGAACAGACTGAAACCACCTGCCAGACCCGCCTGAACCACCTGCCGAGCACACTGGAACCACCTGCTCGACTCGCCGGAACCACCTACCTGACACGCAAAAACCACCGGCCGGGTATGCCAGAACCACTTGGTGGTCACTCCGGAATCATCTGCCAGACATGCCAGAAGCAGCTCTCAGACACACCAGAACAACCTGCCAGAGACGCCAGAAGCACCTGCTGAGCATGCCTGAGCCACGTGCTCGACTCGCAAGAAACACCTGCCAGACACGCCAAAATCACCTGCCTGCTACACCAGAAGCACTTGGCAGACAAGCCAGAATCACGAGAAGGGCATGCCGTCACAATCTCTCAGACGTGCCAGAACCTCGTGCTGGACACCCCAGAACACCCTGCCGGACAGACCGGAACCACCTGCCGGACACGCCGGAACCACCGGTGCGACTCGCCGGAACCACCCCCGGACATGCAAAATCACCTGCCGGCTACGCCAGAAACACTTGGCGAACACACCGGAATCACCTGCCGGGCATGTCGGAAGCACCTCTCAGACATGTCAGAACCACGTGCCAAGGACACCGGAAGCACCTGCCGAGCACGCCGGAACCACCTGCTTGACTCGCCAGAACCACCTGCCGCACACGCCAAAATCACCTGCCAGGTATGCCAGAACCACTTTTTGGACACTCCGAAATCATCTGCCGGACATGCCAGAACCAGCTCTCAGACACACCAGAACCACATGCCGGACACGCCGGAAGCACCTGCTGAGCATGCCTGAGCCACCTGCTCGACTCGCAAGAAACACCTGCCGGACACGCCAAAATCACCTGCCGAGTACGCCAGAACCACTTGGCGGACACTCCGGAATCACAGGTCGGGCATGCCGGAACCACCTCTCAGACTTGCCAGAACCATGTTCCGGACACGCCGGTACCACCTGCCGAGTATGCCGGAACCACCTGATCCACTCCCGAGGACCACCTGCTGGACACGCCAAAATCACCTGCTGGCTACGCCAGAACCACTCGGCAGACACTCCGGAATAAGCTGCCGGGCATGCCGGAACCACCTCTTAGACATGCCAGAAGGACGTGTCGGACATGCCGGAAACACCTACCGGACAGACCGGAACCACCTGCCAGACATCCGGGAACCACCTGCCGAGCACGATGGAACCACCTGCCGGACACGCCAAAATCACCTGCGGGGTACACCAGAACGACTTGGAGAACTCTCCGGGATGACCTGCCGGGCATGCTGGAACCACCTCTCAGACGTACCAGAAGCACGTTGCGGACACCCCAGCACCACCTGCCGGACAGACCGCAACCACCTGCCGGACAGGCCGGAACCACCGGCTCGACCCGCCGGAACCACCGCCGGACATGCAAAATCACCTGCCGGCTATGCCAGAACCACTTGGCGAACACTCCGGAATCACCTGCCGGGCATGCCGGAACCACCTCTCAGACATGCCAGAACCACGTGCCAATGACCCCGGAAGCACCTGCCGAGCACGCCGGAACCACCTGCTCGGCTCGCCAGAACCACCTGCCGGACACGCCAAAATCACCTGCCGGCTACGCCACAACCTCTCGGCAGGCACTCCGGTATCAGCTGCCGGGCATGCCGGAACCATCTCTCAGAGGTGCCAGAACCACATGCCGGAGAGACTGGAAGCAACTGCCGAACTCGCCGGAAACACCTGCTGGACATGCCGGAACCACCTGCCTGACAGTCCAAAATCATATGCCGGCTATGCCAAAAACACTTGGTGGACACTCCAGAATCACCTGGAGGGCATGCCGGAACCACGTCATGGACAGACTGCAAACACCTGCCGGACACGCCAGAACCACCTTCTCGACTCGCCAGAACCACCTGCCGGACACGCCAAAATCACCTGCCGGCTACGCCACAACCAGTTGGTGAACACTTCGGAATCACCTGCCGCGCTTGCCAGAACCACCTGCCGGTCACGGCAAAATCACCTGCCGGCTACGCCAGAACCACTCGGCAGAGACTCCGGAACCACCTCCAGGACAGACCGGAATCACCTTCCGGACACGCCGGAACCACCTGCTCGACTCGCCAGAACCACCTGCCGGACACGCCAAAATCACCTGCCGGCTACGCCAGAACCACTGGGCAGAGACTCCGGAACCACCTCCAGGACAGACCGGAATCACCTGCCGGACACGCCGGGACCACCTGCTTGACTCGCGAGAACCACCTGCCGGACACGCCAAAATCACCAGCCGGCTACTCCACAACCACTTGTCGGACACTCCAGAATCACCTGCCGGGCATGTTGGAACCACCTCTCAGAGGTGCCACAACAACATGCTGGAGACTGCGGAAGCACCTGCTGAGAAGGCCGGAAGTTCCTGATCCACTCCACAAAACCACCTGCTGGACACGCCAAAATCACCTGCCGGCTACGCCACAACCAGTTGGTGAACACTTCGGAATCAACTGCCGGGCTTGCTGGAAGCACCTGCCGGTCACGCCAATATCACCTGCCAGCTACGCCAGAACCGCTTGGCGGACACTCCGGAAACACCTGTCGGGCCTGCCAGAACCACATCTCAGACGTGCCAGAACCATGTGCCCGAGATGCCGGAACCACACCCCGAACAGACTGAAACCACCTGCCAGACCCGCCTGAACCACCTGCCGAGCACACTGGAACCACCTGCTCGACTCGCCGGAACCACCTACCTGACACGCAAAAACCACCGGCCGGGTATGCCAGAACCACTTGGTGGTCACTCCGGAATCATCTGCCAGACATGCCAGAAGCAGCTCTCAGACACACCAGAACAACCTGCCAGAGACGCCAGAAGCACCTGCTGAGCATGCCTGAGCCACGTGCTCGACTCGCAAGAAACACCTGCCAGACACGCCAAAATCACCTGCCTGCTACACCAGAAGCACTTGGCAGACAAGCCAGAATCACGAGAAGGGCATGCCGTCACAATCTCTCAGACGTGCCAGAACCTCGTGCTGGACACCCCAGAACACCCTGCCGGACAGACCGGAACCACCTGCCGGACACGCCGGAACCACCGGTGCGACTCGCCGGAACCACCCCCGGACATGCAAAATCACCTGCCGGCTACGCCAGAAACACTTGGCGAACACACCGGAATCACCTGCCGGGCATGTCGGAAGCACCTCTCAGACATGTCAGAACCACGTGCCAAGGACACCGGAAGCACCTGCCGAGCACGCCGGAACCACCTGCTTGACTCGCCAGAACCACCTGCCGCACACGCCAAAATCACCTGCCAGGTATGCCAGAACCACTTTTTGGACACTCCGAAATCATCTGCCGGACATGCCAGAACCAGCTCTCAGACACACCAGAACCACATGCCGGACACGCCGGAAGCACCTGCTGAGCATGCCTGAGCCACCTGCTCGACTCGCAAGAAACACCTGCCGGACACGCCAAAATCACCTGCCGAGTACGCCAGAACCACTTGGCGGACACTCCGGAATCACAGGTCGGGCATGCCGGAACCACCTCTCAGACTTGCCAGAACCATGTTCCGGACACGCCGGTACCACCTGCCGAGTATGCCGGAACCACCTGATCCACTCCCGAGGACCACCTGCTGGACACGCCAAAATCACCTGCTGGCTACGCCAGAACCACTCGGCAGACACTCCGGAATAAGCTGCCGGGCATGCCGGAACCACCTCTTAGACATGCCAGAAGGACGTGTCGGACACGCCGGAAACACCTACCGGACAGACCGGAACCACCTGCCAGACATCCGGGAACCACCTGCCGAGCACGATGGAACCACCTGCCGGACACGCCAAAATCACCTGCGGGGTACACCAGAACGACTTGGAGAACTCTCCGGGATGACCTGCCGGGCATGCTGGAACCACCTCTCAGACGTACCAGAAGCACGTTGCGGACACCCCAGCACCACTTGCCGGACAGACCGCAACCACCTGCCGGACAGGCCGGAACCACCGGCTCGACCCGCCGGAACCACCGCCGGACATGCAAAATCACCTGCCGGCTATGCCAGAACCACTTGGCGAACACTCCGGAATCACCTGCCGGGCATGCCGGAACCACCTCTCAGACATGCCAGAACCACGTGCCAATGACCCCGGAAGCACCTGCCGAGCACGCCGGAACCACCTGCTCGGCTCGCCAGAACCACCTGCCGGACACGCCAAAATCACCTGCCGGCTACGCCACAACCTCTCGGCAGGCACTCCGGTATCAGCTGCCGGGCATGCCGGAACCATCTCTCAGAGGTGCCAGAACCACATGCCGGAGAGACTGGAAGCAACTGCCGAACTCGCCGGAAACACCTGCTGGACATGCCGGAACCACCTGCCTGACAGTCCAAAATCATATGCCGGCTATGCCAAAAACACTTGGTGGACACTCCAGAATCACCTGGAGGGCATGCCGGAACCACGTCATGGACAGACTGCAAACACCTGCCGGACACGCCAGAACCACCTTCTCGACTCGCCAGAACCACCTGCCGGACACGCCAAAATCACCTGCCGGCTACGCCACAACCAGTTGGTGAACACTTCGGAATCACCTGCCGCGCTTGCCAGAACCACCTGCCGGTCACGGCAAAATCACCTGCCGGCTACGCCAGAACCACTCGGCAGAGACTCCGGAACCACCTCCAGGACAGACCGGAATCACCTTCCGGACACGCCGGAACCACCTGCTCGACTCGCCAGAACCACCTGCCGGACACGCCAAAATCACCTGCCGGCTACGCCAGAACCACTGGGCAGAGACTCCGGAACCACCTCCAGGACAGACCGGAATCACCTGCCGGACACGCCGGGACCACCTGCTTGACTCGCGAGAACCACCTGCCGGACACGCCAAAATCACCAGCCGGCTACTCCACAACCACTTGTCGGACACTCCAGAATCACCTGCCGGGCATGTTGGAACCACCTCTCAGAGGTGCCACAACAACATGCTGGAGACTGCGGAAGCACCTGCTGAGAAGGCCGGAAGTTCCTGATCCACTCCACAAAACCACCTGCTGGACACGCCAAAATCACCTGCCGGCTACGCCACAACCAGTTGGTGAACACTTCGGAATCAACTGCCGGGCTTGCTGGAAGCACCTGCCGGTCACGCCAATATCACCTGCCAGCTACGCCAGAACCGCTTGGCGGACACTCCGGAAACACCTGTCGGGCCTGCCAGAACCACATCTCAGACGTGCCAGAACCATGTGCCCGAGATGCCGGAACCACACCCCGAACAGACTGAAACCACCTGCCAGACCCGCCTGAACCACCTGCCGAGCACACTGGAACCACCTGCTCGACTCGCCGGAACCACCTACCTGACACGCAAAAACCACCGGCCGGGTATGCCAGAACCACTTGGTGGTCACTCCGGAATCATCTGCCAGACATGCCAGAAGCAGCTCTCAGACACACCAGAACAACCTGCCAGAGACGCCAGAAGCACCTGCTGAGCATGCCTGAGCCACGTGCTCGACTCGCAAGAAACACCTGCCAGACACGCCAAAATCACCTGCCTGCTACACCAGAAGCACTTGGCAGACAAGCCAGAATCACGAGAAGGGCATGCCATCACAATCTCTCAGACGTGCCAGAACCTCGTGCTGGACACCCCAGAACACCCTGCCGGACAGACCGGAACCACCTGCCGGACACGCCGGAACCACCGGTGCGACTCGCCGGAACCACCCCCGGACATGCAAAATCACCTGCCGGCTACGCCAGAAACACTTGGCGAACACACCGGAATCACCTGCCGGGCATGTCGGAAGCACCTCTCAGACATGTCAGAACCACGTGCCAAGGACACCGGAAGCACCTGCCGAGCACGCCGGAACCACCTGCTTGACTCGCCAGAACCACCTGCCGCACACGCCAAAATCACCTGCCAGGTATGCCAGAACCACTTTTTGGACACTCCGAAATCATCTGCCGGACATGCCAGAACCAGCTCTCAGACACACCAGAACCACATGCCGGACACGCCGGAAGCACCTGCTGAGCATGCCTGAGCCACCTGCTCGACTCGCAAGAAACACCTGCCGGACACGCCAAAATCACCTGCCGAGTACGCCAGAACCACTTGGCGGACACTCCGGAATCACAGGTCGGGCATGCCGGAACCACCTCTCAGACTTGCCAGAACCATGTTCCGGACACGCCGGTACCACCTGCCGAGTATGCCGGAACCACCTGATCCACTCCCGAGGACCACCTGCTGGACACGCCAAAATCACCTGCTGGCTACGCCAGAACCACTCGGCAGACACTCCGGAATAAGCTGCCGGGCATGCCGGAACCACCTCTTAGACATGCCAGAAGGACGTGTCGGACACGCCGGAAACACCTACCGGACAGACCGGAACCACCTGCCAGACATCCGGGAACCACCTGCCGAGCACGATGGAACCACCTGCCGGACACGCCAAAATCACCTGCGGGGTACACCAGAACGACTTGGAGAACTCTCCGGGATGACCTGCCGGGCATGCTGGAACCACCTCTCAGACGTACCAGAAGCACGTTGCGGACACCCCAGCACCACCTGCCGGACAGACCGCAACCACCTGCCGGACAGGCCAGAACCACCGGCTCGACCCGCCGGAACCACCGCCGGACATGCAAAATCACCTGCCGGCTATGCCAGAACCACTTGGCGAACACTCCGGAATCACCTGCCGGGCATGCCGGAACCACCTCTCAGACATGCCAGAACCACGTGCCAATGACCCCGGAAGCACCTGCCGAGCACGCCGGAACCACCTGCTCGGCTCGCCAGAACCACCTGCCGGACACGCCAAAATCACCTGCCGGCTACGCCACAACCTCTCGGCAGGCACTCCGGTATCAGCTGCCGGGCATGCCGGAACCATCTCTCAGAGGTGCCAGAACCACATGCCGGAGAGACTGGAAGCAACTGCCGAACTCGCCGGAAACACCTGCTGGACATGCCGGAACCACCTGCCTGACAGTCCAAAATCATATGCCGGCTATGCCAAAAACACTTGGTGGACACTCCAGAATCACCTGGAGGGCATGCCGGAACCACGTCATGGACAGACTGCAAACACCTGCCGGACACGCCAGAACCACCTTCTCGACTCGCCAGAACCACCTGCCGGACACGCCAAAATCACCTGCCGGCTACGCCACAACCAGTTGGTGAACACTTCGGAATCACCTGCCGCGCTTGCCAGAACCACCTGCCGGTCACGGCAAAATCACCTGCCGGCTACGCCAGAACCACTCGGCAGAGACTCCGGAACCACCTCCAGGACAGACCGGAATCACCTGCCGGACACGCCGGAACCACCTGCTCGACTCGCCAGAACCACCTGCCGGACACGCCAAAATCACCTGCCGGCTACGCCAGAACCACTGGGCAGAGACTCCGGAACCACCTCCAGGACAGACCGGAATCACCTGCCGGACACGCCGGGACCACCTGCTTGACTCGCGAGAACCACCTGCCGGACACGCCAAAATTACCAGCCGGCTACTCCACAACCACTTGTCGGACACTCCAGAATCACCTGCCGGGCATGTTGGAACCACCTCTCAGAGGTGCCACAACAACATGCTGGAGACTGCGGAAGCACCTGCTGAGAAGGCCGGAAGTTCCTGATCCACTCCACAAAACCACCTGCTGGACACGCCAAAATCACCTGCCGGCTACGCCACAACCAGTTGGTGAACACTTCGGAATCAACTGCCGGGCTTGCTGGAAGCACCTGCCGGTCACGCCAATATCACCTGCCAGCTACGCCAGAACCGCTTGGCGGACACTCCGGAAACACCTGTCGGGCCTGCCAGAACCACATCTCAGACGTGCCAGAACCATGTGCCCGAGATGCCGGAACCACACCCCGAACAGACTGAAACCACCTGCCAGACCCGCCTGAACCACCTGCCGAGCACACTGGAACCACCTGCTCGACTCGCCGGAACCACCTACCTGACACGCAAAAACCACCGGCCGGGTATGCCAGAACCACTTGGTGGTCACTCCGGAATCATCTGCCAGACATGCCAGAAGCAGCTCTCAGACACACCAGAACAACCTGCCAGAGACGCCAGAAGCACCTGCTGAGCATGCCTGAGCCACGTGCTCGACTCGCAAGAAACACCTGCCAGACACGCCAAAATCACCTGCCTGCTACACCAGAAGCACTTGGCAGACAAGCCAGAATCACGAGAAGGGCATGCCGTCACAATCTCTCAGACGTGCCAGAACCTCGTGCTGGACACCCCAGAACACCCTGCCGGACAGACCGGAACCACCTGCCGGACACGCCGGAACCACCGGTGCGACTCGCCGGAACCACCCCCGGACATGCAAAATCACCTGCCGGCTACGCCAGAAACACTTGGCGAACACACCGGAATCACCTGCCGGGCATGTCGGAAGCACCTCTCAGACATGTCAGAACCACGTGCCAAGGACACCGGAAGCACCTGCCGAGCACGCCGGAACCACCTGCTTGACTCGCCAGAACCACCTGCCGCACACGCCAAAATCACCTGCCAGGTATGCCAGAACCACTTTTTGGACACTCCGAAATCATCTGCCGGACATGCCAGAACCAGCTCTCAGACACACCAGAACCACATGCCGGACACGCCGGAAGCACCTGCTGAGCATGCCTGAGCCACCTGCTCGACTCGCAAGAAACACCTGCCGGACACGCCAAAATCACCTGCCGAGTACGCCAGAACCACTTGGCGGACACTCCGGAATCACAGGTCGGGCATGCCGGAACCACCTCTCAGACTTGCCAGAACCATGTTCCGGACACGCCGGTACCACCTGCCGAGTATGCCGGAACCACCTGATCCACTCCCGAGGACCACCTGCTGGACACGCCAAAATCACCTGCTGGCTACGCCAGAACCACTCGGCAGACACTCCGGAATAAGCTGCCGGGCATGCCGGAACCACCTCTTAGACATGCCAGAAGGACGTGTCGGACACGCCGGAAACACCTACCGGACAGACCGGAACCACCTGCCAGACATCCGGGAACCACCTGCCGAGCACGATGGAACCACCTGCCGGACACGCCAAAATCACCTGCGGGGTACACCAGAACGACTTGGAGAACTCTCCGGGATGACCTGCCGGGCATGCTGGAACCACCTCTCAGACGTACCAGAAGCACGTTGCGGACACCCCAGCACCACCTGCCGGACAGACCACAACCACCTGCCGGACAGGCCGGAACCACCGGCTCGACCCGCCGGAACCACCGCCGGACATGCAAAATCACCTGCCGGCTATGCCAGAACCACTTGGCGAACACTCCGGAATCACCTGCCGGGCATGCCGGAACCACCTCTCAGACATGCCAGAACCACGTGCCAATGACCCCGGAAGCACCTGCCGAGCACGCCGGAACCACCTGCTCGGCTCGCCAGAACCACCTGCCGGACACGCCAAAATCACCTGCCGGCTACGCCACAACCTCTCGGCAGGCACTCCGGTATCAGCTGCCGGGCATGCCGGAACCATCTCTCAGAGGTGCCAGAACCACATGCCGGAGAGACTGGAAGCAACTGCCGAACTCGCCGGAAACACCTGCTGGACATGCCGGAACCACCTGCCTGACAGTCCAAAATCATATGCCGGCTATGCCAAAAACACTTGGTGGACACTCCAGAATCACCTGGAGGGCATGCCGGAACCACGTCATGGACAGACTGCAAACACCTGCCGGACACGCCAGAACCACCTTCTCGACTCGCCAGAACCACCTGCCGGACACGCCAAAATCACCTGCCGGCTACGCCACAACCAGTTGGTGAACACTTCGGAATCACCTGCCGCGCTTGCCAGAACCACCTGCCGGTCACGGCAAAATCACCTGCCGGCTACGCCAGAACCACTCGGCAGAGACTCCGGAACCACCTCCAGGACAGACCGGAATCACCTTCCGGACACGCCGGAACCACCTGCTCGACTCGCCAGAACCACCTGCCGGACACGCCAAAATCACCTGCCGGCTACGCCAGAACCACTGGGCAGAGACTCCGGAACCACCTCCAGGACAGACCGGAATCACCTGCCGGACACGCCGGGACCACCTGCTTGACTCGCGAGAACCACCTGCCGGACACGCCAAAATCACCAGCCGGCTACTCCACAACCACTTGTCGGACACTCCAGAATCACCTGCCGGGCATGTTGGAACCACCTCTCAGAGGTGCCACAACAACATGCTGGAGACTGCGGAAGCACCTGCTGAGAAGGCCGGAAGTTCCTGATCCACTCCACAGAACCACCTGCTGGACACGCCAAAATCACCTGCCGGCTACGCCACAACCAGTTGGTGAACACTTCGGAATCAACTGCCGGGCTTGCTGGAAGCACCTGCCGGTCACGCCAATATCACCTGCCAGCTACGCCAGAACCGCTTGGCGGACACTCCGGAAACACCTGTCGGGCCTGCCAGAACCACATCTCAGACGTGCCAGAACCATGTGCCCGAGATGCCGGAACCACAGCCCGAACAGACTGAAACCACCTGCCAGACCCGCCTGAACCACCTGCCGAGCACACTGGAACCACCTGCTCGACTCGCCGGAACCACCTACCTGACACGCAAAAACCACCGGCCGGGTATGCCAGAACCACTTGGTGGTCACTCCGGAATCATCTGCCAGACATGCCAGAAGCAGCTCTCAGACACACCAGAACAACCTGCCGGAGACGCCAGAAGCACCTGCTGAGCATGCCTGAGCCACGTGCTCGACTCGCAAGAAACACCTGCCAGACACGCCAAAATCACCTGCCTGCTACACCAGAAGCACTTGGCAGACAAGCCAGAATCACGAGAAGGGCATGCCGTCACAATCTCTCAGACGTGCCAGAACCTCGTGCTGGACACCCCAGAACACCCTGCCGGACAGACCGGAACCACCTGCCGGACACGCCGGAACCACCGGTGCGACTCGCCGGAACCACCCCCGGACATGCAAAATCACCTGCCGGCTACGCCAGAAACACTTGGCGAACACACCGGAATCACCTGCCGGGCATGTCGGAAGCACCTCTCAGACATGTCAGAACCACGTGCCAAGGACACCGGAAGCACCTGCCGAGCACGCCGGAACCACCTGCTTGACTCGCCAGAACCACCTGCCGCACACGCCAAAATCACCTGCCAGGTATGCCAGAACCACTTTTTGGACACTCCGAAATCATCTGCCGGACATGCCAGAACCAGCTCTCAGACACACCAGAACCACATGCCGGACACGCCGGAAGCACCTGCTGAGCATGCCTGAGCCACCTGCTCGACTCGCAAGAAACACCTGCCGGACACGCCAAAATCACCTGCCGAGTACGCCAGAACCACTTGGCGGACACTCCGGAATCACAGGTCGGGCATGCCGGAACCACCTCTCAGACTTGCCAGAACCATGTTCCGGACACGCCGGTACCACCTGCCGAGTATGCCGGAACCACCTGATCCACTCCCGAGGACCACCTGCTGGACACGCCAAAATCACCTGCTGGCTACGCCAGAACCACTCGGCAGACACTCCGGAATAAGCTGCCGGGCATGCCGGAACCACCTCTTAGACATGCCAGAAGGACGTGTCGGACACGCCGGAAACACCTACCGGACAGACCGGAACCACCTGCCAGACATCCGGGAACCACCTGCCGAGCACGATGGAACCACCTGCCGGACACGCCAAAATCACCTGCGGGGTACACCAGAACGACTTGGAGAACTCTCCGGGATGACCTGCCGGGCATGCTGGAACCACCTCTCAGACGTACCAGAAGCACGTTGCGGACACCCCAGCACCACCTGCCGGACAGACCGCAACCACCTGCCGGACAGGCCAGAACCACCGGCTCGACCCGCCGGAACCACCGCCGGACATGCAAAATCACCTGCCGGCTATGCCAGAACCACTTGGCGAACACTCCGGAATCACCTGCCGGGCATGCCGGAACCACCTCTCAGACATGCCAGAACCACGTGCCAATGACCCCGGAAGCACCTGCCGAGCACGCCGGAACCACCTGCTCGGCTCGCCAGAACCACCTGCCGGACACGCCAAAATCACCTGCCGGCTACGCCACAACCTCTCGGCAGGCACTCCGGTATCAGCTGCCGGGCATGCCGGAACCATCTCTCAGAGGTGCCAGAACCACATGCCGGAGAGACTGGAAGCAACTGCCGAACTCGCCGGAAACACCTGCTGGACATGCCGGAACCACCTGCCTGACAGTCCAAAATCATATGCCGGCTATGCCAAAAACACTTGGTGGACACTCCAGAATCACCTGGAGGGCATGCCGGAACCACGTCATGGACAGACTGCAAACACCTGCCGGACACGCCAGAACCACCTTCTCGACTCGCCAGAACCACCTGCCGGACACGCCAAAATCACCTGCCGGCTACGCCACAACCAGTTGGTGAACACTTCGGAATCACCTGCCGCGCTTGCCAGAACCACCTGCCGGTCACGGCAAAATCACCTGCCGGCTACGCCAGAACCACTCGGCAGAGACTCCGGAACCACCTCCAGGACAGACCGGAATCACCTGCCGGACACGCCGGAACCACCTGCTCGACTCGCCAGAACCACCTGCCGGACACGCCAAAATCACCTGCCGGCTACGCCAGAACCACTGGGCAGAGACTCCGGAACCACCTCCAGGACAGACCGGAATCACCTGCCGGACACGCCGGGACCACCTGCTTGACTCGCGAGAACCACCTGCCGGACACGCCAAAATTACCAGCCGGCTACTCCACAACCACTTGTCGGACACTCCAGAATCACCTGCCGGGCATGTTGGAACCACCTCTCAGAGGTGCCACAACAACATGCTGGAGACTGCGGAAGCACCTGCTGAGAAGGCCGGAAGTTCCTGATCCACTCCACAAAACCACCTGCTGGACACGCCAAAATCACCTGCCGGCTACGCCACAACCAGTTGGTGAACACTTCGGAATCAACTGCCGGGCTTGCTGGAAGCACCTGCCGGTCACGCCAATATCACCTGCCAGCTACGCCAGAACCGCTTGGCGGACACTCCGGAAACACCTGTCGGGCCTGCCAGAACCACATCTCAGACGTGCCAGAACCATGTGCCCGAGATGCCGGAACCACACCCCGAACAGACTGAAACCACCTGCCAGACCCGCCTGAACCACCTGCCGAGCACACTGGAACCACCTGCTCGACTCGCCGGAACCACCTACCTGACACGCAAAAACCACCGGCCGGGTATGCCAGAACCACTTGGTGGTCACTCCGGAATCATCTGCCAGACATGCCAGAAGCAGCTCTCAGACACACCAGAACAACCTGCCAGAGACGCCAGAAGCACCTGCTGAGCATGCCTGAGCCACGTGCTCGACTCGCAAGAAACACCTGCCAGACACGCCAAAATCACCTGCCTGCTACACCAGAAGCACTTGGCAGACAAGCCAGAATCACGAGAAGGGCATGCCGTCACAATCTCTCAGACGTGCCAGAACCTCGTGCTGGACACCCCAGAACACCCTGCCGGACAGACCGGAACCACCTGCCGGACACGCCGGAACCACCGGTGCGACTCGCCGGAACCACCCCCGGACATGCAAAATCACCTGCCGGCTACGCCAGAAACACTTGGCGAACACACCGGAATCACCTGCCGGGCATGTCGGAAGCACCTCTCAGACATGTCAGAACCACGTGCCAAGGACACCGGAAGCACCTGCCGAGCACGCCGGAACCACCTGCTTGACTCGCCAGAACCACCTGCCGCACACGCCAAAATCACCTGCCAGGTATGCCAGAACCACTTTTTGGACACTCCGAAATCATCTGCCGGACATGCCAGAACCAGCTCTCAGACACACCAGAACCACATGCCGGACACGCCGGAAGCACCTGCTGAGCATGCCTGAGCCACCTGCTCGACTCGCAAGAAACACCTGCCGGACACGCCAAAATCACCTGCCGAGTACGCCAGAACCACTTGGCGGACACTCCGGAATCACAGGTCGGGCATGCCGGAACCACCTCTCAGACTTGCCAGAACCATGTTCCGGACACGCCGGTACCACCTGCCGAGTATGCCGGAACCACCTGATCCACTCCCGAGGACCACCTGCTGGACACGCCAAAATCACCTGCTGGCTACGCCAGAACCACTCGGCAGACACTCCGGAATAAGCTGCCGGGCATGCCGGAACCACCTCTTAGACATGCCAGAAGGACGTGTCGGACACGCCGGAAACACCTACCGGACAGACCGGAACCACCTGCCAGACATCCGGGAACCACCTGCCGAGCACGATGGAACCACCTGCCGGACACGCCAAAATCACCTGCGGGGTACACCAGAACGACTTGGAGAACTCTCCGGGATGACCTGCCGGGCATGCTGGAACCACCTCTCAGACGTACCAGAAGCACGTTGCGGACACCCCAGCACCACCTGCCGGACAGACCACAACCACCTGCCGGACAGGCCGGAACCACCGGCTCGACCCGCCGGAACCACCGCCGGACATGCAAAATCACCTGCCGGCTATGCCAGAACCACTTGGCGAACACTCCGGAATCACCTGCCGGGCATGCCGGAACCACCTCTCAGACATGCCAGAACCACGTGCCAATGACCCCGGAAGCACCTGCCGAGCACGCCGGAACCACCTGCTCGGCTCGCCAGAACCACCTGCCGGACACGCCAAAATCACCTGCCGGCTACGCCACAACCTCTCGGCAGGCACTCCGGTATCAGCTGCCGGGCATGCCGGAACCATCTCTCAGAGGTGCCAGAACCACATGCCGGAGAGACTGGAAGCAACTGCCGAACTCGCCGGAAACACCTGCTGGACATGCCGGAACCACCTGCCTGACAGTCCAAAATCATATGCCGGCTATGCCAAAAACACTTGGTGGACACTCCAGAATCACCTGGAGGGCATGCCGGAACCACGTCATGGACAGACTGCAAACACCTGCCGGACACGCCAGAACCACCTTCTCGACTCGCCAGAACCACCTGCCGGACACGCCAAAATCACCTGCCGGCTACGCCACAACCAGTTGGTGAACACTTCGGAATCACCTGCCGCGCTTGCCAGAACCACCTGCCGGTCACGGCAAAATCACCTGCCGGCTACGCCAGAACCACTCGGCAGAGACTCCGGAACCACCTCCAGGACAGACCGGAATCACCTTCCGGACACGCCGGAACCACCTGCTCGACTCGCCAGAACCACCTGCCGGACACGCCAAAATCACCTGCCGGCTACGCCAGAACCACTGGGCAGAGACTCCGGAACCACCTCCAGGACAGACCGGAATCACCTGCCGGACACGCCGGGACCACCTGCTTGACTCGCGAGAACCACCTGCCGGACACGCCAAAATCACCAGCCGGCTACTCCACAACCACTTGTCGGACACTCCAGAATCACCTGCCGGGCATGTTGGAACCACCTCTCAGAGGTGCCACAACAACATGCTGGAGACTGCGGAAGCACCTGCTGAGAAGGCCGGAAGTTCCTGATCCACTCCACAGAACCACCTGCTGGACACGCCAAAATCACCTGCCGGCTACGCCACAACCAGTTGGTGAACACTTCGGAATCAACTGCCGGGCTTGCTGGAAGCACCTGCCGGTCACGCCAATATCACCTGCCAGCTACGCCAGAACCGCTTGGCGGACACTCCGGAAACACCTGTCGGGCCTGCCAGAACCACATCTCAGACGTGCCAGAACCATGTGCCCGAGATGCCGGAACCACAGCCCGAACAGACTGAAACCACCTGCCAGACCCGCCTGAACCACCTGCCGAGCACACTGGAACCACCTGCTCGACTCGCCGGAACCACCTACCTGACACGCAAAAACCACCGGCCGGGTATGCCAGAACCACTTGGTGGTCACTCCGGAATCATCTGCCAGACATGCCAGAAGCAGCTCTCAGACACACCAGAACAACCTGCCGGAGACGCCAGAAGCACCTGCTGAGCATGCCTGAGCCACGTGCTCGACTCGCAAGAAACACCTGCCAGACACGCCAAAATCACCTGCCTGCTACACCAGAAGCACTTGGCAGACAAGCCAGAATCACGAGAAGGGCATGCCGTCACAATCTCTCAGACGTGCCAGAACCTCGTGCTGGACACCCCAGAACACCCTGCCGGACAGACCGGAACCACCTGCCGGACACGCCGGAACCACCGGTGCGACTCGCCGGAACCACCCCCGGACATGCAAAATCACCTGCCGGCTACGCCAGAAACACTTGGCGAACACACCGGAATCACCTGCCGGGCATGTCGGAAGCACCTCTCAGACATGTCAGAACCACGTGCCAAGGACACCGGAAGCACCTGCCGAGCACGCCGGAACCACCTGCTTGACTCGCCAGAACCACCTGCCGCACACGCCAAAATCACCTGCCAGGTATGCCAGAACCACTTTTTGGACACTCCGAAATCATCTGCCGGACATGCCAGAACCAGCTCTCAGACACACCAGAACCACATGCCGGACACGCCGGAAGCACCTGCTGAGCATGCCTGAGCCACCTGCTCGACTCGCAAGAAACACCTGCCGGACACGCCAAAATCACCTGCCGAGTACGCCAGAACCACTTGGCGGACACTCCGGAATCACAGGTCGGGCATGCCGGAACCACCTCTCAGACTTGCCAGAACCATGTTCCGGACACGCCGGTACCACCTGCCGAGTATGCCGGAACCACCTGATCCACTCCCGAGGACCACCTGCTGGACACGCCAAAATCACCTGCTGGCTACGCCAGAACCACTCGGCAGACACTCCGGAATAAGCTGCCGGGCATGCCGGAACCACCTCTTAGACATGCCAGAAGGACGTGTCGGACACGCCGGAAACACCTACCGGACAGACCGGAACCACCTGCCAGACATCCGGGAACCACCTGCCGAGCACGATGGAACCACCTGCCGGACACGCCAAAATCACCTGCGGGGTACACCAGAACGACTTGGAGAACTCTCCGGGATGACCTGCCGGGCATGCTGGAACCACCTCTCAGACGTACCAGAAGCACGTTGCGGACACCCCAGCACCACCTGCCGGACAGGCCGGAACCACCGGCTCGACCCGCCGGAACCACCGCCGGACATGCAAAATCACCTGCCGGCTATGCCAGAACCACTTGGCGAACACTCCGGAATCACCTGCCGGGCATGCCGGAACCACCTCTCAGACATGCCAGAACCACGTGCCAATGACCCCGGAAGCACCTGCCGAGCACGCCGGAACCACCTGCTCGGCTCGCCAGAACCACCTGCCGGACACGCCAAAATCACCTGCCGGCTACGCCACAACCTCTCGGCAGGCACTCCGGTATCAGCTGCCGGGCATGCCGGAACCATCTCTCAGAGGTGCCAGAACCACATGCCGGAGAGACTGGAAGCAACTGCCGAACTCGCCGGAAACACCTGCTGGACATGCCGGAACCACCTGCCTGACAGTCCAAAATCATATGCCGGCTATGCCAAAACCACTTGGTGGACACTCCAGAATCACCTGGAGGGCATGCCGGAACCACGTCATGGACAGACTGCAAACACCTGCCGGACACGCCAGAACCACCTTCTCGACTCGCCAGAACCACCTGCCGGACACGCCAAAATCACCTGCCGGCTACGCCACAACCAGTTGGTGAACACTTCGGAATCACCTGCCGCGCTTGCCAGAACCACCTGCCGGTCACGGCAAAATCACCTGCCGGCTACGCCAGAACCACTCGGCAGAGACTCCGGAACCACCTCCAGGACAGACCGGAATCACCTTCCGGACACGCCGGAACCACCTGCTCGACTCGCCAGAACCACCTGCCGGACACGCCAAAATCACCTGCCGGCTACGCCAGAACCACTGGGCAGAGACTCCGGAACCACCTCCAGGACAGACCGGAATCACCTGCCGGACACGCCGGGACCACCTGCTTGACTCGCGAGAACCACCTGCCGGACACGCCAAAATCACCAGCCGGCTACTCCACAACCACTTGTCGGACACTCCAGAATCACCTGCCGGGCATGTTGGAACCACCTCTCAGAGGTGCCACAACAACATGCTGGAGACTGCGGAAGCACCTGCTGAGAAGGCCGGAAGTTCCTGATCCACTCCACAAAACCACCTGCTGGACACGCCAAAATCACCTGCCGGCTACGCCACAACCAGTTGGTGAACACTTCGGAATCAACTGCCGGGCTTGCTGGAAGCACCTGCCGGTCACGCCAATATCACCTGCCAGCTACGCCAGAACCGCTTGGCGGACACTCCGGAAACACCTGTCGGGCCTGCCAGAACCACATCTCAGACGTGCCAGAACCATGTGCCCGAGATGCCGGAACCACAGCCCGAACAGACTGAAACCACCTGCCAGACCCGCCTGAACCACCTGCCGAGCACACTGGAACCACCTGCTCGACTCGCCGGAACCACCTACCTGACACGCAAAAACCACCGGCCGGGTATGCCAGAACCACTTGGTGGTCACTCCGGAATCATCTGCCAGACATGCCAGAAGCAGCTCTCAGACACACCAGAACAACCTGCCGGAGACGCCAGAAGCACCTGCTGAGCATGCCTGAGCCACGTGCTCGACTCGCAAGAAACACCTGCCAGACACGCCAAAATCACCTGCCTGCTACACCAGAAGCACTTGGCAGACAAGCCAGAATCACGAGAAGGGCATGCCGTCACAATCTCTCAGACGTGCCAGAACCTCGTGCTGGACACCCCAGAACACCCTGCCGGACAGACCGGAACCACCTGCCGGACACGCCGGAACCACCGGTGCGACTCGCCGGAACCACCCCCGGACATGCAAAATCACCTGCCGGCTACGCCAGAAACACTTGGCGAACACACCGGAATCACCTGCCGGGCATGTCGGAAGCACCTCTCAGACATGTCAGAACCACGTGCCAAGGACACCGGAAGCACCTGCCGAGCACGCCGGAACCACCTGCTTGACTCGCCAGAACCACCTGCCGCACACGCCAAAATCACCTGCCAGGTATGCCAGAACCACTTTTTGGACACTCCGAAATCATCTGCCGGACATGCCAGAACCAGCTCTCAGACACACCAGAACCACATGCCGGACACGCCGGAAGCACCTGCTGAGCATGCCTGAGCCACCTGCTCGACTCGCAAGAAACACCTGCCGGACACGCCAAAATCACCTGCCGAGTACGCCAGAACCACTTGGCGGACACTCCGGAATCACAGGTCAGGCATGCCGGAACCACCTCTCAGACTTGCCAGAACCATGTTCCGGACACGCCGGTACCACCTGCCGAGTATGCCGGAACCACCTGATCCACTCCCGAGGACCACCTGCTGGACACGCCAAAATCACCTGCTGGCTACGCCAGAACCACTCGGCAGACACTCCGGAATAAGCTGCCGGGCATGCCGGAACCACCTCTTAGACATGCCAGAAGGACGTGTCGGACACGCCGGAAACACCTACCGGACAGACCGGAACCACCTGCCAGACATCCGGGAACCACCTGCCGAGCACGATGGAACCACCTGCCGGACACGCCAAAATCACCTGCGGGGTACACCAGAACGACTTGGAGAACTCTCCGGGATGACCTGCCGGGCATGCTGGAACCACCTCTCAGACGTACCAGAAGCACGTTGCGGACACCCCAGCACCACCTGCCGGACAGACCGCAACCACCTGCCGGACAGGCCGGAACCACCGGCTCGACCCGCCGGAACCACCGCCGGACATGCAAAATCACCTGCCGGCTATGCCAGAACCACTTGGCGAACACTCCGGAATCACCTGCCGGGCATGCCGGAACCACCTCTCAGACATGCCAGAACCACGTGCCAATGACCCCGGAAGCACCTGCCGAGCACGCCGGAACCACCTGCTCGGCTCGCCAGAACCACCTGCCGGACACGCCAAAATCACCTGCCGGCTACGCCACAACCTCTCGGCAGGCACTCCGGTATCAGCTGCCGGGCATGCCGGAACCATCTCTCAGAGGTGCCAGAACCACATGCCGGAGAGACTGGAAGCAACTGCCGAACTCGCCGGAAACACCTGCTGGACATGCCGGAACCACCTGCCTGACAGTCCAAAATCATATGCCGGCTATGCCAAAAACACTTGGTGGACACTCCAGAATCACCTGGAGGGCATGCCGGAACCACGTCATGGACAGACTGCAAACACCTGCCGGACACGCCAGAACCACCTTCTCGACTCGCCAGAACCACCTGCCGGACACGCCAAAATCACCTGCCGGCTACGCCACAACCAGTTGGTGAACACTTCGGAATCACCTGCCGCGCTTGCCAGAACCACCTGCCGGTCACGGCAAAATCACCTGCCGGCTACGCCAGAACCACTCGGCAGAGACTCCGGAACCACCTCCAGGACAGACCGGAATCACCTTCCGGACACGCCGGAACCACCTGCTCGACTCGCCAGAACCACCTGCCGGACACGCCAAAATCACCTGCCGGCTACGCCAGAACCACTGGGCAGAGACTCCGGAACCACCTCCAGGACAGACCGGAATCACCTGCCGGACACGCCGGGACCACCTGCTTGACTCGCGAGAACCACCTGCCGGACACGCCAAAATCACCAGCCGGCTACTCCACAACCACTTGTCGGACACTCCAGAATCACCTGCCGGGCATGTTGGAACCACCTCTCAGAGGTGCCACAACAACATGCTGGAGACTGCGGAAGCACCTGCTGAGAAGGCCGGAAGTTCCTGATCCACTCCACAAAACCACCTGCTGGACACGCCAAAATCACCTGCCGGCTACGCCACAACCAGTTGGTGAACACTTCGGAATCAACTGCCGGGCTTGCTGGAAGCACCTGCCGGTCACGCCAATATCACCTGCCAGCTACGCCAGAACCGCTTGGCGGACACTCCGGAAACACCTGTCGGGCCTGCCAGAACCACATCTCAGACGTGCCAGAACCATGTGCCCGAGATGCCGGAACCACACCCCGAACAGACTGAAACCACCTGCCAGACCCGCCTGAACCACCTGCCGAGCACACTGGAACCACCTGCTCGACTCGCCGGAACCACCTACCTGACACGCAAAAACCACCGGCCGGGTATGCCAGAACCACTTGGTGGTCACTCCGGAATCATCTGCCAGACATGCCAGAAGCAGCTCTCAGACACACCAGAACAACCTGCCAGAGACGCCAGAAGCACCTGCTGAGCATGCCTGAGCCACGTGCTCGACTCGCAAGAAACACCTGCCAGACACGCCAAAATCACCTGCCTGCTACACCAGAAGCACTTGGCAGACAAGCCAGAATCACGAGAAGGGCATGCCGTCACAATCTCTCAGACGTGCCAGAACCTCGTGCTGGACACCCCAGAACACCCTGCCGGACAGACCGGAACCACCTGCCGGACACGCCGGAACCACCGGTGCGACTCGCCGGAACCACCCCCGGACATGCAAAATCACCTGCCGGCTACGCCAGAAACACTTGGCGAACACACCGGAATCACCTGCCGGGCATGTCGGAAGCACCTCTCAGACATGTCAGAACCACGTGCCAAGGACACCGGAAGCACCTGCCGAGCACGCCGGAACCACCTGCTTGACTCGCCAGAACCACCTGCCGCACACGCCAAAATCACCTGCCAGGTATGCCAGAACCACTTTTTGGACACTCCGAAATCATCTGCCGGACATGCCAGAACCAGCTCTCAGACACACCAGAACCACATGCCGGACACGCCGGAAGCACCTGCTGAGCATGCCTGAGCCACCTGCTCGACTCGCAAGAAACACCTGCCGGACACGCCAAAATCACCTGCCGAGTACGCCAGAACCACTTGGCGGACACTCCGGAATCACAGGTCGGGCATGCCGGAACCACCTCTCAGACTTGCCAGAACCATGTTCCGGACACGCCGGTACCACCTGCCGAGTATGCCGGAACCACCTGATCCACTCCCGAGGACCACCTGCTGGACACGCCAAAATCACCTGCTGGCTACGCCAGAACCACTCGGCAGACACTCCGGAATAAGCTGCCGGGCATGCCGGAACCACCTCTTAGACATGCCAGAAGGACGTGTCGGACACGCCGGAAACACCTACCGGACAGACCGGAACCACCTGCCAGACATCCGGGAACCACCTGCCGAGCACGATGGAACCACCTGCCGGACACGCCAAAATCACCTGCGGGGTACACCAGAACGACTTGGAGAACTCTCCGGGATGACCTGCCGGGCATGCTGGAACCACCTCTCAGACGTACCAGAAGCACGTTGCGGACACCCCAGCACCACCTGCCGGACAGACCACAACCACCTGCCGGACAGGCCGGAACCACCGGCTCGACCCGCCGGAACCACCGCCGGACATGCAAAATCACCTGCCGGCTATGCCAGAACCACTTGGCGAACACTCCGGAATCACCTGCCGGGCATGCCGGAACCACCTCTCAGACATGCCAGAACCACGTGCCAATGACCCCGGAAGCACCTGCCGAGCACGCCGGAACCACCTGCTCGGCTCGCCACAACCACCTGCCGGACACGCCAAAATCACCTGCCGGCTACGCCACAACCTCTCGGCAGGCACTCCGGTATCAGCTGCCGGGCATGCCGGAACCATCTCTCAGAGGTGCCAGAACCACATGCCGGAGAGACTGGAAGCAACTGCCGAACTCGCCGGAAACACCTGCTGGACATGCCGGAACCACCTGCCTGACAGTCCAAAATCATATGCCGGCTATGCCAAAACCACTTGGTGGACACTCCAGAATCACCTGGAGGGCATGCCGGAACCACGTCATGGACAGACTGCAAACACCTGCCGGACACGCCAGAACCACCTTCTCGACTCGCCAGAACCACCTGCCGGACACGCCAAAATCACCTGCCGGCTACGCCACAACCAGTTGGTGAACACTTCGGAATCACCTGCCGCGCTTGCCAGAACCACCTGCCGGTCACGGCAAAATCACCTGCCGGCTACGCCAGAACCACTCGGCAGAGACTCCGGAACCACCTCCAGGACAGACCGGAATCACCTTCCGGACACGCCGGAACCACCTGCTCGACTCGCCAGAACCACCTGCCGGACACGCCAAAATCACCTGCCGGCTACGCCAGAACCACTGGGCAGAGACTCCGGAACCACCTCCAGGACAGACCGGAATCACCTGCCGGACACGCCGGGACCACCTGCTTGACTCGCGAGAACCACCTGCCGGACACGCCAAAATCACCAGCCGGCTACTCCACAACCACTTGTCGGACACTCCAGAATCACCTGCCGGGCATGTTGGAACCACCTCTCAGAGGTGCCACAACAACATGCTGGAGACTGCGGAAGCACCTGCTGAGAAGGCCGGAAGTTCCTGATCCACTCCACAAAACCACCTGCTGGACACGCCAAAATCACCTGCCGGCTACGCCACAACCAGTTGGTGAACACTTCGGAATCAACTGCCGGGCTTGCTGGAAGCACCTGCCGGTCACGCCAATATCACCTGCCAGCTACGCCAGAACCGCTTGGCGGACACTCCGGAAACACCTGTCGGGCCTGCCAGAACCACATCTCAGACGTGCCAGAACCATGTGCCCGAGATGCCGGAACCACACCCCGAACAGACTGAAACCACCTGCCAGACCCGCCTGAACCACCTGCCGAGCACACTGGAACCACCTGCTCGACTCGCCGGAACCACCTACCTGACACGCAAAAACCACCGGCCGGGTATGCCAGAACCACTTGGTGGTCACTCCGGAATCATCTGCCAGACATGCCAGAAGCAGCTCTCAGACACACCAGAACAACCTGCCGGAGACGCCAGAAGCACCTGCTGAGCATGCCTGAGCCACGTGCTCGACTCGCAAGAAACACCTGCCAGACACGCCAAAATCACCTGCCTGCTACACCAGAAGCACTTGGCAGACAAGCCAGAATCACGAGAAGGGCATGCCGTCACAATCTCTCAGACGTGCCAGAACCTCGTGCTGGACACCCCAGAACACCCTGCCGGACAGACCGGAACCACCTGCCGGACACGCCGGAACCACCGGTGCGACTCGCCGGAACCACCCCCGGACATGCAAAATCACCTGCCGGCTACGCCAGAAACACTTGGCGAACACACCGGAATCACCTGCCGGGCATGTCGGAAGCACCTCTCAGACATGTCAGAACCACGTGCCAAGGACACCGGAAGCACCTGCCGAGCACGCCGGAACCACCTGCTTGACTCGCCAGAACCACCTGCCGCACACGCCAAAATCACCTGCCAGGTATGCCAGAACCACTTTTTGGACACTCCGAAATCATCTGCCGGACATGCCAGAACCAGCTCTCAGACACACCAGAACCACATGCCGGACACGCCGGAAGCACCTGCTGAGCATGCCTGAGCCACCTGCTCGACTCGCAAGAAACACCTGCCGGACACGCCAAAATCACCTGCCGAGTACGCCAGAACCACTTGGCGGACACTCCGGAATCACAGGTCGGGCATGCCGGAACCACCTCTCAGACTTGCCAGAACCATGTTCCGGACACGCCGGTACCACCTGCCGAGTATGCCGGAACCACCTGATCCACTCCCGAGGACCACCTGCTGGACACGCCAAAATCACCTGCTGGCTACGCCAGAACCACTCGGCAGACACTCCGGAATAAGCTGCCGGGCATGCCGGAACCACCTCTTAGACATGCCAGAAGGACGTGTCGGACACGCCGGAAACACCTACCGGACAGACCGGAACCACCTGCCAGACATCCGGGAACCACCTGCCGAGCACGATGGAACCACCTGCCGGACACGCCAAAATCACCTGCGGGGTACACCAGAACGACTTGGAGAACTCTCCGGGATGACCTGCCGGGCATGCTGGAACCACCTCTCAGACGTACCAGAAGCACGTTGCGGACACCCCAGCACCACCTGCCGGACAGACCGCAACCACCTGCCGGACAGGCCGGAACCACCGGCTCGACCCGCCGGAACCACCGCCGGACATGCAAAATCACCTGCCGGCTATGCCAGAACCACTTGGCGAACACTCCGGAATCACCTGCCGGGCATGCCGGAACCACCTCTCAGACATGCCAGAACCACGTGCCAATGACCCCGGAAGCACCTGCCGAGCACGCCGGAACCACCTGCTCGGCTCGCCAGAACCACCTGCCGGACACGCCAAAATCACCTGCCGGCTACGCCACAACCTCTCGGCAGGCACTCCGGTATCAGCTGCCGGGCATGCCGGAACCATCTCTCAGAGGTGCCAGAACCACATGCCGGAGAGACTGGAAGCAACTGCCGAACTCGCCGGAAACACCTGCTGGACATGCCGGAACCACCTGCCTGACAGTCCAAAATCATATGCCGGCTATGCCAAAACCACTTGGTGGACACTCCAGAATCACCTGGAGGGCATGCCGGAACCACGTCATGGACAGACTGCAAACACCTGCCGGACACGCCAGAACCACCTTCTCGACTCGCCAGAACCACCTGCCGGACACGCCAAAATCACCTGCCGGCTACGCCACAACCAGTTGGTGAACACTTCGGAATCACCTGCCGCGCTTGCCAGAACCACCTGCCGGTCACGGCAAAATCACCTGCCGGCTACGCCAGAACCACTCGGCAGAGACTCCGGAACCACCTCCAGGACAGACCGGAATCACCTTCCGGACACGCCGGAACCACCTGCTCGACTCGCCAGAACCACCTGCCGGACACGCCAAAATCACCTGCCGGCTACGCCAGAACCACTGGGCAGAGACTCCGGAACCACCTCCAGGACAGACCGGAATCACCTGCCGGACACGCCGGGACCACCTGCTTGACTCGCGAGAACCACCTGCCGGACACGCCAAAATCACCAGCCGGCTACTCCACAACCACTTGTCGGACACTCCAGAATCACCTGCCGGGCATGTTGGAACCACCTCTCAGAGGTGCCACAACAACATGCTGGAGACTGCGGAAGCACCTGCTGAGAAGGCCGGAAGTTCCTGATCCACTCCACAAAACCACCTGCTGGACACGCCAAAATCACCTGCCGGCTACGCCACAACCAGTTGGTGAACACTTCGGAATCAACTGCCGGGCTTGCTGGAAGCACCTGCCGGTCACGCCAATATCACCTGCCAGCTACGCCAGAACCGCTTGGCGGACACTCCGGAAACACCTGTCGGGCCTGCCAGAACCACATCTCAGACGTGCCAGAACCATGTGCCCGAGATGCCGGAACCACACCCCGAACAGACTGAAACCACCTGCCAGACCCGCCTGAACCACCTGCCGAGCACACTGGAACCACCTGCTCGACTCGCCGGAACCACCTACCTGACACGCAAAAACCACCGGCCGGGTATGCCAGAACCACTTGGTGGTCACTCCGGAATCATCTGCCAGACATGCCAGAAGCAGCTCTCAGACACACCAGAACAACCTGCCAGAGACGCCAGAAGCACCTGCTGAGCATGCCTGAGCCACGTGCTCGACTCGCAAGAAACACCTGCCAGACACGCCAAAATCACCTGCCTGCTACACCAGAAGCACTTGGCAGACAAGCCAGAATCACGAGAAGGGCATGCCGTCACAATCTCTCAGACGTGCCAGAACCTCGTGCTGGACACCCCAGAACACCCTGCCGGACAGACCGGAACCACCTGCCGGACACGCCGGAACCACCGGTGCGACTCGCCGGAACCACCCCCGGACATGCAAAATCACCTGCCGGCTACGCCAGAAACACTTGGCGAACACACCGGAATCACCTGCCGGGCATGTCGGAAGCACCTCTCAGACATGTCAGAACCACGTGCCAAGGACACCGGAAGCACCTGCCGAGCACGCCGGAACCACCTGCTTGACTCGCCAGAACCACCTGCCGCACACGCCAAAATCACCTGCCAGGTATGCCAGAACCACTTTTTGGACACTCCGAAATCATCTGCCGGACATGCCAGAACCAGCTCTCAGACACACCAGAACCACATGCCGGACACGCCGGAAGCACCTGCTGAGCATGCCTGAGCCACCTGCTCGACTCGCAAGAAACACCTGCCGGACACGCCAAAATCACCTGCCGAGTACGCCAGAACCACTTGGCGGACACTCCGGAATCACAGGTCGGGCATGCCGGAACCACCTCTCAGACTTGCCAGAACCATGTTCCGGACACGCCGGTACCACCTGCCGAGTATGCCGGAACCACCTGATCCACTCCCGAGGACCACCTGCTGGACACGCCAAAATCACCTGCTGGCTACGCCAGAACCACTCGGCAGACACTCCGGAATAAGCTGCCGGGCATGCCGGAACCACCTCTTAGACATGCCAGAAGGACGTGTCGGACACGCCGGAAACACCTACCGGACAGACCGGAACCACCTGCCAGACATCCGGGAACCACCTGCCGAGCACGATGGAACCACCTGCCGGACACGCCAAAATCACCTGCGGGGTACACCAGAACGACTTGGAGAACTCTCCGGGATGACCTGCCGGGCATGCTGGAACCACCTCTCAGACGTACCAGAAGCACGTTGCGGACACCCCAGCACCACCTGCCGGACAGACCACAACCACCTGCCGGACAGGCCGGAACCACCGGCTCGACCCGCCGGAACCACCGCCGGACATGCAAAATCACCTGCCGGCTATGCCAGAACCACTTGGCGAACACTCCGGAATCACCTGCCGGGCATGCCGGAACCACCTCTCAGACATGCCAGAACCACGTGCCAATGACCCCGGAAGCACCTGCCGAGCACGCCGGAACCACCTGCTCGGCTCGCCAGAACCACCTGCCGGACACGCCAAAATCACCTGCCGGCTACGCCACAACCTCTCGGCAGGCACTCCGGTATCAGCTGCCGGGCATGCCGGAACCATCTCTCAGAGGTGCCAGAACCACATGCCGGAGAGACTGGAAGCAACTGCCGAACTCGCCGGAAACACCTGCTGGACATGCCGGAACCACCTGCCTGACAGTCCAAAATCATATGCCGGCTATGCCAAAACCACTTGGTGGACACTCCAGAATCACCTGGAGGGCATGCCGGAACCACGTCATGGACAGACTGCAAACACCTGCCGGACACGCCAGAACCACCTTCTCGACTCGCCAGAACCACCTGCCGGACACGCCAAAATCACCTGCCGGCTACGCCACAACCAGTTGGTGAACACTTCGGAATCACCTGCCGCGCTTGCCAGAACCACCTGCCGGTCACGGCAAAATCACCTGCCGGCTACGCCAGAACCACTCGGCAGAGACTCCGGAACCACCTCCAGGACAGACCGGAATCACCTTCCGGACACGCCGGAACCACCTGCTCGACTCGCCAGAACCACCTGCCGGACACGCCAAAATCACCTGCCGGCTACGCCAGAACCACTGGGCAGAGACTCCGGAACCACCTCCAGGACAGACCGGAATCACCTGCCGGACACGCCGGGACCACCTGCTTGACTCGCGAGAACCACCTGCCGGACACGCCAAAATCACCAGCCGGCTACTCCACAACCACTTGTCGGACACTCCAGAATCACCTGCCGGGCATGTTGGAACCACCTCTCAGAGGTGCCACAACAACATGCTGGAGACTGCGGAAGCACCTGCTGAGAAGGCCGGAAGTTCCTGATCCACTCCACAAAACCACCTGCTGGACACGCCAAAATCACCTGCCGGCTACGCCACAACCAGTTGGTGAACACTTCGGAATCAACTGCCGGGCTTGCTGGAAGCACCTGCCGGTCACGCCAATATCACCTGCCAGCTACGCCAGAACCGCTTGGCGGACACTCCGGAAACACCTGTCGGGCCTGCCAGAACCACATCTCAGACGTGCCAGAACCATGTGCCCGAGATGCCGGAACCACACCCCGAACAGACTGAAACCACCTGCCAGACCCGCCTGAACCACCTGCCGAGCACACTGGAACCACCTGCTCGACTCGCCGGAACCACCTACCTGACACGCAAAAACCACCGGCCGGGTATGCCAGAACCACTTGGTGGTCACTCCGGAATCATCTGCCAGACATGCCAGAAGCAGCTCTCAGACACACCAGAACAACCTGCCAGAGACGCCAGAAGCACCTGCTGAGCATGCCTGAGCCACGTGCTCGACTCGCAAGAAACACCTGCCAGACACGCCAAAATCACCTGCCTGCTACACCAGAAGCACTTGGCAGACAAGCCAGAATCACGAGAAGGGCATGCCGTCACAATCTCTCAGACGTGCCAGAACCTCGTGCTGGACACCCCAGAACACCCTGCCGGACAGACCGGAACCACCTGCCGGACACGCCGGAACCACCGGTGCGACTCGCCGGAACCACCCCCGGACATGCAAAATCACCTGCCGGCTACGCCAGAAACACTTGGCGAACACACCGGAATCACCTGCCGGGCATGTCGGAAGCACCTCTCAGACATGTCAGAACCACGTGCCAAGGACACCGGAAGCACCTGCCGAGCACGCCGGAACCACCTGCTTGACTCGCCAGAACCACCTGCCGCACACGCCAAAATCACCTGCCAGGTATGCCAGAACCACTTTTTGGACACTCCGAAATCATCTGCCGGACATGCCAGAACCAGCTCTCAGACACACCAGAACCACATGCCGGACACGCCGGAAGCACCTGCTGAGCATGCCTGAGCCACCTGCTCGACTCGCAAGAAACACCTGCCGGACACGCCAAAATCACCTGCCGAGTACGCCAGAACCACTTGGCGGACACTCCGGAATCACAGGTCGGGCATGCCGGAACCACCTCTCAGACTTGCCAGAACCATGTTCCGGACACGCCGGTACCACCTGCCGAGTATGCCGGAACCACCTGATCCACTCCCGAGGACCACCTGCTGGACACGCCAAAATCACCTGCTGGCTACGCCAGAACCACTCGGCAGACACTCCGGAATAAGCTGCCGGGCATGCCGGAACCACCTCTTAGACATGCCAGAAGGACGTGTCGGACACGCCGGAAACACCTACCGGACAGACCGGAACCACCTGCCAGACATCCGGGAACCACCTGCCGAGCACGATGGAACCACCTGCCGGACACGCCAAAATCACCTGCGGGGTACACCAGAACGACTTGGAGAACTCTCCGGGATGACCTGCCGGGCATGCTGGAACCACCTCTCAGACGTACCAGAAGCACGTTGCGGACACCCCAGCACCACCTGCCGGACAGACCACAACCACCTGCCGGACAGGCCGGAACCACCGGCTCGACCCGCCGGAACCACCGCCGGACATGCAAAATCACCTGCCGGCTATGCCAGAACCACTTGGCGAACACTCCGGAATCACCTGCCGGGCATGCCGGAACCACCTCTCAGACATGCCAGAACCACGTGCCAATGACCCCGGAAGCACCTGCCGAGCACGCCGGAACCACCTGCTCGGCTCGCCACAACCACCTGCCGGACACGCCAAAATCACCTGCCGGCTACGCCACAACCTCTCGGCAGGCACTCCGGTATCAGCTGCCGGGCATGCCGGAACCATCTCTCAGAGGTGCCAGAACCACATGCCGGAGAGACTGGAAGCAACTGCCGAACTCGCCGGAAACACCTGCTGGACATGCCGGAACCACCTGCCTGACAGTCCAAAATCATATGCCGGCTATGCCAAAACCACTTGGTGGACACTCCAGAATCACCTGGAGGGCATGCCGGAACCACGTCATGGACAGACTGCAAACACCTGCCGGACACGCCAGAACCACCTTCTCGACTCGCCAGAACCACCTGCCGGACACGCCAAAATCACCTGCCGGCTACGCCACAACCAGTTGGTGAACACTTCGGAATCACCTGCCGCGCTTGCCAGAACCACCTGCCGGTCACGGCAAAATCACCTGCCGGCTATGCCAGAACCACTCGGCAGAGACTCCGGAACCACCTCCAGGACAGACCGGAATCACCTTCCGGACACGCCGGAACCACCTGCTCGACTCGCCAGAACCACCTGCCGGACACGCCAAAATCACCTGCCGGCTACGCCAGAACCACTGGGCAGAGACTCCGAAACCACCTCCAGGACAGACCGGAATCACCTGCCGGACACGCCGGGACCACCTGCTTGACTCGCGAGAACCACCTGCCGGACACGCCAAAATCACCTGCCAGGTACGCCAGAACCGCTTGGCGGACACTCCGGAAACACCTGTCGGGCCTGCCAGAACCACATCTCAGACGTGCCAGAACCATGTGCCCGAGATGCCGGAACCACACCCCGAACAGACTGAAACCACCTGCCAGACCCGCCTGAACCACCTGCCGAGCACACTGGAACCACCTGCTCGACTCGCCGGAACCACCTACCTGACACGCAAAAACCACCGGCCGGGTATGCCAGAACCACTTGGTGGTCACTCCGGAATCATCTGCCAGACATGCCAGAAGCAGCTCTCAGACACACCAGAACAACCTGCCAGAGACGCCAGAAGCACCTGCTGAGCATGCCTGAGCCACGTGCTCGACTCGCAAGAAACACCTGCCAGACACGCCAAAATCACCTGCCTGCTACACCAGAAGCACTTGGCAGACAAGCCAGAATCACGAGAAGGGCATGCCGTCACAATCTCTCAGACGTGCCAGAACCTCGTGCTGGACACCCCAGAACACCCTGCCGGACAGACCGGAACCACCTGCCGGACACGCCGGAACCACCGGTGCGACTCGCCGGAACCACCCCCGGACATGCAAAATCACCTGCCGGCTACGCCAGAAACACTTGGCGAACACACCGGAATCACCTGCCGGGCATGTCGGAAGCACCTCTCAGACATGTCAGAACCACGTGCCAAGGACACCGGAAGCACCTGCCGAGCACGCCGGAACCACCTGCTTGACTCGCCAGAACCACCTGCCGCACACGCCAAAATCACCTGCCAGGTATGCCAGAACCACTTTTTGGACACTCCGAAATCATCTGCCGGACATGCCAGAACCAGCTCTCAGACACACCAGAACCACATGCCGGACACGCCGGAAGCACCTGCTGAGCATGCCTGAGCCACCTGCTCGACTCGCAAGAAACACCTGCCGGACACGCCAAAATCACCTGCCGAGTACGCCAGAACCACTTGGCGGACACTCCGGAATCACAGGTCGGGCATGCCGGAACCACCTCTCAGACTTGCCAGAACCATGTTCCGGACACGCCGGTACCACCTGCCGAGTATGCCGGAACCACCTGATCCACTCCCGAGGACCACCTGCTGGACACGCCAAAATCACCTGCTGGCTACGCCAGAACCACTCGGCAGACACTCCGGAATAAGCTGCCGGGCATGCCGGAACCACCTCTTAGACATGCCAGAAGGACGTGTCGGACACGCCGGAAACACCTACCGGACAGACCGGAACCACCTGCCAGACATCCGGGAACCACCTGCCGAGCACGATGGAACCACCTGCCGGACACGCCAAAATCACCTGCGGGGTACACCAGAACGACTTGGAGAACTCTCCGGGATGACCTGCCGGGCATGCTGGAACCACCTCTCAGACGTACCAGAAGCACGTTGCGGACACCCCAGCACCACCTGCCGGACAGACCACAACCACCTGCCGGACAGGCCGGAACCACCGGCTCGACCCGCCGGAACCACCGCCGGACATGCAAAATCACCTGCCGGCTATGCCAGAACCACTTGGCGAACACTCCGGAATCACCTGCCGGGCATGCCGGAACCACCTCTCAGACATGCCAGAACCACGTGCCAATGACCCCGGAAGCACCTGCCGAGCACGCCGGAACCACCTGCTCGGCTCGCCAGAACCACCTGCCGGACACGCCAAAATCACCTGCCGGCTACGCCACAACCTCTCGGCAGGCACTCCGGTATCAGCTGCCGGGCATGCCGGAACCATCTCTCAGAGGTGCCAGAACCACATGCCGGAGAGACTGGAAGCAACTGCCGAACTCGCCGGAAACACCTGCTGGACATGCCGGAACCACCTGCCTGACAGTCCAAAATCATATGCCGGCTATGCCAAAACCACTTGGTGGACACTCCAGAATCACCTGGAGGGCATGCCGGAACCACGTCATGGACAGACTGCAAACACCTGCCGGACACGCCAGAACCACCTTCTCGACTCGCCAGAACCACCTGCCGGACACGCCAAAATCACCTGCCGGCTACGCCACAACCAGTTGGTGAACACTTCGGAATCACCTGCCGCGCTTGCCAGAACCACCTGCCGGTCACGGCAAAATCACCTGCCGGCTACGCCAGAACCACTCGGCAGAGACTCCGGAACCACCTCCAGGACAGACCGGAATCACCTTCCGGACACGCCGGAACCACCTGCTCGACTCGCCAGAACCACCTGCCGGACACGCCAAAATCACCTGCCGGCTACGCCAGAACCACTGGGCAGAGACTCCGGAACCACCTCCAGGACAGACCGGAATCACCTGCCGGACACGCCGGGACCACCTGCTTGACTCGCGAGAACCACCTGCCGGACACGCCAAAATCACCAGCCGGCTACTCCACAACCACTTGTCGGACACTCCAGAATCACCTGCCGGGCATGTGGGAACCACCTCTCAGAGGTGCCACAACAACATGCTGGAGACTGCGGAAGCACCTGCTGAGAAGGCCGGAACCACCTGATCCACTCCCGAGGACCACCTGCTGGACACGCCAAAATCACCTGCTGGCTACGCCAGAACCACTCGGCAGACACTCCGGAATAAGCTGCCGGGCATGCCGGAACCACCCCTTAGACATGCCAGAAGGACGTGTCGGACACGCCGGAAACACCTACCGGACCGACCGGAACCACCTGCCAGACATCCCGGAACCACTTGCCGAGCACGCCGGAGCCGCCTGCTCGATAGGCCGAAACCACCTGCCAGACAGGCCAAAATCAACAGCTGGCTATGCCTGAACCACCTGGCGGACAGTCCAAAATCACCTGCCTGGCATGCAGGAACCACCTCTCAGACGTAACAGAACCACGTTCCGGACACGCTGGAACCACATCCTGGACAGACTGGAACCACCTGCCGAGCTCGCCGGAACCACCTGCTCGACTGGCAGGACAATCGTGCCGGACACGCCAAAAGGAACTGCCGGCTACACCAGAACCACTTAACCGACACTCCAGAATCACCTGCCTGGCATGCCAGAACCACCTCTCAGACGTGCCAGAAGCACGTGCCGGACATGCCGGAACGACCTACGGGACAGACCGGAACCACCTGCCTGACATGCCCGAACCACCTGCCGAGCACGCCAGAGCCACCTGCTCCCATTGCCGGAACCACCTGCCAGACAGGCCAAAATCAACAGCTGGCTGTGCGAGAACCACCTGGGGGACAGTCCGGAATCACCTGCCAGCCATGGCAGAACCACCTCTCAGACGTACCAGAACCACGTGCCGGACAATCTGGAAACACGTACTGGACAGACTGGAAACACCTGCCGGCCACGCCTGAACCACCTGCTGAGCACGATGGAACCACCTGCCGGACACGCCAAAATCACCTGCGGGGTACACCAGAACCACTTGGAGAACTCTCCGGGATGACCTGCCGGGCATGCTGGAACCACCTCTCAGACGTACCAGAAGCACGTGGCGGACACCCCAGCACCACCTGCCGGACAGACCGCAACCACCTGCCGGACAGGCCGGAACCACCGGCTCGACCGCCGGAACCACCGCCGGACATGCAAAATCACCTGCCGGCTACGCCAGAACCACTTGGCGAACACTCCGGAATCACCTGCCGGGCATGCCGGAACCACCTGCTCGATAGGCCGGAACCACCTGCCAGACAGGCCAAAATCACCAGCCGGCTACTCCACAACCACTTGTCGGACACTCCAGAATCACCTGCCGGGCATGTTGGAACCACCTCTCAGAGGTGCCACAACTACATGCTGGAGACTGCGGAAGCACCTGCTGAGAAGGCCGGAAGTTCCTGATCCACTCCACAGAACCACCTGCTGGACACGCCAAAATCACCTGCCGGCTACGCCACAACCAGTTGGTGAACACTTCGGAATCAACTGCCGGGCTTGCTGGAAGCACCTGCCGGTCACACCAATATCACCTGCCAGCTACGCCAGAACCGCTTGGCGGACACTCCGGAAACACCTGTCGGGCCTGCCAGAACCACATCTCAGACGTGCCAGAACCATGTGCCCGAGATGCCGGAACCACACCCCGAACAGACTGAAACCACCTGCCAGACCCGCCTGAACCACCTGCCGAGCACACTGGAACCACCTGCTCGACTCGCCGGAACCACCTACCTGACACGCAAAAACCACCGGCCGGGTATGCCAGAACCACTTGGTGGTCACTCCGGAATCATCTGCCAGACATGCCAGAAGCAGCTCTCAGACACACCAGAACAACCTGCCAGAGACGCCAGAAGCACCTGCTGAGCATGCCTGAGCCACCTGCTCGACTCGCAGGAAACACCTGCCAGACGCGCCAAAATGACCTGCCTGCTACACCTGAAGCACTTGGCAGACAAGCCGGAATCACGTGAAGGGCCTGCCGTCACAATCTCTCAGACGTGCCAGAACCTCGTGCCGGACACCCCAGAACACCCTGCCGGACAGACCGGAACCACCTGCCGGACACGCCGGAACCACCGGCGCGACTCGCCGCAACCACCCCCGGACATGCAAAATCACCTGCCGGCTATGCCAGAAACACTTGGCGAACACACCGGAATCACCTGCCGGGCATGTCGGAAGCACCTCTCAGACATGTCAGAACCACGTGCCAAGGACACCGGAAGCACCTGCCGAGCACGCCGGAACCACCTGCTTGACTCGCCAGAACCACCTGCCGCACACGCCAAAATCACCTGCCAGGTATGCCAGAACCACTTTTTGGACACTCCGAAATCATCTGCCGGACATGCCAGAACCAGCTCTCAGACACACCAGAACCACATGCCGGACACGCCGGAAGCACCTGCTGAGCATGCCTGAGCCACCTGCTCGACTCGCAAGAAACACCTGCCGGACACGCCAAAATCACCTGCCGAGTACGCCAGAACCACTTGGCGGACACTCCGGAATCACAGGTCGGGCATGCCGGAACCACCTCTCAGACTTGCCAGAACCATGTTCCGGACACGCCGGTACCACCTGCCGAGTATGCCGGAACCACCTGATCCACTCCCGAGGACCACCTGCTGGACACGCCAAAATCACCTGCTGGCTACGCCAGAACCACTCGGCAGACACTCCGGAATAAGCTGCCGGGCATGCCGGAACCACCTCTTAGACATGCCAGAAGGACGTGTCGGACACGCCGGAAACACCTACCGGACAGACCGGAACCACCTGCCAGACATCCGGGAACCACCTGCCGAGCACGCTGGAGCCGCCTGCTCGATAGGCCGAAACCACCTGCCAGACAGGCCAAAATCAACAGCTGGCTATGCCTGAACCACGTGGCGGACAGTCCAAAATCACCTGCCTGGCATGCAGGAACCACCTCTCAGACGTAACAGAACCACGTTCCGGACACGCTGGAACCACATCCTGGACAGACTGGAACCACCTGCCGAGCTCGCCGGAACCACCTGCTCGACTGGCAGGACAATCGTGCCGGACACGCCAAAAGGAACTGCCGGCTACACCAGAACCACTTAACCGACACTCCAGAATCACCTGCCTGGCATGCCAGAACCACCTCTCAGACGTGCCAGAAGCACGTGCCGGACATGCCGGAACGACCTACGGGACAGACCGGAACCACCTGCCTGACATGCCCGAACCACCTGCCGAGCACGCCAGAGCCACCTGCTCCCATTGCCGGAACCACCTGCCAGAGAGGCCAAAATCAACAGCTGGCTGTGCGAGAACCACCTGGGGGACAGTCCGGAATCACCTGCCAGCCATGGCGGAACCACCTCTCAGACGTACCAGAACCACGTGCCGGACAATCTGGAAACACGTACTGGACAGACTGGAACCACCTGCCGGCCACGCCTGAACCACCTGCCGAGCACGACGGAACCACCTGCCGGACACGCCAAAATCACCTGCGGGCTACTCCACAACCACTTGGAGGACTCTCCGGGATGACCTGCCGGGCATGCTGGAACCACCTCTCAGATGCGCCAGAACCATGTGGCAGAGAGTCCGGAATCAACTGTTGGGCAAGTGGAACCACCTCTGAGATGTACCAGAACCAACTGCCGGACACGCCAAAATCACCTGCCGGCTACGCCAGAACCACTTGGCGGACACTCCGGAATCAGCTGCCGGGCATGCCAGCACAACCTCTCAGAAGTGCCAGAAGCACGTGCCGGACAGGCTGGAACCATCTCCCGGACAGACTGGAACCACAGGAAACACTCGCCAGAACCACCTGCTTGACTCACCGGTCCCACCTGCAGGACACACCAAAATCACCTGCCCACTACACCAGAACCACTTGGGGCACAAGCCGGAATCACGTGAAGGGCATGCCGGCACAACCTCACAGACGTGCCAGAACCTCCTGCCGGAAACCTCAGAACCACCTGCCAGACAGACTGCAACCACCTGCCAGACACGCGGGAACCACCGGCTCGACCCGCCGGAACCCCTGCCAGACATGCAAAATCACCTGCCGGCTACACCAGAACCACTTGGCAAACACTCCAGAATCACCTGCCTGGCATGCCAGAACCACCTCTCACACGTTCCAGAAGCACGTGCCGGACATGCCTGAACGACCTATCGAACAGAACGGAACCACCTGCCAGACACGCCGGAACCACCTGCTGAACACGCCACAGCCACCCGCTCGACTCGCCGGATCCACCGGCCGGACAGGCCAATATCAACTGCTGGCTATGCCAGAACCACCTGGGGGACAGTCCGGAATCACCTGTCAGCCATGGCGGAACCACCTCTCAGACGTACAAGAACCACGTGCCGGACAAGCTGGAAACACTTACTGGACAGACTGGAACCACCTGCCGGCCACGCCTGAACCACCTGCCGAGCACGATGGAACCACCTGCCGGACACGCCAAAATCACCTGCGGGGTACACCAGAACCACTTGGAGAACTCTCCGGGATGACCTGCCGGGCATGCTGGAACCACCTCTCAGACGTACCAGAAGCACGTGGCGGACACCCCAGCACCACCTGCCGGACAGACCGCAACCACCTGCCGGACAGGCCCGAACCACCGGCTCGACCCGCCGGAACCACCGCCGGACATGCAAAATCACCTGCCGGCTACGCCAGAACCACTTGGCGAACACTCCGGAATCACCTGCCGGGCATGCCGGAACCACCTCTCAGACATGACAGAACCACGTGCCAATGACCCCGGAAGCACCTGCCGAGCACGCCGGAACCACATGCTCGACTCGCCAGAACCACCTGCCGGACACGCCAAAATCACCTGCCGGCTACGCCAGAACCACTCGTCAGAGACTCCGGAACCACCTCCAGGACAGACCGGAATCACCTGCCGGACACGCCGGAACCACCTGCTCGACTCGCCAGAACCACCTGCCGGACACGCCAAAATCACCTGCCGGCTACGCCAGAACCACTCGGCAGAGACTCCGGAACCACCTCCAGGACAGACCGGAATCACCTGCCGGACACGCCGGGACCACCTGCTTGACTCGCGAGAACCACCTGCCGGACACGCCAAAATCACCAGCCGGCTACTCCACAACCACTTGTCGGACACTCCAGAATCACCTGCCGGGCATGTTGGAACCACCTCTCAGAGGTGCCACAACAACATGCTGGAGACTGCGGAAGCACCTGCTGAGAAGGCCGGAAGTTCCTGATCCACTCCACAAAACCACCTGCTGGACACGCCAAAATCACCTGCCGGCTACGCCACATCCAGTTGGTGAACACTTCGGAATCAACTGCCGGGCTTGCTGGAAGCACCTGCCGGTCACGCCAATATCACCTGCCAGCTACGCCAGAACCGCTTGGCGGACACTCCGGAAACACCTGTCGGGCCTGCCAGAACCACATCTCAGACGTGCCAGAACCATGTGCCCGAGATGCCGGAACCACACCCCGAACAGACGGAAACCACCTGTCAGACCCGCCTGAACCACCTGCTGATCACACTGGAACCACCTGCTCGAGTCACCGGAACCACCTACCTGAAACGCAAAAACCACCGGCCGGGTATGCCAGAACCACTTGGTGGTCACTCCGGAATCATCTGCCAGACATGCCAGAAGCAGCTCTCAGACACACCAGAACAACCTGCCGGAGACGCCAGAAGCACCTGCTGAGCATGCCTGAGCCACCTGCTCGACTCGCAAGAAACACCTGCCAGACACTCCAAAATCACCTGCCTGCTACACCAGAAGCACTTGGCAGACAAGCCGGAATCACGTGAAGGGCATGCAGTCACAATCTCTCAGACGTGCCAGAACCTCGTGCCGGACACCTCAGAACACCCTGCCGGACAGACCGGAACCACCTGCCGGACACGCCGGGACCACCGGCGCGACTCGCCGCAACCACCCCCGGACATGCAAAATCACCTGCCGGCTACGCCAGAAACACTTGGCGAACACACCGGAATCACCTGCCGGGCATGTCGGAAGCACCTCTCAGACATGTCAGAACCACGTGCCAAGGACACCGGAAGCACCTGCCGAGCACGCCGGAACCACCTGCTCGACTCGCCAGAACCACCTGCCGCACACGCCAAAATCACCTGCCAGGTATGCCAGAACCACTTTGTGGACACTCCGAAATCATCTGCCGGACATGCCAGAACCAGCTCTCAGACACACCAGAACCACATGCCGGACACGCCGGAAGCACCTGCTGAGCATGCCTGAGCCACCTGCTCGACTCGCAAGAAACACCTGCCGGACACGCCAAAATCACCTGCCGAGTACGCCAGAACCACTTGGCGGACACTCCGGAATCACAGGTCGGGCGTGCCGGAACCACCTCTCAGACTTGCCAGAACCATGTTCCGGACACGCCGGTACCACCTGCCGAGTATGCCGGAACCACCTGATCCACTCCCGAGGACCACCTGCTGCACACGCCAAAATCCCCTGCTGGCTACGCCAGAACCACTCGGCAGACACTCCGGAATAACCTGCCGGGCATGCCGGAACCACCTCTTAGACATGCCAGAAGGACGTGTCGGACACGCCGGAAACACCTACCGGACAGACCGGAACCACCTGCCAGACATCCCGGAACCACTTGCCGAGCACGCCGGAGCCGCCTGCTCGATAGGCCGGAACCACCTGCCAGACAGACCAAAATCAACAGCTGGCTATGCTAGAACCACCTGGCGGACAGTCAAAAATCACCTGCCTGGCATGCAGGAACCACCTCTCAGACGTAACAGAACCACGTTCCGGACACGCTGGAACCACATCCTGGACAGACTGGAACCACCTGCCGAGCCCGCCGGAACCACCTGCTCGACTGGCAGGACAATCGTGCCTGACACGCCAAAAGGAACTGCCGGCTACACCAGAACCACTTAACCGACACTCCAGAATCACCTGCCGGGCATGCCGGAACCACCTCTTAGACATGCCTGAAGGACGTGTCGGACACGCCAGAAACACCTACCGGACAGACCGGAACCACCTGCCAGACATCCCGGAACCACCTGCCGAGCACGCCAGAGCCACCTGCTCCCCTTGCCGGAACCACCTGCCAGACAGGCCAAAATCAACAGCTGGCTGTGCGAGAACCACCTGGGCGACAGTCCGGAATCACCTGCCAGCCATGGCGGAACCACCTCTCAGACGTACCAGAACCACGTGCCGGACAATCTGGAAACACGTACTGGACAGACTGGAACCACCTGCCGGCCACGCCTGAACCACCTGCCGAGCACGACGGAACCACCTGCCGGACACGCCAAAATCACCTGCGGGCTACTCCACAACCACTTGGAGGACTCTCCGGGATGACCTGCCGGGCATGCTGGAACCACCTCTCAGACGCGCCTGAACCATGTGGCAGAGAGTCCAGAATCACCTGTTGGGCATGTGGAACCACTTCTGAGACGTACCAGAACCACCTGCCGGACACGCCAAAATCACCTGCCGGCTACGCCAGAACCACTTGGCGGACACTCCGGAATCACCTGCCGGGCATGGCAGCACAACCTCTCAGAAGTGCCAGAAGCACGTGCCGGACAGGCCGGAACCATCTCCCGGACACTCTGGAACCACAGGAAACACTCGCCGGAACCACCTGCTTGACTCACCGGTCCCACCTGCAGGACACACCAAAATCACCTGCCCGCTACACCAGAACCACTTGGGGGACAAGCCGGAATCACGTGAAGGGCATGCCGGCACAACCTCACAGACGTGCCAGAACCTCCTGACGGACACCTCAGAACCACCTGCCAGACAGACTGCAACCACCTGCCGGACACGCGGGAACCACAGGCTCGACCCGCCGGAACCCCTGCCAGACATGCAAAATCACCTGCCGGCTACACCAGAACCACTTGGCAAACACTCTGGAATCACCTGCTGGGCATGCCGGAACCACCTCTCAGACATGCCAGAACCACGTGCCAATGACCCCGGAAGCACCTGCCGAGCACGCCGGAACCACCTGCTCGACTCGCCAGAACCACCTGCCGGACACGCCAACATCACCTGCCGGCTCCGCCACAACCACTCGGCAGGCACTCCGGTATCAGCTGCCGGGCATGCCGGAACCACCTCTCAAGGTGCCAGAACCACATGCCGGAGAGACTGGAAGCAACTGCCGAACTCGCCAGAAACACCTGCTGGACATGCCGGAACCACCTTCCTGACAGTCCAAAATCATATGCCGGCTATGCCAAAACCACTTGGTGGACACTGCAGAATCACCTGTAGGGCATGCCGGAACCACGTCATGGACAGACTGCAAACACCTGCCGGACACGCCAGAACCACCTTCTCAACTCGCCAGAACCACCTGCCGGACACGCCAAAATCACCTGCCGGCTACGCCACAACCAGTTGGTGAACACTTCGGAATCACCTGCCGCGCTTGCCGGAACCACCTGCCGGTCATGCCAAAATCACCAGCCGGCTACTCCACAACCACTTGTCGGACACTCCAGAATCACCTTCCGGGCATGTTGGAACCACCTCTCAGAGGTGCCTCAACAACATGCTGGAGACTGCGGAAGCACCTGCTGAGAAGGCCGGAAGTTCCTGATCCACTCCACAGAACCACCTGCTGGACACGCCAAAATCACCTGCCGGCTACGCCACAACCAGTTGGTGAACACTTCGGAATCAACTGCCGGGCTTGCTGGAAGCTCCTGCCGGTCACGCCAATATCACCTGCCAGCTACGCCAGAACCGCTTGGCGGACACTCCGGAAACACCTGTCGGGCCTGCCAGAACCACATCTCAGACGTGCCAGAACCATGTGCCCGACATGCCGGAACCACACCCCGAACAGACTGAAACCACCTGCCAGACGCGCCTGAACCACCTGCCGAGCACACTGGAACCACCTGCTCGACTCGCTGGAACCACCTACCTGACACGCAAAAACCACCGGCCGGGTATGCCAGAACCACTTGGTGGTCACTCCGGAATCATCTGCCAGACATGCCAGAAGCAGCTCTCAGACACACCAGAACAACCTGCCGGAGACGCCAGAAGCACCTGCTGAGCATGCCTGAGCCACCTGCTCGACTCGCAAGAAACACCTGCCAGACGCGCCAAAATCACCTGCCTGCTACACCAGAAGCACTTGGCGGACAAGCCGGAATCACGTGAAGGGCATGCCGTCACAATCTCTCAGACGTGCCAGAACCTCGTGCCGGACACCCCAGAACACCCTGCCGGACAGACCGGAACCACCTGCCGGACACGCCGGAACCACCGGCGCGACTCGCCGGAACCACACCCGGACATGCAAAAACACCTGCCGGCTACGCCAGAAACACTTGGCGAACACACCGGAATCACCTGCCGGGCATGTCGGAAGCACCTCTCAGACATGTCAGAACCACGTGCCAAGGAAACCGGAAGCACCTGCCGAGCACGCCGGAACCACCTGCTCGACTCGCCAGAACCACCTGCCACACACGCCAAAATCACCTGCCAGGTATGCCAGAACCACTTTGTGGACACTCCGAAATCATCTGCCGGACATGCCAGAACCAGCTCTCAGACACACCAGAACCACATGCCGGACACGCCGGAAGCACCTGCTGAGCATGCCTGAGCCACCTGCTCGACTCGCAAGAAACACCTGCCGGACATGCCAAAATCACCTGCCGAGTACGCCAGAACCACTCGGCAGACACTCCGGAATAACCTGCCGGGCATGCCGGAACCACCTCTTAGACATGCCAGAAGGACGTGTCGGACACGCCGGAAACACCTACCGGACAGACCGGAACCACCTGCCAGACATCCCGGAACCACCTGCCGAGCACGCCGGAGCCGCCTGCTCGATAGGCTGGAACCACCTGCCAGACAGGCCAAAATCAACAGCTGGCTGTGCGAGAACCATCTGGCGGACAGTCCGGAATCACCTGCTGGGCATGCAGGAACCACCTCTCAGATGTAACGGAACCACGAACCGGACAATCTGGAAACATGTACTGGACAGACTGGAACCACCTGCCGGCCACGCCTGAACCACCTGCTGAGCACGATGGAACCACCTGCCGGACACGACAAAATCACCTGCGGGCTACTCCACAACCACTTGGAGGACTCTCCGGGATGACCTGCCGGGCATGCTGGAGCCACCTCTCAGACGCGCCAGAACCATGTGGCAGAGAGTCCGGAATCACCTGTTGGGCATGTGGAACCACTTCTGAGACGTACCAGAACCACCTGCCGGACACGCCAAAATCACCTGCCGGCTACGCCAGAACCACTTGGCGGACACTCCGGAATCAGCTGCCGGGCATGCCAGCACAACCTCTCAGAAGTGCCAGAAGCACGTGCCGGAAAGGCCGGAACCATCTCCCGGACAGCCTGGAACCACAGAAATCACTCGCCGGAACCACCTGTTTGACTCACCGGTCCCACCTGCAGGACACACCAAAATCACCTGCCCGCTACACCAGAACCACTTGGGGCAAAAGCCGGAATCACGTGAAGGGCATGCCGGCACAACCTCACAGACGTGCCAGAACCTCCTGCCGGACACCTCAGAACCACCTGCCAGACAGACTGCAACCACCTGCCGGACACGCGGGAAGCACCGGCTCGACCCGCCGGGACCACTGCCAGACATGCAAAATCACCTGCCGGCTACACCAGAACCACTTGGCAAACACTCTGGAATCACCTGCCGGGCATGCCGGAACCACCTCTCAGACATGCCAGAACCACGTGCCAATGACACCAGAAGCACCTGCCGAGCATGCCGGAACCACCTGCTCGACTCGCCAGAACCACCTGCCAGTCATGCAAAAATCACCTGCCGGCTTCGCCACAACCAGTTGGTGAACACTTCCCCATCACCTGCCGGGCTTGCTGGAACCACCTGCCGGTCATGTCAAAATCACCTGCCAACTACGCCAGAACCACTTGTCGACACTGCGGAAACACCTGTCGGGCCGGCCAGAACTACATCTCAGACGTGCCAGAACCTTGTGCGTGTGATGCCGGAACCACACCCCGAACAGACGGAGACCACCTGCCAGACCCGCCTGAACCACCTGCCGAGCACGCCGGAGCCACCTGTTCGACTCACCGGAAGCACCTGCCAGACAGGCCAAAATCAACAGCTGGCTATGCGAGAACCATCTGGCGGACAGTCCGGAATCACCTGCCGGGCATGCAGGAACCACCTCTCAGATGTAACGGAACCACGAGCCGGACACGCTGGAACCACGTCCTGGACAGACTGGAAACACCTGCCGAGCACTCCGGAACCACCTGCTCGACTCGCACGACCCACGTGCTGGACACGCCAAAATGAACTTTCGGCTACACCAGAACCACTTACCCGACACTCCAGAATCACCTGCCTGGCATGCCAGAACCACCTCTCACACGTTCCAGAAGCATGTGCCGGACATGCCGGAAAGACCTATCGGACAGAACGGAACCACCTGCCAGACACGCCGGAACCACCTGCTGAACACGCCACAGCCACCTGCTCGACTCGCCGGATCCACCGGCCGGACAGGCCAATATCAACTGCTGGCTATGCCAGAACCACCTGGGGGACAGTCCGGAATCACCTGCCAGCCATGGCGGAACCACCTCTCAGACGTACAAGAACCACGTGCCGGACAAGCTGGAAACACTTACTGGACAGACTGGAACCACCTGCCGGCCACGCCTGAACCACCTGCCGAGCACGACGGAACCACCTGCCGGACACGCCAAAATCACCTGCGGGGTACACCAGAACCACTTGGAGAACTCTCCGGGATGACCTGCCGGGCATGCTGGAACCACCTCTCAGACGTACCAGAAGCACGTGGCGGACACCCCAGCACCACCTGCCGGACAGACCGCAACCACCTGCCGGACAGGCCGGAACCACCGGCTCGACCCGCCGGAACCACCGCCGGACATGCAAAATCACCTGCCGGCTACGCCAGAACCACTTGGCGAACACTCCGGAATCACCTGCCGGGCATGCCGGAACCACCTCTCAGACATGCCAGAACCACGTGCCAATGACCCCGGAAGCACCTGCCGAGCACGCCGGAACCACCTGCTCGACTCGCCAGAACCACCTGCCGGACACGCCAAAATCACCTGCCGGCTATGCCACAACCACTCGGCAGGCACTCCGGTATCAGCTGCCGGGCATGCCGGAACCACCTCTCAGAGGTGCAAGAACCACATGCCGGAGAGACTGGAAGCAACTGCCGAGCTCGCCGGAAACACCAGCTGGACATGCCGGAACGACCTGCCTGACAGTCCAAAATCATATGCCGGCTATGCCAAAACCACTTGTTGGACACTCCAGAATCACCTGGAGGGCATGCCGGAACCACGTCATGGACAGACTGCAAACACCTGCCGGACACGCCAGAACCACCTTCTCGAGTCGCCAGAACCACCTGCCGGACACGCCAAAATCACCTGCCGGCTACGCCACAACCAGTTGGTGAACACTTCGGAATCACCTGCCGTGCTTGCCGGAACTACCTGCCGGTCACGGCAAAATCACCTGCCGGCTACGCCAGAACCACTCGGCAGAGACTCCGGAACCACCTCCAGGACAGACCGGAATCACCTGCCGGACACGCCGGAACCACCTGCTTGACTCGCCAGAACCACCTGCAGGACACGCCAAAATCACCAGCCGGCTACTCCACAACCACTTGTCGGACACTCCAGAATCACCTGCCGGGCATGTTGGAACCACCTCTCAGAGGTGCCTCAACAACATGCTGGAGACTGCGGAAGCACCTGCTGAGAAGGCCGGAAGTTCCTGATCCACTCCACAGAACCACCTGCTGGACACGCCAAAATCACCTGCCGGCTACGCCACAACCAGTTGGTGAACACTTCGGAATCAACTGCCGGGCTTGCTGGAAGCACCTGCCGGTCACGCCAATATCACCTGCCAGCTACGCCGGAACCGCTTGGCGGACACTCCGGAAACACCTGTCGGGCCTGCCAGAACCACATCTCAGATGTGCCAGAACCATGTGCCCGACATGCCGGAACCACACCCCGAACAGACTGAAACCACCTGCCAGACGCGCCTGAACCACCTGCCGAGCACACTGGAACAACCTGCTCGACTCGCCGGAACCACCTACCTGACACGCAAAAACCACCGGCCGGGTATGCCAGAACCACTTGGTGGTCACTCCGGAATCATCTGCCAGACATGCCAGAAGCAGCTCTCAGACACACCAGAACAACCTGCCGGAGACGCCAGAAGCGCCTGCTGAGCGTGCCTGAGCCACGTGCTCGACTCGCAAGAAACACCTGCCAGACGCGCCAAAATCACCTGCCTGCTACACCAGAAGCACTTGGCGGACAAGCCGGAATCACGTGAAGGGCATGCCGTCACAATCTCTCAGACGTGCCAGAACCTCGTGCCGGACACCCCAGAACACCCTGCCGGACAGACCGGAACCACCTGCCGGACACCCCGGAACCAACGGCGCGACTCGCCGGAACCACACCCGGACATGCAAAAACACCTGCCGGCTACGCCAGAAACACTTGGCGAACACACCGGAATCACCTGCCGGGCATGTCGGAAGCACCTCTCAGACATGTCAGAACCACGTGCCAAGGAAACCGGAAGCACCTGCCGAGCACGCCGGAACCACCTGCTCGACTCGCCAGAACCACCTGCCACACACGCCAAAATCACCTGCCAGGTATGCCAGAACCACTTTGTGGACACTCCGAAATCATCTGCCGGACATGCCAGAACCAGCTCTCAGACACACCAGAACCACATGCCGGACACGCCGGAAGCACCTGCTGAGCATGCCTGAGCCACCTGCTCGACTCGCAAGAAACACCTGCCGGACATGCCAAAATCACCTGCCGAGTACGCCAGAACCACTCGGCAGACACTCCGGAATAACCTGCCGGGCATGCCGGAACCACCTCTTAGACATGCCAGAAGGACGTGTCGGACACGCCGGAAACACCTACCGGACAGACCGGAACCACCTGCCAGACATCCCGGAACCACCTGCCGAGCACGCCGGAGCCGCCTGCTCGATAGGCTGGAACCACCTGCCAGACAGGCCAAAATCAACAGCTGGCTGTGCGAGAACCATCTGGCGGACAGTCCGGAATCACCTGCTGGGCATGCAGGAACCACCTCTCAGATGTAACGGAACCACGAACCGGACAATCTGGAAACATGTACTGGACAGACTGGAACCACCTGCCGGCCACGCCTGAACCACCTGCTGAGCACGATGGAACCACCTGCCGGACACGACAAAATCACCTGCGGGCTACTCCACAACCACTTGGAGGACTCTCCGGGATGACCTGCCGGGCATGCTGGAGCCACCTCTCAGACGCGCCAGAACCATGTGGCAGAGAGTCCGGAATCACCTGTTGGGCATGTGGAACCACTTCTGAGACGTACCAGAACCACCTGCCGGACATGCCAAAATCACCTGCCGGCTACGCCAGAACCACTTGGCGGACACTCCGGAATCAGCTGCCGGGCATGCCAGCACAACCTCTCAGAAGTGCCAGAAGCACGTGCCGGAAAGGCCGGAACCATCTCCCGGACAGCCTGGAACCACAGGAATCACTCGCCGGAACCACCTGTTTGACTCACCGGTCCCACCTGCAGGACACACCAAAATCACCTGCCCGCTACACCAGAACCACTTGGGGCACAAGCCGGAATCACGTGAAGGGCATGCCGGCACAACCTCACAGACGTGCCAGAACCTCCTGCCGGACACCTCAGAACCACCTGCCAGACAGACTGCAACCACCTGCCGGACACGCGGGAACCACCGGCTCGACCCGCCGGAACCCCTGCCAGACATGCAAAATCACCTGCCGGCTACACCAGAACCACTTGGCAAACACTCCGGAATCACCTGCCGGGCACGCCAGAACCACCTCTCAGACATGCCAGAACCACGTGCCAATGACACCAGAAGCACCTGCCGAGCATGCCGGAACCACCTGCTCGACTCGCCAGAACCACCTGCCAGTCATGCAAAAATCACCTGCCGGCTTCGCCACAACCAGTTGGTGAACACTTCCCCATCACCTGCCGGGCTTGCTGGAACCACCTGCCGGTCATGTCAAAATCACCTGCCAACTACGCCAGAACCACTTGTCGACACTGCGGAAACACCTGTCGGGCCGGCCAGAACTACATCTCAGACGTGCCAGAACCTTGTGCGTGTGATGCCGGAACCACACCCCGAACAGACGGAGACCACCTGCCAGACCCGCCTGAACCACCTGCCGAGCACGCCGGAGCCACCTGTTCGACTCACCGGAAGCACCTGCCAGACAGGCCAAAATCAACAGCTGGCTATGCGAGAAGCATCTGGCGGACAGTCCGGAATCACCTGCCGGGCATGCAGGAACCACCTCTCAGATGTAACGGAACCACGAGCCGGACACGCTGGAACCACGTCCTGGACAGACTGGAACCACCTGCCGAGCACTCCGGAACCACCTGCTCGACTCGCACGACCCACGTGCTGGACACGCCAAAATGAACTTTCGGCTAGACCAGAACCACTTACCCGACACTCCAGAATCACCTGCCTGGCATGCCAGAACCACCTCTCACACGTTCCAGAAGCACGTGCCGGACATGCCGGAATGACCTATCAGACAGAACGGAACCACCTGCCAGACACGCCGGAACCACCTGCTGAACACGCCACAGCCACCTGCTCGACTCGCCGGATCCACCGGCCGGACAGGCCAATATCAACTGCTGGCTATGCCAGAACCACCTGGGGGACAGTCCGGAATCACCTGCCAGCCATGGCGGAACCACCTCTCAGACGTACCAGAACCACGTGCCGGACAAGCTGGAAACACTTACTGGACAGACTGGAACCACCTGCCGGCCACGCCTGAACCACCTGCCGAGCACGACGGAACCACCTGCCGGACACGCCAAAATCACCTGCGGGGTACACCAGAACCACTTGGAGAACTCTCCGGGATGACCTGCCGGGCATGCTGGAACCACCTCTCAGACGTACCAGAAGCACGTGGCGGACAACACAGCACCACCTGCCGGACAGACCGCAACCACCTGCCGGACAGGCCGGAACCACCGGCTCGACCCGCCGGAACCACCGCCGGACATGCAAAATCACCTGCCGGCTACGCCAGAACCACTTGGCGAACACTCCGGAATCACCTGCCGGGCATGCCGGAACCACCTCTCAGACATGCCAGAACCACGTGCCAATGACCCCGGAAGCACCTGCCGAGCACACCGGAACCACCTGCTCGACTCGCCAGAACCACCTGCCGGACACGCCAAAATCACCTGCCGGCTACGCCACAACCACTCGGCAGGCACTCCGGTATCAGCTGCCGGGCATGCCGGAACCACCTCTCAGAGGTGCCAGAACCACATGCCGGAGAGACTGGAAGCAACTGCCGAACTCGCCGGAAACACCTGCTGGACATGCCGGAACCACCTGCCTGACAGTCCAAAATCATATGCCGGCAATGCCAAAACCACTTGGTGGACACTCCAGAATCACCTGGAGGGCATGCCGGAACCACGTCATGGACAGACTGCAAACACCTGCCGGACACGCCAGAACCACCTTCTCGACTCGCCAGAACCACCTGCCGGACACGCCAAAATCACCTGCCGGCTACGCCACAACCAGTTGGTGAACACTTCGGATTCACCTGCCGCGCTTGCCGGAACCACCTGCCGGTCACGCCAAAATCACCTGCCGGCTACGCCAGAACCACTCGACAGAGACTCCGGAACCACCTCCAGGACAGACCGGAATCACCTGCCGGACACGCCGGAACCACCTGCTCGACTCGCCAGAAACACCTGCCAGACACGCCAAAATCACCTGCCTGCTACACCAGAAGCACTTGGCAGACAAGCCGGAATCACGTGAAGTGCATGCCGTCACAATCTCTCAGACGTGCCAGAACCTTGTGCCGGACACCCCAGAACACCCTGCCGGACAGACCGGAACCACCTGCCGGACACGCCGGAACCACCGGCGCGACTCACCGGAACCACCCCCGGACATGCAAAATCACCTGCCGGCTACGCCAGAAACACTTGGCGAACACTCCGGAATCACCTGCCGGGCATGCCGGAAGCACCTCTCAGACATGCCAGAACCACGTGCCAATGACACCGGAAGCACCTGCCGAGCACGCCGGAACCACCTGCTCGACTCGCCGGAACCACCTGCCGGACACGCAAAAATCACCTGCCGGCTACGCCACAACCACTCGGCAGACACTCCGGTATCAGCTGCCGGGCATGCCGGAACCACCTGCTGAACACGCCACAGCCACCTGCTCGACGCGCCGGATCCACAGTCCGGACAGGCCAATATCAACTGCTGGCTATGCCAGAACCACCTGGGGGACAGTCCGGAATCACCTGCCAGCCATGGCGGAACCACCTCTTAGACGTACAAGAACCACGTGCCGGACAAGATGGAAACACTTACTGGACAGACTGGAACCACCTGCCGGCCATGCCTGAACCACCTGCCGAGCTCGACGGAACCACCTGCCGGACACGCCAAAATCAACTGCGGGGTACACCAGAACCACTTGGAAAACTCTCCGGGATGACCTGCCGGGCATGCTGGAACCACCTCTCAGACGTACCAGAAGCACGTGGCGGACACCCCAGCACCACCTGCCGGACAGACGGCAACCACCTGCCGGACAGGCCGGAACCACCGGCTCGACCCGCCGGAACCACCGCCGGACATGCAAAATCACCTGCCGGCTACGCCAGAACCACTTGGCGAACACTCCGGAATCACCTGCCGGGCATGCCGGAACCACCTCTCAGACATGCCAGAACCACGTGCCAATGACCACGCCGGAACCACCTGCTCGACTCACCGGAACCACCTACCTGACACGCAAAAACCACCGGCCGGGTATGCCAGAACCACTTGGTGGTCACTCCGGAATCATCTGCCAGACATGCCAGAAGCAGCTCTCAGACACACCAGAACAACCTGCCGGAGACGCCAGAAGCACCTGCTGAGCATGCCTGAGCCACCTGCTCGACTCGCAAGAAACACCTGCCAGACACGCCAAAATCACCTGCCTGCTACACCAGAAGCACTTGGCAGACAAGCCGGAATCACATGAAGGGCATGCCGTCACAATCTCTCAGACGTGCCAGAACCTCGTGCCGGACACCACAGAACACCCTGCCGGACAGACCGGAACCACCTGCCGGACACGCCGGAACCACCGGCGCGACTCGCCGCAACCACCCCCGGACATGCAAAATCACCTGCCGGCTACGCCAGAAACACTTGGCGAACACACCGGAATCACCTGCCGGGCATGTCGGAAGCACCTCTCAGACATGTCAGAACCACGTGCCAAGGACACCGGAAGCACCTGCCGAGCACGCCGGAACCACCTGCTCGACTCGCCAGAACCACCTGCCGCACACGCCAAAATCACCTGCCAGGTATGCCAGAACCACTTTGTGGACACTCCGAAATCATCTGCCGGACATGCCAGAACCAGCTCTCAGACACACCAGAACCACATGCCGGACACGCCGGAAGCACCTGCTGAGCATGCCTGAGCCACCTGCTCGACTCGCAAGAAACACCTGCCGGACACGCCAAAATCACCTGCCGAGTACGCCAGAACCACTTGGCGGACACTCCGGAATCACAGGTCGGGCATGCCGGAACCACCTCTCAGACTTGCCAGAACCATGTTCCGGACACGCCGGTACCACCTGCCGAGTATGCCGGAACCACCTGATCCACTCCCGAGGACCACCTGCTGGACACGCCAAAATCACCTGCTGGCTACGCCAGAACCACTCGGCAGACACTCCGGAATAAGCTGCCGGGCATGCCGGAACCACCTCTGAGACATGCCAGAAGGACGTGTCGGACACGCCGGAAACACAACCGGACAGACCGGAACCACCTGCCAGACATCCCGGGACCACCTGCCGAGCACGCCGGAGCCGCCAGCTCGATAGGCTGGAACCTTCTGCCAGACAGGCCAAAATCAACAGCTGGCTATGCGAGAACCATCTGGCGGACAGTCCGGAATCACCTGCCGGGCATGCAGGAACCACCTCTCAGATGTAACGGAACCACGAGCCGGACACGCTGGAACCACGTCCTGGGCAGTCTGGAACCACCTACCGATCACTCTGGAACCACCTGCTCGACTCGCACGACCCACGTGCTGGACACGCCAAAATGAACTTTCGGCTACACCAGAACCACTTACCCGACACTCCAGAATCACCTGCCTGGCATGACAGAACCACCTCTCACACGTTCTTGAAGCACGTGCCGGACATGCCGGAACGACCTATCGGACAGAACGGAACCACCTGCCAGACACGCCGGAACCACCTGCTGAACACGCCACAGCCACCTGCTCGACTCGCCGGATCCACCAGCCGGACAGGCCAATATCAACTGCTGGCTAAGCCAGAACCACCTGGGGGACAGTCTGGAATCACCTGCCAGCCATGGCGGAACCACCTCTCAGACGTACAAGAACCACGTGCCGGACAAGCTGGAAACACTTACTGGACAGACTGGAACCACCTGCCGGCCACGCCCGAACCACCTGCCGAGCACGATGGAACCACCTGCCGGACACGCCAAAATCACCTGCGGGGTACACCAGAACCACTTGGAGAACTCTCCGGGATGACCTGCCGGGCATGCTGGAACCACCTCTCAGACGTACCAGAAGCACGTGTCGGACACCCCAGCACCACATGCCGGACAGACCGCAACCACCTGCCGGACACGCCGGAACCACCGGCTCGACCCGCCGGAACCACCGCCGGACATGCAAAATCACCTGCCGGCTACGCCAGAACCACTTGGCGAACACTCCGGAATCACCTGCCGGGCATGCCGGAACCACCTCTCAGACATGCCAGAACCACGTGCCAATGACCCCGGAAGCACCTGCCGAGCACGCCGGAACCACCTGCTCGACTCGCCAGAACCAACTGCCGGACACGCCAAAATCACCTGCCGGCTACGCCACAACCACTCGGCAGACACTCTGGTATCAGCTGCCGGGCATGCCGGAACCACCTCTCAGAGGTGCCAGAACCACATGCCGGAGAGACTGGAAGCAACTGCCGAGCTCGCCGGAAACACCTGCTGGACATGCCGGAACCACCTGCCTGACAGTCCAAAATCATATGCCGGCTATGCCAAAACCACTTGGTGGACACTCCAGAATCACCTGGAGGGCATGCCGGAACCACGTCATGGACAGACTGCAAACACCTGCCGGACACGCAAAAATCACCAGCTGGCTACTCCACAACCACTTGTCGGACACTCCAGAATCACCTGCCGGGCATGTTGGAACCATCTCTCAGAGGTGCCACAACAACATGCTGGAGACTGCGGAAGCACCTGCTGAGAAGGCCGGAAGTTCCTGATCCACTCCACAGAACCACCTGCTGGACACGCCAAAATCACCTGCCGGCTACGCCACAACCAGTTGGTGAACACTTCGGAATCAACTGCCGGGCTTCCTGGAAGCACCTGCCGGTCACGCCAATATCAACTGCCAGCTACGCCAGAACCGCTTGGCGGACACTCCGGAAACACCTGTCGGGCCTGCCAGAACCACATCTCAGACGTGCCAGAACCATGTGCCCGAGATGCCGGAACCACACCCCGAACAGACGGAAACCACCTGCCAGACCCGCCTGAACCACCTGCCGAGCACACTGGAACCACCTGCTCGACTCGCCGGAACCACCTACCTGACACGCAAAAACCACCGGCCGGGTATGCCAGAACCACTTGGTGGTCACTCTGGAATCATCTGCCAGACATGCCAGAAGCAGCTCTCAGACACACCAGAACAACCTGCCGGAGACGCCAGAAGCACCTGCTGAGCATGCCTGAGCCACGTGCTCGATTCACAAGAAACACCTGCCGCACACGCCAAAATCACCTGCCTGCTACACCAGAAGCACTTGGCAGACAAGCCGGAATCACGTGAAGGGCATGCCGTCACAATCTCTCAGACGTGCCAGAACCTCGTGCCGGACACCCCAGAACACCCTGCCGGACAGACCGGAACCACCTGCCGGACACGCCGGAACCACCGGCGCGACTCGCCGGAACCACCCCCGGACATGCAAAATCACCTGCCGGCTACGCCAGAAACACTTGGCGAACACACCTGAATCACCTGCCGGGCATGTCGGAAGCACCTATCAGACATGTCAGAACCACGTGCCAAGGACACCGGAAGCACCTGTCGAGCACGCCGGAACCACCTGCTCGACTCGCCAGAACCACCTGCCGCACACGCCAAAATCACCTGCCAGGTATGCCAGAACCACTTTGTGGACACTCCGAAATCATCTGCCGGACATGCCAGAACCAGCTCTCAGACACCCCAGAACCACATGCCGGACACGCAGGAAGCACCTGCTGAGCATGCCTGAGCCACCTGCTCGACTCGCAAGAAACACCTGCCGGACACGCCAAAATCACCTGCCGAGTACGCCAGAACCACTTGGCGGACACTCCGGAATCACAGGTCGGGCATGCCGGAACCACCTCTCAGACTTGCCAGAAACATGTTCCGGACACGCCGGTACCACCTGCCGAGTATGCCGGAACCACCTGATCCACTCCCGAGGACCACCTGCTGGACACGCCAGAATCACCTGCTGGCTACGCCAGAACCACTCGGCAGAACCACCGGAATAACCTGCCGGGCATGCCGGAACCACCTCTTAGACATGCCAGAAGGACGTGTCGGACACGCCGGAAACACCTACCGGACAGACCGGAACCACCTGCCAGACATCCCGGAACCACCTGCCGAGCACGCCGGAGCCGCCTGCTCGATAGGCCGGAACCACCTGCCAGACAGGAAAAAATCACCAGCCGGCTACTCCACAACCACTTGTCGGACACTCCAGAATCACCTGCCGGGCATGTTGGAACCACCTCTCAGAGGTGCCACAACAACATGCTGGAGACTGCGGAAGCACCTGCTGAGAAGGCCGGAAGTTCCTGATCCACTCCACAGAACCACCTGCTGGACACGCCAAAATCACCCGCCGGCTACGCCACAACCAGTTGGTGAACACTTCGGAATCAACTGCCGGGCTTGCTGGAAGCACCTGCCGGTCACGCCAATATCACCTGCCAGCTACACCAGAACCGCTTGGCGGACACTCCGGAAACACCTGTCGGGCCTGCCAGAACCACATCTCAGACGTGCCAGAACCATGTGCCCGAGATGCCGGAACCACACCCCGAACAGACTGAAACCACCTGCCAGACCCGCCTGAACCACCTGCCGAGCACACTGGAACCACCTGCTCGACTCGCCGGAACCACCTACCTGACACGCAAAAACCACCGGCCGGGTATGCCAGAACCACTTGGTGGTCACTCCGGAATCATCTGCCAGACATGCCAGAAGCAGCTCTCAGACACACCAGAACAACCTGCCGGAGACGCCAGAAGCACCTGCTGAGCATGCCTGAGCCACCTGCTCGACTCGCAGGAAACACCTGCCAGACGTGCCAAAATGACCTGCCTGCTACACCTGAAGCACTTGGCAGACAAGCCGGAATCACGTGAAGGGCATGCCGTCACAATCTCTCAGACGTGCCAGAACCTCGTGCCGGACACCCCAGAACACCCTGCCGGACAGACCGGAACCACCTGCCGGACACGCCGGAACCACCGGCGCGACTCGCCGGAACCACCCCTGGACATGCAAAATCACCTGCCGGCTATGCCAGAACCACTTGGCGAACACTCCGGAATCACCTGCCGGGCATGCCGGAACCACCTCTCAGACATGCCAGAACCACGTGCCAATGACCCCGGAAGCACCTGCCGAGCACGCCGGAACCACCTGCTTGACTCAAAGAACCACCTGCCGGACACGCCAAAATCACCTGCCGGCTACGCCAGAACCACTCGGCAGAGACTCCGGAACCACCTCCAGGACAGACCGGAATCACCTGCCAGACACGCCGGGACCACCTGCATGACTCGCCAGAACCACCTGCCGGACACGCCAAAATCACCAGCCGGCTACTCCACAACCACTTGTCGGACACTCCAGAATCACCTGCCGGGCATGTTGGAACCACCTCTCAGAGGTGCCACAACAACATGCTGGAGACTGCGGAAGCACCTGCTGAGAATGCCGGAACTTCCTGATCCACTCCACAGAACCACCTGCTGGACATGCAAAAATCACCTGCCGGCTACGCCACAACCAGTTGGTGAACACTTCGGTATCAACTGCCGGGCTTGCTGGAAGCACCTGCCGGTCACGCCAATATCACCTGCCAGCTACGCCAGAACCGCTTGGCGGACACTCCGGAAACACCTGTCGGGCCTGCCAGAACCACATCTCAGACGTTCCAGAACCTCGTGCCGGACACCCCAGAACACCCTGCCGGACAGACCGGAACCACCTGCCGGACACGCCGGAACCACCAGCACGACTCGCTGGAACAACCCCCGGACATGCAAAATCACCTGCCGGCTATGCCAGAAACACTTGGCGAACACACCAGAATCACCTGCCGGGCATGTCGGAAGCACCTCTCAGACATGTCAGAACCACGTGCCAAGGACACCGGAAGCACCTGCTGAGCACGCCGGAACCACCTGCTCGACTCGCCAGAACCACCTGCCGCACACGCCAAAATCACCTGCCGGCTACGCCACAACCACTCGGCAGGCACTCCGGTATCAGCTGCCGGGCATGCCGGAACCATCTCTCAGAGGTGCCAGAACCACATGCCGGAGAGACTGGAAGCAACTGCCGAACTCGCCGGAAACACCTGATGGACATGCCGGAACCACCTGCCTGACAGTCCAAAATCATATGCCGGCTATGCCAAAACCACTTGGTGGACACTCCAGAATCACCTGGAGGGCATGCCGGAACCACGTCATGGACAGACTGCAAACACCTGCCGGACACGCCAGAACCACCTTCTCGACTCGCCAGAACCACCTGCCGGACACGCCAAAATCACCTGCCGGCTACGCCACAACCAGTTGGTGAACACTTCGGAATCATCTGCCGCGCTTGCCAGAAACACCTGCCGGTCACGCCAAAATCACCTGCCGGCTACGCCAGAAGCACTCGGCAGAGATGCCGGAACCACCTCCAGGACAGACCGGAATCACCTGCCGGACACGCCGGAACCACCTGCTCGACTCGCCAGAACCACCTGCCGGACACGCCAAAATCACCTGCCGGCTACGCCAGAACCACTCGGCAGAGACTCCGGAACCACCTCCAGGACAGACCGGAATCACCTGCCAGACACGCCGGGACCACCTTCTTGACTCGCGAGAACCACCTGCCGAACACGCCAAAATCACCAGCCGGCTACTCCACAACCACTTGTCGGACACTCCAGAATCACCTGCCGGGCATGTTGGAACCACCTCTCAGAGGTGCCACAACAACATGCTGGAGACTGCGGAAGCACCTGCTGAGAAGGCCGGAAGTTCCTGAACCACTCCACAAAACCACCTGCTGGACACGCCAAAATCACCTGCCGGCTACGCCACAACCAGTTGGTGAAAACTTCGGAATCAACTGCCGGGCTTGCTGGAAGCACCTGCCGGTCACGCCAATATCACCTGCCAGCTACGCCAGAACCGCTTGGCGGACACTCCGGAAACACCTGTCGGGCCTGCCAGAACCACATCTCAGACGTGCCAGAACCATGTGCCCGAGATGCCGGAACCACATCCCGAACAGACTGAAACCACCTGCCAGACCCGCCTGAACCACCTGCCGAGCACACTGGAACCACCTGGTCGACTCGCCGGAACCACCTACCTGACACGCAAAAACCACCGGCCGGGTATTCCAGAACCACTTGGTGGTCACTCCGGAATCATCTGCCAGACATGCCAGAAGCAGCTCTCAGACACACCAGAACAACCTGCCGGAGACGCCAGAAGCACCTGCTGAGCATGCCTGAGCCACCTGCTCGACTCGCAGGAAACACCTGCCAGACGCGCCAAAATGACCTGCCTGCTACACCTGAAGCACTTGGCAGACAAGCCGGAATCACGTGAAGGGCCTGCCGTCACAATCTCTCAGACGTGCCAGAACCTCGTGCCGGACACCCCAGAACACCCTGCCGGACAGACCGGAACCACCTGCCGGACACGCCGGAACCACCGGCGCGACTCGCCGCAACCACCCCCGGACATGCAAAATCACCTGCCGGCTACGCCAGAAACACTTGGCGAACACACCGGAATCACCTGCCGGGCATGTCGGAAGCACCTCTCAGACATGTCAGAACCACGTGCCAAGGACACCGGAAGCACCTGCCGAGCACGCCGGAACCACCTGCTCGACTCGCCAGAACCACCTGCCGGACACGCCAAAATCACCTGCCGGCTACGCCAGAACCACTGGGCAGAGACTCCGGAACCACCTCCAGGACAGACCGGAATCACCTGCCGGACACGCCGGGACCACCTGCTTGACTCGCCAGAACCACCTGCCGGACACGCCAAACTCACCAGCCGGCTACTCCACAACCACTTGTCGGACACTCCAGAATCACCTGCCGGGCATGTTGGAACCACCTCTCAGAGGTGCCACAACAACATGCTGGAACTGCCGAAGCACCTGCTGAGAAGGCCGGAACCACCTGATCCACTCCCGAGGACCACCTGCTGGACACGCAAAAATCACCTGCTGGCTACGCCAGAACCACTCGGCAGACACTCCGGAATAAGCTGCCGGGCATGCCGGAACCACCTCTTAGACATGCCAGAAGGACGTGTCGGACACGCCGGAAACATATACCGGACAGCCCGGAACCACCAGCCAGACAGCCCGGAACCACTTGCTGAGCACGCCGGAGCCGCCTGCTCGATAGGCCGGAACCACCTGCCAGACAGGCCAAAATCAACAGCTGGCTATGCTAGAACCACCTGGCGGACAGTCCAAAATCACCTGCCTGGCATGCAGGAACCACCTCTCAGATGTAACAGAACCACGTTCCGGACACGCTGGAACCACATCCTGGACAGACTGGAACCACCTGCCGAGCCCTCCGGAACCACCTGCTCGACTGGCAGGACAATCGTGCCGGACACGCCAAAAGGAACTGCCGGCTACACCAGAACCACTTAACCGACACTCCAGAATCACCTGCCTGGCATGCCAGAACCACCTCTCAGACGTGCCAGAAGCACGTGCCGGACATGCCGGAACGACCTACGGGACAGACCGGAACCACCTGCCTGACATGCCGGAACCACCTGCCGAGCACGCCAGAGCCACCTGCTCCCCTTGCCGGAACCACCTGCCATACAGGCCAAAATCAACAGCTGGATGTGCGAGAACCACCTGGGGGACAGTCCAGAATCACCTGCCAGCCATGGCGGAACCACCTCTCAGACGTAATAGAACCACGTTACGGACAATCTGGAAACACGTACTGGACAGATGGGTACCACCTGCTGGCCACGCGTTAACCACCTACCGAGCACGACGGAACCACCTGCCGGACACGCCAAAATCACCTGCGGGCTACTCCACAACCACTTGGAGGACTCTCCGGGATGACCTGCCGGGCATGCTGGAACCACCTCTCAGACGCGCCACAACCATGTGGCAGAGAGTCCAGAATCACCTGTTGGGCATGTGGAACCACCTCTGAGACGTACCAGAACCACCTGCCGGACACGCCAAAATCTCCTGCCGGCTACGCCAGAACCACTTAACCGACACTCCAGAATCACCTGCCTGGCATGAGAGAACCACCTCTCAGACGTGCCAGAAGCACGTGCCGAAAATGCCGGGACGACCTACGGGACAGACCGGAACCACATGCCTGACATGCCAGAACCACCTGCCGAGCACGCCAGAGCCACCTGCTCCCATTGCCGGAACCACCTGCCAGACAGGCCAAAATCAACAGCTGGCTGTGCCAGAACCACCTGGGGGACAGTCCGGAATCACCTGCCAGCCATGGCGGAACCACCTCTCAGAAGTACCAGAACCACGTGCCGGACAATCTGGAAACACGTACTGGACAGACTGGAACCACCTGCCGGCCAAGCCTGAACCACCTGCCGAGCACGACGGAACCACCTGCCGGACATGCCAAAATCACCTGCGGGCTACTCCACAACCACTTGGAGGACTCTCCGGGATGACCTGCCGGGCATGCTGGAACCACCTCTCAGACGCGCCAGAACCATGTGGCAGAGAGTCCGGGATCACCTGTTGGGCATGTGGAACCACCTCTGAGACGTACCAGAACCACCTGCCGGACACGGCAAAATCACCTGCCAGGTATGAGAGAACCATTTTGTGGACACTCCGAAATCATCTGCCGGACATGCCAGAACCAGCTCTCAGACACACCAGAACCACATGCCGGACACGCCGGAAGCACCTGCTGAGCATGCCTGAGCCACCTGCTCGACTCGCAAGAAACACCTGCCGGACACGCCAAAATCACCTGCCGAGTACGCCTGAACCACTTGGCGGACACTCCGGAATCACAGGTCGGGCATGCCGGAACCACCTCTCAGACTTGCCAGAACCATGTTCCGGACACGCCGGTACCACCTGCCGAGTATGCCGGAACCACCTGATCCACTCCCGAGGACCACCTGCTGGACACGCCAGAATCACCTGCTGGCTACGCCAGAACCACTCGGCAGACACTCCGGAATAACCTGCCGGGCATGCCGGAACCACCTCTTAGACATGCCAGAAGGACGTGTCGGACACGCCGGAAACACCTACCGGACAGACCGGAACCACCTGCCAGACATCCCGGAACCACCTGCCGAGCACGCCAGAGCCGCCTGCTCGATAGGCCGGAACCACCTGCCAGACAGGCCAAAATCAACAGCTGGCTATGCTAGAAACACCTGGCAGACAGTCCAAAATCACCTGCCTGGCATGCAGGAACCACCTCTCAGACGTAACAGAACCACGTTCCGGACACGCTGGAACCACATCCTGGACAGACTGGAACCACCTGCCGAGCTCGCCGGAACCACCTGCTCGACTGGCAGGACAATCGTGCCGGACACGCCAAAAGGAACTGCCGGCTACACCAGAACCACTTAACCGACACTCCAGAATCACCTGCCTGGCATGCCAGAACGACCTCACAGACGTGCTAGAAGCACGTGCCGGACATGCCGGAACGACCTACGGGACAGACCGGAACCACCTGCCTGACATGCCGGAACCACCTGCTGAGCACGCCAGAGCCACCTGCTCCCCTTGCCGAAACCACCTGCCAGACAGGCCAAAATCAACAGCTGGCTGTGCCAGAACCACCTGGGGGACAGTCCGGAATCACCTGCCAGCCATGGCGGAACCACCTCTCAGACGTACAAGAACCACGTGCCGGACAATCTGGAAACACGTCCTGGACAGACTGGAACCACCTGCCGGCCACGCCTGAACCACCTGCCGAGCACGATGGAACCACCTGCCGGACACGCCAAAATCACCTGCAGGGTACACCAGAACCACTTGGAGAACTCTCCGGGATGACCTGCCGGGCATGCTGGAACCACCTCTCAGACGTACCAGAAGCACGTGTCGGACACCCCAGCACCACCTGCCGGACAGACCGCAACCACCTGCCGGACAGGCCGGAACCACCGGCTCGACCCGCCGGAACCACCGCCGGACATGCAAAATCACCTGCCGGCTACGCCAGAACCACTTGGCGAACACTCCGGAATCACCTGCCGGGCATGCCGGAACCACCTCTCAGACATGCCAGAACCACGTGCCAATGACCCCGGAAGCACCTGCCGAGCACGCCGGAACCACCTGCTCGGCTCGCCAGAACCACCTGCCGGACACGCCAAAATCACCTGCCGGCTACGCCACAACCACTCGGCAGGCACTCCGGTATCAGCTGCCGGGCATGCCGGAACCATCTCTCAGAGGTGCCAGAACCACATGCCGGAGAGACTGGAAGCAACTGCCGAACTCGCCGGAAACACCTGCTGGACATGCCGCAACCACCTGCCTGACAGTCCAAAATCATATGCCGGCTATGCCAAAACCACTTGGTGGACACTCCAGAATCACCTGGAGGGCATGCCGGAACCACGTCATGGACAGAATGCAAACACCTGACGGACACGCCAGAACCACCTTCTCGACTCGCCAGAACCACCTGCCGGACCCGCCAAAATCACCTGCCGGCTACGCCACAACCAGTTGGTGAACACTTCGGAATCACCTGTCGCGCTTGCCAGAACCACCTGCCGCTCACGCCAAAATCACCTGCCGGCTACGCCAGAACCACTCGGCAGAGACTCCGGAACCAGTTCCAGGACAGACCGGAATCACCTGCCGGACACGCCGGAACCACCTGCTCGACTCGCCAGAACCACCTGCCGGACACGCCAAAATCACCTGCCGGCTACGCCAGAACCACTGGGCACAGACTCCGGAACCACCTCCAGGACAGACCGGAATCACCTGCCGGACACGCCGGGACCACCTGCTTGACTCGCCAGAACCACCTGCCGGACACGCCAAACTCACCAGCCGGCTACTCCACAACCACTTGTCGGACACTCCAGAATCACCTGCCGGGCATGTTGGAACCACCTCTCAGAGGTGCCACAACAACATGCTGGAGACTGCGGAAGCACCTGCTGAGAAGGCCGGAACCACCTGATCCACTCCCGAGGACCACCTGCTGGACACGCAAAAATCACCTGCTGGCTACGCCAGAACCACTCGGCAGACACTCCGGAATAAGCTGCCGGGCATGCCGGAACCACCTCTTAGACATGCCAGAAGGACGTGTCGGACACGCCGGAAACATATACCGGACAGCCCGGAACCACCTGCCAGACAGCCCGGAACCACTTGCTGAGCACGCCGGAGCCGCCTGCTCGATAGGCCGGAACCACCTGCCAGACAGGCCAAAATCAACAGCTGGCTATGCTAGAACCACCTGGCGGACAGTCCAAAATCACCTGCCTGGCATGCAGGAACCACCTCTCAGACGTAAAAGAACCACGTTCCGGACACGCTGGAACCACATCCTGGACAGACTGGAACCACCTGCCGAGCCCTCCGGAACCACCTGCTCGACTGGCAGGACAATCGTGCCGGACACGCCAAAAGGAACTGCCGGCTACACCAGAACCACTTAACCGACACTCCAGAATCACCTGCCTGGCATGCCAGAACCACCTCTCAGACGTGCCAGAAGCACGTGCCGGACATGCCGGAACGACCTACGGGACAGACCGGAACCACCTGCCTGACATGCCGGAACCACCTGCCGAGCACGCCAGAGCCACCTGCTCCCCTTGCCGGAACCACCTGCCATACAGGCCAAAATCAACAGCTGGATGTGCGAGAACCACCTGGGGGACAGTCCAGAATCACCTGCCAGCCATGGCGGAACCACCTCTCAGACGTAATAGAACCGCGTTACGGACAATCTGGAAACACGTACTGGACAGACGGGTACCACCTGCTGGCCACGCGTTAACCACCTACCGAGCACGACGGAACCACCTGCCGGACACGCCAAAATCACCTGCGGGCTACTCCACAACCACTTGGAGGACTCTCCGGGATGACCTGCCGGGCATGCTGGAACCACCTCTCAGACGCGCCACAACCATGTGGCAGAGAGTCCAGAATCACCTGTTGGGCATGTGGAACCACCTCTGAGACGTACCAGAACCACCTGCCGGACACGCCAAAATCTCCTGCCGGCTACGCCAGAACCACTTAACCGACACTCCAGAATCACCTGCCTGGCATGAGAGAACCACCTCTCAGACGTGCCAGAAGCACGTGCCGAAAATGCCGGGACGACATACGGGACAGACCGGAACCACCTGCCTGACATGCCGGAACCACCTGCCGAGCACGCCAGAGCCACCTGCTCCCATTGCCGGAACCACCTGCCAGACAGGCCAAAATCAACAGCTGGCTGTGCCAGAACCACCTGGGGGACAGTCCGGAATCACCTGCCAGCCATGGCGGAACCACCTCTCAGAAGTACCAGAACCACGTGCCGGACAATCTGGAAACACGTACTGGACAGACTGGAACCACCTGCCGGCCAAGCCTGAACCACCTGCCGAGCACGACGGAACCACCTTCCGGACATGCCAAAATCACCTGCGGGCTACTCCACAACCACTTGGAGGACTCTCCGGGATGACCTGCCGGGCATGCTGGAACCACCTCTCAGACGCGCCAGAACCATGTGGCAGAGAGTCCGGGATCACCTGTTGGGCATGTGGAACCACATCTGAGACGTACCAGAACCACCTGCCGGACACGGCAAAATCACCTGCCAGGTATGAGAGAACCATTTTGTGGACACTCCGAAATCATCTGCCGGACATGCCAGAACCAGCTCTCAGACACACCAGAACCACATGCCGGACACGCCGGAAGCACCTGCTGAGCATGCCTGAGCCACCTGCTCGACTCGCAAGAAACACCTGCCGGACACGCCAAAATCACCTGCCGAGTACGCCTGAACCACTTGGCGGACACTCCGGAATCACAGGTCGGGCATGCCGGAACCACCTCTCAGACTTGCCAGAACCATGTTCCGGACACGCCGGTACCACCTGCCGAGTATGCCGGAACCACCTGATCCACTCCCGAGGACCACCTGCTGGACACGCCAGAATCACCTGCTGGCTACGCCAGAACCACTCGGCAGACACTCCGGAATAACCTGCCGGGCATGCCGGAACCACCTCTTAGACATGCCAGAAGGACGTGTCGGACACGCCGGAAACACCTACCGGACAGACCGGAACCACCTGCCAGACATCCCGGAACCACCTGCCGAGCACGCCGGAGCCGCCTGCTCGATAGGCCAGAACCACCTGCCAGACAGGCCAAAATCAACAGATGGCTATGCTAGAAACACCTGGCAGACAGTCCAAAATCACCTGCCTGGCATGCAGGAACCAACTCTCATACGTAACAGAACCACGTTCCGGACACGCTCGAACCACATCCTGGACAGACTGGAACCACCTGCCGAGCTCGCCGGAACCACCTGCTCGACTGGCAGGACAATCGTGCCGGACACGCCAAAAGGAACTGCCGGCTACACCAGAACCACTTAACCGACACTCCAGAATCACCTGCCTGGCATGCCAGAACGACCTCTCAGACGTGCTAGAAGCACGTGCCGGACATGCCGGAACGACCTACGGGACAGACCGGAACCACCTGCCTGACATGCCGGAACCACCTGCTGAGCACGCCAGAGCCACCTGCTCCCCTTGCCGAAACCACCTGCCAGACAGGCCAAAATCAACAGCTGGCTGTGCGAGAACCACCTGGGGGACAGTCCGGAATCACCTGCCAGCCATGGCGGAACCACCTCTCAGACGTACCAGAACCACATGCCGGACAATCTGGAAACTCGTACTGGACAGACTGGAACCACCTGCCGGCCAAGCCTGAACCACCTGCCGAGCACGACGGAACCACCTGCCGGACACGCCAAAATCACCTGCGGGCTACTCCACAACCACTTGGAGGACTCTCCGGGATGACCTGCCGGGCATGCTGGAACCACCTCTCAGACGCGCCAGAACCATGTGGCAGAGAGTCCAGAATCACCTGTTGGGCATGTGGAACCACCTCTGAGACGTACCAGAACCACCTGCCGGACACGCCAAAATCACCTGCCGGCTACGCCAGAACCAATTGGCGGACACTCCGGAATCACCTGCCGGGCATGCCAGCACAACCTCTCAGAAGTGCCAGAAGCACGTGCCGGACAGGCCGGAACCATATCCCGGACAGACTGGAACCACAGGAAACACTCGCCGGAACCACCTGCTTGACTCACCGGTCCCACCTGCAGGACACACCAAAATCACCTGCCCGCTACACCAGAACCACTTGGGGGACAAGCCGGAATCACGTGAAGGGCATGCCGGCACAACCTCACAGACGTGCCAGAACCTCCTGCCGGACACCTCAGAACCACCTGCCAGACAGACTGCAACCACCTGCCGGACACGCGGGAACCACCGGCTCGACCCGCCGGAACCACTGCCAGACATGCAAAATCACCTGCCGGCTACACCAGAACCACTTGGCGAACACTCCGGAATCACCTGCCGGGCATGCCCGAACCACCTCTCAGACATGCCAGAACCACGTGCCAATGACACCAGAAGCACCTGCCGAGCATGCCGGAACCACCTGCTCGACTCGCCAGAACCACCTGCCAGTCATGCAAAAATCACCTGCCGGCTTCGCCACAACCAGTTGGTGAACACTTCTCCATCACCTGCCGGGCTTGCTGGAACCACCTGCCGGTCATGTCAAAATCACCTGCCAACTACGCCAGAACCACTTGTCGACACTGCGGAAACACCTGTCGGGCCGGCCAGAACTACATCTCAGACGTGCCAGAACCTTGTGCGTGTGATGCCGGAACCACACCCCGAACAGACGGAAACCACCTGCCAGACCCGCCTGAACCACCTGCCGAGCACGCCGGAGCCACCTGTTCGACTCACCGGAAGCACCTGCCAGACAGGACAAAATCAACAGCTGGCTATGCGAGAACCATCTGGCGGACAGTCCGGAATCACCTGCCGGGCATGCAGGAACCACCTCTCAGATGTAATGGAACCACGAGCCGGACACGCTGGAACCACGTCCTGGACAGACTGGAACCACCTGCCGAGCACTCCGGTACCACCTGCTCGACTCGCACGACCCACGTGCTGGACACGCCAAAATGAACTTTCGGCTACACCAGAACCACTTACCCGACACTCCAGAATCACCTGCCTGGCATGCCAGAACCACCTCTCACACGTTCCAGAAGCACGTGCCGGACATGCCGGAACGACCTATCGGACAGAACGGAACCACCTGCCAGACACGCCGGAACCACCTGCTGAACACGCCACAGCCACCTGCTCGACTCGCCGGATCCACCGGCAGGACAGGCCAATATCAACTGCTGGCTATGCCAGAACCACCTGGGGGACAGTCCGGAATCACCTGCCAGCCATGGCGGAACCACCTCTCAGACGTACAAGAACCGCGTGCCGGACAAGCTGGAAACACTTACTGGACAGACTGGAACCACCTGCCGGCCACGCCTGAACCACCTGCCGAGCACGATGGAACCACCTGCCGGACACGCCAAAATCACCTGCGGGCTACACCAGAACCACTTGGAGAACTCTCCGGGATGACCTGCCGGGCATGCTGGAACCACGTCTCAGACGTACCAGAAGCACGTGGCGGACACCCCAGCACCACCTGCCGGACAGACCGCAACCACCTGCCGGACAGGCCGGAACCACTGGCTCGACCCGCCAGAACCACCGCCGGACATGCAAAATCACCTGCCGGCTACGCCAGAACCACTTGGCGAAAACTCCGGCATCACCTGCCGGGCATGCCGGAACCACCTCTCAGACATGCCAGAACCACGTGCCAATGACCACGCCGGAACCACCTGCTCGACTCGCCAGAACCACCTGCCGCACACGCCAAAATCACCTGCCGGCTACGCCACAACCACTCGGCAGGCACTCCGGTATCAGCTGCCGGGCATGCCGGAACCACCTCTCAGAGGTGCCAGAACCACATGCCGGAGAGACTGGAAGCAACTGCCGAGCTCGCCGGAAACACCTGCTGGACATGCCGCAACCACCTGCCTGACAGTCCAAAATCATATGCCGGCTATGCCAAAACCACTTGGTGGACACTCCAGAATCACCTGGAGGGCATGCCGGAACCACGTCATGGACAGACTGCAAACACCTGCCGGACACGCCAGAACCACCTTCTCGACTCGCCAGAACCACCTGCCGGACACGCCAAAATCACCTGCCGGCTACGCCACAACCAGTTGGTGAACACTTCGGAATCACCTGCCGCGCTTGCCGGAACCACCTGCCGGTCACGCCAAAATCACCTGCCGGCTACGCCAGAACCACTCGGCAGGGACTCCGGAACCACCTCCAGGACAGACCGGAATCACCTGCCGGACACGCCGGAACCACCTTCTCGACTCGCCAGAACCACCTGCCGGACACGCCAAAATCACCTGCCGGATACGCCACAACCAGTTGGTGAACACTTCGGAATCACCTGCCGCGCTTGCCGGAACCACCTGCCGGCCACGCCAAAATCACCTGCCGGCTACTCCAGAACCACTCAGCAGAGACTCCGGAACCACCTTCAGGACTGACCGGAATCACCTGCCGGACACGCCGGGACCACCTGCTTGACTCGCGAGAACCACCTGCCGGACATGCCAAAATCACCAGCCGGCTACTCCACAATCACTTGTCGGACACTCCAGAATCACCTGCCGGGCATGTTGGAATCACCTCTCAGAGGTGCCACAACAACATGCTGGAGACTGCGGAAGCACCTGCTGAGAAGGCCGGAAGTTCCTCATCCACTCCACAGAACCACCTGCTGGACACGCCAAAATCACCTGCCGGCTACGCCACAACCAGTTGGTGAACACTTCGGAATCAACTGCCGGGCTTGCTGGAAGCACCTGCCGGTCACGCCAATATCACCTGCCAGCTACGCCAGAACCGCTTGGCGGACACTCCGGAAACACCTGTCGGGCCTGCCAGAACCACATCTCAGACGTGCCAGAACCATGTGCCCGAGATGCCGTAACCACACCCCGAACAGACTGAAACCACCTGCCAGACCCGCCCGAACAAACTGCCGAGCACACTGGAACCACCTGCTCGACTCGCCGGAACCACCTACCTGACACGCAAAAACCACCGGCCGGGTATGCCTGAACCACTTGGTGGTCACTCCGTAATCATCTGCCAGACATGCCAGAAGCAGCTCTCAGACACACCAGAACAACCTGCCGGAGACGCCAGAAGCACCTGCTGAGCATGCCCGAGCCACGTGCTGGACTCGCAAGAAACACCTGCCACACACGCCAAAATCACCTGCCTGCTACACCAGAAGCACTTGGCAGACAAGCCGGAATCACGTGAAGGGCATGCCGTCACAATCTCTCAGACGTGCCAGAACCTCGTGCCAGACACCCCAGAACACCCTGCCGGACAGACCGGAACCACCTGCCGGACACGCCGGAACCACCGGCGCGACTCGCCGGAACCACCCCCGGACATGCAAAAACACCTGCCGGCTACGCCAGAAACACTTGGCGAACACACCGGAATCACCTGCCGGGCCTGTCGGAAGCACCTCTCAGACATGTCAGAACCACGTGCCAAGGACACCGGAAGCACCTGCCGAGCACGCCGGAACCACCTGCTCGACTCGCCAGAACCACCTGCCGCACACGCCAAAATCACCTGCCAGGTATGCCAGAACCACTTTGTGGACACTCCGAAATCATCTGCCGGACATGCCAGAACCAGCTCTCAGACACACCAGAACCACATGCCGGACACGCCGGAAGCACCTGCTGAGCATGCCTGAGCCACCTGCTCGACTCGCAAGAAACACCTGCCGGACACGCCAAAATCACCTGCCGAGTACGCCAGAACCACTTGGCGGACACTCCGGAATCACAGGTCGGGCATGCCGGAACCACCTCTCAGACTTGCCAGAACCATGTTCCGGACACGCCGGTACCACCTGCCGAGTATGCCGGAACCACCTGATCCACTCCCGAGGACCACCTGCTGGACACGCCAAAATCACCTGCTGGCTACGCCAGAACCACTCGGCAGACACTCCGGAATAACCTGCCGGGCATGCCGGAACCACCTCTTAGACATGCCAGAAGGACGTGTCGGACACGCCGGAAACACCTACCGGACAGACCGGAACCACCTGCCAGACATCCCGGAACCACCTGCCGAGCACGCCGGAGCCGCCTGCTCGATAGGCTGGAACCACCTGCCAGACAGGCCAAAATCAACAGCTGGCTATGCGAGAACCATCTGGCGGACAGTCCGGAATCACCTGCCGGGCATGCAGGAACCACCTCTCAGATGTAACGGAACCACGAGCCGGACACGCTGGAACCACGTCCTGGGCAGTCTGGAACCACCTACCGAGCACTCTGGAACCACCTGCTCGACTCACATGACCCACGTGCTGGACACGCCAAAATGAACTTTCGGCTGCACCAGAACCACTTACCCGACACTCCAGAATCACCTGCCTGGCATGCCAGAACCACCTCTCACACGTTCCAGAAGCACGTGCCGGACATGCCGGAACGACCTATCGGACAGAACGGAAACACCTGCCAGACACGCCGGAACCACCTCTCAGACATGCCAGAACCACGTGCCAATGACACCAGAAGCACCTGCCGAGCATGCCGGAACCACTTGCTCGACTCGCCAGAACCACCTGCCAGTCATGCAAAAATCACCTGCCGGCTTCGCAACAACCAGCTGGTGAACACTTCCCCATCACCTGCCGGGCTTGCTGGAACCACCTGACGGTCAGGTCAAAATCGCCTGCCAACTACGCCAGAACCACTTGTCGACACTGCGGAAACACCTGTCGGGCCGGCCAGAACTACATCTCAGACGTGCCAGAACCTTGTGCGTGTGATGCCGGAACCACACCCCGAACAGACGGAGACCACCTGCCAGACCCGCCTGAACCACCTGCCGAGCACGCCGGAGCCACCTGTTCGACTCACCGGAAGCACCTGCCAGACAGGCCAAAATCAACAGCTGGCTATGCGAGAACCATCTGGCGGACAGTCCGGAATCACCTGCCGGGCATGCAGGAACCACCTCACAGATGTAACGGAACCACGAGCCGGACACCCTGGAACCACGTCCTGGACAGACTGGAACCACCTGCCGAGCACTCCGGAACCACCTGCTCGACTCGCACGACCCACGTGCTGGACACGCCAAAATGAACTTTCGGCTACACCAGAACCACTTACCCGACACTCCAGAATCACCTGCCTGGCATGCCAGAACCACCTCTCACACGTTCCAGAAGCACGTGCCGGACATGCCGGAACGACCTATCGGACAGAACGGAACCACCTGCCAGACACGCCGGAACCACCGGCTGAACACGCCACAGCCACCTGCTCGACTCGCCGGATCCACCGGCCGGACAGGCCAATATCAACTGCTGGCTATGCCAGAACCACCTAGGGGACAGTCCGGAATCACCTGCCAGCCATGGCGGAACCACCACTCAGACGTACAAGTACCACGTGCCGGACAATCTGGAAACACGTACTGGACAGACTGGAACCACCTGCCGGCCACGCCTGAACCACCTGCCGAGCACGATGGAACCACCTGCCGGACACGCCAAAATCACCTGCGGGCTACTCCACAACCACTTGGAGGACTCTCCGGGATGACCTGCCGGGCATGCTGGAACCACCTCTCAGACGCGCCAGAACCATGTGGCAGAGAGTCTGGAATCACCTGTTGGGCAAGTGGAACCACCTCTGAGACGTACCAGAACCAACTGCCGGACACGCCAAAATCACCTGCCGGCTATGCCAGAACCACTTGGCGGACACTCCGGAATCACCTGCCGGGCATGCCAGCACAACCTCTCAGAAGTGCCAGAAGCACATGCCGGACAGGCTGGAACCATCTCCCGGACAGACTGGAACCACAGGAAACACTCGCCGGAACCACCTGCTTGACTCACCGGTCCCACCTGCAGGACACACCAAAATCACCTGCCCGCTACACCAGAACCACTTGGGGCACAAGCCGGAATCACGTGAAGGGCATGCCGGCACAACCTCACAGACGTGCCAGAACCTCCTGCCGGACACCTCAGAACCACCTGCCAGACAGACTGCAACCACCTGCCGTACACGCGGGAACCACAGGCTCGACCCGCGGGAACCCCTGCCAGACATGCAAAATCACCTGCCGGATACACCAGAACCACTTGGCAAGCACTCCAGAATCACCTGCCTGGCATGCCAGAACCACCTCTCACACGTTCCAGAAGCACGTGCCGGACATGCCTGAACGACCTATCGGACAGAACAGAACCACCTGCCAGACACGCCGGAACCACCTGCTGAACACGCCACAGCCACCTGCTCGACTCGCCGGATCCACCGGCCGGACAGGCCAATATCAACTGCTGGCTATGCCAGAACCACCTGGGGGACAGTCCGGAATCACCTGCCAGCCATGGCGGAACCACCACTCAGACGTACAAGTACCACGTGCCGGACAAGCTGGAAACACTTACTGGACAGACTGGAACCACCTGCCGGCCACGCCTGAACCACCTGCCGAGCACGATGGAACCACCTGCCGGACACGCCAAAATCACCTGCGGGCTACACCAGAACGACTTGGAGAACTCTCCGGGATGACCTGCCGGGCATGCTGGAACCACCTCTCAGACGTACCAGAAGCACGTGGCGGACAACACAGCACCACCTGCCGGACAGACCGCAACCACCTGCCGGACAGGCCGGAACCACCGGCTCGACCCGCCGGAACCACCGCCGGACATGCAAAATCACCTGCCGGCTACGCCAGAACCACTTGGCGAACACTCCGGCATCACCTGCCGGGCATGCCGGAACCACCTCTCAGACATGCCAGAACCACGTGCCAATGACCCCGGAAGCACCTGCCGAGCACGCCGGAACCACCTGCTCGGCTCGCCAGAACCACCTGCCGGACACGCCAAAATCACCTGCCGGCTCCGCCACAACCACTCGGCAGGCACTCCGGTATCAGCTGCCGGGCATGCCGGAACCACCTCTCAGAGGTGCCAGAACCACATGCCGGAGAGACTGGAAGCAACTGCCGAACTCGCCGGAAACACCTGCTGGACATGCCGGAACCACCTGCCTGACATTCCAAAATCATATGCCGGCTATGCCAAAACCACTTGGTGGACACTCCAGAATCACCTGGAGGGCATGCCGGAACGACGTCATGGACAGAATGCAAACACCTGACGGACACGCCAGAACCACCTTCTCGACTCGCCAGAACCACCTGCCGGACACGCCAAAATCACCTGCCGGCTACGGCACAACCAGTTGGTGAACACTTCGGAATCACCTGCCGCGCTTGCCAGAACCACCTGCCGGTCACGCCAAACTCACCAGCCGGCTACTCCACAACCACTTGTCGGACACTCCAGAATCACCTGCCGGGCATGTTGGAACCACCTCTCAGAGGTGCCACAACAACATGCTGGAGACTGCGGAAGCACCTGCTGAGAAGGCCGGAACCACCTGATCCACTCCCGAGGACCACCTGCTGGACACGCCAAAATCACCTGCTGGCTACGCCAGAACCACTCGGCAGACACTCCGGAATAAGCTGCCGGGCATGCCGGAACCACCTCTTAGACATGCCAGAAGGACGTGTCGGACACGCCGGAAACACCTACCAGACAGACCGGAACCACCTGCCAGACATCCGGGAACCACCTGCCGAGCACGCCGGAGCCGCCTGCTCGATAGGCCGAAACCACCTGCCAGACAGGCCAAAATCAACAGCTGGCTATGCCTGAACCACCTGGCGGACAGTCCAAAATCACCTGCCTGGCATGCAGGAACCACCTCTCAGACCTAACAGAACCACGTTCCGGACACGCTGGAACCACATCCTGGACAGACTGGAACCACCTGCCGAGCTCGCCGGAGCCACCTGCTCGACTGGCAGGACAATCGTGCCGGACACGCCAAAAGGGACTGCCAGCTACACCAGAACCACTTAACCGACACTCCAGAATCACCTGCCTGGCATGCCAGAACCACCTCTCAGACGTGCCAGAAGCACGTGCCGGACATGCCGGAACGACCTACGGGACAGACCGGAACCACCTGCCTGACATGCCCGAACCACCTGCCGAGCACGCCAGAGCCACCTGCTCCCATTGCCGGAACCACCTGCCAGACAGGCCAAAATCAACAGCTGGCTGTGCGAGAACCACCTGGGGGACAGTCCGGAATCACCTGCCAGCCATGGCGGAACCACCTCTCAGACGTACCAGAACCACGTGCCGGACAATCTGGAAACACGTACTGGACAGACTGGAACCACCTGCCGGCCACGCCTGAACCACCTGCCGAGCACGACGGAACCACCTGCCGGACACGCCAAAATCACCTGCGGGCTACTCCACAACCACTTGGAGGACTCTCCGGGATGACCTGCCGGGCATGCTGGAACCACCTCTCAGACGCGCCAGAACCATGTGGCAGAGAGTCCGGAATCACCTGTTGGGCATGTGGAACCACCTCTGATACGTACCAGAACCACCTGCCGGACACGCCAAAATCACCTGCCGGCTACGCCAGAACCACTTGGTGGACACTCCGGAATCACCTGCCGGGCATGCCAGCACAACCTCTCAGAAGTGCCAGAAGCACGTGCCGGACAGGCCGGAACCATCTCCCGGACAGACTGGAACCACAGGAAACACTCGCCGGAACCACCTGCTTGACTCACCGGTCCCACCTGCAGGACACACCAAAATCACCTGCCCGCTACACCAGAACCACTTGGGGCACAAGCCGGAATCACGTGAAGGGCATGCCGGCACAACCTCACAGACGTGCCAGAACCTCCTGCCGGACACCTCAGAACCACCTGCCAGACAGACTGCAACCACCTGCCGGACACGCGGGAACCACAGTCTCGACCCGCCGGAAACACTGCCACACATGCAAAATCACCTGCCGGCTACACCAGAACCACTTGGCAAACACTCCGGAATCACCTGCCGGGCATGCCGGAACCACCTCTCAGACATGCCAGAACCACGTGCCAATGACACCAGAAGCACCTGCCGAGCATGCCGGAACCACCTGCTCGACTCGCCAGAACCACCTGCCAGTCATGCAAAAATCACCTGCCGGCTTCGCCACAACCAGTTGGTGAACACTTCCCCATCACCTGCCGGGCTTGCTGGAACCACCTGCCGGTCATGTCAAAATCACCTGCCAACTACGCCAGAACCACTTGTCGACACTGCGGAAACACCTGTCGGGCCGGCCAGAACTACATCTCAGACGTGCCAGAACCTTGTGCGTGTGATGCCGGAACCACACCCCGAACAGACGGAGACCACCTGCCAGACCCGACTGAACCACCTGCCGAGCACGCCGGAGCCACCTGTTCGACTCACCGGAAGCACCTGCCAGACAGGCCAAAATCAACAGCTGGCTATGCGAGAACCATCTGGCGGACAGTCCAGAATCACCTGCCGGGAATGCAGGAACCACCTCTCAGATATGACGGAACCACGAGCCGGACACGCTGGAACCACGTCCTGGACAGACTGGAACCACCTGCCGAGCACTCCGGAACCACCTGCTCGACTCGCACGACCCACGTGCTGGACACGCCAAAATGAACTTTCGGCTACACCAGAACCACTTACCCGACACTCCAGAATCACCTGCCTGGCATGCCAGAACCACCTCTCACACGTTCCAGAAGCACGTGCCGGACATGCCGGAACGACCGATCGGACAGAACGGAACCACCTGCCAGACATGCCGGAACCACCTGCTGAACACGCCACAGCCACCTGCTCGACTCGCCGGATCCACCGGCCGGACAGGCCAATATCAACTGCTGGCTATGCCAGAACCACCTGGGGGACAGTCCGGAATCACCTGCCAGCCATGGCGGAACCACCTCTCACACGTACAAGAACCACGTGCCGGACAAGCTGGAAACACTTACTGGACAGACTGGAACAACCTGCCGGCCACGCCTGAACCACCTGCCGAGCACGATGGAACCACCTCCCGGACACGCCAAAATCACCTGCGGGGTACACCAGAACCACTTGGAGAACTCTCCAGGATGAGCTGCCGGGCATGCTGGAACCATCTCTCAGACGTACCAGAAGCACGTGGCGGACACCCCAGCACCACCTGCCGGACAGACCGCAACCACCTGCCGGACAGGCCGGAACCACCGGCTCGACCCGCCGGAACCACCGCCGGACATGCAAAATCACCTGCCGGCTACGCCAGAACCACTTGGCGAACACTCCGGAATCACCTGCCGGGCATGCCGGAACCACCTCTCAGACATGCCAAAACCACGTGCCAATGACCCCGGAAGCACCTGCCGAGCACGCCGGAACCACCTGCTCGACTCGCCAGAACCACCTGCAGGACACGCCAAAATCACCTGCCGGCTACGCCACAACCACTCGGCAGGCACTCCGGTATCAGCTGCCGGGCATGCCGGAACCACCTCTCAGAGGTGCCAGAACCACATGCCGGAGAGACTGGAAGCAACTGCCGAACTCGCCGGAAGCACCTGCTGGACATGCCGGAACCACCTGCCTGACAGTCCAAAATCATATGCCGACTATGCCAAAACCACTTGGTGGACACTGCAGAATCACCTGGAGGGCATGCCGGAACCACGTCATGGACAGACTGCAAACACCTGCCGGACACGTCAGAACCACCTTCTCGACTCGCCAGAACCACCTACCGGACACGCCAAAATCACCTGCCGGCTACGCCACAACCAGTTGGTGAACACTTCGGAATCACCTGCCGCGCTTGCCGGAACCACCTGCCGGTCATGCCAAAATCACCTGCCGGCTACGCCAGAACCACTCGGCAGAGACTCCGGAACCACCTCCAGGACAGACCGGAATCACCTGCCGGACACGCCGGGACCACCTGCTCGACTCGCCAGAACCACCTGCCGGACACGCCAAAATCACCTGCCGGCTACGCCAGAACCACTCGGCAGAGACTCCGGAACCACCTCCAGGACAGACTGGAATCACCTGCCGGACACGCCGGGACCACCTGCTTGACTCGCCAGAACCACCTGCCGGACACGCCAAAATCACCAGCCAGCTACTCCACAACCACTTGTCGGACACTCCAGAATCACCTGCCGTGCATGTTGGAACCACCTCTCAGAGGTGCCACAACAACATGCTGGAGACTGCGGAAGCACCTGCTGAGAAGGCCGGAAGTTCCTGATCCACTCCACAGAACCACCTGCTGGACACACCAAAATCACCTGCCGGCTACGCCACAACCAGTTGGTGAACACTTCGGAATCAACTGCCGGGCTTGCTGGAAGCACCTGCCGGTCACGCCAATATCACCTGCCAGCTACGCCAGAACCGCTTGGCGGACACTCCGGAAACACCTGTCGGGCCTGCCAGAACCACATCTCAGACGTGCCAGAACCATGTGCCCGAGATGCCGGAACCACACCCCGAACAGACTGAAACCACCTGCCAGACCCGCCTGAACCACCTGCTGATCACACTGGAACCACCTGTTCGAGTCACCGGAACCACCTACCTGAAACGCAAAAACCACCGGCCGGGTATGCCAGAACCACTTGGTGGTCACTCCGGAATCATCTGCCTGACATGCCAGAAGCAGCTCTCAGACACACCAGAACAACCTGCCGGAGACGCCAGAAGCACCTGCTGAGCATGCCTGAGCCACCTGCTCGACTCGCAAGAACCACCTGCCAGACACTCCAAAATCACCTGCCTGCTACACCAGAAGCACTTGGCAGACAAGCCGGAATCACGTGAAGGGCATGCAGTCACAATCTCTCAGACGTGCCAGAACCTCGTGCCGGACACCTCAGAACACCCTGCCGGACAGACCGGAACCACCTGCCGGACACGCCGGAACCACCAGCGCGACTCGCCGCAACCACCCCCGGACATGCAAAATCACCTGCCGGCTACGCCAGAAACACTTGGCGAACACACCGGAATCACCTGCCGGGCATGTCGGAAGCACCTCTCAGACATGTCAGAACCACGTGCCAAGGACACCGGAAGCACCTGCCGAGCACGCCGGAACCACCTGCTCGACTCGCCAGAACCACCTGCCGCACACGCCAAAATCACCTGCCAGGTATGCCAGAACCACTTTGTGGACACTCCGAAATCATCTGCCGGACATGCCAGAACCAGCTCTCAGACACACCTGAACCACATGCCGGACACGCCGGAAGCACCTGCTGAGCATGCCTGAGCCACCTGCTCGACTCGCAAGAAACACCTGCCGGACACGCCAAAATCACCTGCCGAGTACGCCAGAACCACTTGGCGGACACTCCGGAATCACAGGTCGGGCATGCCGGAACCACCTCTCAGACTTGCCAGAACCATGTTCCGGACACGCCGGTACCACCTGCCGAGTATGCCGGAACCACCTGATCCACTCCCGAGGACCACCGGCTGGACATGGCAAAATCACCTGCTGGCTACGCCAGAACCACTCGGCAGACACTCCGGAATAAGCTGCCGGGCATGCCGGAACCACCTCTTAGACATGCCAGAAGGACGTGTCGGACACGCCGGAAACACCTACCGGACAGACCGGAACCACCTGCCAGACATCCCGGAACCACCTGCCGAGCACGCCGGAGCCGCCTGCTCGATAGGCCGGAACCACCTGCCAGAAAGGCCAAAATCAACAGCTGGCTATGCTAGAACCACCTGGCGGACAGTCCAAAATCACCTGCCTGGCATGCAGGAAGCACCTCTCAGACATAACAGAAAAACGTTCCGGACACGCTGGAACCACATCCTGGACAGACTGGAACCACCTGCCGAGCTCACCGGAACCACCTGCTCGAATGGCAGGACAATCGTGCCGGACATGCCAAAGGGAACTGCCGGCTACACCAGAAGCACTTAACCAACACTCCAGAATCACCTGCCTGGCATGCCGGGACCACCTCTCAGAGGTGCCAGAAGCACGTGCCGGCCATGCCGGAACGACCTACGGGACAGACCGGAACCACCTGCCTGACATGCCGGAACCACCTGCCGAGCACGCCAGAGCCACCTGCTCCCCTTGCCGGAACCACCTGCCAGACAGGCCAAAATCAACAGCTGGCTGTGCGAGAACCACCTGGGGGACAGTCCGGAATCACCTGCCAGCCATGGCGGAACCACCTCTCAGACGTACCAGAACCACGTGCCGGACAATCTGGAAACACGTACTGGACAGACTGGAACCACCTGCCGGCCACGCCTGAACCACCTGCCGAGCACGACGGAACCACCTGCCGGACACGCCAAAATCACCTGCGGGCTACTCCACAACCACTTGGAGGACTCTCCGGGATGACCTGCCAGGCATGCTGGAACCACCTCTCAGACGCGCCAGAACCATGTGGCAGAGAGTCCGGAATCACCTTTTGGGCATGTGGAACCACCTCTGAGACGTACCAGAACCACCTGCCGGACACGCCAAAATCACCTGCCGGCTACGCCAGAACCACTTGGCGGACACTCCGGAATCACCTGCCGGGCATGCCAGCACAACCTCTCAGAAGTGCCAGAAGCACGTTCCGGACAGGCCGGAACCATCTCCCGGACAGACTGGAACCACAGGAAACACTAGCCGGAACCACCTGATTGACTCACCGGTCCCACCTGCAGGACACACCAAAATCACCTGCCCGCTACACCAGAACCACTTGGGGCACAAGCCGGAATCACGTGAAGGGCATGCCGGCACAACCTCACAGACGTGCCAGAACCTCCTGCCGGACACCTCAGAACCACCTGCCAGACAGACTGCAACCACCTGCCGGACACGCGGGAACCACCGGCTCGACCCGCCGGAACCACTGCCAGACATGCAAAATCACCTGCCGGCTACACCAGAACCACTTGGCAAACACTCCGGAATCACCTGCCGGGCATGCCGGAACCACCTCTCAGACATCCAAGAACCACGTGCCAATGACACCAGAAGCACCTGCCGAGCATGCCGGAACCACCTGCTCGACTCGCCAGAACCACCTGCCAGTCATGCAAAAATCACCTGCCGGCTTCGCCACAACCAGTTGTTGAACACTACCCCATCACCTGCCGGGCTTGCTGGAACCACCTGCCGGTCATGTCAAAATCACCTGTCAACTACGCCAGAACCACTTGTCGACACTGCGGAAACACCTGTCGGGCCGGCCAGAACTACATCACAGACGTGCCAGAACCTTGTGCGTGTGATGCCGGAACCACACCCCGAACAGACGGAGACCACCTGCCAGACCCGCCTGAACCACCTGCCGAGCACGCCGGAGCCACCTGTTCGACTCACCGGAAGCACCTGCCGCACACGCCAAAATCAGATGCCAGGTATGCCAGAACCACTTTGTGGACACTCCGAAATCATCTGCCGGACATGCCAGAACCAGCTCTCAGACACACCAGAACCACATGCCGGACACGCCTGAAGCACCTGCTGAGCATGCCTGAGCCACCTGCTCGACTCGCAAGAAACACCTGCCGGACACGCCAAAATCACCTGCCGAGTACGCCAGAACCACTTGGCGGACACTCCGGAATCACAGGTCGGGCATGCCGGAACCACCTCTCAGACTTGCCAGAACCATGTTCCGGACACGCCGGTACCACCTGCCGAGTATGCCGGAACCACCTGATCCACTCCCGAGGACCACCTGCTGGACACGCCAAAATCACCTGCTGGCTACGCCAGAACCACTCGGCAGACACTCCGGAATAACCTGCCGGGCATGCTGGAACCACCTCTTAGACATGCCAGAAGGACGTGTCGGACACGCCGGAAACACCTACCGGACAGACCGGAACCACCTGCCAGACATCCCGGAACCACTTGCCGAGCACGCCGGAGCCGCCTGCTCGATAGGCCGGAACCACCTGCCAGACAGACCAAAATCAACAGCTGGCTATGCTAGAACCACCTGGCGGACAGTCAAAAATCACCTGCCTGGCATGCAGGAACCACCTCTCAGACGTAACAGAACCACGTTCCGGACACGCTGGAACCACATCCTGGACAGACTGGAACCACCTGCCAAGCCCACCGGAACCACCTGCTCGACTGGCAGGACAATCGTGCCTGACACGCCAAAAGGAGCTGCCGGCTACACCAGAACCACTTAACCGACACTCCAGAATAACCTGCCGGGCATGCCGGAACCACCTCTTAGACATGCCTGAAGGACGTGTCGGACACGCCGGAAACACCTACCGGACAGACCGGAACCACCTGCCAGACATCCCGGAACCACTTGCCGAGGACGCCGGAGCCGCCTGCTCGACTGGCAGGACAATCGTGCCTGACACGCCAAAAGGAGCTGCCGGCTACACCAGAACCACTTACCCGACACTCCTGAATCACCTGCCTGGCATGCCAGAACCACCTCTCACACGTTCCAGAAGCACGTGCCGGACATGCCGGTACGACCGATCGGACAGAACGGAACCACCTGCCAGACACGCCGGAACCACCTGCTGAACACGCCACAGCCACCTGCTCGACTCGCCGGATCCACCGGCCGGACAGGCCAATATCAACTGCTGGCTATGCCAGAACCACCTGGGGGACAGTCCGGAATCACCTGCCAGCCATGGCGGAACCACCTCTCAGACGTACAAGAACCACGTGCCGGACAAGCTGGAAACACTTACTGGACAGACTGGAACCACCTGCCGGCCACGCCTGAACCACCTGCCGAGCACGATGGAACCACCTGCCGGACACGCCAAAATCACCTGCGGGGTACACCAGAACCACTTGGAGAACTCTCCGGGATGACCTGCCGGGCATGCTGGAACCACCTCTCAGACGTACCAGAAGCACGTGGCGGACACCCCAGCACCACCTGCCGGACAGACCGCAACCACCTGCCGGACAGGCCGGAACCACCGGCTCGACCCGCCGGAACCACCGCCGGACATGCAAAATCACCTGCCGGCTACGCCAGAACCACTTGGCGAACACTCCGGAATCACCTGCCGGGCATGCCGGAACCACCTCTCAGACATGCCAGAACCACGTGCCAATGACCCCGGAAGCACCTGCCGAGCACGCCGGAACCACCTGCTCGACTCGCCAGAACCACCTGCCGGACACGCCAAAATCACCTGCCGGCTACGCCACAACCTCTCGGCAGGCACTCCGGTATCAGCTGTCGGGCATGCCGGAACCACCTCTCAGAGGTGCCAGAACCACATGCCGGAGAGAGTGGAAGCAACTGCCGAACTCGCCGGAAACATCTGCTGGACATGCCGTAACCATCTGCCTGACAGTCCAAAATCATATGCCGGCTATGCCAAAACCACTTGGTGGACACTCCAGAATCACCTGGAGGGCATGACGGAACCACGTCATGGACAGACTGCAAACACCTGCCGGACACGGCACAACCACCTTCTCGACTCGCCAGAACCACCTGCCGCACACGCCAAAATCACCTGCCAGGTATGCCAGAACCACTTTGAGGACACTCCGAAATCATCTGCCGGACATGCCAGAACCAGCTCTCAGACACACCAGAACCACATGCCGGACACGCCGGAAGCACCTGCTGAGCATGCCTGAGCCACCTGCTCGACTCGCACGACCCACGTGCTGGACACGCCAAAATGAACTTTCGGCTACACCAGAACCACTTACCCGACACTACAGAAACACCTGCCTGGCATGCCAGAACCACCTCTCACAAGTTCCAGAAGCACGTGCCGGACATGCCGGAACGACCTATCGGACAGAACGGAACCACCTGCCAGACACGCCGGAACCACCTGCTGAACACGCCACAGCCACCTGCACCACTCGCCGGATCCACCGGCCGGACAGGCCAATATCAACTGCTGGCTATGCCAGAACCACCTGGGGGACAGTCCGGAATCACCTGCCAGCCATGGCGGAACCAACTCTCAGACGTACAAGAACCACGTGCCGGACAAGCTGGAAACACTTACTGGACAGACTGGAACCACCTGCCGGCCACGCCTGAACCACCTGCCGAGCACGATGGAACCACCTGCCGGACACGCCAAAATCACCTGCGGGGTACACCAGAACCACTTGGAGAACTCTCCGGGATGACCTGCCGGGCATGCTGGAACCACCTCTCAGACGTACCAGAAGCACGTGGCGGACACCCCAGCACCACCTGCCGGACAGACCGCAACCACCTGCCAGACAGGCCGGAACCACCAGCTCGACCCGCCGGAACCACCGCCGGACATGCAAAATCACCTGCCGGCTACGCCAGAACCACTTGGCGAACACTCTGGAATCATCTGCCGGGCATGCCGGAACCACCTCTCAGACATGCCAGAACCACGTGCCAGTGACCCCGGAAGCACCTGCCGAGCACGCCGGAACCAACTGCTCGACTCGCCAGAACCACCTGCCGGACACGCCAAAATCACCTGCCGGCTACGCCACAACCACTCGGCAGGCACTCCGGTATCAGCTGCCGGGCATGCCGGAACCACCTCTCAGAGGTGCCAGAACCACATGCCGGACAGACTGGAAGCAACTGCCGAACTCGCCGGAAACACCTGCTGTACATGCCGGAACCACCTGCCTGACAGTCCAAAATCATATGGGGGCTTTGCCAAAACCACTTGGTGGACACTCCAGAAACACATGGAGGGCATGCCGGAACCACGTCGTGGACAGACTGCAAACACCTGCCGGACACGACAGAACCACCTTCTCGACTCGCCAGAACCACCTGCCGGACACGCCAAAATCACCTGCCGGCTACGCCACAACCAGTTGGTGAACACTTCGGAATCACCTGCCGCGCTTGCCGGAACCACCTGCCGGTCACGCCAAAATCACCTGCTGGCTACTCCAGAACCACTCAGCAGAGACTCCGGAACCACCTTCAAGACTGACCGGAATCACCTGCCGGACACGCCGGGACCACCTGCTTGACTCGCGAGAACCACCTGCCGGACATGCCAAAATCACCAGCCGGCTACTCCACAATCACTTGTCGGACACTCCAGAATCACCTGCCGGGCATGTTGGAACCACCTCTCAGAGGTGCCACAACAACATGCTGGAGACTGCAGAAGCACCTGCTGAGAAGGCCGGAAGTTCCTGATCCACTCCACAGAACCACATGCTGGACACGCCAAAATCACCTGCCGGCTACGCCACAACCAGTTGGTGAACACTTCGGAATCAACTGCCGGGCTTGCTGGAAGCACCTGCCGGTCACGCCAATATCACCTGCCAGCTACGCCGGAACCGCTTGGCGGACACTCCGGAAACACCTGTCGGGCCTGCCAGAACCACATCTCAGACGTGCCAGAACCATGTGCCCGAGATGCCGGAACCACACCCCGAACAGACTGAAACCACCTGCCAGACCCGCCCGAACCAACTGCCGAGCACACTGGAACCACCTGCTCGACTCGCCGGAACCACCTACCTGACACGCAAAAACCACCGGCCGGGTATGCCTGAACCACTTGGTGGTCACTCCGTAATCATCTGCCAGACATGACAGATGCAGCTCTCAGACACACCAGAACAACCTGCCGGAGACGCCAGAAGCACCTGCTGAGCATGCCTGAGCCACGTGCTCGACTCGCAAGAAACACCTGCCACACACGCCAAAATCACCTGCCTGCTACACCAGAAGCACTTGGCAGACAAGCCGGAATCACGTGAAGGGCATGCCGTCACAATCTCTCAGACGTGCCAGAACCTCGTGCCGGACACCCCAGAACACCCTGCCGGACAGACCGGAACCACCTGCCGGACACGCCGGAACCACCGGCGCGACTCGCCGGAACCACCCCCGGACATGCAAAAACACCTGCCGGCTACGCCAGAAACACTTGGCGAACACACCGGAATCACCTGCCGGGCCTGTCGGAAGCACCTCTCAGACATGTCAGAACCACGTGCCAAGGACACCGGAAGCACCTGCCGAGCACGCCGGAACCACCTGCTCGACTCGCCAGAACCACCTGCCGCACACGCCAAAATCACCTGCCAGGTATGCCAGAACCACTTTGTGGACACTCCGAAATCATCTGCCGGACATGCCAGAACCAGCTCTCAGACACACCAGAACCACATGCCGGACACGCCGGAAGCACCTGCTGAGCATGCCTGAGCCACCTGCTCGACTCGCAAGAAACACCTGCCGGACACGCCAAAATCACCTGCCGAGTACGCCAGAACCACTTGGCGGACACTCCGGGATCACAGGTCGGGCATGTCGGAACCACCTCTCAGACTTGCCAGAACCATGTTCCGGACACGCCGGTACCACCTGCCGAGTATGCCGGAACCACCTGATCCACTCCCGAGGACCACCTGCTGGACACGCCAGAATCACCTGCTGGCTATGCCAGAACCACTCGGCAGACACTCCGGAATAACCTGCCGGGCATGCCGGAACCACCTCTTAGACATGCCAGAAGGACGTGTCGGACACGCCGGAAACACCTACCGGACAGACCGGAACCACCTGCCAGACATCCCGGAACCACCTCCCGAGCACGCCGGAGCCGCCTGCTCGATAGGCTGGAGCCACCTGCCAGACAGGCCAAAATCAACAGCTGGCTATGCGAGAACCATCTGGCGGACAGTCCGGAATCACCTGCCGGGCATGCAGGAACCACCTCTCAGATGTAACGGAACCACGAGCCGGACACGCTGGAACCACGTCCTGGGCAGTCTGGAACCACCTACCGAGCACTCTGGAACCACCTGCTCGACTCGCACGACCCACGTGCTGGACACGCCAAAATGAACTTTCGGCTGCACCAGAACCACTTACCCGACACTCCAGAATCACCTGCCTGGCATGCCAGAACCACCTCTCACACGTTCCAGAAGCACGTGCCGGACATGCCGGAACGACCTATCGGACAGAACGGAACCACCTGCCAGACACGCCGGAACCACCTGCTGAACACGCCACAGCCACCTGCTCGACTCGCCGGATCCACCGGCCGGACAGGCCAATATCAACTGCTGGCTATGCCAGAACCACCTGGGGGACAGTCCGGAATCACCTGCCAGCCATGGCGGAACCACCTCTCAGACGTACAAGAACCACGTGCCGGACAAGCTGGAAACACTTACTGGACAGACTGGAACCACCTGCCGGCCACGCCTGAACCACGTGCCAAGCACGACGGAACCACCTGCTGGACACGTCAAAATCACCTGCGGGGTACACCAGAACCACTTGGAGAACTCTCCGGGATGACCTGCCGGGCATGCTGGAACCACCTCTCAGACGTACCAGAAGCACGTGGCGGACACCCCAGCACCACCTGCCGGACAGACCGCAACCACCTGCCGGACAGACCGCAACCATTGGCTCGACCCGCCGGAACCACCGCCGGACATGCAAACTCACCTACCGGCTACGCCAGAACCACTTGGCGAACTCTCCGGAATCACCTGCCGGGCATGCCGGAACCAACTCTCAGACATGCCAGAACCACGTGCCAATGACCCCAGAATCACCTGCCGAGCACGCTGGAACCACCTGCTCGACTCGCCAGAACCACCTGCCGGACACGCCAAAATCACCAGCCGGCTACTCCACAACCACTTGTCGGACACTCCAGAATCACCTGCCGTTCATGTTGGAACCAGCTCTCAGAGGTGCCACAACAACATGCTGGAGACTGCGGAAGCACCTGCTGAGAAGGCCGGAAGTTCCTGATCCACTCCACAGAACCACCTGCTGGACACGCCAAAATCACCTGCCGGCTACGCCACAACCAGTTGGTGAACACTTCGGAATCAACTTCCGGGCTTCCTGGAAGCACCTGCCGGTCACGCCAATATCAACTGCCAGCTACGCCAGAACCGCTTGGCGGACACTCCGGAAACACCTGTCGGGCCTGCCAGAACCACATCTCAGACGTGCCAGAACCATGTGCCCGAGATGCCGGAACCACACCCCGAACAGACGGAAACCACCTGCCAGACCCGCCTGAACCACCTGCCGAGCACACTGGAACCACCTGCTCGACTCGCCGGAACCACCTACCTGACACGCAAAAACCACCGGCCGGGTATGCCAGAACCACTTGGTGGTCACTCCGGAATCATCTGCCAGACATGCCAGAAGCAGCTCTCAGACACACCAGAACAACCTGCCGGAGACGCCAGAAGCACCTGCTGAGCATGCCTGAGCCACGTGCTCGATTCACAAGAAACACCTGCCGCACACGTCAAAATCACCTGCCTGCTACACCAGAAGCACTTGGCAGACAAGCCGGAATCACGTGAAGGGCATGCCGTCACAATCTCTCAGACGTGCCAGAACCTCGTGCCGGACACCCCAGAACACCCTGCCGGACAGACCGGAACCACCTGCCGGACACGCCGGAACCACCGGCGCGACTCGCCGCAACCACCCCCGGACATGCAAAATCACCTGCCGGCTACGCCAGTAACACTTGGCGAACACACCGGAATCACCTGCCGGGCATGTCGGAAGCACCTCTCAGACATGTCAGAACCACGTGCCAAGGACACCGGAAGCACCTGCCGAGCACGCCGGAACCACCTGCTCGACTCGCCAGAACCACCTGCCGCACACGCCAAAATCACCTGCCAGGTATGCCAGAACCACTTTGTGGACACTCCGAAATCATCTGCCGGACATGCCAGAACCAGCTCTCAGACACCCCAGAACCACATGCCGGACACCACGGAAGCACCTGCTGAGCATGCCTGAGCCACCTGCTCGACTCGCAAGAAACACCTGCCAGACACGCCAAAATCACCTGCCGAGTACGCCAGAACCACTTGGCGGACACTCCGGAATCACAGGTCGGGCATGTCGGAAGCACCTCTCAGACTTTCCAGAAACATGTTCCGGAAACGACGGTACCACCTGCCGAGTATGCCGGAACCACCTGATCCACTCCCGAGGACCACCTGCTGGACACGCCAGAATCACCTGCTGGCTACGCCAGAACCACTCGGCAGACACTCCGGAATAAGCTGCCGGGCATGCCGGAACCACCTCTTAGACATGCCAGAAGGACGTGTCGGACACGCCGGAAACACCTACCGGACAGACCGGAACCACCTGCCAGACATCCCGAAACCACCTGCCGAGCACGCCGGAGCCGCCTGCTCGATAGGCCGGAACCACATGCCAGACAGGCCAAAATCAACAGCTGGCTATGCCTGAACCACCTGGCGGACAGTCCAAAATCACCTTCCTGGCATGCAGGAACCACCTCTCAGACGTAACAGAACCACGTTCCGGACACGCTGGAACCACATCCTGGACAGACTGGAACCACCTGCCGAGCTCGCCGGAACCACCTGCTCGACTGGCAGGACAATCGTGCCGGACACGCCAAAAGGAACTGCCGGCTACACCAGAACCACTTAACCGACACTCCAGAATCACCTGCCTGGCATGCCAGAACCACCTCTCAGACGTGCCAGAAGCACGTGCCGGACATGCCGGAATGACCTACGGGACAGACCGGAACCACCTGCCTGACATGCCCGAACCACCTGCCGAGCACGCCAGAGCCACCTGCTCCCCTTGCCGGAACCACCTGCCAGACAGGCCAAAATCAACAGCTGGCTGTGCGAGAACCACCTGGGGGACAGTCCGGAATCACCTGCCAGCCATGGCGGAACCACCTCTCAGACGTACCAGAACCACGTGCCGGACAATCTGGAAACACGTACTGGACAGACTGGAACCACCTGCCGGCCACGCCTGAACCACCTGCCGAGCACGACAGAACCACCTGCCGGACACGCCAAAATCACCTGCGGGCTACTCCACAACCACTTGGAGGACTCTCCGGGATGACCTGCCGGGCATGCTGGAACCACCTCTCAGACGCGCCAGAACCATGTGGCAGAGAGTCCGGAATCACCTGTTGGGCAAGTGGAACCACCTCTGAGATGTACCAGAACCAACTGCCGGACACGCCAAAATCACCTGCCGGCTACGCCAGAACCACTTGGCGGACACTCCGGAATCAGCTGCCAGGCATGCCAGCACAACCACTCAGAAGTGCCAGAAGCACGTGCCGGACAGGCTGTAACCATCTCCCGGACAGACTGGAACCACAGGAAACACTCGCCGGAACCACCTGCTTGACTCACCGGTCCCACCTGCAGGACACACCAAAATCACCTGCCCGCTACACCAGAACCACTTGGGGCACAAGCCGGAATCACGTGAAGGGCATGCCGGCACAACCTCACAGACGTGCCAGAACCTCCTGCCGGACACCTCAGAACCACCTGCCAGACAGACTGCAACCACCTGCCGGACACGCGGGAACCACAGGCTCGACCCGCCGGAACCCCTGCCAGACATGCAAAATCACCTGCCGGCTACACCAGAACCACTTGGCAAACACTCCAGAATCACCTGCCTGGCATGCCAGAACCACCTCTCACACGTTCCAGAAGCATGTGCCGGACATGCCTGAACGACGTATCGGACAGAACGGAACCACCTGCCAGACACGCCGGAACCACCTGCTGAACACGCCACAGCCACCTGCTCGACTCGCCGGATCCACCGGCCGGACAGGCCAATATCAACTGCTGGCTATGCCAGAACCACCTGGGGGACAGTCCGGAATCACCTGCCAGCCATGGCGGAACCACCTCTCAGACGTACAAGAACCACGTGCCGGACAAGCTGGAAACACTTACTGGACAGACTGGAACCACCTGCCGGCCACGCCTGAACCACCTGCCGAGCACGATGGAACCACCTGCCGGACACGCCAAAATCACCTGCGGGGTACACCAGAACCACTTGGAGAACTCTCCGGGATGACCTGCCGGGCATGCTGGAACCACCTCTCAGACGTACCAGAAGCACGTGGCGGACACCCCAGCACCACCTGCCGGACAGACCGCAACCACCTGCCGGACAGGCCGGAACCACCGGCTCGACCCGCCGGAACCACCGCCGGACATGCAAAATCACCTGCCGGCTACGCCAGAAACACTTGGCGAACACACCGGAATCACCTGCCGGGCATGTCGGAAGCACCTCTCAGACATGTCAGAACCACGTGCCAAGGACACCGGAAGCACCTGCCGAGCACGCCGGAACCACCTGCTCGACTCGCCAGAACCACCTGCCGCACACGCCAAAATCACCTGCCAGGTATGCCAGAACCACATTGTGGACACTCAGAAATCATCTGCTGGACATGCCAGAACCAGCTCTCAGACACACCAGAACCACATGCCGGACACGCCGGAAGCACCTGCTGAGCATGCCTGAGCCACCTGCTCGACTCGCAAGAAACACCTGCCGGACACGCCAAAATCACCTGCCGAGTACGCCAGAACCACTTGGCGGACACTCCGGAATCACAGGTCGGGCATGCCGGAACCACCTCTCAGACTTGCCAGAACCATGTTCCGGACACGCCGGTACCACCTGCCGAGTATGCCGGAACCACCTGATCCACTCCCGAGGACCACCTGCTGGACACGCCAAAATCACCTGCTGGCTACGCCAGAACCACTCGGCAGACACTCCGGAATAAGCTTCCGGGCATGCCGGAACCACCTCTTAGACATGCCAGAAGGACGTGTCGGACACGCCGGAAACACCTACCAGACAGACCGGAACCACCTGCCAGACATCCGGGAACCACCTGCCGAGCACGCCGGAGCCGCTTGCTCGATAGGCCGAAACCACCTGCCAGACAGGCCAAAATCAACAGCTGGCTATGCCTGAACCACCTGGCGGACAGTCCAAAATCACCTGCCTGGCATGCAGGAACCACCTCTCAGACGTAACAGAACCACATTCCGGACACGCTGGAACCACATCCTGGACAGACTGGAACCACCTGCCGAGCTCGCCGGAGCCACCTGCTCGACTGGCAGGACAATCGTGCCGGACACGCCAAAAGGGACTGCCGGCTACACCAGAACCACTTAACCGACACTCCAGAATCACCTGCCTGGCATGCCAGAACCACCTCTCAGACGTGCCAGAAGCACGTGCCGGACATGCCGGAACGACCTACGGGACAGACCGGAACCACCTGCCTGACATGCCCGAACCACCTGCCGAGCACGCCAGAGCCACCTGCTCCCCTTGCCGGAACCACCTGCCAGACAGGCCAAAATCAACAGCTGGCTGTGCGAGAACCACCTGGGGGACAGTCCGGAATCACCTGCCAGCCATGGCGGAACCACCTCTCAGACGTACCAGAACCACGTGCCGGACAATCTGGAAACACGTACTGGACAGACTGGAACCACCTGCCGGCCACGCCTGAACCACCTGCCGAGCACGACGGAACCACCTGCCGGACACGCCAAAATCACCTGCGGGCTACTCCACAACCACTTGGAGGACTCTCCGGGATGACCTGCCGGGCATGCTGGAACCACCTCTCAGACGCGCCAGAACCATGTGGCAGAGAGTCCGGAATCACCTTTTGGGCATGTGGAACCACCTCTGAGACGTACCAGAACCACCTGCCGGACACGCCAAAATCACCTGCCGGCTACGCCAGAACCACTTGGCGGACACTCCGGAATCACCTGCCGGGCATGCCAGCACAACCTCTCAGAAGTGCCAGAAGCACGTGCCGGACAGGCCGGAACCATCTCCCGGACAGACTGGAACCACAGGAAACACTCGCCGGAACCACCTGCTTGACTCACCGGTCCCACCTGCAGGACACACCAAAATCACCTGCCCGCTACACCAGAACCACATGGGGCACAAGCCGGAATCATGTGAAGGGCATGCCGGCACAACCTGAAGACGTGCCAGAACCTCCTGCCGGACACCTCAGAACCACCTGCCAGACAGACTGCAACCACCTGCCGGACACGCGGGAACCACAGTCTCGACCCGCCGGAACCACTGCCACACATGCAAAATCACCTGCCGGCTACACCAGAACCACTTGGCAAACACTCCGGAATCACCTGCCGGGCATGCCGGAACCACCTCTCAGACATGCCAGAACCACGTGCCAATGACACCAGAAGCACCTGCCGAGCATGCCGGAACCACCTGCTCGACTCGCCAGAACCACCTGCCAGTCATGCAAAAATCACCTGCCGGCTTCGCCACAACCAGTTGGTGAACACTTCCCCATCACCTGCCGGGCTTGCTGGAACCACCTGCCGGTCATGTCATGTCCACTCCCGAGGACCACCTGCTGGACCGCCAAAATCACCTGCTGGCTACGCCAGAACCACTCGGCAGACACTCCGGAATAACCTGCCGGGCATGCCGGAACCACCTCTTAGACATGCCAGAAGGACGTGTCGGACACGCCGGAAACACCTACCGGACAGACCGGAACCACCTGCCAGACATCCCGGAACCACTTGCCGAGCACGCCGGAGCCGCCTGCTCGATAGGCCGGAACCACCTGCCAGACAGACCAAAATCAACAGCTGGCTATGCTAGAACCACCTGGCGGACAGTCAAAAATCACCTGCCTGGCATGCAGGAACCACCTCTCAGACGTAACACAACCACGTTCCGGACACGCTGGAACCACATCCTGGACAGACTGGAACCACCTGCCAAGCCCACCGGAACCACCTGCTCGACTGGCAGGACAATCGTGCCTGACACGCCAAAAGGAGCTGCCGGCTACACCAGAACCACTTAACCGACACTCCAGAATAACCTGCCGGGCATGCCGGAACCACCTCTTAGACATGCCTGAAGGACGTGTCGGACACGCCGGAAACACCTACCGGACAGACCGGAACCACCTGCCAGACATCCCGGAACCACTTGCCGAGCACGCCGGAGCCGCCTGCTCGATAGGCCGGAACCACCTGCCAGACAGGCCAAAATCAACAGCTGGCTATGCGAGAACCATCTGGGGGACAGTCCGGAATCACCTGCCAGCCATGGCGGAACCACCTCTCAGACGTACCAGAACCACGTGCCGGACACGCCAAAATCACCTGCGGGCTACTCCACAACCACTTGGAGGACTCTCCGGGATGACCTGCCGGGCATGCTGGAACCACCTCTCAGACGCGCCAGAACCATGTGGCAGAGAGTCCAGAATCACCTGTTGGGCATGTGGAACCACCTCTGAGACGTACCAGAACCACCTGCCGGACACGCCAAAATCACCTGCCAGCTACGCCAGAACCACTTGGCGGACACTCCGGAATCACCTGCCGGGCATGCCAGCACAACCTCTCAGAAGTGCCAGAAGCACGTGCCGGACAGGCCGGAACCATATCCCGGACAGACTGGAACCACAGGAAACACTCGCCGGAACCACCTGCTTGACTCACCGGTCCCACCTGCAGGACACACCAAAATCACCTGCCCGCTACACCAGAACCACTTTGGGGACAAGCCGGAATCACGTGAAGGGCATGCCGGCACAACCTCACAGACGTGCCAGAACCTCCTGCCGGACACCTCAGAACCACCTGCCAGACAGACTGCAACCACCTGCCGGACACGCGGGAACCACAGGCTCGACCCGCCGGAACCCCTGCCAGACATGCAAAATCACCTGCCGGCTACACCAGAACCACTTGGCAAACACTCTGGAATCACCTGCTGGGCATGCCAGAACCACCTCTCACACGTTCCAGAAGCACGTGCCGGACATGCCTGAACGACCTATCGGAGAGAACGGAACCACCTGCCAGACACGCCGGAACCACCTGCTGAACACGCCACAGCCACCTGCTCGACTCGCCGGATCCACCGGCCGGACAGGCCAATATCAACTGCTGGCTATGCCAGAACCACCTGGGGGACAGTCCGGAATCACCTGCCAGCCATGGCGGAACCACCTCTCAGACGTACAAGAACCACGTGCCGGACAATCTGGAAACACGTCCTGGACAGACTGGAACCACCTGCCGGCCACGACTGAACCACCTGCCGAGCACGATGGAACCACCTGCCGGACACGCCAAAATCACCTGCGGGGTACACCAGAACCACTTGGAGAACTCTCCGGGATGACCTGCCGGGCATGCTGGAACCACCTCTCAGACGTACCAGAAGCACGTGGCGGACACCCCAGCACCACCTGCCGGACAGACCGCAACCACCTGCCGGACAGGCCGGAACCACTGGCTCGACCCGCTGGAACCACCGCCGGACATGCAAAATCACCTGCCGGCTACGCCAGAACCACTTGGCGAACACTCCGGTATCACCTGCCGGGCATGCCGGAACCACCTCTCAGACATGCCAGAACCACGTGCCAATGACCCCGGAAGCACCTGCCGAGCACGACGGAACCACCTGCTCGGCTCGCCAGAACCACCTGCCGGACACGCCAAAATCACCTGCCGGCTACGCCAGAACCACTTGGCGAACACTCCGGAATCACCTGCCGGGCATGCCGGAACCATCTCTCAGAGGTGCCAGAACCACATGCCGGAGAGACTGGAAGCAACTGCCGAACTCGCCGGAAACAACTGCTGGACATGCCGGAACCACCTGCCTGACAGTCCAAAATCATATGCCGGCTATGCCAAAACCACTTGGTGGACACTCCAGAATCACCTGGAGGGCATGCCGGAACCACGTCATGGACAGAATGCAAACACCTGACGGACACGCCAGAACCACCTTCTCGACTCGCCAGAACCACCTGCCGGACACGCCAAAATCACCTGCCGGCTACGCCACAACCAGTTGGTGAACACTTCGGAATCACCTGCCGCGCTTGCCAGAACCACCTGCCGGTCACGCCAAAATCACCTGCCGGCTACGCCAGAACCACTCGGCAGAGACTCCGGAACCACTTCCAGGACAGACCGGAATCACCTGCCGGACACGCCGGAACCACCTGCTCGACTCGCCAGAACCACCTGCCGGACACGCCAAAATCACCTGCCGGCTACGCCAGAACCACTGGGCAGAGACTCCGGAACCACCTCCAGGACAGACCGGAATCACCTGCCGGACACGCCGGGACCACCTGCTTGACTCGCCAGAACCACCTGCCGGACACGCCAAACTCACCAGCCGGCTAATCCACAACCACTTGTCGGACACTCCAGAATCACCTGCCGGGCATGTTGGAACCACCTCTCAGAGGTGCCACAACAACATGCTGGAGACTGCGGAAGCACCTGCTGAGAAGGCCGGAACCACCTGATCCACTCCCGAGGACCACCTGCTGGACACGCCAAAATCACCTGCTGGCTACGCCAGAACCACTCGGCAGACACTCCGGAATCACAGGTCGGGCGTGCCGGAACCACCTCTCAGACTTGCCAGAACCATGTTCCGGACACGCCGGTACCACCTGCCGAGTATGCCGGAACCACCTGATCCACTCCCGAGGACCACCTGCTGGACACGCCAAAATCACCTGCTGGCTATGCCGGAACCACTCGGCAGACACTCCGGAATAAGCTGCCGGGCATGCCGGAACCACCTCTTAGACATGCCAGAAGGACGTGTCGGACACGCCGGAAACACCTACCGGACAGACCGGAACCACCTGCCAGACATCCCGGAACCACATGCCGAGCACGCCGGAGCCGCCTGCTCGATAGGCCGGAACCACCTGCCAGACAGGCCAAAATCAACAGCTGGCTATGCTAGAACCACGTGGCGGACAGTCCAAAATCACCTGCCTGGCATGCAGGAACCACCTCTCAAACGTAACACAACCACGTTCCGGACACGCTGGAACCACATCCTGGACAGACTGGAACCACCTGCCGAGCTCGCCGGAACCACCTGCTCGACTGGCAGGACAATCGTGCCGGACACGCCAAAAGGAACTGCCGGCTACACCAGAACCACTTAACCGACACTCCAGAATCACCTGCCTGGCATGCCAGAACCACCTCTCAGACGTGCCAGAAGCACGTGCCGGACATGCCGGAACGACCTACGGGACAGACCGGAACCACCTGCCTGACATGCCCGAACCACCTGCCGAGCACGCCAGAGCCACCTGCTCCCCTTGCCGGAACCACCTGCCAGACAGGCCAAAATCAACAGCTGGCTGTGCGAGAACCACCTGGGGGACAGTCCGGAATCACCTGCCAGCCATGGCGGAACCACCTCTCAGACGTACCAGAACCACGTGCCGGACAATCTGGAAACACGTACTGGACAGACTGGAACCACCTGCCGGCCACGCCTGAACCACCTGCCGAGCACGATGGAACCACCTGCCGGACACGCCAAAATCACCTGCGGGCTACTCCACAACCACTTGGAGGACTCTCCGGGATGACCTGCCGGGCATGCTGGAACCACCTCTCAGACGCGCCAGAACCATGTGGCAGAGAGTCCGGAATCACCTGTTGGGCAAGTGGAACCACCTCTGAGACGTACCAGAACCAACTGCCGGACACGCCAAAATCACCTGCCGGCTACGCCAGAACCACTTGGCGGACACTCCGGAATCACCTGCCGGGCATGCCAGCACAACCTCTCAGAAGTGCCAGAAGCACGTGCCGGACAGGCTGGAACCATCTCCCGGACAGACTGGAACCACAGGAAACACTCGCCAGAACCACCTGCTTGACTCACCGGTCCCACCTGCAGGACACACCAAAATCACCTGCCCGCTACACCAGAACCAATTGGGGCACAAGCCGGAATCACGTGAAGGGCATGCCGGCACAACCTCACAGACGTGCCAGAACCTCCTGCCGGACACCTCAGAACCACCTGCCAGACAGACTGCAACCACCTGCCGGACACGCGGGAACCACCGGCTCGACCCGCCGGAACCCCTGCCAGACATGCAAAATCACCTGCCGGCTACACCAGAACCACTTGGCAAACACTCCAGAATCACCTGCCTGGCATGCCAGAACCACCTCTCACACGTTCCAGAAGCACGTGCCGGACATGCCTGAACGACCTATCGGAGAGAACGGAACCACCTGCCAGACACGCCGGAACCACCTGCTGAACACGCCACAGCCACCTGCTCGACTCGCCGGATCCACCGGCCGGACAGGCCAATATCATCTGCTGGCTATGCCAGAACCACCTGGGGGACAGTCCGGAATCACCTGCCAGCCATGGCGGAACCACCTCTCAGACGTACAAGAACCACGTGCCGGACAAGCTGGAAACACTTACTGGACAGACTGGAACCACCTGCCGGCCACGCCTGAACCACCTGCCGAGCACGATGGAACCACCTGCCGGACACGCCAAAATCACCTGCGGGGTACACCAGAACCACTTGGAGAACTCTCCGGGATGACCTGCCGGGCATGCTGGAACCACCTCTCAGACGTACCAGAAGCACGTGGCGGACACCCCAGCACCACCTGCCGGACAGACCGCAACCACCTGCCGGACAGGCCGGAACCACCGGCTCGACCCGCCGGAACCACCGCCGGACATGCAAAATCACCTGCCGGCTATGCCAGAACCACTTGGCGAACACTCCGGAATCACCTGCCGGGCATGCCGGAACCACCTCTCAGACATGCCAGAACCACGTGCCAATGACCCCGGAAGCACCTGCCGAGCACGCCGGAACCACCTGCTCGGCTCGCCAGAACCACCTGCCGGACACGCCAAAATCACCTGCCGGCTACGCCACAACCTCTCGGCAGGCACTCCGGTATCAGCTGCCGGGCATGCCGGAAGCATCTCTCAGAGGTGCCAGAACCACATGCCGGAGAGACTGGAAGCAACTGCCGAACTCGCCGGAAACACCTGCTGGACATGCCGGAACCACCTGCCTGACAGTCCAAAATCATATGCCGGCTATGCCAAAACCACTTGGTGGACACTCCAGAATCACCTGGAGGGCATGCCGGAACCACGTCATGGACAGACTGCAAACACCTGCCGGACACGCCAGAACCACCTTCTCGACTCGCCAGAACCACCTGCCGGACACGCCAAAATCACCTGCCGGCTACGCCACAACCAGTTGGTGAACACTTCGGAATCACCTGCCGCGCTTGCCAGAACCACCTGCCGGTCACGCCAAAATCACCTGCCGGCTACGCCAGAACCACTCGGCAGAGACTCCGGAACCACCTCCAGGACAGACCGGAATCACCTGCCGGACACGCCGGAACCACCTGCTCGACTCGCCAGAACCACCTGCCGGACACGCCAAAATCACCTGCCGGCTACGCCAGAACCACTTGTCGGACACTCCAGAATCACCTGCCGGGCATGTTGGAACCACCTCTCAGAGGTGCCACAACAACATGCTGGAGACTGCGGAAGCACCTGCTGAGAAGGCCGGAAGTTCCTGATCCACTCCACAGAACCACCTGCTGGACACGCCAAAATCACCTGCCGGCTACGCCACAACCAGTTGGTGAACACTTCGGAATCAACTGCCGGGCTTGCTGGAAGCACCTGCCGGTCATGCCAATATCACCTGCCAGCTACGCCAGAACCGCTTGGCGGACACTCCGGAAACACCTGTCGGGCCTGCCAGAACCACATCTCAGACGTGCCAGAACCATGTGCCCGAGATGCCGGAACCACACCCCGAACAGACTGAAACCACCTGCCAGACGCGCCTGAACCACCTGCCGAGCGCACTGGAACCACCTGCTCGACTCGCCGGAACCACCTACCTGACACGCAAAAACCACCGGCCGGGTATGCCAGAACCACTTGGTGGTCACTCCGGAATCATCTGCCAGACATGCCAGAAGCAGCTCTCAGACACACCAGAACAACCTGCCAGAGACGCCAGAAGCACCTGCTGAGCATGCCTGAGCCACCTGCTCGACTCGCAAGAAACACCTGCCAGACACGCCAAAATCACCTGCCTGCTACACCAGAAGCACTTGGCAGACAAGCCAGAATCACGAGAAGGGCATGCCGTCACAATCTCTCAGACGTGCCAGAACCTCGTGCCGGACACCCCAGAACACCCTGCCGGACACACCGGAACCACCTGCCGGACACGCCGGAACCACCGGGGCGACTCGCCGGAACCACCCCCGGACATGCAAAATCACCTGCCGGCTACGCCAGAAACACTTGGCGAACACACCGGAATCACCTGCCGGGCATGTCGGAAGCACCTCTCAGACATGTCAGAACCACGTGCCAAGGACACCGGAAGCACCTGCCGAGCACGCCGGAACCACCTGCTCGACTCGCCAGAACCACCTGCCGCACACGCCAAAATCACCTGCCAGGTATGCCAGAACCACTTTGTGGACACTCCGAAATCATCTGCCGGACATGCCAGAACCAGCTCTCAGACACACCAGAACCACATGCCGGACACGCCGGAAGCACCTGCTGAGCATGCCTGAGCCACCTGCTCGACTCGCAAGAAACACCTGCCGGACACGCCAAAATCACCTGCCGAGTACGCCAGAACCACTTGGCGGACACTCCGGAATCACAGGTCGGGCATGCCGGAACCACCTCTCAGACTTGCCAGAACCATGTTCCGGACACGCCGGTACCACCTGCCGAGTATGCCGGAACCACCTGATCCACTCCCGAGGACCACCTGCTGGACACGCCAAAATCGCCTGCTGGCTACGCCAGAACCACTCGGCAGACACTCCGGAATAAGCTGCCGGGCATGCCGGAACCACCTCTTAGACATGCCAGAAGGACGTGTCGGACACGCCGGAAACACCTACCGGACAGACCGGAACCACCTGCCAGACATCCTGGAACCACATGCCGAGCACGCCGGAGCCGCCTGCTCGATAGGCCGGAACCACCTGCCAGACAGGCCAAAATCAACAGCTGGCTATGCGAGAACCACCTGGCGGACAGTCCAAAATCACCTGCCTGACATGCAGGAACCACCTCTCAGACGTAACAGAACCACGTTCCGGACACACTGGAACCACATCCTGGACAGAGTGGAACCACCTGCCGGCCACGCCTGAACCACCTGCCGAGCACGACGGAACCACCTGCCGGACACGCCAAAATCACCTGCGGGCTACTCCACAACCACTTGGAGGACTCTCCGGGATGACCTGCCGGGCATGCTGGAACCACCTCTCAGACGCGCCAGAACCATGTGGCAGAGAGTCCGGAATCACCTGTTGGGCAAGTGGAACCACCTCTGAGACGTACCAGAACCAACTGCCGGACACGCCAAAATCACCTGCCGGCTATGCCAGAACCACTTGGCGGACACTCCGGAATCACCTGCCGGGCATGCCAGCACAACCTCTCAGAAGTGCCAGAAGCACATGCCGGACAGGCCGGAACCATCTCCCGGACAGACTGGAACCACAGGAAACACTCGCCGGAACCACCTGCTTGACTCACCGGTCCCACCTGCAGGACACACCAAAATCACCTGCCCGCTACACCAGAACCACTTGGGGCACAAGCCGGAATCACGTGAAGGGCATGCCGGCACAACCTCACAGACGTGCCAGAACCTCCTGCCGGACACCTCAGAAACACCTGCCAGACAGACTGCAACCACCTGCCGTACACGCGGGAACCACCGGCTCGACCCGCCGGAACCCCTGCCAGACATGCAAAATCACCTGCCGGCTACACCAGAACCACTTGGCAAGCACTCCAGAATCACCTGCCTGGCATGCCAGAACCACCTCTCACACGTTCCAGAAGCACGTGCCGGACATGCCTGAACGACCTATCGGAGAGAACGGAACCACCTGCCAGACACGCCCGAACCACCTGCTGAACACGCCACAGCCACCTGCTCGACTCGCCGGATCCACCGGCCGGACAGGCCAATATCAACTGCTGGCTATGCCAGAACCACCTGGGGGACAGTCCGGAATCACCTGCCAGCCATGGCGGAACCACCTCTCAGACGTACAAGAACCACGTGCCGGACAAGCTGGAAACACTTACTGGACAGACTGGAACCACCTGCCGGCCACGCCTGAACCACCTGCCGAGCACGATGGAACCACCTGCCGGACACGCCAAAATCACCTGCGGGGTACACCAGAACCACTTGGAGAACTCTCCGGGATGACCTGCCGGGCATGCTGGAACCACCTCTCAGACGTACCAGAAGCACGTGGCGGACACCCCAGCACCACCTGCCGGACAGACCGCAACCACCTGCCGGACAGGCCGGAACCACCGGCTCGACCCGCCGGAACCACCGCCGGACATGCAAAATCACCTGCCGGCTATGCCAGAACCACTTGGCGAACACTCCGGAATCACCTGCCGGGCATGCCGGAACCACCTCTCAGACATGCCAGAACCACGTGCCAATGACCCCGGAAGCACCTGCCGAGCACGCCGGAACCACCTGCTCGGCTCGCCAGAACCACCTGCCGGACACGCCAAAATCACCTGCCGGCTACGCCACAACCACTCGGCAGGCACTCCGGTATCAGCTGCCGGGCATGCCGGAACCACCTCTCAGAGGTGCCAGAACCACATGCCGGAGAGACTGGAAGCAACTGCCGAACTCGCCGGAAACACCTGCTGGACATGCCGGAACCACCTGCCTGACATTCCAAAATCATATGCCGGCTATGCCAAAACCACTTGGTGGACACTCCAGAATCACCTGGAGGGCATGCCGGAACGACGTCATGGACAGAATGCAAACACCTGACGGACACGCCAGAACCACCTTCTCGACTCGCCAGAACCACCTGCCGGACACGCCAAAATCACCTGCCGGCTACGGCACAACCAGTTGGTGAACACTTCGGAATCACCTGCCGCGCTTGCCAGAACCACCTGCCGGTCACGCCAAAATCACCTGCCGGCTACGCTAGAACCACTCGGCAGAGACTCCGGAACCACCTCCAGGACAGACCGGAATCACCTGCCGGACACGCCGGGACCACCTGCTTGACTCGCCAGAACCACCTGCCGGACACGCCAAACTCACCAGCCGGCTACTTCACAACCACTTGTCGGACACTCCAGAATCACCTGCCGGGCATGTTGGAACCACCTCTCAGAGGTGCCACAACAACATGCTGGAGACTGCGGAAGCACCTGCTGAGAAGGCCGGAACCACCTGATCCACTCCCGAGGACCACCTGCTGGACACGCCAAAATCACCTGCTGGCTACGCCAGAACCATTCGGCAGACACTCCGGAATAAGCTGCCGGGCATGCCGGAACCACCTCTTAGACATGCCAGAAGGACGTGTCAGACACGCCGGAAACACCTACCAGACAGACCGGAACCACCTGCCAGACATCCGGGAACCACCTGCCGAGCACGCCGGAGCCGCCTGCTCGATAGGCCGAAACCACCTGCCAGACAGGCCAAAATCAACAGCTGGCTATGCCTGAACCACCTGGCGGACAGTCCAAAATCACCTGCCTGGCATGCAGGAACCACCTCTCAGACGTAACAGAACCACGTTCCGGACACGCTGGAACCACATCCTGGACAGACTGGAACCACCTGCCGAGCTCGCCGGAGCCACCTGCTCGACTGGCAGGACAATCGTGCCGGACACGCCAAAAGGGACTGCCGGCTACACCAGAACCACTTAACCGACACTCCAGAATCACCTGCCTGGCATGCCAGAACCACCTCTCAGACGTGCCAGAAGCACATGCCGGACATGCCGGAACGACCTACGGGACAGACCGGAACCACCTGCCTGACATGCCCGAACCACCTGCCGAGCACGCCAGAGCCACCTGCTCCCATTGCCGGAACCACCTGCCAGACAGGCCAAAATCAACAGCTGGCTGTGCGAGAACCACCTGGGGGACAGTCCGGAATCACCTGCCAGCCATGGCGGAACCACCTCTCAGACGTACCAGAACCACGTGCCGGACAATCTGGAAACACGTACTGGACAGACTGGAACCACCTGCCGGCCACGCCTGAACCACCTGCCGAGCACGACGGAACCACCTGCCGGACACGCCAAAATCACCTGCGGGCTACTCCACAACCACTTGGAGGACTCTCCGGGATGACCTGCCGGGCATGCTGGAACCACCTCTCAGACGCGCCAGAACCATGTGGCAGAGAGTCCGGAATCACCTGTTGGGCATGTGGAACCACCTCTGATACGTACCAGAACCACCTGCCGGACACGCCAAAATCACCTGCCGGCTACGCCAGAACCACTTGGCGGACACTCCGGAATCACCTGCCGGGCATGCCAGCACAACCTCTCAGAAGTGCCAGAAGCACGTGCCGGACAGGCCGGAACCATCTCCCGGACAGACTGGAACCACAGGAAACACTCGCCGGAACCACCTGCTTGACTCACCGGTCCCACCTGCAGGACACACCAAAATCACCTGCCCGCTACACCAGAACCACTTGGGGCACAAGCCGGAATCACGTGAAGGGCATGCCGGCACAAACTCACAGACGTGCCAGAACCTCCTGCCGGACACCTCAGAACCACCTGCCAGACAGACTGCAACCACCTGCCGGACACGCGGGAACCACAGTCTCCACCCGCCGGAAACACTGCCACACATGCAAAATCACCTGCCGGCTACACCAGAACCACTTGGCAAACACTCCGGAATCACCTGCCGGGCATGCCGGAACCACCTCTCAGACATGCCAGAACCACGTGCCAATGACACCAGAAGCACCTGCCGAGCATGCCGGAACCACCTGCTCGACTCGCCAGAACCACCTGCAGGACACGCCAAAATCACCTGCCGGCTACGCCACAACCACTCGGCAGGCACTCCGGTATCAGCTGCCGGGCATGCCGGAACCACCTCTCAGAGGTGCCAGAACCACATGCCGGAGAGACTGGAAGCAACTGCCGAACTCGCCGGAAACACCTGCTGGACATGCCGGAACCACCTGCCTGACAGTCCAAAATCATATGCCGGCTATGCCAAAACCACTTGGTGGACACTGCAGAATCACCTGGAGGGCATGCCGGAACCACGTCATGGACAGACTGCAAACACCTGCCGGACACGTCAGAACCACCTTCTCGACTCGCTAGAACCACCTGCCGGACACGCCAAAATCACCTGCCGGCTACGCCACAACCAGTTGGTGAACACTTCGGAATCACCTGCCGCGCTTGCCGGAACCACCTGCCGGTCACGCCAAAATCACCTGCCGGCTACGCCAGAACCACTCGGCAGAGACTCCGGAACCACCTCCAGGACAGACCGGAATCACCTGCCGGACACGCCGGAAGCACCTGCTCGACTCGCCAGAACCACCTGCCGGACACGCCAAAATCACCTGCCGGCTACGCCAGAACCACTGGGCAGAGACTCCGGAACCACCTCCAGGACAGACCGGAATCACCTGCCGGACACGCCGGGACCACCTGCTTGACTCGCGAGAACCACCTGCAGGACACACCAAAATCACCTGCCCGCTACACCAGAACCACTTGGGGCACAAGCCGGAATCACGTGAAGGGCATGCCGGCACAACCTCACAGACGTGCCAGAACCTCCTGCCGGACACCTCAGAACCACCTGCCAGACAGACTGCAACCACCTGCCGGACACGCGGGAACCACCGGCTCGACCCGCCGGAACCACTGCCAGACATGCAAAATCACCTGCCGGCTACACCAGAACCACTTGGCAAACACTCCGGAATCACCTGCCGGGCATGCCGGAACCACCTCTCAGACATCCAAGAACCACGTGCCAATGACACCAGAAGCACCTGCCGAGCATGCCGGAACCACCTGCTCGACTCGCCAGAACCACCTGCCAGTCATGCAAAAATCACCTGCCGGCTTCGCCACAACCAGTTGTTGAACACTACCCCATCACCTGCCGGGCTTGCTGGAACCACCTGCCGGTCATGTCAAAATCACCTGTCAACTACGCCAGAACCACTTGTCGACACTGCGGAAACACCTGTCGGGCCGGCCAGAACTACATCACAGACGTGCCAGAACCTTGTGCGTGTGATGCCGGAACCACACCCCGAACAGACGGAGACCACCTGCCAGACCCGCCTGAACCACCTGCCGAGCACGCCGGAGCCACCTGTTCGACTCACCGGAAGCACCTGCCGCACACGCCAAAATCAGATGCCAGGTATGCCAGAACCACTTTGTGGACACTCCGAAATCATCTGCCGGACATGCCAGAACCAGCTCTCAGACACACCAGAACCACATGCCGGACACGCCGGAAGCACCTGCTGAGCATGCCTGAGCCACCTGCTCGACTCGCAAGAAACACCTGCCGGACACGCCAAAATCACCTGCCGAGTACGCCAGAACCACTTGGCGGACACTCCGGAATCACAGGTCGGGCATGCCGGAACCACCTCTCAGACTTGCCAGAACCATGTTCCGGACACGCCGGTACCACCTGCCGAGTATGCCGGAACCACCTGATCCACTCCCGAGGACCACCTGCTGGACAGCCAAAATCACCTGCTGGCTACGCCAGAACCACTCGGCAGACACTCCGGAATAACCTGCCGGGCATGCCGGAACCACCTCTTAGACATGCCAGAAGGACGTGTCGGACACGCCGGAAACACCTACCGGACAGACCGGAACCACCTGCCAGACATCCCGGAACCACTTGCCGAGCACGCCGGAGCCGCCTGCTCGATAGGCCGGAACCACCTGCCAGACAGACCAAAATCAACAGCTGGCTATGCTAGAACCACCTGGCGGACAGTCAAAAATCACCTGCCTGGCATGCAGGAACCACCTCTCAGACGTAACAGAACCACGTTCCGGACACGCTGGAACCACATCCTGGACAGACTGGAACCACCTGCCAAGCCCACCGGAACCACCTGCTCGACTGGCAGGACAATCGTGCCTGACACGCCAAAAGGAGCTGCCGGCTACACCAGAACCACTTAACCGACACTCCAGAATAACCTGCCGGGCATGCCGGAACCACCTCTTAGACATGCCTGAAGGACGTGTCGGACACGCCGGAAACACCTACCGGACAGACCGGAACCACCTGCCAGACATCCCGGAACCACTTGCCGAGGACGCCGGAGCCGCCTGCTCGATAGGCCGGAACCACCTGCCAGACAGGCCAAAATCAACAGCTGGCTATGCGAGAACCATCTGGCGGACAGTCCGGAATCACCTGCCGGGCATGCAGGAACCACCTCTCAGATGTAACGGAACCACGAGCCGGACACGCTGGAACCACGTCCTGGACAGACTGGAACCACCTGCCGAGCACTCCTGAACCACCTGCTCGACTCGCACGACCCACGTGCTGGACACGCCAAAATGAACTTTCGGCTACACCAGAACCACTTACCCGACACTCCTGAATCACCTGCCTGGCATGCCAGAACCACCTCTCACACGTTCCAGAAGCACGTGCCGGACATGCCGGAACGACCGATCGGACAGAACGGAACCACCTGCCAGACACGCCGGAACCACCTGCTGAACACGCCACAGCCACCTGCTCGACTCGCCGGATCCACCGGCCGGACAGGCCAATATCAACTGCTGGCTATGCCAGAACCACCTGGGGGACAGTCCGGAATCACCTGCCAGCCATGGCGGAACCACCTCTCAGACGTACAAGAACCACGTGCCGGACAAGCTGGAAACACTTACTGGACAGACTGGAACCACCTGCCGGCCACGCCTGAACCACCTGCCGAGCACGATGGAACCACCTGCCGGACACGCCAAAATCACCTGCGGGGTACACCAGAACCACTTGGAGAACTCTCCGGGATGACCTGCCGGGCATGCTGGAACCACCTCTCAGACGTACCAGAAGCACGTGGCGGACACCCCAGCACCACCTGCCGGACAGACCGCAACCACCTGCCGGACAGGCCGGAACCACCGGCTCGACCCGCCGGAACCACCGCCGGACATGCAAAATCACCTGCCGGCTACGCCAGAACCACTTGGCGAACACTCCGGAATCACCTGCCGGGCATGCCGGAACCACCTCTCAGACATGCCAGAACCACGTGCCAATGACCCCGGAAGCACCTGCCGAGCACGCCGGAACCACCTGCTCGACTCGCCAGAACCACCTGCCGGACACGCCAAAATCACCTGCCGGCTACGCCACAACCTCTCGGCAGGCACTCCGGTATCAGCTGTCGGGCATGCCGGAACCACCTCTCAGAGGTGCCAGAACCACATGCCGGAGAGACTGGAAGCAACTGCCGAACTCGCCGGAAACACCTGCTGGACATGCCGGAACCATCTGCCTGACAGTCCAAAATCATATGCCGGCTATGCCAAAACCACTTGGTGGACACTCCAGAATCACCTGGAGGGCATGCCGGAACCACGTCATGGACAGACTGCAAACACCTGCCGGACACGGCAGAACCAACTTCTCGACTCGCCAGAACCACCTGCCGCACACGCCAAAATCACCTGCCGAGTACGCCAGAACCACTTGGCGGACACTCCGGATTCACAGGTCGGGCATGCCGGAACCACCTCTCAGACTTGCCAGAACCATGTTCCGGACACGCCGGTACCACCTGCCGAGTATGCCGGAACCACCTGATCCACTCCCGAGGACCACCTGCTGGACCGCCAAAATCACCTGCTTGCTACGCCAGAACCACTCGGCAGACACTCCGGAATAAGCTGCCGGGCATGCCGGAACCACCTCTTAGACATGCCAGAAGGACGTGTCGGACACGCCGGAAACACCTACCGGACAGACCGGAACCACCTGCCAGACATCCCGGAACCACTTGCCGAGCACGCCGGAGCCGCCTGCTCGATAGGCCGGAACCACCTGCCAGACAGACCAAAATCAACAGCTGGCTATGCTAGAACCACCTTGCGGACAGTCAAAAATCACCTGCCTGGCATGCAGGAACCACCTCTCAGACGTAACAGAACCACGTTCCAGACACGCTGGAACCACATCCTGGACAGACTGGAACCACCTGCCAAGCCCACCGGAACCACCTGCTCGACTGGCAGGACAATCGTGCCTGACACGCCAAAAGGAACTGCCGGCTACACCAGAACCACTTAACCGACACTCCAGAATCACCTGCCGGGCATGCCGGAACCAACTCTTAGACATGCCTGAAGGACGTGTCGGACACGCCAGAAACACCTACCGGACAGACCGGAACCACCTGCCAGACATCCCGGAACCACATGCCGAGCACGCCGGAGCCGCCTGCTCGATAGGCCGGAACCACCTGCCAGACAGGCCAAAATCAACAGCTGGCTATGCGAGAAACATCTGGGGGACAGTCCGGAATCACCTGCCAGCCATGGCGGAACCACCTCTCAGACGTACCAGAACCACGTGCCGGACAATCTGGAAACACGTACTGGACAGACTGGAACCACCTGCCGAGCACGACGGAACCACCTGCCGGACACGCCAAAATCACCTGCGGACTACTCCACAACCACTTGGAGGACTCTCCGGGATGACCTGCCGGGCATGCTGGAACCACCTCTCAGACGCGCCAGAACCATGTGGCAGAGAGTCCAGAATCACCTGTTGGGCATGTGGAACCACCTCTGAGACGTACCAGAACCACCTGCCGGACACGCCAAAATCACCTGCCGGCTACGCCAGAACCACTTGGCGGACACTCCGGAATCACCTGCCGGGCATGCCAGCACAACCTCTCAGAAGTGCCAGAAGCACGTGCCGGACAGGCCGGAACCATATCCCGGACAGACTGGAACCACAGGAAACACTCGCCGGAACCACCTGCTTGACTCACCGGTCCCACCTGCAGGACACACCAAAATCACCTGCCCGCTACACCAGAACCACTTTGGGGACAAGCCGGAATCACGTGAAGGGCATGCCGGCACAACCTCACAGACGTGCCAGAACCTCCTGCCGGACACCTCAGAACCACCTGCCAGACAGACTGCAACCACCTGCCGGACACGCGGGAACCACAGGCTCGACCCGCCGGAACCCCTGCCAGACATGCAAAATCACCTGCCGGCTACACCAGAACCACTTGGCAAACACTCTGGAATCACCTGCTGGGCATGCCGGAACCACCTCTCAGACATGCCAGAACCACGTGCCAATGACCCCGGAAGCACCTGCCGAGCACGCCGGAACCACCTGCTCGACTCGCCAGAACCACCTGCCGGACACGCCAAAATCACCTGCCGGCTCCGCCACAACCACTCGGCAGGCACTCCGGTATCAGCTGCCGGGCATGCCGGAACCACCTCTCAGAGGTGCCAGAACCACATCCCGGAGAGACTGGAAGCAACTGCCGAACTCGCCGGAAACACCTGCTGGACATGCCGGAACCACCTTCCTGACAGTCCAAAATCATATGATGGCTATGCCAAAACCACTTGGTGGACACTGCAGAATCACCTGTAGGGCATGCCGGAACCACGTCATGGACAGACTGCAAACACCTGCCGGACACGCCAGAACCACCTTCTCGACTCGCCAGAACCACCTGCCGGACACGCCAAAATCACCTGCCGGCTACGCCACAACCAGTTGGTGAACACTTCGGAATCACCTGCCGCGCTTGCCGGAACCACCTGCCGGTCATGCCAAAATCACCTGCCGGCTACGCCAGAACCACTCGGCAGAGACTCCGGAACCACCTCCAGGACAGACCGGAATCACCTGCCGGACACGCCGGGACCACCTGCTCGACTCACCAGAACCACCTGCCGGACACGCCAAAATCACCTGCCAGCTACTCCACAACCACTTGTCGGACACTCCAGAATCACCTGCCGTGCATGTTGGAACCACCTCTCATAGGTGCCACAACAACATGCTGGAGACTGCGGAAGCACCTGCTGAGAAGGCCGGAAGTTCCTGATCCACTCCACAGAACCACCTGCTGGACACGCCAAAATCACCTGCCGGCTACGCCACAACCAGTTGGTGAACACTTCGGAATCAACTGCCGGGCTTGCTGGAAGCACCTGCCGGTCACGCCAATATCACCTGCCAGCTACGCCAGAACCGCTTGGCGGACACTCCGGAAACACCTGTCGGGCCTGCCAGAACCACATCTCAGACGTGCCAGAACCATGTGACCGAGATGCCGGAACCACACCCCGAACAGACTGAAACCACCTGCCAGACGCGCCTGAACCACCTGCCGAGCACACTGGAACCACCTGCTCGACTCGCCGGAAGCACCTACCTGACACGCAAAAACCACCGGCCGGGTATGCCAGAACCACTTGGTGGTCACTCCGGAATCATCTGCCAGACATGCCAGAAGCAGCTCTCAGACACACCAGAACAACCTGCCGGAGACGCCAGAAGCACCTGCTGAGCATGCCTGAGCCACCTGCTCGACTCGCAAGAAACACCTGCCAGACGCGCCAAAATCACCTGCCTGCTACACCAGAAGCACTTGGCAGACAAGCCGGAATCACGTGAAGGGCATGCCGTCACAATCTCTCAGACGTGCCAGAACCTCGTGCCGGACACCCCAGAACACCCTGCCGGACAGACCAGAACCACCTGCCGGACACGCCGGAACCACCGGCGCGACTCGCCGGAACCACCCCCGGACATGCAAAAACACCTGCCGGCTACGCCAGAAACACTTGGCGAACACACCGGAATCACCTGCCGGGCATGTCGGAAGCACCTCTCAGACATGTCAGAACCACGTGCCAATGACCCCGTAAGCACCTGCCGAGCATGCCGGAACCACCTGCTCGACTCTCCAGAACCACCTGCCAGTCATGCAAAAATCACCTGCCGGCTTCGCCACAACCAGTTGGTGAACACTTCCCCATCACCTGCCGGGCTTGCTGGAACCACCTGCCGGTCATGTCAAAATCACCTGCCAACTACGCCAGAACCACTTGTCGACACTGCGGAAACACCTGTCGGGCCGGCCAGGACTACATCTCAGACGTGCCAGAACCTTGTGCGTGTGATGCCGGAACCACACCCCGAACAGACGGAGACCACCTGCCAGACCCGCCTCAACCACCTGCCGAGCACGCCGGAGCCACCTGTTCGACTCACTGGAAGCACCTGCCAGACAGGCCAAAATCAACAGCTGGCTATGCGAGAACCTTCTGGCGGACAGTCCGGAATCACCTGCCGGGCATGCAGGAACCACCTCTCAGATGTAACGGAACCACGAGCCGGACACGTTGGAACCACGTCCTGGACAGACTGGAACCACCTGCCGAGCACTCCGGAACCACCTGCTCGACTCGCACGACCCACGTGCTGGACACGCCAAAATGAACTTTCGGCTACACCAGAACCACTTACCCGACACTACAGAAACACCTGCCTGGCATGCCAGAACCACCTCTCACAAGTTCCAGAAGCACGTGCCGGACACGCCGGAACGACCTATCGGACAGAACGGAACCACCTGCCAGACACGCCGGAACCACCTGCTGAACACGCCACAGCCACCTGCATGACTCGCCGGATCCACCGGCCGGACAGGCCAATATCAACTGCTGGCTATGCCAGAACCACCTGGGGGACAGTCCGGAATCACCTGCCAGCCATGGCGGAACCAACTCGCAGACGTACAAGAACCACGTGCCGGACAAGCTGGAAACACTTACTGGACAGACTGGAACCACCTGCCGGCCACGCCTGAACCACCTGCCGAGCACGATGGAACCACCTGCCGGACACGCCAAAATCACCTGCGGGGTACACCAGAACCACTTGGAGAACTCTCCGGGATGACCTGCCGGGCATGCTGGAACCACCTCTCAGACGTACCAGAAGCACGTGGCGGACACCCCAGCACCACCTGCCGGACAGACCGCAACCACCTGCCGGACAGGCCGGAACCACCGGCTCGACCCGACGGAACCACCGCCGGACATGCAAAATCACCTGCCGGCTACGCCAGAACCACTTGGCGAACACTCCGGAATCACCTGCCGGGCATGCCGGAACCACCTCTCAGACATGCCAGAACCACGTGCCAATGACCCCGGAAGCACCTGCCGAGCACGCCGGAACCACCTGCTCGACTCGCCAGAACCACCTGCCGGACACGCCAAAATCACCTGCCGAGTACGCCAGAACCACTTGGCGGACACTCCGGATTCACAGGTCGGGCATGCCGGAACCACCTCTCAGACTTGCCAGAACCATGTTCCGGACACGCCGGTACCACCTGCCGAGTATGCCGGAACCACCTGATCCACTCCCGAGGACCACCTGCTGGACCGCCAAAATCACCTGCTTGCTACGCCAGAACCACTCGGCAGACACTCCGGAATAAGCTGCCGGGCATGCCGGAACCACCTCTTAGACATGCCAGAAGGACGTGTCGGACACGCCGGAAACACCTACCGGACAGACCGGAACCACCTGCCAGACATCCCGGAACCACTTGCCGAGCACGCCGGAGCCGCCTGCTCGATAGGCCGGAACCACCTGCCAGACAGACCAAAATCAACAGCTGGCTATGCTAGAACCACCTTGCGGACAGTCAAAAATCACCTGCCTGGCATGCAGGAACCACCTCTCAGACGTAACAGAACCACGTTCCAGACACGCTGGAACCACATCCTGGACAGACTGGAACCACCTGCCAAGCCCACCGGAACCACCTGCTCGACTGGCAGGACAATCGTGCCTGACACGCCAAAAGGAACTGCCGGCTACACCAGAACCACTTAACCGACACTCCAGAATCACCTGCCGGGCATGCCGGAACCAACTCTTAGACATGCCTGAAGGACGTGTCGGACACGCCAGAAACACCTACCGGACAGACCGGAACCACCTGCCAGACATCCCGGAACCACATGCCGAGCACGCCGGAGCCGCCTGCTCGATAGGCCGGAACCACCTGCCAGACAGGCCAAAATCAACAGCTGGCTATGCGAGAAACATCTGGGGGACAGTCCGGAATCACCTGCCAGCCATGGCGGAACCACCTCTCAGACGTACCAGAACCACGTGCCGGACAATCTGGAAACACGTACTGGACAGACTGGAACCACCTGCCGGCCACGCCTTAACCACCTGCCGAGCACGACGGAACCACCTGCTCGACTCGCCAGAACCACCTGCCGGACACGCCAAAATCACCTGCGGACTACTCCACAACCACTTGGAGGACTCTCCGGGATGACCTGCCGGGCATGCTGGAACCACCTCTCAGACGCGCCAGAACCATGTGGCAGAGAGTCCAGAATCACCTGTTGGGCATGTGGAACCACCTCTGAGACGTACCAGAACCACCTGCCGGACACGCCAAAATCACCTGCCGGCTACGCCAGAACCACTTGGCGGACACTCCGGAATCACCTGCCGGGCATGCCAGCACAACCTCTCAGAAGTGCCAGAAGCACGTGCCGGACAGGCCGGAACCATATCCCGGACAGACTGGAACCACAGGAAACACTCGCCGGAACCACCTGCTTGACTCACCGGTCCCACCTGCAGGACACACCAAAATCACCTGCCCGCTACACCAGAACCACTTGGGGGACAAGCCGGAATCACGTGAAGGGCATGCCGGCACAACCTCACAGACGTGCCAGAACCTCCTGCCGGACACCTCAGAACCACCTGCCAGACAGACTGCAACCACCTGCCGGACACGCGGGAACCACAGGCTCGACCCGCCGGAACCCCTGCCAGACATGCAAAATCACCTGCCGGCTACACCAGAACCACTTGGCAAACACTCTGGAATCACCTGCTGGGCATGCCGGAACCACCTCTCAGACATGCCAGAACCACGTGCCAATGACCCCGGAAGCACCTGCCGAGCACGCCGGAACCACCTGCTCGACTCGCCAGAACCACCTGCCGGACACGCCAAAATCACCTGCCGGCTCCGCCACAACCACTCGGCAGGCACTCCGGTATCAGCTGCCGGGCATGCCGGAACCACCTCTCAGAGGTGCCAGAACCACATCCCGGAGAGACTGGAAGCAACTGCCGAACTCGCCGGAAACACCTGCTGGACATGCCGGAACCACCTTCCTGACAGTCCAAAATCATATGATGGCTATGCCAAAACCACTTGGTGGACACTGCAGAATCACCTGTAGGGCATGCCGGAACCACGTCATGGACAGACTGCAAACACCTGCCGGACACGCCAGAACCACCTTCTCGACTCGCCAGAACCACCTGCCGGACACGCCAAAATCACCTGCCGGCTACGCCACAACCAGTTGGTGAACACTTCGGAATCACCTGCCGCGCTTGCCGGAACCACCTGCCGGTCATGCCAAAATCACCTGCCGGCTACGCCAGAACCACTCGGCAGAGACTCCGGAACCACCTCCAGGACAGACCGGAATCACCTGCCGGACACGCCGGGACCACCTGCTCGACTCACCAGAACCACCTGCCGGACACGCCAAAATCACCTGCCAGCTACTCCACAACCACTTGTCGGACACTCCAGAATCACCTGCCGTGCATGTTGGAACCACCTCTCATAGGTGCCACAACAACATGCTGGAGACTGCGGAAGCACCTGCTGAGAATGCCGGAAGTTCCTGATCCACTCCACAGAACCACCTGCTGGACACGCCAAAATCACCTGCCGGCTACGCCACAACCAGTTGGTGAACACTTCGGAATCAACTGCCGGGCTTGCTGGAAGCACCTGCCGGTCACGCCAATATCACCTGCCAGCTACGCCAGAACCGCTTGGCGGACACTCCGGAAACACCTGTCGGGCCTGCCAGAACCACATCTCAGACGTGCCAGAACCATGTGACCGAGATGCCGGAACCACACCCCGAACAGACTGAAACCACCTGCCAGACGCGCCTGAACCACCTGCCGAGCACACTGGAACCACCTGCTCGACTCGCCGGAAGCACCTACCTGACACGCAAAAACCACCGGCCGGGTATGCCAGAACCACTTGGTGGTCACTCCGGAATCATCTGCCAGACATGCCAGAAGCAGCTCTCAGACACACCAGAACAACCTGCCGGAGACGCCAGAAGCACCTGCTGAGCATGCCTGAGCCACCTGCTCGACTCGCAAGAAACACCTGCCAGACGCGCCAAAATCACCTGCCTGCTACACCAGAAGCACTTGGCAGACAAGCCGGAATCACGTGAAGGGCATGCCGTCACAATCTCTCAGACGTGCCAGAACCTCGTGCCGGACACCCCAGAACACCCTGCCGGACAGACCAGAACCACCTGCCGGACACGCCGGAACCACCGGCGCGACTCGCCGGAACCACCCCCGGACATGCAAAAACACCTGCCGGCTACGCCAGAAACACTTGGCGAACACACCGGAATCACCTGCCGGGCATGTCGGAAGCACCTCTCAGACATGTCAGAACCACGTGCCAATGACCCCGTAAGCACCTGCCGAGCATGCCGGAACCACCTGCTCGACTCTCCAGAACCACCTGCCAGTCATGCAAAAATCACCTGCCGGCTTCGCCACAACCAGTTGGTGAACACTTCCCCATCACCTGCCGGGCTTGCTGGAACCACCTGCCGGTCATGTCAAAATCACCTGCCAACTACGCCAGAACCACTTGTCGACACTGCGGAAACACCTGTCGGGCCGGCCAGGACTACATCTCAGATGTGCCAGAACCTTGTGCGTGTGATGCCGGAACCACACCCCGAACAGACGGAGACCACCTGCCAGACCCGCCTCAACCACCTGCCGAGCACGCCGGAGCCACCTGTTCGACTCACTGGAAGCACCTGCCAGACAGGCCAAAATCAACAGCTGGCTATGCGAGAACCTTCTGGCGGACAGTCCGGAATCACCTGCCGGGCATGCAGGAACCACCTCTCAGATGTAACGGAACCACGAGCCGGACACGTTGGAACCACGTCCTGGACAGACTGGAACCACCTGCCGAGCACTCCGGAACCACCTGCTCGACTCGCACGACCCACGTGCTGGACACGCCAAAATGAACTTTCGGCTACACCAGAACCACTTACCCGACACTCCAGAATCACCTGCCTGGCATGCCAGAACCACCTCTCACACGTTCCAGAAGCACGTGCCGGACATGCCAGAACGACCGATCGGACAGAACGGAACCATCTGCCAGACACGCCGGAACCACCTGCTGAACACGCCACAGCCACCTGCTCGACTCGCCGGATCCACCGGCCGGACAGGCCAATATCAACTGCTGGCTATGCCAGAACCACCTGGGGGACAGTCCGGAATCACCTGCCAGCCATGGTGGAACCACCTCTCAGACGTACAAGAACCACGTGCCGGACAAGCTGGAAACACTTACTGGACAGACTGGAACCACCTGCCGGCCACGCCTGAACCACCTGCCGAGCACGATGGAACCACCTGCCGGACACGCCAAAATCAACTGCGGGGTTCACCAGAACCACTTGGAGAACTCTCCGGGATGACCTGCCAGGCATGCTGGAACCACCTCTCAGACGTACCAGAAGCACGTGGCGGACACCCCAGCACCACCTGCCGGACAGACCGCAACCACCTGCCGGACAGGCCGGAACCACCGGCTCGACCCGCCGGAACCACCCCTGGACATGCAAAATCACCTGCCGGCTACGCCAGAACCACTTGGCGAACACTCCGGAATCATCTGCCGGGCATGCCGGAACCACCTCTCAGACATGCCAGAACCACGTGCCAGTGACCCCGGAAGCACCTGCCGAGCACGCCGGAACCACCTGCTCGACTCGCCAGAACCACCTGCCGGACACGCCAAAATCACCTGCCGGCTACGCCACAACCACTCGGCAGGCACTCCGGTATAGGCTGCCGGGCATGCCGGAACCACCTCTCATAGGTGCCAGAACCACATGCCGGAGAGACTGGAAGCAACTGCCGAACTCGCCGGAAACACCTGCTGGACATGCCGGAACCACCTGCCTGACAGTCCAAAATCATATGGGGGCTTTGCCAAAACCACTTGCTGGACACTCCAGAATCACCTGGAGGGCATGCCGGAACCACGTCGTGGACAGACTGCAAACACCTGCCGGACACGCCAGAACCACCTTCTCGACTCGCCAGAACCACCTGCCGGACACGTCAAAATCACCTGCCGGCTACGCCGCAACCAGTTGGTGAACACTTCGGCATCACCTGCCACGCTTGCCGGAACCACCTGCCGGCTACGCCAGAAGCACTCAGCAGAGACTGCGGAACCAGCTCCAGGACTGACCGGAATCACCTGCCGGACACTCCGGGACCACCTGCTTGACTCGCGAGAACCACCTGCCGGACACGCCAAAATCACCAGCCGGCTACTCCACAACCACTTGTCGGACACTCCAGAATCACCTGCCGGGCATGTTGGAGCCACCTCTCAGAGGTGCCACAACAACATGCTGGAGACTGCGGAAGCACCTGCTGAGAATGCCGGAAGTTCCTGATCCACTCCACAGAACCACCTGCTGGACACGCCAAAATCACCTGCCGGCTACGCCACAACCAGTTGGTGAACACTTCGGAATCAACTGCCGGGCTTGCTGGAAGCACCTGCCGGTCACGCCAATATCACCTGCCAGCTACGCCAGAACCGCTTGGCGGACACTCCGGAAACACCTGTCGGGCCTGCCAGAACCACATCTCAGACGTGCCAGAACCATGTGCCCGAGATGCCGGAACCACACCCCGAACAGACTGAAACCACCTGCCAGACCCGCCTGAACCACCTGCCGAGCACACTGGAACCACCTGCTCGACTCGCCGGAACCACCTACCTGACACGCAAAAACCACCGGCCGGGTATGCCAGAACCAATTGGTGGTCACTCCGGAATCATCTGCCAGACATGCCAGAAGCAGCTCTCAGACACACCAGAACAACCTGCCGGAGACGCCAGAAGCACCTGCTGAGCATGCCTGAGCCACCTGCTCGACTCGCAAGAAACACCTGCCGGACACGCCAAAATCACCTGCCAGGTATGCCAGAACCACTTTGTGGACACTCCGAAATCATCTGCCGGACATGCCAGAACCAGCTCTCAGACACACCAGAACCACATGCCGGACACGCCGGAAGCACCTGCTGAGCATGCCTGAGCCACCTGCTCGACTCGCAAGAAACACCTGCCGGACACGCCAAAATCACCTGCCGAGTACGCCAGAACCACTTGGCGGACACTCCGGAATCACAGGTCGGGCATGCCGGAACCACCTCTCAGACTTGCCAGAACCATGTTCCGGACACGCCGGTACCACCTGCCGAGTATGCCGGAACCACCTGATCCACTCCCGAGGACCACCTGCTGGACACGCCAGAATCACCTGCTGGCTACGCCAGAACCACTCGGCAGACACTCCGGAATAACCTGCCGGGCATGCCGGAACCACCTCTTAGACATGCCAGAAGGACGTGTCGGACACGCCGGAAACACCTACCGGACAGACCGGAACCACCTGCCAGACATCCCGGAACCACCTGCCGAGCACGCCGGAGCCGCCTGCTCGATAGGCTGGAACCACCTGCCAGACAGGCCAAAATCAACAGCTGGCTATGCGAGAACCATCTGGCGGACAGTCCGGAATCACCTGCCGGGCATGCAGGAACCACCTCTCAGACGTAACAGAACCACGTTCCGGACACGCTGGAACCACGTCCTGGACAGACTGGAACCACCTGCCGAGCTCGCCGGAACCACATGCTCGACTGGCAGGACAATCGTGCCGGACACGCCAAAAGGAACTGACGGCTACACCAGAACCACTTAACCGACACTCCAGAATCAACTGCCTGGCATGCCAGAACCACCTCTCAGACGTGCCAGAAGCACGTGCCGGACATGCCGGAACGACCTACGGGACAGACCGGAACCACCTGCCTGACATGCCGGAACCACCTGCCGAGCACGCCAGAGCCACCTGCTCCCCTTGCCGGAACCACCTGCCAGACAGGCCAAAATCAACAGCTGGCTGTGCGAGAACCACCTGGGGGACAGTCCGGAATCACCTGCCAGCCATGGCGGAACCACCTCTCAGACGTACCAGAACCACGTGCCGGACAATTTGGAAACACGTACTGGACAGACTGGAACCACCTGCTGGCCACGCCTTAACCACCTGCCGAGCACGACGGAACCACCTGCCGGACACGCCAAAATCACCTGCGGGCTACTCCACAACCACTTGGAGGACTCTCCGGGATGACCTGCCAGGCATGCTGGAACCACCTCTCAGACGCGCCAGAACCATGTGGCAGAGTGTCCAGAATCACCTGTTGGGCATGTGGAACCACCTCTGAGACGTACCAGAACCACCTGCCGGACACGCCAAAATCACCTGCCGGCTACGCCAGAACCACTTGGCGGACACTCCGGAATCACCTTCCGGGCATGCCAGCACAACCTCGCAGAAGTGCCAGAAGCACGTGCCGGACAGGCCGGAACCATCTCCCGGACAGACTGGAACCACAGGAAACACTCGCCGGAACCACCTGCTTGACTCACCGGTCCCACCTGCAGGACACACCAAAATCACCTGCCCGCTACACCAGAACCACTTGGGGCACAAGCCGGAATCACGTGAAGGGCATGCCGGCACAACCTCACAGACGTGCCAGAACCTCCTGCCGGACACCTCAGAACCACCTGCCAGACAGACTGCAACCACCTGCCGGACACGCGGGAACCACCGGCTCGACCCGCCGGAACCACTGCCACACATGCAAAATCACCTGCCGGCTACAGCAGAACCACGTGGCAAACACTCCGGAATCACCTGCCGGGCATGCCGGAACCACCTCTCAGACATGCCAGAACCACGTGCCAATGACACCAGAAGCACCTGCCGAGCATGCCGGAACCACCTGCTCGACTCGCCAGAACCACCTGCCAGTCATGCAAAAATCACCTGCCGGCTTCGCCACAACCAGTTGGTGAACACTTCCCCATCACCTGCCGGGCTTGCTGGAACCACCTGCCGGTCATGTCAAAATCACCTGCCAACTACGCCAGAACCACTTGTCGACAGTGCGGAAACACCTGTCGGGCCGGCAAGAACTACATCTCAGACGTGCCAGAACCTTGTGCGTGTGATGCCGGAACCACACCCCGAACAGACGGAGACCACCTGCCAGACGCGCCTGAACCACCTGCCCAGCACGACGGAGCCACCTGTTCGACTCGCCAGAACCACCTGCCGGACACGCCAAAATCACCTGCCGGCTACGCCACAACCAGTTGGTGAACACTTCGGAATCACCTGCCGCGCTTGCCGGAACCACCTGCCGGTCACGCCAAAATCACCTGCCGGCTACGCCAGAACCACTCGGCAGAGACTCCGGAACCACCTCCAGGACAGACCGGAATCACCTGCCGGACACGCCGGGACCACCTGTTTGACTCGCGAGAACCACCTGCCGGACACGCCAAAATCACCAGCCGGCTACTCCACAACCACTTGTCGGACACTCCACAATCACCTGCCGGGCATGTTGGAACCACCTCTCAGAGGTGCCTCAACAACATGCTGGAGACTGCGGAAGCACCTGCTGAGAATGCCGGAAGTTCCTGATCCACTCCACAGAACCACCTGCTGGACACGCCAAAATCACCTGCCGGCTACGCCACAACCAGTTGGTGAACACTTCGGAATCAACTGCCGGGCTTGCTGGAAGCACCTGCCGGTCACGCCAATATCACCTGCCAGCTACGCCAGAACCGCTTGGCGGACACTCCGGAAACACCTGTCGGGCCTGCCAGAACCACATCTCAGACGTGCCAGAACCATGTGCCCGAGATGCCGGATCCACACCCCGAACAGACTGAAACCACCTGCCAGACCCGCCTGAACCACCTGCCGAGCACACTGGAACCACCTGCTCGACTCGCCGGAACCACCTACCTGACACGCAAAAACCACCGGCCGGGTATGCCAGAACCACTTGGTGGTCACTCCGGAATCATCTGCCAGACATGCCAGAAGCAGCTCTCAGACACACCAGAACAACCTGCCGGAGACGCCAGAAGCACCTGCTGAGCATGCCTGAGCCACCTGCTCGACTCGCAAGAAACACCTGCCATACGTGCCAAAATCACCTGCCTGCTACACCAGAAGCACTTGGCAGACAAGCCGGAATCACGTGAAGGGCATGCCGTCACAATCTCTCAGACGTGCCAGAACCTCGTGCCGGACACCCCAGAACACCCTGCCGGACAGACCGGAACCACCTGCCGGACACGCCGGAACCACCGGCGCGACTCGCCGGCACCACCTCCGGACATGCAAAATCACCTGCCGGCTACGCCAGAAACACTTGGCGAACACACCGGAATCACCTGCCGGGCATGTCGGAAGCACCTCTCAGACATGTCAGAACCACGTGCCAAGGACACCGGAAGCACCTGCCGAGCACGCCGGAACCACCTGCTCGACTCGCCAGAACCACCTGCCGCACACGCCAAAATCACCTGCCAGGTATGCCAGAACCACTTTGAGGACACTCCGAAATCATCTGCCGGACATGCCAGAACCAGCTCTCAGACACATCAGAACCACATGCCGGACACGCCGGAAGCACCTGCTGAGCATGCCTGAGCCACCTGCTAGACTCGCAAGAAACACCTGCCGGACACGCCAAAATCACCTGCCGAGTACGCCAGAACCACTTGGCGGACACTCCGGAATCACAGGTCGGGCATGCCGGAACCACCTCTTAGACATGCCAGAAGGACGTGTCGGACACGCCGGAAACACCTACCGGACAGACCGGAACCACCTGCCAGACATCCCGGAACCACCTGCCGAGCACGCCGGAGCCGCCTGCTCAATAGGCCGGAACCACCTGCCAGACAGGCCAAAATCAACAGCTGGCTATGCTAGAAACACCTGGCGGACAGTCCAAAATCACCTGCCTGGCATGCAGGAACCACCTCTCAGACGTAACAGAACCACGTTCCGGACACGCTGGAACCACATCCTGGACAGACTGGAACCACCTGCCGAGCTCGCCGGAACCACCTGCTCGACTGGCAGGAAAATCGTGCCGGACACGCCAAAAGGAACTGCCGGCTACACCAGAACCACTTAACCGACACTCCAGAATCACCTGCCTGGCATGCCAGAACCACCTCTCAGACGTGCCAGAAGCACGTGCCGGACATGCCGGAACGACCTACGGGACAGACCGGAACCACCTGCCAGACACGCCGGAACCACCTGCTGAACACGCCACAGCCACCTGCTCGACTCGCCGGATCCACCGGCCGGACAGGCCAATATCAAGTGCTGGCTATGCCAGAACCACCTGGGGGACAGTCCGGAATCACCTGCCAGCCATGGCGGAACCACCTCTCAGACGTACAAGAACCACGTGCCGGACAAGCTGGAAACACTTACTGGACAGACTGGAACTACCTGCCGGCCACGCCTGAACCACCTGCCGAGCACGATGGAACCACCTGCCGGACACGCCAAAATCACCTGCGGGGTACACCAGAACCACTTGGAGAACTCTCCGGGATGACCTGCCGGGCATTCTGGAACCACCTCTCAGACGTACCAGAAGCACGTGGCGGACACCCCAGCACCACCTGCCGGACAGACCGCAACCACCTGCCGGACAGGCCGGAACCACCGGCTCGACCCGCCGGAACCACCGCCGGACATGCAAAATCACCTGCCGGCTACGCCAGAACCACTTGGCGAACACTCCGGAATCACCTGCCGGGCATGCCGGAACCACCTCTCAGACATGCCAGAACCACGTGCCAGTGACCCTGGAAGCACCTGCCGAGCACGCCGGAACCACCTGCTCGACTCGCCAGAACCACCTGCCGGACACGCCAAAATCACCTGCCGGCTACGCCACAACCAGTTGGTGAACACTTCGGAATCACCTGCCGCGCTTGCCGGAACCACCTGCCGGTCACGCCAATATCACCTGCCGGCTACGCCAGAACCACTCAGCAGAGACTCCGGAACCACCTCCAGGACTGACCGGAATCACCTGCCGGACACGCCGGGACCACCTGCTTGATTCGCGAGAACCACCTGCCGGACATGCCAAAATCACCAGCCGGCTACTCCACAACCACTTGTCGGACACTCCAGAATCACCTGCCGGGCATGTTGGAGCCACCTCTCAGAGGTGCCACAACAACATGCTGGAGACTGCGGAAGCACCTGCTGAGAAGGCCGGAAGTTCCTGATCCACTCCACAGAACCACCTGCTGGACACGCCAAAATCACCTTCCGGCTACGCCACAACCAGTTGGTGAACACTTCGGAATCAACTGCCGGGCTTGCTGGAAGCACCTACCGGTCACGCCAATATCACCTGCCAGCTACGCCAGAACCGCTTGGCGGACACTCCGGAAACACCTGTCGGGCCTGCCAGAACCACATCTCAGACGTGCCAGAACCATGTGCCCGAGATGCCGGAACCACACCCCGAACAGACTGAAACCACCTGCCAGACCCGCCTGAACCACCTGCCGAGCACACTGGAACCACCTGCTCGACTCGCCGGAACCACCTACCTGACACGCAAAAACCACCGGCCGGGTATGCCAGAACCACTTGGTGGTCACTCCGGAATCATCTGCCTGACATGCCAGAAGCAGCTCTCAGACACACCAGAACAACCTGCCGGAGACGCCAGAAGCACCTGCTGAGCATGCCTGAGCCACCTGCTCGACTCGCAAGAAACACCTGCCAGACACGCCAAAATCACCTGCCTGCTACACCAGAAGCACTTGGCAGACAAGCCGGAATCACGTGAAGGGCATGCCGTCACAATCTCTCAGACGTGCCAGAACCTCGTGCCGGACACCCCAGAACACCCTGCCGGACAGACCGGAACCACCTGCCGGACACGCCGGAACCACCGGCGCGACTCGCTGGAACCACCCCCGGACATGCAAAAACACCTGCCGGCTACGCCAGAAACACTTTGCGAACACATCGGAATCACCTGCCGGGCATGTCGGAAGCACCTCTCAGACATGTCAGAACCACGTGCCAAGGACACCGGAAGCACCTGCCGAGCACGCCGGAACCACCTGCTCGACTCGCCAGAACCACCTGCCGCACACGCCAAAATCACCTGCCAGGTATGCCAGAACCACTTTGTGGACACTCCGAAATCATCTGCTGGACATGCCAGAACCAGCTCTCAGACACACCAGAACCACATGCCGGACACGCCGGAAGCACCTGCTGAGCATGCCTGAGCCACCTGCTCGACTCGCAAGAAACACCTGCCGGACACGCCAAAATCACCTGCCGATTACGCCAGAACCACTTGGCGGACACTCCGGAATCACAGGTCGGGCATGCCGGAACCACCTCTCAGACTTGCCAGAGCCATGTTCCGGACACGCCGGTACCACCTGCCGAGTATGCCGGAACCACCTGATCCACTCCCGAGGACCACCTGCTGGACACGCCAGAATCACCTGCTGGCTACGCCAGAACCACTCGGCAGACACTCCGGAATAACCTGCCGGGAATGCCGGAACCACCTCTTAGACATGCCAGAAGGACGTGTCGGACACGCCGGAAACACCTACCGGACAGACCGGAACCACCTGCCAGACATCCCGGAACCACCTGCCGAGCACGCCGGAGCCGCCTGCTCGATAGGCCGGAACCAACTGCCAGACAGGCCAAAATCAACAGCTGGCTATGCGAGAACCATCTGGCGGACAGTCCGGAATCACCTGCCGGGCATGCAGGAACCACCTCTCAGATGTAACGGAACCACGAGCCGGACACGCTGGAACCACGTCCTGGACAGACTGGAACCACCTGCCGAGCACTCCGGAACCACCTGCTCGACTCGCACGACCCACGTGCTGGACACGCCAAAATGAACTTTCGGCTACACCAGAACCACTTACCCGACACTCCAGAATCACCTGCCTGGCATGCCAGAACCACCTCTCACACGTTCCAGAAGCACGTGCCGGACATGCCGGAACGACCTATCGGACAGAACGGAACCACCTGCCAGACACGCCGGAACCACCTGCTGAACACGCCACAGCCACCTGCTCGACTCGCCGGATCCACCGGCCGGACAGGCCAATATCAACTGCTGGCTATGCCAGAACCACCTGGGGGACAGTCCGGAATCACCTGCCAGCCATGGCGGAACCACCTCTCAGACGTACAAGAACCACGTGCCGGACAAGCTGGAAACACTTACTGGACAGACTGGAACCAACTGCCGGCCACGCCTGAACCACCTGCCGAGCACGATGGAACCACCTGCCGGACACGCCAAAATCAACTGCGGGGTACACCAGAACCACTTGGAGAACTCTCCGGGATGACCTGCCGGGCATGCTGGAACCACCTCTCAGACGTACCAGAAGCACGTGGCGGACACCCCAGCACCACCTGCCGGACAGACCGCAACCACCTGCCGGACAGGCCGGAACCACCGGCTCGACCCGCCGGAACCACCGCCGGACATGCAAAATCACCTGCCGGCTACGCCAGAACCACTTGGCGAACACTCCGGAATCATCTGCCGGGCATGCCGGAACCACCTCTCAGACATGCCAGAACCACGTGCTAGTGACCCCAGAAGCACCTGCCGAGCACGCCGGAACCACCTGCTCGACTCGCCAGAACCACCTGCCGGACAAGCCAAAATCACCTGCCGGCTACGCCACAACCACTCGGCAGGCACTCCGGTATCAGCTGCCGGGCATGCCGGAACCACCTCTCAGAGGTGCCAGAACCACATGCCGGAGAGACTGGAAGCAACTGCCGAACTCGCCGGAAACACCTGCTGTACATGCCGGAACCACCTGCCTGACAGTCCAAAATCATATGGGGGCTTTGCCAAAACCACTTGGTGGACACTCCAGAATCACCTGGATGGCATGCCGGAACCACGTCGTGGACAGACTGCAAACACCTGCCTGACACGCCAGAACCACCTTCTCGACTCGCCAGAACCACCTGCCGGACAGGCCAAAATCACCTGCCGGCTACGCCACAACCAGTTGGTGAACACTTCGGAATCACCTGCCGGGCTTGCCGGAACCAACTGCCGGTCACGCCAAAATCACCTGCCGGCTACGCCAGAACCACTCAGCAGAGACTCCGGAACCACCTCCAGGACTGACCGGAATCACCTGCCGGACACGCCGGGACCACCTGCTTGACTCGCGAGAACCACCTGCCGGACACGCCAAAATCACCAGCCGGCTACGCCACAACCACTTGTCGGACACTCCAGAATCACCTGCCGGGCATGTTGGAACCACCTCTCAGAGGTGCCTCAACAACATGCTGGAGACTGCGGAAGCACCTGCTGAGAATGCCGGAAGTTCCTGATCCACTCCACAGAACCACCTGCTGGACACGCCAAAATCACCTGCCGGCTACGCCACAACCAGTTGGTGAACACTTCGGAATCAACTGCCGGGCTTGCTGGAAGCACCTGCCGGTCACGCCAATATCACCTGCCAGCTACACCAGAACCGCTTGGCGGACACTCCGGAAAAACCTGTCGGGCCTGCCAGAACCACATCTCAGACGTGCCAGAACCATGTGCCCGACATGCCGGAACCACACCCCGAACAGACTGAAACCACCTGCCAGACCCGCCTGAACCACCTGCCGAGCACACTGGAACCACCTGCTCGACTCGCCGGAACCACCTACCTGACATGCAAAAACCACCGGCCGGGTATGCCAGAACCACTTGGTGGTCACTCCGGAATCATCTGCCAGACATGCCAGAAGCAGCTCTCAGACACACCAGAACAACCTGCCGGAGACGCCAGAAGCACCTGCTGAGCATGCCTGAGCCACGTGCTCGATTCGCAAGAAACACCTGCCACACACGCCAAAATCACCTGCCTGCTACACCAGAAGCACTTGGCAGACAAGCCGGAATCACGTGAAGGGCATGCCGTCACAATCTCTCAGACGTGCCAGAACCTCGTGCCGGACACCCCAGAACACCCTGCCGGACAGACCGGAACCACCTGCCGGACACGCCGGAACCACCGGCGCGACTCGCCGGAACGACCCCCGGACATGCAAAAACACCTGCCGGCTACGCCAGAAACACTTGGCGAACACACCGGAATCACCTGCCGGGCATGTCGGAAGCACCTCTCAGACATGTCAGAACTACGTGCCAAGGACACCGGAAGCACCTGCCGAGCACGCCGGAACCACCTGCTCGACTCGCCAGAACCACCTGCCGCACACGCCAAAATCACCTGCCAGGTATGCCAGAACCACTTTGTGGACACTCCGAAATCATCTGCCGGACATGCCAGAACCAGCTCTCAGACACCCCAGAACCACGTGCCGGACACGCCGGAAGCACCTGCTGAGCATGCCTGAGCCACCTGCTCGACTCGCAAGAAACACCTGCCGGACACGCCAAAATCACCTGCCGAGTACGCCAGAACCACTTGGCGGACACTCCGGAATCACAGGTCGGGCATGCCGGAACCACCTCTCAGACTTGCCAGAAACATATTCCGGACACGCCGGTACCACCTGCCGAGTATGCCGGAACCACCTGATCCACTCCCGAGGACCACCTGCTGGACACACCAGAATCACCTGCTGGCTACGCCAGAACCACTCGGCAGACACTCCGGAATAACCTGCCGGACATGCCGGAACCACCTCTTAGACATGCCAGAAGGACGTGTCGGAAACGCCGGAAACACCTACCGGACAGACCGGAACCACCTGCCAGACATCCCGGAACCACCTGCCGAGCACGCCGGAGCCGCCTGCTCGATAGGCCGGAACCACCTGCCAGACAGGCCAAAATCAACAGCTGGCTATGCGAGAACCATCTGGCGGACAGTCCGGAATCACCTGCCGGGCATGCAGGAACCACCTCTCAGATGTAACGGAACCACGAGCCGGACACGCTGGAACCACGTCCTGGGCAGTCTGGAACCACCTGCCGCGCACTCCGGAACCACCTGCTCGACTCGCACGACCCACGTGCTGGACACGCCAAAATGAACTTTCGGCTACACCAGAACCACTTACCCGACACTCCAGAATCACCTGCCTGGCATGCCAGAACCACCTCTCACACGTTCCAGAAGCACGTGCCGGACATGCCGGAACGACCGATCGGACAGTCGGAACCACCTTCCAGACATGCCGGAACCACCTGCTGAACATGCCACAGCCACCTGCTCGACTCGCCGGATCCACCGGCCGGACAGGCCAATATCAACTGCTGGCTATGCCAGAACCACCTGGGGGACAGTCCGGAATCACCTGCCAGCCATGGCGGAACCACCTCTCAGACGTACAAGAACCACGTGCCGGACAAGCTGGAAACACTTACTGGACAGACTGGAACCACCTGCCGGCCACGCCTGAACCACCTGCCGAGCACGATAAAACCACCTGCCGGACACGCCAAAATCACCTGCGGGGTACACCAGAACCACTTGGAGAACTCTCCGGGATGCCCTGCCGGGCATGCTGGAACCACCTCTCAGACGTACCAGAAGCACGTGGCGGACACCCCAGCACCACCTGCCGGACAGACCGCAACCACATGCCGGACAGACCGCAACCATCGGCTCGAGCCGCCGGAACCACCGCAGGACATGCAAAATCACCTGCCGGCTACGCCAGAACCAATTGGCGAACACTCCGGAATCACCTGCCGGGCATGCCGGAACCACCTCTCAGACATGCCAGAACCACGTGCCAATGACCCTGGAAGCACCTGCCGAGCACGCCGGAACCACCTGCTCGACTCGCCAGAACCTCCTGCTGGACACTCCAAAATCACCTGCCGGCTACGCCACAACCACTCGGCAGGCACTCCGGTATCAGCTGCCGGCCATGCCGGAACCACCTCTCAAAGGTGCCAGAACCACATGCCGGAGAGACTGGAAGCAACTGCCGAGCTCGCCGGAAACACCTGCTGGACATGCCGGAACCACCTGCCTGACAGTCCAAAATCATATGCCGGCTATGCCAAAACCACTTGGTGGACACTCCAGAATCACCTGGAGGGCATGCCTGAACCACGTCATGGACAGACTGCAAACACCTGCCGGACACGCCAGAACCACCTTCTCGACTCGCCAGAACCACCTGCCGGACACGCCAAAATCACCTCCCGGCTACGCCACAACCAGTTGGTGAACACTTCGGAATCACCTGCCGCGCTTGCCGGAACCACCTGCCGGTCACGCCAAAATCACCTGCCGGCTACGCCAGAACCACTCGGCAGAGACTCCGGAACCACCTCCAGGACTGACCGGAATCACCTGCCGGACACGCCGGGACCACCTGCTTGACTCGCCAGAACCACCTGCCGGACACGCCAAAATCACCAGCCGGCTACTCCACAACCACTTGTCGGACACTCCAGAATCACCTGCCGGGCATGTTGGAACCAGCTCTCAGAGGTGCCACAACAACATGCTGGAGACTGCGGAAGCACCTGCTGAGAAGGCCGGAAGTTCCTGATCCACTCCACAGAACCACCTGCTGGACACGCCAAAATCACCCGCCGGCTACGCCACAACCAGTTGGTGAACACTTCGGAATCAACTGCCGGGCTTGCTGGAAGCACCTGCCGGTCACGCCAATATCACCTGCCAGCTACGCCAGAACCGCTTGGCGGACACTCCGGAAACACCTGTCGGGCCTGCCAGAACCACATCTCAGACGTGCCAGAACCATGTGCCCGAGATGCCGGAACCACACCCCGAACTGACTGAAACCACCTGCCAGACCCGCCTGAACCACCTGCCGAGCACACTGGAACCACCTGCTCGACTCGCCGGAACCACCTACCTGACACGCAAAAACCACCGGCCGGGTATGCCAGAACCACTTGGTGGTCACTCCGGAATCATCTGCCAGACATGCCAGAAGCAGCTCTCAGACACACCAGAACAACCAGCCGGAGACGCCAGAAGCACCTGCTGAGCATGCCTGAGCCACCTGCTCGACTTGCAAGAAACACCTGCCAGAAACGCCAAAATCACCTGCCTGCTACACCAGAAGCACTTGGCAGACAAGCCGGAATCACGTGAAGGGCATGCAGTCACAATCTCTCACACGTGCCAGAACCTCGTGCCGGACACCCCAGAACACCCTGCCGGACAGACCGGAACCACCTGCCGGACACGCCGGAACCACCGGCGCGACTCGCCGGAACCACCCCCGGACATGCAAAATCACCTGCCGGCTACGCCAGAAACACTTGGCGAACACACCGGAATCACCTGCCGGGCATGTCGGAAGCACCTCTCAGACATGTCAGAACCACGTGCCAAGGACACCGGAAGCACCTGCCGAGCACGCCGGAACCACCTGCTCGACTCGCCAGAACCACCTACCGGAAACGCCAAAATCACCTGCCGAGTACGCCAGTACCACTCGGCAGACACTCCGGAATAACCTGCCGGGCATGCCGGAACCACCTCTTAGACATGCCAGAAGGAAGTGTCGGACACGCCGGAAACACCTACCGGACAGACCGGAACCACCTGCCAGACATCCCGGAACCACTTGCCGAGCACGCCGGAGCCGTCTGCTCGATAGGCTGGAACCACCTGCCAGACAGGCCAAAATCAACAGCTGGCTGTGCGAGAACCACCTGGGGGACAGTCCGGAATCACCTGCCAGCCATGGCGGAACCACCTCTCAGACGTACCAGAACCACGTGACGGACAATCTGGAAACACGTACTGGACAGCCTGGAACCACCTGCTGGCCACGCCTTAACCACCTGCCGAGCACGACGGAACCACCTGCCGGACACGCCAAAATCACCTGCGGGCTACTCCACAACCACTTGGAGGACTCTCCGGGATGACCTGCCGGGCATGCTGGAACCACCTCTCAGACGCGCCAGAACCATGTGGCAGAGAGTCCGGAATCACCTGTTGAGCAGGTGGAACCACCTCAGAGACGTACCAGAACCACCTGCCGGACACGCCAAAATCACCTGCCGGCTACGCCAGAACCACTTGGCGGACACTCCGGAATCACCTGCCGGGCATGCCAGCACAACCTCTCAGAAGTGCCAGAAGCACGTGCCGGACAGGCCGGAACCATATCCCTGACAGACTGGAACCACAGGAAACACTCGCCGGAACCACCTGCTTGACTCACCGGTCCCACCTGCAGGACACACCAAAATCACCTGCCCGCTACACCAGAACCACTTGGGGGACAAGCCAGAATCACGTGAAGGGCATGCCGGCACAACCTCACAGACGTGCCAGAACCTCCTTCCGGACACCTCAGAACCACCTGCCAGACAGACTGCAACCACCTGCCGGACACGCGGGAACCACAGGCTCGACGCGCCGGAACCACTGCCACACATGCAAAATCACCTGCCGGCTACACCAGAACCACTTGGCAAACACTCTGGAATCCCCTTCCGGGCATGCCGGAACCACCTCTCAGACATGCCAGAACCACGTGCCAATGACACCAGAAGCACCTGCCGAGCATGCCGGAACCACCTGCTCGACTCGCCAGAACCACCTGCCAGTCATGCAAAAATCACCTGCCGGCTTCGCCACAACCAGTTGGTGAACACTTCCCCATCACCTGCCGGGCTTGCTGGAACCACCTGCCGGTCATGTCAAAATCACCTGCCAACTACGCCAGAACCACTTGTCGACACTGCGGAAACACCTGTCGGGCCGGCCAGAACTACATCTCAGACGTGCCAGAACCTTGTGCGTGTGATGCCGGAACCACACCCCGAACAGACGGAGACCACCTGCCAGACCCGCCTGAACCACCTGCCGAGCACGCCGGAGCCACCTGTTCGACTCACCGGAAGCACCTGCCAGACAGGCCAAAATCAACAGCTGGCTATGCGAGAACCATCTGGCGGACAGTCCGGTATCACCTGCCGGGCATGCAGGAACCACCTCTCAGATGTAACGGAACCACGAGCCGGACACGCTGGAAGCACGTTTTGGACAGACTGGAACCACCTGCCGAGCACTCCGGAACCACCTGCTCGACTCGCACGACCCACGTGCTGGACACGCCAAAATGAACTTTCGGCTACACCAGAACCACTTACCCGACACTCCAGAATCACCTGCCTGGCATGCCAGAACCACCTCTCACACGTTCCAGAAGCACGTGCCGGACATGCCGGAACGACCTATCGGACAGAACGGAAACACCTGCCAGACACGCCGGAACCACCTGCTGAACACGCCACAGCCACCTGCTCGACTCGGCGGATCCACCGGCCGGACAGGCCAATATCAACTGCTGGCTATGCCATAACCACCTGGGGGACAGTCCGGAATCACCTGCCAGCCATGGCGGAACCACCTCTCAGACGTACAAGAACCACGTGCCGGAGAAGCTGGAAACACTTACTGGACAGACTGGAACCACCTGCCTGCCACGCCTGAACCACCTGCCGAGCACGATGGAACCACCTGCCAGGCACGCCAATATCACCTGCGGGCTACTCCACAACCACTTGGAGGACTCTCCGGGATGACCTGCCGGGCATGCTGGAACCACCTCTCAGACGCGCCAGAACCATGTGGCAGACAGTCCGGAATCACCTGTTGGGCATGTGGAACCACCTCAGAGACGTACCAGAACCACCTGCCGGACACGCCAAAATCACCTGCCGGCTACGCCAGAACCACTTGGGGGACACTCCAGAATCACCTGGCGGGCATGCCAGCACAACCTCTCAGAAGTGCCAGAAGCACGTGCCGGACAGGCTGGAACCATCTCCCGGACAGACTGGAACCACAGGAAACACTCGCCGGAACCACCTGCTTGACTCACCGGTCCCACCTGCAGGACACACCAAAATCACCTGTCCGCTACACCAGAACCAATTGGAGGACAAGCCGGAATCACGTGAAGGGCATGCCGGCACAACCTCACAGACGTGCCAGAACCTCCTGCCGGACACCTCAGAACCACCTGCCAGACAGACTGCAACCACCTGCCGGACACGCGGGAACCACCGGCTCGACCCGCCGGAACCATTGCCAGACATGCCAAATCACCTGCCGGCTACACCAGAACCACTTGGCAAACACTCCGGTATCAGCTGCCGGGCATGCCGGAACCACCTGGTCCACTCCCGAGGACCACCTGCTGGACACACCAAAATCACCTGCTGGCTACGCCAGAACCACTCGGCAGACACTCCGGAATAACCTGCCGGGCATGCCGGAACCACCTCTTAGACATGCCAGAAGGACGTGTCGGACACGCCAGAAACACCTACCGGACAGACCGGAACCACCTGCCAGACATCCCGGAACCACCTGCCGAGCACGCCGGAGCCGCCTGCTCGATAGGCCGTAACCACCGGCCAGACAGGCCAAAATCACCAGCCGGCTACTCCACAACCACTTGTCGGACACTCCAGAATCACCTGCCGGGCATGTTGGAACCACCTCTCAGAGGTGCCACAACAACATGCTGGAGACTGCGGAAGCACCTGCTGAGAAGGCCGGAAGTTCCTGATCCACTCCACAGAACCACCTGCTGGACACGCCAAAATCACCTGCCGGCTACGCCACAACCAGTTGGTGAACACTTCGGAATCAACTGCCGGGCTTGCTGGATGCACCTGCCGGTCACGCCAATATCACCTGCCAGCTACGCCAGAACCGCTTGGCGGACACTCCGGAAACACCTGTCGGGCCTGCCAGAACCACATCTCAGACGTGCCAGAACCATGTGCCCGAGATGCCGGAACCACACCCCGAACAGACTGAAACCACCTGCCAGACCCGCCTGAACCACCTGCTGAGCACACTGGAACCACCTGCTCGACTCGCCGGAACCACCTACCTGACACGCAAAAACCACCGGCCGGGTATGCCAGAACCACTTGGTGGTCACTCCGGAATCATCTGCCAGACATGCCAGAAGCAGCTCTCAGACACACCAGAACAACCAGCCGGAGACGCCAGAAGCACCTGCTGAGCATGCCTGAGCCACCTGCTCGACTCGCAAGAAACACCTGCCAGACGCGCCAAAATGACCTGCCTGCTACACCTGAAGCACTTGGCAGACAAGCCGGAATCACGTGAAGGGCATGCCGTCACAATCTCTCAGACGTGCCAGAACCTCGTGCCGGACACCCCAGAACACCCTGCCGGACAGACCGGAACCACCTGCCGGACACGCCGGAACCACCGGCGCGACTCGCCGGAACCACCCCCGGACATGCAAAATCACCTGCCGGCTACGCCAGAAACACTTGGCGAACACACCGGAATCACCTGCCGGGCATGTCGGAAGCACCTCTCAGACATGTCAGAACCACGTGCCAAGGACACCGGAAGCACCTGCCGAGCACGCCGGAACCACCTGCTCGACTCGCCAGAACCACCTGCCGCACACGCCAAAATCACCTGCCAGGTATGCCAGAACCACTTTGTGGACACTCCGAAATCATCTGCTGGACATGCCAGAACCAGCTCTCAGACACACCAGAACCACATGCCGGAAATGCCAGAAGCACCTGCTGAGCATGCCTGAGCCACCTGCTCGACTCGCAAGAAACACCTGCCGGACACGCCAAAATCACCTGCCGGCTACGCCACAACCAGTTGGTGAACACTTCGGAATCACCTGCCGCGCTTGCCGGAACCTCCAGCCGCTCACGCCAAAATCACCTGCGGCTACGCCAGAACCACTCAGCAGAGACTCCGGAACCACCTCCAGGACTGACCGGAATCACCTGCCGGACACGCCGGGACCACCTGCTTGACTCGCCAGAACCACCTGCCGGACACGCCAAAATCACCAGCCGGCTACTCCACAACCACTTGTCGGACACTCCAGAATCACCTGCCGGGCATGTTGGAACCACCTCTCAGAGGTGCCACAACAACATGCTGGAGACTGCGGAAGCACCTGCTGAGAAGGCCGGAAGTTCCTGATCCACTCCACAGAACCACCTGCTGGACACGCCAAAATCACCTGCCGGCTACGCCACAACCAGTTGGTGAACACTTCGGAATCAACTGCCGGGCTTGCTGGAAGCACCTGCCGGTCACGCCAATATCACCTGCCAGCTATGCCAGAACCGCTTGGCGGACACTCCGGAAACAACTGTCGGGCCTGCCAGAACCACATCTCAGACGTGCCAGAACCATGTGCCCGAGATGCCGGAACCACACCCCGAACAGACTGAAACCACCTGCCAGACCCGCCTGAACCACCTGCTGAGCACACTGGAACCACCTGCACGACTCGCCGGAACCACCTACCTGACACGCAAAAACCACCGGCCGGGTATGCCAGAACCACTTGGTGGTCACTCCGGAATCATCTGCCAGACATGCCAGAAGCAGCTCTCAGACACACCAGAACAACGAGCCGGAGACGCCAGAAGCACCTGCTGAGCATGCCTGAGCCACCTGCTCGACTCGCAAGAAACACCTGCCAGACGCGCCAAAATGACCTGCCTGCTACACCTGAAGCACTTGGCAGACAAGCCGGAATCACGGGAAGGGCATGCCGTCACAATCTCTCAGACGTGCCAGAACCTCGTGCCGGACACCCCAGAACACCCTGCCGGACAGACCGGAACCACCTGCTCGACTCACCAGAACCACCTGCCGCACACGCCAAAATCACCTGCCAGGTATGCCAGAACCACTTTGTGGACACTCCGAAATCATCTGCTGGACATGCCAGAACCAGCTCTCAGACACACCAGAACCACATGCCGGAAACGCCAGAAGCACCTGCTGAGCATGCCTGAGCCACCTGCTCGACTCGCAAGAAACACCTGCCGGACACGCCAAAATCACCTGCCGAGTACGCCAGAACCACTTGGCGGACACTCCGGAATCACAGGTCGGGCATGCCGGAACCACCTCTCAGACTTGCCAGAACCATGTTCCGGACACGCCGGTACCACCTGCCGAGTATGCCGGAACCACCTGATCCACTCCCGAGGACCACCTGCTGGACACGCCAAAATCACCTGCTGGCTACGCCAGAACCACTCGGCAGACACTCCGGAATAAGCTGCCGGGCATGCCGGAACCACCTCTTAGACATGCCAGAAGGACGTGTCGGACACGCCGGAAACACCTACCGGACAGACCGGAACCACCTGCCAGACATCCGGGAACCACCTGCCGAGCACGCCGGAGGCGCCTGCTCGATAGGCCGGAACCACCTGCCAGACAGGCCAAAATCAACAGCTGGCTATGCCTGAACCACCTGGCGGACAGTCCAAAATCACCTGCCTGGCATGCAGGAACCACCTCTCAGACGTAACAGAACCACGTTCCGGACACGCTGGAACCACATCCTGGACAGACTGGAACCACCTGCCGAGCTCGCCGGAACCACCTGCTCGACTGGCAGGACAATCGTGCCGGACACGCCAAAAGAAACTGCCGGCTACACCAGAACCACTTAACCGACACTCCAGAATCACCTGCCTGGCATGCCAGAACCACCTCTCAGACGTGCCAGAAGCACGTGCCGGACATGCCGGAACGACCTACGGGACAGACCGGAACCACCTGCCTGACATGCCGGAACCACCTGCCGAGCACGCCAGAGCCACCTGCTCCCCTTGCCGGAACCACCTGCCAGACAGGCCAAAATCAACAGCTGGCTGTGCGAGAACCACCTGGGGGACAGTCCGGAATCACCTGCCAGCCATGGCGGAACCACCTCTCAGACGTACCAGAACCACGTGCCGGACAATCTGGAAACACGTACTGGACAGACTGGAACCACCTGCCGGCCACGCCTGAACCACCTGCCGAGCACGACGGAACCACCTGCCGGACACGCCAAAATCACCTGCGGGCTACTCCACAACCACTTGGAGGACTCTCCGGGATGACCTGCCGGGCATGCTGGAACCACCTCTCAGACGCGCCAGAAACATGTGGTAGAGAGTCCGGAATCACCTGTTGGGCAAGTGGAACCACCTCTGAGACGTACCAGAACCAACTGCCAGACACGCCAAAATCACCTGCCGGCTACGCCAGAACCACTTGGCGGACACTCCGGAATCACCTGCCGGGCATGCCAGCACAACCTCTCAGAAGTGCCAGAAGCACGTGCCGGACAGGCTGGAACCATCTCCCGGACAGACTGGAACCACAGGAAACATTCGCCGGAACCACCTGCTTGACTCAACGGTCCCACCTGCAGGACACACCAAAATCACCTGCCCGCTACACCAGAACCACTTGGGGCACAAGCCAGAATCACGTGAAGGGCATGCCGGCACAACCTCACAGACGTGCCAGAACCTCCTGCCGGACACCTCAGAACCACCTGCCAGACAGACTGCAACCACCTGCCGGACATGCGGGAACCACCGGCTCGACACGCCGGAACCACTGCCAGACATGCAAAATCACCTGCCGGCTACACCAGAACCACTTGGCAAACACTCCGGAATCACCTGCCAGGCATGCCGGAACCACCTCTCAGACATGCCAGAACCACGTGCCAATGACACCAGAAGCACCTGTCGAGCATGCTGGAACCACCTGCTCGACTCGCCAGAACCACCTGCCAGTCATGCAAAAATCACCTGCCGGCTTCGCCACAACCAGTTGGTGAACACTTCCCCATCACCTGCCGGGCTTGCTGGAACCACCTGCCGGTCACGTCAAAATCACCTGCCAACTACGCCAGAACCACTTGTCGACACTGCGGAAACACCTGTCGGGCCGGCCAGAACTACATCTCAGACGTGCCAGAACCTTGTGCGTGTGATGCCGGAACCACACCCAGAACAGACGGAGACCACCTGCCAGACCCGCCTGAACCACCTGCCGAGCACGCCGGAGCCACCTGTTCGACTCACCGGAAGCACCTGCCAGACAGGCCAAAATCAACAGCTGGCTATGCGAGAACCATCTGGCGGACAGTCCGGAATCACCTGCCGGGCATGCAGGAACCACCTCTCAGATGTAACGGAACCACGAGCCGGACACGCTGGAACCACGTCCTGGACAGACTGGAACCACCTGCCGAGCACTCCGGAACCACCTGCTCGACTCGCACGACCCACGTGCTGGACACGCCAAAATGAACTTTCGGCTAGACCAGAACCACTTACCCGACACTCCAGAATCACCTGCCTGGCATGCCAGAACCACCTCTCACACGTTCCAGAAGCACGTGCCGGACATGCCGGAACGACCTATCGGACAGAACAGAACCACCTGCCAGACACGCCGGAACCACCTGCTGAACACGCCACAGCCACCTGCTCGACTCGCCGGATCCACCGGCCGGACAGGCCAATATCAAGTGCTGGCTATGCCAGAACCACCTGGGGGACAGTCCGGAATCACCTGCCAGCCATGGCGGAACCACCTCTTAGACGTACAAGAACCACGTGCCGGACAAGCTGGAAACACTTACTGGACAGACTGGAACCACCTGCCGGCCACGCCTGAACCACCTGCCGAGCACGATGGAACCACCTGCCAGACACGCCAAAATCACCTGCGGGGTACACCAGAACCACTTGGAGAACTCTCCGGGATGACCTGCCGGGCATGCTGGAACCACCTCTCAGACGTACCAGAAGCACGTGGCGGACACCCCAGCACCACCTGCCGGACAGACCGCAACCACCTGCCGGACAGGCCGGAACCACCGGCTCGACCCGCCGGAAACACCGCCGGACATGCAAAATCACCTGCGGGCTACGCCAGAACCACTTGGCGAACACTACGGAATCACCTGCCGGGCATGCCGGAACCACCTCTCAGACATGCCAGAACCACGTGCCAATGACCCCGGAAGCACCGGCCGAGCACGCCGGAACCACCTGCTCGACTCGCCAGAACCACCTGCCGGACACGCCAAAATCACCTGCCAGCTACGCCACAACCACTCGGCAGACACTCCGGTATCAGCTGCCGGGCATGCCGGAACCATCTCTCAGAGGTGCCAGAACCACATGCCGGAGAGACTGGAAGCAACTGCCGAACTCGCCGGAAACACCTGCTGGACATGCCGGAACCACCTGCCTGACAGTCCAAAATCATATGCCGGCTATGCCAAAACCACTTGGTGGACACTCCAGAATCACCTGGAGGGCATGCCGGAACCACGTCATGGACAGACTGCAAACACCTGCCGGACACGCCAGAAGCACCTTCTCGACTCGCCAGAACCACCTGCCGGACACGCCAAAATCACCTGCCGGCTACGCCACAACCAGTTGGTGAACACTTCGGAATCACCTGCCGCGCTTGCCCGAAACACCTGCCGGTCACGCCAAAATCACCTGCCGGCTACGCCAGAACCACTCGGCAGAGACTCCGGAACCACCTCCAGGACAGACAGGAATCACCTGCCGGAAACGCCGGAACCACCTGCTCGACTCGCCAGAACCACCTGCCGGACACGCCAAAATCACCTGCCGGCTACGCCAGAACCACTTGGCAGAGACTCCGGAATCACCTCCAGGACAGACCGGAATCACCTGCCGGACACTCCTGGACCACCTGCTTGACTCGCCAGAACCACCTGCCGGACACGCCAAACTCACCAGCCGGCTACTCCACAACCACCTGTCGGACACTCCAGAATCACCTGCCGGGCATGTTGGAACCACCTCTCAGAGGTGCCTCAACAACATGCTGGAGACTGCGGAAGCACCTGCTGAGAAGGCCGGAAGTTCCTGATCCACTACACAGAACCACCTGCTGGACACGCCAAAATCACCTGCCGGCTACGCCACAACCAGTTGGTGAACACTTCGGAATCAACTGCCGGGCTTGCTGGAAGCACCTGCCGGTCACGCCAATATCACCTGCCAGCTACGCCAGAACCGCTTGGCGGACACTCCGGAAACACCTGTCGGGCCTGCCAGAACCACATCTCAGACGTGCCAGAACCATGTGCCCGAGATGCCGGAACCACACCCCGAACAGACTGAAACCACCTGCCAGACCCGCCTGAACCACCTGCCGATCACACTGGAACCACCTGCTCGACTCGCCGGAACCACCTACCTGACACGCAAAAACCACCGGCCGGGTATGCCAGAACCACTTGGTGGTCACTCCGGAATCATCTGCCAGACATGCCAGAAGCAGCTCTCAGACACACCAGAACAACCTGCCAGAGACGCCAGAAGCACCTGCTGAGCATGCCTGAGCCACCTGCTCGACTCGCAAGAAACACCTGCCAGACACGCCAAAATCACCTGCCTGCTACACCAGAAGCACTTGGCAGACAAGCCGGAATCACGAGAAGGGCATGCCGTCACAATCTCTCAGACGTGCCAGAACCTCGTGCCGGACACCCCAGAACACCCTGCCGGACAGACCGGAACCACCTGCCGGACACGCCGGAACCACCGGCGCGACTCGCCGGAACCACCCCCGGACATGCAAAATCACCTGCCGGCTACGCCAGAAACACTTGGCGAACACACCGGAATCACCTGCCGGGCATGTCGGAAGCACCTCTCAGACATGTCAGAACCACGTGCCAAGGACACCGGAAGCACCTGCCGAGCATGACGGAACCACCTGCTCGACTCGCCAGAACCACCTGCCGCACACGCCAAAATCACCTGCCAGGTATGCCAGAACCAATTTGTGGACACTCCGAAATCATCTGCTGGACATGCCAGAACCAGCTCTCAGACACACCAGAACCACATGCCGGACACGCCGGAAGCACCTGCTGAGCATGCCTGAGCCACCTGCTCGACTCGCAAGAAACACCTGCCGGACACGCCAAAATCACCTGCCAAGTACGCCAGAACCACTTGGCGGACACTCCGGAATCACAGGTCGGGCATGCCGGAACCACCTCTCAGACTTGCCAGAACCATGTTCCGGACACGCCGGTACCACCTGCCGAGTATGCCGGAACCACCTGATCCACTCCCGAGGACCACCTGCTGGACACGCCAAAATCACCTGCTGGCTACGCCAGAACCACTCGGCAGACACTCCGGAATAAGCTGCCGGGCATGCCGGAACCACCTCTTAGACATGCCAGAAGGACGTGTCGGACACGCCGGAAACACGTACCGGACAGACCGGAACCACCTGCCAGACATCCGGGAACCACCTGCCGAGCACGCCGGAGCCGCCTGCTCGATAGGCCGGAACCACCTGCCAGACAGTCCAAAATCAACAGCTGGCTATGCCTGAACCACCTGGCGGACAGTCCAAAATCACCTGCCTGGCATGCAGGAACCACCTCTCAGACGTAACAGAACCACGTTCCGGACACGCTGGAACCACATCCTGGACAGACTGGAACCACCTGCCGAGCTCGCCGGAACCACCTGCTCGACTGGCAGGACAATCGTGCCGGACACGCCAAAAGGAACTGCCGGCTACACCAGAACCACTTAACCGACACTCCAGAATCACCTGCCTGGCATGCCAGAACCACCTCACAGACGTGCCAGAAGCACGTGCCGGACATGCCGGAACGACCTACGGGACAGACCGGAACCACCTGCCTGACATGCCGGAACCAACTGCCGAGCACGCCAGAGCCACCTGCACCCCTTGCCGGAACCACCTGCCAGACAGGCCAAAATCAACAGCTGGCTGTGTGAGAACCACCTGGGGGACAGTCCGGAATCACCTGCCAGCCATGGCGGAACCACCTCTCCGACGTACCAGAACCACGTGCCGGACAATCTGGAAACACGTACTGGACAGACTGGAACCACCTGCCGGCCACGCCTGAACCACCTGCCGAGCACGACGGAACCACCTTCCGGACACGCCAAAATCACCTGCGGGCTACTCCACAACCACTTGGAGGACTCTCCGGGATGACCTGCCGGGCATGCTGGAACCACCTCTCAGACGCGCCAGAACCATGTGGCAGAGAGTCCGGAATCACCTGTTGGGCAAGTGGAACCACCTCTGAGACGTACCAGAACCACCTGCCGGACACGCCAAAATCACCTGCCGGCTACGCCAGAACCACTTGGCGGACACTCTGGAATCACCTGCCGGGCATGCCAGCACAACCTCTCAGAAGTGCCAGAAGCACGTGCCGGACAGGCCGGAACCATCTCCCGGACAGACTGGAACCACAGGAAACACTCGCCGGAACCACCTGATTGACTCACCGGTCCCACCTGCAGGACACACCAAAATCACCTGCCCGCTACACCAGAACCACTTGGGGCACAAGCCGGAATCACGTGAAGGGCATGCCGGCACAACCTCACAGACGTGCCAGAACCTCCTGCCGGACACCTCAGAACCACCTGCCAGACAGACTGCAACCACCTGCCGGACACGCGGGAACCACCGGCTCGACCCGCCGGAACCACTGCCACACATGCAAAATCACCTGCCGGCTACACCAGAACCACTTGGCAAACACTCCGGAATCACCTGCCGGGCATGCCGGAACCACCTCTCAGACATGCCAGAACCACGTGCCAATGACACCAGAAGCACCTGCCGAGCATGCCGGAACCACCTGCTCGACTCGCCAGAACCACCTGCCAGTCATGCAAAAATGACCTGCCGGCTTCGCCACAACCAGTTGGTGAACACTTCCCCATCACCTGCCGGGCTTCCTGGAACCACCTGCCGGTCATGTCAAAATCACCTGCCAACTACGCCAGAATCACTTGTCGACACTGCGGAAACACCTGTCGGGCCGGCCAGAACTACATCTCAGACGTGCCAGAACCTTGTGCGTGTGATGCCGGAACCACACCCCGAACAGACGGAGACCACCTGCCAGACCCGCCTCAACCACCTACCGAGCACGCCGGAGCCACCTGTTCGACTCACCGGAAGCACCTGCCAGACAGGCCAAAATCAACAGCTGGCTATGCGAGAAGCATCTGGCGGACAGTCCGGAATCACCTGCCGGGCATGCAGGAACCACCTCTCAGATGTAACGGAACCACGAGCCGGACACGCTGGAAGCACGTCCTGGACAGACTGGAACCACCTGCCGAGCACTCCGGAACCACCTGCTCGACTCGCACGACCCACGTGCTGGACACGCCAAAATGAACTTTCGGCTACACCAGAACCACTTACCCGACACTCCAGAATCACCTGCCTGGCATGCCAGAACCACCTCTCACACGTTCCAGAAGCACGTGCCGGACATGCCGGAACGACCGATCGGACAGAACGGAACCACCTGCCAGACACGCCGGAACCACCTGCTGAACACGCCACAGCCACCTGCTCGACTCGCCGGATCCACCGGCCGGACAGGCCAATATCAAGTGCTGGCTATGCCAGAACCACCTGGGGGACAGTCCGGAATCACCTGCCAGCCATGGCGGAACCACCTCTCAGACGTACAAGAACCACGTGCCGGACAAGCTGGAAACACTTACTGGACAGACTGGAACCACCTGCCGGCCACGCCTGAACCACCTGCCGAGCACGATGGAACCACCTGCCGGACACGCCAAAATCACCTGCGGGCTACACCAGAACCACTTGGAGAACTCTCTGGGATGACCTTCCGGGCATGCTGGAACCACCTCTCAGACGTACCAGAAGCACGTGGCGGACACCCCAGCACCACCTGCCGGACAGGCCGGAACGACCGGCTCGACCCGCCGGAACCACCGCCGGACATGCAAAATCACCTGCCGGCTACGCCAGAACCACTTGGCGAACACTCCGGAATCACCTGCCGGGCATGCCGGAACCACCTCTCAGACATGCCAGAACCACGTGCCAATGACCCCGGAAGCACCTGCCGAGCACGCCGGAACCACCTGCTCGACTCGCCAGAACCACCTGCCGGACACGCCAAAATCACCTGCCGGCTACGCCACAACCTCTCGGCAGGCACTCCGGTATCAGATGCCGGGCATGCCAGAACCACCTCTCAGAGGTGCCAGAACCACATGCCGGAGAGACTGGAAGCAACTGCCGAACTCGCCGGAAACACCTGATGGACATGCCGGAACCACCTGCCTGACAGTCCAAAATCATATGCCGGCTATGCCAAAACCACTTGGTGGACACTCCAGAATCACCTGGAGGGCATGCCGGAACCACGTCATGGACAGACTGCAAACACCTGCCGGACACGCCAGAACCACCTTCTCGACTCGCCAGAACCACCTGCCGGACACGCCAAAATCACCTGCCGGCTACGCCACAACAAGTTGGTGAACACTTCGGAATCACCTGCCGCGCTTGCCAGAACCACCTGCCGGTCACGCCAAAATCACCTGCCGGCTACGCCAGAACCACTCGGCAGAGACTCCGGAACCACTTCCAGGACAGACCGGAATCACCTGCCGGACATGCCGGAACCACCTGCTCGACTCGCCAGAACCACCTGCTGGACACGCCAGAATCACCTGCCGGCTACGCCAGAACCACTGGGCAGAGACTTCGGAACCACCTCCAGGACAGACCGGAATCACCTGCCGGACACGCCGGGACCACCTGCTTTACTCGCCAGAACCACCTGCCGGACACGCCAAACTCACCAGCCGGCTACTCCACAACCACTTGTCGGACACTCCAGAATCACCTGCCGGGCATGTTGGAACCACCTCTCAGAGGTGCCACAACAACATGCTGGAGACTGCGGAAGCACCTGCTGAGAAGGCCGGAACCACCTGATCCACACCCGAGGACCACATGCTGGACACGCCAAAATCACCTGCTATCTACGCCAGAACCACTCGGCAGACACTCCGGAATAACCTGCCGGGCATGCCGGAACCACCTCTTAGACATGCCAGAAGGACGTGTCGGACACGCCGGAAACACCCACCGGACAGACCGGAACCACCTGCCAGACATCCGGGAACCACCTGCCGAGCACGCCGGAGCCGCCTGCTCGATAGGCCAAAACCACCTGCCAGACAGGCCAAAATCAACAGCTGGCTATGCTAGAACCACCTGGCGGACAGTCCAAAATCACCTGCCTGGCATGCAGGAACCACCTCTCAGACGTAACAGAACCACGTCCCGGACACGCTGGAACCACATCCTGGACAGACTGGAACCACCTGCCGAGCTCGCCGGAACCACCTGCTCGACTGGCAGGACAATCGTGCCGGACACGCCAAAAGGAACTGCCGGCTACACCAGAACCACTTAACCGACACTCCAGAATCACCTGCCTGGCATGCCAGAACCACCTCTCAGACGTGCCAGAATCACGTGCCGGACATGCCGGAACGACCTACGGGACAGACCGGAACCACCTGCCTGACATGCCCGAACCACCTGCCGAGCACGCCAGAGCCACCTGCTCCCATTGCCGGAACCACCTGCCAGACAGGCCAAAATCAACAGCTGGCTGTGCGAGAACCACCTGGGGGACAGTCCGGAATCACCTGCCAGCCATGGCGGAACCACCGGCGCGACTCGCCGGAACCACCCCCGGACATGCAAAATCACCTGCCGGCTACGCCAGAAACACTTGGCGAACACACCGGAATCACCTGCCGGGCATGTCGGAAGCACCTCTCAGACATGTCAGAACCACGTGCCAAGGACACCGGAAGCACCTGCAGAGCACACCGGAACCACCTGCTCGACTCGCCAGAACCACCTTCCGCACATGCCAAAATCACCTGCCAGGTATGCCAGAACCACTTTGTGGACACTCCGAAACCATCTGCCGGACATGCCAGAACCAGCTCTCAGACACACCGGAACCACATGCCGGACACGCCGGAAGCACCTGCTGAGCATGCCTGAGCCACCTGCTCGACTCGCAAGAAACACCTGCCGGACACGCCAAAACCACCTGCCGAGTACGCCAGAACCACTTGGCGGACACTCCGGAATCACAGGTCGGGCATGCCGGAACCACCTCTCAGACTTGCCAGAACCATGTTCCGGACACGCCGGTACCACCTGCCGAGTATGCCGGAACCACCTGATCCACTCCCGAGGACCACCGGCTGGACATGCCAAAATCACCTGCTGGCTACGCCAGAACCACTCAGCAGACACTCCGGAATAACCTGCCGGGCATGCCGGAACCACCTCTTAGACATGCCAGAAGGACGTGTCGGACACGCCGGAAACACCTACCGGACAGACCGGAGCCACCTGCCAGACATCCCGGAACCACTTGCCGAGCACGCCGGAGCCGCCTGCTCAATAGGCCGGAACCACCTGCCGGACAGGCCGGAACGACCGGCTCGACCCGCCGGAACCACCGCCGGACATGCAAAATCACCTGCCGGCTACGCCAGAACCACTTGGCGAACACTCCGGAATCACCTGCCGGGCATGCCGGAACCACCTCTCAGACATGCCAGAACCACGTGCCAATGACCCCGGAAGCACCTGCCGAGCACGCCGGAACCACGTGCTCGACTCGCCAGAACCACCTGCCGGACACGCCAAAATCACCTGCCGGCTACGCCACAACCTCTTGGCAGGCACTCCGGTATCAGCTGCCGGGCATGCCGGAACCACCTCTCAGAGGTGCCAGAACCACATGCCGGAGAGACTGGAACCAACTGCCGAACTCGCCGGAAACACCTGCTGGACATGCCGGAACCACCTGCCTGACAGTCCAAAATCATATGCCGGCTATGCCAAAACCACTTGGTGGACACTGCAGAATCACCTGGAGGGCATGCCGGAACCACGTCATGGACAGACTGCAAGCACCTGCCGGACACGGCAGAACCACCTTCTCGACTCGCCAGAACCACCTGCCGGACACGCCAAAATCACCTGCCGGCTACGCCAGAACCACTGGGCAGAGACTCCGGAACCACCTCCAGGACAGACAGGAATCACCTGCCGGACACGCCGGGACCACCTGCTTGACTCGCCAGAACCACCTGCCGGACACGCCAAACTCACCAGCCGGCTACTCCACAACCACTTGTCGGACACTCCAGAATCACCTGCCGGGCATGTTGGAACCACCTCTCAGAGGTGCCACAACAACATGCTGGAGACTGCGGAAGCACCTGCTGAGAAGGCCGGAACCACCTGATCCACTCCCGAGGACCACCTGCTGGACACGCCAAAATCACCTGCTGGCTACGCCAGAACCACTCGGCAGACACTCCGGAATAACCTGCCGGGCATGCCGGAACCACCTCTTAGACATGCCAGAAGGACGTGTCGGACACGCCGGAAACACCTACCGGACAGACCGGAACCACCTGCCAGACATCCGGGAACCACCTGCCGAGCACGCCGGAGCCGCCTGCTCGATAGGCCAAAACCACCTGTCAGACAGGCCAAAATCAACAGCTGGCTATGCCTGAACCACCTGGTGGACAGTCCAAAATCACCTGCCTGGCATGCAGGAACCACCTCTCAGACGTAACAGAACCACGTTCCGGACACGCTGGAACCACATCCTGGACAGACTGGAACCACCTGCCGAGCTCGCCGGAACCACCTGCTCGACTGGCAGGACAATCGTGCCGGACACGCCAAAAGGAACTGCCGGCTACACCAGAACCACTTAACCGACACTCCAGAATCACCTGCCTGGCATGCCAGAACCACCTCTCAGACGTGCCAGAAGCACGTGCCGGACATGCCGGAACGACCTACGGGACAGACCGGAACCACCTGCCTGACATGCCCGAACCACCTGCCGAGCACGCCAGAGCCACCTGCTCCCCTTGCCGGAACCACCTGCCAGACAGGCCAAAATCAACAGCTGGCTGTGCGAGAACCACCTGGGGGACAGTCCGGAATCACCTGCCAGCCATGGCGGAACCACCGTCGCGACTCGCCGGAACCACCCCCGGACATGCAAAATCACCTGCCGGCTACGCCAGAAACACTTGGCGAACACTCCGGAATCACCTGCCGGGCATGTCGGAAGCACCTCTCAGACATGTCAGAACCACGTGCCAAGGACACCGGAAGCACCTGCAGAGCACGCCGGAACCACCTGCTCGACTCGCCAGAACCACCTTCCGCACATGCCAAAATCACCTGCCAGGTATGCCAGAACCACTTTGTGGACACTCCGAAACCATCTGCCGGACATGCCAGAACCAGCTCTCAGACACACCGGAACCACATGCCGGACACGCCGGAAGCACCTGCTGAGCATGCCTGAGCCACCTGCTCGACTCGCAAGAAACACCTGCCGGACACGCCAAAATCACCTGCCGAGTACGCCAGAACCACTTGGCGGACACTCCGGAATCACAGGTCGGGCATGCCGGAACCATCTCTCAGACTTGCCAGAACCATGTTCTGGACACGCCGGTACCACCTGCCGAGTATGCCGGAACCACCTGATCCACTCCCGAGGACCACCGGCTGGACATGCCAAAATCACCTGCTGGCTACGCCAGAACCACTCGGCAGACACTCCGGAATAAGCTGCCGGGCATGCCGGAACCACCTCTTAGACATGCCAGAAGGACGTGTCGGACACGCCGGAAACACCTACCGGACAGACCGGAGCCACCTGCCAGACATCCCGGAACCACTTGCCGAGCACGCTGGAGCCGCCTGCTCGATAGGCCGGAACCACCTGCCAGACAGGCCAAAATCAACAGCTGGCTATGCTAGAACCACCTGGCGGACAGTCCAAAATCACCTGCCTGGCATGCAGGAACCACCTCTCAGACATAACAGAACCACGTTCCGGACACGCTGGAACCACATCCTGGACAGACTGGAACCACCTGCCGAGCTCACCAGAACCACCTGCTCGACTGGCAGGACAATCGTGCCGGACACGCCAAAGGGAACTGCCGGCTACACCAGAACCACTTAACCGACACTCCAGAATCACCTGCCTGGCATGCCAGGACCACCTCTCAGACGTGCCAGAAGCACGTGCCGGCCATGCCGGAACAACCTACGGGACAGACCGGAACCACCTGCCTGACATGCCGGAACCAACTGCCGAGCACGCCAGAGCCACCTGCTCCCCTTGCCGGAACCACCTACCAGACAGGCCAAAATCAACAGCTGGCTGTGCGAGAACCACCTGGGGGACAGTCCGGAATCACCTGCCAGCCATGGCGGAACCACCTCTCAGACGTACCAGAACCACGTGCCGGACAATCTGGAAACATGTACTGGACAGACTGGAACCACCTGCCAGCCACGCCTGAACCACCTGCCGAGCACGACGGAACCACCTGCCGGACACGCCAAAATCACCTGCGGGCTACTCCACAACCACTTGGAGGACTCTCCGGGATGACCTGCCGGGCATGCTGGAACCACCTCTCAGACGCGCCAGAACCATGTGGCAGAGAGTCCGGAATCACCTTTTGGGCATGTGGAACCACCTCTGAGACGTACCAGAACCACCTGCCGGACACCCCAAAATCACCTGCCGGCTACGCCAGAACCACTTGGCGGACACTCCGGAATCACCTGCCGGGCATGCCAGCACAACCTCTCAGAAGTGCCAGAAGCACGTGCCGGACAGGCCGGAACCATCTCCCGGACAGACTGGAACCACAGGAAACACTCGCCGGAACCACCTGCTTGACTCACCGGTCCCACCTGCAGGACACACCAAAATCACCTGCCCGCTACATCAGAACCAATTGGGGCACAAGCCGGAATCACGTGAAGGGCATGCCGGCACAATCTCACAGACGTGCCAGAACCTCCTGCCGGACACCTCAGAACCACCTGCCAGACAGACTGCAACCACCTGCCGGACACGCGGGAACCACCGGCTCGACCCGCCGGAACCACTGCCAGACATGCAAAATCACCTGCCGGCTACACCAGAACCACTTGGCAAACACTCCGGAATCACCTGCCGGGCATGCCGGAACCACGTGCCAATGACACCAGAAGCACCTGCCAAGCATGCCGGAACCACCTCTCAGACATGCCAGAACCACGTGCCAATGACCCCGGAAGCACCTGCCGAGCACGCTGGAACCACCTGCTTGACCCGCCAGAACCACCTGCCGGACACGCCAAAATCACCAGCCGGCTACTCCACAACCACTTGTCGGACACTCCAGAATCACCTGCCGGGCATGTTGGAACCACCTCTCAGAGGTGCCACAACAACATGCTGGAGACTGCGGAAGCACCTGCTGAGAAGGCCGGAAGTTCCTGATCCACTCCACAGAACCACCTGCTGGACACGCCAAAATGACCTGCCGGCTACGCCACAACCAGTTGGTGAACACTTCGGAATCAACTGCCGGGCTTGCTGGAAGCACCTGCCGGTCACGCCAATATCACCTGCCAGCTACGCCAGAACCGCTTGTCGGACACTCCGGAAACACCTGTCGGGCCTGCCAGAACCACATCTCAGACGTGCCAGAACCATGTGCCCGAGATGCCGGAACCACACCCCGAACAGACTGAAACCACCTGCCAGACGCGCCTGAACCACCTGCCGAGCACACTGGAACCACCTGCTCGACTCGCCGGAACCACCTACCTGACACGCAAAAACCACCGGCCAGGTATGCCAGAACCAATTGGTGGTCACTCCGGAATCATCTGCCAGACATGCCAGAAGCAGCTCTCAGACACACCAGAACAACCTGCCGGAGACGCCAGAAGCACCTGCTGAGCATGCCTGAGCCACGTGCTCGACTCGCAAGAAACACCTGCCAGACACGCCAAAATCACCTGCCTGCTACACCAGAAGCACTTGGCAGACAAGCCGGAATCACGTGAAGGGCATGCCGTCACAATCTCTCAGACGTGCCAGAACCTCGTGCCGGACACCCCATAACACCCTGCCGGACAGACCGGAACCACCTGCTGGACACGCCGGAACCACCGGCGCGACTCGCCGGAACCACCCCCGGACATGCAAAAACACCTGCCGGCTACGCCAGAAACACTTGGCGAACACACCGGAATCACCTGCCGGGCATGTCGGAAGCACCTCTCAGACATGTCAGAAGAACGTGCCAAGGACACCGGAAGCACCTGCAGAGCACGCCGGAACCACCTGCTCGACTCGCCACAACCACCTGCCGCACACGCCAAAATCACCTGCCAGGTATGCCAGAACCACTTTGTGGACACTCCGAAATCATCTGCCGGACATGCCAGAACCAGCTGTCAGACACCCCAGAACCACATGCCGGACACGCCGGAAGCACCTGCTGAGCATGCCTGAGCCACCTGCTCGACTCGCAAGAAACACCTGCCGGACACGCCAAAATCACCTGCCGAGTACGCCAGAACCACTTGGCGGACACTCCGGAATCACAGGTCGGGCATGCCGGAACCATCTCTCAGACTTGCCAGAACCATGTTCTGGACACGCCGGTACCACCTGCCGAGTATGCCGGAACCACCTGATCCACTCCCGAGGACCACCGGCTGGACATGCCAAAATCACCTGCTGGCTACGCCAGAACCACTCGGCAGACACTCCGGAATAAGCTGCCGGGCATGCCGGAACCACCTCTTAGACATGCCAGAAGGACGTGTCGGACACGCCGGAAACACCTACCGGACAGACCGGAGCCACCTGCCAGACATCCCGGAACCACTTGCCGAGCACGCTGGAGCCGCCTGCTCGATAGGCCGGAACCACCTGCCAGACAGGCCAAAATCAACAGCTGGCTATGCTAGAACCACCTGGCGGACAGTCCAAAATCACCTGCCTGGCATGCAGGAACCACCTCTCAGACATAACAGAACCACGTTCCGGACACGCTGGAACCACATCCTGGACAGACTGGAACCACCTGCCGAGCTCACCAGAACCACCTGCTCGACTGGCAGGACAATCGTGCCGGACACGCCAAAGGGAACTGCCGGCTACACCAGAACCACTTAACCGACACTCCAGAATCACCTGCCTGGCATGCCAGGACCACCTCTCAGACGTGCCAGAAGCACGTGCCGGCCATGCCGGAACAACCTACGGGACAGACCGGAACCACCTGCCTGACATGCCGGAACCAACTGCCGAGCACGCCAGAGCCACCTGCTCCCCTTGCCGGAACCACCTACCAGACAGGCCAAAATCAACAGCTGGCTGTGCGAGAACCACCTGGGGGACAGTCCGGAATCACCTGCCAGCCATGGCGGAACCACCTCTCAGACGTACCAGAACCACGTGCCGGACAATCTGGAAACATGTACTGGACAGACTGGAACCACCTGCCAGCCACGCCTGAACCACCTGCCGAGCACGACGGAACCACCTGCCGGACACGCCAAAATCACCTGCGGGCTACTCCACAACCACTTGGAGGACTCTCCGGGATGACCTGCCGGGCATGCTGGAACCACCTCTCAGACGCGCCAGAACCATGTGGCAGAGAGTCCGGAATCACCTTTTGGGCATGTGGAACCACCTCTGAGACGTACCAGAACCACCTGCCGGACACCCCAAAATCACCTGCCGGCTACGCCAGAACCACTTGGCGGACACTCCGGAATCACCTGCCGGGCATGCCAGCACAACCTCTCAGAAGTGCCAGAAGCACGTGCCGGACAGGCCGGAACCATCTCCCGGACAGACTGGAACCACAGGAAACACTCGCCGGAACCACCTGCTTGACTCACCGGTCCCACCTGCAGGACACACCAAAATCACCTGCCCGCTACATCAGAACCAATTGGGGCACAAGCCGGAATCACGTGAAGGGCATGCCGGCACAATCTCACAGACGTGCCAGAACCTCCTGCCGGACACCTCAGAACCACCTGCCAGACAGACTGCAACCACCTGCCGGACACGCGGGAACCACCGGCTCGACCCGCCGGAACCACTGCCAGACATGCAAAATCACCTGCCGGCTACACCAGAACCACTTGGCAAACACTCCGGAATCACCTGCCGGGCATGCCGGAACCACGTGCCAATGACACCAGAAGCACCTGCCAAGCATGCCGGAACCACCTCTCAGACATGCCAGAACCACGTGCCAATGACCCCGGAAGCACCTGCCGAGCACGCTGGAACCACCTGCTTGACCCGCCAGAACCACCTGCCGGACACGCCAAAATCACCAGCCGGCTACTCCACAACCACTTGTCGGACACTCCAGAATCACCTGCCGGGCATGTTGGAACCACCTCTCAGAGGTGCCACAACAACATGCTGGAGACTGCGGAAGCACCTGCTGAGAAGGCCGGAAGTTCCTGATCCACTCCACAGAACCACCTGCTGGACACGCCAAAATGACCTGCCGGCTACGCCACAACCAGTTGGTGAACACTTCGGAATCAACTGCCGGGCTTGCTGGAAGCACCTGCCGGTCACGCCAATATCACCTGCCAGCTACGCCAGAACCGCTTGTCGGACACTCCGGAAACACCTGTCGGGCCTGCCAGAACCACATCTCAGACGTGCCAGAACCATGTGCCCGAGATGCCGGAACCACACCCCGAACAGACTGAAACCACCTGCCAGACGCGCCTGAACCACCTGCCGAGCACACTGGAACCACCTGCTCGACTCGCCGGAACCACCTACCTGACACGCAAAAACCACCGGCCAGGTATGCCAGAACCAATTGGTGGTCACTCCGGAATCATCTGCCAGACATGCCAGAAGCAGCTCTCAGACACACCAGAACAACCTGCCGGAGACGCCAGAAGCACCTGCTGAGCATGCCTGAGCCACGTGCTCGACTCGCAAGAAACACCTGCCAGACACGCCAAAATCACCTGCCTGCTACACCAGAAGCACTTGGCAGACAAGCCGGAATCACGTGAAGGGCATGCCGTCACAATCTCTCAGACGTGCCAGAACCTCGTGCCGGACACCCCATAACACCCTGCCGGACAGACCGGAACCACCTGCTGGACACGCCGGAACCACCGGCGCGACTCGCCGGAACCACCCCCGGACATGCAAAAACACCTGCCGGCTACGCCAGAAACACTTGGCGAACACACCGGAATCACCTGCCGGGCATGTCGGAAGCACCTCTCAGACATGTCAGAAGAACGTGCCAAGGACACCGGAAGCACCTGCAGAGCACGCCGGAACCACCTGCTCGACTCGCCACAACCACCTGCCGCACACGCCAAAATCACCTGCCAGGTATGCCAGAACCACTTTGTGGACACTCCGAAATCATCTGCCGGACATGCCAGAACCAGCTCTCAGACACCCCAGAACCACATGCCGGACACGCCGGAAGCACCTGCTGAGCATGCCTGAGCCACCTGCTCGACTCGCAAGAAACACCTGCCGGACACGCCAAAATCACCTGCCGAGTACGCCAGAACCACTTGGCGGACACTCCGGAATCACAGGTCGGGCATGCCGGAACCACCTCTCAGACTTGCCAGAACCATGTTCCGGACACGCCGGTACCACCTGCCGAGTATGCCGGAACCACCTGATCCACTCCCGAGGACCACATGCTGGACACGCCAGAATCACCTGCTGGCTACGCCAGAACCACTCGGCAGACACTCCGGAATAACCTGCCGGGCATGCCGGAACCACCTCTTAGACATGCCAGAAGGACGTGTCGGACACGGCGGAAACACCTACCGGACAGACGGGAACCACCTGCCAGACATCCCGGAACCACCTGCCGAGCACGCCGGAGCCGCCTGCTCGATAGGCTGGAACCACCTGCCAGACAGGCCAAAATCAACAGCTGGCTATGCGAGAACCATCTGGCGGACAGTCCGGAATCACCTGCCGGGCATGCAGGAACCACCTCTCAGATGTAACGGAACCACGAGCCGGACACGCTGGAACCACATCCTGGACAGACTGGAACCACCTGCCGAGCTCACCAGAACCACCTGCTCGACTGGCAGGACAATCGTGCCGGACACGCCAAAGGGAACTGCCGGCTACACCAGAACCACTTAACCGACACTCCAGAATCACCTGCCTGGCATGCCAGAACCACCTCTCAGACGTGCCAGAAGCACGTGCCGGCCATGCCGGAACAACCTACGGGACAGACCGGAACCACCTGCCTGACATGCCGGAACCACCTGCCGAGCACGCCAGAGCCACCTGCTCCCCTTGCCGGAACCACCTGCCAGACAGGCCAAAATCAACAGCTGGCTGTGCGAGAACCACCTGGGGGACAGTCCGGAATCACCTGCCAGCCATGGCGGAACCACCTCTCAGACGTACCAGAACCACGTGCCGGACAATCTGGAAACATGTACTGGACAGACTGGAACCACCTGCCAGCCACGCCTGAACCACCTGCCGAGCACGACGGAACCACCTGCCGGACACGCCAAAATCACCTGCGGGCTACTCCACAACCACTTGGAGGACTCTCCGGGATGACCTGCCGGGCATGCTGGAACCACCTCTCAGACGCGCCAGAACCATGTGGCAGAGAGTCCGGAATCACCTTTTGGGCATGTGGAACCACCTCTGAGACGTACCAGAACCACCTGCCGGACACCCCAAAATCACCTGCCGGCTACGCCAGAACCACTTGGCGGACACTCCGGAATCACCTGCCGGGCATGCCAGCACAACCTCTCAGAAGTGCCAGAAGCACGTGCCGGACAGGCCGGAACCATCTCCCGGACAGACTGGAACCACAGGAAACACTCGCCGGAACCACCTGCTTGACTCACCGGTCCCACCTGCAGGACACACCAAAATCACCTGCCCGCTACATCAGAACCAATTGGGGCACAAGCCGGAATCACGTGAAGGGCATGCCGGCACAATCTCACAGACGTGCCAGAACCTCCTGCCGGACACCTCAGAACCACCTGCCAGACAGACTGCAACCACCTGCCGGACACGCGGGAACCACCGGCTCGACCCGCCGGAACCACTGCCAGACATGCAAAATCACCTGCCGGCTACACCAGAACCACTTGGCAAACACTCCGGAATCACCTGCCGGGCATGCCGGAACCACGTGCCAATGACACCAGAAGCACCTGCCAAGCATGCCGGAACCACCTCTCAGACATGCCAGAACCACGTGCCAATGACCCCGGAAGCACCTGCCGAGCACGCTGGAACCACCTGCTTGACCCGCCAGAACCACCTGCCGGACACGCCAAAATCACCAGCCGGCTACTCCACAACCACTTGTCGGACACTCCAGAATCACCTGCCGGGCATGTTGGAACCACCTCTCAGAGGTGCCACAACAACATGCTGGAGACTGCGGAAGCACCTGCTGAGAAGGCCGGAAGTTCCTGATCCACTCCACAGAACCACCTGCTGGACACGCCAAAATGACCTGCCGGCTACGCCACAACCAGTTGGTGAACACTTCGGAATCAACTGCCGGGCTTGCTGGAAGCACCTGCCGGTCACGCCAATATCACCTGCCAGCTACGCCAGAACCGCTTGTCGGACACTCCGGAAACACCTGTCGGGCCTGCCAGAACCACATCTCAGACGTGCCAGAACCATGTGCCCGAGATGCCGGAACCACACCCCGAACAGACTGAAACCACCTGCCAGACGCGCCTGAACCACCTGCCGAGCACACTGGAACCACCTGCTCGACTCGCCGGAACCACCTACCTGACACGCAAAAACCACCGGCCAGGTATGCCAGAACCAATTGGTGGTCACTCCGGAATCATCTGCCAGACATGCCAGAAGCAGCTCTCAGACACACCAGAACAACCTGCCGGAGACGCCAGAAGCACCTGCTGAGCATGCCTGAGCCACGTGCTCGACTCGCAAGAAACACCTGCCAGACACGCCAAAATCACCTGCCTGCTACACCAGAAGCACTTGGCAGACAAGCCGGAATCACGTGAAGGGCATGCCGTCACAATCTCTCAGACGTGCCAGAACCTCGTGCCGGACACCCCATAACACCCTGCCGGACAGACCGGAACCACCTGCTGGACACGCCGGAACCACCGGCGCGACTCGCCGGAACCACCCCCGGACATGCAAAAACACCTGCCGGCTACGCCAGAAACACTTGGCGAACACACCGGAATCACCTGCCGGGCATGTCGGAAGCACCTCTCAGACATGTCAGAAGAACGTGCCAAGGACACCGGAAGCACCTGCAGAGCACGCCGGAACCACCTGCTCGACTCGCCACAACCACCTGCCGCACACGCCAAAATCACCTGCCAGGTATGCCAGAACCACTTTGTGGACACTCCGAAATCATCTGCCGGACATGCCAGAACCAGCTCTCAGACACCCCAGAACCACATGCCGGACACGCCGGAAGCACCTGCTGAGCATGCCTGAGCCACCTGCTCGACTCGCAAGAAACACCTGCCGGACACGCCAAAATCACCTGCCGAGTACGCCAGAACCACTTGGCGGACACTCCGGAATCACAGGTCGGGCATGCCGGAACCACCTCTCAGACTTGCCAGAACCATGTTCCGGACACGCCGGTACCACCTGCCGAGTATGCCGGAACCACCTGATCCACTCCCGAGGACCACATGCTGGACACGCCAGAATCACCTGCTGGCTACGCCAGAACCACTCGGCAGACACTCCGGAATAACCTGCCGGGCATGCCGGAACCACCTCTTAGACATGCCAGAAGGACGTGTCGGACACGCCGGAAACACCTACCGGACAGACGGGAACCACCTGCCAGACATCCCGGAACCACCTGCCGAGCACGCCGGAGCCGCCTGCTCGATAGGCTGGAACCACCTGCCAGACAGGCCAAAATCAACAGCTGGCTATGCGAGAACCATCTGGCGGACAGTCCGGAATCACCTGCCGGGCATGCAGGAACCACCTCTCAGATGTAACGGAACCACGAGCCGGACACGCTGGAACCACATCCTGGACAGACTGGAACCACCTGCTGAGCTCGCCGGAACCACCTGCTCGACTGGCAGGACAATCGTGCCGGACACGCCAAAAGGAACTGCCGGCTACACCAGAACCACTTAACCGACACTCCAGAATCACCTGCCTGGCCTGCCAGAACCACCTCTCAGACGTGCCAGAAGCACGTGCCGGACATGCCGGAACGACCTACGGGACAGACCGGAACCACCTGCCTGACATGCCGGAACCACCTGCCGAGCACGCCAGAGCCACCTGCTCCCCTCGCCGGAACCACCTGCCAGACAGGCCAAAATCAACAGCTGGCTGTGCGAGAACCACCTGGGGGACAGTCCGGAATCACCTGCCAGCCATGGCGGAACCACCTCTCACACGTACCAGAACCACGTGCCGGACAATCTGGAAACACGTACTGGACAGACTGGAACCACCTGCCGGCCACGCCTGAACCACCTGCCAAGCACGACGGAACCACCTGCCGGACACGCCAAAATCACCTGCGGGCTACTCCACAACCACTTGGAGGACTCTCCGGGATGACCTGCCGGGCATGCTGGAGCCACCTCTCAGACGCGCCAGAACCATGTGGCAGAGAGTCCGGAATCACCTGTCGGGCATGTGGAACCACCTCTGATACGTACCAGAACCACCTGCCAGACACGCCAAAATCACCTGCCGGCTACGCCAGAACCACTTGGCGGAGACTCTGGAATCACCTGCCGGGCATGCCAGCACAACCTCTCAGAAGTGCCAGAAGCACGTGCCGGACAGGCCGGAACCATCTCCCGGACAGACTGGAACCACAGGAAACACTCGCCGGAACCACCTGCTTGACTCACCGGTCCCACCTGCAGGACACACCAAAATCACCTGCCCGCTGCACCAGAACCACTTGGGGCACAAGCCGGAATCACGTGAAGGGCATGCCGGCACAACCTCACAGACGTGCCAGAACCTCCTGCCGGACACCTCAGAACCACCTGCCAGACAGACTGCAACCACCTGCCGGACACGCGGGAACCACCGGCTCGACCCGCCGGAACCACTGCCAGACATGCAAAATCACCTGCCGGCTACACCAGAACCACTTGGCAAACACTCTGGAATCACCTGCCGGGCATGCCGGAACTACCTCTCAGACATGCCAGAACCACGTGCCAATGACACCAGAAGCACCTGCCAAGCATGCCGGAACCACCTGCTCGACTCGCCAGAACCACCTGCCAGTCATGCAAAAATCACCTGCCGGCTTCGCCACAACCAGTTGGTGAACACTTCCCCATCACCTGCCGGGCTTGCTGGAACCACCTGCCGGTCATGTCAAAATCACCTGCCAACTACGCCAGAACCACTTGTCGACACTGCGGAAACACCTGTCGGGCCGGCCAGAACTACATCTCAGACGTGCCAGAACCTTGTGCGTGTGATGCCGGAACCACACCCCGAACAGACGGAGACCACCTGCCAGACCCGCCTGAACCACCTGCCGAGCACGCCGGAGCCACCTGTTCGACTCACCGGAAGCACCTGCCAGACAGGCCAAAATCAACAGCTGGCTATGCGAGAAGCATCTGGCGGACAGTCCGGAATCACCTGCCGGTCATGCAGGAACCACCTCTCAGATGTAACGGAACCACGAGCCGGACACGCTGGAACCACGTCCTGGACAGACTGGAACCACCTGCCGAGCACTCCGGAACCACCTGCTCGACTCGCACGACCCACGTGCTGGACACGCCAAAATGAACTTTCGGCTACACCAGAACCACTTACCCGACACTCCAGAATCACCTGCCTGGCATGCCAGAACCACCTCTCACACGTTCCAGAAGCACGTGCCGGACATGCCGGAACGACCGATCGGACAGAACGGAACCACCTGCCAGACACGCCGGAACCACCTGCTGAACACGCCACAGCCACCTGCTCGACTCGCCGGATCCACCGGCCGGACAGGCCAATATCAAGTGCTGGCTATGCCAGAACCACCTGGGGGACAGTCCGGAATCACCTGCCAGCCATGGCGGAACCACCTCTCAGACGTACAAGAACCACGTGCCGGACAAGCTGGAAACACTTACTGGACAGACTGGAACCACCTGCCGGCCACGCCTGAACCACCTGCCGAGCACGATGGAACCACCTGCCGGACACGCCAAAATCACCTGCGGGGTACACCAGAACCACTTGGAGAACTCTCCGGGATGACCTGCCGGGCATGCTGGAACCACCTCTCAGACGTACCAGAAGCACGTGGCGGACACCCCAGCACCACCTGCCGGACAGACCGCAACCACCTGCCGGACAGGCCGGAACCACCGGCTCGACCCGCCGGAACCACCGCCGGACATGCAAAATCACCTGCCGGCTACGCCAGAACCACTTGGCGAACACTCCGGAATCACCTGCCGGGCATGCCGGAACCACCTCTCAGACATGCCAGAACCACGTGCCAATGACCCCGGAAGCACCTGCCGAGCACGCCGGAACCACCTGCTCGACTCGCCAGAACCACCTGCCGGACACGCCAAAATCACCTGCTGGCTACGAGACAACCGCTCGGCAGGCACTCCGGTATCAGCTGCCGGGCATGCCGGAACCACCTGGTCCACTCCCGAGGACCACCTGCTGGACACACCAAAATCACCTGCTGGCTACGCCAGAACCACTCGGCAGACACTCCGGAATAACCTGCCGGGCATGCCGGAACCACCTCTTAGACATGCCAGAAGGACGTGTCGGACAAGCCGGAAACACCTACCGGACAGACCGGAACCACCTGCCAGACATCCCGGAACCACCTGCCGAGCACGCCGGAGCCGCCTGCTCCATAGGCCGGAACCACCTGCCAGACAGGCCAAAATCACCAGCCGGCTACTCCACAACCACTTGTCGGACACTCCAGAATCACCTGCCGGGCATGTTGGAACCACCTCTCAGAGGTGCCACAACAACATGCTGGAGACTGCGGAAGCACCTGCTGAGAAGGCCGGAAGTTCCTGATCCACTCCACAGAACCACCTGCTGGACACGCCAAAATCACCTGCCGTCTACGCCACAACCATTTGGTGAACACTTCGGAATCAACTGCCGGGCTTGCTGGAAGCACCTGCCGGTCACGCCAATATCACCTGCCAGCTACACCAGAACCGCTTGGCGGACACTCCAGAAACACCTGTCGGGCCTGCCAGAACCACATCTCAGACGTGCCAGAACCATGTGCCCGAGATGCCGGAACCACACCCCGAACAGACTGAAACCACCTGCCAGACCCGCCTGAACCACCTGCCGAGCACACTGGAACCACCTGCTCGACTCGCCGGAACCACCTACCTGACATGCAAAAACCACCGGCCGGGTATGCCAGAACCACTTGGTGGTCACTCCGGAATCATCTGCCAGACATGCCAGAAGCAGCTCTCAGACACACCAGAACAACCTGCCGGAGACGCCAGAAGCACCTGCTGAGCATGCCTGAGCCACCTGCTCGACTCGCAAGAAACACCTGCCAGACACGCCAAAATCACCTGCCTGCTACACCAGAAGCACTTGGCAGACAAGCCGGAATCACGTGAAGGGCATGCCGTCGCAATCTCTCAGACGTGCCAGAACCTCGTGCCAGACACCCCAGAACACCCTGCCAGACAGACCGGAACCACCTGCCAGACACGCCGGAACCACCGGCGCGACTCGCCGGAACCACCCCCGGACATGCAAAATCACCTGCCGGCTATGCCAGAAACACTTGGCGAACACACCGGAATCACCTGCCGGGCATGTCGGAAGCACCTCTCAGACATGTCAGAACCACGTGCCAAGAACACCGGAAGCACCTGCCGAGCACGCTGGAACCACCTGCTCGACTCGCCAGAACCACCTGCCACACACGCCAAAATCACCTGCCAGGTATGCCAGAACCACTTTGTGGACACTCCGAAATCATCTGCTGGGCATGCCAGAACCAGCTCTCAGACACACCAGAACCACATGCCGGACACGCCGGAAGCACCTGCTGAGCATGCCTGAGCCACCTGCTCGACTCGCAAGAAACACCTGCCGGACACGCCAAAATCACCTGCCGAGTACGCCAGAACCACTTGGCGGACACTCCGGAATCACAGGTCGGGCATGCCGGAACCACCTCTCAGACTTGCCAGATCCATGTTCCGGACACGCCGGTACCACCTGCCAAGTATGCCGGAAACACCTGATCCACTCCCAAGGACCACCTGCTGGACACGCCAAAATCACCTGCTGGCTACACCAGAACCACTCGGCAGACACTCCGGAATAACCTGCCGGGCATGCCGGAACCACCTCTTAGACATGCCAGAAGGACGTGTCGGACATGCCGGAAACACCTACCGGACAGTCCGGAACCACCTTCCAGACATCCCGGAACCACTTGCCGAGCACGCCGGAGCCGCCTGCTCGATAGGCCGGAACCACCTGCCAGACAGGCCAAAATCAACAGCTGGCTATGCTAGAACCACGTGGGGGACAGTCCAAAATCACCTGCCTGGCATGCAGGAACCACCTCTCAGACGTAACAGAACCACGTTCCGGACACGCTGGAACCACATCCTGGACAGACTGGAACCACCTCCCGAGCTCGCCGGAACCACCTGCTCGACTGGCAGGACAATCGTGCCGGACACGCCAAAAGGAACTGCCGGCTACACCAGAACCACTTAACCGACACTCCAGAATCACCTGCCTGGCATGCCAGAACCACCTCTCAGACGTGCCGGAAGCACGTGCCGGACATGCCGGAACGACCTATGGGACAGACCGGAACCACCTGCCTGACATGCCGGAACCACCTGCCGAGCACGCCAGAGCCACCTGCTCCCCTTGCCGGAACCACCTGCCAGACAGGCCAAAATCAACAGCTGTCTGTGCGAGAACCACCTGGGGGACAGTCCGGAATCACCTGCCAGCCATGGCGGAACCACTTCTCAGACGTACCAGAACCACGTGCCGGACAATCTGGAAATACGTACTGGACCGACTGGAACCACCTGCCGGCCACGTCTGAACCACCTGCCGAGCACGACGGAACCACCTGCCGGACATGCCAAAATCACCTGCGGGCTACTCCACAACCACTTGGAGGACTCTCCGGGATGACCTGCCGGGCATGCTGGAACCACCTCTCAGACGCGCCAGAACCATGTGGCAGACAGTCCGGAATCACCTGTTGGGCATGTGGAACCACCTCTGAGACGTACCAGAACCACCTGCCGGACACGCCAAAATCACCTGCCGGCTACGCCAGAACCACTTGGCGGACACTCCGGAATCACCTTCCGGGCATGCCAGCACAACCTCTCAGAAGTGCCAGAAGCACGTGCCGGACAGGCCGGAACCATCTCCCGGACAGACTGGAACCACAGGAAACACTCGCCGGAACCACCTGCTTGACTCACCGGTCCCACCTGCAGGACACACCAAAATCACCTGCCCGCTACACCAGAACCACTTGGGGCACAAGCCGGAATCACGTGAAGGGCATGCCGGCACAACCTCACAGACGTGCCAGAACCTCCTGCCGGACACCTCAGAACCACCTGCCAGACAGACTGCAACCACCTGCCGGACACGCGGGAACCACCGGCTCGACCCGCCGGAACCACTGCCAGACATGCAAAATCACCTGCCGGCTACACCAGAACCACTTGGCAAACACTCCGGAATCACCTGCCGGGCATGCCGGAACCACCTCTCAGACATGCCAGAACCACGTGCCAATGACACCAGAAGCACCTGCCGAGCATGCCGGAACCACCTGCTCGACTCGCCAGAACCACCTGCCAGTCATGCAAAAATGACCTGCCGGCTTCGCCACAACCAGTTGGTGAACACTTCCCCATCACCTGCCGGGCTTGCTGGAACCACCTGCCGGTCACGTCAAAATCACCTGCCAACTACGCCAGAACCACTTGTCGACACTGCGGAAACACCTGTCGGGCCGGCCAGAACTACATCTCAGACGTGCCAGAACCTTGTGCGTGTGATGCCGGAACCACACCCCGAACAGACGGAAACCACCTGCCAGACCCGCCTGAACCACCTGCCGAGCACGCCGGAGCCACCTGTTCGACTCACCAGAAGCACCTGCCAGACAGGCCAAAATCAACAGCTGGCTATGCGAGAACCATCTGGCAGACAGTCCGGAATCACCTGCCGGGCATGCAGGAACCACCTCTCAGATGTAACGGAACCACGAGCCGGACACGCTGGAACCACGTCCTGGACAGACTGGAACCACCTGCCGAGCACTCCGGAACCACCTGCTCGACTCGCACGACCCACGTGCTGGACACGCCAAAATGAACTTTCGGCTACACCAGAACCACTTACCCGACACTCCAGAATCACCTGCCTGGCATGCCAGAACCACCTCTCACACGTTCCAGAAGCACGTGCCGGACATGCCGGAACGACCGATCGGACAGAACGGAACCACCTGCCAGACACGCCGGAACCACCTGCTGAAAACGCCACAGCCACCTGCTCGACTCGCCGGATCTACCGGCCGGACAGGCCAATATCAACTGCTGGCTATGCCAGAACCACCTGGGGGACAGTCCGGAATCACCTGCCAGCCATGGCGGAACCACCTCTCAGACGTACAAGAACCACGTGCCGGACAAGCTGGAAACACTTACTGGACAGACTGGAACCACCTGCCGGCCACGCCTGAACCACATGCCGAGCACGACGGAACCACCTGCCGGACACGCCAAAATCACCTGCGGGGTACACCAGAACCACTTGGAGAACTCTCCGGGATGACCTGCCGGGCATGCTGGAACCACCTCTCAGACGTACCAGAAGCACGTGGCGGACACCCCAGCACCACCTGCCGGACAGACCGCAACCACCTGCCGGACAGGCCGGAACCACCGGCACGACCCGCCGGAACCACCGCCGGACATGCAAAATCACCTGCCGGCTACGCCAGAACCACTTGGCGAACACTCCGGCATCACCTGCCGGGCATGCCGGAACCACCTCTCAGACATGCCCGAACCACGTGCCAATGACCCCGGAAGCACCTGCCGAGCACACCGGAACCACCTGCTCGACTCGCCAGAACCACCTGCCGGACACTCCAAAATGACCTGCCGGCTACGCCACAACCACTCGGCAGACACTCCGGTATCAGCTGCCGGGCATGCCGGAACCACCTCTCAGAGGTGCCAGAACCACATGCCGGAGAGACTGGAAGCAACTGCCGAACTCGCCGGAAACACCTGCTGGACATGCCGGAACCACCTGCCTGACAGTCCAAAATCATATGCCGGCTATGCCAAAACCACTTGGTGGACACTCCAGAATCACCGGGAGGGCATCCGGAACCACGTCATAGACAGACTGCAAACACCTGCCGGACACGCCGGAAGCACCTGCTCGACTCGCCAGAACCACCTGCCGGACACGCCAAAATCACCTGCCGGCTACTCCAGAACCACTCGGCAGAGACTCCGGAACCACCTCCAGGACAGACCGGAATCACCTGCCAGACACGCCGGGACCACCTGCTTGACTCGCCAGAACCACCTGTCGGACACGCCAAAATCACCAGCCGGCTACTCCACAACCACTTGTCGAACACTCCAGAATCACCTGCCGGGCATGTGGGAACCACCTCTCAGAGGTGCCACAACAACATGCTGGAGACTGCAGAAGCACCTACTGAGAAGGCCGGAAGTTCCTGATCCACTCCACAGAACCACCTGCTGGACACGCCAAAATCACCTGCCGGCTACGCCACAACCAGTTGGTGAACACTTCGGAATCAACTGCCGGGCTTGCTGGAAGCACCTGCCGGTCACACCAATATCACCTGCCAGCTACGCCAGAACCGCTTGGCGGACACTCCGGAAACACCTGTCGGGCCTGCCAGAACCACATCTCAGACGTGCCAGAACCATGTGCCCGAGATGCCGGAACCACACCCCGAACAGACGGAAACCACCTGCGAGACCCGCCTGAACCACCTGCCGAGCACACTGGAACCACCTGCTCGACTCGCCGGAACCACCTACCTGACACGCAGAAACCACCGGCCGGGTATGCCAGAACCACTTGGTGGTCACTCCGGAATCATCTGCCAGACATGCCAGAAGCAGCTCTCAGACACACCAGAACAACCTGCCGGAGACGCCAGAAGCACCTGCTGAGCATGCCTGAGCCACCTGCTCGACTCGCAAGAAACACCTGCCAGACACGCCAAAATCACCTGCCGGCTACGCCAGAAACACTTGGCGAACACACCGTAATCACCTGCCGGGCATGTCGGAAGCACCTCTCAGACATGTCAGAACCACGTGCCAAGGACACCGGAAGCACCTGCAGAGCACGCCGGAACCACCTGCTCGACTCGCCACAACCACCTGCCGCACACGCCAAAATCACCTGCCAGGTATGCCAGAACCACTTTGTGGACACTCCGAAATCATCTGCCGGACATGCCAGAACCACCTCTCAGACGTGCCAGAAGCACGTGCCGGACATGCCGGAACGACCTACGGGACAGACCGGAACCACCTGCCTGACATGCCGGAACCACCTGCCGAGCACGCCAGAGCCACCTGCTCCCCTTGCCGGAACCACCTGCCAGACAGGCCAAAATCAACAGCTGGCTGTGCGAGAACCAACTGGGGGACAGTCCGGAATCACCTGCCAGCCATGGCGGAACCACCTCTCAGACGTACCAGAACCACGTGCCGGACAATCTGGAAACACGTACTGGACAGACTGGAACCACCTGCCGGCCACGCCTGAACCACCTGACGAGCACGACGGAACCACCTGCCGGACATGCCAAAATCACCTGCGGGCTACTCCACAACCACTTGGAGGACTCTCCGGGATGACCTGCCGGGCATGCTGGAACCACCTCTCAGACGCGCCAGAACCATGTGGCAGAGAGTCCGGAATCACCTGTTGGGCATGTGGAACCAACTCTGAGACGTACCAGAACCACCTGCCGGACACGCCAAAATCACCTGCCGGCTACGCCAGAACCACTTGGCGGACACTCCGGAATCACCTGCCGGGCATGCCAGCACAACCTCTCAGAAGTGCCAGAAGCACGTGCCGGACAGGCCGGAACCATCTCCCGGACAGACTGGAACCACAGGAAACACTCGCCGGAACCACCTGCTTGACTCACCGGTCCCACCTGCAGGACACACCAAAATCACCTGCCTGCTACACCAGAACCATTTGGGGCACAAGCCGGAATCACGTGAAGGGCATGCCGGCACAACCTCACAGACGTGCCAGAACCTCCTGCCGGACACCTCAGAACCACCTGCCAGACAGACTGCAACCACCTGCCGGACACGCGGGAACCACCGGCTCGACCCGCCGGAACCACTGCCAGACATGCAAAATCACCTGCCGGCTACACCAGAACCACTTGGCAAACACTCTGGAATCACCTGCCGGGCATGCCGGAACCACCTCTCAGACATGCCAGAACCACGTGCCAATGACACCAGAAGCACCTGCCGAGCATGCCGGAACCACCTGCTCGACTCGCCAGAACCACCTGCCAGTCATGCAAAAATGACCTGCCGGCTTCGCCACAACCAGTTGGTGAACACTTCCCCATCACCTGCCGGGCTTGCTGGAACCACCTGCCGGTCACGTCAAAATCACCTGCCAACTACGCCAGAACCACTTGTCGACACTGCGGAAACACCTGTCGGGCCGGCCAGAACTACATCTCAGACGTGCCAGAACCTTGTGCGTGTGATGCCGGAACCACACCCCGAACAGACGGAAACCACATGCCAGACCCGCCTGAACCACCTGCCGAGCACGCCGGAGCCACCTGTTCGACTCACCAGAAGCACCTGCCAGACAGGCCAAAATCAACAGCTGGCTATGCGAGAACCATTTGGCGGACAGTCCGGAATCACCTGCCGGGCATGCAGGAACCACCTCTCAGATGTAACGGAACCACGAGCCGGACACGCTGGAACCACGTCCTGGACAGACTGGAACCACCTGCCGAGCACTCCGGAACCACCTGCTCGACTCGCACGACCCACGTGCTGGACACGCCAAAATGAACTTTCGGCTACACCAGAACCACTTACCCGACACTCCAGAATCACCTGCCTGGCATGCCAGAACCACCTCTCACACGTTCCAGAAGCACGTGCCGGACATGCCGGAACGACCTATCGGACAGAACAGAACCACCTGCCAGACACGCCGGAACCACCTGCTGAACACGCCACAGCCACCTGCTCGACTCCCTGGATCCACCGGCCGGACAGGCCAATATCAACTGCTGACTATGCCAGAACCACCTGGGGGACAGTCCGGAATCACCTGCCAGCCATGGCGGAACCACCTCTCAGACGTACAAGAACCACGTGCCGGACAAGCTGGAAACACTTACTGGACAGACTGGAACCACCTGCCGGCCACGCCTGAACCACCTGCCGAGCACGATGGAACCACCTGCCGGACACGCCAAAATCACCTGCGGGGTACACCAGAACCACTTGGAGAACTCTCCGGGATGACCTGCCGGGCATGCTGGAACCACCTCTCAGACGTACCAGAAGCACGTGGCGGACACCCCAGCACCACCTGCCGGACAGACCGCAACCACCTGCCGGACAGGCCGGAACCACCGGCTCGACCCGCCGGAACCACCGCCGGACATGCAAAATCACCTGCCGGCTACGCCAGAACCACTTGGCGAACACTCCGGAATCACCTGCCGGGCATGCCGGAAACACCTCTCAGACATGCCAGAACCACGTGCCAATGACCCCGGAAGCACCTGCCGAGCATGCCGGAACCACCTGCTCGACTCGCCAGAACCACCTGCCGGACACGCCAAAATCACCTGCCGGCTACGCCACAACCACTCGGCAGGCACTCCGGTATCAGCTGCCGGCCATGCCGGAACCACGTCTCAGAGGTGCCAGAACCACATGCCGGAGAGACTGGAAGCAACTGCCGAACTCGCCGGAAACACCTGCTGGACATGCCGGAACCACCTGCCTGACAGTCCAAAATCATATGCCGGCAATGCCAAAACCACTTGGTGGACACTCCAGAATCACCTGGAGGGCATGCCGGAACCACGTCATGGACAGACTGCAAACACCTGCCGGACACGCCAGAACCACCTTCTCGACTCGCCAGAACCACCTGCCGGACACGCCAAAATCACCTGCCGGCTACGCCACAACCAGTTGGTGAACACTTCGGAATCACCTGCGGCGCTTGCCGGAACCACCTGCCGGTCACGCCAAAATCACCTGCCGGCTACGCCAGAACCACTCGGCAGAGACTCCGGAACCACCTCCAGGACAGACCGGAATCACCTGCCGGACACGCCGGAACCACCTGCTCGACTCGCCAGAAACACCTGCCAGACACGCCAAAATCACCTGCCTGCTACACCAGAAGCACTTGGCAGACAAGCCGGAATCACGTGAAGGGCATGCCGTCACAATCTCTCAGACGTGCCAGAACCTCGTGCCGGACACCTCAGAACACCCTGCCGGACAGACCGGAACCACCTGCCGGACACGCCGGAACCACCGGCGCGACTCACCGGAACCACCCCCGGACATGCAAAATCACCTGCCGGCTACGCCAGAAACACTTGGCGAACACTCCGGAATCACCTGCCGGGCATGCCGGAAGCACCTCTCAGACATGCCAGAACCACGTGCCAATGACCCCGGAAGCACCTGCCGAGCACGCCGGAACCACCTGCTCGACTCGCCGGAACCACCTGCCGGACACGCAAAAATCACCTGCCGGCTACGCCACAACCACTCGGCAGACACTCCGGTATCAGCTGCCGGGCATTCCGGAACCACCTGCTGAACACGCCACAGCCACCTGCTCGACTCGCCGGATCCACCATCCGGACAGGCCAATATCAACTGCTGGCTATGCCAGAACCACCTGGGGGACAGTCCGGAATCACCTGCCAGCCATGGCGGAACCACCTCTGAGACGTACAAGAACCACGTGCCGGACAAGCTGGAAACACTTACTGGACAGACTGGAACCACCTGCCGGCCATGCCTGAACCACCTGCCGAGCACGACGGAACCACCTGCCGGACACGCCAAAATCAACTCCAGAACCACTTGGAGAACTCTCCGGGATGACCTGCCGGGCATGCTGGAACCACCTCTCAGACGTACCAGAAGCACGTGGCGGACACCCCAGCACCACCTGCCGGACAGACGGCAACCACCTGCCGGACAGGCCGGAACCACCGGCTCGACCCGCCGGAACCACCGCCGGACATGCAAAATCACCTGCCGGCTACGCCAGAACCACTTGGCGAACACTCTGGAATCACCTGCCGGGCATGCCGGAACCAGCTCTCAGACATGCCAGAACCACGTGCCAATGACCACGCCGGAACCACCTGCTCGACTCGCCGGAACCACCTACCTGACACGCAAAAACCACCGGCCGGGTATGCCAGAACCACTTGGTGGTCACTCCGGAATCATCTGCCAGACATGCCAGAAGCAGCTCTCAGACACACCAGAACAACCTGCCGGAGACGCCAGAAGCACCTGCTGAGCATGCCTGAGCCACCTGCTCGACTCGCAAGAAACACCTGCCAGACACGCCAAAATCACCTGCCTGCTACACCAGAAGCACTTGGCAGACAAGCCGGAATCACGTGAAGGGCATGCAGTCACAATCTCTCAGACGTGCCAGAACCTCGTGCCGGACACCTCAGAACACCCTGCCGGACAGACCGGAACCACCTGCCGGACACGCCGGAACCACCGGCGCGACTCGCCGCAACCACCCCCGGACATGCAAAATCACCTGCCGGCTATGCCAGAAACACTTGGCGAACACACCGGAATCACCTGCCGGGCATGTCGGAAGCACCTCTCAGACATGTCAGAACCACGTGCCAAGGACACCGGAAGCACCTGCCGAGCACGCCGGAACCACCTGCTCGACTCGCCAGAACCACCTGCCGCACACGCCAAAATCACCTGCCAGGTATGCCAGAACCACTTTGTGGACACTCCGAAATCATCTGCCAGACATGCCAGAACCAGCTCTCAGACACACCAGAACCACATGCCGGACACGCAGGAAGCACCTGCTGAGCATGCCTGAGCCACCTGCTCGACTCGCAAGAAACACCTGCCGGACACGCCAAAATCACCTGCCGAGTACGCCAGAACCACTTGGCGGACACTCCGGAATCACAGGTCGGGCATGCCGGAACCACCTCTCAGACTTGCCAGAACCATGTTCCGGACACGCCGGTACCACCTGCCGAGTATGCCGGAACCACCTGATCCACTCCCGAGGACCACATGCTGGACACGCCAGAATCACCTGCTGGCTACGCCAGAACCACTCGGCAGACACTCCGGAATAACCTGCCGGGCATGCCGGAACCACCTCTTAGACATGCCAGAAGGACGTGTCGGACACGCCGGAAACACCTACCGGACAGACCGGAACCACCTGCCAGACATCCCGGAACCACCTGCCGAGCACGCCGGAGCCGCCTGCTCGATAGGCTGGAACCACCTGCCAGACAGGCCAAAATCAACAGCTGGCTATGCGAGAACCATCTGGCGGACAGTCCGGAATCACCTGCCTGGCATGCAGGAACCACCTCTCAGATGTAACGGAACCACGAGCCGGACACGCTGGAACCACGTCCTGGGCAGTCTGGAACCACCTACCGAGCACTCTGGAACCACCTGCTCGACTCGCACGACCCACGTTCTGGACACGCCAAAATGAACTTTCGGCTACACCAGAACCACTTACCCGACACTCCAGAATCACCTGCCTGGCATGCCAGAACCACCTCTCACACGTTCCAGAAGCACGTGCCGGACATGCCGGAACGACCTATCGGACAGAACGGAAACACCTGCCAGACACGCCGGAACCACCTGCTGAACACGCCACAGCCACCTGCTCGACTCGCCGGATCCACCGGCCGGACAGGCAAATATCAACTGCTGGCTATGCCAGAACCACCTGGGGGACAGTCCGGAATCACCTGCCAGCCATGGCGGAACCACCTCTCAGACGTACAAGAACCACGTGCCGGACAAGCTGGAAACACTTACTGGACAGACTGGAACCACCTGCCGGCCACGCCGGAACCACCTGCCGAGCACGATGGAACCACCTGCCGGACATGCCAAAATCACCTGCGGGCTACACCAGAACCACTTGGAGAACTCTCCGGGATGACCTGCCGGGCATGCTGGAACCACCTCTCAGACGTACCAGAAGCACGTGGCGGACACCCCAGCACCACCTGCCGGACAGACCGCAACCACCTGCCGGACACGCCGGAACCACCGGCTCGACCCGCCGCAACCACCGCCGGACATGCAAAATCACCTGCAGGCTACGCCAGAACCACTTGGCGAACACTCCGGAATCACCTGCCGGGCATGCCGGAACCACCTCTCAGACATGCCAGAACCACGTGCCAATGACCCCGGAAGCACCTGCCGAGCACGCCGGAACCACCTGCTCGACTCGCCAGAACCACCTGCCGGACACGCCAAAATCACCTGCTGGCTACGCCACAACCACTCGGCAGACACTCCGGTATCAGCTGTCGGGCATGCCGGAACCACCTCTCAGAGGTGCCAGAACCACATGCCGGAGAGACTGGAAGCAACTGCCGAACTCGCCGGAAACACCTGCTGGACATGCCGGAACCACCTGCCTGACAGTCCAAAATCATATGCCGGCTATGCCAAAACCACTTGGTGGACACTCCAGAATCACCTGGAGGGCATGCCGGAACCACGTCATGGACAAACTGCAAACACCTGCCGGACACGCCAAAATCACCTGCCGGCTACGCCACAACCAGTTGGTGAACACTTCGTAATCACCTGCCGCGCTTGCCGGAACCACCTGCCGGTCACGCCAAAATCACCTGCCGGCTACGACAGAACCACTCGGCAGAGACTCTGGAACCACCTCCAGGACAGACCGGAATCACCTGCCGGACACGCCGTAACCAGCTGCTCGACTCGCCAGAAACACCTGCCAGACACGCCAGAATCACCTGCCTGCTACACCAGAAGCACTTCGCAGACAAGCCGGAATCACGTGAAGGGCATGCAGTCACAATATCTCAGACGTGCCAGAACCTCGTGCCAGACACCCCAGAACACCCTGCCGGACAGACCGGACCACCTTTAGGACACGCCGGAACCACCGGCGCGACTCGCTGGAACCACTCCCGGACATGCAAAATAACCTGCCGGCTACGCCAGAAACACTTGGCGAACACACCGGAATCAGCTGCCGGGCATGTCGGAAGCACCTCTCAGACATGTCAGAACCACGTGCCAATGACACTGGAAGCACCTGCCGAGCATGCCGGAACCACCTGTTCGACTCGCCAGAACCACCTGCCAGTCATGCAAAAATCACCTGCCGGCTATGCCACAACCACTCGGCAGACACTCCGGTATCAGCTGCCGGGCATGCCGGAACCACCTCTCAGAGGTGCCAGAACCACATGCCGGAGAGACTGGAAGCAACTGCCGAACTCGCCGGAAACACCTGCTGGACATGCCGGAACCACCTGCCTGACAGTCCAAAATCATATGCCGGCTATGCCAAAAGCACTTGGTGGACACTCCAGAATCACCTGGAGGGCATGCCGGAACCACGTCATGGACAGACTGCAAACACCTTCCGGACACGGCGGAACCACCTGCTCGACTCGCCAGAACCACCTGCTGGAAATGCCAAAATCACCTGCCGGCTACGCCAGAACCACTTGGCAGAGAATCCGGAACCACCTCCAGGACAGACCGGAATCACCTGCCGGACACGCCGGGACCACCTGCTTGACTCGCCAGAACCACCTGCCGGACACGCCAAAATCACCAGCCGGCTACTCCACAACCACTTGTCGAACACTCCAGAATCACCTGCCGGGCATGTGGTAACCACCTCTCAGAGGTGCCACAACAACATGCTGGAGACTGTGCAAGCACCTGCTGAGAATCCCGGAAGTTCGTGATCCACTCCACAGAACCACCTGCTGGACACGCCAAAATGACCTTCCGGCTACGCCACAACCAGTTGGTGAACACTTCGGAATCAACTGCCGGGCTTGCTGGAAGCACCTGCCGGTCACGCCAATATCACCTGCCAGCTACGCCAGAACCGCTTGGCGGACACTCCGGAATCACCTGTCGGGCCTGCCAGAACCACATCTCAGACGTGCCAGAACCATGTGCCCGAGATGCTGGAACCACACCCCGAACAGACTGAAACCACCTGCCAGACCCGCCTGAACCACCTGCCGAGCACGATGGAACCACCTGCCGGACACGCCAAAATCACCTGCGGGGTACACCAGAACCACTTGGAGAACTCTCCGGGATGACCTGCCGGGCATGCTGGAACCACCTCTCAGACGTACCAGAAGCACGTGGCGGACACCCCAGCACCACCTGCCGGACAGACCGCAACCACCTGCCGGACAGGCCGGAACAACCGGCACGACCCGCCGGAACCACCGCCGGACATGCAAAATCACCTGCCGGCTACGCCAGAACCACTTGGCGAACACTCCGGAATCACCTGCCGGGCATGCCGGAACCACCTCTCAGACATGCCCGAACCACGTGCCAATGACCCCGGAAGCACCTGCCGAGCACGCCGGAACCACCTGCTCGACTCGCCAGAACCACCTGCCGGACACGCCAAAATCACCTGCCGGCTACGCCACAACCACTCGGCAGGCACTCCGGTATCAGCTGCCAGTCATGCCGGAATCACCTCTAAGAGGTGCCAGAACCACATGCCGGAGAGACTGGAAGCAAGTGCCGAGCTCGCCGGAAACACCTGCTGGACATGCCGGAACCACCTGCCTGACAGTCCAAAATCATATGCCGGCTATGCCAAAACCACTTGGTGGACACTGCAGAATCACCTGGAGGGCATGCCGGAACCACGTCATGGAAAGACTGCAAACACCTGCCGGAAACGCCAAAACCACCTTCTCGACTCGCCAGAACCACCTGCCGGACACGCCAAAATCACCTGCCGGCTACGCCACAACCAGTTGGTGAACACTTCGGAATCACCTGCCGCGCTTGCCGGAACCACCTGCCGGTCACGCCAAAATCACCTGCCGGCTACGCCAGAACCACTCGGCAGAGACTCCGGAACCACCTCCAGGACAGACCGGAATCACCTCCCGGACACGCCGGAACCACCTGCTCGACTCGCCAGAACCACCTGCCGGACACGCCAAAATCACCTGCCGGCTACGCCAGAACCACTCTGCAGAGACTCCGGAACCACCTCCAGGACAGCCCGGAATCACCTGCCGGACACGCCGGGACCACCTGTTTGACTCGCCAGAACCACCTGCCGGACACGCCAAAATCACCAGCCGGCTACTCCACAACCACTTGTCGGACACTCCAGAATCACCTGCCGGGCATGTTGGAACCACCTCTCAGAGGTGCCTCAACAACATGCTGGAGACTGCGGAAGCACCTGCTGAGAAGGCCGGAAGTTCCTGATCCACTCCACAGAACCACCTGCTGGACACGCCAAAATCACCTGCCGGCTACGCCACAACCAGTTGGTGAACACTTCGGAATCAACTGCCGGGCTTGCTGGAAGCACCTGCCGGTCACGCCAATATCACCTGCCAGCTACGCCAGAACCGCTTGGCGGACACTCCGGAAACACCTGTCGGGCCTGCCAGAACCACATCTCAGACGTGCCAGAACCATGTGCCCGAGATGCCGGAACCACACCCCGAACAGACTGAAACCACCTGCCAGACCCGCCTGAACCACCTGCCGAGCACACTGGAACCACCTGCTCGACTCGCCGGAACCACCTACCTGACACGCAAAAACCACCGGCCGGGTATGCCAGAACCACTTGGTGGTCACTCCGGAATCATCTGCCAGACATGCCAGAAGCAGCTCTCAGACACACCAGAACAACCTGCCGGAGACGCCAGAAGCACCTGCTGAGCATGCCTGAGCCACCTGCTCGACTCGCAAGAAACACCTGCCAGACGCGCCAAAATCACCTGCCTGCTACACCAGAAGCACTTGGCAGACAAGCCGGAATCACGTGAAGGGCATGCCGTCACAATCTCTCAGACGTGCCAGAACCTCGTGCCAGACACCCCAGAACACCCTGCCGGACAGACCAGAACCACCTGCCGGACACGCCGGAACCACCGGCCCGACTCGCCGGAACCACCCCCGGACACGCAAAAACACCTGCCGGCTACGCCAGAAACACTTGGCGAACACACCGGAATCACCTGCCGGGCATGTCGGAAGCACCTCTCACACATGTCAGAACCACGTGCCAATGACCCCGTAAGCACCTGCCGAGCATGCCGGAACCACCTGCTCGACTCTCAAGAACCACCTGCCAGTCATGCAAAAATCACCTGCCGGCTTCGCCACAACCAGTTGGTGAACACTTCCCCATCACCTGCCGGGCTTGCTGGAACCACCTGCCGGTCATGTCAAAATCACCTGCCAACTACGCCAGAACCACTTGTCGACACTGCGGAAACACCTGTCGGGCCGGCCAGAACTACATCTCAGACGTGCCAGAACCTTGTGCGTGTGATGCCGGAACCACACCCAGAACAGACGGAGACCACCTGCCAGACCCGCCTGAACCACCTGCCGAGCACGCCGGAGCCACCTGTTCGACTCACCGGAAGCACCTGCCAGACAGGCCAAAATCAACAGCTGGCTATGCGAGAAGCATCTGGCGGACAGTCCGGAATCACCTGCCGGGCATGCAGGAACCACCTCTCAGATGTAACGGAACCACGAGCCGGACACGCTGGAACCACGTCCTGGACAGACTGGAACCACCTGCCGAGCACTCCGGAACCACCTGCTCGACTCGCACGACCCACGTGCTGGACACGCCAAAATGAACTTTCGGCTACACCAGAACCACTTACCCGACACTCCAGAATCACCTGCCTGGCATGCCAGAACCACCTCTCACACGTTCCAGAAGCACGTGCCGGACATGCCGGAACGACCGATCGGACAGAATGGAAACACCTGCCAGACACGCCGGAACCACCTGCTGAACACGCCACAGCCACCTGCTCGACTCACCGGATCCACCGGCCGGACAGGCCAATATCAACTGCTGGCTATGCCAGAACCACCTGGGGTCAGTCCGGAATCACCTGCCAGCCATGGCGGAACCACCTCTCAGACGTACAAGAACCACGTGCCGGACAAGCTGGAAACACTTACTGGACAGACTGGAACCACCTGCCGGCCATGCCTGAACCACCTGCCGAGCACGATGGAACCACCTGCCGGACACGCCAAAATCACCTGCGGGGTACACCAGAACCACTTGGAGAACTCTCCGGGATGACCTGCCGGGCATGCTGGAACCACCTCTCAGACGTACCAGAAGCACGTGGCGGACACCCCAGCACCACCTGCCGGACAGACCGCAACCACCTGCCGGACAGGCCGGAACCACCGGCACGACCCGCCGGAACCACCGCCGGACATGCAAAATCACCTGCCGGCTACGCCAGAACCACTTGGCGAACACTCCGGCATCACCTGCCGGGCATGCCGGAACCACCTCTCAGACATGCCAGAACCACGTGCCAATGACCCCGGAAGCACCTGCCGAGCACGCCGGAACCACCTGCTCGACTCGCCAGAACCACCTGCCGGACACGCCAAAATCACCTGCCGGCTACGCCACAACCACTCGGCAGACACTCCGGTATCAGCTGCCAGTCATGCCGGAATCACCTCTAAGAGGTGCCAGAACCACATGCCGGAGAGACTGGAAGCAAGTGCCGAGCTCGCCGGAAACACCTGCTGGACATGCCGGAACCACCTGCCTGACAGTCCAAAATCATATGCCGGCTATGCCAAAACCACTTGGTGGACACTCCAGAATCACCTGGAGGGCATGCCGGAACGACGTCATGGAAAGACTGCAAACACCTGCCGGAAACGCCAAAACCACCTTCTCGACTCGCCAGAACCACCTGCCGGACACGCCAAAATCACCTGCCGGCTACGCCACAACCAGTTGGTGAACACTTCGGAATCACCTTCCGCGCTTGCCGGAACCACCTGCCGGTCACGCCAAAATCACCTGCCGGCTACGCCAGAACCACTCGGCAGAGACTCCGGAACCACCTCCAGGACAGACAGGAATCACCTCCCGGACACGCCGGAACCACCTGCTCGACTCGCCAGAACCACCTGCCGGACACGCCAAAATCACCTGCCGGCTACGCCAGAACCACTCTGCAGAGACTCCGGAACCACCTCCAGGACAGCCCGGAATCACCTGCCGGACACGCCGGGACCACCTGCTTGACTCGCCAGAACCACCTGCCGGACACGCCAAAATCACCAGCCGGCTACTCCACAACCACTTGTCGGACACTCCAGAATCACCTGCCGGGCATGTTGGAACCACCTCTCAGAGGTGCCTCAACAACATGCTGGAGACTGCGGAAGCACCTGCTGAGAAGGCCGGAAGTTCCTGATCCACTCCACAGAACCACCTGCTGGACACGCCAAAATCACCTGCCGGCTACGCCACAACCAGTTGGTGAACACTTCGGAATCAACTGCCGGGCTTGCTGGAAGCACCTGCCGGTCACGCCAATATCACCTGCCAGCTACGCCAGAACTGCTTGGCGGACACTCCGGAAACACCTGTCGGGCCTGCCAGAACCACATCTCAGACGTGCCAGAACCATGTGCCCGAGATGCCGGAACCACACCCCGAACAGACTGAAACCACCTGCCAGACCCGCCTGAACCACCTGCCGAGCACACTGGAACCACCTGCTCGACTCGCCGGAACCACCTACCTGACACGCAAAAACCACCGGCCGGGTATGCCAGAACCACTTGGTGGTCACTCCGGAATCATCTGCCAGACATGCCAGAAGCAGCTCTCAGACACACCAGAACAACCTGCCGGAGACGCCAGAAGCACCTGCTGAGCATGCCTGAGCCACCTGCTCGACTCGCAAGAAACACCTGCCAGACGCGCCAAAATCACCTGCCTGCTACACCAGAAGCACTTGGCAGACAAGCCGGAATCACGTGAAGGGCATGCCGTCACAATCTCTCAGACGTGTCAGAACCTCGTGCCAGACACCCCAGAACACCCTGCCGGACAGACCAGAACCACCTGCCGGACACGCCGGAACCACCGGCCCGACTCGCCGGAACCACCCCCGGACACGCAAAAACACCTGCCGGCTACGCCAGAAACACTTGGCGAACACACCGGAATCACCTGCCGGGCATGTCGGAAGCACCTCTCACACATGTCAGAACCACGTGCCAATGACCCCGTAAGCACCTGCCGAGCATGCCGGAACCACCTGCTCGACTCTCCAGAACCACCTGCCAGTCATGCAAAAATCACCTGCCGGCTTCGCCACAACCAGTTGGTGAACACTTCCCCATCACCTGCCGGGCTTGCTGGAACCACCTGCCGGTCATGTCAAAATCACCTGCCAACTACGCCAGAACCACTTGTCGACACTGCGGAAACACCTGTCGGGCCGGCCAGAACTACATCTCAGACGTGCCAGAACCTTGTGCGTGTGATGCCGGAACCACACCCAGAACAGACGGAGACCACCTGCCAGACCCGCCTGAACCACCTGCCGAGCACGCCGGAGCCACCTGTTCGACTCACCGGAAGCACCTGCCAGACAGGCCAAAATCAACAGCTGGCTATGCGAGAAGCATCTGGCGGACAGTCCGGAATCACCTGCCGGGCATGCAGGAACCACCTCTCAGATGTAACGGAACCACGAGCCGGACACGCTGGAACCACGTCCTGGACAGACTGGAACCACCTGCCGAGCACTCCGGAACCACCTGCTCGACTCGCACGACCCACGTGCTGGACACGCCAAAATGAACTTTCGGCTACACCAGAACCACTTACCCGACACTCCAGAATCACCTGCCTGGCATGCCAGAACCACCTCTCACACGTTCCAGAAGCACGTGCCGGACATGCCGGAACGACCGATCGGACAGAACGGAAACACCTGCCAGACACGCCGGAACCACCTGCTGAACACGCCACAGCCACCTGCTCGACTCACCGGATCCACCGGCCGGACAGGCCAATATCAACTGCTGGCTATGCCAGAACCACCTGGGGTCAGTCCGGAATCACCTGCCAGCCATGGCGGAACCACCTCTCAGACGTACAAGAACCACGTGCCGGACAAGCTGGAAACACTTACTGGACAGACTGGAACCACCTGCCGGCCACGCCTGAACCACCTGCCGAGCACGATGGAACCACCTGCCGGACACGCCAAAATCACCTGCGGGGTACACCAGAACCACTTGGAGAACTCTCCGGGATGACCTGCCGGGCATGCTGGAACCACCTCTCAGACGTACCAGAAGCACGTGGCGGACACCCCAGCACCACCTGCCGGACAGACCGCAACCACCTGCCGGACAGGCCGGAACCACCGGCACGACCCGCCGGAACCACCGCCGGACATGCAAAATCACCAGCCGGCTACGCCAGAACCACTTGGCGAACACTCCGGCATCACCTGCCGGGCATGCCGGAACCACCTCTCAGACATGCCAGAACCAGGTGCCAATGACCCCGGAAGCACCTGCCGAGCACGCCGGAACCACCTGCTCGACTCGCCAGAACCACCTGCCGGACACGCCAAAATCACCTGCCGGCTACGCCACAACCACTCGGCAGGCACTCCGGTATCAGCTGCCAGTCATGCCGGAATCACCTCTAAGAGGTGCCAGAACCACATGCCGGAGAGACTGGAAGCAAGTGCCGAGCTCGCCAGAAACACCTGCTGGACATGCCGGAACCACCTGCCTGACAGTCCAAAATCATATGCCGGCTATGCCAAAACCACTTGGTGGACACTCCAGAATCACCTGGAGGGCATGCCGGAACGACGTCATGGAAAGACTGCAAACACCTGCCGGAAACGCCAAAACCACCTTCTCGACTCGCCAGAACCACCTGCCGGACACGCCAAAATCACCTGCCGGCTACGCCACAACCAGTTGGTGAACACTTCGGAATCACCTGCCGCGCTTGCCGGAACCACCTGCCGGTCACGCCAAAATCACCTGCCGGCTACGCCAGAACCACTCGGCAGAGACCCCGGAACCACCTCCAGGACAGACCGGAATCACCTCCCGGACACGCCGGAACCACCTGCTCGACTCGCCAGAACCACCTGCCGGACACGCCAAAATCACCTGCCGGCTACGCCAGAACCACTCTGCAGAGACTCCGGAACCACCTCCAGGACAGCCCGGAATCACCTGCCGGACACGCCGGGACCACCTGCTTGACTCGCCAGAACCACCTGCCGGACACGCCAAAATCACCAGCCGGCTACTCCACAACCACTTGTCGGACACTCCAGAATCACCTGCCGGGCATGTTGGAACCACCTCTCAGAGGTGCCTCAACAACATGCTGGAGACTGCGGAAGCACCTGCTGAGAAGGCCGGAAGTTCCTGATCCACTCCACAGAACCACCTGCTGGACACGCCAAAATCACCTGCCGGCTACGCCACAACCAGTTGGTGAACACTTCGGAATCAACTGCCGGGCTTGCTGGAAGCACCTGCCGGTCACGCCAATATCACCTGCCAGCTACGCCAGAACCGCTTGGCGGACACTCCGGAAACACCTGTCGGGCCTGCCAGAACCACATCTCAGACGTGCCAGAACCATGTGCCCGAGATGCCGGAACCACACCCCGAACAGACTGAAACCACCTGCCAGACCCGCCTGAACCACCTGCCGAGCACACTGGAAACACCTGCTCGACTCGCCGGAACCACCTACCTGACACGCAAAAACCACCGGCCGGGTATGCCAGAACCACTTGGTGGTCACTCCAGAATCATCTGCCAGACATGCCAGAAGCAGCTCTCAGACACACCAGAACAACCTGCCGGAGACGCCAGAAGCACCTGCTGAGCATGCCTGAGCCACCTGCTCGACTCGCAAGAAACACCTGCCAGACGCGCCAAAATCACCTGCCTGCTACACCAGAAGCACTTGGCAGACAAGCCGGAATCACGTGAAGGGCATGCCGTCACAATCTCTCAGACGTGCCAGAACCTCGTGCCGGACACCCCAGAACACCCTGCCGGACAGACCAGAACCACCTGCCGGACACGCTGGAACCACCGGCGCGACTCGCCGGAACCAGCCCCGGACACGCAAAGACACCTGCCGGCTACGCCAGAAACACTTGGCGAACACACCGGAATCACCTGCCGGGCATGTCGGAAGCACCTCTCAGACATGTCAGAACCACGTGCCAATGACCCTGTAAGCACCTGCCGAGCATGCCGGAACCACCTGCTCGACTCTCCAGAACCACCTGCCAGTCATGCAAAAATCACCTGCCGGCTTCGCCACAACCAGTTGGTGAACACTTCCCCATCACCTGCCGGGCTTGCTGGAACCACCTGCCGGTCATGTCAAAATCACCTGCCAACTACGCCAGAACCACTTGTCGACACTGCGGAAACACCTGTCGGGCCGGCCAGAACTACATCTCAGACGTGCCAGAACCTTGTGCGTGTGATGCCGGAACCACACCCAGAACAGACGGAGACCACCTGCCAGACCCGCCTGAACCACCTGCCGAGCACGCCGGAGCCACCTGTTCGACTCACCGGAAGCACCTGCCAGACAGGCCAAAATCAACAGCTGGCTATGCGAGAAGCATCTGGCGGACAGTCCGGAATCACCTGCCGGGCATGCAGGAACCACCTCTCAGATGTAACGGAACCACGAGCCGGACACGCTGGAACCACGTCCTGGACAGACTGGAACCACCTGCCGAGCACTCCGGAACCACCTGCTCGACTCGCACGACCCACGTGCTGGACACGCCAAAATGAACTTTCGGCTACACCAGAACCACTTACCCGACACTCCAGAATCACCTGCCTGGCATGCCAGAACCACCTCTCACACGTTCCAGAAGCACGTGCCGGACATGCCGGAACGACCGATCGGACAGAACGGAAACACCTGCCAGACACGCCGGAACCACCTGCTGAACACGCCACAGCCACCTGCTCGACTCACCGGATCCACCGGCCGGACAGGCCAATATCAACTGCTGGCTATGCCAGAACCACCTGGGGTCAGTCCGGAATCACCTGCCAGCCATGGCGGAACCACCTCTCAGACGTACAAGAACCACGTGCCGGACAAGCTGGAAACACTTACTGGACAGACTGGAACCACCTGCCGGCCATGCCTGAACCACCTGCCGAGCACGATGGAACCACCTGCCGGACACGCCAAAATCACCTGCGGGGTACACCAGAACCACTTGGAGAACTCTCCGGGATGACCTGCCGGGCATGCTGGAACCACCTCTCAGACGTACCAGAAGCACGTGGCGGACACCCCAGCACCACCTGCCGGACAGACCGCAACCACCTGCCGGACAGGCCGGAACCACCGGCACGACCCGCCGGAACCACCGCCGGACATGCAAAATCACCTGCCGGCTACGCCAGAACCACTTGGCGAACACTCCGGCATCACCTGCCGGGCATGCCGGAACCACCTCTCAGACATGCCAGAACCACGTGCCAATGACCCCGGAAGCACCTGCCGAGCACGCCGGAACCACCTGCTCGACTCGCCAGAACCACCTGCCGGACACGCCAAAATCACCTGCCGGCTACGCCACAACCACTCGGCTGGCACTCCGGTATCAGCTGCCAGTCATGCCGGAATCACCTCTAAGAGGTGCCAGAACCACATGCCGGAGAGACTGGAAGCAAGTGCCGAGCTCGCCGGAAACACCTGCTGGACATGCCGGAACCACCTGCCTGACAGTCCAAAATCATATGCCGGCTATGCCAAAACCACTTGGTGGACACTCCAGAATCACCTGGAGGGCATGCCGGAACGACGTCATGGAAAGACTGCAAACACCTGCCGGAAACGCCAAAACCACCTTCTCGACTCGCCAGAACCACCTGCCGGACACGCCAAAATCACCTGCCGGCTACGCCACAACCAGTTGGTGAACACTTCGGAATCACCTTCCGCGCTTGCCGGAACCACCTGCCGGTCACGCCAAAATCACCTGCCGGCTACGCCAGAACCACTCGGCAGAGACTCCGGAACCACCTCCAGGACAGACAGGAATCACCTCCCGGACACGCCGGAACCACCTGCTCGACTCGCCAGAACCACCTGCCGGACACGCCAAAATCACCTGCCGGCTACGCCAGAACCACTCTGCAGAGACTCCGGAACCACCTCCAGGACAGCCCGGAATCACCTGCCGGACACGCCGGGACCACCTGCTTGACTCGCCAGAACCACCTGCCGGACACGCCAAAATCACCAGCCGGCTACTCCACAACCACTTGTCGGACACTCCAGAATCACCTGCCGGGCATGTTGGAACCACCTCTCAGAGGTGCCTCAACAACATGCTGGAGACTGCGGAAGCACCTGCTGAGAAGGCCGGAAGTTCCTGATCCACTCCACAGAACCACCTGCTGGACACGCCAAAATCACCTGCCGGCTACGCCACAACCAGTTGGTGAACACTTCGGAATCAACTGCCGGGCTTGCTGGAAGCACCTGCCGGTCACGCCAATATCACCTGCCAGCTACGCCAGAACTGCTTGGCGGACACTCCGGAAACACCTGTCGGGCCTGCCAGAACCACATCTCAGACGTGCCAGAACCATGTGCCCGAGATGCCGGAACCACACCCCGAACAGACTGAAACCACCTGCCAGACCCGCCTGAACCACCTGCCGAGCACACTGGAACCACCTGCTCGACTCGCCGGAACCACCTACCTGACACGCAAAAACCACCGGCCGGGTATGCCAGAACCACTTGGTGGTCACTCCGGAATCATCTGCCAGACATGCCAGAAGCAGCTCTCAGACACACCAGAACAACCTGCCGGAGACGCCAGAAGCACCTGCTGAGCATGCCTGAGCCACCTGCTCGACTCGCAAGAAACACCTGCCAGACGCGCCAAAATCACCTGCCTGCTACACCAGAAGCACTTGGCAGACAAGCCGGAATCACGTGAAGGGCATGCCGTCACAATCTCTCAGACGTGTCAGAACCTCGTGCCAGACACCCCAGAACACCCTGCCGGACAGACCAGAACCACCTGCCGGACACGCCGGAACCACCGGCCCGACTCGCCGGAACCACCCCCGGACACGCAAAAACACCTGCCGGCTACGCCAGAAACACTTGGCGAACACACCGGAATCACCTGCCGGGCATGTCGGAAGCACCTCTCACACATGTCAGAACCACGTGCCAATGACCCCGTAAGCACCTGCCGAGCATGCCGGAACCACCTGCTCGACTCTCCAGAACCACCTGCCAGTCATGCAAAAATCACCTGCCGGCTTCGCCACAACCAGTTGGTGAACACTTCCCCATCACCTGCCGGGCTTGCTGGAACCACCTGCCGGTCATGTCAAAATCACCTGCCAACTACGCCAGAACCACTTGTCGACACTGCGGAAACACCTGTCGGGCCGGCCAGAACTACATCTCAGACGTGCCAGAACCTTGTGCGTGTGATGCCGGAACCACACCCAGAACAGACGGAGACCACCTGCCAGACCCGCCTGAACCACCTGCCGAGCACGCCGGAGCCACCTGTTCGACTCACCGGAAGCACCTGCCAGACAGGCCAAAATCAACAGCTGGCTATGCGAGAAGCATCTGGCGGACAGTCCGGAATCACCTGCCGGGCATGCAGGAACCACCTCTCAGATGTAACGGAACCACGAGCCGGACACGCTGGAACCACGTCCTGGACAGACTGGAACCACCTGCCGAGCACTCCGGAACCACCTGCTCGACTCGCACGACCCACGTGCTGGACACGCCAAAATGAACTTTCGGCTACACCAGAACCACTTACCCGACACTCCAGAATCACCTGCCTGGCATGCCAGAACCACCTCTCACACGTTCCAGAAGCACGTGCCGGACATGCCGGAACGACCGATCGGACAGAACGGAAACACCTGCCAGACACGCCGGAACCACCTGCTGAACACGCCACAGCCACCTGCTCGACTCACCGGATCCACCGGCCGGACAGGCCAATATCAACTGCTGGCTATGCCAGAACCACCTGGGGTCAGTCCGGAATCACCTGCCAGCCATGGCGGAACCACCTCTCAGACGTACAAGAACCACGTGCCGGACAAGCTGGAAACACTTACTGGACAGACTGGAACCACCTGCCGGCCACGCCTGAACCACCTGCCGAGCACGATGGAACCACCTGCCGGACACGCCAAAATCACCTGCGGGGTACACCAGAACCACTTGGAGAACTCTCCGGGATGACCTGCCGGGCATGCTGGAACCACCTCTCAGACGTACCAGAAGCACGTGGCGGACACCCCAGCACCACCTGCCGGACAGACCGCAACCACCTGCCGGACAGGCCGGAACCACCGGCACGACCCGCCGGAACCACCGCCGGACATGCAAAATCACCAGCCGGCTACGCCAGAACCACTTGGCGAACACTCCGGCATCACCTGCCGGGCATGCCGGAACCACCTCTCAGACATGCCAGAACCAGGTGCCAATGACCCCGGAAGCACCTGCCGAGCACGCCGGAACCACCTGCTCGACTCGCCAGAACCACCTGCCGGACACGCCAAAATCACCTGCCGGCTACGCCACAACCACTCGGCAGGCACTCCGGTATCAGCTGCCAGTCATGCCGGAATCACCTCTAAGAGGTGCCAGAACCACATGCCGGAGAGACTGGAAGCAAGTGCCGAGCTCGCCGGAAACACCTGCTGGACATGCCGGAACCACCTGCCTGACAGTCCAAAATCATATGCCGGCTATGCCAAAACCACTTGGTGGACACTCCAGAATCACCTGGAGGGCATGCCGGAACGACGTCATGGAAAGACTGCAAACACCTGCCGGAAACGCCAAAACCACCTTCTCGACTCGCCAGAACCACCTGCCGGACACGCCAAAATCACCTGCCGGCTACGCCACAACCAGTTGGTGAACACTTCGGAATCACCTGCCGCGCTTGCCGGAACCACCTGCCGGTCACGCCAAAATCACCTGCCGGCTACGCCAGAACCACTCGGCAGAGACCCCGGAACCACCTCCAGGACAGACCGGAATCACCTCCCGGACACGCCGGAACCACCTGCTCGACTCGCCAGAACCACCTGCCGGACACGCCAAAATCACCTGCCGGCTACGCCAGAACCACTCTGCAGAGACTCCGGAACCACCTCCAGGACAGCCCGGAATCACCTGCCGGACACGCCGGGACCACCTGCTTGACTCGCCAGAACCACCTGCCGGACACGCCAAAATCACCAGCCGGCTACTCCACAACCACTTGTCGGACACTCCAGAATCACCTGCCGGGCATGTTGGAACCACCTCTCAGAGGTGCCTCAACAACATGCTGGAGACTGCGGAAGCACCTGCTGAGAAGGCCGGAAGTTCCTGATCCACTCCACAGAACCACCTGCTGGACACGCCAAAATCACCTGCCGGCTACGCCACAACCAGTTGGTGAACACTTCGGAATCAACTGCCGGGCTTGCTGGAAGCACCTGCCGGTCACGCCAATATCACCTGCCAGCTACGCCAGAACCGCTTGGCGGACACTCCGGAAACACCTGTCGGGCCTGCCAGAACCACATCTCAGACGTGCCAGAACCATGTGCCCGAGATGCCGGAACCACACCCCGAACAGACTGAAACCACCTGCCAGACCCGCCTGAACCACCTGCCGAGCACACTGGAAACACCTGCTCGACTCGCCGGAACCACCTACCTGACACGCAAAAACCACCGGCCGGGTATGCCAGAACCACTTGGTGGTCACTCCAGAATCATCTGCCAGACATGCCAGAAGCAGCTCTCAGACACACCAGAACAACCTGCCGGAGACGCCAGAAGCACCTGCTGAGCATGCCTGAGCCACCTGCTCGACTCGCAAGAAACACCTGCCAGACGCGCCAAAATCACCTGCCTGCTACACCAGAAGCACTTGGCAGACAAGCCGGAATCACGTGAAGGGCATGCCGTCACAATCTCTCAGACGTGCCAGAACCTCGTGCCGGACACCCCAGAACACCCTGCCGGACAGACCAGAACCACCTGCCGGACACGCTGGAACCACCGGCGCGACTCGCCGGAACCAGCCCCGGACACGCAAAGACACCTGCCGGCTACGCCAGAAACACTTGGCGAACACACCGGAATCACCTGCCGGGCATGTCGGAAGCACCTCTCAGACATGTCAGAACCACGTGCCAATGACCCTGTAAGCACCTGCCGAGCATGCCGGAACCACCTGCTCGACTCTCCAGAACCACCTGCCAGTCATGCAAAAATCACCTGCCGGCTTCGCCACAACCAGTTGGTGAACACTTCCCCATCACCTGCCGGGCTTGCTGGAACCACCTGCCGGTCATGTCAAAATCACCTGCCAACTACGCCAGAACCACTTGTCGACACTGCGGAAACACCTGTCGGGCCGGCCAGAACTACATCTCAGACGTGCCAGAACCTTGTGCGTGTGATGCCGGAACCACACCCAGAACAGACGGAGACCACCTGCCAGACCCGCCTCAACCACCTGCCGAGCACGCCGGAGCCACCTGTTCGACTAACCGGAAGCACCTGCCAGACAGGCCAAAATCAACAGCTGGCTATGCGAGAAGCATCTGGCGGACAGTCCGGAATCACCTGCCGGGCATGCAGGAACCACCTCTCAGATGTAACGGAACCACGAGCCGGACACGCTGGAACCACGTCCTGGACAGACTGGAACCACCTGCCGAGCACTCCGGAACCACCTGCTCGACTCGCACGACCCACGTGCTGGACACGCCAAAATGAACTTTCGGCTACACCAGAACCACTTACCCGACACTCCAGAATCACCTGCCTGGCATGCCAGAACCACCTCTCACACGTTCCAGAAGCACGTGCCGGACATGCCGGAACGACCGATCGGACAGAACGGAACCACCTGCCAGACACGCCGGAACCACCTGCTGAACACGCCACAGCCACCTGCTCGACTCACCGGATCCAACGGCCGGACAGGCCAATATCAACTGCTGGCTATGCCAGAACCACCTGGGGTCAGTCCGGAATCACCTGCCAGCCATGGCGGAACCACCTCTCAGATGTACAAGAACCACGTGCCGGACAAGCTGGAAACACTTACTGGACAGACTGGAACCACCTGCCGGCCACGCCTGAACCACCTGCCGAGCACGATAAAACCACCTGCCGGACACGCCAAAATCACCTCCGGGGTACACCAGAACCACTTGGAGAACTCTTCGGGATGACCTGCCGGGCATGCTGGAACCACCTCTCAGACGTACCAGAAGCACGTGGCGGACACCCCAGCACCACCTGCCGGACAGACCGCAACCACCTGCCGGACACGCCGGAACCACCGGCTCGACCCGCCGGAACCACCGCCGGACATGCGAAATCACCTGCCGGCTACGCCAGAACCACTTGGCGAACACTCCGGAATCACCTGCCGGGCATGCCGGAACCAGCTCTCAGACATGCCAGAACCACGTGCCAATGACCCCGGAAGCACCTGCCGAGCACGCCGGAACCACCTGCTCGACTCGCCAGAACCACCTGCCGGACACGCCAAAATCACCTGCCGGCTACGCCACAACCACTCGGCAGGCACTCCGGTATCAGCTGCCGGGCATGCCGGAACCACCTCTCAGAGGTGCCAGAACCACATGCCGGAGAGACTGGAAGCAACTGCCGAACTCGCCGGAAACACCTGCTGGACATGCCGGAACCACCTGCCTGACAGTCCAAAATCATATGCCGGCTATGCCAAAACCACTTGGTGGACACTCCAGAATCACCTGGAGGGCATGCCGGAACCACGTCATGGACAGACTGCAAACACCTGCCGGACACGGCAGAACCACCTTCTCGACTCGCCAGAACCACCTGACGGACATGCCAAAATCACCTGCCGGCTACGCCACAACCAGTTGGTGAACACTTCGGAATCACCTGCCGCGCTTGCCGGAACCACCTGCCGGTCACGCCAAAATCACCTGCCGGCTACGCCAGAATCACTCAGCAGAGACTCCGGAACCACCTCCAGGACAGACCGGAATCACCTGCCGGACACGCCGGGACCACCTGCTTGACTCGCCAGAACCACCTGACGGACACGCCAAAATCACCAGCCGGCTACTCCGCAACCACTTGTCGGACACTCCACAATCACCTGCCGGGAATGTTGGAACCACCTCTCAGAGGTGCCACAACAACATGCTGGAGACTGCGGAAGCACCTGCTGAGAAGGCCGGAACTTCCTGATCCACTCCACAGAACCACCTGCTGGACACGCCAAAATCACCCGCCGGCTACGCCACAACCAGTTGGTGAACACTTCGGAATCAACTGCCGGGCTTGCTGGAAGCACCTGCCGGTCACGCCAATATCACCTGCCAGCTACGCCAGAACCGCTTGGCGGACACTCCGGAAACACCTGTCGGGCCTGCCAGAACCACATCTCAGACGTGCCAGAACTATGTGCCCGAGATGCCGGAACCACTCCCCGAACAGACTGAACCCACCTGCCAGACCCGCCTGAACCACCTGCTGAGCACACTGGAACCACCTGCTCGAGTCGCCGGAACCACCTACCTGACACGCAAAAACCACCGGCCGGGTATGCCAGAACCACTTGGTGGTCACTCCGGAATCATCTGCCAGACATGCCAGAACCAGCTCTCAGACACACCAGAACCACATGCCGGACACGCCGGAAGCACCTGCTGAGCATGCCTGAGCCACCTGCTCGACTCGCAAGAAACACCTGCCGGACACGACAAAATCACCTGCCGAGTACGCCAGAACCACTTGGCGGACACTCCGGAATCACAGGTTGGGCATGCCGGAACCACCTCTCAGACTTGCCAGAACCATGTTCCGGACACTCCGGTACCACCTGCCCAGTATGCCGGAAACACCTGCTCCACTCCCGAGGACCACCTGCTGGACACGCCAAAATCACCTGCTGGCTACACCAGAACCACTCGGCAGACACTCCGGAATAACCTGCCGGGCATGCCGGAACCACCTCTTAGACATGCCAGAAGGACGTGTCGGACACGCCGGAAACACCTACCGGACAGACCGGAACCACCTGCCAGACATCCCGGAACCACCTGCCGAGCACGCCGGAGCCGCCTGCTCGATAGGCCGGAACCACCTGCCAGACAGGCCAAAATCAACAGCTGGCTATGCTAGAAACACCTGGCGGACAGTCCAAAATCACCTGCCTGGCATGCAGGAACCACCTCTCAGACGTAACAGAACCACGTTCCAGACACGCTGGAACCACATCCTGGACAGACTGGAACCACCTGCCGAGCTCGCCGGAACCACCTGCTCGACTGGCAGGACAATCGTGCCGGACACGCCAAAAGGAACTGCCGGCTACACCAGAACCACTTAACCGACACTCCAGAATCACCTGCCTGGCATGCCAGAACCACCTCTCAGACGTGCCAGAAGCACGTGCCGGACATGCCGGAACGACCTACGGGACAGACCGGAACCACCTGCCTGACATGCCGGAACCACCTGCCGAGCACGCCAGAGCCACCTGCTCCCCTTGCCGGAACCACCTACCAGAAAGGCCAAAATCAACAGCTGGCTGTGCGAGAACCACCTGGGGGACAGTCCAGAATCACCTGCCAGCCATGGCAGAACCAACTCTCAGACGTACCAGAACCACGTGCCGGACAATCTGGAAACATGTACTGCACAGACTGGAACCACCTGCCGGTCACGCCTGAACCACCTGCAGAGCACGACGGAACCACCTGCCGGACACGCCAAAATCACCTGCGGTCTACTCCACAACCACTTGGAGGACTCTCCGGGATGACCTGCCGGGCATGCTGGAACCACCTCTCAGACGCGCCAGAACCATGTGGCAGAGAGTCCGGAATCACCTGTTGGGCAATTGGGCCCAGCTCTGAGACGTACCAGAACCAACTGCCGGACACGCCAAAATCACCTGCCGGCTACGCCAGAACCACTTGGCGGAAACTCCGGAATCAGCTGCCGGGCATGCCAGCACAACCTCTCAGAAGTGCCAGAAGCACGTGCCGGACAGGCCGGAACCATCTCCCGGACAGACTGGAACCACAGGAAACACTCGCCGGAACCACCTCCTTGACTCACCGGTCCCACGTGCAGGACACAACAAAATCACCTGCCCGCTACACCAGAACCCCTTGGGGCACAAGCCGGAATCACGTGAAGGGCATGCCGGCACAACCTCACAGACGTGCCAGAACCTCCTGCCGGACACCTCAGAACCACCTGCCAGACAGACTGCAACCACCTGCCGGACACGCGGGAACCACCGGCTCGACCCGCCGGAACCACTGCCACACATGCAAAATCACCTGCCGGCTACACCAGAACCACTAGGCAAACACTCCGGAATCACCTGCCGGGCATGCCGGAACCACCCCTCAGACATGCCAGAACCACGTGCCAATGACACCAGAAGCACATGCCGAGCATGCCGGAACCACCTGCTCGACTCGCCAGAACCACCTAACAGTCATGCAAAAATCACCTGCCGGCTTCGCCACAACCAGTTGGTGAACACTTCCCCATCACCTGCCGGGCTTGCTGGAACCACCTGCCGGTCATGTCATAATCACCTGCCAACTACGCCAGAACCACTTGTCGACACTGCGGAAACACCTGTCGGGCCGGCCAGAACTACATCTCAGACGTGCCAGAACCTTGTGCGTGTGATGCCGGAACCACACCCCGAACAGACGGAGACCACCTGCCAGACCCGCCTCAACCACCTGCCGAGCACGACGGAGCCACCTGTTCGACTCACCGGAAGCACCTGCCAGACAGGCCAAAATCAACAGCTGGCTATGCGAGAACCATCTGGCGGACAGTCCGGAATCACCTGCCGGGCATGCAGGAACCACCTCTCAGATGTAACGGAACCACGAGCCGGACACGCTGGAACCACGTCCTGGACAGACTGGAACCACCTGCCGAGCACTCCGGAACCACCTGCTCGACTCGCACGACCCACGTGCTGGACACGCCAAAATGAACTTTCGGCTACACCAGAACCACTTACCCGACACTCCAGAATCACCTGCCTGGCATGCCAGAACCACCTCTCACACGTTCCAGAAGCACGTGCCGGACATGCCGGAACGACCGATCGGACAGAACGGAACCACCTGCCAGACACGCCGGAACCACCTGCTGAACACGCCACAGCCACCTGCTCGACTCGCCGGATCCACCGGCCGGACAGGCCAATATCAACTGCTGGCTATGCCAGAACCACCTGGGGGACAGTCCGGAATCACCTGCCAGCCATGGCGGAACCACCTCTCAGACGTACAAGAACCACGTGCCGGACAAGCTGGAAACACTTACTGGACAGACTGGAACCACCTGCCGGCCACGCCTGAACCACCTGCCGAGCACGATGGAACCACCTGCCGGACACGCCAAAATCAACTGCGGGGTACACCAGAACCACTTGGAGAACTCTCCGGGATGACCTGCCGGGCATGCTGGAACCACCTCTCAGACGTACCAGAAGCACGTGGCGGACACCCCAGCACCACCTGCCGGACAGACCGCAACCACCTGCCGGACAGGCCGGAACCACCGGCTCGACCCGCCGGAACCACCGCCGGACATGCAAAATCACCTGCCGGCTACGCCAGAACCACTTGGAGAACACTCCGGAATCATCTGCCGGGCATGCCGGAACCACCTCTCAGACATGCCAGAACCACGTGCCAGTGACCCCGGAAGCACCTGCCGAGCACGCCGGAACCACCTGCTCGACTCGCCAGAACCACCTGCCGGACACGCCAAAATCACCTGCCGGCTACGCCACAACCACTCGGCAGGCACTCCGGTATCAGCTGCCGGGCATGCCGGAACCACCTCTCAGAGGTGCCAGAACCACATGCCGGAGAGACTGGAAGCAAGTGCCGAGCTCGCCGGAAGCACCTGCTGTACATGCCGGAACCACCTGCCTGACAGTCCAAATTCATATGGGGGCTTTGCCAAAACCACTTGGTGGACACTCCAGAATCACCTGGAGGGCATGCCGGAACCACGTCGTGGACAGACTGCAAACACCTGCCGGACACGCCAGAACCACCTTCTCGACTCGCCAGAACCACCTGCCGGACACGCCAAAATCACCTGCCGGCTACGCCACAACCAGTTGGTGAACACTTCGGAATCACCTGCCGCGCTTGCCGGAACCACCTGCCGGTCACGCCAAAATCACCTGCCGGCTACGCCAGAACCACTCAGCAGAGACTCCGGAACCACCTCCAGGACTGACCGGAATCACCTCCCGGACACGCCGGGACCACCTGCTTGACTCGCGAGAACCACCTGCCGGACATGCCAAAATCAACAGCCGGCTACTACACAACCACTTGTCGGACACTCCAGAATCACCTGCCGGGCATGTTGGAACCACCTCTCAGAGGTGCCACAACAGCATGCTGGAGACTGCGGAAGCACCTGCTGAGAAGGCCGGAAGTTCCTGATCCACTCCACAGAACCACCTGCTGGACACGCCAAAATCACCTGCTGGCTACGCCACAACCAGTTGGTGAACACTTCGGAATCAACTGCCGGGCTTGCTGGAAGCACCTGCCGGTCACGCCAATATCACCTGCCAGCTACGCCAGAACCGCTTGGCGGACACTCCGGAAACACCTGTCGGGCCTGCCAGAACCACATCTCAGACGTGCCAGAACCATGTGCCCGAGATGCCGGAACCACACCCCGAACAGACTGAAACCACCTGCCAGACCCGCCTGAACCACCTGCCGAGCACACTGGAACCACCTGCTCGACTCGCCGGAACCACCTACCTGACACGCAAAAACCACCGGCCGGGTATGCCAGAACCACTTGGTGGTCACTCCGGAATCATCTGCCAGACATGCCAGAAGCAGCTCTCAGACACACCAGAACAACCTGCCGGAGACGCCAGAAGCACCTGCTGAGCATGCCTGAGCCACGTGCTCGATTCGCAAGAAACACCTGCCAGACACGCCAAAATCACCTGCCTGCTACACCAGAAGCACTTGGCAGACAAGCCGGAATCACGTGAAGGGCATGCCGTCACAATCTCTCAGACGTCCCAGAACCTCGGGCCGGACACCCCAGAACACCCTGCCGGACAGACCGGAACCACCTGCCGGACACGCCGGAACAACCGGCGCGACTCGCCGGAACCACCCCCGGACATGCAAAAACACCTGCCGGCTACGCCAGAAACACTTGGCGAACACACCGGAATCACCTGCCGGGCATGTCGGAAGCACCTCTCAGACATGTCAGAACCACGTGCCAAGGACACCGGAAGCACCTGCCGAGCACGCCGGAACCACCTGCTCGACTCGCCAGAACCACCTGCCGCACACGCCAAAATCACCTGCCAGGTATGCCAGAACCACTTTGTGGACACTCCGAAATCATCTGCCGGACATGCCAGAACCAGCTCTCAGACACACCAGAACCACATGCCGGACACGCCGGAAGCACCTGCTGAGCATGCCTGAGCCACCTGCTCGACTCGCAAGAAACACCTGCCGGACACGCCAAAATCACCTGCCGAGTACGCCAGAACCACTTGGCGGACACTCCAGAATCACAGGTCGGGCATGCCGGAACCACCTCTCAGACTTGCCAGAACCATGTTCCGGACACGCCGGTACCACCTGCCGAGTATGCCGGAACCACCTGATCCACTCCCGAGGACCCCCTGCTGGACACGCCAGAATCACCTGCTGGCTACGCCAGAACCACTCGGCAGACACTCTGGAATAACCTGCCGGGCATGCCGGAACCACCTCTTAGACATGCCAGAAGGACGTGTCGGACACGCCGGAAACACCTACCGGACAGACCGGAACCACCTGCCAGACATCCCGGAACCACCTGCCGAGCACGCCGGAGCCGCCTGCTCCTTAGGCTGGAACCACCTGCCAGACAGGCCAAAATCAACAGCTGGCTATGCGAGAACCATCTGGCGGACAGTCCGGAATCCCCTGCCGGGCATGCAGGAACCACCTCTCAGATGTAACGGAACCACGAGCCGGACACGCTGGAACCACGTCCTGTTCAGTCTGTAACCACCTACCGAGCACTCTGGAACCACCTGCTCGACTCGCACGACCCACGTGCTGGACACGCCAAAATGAACTTTCGGCTACACCAGAACCACTTACCCGACACTCCAGAATCACCTGCCTGGCATGCCAGAACCACCTCTCACACGTTCCAGAAGCACGTGCCGGACATGCCGGAACGACCTATCGGACAGAACGGAACCACCTGCCAGACACGCCGGAACCACCTGCTGAACACGCCACAGGCACCTGCTCGACTCGCCGGATCCACCGGCCGGACAGGCCAATATCAACTGCTGGCTATGCCAGAACCACCTGGGGGACAGTCCGGAATCACCTGCCAGCCATGGCGGAACCACCTCTCAGACGTACAAGAACCACGTGCCGGACAAGCTGGAAACACTTACTGGACAGACTGGAACCACCTGCCGGCCACGCCTGAACCACCTGCCGAGCACGACGGAACCACCTGCTGGACACGCCAGAATCACCTGCGGGGTACACCAGAACCACTTACCCGACACTCCAGAATCACCTGCCTGGCATGCCAGAACCACCTCTCACACGTTCCAGAAGCACGTGCCGGACATGCCGGAACGACCGATCGGACAGAACGGAACCACCTGCCAGACACGCCGGAACCACCTGCTGAACACGCCACAGCCACCTGCTCGACTCGCCGGATCCACCGGCCGGACAGGCCAATATCAACTGCTGGCTATGCCAGAACCACCTGGGGGACAGTCCGGAATCACCTGCCAGCCATGGCGGAACCACCTCTCAGACGTACAAGAACCACGTGCCGGACAAGCTGGAAACACTTACTGGACAGACTGGAACCACCTGCCGGCCACGCCTGAACCACCTGCCGAGCACGATGGAACCACCTGCCGGACACGCCAAAATCAACTGCGGGGTACACCAGAACCACTTGGAGAACTCTCCGGGATGACCTGCCGGGCATGCTGGAACCACCTCTCAGACGTACCAGAAGCACGTGGCGGACACCCCAGCACCACCTGCCGGACAGACCGCAACCACCTGCCGGACAGGCCGGAACCACCGGCTCGACCCGCCGGAACCACCGCCGGACATGCAAAATCACCTGCCGGCTACGCCAGAACCACTTGGAGAACACTCCGGAATCATCTGCCGGGCATGCCGGAACCACCTCTCAGACATGCCAGAACCACGTGCCAGTGACCCCGGAAGCACCTGCCGAGCACGCCGGAACCACCTGCTCGACTCGCCAGAACCACCTGCCGGACACGCCAAAATCACCTGCCGGCTACGCCACAACCACTCGGCAGGCACTCCGGTATCAGCTGCCGGGCATGCCGGAACCACCTCTCAGAGGTGCCAGAACCACATGCCGGAGAGACTGGAAGCAAGTGCCGAGCTCGCCGGAAACACCTGCTGTACATGCCGGAACCACCTGCCTGACAGTCCAAATTCATATGGGGGCTTTGCCAAAACCACTTGGTGGACACTCCAGAATCACCTGGAGGGCATGCCGGAACCACGTCGTGGACAGACTGCAAACACCTGCCGGACACGCCAGAACCACCTTCTCGACTCGCCAGAACCACCTGCCGGACACGCCAAAATCACCTGCCGGCTACGCCACAACCAGTTGGTGAACACTTCGGAATCACCTGCCGCGCTTGCCGGAACCACCTGCCGGTCACGCCAAAATCACCTGCCGGCTACGCCAGAACCACTCAGCAGAGACTCCGGAACCACCTCCAGGACTGACCGGAATCACCTCCCGGACACGCCGGGACCACCTGCTTGACTCGCGAGAACCACCTGCCGGACATGCCAAAATCAACAGCCGGCTACTCCACAACCACTTGTCGGACACTCCAGAATCACCTGCCGGGCATGTTGGAACCACCTCTCAGAGGTGCCACAACAGCATGCTGGAGACTGCGGAAGCACCTGCTGAGAAGGCCGGAAGTTCCTGATCCACTCCACAGAACCACCTGCTGGACACGCCAAAATCACCTGCCGGCTACGCCACAACCAGTTGGTGAACACTTCGGAATCAACTGCCGGGCTTGCTGGAAGCACCTGCCGGTCACGCCAATATCACCTGCCAGCTACGCCAGAACCGCTTGGCGGACACTCCGGAAACACCTGTCGGGCCTGCCAGAACCACATCTCAGACGTGCCAGAACCATGTGCCCGAGATGCCGGAACCACACCCCGAACAGACTGAAACCACCTGCCAGACCCGCCTGAACCACCTGCCGAGCACACTGGAACCACCTGCTCGACTCGCCGGAAGCACCTACCTGACACGCAAAAACCACCGGCCGGGTATGCCAGAACCACTTGGTGGTCACTCCGGAATCATCTGCCAGACATGCCAGAAGCAGCTCTCAGACACACCAGAACAACCTGCCGGAGACGCCAGAAGCACCTGCTGAGCATGCCTGAGCCACGTGCTCGATTCGCAAGAAACACCTGCCAGACACGCCAAAATCACCTGCCTGCTACACCAGAAGCACTTGGCAGACAAGCCGGAATCACGTGAAGGGCATGCCGTCACAATCTCTCAGACGTCCCAGAACCTCGGGCCGGACACCCCAGAACACCCTGCCGGACAGACCGGAACCACCTGCCGGACACGCCGGAACAACCGGCGCGACTCGCCGGAACCACCCCCGGACATGCAAAAACACCTGCCGGCTACGCCAGAAACACTTGGCGAACACACCGGAATCACCTGCCGGGCATGTCGGAAGCACCTCTCAGACATGTCAGAACCACGTGCCAAGGACACCGGAAGCACCTGCCGAGCACGCCGGAACCACCTGCTCGACTCGCCAGAACCACCTGCCGCACACGCCAAAATCACCTGCCAGGTAGGCCAGAACCACTTTGTGGACACTCCGAAATCATCTGCCGGACATGCCAGAACCAGCTCTCAGACACACCAGAACCACATGCCGGACACGCCGGAAGCACCTGCTGAGCATGCCTGAGCCACCTGCTCGACTCGCAAGAAACACCTGCCGGACACGCCAAAATCACCTGCCGAGTACGCCAGAACCACTTGGAGGACACTCCAGAATCACAGGTCGGGCATGCCGGAACCACCTCTCAGACTTGCCAGAACCATGTTCCGGACACGCCGGTACCACCTGCCGAGTATGCCGGAACCACCTGATCCACTCCCGAGGACCCCCTGCTGGACACGCCAGAATCACCTGCTGGCTACGCCAGAACCACTCGGCAGACACTCTGGAATAACCTGCCGGGCATGCCGGAACTACCTCTTAGACATGCCAGAAGGACGTGTCGGACACGCCGGAAACACCTACCGGACAGACCGGAACCACCTGCCAGACATCCCGGAACCACCTGCCGAGCACGCCGGAGCCGCCTGCTCCTTAGGCTGGAACCACCTGCCAGACAGGCCAAAATCAACAGCTGGCTATGCGAGAACCATCTGGCGGACAGTCCGGAATCCCCTGCCGGGCATGCAGGAACCACCTCTCAGATGTAACGGAACCACGAGCCGGACACGCTGGAACCACGCCCTGTTCAGTCTGTAACCACCTACCGAGCACTCTGGAACCACCTGCTCGACTCGCACGACCCACGTGCTGGACACGCCAAAATGAACTTTCGGCTACACCAGAACCACTTACCCGACACTCCAGAATCACCTGCCTGGCATGCCAGAACCACCTCTCACACGTTCCAGAAGCACGTGCCGGACATGCCGGAACGACCTATCGGACAGAACGGAACCACCTGCCAGACACGCCGGAACCACCTGCTGAACACGCCACAGGCACCTGCTCGACTCGCCGGATCCACCGGCCGGACAGGCCAATATCAACTGCTGGCTATGCCAGAACCACCTGGGGGACAGTCCGGAATCACCTGCCAGCCATGGCGGAACCACCTCTCAGACGTACAAGAACCACGTGCCGGACAAGCTGGAAACACTTACTGGACAGACTGGAACCACCTGCCGGCCACGCCTGAACCACCTGCCGAGCACGACGGAACCACCTGCTGGACACGCCAGAATCACCTGCGGGGTACACCAGAACCACTTACCCGACACTCCAGAATCACCTGCCTGGCATGCCAGAACCACCTCTCACACGTTCCAGAAGCACGTGCCGGACATGCCGGAACGACCGATCGGACAGAACGGAACCACCTGCCAGACACGCCGGAACCACCTGCTGAACACGCCACAGCCACCTGCTCGACTCGCCGGATCCACCGGCCGGACAGGCCAATATCAACTGCTGGCTATGCCAGAACCACCTGGGGGACAGTCCGGAATCACCTGCCAGCCATGGCGGAACCACCTCTCAGACGTACAAGAACCACGTGCCGGACAAGCTGGAAACACTTACTGGACAGACTGGAACCACCTGCCGGCCACGCCTGAACCACCTGCCGAGCACGATGGAACCACCTGCCGGACACGCCAAAATCAACTGCGGGGTACACCAGAACCACTTGGAGAACTCTCCGGGATGACCTGCCGGGCATGCTGGAACCACCTCTCAGACGTACCAGAAGCACGTGGCGGACACCCCAGCACCACCTGCCGGACAGACCGCAACCACCTGCCGGACAGGCCGGAACCACCGGCTCGACCCGCCGGAACCACCGCCGGACATGCAAAATCACCTGCCGGCTACGCCAGAACCACTTGGAGAACACTCCGGAATCATCTGCCGGGCATGCCGGAACCACCTCTCAGACATGCCAGAACCACGTGCCAGTGACCCCGGAAGCACCTGCCGAGCACGCCGGAACCACCTGCTCGACTCGCCAGAACCACCTGCCGGACACGCCAAAATCACCTGCCGGCTACGCCACAACCACTCGGCAGGCACTCCGGTATCAGCTGCCGGGCATGCCGGAACCACCTCTCAGAGGTGCCAGAACCACATGCCGGAGAGACTGGAAGCAAGTGCCGAGCTCGCCGGAAACACCTGCTGTACATGCCGGAACCACCTGCCTGACAGTCCAAATTCATATGGGGGCTTTGCCAAAACCACTTGGTGGACACTCCAGAATCACCTGGAGGGCATGCCGGAACCACGTCGTGGACAGACTGCAAACACCTGCCGGACACGCCAGAACCACCTTCTCGACTCGCCAGAACCACCTGCCGGACACGCCAAAATCACCTGCCGGCTACGCCACAACCAGTTGGTGAACACTTCGGAATCACCTGCCGCGCTTGCCGGAACCACCTGCCGGTCACGCCAAAATCACCTGCCGGCTATGCCAGAACCACTCAGCAGAGACTCCGGAACCACCTCCAGGACTGACCGGAATCACCTCCCGGACACGCCGGGACCACCTGCTTGACTCGCGAGAACCACCTGCCGGACATGCCAAAATCAACAGCCGGCTACTCCACAACCACTTGTCGGACACTCCAGAATCACCTGCCGGGCATGTTGGAACCACCTCTCAGAGGTGCCACAACAGCATGCTGGAGACTGCGGAAGCACCTGCTGAGAAGGCCGGAAGTTCCTGATCCACTCCACAGAACCACCTGCTGGACACGCCAAAATCACCTGCCGGCTACGCCACAACCAGTTGGTGAACACTTCGGAATCAACTGCCGGGCTTGCTGGAAGCACCTGCCGGTCACGCCAATATCACCTGCCAGCTACGCCAGAACCGCTTGGCGGACACTCCGGAAACACCTGTCGGGCCTGCCAGAACCACATCTCAGACGTGCCAGAACCATGTGCCCGAGATGCCGGAACCACACCCCGAACAGACTGAAACCACCTGCCAGACCCGCCTGAACCACCTGCCGAGCACACTGGAACCACCTGCTCGACTCGCCGGAAGCACCTACCTGACACGCAAAAACCACCGGCCGGGTATGCCAGAACCACTTGGTGGTCACTCCGGAATCATCTGCCAGACATGCCAGAAGCAGCTCTCAGACACACCAGAACAACCTGCCGGAGACGCCAGAAGCACCTGCTGAGCATGCCTGAGCCACGTGCTCGATTCGCAAGAAACACCTGCCAGACACGCCAAAATCACCTGCCTGCTACACCAGAAGCACTTGGCAGACAAGCCGGAATCACGTGAAGGGCATGCCGTCACAATCTCTCAGACGTCCCAGAACCTCGGGCCGGACACCCCAGAACACCCTGCCGGACAGACCGGAACCACCTGCCGGACACGCCGGAACAACCGGCGCGACTCGCCGGAACCACCCCCGGACATGCAAAAACACCTGCCGGCTACGCCAGAAACACTTGGCGAACACACCGGAATCACCTGCCGGGCATGTCGGAAGCACCTCTCAGACATGTCAGAACCACGTGCCAAGGACACCGGAAGCACCTGCCGAGCACGCCGGAACCACCTGCTCGACTCGCCAGAACCACCTGCCGCACACGCCAAAATCACCTGCCAGGTAGGCCAGAACCACTTTGTGGACACTCCGAAATCATCTGCCGGACATGCCAGAACCAGCTCTCAGACACACCAGAACCACATGCCGGACACGCCGGAAGCACCTGCTGAGCATGCCTGAGCCACCTGCTCGACTCGCAAGAAACACCTGCCGGACACGCCAAAATCACCTGCCGAGTACGCCAGAACCACTTGGAGGACACTCCAGAATCACAGGTCGGGCATGCCGGAACCACCTCTCAGACTTGCCAGAACCATGTTCCGGACACGCCGGTACCACCTGCCGAGTATGCCGGAACCACCTGATCCACTCCCGAGGACCCCCTGCTGGACACGCCAGAATCACCTGCTGGCTACGCCAGAACCACTCGGCAGACACTCTGGAATAACCTGCCGGGCATGCCGGAACTACCTCTTAGACATGCCAGAAGGACGTGTCGGACACGCCGGAAACACCTACCGGACAGACCGGAACCACCTGCCAGACATCCCGGAACCACCTGCCGAGCACGCCGGAGCCGCCTGCTCCTTAGGCTGGAACCACCTGCCAGACAGGCCAAAATCAACAGCTGGCTATGCGAGAACCATCTGGCGGACAGTCCGGAATCCCCTGCCGGGCATGCAGGAACCACCTCTCAGATGTAACGGAACCACGAGCCGGACACGCTGGAACCACGTCCTGTTCAGTCTGTAACCACCTACCGAGCACTCTGGAACCACCTGCTCGACTCGCACGACCCACGTGCTGGACACGCCAAAATGAACTTTCGGCTACACCAGAACCACTTACCCGACACTCCAGAATCACCTGCCTGGCATGCCAGAACCACCTCTCACACGTTCCAGAAGCACGTGCCGGACATGCCGGAACGACCTATCGGACAGAACGGAACCACCTGCCAGACACGCCGGAACCACCTGCTGAACACGCCACAGGCACCTGCTCGACTCGCCGGATCCACCGGCCGGACAGGCCAATATCAACTGCTGGCTATGCCAGAACCACCTGGGGGACAGTCCGGAATCACCTGCCAGCCATGGCGGAACCACCTCTCAGACGTACAAGAACCACGTGCCGGACAAGCTGGAAACACTTACTGGACAGACTGGAACCACCTGCCGGCCACGCCTGAACCACCTGCCGAGCACGACGGAACCACCTGCTGGACACGCCAGAATCACCTGCGGGGTACACCAGAACCACTTACCCGACACTCCAGAATCACCTGCCTGGCATGCCAGAACCACCTCTCACACGTTCCAGAAGCACGTGCCGGACATGCCGGAACGACCGATCGGACAGAACGGAACCACCTGCCAGACACGCCGGAACCACCTGCTGAACACGCCACAGCCACCTGCTCGACTCGCCGGATCCACCGGCCGGACAGGCCAATATCAACTGCTGGCTATGCCAGAACCACCTGGGGGACAGTCCGGAATCACCTGCCAGCCATGGCGGAACCACCTCTCAGACGTACAAGAACCACGTGCCGGACAAGCTGGAAACACTTACTGGACAGACTGGAACCACCTGCCGGCCACGCCTGAACCACCTGCCGAGCACGATGGAACCACCTGCCGGACACGCCAAAATCAACTGCGGGGTACACCAGAACCACTTGGAGAACTCTCCGGGATGACCTGCCGGGCATGCTGGAACCACCTCTCAGACGTACCAGAAGCACGTGGCGGACACCCCAGCACCACCTGCCGGACAGACCGCAACCACCTGCCGGACAGGCCGGAACCACCGGCTCGACCCGCCGGAACCACCGCCGGACATGCAAAATCACCTGCCGGCTACGCCAGAACCACTTGGAGAACACTCCGGAATCATCTGCCGGGCATGCCGGAACCACCTCTCAGACATGCCAGAACCACGTGCCAGTGACCCCGGAAGCACCTGCCGAGCACGCCGGAACCACCTGCTCGACTCGCCAGAACCACCTGCCGGACACGCCAAAATCACCTGCCGGCTACGCCACAACCACTCGGCAGGCACTCCGGTATCAGCTGCCGGGCATGCCGGAACCACCTCTCAGAGGTGCCAGAACCACATGCCGGAGAGACTGGAAGCAAGTGCCGAGCTCGCCGGAAACACCTGCTGTACATGCCGGAACCACCTGCCTGACAGTCCAAATTCATATGGGGGCTTTGCCAAAACCACTTGGTGGACACTCCAGAATCACCTGGAGGGCATGCCGGAACCACGTCGTGGACAGACTGCAAACACCTGCCGGACACGCCAGAACCACCTTCTCGACTCGCCAGAACCACCTGCCGGACACGCCAAAATCACCTGCCGGCTACGCCACAACCAGTTGGTGAACACTTCGGAATCACCTGCCGCGCTTGCCGGAACCACCTGCCGGTCACGCCAAAATCACCTGCCGGCTACGCCAGAACCACTCAGCAGAGACTCCGGAACCACCTCCAGGACTGACCGGAATCACCTCCCGGACACGCCGGGACCACCTGCTTGACTCGCGAGAACCACCTGCCGGACATGCCAAAATCAACAGCCGGCTACTCCACAACCACTTGTCGGACACTCCAGAATCACCTGCCGGGCATGTTGGAACCACCTCTCAGAGGTGCCACAACAGCATGCTGGAGACTGCGGAAGCACCTGCTGAGAAGGCCGGAAGTTCCTGATCCACTCCACAGAACCACCTGCTGGACACGCCAAAATCACCTGCCGGCTACGCCACAACCAGTTGGTGAACACTTCGGAATCAACTGCCGGGCTTGCTGGAAGCACCTGCCGGTCACGCCAATATCACCTGCCAGCTACGCCAGAACCGCTTGGCGGACACTCCGGAAACACCTGTCGGGCCTGCCAGAACCACATCTCAGACGTGCCAGAACCATGTGCCCGAGATGCCGGAACCACACCCCGAACAGACTGAAACCACCGGCCAGACCCGCCTGAACCACCTGCCGAGCACACTGGAACCACCTGCTCGACTCGCCGGAAGCACCTACCTGACACGCAAAAACCACCGGCCGGGTATGCCAGAACCACTTGGTGGTCACTCCGGAATCATCTGCCAGACATGCCAGAAGCAGCTCTCAGACACACCAGAACAACCTGCCGGAGACGCCAGAAGCACCTGCTGAGCATGCCTGAGCCACGTGCTCGATTCGCAAGAAACACCTGCCAGACACGCCAAAATCACCTGCCTGCTACACCAGAAGCACTTGGCAGACAAGCCGGAATCACGTGAAGGGCATGCCGTCACAATCTCTCAGACGTCCCAGAACCTCGGGCCGGACACCCCAGAACACCCTGCCGGACAGACCGGAACCACCTGCCGGACACGCCGGAACAACCGGCGCGACTCGCCGGAACCACCCCCGGACATGCAAAAACACCTGCCGGCTACGCCAGAAACACTTGGCGAACACACCGGAATCACCTGCCGGGCATGTCGGAAGCACCTCTCAGACATGTCAGAACCACGTGCCAAGGACACCGGAAGCACCTGCCGAGCACGCCGGAACCACCTGCTCGACTCGCCAGAACCACCTGCCGCACACGCCAAAATCACCTGCCAGGTAGGCCAGAACCACTTTGTGGACACTCCGAAATCATCTGCCGGACATGCCAGAACCAGCTCTCAGACACACCAGAACCACATGCCGGACACGCCGGAAGCACCTGCTGAGCATGCCTGAGCCACCTGCTCGACTCGCAAGAAACACCTGCCGGACACGCCAAAATCACCTGCCGAGTACGCCAGAACCACTTGGAGGACACTCCAGAATCACAGGTCGGGCATGCCGGAACCAACTCTCAGACTTGCCAGAACCATGTTCCGGACACGCCGGTACCACCTGCCGAGTATGCCGGAACCACCTGATCCACTCCCGAGGACCCCCTGCTGGACACGCCAGAATCACCTGCTGGCTACGCCAGAACCACTCGGCAGACACTCTGGAATAACCTGCCGGGCATGCCGGAACTACCTCTTAGACATGCCAGAAGGACGTGTCGGACACGCCGGAAACACCTACCGGACAGACCGGAACCACCTGCCAGACATCCCGGAACCACCTGCCGAGCACGCCGGAGCCGCCTGCTCCTTAGGCTGGAACCACCTGCCAGACAGGCCAAAATCAACAGCTGGCTATGCGAGAACCATCTGGCGGACAGTCCGGAATCCCCTGCCGGGCATGCAGGAACCACCTCTCAGATGTAACGGAACCACGAGCCGGACACGCTGGAACCACGCCCTGTTCAGTCTGTAACCACCTACCGAGCACTCTGGAACCACCTGCTCGACTCGCACGACCCACGTGCTGGACACGCCAAAATGAACTTTCGGCTACACCAGAACCACTTACCCGACACTCCAGAATCACCTGCCTGGCATGCCAGAACCACCTCTCACACGTTCCAGAAGCACGTGCCGGACATGCCGGAACGACCTATCGGACAGAACGGAACCACCTGCCAGACACGCCGGAACCACCTGCTGAACACGCCACAGGCACCTGCTCGACTCGCCGGATCCACCGGCCGGACAGGCCAATATCAACTGCTGGCTATGCCAGAACCACCTGGGGGACAGTCCGGAATCACCTGCCAGCCATGGCGGAACCACCTCTCAGACGTACAAGAACCACGTGCCGGACAAGCTGGAAACACTTACTGGACAGACTGGAACCACCTGCCGGCCACGCCTGAACCACCTGCCGAGCACGACGGAACCACCTGCTGGACACGCCAGAATCACCTGCGGGGTACACCAGAACCACTTACCCGACACTCCAGAATCACCTGCCTGGCATGCCAGAACCACCTCTCACACGTTCCAGAAGCACGTGCCGGACATGCCGGAACGACCGATCGGACAGAACGGAACCACCTGCCAGACACGCCGGAACCACCTGCTGAACACGCCACAGCCACCTGCTCGACTCGCCGGATCCACCGGCCGGACAGGCCAATATCAACTGCTGGCTATGCCAGAACCACCTGGGGGACAGTCCGGAATCACCTGCCAGCCATGGCGGAACCACCTCTCAGACGTACAAGAACCACGTGCCGGACAAGCTGGAAACACTTACTGGACAGACTGGAACCACCTGCCGGCCACGCCTGAACCACCTGCCGAGCACGATGGAACCACCTGCCGGACACGCCAAAATCAACTGCGGGGTACACCAGAACCACTTGGAGAACTCTCCGGGATGACCTGCCGGGCATGCTGGAACCACCTCTCAGACGTACCAGAAGCACGTGGCGGACACCCCAGCACCACCTGCCGGACAGACCGCAACCACCTGCCGGACAGGCCGGAACCACCGGCTCGACCCGCCGGAACCACCGCCGGACATGCAAAATCACCTGCCGGCTACGCCAGAACCACTTGGAGAACACTCCGGAATCATCTGCCGGGCATGCCGGAACCACCTCTCAGACATGCCAGAACCACGTGCCAATGACCCCGGAAGCACCTGCCGAGCACGCCGGAACCACGTGCTCGACTCGCCAGAACCACCTGCCGGACACGCCAAAATCACCTGCCGGCTACGCCACAACCTCTTGGCAGGCACTCCGGTATCAGCTGCCGGGCATGCCGGAACCACCTCTCAGAGGTGCCAGAACCACATGCCGGAGAGACTGGAACCAACTGCCGAACTCGCCGGAAACACCTGCTGGACATGCCGGAACCACCTGCCTGACAGTCCAAAATCATATGCCGGCTATGCCAAAACCACTTGGTGGACACTGCAGAATCACCTGGAGGGCATGCCGGAACCACGTCATGGACAGACTGCAAGCACCTGCCGGACACGGCAGAACCACCTTCTCGACTCGCCAGAACCACCTGCCGGACACGCCAAAATCACCTGCCGGCTACGCCAGAACCACTGGGCAGAGACTCCGGAACCACCTCCAGGACAGACAGGAATCACCTGCCGGACACGCCGGGACCACCTGCTTGACTCGCCAGAACCACCTGCCGGACACGCCAAACTCACCAGCCGGCTACTCCACAACCACTTGTCGGACACTCCAGAATCACCTGCCGGGCATGTTGGAACCACCTCTCAGAGGTGCCACAACAACATGCTGGAGACTGCGGAAGCACCTGCTGAGAAGGCCGGAACCACCTGATCCACTCCCGAGGACCACCTGCTGGACACGCCAAAATCACCTGCTGGCTACGCCAGAACCACTCGGCAGACACTCCGGAATAACCTGCCGGGCATGCCGGAACCACCTCTTAGACATGCCAGAAGGACGTGTCGGACACGCCGGAAACACCTACCGGACAGACCGGAACCACCTGCCAGACATCCGGGAACCACCTGCCGAGCACGCCGGAGCCGCCTGCTCGATAGGCCAAAACCACCTGTCAGACAGGCCAAAATCAACAGCTGGCTATGCCTGAACCACCTGGTGGACAGTCCAAAATCACCTGCCTGGCATGCAGGAACCACCTCTCAGACGTAACAGAACCACGTTCCGGACACGCTGGAACCACATCCTGGACAGACTGGAACCACCTGCCGAGCTCGCCGGAACCACCTGCTCGACTGGCAGGACAATCGTGCCGGACACGCCAAAAGGAACTGCCGGCTACACCAGAACCACTTAACCGACACTCCAGAATCACCTGCCTGGCATGCCAGAACCACCTCTCAGACGTGCCAGAAGCACGTGCCGGACATGCCGGAACGACCTACGGGACAGACCGGAACCACCTGCCTGACATGCCCGAACCACCTGCCGAGCACGCCAGAGCCACCTGCTCCCCTTGCCGGAACCACCTGCCAGACAGGCCAAAATCAACAGCTGGCTGTGCGAGAACCACCTGGGGGACAGTCCGGAATCACCTGCCAGCCATGGCGGAACCACCGTCGCGACTCGCCGGAACCACCCCCGGACATGCAAAATCACCTGCCGGCTACGCCAGAAACACTTGGCGAACACTCCGGAATCACCTGCCGGGCATGTCGGAAGCACCTCTCAGACATGTCAGAACCACGTGCCAAGGACACCGGAAGCACCTGCAGAGCACGCCGGAACCACCTGCTCGACTCGCCAGAACCACCTTCCGCACATGCCAAAATCACCTGCCAGGTATGCCAGAACCACTTTGTGGACACTCCGAAACCATCTGCCGGACATGCCAGAACCAGCTCTCAGACACACCGGAACCACATGCCGGACACGCCGGAAGCACCTGCTGAGCATGCCTGAGCCACCTGCTCGACTCGCAAGAAACACCTGCCGGACACGCCAAAATCACCTGCCGAGTACGCCAGAACCACTTGGCGGACACTCCGGAATCACAGGTCGGGCATGCCGGAACCATCTCTCAGACTTGCCAGAACCATGTTCTGGACACGCCGGTACCACCTGCCGAGTATGCCGGAACCACCTGATCCACTCCCGAGGACCACCGGCTGGACATGCCAAAATCACCTGCTGGCTACGCCAGAACCACTCGGCAGACACTCCGGAATAAGCTGCCGGGCATGCCGGAACCACCTCTTAGACATGCCAGAAGGACGTGTCGGACACGCCGGAAACACCTACCGGACAGACCGGAGCCACCTGCCAGACATCCCGGAACCACTTGCCGAGCACGCTGGAGCCGCCTGCTCGATAGGCCGGAACCACCTGCCAGACAGGCCAAAATCAACAGCTGGCTATGCTAGAACCACCTGGCGGACAGTCCAAAATCACCTGCCTGGCATGCAGGAACCACCTCTCAGACATAACAGAACCACGTTCCGGACACGCTGGAACCACATCCTGGACAGACTGGAACCACCTGCCGAGCTCACCAGAACCACCTGCTCGACTGGCAGGACAATCGTGCCGGACACGCCAAAGGGAACTGCCGGCTACACCAGAACCACTTAACCGACACTCCAGAATCACCTGCCTGGCATGCCAGGACCACCTCTCAGACGTGCCAGAAGCACGTGCCGGCCATGCCGGAACAACCTACGGGACAGACCGGAACCACCTGCCTGACATGCCGGAACCAACTGCCGAGCACGCCAGAGCCACCTGCTCCCCTTGCCGGAACCACCTACCAGACAGGCCAAAATCAACAGCTGGCTGTGCGAGAACCACCTGGGGGACAGTCCGGAATCACCTGCCAGCCATGGCGGAACCACCTCTCAGACGTACCAGAACCACGTGCCGGACAATCTGGAAACATGTACTGGACAGACTGGAACCACCTGCCAGCCACGCCTGAACCACCTGCCGAGCACGACGGAACCACCTGCCGGACACGCCAAAATCACCTGCGGGCTACTCCACAACCACTTGGAGGACTCTCCGGGATGACCTGCCGGGCATGCTGGAACCACCTCTCAGACGCGCCAGAACCATGTGGCAGAGAGTCCGGAATCACCTTTTGGGCATGTGGAACCACCTCTGAGACGTACCAGAACCACCTGCCGGACACCCCAAAATCACCTGCCGGCTACGCCAGAACCACTTGGCGGACACTCCGGAATCACCTGCCGGGCATGCCAGCACAACCTCTCAGAAGTGCCAGAAGCACGTGCCGGACAGGCCGGAACCATCTCCCGGACAGACTGGAACCACAGGAAACACTCGCCGGAACCACCTGCTTGACTCACCGGTCCCACCTGCAGGACACACCAAAATCACCTGCCCGCTACATCAGAACCAATTGGGGCACAAGCCGGAATCACGTGAAGGGCATGCCGGCACAATCTCACAGACGTGCCAGAACCTCCTGCCGGACACCTCAGAACCACCTGCCAGACAGACTGCAACCACCTGCCGGACACGCGGGAACCACCGGCTCGACCCGCCGGAACCACTGCCAGACATGCAAAATCACCTGCCGGCTACACCAGAACCACTTGGCAAACACTCCGGAATCACCTGCCGGGCATGCCGGAACCACGTGCCAATGACACCAGAAGCACCTGCCAAGCATGCCGGAACCACCTCTCAGACATGCCAGAACCACGTGCCAATGACCCCGGAAGCACCTGCCGAGCACGCTGGAACCACCTGCTTGACCCGCCAGAACCACCTGCCGGACACGCCAAAATCACCAGCCGGCTACTCCACAACCACTTGTCGGACACTCCAGAATCACCTGCCGGGCATGTTGGAACCACCTCTCAGAGGTGCCACAACAACATGCTGGAGACTGCGGAAGCACCTGCTGAGAAGGCCGGAAGTTCCTGATCCACTCCACAGAACCACCTGCTGGACACGCCAAAATGACCTGCCGGCTACGCCACAACCAGTTGGTGAACACTTCGGAATCAACTGCCGGGCTTGCTGGAAGCACCTGCCGGTCACGCCAATATCACCTGCCAGCTACGCCAGAACCGCTTGTCGGACACTCCGGAAACACCTGTCGGGCCTGCCAGAACCACATCTCAGACGTGCCAGAACCATGTGCCCGAGATGCCGGAACCACACCCCGAACAGACTGAAACCACCTGCCAGACGCGCCTGAACCACCTGCCGAGCACACTGGAACCACCTGCTCGACTCGCCGGAACCACCTACCTGACACGCAAAAACCACCGGCCAGGTATGCCAGAACCAATTGGTGGTCACTCCGGAATCATCTGCCAGACATGCCAGAAGCAGCTCTCAGACACACCAGAACAACCTGCCGGAGACGCCAGAAGCACCTGCTGAGCATGCCTGAGCCACGTGCTCGACTCGCAAGAAACACCTGCCAGACACGCCAAAATCACCTGCCTGCTACACCAGAAGCACTTGGCAGACAAGCCGGAATCACGTGAAGGGCATGCCGTCACAATCTCTCAGACGTGCCAGAACCTCGTGCCGGACACCCCATAACACCCTGCCGGACAGACCGGAACCACCTGCTGGACACGCCGGAACCACCGGCGCGACTCGCCGGAACCACCCCCGGACATGCAAAAACACCTGCCGGCTACGCCAGAAACACTTGGCGAACACACCGGAATCACCTGCCGGGCATGTCGGAAGCACCTCTCAGACATGTCAGAAGAACGTGCCAAGGACACCGGAAGCACCTGCAGAGCACGCCGGAACCACCTGCTCGACTCGCCACAACCACCTGCCGCACACGCCAAAATCACCTGCCAGGTATGCCAGAACCACTTTGTGGACACTCCGAAATCATCTGCCGGACATGCCAGAACCAGCTCTCAGACACCCCAGAACCACATGCCGGACACGCCGGAAGCACCTGCTGAGCATGCCTGAGCCACCTGCTCGACTCGCAAGAAACACCTGCCGGACACGCCAAAATCACCTGCCGAGTACGCCAGAACCACTTGGCGGACACTCCGGAATCACAGGTCGGGCATGCCGGAACCATCTCTCAGACTTGCCAGAACCATGTTCTGGACACGCCGGTACCACCTGCCGAGTATGCCGGAACCACCTGATCCACTCCCGAGGACCACCGGCTGGACATGCCAAAATCACCTGCTGGCTACGCCAGAACCACTCGGCAGACACTCCGGAATAAGCTGCCGGGCATGCCGGAACCACCTCTTAGACATGCCAGAAGGACGTGTCGGACACGCCGGAAACACCTACCGGACAGACCGGAGCCACCTGCCAGACATCCCGGAACCACTTGCCGAGCACGCTGGAGCCGCCTGCTCGATAGGCCGGAACCACCTGCCAGACAGGCCAAAATCAACAGCTGGCTATGCTAGAACCACCTGGCGGACAGTCCAAAATCACCTGCCTGGCATGCAGGAACCACCTCTCAGACATAACAGAACCACGTTCCGGACACGCTGGAACCACATCCTGGACAGACTGGAACCACCTGCCGAGCTCACCAGAACCACCTGCTCGACTGGCAGGACAATCGTGCTGGACACGCCAAAGGGAACTGCCGGCTACACCAGAACCACTTAACCGACACTCCAGAATCACCTGCCTGGCATGCCAGGACCACCTCTCAGACGTGCCAGAAGCACGTGCCGGCCATGCCGGAACAACCTACGGGACAGACCGGAACCACCTGCCTGACATGCCGGAACCAACTGCCGAGCACGCCAGAGCCACCTGCTCCCCTTGCCGGAACCACCTACCAGACAGGCCAAAATCAACAGCTGGCTGTGCGAGAACCACCTGGGGGACAGTCCGGAATCACCTGCCAGCCATGGCGGAACCACCTCTCAGACGTACCAGAACCACGTGCCGGACAATCTGGAAACATGTACTGGACAGACTGGAACCACCTGCCAGCCACGCCTGAACCACCTGCCGAGCACGACGGAACCACCTGCCGGACACGCCAAAATCACCTGCGGGCTACTCCACAACCACTTGGAGGACTCTCCGGGATGACCTGCCGGGCATGCTGGAACCACCTCTCAGACGCGCCAGAACCATGTGGCAGAGAGTCCGGAATCACCTTTTGGGCATGTGGAACCACCTCTGAGACGTACCAGAACCACCTGCCGGACACCCCAAAATCACCTGCCGGCTACGCCAGAACCACTTGGCGGACACTCCGGAATCACCTGCCGGGCATGCCAGCACAACCTCTCAGAAGTGCCAGAAGCACGTGCCGGACAGGCCGGAACCATCTCCCGGACAGACTGGAACCACAGGAAACACTCGCCGGAACCACCTGCTTGACTCACCGGTCCCACCTGCAGGACACACCAAAATCACCTGCCCGCTACATCAGAACCAATTGGGGCACAAGCCGGAATCACGTGAAGGGCATGCCGGCACAATCTCACAGACGTGCCAGAACCTCCTGCCGGACACCTCAGAACCACCTGCCAGACAGACTGCAACCACCTGCCGGACACGCGGGAACCACCGGCTCGACCCGCCGGAACCACTGCCAGACATGCAAAATCACCTGCCGGCTACACCAGAACCACTTGGCAAACACTCCGGAATCACCTGCCGGGCATGCCGGAACCACGTGCCAATGACACCAGAAGCACCTGCCAAGCATGCCGGAACCACCTCTCAGACATGCCAGAACCACGTGCCAATGACCCCGGAAGCACCTGCCGAGCACGCTGGAACCACCTGCTTGACCCGCCAGAACCACCTGCCGGACACGCCAAAATCACCAGCCGGCTACTCCACAACCACTTGTCGGACACTCCAGAATCACCTGCCGGGCATGTTGGAACCACCTCTCAGAGGTGCCACAACAACATGCTGGAGACTGCGGAAGCACCTGCTGAGAAGGCCGGAAGTTCCTGATCCACTCCACAGAACCACCTGCTGGACACGCCAAAATGACCTGCCGGCTACGCCACAACCAGTTGGTGAACACTTCGGAATCAACTGCCGGGCTTGCTGGAAGCACCTGCCGGTCACGCCAATATCACCTGCCAGCTACGCCAGAACCGCTTGTCGGACACTCCGGAAACACCTGTCGGGCCTGCCAGAACCACATCTCAGACGTGCCAGAACCATGTGCCCGAGATGCCGGAACCACACCCCGAACAGACTGAAACCACCTGCCAGACGCGCCTGAACCACCTGCCGAGCACACTGGAACCACCTGCTCGACTCGCCGGAACCACCTACCTGACACGCAAAAACCACCGGCCAGGTATGCCAGAACCAATTGGTGGTCACTCCGGAATCATCTGCCAGACATGCCAGAAGCAGCTCTCAGACACACCAGAACAACCTGCCGGAGACGCCAGAAGCACCTGCTGAGCATGCCTGAGCCACGTGCTCGACTCGCAAGAAACACCTGCCAGACACGCCAAAATCACCTGCCTGCTACACCAGAAGCACTTGGCAGACAAGCCGGAATCACGTGAAGGGCATGCCGTCACAATCTCTCAGACGTGCCAGAACCTCGTGCCGGACACCCCATAACACCCTGCCGGACAGACCGGAACCACCTGCTGGACACGCCGGAACCACCGGCGCGACTCGCCGGAACCACCCCCGGACATGCAAAAACACCTGCCGGCTACGCCAGAAACACTTGGCGAACACACCGGAATCACCTGCCGGGCATGTCGGAAGCACCTCTCAGACATGTCAGAAGAACGTGCCAAGGACACCGGAAGCACCTGCAGAGCACGCCGGAACCACCTGCTCGACTCGCCACAACCACCTGCCGCACACGCCAAAATCACCTGCCAGGTATGCCAGAACCACTTTGTGGACACTCCGAAATCATCTGCCGGACATGCCAGAACCAGCTCTCAGACACCCCAGAACCACATGCCGGACACGCCGGAAGCACCTGCTGAGCATGCCTGAGCCACCTGCTCGACTCGCAAGAAACACCTGCCGGACACGCCAAAATCACCTGCCGAGTACGCCAGAACCACTTGGCGGACACTCCGGAATCACAGGTCGGGCATGCCGGAACCACCTCTCAGACTTGCCAGAACCATGTTCCGGACACGCCGGTACCACCTGCCGAGTATGCCGGAACCACCTGATCCACTCCCGAGGACCACATGCTGGACACGCCAGAATCACCTGCTGGCTACGCCAGAACCACTCGGCAGACACTCCGGAATAACCTGCCGGGCATGCCGGAACCACCTCTTAGACATGCCAGAAGGACGTGTCGGACACGGCGGAAACACCTACCGGACAGACGGGAACCACCTGCCAGACATCCCGGAACCACCTGCCGAGCACGCCGGAGCCGCCTGCTCGATAGGCTGGAACCACCTGCCAGACAGGCCAAAATCAACAGCTGGCTATGCGAGAACCATCTGGCGGACAGTCCGGAATCACCTGCCGGGCATGCAGGAACCACCTCTCAGATGTAACGGAACCACGAGCCGGACACGCTGGAACCACATCCTGGACAGACTGGAACCACCTGCCGAGCTCACCAGAACCACCTGCTCGACTGGCAGGACAATCGTGCCGGACACGCCAAAGGGAACTGCCGGCTACACCAGAACCACTTAACCGACACTCCAGAATCACCTGCCTGGCATGCCAGAACCACCTCTCAGACGTGCCAGAAGCACGTGCCGGCCATGCCGGAACAACCTACGGGACAGACCGGAACCACCTGCCTGACATGCCGGAACCACCTGCCGAGCACGCCAGAGCCACCTGCTCCCCTTGCCGGAACCACCTGCCAGACAGGCCAAAATCAACAGCTGGCTGTGCGAGAACCACCTGGGGGACAGTCCGGAATCACCTGCCAGCCATGGCGGAACCACCTCTCAGACGTACCAGAACCACGTGCCGGACAATCTGGAAACATGTACTGGACAGACTGGAACCACCTGCCAGCCACGCCTGAACCACCTGCCGAGCACGACGGAACCACCTGCCGGACACGCCAAAATCACCTGCGGGCTACTCCACAACCACTTGGAGGACTCTCCGGGATGACCTGCCGGGCATGCTGGAACCACCTCTCAGACGCGCCAGAACCATGTGGCAGAGAGTCCGGAATCACCTTTTGGGCATGTGGAACCACCTCTGAGACGTACCAGAACCACCTGCCGGACACCCCAAAATCACCTGCCGGCTACGCCAGAACCACTTGGTGGACACTCCGGAATCACCTGCCGGGCATGCCAGCACAACCTCTCAGAAGTGCCAGAAGCACGTGCCGGACAGGCCGGAACCATCTCCCGGACAGACTGGAACCACAGGAAACACTCGCCGGAACCACCTGCTTGACTCACCGGTCCCACCTGCAGGACACACCAAAATCACCTGCCCGCTACATCAGAACCAATTGGGGCACAAGCCGGAATCACGTGAAGGGCATGCCGGCACAATCTCACAGACGTGCCAGAACCTCCTGCCGGACACCTCAGAACCACCTGCCAGACAGACTGCAACCACCTGCCGGACACGCGGGAACCACCGGCTCGACCCGCCGGAACCACTGCCAGACATGCAAAATCACCTGCCGGCTACACCAGAACCACTTGGCAAACACTCCGGAATCACCTGCCGGGCATGCCGGAACCACGTGCCAATGACACCAGAAGCACCTGCCAAGCATGCCGGAACCACCTCTCAGACATGCCAGAACCACGTGCCAATGACCCCGGAAGCACCTGCCGAGCACGCTGGAACCACCTGCTTGACCCGCCAGAACCACCTGCCGGACACGCCAAAATCACCAGCCGGCTACTCCACAACCACTTGTCGGACACTCCAGAATCACCTGCCGGGCATGTTGGAACCACCTCTCAGAGGTGCCACAACAACATGCTGGAGACTGCGGAAGCACCTGCTGAGAAGGCCGGAAGTTCCTGATCCACTCCACAGAACCACCTGCTGGACACGCCAAAATGACCTGCCGGCTACGCCACAACCAGTTGGTGAACACTTCGGAATCAACTGCCGGGCTTGCTGGAAGCACCTGCCGGTCACGCCAATATCACCTGCCAGCTACGCCAGAACCGCTTGTCGGACACTCCGGAAACACCTGTCGGGCCTGCCAGAACCACATCTCAGACGTGCCAGAACCATGTGCCCGAGATGCCAGAACCACACCCCGAACAGACTGAAACCACCTGCCAGACGCGCCTGAACCACCTGCCGAGCACACTGGAACCACCTGCTCGACTCGCCGGAACCACCTACCTGACACGCAAAAACCACCGGCCAGGTATGCCAGAACCAATTGGTGGTCACTCCGGAATCATCTGCCAGACATGCCAGAAGCAGCTCTCAGACACACCAGAACAACCTGCCGGAGACGCCAGAAGCACCTGCTGAGCATGCCTGAGCCACGTGCTCGACTCGCAAGAAACACCTGCCAGACACGCCAAAATCACCTGCCTGCTACACCAGAAGCACTTGGCAGACAAGCCGGAATCACGTGAAGGGCATGCCGTCACAATCTCTCAGACGTGCCAGAACCTCGTGCCGGACACCCCATAACACCCTGCCGGACAGACCGGAACCACCTGCTGGACACGCCGGAACCACCGGCGCGACTCGCCGGAACCACCCCCGGACATGCAAAAACACCTGCCGGCTACGCCAGAAACACTTGGCGAACACACCGGAATCACCTGCCGGGCATGTCGGAAGCACCTCTCAGACATGTCAGAAGAACGTGCCAAGGACACCGGAAGCACCTGCAGAGCACGCCGGAACCACCTGCTCGACTCGCCACAACCACCTGCCGCACACGCCAAAATCACCTGCCAGGTATGCCAGAACCACTTTGTGGACACTCCGAAATCATCTGCCGGACATGCCAGAACCAGCTCTCAGACACCCCAGAACCACATGCCGGACACGCCGGAAGCACCTGCTGAGCATGCCTGAGCCACCTGCTCGACTCGCAAGAAACACCTGCCGGACACGCCAAAATCACCTGCCGAGTACGCCAGAACCACTTGGCGGACACTCCGGAATCACAGGTCGGGCATGCCGGAACCACCTCTCAGACTTGCCAGAACCATGTTCCGGACACGCCGGTACCACCTGCCGAGTATGCCGGAACCACCTGATCCACTCCCGAGGACCACATGCTGGACACGCCAGAATCACCTGCTGGCTACGCCAGAACCACTCGGCAGACACTCCGGAATAACCTGCCGGGCATGCCGGAACCACCTCTTAGACATGCCAGAAGGACGTGTCGGACACGCCGGAAACACCTACCGGACAGACGGGAACCACCTGCCAGACATCCCGGAACCACCTGCCGAGCACGCCGGAGCCGCCTGCTCGATAGGCTGGAACCACCTGCCAGACAGGCCAAAATCAACAGCTGGCTATGCGAGAACCATCTGGCGGACAGTCCGGAATCACCTGCCGGGCATGCAGGAACCACCTCTCAGATGTAACGGAACCACGAGCCGGACACGCTGGAACCACATCCTGGACAGACTGGAACCACCTGCTGAGCTCGCCGGAACCACCTGCTCGACTGGCAGGACAATCGTGCCGGACACGCCAAAAGGAACTGCCGGCTACACCAGAACCACTTAACCGACACTCCAGAATCACCTGCCTGGCCTGCCAGAACCACCTCTCAGACGTGCCAGAAGCACGTGCCGGACATGCCGGAACGACCTACGGGACAGACCGGAACCACCTGCCTGACATGCCGGAACCACCTGCCGAGCACGCCAGAGCCACCTGCTCCCCTCGCCGGAACCACCTGCCAGACAGGCCAAAATCAACAGCTGGCTGTGCGAGAACCACCTGGGGGACAGTCCGGAATCACCTGCCAGCCATGGCGGAACCACCTCTCACACGTACCAGAACCACGTGCCGGACAATCTGGAAACACGTACTGGACAGACTGGAACCACCTGCCGGCCACGCCTGAACCACCTGCCAAGCACGACGGAACCACCTGCCGGACACGCCAAAATCACCTGCGGGCTTCTCCACAACCACTTGGAGGACTCTCCGGGATGACCTGCCGGGCATGCTGGAGCCACCTCTCAGACGCGCCAGAACCATGTGGCAGAGAGTCCGGAATCACCTGTCGGGCATGTGGAACCACCTCTGATACGTACCAGAACCACCTGCCAGACACGCCAAAATCACCTGCCGGCTACGCCAGAACCACTTGGCGGAGACTCTGGAATCACCTGCCGGGCATGCCAGCACAACCTCTCAGAAGTGCCAGAAGCACGTGCCGGACAGGCCGGAACCATCTCCCGGACAGACTGGAACCACAGGAAACACTCGCCGGAACCACCTGCTTGACTCACCGGTCCCACCTGCAGGACACACCAAAATCACCTGCCCGCTGCACCAGAACCACTTGGGGCACAAGCCGGAATCACGTGAAGGGCATGCCGGCACAACCTCACAGACGTGCCAGAACCTCCTGCCGGACACCTCAGAACCACCTGCCAGACAGACTGCAACCACCTGCCGGACACGCGGGAACCACCGGCTCGACCCGCCGGAACCACTGCCAGACATGCAAAATCACCTGCCGGCTACACCAGAACCACTTGGCAAACACTCTGGAATCACCTGCCGGGCATGCCGGAACCACCTCTCAGACATGCCAGAACCACGTGCCAATGACACCAGAAGCACCTGCCGAGCATGCCGGAACCACCTGCTCGACTCGCCAGAACCACCTGCCAGTCATGCAAAAATGACCTGCCGGCTTCGCCACAACCAGTTGGTGAACACTTCCCCATCACCTGCCGGGCTTGCTGGAACCACCTGCCGGTCACGTCAAAATCACCTGCCAACTACGCCAGAACCACTTGTCGACACTGCGGAAACACCTGTCGGGCCGGCCAGAACTACATCTCAGACGTGCCAGAACCTTGTGCGTGTGATGCCGGAACCACACCCCGAACAGACGGAAACCACATGCCAGACCCGCCTGAACCACCTGCCGAGCACGCCGGAGCCACCTGTTCGACTCACCAGAAGCACCTGCCAGACAGGCCAAAATCAACAGCTGGCTATGCGAGAACCATTTGGCGGACAGTCCGGAATCACCTGCCGGGCATGCAGGAACCACCTCTCAGATGTAACGGAACCACGAGCCGGACACGCTGGAACCACGTCCTGGACAGACTGGAACCACCTGCCGAGCACTCCGGAACCACCTGCTCGACTCGCACGACCCACGTGCTGGACACGCCAAAATGAACTTTCGGCTACACCAGAACCACTTACCCGACACTCCAGAATCACCTGCCTGGCATGCCAGAACCACCTCTCACACGTTCCAGAAGCACGTGCCGGACATGCCGGAACGACCTATCGGACAGAACAGAACCACCTGCCAGACACGCCGGAACCACCTGCTGAACACGCCACAGCCACCTGCTCGACTCCCTGGATCCACCGGCCGGACAGGCCAATATCAACTGCTGACTATGCCAGAACCACCTGGGGGACAGTCCGGAATCACCTGCCAGCCATGGCGGAACCACCTCTCAGACGTACAAGAACCACGTGCCGGACAAGCTGGAAACACTTACTGGACAGACTGGAACCACCTGCCGGCCACGCCTGAACCACCTGCCGAGCACGATGGAACCACCTGCCGGACACGCCAAAATCACCTGCGGGGTACACCAGAACCACTTGGAGAACTCTCCGGGATGACCTGCCGGGCATGCTGGAACCACCTCTCAGACGTACCAGAAGCACGTGGCGGACACCCCAGCACCACCTGCCGGACAGACCGCAACCACCTGCCGGACAGGCCGGAACCACCGGCTCGACCCGCCGGAACCACCGCCGGACATGCAAAATCACCTGCCGGCTACGCCAGAACCACTTGGCGAACACTCCGGAATCACCTGCCGGGCATGCCGGAAACACCTCTCAGACATGCCAGAACCACGTGCCAATGACCCCGGAAGCACCTGCCGAGCATGCCGGAACCACCTGCTCGACTCGCCAGAACCACCTGCCGGACACGCCAAAATCACCTGCCGGCTACGCCACAACCACTCGGCAGGCACTCCGGTATCAGCTGCCGGCCATGCCGGAACCACGTCTCAGAGGTGCCAGAACCACATGCCGGAGAGACTGGAAGCAACTGCCGAACTCGCCGGAAACACCTGCTGGACATGCCGGAACCACCTGCCTGACAGTCCAAAATCATATGCCGGCAATGCCAAAACCACTTGGTGGACACTCCAGAATCACCTGGAGGGCATGCCGGAACCACGTCATGGACAGACTGCAAACACCTGCCGGACACGCCAGAACCACCTTCTCGACTCGCCAGAACCACCTGCCGGACACGCCAAAATCACCTGCCGGCTACGCCACAACCAGTTGGTGAACACTTCGGAATCACCTGCGGCGCTTGCCGGAACCACCTGCCGGTCACGCCAAAATCACCTGCCGGCTACGCCAGAACCACTCGGCAGAGACTCCGGAACCACCTCCAGGACAGACCGGAATCACCTGCCGGACACGCCGGAACCACCTGCTCGACTCGCCAGAAACACCTGCCAGACACGCCAAAATCACCTGCCTGCTACACCAGAAGCACTTGGCAGACAAGCCGGAATCACGTGAAGTGCATGCCGTCACAATCTCTCAGACGTGCCAGAACCTCGTGCCGGACACCTCAGAACACCCTGCCGGACAGACCGGAACCACCTGCCGGACACGCCGGAACCACCGGCGCGACTCACCGGAACCACCCCCGGACATGCAAAATCACCTGCCGGCTACGCCAGAAACACTTGGCGAACACTCCGGAATCACCTGCCGGGCATGCCGGAAGCACCTCTCAGACATGCCAGAACCACGTGCCAATGACCCCGGAAGCACCTGCCGAGCACGCCGGAACCACCTGCTCGACTCGCCGGAACCACCTGCCGGACACGCAAAAATCACCTGCCGGCTACGCCACAACCACTCGGCAGACACTCCGGTATCAGCTGCCGGGCATTCCGGAACCACCTGCTGAACACGCCACAGCCACCTGCTCGACTCGCCGGATCCACCATCCGGACAGGCCAATATCAACTGCTGGCTATGCCAGAACCACCTGGGGGACAGTCCGGAATCACCTGCCAGCCATGGCGGAACCACCTCTGAGACGTACAAGAACCACGTGCCGGACAAGCTGGAAACACTTACTGGACAGACTGGAACCACCTGCCGGCCATGCCTGAACCACCTGCCGAGCACGACGGAACCACCTGCCGGACACGCCAAAATCAACTCCAGAACCACTTGGAGAACTCTCCGGGATGACCTGCCGGGCATGCTGGAACCACCTCTCAGACGTACCAGAAGCACGTGGCGGACACCCCAGCACCACCTGCCGGACAGACGGCAACCACCTGCCGGACAGGCCGGAACCACCGGCTCGACCCGCCGGAACCACCGCCGGACATGCAAAATCACCTGCCGGCTACGCCAGAACCACTTGGCGAACACTCTGGAATCACCTGCCGGGCATGCCGGAACCATCTCTCAGACATGCCAGAACCACGTGCCAATGACCACGCCGGAACCACCTGCTCGACTCGCCGGAACCACCTACCTGACACGCAAAAACCACCGGCCGGGTATGCCAGAACCACTTGGTGGTCACTCCGGAATCATCTGCCAGACATGCCAGAAGCAGCTCTCAGACACACCAGAACAACCTGCCGGAGACGCCAGAAGCACCTGCTGAGCATGCCTGAGCCACCTGCTCGACTCGCAAGAAACACCTGCCAGACACGCCAAAATCACCTGCCTGCTACACCAGAAGCACTTGGCAGACAAGCCGGAATCACGTGAAGGGCATGCAGTCACAATCTCTCAGACGTGCCAGAACCTCGTGCCGGACACCTCAGAACACCCTGCCGGACAGACCGGAACCACCTGCCGGACACGCCGGAACCACCGGCGCGACTCGCCGCAACCACCCCCGGACATGCAAAATCACCTGCCGGCTATGCCAGAAACACTTGGCGAACACACCGGAATCACCTGCCGGGCATGTCGGAAGCACCTCTCAGACATGTCAGAACCACGTGCCAAGGACACCGGAAGCACCTGCCGAGCACGCCGGAACCACCTGCTCGACTCGCCAGAACCACCTGCCGCACACGCCAAAATCACCTGCCAGGTATGCCAGAACCACTTTGTGGACACTCCGAAATCATCTGCCAGACATGCCAGAACCAGCTCTCAGACACACCAGAACCACATGCCGGACACGCAGGAAGCACCTGCTGAGCATGCCTGAGCCACCTGCTCGACTCGCAAGAAACACCTGCCGGACACGCCAAAATCACCTGCCGAGTACGCCAGAACCACTTGGCGGACACTCCGGAATCACAGGTCGGGCATGCCGGAACCACCTCTCAGACTTGCCAGAACCATGTTCCGGACACGCCGGTACCACCTGCCGAGTATGCCGGAACCACCTGATCCACTCCCGAGGACCACATGCTGGACACGCCAGAATCACCTGCTGGCTACGCCAGAACCACTCGGCAGACACTCCGGAATAACCTGCCGGGCATGCCGGAACCACCTCTTAGACATGCCAGAAGGACGTGTCGGACACGCCGGAAACACCTACCGGACAGACCGGAACCACCTGCCAGACATCCCGGAACCACCTGCCGAGCACGCCGGAGCCGCCTGCTCGATAGGCTGGAACCACCTGCCAGACAGGCCAAAATCAACAGCTGGCTATGCGAGAACCATCTGGCGGACAGTCCGGAATCACCTGCCTGGCATGCAGGAACCACCTCTCAGATGTAACGGAACCACGAGCCGGACACGCTGGAACCACGTCCTGGGCAGTCTGGAACCACCTACCGAGCACTCTGGAACCACCTGCTCGACTCGCACGACCCACGTTCTGGACACGCCAAAATGAACTTTCGGCTACACCAGAACCACTTACCCGACACTCCAGAATCACCTGCCTGGCATGCCAGAACCACCTCTCACACGTTCCAGAAGCACGTGCCGGACATGCCGGAACGACCTATCGGACAGAACGGAAACACCTGCCAGACACGCCGGAACCACCTGCTGAACACGCCACAGCCACCTGCTCGACTCGCCGGATCCACCGGCCGGACAGGCAAATATCAACTGCTGGCTATGCCAGAACCACCTGGGGGACAGTCCGGAATCACCTGCCAGCCATGGCGGAACCACCTCTCAGACGTACAAGAACCACGTGCCGGACAAGCTGGAAACACTTACTGGACAGACTGGAACCACCTGCCGGCCACGCCTGAACCACCTGCCGAGCACGATGGAACCACCTGCCGGACATGCCAAAATCACCTGCGGGCTACACCAGAACCACTTGGAGAACTCTCCGGGATGACCTGCCGGGCATGCTGGAACCACCTCTCAGACGTACCAGAAGCACGTGGCGGACACCCCAGCACCACCTGCCGGACAGACCGCAACCACCTGCCGGACACGCCGGAACCACCGGCTCGACCCGCCGCAACCACCGCCGGACATGCAAAATCACCTGCAGGCTACGCCAGAACCACTTGGCGAACACTCCGGAATCACCTGCCGGGCATGCCGGAACCACCTCTCAGACATGCCAGAACCACGTGCCAATGACCCCGGAAGCACCTGCCGAGCACGCCGGAACCACCTGCTCGACTCGCCAGAACCACCTGCCGGACACGCCAAAATCACCTGCTGGCTACGCCACAACCACTCGGCAGACACTCCGGTATCAGCTGTCGGGCATGCCGGAACCACCTCTCAGAGGTGCCAGAACCACATGCCGGAGAGACTGGAAGCAACTGCCGAACTCGCCGGAAACACCTGCTGGACATGCCGGAACCACCTGCCTGACAGTCCAAAATCATATGCCGGCTATGCCAAAACCACTTGGTGGACACTCCAGAATCACCTGGAGGGCATGCCGGAACCACGTCATGGACAAACTGCAAACACCTGCCGGACACGCCAAAATCACCTGCCGGCTACGCCACAACCAGTTGGTGAACACTTCGTAATCACCTGCCGCGCTTGCCGGAACCACCTGCCGGTCACGCCAAAATCACCTGCCGGCTACGACAGAACCACTCGGCAGAGACTCTGGAACCACCTCCAGGACAGACCGGAATCACCTGCCGGACACGCCGTAACCAGCTGCTCGACTCGCCAGAAACACCTGCCAGACACGCCAGAATCACCTGCCTGCTACACCAGAAGCACTTCGCAGACAAGCCGGAATCACGTGAAGGGCATGCAGTCACAATATCTCAGACGTGCCAGAACCTCGTGCCAGACACCCCAGAACACCCTGCCGGACAGACCGGACCACCTTTAGGACACGCCGGAACCACCGGCGCGACTCGCTGGAACCACTCCCGGACATGCAAAATAACCTGCCGGCTACGCCAGAAACACTTGGCGAACACACCGGAATCAGCTGCCGGGCATGTCGGAAGCACCTCTCAGACATGTCAGAACCACGTGCCAATGACACTGGAAGCACCTGCCGAGCATGCCGGAACCACCTGTTCGACTCGCCAGAACCACCTGCCAGTCATGCAAAAATCACCTGCCGGCTATGCCACAACCACTCGGCAGACACTCCGGTATCAGCTGCCGGGCATGCCGGAACCACCTCTCAGAGGTGCCAGAACCACATGCCGGAGAGACTGGAAGCAACTGCCGAACTCGCCGGAAACACCTGCTGGACATGCCGGAACCACCTGCCTGACAGTCCAAAATCATATGCCGGCTATGCCAAAAGCACTTGGTGGACACTCCAGAATCACCTGGAGGGCATGCCGGAACCACGTCATGGACAGACTGCAAACACCTTCCGGACACGGCGGAACCACCTGCTCGACTCGCCAGAACCACCTGCTGGAAATGCCAAAATCACCTGCCGGCTACGCCAGAACCACTTGGCAGAGAATCCGGAACCACCTCCAGGACAGACCGGAATCACCTGCCGGACACGCCGGGACCACCTGCTTGACTCGCCAGAACCACCTGCCGGACACGCCAAAATCACCAGCCGGCTACTCCACAACCACTTGTCGAACACTCCAGAATCACCTGCCGGGCATGTGGTAACCACCTCTCAGAGGTGCCACAACAACATGCTGGAGACTGTGCAAGCACCTGCTGAGAATCCCGGAAGTTCGTGATCCACTCCACAGAACCACCTGCTGGACACGCCAAAATGACCTTCCGGCTACGCCACAACCAGTTGGTGAACACTTCGGAATCAACTGCCGGGCTTGCTGGAAGCACCTGCCGGTCACGCCAATATCACCTGCCAGCTACGCCAGAACCGCTTGGCGGACACTCCGGAATCACCTGTCGGGCCTGCCAGAACCACATCTCAGACGTGCCAGAACCATGTGCCCGAGATGCCGGAACCACACCCCGAACAGACTGAAACCACCTGCCAGACCCGCCTGAACCACCTGCCGAGCACGATGGAACCACCTGCCGGACACGCCAAAATCACCTGCGGGGTACACCAGAACCACTTGGAGAACTCTCCGGGATGACCTGCCGGGCATGCTGGAACCACCTCTCAGACGTACCAGAAGCACGTGGCGGACACCCCAGCACCACCTGCCGGACAGACCGCAACCACCTGCCGGACAGGCCGGAACAACCGGCACGACCCGCCGGAACCACCGCCGGACATGCAAAATCACCTGCCGGCTACGCCAGAACCACTTGGCGAACACTCCGGAATCACCTGCCGGGCATGCCGGAACCACCTCTCAGACATGCCCGAACCACGTGCCAATGACCCCGGAAGCACCTGCCGAGCACGCCGGAACCACCTGCTCGACTCGCCAGAACCACCTGCCGGACACGCCAAAATCACCTGCCGGCTACGCCACAACCACTCGGCAGGCACTCCGGTATCAGCTGCCAGTCATGCCGGAATCACCTCTAAGAGGTGCCAGAACCACATGCCGGAGAGACTGGAAGCAAGTGCCGAGCTCGCCGGAAACACCTGCTGGACATGCCGGAACCACCTGCCTGACAGTCCAAAATCATATGCCGGCTATGCCAAAACCACTTGGTGGACACTGCAGAATCACCTGGAGGGCATGCCGGAACCACGTCATGGAAAGACTGCAAACACCTGCCGGAAACGCCAAAACCACCTTCTCGACTCGCCAGAACCACCTGCCGGACACGCCAAAATCACCTGCCGGCTACGCCACAACCAGTTGGTGAACACTTCGGAATCACCTGCCGCGCTTGCCGGAACCACCTGCCGGTCACGCCAAAATCACCTGCCGGCTACGCCAGAACCACTCGGCAGAGACTCCGGAACCACCTCCAGGACAGACCGGAATCACCTCCCGGACACGCCGGAACCACCTGCTCGACTCGCCAGAACCACCTGCCGGACACGCCAAAATCACCTGCCGGCTACGCCAGAACCACTCTGCAGAGACTCCGGAACCACCTCCAGGACAGCCCGGAATCACCTGCCGGACACGCCGGGACCACCTGTTTGACTCGCCAGAACCACCTGCCGGACACGCCAAAATCACCAGCCGGCTACTCCACAACCACTTGTCGGACACTCCAGAATCACCTGCCGGGCATGTTGGAACCACCTCTCAGAGGTGCCTCAACAACATGCTGGAGACTGCGGAAGCACCTGCTGAGAAGGCCGGAAGTTCCTGATCCACTCCACAGAACCACCTGCTGGACACGCCAAAATCACCTGCCGGCTACGCCACAACCAGTTGGTGAACACTTCGGAATCAACTGCCGGGCTTGCTGGAAGCACCTGCCGGTCACGCCAATATCACCTGCCAGCTACGCCAGAACCGCTTGGCGGACACTCCGGAAACACCTGTCGGGCCTGCCAGAACCACATCTCAGACGTGCCAGAACCATGTGCCCGAGATGCCGGAACCACACCCCGAACAGACTGAAACCACCTGCCAGACCCGCCTGAACCACCTGCCGAGCACACTGGAACCACCTGCTCGACTCGCCGGAACCACCTACCTGACACGCAAAAACCACCGGCCGGGTATGCCAGAACCACTTGGTGGTCACTCCGGAATCATCTGCCAGACATGCCAGAAGCAGCTCTCAGACACACCAGAACAACCTGCCGGAGACGCCAGAAGCACCTGCTGAGCATGCCTGAGCCACCTGCTCGACTCGCAAGAAACACCTGCCAGACGCGCCAAAATCACCTGCCTGCTACACCAGAAGCACTTGGCAGACAAGCCGGAATCACGTGAAGGGCATGCCGTCACAATCTCTCAGACGTGCCAGAACCTCGTGCCAGACACCCCAGAACACCCTGCCGGACAGACCAGAACCACCTGCCGGACACGCCGGAACCACCGGCCCGACTCGCCGGAACCACCCCCGGACACGCAAAAACACCTGCCGGCTACGCCAGAAACACTTGGCGAACACACCGGAATCACCTGCCGGGCATGTCGGAAGCACCTCTCACACATGTCAGAACCACGTGCCAATGACCCCGTAAGCACCTGCCGAGCATGCCGGAACCACCTGCTCGACTCTCAAGAACCACCTGCCAGTCATGCAAAAATCACCTGCCGGCTTCGCCACAACCAGTTGGTGAACACTTCCCCATCACCTGCCGGGCTTGCTGGAACCACCTGCCGGTCATGTCAAAATCACCTGCCAACTACGCCAGAACCACTTGTCGACACTGCGGAAACACCTGTCGGGCCGGCCAGAACTACATCTCAGACGTGCCAGAACCTTGTGCGTGTGATGCCGGAACCACACCCAGAACAGACGGAGACCACCTGCCAGACCCGCCTGAACCACCTGCCGAGCACGCCGGAGCCACCTGTTCGACTCACCGGAAGCACCTGCCAGACAGGCCAAAATCAACAGCTGGCTATGCGAGAAGCATCTGGCGGACAGTCCGGAATCACCTGCCGGGCATGCAGGAACCACCTCTCAGATGTAACGGAACCACGAGCCGGACACGCTGGAACCACGTCCTGGACAGACTGGAACCACCTGCCGAGCACTCCGGAACCACCTGCTCGACTCGCACGACCCACGTGCTGGACACGCCAAAATGAACTTTCGGCTACACCAGAACCACTTACCCGACACTCCAGAATCACCTGCCTGGCATGCCAGAACCACCTCTCACACGTTCCAGAAGCACGTGCCGGACATGCCGGAACGACCGATCGGACAGAACGGAAACACCTGCCAGACACGCCGGAACCACCTGCTGAACACGCCACAGCCACCTGCTCGACTCACCGGATCCACCGGCCGGACAGGCCAATATCAACTGCTGGCTATGCCAGAACCACCTGGGGTCAGTCCGGAATCACCTGCCAGCCATGGCGGAACCACCTCTCAGACGTACAAGAACCACGTGCCGGACAAGCTGGAAACACTTACTGGACAGACTGGAACCACCTGCCGGCCATGCCTGAACCACCTGCCGAGCACGATGGAACCACCTGCCGGACACGCCAAAATCACCTGCGGGGTACACCAGAACCACTTGGAGAACTCTCCGGGATGACCTGCCGGGCATGCTGGAACCACCTCTCAGACGTACCAGAAGCACGTGGCGGACACCCCAGCACCACCTGCCGGACAGACCGCAACCACCTGCCGGACAGGCCGGAACCACCGGCACGACCCGCCGGAACCACCGCCGGACATGCAAAATCACCTGCCGGCTACGCCAGAACCACTTGGCGAAAACTCCGGCATCACCTGCCGGGCATGCCGGAACCACCTCTCAGACATGCCAGAACCACGTGCCAATGACCCCGGAAGCACCTGCCGAGCACGCCGGAACCACCTGCTCGACTCGCCAGAACCACCTGCCGGACACGCCAAAATCACCTGCCGGCTACGCCACAACCACTCGGCAGACACTCCGGTATCAGCTGCCAGTCATGCCGGAATCACCTCTAAGAGGTGCCAGAACCACATGCCGGAGAGACTGGAAGCAAGTGCCGAGCTCGCCGGAAACACCTGCTGGACATGCCGGAACCACCTGCCTGACAGTCCAAAATCATATGCCGGCTATGCCAAAACCACTTGGTGGACACTCCAGAATCACCTGGAGGGCATGCCGGAACGACGTCATGGAAAGACTGCAAACACCTGCCGGAAACGCCAAAACCACCTTCTCGACTCGCCAGAACCACCTGCCGGACACGCCAAAATCACCTGCCGGCTACGCCACAACCAGTTGGTGAACACTTCGGAATCACCTTCCGCGCTTGCCGGAACCACCTGCCGGTCACGCCAAAATCACCTGCCGGCTACGCCAGAACCACTCGGCAGAGACTCCGGAACCACCTCCAGGACAGACAGGAATCACCTCCCGGACACGCCGGAACCACCTGCTCGACTCGCCAGAACCACCTGCCGGACACGCCAAAATCACCTGCCGGCTACGCCAGAACCACTCTGCAGAGACTCCGGAACCACCTCCAGGACAGCCCGGAATCACCTGCCGGACACGCCGGGACCACCTGCTTGACTCGCCAGAACCACCTGCCGGACACGCCAAAATCACCAGCCGGCTACTCCACAACCACTTGTCGGACACTCCAGAATCACCTGCCGGGCATGTTGGAACCACCTCTCAGAGGTGCCTCAACAACATGCTGGAGACTGCGGAAGCACCTGCTGAGAAGGCCGGAAGTTCCTGATCCACTCCACAGAACCACCTGCTGGACACGCCAAAATCACCTGCCGGCTACGCCACAACCAGTTGGTGAACACTTCGGAATCAACTGCCGGGCTTGCTGGAAGCACCTGCCGGTCACGCCAATATCACCTGCCAGCTACGCCAGAACTGCTTGGCGGACACTCCGGAAACACCTGTCGGGCCTGCCAGAACCACATCTCAGACGTGCCAGAACCATGTGCCCGAGATGCCGGAACCACACCCCGAACAGACTGAAACCACCTGCCAGACCCGCCTGAACCACCTGCCGAGCACACTGGAACCACCTGCTCGACTCGCCGGAACCACCTACCTGACACGCAAAAACCACCGGCCGGGTATGCCAGAACCACTTGGTGGTCACTCCGGAATCATCTGCCAGACATGCCAGAAGCAGCTCTCAGACACACCAGAACAACCTGCCGGAGACGCCAGAAGCACCTGCTGAGCATGCCTGAGCCACCTGCTCGACTCGCAAGAAACACCTGCCAGACGCGCCAAAATCACCTGCCTGCTACACCAGAAGCACTTGGCAGACAAGCCGGAATCACGTGAAGGGCATGCCGTCACAATCTCTCAGACGTGTCAGAACCTCGTGCCAGACACCCCAGAACACCCTGCCGGACAGACCAGAACCACCTGCCGGACACGCCGGAACCACCGGCCCGACTCGCCGGAACCACCCCCGGACACGCAAAAACACCTGCCGGCTACGCCAGAAACACTTGGCGAACACACCGGAATCACCTGCCGGGCATGTCGGAAGCACCTCTCACACATGTCAGAACCACGTGCCAATGACCCCGTAAGCACCTGCCGAGCATGCCGGAACCACCTGCTCGACTCTCCAGAACCACCTGCCAGTCATGCAAAAATCACCTGCCGGCTTCGCCACAACCAGTTGGTGAACACTTCCCCATCACCTGCCGGGCTTGCTGGAACCACCTGCCGGTCATGTCAAAATCACCTGCCAACTACGCCAGAACCACTTGTCGACACTGCGGAAACACCTGTCGGGCCGGCCAGAACTACATCTCAGACGTGCCAGAACCTTGTGCGTGTGATGCCGGAACCACACCCAGAACAGACGGAGACCACCTGCCAGACCCGCCTGAACCACCTGCCGAGCACGCCGGAGCCACCTGTTCGACTCACCGGAAGCACCTGCCAGACAGGCCAAAATCAACAGCTGGCTATGCGAGAAGCATCTGGCGGACAGTCCGGAATCACCTGCCGGGCATGCAGGAACCACCTCTCAGATGTAACGGAACCACGAGCCGGACACGCTGGAACCACGTCCTGGACAGACTGGAACCACCTGCCGAGCACTCCGGAACCACCTGCTCGACTCGCACGACCCACGTGCTGGACACGCCAAAATGAACTTTCGGCTACACCAGAACCACTTACCCGACACTCCAGAATCACCTGCCTGGCATGCCAGAACCACCTCTCACACGTTCCAGAAGCACGTGCCGGACATGCCGGAACGACCGATCGGACAGAACGGAAACACCTGCCAGACACGCCGGAACCACCTGCTGAACACGCCACAGCCACCTGCTCGACTCACCGGATCCACCGGCCGGACAGGCCAATATCAACTGCTGGCTATGCCAGAACCACCTGGGGTCAGTCCGGAATCACCTGCCAGCCATGGCGGAACCACCTCTCAGACGTACAAGAACCACGTGCCGGACAAGCTGGAAACACTTACTGGACAGACTGGAACCACCTGCCGGCCACGCCTGAACCACCTGCCGAGCACGATGGAACCACCTGCCGGACACGCCAAAATCACCTGCGGGGTACACCAGAACCACTTGGAGAACTCTCCGGGATGACCTGCCGGGCATGCTGGAACCACCTCTCAGACGTACCAGAAGCACGTGGCGGACACCCCAGCACCACCTGCCGGACAGACCGCAACCACCTGCCGGACAGGCCGGAACCACCGGCACGACCCGCCGGAACCACCGCCGGACATGCAAAATCACCAGCCGGCTACGCCAGAACCACTTGGCGAACACTCCGGCATCACCTGCCGGGCATGCCGGAACCACCTCTCAGACATGCCAGAACCAGGTGCCAATGACCCCGGAAGCACCTGCCGAGCACGCCGGAACCACCTGCTCGACTCGCCAGAACCACCTGCCGGACACGCCAAAATCACCTGCCGGCTACGCCACAACCACTCGGCAGGCACTCCGGTATCAGCTGCCAGTCATGCCGGAATCACCTCTAAGAGGTGCCAGAACCACATGCCGGAGAGACTGGAAGCAAGTGCCGAGCTCGCCAGAAACACCTGCTGGACATGCCGGAACCACCTGCCTGACAGTCCAAAATCATATGCCGGCTATGCCAAAACCACTTGGTGGACACTCCAGAATCACCTGGAGGGCATGCCGGAACGACGTCATGGAAAGACTGCAAACACCTGCCGGAAACGCCAAAACCACCTTCTCGACTCGCCAGAACCACCTGCCGGACACGCCAAAATCACCTGCCGGCTACGCCACAACCAGTTGGTGAACACTTCGGAATCACCTGCCGCGCTTGCCGGAACCACCTGCCGGTCACGCCAAAATCACCTGCCGGCTACGCCAGAACCACTCGGCAGAGACCCCGGAACCACCTCCAGGACAGACCGGAATCACCTCCCGGACACGCCGGAACCACCTGCTCGACTCGCCAGAACCACCTGCCGGACACGCCAAAATCACCTGCCGGCTACGCCAGAACCACTCTGCAGAGACTCCGGAACCACCTCCAGGACAGCCCGGAATCACCTGCCGGACACGCCGGGACCACCTGCTTGACTCGCCAGAACCACCTGCCGGACACGCCAAAATCACCAGCCGGCTACTCCACAACCACTTGTCGGACACTCCAGAATCACCTGCCGGGCATGTTGGAACCACCTCTCAGAGGTGCCTCAACAACATGCTGGAGACTGCGGAAGCACCTGCTGAGAAGGCCGGAAGTTCCTGATCCACTCCACAGAACCACCTGCTGGACACGCCAAAATCACCTGCCGGCTACGCCACAACCAGTTGGTGAACACTTCGGAATCAACTGCCGGGCTTGCTGGAAGCACCTGCCGGTCACGCCAATATCACCTGCCAGCTACGCCAGAACCGCTTGGCGGACACTCCGGAAACACCTGTCGGGCCTGCCAGAACCACATCTCAGACGTGCCAGAACCATGTGCCCGAGATGCCGGAACCACACCCCGAACAGACTGAAACCACCTGCCAGACCCGCCTGAACCACCTGCCGAGCACACTGGAAACACCTGCTCGACTCGCCGGAACCACCTACCTGACACGCAAAAACCACCGGCCGGGTATGCCAGAACCACTTGGTGGTCACTCCAGAATCATCTGCCAGACATGCCAGAAGCAGCTCTCAGACACACCAGAACAACCTGCCGGAGACGCCAGAAGCACCTGCTGAGCATGCCTGAGCCACCTGCTCGACTCGCAAGAAACACCTGCCAGACGCGCCAAAATCACCTGCCTGCTACACCAGAAGCACTTGGCAGACAAGCCGGAATCACGTGAAGGGCATGCCGTCACAATCTCTCAGACGTGCCAGAACCTCGTGCCGGACACCCCAGAACACCCTGCCGGACAGACCAGAACCACCTGCCGGACACGCTGGAACCACCGGCGCGACTCGCCGGAACCAGCCCCGGACACGCAAAGACACCTGCCGGCTACGCCAGAAACACTTGGCGAACACACCGGAATCACCTGCCGGGCATGTCGGAAGCACCTCTCAGACATGTCAGAACCACGTGCCAATGACCCTGTAAGCACCTGCCGAGCATGCCGGAACCACCTGCTCGACTCTCCAGAACCACCTGCCAGTCATGCAAAAATCACCTGCCGGCTTCGCCACAACCAGTTGGTGAACACTTCCCCATCACCTGCCGGGCTTGCTGGAACCACCTGCCGGTCATGTCAAAATCACCTGCCAACTACGCCAGAACCACTTGTCGACACTGCGGAAACACCTGTCGGGCCGGCCAGAACTACATCTCAGACGTGCCAGAACCTTGTGCGTGTGATGCCGGAACCACACCCAGAACAGACGGAGACCACCTGCCAGACCCGCCTGAACCACCTGCCGAGCACGCCGGAGCCACCTGTTCGACTCACCGGAAGCACCTGCCAGACAGGCCAAAATCAACAGCTGGCTATGCGAGAAGCATCTGGCGGACAGTCCGGAATCACCTGCCGGGCATGCAGGAACCACCTCTCAGATGTAACGGAACCACGAGCCGGACACGCTGGAACCACGTCCTGGACAGACTGGAACCACCTGCCGAGCACTCCGGAACCACCTGCTCGACTCGCACGACCCACGTGCTGGACACGCCAAAATGAACTTTCGGCTACACCAGAACCACTTACCCGACACTCCAGAATCACCTGCCTGGCATGCCAGAACCACCTCTCACACGTTCCAGAAGCACGTGCCGGACATGCCGGAACGACCGATCGGACAGAACGGAAACACCTGCCAGACACGCCGGAACCACCTGCTGAACACGCCACAGCCACCTGCTCGACTCACCGGATCCACCGGCCGGACAGGCCAATATCAACTGCTGGCTATGCCAGAACCACCTGGGGTCAGTCCGGAATCACCTGCCAGCCATGGCGGAACCACCTCTCAGACGTACAAGAACCACGTGCCGGACAAGCTGGAAACACTTACTGGACAGACTGGAACCACCTGCCGGCCATGCCTGAACCACCTGCCGAGCACGATGGAACCACCTGCCGGACACGCCAAAATCACCTGCGGGGTACACCAGAACCACTTGGAGAACTCTCCGGGATGACCTGCCGGGCATGCTGGAACCACCTCTCAGACGTACCAGAAGCACGTGGCGGACACCCCAGCACCACCTGCCGGACAGACCGCAACCACCTGCCGGACAGGCCGGAACCACCGGCACGACCCGCCGGAACCACCGCCGGACATGCAAAATCACCTGCCGGCTACGCCAGAACCACTTGGCGAACACTCCGGCATCACCTGCCGGGCATGCCGGAACCACCTCTCAGACATGCCAGAACCACGTGCCAATGACCCCGGAAGCACCTGCCGAGCACGCCGGAACCACCTGCTCGACTCGCCAGAACCACCTGCCGGACACGCCAAAATCACCTGCCGGCTACGCCACAACCACTCGGCAGGCACTCCGGTATCAGCTGCCAGTCATGCCGGAATCACCTCTAAGAGGTGCCAGAACCACATGCCGGAGAGACTGGAAGCAAGTGCCGAGCTCGCCGGAAACACCTGCTGGACATGCCGGAACCACCTGCCTGACAGTCCAAAATCATATGCCGGCTATGCCAAAACCACTTGGTGGACACTCCAGAATCACCTGGAGGGCATGCCGGAACGACGTCATGGAAAGACTGCAAACACCTGCCGGAAACGCCAAAACCACCTTCTCGACTCGCCAGAACCACCTGCCGGACACGCCAAAATCACCTGCCGGCTACGCCACAACCAGTTGGTGAACACTTCGGAATCACCTTCCGCGCTTGCCGGAACCACCTGCCGGTCACGCCAAAATCACCTGCCGGCTACGCCAGAACCACTCGGCAGAGACTCCGGAACCACCTCCAGGACAGACAGGAATCACCTCCCGGACACGCCGGAACCACCTGCTCGACTCGCCAGAACCACCTGCCGGACACGCCAAAATCACCTGCCGGCTACGCCAGAACCACTCTGCAGAGACTCCGGAACCACCTCCAGGACAGCCCGGAATCACCTGCCGGACACGCCGGGACCACCTGCTTGACTCGCCAGAACCACCTGCCGGACACGCCAAAATCACCAGCCGGCTACTCCACAACCACTTGTCGGACACTCCAGAATCACCTGCCGGGCATGTTGGAACCACCTCTCAGAGGTGCCTCAACAACATGCTGGAGACTGCGGAAGCACCTGCTGAGAAGGCCGGAAGTTCCTGATCCACTCCACAGAACCACCTGCTGGACACGCCAAAATCACCTGCCGGCTACGCCACAACCAGTTGGTGAACACTTCGGAATCAACTGCCGGGCTTGCTGGAAGCACCTGCCGGTCACGCCAATATCACCTGCCAGCTACGCCAGAACTGCTTGGCGGACACTCCGGAAACACCTGTCGGGCCTGCCAGAACCACATCTCAGACGTGCCAGAACCATGTGCCCGAGATGCCGGAACCACACCCCGAACAGACTGAAACCACCTGCCAGACCCGCCTGAACCACCTGCCGAGCACACTGGAACCACCTGCTCGACTCGCCGGAACCACCTACCTGACACGCAAAAACCACCGGCCGGGTATGCCAGAACCACTTGGTGGTCACTCCGGAATCATCTGCCAGACATGCCAGAAGCAGCTCTCAGACACACCAGAACAACCTGCCGGAGACGCCAGAAGCACCTGCTGAGCATGCCTGAGCCACCTGCTCGACTCGCAAGAAACACCTGCCAGACGCGCCAAAATCACCTGCCTGCTACACCAGAAGCACTTGGCAGACAAGCCGGAATCACGTGAAGGGCATGCCGTCACAATCTCTCAGACGTGTCAGAACCTCGTGCCAGACACCCCAGAACACCCTGCCGGACAGACCAGAACCACCTGCCGGACACGCCGGAACCACCGGCCCGACTCGCCGGAACCACCCCCGGACACGCAAAAACACCTGCCGGCTACGCCAGAAACACTTGGCGAACACACCGGAATCACCTGCCGGGCATGTCGGAAGCACCTCTCACACATGTCAGAACCACGTGCCAATGACCCCGTAAGCACCTGCCGAGCATGCCGGAACCACCTGCTCGACTCTCCAGAACCACCTGCCAGTCATGCAAAAATCACCTGCCGGCTTCGCCACAACCAGTTGGTGAACACTTCCCCATCACCTGCCGGGCTTGCTGGAACCACCTGCCGGTCATGTCAAAATCACCTGCCAACTACGCCAGAACCACTTGTCGACACTGCGGAAACACCTGTCGGGCCGGCCAGAACTACATCTCAGACGTGCCAGAACCTTGTGCGTGTGATGCCGGAACCACACCCAGAACAGACGGAGACCACCTGCCAGACCCGCCTGAACCACCTGCCGAGCACGCCGGAGCCACCTGTTCGACTCACCGGAAGCACCTGCCAGACAGGCCAAAATCAACAGCTGGCTATGCGAGAAGCATCTGGCGGACAGTCCGGAATCACCTGCCGGGCATGCAGGAACCACCTCTCAGATGTAACGGAACCACGAGCCGGACACGCTGGAACCACGTCCTGGACAGACTGGAACCACCTGCCGAGCACTCCGGAACCACCTGCTCGACTCGCACGACCCACGTGCTGGACACGCCAAAATGAACTTTCGGCTACACCAGAACCACTTACCCGACACTCCAGAATCACCTGCCTGGCATGCCAGAACCACCTCTCACACGTTCCAGAAGCACGTGCCGGACATGCCGGAACGACCGATCGGACAGAACGGAAACACCTGCCAGACACGCCGGAACCACCTGCTGAACACGCCACAGCCACCTGCTCGACTCACCGGATCCACCGGCCGGACAGGCCAATATCAACTGCTGGCTATGCCAGAACCACCTGGGGTCAGTCCGGAATCACCTGCCAGCCATGGCGGAACCACCTCTCAGACGTACAAGAACCACGTGCCGGACAAGCTGGAAACACTTACTGGACAGACTGGAACCACCTGCCGGCCACGCCTGAACCACCTGCCGAGCACGATGGAACCACCTGCCGGACACGCCAAAATCACCTGCGGGGTACACCAGAACCACTTGGAGAACTCTCCGGGATGACCTGCCGGGCATGCTGGAACCACCTCTCAGACGTACCAGAAGCACGTGGCGGACACCCCAGCACCACCTGCCGGACAGACCGCAACCACCTGCCGGACAGGCCGGAACCACCGGCACGACCCGCCGGAACCACCGCCGGACATGCAAAATCACCAGCCGGCTACGCCAGAACCACTTGGCGAACACTCCGGCATCACCTGCCGGGCATGCCGGAACCACCTCTCAGACATGCCAGAACCAGGTGCCAATGACCCCGGAAGCACCTGCCGAGCACGCCGGAACCACCTGCTCGACTCGCCAGAACCACCTGCCGGACACGCCAAAATCACCTGCCGGCTACGCCACAACCACTCGGCAGGCACTCCGGTATCAGCTGCCAGTCATGCCGGAATCACCTCTAAGAGGTGCCAGAACCACATGCCGGAGAGACTGGAAGCAAGTGCCGAGCTCGCCGGAAACACCTGCTGGACATGCCGGAACCACCTGCCTGACAGTCCAAAATCATATGCCGGCTATGCCAAAACCACTTGGTGGACACTCCAGAATCACCTGGAGGGCATGCCGGAACGACGTCATGGAAAGACTGCAAACACCTGCCGGAAACGCCAAAACCACCTTCTCGACTCGCCAGAACCACCTGCCGGACACGCCAAAATCACCTGCCGGCTACGCCACAACCAGTTGGTGAACACTTCGGAATCACCTGCCGCGCTTGCCGGAACCACCTGCCGGTCACGCCAAAATCACCTGCCGGCTACGCCAGAACCACTCGGCAGAGACCCCGGAACCACCTCCAGGACAGACCGGAATCACCTCCCGGACACGCCGGAACCACCTGCTCGACTCGCCAGAACCACCTGCCGGACACGCCAAAATCACCTGCCGGCTACGCCAGAACCACTCTGCAGAGACTCCGGAACCACCTCCAGGACAGCCCGGAATCACCTGCCGGACACGCCGGGACCACCTGCTTGACTCGCCAGAACCACCTGCCGGACACGCCAAAATCACCAGCCGGCTACTCCACAACCACTTGTCGGACACTCCAGAATCACCTGCCGGGCATGTTGGAACCACCTCTCAGAGGTGCCTCAACAACATGCTGGAGACTGCGGAAGCACCTGCTGAGAAGGCCGGAAGTTCCTGATCCACTCCACAGAACCACCTGCTGGACACGCCAAAATCACCTGCCGGCTACGCCACAACCAGTTGGTGAACACTTCGGAATCAACTGCCGGGCTTGCTGGAAGCACCTGCCGGTCACGCCAATATCACCTGCCAGCTACGCCAGAACCGCTTGGCGGACACTCCGGAAACACCTGTCGGGCCTGCCAGAACCACATCTCAGACGTGCCAGAACCATGTGCCCGAGATGCCGGAACCACACCCCGAACAGACTGAAACCACCTGCCAGACCCGCCTGAACCACCTGCCGAGCACACTGGAAACACCTGCTCGACTCGCCGGAACCACCTACCTGACACGCAAAAACCACCGGCCGGGTATGCCAGAACCACTTGGTGGTCACTCCAGAATCATCTGCCAGACATGCCAGAAGCAGCTCTCAGACACACCAGAACAACCTGCCGGAGACGCCAGAAGCACCTGCTGAGCATGCCTGAGCCACCTGCTCGACTCGCAAGAAACACCTGCCAGACGCGCCAAAATCACCTGCCTGCTACACCAGAAGCACTTGGCAGACAAGCCGGAATCACGTGAAGGGCATGCCGTCACAATCTCTCAGACGTGCCAGAACCTCGTGCCGGACACCCCAGAACACCCTGCCGGACAGACCAGAACCACCTGCCGGACACGCTGGAACCACCGGCGCGACTCGCCGGAACCAGCCCCGGACACGCAAAGACACCTGCCGGCTACGCCAGAAACACTTGGCGAACACACCGGAATCACCTGCCGGGCATGTCGGAAGCACCTCTCAGACATGTCAGAACCACGTGCCAATGACCCTGTAAGCACCTGCCGAGCATGCCGGAACCACCTGCTCGACTCTCCAGAACCACCTGCCAGTCATGCAAAAATCACCTGCCGGCTTCGCCACAACCAGTTGGTGAACACTTCCCCATCACCTGCCGGGCTTGCTGGAACCACCTGCCGGTCATGTCAAAATCACCTGCCAACTACGCCAGAACCACTTGTCGACACTGCGGAAACACCTGTCGGGCCGGCCAGAACTACATCTCAGACGTGCCAGAACCTTGTGCGTGTGATGCCGGAACCACACCCAGAACAGACGGAGACCACCTGCCAGACCCGCCTCAACCACCTGCCGAGCACGCCGGAGCCACCTGTTCGACTAACCGGAAGCACCTGCCAGACAGGCCAAAATCAACAGCTGGCTATGCGAGAAGCATCTGGCGGACAGTCCGGAATCACCTGCCGGGCATGCAGGAACCACCTCTCAGATGTAACGGAACCACGAGCCGGACACGCTGGAACCACGTCCTGGACAGACTGGAACCACCTGCCGAGCACTCCGGAACCACCTGCTCGACTCGCACGACCCACGTGCTGGACACGCCAAAATGAACTTTCGGCTACACCAGAACCACTTACCCGACACTCCAGAATCACCTGCCTGGCATGCCAGAACCACCTCTCACACGTTCCAGAAGCACGTGCCGGACATGCCGGAACGACCGATCGGACAGAACGGAACCACCTGCCAGACACGCCGGAACCACCTGCTGAACACGCCACAGCCACCTGCTCGACTCACCGGATCCAACGGCCGGACAGGCCAATATCAACTGCTGGCTATGCCAGAACCACCTGGGGTCAGTCCGGAATCACCTGCCAGCCATGGCGGAACCACCTCTCAGATGTACAAGAACCACGTGCCGGACAAGCTGGAAACACTTACTGGACAGACTGGAACCACCTGCCGGCCACGCCTGAACCACCTGCCGAGCACGATAAAACCACCTGCCGGACACGCCAAAATCACCTCCGGGGTACACCAGAACCACTTGGAGAACTCTTCGGGATGACCTGCCGGGCATGCTGGAACCACCTCTCAGACGTACCAGAAGCACGTGGCGGACACCCCAGCACCACCTGCCGGACAGACCGCAACCACCTGCCGGACACGCCGGAACCACCGGCTCGACCCGCCGGAACCACCGCCGGACATGCGAAATCACCTGCCGGCTACGCCAGAACCACTTGGCGAACACTCCGGAATCACCTGCCGGGCATGCCGGAACCAGCTCTCAGACATGCCAGAACCACGTGCCAATGACCCCGGAAGCACCTGCCGAGCACGCCGGAACCACCTGCTCGACTCGCCAGAACCACCTGCCGGACACGCCAAAATCACCTGCCGGCTACGCCACAACCACTCGGCAGGCACTCCGGTATCAGCTGCCGGGCATGCCGGAACCACCTCTCAGAGGTGCCAGAACCACATGCCGGAGAGACTGGAAGCAACTGCCGAACTCGCCGGAAACACCTGCTGGACATGCCGGAACCACCTGCCTGACAGTCCAAAATCATATGCCGGCTATGCCAAAACCACTTGGTGGACACTCCAGAATCACCTGGAGGGCATGCCGGAACCACGTCATGGACAGACTGCAAACACCTGCCGGACACGGCAGAACCACCTTCTCGACTCGCCAGAACCACCTGACGGACATGCCAAAATCACCTGCCGGCTACGCCACAACCAGTTGGTGAACACTTCGGAATCACCTGCCGCGCTTGCCGGAACCACCTGCCGGTCACGCCAAAATCACCTGCCGGCTACGCCAGAATCACTCAGCAGAGACTCCGGAACCACCTCCAGGACAGACCGGAATCACCTGCCGGACACGCCGGGACCACCTGCTTGACTCGCCAGAACCACCTGACGGACACGCCAAAATCACCAGCCGGCTACTCCGCAACCACTTGTCGGACACTCCACAATCACCTGCCGGGAATGTTGGAACCACCTCTCAGAGGTGCCACAACAACATGCTGGAGACTGCGGAAGCACCTGCTGAGAAGGCCGGAACTTCCTGATCCACTCCACAGAACCACCTGCTGGACACGCCAAAATCACCCGCCGGCTACGCCACAACCAGTTGGTGAACACTTCGGAATCAACTGCCGGGCTTGCTGGAAGCACCTGCCGGTCACGCCAATATCACCTGCCAGCTACGCCAGAACCGCTTGGCGGACACTCCGGAAACACCTGTCGGGCCTGCCAGAACCACATCTCAGACGTGCCAGAACTATGTGCCCGAGATGCCGGAACCACTCCCCGAACAGACTGAACCCACCTGCCAGACCCGCCTGAACCACCTGCTGAGCACACTGGAACCACCTGCTCGAGTCGCCGGAACCACCTACCTGACACGCAAAAACCACCGGCCGGGTATGCCAGAACCACTTGGTGGTCACTCCGGAATCATCTGCCAGACATGCCAGAACCAGCTCTCAGACACACCAGAACCACATGCCGGACACGCCGGAAGCACCTGCTGAGCATGCCTGAGCCACCTGCTCGACTCGCAAGAAACACCTGCCGGACACGACAAAATCACCTGCCGAGTACGCCAGAACCACTTGGCGGACACTCCGGAATCACAGGTTGGGCATGCCGGAACCACCTCTCAGACTTGCCAGAACCATGTTCCGGACACTCCGGTACCACCTGCCCAGTATGCCGGAAACACCTGCTCCACTCCCAAGGACCACCTGCTGGACACGCCAAAATCACCTGCTGGCTACACCAGAACCACTCGGCAGACACTCCGGAATAACCTGCCGGGCATGCCGGAACCACCTCTTAGACATGCCAGAAGGACGTGTCGGACACGCCGGAAACACCTACCGGACAGACCGGAACCACCTGCCAGACATCCCGGAACCACCTGCCGAGCACGCCGGAGCCGCCTGCTCGATAGGCCGGAACCACCTGCCAGACAGGCCAAAATCAACAGCTGGCTATGCTAGAAACACCTGGCGGACAGTCCAAAATCACCTGCCTGGCATGCAGGAACCACCTCTCAGACGTAACAGAACCACGTTCCAGACACGCTGGAACCACATCCTGGACAGACTGGAACCACCTGCCGAGCTCGCCGGAACCACCTGCTCGACTGGCAGGACAATCGTGCCGGACACGCCAAAAGGAACTGCCGGCTACACCAGAACCACTTAACCGACACTCCAGAATCACCTGCCTGGCATGCCAGAACCACCTCTCAGACGTGCCAGAAGCACGTGCCGGACATGCCGGAACGACCTACGGGACAGACCGGAACCACCTGCCTGACATGCCGGAACCACCTGCCGAGCACGCCAGAGCCACCTGCTCCCCTTGCCGGAACCACCTACCAGAAAGGCCAAAATCAACAGCTGGCTGTGCGAGAACCACCTGGGGGACAGTCCAGAATCACCTGCCAGCCATGGCAGAACCAACTCTCAGACGTACCAGAACCACGTGCCGGACAATCTGGAAACATGTACTGCACAGACTGGAACCACCTGCCGGTCACGCCTGAACCACCTGCAGAGCACGACGGAACCACCTGCCGGACACGCCAAAATCACCTGCGGTCTACTCCACAACCACTTGGAGGACTCTCCGGGATGACCTGCCGGGCATGCTGGAACCACCTCTCAGACGCGCCAGAACCATGTGGCAGAGAGTCCGGAATCACCTGTTGGGCAATTGGGCCCAGCTCTGAGACGTACCAGAACCAACTGCCGGACACGCCAAAATCACCTGCCGGCTACGCCAGAACCACTTGGCGGAAACTCCGGAATCAGCTGCCGGGCATGCCAGCACAACCTCTCAGAAGTGCCAGAAGCACGTGCCGGACAGGCCGGAACCATCTCCCGGACAGACTGGAACCACAGGAAACACTCGCCGGAACCACCTCCTTGACTCACCGGTCCCACGTGCAGGACACAACAAAATCACCTGCCCGCTACACCAGAACCCCTTGGGGCACAAGCCGGAATCACGTGAAGGGCATGCCGGCACAACCTCACAGACGTGCCAGAACCTCCTGCCGGACACCTCAGAACCACCTGCCAGACAGACTGCAACCACCTGCCGGACACGCGGGAACCACCGGCTCGACCCGCCGGAACCACTGCCACACATGCAAAATCACCTGCCGGCTACACCAGAACCACTAGGCAAACACTCCGGAATCACCTGCCGGGCATGCCGGAACCACCCCTCAGACATGCCAGAACCACGTGCCAATGACACCAGAAGCACATGCCGAGCATGCCGGAACCACCTGCTCGACTCGCCAGAACCACCTAACAGTCATGCAAAAATCACCTGCCGGCTTCGCCACAACCAGTTGGTGAACACTTCCCCATCACCTGCCGGGCTTGCTGGAACCACCTGCCGGTCATGTCATAATCACCTGCCAACTACGCCAGAACCACTTGTCGACACTGCGGAAACACCTGTCGGGCCGGCCAGAACTACATCTCAGACGTGCCAGAACCTTGTGCGTGTGATGCCGGAACCACACCCCGAACAGACGGAGACCACCTGCCAGACCCGCCTCAACCACCTGCCGAGCACGACGGAGCCACCTGTTCGACTCACCGGAAGCACCTGCCAGACAGGCCAAAATCAACAGCTGGCTATGCGAGAAGCATCTGGCGGACAGTCCGGAATCACCTGCCTGGCATGCAGGAACCACCTCTCAGATGTAACGGAACCACGAGCCGGACACGCTGGAACCACGTCCTGGACAGACTGGAACCACCTGCCGAGCACTCCGGAACCACCTGCTCGACTCGCACGACCCACGTGCTGGACACGCCAAAATGAACTTTCGGCTACACCAGAACCACTTACCCGACACTCCAGAATCACCTGCCTGGCATGCCAGAACCACCTCTCACACGTTCCAGAAGCACGTGCCGGACATGCCGGAACGACCGATCGGACAGAACGGAACCACCTGCCAGACACGCCGGAACCACCTGCTGAACACGCCACAGCCACCTGCTCGACTCGCCGGATCCACCGGCCGGACAGGCCAATATCAACTGCTGGCTATGCCAGAACCACCTGGGGGACAGTCCGGAATCACCTGCCAGCCATGGCGGAACCACCTCTCAGACGTACAAGAACCACGTGCCGGACAAGCTGGAAACACTTACTGGACAGACTGGAACCACCTGCCGGCCACGCCTGAACCACCTGCCGAGCACGATGGAACCACCTGCCGGACACGCCAAAATCAACTGCGGGGTACACCAGAACCACTTGGAGAACTCTCCGGGATGACCTGCCGGGCATGCTGGAACCACCTCTCAGACGTACCAGAAGCACGTGGCGGACACCCCAGCACCACCTGCCGGACAGACCGCAACCACCTGCCGGACAGGCCGGAACCACCGGCTCGACCCGCCGGAACCACCGCCGGACATGCAAAATCACCTGCCGGCTACGCCAGAACCACTTGGAGAACACTCCGGAATCATCTGCCGGGCATGCCGGAACCACCTCTCAGACATGCCAGAACCACGTGCCAGTGACCCCGGAAGCACCTGCCGAGCACGCCGGAACCACCTGCTCGACTCGCCAGAACCACCTGCCGGACACGCCAAAATCACCTGCCGGCTACGCCACAACCACTCGGCAGGCACTCCGGTATCAGCTGCCGGGCATGCCGGAACCACCTCTCAGAGGTGCCAGAACCACATGCCGGAGAGACTGGAAGCAAGTGCCGAGCTCGCCGGAAACACCTGCTGTACATGCCGGAACCACCTGCCTGACAGTCCAAATTCATATGGGGGCTTTGCCAAAACCACTTGGTGGACACTCCAGAATCACCTGGAGGGCATGCCGGAACCACGTCGTGGACAGACTGCAAACACCTGCCGGACACGCCAGAACCACCTTCTCGACTCGCCAGAACCACCTGCCGGACACGCCAAAATCACCTGCCGGCTACGCCACAACCAGTTGGTGAACACTTCGGAATCACCTGCCGCGCTTGCCGGAACCACCTGCCGGTCACGCCAAAATCACCTGCCGGCTACGCCAGAACCACTCAGCAGAGACTCCGGAACCACCTCCAGGACTGACCGGAATCACCTCCCGGACACGCCGGGACCACCTGCTTGACTCGCGAGAACCACCTGCCGGACATGCCAAAATCAACAGCCGGCTACTACACAACCACTTGTCGGACACTCCAGAATCACCTGCCGGGCATGTTGGAACCACCTCTCAGAGGTGCCACAACAGCATGCTGGAGACTGCGGAAGCACCTGCTGAGAAGGCCGGAAGTTCCTGATCCACTCCACAGAACCACCTGCTGGACACGCCAAAATCACCTGCTGGCTACGCCACAACCAGTTGGTGAACACTTCGGAATCAACTGCCGGGCTTGCTGGAAGCACCTGCCGGTCACGCCAATATCACCTGCCAGCTACGCCAGAACCGCTTGGCGGACACTCCGGAAACACCTGTCGGGCCTGCCAGAACCACATCTCAGACGTGCCAGAACCATGTGCCCGAGATGCCGGAACCACACCCCGAACAGACTGAAACCACCTGCCAGACCCGCCTGAACCACCTGCCGAGCACACTGGAACCACCTGCTCGACTCGCCGGAACCACCTACCTGACACGCAAAAACCACCGGCCGGGTATGCCAGAACCACTTGGTGGTCACTCCGGAATCATCTGCCAGACATGCCAGAAGCAGCTCTCAGACACACCAGAACAACCTGCCGGAGACGCCAGAAGCACCTGCTGAGCATGCCTGAGCCACGTGCTCGATTCGCAAGAAACACCTGCCAGACACGCCAAAATCACCTGCCTGCTACACCAGAAGCACTTGGCAGACAAGCCGGAATCACGTGAAGGGCATGCCGTCACAATCTCTCAGACGTCCCAGAACCTCGGGCCGGACACCCCAGAACACCCTGCCGGACAGACCGGAACCACCTGCCGGACACGCCGGAACAACCGGCGCGACTCGCCGGAACCACCCCCGGACATGCAAAAACACCTGCCGGCTACGCCAGAAACACTTGGCGAACACACCGGAATCACCTGCCGGGCATGTCGGAAGCACCTCTCAGACATGTCAGAACCACGTGCCAAGGACACCGGAAGCACCTGCCGAGCACGCCGGAACCACCTGCTCGACTCGCCAGAACCACCTGCCGCACACGCCAAAATCACCTGCCAGGTATGCCAGAACCACTTTGTGGACACTCCGAAATCATCTGCCGGACATGCCAGAACCAGCTCTCAGACACACCAGAACCACATGCCGGACACGCCGGAAGCACCTGCTGAGCATGCCTGAGCCACCTGCTCGACTCGCAAGAAACACCTGCCGGACACGCCAAAATCACCTGCCGAGTACGCCAGAACCACTTGGCGGACACTCCAGAATCACAGGTCGGGCATGCCGGAACCACCTCTCAGACTTGCCAGAACCATGTTCCGGACACGCCGGTACCACCTGCCGAGTATGCCGGAACCACCTGATCCACTCCCGAGGACCCCCTGCTGGACACGCCAGAATCACCTGCTGGCTACGCCAGAACCACTCGGCAGACACTCTGGAATAACCTGCCGGGCATGCCGGAACCACCTCTTAGACATGCCAGAAGGACGTGTCGGACACGCCGGAAACACCTACCGGACAGACCGGAACCACCTGCCAGACATCCCGGAACCACCTGCCGAGCACGCCGGAGCCGCCTGCTCCTTAGGCTGGAACCACCTGCCAGACAGGCCAAAATCAACAGCTGGCTATGCGAGAACCATCTGGCGGACAGTCCGGAATCCCCTGCCGGGCATGCAGGAACCACCTCTCAGATGTAACGGAACCACGAGCCGGACACGCTGGAACCACGTCCTGTTCAGTCTGTAACCACCTACCGAGCACTCTGGAACCACCTGCTCGACTCGCACGACCCACGTGCTGGACACGCCAAAATGAACTTTCGGCTACACCAGAACCACTTACCCGACACTCCAGAATCACCTGCCTGGCATGCCAGAACCACCTCTCACACGTTCCAGAAGCACGTGCCGGACATGCCGGAACGACCTATCGGACAGAACGGAACCACCTGCCAGACACGCCGGAACCACCTGCTGAACACGCCACAGGCACCTGCTCGACTCGCCGGATCCACCGGCCGGACAGGCCAATATCAACTGCTGGCTATGCCAGAACCACCTGGGGGACAGTCCGGAATCACCTGCCAGCCATGGCGGAACCACCTCTCAGACGTACAAGAACCACGTGCCGGACAAGCTGGAAACACTTACTGGACAGACTGGAACCACCTGCCGGCCACGCCTGAACCACCTGCCGAGCACGACGGAACCACCTGCTGGACACGCCAGAATCACCTGCGGGGTACACCAGAACCACTTACCCGACACTCCAGAATCACCTGCCTGGCATGCCAGAACCACCTCTCACACGTTCCAGAAGCACGTGCCGGACATGCCGGAACGACCGATCGGACAGAACGGAACCACCTGCCAGACACGCCGGAACCACCTGCTGAACACGCCACAGCCACCTGCTCGACTCGCCGGATCCACCGGCCGGACAGGCCAATATCAACTGCTGGCTATGCCAGAACCACCTGGGGGACAGTCCGGAATCACCTGCCAGCCATGGCGGAACCACCTCTCAGACGTACAAGAACCACGTGCCGGACAAGCTGGAAACACTTACTGGACAGACTGGAACCACCTGCCGGCCACGCCTGAACCACCTGCCGAGCACGATGGAACCACCTGCCGGACACGCCAAAATCAACTGCGGGGTACACCAGAACCACTTGGAGAACTCTCCGGGATGACCTGCCGGGCATGCTGGAACCACCTCTCAGACGTACCAGAAGCACGTGGCGGACACCCCAGCACCACCTGCCGGACAGACCGCAACCACCTGCCGGACAGGCCGGAACCACCGGCTCGACCCGCCGGAACCACCGCCGGACATGCAAAATCACCTGCCGGCTACGCCAGAACCACTTGGAGAACACTCCGGAATCATCTGCCGGGCATGCCGGAACCACCTCTCAGACATGCCAGAACCACGTGCCAGTGACCCCGGAAGCACCTGCCGAGCACGCCGGAACCACCTGCTCGACTCGCCAGAACCACCTGCCGGACACGCCAAAATCACCTGCCGGCTACGCCACAACCACTCGGCAGGCACTCCGGTATCAGCTGCCGGGCATGCCGGAACCACCTCTCAGAGGTGCCAGAACCACATGCCGGAGAGACTGGAAGCAAGTGCCGAGCTCGCCGGAAACACCTGCTGTACATGCCGGAACCACCTGCCTGACAGTCCAAATTCATATGGGGGCTTTGCCAAAACCACTTGGTGGACACTCCAGAATCACCTGGAGGGCATGCCGGAACCACGTCGTGGACAGACTGCAAACACCTGCCGGACACGCCAGAACCACCTTCTCGACTCGCCAGAACCACCTGCCGGACACGCCAAAATCACCTGCCGGCTACGCCACAACCAGTTGGTGAACACTTCGGAATCACCTGCCGCGCTTGCCGGAACCACCTGCCGGTCACGCCAAAATCACCTGCCGGCTACGCCAGAACCACTCAGCAGAGACTCCGGAACCACCTCCAGGACTGACCGGAATCACCTCCCGGACACGCCGGGACCACCTGCTTGACTCGCGAGAACCACCTGCCGGACATGCCAAAATCAACAGCCGGCTACTCCACAACCACTTGTCGGACACTCCAGAATCACCTGCCGGGCATGTTGGAACCACCTCTCAGAGGTGCCACAACAGCATGCTGGAGACTGCGGAAGCACCTGCTGAGAAGGCCGGAAGTTCCTGATCCACTCCACAGAACCACCTGCTGGACACGCCAAAATCACCTGCCGGCTACGCCACAACCAGTTGGTGAACACTTCGGAATCAACTGCCGGGCTTGCTGGAAGCACCTGCCGGTCACGCCAATATCACCTGCCAGCTACGCCAGAACCGCTTGGCGGACACTCCGGAAACACCTGTCGGGCCTGCCAGAACCACATCTCAGACGTGCCAGAACCATGTGCCCGAGATGCCGGAACCACACCCCGAACAGACTGAAACCACCTGCCAGACCCGCCTGAACCACCTGCCGAGCACACTGGAACCACCTGCTCGACTCGCCGGAAGCACCTACCTGACACGCAAAAACCACCGGCCGGGTATGCCAGAACCACTTGGTGGTCACTCCGGAATCATCTGCCAGACATGCCAGAAGCAGCTCTCAGACACACCAGAACAACCTGCCGGAGACGCCAGAAGCACCTGCTGAGCATGCCTGAGCCACGTGCTCGATTCGCAAGAAACACCTGCCAGACACGCCAAAATCACCTGCCTGCTACACCAGAAGCACTTGGCAGACAAGCCGGAATCACGTGAAGGGCATGCCGTCACAATCTCTCAGACGTCCCAGAACCTCGGGCCGGACACCCCAGAACACCCTGCCGGACAGACCGGAACCACCTGCCGGACACGCCGGAACAACCGGCGCGACTCGCCGGAACCACCCCCGGACATGCAAAAACACCTGCCGGCTACGCCAGAAACACTTGGCGAACACACCGGAATCACCTGCCGGGCATGTCGGAAGCACCTCTCAGACATGTCAGAACCACGTGCCAAGGACACCGGAAGCACCTGCCGAGCACGCCGGAACCACCTGCTCGACTCGCCAGAACCACCTGCCGCACACGCCAAAATCACCTGCCAGGTAGGCCAGAACCACTTTGTGGACACTCCGAAATCATCTGCCGGACATGCCAGAACCAGCTCTCAGACACACCAGAACCACATGCCGGACACGCCGGAAGCACCTGCTGAGCATGCCTGAGCCACCTGCTCGACTCGCAAGAAACACCTGCCGGACACGCCAAAATCACCTGCCGAGTACGCCAGAACCACTTGGAGGACACTCCAGAATCACAGGTCGGGCATGCCGGAACCACCTCTCAGACTTGCCAGAACCATGTTCCGGACACGCCGGTACCACCTGCCGAGTATGCCGGAACCACCTGATCCACTCCCGAGGACCCCCTGCTGGACACGCCAGAATCACCTGCTGGCTACGCCAGAACCACTCGGCAGACACTCTGGAATAACCTGCCGGGCATGCCGGAACTACCTCTTAGACATGCCAGAAGGACGTGTCGGACACGCCGGAAACACCTACCGGACAGACCGGAACCACCTGCCAGACATCCCGGAACCACCTGCCGAGCACGCCGGAGCCGCCTGCTCCTTAGGCTGGAACCACCTGCCAGACAGGCCAAAATCAACAGCTGGCTATGCGAGAACCATCTGGCGGACAGTCCGGAATCCCCTGCCGGGCATGCAGGAACCACCTCTCAGATGTAACGGAACCACGAGCCGGACACGCTGGAACCACGCCCTGTTCAGTCTGTAACCACCTACCGAGCACTCTGGAACCACCTGCTCGACTCGCACGACCCACGTGCTGGACACGCCAAAATGAACTTTCGGCTACACCAGAACCACTTACCCGACACTCCAGAATCACCTGCCTGGCATGCCAGAACCACCTCTCACACGTTCCAGAAGCACGTGCCGGACATGCCGGAACGACCTATCGGACAGAACGGAACCACCTGCCAGACACGCCGGAACCACCTGCTGAACACGCCACAGGCACCTGCTCGACTCGCCGGATCCACCGGCCGGACAGGCCAATATCAACTGCTGGCTATGCCAGAACCACCTGGGGGACAGTCCGGAATCACCTGCCAGCCATGGCGGAACCACCTCTCAGACGTACAAGAACCACGTGCCGGACAAGCTGGAAACACTTACTGGACAGACTGGAACCACCTGCCGGCCACGCCTGAACCACCTGCCGAGCACGACGGAACCACCTGCTGGACACGCCAGAATCACCTGCGGGGTACACCAGAACCACTTACCCGACACTCCAGAATCACCTGCCTGGCATGCCAGAACCACCTCTCACACGTTCCAGAAGCACGTGCCGGACATGCCGGAACGACCGATCGGACAGAACGGAACCACCTGCCAGACACGCCGGAACCACCTGCTGAACACGCCACAGCCACCTGCTCGACTCGCCGGATCCACCGGCCGGACAGGCCAATATCAACTGCTGGCTATGCCAGAACCACCTGGGGGACAGTCCGGAATCACCTGCCAGCCATGGCGGAACCACCTCTCAGACGTACAAGAACCACGTGCCGGACAAGCTGGAAACACTTACTGGACAGACTGGAACCACCTGCCGGCCACGCCTGAACCACCTGCCGAGCACGATGGAACCACCTGCCGGACACGCCAAAATCAACTGCGGGGTACACCAGAACCACTTGGAGAACTCTCCGGGATGACCTGCCGGGCATGCTGGAACCACCTCTCAGACGTACCAGAAGCACGTGGCGGACACCCCAGCACCACCTGCCGGACAGACCGCAACCACCTGCCGGACAGGCCGGAACCACCGGCTCGACCCGCCGGAACCACCGCCGGACATGCAAAATCACCTGCCGGCTACGCCAGAACCACTTGGAGAACACTCCGGAATCATCTGCCGGGCATGCCGGAACCACCTCTCAGACATGCCAGAACCACGTGCCAGTGACCCCGGAAGCACCTGCCGAGCACGCCGGAACCACCTGCTCGACTCGCCAGAACCACCTGCCGGACACGCCAAAATCACCTGCCGGCTACGCCACAACCACTCGGCAGGCACTCCGGTATCAGCTGCCGGGCATGCCGGAACCACCTCTCAGAGGTGCCAGAACCACATGCCGGAGAGACTGGAAGCAAGTGCCGAGCTCGCCGGAAACACCTGCTGTACATGCCGGAACCACCTGCCTGACAGTCCAAATTCATATGGGGGCTTTGCCAAAACCACTTGGTGGACACTCCAGAATCACCTGGAGGGCATGCCGGAACCACGTCGTGGACAGACTGCAAACACCTGCCGGACACGCCAGAACCACCTTCTCGACTCGCCAGAACCACCTGCCGGACACGCCAAAATCACCTGCCGGCTACGCCACAACCAGTTGGTGAACACTTCGGAATCACCTGCCGCGCTTGCCGGAACCACCTGCCGGTCACGCCAAAATCACCTGCCGGCTACGCCAGAACCACTCAGCAGAGACTCCGGAACCACCTCCAGGACTGACCGGAATCACCTCCCGGACACGCCGGGACCACCTGCTTGACTCGCGAGAACCACCTGCCGGACATGCCAAAATCAACAGCCGGCTACTCCACAACCACTTGTCGGACACTCCAGAATCACCTGCCGGGCATGTTGGAACCACCTCTCAGAGGTGCCACAACAGCATGCTGGAGACTGCGGAAGCACCTGCTGAGAAGGCCGGAAGTTCCTGATCCACTCCACAGAACCACCTGCTGGACACGCCAAAATCACCTGCCGGCTACGCCACAACCAGTTGGTGAACACTTCGGAATCAACTGCCGGGCTTGCTGGAAGCACCTGCCGGTCACGCCAATATCACCTGCCAGCTACGCCAGAACCGCTTGGCGGACACTCCGGAAACACCTGTCGGGCCTGCCAGAACCACATCTCAGACGTGCCAGAACCATGTGCCCGAGATGCCGGAACCACACCCCGAACAGACTGAAACCACCTGCCAGACCCGCCTGAACCACCTGCCGAGCACACTGGAACCACCTGCTCGACTCGCCGGAAGCACCTACCTGACACGCAAAAACCACCGGCCGGGTATGCCAGAACCACTTGGTGGTCACTCCGGAATCATCTGCCAGACATGCCAGAAGCAGCTCTCAGACACACCAGAACAACCTGCCGGAGACGCCAGAAGCACCTGCTGAGCATGCCTGAGCCACGTGCTCGATTCGCAAGAAACACCTGCCAGACACGCCAAAATCACCTGCCTGCTACACCAGAAGCACTTGGCAGACAAGCCGGAATCACGTGAAGGGCATGCCGTCACAATCTCTCAGACGTCCCAGAACCTCGGGCCGGACACCCCAGAACACCCTGCCGGACAGACCGGAACCACCTGCCGGACACGCCGGAACAACCGGCGCGACTCGCCGGAACCACCCCCGGACATGCAAAAACACCTGCCGGCTACGCCAGAAACACTTGGCGAACACACCGGAATCACCTGCCGGGCATGTCGGAAGCACCTCTCAGACATGTCAGAACCACGTGCCAAGGACACCGGAAGCACCTGCCGAGCACGCCGGAACCACCTGCTCGACTCGCCAGAACCACCTGCCGCACACGCCAAAATCACCTGCCAGGTAGGCCAGAACCACTTTGTGGACACTCCGAAATCATCTGCCGGACATGCCAGAACCAGCTCTCAGACACACCAGAACCACATGCCGGACACGCCGGAAGCACCTGCTGAGCATGCCTGAGCCACCTGCTCGACTCGCAAGAAACACCTGCCGGACACGCCAAAATCACCTGCCGAGTACGCCAGAACCACTTGGAGGACACTCCAGAATCACAGGTCGGGCATGCCGGAACCACCTCTCAGACTTGCCAGAACCATGTTCCGGACACGCCGGTACCACCTGCCGAGTATGCCGGAACCACCTGATCCACTCCCGAGGACCCCCTGCTGGACACGCCAGAATCACCTGCTGGCTACGCCAGAACCACTCGGCAGACACTCTGGAATAACCTGCCGGGCATGCCGGAACTACCTCTTAGACATGCCAGAAGGACGTGTCGGACACGCCGGAAACACCTACCGGACAGACCGGAACCACCTGCCAGACATCCCGGAACCACCTGCCGAGCACGCCGGAGCCGCCTGCTCCTTAGGCTGGAACCACCTGCCAGACAGGCCAAAATCAACAGCTGGCTATGCGAGAACCATCTGGCGGACAGTCCGGAATCCCCTGCCGGGCATGCAGGAACCACCTCTCAGATGTAACGGAACCACGAGCCGGACACGCTGGAACCACGTCCTGTTCAGTCTGTAACCACCTACCGAGCACTCTGGAACCACCTGCTCGACTCGCACGACCCACGTGCTGGACACGCCAAAATGAACTTTCGGCTACACCAGAACCACTTACCCGACACTCCAGAATCACCTGCCTGGCATGCCAGAACCACCTCTCACACGTTCCAGAAGCACGTGCCGGACATGCCGGAACGACCTATCGGACAGAACGGAACCACCTGCCAGACACGCCGGAACCACCTGCTGAACACGCCACAGGCACCTGCTCGACTCGCCGGATCCACCGGCCGGACAGGCCAATATCAACTGCTGGCTATGCCAGAACCACCTGGGGGACAGTCCGGAATCACCTGCCAGCCATGGCGGAACCACCTCTCAGACGTACAAGAACCACGTGCCGGACAAGCTGGAAACACTTACTGGACAGACTGGAACCACCTGCCGGCCACGCCTGAACCACCTGCCGAGCACGACGGAACCACCTGCTGGACACGCCAGAATCACCTGCGGGGTACACCATAACCACTTGGAGAACTCTCCGGGATGACATGACGGGCATGCTGGAACCACCTCTCAGACGTACCAGAAGCACGTGGCGGACACCCCAGCACCACCTGCCGGACAGACCGCAACCACCTGCCGGACACGCCGCAACCATCGGCTCGACCCGCCGGAGCCACCGCCGGACATGCAAACTCACCTGCCGGCTACGCCAGAACCACTTGGCGAACACTCCGGAATCACCTGCCGGGCATGCCGGAACCACCTCTCAGACATGCCAGAACCACGTGCCAATGACCCCGGAAGCACCTGCCGAGCACGCCGGAACCACCTGCTCGACTCGCCAGAACCACCTGCCGGACACGCCAAAATCACCTGCCGGCTACGCCACAACCACTCGGCAGGCACTCCGGTATCAGCTGCCGGGCATGCCGGAACCACCTCTCAGAGGTGCCAGAACCACATGCCGGAGAGACTGGAAGCAAGTGCCGAGCTCGCCGGAAACACCTGCTGTACATGCCGGAACCACCTGCCTGACAGTCCAAAATCATATGCCGGCTATGCCAAAACCACTTGGTGGACACTCCAGAATCACCTGGAGGGCATGCCGGAACCACGTCATGGACAGACTGCAAACACCTGCCGGACACGCCGGAACCACCTTCTCGACTCGCCAGAACCAACTGCCGGACACGCCAAAATCACCTGCCGGCTACGCCACAACCAGTTGGTGAACACTTCGGAATCACCTGCCGCGCTTGCCGGAACCACCTGCCGGTCACGCCAAAATCACCTGCTGGCTACGCCAGAACCACTCGGCAGAGACTCCGGAACCACCTCCGGGACAGACCGGAATCACCTGCCAGACACGCCGGAACCACCTGCTCGACTCGCCAGAACCACCTGCCGGACACGCCAAAATCACCTGCCGGCTACGCCAGAAGCACTCGGCAGAGACTCCGGAACCACCTCCAGGACAGACCTTAATCACCTGCCGGACACGCCGGAACCACCTGCTCGACTCGCGAGAACCGCCTGCCGGACACGCCAAAATCACCAGCCGGCTACTCCACAACCACTTGTCGGACACTCCAGAATCACCTGCCGGGCATGTTGGAACCACCTCTCAGAGGTGACACAACAACATGCTGGAGACCGCGGAAGCACCTGCTGAGAAGGCCGGAAGTTCCTGATCCACTCCACAGAACCACCTGCTGGACACGCCAAAATCACCTGCCGGCTATGCCACAACCAGTTGGTGAACACTTCGGAATCAACTGCCGGGCTTGCTGGAAGCACCTGCCGGTCACGCCAATATCACCTGCCAGCTACGCCAGAACCGCTTGGCGGACACTGCGGAAACACCTGTCGGGCCTGCCAGAACCACATCTCAGACGTGCCAGAACCATGTGCCCGAGATGCCGGAACCACACCCCGAACAGACTGAAACCACCTGCCAGACCCGCCTGAACCACCTGCCGAGCACACTGGAACCACCTGCTCGACTCGCCGGAACCACCTACCTGACACGCAAAAACCACCGGCCGGGTATGCCAGAACCACTTGGTGGTCACTCCGGAATCATCTGCCAGACATGCCAGAAGCAGCTCTCAGACACACCAGAACAACCTGCCGGAGACGCCAGAAGCACCTGCTGAGCATGCCTGAGCCACCTGCTCGACTCGCAAGAAACACCTGCCACACACGCCAAAATCACCTGCCTGCTACACCAGAAGCACTTGGCAGACAAGCCGGAATCACGTGAAGGGCATGCCGTCACAATCTCTCAGACGTGCCAGAACCTCGTGCCGGACACCCCAGAACACCCTGCCGGACAGACCGGAACCACCTGCCGGACACGCCGGAACCACCGGCGCGACTCGCCGGAACCACCCCCGGACATGCAAAATCACCTGCCGGCTATGCCAGAAACACTTGGCGAACACACCGGAATCACCTGCCGGGCATGTCGGAAGCACCTCTCAGACATGTCAGAACCACGTGCCAAGGACACCGGAAGCACCTGCCGAGCACGCCGGAACCACCTGCTCGACTCGCCAGAACCACCTTCCGCACACGCCAAAATCACCTGCCAGGTATGCCAGAACCACTTTGTGGACACTCCGAAATCATCTGCCGGACATGCCAGAACCAGCTCTCAGACACACCAGAACCACATGCCGGACACGCCGGAAGCACCTGCTGAGCATGCCTGAGCCACCTGCTCGACTCGCAAGAAACACCTGCCGGACACGCCAAAATCACCTGCCGAGCACGCCAGAGCCACCTGCTCCCCTTGCCGGAACCACCTGCCAGACAGGCCAAAATCAACAGCTGGCTGTGCGAGAACCACCTGGGGGACAGTCCGGAATCACCTGCCAGCCATGGCGGAACCACCTCTCAGACGTACCAGAACCACGTGCCGGACAATCTGGAAACACGTACTGGACAGACTGGAACCACCTGCCGGCCACGCCTGAACCACCTGCCGAGCACGACGGAACCACCTGCCGGACACGCCAAAATCACCTGCGGGCTACTCCGCAACCACTTGGAGGACTCTCCGGGATGACCTGCCGGGCATGCTGGAACCACCTCTGAGACGCGCCAGAACCATGTGGCAGAGAGTCCGGAATCACCTGTTGGGCATGCGCAACCACCTCTGAGACGTACCAGAACCACCTGCCGGACACGCCAAAATCACCTGCGGGCTACACCAGAACCACTTGGAGAACTCTCCGGGATGACCTGCCGGGCATGCTGGAACCACCTCTCAGACGTACCAGAAGCACGTGGCGGACACCCCAGCACCACCTGCCGGACAGACCGCAACCACCTGCCGGACAGGCCGGAACCACTGGCTCGACCCGACGGAACCACCGCCGGACATGCAAAATCACCTGCCGGCTATGCCAGAACCACTTGGCGAACACTCCGGAATCACCTGCCGGGCATGCCGGAACCACCTCTCAGACATGCCACAACCACGTGCCAATGACCCCGGAAGCACCTGCCGAGCACGCCGGAACCACCTGCTCGACTCGCCAGAACCACCTGCCGGACACGCCAAAATCACCTGCCGGCTACGCCACAACCACTCGGCAGGCACTCCGGTATCTGCTGCCGGGCATGCCGGAACCACCTCTCATAGGTGCCAGAACCACATGCCGGAGAGACTGGAAGCAACTGCCGAACTCGCCGGAAAAACCTGCTGGACATGCCGGAACCACCTGCCTGACAGTCCAAAATCATATGCCGGCTATGCCAAAACTACTTGGTGGATGCTCCAGAATCACCTGGAGGGCATGCCGGAACCACGTCATGGACAGACTGCAAACACCTGCCGGACACGCCAGAACCACCTTCTCGACTCGCCAGAACCACCTGCCGGACACGCCAAAATCACCTGCCGGCTACGCCACAACCAGTTGGTGAACACTTCGGAATCACCTGCCGCGCTTGCCGGAACCACCAGCCGGTCACGCCAAAATCACCTGCTGGCTACGCCAGAACCACTCGGCAGAGTCTCCGGAACCACCTCCAGGACAGACCGGAATCACCTGCCGGACACGCCGGAACCACCTGCTCGACTCGCCAGAACCACCTGCCGGACACGCCAAAATCACCTGCCGGCTACGCCAGAAGCACTCGGCAGAGACTCCGGAACCACCTCCAGGACAGACCGGAATCACCTGCCGGACACGCCGGAACCACCTGCTCGACTCGCGAGAACCACCTGCCGGACACGCCAAAATCACCTGCCGGCTACGCCACAACCAGTTGGTGAACACTTCGGAATCAACTACCGGGCTTGCTGGAAGCACCTGCCGGTCACGCCAATATCACCTGCCAGCTACGCCAGAACCGCTTGGCGGACACTCCGGAAACACCTGTCGGGCCTGCCAGAACCACATCTCAGACGTGCCAGAACCATGTGCCCGAGATGCCGGAACCACACCCCGAACAGACTGAAACCACCTGCCAGACCCGCCTGAACCACCTGCCGAGCACACTGGAACCACCTGCTCGACTCGTCGGAACCACCTACCTGACACGCAAAAACCACCGGCCGGGTATGCCAGAACCACTTGGTGGTCACTCCGGAATCATCTGCCAGACATGCCAGAAGCAGCTCTCAGACACACCAGAACAACCTGCCGGAGACGCCAGAAGCACCTGCTGAGCATGCCTGAGCCACCTGCTCGACTCGCAAGAAACACCTGCCACACACGCCAAAATCACCTGCCTGGTACACCAGAAGCACTTGGCAGACAAGCCGGAATCACGTGAAGGGCATGCCGTCACAATCTCTCAGACGTGCCAGAACCTCGTGCCGGACACCCCAGAACACCCTGCCGGACAGACCGGAACCACCTGCCGGACACGCCGGAACCACCGGCGCGACTCGCCGGAACCACCCCCGGACATGCAAAATCACCTGCCGGCTACGCCAGAAACACTTGGCGAACACACCGGAATCACCTGCCGGGCATGTCGGAAGCACCTCTCAGACATGTCAGAACCACGTGCCAAGGACACCGGAAGCACCTGCCGAGCACGCCGGAACCACCTGCTCGACTCGCCAGAACCACCTTCCGCACACGCCAAAATCTCCTGCCAGGTATGCCAGAACGACTTTGTGGACACTCCGAAATCATCTGCCGGACATGCCAGAACCAGCTCTCAGACACACCAGAACCACATGCCGGACACGCCAAAATCACCTGCCGAGTACGCCAGAACCACTTGGTGGACACTCCGGAATCACAGGTCTGGCATGCCGGAACCACCTCTCAGACTTGCCAGAACCATGTTCCTGACACGCCGGTACCACCTGCCGAGTATGCCGGAACCACCTGATCCACTCCCGAGGACCACCTGCTGGACACGCCAAAATCACCTGCTGGCTACGCCAGAACCACTCGGCAGACACTCCGGAATAACCTGCCGGGCATGCCGGAAACAACTCTTAGACATGCCAGAAGGACGTGTCGGACACGCCGGAAACACCTACCGGATAGACCGGAACCACCTGCCAGACATCCCTGAACCACTTGCCGAGCACGCCGGAGCCGCCTGCTCGATAGGCCGGAACCACCTGCCAGACAGGCCAAAATCAACAGCTGGCTATGCTAGAACCACCTGGCGGACAGTCCAAAATCACCTGCCTGGCATGCAGGAACCACCTCTCAGACGTAACAGAACCACGTTCCGGACACGCTGGAACCACATCCTGGACAGACTGGAACCACCTGCCGAGCTCACCGGAACCACCTGCTCGACTCGCAGGACAATCGTGCCGGACACGCCAAAAGGAACTGCCGGCTACACCAGAACCACTTAACCGACACTCCAGAATCACCTGCCTGGCATGCCAGAACCACCTCTCAGACGTGCCAGAAGCACGTGCCGGACATGCCGGAACGACCTACGGGACAGACCGGAACCACCTGCCTGACATGCCGGAACCACCTGCCGAGCACGCCAGAGCCACCTGCTCCCCTTGCCGGAACCACCTGCCAGACAGGCCAAAATCAACAGCTGGCTGTGCGAGAACCACCTGGGGGACAGTCCGGAATCACCTGCCAGCCATGGCGGAACCACCTCTCAGACGTACCAGAACCACGTGCCGGACAATCTGGAAACACGTACTGGACAGACTGGAACCACCTGCCGGCCACGCCTGAACCACCTGCCGAGCACGACGGAACCACCTGCCGGACACGCCAAAATCACCTGCGGGCTACTCCACAACCACTTGGAGGTCTCTCCAGGATGACCTGCCGGGCATGCTGGAACCACCTCTGAGACGCGCCAGAACCATGTGGCAGAGAGTCCGGAATCACCTGTTGGGCATGCGCAACCACCTCTGAGACGTACCAGAACCAACTGCCGGACACGCCAAAATCACCTGCCGGCTATGCCAGAACCACTTGGCGGACACTCCGGAATCACCTGCCGGGCATGCCAGCCCAACCTCTCAGAAGTGCCACAAGCACGTGCCGGACAGGCCGGAACCATCTCCCGGACAGACTGGAACCACAGGAAACACTCGCCGGAACCACCTGCTTGACTCACCGGTCCCACCTGCAGGACACACCAAAATCACCTGCCCGCTACACCAGAACCACTTGGGGCACAAGCCGGAATCACGTGAAGGGCATGCCGGCACAACCTCACAGACGTGCCAGAACCTCCTGCCGGACACCTCAGAACCACCTGCCAGACAGACTGCAACCACCTGCCGGACACGCGGGAACCACCGGCTCGACCCGCCGGAACCACTGCCAGACATGCAAAATCACCTGCCGGCTACACCAGAACCACTTGGCAAACACTCCGGAATCACCTGCCGGGCATGCCGGAACCACCTCTCAGACATGCCAGAACAATGTGCCAGTGACACCAGAAGCACCTGGCTAGCATGTCAGAACCACCTGCTCGACTCGCCAGACCCACCTGCCAGTCATGCAAAAATCACCTGCCGGCTTCGCCACAACCAGTTGGTGAACACTTCCCCATCACCTGCCGGGCTTGCTGGAACCACATGCCGGTCATGACAAAATCACCTGCCAACTACGCCAGAACCACTTGTCGACACTGCGGAAACACCTGTCGGGCCGGCCAGAACTACATCTCAGACGTGCCAGAACCTTGTGCGTGTGATGCCGGAACCACACCTCGAACAGACGGAGACCAACTGCCCGACCCGCCTGAACCACCTGCCGAGCACGCCGGAGCCACCTGTTCGACTCACCGGAAGCACCTGCCAGACAGGCCAAACTCAACAGCTGGCTATGCGAGAACCATCTGGCGGACAGTCCGGAATCACCTGCCGGGCATGCAGGAACCACCTCTCAGATGTAACGGAACCACGAGCCGGACACGCTGGAACCACGTCCTGGACAGACTGGAACCACCTGCCGAGCACTCCGGAACCACCTGCTCGACTCGCACGACCCACGTGCTGGACACGCCAAAATGAACTTTCGGCTACACCAGAACCACTTACCCGACACTCCAGAATCACCTGCCTGGCATGCCAGAACCACCTCTCACACGTTCCAGAAGCACGTGCCGGACATGCCGGAACGACCTATCGGACAGAAGGGAACCACCTGCCAGACACGCAGGAACCAACTGCTGAACACGCCACAGCCACCAGCTCGACTCGCCGGATCCACCGACCGGACAGGCCAATATCAACTGCTGGCTATGCCAGAACCACCTGGGGGACAGTCCGGAATCACCTGCCAGCCATGGCGGAACCACCTCTCAGACGTACAAGAACCACGTGCCGGACAAGCTGGAAACACTTACTGGACAGACTGGAACCACCTGCCGGCCACGCCTGAACCACCTGCCGAGCACCATGGAACCACCTGCCGGACACGCCAAAATCACCTGCGGGCTACACCAGAACCACATGGAGAACTCTCCGGGATGACCTGCCGGGCATGCTGGAACCACCTCTCAGACGTACCAGAAGCACGTGGCGGACACCCCAGCCCCACCTGCCGGACAGGCCGCAACCACCTGCCGGACAGGCCGGAACCACCGGCTCGACCCGCCGGAACCACCGCCGGACATGCAAAATCACCTGCCTGCTACGCCAGAACCACTTGGCGAACACTCCGGAATCACCTGCCGGGCATGCCGGAACCACCTCTAAGACATGCCACAACCACGTGCCAGTGACCCCGGAAGCACCTGCCGAGCATGCCGGAACCACCTGCTCGGCTCGCCAGAACCACCTGCCGGACACGCCAAAATCACCTGCCGGCTACGCCACAACCACTCGGCAGACACTCCGGTATCAGCTGCCGGGCATGCCGGAACCACCTCTCAGAGGTGCCAGAACCACATGCCGGAGAGACTGGAAGCAACTGCCGAACTCGCCGGAAACACCTGCTGGACATGCCGGAACCACCTGCCTGACAGTCCAAAATCATATGCCGGCTATGCCAAAACCACTTGGTGGACACTCCAGAATCACCTGGAGGGCATGCCGGAACCACGTCATGGACAGACTGCAAACACCTGCCGGACACGCCAGAACCACCTTCTCGACTCGCCAGAACCACCTGCCGGACACGCCAAAATCACCAGCCGGCTACGCCACAACCAGTTGGTGAACACTTCGGAATCACCTGCCGCGCTTGCCGGAACCACCTGCCGGTCACGCCAAAATCACCTGCCGGCTACGCCAGAAGCACTCGGCTGAGACTCCGGAACCAACTCCAGGACAGACCGGAATCACCTGCCGGACACGCCGGAACCACCTGCTCGACTCGCCAGAACCACCTGCCGTACACGCCAAAATCACCTGCCGGCTACGCCAGAACCACTCGGCAGAGACTCCGGAGCCACCTCCAGGACAGACCGGAATCACCTGCCGGACACGCCGGGACCACCTGCTTGACTCGCGAGAACCACCTGCCGGACACGCCAAAATCACCAGCCGGCTACTCCACAACCACTTGTCGGACACTCCAGAATCACCTGCCGGGCATGTTGGAACCACCTCTCAGAGGTGCCACAACAAAATGCTGGAGACCGCGGAAGCACCTGCTGAGAAGGCCGGAAGTTCCTGATCCACTCCACAGAACCACCTGCTGGACACGCCAAAATCACCTGCCGGCTACGCCACAACCAGTTGGTGAACACTTCGGAATCAACTGCCGGGCTTGCTGGAAGCACCTGCCGGTCACGCCAATATCACCTGCCAGCTACGCCAGAACCGCTTGGCGGACACTCCGGAAACACCTGTCGGGCCTGCCAGAACCACATCTCAGACGTGCCAGAACCATGTGCCCGAGATGCTGGAATCACACCCCGAACAGACTGAAACCACCTGCCAGACCCGCCTGAACCACCTCCCGAGCACACTGGAACCACCTGCTCGACTCGCCGGAACCACCTACCTGACACGCAAAAACCACCGGCCGGGTATGCCAGAACCACTTGGTGGTCACTCCGGAATCATCTGCCAGACATGCCAGAAGCAGCTCTCAGACACACCAGAACAACATGCCGGAGACGCCAGCAGCTCCTGCTGAGCACGCCTGAGCCACCTGCTCGACTCGCAAGAAACACCTGCCAGACACGCCAAAATCACCTGCCTGCTACACCAGAAGCACTTGGCAGACAAGCCGGAATCACGTGAAGGGCATGCCTCACAATCTCTCAGACGTGCCAGAACCTCGTGCCGGACACCCCAGAACACCCTGCCGGACAGACCGGAACCACCTGCCGGACACGCCGGAACCACCGGCGCGACTCGCCGGAACCACCCCCGGACATGCAAAATCACCTGCCGGCTACGCCAGAAACACTTGGCGAACACACCGGAATCACCTGCCGGGCATGTCGGAAGCACCTCTCAGACATGTCAGAACCACGTGCCAAGGACACCGGAAGCACCTGCCGAGCACGCCGGAACCACCTGCTCGACTCGCCAGAACCACCTGCCGCACACGCCAAAATCACCTGCCAGGTATGCCAGAACCACTTTGTGGACACTCCGAAATCATCTGCCGGACATGCCAGAACCAGCTCTCAGACACACCAGAACCACATGCCGGACACGCCGGAAGCACCTGCCGAGCATGCCTGAGCCACCTGCTCGACTCGCAAGAAACACCTGCCGGACACGCCAAAATCAACTGCCGAGTACGCCAGAACCACTTGGCGGACACTCCGGAATCACAGGACGGCCATGCCAGAACCACCTCTCAGACTTGCCAGAACCATGTTCCGGACACGCCGGTACCACCTGCCGAGTATGCCGGAACCACCAGATCCAATCCCGAGGACCACCTGCTGGACACACCAAAATCACCTGCTGGCTACGCCAGAACCACTCGGCAGACACTCCGGAATAAGCTGCCGGGCATGCCGGAACCACCTCTTAGACATGCCAGAAGGACGTGTCGGACACGCCGGAAACACCTACCGGACAGACCGGAACCACCTGCCAGACATCCCGGAACCACCTGCCGAGCACGACGGAGCCGCCTGCTCGATAGGCCGGAACCACCTGCCAGACAGGCCAAACTCAACAGCTGGCTATGCTAGAAACACCTGGCGGACAGTCGAAAATCACCTGCCTCGCATGCAGGAACCACCTCTCAGACGTAACAGAACCACGTTCCGGACACGCTGGAACCACATCCTGGACAGACTGGAACCACATGCCGAGCTCACCGGAACCACCGGCTCGACTCGCAGGACAATCGTGCCGGACACGCCAAAAGGAACTGCCGGCTACACCAGAACCACTTAACCGACACTCCAGAATCACCTGCCTGGCATGCCAGAACCACCTCTCAGACGTGCCAGAAGCACGTGCCGGACATGCCGGAACGACCTACGGGACAGACCGGAACCACCTGCCTGACATGCCGGAACCACCTGCCGAGCACGCCAGAGCCACCTGCTCCCCTTGCCGGAACCACCTGCCAGACAGGCCAAAATCAACAGCTGGCTGTGCGAGAACCACCTGGGGGACAGTCCGGAATCACCTGCCAGCCATGGCGGAACCACCTCTCAGACGTACCAGAACAACGTGCCGGACAATCTGGAAACACGTACTGGACAGACTGGAACCAGCTGCCGGCCACGCCTGAACCACCTGCCGAGCACGACGGAACAACCTGCCGGACACGCCAAAATGACCTGCAGGCTACTCCAGAACCACTTGGAGGACTCTCCGGGATGACCTGCCGGGCATGCTGGAACCACCTCTCAGACGTGCCAGAACCATGTGGCAGACAGTCCGGAATCACCTGTTGGGCATGTGGAACCACCTCAGAGACGTACCAGAACCACCTGCCGGACACGCCAAAATCACCTGCCAGCAACGCCAGAACCACTTGGCGGACACTCCGGAATCACCTGCCGGGCATGCCAGCACAACCTCTCAGAAGTGCCACAAGCACGTGCCGGACTGGCCGGAGCCATCTCCTGGACAGACTGGAACCACAGGAAACACTCGCCGGAACCACCTGCTTGACTCACCGGTCCCACCTGCAGGACACACCAAAATCACCTGCCCGCTACACCAGAACAACTTGGGGCACAAGCCGGAATCACGTGAAGGGCATGCCGGCACAACCTCACAGACGTGCCACAACATCCTGCCGGACACCTCAGAACCATCTGCCAGACAGACTGCAACCACCTGCCGGACACGCGGGAACCACCGGCTCGACCCGCCGGAACCACTGCCAGACATGCAAAATCACCTGCCGGCTACACCAGAAGCACTTGGCAAACACTCCGGAATCACCTGCCGGGCATGCCCGAACCACCTCTCAGACATGCCAGAACCACGTGCCAATGACACCAGAAGCACCTGCCGAGCAAGCCGGAACCACCTGCTCGACTCGCCAGAACCACCTGCCAGTCATGCAAAAATCACCTGCCGGCTTCACCACAACCAGTTGGTGAACACTTCCCCATCACCTGCCGGGCTTGCTGGAACCACCTGCCGGTCATGTCAAAATCACCTGCCAACTACGCCAGAACCACTTGTCGACACTGCGGAAACACCTGTCGGGCCTGCCAGAACTACATCTCAGACGTGCCAGAACCTTGTGCGTGTGATGCCGGAACCACACCCCGAACAGACGGAGACCACCTGCCAGACCCGCCTCAACCACCTGCCGAGCACGCCGGAGCCACCTGTTCGACTCACCGGAAGCACCTGCCAGACAGGCCAAAATCAACAGCTGGCTATGCGAGAACCATCTGGCGGACAGTCCGGAATCACCTGCCTGGCATGCAGGAACCACCTCTCAGATGTAACGGAACCACGAGCCGGACACGCTGGAACCACGTCCTGGACAGACTGGAACCACCTGCCGAGCACTCCGGAACCACCTGCTCGACTCGCACGACCCACGTGCTGGACACGCCAAAATGAACTTTCGGCTACACCAGAACCACTTACCCGACACTCCAGAATCACCTGCCTGGCATGCCAGAACCACCTCTCACACGTTCCAGAAGCACGTGCCGGACATGCCGGAACGACCGATCGGACAGAACGGAACCACCTGCCAGACACGCCGGAACCACCTGCTGAACACGCCACAGCCACCTGCTCGACTCGCCGGATCCACCGGCCGGACAGGCCAATATCAACTGCTGGCTATGCCAGAACCACCTGGGGGACAGTCCGGAATCACCTGCCAGCCATGGCGGAACCACCTCTCAGACGTACAAGAACCACGTGCCGGACAAGCTGGAAACACTTACTGGACAGACTGGAACCACCTGCCGGCCACGCCTGAACCACCTGCCGAGCACGACGGAACCACCTGCTGGACACGCCAGAATCACCTGCGGGGTACACCAGAACCACATGGAGAACTCTCCGGGATGACCTGCCGGGCATGCTGGAACCACCTCTCAGACGTACCAGAAGCACGTGGCGGACACCCCAGCACCACCTGCCGGACAGACCGCAACCACCTGCCGGACACGCCGCAACCATCGGCTCGACCCGCCGGAGCCACCGCCGGACATGCAAACTCACCTGCCGGCTACGCCAGAACCACTTGGCGAACTCTCCGGAATCACCTGCCGGGCATGCCGGAACCACCTCTCAGACATGCCAGAACCACGTGCCAATGACCCCGGAAGCACCTGCCGAGTACGCCGGAACCACCTGCTCGACTCGCCAGAACCACCTGCCGGACACGCCAAAATCACCTGCCGGCTACGCCACAACCACTCGGCAGGCACTCCGGTATCAGCTGCCGGGCATGCCGGAACCACCTCTCAGAGGTGCCAGAACCACATGCCGGAGAGACTGGAAGCAACTGCCGAACTCGCCGGAAACACCTGCTGGACATGCCGGAACCACCTGCCTGACAGTCCAAAATCATATGCCGGCTATGCCAAAACTACTTGGTGGATGCTCCAGAATCACCTGGAGGGCATGCCGGAACCACGTCATGGACAGACTGCAAACACCTGCCGGACACGCCAGAACCACCTTCTCGACTCGCCAGAACCACCTGCCGGACACGCCAAAATCACCTGCCGGCTACGCCACAACCAGTTGGTGAACACTTCGGAATCACCTGACGCGCTTGCCAGAACCACCTGCCGGTCACGCCAAAATCACCTGCCGGCTACGCCAGAACCGCTCGGCAGAGACTTCGGAACCACTTCTAGGACAGACAGGAATCACCTGCCGGACACGCCGGAACCACTCGGCAGAGACTCCGGAACCACCTCCAGGACAGACCGGAATCACCTGCCGGACACGCCGGAACCACCTGCTCGACTCGCCAGAACCACCTGCCGCACACGCCAAAATCACCTGCCAGGTATGCCAGAACCACTTTGTGGACACTCCGAAATCATCTGCCGGACATGCCAGAACCAGCTCTCAGACACACCAGAACCACATGCCGGACACGCCGGAAACACCTACCGGACAGACCGGAACCACCTGCCAGACATCCCGGAACCACCTGCCGAGCACACCGGAGCCGCCTGCTCGATAGGCCGGAACCACCTGCCAGACAGGCCAAAATCAACAGCTGGCTATGCTAGAACCACCTGGCGGACAGTCCAAAATCACCTGCCTGGCATGCAGGAACCACCTCTCAGACGTAACAGAACCACGTTCCGGACACGCTGGAACCACATCCTGGACAGACTGGAACCACCTGTCGAGCTCGACGGAACCACCTGCTCGACTGGCAGGACAATAGTGTAGGACACGCCAAAAGGAACTGCCGGCTACACCAGAACCACTTAACCGACACTCCAGAATCACCTGCCTGGCATGCCAGAACCACCTCTCAGACGTGCCAGTATCACGTGCCGAACATGCCGGGACGACCTACGGGACAGACCGGAACCACCTGCCTGACATGCCGGAACCACCTGCCGAGCACGCCAGAGCCACCTGCTCCCCTTGCCGGAACCACCTGCCAGACAGGTCAAAATCAACAGCTGGCTGTGCGAGAACCACCTGGGGGACAGTCCGGAATCACCTGCCAGCCATGGCGGAACCACCTCTCAGACGTACCAGAATCACGTGCCGGACAATCTTGAAACACGCACTGGACAGACTGGAACCACCTGCCGGCCAAGCCTGAACCACCTGCAGAGCACGACGGAACCACCTGCCGGACACGCCAAAATCACCTGCCGGCTACGCCACAACCAGTTGGTGAACACTTCGGAATCACCTGCCGCGCTTGCCGGAACCACCTGCCGGTCACGCCAAAATCACCTGCCGGCTACGCCAGAACCACTCGGCAGAGACTCCGGAACCACCTCCAGGACAGACCGGAATCACCTGCCAGACACGCCGGAACCACCTGCTCGACTCGCCAGAACCACCTGCCGGACACGCCAAAATCACATGCCGGCTACGCCACAACCAGTTGGTGAACACTTCGGAATCAACTGCCGGGCTTGCTGGAAGCACCTGCCGGTCACGCCAATATCACCTGCCAGCTACGCCAGAACCGCTTGGCGGACACTCCGGAAACACCTGTCGGGCCTGCCAGAACCACATCTCAGACGTGCCAGAACCATGTGCCCGAGATGCCGGAACCACACCCCGAACAGACTGAAACCACCTGCCAGACGCGCCTGAACCACCTGCCGAGCACACTGGAACCACCTGCTCGACTCGCCGGAACCACCTACCTGACATGCAAAAACCACCGGCCGGGTATGCCAGAACCACTTGGTGGTCACTCCGGAATCATCTGCCAGACATGCCAGAAGCAGCTCTCAGACACACCAGAACAACCTGCCGGAGACGCCAGAAGCACCTGCTGAGCATGCCTGAGCCACCTGCTCGACTCGCAAGAGACACCTGCCAGACACGACAAAATCACCTGCCTGCTACACCAGAAGCACTTGGCAGACAAGCCGGAATCACGTGAAGGGCATGCAGTCACAATCTCTCAGACGTGCCAGAACCTCGTGCCGGACACCCCAGAACACCCTGCCGGACAGACCGGAACCACCTGCCGGACACGCCGGAACCACCGGCGCGACTCGCCGGAACCACCCCCGGACATGCAAAATCACCTGCCGGCTACGCCAGAAACACTTGGCGAACACACCGGAATCACCTGCCGGGCATGTCGGAAGCACCTCTCAGACATGTCAGAACCACGTGCCAAGGACACCGGAAGCACCTGCCGAGCACGCCGGAACCACCTGCTCGACTCGCCAGAACCACCTGCCGCACACGCCAAAATCAGATGCCAGGTATGCCAGAACCACTTTGAGGACACTCCGAAATCATCTGCCGGACATGCCAGAACCAGCTCTCAGACGCACCAGAACCACATGCCGGACACGCCGGAAGCTCCTGCTGAGCATGCCTGAGCCACCTGCTCGACTCGCAAGAAACACCTGCCGGACACGCCAAAATCACCTGCCGAGTACGCCAGAACCACTTGGCGGACACTCCGGAATCACAGGTCGGGCATGCCGGAACCACCTCTCAGACTTGCCAGAACCATGGTCCGGACACGCCGGTACCACCTGCCGAGTATGCCGGAACCACCTGATCCACTCCCGAGGACCACCTGCTGGACACGCCAAAATCACCTGCTGGCTACGCCAGAAGCACTCGGCAGACACTCCGGAATAACCTGCCGGGCATGCCGGAACCAACTCTTAGACATGCCAGAAGGACGTGTCGGACACGCCGGAAACACCTACCGGACAGACCGGAACCACCTGCCAGACATCCCGGAACCACTTGCTGAGCACGCTGGAGCCGCCTGCTCGATAGGCCGGAACCACCTGCCAGACAGGCCAAAATCAACAGCTGGCTATGCTAGAACCACCTGGGGGACAGTCCAGAATCACCTGCCAGCCATGGCGGAACCACCTCTCAGACGTACCAGAACCACGTGCCGGACAATCTGGAAACACGTACTGGACAGGTTGGAACCACCTGCTGGCCACGCCTTAACCACCTGCCGAGCACGACGGAACCACCTGCCGGACACGCCAAAATCACCTGCGGGCTACTCCACAACCACTTGGAGGACTCTCCGGGATGACCTGCCGGGCATGCTGGAACCACCTCTCAGACGCTCCAGAACCATGTGGCAGAGAGTCCAGAATCACCTGTTGGGCATGTGGAACCACCTCTGAGACGTACCAGAACCACCTGCCGGACACGCCAAAATCACCTGCCGGCTACGCCAGAACCACTTGGCGGACACTCCGGAATCACCTGCCGGGCATGCCAGCACAACCTCTCAGAAGTGCCAGAAGCACGTGCCGGACAGGCCGGAACCATCTCCCGGACAGACTGGAACCACAGGAAACACTCGCCGGAACCACCTGCTTGACTCACCGGTCCCACCTGCAGGACAGACCAAAGTCACCTGCCCGCTACACCAGAACCACTTGGGGGACAAGCCGGAATCACGTGAAGGGCATGCCGGCACAACCTCACAGACGTGAAAGAACCTCCTGCCGGACACCTCAGAACCACCTGCCAGACAGACTGCAACCACCTGCCGGACACGCGGGAACCACAGGCTCGACCCGCCGGAACCACTGCCAGACATGCAAAATCACCTGCCGGCTACACCAGAACCACTTGGCAAACACTCTGAAATCACCTGCCGGGCATGCCGGAACCACCTGCTCGACACTCCAGAACCACCTGCCAGTCATGCAAAAATCACCTGCCGGCTTCGCCACAACCAGTTGGTGAACACTTCCCCATCACCTGCCGGGCTTGCTGGAACCACCTGCCGGTCATGTCAAAATCACCTGCCAACTACGCCAGAACCACTTGTCGACACTGCGGAAACACCTGTCGGGCCTGCCAGAACTACATCTCAGACGTGCCAGAACCTTGTGCGTGTGATGCCGGAACGACACCCCGAACAGACGGAGACCACCTGCCAGACCCGCCTGAACCACCTGCCGAGCACGCCGGAGCCACCTGTTCGACTCACCGGAAGCACCTGCCAGACAGGCCAAAATCAACAGCTGGCTATGCGAGAACCATCTGGCGGACAGTCCGGAATCACCTGCCTGGCATGCAGGAACCACCTCTCAGATGTAACGGAACCACGAGCCGGACACGCTGGAACCACGTCCTGGACAGACTGGAACCACCTGCCGAGCACTCCGGAACCACCTGCTCGACTCGCACGACCCACGTGCTGGACACGCCAAAATGAACTTTCGGCTACACCAGAACCACTTACCCGACACTCCAGAATCACCTGCCTGGCATGCCAGAACCACCTCTCACACGTTCCAGAAGCACGTGCCGGACATGCCGGAACGACCGATCGGACAGAACGGAACCACCTGCCAGACACGCCGGAACCACCTGCTGAACACGCCACAGCCACCTGCTCGACTCGCCGGATCCACCGGCCGGACAGGCCAATATCAACTGCTGGCTATGCCAGAACCACCTGGGGGACAGTCCGGAATCACCTGCCAGCCATGGCGGAACCACCTCTCAGACGTACAAGAACCACGTGCCGGACAAGCTGGAAACACTTACTGGACAGACTGGAACCACCTGCCGGCCACGCCTGAACCACCTGCCGAGCACGACGGAACCACCTGCTGGACACGCCAGAATCACCTGCGGGGTACACCAGAACCACATGGAGAACTCTCCGGGATGACCTGCCGGTCATGCTGGAACCACCTCTCAGACGTACCAGAAGCACGTGGCGGACACCCCAGCACCACCTGCCGGACAGACCGCAACCACCTGCCGGACACGCCGCAACCATCGGCTCGACCCGCCGGAGCCACCGCCGGACATGCAAACTCACCTGCCGGCTACGCCAGAACCACTTGGCGAACTCTCCGGAATCACCTGCCGGGCATGCCGGAACCACCTCTCAGACATGCCAGAACCACGTGCCAATGACCCCGGAAGCACCTGCCGAGTACGCCGGAACCACCTGCTCGACTCGCCAGAACCACCTGCCGGACACGCCAAAATCACCTGCCGGCTACGCCACAACCACTCGGCAGGCACTCCGGTATCAGCTGCCGGGCATGCCGGAACCACCTCTCAGAGGTGCCAGAACCACATGCCGGAGAGACTGGAAGCAACTGCCGAACTCGCCGGAAACACCTGCTGGACATGCCGGAACCACCTGCCTGACAGTCCAAAATCATATGCCGGCTATGCCAAAACTACTTGGTGGATGCTCCAGAATCACCTGGAGGGCATGCCGGAACCACGTCATGGACAGACTGCAAACACCTGCCGGACACGCCAGAACCACCTTCTCGACTCGCCAGAACCACCTGCCGGACACGCCAAAATCACCTGCCGGCTACGCCACAACCAGTTGGTGAACACTTCGGAATCACCTGACGCGCTTGCCAGAACCACCTGCCGGTCACGCCAAAATCACCTGCCGGCTACGCCAGAACCGCTCGGCAGAGACTTCGGAACCACTTCTAGGACAGACAGGAATCACCTGCCGGACACGCCGGAACCACTCGGCAGAGACTCCGGAACCACCTCCAGGACAGACCGGAATCACCTGCCGGACACGCCGGAACCACCTGCTCGACTCGCCAGAACCACCTGCCGCACACGCCAAAATCACCTGCCAGGTATGCCAGAACCACTTTGTGGACACTCCGAAATCATCTGCCGGACATGCCAGAACCAGCTCTCAGACACACCAGAACCACATGCCGGACACGCCGGAAACACCTACCGGACAGACCGGAACCACCTGCCAGACATCCCGGAACCACCTGCCGAGCACACCGGAGCCGCCTGCTCGATAGGCCGGAACCACCTGCCAGACAGGCCAAAATCAACAGCTGGCTATGCTAGAACCACCTGGCGGACAGTCCAAAATCACCTGCCTGGCATGCAGGAACCACCTCTCAGACGTAACAGAACCACGTTCCGGACACGCTGGAACCACATCCTGGACAGACTGGAACCACCTGTCGAGCTCGACGGAACCACCTGCTCGACTGGCAGGACAATAGTGTAGGACACGCCAAAAGGAACTGCCGGCTACACCAGAACCACTTAACCGACACTCCAGAATCACCTGCCTGGCATGCCAGAACCACCTCTCAGACGTGCCAGTATCACGTGCCGAACATGCCGGGACGACCTACGGGACAGACCGGAACCACCTGCCTGACATGCCGGAACCACCTGCCGAGCACGCCAGAGCCACCTGCTCCCCTTGCCGGAACCACCTGCCAGACAGGTCAAAATCAACAGCTGGCTGTGCGAGAACCACCTGGGGGACAGTCCGGAATCACCTGCCAGCCATGGCGGAACCACCTCTCAGACGTACCAGAATCACGTGCCGGACAATCTTGAAACACGCACTGGACAGACTGGAACCACCTGCCGGCCAAGCCTGAACCACCTGCAGAGCACGACGGAACCACCTGCCGGACACGCCAAAATCACCTGCCGGCTACGCCACAACCAGTTGGTGAACACTTCGGAATCACCTGCCGCGCTTGCCGGAACCACCTGCCGGTCACGCCAAAATCACCTGCCGGCTACGCCAGAACCACTCGGCAGAGACTCCGGAACCACCTCCAGGACAGACCGGAATCACCTGCCAGACACGCCGGAACCACCTGCTCGACTCGCCAGAACCACCTGCCGGACACGCCAAAATCACATGCCGGCTACGCCACAACCAGTTGGTGAACACTTCGGAATCAACTGCCGGGCTTGCTGGAAGCACCTGCCGGTCACGCCAATATCACCTGCCAGCTACGCCAGAACCGCTTGGCGGACACTCCGGAAACACCTGTCGGGCCTGCCAGAACCACATCTCAGACGTGCCAGAACCATGTGCCCGAGATGCCGGAACCACACCCCGAACAGACTGAAACCACCTGCCAGACGCGCCTGAACCACCTGCCGAGCACACTGGAACCACCTGCTCGACTCGCCGGAACCACCTACCTGACATGCAAAAACCACCGGCCGGGTATGCCAGAACCACTTGGTGGTCACTCCGGAATCATCTGCCAGACATGCCAGAAGCAGCTCTCAGACACACCAGAACAACCTGCCGGAGACGCCAGAAGCACCTGCTGAGCATGCCTGAGCCACCTGCTCGACTCGCAAGAGACACCTGCCAGACACGACAAAATCACCTGCCTGCTACACCAGAAGCACTTGGCAGACAAGCCGGAATCACGTGAAGGGCATGCAGTCACAATCTCTCAGACGTGCCAGAACCTCGTGCCGGACACCCCAGAACACCCTGCCGGACAGACCGGAACCACCTGCCGGACACGCCGGAACCACCGGCGCGACTCGCCGGAACCACCCCCGGACATGCAAAATCACCTGCCGGCTACGCCAGAAACACTTGGCGAACACACCGGAATCACCTGCCGGGCATGTCGGAAGCACCTCTCAGACATGTCAGAACCACGTGCCAAGGACACCGGAAGCACCTGCCGAGCACGCCGGAACCACCTGCTCGACTCGCCAGAACCACCTGCCGCACACGCCAAAATCAGATGCCAGGTATGCCAGAACCACTTTGAGGACACTCCGAAATCATCTGCCGGACATGCCAGAACCAGCTCTCAGACGCACCAGAACCACATGCCGGACACGCCGGAAGCTCCTGCTGAGCATGCCTGAGCCACCTGCTCGACTCGCAAGAAACACCTGCCGGACACGCCAAAATCACCTGCCGAGTACGCCAGAACCACTTGGCGGACACTCCGGAATCACAGGTCGGGCATGCCGGAACCACCTCTCAGACTTGCCAGAACCATGTTCCGGACACGCCGGTACCACCTGCCGAGTATGCCGGAACCACCTGATCCACTCCCGAGGACCACCTGCTGGACACGCCAAAATCACCTGCTGGCTACGCCAGAAGCACTCGGCAGACACTCCGGAATAACCTGCCGGGCATGCCGGAACCAACTCTTAGACATGCCAGAAGGACGTGTCGGACACGCCGGAAACACCTACCGGACAGACCGGAACCACCTGCCAGACATCCCGGAACCACTTGCTGAGCACGCTGGAGCCGCCTGCTCGATAGGCCGGAACCACCTGCCAGACAGGCCAAAATCAACAGCTGGCTATGCTAGAACCACCTGGGGGACAGTCCAGAATCACCTGCCAGCCATGGCGGAACCACCTCTCAGACGTACCAGAACCACGTGCCGGACAATCTGGAAACACGTACTGGACAGGTTGGAACCACCTGCTGGCCACGCCTTAACCACCTGCCGAGCACGACGGAACCACCTGCCGGACACGCCAAAATCACCTGCGGGCTACTCCACAACCACTTGGAGGACTCTCCGGGATGACCTGCCGGGCATGCTGGAACCACCTCTCAGACGCTCCAGAACCATGTGGCAGAGAGTCCAGAATCACCTGTTGGGCATGTGGAACCACCTCTGAGACGTACCAGAACCACCTGCCGGACACGCCAAAATCACCTGCCGGCTACGCCAGAACCACTTGGCGGACACTCCGGAATCACCTGCCGGGCATGCCAGCACAACCTCTCAGAAGTGCCAGAAGCACGTGCCGGACAGGCCGGAACCATCTCCCGGACAGACTGGAACCACAGGAAACACTCGCCGGAACCACCTGCTTGACTCACCGGTCCCACCTGCAGGACAGACCAAAGTCACCTGCCCGCTACACCAGAACCACTTGGGGGACAAGCCGGAATCACGTGAAGGGCATGCCGGCACAACCTCACAGACGTGAAAGAACCTCCTGCCGGACACCTCAGAACCACCTGCCAGACAGACTGCAACCACCTGCCGGACACGCGGGAACCACAGGCTCGACCCGCCGGAACCACTGCCAGACATGCAAAATCACCTGCCGGCTACACCAGAACCACTTGGCAAACACTCTGAAATCACCTGCCGGGCATGCCGGAACCACCTGCTCGACACTCCAGAACCACCTGCCAGTCATGCAAAAATCACCTGCCGGCTTCGCCACAACCAGTTGGTGAACACTTCCCCATCACCTGCCGGGCTTGCTGGAACCACCTGCCGGTCATGTCAAAATCACCTGCCAACTACGCCAGAACCACTTGTCGACACTGCGGAAACACCTGTCGGGCCTGCCAGAACTACATCTCAGACGTGCCAGAACCTTGTGCGTGTGATGCCGGAACGACACCCCGAACAGACGGAGACCACCTGCCAGACCCGCCTGAACCACCTGCCGAGCACGCCGGAGCCACCTGTTCGACTCACCGGAAGCACCTGCCAGACAGGCCAAAATCAACAGCTGGCTATGCGAGAACCATCTGGCGGACAGTCCGGAATCACCTGCCTGGCATGCAGGAACCACCTCTCAGATGTAACGGAACCACGAGCCGGACACGCTGGAACCACGTCCTGGACAGACTGGAACCACCTGCCGAGCACTCCGGAACCACCTGCTCGACTCGCACGACCCACGTGCTGGACACGCCAAAATGAACTTTCGGCTACACCAGAACCACTTACCCGACACTCCAGAATCACCTGCCTGGCATGCCAGAACCACCTCTCACACGTTCCAGAAGCACGTGCCGGACATGCCGGAACGACCGATCGGACAGAACGGAACCACCTGCCAGACACGCCGGAACCACCTGCTGAACACGCCACAGCCACCTGCTCGACTCGCCGGATCCACCGGCCGGACAGGCCAATATCAACTGCTGGCTATGCCAGAACCACCTGGGGGACAGTCCGGAATCACCTGCCAGCCATGGCGGAACCACCTCTCACACGTACAAGAACCACGTGCCGGACAAGCTGGAAACACTTACTGGACAGACTGGAACCACCTGCCGGCCACGCCTGAACCACCTGCCGAGCACGATGGAACCACCTGCCGGACACGCCAAAATCAACTGCGGGGTACACCAGAACCACTTGGAGAACTCTCCGGGATGACCTGCCGGGCATGCTGGAACCACCTCTCAGACGTACCAGAAGCACGTGGCGGACACCCCAGCACCACCTGCCGGACAGACCGCAACCACCTGCCGGACAGGCCGGAACCACCGGCTCGACCCGCCGGAACCACCGCCGGACATGCAAAATCACCTGCCGGCTACGCCAGAACCACTTGGAGAACACTCCGGAATCATCTGCCGGGCATGCCGGAACCACCTCTCAGACATGCCAGAACCACGTGCCAGTGACCCCGGAAGCACCTGCCGAGCACGCCGGAACCACCTGCTCGACTCGCCAGAACCACCTGCCGGACACGCCAAAATCACCTGCCGGCTACGCCACAACCACTCGGCAGGCACTCCGGTATCAGCTGCCGGGCATGCCGGAACCACCTCTCAGAGGTGCCAGAACCACATGCCGGAGAGACTGGAAGCAACTGCCGAACTCGCCGGAAACACCTGCTGTACATGCCGGAACCACCTGCCTGACAGTCCAAAATCATATGGGGGCTTTGCCAAAACCACTTGGTGGACACTCCAGAATCACCTGGAGGGCATGCCGGAACCACGTCGTGGACAGACTGCAAACACCTGCCGGACACGCCAGAACCACCTTCTCGCCTCGCCAGAACCACCTGCCGGACACGCCAAAATCACCTGCCGGCTACGCCACAACCAGTTGGTGAACACTTCGGAATCACCTGCCGCGCTTGCCGGAACCACCTGCCGGTCACGCCAAAATCACCTGCCGGCTACGCCAGAACCACTCAGCAGAGACTCCGGAACCACCTCCAGAACTGACCGGAATCACCTGCCGGACACGCCGGGACCACCTGCTTGACTCGCGAGAACCACCTGCCGGACATGCCAAAATCAACAGCCGGCTACTCCACAACCACTTGTCGGACACTCCAGAATCACCTGCCGGGCATGTTGGAACCACCTCTCAGAGGTGCCACAACAGCATGCTGGAGACCGCGGAAGCACCTGCTGAGAAGGCCGGAAGTTCCTGATCCACTCCACAGAACCACCTGCTGGACACGCCAAAATCACCTGCCGGCTACGCCACAACCAGTTGGTGAACACTTCGGAATCAACTGCCGGGCTTGCTGGAAGCACCTGCCGGTCACGCCAATATCACCTGCCAGCTACGCCAGAACCGCTTGGCGGACACTCCGGAAACACCTGTCGGGCCTGCCAGAACCACATCTCAGACGTGCCAGAACCATGTGCCCGAGATGCCGGAACCACACCCCGAACAGACTGAAACCACCTGCCAGACCCGCCTGAACCACCTGCCGAGCACACTGGAACCACCTGCTCGACTCGCCGGAACCACCTACCTGACACGCAAAAACCACTGGCCGGGTATGCCAGAACCACTTGGTGGTCACTCCGGAATCATCTGCCAGACATGCCAGAAGCAGCTCTCAGACACACCAGAACAACCTGCCGGAGACGCCAGAAGCACCTGCTGAGCATGCCTGAGCCACGTGCTCGATTCGCAAGAAACACCTGCCAGACACGCCAAAATCACCTGCCTGCTACACCAGAAGCACTTGGCAGACAAGCCGGAATCACGTGAAGGGCATGCCGTCACAATCTCTCAGACGTGCCAGAACCTCGTGCCGGACACCCCAGAACACCCTGCCGGACAGACCGGAACCACCTGCCGGACACGCCGGAACAACCGGCGCGACTCGCCGGAACCACCCCCGGACATGCAAAAACACCTGCCGGCTACGCCAGAAACACTTGGCGAACACACCGGAATCACCTGCCGGGCATGTCGGAAGCACCTCTCAGACATGTCAGAACCACGTGCCATGGACACCGGAAGCACCTGCCGAGCACGCCGGAACCACCTGCTCGACTCGCCAGAACCACCTGCCGCACACGCCAAAATCACCTGCCAGGTATGCCAGAACCACTTTGTGGACACTCCGAAATCATCTGCCGGACATGCCAGAACCAGCTCTCAGACACACCAGAACCACATGCCGGACACGCCGGAAGCTCCTGCTGAGCATGCCTGAGACACCTGCTCGACTCGCAAGAAACACCTGCCGGACACGCCAAAATCACCTGCCGAGTACGCCAGAACCACTTGGCGGACACTCCAGAATCACAGGTCGGGCATGCCGGAACCACCTCTCAGACTTGCCAGAACCATGTTCCGGACATGCCGGTACCACCTGCCGAGTATGCCGGAACCACCTGATCCACTCCCGAGGACCCCCTGCTGGACACGCCAGAATCACCTGCTGGCTACGCCAGAACCACTCGGCAGACACTCTGGAATAACCTGCCGGGCATGCCGGAACCGCCTCTTAGACATGCCAGAAGGACGTGTCGGACACGCCGGAAACACCTACCGGACAGACCGGAACCACCTGCCAGACATCCCGGAACCACCTGCCGAGCACGCCGGAGCCGCCTGCTCCTTAGGCTGGAACCACCTGCCAGACAGGCCAAAATCAACAGCTGGCTATGCGAGAACCATCTGGCGGACAGTCCGGAATCCCCTGCCAGGCATGCAGGAACCACCTCTCAGATGTAACGGAACCACGAGCCGGACACTCTGGAACCACGTCCTGTTCAGTCTGTAACCACCTACCGAGCACTCTGGAACCACCTGCTCGACTCGCACGACCCACGTGCTGGACACGCCAAAATGAACTTTCGGCTACACCAGAACCACTTACCCGACACTCCAGAATCACCTGCCTGGCATGCCAGAACCACCTCTCACATGTTCCAGAAGCACGTGCCGGACATGCCGGAACGACCGATCGGACAGAACGGAACCACCTGCCAGACACGCCGGAACCACCTGCTGAACACGCCACAGCCACCTGCTCGACTCGCCGGATCCACCGGCCGGACAGGCCAATATCAACTGCTGGCTATGCCAGAACCACCTGGGGGACAGTCCGGAATCACCTGCCAGCCATGGCGGAACCACCTCTCAGACGTACAAGAACCACGTGCCGGACAAGCTGGAAACACTTACTGGACAGACTGGAACCACCTGCCGGCCACGCCTGAACCACCTGCCGAGCACGACGGAACCACGTGCTGGACACGCCAGAATCACCTGCGGGGTACACCAGAACCACTTGGAGAACTCTCCGGGATGACCTGCCGGGCATGCTGGAACCACCTCTCAGACGTACCAGAAGCACGTGGCGGACACCCCAGCACCACCTGCCGGACAGACCGCAACCACCTGCCGGACACGCCGCAACCATCGGCTCGACCCGCCAGAGCCACCGCCGGACATGCAAACTCACCTGCCGGCTACGCCAGAACCACTTGGCGAACTCTCCGGAATCACCTGCCGGGCATGCCGGAACCACCTCTCAGACATGCCAGAACCACGTGCCAATGACCCCGGAAGCACCTGCCGAGTACGCCGGAACCACCTGCTCGACTCGCCAGAACCACCTGCCGGACACGCCAAAATCACCTGCCGGCTACGCCACAACCACTCGGCAGGCACTCCGGTATCAGCTGCCGGGCATGCCGGAACCACCTCTCAGAGGTGCCAGAACCACATGCCGGAGAGACTGGAAGCAACTGCTGAACTCGCCGGAAACACCTGCTGGACATGCCGGAACCACCTGCCTGACAGTCCAAAATCATATGCCGGCTATGCCAAAACTACTTGGTGGATGCTCCAGAATCACCTGGAGGGCATGCCGGAACCACGTCATGGACAGACTGCAAACACCTGCCGGACACGCCAGAACCACCTTCTCGACTCGCCAGAACCACCTGCCGGACACGCCAAAATCACCTGCCGGCTACGCCACAACCAGTTGGTGAACACTTCGGAATCACCTGACGCGCTTGCCAGAACCACCTGCCGGTCACGCCAAAATCACCTGCCGGCTACGCCAGAACCGCTCGGCAGAGACTTCGGAACCACTTCTAGGACAGACAGGAATCACCTGCCGGACACGCCGGAACCACTCGGCAGAGACTCCGGAACCACCTCCAGGACAGACCAGAATCACCTGCCGGACACGCCGGAACCACCTGCTCGACTCGCCAGAACCACCTGCCGCACACGCCAAAATCACCTGCCAGGTATGCCAGAACCACTTTGTGGACACTCCGAAATCATCTGCCGGACATGCCAGAACCAGCTCTCAGACACACCAGAACCACAAGCCGGACACGCCGGAAACACCTACCGGACAGACCGGAACCACCTGCCAGACATCCCGGAACCACCTGCCGAGCACACCGGAGCCGCCTGCTCGATAGGCCGGAACCACCTGCCAGACAGGCCAAAATCAACAGCTGGCTATGCTAGAACCACCTGGCGGACAGTCCAAAATCACCTGCCTGGCATGCAGGAACCACCTCTCAGACGTAACAGAACCACGTTCCGGACACGCTGGAACCACATCCTGGACAGACTGGAACCACCTGCCGAGCACTCCGGAACCACCTGCTCGACTCGCACGACCCACGTGCTGGACACGCCAAAATGAACTTTCGGCTACACCAGAACCACTTACCCGACACTCCAGAATCCCCTGCCTGGCATGCCAGAACCACCTCTCACACGTTCCAGAAGCACGTGCCGGACATGCCGGAACGACCGATCGGACAGAACGGAACCACCTGCCAGACACGCCGGAACCACCTGCTGAACACGCCACAGCCACCTGCTCGACTCGCCGGATCCACCGGCCGGACAGGCCAATATCAACTGCTGGCTATGCCAGAACCACCTGGGGGACAGTCCGGAATCACCTGCCAGCCATGGCGGAACCACCTCTCACACGTACAAGAACCACGTGCCGGACAAGCTGGAAACACTTACTGGACAGACTGGAACCACCTGCCGGCCACGCCTGAACCACCTGCCGAGCACGATGGAACCACCTGCCGGACACGCCAAAATCAACTGCGGGGTACACCAGAACCACTTGGAGAACTCTCCGGGATGACCTGCCGGGCATGCTGGAACCACCTCTCAGACGTACCAGAAGCACGTGGCGGACACCCCAGCACCACCTGCCGGACAGACCGCAACCACCTGCCGGACAGGCCGGAACCACCGGCTCGACCCGCCGGAACCACCGCCGGACATGCAAAATCACCTGCCGGCTACGCCAGAACCACTTGGAGAACACTCCGGAATCATCTGCCGGGCATGCCGGAACCACCTCTCAGACATGCCAGAACCACGTGCCAGTGACCCCGGAAGCACCTGCCGAGCACGCCGGAACCACCTGCTCGACTCGCCAGAACCACCTGCCGGACACGCCAAAATCACCTGCCGGCTACGCCACAACCACTCGGCAGGCACTCCGGTATCAGCTGCCGGGCATGCCGGAACCACCTCTCAGAGGTGCCAGAACCACATGCCGGAGAGACTGGAAGCAACTGCCGAACTCGCCGGAAACACCTGCTGTACATGCCGGAACCACCTGCCTGACAGTCCAAAATCATATGGGGGCTTTGCCAAAACCACTTGGTGGACACTCCAGAATCACCTGGAGGGCATGCCGGAACCACGTCGTGGACAGACTGCAAACACCTGCCGGACACGCCAGAACCACCTTCTCGCCTCGCCAGAACCACCTGCCGGACACGCCAAAATCACCTGCCGGCTACGCCACAACCAGTTGGTGAACACTTCGGAATCACCTGCCGCGCTTGCCGGAACCACCTGCCGGTCACGCCAAAATCACCTGCCGGCTACGCCAGAACCACTCAGCAGAGACTCCGGAACCACCTCCAGAACTGACCGGAATCACCTGCCGGACACGCCGGGACCACCTGCTTGACTCGCGAGAACCACCTGCCGGACATGCCAAAATCAACAGCCGGCTACTCCACAACCACTTGTCGGACACTCCAGAATCACCTGCCGGGCATGTTGGAACCACCTCTCAGAGGTGCCACAACAGCATGCTGGAGACCGCGGAAGCACCTGCTGAGAAGGCCGGAAGTTCCTGATCCACTCCACAGAACCACCTGCTGGACACGCCAAAATCACCTGCCGGCTACGCCACAACCAGTTGGTGAACACTTCGGAATCAACTGCCGGGCTTGCTGGAAGCACCTGCCGGTCACGCCAATATCACCTGCCAGCTACGCCAGAACCGCTTGGCGGACACTCCGGAAACACCTGTCGGGCCTGCCAGAACCACATCTCAGACGTGCCAGAACCATGTGCCCGAGATGCCGGAACCACACCCCGAACAGACTGAAACCACCTGCCAGACCCGCCTGAACCACCTGCCGAGCACACTGGAACCACCTGCTCGACTCGCCGGAACCACCTACCTGACACGCAAAAACCACCGGCCGGGTATGCCAGAACCACTTGGTGGTCACTCCGGAATCATCTGCCAGACATGCCAGAAGCAGCTCTCAGACACACCAGAACAACCTGCCGGAGACGCCAGAAGCACCTGCTGAGCATGCCTGAGCCACGTGCTCGATTCGCAAGAAACACCTGCCAGACACGCCAAAATCACCTGCCTGCTACACCAGAAGCACTTGGCAGACAAGCCGGAATCACGTGAAGGGCATGCCGTCACAATCTCTCAGACGTGCCAGAACCTCGTGCCGGACACCCCAGAACACCCTGCCGGACAGACCGGAACCACCTGCCGGACACGCCGGAACAACCGGCGCGACTCGCCGGAACCACCCCCGGACATGCAAAAACACCTGCCGGCTACGCCAGAAACACTTGGCGAACACACCGGAATCACCTGCCGGGCATGTCGGAAGCACCTCTCAGACATGTCAGAACCACGTGCCAAGGACACCGGAAGCACCTGCCGAGCACGCCGGAACCACCTGCTCGACTCGCCAGAACCACCTGCCGCACACGCCAAAATCACCTGCCAGGTATGCCAGAACCACTTTGTGGACACTCCGAAATCATCTGCCGGACATGCCAGAACCAGCTCTCAGACACACCAGAACCACATGCCGGACACGCCGGAAGCTCCTGCTGAGCATGCCTGAGACACCTGCTCGACTCGCAAGAAACACCTGCCGGACACGCCAAAATCACCTGCCGAGTACGCCAGAACCACTTGGCGGACACTCCAGAATCACAGGTCGGGCATGCCGGAACCACCTCTCAGACTTGCCAGAACCATGTTCCGGACATGCCGGTACCACCTGCCGAGTATGCCGGAACCACCTGATCCACTCCCGAGGACCCCCTGCTGGACACGCCAGAATCACCTGCTGGCTACGCCAGAACCACTCGGCAGACACTCTGGAATAACCTGCCGGGCATGCCGGAACCGCCTCTTAGACATGCCAGAAGGACGTGTCGGACACGCCGGAAACACCTACCGGACAGACCGGAACCACCTGCCAGACATCCCGGAACCACCTGCCGAGCACGCCGGAGCCGCCTGCTCCTTAGGCTGGAACCACCTGCCAGACAGGCCAAAATCAACAGCTGGCTATGCGAGAACCATCTGGCGGACAGTCCGGAATCCCCTGCCAGGCATGCAGGAACCACCTCTCAGATGTAACGGAACCACGAGCCGGACACTCTGGAACCACGTCCTGTTCAGTCTGTAACCACCTACCGAGCACTCTGGAACCACCTGCTCGACTCGCACGACCCACGTGCTGGACACGCCAAAATGAACTTTCGGCTACACCAGAACCACTTACCCGACACTCCAGAATCACCTGCCTGGCATGCCAGAACCACCTCTCACATGTTCCAGAAGCACGTGCCGGACATGCCGGAACGACCGATCGGACAGAACGGAACCACCTGCCAGACACGCCGGAACCACCTGCTGAACACGCCACAGCCACCTGCTCGACTCGCCGGATCCACCGGCCGGACAGGCCAATATCAACTGCTGGCTATGCCAGAACCACCTGGGGGACAGTCCGGAATCACCTGCCAGCCATGGCGGAACCACCTCTCAGACGTACAAGAACCACGTGCCGGACAAGCTGGAAACACTTACTGGACAGACTGGAACCACCTGCCGGCCACGCCTGAACCACCTGCCGAGCACGACGGAACCACGTGCTGGACACGCCAGAATCACCTGCGGGGTACACCAGAACCACTTGGAGAACTCTCCGGGATGACCTGCCGGGCATGCTGGAACCACCTCTCAGACGTACCAGAAGCACGTGGCGGACACCCCAGCACCACCTGCCGGACAGACCGCAACCACCTGCCGGACACGCCGCAACCATCGGCTCGACCCGCCAGAGCCACCGCCGGACATGCAAACTCACCTGCCGGCTACGCCAGAACCACTTGGCGAACTCTCCGGAATCACCTGCCGGGCATGCCGGAACCACCTCTCAGACATGCCAGAACCACGTGCCAATGACCCCGGAAGCACCTGCCGAGTACGCCGGAACCACCTGCTCGACTCGCCAGAACCACCTGCCGGACACGCCAAAATCACCTGCCGGCTACGCCACAACCACTCGGCAGGCACTCCGGTATCAGCTGCCGGGCATGCCGGAACCACCTCTCAGAGGTGCCAGAACCACATGCCGGAGAGACTGGAAGCAACTGCCGAACTCGCCGGAAACACCTGCTGGACATGCCGGAACCACCTGCCTGACAGTCCAAAATCATATGCCGGCTATGCCAAAACTACTTGGTGGATGCTCCAGAATCACCTGGAGGGCATGCCGGAACCACGTCATGGACAGACTGCAAACACCTGCCGGACACGCCAGAACCACCTTCTCGACTCGCCAGAACCACCTGCCGGACACGCCAAAATCACCTGCCGGCTACGCCACAACCAGTTGGTGAACACTTCGGAATCACCTGACGCGCTTGCCAGAACCACCTGCCGGTCACGCCAAAATCACCTGCCGGCTACGCCAGAACCGCTCGGCAGAGACTTCGGAACCACTTCTAGGACAGACAGGAATCACCTGCCGGACACGCCGGAACCACTCGGCAGAGACTCCGGAACCACCTCCAGGACAGACCAGAATCACCTGCCGGACACGCCGGAACCACCTGCTCGACTCGCCAGAACCACCTGCCGCACACGCCAAAATCACCTGCCAGGTATGCCAGAACCACTTTGTGGACACTCCGAAATCATCTGCCGGACATGCCAGAACCAGCTCTCAGACACACCAGAACCACAAGCCGGACACGCCGGAAACACCTACCGGACAGACCGGAACCACCTGCCAGACATCCCGGAACCACCTGCCGAGCACACCGGAGCCGCCTGCTCGATAGGCCGGAACCACCTGCCAGACAGGCCAAAATCAACAGCTGGCTATGCTAGAACCACCTGGCGGACAGTCCAAAATCACCTGCCTGGCATGCAGGAACCACCTCTCAGACGTAACAGAACCACGTTCCGGACACGCTGGAACCACATCCTGGACAGACTGGAACCACCTGTCGAGCTCGACGGAACCACCTGCTCGACTGGCAGGACAATAGTGTAGGACACGCCAAAAGGAACTGCCGGCTACACCAGAACCACTTAACCGACACTCCAGAATCACCTGCCTGGCATGCCAGAACCACCTCTCAGACGTGCCAGTATCACGTGCCGAACATGCCGGGACGACCTACGGGACAGACCGGAACCACCTGCCTGACATGCCGGAACCACCTGCCGAGCACGCCAGAGCCACCTGCTCCCCTTGCCGGAACCACCTGCCAGACAGGTCAAAATCAACAGCTGGCTGTGCGAGAACCACCTGGGGGACAGTCCGGAATCACCTGCCAGCCATGGCGGAACCACCTCTCAGACGTACCAGAATCACGTGCCGGACAATCTTGAAACACGCACTGGACAGACTGGAACCACCTGCCGGCCAAGCCTGAACCACCTGCAGAGCACGACGGAACCACCTGCCGGACACGCCAAAATCACCTGCCGGCTACGCCACAACCAGTTGGTGAACACTTCGGAATCACCTGCCGCGCTTGCCGGAACCACCTGCCGGTCACGCCAAAATCACCTGCCGGCTACGCCAGAACCACTCGGCAGAGACTCCGGAAGCACCTCCAGGACAGACCGGAATCACCTGCCAGACACGCTGGAACCACCTGCTCGACTCGCCAGAACCACCTGCCGGACACGCCAAAATCACATGCCGGCTACGCCACAACCAGTTGGTGAACACTTCGGAATCAACTGCCGGGCTTGCTGGAAGCACCTGCCGGTCACGCCAATATCACCTGCCAGCTACGCCAGAACCGCTTGGCGGACACTCCGGAAACACCTGTCGGGCCTGCCAGAACCACATCTCAGACGTGCCAGAACCATGTGCCCGAGATGCCGGAACCACACCCCGAACAGACTGAAACCACCTGCCAGACGCGCCTGAACCACCTGCCGAGCACACTGGAACCACCTGCTCGACTCGCCGGAACCACCTACCTGACACGCAAAAACCACCGGCCGGGTATGCCAGAACCACTTGGTGGTCACTCCGGAATCATCTGCCAGACATGCCAGAAGCAGCTCTCAGACACACCAGAACAACCTGCCGGAGACGCCAGAAGCACCTGCTGAGCATGCCTGAGCCACCTGCTCGACTCGCAAGAGACACCTGCCAGACACGACAAAATCACCTGCCTGCTACACCAGAAGCACTTGGCAGACAAGCCGGAATCACGTGAAGGGCATGCAGTCACAATCTCTCAGACGTGCCAGAACCTCGTGCCGGACACCCCAGAACACCCTGCCGGACAGACCGGAACCACCTGCCGGACACGCCGGAACCACCGGCGCGACTCGCCGGAACCACCCCCGGACATGCAAAATCACCTGCCGGCTACGCCAGAAACACTTGGCGAACACACCGGAATCACCTGCCGGGCATGTCGGAAGCACCTCTCAGACATGTCAGAACCACGTGCCAAGGACACCGGAAGCACCTGCCGAGCACGCCGGAACCACCTGCTCGACTCGCCAGAACCACCTGCCGCACACGCCAAAATCAGATGCCAGGTATGCCAGAACCACTTTGAGGACACTCCGAAATCATCTGCCGGACATGCCAGAACCAGCTCTCAGACACACCAGAACCACATGCCGGACACGCCGGAAGCTCCTGCTGAGCATGCCTGAGCCACCTGCTCGACTCGCAAGAAACACCTGCCGGACACGCCAAAATCACCTGCCGAGTACGCCAGAACCACTTGGCGGACACTCCGGAATCACAGGTCGGGCATGCCGGAACCACCTCTCAGACTTGCCAGAACCATGGTCCGGACACGCCGGTACCACCTGCCGAGTATGCCGGAACCACCTGATCCACTCCCGAGGACCACCTGCTGGACACGCCAAAATCACCTGCTGGCTACGCCAGAAGCACTCGGCAGACACTCCGGAATAACCTGCCGGGCATGCCGGAACCAACTCTTAGACATGCCAGAAGGACGTGTCGGACACGCCGGAAACACCTACCGGACAGACCGGAACCACCTGCCAGACATCCCGGAACCACTTGCTGAGCACGCTGGAGCCGCCTGCTCGATAGGCCGGAACCACCTGCCAGACAGGCCAAAATCAACAGCTGGCTATGCTAGAACCACCTGGGGGACAGTCCAGAATCACCTGCCAGCCATGGCGGAACCACCTCTCAGACGTACCAGAACCACGTGCCGGACAATCTGGAAACACGTACTGGACAGGTTGGAACCACCTGCTGGCCACGCCTTAACCACCTGCCGAGCACGACGGAACCACCTGCCGGACACGCCAAAATCACCTGCGGGCTACTCCACAACCACTTGGAGGACTCTCCGGGATGACCTGCCGGGCATGCTGGAACCACCTCTCAGACGCTCCAGAACCATGTGGCAGAGAGTCCAGAATCACCTGTTGGGCATGTGGAACCACCTCTGAGACGTACCAGAACCACCTGCCGGACACGCCAAAATCACCTGCCGGCTACGCCAGAACCACTTGGCGGACACTCCGGAATCACCTGCCGGGCATGCCAGCACAACCTCTCAGAAGTGCCAGAAGCACGTGCCGGACAGGCCGGAACCATCTCCCGGACAGACTGGAACCACAGGAAACACTCGCCGGAACCACCTGCTTGACTCACCGGTCCCACCTGCAGGACAGACCAAAGTCACCTGCCCGCTACACCAGAACCACTTGGGGGACAAGCCGGAATCACGTGAAGGGCATGCCGGCACAACCTCACAGACGTGAAAGAACCTCCTGCCGGACACCTCAGAACCACCTGCCAGACAGACTGCAACCACCTGCCGGACACGCGGGAACCACAGGCTCGACCCGCCGGAACCACTGCCAGACATGCAAAATCACCTGCCGGCTACACCAGAACCACTTGGCAAACACTCTGAAATCACCTGCCGGGCATGCCGGAACCACCTGCTCGACACTCCAGAACCACCTGCCAGTCATGCAAAAATCACCTGCCGGCTTCGCCACAACCAGTTGGTGAACACTTCCCCATCACCTGCCGGGCTTGCTGGAACCACCTGCCGGTCATGTCAAAATCACCTGCCAACTACGCCAGAACCACTTGTCGACACTGCGGAAACACCTGTCGGGCCTGCCAGAACTACATCTCAGACGTGCCAGAACCTTGTGCGTGTGATGCCGGAACCACACCCCGAACAGACGGAGACCACCTGCCAGACCCGCCTGAACCACCTGCCGAGCACGCCGGAGCCACCTGTTCGACTCACCGGAAGCACCTGCCAGACAGGCCAAAATCAACAGCTGGCTATGCGAGAACCATCTGGCGGACAGTCCGGAATCACCTGCCTGGCATGCAGGAACCACCTCTCAGATGTAACGGAACCACGAGCCGGACACGCTGGAACCACGTCCTGGACAGACTGGAACCACCTGCCGAGCACTCCGGAACCACCTGCTCGACTCGCACGACCCACGTGCTGGACACGCCAAAATGAACTTTCGGCTACACCAGAACCACTTACCCGACACTCCAGAATCACCTGCCTGGCATGCCAGAACCACCTCTCACACGTTCCAGAAGCACGTGGCGGACATGCCGGAACGACCGATCGGACAGAACGGAACCACCTGCCAGACACGCCGGAACCACCTGCTGAACACGCCACAGCCACCTGCTCGACTCGCCGGATCCACCGGCCGGACAGGCCAATATCAACTGCTGGCTATGCCAGAACCACCTGGGGGACAGTCCGGAATCACCTGCCAGCCATGGCGGAACCACCTCTCACACGTACAAGAACCACGTGCCGGACAAGCTGGAAACACTTACTGGACTGACTGGAACCACCTGCCGGCCACGCCTGAACCACCTGCCGAGCACGATGGAACCACCTGCCGGACACGCCAAAATCAACTGCGGGGTACACCAGAACCACTTGGAGAACTCTCCGGGATGACCTGCCGGGCATGCTGGAACCACCTCTCAGACGTACCAGAAGCACGTGGCGGACACCCCAGCACCACCTGCCGGACAGACCGCAACCACCTGCCGGACAGGCCGGAACCACCGGCTCGACCCGCCGGAACCACCGCCGGACATGCAAAATCACCTGCCGGCTACGCCAGAACCACTTGGAGAACACTCCGGAATCATCTGCCGGGCATGCCGGAACCACCTCTCAGACATGCCAGAACCACGTGCCAGTGACCCCGGAAGCACCTGCCGAGCACGCCGGAACCACCTGCTCGACTCGCCAGAACCACCTGCCGGACACGCCAAAATCACCTGCCGGCTACGCCACAACCACTCGGCAGGCACTCCGGTATCAGCTGCCGGGCATGCCGGAACCACCTCTCAGAGGTGCCAGAACCACATGCCGGAGAGACTGGAAGCAACTGCCGAACTCGCCGGAAACACCTGCTGTACATGCCGGAACCACCTGCCTGACAGTCCAAATTCATATGGGGGCTTTGCCAAAACCACTTGGTGGACACTCCAGAATCACCTGGAGGGCATGCCGGAACCACGTCGTGGACAGACTGCAAACACCTGCCGGACACGCCAGAACCACCTTCTCGACTCGCCAGAACCACCTGCCGGACACGCCAAAATCACCTGCCGGCTACGCCACAACCAGTTGGTGAACACTTCGGAATCACCTGCCGCGCTTGCCGGAACCACCTGCCGGTCACGCCAAAATCACCTGCCGGCTACGCCAGAACCACTCAGCAGAGACTCCGGAACCACCTCCAGAACTGACCGGAATCACCTGCCGGACACGCCGGGACCACCTGCTTGACTCGCGAGAACCACCTGCCGGACATGCCAAAATCAACAGCCGGCTACTCCACAACCACTTGTCGGACACTCCAGAATCACCTGCCGGGCATGTTGGAACCACCTCTCAGAGGTGCCACAACAGCATGCTGGAGACCGTGGAAGCACCTGCTGAGAAGGCCGGAAGTTCCTGATCCACTCCACAGAACCACCTGCTGGACACGCCAAAATCACCTGCCGGCTACGCCACAACCAGTTGGTGAACACTTCGGAATCAACTGCCGGGCTTGCTGGAAGCACCTGCCGGTCACGCCAATATCACCTGCCAGCTACGCCAGAACCGCTTGGCGGACACTCCGGAAACACCTGTCGGGCCTGCCAGAACCACATCTCAGACGTGCCAGAACCATGTGCCCGAGATGCCGGAACCACACCCCGAACAGACTGAAACCACCTGCCAGACCCGCCTGAACCACCTGCCGAGCACACTGGAACCACCTGCTCGACTCGCCGGAACCACCTACCTGACACGCAAAAACCACCGGCCGGGTATGCCAGAACCACTTGGTGGTCACTCCGGAATCATCTGCCAGACATGCCAGAAGCAGCTCTCAGACACACCAGAACAACCTGCCGGAGACGCCAGAAGCACCTGCTGAGCATGCCTGAGCCACGTGCTCGATTCGCAAGAAACACCTGCCAGACACGCCAAAATCACCTGCCTGCTACACCAGAAGCACTTGGCAGACAAGCCGGAATCACGTGAAGGGCATGCCGTCACAATCTCTCAGACGTGCCAGAACCTCGTGCCGGACACCCCAGAACACCCTGCCGGACAGACCGGAACCACCTGCCGGACACGCCGGAACAACCGGCGCGACTCGCCGGAACCACCCCCGGACATGCAAAAACACCTGCCGGCTACGCCAGAAACACTTGGCGAACACACCGGAATCACCTGCCGGGCATGTCGGAAGCACCTCTCAGACATGTCAGAACCACGTGCCAAGGACACCGGAAGCACCTGCCGAGCACGCCGGAACCACCTGCTCGACTCGCCAGAACCACCTGCCGCACACGCCAAAATCACCTGCCAGGTATGCCAGAACCACTTTGTGGACACTCCGAAATCATCTGCCGGACATGCCAGAACCAGCTCTCAGACACACCAGAACCACATGCCGGACACGCCGGAAGCTCCTGCTGAGCATGCCTGAGACACCTGCTCGACTCGCAAGAAACACCTGCCGGACACGCCAAAATCACCTGCCGAGTACGCCAGAACCACTTGGCGGACACTCCAGAATCACAGGTCGGGCATGCCGGAACCACCTCTCAGACTTGCCAGAACCATGTTCCGGACATGCCGGTACCACCTGCCGAGTATGCCGGAACCACCTGATCCACTCCCGAGGACCCCCTGCTGGACACGCCAGAATCACCTGCTGGCTACGCCAGAACCACTCGGCAGACACTCTGGAATAACCTGCCGGGCATGCCGGAACCGCCTCTTAGACATGCCAGAAGGACGTGTCGGACACGCCGGAAACACCTACCGGACAGACCGGAACCACCTGCCAGACATCCCGGAACCACCTGCCGAGCACGCCGGAGCCGCCTGCTCCTTAGGCTGGAACCACCTGCCAGACAGGCCAAAATCAACAGCTGGCTATGCGAGAACCATCTGGCGGACAGTCCGGAATCCCCTGCCAGGCATGCAGGAACCACCTCTCAGATGTAACGGAACCACGAGCCGGACACTCTGGAACCACGTCCTGTTCAGTCTGTAACCACCTACCGAGCACTCTGGAACCACCTGCTCGACTCGCACGACCCACGTGCTGGACACGCCAAAATGAACTTTCGGCTACACCAGAACCACTTACCCGACACTCCAGAATCACCTGCCTGGCATGCCAGAACCACCTCTCACACGTTCCAGAAGCACGTGCCGGACATGCCGGAACGACCTATCGGACAGAACGGAACCACCTGCCAGACACGCCGGAACCACCTGCTGAACACGCCACAGCCACCTGCTCGACTCGCCGGATCCACCGGCCGGACAGGCCAATATCAACTGCTGGCTATGCCAGAACCACCTGGGGGACAGTCCGGAATCACCTGCCAGCCATGGCGGAACCACCTCTCAGACGTACAAGAACCACGTGCCGGACAAGCTGGAAACACTTACTGGACAGACTGGAACCACCTGCCGGCCACGCCTGAACCACCTGCCGAGCACGACGGAACCACCTGCTGGACACGCGAGAATCACCTGCGGGGTACACCAGAACCACTTGGAGAACTCTCCGGGATGACCTGCCGGGCATGCTGGAACCACCTCTCAGACGTACCAGAAGCACGTGGCGGACACCCCAGCACCACCTGCCGGACAGACCGCAACCACCTGCCGGACACGCCGCAACCATCGGCTCGACCCGCCGGAGCCACCGCCAGACATGCAAACTCACCTGCCAGCTACGCCAGAACCACTTGGCGAACTCTCCGGAATCACCTGCCGGGCATGCCGGAACCACCTCTCAGACATGCCAGAACCACGTGCCAATGACCCCGGAAGCACCTGCCGAGCACGCCGGAACCACCTGCTCGACTCGCCAGAACCACCTGCCGGACACGCCAAAATCACCTGCCGGCTACGCCACAACCACTCGGCAGGCACTCCGGTATCAGCTGCCGGGCATGCCGGAACCACCTCTCAGAGGTGCCAGAACCACATGCCGGAGAGACTGGAAGCAAGTGCCAAGCTCGCCGGACACACCTGCTGGACATGCCGGAACCACCTGCCTGACAGTCCAAAATCATATGCCGGCTATGCCAAAACCACTTGGTGGACACTCCAGAATCACCTGGAGGGCATGCCGGAACCACGTCATGGACAGACTGCAAACACCTGCCGGACACGCCGGAACCACCTTCTCGACTCGCCAGAACCACCTGCCGGACACGCCAAAATCACCTGCCGGCTACGCCAGAACCACTCAGCAGAGACTCCGGAACCACGTCCAGGACAGACCGGAATCACCTGCCGGACACGCCGGGACCACCTGCTTGACTCGCCAGAACCACCTGCCGGACACGCCAAAATCACCAGCCGGCTACTCCACAACCACTTGTCGGACACTCCAGAATCACCTGCCGGGCATGTTGGAACCACCTCTCAGAGGTGCCTCAACAACATGCTGGAGACTGCGGAAGCACCTGCTGAGAAGGCCGGAAGTTCCTGATCCACTCCACAGAACCACCTGCTGGACACGCCAAAATCACCTGCCGGCTACGCCACAACCAGTTGGTGAACACTTCGGAATCAACTGCCGGGCTTGCTGGAAGCACCTGCCGGTCACGCCAATATCACCTGCCGGCTACGCCACAACCACTCGGCAGGCACTCCGGTATCAGCTGCCGGGCATGCCGGAACCACCTCTCAGAGGTGCCAGAACCACATGCCGGAGAGACTGGAAGCAACTGCCGAACTCGCCGGAAACACCTGCTGGACATGCCGGAACCACCTGCCTGACAGTCCAAAATCATATGCCGGCTATGCCAAAACTACTTGGTGGATGCTCCAGAATCACCTGGAGGGCATGCCGGAACCACGTCATGGACAGACTGCAAACACCTGCCGGACACGCCAGAACCACCTTCTCGACTCTCCAGAACCACCTGCCGGACACGCCAAAATCACCTGCCGGCTACGCCACAACCAGTTGGTGAACACTTCGGAATCACCTGCCGCGCTTGCCGGAACCACCTGCCGGTCACGCCAAAATCACCTGCTGGCTACGCCAGAACCACTCGGCAGAGACTCCGGAACCACCTCCAGGACAGACCGGAATCACCTGCCGCACACGCCGGAACCACCTGCTCGACTCGCCAGAACCACCTGCCGGACACGCCAAAATCACCTGCCGGCTACGCCAGAAGCACTCGGCAGAGACTCCGGAACCACCTCCAGGACAGACCTTAATCACCTGCCGGACACGCCGGAACCACCTGCTCGACTCGCCAGAACCACCTGCCGGACACGCCAAAATCACCTGCCGGCTACGCCACAACCAGTTGGTGAACACTTCGGAATCAACTACCGGGCTTGCTGGAAGCACCTGCCGGTCACGCCAATATCACCTGCCAGCTACGCCAGAACCGCTTGGCCGACACTGCGGAAACACCTGTCGGGCCTGATAGAACCACATCTCAGACGTGCCAGAACCATGTGCCCGAGATGCCGGAACCGCACCCCGAACAGACTGAAACCACCTGCCAGACCCGCCTGAACCACCTGCCGAACACACTGGAACCACCTGCTCGACTCGCCGGAACCACCTACCTGACACGCAAGAACCACCGGCCGGGTATGCCAGAACCACTTGGTGGTCACTCCGGAATCATCTGCCAGACATGCCAGAAGCAGCTCTCAGACACACCAGAACAACCTGCCGGAGACACCAGAAGCACCTGCTGAGCATGCCTGAGCCACCTGCTCGACTCGCAAGAAACACCTGCCACACACGCCAAAATCACCTGCCTGCTACACCAGAAGCACTTGGCAGACAAGCCGGAATCACGTGAAGGGCATGCCGTCACAATCTCTCAGACGTGCCAGAACCTCGTGCCGGACACCCCAGAACACCCTGCCGGACAGACCGGAACAACCTGCCGGACACGCCGGAACCACCGGCGCGACTCGCCGGAACCACCCCCGGACATGCAAAATCACCTGCCGGCTACGCCAGAAACACTTGGCGAACACACCGGAATCACATGCCGGGCATGTCGGAAGCACCTCTCAGACATGTCAGAACCACGTGCCAAGGACACCGGAAGCACCTGCCGAGCATGCCGGAACCACCTGCTCGACTCGCCAGAACCACCTGCCAGTCATGCAAAAATCACCTGCCGGCTTCGCCACAACCAGTTGGTGAACACTTCCCCATCACCTGCCGGGCTTGCTGGAACCACCTGCCGGTCATGTCAAAATCACCTGCCAACTACGCCAGAACCACTTGTCGACACTGCGGAAACACCTGTCGGGCCGGCCAGAACTACATCTCAGACGTGCCAGAACCTTGTGCGTGTGATGCCGGAACCACACCCCGAACAGACGGAGACCACCTGCCGGACCTGCCTGAACCACCTGCCGAGCACGCCGGAGCCACCTGTTCGACTCACCGGAAGCAACTGCCAGACAGGCCAAAATCAACAGCTGGCTATGCGAGAACCATCTGGCGGACAGTCCGGAATCACCTGCCGGGCATGCAGGAACCACCTCTCAGATGTAATGGAACCACGAGCCGGACACGCTGGAACCACGTCCTGCACAGACTGGAACCACCTGCCGAGCACTCCGGAACCACCTGCTCGACTCGCACGACCCACGTGCTGGACACGCCAAAATGAACTTTCGGCTACACCAGAACCACTTACCCGACACTCCAGAATCACCTGCCTGGCATGCCAGAACCACCTCTCACACGTTCCAGAAGCACGTGCCGGACATGCCGGAACGACCTACGGGACAGACCGGAACCACCAGCCAGACACGCCGGAACCACCTGCTGAACACGCCACAGCCACCTGCTCGACTCGGCGGATCCACCGGCCGGACAGGCCAATATCAACTACCTGCTATGCCAGAACCACCTGGGGGACAGTCCGGAATCACCTGCCAGCCATGGCGGAACCACCTCTCAAACGTACAAGAACCACGTGCCGGACAAGCTGGAAACACTTACTGGACAGACTGGAACCACCTGCCGGCCACGCCTGAACCACCTGCCGAGCACCATGGAACCACCTGCCGGACACGCCAAAATCACCTGCGGGCTACACCAGAACCACATGGAGAACTCTCCGGGATGACCTGCCGGGCATGCTGGAACCACATCTCAGACGTACCTGAAGCACGTGGCGGACACCCCAGCACCACCTGCCGGACAGGCCGCCACCACCTGCCGGACAGGCCGGAACCACCGGCTCGACCCGCCGGAACCACCGCCGGACATGCAAAATCACCTGCCGGCTACGCCAGAACCACTTGGCGAACACTCCGGAATCACCTGCCGGGCATGCCGGAACCACCTCTCAGACATGCCAGAACCACGTGCCAATGACCCCGGAAGCACCTGCCGAGCATGCCGGAACCACCTGCTCGGCTCGCCAGAACCACCTGCCGGACACGCCAAAATCACCTGCCGGCTACGCCGCAACCACTCGGCAGGCACTCCGGTATCAGCTGCCGGGCATGCCGGAACCACCTCTCAGAGGTGCCAGAACCACATGCCGGAGAGACTGGAAGCAACTGCCGAACTCGCCGGAAACACCTGCTGGACATGCCGGAACCACCTGCCTGACAGTCCAAAATCATATGCCGGCTATGCCAAAACCACTTGGTGGACACTCCAGAATCACCTGGAGGGCATGCCGGAACCACGTCATGGACAGACTGCAAACACCTGCCGGACACGCCAGAACCACCTTCTCGACTCACCAGAACCACCTGCCGGACACGCCAAAATCACCTGCCGGCTACGCCACAACCAGTTGGTGAACACTTCGGAATCACCTGCCGCGCTTGCCGGAACCACCTGCCGGTCACGGCAAAATCACCTGCCGGCTACGCCAGAAGCACTCGGCTGAGACTCCGGAACCAACTCCAGGACAGACCGGAATCACCTGACGGACACGCCGGGACCACCTGCTTGACTCGCGAGAACCACCAGCCGGACACGCCAAAATCACCAGCCGGCTACTCCACAACCACTTGTCGGACACTCCAGAATCACCTGCCGGGCATGTTGGAACCACCTCTCAGAGGTGCCACAACAACATGCTGGAGACTTTGGAAGCACCTGCTGAGAAGGCCAGAAGTTCCTGATCCACTCCACAGAACCACCTGCTGGAAACGCCAAAATCACCTGCCGGCTACGCCACAACCAGTTGGTGAACACTTCGGAATCAACTGCCGGGCTTGCTGGAAGCACCTGCCGGTCACGCCAATATCACCTGCCAGCTACGCCACAACCGCTTGGCGGACACTCCGGAAACACCTGTCGGGCCTGCCAGAACCACATCTCAGACGTGCCAAAACCATGTGCCCGAGATGCTGGAACCACACCCCGAACAGACTGAAACCACCTGCCAGACCCGCCTGAACCACCTCCCGAGCACACTGGAACCACCTGCTCGACTCGCCGGAACCACCTACCTGACACGCAAAAACCACCGGCCGGGTATGCCAGAACCACTTGGTGGTCACTCCGGAATCATCTGCCAGACATGCCAGAAGCAGCTCTCAGACACACCAGAACAACATGCCGGAGACGCCAGCAGCACCTGCTGAGCACGCCTGAGCCACCTGCTCGACTCGCAAGAAACACCTGCCAGACACGCCAAAATCACCTGCCTGCTACACCAGAAGCACTTGGCATACAAGCCGGAATCACGTGAAGGGCATGCCGTCACAATCTCTCAGACGTGCCAGAACCTCGTGCCGGACACCCCAGAACACCCTGCCGGACAGACCGGAACCACCTGCCGGACACGCCGGAACCACCGGCGCGACTCGCCGGAACCACCCCCGGAAATGCAAAATCACCTGCCGGCTACGCCAGAAACACTTGGCGAACACACCGGAATCAGCTGCCAGGCATGTCGGAAGCACCTCTCAGACATGTCAGAACCACGTGCCAAGGACACCGGAAGCACCTGCCGAGCACGCCGGAACCACCTGCTCGACTCGCCAGAACCACCTGCCGCACACGCCAAAATCACCTGCCAGGTATGCCAGAACCACTTTGTGGACACTCCGAAATCATCTGCCGGACATGCCAGAACCAGCTCTCAGACACACCAGAACCACATGCCGGACACGCCGGAAGCACCTGCTGAGCATGCCTGAGCCACCTGCTCGACTCGCAAGAAACACCTGCCGGACACGCCAAAATCACCTGCCGAGTACGCCAGAACCACTTGGCGGACACTCCGGAATCACAGGTCGGGCATGCCGGAACCACCTCTCAGACTTGCCAGAACCATGTTCCGGACACGCCGGTACCACCTGCCGAGTATGCCGGAACCACCTGATCCACTCCCGAGGACCACCTGCTGGACACGCCAAAATCACCTGCTGGCTACGCCAGAACCACTCGGCAGACACTCCGGAATAACCTGCCGGGCATGCCGGAACCACCTCTTAGACATGCCAGAAGGACGTGTCGGACACGCCGGAAACACCTACCGGACAGACCGGAACCACCTGCCAGACATCCCGGAACCACCTGCCGAGCACGCCGGAGCCGCCTGCTCGATAGGCCGGAACCACCTGCCAGACAGGCCAAAATCAACAGCTGGCTATGCTAGAACCACCTGGCGGACAGTCCAAAATCACCTGCCTGGCATGCAGGAACCACCTCTCAGACGTAACAGAACCACGTTCCGGACACGCTGGAACCACATCCTGGACAGACTGGAACCACCTGCCGAGCTCACCGGAACCACCTGCTCGACTGGCAGGACAATCGTGCCAGACATGCCAAAAGGAACTGCCGGCTACACCAGAACCGCTTAACCGACACTCCAGAATCACCTGCCTGGCATGCCAGAACCAACTCTCAGAGGTGCCAGAAGCACGTGCCGGACATGCCGGAACGACCTACGGGACAGACCGGAACCACCTGCCTGACATTCCGGAACCACCTGCCGAGCACGCCAGAGCCACCTGCTCCCCTTGCCGGAACCACCTGCCAGACAGGCCAAAATCAACAGCTGGCTGTGCGAGAACCATCTGGGGGACAGTCCGGAATCACCTGCCAGCAATGGCGGAACCACCTCTCAGACGTACCAGAACCACGTGCCGGACAATCTGGAAACACGTACTGGACAGACTGGAACCACCTGCCGGCCACGCCTGAACCACCTGCCGAGCACGACGGAACCACCTGCCGGACACGCCAAAATCACCTGCGGGCTACTCCACAACCACTTGGAGGACTCTCCGGGATGACCTGCCGGGCATGCTGGAACCACCTCTCAGACGCGCCAGAACCATGTGGCAGAGAGTCCGGAATCACCTGTTGGGCATGTGGAACCACCTCTGAGACGTACCAGAACCACCTGCCGGACACGCCAAAATCACCTGCCGGCTACGCCAGAACCACTTGGCGGACACTCCGGAATCAGCTGCCGGGCATGCCAGCACAACCTCTCAGAAGTGCCAGAAGCACGTGCCGGACAGGCTGGAAACATATCCCGGACAGACTGGAACCACAGGAAACACTCGCTGGAACCACCTGCTTGACTCACCGGTCCCACCTGCAGGACACACCAAAATCACCTGTCCGCTACACCAGAACCACTTGGGGGACAAGCCGGAATCACGTGAAGGGCATGCCGGCACAACCTCACAGACTGCCAGAACCTCCTGCCGGACACCTCAGAACCACCTGCCAGACAGACTGCAACCACCTGCCGGACACGCGGGAACCACAGGCTCGACCCGCCGGAACCACTGCCAGACATGCAAAATCACCTGCCGGCTACACCAGAACCACTTGGCAAACACTCTGGAATCACCTGCCGGGCATGCCGGAACCACCTCTCAGACATGCCAGAACCACGTGCCAATGACACCAGAAGCACCTGCCGAGCATGCCGGAACCACCTGCTCGACTCGCCAGAACCACCTGCCAGTCATGCAAAAATCACCTGCCGGCTTCGCCACAACCAGTTGGTGAACACTTCCACATCACCTGCCGGGCTTGCTGGAACCACCTGCCGGTCATGTCAAAATCACCTGCCAACTACGCCAGAACCACTTGTCGACACTGCGGAAACACCTGTCGGGCCGGCCAGAACTACATCTCAGACGTGCCAGAACCTTGTGCGTGTGATGCCGGAACCACACCCCGAACAGACGGAGACCACCTGCCAGAAACGCCTGAACCACCTGCCGAGCACGCCGGAGCCACCTGTTCGACTCACCGGAAGCACCTGCCAGACAGGCCAAAATCAACAGCTGGCTATGCGAGAACCATCTGGCGGACAGTCCGGAATCACCTGCCGGGCATGCAGGAACCACCTCTCAGATGTAACGGAACCACGAGCCGGACACGCTGGAACCACGTCCTGGACAGACTGGAACCACCTGCCGAGCACTCCGGAACCACCTGCTCGACTCGCACGACCCACGTGCTGGACACGCCAAAATGAACTTTCGGCTACACCAGAACCACTTACCCGACACTCCAGAATCACCTGCCTGGCATGCCAGAACCACCTCTCACACGTTCCAGAAGCACGTGCCGGACATGCCGGAACGACCTACGGGACAAACCGGAACCACCAGCCAGACACGCCGGAACCACCTGCTGACCACGCCACAGCCACCTGCTCGACTCGCCGGATCCGCCGGCCGGACAGGCCAATACCAACTACCTGCTATGCCAGAACCACCTGGGGGACAGTCCGGAATCACCTGCCAGCCATGGTGGAACCACCTCTCAGACGTACAAGAACCACGTGCCGGACAAGCTGGAAACACTTACTGGACAGACTGGAACCACCTGCCGGCCACGCCTGAACCACCTGCCGAGCACCATGGAACCACCTGCCGGACACGCCAAAATCACCTGCGGGCTACACCAGAGCCACATGGAGAACTCTCCGGGATGACCTGCCGGGCATGCTGGAACCACATCTCAGACGTACCAGAAGCACGTGGCGGACACCCCAGCACCACCTGCCGGACAGGCCGCCACCACCTGCCGGACAGGCCGGAACCTCCGGCTCGACCCGCCGGAACCACCGCCGGACATGCAAAATCACCTGCCGGCTACGCCAGAACCACTTGGCGAACACTCCGTAATCACCTGCCGGGCATGCCGGAACCACCTCTCAGACATGCCACAACCACGTGCCAATGACCCCGGAAGCACCTGCCGAGCATGCCGGAACCACCTGCTCGGCTCGCCAAAACCACCTGCCGGACACGCCAAAATCACCTGCCGGCTACGCCACAACCACTCGGCAGACACTCCGGTATCAGCTGCCGGGCATGCCGGAACCACCTCTCAGAGGTGCCAGAACCACATGCCGGAGAGACTGGAAGCAACTGCCGAACTCGCCGGAAACACCTGCTGGACATGCCGGAACCACCTGCCTGACAGTCCAAAATCATATGCCGGCTATGCCAAAACCACTTGGTGGACACTCCAGAATCACCTGGAGGGCATGCCGGAACCACGTCATGGACAGACTGCAAACACCTGCCGGACACGCCAGAACCACCTTCTCGACTCGCCAGAACCACCTGCCGGACACGCCAAAATCACCTGCCGGCTACGCCACAACCAGTTGGTGAACACTTCGGAATCACCTGCCGCGCTTGCCGGAACCACCTGCCGGTCACGGCAAAATCACCTGCCGGCTACGCCAGAAGCACTCGGCTGAGACTCCGGAACCAACTCCAGGACAGACCGGAATCACCTGACGGACACGCCGGGACCACCTGCTTGACTCGCGAGAACCACCAGCCGGACACGCCAAAATCACCAGCCGGCTACTCCACAACCACTTGTCGGACACTCCAGAATCACCTGCCGGGCATGTTGGAACCACCTCTCAGAGGTGCCACAACAACATGCTGGAGACTTTGGAAGCACCTGCTGAGAAGGCCAGAAGTTCCTGATCCACTCCACAGAACCACCTGCTGGAAACGCCAAAATCACCTGCCGGCTACGCCACAACCAGTTGGTGAACACTTCGGAATCAACTGCCGGGCTTGCTGGAAGCACCTGCCGGTCACGCCAATATCACCTGCCAGCTACGCCACAACCGCTTGGCGGACACTCCGGAAACACCTGTCGGGCCTGCCAGAACCACATCTCAGACGTGCCAAAACCATGTGCCCGAGATGCTGGAACCACACCCCGAACAGACTGAAACCACCTGCCAGACCCGCCTGAACCACCTCCCGAGCACACTGGAACCACCTGCTCGACTCGCCGGAACCACCTACCTGACACGCAAAAACCACCGGCCGGGTATGCCAGAACCACTTGGTGGTCACTCCGGAATCATCTGCCAGACATGCCAGAAGCAGCTCTCAGACACACCAGAACAACATGCCGGAGACGCCAGCAGCACCTGCTGAGCACGCCTGAGCCACCTGCTCGACTCGCAAGAAACACCTGCCAGACACGCCAAAATCACCTGCCTGCTACACCAGAAGCACTTGGCATACAAGCCGGAATCACGTGAAGGGCATGCCGTCACAATCTCTCAGACGTGCCAGAACCTCGTGCCGGACACCCCAGAACACCCTGCCGGACAGACCGGAACCACCTGCCGGACACGCCGGAACCACCGGCGCGACTCGCCGGAACCACCCCCGGACATGCAAAATCACCTGCCGGCTACGCCAGAAACACTTGGCGAACACACCGGAATCAGCTGCCAGGCATGTCGGAAGCACCTCTCAGACATGTCAGAACCACGTGCCAAGGACACCGGAAGCACCTGCCGAGCACGCCGGAACCACCTGCTCGACTCGCCAGAACCACCTGCCGCACACGCCAAAATCACCTGCCAGGTATGCCAGAACCACTTTGTGGACACTCCGAAATCATCTGCCGGACATGCCAGAACCAGCTCTCAGACACACCAGAACCACATGCCGGACACGCCGGAAGCACCTGCTGAGCATGCCTGAGCCACCTGCTCGACTCGCAAGAAACACCTGCCGGACACGCCAAAATCACCTGCCGAGTACGCCAGAACCACTTGGCGGACACTCCGGAATCACAGGTCGGGCATGCCGGAACCACCTCTCAGACTTGCCAGAACCATGTTCCGGACACGCCGGTACCACCTGCCGAGTATGCCGGAACCACCTGATCCACTCCCGAGGACCACCTGCTGGACACGCCAAAATCACCTGCTGGCTACGCCAGAACCACTCGGCAGACACTCCGGAATAACCTGCCGGGCATGCCGGAACCACCTCTTAGACATGCCAGAAGGACGTGTCGGACACGCCGGAAACACCTACCGGACAGACCGGAACCACCTGCCAGACATCCCGGAACCACCTGCCGAGCACGCCGGAGCCGCCTGCTCGATAGGCCGGAACCACCTGCCAGACAGGCCAAAATCAACAGCTGGCTATGCTAGAACCACCTGGCGGACAGTCCAAAATCACCTGCCTGGCATGCAGGAACCACCTCTCAGACGTAACAGAACCACGTTCCGGACACGCTGGAACCACATCCTGGACAGACTGGAACCACCTGCCGAGCTCACCGGAACCACCTGCTCGACTGGCAGGACAATCGTGCCAGACATGCCAAAAGGAACTGCCGGCTACACCAGAACCGCTTAACCGACACTCCAGAATCACCTGCCTGGCATGCCAGAACCAACTCTCAGAGGTGCCAGAAGCACGTGCCGGACATGCCGGAACGACCTACGGGACAGACCGGAACCACCTGCCTGACATTCCGGAACCACCTGCCGAGCACGCCAGAGCCACCTGCTCCCCTTGCCGGAACCACCTGCCAGACAGGCCAAAATCAACAGCTGGCTGTGCGAGAACCATCTGGGGGACAGTCCGGAATCACCTGCCAGCAATGGCGGAACCACCTCTCAGACGTACCAGAACCACGTGCCGGACAATCTGGAAACACGTACTGGACAGACTGGAACCACCTGCCGGCCACGCCTGAACCACCTGCCGAGCACGACGGAACCACCTGCCGGACACGCCAAAATCACCTGCGGGCTACTCCACAACCACTTGGAGGACTCTCCGGGATGACCTGCCGGGCATGCTGGAACCACCTCTCAGACGCGCCAGAACCATGTGGCAGAGAGTCCGGAATCACCTGTTGGGCATGTGGAACCACCTCTGAGACGTACCAGAACCACCTGCCGGACACGCCAAAATCACCTGCCGGCTACGCCAGAACCACTTGGCGGACACTCCGGAATCAGCTGCCGGGCATGCCAGCACAACCTCTCAGAAGTGCCAGAAGCACGTGCCGGACAGGCTGGAAACATATCCCGGACAGACTGGAACCACAGGAAACACTCGCCGGAACCACCTGCTTGACTCACCGGTCCCACCTGCAGGACACACCAAAATCACCTGTCCGCTACACCAGAACCACTTGGGGGACAAGCCGGAATCACGTGAAGGGCATGCCGGCACAACCTCACAGACTGCCAGAACCTCCTGCCGGACACCTCAGAACCACCTGCCAGACAGACTGCAACCACCTGCCGGACACGCGGGAACCACAGGCTCGACCCGCCGGAACCACTGCCAGACATGCAAAATCACCTGCTGGCTACACCAGAACCACTTGGCAAACACTCTGGAATCACCTGCCGGGCATGCCGGAACCACCTCTCAGACATGCCAGAACCACGTGCCAATGACACCAGAAGCACCTGCCGAGCATGCCGGAACCACCTGCTCGACTCGCCAGAACCACCTGCCAGTCATGCAAAAATCACCTGCCGGCTTCGCCACAACCAGTTGGTGAACACTTCCCCATCACCTGCCGGGCTTGCTGGAACCACCTGCCGGTCATGTCAAAATCACCTGCCAACTACGCCAGAACCACTTGTCGACACTGCGGAAACACCTGTCGGGCCGGCCAGAACTACATCTCAGACGTGCCAGAACCTTGTGCGTGTGATGCCGGAACCACACCCCGAACAGACGGAGACCACCTGCCAGACCCGCCTCAACCACCTGCCGAGCACGCCGGAGCCACCTGTTCGACTCACCGGAAGCACCTGCCAGACAGGCCAAAATCAACAGCTGGCTATGCGAGAACCATCTGGCGGACAGTCCGGAATCACCTGCCGGGCATGCAGGAACCACCTCTCAGATGTAACGGAACCACGAGCCGGACACGCTGGAACCACGTCCTGGACAGACTGGAACCACCTGCCTAGCACTCCGGAACCACCTGCTCGACTCGCACGACCCACGTGCTGGACACGCCAAAATGAACTTTCGGCTACACCAGAACCACTTACCCGACACTCCAGAATCACCTGCCTGGCATGCCAGAACCACCTCTCACACGTTCCAGAAGCACGTGCCGGACATGCCGGAACGACCGATCGGACAGAACGGAACCACCTGCCGGACAGGGGGTACCACTGGCTCGACCCGCCGGAACCACCGCCGGACATGCCAAATCACCTGCCGGCTACGCCAGAACCACTTGGCGAACACTCCGGAATCACCTGCCGGGCATACCGGAACCACCTCTCAGACATGCCAGAACCACGTGCCAATGACCCCGGAAGCACCTGCCGAGCACGCCGGAACCACCTGCTCGACTCGCCAGAACCACCTGCCGGACACTCAAAAATCACCTGCCGGCTATGCCACGACCACTCGGCAGAGACTCCGGTATCAGCTGCCGGGCATGCCGGAACCACCTCTCAGAGGTGCCAGAACCACATGCCGGAGAGACTGGAATCAACTGCCGAACTCGCCGGAAACACCTGCTGGACATGCCGGAACCACCTTTCTGACAGTCCAAAATCATATGCCGGCTATGCCAAAACCACTTGTTGGACAACCCAGTATCACCTGGAGGGCAAGCCGGAACCACGTCATGGACAGACTGCAAACACCTGCCGGACACGCCGTAAGCACCTGCTCGACTCGCCAGAACCACCTGCCGGACACGCCAAAATCACCTGCCGGCTACGCCAGAACCACTCGGCAGAGACTCCGGAGCCACCTCCAGGACAGACCGGAATCACCTGCCGGACACGCCGGAACCACCGGCTCGACCCGACGGAACCACCGCCGGACATGCAAAATCACCTGCCGGCTATGCCAGAACCACTTGGCGAACACTCCGGAATCACCTGCCGGGCATGCCGGAACCACCTCTCAGACATGCCAGAACCACGTGCCAATGACCCCGGAAGCAGCTGCCGAGCACGCCGGAACCACCTGCTCGACTCGCCAGAACCACCTGCCGGACACGCCAAAATCACCTGCCGGCTACGCCACAACCACTCGGCAGGCACTCCGGTATCAGCTGCCGGGCATACCGGAACCACCTCTCAGAGGTGCCAGAACCACATGCCGGAGAGACTGGAAGCAACTGCCGAGCTCGCCGGAAACACCTGCTGGACATGCCGGAACCACCTGCCTGACAGTCCAAAATCATATGCCGGCTATGCCAAAACTACTTGGTGGATGCTCCAGAATCACCTGGAGGGCATGCCGGAACCACGTCATGGACAGACTGCAAACACCTGCCGGACACGCCACAACCACCTTCTCGACTCGCCAGAACCACCTGCCGGACACGCCAAAATCACCTGCCGGCTACGCCACAACCAGTTGGTGAACAATTCGGAATCACCTGCCGCGCTTGCCGGAACCACCTGCCGGTCACGCCAAAATCACCTGCCGGCTACGCCAGAAGCACTCGGCAGAGACTCCGGAACCACCTCCAGGACAGACCGGAATCACCTGCCGGACACGCCGGAACCACCTGCTGAACACGCCACAGCCACCTGCTCGACTCGCCGGATCCACCGGCCGGACAGGCGAATATCAACTGCTGGCTATGCCAGAACCACCTGGGGGACAGTCCGGAATCACCTGCCAGCCATGGCGGAACCACCTCTCAGATGTACAAGAACCACGTGCCGGACAAGCTGGAAACACTTACTGGACAGACTGGAACCACCTGCCGGCCACGCCTGAGCCACCTGCCGAGCACGATGGAACCACCTGCCGGACACGCCAAAATCACCTGCGGGCTACACCAGAACCACTTGGAGAACTCTCTGGGATGACCTGCCGGGCATGCTGGAACCACCTCTCAGACGTACCAGAAGCACGTGGCGGACACCCCAGCACCACCTGCCGGACAGACCGCAACCACCTGCCGGACAGGCCGGAACCACCGGCTCGACCCGACGGAACCACCGCCGGACATGCAAAATCACCTGCCGGCTATGCCAGAACCACTTGGCGAACAGTTCGGAATCACCTGCCGGGCATGCCGGAACCACCTCTCAGACATGCCAGAACCACGTGCCAATGACCCCGGAAGCACCTGCCGAGCACGCCGGAACCACCTGCTCGACTCGCCAGAACCACCTGCCGGACACGCCAAAATCACCTGCCGGCTACGCCACAACCACTCGGCAGGCACTCCGGTATCAGCTGCCGGGCATGCCAGAACCACCTCTCAGAGGTGCCAGAACCACATGCCGGAGAGACTGGAAGCAACTGCCGAACTCGCCGGAAACACCTGCTGGACATGCCGGACCCACCTGCCTGACAGTCCAAAATCATATGCCGGCTATGCCAAAACTACTTGGTGGTTGCTCCAGAATCACCTGGAGGGCATGCCGGAACCACGTCATGGACAGACTGCAAACACCTGCCGGACACGCCAGAACCACCTTCTCGACTCGCCAGAACCACCTGCCGGACACGCCAAAATCACCTGCCGGCTACGCCACAACCAGTTGGTGAACACTTCGGAATCAACTGCCGGGCTTGCTGGAAGCACCTGCCGGTCACGCCAATATCACCTGCCAGCTACGCCAGAACCGCTTGGCGGACACTCCGGAAACACCTGTCGGGCCTGCCAGAACCACATCTCAGACGTGCCAGAACCATGTGCCCGAGATGCCGGAACCACACCCCGAACAGACTGAAACCACCTGCCAGACCCGCCTGAACCACCTGCCGAGCACACTGGAACCACCTGCTCGACTCGCCGGAACCACCTACCTGACACGCAAAAACCACCGGCCGGGTATGCCAGAACCACTTGGTGGTCACTCCGGAATCATCTGCCAGACATGCCAGAAGCAGCTCTCAGACACACCAGAACAACCTGCCGGAGACGCCAGAAGCACCTGCTGAGCATGCCTGAGCCACGTGATCGACTCGCAAGAAACACCTGCCAGACGCGCCAAAATCACCTGCCTGCTACACCAGAAGCACTTGGCAGACAAGCCGGAATCACGTGAAGGGCATGCCATCACAATCTCTCAGACGTGCCAGAACCTCGTGCCGGACACCCCAGAACACCCTGCCGGACACACCGGAACCACCTGCCGGACACGCCGGAACCACCGGCGTGACTCGTCGGAACCACCCCCGGACATGCAAAATCACCTGCCGGCTACGCCAGAAACACTTGGCGAACACACCGGAATCACCTGCCGGGCAAGTCGGAAGCACCTCTCAGACATGTCAGAACCACGTGCCAAGGACACCGGAAGCACCTGCCGAGCATGCCGGAACCACCTGCTCGACTCGCCAGAACCACCTGCCGCACACGCCAAAATCACCTCCCAGGTATGCCAGAACCACTTGGTGGTCACTCTGAAATCATCTGCCGGACATGCCAGAACCAGCTCTCAGACACACCAGAACAACCTGCCGGAGACGCCAGAAGCACCTGCTGAGCATGCCTGAGCCACCAGCTCGACTCGCAAGAAACACCTGCCACACACGCCAAAATCACCTGCCTGCTACACCAGAAGCACTTGGCAGACAAGCCGGAATCACGTGAAGGGCATGCCGTCACAATCTCTCAGACGTGCCAGAACCTCGTGCCGGACACCCCAGAACACCCTGCCGGACAGACCGGAACCACCTGCCGGACACGCCGGAACCACGTCCTGGACAGACTGGAACCACCTGCCGAGCACTCCGGAACCACCTGCTCGACTCGCACGACCCACGTGCTGGACACGCCAAAATGAACTTTCGGCTACACCAGAACCACTTACCCGACACTCCAGAATCACCTGCCTGGCATGCCAGAACCACCTCTAACACGTTCCAGAAGCACGTGCCGGACATGCCGGAACGACCGATCGGACAGAACGGAACCACCTGCCGGACAGGGGGGAACCACCGGCTCGACCCGCCGGAACCACCGCCGGACATGCCAAATCACCTGCCGGCTACGCCAGAACCACTTGGCGAACACTCCGGAATCACCTGCCGGGCATACCGGAACCACCTCTCAGACATGCCAGAACCACGTGCCAATGACCCCGGAAGCACCTGCCGAGCACGCCGGAACCACCTGCTCGACTCGCCAGAACCACCTGCCGGACACTCAAAAATCACCTGCCGGCTATGCCACGACCACTCGGCAGAGACTCCGGTATCAGCTGCCGGGCATGCCGGAACCACCTCTCAGAGGTGCCACAACCACATGCCGGAGAGACTGGAATCAACTGCCGAACTCGCCGGAAACACCTGCTGGACACGCCGGAACCACCTTTCTGACAGTCCAAAATCATATGCCGGCTATGCCAAAACCACTTGTTGGACAACCCAGTATCACCTGGAGGGCAAGCCGGAACCACCTCATGGACAGACTGCAAACACCTGCCGGACACGCTGTAAGCACCTGCTCGACTCGCCAGAACCACCTGCCGGACACGCCAAAATCACCTGCCGGCTACGCCAGAACCACTCGGCAGAGACTCCGGAGCCACCTCCAGGACAGACCGGAATCACCTGCCGGACACGCCGGAACCACCGGCTCGACCCGCCGGAACCACCGCCGGACATGCAAAATCACCTGCCTGCTATGCCAGAACCACTTGGCGAACACTCCGGAATCACCTGCCGGGCATGCCGGAACCACCTCTCAGACATGCCAGAACCACGTGCCAATGACCCCGGAAGCACCTGCCGAGCACGCCGGAACCACCTGCTCGACTCGCCAGAACCACCTGCCGGACACGCCAAAATCACCTGCCGGCTACGCCACAACCACTCGGCAGGCACTCCGGTATCAGCTGCCGGGCATACCGGAACCACTTCTCAGAGGTGCCAGAACCACATGCCGGAGAGACTGGAAGCAACTGCCGAGCTCGCCGGAAACACCTGCTGGACATGCCGGAACCACCTGCCTGACAGTCCAAAATCATATGCCGGCTATGCCAAAACTACTTGGTGGATGCTCCAGAATCACCTGGAGGGCATGCCGGAACCACGTCATGGACAGACTGCAAAAACCTGCCGGACACGCCACAACCACCTTCTCGACTCGCCAGAACCACCTGCCGGACACGCCAAAATCACCTGCCGGCTACGCCACAACCAGTTGGTGAACACTTCGGAATCACCTGCCGCGCTTGCCGGAACCACCTGCCGGTCACGCCAAAATCACCTGCCGGCTACGCCAGAAGCACTCGGCAGAGACTCCGGAACCATCTCCAGGACAGACCGGAATCACCTGCCGGACACGCCGGAACCACCTGCTGAACACGCCACAGCCACCTGCTCGACTCGCCGGATCCACCGGCCGGACAGGCGAATATCAACTGCTGGCTATGCCAGAACCACCTGGGGGACAGTCCGGAATCACCTGCCAGCCATGGCGGAACCACCTCTCAGATGTACAAGAACCACGTGCCGGACAAGCTGGAAACACTTACTGGACAGACTGGAACCACCTGCCGGCCACGCCTGAACCACCTGCCGAGCACGATGGAACCACCTGCCGGACACGCCAAAATCACCTGCGGGCTACACCAGAACCACTTGGAGAACTCTCCGGGATGACCTGCCGGGCATGCTGAAACCACCTCTCAGACGTACCAGAAGCACGTGGCGGACACCCCAGCACCACCTGCCGGACAGACCGCAACCACCTGCCGGACAGGCCGGAACCACCGGCTCGACCCGACGGAACCACCGCCGGACATGCAAAATCACCTGCCGGCTATGCCAGAACCACTTGGCGAACAGTCCGGAATCACCTGCCGGGCATGCCGGAACCACCTCTCAGACATGCCAGAACCACGTGCCAATGACCCCGGAAGCACCTGCCGAGCACGCCGGAACCACCTGCTCGACTCGCCAGAACCACCTGCCGGACACGCCAAAATCACCTGCCGGCTACGCCACAACCACTCGGCAGGCACTCCGGTATCAGCTGCCGGGCATGCCGGAACCACCTCTCAGAGGTGCCAGAACCACATGCCGGAGAGACTGGAAGCAACTGCCGAACTCGCCGGAAACACCTGCTGGACATGCCGGACCCACCTGCCTGACAGTCCAAAATCATATGCCGGCTATGCCAAAACTACTTGGTGGTTGCTCCAGAATCACCTGGAGGGCATGCCGGAACCACGTCATGGACAGACTGCAAACACCTGCCGGACACGCCAGAACCACCTTCTCGACTCGCCAGAACCACCTGCCGGACACGCCAAAATCACCTGCCGGCTACGCCACAACCAGTTGGTGAACACTTCGGAATCAACTACCGGGCTTGCTGGAAGCACCTGCCGGTCACGCCAATATCACCTGCCAGCTACGCCAGAACCGCTTGGCGGACACTCCGGAAACACCTGTCGGGCCTGCCAGAACCACATCTCAGACGTGCCAGAACCATGTGCCCGAGATGCCGGAACCACACCCCGAACAGACTGAAACCACCTGCCAGACCCGCCTGAACCACCTGCCGAGCACACTGGAACCACCTGCTCGACTCGCCGGAACCACCTACCTGACACGCAAAAACCACCGGCCGGGTATGCCAGAACCACTTGGTGGTCACTCCGGAATCATCTGCCAGACATGCCAGAAGCAGCTCTCAGACACACCAGAACAACCTGCCGGAGACGCCAGAAGCACCTGCTGAGCATGCCTGAGCCACGTGATCGACTCGCAAGAAACACCTGCCAGACGCGCCAAAATCACCTGCCTGCTACACCAGAAGCACTTGGCAGACAAGCCGGAATCACGTGAAGGGCATGCCATCACAATCTCTCAGACGTGCCAGAACCTCGTGCCGGACACCCCAGAACACCCTGCCGGACACACCGGAACCACCTGCCGGACACGCCGGAACCACCGGCGTGACTCGTCGGAACCACCCCCGGACATGCAAAATCACCTGCCGGCTACGCCAGAAACACTTGGCAAACACACCGGAATCACCTGCCGGGCATGTCGGAAGCACCTCTCAGACATGTCAGAACCACGTGCCAAGGACACCGGAAGCACCTGCCGAGCATGCCGGAACCACCTGCTCGACTCGCCAGAACCACCTGCCGCACACGCCAAAATCACCTGCCAGGTATGCCAGAACCACTTGGTGGTCACTCCGAAATCATCTGCCGGACATGCCAGAAGCAGCTCTCAGACACACCAGAACAACCTGCCGGAGACGCCAGAAGCACCTGCTGAGCATGCCTGAGCCACCTGCTCGACTCGCAAGAAACACCTGCCGGACACGCCAAAATCACCTGCCGAGTACGCCAGAACCACTTGGCGGACACTCCGGAATCACAGGTCGGGCATGCCGGAACCACCTCTCAGACTTGCCAGAACCATGTTCCGGACACGCCGGTACCACCTGCCGAGTATGCCGGAACCACCTGATCCACTCCCGAGGACCACCTGCTGGACACGCCAAAATCACCTGCTGGCTACGCCAGAACCACTCGGCAGACACTCCGGAATAAGCTGCCGGGCATGCCGGAACCACCTCTTAGACATGCCAGAAGGACGTGTCGGACACGCCGGAAACACCTACCGGACAGACCGGAACCACCTGCCAGACATCCCGGAACCACTTGCCGAGCACGCCGGAGCCGCCTCCTCGATAGGCCGGAACCACCTGCCAGACAGGCCAAAATCAACAGCAGGCTATGCTAGAACCACCTGGCGGACAGTCCAAAATCACCTGCCTGGCATGCAGGAACCACCTCTCAGACGTAACAGAACCACGTTCCGGACACGCTGGAACCACATCCTCGACAGACTGGAACCACCTTCCGAGCTCACCGGAACCACCTGCTCGACTCGCAGGACAATCGTGCCGGACACGCCAAAAGGAACTGCCGGCTACACCAGAACCACTTAACCGACACTCCAGAATCACCTGCCTGGCATGCCAGAACCACCTCTCAGACGTGCCAGAAGCACGTGTCGGACATGCCGGAACGACCTACGGGACAGACCGGAACCACCTGCCTGACATGCCGGAACCACCTGCCGAGCACGCCAGAGCCACCTGCTCCCCTTGCCGGAACCACCTGCCAGACAGGCCAAAATCAACAGCTGGCTGTGCGAGAACCACCTGGGGGACAGTCCGGAATCACCTGCCAGCCATGGCGGAACCACCTCTCAGACGTACCAGAACCACGTGCCGGACAATCTGGAAACACGTACTGGACAGACTGGAACCACCTGCCGGCCACGCCTGAACCACCTGCCAAGCACGACGGAACCACCTGCCGGACACGCCAAAATCACCTGCGGGCTACTCCACAACCACTTGGAGGACTCTCCGGGATGACCTGCCGGGCATGCTGGAACCACCTCTCAGACGCGCCAGAACCATGTGGCAGAGAGTCCGGAATCACCTGTTGGGCATGCGCAACCACCTCTGAGACGTACCAGAACCACCTGCCGGACACGCCAAAATCACCTGCCGGCTACGCCAGAATCACTTGGCGGACACTCCGGAATCACCTGCCGGGCATGCCAGCACAACCTCTCAGAAGTGCCAGAAGCACGTGCCGGACAGGCCGGAACCATCTCCCGGACAGACTGGAACCACAGGAAACACTCGCCGGAACCACCTGCTTGACTCACCGGTCCCACCTGCAGCACACACCAAAATCACCTGCCCGCTGCACCAGAACCACTTGGGGCACAAGCCGGAATCACGTGAAGGGCATGCCGGCACAACCTCACAGACGTGCCAGAACCTCCTGCCGGACACCTCAGAACCACCTGCCAGACAGACTGCAACCACCTGCCGGACACGCGGGAACCACTGGCTCGACCCGCCGGAACCACTGCCACACATGCAAAATCACCTGCCGGCTACACCAGAACCACTTGGAAAACACTCCGGAATCACCTGCCGGGCATGCCGGAACCACCTCTCAGACATGCCAGAACCATGTGCCAGTGAGACCAGAAGCACCTGGCGAGCATGCCAGAACCACCTGCTCGACTCGCCAGAACCACCTGCCAGTCATGCAAAAATCACCTGCCGGCTTCGCCACAACCAGTTGGTGAACACTTCCCCATCACCTGCCGGGCTTGCTGGAACCACATGCCGGTCATGACAAAATCACCTGCCAACTACGCCAGAACCACTTGTCGACACTGCGGAAACACCTGTCGGGCCGGCCAGAACTACATCTCAGACGTGCCAGAACCTTGTGCGTGTGATGCCGGAACCACACCCCGAAAAGACGGAGACCACCTGCCAGACCCGCCTGAACCACCTGCCGAGCACGCCGGAGCCACCTGTTCGACTCACCGGAAGCACCTGCCAGACAGGCCAAAATCAACAGCTGGCTATGCGAGAACCATCTGGCGGACAGTCCGGAATCACCTGCCGGGCCTGCAGGAACCACCTCTCAGACGTAACGGAACCACGAGCCGGACTCGCTGGAACCACGTCCTGGACAGACTGGAACCACCTGCTGAGAACTCCGGAACCACCTGCCTGAATCACACGACCCACGTGCTGGACACGCCAAAATGAACTTTCGGCTACACCAGAACCACTTACCCGACACTCCAGAATCACCTGCCTGGCATGCCAGAACCACCTCTCACACGTTCCAGAAGCACGTGCCGGACATCCCGGAACGACCTATCTGACAGAACGGAACCACCTGCCAGACACGCCGGAACGACCTGCTGAACACGCCACAGCCACCTGCTCGACTCGCCGGATCCACCGGCCGGACAGGCCAATATCAACTGCTGGCTATGCCAGAACCACCTGGGGGACAGTCCGGAATCACCTGCCAGCCATGGCGGAACCACCTCTCAGACGTACAAGAACCACGTGCCGGACAAGCTGGAAACACTTACTGGACAGACTGGAACCACCTGCCGGCCACGCCTGAACCACCTGCCGAGCACGATGGAACCACCTGCCGGACACGCCAAAATCACCTGCGGGCTACACCAGAACCACTTGGAGAATTCTCCGGGATGACCTGCCGGGCATGCTGGAACCACCTCTCAGACGTACCAGAAGCACGTGGCGGACACCCCAGCACCACCTGCCGGACAGACCGCAACCACCTGCCGGACACGCCGGAACCACCGGCTCGACCCAACGAAACCACCGCCGGACATGCAAAATCACCTGCCGGCTATGCCAGAACCACTTGGCGAACACTCCGGAATCACCTGCCGGGCATGCCGGAACCACCTCTCAGACATGGCAGAACCACGTGCCAATGACCCCGGAAGCACCTGCCGAGCACGCCGGAGCCACCTGCTCGACTCGCCAGAACCACCTGCCGGACACGCCAAAATCACCTGCCGGCTACGCCACAACCACTCGGCAGGCACTCCGGTATCAGCTGCCGGGCATACCGGAACCACCTCTCAGAGGTGCCAGAACCACATGCCGGAGAGACTGGAAGCAACTGCCGAGCTCGCCGGAAACACCTGCTGGACATGCCGGAACCACCTGCCTGACAGTCCAAAATCATAAGCCGGCTATGCCAAAACTACTTGGTGGATGCTCCAGAATCACCTGGAGGGCATGCCGGAACCACGTCATGGACAGACTGCAAACACCTGCCGGACACGCCACAACCACCTACTCGACTCGCCAGAACCACCTGCCGGACACGCCAAAATCACCTGCCGGCTACGCCACAACCAGTTGGTGAACACTTCGGAATCACCTGCCGCGCTTGCCGGAACCACCTGCCGGTCACGCCAAAATCACCTGCCGGCTACGCCAGAAGCACTCGGCTGAGACTCCGGAACCAACTCCAGGACAGACCGGAATCACCTGCCGGACACGCCGGAACCACCTGCTCGACTCGCCAGAACCACCTGCCGGACACGCCAAAATCACCTGCCGGCTACGCCAGAACCACTCGGCAGAGACTCCGGAACCACCTCCAGGACAGACCGGAATCACCTGCCGGACACGCCGGGACCACCTGCTTGACTCGCGAGAACCACCTGCCGGACACGCCAAAATCGCCAGCCGGCTACTCCACAACCACTTGTCGGACACTCCAGAATCACCTGCCGGGCATGTTGGAACCACCTCTCAGAGGTGCCACAACAACATGCTGGAGACCGCGGAAGCACCTGCTGAGAAGGCCGGAAGTTCCTGATCCACTCCACAGAACCACCTGCTGGACACGCCAAAATCACCTGCCGGCTACGCCACAACCAGTTGGTGAACACTTCGGAATCAACTGCCGGGCTTGCTGGAAGCACCTGCCGGTCACGCCAATATCACCTGCCAGCTACGCCAGAACCGCTTGGCGGACACTGCGGAAACACCTGTCGGGCCTGCCAGAACCACATCTCAGACGTGCCAGAACCATGTGCCCGAGATGCCGGAACCACACCCCGAACAGACTGAAACCACCTGCCAGACCCGCCTGAACCACCTGCCGAGCACACTGGAACCACCTGCTCGACTCGCCGGAACCACCTACCTGACACGCAAAAACCACCGGCCGGGTATGCCAGAACCACTTGGTGGTCACTCCGGAATCATCTGCCAGACATGCCAGAAGCAGCTCTCAGACACACCAGAACAACCTGCCGGAGACGCCAGAAGCACCTGATGAGCATGCCTGAGCCACCTGCTCGACTCGCAAGAAACACCTGCCAGACACGCCAAAATCACCTGCCTGCTACACCAGAAGCACTTGGCAGACAAGCTGGAATCACGTGAAGGGCATGACGTCACAATCTCTCAGACGTGCCAGAACCTCGTGCCGGACACCCCAGAACACCCTGCCGGACAGACCGGAACCACCTGCCGGACACGCCGGAACCACCGGCGCGACTCGCCGGAACCACCCCCGGACATGCAAAATCACCTGCCGGCTATGCCAGAAACACTTGGCGAACACACCGGAATCACCTGCCGGGCATGTCGGAAGCACCTCTCAGACGTGTCAGAACCACGTGCCAAGGACACCGGAAGCACCTGCCGAGCACGCCGGAACCACCTGCTCGACTCGCCAGAACCACCTGCCGCACACGCCAAAATCACCTGCCAGGTATGCCAGAACCACTTTGTGGACACTCCGAAATCATCTGCCGGACATGCCAGAACCAGCTCTCAGACACACCAGAACCACATGCCGGACACGCCGGAAGCACCTGCTGAGCATGCCTGAGCCACCTGCTGGACTCGCAAGAAACACATGCCGGACACGCCAAAATCACCTGCCGAGTACGCCAGAACCACTTGGCGGACACTCCGGAATCACAGGTCGGGCATGCCGGAACCACCTCTCAGACTTGCCAGAACCATGTTCCGGACACGCCGGTACCACCTGCCGAGTATGCCGGAACCACCTGATCCACTCCCGAGGACCACCTGCTGGACACGCCAAAATCACCTGCTGGCTACGCCAGAACCACTCGGCAGACACTCCGGAATAAGCTGCCGGGCATGCCGGAACCACCCCTTAGACATGCCAGAAGGACGTGTCGGACACGCCGGAAACACCTACCGGACCGACCGGAACCACCTGCCAGACATCCCGGAACCACTTGCCGAGCACGCCGGAGCCGCCTGCTCGATAGGCCGAAACCACCTGCCAGACAGGCCAAAATCAACAGCTGGCTATGCCTGAACCACCTGGCGGACAGTCCAAAATCACCTGCCTGGCATGCAGGAACCACCTCTCAGACGTAACAGAACCACGTTCCGGACACGCTGGAACCACATCCTGGACAGACTGGAACCACCTGCCGAGCTCACCGGAACCACCTGCTCGACTGGCAGGACAATTGTGCCAGACACGCCAAAAGGAACTGCCGGCTACACCAGAACCACTTAACCGACACTCCAGAATCACCTGCCCGGCATGCCAGAACCACCTCTCAGACGTGCCAGAAGCATGTGCCGGACATGCCGGAACGACCTACGGGACAGACCGGAACCACCTGCCTGACATGCCGGAACCACCTGCCGAGCACGCCAGAGCCACCTGCTCCCCTTGCCGGAACCACCTGCCAGACAGGCCAAAATCAACAGCTGGCTGTGCGAGAACCACCTGGGGGACAGTCCGGAATCACCTGCCAGCCATGGCGGAACCACCTCTCAGACGTACCAGAACCACGTGCCGGACAATCTGGAAACACGTACGGGACAGACTGGAGCCACCTGCCGGCCACGCCTGTACCACCTGCCGAGCACGACGGAACCACCTGCCGGACACGCCAAAATCACCTGCGGGCTACTCCACAACCACTTGGAGGACTCTCCGGGATGACCTGCCGGGCATGCTGGAACCACCTCTCAGACGCGCCAGAACCATGTGGCAGAGAGTCCGGAATCACCTGTTGGGCATGTGGAACCACCTCTGAGACGTACCAGAACCACCTGCCGGACACGCCAAAATCACCTGCCGGCTACGCCAGAACCACTTGGCGGACACTCCGGAATCACCTGCCGGGCATGCCAGCACAACCTCTCAGAAGTGCCAGAAGCACGTGCCGGACAGGCCGGGACCATCTCCCGGACAGACTGGAACCACAGGAAACACTCGCCGGAACCATCTGCTTGACTCACTGGTCCCACCTGCAGGACACACCAAAATCACCTGCCCGCTACACCAGAACCACTTGGGGCACAAGCCGGAATCACGTGAAGGGCATGCCGGCACAACCTCACAGACGTGCCACAACCTCCTGCCGGAGACCTCAGAACCACCTGCCAGACACACTGCAACCACCTGCCGGACACGCGGGAACCACCGGCTCGACCCGCCGGAACCACTGCCACACATGCAAAATCACCTGCCGGCTACACCAGAACCACTTGGCAAACACTCCGGAATCACCTGCTTGGCATGCCGGAACCACCTCTCAGACATGCCAGAACGACGTGCCAATGACACCAGAAGCACCTGCCGAGCATGCCGGAACCACCTGCTCGACTCGCCAGAACCACCTGCCAGTCATGCAAAAATCACCTGCCGGCTTCGCCACAACCAGTTGGTGAACACTTCCCCATCACCTGCCGGGCTTGCTGGAACCACCTGCCGGTCATGTCAAAATCACCTGCCAACTACGCCAGAACCACTTGTCGACACTGCGGAAACACCTGTCGGGCCGGCCAGAACTACATCTCAGACGTGCCAGAACCTTGTGCGTGTGATGCCGGAACCACACCCTGAACAGACGGAGACCACCTGCCGGACCCGCCTGAACCACCTGCCGAGCACGCCGGAGCCACCTGTTCGACTCACCGGAAGCACCTGCCAGACAGGCCAAAATCAACAGCTGGCTATGCGAGAACCATCTGGCGGACAGTCCGGAATCACCTGCTGGGCATGCAGGAACCACCTCTCAGATGTAACGGAACCACGAGCCGGACACGCTGGAACCACGTCCTGGACAGACTGGAACCACCTGCCGAGCACTCCGGAACCACCTGCTCGACTCGCACGACCCACGTGCTGGACACGCCAAAATGAACTTTCGGCTACACCAGAACCACTTACCCGACACTCCAGAATCACCTGCCTGGCATGCCAGAACCACCTCTCACACGTTCCAGAAGCACGTGCCGGACATGCCGGAACGACCTACGGGACAGACCGGAACCACCAGCCAGACACGCCGGAACCACCTGCTGAACACGCCACAGCCACCTGCTCGACTCGCCGGATCCACCGGCCGGACAGGCCAATATCAACTGCCTGCTATGCCAGAACCACCTGGGGGACAGTCCGGAATCACCTGCCAGCCATGGCGGAACCACCTCTCAGACCTACAAGAACCACGTGCCGGACAAGCTGGAAACACTTACTGGACAGACTGGAACCACCTGCCGGCCACGCCTGAACCACCTGCCGAGCACCATGGAACCACCTGCCGGACACGCCAAAATCACCTGCGGGCTACACCAGAACCACATGGAGAACTCTCCGTGATGACCTGCCGGGCATGCTGGAACCACATCTCAGACGTACCAGAAGCACGTGGCGGACACCCCAGCCCCACCTGCCGGACAGGCCGCAACCACCTGCCGGACAGGCCGGAACCACCGGCTCGACCCGCCGGAACCACCGCTGGACATGCAAAATCACCTGCCTGCTACGCCAGAACCACTTGGCGAACACTCCGGAATCACCTGCCGGGCATGCCGGAACCACCTCTCAGACATGCCACAACCACGTGCCAATGACCCCGGAAGCACCTGCCGAGCATGCCGGAACCACCTGCTCGGCTCGCCAGAACCACCTGCCGGACACGCCAAAATCACCTGCCGGCTACGCCACAACCACTCGGCAGACACTCCGGTATCAGCTGCCGGGCATGCCGGAACCACCTCTCAGAGGTGCCAGAACCACATGCCGGAGAGACTGGAAGCAACTGCCGAACTCGCCGGAAACACCTGCTGGACATGCCGGAACCACCTGCCTGACAGTCCAAAATCATATGCCGGCTATGCCAAAACCACTTGGTGGACACTCCAGAATCACCTGGAGGGCATGCCGGAACCACGTCATGGACAGACTGCAAACACCTGCCGGACACGCCAGAACCACCTTCTCGACTAGCCAGAACCACCTGCCGGACACGCCAAAATCACCAGCCGGCTACGCCACAACCAGTTGGTGAACACTTCGGAATCACCTGCCGCGCTTGCCGGAACCACCTGCCGGTCACGCCAAAATCACCTGCCGGCTACGCCAGAAGCACTCGGCTGAGACTCCGGAACCAACTCCAGGACAGACCGGAATCACCTGCCGGACACGCCGGAACCACCTGCTCGACTCGCCAGAACCACCTGCCGGACACGCCAAAATCACCTGCCGGCTATGCCAGAACCACTCGGCAGAGACTCCGGAGCCACCTCCAGGACAGACCGGAATCAGCTGCCGGACACGCCGGGACCACCTGCTTGACTCGCGAGAACCACCTGCCGGACACGCCAAAATCACCAGCCGGCTACTCCACAACCACTTGTCGGACACTCCAGAATCACCTGCCGGGCATGTTGGAACCACCTCTCAGAGGTGCCACAACAAAATGCTGGAGACCGCGGAAGCACCTGCTGAGAAGGCCGGAAGTTCCTGATCCACTCCACAGAACCACCTGCTGGACACGCCAAAATCACCTGCCGGCTACGCCACAACCAGTTGGTGAACACTTCGGAATCAACTGCCGGGCTTGCTGGAAGCACCTGCCGGTCACGCCAATATCACCTGCCAGCTACGCCACAACCGCTTGGCGGACACTCCGGAAACACCTGTCGGGCCTGCCAGAACCACATCTCAGACGTGCCAGAACCATGTGCCCGAGATGCTGGAATCACACCCCGAACAGACTGAAACCACCTGCCAGACCCGCCTGAACCACCTCCCGAGCACACTGGAACCACCTGCTCGACTCGCCGGAACCACCTACCTGACACGCAAAAACCACCGGCCGGGTATGCCAGAACCACTTGGTGGTCACTCCGGAATCATCTGCCAGACATGCCAGAAGCAGCTCTCAGACACACCAGAACAACATGCCGGAGACGCCAGCAGCTCCTGCTGAGCACGCCTGAGCCACCTGCTCGACTCGCAAGAAACACCTGCCAGACACGCCAAAATCACCTGCCTGCTACACCAGAAGCACTTGGCAGACAAGCCGGAATCACGTGAAGGGCATGCCGTCACAATCTCTCAGACGTGCCAGAACCTCGTGCCGGACACCCCAGAACACCCTGCCGGACAGACCGGAACCACCTGCCGGACACGCCGGAACCACCGGCGCGACTCGCCGGAACCACCCCCGGACATGCAAAATCACCTGCCGGCTACGCCAGAAACACTTGGCGAACACACCGGAATCACCTGCCGGGCATGTCGGAAGCACCTCTCAGACATGTCAGAACCACGTGCCAAGGACACCGGAAGCACCTGCCGAGCACGCCAGAACCACCTGCTCGACTCGCCAGAACCACCTGCCGCACACGCCAAAATCACCTGCCAGGTATGCCAGAACCACTTTGTGGACACTCCGAAATCATCTGCCGGACATGCCAGAACCAGCTCTCAGACACACCAGAACCACATGCCGGACACGCCGGAAGCACCTGCTGAGCATGCCTGAGCCACCTGCTCGACTCGCAAGAAACACCTGCCGGACACGCCAAAATCACCTGCCGAGTACGCCAGAACCACTTGGCGGACACTCCGGAATCACAGGTCGGGCATGCCGGAACCACCTCTCAGACTTGCCAGAACCATGTTCCGGACACGCCGGTACCACCTGCCGAGTATGCCGGAAACACCTGATCCACTCCCAAGGACCACCTGCTGGACACGCCAAAATCACCTGCTGGCTACGCCAGAACCACTCGGCAGACACTCCGGAATAACCTGCCGGGCATGCCGGAACCACCTCTTAGACATGCCAGAAGGACGTGTCGGACACGCCGGAAACACCTACCGGACAGACCGGAACCACCTGCCAGACATCCCGGAACCACCTGCCGAGCACGCCGGAGCCGCCTGCTCGATAGGCCGGAACCACCTGCCAGACAGGCCAAAATCAACAGCTGGCTATGCTAGAACCACCTGGCGGACAGTCCAAAATCACCTGCCTGGCATGCAGGAACCACCTCTCAGACGTAACAGAACCACGTTCCGGACACGCTGGAACCACATCCTGGACAGACTGGAACCACCTGCCGAGCTCGCCGGAACCACCTGCTCAACTGGCAGGACAATCGTGCCAGACACGACAAAAGGAACTGCCGGCTACACCAGAACCACTTAACCGACACTCCAGAATCACCTGCCTGGCATGCCAGAACCACCTCTCAGACGTGCCAGAAGCACGTGCCGGACATGCCGGAACGACCTACGGGACAGACCGGAACCACCTGCCTGACATGCCGGAACCTCCTGCCGAGCACGCCAGAGCCACCTGCTCCCCTTGCCGGAACCACCTGCCAGACAGGCCAAAATCAACAGCTGGCTGCGCGAGAACCACCTGGGGGACAGTCCGGAATCACCTGCCAGCCATGGCGGAACCACCTCTCAGACGTACCAGAACCACGTGCCGGACAATCTGGAAACACATACTGGACAGACTGGAACCACCAGCCGGCCACGCCTGAACCACCTGCCGAGCACGATGGAACCACCTGCCGGACACGCCAAAATCACCTGCGGGCTACTACACAACCAGTTGGAGGACTCTCCGGGATGACCTGCCGGGCATGCTGGAACCACCTCTCAGACGCGCCAGAACCATGTGTCAGAGAGTCCGGGATCACCTGTTGGGCATGTGGAACCACCTCTGAGACGTACCAGAACCACCTGCCGGACACGCCAAAATCACCTGCCGGCTACGCCAGAACCACTTGGCGGACACTCCGGAATCACCTGCCGGGCATGCCAGCACAACCTCTCAGAAGTGCCAGAAGCATCTGCCGGACAGGCCAGAACCATCTCCCTGACAGACTGGAACCACAGGAAACACTCGCCGGAACCACCTGCTTGACTCACCGGTCCCACCTGCAGGACACACCAAAATCACCTGCCCGCTACACCAGAACCACTTGGGGCACAAGCCGGAATCACGTGAAGGGCATGCCGGCACAACCTCACAGACATGCCAGAACCTCCTGCCGGACACCTCAGAACCACCTACCAGACACACTGCAACCACGTGCCGGACACGCGGGAACCACCGGCTCGACCCGCCGGAACCACTGCCACACATGCAAAATCACCTGCCGGCTACACCAGAACCACTTGGCAAACACTCTGGAATCACCTGCCGGGCATGCCGGAACCACCTCTCAGACATGCCAGAACCACGTGCCAATGACACCAGAAGCACCTGCCGAGCATGCCGGAACCACCTGCTCGACTCGCCAGAACCACCCGCCAGTCATGCAAAAATCACCTGCCGGCTTCGCCACAACCAGTTGGTGAACACTTCCCCATCACCTGCCGGGCTTGCTGGAACCACCTGCCGGTCATGTCAAAATCACCTGCCAACTACGCCAGAAGCACTTGTCGACACTGCGGAAACACCTGTCGGGCCGGCCAGAACTACATCTCATACGTGCCAGAACCTTGTGCGTGTGATGCCGGAACCACACCCCGAACAGACGGAGACCACCTGCCAGACCCGCCTGAACCACCTGCCGAGCACGCCGGAGCCACCTGTTCGACTCACCGGAAGCACCTGCCAGACAGGCCAAAATCAACAGCTGGCTATGCGAGAACCATCTGGCGGACAGTCCGGAATCACCTGCCGGGCACGCAGGAACCACCTCTCAGATGTAACGGAACCACGAGCCAGACACGCTGGAACCATGTCCTGGACAGACTGGAACCACCTGCCTAGCACTCCGGAACCACCTGCTCAACTCGCACGACCCACGGGCTGGACACGCCAAAATGAACTTTCGGCTACACCAGAACCACTTACCCGACACTCCAGAATCACCTGCCTGGCATGCCATAACCACCTCTCACACGTTCCAGAAGCACGTGCCAGACATACCGGAACGACCTATCGGACAGAACGGAACCACCTGCCAGACACGCCGGAACCACCTGCTGAACACGCCACAGCCACCTGCTCGACTCCCCGGATCCACCGGCCGGACAGGCCAATATCAACTGCTGCCTATGCCAGAACCACCTGGGGGACAGTCCGGAATCACCTGCCAGCCATGGCGGAACCACCTCTCAGACGTTCAAGAACCGCGTGCCGGACAAGCTGGAAACACTTACTGGACAGACTATAACCACCTGCCATCCACGCCTGAACCACCTGCCGAGCACGATGGAACCACCTGCCGGACACGCCAAAATCACCTGCGGGCTACACCAGAACCACTTGGAGAACTCTCCGGGATGGCCTGCAGGGCATGCTGGAACCACCTCTCAGACGTACCAGAAGCACGTGGCGGACACCCCAGCACCACCTGCCGGACAGACCGCAACCACCTGCCGGACAGGCCGTAACCACCGGCTCGACCCCCCGGAACCACCGCCGGACATGCAAAATCACCTGCTGGCTACGCCAGAACCACTTGGCGAACACTCCGGAATCACCTGCCGGGCATGCCGGAACCACCTCTCAGACATGCCAGAACCACGTGCCAATGACCCCGGAAGCACCTGGCGAGCACGCCGGAACCACCTGCTCGACTCGCCAGAACCACCTGCCGGACACGCCAAAATCACCTGCCGGCTACGCCACAACCACTCGGCAGGCACTCCGGTATCAGCTGCCGGGCATGCCGGAACCACCTCTCAGAGGTGCCAGAACCACATGCCGGAGAGACTGGAAGCAACTGCCGAACTCGCCGGAAACACCTGCTGGACATGCCGGAACCACCTGCCTGACAGTCCAAAATCATATGCCGGCTATGCCAAAACCACTTGGTGGACACTCCAGAATCACCTGGAGGGCATGCCGGAACCACGTCATGGACAGACTGCAAACACCTGCCGGACACGCCAGAACCACCTTCTCGACTCGCCAGAACCACCTGCCGGACACGCCAAAATCACCTGCCGGCTACGCCACAACCACTCGGCAGAGACTCCGGAACCACCTCCAGGACAGACCGGAATCACCTGCCGGACGCGCCGGCACCACCTGCTCGACTCGCCAGAACCACCTGCCGCACACGCCAAAATCACCTGCCAGGTATGCCAGAACCACTTTGTGGACACTCCGAAATCATCTGCCGGACATGCCAGAACCAGCTCTCAGACACACCAGAACCACATGCCGGACAAGCCGGAAGCACCTGCTGAGCATGCCTGAGCCACCTGCTCGACTCGCAAGAAACACCTGCCGGACACGCCAAAATCACCTGCCGGCTACGCCACAACCTCTCGGCAGGCACTCCGGTATCATCTTACGGGCATGCCGGAACCACCTCTCAGAGGTGCCAGAACCACATGCCGGAGAGACTGGAAGCAACCGCCGAACTCGCCGGAAACACCTGCTGGACATGCAGGAACCACCTGAATGACAGTCCAAAATCATATGCCGTCTATGCCAAAACCACTTGGTGGACAATCCAGAATCACCTGGAGGGCATGCCGGAACCACGTCATGGACAGACTGCAAACCCCTGCCGGACACGCCGGAACCACCTGCTCGACTCGCCAGAACCACCTGCCGATCACGCAAAAATCACCTGCCGGCTACGCCACAACCAGTTGGTGAACACTTTGGAATCACTTGCCAGGCTTGCTGGAACCACCTGCCGGTCATGCCAAAATCACCTGCCAACTACGCCAGAACCGCTTGGCGGACACTGCGGAAACACCTGTCGGGCCGGCTGGAACCACATCTCAGACGTGCCAGAAACGTGTTCATGAGATGCTGGAACCACACCCCGAACAGACGGATGCCACCTGCCAGAACCGCCTGAACCACCTGCTGAGCACGCTGGAACCACCTGCTCGACTCACCGGTACCACCTTCCTGAGACTCCAAAATCACCTGCTGGGTATGCCAGAACCACTTGGCGGACACTCCGGAATCATCTGCCGGACATGCCGGAACCAGCTCTCAGACACACCAGAACCAAGTGCCGGAGACGCCGGAAGCACCTGCCGAGCATGCCGGAGCCACCTGCTCGACTCGCCAGGAACACCTGCCGGACACGCCAAAATCACCTGCCGGGTACGCCAGAACCACCTGGCGGACACTACGGAATCACCTGCCGCGCATGCGGGACCACCTCTCAGACGTGCCGGAAGCACGTGCCAGACACGCCGGAAACACCTACCGGACAGACCGGAACCACCTGCCAAGAACGCCGGAGCCACCTGTTCGACTCGCTGGAACCACCTGCCGGACAGGCCAATATCAACTGCTGTCTATGCCAGAACCACCTGGGGGACATTCCGGGATCACCTGCCAGCCATGGCGGAACCACCTCTCAGACGTACCAGAACCACCTGCCGGAGAAGCTGGAAACACGTCCTGGACAGACTGGAACCACGTGACGGCCATGCCTGAACCACCTGCCGAGCACGGTGGAACCACCTGCCGGACAAGCCAAAATCACCTGCGGGCTATGCCAGAACCACTTGGACGACTCTCCGAAATGACCTGCCGGGCATGTTGGAACCACCTCTCAGACGTGCCAGAAGCACGTGGCGGACAGTCCGGAATCACCTGTTGGGCATACGCAACCACCTCTGAGACGTACCAGAACCACGTGCCGCGCACGCCGGAACCACCTACCGGACAGACCGGAATCAACTTTTGGGCATGCCGGAACCACCAGTCAGATGTGCCAGAAAGACGTGCCGGAGACGCTGGAAGCACCTGCCGAGCACGTCGCAACCACCTGCTCAACTCGCCTGAACCACCTGCCGGACACGCCAAAATCACCTGCCCGCTACACCAGCACCACTTCGGGGACAAGCCGGAATCACGTGAGGGGCATGCCGGCACAGCCTCTCAGACTGAACCTCGTGCCGGACACCACAGAACCACCTGCCGGAAAGACCGGAACCACCTGGCGGACACGCTGGAACCACCGGCTCGACCCGCCGGAACGACCGCTGGACATGCAAACTCACCTGCCGGCTACGCCGGAAACACTTGGCGAACACTCCGGAATCACCTGCCGGGCATGCCGGAACCACCTCTCAGATATGCCAGAACCACGTGCCAATGACCCCGGAAGCACCTGCCGAGCACGCCGGAACCACCTGCTCGACTCGCCAGAACCACCTGCCGGACACGCAAAAATCACCTGCCGGCTACGCCACAACCAGTTGGGGAACACTTCGGAATCACCTGCCGGGCTTGCTGGAACCACCTGCCGGTCATGCCAAAATCACCTGCCAACTACGCCAGTACCACTTGGCGGACACTGTGGAAACACCTGTCGGGCCGGCCGGAACCACATCTCAGACGTGCCAGAACCATGTGCATGAGATGCTGGAACCACACCCCAAACAGACGGAAAACACCTGCCAGACCCGTCTGAACAACCTGCCGAGCACGCCGGAGCCACCTACTTGACATGCCCAAATCACCAGCCGGGTATGCCAAAACCACTTGGCGGACACTCCGGAATCATCTGCCGGACATGCCGGAACCAGCTCTCAGACACACCAGAACCCCGTGCCGGAGACGCCGGAAGCACCTGCCGAGCATGCCGGAGCCACCTGCTTGACTCGCCAGAAACACCTGCTGGACACGCCAAAATCACCTGTCGGCTACGCCAGAACCCCCTGGCGGACACTCCGAAATCACCTGTCGCGCATGCCGGAACCACCTCTCAGACGTGCCGGAAGCACGTGCCGGACACGCCGGAATCACCTACCGGACAGACCGGAACCACCTGCCGAGCACGCCGGAGCCACCTGTTCGACTCGCTGGAACCACCTGCCGGACAGGCCAATATCAACTGCTGGCTATGCCAGAACCACCTGGGGGACGGTCCGGAATCGCCTGCCAGCCATGGCGGAACCACCTCTCAGACGTACCAGAACCACCTGCCGGAGAAGCTGGAAACACGTCCTGGACAGTCTGGAACCACCTGCCGGCCAAGCCTGAACCACCTGCCAAGCACAATGGAACAACCTGCCAGACACGCCAAAATCAGCTGCGTGTTATGCCAGAACCACTTGGAGGACTCTCTGGGATGACCTGCCAGGCATGCCGGAACCACCTCTCAGACGTGCCAGAACCATGTGGCGGACAGTCCGGAATCACCTGTTGGGCATGCGCAACCACCTCTGAGACGTACCAGAACCACATGCCGTGCAGGCTGGAACCACCTACCGGACAGACCGGAATCACCTTTCGGGCATGCCGGAACCACCTGTCAGATGTGCCAGAAACACGTGCCGGAGACGCCGGAAGCATCTGCCAAGCACGTTGGAACCACCTGCTCAACTCGCCTGAACCACCTGCCGGACATGCCAAAATCACCTGCCGACTATGCCAGAACCACTTGGCGAACACTCCGGAATCACTTGCCGGGCATGCAGGAACCACCTCTCAGACATGCCAGAACCCCGTGCCAATGACCCCGGAAGCACCACCCGAGCACGCCGGAACCAACTGCTCGACTCGCCAGAACCACCTGCCAATCACGCAAAAATCACCTGCCGGCTACGCCACAACCAGTTGCTGAACACTTTGGAATCACCTGCCAGGCTTGCTGGAACCACCTGCCAGTCATGCCAAAATCACCTGCCAACTACGCCAGAACCGCTTGGCGGACACTGCGGAAACACCTGTCGGGCCGGCTGGAACCACATCTCAGACGTGCCAGAAACGTGTTCATGAGATGCTGGAACCACACCCCGAACAGACGGATACCACCTGCCAGAACCGCATGAACCACCTGCTGAGCACGCCGGAAACACCTGCTCGACTCACCGGTACCACCTCCCTGACACGCCAAAATCACCTGATGGGTATGCCAGAACCACTTGGCGGACACTCCGGAATCATCTGCCGGACATGCCGGCACCAGCTCTCAGACACACCAGAACCACGTGCCAGAGACGCCGGAAGCACCTGCCGAGCATGCCGGAGCCACCTGCTCGACTCGCCAGAAACACCTGCCGGACACGCCAAAATCACCTGCCGGCTACGCCAGAACCACCTGGCGGACACTCCGAAATCACCTGTCGCGCATGCCGGAACCACCTCTCAGACGTGCCGGAAGCACGTGCCGGACACGCCGGAATCACCTACCGGACAGACCGGAACCACCTGCCGAGCACGCCGGAGCCACCTGTTCGACTCGCTGGAACCACCTGCCGGACAGGCCAATATCAACTGCTGGCTATGCCAGAACCACCTGGGGGACGGTCCGGAATCGCCTGCCAGCCATGGCGGAACCACCTCTCAGACGTACCAGAACCACCTGCCGGAGAAGCTGGAAACACGTCCTGGACAGACTGGAACCACGTGACGGCCATGCCTGAACCACCTGCCGAGCACGGCGGAACCACCTGCCGGACACGCCAAAATCACCTGCGGGCTATGCCAGAACCACTTGGACGACTCTCTGAAATGACCTGCTGGGCATGTTGGAACCACCTCTCAGACGTGCCAGAAGCACGTGGCGGACAGTCCGGAATCACCGGTTGGGCATACGCAACCACCTCTGAGACGTACCAGAACCACGTGCCGTGCACGCCGGAACCACCTACCGGACAGACCGGAATCAACTTTTGGGCATGCCGGAACCACCAGTCAGATGTGCCAGAAACACGTGCCGGAGACGCTGGAAGCACCTGCCGAGCACGTCGCACCACCTGCTCAACTCGCCTGAACCACCTGCCGGACACGCCAAAATCACCTGCCCGCTACACCAGCACCACTTCGGGGACAAGCCGGAATCACGTGAGGGGCATGCCGGCACAGCCTCTCAGACTGAACCTCGTGCCGGACACCACAGAACCACCTGCCGCACAGACCGGAGCCACCTGCCGGACACGCCGGAACCACCGGCTCGACCCGCCGGAACGACCGCTGGACATGCAAAATCACCTGCCAGCTATGCCGGAAACACTTGGCGAACACTCCAGCATCACCGGCCGGGCATGCCGGAACCACCTCTCAGATATGCCAGAACCACGTGCCAATGACCCCGGAAGCACCTGCCGAGCACGCCGGAACCACCTGCTCGACTCGCCAGAACCACCTGCCGGACACGCAAAAATCACCTGCCAGCTACGCCACAACCAGTTGGGGAACACTTCGGAATCACCTGCCGGGCTTGCTGGAACCACCTGCCGGTCATGCCAAAATCACCTGCCAACTACGCCAGTACCACTTGGCGGACACTGTGGAAACACCTGTCGGGCCGGCCGGAACCACATCTCAGACGTGCCAGAACCATATGCATGAGATGCTGGAACCACACCCCAAACAGACCGAAAACACCTGCCAGACCCGTCTGAACAACCTGCCGAGCACGCCGGAGCCACCTGCTCGACTCGCCGGAACCACCTAACTGACATGCCCAAATCACCAGCCGGGTATGCCAGAACCACTTGGCGGACACTCCGGAATCATCTGCCGGACATGCCGGAAGCAGCTCTCAGACACACCAGAACCACGTGCCGGAGACGCCGGAAGCACCTGCCGAGCATGCCGGAGCCACCTGCTCGACTCGCCAGAACCACCTGCCGATCACGCAAAAATCAACTGCCGGGTACGCCAGAACCACCTGGCGGACACTACGGAATCACCTGCCGCGCATGCCAGAACCACCTCTCAGACGTGCTGGAAGCACGTGCCGGACACGCCGGAATCACCTACCGGACAGACCGGAACCACCTGCCGAGCACGCCGGAGCCACCTGTTCGACTTGCTGGAACCACCTGCCGGACAGGCCAATATTAACTGCTGGCTATGCCAGAACCACCTGGGGGACGGTCCGGAATCGCCTGCCAGCCATGGCGGAACCACCTCTCAGACGTACCAGAACCACCTGCCGGAGAAGGTGGAAACACGTCCTGGACAGTCTGGAACCCCCTGCCGGCCAAGCCTGAACCACCGGCCAAGCACAACGGAACAACCTGCTAGACACGCCAAAATCACCTGCGTGTTATGCCAGAACCACTTGGAGTACTCTCTTGGATGACCTGACGGGCATGCCAGAACCACCTCTCAGACGTGCCAGAACCATGTGGCGGACAGTCCGGAATCACATGTTGGGCATGCGCAACCACCTCTGAGACGTACCAGAACCACATGCCGTGCAGGCTGGAACCACCTACCGGACAGACCGGAATCACCTTTCGGGCATGCCGGAACCACCTGTCAGATGTGCCAGAAACACGTGCCGGAGACGCCGGAAGCACCTGCCAAGCACGTTGGAACCACCTGCTCAACTCGCCTGAACCACCTGCCGGACATGCCAAAATCACCTGCCGACTATGCCAGAACCACTTGGCGAACACTCCGGAATCACTTGCCGGGCATGCAGGAACCACCTCTCAGACATGCCAGAACCCCGTGCCAATGACCCCGGAAGCAGCAGTCGAGCACGCCGGAACCACCTGCTCGACTCGCCAGAACCACCTGCCGATAACGCAAAAATCACCTGCCGGCTACGCCACAACCAGTTGGTGAGCACTTTGGAATCACTTGCCAGGCTTGCTGGAACCACCTGCCGGTCATGCCAAAATCACCTGCCAACTACGCCAGAACCGCTTGGCGGACACTGCGGAAACAACTGTCGGGCCGGCTGGAACCACATCTCAGACATGCCAGAAACGTGTTCATGAGATGCTGGAACCACACCCCGAACAGACGGATACCACCTGTCAGAACCGCCTGAACCACCTGCTGAGCACGCCGGAACCACCTGCTTGACTCACCGGTACCACCTCCCTGACACGCCAAAATCACATTCTGGGTATGCCAGAACCACTTGGCGGACACTCCGGAATCATCTGCCGGACATGCCGGAACCAGCTCTCAGACACACCAGAACCAAGTGCCGGAGACGCCGGAAGCACCTGCCGAGCATGCCGGAGCCACCTGCTCGACTCGCCAGAAACACCTGCCGGACACGCCAAAATCACCTGCCGGGTACGCCAGAACCACCTGGCGGACACTCCGGAATCACCTGTCGCGCATGCCGGAACCACCTCTCAGACGTGCCGGAAGCACGTGCCGGACACGCCGGAATCACCTACCGGACAGACCGGAACCACCTGCCGAGCACGCCGGAGCCACCTGTTCGACTCGCTGGAACCACCTGCCGGACAGGCCAATATCAACTGCTGGCTATGCCAGAACCACCTGGGGGACGGTCCGGAATCACCTGCCAGCCATGGCGGAACCACCTCTCAGACGTACCAGAACCACCTGCCGGAGAAGCTGGAAACACGTCCTGGACAGTCTGGAACCACCTGGCGGCCAAGCCTGAACCACCTGCCAAGCACAACGGAACAACCTGCCAGAAACGCCAAAATCACCTGCGTGTTATGCCAGAACCACTTTGACGACTCTCTGGGATGACCTGCCGGGCATGACGGAACCACCTCTCAGACGTGCCAGAACCATGTGGCTGACAGTCCGGAATCACCTGTTGGGCATGCGCAACCACCTCTGAGACGTACCAGAACCACATGCCGTGCAGGCTGGAACCACCTTCCAGAAAGACCGGAATCAGCTTTCGGGCATGCCGGAACCACCAGTCAGATGTGCCAGAAACACGTGCCGGAGACGCCGGAAGCACCTGCCGAGCACGTTGGGACCACCTGCTCAAATCGCCTGAACCACCTGCCGGACACGCCAAAATCACCTGCCCGCTACACCAGCACCACTTCGGTGACAAGCCGGAATCACGTGAGGGGCATGCCGGCACAGCCTCTCAGACTGAACCTCGTGCCGGACACCACAGAACCACCTGCCGCACAGACCGGAACCACCTGCCGGACACGCCGGAACCACCGGCTCGACCCGCCGGAACGACCGCTGGACATGCAAAATCACCTGCCGGCTACGCCGGAAACACTTGGCGAACACTCCGGAATCACCTGCCGGGCATGCCGGAACCACCTCTCAGACATGCCAGAACCACGTGCCAATGACCCCGGAAGCACCTGCCGAGCACGCCGGAACCACCTGCTCGACTCGCCAGAACCACCTGCCGGACACGCAAAAATCACCTGCCGGCTATGCCACAACCAGTTGGGGAACACTTCGGAATCACCTGCCGGGCTTGCTGGAACCACCTGCCGGTCATGCCAAAATCACCTGCCAACTACGCCAGTACCACTTGGCGGACACTGTGGAAACACCTGTCGGGCCGGCCGGAACCACATCTCAGACGTGCCAGAACCATGTGCATGAGATGCTGGAACCACACCCCGAACAGACGGAAAACACCTGCCAGACCCGTCTGAAAAACCTGCCGAGCACGCCGGAGCCACCTGCTCGACTCGCCGGAACCACCTACCTGACATGCCCAAATCACCAGCCGGGTATGCCAGAACCACTTGGCGGACACTCCGGAATCATCTGCCGGACATGCCGGAACCAGCTCTCAGACACACCAGAACCACGTGCCGGAGACGCCGGAAGCACCTGCCGAGCATGCCGGAGCCACCTGCTCGACTCGCGAGAAACACCTGCCGGACACGCCAAAATCAACTGCCGGCTACGCCAGAACCACCTGGCGGACACTCCAGAATCACCTGCCGCTCATGCCGGAACCACCTCTCAGACGTGACGGAAGCACGTGCCAGACACGCCGGAAACACCTACCGGACAGACCGGAACAACCTGCCAAGAACGCCGGACCAACCTGTTCGACTCGCTGGAACCACCTGCCGGACAGGCCAATATCAACTGCTGGCTATGCCAGAACCACCTGGGGGACAGTCCGGGATCACCTGCCAGCCATGGCGGAACCACTTCTCAGACGTACCAGAACCACCTGCCGGAGAAGCTGGAAACACGTCCTGGACAGACTGGAACCACGTGACGGCCATGCCTGAACCACCTGCCGAGCACGGCGGAACCACCTGCCGGACATGCCAAAATCACCTGCGGGCTACGCCAGAACCACTTGGACGAATCTCCGAAATGACCTGCCGGGCATGTTGGAACCACCTCTCAGACGTGCCAGAAGCACGTGGCGGACAGTCCGGAATCACCTGTTGGGCATACGCAACCACCTCTGACACGTACCAGAACCACGTGCCGTGCACGCCGGAACCACCTACCGGACAGACCGGAATCAACTTTTGGGCATGCCGGAACCACCAGTCAGATGAGCCAGAAACACGTGCCGGAGACGCCGGAAGCACCTGCCGAGCACGTCGCAACCACCTGCTCAAGTCGCCTGAACCACCTGCAGGAGACGCCAAAATCACCTGCCCTCTACAACAGCACCACTTCGGGGACAAGCTGGAATCACGTGAGGGGCATGCCGGCACAGCCTCTCAAACTGAACCTCGTGCCGGACACCACAGAACCACCTGCCGGACAGACCGGAACCACCTGCCGGAGACGCTGGTACCACCGGCTCGACACGCCGGAACGACCGCTGGACATGCAAAATCACCTGCCGGCTACGCCGGAAACACTTGGCGAACACTCCGGAATCACCTGCCGGGCATGCCGGAACCACCTCTCAGATATGCCAGAACCACGTGCCAATGACCCCGGAAGCACCTGCCGAGCACGCCGGAACCACCTGCTCGACTCGCCAGAACCACCTGCCGGACACGCCAAAATCACCTGCGTGTTATGCCAGAACCACTTGGACGACTCTCTGGGAAGACCTGCCGGGCATGCCGGAACCACCTCTCAGACATGCCAGAACCATGTGGCGGACAGTCCGGAATCACCTGTTGGGCATGCGCAACCACCTCTGAGACGTACCAGAACCACATGCCGTGCAGGCTGGAACCACCTACCGGACAGACCGGAATCACCTTTCGGGCATGCTGGAACCACCTGTCAGATGTGCCAGAAACACGTGCGGGAGACGCCGGAAGCACCTGCCAAGCACGTTGGAACCACCTACTCAACTCGCCTGAACCACCTGCCGGACATGCCAAAATCACCTGCCGACTATGCCAGAACCACTTGGCGAACACTCCGGAATCACTTGCCGGGCATGCAGGAACCACCTCTCAGACATGCCAGAACCCAGTGCCAATGACCCCGGAAGCACCAGCCGAGCACGCCGGAACCACCTGCTCGACTCGCCAGAACCACCTGCCGATCACGCAAAAATCACCTGCCGGCTATGCCACAACCAGTTGGTGAACACTTTGGAATCACCTTCCAGGCTTGCTGGAACCACCTGCCAGTCATGCCAAAATCACCTGCCAACTACGCCAGAACCGCTTGGCGGACACTGCGGAAACACCTGTCTGGCCGGCTGGAACCACATCTCAGTCGTGCCAGAAACGTGTTCATGAGATGCTGGAACCACACCCCGAACAGACGGATACCACCTGCCAGAACCGCCTGAACCACCTGCTGAGCACGCCGGAACCACCTGCTCGACTCACCGGTACCACCTCCCTGACACGCCAAAATCACCTGATGGGTATGCCAGAACCACTTGGCGGACATTCCGGAATCATCTGCCGGACATGCCGGAACCAGCTCTCAGACACACCAGAACCAAGTGCCGGAGACCCCGGAAGCACCTGCCGAGCATGCCGGAGCCACCCGCCCGACTCGCCAGAAACACCTGCCGGACATGCCAAAATCACCTGCCGGGTACGCCAGAACCACCTGGCGGACACTCCGGAATCACCTGCCGCGCATGCCGGAACCACCTCTCAGACGTGCCGGAAGCACGTGCCAGACACGACGGAAACACCTACCGGACAGACCGGAACCACCTGCCGAGCACGCCGGAGCCACCTGTTCGACTCGCTGGAACCACCTGCCGGACAGGGCAATATCAACTGCTGGCTATGCCAGAACCACCTGGGGGCAGTCCGGGATCACCTGCCAGCCATGGCGGAACCACCTCTCAGACGTACCAGAACCACCTGCCGGAGAAGCTGGAAACACGTCCTGGACAGACTGGAACCACGTGACGGCCATGCCTGAACCACCTGCCGAGCATGGCGGAACCACCAGCCGGACACGCCAAAATCACCTGCGGGCTACGCCAGAACCACTTGGATGACTCTCCGAAATGACCTGCCGGGCATGTTGGAACCACCTCTCAGACGTGCCATAAGCACGTGGCGGACAGTCCGGAATCACCTGTTGGGCACACGCAACCACCTCTGACACGTACCAGATCCACGTGCCGTGCACGCAGGAACCACCTACCGGACAGACCGGAATCAACTTTTGGGCATGCCGGAACCACCATTCAGATGTGCCAGAAACACGTGCCGGAGACGCCGGAAGCACCTGCCGAGCACGTCGCAACCACCTGCTCAAGTCGCCTGAACCACCTGCCGGAGACGCCAAAATCACCTGCCCGCTACACCAGCACCACTTCGGGGACAAGCCGGAATCACGTGAGGGGCATGCCGGCACAGCCTCTCAGACTGAACCTCGTGCCGGACACCCCAGAACACCCTGCCGGACAGACCGGAACCACCTGCCGGACACGCTGGAACCACCGGCGCCACTCGCCGGAACCACCCCCGGACATGCAAAATCACCTGCCGGCTACGCCAGAAACACTTGGCGAACACACCGGAATCACCTGCCGGGCATGTCGGAAGCACCTCTCAGACATGTCAGAACCACGTACCAAGGACACCAGAAGCACCTGCCGAGCACGCCGGAACCACCGGCTCGACTCGCCAGAACCACCTGCCGGACACGCCAAAATCACCTGCCAGGTATGCCAGAACCACTTGGCGGACACCCCGGAATCACAGGTCGGGCATTCCGGAACCACCTCTCAGACTTGCCAGAACCATGTTCCGGATACGCTGGTACCACCTGCCGAGTATGCCGGAACCACCTGATCCACTCCCGAGGACAACCTGCTCGACACGCCAAAATAACCTGCTGGCTACGCAAGAAGCACTCGGCAGACTCTCCGGAATAACCTGCCGGGCATGCCGGAACCACCTCTTAGACATGCCAGAAGGACGTGTCGGACGCGCCGGAAACACCTACCGGACAGACGGGAACCACGTGCCACACATCCCGGAACCACTTGCCGAGCATGCCGGAGCCGCCTGCTCCATAGGCCGGGACCACCTGCCAGACAGGCCAAAATCAACAGCTGGCTATGCTAGAACCACCTGGCGGACAGTCCAAAATCACCTGCCGGTCATGTTGGAAGCACCTCTCAGACATGTCGCAACCACGTGCCAATGACACCGGAAGCACCTGCCGAGCATGCCGGAACCACCTGCTCGACTCGCCAGAACCACCTGCCAGTCATGCAAAAATCACCTGCCGGCTTCGCCACAACCAGTTGGTGAACACTTCCCCATCACCTGCCGGGCTTGCTGGAACCACCTGCCGGTCATGTCAAAATCACCTGCCAACTACGCCAGAACCACTTGTCGACACTGCGGAAACACCTGTCGGGCCCGCCAGAAGTACATCTCAGACGTGCCAGAACCTTGTGCGTGTGATGCCGGAACCACACCCCGAACAGACGGAGACCACCTGCCAGACCCGCCTGAACCACCTGCCGAGCACGCCGGAGCCACCTGTTCGACTCACCGGAAGCACCTGCCAGACAGGCCAAAATCAACAGCTGGCTATGCGAGAACCATCTGGCGGACAGTCCGGAATCACCTGCTGGGGATGCAGGAGCCACCTCTCAGATGACACAGAACCACGAGCCGGACACGCTGGAACCACGTCCTGGACAGACTGGAACCACCTGCCGAGCACTCCGGAACCACCTGCTCGACTCGTACGACCCACGTGCTGGACACGCCAAAATGAACTTTCGGGTACACCAGAACCACTTACCCGACACTCCTGAATCACCTGCCTGGCATGCCAGAACCACCTCTCACACGTTCCAGAAGCACGTGCCGGACATGCCGGAACGACCTATCTGACAGAACGGAACCACCTGCCAGACACGCCGGAACCACCTGCTGAACACGCCACAGCCACCTGCTCGACTCGCCGGATCCACCGGCCGGACAGGCCAATATCAACTGCTGGCTATGCCAGAACCACCTGGGGGACGGTCCGGAATCACCTGCCAGCCATGGCGGAACCACCTCTCAGACATACCAGAACCACGTGCCGGACAAGCTGGAAACACGTACTGGACAGACTGGAACCACCTGCCGGCCACGCCTGAACCACCTGCCGAGCACGATGGAACCACCTGCCGGACACGCCAAAATCACCTGCGGGGTACACCAGAACCACTTGGAGAACTCTCCGGGATGACCTGCCGGGCATGCTGGAACCACCTCTCAGACGTACCAGAAGCACGTGGCGGACACCCCAGCACCACCTGCCGGACAGACCGCAACCACCTGAGGGAGAGGCCGGAACCACCGGCTCGACCCGCCGGAACCACCGCTGGACATGCAAAATCACCTGCCGGCTACGCCAGAACCACTTGGGGAAAACTCCGGAATCACCTGCCGGGCATGCTGGAACCACCTCTCAGACATGCCAGAACCACGTGCCAATGACCCCGTAAGCACCTGCCGAGCACGCCGGAACCACCTGCTCGACTCGCCAGAACCACCTGCCGGACACGCCGGAACCACCGGCTCGACCCGCCGGAACCACCGCCGGACATGCAAAATCACCTGCCGGCTATGCCAGAACCACTTGGCGAACACTCCGGAATCACCTGCCGGGCATGCCTGAACCACCTCTCAGACATGCCAGAACCACGTGCCAATGACCCCGGAAGCACCTGCCGAGCACGCCGGAACCACCTGCTGGACATGCCGGAACCACCTGCCTGACAGTTCAAAATCATATGCCGGCTATGCCAAAACCACTTGGTGGACACTCCAGAATCACCTGGAGGGCATGCCGCAACCACGTCATGGACAGACTGCAAACACCTGCCGGACACGCCGGAACCACCTGCTCGACTCGCCAGATCCACCTGCCGGACACGCCAAAATCACCTGCCGGCTACGCCAGAACCACTCGGCAGAGACTCCGGAACCACCTCCAGGACAGACCGGAATCACCTGCCGGACACGCCGGGACCACCTGCTTGACTCGCCAGAACCACCTGCCGGACACGCCAAAATCACCAGCCGGCTACTCCACAACCACTTGTCGGACACTCCAGAATCACCTGCCGGGCATGTTGGAGCCACCTCTCAGAGGTGCCACAACAACATGCTGGAGACTGCGGAAGCACCTGCTGAGAATGCCGGAAGTTCCTGATCCACTCCACGGAACCACCTGCTGGACATGCCAAAATCACCTGCCGGCTACGCCACAACCAGTTGATGAACACTTCGGAATCAACTGCCGGGCTTGCTGGAAGCACCTGCCGGTCACGCCAATATCACCAGCCAGCTACGCCAGAACCGCTTGGCGGACACTCCGGAAACACCTGTCGGGCCTGCCAGAACCACATCTCAGACGTGCCAGAACCATGTGCCCGAGATGCCGGAACCACACCCCGAACAGACTGAAACCACCTGCCAGACCAGCCTGAACCACCTGCCGAGCACACTGGAACCACCTGCTCGACTCGCCGGAACCACCTACCTGACACGCAAAAACCACCGGCCGGGTATGCCAGAACCACTTGGTGGTCACTCCGGAATCATCTGCCAGACATGCCAGAAACAGCTCTCAGACACACCAGAACAACCTGCCGGAGACGCCAGAAGCACCTGCTGAGCATGCCTGAGCCACCTGCTCGACTCGCAAGAAACACCTGCCAGACGCGCCAAAATCACCTGCCTGCTACACCAGAAGCACTTGGCAGACAAGCCGGAATCACGTGAAGGGCATGCCGTCACAATCTCTCAGACGTGCCAGAACCTCGTGCCGGACACCCCAGAACACCCTGCCGGACAGACCGGAACCACCTGCCGGACACGCCGGAACCACCGGCGCGACTCGCCGGAACCACTCCCGGACATGCAAAATCACCTGCCGGCTACGCCAGAAACACTTGGCGAACACACCGGAATCACCTGCCGGGCATGTTGGAAGCACCTCTCAGACATGTCAGAACCACGTGCCAAGGACACCGGAAGCACCTGCCGAGCACGCCGGAACCACCTGCTCGACTCGCCAGAACCACCTGCCGCACACGCCAAAATCACCTGCCAGGTATGCCAGAACCACTTTGTGGACACTCCGAAATCATCTGCCGGACATGCCAGAACCAGCTCTCAGACACACCAGAACCACATGCCGGACACGCCGGAAGCACCTGCTGAGCATGCCTGAGCCACCTGCTCGACTCGCAAGAAACACCTGCCGGACACGCCAAAATCACCTGCCGAGTACGCCAGAACCACTTGGCGGACACTCCGGAATCACAGGTCGGGCATGCCGGAACCACCTCTCAGACTTGCGAGAACCATGTTCCGGACACGCCGGTACCACCTGCCGAGTATGCCGGAACCACCTGATCCACTCCCGAGGACCACCTGCTGGACACGCCAAAATCACCTGCTGGCTACGCCAGAACCACTCGACAGACACTCCGGAATAACCTGCCGGGCATGCCGGAACCACCTCTTAGACATGCCAGAAGGACGTGTCGGACACGCCGGAAACACCTACCGGACAGACCGGAACCACCTGCCAGACATCCCGGAACCACTTGCCGAGCACGCCGGAGCCGCCTGCTCGATAGGCCGGAACCACCTGCCAGACAGGCCAAAATCAACAGCTGGCTATGCTAGAACAACCTGGCGGACAGTCCAAAATCACCTGCCTGGCATGCAGGAACCACCTCTCAGACGTAACAGAACCACATTCCGGAAACGCTGGAACCACATCCTGGACAGACTGGAACCACCTGCCGAGCTCACCGGAACCACCTGCTCGACTGGCAGGACAATCTTGCCGGACACGCCAAAAGGAACTGCCGGCTACACCAGAACCACTTAACCGACACTCCAGAATCACCTGCCTTGCATGCCAGGACCACCTCTCAGACGTGCCAGAAGCACGTGCCGGACATGCCGGAACGACCTACGGGACAGACCGGAACCACCTGCCTGACATGCCGGAACCACCTGCCGAGCACGCTAGAGCCACCTGCTCCCCTTGCCGGAACCACCTGCCAGACAGGCCAAAATCAACAGCTGGCTATGCGAGAACCACCTGGGGGACAGTCCGGAATCACCTGCCAGCCATGGCGGAACCACCTCTCAGACGTACCAGAACCACGTGCCGGACAATCTGGAAACACGTACTGGACAGACTGGAACCACCTGCCGGCCACGCCTGAACCACCTGCCGAGCACGACGGAACCACCTGCCGGACACGCCAAAATCACCTGCGGGCTACTCCACAACCACTTGGAGGACTCTCCGGGATGACCTGCTGGGCATGCTGGAACCACCTCTCAGACGCGCCAGAACCATGTGGCAGAGAGTCCGGAATCACCTGTTGGGCATGTGGAACCACCTCTGAGACGTACCAGAACCACCTGCCGGACACGCCAAAATCACCTGCCGGCTACGCCAGAACCACTTGGCGGACACTCCGGAATCACCTGCCGGGCATGCCAGCACAACCTCCCAGAAGTGCCAGAAGCACGTGCATGACAGGCCGGAACCATCTCCCGGACAGACTGGAACCACAGGAAACACTCGCCGGAACCAGCTGCTTTACTCACCGGTCCCACCTGCAGGACACATCAAAATCACCTGCCCGCTACACCAGAACCACTTGGGGCACAAGCCGGAATCACGTGAAGGGCATGCCGGCACAACCTCACAGACGTGCCAGAACCTCCTGCCGGACACCTCAGAACCAATTGCCAGACAGACTGCAACCACCTGCCGGACACGCGGGAACCACCGGCTCGACCCGCCGGAACCACTGCCAGACATGCAAAATCACCTGCCGGCTACACCAGAACCACTTGGGAAACACTCCAGAATCACCTGCCGGGCATGCCGGAACCACCTCTCACACGTTCCAGAAGCACGTGCCGGACATGCCGGAACGACCTATCGGACAGAACGGAACCACCTGCCAGAGACGCCGGAACCACCTGCTGAACACGCCACAGCCACCTGCTCGACTCGCCGGATCCAGCGGCCGGACAGGCCCATATCAACTGCTGGCTATGCCAGAACCACCTGGGGGACAGTCCGGAATCACCTGCCAGCCATGGCGGAACCACCTCTCAGACGTACAAGAACCACGTGCCGGACAAGCTGGAAACACTTACTGGACAGACTGGAACCACCTGCCGGCCACGCCGGAACCACCTGCCGAGCACAATGGAACCACCTGCCGGACACGCTGGAACCACCGGCTCGACCCGCCGGAACGACCGCTGGACATGCAAACTCACCTGCCGGCTACGCCGGAAACACTTGGCGAACACTCCGGAATCACCTGCCGGGCATGCCGGAACCACCTCTCAGATATGCCAGAACCACGTGCCAATGACCCCGGAAGCACCTGCCGAGCACGCCGGAACCACCTGCTCGACTCGCCAGAACCACCTGCCGGACACGCAAAAATCACCTGCCGGCTACGCCACAACCAGTTGTGGAACACTTCGGAATCACCTGCCGGGCCTGCTGGAACCACCTGCCGGTCATGCCAAAATCACCTGCCAACTACGCCAGTACCACTTGGCGGACACTGTGGAAACACCTGTCGGGCCGGCCGGAACCACATCTCAGATGTGCCAGAACCATGTGCATGCGATGCTGGAACCACACCGCAAACAGACGGAAAGCACCTGCCAGCCCCGTCTGAACAACCTGCCGAGCACGCCGGAGTCACTTGCTCGACTCGCCGGAACCACCTACCTGACATGCCCAAATCACCAGCCGGGTATGCCAGAACCACTTGGCGGACACTCCGGAATCATCTGACGGACATGCCGGAACCAGCTCTCAGACACACCAGAACCAAGTGCCGGAGACGCCGGAAGCACCTGCCGAGCATGCCGGAGCCACCTGCTCGACTCGCCAGAAACACCTGCCGGACACGCCAAAATCAACTGCCGGGTACGCCAGAACCACCTGGCGGACACTCCGAAATCACCTGTCACGCATGCCAGAACCACCTCTCAGACGTGCTGGAAGCACGTGCCGGACACGCCGGAATCACCTACCGGACAGACCGGAACCACCGGCCGAGCACGCCGGAGCCACCTGTTCGACTCGCTGGAACCACCTGCCGGACAGGCCAATATTAACTGCTGGCTATGCCAGAACCACCTGGGGGACGGTCCGGAATCGCCTGCCAGCCATGGTGGAACCACCTCTCACACGTACCAGAACCACCTGCCGGAGAAGCTGGAAACACGTCCTGGACAGTCTGGAACCACCTGCCGGCCAAGACTGAACCACCTGCCAAGCACAACGGAACAACCTGCTAGACACGCCAAAATCACCTGCGTGTTATGCCAGAACCACTTGGAGTACTCTCTTGGATGACCTGACGGGCATGCCAGAACCACCTCTCAGACGTGCCAGAACCATGTGGCGGACAGTCCGGAATCACCTGTTGGGCATGCGCAACCACCTCTGAGACGTACCAGGACCACATGCCGTGCAGGCTGGAACCACCTACCGGACAGACCGGAATCACCTTTCGGGCATGCCGGAACCACCTGTCAGATGTGCCAGAAACACGTGCCGGAGACGCCGGAAGCACCTGCCAAGCACGTTGGAACCACCTGCTCAACTCGCCTGAACCACCTGACTGACATGCCAAAATCACCTGCCGACTATGCCAGAACCACTTGGCGAACACTCCGGAATCACTTGCCGGGCATGCAGGAACCACCTCTCAGACATGCCAGAACCCCATGCCAATGACCCCGGAAGCAGCAGCCGAGCACGCCGGAACCACCTGCTCGACTCGCCAGAACCACCTGCCGATCACGCAAAAATCACCTGCCGGCTACGCCACAACCAGTTGGTGAACACTTTGGAATCACTTGCCAGGCTTGCTGGAACCACCTGCCAGTCATGCCAAAATCACCTGCCAACTACGCCAGAACCGCTTGGCGGACACTGCGGAAACACCTGTGGGGCCGGCTGGAACCACATCTTAGACGTGCCAGAAACGTGTTCATGAGATGCTGGAACCACACCCCGAACAGACGGATACCACCTGCCAGAACCGCCTGAACCACCTGCTGAGCAAGCCGGAACCACCTGCTCGACTCACCGGTACCACCTTCCTGACACGCCAAAATCACATGCTGGGTATGCCAGAACCACTTGGCGGACACTCCGGAATCATCTGACGGACATGCCGGAACCAGCTCTCAGACACACCAGAACCAAGTGCCGGAGACGCCGGAAGCACCTGCCGAGCATGCCGGAGCCACCTGCTCGACTCGCGAGAAACACCAGCCGGACACGCCAAAATCACCTGCCGGGTACGCCAGAACCACCTGGCGGAAACTCCGGAATCACCTGTCGCGCATGTCGGAACCACCTCTCAGACGTGCCGGAAGCGCGTGCCAGACACGCCGGAAACACCTACCGGACAGACCGGAACCACCTGCCAAGAACGCCGGAGCCACCTGTTCGACTTGCTGGAACCACCTGCCGGACAGGCCAATATCAACTGCTGGCTATGCCAGAACCACCTGTGGGACAGTCCGGAATCACCTGCCAGCCATGGCGGAACCACCTCTCAGACGTACCAGAACCACCTGCCGGAGAAGCTGGAAACACGTCCTGGACAGACTGGAACCACGTGACGGCCATGCCTGAACCACCTGCCGAGCACGGCGGAACCACCTGCCGGACACGCCAAAATCACCTGCGGGCTATGCCAGAACCACTTGGACGACTCTCCGAAATGACCTGCCGGTCATGTTGGAACCACCTCTCAGACGTGCCAGAAGCACGTGGCGGACAGTCCGGAATCACCTGTTGGGGATGTGGAACCACCTCAGAGACGTACCAGAACCACCTGCCGGACACGCCAAAATCACCTGCCGGCTACGCCAGAACCACTTGGCGGACACTCCGGAATCACCTGCAGGGCATGCCAGCACAACCTCTCAGAAGTGCCAGAAGCACGTGCCGGACAGGCCGGAACCATCTCCCGGACAGACTGGAACCACAGGAAACACTCGCCGGAACCACCTGCTTGACTCACCGGTCCCACCTGCAGGACACACCAAAATCACCTGCCCGCTACACCAGAACCACTTGGGGGACAAGCCGGAATCACGTGAAGGGCATGCCGTCACAACCTCACAGACGTGCCAGAACCTCCTGCCGGACACCTCAGAACCACCTGCCAGACAGACTGCAACCAACTGCCGGACACGCGGGAACCACAGGCTCGACCCGCTGGAACCACTGCCAGACATGCAAAATCACCTGCCGGCTACACCAGAACCACTTGGCAAACACTCTGCAATCACCTGCCGGGCATGCCGGAACCACCTCTCAGACATGTCAGAACCACGTGCCAATGACACCAGAAGCACCTGCCGAGCATCCCGGAACCACCTGCTCGACTCGCCAGAACCACCTGCCAGTCATGCAAAAATCACCTGCCGGCTTCGCCACAACCAGTTGGTGAACACTTCCCCATCACCTGCCGGGCTTGCTGGAACCACCTGCCGGTCATGGCAAAATCACCTGCCAACTATGCCAGAACCACTTGTCGACACTGCGGAAACACCTGTCGGGCCGGCCAGAAGTACATCTCAGACGTGCCAGAACCTTGTGCGTGTGATGCCGGAACCACACCCCGAACAGATGGAGACCACATGCCAGACCCGCCTGAACCACCTGCCGAGCACGCCGGAGCCACCTGTTCGACTCACCGGAAGCACCTGCCAGACAGGCCAAAATCAACAGCTGGCTATGCGAGAACCATCTGGCGGACAGTCCGGAATCACCTGCCGGGCATGCAGGAACCACCTCTCAGATGTAACGGAACCACGAGCCGGACACGCTGGAACCACGTCCTGGACAGACTGGAACCACCTGCCGAGCACTCCGGAACCACCTGCTCGACTCGCACGACCCACGTGCTGGACACGCCAAAATGAACTTTCGGCTACACCAGAACCACTTACCCGACACTCCAGAATCACCTGCCTGGCATGCCAGAACCACCTCTCACACATTCCAGAAGCACGTGCCGGACATGCCGGAACGACCGATCGGACAGAACGGAACCACCTGCCAGACACGCCGGAACTACCTGCTGAACACGCCACAGCCACCTGCTCGACTCGCCGGATCCACCGGCCGGACAGGCCAATATCAACTGCTGGCTATGCCAGAACCACCTGGGGGACAGTCCGGAATCACCTGCCAGCCATGGCGGAACCACCTCTCACACGTACAAGAACCACGTGCCGGACAAGCTGGAAACACTTACTGGACAGACTGGAACCACCTGCCGGACACGCCAAAATCACCTGCGGGCTACACCAGAACCACTTGGAGAACTCTCCGGGATGACCTGCCGGGCATGCTGGAACCACCTCTCTGACGTACCAGAAGCACGTTGCGGACACCCCAGCACCATCTGCCGGACAGACCGCAACCACCTGCCGGACACGCCGGAACCACCGGGTCGACCTGCCGGAACCACCGCCGGACATGCAAAATCACCTGCCGGCTACGCCAGAACCACTTGGCGAACACTCCGGAATCACCTGCCGGGCATGCCGGAACCACCTGTCAGACATGCCAGAACCACGTGCCAATGACCCCGGAAGCACCTGCCGAGCACGCCGGAACCACCTGCTCGACTCGCCAGAACCACCTGCCGGACACGCCAAAATCACCTGCCGGCTACGCCACAACCACTCGGCAGGCACTCTGGTATCAGCTGCCGGGCATGCCGGAACCACCTCTCAGAGGTGCCAGAACCACATGCCGGAGAGACTGGAAGCAACTGCCGAACTCGCCGGAAACACCTGCTGGACATGCCGGAACCACCTGCCTGACAGTCCAAAATCATATGCCGGCTATGCCAAAACCACTTGGTGGACACTCCAGAATCACCTGGAGGGCATGCCGGAACCACGTCATGGACAGACTGCAAACACCTGCTGGACACGCCAGAACCACCTTCTCGACTCGCCAGAACCAGCTGCCGGACACGCCAAAATCACCTGCCGGCTATGCCACAACCAGTTGGTGAACACTTCGGAATCACCTGCCGCGCTTGCCGGAACCACCTGCCGGTCACGCCAAAATCACCTGCCGGCTACGCCAGAACCACTCGGCAGAGACTCCAGAACCACCTCCAGGACAGACCGGAATCACCTGCCGGACACGCCGGAACCACCTGCTCGACTCGCCAGAAACACCTGCCAGACACGCCAAAATCACCTGCCTGCTACACCAGAAGCACTTGGCAGACAAGCCGGAATCACGTGAAGGGCATGCCGTCACAATCTCTCAGACGTGCCAGAACCTCGTGCCGGACACCCCAGAACACCCTGCCGGACAGACCGGAACCACCTGCCGGACACGCCGGACCACCGGCGCGACTCACCGGAACCACCACCGGACATGCAAAATCACCTGCCGGCTACGCCAGAAACACTTGGCAAACACACCGGAATCACCTGCCGGGCATGTCGGAAGCACCTCTCAGACATGTCAGAACCACGTGCCAAGTACACCGGAAGCACCTGCCGAGCACGCCGGAACCACCTGACGGTCATGCCAAAATCACCTGCCGGCTACGCCAGAACCACTCGGCAGAGACTCCGGAACCACCTCCAGGACAGACCGGAATCACCTGCCGGACACGCCGGAACCACCTGCTCGACTCGCCAGAACCACCTGCCGGACACGCAAAAATCACCTGCTGGCTACGCCAGAACCACTCGGCAGAGACTCCGGAACCACCTCCAGGACTGACCGGAATCACCTGCCGGACACGCCGGGACCACCTGCTTGACTCGCCAGAACCACCTGCCGGACACGCCAAAATCACCAGCCGGCTACTCCACAACCACTTGTCGGACACTCCAGAATCACCTGCCGGGCATGTTGGAACCACCTCTCAGAGGTGCCACAACAACATGCTGGAGACTGCGGAAGCACCTGCTGAGAAGGCCGGAAGTTCCTGATCCACTCCACAGAACCACCTGCTGGACACGCCAAAATCACCTGCCGGCTACGCCACAACCAGTTGGTGAACACTTCGGAATCAACTGCCGGGCTTGCTGGAAGCACCTGCCGGTCACGCCAATATCACCTGCCAGCTACGCCAGAACCGCTTGCCGGACACTCCGGAAACACCTGTCGGGCCTGCCAGAACCACATCTCAGACGTGCCAGAACCATGTGCACTAGATGCCGGAACCACACCCCGAACAGACTGAAACCACCTGCCAGACGCGCCTGAACCACCTGCCGAGCACACTGGAACCACCTGCTCGACTCCCCGGAACCACCTACCTGACACGCAAAAACCACCGGCCGGGTATGCCAGAACCACTTGGTGGTCACTCCGGAATCATCTGCCAGACATGCCAGAAGCAGCTCTCAGACACACCAGAACAACCTGCCGGAGACGCCAGAAGCACCTGCTGAGCATGCCTGAGCCACCTGCTCGACTCGCAAGAAACACCTGCCAGACGCGCCAAAATCACCTGCCTGCTACACCAGAAGCACTTGGCAGACAAGCCGGAATCACGTGAAGGGCATGCCGTCACAATCTCTCAGACGTGCCAGAACCTCGTGCCGGACACCCCAGAACACCCTGCCGGACAGACCGGAACCACCTGCCGGACACGCCGGAACCACCGGCGCGACTCGCCGGAACCACCCCCGGACATGCAAAATCACCTGCCGGCTACGCCAGAAACACTTGGCGAACACACCGGAATCACCTGCCGGGCATGTCGGAAGCACCTCCCAACTACGCCAGAACCACTTGTCGACACTGCGGAAACACCTGTCGGGCCGGCCAGAACTACATCTCAGACGTGCCAGAACCTTGTGCGTGTGATGCCGGAACCACACACCGAACAGACGGAGACCACCTGCCAGACCCGCCTGAACCACCTGCCGAGCACGCCGGAGCCACCTGTTCGACTCACCGGAAGCACCTGCCAGACAGGCCAAAATCAACAGCTGGCTATGCGAGAACCATCTGGCGGACAGTCCGGAATCACCTGCCGGGCATGCAGGAACCACCTCTCAGATGTAACGGAACCACGAGCCGGACACGCTGGAACCACGTCCTGGACAGACTGGAACCACCTGCCGAGCACTCCGGAACCACCTGCTCGACTCGCACGACCCACGTGCTGGACACGCCAAAATGAACTTTCGGCTACACCAGAACCACTTACCTGACACTCCAGAATCACCTGCCTTGCATGCCAGAACCACCTCTCACACGTTCCAGAAGCACGTGCCGGACATGCCGGAACGACCTATCGGACAGAACGGAACCACCTGCCAGACACGCCGGAACCACCTGCTGAACACGCCACAGCCACCTGCTCGACTCGCCGGATCCACCGGCCGGACAGGCCAATATCAACTGCTGGCTATGCCAGAACCACCTGGGGGACAGTCCGGAATCACCTGCCAGCCATGGCGGAACCACCTCTCAGACGTACAAGAACCACGTGCCGGACAAGCTGGAAACACTTACTGGACAGACTGGAACCACCTGCCGGCCACGCCTGAACCACCTGCCGAGCACGACGGAACCACCTGCCGGACACGCCAAAATCACCTGCGGGCTACACCAGAACCACTTGGAGAACTCTCCAGGATGACCTGGGGGCATGCTGGAACCACCTCTCAGACGTACCAGAAGCACGTGGCGGACACCCCAGCACCACCTGCCGGACAGACCGCAACCACCTGCCGGACACGCCGGAACCACCGGCTCGACCCGCCGGAACCACTGCCGGACATGCAAAATCACCTGCCGGCTACGCCAGAACCACTTGGCGAACACTCCGGAATCACCTGCCGGGCATGCCGGAACCACCTCTCAGACATGCCAGAACCACGTGCCAATGACCCTGGAAGCACCTGCCGAGCACGCCGGAACCACCTGCTCGACTCGCCAGAACCACCTGCCGGACACCCCAAAATCACCTGCCGGCTTCGCCACAACCTCTCGGCAGGCACTCCGGTATCAGCTGCCGGGCATGCCGGAACCACTTCTCAGAGGTGCCAGAACCACATGCCGGAGAGACTGGAAGCAACTGCCGAACTCGCCGGAAATACCTGCTGGACATGCCGGAACCAGCTGCCTGACAGTCCAAAATCATATGCCGGCTATGCCAAAACCACTTGGTGGACAATCCAGAATCACCTGGAGGGCATGCCGGAACCACGTCATGGACAGACTGCAAACACCTGCCGGACACGGCAGAACCACCTTCTCGACTCGCCATAACCACCTGCCGGACACGCCAAAATCACCTGCCGGCTACGCCACAACCACTCGGCAGAGACTCCTGAACCACCTCCAGGACTGACCGGAATCACCTGCTGGACACGCCGGAACCACCTGTTCGACTCGCCAGAACCACCTGCCGGACACGCCAAAATCACCTGCCGGCTACGCCAGAACCACTCGGCAGAGACTCCGGAACCACCTCCAGGACAGACCGGAATCACCTGCCGGACACGCCGGGACCACCTGCTTGACTCGCCAGAACCACCTGCCGGACACGCCAAAATCACCAGCCGGCTACTCCACAACCACTTGTCGGACATTCCAGAATCAGCTGCCGGGCATGTTGGAACCACCTCTCAGAGGTGCCACAACAACATGCTGGAGACTGCGGAAGCACCTGCTGAGAAGGCCGGAAGTTCCTGATCCACTCCACAGAACCACCTGCTGGACACGCCAAAATCACCTGCCGGCTACGCCACAACCAGTTGGTGAACACTTCGGAATCAACTGCCGGGCTTGCTGGAAGCACCTGCCGGTCACGCCAATATCACCTGCCAGCTACGCCAGAACCGCTTGGCGGACACTGCGGAAACACCTGTCGGGCCTGCCAGAACCACATCTCAGACGTGCCAGAACCATGTGCCCGAGATGCCGGAACCACACCCCGAACAGACTGAAACCACCTGCCAGACCCGCCTGAACCACCTGCCGAGCACACTGGAACCACCTGCTCGACTCGCCGGAACCACCTACCTGACACGCAAAAACCACCGGCCGGGTATGCCAGAACCACTTGGTGGTCACTCCGGAATCATCTGCCAGACATGCCAGAAGCAGCTCTCAGACACACCAGAACCACATGCTGGACACGCCGGAAGCACCTGCTGAGCATGCCTGAGCCACCTGCTCGACTCGCAAGAAACACCTGCCAGACACGCCAAAATCACCTGCCGAGTACGCCAGAACCACTTGGCGGACACTCCGGAATCACAGGTCGGGCATGCCGGAACCACCTCTCAGACTTGCCAGAACCGTGTTCCGGACACGCCGGTACCACCTGCCGAGTATGCCGGAACCACCTGATCCACTCCCGAGGACCACCTGCTGGACACGCCAAAATCACCTGCTGGCTACGCCAGAACCACTCGGCAGACACTCCGGAATAACCTGCCGGGCATGCCGGAACCACCTCTTAGACATGCCAGAAGGACGTGTCGGACACGCCGGAAACACCTACCGGACAGCCCTGAACCACCTGCCAGACATCCCGGAACCACCTGCCGAGCACGCCGGAGCCGCCTGCTCGATAGGCCGGAACCACCTGCCAGACAGGCCAAAATCAACAGCTGGCTATGCTAGAAACACCTGGCAGACAGTCCAAAATCACCTGCCTGGCATGCAGGAACCACCTCTCAGACGTAACAGAACCACGTTCCGGACACGCTCGAACCACATCCTGGACAGACTGGAACCACCTGCCGAGCTCGCCGGAACCACCTGCTCGACTGGCAGGACAATCGTGCCAGACACGCCAAAAGGAACTGCCGCCTGCACCAGAACCACTTAACCGACACTCCAGAATCACCTGCCTGGCATGCCAGAACCACCTCTCAGATGTGCCAGAAGCACGTGCCGGACATGCCGGAATGACCTACGGGACAGACCGGAACCACCTGCCTGACATGCCGGAACCACCTGCCGAGCACGCCAGAGCCACCTGCTCCCCTTGCCGGAACCACCTGCCAGACAGGCCAAAATCAACAGCTGGCTGTGCGAGAACCACCTGGGAGACAGTCCGGAATCACCTGCCAGACATGGCGGAACCACATCTCAGACGTAGCAGAACCACGTGCCGGACAATCTGGAAACACGTACTGGACAGACTGGAACCACCTGCCGGCCACGCCTGAACCACCTGCCGAGCACGACAGAACCACCTGCCGGACACGCCAAAATCACCTGCGGGCTACTCCACAACCACTTGGAGGACTCTCCGGGATGACCTGCCGGGCATGCTGGAACCACCTCTCAGACGCGCCAGAACCATGTGGCAGACAGTCCGGAATCACCTGTTAGGCATGTGGAACCACCTCTGAGACGTACCAGAACCACCTGCCGGACACGCCAAAATCACCTGCCGGCTACGCCAGAACTACTTGGCGGAGACTCTCTAATCACCTGCCAGGCATGCCAGCACAACCTCTCAGAGGTGCCAGAAGCATGTGCCGGACAGGCCAGAACCATCTCCCGGACAGACTGGAACCACAGGAAACACTCGCCGGAACCACCTGCTTGACTCACCGGTCCCAATTGCAGGACACACCAAAATCACCTGCCCTCTACACCAGAACCAATTGGGGCACAAGCCAGAATCACGTGAAGGGCATGCCGGCACAATCTCACAGAAGTGCCAGAACCTCGTGCCGGACACCCCAGGACACCCTGCCGGACAGACCGGAACCACCTGCCGGACACGCCGGAACCACCGGCGCGACTCACCGGAACCACCCCCGGACATGCAAAATCACCTGCCGGCTACGCAAGAAACACTTGGCGAACACACCGGAATCACCTGCCGGGCATGTCGGAAGCACCTTTCAGACATGTCAGAACCACGTGCCAAGGACACCAGAAGCACCTGCCGAGCACGCCGGAACCACCTGCTCGACTCGCCAGAACCACCTGCCGCACACGCCAAAATCAGATGCCAGGTATGCCAGAACCACTTTGTGGACACTCCGAAATCATCTGCCGGACATGCCAGAACCAGCTCTCAGACACACCAGAACCACATGCCGGACACGCCGGAAGCACCTGCTGAGCATGCCTGAGCCACCTGCTCGACTCGCCAGAACCACCTGCCGGACACGCAAAAATCACCTGCTGGCTACGCTAGAACCACTCGGCAGACACTCCGGAATAAGCTGCCGGGCATGCCGGAACCACCTCTTAGACATGCCAGAAGGACGTGTCGGACACGCCGGAAACACCTACCGGACAGACCGGAACCACCTGCCAGACATCCTGGAACCACTTGCCGAGCACGCCGGAGCCGCCTGCTCGATAGGCCGGAACCACATGCCAGACAGGCCAAAATCAACAGCTGGCTATGCTAGAACCACCTGGCGGACAGTCCAAAATCACCTGCCTGGCATGCAGGAACCACCTCTCAGACGTAACAGAACCACGTTCCGGACACGCTGGAACCACATCCTGGACAGACTGGAACCACCTGCCGAGCTCGCCGGAACCACCTGCATGACTGGCAGGACAATAGTGTAGGACTCGCCAAAAGCAACTGCCGGCTACACCAGAACCACTTAACCGACACTCCAGAATCACCTGCCTGGCATGCCAGAACCACCTCTCAGACGTGCCAGAATCACGTGCCGAACATGCCGGGACGACCTACGGGACAGACCGGAACCACCTGCCTGACATGCCGGAACCACCTGCCGAGCACGCCAGAGCCACCTGCTCCCCTTGCCGGAACCAACTGCCAGACAGGCCAAAATCAACAGCTGGCTGTGCGAGAACCACCTGGGGGACAGTCCGGAATCACCTGCCAGCCATGGCGGAACCACCTCTCAGACGTACCAGAATCACGTGCCGGACAATCTGGAAACACGTACTGGACAGACTGGAACCACCTGCCGGCCAAGCCTGAACCACCTGCCGAGCACGACGGAACGACCGGCCGGACACGCCAAAATCACCTGCCGGCTACGCCACAACCAGTTGGTGAACACTTCGGAATCACCTGCCGCGCTTGCCGGAAACACCTGCCGGTCACGCCAAAATCACCTGCCGGCTACGCCAGAACCACTCGGCAGAGACTCCAGAACCACCTCCAGGACAGACCGGAATCACCTGCCGGACATGCCGGAACCACCTCTCAGACATGCCAGAACCACGTGCCAATGACCCCGGAAGCACCTGCAGAGCACGCCGGAACCACCTGCTTGACTCGCCAGAACCACCTGCCGGACACGCCAAAATCACCTGCCGGCTACGCCAGAACCACTCGGCAGAGACTCCGGAACCACCTCCAGGACAGTCCGGAATCACCTGCCAGACACGCCGGGACCACCTGCTTGACTCGCCAGAACCACCTGCCGGACACGCCAAAATCACCAGCCGGCTACTCCACTACCACTTGTCGGACACTCCAGAATCACCTGCCGGGCATGTTGGAACCACCTCTCAGAGGTGCCACAACAACATGCTGGAGACCGGGGAAGCACCTGCTGAGAATGCCGGAAGTTCCTGATCCACTCCACAGAACCACCTGCTGGACACGCCAAAATCACCTGCCGGCTACGCCACAACCAGTTGGTGAACACTTCGGAATCAACTGCCGGGCTTGCTGGAAGCACCTGCCGGTCACGCCAATATCACCTGCCAGCTACGCCAGAACCGCTTGGCCGACAGTCCGGAAACACCTGTCGGGCCTGCCAGAACCACATCTCAGACGTGCCAGAACCTCGTGCCGGACACCCCAGAACACCCTGCCGGACAGACCGGAACCACCTTCCGGACACGCCGGAACCACCAGCGCGACTCGCCGGAACAACCCCGGACATGCAAAATCACCTGCCGGCTACGCCAGAAACTCTTGGCGAACACACCGGAATCACCTGCCGGGCATGTCGGAAGCACCTCTCAGACATGTCAGAACCACGTGCCAAGGACACCGGAAGCACCTGCCGAGCACGCCGGAACCACCTGCTCGACTCGCCAGAACCACCTGCCGCACACGCCAAAATCACCTGCCAGGTATTCCAGAACCACTTTGTGGACACTCCGAAATCATCTTCTGGACATGCCAGAACCAGCTCTCAGACACACCAGAACCACATGCCGGACACGCCGGAACCACCTGCCGAGCACGCCAGAGCCACCTGCTCCCCTTGACGGAACCACCTGCCAGACAGGCCAAAATCAACAGCTGGCTGTGCGAGAACCACCTGGGGGACAGTCCGGAATCACCTGCCAGCCATGGCGGAACCACCTCTCACACGTACAAGAAGCACCTGCCGGACAATCTGGAAACACGTACTGGACAGACTGGAACCACCTGCCGGCCACGCCTGAACCACCTGCCGAGCACGACGGAACCACCTGCCGGACACGCCAAAATCACCTGCGGGCTACTCCACAACCACTTGGAGGACTCTCCGGGATGACCTGCCGGGCATGCTGGAACCACCTCTCAGACGCGCCAGAACCATGTGGCAGACAGTACGCAATCACCTGTTGGGCATGTGGAACCACCTCAGAGACGTACCAGAACCACCTGCCGGACACGCCAAAATCACCTGCCGGCTACACCAGAACCACTTGGCGGACACTCCGGAATCAGCTGCCGGGCATGTCAGCACAACCTCTCAGAAGTGCCAGAAGCACGTGCCGGACAGGCCGGAACCATCTCCCGGACAGACTGGAACCACAGGAAACACTCGCCGGAACCACCTGCTTGACTCACCGGTCCCACCTGCAGGACACACCAAAATCACCTGCCCGCTACACCAGAACCACTTGGGGCACAAGCCGGAATCACGTGTAGGGCATGCCGGCACAACCTCACAGACGTGCCAGAACCTCCTGCCTGACACCTCAGAACCACCTGCCAGACAGACTGCAACCACCTGCCGGACACGCGGGAACCACCGCCTCGACCCGCCGGAACCCGTGCCAGACATGGAAAATCACCTGCCGGCTACACCAGAACCACTTGGCAAACACTCCGAAATCACCTACCGGGCATGCCGGAACGACCTCTCAGACATGCCAGAACCACGTGCCAATGACACCGGAAGCACCTGCCGAGCATGCCGGAACCACCTGCTCGACTCGCCAGAACCACCTGCCAGTCATGCAAAAATCACCTGCCGGCTTCGCCACAACCAGTTGGTGAACACTTCCCCATCACCTGCCGGGCTTGCTGGAACCACCTGCCGGTCATGTCAAAATCACCTGCCAACTACGCCAGAACCACTTGTCGACACTGCGGAAACACGTGTCGGGCCGGCCAGAACTACATCTCAGACGTGCCAGAACCTTGTGCGTGTGATGCCGGAACCACACCCCGAACAGACGGAGACCACCTGCCAGACCCGCCTGAACCACCTGCCGAGCACGCCGGAGCCACCTGTTCGACTCACCGGAAGCAGCTGCCAGACAGGCCAAAATCAACAGCTGGCTATGCGAGAACCATCTGGCGGACAGTCCGGAATCACCTGCCGGGCATGCAGGAACCACCTCTCAGATGTAACGGAACCACGAGCCGGACACGCTGGAACCATGTCCTGGACAGACTGGAACCACCTGCCGAGCACTCCGGAACCACCTGCTCGACTCGCACGACCCACGTGCTGGACACGCCAAAATGAACTTTCGGCTACACCAGAACCACTTACCGGACACTCCAGAATCACCTGCCTGGCATGCCAGAACCACCTCTCACACGTTCCAGAAGCATGTGCCGGACATGTGGGAACGACCTATCGGACAGAACGGAACCACCTGCCAGACACGCCGGAACCACCTGCTGAACACGCCACAGCCACCTGCTCGACTCGCCGGATCCACCGGCCGGACAGGCCAATATCAACTGCTGGCTATGCCAGAACCACCTGGGGGACAGTCCGGAATCACCTGCCAGCCATGGCGGAACCACCTCTCAGACGTACAAGAACCACGTGCCGGACAAGCTGGAAACACTTACTGGACAGACTGGAACCACCTGCCGGCCACGCCTGAACCACCTGCCGAGCACGATGGAACCACCTGCCGGACACGCCAAAATCAGCTGCGGGCTACACCAGAAGCACTTGGAGAACTCTCCGGGATGACCTGCCGGGCATGCTGGAACCACCTCTCAGACGTCCCAGAAGCACGTGGCGGACAGCCCAGCACCACCTGCCGGACAGACCGCAACCACCTGCCGGACAGGCCGGAACCAGTGGCTCGACCCGCCGGAACCACCGCCGGACATGCAAAATCACCTGCCGGCTACGCCAGAACCACTTGGCGAACCCTCTGGAATCACCTGCCGGGCATGCCGGAACCACCTCTCAGACATGCCAGAACCACGTGCCAATGACCCTGGAAGCACCTGCCGAGCACGCAGGAACCACCTGCTCGACTCGCCAGAACCACCTGCCGGACACCCCAAAATCACCTGCCGGCTACTCCACAACCTCTCGGCAGGCACTCCGGTATCAGCTGCCGGGCATGCCGGAACCACTTCTCAGAGGTGCCAGAACCACATGCCGGAGAGACTGGAAGCAACTGCCGAACTCGCCGGAAATACCTGCTGGACATGCCGGAACCAGCTGCCTGACAGTCCAAAATCATATGCCGGCTATGCCAAAACCACTTGGTGGACACTCCAGAATCACCTGGAGGGCATGCCGGAACCACGTCATGGACAGACTGCAAACACCTGCCGGACACGGCAGAACCACCTTCTCGACTCGCCATAACCACCTGCCGGACACGCCAAAATCACCTGCCGGCTACGCCACAACCACTCGGCAGAGACTCATGAACCACCTCCAGGACTGACCGGAATCACCTGCTGGACACGCCGGAACCACCTGTTCGACTCGCCAGAACCACCTGCCGGACACGCCAAAATCACCTGCCGGCTACGCCAGAACCACTCGGCAGAGACTCCGGAACCACCTCCAGGACAGACCGGAATCACCTGCCGGACACGCCGGGACCACCTGCTTGACTCGCCAGAACCACCTGCCGGACACGCCAAAATCACCAGCCGGCTACTCCACAACCACTTGTCGGACATTCCAGAATCACCTGCCGGGCATGTTGGAACCACCTCTCAGAGGTGCCACAACAACATGCTGGAGACTGCGGAAGCACCTGCTGAGAAGGCCGGAAGTTCCTGATCCACTCCACAGAACCACCTGCTGGACACGCCAAAATCACCTGCCGGCTACGCCACAACCAGTTGGTGAACACTTCGGAATCAACTGCCGGGCTTGCTGGAAGCACCTGCCGGTCACGCCAATATCACCTGCCAGCTACGCCAGAACCGCTTGGCGGACACTGCGGAAACACCTGTCGGGCCTGCCAGAACCACATCTCAGACGTGCCAGAACCATGTGCCCGAGATGCCGGAACCACACCCCGAACAGACTGAAACCACCTGCCAGACCCGCCTGAACCACCTGCCGAGCACACTGGAACCACCTGCTCGACTCGCCGGAACCACCTACCTGACACGCAAAAACCACCGGCCGGGTATGCCAGAACCACTTGGTGGTCACTCCGGAATCATCTGCCAGACATGCCAGAAGCAGCTCTCAGACACACCAGAACCACATGCTGGACACGCCGGAAGCACCTGCTGAGCATGCCTGAGCCACCTGCTCGACTCGCAAGAAACACCTGCCAGACACGCCAAAATCACCTGCCGAGTACGCCAGAACCACTTGGCGGACACTCCGGAATCACAGGTCGGGCATGCCGGAACCACCTCTCAGACTTGCCAGAACCGTGTTCCGGACACGCCGGTACCACCTGCCGAGTATGCCGGAACCACCTGATCCACTCCCGAGGACCACCTGCTGGACACGCCAAAATCACCTGCTGGCTACGCCAGAACCACTCGGCAGACACTCCGGAATAACCTGCCGGGCATGCCGGAACCACCTCTTAGACATGCCAGAAGGACGTGTCGGACACGCCGGAAACACCTACCGGACAGCCCTGAACCACCTGCCAGACATCCCGGAACCACCTGCCGAGCACGCCGGAGCCGCCTGCTCGATAGGCCGGAACCACCTGCCAGACAGGCCAAAATCAACAGCTGGCTATGCTAGAAACACCTGGCAGACAGTCCAAAATCACCTGCCTGGCATGCAGGAACCACCTCTCAGACGTAACAGAACCACGTTCCGGACACGCTCGAACCACATCCTGGACAGACTGGAACCACCTGCCGAGCTCGCCGGAACCACCTGCTCGACTGGCAGGACAATCGTGCCAGACACGCCAAAAGGAACTGCCGCCTGCACCAGAACCACTTAACCGACACTCCAGAATCACCTGCCTGGCATGCCAGAACCACCTCTCAGATGTGCCAGAAGCACGTGCCGGACATGCCGGAATGACCTACGGGACAGACCGGAACCACCTGCCTGACATGCCGGAACCACCTGCCGAGCACGCCAGAGCCACCTGCTCCCCTTGCCGGAACCACCTGCCAGACAGGCCAAAATCAACAGCTGGCTGTGCGAGAACCACCTGGGAGACAGTCCGGAATCACCTGCCAGACATGGCGGAACCACATCTCAGACGTAGCAGAACCACGTGCCGGACAATCTGGAAACACGTACTGGACAGACTGGAACCACCTGCCGGCCACGCCTGAACCACCTGCCGAGCACGACAGAACCACCTGCCGGACACGCCAAAATCACCTGCGGGCTACTCCACAACCACTTGGAGGACTCTCCGGGATGACCTGCCGGGCATGCTGGAACCACCTCTCAGACGCGCCAGAACCATGTGGCAGAGAGTCCGGAATCACCTGTTAGGCATGTGGAACCACCTCTGAGACGTACCAGAACCACCTGCCGGACACGCCAAAATCACCTGCCGGCTACGCCAGAACTACTTGGCGGAGACTCTGGAATCACCTGCCAGGCATGCCAGCACAACCTCTCAGAGGTGCCAGAAGCATGTGCCGGACAGGCCAGAACCATCTCCCGGACAGACTGGAACCACAGGAAACACTCGCCGGAACCACCTGATTGACTCACCGGTCCCAATTGCAGGACACACCAAAATCACCTGCCCTCTACACCAGAACCAATTGGGGCACAAGCCAGAATCACGTGAAGGGCATGCCGGCACAATCTCACAGAAGTGCCAGAACCTCGTGCCGGACACCCCAGGACACCCTGCCGGACAGACCGGAACCACCTGCCGGACACGCCGGAACCACCGGCGCGACTCACCGGAACCACCCCCGGACATGCAAAATCACCTGCCGGCTACGCAAGAAACACTTGGCGAACACACCGGAATCACCTGCCGGGCATGTCGGAAGCACCTTTCAGACATGTCAGAACCACGTGCCAAGGACACCAGAAGCACCTGCCGAGCACGCCGGAACCACCTGCTCGACTCGCCAGAACCACCTGCCGCACACGCCAAAATCAGATGCCAGGTATGCCAGAACCACTTTGTGGACACTCCGAAATCATCTGCCGGACATGCCAGAACCAGCTCTCAGACACACCAGAACCACATGCCGGACACGCCGGAAGCACCTGCTGAGCATGCCTGAGCCACCTGCTCGACTCGCCAGAACCACCTGCCGGACACGCAAAAATCACCTGCTGGCTACGCTAGAACCACTCGGCAGACACTCCGGAATAAGCTGCCGGGCATGCCGGAACCACCTCTTAGACATGCCAGAAGGACGTGTCGGACACGCCGGAAACACCTACCGGACAGAACGGAACCACCTGCCAGACATCCTGGAACCACTTGCCGAGCACGCCGGAGCCGCCTGCTCGATAGGCCGGAACCACATGCCAGACAGGCCAAAATCAACAGCTGGCTATGCTAGAACCACCTGGCGGACAGTCCAAAATCACCTGCCTGGCATGCAGGAACCACCTCTCAGACGTAACAGAACCACGTTCCGGACACGCTGGAACCACATCCTGGACAGACTGGAACCACCTGCCGAGCTCACCAGAACCACCTGCTCGACTGGCAGGACAATCGTGCCGGACACGCCAAAAGCAACTGCCGGCTACACCAGAACCACTTAACCGACACTCCAGAATCACCTGCCTGGCATGCCAGAACCACCTCTCAGACGTGCCAGAATCACGTGCCGAACATGCCGGGACGACCTACGGGACAGACCGGAACCACCTGCCTGACATGCCGGAACCACCTGCCGAGCACGCCAGAGCCACCTGCTCCCCTTGCCGGAACCAACTGCCAGACAGGCCAAAATCAACAGCTGGCTGTGCGAGAACCACCTGGGGGACAGTCCGGAATCACCTGCCAGCCATGGCGGAACCACCTCTCAGACGTACCAGAATCACGTGCCGGACAATCTGGAAACACGTACTGGACAGACTGGAACCACCTGCCGGCCAAGCCTGAACCACCTGCCGAGCACGACGGAACGACCGGCCGGACACGCCAAAATCACCTGCCGGCTACGCCACAACCAGTTGGTGAACACTTCGGAATCACCTGCCGCGCTTGCCGGAAACACCTGCCGGTCACGCCAAAATCACCTGCCGGCTACGCCAGAACCACTCGGCAGAGACTCCAGAACCACCTCCAGGACAGACCGGAATCACCTGCCGGACATGCCGGAACCACCTCTCAGACATGCCAGAACCACGTGCCAATGACCCCGGAAGCACCTGCAGAGCACGCCGGAACCACCTGCTTGACTCGCCAGAACCACCTGCCGGACACGCCAAAATCACCTGCCGGCTACGCCAGAACCACTCGGCAGAGACTCCGGAACCACCTCCAGGACAGTCCGGAATCACCTGCCAGACACGCCGGGACCACCTGCTTGACTCGCCAGAACCACCTGCCGGACACGCCAAAATCACCAGCCGGCTACTCCACAACCACTTGTCGAACACTCCAGAATCACCTGCCGGGCATGTTGGAACCACCTCTCAGAGGTGCCACAACAACATGCTGGAGACCGGGGAAGCACCTGCTGAGAATGCCGGAAGTTCCTGATCCACTCCACAGAACCACCTGCTGGACACGCCAAAATCACCTGCCGGCTACGGCACAACCAGTTGGTGAACACTTCGGAATCAACTGCCGGGCTTGCTGGAAGCACCTGCCGGTCACGCCAATATCACCTGCCAGCTACGCCAGAACCGCTTGGCCGACAGTCCGGAAACACCTGTCGGGCCTGCCAGAACCACATCTCAGACGTGCCAGAACCTCGTGCCGGACACCCCAGAACACCCTGCCGGACAGACCGGAACCACCTTCCGGACACGCCGGAACCACCAGCGCGACTCGCCGGAACAACCCCGGACATGCAAAATCACCTGCCGGCTACGCCAGAAACTCTTGGCGAACACACCGGAATCACCTGCCGGGCATGTCGGAAGCACCTCTCAGACATGTCAGAACCACGTGCCAAGGACACCGGAAGCACCTGCCGAGCACGCCGGAACCACCTGCTCGACTCGCCAGAACCACCTGCCGCACACGCCAAAATCACCTGCCAGGTATTCCAGAACCACTTTGTGGACACTCCGAAATCATCTTCTGGACATGCCAGAACCAGCTCTCAGACACACCAGAACCACATGCCGGACACGCCGGAACCACCTGCCGAGCACGCCAGAGCCACCTGCTCCCCTTGACGGAACCACCTGCCAGACAGGCCAAAATCAACAGCTGGCTGTGCGAGAACCACCTGGGGGACAGTCCGGAATCACCTGCCAGCCATGGCGGAACCACCTCTCACACGTACAAGAAGCACCTGCCGGACAATCTGGAAACACGTACTGGACAGACTGGAACCACCTGCCGGCCACGCCTGAACCACCTGCCGAGCACGACGGAACCACCTGCCGGACACGCCAAAATCACCTGCGGGCTACTCCACAACCACTTGGAGGACTCTCCGGGATGACCTGCCGGGCATGCTGGAACCACCTCTCAGACGCGCCAGAACCATGTGGCAGACAGTACGCAATCACCTGTTGGGCATGTGGAACCACCTCAGAGACGTACCAGAACCACCTGCCGGACACGCCAAAATCACCTGCCGGCTACACCAGAACCACTTGGCGGACACTCCGGAATCAGCTGCCGGGCATGTCAGCACAACCTCTCAGAAGTGCCAGAAGCACGTGCCGGACAGGCCAGAACCATCTCCCGGACAGACTGGAACCACAGGAAACACTCGCCGGAACCACCTGCTTGACTCACCGGTCCCACCTGCAGGACACACCAAAATCACCTGCCCGCTACACCAGAACCACTTGGGGCACAAGCCGGAATCACGTGTAGGGCATGCCGGCACAACCTCACAGACGTGCCAGAACCTCCTGCCTGACACCTCAGAACCACCTGCCAGACAGACTGCAACCACCTGCCGGACACGCGGGAACCACCGCCTCGACCCGCCGGAACCCGTGCCAGACATGGAAAATCACCTGCCGGCTACACCAGAACCACTTGGCAAACACTCCGAAATCACCTACCGGGCATGCCGGAACGACCTCTCAGACATGCCAGAACCACGTGCCAATGACACCGGAAGCACCTGCCGAGCATGCCGGAACCACCTGCTCGACTCGCCAGAACCACCTGCCAGTCATGCAAAAATCACCTGCCGGCTTCGCCACAACCAGTTGGTGAACACTTCCCCATCACCTGCCGGGCTTGCTGGAACCACCTGCCGGTCATGTCAAAATCACCTGCCAACTACGCCAGAACCACTTGTCGACACTGCGGAAACACGTGTCGGGCCGGCCAGAACTACATCTCAGACGTGCCAGAACCTTGTGCGTGTGATGCCGGAACCACACCCCGAACAGACGGAGACCACCTGCCAGACCCGCCTGAACCACCTGCCGAGCACGCCGGAGCCACCTGTTCGACTCACCGGAAGCACCTGCCAGACAGGCCAAAATCAACAGCTGGCTATGCGAGAACCATCTGGCGGACAGTCCGGAATCACCTGCCGGGCATGCAGGAACCACCTCTCAGATGTAACGGAACCACGAGCCGGACACGCTGGAACCATGTCCTGGACAGACTGGAACCACCTGCCGAGCACTCCGGAACCACCTGCTCGACTCGCACGACCCACGTGCTGGACACGCCAAAATGAACTTTCGGCTACACCAGAACCACTTACCGGACACTCCAGAATCACCTGCCTGGCATGCCAGAACCACCTCTCACACGTTCCAGAAGCATGTGCCGGACATGTGGGAACGACCTATCGGACAGAACGGAACCACCTGCCAGACACGCCGGAACCACCTGCTGAACACGCCACAGCCACCTGCTCGACTCGCCGGATCCACCGGCCGGACAGGCCAATATCAACTGCTGGCTATGCCAGAACCACCTGGGGGACAGTCCGGAATCACCTGCCAGCCATGGCGGAACCACCTCTCAGACGTACAAGAACCACGTGCCGGACAAGCTGGAAACACTTACTGGACAGACTGGAACCACCTGCCGGCCACGCCTGAACCACCTGCCGAGCACGATGGAACCACCTGCCGGACACGCCAAAATCAGCTGCGGGCTACACCAGAAGCACTTGGAGAACTCTCCGGGATGACCTGCCGGGCATGCTGGAACCACCTCTCAGACGTCCCAGAAGCACGTGGCGGACAGCCCAGCACCACCTGCCGGACAGACCGCAACCACCTGCCGGACAGGCCGGAACCAGTGGCTCGACCCGCCGGAACCACCGCCGGACATGCAAAATCACCTGCCGGCTACGCCAGAACCACTTGGCGAACCCTCTGGAATCACCTGCCGGGCATGCCGGAACCACCTCTCAGACATGCCAGAACCACGTGCCAATGACCCCGGAAGCACCTGCCGAGCACGCCGGAACCACCTGCTCGACTCGCCAGAACCACCTGCCGGACACGCCAAAATCACCTGCTGGCTACGCCACAACCACTTGGCAGACACTCCGGTATCAGCTGCCGGGCATGCCGGAACCACCTCTCAGAGGTGCCAGAACCACATGCCGGAGAGACTGGAAGCAACTGCCGAACTCGCCGGAAACACCTGCTGGACATGCCGGAACCACCTGCCTGACAGTCCAAAATCATATGCCGGCTATGCCAAAACCACTTGGTGGACACTCCAGAATCACCTGGAGGGCATGCCGGAACCACGTCATGGACAGACTGCAAACACCTGTCGGACACGCCGGAAGCACCTGCTCGACTCGCCAGAACCACCTGCCGGACACGCCAAAATCACCTGCCAGGTACGCCACAACCACTGGGCAGAGACTCCGGAACCACCTCCAGGACAGACCGGAACCACCTGCCGGACACGCCAAAATCACCTGCCGGCTACGCCACAACCAGTTGGTGAACACTTCGGAATCACCTGCCGCGCTTGCCGGAACCACCACCGGTCACGCCAAAATCACCTGCCGGCTATGCCAGAACCACTCGGCAGAGACTCCGGAACCACCTCCAGGACAGACCGGAATCACCTGCAGGACACGCCGGGACCACCTGCTTGACTCGCCAGAACCACCTGACGGACACGCCAAAATCACCAGCCGGCTACTCCACAACCACTTGTCGGACACTCCAGGATCACCTGCCGGGCATATTGGAACCACCTCTCAGAGGTGCCACAACAACATGCTGGAGACCGCGGAAGCACCTGCTGAGAATGCCGGAAGTTCCTGATCCACTCCACAGAACCACCTGCTGGACATGCCAAAATCACCTACCGGCTACGCCACAACCAGTTGGTGCACACTTCGGAATCAACTGCCAGGCTTGCTGGAAGCACCTGCCGGTCACCGCAATATCACCTGCCAGCTAAGCCAGAACCACTTGGCGGACACACCGGAACCACCTGCCGGACACGCGGGAACCACTGGCTCGACCCGCCGGAACCACTGCCACACATGCAAAATCACCTGCCGGCTACACTAGAACCACTTGGCAAACACTCCGGAATCACCTGCCGGGCATGCCCGAACCACCTCTCAGACATGCCAGAACCACGTGCCAATGACACCAGAAGCACATGCCGAGCATGCCGGAACCACCTGCTCGACTCGCCAGAACCACCTGCCAGTCATGCAAAAATCACCTGCCGGCTTCGCCACAACCAGTTGGTGAACACTTCCCCATCACCTGCCGGGCTTGCTGGAACCACCTGCCGGTCATGGCAAAATCACCTGCCAACTGCGCCAGAACCACTTGTCGACACTGCGGAAACACCTGTCGGGCCGGCCAGAACTACATCTCAGACGTGCCAGAACCTTGTGCGTGTGATGTGGGAACCACACCCCGAACAGACGGAGACCACCTGCCCGACCCGCCTGAACCACCTGCCGAGCACGCCGGAGCCACCTGTTCGACTCACCAGAAGCACCTGCCAGACAGGCCAAAATCAAAAGCTGGCTATGCGAGAAGCATCTGGCGGACAGTCCGGAATCACCTACCGGGCATGCAGGAACCATCTCTCAGATGTAACGGAACCACGAGCCGGACACGCTGGAACCACGTCCTGGACAGACTGGAACCACCTGCCGAGCACTCCAGAACCACCTGCACGACTCGCACGACCCACGTGCTGGACACGCCAAAATGAACTTTCAGCTACACCAGAACCACTTACCCGACACTCCAGAATCACCTGCCTGGCATGCCAGAACCACCTCTCACACGTTCCAGAAGCACGTGCCGGACATGCCGGAACGACCTATCGGACAGAACGGAACCACCTGCCAGACACGCCGGAACCACCTGCTGAACACGCCACAGCCACCAGCTCGACTCGCCGGATCCACCGGCCGGACAGACCAATATCAACTGCTGGCTATGCCAGAACCACCTGGGGGACAGTCCGGAATCACCTGCCAGCCATGGCGGAACCACCTTTCAGACGTACAAGAACCACGTGCCGGACAAGCTGGAAACACTTACTGGACAGACTGGAACCACCTGCCGGCCACGCCTGAACCACCTGCCGAGCACGATGGAACCACCTGCCGGACATGCCAAAATCACCTGCGGGCTACACCAGAACCACTTGGAGAACTCTCCGGGATGACATGCCGGGCATGCTGGAACCACCTCTCAAACGTACCAGAAGCACGTGGCGGACACCCCAGCACCACCTGCCGGACAGACCGCAACCACCTGCCGGACACGCCGGAACCACATGCCGGACACGCCGGAAGCACCTGCTGAGCATGCCTGAGCCACCTGCTCGACTCGCAAGAAACACCTGCCGGACACGCCAAAATCACCTGCCGGCTACCCCACAACCACTGGGCAGACACTCCGGTATCATCTTACGGTCATGCCGGAACCACCTCTCAGAGGTGCCAGAACCACATGCCGGAGAGACTGGAAGCAACCGCCGAACTCGCCGGAAACACCTGCTGGACATGCAGGAACCACCTGAATGACAGTCCAAAATCATATGCCGTCTATGCCAAAACCACTTGGTGGACAATCCAGAATCACCTGGAGGGCATGCCGGAACCACGTCATGGACAGACTGCAAACACCTGCCGGACACGCCGGAACCACCTGCTCGACTCGCCAGAACCACCTGCCGATCACGCAAAAATCACCTGCCGGCTACGCCACAACCAGTTGCTGAACACTTTGGAATCACCTGCCAGGCTTGCTGGAACCACCTGCCAGTCATGCCAAAATCACCTGCCAACTACGCCAGAACCGCTTGACGGACACTGCGGAAACACCTGTCGGGCCGGCTGGAACCACATCTCAGACGTGCCAGAAACGTGTTCATGAGATGCTGGAACCACACCCCGAACAGACGGATGCCACCTGCCAGAACCGCCTGAACCACCTGCTGAGCACGCTGGAACCACCTGCTCGACTCACCGGTACCACCTTCCTGACACGCCAAAATCACCTGCTGGGTATGCCAGAACCACTTTGCGGACACTCCGGAATCATCTGCCGGACATGCCAGAACCAGCTCTCAGACACACCAGAACCAAGTGCCGGAGACGCCGGAAGCACCTGCCGAGCATGCCGGAGCCCCCTGCTCGACTCGCCAGGAACACCTGCCGGACACGGCAAAATCACCTGCCGGGTACGCCAGAACCACCTGGCGGACACTACGGAATCACCTGCCGCGCATGCCGGAACCACCTCTCAGACGTGCCGGAAGCACGTGCCAGACACGCCGGAAACACCTACCGGACAGACCGGAACCACCTGCCAAGAACGCCGGAGCCACCTGTTCGACTCGCTGGAACCACCTGCCGGACAGGCCAATATCAACTGCTGGCTATGCCAGAACCACCTGGGGGACAGTCCGGGATCACCTGCCAGCCATGGCGGAACCACCTCTCAGACGTACCAGAACCACCTGCCGGAGAAGCTGGAAACACGTCCTGGACAGACTGGAACCACGTGACGGCCATGCCTGAACCACCTGCCGAGCACGGCGGAACCACCTGCCGGACACGCCAAAATCGCCTGCGGGCTATGCCAGAACCACTTGGACGACTCTCCGAAATGACCTGCCAGGCATGTTGGAACCACCTCTCAGACGTGCCAGAAGCACGTGGCGGACATTCCGGAATCACCTGTTGGGCATACGCAACCACCTCTGAGACGTACCAGAACCACGTGCCATGCATGCCGGAACCACCTACCGGACAGACCGGAATCAACTTTTGGGCATGCCGGAACCACCAGTCAGATGTGCCAGAAACACATGCCGGAGACGCTGGAAGCACCTGCCGAGCACGTCGCACCACCTGCTCAACTTGCCTGAACCACCTGCCGGACACGCCAAAATCACCTGCCCGCTACACCAGCACCACTTCGGGGACAAGCCGGAATCACGTGAGGGGCATGCCGGCACAGCCTCTCAGACTGAACCTCGTGCCGGACACCACAGAACCACCTGCCGCACAGACCGGAACCACCTGCCGGACACGCCGGAACCACCGGCTCGACCCGCCGGAACGACCGCTGGACATGCAAAATCACCTGCCGGCTACGCCGGAAACACTTGGCGAACACTCCGGAATCACCTGCCGGGCATGCCGGAACCACCTCTCAGATATGCCAGAACCACGTGCCAATGACCCCGGAAGCACCTGCCGAGCACGCCGGAACCACCTGCTCGACTCGCCAGAACCACCTGCCGGACACGCCAAAATCACCTGCCGGCTACGCCACAACCAGTTGGGGAACACTTCGGAATCACCTGCCGGGCTTGCTGGAACCACCTGCCGGTCATGCCAAAATCACCTGCCAACTACGCCAGTACCACTTGGCGGACACTGTGGAAACACCTGTCGGGCCGGCCGGAACCACATCTCAGACGTGCCAGAACCATGTGCATGCGATGCTGGAACCACACCCCAAACAGACGGAAAGCACCTGCCAGCCCCGTCTGAACAACCTGCCGAGCACGCCGGAGCCACCTGCTCGACTCGCCGGAACCACCTACCTGACATGCCCAAATCACCAGATGGGTATGCCAGAACCACTTGGCGGACACTCCGGAATCATCTGCCGGACATGCCAGAACCAGCTCTCAGACACACCAGAACCAAGTGCCGGAGACGCCGGAAGCACCTGCCGAGCATGCCGGAGCCACCTGCTCGACTCGCCAGAAACACCTGCCGGACACGCCAAAATCAACTGCCGGGTACGCCAGAACCACCTGGCGGACACTCCGAAATCACCTGTCACGCATGCCGGAACCACCTCTCAGACGTGCCTGAAGCACGTGCCGGACACGCCGGAATCACCTACCGGACAGACCGGAACCACCGGCCGAGCACGCCGGAGCCACCTGTTCGACTCGCTGGAACCACCTGCCGGACAGGCCAATATTAACTGCTGGCTATGCCAGAACCACCTGGGGGACGGTCCGGAATCGCCTGCCAGCCATGGCGGAACCACCTCTCACACGTACCAGAACCACCTGCCGGAGAAGCTGGAAACACGTCCTGGACAGTCTGGAACCACCTGCCGGCCAAGCCTGAACCACCTGCCAAGCACAACGGAACAACCGGCTAGACACGCCAAAATCACCTGCGTGTTATGCCAGAACCACTTGGAGTACTCTCTTGGATGACCTGACGGGCATGCCAGAACCACCTCTCAGACGTGCCAGAACCATGTGGCGGACAGTCCGGAATCACCTGTTGGGCATGCGCAACCACCTCTGAGACGTACCAGGACCACATGCCGTGCAGGCTGGAACCACCTACCGGACAGACCGGAATCACCTTTCGGGCATGCCGGAACCACCTGTCAGATGTGCCAGAAACACGTGCCGGAGACGCCGGAAGCACCTGCCAAGCACGTTGGAACCACCTGCTCAACTCGCCTGAACCACCTGACTGACATGCCAAAATCACCTGCCGACTATGCCAGAACCACTTGGCGAACACTCTGGAATCACTTGCCGGGCATGCAGGAACCACCTCTCAGACATGCCAGAACCCCATGCCAATGACCCCGGAAGCAGCAGCCGAGCACGCCGGAACCACCTGCTCGACTCGCCAGAACCACCTGCCGATCACGCAAAAATCACCTGCCGGCTACGCCACAACCAGTTGGTGAACACTTTGGAATCACTTGCCAGGCTTGCTGGAACCACCTGCCAGTCATGCCAAAATCACCTGCCAACTACGTCAGAACCGCTTGGCGGACACTGCGGAAACACCTGTCGGGCCGGCTGGAACCACATCTTAGACGTGCCAGAAACGTGTTCATGAGATGCTGGAACCACACCCCGAACAGACGGATACCACCTGCCAGAACCGCCTGAACCACCTGCTGAGCAAGCCAGAACCACCTGCTCGACTCACCGGTACCACCTCCCTGACACGCCAAAATCACATGCTGGGTATGCCAGAACCACTTGGCGGACACTCCGGAATCATCTGCCGGACATGCCGGAACCAGCTCTCAGACACACCAGAACCAAGTGCCGGACACGCCGGAAGCACCTGCCGAGCATGCCGGAGCCACCTGCTCGACTCGCAAGAAACACCTGCCGGACACGCCAAAATCACCTGCCGAGTACGCCAGAACCACTTGGCGGACACTCCGGAATCACAGGTCGGGCATGCCGGAACCACCTCTCAGACTTGCCAGAACCATGTTCCGGACACGCCGGTACCACCTGCCGAGTATGCCGGAACCACCTGATCCACTCCCGAGGACCACCTGCTGGACACGCCAGAATCACCTGCTGGCTACGCCAGAACCACTCGACAGACACTCCGGAATAACCTGCCGGGCATGCCGGAACCACCTCTTAGACATGCCAGAAGGACGTGTCGGACACGCCGGAAACACCTACCGGACAGACCGGAACCACCTGCCAGACATCCCGGAACCACTTGCCGAGCACGCCGGAGCCGCCTGCTCGATAGGCCGGAACCACCTGCCAGACAGGCCAAAATCAACAGCTGGCTATGCTAGAAACACCTGGCGGACAGTCCAAAATCACCTGCCTGGCATGCAGGAACCACCTCTCAGACGTAACAGAACCACGTTCTGGACACGCTGGAACCACATCCTGGACAGACTGGAACCACCTGCCGAGCTCACCGGAACCACCTGCTCGACTGGCAGGACAATCGTGCCGGACACGCCAAAAGGAACTGCCGGCTACACCAGAACCACTTAACTGACACTCCAGAATCACCTGCCTGGCATGCCAGAACCACCTCTCAGACGTGCCAGAAGCACGTGCCGGACATGCCGGAACGACCTACGGGACAGACCGGAACCACCTGCCTGACATGCCGGAACCACCTGCCGAGCACGCCAGAGCCACCTGCTCCCCTTGCCGGAACCACCTGCCAGACAGGCCAAAATCAACAGCTGGCTATGCGAGAACCACCTGGGGGACAGTCCGGAATCACCTGCCAGCCATGGCGGAACCACCTCTCAGACGTACCAGAACCACGTGCCGGACAATCTGGAAACACGTACTGGACAGACTGGAACCACCTGCCGGCCACGCCTGAACCACCTGCCGAGCACGACGGAACCACCTGCCGGACACGCCAAAATCACCTGCGGGCTACTCCACAACCACTTGGAGGACTCTCCGGGATGACCAGCCGGGCATGCTGGAACCACCTCTCAGACGTGCCAGAACCATGTGGCAGACAGTCCGGAATCACCTGTTGGGCATGTGGAACCACCTCAGAGACGTACCAGAACCACCTTCCGGACACGCCAAAATCACCTGCCGGCTACGCCAGAACCACTTGGCGGACACTCCGGAATCACCTGCCGGGCATGCCAGCACAACCTCTCAGAAGTGCCAGAAGCACGTGCCGGACTGGCCGGAACCATCTCCCGGACAGACTGGAACCACAGGAAACACTCGCCAGAACCACCGCTTGACTCACCGGTCCCACCTGCAGGACACACCAAAATCACCTGCCCGCTACACCAGAACCACTTGGGGCACAAGCCGGAATCACGTGAAGGGCATGCCGGCACAACCTCACAGACGTGCCAGAACCTCCTGCCGGACACCTCAGAACCACCTGCCAGACAGACTGCAACCACCTGCCGGACACGCGGGAACCACCGGCTCGACCCGCCGGAACCACTGCCAGACATGCAAAATCACCTGCCGGCTACACCAGAACCACTTGGCAAACACTCCGGAATCACCTCCCGGGCATGCCGGAACCACCTCTCAGACATGCCAGAACCACGTGCCAATGACACCAGAAGCACCTGCCGAGCATGCCGGAACCACCTGCTCGACTCGCCAGAACCACCTGCCAGTCATGCAAAAATCACCTGCCGGCTTCGCCACAACCAGTTGGTGAACACTTCCCCATCACCTGCCGGGCTTGCTGGAACCACCTGCCGGTCATGGCAAAATCACCTGCCAACTACGCCAGAACCACTTGTCGACACTGCGGAAACACCTGTCGGGCCGGCCAGAACTACATCTCAGACGTGCCAGAACCTTGTGCGTGTGATGCCGGAACCACACCCCGAACAGACGGAGACCACCTGCCAGACCCGCCTGAACCACCTGCCGAGCACGCCGGAGCCACCTGTTCGACTCACCGGAAGCAGCTGCCAGACAGGCCAAAATCAACAGCTGGCTATGCGAGAACCATCTGGCGGACAGTCCGGAATCACCTCCCGGGCATGCAGGAACCACCTCTCAGATGTAACGGAACCACGAGCCGGACACGCAGGAACCACGTCCTGGACAGACTGGAACCACCTGCCGAGCACTCCGGAACCACCTGCTCGATTCGCACGACCCACGTGCTGGACACGCCAAAATGAACTTTCGGCTACACCAGAACCACTTACCCGACACTCCAGAATCACCTGCCTGGCATGCCAGAACCACCTCTCACACGTTCCAGAAGCACGTGGCGGACATGCCGGAACGACCTATCGGACAGAACGGAACCACCTGCCAGACACGCCGGAACCACCTGCTGAACACGCCAAAGCCACCTGCTCGACTCGCCGGATCCACCGGCAGGACAGGCCAATATCAACTGCTGGCTATGCCAGAACCACCTGGGGGACAGTCTGGAATCACCTGCCAGCCATGGCGGAACCACCTCTCAGACGTACAAGAACCACGTGCCGGACAAGCTGGAAACACTTACTGGACAGACTGGAACCACCTGCCGGCCACGCCTGAACCACCTGCCGAGCACGATGGAACCACCTGCCGGACACGCCAAAATCACATGTGGGCTACACCAGGAACACTTGGAGAACTCTCCGGGATGACCTGCCGGGCATGCTGGAACCACCTCTCAGACGTACCAGAAGCACGTTGCGGACACCCCAGCACCACCTGCCGGACAGAGCGCAACCACCTGCCGGACAGGCCGGAACCACCGGCTCGACCCGTCGGAACCACCGCCGGACATGCAAAATCACCTGCCGGCTACGCCAGAACCACTTGGCGAACACTCCGGAATCACCTGCCGGGCATGCCGGAACCACCTCTCAGACATGCCAGAACCATGTGCCAATGACCCCGGAAGCACCTGCCGAGCACGCAGGAGCCACCTGCTCGACTCGCCAGAACCACCTGCCGGACACGCCAAAATCACCTGCCGGCTACGCCACAACCACTCGGCAGACACTCCGGTATCAGCTGCCGGGCATGCCGGAACCACCTCTCAGAGTTGCCAGTACCACATGACAGAGAGACTGGAAGCAACTGCCGAACTCGCCGGAAACACCTGCTGGACATGCCAGAACCACCTGCCTGACAGTCCAAAATCATATGCCGGCTATGCCAAAACCACTTGGTGGACACTCCAGAATCACCTGGAGGGCATGCCGGAACCACGTCATGGACAGACTGCAAACACCTGCCGGACACGCCAGAACCACCTTCTCGACTCGCCAGAACCACCTGCCGGACACGCCAAAATCACCTGCCGGCTACGCCACAACCACTCGGCAGGCACTCCGGTATCAGCTGCCGGGCATGCCGGAACCACCTCTCAGAGGTGCCGGAACCACATGCCGGAGAGACTGGAAGCAACTGCCGAACTCGCCGGAAACACCTGCTGGACATGCCGGAACCACCTGCCTGACAGTCCAAAATCATATGCCGGCTATGCCAAAACCACTTGGTGGACAATCCAGAATCACCTGGAGGGCATGCCGGAACCACGTCATGGACAGACTGCAAACACCTGCCGGACACGCCAGAACCACCTTCTCGACTCGCCAGAACCACCTGCCGGACACGCCAAAATCACCTTCCGGCTACGCCACAACCACTGGGCAGAGACTCCGGAACCACCTCCAGGACAGACCGGAATCACCTGCCGGACACGCCGGCACCACCTGCTCGACTCGCCAGAACCACCTGCCGCACACGCCAAAATCACCTGCCAGGTATGCCAGAACCACTTTGTGGACACTCCGAAATCATCTCCGGATATGCCAGAACCAGCTCTCAGACACACCAGAACCACATGCCGGACACGCCGGAAGCACCTGCTGAGCATGCCTGAGCCACCTGCTCGACTCGCAAGAAACACCTGCCGGACACGCCAAAATCACCTGCCGGCTACCCCACAACCACTGGGCAGACACTCCGGTATCATCTTACGGTCATGCCGGAACCACCTCTCAGAGGTGCCAGAACCACATGCCGGAGAGACTGGAAGCAACCGCCGAACTCGCCGGAAACACCTGCTGGACATGCAGGAACCACCTGAATGACAGTCCAAAATCATATGCCGTCTATGCCAAAACCACTTGGTGGACAATCCAGAATCACCTGGAGGGCATGCCGGAACCACGTCATGGACAGACTGCAAACACCTGCCGGACACGCCGGAACCACCTGCTCGACTCGCCAGAACCACCTGCCGATCACGCAAAAATCACCTGCCGGCTACGCCACAACCAGTTGCTGAACACTTTGGAATCACCTGCCAGGCTTGCTGGAACCACCTGCCAGTCATGCCAAAATCACCTGCCAACTACGCCAGAACCGCTTGACGGACACTGCGGAAACACCTGTCGGGCCGGCTGGAACCACATCTCAGACGTGCCAGAAACGTGTTCATGAGATGCTGGAACCACACCCCGAACAGACGGATGCCACCTGCCAGAACCGCCTGAACCACCTGCTGAGCACGCTGGAACCACCTGCTCGACTCACCGGTACCACCTTCCTGACACGCCAAAATCACCTGCTGGGTATGCCAGAACCACTTTGCGGACACTCCGGAATCATCTGCCGGACATGCCGGAACCAGCTCTCAGACACACCAGAACCAAGTGCCGGAGACGCCGGAAGCACCTGCCGAGCATGCCGGAGCCCCCTGCTCGACTCGCCAGGAACACCTGCCGGACACGGCAAAATCACCTGCCGGGTACGCCAGAACCACCTGGCGGACACTACGGAATCACCTGCCGCGCATGCCGGAACCACCTCTCAGACGTGCCGGAAGCACGTGCCAGACACGCCGGAAACACCTACCGGACAGACCGGAACCACCTGCCAAGAACGCCGGAGCCACCTGTTCGACTCGCTGGAACCACCTGCCGGACAGGCCAATATCAACTGCTGGCTATGCCAGAACCACCTGGGGGACAGTCCGGGATCACCTGCCAGCCATGGCGGAACCACCTCTCAGACGTACCAGAACCACCTGCCGGAGAAGCTGGAAACACGTCCTGGACAGACTGGAACCACGTGACGGCCATGCCTGAACCACCTGCCGAGCACGGCGGAACCACCTGCCGGACACGCCAAAATCGCCTGCGGGCTATGCCAGAACCACTTGGACGACTCTCCGAAATGACCTGCCAGGCATGTTGGAACCACCTCTCAGACGTGCCAGAAGCACGTGGCGGACATTCCGGAATCACCTGTTGGGCATACGCAACCACCTCTGAGACGTACCAGAACCACGTGCCATGCATGCCGGAACCACCTACCGGACAGACCGGAATCAACTTTTGGGCATGCCGGAACCACCAGTCAGATGTGCCAGAAACACATGCCGGAGACGCTGGAAGCACCTGCCGAGCACGTCGCACCACCTGCTCAACTTGCCTGAACCACCTGCCGGACACGCCAAAATCACCTGCCCGCTACACCAGCACCACTTCGGGGACAAGCCGGAATCACGTGAGGGGCATGCCGGCACAGCCTCTCAGACTGAACCTCGTGCCGGACACCACAGAACCACCTGCCGCACAGACCGGAACCACCTGCCGGACACGCCGGAACCACCGGCTCGACCCGCCGGAACGACCGCTGGACATGCAAAATCACCTGCCGGCTACGCCGGAAACACTTGGCGAACACTCCGGAATCACCTGCCGGGCATGCCGGAACCACCTCTCAGATATGCCAGAACCACGTGCCAATGACCCCGGAAGCACCTGCCGAGCACGCCGGAACCACCTGCTCGACTCGCCAGAACCACCTGCCGGACACGCCAAAATCACCTGCCGGCTACGCCACAACCAGTTGGGGAACACTTCGGAATCACCTGCCGGGCTTGCTGGAACCACCTGCCGGTCATGCCAAAATCACCTGCCAACTACGCCAGTACCACTTGGCGGACACTGTGGAAACACCTGTCGGGCCGGCCGGAACCACATCTCAGACGTGCCAGAACCATGTGCATGCGATGCTGGAACCACACCCCAAACAGACGGAAAGCACCTGCCAGCCCCGTCTGAACAACCTGCCGAGCACGCCGGAGCCACCTGCTCGACTCGCCGGAACCACCTACCTGACATGCCCAAATCACCAGATGGGTATGCCAGAACCACTTGGCGGACACTCCGGAATCATCTGCCGGACATGCCGGAACCAGCTCTCAGACACACCAGAACCAAGTGCCGGAGACGCCGGAAGCACCTGCCGAGCATGCCGGAGCCACCTGCTCGACTCGCCAGAAACACCTGCCGGACACGCCAAAATCAACTGCCGGGTACGCCAGAACCACCTGGCGGACACTCCGAAATCACCTGTCACGCATGCCGGAACCACCTCTCAGACGTGCCTGAAGCACGTGCCGGACACGCCGGAATCACCTACCGGACAGACCGGAACCACCAGCCGAGCACGCCGGAGCCACCTGTTCGACTCGCTGGAACCACCTGCCGGACAGGCCAATATTAACTGCTGGCTATGCCAGAACCACCTGGGGGACGGTCCGGAATCGCCTGCCAGCCATGGCGGAACCACCTCTCACACGTACCAGAACCACCTGCCGGAGAAGCTGGAAACACGTCCTGGACAGTCTGGAACCACCTGCCGGCCAAGCCTGAACCACCTGCCAAGCACAACGGAACAACCGGCTAGACACGCCAAAATCACCTGCGTGTTATGCCAGAACCACTTGGAGTACTCTCTTGGATGACCTGACGGGCATGCCAGAACCACCTCTCAGACGTGCCAGAACCATGTGGCGGACAGTCCGGAATCACCTGTTGGGCATGCGCAACCACCTCTGAGACGTACCAGGACCACATGCCGTGCAGGCTGGAACCACCTACCGGACAGACCGGAATCACCTTTCGGGCATGCCGGAACCACCTGTCAGATGTGCCAGAAACACGTGCCGGAGACGCCGGAAGCACCTGCCAAGCACGTTGGAACCACCTGCTCAACTCGCCTGAACCACCTGACTGACATGCCAAAATCACCTGCCGACTATGCCAGAACCACTTGGCGAACACTCTGGAATCACTTGCCGGGCATGCAGGAACCACCTCTCAGACATGCCAGAACCCCATGCCAATGACCCCGGAAGCAGCAGCCGAGCACGCCGGAACCACCTGCTCGACTCGCCAGAACCACCTGCCGATCACGCAAAAATCACCTGCCGGCTACGCCACAACCAGTTGGTGAACACTTTGGAATCACTTGCCAGGCTTGCTGGAACCACCTGCCAGTCATGCCAAAATCACCTGCCAACTACGTCAGAACCGCTTGGCGGACACTGCGGAAACACCTGTCGGGCCGGCTGGAACCACATCTTAGACGTGCCAGAAACGTGTTCATGAGATGCTGGAACCACACCCCGAACAGACGGATACCACCTGCCAGAACCGCCTGAACCACCTGCTGAGCAAGCCAGAACCACCTGCTCGACTCACCGGTACCACCTCCCTGACACGCCAAAATCACATGCTGGGTATGCCAGAACCACTTGGCGGACACTCCGGAATCATCTGCCGGACATGCCGGAACCAGCTCTCAGACACACCAGAACCAAGTGCCGGACACGCCGGAAGCACCTGCCGAGCATGCCGGAGCCACCTGCTCGACTCGCAAGAAACACCTGCCGGACACGCCAAAATCACCTGCCGAGTACGCCAGAACCACTTGGCGGACACTCCGGAATCACAGGTCGGGCATGCCGGAACCACCTCTCAGACTTGCCAGAACCATGTTCCGGACACGCCGGTACCACCTGCCGAGTATGCCGGAACCACCTGATCCACTCCCGAGGACCACCTGCTGGACACGCCAGAATCACCTGCTGGCTACGCCAGAACCACTCGACAGACACTCCGGAATAACCTGCCAGGCATGCCGGAACCACCTCTTAGACATGCCAGAAGGACGTGTCGGACACGCCGGAAACACCTACCGGACAGACCGGAACCACCTGCCAGACATCCCGGAACCACTTGCCGAGCACGCCGGAGCCGCCTGCTCGATAGGCCGGAACCACCTGCCAGACAGGCCAAAATCAACAGCTGGCTATGCTAGAAACACCTGGCGGACAGTCCAAAATCACCTGCCTGGCATGCAGGAACCACCTCTCAGACGTAACAGAACCACGTTCTGGACACGCTGGAACCACATCCTGGACAGACTGGAACCACCTGCCGAGCTCACCGGAACCACCTGCTCGACTGGCAGGACAATCGTGCCGGACACGCCAAAAGGAACTGCCGGCTACACCAGAACCACTTAACTGACACTCCAGAATCACCTGCCTGGCATGCCAGAACCACCTCTCAGACGTGCCAGAAGCACGTGCCGGACATGCCGGAACGACCTACGGGACAGACCGGAACCACCTGCCTGACATGCCGGAACCACCTGCCGAGCACGCCAGAGCCACCTGCTCCCCTTGCCGGAACCACCTGCCAGACAGGCCAAAATCAACAGCTGGCTATGCGAGAACCACCTGGGGGACAGTCCGGAATCACCTGCCAGCCATGGCGGAACCACCTCTCAGACGTACCAGAACCACGTGCCGGACAATCTGGAAACACGTACTGGACAGACTGGAACCACCTGCCGGCCACGCCTGAACCACCTGCCGAGCACGACGGAACCACCTGCCGGACACGCCAAAATCACCTGCGGGCTACTCCACAACCACTTGGAGGACTCTCCGGGATGACCAGCCGGGCATGCTGGAACCACCTCTCAGACGTGCCAGAACCATGTGGCAGACAGTCCGGAATCACCTGTTGGGCATGTGGAACCACCTCAGAGACGTACCAGAACCACCTTCCGGACACGCCAAAATCACCTGCCGGCTACGCCAGAACCACTTGGCGGACACTCCGGAATCACCTGCCGGGCATGCCAGCACAACCTCTCAGAAGTGCCAGAAGCACGTGCCGGACTGGCCGGAACCATCTCCCGGACAGACTGGAACCACAGGAAACACTCGCCAGAACCACCGCTTGACTCACCGGTCCCACCTGCAGGACACACCAAAATCACCTGCCCGCTACACCAGAACCACTTGGGGCACAAGCCGGAATCACGTGAAGGGCATGCCGGCACAACCTCACAGACGTGCCAGAACCTCCTGCCGGACACCTCAGAACCACCTGCCAGACAGACTGCAACCACCTGCCGGACACGCGGGAACCACCGGCTCGACCCGCCGGAACCACTGCCAGACATGCAAAATCACCTGCCGGCTACACCAGAACCACTTGGCAAACACTCCGGAATCACCTCCCGGGCATGCCGGAACCACCTCTCAGACATGCCAGAACCACGTGCCAATGACACCAGAAGCACCTGCCGAGCATGCCGGAACCACCTGCTCGACTCGCCAGAACCACCTGCCAGTCATGCAAAAATCACCTGCCGGCTTCGCCACAACCAGTTGGTGAACACTTCCCCATCACCTGCCGGGCTTGCTGGAACCACCTGCCGGTCATGGCAAAATCACCTGCCAACTACGCCAGAACCACTTGTCGACACTGCGGAAACACCTGTCGGGCCGGCCAGAACTACATCTCAGACGTGCCAGAACCTTGTGCGTGTGATGCCGGAACCACACCCCGAACAGACGGAGACCACCTGCCAGACCCGCCTGAACCACCTGCCGAGCACGCCGGAGCCACCTGTTCGACTCACCGGAAGCACCTGCCAGACAGGCCAAAATCAACAGCTGGCTATGCGAGAACCATCTGGCGGACAGTCCGGAATCACCTCCCGGGCATGCAGGAACCACCTCTCAGATGTAACGGAACCACGAGCCGGACACGCAGGAACCACGTCCTGGACAGACTGGAACCACCTGCCGAGCACTCCGGAACCACCTGCTCGATTCGCACGACCCACGTGCTGGACACGCCAAAATGAACTTTCGGCTACACCAGAACCACTTACCCGACACTCCAGAATCACCTGCCTGGCATGCCAGAACCACCTCTCACACGTTCCAGAAGCACGTGGCGGACATGCCGGAACGACCTATCGGACAGAACGGAACCACCTGCCAGACACGCCGGAACCACCTGCTGAACACGCCAAAGCCACCTGCTCGACTCCCCGGATCCACCGGCAGGACAGGCCAATATCAACTGCTGGCTATGCCAGAACCACCTGGGGGACAGTCTGGAATCACCTGCCAGCCATGGCGGAACCACCTCTCAGACGTACAAGAACCACGTGCCGGACAAGCTGGAAACACTTACTGGACAGACTGGAACCACCTGCCGGCCACGCCTGAACCACCTGCCGAGCACGATGGAACCACCTGCCGGACACGCCAAAATCACATGTGGGCTACACCAGGAACACTTGGAGAACTCTCCGGGATGACCTGCCGGGCATGCTGGAACCACCTCTCAGACGTACCAGAAGCACGTTGCGGACACCCCAGCACCACCTGCCGGACAGAGCGCAACCACCTGCCGGACAGGCCGGAACCACCGGCTCGACCCGTCGGAACCACCGCCGGACATGCAAAATCACCTGCCGGCTACGCCAGAACCACTTGGCGAACACTCCGGAATCACCTGCCGGGCATGCCGGAACCACCTCTCAGACATGCCAGAACCATGTGCCAATGACCCCGGAAGCACCTGCCGAGCACGCAGGAGCCACCTGCTCGACTCGCCAGAACCACCTGCCGGACACGCCAAAATCACCTGCCGGCTACGCCACAACCACTCGGCAGACACTCCGGTATCAGCTGCCGGGCATGCCGGAACCACCTCTCAGAGTTGCCAGTACCACATGACAGAGAGACTGGAAGCAACTGCCGAACTCGCCGGAAACACCTGCTGGACATGCCAGAACCACCTGCCTGACAGTCCAAAATCATATGCCGGCTATGCCAAAACCACTTGGTGGACACTCCAGAATCACCTGGAGGGCATGCCGGAACCACGTCATGGACAGACTGCAAACACCTGCCGGACACGCCAGAACCACCTTCTCGACTCGCCAGAACCACCTGCCGGACACGCCAAAATCACCTGCCGGCTACGCCACAACCACTCGGCAGGCACTCCGGTATCAGCTGCCGGGCATGCCGGAACCACCTCTCAGAGGTGCCGGAACCACATGCCGGAGAGACTGGAAGCAACTGCCGAACTCGCCGGAAACACCTGCTGGACATGCCGGAACCACCTGCCTGACAGTCCAAAATCATATGCCGGCTATGCCAAAACCACTTGGTGGACAATCCAGAATCACCTGGAGGGCATGCCGGAACCACGTCATGGACAGACTGCAAACACCTGCCGGACACGCCAGAACCACCTTCTCGACTCGCCAGAACCACCTGCCGGACACGCCAAAATCACCTTCCGGCTACGCCACAACCACTGGGCAGAGACTCCGGAACCACCTCCAGGACAGACCGGAATCACCTGCCGGACACGCCGGCACCACCTGCTCGACTCGCCAGAACCACCTGCCGCACACGCCAAAATCACCTGCCAGGTATGCCAGAACCACTTTGTGGACACTCCGAAATCATCTCCGGATATGCCAGAACCAGCTCTCAGACACACCAGAACCACATGCCGGACACGCCGGAAGCACCTGCTGAGCATGCCTGAGCCACCTGCTCGACTCGCAAGAAACACCTGCCGGACACGCCAAAATCACCTGCCGGCTACCCCACAACCACTGGGCAGACACTCCGGTATCATCTTACGGTCATGCCGGAACCACCTCTCAGAGGTGCCAGAACCACATGCCGGAGAGACTGGAAGCAACCGCCGAACTCGCCGGAAACACCTGCTGGACATGCAGGAACCACCTGAATGACAGTCCAAAATCATATGCCGTCTATGCCAAAACCACTTGGTGGACAATCCAGAATCACCTGGAGGGCATGCCGGAACCACGTCATGGACAGACTGCAAACACCTGCCGGACACGCCGGAACCACCTGCTCGACTCGCCAGAACCACCTGCCGATCACGCAAAAATCACCTGCCGGCTACGCCACAACCAGTTGCTGAACACTTTGGAATCACCTGCCAGGCTTGCTGGAACCACCTGCCAGTCATGCCAAAATCACCTGCCAACTACGCCAGAACCGCTTGACGGACACTGCGGAAACACCTGTCGGGCCGGCTGGAACCACATCTCAGACGTGCCAGAAACGTGTTCATGAGATGCTGGAACCACACCCCGAACAGACGGATGCCACCTGCCAGAACCGCCTGAACCACCTGCTGAGCACGCTGGAACCACCTGCTCGACTCACCGGTACCACCTTCCTGACACGCCAAAATCACCTGCTGGGTATGCCAGAACCACTTTGCGGACACTCTGGAATCATCTGCCGGACATGCCGGAACCAGCTCTCAGACACACCAGAACCAAGTGCCGGAGACGCCGGAAGCACCTGCCGAGCATGCCGGAGCCCCCTGCTCGACTCGCCAGGAACACCTGCCGGACACGGCAAAATCACCTGCCGGGTACGCCAGAACCACCTGGCGGACACTACGGAATCACCTGCCGCGCATGCCGGAACCACCTCTCAGACGTGCCGGAAGCACGTGCCAGACACGCCGGAAACACCTACCGGACAGACCGGAACCACCTGCCAAGAACGCCGGAGCCACCTGTTCGACTCGCTGGAACCACCTGCCGGACAGGCCAATATCAACTGCTGGCTATGCCAGAACCACCTGGGGGACAGTCCGGGATCACCTGCCAGCCATGGCGGAACCACCTCTCAGACGTACCAGAACCACCTGCCGGAGAAGCTGGAAACACGTCCTGGACAGACTGGAACCACGTGACGGCCATGCCTGAACCACCTGCCGAGCACGGCGGAACCACCTGCCGGACACGCCAAAATCGCCTGCGGGCTATGCCAGAACCACTTGGACGACTCTCCGAAATGACCTGCCAGGCATGTTGGAACCACCTCTCAGACGTGCCAGAAGCACGTGGCGGACATTCCGGAATCACCTGTTGGGCATACGCAACCACCTCTGAGACGTACCAGAACCACGTGCCATGCATGCCGGAACCACCTACCGGACAGACCGGAATCAACTTTTGGGCATGCCGGAACCACCAGTCAGATGTGCCAGAAACACATGCCGGAGACGCTGGAAGCACCTGCCGAGCACGTCGCACCACCTGCTCAACTTGCCTGAACCACCTGCCGGACACGCCAAAATCACCTGCCCGCTACACCAGCACCACTTCGGGGACAAGCCGGAATCACGTGAGGGGCATGCCGGCACAGCCTCTCAGACTGAACCTCGTGCCGGACACCACAGAACCACCTGCCGCACAGACCGGAACCACCTGCCGGACACGCCGGAACCACCGGCTCGACCCGCCGGAACGACCGCTGGACATGCAAAATCACCTGCCGGCTACGCCGGAAACACTTGGCGAACACTCCGGAATCACCTGCCGGGCATGCCGGAACCACCTCTCAGATATGCCAGAACCACGTGCCAATGACCCCGGAAGCACCTGCCGAGCACGCCGGAACCACCTGCTCGACTCGCCAGAACCACCTGCCGGACACGCCAAAATCACCTGCCGGCTACGCCACAACCAGTTGGGGAACACTTCGGAATCACCTGCCGGGCTTGCTGGAACCACCTGCCGGTCATGCCAAAATCACCTGCCAACTACGCCAGTACCACTTGGCGGACACTGTGGAAACACCTGTCGGGCCGGCCGGAACCACATCTCAGACGTGCCAGAACCATGTGCATGCGATGCTGGAACCACACCCCAAACAGACGGAAAGCACCTGCCAGCCCCGTCTGAACAACCTGCCGAGCACGCCGGAGCCACCTGCTCGACTCGCCGGAACCACCTACCTGACATGCCCAAATCACCAGATGGGTATGCCAGAACCACTTGGCGGACACTCCGGAATCATCTGCCGGACATGCCGGAACCAGCTCTCAGACACACCAGAACCAAGTGCCGGAGACGCCGGAAGCACCTGCCGAGCATGCCGGAGCCACCTGCTCGACTCGCCAGAAACACCTGCCGGACACGCCAAAATCAACTGCCGGGTACGCCAGAACCACCTGGCGGACACTCCGAAATCACCTGTCACGCATGCCGGAACCACCTCTCAGACGTGCCTGAAGCACGTGCCGGACACGCCGGAATCACCTACCGGACAGACCGGAACCACCGGCCGAGCACGCCGGAGCCACCTGTTCGACTCGCTGGAACCACCTGCCGGACAGGCCAATATTAACTGCTGGCTATGCCAGAACCACCTGGGGGACGGTCCGGAATCGCCTGCCAGCCATGGCGGAACCACCTCTCACACGTACCAGAACCACCTGCCGGAGAAGCTGGAAACACGTCCTGGACAGTCTGGAACCACCTGCCGGCCAAGCCTGAACCACCTGCCAAGCACAACGGAACAACCGGCTAGACACGCCAAAATCACCTGCGTGTTATGCCAGAACCACTTGGAGTACTCTCTTGGATGACCTGACGGGCATGCCAGAACCACCTCTCAGACGTGCCAGAACCATGTGGCGGACAGTCCGGAATCACCTGTTGGGCATGCGCAACCACCTCTGAGACGTACCAGGACCACATGCCGTGCAGGCTGGAACCACCTACCGGACAGACCGGAATCACCTTTCGGGCATGCCGGAACCACCTGTCAGATGTGCCAGAAACACGTGCCGGAGACGCCGGAAGCACCTGCCAAGCACGTTGGAACCACCTGCTCAACTCGCCTGAACCACCTGACTGACATGCCAAAATCACCTGCCGACTATGCCAGAACCACTTGGCGAACACTCTGGAATCACTTGCCGGGCATGCAGGAACCACCTCTCAGACATGCCAGAACCCCATGCCAATGACCCCGGAAGCAGCAGCCGAGCACGCCGGAACCACCTGCTCGACTCGCCAGAACCACCTGCCGATCACGCAAAAATCACCTGCCGGCTACGCCACAACCAGTTGGTGAACACTTTGGAATCACTTGCCAGGCTTGCTGGAACCACCTGCCAGTCATGCCAAAATCACCTGCCAACTACGTCAGAACCGCTTGGCGGACACTGCGGAAACACCTGTCGGGCCGGCTGGAACCACATCTTAGACGTGCCAGAAACGTGTTCATGAGATGCTGGAACCACACCCCGAACAGACGGATACCACCTGCCAGAACCGCCTGAACCACCTGCTGAGCAAGCCAGAACCACCTGCTCGACTCACCGGTACCACCTCCCTGACACGCCAAAATCACATGCTGGGTATGCCAGAACCACTTGGCGGACACTCCGGAATCATCTGCCGGACATGCCGGAACCAGCTCTCAGACACACCAGAACCAAGTGCCGGACACGCCGGAAGCACCTGCCGAGCATGCCGGAGCCACCTGCTCGACTCGCAAGAAACACCTGCCGGACACGCCAAAATCACCTGCCGAGTACGCCAGAACCACTTGGCGGACACTCCGGAATCACAGGTCGGGCATGCCGGAACCACCTCTCAGACTTGCCAGAACCATGTTCCGGACACGCCGGTACCACCTGCCGAGTATGCCGGAACCACCTGATCCACTCCCGAGGACCACCTGCTGGACACGCCAGAATCACCTGCTGGCTACGCCAGAACCACTCGACAGACACTCCGGAATAACCTGCCGGGCATGCCGGAACCACCTCTTAGACATGCCAGAAGGACGTGTCGGACACGCCGGAAACACCTACCGGACAGACCGGAACCACCTGCCAGACATCCCGGAACCACTTGCCGAGCACGCCGGAGCCGCCTGCTCGATAGGCCGGAACCACCTGCCAGACAGGCCAAAATCAACAGCTGGCTATGCTAGAAACACCTGGCGGACAGTCCAAAATCACCTGCCTGGCATGCAGGAACCACCTCTCAGACGTAACAGAACCACGTTCTGGACACGCTGGAACCACATCCTGGACAGACTGGAACCACCTGCCGAGCTCACCGGAACCACCTGCTCGACTGGCAGGACAATCGTGCCGGACACGCCAAAAGGAACTGCCGGCTACACCAGAACCACTTAACTGACACTCCAGAATCACCTGCCTGGCATGCCAGAACCACCTCTCAGACGTGCCAGAAGCACGTGCCGGACATGCCGGAACGACCTACGGGACAGACCGGAACCACCTGCCTGACATGCCGGAACCACCTGCCGAGCACGCCAGAGCCACCTGCTCCCCTTGCCGGAACCACCTGCCAGACAGGCCAAAATCAACAGCTGGCTATGCGAGAACCACCTGGGGGACAGTCCGGAATCACCTGCCAGCCATGGCGGAACCACCTCTCAGACGTACCAGAACCACGTGCCGGACAATCTGGAAACACGTACTGGACAGACTGGAACCACCTGCCGGCCACGCCTGAACCACCTGCCGAGCACGACGGAACCACCTGCCGGACACGCCAAAATCACCTGCGGGCTACTCCACAACCACTTGGAGGACTCTCCGGGATGACCAGCCGGGCATGCTGGAACCACCTCTCAGACGTGCCAGAACCATGTGGCAGACAGTCCGGAATCACCTGTTGGGCATGTGGAACCACCTCAGAGACGTACCAGAACCACCTTCCGGACACGCCAAAATCACCTGCCGGCTACGCCAGAACCACTTGGCGGACACTCCGGAATCACCTGCCGGGCATGCCAGCACAACCTCTCAGAAGTGCCAGAAGCACGTGCCGGACTGGCCGGAACCATCTCCCGGACAGACTGGAACCACAGGAAACACTCGCCAGAACCACCGCTTGACTCACCGGTCCCACCTGCAGGACACACCAAAATCACCTGCCCGCTACACCAGAACCACTTGGGGCACAAGCCGGAATCACGTGAAGGGCATGCCGGCACAACCTCACAGACGTGCCAGAACCTCCTGCCGGACACCTCAGAACCACCTGCCAGACAGACTGCAACCACCTGCCGGACACGCGGGAACCACCGGCTCGACCCGCCGGAACCACTGCCAGACATGCAAAATCACCTGCCGGCTACACCAGAACCACTTGGCAAACACTCCGGAATCACCTCCCGGGCATGCCGGAACCACCTCTCAGACATGCCAGAACCACGTGCCAATGACACCAGAAGCACCTGCCGAGCATGCCGGAACCACCTGCTCGACTCGCCAGAACCACCTGCCAGTCATGCAAAAATCACCTGCCGGCTTCGCCACAACCAGTTGGTGAACACTTCCCCATCACCTGCCGGGCTTGCTGGAACCACCTGCCGGTCATGGCAAAATCACCTGCCAACTACGCCAGAACCACTTGTCGACACTGCGGAAACACCTGTCGGGCCGGCCAGAACTACATCTCAGACGTGCCAGAACCTTGTGCGTGTGATGCCGGAACCACACCCCGAACAGACGGAGACCACCTGCCAGACCCGCCTGAACCACCTGCCGAGCACGCCGGAGCCACCTGTTCGACTCACCGGAAGCAGCTGCCAGACAGGCCAAAATCAACAGCTGGCTATGCGAGAACCATCTGGCGGACAGTCCGGAATCACCTCCCGGGCATGCAGGAACCACCTCTCAGATGTAACGGAACCACGAGCCGGACACGCAGGAACCACGTCCTGGACAGACTGGAACCACCTGCCGAGCACTCCGGAACCACCTGCTCGATTCGCACGACCCACGTGCTGGACACGCCAAAATGAACTTTCGGCTACACCAGAACCACTTACCCGACACTCCAGAATCACCTGCCTGGCATGCCAGAACCACCTCTCACACGTTCCAGAAGCACGTGGCGGACATGCCGGAACGACCTATCGGACAGAACGGAACCACCTGCCAGACACGCCGGAACCACCTGCTGAACACGCCAAAGCCACCTGCTCGACTCGCCGGATCCACCGGCAGGACAGTCCAATATCAACTGCTGGCTATGCCAGAACCACCTGGGGGACAGTCTGCAATCACCTGCCAGCCATGGCGGAACCACCTCTCAGACGTACAAGAACCACGTGCTGGACAAGCTGGAAACACTTACTGGACAGACTGGAACCACCTGCCGGCCACGCCTGAACCACCTGCCGAGCACGATGGAACCACCTGCCGGACACGCCAAAATCACATGTGGGCTACACCAGGAACACTTGGAGAACTCTCCGGGATGACCTGCCGGGCATGCTGGAACCACCTCTCAGACGTACCAGAAGCACGTTGCGGACACCCCAGCACCACCTGCCGGACAGAGCGCAACCACCTGCCGGACAGGCCGGAACCACCGGCTCGACCCGTCGGAACCACCGCCGGACATGCAAAATCACCTGCCGGCTACGCCAGAACCACTTGGCGAACACTCCGGAATCACCTGCCGGGCATGCCGGAACCACCTCTCAGACATGCCAGAACCATGTGCCAATGACCCCGGAAGCACCTGCCGAGCACGCAGGAGCCACCTGCTCGACTCGCCAGAACCACCTGCCGGACACGCCAAAATCACCTGCCGGCTACGCCACAACCACTCGGCAGACACTCCGGTATCAGCTGCCGGGCATGCCGGAACCACCTCTCAGAGTTGCCAGTACCACATGACAGAGAGACTGGAAGCAACTGCCGAACTCGCCGGAAACACCTGCTGGACATGCCAGAACCACCTGCCTGACAGTCCAAAATCATATGCCGGCTATGCCAAAACCACTTGGTGGACACTCCAGAATCACCTGGAGGGCATGCCGGAACCACGTCATGGACAGACTGCAAACACCTGCCGGACACGCCAGAACCACCTTCTCGACTCGCCAGAACCACCTGCCGGACACGCCAAAATCACCTGCCGGCTACGCCACAACCACTCGGCAGGCACTCCGGTATCAGCTGCCGGGCATGCCGGAACCACCTCTCAGAGGTGCCGGAACCACATGCCGGAGAGACTGGAAGCAACTGCCGAACTCGCCGGAAACACCTGCTGGACATGCCGGAACCACCTGCCTGACAGTCCAAAATCATATGCCGGCTATGCCAAAACAACTTGGTGGACACTCCAGAATCTCCTGGAGGGCATGCCGGAACCACGCCATGGACAGACTGCAAACACCTGCCGGACAACCCAGAACCACCTTCTCGACTCGCCAGAACCACCTGCCGGACACGCCAAAATCACCTGCAGGCTACGCCACAACCAGTTGGTGAACACTTCGGAATCACCTGCCGCGCTTGCCGGAACCACCTGCCGGTCACGCCAAAATCACCTGCCGGGTACGCCAGAACCACTCGGCAGAGACTCCGGAACCACCTCCAGGACAGTCCCGAATCACCTGCCGGACACGCCGGGACCACCTGCTTGACTCGCCAGAACCACCTGCCGCACACGCCAAAATCACCAGCCGGGTACTCCACAACCACTTGTCGGACACTCCAGAATCACCTGCCGGGCATGTTGGAGCCACCTCTCAGAGGTGCCACAACAACATGCTGGAGACTGCAGAAGCACCTGCTGAGAATGCCGGAAGTTCCTGATCCACTCCACAGAACCACCTGCTGGACACGCCAAAATCACCTGCCGGCTACGCCACAACCCGTTGGTGAACACTTCGGAATCAACTGCCGGGCTTGCTGGAAGCACCTGCCGGTCACGCCAATATCACCTGCCAGCTACGCCAGAACCGCTTGGCGGACACTCCGGAAACACCTGTCGGGCCTGCCAGAACCACATCTCAGACGTGCCAGAACCATGTGCCCGAGATGCCGGAACCACACCCCAAACAGACTGAAACCACCTGCCAGACCCGCCTGAACCACCTGCCGAGCACACTGGAACCACCTGCTCGACTCGCCGGAACCACCTACCTGACACGCAAAAACCACCGGCCGGGTATGCCAGAACCACTTGGTGGTCACTCCGGAATCATCTGCCAGACATGCCAGAAGCAGCTCTCAGAGACACCAGAACAACCTGCCGGAGACGCCAGAAGCACCTGCTGAGCATGCCTGAGCCACCTGCTCGACTCGCAAGAAACACCTGCCAGACACGCCAAAATCACCTGCCTGCTACACCAGAAGCACTTGGCAGACAAGCCGGAATCACGTGAAGGGCATGCCGTCACAATCTCTCAGACGTGTCAGAACCTCGTGCCGGACACCCCAGAACACCCTGCCGGACAGACCGGAACCACCTGCCGGACACGCCGGAACCACCGGCGCGACTCGCCGGAACCACCCCCGGACATGCAAAATCACCTGCCGGCTACGCCAGAAACACTTGGCGAACACACCGGAATCACCTGCCGGGCATGTCGGAAGCACCTCTCAGACATGTCAGAACCACGTGCCAAGGACACCGGAAGCACCTGCCGAGCACGCCGGAACCACCTGCTCGACTCGCCAGAACCACCTGCCGCACACGCCAAAATCACCTGCCAGGTATGCCAGAACCACTTTGTGGACACTCCGAAATCATCTGCCGGACATGCCAGAACCAGCTCTCAGACACACCAGAACCACATGCCGGACACGCCGGAAGCACCTGCTGAGCATGCCTGAGCCACCTGCTCGACTCGCAAGAAACACCTGCCGGACACGCCAAAATCACCTGCCGAGTACGCCAGAACCACTTGGCGGACACTCCGGAATCACAGGTCGGGCATGCCGGAACCACCTCTCAGACTTGCCAGAACCATGTTCCGGACACGCCGGTACCACCTGCCGAGTATGCCGGAACCACCTGATCCACTCCCGAGGACCACCTGCTGGACACGCCAAAATCACCTGCTGGCTACGCCAGAACCACTCGACAGACACTCCGGAATAACCTGCCGGGCATGCCGGAACCACCTCTTAGACATGCCAGAAGGACGTGTCGGACACGCCGGAAACACCTACCGGACAGACCGGAACCACCTGCCAGACATCCCGGAACCACTTGCCGAGCACGCCGGAGCCGCCTGCTCGATAGGCCGGAACCACCTGCCAGACAGGCCAAAATCAACAGCTGGCTATGCTAGAACCACCTGGCGGACAGTCCAAAATCACCTGCCTGGCATGCAGGAACCACCTCTCAGACGTAACAGAACCACGTTCCGGACACGCTGGAACCACATCCTGCACAGACTGGAACCACCTGCCGAGCTCACCGGAACCACCTGCTCGACTGGCAGGACAATCGTGCCGGACACGCCAAAAGGAACTGCCGGCTACACCAGAACCACTTAACCGACACTCCAGAATCACCTGCCTGGCATGCCAGGACCACCTCTCAGACGTGCCAGAAGCACGTGCCGGACATGCCGGAACGACCTACGGGACATACCGGAACCACCTGCCTGACATGCCGGAACCACTGGCCGAGCACGCTAGAGCCACCTGCTCCCCTTGCCGGAACCACCTGCCAGACAGGCCAAAATCAACAGCTGGCTATGCGAGAACCACCTGGGGGACAGTCCGGAATCACCTGCCAGCCATGGCGGAACCACCTCTCAGACGTACCAGAACCACGTGCCGGACAATCTGGAAACACGTACTGGACAGACTGGAACCACCTGCCGGCCACGCCTGAACCACCTGCCGAGCACGACGGAACCACCTGCCGGACACGCCAAAATCACCTGCGGGCTACTCCACAACCACTTGGAGGACTCTCCGGGATGACCTGCCGGGCATGCTGGAACCACCTCTCAGACGCGCCAGAACCATGTGGCAGACAGTCCGGAATCACCTGTTGGGCATGTGGAACCACCTCTGAGACGTACCAGAACCACCTGCCGGACACGCCAAAATCACCTGCCGGCTACGCCAGAACCACTTGGCGGACACTCCGGAATCACCTGCCGGGCATGCCAGCACAAACTCCCAGAAGTGCCAGAAGCACGTGCATGACAGGCCGGAACCATCTCCCGGACAGACTGGAACCACAGGAAACACTCGCCGGAACCAGCTGCTTTACTCACCGGTCCCACCTGCAGGACACATCAAAATCACCTGCCCGCTACACCAGAACCACTTGGGGCACAAGCCGGAATCACGTGAAGGGCATGCCGGCACAACCTCACAGACGTGCCAGAACCTCCTGCCGGACACCTCAGAACCAATTGCCAGACAGACAGCAACCACCTGCCGGACACACGGGAACCACCGGCTCGACCCGCCGGAACCACTGCCAGACATGCAAAATCACCTGCCGGCTACACCAGAACCACTTGGCAAACACTCCAGAATCACCTGCCGGGCATGCCGGAACCACCTCTCAGACATGCCAGTACCACGTGCCAATGACACCAGAAGCACCTGCCGAGCATGCCGGAACCACCTGCTCGACTCGCCAGAACCACCTGCCAGTCATGCAAAAATCACCTGCCGGCTTCGCCACAACCAGTTGGTGAACACTTCCCCATCACCTGCCGGGCTTGCTGGAACCACCTGCCGGTCATTTCAAAATCACCTGTCAACTACGCCAGAACCACTTGTCGACACTGCGGAAACACCTGTCGGGCCGGCCAGAACTACATCTCAGACGTGCCAGAACCTTGTGCGTGTGATGCCGGAACCACACCCCGAACAGACGGAGACCACCTGCCAGACCCGCCTGAACCACCTGCCGAGCACGCCGGAGCCACCTGTTCGACTCACCGGAAGCACCTGCCAGACAGGCCAAAATCAACAGCTGGCTATGCGAGAACCATCTGGCGGACAGTCCGGAATCACCTGCCGGGCATGCAGGAACCACCTCTCAGATGTAACGGAACCATGAGCCGGACACGCTGGAACCACGTCCTGGACAGACTGGAACCACCTGCCGAGCACTCTGGAACCACCTGCTCGACTCGCACGACCCACGTGCTGGACACGCCAAAATGAACTTTCGGCTACACCAGAACCACTTACCCGACACTCCAGAATCACCTGCCTGGCATGCCAGAACCACGTCTCACACGTTCCAGAAGCACGTGCCGGACATGCCGGAACGACCGATCGGACAGAACGGAACCACCTGCCAGACACGCTGGAACCACCTGCTGAACACGCCACAGCCACCTGCTCGACTCGCCGGATCCACCGGCCGGACAGGCCAATATCAACTGCTGGCTATGCCAGAACCACCTGGGGGACAGTCCGGAATCACCTGCCAGCCATTGCGGAACCACCTCTCACACGTACAAGAACCACGTGCCGGACAAGCTGGAAACACTTACTGGACAGACTGGAACCACCTGCCGGCCACGCCGGAACAACCTGCCGAGCACAATGGAACCACCTGACGGACACGCCAAAATCACCTGCGGGGTACACCAGAACCACTTGGAGAACTCTCCGGGATGACCTGCCGGGCATGCTGGAACCACCTCTCAGACGTCCCAGAAGCACGTGGCGGAAACCCCAGCACCACCTGACGGACAGACCGCAACCACCTGCGGGACAGGCTGGAACCACCGACTCGACCCGCCGGAACCACCAGCCGGACACGCCAAAGTCACCTGCCGGCTACGCCACAACCACTCGGCAGACACTCCGGTATCAGCTGCCGGGCATGCCTGAACCACCTCTCAGAGGTGCCGGAACCACATGCCGGAGAGACTGGAAGCAACTGCCGAACTCGCCGGAAACACCTACTGGACATGCCGGAACCACCTGCCTGAGAGTCCAAAATCATATGCCGGCTATGCCAAAACCACTTGGTGGACACTCCAGAATCACCTGGAGGGCATGCCGGAACCACGTCATGGACAGACTGCAAACACCTGCCGGACACGCCAGAACCACCTTCTCGACTCGCCAGAACCACCTGCCGGACACGCCAAAATCACCTGCCGGCTACGCCACAACCAGTTGGTGAACACTTCGGAATCACCTGCTGCGGTTGCCGGAACCACCTGCCGGTCACGCCAAAATCACCTGCCGGGTACGCCAGAACCACTCGGCAGAGACTCCGGAACCACCTCCAGGACAGACCGGAATCACCTGCCGGACACGCCGGAACCCCCTGCTCGACTCGCCAGAACAACCTGCCGCACACGCCAAAATCACCTGCCAGGTATGCCAGAACCACTTTGTGGACACTCCGAAATCATGTGCCGGACATGCCAGAACCAGCTCTCAGACACACCAGAACCACATGCCGGAAACGCCGCAAGCACCTGCTCGACTCGCCAGAACCACCTGCCGGACACGCCAAAATCACCTGCCGGCTACGCCAGAACCACTCGGCAGAGACTCCGGAACCACCTACAGGACAGACTGGAATCACCTGCCGGACACGCCGGGACCACCTGCTTCACTCGCCAGAACCACCTGCCAGACACGCCAAAATCACCAGCCGGCTACTCCACAACCACTTGTCGGACACTCCAGAATCACCTGCCGGGCATGTTGGAGCCACCTCTCAGAGGTGCCACAACAACATGCTGGAGACTGCGGAAGCACCTGCTGAGAAGGCCGGAAGTTCCTGATCCACTCCACAGAACCACCTGCTGGACACGCCAAAATCACCTGCCGGCTATGCCACAACCAGTTGGTGAACACTTCGGAATCAACTGCCGGGCTTGCTGGAAGCACCTGCCGGTCACGCCAATATCACCTGCCAGCTACGCCAGAACCGCTTGGCGGACACTCCGGAAACACCTGTCGGGCCTGCCAGAACCACATCTCAGACGTGCCAGAACCATGTGCCCGAGATGCCGGAACCACACCCCGAACAGACTGAAACCACCTGCCAGACCCGCCTGAACCACCTGCCGAGCACACTGGAACCACCTGCTCGACTCGCCGGAACCACCTACCTGACACGCAAAAACCACCGGCCGGGTATGCCAGAACCACGTGGTGGTCACTCCGGAATCATCTGCCAGACATGCCAAAAGCAGCTCTCAGACACACCAGAACAACCTGCCGGAGACGCCAGAAGCACCTGCTGAGCATGCCTGAGCCACCTGCTCGACTCGCAAGAAACACCTGCCAGACACGCCAAAATCACCTGCCTGCTACACCAGAAGCACTTGGCAGACAAGCCGGAATCACGTGAAGGGCATGCCGTCACAATCTCTCAGACGTGCCAGAACCTCGTGCCGGACACCCCAGAACACCCTGCCGGACAGACCGGAACCACCTGCCGGACACGCCGGAACCACCGGAGCGACTCGCCGGAACCAACCCCGGACATGCAAAATCACCTGCCGGCTACGCCAGAAACACTTGGCAAACACACCGGAATCACCTGCCGGGCATGTCGGAAGCACCTCTCAGACATGTCAGAACCACGTGCCAAGGACACCGGAAGCACCTGCCGAGCACGCCGGAACCACCTGCTCGACTCGCCAGAACCACCTGCCGCACACGCCAAAATCACCTGCCGGGTATGCCAGAACCACTTTGTGGACACTCCGAAATCATCTGCCGGACATGCCAGAACCAGCTCTCAGACACACCAGAATCACATGCCGGACACGCCGGAAGCACCTGCAGAGCATGCCTGAGCCACCTGCTCGACTCGCAAGAAACACCTGCCGGACACGCCAAAATCACCTGCCGAGTACGCCAGAACCACTTGGCGGACACTCCGGAATCACAGGTCGGGCATGCCGGAACCACCTCTCAGACTTGCCAGAACCATGTTCTGGACACGCCGGTACCACCTGCCAAGTATGTCGGAACCATCTGATCCACTCCCGAGGACCACCTGCTTGACACGCCAGAATCACCTGCTGGCTACACCAGAACCACTCGGCAGACACTCCGGAATAACCTGCCGGGCATGCCGGAACCACCTCTTAGACATGCCAGAAGGACGTGTCGGACACGCCGGAAACACCTACCGGACAGACCGGAACCACCTGCCAGACAACCCGGAACCACCTGCCGAACACGCCGGAGCCGCCTGCTCGATAGGCTGGAACCACCTGCCAGACAGGCCAAAATCAACAGCTGGCTATGCGAGAACCATCTGGCGGACAGTCCGGAATCACCTGCCGGGCATGCAGGAACCACCTCTCAGATGTAACGGAACCACGAGCCGGACACGCTGGAACCACGTCCTGGGCAGTCTGGAACCACCTACCGAGCACTCTGGAACCACCTGCTCGACTCGCACGACCCACGTGCTGGACACGCCAAAATGAACTTTCGGCTACACCAGAACCACATACCCGACACTCCAGAATCACCTGCCTGGCATGCCAGAACCACCTCTCACACGTTCCAGAAGCACGTGCCGGACATGCCGGAACGACCTATCAGACAGAACGGAACCACCTGCCAGACACGCCGGAACCACCTGCTGAACACACCACAGCCACCTGCTCGACTCGCCGGATCCACCGGCCGGACAGGCCAATATCAACTGCTGGCTATGCCAGAACCACCTGGGGGACAGTCCGGAATCACCTGCCAGCCATGGCGGAACCACCTCTCAGACGTACAAGAACCACGTGCCGGACAAGCTGGAAACACTTACTGGACAGACTGGAACCACGTGCCGGCCATGCCTGAACCACCTGCCGAGCACGACGGAACCACCTGCCGGACACGCCAAAATCACCTGCGGGGTACACCAGAACCACTTGGAGAACTCTCCGGGATGCCCTGCCGGGCATGCTGGAACCACCTCTCAGACGTACCAGAAGCACGTGGCGGACAGCCCAGCACCACCTGCCGGACAGACCGCAACCACCTGCCGGACAGGCCGGAACCACCGGCTCGACACGACGGAACCACCGCCGGACATGCAAAATCACCTGCCGGCTACGCCAGAACCACTTGGCGAACACTCCGGAATCACCTGCCGGGCATGCCGGAACCACCTCTCAGACATGCCAGAACCACGTGCCAATGACCCCGGAAGCACCTGCCGAGCACGCCGGAACCACCTGCTCGACTCGCCAGAACCACCTGCCGGACACGCCAAAATCACCTGCCGGCTACGCCACAACCACTAGGCAGGCACTCCGGTATCAGCTGCCGGCCATGCCGGAACCACCTCTCAGAGGTGCCAGAACCACATGCCGGAGAGACTGGAAGCAACTGCCGAGCTCGCCGGAAACACCTGTTGGACATGCCGGAACCACCTGCCTGACAGTCCAAAATCATATGCCGGCTATGACAAAACCACTTGGTGGACACTCCAGAATCACCTGGAGGGCATGCCGGAACCACGTCATGGACAGACTGCAAACACCTGCCGGACACGCCAGAACCACCTTCTCGACTCGCCAGAACCACCTGCCGGACACGCCAAAATCACCTGCCGGCTACACCACAACCAGTTGGTGAACACTTTGGAATCACCTGCCGCGCTTGCCGGAACCACCTGCCGGTCACGCCAAAATCACCTGCCGGCTACGGCAGAACCACTCGGCAGAGACTCCGGAACCACCTCCAGGACAGACCGGAATCACCTGCCGGACACGCCGGAAGCACCTGCTCGACTCGCCAGAACCACCTGCCGGACGCGCCAAAATCACCTGCCGGCTACGCCAGAACCACTCTGCAGAGACTCCGGAATAACCTGCCGGGCATGCCGGAACCACCTCTTAGACATGCCAGAAGGACGTGTCGGACACGCCGGAAACACCTACCGGACAGACCGGAGCCACCTGCCAGACATCCCGGAACCACTTGCCGAGCACGCCGGAGCCGCCTGCTCGATAGGCCGGAACCACCTGCCAGACAGGCCAAAATCAACAGCTGGCTATGCTAGAACCACCTGGCGGACAGTCCAAAATCACCTGCCTGGCATGCAGGAACCACCTCTCAGACATAACAGAACCACGTTCCGGACACGCTGGAACCACATCCTGGACTGACTGGAACCACCTGCCGAGCTCGCCGGTGCCACCTGCTCGACTGGCAGGACAATCGTGCCAGACACGCCAAAAGGAACTGCCGGCTACACCAGAACCACTTAACCGACACTCCAGAATCACCTGCCTGGCATGCCAGAACCACCTCTCAGACGTGCCAGAAGCACGTGCCGGCCATGCCGGAACGACCTACGGGACAGACCGGAACCACCTGCGTGACATGCCGGAACCACCTGCCGAGCACGCCAGAGCCACCTGCTCCCCTTGCCGGAACCACCTGCCAGACAGGCCAAAATCAACAGCTGGCTGTGCGAGAACCACCTGGGGGACAGTCCGGAATCACCTGCCAGCCATGGCGGAACCACCTCTCAGACGTACCAGAACCACGTGCCGGACAATCTGGAAACACGTACTGGACAGACTGGAACCACCTGCCGGCCACACCTGAACCACCTGCCGAGCACGACGGAACCACCTGCCGGACACGCCAAAATCACCTGCGGGCTACTCCACAACCACTTGGAGGACTCTCCGGGATGACCTGCCGGGCATGCTGGAACCACCTCTCAGACGTGCCAGAACCATGTGGCAGAGAGTCCGGAATCACCTGTTGGGCATGTAGAACCACCTCTGAGACGTACCAGAAACACCTGCCGGACACGCCAAAATCACCTGCAGGCTACGCTAGAACCACTTGGCGGACACTCCGGAATCACCTGCCGGGCATGCCAGCACAACCTCTCAGAAGTGCCAGAAGCTCGTGCCGGACAGGCCGGAACCATCTCCCGGACAGACTGGAACCACAGGAAACACTCGCCGGAACCACCTGCTTGACTCACCGGTCCCACCTGCAGGACACACCAAAATCACCTGCCCGCTACACCAGAACCACTTGGGGCACAAGCCGGAATGACGTGAAGGGCATGCCGGCACAACCTCACAGACGTGCCAGAACCTCCTGCCGGACACCTCAGTACCACCTGCCAGACAGACTGCAACCACCTGCCGGACACGCGGGAACCACCGGCTCGACCCGCCAGAACCACTGCCACACATGCAAAATCACCTGCCGGCTACACCAGAACCACTTGGCAAACACTCCGGAATCACCTGCCGGGCATGCCGGAAGCACCTCTCAGACATGCCAGAACCACGTGCCAATGACACCAGAAGCACCTGCCGAGCATGCCGGAACCACCTGCTCGACTCGCCAGAACCACCTGCCTGTCATGCAAAAATCACCTGCCGGCTTCGCCACAACCAGTTGGTGAACACTTCCCCATCACCTGCCGGGCTTGCTGGAACCACCTGCCGGTCATGTCAAAATCACCTGCCAACTACGCCAGAACCACTTGTCGACACTGCGGAAACACCTGTCGGGCCGGCCAGAACTACATCTCAGACGTGCCAGAACCTTGTGCGTGTGATGCCGGAACCACACCCCGAACAGACGGAGACCACCTGCCAGACCCGCCTGAACCACCTGCCGAGCATGCCGGAGCCACCTGTTCGACTCACCGGAAGCACCTGCCAGACAGGCCAAAATCAACAGCTGGCTATGCGAGAACCATCTGGCGGACAGTCTGGAATCACCTGCCGGGCATGCAGGAACCACCTCTCAGATGTAACGGAACCACGAGCCGGACACGCTGGAACCACGTCCTGGACAGACTGGAACCACCTGCCGAGCACTCCGGAACCACCTGCTCGACTCGCACGACCCACGTGCTGGACACGCCAAAATGAACTTTCGGCTACACCAGAACCACTTACCCGACACTCCAGAATCACCTGCCTGGCATGCCAGAACCACCTCTCACACGTTCCAGAAGCACGTGCCGGACATGCCGGAACGACCTATCGGACAGAACGGAACCACCTGCCAGACACGCCGGAACCACCGGCTGAACACGCCACAGCCACCTGCTCGACTCGCCGGATCCACCGGCCGGACAGGCCAATATCAACTGCTGGCTATGCCAGAACCACCTGGGGGACAGTCCGGAATCACCTGCCAGCCATGGCGGAACCACCTCTCAGACGTACAAGAACCACGTGCCGGACAAGCTGGAAACACTTACTGGACAGACTGGAACCACCTGCCGGCCACGCCTGAACCACCTGCCGAGCACGACGGAACCACCTGCCGGACACGCCAAAATCACCTGCGGGCTACACCAGAACCACTTGGAGAACTCTCCACGATGACCTGGGGGCATACTGGAACCACCTCTCAGACGTACCAGAAGCACGTGGCGGACACCCCAGCACCACCTGCCGGACAGACCGCAACCACCTGCCGGACACGCCGGAACCACCGGCTCGACCCGCCGGAACCACCGCCGGACATGCAAAATCACCTGCCGCCTACGCCAGAACCACTTGGCGAACACTCCGGAATCACCTGCCGGGCATGCCGGAACCACCTCTCAGACATGCCAGAACCACGTGCCAATGACCCCGGAAGCACCTGCCGAGCACGCCGGAACCACCTGCTCGACTCGCCAGAACCACCTGCCGGACACGCCAAAATCACCTGCCGGCTACACCACAACCTCTCGGCAGGCACTCCGGTATCAGCTGCCGGGCATGCCGGAACCACCTCTCAGAGGTGCCAGAACCACATGCCGGAGAGACTGGAAGCAACTGCCGAACTCGCCGGAAATACCTGCTGGACATGCCGGAACCAGCTGCCTGACAGTCCAAAATCATATGCCGGCTATGCCAAAACCACTTGGTGGACACTCCAGAATCACCTGGAGGGCATGCCGGAACCACGTCATGGACAGACTGCAAACACCTGCCGGACACGGCAGAACCACCTTCTCGACTCGCCATAACCACCTGCCGGACACGCCAAAATCACCTGCCGGCTACGCCACAACCACGCGGCAGAGACTCCTGAACCACCTCCAGGACAGACCGGAATCACCTGCCGGACAGGCCGGAACCACCTGTTCGACTCGCCAGAACCACCTGCCGCACACGCCAAAATCACTGCCGTCTACGCCAGAACCACTCGGCAGAGACTCCGGAACCACCTCCAGGACAGACCGGAATCACCTGCCAGACATGCCGGAACCACCTGCTCGACTCGCCAGAACCACCCGCTGGACACGCCAAAATCACCTGCCGGCTACGCCAAAACCAGTTGGTGAACACTTCGGAATCACCTGCCGCGCTTGCCGGAACCAACTGCCGGTCACGCCAAAATCACCTGCCGGCTACGCCAGAAGCACTCGGCAGAGACTCCGGAACCACCCTCAGGACTGACCGGAATCACCTGCTGGACACGCCGGAACCACCTGTTCGACTCGCCAGAACCACCTGCCAGACACGCCAAAATCACCTGCCGGCTACGCCAGAACCACTCGGCAGAGACTCCGGAACCACCTCCAGGACAGACCGGAATCACCTGCCGGACACGCCGGGACCACCTGCTTGACTCGCCAGAACCACCTGCCGGACACGCCAAAATCACCAGCCGGCTACTCCACAACCACTTGTCGGACACTCCAGAATCACCTGCCGGGCATGTTGGAACCACCTCTCAGAGGTGCCACAACAACATGCTGGAGACTGCGGAAGCACCTGCTGAGAAGGCCGGAAGTTCCTGATCCACTCCACAGAACCACCTGCTGGACACGCCAAAATGACCTGCCGGCTACGCCACAACCAGTTGGTGAACACTTCGGAATCAACTGCCGGGCTTGCTGGAAGCACCTGCCGGTCAGGCCAATATCACCTGCCAGCTACGCCAGAACCGCTTGGCGGACACTCCGGAAACACCTGTCGGGCCTGCCACAACCACATCTCAGACGTGCCAGAACCATGTGCCCGAGATGCCGGAACCACACCCCGAACAGACTGAAACCACCTGCCAGACCCGCCTGAACCACCTGCCGAGCACACTGGAACCACCTGCTCGACTCGCCGGAACCACCTACCTGACACGCAAAAACCACCGGCCGGGTATGCCAGAACCACGTGGTGGTCACTCCGGAATCATCTGCCAGACATGCCAAAAGCAGCTCTCAGACACACCAGAACAACCTGCCGGAGACGCCAGAAGCACCTGCTGAGCATGCCTGAGCCACCTGCTCGACTCGCAAGAAACACCTGCCAGACACGCCAAAATCACCTGCCTGCTACACCAGAAGCACTTGGCAGACAAGCCGGAATCACGTGAAGGGCATGCCGTCACAATCTCTCAGACGTGCCAGAACCTCGTGCCGGACACCCCAGAACACCCTGCCGGACAGACCGGAACCACCTGCCGGACACGCCGGAACCACCGGAGCGACTCGCCGGAACCAACCCCGGACATGCAAAATCACCTGCCGGCTACGCCAGAAACACTTGGCAAACACACCGGAATCACCTGCCGGGCATGTCGGAAGCACCTCTCAGACATGTCAGAACCACGTGCCAAGGACACCGGAAGCACCTGCCGAGCACGCCGGAACCACCTGCTCGACTCGCCAGAACCACCTGCCGCACACGCCAAAATCACCTGCCGGGTATGCCAGAACCACTTTGTGGACACTCCGAAATCATCTGCCGGACATGCCAGAACCAGCTCTCAGACACACCAGAATCACATGCCGGACACGCCGGAAGCACCTGCAGAGCATGCCTGAGCCACCTGCTCGACTCGCAAGAAACACCTGCCGGACACGCCAAAATCACCTGCCGAGTACGCCAGAACCACTTGGCGGACACTCCGGAATCACAGGTCGGGCATGCCGGAACCACCTCTCAGACTTGCCAGAACCATGTTCTGGACACGCCGGTACCACCTGCCAAGTATGTCGGAACCATCTGATCCACTCCCGAGGACCACCTGCTTGACACGCCAGAATCACCTGCTGGCTACACCAGAACCACTCGGCAGACACTCCGGAATAACCTGCCGGGCATGCCGGAACCACCTCTTAGACATGCCAGAAGGACGTGTCGGACACGCCGGAAACACCTACCGGACAGACCGGAACCACCTGCCAGACAACCCGGAACCACCTGCCGAACACGCCGGAGCCGCCTGCTCGATAGGCTGGAACCACCTGCCAGACAGGCCAAAATCAACAGCTGGCTATGCGAGAACCATCTGGCGGACAGTCCGGAATCACCTGCCGGGCATGCAGGAACCACCTCTCAGATGTAACGGAACCACGAGCCGGACACGCTGGAACCACGTCCTGGGCAGTCTGGAACCACCTACCGAGCACTCTGGAACCACCTGCTCGACTCGCACGACCCACGTGCTGGACACGCCAAAATGAACTTTCGGCTACACCAGAACCACATACCCGACACTCCAGAATCACCTGCCTGGCATGCCAGAACCACCTCTCACACGTTCCAGAAGCACGTGCCGGACATGCCGGAACGACCTATCAGACAGAACGGAACCACCTGCCAGACACGCCGGAACCACCTGCTGAACACACCACAGCCACCTGCTCGACTCGCCGGATCCACCGGCCGGACAGGCCAATATCAACTGCTGGCTATGCCAGAACCACCTGGGGGACAGTCCGGAATCACCTGCCAGCCATGGCGGAACCACCTCTCAGACGTACAAGAACCACGTGCCGGACAAGCTGGAAACACTTACTGGACAGACTGGAACCACGTGCCGGCCATGCCTGAACCACCTGCCGAGCACGACGGAACCACCTGCCGGACACGCCAAAATCACCTGCGGGGTACACCAGAACCACTTGGAGAACTCTCCGGGATGCCCTGCCGGGCATGCTGGAACCACCTCTCAGACGTACCAGAAGCACGTGGCGGACAGCCCAGCACCACCTGCCGGACAGACCGCAACCACCTGCCGGACAGGCCGGAACCACCGGCTCGACACGACGGAACCACCGCCGGACATGCAAAATCACCTGCCGGCTACGCCAGAACCACTTGGCGAACACTCCGGAATCACCTGCCGGGCATGCCGGAACCACCTCTCAGACATGCCAGAACCACGTGCCAATGACCCCGGAAGCACCTGCCGAGCACGCCGGAACCACCTGCTCGACTCGCCAGAACCACCTGCCGGACACGCCAAAATCACCTGCCGGCTACGCCACAACCACTAGGCAGGCACTCCGGTATCAGCTGCCGGCCATGCCGGAACCACCTCTCAGAGGTGCCAGAACCACATGCCGGAGAGACTGGAAGCAACTGCCGAGCTCGCCGGAAACACCTGTTGGACATGCCGGAACCACCTGCCTGACAGTCCAAAATCATATGCCGGCTATGACAAAACCACTTGGTGGACACTCCAGAATCACCTGGAGGGCATGCCGGAACCACGTCATGGACAGACTGCAAACACCTGCCGGACACGCCAGAACCACCTTCTCGACTCGCCAGAACCACCTGCCGGACACGCCAAAATCACCTGCCGGCTACACCACAACCAGTTGGTGAACACTTTGGAATCACCTGCCGCGCTTGCCGGAACCACCTGCCGGTCACGCCAAAATCACCTGCCGGCTACGGCAGAACCACTCGGCAGAGACTCCGGAACCACCTCCAGGACAGACCGGAATCACCTGCCGGACACGCCGGAAGCACCTGCTCGACTCGCCAGAACCACCTGCCGGACGCGCCAAAATCACCTGCCGGCTACGCCAGAACCACTCTGCAGAGACTCCGGAAGCACCTCCAGGACAGACCGGAATCACCTGCCGGACACACCGGAACCACCTGCTCGACTCGCCAGAACCACCTGCCGGACATGCCAAAATACCAGCCGGCTACTCCACAACCACTTGTCGGACACTCCAGAATCACCTGCCGGGCATGTTGGAACCACCTCTCAGAGGTGCCACAACAACATGCTGGAGACTGCGGAAGCACCTGCTGAGAAGGCCGGAAGTTCCTGATCCACTCCACAGAACCACCTGCTGGACACGCCAAAATCACCTGCCGGCTACGCCACAACCAGTTGGTGAACACTTCGGAATCAACTGCCGGGCTTGCTGGAAGCACCTGCCGGTCACGCCAATATCACCTGCCAGCTACGCCAGAAGTGCTTGGCGGACACTCCGGAAACACCTGTCGGGCCTGCCAGAACCACATCTCAGACGTGCCAGAACCATGTGCCCGAGATGCCGGAACCACACCCCGAACAGACTGAAACCACCTGCCAGACCCGCCTGAACCACCTGCCGAGCACACTGGAACCACCTGCTCGACTCGCCGGAACCACCTACCTGACACGCAAAAACCACCGGCCGGGTATGCCTGAACCACTTGGTGGTCACTCCAGAATCATCTGCCAGACATGCCAGAAGCAGCTCTCAGACACACCAGAACAACCTGCCGGAGACGCCAGAAGCACCTGCTGAGCATGCCTGAGCCACGTGCTCGACTCGCAAGAAACACCTGCCACACACGCCAAAATCACCTGCCTGCTACACCAGAAGCACTTGGCAGACAAGCCGGAATCACGTGAAGGGCATGCCGTAACAATCTCTCAGACGTGCCAGAACCTCGTGCCGGACACAACAGAACACCCTGCCGGACAGACCGGAACCACCTGCCGGACACGCCGGAACCACCGGCGCGACTCGCCGGAACCACCCCCGGACATGCAAAAACACCTGCCGGCTACGCCAGAAACACTTGGCGAACACACCGGAATCACCTACCGGGCATGTCGGAAGCACCTCTCAGACATGTCAGAACCACGTGCCAAGGACACCTGAAGCACCTGCCGAGCACGCCGGAACCACCTGCTCGACTCGCCAGAACCACCTGCCGCACACGCCAAAATCACCTGCCAGGTATGCCAGAACCACTTTGTGGACACTCCGAAATCATCTGCCGGACATGCCAGAACCAGCTCTCAGACACCCCAGAACCACATGCCGGACACGCCGGAAGCACCTGCTGAGCATGCCTGAGCCACCTGCTCGACTCGCAAGAAACACCTGCCGGACACGCCAAAATCACCTGCCGAGTACGCCAGAACCACTTGGCGGACACTCCGGAATCACAGGTCGGGCATGCCGGAACCACCTCTCAGACTTGCCAGAAACATGTTCCGGACACGCCGGTACCACCTGCCGAGTATGCCGGAACCACCTGATCCACTCCCGAGGACCACCTGCTGGACACGCCAGAATCACCTGCTGGCTACGCCAGAACCACTCTGCAGAGACTCCGGAATAACCTGCCGGGCATGCCGGAACCACCTCTTAGACATGCCAGAAGGACGTGTCGGACACGCCGGAAACACCTACCGGACAGACCGGAGCCACCTGCCAGACATCCCGGAACCACTTGCCGAGCACGCCGGAGCCGCCTGCTCGATAGGCCGGAACCACCTGCCAGACAGGCCAAAATCAACAGCTGGCTATGCTAGAACCACCTGGCGGACAGTCCAAAATCACCTGCCTGGCATGCAGGAACCACCTCTCAGACATAACAGAACCACGTTCCGGACACGCTGGAACCACATCCTGGACTGACTGGAACCACCTGCCGAGCTCGCCGGTGCCACCTGCTCGACTGGCAGGACAATCGTGCCAGACACGCCAAAAGGAACTGCCGGCTACACCAGAACCACTTAACCGACACTCCAGAATCACCTGCCTGGCATGCCAGAACCACCTCTCAGACGTGCCAGAAGCACGTGCCGGCCATGCCGGAACGACCTACGGGACAGACCGGAACCACCTGCGTGACATGCCGGAACCACCTGCCGAGCACGCCAGAGCCACCTGCTCCCCTTGCCGGAACCACCTGCCAGACAGGCCAAAATCAACAGCTGGCTGTGCGAGAACCACCTGGGGGACAGTCCGGAATCACCTGCCAGCCATGGCGGAACCACCTCTCAGACGTACCAGAACCACGTGCCGGACAATCTGGAAACACGTACTGGACAGACTGGAACCACCTGCCGGCCACACCTGAACCACCTGCCGAGCACGACGGAACCACCTGCCGGACACGCCAAAATCACCTGCGGGCTACTCCACAACCACTTGGAGGACTCTCCGGGATGACCTGCCGGGCATGCTGGAACCACCTCTCAGACGTGCCAGAACCATGTGGCAGAGAGTCCGGAATCACCTGTTGGGCATGTAGAACCACCTCTGAGACGTACCAGAAACACCTGCCGGACACGCCAAAATCACCTGCAGGCTACGCTAGAACCACTTGGCGGACACTCCGGAATCACCTGCCGGGCATGCCAGCACAACCTCTCAGAAGTGCCAGAAGCTCGTGCCGGACAGGCCGGAACCATCTCCCGGACAGACTGGAACCACAGGAAACACTCGCCGGAACCACCTGCTTGACTCACCGGTCCCACCTGCAGGACACACCAAAATCACCTGCCCGCTACACCAGAACCACTTGGGGCACAAGCCGGAATGACGTGAAGGGCATGCCGGCACAACCTCACAGACGTGCCAGAACCTCCTGCCGGACACCTCAGTACCACCTGCCAGACAGACTGCAACCACCTGCCGGACACGCGGGAACCACCGGCTCGACCCGCCAGAACCACTGCCACACATGCAAAATCACCTGCCGGCTACACCAGAACCACTTGGCAAACACTCCGGAATCACCTGCCGGGCATGCCGGAAGCACCTCTCAGACATGCCAGAACCACGTGCCAATGACACCAGAAGCACCTGCCGAGCATGCCGGAACCACCTGCTCGACTCGCCAGAACCACCTGCCTGTCATGCAAAAATCACCTCCCGGCTTCGCCACAACCAGTTGGTGAACACTTCCCCATCACCTGCCGGGCTTGCTGGAACCACCTGCCGGTCATGTCAAAATCACCTGCCAACTACGCCAGAACCACTTGTCGACACTGCGGAAACACCTGTCGGGCCGGCCAGAACTACATCTCAGACGTGCCAGAACCTTGTGCGTGTGATGCCGGAACCACACCCCGAACAGACGGAGACCACCTGCCAGACCCGCCTGAACCACCTGCCGAGCATGCCGGAGCCACCTGTTCGACTCACCGGAAGCACCTGCCAGACAGGCCAAAATCAACAGCTGGCTATGCGAGAACCATCTGGCGGACAGTCTGGAATCACCTGCCGGGCATGCAGGAACCACCTCTCAGATGTAACGGAACCACGAGCCGGACACGCTGGAACCACGTCCTGGACAGACTGGAACCACCTGCCGAGCACTCCGGAACCACCTGCTCGACTCGCACGACCCACGTGCTGGACACGCCAAAATGAACTTTCGGCTACACCAGAACCACTTACCCGACACTCCAGAATCACCTGCCTGGCATGCCAGAACCACCTCTCACACGTTCCAGAAGCACGTGCCGGACATGCCGGAACGACCTATCGGACAGAACGGAACCACCTGCCAGACACGCCGGAACCACCGGCTGAACACGCCACAGCCACCTGCTCGACTCGCCGGATCCACCGGCCGGACAGGCCAATATCAACTGCTGGCTATGCCAGAACCACCTGGGGGACAGTCCGGAATCACCTGCCAGCCATGGCGGAACCACCTCTCAGACGTACAAGAACCACGTGCCGGACAAGCTGGAAACACTTACTGGACAGACTGGAACCACCTGCCGGCCACGCCTGAACCACCTGCCGAGCACGACGGAACCACCTGCCGGACACGCCAAAATCACCTGCGGGCTACACCAGAACCACTTGGAGAACTCTCCACGATGACCTGGGGGCATACTGGAACCACCTCTCAGACGTACCAGAAGCACGTGGCGGACACCCCAGCACCACCTGCCGGACAGACCGCAACCACCTGCCGGACACGCCGGAACCACCGGCTCGACCCGCCGGAACCACCGCCGGACATGCAAAATCACCTGCCGCCTACGCCAGAACCACTTGGCGAACACTCCGGAATCACCTGCCGGGCATGCCGGAACCACCTCTCAGACATGCCAGAACCACGTGCCAATGACCCCGGAAGCACCTGCCGAGCACGCCGGAACCACCTGCTCGACTCGCCAGAACCACCTGCCGGACACGCCAAAATCACCTGCCGGCTACACCACAACCTCTCGGCAGGCACTCCGGTATCAGCTGCCGGGCATGCCGGAACCACCTCTCAGAGGTGCCAGAACCACATGCCGGAGAGACTGGAAGCAACTGCCGAACTCGCCGGAAATACCTGCTGGACATGCCGGAACCAGCTGCCTGACAGTCCAAAATCATATGCCGACTATGCCAAAACCACTTGGTGGACACTCCAGAATCACCTGGAGGGCATGCCGGAACCACGTCATTGACAGACTGCAAACACCTGCCGGACACGGCAGAACCACCTTCTCGACTCGCCATAACCACCTGCCGGACACGCCAAAATCACCTGCCGGCTACGCCACAACCACGCGGCAGAGACTCCTGAACCACCTCCAGGACAGACCGGAATCACCTGCCGGACAGGCCGGAACCACCTGTTCGACTCGCCAGAACCACCTGCCGCACACGCCAAAATCACTGCCGTCTACGCCAGAACCACTCGGCAGAGACTCCGGAACCACCTCCAGGACAGACCGGAATCACCTGCCAGACATGCCGGAACCACCTGCTCGACTCGCCAGAACCACCCACTGGACACGCCAAAATCACCTGCCGGCTACGCCAAAACCAGTTGGTGAACACTTCGGAATCACCTGCCGCGCTTGCCGGAACCAACTGCCGGTCACGCCAAAATCACCTGCCGGCTACGCCAGAAGCACTCGGCAGAGACTCCGGAACCACCCTCAGGACTGACCGGAATCACCTGCTGGACACGCCGGAACCACCTGTTCGACTCGCCAGAACCACCTGCCAGACACGCCAAAATCACCTGCCGGCTACGCCAGAACCACTCGGCAGAGACTCCGGAACCACCTCCAGGACAGACCGGAATCACCTGCCGGACACGCCGGGACCACCTGCTTGACTCGCCAGAACCACCTGCCGGACACGCCAAAATCACCAGCCGGCTACTCCACAACCACTTGTCGGACACTCCAGAATCACCTGCCGGGCATGTTGGAACCACCTCTCAGAGGTGCCACAACAACATGCTGGAGACTGCGGAAGCACCTGCTGAGAAGGCCGGAAGTTCCTGATCCACTCCACAGAACCACCTGCTGGACACGCCAAAATCACCTGCCGGCTACGCGACAACCAGTTGGTGAACACTTCGGAATCAACTGCCGGGCTTGCTGGAAGCACCTGCCGGTCATGCCAATATCACCTGCCAGCTACGCCAGAACCGCTTGGCGGACACTGCGTAAACACCTGTCGGGCCTGCCAGAACCACATCTCAGACGTGCCAGAACCATGTGCCCGAGATGCCGGAACCACACCCCGAACAGACTGAAACCACCTGCCAGACCCGCCTCCACCACCTGCCGAGCACACTGGAACCACCTGCTCGACTCGCCGGAACCACCTACCTGACACGCAAAAACCACCAGCCGGGTATGCCAGAACCACTTGGTGGTCACTCCGGAATCATCTGCCAGACATGCCAGAAGCAGCTCTCAGACACACCAGAACAACCTGCCGGAGACGCCAGAAGCACCTGCTGAGCATGCCTGAGCCACCTGCTCGACTCGCAAGAAACACCTGCCACACATGCCAAAATCACCTGCCTGCTACACCAGAAGCACTTGGCAGACAAGCCGGAATCACGTGAAGGGCATGCCGTCACAATCTCTCAGACGTGCCAGAACCTCGTGCCGGACACCCCAGAACACCCTGCCGGACAGACCGGAACCACCTGCCGGACACGCCGGAACCACCGGCGCGACTCGCCGGAACCACCCCCGGACATGCAAAATCACCTGCCGGCTACGCCAGAAACACTTGGCGAACACACCGGAATCACCTGCCGGGCATGTCGGAAGCACCTCTCAGACATGTCAGAACCACGTGCCAAGGACACCGGAAGCACCTGCCGAGCACGCCGGAACCACCTGCTCGACTCGCCAGAACCACCTGCCGCACACGCCAAAATCACCTGCCAGGTATGCCAGAACCCCTTTGTGGACACTCCGAAATCATCTGCCGGACATGCCAGAACCAGCTCTCAGACACACCAGAACCACATGCCGGACACGCCGGAAGCACCTGCTGAGCATGCCTGAGCCACCTGCTCGACTCGCAAGAAACACCTGCCGGACACGCCAAAATCACCTGCCGAGTACGCCAGAACCACTTGGCGGACACTCCGGAATCACAGGTCGGGCATGCCGGAACCACCTCTCAGACTTGCCAGAACCATGTTCCGGACACGCCGGTACCACCTGCCGAGTATGCCGGAACCACCTGATCCACTCCCGAGGACCACCTGCTGGACACGCCAAAATCACCTGCTGGCTACGCCAGAACCACTCGACAGACACTCCGGAATAACCTGCCGGGCATGCCGGAACCACCTCTTAGACATGCCAGAAGGACGTGTCGGACACGCCGGAAACACCTACCGGACAGACCGGAACCACCTGCCAGACATCCCGGAACCACTTGCCGAGCACGCCGGAGCCGCCTGCTCGATAGGCCGGAACCACCTGCCAGACAGGCCAAAATCAACAGCTGGCTATGCTAGAACCACCTGGCGGACAGTCCAAAATCACCTGCCTGGCAAGCAGGAACCACCTCTCAGACGTAACAGAACCACGTTCCGGACACGCTGGAACCACATCCTGGACAGACTGGAACCACCTGCCGAGCTCACCGGAACCACCTGCTCGACTGGCAGGACAATCGTGCCGGACACGCCAAAAGGAACTGCCGGCTACACCAGAACCACTTAACCGACACTCCAGAATCACCTGCCTGGCATGCCAGGACCACCTCTCAGACGTGCCAGAAGCACGTGCCGGACATGCCGGAACGACCTACGGGACAGACCGGAACCACCTGCCTGACATGCCGGAACCACTGGCCGAGCACGCTAGAGCCACCTGCTCCCCTTGCCGGAACCACCTGCCAGACAGGCCAAAATCAACAGCTGGCTATGCGAGAACCACCTGGGGGACAGTCCGGAATCACCTGCCAGCCATGGCGGAACCACCTCTCAGACGTACCAGAACCACGTGCCGGACAATCTGGAAACACGTACTGGACAGACTGGAACCACCTGCCGGCCACGCCTGAACCACCTGCCGAGCACGACGGAACCACCTGCCGGACACGCCAAAATCACCTGCGGGCTACTCCACAACCACTTGGAGGACTCTCCGGGATGACCTGCCGGGCATGCTGGAACCACCTCTCAGACGCGCCAGAACCATGTGGCAGAGAGTCCGGAATCACCTGTTGGGCATGTGGAACCACCTCTGAGACGTACCAGAACCACCTGCCGGACACGCCAAAATCACCTGCCGGCTACGCCAGAACCACTTGGCGGACACTCCGGAATCACCTGCCGGGCATGCCAGCACAACCTCCCAGAAGTGCCAGAAGCACGTGCATGACAGGCCGGAACCATCTCCCGGACAGACTGGAACCACAGGAAACACTCGCCGGAACCAGCTGCTTTACTCACCGGTCCCACCTGCAGGACACACCAAAATCACCTGCCCGCTACACCAGAACCACTTGGGGCACAAGCCGGAATCACGTGAAGGGCATGCCGGCACAACCTCACAGACGTGCCAGAACCTCCTGCCGGACACCTCAGAACCACCTGCCAGACAGACTGCAACCACCTGCCGGACACGCGGGAACCACCGGCTCGACCCGCCGGAACCACTGCCAGACATGCAAAATCACCTGCCGGCTACACCAGAACCACTTGGCAAACACTCCAGAATCACCTGCCGGGCATGCCGGAACCACCTCTCAGACATGCCAGTACCACGTGCCAATGACACCAGAAGCACCTGCCGAGCATGCCGGAACCACCTGCTCGACTCGCCAGAACCACCTGCCAGTCATGCAAAAATCACCTGCCGGCTTCGCCACAACCAGTTGGTGAACACTTCCCCATCACCTGCCGGGCTTGCTGGAACCACCTGCCGGTCATTTCAAAATCACCTGCCAACTACGCCAGAACCACTTGTCGACACTGCGGAAACACCTGTCGGGCCGGCCAGAACTACATCTCAGACGTGCCAGAACCTTGTGCGTGTGATGCCGGAACCACACCCCGAACAGACGGAGACCACCTGCCAGACCCGCCTGAACCACCTGCCGAGCACGCCGGAGCCACCTGTTCGACTCACCGGAAGCACCTGCCAGACAGGCCAAACTCAACAGCTGGCTATGCGAGAACCATCTGGCGGACAGTCCGGAATCACCTGCCGGGCATGCAGGAACCACCTCTCAGATGTAACGGAACCACGAGCCGGACACGCTGGAACCACGTCCTGGACAGACTGGAACCACCTGCCGAGCACTCTGGGACCACCTGCTCGACTCGCACGACCCACGTGCTGGACACGCCAAAATGAACTTTCGGCTACACCAGAACCACTTACCCGACACTCCAGAATCACCTGCCTGGCATGCCAGAACCACGTCTCACACGTTCCAGAAGCACGTGCCGGACATGCCGGAACGACCTATCGGACAGAACGGAACCACCTGCCAGACACGCCGGAACCACCTGCTGAACACGCCACAGCCACCTGCTCGACTCGCCGGATCCACCGGCCGGACAGGCCAATATCAACTGCTGGCTATGCCAGAACCACCTGGGGGACAGTCCGGAATCACCTGCCAGCCATTGCGGAACCACCTCTCACACGTACAAGAACCACGTGCCGGACAAGCTGGAAACACTTACTGGACAGACTGGAACCACCTGCCGGCCACGCCGGAACCACCTGCCGAGCACAATGGAACCACCTGACGGACACGCCAAAATCACCTGCGGGGTACACCAGAACCACTTGGAGAACTCTCCGGGATGACCTGCCGGGCATGCTGGAACCACCTCTCAGACGTACCAGAAGCACGTGGCGGAAACCCCAGCACCACCTGACGGACAGACCGCAACCACCTGCCGGACAGGCTGGAACCACCGACTCGACCCGCCGGAACCACCAGCCGGACACGCAAAAGTCACCTGCCGGCTACGCCACAACCGCTCGGCAGACACTCCGGTATCAGCTGCCGGGCATGCCTGAACCACCTCTCAGAGGTGCCGGAACCACATGCCGGAGAGACTGGAAGCAACTGCCGAACTCGCCGGAAACACCTACTGGACATGCCGGAACCACCTGCCTGAGAGTCCAAAATCATATGCCGGCTATGCCAAAACCACTTGGTGGACACTCCAGAATCACCTGGAGGGCATGCCGGAACCACGTCATGGACAGACTGCAAACACCTGCCGGACACGCCAGAACCACCTTCTCGACTCGCCAGAACCACCTGCCGGACACGCCAAAATCACCTGCCGGCTACGCCACAACCAGTTGGTGAACACTTCGGAATCACCTGCGGCGCTTGCCGGAACCACCTGCCGGTCACGCCAATATCACCTGCCGGCTACGCCAGAACCACTCGGCAGAGACTCCGGAACCACCTCCAGGACAGACCGGAATCACCTGCCGGACACGCCGGAACCACCTGCTCGTCTCGCCAGAACAACCTGCCGCACACGCCAAAATCACCTGCCAGGTATGCCAGAACCACTTTGTGGACACTCCGAAATCATCTGCCGGACATGCCAGAACCAGCTCTCAGACACACCAGAACCACATGCCGGACACGCCGGAAGCACCTGCTCGACTCGCCAGAACCACCTGCCGGACACGCCAAAATCACCTGCCGGCTACGCCAGAACCACTCTGCAGAGACTCCGGAACCACCTACAGGACAGACTGGAATCACCTGCCGGACACGCCGGGACCACCTGCTTCACTCGCCAGAACCACCTGCCAGACACGCCAAAATCACCAGCCGGCTACTCCACAACCACTTGTCGGACACTCCAGAATCACCTGCCGGGCATGTTGGAGCCACCTCTCAGAGGTGCCACAACAACATGCTGGAGACTGCGGAAGCACCTGCTGAGAAGGCCGGAAGTTCCTGATCCACTCCACAGAACCACCTGCTGGACACGCCAAAATCACCTGCCGGCTACACCAGAAGCACTTGGCAGACAAGCCGGAATCACGTGAAGGGCATGCCGTCACAATCTCTCAGACGTGCCAGAACCTCGTGCCGGACACCCCAGAACACCCTGCCGGACAGACCGGAACCACCTGCCGGACACGCCGGAACCACCGGAGCGACTCGCCGGAACCACCCCCGGACATGCAAAATCACCTGCCGGCTACGCCAGAAACACTTGGCGAACACACCGGAATCACCTGCCGGGCATGTCGGAAGCACCTCTCAGACATGTCATAACCACGTGCCAAGGACACCGGAAGCACCTGCCGAGCACGCCGGAACCACCTGCTCGACTCGCCAGAACCACCTGCCGCACACGCCAAAATCACCTGCCGGGTATGCCAGAACCACTTTGTGGACACTCCGAAATCATCTGCCGGACATGCCAGAACCAGCTCTCAGACACACCAGAACCACATGCCGGACACGCCGGAAGCACCTGCAGAGCATGCCTGAGCCACCTGCTCGACTCGCAAGAAACACCTGCCGGACACGCCAAAATCACCTGCCGAGTACGCCAGAACCACTTGGCGGACACTCCGGAATCACAGGTCGGGCATGCCGGAACCACCTCTCCGACTTGCCAGAACCATGTTCCGGACACGCCGGTACCACCTGCCGAGTATGCCGGAACCACCTGATCCACTCCCGAGGACCACCTGCTGGACACGCCAGAATCACCTGCTGGCTACGCCAGAACCACTCGGCAGACACTCCGGAATAAGCTGCCGGGCATGCCGGAACCACCTCTTAGACATGCCAGAAGGACGTGTCGGACACGCCGGAAACACCTACCGGACAGACCGGAGCCACCTGCCAGACATCCCGGAACCACTTGCCGAGCACGCCGGAGCCGCCTGCTCGATAGGCCGGAACCACCTGCCAGACAGGCCAAAATCAACAGCTGGCTATGCTAGAACCACCTGGCGGACAGTCCAAAATCACCTGCCTGGCATGCAGGAACCACCTCTCAGACATAACAGAACCACGTTCCGGACACGCTGGAACCACATCCTGGACAGACTGGAACCACATGCCGAGCTCACCGGAACCACCTGCTCGACTGGCAGGAAAATCGTGCCAGACACGCCAAAAGGAACTGCCGGCTACACAAGAACCACTTAACCGACACTCCAGAATCACCTGCCTGGCATGCCAGAACCACCTCTCAGACGTGCCAGAAGCACGTGCCGGCCATGCCGGAACGACCTACCGGACAGACCGGAACCACCTGCCTGACATGCCGGAACCACCTGCCGAGCACGCCAGAGCCACCTGCTCCCCTTGCCGGAACCACCTGCCAGACAGGCCAAAATCAACAGCTGGCTGTGTGAGAACCACCTGGGGGACAGTCCGGAATCACCTGCCAGCCATGGCGGAACCACCTCTCAGACGTACCAGAACCACATGCCGGACAATCTGGAAACTCGTACTGGACAGACTGGAACCACCTGCCGGCCACGCCTGAACCACCTGCCGAGCACGACGGAACCACCTGCCGGACACGCCAAAATCACCTGCGGGCTACTCCACAACCACTTGGAGGACTCTCCGGGATGACCTGCCGGGCATGCTGGAACCACCTCTCAGACGTGCCAGAACCATGTGGCAGACAGTCCGGAATCACCTGCCGGGCATGCAGGAACCACCTCTCAGATGTAACGGAACCACGAGCCGGACACGCTGGAACCACGTCCTGGACAGACTGGAACCACCTGCCGAGCACTCCGGAACCACCTGCTCGACTCGCACGACCCACGTGCTGGACACGCCAAAATGAACTTTCGGCTACACCAGAACCACTTACCCGACACTCCAGAATCACCTGCCTGGCATGCCAGAACCACCTCTCACACGTTCCAGAAGCACGTGCCGGACATGCCGGAACGACCGATCGGACAGAACGGAACCACCTGCCAGACACGCCGGAACCACCTGCTGAACACGCCACAGCCACCTGCTCGACTCGCCGGATCCACCGGCCGGACAGGCCAATATCAACTGCTGGCTATGCCAGAACCACCTGGGGGACAGTCCGGAATCACCTGCCAGCCATGGCGGAACCACCTCTCAGACGTACCAGAACCACGTGCCGGACAATCTGGAAACACGTACTGGACAGACTGGAACCACCTGCCAGCCAAGCCTGAACCACCTGCCGAGCACGACGGAACCACCTGCCGGACACGCCAAAATCACCTGCGGGCTACTCCACAACCACTTGGAGGACTCTCCGGGATGACCTGCCGGGCATGCTGGAACCACCTCTCAGACGTGCCAGAACCATGTGGCAGACAGTCCGGAATCACCTGTTGGGCATGTGGAACCACCTCAGAGACGTACCAGAACCACCTGCCGGACACGCCAAAATCACCTGCCGGCTACGCCAGAACCACTTGGCGGACACTCCGGAATCACCTGCCGGGCATGCCAGCACAACCTCTCAGAAGTGCCAGAAGCACGTGCCGGACAGGCCGGAACCATCTCCCGGACAGACTGGAACCACAGGAAACACTCGCCGGAACCACCTGCTTGACTCACCGGTCCCACCTGCAGGACACACCAAAATCACCTGCCCGCTACACCAGAACCACTTGGGGCACAAGCCGGAATCACGTGAAGGGCATGCCGGCACAACCTCACAGACGTGCCAGAACCTCCTGCCGGACACCTCAGAACCACCTGCCAGACAGACTGCAACCACGTGCCGGACACGCGGGAACCACCGGCTCGACCCGCCGGAACCACTGCCAGACATGCAAAATCACCTGCCGGCTACACCAGAACCACTTCGCAAACACTCCGGAATCACCTGCCGGGCATGCCCGAACCACCTCTCAGACATGCCAGAACCACGTGCCAATGACACCAGAAGCACCTGCCGAGCATGCCGGAACCACCTGCTCGACTCGCCAGAACCACCTGCCAGTCATGCAAAAATCACCTGCCGGCTTCGCCACAACCAGTTGGTGAACACTTCCCCATGACCAGCCGGGCTTGCTGGAACCACCTGCCGGTCATGTCAAAATCACCTGCCAACTACGCCAGAACCACTTGTCGACACTGCGGAAACACCTGTCGGGCCGGCCAGAACTACATCTCAGACGTGCCAGAACCTTGTGCGTGTGATGCCGGAACCACACCCTGAACAGACGGAAACCACCTGCCAGACCCGCCTGAACCACCTGCCGAGCACGCCGGAGCCACCTGTTCTACTCACCGGAAGCACCTGCCAGACATGCCAAAATCAACAGCTGGCTATGCGAGAAGCATCTGGCGGACAGTCCGGAATCACCTGCCGGGCATGCAGGAACCACCTCTCAGATGTAACGGAACCACGAGCCGGACACGCTGGAACCACGTCCTGGACAGACTGGAACCACCTGCCGAGCACTCCGGAACCACCTGCTCGACTCGCACGACCCACGTGCTGGACACGCCAAAATGAACTTTCGGCTACACCAGAACCACTTACCCGACACTCCAGAATCACCTGCCTGGCATGCCAGAACCACCTCTCACACGTTCCAGAAGCACGTGCCGGACATGCCGGAACGACCTATCGGACAGAACGGAACCACCTGCCAGACACGCCGGAACCACCTGCTGAACACGCCACAGCCACCTGCTCGACTCGCCGGATCCACCGGCCGGACAGGCCAATATCAACTGCTGGCTATGCCAGAACCACCTGGGGGACAGTCCGGAATCACCTGCCAGCCATGGCGGAACCACCTCTCAGACGTAGAAGAACCGCGTGCCGGACAAGCTGGAAACACTTACTGGACAGACTGGAACCACCTGCCGGCCACGCCTGAACCACCTGCCGAGCACGATGGAACCACCTGCCGGACACGCCAAAATCACCTGCGGGCTACACCAGAACCACTTGGAGAACTCTCCGGGATGACCTGCCGGGCATGCTGGAACCACCTCTCAGACGTACCAGAAGCACGTGGCGGACAACCCAGCACCTCCTGCCGGACAGACCGCAACCACCTGCCGGACAGGCCGGAACCAGCGGCTCGACCCACCGGAACCACCGCCGGACATGCAAAATCACCTGCCGGCTACGCCAGAACCACTTGGCGAACACTGCGGAATCACCTGCCGGGCATGCCGGAACCACCTCTCACACATGCCAGAACCACAGGCCAATGACCCCGGAATCACCTGCCGAGCACGCCGGAACCACCTGCTCGACTCGCCAGAACCACCTGCCGGACACGCCAAAATCACCTGCCGGCTACGCCACAACCACTCGGCAGACACTCCGGTATCAGCTGCCGGGCATGCCGGAACCACCTCTCAGAGGTGCCGGAACCACATGCCGGAGAGACTGGAAGCAACTGCCGAACTCGCCGGAAACACCTGCTGGACATGCCAGAACCACCTGCCTGACAGTCCAAAATCATATGCCGGCTATGCCAAAACCACTTGGTGGACACTCCAGAATCACCTGGAGGGCATGCCGGAACCACGTCATGGACAGACTGCAAACACCTGCCGGACACGCCGGAAGCACCTGCTCGACTCGCCAGAACCACCTGCCGGACACGCCAAAATCACCTGCCGGCTACGCCAGAACCACTCGGCAGAGACTCCGGAACCACCTCCAGGACAGACCGGAATCACCTGCCGGACACGCCGGGACCACCTGCTTGACTCGCCAGAACCACCTGCCGGACACGCGAAAATCACCAGCCGGCTACTCCACAACCACTTGTCGGACACTCCAGAATCACCTGCCGGGCATGTGGGAACCACCTCTCAGAGGTGCCACAACAACATGCTGGAGACTGCGGAAGCACCTGCTGAGAAGGCCGGAAGTTCCTGATCCACTCCACAGAACCACCTGCTGGACACGCCAAAATCACCTGCCGGCTACGCCACAACCAGTTGGTGAACACTTCGGAATCAACTGCCGGGCTTGCTGGAAGCACCTGCCGGTCACGCCAATATCACCTGCCAGCTACGCCAGAACCGCTTGGCGGACACTCCGGAAACACCTGTCGGGCCTGCCAGAACCACATCTCAGACGTGCCAGAACCATGTGCCCGAGATGCCGGAACCACACCCCGAACAGACTGAAACCACCTGCCAGACCCGCCTGAACCACCTGCCGAGCACACTGGAACCACCTGCTCGACTCGCCGGAACCACCTACCTGACACGCAAAAACCACCGGCCGGGTATGCCAGAACCACTTGGTGGTCACTCCGGAATCATCTGCCAGACATGCCAGAAGCAGCTCTCAGACACACCAGAACAACCTGCCGGAGACGCCAGAAGCACCTGCTGAGCATGCCTGAGCCACCTGCTCGACTCGCAAGAAACACCTGCCAGACACGCCAAAATCACCTGCCTGCTACACCAGAAGCACTTGGCAGACAAGCCGGAATCACGTGAAGGGCATGCCGTCACAATCTCTCAGACGTGCCAGAACCTCGTGCCGGACACCCCAGAACACCCTGCCGGACAGACCGGAACCACCTGCCGGACACGCCGGAACCACCGGCGCGACTCGCCGGAACCAACCCCGGACATGCAAAATCACCTGCCGGCTACGCCAGAACCACTTGGCGAACACTCCGGAATCACCTGCCGGGCATGCCGGAACCACCTCTCAGACATGCCAGAACCACGTGCCAATGACACCAGAAGCACCTGCCGAGCACTCCGGAACCACCTGCTCGACTCGCCAGAACCACCTGCCGGACACGCCAAAATCACCTGCCGGTTACGCCACAACCACTCGGCAGACACTCCGGTATCAGCTGCCGGGCATGCCGGAACAACGTCTCAGACGTCCCAGAACCACATGCCGGAGAGACTGGAAAAAACTGCCGAACTCGCCGGAAACACCTGCTGGACATGCCGGAACCACCTGCCTGACAGTCCAAAATCATATGCCGGCTATGCCAAAACCACTTGGTGGACACTCCAGAATCACCTGGAGGACATGCCGGAACCACGTCATGGACAGACTGCAAACACCTGCCGGACACGCCAGAACCACCTTCTCGACTCGCCAGAACCACCTGCCGGACACGCCAAAATCACCTGCCGGCTACGCCAGAACCACTCGGCAGAGACTCCGGAACCACTTCCAGGACAGACCGGAATCACATGCCGGACACGCCGGAACCACCTGCTCGACTCGCCAGAACCACCTGCCGGACACGCCAAAATCACCTGCCGGCTACGCCACAACCAGTTGGTGAACACTTCGGAATCACCTGCCGCGCTTGCCAGAACCACCTGCCGGTCACGCCAAAATCACCTGCCAGCTACGCCAGAACCACTCGGCAGAGACTCCGGAACCACTTCCAGGACAGACCGGAATCACCTGCCGGACACGCCGGAACCACCTGCTCGACTCGCCAGAACCACCTGCCGGACACGCCAAAATCACCTGCCGGCTACGGCACAACCAGTTGGTGAACACTTCGGAATCACCTGCCGCGCTTGCCGGAACCACCTGCCGGTCACGCCAAAATCACCTGCCGGCTACGCCAGAACCACTCGGCAGAGACTCCGGAACCACCTCCAGGACAGACCCGAATCACCTGTCGGACACGCCGGGACCACCTGCTTGACTCGCGAGAACCACCTGCCGGACACGCCAAAATCACCAGCCGGCTACTCCACAACCACTTGTCGGACACTCCAGAATCACCTGCCGGGCATGTTGGAACCACCTCTCAGAGGTGCCTCAACAACATGCTGGAGACTGCGGAAGCACCTGCTGAGAAGGCCGGAAGTTCCTGATCCACTCCACAGAACCACCTGCTGGACACGCCAAAATGACCTGCCGGCTACGCCACAACCAGTTGGTGAACACTTCGGAATCACAGGTCGGGCATGCCGGAACCACCTCTCACACTTGCTAGAACCATGTTCTGGACACGCCGGTACCACCTGCCGAGTATGCCGGAACCACCTGATCCACTCCCGAGGACCACCTGCTGGACACTCCAGAATCACCTGCTGGCTACGCCAGAACCACTCGACAGACACTCCGGAATAAGCTGCCGGGCATGCCGGAACCACCTCTTAGACATGCCAGAAGGACGTGTCGGACACGCCGGAAACACCTACCGGACAGACCGGAACCACCTGCCAGACATCCCGGAACCACTTGCCAAGCACGCCGGAGCCGCCTGCTCGATAGGCCGGAACCACCTGACAGACAGGCCAAAATCAACAGCTGGCTGTGCGAGAACCACCTGGGGGACAGTCCGGAATCACTTGCCAGCCATGGCGGAACCACCTCTCAGACGTACCAGAACCACGTGCCGGACAATCTGGAAACACGTACTGGACAGCCTGGAACCACCTGCTGGCCACGCCTTAACCTCCTGCCGAGCACGACGGAACCACCTGCCGGACACGCCAAAATCACCTGCGGGCTACTCCACAACCACTTGGAGGACTCTCCGGGATGACCTGCCGGGCATGCTGGAACCACCTCTCAGACGCGCCAGAACCATGTGGCAGAGAGTCCAGAATCACCTGTTGGGCAGGTGGAACCACCTCAGAGACGTACCAGAACCACCTGCCGGACACGCCAAAATCACCTGCCGGCTACGCCAGAACCACTTGGCGGACACTCCGGAATCACATGCCGGGAATGCCAGCACAACCTCTCAGAAGTGCCAGAAGCACGTGCCGGACAGGCCGGAACCATCTCCCGGACAGATTGGAACCACAGGAAACACTCGCCGGAACCACCTGCTTGACTCACCGGTCCCACCTGCAGGACACACCAAAATCACCTGCCCGCTACACCAGAACCACTTGGGGGACAAGCCGGAATCACGTGAAGGGCATGCCGGCACACCCTCACAGACGTGCCAGAACCTCCTGCCGGACACCTCAGAACCACCTGCCAGACAGACTGCAACCACCTGCCGGACACGCGGGAACCACAGGCTCGACCCGCCGGAACCACTGCCAGACATGCAAAATCACCTGCCGGCTACACCAGAACCACTTGGCAAACACTCTGGAATCACCTGCCGGGCATGCCGGAACCACCTCTCAGACATGCCAGAACCACGTGCCAATGACACCAGAAGCACCTGCCGAGCATGCCGGAACCACCTGCTCGACTCGCCAGAACCACCTGCCAGTCATGCAAAAATCACCTGCCGGCTTCACCACAACCAGTTGGTGAACACTTCCCCATCACCTGCCGGGCTTGCTGGAACCACCTGCCGGTCATGTCAAAATCACCTGCCAACTACGCCAGAACCACTTGTCGACACTGCGGAAACACCTGTCGGGCCGGCCAGAACTACATCTCAGACGTGCCAGAACCTTGTGCGTGTGATGCCGGAACCGCACCCCGAACAGACGGAGACCACCTGCCAGACCCGCCTGAACCACCTGCCGAGCACGCCGGAGCCACCTGTTCTACTCACCGGAAGCACCTGCCAGACAGGCCAAAATCAACAGCTGGCTATGCGAGAACCATCTGGCGGACAGTCCGGAATCACCTGCCGGGCATGCAGGAACCACCTCTCAGATGTAACGGAACCACGAGCCGGACACGCTGGAACCACGTCCTGGACAGACTGGAACCACCTGCCGAGCACTCCGGAACCACCTGCTCGACTCGCACGACCCACGTGCTGGACACGCCAAAATGAACTTTCGGCTACACCAGAACCACTTACCCGACACTCCAGAATCACCTGCCTGGCATGCCAGAACCACCTCTCACACGTTCCAGAAGCACGTGCCGGACATGCCGGAACGACCGATCGGACAGAACGGAACCACCTGCCAGACACGCCGGAACCACCTGCTGAACACGCCACAGCCACCTGCTCGACTCGCCGGATCCACCGGCCGGACAGGCCAATATCAACTGCTGGCTATGCCAGAACCACCTGGGGGACAGTCCGGACTCACCTGCCAGCCATGGCGGAACCACCTCTCAGACGTACAAGAACCACGTGCCGGACAAGCTGGAAACACTTACTGGACAGACTGGAACCACCTGCCGGCCACGCCTGAACCACCTGCCGAGCACGATGGAACCACCTGCCGGACACGCCAAAATCACCTGCGGGGTACACCAGAACCACTTGGAGAACTCTCCGGGATGACCTGCCGGGCATGCTGGAACCACCTCTCAGACGTACCAGAAGCACGTGGTGGACACCCCAGCACCACCTGTCGGACAGACCGCAACCACATGCCGGACAGGCCGGAACCACCGGCTCGACCCGCCGGAACCACCGCCGGACATGCAAAATCACCTGCCGGCTACGCCGGAACCACTTGGCGAACACTCCGGAATCACCTGCCGGGCATGCGGGAACCACCTCTCAGACATGCCAGAACCACGTGCCAATGACCCCGGAAGCACCTGCCGAGCACGCCGGAACCACCTGCCGGCTACGCCACAACCTCTCGGCAGGCACTCCGGTATCAGCTGCCGGGCATGCCGGAACTACCTCTCAGAGGTGCCAGAACCACATGCCGGAGAGACTGGAAGCAACTGCCGAACTCGCCGGAAACACCTGCTGGACATGCCGGAACCACCTGCCTGACAGTCCAAAATCATATGGGGGCTATGCCAAAACCATTTGGTGGACACTCCAGAATCACCTGGAGGGCATGCCGGAACCACGTCATGGACAGACTGCAAACACCTGCCGGACACGCCAGAACCACCTTCTCGACTCGCCAGAACCACCTGCCGGACACGCCAAAATCACCTGCCGGCTACGCCACAACCAGTTGGTGAACACTTCGGAATCACCTGCCGCGCTTGCCGGAACCACCTGCCGGTCACGCCAAAATCACCTGCTGGCTACGCCAGAACCACTCGGCAGAGACTCCGGAACCACCTCCAGGACAGACCGGAATCACCTGCCGGACACGCCGGAACCACCTGCTCGACTCGCCAGAACCACCTGCCGGACACGCCAAAATCATCTGCCGGCTACGCCAGAAGCACTGGGCAGAGACTCCGGAACCACCTCCAGGACAGACCGGAATCACCTGCCGGACACGCCGGGACCACCTGCTTGACTCGCGAGAACCACCTGCCGGACACGCCAAAATCACCAGCCGGCTACTCCACAAACACTTGTCGGACACTCCAGAATCACCTGCCGGGCATGTTGGAACCACCTCTCAGAGGTGCCACAACAACATGCTGGAGACCGCGGAAGCACCTGCTGAGAATGCCGGAAGTTCCTGATCCACACCACAGAACCACCTGCTGGACACGCCAAAATCACCTGCCGGCTATGCCACAACCAGTTGGTGAACACTTCGGAATCAACTGCCGGGCTTGCTGGAAGCACCTGCTGGTCACGCCAATATCACCTGCCAGCTACGCCAGAACCGCTTGGCGGACACTCCGGAAACACCTGTCGGGCCTGCCAGAACCACATCTCAGACGTGCCAGAACCATGTGCCCGAGATGCCGGAACCACACCCCGAACAGACTGAAACCACCTGCCAGACCCGCCTGAACCACCTGCCGAGCACACTGGAACCACCTGCTCGACTCCCCGGAACCACCTACCTGACACGCAAAAACCACCGGCCGGGTATGCCAGAACCACTTGGTGGTCACTCCGGAATCATCTGCCAGACATGCCAGAAGCAGCTCTCAGACACACCAGAACAACCTGCCGGAGACGCCAGAAGCACCTGCTGAGCATGCCTGAGCCACCTGCTCGACTCGCAAGAAACACCTGCCAGACACGCCAAAATCACCTGCCTGCTACACCAGAAGCACTTGGCAGACAAGCCGGAATCACGAGAAGGGCATGCCGTCACAATCTCTCAGACGTGCCAGAACCTCGTGCCGGACACCCCAGAACACCCTGCCGGACAGACCGGAACCACCTGCCGGACACGCCGGAACCACCGGCGCGACTCGCCGGAACCACCCCCGGACATGCAAAATCACCTGCCGGCTATGCCAGAAACACTGGCCGAACACTCCGGAATCACCTGCCGGGCATGCCAGAACCACCTCTCAGACATGCCAGAACCATGTGCCAATGACCCCGGAAGCACCTGCCGAGCACGCCGGAACCACCTGCTCGACTCGCCAGAACCACCTGCCAGACACGCCAAAATCACCTGCCGGCTACGCCACAGCCACTCGGCAGACACTCCGGTATCAGCTGCCGGGCATGCCGGAACCACCTCTCAGAGGTGCCAGAACCACATGCCGGAGAGACTGGAAGCAACTGCCGAGCTCGCCGGAAACACCTGCTGGACATGCCAGAACCACCTGCCTGACAGTCCAAAATCATATGCCAGCTATGCCAAAACCACTTGGTGGACACTCCAGAATCACCTGGAGGGCATGCCGGAACCACGACATGGACAGACTGCAAACACCTGCCGGACACGCCAGAACCACCTTCTCGACTCGCCAGAACGACCTGCCGGACAAGCCAAAATCACCTGCCGGCTACGCCACAACCAGTTGGTGAAAACTTCGGAATCACCTGCCGCGCTTGCCGGAACCACCTGCCGGTCACGCCAAAATCACCTGCCGGCTACGCCAGAACCACTCGGCAGAGACTCCGGAACCACCTCCAGGACAGACCGGAATCACCTGCCGGACACGCCGGGACCACCTGCTTGTCTCGCGAGAACCACCTGCCGGACACGCCAAAATCACAAGCCAGCTACTCCACAACCACTTGTCGGACACTCCAGAATCACCTGCCGGGCATGTTGGAACCACCTCTCAGAGGTGCCACAACAACATGCTGGAGACTGCGGAAGCACCTGCTGAGAATGCCGGAAGTTCCTGATCCACTCCACAGAACCACCTGCTGGACACGCCAAAATCACCTGCCAGCTACGCCACAACCAGTTGGTGAACACTTCGGAATCAACTGCCGGGTTTCCTGGAAGCACCTGCCGTTCACGCCAATATCACCTGCCAGCTACGCCAGAACCGCTTGGCGGACACTCCGGAAACACCTGTCGGGCCTGCCAGAACCACATCTCAGACGTGCCAGAACCATGTGCCCGTGATGCCGGAACCACACCCCGAACAGACTGAAACCACCTGCCAGACCCGCCTGAACCACCTGCCGAGCACACTGGAACCACCTGCTCGACTCGCCGGAACCACCTACCTGACACGCAAAAACCACCGGCCGGGTATGCCAGAACCACTTGGTGGTCACTCCGGAATCATCTGCCAGACATGCCAGAAGCAGCTCTCAGACACACCAGAACAACCTGCCGGAGACGCCAGAAGCACCTGCTGAGCATGCCTGAGCCACGTGCTCGACTCGCAAGAAACACCTGCCACACACGCCAAAATCACCTGCCTGCTACACCAGAAGCACTTGGCAGACAAGCCGGAATCACGTGAAGGGCATGCCGTCACAATCTCTCAGACGTGCCAGAACCTCGTGCCGGACACCCCAGAACACCCTGCCGGACAGACCGGAACCACCTGCCGGACACGCCGGAACCACCGGCGCGACTCGCCGGAACCACCCCCGGACATGCAAAATCACCTGCCGGCTACGCCAGAAACACTTGGCGAACACACCGGAATCACCTGCCGGGCATGTCGGAAGCACCTCTCAGACATGTCAGAACCACGTGCCAAGGACACCGGAAGCACCTGCCGAGCACGCCGGAACCACCTGCTCGACTCGCCAGAACCACCTGCCGCACACGCCAAAATCACCTGCCAGGTATGCCAGAACCACTTTGTGGACACTCCGAAATCATCTGCCGGACATGCCAGAACCAGCTCTCAGACACACCAGAACCACATGCCGGACACGCCGGAAGCACCTGCTGAGCATGCCTGACCCACCTGCTCGATTCGCAAGAAACACCTGCCGGACACGCCAAAATCACCTGCCGAGTACGCCAGAACCACTTGGCGGACACTCCGGAATCACAGGTCGGGCATGCCGGAACCACCTCTCAGACTTGCCAGAACCATGTTCCGGACACGCCGGTACCACCTGCCGAGTATGCCGGAACCACCTGATCCACTCCCGAGGACCACCTGCTGGACACGCCAGAATCACCTGCTGGCTACGCCAGAACCACTCGACAGACACTCCGGAATAACCTGCCAGGCATGCCGGAACCACCTCTTAGACATGCCAGAAGGACGTGTCGGACACGCCGGAAACACCTACCGGACAGACCGGAACCACCTGCCAGACATCCCGGAACCACTTGCCGAGCACGCCGGAGCCGCCTGCTCGATAGGCCGGAACCACCTGCCAGACAGGCCAAAATCAACAGCTGGCTGTGCGAGAACCACCTGGGGGACAGTCCGGAATCACCTGCCTGGCATGCAGGAACCACCTCTCAGACGTAACAGAACCACGTTCTGGACAATCTGGAAACACGTACTGGACAGCCTGGAACCACCTGCTGGCCACGCCTTAACCTCCTGCCGAGCACGACGGAACCACCTGCCGGACACGCCAAAATCACCTGCGGGCTACTCCACAACCACTTGGAGGACTCTCCGGGATGACCTGCCGGGCATGCTGGAACCACCTCTCAGACGCGCCAGAACCATGTGGCAGAGAGTCCAGAATCACCTGTTGGGCAGGTGGAACCACCTCAGAGACGTACCAGAACCACCTGCCGGACACGCCAAAATCACCTGCCGGCTACGCCAGAACCACTTGGCGGACACTCCGGAATCACATGCCGGGAATGCCAGCACAACCTCTCAGAAGTGCCAGAAGCACGTGCCGGACAGGCCGGAACCATCTCCCGGACAGATTGGAACCACAGGAAACACTCGCCGGAACCACCTGCTTGACTCACCGGTCCCACCTGCAGGACACACCAAAATCACCTGCCCGCTACACCAGAACCACTTGGGGGACAAGCCGGAATCACGTGAAGGGCATGCCGGCACAACCTCACAGACGTGCCAGAACCTCCTGCCGGACACCTCAGAACCACCTGCCAGACAGACTGCAACCACCTGCCGGACACGCGGGAACCACAGGCTTGACCCGCCGGAACCACTGCCAGACATGCAAAATCACCTGCCGGCTACACCAGAACCACTTGGCAAACACTCCGGAATCACCTGCCGGGCATGCCGGAACCACCTCTCAGACATGCCAGAACCACGTGCCAATGACACCAGAAGCACCTGCCGAGCATGCCGGAACCACCTGCTCGACTCGCCAGAACCACCTGCCAGTCATGCAAAAATCACCTGCCGGCTTCACCACAACCAGTTGGTGAACACTTCCCCATCACCTGCCGGGCTTGCTGGAACCACCTGCCGGTCATGTCAAAATCACCTGCCAACTACGCCAGAACCACTTGTCGACACTGCGGAAACACCTGTCGGGCCGGCCAGAACTACATCTAAGACGTGCCAGAACCTTGTGCGTGTGATGCCGGAACCGCACCCCGAACAGACGGAGACCACCTGCCAGACCCGCCTGAACCACCTGCCGAGCACGCCGGAGCCACCTGTTCGACTCACCGGAAGCACCTGCCAGACAGGCCAAAATCAACAGCTGGCTATGCGAGAACCATCTGGCGGACAGTCCGGAATCACCTGCCGGGCATGCAGGAAACACCTCTCAGATGTAACGGAACCACGAGCCGGACACGCTGGAACCACGTCCTGGACAGACTGGAACCACCTGCCGAGCACTCCGGAACCACCTGCTCGACTCGCACGACCCACGTGCTGGACACGCCAAAATGAACTTTCGGCTACACCAGAACCACTTACCCGACACTCCAGAATCACCTGCCTGGCATGCCAGAACCACCTCTCACACGTTCCAGAAGCACGTGCCGGACATGCCGGAACGACCTATCGGACAGAACGGTACCACCTGCCAGACACGCCGGAACCACCTGCTGAACACGCCACAGCCACCTGCTCGACTCGCCGGATCCACCGGCCGGACAGGCCAATATCAACTGCTGGCTATGCCAGAACCACCTGGGGGACAGTCCGGCATCACCTGCCAGCCATGGCGGAACCACCTCTCAGACGTACAAGAACCACGTGCCGGACAAGCTGGAAACACTTACTGGACAGACTGGAACCACCTGCCGGCCACGCCTGAACCACCTGCCGAGCACGATGGAACCACCTGCCGGACACGCCAAAATCACCTGCGGGGTACACCAGAACCACTTGGAGAACTCTCCGGGATGACCTGCCGGGCATGCTGGAACCACCTCTCAGACGTACCAGAAGCACGTGGCGGACACCCCAGCACCACCTGTCGGACAGACCGCAACCACATGCCGGACAGGCCGGAACCACCGGCTCGACCCGCCGGAACCACCGCCGGACATGCAAAATCACCTGCCGGCTACGCCGGAACCACTTGGCGAACACTCCGGAATCACCTGCCGGGCATGCGGGAACCACCTCTCAGACATGCCAGAACCACGTGCCAATGACCCCGGAAGCACCTGCCGAGCACGCCGGAACCACCTGCTGGACATGCCGGAACCACCTGCCTGACAGTCCAAAATCATATGGGGGCTATGCCAAAACCATTTGGTGGACACTCCAGAATCACCTGGAGGGCATGCCGGAACCACGTCATGGACAGACTGCAAACACCTGCCGGACACGCCAGAACCACCTTCTCGACTCGCCAGAACCACCTGCCGGACACGCCAAAATCACCTGCCGGCTACGCCACAACCAGTTGGTGAACACTTCGGAATCACCTGCCGCGCTTGCCGGAACCACCTGCCGGTCACGCCAAAATCACCTGCTGGCTACGCCAGAACCACTCGGCAGAGACTCCGGAACCACCTCCAGGACAGACCGGAATCACCTGCCGGACACGCCGGAACCACCTGCTCGACTCGCCAGAACCACCTGCCGGACACGCCAAAATCATCTGCCGGCTACGCCAGAAGCACTGGGCAGAGACTCCGGAACCACCTCCAGGACAGACCGGAATCACCTGCCGGACACGCCGGGACCACCTGCTTGACTCGCGAGAACCACCTGCCGGACACGCCAAAATCACCAGCCGGCTACTCCACAAACACTTGTCGGACACTCCAGAATCACCTGCCGGGCATGTTGGAACCACCTCTCAGAGGTGCCACAACAACATGCTGGAGACCGCGGAAGCACCTGCTGAGAATGCCGGAAGTTCCTGATCCACACCACAGAACCACCTGCTGGACACGCCAAAATCACCTGCCGGCTATGCCACAACCAGTTGGTGAACACTTCGGAATCAACTGCCGGGCTTGCTGGAAGCACCTGCCGGTCACGCCAATATCACCTGCCAGCTACGCCAGAACCGCTTGGCGGACACTCCGGAAACACCTGTCGGGCCTGCCAGAACCACATCTCAGACGTGCCAGAACCATGTGCCCGAGATGCCGGAACCACACCCCGAACAGACTGAAACCACCTGCCAGACCCGCCTGAACCACCTGCCGAGCACACTGGAACCACCTGCTCGACTCCCCGGAACCACCTACCTGACACGCAAAAACCACCGGCCGGGTATGCCAGAACCACTTGGTGGTCACTCCGGAATCATCTGCCAGACATGCCAGAAGCAGCTCTCAGACACACCAGAACAACCTGCCGGAGACGCCAGAAGCACCTGCTGAGCATGCCTGAGCCACCTGCTCGACTCGCAAGAAACACCTGCCAGACACGCCAAAATCACCTGCCTGCTACACCAGAAGCACTTGGCAGACAAGCCGGAATCACGAGAAGGGCATGCCGTCACAATCTCTCAGACGTGCCAGAACCTCGTGCCGGACACCCCAGAACACCCTGCCGGACAGTCCGGAACCACCTGCCGGACACGCCGGAACCACCGGCGCGACTCGCCGGAACCACCCCCGGACATGCAAAATCACCTGCCGGCTACGCCAGAAACACTTGGCGAACACACCGGAATCACCTGCCGGGCATGTCGGAAGCACCTCTCAGACATGTCAGAACCACGTGCCAAGGACACCGGAAGCACCTGCAGAGCACGCCGGAACCACCTGCTCGACTCGCCAGAACCGCCTTCCGCACATGCCAAAATCGCCTGCCAGGTATGCCAGAACCACTTTGTGGACACTCCGAAATCATCTGCCGGACATGCCAGAACCAGCTCTCAGACACACCGGAACCACATGCCGGACACGCCGGAAGCACCTTCTGAGCATGCCTGAGCCACCTGCTCGACTCGCAAGAAACACCTGCCAGACACGCCAAAATCACCTGCCGAGTACGCCAGAACCACTTGGCGGACACTCCGGAATCACAGGTCGGGCATGCCGGAACCACCTCTCAGACTTGCCAGAACCATGTTCCGGACATGCCGGTACCACCTGCCGAGTATGCCGGAACCACCTGATCCACTCCCGAGGACCACCGGCTGGACATGCCAAAATCACCTGCTGGCTACGCCAGAACCACTCGGCAGACACTCCGGAATAACCTTCCGGGCATGCCGGAACCACCACTTAGACATGCCAGAAGGACGTGTCGGACACGCCGTAAACACCTACCGGACAGACCGGAGCCACCTGCCAGACATCCCGGAACCACTTGCCGAGCACGCCGGAGCCGCCTGCTCGATAGGCCGGAACCGCCTGCCAGACAGGCCGAAATCAACAGCTGGCTATGCTAGAACCACCTGGCGGACAGTCCAAAATCACCTGCCTGGCATGCAGGAACCACCTCTCAGACATAACAGAACCACGTTCCGGACACGCTGGAACCACATCCTGGACAGACTGGAACCACCTGCCGAGCTCACCGGAACCACCTGCTCGACTGGCAGGACAATCGTGCCGGACACGCCAAAGGGAACTGCCGGCTACACCAGAACCACTTAACCGACACTCCAGAATCACCTGCCTGGCATGCCAGGACCACCTCTCAGACGTGCCAGAAGCACGTGCCGGCCATGCCGGAACGACCTACGGGACAGACCGGAACCACCTGCCTGACATGCCGGAACCACCTGCCGAGCACGCCAGAGCCACCTGCTCCCCTTGCCGGAACCACCTGCCAGACAGTCCAAAATCAACAGCTGGCTGTGCGAGAACCACTTGGGGGACAGTCCGGAATCACCTCCCAGCCATGGCGGAACCACCTCTCAGACGTACCAGAACCACGTGCCGGGCAATCTGGAAACACGTACTGGACAGACTGGAACCACCTGCCGGCCACGCCTGAACCACCTGCCGAGCACGACGGAACCACCTGCCGGACACGCCAAAATCACCTGCGGGCTACTCCACAACCACTTGGAGGACTCTCCGGGATGACCTGCCGGGCATGCTGGAACCACCTCTCAGACGCGCCAGAACCATGTGGCAGAGAGTCCGGAATCACCTTTTGGGCATGTGGAACCACCTCTGAGACGTACCAGAACCACCTGCCGGACACGCCAAAATCACCTGCCGGCTACGCCAGAACCACTTGGCGGACACTCCGGAATCACCTGCCGGGCATGCCAGCACAACCTCTCAGAAGTGCCAGAAGCACGTGGCGGACATGCCGGAACGACCGATCGGACAGGACGGAACCACCTGCCGGACAGGGGGGAACCACCGGCTCGACGCGAAAGTACCACCGCCGGACATGCAAAATCACCTACCGGCTACGCCAGAACCACTTGGCGAACACTCCGGAATCACCTGCCGGGCATGCCGGAACCACCTCTCAGACATGCTAGAACCACGTGCCAATGACCCCGGAAGCACCTGCCGAGCACGCCGGAACCACCTGCTCGACTCGCCAGAACCACCTGCCGGACACGCCAAAATCACCTGCCGGCTACACCAGAACCACTCGGCAGAGACTCCGGAGCCACCTCCAGGACAGACCGGAATCACCTGCCGGACACGCCGGGACCACCTGCTTGACTCGCCAGAACCACCTGCCGGACACGCCAAAATCACCAGCCGGCTACTCCACAACCACTTGTCGGACACTCCAGAATCACCTGACGGGCATGTGGGAACCACCTCTCAGAGGTGCCACAACAACATGCTGGAGACTGCGGAAGCACCTGCTGAGAATGCCGGAAGTTCCTGATCCACTCCACAGAACCACCTGCTGGACACGCCAAAATCACCTGCTGGCTACGCCACAACCAGTTTGTGAATGCTTCGGAATCAACTGCCGGGCTTGCTGGAAGCACCTGCCGGTCACGCCAATATCACCTGCCAGCTACGCCAGAACCGCTTGGCGGACACTCCGGAATCACCTGTCGGGCCTGCCAGAACCACATCTCAGACGTGCCAGAACCATGTGCCCGAGATGCCGGAACCACACCCCGAACAGACTGAAACCACCTGCCAGACCCGCCTGAACCACCTGCCGAGCACACTGGAACCACCTGCTCGACTCGCCGGAACCACCTACCTGACACGCAAAAACCACCGGCCGGGTATGCCAGAACCACTTGGTGGTCACTCCGGAATCATCTGCCAGACATGCCAGAAGCAGCTCTCAGACACACCAGAACAACCTGCCGGAGACACCAGAAGCACCTGCTGAGCATGCCTGAGCCACCTGCTCGACTCGCAAGAAACACCTGCCAGACACGCCAAAATCACCTGCCTGCTACACCAGAAGCACTTGGCAGACAAGCCGGAATCACGTGAAGGGCATGCCGTCACAATCTCTCAGACGTGCCAGAACCTCGTGCCGGACACCCCAGAACACCCTGCCGGACAGACCGGAACCACCTGCCGGACACGCCGGAACCACCGGCGCGACTCGCCGCAACCACCCCCGGACATGCAAAACCACCTGCTGGCTACGCCAGAAACACTTGGCGAACACACCGGAATCACCTGCCGGGCATGTCGGAAGCACCTCTCAGACATGTCAGAACCACGTGCCAAGGACACCGAAACCACCTGCCGAGCACGCCGGAACCACCTGCTCGACTCGCCAGAACCACCTGCCGCACACGCCAAAATCACCTGCCAGGTATGCCAGAACCACTTTGTGGACACTCCGAAATCATCTGCCGGACATGCCAGAACCAGCTCTCAGACACACCAGAACCACATGCCGGACACGCCGGAAACACCTACCGGACAGACCGGAACCACCTGCCGGCCATGCCTGAACCACCTGCCGAGCACGATGGAACCACCTGCCGGACACGCCAAAATCACCTGCGGGGTACACCAGAACCACTTGGAGAACTCGCCGGGATGACCTGCCAGGCATGCTTGAACCACCTCACAGACGTACCAGAAGCACGTTGCTTACTCTCCAGCACCACCTGCCGGACAGACCGCAACCACCTGCCGGACACGCCAGAACCACCGGCTCGACCCGCCGGAACCACCGCCGGACATGCAAAATCACCTGCCGGCTACGCCAGAACCACTTGGCGAACACTCCGGAATCACCTGCCGGGCATGCCGGAACCACCTCTCAGACATGCCAGAACCACGTGCCAATGACCCCAGAAGCACCTGCCGAGCACGCCGGAACCACCTGCTCGACTCGCCAGAACCACCTGCCGGACACGCCAAAATCACCTGCCGGCTACGCCACAACCACTCGGCAGGCACTCCGGTATCAGCTGCCGAGCATGCCGGAACCACCTCTCAGAGGTGCCAGAACCACATGCCGGAGAGACTGGAAGCAACTGCCGAACTCGCCGGAAACACCTGCTGGACATGCCGGAACCACCTGCCTGACAGTCCAAAATCATATGCCGGCTATGACAAAACCACTTGGTGGACACTGCAGAATCACCTGTAGGGCATGCCGGAACCACGTCATGGACAGAATGCAAACACCTGCCGGACACGCCAGAACCACCTTCTCGATTCGCCAGAACCACCTGCCGGACACGCCAAAATCACCTGCCGGCTACGCCACAACCAGTTGGTGAACACTTCGGAATCACCTGCCACGCTTGCCGGAACCACCTGCCAGTCATGCCAAAATCACCTGCCGGCTACGCCAGAACCACTCTGCAGAGACTCCGGAACCACCTCCAGGACAGACCGGAATCACCTGCCGGACACGCCGGAACCACCTGCTCGACTCGCCAGAACCAACTGCCGGACACGCAAAAATCACCTGCTGGCTATGCCAGAACCACTCGGCAGACACTCCGGAATAAGCTGCTGGGTATGCCGGAACCACCTCTTAGACATGCCAGAAGGACGTGTCGGACACGCCGGAAACACCTACCGGACAGACCGGAACCACCTGCAAGACATCCCGGAACCACTTGCCGAGCACGCCGGAGCCGCCTGCTCGATAGGCCGGAACCACCTGCCAGACAGTCCAAAATCAACAGCTGGCTATGCCTGAACCACCTGGCGGACAGTCCAAAATCACCTGCCTGGCATGCAGGAACCACCTCTCAGACGTAACAGAACCACGTTCCGGACACGCTGGAACCACATCCTGGACAGACTGGAACCACCTGCCGAGCTCGCCGGAACCACCTGCTCGACTGGCAGGACAATCGTGCCGGACACGCCAAAAGGAACTGCCGGCTACACCAGAACCACTTAACCGACACTCCAGAATCACCTGCCTGGCATGCCAGAACCACCTCACAGACGTGCCAGAAGCACGTGCCGGACATGCCGGAACGACCTACGGGACAGACCGGAACCACCTGCCTGACATGCCGGAACCAACTGCCGAGCACGCCAGAGCCACCTGCACCCCTTGCCGGAACCACCTGCCAGACAGGCCAAAATCAACAGCTGGCTGTGTGAGAACCACCTGGGGGACAGTCCGGAATCACCTGCCAGCCATGGCGGAACCACCTCTCAGACGTACCAGAACCACGTGCCGGACAATCTGGAAACACGTACTGGACAGACTGGAACCACCTGCCGGCCACGCCTGAACCACCTGCCGAGCACGACGGAACCACCTTCCGGACACGCCAAAATCACCTGCGGGCTACTCCACAACCACTTGGAGGACTCTCCGGGATGACCTGCCGGGCATGCTGGAACCACCTCTCAGACGCGCCAGAACCATGTGGCAGAGAGTCCGGAATCACCTGTTGGGCAAGTGGAACCACCTCTGAGACGTACCAGAACCACCTGCCGGACACGCCAAAATCACCTGCCGGCTACGCCAGAACCACTTGGCGGACACTCCGGAATCACCTGCCGGGCATGCCAGCACAACCTCTCAGAAGTGCCAGAAGCACGTGCCGGACAGGCCGGAACCATCTCCCGGACAGACTGGAACCACAGGAAACACTCGCCGGAACCACCTGATTGACTCACCGGTCCCACCTGCAGGACACACCAAAATCACCTGCCCGCTACACCAGAACCACTTGGGGCACAAGCCGGAATCACGTGAAGGGCATGCCGGCACAACCTCACAGACGTGCCAGAACCTCCTGCCGGACACCTCAGAACCACCTGCCAGACAGACTGCAACCACCTGCCGGACACGCGGGAACCACCGGCTCGACCCGCCGGAACCACTGCCACACATGCAAAATCACCTGCCGGCTACACCAGAACCACTTGGCAAACACTCCGGAATCACCTGCCGGGCATGCCGGAACCACCTCTCAGACATGCCAGAACCACGTGCCAATGACACCAGAAGCACCTGCCGAGCATGCCGGAACCACCTGCTCGACTCGCCAGAACCACCTGCCAGTCATGCAAAAATGACCTGCCGGCTTCGCCACAACCAGTTGGTGAACACTTCCCCATCACCTGCCGGGCTTCCTGGAACCACCTGCCGGTCATGTCAAAATCACCTGCCAACTACGCCAGAATCACTTGTCGACACTGCGGAAACACCTGTCGGGCCGGCCAGAACTACATCTCAGACGTGCCAGAACCTTGTGCGTGTGATGCCGGAACCACACCCCGAACAGACGGAGACCACCTGCCAGACCCGCCTCAACCACCTACCGAGCACGCCGGAGCCACCTGTTCGACTCACCGGAAGCACCTGCCAGACAGGCCAAAATCAACAGCTGGCTATGCGAGAAGCATCTGGCGGACAGTCCGGAATCACCTGCCGGGCATGCAGGAACCACCTCTCAGATGTAACGGAACCACGAGCCGGACACGCTGGAAGCACGTCCTGGACAGACTGGAACCACCTGCCGAGCACTCCGGAACCACCTGCTCGACTCGCACGACCCACGTGCTGGACACGCCAAAATGAACTTTCGGCTACACCAGAACCACTTACCCGACACTCCAGAATCACCTGCCTGGCATGCCAGAACCACCTCTCACACGTTCCAGAAGCACGTGCCGGACATGCCGGAACGACCGATCGGACAGAACGGAACCACCTGCCAGACACGCCGGAACCACCTGCTGAACACGCCACAGCCACCTGCTCGACTCGCCGGATCCACCGGCCGGACAGGCCAATATCAAGTGCTGGCTATGCCAGAACCACCTGGGGGACAGTCCGGAATCACCTGCCAGCCATGGCGGAACCACCTCTCAGACGTACAAGAACCACGTGCCGGACAAGCTGGAAATACTTACTGGACAGACTGGAACCACCTGCCGGCCACGCCTGAACCACCTGCCGAGCACGATGGAACCACCTGCCGGACACGCCAAAATCACCTGCGGGCTACACCAGAACCACTTGGAGAACTCTCTGGGATGACCTGCCGGGCATGCTGGAACCACCTCTCAGACGTACCAGAAGCACGTGGCGGACACCCCAGCACCACCTGCCGGACAGACCGCAACCACCTGCCGGACAGGCCGGAACGACCGGCTCGACCCGCCGGAACCACCGCCGGACATGCAAAATCACCTGCCGGCTACGCCAGAACCACTTGGCGAACACTCCGGAATCACCTGCCGGGCATGCCGGAACCACCTCTCAGACATGCCAGAACCACGTGCCAATGACCCCGGAAGCACCTGCCGAGCACGCCGGAACCACCTGCTCGACTCGCCAGAACCACCTGCCGGACACGCCAAAATCACCTGCCGGCTACGCCACAACCTCTCGGCAGGCACTCCGGTATCAGATGCCGGGCATGCCAGAACCACCTCTCAGAGGTGCCAGAACCACATGCCGGAGAGACTGGAAGCAACTGCCGAACTCGCCGGAAACACCTGATGGACATGCCGGAACCACCTGCCTGACAGTCCAAAATCATATGCCGGCTATGCCAAAACCACTTGGTGGACACTCCAGAATCACCTGGAGGGCATGCCGGAACCACGTCATGGACAGACTGCAAACACCTGCCGGACACGCCAGAACCACCTTCTCGACTCGCCAGAACCACCTGCCGGACACGCCAAAATCACCTGCCGGCTACGCCACAACCAGTTGGTGAACACTTCGGAATCACCTGCCGCGCTTGCCAGAACCACCTGCCGGTCACGCCAAAATCACCTGCCGGCTACGCCAGAACCACTCGGCAGAGACTCCGGAACCACTTCCAGGACAGACCGGAATCACCTGCCGGACATGCCGGAACCACCTGCTCGACTCGCCAGAACCACCTGCTGGACACGCCAGAATCACCTGCCGGCTACGCCAGAACCACTGGGCAGAGACTTCGGAACCACCTCCAGGACAGACCGGAATCACCTGCCGGACACGCCGGGACCACCTGCTTTACTCGCCAGAACCACCTGCCGGACACGCCAAACTCACCAGCCGGCTACTCCACAACCACTTGTCGGACACTCCAGAATCACCTGCCGGGCATGTTGGAACCACCTCTCAGAGGTGCCACAACAACATGCTGGAGACTGCGGAAGCACCTGCTGAGAAGGCCGGAACCACCTGATCCACTCCCGAGGACCACATGCTGGACACGCCAAAATCACCTGCTATCTACGCCAGAACCACTCGGCAGACACTCCGGAATAACCTGCCGGGCATGCCGGAACCACCTCTTAGACATGCCAGAAGGACGTGTCGGACACGCCGGAAACACCCACCGGACAGACCGGAACCACCTGCCAGACATCCGGGAACCACCTGCCGAGCACGCCGGAGCCGCCTGCTCGATAGGCCAAAACCACCTGCCAGACAGGCCAAAATCAACAGCTGGCTATGCTAGAACCACCTGGCGGACAGTCCAAAATCACCTGCCTGGCATGCAGGAACCACCTCTCAGACGTAACAGAACCACGTCCCGGACACGCTGGAACCACATCCTGGACAGACTGGAACCACCTGCCGAGCTCGCCGGAACCACCTGCTCGACTGGCAGGACAATCGTGCCGGACACGCCAAAAGGAACTGCCGGCTACACCAGAACCACTTAACCGACACTCCAGAATCACCTGCCTGGCATGCCAGAACCACCTCTCAGACGTGCCAGAAGCACGTGCCGGACATGCCGGAACGACCTACGGGACAGACCGGAACCACCTGCCTGACATGCCCGAACCACCTGCCGAGCACGCCAGAGCCACCTGCTCCCATTGCCGGAACCACCTGCCAGACAGGCCAAAATCAACAGCTGGCTGTGCGAGAACCACCTGGGGGACAGTCCGGAATCACCTGCCAGCCATGGCGGAACCACCGGCGCGACTCGCCGGAACCACCCCCGGACATGCAAAATCACCTGCCGGCTACGCCAGAAACACTTGGCGAACACACCGGAATCACCTGCCGGGCATGTCGGAAGCACCTCTCAGACATGTCAGAACCACGTGCCAAGGACACCGGAAGCACCTGCAGAGCACACCGGAACCACCTGCTCGACTCGCCAGAACCACCTTCCGCACATGCCAAAATCACCTGCCAGGTATGCCAGAACCACTTTGTGGACACTCCGAAACCATCTGCCGGACATGCCAGAACCAGCTCTCAGACACACCGGAACCACATGCCGGACACGCCGGAAGCACCTGCTGAGCATGCCTGAGCCACCTGCTCGACTCGCAAGAAACACCTGCCGGACACGCCAAAACCACCTGCCGAGTACGCCAGAACCACTTGGCGGACACTCCGGAATCACAGGTCGGGCATGCCGGAACCACCTCTCAGACTTGCCAGAACCATGTTCCGGACACGCCGGTACCACCTGCCGAGTATGCCGGAACCACCTGATCCACTCCCGAGGACCACCGGCTGGACATGCCAAAATCACCTGCTGGCTACGCCAGAACCACTCAGCAGACACTCCGGAATAACCTGCCGGGCATGCCGGAACCACCTCTTAGACATGCCAGAAGGACGTGTCGGACACGCCGGAAACACCTACCGGACAGACCGGAGCCACCTGCCAGACATCCCGGAACCACTTGCCGAGCACGCCGGAGCCGCCTGCTCAATAGGCCGGAACCACCTGCCGGACAGGCCGGAACGACCGGCTCGACCCGCCGGAACCACCGCCGGACATGCAAAATCACCTGCCGGCTACGCCAGAACCACTTGGCGAACACTCCGGAATCACCTGCCGGGCATGCCGGAACCACCTCTCAGACATGCCAGAACCACGTGCCAATGACCCCGGAAGCACCTGCCGAGCACGCCGGAACCACGTGCTCGACTCGCCAGAACCACCTGCCGGACACGCCAAAATCACCTGCCGGCTACGCCACAACCTCTTGGCAGGCACTCCGGTATCAGCTGCCGGGCATGCCGGAACCACCTCTCAGAGGTGCCAGAACCACATGCCGGAGAGACTGGAACCAACTGCCGAACTCGCCGGAAACGCCTGCTGGACATGCCGGAACCACCTGCCTGACAGTCCAAAATCATATGCCGGCTATGCCAAAACCACTTGGTGGACACTGCAGAATCACCTGGAGGGCATGCCGGAACCACGTCATGGACAGACTGCAAGCACCTGCCGGACACGGCAGAACCACCTTCTCGACTCGCCAGAACCACCTGCCGGACACGCCAAAATCACCTGCCGGCTACGCCAGAACCACTGGGCAGAGACTCCGGAACCACCTCCAGGACAGACAGGAATCACCTGCCGGACACGCCGGGACCACCTGCTTGACTCGCCAGAACCACCTGCCGGACACGCCAAACTCACCAGCCGGCTACTCCACAACCACTTGTCGGACACTCCAGAATCACCTGCCGGGCATGTTGGAACCACCTCTCAGAGGTGCCACAACAACATGCTGGAGACTGCGGAAGCACCTGCTGAGAAGGCCGGAACCACCTGATCCACTCCCGAGGACCACCTGCTGGACACGCCAAAATCACCTGCTGGCTACGCCAGAGCCACTCGGCAGACACTCCGGAATAACCTGCCGGGCATGCCGGAACCACCTCTTAGACATGCCAGAAGGACGTGTCGGACACGCCGGAAACACCTACCGGACAGACCGGAACCACCTGCCAGACATCCGGGAACCACCTGCCGAGCACGCCGGAGCCGCCTGCTCGATAGGCCAAAACCACCTGTCAGACAGGCCAAAATCAACAGCTGGCTATGCCTGAACCACCTGGTGGACAGTCCAAAATCACCTGCCTGGCATGCAGGAACCACCTCTCAGACGTAACAGAACCACGTTCCGGACACGCTGGAACCACATCCTGGACAGACTGGAACCACCTGCCGAGCTCGCCGGAACCACCTGCTCGACTGGCAGGACAATCGTGCCGGACACGCCAAAAGGAACTGCCGGCTACACCAGAACCACTTAACCGACACTCCAGAATCACCTGCCTGGCATGCCAGAACCACCTCTCAGACGTGCCAGAAGCACGTGCCGGACATGCCGGAACGACCTACGGGACAGACCGGAACCACCTGCCTGACATGCCCGAACCACCTGCCGAGCACGCCAGAGCCACCTGCTCCCCTTGCCGGAACCACCTGCCAGACAGGCCAAAATCAACAGCTGGCTGTGCGAGAACCACCTGGGGGACAGTCCGGAATCACCTGCCAGCCATGGCGGAACCACCGTCGCGACTCGCCGGAACCACCCCCGGACATGCAAAATCACCTGCCGGCTACGCCAGAAACACTTGGCGAACACTCCGGAATCACCTGCCGGGCATGTCGGAAGCACCTCTCAGACATGTCAGAACCACGTGCCAAGGACACCGGAAGCACCTGCAGAGCACGCCGGAACCACCTGCTCGACTCGCCAGAACCACCTGCCAGTCATGCAAAAATGACCTGCCGGCTTCGCCACAACCAGTTGGTGAACACTTCCCCATCACCTGCCGGGCTTGCTGGAACCACCTGCCGGTCACGTCAAAATCACCTGCCAACTACGCCAGAACCACTTGTCGACACTGCGGAAACACCTGTCGGGCCGGCCAGAACTACATCTCAGACGTGCCAGAACCTTGTGCGTGTGATGCCGGAACCACACCCCGAACAGACGGAAACCACCTGCCAGACCCGCCTGAACCACCTGCCGAGCACGCCGGAGCCACCTGTTCGACTCACCAGAAGCACCTGCCAGACAGGCCAAAATCAACAGCTGGCTATGCGAGAACCATCTGGCAGACAGTCCGGAATCACCTGCCGGGCATGCAGGAACCACCTCTCAGATGTAACGGAACCACGAGTCGGACACGCTGGAACCACGTCCTGGACAGACTGGAACCACCTGCCGAGCACTCCGGAACCACCTGCTCGACTCGCACGACCCACGTGCTGGACACGCCAAAATGAACTTTCGGCTACACCAGAACCACTTACCCGACACTCCAGAATCACCTGCCTGGCATGCCAGAACCACCTCTCACACGTTCCAGAAGCACGTGCCGGACATGCCGGAACGACCGATCGGACAGAACGGAACCACCTGCCAGACACGCCGGAACCACCTGCTGAAAACGCCACAGCCACCTGCTCGACTCGCCGGATCTACCGGCCGGACAGGCCAATATCAACTGCTGGCTATGCCAGAACCACCTGGGGGACAGTCCGGAATCACCTGCCAGCCATGGCGGAACCACCTCTCAGACGTACAAGAACCACGTGCCGGACAAGCTGGAAACACTTACTGGACAGACTGGAACCACCTGCCGGCCACGCCTGAACCACATGCCGAGCACGACGGAACCACCTGCCGGAAACGCCAAAATCACCTGCGGGGTACACCAGAACCACTTGGAGAACTCTCCGGGATGACCTGCCGGGCATGCTGGAACCACCTCTCAGACGTACCAGAAGCACGTGGCGGACACCCCAGCACCACCTGCCGGACAGACCGCAACCACCTGCCGGACAGGCCGGAACCACCGGCACGACCAGCCGGAACCACCGCCGGACATGCAAAATCACCTGCCGGCTACGCCAGAACCACTTGGCGAACACTCCGGCATCACCTGCCGGGCATGCCGGAACCACCTCTCAGACATGCCCGAACCACGTGCCAATGACCCCGGAAGCACCTGCCGAGCACACCGGAACCACCTGCTCGACTCGCCAGAACCACCTGCCGGACACTCCAAAATGACCTGCCGGCTACGCCACAACCACTCGGCAGACACTCCGGTATCAGCTGCCGGGCATGCCGGAACCACCTCTCAGAGGTGCCAGAACCACATGCCGGAGAGACTGGAAGCAACTGCCGAACTCGCCGGAAACACCTGCTGGACATGCCGGAACCACCTGCCTGACAGTCCAAAATCATATGCCGGCTATGCCAAAACCACTTGTTGGACACTCCAGAATCACCGGGAGGGCATCCGGAACCACGTCATAGACAGACTGCAAACACCTGCCGGACACGCCGGAAGCACCTGCTCGACTCGCCAGAACCACCTGCCGGACACGCCAAAATCACCTGCCGGCTACTCCAGAACCACTCGGCAGAGACTCCGGAACCACCTCCAGGACAGACCGGAATCACCTGCCAGACACGCCGGGACCACCTGCTTGACTCGCCAGAACCACCTGTCGGACACGCCAAAATCACCAGCCGGCTACTCCACAACCACTTGTCGAACACTCCAGAATCACCTGCCGGGCATGTGGGAACCACCTCTCAGAGGTGCCACAACAACATGCTGGAGACTGCAGAAGCACCTACTGAGAAGGCCGGAAGTTCCTGATCCACTCCACAGAACCACCTGCTGGACACGCCAAAATCACCTGCCGGCTACGCCACAACCAGTTGGTGAACACTTCGGAATCAACTGCCGGGCTTGCTGGAAGCACCTGCCGGTCACACCAATATCACCTGCCAGCTACGCCAGAACCGCTTGGCGGACACTCCGGAAACACCTGTCGGGCCTGCCAGAACCACATCTCAGACGTGCCAGAACCATGTGCCCGAGATGCCGGAACCACACCCCGAACAGACGGAAACCACCTGCGAGACCCGCCTGAACCACCTGCCGAGCACACTGGAACCACCTGCTCGACTCGCCGGAACCACCTACCTGACACGCAGAAACCACCGGCCGGGTATGCCAGAACCACTTGGTGGTCACTCCGGAATCATCTGCCAGACATGCCAGAAGCAGCTCTCAGACACACCAGAACAACCTGCCGGAGACGCCAGAAGCACCTGCTGAGCATGCCTGAGCCACCTGCTCGACTCGCAAGAAACACCTGCCATACACGCCAAAATCACCTGCCGGCTACGCCAGAAACACTTGGCGAACACACCGTAATCACCTGCCGGGCATGTCGGAAGCACCTCTCAGACATGTCAGAACCACGTGCCAAGGACACCGGAAGCACCTGCAGAGCACGCCGGAACCACCTGCTCGACTCGCCACAACCACCTGCCGCACACGCCAAAATCACCTGCCAGGTATGCCAGAACCACTTTGTGGACACTCCGAAATCATCTGCCGGACATGCCAGAACCAGCTCTCAGACACCCCAGAACCACATGCCGGACACGCCGGAAGCACCTGCTGAGCATGCCTGAGCCACCTGCTCGACTCGCAAGAAACACCTGCCGGACACGCCAAAATCACCTGCCGAGTACGCCAGAACCACTTGGCGGACACTCCGGAATCACAGGTCGGGCATGCCGGAACCACCTCTCAGACTTGCCAGAACCATGTTCCGGACACGCCGGTACCACCTGCCGAGTATGCCGGAACCACCTGATCCACTCCCGAGGACCACATGCTGGACACGCCAGAATCACCTCCTGGCTACGCCAGAACCACTCGGCAGACACTCCGGAATAACCTGCCGGGCATGCCGGAACCACCTCTTAGACATGCCAGAAGGACGTGTCGGACACGGCGGAAACACCTACCGGACAGACCGGAACCACCTGCCAGACATCCCGGAACCACCTGCCGAGCACGCCGGAGCCGCCTGCTCGATAGGCTGGAACCACCTGCCAGACAGGCCAAAATCAACAGCTGGCTATGCGAGAACCATCTGGCGGACAGTCCGGAATCACCTGCCGGGCATGCAGGAACCACCTCTCAGATGTAACGGAACCACGAGCCGGACACGCTGGAACCACATCCTGGACAGACTGGAACCACCTGCTGAGCTCGCCGGAACCACCTGCTCGACTGGCAGGACAATCGTGCCGGACACGCCAAAAGGAACTGCCGGCTACACCAGAACCACTTAACCGACACTCCAGAATCACCTGCCTGGCATGCCAGAACCACCTCTCACACGTTCCAGAAGCACGTGCCGGACATGCCGGAACGACCTATCGGACAGAACAGAACCACCTGCCAGACACGCCGGAACCACCTGCTGAACACGCCACAGCCACCTGCTCGACTCCCTGGATCCACCGGCCGGACAGGCCAATATCAACTGCTGACTATGCCAGAACCACCTGGGGGACAGTCCGGAATCACCTGCCAGCCATGGCGGAACCACCTCTCAGACGTACAAGAACCACGTGCCGGACAAGCTGGAAACACTTACTGGACAGACTGGAACCACCTGCCGGCCACGCCTGAACCACCTGCCGAGCACGATGGAACCACCTGCCGGACACGCCAAAATCACCTGCGGGGTACACCAGAACCACTTGGAGAACTCTCCGGGATGACCTGCCGGGCATGCTGGAACCACCTCTCAGACGTACCAGAAGCACGTGGCGGACACCCCAGCACCACCTGCCGGACAGACCGCAACCACCTGCCGGACAGGCCGGAACCACCGGCTCGACCCGCCGGAACCACCGCCGGACATGCAAAATCACCTGGCGGCTACGCCAGAACCACTTGGCGAACACTCCGGAATCACCTGCCGGGCATGCCGGAAACACCTCTCAGACATGCCAGAACCACGTGCCAATGACCCCGGAAGCACCTGCCGAGCACGCCGGAACCACCTGCTCGACTCGCCAGAACCACCTGCCGGACACGCCAAAATCACCTGCCGGCTACGCCACAACCAGTTGGTGAACACTTCGGAATCACCTGCGGCGCTTGCCGGAACCACCTGCCGGTCACGCCAAAATCACCTGCCGGCTACGCCAGAACCACTCGGCAGAGACTCCGGAACCACCTCCAGGACAGACCGGAATCACCTGCCGGACACGCCGGAACCACCTGCTCGACTCGCCAGAAACACCTGCCAGACACGCCAAAATCACCTGCCTGCTACACCAGAAGCACTTGGCAGACAAGCCGGAATCACGTGAAGGGCATGCCGTCACAATCTCTCAGACGTGCCAGAACCTCGTGCCGGACACCTCAGAACACCCTGCCGGACAGACCGGAACCACCTGCCGGACACGCCGGAACCACCGGCGCGACTCACCGGAACCACCCCCGGACATGCAAAATCACCTGCCGGCTACGCCAGAAACACTTGGCGAACACTCCGGAATCACCTGCCGGGCATGCCGGAAGCACCTCTCAGACATGCCAGAACCACGTGCCAATGACCCCGGAAGCACCTGCCGAGCACGCCGGAACCACCTGCTCGACTCGCCGGAACCACCTGCCGGACACGCAAAAATCACCTGCCGGCTACGCCACAACCACTCGGCAGACACTCCGGTATCAGCTGCCGGGCATTCCGGAACCACCTGCTGAACACGCCACAGCCACCTGCTCGACTCGCCGGATCCACCATCCGGACAGGCCAATATCAACTGCTGGCTATGCCAGAACCACCTGGGGGACAGTCCGGAATCACCTGCCAGCCATGGCGGAACCACCTCTGAGACGTACAAGAACCACGTGCCGGACAAGCTGGAAACACTTACTGGACAGACTGGAACCACCTGCCGGCCATGCCTGAACCACCTGCCGAGCACGACGGAACCACCTGCCGGACACGCCAAAATCAACTCCAGAACCACTTGGAGAACTCTCCGGGATGACCTGCCGGGCATGCTGGAACCACCTCTCAGACGTACCAGAAGCACGTGGCGGACACCCCAGCACCACCTGCCGGACAGACGGCAACCACCTGCCGGACAGGCCGGAACCACCGGCTCGACCCGCCGGAACCACCGCCGGACATGCAAAATCACCTGCCGGCTACGCCAGAACCACTTGGCGAACACTCTGGAATCACCTGCCGGGCATGCCGGAACCAGCTCTCAGACATGCCAGAACCACGTGCCAATGACCACGCCGGAACCACCTGCTCGACTCGCCGGAACCACCTACCTGACACGCAAAAACCACCGGCCGGGTATGCCAGAACCACTTGGTGGTCACTCCGGAATCATCTGCCAGACATGCCAGAAGCAGCTCTCAGACACACCAGAACAACCTGCCGGAGACGCCAGAAGCACCTGCTGAGCATGCCTGAGCCACCTGCTCGACTCGCAAGAAACACCTGCCAGACACGCCAAAATCACCTGCCTGCTACACCAGAAGCACTTGGCAGACAAGCCGGAATCACGTGAAGGGCATGCAGTCACAATCTCTCAGACGTGCCAGAACCTCGTGCCGGACACCTCAGAACACCCTGCCGGACAGACCGGAACCACCTGCCGGACACGCCGGAACCACCGGCGCGACTCGCCGCAACCACCCCCGGACATGCAAAATCACCTGCCGGCTATGCCAGAAACACTTGGCGAACACACCGGAATCACCTGCCGGGCATGTCGGAAGCACCTCTCAGACATGTCAGAACCACGTGCCAAGGACACCGGAAGCACCTGCAGAGCACGCCGGAACCACCTGCTCGACTCGCCAGAACCACCTGCCGCACACGCCAAAATCACCTGCCAGGTATGCCAGAACCACTTTGTGGACACTCCGAAATCATCTGCCAGACATGCCAGAACCAGCTCTCAGACACACCAGAACCACATGCCGGACACGCAGGAAGCACCTGCTGAGCATGCCTGAGCCACCTGCTCGACTCGCAAGAAACACCTGCCGGACACGCCAAAATCACCTGCCGAGTACGCCAGAACCACTTGGCGGACACTCCGGAATCACAGGTCGGGCATGCCGGAACCACCTCTCAGACTTGCCAGAACCATGTTCCGGACACGCCGGTACCACCTGCCGAGTATGCCGGAACCACCTGATCCACTCCCGAGGACCACATGCTGGACACGCCAGAATCACCTGCTGGCTACGCCAGAACCACTCGGCAGACACTCCGGAATAACCTGCCGGGCATGCCGGAACCACCTCTTAGACATGCCAGAAGGACGTGTCGGACACGCCGGAAACACCTACCGGACAGACCGGAACCACCTGCCAGACATCCCGGAACCACCTGCCGAGCACGCCGGAGCCGCCTGCTCGATAGGCTGGAACCACCTGCCAGACAGGCCAAAATCAACAGCTGGCTATGCGAGAACCATCTGGCGGACAGTCCGGAATCACCTGCCTGGCATGCAGGAACCACCTCTCAGATGTAACGGAACCACGAGCCGGACACGCTGGAACCACGTCCTGGGCAGTCTGGAACCACCTACCGAGCACTCTGGAACCACCTGCTCGACTCGCACGACCCACGTTCTGGACACGCCAAAATGAACTTTCGGCTACACCAGAACCACTTACCCGACACTCCAGAATCACCTGCCTGGCATGCCAGAACCACCTCTCACACGTTCCAGAAGCACGTGCCGGACATGCCGGAACGACCTATCGGACAGAACGGAAACACCTGCCAGACACGCCGGAACCACCTGCTGAACACGCCACAGCCACCTGCTCGACTCGCCGGATCCACCGGCCGGACAGGCAAATATCAACTGCTGGCTATGCCAGAACCACCTGGGGGACAGTCCGGAATCACCTGCCAGCCATGGCGGAACCACCTCTCAGACGTACAAGAACCACGTGCCGGACAAGCTGGAAACACTTACTGGACAGACTGGAACCACCTGCCGGCCACGCCGGAACCACCTGCCGAGCACGATGGAACCACCTGCCGGACATGCCAAAATCACCTGCGGGCTACACCAGAACCACTTGGAGAACTCTCCGGGATGACCTGCCGGGCATGCTGGAACCACCTCTCAGACGTACCAGAAGCACGTGGCGGACACCCCAGCACCACCTGCCGGACAGACCGCAACCACCTGCCGGACACGCCGGAACCACCGGCTCGACCCGCCGCAACCACCGCCGGACATGCAAAATCACCTGCAGGCTACGCCAGAACCACTTGGCGAACACTCCGGAATCACCTGCCGGGCATGCCGGAACCACCTCTCAGACATGCCAGAACCACGTGCCAATGACCCCGGAAGCACCTGCCGAGCACGCCGGAACCACCTGCTCGACTCGCCAGAACCACCTGCCGGACACGCCAAAATCACCTGCTGGCTACGCCACAACCACTCGGCAGACACTCCGGTATCAGCTGTCGGGCATGCCGGAACCACCTCTCAGAGGTGCCAGAACCACATGCCGGAGAGACTGGAAGCAACTGCCGAACTCGCCGGAAACACCTGCTGGACATGCCGGAACCACCTGCCTGACAGTCCAAAATCATATGCCGGCTATGCCAAAACCACTTGGTGGACACTCCAGAATCACCTGGAGGGCATGCCGGAACCACGTCATGGACAAACTGCAAACACCTGCCGGACACGCCAAAATCACCTGCCGGCTACGCCACAACCAGTTGGTGAACACTTCGTAATCACCTGCCGCGCTTGCCGGAACCACCTGCCGGTCACGCCAAAATCACCTGCCGGCTACGACAGAACCACTCGGCAGAGACTCTGGAACCACCTCCAGGACAGACCGGAATCACCTGCCGGACACGCCGTAACCAGCTGCTCGACTCGCCAGAAACACCTGCCAGACACGCCAGAATCACCTGCCTGCTACACCAGAAGCACTTCGCAGACAAGCCGGAATCACGTGAAGGGCATGCAGTCACAATATCTCAGACGTGCCAGAACCTCGTGCCAGACACCCCAGAACACCCTGCCGGACAGACCGGACCACCTTTAGGACACGCCGGAACCACCGGCGCGACTCGCTGGAACCACTCCCGGACATGCAAAATAACCTGCCGGCTACGCCAGAAACACTTGGCGAACACACCGGAATCAGCTGCCGGGCATGTCGGAAGCACCTCTCAGACATGTCAGAACCACGTGCCAATGACACTGGAAGCACCTGCCGAGCATGCCGGAACCACCTGTTCGACTCGCCAGAACCACCTGCCAGTCATGCAAAAATCACCTGCCGGCTATGCCACAACCACTCGGCAGACACTCCGGTATCAGCTGCCGGGCATGCCGGAACCACCTCTCAGAGGTGCCAGAACCACATGCCGGAGAGACTGGAAGCAACTGCCGAACTCGCCGGAAACACCTGCTGGACATGCCGGAACCACCTGCCTGACAGTCCAAAATCATATGCCGGCTATGCCAAAAGCACTTGGTGGACACTCCAGAATCACCTGGAGGGCATGCCGGAACCACGTCATGGACAGACTGCAAACACCTTCCGGACACGGCGGAACCACCTGCTCGACTCGCCAGAACCACCTGCTGGAAATGCCAAAATCACCTGCCGGCTACGCCAGAACCACTTGGCAGAGAATCCGGAACCACCTCCAGGACAGACCGGAATCACCTGCCGGACACGCCGGGACCACCTGCTTGACTCGCCAGAACCACCTGCCGGACACGCCAAAATCACCAGCCGGCTACTCCACAACCACTTGTCGAACACTCCAGAATCACCTGCCGGGCATGTGGTAACCACCTCTCAGAGGTGCCACAACAACATGCTGGAGACTGTGCAAGCACCTGCTGAGAATCCCGGAAGTTCGTGATCCACTCCACGGAACCACCTGCTGGACACGCCAAAATGACCTTCCGGCTACGCCACAACCAGTTGGTGAACACTTCGGAATCAACTGCCGGGCTTGCTGGAAGCACCTGCCGGTCACGCCAATATCACCTGCCAGCTACGCCAGAACCGCTTGGCGGACACTCCGGAATCACCTGTCGGGCCTGCCAGAACCACATCTCAGACGTGCCAGAACCATGTGCCCGAGATGCCGGAACCACACCCCGAACAGACTGAAACCACCTGCCAGACCCTCCTGAACCACCTGCCGAGCACGATGGAACCACCTGCCGGACACGCCAAAATCACCTGCGGGGTACACCAGAACCACTTGGAGAACTCTCCGGGATGACCTGCCGGGCATGCTGGAACCACCTCTCAGACGTACCAGAAGCACGTGGCGGACACCCCAGCACCACCTGCCGGACAGACCGCAACCACCTGCCGGACAGGCCGGAACCACCGGCACGACCCGCCGGAACCACCGCCGGACATGCAAAATCACCTGCCGGCTACGCCAGAACCACTTGGCGAACACTCCGGAATCACCTGCCGGGCATGCCGGAACCACCTCTCAGACATGCCCGAACCACGTGCCAATGACCCCGGAAGCACCTGCCGAGCACGCCGGAACCACCTGCTCGACTCGCCAGAACCACCTGCCGGACACGCCAAAATCACCTGCCGGCTACGCCACAACCACTCGGCAGGCACTCCGGTATCAGCTGCCAGTCATGCCGGAATCACCTCTAAGAGGTGCCAGAACCACATGCCGGAGAGACTGGAAGCAAGTGCCGAGCTCGCCGGAAACACCTGCTGGACATGCCGGAACCACCTGCCTGACAGTCCAAAATCATATGCCGGCTATGCCAAAACCACTTGGTGGACACTGCAGAATCACCTGGAGGGCATGCCGGAACCACGTCATGGAAAGACTGCAAACACCTGCCGGAAACGCCAAAACCACCTTCTCGACTCGCCAGAACCACCTGCCGGACACGCCAAAATCACCTGCCGGCTACGCCACAACCAGTTGGTGAACACTTCGGAATCACCTGCCGCGCTTGCCGGAACCACCTGCCGGTCACGCCAAAATCACCTGCCGGCTACGCCAGAACCACTCGGCAGAGACTCCGGAACCACCTCCAGGACAGACCGGAATCACCTCCCGGACACGCCGGAACCACCTGCTCGACTCGCCAGAACCACCTGCCGGACACGCCAAAATCACCTGCCGGCTACGCCAGAACCACTCTGCAGAGACTCCGGAACCACCTCCAGGACAGCCCGGAATCACCTGCCGGACACGCCGGGACCACCTGTTTGACTCGCCAGAACCACCTGCCGGACACGCCAAAATCACCAGCCGGCTACTCCACAACCACTTGTCGGACACTCCAGAATCACCTGCCGGGCATGTTGGAACCACCTCTCAGAGGTGCCTCAACAACATGCTGGAGACTGCGGAAGCACCTGCTGAGAAGGCCGGAAGTTCCTGATCCACTCCACAGAACCACCTGCTGGACACGCCAAAATCACCTGCCGGCTACGCGACAACCAGTTGGTGAACACTTCGGAATCAACTGCCGGGCTTGCTGGAAGCACCTGCCGGTCACGCCAATATCATCTGCCAGCTACGCCAGAACCGCTTGGCGGACACTCCGGAAACACCTGTCGGGCCTGCCAGAACCACATCTCAGACGTGCCAGAACCATGTGCCCGAGATGCCGGAACCACACCCCGAACAGACTGAAACCACCTGCCAGACCCGCCTGAACCACCTGCCGAGCACACTGGAACCACCTGCTCGACTCGCCGGAACCACCTACCTGACACGCAAAAACCACCGGCCGGGTATGCCAGAACCACTTGGTGGTCACTCCGGAATCATCTGCCAGACATGCCAGAAGCAGCTCTCAGACACACCAGAACAACCTGCCGGAGACGCCAGAAGCACCTGCTGAGCATGCCTGAGCCACCTGCTCGACTCGCAAGAAACACCTGCCAGACGCGCCAAAATCACCTGCCTGCTACACCAGAAGCACTTGGCAGACAAGCCGGAATCACGTGAAGGGCATGCCGTCACAATCTCTCAGACGTGCCAGAACCTCGTGCCAGACACCCCAGAACACCCTGCCGGACAGACCAGAACCACCTGCCGGACACGCCGGAACCACCGGCCCGACTCGCCGGAACCACCCCCGGACACGCAAAAACACCTGCCGGCTACGCCAGAAACACTTGGCGAACACACCGGAATCACCTGCCGGGCATGTCGGAAGCACCTCTCACACATGTCAGAACCACGTGCCAATGACCCCGTAAGCACCTGCCGAGCATGCCGGAACCACCTGCTCGACTCTCCAGAACCACCTGCCAGTCATGCAAAAATCACCTGCCGGCTTCGCCACAACCAGTTGGTGAACACTTCCCCATCACCTGCCGGGCTTGCTGGAACCACCTGCCGGTCATGTCAAAATCACCTGCCAACTACGCCAGAACCACTTGTCGACACTGCGGAAACACCTGTCGGGCCGGCCAGAACTACATCTCAGACGTGCCAGAACCTTGTGCGTGTGATGCCGGAACCACACCCAGAACAGACGGAGACCACCTGCCAGACCCGCCTGAACCACCTGCCGAGCACGCCGGAGCCACCTGTTCGACTCACCGGAAGCACCTGCCAGACAGGCCAAAATCAACAGCTGGCTATGCGAGAAGCATCTGGCGGACAGTCCGGAATCACCTGCCGGGCATGCAGGAACCACCTCTCAGATGTAACGGAACCACGAGCCGGACACGCTGGAACCACGTCCTGGACAGACTGGAACCACCTGCCGAGCACTCCGGAACCACCTGCTCGACTCGCACGACCCACGTGCTGGACACGCCAAAATGAACTTTCGGCTACACCAGAACCACTTACCCGACACTCCAGAATCACCTGCCTGGCATGCCAGAACCACCTCTCACACGTTCCAGAAGCACGTGCCGGACATGCCGGAACGACCGATCGGACAGAACGGAAACACCTGCCAGACACGCCGGAACCACCTGCTGAACACGCCACAGCCACCTGCTCGACTCACCGGATCCACCGGCCGGACAGGCCAATATCAACTGCTGGCTATGCCAGAACCACCTGGGGTCAGTCCGGAATCACCTGCCAGCCATGGCGGAACCACCTCTCAGACGTACAAGAACCACGTGCCGGACAAGCTGGAAACACTTACTGGACAGACTGGAACCACCTGCCGGCCATGCCTGAACCACCTGCCGAGCACGATGGAACCACCTGCCGGACACGCCAAAATCACCTGCGGGGTACACCAGAACCACTTGGAGAACTCTCCGGGATGACCTGCCGGGCATGCTGGAACCACCTCTCAGACGTACCAGAAGCACGTGGCGGACACCCCAGCACCACCTGCCGGACAGACCGCAACCACCTGCCGGACAGGCCGGAACCACCGGCACGACCCGCCGGAACCACCGCCGGACATGCAAAATCACCAGCCGGCTACGCCAGAACCACTTGGCGAACACTCCGGCATCACCTGCCGGGCATGCCGGAACCACCTCTCAGACATGCCAGAACCAGGTGCCAATGACCCCGGAAGCACCTGCCGAGCACGCCGGAACCACCTGCTCGACTCGCCAGAACCACCTGCCGGACACGCCAAAATCACCTGCCGGCTACGCCACAACCACTCGGCAGGCACTCCGGTATCAGCTGCCAGTCATGCCGGAATCACCTCTAAGAGGTGCCAGAACCACATGCCGGAGAGACTGGAAGCAAGTGCCGAGCTCGCCGGAAACACCTGCTGGACATGCCGGAACCACCTGCCTGACAGTCCAAAATCATATGCCGGCTATGCCAAAACCACTTGGTGGACACTCCAGAATCACCTGGAGGGCATGCCGGAACGACGTCATGGAAAGACTGCAAACACCTGCCGGAAACGCCAAAACCACCTTCTCGACTCGCCAGAACCACCTGCCGGACACGCCAAAATCACCTGCCGGCTACGCCACAACCAGTTGGTGAACACTTCGGAATCACCTTCCGCGCTTGCCGGAACCACCTGCCGGTCACGCCAAAATCACCTGCCGGCTACGCCAGAACCACTCGGCAGAGACCCCGGAACCACCTCCAGGACAGACCGGAATCACCTCCCGGACACGCCGGAACCACCTGCTCGACTCGCCAGAACCACCTGCCGGACACGCCAAAATCACCTGCCGGCTACGCCAGAACCACTCTGCAGAGACTCCGGAACCACCTCCAGGACAGCCCGGAATCACCTGCCGGACACGCCGGGACCACCTGCTTGACTCGCCAGAACCACCTGCCGGACACGCCAAAATCACCAGCCGGCTACTCCACAACCACTTGTCGGACACTCCAGAATCACCTGCCGGGCATGTTGGAACCACCTCTCAGAGGTGCCTCAACAACATGCTGGAGACTGCGGAAGCACCTGCTGAGAAGGCCGGAAGTTCCTGATCCACTCCACAGAACCACCTGCTGGACACGCCAAAATCACCTGCCGGCTACGCCACAACCAGTTGGTGAACACTTCGGAATCAACTGCCGGGCTTGCTGGAAGCACCTGCCAGTCACGCCAATATCACCTGCCAGCTACGCCAGAACCGCTTGGCGGACACTCCGGAAACACCTGTCGGGCCTGCCAGAACCACATCTCAGACGTGCCAGAACCATGTGCCCGAGATGCCGGAACCACACCCCGAACAGACTGAAACCACCTGCCAGACCCGCCTGAACCACCTGCCGAGCACACTGGAAACACCTGCTCGACTCGCCGGAACCACCTACCTGACACGCAAAAACCACCGGCCGGGTATGCCAGAACCACTTGGTGGTCACTCCAGAATCATCTGCCAGACATGCCAGAAGCAGCTCTCAGACACACCAGAACAACCTGCCGGAGACGCCAGAAGCACCTGCTGAGCATGCCTGAGCCACCTGCTCGACTCGCAAGAAACACCTGCCAGACGCGCCAAAATCACCTGCCTGCTACACCAGAAGCACTTGGCAGACAAGCCGGAATCACGTGAAGGGCGTGCCGTCACAATCTCTCAGACGTGCCAGAACCTCGTGCCGGACACCCCAGAACACCCTGCCGGACAGACCAGAACCACCTGCCGGACACGCTGGAACCACCGGCGCGACTCGCCGGAACCAGCCCCGGACACGCAAAGACACCTGCCGGCTACGCCAGAAACACTTGGCGAACACACCGGAATCACCTGCCGGGCATGTCGGAAGCACCTCTCAGACATGTCAGAACCACGTGCCAATGACCCTGTAAGCACCTGCCGAGCATGCCGGAACCACCTGCTCGACTCTCCAGAACCACCTGCCAGTCATGCAAAAATCACCTGCCGGCTTCGCCACAACCAGTTGGTGAACACTTCCCCATCACCTGCCGGGCTTGCTGGAACCACCTGCCGGTCATGTCAAAATCACCTGCCAACTACGCCAGAACCACTTGTCGACACTGCGGAAACACCTGTCGGGCCGGCCAGAACTACATCTCAGACGTGCCAGAACCTTGTGCGTGTGATGCCGGAACCACACCCAGAACAGACGGAGACCACCTGCCAGACCCGCCTCAACCACCTGCCGAGCACGCCGGAGCCACCTGTTCGACTAACCGGAAGCACCTGCCAGACAGGCCAAAATCAACAGCTGGCTATGCGAGAAGCATCTGGCGGACAGTCCGGAATCACCTGCCGGGCATGCAGGAACCACCTCTCAGATGTAACGGAACCACGAGCCGGACACGCTGGAACCACGTCCTGGACAGACTGGAACCACCTGCCGAGCACTCCGGAACCACCTGCTCGACTCGCACGACCCACGTGCTGGACACGCCAAAATGAACTTTCGGCTACACCAGAACCACTTACCCGACACTCCAGAATCACCTGCCTGGCATGCCAGAACCACCTCTCACACGTTCCAGAAGCACGTGCCGGACATGCCGGAACGACCGATCGGACAGAACGGAACCACCTGCCAGACACGCCGGAACCACCTGCTGAACACGCCACAGCCACCTGCTCGACTCACCGGATCCAACGGCCGGACAGGCCAATATCAACTGCTGGCTATGCCAGAACCACCTGGGGTCAGTCCGGAATCACCTGCCAGCCATGGCGGAACCACCTCTCAGATGTACAAGAACCACGTGCCGGACAAGCTGGAAACACTTACTGGACAGACTGGAACCACCTGCCGGCCACGCCTGAACCACCTGCCGAGCACGATAAAACCACCTGCCGGACACGCCAAAATCACCTCCGGGGTACACCAGAACCACTTGGAGAACTCTTCGGGATGACCTGCCGGGCATGCTGGAACCACCTCTCAGACGTACCAGAAGCACGTGGCGGACACCCCAGCACCACCTGCCGGACAGACCGCAACCACCTGCCGGACACGCCGGAACCACCGGCTCGACCCGCCGGAACCACCGCCGGACATGCGAAATCACCTGCCGGCTACGCCAGAACCACTTGGCGAACACTCCGGAATCACCTGCCGGGCATGCCGGAACCAGCTCTCAGACATGCCAGAACCACTTGCCAATGACCCCGGAAGCACCTGCCGAGCACGCCGGAACCACCTGCTCGACTCGCCAGAACCACCTGCCGGACACGCCAAAATCACCTGCCGGCTACGCCACAACCACTCGGCAGGCACTCCGGTATCAGCTGCCGGGCATGCCGGAACCACCTCTCAGAGGTGCCAGAACCACATGCCGGAGAGACTGGAAGCAACTGCCGAACTCGCCGGAAACACCTGCTGGACATGCCGGAACCACCTGCCTGACAGTCCAAAATCATATGCCGGCTATGCCAAAACCACTTGGTGGACACTCCAGAATCACCTGGAGGGCATGCCGGAACCACGTCATGGACAGACTGCAAACACCTGCCGGACACGGCAGAACCACCTTCTCGACTCGCCAGAACCACCTGACGGACATGCCAAAATCACCTGCCGGCTACGCCACAACCAGTTGGTGAACACTTCGGAATCACCTGCCGCGCTTGCCGGAACCACCTGCCGGTCACGCCAAAATCACCTGCCGGCTACGCCAGAATCACTCAGCAGAGACTCCGGAACCACCTCCAGGACAGACCGGAATCACCTGCCGGACACGCCGGGACCACCTGCTTGACTCGCCAGAACCACCTGACGGACACGCCAAAATCACCAGCCGGCTACTCCGCAACCACTTGTCGGACACTCCACAATCACCTGCCGGGAATGTTGGAACCACCTCTCAGAGGTGCCACAACAACATGCTGGAGACTGCGGAAGCACCTGCTGAGAAGGCCGGAAGTTCCTGATCCACTCCACAGAACCACCTGCTGGACACGCCAAAATCACCTGCCGGCTACGCCACAACCAGTTGGTGAACACTTCGGAATCAACTGCCGGGCTTGCTGGAAGCACCTGCCGGTCACGCCAATATCACCTGCCAACTACGCCAGAACCGCTTGGCGGACACTCCGGAAACACCTGTCGGGACTGCCAGAACCACATCTCAGACGTGCCAGAACTATGTGCCCGAGATGCCGGAACCACTCCCCGAACAGACTGAACCCACCTGCCAGACCCGCCTGAACCACCTGCTGAGCACACTGGAACCACCTGCTCGAGTCGCCGGAACCACCTACCTGACACGCAAAAACCACCGGCCGGGTATGCCAGAACCACTTGGTGGTCACTCCGGAATCATCTGCCAGACATGCCAGAACCAGCTCTCAGACACACCAGAACCACATGCCGGACACGCCGGAAGCACCTGCTGAGCATGCCTGAGCCACCTGCTCGACTCGCAAGAAACACCTGCCGGACACGACAAAATCACCTGCCGAGTACGCCAGAACCACATGGCGGACACTCCGGAATCACAGGTTGGGCATGCCGGAACCACCTCTCAGACTTGCCAGAACCATGTTCCGGACACTCCGGTACCACCTGCCCAGTATGCCGGAAACACCTGCTCCACTCCCGAGGACCACCTGCTGGACACGCCAAAATCACCTGCTGGCTACACCAGAACCACTCGGCAGACACTCCGGAATAACCTGCCGGGCATGCCGGAACCACCTCTTAGACATGCCAGAAGGACGTGTCGGACACGCCGGAAACACCTACCGGACAGACCGGAACCACCTGCCAGACATCCCGGAACCACCTGCCGAGCACGCCGGAGCCGCCTGCTCGATAGGCCGGAACCACCTGCCAGACAGGCCAAAATCAACAGCTGGCTATGCTAGAAACACCTGGCGGACAGTCCAAAATCACCTGCCTGGCATGCAGGAACCACCTCTCAGACGTAACAGAACCACGTTCCAGACACGCTGGAACCACATCCTGGACAGACTGGAACCACCTGCCGAGCTCGCCGGAACCACCTGCTCGACTGGCAGGACAATCGTGCCGGACACGCCAAAAGGAACTGCCGGCTACACCAGAACCACTTAACCGACACTCCAGAATCACCTGCCTGGCATGCCAGAACCACCTCTCAGACGTGCCAGAAGCACGTGCCGGACATGCCGGAACGACCTACGGGACAGACCGGAACCACCTGCCTGACATGCCGGAACCACCTGCCGAGCACGCCAGAGCCACCTGCTCCCCTTGCCGGAACCATCTACCAGAAAGGCCAAAATCAACAGCTGGCTGTGCGAGAACCACCTGGGGGACAGTCCAGAATCACCTGCCAGCCATGGCAGAACCAACTCTCAGACGTACCAGAACCACGTGCCGGACAATCTGGAAACATGTACTGCACAGACTGGAACCACCTGCCGGTCACGCCTGAACCACCTGCAGAGCACGACGGAACCACCTGCCGGACACGCCAAAATCACCTGCGGTCTACTCCACAACCACTTGGAGGACTCTCCGGGATGACCTGCCGGGCATGCTGGAACCACCTCTCAGACGCGCCAGAACCATGTGGCAGAGAGTCCGGAATCACCTGTTGGGCAATTGGGCCCAGCTCTGAGACGTACCAGAACCAACTGCCGGACACGCCAAAATCACCTGCCGGCTACGCCAGAACCACTTGGCGGAAACTCCGGAATCAGCTGCCGGGCATGCCAGCACAACCTCTCAGAAGTGCCAGAAGCACGTGCCGGACAGGCCGGAACCATCTCCCGGACAGACTGGAACCACAGGAAACACTCGCCGGAACCACCTCCTTGACTCACCGGTCCCACGTGCAGGACACAACAAAATCACCTGCCCGCTACACCAGAACCCCTTGGGGCACAAGCCGGAATCACGTGAAGGGCATGCCGGCACAACCTCACAGACGTGCCAGAACCTCCTGCCGGACACCTCAGAACCACCTGCCAGACAGACTGCAACCACCTGCCGGACACGCGGGAACCACCGGCTCGACCCGCCGGAACCACTGCCACACATGCAAAATCACCTGCCGGCTACACCAGAACCACTAGGCAAACACTCCGGAATCACCTGCCGGGCATGCCGGAACCACCCCTCAGACATGCCAGAACCACGTGCCAATGACACCAGAAGCACCTGCCGAGCATGCCGGAACCACCTGCTCGACTCGCCAGAACCACCTAACAGTCATGCAAAAATCACCTGCCGGCTTCGCCACAACCAGTTGGTGAACACTTCCCCATCACCTGCCGGGCTTGCTGGAACCACCTGCCGGTCACGTCAAAATCACCTGCCGGCTACGCCAGAACCACTTGGAGAACACTCCGGAATCATCTGCCGGGCATGCCGGAACCACCTCTCAGACATGCCAGAACCACGTGCCAGTGACCCCGGAAGCACCTGCCGAGCACGCCGGAACCACCTGCTCGACTCGCCAGAACCACCTGCCGGACACGCCAAAATCACCTGCCGGCTACGCCACAACCACTCGGCAGGCACTCCGGTATCAGCTGACGGGCATGCCGGAACCACCTCTCAGAGGTGCCAGAACCACATGCCGGAGAGACTGGAAGCAAGTGCCGAGCTCGCCGGAAACACCTGCTGTACATGCCGGAACCACCTGCCTGACAGTCCAAATTCATATGGGGGCTTTGCCAAAACCACTTGGTGGACACTCCAGAATCACCTGGAGGGCATGCCGGAACCACGTCGTGGACAGACTGCAAACACCTGCCGGACACGCCAGAACCACCTTCTCGACTCGCCAGAACCACCTGCCGGACACGCCAAAATCACCTGCCGGCTACGCCACAACCAGTTGGTGAACACTTCGGAATCACCTGCCGCGCTTGCCGGAACCACCTGCCGGTCACGCCAAAATCACCTGCCGGCTACGCCAGAACCACTCAGCAGAGACTCCGGAACCACCTCCAGGACTGACCGGAATCACCTCCCGGACACGCCGGGACCACCTGCTTGACTCGCGAGAACCACCTGCCGGACATGCCAAAATCAACAGCCGGCTACTACACAACCACTTGTCGGACACTCCAGAATCACCTGCCGGGCATGTTGGAACCACCTCTCAGAGGTGCCACAACAGCATGCTGGAGACTGCGGAAGCACCTGCTGAGAAGGCCGGAAGTTCCTGATCCACTCCACAGAACCACCTGCTGGACACGCCAAAATCACCTGCCGGCTACGCCACAACCAGTTGGTGAACACTTCGGAATCAACTGCCGGGCTTGCTGGAAGCACCTGCCGGTCACGCCAATATCACCTGCCAGCTACGCCAGAACCGCTTGGCGGACACTCCGGAAACACCTGTCGGGCCTGCCAGAACCACATCTCAGACGTGCCAGAACCATGTGCCCGAGATGCCGGAACCACACCCCGAACAGACTGAAACCACCTGCCAGACCCGCCTGAACCACCTGCCGAGCACACTGGAACCACCTGCTCGACTCGCCGGAACCACCTACCTGACACGCAAAAACCACCGGCCGGGTATGCCAGAACCACTTGGTGGTCACTCCGGAATCATCTGCCAGACATGCCAGAAGCAGCTCTCAGACACACCAGAACAACCTGCCGGAGACGCCAGAAGCACCTGCTGAGCATGCCTGAGCCACGTGCTCGATTCGCAAGAAACACCTGCCAGACACGCCAAAATCACCTGCCTGCTACACCAGAAGCACTTGGCAGACAAGCCGGAATCACGTGAAGGGCATGCCGTCACAATCTCTCAGACGTCCCAGAACCTCGGGCCGGACACCCCAGAACACCCTGCCGGACAGACCGGAACCACCTGCCGGACACGCCGGAACAACCGGCGCGACTCGCCGGAACCACCCCCGGACATGCAAAAACACCTGCCGGCTACGCCAGAAACACTTGGCGAACACACCGGAATCACCTGCCGGGCATGTCGGAAGCACCTCTCAGACATGTCAGAACCACGTGCCAAGGACACCGGAAGCACCTGCCGAGCACGCCGGAACCACCTGCTCGACTCGCCAGAACCACCTGCCGCACACGCCAAAATCACCTGCCAGGTATGCCAGAACCACTTTGTGGACACTCCGAAATCATCTGCCGGACATGCCAGAACCAGCTCTCAGACACACCAGAACCACATGCCGGACACGCCGGAAGCACCTGCTGAGCATGCCTGAGCCACCTGCTCGACTCGCAAGAAACACCTGCCGGACACGCCAAAATCACCTGCCGAGTACGCCAGAACCACTTGGCGGACACTCCAGAATCACAGGTCGGGCATGCCGGAACCACCTCTCAGACTTGCCAGAACCATGTTCCGGACACGCCGGTACCACCTGCCGAGTATGCCGGAACCACCTGATCCACTCCCGAGGACCCCCTGCTGGACACGCCAGAATCACCTGCTGGCTACGCCAGAACCACTCGGCAGACACTCTGGAATAACCTGCCGGGCATGCCGGAACCACCTCTTAGACATGCCAGAAGGACGTGTCGGACACGCCGGAAACACCTACCGGACAGACCGGAACCACCTGCCAGACATCCCGGAACCACCTGCCGAGCACGCCGGAGCCGCCTGCTCCTTAGGCTGGAACCACCTGCCAGACAGGCCAAAATCAACAGCTGGCTATGCGAGAACCATCTGGCGGACAGTCCGGAATCCCCTGCCGGGCATGCAGGAACCACCTCTCAGATGTAACGGAACCACGAGCCGGACACGCTGGAACCACGTCCTGTTCAGTCTGTAACCACCTACCGAGCACTCTGGAACCACCTGCTCGACTCGCACGACCCACGTGCTGGACACGCCAAAATGAACTTTCGGCTACACCAGAACCACTTACCCGACACTCCAGAATCACCTGCCTGGCATGCCAGAACCACCTCTCACACGTTCCAGAAGCACGTGCCGGACATGCCGGAACGACCTATCGGACAGAACGGAACCACCTGCCAGACACGCCGGAACCACCTGCTGAACACGCCACAGGCACCTGCTCGACTCGCCGGATCCACCGGCCGGACAGGCCAATATCAACTGCTGGCTATGCCAGAACCACCTGGGGGACAGTCCGGAATCACCTGCCAGCCATGGCGGAACCACCTCTCAGACGTACAAGAACCACGTGCCGGACAAGCTGGAAACACTTACTGGACAGACTGGAACCACCTGCCGGCCACGCCTGAACCACCTGCCGAGCACGACGGAACCACCTGCTGGACACGCCAGAATCACCTGCGGGGTACACCAGAACCACTTACCCGACACTCCAGAATCACCTGCCTGGCATGCCAGAACCACCTCTCACACGTTCCAGAAGCACGTGCCGGACATGCCGGAACGACCGATCGGACAGAACGGAACCACCTGCCAGACACGCCGGAACCACCTGCTGAACACGCCACAGCCACCTGCTCGACTCGCCGGATCCACCGGCCGGACAGGCCAATATCAACTGCTGGCTATGCCAGAACCACCTGGGGGACAGTCCGGAATCACCTGCCAGCCATGGCGGAACCACCTCTCAGACGTACAAGAACCACGTGCCGGACAAGCTGGAAACACTTACTGGACAGACTGGAACCACCTGCCGGCCACGCCTGAACCACCTGCCGAGCACGATGGAACCACCTGCCGGACACGCCAAAATCAACTGCGGGGTACACCAGAACCACTTGGAGAACTCTCCGGGATGACCTGCCGGGCATGCTGGAACCACCTCTCAGACGTACCAGAAGCACGTGGCGGACACCCCAGCACCACCTGCCGGACAGACCGCAACCACCTGCCGGACAGGCCGGAACCACCGGCTCGACCCGCCGGAACCACCGCCGGACATGCAAAATCACCTGCCGGCTACGCCAGAACCACTTGGAGAACACTCCGGAATCATCTGCCGGGCATGCCGGAACCACCTCTCAGACATGCCAGAACCACGTGCCAGTGACCCCGGAAGCACCTGCCGAGCACGCCGGAACCACCTGCTCGACTCGCCAGAACCACCTGCCGGACACGCCAAAATCACCTGCCGGCTACGCCACAACCACTCGGCAGGCACTCCGGTATCAGCTGACGGGCATGCCGGAACCACCTCTCAGAGGTGCCAGAACCACATGCCGGAGAGACTGGAAGCAAGTGCCGAGCTCGCCGGAAACACCTGCTGTACATGCCGGAACCACCTGCCTGACAGTCCAAATTCATATGGGGGCTTTGCCAAAACCACTTGGTGGACACTCCAGAATCACCTGGAGGGCATGCCGGAACCACGTCGTGGACAGACTGCAAACACCTGCCGGACACGCCAGAACCACCTTCTCGACTCGCCAGAACCACCTGCCGGACACGCCAAAATCACCTGCCGGCTACGCCACAACCAGTTGGTGAACACTTCGGAATCACCTGCCGCGCTTGCCGGAACCACCTGCCGGTCACGCCAAAATCACCTGCCGGCTACGCCAGAACCACTCAGCAGAGACTCCGGAACCACCTCCAGGACTGACCGGAATCACCTCCCGGACACGCCGGGACCACCTGCTTGACTCGCGAGAACCACCTGCCGGACATGCCAAAATCAACAGCCGGCTACTCCACAACCACTTGTCGGACACTCCAGAATCACCTGCCGGGCATGTTGGAACCACCTCTCAGAGGTGCCACAACAGCATGCTGGAGACTGCGGAAGCACCTGCTGAGAAGGCCGGAAGTTCCTGATCCACTCCACAGAACCACCTGCTGGACACGCCAAAATCACCTGCCGGCTACGCCACAACCAGTTGGTGAACACTTCGGAATCAACTGCCGGGCTTGCTGGAAGCACCTGCCGGTCACGCCAATATCACCTGCCAGCTACGCCAGAACCGCTTGGCGGACACTCCGGAAACACCTGTCGGGCCTGCCAGAACCACATCTCAGACGTGCCAGAACCATGTGCCCGAGATGCCGGAACCACACCCCGAACAGACTGAAACCACCTGCCAGACCCGCCTGAACCACCTGCCGAGCACACTGGAACCACCTGCTCGACTCGCCGGAAGCACCTACCTGACACGCAAAAACCACCGGCCGGGTATGCCAGAACCACTTGGTGGTCACTCCGGAATCATCTGCCAGACATGCCAGAAGCAGCTCTCAGACACACCAGAACAACCTGCCGGAGACGCCAGAAGCACCTGCTGAGCATGCCTGAGCCACGTGCTCGATTCGCAAGAAACACCTGCCAGACACGCCAAAATCACCTGCCTGCTACACCAGAAGCACTTGGCAGACAAGCCGGAATCACGTGAAGGGCATGCCGTCACAATCTCTCAGACGTCCCAGAACCTCGGGCCGGACACCCCAGAACACCCTGCCGGACAGACCGGAACCACCTGCCGGACACGCCGGAACAACCGGCGCGACTCGCCGGAACCACCCCCGGACATGCAAAAACACCTGCCGGCTACGCCAGAAACACTTGGCGAACACACCGGAATCACCTGCCGGGCATGTCGGAAGCACCTCTCAGACATGTCAGAACCACGTGCCAAGGACACCGGAAGCACCTGCCGAGCACGCCGGAACCACCTGCTCGACTCGCCAGAACCACCTGCCGCACACGCCAAAATCACCTGCCAGGTATGCCAGAACCACTTTGTGGACACTCCGAAATCATCTGCCGGACATGCCAGAACCAGCTCTCAGACACACCAGAACCACATGCCGGACACGCCGGAAGCACCTGCTGAGCATGCCTGAGCCACCTGCTCGACTCGCAAGAAACACCTGCCGGACACGCCAAAATCACCTGCCGAGTACGCCAGAACCACTTGGAGGACACTCCAGAATCACAGGTCGGGCATGCCGGAACCACCTCTCAGACTTGCCAGAACCATGTTCCGGACACGCCGGTACCACCTGCCGAGTATGCCGGAACCACCTGATCCACTCCCGAGGACCCCCTGCTGGACACGCCAGAATCACCTGCTGGCTACGCCAGAACCACTCGGCAGACACTCTGGAATAACCTGCCGGGCATGCCGGAACTACCTCTTAGACATGCCAGAAGGACGTGTCGGACACGCCGGAAACACCTACCGGACAGACCGGAACCACCTGCCAGACATCCCGGAACCACCTGCCGAGCACGCCGGAGCCGCCTGCTCCTTAGGCAGGAACCACCTGCCAGACAGGCCAAAATCAACAGCTGGCTATGCGAGAACCATCTGGCGGACAGTCCGGAATCCCCTGCCGGGCATGCAGGAACCACCTCTCAGATGTAACGGAACCACGAGCCGGACACGCTGGAACCACGTCCTGTTCAGTCTGTAACCACCTACCGAGCACTCTGGAACCACCTGCTCGACTCGCACGACCCACGTGCTGGACACGCCAAAATGAACTTTCGGCTACACCAGAACCACTTACCCGACACTCCAGAATCACCTGCCTGGCATGCCAGAACCACCTCTCACACGTTCCAGAAGCACGTGCCGGACATGCCGGAACGACCTATCGGACAGAACGGAACCACCTGCCAGACACGCCGGAACCACCTGCTGAACACGCCACAGGCACCTGCTCGACTCGCCGGATCCACCGGCCGGACAGGCCAATATCAACTGCTGGCTATGCCAGAACCACCTGGGGGACAGTCCGGAATCACCTGCCAGCCATGGCGGAACCACCTCTCAGACGTACAAGAACCACGTGCCGGACAAGCTGGAAACACTTACTGGACAGACTGGAACCACCTGCCGGCCACGCCTGAACCACCTGCCGAGCACGACGGAACCACCTGCTGGACACGCCAGAATCACCTGCGGGGTACACCATAACCACTTGGAGAACTCTCCGGGATGACATGACGGGCATGCTGGAACCACCTCTCAGACGTACCAGAAGCACGTGGCGGACACCCCAGCACCACCTGCCGGACAGACCGCAACCACCTGCCGGACACGCCGCAACCATCGGCTCGACCCGCCGGAGCCACCGCCGGACATGCAAACTCACCTGCCGGCTACGCCAGAACCACTTGGCGAACACTCCGGAATCACCTGCCGGGCATGCCGGAACCACCTCTCAGACATGCCAGAACCACGTGCCAATGACCCCGGAAGCACCTGCCGAGCACGCCGGAACCACCTGCTCGACTCGCCAGAACCACCTGCCGGACACGCCAAAATCACCTGCCGGCTACGCCACAACCACTCGGCAGGCACTCCGGTATCAGCTGCCGGGCATGCCGGAACCACCTCTCAGAGGTGCCAGAACCACATGCCGGAGAGACTGGAAGCAAGTGCCGAGCTCGCCGGAAACACCTGCTGTACATGCCGGAACCACCTGCCTGACAGTCCAAAATCATATGCCGGCTATGCCAAAACCACTTGGTGGACACTCCAGAATCACCTGGAGGGCATGCCGGAACCACGTCATGGACAGACTGCAAACACCTGCCGGACACGCCGGAACCACCTTCTCGACTCGCCAGAACCAACTGCCGGACACGCCAAAATCACCTGCCGGCTACGCCACAACCAGTTGGTGAACACTTCGGAATCACCTGCCGCGCTTGCCGGAACCACCTGCCGGTCACGCCAAAATCACCTGCTGGCTACGCCAGAACCACTCGGCAGAGACTCCGGAACCACCTCCGGGACAGACCGGAATCACCTGCCAGACACGCCGGAACCACCTGCTCGACTCGCCAGAACCACCTGCCGGACACGCCAAAATCACCTGCCGGCTACGCCAGAAGCACTCGGCAGAGACTCCGGAACCACCTCCAGGACAGACCTTAATCACCTGCCGGACACGCCGGAACCACCTGCTCGACTCGCGAGAACCGCCTGCCGGACACGCCAAAATCACCAGCCGGCTACTCCACAACCACTTGTCGGACACTCCAGAATCACCTGCCGGGCATGTTGGAACCACCTCTCAGAGGTGACACAACAACATGCTGGAGACCGCGGAAGCACCTGCTGAGAAGGCCGGAAGTTCCTGATCCACTCCACAGAACCACCTGCTGGACACGCCAAAATCACCTGCCGGCTACGCCACAACCAGTTGGTGAACACTTCGGAATCAACTGCCGGGCTTGCTGGAAGCACCTGCCGGTCACGCCAATATCACCTGCCAGCTACGCCAGAACCGCTTGGCGGACACTGCGGAAACACCTGTCGGGCCTGCCAGAACCACATCTCAGACGTGCCAGAACCATGTGCCCGAGATGCCGGAACCACACCCCGAACAGACTGAAACCACCTGCCAGACCCGCCTGAACCACCTGCCGAGCACACTGGAACCACCTGCTCGACTCGCCGGAACCACCTACCTGACACGCAAAAACCACCGGCCGGGTATGCCAGAACCACTTGGTGGTCACTCCGGAATCATCTGCCAGACATGCCAGAAGCAGCTCTCAGACACACCAGAACAACCTGCCGGAGACGCCAGAAGCACCTGCTGAGCATGCCTGAGCCACCTGCTCGACTCGCAAGAAACACCTGCCACACACGCCAAAATCACCTGCCTGCTACACCAGAAGCACTTGGCAGACAAGCCGGAATCACGTGAAGGGCATGCCGTCACAATCTCTCAGACGTGCCAGAACCTCGTGCCGGACACCCCAGAACACCCTGCCGGACAGACCGGAACCACCTGCCGGACACGCCGGAACCACCGGCGCGACTCGCCGGAACCACCCCCGGACATGCAAAATCACCTGCCGGCTATGCCAGAAACACTTGGCGAACACACCGGAATCACCTGCCGGGCATGTCGGAAGCACCTCTCAGACATGTCAGAACCACGTGCCAAGGACACCGGAAGCACCTGCCGAGCACGCCGGAACCACCTGCTCGACTCGCCAGAACCACCTTCCGCACACGCCAAAATCACCTGCCAGGTATGCCAGAACCACTTTGTGGACACTCCGAAATCATCTGCCGGACATGCCAGAACCAGCTCTCAGACACACCAGAACCACATGCCGGACACGCCGGAAGCACCTGCTGAGCATGCCTGAGCCACCTGCTCGACTCGCAAGAAACACCTGCCGGACACGCCAAAATCACCTGCCGAGCACGCCAGAGCCACCTGCTCCCCTTGCCGGAACCACCTGCCAGACAGGCCAAAATCAACAGCTGGCTGTGCGAGAACCACCTGGGGGACAGTCCGGAATCACCTGCCAGCCATGGCGGAACCACCTCTCAGACGTACCAGAACCACGTGCCGGACAATCTGGAAACACGTACTGGACAGACTGGAACCACCTGCCGGCCACGCCTGAACCACCTGCCAAGCACGACGGAACCACCTGCCGGACACGCCAAAATCACCTGCGGGCTACTCCGCAACCACTTGGAGGACTCTCCGGGATGACCTGCCGGGCATGCTGGAACCACCTCTGAGACGCGCCAGAACCATGTGGCAGAGAGTCCGGAATCACCTGTTGGGCATGCGCAACCACCTCTGAGACGTACCAGAACCACCTGCCGGACACGCCAAAATCACCTGCGGGCTACACCAGAACCACTTGGAGAACTCTCCGGGATGACCTGCCGGGCATGCTGGAACCACCTCTCAGACGTACCAGAAGCACGTGGCGGACACCCCAGCACCACCTGCCGGACAAACCGCAACCACCTGCCGGACAGGCCGGAACCACTGGCTCGACCCGACGGAACCACCGCCGGACATGCAAAATCACCTGCCGGCTATGCCAGAACCACTTGGCGAACACTCCGGAATCACCTGCCGGGCATGCCGGAACCACCTCTCAGACATGCCACAACCACGTGCCAATGACCCCGGAAGCACCTGCCGAGCACGCCGGAACCACCTGCTCGACTCGCCAGAACCACCTGCCGGACACGCCAAAATCACCTGCCGGCTACGCCACAACCACTCGGCAGGCACTCCGGTATCTGCTGCCGGGCATGCCGGAACCACCTCTCATAGGTGCCAGAACCACATGCCGGAGAGACTGGAAGCAACTGCCGAACTCGCCGGAAAAACCTGCTGGACATGCCGGAACCACCTGCCTGACAGTCCAAAATCATATGCCGGCTATGCCAAAACTACTTGGTGGATGCTCCAGAATCACCTGGAGGGCATGCCGGAACCACGTCATGGACAGACTGCAAACACCTGCCGGACACGCCAGAACCACCTTCTCGACTCGCCAGAACCACCTGCCGGACACGCCAAAATCACCTGCCGGCTACGCCACAACCAGTTGGTGAACACTTCGGAATCACCTGCCGCGCTTGCCGGAACCACCAGCCGGTCACGCCAAAATCACCTGCTGGCTACGCCAGAACCACTCGGCAGAGTCTCCGGAACCACCTCCAGGACAGACCGGAATCACCTGCCGGACACGCCGGAACCACCTGCTCGACTCGCCAGAACCACCTGCCGGACACGCCAAAATCACCTGCCGGCTACGCCAGAAGCACTCGGCAGAGACTCCGGAACCACCTCCAGGACAGACCGGAATCACCTGCCGGACACGCCGGAACCACCTGCTCGACTCCCGAGAACCACCTGCCGGACACGCCAAAATCACCTGCCGGCTACGCCACAACCAGTTGGTGAACACTTCGGAATCAACTACCGGGCTTGCTGGAAGCACCTGCCGGTCACGCCAATATCACCTGCCAGCTACGCCAGAACCGCTTGGCGGACACTCCGGAAACACCTGTCGGGCCTGCCAGAACCACATCTCAGACGTGCCAGAACCATGTGCCCGAGATGCCGGAACCACACCCCGAACAGACTGAAACCACCTGCCAGACCCGCCTGAACCACCTGCCGAGCACACTGGAACCACCTGCTCGACTCGTCGGAACCACCTACCTGACACGCAAAAACCACCGGCCGGGTATGCCAGAACCACTTGGTGGTCACTCCGGAATCATCTGCCAGACATGCCAGAAGCAGCTCTCAGACACACCAGAACAACCTGCCGGAGACGCCAGAAGCACCTGCTGAGCATGCCTGAGCCACCTGCTCGACTCGCAAGAAACACCTGCCACACACGCCAAAATCACCTGCCTGCTACACCAGAAGCACTTGGCAGACAAGCCGGAATCACGTGAAGGGCATGCCGTCACAATCTCTCAGACGTGCCAGAACCTCGTGCCGGACACCCCAGAACACCCTGCCGGACAGACCGGAACCACCTGCCGGACACGCCGGAACCACCGGCGCGACTCGCCGGAACCACCCCCGGACATGCAAAATCACCTGCCGGCTACGCCAGAAACACTTGGCGAACACACCGGAATCACCTGCCGGGCATGTCGGAAGCACCTCTCAGACATGTCAGAACCACGTGCCAAGGACACCGGAAGCACCTGCCGAGCACGCCGGAACCACCTGCTCGACTCGCCAGAACCACCTTCCGCACACGCCAAAATCTCCTGCCAGGTATGCCAGAACGACTTTGTGGACACTCCGAAATCATCTGCCGGACATGCCAGAACCAGCTCTCAGACACACCAGAACCACATGCCGGACACGCCAAAATCACCTGCCGAGTACGCCAGAACCACTTGGTGGACACTCCGGAATCACAGGTCTGGCATGCCGGAACCACCTCTCAGACTTGCCAGAACCATGTTCCTGACACGCCGGTACCACCTGCCGAGTATGCCGGAACCACCTGATCCACTCCCGAGGACCACCTGCTGGACACGCCAAAATCACCTGCTGGCTACGCCAGAACCACTCGGCAGACACTCCGGAATAACCTGCCGGGCATGCCGGAAACAACTCTTAGACATGCCAGAAGGACGTGTCGGACACGCCGGAAACACCTACCGGATAGACCGGAACCACCTGCCAGACATCCCTGAACCACTTGCCGAGCACGCCGGAGCCGCCTGCTCGATAGGCCGGAACCACCTGCCAGACAGGCCAAAATCAACAGCTGGCTATGCTAGAACCACCTGGCGGACAGTCCAAAATCACCTGCCTGGCATGCAGGAACCACCTCTCAGACGTAACAGAACCACGTTCCGGACACGCTGGAACCACATCCTGGACAGACTGGAACCACCTGCCGAGCTCACCGGAACCACCTGCTCGACTCGCAGGACAATCGTGCCGGACACGCCAAAAGGAACTGCCGGCTACACCAGAACCACTTAACCGACACTCCAGAATCACCTGCCTGGCATGCCAGAACCACCTCTCAGACGTGCCAGAAGCACGTGCCGGACATGCCGGAACGACCTACGGGACAGACCGGAACCACCTGCCTGACATGCCGGAACCACCTGCCGAGCACGCCAGAGCCACCTGCTCCCCTTGCCGGAACCACCTGCCAGACAGGCCAAAATCAACAGCTGGCTGTGCGAGAACCACCTGGGGGACAGTCCGGAATCACCTGCCAGCCATGGCGGAACCACCTCTCAGACGTACCAGAACCACGTGCCGGACAATCTGGAAACACGTACTGGACAGACTGGAACCACCTGCCGGCCACGCCTGAACCACCTGCCGAGCACGACGGAACCACCTGCCGGACACGCCAAAATCACCTGCGGGCTACTCCACAACCACTTGGAGGTCTCTCCAGGATGACCTGCCGGGCATGCTGGAACCACCTCTGAGACGCGCCAGAACCATGTGGCAGAGAGTCCGGAATCACCTGTTGGGCATGCGCAACCACCTCTGAGACGTACCAGAACCAACTGCCGGACACGCCAAAATCACCTGCCGGCTATGCCAGAACCACTTGGCGGACACTCCGGAATCACCTGCCGGGCATGCCAGCACAACCTCTCAGAAGTGCCACAAGCACGTGCCGGACAGGCCGGAACCATCTCCCGGACAGACTGGAACCACAGGAAACACTCGCCGGAACCACCTGCTTGACTCACCGGTCCCACCTGCAGGACACACCAAAATCACCTGCCCGCTACACCAGAACCACTTGGGGCACAAGCCGGAATCACGTGAAGGGCATGCCGGCACAACCTCACAGACGTGCCAGAACCTCCTGCCGGACACCTCAGAACCACCTGCCAGACAGACTGCAACCACCTGCCGGACACGCGGGAACCACCGGCTCGACCCGCCGGAACCACTGCCAGACATGCAAAATCACCTGCCGGCTACACCAGAACCACTTGGCAAACACTCCGGAATCACCTGCCGGGCATGCCGGAACCACCTCTCAGACATGCCAGAACAATGTGCCAGTGACACCAGAAGCACCTGGCTAGCATGTCAGAACCACCTGCTCGACTCGCCAGACCCACCTGCCAGTCATGCAAAAATCACCTGCCGGCTTCGCCACAACCAGTTGGTGAACACTTCCCCATCACCTGCCGGGCTTGCTGGAACCACATGCCGGTCATGACAAAATCACCTGCCAACTACGCCAGAACCACTTGTCGACACTGCGGAAACACCTGTCGGGCCGGCCAGAACTACATCTCAGACGTGCCAGAACCTTGTGCGTGTGATGCCGGAACCACACCCCGAACAGACGGAGACCAACTGCCCGACCCGCCTGAACCACCTGCCGAGCACGCCGGAGCCACCTGTTCGACTCACCGGAAGCACCTGCCAGACAGGCCAAACTCAACAGCTGGCTATGCGAGAACCATCTGGCGGACAGTCCGGAATCACCTGCCGGGCATGCAGGAACCACCTCTCAGATGTAACGGAACCACGAGCCGGACACGCTGGAACCACGTCCTGGACAGACTGGAACCACCTGCCGAGCACTCCGGAACCACCTGCTCGACTCGCACGACCCACGTGCTGGACACGCCAAAATGAACTTTCGGCTACACCAGAACCACTTACCCGACACTCCAGAATCACCTGCCTGGCATGCCAGAACCACCTCTCACACGTTCCAGAAGCACGTGCCGGACATGCCGGAACGACCTATCGGACAGAAGGGAACCACCTGCCAGACACGCAGGAACCAACTGCTGAACACGCCACAGCCACCAGCTCGACTCGCCGGATCCACCGACCGGACAGGCCAATATCAACTGCTGGCTATGCCAGAACCACCTGGGGGACAGTCCGGAATCACCTGCCAGCCATGGCGGAACCACCTCTCAGACGTACAAGAACCACGTGCCGGACAAGCTGGAAACACTTACTGGACAGACTGGAACCACCTGCCGGCCACGCCTGAACCACCTGCCGAGCACCATGGAACCACCTGCCGGACACGCCAAAATCACCTGCGGGCTACACCAGAACCACATGGAGAACTCTCCGGGATGACCTGCCGGGCATGCTGGAACCACCTCTCAGACGTACCAGAAGCACGTGGCGGACACCCCAGCCCCACCTGCCGGACAGGCCGCAACCACCTGCCGGACAGGCCGGAACCACCGGCTCGACCCGCTGGAACCACCGCCGGACATGCAAAATCACCTGCCTGCTACGCCAGAACCACTTGGCGAACACTCCGGAATCACCTGCCGGGCATGCCGGAACCACCTCTAAGACATGCCACAACCACGTGCCAGTGACCCCGGAAGCACCTGCCGAGCATGCCGGAACCACCTGCTCGGCTCGCCAGAACCACCTGCCGGACACGCCAAAATCACCTGCCGGCTACGCCACAACCACTCGGCAGACACTCCGGTATCAGCTGCCGGGCATGCCGGAACCACCTCTCAGAGGTGCCAGAACCACATGCCGGAGAGACTGGAAGCAACTGCCGAACTCGCCGGAAACACCTGCTGGACATGCCGGAACCACCTGCCTGACAGTCCAAAATCATATGCCGGCTATGCCAAAACCACTTGGTGGACACTCCAGAATCACCTGGAGGGCATGCCGGAACCACGTCATGGACAGACTGCAAACACCTGCCGGACACGCCAGAACCACCTTCTCGACTCGCCAGAACCACCTGCCGGACACGCCAAAATCACCAGCCGGCTACGCCACAACCAGTTGGTGAACACTTCGGAATCACCTGCCGCGCTTGCCGGAACCACCTGCCGGTCACGCCAAAATCACCTGCCGGCTACGCCAGAAGCACTCGGCTGAGACTCCGGAACCAACTCCAGGACAGACCGGAATCACCTGCCGGACACGCCGGAACCACCTGCTCGACTCGCCAGAACCACCTGCCGTACACGCCAAAATCACCTGCCGGCTACGCCAGAACCACTCGGCAGAGACTCCGGAGCCACCTCCAGGACAGACCGGAATCACCTGCCGGACACGCCGGGACCACCTGCTTGACTCGCGAGAACCACCTGCCGGACACGCCAAAATCACCAGCCGGCTACTCCACAACCACTTGTCGGACACTCCAGAATCACCTGCCGGGCATGTTGGAACCACCTCTCAGAGGTGCCACAACAAAATGCTGGAGACCGCGGAAGCACCTGCTGAGAAGGCCGGAAGTTCCTGATCCACTCCACAGAACCACCTGCTGGACACGCCAAAATCACCTGCCGGCTACGCCACAACCAGTTGGTGAACACTTCGGAATCAACTGCCGGGCTTGCTGGAAGCACCTGCCGGTCACGCCAATATCACCTGCCAGCTACGCCAGAACCGCTTGGCGGACACTCCGGAAACACCTGTCGGGCCTGCCAGAACCACATCTCAGACGTGCCAGAACCATGTGCCCGAGATGCTGGAATCACACCCCGAACAGACTGAAACCACCTGCCAGACCCGCCTGAACCACCTCCCGAGCACACTGGAACCACCTGCTCGACTCGCCGGAACCACCTACCTGACACGCAAAAACCACCGGCCGGGTATGCCAGAACCACTTGGTGGTCACTCCGGAATCATCTGCCAGACATGCCAGAAGCAGCTCTCAGACACACCAGAACAACATGCCGGAGACGCCAGCAGCTCCTGCTGAGCACGCCTGAGCCACCTGCTCGACTCGCAAGAAACACCTGCCAGACACGCCAAAATCACCTGCCTGCTACACCAGAAGCACTTGGCAGACAAGCCGGAATCACGTGAAGGGCATGCCTCACAATCTCTCAGACGTGCCAGAACCTCGTGCCGGACACCCCAGAACACCCTGCCGGACAGACCGGAACCACCTGCCGGACACGCCGGAACCACCGGCGCGACTCGCCGGAACCACCCCCGGACATGCAAAATCACCTGCCGGCTACGCCAGAAACACTTGGCGAACACACCGGAATCACCTGCCGGGCATGTCGGAAGCACCTCTCAGACATGTCAGAACCACGTGCCAAGGACACCGGAAGCACCTGCCGAGCACGCCGGAACCACCTGCTCGACTCGCCAGAACCACCTGCCGCACACGCCAAAATCACCTGCCAGGTATGCCAGAACCACTTTGTGGACACTCCGAAATCATCTGCCGGACATGCCAGAACCAGCTCTCAGACACCCCAGAACCACATGCCGGACACGCCGGAAGCACCTGCCGAGCATGCCTGAGCCACCTGCTCGACTCGCAAGAAACACCTGCCGGACACGCCAAAATCAACTGCCGAGTACGCCAGAACCACTTGGCGGACACTCCGGAATCACAGGACGGCCATGCCAGAACCACCTCTCAGACTTGCCAGAACCATGTTCCGGACACGCCGGTACCACCTGCCGAGTATGCCGGAACCACCAGATCCAATCCCGAGGACCACCTGCTGGACACACCAAAATCACCTGCTGGCTACGCCAGAACCACTCGGCAGACACTCCGGAATAAGCTGCCGGGCATGCCGGAACCACCTCTTAGACATGCCAGAAGGACGTGTCGGACACGCCGGAAACACCTACCGGACAGACCGGAACCACCTGCCAGACATCCCGGAACCACCTGCCGAGCACGACGGAGCCGCCTGCTCGATAGGCCGGAACCACCTGCCAGACAGGCCAAACTCAACAGCTGGCTATGCTAGAAACACCTGGCGGACAGTCGAAAATCACCTGCCTCGCATGCAGGAACCACCTCTCAGACGTAACAGAACCACGTTCCGGACACGCTGGAACCACATCCTGGACAGACTGGAACCACATGCCGAGCTCACCGGAACCACCGGCTCGACTCGCAGGACAATCGTGCCGGACACTCCAAAAGGAACTGCCGGCTACACCAGAACCACTTAACCGACACTCCAGAATCACCTGCCTGGCATGCCAGAACCACCTCTCAGACGTGCCAGAAGCACGTGCCGGACATGCCGGAACGACCTACGGGACAGACCGGAACCACCTGCCTGACATGCCGGAACCACCTGCCAAGCACGCCAGAGCCACCTGCTCCCCTTGCCGGAACCACCTGCCAGACAGGCCAAAATCAACAGCTGGCTGTGCGAGAACCACCTGGGGGACAGTCCGGAATCACCTGCCAGCCATGGCGGAACCACCTCTCAGACGTACCAGAACCACGTGCCGGACAATCTGGAAACACGTACTGGACAGACTGGAACCAGCTGCCGGCCACGCCTGAACCACCTGCCGAGCACGACGGAACCACCTGCCGGACACGCCAAAATCACCTGCGGGCTACTCCAGAACCACTTGGAGGAATCTCCGGGATGACCTGCCGGGCATGCTGGAACCACCTCTCAGACGTGCCAGAACCATGTGGCAGACAGTCCGGAATCACCTGTTGGGCATGTGGAACCACCTCAGAGACGTACCAGAACCACCTGCCGGATACGCCAAAATCACCTGCCAGCAACGCCAGAACCACTTGGCGGACACTCCGGAATCACCTGCCGGGCATGCCAGCACAACCTCTCAGAAGTGCCACAAGCACGTGACGGACTGGCCGGAGCCATCTCCTGGACAGACTGGAACCACAGGAAACACTCGCCGGAACCACCTGCTTGACTCACCGGTCCCACCTGCAGGACACACCAAAATCACCTGCCCGCTACACCAGAACAACTTGGGGCACAAGCCGGAATCACGTGAAGGGCATGCCGGCACAACCTCACAGACGTGCCACAACATCCTGCCGGACACCTCAGAACCAACTGCCAGACAGACTGCAACCACCTGCCGGACACGCGGGAACCACCGGCTCGACCCGCCGGAACCACTGCCAGACATGCAAAATCACCTGCCGGCTACACCAGAAGCACTTGGCAAACACTCCGGAATCACCTGCCGGGCATGCCCGAACCACCTCTCAGACATGCCAGAACCACGTGCCAATGACACCAGAAGCACCTGCCGAGCAAGCCGGAACCACCTGCTCGACTCGCCAGAACCACCTGCCAGTCATGCAAAAATCACCTGCCGGCTTCGCCACAACCAGTTGGTGAACACTTCCCCATCACCTGCCGGGCTTGCTGGAACCACCTGCCGGTCATGTCAAAATCACCTGCCAACTACGCCAGAACCACTTGTCGACACTGCGGAAACACCTGTCGGGCCTGCCAGAACTACATCTCAGACGTGCCAGAACCTTGTGCGTGTGATGCCGGAACCACACCCCGAACAGACGGAGACCACCTGCCAGACCCGCCTCAACCACCTGCCGAGCACGCCGGAGCCACCTGTTCGACTCACCGGAAGCACCTGCCAGACAGGCCAAAATCAACAGCTGGCTATGCGAGAACCATCTGGCGGACAGTCCGGAATCACCTGCCTGGCATGCAGGAACCACCTCTCAGATGTAACGGAACCACGAGCCGGACACGCTGGAACCACGTCCTGGACAGACTGGAACCACCTGCCGAGCACTCCGGAACCACCTGCTCGACTCGCACGACCCACGTGCTGGACACGCCAAAATGAACTTTCGGCTACACCAGAACCACTTACCCGACACTCCAGAATCACCTGCCTGGCATGCCAGAACCACCTCTCACACGTTCCAGAAGCACGTGCCGGACATGCCGGAACGACCGATCGGACAGAACGGAACCACCTGCCAGACACGCCGGAACCACCTGCTGAACACGCCACAGCCACCTGCTCGACTCGCCGGATCCACCGGCCGGACAGGCCAATATCAACTGCTGGCTATGCCAGAACCACCTGGGGGACAGTCCAGAATCACCTGCCAGCCATGGCGGAACCACCTCTCAGACGTACAAGAACCACGTGCCGGACAAGCTGGAAACACTTACTGGACAGACTGGAACCACCTGCCGGCCACGCCTGAACCACCTGCCGAGCACGACGGAACCACCTGCTGGACACGCCAGAATCACCTGCGGGGTACACCAGAACCACATGGAGAACTCTCCGGGATGACCTGCCGGGCATGCTGGAACCACCTCTCAGACGTACCAGAAGCACGTGGCGGACACCCCAGCACCACCTGCCGGACAGACCGCAACCACCTGCCGGACACGCCGCAACCATCGGCTCGACCCGCCGGAGCCACCGCCGGACATGCAAACTCACCTGCCGGCTACGCCAGAACCACTTGGCGAACTCTCCGGAATCACCTGCCGGGCATGCCGGAACCACCTCTCAGACATGCCAGAACCACGTGCCAATGACCCCGGAAGCACCTGCCGAGTACGCCGGAACCACCTGCTCGACTCGCCAGAACCACCTGCCGGACACGCCAAAATCACCTGCCGGCTACGCCACAACCACTCGGCAGGCACTCCGGTATCAGCTGCCGGGCATGCCGGAACCACCTCTCAGAGGTGCCAGAACCACATGCCGGAGAGACTGGAAGCAACTGCCGAACTCGCCGGAAACACCTGCTGGACATGCCGGAACCACCTGCCTGACAGTCCAAAATCATATGCCGGCTATGCCAAAACTACTTGGTGGATGCTCCAGAATCACCTGGAGGGCATGCCGGAACCACGTCATGGACAGACTGCAAACACCTGCCGGACACGCCAGAACCACCTTCTCGACTCGCCAGAACCACCTGCCGGACACGCCAAAATCACCTGCCGGCTACGCCACAACCAGTTGGTGAACACTTCGGAATCACCTGACGCGCTTGCCAGAACCACCTGCCGGTCACGCCAAAATCACCTGCCGGCTACGCCAGAACCGCTCGGCAGAGACTTCGGAACCACTTCTAGGACAGACAGGAATCACCTGCCGGACACGCCGGAACCACTCGGCAGAGACTCCGGAACCACCTCCAGGACAGACCGGAATCACCTGCCGGACACGCCGGAACCACCTGCTCGACTCGCCAGAACCACCTGCCGCACACGCCAAAATCACCTGCCAGGTATGCCAGAACCACTTTGTGGACACTCCGAAATCATCTGCCGGACATGCCAGAACCAGCTCTCAGACACACCAGAACCACATGCCGGACACGCCGGAAACACCTACCGGACAGACCGGAACCACCTGCCAGACATCCCGGAACCACCTGCCGAGCACACCGGAGCCGCCTGCTCGATAGGCCGGAACCACCTGCCAGACAGGCCAAAATCAACAGCTGGCTATGCTAGAACCACCTGGCGGACAGTCCAAAATCACCTGCCTGGCATGCAGGAACCACCTCTCAGACGTAACAGAACCACGTTCCGGACACGCTGGAACCACATCCTGGACAGACTGGAACCACCTGTCGAGCTCGACGGAACCACCTGCTCGACTGGCAGGACAATAGTGTAGGACACGCCAAAAGGAACTGCCGGCTACACCAGAACCACTTAACCGACACTCCAGAATCACCTGCCTGGCATGCCAGAACCACCTCTCAGACGTGCCAGTATCACGTGCCGAACATGCCGGGACGACCTACGGGACAGACCGGAACCACCTGCCTGACATGCCGGAACCACCTGCCGAGCACGCCAGAGCCACCTGCTCCCCTTGCCGGAACCACCTGCCAGACAGGTCAAAATCAACAGCTGGCTGTGCGAGAACCACCTGGGGGACAGTCCGGAATCACCTGCCAGCCATGGCGGAACCACCTCTCAGACGTACCAGAATCACGTGCCGGACAATCTTGAAACACGCACTGGACAGACTGGAACCACCTGCCGGCCAAGCCTGAACCACCTGCAGAGCACGACGGAACCACCTGCCGGACACGCCAAAATCACCTGCCGGCTACGCCACAACCAGTTGGTGAACACTTCGGAATCACCTGCCGCGCTTGCCGGAACCACCTGCCGGTCACGCCAAAATCACCTGCCGGCTACGCCAGAACCACTCGGCAGAGACTCCGGAACCACCTCCAGGACAGACCGGAATCACCTGCCAGACACGCCGGAACCACCTGCTCGACTCGCCAGAACCACCTGCCGGACACGCCAAAATCACATGCCGGCTACGCCACAACCAGTTGGTGAACACTTCGGAATCAACTGCCGGGCTTGCTGGAAGCACCTGCCGGTCACGCCAATATCACCTGCCAGCTACGCCAGAACCGCTTGGCGGACACTCCGGAAACACCTGTCGGGCCTGCCAGAACCACATCTCAGACGTGCCAGAACCATGTGCCCGAGATGCCGGAACCACACCCCGAACAGACTGAAACCACCTGCCAGACGCGCCTGAACCACCTGCCGAGCACACTGGAACCACCTGCTCGACTCGCCGGAACCACCTACCTGACATGCAAAAACCACCGGCCGGGTATGCCAGAACCACTTGGTGGTCACTCCGGAATCATCTGCCAGACATGCCAGAAGCAGCTCTCAGACACACCAGAACAACCTGCCGGAGACGCCAGAAGCACCTGCTGAGCATGCCTGAGCCACCTGCTCGACTCGCAAGAGACACCTGCCAGACACGACAAAATCACCTGCCTGCTACACCAGAAGCACTTGGCAGACAAGCCGGAATCACGTGAAGGGCATGCAGTCACAATCTCTCAGACGTGCCAGAACCTCGTGCCGGACACCCCAGAACACCCTGCCGGACAGACCGGAACCACCTGCCGGACACGCCGGAACCACCGGCGCGACTCGCCGGAACCACCCCCGGACATGCAAAATCACCTGCCGGCTACGCCAGAAACACTTGGCGAACACACCGGAATCACCTGCCGGGCATGTCGGAAGCACCTCTCAGACATGTCAGAACCACGTGCCAAGGACACCGGAAGCACCTGCCGAGCACGCCGGAACCACCTGCTCGACTCGCCAGAACCACCTGCCGCACACGCCAAAATCAGATGCCAGGTATGCCAGAACCACTTTGAGGACACTCCGAAATCATCTGCCGGACATGCCAGAACCAGCTCTCAGACGCACCAGAACCACATGCCGGACACGCCGGAAGCTCCTGCTGAGCATGCCTGAGCCACCTGCTCGACTCGCAAGAAACACCTGCCGGACACGCCAAAATCACCTGCCGAGTACGCCAGAACCACTTGGCGGACACTCCGGAATCACAGGTCGGGCATGCCGGAACCACCTCTCAGACTTGCCAGAACCATGGTCCGGACACGCCGGTACCACCTGCCGAGTATGCCGGAACCACCTGATCCACTCCCGAGGACCACCTGCTGGACACGCCAAAATCACCTGCTGGCTACGCCAAAAGCACTCGGCAGACACTCCGGAATAACCTGCCGGGCATGCCGGAACCAACTCTTAGACATGCCAGAAGGACGTGTCGGACACGCCGGAAACACCTACCGGACATACCGGAACCACCTGCCAGACATCCCGGAACCACTTGCTGAGCACGCTGGAGCCGCCTGCTCGATAGGCCGGAACCACCTGCCAGACAGGCCAAAATCAACAGCTGGCTATGCTAGAACCACCTGGGGGACAGTCCAGAATCACCTGCCAGCCATGGCGGAACCACCTCTCAGACGTACCAGAACCACGTGCCGGACAATCTGGAAACACGTACTGGACAGGTTGGAACCACCTGCTGGCCACGCCTTAACCACCTGCCGAGCACGACGGAACCACCTGCCGGACACGCCAAAATCACCTGCGGGCTACTCCACAACCACTTGGAGGACTCTCCGGGATGACCTGCCGGGCATGCTGGAACCACCTCTCAGACGCTCCAGAACCATGTGGCAGAGAGTCCAGAATCACCTGTTGGGCATGTGGAACCACCTCTGAGACGTACCAGAACCACCTGCCGGACACGCCAAAATCACCTGCCGGCTACGCCAGAACCACTTGGCGGACACTCCGGAATCACCTGCCGGGCATGCCAGCACAACCTCTCAGAAGTGCCAGAAGCACGTGCCGGACAGGCCGGAACCATCTCCCGGACAGACTGGAACCACAGGAAACACTCGCCGGAACCACCTGCTTGACTCACCGGTCCCACCTGCAGGACAGACCAAAGTCACCTGCCCGCTACACCAGAACCACTTGGGGGACAAGCCGGAATCACGTGAAGGGCATGCCGGCACAACCTCACAGACGTGAAAGAACCTCCTGCCGGACACCTCAGAACCACCTGCCAGACAGACTGCAACCACCTGCCGGACACGCGGGAACCACAGGCTCGACCCGCCGGAACCACTGCCAGACATGCAAAATCACCTGCCGGCTACACCAGAACCACTTGGCAAACACTCTGAAATCACCTGCCGGGCATGCCGGAACCACCTGCTCGACACTCCAGAACCACCTGCCAGTCATGCAAAAATCACCTGCCGGCTTCGCCACAACCAGTTGGTGAACACTTCCCCATCACCTGCCGGGCTTGCTGGAACCACCTGCCGGTCATGTCAAAATCACCTGCCAACTACGCCAGAACCACTTGTCGACACTGCGGAAACACCTGTCGGGCCTGCCAGAACTACATCTCAGACGTGCCAGAACCTTGTGCGTGTGATGCCGGAACGACACCCCGAACAGACGGAGACCACCTGCCAGACCCGCCTGAACCACCTGCCGAGCACGCCGGAGCCACCTGTTCGACTCACCGGAAGCACCTGCCAGACAGGCCAAAATCAACAGCTGGCTATGCGAGAACCATCTGGCGGACAGTCCGGAATCACCTGCCTGGCATGCAGGAACCACCTCTCAGATGTAACGGAACCACGAGCCGGACACGCTGGAACCACGTCCTGGACAGACTGGAACCACCTGCCGAGCACTCCGGAACCACCTGCTCGACTCGCACGACCCACGTGCTGGACACGCCAAAATGAACTTTCGGCTACACCAGAACCACTTACCCGACACTCCAGAATCACCTGCCTGGCATGCCAGAACCACCTCTCACACGTTCCAGAAGCACGTGCCGGACATGCCGGAACGACCGATCGGACAGAACGGAACCACCTGCCAGACACGCCGGAACCACCTGCTGAACACGCCACAGCCACCTGCTCGACTCGCCGGATCCACCGGCCGGACAGGCCAATATCAACTGCTGGCTATGCCAGAACCACCTGGGGGACAGTCCGGAATCACCTGCCAGCCATGGCGGAACCACCTCTCACACGTACAAGAACCACGTGCCGGACAAGCTGGAAACACTTACTGGACAGACTGGAACCACCTGCCGGCCACGCCTGAACCACCTGCCGAGCACGATGGAACCACCTGCCGGACACGCCAAAATCAACTGCGGGGTACACCAGAAGCACTTGGAGAACTCTCCGGGATGACCTGCCGGGCATGCTGGAACCACCTCTCAGACGTACCAGAAGCACGTGGCGGACACCCCAGCACCACCTGCCGGACAGACCGCAACCACCTGCCGGACAGGCCGGAACCACCGGCTCGACCCGCCGGAACCACCGCCGGACATGCAAAATCACCTGCCGGCTACGCCAGAACCACTTGGAGAACACTCCGGAATCATCTGCCGGGCATGCCGGAACCACCTCTCAGACATGCCAGAACCACGTGCCAGTGACCCCGGAAGCACCTGCCGAGCACGCCGGAACCACCTGCTCGACTCGCCAGAACCACCTGCCGGACACGCCAAAATCACCTGCCGGCTACGCCACAACCACTCGGCAGGCACTCCGGTATCAGCTGCCGGGCATGCCGGAACCACCTCTCAGAGGTGCCAGAACCACATGCCGGAGAGACTGGAAGCAACTGCCGAACTCGCCGGAAACACCTGCTGTACATGCCGGAACCACCTGCCTGACAGTCCAAAATCATATGGGGGCTTTGCCAAAACCACTTGGTGGACACTCCAGAATCACCTGGAGGGCATGCCGGAACCACGTCGTGGACAGACTGCAAACACCTGCCGGACACGCCAGAACCACCTTCTCGCCTCGCCAGAACCACCTGCCGGACACGCCAAAATCACCTGCCGGCTACGCCACAACCAGTTGGTGAACACTTCGGAATCACCTGCCGCGCTTGCCGGAACCACCTGCCGGTCACGCCAAAATCACCTGCCGGCTACGCCAGAACCACTCAGCAGAGACTCCGGAACCACCTCCAGAACTGACCGGAATCACCTGCCGGACACGCCGGGACCACCTGCTTGACTCGCGAGAACCACCTGCCGGACATGCCAAAATCAACAGCCGGCTACTCCACAACCACTTGTCGGACACTCCAGAATCACCTGCCGGGCATGTTGGAACCACCTCTCAGAGGTGCCACAACAGCATGCTGGAGACCGCGGAAGCACCTGCTGAGAAGGCCGGAAGTTCCTGATCCACTCCACAGAACCACCTGCTGGACACGCCAAAATCACCTGCCGGCTACGCCACAACCAGTTGGTGAACACTTCGGAATCAACTGCCGGGCTTGCTGGAAGCACCTGCCGGTCACGCCAATATCACCTGCCAGCTACGCCAGAACCGCTTGGCGGACACTCCGGAAACACCTGTCGGGCCTGCCAGAACCACATCTCAGACGTGCCAGAACCATGTGCCCGAGATGCCGGAACCACACCCCGAACAGACTGAAACCACCTGCCAGACCCGCCTGAACCACCTGCCGAGCACACTGGAACCACCTGCTCGACTCGCCGGAACCACCTACCTGACACGCAAAAACCACCGGCCGGGTATGCCAGAACCACTTGGTGGTCACTCCGGAATCATCTGCCAGACATGCCAGAAGCAGCTCTCAGACACACCAGAACAACCTGCCGGAGACGCCAGAAGCACCTGCTGAGCATGCCTGAGCCACGTGCTCGATTCGCAAGAAACACCTGCCAGACACGCCAAAATCACCTGCCTGCTACACCAGAAGCACTTGGCAGACAAGCCGGAATCACGTGAAGGGCATGCCGTCACAATCTCTCAGACGTGCCAGAACCTCGTGCCGGACACCCCAGAACACCCTGCCGGACAGACCGGAACCACCTGCCGGACACGCCGGAACAACCGGCGCGACTCGCCGGAACCACCCCCGGACATGCAAAAACACCTGCCGGCTACGCCAGAAACACTTGGCGAACACACCGGAATCACCTGCCGGGCATGTCGGAAGCACCTCTCAGACATGTCAGAACCACGTGCCAAGGACACCGGAAGCACCTGCCGAGCACGCCGGAACCACCTGCTCGACTCGCCAGAACCACCTGCCGCACACGCCAAAATCACCTGCCAGGTATGCCAGAACCACTTTGTGGACACTCCGAAATCATCTGCCGGACATGCCAGAACCAGCTCTCAGACACACCAGAACCACATGCCGGACACGCCGGAAGCTCCTGCTGAGCATGCCTGAGACACCTGCTCGACTCGCAAGAAACACCTGCCGGACACGCCAAAATCACCTGCCGAGTACGCCAGAACCACTTGGCGGACACTCCAGAATCACAGGTCGGGCATGCCGGAACCACCTCTCAGACTTGCCAGAACCATGTTCCGGACATGCCGGTACCACCTGCCGAGTATGCCGGAACCACCTGATCCACTCCCGAGGACCCCCTGCTGGACACGCCAGAATCACCTGCTGGCTACGCCAGAACCACTCGGCAGACACTCTGGAATAACCTGCCGGGCATGCCGGAACCGCCTCTTAGACATGCCAGAAGGACGTGTCGGACACGCCGGAAACACCTACCGGACAGACCGGAACCACCTGCCAGACATCCCGGAACCACCTGCCGAGCACGCCGGAGCCGCCTGCTCCTTAGGCTGGAACCACCTGCCAGACAGGCCAAAATCAACAGCTGGCTATGCGAGAACCATCTGGCGGACAGTCCGGAATCCCCTGCCAGGCATGCAGGAACCACCTCTCAGATGTAACGGAACCACGAGCCGGACACTCTGGAACCACGTCCTGTTCAGTCTGTAACCACCTACCGAGCACTCTGGAACCACCTGCTCGACTCGCACGACCCACGTGCTGGACACGCCAAAATGAACTTTCGGCTACACCAGAACCACTTACCCGACACTCCAGAATCACCTGCCTGGCATGCCAGAACCACCTCTCACATGTTCCAGAAGCACGTGCCGGACATGCCGGAACGACCTATCGGACAGAACGGAACCACCTGCCAGACACGCCGGAACCACCTGCTGAACACGCCACAGCCACCTGCTCGACTCGCCGGATCCACCGGCCGGACAGGCCAATATCAACTGCTGGCTATGCCAGAACCACCTGGGGGACAGTCCGGAATCACCTGCCAGCCATGGCGGAACCACCTCTCAGACGTACAAGAACCACGTGCCGGACAAGCTGGAAACACTTACTGGACAGACTGGAACCACCTGCCGGCCACGCCTGAACCACCTGCCGAGCACGACGGAACCACGTGCTGGACACGCCAGAATCACCTGCGGGGTACACCAGAACCACTTGGAGAACTCTCCGGGATGACCTGCCGGGCATGCTGGAACCACCTCTCAGACGTACCAGAAGCACGTGGCGGACACCCCAGCACCACCTGCCGGACAGACCGCAACCACCTGCCGGACACGCCGCAACCATCGGCTCGACCCGCCAGAGCCACCGCCGGACATGCAAACTCACCTGCCGGCTACGCCAGAACCACTTGGCGAACTCTCCGGAATCACCTGCCGGGCATGCCGGAACCACCTCTCAGACATGCCAGAACCACGTGCCAATGACCCCGGAAGCACCTGCCGAGTACGCCGGAACCACCTGCTCGACTCGCCAGAACCACCTGCCGGACACGCCAAAATCACCTGCCGGCTACGCCACAACCACTCGGCAGGCACTCCGGTATCAGCTGCCGGGCATGCCGGAACCACCTCTCAGAGGTGCCAGAACCACATGCCGGAGAGACTGGAAGCAACTGCCGAACTCGCCGGAAACACCTGCTGGACATGCCGGAACCACCTGCCTGACAGTCCAAAATCATATGCCGGCTATGCCAAAACTACTTGGTGGATGCTCCAGAATCACCTGGAGGGCATGCCGGAACCACGTCATGGACAGACTGCAAACACCTGCCGGACACGCCAGAACCACCTTCTCGACTCGCCAGAACCACCTGCCGGACACGCCAAAATCACCTGCCGGCTACGCCACAACCAGTTGGTGAACACTTCGGAATCACCTGACGCGCTTGCCAGAACCACCTGCCGGTCACGCCAAAATCACCTGCCGGCTACGCCAGAACCGCTCGGCAGAGACTTCGGAACCACTTCTAGGACAGACAGGAATCACCTGCCGGACACGCCGGAACCACTCGGCAGAGACTCCGGAACCACCTCCAGGACACACCAGAATCACCTGCCGGACACGCCGGAACCACCTGCTCGACTCGCCAGAACCACCTGCCGCACACGCCAAAATCACCTGCCAGGTATGCCAGAACCACTTTGTGGACACTCCGAAATCATCTGCCGGACATGCCAGAACCAGCTCTCAGACACACCAGAACCACAAGCCGGACACGCCGGAAACACCTACCGGACAGACCGGAACCACCTGCCAGACATCCCGGAACCACCTGCCGAGCACACTGGAGCCGCCTGCTCGATAGGCCGGAACCACCTGCCAGACAGGCCAAAATCAACAGCTGGCTATGCTAGAACCACCTGGCGGACAGTCCAAAATCACCTGCCTGGCATGCAGGAACCACCTCTCAGACGTAACAGAACCACGTTCCGGACACGCTGGAACCACATCCTGGACAGACTGGAACCACCTGTCGAGCTCGACGGAACCACCTGCTCGACTGGCAGGACAATAGTGTAGGACACGCCAAAAGGAACTGCCGGCTACACCAGAACCACTTAACCGACACTCCAGAATCACCTGCCTGGCATGCCAGAACCACCTCTCAGACGTGCCAGTATCACGTGCCGAACATGCCGGGACGACCTACGGGACAGACCGGAACCACCTGCCTGACATGCCGGAACCACCTGCCGAGCACGCCAGAGCCACCTGCTCCCCTTGCCGGAACCACCTGCCAGACAGGTCAAAATCAACAGCTGGCTGTGCGAGAACCACCTGGGGGACAGTCCGGAATCACCTGCCAGCCATGGCGGAACCACCTCTCAGACGTACCAGAATCACGTGCCGGACAATCTTGAAACACGCACTGGACAGACTGGAACCACCTGCCGGCCAAGCCTGAACCACCTGCAGAGCACGACGGAACCACCTGCCGGACACGCCAAAATCACCTGCCGGCTACGCCACAACCAGTTGGTGAACACTTCGGAATCACCTGCCGCGCTTGCCGGAACCACCTGCCGGTCACGCCAAAATCACCTGCCGGCTACGCCAGAACCACTCGGCAGAGACTCCGGAAGCACCTCCAGGACAGACCGGAATCACCTGCCAGACACGCTGGAACCACCTGCTCGACTCGCCAGAACCACCTGCCGGACACGCCAAAATCACATGCCGGCTACGCCACAACCAGTTGGTGAACACTTCGGAATCAACTGCCGGGCTTGCTGGAAGCACCTGCCGGTCACGCCAATATCACCTGCCAGCTACGCCAGAACCGCTTGGCGGACACTCCGGAAACACCTGTCGGGCCTGCCAGAACCACATCTCAGACGTGCCAGAACCATGTGCCCGAGATGCCGGAACCACACCCCGAACAGACTGAAACCACCTGCCAGACGCGCCTGAACCACCTGCCGAGCACACTGGAACCACCTGCTCGACTCGCCGGAACCACCTACCTGACACGCAAAAACCACCGGCCGGGTATGCCAGAACCACTTGGTGGTCACTCCGGAATCATCTGCCAGACATGCCAGAAGCAGCTCTCAGACACACCAGAACAACCTGCCGGAGACGCCAGAAGCACCTGCTGAGCATGCCTGAGCCACCTGCTCGACTCGCAAGAGACACCTGCCAGACACGACAAAATCACCTGCCTGCTACACCAGAAGCACTTGGCAGACAAGCCGGAATCACGTGAAGGGCATGCAGTCACAATCTCTCAGACGTGCCAGAACCTCGTGCCGGACACCCCAGAACACCCTGCCGGACAGACCGGAACCACCTGCCGGACACGCCGGAACCACCGGCGCGACTCGCCGGAACCACCCCCGGACATGCAAAATCACCTGCCGGCTACGCCAGAAACACTTGGCGAACACACCGGAATCACCTGCCGGGCATGTCGGAAGCACCTCTCAGACATGTCAGAACCACGTGCCAAGGACACCGGAAGCACCTGCCGAGCACGCCGGAACCACCTGCTCGACTCGCCAGAACCACCTGCCGCACACGCCAAAATCAGATGCCAGGTATGCCAGAACCACTTTGAGGACACTCCGAAATCATCTGCCGGACATGCCAGAACCAGCTCTCAGACACACCAGAACCACATGCCGGACACGCCGGAAGCTCCTGCTGAGCATGCCTGAGCCACCTGCTCGACTCGCAAGAAACACCTGCCGGACACGCCAAAATCACCTGCCGAGTACGCCAGAACCACTTGGCGGACACTCCGGAATCACAGGTCGGGCATGCCGGAACCACCTCTCAGACTTGCCAGAACCATGGTCCGGACACGCCGGTACCACCTGCCGAGTATGCCGGAACCACCTGATCCACTCCCGAGGACCACCTGCTGGACACGCCAAAATCACCTGCTGGCTACGCCAGAAGCACTCGGCAGACACTCCGGAATAACCTGCCGGGCATGCCGGAACCAACTCTTAGACATGCCAGAAGGACGTGTCGGACACGCCGGAAACACCTACCGGACAGACCGGAACCACCTGCCAGACATCCCGGAACCACTTGCTGAGCACGCTGGAGCCGCCTGCTCGATAGGCCGGAACCACCTGCCAGACAGGCCAAAATCAACAGCTGGCTATGCTAGAACCACCTGGGGGACAGTCCAGAATCACCTGCCAGCCATGGCGGAACCACCTCTCAGACGTACCAGAACCACGTGCCGGACAATCTGGAAACACGTACTGGACAGGTTGGAACCACCTGCTGGCCACGCCTTAACCACCTGCCGAGCACGACGGAACCACCTGCCGGACACGCCAAAATCACCTGCGGGCTACTCCACAACCACTTGGAGGACTCTCCGGGATGACCTGCCGGGCATGCTGGAACCACCTCTCAGACGCTCCAGAACCATGTGGCAGAGAGTCCAGAATCACCTGTTGGGCATGTGGAACCACCTCTGAGACGTACCAGAACCACCTGCCGGACACGCCAAAATCACCTGCCGGCTACGCCAGAACCACTTGGCGGACACTCCGGAATCACCTGCCGGGCATGCCAGCACAACCTCTCAGAAGTGCCAGAAGCACGTGCCGGACAGGCCGGAACCATCTCCCGGACAGACTGGAACCACAGGAAACACTCGCCGGAACCACCTGCTTGACTCACCGGTCCCACCTGCAGGACAGACCAAAGTCACCTGCCCGCTACACCAGAACCACTTGGGGGACAAGCCGGAATCACGTGAAGGGCATGCCGGCACAACCTCACAGACGTGAAAGAACCTCCTGCCGGACACCTCAGAACCACCTGCCAGACAAACTGCAACCACCTGCCGGACACGCGGGAACCACAGGCTCGACCCGCCGGAACCACTGCCAGACATGCAAAATCACCTGCCGGCTACACCAGAACCACTTGGCAAACACTCTGAAATCACCTGCCGGGCATGCCGGAACCACCTGCTCGACACTCCAGAACCACCTGCCAGTCATGCAAAAATCACCTGCCGGCTTCGCCACAACCAGTTGGTGAACACTTCCCCATCACCTGCCGGGCTTGCTGGAACCACCTGCCGGTCATGTCAAAATCACCTGCCAACTACGCCAGAACCACTTGTCGACACTGCGGAAACACCTGTCGGGCCTGCCAGAACTACATCTCAGACGTGCCAGAACCTTGTGCGTGTGATGCCGGAACCACACCCCGAACAGACGGAGACCACCTGCCAGACCCGCCTGAACCACCTGCCGAGCACGCCGGAGCCACCTGTTCGACTCACCGGAAGCACCTGCCAGACAGGCCAAAATCAACAGCTGGCTATGCGAGAACCATCTGGCGGACAGTCCGGAATCACCTGCCTGGCATGCAGGAACCACCTCTCAGATGTAACGGAACCACGAGCCGGACACGCTGGAACCACGTCCTGGACAGACTGGAACCACCTGCCGAGCACTCCGGAACCACCTGCTCGACTCGCACGACCCACGTGCTGGACACGCCAAAATGAACTTTCGGCTACACCAGAACCACTTACCCGACACTCCAGAATCACCTGCCTGGCATGCCAGAACCACCTCTCACACGTTCCAGAAGCACGTGGCGGACATGCCGGAACGACCGATCGGACAGAACGGAACCACCTGCCAGACACGCCGGAACCACCTGCTGAACACGCCACAGCCACCTGCTCGACTCGCCGGATCCACCGGCCGGACAGGCCAATATCAACTGCTGGCTATGCCAGAACCACCTGGGGGACAGTCCGGAATCACCTGCCAGCCATGGCGGAACCACCTCTCACACGTACAAGAACCACGTGCCGGACAAGCTGGAAACACTTACTGGACAGACTGGAACCACCTGCCGGCCACGCCTGAACCACCTGCCGAGCACGATGGAACCACCTGCCGGACACGCCAAAATCAACTGCGGGGTACACCAGAACCACTTGGAGAACTCTCCGGGATGACCTGCCGGGCATGCTGGAACCACCTCTCAGACGTACCAGAAGCACGTGGCGGACACCCCAGCACCACCTGCCGGACAGACCGCAACCACCTGCCGGACAGGCCGGAACCACCGGCTCGACCCGCCGGAACCACCGCCGGACATGCAAAATCACCTGCCGGCTACGCCAGAACCACTTGGAGAACACTCCGGAATCATCTGCCGGGCATGCCGGAACCACCTCTCAGACATGCCAGAACCACGTGCCAGTGACCCCGGAAGCACCTGCCGAGCACGCCGGAACCACCTGCTCGACTCGCCAGAACCACCTGCCGGACACGCCAAAATCACCTGCCGGCTACGCCACAACCACTCGGCAGGCACTCCGGTATCAGCTGCCGGGCATGCCGGAACCACCTCTCAGAGGTGCCAGAACCACATGCCGGAGAGACTGGAAGCAACTGCCGAACTCGCCGGAAACACCTGCTGTACATGCCGGAACCACCTGCCTGACAGTCCAAATTCATATGGGGGCTTTGCCAAAACCACTTGGTGGACACTCCAGAATCACCTGGAGGGCATGCCGGAACCACGTCGTGGACAGACTGCAAACACCTGCCGGACACGCCAGAACCACCTTCTCGACTCGCCAGAACCACCTGCCGGACACGCCAAAATCACCTGCCGGCTACGCCACAACCAGTTGGTGAACACTTCGGAATCACCTGCCGCGCTTGCCGGAACCACCTGCCGGTCACGCCAAAATCACCTGCCGGCTACGCCAGAACCACTCAGCAGAGACTCCGGAACCACCTCCAGAACTGACCGGAATCACCTGCCGGACACGCCGGGACCACCTGCTTGACTCGCGAGAACCACCTGCCGGACATGCCAAAATCAACAGCCGGCTACTCCACAACCACTTGTCGGACACTCCAGAATCACCTGCCGGGCATGTTGGAACCACCTCTCAGAGGTGCCACAACAGCATGCTGGAGACCGCGGAAGCACCTGCTGAGAAGGCCGGAAGTTCCTGATCCACTCCACAGAACCACCTGCTGGACACGCCAAAATCACCTGCCGGCTACGCCACAACCAGTTGGTGAACACTTCGGAATCAACTGCCGGGCTTGCTGGAAGCACCTGCCGGTCACGCCAATATCACCTGCCAGCTACGCCAGAACCGCTTGGCGGACACTCCGGAAACACCTGTCGGGCCTGCCAGAACCACATCTCAGACGTGCCAGAACCATGTGCCCGAGATGCCGGAACCACACCCCGAACAGACTGAAACCACCTGCCAGACCCGCCTGAACCACCTGCCGAGCACACTGGAACCACCTGCTCGACTCGCCGGAACCACCTACCTGACACGCAAAAACCACCGGCCGGGTATGCCAGAACCACTTGGTGGTCACTCCGGAATCATCTGCCAGACATGCCAGAAGCAGCTCTCAGACACACCAGAACAACCTGCCGGAGACGCCAGAAGCACCTGCTGAGCATGCCTGAGCCACGTGCTCGATTCGCAAGAAACACCTGCCAGACACGCCAAAATCACCTGCCTGCTACACCAGAAGCACTTGGCAGACAAGCCGGAATCACGTGAAGGGCATGCCGTCACAATCTCTCAGACGTGCCAGAACCTCGTGCCGGACACCCCAGAACACCCTGCCGGACAGACCGGAACCACCTGCCGGACACGCCGGAACAACCGGCGCGACTCGCCGGAACCACCCCCGGACATGCAAAAACACCTGCCGGCTACGCCAGAAACACTTGGCGAACACACCGGAATCACCTGCCGGGCATGTCGGAAGCACCTCTCAGACATGTCAGAACCACGTGCCAAGGACACCGGAAGCACCTGCCGAGCACGCCGGAACCACCTGCTCGACTCGCCAGAACCACCTGCCGCACACGCCAAAATCACCTGCCAGGTATGCCAGAACCACTTTGTGGACACTCCGAAATCATCTGCCGGACATGCCAGAACCAGCTCTCAGACACACCAGAACCACATGCCGGACACGCCGGAAGCTCCTGCTGAGCATGCCTGAGACACCTGCTCGACTCGCAAGAAACACCTGCCGGACACGCCAAAATCACCTGCCGAGTACGCCAGAACCACTTGGCGGACACTCCAGAATCACAGGTCGGGCATGCCGGAACCACCTCTCAGACTTGCCAGAACCATGTTCCGGACATGCCGGTACCACCTGCCGAGTATGCCGGAACCACCTGATCCACTCCCGAGGACCCCCTGCTGGACACGCCAGAATCACCTGCTGGCTACGCCAGAACCACTCGGCAGACACTCTGGAATAACCTGCCGGGCATGCCGGAACCGCCTCTTAGACATGCCAGAAGGACGTGTCGGACACGCCGGAAACACCTACCGGACAGACCGGAACCAACTGCCAGACATCCCGGAACCACCTGCCGAGCACGCCGGAGCCGCCTGCTCCTTAGGCTGGAACCACCTGCCAGACAGGCCAAAATCAACAGCTGGCTATGCGAGAACCATCTGGCGGACAGTCCGGAATCCCCTGCCAGGCATGCAGGAACCACCTCTCAGATGTAACGGAACCACGAGCCGGACACTCTGGAACCACGTCCTGTTCAGTCTGTAACCACCTACCGAGCACTCTGGAACCACCTGCTCGACTCGCACGACCCACGTGCTGGACACGCCAAAATGAACTTTCGGCTACACCAGAACCACTTACCCGACACTCCAGAATCACCTGCCTGGCATGCCAGAACCACCTCTCACACGTTCCAGAAGCACGTGCCGGACATGCCGGAACGACCTATCGGACAGAACGGAACCACCTGCCAGACACGCCGGAACCACCTGCTGAACACGCCACAGCCACCTGCTCGACTCGCCGGATCCACCGGCCGGACAGGCCAATATCAACTGCTGGCTATGCCAGAACCACCGGGGGGACAGTCCGGAATCACCTGCCAGCCATGGCGGAACCACCTCTCAGACGTACAAGAACCACGTGCCGGACAAGCTGGAAACACTTACTGGACAGACTGGAACCACCTGCCGGCCACGCCTGAACCACCTGCCGAGCACGACGGAACCACCTGCTGGACACGCGAGAATCACCTGCGGGGTACACCAGAACCACTTGGAGAACTCTCCGGGATGACCTGCCGGGCATGCTGGAACCACCTCTCAGACGTACCAGAAGCACGTGGCGGACACCCCAGCACCACCTGCCGGACAGACCGCAACCACCTGCCGGACACGCCGCAACCATCGGCTCGACCCGCCGGAGCCACCGCCAGACATGCAAACTCACCTGCCAGCTACGCCAGAACCACTTGGCGAACTCTCCGGAATCACCTGCCGGGCATGCCGGAACCACCTCTCAGACATGCCAGAACCACGTGCCAATGACCCCGGAAGCACCTGCCGAGCACGCCGGAACCACCTGCTCGACTCGCCAGAACCACCTGCCGGACACGCCAAAATCACCTGCCGGCTACGCCACAACCACTCGGCAGGCACTCCGGTATCAGCTGCCGGGCATGCCGGAACCACCTCTCAGAGGTGCCAGAACCACATGCCGGAGAGACTGGAAGCAAGTGCCAAGCTCGCCGGACACACCTGCTGGACATGCCGGAACCACCTGCCTGACAGTCCAAAATCATATGCCGGCTATGCCAAAACCACTTGGTGGACACTCCAGAATCACCTGGAGGGCATGCCGGAACCACGTAATGGACAGACTGCAAACACCTGCCGGACACGCCGGAACCACCTTCTCGACTCGCCAGAACCACCTGCCGGACACGCCAAAATCACCTGCCGGCTACGCCAGAACCACTCAGCAGAGACTCCGGAACCACGTCCAGGACAGACCGGAATCACCTGCCGGACACGCCGGGACCACCTGCTTGACTCGCCAGAACCACCTGCCGGACACGCCAAAATCACCAGCCGGCTACTCCACAACCACTTGTCGGACACTCCAGAATCACCTGCCGGGCATGTTGGAACCACCTCTCAGAGGTGCCTCAACAACATGCTGGAGACTGCGGAAGCACCTGCTGAGAAGGCCGGAAGTTCCTGATCCACTCCACAGAACCACCTGCTGGACACGCCAAAATCACCTGCCGGCTACGCCACAACCAGTTGGTGAACACTTCGGAATCAACTGCCGGGCTTGCTGGAAGCACCTGCCGGTCACGCCAATATCACCTGCCGGCTACGCCACAACCACTCGGCAGGCACTCCGGTATCAGCTGCCGGGCATGCCGGAACCACCTCTCAGAGGTGCCAGAACCACATGCCGGAGAGACTGGAAGCAACTGCCGAACTCGCCGGAAACACCTGCTGGACATGCCGGAACCACCTGCCTGACAGTCCAAAATCATATGCCGGCTATGCCAAAACTACTTGGTGGATGCTCCAGAATCACCTGGAGGGCATGCCGGAACCACGTCATGGACAGACTGCAAACACCTGCCGGACACGCCAGAACCACCTTCTCGACTCTCCAGAACCACCTGCCGGACACGCCAAAATCACCTGCCGGCTACGCCACAACCAGTTGGTGAACACTTCGGAATCACCTGCCGCGCTTGCCGGAACCACCTGCCGGTCACGCCAAAATCACCTGCTGGCTACGCCAGAACCACTCGGCAGAGACTCCGGAACCACCTCCAGGACAGACCGGAATCACCTGCCGCACACGCCGGAACCACCTGCTCGACTCGCCAGAACCACCTGCCGGACACGCCAAAATCACCTGCCGGCTACGCCAGAAGCACTCGGCAGAGACTCCGGAACCACCTCCAGGACAGACCTTAATCACCTGCCGGACACGCCGGAACCACCTGCTCGACTCGCCAGAACCACCTGCCGGACACGCCAAAATCACCTGCCGGCTACGCCACAACCAGTTGGTGAACACTTCGGAATCAACTACCGGGCTTGCTGGAAGCACCTGCCGGTCACGCCAATATCACCTGCCAGCTACGCCAGAACCGCTTGGCCGACACTGCGGAAACACCTGTCGGGCCTGATAGAACCACATCTCAGACGTGCCAGAACCATGTGCCCGAGATGCCGGAACCGCACCCCGAACAGACTGAAACCACCTGCCAGACCCGCCTGAACCACCTGCCGAACACACTGGAACCACCTGCTCGACTCGCCGGAACCACCTACCTGACACGCAAGAACCACCGGCCGGGTATGCCAGAACCACTTGGTGGTCACTCCGGAATCATCTGCCAGACATGCCAGAAGCAGCTCTCAGACACACCAGAACAACCTGCCGGAGACACCAGAAGCACCTGCTGAGCATGCCTGAGCCACCTGCTCGACTCGCAAGAAACACCTGCCACACACGCCAAAATCACCTGCCTGCTACACCAGAAGCACTTGGCAGACAAGCCGGAATCACGTGAAGGGCATGCCGTCACAATCTCTCAGACGTGCCAGAACCTCGTGCCGGACACCCCAGAACACCCTGCCGGACAGACCGGAACAACCTGCCGGACACGCCGGAACCACCGGCGCGACTCGCCGGAACCACCCCCGGACATGCAAAATCACCTGCCGGCTACGCCAGAAACACTTGGCGAACACACCGGAATCACATGCCGGGCATGTCGGAAGCACCTCTCAGACATGTCAGAACCACGTGCCAAGGACACCGGAAGCACCTGCCGAGCATGCCGGAACCACCTGCTCGACTCGCCAGAACCACCTGCCAGTCATGCAAAAATCACCTGCCGGCTTCGCCACAACCAGTTGGTGAACACTTCCCCATCACCTGCCGGGCTTGCTGGAACCACCTGCCGGTCATGTCAAAATCACCTGCCAACTACGCCAGAACCACTTGTCGACACTGCGGAAACACCTGTCGGGCCGGCCAGAACTACATCTCAGACGTGCCAGAACCTTGTGCGTGTGATGCCGGAACCACACCCCGAACAGACGGAGACCACCTGCCGGACCTGCCTGAACCACCTGCCGAGCACGCCGGAGCCACCTGTTCGACTCACCAGAAGCAACTGCCAGACAGGCCAAAATCAACAGCTGGCTATGCGAGAACCATCTGGCGGACAGTCCGGAATCACCTGCCGGGCATGCAGGAACCACCTCTCAGATGTAATGGAACCACGAGCCGGACACGCTGGAACCACGTCCTGCACAGACTGGAACCACCTGCCGAGCACTCCGGAACCACCTGCTCGACTCGCACGACCCACGTGCTGGACACGCCAAAATGAACTTTCGGCTACACCAGAACCACTTACCCGACACTCCAGAATCACCTGCCTGGCATGCCAGAACCACCTCTCACACGTTCCAGAAGCACGTGCCGGACATGCCGGAACGACCTACGGGACAGACCGGAACCACCAGCCAGACACGCCGGAACCACCTGCTGAACACGCCACAGCCACCTGCTCGACTCGGCGGATCCACCGGCCGGACAGGCCAATATCAACTACCTGCTATGCCAGAACCACCTGGGGGACAGTCCGGAATCACCTTCCAGCCATGGCGGAACCACCTCTCAAACGTACAAGAACCACGTGCCGGACAAGCTGGAAACACTTACTGGACAGACTGGAACCACCTGCCGGCAACGCCTGAACCACCTGCCGAGCACCATGGAACCACCTGCCGGACACGCCAAAATCACCTGCGGGCTACACCAGAACCACATGGAGAACTCTCCGGGATGACCTGCCGGGCATGCTGGAACCACATCTCAGACGTACCTGAAGCACGTGGCGGACACCCCAGCACCACCTGCCGGACAGGCCGCCACCACCTGCCGGACAGGCCGGAACCACCGGCTCGACCCGCCGGAACCACCGCCGGACATGCAAAATCACCTGCCGGCTACGCCAGAACCACTTGGCGAACACTCCGGAATCACCTGCCGGGCATGCCGGAACCACCTCTCAGACATGCCAGAACCACGTGCCAATGACCCCGGAAGCACCTGCCGAGCATGCCGGAACCACCTGCTCGGCTCGCCAGAACCACCTGCCGGACACGCCAAAATCACCTGCCGGCTACGCCGCAACCACTCGGCAGGCACTCCGGTATCAGCTGCCGGGCATGCCGGAACCACCTCTCAGAGGTGCCAGAACCACATGCCGGAGAGACTGGAAGCAACTGCCGAACTCGCCGGAAACACCTGCTGGACATGCCGGAACCACCTGCCTGACAGTCCAAAATCATATGCCGGCTATGCCAAAACCACTTGGTGGACACTCCAGAATCACCTGGAGGGCATGCCGGAACCACGTCATGGACAGACTGCAAACACCTGCCGGACACGCCAGAACCACCTTCTCGACTCACCAGAACCACCTGCCGGACACGCCAAAATCACCTGCCGGCTACGCCACAACCAGTTGGTGAACACTTCGGAATCACCTGCCGCGCTTGCCGGAACCACCTGCCGGTCACGGCAAAATCACCTGCCGGCTACGCCAGAAGCACTCGGCTGAGACTCCGGAACCAACTCCAGGACAGACCGGAATCACCTGACGGACACGCCGGGACCACCTGCTTGACTCGCGAGAACCACCAGCCGGACACGCCAAAATCACCAGCCGGCTACTCCACAACCACTTGTCGGACACTCCAGAATCACCTGCCGGGCATGTTGGAACCACCTCTCAGAGGTGCCACAACAACATGCTGGAGACTTTGGAAGCACCTGCTGAGAAGGCCAGAAGTTCCTGATCCACTCCACAGAACCACCTGCTGGAAACGCCAAAATCACCTGCCGGCTACGCCACAACCAGTTGGTGAACACTTCGGAATCAACTGCCGGGCTTGCTGGAAGCACCTGCCGGTCACGCCAATATCACCTGCCAGCTACGCCACAACCGCTTGGCGGACACTCCGGAAACACCTGTCGGGCCTGCCAGAACCACATCTCAGACGTGCCAAAACCATGTGCCCGAGATGCTGGAACCACACCCCGAACAGACTGAAACCACCTGCCAGACCCGCCTGAACCACCTCCCGAGCACACTGGAACCACCTGCTCGACTCGCCGGAACCACCTACCTGACACGCAAAAACCACCGGCCGGGTATGCCAGAACCACTTGGTGGTCACTCCGGAATCATCTGCCAGACATGCCAGAAGCAGCTCTCAGACACACCAGAACAACATGCCGGAGACGCCAGCAGCACCTGCTGAGCACGCCTGAGCCACCTGCTCGACTCGCAAGAAACACCTGCCAGACACGCCAAAATCACCTGCCTGCTACACCAGAAGCACTTGGCATACAAGCCGGAATCACGTGAAGGGCATGCCGTCACAATCTCTCAGACGTGCCAGAACCTCGTGCCGGACACCCCAGAACACCCTGACGGACAGACCGGAACCACCTGCCGGACACGCCGGAACCACCGGCGCGACTCGCCGGAACCACCCCCGGACATGCAAAATCACCTGCCGGCTACGCCAGAAACACTTGGCGAACACACCGGAATCAGCTGCCAGGCATGTCGGAAGCACCTCTCAGACATGTCAGAACCACGTGCCAAGGACACCGGAAGCACCTGCCGAGCACGCCGGAACCACCTGCTCGACTCGCCAGAACCACCTGCCGCACACGCCAAAATCACCTGCCAGGTATGCCAGAACCACTTTGTGGACACTCCGAAATCATCTGCCGGACATGCCAGAACCAGCTCTCAGACACACCAGAACCACATGCCGGACACGCCGGAAGCACCTGCTGAGCATGCCTGAGCCACCTGCTCGACTCGCAAGAAACACCTGCCGGACACGCCAAAATCACCTGCCGAGTACGCCAGAACCACTTGGCGGACACTCCGGAATCACAGGTCGGGCATGCCGGAACCACCTCTCAGACTTGCCAGAACCATGTTCCGGACACGCCGGTACCACCTGCCGAGTATGCCGGAACCACCTGATCCACTCCCGAGGACCACCTGCTGGACACGCCAAAATCACCTGCTGGCTACGCCAGAACCACTCGGCAGACACTCCGGAATAACCTGCCGGGCATGCCGGAACCACCTCTTAGACATGCCAGAAGGACGTGTCGGACACGCCGGAAACACCTACCGGACAGACCGGAACCACCTGCCAGACATCCCGGAACCACCTGCCGAGCACGCCGGAGCCGCCTGCTCGATAGGCCGGAACCACCTGCCAGACAGGCCAAAATCAACAGCTGGCTATGCTAGAACCACCTGGCGGACAGTCCAAAATCACCTGCCTGGCATGCAGGAACCACCTCTCAGACGTAACAGAACCACGTTCCGGACACGCTGGAACCACATCCTGGACAGACTGGAACCACCTGCCGAGCTCACCGGAACCACCTGCTCGACTGGCAGGACAATCGTGCCAGACATGCCAAAAGGAACTGCCGGCTACACCAGAACCGCTTAACCGACACTCCAGAATCACCTGCCTGGCATGCCAGAACCAACTCTCAGAGGTGCCAGAAGCACGTGCCGGACATGCCGGAACGACCTACGGGACAGACCGGAACCACCTGCCTGACATTCCGGAACCACCTGCCGAGCACGCCAGAGCCACCTGCTCCCCTTGCCGGAACCACCTGCCAGACAGGCCAAAATCAACAGCTGGCTGTGCGAGAACCATCTGGGGGACAGTCCGGAATCACCTGCCAGCAATGGCGGAACCACCTCTCAGACGTACCAGAACCACGTGCCGGACAATCTGGAAACACGTACTGGACAGACTGGAACCACCTGCCGGCCACGCCTGAACCACCTGCCGAGCACGACGGAACCACCTGCCGGACACGCCAAAATCACCTGCGGGCTACTCCACAACCACTTGGAGGACTCTCCGGGATGACCTGCCGGGCATGCTGGAACCACCTCTCAGACGCGCCAGAACCATGTGGCAGAGAGTCCGGAATCACCTGTTGGGCATGTGGAACCACCTCTGAGACGTACCAGAACCACCTGCCGGACACGCCAAAATCACCTGCCGGCTACGCCAGAACCACTTGGCGGACACTCCGGAATCAGCTGCCGGGCATGCCAGCACAACCTCTCAGAAGTGCCACAAGCACGTGCCGGACAGGCTGGAAACATATCCCGGACAGACTGGAACCACAGGAAACACTCGCCGGAACCACCTGCTTGACTCACCGGTCCCACCTGCAGGACACACCAAAATCACCTGTCCGCTACACCAGAACCACTTGGGGGACAAGCCGGAATCACGTGAAGGGCATGCCGGCACAACCTCACAGACTGCCAGAACCTCCTGCCGGACACCTCAGAACCACCTGCCAGACAGACTGCAACCACCTGCCGGACACGCGGGAACCACAGGCTCAACCCGCCGGAACCACTGCCAGACATGCAAAATCACCTGCCGGCTACACCAGAACCACTTGGCAAACACTCTGGAATCACCTGCCGGGCATGCCGGAACCACCTCTCAGACATGCCAGAACCACGTGCCAATGACACCAGAAGCACCTGCCGAGCATGCCGGAACCACCTGCTCGACTCGCCAGAACCACCTGCCAGTCATGCAAAAATCACCTGCCGGCTTCGCCACAACCAGTTGGTGAACACTTCCACATCACCTGCCGGGCTTGCTGGAACCACCTGCCGGTCATGTCAAAATCACCTGCCAACTACGCCAGAACCACTTGTCGACACTGCGGAAACACCTGTCGGGCCGGCCAGAACTACATCTCAGACGTGCCAGAACCTTGTGCGTGTGATGCCGGAACCACACCCCGAACAGACGGAGACCACCTGCCAGAAACGCCTGAACCACCTGCCGAGCACGCCGGAGCCACCTGTTCGACTCACCGGAAGCACCTGCCAGACAGGCCAAAATCAACAGCTGGCTATGCGAGAACCATCTGGCGGACAGTCCGGAATCACCTGCCGGGCATGCAGGAACCACCTCTCAGATGTAACGGAACCACGAGCCGGACACGCTGGAACCACGTCCTGGACAGACTGGAACCACCTGCCGAGCACTCCGGAACCACCTGCTCGACTCGCACGACCCACGTGCTGGACACGCCAAAATGAACTTTCGGCTACACCAGAACCACTTACCCGACACTCCAGAATCACCTGCCTGGCATGCCAGAACCACCTCTCACACGTTCCAGAAGCACGTGCCGGACATGCCGGAACGACCTACGGGACAAACCGGAACCACCAGCCAGACACGCCGGAACCACCTGCTGACCACGCCACAGCCACCTGCTCGACTCGCCGGATCCACCGGCCGGACAGGCCAATACCAACTACCTGCTATGCCAGAACCACCTGGGGGACAGTCCGGAATCACCTGCCAGCCATGGTGGAACCACCTCTCAGACGTACAAGAACCACGTGCCGGACAAGCTGGAAACACTTACTGGACAGACTGGAACCACCTGCCGGCCACGCCTGAACCACCTGCCGAGCACCATGGAACCACCTGCCGGACACGCCAAAATCACCTGCGGGCTACACCAGAGCCACATGGAGAACTCTCCGGGATGACCTGCCGGGCATGCTGGAACCACATCTCAGACGTACCAGAAGCACGTGGCGGACACCCCAGCACCACCTGCCGGACAGGCCGCCACCACCTGCCGGACAGGCCGGAACCTCCGGCTCGACCCGCCGGAACCACCGCCGGACATGCAAAATCACCTGCCGGCTACGCCAGAACCACTTGGCGAACACTCCGTAATCACCTGCCGGGCATGCCGGAACCACCTCTCAGACATGCCACAACCACGTGCCAATGACCCCGGAAGCACCTGCCGAGCATGCCGGAACCACCTGCTCGGCTCGCCAAAACCACCTGCCGGACACGCCAAAATCACCTGCCGGCTACGCCACAACCACTCGGCAGACACTCCGGTATCAGCTGCCGGGCATGCCGGAACCACCTCTCAGAGGTGCCAGAACCACATGCCGGAGAGACTGGAAGCAACTGCCGAACTCGCCGGAAACACCTGCTGGACATGCCGGAACCACCTGCCTGACAGTCCAAAATCATATGCCGGCTATGCCAAAACCACTTGGTGGACACTCCAGAATCACCTGGAGGGCATGCCGGAACCACGTCATGGACAGACTGCAAACACCTGCCGGACACGCCAGAACCACCTTCTCGACTCGCCAGAACCACCTGCCGGACACGCCAAAATCACCTGCCGGCTACGCCACAACCAGTTGGTGAACACTTCGGAATCACCTGCCGCGCTTGCCGGAACCACCTGCCGGTCACGCCAAAATCACCTGCCGGCTACGCCAGAACCACTCGGCAGAGACTCCGGAGCCACCTCCAGGACAGACCGGAATCACCTGCCGGACACGCCGGGACCACCTGCTTGACTCGCGAGAACCACCTGCCGGACACGCCAAAATCACCAGCCGGCTACTCCACAACCACTTGTCGGACACTCCAGAATCACCTGCCGGGCATGTTGGAACCACCTCTCAGAGGTGCCACAACAACATGCTGGAGACTTTGGAAGCACCTGCTGAGAAGGCCGGAAGTTCCTGATCCACTCCACAGAACCACCTGCTGGACACGCCAAAATCACCTGCCGGCTACGCCACAACCAGTTGGTGAACACTTCGGAATCAACTGCCGGGCTTGCTGGAAGCACCTGCCGGTCACGCCAATATCACCTGCCAGCTACGCCACAACCGCTTGGCGGACACTCCGGAAACACCTGTCGGGCCTGCCAGAACCACATCTCAGACGTGCCAGAACCATGTGCCCGAGATGCTGGAACCACACCCCGAACAGACTGAAACCACCTGCCAGACCCGCCTGAACCACCTCCCGAGCACACTGGAACCACCTGCTCGACTCGCCGGAACCACCTACATGACACGCAAGAACCACCGGCCGGGTATGCCAGAACCACTTGGTGGTCACTCCGGAATCATCTGCCAGACATGCCAGAAGCAGCTCTCAGACACACCAGAACAACATGCCGGAGACGCCAGCAGCACCTGCTGAGCACGCCTGAGCCACCTGCTCGACTCGCAAGAAACACCTGCCAGACACGCCAAAATCACCTGCCTGCTACACCAGAAGCACTTGGCATACAAGCCGGAATCACGTGAAGGGCATGCCGTCACAATCTCTCAGACGTGCCAGAACCTCGTGCCGGACACCCCAGAACACCCTGCCGGACAGACCGGAACCACCTGCCGGACACGCCGGAACCACCGGCGCGACTCGCCGGAACCACCCCCGGACATGCAAAATCACCTGCCGGCTACGCCAGAAACACTTGGCGAACACACCGGAATCAGCTGCCGGGCATGTCGGAAGCACCTCTCAGACATGTCAGAACCACGTGCCAAGGACACCGGAAGCACCTGCCGAGCACGCCGGAACCACCTGCTCGACTCGCCGGAACCACCTGCTCGACTCGCCAGAACCACCTGCCGCACACGCAAAAATCACCTGCCAGGTATGCCAGAACCACTTTGTGGACACTCCGAAATCATCTGCCGGACATGCCAGAACCAGCTCTCAGACACACCAGAACCACATGCCGGACACGCCGGAAGCACCTGCTGAGCATGCCTGAGCCACCTGCTCGACTCGCAAGAAACACCTGCCGGACACGCCAAAATCACCTGCCGAGTACGCCAGAACCACTTGGCGGACACTCCGGAATCACAGGTCGGGCATGCCGGAACCACCTCTCAGACTTGCCAGAACCATGTTCCGGACACGCCGGTACCACCTGCCGAGTATGCCGGAACCACCTGATCCACTCCCGAGGACCACCTGCTGGACACGCCAAAATCACCTGCTGGCTACGCCAGAACCACTCAGCAGACACTCCGGAATAACCTGCCGGGCATGCCGGAACCACCTCTTAGACATGCCAGAAGGACGTGTCGGACACGCCGGAAACACCTACCGGACAGACCGGAACCACCTGCCAGACATCCCGGAACCACCTGCCGAGCACGCCGGAGCCGCCTGCTCGATAGGCCGGAACCACCTGCCAGACAGGCCAAAATCAACAGCTGGCTATGCTAGAACCACCTGGCGGACAGTCCAAAATCACCTGCCTGGCATGCAGGAACCACCTCTCAGACGTAACAGAACCACGTTCCGGACACGCTGGAACCACATCCTGGAGAGACTGGAACCACCTGCCGAGCTCACCGGAACCACCTGCTCGACTGGCAGGACAATCGTGCCAGACATGCCAAAAGGAACTGCCGGCTACACCAGAACCGCTTAACCGACACTCCAGAATCACCTGCCTGGCATGCCAGAACCAACTCTCAGAGGTGCCAGAAGCACGTGCCGGACATGCCGGAACGACCTACGGGACAGACCGGAACCACCTGCCTGACATGCCGGAACCACCTGCCGAGCACGACGGAACCACCTGCCGGACACGCCAAAATCACCTGCGGGCTACTCCACAACCACTTGGAGGACTCTCCGGGATGACCTGCCGGGCATGCTGGAACCACCTCTCAGACGCGCCAGAACCATGTGGCAGAGAGTCCGGAATCACCTGTTGGGCATGTGGAACCACCTCTGAGACGTACCAGAACCACCTGCCGGACACGCCAAAATCACCTGCCGGCTACGCCAGAACCACTTGGCGGACACTCCGGAATCAGCTGCCGGGCATGCCAGCACAACCTCTCAGAAGTGCCAGAAGCACGTGCCGGACAGGCTGGAAACATATCCCGGACAGACTGGAACCACAGGAAACACTCGCCGGAACCACCTGCTTGACTCACCGGTCCCACCTGCAGGACACACCAAAATCACCTGTCCGCTACACCAGAACCACTTGGGGGACAAGCCGGAATCACGTGAAGGGCATGCCGGCACAACCTCACAGACTGCCAGAACCTCCTGCCGGACACCTCAGAACCACCTGCCAGACAGACTGCAACCACCTGCCGGACACGCGGGAACCACAGGCTCGACCCGCCGGAACCACTGCCAGACATGCAAAATCACCTGCCGGCTACACCAGAACCACTTGGCAAACACTCTGGAATCACCTGCCGGGCATGCCGGAACCACCTCTCAGACATGCCAGAACCACGTGCCAATGACACCAGAAGCACCTGCCGAGCATGCCGGAACCACCTGCTCGACTCGCCAGAACCACCTGCCAGTCATGCAAAAATCACCTGCCGGCTTCGCCACAACCAGTTGGTGAACACTTCCACATCACCTGCCGGGCTTGCTGGAACCACCTGCCGGTCATGTCAAAATCACCTGCCAACTACGCCAGAACCACTTGTCGACACTGCGGAAACACCTGTCGGGCCGGCCAGAACTACATCTCAGACGTGCCAGAACCTTGTGCGTGTGATGCCGGAACCACACCCCGAACAGACGGAGACCACCTGCCAGAAACGCCTGAACCACCTGCCGAGCACGCCGGAGCCACCTGTTCGACTCACCGGAAGCACCTGCCAGACAGGCCAAAATCAACAGCTGGCTATGCGAGAACCATCTGGCGGACAGTCCGGAATCACCTGCCGGGCATGCAGGAACCACCTCTCAGATGTAACGGAACCACGAGCCGGACACGCTGGAACCACGTCCTGGACAGACTGGAACCACCTGCCGAGCACTCCGGAACCACCTGCTCGACTCGCACGACCCACGTGCTGGACACGCCAAAATGAACTTTCGGCTACACCAGAACCACTTACCCGACACTCCAGAATCACCTGCCTGGCATGCCAGAACCACCTCTCACACGTTCCAGAAGCACGTGCCGGACATGCCGGAACGACCTACGGGACAGACCGGAACCACCTGCCTGACATGCCGGAACCACCTGCCGAGCACGCCAGAGCCACCTGCTCCCCTTGCCGGAACCACCTGCCAGACAGGCCAAAATCAACAGCTGGCTGTGCGAGAACCACCTGGGGGACAGTCCGGAATCACCTGCCAGCCATGGCGGAACCACCTCTCAGACGTACCAGAACCACGTGCCGGACAATCTGGAAACACGTACGGGACAGACTGGAGCCACCTGCCGGCCACGCCTGTACCACCTGCCGAGCACGACGGAACCACCTGCCGGACACGCCAAAATCACCTGCGGGCTACTCCACAACCACTTGGAGGACTCTCCGGGATGACCTGCCGGGCATGCTGGAACCACCTCTCAGACGCGCCAGAACCATGTGGCAGAGAGTCCGGAATCACCTGTTGGGCATGTGGAACCACCTCTGAGACGTACCAGAACCACCTGCCGGACACGCCAAAATCACCTGCCGGCTACGCCAGAACCACTTGGCGGACACTCCGGAATCACCTGCCGGGCATGCCAGCACAACCTCTCAGAAGTGCCAGAAGCACGTGCCGGACAGGCCGGGACCATCTCCCGGACAGACTGGAACCACAGGAAACACTCGCCGGAACCATCTGCTTGACTCACTGGTCCCACCTGCAGGACACACCAAAATCACCTGCCCGCTACACCAGAACCACTTGGGGCACAAGCCGGAATCACGTGAAGGGCATGCCGGCACAACCTCACAGACGTGCCACAACCTCCTGCCGGAGACCTCAGAACCACCTGCCAGACACACTGCAACCACCTGCCGGACACGCGGGAACCACCGGCTCGACCCGCCGGAACCACTGCCACACATGCAAAATCACCTGCCGGCTACACCAGAACCACTTGGCAAACACTCCGGAATCACCTGCTTGGCATGCCGGAACCACCTCTCAGACATGCCAGAACGACGTGCCAATGACACCAGAAGCACCTGCCGAGCATGCCGGAACCACCTGCTCGACTCGCCAGAACCACCTGCCAGTCATGCAAAAATCACCTGCCGGCTTCGCCACAACCAGTTGGTGAACACTTCCCCATCACCTGCCGGGCTTGCTGGAACCACCTGCCGGTCATGTCAAAATCACCTGCCAACTACGCCAGAACCACTTGTCGACACTGCGGAAACACCTGTCGGGCCGGCCAGAACTACATCTCAGACGTGCCAGAACCTTGTGCGTGTGATGCCGGAACCACACCCTGAACAGACGGAGACCACCTGCCGGACCCGCCTGAACCACCTGCCGAGCACGCCGGAGCCACCTGTTCGACTCACCGGAAGCACCTGCCAGACAGGCCAAAATCAACAGCTGGCTATGCGAGAACCATCTGGCGGACAGTCCGGAATCACCTGCTGGGCATGCAGGAACCACCTCTCAGATGTAACGGAACCACGAGCCGGACACGCTGGAACCACGTCCTGGACAGACTGGAACCACCTGCCGAGCACTCCGGAACCACCTGCTCGACTCGCACGACCCACGTGCTGGACACGCCAAAATGAACTTTCGGCTACACCAGAACCACTTACCCGACACTCCAGAATCACCTGCCTGGCATGCCAGAACCACCTCTCACACGTTCCAGAAGCACGTGCCGGACATGCCGGAACGACCTACGGGACAGACCGGAACCACCAGCCAGACACGCCGGAACCACCTGCTGAACACGCCACAGCCACCTGCTCGACTCGCCGGATCCACCGGCCGGACAGGCCAATATCAACTGCCTGCTATGCCAGAACCACCTGGGGGACAGTCCGGAATCACCTGCCAGCCATGGCGGAACCACCTCTCAGACCTACAAGAACCACGTGCCGGACAAGCTGGAAACACTTACTGGACAGACTGGAACCACCTGCCGGCCACGCCTGAACCACCTGCCGAGCACCATGGAACCACCTGCCGGACACGCCAAAATCACCTGCGGGCTACACCAGAACCACATGGAGAACTCTCCGTGATGACCTGCCGGGCATGCTGGAACCACATCTCAGACGTACCAGAAGCACGTGGCGGACACCCCAGCCCCACCTGCCGGACAGGCCGCAACCACCTGCCGGACAGGCCGGAACCACCGGCTCGACCCGCCGGAACCACCGCCGGACATGCAAAATCACCTGCCTGCTACGCCAGAACCACTTGGCGAACACTCCGGAATCACCTGCCGGGCATGCCGGAACCACCTCTCAGACATGCCACAACCACGTGCCAATGACCCCGGAAGCACCTGCCGAGCATGCCGGAACCACCTGCTCGGCTCGCCAGAACCACCTGCCGGACACGCCAAAATCACCTGCCGGCTACGCCACAACCACTCGGCAGACACTCCGGTATCAGCTGCCGGGCATGCCGGAACCACCTCTCAGAGGTGCCAGAACCACATGCCGGAGAGACTGGAAGCAACTGCCGAACTCGCCGGAAACACCTGCTGGACATGCCGGAACCACCTGCCTGACAGTCCAAAATCATATGCCGGCTATGCCAAAACCACTTGGTGGACACTCCAGAATCACCTGGAGGGCATGCCGGAACCACGTCATGGACAGACTGCAAACACCTGCCGGACACGCCAGAACCACCTTCTCGACTCGCCAGAACCACCTGCCGGACACGCCAAAATCACCAGCCGGCTACGCCACAACCAGTTGGTGAACACTTCGGAATCACCTGCCGCGCTTGCCGGAACCACCTGCCGGTCACGCCAAAATCACCTGCCGGCTACGCCAGAAGCACTCGGCTGAGACTCCGGAACCAACTCCAGGACAGACCGGAATCACCTGCCGGACACGCCGGAACCACCTGCTCGACTCGCCAGAACCACCTGCCGGACACGCCAAAATCACCTGCCGGCTATGCCAGAACCACTCGGCAGAGACTCCGGAGCCACCTCCAGGACAGACCGGAATCAGCTGCCGGACACGCCGGGACCACCTGCTTGACTCGCGAGAACCACCTGCCGGACACGCCAAAATCACCAGCCGGCTACTCCACAACCACTTGTCGGACACTCCAGAATCACCTGCCGGGCATGTTGGAACCACCTCTCAGAGGTGCCACAACAAAATGCTGGAGACCGCGGAAGCACCTGCTGAGAAGGCCGGAAGTTCCTGATCCACTCCACAGAACCACCTGCTGGACACGCCAAAATCACCTGCCGGCTACGCCACAACCAGTTGGTGAACACTTCGGAATCAACTGCCGGGCTTGCTGGAAGCACCTGCCGGTCACGCCAATATCACCTGCCAGCTACGCCAGAACCGCTTGGCGGACACTCCGGAAACACCTGTCGGGCCTGCCAGAACCACATCTCAGACGTGCCAGAACCATGTGCCCGAGATGCTGGAACCACACCCCGAACAGACTGAAACCACCTGCCAGACCCGCCTGAACCACCTCCCGAGCACACTGGAACCACCTGCTCGACTCGCCGGAACCACCTACCTGACACGCAAAAACCACCGGCCGGGTATGCCAGAACCACTTGGTGGTCACTCCGGAATCATCTGCCAGACATGCCAGAAGCAGCTCTCAGACACACCAGAACAACATGCCGGAGACGCCAGCAGCTCCTGCTGAGCACGCCTGAGCCACCTGCTCGACTCGCAAGAAACACCTGCCAGACACGCCAAAATCACCTGCCTGCTACACCAGAAGCACTTGGCAGACAAGCCGGAATCACGTGAAGGGCATGCCGTCACAATCTCTCAGACGTGCCAGAACCTCGTGCCGGACACCCCAGAACACCCTGCCGGACAGACCGGAACCACCTGCCGGACACGCCGGAACCACCGGCGCGACTCGCCGGAACCACCCCCGGACATGCAAAATCACCTGCCGGCTACGCCAGAAACACTTGGCGAACACACCGGAATCACCTGCCGGGCATGTCGGAAGCACCTCTCAGACATGTCAGAACCACGTGCCAAGGACACCGGAAGCACCTGCCGAGCACGCCGGAACCACCTGCTCGACTCGCCAGAACCACCTGCCGCACACGCCAAAATCACCTGCCAGGTATGCCAGAACCACTTTGTGGACACTCCGAAATCATCTGCCGGACATGCCAGAACCAGCTCTCAGACACACCAGAACCACATGCCGGACACGCCGGAAGCACCTGCTGAGCATGCCTGAGCCACCTGCTCGACTCGCAAGAAACACCTGCCGGACACGCCAAAATCACCTGCCGAGTACGCCAGAACCACTTGGCGGACACTCCGGAATCACAGGTCGGGCATGCCGGAACCACCTCTCAGACTTGCCTGAACCATGTTCCGGACACGCCGGTACCACCTGCCGAGTATGCCGGAAACACCTGATCCACTCCCGAGGACCACCTGCTGGACACGCCAAAATCACCTGCTGGCTACGCCAGAACCACTCGGCAGACACTCCGGAATAACCTGCCGGGCATGCCGGAACCACATCTTAGACATGCCAGAAGGACGTGTCGGACACGCCGGAAACACCTACCGGACAGACCGGAACCACCTGCCAGACATCCCGGAACCACCTGCCGAGCACGCCGGAGCCGCCTGCTCGATAGGCCGGAACCACCTGCCAGACAGGCCAAAATCAACAGCTGGCTATGCTAGAACCTCCTGCCGGACAGTCCAAAATCACCTGCCTGGCATGCAGGAACCACCTCTCAGACGTAACAGAACCACGTTCCGGACACGCTGGAACCACATCCTGGACAGACTGGAACCACCTGCCGAGCTCGCCGGAACCACCTGCTCAACTGGCAGGACAATCGTGCCAGACACGACAAAAGGAACTGCCGGCTACACCAGAACCACTTAACCGACACTCCAGAATCACCTGCCTGGCATGCCAGAACCACCTCTCAGACGTGCCAGAAGCACGTGCCGGACATGCCGGAACGACCTACGGGACAGACCGGAACCACCTGCCTGACATGCCCGAACCTCCTGCCGAGCACGCCAGAGCCACCTGCTCCCCTTGCCGGAACCACCTGCCAGACAGGCCAAAATCAACAGCTGGCTGCGCGAGAACCACCTGGGGGACAGTCCGGAATCACCTGCCAGCCATGGCGGAACCACCTCTCAGACGTACCAGAACCACGTGCCGGACAATCTGGAAACACGTACTGGACAGACTGGAACCACCAGCCGGCCACGCCTGAACCACCTGCCGAGCACGATGGAACCACCTGCCGGACACGCCAAAATCACCTGCGGGCTACTACACAACCTGTTGGAGGACTCTCCGGGATGACCTGCCGGGCATGCTGGAACCACCTCTCAGACGCGCCAGAACCATGTGTCAGAGAGTCCGGGATCACCTGTTGGGCATGTGGAACCACCTCTGAGACGTACCAGAACCACCTGCCGGACACGCCAAAATCACCTGCCGGCTACGCCAGAACCACTTGGCGGACACTCCGGAATCACCTGCCGGGCATGCCAGCACAACCTCTCAGAAGTGCCAGAAGCATCTGCCGGACAGGCCAGAACCATCTCCCTGACAGACTGGAACCACAGGAAACACTCGCCGGAACCACCTGCTTGACTCACCGGTCCCACCTGCAGGACACACCAAAATCACCTGCCCGCTACACCAGAACCACTTGGGGCACAAGCCGGAATCACGTGAAGGGCATGCCGGCACAACCTCACAGACATGCCAGAACCTCCTGCCGGACACCTCAGAACCACCTACCAGACACATTGCAACCACCTGCCGGACACGCGGGAACCACCGGCTCGACCCGCCGGAACCACTGCCACACATGCAAAATCACCTGCCGGCTACACCAGAACCACTTGGCAAACACTCCGGAATCACCTGCCGGGCATGCCGGAACCACCTCTCAGACATGCCAGAACCACGTGCCAATGACACTAGAAGCACCTGCCGAGCATGCCGGAACCACCTGCTTGACTCGCCAGAACCACCTGCCAGTCATGCAAAAATCACCTGCCGGCTTCGCCACAACCAGTTGGTGAACACTTCCCCATCACCTGCCGGGCTTGCAGGAACCACCTGCCGGTCATGTCAAAATCACCTGCCAACTACGCCAGAACCACTTGTCGACACTGCGGAAACACCTGTCGGGCCGGCCAGAACTACATCTCAGACGTGCCAGAACCTTGTGCGTGTGAGGCCGGAACCGCACCCCGAACAGACGGAGACCACCTGCCAGACCCGCCTGAACCACCTGCCGAGCACGCCGGAGCCACCTGTTCGACTCACCGGAAGCACCTGCCAGACAGGCGAAAATCAACAGCTGGCTATGCGAGAACCATCTGGCGGACAGTCCGGAATCACCTGCCGGGCATGCAGGAACCACCTCTCAGATGTAACGGAACCACGAGCCGGACACGCTGGAACCACGTCCTGGACAGACTGGAACCACCTGCCGAGCACTCCGGAACCACCTGCTCGACTCGCATGACCCACGTGCTGGACACGCCAAAATGAACTTTCGGCTACACCAGAACCACTTACCCGACACTCCAGAATCACCTGCCTGGCATGCCAGAACCACCTCTCACACGTTCCAGAAGCACGTGCCGGACATGCCGGAACGACCTATCGGACAGAACGGAACCACCTGCCAGACACGCCGGAACCACCTGCTGAACACGCCACAGCCACCTGCTCGACTCGCCGGATCCACCGGCCGGACAGGCCAATATCAACTGCCTGCTATGCCAGAACCACCTGGGGGACAGTCCGGAATCACCTGCCAGCCATGGCGGAACCACCTCTCAGACGTACAAGAACCACATGCCGGACAAGCTTGAAACACTTACTGGACAGACTGGAACCACCTGCCGGCCACGCCTGAACCACCTGCCGAGCACCATGGAACCACCTGCCGGACACGCCAAAATCACCTGCGGGCTACACCAGAACCACATGGAGAACTCTCCGGGATGACCTGCCGGGCATGCTGGAACCACATCTCAGACGTACCAGAAGCACGTGGCGGACACCCCAGCCCCACCTGCCGGACAGGCCGCAACCACCTGCCGGACAGGCCGGAACCACCGGCTCGACCCGCCGGAACCACCGCCGGACATGCAAAATCACCTGCCTGCTACGCCAGAACCACTTGGCGAACACTCCGGAATCACCTGCCGGGCATGCCAGAACCACCTCTCAGACATGCCACAACCACGTGCCAATGACCCCGGAAGCACCTGCCGAGCATGCCGGAACCACCTGCTCGGCTCGCCAGAACCACCTGCCGGACACGCCAAAATCACCTGCCGGCTACGCCACAACCACTCGGCAGACACTCCGGTATCAGCTGCCGGGCATGCCGGAACCACCTCTCAGAGGTGCCAGAACCACATGCCGGAGAGACTGGAAGCAACTGCCGAACTCGCCGGAAACACCTGCTGGACATGCCGGAACCACCTGCCTGAGAGTCCAAAATCATATGCCGGCTATGCCAAAACCACTTGGTGGACACTCCAGAATCACCTGGAGGGCATGCCGGAACCACGTCATGGACAGACTGCAAACACCTGCCGGACACGCCAGAACCACCTTCTCGACTCGCCAGAACCACCTGCCGGACACGCCAAAATCACCTGCCGGCTACGCCACAACCAGTTGGTGAACACTTCGGAATCACCTGCCGCGCTTGCCGGAACCACCTGCCGGTCACGCCAAAATCACCTGCCGGCTACGCCAGAAGCACTCGGCTGAGACTCCGGAACCAACTCCAGGACAGACCGGAATCACCTGCCGGACACGCCGGAACCACCTGCTCGACTCGCCAGAACCACCTGCCGGACACGCCAAAATCACCTGCCGGCTACGCCAGAACCACTCGGCAGAGACTCCGGAGCCACCTCCAGGACAGACCGGAATCACCTGCCGGACACGCCGGGACCACCTGCTTGACTCGCGAGAACCACCTGCCGGACACGCCAAAATCACCAGCCGGCTACTCCACAACCACTTGTCGGACACTCCAGAATCACCTGACGGGCATGTTGGAACCACCTCTCAGAGGTGCCACAACAAAATGCTGGAGACCGCGGAAGCACCTGCTGAGAAGGCCGGAAGTTCCTGATCCACTCCACAGAACCACCTGCTGGACACGCCAAAATCACCTGCCGGCTACGCCACAACCAGTTGGTGAACACTTCGGAATCAACTGCCGGGCTTGCTGGAAGCACCTGCCGGTCACGCCAATATCACCTGCCAGCTACGCCAGAACCGCTTGGCGGACACTCCGGAAACACCTGTCGGGCCTGCCAGAACCACATCTCAGACGTGCCAGAACCATGTGCCCGAGATGCTGGAACCACACCCCGAACAGACTGAAACCACCTGCCAGACCCGCCTGAACCACCTCCCGAGCACACTGGAACCACCTGCTCGACTCGCCGGAACCACCTACCTGACACGCAAAAACCACCGGCCGGGTATGCCAGAACCACTTGGTGGTCACTCCGGAATCATCTGCCAGACATGCCAGAAGCAGCTCTCAGACACACCAGAACAACATGCCGGAGACGCCAGCAGCTCCTGCTGAGCACGCCTGAGCCACCTGCTCGACTCGCAAGAAACACCTGCCAGACACGCCAAAATCACCTGCCTGCTACACCAGAAGCACTTGGCAGACAAGCCGGAATCACGTGAAGGGCATGCCGTCACAATCTCTCAGACGTGCCAGAACCTCGTGCCGGACACCCCAGAACACCCTGCCGGACAGACCGGAACCACCTGCCGGACACGCCGGAACCACCGGCGCGACTCGCCGGAACCACCCCCGGACATGCAAAATCACCTGCCGGCTACGCCAGAAACACTTGGCGAACACACCGGAATCACCTGCCGGGCATGTCGGAAGCACCTCTCAGACATGTCAGAACCACGTGCCAAGGACACCGGAAGCACCTGCCGAGCACGCCGGAACCACCTGCTCGACTCGCCAGAACCACCTGCCGCACACGCCAAAATCACCTGCCAGGTATGCCAGAACCACTTTGTGGACACTCCGAAATCATCTGCCGGACATGCCAGAACCAGCTCTCAGACACACCAGAACCACATGCCGGACACGCCGGAAGCACCTGCTGAGCATGCCTGAGCCACCTGCTCGACTCGCAAGAAACACCTGCCGGACACGCCAAAATCACCTGCCGAGTACGCCAGAACCACTTGGCGGACACTCCGGAATCACAGGTCGGGCATGCCGGAACCACCTCTCAGACTTGCCAGAACCATGTTCCGGACACGCCGGTACCACCTGCCGAGTATGCCGGAAACACCTGATCCACTCCCAAGGACCACCTGCTGGACACGCCAAAATCACCTGCTGGCTACGCCAGAACCACTCGGCAGACACTCCGGAATAACCTGCCGGGCATGCCGGAACCACCTCTTAGACATGCCAGAAGGACGTGTCGGACACGCCGGAAACACCTACCGGACAGACCGGAACCACCTGCCAGACATCCCGGAACCACCTGCCGAGCACGCCGGAGCCGCCTGCTCGATAGGCCGGAACCACCTGCCAGACAGGCCAAAATCAACAGCTGGCTATGCTAGAACCACCTGGCGGACAGTCCAAAATCACCTGCCTGGCATGCAGGAACCACCTCTCAGACGTAACAGAACCACGTTCCGGACACGCTGGAACCACATCCTGGACAGACTGGAACCACCTGCCGAGCTCGCCGGAACCACCTGCTCAACTGGCAGGACAATCGTGCCAGACACGACAAAAGGAACTGCCGGCTACACCAGAACCACTTAACCGACACTCCAGAATCACCTGCCTGGCATGCCAGAACCACCTCTCAGACGTGCCAGAAGCACGTGCCGGACATGCCGGAACGACCTACGGGACAGACCGGAACCACCTGCCTGACATGCCGGAACCTCCTGCCGAGCACGCCAGAGCCACCTGCTCCCCTTGCCGGAACCACCTGCCAGACAGGCCAAAATCAACAGCTGGCTGCGCGAGAACCACCTGGGGGACAGTCCGGAATCACCTGCCAGCCATGGCGGAACCACCTCTCAGACGTACCAGAACCACGTGCCGGACAATCTGGAAACACATACTGGACAGACTGGAACCACCAGCCGGCCACGCCTGAACCACCTGCCGAGCACGATGGAACCACCTGCCGGACACGCCAAAATCACCTGCGGGCTACTACACAACCAGTTGGAGGACTCTCCGGGATGACCTGCCGGGCATGCTGGAACCACCTCTCAGACGCGCCAGAACCATGTGTCAGAGAGTCCGGGATCACCTGTTGGGCATGTGGAACCACCTCTGAGACGTACCAGAACCACCTGCCGGACACGCCAAAATCACCTGCCGGCTACGCCAGAACCACTTGGCGGACACTCCGGAATCACCTGCCGGGCATGCCAGCACAACCTCTCAGAAGTGCCAGAAGCATCTGCCGGACAGGCCAGAACCATCTCCCTGACAGACTGGAACCACAGGAAACACTCGCCGGAACCACCTGCTTGACTCACCGGTCCCACCTGCAGGACACACCAAAATCACCTGCCCGCTACACCAGAACCACTTGGGGCACAAGCCGGAATCACGTGAAGGGCATGCCGGCACAACCTCACAGACATGCCAGAACCTCCTGCCGGACACCTCAGAACCACCTACCAGACACACTGCAACCACGTGCCGGACACGCGGGAACCACCGGCTCGACCCGCCGGAACCACTGCCACACATGCAAAATCACCTGCCGGCTACACCAGAACCACTTGGCAAACACTCTGGAATCACCTGCCGGGCATGCCGGAACCACCTCTCAGACATGCCAGAACCACGTGCCAATGACACCAGAAGCACCTGCCGAGCATGCCGGAACCACCTGCTCGACTCGCCAGAACCACCCGCCAGTCATGCAAAAATCACCTGCCGGCTTCGCCACAACCAGTTGGTGAACACTTCCCCATCACCTGCCGGGCTTGCTGGAACCACCTGCCGGTCATGTCAAAATCACCTGCCAACTACGCCAGAAGCACTTGTCGACACTGCGGAAACACCTGTCGGGCCGGCCAGAACTACATCTCATACGTGCCAGAACCTTGTGCGTGTGATGCCGGAACCACACCCCGAACAGACGGAGACCACCTGCCAGACCCGCCTGAACCACCTGCCGAGCACGCCGGAGCCACCTGTTCGACTCACCGGAAGCACCTGCCAGACAGGCCAAAATCAACAGCTGGCTATGCGAGAACCATCTGGCGGACAGTCCGGAATCACCTGCCGGGCACGCAGGAACCACCTATCAGATGTAACGGAACCACGAGCCAGACACGCTGGAACCATGTCCTGGACAGACTGGAACCACCTGCCTAGCACTCCGGAACCACCTGCTCAACTCGCACGACCCACGGGCTGGACACGCCAAAATGAACTTTCGGCTACACCAGAACCACTTACCCGACACTCCAGAATCACCTGCCTGGCATGCCATAACCACCTCTCACACGTTCCAGAAGCACGTGCCAGACATACCGGAACGACCTATCGGACAGAACGGAACCACCTGCCAGACACGCCGGAACCACCTGCTGAACACGCCACAGCCACCTGCTCGACTCCCCGGATCCACCGGCCGGACAGGCCAATATCAACTGCTGCCTATGCCAGAACCACCTGGGGGACAGTCCGGAATCACCTGCCAGCCATGGCGGAACCACCTCTCAGACGTTCAAGAACCGCGTGCCGGACAAGCTGGAAACACTTACTGGACAGACTATAACCACCTGCCATCCACGCCTGAACCACCTGCCGAGCACGATGGAACCACCTGCCGGACACGCCAAAATCACCTGCGGGCTACACCAGAACCACTTGGAGAACTCTCCGGGATGGCCTGCAGGGCATGCTGGAACCACCTCTCAGACGTACCAGAAGCACGTGGCGGACACCCCAGCACCACCTGCCGGACAGACCGCAACCACCTGCCGGACAGGCCGTAACCACCGGCTCGACCCCCCGGAACCACCGCCGGACATGCAAAATCACCTGCTGGCTACGCCAGAACCACTTGGCGAACACTCCGGAATCACCTGCCGGGCATGCCGGAACCACCTCTCAGACATGCCAGAACCACGTGCCAATGACCCCGGAAGCACCTGGCGAGCACGCCGGAACCACCTGCTCGACTCGCCAGAACCACCTGCCGGACACGCCAAAATCACCTGCCGGCTACGCCACAACCACTCGGCAGGCACTCCGGTATCAGCTGCCGGGCATGCCGGAACCACCTCTCAGAGGTGCCAGAACCACATGCCGGAGAGACTGGAAGCAACTGCCGAACTCGCCGGAAACACCTGCTGGACATGCCGGAACCACCTGCCTGACAGTCCAAAATCATATGCCGGCTATGCCAAAACCACTTGGTGGACACTCCAGAATCACCTGGAGGGCATGCCGGAACCACGTCATGGACAGACTGCAAACACCTGCCGGACACGCCAGAACCACCTTCTCGACTCGCCAGAACCACCTGCCGGACACGCCAAAATCACCTGCCGGCTACGCCACAACCACTCGGCAGAGACTCCGGAACCACCTCCAGGACAGACCGGAATCACCTGCCGGACGCGCCGGCACCACCTGCTCGACTCGCCAGAACCACCTGCCGCACACGCCAAAATCACCTGCCAGGTATGCCAGAACCACTTTGTGGACACTCCGAAATCATCTGCCGGACATGCCAGAACCAGCTCTCAGACACACCAGAACCACATGCCGGACAAGCCGGAAGCACCTGCTGAGCATGCCTGAGCCACCTGCTCGACTCGCAAGAAACACCTGCCGGACACGCCAAAATCACCTGCCGGCTACGCCACAACCTCTCGGCAGGCACTCCGGTATCATCTTACGGGCATGCCGGAACCACCTCTCAGAGGTGCCAGAACCACATGCCGGAGAGACTGGAAGCAACCGCCGAACTCGCCGGAAACACCTGCTGGACATGCAGGAACCACCTGAATGACAGTCCAAAATCATATGCCGTCTATGCCAAAACCACTTGGTGGACAATCCAGAATCACCTGGAGGGCATGCCGGAACCACGTCATGGACAGACTGCAAACCCCTGCCGGACACGCCGGAACCACCTGCTCGACTCGCCAGAACCACCTGCCGATCACGCAAAAATCACCTGCCGGCTACGCCACAACCAGTTGGTGAACACTTTGGAATCACTTGCCAGGCTTGCTGGAACCACCTGCCGGTCATGCCAAAATCACCTGCCAACTACGCCAGAACCGCTTGGCGGACACTGCGGAAACACCTGTCGGGCCGGCTGGAACCACATCTCAGACGTGCCAGAAACGTGTTCATGAGATGCTGGAACCACACCCCGAACAGACGGATGCCACCTGCCAGAACCGCCTGAACCACCTGCTGAGCACGCTGGAACCACCTGCTCGACTCACCGGTACCACCTTCCTGAGACTCCAAAATCACCTGCTGGGTATGCCAGAACCACTTGGCGGACACTCCGGAATCATCTGCCGGACATGCCGGAACCAGCTCTCAGACACACCAGAACCAAGTGCCGGAGACGCCGGAAGCACCTGCCGAGCATGCCGGAGCCACCTGCTCGACTCGCCAGGAACACCTGCCGGACACGCCAAAATCACCTGCCGGGTACGCCAGAACCACCTGGCGGACACTACGGAATCACCTGCCGCGCATGCGGGACCACCTCTCAGACGTGCCGGAAGCACGTGCCAGACACGCCGGAAACACCTACCGGACAGACCGGAACCACCTGCCAAGAACGCCGGAGCCACCTGTTCGACTCGCTGGAACCACCTGCCGGACAGGCCAATATCAACTGCTGTCTATGCCAGAACCACCTGGGGGACATTCCGGGATCACCTGCCAGCCATGGCGGAACCACCTCTCAGACGTACCAGAACCACCTGCCGGAGAAGCTGGAAACACGTCCTGGACAGACTGGAACCACGTGACGGCCATGCCTGAACCACCTGCCGAGCACGGTGGAACCACCTGCCGGACACGCCAAAATCACCTGCGGGCTATGCCAGAACCACTTGGACGACTCTCCGAAATGACCTGCCGGGCATGTTGGAACCACCTCTCAGACGTGCCAGAAGCACGTGGCGGACAGTCCGGAATCACCTGTTGGGCATACGCAACCACCTCTGAGACGTACCAGAACCACGTGCCGCGCACGCCGGAACCACCTACCGGACAGACCGGAATCAACTTTTGGGCATGCCGGAACCACCAGTCAGATGTGCCAGAAAGACGTGCCGGAGACGCTGGAAGCACCTGCCGAGCACGTCGCAACCACCTGCTCAACTCGCCTGAACCACCTGCCGGACACGCCAAAATCACCTGCCCGCTACACCAGCACCACTTCGGGGACAAGCCGGAATCACGTGAGGGGCATGCCGGCACAGCCTCTCAGACTGAACCTCGTGCCGGACACCACAGAACCACCTGCCGGAAAGACCGGAACCACCTGCCGGACACGCTGGAACCACCGGCTCGACCCGCCGGAACGACCGCTGGACATGCAAACTCACCTGCCGGCTACGCCGGAAACACTTGGCGAACACTCCGGAATCACCTGCCGGGCATGCCGGAACCACCTCTCAGATATGCCAGAACCACGTGCCAATGACCCCGGAAGCACCTGCCGAGCACGCCGGAACCACCTGCTCGACTCGCCAGAACCACCTGCCGGACACGCAAAAATCACCTGCCGGCTACGCCACAACCAGTTGGGGAACACTTCGGAATCACCTGCCGGGCTTGCTGGAACCACCTGCCGGTCATGCCAAAATCACCTGCCAACTACGCCAGTACCACTTGGCGGACACTGTGGAAACACCTGTCGGGCCGGCCGGAACCACATCTCAGACGTGCCAGAACCATGTGCATGAGATGCTGGAACCACACCCCAAACAGACGGAAAACACCTGCCAGACCCGTCTGAACAACCTGCCGAGCACGCCGGAGCCACCTACTTGACATGCCCAAATCACCAGCCGGGTATGCCAAAACCACTTGGCGGACACTCCGGAATCATCTGCCGGACATGCCGGAACCAGCTCTCAGACACACCAGAACCCCGTGCCGGAGACGCCGGAAGCACCTGCCGAGCATGCCAGAGCCACCTGCTTGACTCGCCAGAAACACCTGCTGGACACGCCAAAATCACCTGCCGGCTACGCCAGAACCCCCTGGCGGACACTCCGAAATCACCTGTCGCGCATGCCGGAACCACCTCTCAGACGTGCCGGAAGCACGTGCCGGACACGCCGGAATCACCTACCGGACAGACCGGAACCACCTGCCGAGCACGCCGGAGCCACCTGTTCGACTCGCTGGAACCACCTGCCGGACAGGCCAATATCAACTGCTGGCTATGCCAGAACCACCTGGGGGACGGTCCGGAATCGCCTGCCAGCCATGGCGGAACCACCTCTCAGACGTACCAGAACCACCTGCCGGAGAAGCTGGAAACACGTCCTGGACAGTCTGGAACCACCTGCCGGCCAAGCCTGAACCACCTGCCAAGCACAATGGAACAACCTGCCAGACACGCCAAAATCAGCTGCGTGTTATGCCAGAACCACTTGGAGGACTCTCTGGGATGACCTGCCAGGCATGCCGGAACCACCTCTCAGACGTGCCAGAACCATGTGGCGGACAGTCCGGAATCACCTGTTGGGCATGCGCAACCACCTCTGAGACGTACCAGAACCACATGCCGTGCAGGCTGGAACCACCTACCGGACAGACCGGAATCACCTTTCGGGCATGCCGGAACCACCTGTCAGATGTGCCAGAAACACGTGCCGGAGACGCCGGAAGCATCTGCCAAGCACGTTGGAACCACCTGCTCAACTCGCCTGAACCACCTGCCGGACATGCCAAAATCACCTGCCGACTATGCCAGAACCACTTGGCGAACACTCCGGAATCACTTGCCGGGCATGCAGGAACCACCTCTCAGACATGCCAGAACCCCGTGCCAATGACCCCGGAAGCACCACCCGAGCACGCCGGAACCAACTGCTCGACTCGCCAGAACCACCTGCCAATCACGCAAAAATCACCTGCCGGCTACGCCACAACCAGTTGCTGAACACTTTGGAATCACCTGCCAGGCTTGCTGGAACCACCTGCCAGTCATGCCAAAATCACCTGCCAACTACGCCAGAACCGCTTGGCGGACACTGCGGAAACACCTGTCGGGCCGGCTGGAACCACATCTCAGACGTGCCAGAAACGTGTTCATGAGATGCTGGAACCACACCCCGAACAGACGGATACCACCTGCCAGAACCGCATGAACCACCTGCTGAGCACGCCGGAAACACCTGCTCGACTCACCGGTACCACCTCCCTGACACGCCAAAATCACCTGATGGGTATGCCAGAACCACTTGGCGGACACTGCGGAATCATCTGCCGGACATGCCGGCACCAGCTCTCAGACACACCAGAACCACGTGCCAGAGACGCCGGAAGCACCTGCCGAGCATGCCGGAGCCACCTGCTCGACTCGCCAGAAACACCTGCCGGACACGCCAAAATCACCTGCCGGCTACGCCAGAACCACCTGGCGGACACTCCGAAATCACCTGTCGCGCATGCCGGAACCACCTCTCAGACGTGCCGGAAGCACGTGCCGGACACGCCGGAATCACCTACCGGACAGACCGGAACCACCTGCCGAGCACGCCGGAGCCACCTGTTCGACTCGCTGGAACCACCTGCCGGACAGGCCAATATCAACTGCTGGCTATGCCAGAACCACCTGGGGGACGGTCCGGAATCGCCTGCCAGCCATGGCGGAACCACCTCTCAGACGTACCAGAACCACCTGCCGGAGAAGCTGGAAACACGTCCTGGACAGACTGGAACCACGTGACGGCCATGCCTGAACCACCTGCCGAGCACGGCGGAACCACCTGCCGGACACGCCAAAATCACCTGCGGGCTATGCCAGAACCACTTGGACGACTCTCTGAAATGACCTGCTGGGCATGTTGGAACCACCTCTCAGACGTGCCAGAAGCACGTGGCGGACAGTCCGGAATCACCGGTTGGGCATACGCAACCACCTCTGAGACGTACCAGAACCACGTGCCGTGCACGCCGGAACCACCTACCGGACAGACCGGAATCAACTTTTGGGCATGCCGGAACCACCAGTCAGATGTGCCAGAAACACGTGCCGGAGACGCTGGAAGCACCTGCCGAGCACGTCGCACCACCTGCTCAACTCGCCTGAACCACCTGCCGGACACGCCAAAATCACCTGCCCGCTACACCAGCACCACTTCGGGGACAAGCCGGAATCACGTGAGGGGCATACCGGCACAGCCTCTCAGACTGAACCTCGTGCCGGACACCACAGAACCACCTGCCGCACAGACCGGAGCCACCTGCCGGACACGCCGGAACCACCGGCTCGACCCGCCGGAACGACCGCTGGACATGCAAAATCACCTGCCGGCTATGCCGGAAACACTTGGCGAACACTCCAGCATCACCGGCCGGGCATGCCGGAACCACCTCTCAGATATGCCAGAACCACGTGCCAATGACCCCGGAAGCACCTGCCGAGCACGCCGGAACCACCTGCTCGACTCGCCAGAACCACCTGCCAGACACGCAAAAATCACCTGCCAGCTACGCCACAACCAGTTGGGGAACACTTCGGAATCACCTGCCGGGCTTGCTGGAACCACCTGCCGGTCATGCCAAAATCACCTGCCAACTACGCCAGTACCACTTGGCGGACACTGTGGAAACACCTGTCGGGCCGGCCGGAACCACATCTCAGACGTGCCAGAACCATATGCATGAGATGCTGGAACCACACCCCAAACAGACCGAAAACACCTGCCAGACCCGTCTGAACAACCTGCCGAGCACGCCGGAGCCACCTGCTCGACTCGCCGGAACCACCTAACTGACATGCCCAAATCACCAGCCGGGTATGCCAGAACCACTTGGCGGACACTCCGGAATCATCTGCCGGACATGCCGGAAGCAGCTCTCAGACACACCAGAACCACGTGCCGGAGACGCCGGAAGCACCTGCCGAGCATGCCGGAGCCACCTGCTCGACTCGCCAGAACCACCTGCCGATCACGCAAAAATCAACTGCCGGGTACGCCAGAACCACCTGGCGGACACTACGGAATCACCTGCCGCGCATGCCAGAACCACCTCTCAGACGTGCTGGAAGCACGTGCCGGACACGCCGGAATCACCTACCGGACAGACCGGAACCACCTGCCGAGCACGCCGGAGCCACCTGTTCGACTTGCTGGAACCACCTGCCGGACAGGCCAATATTAACTGCTGGCTATGCCAGAACCACCTGGGGGACGGTCCGGAATCGCCTGCCAGCCATGGCGGAACCACCTCTCAGACGTACCAGAACCACCTGCCGGAGAAGGTGGAAACACGTCCTGGACAGTCTGGAACCACCTGCCGGCCAAGCCTGAACCACCGGCCAAGCACAACGGAACAACCTGCTAGACACGCCAAAATCACCTGCGTGTTATGCCAGAACCACTTGGAGTACTCTCTTGGATGACCTGACGGGCATGCCAGAACCACCTCTCAGACGTGCCAGAACCATGTGGCGGACAGTCCGGAATCACATGTTGGGCATGCGCAACCACCTCTGAGACGTACCAGAACCACATGCCGTGCAGGCTGGAACCACCTACCGGACAGACCGGAATCACCTTTCGGGCATGCCGGAACCACCTGTCAGATGTGCCAGAAACACGTGCCGGAGACGCCGGAAGCACCTGCCAAGCACGTTGGAACCACCTGCTCAACTCGCCTGAACCACCTGCCGGACATGCCAAAATCACCTGCCGACTATGCCAGAACCACTTGGCGAACACTCCGGAATCACTTGCCGGGCATGCAGGAACCACCTCTCAGACATGCCAGAACCCCGTGCCAATGACCCCGGAAGCAGCAGTCGAGCACGCCGGAACCACCTGCTCGACTCGCCAGAACCACCTGCCGATAACGCAAAAATCACCTGCCGGCTACGCCACAACCAGTTGGTGAGCACTTTGGAATCACTTGCCAGGCTTGCTGGAACCACCTGCCGGTCATGCCAAAATCACCTGCCAACTACGCCAGAACCGCTTGGCGGACACTGCGGAAACAACTGTCGGGCCGGCTGGAACCACATCTCAGACATGCCAGAAACGTGTTCATGAGATGCTGGAACCACACCCCGAACAGACGGATACCACCTGTCAGAACCGCCTGAACCACCTGCTGAGCACGCCGGAACCACCTGCTTGACTCACCGGTACCACCTCCCTGACACGCCAAAATCACATTCTGGGTATGCCAGAACCACTTGGCGGACACTCCGGAATCATCTGCCGGACATGCCGGAACCAGCTCTCAGACACACCAGAACCAAGTGCCGGAGACGCCGGAAGCACCTGCCGAGCATGCCGGAGCCACCTGCTCGACTCGCCAGAAACACCTGCCGGACACGCCAAAATCACCTGCCGGGTACGCCAGAACCACCTGGCGGACACTCCGGAATCACCTGTCGCGCATGCCGGAACCACCTCTCAGACGTGCCGGAAGCACGTGCCGGACACGCCGGAATCACCTACCGGACAGACCGGAACCACCTGCCGAGCACGCCGGAGCCACCTGTTCGACTCGCTGGAACCACCTGCCGGACAGGCCAATATCAACTGCTGGCTATGCCAGAACCACCTGGGGGACGGTCCGGAATCACCTGCCAGCCATGGCGGAACCACCTCTCAGACGTACCAGAACCACCTGCCGGAGAAGCTGGAAACACGTCCTGGACAGTCTGGAACCACCTGGCGGCCAAGCCTGAACCACCTGCCAAGCACAACGGAACAACCTGCCAGAAACGCCAAAATCACCTGCGTGTTATGCCAGAACCACTTTGACGACTCTCTGGGATGACCTGCCGGGCATGACGGAACCACCTCTCAGACGTGCCAGAACCATGTGGCTGACAGTCCGGAATCACCTGTTGGGCATGCGCAACCACCTCTGAGACGTACCAGAACCACATGCCGTGCAGGCTGGAACCACCTTCCGGAAAGACCGGAATCAGCTTTCGGGCATGCCGGAACCACCAGTCAGATGTGCCAGAAACACGTGCCGGAGACGCCGGAAGCACCTGCCGAGCACGTTGGGACCACCTGCTCAAATCGCCTGAACCACCTGCCGGACACGCCAAAATCACCTGCCCGCTACACCAGCACCACTTCGGTGACAAGCCGGAATCACGTGAGGGGCATGCCGGCACAGCCTCTCAGACTGAACCTCGTGCCGGACACCACAGAACCACCTGCCGCACAGACCGGAACCACCTGCCGGACACGCCGGAACCACCGGCTCGACCCGCCGGAACGACCGCTGGACATGCAAAATCACCTGCCGGCTACGCCGGAAACACTTGGCGAACACTCCGGAATCACCTGCCGGGCATGCCGGAACCACCTCTCAGACATGCCAGAACCACGTGCCAATGACCCCGGAAGCACCTGCCGAGCACGCCGGAACCACCTGCTCGACTCGCCAGAACCACCTGCCGGACACGCAAAAATCACCTGCCGGCTATGCCACAACCAGTTGGGGAACACTTCGGAATCACCTGCCGGGCTTGCTGGAACCACCTGCCGGTCATGCCAAAATCACCTGCCAACTACGCCAGTACCACTTGGCGGACACTGTGGAAACACCTGTCGGGCCGGCCGGAACCACATCTCAGACGTGCCAGAACCATGTGCATGAGATGCTGGAACCACACCCCGAACAGACGGAAAACACCTGCCAGACCCGTCTGAAAAACCTGCCGAGCACGCCGGAGCCACCTGCTCGACTCGCCGGAACCACCTACCTGACATGCCCAAATCACCAGCCGGGTATGCCAGAACCACTTGGCGGACACTCCGGAATCATCTGCCGGACATGCCGGAACCAGCTCTCAGACACACCAGAACCACGTGCCGGAGACGCCGGAAGCACCTGCCGAGCATGCCGGAGCCACCTGCTCGACTCGCGAGAAACACCTGCCGGACACGCCAAAATCAACTGCCGGCTACGCCAGAACCACCTGGCGGACACTCCAGAATCACCTGCCGCTCATGCCGGAACCACCTCTCAGACGTGACGGAAGCACGTGCCAGACACGCCGGAAACACCTACCGGACAGACCGGAACAACCTGCCAAGAACGCCGGACCAACCTGTTCGACTCGCTGGAACCACCTGCCGGACAGGCCAATATCAACTGCTGGCTATGCCAGAACCACCTGGGGGACAGTCCGGGATCACCTGCCAGCCATGGCGGAACCACTTCTCAGACGTACCAGAACCACCTGCCGGAGAAGCTGGAAACACGTCCTGGACAGACTGGAACCACGTGACGGCCATGCCTGAACCACCTGCCGAGCACGGCGGAACCACCTGCCGGACATGCCAAAATCACCTGCGGGCTACGCCAGAACCACTTGGACGAATCTCCGAAATGACCTGCCGGGCATGTTGGAACCACCTCTCAGACGTGCCAGAAGCACGTGGCGGACAGTCCGGAATCACCTGTTGGGCATACGCAACCACCTCTGACACGTACCAGAACCACGTGCCGTGCACGCCGGAACCACCTACCGGACAGACCGGAATCAACTTTTGGGCATGCCGGAACCACCAGTCAGATGAGCCAGAAACACGTGCCGGAGACGCCGGAAGCACCTGCCGAGCACGTCGCAACCACCTGCTCAAGTCGCCTGAACCACCTGCAGGAGACGTCAAAATCACCTGCCCTCTACAACAGCACCACTTCGGGGACAAGCTGGAATCACGTGAGGGGCATGCCGGCACAGCCTCTCAAACTGAACCTCGTGCCGGACACCACAGAACCACCTGCCGGACAGACCGGAACCACCTGCCGGAGACGCTGGTACCACCGGCTCGACACGCCGGAACGACCGCTGGACATGCAAAATCACCTGCCGGCTACGCCGGAAACACTTGGCGAACACTCCGGAATCACCTGCCGGGCATGCCGGAACCACCTCTCAGATATGCCAGAACCACGTGCCAATGACCCCGGAAGCACCTGCCGAGCACGCCGGAACCACCTGCTCGACTCGCCAGAACCACCTGCCGGACACGCCAAAATCACCTGCGTGTTATGCCAGAACCACTTGGACGACTCTCTGGGAAGACCTGCCGGGCATGCCGGAACCACCTCTCAGACATGCCAGAACCATGTGGCGGACAGTCCGGAATCACCTGTTGGGCATGCGCAACCACCTCTGAGACGTACCAGAACCACATGCCGTGCAGGCTGGAACCACCTACCGGAAAGACCGGAATCACCTTTCGGGCATGCTGGAACCACCTGTCAGATGTGCCAGAAACACGTGCGGGAGACGCCGGAAGCACCTGCCAAGCACGTTGGAACCACCTACTCAACTCGCCTGAACCACCTGCCGGACATGCCAAAATCACCTGCCGACTATGCCAGAACCACTTGGCGAACACTCCGGAATCACTTGCCGGGCATGCAGGAACCACCTCTCAGACATGCCAGAACCCAGTGCCAATGACCCCGGAAGCACCAGCCGAGCACGCCGGAACCACCTGCTCGACTCGCCAGAACCACCTGCCGATCACGCAAAAATCACCTGCCGGCTATGCCACAACCAGTTGGTGAACACTTTGGAATCACCTGCCAGGCTTGCTGGAACCACCTGCCAGTCATGCCAAAATCACCTGCCAACTACGCCAGAACCGCTTGGCGGACACTGCGGAAACACCTGTCTGGCCGGCTGGAACCACATCTCAGTCGTGCCAGAAACGTGTTCATGAGATGCTGGAACCACACCCCGAACAGACGGATACCACCTGCCAGAACCGCCTGAACCACCTGCTGAGCACGCCGGAACCACCTGCTCGACTCACCGGTACCACCTCCCTGACACGCCAAAATCACCTGATGGGTATGCCAGAACCACTTGGCGGACATTCCGGAATCATCTGCCGGACATGCCGGAACCAGCTCTCAGACACACCAGAACCAAGTGCCGGAGACCCCGGAAGCACCTGCCGAGCATGCCGGAGCCACCCGCCCGACTCGCCAGAAACACCTGCCGGACATGCCAAAATCACCTGCCGGGTACGCCAGAACCACCTGGCGGACACTCCGGAATCACCTGCCGCGCATGCCGGAACCACCTCTCAGACGTGCCGGAAGCACGTGCCAGACACGACGGAAACACCTACCGGACAGACCGGAACCACCTGCCGAGCACGCCGGAGCCACCTGTTCGACTCGCTGGAACCACCTGCCGGACAGGGCAATATCAACTGCTGGCTATGCCAGAACCACCTGGGGGCAGTCCGGGATCACCTGCCAGCCATGGCGGAACCACCTCTCAGACGTACCAGAACCACCTGCCGGAGAAGCTGGAAACACGTCCTGGACAGACTGGAACCACGTGACGGCCATGCCTGAACCACCTGCCGAGCATGGCGGAACCACCAGCCGGACACGCCAAAATCACCTGCGGGCTACGCCAGAACCACTTGGATGACTCTCCGAAATGACCTGCCGGGCATGTTGGAACCACCTCTCAGACGTGCCATAAGCACGTGGCGGACAGTCCGGAATCACCTGTTGGGCACACGCAACCACCTCTGACACGTACCAGATCCACGTGCCGTGCACGCAGGAACCACCTACCGGACAGACCGGAATCAACTTTTGGGCATGCCGGAACCACCATTCAGATGTGCCAGAAACACGTGCCGGAGACGCCGGAAGCACCTGCCGAGCACGTCGCAACCACCTGCTCAAGTCGCCTGAACCACCTGCCGGAGACGCCAAAATCACCTGCCCGCTACACCAGCACCACTTCGGGGACAAGCCGGAATCACGTGAGGGGCATGCCGGCACAGCCTCTCAGACTGAACCTCGTGCCGGACACCCCAGAACACCCTGCCGGACAGACCGGAACCACCTGCCGGACACGCCGGAACCACCGGCGCCACTCGCCGGAACCACCCCCGGACATGCAAAATCACCTGCCGGCTACGCCAGAAACACTTGGCGAACACACCGGAATCACCTGCCGGGCATGTCGGAAGCACCTCTCAGACATGTCAGAACCACGTACCAAGGACACCAGAAGCACCTGCCGAGCACGCCGGAACCACCGGCTCGACTCGCCAGAACCACCTGCCGGACACGCCAAAATCACCTGCCAGGTATGCCAGAACCACTTGGCGGACACCCCGGAATCACAGGTCGGGCATTCCGGAACCACCTCTCAGACTTGCCAGAACCATGTTCCGGATACGCTGGTACCACCTGCCGAGTATGCCGGAACCACCTGATCCACTCCCGAGGACAACCTGCTCGACACGCCAAAATAACCTGCTGGCTACGCAAGAAGCACTCGGCAGACTCTCCGGAATAACCTGCCGGGCATGCCGGAACCACCTCTTAGACATGCCAGAAGGACGTGTCGGACGCGCCGGAAACACCTACCGGACAGACGGGAACCACGTGCCACACATCCCGGAACCACTTGCCGAGCATGCCGGAGCCGCCTGCTCCATAGGCCGGGACCACCTGCCAGACAGGCCAAAATCAACAGCTGGCTATGCTAGAACCACCTGGCGGACAGTCCAAAATCACCTGCCGGTCATGTTGGAAGCACCTCTCAGACATGTCGCAACAACGTGCCAATGACACCGGAAGCACCTGCCGAGCATGCCGGAACCACCTGCTCGACTCGCCAGAACCACCTGCCAGTCATGCAAAAATCACCTGCCGGCTTCGCCACAACCAGTTGGTGAACACTTCCCCATCACCTGCCGGGCTTGCTGGAACCACCTGCCGGTCATGTCAAAATCACCTGCCAACTACGCCAGAACCACTTGTCGACACTGCGGAAACACCTGTCGGGCCCGCCAGAAGTACATCTCAGACGTGCCAGAACCTTGTGCGTGTGATGCCGGAACCACACCCCGAACAGACGGAGACCACCTGCCAGACCCGCCTGAACCACCTGCCGAGCACGCCGGAGCCACCTGTTCGACTCACCGGAAGCACCTGCCAGACAGGCCAAAATCAACAGCTGGCTATGCGAGAACCATCTGGCGGACAGTCCGGAATCACCTGCTGGGGATGCAGGAGCCACCTCTCAGATGACACAGAACCACGAGCCGGACACGCTGGAACCACGTCCTGGACAGACTGGAACCACCTGCCGAGCACTCCGGAACCACCTGCTCGACTCGTACGACCCACGTGCTGGACACGCCAAAATGAACTTTCGGGTACACCAGAACCACTTACCCGACACTCCTGAATCACCTGCCTGGCATGCCAGAACCACCTCTCACACGTTCCAGAAGCACGTGCCGGACATGCCGGAACGACCTATCTGACAGTACGGAACCACCTGCCAGACACGCCGGAACCACCTGCTGAACACGCCACAGCCACCTGCTCGACTCGCCGGATCCACCGGCCGGACAGGCCAATATCAACTGCTGGCTATGCCAGAACCACCTGGGGGACGGTCCGGAATCACCTGCCAGCCATGGCGGAACCACCTCTCAGAGATACCAGAACCACGTGCCGGACAAGCTGGAAACACGTACTGGACAGACTGGAACCACCTGCCGGCCACGCCTGAACCACCTGCCGAGCACGATGGAACCACCTGCCGGACACGCCAAAATCACCTGCGGGGTACACCAGAACCACTTGGAGAACTCTCCGGGATGACCTGCCGGGCATGCTGGAACCACCTCTCAGACGTACCAGAAGCACGTGGCGGACACCCCAGCACCACCTGCCGGACAGACCGCAACCACCTGAGGGAGAGGCCGGAACCACCGGCTCGACCCGCCGGAACCACCGCTGGACATGCAAAATCACCTGCCGGCTACGCCAGAACCACTTGGGGAAAACTCCGGAATCACCTGCCGGGCATGCTGGAACCACCTCTCAGACATGCCAGAACCACGTGCCAATGACCCCGTAAGCACCTGCCGAGCACGCCGGAACCACCTGCTCGACTCGCCAGAACCACCTGCCGGACACGCCGGAACCACCGGCTCGACCCGCCGGAACCACCGCCGGACATGCAAAATCACCTGCCGGCTATGCCAGAACCACTTGGCGAACACTCCGGAATCACCTGCCGGGCATGCCTGAACCACCTCTCAGACATGCCAGAACCACGTGCCAATGACCCCGGAAGCACCTGCCGAGCACGCCGGAACCACCTGCTGGACATGCCGGAACCACCTGCCTGACAGTTCAAAATCATATGCCGGCTATGCCAAAACCACTTGGTGGACACTCCAGAATCACCTGGAGGGCATGCCGCAACCACGTCATGGACAGACTGCAAACACCTGCCGGACACGCCGGAACCACCTGCTCGACTCGCCAGATCCACCTGCCGGACACGCCAAAATCACCTGCCGGCTACGCCAGAACCACTCGGCAGAGACTCCGGAACCACCTCCAGGACAGACCGGAATCACCTGCCGGACACGCCGGGACCACCTGCTTGACTCGCCAGAACCACCTGCCGGACACGCCAAAATCACCAGCCGGCTACTCCACAACCACTTGTCGGACACTCCAGAATCACCTGCCGGGCATGTTGGAGCCACCTCTCAGAGGTGCCACAACAACATGCTGGAGACTGCGGAAGCACCTGCTGAGAATGCCGGAAGTTCCTGATCCACTCCACGGAACCACCTGCTGGACATGCCAAAATCACCTGCCGGCTACGCCACAACCAGTTGATGAACACTTCGGAATCAACTGCCGGGCTTGCTGGAAGCACCTGCCGGTCACGCCAATATCACCAGCCAGCTACGCCAGAACCGCTTGGCGGACACTCCGGAAACACCTGTCGGGCCTGCCAGAACCACATCTCAGACGTGCCAGAACCATGTGCCCGAGATGCCGGAACCACACCCCGAACAGACTGAAACCACCTGCCAGACCAGCCTGAACCACCTGCCGAGCACACTGGAACCACCTGCTCGACTCGCCGGAACCACCTACCTGACACGCAAAAACCACAGGCCGGGTATGCCAGAACCACTTGGTGGTCACTCCGGAATCATCTGCCAGACATGCCAGAAACAGCTCTCAGACACACCAGAACAACCTGCCGGAGACGCCAGAAGCACCTGCTGAGCATGCCTGAGCCACCTGCTCGACTCGCAAGAAACACCTGCCAGACGCGCCAAAATCACCTGCCTGCTACACCAGAAGCACTTGGCAGACAAGCCGGAATCACGTGAAGGGCATGCCGTCACAATCTCTCAGACGTGCCAGAACCTCGTGCCGGACACCCCAGAACACCCTGCCGGACAGACCGGAACCACCTGCCGGACACGCCGGAACCACCGGCGCGACTCGCCGGAACCACTCCCGGACATGCAAAATCACCTGCCGGCTACGCCAGAAACACTTGGCGAACACACCGGAATCACCTGCCGGGCATGTTGGAAGCACCTCTCAGACATGTCAGAACCACGTGCCAAGGACACCGGAAGCACCTGCCGAGCACGCCGGAACCACCTGCTCGACTCGCCAGAACCACCTGCCGCACACGCCAAAATCACCTGCCAGGTATGCCAGAACCACTTTGTGGACACTCCGAAATCATCTTCCGGACATGCCAGAACCAGCTCTCAGACACACCAGAACCACATGCCGGACACGCCGGAAGCACCTGCTGAGCATGCCTGAGCCACCTGCTCGACTCGCAAGAAACACCTGCCGGACACGCCAAAATCACCTGCCGAGTACGCCAGAACCACTTGGCGGACACTCCGGAATCACAGGTCGGGCATGCCGGAACCACCTCTCAGACTTGCGAGAACCATGTTCCGGACACGCCGGTACCACCTGCCGAGTATGCCGGAACCACCTGATCCACTCCCGAGGACCACCTGCTGGACACGCCAAAATCACCTGCTGGCTACGCCAGAACCACTCGACAGACACTCCGGAATAACCTGCCGGGCATGCCGGAACCACCTCTTAGACATGCCAGAAGGACGTGTCGGACACGCCGGAAACACCTACCGGACAGACCGGAACCACCTGCCAGACATCCCGGAACCACTTGCCGAGCACGCCGGAGCCGCCTGCTCGATAGGCCGGAACCACCTGCCAGACAGGCCAAAATCAACAGCTGGCTATGCTAGAACAACCTGGCGGACAGTCCAAAATCACCTGCCTGGCATGCAGGAACCACCTCTCAGACGTAACAGAACCACATTCCGGAAACGCTGGAACCACATCCTGGACAGACTGGAACCACCTGCCGAGCTCACCGGAACCACCTGCTCGACTGGCAGGACAATCTTGCCGGACACGCCAAAAGGAACTGCCGGCTACACCAGAACCACTTAACCGACACTCCAGAATCACCTGCCTTGCATGCCAGGACCACCTCTCAGACGTACCAGAACCACCTGCCGGAGAAGCTGGAAACACGTCCTGGACAGTCTGGAACCACCTGCCGGCCAAGCCTGAACCACCTGCCAAGCACAATGGAACAACCTGCCAGACACGCCAAAATCAGCTGCGTGTTATGCCAGAACCACTTGGAGGACTCTCTGGGATGACCTGCCAGGCATGCCGGAACCACCTCTCAGACGTGCCAGAACCATGTGGCGGACAGTCCGGAATCACCTGTTGGGCATGCGCAACCACCTCTGAGACGTACCAGAACCACATGCCGTGCAGGCTGGAACCACCTACCGGACAGACCGGAATCACCTTTCGGGCATGCCGGAACCACCTGTCAGATGTGCCAGAAACACGTGCCGGAGACGCCGGAAGCATCTGCCAAGCACGTTGGAACCACCTGCTCAACTCGCCTGAACCACCTGCCGGACATGCCAAAATCACCTGCCGACTATGCCAGAACCACTTGGCGAACACTCCGGAATCACTTGCCGGGCATGCAGGAACCACCTCTCAGACATGCCAGAACCCCGTGCCAATGACCCCGGAAGCACCACCCGAGCACGCCGGAACCAACTGCTCGACTCGCCAGAACCACCTGCCAATCACGCAAAAATCACCTGCCGGCTACGCCACAACCAGTTGCTGAACACTTTGGAATCACCTGCCAGGCTTGCTGGAACCACCTGCCAGTCATGCCAAAATCACCTGCCAACTACGCCAGAACCGCTTGGCGGACACTGCGGAAACACCTGTCGGGCCGGCTGGAACCACATCTCAGACGTGCCAGAAACGTGTTCATGAGATGCTGGAACCACACCCCGAACAGACGGATACCACCTGCCAGAACCGCATGAACCACCTGCTGAGCACGCCGGAAACACCTGCTCGACTCACCGGTACCACCTCCCTGACACGCCAAAATCACCTGATGGGTATGCCAGAACCACTTGGCGGACACTGCGGAATCATCTGCCGGACATGCCGGCACCAGCTCTCAGACACACCAGAACCACGTGCCAGAGACGCCGGAAGCACCTGCCGAGCATGCCGGAGCCACCTGCTCGACTCGCCAGAAACACCTGCCGGACACGCCAAAATCACCTGCCGGCTACGCCAGAACCACCTGGCGGACACTCCGAAATCACCTGTCGCGCATGCCGGAACCACCTCTCAGACGTGCCGGAAGCACGTGCCGGACACGCCGGAATCACCTACCGGACAGACCGGAACCACCTGCCGAGCACGCCGGAGCCACCTGTTCGACTCGCTGGAACCACCTGCCGGACAGGCCAATATCAACTGCTGGCTATGCCAGAACCACCTGGGGGACGGTCCGGAATCGCCTGCCAGCCATGGCGGAACCACCTCTCAGACGTACCAGAACCACCTGCCGGAGAAGCTGGAAACACGTCCTGGACAGTCTGGAACCACCTGCCGGCCAAGCCTGAACCACCTGCCAAGCACAATGGAACAACCTGCCAGACACGCCAAAATCAGCTGCGTGTTATGCCAGAACCACTTGGAGGACTCTCTGGGATGACCTGCCAGGCATGCCGGAACCACCTCTCAGACGTGCCAGAACCATGTGGCGGACAGTCCGGAATCACCTGTTGGGCATGCGCAACCACCTCTGAGACGTACCAGAACCACATGCCGTGCAGGCTGGAACCACCTACCGGACAGACCGGAATCACCTTTCGGGCATGCCGGAACCACCTGTCAGATGTGCCAGAAACACGTGCCGGAGACGCCGGAAGCATCTGCCAAGCACGTTGGAACCACCTGCTCAACTCGCCTGAACCACCTGCCGGACATGCCAAAATCACCTGCCGACTATGCCAGAACCACTTGGCGAACACTCCGGAATCACTTGCCGGGCATGCAGGAACCACCTCTCAGACATGCCAGAACCCCGTGCCAATGACCCCGGAAGCACCACCCGAGCACGCCGGAACCAACTGCTCGACTCGCCAGAACCACCTGCCAATCACGCAAAAATCACCTGCCGGCTACGCCACAACCAGTTGCTGAACACTTTGGAATCACCTGCCAGGCTTGCTGGAACCACCTGCCAGTCATGCCAAAATCACCTGCCAACTACGCCAGAACCGCTTGGCGGACACTGCGGAAACACCTGTCGGGCCGGCTGGAACCACATCTCAGACGTGCCAGAAACGTGTTCATGAGATGCTGGAACCACACCCCGAACAGACGGATACCACCTGCCAGAACCGCATGAACCACCTGCTGAGCACGCCGGAAACACCTGCTCGACTCACCGGTACCACCTCCCTGACACGCCAAAATCACCTGATGGGTATGCCAGAACCACTTGGCGGACACTGCGGAATCATCTGCCGGACATGCCGGCACCAGCTCTCAGACACACCAGAACCACGTGCCAGAGACGCCGGAAGCACCTGCCGAGCATGCCGGAGCCACCTGCTCGACTCGCCAGAAACACCTGCCGGACACGCCAAAATCACCTGCCGGCTACGCCAGAACCACCTGGCGGACACTCCGAAATCACCTGTCGCGCATGCCGGAACCACCTCTCAGACGTGCCGGAAGCACGTGCCGGACACGCCGGAATCACCTACCGGACAGACCGGAACCACCTGCCGAGCACGCCGGAGCCACCTGTTCGACTCGCTGGAACCACCTGCCGGACAGGCCAATATCAACTGCTGGCTATGCCAGAACCACCTGGGGGACGGTCCGGAATCGCCTGCCAGCCATGGCGGAACCACCTCTCAGACGTACCAGAACCACCTGCCGGAGAAGCTGGAAACACGTCCTGGACAGACTGGAACCACGTGACGGCCATGCCTGAACCACCTGCCGAGCACGGCGGAACCACCTGCCGGACACGCCAAAATCACCTGCGGGCTATGCCAGAACCACTTGGACGACTCTCTGAAATGACCTGCTGGGCATGTTGGAACCACCTCTCAGACGTGCCAGAAGCACGTGGCGGACAGTCCGGAATCACCGGTTGGGCATACGCAACCACCTCTGAGACGTACCAGAACCACGTGCCGTGCACGCCGGAACCACCTACCGGACAGACCGGAATCAACTTTTGGGCATGCCGGAACCACCAGTCAGATGTGCCAGAAACACGTGCCGGAGACGCTGGAAGCACCTGCCGAGCACGTCGCACCACCTGCTCAACTCGCCTGAACCACCTGCCGGACACGCCAAAATCACCTGCCCGCTACACCAGCACCACTTCGGGGACAAGCCGGAATCACGTGAGGGGCATACCGGCACAGCCTCTCAGACTGAACCTCGTGCCGGACACCACAGAACCACCTGCCGCACAGACCGGAGCCACCTGCCGGACACGCCGGAACCACCGGCTCGACCCGCCGGAACGACCGCTGGACATGCAAAATCACCTGCCGGCTATGCCGGAAACACTTGGCGAACACTCCAGCATCACCGGCCGGGCATGCCGGAACCACCTCTCAGATATGCCAGAACCACGTGCCAATGACCCCGGAAGCACCTGCCGAGCACGCCGGAACCACCTGCTCGACTCGCCAGAACCACCTGCCAGACACGCAAAAATCACCTGCCAGCTACGCCACAACCAGTTGGGGAACACTTCGGAATCACCTGCCGGGCTTGCTGGAACCACCTGCCGGTCATGCCAAAATCACCTGCCAACTACGCCAGTACCACTTGGCGGACACTGTGGAAACACCTGTCGGGCCGGCCGGAACCACATCTCAGACGTGCCAGAACCATATGCATGAGATGCTGGAACCACACCCCAAACAGACCGAAAACACCTGCCAGACCCGTCTGAACAACCTGCCGAGCACGCCGGAGCCACCTGCTCGACTCGCCGGAACCACCTAACTGACATGCCCAAATCACCAGCCGGGTATGCCAGAACCACTTGGCGGACACTCCGGAATCATCTGCCGGACATGCCGGAAGCAGCTCTCAGACACACCAGAACCACGTGCCGGAGACGCCGGAAGCACCTGCCGAGCATGCCGGAGCCACCTGCTCGACTCGCCAGAACCACCTGCCGATCACGCAAAAATCAACTGCCGGGTACGCCAGAACCACCTGGCGGACACTACGGAATCACCTGCCGCGCATGCCAGAACCACCTCTCAGACGTGCTGGAAGCACGTGCCGGACACGCCGGAATCACCTACCGGACAGACCGGAACCACCTGCCGAGCACGCCGGAGCCACCTGTTCGACTTGCTGGAACCACCTGCCGGACAGGCCAATATTAACTGCTGGCTATGCCAGAACCACCTGGGGGACGGTCCGGAATCGCCTGCCAGCCATGGCGGAACCACCTCTCAGACGTACCAGAACCACCTGCCGGAGAAGGTGGAAACACGTCCTGGACAGTCTGGAACCACCTGCCGGCCAAGCCTGAACCACCGGCCAAGCACAACGGAACAACCTGCTAGACACGCCAAAATCACCTGCGTGTTATGCCAGAACCACTTGGAGTACTCTCTTGGATGACCTGACGGGCATGCCAGAACCACCTCTCAGACGTGCCAGAACCATGTGGCGGACAGTCCGGAATCACATGTTGGGCATGCGCAACCACCTCTGAGACGTACCAGAACCACATGCCGTGCAGGCTGGAACCACCTACCGGACAGACCGGAATCACCTTTCGGGCATGCCGGAACCACCTGTCAGATGTGCCAGAAACACGTGCCGGAGACGCCGGAAGCACCTGCCAAGCACGTTGGAACCACCTGCTCAACTCGCCTGAACCACCTGCCGGACATGCCAAAATCACCTGCCGACTATGCCAGAACCACTTGGCGAACACTCCGGAATCACTTGCCGGGCATGCAGGAACCACCTCTCAGACATGCCAGAACCCCGTGCCAATGACCCCGGAAGCAGCAGTCGAGCACGCCGGAACCACCTGCTCGACTCGCCAGAACCACCTGCCGATAACGCAAAAATCACCTGCCGGCTACGCCACAACCAGTTGGTGAGCACTTTGGAATCACTTGCCAGGCTTGCTGGAACCACCTGCCGGTCATGCCAAAATCACCTGCCAACTACGCCAGAACCGCTTGGCGGACACTGCGGAAACAACTGTCGGGCCGGCTGGAACCACATCTCAGACATGCCAGAAACGTGTTCATGAGATGCTGGAACCACACCCCGAACAGACGGATACCACCTGTCAGAACCGCCTGAACCACCTGCTGAGCACGCCGGAACCACCTGCTTGACTCACCGGTACCACCTCCCTGACACGCCAAAATCACATTCTGGGTATGCCAGAACCACTTGGCGGACACTCCGGAATCATCTGCCGGACATGCCGGAACCAGCTCTCAGACACACCAGAACCAAGTGCCGGAGACGCCGGAAGCACCTGCCGAGCATGCCGGAGCCACCTGCTCGACTCGCCAGAAACACCTGCCGGACACGCCAAAATCACCTGCCGGGTACGCCAGAACCACCTGGCGGACACTCCGGAATCACCTGTCGCGCATGCCGGAACCACCTCTCAGACGTGCCGGAAGCACGTGCCGGACACGCCGGAATCACCTACCGGACAGACCGGAACCACCTGCCGAGCACGCCGGAGCCACCTGTTCGACTCGCTGGAACCACCTGCCGGACAGGCCAATATCAACTGCTGGCTATGCCAGAACCACCTGGGGGACGGTCCGGAATCACCTGCCAGCCATGGCGGAACCACCTCTCAGACGTACCAGAACCACCTGCCGGAGAAGCTGGAAACACGTCCTGGACAGTCTGGAACCACCTGGCGGCCAAGCCTGAACCACCTGCCAAGCACAACGGAACAACCTGCCAGAAACGCCAAAATCACCTGCGTGTTATGCCAGAACCACTTTGACGACTCTCTGGGATGACCTGCCGGGCATGACGGAACCACCTCTCAGACGTGCCAGAACCATGTGGCTGACAGTCCGGAATCACCTGTTGGGCATGCGCAACCACCTCTGAGACGTACCAGAACCACATGCCGTGCAGGCTGGAACCACCTTCCGGAAAGACCGGAATCAGCTTTCGGGCATGCCGGAACCACCAGTCAGATGTGCCAGAAACACGTGCCGGAGACGCCGGAAGCACCTGCCGAGCACGTTGGGACCACCTGCTCAAATCGCCTGAACCACCTGCCGGACACGCCAAAATCACCTGCCCGCTACACCAGCACCACTTCGGTGACAAGCCGGAATCACGTGAGGGGCATGCCGGCACAGCCTCTCAGACTGAACCTCGTGCCGGACACCACAGAACCACCTGCCGCACAGACCGGAACCACCTGCCGGACACGCCGGAACCACCGGCTCGACCCGCCGGAACGACCGCTGGACATGCAAAATCACCTGCCGGCTACGCCGGAAACACTTGGCGAACACTCCGGAATCACCTGCCGGGCATGCCGGAACCACCTCTCAGACATGCCAGAACCACGTGCCAATGACCCCGGAAGCACCTGCCGAGCACGCCGGAACCACCTGCTCGACTCGCCAGAACCACCTGCCGGACACGCAAAAATCACCTGCCGGCTATGCCACAACCAGTTGGGGAACACTTCGGAATCACCTGCCGGGCTTGCTGGAACCACCTGCCGGTCATGCCAAAATCACCTGCCAACTACGCCAGTACCACTTGGCGGACACTGTGGAAACACCTGTCGGGCCGGCCGGAACCACATCTCAGACGTGCCAGAACCATGTGCATGAGATGCTGGAACCACACCCCGAACAGACGGAAAACACCTGCCAGACCCGTCTGAAAAACCTGCCGAGCACGCCGGAGCCACCTGCTCGACTCGCCGGAACCACCTACCTGACATGCCCAAATCACCAGCCGGGTATGCCAGAACCACTTGGCGGACACTCCGGAATCATCTGCCGGACATGCCGGAACCAGCTCTCAGACACACCAGAACCACGTGCCGGAGACGCCGGAAGCACCTGCCGAGCATGCCGGAGCCACCTGCTCGACTCGCGAGAAACACCTGCCGGACACGCCAAAATCAACTGCCGGCTACGCCAGAACCACCTGGCGGACACTCCAGAATCACCTGCCGCTCATGCCGGAACCACCTCTCAGACGTGACGGAAGCACGTGCCAGACACGCCGGAAACACCTACCGGACAGACCGGAACAACCTGCCAAGAACGCCGGACCAACCTGTTCGACTCGCTGGAACCACCTGCCGGACAGGCCAATATCAACTGCTGGCTATGCCAGAACCACCTGGGGGACAGTCCGGGATCACCTGCCAGCCATGGCGGAACCACTTCTCAGACGTACCAGAACCACCTGCCGGAGAAGCTGGAAACACGTCCTGGACAGACTGGAACCACGTGACGGCCATGCCTGAACCACCTGCCGAGCACGGCGGAACCACCTGCCGGACATGCCAAAATCACCTGCGGGCTACGCCAGAACCACTTGGACGAATCTCCGAAATGACCTGCCGGGCATGTTGGAACCACCTCTCAGACGTGCCAGAAGCACGTGGCGGACAGTCCGGAATCACCTGTTGGGCATACGCAACCACCTCTGACACGTACCAGAACCACGTGCCGTGCACGCCGGAACCACCTACCGGACAGACCGGAATCAACTTTTGGGCATGCCGGAACCACCAGTCAGATGAGCCAGAAACACGTGCCGGAGACGCCGGAAGCACCTGCCGAGCACGTCGCAACCACCTGCTCAAGTCGCCTGAACCACCTGCAGGAGACGTCAAAATCACCTGCCCTCTACAACAGCACCACTTCGGGGACAAGCTGGAATCACGTGAGGGGCATGCCGGCACAGCCTCTCAAACTGAACCTCGTGCCGGACACCACAGAACCACCTGCCGGACAGACCGGAACCACCTGCCGGAGACGCTGGTACCACCGGCTCGACACGCCGGAACGACCGCTGGACATGCAAAATCACCTGCCGGCTACGCCGGAAACACTTGGCGAACACTCCGGAATCACCTGCCGGGCATGCCGGAACCACCTCTCAGATATGCCAGAACCACGTGCCAATGACCCCGGAAGCACCTGCCGAGCACGCCGGAACCACCTGCTCGACTCGCCAGAACCACCTGCCGGACACGCCAAAATCACCTGCGTGTTATGCCAGAACCACTTGGACGACTCTCTGGGAAGACCTGCCGGGCATGCCGGAACCACCTCTCAGACATGCCAGAACCATGTGGCGGACAGTCCGGAATCACCTGTTGGGCATGCGCAACCACCTCTGAGACGTACCAGAACCACATGCCGTGCAGGCTGGAACCACCTACCGGAAAGACCGGAATCACCTTTCGGGCATGCTGGAACCACCTGTCAGATGTGCCAGAAACACGTGCGGGAGACGCCGGAAGCACCTGCCAAGCACGTTGGAACCACCTACTCAACTCGCCTGAACCACCTGCCGGACATGCCAAAATCACCTGCCGACTATGCCAGAACCACTTGGCGAACACTCCGGAATCACTTGCCGGGCATGCAGGAACCACCTCTCAGACATGCCAGAACCCAGTGCCAATGACCCCGGAAGCACCAGCCGAGCACGCCGGAACCACCTGCTCGACTCGCCAGAACCACCTGCCGATCACGCAAAAATCACCTGCCGGCTATGCCACAACCAGTTGGTGAACACTTTGGAATCACCTGCCAGGCTTGCTGGAACCACCTGCCAGTCATGCCAAAATCACCTGCCAACTACGCCAGAACCGCTTGGCGGACACTGCGGAAACACCTGTCTGGCCGGCTGGAACCACATCTCAGTCGTGCCAGAAACGTGTTCATGAGATGCTGGAACCACACCCCGAACAGACGGATACCACCTGCCAGAACCGCCTGAACCACCTGCTGAGCACGCCGGAACCACCTGCTCGACTCACCGGTACCACCTCCCTGACACGCCAAAATCACCTGATGGGTATGCCAGAACCACTTGGCGGACATTCCGGAATCATCTGCCGGACATGCCGGAACCAGCTCTCAGACACACCAGAACCAAGTGCCGGAGACCCCGGAAGCACCTGCCGAGCATGCCGGAGCCACCCGCCCGACTCGCCAGAAACACCTGCCGGACATGCCAAAATCACCTGCCGGGTACGCCAGAACCACCTGGCGGACACTCCGGAATCACCTGCCGCGCATGCCGGAACCACCTCTCAGACGTGCCGGAAGCACGTGCCAGACACGACGGAAACACCTACCGGACAGACCGGAACCACCTGCCGAGCACGCCGGAGCCACCTGTTCGACTCGCTGGAACCACCTGCCGGACAGGGCAATATCAACTGCTGGCTATGCCAGAACCACCTGGGGGCAGTCCGGGATCACCTGCCAGCCATGGCGGAACCACCTCTCAGACGTACCAGAACCACCTGCCGGAGAAGCTGGAAACACGTCCTGGACAGACTGGAACCACGTGACGGCCATGCCTGAACCACCTGCCGAGCATGGCGGAACCACCAGCCGGACACGCCAAAATCACCTGCGGGCTACGCCAGAACCACTTGGATGACTCTCCGAAATGACCTGCCGGGCATGTTGGAACCACCTCTCAGACGTGCCATAAGCACGTGGCGGACAGTCCGGAATCACCTGTTGGGCACACGCAACCACCTCTGACACGTACCAGATCCACGTGCCGTGCACGCAGGAACCACCTACCGGACAGACCGGAATCAACTTTTGGGCATGCCGGAACCACCATTCAGATGTGCCAGAAACACGTGCCGGAGACGCCGGAAGCACCTGCCGAGCACGTCGCAACCACCTGCTCAAGTCGCCTGAACCACCTGCCGGAGACGCCAAAATCACCTGCCCGCTACACCAGCACCACTTCGGGGACAAGCCGGAATCACGTGAGGGGCATGCCGGCACAGCCTCTCAGACTGAACCTCGTGCCGGACACCCCAGAACACCCTGCCGGACAGACCGGAACCACCTGCCGGACACGCCGGAACCACCGGCGCCACTCGCCGGAACCACCCCCGGACATGCAAAATCACCTGCCGGCTACGCCAGAAACACTTGGCGAACACACCGGAATCACCTGCCGGGCATGTCGGAAGCACCTCTCAGACATGTCAGAACCACGTACCAAGGACACCAGAAGCACCTGCCGAGCACGCCGGAACCACCGGCTCGACTCGCCAGAACCACCTGCCGGACACGCCAAAATCACCTGCCAGGTATGCCAGAACCACTTGGCGGACACCCCGGAATCACAGGTCGGGCATTCCGGAACCACCTCTCAGACTTGCCAGAACCATGTTCCGGATACGCTGGTACCACCTGCCGAGTATGCCGGAACCACCTGATCCACTCCCGAGGACAACCTGCTCGACACGCCAAAATAACCTGCTGGCTACGCAAGAAGCACTCGGCAGACTCTCCGGAATAACCTGCCGGGCATGCCGGAACCACCTCTTAGACATGCCAGAAGGACGTGTCGGACGCGCCGGAAACACCTACCGGACAGACGGGAACCACGTGCCACACATCCCGGAACCACTTGCCGAGCATGCCGGAGCCGCCTGCTCCATAGGCCGGGACCACCTGCCAGACAGGCCAAAATCAACAGCTGGCTATGCTAGAACCACCTGGCGGACAGTCCAAAATCACCTGCCGGTCATGTTGGAAGCACCTCTCAGACATGTCGCAACAACGTGCCAATGACACCGGAAGCACCTGCCGAGCATGCCGGAACCACCTGCTCGACTCGCCAGAACCACCTGCCAGTCATGCAAAAATCACCTGCCGGCTTCGCCACAACCAGTTGGTGAACACTTCCCCATCACCTGCCGGGCTTGCTGGAACCACCTGCCGGTCATGTCAAAATCACCTGCCAACTACGCCAGAACCACTTGTCGACACTGCGGAAACACCTGTCGGGCCCGCCAGAAGTACATCTCAGACGTGCCAGAACCTTGTGCGTGTGATGCCGGAACCACACCCCGAACAGACGGAGACCACCTGCCAGACCCGCCTGAACCACCTGCCGAGCACGCCGGAGCCACCTGTTCGACTCACCGGAAGCACCTGCCAGACAGGCCAAAATCAACAGCTGGCTATGCGAGAACCATCTGGCGGACAGTCCGGAATCACCTGCTGGGGATGCAGGAGCCACCTCTCAGATGACACAGAACCACGAGCCGGACACGCTGGAACCACGTCCTGGACAGACTGGAACCACCTGCCGAGCACTCCGGAACCACCTGCTCGACTCGTACGACCCACGTGCTGGACACGCCAAAATGAACTTTCGGGTACACCAGAACCACTTACCCGACACTCCTGAATCACCTGCCTGGCATGCCAGAACCACCTCTCACACGTTCCAGAAGCACGTGCCGGACATGCCGGAACGACCTATCTGACAGTACGGAACCACCTGCCAGACACGCCGGAACCACCTGCTGAACACGCCACAGCCACCTGCTCGACTCGCCGGATCCACCGGCCGGACAGGCCAATATCAACTGCTGGCTATGCCAGAACCACCTGGGGGACGGTCCGGAATCACCTGCCAGCCATGGCGGAACCACCTCTCAGAGATACCAGAACCACGTGCCGGACAAGCTGGAAACACGTACTGGACAGACTGGAACCACCTGCCGGCCACGCCTGAACCACCTGCCGAGCACGATGGAACCACCTGCCGGACACGCCAAAATCACCTGCGGGGTACACCAGAACCACTTGGAGAACTCTCCGGGATGACCTGCCGGGCATGCTGGAACCACCTCTCAGACGTACCAGAAGCACGTGGCGGACACCCCAGCACCACCTGCCGGACAGACCGCAACCACCTGAGGGAGAGGCCGGAACCACCGGCTCGACCCGCCGGAACCACCGCTGGACATGCAAAATCACCTGCCGGCTACGCCAGAACCACTTGGGGAAAACTCCGGAATCACCTGCCGGGCATGCTGGAACCACCTCTCAGACATGCCAGAACCACGTGCCAATGACCCCGTAAGCACCTGCCGAGCACGCCGGAACCACCTGCTCGACTCGCCAGAACCACCTGCCGGACACGCCGGAACCACCGGCTCGACCCGCCGGAACCACCGCCGGACATGCAAAATCACCTGCCGGCTATGCCAGAACCACTTGGCGAACACTCCGGAATCACCTGCCGGGCATGCCTGAACCACCTCTCAGACATGCCAGAACCACGTGCCAATGACCCCGGAAGCACCTGCCGAGCACGCCGGAAACACCTGCTGGACATGCCGGAACCACCTGCCTGACAGTCCAAAATCATATGCCGGCTATGCCAAAACCACTTGGTGGACACTCCAGAATCACCTGGAGGGCATGCCGGAACCACGTCATGGACAGACTGCAAACACCTGCCGGACATGCCGGAACCACCTGCTCGACTCGCCAGAACCACCTGCCGGACACGCCAAAATCACCTGCCGGCTACGCCAGAACCACTCGGCAGAGACTCCGGAACCACCTCCAGGACAGACCGGAATCACCTGCCGGACACGCCGGGACCACCTGCTTGACTCGCCAGAACCACCTGCCGGACACGCCAAAATCACCAGCCGGCTACTCCACAACCACTTGTCGGACACTCCAGAATCACCTGCCGGGCATGTTGGAGCCACCTCTCAGAGGTGCCACAACAACATGCTGGAGACTGCGGAAGCACCTGCTGAGAATGCCGGAAGTTCCTGATCCACTCCACAGAACCACCTGCTGGACATGCCAAAATCACCTGCCGGCTACGCCACAACCAGTTGATGAACACTTCGGAATCAACTGCCGGGCTTGCTGGAAGCACCTGCCGGTCACGCCAATATCACCAGCCAGCTACGCCAGAACCGCTTGGCGGACACTCCGGAAACACCTGTCGGGCCTGCCAGAACCACATCTCAGACGTGCCAGAACCATGTGCCCGAGATGCCGGAACCACACCCCGAACAGACTGAAACCACCTGCCAGACCAGCCTGAACCACCTGCCGAGCACACTGGAACCACCTGCTCGACTCGCCGGAACCACCTACCTGACACGCAAAAACCACAGGCCGGGTATGCCAGAACCACTTGGTGGTCACTCCGGAATCATCTGCCAGACATGCCAGAAACAGCTCTCAGACACACCAGAACAACCTGCCGGAGACGCCAGAAGCACCTGCTGAGCATGCCTGAGCCACCTGCTCGACTCGCAAGAAACACCTGCCAGACGCGCCAAAATCACCTGCCTGCTACACCAGAAGCACTTGGCAGACAAGCCGGAATCACGTGAAGGGCATGCCGTCACAATCTCTCAGACGTGCCAGAACCTCGTGCCGGACACCCCAGAACACCCTGCCGGACAGACCGGAACCACCTGCCGGACACGCCGGAACCACCGGCGCGACTCGCCGGAACCACTCCCGGACATGCAAAATCACCTGCCGGCTACGCCAGAAACACTTGGCGAACACACCGGAATCACCTGCCGGGCATGTTGGAAGCACCTCTCAGACATGTCAGAACCACGTGCCAAGGACACCGGAAGCACCTGCCGAGCACGCCGGAACCACCTGCTCGACTCGCCAGAACCACCTGCCGCACACGCCAAAATCACCTGCCAGGTATGCCAGAACCACTTTGTGGACACTCCGAAATCATCTTCCGGACATGCCAGAACCAGCTCTCAGACACACCAGAACCACATGCCGGACACGCCGGAAGCACCTGCTGAGCATGCCTGAGCCACCTGCTCGACTCGCAAGAAACACCTGCCGGACACGCCAAAATCACCTGCCGAGTACGCCAGAACCACTTGGCGGACACTCCGGAATCACAGGTCGGGCATGCCGGAACCACCTCTCAGACTTGCGAGAACCATGTTCCGGACACGCCGGTACCACCTGCCGAGTATGCCGGAACCACCTGATCCACTCCCGAGGACCACCTGCTGGACACGCCAAAATCACCTGCTGGCTACGCCAGAACCACTCGACAGACACTCCGGAATAACCTGCCGGGCATGCCGGAACCACCTCTTAGACATGCCAGAAGGACGTGTCGGACACGCCGGAAACACCTACCGGACAGACCGGAACCACCTGCCAGACATCCCGGAACCACTTGCCGAGCACGCCGGAGCCGCCTGCTCGATAGGCCGGAACCACCTGCCAGACAGGCCAAAATCAACAGCTGGCTATGCTAGAACAACCTGGCGGACAGTCCAAAATCACCTGCCTGGCATGCAGGAACCACCTCTCAGACGTAACAGAACCACATTCCGGAAACGCTGGAACCACATCCTGGACAGACTGGAACCACCTGCCGAGCTCACCGGAACCACCTGCTCGACTGGCAGGACAATCTTGCCGGACACGCCAAAAGGAACTGCCGGCTACACCAGAACCACTTAACCGACACTCCAGAATCACCTGCCTTGCATGCCAGGACCACCTCTCAGACGTGCCAGAAGCACGTGCCGGACATGCCGGAACGACCTACGGGACAGACCGGAACCACCTGCCTGACATGCCGGAACCACCTGCCGAGCACGCTAGAGCCACCTGCTCCCCTTGCCGGAACCACCTGCCAGACAGGCCAAAATCAACAGCTGGCTATGCGAGAACCACCTGGGGGACAGTCCGGAATCACCTGCCAGCCATGGCGGAACCACCTCTCAGACGTACCAGAACCACGTGCCGGACAATCTGGAAACACGTACTGGACAGACTGGAACCACCTGCCGGCCACGCCTGAACCACCTGCCGAGCACGACGGAACCACCTGCCGGACACGCCAAAATCACCTGCGGGCTACTCCACAACCACTTGGAGGACTCTCCGGGATGACCTGCTGGGCATGCTGGAACCACCTCTCAGACGCGCCAGAACCATGTGGCAGAGAGTCCGGAATCACCTGTTGGGCATGTGGAACCACCTCTGAGACGTACCAGAACCACCTGCCGGACAGGCCAAAATCACCTGCCGGCTACGCCAGAACCACTTGGCGGACACTCCGGAATCACCTGCCGGGCATGCCAGCACAACCTCCCAGAAGTGCCAGAAGCACGTGCATGACAGGCCGGAACCATCTCCCGGACAGACTGGAACCACAGGAAACACTCGCCGGAACCAGCTGCTTTACTCACCGGTCCCACCTGCAGGACACATCAAAATCACCTGCCCGCTACACCAGAACCACTTGGGGCACAAGCCGGAATCACGTGAAGGGCATGCCGGCACAACCTCACAGACGTGCCAGAACCTCCTGCCGGACACCTCAGAACCAATTGCCAGACAGACTGCAACCACCTGCCGGACACGCGGGAACCACCGGCTCGACCCGCCGGAACCACTGCCAGACATGCAAAATCACCTGCCGGCTACACCAGAACCACTTGGGAAACACTCCAGAATCACCTGCCGGGCATGCCGGAACCACCTCTCACACGTTCCAGAAGCACGTGCCGGACATGCCGGAACGACCTATCGGACAGAACGGAACCACCTGCCAGAGACGCCGGAACCACCTGCTGAACACGCCACAGCCACCTGCTCGACTCGCCGGATCCAGCGGCCGGACAGGCCCATATCAACTGCTGGCTATGCCAGAACCACCTGGGGGACAGTCCGGAATCACCTGCCAGCCATGGCGGAACCACCTCTCAGACGTACAAGAACCACGTGCCGGACAAGCTGGAAACACTTACTGGACAGACTGGAACCACCTGCCGGCCACGCCGGAACCACCTGCCGAGCACAATGGAACCACCTGCCGGACACGCTGGAACCACCGGCTCGACCCGCCGGAACGACCGCTGGACATGCAAACTCACCTGCCGGCTACGCCGGAAACACTTGGCGAACACTCCGGAATCACCTGCCGGGCATGCCGGAACCACCTCTCAGATATGCCAGAACCACGTGCCAATGACCCCGGAAGCACCTGCCGAGCACGCCGGAACCACCTGCTCGACTCGCCAGAACCACCTGCCGGACACGCAAAAATCACCTGCCGGCTACGCCACAACCAGTTGTGGAACACTTCGGAATCACCTGCCGGGCCTGCTGGAACCACCTGCCGGTCATGCCAAAATCACCTGCCAACTACGCCAGTACCACTTGGCGGACACTGTGGAAACACCTGTCGGGCCGGCCGGAACCACATCTCAGATGTGCCAGAACCATGTGCATGCGATGCTGGAACCACACCGCAAACAGACGGAAAGCACCTGCCAGCCCCGTCTGAACAACCTGCCGAGCACGCCGGAGTCACTTGCTCGACTCGCCGGAACCACCTACCTGACATGCCCAAATCACCAGCCGGGTATGCCAGAACCACTTGGCGGACACTCCGGAATCATCTGACGGACATGCCGGAACCAGCTCTCAGACACACCAGAACCAAGTGCCGGAGACGCCGGAAGCACCTGCCGAGCATGCCGGAGCCACCTGCTCGACTCGCCAGAAACACCTGCCGGACACGCCAAAATCAACTGCCGGGTACGCCAGAACCACCTGGCGGACACTCCGAAATCACCTGTCACGCATGCCAGAACCACCTCTCAGACGTGCTGGAAGCACGTGCCGGACACGCCGGAATCACCTACCGGACAGACCGGAACCACCGGCCGAGCACGCCGGAGCCACCTGTTCGACTCGCTGGAACCACCTGCCGGACAGGCCAATATTAACTGCTGGCTATGCCAGAACCACCTGGGGGACGGTCCGGAATCGCCTGCCAGCCATGGTGGAACCACCTCTCACACGTACCAGAACCACCTGCCGGAGAAGCTGGAAACACGTCCTGGACAGTCTGGAACCACCTGCCGGCCAAGACTGAACCACCTGCCAAGCACAACGGAACAACCTGCTAGACACGCCAAAATCACCTGCGTGTTATGCCAGAACCACTTGGAGTACTCTCTTGGATGACCTGACGGGCATGCCAGAACCACCTCTCAGACGTGCCAGAACCATGTGGCGGACAGTCCGGAATCACCTGTTGGGCATGCGCAACCACCACTGAGACGTACCAGGACCACATGCCGTGCAGGCTGGAACCACCTACCGGACAGACCGGAATCACCTTTCGGGCATGCCGGAACCACCTGTCAGATGTGCCAGAAACACGTGCCGGAGACGCCGGAAGCACCTGCCAAGCACGTTGGAACCACCTGCTCAACTCGCCTGAACCACCTGACTGACATGCCAAAATCACCTGCCGACTATGCCAGAACCACTTGGCGAACACTCCGGAATCACTTGCCGGGCATGCAGGAACCACCTCTCAGACATGCCAGAACCCCATGCCAATGACCCCGGAAGCAGCAGCCGAGCACGCCGGAACCACCTGCTCGACTCGCCAGAACCACCTGCCGATCACGCAAAAATCACCTGCCGGCTACGCCACAACCAGTTGGTGAACACTTTGGAATCACTTGCCAGGCTTGCTGGAACCACCTGCCAGTCATGCCAAAATCACCTGCCAACTACGCCAGAACCGCTTGGCGGACACTGCGGAAACACCTGTGGGGCCGGCTGGAACCACATCTTAGACGTGCCAGAAACGTGTTCATGAGATGCTGGAACCACACCCCGAACAGACGGATACCACCTGCCAGAACCGCCTGAACCACCTGCTGAGCAAGCCGGAACCACCTGCTCGACTCACCGGTACCACCTTCCTGACACGCCAAAATCACATGCTGGGTATGCCAGAACCACTTGGCGGACACTCCGGAATCATCTGCCGGACATGCCGGAACCAGCTCTCAGACACACCAGAACCAAGTGCCGGAGACGCCGGAAGCACCTGCCGAGCATGCCGGAGCCACCTGCTCGACTCGCGAGAAACACCAGCCGGACACGCCAAAATCACCTGCCGGGTACGCCAGAACCACCTGGCGGAAACTCCGGAATCACCTGTCGCGCATGTCGGAACCACCTCTCAGACGTGCCGGAAGCGCGTGCCAGACACGCCGGAAACACCTACCGGACAGACCGGAACCACCTGCCAAGAACGCCGGAGCCACCTGTTCGACTTGCTGGAACCACCTGCCGGACAGGCCAATATCAACTGCTGGCTATGCCAGAACCACCTGTGGGACAGTCCGGAATCACCTGCCAGCCATGGCGGAACCACCTCTCAGACGTACCAGAACCACCTGCCGGAGAAGCTGGAAACACGTCCTGGACAGACTGGAACCACGTGACGGCCATGCCTGAACCACCTGCCGAGCACGGCGGAACCACCTGCCGGACACGCCAAAATCACCTGCGGGCTATGCCAGAACCACTTGGACGACTCTCCGAAATGACCTGCCGGTCATGTTGGAACCACCTCTCAGACGTGCCAGAAGCACGTGGCGGACAGTCCGGAATCACCTGTTGGGGATGTGGAACCACCTCAGAGACGTACCAGAACCACCTGCCGGACACGCCAAAATCACCTGCCGGCTACGCCAGAACCACTTGGCGGACACTCCGGAATCACCTGCAGGGCATGCCAGCACAACCTCTCAGAAGTGCCAGAAGCACGTGCCGGACAGGCCGGAACCATCTCCCGGACAGACTGGAACCACAGGAAACACTCGCCGGAACCACCTGCTTGACTCACCGGTCCCACCTGCAGGACACACCAAAATCACCTGCCCGCTACACCAGAACCACTTGGGGGACAAGCCGGAATCACGTGAAGGGCATGCCGGCACAACCTCACAGACGTGCCAGAACCTCCTGCCGGACACCTCAGAACCACCTGCCAGACAGACTGCAACCAACTGCCGGACACGCGGGAACCACAGGCTCGACCCGCTGGAACCACTGCCAGACATGCAAAATCACCTGCCGGCTACACCAGAACCACTTGGCAAACACTCTGCAATCACCTGCCGGGCATGCCGGAACCACCTCTCAGACATGTCAGAACCACGTGCCAATGACACCAGAAGCGCCTGCCGAGCATCCCGGAACCACCTGCTCGACTCGCCAGAACCACCTGCCAGTCATGCAAAAATCACCTGCCGGCTTCGCCACAACCAGTTGGTGAACACTTCCCCATCACCTGCCGGGCTTGCTGGAACCACCTGCCGGTCATGGCAAAATCACCTGCCAACTACGCCAGAACCACTTGTCGACACTGCGGAAACACCTGTCGGGCCGGCCAGAAGTACATCTCAGACGTGCCAGAACCTTGTGCGTGTGATGCCGGAACCACACCCCGAACAGATGGAGACCACATGCCAGACCCGCCTGAACCACCTGCCGAGCACGCCGGAGCCACCTGTTCGACTCACCGGAAGCACCTGCCAGACAGGCCAAAATCAACAGCTGGCTATGCGAGAACCATCTGGCGGACAGTCCGGAATCACCTGCCGGGCATGCAGGAACCACCTCTCAGATGTAACGGAACCACGAGCCGGACACGCTGGAACCACGTCCTGGACAGACTGGAACCACCTGCCGAGCACTCCGGAACCACCTGCTCGACTCGCACGACCCACGTGCTGGACACGCCAAAATGAACTTTCGGCTACACCAGAACCACTTACCCGACACTCCAGAATCACCTGCCTGGCATGCCAGAACCACCTCTCACACATTCCAGAAGCACGTGCCGGACATGCCGGAACGACCGATCGGACAGAACGGAACCACCTGCCAGACACGCCGGAACTACCTGCTGAACACGCCACAGCCACCTGCTCGACTCGCCGGATCCACCGGCCGGACAGGCCAATATCAACTGCTGGCTATGCCAGAACCACCTGGGGGACAGTCCGGAATCACCTGCCAGCCATGGCGGAACCACCTCTCACACGTACAAGAACCACGTGCCGGACAAGCTGGAAACACTTACTGGACAGACTGGAACCACCTGCCGGACACGCCAAAATCACCTGCGGGCTACACCAGAACCACTTGGAGAACTCTCCGGGATGACCTGCCGGGCATGCTGGAACCACCTCTCTGACGTACCAGAAGCACGTTGCGGACACCCCAGCACCATCTGCCGGACAGACCGCAACCACCTGCCGGACACGCCGGAACCACCGGGTCGACCTGCCGGAACCACCGCCGGACATGCAAAATCACCTGCCGGCTACGCCAGAACCACTTGGCGAACACTCCGGAATCACCTGCCGGGCATGCCGGAACCACCTGTCAGACATGCCAGAACCACGTGCCAATGACCCCGGAAGCACCTGCCGAGCACGCCGGAACCACCTGCTCGACTCGCCAGAACCACCTGCCGGACACGCCAAAATCACCTGCCGGCTACGCCACAACCACTCGGCAGGCACTCTGGTATCAGCTGCCGGGCATGCCGGAACCACCTCTCAGAGGTGCCAGAACCACATGCCGGAGAGACTGGAAGCAACTGCCGAACTCGCCGGAAACACCTGCTGGACATGCCGGAACCACCTGCCTGACAGTCCAAAATCATATGCCGGCTATGCCAAAACCACTTGGTGGACACTCCAGAATCACCTGGAGGGCATGCCGGAACCACGTCATGGACAGACTGCAAACACCTGCTGGACACGCCAGAACCACCTTCTCGACTCGCCAGAACCAGCTGCCGGACACGCCAAAATCACCTGCCGGCTATGCCACAACCAGTTGGTGAACACTTCGGAATCACCTGCCGTGCTTGCCGGAACCACCTGCCGGTCACGCCAAAATCACCTGCCGGCTACGCCAGAACCACTGGGCAGAGACTCCAGAACCACCTCCAGGACAGACCGGAATCACCTGCCGGACACGCCGGAACCACCTGCTCGACTCGCCAGAAACACCTGCCAGACACGCCAAAATCACCTGCCTGCTACACCAGAAGCACTTGGCAGACAAGCCGGAATCACGTGAAGGGCATGCCGTCACAATCTCTCAGACGTGCCAGAACCTCGTGCCGGACACCCCAGAACACCCTGCCGGACAGACCGGAACCACCTGCCGGACACGCCGGACCACCGGCGCGACTCACCGGAACCACCACCGGACATGCAAAATCACCTGCCGGCTACGCCAGAAACACTTGGCAAACACACCGGAATCACCTGCCGGGCATGTCGGAAGCACCTCTCAGACATGTCAGAACCACGTGCCAAGTACACCGGAAGCACCTGCCGAGCACGCCGGAACCACCTGACGGTCATGCCAAAATCACCTGCCGGCTACGCCAGAACCACTCGGCAGAGACTCCGGAACCACCTCCAGGACAGACCGGAATCACCTGCCGGACACGCCGGAACCACCTGCTCGACTCGCCAGAACCACCTGCCGGACACGCAAAAATCACCTGCTGGCTACGCCAGAACCACTCGGCAGAGACTCCGGAACCACCTCCAGGACTGACCGGAATCACCTGCCGGACACGCCGGGACCACCTGCTTGACTCGCCAGAACCACCTGCCGGACACGCCAAAATCACCAGCCGGCTACTCCACAACCACTTGTCGGACACTCCAGAATCACCTGCCGGGCATGTTGGAACCACCTCTCAGAGGTGCCACAACAACATGCTGGAGACTGCGGAAGCACCTGCTGAGAAGGCCGGAAGTTCCTGATCCACTCCACAGAACCACCTGCTGGACACGCCAAAATCACCTGCCGGCTACGCCACAACCAGTTGGTGAACACTTCGGAATCAACTGCCGGGCTTGCTGGAAGCACCTGCCGGTCACGCCAATATCACCTGCCAGCTACGCCAGAACCGCTTGCCGGACACTCCGGAAACACCTGTCGGGCCTGCCAGAACCACATCTCAGACGTGCCAGAACCATGTGCACTAGATGCCGGAACCACACCCCGAACAGACTGAAACCACCTGCCAGACGCGCCTGAACCACCTGCCGAGCACACTGGAACCACCTGCTCGACTCCCCGGAACCACCTACCTGACACGCAAAAACCACCGGCCGGGTATGCCAGAACCACTTGGTGGTCACTCCGGAATCATCTGCCAGACATGCCAGAAGCAGCTCTCAGACACACCAGAACAACCTGCCGGAGACGCCAGAAGCACCTGCTGAGCATGCCTGAGCCACCTGCTCGACTCGCAAGAAACACCTGCCAGACGCGCCAAAATCACCTGCCTGCTACACCAGAAGCACTTGGCAGACAAGCCGGAATCACGTGAAGGGCATGCCGTCACAATCTCTCAGACGTGCCAGAACCTCGTGCCGGACACCCCAGAACACCCTGCCGGACAGACCGGAACCACCTGCCGGACACGCCGGAACCACCGGCGCGACTCGCCGGAACCACCCCCGGACATGCAAAATCACCTGCCGGCTACGCCAGAAACACTTGGCGAACACACCGGAATCACCTGCCGGGCATGTCGGAAGCACCTCCCAACTACGCCAGAACCACTTGTCGACACTGCGGAAACACCTGTCGGGCCGGCCAGAACTACATCTCAGACGTGCCAGAACCTTGTGCGTGTGATGCCGGAACCACACACCGAACAGACGGAGACCACCTGCCAGACCCGCCTGAACCACCTGCCGAGCACGCCGGAGCCACCTGTTCGACTCACCGGAAGCACCTGCCAGACTGGCCAAAATCAACAGCTGGCTATGCGAGAACCATCTGGCGGACAGTCCGGAATCACCTGCCGGGCATGCAGGAACCACCTCTCAGATGTAACGGAACCACGAGCCGGACACGCTGGAACCACGTCCTGGACAGACTGGAACCACCTGCCGAGCACTCCGGAACCACCTGCTCGACTCGCACGACCCACGTGCTGGACACGCCAAAATGAACTTTCGGCTACACCAGAACCACTTACCTGACACTCCAGAATCACCTGCCTTGCATGCCAGAACCACCTCTCACACGTTCCAGAAGCACGTGCCGGACATGCCGGAACGACCTATCGGACAGAACGGAACCACCTGCCAGACACGCCGGAACCACCTGCTGAACACGCCACAGCCACCTGCTCGACTCGCCGGATCCACCGGCCGGACAGGCCAATATCAACTGCTGGCTATGCCAGAACCACCTGGGGGACAGTCCGGAATCACCTGCCAGCCATGGCGGAACCACCTCTCAGACGTACAAGAACCACGTGCCGGACAAGCTGGAAACACTTACTGGACAGACTGGAACCACCTGCCGGCCACGCCTGAACCACCTGCCGAGCACGACGGAACCACCTGCCGGACACGCCAAAATCACCTGCGGGCTACACCAGAACCACTTGGAGAACTCTCCAGGAAGACCTGGGGGCATGCTGGAACCACCTCTCAGACGTACCAGAAGCACGTGGCGGACACCCCAGCACCACCTGCCGGACAGACCGCAACCACCTGCCGGACACGCCGGAACCACCGGCTCGACCCGCCGGAACCACCGCCGGACATGCAAAATCACCTGCCGGCTACGCCAGAACCACTTGGCGAACACTCCGGAATCACCTGCCGGGCATGCCGGAACCACCTCTCAGACATGCCAGAACCACGTGCCAATGACCCTGGAAGCACCTGCCGAGCACGCCGGAACCACCTGCTCGACTCGCCAGAACCACCTGCCGGACACCCCAAAATCACCTGCCGGCTACGCCACAACCTCTCGGCAGGCACTCCGGTATCAGCTGCCGGGCATGCCGGAACCACTTCTCAGAGGTGCCAGAACCACATGCCGGAGAGACTGGAAGCAACTGCCGAACTCGCCGGAAATACCTGCTGGACATGCCGGAACCAGCTGCCTGACAGTCCAAAATCATATGCCGGCTATGCCAAAACCACTTGGTGGACAATCCAGAATCACCTGGAGGGCATGCCGGAACCACGTCATGGACAGACTGCAAACACCTGCCGGACACGGCAGAACCACCTTCTCGACTCGCCATAACCACCTGCCGGACACGCCAAAATCACCTGCCGGCTACGCCACAACCACTCGGCAGAGACTCCTGAACCACCTCCAGGACTGACCGGAATCACCTGCTGGACACGCCGGAACCACCTGTTCGACTCGCCAGAACCACCTGCCGGACACGCCAAAATCACCTGCCGGCTACGCCAGAACCACTCGGCAGAGACTCCGGAACCACCTCCAGGACAGACCGGAATCACCTGCCGGACACGCCGGGACCACCTGCTTGACTCGCCAGAACCACCTGCCGGACACGCCAAAATCACCAGCCGGCTACTCCACAACCACTTGTCGGACATTCCAGAATCACCTGCCGGGCATGTTGGAACCACCTCTCAGAGGTGCCACAACAACATGCTGGAGACTGCGGAAGCACCTGCTGAGAAGGCCGGAAGTTCCTGATCCACTCCACAGAACCACCTGCTGGACACGCCAAAATCACCTGCCGGCTACGCCACAACCAGTTGGTGAACACTTCGGAATCAACTGCCGGGCTTGCTGGAAGCACCTGCCGGTCACGCCAATATCACCTGCCAGCTACGCCAGAACCGCTTGGCGGACACTGCGGAAACACCTGTCGGGCCTGCCAGAACCACATCTCAGACGTGCCAGAACCATGTGCCCGAGATGCCGGAACCACACCCCGAACAGACTGAAACCACCTGCCAGACCCGCCTGAACCACCTGCCGAGCACACTGGAACCACCTGCTCGACTCGCCGGAACCACCTACCTGACACGCAAAAACCACCGGCCGGGTATGCCAGAACCACTTGGTGGTCACTCCGGAATCATCTGCCAGACATGCCAGAAGCAGCTCTCAGACACACCAGAACCACATGCTGGACACGCCGGAAGCACCTGCTGAGCATGCCTGAGCCACCTGCTCGACTCGCAAGAAACACCTGCCAGACACGCCAAAATCACCTGCCGAGTACGCCAGAACCACTTGGCGGACACTCCGGAATCACAGGTCGGGCATGCCGGAACCACCTCTCAGACTTGCCAGAACCGTGTTCCGGACACGCCGGTACCACCTGCCGAGTATGCCGGAACCACCTGATCCACTCCCGAGGACCACCTGCTGGACACGCCAAAATCACCTGCTGGCTACGCCAGAACCACTCGGCAGACACTCCGGAATAACCTGCCGGGCATGCCGGAACCACCTCTTAGACATGCCAGAAGGACGTGTCGGACACGCCGGAAACACCTACCGGACAGCCCTGAACCACCTGCCAGACATCCCGGAACCACCTGCCGAGCACGCCGGAGCCGCCTGCTCGATAGGCCGGAACCACCTGCCAGACAGGCCAAAATCAACAGCTGGCTATGCTAGAAACACCTGGCAGACAGTCCAAAATCACCTGCCTGGCATGCAGGAACCACCTCTCAGACGTAACAGAACCACGTTCCGGACACGCTCGAACCACATCCTGGACAGACTGGAACCACCTGCCGAGCTCGCCGGAACCACCTGCTCGACTGGCAGGACAATCGTGCCAGACACGCCAAAAGGAACTGCCGCCTGCACCAGAACCACTTAACCGACACTCCAGAATCACCTGCCTGGCATGCCAGAACCACCTCTCAGATGTGCCAGAAGCACGTGCCGGACATGCCGGAATGACCTACGGGACAGACCGGAACCACCTGCCTGACATGCCGGAACCACCTGCCGAGCACGCCAGAGCCACCTGCTCCCCTTGCCGGAACCACCTGCCAGACAGGCCAAAATCAACAGCTGGCTGTGCGAGAACCACCTGGGAGACAGTCCGGAATCACCTGCCAGACATGGCGGAACCACATCTCAGACGTAGCAGAACCACGTGCCGGACAATCTGGAAACACGTACTGGACAGACTGGAACCACCTGCCGGCCACGCCTGAACCACCTGCCGAGCACGACAGAACCACCTGCCGGACACGCCAAAATCACCTGCGGGCTACTCCACAACCACTTGGAGGACTCTCCGGGATGACCTGCCGGGCATGCTGGAACCACCTCTCAGACGCGCCAGAACCATGTGGCAGAGAGTCCGGAATCACCTGTTAGGCATGTGGAACCACCTCTGAGACGTACCAGAACCACCTGCCGGACACGCCAAAATCACCTGCCGGCTACGCCAGAACTACTTGGCGGAGACTCTCTAATCACCTGCCAGGCATGCCAGCACAACCTCTCAGAGGTGCCAGAAGCATGTGCCGGACAGGCCAGAACCATCTCCCGGACAGACTGGAACCACAGGAAACACTCGCCGGAACCACCTGCTTGACTCACCGGTCCCAATTGCAGGACACACCAAAATCACCTGCCCTCTACACCAGAACCAATTGGGGCACAAGCCAGAATCACGTGAAGGGCATGCCGGCACAATCTCACAGAAGTGCCAGAACCTCGTGCCGGACACCCCAGGACACCCTGCCGGACAGACCGGAACCACCTGCCGGACACGCCGGAACCACCGGCGCGACTCACCGGAACCACCCCCGGACATGCAAAATCACCTGCCGGCTACGCAAGAAACACTTGGCGAACACACCGGAATCACCTGCCGGGCATGTCGGAAGCACCTTTCAGACATGTCAGAACCACGTGCCAAGGACACCAGAAGCACCTGCCGAGCACGCCGGAACCACCTGCTCGACTCGCCAGAACCACCTGCCGCACACGCCAAAATCAGATGCCAGGTATGCCAGAACCACTTTGTGGACACTCCGAAATCATCTGCCGGACATGCCAGAACCAGCTCTCAGACACACCAGAACCACATGCCGGACACGCCGGAAGCACCTGCTGAGCATGCCTGAGCCACCTGCTCGACTCGCCAGAACCACCTGCCGGACACGCAAAAATCACCTGCTGGCTACGCTAGAACCACTCGGCAGACACTCCGGAATAAGCTGCCGGGCATGCCGGAACCACCTCTTAGACATGCCAGAAGGACGTGTCGGACACGCCGGAAACACCTACCGGACAGACCGGAACCACCTGCCAGACATCCTGGAACCACTTGCCGAGCACGCCGGAGCCGCCTGCTCGATAGGCCGGAACCACATGCCAGACAGGCCAAAATCAACAGCTGGCTATGCTAGAACCACCTGGCGGACAGTCCAAAATCACCTGCCTGGCATGCAGGAACCACCTCTCAGACGTAACAGAACCACGTTCCGGACACGCTGGAACCACATCCTGGACAGACTGGAACCACCTGCCGAGCTCGCCGGAACCACCTGCATGACTGGCAGGACAATAGTGTAGGACTCGCCAAAAGCAACTGCCGGCTACACCAGAACCACTTAACCGACACTCCAGAATCACCTGCCTGGCATGCCAGAACCACCTCTCAGACGTGCCAGAATCACGTGCCGAACATGCCGGGACGACCTACGGGACAGACCGGAACCACCTGCCTGACATGCCGGAACCACCTGCCGAGCACGCCAGAGCCACCTGCTCCCCTTGCCGGAACCAACTGCCAGACAGGCCAAAATCAACAGCTGGCTGTGCGAGAACCACCTGGGGGACAGTCCGGAATCACCTGCCAGCCATGGCGGAACCACCTCTCAGACGTACCAGAATCACGTGCCGGACAATCTGGAAACACGTACTGGACAGACTGGAACCACCTGCCGGCCAAGCCTGAACCACCTGCCGAGCACGACGGAACGACCGGCCGGACACGCCAAAATCACCTGCCGGCTACGCCACAACCAGTTGGTGAACACTTCGGAATCACCTGCCGCGCTTGCCGGAAACACCTGCCGGTCACGCCAAAATCACCTGCCGGCTACGCCAGAACCACTCGGCAGAGACTCCGGAACCACCTCCAGGACAGTCCGGAATCACCTGCCAGACACGCCGGGACCACCTGCTTGACTCGCCAGAACCACCTGCCGGACACGCCAAAATCACCAGCCGGCTACTCCACTACCACTTGTCGGACACTCCAGAATCACCTGCCGGGCATGTTGGAACCACCTCTCAGAGGTGCCACAACAACATGCTGGAGACCGGGGAAGCACCTGCTGAGAATGCCGGAAGTTCCTGATCCACTCCACAGAACCACCTGCTGGACACGCCAAAATCACCTGCCGGCTACGCCACAACCAGTTGGTGAACACTTCGGAATCAACTGCCGGGCTTGCTGGAAGCACCTGCCGGTCACGCCAATATCACCTGCCAGCTACGCCAGAACCGCTTGGCCGACAGTCCGGAAACACCTGTCGGGCCTGCCAGAACCACATCTCAGACGTGCCAGAACCTCGTGCCGGACACCCCAGAACACCCTGCCGGACAGACCGGAACCACCTTCCGGACACGCCGGAACCACCAGCGCGACTCGCCGGAACAACCCCGGACATGCAAAATCACCTGCCGGCTACGCCAGAAACTCTTGGCGAACACACCGGAATCACCTGCCGGGCATGTCGGAAGCACCTCTCAGACATGTCAGAACCACGTGCCAAGGACACCGGAAGCACCTGCCGAGCACGCCGGAACCACCTGCTCGACTCGCCAGAACCACCTGCCGCACACGCCAAAATCACCTGCCAGGTATTCCAGAACCACTTTGTGGACACTCCGAAATCATCTTCTGGACATGCCAGAACCAGCTCTCAGACACACCAGAACCACATGCCGGACACGCCGGAACCACCTGCCGAGCACGCCAGAGCCACCTGCTCCCCTTGACGGAACCACCTGCCAGACAGGCCAAAATCAACAGCTGGCTGTGCGAGAACCACCTGGGGGACAGTCCGGAATCACCTGCCAGCCATGGCGGAACCACCTCTCACACGTACAAGAAGCACCTGCCGGACAATCTGGAAACACGTACTGGACAGACTGGAACCACCTGCCGGCCACGCCTGAACCACCTGCCGAGCACGACGGAACCACCTGCCGGACACGCCAAAATCACCTGCGGGCTACTCCACAACCACTTGGAGGACTCTCCGGGATGACCTGCCGGGCATGCTGGAACCACCTCTCAGACGCGCCAGAACCATGTGGCAGACAGTACGCAATCACCTGTTGGGCATGTGGAACCACCTCAGAGACGTACCAGAACCACCTGCCGGACACGCCAAAATCACCTGCCGGCTACACCAGAACCACTTGGCGGACACTCCGGAATCAGCTGCCGGGCATGTCAGCACAACCTCTCAGAAGTGCCAGAAGCACGTGCCGGACAGGCCGGAACCATCTCCCGGACAGACTGGAACCACAGGAAACACTCGCCGGAACCACCTGCTTGACTCACCGGTCCCACCTGCAGGACACACCAAAATCACCTGCCCGCTACACCAGAACCACTTGGGGCACAAGCCGGAATCACGTGTAGGGCATGCCGGCACAACCTCACAGACGTGCCAGAACCTCCTGCCTGACACCTCAGAACCACCTGCCAGACAGACTGCAACCACCTGCCGGACACGCGGGAACCACCGCCTCGACCCGCCGGAACCCGTGCCAGACATGGAAAATCACCTGCCGGCTACACCAGAACCACTTGGCAAACACTCCGAAATCACCTACCGGGCATGCCGGAACGACCTCTCAGACATGCCAGAACCACGTGCCAATGACACCGGAAGCACCTGCCGAGCATGCCGGAACCACCTGCTCGACTCGCCAGAACCACCTGCCAGTCATGCAAAAATCACCTGCCGGCTTCGCCACAACCAGTTGGTGAACACTTCCCCATCACCTGCCGGGCTTGCTGGAACCACCTGCCGGTCATGTCAAAATCACCTGCCAACTACGCCAGAACCACTTGTCGACACTGCGGAAACACGTGTCGGGCCGGCCAGAACTACATCTCAGACGTGCCAGAACCTTGTGCGTGTGATGCCGGAACCACACCCCGAACAGACGGAGACCACCTGCCAGACCCGCCTGAACCACCTGCCGAGCACGCCGGAGCCACCTGTTCGACTCACCGGAAGCACCTGCCAGACAGGCCAAAATCAACAGCTGGCTATGCGAGAACCATCTGGCGGACAGTCCGGAATCACCTGCCGGGCATGCAGGAACCACCTCTCAGATGTAACGGAACCACGAGCCGGACACGCTGGAACCATGTCCTGGACAGACTGGAACCACCTGCCGAGCACTCCGGAACCACCTGCTCGACTCGCACGACCCACGTGCTGGACACGCCAAAATGAACTTTCGGCTACACCAGAACCACTTACCGGACACTCCAGAATCACCTGCCTGGCATGCCAGAACCACCTCTCACACGTTCCAGAAGCATGTGCCGGACATGTGGGAACGACCTATCGGACAGAACGGAACCACCTGCCAGACACGCCGGAACCACCTGCTGAACACGCCACAGCCACCTGCTCGACTCGCCGGATCCACCGGCCGGACAGGCCAATATCAACTGCTGGCTATGCCAGAACCACCTGGGGGACAGTCCGGAATCACCTGCCAGCCATGGCGGAACCACCTCTCAGACGTACAAGAACCACGTGCCGGACAAGCTGGAAACACTTACTGGACAGACTGGAACCACCTGCCGGCCACGCCTGAACCACCTGCCGAGCACGATGGAACCACCTGCCGGACACGCCAAAATCAGCTGCGGGCTACACCAGAAGCACTTGGAGAACTCTCCGGGATGACCTGCCGGGCATGCTGGAACCACCTCTCAGACGTCCCAGAAGCACGTGGCGGACAGCCCAGCACCACCTGCCGGACAGACCGCAACCACCTGCCGGACAGGCCGGAACCAGTGGCTCGACCCGCCGGAACCACCGCCGGACATGCAAAATCACCTGCCGGCTACGCCAGAACCACTTGGCGAACCCTCTGGAATCACCTGCCGGGCATGCCGGAACCACCTCTCAGACATGCCAGAACCACGTGCCAATGACCCTGGAAGCACCTGCCGAGCACGCCGGAACCACCTGCTCGACTCGCCAGAACCACCTGCCGGACACCCCAAAATCACCTGCCGGCTACGCCACAACCTCTCGGCAGGCACTCCGGTATCAGCTGCCGGGCATGCCGGAACCACTTCTCAGAGGTGCCAGAACCACATGCCGGAGAGACTGGAAGCAACTGCCGAACTCGCCGGAAATACCTGCTGGACATGCCGGAACCAGCTGCCTGACAGTCCAAAATCATATGCCGGCTATGCCAAAACCACTTGGTGGACAATCCAGAATCACCTGGAGGGCATGCCGGAACCACGTCATGGACAGACTGCAAACACCTGCCGGACACGGCAGAACCACCTTCTCGACTCGCCATAACCACCTGCCGGACACGCCAAAATCACCTGCCGGCTACGCCACAACCACTCGGCAGAGACTCCTGAACCACCTCCAGGACTGACCGGAATCACCTGCTGGACACGCCGGAACCACCTGTTCGACTCGCCAGAACCACCTGCCGGACACGCCAAAATCACCTGCCGGCTACGCCAGAACCACTCGGCAGAGACTCCGGAACCACCTCCAGGACAGACCGGAATCACCTGCCGGACACGCCGGGACCACCTGCTTGACTCGCCAGAACCACCTGCCGGACACGCCAAAATCACCAGCCGGCTACTCCACAACCACTTGTCGGACATTCCAGAATCACCTGCCGGGCATGTTGGAACCACCTCTCAGAGGTGCCACAACAACATGCTGGAGACTGCGGAAGCACCTGCTGAGAAGGCCGGAAGTTCCTGATCCACTCCACAGAACCACCTGCTGGACACGCCAAAATCACCTGCCGGCTACGCCACAACCAGTTGGTGAACACTTCGGAATCAACTGCCGGGCTTGCTGGAAGCACCTGCCGGTCACGCCAATATCACCTGCCAGCTACGCCAGAACCGCTTGGCGGACACTGCGGAAACACCTGTCGGGCCTGCCAGAACCACATCTCAGACGTGCCAGAACCATGTGCCCGAGATGCCGGAACCACACCCCGAACAGACTGAAACCACCTGCCAGACCCGCCTGAACCACCTGCCGAGCACACTGGAACCACCTGCTCGACTCGCCGGAACCACCTACCTGACACGCAAAAACCACCGGCCGGGTATGCCAGAACCACTTGGTGGTCACTCCGGAATCATCTGCCAGACATGCCAGAAGCAGCTCTCAGACACACCAGAACCACATGCTGGACACGCCGGAAGCACCTGCTGAGCATGCCTGAGCCACCTGCTCGACTCGCAAGAAACACCTGCCAGACACGCCAAAATCACCTGCCGAGTACGCCAGAACCACTTGGCGGACACTCCGGAATCACAGGTCGGGCATGCCGGAACCACCTCTCAGACTTGCCAGAACCGTGTTCCGGACACGCCGGTACCACCTGCCGAGTATGCCGGAACCACCTGATCCACTCCCGAGGACCACCTGCTGGACACGCCAAAATCACCTGCTGGCTACGCCAGAACCACTCGGCAGACACTCCGGAATAACCTGCCGGGCATGCCGGAACCACCTCTTAGACATGCCAGAAGGACGTGTCGGACACGCCGGAAACACCTACCGGACAGCCCTGAACCACCTGCCAGACATCCCGGAACCACCTGCCGAGCACGCCGGAGCCGCCTGCTCGATAGGCCGGAACCACCTGCCAGACAGGCCAAAATCAACAGCTGGCTATGCTAGAAACACCTGGCGGACAGTCCAAAATCACCTGCCTGGCATGCAGGAACCACCTCTCAGACGTAACAGAACCACGTTCCGGACACGCTCGAACCACATCCTGGACAGACTGGAACCACCTGCCGAGCTCGCCGGAACCACCTGCTCGACTGGCAGGACAATCGTGCCAGACACGCCAAAAGGAACTGCCGCCTGCACCAGAACCACTTAACCGACACTCCAGAATCACCTGCCTGGCATGCCAGAACCACCTCTCAGATGTGCCAGAAGCACGTGCCGGACATGCCGGAATGACCTACGGGACAGACCGGAACCACCTGCCTGACATGCCGGAACCACCTGCCGAGCACGCCAGAGCCACCTGCTCCCCTTGCCGGAACCACCTGCCAGACAGGCCAAAATCAACAGCTGGCTGTGCGAGAACCACCTGGGAGACAGTCCGGAATCACCTGCCAGACATGGCGGAACCACATCTCAGACGTAGCAGAACCACGTGCCGGACAATCTGGAAACACGTACTGGACAGACTGGAACCACCTGCCGGCCACGCCTGAACCACCTGCCGAGCACGACAGAACCACCTGCCGGACACGCCAAAATCACCTGCGGGCTACTCCACAACCACTTGGAGGACTCTCCGGGATGACCTGCCGGGCATGCTGGAACCACCTCTCAGACGCGCCAGAACCATGTGGCAGAGAGTCCGGAATCACCTGTTAGGCATGTGGAACCACCTCTGAGACGTACCAGAACCACCTGCCGGACACGCCAAAATCACCTGCCGGCTACGCCAGAACTACTTGGCGGAGACTCTCTAATCACCTGCCAGGCATGCCAGCACAACCTCTCAGAGGTGCCAGAAGCATGTGCCGGACAGGCCAGAACCATCTCCCGGACAGACTGGAACCACAGGAAACACTCGCCGGAACCACCTGCTTGACTCACCGGTCCCAATTGCAGGACACACCAAAATCACCTGCCCTCTACACCAGAACCAATTGGGGCACAAGCCAGAATCACGTGAAGGGCATGCCGGCACAATCTCACAGAAGTGCCAGAACCTCGTGCCGGACACCCCAGGACACCCTGCCGGACAGACCGGAACCACCTGCCGGACACGCCGGAACCACCGGCGCGACTCACCGGAACCACCCCCGGACATGCAAAATCACCTGCCGGCTACGCAAGAAACACTTGGCGAACACACCGGAATCACCTGCCGGGCATGTCGGAAGCACCTTTCAGACATGTCAGAACCACGTGCCAAGGACACCAGAAGCACCTGCCGAGCACGCCGGAACCACCTGCTCGACTCGCCAGAACCACCTGCCGCACACGCCAAAATCAGATGCCAGGTATGCCAGAACCACTTTGTGGACACTCCGAAATCATCTGCCGGACATGCCAGAACCAGCTCTCAGACACACCAGAACCACATGCCGGACACGCCGGAAGCACCTGCTGAGCATGCCTGAGCCACCTGCTCGACTCGCCAGAACCACCTGCCGGACACGCAAAAATCACCTGCTGGCTACGCTAGAACCACTCGGCAGACACTCCGGAATAAGCTGCCGGGCATGCCGGAACCACCTCTTAGACATGCCAGAAGGACGTGTCGGACACGCCGGAAACACCTACCGGACAGACCGGAACCACCTGCCAGACATCCTGGAACCACTTGCCGAGCACGCCGGAGCCGCCTGCTCGATAGGCCGGAACCACATGCCAGACAGGCCAAAATCAACAGCTGGCTATGCTAGAACCACCTGGCGGACAGTCCAAAATCACCTGCCTGGCATGCAGGAACCACCTCTCAGACGTAACAGAACCACGTTCCGGACACGCTGGAACCACATCCTGGACAGACTGGAACCACCTGCCGAGCTCGCCGGAACCACCTGCATGACTGGCAGGACAATAGTGTAGGACTCGCCAAAAGCAACTGCCGGCTACACCAGAACCACTTAACCGACACTCCAGAATCACCTGCCTGGCATGCCAGAACCACCTCTCAGACGTGCCAGAATCACGTGCCGAACATGCCGGGACGACCTACGGGACAGACCGGAACCACCTGCCTGACATGCCGGAACCACCTGCCGAGCACGCCAGAGCCACCTGCTCCCCTTGCCGGAACCAACTGCCAGACAGGCCAAAATCAACAGCTGGCTGTGCGAGAACCACCTGGGGGACAGTCCGGAATCACCTGCCAGCCATGGCGGAACCACCTCTCAGACGTACCAGAATCACGTGCCGGACAATCTGGAAACACGTACTGGACAGACTGGAACCACCTGCCGGCCAAGCCTGAAACACCTGCCGAGCACGACGGAACGACCGGCCGGACACGCCAAAATCACCTGCCGGCTACGCCACAACCAGTTGGTGAACACTTCGGAATCACCTGCCGCGCTTGCCGGAAACACCTGCCGGTCACGCCAAAATCACCTGCCGGCTACGCCAGAACCACTCGGCAGAGACTCCAGAACCACCTCCAGGACAGACCGGAATCACCTGCCGGACATGCCGGAACCACCTCTCAGACATGCCAGAACCACGTGCCAATGACCCCGGAAGCACCTGCAGAGCACGCCGGAACCACCTGCTTGACTCGCCAGAACCACCTGCCGGACACGCCAAAATCACCTGCCGGCTACGCCAGAACCACTCGGCAGAGACTCCGGAACCACCTCCAGGACAGTCCGGAATCACCTGCCAGACACGCCGGGACCACCTGCTTGACTCGCCAGAACCACCTGCCGGACACGCCAAAATCACCAGCCGGCTACTCCACTACCACTTGTCGGACACTCCAGAATCACCTGCCGGGCATGTTGGAACCACCTCTCAGAGGTGCCACAACAACATGCTGGAGACCGGGGAAGCACCTGCTGAGAATGCCGGAAGTTCCTGATCCACTCCACAGAACCACCTGCTGGACACGCCAAAATCACCTGCCGGCTACGCCACAACCAGTTGGTGAACACTTCGGAATCAACTGCCGGGCTTGCTGGAAGCACCTGCCGGTCACGCCAATATCACCTGCCAGCTACGCCAGAACCGCTTGGCCGACAGTCCGGAAACACCTGTCGGGCCTGCCAGAACCACATCTCAGACGTGCCAGAACCTCGTGCCGGACACCCCAGAACACCCTGCCGGACAGACCGGAACCACCTTCCGGACACGCCGGAACCACCAGCGCGACTCGCCGGAACAACCCCGGACATGCAAAATCACCTGCCGGCTACGCCAGAAACTCTTGGCGAACACACCGGAATCACCTGCCGGGCATGTCGGAAGCACCTCTCAGACATGTCAGAACCACGTGCCAAGGACACCGGAAGCACCTGCCGAGCACGCCGGAACCACCTGCTCGACTCGCCAGAACCACCTGCCGCACACGCCAAAATCACCTGCCAGGTATTCCAGAACCACTTTGTGGACACTCCGAAATCATCTTCTGGACATGCCAGAACCAGCTCTCAGACACACCAGAACCACATGCCGGACACGCCGGAACCACCTGCCGAGCACGCCAGAGCCACCTGCTCCCCTTGACGGAACCACCTGCCAGACAGGCCAAAATCAACAGCTGGCTGTGCGAGAACCACCTGGGGGACAGTCCGGAATCACCTGCCAGCCATGGCGGAACCACCTCTCACACGTACAAGAAGCACCTGCCGGACAATCTGGAAACACGTACTGGACAGACTGGAACCACCTGCCGGCCACGCCTGAACCACCTGCCGAGCACGACGGAACCACCTGCCGGACACGCCAAAATCACCTGCGGGCTACTCCACAACCACTTGGAGGACTCTCCGGGATGACCTGCCGGGCATGCTGGAACCACCTCTCAGACGCGCCAGAACCATGTGGCAGACAGTACGCAATCACCTGTTGGGCATGTGGAACCACCTCAGAGACGTACCAGAACCACCTGCCGGACACGCCAAAATCACCTGCCGGCTACACCAGAACCACTTGGCGGACACTCCGGAATCAGCTGCCGGGCATGTCAGCACAACCTCTCAGAAGTGCCAGAAGCACGTGCCGGACAGGCCGGAACCATCTCCCGGACAGACTGGAACCACAGGAAACACTCGCCGGAACCACCTGCTTGACTCACCGGTCCCACCTGCAGGACACACCAAAATCACCTGCCCGCTACACCAGAACCACTTGGGGCACAAGCCGGAATCACGTGTAGGGCATGCCGGCACAACCTCACAGACGTGCCAGAACCTCCTGCCTGACACCTCAGAACCACCTGCCAGACAGACTGCAACCACCTGCCGGACACGCGGGAACCACCGCCTCGACCCGCCGGAACCCGTGCCAGACATGGAAAATCACCTGCCGGCTACACCAGAACCACTTGGCAAACACTCCGAAATCACCTACCGGGCATGCCGGAACGACCTCTCAGACATGCCAGAACCACGTGCCAATGACACCGGAAGCACCTGCCGAGCATGCCGGAACCACCTGCTCGACTCGCCAGAACCACCTGCCAGTCATGCAAAAATCACCTGCCGGCTTCGCCACAACCAGTTGGTGAACACTTCCCCATCACCTGCCGGGCTTGCTGGAACCACCTGCCGGTCATGTCAAAATCACCTGCCAACTACGCCAGAACCACTTGTCGACACTGCGGAAACACGTGTCGGGCCGGCCAGAACTACATCTCAGACGTGCCAGAACCTTGTGCGTGTGATGCCGGAACCACACCCCGAACAGACGGAGACCACCTGCCAGACCCGCCTGAACCACCTGCCGAGCACGCCGGAGCCACCTGTTCGACTCACCGGAAGCACCTGCCAGACAGGCCAAAATCAACAGCTGGCTATGCGAGAACCATCTGGCGGACAGTCCGGAATCACCTGCCGGGCATGCAGGAACCACCTCTCAGATGTAACGGAACCACGAGCCGGACACGCTGGAACCATGTCCTGGACAGACTGGAACCACCTGCCGAGCACTCCGGAACCACCTGCTCGACTCGCACGACCCACGTGCTGGACACGCCAAAATGAACTTTCGGCTACACCAGAACCACTTACCGGACACTCCAGAATCACCTGCCTGGCATGCCAGAACCACCTCTCACACGTTCCAGAAGCATGTGCCGGACATGTGGGAACGACCTATCGGACAGAACGGAACCACCTGCCAGACACGCCGGAACCACCTGCTGAACACGCCACAGCCACCTGCTCGACTCGCCGGATCCACCGGCCGGACAGGCCAATATCAACTGCTGGCTATGCCAGAACCACCTGGGGGACAGTCCGGAATCACCTGCCAGCCATGGCGGAACCACCTCTCAGACGTACAAGAACCACGTGCCGGACAAGCTGGAAACACTTACTGGACAGACTGGAACCACCTGCCGGCCACGCCTGAACCACCTGCCGAGCACGATGGAACCACCTGCCGGACACGCCAAAATCAGCTGCGGGCTACACCAGAAGCACTTGGAGAACTCTCCGGGATGACCTGCCGGGCATGCTGGAACCACCTCTCAGACGTCCCAGAAGCACGTGGCGGACAGCCCAGCACCACCTGCCGGACAGACCGCAACCACCTGCCGGACAGGCCGGAACCAGTGGCTCGACCCGCCGGAACCACCGCCGGACATGCAAAATCACCTGCCGGCTACGCCAGAACCACTTGGCGAACCCTCTGGAATCACCTGCCGGGCATGCCGGAACCACCTCTCAGACATGCCAGAACCACGTGCCAATGACCCTGGAAGCACCTGCCGAGCACGCCGGAACCACCTGCTCGACTCGCCAGAACCACCTGCCGGACACCCCAAAATCACCTGCCGGCTACGCCACAACCTCTCGGCAGGCACTCCGGTATCAGCTGCCGGGCATGCCGGAACCACTTCTCAGAGGTGCCAGAACCACATGCCGGAGAGACTGGAAGCAACTGCCGAACTCGCCGGAAATACCTGCTGGACATGCCGGAACCAGCTGCCTGACAGTCCAAAATCATATGCCGGCTATGCCAAAACCACTTGGTGGACAATCCAGAATCACCTGGAGGGCATGCCGGAACCACGTCATGGACAGACTGCAAACACCTGCCGGACACGGCAGAACCACCTTCTCGACTCGCCATAACCACCTGCCGGACACGCCAAAATCACCTGCCGGCTACGCCACAACCACTCGGCAGAGACTCCTGAACCACCTCCAGGACTGACCGGAATCACCTGCTGGACACGCCGGAACCACCTGTTCGACTCGCCAGAACCACCTGCCGGACACGCCAAAATCACCTGCCGGCTACGCCAGAACCACTCGGCAGAGACTCCGGAACCACCTCCAGGACAGACCGGAATCACCTGCCGGACACGCCGGGACCACCTGCTTGACTCGCCAGAACCACCTGCCGGACACGCCAAAATCACCAGCCGGCTACTCCACAACCACTTGTCGGACATTCCAGAATCACCTGCCGGGCATGTTGGAACCACCTCTCAGAGGTGCCACAACAACATGCTGGAGACTGCGGAAGCACCTGCTGAGAAGGCCGGAAGTTCCTGATCCACTCCACAGAACCACCTGCTGGACACGCCAAAATCACCTGCCGGCTACGCCACAACCAGTTGGTGAACACTTCGGAATCAACTGCCGGGCTTGCTGGAAGCACCTGCCGGTCACGCCAATATCACCTGCCAGCTACGCCAGAACCGCTTGGCGGACACTGCGGAAACACCTGTCGGGCCTGCCAGAACCACATCTCAGACGTGCCAGAACCATGTGCCCGAGATGCCGGAACCACACCCCGAACAGACTGAAACCACCTGCCAGACCCGCCTGAACCACCTGCCGAGCACACTGGAACCACCTGCTCGACTCGCCGGAACCACCTACCTGACACGCAAAAACCACCGGCCGGGTATGCCAGAACCACTTGGTGGTCACTCCGGAATCATCTGCCAGACATGCCAGAAGCAGCTCTCAGACACACCAGAACCACATGCTGGACACGCCGGAAGCACCTGCTGAGCATGCCTGAGCCACCTGCTCGACTCGCAAGAAACACCTGCCAGACACGCCAAAATCACCTGCCGAGTACGCCAGAACCACTTGGCGGACACTCCGGAATCACAGGTCGGGCATGCCGGAACCACCTCTCAGACTTGCCAGAACCGTGTTCCGGACACGCCGGTACCACCTGCCGAGTATGCCGGAACCACCTGATCCACTCCCGAGGACCACCTGCTGGACACGCCAAAATCACCTGCTGGCTACGCCAGAACCACTCGGCAGACACTCCGGAATAACCTGCCGGGCATGCCGGAACCACCTCTTAGACATGCCAGAAGGACGTGTCGGACACGCCGGAAACACCTACCGGACAGCCCTGAACCACCTGCCAGACATCCCGGAACCACCTGCCGAGCACGCCGGAGCCGCCTGCTCGATAGGCCGGAACCACCTGCCAGACAGGCCAAAATCAACAGCTGGCTATGCTAGAAACACCTGGCGGACAGTCCAAAATCACCTGCCTGGCATGCAGGAACCACCTCTCAGACGTAACAGAACCACGTTCCGGACACGCTCGAACCACATCCTGGACAGACTGGAACCACCTGCCGAGCTCGCCGGAACCACCTGCTCGACTGGCAGGACAATCGTGCCAGACACGCCAAAAGGAACTGCCGCCTGCACCAGAACCACTTAACCGACACTCCAGAATCACCTGCCTGGCATGCCAGAACCACCTCTCAGATGTGCCAGAAGCACGTGCCGGACATGCCGGAATGACCTACGGGACAGACCGGAACCACCTGCCTGACATGCCGGAACCACCTGCCGAGCACGCCAGAGCCACCTGCTCCCCTTGCCGGAACCACCTGCCAGACAGGCCAAAATCAACAGCTGGCTGTGCGAGAACCACCTGGGAGACAGTCCGGAATCACCTGCCAGACATGGCGGAACCACATCTCAGACGTAGCAGAACCACGTGCCGGACAATCTGGAAACACGTACTGGACAGACTGGAACCACCTGCCGGCCACGCCTGAACCACCTGCCGAGCACGACAGAACCACCTGCCGGACACGCCAAAATCACCTGCGGGCTACTCCACAACCACTTGGAGGACTCTCCGGGATGACCTGCCGGGCATGCTGGAACCACCTCTCAGACGCGCCAGAACCATGTGGCAGAGAGTCCGGAATCACCTGTTAGGCATGTGGAACCACCTCTGAGACGTACCAGAACCACCTGCCGGACACGCCAAAATCACCTGCCGGCTACGCCAGAACTACTTGGCGGAGACTCTCTAATCACCTGCCAGGCATGCCAGCACAACCTCTCAGAGGTGCCAGAAGCATGTGCCGGACAGGCCAGAACCATCTCCCGGACAGACTGGAACCACAGGAAACACTCGCCGGAACCACCTGCTTGACTCACCGGTCCCAATTGCAGGACACACCAAAATCACCTGCCCTCTACACCAGAACCAATTGGGGCACAAGCCAGAATCACGTGAAGGGCATGCCGGCACAATCTCACAGAAGTGCCAGAACCTCGTGCCGGACACCCCAGGACACCCTGCCGGACAGACCGGAACCACCTGCCGGACACGCCGGAACCACCGGCGCGACTCACCGGAACCACCCCCGGACATGCAAAATCACCTGCCGGCTACGCAAGAAACACTTGGCGAACACACCGGAATCACCTGCCGGGCATGTCGGAAGCACCTTTCAGACATGTCAGAACCACGTGCCAAGGACACCAGAAGCACCTGCCGAGCACGCCGGAACCACCTGCTCGACTCGCCAGAACCACCTGCCGCACACGCCAAAATCAGATGCCAGGTATGCCAGAACCACTTTGTGGACACTCCGAAATCATCTGCCGGACATGCCAGAACCAGCTCTCAGACACACCAGAACCACATGCCGGACACGCCGGAAGCACCTGCTGAGCATGCCTGAGCCACCTGCTCGACTCGCCAGAACCACCTGCCGGACACGCAAAAATCACCTGCTGGCTACGCTAGAACCACTCGGCAGACACTCCGGAATAAGCTGCCGGGCATGCCGGAACCACCTCTTAGACATGCCAGAAGGACGTGTCGGACACGCCGGAAACACCTACCGGACAGACCGGAACCACCTGCCAGACATCCTGGAACCACTTGCCGAGCACGCCGGAGCCGCCTGCTCGATAGGCCGGAACCACATGCCAGACAGGCCAAAATCAACAGCTGGCTATGCTAGAACCACCTGGCGGACAGTCCAAAATCACCTGCCTGGCATGCAGGAACCACCTCTCAGACGTAACAGAACCACGTTCCGGACACGCTGGAACCACATCCTGGACAGACTGGAACCACCTGCCGAGCTCGCCGGAACCACCTGCATGACTGGCAGGACAATAGTGTAGGACTCGCCAAAAGCAACTGCCGGCTACACCAGAACCACTTAACCGACACTCCAGAATCACCTGCCTGGCATGCCAGAACCACCTCTCAGACGTGCCAGAATCACGTGCCGAACATGCCGGGACGACCTACGGGACAGACCGGAACCACCTGCCTGACATGCCGGAACCACCTGCCGAGCACGCCAGAGCCACCTGCTCCCCTTGCCGGAACCAACTGCCAGACAGGCCAAAATCAACAGCTGGCTGTGCGAGAACCACCTGGGGGACAGTCCGGAATCACCTGCCAGCCATGGCGGAACCACCTCTCAGACGTACCAGAATCACGTGCCGGACAATCTGGAAACACGTACTGGACAGACTGGAACCACCTGCCGGCCAAGCCTGAAACACCTGCCGAGCACGACGGAACGACCGGCCGGACACGCCAAAATCACCTGCCGGCTACGCCACAACCAGTTGGTGAACACTTCGGAATCACCTGCCGCGCTTGCCGGAAACACCTGCCGGTCACGCCAAAATCACCTGCCGGCTACGCCAGAACCACTCGGCAGAGACTCCAGAACCACCTCCAGGACAGACCGGAATCACCTGCCGGACATGCCGGAACCACCTCTCAGACATGCCAGAACCACGTGCCAATGACCCCGGAAGCACCTGCAGAGCACGCCGGAACCACCTGCTTGACTCGCCAGAACCACCTGCCGGACACGCCAAAATCACCTGCCGGCTACGCCAGAACCACTCGGCAGAGACTCCGGAACCACCTCCAGGACAGTCCGGAATCACCTGCCAGACACGCCGGGACCACCTGCTTGACTCGCCAGAACCACCTGCCGGACACGCCAAAATCACCAGCCGGCTACTCCACTACCACTTGTCGGACACTCCAGAATCACCTGCCGGGCATGTTGGAACCACCTCTCAGAGGTGCCACAACAACATGCTGGAGACCGGGGAAGCACCTGCTGAGAATGCCGGAAGTTCCTGATCCACTCCACAGAACCACCTGCTGGACACGCCAAAATCACCTGCCGGCTACGGCACAACCAGTTGGTGAACACTTCGGAATCAACTGCCGGGCTTGCTGGAAGCACCTGCCGGTCACGCCAATATCACCTGCCAGCTACGCCAGAACCGCTTGGCCGACAGTCCGGAAACACCTGTCGGGCCTGCCAGAACCACATCTCAGACGTGCCAGAACCTCGTGCCGGACACCCCAGAACACCCTGCCGGACAGACCGGAACCACCTTCCGGACACGCCGGAACCACCAGCGCGACTCGCCGGAACAACCCCGGACATGCAAAATCACCTGCCGGCTACGCCAGAAACTCTTGGCGAACACACCGGAATCACCTGCCGGGCATGTCGGAAGCACCTCTCAGACATGTCAGAACCACGTGCCAAGGACACCGGAAGCACCTGCCGAGCACGCCGGAACCACCTGCTCGACTCGCCAGAACCACCTGCCGCACACGCCAAAATCACCTGCCAGGTATTCCAGAACCACTTTGTGGACACTCCGAAATCATCTTCTGGACATGCCAGAACCAGCTCTCAGACACACCAGAACCACATGCCGGACACGCCGGAACCACCTGCCGAGCACGCCAGAGCCACCTGCTCCCCTTGACGGAACCACCTGCCAGACAGGCCAAAATCAACAGCTGGCTGTGCGAGAACCACCTGGGGGACAGTCCGGAATCACCTGCCAGCCATGGCGGAACCACCTCTCACACGTACAAGAAGCACCTGCCGGACAATCTGGAAACACGTACTGGACAGACTGGAACCACCTGCCGGCCACGCCTGAACCACCTGCCGAGCACGACGGAACCACCTGCCGGACACGCCAAAATCACCTGCGGGCTACTCCACAACCACTTGGAGGACTCTCCGGGATGACCTGCCGGGCATGCTGGAACCACCTCTCAGACGCGCCAGAACCATGTGGCAGACAGTACGCAATCACCTGTTGGGCATGTGGAACCACCTCAGAGACGTACCAGAACCACCTGCCGGACACGCCAAAATCACCTGCCGGCTACACCAGAACCACTTGGCGGACACTCCGGAATCAGCTGCCGGGCATGTCAGCACAACCTCTCAGAAGTGCCAGAAGCACGTGCCGGACAGGCCGGAACCATCTCCCGGACAGACTGGAACCACAGGAAACACTCGCCGGAACCACCTGCTTGACTCACCGGTCCCACCTGCAGGACACACCAAAATCACCTGCCCGCTACACCAGAACCACTTGGGGCACAAGCCGGAATCACGTGTAGGGCATGCCGGCACAACCTCACAGACGTGCCAGAACCTCCTGCCTGACACCTCAGAACCACCTGCCAGACAGACTGCAACCACCTGCCGGACACGCGGGAACCACCGCCTCGACCCGCCGGAACCCGTGCCAGACATGGAAAATCACCTGCCGGCTACACCAGAACCACTTGGCAAACACTCCGAAATCACCTACCGGGCATGCCGGAACGACCTCTCAGACATGCCAGAACCACGTGCCAATGACACCGGAAGCACCTGCCGAGCATGCCGGAACCACCTGCTCGACTCGCCAGAACCACCTGCCAGTCATGCAAAAATCACCTGCCGGCTTCGCCACAACCAGTTGGTGAACACTTCCCCATCACCTGCCGGGCTTGCTGGAACCACCTGCCGGTCATGTCAAAATCACCTGCCAACTACGCCAGAACCACTTGTCGACACTGCGGAAACACGTGTCGGGCCGGCCAGAACTACATCTCAGACGTGCCAGAACCTTGTGCGTGTGATGCCGGAACCACACCCCGAACAGACGGAGACCACCTGCCAGACCCGCCTGAACCACCTGCCGAGCACGCCGGAGCCACCTGTTCGACTCACCGGAAGCACCTGCCAGACAGGCCAAAATCAACAGCTGGCTATGCGAGAACCATCTGGCGGACAGTCCGGAATCACCTGCCGGGCATGCAGGAACCACCTCTCAGATGTAACGGAACCACGAGCCGGACACGCTGGAACCATGTCCTGGACAGACTGGAACCACCTGCCGAGCACTCCGGAACCACCTGCTCGACTCGCACGACCCACGTGCTGGACACGCCAAAATGAACTTTCGGCTACACCAGAACCACTTACCGGACACTCCAGAATCACCTGCCTGGCATGCCAGAACCACCTCTCACACGTTCCAGAAGCATGTGCCGGACATGTGGGAACGACCTATCGGACAGAACGGAACCACCTGCCAGACACGCCGGAACCACCTGCTGAACACGCCACAGCCATCTGCTCGACTCGCCGGATCCACCGGCCGGACAGGCCAATATCAACTGCTGGCTATGCCAGAACCACCTGGGGGACAGTCCGGAATCACCTGCCAGCCATGGCGGAACCACCTCTCAGACGTACAAGAACCACGTGCCGGACAAGCTGGAAACACTTACTGGACAGACTGGAACCACCTGCCGGCCACGCCTGAACCACCTGCCGAGCACGATGGAACCACCTGCCGGACACGCCAAAATCAGCTGCGGGCTACACCAGAAGCAATTGGAGAACTCTCCGGGATGACCTGCCGGGCATGCTGGAACCACCTCTCAGACGTCCCAGAAGCACGTGGCGGACAGCCCAGCACCACCTGCCGGACAGACCGCAACCACCTGCCGGACAGGCCGGAACCAGTGGCTCGACCCGCCGGAACCAGCGCCGGACATGCAAAATCACCTGCCGGCTACGCCAGAACCACTTGGCGAACCCTCTGGAATCACCTGCCGGGCATGCCGGAACCACCTCTCAGACATGCCAGAACCACGTGCCAATGACCCCGGAAGCACCTGCCGAGCACGCCGGAACCACCTGCTCGACTCGCCAGAACCACCTGCCGGACACGCCAAAATCACCTGCTGGCTACGCCACAACCACTTGGCAGACACTCCGGTATCAGCTGCCGGGCATGCCGGAACCACCTCTCAGAGGTGCCAGAACCACATGCCGGAGAGACTGGAAGCAACTGCCGAACTCGCCGGAAACACCTGCTGGACATGCCGGAACCACCTGCCTGACAGTCCAAAATCATATGCCGGCTATGCCAAAACCACTTGGTGGACACTCCAGAATCACCTGGAGGGCATGCCGGAACCACGTCATGGACAGACTGCAAACACCTGTCGGACACGCCGGAAGCACCTGCTCGACTCGCCAGAACCACCTGCCGGACACGCCAAAATCACCTGCCAGGTACGCCACAACCACTGGGCAGAGACTCCGGAACCACCTCCAGGACAGACCGGAACCACCTGCCGGACACGCCAAAATCACCTGCCGGCTACGCCACAACCAGTTGGTGAACACTTCGGAATCACCTGCCGCGCTTGCCGGAACCACCACCGGTCACGCCAAAATCACCTGCCGGCTATGCCAGAACCACTCGGCAGAGACTCCGGAACCACCTCCAGGACAGACCGGAATCACCTGCAGGACACGCCGGGACCACCTGCTTGACTCGCCAGAACCACCTGACGGACACGCCAAAATCACCAGCCGGCTACTCCACAACCACTTGTCGGACACTCCAGGATCACCTGCCGGGCATATTGGAACCACCTCTCAGAGGTGCCACAACAACATGCTGGAGACCGCGGAAGCACCTGCTGAGAATGCCGGAAGTTCCTGATCCACTCCACAGAACCACCTGCTGGACATGCCAAAATCACCTACCGGCTACGCCACAACCAGTTGGTGCACACTTCGGAATCAACTGCCAGGCTTGCTGGAAGCACCTGCCGGTCACCGCAATATCACCTGCCAGCTAAGCCAGAACCACTTGGCGGACACACCGGAACCACCTGCCGGACACGCGGGAACCACTGGCTCGACCCGCCGGAACCACTGCCACACATGCAAAATCACCTGCCGGCTACACTAGAACCACTTGGCAAACACTCCGGAATCACCTGCCGGGCATGCCCGAACCACCTCTCAGACATGCCAGAACCACGTGCCAATGACACCAGAAGCACATGCCGAGCATGCCGGAACCACCTGCTCGACTCGCCAGAACCACCTGCCAGTCATGCAAAAATCACCTGCCGGCTTCGCCACAACCAGTTGGTGAACACTTCCCCATCACCTGCCGGGCTTGCTGGAACCACCTGCCGGTCATGGCAAAATCACCTGCCAACTGCGCCAGAACCACTTGTCGACACTGCGGAAACACCTGTCGGGCCGGCCAGAACTACATCTCAGACGTGCCAGAACCTTGTGCGTGTGATGTGGGAACCACACCCCGAACAGACGGAGACCACCTGCCCGACCCGCCTGAACCACCTGCCGAGCACGCCGGAGCCACCTGTTCGACTCACCAGAAGCACCTGCCAGACAGGCCAAAATCAAAAGCTGGCTATGCGAGAAGCATCTGGCGGACAGTCCGGAATCACCTACCGGGCATGCAGGAACCATCTCTCAGATGTAACGGAACCACGAGCCGGACACGCTGGAACCACGTCCTGGACAGACTGGAACCACCTGCCGAGCACTCCAGAACCACCTGCACGACTCGCACGACCCACGTGCTGGACACGCCAAAATGAACTTTCAGCTACACCAGAACCACTTACCCGACACTCCAGAATCACCTGCCTGGCATGCCAGAACCACCTCTCACACGTTCCAGAAGCACGTGCCGGACATGCCGGAACGACCTATCGGACAGAACGGAACCACCTGCCAGACACGCCGGAACCACCTGCTGAACACGCCACAGCCACCAGCTCGACTCGCCGGATCCACCGGCCGGACAGACCAATATCAACTGCTGGCTATGCCAGAACCACCTGGGGGACAGTCCGGAATCACCTGCCAGCCATGGCGGAACCACCTTTCAGACGTACAAGAACCACGTGCCGGACAAGCTGGAAACACTTACTGGACAGACTGGAACCACCTGCCGGCCACGCCTGAACCACCTGCCGAGCACGATGGAACCACCTGCCGGACATGCCAAAATCACCTGCGGGCTACACCAGAACCACTTGGAGAACTCTCCGGGATGACATGCCGGGCATGCTGGAACCACCTCTCAAACGTACCAGAAGCACGTGGCGGACACCCCAGCACCACCTGCCGGACAGACCGCAACCACCTGCCGGACACGCCGGAACCACTTGGCGAACACTCCGGAATCACCTGCCGGGCATGCCGGAACCACCTCTCAGACATGCCAGAACCATGTGCCAATGACCCCGGAAGCACCTGCCGAGCACGCCGGAACCACCTGCTCGACTCGCCAGAACCACCAGCCGGACACGCCAAAGTCACCTGCCGGCTACGCCACAACCACTCGGCAGACACTCCGGTATCAGCTGCCGGGCATGCCTGAACCACCTCTCAGAGGTGCCGGAACCACATGCTGGAGAGACTGGAAGCAACTGCCGAACTCGCCGGAAACACCTGCTGGACATGCCGGAACCACCTGCCTGACAGTCCAAAATCATATGCCGGCTATGCCAAAACCACTTGGTGGACACTCCAGAATCACCTGGAGGGCATGCCGGAACCACGTCATGGACAGACTGCAAACACTTGCCGGACACGCCAGAACCACCTTCTCGACTCGCCAGAACCACCTGCCGGACACGCCAAAATCACCTTCCGGCTACGCCACAACCACTGGGCAGAGACTCCGGAACCACCTCCAGGACAGACCGGAATCACCTGCCGGACACGCCGGCACCACCTGCTCGACTCGCCAGAACCACCTGCCGCACACGCCAAAATCACCTGCCAGGTATGCCAGAACCACTTTGTGGACACTCCGAAATCATCTCCGGATATGCCAGAACCAGCTCTCAGACACACCAGAACCACATGCCGGACACGCCGGAAGCACCTGCTGAGCATGCCTGAGCCACCTGCTCGACTCGCAAGAAACACCTGCCGGACACGCCAAAATCACCTGCCGGCTACCCCACAACCACTGGGCAGACACTCCGGTATCATCTTACGGTCATGCCGGAACCACCTCTCAGAGGTGCCAGAACCACATGCCGGAGAGACTGGAAGCAACCGCCGAACTCGCCGGAAACACCTGCTGGACATGCAGGAACCACCTGAATGACAGTCCAAAATCATATGCCGTCTATGCCAAAACCACTTGGTGGACAATCCAGAATCACCTGGAGGGCATGCCGGAACCACGTCATGGACAGACTGCAAACAACTGCCGGACACGCCGGAACCACCTGCTCGACTCGCCAGAACCACCTGCCGATCACGCAAAAATCACCTGCCGGCTACGCCACAACCAGTTGCTGAACACTTTGGAATCACCTGCCAGGCTTGCTGGAACCACCTGCCAGTCATGCCAAAATCACCTGCCAACTACGCCAGAACCGCTTGACGGACACTGCGGAAACACCTGTCGGGCCGGCTGGAACCACATCTCAGACGTGCCAGAAACGTGTTCATGAGATGCTGGAACCACACCCCGAACAGACGGATGCCACCTGCCAGAACCGCCTGAACCACCTGCTGAGCACGCTGGAACCACCTGCTCGACTCACCGGTACCACCTTCCTGACACGCCAAAATCACCTGCTGGGTATGCCAGAACCACTTTGCGGACACTCCGGAATCATCTGCCGGACATGCCAGAACCAGCTCTCAGACACACCAGAACCAAGTGCCGGAGACGCCGGAAGCACCTGCCGAGCATGCCGGAGCCCCCTGCTCGACTCGCCAGGAACACCTGCCGGACACGGCAAAATCACCTGCCGGGTACGCCAGAACCACCTGGCGGACACTACGGAATCACCTGCCGCGCATGCCGGAACCACCTCTCAGACGTGCCGGAAGCACGTGCCAGACACGCCGGAAACACCTACCGGACAGACCGGAACCACCTGCCAAGAACGCCGGAGCCACCTGTTCGACTCGCTGGAACCACCTGCCGGACAGGCCAATATCAACTGCTGGCTATGCCAGAACCACCTGGGGGACAGTCCGGGATCACCTGCCAGCCATGGCGGAACCACCTCTCAGACGTACCAGAACCACCTGCCGGAGAAGCTGGAAACACGTCCTGGACAGACTGGAACCACGTGACGGCCATGCCTGAACCACCTGCCGAGCACGGCGGAACCACCTGCCGGACACGCCAAAATCGCCTGCGGGCTATGCCAGAACCACTTGGACGACTCTCCGAAATGACCTGCCGGGCATGTTGGAACCACCTCTCAGACGTGCCAGAAGCACGTGGCGGACATTCCGGAATCACCTGTTGGGCATACGCAACCACCTCTGAGACGTACCAGAACCACGTGCCATGCATGCCGGAACCACCTACCGGACAGACCGGAATCAACTTTTGGGCATGCCGGAACCACCAGTCAGATGTGCCAGAAACACATGCCGGAGACGCTGGAAGCACCTGCCGAGCACGTCGCACCACCTGCTCAACTTGCCTGAACCACCTGCCGGACACGCCAAAATCACCTGCCCGCTACACCAGCACCACTTCGGGGACAAGCCGGAATCACGTGAGGGGCATGCCGGCACAGCCTCTCAGACTGAACCTCGTGCCGGACACCACAGAACCACCTGCCGCACAGACCGGAACCACCTGCCGGACACGCCGGAACCACCGGCTCGACCCGCCGGAACGACCGCTGGACATGCAAAATCACCTGCCGGCTACGCCGGAAACACTTGGCGAACACTCCGGAATCACCTGCCGGGCATGCCGGAACCACCTCTCAGATATGCCAGAACCACGTGCCAATGACCCCGGAAGCACCTGCCGAGCACGCCGGAACCACCTGCTCGACTCGCCAGAACCACCTGCCGGACACGCCAAAATCACCTGCCGGCTACGCCACAACCAGTTGGGGAACACTTCGGAATCACCTGCCGGGCTTGCTGGAACCACCTGCCGGTCATGCCAAAATCACCTGCCAACTACGCCAGTACCACTTGGCGGACACTGTGGAAACACCTGTCGGGCCGGCCGGAACCACATCTCAGACGTGCCAGAACCATGTGCATGCGATGCTGGAACCACACCCCAAACAGACGGAAAGCACCTGCCAGCCCCGTCTGAACAACCTGCCGAGCACGCCGGAGCCACCTGCTCGACTCGCCGGAACCACCTACCTGACATGCCCAAATCACCAGATGGGTATGCCAGAACCACTTGGCGGACACTCCGGAATCATCTGCCGGACATGCCGGAACCAGCTCTCAGACACACCAGAACCAAGTGCCGGAGACGCCGGAAGCACCTGCCGAGCATGCCGGAGCCACCTGCTCGACTCGCCAGAAACACCTGCCGGACACGCCAAAATCAACTGCCGGGTACGCCAGAACCACCTGGCGGACACTCCGAAATCACCTGTCACGCATGCCGGAACCACCTCTCAGACGTGCCTGAAGCACGTGCCGGACACGCCGGAATCACCTACCGGACAGACCGGAACCACCGGCCGAGCACGCCGGAGCCACCTGTTCGACTCGCTGGAACCACCTGCCGGACAGGCCAATATTAACTGCTGGCTATGCCAGAACCACCTGGGGGACGGTCCGGAATCGCCTGCCAGCCATGGCGGAACCACCTCTCACACGTACCAGAACCACCTGCCGGAGAAGCTGGAAACACGTCCTGGACAGTCTGGAACCACCTGCCGGCCAAGCCTGAACCACCTGCCAAGCACAACGGAACAACCGGCTAGACACGCCAAAATCACCTGCGTGTTATGCCAGAACCACTTGGAGTACTCTCTTGGATGACCTGACGGGCATGCCAGAACCACCTCTCAGACGTGCCAGAACCATGTGGCGGACAGTCCGGAATCACCTGTTGGGCATGCGCAACCACCTCTGAGACGTACCAGGACCACATGCCGTGCAGGCTGGAACCACCTACCGGACAGACCGGAATCACCTTTCGGGCATGCCGGAACCACCTGTCAGATGTGCCAGAAACACGTGCCGGAGACGCCGGAAGCACCTGCCAAGCACGTTGGAACCACCTGCTCAACTCGCCTGAACCACCTGACTGACATGCCAAAATCACCTGCCGACTATGCCAGAACCACTTGGCGAACACTCTGGAATCACTTGCCGGGCATGCAGGAACCACCTCTCAGACATGCCAGAACCCCATGCCAATGACCCCGGAAGCAGCAGCCGAGCACGCCGGAACCACCTGCTCGACTCGCCAGAACCACCTGCCGATCACGCAAAAATCACCTGCCGGCTACGCCACAACCAGTTGGTGAACACTTTGGAATCACTTGCCAGGCTTGCTGGAACCACCTGCCAGTCATGCCAAAATCACCTGCCAACTACGTCAGAACCGCTTGGCGGACACTGCGGAAACACCTGTCGGGCCGGCTGGAACCACATCTTAGACGTGCCAGAAACGTGTTCATGAGATGCTGGAACCACACCCCGAACAGACGGATACCACCTGCCAGAACCGCCTGAACCACCTGCTGAGCAAGCCAGAACCACCTGCTCGACTCACCGGTACCACCTCCCTGACACGCCAAAATCACATGCTGGGTATGCCAGAACCACTTGGCGGACACTCCGGAATCATCTGCCGGACATGCCGGAACCAGCTCTCAGACACACCAGAACCAAGTGCCGGACACGCCGGAAGCACCTGCCGAGCATGCCGGAGCCACCTGCTCGACTCGCAAGAAACACCTGCCGGACACGCCAAAATCACCTGCCGAGTACGCCAGAACCACTTGGCGGACACTCCGGAATCACAGGTCGGGCATGCCGGAACCACCTCTCAGACTTGCCAGAACCATGTTCCGGACACGCCGGTACCACCTGCCGAGTATGCCGGAACCACCTGATCCACTCCCGAGGACCACCTGCTGGACACGCCAGAATCACCTGCTGGCTACGCCAGAACCACTCGACAGACACTCCGGAATAACCTGCCGGGCATGCCGGAACCACCTCTTAGACATGCCAGAAGGACGTGTCGGACACGCCGGAAACACCTACCGGACAGACCGGAACCACCTGCCAGACATCCCGGAACCACTTGCCGAGCACGCCGGAGCCGCCTGCTCGATAGGCCGGAACCACCTGCCAGACAGGCCAAAATCAACAGCTGGCTATGCTAGAAACACCTGGCGGACAGTCCAAAATCACCTGCCTGGCATGCAGGAACCACCTCTCAGACGTAACAGAACCACGTTCTGGACACGCTGGAACCACATCCTGGACAGACTGGAACCACCTGCCGAGCTCACCGGAACCACCTGCTCGACTGGCAGGACAATCGTGCCGGACACGCCAAAAGGAACTGCCGGCTACACCAGAACCACTTAACTGACACTCCAGAATCACCTGCCTGGCATGCCAGAACCACCTCTCAGACGTGCCAGAAGCACGTGCCGGACATGCCGGAACGACCTACGGGACAGACCGGAACCACCTGCCTGACATGCCGGAACCACCTGCCGAGCACGCCAGAGCCACCTGCTCCCCTTGCCGGAACCACCTGCCAGACAGGCCAAAATCAACAGCTGGCTATGCGAGAACCACCTGGGGGACAGTCCGGAATCACCTGCCAGCCATGGCGGAACCACCTCTCAGACGTACCAGAACCACGTGCCGGACAATCTGGAAACACGTACTGGACAGACTGGAACCACCTGCCGGCCACGCCTGAACCACCTGCCGAGCACGACGGAACCACCTGCCGGACACGCCAAAATCACCTGCGGGCTACTCCACAACCACTTGGAGGACTCTCCGGGATGACCAGCCGGGCATGCTGGAACCACCTCTCAGACGTGCCAGAACCATGTGGCAGACAGTCCGGAATCACCTGTTGGGCATGTGGAACCACCTCAGAGACGTACCAGAACCACCTTCCGGACACGCCAAAATCACCTGCCGGCTACGCCAGAACCACTTGGCGGACACTCCGGAATCACCTGCCGGGCATGCCAGCACAACCTCTCAGAAGTGCCAGAAGCACGTGCCGGACTGGCCGGAACCATCTCCCGGACAGACTGGAACCACAGGAAACACTCGCCAGAACCACCGCTTGACTCACCGGTCCCACCTGCAGGACACACCAAAATCACCTGCCCGCTACACCAGAACCACTTGGGGCACAAGCCGGAATCACGTGAAGGGCATGCCGGCACAACCTCACAGACGTGCCAGAACCTCCTGCCGGACACCTCAGAACCACCTGCCAGACAGACTGCAACCACCTGCCGGACACGCGGGAACCACCGGCTCGACCCGCCGGAACCACTGCCAGACATGCAAAATCACCTGCCGGCTACACCAGAACCACTTGGCAAACACTCCGGAATCACCTCCCGGGCATGCCGGAACCACCTCTCAGACATGCCAGAACCACGTGCCAATGACACCAGAAGCACCTGCCGAGCATGCCGGAACCACCTGCTCGACTCGCCAGAACCACCTGCCAGTCATGCAAAAATCACCTGCCGGCTTCGCCACAACCAGTTGGTGAACACTTCCCCATCACCTGCCGGGCTTGCTGGAACCACCTGCCGGTCATGGCAAAATCACCTGCCAACTACGCCAGAACCACTTGTCGACACTGCGGACACACCTGTCGGGCCGGCCAGAACTACATCTCAGACGTGCCAGAACCTTGTGCGTGTGATGCCGGAACCACACCCCGAACAGACGGAGACCACCTGCCAGACCCGCCTGAACCACCTGCCGAGCACGCCGGAGCCACCTGTTCGACTCACCGGAAGCAGCTGCCAGACAGGCCAAAATCAACAGCTGGCTATGCGAGAACCATCTGGCGGACAGTCCGGAATCACCTCCCGGGCATGCAGGAACCACCTCTCAGATGTAACGGAACCACGAGCCGGACACGCAGGAACCACGTCCTGGACAGACTGGAACCACCTGCCGAGCACTCCGGAACCACCTGCTCGATTCGCACGACCCACGTGCTGGACACGCCAAAATGAACTTTCGGCTACACCAGAACCACTTACCCGACACTCCAGAATCACCTGCCTGGCATGCCAGAACCACCTCTCACACGTTCCAGAAGCACGTGGCGGACATGCCGGAACGACCTATCGGACAGAACGGAACCACCTGCCAGACACGCCGGAACCACCTGCTGAACACGCCAAAGCCACCTGCTCGACTCGCCGGATCCACCGGCAGGACAGGCCAATATCAACTGCTGGCTATGCCAGAACCACCTGGGGGACAGTCTGGAATCACCTGCCAGCCATGGCGGAACCACCTCTCAGACGTACAAGAACCACGTGCCGGACAAGCTGGAAACACTTACTGGACAGACTGGAACCACCTGCCGGCCACGCCTGAACCACCTGCCGAGCACGATGGAACCACCTGCCGGACACGCCAAAATCACATGTGGGCTACACCAGGAACACTTGGAGAACTCTCCGGGATGACCTGCCGGGCATGCTGGAACCACCTCTCAGACGTACCAGAAGCACGTTGCGGACACCCCAGCACCACCTGCCGGACAGAGCGCAACCACCTGCCGGACAGGCCGGAACCACCGGCTCGACCCGTCGGAACCACCGCCGGACATGCAAAATCACCTGCCGGCTACGCCAGAACCACTTGGCGAACACTCCGGAATCACCTGCCGGGCATGCCGGAACCACCTCTCAGACATGCCAGAACCATGTGCCAATGACCCCGGAAGCACCTGCCGAGCACGCAGGAGCCACCTGCTCGACTCGCCAGAACCACCTGCCGGACACGCCAAAATCACCTGCCGGCTACGCCACAACCACTCGGCAGACACTCCGGTATCAGCTGCCGGGCATGCCGGAACCACCTCTCAGAGTTGCCAGTACCACATGACAGAGAGACTGGAAGCAACTGCCGAACTCGCCGGAAACACCTGCTGGACATGCCAGAACCACCTGCCTGACAGTCCAAAATCATATGCCGGCTATGCCAAAACCACTTGGTGGACACTCCAGAATCACCTGGAGGGCATGCCGGAACCACGTCATGGACAGACTGCAAACACCTGCCGGACACGCCAGAACCACCTTCTCGACTCGCCAGAACCACCTGCCGGACACGCCAAAATCACCTGCCGGCTACGCCACAACCACTCGGCAGGCACTCCGGTATCAGCTGCCGGGCATGCCGGAACCACCTCTCAGAGGTGCCGGAACCACATGCCGGAGAGACTGGAAGCAACTGCCGAACTCGCCGGAAACACCTGCTGGACATGCCGGAACCACCTGCCTGACAGTCCAAAATCATATGCCGGCTATGCCAAAACCACTTGGTGGACAATCCAGAATCACCTGGAGGGCATGCCGGAACCACGTCATGGACAGACTGCAAACACCTGCCGGACACGCCAGAACCACCTTCTCGCCTCGCCAGAACCACCTGCCGGACACGCCAAAATCACCTTCCGGCTACGCCACAACCACTGGGCAGAGACTCCGGAACCACCTCCAGGACAGACCGGAATCACCTGCCGGACACGCCGGCACCACCTGCTCGACTCGCCAGAACCACCTGCCGCACACGCCAAAATCACCTGCCAGGTATGCCAGAACCACTTTGTGGACACTCCGAAATCATCTCCGGATATGCCAGAACCAGCTCTCAGACACACCAGAACCACATGCCGGACACGCCGGAAGCACCTGCTGAGCATGCCTGAGCCACCTGCTCGACTCGCAAGAAACACCTGCCGGACACGCCAAAATCACCTGCCGGCTACCCCACAACCACTGGGCAGACACTCCGGTATCATCTTACGGTCATGCCGGAACCACCTCTCAGAGGTGCCAGAACCACATGCCGGAGAGACTGGAAGCAACCGCCGAACTCGCCGGAAACACCTGCTGGACATGCAGGAACCACCTGAATGACAGTCCAAAATCATATGCCGTCTATGCCAAAACCACTTGGTGGACAATCCAGAATCACCTGGAGGGCATGCCGGAACCACGTCATGGACAGACTGCAAACACCTGCCGGACACGCCGGAACCACCTGCTCGACTCGCCAGAACCACCTGCCGATCACGCAAAAATCACCTGCCGGCTACGCCACAACCAGTTGCTGAACACTTTGGAATCACCTGCCAGGCTTGCTGGAACCACCTGCCAGTCATGCCAAAATCACCTGCCAACTACGCCAGAACCGCTTGACGGACACTGCGGAAACACCTGTCGGGCCGGCTGGAACCACATCTCAGACGTGCCAGAAACGTGTTCATGAGATGCTGGAACCACACCCCGAACAGACGGATGCCACCTGCCAGAACCGCCTGAACCACCTGCTGAGCACGCTGGAACCACCTGCTCGACTCACCGGTACCACCTTCCTGACACGCCAAAATCACCTGCTGGGTATGCCAGAACCACTTTGCGGACACTCCGGAATCATCTGCCGGACATGCCGGAACCAGCTCTCAGACACACCAGAACCAAGTGCCGGAGACGCCGGAAGCACCTGCCGAGCATGCCGGAGCCCCCTGCTCGACTCGCCAGGAACACCTGCCGGACACGGCAAAATCACCTGCCGGGTACGCCAGAACCACCTGGCGGACACTACGGAATCACCTGCCGCGCATGCCGGAACCACCTCTCAGACGTGCCGGAAGCACGTGCCAGACACGCCGGAAACACCTACCGGACAGACCGGAACCACCTGCCAAGAACGCCGGAGCCACCTGTTCGACTCGCTGGAACCACCTGCCGGACAGGCCAATATCAACTGCTGGCTATGCCAGAACCACCTGGGGGACAGTCCGGGATCACCTGCCAGCCATGGCGGAACCACCTCTCAGACGTACCAGAACCACCTGCCGGAGAAGCTGGAAACACGTCCTGGACAGACTGGAACCACGTGACGGCCATGCCTGAACCACCTGCCGAGCACGGCGGAACCACCTGCCGGACACGCCAAAATCGCCTGCGGGCTATGCCAGAACCACTTGGACGACTCTCCGAAATGACCTGCCAGGCATGTTGGAACCACCTCTCAGACGTGCCAGAAGCACGTGGCGGACATTCCGGAATCACCTGTTGGGCATACGCAACCACCTCTGAGACGTACCAGAACCACGTGCCATGCATGCCGGAACCACCTACCGGACAGACCGGAATCAACTTTTGGGCATGCCGGAACCACCAGTCAGATGTGCCAGAAACACATGCCGGAGACGCTGGAAGCACCTGCCGAGCACGTCGCACCACCTGCTCAACTTGCCTGAACCACCTGCCGGACACGCCAAAATCACCTGCCCGCTACACCAGCACCACTTCGGGGACAAGCCGGAATCACGTGAGGGGCATGCCGGCACAGCCTCTCAGACTGAACCTCGTGCCGGACACCACAGAACCACCTGCCGCACAGACCGGAACCACCTGCCGGACACGCCGGAACCACCGGCTCGACCCGCCGGAACGACCGCTGGACATGCAAAATCACCTGCCGGCTACGCCGGAAACACTTGGCGAACACTCCGGAATCACCTGCCGGGCATGCCGGAACCACCTCTCAGATATGCCAGAACCACGTGCCAATGACCCCGGAAGCACCTGCCGAGCACGCCGGAACCACCTGCTCGACTCGCCAGAACCACCTGCCGGACACGCCAAAATCACCTGCCGGCTACGCCACAACCAGTTGGGGAACACTTCGGAATCACCTGCCGGGCTTGCTGGAACCACCTGCCGGTCATGCCAAAATCACCTGCCAACTACGCCAGTACCACTTGGCGGACACTGTGGAAACACCTGTCGGGCCGGCCGGAACCACATCTCAGACGTGCCAGAACCATGTGCATGCGATGCTGGAACCACACCCCAAACAGACGGAAAGCACCTGCCAGCCCCGTCTGAACAACCTGCCGAGCACGCCGGAGCCACCTGCTCGACTCGCCGGAACCACCTACCTGACATGCCCAAATCACCAGATGGGTATGCCAGAACCACTTGGCGGACACTCCGGAATCATCTGCCGGACATGCCGGAACCAGCTCTCAGACACACCAGAACCAAGTGCCGGAGACGCCGGAAGCACCTGCCGAGCATGCCGGAGCCACCTGCTCGACTCGCCAGAAACACCTGCCGGACACGCCAAAATCAACTGCCGGGTACGCCAGAACCACCTGGCGGACACTCCGAAATCACCTGTCACGCATGCCGGAACCACCTCTCAGACGTGCCTGAAGCACGTGCCGGACACGCCGGAATCACCTACCGGACAGACCGGAACCACCGGCCGAGCACACCGGAGCCACCTGTTCGACTCGCTGGAACCACCTGCCGGACAGGCCAATATTAACTGCTGGCTATGCCAGAACCACCTGGGGGACGGTCCGGAATCGCCTGCCAGCCATGGCGGAACCACCTCTCACACGTACCAGAACCACCTGCCGGAGAAGCTGGAAACACGTCCTGGACAGTCTGGAACCACCTGCCGGCCAAGCCTGAACCACCTGCCAAGCACAACGGAACAACCGGCTAGACACGCCAAAATCACCTGCGTGTTATGCCAGAACCACTTGGAGTACTCTCTTGGATGACCTGACGGGCATGCCAGAACCACCTCTCAGACGTGCCAGAACCATGTGGCGGACAGTCCGGAATCACCTGTTGGGCATGCGCAACCACCTCTGAGACGTACCAGGACCACATGCCGTGCAGGCTGGAACCACCTACCGGACAGACCGGAATCACCTTTCGGGCATGCCGGAACCACCTGTCAGATGTGCCAGAAACACGTGCCGGAGACGCCGGAAGCACCTGCCAAGCACGTTGGAACCACCTGCTCAACTCGCCTGAACCACCTGACTGACATGCCAAAATCACCTGCCGACTATGCCAGAACCACTTGGCGAACACTCTGGAATCACTTGCCGGGCATGCAGGAACCACCTCTCAGACATGCCAGAACCCCATGCCAATGACCCCGGAAGCAGCAGCCGAGCACGCCGGAACCACCTGCTCGACTCGCCAGAACCACCTGCCGATCACGCAAAAATCACCTGCCGGCTACGCCACAACCAGTTGGTGAACACTTTGGAATCACTTGCCAGGCTTGCTGGAACCACCTGCCAGTCATGCCAAAATCACCTGCCAACTACGTCAGAACCGCTTGGCGGACACTGCGGAAACACCTGTCGGGCCGGCTGGAACCACATCTTAGACGTGCCAGAAACGTGTTCATGAGATGCTGGAACCACACCCCGAACAGACGGATACCACCTGCCAGAACCGCCTGAACCACCTGCTGAGCAAGCCAGAACCACCTGCTCGACTCACCGGTACCACCTCCCTGACACGCCAAAATCACATGCTGGGTATGCCAGAACCACTTGGCGGACACTCCGGAATCATCTGCCGGACATGCCGGAACCAGCTCTCAGACACACCAGAACCAAGTGCCGGACACGCCGGAAGCACCTGCCGAGCATGCCGGAGCCACCTGCTCGACTCGCAAGAAACACCTGCCGGACACGCCAAAATCACCTGCCGAGTACGCCAGAACCACTTGGCGGACACTCCGGAATCACAGGTCGGGCATGCCGGAACCACCTCTCAGACTTGCCAGAACCATGTTCCGGACACGCCGGTACCACCTGCCGAGTATGCCGGAACCACCTGATCCACTCCCGAGGACCACCTGCTGGACACGCCAGAATCACCTGCTGGCTACGCCAGAACCACTCGACAGACACTCCGGAATAACCTGCCGGGCATGCCGGAACCACCTCTTAGACATGCCAGAAGGACGTGTCGGACACGCCGGAAACACCTACCGGACAGACCGGAACCACCTGCCAGACATCCCGGAACCACTTGCCGAGCACGCCGGAGCCGCCTGCTCGATAGGCCGGAACCACCTGCCAGACAGGCCAAAATCAACAGCTGGCTATGCTAGAAACACCTGGCGGACAGTCCAAAATCACCTGCCTGGCATGCAGGAACCACCTCTCAGACGTAACAGAACCACGTTCTGGACACGCTGGAACCACATCCTGGACAGACTGGAACCACCTGCCGAGCTCACCGGAACCACCTGCTCGACTGGCAGGACAATCGTGCCGGACACGCCAAAAGGAACTGCCGGCTACACCAGAACCACTTAACTGACACTCCAGAATCACCTGCCTGGCATGCCAGAACCACCTCTCAGACGTGCCAGAAGCACGTGCCGGACATGCCGGAACGACCTACGGGACAGACCGGAACCACCTGCCTGACATGCCGGAACCACCTGCCGAGCACGCCAGAGCCACCTGCTCCCCTTGCCGGAACCACCTGCCAGACAGGCCAAAATCAACAGCTGGCTATGCGAGAACCACCTGGGGGACAGTCCGGAATCACCTGCCAGCCATGGCGGAACCACCTCTCAGACGTACCAGAACCACGTGCCGGACAATCTGGAAACACGTACTGGACAGACTGGAACCACCTGCCGGCCACGCCTGAACCACCTGCCGAGCACGACGGAACCACCTGCCGGACACGCCAAAATCACCTGCGGGCTACTCCACAACCACTTGGAGGACTCTCCGGGATGACCAGCCGGGCATGCTGGAACCACCTCTCAGACGTGCCAGAACCATGTGGCAGACAGTCCGGAATCACCTGTTGGGCATGTGGAACCACCTCAGAGACGTACCAGAACCACCTTCCGGACACGCCAAAATCACCTGCCGGCTACGCCAGAACCACTTGGCGGACACTCCGGAATCACCTGCCGGGCATGCCAGCACAACCTCTCAGAAGTGCCAGAAGCACGTGCCGGACTGGCCGGAACCATCTCCCGGACAGACTGGAACCACAGGAAACACTCGCCAGAACCACCGCTTGACTCACCGGTCCCACCTGCAGGACACACCAAAATCACCTGCCCGCTACACCAGAACCACTTGGGGCACAAGCCGGAATCACGTGAAGGGCATGCCGGCACAACCTCACAGACGTGCCAGAACCTCCTGCCGGACACCTCAGAACCACCTGCCAGACAGACTGCAACCACCTGCCGGACACGCGGGAACCACCGGCTCGACCCGCCGGAACCACTGCCAGACATGCAAAATCACCTGCCGGCTACACCAGAACCACTTGGCAAACACTCCGGAATCACCTCCCGGGCATGCCGGAACCACCTCTCAGACATGCCAGAACCACGTGCCAATGACACCAGAAGCACCTGCCGAGCATGCCGGAACCACCTGCTCGACTCGCCAGAACCACCTGCCAGTCATGCAAAAATCACCTGCCGGCTTCGCCACAACCAGTTGGTGAACACTTCCCCATCACCTGCCGGGCTTGCTGGAACCACCTGCCGGTCATGGCAAAATCACCTGCCAACTACGCCAGAACCACTTGTCGACACTGCGGAAACACCTGTCGGGCCGGCCAGAACTACATCTCAGACGTGCCAGAACCTTGTGCGTGTGATGCCGGAACCACACCCCGAACAGACGGAGACCACCTGCCAGACCCGCCTGAACCACCTGCCGAGCACGCCGGAGCCACCTGTTCGACTCACCGGAAGCACCTGCCAGACAGGCCAAAATCAACAGCTGGCTATGCGAGAACCATCTGGCGGACAGTCCGGAATCACCTCCCGGGCATGCAGGAACCACCTCTCAGATGTAACGGAACCACGAGCCGGACACGCAGGAACCACGTCCTGGACAGACTGGAACCACCTGCCGAGCACTCCGGAACCACCTGCTCGATTCGCACGACCCACGTGCTGGACACGCCAAAATGAACTTTCGGCTACACCAGAACCACTTACCCGACACTCCAGAATCACCTGCCTGGCATGCCAGAACCACCTCTCACACGTTCCAGAAGCACGTGGCGGACATGCCGGAACGACCTATCGGACAGAACGGAACCACCTGCCAGACACGCCGGAACCACCTGCTGAACACGCCAAAGCCACCTGCTCGACTCCCCGGATCCACCGGCAGGACAGGCCAATATCAACTGCTGGCTATGCCAGAACCACCTGGGGGACAGTCTGGAATCACCTGCCAGCCATGGCGGAACCACCTCTCAGACGTACAAGAACCACGTGCCGGACAAGCTGGAAACACTTACTGGACAGACTGGAACCACCTGCCGGCCACGCCTGAACCACCTGCCGAGCACGATGGAACCACCTGCCGGACACGCCAAAATCACATGTGGGCTACACCAGGAACACTTGGAGAACTCTCCGGGATGACCTGCCGGGCATGCTGGAACCACCTCTCAGACGTACCAGAAGCACGTTGCGGACACCCCAGCACCACCTGCCGGACAGAGCGCAACCACCTGCCGGACAGGCCGGAACCACCGGCTCGACCCGTCGGAACCACCGCCGGACATGCAAAATCACCTGCCGGCTACGCCAGAACCACTTGGCGAACACTCCGGAATCACCTGCCGGGCATGCCGGAACCACCTCTCAGACATGCCAGAACCATGTGCCAATGACCCCGGAAGCACCTGCCGAGCACGCAGGAGCCACCTGCTCGACTCGCCAGAACCACCTGCCGGACACGCCAAAATCACCTGCCGGCTACGCCACAACCACTCGGCAGACACTCCGGTATCAGCTGCCGGGCATGCCGGAACCACCTCTCAGAGTTGCCAGTACCACATGACAGAGAGACTGGAAGCAACTGCCGAACTCGCCGGAAACACCTGCTGGACATGCCAGAACCACCTGCCTGACAGTCCAAAATCATATGCCGGCTATGCCAAAACCACTTGGTGGACACTCCAGAATCACCTGGAGGGCATGCCGGAACCACGTCATGGACAGACTGCAAACACCTGCCGGACACGCCAGAACCACCTTCTCGACTCGCCAGAACCACCTGCCGGACACGCCAAAATCACCTGCCGGCTACGCCACAACCACTCGGCAGGCACTCCGGTATCAGCTGCCGGGCATGCCGGAACCACCTCTCAGAGGTGCCGGAACCACATGCCGGAGAGACTGGAAGCAACTGCCGAACTCGCCGGAAACACCTGCTGGACATGCCGGAACCACCTGCCTGACAGTCCAAAATCATATGCCGGCTATGCCAAAACCACTTGGTGGACAATCCAGAATCACCTGGAGGGCATGCCGGAACCACGTCATGGACAGACTGCAAACACCTGCCGGACACGCCAGAACCACCTTCTCGCCTCGCCAGAACCACCTGCCGGACACGCCAAAATCACCTTCCGGCTACGCCACAACCACTGGGCAGAGACTCCGGAACCACCTCCAGGACAGACCGGAATCACCTGCCGGACACGCCGGCACCACCTGCTCGACTCGCCAGAACCACCTGCCGCACACGCCAAAATCACCTGCCAGGTATGCCAGAACCACTTTGTGGACACTCCGAAATCATCTCCGGATATGCCAGAACCAGCTCTCAGACACACCAGAACCACATGCCGGACACGCCGGAAGCACCTGCTGAGCATGCCTGAGCCACCTGCTCGACTCGCAAGAAACACCTGCCGGACACGCCAAAATCACCTGCCGGCTACCCCACAACCACTGGGCAGACACTCCGGTATCATCTTACGGTCATGCCGGAACCACCTCTCAGAGGTGCCAGAACCACATGCCGGAGAGACTGGAAGCAACCGCCGAACTCGCCGGAAACACCTGCTGGACATGCAGGAACCACCTGAATGACAGTCCAAAATCATATGCCGTCTATGCCAAAACCACTTGGTGGACAATCCAGAATCACCTGGAGGGCATGCCGGAACCACGTCATGGACAGACTGCAAACACCTGCCGGACACGCCGGAACCACCTGCTCGACTCGCCAGAACCACCTGCCGATCACGCAAAAATCACCTGCCGGCTACGCCACAACCAGTTGCTGAACACTTTGGAATCACCTGCCAGGCTTGCTGGAACCACCTGCCAGTCATGCCAAAATCACCTGCCAACTACGCCAGAACCGCTTGACGGACACTGCGGAAACACCTGTCGGGCCGGCTGGAACCACATCTCAGACGTGCCAGAAACGTGTTCATGAGATGCTGGAACCACACCCCGAACAGACGGATGCCACCTGCCAGAACCGCCTGAACCACCTGCTGAGCACGCTGGAACCACCTGCTCGACTCACCGGTACCACCTTCCTGACACGCCAAAATCACCTGCTGGGTATGCCAGAACCACTTTGCGGACACTCCGGAATCATCTGCCGGACATGCCGGAACCAGCTCTCAGACACACCAGAACCAAGTGCCGGAGACGCCGGAAGCACCTGCCGAGCATGCCGGAGCCCCCTGCTCGACTCGCCAGGAACACCTGCCGGACACGGCAAAATCACCTGCCGGGTACGCCAGAACCACCTGGCGGACACTACGGAATCACCTGCCGCGCATGCCGGAACCACCTCTCAGACGTGCCGGAAGCACGTGCCAGACACGCCGGAAACACCTACCGGACAGACCGGAACCACCTGCCAAGAACGCCGGAGCCACCTGTTCGACTCGCTGGAACCACCTGCCGGACAGGCCAATATCAACTGCTGGCTATGCCAGAACCACCTGGGGGACAGTCCGGGATCACCTGCCAGCCATGGCGGAACCACCTCTCAGACGTACCAGAACCACCTGCCGGAGAAGCTGGAAACACGTCCTGGACAGACTGGAACCACGTGACGGCCATGCCTGAACCACCTGCCGAGCACGGCGGAACCACCTGCCGGACACGCCAAAATCGCCTGCGGGCTATGCCAGAACCACTTGGACGACTCTCCGAAATGACCTGCCAGGCATGTTGGAACCACCTCTCAGACGTGCCAGAAGCACGTGGCGGACATTCCGGAATCACCTGTTGGGCATACGCAACCACCTCTGAGACGTACCAGAACCACGTGCCATGCATGCCGGAACCACCTACCGGACAGACCGGAATCAACTTTTGGGCATGCCGGAACCACCAGTCAGATGTGCCAGAAACACATGCCGGAGACGCTGGAAGCACCTGCCGAGCACGTCGCACCACCTGCTCAACTTGCCTGAACCACCTGCCGGACACGCCAAAATCACCTGCCCGCTACACGAGCACCACTTCGGGGACAAGCCGGAATCACGTGAGGGGCATGCCGGCACAGCCTCTCAGACTGAACCTCGTGCCGGACACCACAGAACCACCTGCCGCACAGACCGGAACCACCTGCCGGACACGCCGGAACCACCGGCTCGACCCGCCGGAACGACCGCTGGACATGCAAAATCACCTGCCGGCTACGCCGGAAACACTTGGCGAACACTCCGGAATCACCTGCCGGGCATGCCGGAACCACCTCTCAGATATGCCAGAACCACGTGCCAATGACCCCGGAAGCACCTGCCGAGCACGCCGGAACCACCTGCTCGACTCGCCAGAACCACCTGCCGGACACGCCAAAATCACCTGCCGGCTACGCCACAACCAGTTGGGGAACACTTCGGAATCACCTGCCGGGCTTGCTGGAACCACCTGCCGGTCATGCCAAAATCACCTGCCAACTACGCCAGTACCACTTGGCGGACACTGTGGAAACACCTGTCGGGCCGGCCGGAACCACATCTCAGACGTGCCAGAACCATGTGCATGCGATGCTGGAACCACACCCCAAACAGACGGAAAGCACCTGCCAGCCCCGTCTGAACAACCTGCCGAGCACGCCGGAGCCACCTGCTCGACTCGCCGGAACCACCTACCTGACATGCCCAAATCACCAGATGGGTATGCCAGAACCACTTGGCGGACACTCCGGAATCATCTGCCGGACATGCCGGAACCAGCTCTCAGACACACCAGAACCAAGTGCCGGAGACGCCGGAAGCACCTGCCGAGCATGCCGGAGCCACCTGCTCGACTCGCCAGAAACACCTGCCGGACACGCCAAAATCAACTGCCGGGTACGCCAGAACCACCTGGCGGACACTCCGAAATCACCTGTCACGCATGCCGGAACCACCTCTCAGACGTGCCTGAAGCACGTGCCGGACACGCCGGAATCACCTACCGGACAGACCGGAACCACCGGCCGAGCACGCCGGAGCCACCTGTTCGACTCGCTGGAACCACCTGCCGGACAGGCCAATATTAACTGCTGGCTATGCCAGAACCACCTGGGGGACGGTCCGGAATCGCCTGCCAGCCATGGCGGAACCACCTCTCACACGTACCAGAACCACCTGCCGGAGAAGCTGGAAACACGTCCTGGACAGTCTGGAACCACCTGCCGGCCAAGCCTGAACCACCTGCCAAGCACAACGGAACAACCGGCTAGACACGCCAAAATCACCTGCGTGTTATGCCAGAACCACTTGGAGTACTCTCTTGGATGACCTGACGGGCATGCCAGAACCACCTCTCAGACGTGCCAGAACCATGTGGCGGACAGTCCGGAATCACCTGTTGGGCATGCGCAACCACCTCTGAGACGTACCAGGACCACATGCCGTGCAGGCTGGAACCACCTACCGGACAGACCGGAATCACCTTTCGGGCATGCCGGAACCACCTGTCAGATGTGCCAGAAACACGTGCCGGAGACGCCGGAAGCACCTGCCAAGCACGTTGGAACCACCTGCTCAACTCGCCTGAACCACCTGACTGACATGCCAAAATCACCTGCCGACTATGCCAGAACCACTTGGCGAACACTCTGGAATCACTTGCCGGGCATGCAGGAACCACCTCTCAGACATGCCAGAACCCCATGCCAATGACCCCGGAAGCAGCAGCCGAGCACGCCGGAACCACCTGCTCGACTCGCCAGAACCACCTGCCGATCACGCAAAAATCACCTGCCGGCTACGCCACAACCAGTTGGTGAACACTTTGGAATCACTTGCCAGGCTTGCTGGAACCACCTGCCAGTCATGCCAAAATCACCTGCCAACTACGTCAGAACCGCTTGGCGGACACTGCGGAAACACCTGTCGGGCCGGCTGGAACCACATCTTAGACGTGCCAGAAACGTGTTCATGAGATGCTGGAACCACACCCCGAACAGACGGATACCACCTGCCAGAACCGCCTGAACCACCTGCTGAGCAAGCCAGAACCACCTGCTCGACTCACCGGTACCACCTCCCTGACACGCCAAAATCACATGCTGGGTATGCCAGAACCACTTGGCGGACACTCCGGAATCATCTGCCGGACATGCCGGAACCAGCTCTCAGACACACCAGAACCAAGTGCCGGACACGCCGGAAGCACCTGCCGAGCATGCCGGAGCCACCTGCTCGACTCGCAAGAAACACCTGCCGGACACGCCAAAATCACCTGCCGAGTACACCAGAACCACTTGGCGGACACTCCGGAATCACAGGTCGGGCATGCCGGAACCACCTCTCAGACTTGCCAGAACCATGTTCCGGACACGCCGGTACCACCTGCCGAGTATGCCGGAACCACCTGATCCACTCCCGAGGACCACCTGCTGGACACGCCAGAATCACCTGCTGGCTACGCCAGAACCACTCGACAGACACTCCGGAATAACCTGCCGGGCATGCCGGAACCACCTCTTAGACATGCCAGAAGGACGTGTCGGACACGCCGGAAACACCTACCGGACAGACCGGAACCACCTGCCAGACATCCCGGAACCACTTGCCGAGCACGCCGGAGCCGCCTGCTCGATAGGCCGGAACCACCTGCCAGACAGGCCAAAATCAACAGCTGGCTATGCTAGAAACACCTGGCGGACAGTCCAAAATCACCTGCCTGGCATGCAGGAACCACCTCTCAGACGTAACAGAACCACGTTCTGGACACGCTGGAACCACATCCTGGACAGACTGGAACCACCTGCCGAGCTCACCGGAACCACCTGCTCGACTGGCAGGACAATCGTGCCGGACACGCCAAAAGGAACTGCCGGCTACACCAGAACCACTTAACTGACACTCCAGAATCACCTGCCTGGCATGCCAGAACCACCTCTCAGACGTGCCAGAAGCACGTGCCGGACATGCCGGAACGACCTACGGGACAGACCGGAAACACCTGCCTGACATGCCGGAACCACCTGCCGAGCACGCCAGAGCCACCTGCTCCCCTTGCCGGAACCACCTGCCAGACAGGCCAAAATCAACAGCTGGCTATGCGAGAACCACCTGGGGGACAGTCCGGAATCACCTGCCAGCCATGGCGGAACCACCTCTCAGACGTACCAGAACCACGTGCCGGACAATCTGGAAACACGTACTGGACAGACTGGAACCACCTGCCGGCCACGCCTGAACCACCTGCCGAGCACGACGGAACCACCTGCCGGACACGCCAAAATCACCTGCGGGCTACTCCACAACCACTTGGAGGACTCTCCGGGATGACCAGCCGGGCATGCTGGAACCACCTCTCAGACGTGCCAGAACCATGTGGCAGACAGTCCGGAATCACCTGTTGGGCATGTGGAACCACCTCAGAGACGTACCAGAACCACCTTCCGGACACGCCAAAATCACCTGCCGGCTACGCCAGAACCACTTGGCGGACACTCCGGAATCACCTGCCGGGCATGCCAGCACAACCTCTCAGAAGTGCCAGAAGCACGTGCCGGACTGGCCGGAACCATCTCCCGGACAGACTGGAACCACAGGAAACACTCGCCAGAACCACCTGCTTGACTCACCGGTCCCACCTGCAGGACACACCAAAATCACCTGCCCGCTACACCAGAACCACTTGGGGCACAAGCCGGAATCACGTGAAGGGCATGCCGGCACAACCTCACAGACGTGCCAGAACCTCCTGCCGGACACCTCAGAACCACCTGCCAGACAGACTGCAACCACCTGCCGGACACGCGGGAACCACCGGCTCGACCCGCCGGAACCACTGCCAGACATGCAAAATCACCTGCCGGCTACACCAGAACCACTTGGCAAACACTCCGGAATCACCTCCCGGGCATGCCGGAACCACCTCTCAGACATGCCAGAACCACGTGCCAATGACACCAGAAGCACCTGCCGAGCATGCCGGAACCACCTGCTCGACTCGCCAGAACCACCTGCCAGTCATGCAAAAATCACCTGCCGGCTTCGCCACAACCAGTTGGTGAACACTTCCCCATCACCTGCCGGGCTTGCTGGAACCACCTGCCGGTCATGGCAAAATCACCTGCCAACTACGCCAGAACCACTTGTCGACACTGCGGAAACACCTGTCGGGCCGGCCAGAACTACATCTCAGACGTGCCAGAACCTTGTGCGTGTGATGCCGGAACCACACCCCGAACAGACGGAGACCACCTGCCAGACCCGCCTGAACCACCTGCCGAGCACGCCGGAGCCACCTGTTCGACTCACCGGAAGCACCTGCCAGACAGGCCAAAATCAACAGCTGGCTATGCGAGAACCATCTGGCGGACAGTCCGGAATCACCTCCCGGGCATGCAGGAACCACCTCTCAGATGTAACGGAACCACGAGCCGGACACGCAGGAACCACGTCCTGGACAGACTGGAACCACCTGCCGAGCACTCCGGAACCACCTGCTCGATTCGCACGACCCACGTGCTGGACACGCCAAAATGAACTTTCGGCTACACCAGAACCACTTACCCGACACTCCAGAATCACCTGCCTGGCATGCCAGAACCACCTCTCACACGTTCCAGAAGCACGTGGCGGACATGCCGGAACGACCTATCGGACAGAACGGAACCACCTGCCAGACACGCCGGAACCACCTGCTGAACACGCCAAAGCCACCTGCTCGACTCCCCGGATCCACCGGCAGGACAGGCCAATATCAACTGCTGGCTATGCCAGAACCACCTGGGGGACAGTCTGGAATCACCTGCCAGCCATGGCGGAACCACCTCTCAGACGTACAAGAACCACGTGCCGGACAAGCTGGAAACACTTACTGGACAGACTGGAACCACCTGCCGGCCACGCCTGAACCACCTGCCGAGCACGATGGAACCACCTGCCGGACACGCCAAAATCACATGTGGGCTACACCAGGAACACTTGGAGAACTCTCCGGGATGACCTGCCGGGCATGCTGGAACCACCTCTCAGACGTACCAGAAGCACGTTGCGGACACCCCAGCACCACCTGCCGGACAGAGCGCAACCACCTGCCGGACAGGCCGGAACCACCGGCTCGACCCGTCGGAACCACCGCCGGACATGCAAAATCACCTGCCGGCTACGCCAGAACCACTTGGCGAACACTCCGGAATCACCTGCCGGGCATGCCGGAACCACCTCTCAGACATGCCAGAACCATGTGCCAATGACCCCGGAAGCACCTGCCGAGCACGCAGGAGCCACCTGCTCGACTCGCCAGAACCACCTGCCGGACACGCCAAAATCCCCTGCCGGCTACGCCACAACCACTCGGCAGACACTCCGGTATCAGCTGCCGGGCATGCCGGAACCACCTCTCAGAGTTGCCAGTACCACATGACAGAGAGACTGGAAGCAACTGCCGAACTCGCCGGAAACACCTGCTGGACATGCCAGAACCACCTGCCTGACAGTCCAAAATCATATGCCGGCTATGCCAAAACCACTTGGTGGACACTCCAGAATCACCTGGAGGGCATGCCGGAACCACGTCATGGACAGACTGCAAACACCTGCCGGACACGCCAGAACCACCTTCTCGACTCGCCAGAACCACCTGCCGGACACGCCAAAATCACCTGCCGGCTACGCCACAACCACTCGGCAGGCACTCCGGTATCAGCTGCCGGGCATGCCGGAACCACCTCTCAGAGGTGCCGGAACCACATGCCGGAGAGACTGGAAGCAACTGCCGAACTCGCCGGAAACACCTGCTGGACATGCCGGAACCACCTGCCTGACAGTCCAAAATCATATGCCGGCTATGCCAAAACAACTTGGTGGACACTCCAGAATCTCCTGGAGGGCATGCCGGAACCACGCCATGGACAGACTGCAAACACCTGCCGGACAACCCAGAACCACCTTCTCGACTCGCCAGAACCACCTGCCGGACACGCCAAAATCACCTGCAGGCTACGCCACAACCAGTTGGTGAACACTTCGGAATCACCTGCCGCGCTTGCCGGAACCACCTGCCGGTCACGCCAAAATCACCTGCCGGGTACGCCAGAACCACTCGGCAGAGACTCCGGAACCACCTCCAGGGAAGACCGGAATCACCTGCCGGACACGCCGGAAGCACCTGCTCGACTCGCCAGAACCACCTGCCGGACACGCCAAAATCACCTGCCGGCTACGCCAGAACCACTCGGCAGAGACTCCGGAACCACCTCCAGGACAGTCCCGAATCACCTGCCGGACACGCCGGGACCACCTGCTTGACTCGCCAGAACCACCTGCCGCACACGCCAAAATCACCAGCCGGGTACTCCACAACCACTTGTCGGACACTCCAGAATCACCTGCCGGGCATGTTGGAGCCACCTCTCAGAGGTGCCACAACAACATGCTGGAGACTGCAGAAGCACCTGCTGAGAATGCCGGAAGTTCCTGATCCACTCCACAGAACCACCTGCTGGACACGCCAAAATCACCTGCCGGCTACGCCACAACCCGTTGGTGAACACTTCGGAATCAACTGCCGGGCTTGCTGGAAGCACCTGCCGGTCACGCCAATATCACCTGCCAGCTACGCCAGAACCGCTTGGCGGACACTCCGGAAACACCTGTCGGGCCTGCCAGAACCACATCTCAGACGTGCCAGAACCATGTGCCCGAGATGCCGGAACCACACCCCAAACAGACTGAAACCACCTGCCAGACCCGCCTGAACCACCTGCCGAGCACACTGGAACCACCTGCTCGACTCGCCGGAACCACCTACCTGACACGCAAAAACCACCGGCCGGGTATGCCAGAACCACTTGGTGGTCACTCCGGAATCATCTGCCAGACATGCCAGAAGCAGCTCTCAGAGACACCAGAACAACCTGCCGGAGACGCCAGAAGCACCTGCTGAGCATGCCTGAGCCACCTGCTCGACTCGCAAGAAACACCTGCCAGACACGCCAAAATCACCTGCCTGCTACACCAGAAGCACTTGGCAGACAAGCCGGAATCACGTGAAGGGCATGCCGTCACAATCTCTCAGACGTGTCAGAACCTCGTGCCGGACACCCCAGAACACCCTGCCGGACAGACCGGAACCACCTGCCGGACACGCCGGAACCACCGGCGCGACTCGCCGGAACCACCCCCGGACATGCAAAATCACCTGCCAGCTACGCCAGAAACACGTGGCGAACACACCGGAATCACCTGCCGGGCATGTCGGAAGCACCTCTCAGACATGTCAGAACCACGTGCCAAGGACACCGGAAGCACCTGCCGAGCACGCCGGAACCACCTGCTCGACTCGCCAGAACCACCTGCCGCACACGCCAAAATCACCTGCCAGGTATGCCAGAACCACTTTGTGGACACTCCGAAATCATCTGCCGGACATGCCAGAACCAGCTCTCAGACACACCAGAACCACATGCCGGACACGCCGGAAGCACCTGCTGAGCATGCCTGAGCCACCTGCTCGACTCGCAAGAAACACCTGCCGGACACGCCAAAATCACCTGCCGAGTACGCCAGAACCACTTGGCGGACACTCCGGAATCACAGGTCGGGCATGCCGGAACCACCTCTCAGACTTGCCAGAACCATGTTCCGGACACGCCGGTACCACCTGCCGAGTATGCCGGAACCACCTGATCCACTCCCGAGGACCACCTGCTGGACACGCCAAAATCACCTGCTGGCTACGCCAGAACCACTCGACAGACACTCCGGAATAACCTGCCGGGCATGCCGGAACCACCTCTTAGACATGCCAGAAGGACGTGTCGGACACGCCGGAAACACCTACCGGACAGACCGGAACCACCTGCCAGACATCCCGGAACCACTTGCCGAGCACGCCGGAGCCGCCTGCTCGATAGGCCGGAACCACCTGCCAGACAGGCCAAAATCAACAGCTGGCTATGCTAGAACCACCTGGCGGACAGTCCAAAATCACCTGCCTGGCATGCAGGAACCACCTCTCAGACGTAACAGAACCACGTTCCGGACACGCTGGAACCACATCCTGCACAGACTGGAACCACCTGCCGAGCTCACCGGAACCACCTGCTCGACTGGCAGGACAATCGTGCCGGACACGCCAAAAGGAACTGCCGGCTACACCAGAACCACTTAACCGACACTCCAGAATCACCTGCCTGGCATGCCAGGACCACCTCTCAGACGTGCCAGAAGCACGTGCCGGACATGCCGGAACGACCTACGGGACATACCGGAACCACCTGCCTGACATGCCGGAACCACTGGCCGAGCACGCTAGAGCCACCTGCTCCCCTTGCCGGAACCACCTGCCAGACAGGCCAAAATCAACAGCTGGCTATGCGAGAACCACCTGGGGGACAGTCCGGAATCACCTGCCAGCCATGGCGGAACCACCTCTCAGACGTACCAGAACCACGTGCCGGACAATCTGGAAACACGTACTGGACAGACTGGAACCACCTGCCGGCCACGCCTGAACCACCTGCCGAGCACGACGGAACCACCTGCCGGACACGCCAAAATCACCTGCGGGCTACTCCACAACCACTTGGAGGACTCTCCGGGATGACCTGCCGGGCATGCTGGAACCACCTCTCAGACGCGCCAGAACCATGTGGCAGACAGTCCGGAATCACCTGTTGGGCATGTGGAACCACCTCTGAGACGTACCAGAACCACCTGCCGGACACGCCAAAATCACCTGCCGGCTACGCCAGAACCACTTGGCGGACACTCCGGAATCACCTGCCGGGCATGCCAGCACAAACTCCCAGAAGTGCCAGAAGCACGTGCATGACAGGCCGGAACCATCTCCCGGACAGACTGGAACCACAGGAAACACTCGCCGGAACCAGCTGCTTTACTCACCGGTCCCACCTGCAGGACACATCAAAATCACCTGCCCGCTACACCAGAACCACTTGGGGCACAAGCCGGAATCACGTGAAGGGCATGCCGGCACAACCTCACAGACGTGCCAGAACCTCCTGCCGGACACCTCAGAACCAATTGCCAGACAGACAGCAACCACCTGCCGGACACACGGGAACCACCGGCTCGACCCGCCGGAACCACTGCCAGACATGCAAAATCACCTGCCGGCTACACCAGAACCACTTGGCAAACACTCCAGAATCACCTGCCGGGCATGCCGGAACCACCTCTCAGACATGCCAGTACCACGTGCCAATGACACCAGAAGCACCTGCCGAGCATGCCGGAACCACCTGCTCGACTCGCCAGAACCACCTGCCAGTCATGCAAAAATCACCTGCCGGCTTCGCCACAACCAGTTGGTGAACACTTCCCCATCACCTGCCGGGCTTGCTGGAACCACCTGCCGGTCATTTCAAAATCACCTGTCAACTACGCCAGAACCACTTGTCGACACTGCGGAAACACCTGTCGGGCCGGCCAGAACTACATCTCAGACGTGCCAGAACCTTGTGCGTGTGATGCCGGAACCACACCCCGAACAGACGGAGACCACCTGCCAGACCCGCCTGAACCACCTGCCGAGCACGCCGGAGCCACCTGTTCGACTCACCGGAAGCACCTGCCAGACAGGCCAAAATCAACAGCTGGCTATGCGAGAACCATCTGGCGGACAGTCCGGAATCACCTGCCGGGCATGCAGGAACCACCTCTCAGATGTAACGGAACCATGAGCCGGACACGCTGGAACCACGTCCTGGACAGACTGGAACCACCTGCCGAGCACTCTGGAACCACCTGCTCGACTCGCACGACCCACGTGCTGGACACGCCAAAATGAACTTTCGGCTACACCAGAACCACTTACCCGACACTCCAGAATCACCTGCCTGGCATGCCAGAACCACGTCTCACACGTTCCAGAAGCACGTGCCGGACATGCCGGAACGACCGATCGGACAGAACGGAACCACCTGCCAGACACGCTGGAACCACCTGCTGAACACGCCACAGCCACCTGCTCGACTCGCCGGATCCACCGGCCGGACAGGCCAATATCAACTGCTGGCTATGCCAGAACCACCTGGGGGACAGTCCGGAATCACCTGCCAGCCATTGCGGAACCACCTCTCACACGTACAAGAACCACGTGCCGGACAAGCTGGAAACACTTACTGGACAGACTGGAACCACCTGCCGGCCACGCCGGAACAACCTGCCGAGCACAATGGAACCACCTGACGGACACGCCAAAATCACCTGCGGGGTACACCAGAACCACTTGGAGAACTCTCCGGGATGACCTGCCGGGCATGCTGGAACCACCTCTCAGACGTCCCAGAAGCACGTGGCGGAAACCCCAGCACCACCTGACGGACAGACCGCAACCACCTGCGGGACAGGCTGGAACCACCGACTCGACCCGCCGGAACCACCAGCCGGACACGCCAAAGTCACCTGCCGGCTACGCCACAACCACTCGGCAGACACTCCGGTATCAGCTGCCGGGCATGCCTGAACCACCTCTCAGAGGTGCCGGAACCACATGCCGGAGAGACTGGAAGCAACTGCCGAACTCGCCGGAAACACCTACTGGACATGCCGGAACCACCTGCCTGAGAGTCCAAAATCATATGCCGGCTATGCCAAAACCACTTGGTGGACACTCCAGAATCACCTGGAGGGCATGCCGGAACCACGTCATGGACAGACTGCAAACACCTGCCGGACACGCCAGAACCACCTTCTCGACTCGCCAGAACCACCTGCCGGACACGCCAAAATCACCTGCCGGCTACGCCACAACCAGTTGTTGAACACTTCGGAATCACCTGCTGCGGTTGCCGGAACCACCTGCCGGTCACGCCAAAATCACCTGCCGGGTACGCCAGAACCACTCGGCAGAGACTCCGGAACCACCTCCAGGACAGACCGGAATCACCTGCCGGACACGCCGGAACCCCCTGCTCGACTCGCCAGAACAACCTGCCGCACACGCCAAAATCACCTGCCAGGTATGCCAGAACCACTTTGTGGACACTCCGAAATCATGTGCCGGACATGCCAGAACCAGCTCTCAGACACACCAGAACCACATGCCGGAAACGCCGCAAGCACCTGCTCGACTCGCCAGAACCACCTGCCGGACACGCCAAAATCACCTGCCGGCTACGCCAGAACCACTCGGCAGAGACTCCGGAACCACCTACAGGACAGACTGGAATCACCTGCCGGACACGCCGGGACCACCTGCTTCACTCGCCAGAACCACCTGCCAGACACGCCAAAATCACCAGCCGGCTACTCCACAACCACTTGTCGGACACTCCAGAATCACCTGCCGGGCATGTTGGAGCCACCTCTCAGAGGTGCCACAACAACATGCTGGAGACTGCGGAAGCACCTGCTGAGAAGGCCGGAAGTTCCTGATCCACTCCACAGAACCACCTGCTGGACACGCCAAAATCACCTGCCGGCTACGCCACAACCAGTTGGTGAACACTTCGGAATCAACTGCCGGGCTTGCTGGAAGCACCTGCCGGTCACGCCAATATCACCTGCCAGCTACGCCAGAACCGCTTGGCGGACACTCCGGAAACACCTGTCGGGCCTGCCAGAACCACATCTCAGACGTGCCAGAACCATGTGCCCGAGATGCCGGAACCACACCCCGAACAGACTGAAACCACCTGCCAGACCCGCCTGAACCACCTGCCGAGCACACTGGAACCACCTGCTCGACTCGCCGGAACCACCTACCTGACACGCAAAAACCACCGGCCGGGTATGCCAGAACCACGTGGTGGTCACTCCGGAATCATCTGCCAGACATGCCAAAAGCAGCTCTCAGACACACCAGAACAACCTGCCGGAGACGCCAGAAGCACCTGCTGAGCATGCCTGAGCCACCTGCTCGACTCGCAAGAAACACCTGCCAGACACGCCAAAATCACCTGCCTGCTACACCAGAAGCACTTGGCAGACAAGCCGGAATCACGTGAAGGGCATGCCGTCACAATCTCTCAGACGTGCCAGAACCTCGTGCCGGACACCCCAGAACACCCTGCCGGACAGACCGGAACCACCTGCCGGACACGCCGGAACCACCGGAGCGACTCGCCGGAACCAACCCCGGACATGCAAAATCACCTGCCGGCTACGCCAGAAACACTTGGCAAACACACCGGAATCACCTGCCGAGCATGTCGGAAGCACCTCTCAGACATGTCAGAACCACGTGCCAAGGACACCGGAAGCACCTGCCGAGCACGCCGGAACCACCTGCTCGACTCGCCAGAACCACCTGCCGCACACGCCAAAATCACCTGCCGGGTATGCCAGAACCACTTTGTGGACACTCCGAAATCATCTGCCGGACATGCCAGAACCAGCTCTCAGACACACCAGAATCACATGCCGGACACGCCGGAAGCACCTGCAGAGCATGCCTGAGCCACCTGCTCGACTCGCAAGAAACACCTGCCGGACACGCCAAAATCACCTGCCGAGTACGCCAGAACCACTTGGCGGACACTCCGGAATCACAGGTCGGGCATGCCGGAACCACCTCCCAGACTTGCCAGAACCATGTTCTGGACACGCCGGTACCACCTGCCAAGTATGTCGGAACCATCTGATCCACTCCCGAGGACCACCTGCTTGACACGCCAGAATCACCTGCTGGCTACACCAGAACCACTCGGCAGACACTCCGGAATAACCTGCCGGGCATGCCGGAACCACCTCTTAGACATGCCAGAAGGACGTGTCGGACACGCCGGAAACACCTACCGGACAGACCGGAACCACCTGCCAGACAACCCGGAACCACCTGCCGAACACGCCGGAGCCGCCTGCTCGATAGGCTGGAACCACCTGCCAGACAGGCCAAAATCAACAGCTGGCTATGCGAGAACCATCTGGCGGACAGTCCGGAATCACCTGCCGGGCATGCAGGAACAACCTCTCAGATGTAACGGAACCACGAGCCGGACACGCTGGAACCACGTCCTGGGCAGTCTGGAACCACCTACCGAGCACTCTGGAACCACCTGCTCGACTCGCACGACCCACGTGCTGGACACGCCAAAATGAACTTTCGGCTACACCAGAACCACATACCCGACACTCCAGAATCACCTGCCTGGCATGCCAGAACCACCTCTCACACGTTCCAGAAGCACGTGCCGGACATGCCGGAACGACCTATCAGACAGAACGGAACCACCTGCCAGACACGCCGGAACCACCTGCTGAACACACCACAGCCACCTGCTCGACTCGCCGGATCCACCGGCCGGACAGGCCAATATCAACTGCTGGCTATGCCAGAACCACCTGGGGGACAGTCCGGAATCACCTGCCAGCCATGGCGGAACCACCTCTCAGACGTACAAGAACCACGTGCCGGACAAGCTGGAAACACTTACTGGACAGCCTGGAACCACCTGCCGGCCAGGCCTGAACCACCTGCCGAGCACGATGGAACCACCTGCCGGACACGCCAAAATCACCTGCGGGCTACACCAGAACCACTTGGAGAACTCTCCGGGATGCCCTGCCGGGCATGCTGGAACCACCTCTCAGACGTACCAGAAGCACGTGGCGGACAGCCCAGCACCACCTGCCGGACAGACCGCAACCACCTGCCGGACAGGCCGGAACCACCGGCTCGACACGACGGAACCACCGCCGGACATGCAAAATCACCTGCCGGCTACGCCAGAACCACTTGGCGAACACTCCGGAATCACCTGCCGGGCATGCCGGAACCACCTCTCAGACATGCCAGAACCACGTGCCAATGACCCCGGAAGCACCTGCCGAGCACGCCGGAACCACCTGCTCGACTCGCCAGAACCACCTGCCGGACACGCCAAAATCACCTGCCGGCTACGCCACAACCACTAGGCAGGCACTCCGGTATCAGCTGCCGGCCATGCCGGAACCACCTCTCAGAGGTGCCAGAACCACATGCCGGAGAGACTGGAAGCAACTGCCGAGCTCGCCGGAAACACCTGTTGGACATGCCGGAACCACCTGCCTGACAGTCCAAAATCATATGCCGGCTATGACAAAACCACTTGGTGGACACTCCAGAATCACCTGGAGGGCATGCCGGAACCACGTCATGGACAGACTGCAAACACCTGCCGGACACGCCAGAACCACCTTCTCGACTCGCCAGAACCACCTGCCGGACACGCCAAAATCACCTGCCGGCTACACCACAACCAGTTGGTGAACACTTTGGAATCACCTGCCGCGCTTGCCGGAACCACCTGCCGGTCACGCCAAAATCACCTGCCGGCTACGGCAGAACCACTCGGCAGAGACTCCGGAACCACCTCCAGGACAGACCGGAATCACCTGCCGGACACGCCGGAAGCACCTGCTCGACTCGCCAGAACCACCTGCCGGACGCGCCAAAATCACCTGCCGGCTACGCCAGAACCACTCTGCAGAGACTCCGGAAGCACCTCCAGGACAGACCGGAATCACCTGCCGGACACACCGGAACCACCTGCTCGACTCGCCAGAACCACCTGCCGGACATGCCAAAATACCAGCCGGCTACTCCACAACCACTTGTCGGACACTCCAGAATCACCTGCCGGGCATGTTGGAACCACCTCTCAGAGGTGCCACAACAACATGCTGGAGACTGCGGAAGCACCTGCTGAGAAGGCCGGAAGTTCCTGATCCACTCCACAGAACCACCTGCTGGACACGCCAAAATCACCTGCCGGCTACGCCACAACCAGTTGGTGAACACTTCGGAATCAACTGCCGGGCTTGCTGGAAGCACCTGCCGGTCACGCCAATATCACCTGCCAGCTACGCCAGAAGTGCTTGGCGGACACTCCGGAAACACCTGTCGGGCCTGCCAGAACCACATCTCAGACGTGCCAGAACCATGTGCCCGAGATGCCGGAACCACACCCCGAACAGACTGAAACCACCTGCCAGACCCGCCTGAACCACCTGCCGAGCACACTGGAACCACCTGCTCGACTCGCCGGAACCACCTACCTGACACGCAAAAACCACCGGCCGGGTATGCCTGAACCACTTGGTGGTCACTCCAGAATCATCTGCCAGACATGCCAGAAGCAGCTCTCAGACACACCAGAACAACCTGCCGGAGACGCCAGAAGCACCTGCTGAGCATGCCTGAGCCACGTGCTCGACTCGCAAGAAACACCTGCCACACACGCCAAAATCACCTGCCTGCTACACCAGAAGCACTTGGCAGACAAGCCGGAATCACGTGAAGGGCATGCCGTAACAATCTCTCAGACGTGCCAGAACCTCGTGCCGGACACAACAGAACACCCTGCCGGACAGACCGGAACCACCTGCCGGACACGCCGGAACCACCGGCGCGACTCGCCGGAACCACCCCCGGACATGCAAAAACACCTGCCGGCTACGCCAGAAACACTTGGCGAACACACCGGAATCACCTACCGGGCATGTCGGAAGCACCTCTCAGACATGTCAGAACCACGTGCCAAGGACACCTGAAGCACCTGCCGAGCACGCCGGAACCACCTGCTCGACTCGCCAGAACCACCTGCCGCACACGCCAAAATCACCTGCCAGGTATGCCAGAACCACTTTGTGGACACTCCGAAATCATCTGCCGGACATGCCAGAACCAGCTCTCAGACACCCCAGAACCACATGCCGGACACGCCGGAAGCACCTGCTGAGCATGCCTGAGCCACCTGCTCAAATCGCAAGAAACACCTGCCGGACACGCCAAAATCACCTGCCGAGTACGCCAGAACCACTTGGCGGACACTCCGGAATCACAGGTCGGGCATGCCGGAACCACCTCTCAGACTTGCCAGAAACATGTTCCGGACACGCCGGTACCACCTGCCGAGTATGCCGGAACCACCTGATCCACTCCCGAGGACCACCTGCTGGACACGCCAGAATCACCTGCTGGCTACGCCAGAACCACTCGGCAGACACTCCGGAATAAGCTGCCGGGCATGCCGGAACCACCTCTTAGACATGCCAGAAGGACGTGTCGGACACGCCGGAAACACCTACCGGACAGACCGGAGCCACCTGCCAGACATCCCGGAACCACTTGCCGAGCACGCCGGAGCCGCCTGCTCGATAGGCCGGAACCACCTGCCAGACAGGCCAAAATCAACAGCTGGCTATGCTAGAACCACCTGGCGGACAGTCCAAAATCACCTGCCTGGCATGCAGGAACCACCTCTCAGACATAACAGAACCACGTTCCGGACACGCTGGAACCACATCCTGGACTGACTGGAACCACCTGCCGAGCTCGCCGGTGCCACCTGCTCGACTGGCAGGACAATCGTGCCAGACACGCCAAAAGGAACTGCCGGCTACACCAGAACCACTTAACCGACACTCCAGAATCACCTGCCTGGCATGCCAGAACCACCTCTCAGACGTGCCAGAAGCACGTGCCGGCCATGCCGGAACGACCTACGGGACAGACCGGAACCACCTGCGTGACATGCCGGAACCACCTGCCGAGCACGCCAGAGCCACCTGCTCCCCTTGCCGGAACCACCTGCCAGACAGGCCAAAATCAACAGCTGGCTGTGCGAGAACCACCTGGGGGACAGTCCGGAATCACCTGCCAGCCATGGCGGAACCACCTCTCAGACGTACCAGAACCACGTGCCGGACAATCTGGAAACACGTACTGGACAGACTGGAACCACCTGCCGGCCACACCTGAACCACCTGCCGAGCACGACGGAACCACCTGCCGGACACGCCAAAATCACCTGCGGGCTACTCCACAACCACTTGGAGGACTCTCCGGGATGACCTGCCGGGCATGCTGGAACCACCTCTCAGACGTGCCAGAACCATGTGGCAGAGAGTCCGGAATCACCTGTTGGGCATGTAGAACCACCTCTGAGACGTACCAGAAACACCTGCCGGACACGCCAAAATCACCTGCAGGCTACGCTAGAACCACTTGGCGGACACTCCGGAATCACCTGCCGGGCATGCCAGCACAACCTCTCAGAAGTGCCAGAAGCTCGTGCCGGACAGGCCGGAACCATCTCCCGGACAGACTGGAACCACAGGAAACACTCGCCGGAACCACCTGCTTGACTCACCGGTCCCACCTGCAGGACACACCAAAATCACCTGCCCGCTACACCAGAACCACTTGGGGCACAAGCCGGAATCACGTGAAGGGCATGCCGGCACAACCTCACAGACGTGCCAGAACCTCTTGCCGGACACCTCAGTACCACCTGCCAGACAGACTGCAACCACCTGCCGGACACGCGGGAACCACCGGCTCGACCCGCCAGAACCACTGCCACACATGCAAAATCACGTGCTGGCTACACCAGAACCACTTGGCAAACACTCCGGAATCACCTGCCGGGCATGCCGGAAGCACCTCTCAGACATGCCAGAACCACGTGCCAATGACACCAGAAGCACCTGCCGAGCATGCCGGAACCACCTGCTCGACTCGCCAGAACCACCTGCCTGTCATGCAAAAATCACCTCCCGGCTTCGCCACAACCAGTTGGTGAACACTTCCCCATCACCTGCCGGGCTTGCTGGAACCACCTGCCGGTCATGTCAAAATCACCTGCCAACTACGCCAGAACCACTTGTCGACACTGCGGAAACACCTGTCGGGCCGGCCAGAACTACATCTCAGACGTGCCAGAACCTTGTGCGTGTGATGCCGGAACCACACCCCGAACAGACGGAGACCACCTGCCAGACCCGCCTGAACCACCTGCCGAGCATGCCGGAGCCACCTGTTCGACTCACCGGAAGCACCTGCCAGACAGGCCAAAATCAACAGCTGGCTATGCGAGAACCATCTGGCGGACAGTCTGGAATCACCTGCCGGGCATGCAGGAACCACCTCTCAGATGTAACGGAACCACGAGCCGGACACGCTGGAACCACGTCCTGGACAGACTGGAACCACCTGCTGAGCACTCCGGAACCACCTGCTCGACTCGCACGACCCACGTGCTGGACACGCCAAAATGAACTTTCGGCTACACCAGAACCACTTACCCGACACTCCAGAATCACCTGCCTGGCATGCCAGAACCACCTCTCACACGTTCCAGAAGCACGTGCCGGACATGCCGGAACGACCTATCGGACAGAACGGAACCACCTGCCAGACACGCCGGAACCACCGGCTGAACACGCCACAGCCACCTGCTCGACTCGCCGGATCCACCGGCCGGACAGGCCAATATCAACTGCTGGCTATGCCAGAACCACCTGGGGGACAGTCCGGAATCACCTGCCAGCCATGGCGGAACCACCTCTCAGACGTACAAGAACCACGTGCCGGACAAGCTGGAAACACTTACTGGACAGACTGGAACCACCTGCCGGCCACGCCTGAACCACCTGCCGAGCACGACGGAACCACCTGCCGGACACGCCAAAATCACCTGCGGGCTACACCAGAACCACTTGGAGAACTCTCCACGATGACCTGGGGGCATACTGGAACCACCTCTCAGACGTACCAGAAGCACGTGGCGGACACCCCAGCACCACCTGCCGGACAGACCGCAACCACCTGCCGGACACGCCGGAACCACCGGCTCGACCCGCCGGAACCACCGCCGGACATGCAAAATCACCTGCCGCCTACGCCAGAACCACTTGGCGAACACTCCGGAATCACCTGCCGGGCATGCCGGAACCACCTCTCAGACATGCCAGAACCACGTGCCAATGACCCCGGAAGCACCTGCCGAGCACGCCGGAACCACCTGCTCGACTCGCCAGAACCACCTGCCGGACACGCCAAAATCACCTGCCGGCTACACCACAACCTCTCGGCAGGCACTCCGGTATCAGCTGCCGGGCATGCCGGAACCACCTCTCAGAGGTGCCAGAACCACATGCCGGAGAGACTGGAAGCAACTGCCGAACTCGCCGGAAATACCTGCTGGACATGCCGGAACCAGCTGCCTGACAGTCCAAAATCATATGCCGACTATGCCAAAACCACTTGGTGGACACTCCAGAATCACCTGGAGGGCATGCCGGAACCACGTCATTGACAGACTGCAAACACCTGCCGGACACGGCAGAACCACCTTCTCGACTCGCCATAACCACCTGCCGGACACGCCAAAATCACCTGCCGGCTACGCCACAACCACGCGGCAGAGACTCCTGAACCACCTCCAGGACAGACCGGAATCACCTGCCGGACAGGCCGGAACCACCTGTTCGACTCGCCAGAACCACCTGCCGCACACGCCAAAATCACTGCCGTCTACGCCAGAACCACTCGGCAGAGACTCCGGAACCACCTCCAGGACAGACCGGAATCACCTGCCAGACATGCCGGAACCACCTGCTCGACTCGCCAGAACCACCCGCTGGACACGCCAAAATCACCTGCCGGCTACGCCAAAACCAGTTGGTGAACACTTCGGAATCACCTGCCGCGCTTGCCGGAACCAACTGCCGGTCACGCCAAAATCACCTGCCGGCTACGCCAGAAGCACTCGGCAGAGACTCCGGAACCACCCTCAGGACTGACCGGAATCACCTGCTGGACACGCCGGAACCACCTGTTCGACTCGCCAGAACCACCTGCCAGACACGCCAAAATCACCTGCCGGCTACGCCAGAACCACTCGGCAGAGACTCCGGAACCACCTCCAGGACAGACCGGAATCACCTGCCGGACACGCCGGGACCACCTGCTTGACTCGCCAGAACCACCTGCCGGACACGCCAAAATCACCAGCCGGCTACTCCACAACCACTTGTCGGACACTCCAGAATCACCTGCCGGGCATGTTGGAACCACCTCTCAGAGGTGCCACAACAACATGCTGGAGACTGCGGAAGCACCTGCTGAGAAGGCCGGAAGTTCCTGATCCACTCCACAGAACCACCTGCTGGACACGCCAAAATCACCTGCCGGCTACGCGACAACCAGTTGGTGAACACTTCGGAATCAACTGCCGGGCTTGCTGGAAGCACCTGCCGGTCATGCCAATATCACCTGCCAGCTACGCCAGAACCGCTTGGCGGACACTGCGTAAACACCTGTCGGGCCTGCCAGAACCACATCTCAGACGTGCCAGAACCATGTGCCCGAGATGCCGGAACCACACCCCGAACAGACTGAAACCACCTGCCAGACCCGCCTCCACCACCTGCCGAGCACACTGGAACCACCTGCTCGACTCGCCGGAACCACCTACCTGACACGCAAAAACCACCAGCCGGGTATGCCAGAACCACTTGGTGGTCACTCCGGAATCATCTGCCAGACATGCCAGAAGCAGCTCTCAGACACACCAGAACAACCTGCCGGAGACGCCAGAAGCACCTGCTGAGCATGCCTGAGCCACCTGCTCGACTCGCAAGAAACACCTGCCACACATGCCAAAATCACCTGCCTGCTACACCAGAAGCACTTGGCAGACAAGCCGGAATCACGTGAAGGGCATGCCGTCACAATCTCTCAGACGTGCCAGAACCTCGTGCCGGACACCCCAGAACACCCTGCCGGACAGACCGGAACCACCTGCCGGACACGCCGGAACCACCGGCGCGACTCGCCGGAACCACCCCCGGACATGCAAAATCACCTGCCGGCTACGCCAGAAACACTTGGCGAACACACCGGAATCACCTGCCGGGCATGTCGGAAGCACCTCTCAGACATGTCAGAACCACGTGCCAAGGACACCGGAAGCACCTGCCGAGCACGCCGGAACCACCTGCTCGACTCGCCAGAACCACCTGCCGCACACGCCAAAATCACCTGCCAGGTATGCCAGAACCACTTTGTGGACACTCCGAAATCATCTGCCGGACATGCCAGAACCAGCTCTCAGACACACCAGAACCACATGCCGGACACGCCGGAAGCACCTGCTGAGCATGCCTGAGCCACCTGCTCGACTCGCAAGAAACACCTGCCGGACACGCCAAAATCACCTGCCGAGTACGCCAGAACCACTTGGCGGACACTCCGGAATCACAGGTCGGGCATGCCGGAACCACCTCTCAGACTTGCCAGAACCATGTTCCGGACACGCCGGTACCACCTGCCGAGTATGCCGGAACCACCTGATCCACTCCCGAGGACCACCTGCTGGACACGCCAAAATCACCTGCTGGCTACGCCAGAACCACTCGACAGACACTCCGGAATAACCTGCCGGGCATGCCGGAACCACCTCTTAGACATGCCAGAAGGACGTGTCGGACACGCCGGAAACACCTACCGGACAGACCGGAACCACCTGCCTGACATCCCGGAACCACTTGCCGAGCACGCCGGAGCCGCCTGCTCGATAGGCCGGAACCACCTGCCAGACAGGCCAAAATCAACAGCTGGCTATGCTAGAACCACCTGGCGGACAGTCCAAAATCACCTGCCTGGCATGCAGGAACCACCTCTCAGACGTAACAGAACCACGTTCCGGACACGCTGGAACCACATCCTGGACAGACTGGAACCACCTGCCGAGCTCACCGGAACCACCTGCTCGACTGGCAGGACAATCGTGCCGGACACGCCAAAAGGAACTGCCGGCTACACCAGAACCACTTAACCGACACTCCAGAATCACCTGCCTGGCATGCCAGGACCACCTCTCAGACGTGCCAGAAGCACGTGCCGGACATGCCGGAACGACCTACGGGACAGACCGGAACCACCTGCCTGACATGCCGGAACCACTGGCCGAGCACGCTAGAGCCACCTGCTCCCCTTGCCGGAACCACCTGCCAGACAGGCCAAAATCAACAGCTGGCTATGCGAGAACCACCTGGGGGACAGTCCGGAATCACCTGCCAGCCATGGCGGAACCACCTCTCAGACGTACCAGAACCACGTGCCGGACAATCTGGAAACACGTACTGGACAGACTGGAACCACCTGCCGGCCACGCCTGAACCACCTGCCGAGCACGACGGAACCACCTGCCGGACACGCCAAAATCACCTGCGGGCTACTCCACAACCACTTGGAGGACTCTCCGGGATGACCTGCCGGGCATGCTGGAACCACCTCTCAGACGCGCCAGAACCATGTGGCAGAGAGTCCGGAATCACCTGTTGGGCATGTGGAACCACCTCTGAGACGTACCAGAACCACCTGCCGGACACGCCAAAATCACCTGCCGGCTACGCCAGAACCACTTGGCGGACACTCCGGAATCACCTGCCGGGCATGCCAGCACAACCTCCCAGAAGTGCCAGAAGCACGTGCCGGACAGGCCGGAACCATCTCCCGGACAGACTGGAACCACAGGAAACACTCGCCGGAACCAGCTGCTTTACTCACCGGTCCCACCTGCAGGACACACCAAAATCACCTGCCCGCTACACCAGAACCACTTGGGGCACAAGCCGGAATCACGTGAAGGGCATGCCGGCACAACCTCACAGACGTGCCAGAACCTCCTGCCGGACACCTCAGAACCACCTGCCAGACAGACTGCAACCACCTGCCGGACACGCGGGAACCACCGGCTCGACCCGCCGGAACCACTGCCAGACATGCAAAATCACCTGCCGGCTACACCAGAACCACTTGGCAAACACTCCAGAATCACCTGCCGGGCATGCCGGAACCACCTCTCAGACATGCCAGTACCACGTGCCAATGACACCAGAAGCACCTGCCGAGCATGCCGGAACCACCTGCTCGACTCGCCAGAACCACCTGCCAGTCATGCAAAAATCACCTGCCGGCTTCGCCACAACCAGTTGGTGAACACTTCCCCATCACCTGCCGGGCTTGCTGGAACCACCTGCCGGTCATTTCAAAATCACCTGCCAACTACGCCAGAACCACTTGTCGACACTGCGGAAACACCTGTCGGGCCGGCCAGAACTACATCTCAGACGTGCCAGAACCTTGTGCGTGTGATGCCGGAACCACACCCCGAACAGACGGAGACCACCTGCCAGACCCGCCTGAACCACCTGCCGAGCACGCCGGAGCCACCTGTTCGACTCACCGGAAGCACCTGCCAGACAGGCCAAAATCAACAGCTGGCTATGCGAGAACCATCTGGCGGAGAGTCCGGAATCACCTGCCGGGCATGCAGGAACCACCTCTCAGATGTAACGGAACCACGAGCCGGACACGCTGGAACCACGTCCTGGACAGACTGGAACCACCTGCCGAGCACTCTGGAACCACCTGCTCGACTCGCACGACCCACGTGCTGGACACGCCAAAATGAACTTTCGGCTACACCAGAACCACTTACCCGACACTCCAGAATCACCTGCCTGGCATGCCAGAACCACGTCTCACACGTTCCAGAAGCACGTGCCGGACATGCCGGAACGACCTATCGGACAGAACGGAACCACCTGCCAGACACGCCGGAACCACCTGCTGAACACGCCACAGCCACCTGCTCGACTCGCCGGATCCACCGGCCGGACAGGCCAATATCAACTGCTGGCTATGCCAGAACCACCTGGGGGACAGTCCGGAATCACCTGCCAGCCATTGCGGAACCACCTCTCACACGTACAAGAACCACGTGCCGGACAAGCTGGAAACACTTACTGGACAGACTGGAACCACCTGCCGGCCACGCCGGAACCACCTGCCGAGCACAATGGAACCACCTGACGGACACGCCAAAATCACCTGCGGGGTACACCAGAACCACTTGGAGAACTCTCCGGGATGACCTGCCGGGCATGCTGGAACCACCTCTCAGACGTCCCAGAAGCACGTGGCGGAAACCCCAGCACCACCTGACGGACAGACCGCAACCACCTGCCGGACAGGCTGGAACCACCGACTCGACCCGCCGGAACCACCAGCCGGACACGCAAAAGTCACCTGCCGGCTACGCCACAACCGCTCGGCAGACACTCCGGTATCAGCTGCCGGGCATGCCTGAACCACCTCTCAGAGGTGCCGGAACCACATGCCGGAGAGACTGGAAGCAACTGCCGAACTCGCCGGAAACACCTACTGGACATGCCGGAACCACCTGCCTGAGAGTCCAAAATCATATGCCGGCTATGCCAAAACCACTTGGTGGACACTCCAGAATCACCTGGAGGGCATGCCGGAACCACGTCATGGACAGACTGCAAACACCTGCCGGACACGCCAGAACCACCTTCTCGACTCGCCAGAACCACCTGCCGGACACGCCAAAATCACCTGCCGGCTACGCCACAACCAGTTGGTGAACACTTCGGAATCACCTGCGGCGCTTGCCGGAACCACCTGCCGGTCACGCCAATATCACCTGCCGGCTACGCCAGAACCACTCGGCAGAGACTCCGGAACCACCTCCAGGACAGACCGGAATCACCTGCCGGACACGCCGGAACCACCTGCTCGTCTCGCCAGAGCAACCTGCCGCACACGCCAAAATCACCTGCCAGGTATGCCAGAACCACTTTGTGGACACTCCGAAATCATCTGCCGGACATGCCAGAACCAGCTCTCAGACACACCAGAACCACATGCCGGACACGCCGGAAGCACCTGCTCGACTCGCCAGAACCACCTGCCGGACACGCCAAAATCACCTGCCGGCTACGCCAGAACCACTCTGCAGAGACTCCGGAACCACCTACAGGACAGACTGGAATCACCTGCCGGACACGCCGGGACCACCTGCTTCACTCGCCAGAACCACCTGCCAGACACGCCAAAATCACCAGCCGGCTACTCCACAACCACTTGTCGGACACTCCAGAATCACCTGCCGGGCATGTTGGAGCCACCTCTCAGAGGTGCCACAACAACATGCTGGAGACTGCGGAAGCACCTGCTGAGAAGGCCGGAAGTTCCTGATCCACTCCACAGAACCACCTGCTGGACACGCCAAAATCACCTGCCGGCTACACCAGAAGCACTTGGCAGACAAGCCGGAATCACGTGAAGGGCATGCCGTCACAATCTCTCAGACGTGCCAGAACCTCGTGCCGGACACCCCAGAACACCCTGCCGGACAGACCGGAACCACCTGCCGGACACGCCGGAACCACCGGAGCGACTCGCCGGAACCACCCCCGGACATGCAAAATCACCTGCCGGCTACGCCAGAAACACTTGGCGAACACACCGGAATCACCTGCCGGGCATGTCGGAAGCACCTCTCAGACATGTCATAACCACGTGCCAAGGACACCGGAAGCACCTGCCGAGCACGCCGGAACCACCTGCTCGACTCGCCAGAACCACCTGCCGCACACGCCAAAATCACCTGCCGGGTATGCCAGAACCACTTTGTGGACACTCCGAAATCATCTGCCGGACATGCCAGAACCAGCTCTCAGACACACCAGAACCACATGCCGGACACGCCGGAAGCACCTGCAGAGCATGCCTGAGCCACCTGCTCGACTCGCAAGAAACACCTGCCGGACACGCCAAAATCACCTGCCGAGTACGCCAGAACCACTTGGCGGACACTCCGGAATCACAGGTCGGGCATGCCGGAACCACCTCTCCGACTTGCCAGAACCATGTTCCGGACACGCCGGTACCACCTGCCGAGTATGCCGGAACCACCTGATCCACTCCCGAGGACCACCTGCTGGACACGCCAGAATCACCTGCTGGCTACGCCAGAACCACTCGGCAGACACTCCGGAATAACCTGCCGGGCATGCCGGAACCACCTCTTAGACATGCCAGAAGGACGTGTCGGACACGCCGGAAACACCTACCGGACAGACCGGAGCCACCTGCCAGACATCCCGGAACCACTTGCCGAGCACGCCGGAGCCGCCTGCTCGATAGGCCGGAACCACCTGCCAGACAGGCCAAAATCAACAGCTGGCTATGCTAGAACCACCTGGCGGACAGTCCAAAATCACCTGCCTGGCATGCAGGAACCACCTCTCAGACATAACAGAACCACGTACCGGACACGCTGGAACCACATCCTGGACAGACTGGAACCACATGCCGAGCTCACCGGAACCACCTGCTCGACTGGCAGGAAAATCGTGCCAGACACGCCAAAAGGAACTGCCGGCTACACAAGAACCACTTAACCGACACTCCAGAATCACCTGCCTGGCATGCCAGAACCACCTCTCAGACGTGCCAGAAGCACGTGCCGGCCATGCCGGAACGACCTACCGGACAGACCGGAACCACCTGCCTGACATGCCGGAACCACCTGCCGAGCACGCCAGAGCCACCTGCTCCCCTTGCCGGAACCACCTGCCAGACAGGCCAAAATCAACAGCTGGCTGTGCGAGAACCACCTGGGGGACAGTCCGGAATCACCTGCCAGCCATGGCGGAACCACCTCTCAGACGTACCAGAACCACATGCCGGACAATCTGGAAACTCGTACTGGACAGACTGGAACCACCTGCCGGCCACGCCTGAACCACCTGCCGAGCACGACGGAACCACCTGCCGGACACGCCAAAATCACCTGCGGGCTACTCCACAACCACTTGGAGGACTCTCCGGGATGACCTGCCGGGCATGCTGGAACCACCTCTCAGACGTGCCAGAACCATGTGGCAGACAGTCCGGAATCACCTGCCGGGCATGCAGGAACCACCTCTCAGATGTAACGGAACCACGAGCCGGACACGCTGGAACCACGTCCTGGACAGACTGGAACCACCTGCCGAGCACTCCGGAACCACCTGCTCGACTCGCACGACCCACGTGCTGGACACGCCAAAATGAACTTTCGGCTACACCAGAACCACTTACCCGACACTCCAGAATCACCTGCCTGGCATGCCAGAACCACCTCTCACACGTTCCAGAAGCACGTGCCGGACATGCCGGAACGACCGATCGGACAGAACGGAACCACCTGCCAGACACGCCGGAACCACCTGCTGAACACGCCACAGCCACCTGCTCGACTCGCCGGATCCACCGGCCGGACAGGCCAATATCAACTGCTGGCTATGCCAGAACCACCTGGGGGACAGTCCGGAATCACCTGCCAGCCATGGCGGAACCACCTCTCAGACGTACCAGAACCACGTGCCGGACAATCTGGAAACACGTACTGGACAGACTGGAACCACCTGCCAGCCAAGCCTGAACCACCTGCCGAGCACGACGGAACCACCTGCCGGACACGCCAAAATCACCTGCGGGCTACTCCACAACCACTTGGAGGACTCTCCGGGATGACCTGCCGGGCATGCTGGAACCACCTCTCAGACGTGCCAGAACCATGTGGCAGACAGTCCGGAATCACCTGTTGGGCATGTGGAACCACCTCAGAGACGTACCAGAACCACCTGCCGGACACGCCAAAATCACCTGCCGGCTACGCCAGAACCACTTGGCGGACACTCCGGAATCACCTGCCGGGCATGCCAGCACAACCTCTCAGAAGTGCCAGAAGCACGTGCCGGACAGGCCGGAACCATCTCCCGGACAGACTGGAACCACAGGAAACACTCGCCGGAACCACCTGCTTGACTCACCGGTCCCACCTGCAGGACACACCAAAATCACCTGCCCGCTACACCAGAACCACTTGGGGCACAAGCCGGAATCACGTGAAGGGCATGCCGGCACAACCTCACAGACGTGCCAGAACCTCCTGCCGGACACCTCAGAACCACCTGCCAGACAGACTGCAACCACGTGCCGGACACGCGGGAACCACCGGCTCGACCCGCCGGAACCACTGCCAGACATGCAAAATCACCTGCCGGCTACACCAGAACCACTTCGCAAACACTCCGGAATCACCTGCCGGGCATGCCCGAACCACCTCTCAGACATGCCAGAACCACGTGCCAATGACACCAGAAGCACCTGCCGAGCATGCCGGAACCACCTGCTCGACTCGCCAGAACCACCTGCCAGTCATGCAAAAATCACCTGCCGGCTTCGCCACAACCAGTTGGTGAACACTTCCCCATGACCAGCCGGGCTTGCTGGAACCACCTGCCGGTCATGTCAAAATCACCTGCCAACTACGCCAGAACCACTTGTCGACACTGCGGAAACACCTGTCGGGCCGGCCAGAACTACATCTCAGACGTGCCAGAACCTTGTGCGTGTGATGCCGGAACCACACCCTGAACAGACGGAAACCACCTGCCAGACCCGCCTGAACCACCTGCCGAGCACGCCGGAGCCACCTGTTCTACTCACCGGAAGCACCTGCCAGACATGCCAAAATCAACAGCTGGCTATGCGAGAAGCATCTGGCAGACAGTCCGGAATCACCTGCCGGGCATGCAGGAACCACCTCTCAGATGTAACGGAACCACGAGCCGGACACGCTGGAACCACGTCCTGGACAGACTGGAACCACCTGCCGAGCACTCCGGAACCACCTGCTCGACTCGCACGACCCACGTGCTGGACACGCCAAAATGAACTTTCGGCTACACCAGAACCACTTACCCGACACTCCAGAATCACCTGCCTGGCATGCAAGAACCACCTCTCACACGTTCCAGAAGCACGTGCCGGACATGCCGGAACGACCTATCGGACAGAACGGAACCACCTGCCAGACACGCCGGAACCACCTGCTGAACACGCCACAGCCACCTGCTCGACTCGCCGGATCCACCGGCCGGACAGGCCAATATCAACTGCTGGCTATGCCAGAACCACCTGGGGGACAGTCCGGAATCACCTGCCAGCCATGGCGGAACCACCTCTCAGACGTAGAAGAACCGCGTGCCGGACAAGCTGGAAACACTTACTGGACAGACTGGAACCACCTGCCGGCCACGCCTGAACCACCTGCCGAGCACGATGGAACCACCTGCCGGACACGCCAAAATCACCTGCGGGCTACACCAGAACCACTTGGAGAACTCTCCGGGATGACCTGCCGGGCATGCTGGAACCACCTCTCAGACGTACCAGAAGCACGTGGCGGACAACCCAGCACCTCCTGCCGGACAGACCGCAACCACCTGCCGGACAGGCCGGAACCAGCGGCTCGACCCACCGGAACCACCGCCGGACATGCAAAATCACCTGCCGGCTACGCCAGAACCACTTGGCGAACACTGCGGAATCACCTGCCGGGCATGCCGGAACCACCTCTCACACATGCCAGAACCACAGGCCAATGACCCCGGAAGCACCTGCCGAGCACGCCGGAACCACCTGCTCGACTCGCCAGAACCACCTGCCGGACACGCCAAAATCACCTGCCGGCTACGCCACAACCACTCGGCAGACACTCCGGTATCAGCTGCCGGGCATGCCGGAACCACCTCTCAGAGGTGCCGGAACCACATGCCGGAGAGACTGGAAGCAACTGCCGAACTCGCCGGAAACACCTGCTGGACATGCCAGAACCACCTGCCTGACAGTCCAAAATCATATGCCGGCTATGCCAAAACCACTTGGTGGACACTCCAGAATCACCTGGAGGGCATGCCGGAACCACGTCATGGACAGACTGCAAACACCTGCCGGACACGCCGGAAGCACCTGCTCGACTCGCCAGAACCACCTGCCGGACACGCCAAAATCACCTGCCGGCTACGCCAGAACCACTCGGCAGAGACTCCGGAACCACCTCCAGGACAGACCGGAATCACCTGCCGGACACGCCGGGACCACCTGCTTGACTCGCCAGAACCACCTGCCGGACACGCGAAAATCACCAGCCGGCTACTCCACAACCACTTGTCGGACACTCCAGAATCACCTGCCGGGCATGTGGGAACCACCTCTCAGAGGTGCCACAACAACATGCTGGAGACTGCGGAAGCACCTGCTGAGAAGGCCGGAAGTTCCTGATCCACTCCACAGAACCACCTGCTGGACACGCCAAAATCACCTGCCGGCTACGCCACAACCAGTTGGTGAACACTTCGGAATCAACTGCCGGGCTTGCTGGAAGCACCTGCCGGTCACGCCAATATCACCTGCCAGCTACGCCAGAACCGCTTGGCGGACACTCCGGAAACACCTGTCGGGCCTGCCAGAACCACATCTCAGACGTGCCAGAACCATGTGCCCGAGATGCCGGAACCACACCCCGAACAGACTGAAACCACCTGCCAGACCCGCCTGAACCACCTGCCGAGCACACTGGAACCACCTGCTCGACTCGCCGGAACCACCTACCTGACACGCAAAAACCACCGGCCGGGTATGCCAGAACCACTTGGTGGTCACTCCGGAATCATCTGCCAGACATGCCAGAAGCAGCTCTCAGACACACCAGAACAACCTGCCGGAGACGCCAGAAGCACCTGCTGAGCATGCCTGAGCCACCTGCTCGACTCGCAAGAAACACCTGCCAGACACGCCAAAATCACCTGCCTGCTACACCAGAAGCACTTGGCAGACAAGCCGGAATCACGTGAAGGGCATGCCGTCACAATCTCTCAGACGTGCCAGAACCTCGTGCCGGACACCCCAGAACACCCTGCCGGACAGACCGGAACCACCTGCCGGACACGCCGGAACCACCGGCGCGACTCGCCGGAACCAACCCCGGACATGCAAAATCACCTGCCGGCTACGCCAGAACCACTTGGCGAACACTCCGGAATCACCTGCCGGGCATGCCGGAACCACCTCTCAGACATGCCAGAACCACGTGCCAATGACACCAGAAGCACCTGCCGAGCACTCCGGAACCACCTGCTCGACTCGCCAGAACCACCTGCCGGACACGCCAAAATCACCTGCCGGTTACGCCACAACCACTCGGCAGACACTCCGGTATCAGCTGCCGGGCATGCCGGAACAACGTCTCAGACGTCCCAGAACCACATGCCGGAGAGACTGGAAAAAACTGCCGAACTCGCCGGAAACACCTGCTGGACATGCCGGAACCACCTGCCTGACAGTCCAAAATCATATGCCGGCTATGCCAAAACCACTTGGTGGACACTCCAGAATCACCTGGAGGACATGCCGGAACCACGTCATGGACAGACTGCAAACACCTGCCGGACACGCCAGAACCACCTTCTCGACTCGCCAGAACCACCTGCCGGACACGCCAAAATCACCTGCCGGCTACGCCAGAACCACTCGGCAGAGACTCCGGAACCACTTCCAGGACAGACCGGAATCACATGCCGGACACGCCGGAACCACCTGCTCGACTCGCCAGAACCACCTGCCGGACACGCCAAAATCACCTGCCGGCTACGCCACAACCAGTTGGTGAACACTTCGGAATCACCTGCCGCGCTTGCCAGAACCACCTGCCGGTCACGCCAAAATCACCTGCCAGCTACGCCAGAACCACTCGGCAGAGACTCCGGAACCACTTCCAGGACAGACCGGAATCACCTGCCGGACACGCCGGAACCACCTGCTCGACTCGCCAGAACCACCTGCCGGACACGCCAAAATCACCTGCCGGCTACGGCACAACCAGTTGGTGAACACTTCGGAATCACCTGCCGCGCTTGCCGGAACCACCTGCCGGTCACGCCAAAATCACCTGCCGGCTACGCCACAACCAGTTGGTGAACACTTCGGAATCACAGGTCGGGCATGCCGCAACCACCTCTCACACTTGCCAGAACCATGTTCTGGACACGCCGGAACCACCTGCTGGACATGCCGGAACCACCTGCCTGACAGTCCAAAATCATATGGGGGCTATGCCAAAACCATTTGGTGGACACTCCAGAATCACCTGGAGGGCATGCCGGAACCACGTCATGGACAGACTGCAAACACCTGCCGGACAGGCCAGAACCACCTTCTCGACTCGCCAGAACCACCTGCCGGACACGCCAAAATCACCTGCCGGCTACGCCACAACCAGTTGGTGAACACTTCGGAATCACCTGCCGCGCTTGCCGGAACCACCTGCCGGTCACGCCAAAATCACCTGCTGGCTACGCCAGAACCACTCGGCAGAGACTCCGGAACCACCTCCAGGACAGACCGGAATCACCTGCCGGACACGCCGGAACCACCTGCTCGACTCGCCAGAACCACCTGCCGGACACGCCAAAATCACCTGCCAGGTATGCCAGAACCACTTTGTGGACACTCCGAAATCATCTGCCGGACATGCCAGAACCAGCTCTCAGACACACCAGAACCACATGCCGGACACGCCGGAAGCACCTGCTCGACTCGCCAGAACCACCTGCCGGACACGCCAAAATCACCTGCCGGCTACGCCAGAACCACTCTGCAGAGACTCCGGAACCACCTACAGGACAGACTGGAATCACCTGCCGGACACGCCGGGACCACCTGCTTCACTCGCCAGAACCACCTGCCAGACACGCCAAAATCACCAGCCGGCTACTCCACAACCACTTGTCGGACACTCCAGAATCACCTGCCGGGCATGTTGGAGCCACCTCTCAGAGGTGCCACAACAACATGCTGGAGACTGCGGAAGCACCTGCTGAGAAGGCCGGAAGTTCCTGATCCACTCCACAGAACCACCTGCTGGACACGCCAAAATCACCTGCCGGCTACACCAGAAGCACTTGGCAGACAAGCCGGAATCACGTGAAGGGCATGCCGTCACAATCTCTCAGACGTGCCAGAACCTCGTGCCGGACACCCCAGAACACCCTGCCGGACAGACCGGAACCACCTGCCGGACACGCCGGAACCACCGGAGCGACTCGCCGGAACCACCCCCGGACATGCAAAATCACCTGCCGGCTACGCCAGAAACACTTGGCGAACACACCGGAATCACCTGCCGGGCATGTCGGAAGCACCTCTCAGACATGTCATAACCACGTGCCAAGGACACCGGAAGCACCTGCCGAGCACGCCGGAACCACCTGCTCGACTCGCCAGAACCACCTGCCGCACACGCCAAAATCACCTGCCGGGTATGCCAGAACCACTTTGTGGACACTCCGAAATCATCTGCCGGACATGCCAGAACCAGCTCTCAGACACACCAGAACCACATGCCGGACACGCCGGAAGCACCTGCCGAGCATGCCTGAGCCACCTGCTCGACTCGCAAGAAACACCTGCCGGACACGCCAAAATCACCTGCCGAGTACGCCAGAACCACTTGGCGGACACTCCGGAATCACAGGTCGGGCATGCCGGAACCACCTCTCCGACTTGCCAGAACCATGTTCCGGACACGCCGGTACCACCTGCCGAGTATGCCGGAACCACCTGATCCACTCCCGAGGACCACCTGCTGGACACGCCAGAATCACCTGCTGGCTACGCCAGAACCACTCGGCAGACACTCCGGAATAACCTGCCGGGCATGCCGGAACCACCTCTTAGACATGCCAGAAGGACGTGTCGGACACGCCGGAAACACCTACCGGACAGACCGGAGCCACCTGCCAGACATCCCGGAACCACTTGCCGAGCACGCCGGAGCCGCCTGCTCGATAGGCCGGAACCACCTGCCAGACAGGCCAAAATCAACAGCTGGCTATGCTAGAACCACCTGGCGGACAGTCCAAAATCACCTGCCTGGCATGCAGGAACCACCTCTCAGACATAACAGAACCACGTTCCGGACACGCTGGAACCACATCCTGGACAGACTGGAACCACATGCCGAGCTCACCGGAACCACCTGCTCGACTGGCAGGAAAATCGTGCCAGACACGCCAAAAGGAACTGCCGGCTACACAAGAACCACTTAACCGACACTCCAGAATCACCTGCCTGGCATGCCAGAACCACCTCTCAGACGTGCCAGAAGCACGTGCCGGCCATGCCGGAACGACCTACGGGACAGACCGGAACCACCTGCCTGACATGCCGGAACCACCTGCCGAGCACGCCAGAGCCACCTGCTCCCCTTGCCGGAACCACCTGCCAGACAGGCCAAAATCAACAGCTGGCTGTGCGAGAACCACCTGGGGGACAGTCCGGAATCACCTGCCAGCCATGGCGGAACCACCTCTCAGACGTACCAGAACCACATGCCGGACAATCTGGAAACTCGTACTGGACAGACTGGAACCACCTGCCGGCCACGCCTGAACCACCTGCCGAGCACGACGGAACCACCTGCCGGACACGCCAAAATCACCTGCGGGCTACTCCACAACCACTTGGAGGACTCTCCGGGATGACCTCCCGGGCATGCTGGAACCACCTCTCAGACGTGCCAGAACCATGTGGCAGACAGTCCGGAATCACCTGCCGGGCATGCAGGAACCACCTCTCAGATGTAACGGAACCACGAGCCGGACACGCTGGAACCACGTCCTGGACAGACTGGAACCACCTGCCGAGCACTCCGGAACCACCTGCTCGACTCGCACGACCCACGTGCTGGACACGCCAAAATGAACTTTCGGCTACACCAGAACCACTTACCCGACACTCCAGAATCACCTGCCTGGCATGCCAGAACCACCTCTCACACGTTCCAGAAGCACGTGCCGGACATGCCGGAACGACCGATCGGACAGAACGGAACCACCTGCCAGACACGCCGGAACCACCTGCTGAACACGCCACAGCCACCTGCTCGACTCGCCGGATCCACCGGCCGGACAGGCCAATATCAACTGCTGGCTATGCCAGAACCACCTGGGGGACAGTCCGGAATCACCTGCCAGCCATGGCGGAACCACCTCTCAGACGTACCAGAACCACGTGCCGGACAATCTGGAAACACGTACTGGACAGACTGGAACCACCTGCCAGCCAAGCCTGAACCACCTGCCGAGCACGACGGAACCACCTGCCGGACACGCCAAAATCACCTGCGGGCTACTCCACAACCACTTGGAGGACTCTCCGGGATGACCTGCCGGGCATGCTGGAACCACCTCTCAGACGTGCCAGAACCATGTGGCAGACAGTCCGGAATCACCTGTTGGGCATGTGGAACCACCTCAGAGACGTACCAGAACCACCTGCCGGACACGCCAAAATCACCTGCCGGCTACGCCAGAACCACTTGGCGGACACTCCGGAATCACCTGCCGGGCATGCCAGCACAACCTCTCAGAAGTGCCAGAAGCACGTGCCGGACAGGCCGGAACCATCTCCCGGACAGACTGGAACCACAGGAAACACTCGCCGGAACCACCTGCTTGACTCACCGGTCCCACCTGCAGGACACACCAAAATCACCTGCCCGCTACACCAGAACCACTTGGGGCACAAGCCGGAATCACGTGAAGGGCATGCCGGCACAACCTCACAGACGTGCCAGAACCTCCTGCCGGACACCTCAGAACCACCTGCCAGACAGACTGCAACCACGTGCCGGACACGCGGGAACCACCGGCTCGACCCGCCGGAACCACTGCCAGACATGCAAAATCACCTGCCGGCTACACCAGAACCACTTCGCAAACACTCCGGAATCACCTGCCGGGCATGCCCGAACCACCTCTCAGACATGCCAGAACCACGTGCCAATGACACCAGAAGCACCTGCCGAGCATGCCGGAACCACCTGCTCGACTCGCCAGAACCACCTGCCAGTCATGCAAAAATCACCTGCCGGCTTCGCCACAACCAGTTGGTGAACACTTCCCCATGACCAGCCGGGCTTGCTGGAACCACCTGCCGGTCATGTCAAAATCACCTGCCAACTACGCCAGAACCACTTGTCGACACTGCGGAAACACCTGTCGGGCCGGCCAGAACTACATCTCAGACGTGCCAGAACCTTGTGCGTGTGATGCCGGAACCACACCCTGAACAGACGGAAACCACCTGCCAGACCCGCCTGAACCACCTGCCGAGCACGCCGGAGCCACCTGTTCTACTCACCGGAAGCACCTGCCAGACATGCCAAAATCAACAGCTGGCTATGCGAGAAGCATCTGGCGGACAGTCCGGAATCACCTGCCGGGCATGCAGGAACCACCTCTCAGATGTAACGGAACCACGAGCCGGACACGCTGGAACCACGTCCTGGACAGACTGGAACCACCTGCCGAGCACTCCGGAACCACCTGCTCGACTCGCACGACCCACGTGCTGGACACGCCAAAATGAACTTTCGGCTACACCAGAACCACTTACCCGACACTCCAGAATCACCTGCCTGGCATGCCAGAACCACCTCTCACACGTTCCAGAAGCACGTGCCGGACATGCCGGAACGACCTATCGGACAGAACGGAACCACCTGCCAGACACGCCGGAACCACCTGCTGAACACGCCACAGCCACCTGCTCGACTCGCCGGATCCACCGGCCGGACAGGCCAATATCAACTGCTGGCTATGCCAGAACCACCTGGGGGACAGTCCGGAATCACCTGCCAGCCATGGCGGAACCACCTCTCAGACGTAGAAGAACCGCGTGCCGGACAAGCTGGAAACACTTACTGGACAGACTGGAACCACCTGCCGGCCACGCCTGAACCACCTGCCGAGCACGATGGAACCACCTGCCGGACACGCCAAAATCACCTGCGGGCTACACCAGAACCACTTGGAGAACTCTCCGGGATGACCTGCCGGGCATGCTGGAACCACCTCTCAGACGTACCAGAAGCACGTGGCGGACAACCCAGCACCTCCTGCCGGACAGACCGCAACGACCTGCCGGACAGGCCGGAACCAGCGGCTCGACCCACCGGAACCACCGCCGGACATGCAAAATCACCTGCCGGCTACGCCAGAACCACTTGGCGAACACTGCGGAATCACCTGCCGGGCATGCCGGAACCACCTCTCACACATGCCAGAACCACAGGCCAATGACCCCGGAAGCACCTGCCGAGCACGCCGGAACCACCTGCTCGACTCGCCAGAACCACCTGCCGGACACGCCAAAATCACCTGCCGGCTACGCCACAACCACTCGGCAGACACTCCGGTATCAGCTGCCGGGCATGCCGGAACCACCTCTCAGAGGTGCCAGAACCACATGCCGGAGAGACTGGAAGCAACTGCCGAACTCGCCGGAAACACCTGCTGGACATGCCGGAACCACCTGCCTGACAGTCCAAAATCATATGCCAGCTATGCCAAAACCACTTGGTGGACACTCCAGAATCACCTGGAGGGCATGCCGGAACCACGTCATGGACAGACTGCAAACACCTGCCGGACATGCCGGAAGCACCTTCTCGACTCGCCAGAACCACCTGCCGGACACGCCAAAATCACCTGCCGGCTACGCCAGAAGCACTCGGCAGAGACTCCGGAACCACCTCCAGGACAGACCGGAATCACCTGCCAGACACGCCGGGACCACCTGCTTGACTCGCCAGAACCACCTGCTGGAAACGCCAAAATCACCAGCCGGCTACTCCACAACCACTTGTCGGACACTCCAGAATCACCTGCCGGGCATGTTGGAACCACTTCTCAGAGGTGCCACAACAACAGGCTGGAGACTGCGGAAGCACCTGCTGAGAATGCCGGAAGTTCCTGATCCACTCCACAGAACCACCTGCTGGACACGCCAAAATCACCTGCCGGCTACGCCACAATCAGTTGGTGAACGCTTCTGAATCAACTGCCGGGCTTGCTGGAAGCACCTGCCGGTCACGCCAATATCACCTGCCAGCTACGCCAGAACCGCTTGGCGGACACTCCGGAATCACCTGTCGGGCCTGCCAGAACCACATCTCAGACGTGCCAGAACCATGTGCCCGAGATGCCGGAACCACACCCCGAACAGACTGAAACCACCTGCCAGACCCGCCTGAACCACCTGCCGAACACACTGGAACCACCTGCTCGACTCGCCGGAACCACCTACCTGACACGCAAAAACCACCGGCCGGGTATGCCAGAACCACTTGGTGGTCACTCCGGAATCATCTGCCAGACATGCCAGAAGCAGCTCTCAGACACACCAGAACAACCTGCCGGAGACGCCAGAAGCACCTGCTGAGCATGCCTGAGCCACCTGCTCGACTCGCAAGAAACACCTGCCAGACGTGCCAAAATCACCTGCCTGCTACACCAGAAGCACTTGGCAGACAAGCCGGAATCACGTGAAGGGCATGCCGTCACAATCTCTCAGACGTCCCAGAACCTCGTGCCGGACACCCCAGAACACCCTGCCGGACAGACCGGAACCACCTGCCGGACACGCCGGAACCACCGGCGCGACTCGCCGGAACCAACCCCGGACATGCAAAATCACCTGCCGGCTACGCCAGAACCACTTGGCGAACACTCCGGAATCACCTGCCGGGCATGCCGGAACCACCTCTCAGACATGCCAGAACCACGTGCCAATGACACCAGAAGCACCTGCCGAGCACTCCGGAACCACCTGCTCGACTCGCCAGAACCACCTGCCGGACACGCCAAAATCACCTGCCGGTTACGCCACAACCACTCGGCAGACACTCCGGTATCAGCTGCCGGGCATGCCGGAACAACGTCTCAGACGTCCCAGAACCACATGCCGGAGAGACTGGAAAAAACTGCCGAACTCGCCGGAAACACCTGCTGGACATGCCGGAACCACCTGCCTGACAGTCCAAAATCATATGCCGGCTATGCCAAAACCACTTGGTGGACACTCCAGAATCACCTGGAGGACATGCCGGAACCACGTCATGGACAGACTGCAAACACCTGCCGGACACGCCAGAACCACCTTCTCGACTCGCCAGAACCACCTGCTGGACACGCCAAAATCACCTGCCGGCTACGCCAGAACCACTCGGCAGAGACTCCGGAACCACTTCCAGGACAGACCGGAATCACATGCCGGACACGCCGGAACCACCTGCTCGACTCGCCAGAACCACCTGCCGGACACGCCAAAATCACCTGCCGGCTACGCCACAACCAGTTGGTGAACACTTCGGAATCACCTGCCGCGCTTGCCAGAACCACCTGCCGGTCACGCCAAAATCACCTGCCAGCTACGCCAGAACCACTCGGCAGAGACTCCGGAACCACTTCCAGGACAGACCGGAATCACCTGCCGGACACGCCGGAACCACCTGCTCGACTCGCCAGAACCACCTGCCGGACACGCCAAAATCACCTGCCGGCTACGGCACAACCAGTTGGTGAACACTTCGGAATCACCTGCCGCGCTTGCCGGAACCACCTGCCGGTCACGCCAAAATCACCTGCCGGCTACGCCAGAACCACTCGGCAGAGACTCCGGAACCACCTCCAGGACAGACCCGAATCACCTGCCGGACACGCCGGGACCACCTGCTTGACTCGCGAGAACCACCTGCCGGACACGCCAAAATCACCAGCCGGCTACTCCACAACCACTTGTCGGACACTCCAGAATCACCTGCCGGGCATGTTGGAACCACCTCTCAGAGGTGCCTCAACAACATGCTGGAGACTGCGGAAGCACCTGCTGAGAAGGCCGGAAGTTCCTGATCCACTCCACAGAACCACCTGCTGGACACGCCAAAATGACCTGCCGGCTACGCCACAACCAGTTGGTGAACACTTCGGAATCACAGGTCGGGCATGCCGGAACCACCTCTCACACTTGCCAGAACCATGTTCTGGACACGCCGGTACCACCTGCCGAGTATGCCGGAACCACCTGATCCACTCCCGAGGACCACCTGCTGGACACTCCAGAATCACCTGCTGGCTACGCCAGAACCACTCGACAGACACTCCGGAATAAGCTGCCGGGCATGCCGGAACCACCTCTTAGACATGCCAGAAGGACGTGTCGGACACGCCGGAAACACCTACCGGACAGACCGGAACCACCTGCCAGACATCCCGGAACCACTTGCCGAGCACGCCGGAGCCGCCTGCTCGATAGGCCGGAACCACCTGACAGACAGGCCAAAATCAACAGCTGGCTGTGCGAGAACCACCTGGGGGACAGTCCGGAATCACTTGCCAGCCATGGCGGAACCACCTCTCAGACGTACCAGAACCACGTGCCGGACAATCTGGAAACACGTACTGGACAGCCTGGAACCACCTGCTGGCCACGCCTTAACCTCCTGCCGAGCACGACGGAACCACCTGCCGGACACGCCAAAATCACCTGCGGGCTACTCCACAACCACTTGGAGGACTCTCCGGGATGACCTGCCGGGCATGCTGGAACCACCTCTCAGACGCGCCAGAACCATGTGGCAGAGAGTCCAGAATCACCTGTTGGGCAGGTGGAACCACCTCAGAGACGTACCAGAACCACCTGCCGGACACGCCAAAATCACCTGCCGGCTACGCCAGAACCACTTGGCGGACACTCCGGAATCACATGCCGGGAATGCCAGCACAACCTCTCAGAAGTGCCAGAAGCACGTGCCGGACAGGCCGGAACCATCTCCCGGACAGATTGGAACCACAGGAAACACTCGCCGGAACCACCTGCTTGACTCACCGGTCCCACCTGCAGGACACACCAAAATCACCTGCCCGCTACACCAGAACCACTTGGGGGACAAGCCGGAATCACGTGAAGGGCATGCCGGCACACCCTCACAGACGTGCCAGAACCTCCTGCCGGACACCTCAGAACCACCTGCCAGACAGACTGCAACCACCTGCCGGACACGCGGGAACCACAGGCTCGACCCGCCGGAACCACTGCCAGACATGCAAAATCACCTGCCGGCTACACCAGAACCACTTGGCAAACACTCTGGAATCACCTGCCGGGCATGCCGGAACCACCTCTCAGACATGCCAGAACCACGTGCCAATGACACCAGAAGCACCTGCCGAGCATGCCGGAACCACCTGCTCGACTCGCCAGAACCACCTGCCAGTCATGCAAAAATCACCTGCCGGCTTCACCACAACCAGTTGGTGAACACTTCCCCATCACCTGCCGGGCTTGCTGGAACCACCTGCCGGTCATGTCAAAATCACCTGCCAACTACGCCAGAACCACTTGTCGACACTGCGGAAACACCTGTCGGGCCGGCCAGAACTACATCTCAGACGTGCCAGAACCTTGTGCGTGTGATGCCGGAACCGCACCCCGAACAGACGGAGACCACCTGCCAGACCCGCCTGAACCACCTGCCGAGCACGCCGGAGCCACCTGTTCTACTCACCGGAAGCACCTGCCAGACAGGCCAAAATCAACAGCTGGCTATGCGAGAACCATCTGGCGGACAGTCCGGAATCACCTGCCGGGCATGCAGGAACCACCTCTCAGATGTAACGGAACCACGAGCCGGACACGCTGGAACCACGTCCTGGACAGACTGGAACCACCTGCCGAGCACTCCGGAACCACCTGCTCGACTCGCACGACCCACGTGCTGGACACGCCAAAATGAACTTTCGGCTACACCAGAACCACTTACCCGACACTCCAGAATCACCTGCCTGGCATGCCAGAACCACCTCTCACACGTTCCAGAAGCACGTGCCGGACATGCCGGAACGACCGATCGGACAGAACGGAACCACCTGCCAGACACGCCGGAACCACCTGCTGAACACGCCACAGCCACCTGCTCGACTCGCCGGATCCACCGGCCGGACAGGCCAATATCAACTGCTGGCTATGCCAGAACCACCTGGGGGACAGTCCGGACTCACCTGCCAGCCATGGCGGAACCACCTCTCAGACGTACAAGAACCACGTGCCGGACAAGCTGGAAACACTTACTGGACAGACTGGAACCACCTGCCGGCCACGCCTGAACCACCTGCCGAGCACGATGGAACCACCTGCCGGACACGCCAAAATCACCTGCGGGGTACACCAGAACCACTTGGAGAACTCTCCGGGATGACCTGCCGGGCATGCTGGAACCACCTCTCAGACGTACCAGAAGCACGTGGTGGACACCCCAGCACCACCTGTCGGACAGACCGCAACCACATGCCGGACAGGCCGGAACCACCGGCTCGACCCGCCGGAACCACCGCCGGACATGCAAAATCACCTGCCGGCTACGCCGGAACCACTTGGCGAACACTCCGGAATCACCTGCCGGGCATGCGGGAACCACCTCTCAGACATGCCAGAACCACGTGCCAATGACCCCGGAAGCACCTGCCGAGCACGCCGGAACCACCTGCCGGCTACGCCACAACCTCTCGGCAGGCACTCCGGTATCAGCTGCCGGGCATGCCGGAACTACCTCTCAGAGGTGCCAGAACCACATGCCGGAGAGACTGGAAGCAACTGCCGAACTCGCCGGAAACACCTGCTGGACATGCCGGAACCACCTGCCTGACAGTCCAAAATCATATGGGGGCTATGCCAAAACCATTTGGTGGACACTCCAGAATCACCTGGAGGGCATGCCGGAACCACGTCATGGACAGACTGCAAACACCTGCCGGACACGCCAGAACCACCTTCTCGACTCGCCAGAACCACCTGCCGGACACGCCAAAATCACCTGCCGGCTACGCCACAACCAGTTGGTGAACACTTCGGAATCACCTGCCGCGCTTGCCGGAACCACCTGCCGGTCACGCCAAAATCACCTGCTGGCTACGCCAGAACCACTCGGCAGAGACTCCGGAACCACCTCCAGGACAGACCGGAATCACCTGCCGGACACGCCGGAACCACCTGCTCGACTCGCCAGAACCACCTGCCGGACACGCCAAAATCACCTGCCGGCTACGCCAGAACCACTCGGCAGAGACTCCGGAACCACCTCCAGGACAGACCGGAATCACCTGCCGGACACGCCGGGACCACCTGCTTGACTCGCGAGAACCACCTGCCGGACACGCCAAAATCACCAGCCGGCTACTCCACAAACACTTGTCGGACACTCCAGAATCACCTGCCGGGCATGTTGGAACCACCTCTCAGAGGTGCCACAACAACATGCTGGAGACCGCGGAAGCACCTGCTGAGAATGCCGGAAGTTCCTGATCCACACCACAGAACCACCTGCTGGACACGCCAAAATCACCTGCCGGCTATGCCACAACCAGTTGGTGAACACTTCGGAATCAACTGCCGGGCTTGCTGGAAGCACCTGCTGGTCACGCCAATATCACCTGCCAGCTACGACAGAACCGCTTGGCGGACACTCCGGAAACACCTGTCGGGCCTGCCAGAACCACATCTCAGACGTGCCAGAACCATGTGCCCGAGATGCCGGAACCACACCCCGAACAGACTGAAACCACCTGCCAGACCCGCCTGAACCACCTGCCGAGCACACTGGAACCACCTGCTCGACTCCCCGGAACCACCTACCTGACACGCAAAAACCACCGGCCGGGTATGCCAGAACCACTTGGTGGTCACTCCGGAATCATCTGCCAGACATGCCAGAAGCAGCTCTCAGACACACCAGAACAACCTGCCGGAGACGCCAGAAGCACCTGCTGAGCATGCCTGAGCCACCTGCTCGACTCGCAAGAAACACCTGCCAGACACGCCAAAATCACCTGCCTGCTACACCAGAAGCACTTGGCAGACAAGCCGGAATCACGAGAAGGGCATGCCGTCACAATCTCTCAGACGTGCCAGAACCTCGTGCCGGACACCCCAGAACACCCTGCCGGACAGACCGGAACCACCTGCCGGACACGCCGGAACCACCGGCGCGACTCGCCGGAACCACCCCCGGACATGCAAAATCACCTGCCGGCTATGCCAGAAACACTGGCCGAACACTCCGGAATCACCTGCCGGGCATGCCAGAACCACCTCTCAGACATGCCAGAACCATGTGCCAATGACCCCGGAAGCACCTGCCGAGCACGCCGGAACCACCTGCTCGACTCGCCAGAACCACCTGCCAGACACGCCAAAATCACCTGCCGGCTACGCCACAGCCACTCGGCAGACACTCCGGTATCAGCTGCCGGGCATGCCGGAACCACCTCTCAGAGGTGCCAGAACCACATGCCGGAGAGACTGGAAGCAACTGCCGAGCTCGCCGGAAACACCTGCTGGACATGCCAGAACCACCTGCCTGACAGTCCAAAATCATATGCCAGCTATGCCAAAACCACTTGGTGGACACTCCAGAATCACCTGGAGGGCATGCCGGAACCACGTCATGGACAGACTGCAAACACCTGCCGGACACGCCAGAACCACCTTCTCGACTCGCCAGAACCACCTGCCGGACAAGCCAAAATCACCTGCCGGCTACGCCACAACCAGTTGGTGAAAACTTCGGAATCACCTGCCGCGCTTGCCGGAACCACCTGCCGGTCACGCCAAAATCACCTGCCGGCTACGCCAGAACCACTCGGCAGAGACTCCGGAACCACCTCCAGGACAGACCGGAATCACCTGCCGGACACGCCGGGACCACCTGCTTGTCTCGCGAGAACCACCTGCCGGACACGCCAAAATCACAAGCCAGCTACTCCACAACCACTTGTCGGACACTCCAGAATCACCTGCCGGGCATGTTGGAACCACCTCTCAGAGGTGCCACAACAACATGCTGGAGACTGCGGAAGCACCTGCTGAGAATGCCGGAAGTTCCTGATCCACTCCACAGAACCACCTGCTGGACACGCCAAAATCACCTGCCAGCTACGCCACAACCAGTTGGTGAACACTTCGGAATCAACTGCCGGGTTTCCTGGAAGCACCTGCCGTTCACGCCAATATCACCTGCCAGCTACGCCAGAACCGCTTGGCGGACACTCCGGAAACACCTGTCGGGCCTGCCAGAACCACATCTCAGACGTGCCAGAACCATGTGCCCGTGATGCCGGAACCACACCCCGAACAGACTGAAACCACCTGCCAGACCCGCCTGAACCACCTGCCGAGCACACTGGAACCACCTGCTCGACTCGCCGGAACCACCTACCTGACACGCAAAAACCACCGGCCGGGTATGCCAGAACCACTTGGTGGTCACTCCGGAATCATCTGCCAGACATGCCAGAAGCAGCTCTCAGACACACCAGAACAACCTGCCGGAGACGCCAGAAGCACCTGCTGAGCATGCCTGAGCCACGTGCTCGACTCGCAAGAAACACCTGCCACACACGCCAAAATCACCTGCCTGCTACACCAGAAGCACTTGGCAGACAAGCCGGAATCACGTGAAGGGCATGCCGTCACAATCTCTCAGACGTGCCAGAACCTCGTGCCGGACACCCCAGAACACCCTGCCGGACAGACCGGAACCACCTGCCGGACACGCCGGAACCACCGGCGCGACTCGCCGGAACCACCCCCGGACATGCAAAATCACCTGCCGGCTACGCCAGAAACACTTGGCGAACACACCGGAATCACCTGCCGGGCATGTCGGAAGCACCTCTCAGACATGTCAGAACCACGTGCCAAGGACACCGGAAGCACCTGCCGAGCACGCCGGAACCACCTGCTCGACTCGCCAGAACCACCTGCCGCACACGCCAAAATCACCTGCCAGGTATGCCAGAACCACTTTGTGGACACTCCGAAATCATCTGCCGGACATGCCAGAACCAGCTCTCAGACACACCAGAACCACATGCCGGACACGCCGGAAGCACCTGCTGAGCATGCCTGACCCACCTGCTCGATTCGCAAGAAACACCTGCCGGACACGCCAAAATCACCTGCCGAGTACGCCAGAACCACTTGGCGGACACTCCGGAATCACAGGTCGGGCATGCCGGAACCACCTCTCAGACTTGCCAGAACCATGTTCCGGACACGCCGGTACCACCTGCCGAGTATGCCGGAACCACCTGATCCACTCCCGAGGACCACCTGCTGGACACGCCAGAATCACCTGCTGGCTACGCCAGAACCACTCGGCAGACACTCCGGAATAAGCTGCCGGGCATGCCGGAACCACCTCTTAGACATGCCAGAAGGACGTGTCGGACACGCCGGAAACACCTACCGGACAGACCGGAACCACCTGCCAGACATCCCGGAACCACTTGCCGAGCACGCCGGAGCCGCCTGCTCGATAGGCCGGAACCACCTGCCAGACAGGCCAAAATCAACAGCTGGCTGTGCGAGAACCACCTGGGGGACAGTCCGGAATCACTTGCCAGCCATGGCGGAACCACCTCTCAGACGTACCAGAACCACGTGCCGGACAATCTGGAAACACGTACTGGACAGCCTGGAACCACCTGCTGGCCACGCCTTAACCTGCTGCCGAGCACGACGGAACCACCTGCCGGACACGCCAAAATCACCTGCGGGCTACTCCACAACCACTTGGAGGACTCTCCGGGATGACCTGCCGGGCATGCTGGAACCACCTCTCAGACGCGCCAGAACCATGTGGCAGAGAGTCCAGAATCACCTGTTGGGCAGGTGGAACCACCTCAGAGACGTACCAGAACCACCTGCCGGACACGCCAAAATCACCTGCCGGCTACGCCAGAACCACTTGGCGGACACTCCGGAATCACATGCCGGGAATGCCAGCACAACCTCTCAGAAGTGCCAGAAGCACGTGCCGGACAGGCCGGAACCATCTCCCGGACAGATTGGAACCACAGGAAACACTCGCCGGAACCACCTGCTTGACTCACCGGTCCCACCTGCAGGACACACCAAAATCACCTGCCCGCTACACCAGAACCACTTGGGGGACAAGCCGGAATCACGTGAAGGGCATGCCGGCACAACCTCACAGACGTGCCAGAACCTCCTGCCGGACACCTCAGAACCACCTGCCAGACAGACTGCAACCACCTGCCGGACACGCGGGAACCACAGGCTTGACCCGCCGGAACCACTGCCAGACATGCAAAATCACCTGCCGGCTACACCAGAACCACTTGGCAAACACTCCGGAATCACCTGCCGGGCATGCCGGAACCACCTCTCAGACATGCCAGAACCACGTGCCAATGACACCAGAAGCACCTGCCGAGCATGCCGGAACCACCTGCTCGACTCGCCAGAACCACCTGCCAGTCATGCAAAAATCACCTGCCGGCTTCACCACAACCAGTTGGTGAACACTTCCCCATCACCTGCCGGGCTTGCTGGAACCACCTGCCGGTCATGTCAAAATCACCTGCCAACTACGCCAGAACCACTTGTCGACACTGCGGAAACACCTGTCGGGCCGGCCAGAACTACATCTCAGACGTGCCAGAACCTTGTGCGTGTGATGCCGGAACCGCACCCCGAACAGACGGAGACCACCTGCCAGACCCGCCTGAACCACCTGCCGAGCACGCCGGAGCCACCTGTTCGACTCACCGGAAGCACCTGCCAGACAGGCCAAAATCAACAGCTGGCTATGCGAGAACCATCTGGCGGACAGTCCGGAATCACCTGCCGGGCATGCAGGAAACACCTCTCAGATGTAACGGAACCACGAGCCGGACACGCTGGAACCACGTCCTGGACAGACTGGAACCACCTGCCGAGCACTCCGGAACCACCTGCTCGACTCGCACGACCCACGTGCTGGACACGCCAAAATGAACTTTCGGCTACACCAGAACCACTTACCCGACACTCCAGAATCACCTGCCTGGCATGCCAGAACCACCTCTCACACGTTCCAGAAGCACGTGCCGGACATGCCGGAACGACCTATCGGACAGAACGGTACCACCTGCCAGACACGCCGGAACCACCTGCTGAACACGCCACAGCCACCTGCTCGACTCGCCGGATCCACCGGCCGGACAGGCCAATATCAACTGCTGGCTATGCCAGAACCACCTGGGGGACAGTCCGGCATCACCTGCCAGCCATGGCGGAACCACCTCTCAGACGTACAAGAACCACGTGCCGGACAAGCTGGAAACACTTACTGGACAGACTGGAACCACCTGCCGGCCACGCCTGAACCACCTGCCGAGCACGATGGAACCACCTGCCGGACACGCCAAAATCACCTGCGGGGTACACCAGAACCACTTGGAGAACTCTCCGGGATGACCTGCCGGGCATGCTGGAACCACCTCTCAGACGTACCAGAAGCACGTGGCGGACACCCCAGCACCACCTGTCGGACAGACCGCAACCACATGCCGGACAGGCCGGAACCACCGGCTCGACCCGCCGGAACCACCGCCGGACATGCAAAATCACCTGCCGGCTACGCCGGAACCACTTGGCGAACACTCCGGAATCACCTGCCGGGGATGCGGGAACCACCTCTCAGACATGCCAGAACCACGTGCCAATGACCCCGGAAGCACCTGCCGAGCACGCCGGAACCACCTGCTGGACATGCCGGAACCACCTGCCTGACAGTCCAAAATCATATGGGGGCTATGCCAAAACCATTTGGTGGACACTCCAGAATCACCTGGAGGGCATGCCGGAACCACGTCATGGACAGACTGCAAACACCTGCCGGACACGCCAGAACCACCTTCTCGACTCGCCAGAACCACCTGCCGGACACGCCAAAATCACCTGCCGGCTACGCCACAACCAGTTGGTGAACACTTCAGAATCACCTGCCGCGCTTGCCGGAACCACCTGCCGGTCACACCAAAATCACCTGCTGGCTACGCCAGAACCACTCGGCAGAGACTCCGGAACCACCTCCAGGACAGACCGGAATCACCTGCCGGACACGCCGGAACCACCTGCTCGACTCGCCAGAACCACCTGCCGGACACGCCAAAATCATCTGCCGGCTACGCCAGAAGCACTGGGCAGAGACTCCGGAACCACCTCCAGGACAGACCGGAATCACCTGCCGGACACGCCGGGACCACCTGCTTGACTCGCGAGAACCACCTGCCGGACACGCCAAAATCACCAGCCGGCTACTCCACAAACACTTGTCGGACACTCCAGAATCACCTGCCGGGCATGTTGGAACCACCTCTCAGAGGTGCCACAACAACATGCTGGAGACCGCGGAAGCACCTGCTGAGAATGCCGGAAGTTCCTGATCCACACCACAGAACCACCTGCTGGACACGCCAAAATCACCTGCCGGCTATGCCACAACCAGTTGGTGAACACTTCGGAATCAACTGCCGGGCTTGCTGGAAGCACCTGCCGGTCACGCCAATATCACCTGCCAGCTACGCCAGAACCGCTTGGCGGACACTCCGGAAACACCTGTCGGGCCTGCCAGAACCACATCTCAGACGTGCCAGAACCATGTGCCCGAGATGCCGGAACCACACCCCGAACAGACTGAAACCACCTGCCAGACCCGCCTGAACCACCTGCCGAGCACACTGGAACCACCTGCTCGACTCCCCGGAACCACCTACCTGACACGCAAAAACCACCGGCCGGGTATGCCAGAACCACTTGGTGGTCACTCCGGAATCATCTGCCAGACATGCCAGAAGCAGCTCTCAGACACACCAGAACAACCTGCCGGAGACGCCAGAAGCACCTGCTGAGCATGCCTGAGCCACCTGCTCGACTCGCAAGAAACACCTGCCAGACACGCCAAAATCACCTGCCTGCTACACCAGAAGCACTTGGCAGACAAGCCGGAATCACGAGAAGGGCATGCCGTCACAATCTCTCAGACGTGCCAGAACCTCGTGCCGGACACCCCAGAACACCCTGCCGGACAGTCCGGAACCACCTGCCGGACACGCCGGAACCACCGGCGCGACTCGCCGGAACCACCCCCGGACATGCAAAATCACCTGCCGGCTACGCCAGAAACACTTGGCGAACACACCGGAATCACCTGCCGGGCATGTCGGAAGCACCTCTCAGACATGTCAGAACCACGTGCCAAGGACACCGGAAGCACCTGCAGAGCACGCCGGAACCACCTGCTCGACTCGCCAGAACCGCCTTCCGCACATGCCAAAATCACCTGCCAGGTATGCCAGAACCACTTTGTGGACACTCCGAAATCATCTGCCGGACATGCCAGAACCAGCTCTCAGACACACCGGAACCACATGCCGGACACGCCGGAAGCACCTTCTGAGCATGCCTGAGCCACCTGCTCGACTCGCAAGAAACACCTGCCAGACACGCCAAAATCACCTGCCGAGTACGCCAGAACCACTTGGCGGACACTCCGGAATCACAGGTCGGGCATGCCGGAACCACCTCTCAGACTTGCCAGAACCATGTTCCGGACATGCCGGTACCACCTGCCGAGTATGCCGGAACCACCTGATCCACTCCCGAGGACCACCGGCTGGACATGCCAAAATCACCTGCTGGCTACGCCAGAACCACTCGGCAGACACTCCGGAATAACCTTCCGGGCATGCCGGAACCACCACTTAGACATGCCAGAAGGACGTGTCGGACACGCCGTAAACACCTACCGGACAGACCGGAGCCACCTGCCAGACATCCCGGAACCACTTGCCGAGCACGCCGGAGCCGCCTGCTCGATAGGCCGGAACCGCCTGCCAGACAGGCCGAAATCAACAGCTGGCTATGCTAGAACCACCTGGCGGACAGTCCAAAATCACCTGCCTGGCATGCAGGAACCACCTCTCAGACATAACAGAACCACGTTCCGGACACGCTGGAACCACATCCTGGACAGACTGGAACCACCTGCCGAGCTCACCGGAACCACCTGCTCGACTGGCAGGACAATCGTGCCGGACACGCCAAAGGGAACTGCCGGCTACACCAGAACCACTTAACCGACACTCCAGAATCACCTGCCTGGCATGCCAGGACCACCTCTCAGACGTGCCAGAAGCACGTGCCGGCCATGCCGGAACGACCTACGGGACAGACCGGAACCACCTGCCTGACATGCCGGAACCACCTGCCGAGCACGCCAGAGCCACCTGCTCCCCTTGCCGGAACCACCTGCCAGACAGTCCAAAATCAACAGCTGGCTGTGCGAGAACCACTTGGGGGACAGTCCGGAATCACCTCCCAGCCATGGCGGAACCACCTCTCAGACGTACCAGAACCACGTGCCGGGCAATCTGGAAACACGTACTGGACAGACTGGAACCACCTGCCGGCCACGCCTGAACCACCTGCCGAGCACGACGGAACCACCTGCCGGACACGCCAAAATCACCTGCGGGCTACTCCACAACCACTTGGAGGACTCTCCGGGATGACCTGCCGGGCATGCTGGAACCACCTCTCAGACGCGCCAGAACCATGTGGCAGACAGTCCGGAATCACCTTTTGGGCATGTGGAACCACCTCTGAGACGTACCAGAACCACCTGCCGGACACGCCAAAATCACCTGCCGGCTACGCCAGAACCACTTGGCGGACACTCCGGAATCACCTGCCGGGCATGCCAGCACAACCTCTCAGAAGTGCCAGAAGCACGTGGCGGACATGCCGGAACGACCGATCGGACAGGACGGAACCACCTGCCGGACAGGGGGGAACCACCGGCTCGACGCGAAAGTACCACCGCCGGACATGCAAAATCACCTACCGGCTACGCCAGAACCACTTGGCGAACACTCCGGAATCACCTGCCGGGCATGCCGGAACCACCTCTCAGACATGCTAGAACCACGTGCCAATGACCCCGGAAGCACCTGCCGAGCACGCCGGAACCACCTGCTCGACTCGCCAGAACCACCTGCCGGACACGCCAAAATCACCTGCCGGCTACACCAGAACCACTCGGCAGAGACTCCGGAGCCACCTCCAGGACAGACCGGAATCACCTGCCGGACACGCCGGGACCACCTGCTTGACTCGCCAGAACCACCTGCCGGACACGCCAAAATCACCAGCCGGCTACTCCACAACCACTTGTCGGACACTCCAGAATCACCTGACGGGCATGTGGGAACCACCTCTCAGAGGTGCCACAACAACATGCTGGAGACTGCGGAAGCACCTGCTGAGAATGCCGGAAGTTCCTGATCCACTCCACAGAACCACCTGCTGGACACGCCAAAATCACCTGCTGGCTACGCCACAACCAGTTTGTGAATGCTTCGGAATCAACTGCCGGGCTTGCTGGAAGCACCTGCCGGTCACGCCAATATCACCTGCCAGCTACGCCAGAACCGCTTGGCGGACACTCCGGAATCACCTGTCGGGCCTGCCAGAACCACATCTCAGACGTGCCAGAACCATGTGCCCGAGATGCCGGAACCACACCCCGAACAGACTGAAACCACCTGCCAGACCCGCCTGAACCACCTGCCGAGCACACTGGAACCACCTGCTCGACTCGCCGGAACCACCTACCTGACACGCAAAAACCACCGGCCGGGTATGCCAGAACCACTTGGTGGTCACTCCGGAATCATCTGCCAGACATGCCAGAAGCAGCTCTCAGACACACCAGAACAACCTGCCGGAGACACCAGAAGCACCTGCTGAGCATGCCTGAGCCACCTGCTCGACTCGCAAGAAACACCTGCCAGACACGCCAAAATCACCTGCCTGCTACACCAGAAGCACTTGGCAGACAAGCCGGAATCACGTGAAGGGCATGCCGTCACAATCTCTCAGACGTGCCAGAACCTCGTGCCGGACACCCCAGAACACCCTGCCGGACAGACCGGAACCACCTGCCGGACACGCCGGAACCACCGGCGCGACTCGCCGCAACCACCCCCGGACATGCAAAACCACCTGCTGGCTACGCCAGAAACACTTGGCGAACACACCGGAATCACCTGCCGGGCATGTCGGAAGCACCTCTCAGACATGTCAGAACCACGTGCCAAGGACACCGAAACCACCTGCCGAGCACGCCGGAACCACCTGCTCGACTCGCCAGAACCACCTGCCGCACACGCCAAAATCACCTGCCAGGTATGCCAGAACCACTTTGTGGACACTCCGAAATCATCTGCCGGACATGCCAGAACCAGCTCTCAGACACACCAGAACCACATGCCGGACACGCCGGAAACACCTACCGGACAGACCGGAACCACCTGCCGGCCATGCCTGAACCACCTGCCGAGCACGATGGAACCACCTGCCGGACACGCCAAAATCACCTGCGGGGTACACCAGAACCACTTGGAGAACTCGCCGGGATGACCTGCCAGGCATGCTTGAACCACCTCACAGACGTACCAGAAGCACGTTGCTTACTCTCCAGCACCACCTGCCGGACAGACCGCAACCACCTGCCGGACACGCCAGAACCACCGGCTCGACCCGCCGGAACCACCGCCGGACATGCAAAATCACCTGCCGGCTACGCCAGAACCACTTGGCGAACACTCCGGAATCACCTGCCGGGCATGCCGGAACCACCTCTCAGACATGCCAGAACCACGTGCCAATGACCCCAGAAGCACCTGCCGAGCACGCCGGAACCACCTGCTCGACTCGCCAGAACCACCTGCCGGACACGCCAAAATCACCTGCCGGCTACGCCACAACCACTCGGCAGGCACTCCGGTATCAGCTGCCGAGCATGCCGGAACCACCTCTCAGAGGTGCCAGAACCACATGCCGGAGAGACTGGAAGCAACTGCCGAACTCGCCGGAAACACCTGCTGGACATGCCGGAACCACCTGCCTGACAGTCCAAAATCATATGCCGGCTATGACAAAACCACTTGGTGGACACTGCAGAATCACCTGTAGGGCATGCCGGAACCACGTCATGGACAGAATGCAAACACCTGCCGGACACGCCAGAACCACCTTCTCGATTCGCCAGAACCACCTGCCGGACACGCCAAAATCACCTGCCGGCTACGCCACAACCAGTTGGTGAACACTTCGGAATCACCTGCCACGCTTGCCGGAACCACCTGCCAGTCATGCCAAAATCACCTGCCGGCTACGCCAGAACCACTCTGCAGAGACTCCGGAACCACCTCCAGGACAGACCGGAATCACCTGCCGGACACGCCGGAACCACCTGCTCGACTCGCCAGAACCAACTGCCGGACACGCAAAAATCACCTGCTGGCTATGCCAGAACCACTCGGCAGACACTCCGGAATAAGCTGCTGGGTATGCCGGAACCACCTCTTAGACATGCCAGAAGGACGTGTCGGACACGCCGGAAACACCTACCGGACAGACCGGAACCACTTGCAAGACATCCCGGAACCACTTGCCGAGCACGCCGGAGCCGCCTGCTCGATAGGCCGGAACCACCTGCCAGACAGGCCAAAATCAACAGCTGGCTATGCTAGAACCACCTGGCGGACAGTCCAAAATCACCTGCCTGGCATGCAGGAACCACCTCTCAGACGTAACAGAACCACGTTCCGGACACGCTGGAACCACATCCTGGACAGACTGGAACCACCTGCCGAGCTCGACGGAACCACCTGCTCGACTCCCGGACAATAGTGTAGGACACGCCAAAAGGAACTGCCGGCTACACCAGAACCACTTAACCGACACTCCAGAATCACCTGCCTGGCATGCCAGAACCACCTCTCAGACGTGCCAGAATCACGTGCAGAACATGCCGGGACGACCTACGGGACAGACCGGAACCACCTGCCTGACATGCCGGAACCACCTGCCGAGCACGCCAGAGCCACCTGCTCCCCTTGCCGGAACCACCTGCCAAACAGGCCAAAATCAACAGCTGGCTGTGCGAGAACCACCTGGGGGACAGTCCGGAATCACCTGCCAGCCATGGCGAAACCACCTCTCAGACGTACCAGAATCACGTGCCGGACAATCTGGAAACACGTACTGGACAGACTGGAACCACCTGCCGGCCAAGCCTGAACCACCTGCCGAGCACGACGGAACCACCTGCCGGACACGCCAAAATCACCTGCCGGCTACGCCACAACCAGTTGGTGAACACTTCGGAATCACCTGCCGCGTTTGCCGGAACCACCTGCCGGTCACGCCAAAATCACCAGCCGGCTACGCCAGAACCACTCGGCAGAGACTCCGGAACCACCTCCAGGACAGACCGGAATCACCTGCCAGACACGCCGGAACCACCTGCTCGACTCGCCAGAACCACCTGCCGGACACACCAAAGTCACCTGCCGGCTACGCCAGAACCACTCGGCAGAGACTCCGGAACCACCTCCAGGACAGACCGGAATCACCTGCCGGACACGCCGGGACCACCTGCTTGACTCGCCAGAACCACCTGCCGGACACGCCAAAATCACCTGCCGGCTACTCCACAACCACTTGTCGGACACTCCAGAATCACCTGCCGGGCATGTTGGAACCACCTCTCAGAGGTGCCACAACAACATGCTGGAGACTGCGGAAGCACCTGCTGAGAATGCCGGAAGTTCCTGGTCCACTCCACAGAACCACCTGCTGGACACGCCAAAATCACCTGCCGGCTACGCCACAACCAGTTGGTGAACACTTCGGAATCAACTGCCGGGCTTGCTGGAAGCACCTGCAGGTCACGCCAATATCACCTGCCAGCTACGACAGAACCGCTTGGCGGACACTCCGGAAACACCTGTCGGGCCTGCCAGAACCACATCTCAGACGTGCCAGAACCATGTGCCCGAGATGCCGGAACCACACCCCGAACAGACTGAAACCACCTGCCAGACCCGCCTGAACCACCTGCCGAGCACACTGGAACCACCTGCTCGACTCGCCGGAACCACCTACCTGACACGCAAAAACCACCGGCCGGGTATGCCAGAACCACTTGGTGGTCACTCCGGAATCATCTGCCAGACATGCCAGAAGCAGCTCTCAGACACACCAGAACAACCTGCCGGAGACGCCAGAAGCACCTGCTGAGCATGCCTGAGCCACCTGCTCGACTCGCAAGAAACACCTGCCAGACACGCCAAAATCACCTGCCTGCTACACCAGAAGCACTTGGCAGACAAGCCGGAATCACGTGAAGGGCATGCCGTCACAATCTCTCAGACGTGCCAGAACCTCGTGCCGGACACCCCAGAACACCCTGCCGGACAGACCGGAACCACCTGCCGGACACGCCGGAACCACCGGCGCGACTCGCCGGAACCACCCCCGGACATGCAAAATCACCTGCCGGCTACGCCAGAAACACTTGGCGAACACACCGGAATCACCTGCCGGGCATGTCGGAAGCACCTCTCAGACATGTCAGAACCACGTGCCAAGGACACCGGAAGCACCTGCCGAGCACGCCGGAACCACCTGCTCGACTCTCCAGAACCACCTGCCGCACATGCCAAAATCACCTGCCAGGTATGCCAGAACCACTTTGTGGACACTCCGAAATCATCTGCCGGACATGCCAGAACCAGCTCTCAGACACACCAGAACCACATGCCGGACACGCCGGAAGCACCTGCTGAGCATGCCTGAGCCACCTGCTCGACTCGCAAGAAACACCTGCCGGACACGCCAAAATCACCTGCCGAGTACGCCAGAACCACTTGGCGGACACTCCGGAATCACAGGTCGGGCATGCCGGAACCACCTCTCAGACTTGCCAGAACCATGTTCCGGACACGCCGGTACCACCTGCCGAGTATGCCGGAACCACCTGATCCACTCCCGAGAACCACCTGCTGGACACGCCAAAATCACCTGCTGGCTACGCCAGAACCACTCGGCAGACACTCCGGAATAACCTGCCGGGCATGCCGGAACCACCTCTCAGACATGCCAGAACCATGTGCCAGTGACACCAGAAGCACCTTGTGAGCATGCCAGAACCACCTGCTCAACTCGCCAGAACCACCTGCCAGTCATGCAAAAATCACCTGCCGGCTTCGCCACAACCAGTTGGTGAACACTTCCCCATCACCTGCCGGGCTTGCTGGAACCACATGCCGGTCACGACAAAATCACCTGCCAACTACGCCAGAACCACTTGTCGACACTGCGGAAACACCTGTCGGGCCGGCCAGAACTACATCTCAGACGTGCCAGAACCTTGTGCGTGTGATGCCGGAACCACACCCCGAACAGACGGAGACCACCTGCCAGACCCGCCTGAACCACCTGCCGAGCACGCCGGAGCCACCTGTTCGACTCACCGGAAGCACCTGCCAGACAGGCCAAAATCAACAGATGGCTATGCGAGAACCATCTGGCGGACAGTCCGGAATCACCTGCCGGGCATGCAGGAACCACCTCTCAGATGTAACGGAACCACGAGCCGGACACGCTGGAACCACGTCCTGGACAGACTGGAACCCCCTGCCGAGCACTCCGGAACCACCTGCTCGACTCGCACGACCCACGTGCTGGACACGCCAAAATGAACTTTCGGCTACACCAGAACCACTTACCAGACACTCCAGAATCACCTGCCTGGCATGCCAGAACCACCTCTCACACGTTCCAGAAGCACGTGGCGGACATGCCGGAACGACCGATCGGACAGGACGGAACCACCTGCCGGACAGGGGGGAACCACCGGCTCGACGCGCCGGAACCACCGCCGGACATGCAAAATCACCTACCGGCTACGCCAGAACCACTTGGCGAACACTCCGGAATCACCTGCCGGGCATGCCGGAACCACCTCTCAGACATGCCAGAACCACGTGCCAATGACCCCGGAAGCACCTGCCGAGCACGCCGGAACCACCTGCTCGACTCGCCCGAACCACCTGCCGGACACGCCAAAATCACCTGCCGGCTACACCAGAACCACTCGGCAGAGACTCCGGAGCCACCTCCAGGACAGACCGGAATCACCTGCCGGACACGCCGGGACCACCTGCTTGACTCGCCAGAACCACCTGCCGGACACGCCAAAATCACCAGCCGGCTACTCCACAACCACTTGTCGGACACTCCAGAATCACCTGACGGGCATGTGGGAACCACCTCTCAGAGGTGCCACAACAACATGCTGGAGACTGCGGAAGCACCTGCTGAGAATGCCGGAAGTTCCTGATCCACTCCACAGAACCACCTGCTGGACACGCCAAAATCACCTGCTGGCTACGCCACAACCAGTTTGTGAATGCTTCGGAATCAACTGCCGGGCTTGCTGGAAGCACCTGCCGGTCACGCCAATATCACCTGCCAGCTACGCCAGAACCGCTTGGCGGACACTCCGGAATCACCTGTCGGGCTTGCCAGAACCACATCTCAGACGTGCCAGAACCATGTGCCCGAGATGCCGGAACCACACCCCGAACAGACTGAAACCACCTGCCAGACCCGCCTGAACCACCTGCCGAGCACACTGGAACCACCTGCTCGACTCGCCGGAACCACCTACCTGACACGCAAAAACCACCGGCCGGGTATGCCAGAACCACTTGGTGGTCACTCCGGAATCATCTGCCAGACATGCCAGAAGCAGCTCTCAGACACACCAGAACAACCTGCCGGAGACGCCAGAAGCACCTGCTGAGCATGCCTGAGCCACCTGCTCGACTCGCAAGAAACACCTGCCAGACACGCCAAAATCACCTGCCTGCTACACCAGAAGCACTTGGCAGACAAGCCGGAATCACGAGAAGGGCATGCCGTCACAATCTCTCAGACGTGCCAGAACCTCGTGCCGGACACCCCAGAACACCCTGCCGGACAGACCGGAACCACCTGCCGGACACGCCAGAACCACCGGCGCGACTCGCCGCAACCACCCCCGGACATGCAAAACCACCTGCCGGCTACGCCAGAAACACTTGGCGAACACACCGGAATCACCTGCCGGGCATGTCGGAAGCACCTCTCAGACATGTCAGAACCACGTGCCAAGGACACCGGAACCACCTGCCGAGCACGCCGGAACCACCTGCTCGACTCGCCAGAACCACCTGCCGCACACGCCAAAATCACCTGCCAGGTATGCCAGAACCACTTTGTGGACACTCCGAAATCATCTGCCGGACATGCCAGAACCAGCTCTCAGATACACCAGAACCACATGCCGGACACGCCGGAAACACCTACCGGACAGACCGGAACCACCTGCCAGACATCCCGGAACCACCTGCCGAGCACACCGGAGCCGCCTGCTCGATAGGCCGGAACCACCTGCCAGACAGGCCAAAATCAACAGCTGGCTATGCTAGAACCACCTGGCGGACAGTCCAAAATCACCTGCCTGGCATGCAGGAACCACCTCTCAGACGTAACAGAACCACGTTCCGGACACGCTGGAACCACATCCTGGACAGACTGGAACCACCTGCCGAGCTCGCCGGAACCACCTGCTCGACTGGCAGTACAATCGTGCCGCACACGCCAAAAGGAACTGCCGGCTACACCAGAACCACTTAACCGACACTCCAGAATCACCTACCTGGCATGCCAGAACCACCTCTCAGACGTGCCAGAAGCACGTGCCGGACATGCCGGAACGACCTACGGGACAGACCGGAACCACCTGCCTGACATGCCGGAACCACCTGCCGAGCACGCCAGAGCCACCTGCTCCCCTTGCCGGAACCACCTGCCAGACAGGCCAAAATCAACAGCTGGCTGTGCGAGAACCACCTGGGGGACAGTCCGGAATCACCTGCCAGCCATGGCGGAACCACCTCTCAGACGTACCAGAACCACGTGCCGGACAATCTGGAAACACGTACTGGACAGACTGGAACCACCTGCCGGCCACGCCTGAACCACCTGACGAGCACGACAGAACCACCTGCCGGACACGCCAAAATCACCTGCGGGCTACTCCACAACCACTTGGCGGACTCTCCGGGATGACCTGCCGGGCATGCTGGAACCACCTCTCAGACGTGCCAGAACCATGTGGCAGAGAGTCCGGAATCACCTGTTGGGCATGCGGAACCACCTCTGAGACGTACAAGAACCACCTGCCGGACACGCCAAAATCACCTGCCGGCTACGCCAGAACCACTTGGCGGAGACTCTGGAATCACCTGCCGGGCATGCCAGCACAACCTCTCAGAAGTGCCAGAAGCACGTGCCGGACAGGCCGGAACCATCTCCCGGACAGATTGGAACCACAGGAAACACTCGCCGGAACCACCTGCTTGACTCACCGGTCCCACCTGCAGGACACACCAAAATCACCTGCCCGCTACACCAGAACCACTTGGGGCACAAGCCGGAATCACGTGAAGGGCATGCCGGCACAACCTCACAGACGTGCCAGAACCTCCTGCCGGACACCTCAGAACCACCTGCCAGACAGACTGCAACCACGTGCCGGACACGCGGGAACCACCGGCTCGACCCGCCGGAACCACTGCCAGACATGCAAAATCACCTGCCGGCTACACCAGAACCACATGGCAAACACTCCGGAATCACCTGCCGGGCATGCCGGAACCACCTCTCAGACATGCCAGAACCACGTGCCAATGACACCAGAAGCACCTGCCGAGCATGCCGGAACCACCTGCTCGACTCGCCAGAACCACCTGCCACTCATGCAAAAATCACCTGCCGGCTTCGCCACAACCAGTTGGTGAACACTTCCCCATCACCTGCCGGGCTTGCTGGAACCACCTGCCGGTCATGTCAAAATCACCTGCCAACTACGCCAGAACCACTTGTCGACACTGCGGAAACACCTGTCGGGCCGGCCAGAACTACATCTCAGACGTGCCAGAACCTTGTGCGTGTGATGCCGGAACCACACCCCGAACAGACGGAGACCACCTGCCAGACCCGCCTGAACCACCTGCCGAGCACGCCGGAGCCACCTGTTCGACTCACCGGATGCACCTGCCAGACAGGCCAAAATCAACAGCTGGCTATGCGAGAACCATCTGGCGGACAGTCCGGAATCACCTGCCGGGCATGCAGGAACCACCTCTCAGATGTAACGGAACCACGAGCCGGACACGCTGGAACCACGTCCTGGACAGACTGGAACCACCTGCCGAGCACTCCGGAACCACCTGCTCGACTCGCACGACCCACGTGCTGGACACGCCAAAATGAACTTTCGGCTACACCAGAACCACTTACCCGACACTCCAGAATCACCTGCCTGGCATGCCAGAACCACCTCTCACACGTTCCAGAAGCACGTGCCGGACATGCCGGAACGACCTATCGGACAGAACGGAACCACCTGCCAGACACGCCGGAACCACCTGCTGAACACGCCACAGCCACCTGCTCGACTCGCCGGATCCACCGGCCGGACAGGCCAATATCAACTGCTGGCTATGCCAGAACCACCTGGGGGACAGTCCGGAATCACCTGCCAGCCATGGCGAAACCACCTCTTACACGTACAAGAACCACGTGCCGGACAAGCTGGAAACACTTACTGGACAGACTGGAACCACCTGCCGGCCACGCCTGAACCACCTGCCGAGCACGATGGAACCACCTGCCGGACACGCCAAAATCACCTGCGGGGTACACCAGAACCACTTGGAGAACTCTCCGGGATGACCTGCCGGGCATGCTTGAACCACCTGACAGACGTACCAGAAGCACGTTGCTTACTCTCCAGCACCACCTGCCGGACAGACCGCAACCACCTGCCGGACACGCCAGAACCACCGGCTCGACCCGCCGGAACCACCGCCGGACATGCAAAATCACCTGCCGGCTACGCCAGAACCACTTGGCGGACACTCCGGAATCACAGGTCGGGCATGCTGGAACCACCTCTCAGACTTGCCAGAACCATGTTCCGGACACGCCGGTACCACCTGCCGAGTATGCCGGAACCACCTGATCCACTCCCGAGGACCACCTGCTGGACACGCCAAAATCACCTGCTGGCTACGCCAGAAACACTCGGCAGACGCTCCGGAATAAGCTGCCGGGCATGCCGGAACCACCTCTTAGACATGCCAGAAGGACGTGTCGGACACGCCGTAAACACCTACCGGACAGACCGGGACCACCTGCCAGACATCCCGGAACCACTTGCCGAGCACGCCGGAGCCGCCTGCTCGATAGGCCGGAACCACCTGCCAGACAGGCCAAAATCAACAGCTGGCTATGCTAGAACCACCTGGCGGACTGTCCAAAATCACCTGCCTGGCATGCAGGAACCACCTCTCAGACGTAACAGAACCACGTTCCGGACACGCTGGAACCACATCCTGGACAGACTGGAACCACCTGCCGAGCTCACCGGAACCACCTGCTCGACTGGCACGACAATCGTGCCAGACATGCCAAAAGGAACTGCCGGCTACACCAGAACCGCTTAACCGACACTCCAGAATCACCTGCCTGGCATGCCAGAACCACCTTTCAGACGTGCCAGAAGCACGTGCCGGACATGCCGGAACGACCTACGGGACAGACCGGAACCACCTGCCTGACATGCCGGAACCACCTGCCGAGCACGCCAGAGCCACCTGCTCCCCTTGCCGGAACCACCTGCCAGAGAGGCCAAAATCAACAGCTGGCTGTGCGAGAACCACCTGGGGGACAGTCCGGAATCACCTGCCAGCCATGGCGGAACCACCTCTCAGACGTACCAGAACCACGTGCCGGACAATCTGGAAACACGTACTGGACAGACTGGAACCACCTGCCGGCCACGCCTGAACCACCTGCCGAGCACGATGGAACCACCTGCCGGACACGCCAAAATCACCTGAATGCTACAACACAACCAGTTGGCGGACTCTCCGGGATGACCTGCAGGGCATGCTGGAACCACCTCTCAGACGCGCCAGAACCATGTGGCAGAGAGTCCGGAATCACCTGTTGGGCATGTGGAACCACCTCTGAGACGTACCAGAACCACCTGCCGGACACGCCAAAATCACCTGCCGGCTACACCAGAACAACTTGGCGGACACTCTGGAATCACCTGCCGGGCATGCCAGCACAACCTCTCAGAAGTGCCAGAAGCATGTGCCGGACAGGCCAGAATCATCTCCCGGACAGACTGGAACCACAGGAAACACTCGCCGGAACCACCTGCTTGACTCACCGGTCCCACCTGCAGGACACACCAAAATCACCTGCCCGCTACACGAGAACGACTTGGGGCACAAGCCGGAATCACGTGAAGGGCATGCCGGCACAACCTCACAGACGTGCCGGAACCTCCTGCCGGACACCTCAGAACCACCTGCCTGACACACTGCAACCACCTGCCGGACACGCGGGAACCACCGGCTCGACCCGCCGGAACCACTGCCAGACATGCAAAATCACCAGCCGGCTACACCAGAACCACTTGGCAAACACTCCGGAATCACCTGCCGGGCATGCCGGAACCACCTCTCAGACATGCCAGAACCATGTGCCAATGACACCAGAAGCACCTGCCGAGCATGCCGGAACCACCTGCTCGACTCGCCAGAACCACCTGCCAGTCAGGCAAAAATCCCCTCCCGGCTTCGCCACAACCAGTTGGTGAACACTTCCCCATCACCTGCCGGGCTTGCTGGAACCACCTGCCGGTCATGTCAAAATCACCTGCCAACTACGCCAGAACCACTTGTCGACACTGCGGAAACACCTGTCGGGCCGGTAGAACTACATCTCAGACGTGCCAGAACCTTGTGCGTGTGATGCCGGAACCACACCCCGAACAGACGGAGACCACCTGCCAGACCCGCCTGAACCACCTGCCGAGCAGGCCGGAGCCACCTGTTCGACTCACCGGAAGCACCTGCCAGACAGGCCAAAATCAACAGCTGGCTATGCGAGAACCATCTGGCGGACAGTCCGGAATCACCTGCCGGGCATGCAGGAACCACCTCTCAGATGTAACGGAACCACGATCCGGACACGCTGGAACCACGTCCTGGACAGACTGGAACCACCTGCCGAGCACTCCGGAACCACCTGCTGGACTCGCACGACCCACGTGCTGGACACGCCGAAATGAACTTTCGGCTACACCAGAACCACTTACCCGACACTCCAGAATCACCTGCCTGGCATGCCAGAACCACCTCTCACACGTTCCAGAAGCACGTGCCGGACATACCGGAACGACCTATCGGACAGAACGGAACCACCAGCCAGACACGCCGGAACCACCTGCTGAACACGCCACAGCCACCTGCTCGACTCGCCGGATCCACCGGCCGGACAGGCCAATATCAACTGCTGGCTATGCCAGAACCACCTGGGGGACAGTCCGGAATCACCTGCCAGCCATGGCGGAACCACCTGTCAGACGTACAAGAACCACGTGCCAGACAAGCTGGAAACACTTACTGGACAGACTGGAACCACCTGCCGGCCACGCCTGAACCACCTGCCGAGCACGACGGAACCACCTGCCGGACATGCTAAAATCACCTGCGGGCTACACCAGAACCACTTGGAGAACTCTCGGGGATGGCCTGCCGGGCATGCTGGAACCACCTCTCAGACGTACCAGAAGCAAGTGGCGGACACCCCAGCACCACCTTCCGGACAGACCGCAACCACCTGCCGGACAGGCCGGAACCACCGGCTCGACCCGCCGGAACCACCGCCGGACATGCAAAATCACCTGCTGGCTACGCCAGAACCACTTGCCGAACACTCTGGAATCACCTGCTGGGCATGCCGGAACCACCTCTCAGACATGCCAGAACCACGTGCCAATGACCCCGGAAGCACCTGCCGAGCACGCCGGAACCACCTGCTCGACTCGCCAGAACCACCTGCCGGACATGCCAAAAATCACCTGCCGGCTACGCCACAACCACTCGGCAGACACTCCGGTATCAGCTGCCGGGCATGCCGGAACCACCTCTCAGAGGTGCCAGAACCACATGCCGGAGAGACTGGAAGCAACTGCCGAACTCGCCGGAAACACCTGCTGGACATGCTGGAACCACCTGCCTGACAGTCCAAAATCATATGCCGGCTATGCCAAAACCACTTGGTGGACACTCCAGAATCACCTGGAGGGCATGCCGGAACCACGTCATGGACAGACTGCAAACACCTGCCGGACACGCCAGAACCACCTTCTCGACTCGCCAGAACCACCTGCCGGACACGCCAAAATCACCTGCCGGCTACGCCACAAACAGTTGGTGAACGCTTCGGAATCACCTTCCGCGCTTGCCGGAACCACCTGCCGGTCACGCCAAAATCACCTGCCGGCTACACCAGAAGCACTCGGCAGAGACTCCGGAACCACCTCCAGGACAGACCGGAATCACCTGCTCGACTCGCCAGAACCACCTGCCAGTCATGCAAAAATCACCTGCCGGCTTCGCCACAACCAGTTGGTGAACACTTCCCCATCACCTGCCGGGCTTGCTGGAACCACCTGCCGGTCATGTCAAAATCACCTGCCAACTACGCCAGAACCACTTGTCGACACTGCGGAAACACCTGTCGGGCCGGCCAGAACTACATCTCAGACGTGCCAGAACCTTGTGCGTGTGATGCCGGAACCACACCCCGAACAGACGGAGACCACCTGCCAGACCCGCCTGAACCACCTGCCGAGCACGCCGGAGCCACCTGTACGACTCACCGGAAGCACCTGCCAGACAGGCCAAAATCAACAGCTGGCTATGCGAGAACCATCTGGCGGACAGTCCGGAATCACCTGCCGGGCATGCAGGAAACACCTCTCAGATGTAACGGAACCACGAACCGGACACGCTGGAACCATGTCCTGGACAGACTGGAACCACCTGTCGAGCACTCCGGAACCACCTGCTCGACTCGCACGACCCACGTGCTGGACACGCCAAAATGAACTTTCGGCTACACCAGAACCACTTACCCGACACTCCAGAATCACCTGCCTGGCATGCCAGAACCACCTCTCACACGTTCCAGAAGCACGTGCCGGACATGCCGGAACGACCTATCGGACAGAACGGAACCACCTGCCAGACACGCCGGAACCACCTGCTGAACACGCCACAGCCACCTGCTCGATTCGCCGGATCCACCGGCCGGACAGGCCAATATCAACTGCTGGCTATGCCAGAACCACCTGGGGGACAGTCCGGAATCACCTGCCAGCCATGGCGGAACCACCTCTCAGACGTACAAGAACCACGTGCCGGACAAGCTGGAAACACTTACTGGACAGCCTGGAACCACCTGCCGGCCAGGCCTGAACCACCTGCCGAGCACGATGGAACCACCTGCCGGACACGCCAAAATCACCTGCGGGCTACACCAGAACCACTTGGAGAACTCTCTGGGATGACCTGCTGGGCATGCCGGAACCACCTCTCAGACATGCCGGAACCACGTGCCAATGACCCCGGAAGCACCTGCCGAGCACGCCGGAACCACCTGCTCGACTCGCCAGAACCACCTGCCGGACACGCCAAAATCACCTGCCGGCTACGCCACAACCACTCGGCAGACACTCCGGTATCAGCTGCCGGGCATGCCGGAACCACCTCTCAGAGGTGCCAGAACCACATGCCGGAGAGACTGGAAGCAACTGCCGAACTCGCCGGAAACACCTGCTGGACATGGCGGAACCTCCTGTCTGACAGTCCAAAATCATATGCCGGCTATGCCAAAACCACTTGGTGGACACTCCAGAATCACCTGGAGGGCATGCCGGAACCACGTCATGGACAGACTGCAAACACCTGCTGGACACGGCGGAACCACCTGCTCGACTCGCCAGAACCACCTGCCGGACACGCCAAAATCACCGGCCGGCTACGCCACAACCCGTTGGTGAACACTTCGGAATCACCTGCGGCGCTTACCGGAACCACCTGCCGGTCACGCCAAAATCACCTGCCGGCTACGCCAGAACCACTCGGCAGAGACTCCGGAACCACCTCCAGGGCAGACCGGAATCACCTGCCGGACACGCCGGGACCACCTGCTTGACTCGCCAGAAGCACCTGCCGGACACGCCAAAATCACCAGCCGGCTACTCCACAACCACTTGTCGGACACTCCAGAATCACCTGCCGGGCATGTTGGAACCACCTCTCAGAGGTGCCACAACAACATGCTGGAGACTGCGGAAGCACCTGCTGAGAATGCCGGAAGTTCCTGATCCACTCCACAGAACCACCTGCTGGACACGCCAAAATCACCTGCCGGCTACGCCACAACCAGTTGGTGAACACTTCGGAATCAACTGCCGGGCTTGCTGGAAGCACCTGCCGGTCACGCCAATATCACCTGCCAGCTACGCCAGAACCGCTTGGCGGACACTCCGGAAACACCTGTCGGGCCTGCCAGAACCACATCTCAGACGTGCCAGAACCATGTGCCCGAGATGCCGGAACCACACCCCGAACAGACTGAAACCACCTGCCAGACCCGCCTGAACCACCTGCCGAGCACACTGGAACCACCTGCTCGACTCGCCGGAACCACCTACCTGACACGCAAAAACCACCGGCCGGGTATGCCAGAACCACTTGGTGGTCACTCCGGAATCATCTGCCAGACATGCCAGAAGCAGCTCTCAGACACACCAGAACAACCTGCCGGAGACGCCAGAAGCACCTGCTGAGCATGCCTGAGCCACCTGCTCGACTCGCAAGAAACACCTGCCAGACACGCCAAAATCACCTGCCTGCTACACCAGAAGCACTTGGCAGACAAGCTGGAATCACGTGAAGGGCATGCCGTCACAATCTCTCAGACGTGCCAGAACCTCGTGCCGGACACCCCAGAACACCCTGCCGGACAGACCGGAACCACCTGCCGGACACGCCGGAACCACCGGCGCGACTCGCCGGAACCACCCCCGGACATGCAAAATCACCTGCCAGCTACGCCAGAAACACTTGGCGAACACACCGGAATCACCTGCCGGGCATGTCGGAAGCACCTCTCAGACATGTCAGAACCACGTGCCAAGGACACCGGAAGCACCTGCCGAGCATGCCGGAACCACCTGCTCGACTCGCCAGAACCACCTGCCGCACATGCCAAAATCACCTGCCAGGTATGCCAGAACCACTTTGTGGACACTCCGAAATCATCTGCCGGACATGCCAGAACCAGCTCTCAGACAGACCAGAACCACATGCCGGACACGCCGGAAGCACCTGCTGAGCATGCCTGAGCCACCTGCTCGACTCGCAAGAAACACATGCCGGACACGCCAAAATCACCTGCCGAGTACGCCAGAACCACTTGGCGGACACTCCGGAATCACAGGTCGGGCATGCCGGAACCACCTCTCAGACTTGCCAGAACCATGTTCCGGACACGCCGGTACCACCTGCCGAGGATGCCGGAACCACCTGATCCACTCCCGAGGACCACCTGCTGGACCGCCAAAGTCACCTGCTGGCTACGCCAGAACCACTCGGCAGACACTCTGGAATAAGCTGCCGGGCATGCCGGAACCACCTCTTAGACATGCCAGAAGGACGTGTCGGACACGCCGGAAACACCTACCAGACAGACCGGAACCACCTGCCAGACATCCCGGAACCACCTGCCGAGCACGCCGGAGCCGCCTGCTCGATAGGCCGGAACCACCTGCCAGACAGGCCAAAATCAACAGCTGGCTATGCTAGAAACACCTGGCGGACAGTCCAAAATCACCTGCCTGGCATGTAGGAACCACCTCTCAGACGTAACAGAACCACGTTCCGGACACGCTGGAACCACATCCTGGACAGACTGGAACCACCTGCCGAGCTCGCCGGAACCACCTGCTCGAATGGCAGGACAATCGTGCCAGACACGCCAAAAGGAACTGCCGGCTACACCAGAACCACTTAACCGACACTCCAGAATCACCTGCCTGGCATGCCAGAACCACCTCTCAGACGTGCCAGAAGCACGTGCCGGACATGCCGGAACGACCTACGGGACAGACCGGAACCACCTGCCTGACATTCCCGAACCACCTGCCGAGCACGCCAGAGCCACCTGCTCCCCTTGCCGGAACCACCTGCCAGACAGGCCAAAATCAACAGCTGGCTGTGCGAGAACCACCTGGGGGACAGTCCGGAATCACCTGCCAGCCATGGCGGAACCACCTCTCAGACGTACCAGAACCACGTGCCGGACAATCTGGAAACACGTACTGGACAGACTGGAACCACCTGCCGGCCACGCCTGAACCACCTGCCGAGCACGACGGAACCACCTGCCGGACACGCCAAAATCACCTGCGGGCTACTCCACAACCACTTGGAGGACTCTCCGGGATGACCTGCCGGGCATGCTGGAACCACCTCTCAGACGTACCAGAAGCACGTGGCGGACACCCCAGCACCACCTGCCGTACAGACCACAACCACCTGCCGGACAGGCCGGAACCACCGGCTCGACCCACCGGAACCACCGCCGGACATGCAAAATCACCTGCCGGCTATGCCAGAACCACTTGGCGAACACTCCGGAATCACCTGCCGGGCATGCCGGAAGCACCTCTCAGACATGCCAGAACCACGTGCCAATGACCCCGGAAGCACCTGCCGAGCACGCCGGAACCACCTGCTCGAATCGCCAGAACCACCTGCCGGACACGCCAAAATCACCCTCGGCTACGCCACAACCACTCGGCAGACATTCCGGTATCAGCTGCCGGGCATGCCGGAACCACCTCTCAGAGGTGCCAGAACCACATGCCGGAGAGACTGGAAGCAACTGCCGAACTCGCCGGAAACACCTGCTGGACATGCCGGAACCTCCTGTCTGACAGTCCAAAATCATATGCCGGCTATGCCAAAACCACTTGGTGGACACTCCAGAATCACCTGGAGGGCATGCCGGAACCACGTCATGGACAGACTGCAAACACCTGCTGGACACGGCGGAACCACCTGCTCGACTCGCCAGAACCACCTGCCGGACACGCCAAAATCACTGGCCGGCTACGCCACAACCCGTTGGTGAACACTTCGGAATCACCTGCGGCGCTTACCGGAACCACCTGCCGGTCACGCCAAAATCACCTGCCGGCTACGCCAGAACCACTCGGCAGAGACTCCGGAACCACCTCCAGGGCAGACCGGAATCACCTGCCGGACACGCCGGGACCACCTGCTTGACTCGCCAGAAGCACCTGCCGGACACGCCAAAATCACCAGCCGGCTACTCCACAACCACTTGTCGGACACTCCAGAATCACCTGCCGGGCATGTTGGAACCACCTCTCAGAGGTGCCACAACAACATGCTGGAGACTGCGGAAGCACCTGCTGAGAATGCCGGAAGTTCCTGATCCACTCCACAGAACCACCTGCTGGACACGCCAAAATCACCTGCTGGCTACGCCACAACCAGTTTGTGAATGCTTCGGAATCAACTGCCGGGCTTGCTGGAAGCACCTGCCGGTCACGCCAATATCACCTGCCAGCTACGCCAGAACCGCTTGGCGGACACTCCGGAATCACCTGTCGGGCTTGCCAGAACCACATCTCAGACGTGCCAGAACCATGTGCCCGAGATGCCGGAACCACACCCCGAACAGACTGAAACCACCTGCCAGACCCGCCTGAACCACCTGCCGAGCACACTGGAACCACCTGCTCGACTCGCCGGAACCACCTACCTGACACGCAAAAACCACCGGCCGGGTATGCCAGAACCACTTGGTGGTCACTCCGGAATCATCTGCCAGACATGCCAGAAGCAGCTCTCAGACACACCAGAACAACCTGCCGGAGACGCCAGAAGCACCTGCTGAGCATGCCTGAGCCACCTGCTCGACTCGCAAGAAACACCTGCCAGACACGCCAAAATCACCTGCCTGCTACACCAGAAGCACTTGGCAGACAAGCCGGAATCACGAGAAGGGCATGCCGTCACAATCTCTCAGACGTGCCAGAACCTCGTGCCGGACACCCCAGAACACCCTGCCGGACAGACCGGAACCACCTGCCGGACACGCCAGAACCACCGGCGCGACTCGCCGCAACCACCCCCGGACATGCAAAACCACCTGCCGGCTACGCCAGAAACACTTGGCGAACACACCGGAATCACCTGCCGGGCATGTCGGAAGCACCTCTCAGACATGTCAGAACCACGTGCCAAGGACACCGGAACCACCTGCCGAGCACGCCGGAACCACCTGCTCGACTCGCCAGAACCACCTGCCGCACACGCCAAAATCACCTGCCAGGTATGCCAGAACCACTTTGTGGACACTCCGAAATCATCTGCCGGACATGCCAGAACCAGCTCTCAGACACACCAGAACCACATGCCGGACACGCCGGAAACACCTACCGGACAGACCGGAACCACCTGCCAGACATCCCGGAACCACCTGCCGAGCACACCGGAGCCGCCTGCTCGATAGGCCGGAACCACCTGCCAGACAGGCCAAAATCAACAGCTGGCTATGCTAGAACCACCTGGCGGACAGTCCAAAATCACCTGCCTGGCATGCAGGAACCACCTCTCAGACGTAACAGAACCACGTTCCGGACACGCTGGAACCACATCCTGGACAGACTGGAACCACCTGCCGAGCTCGCCGGAACCACCTGCTCGACTGGCAGGACAATCGTGCCGCACACGCCAAAAGGAACTGCCGGCTACACCAGAACCACTTAACCGACACTCCAGAATCACCTGCCTGGCATGCCAGAACCACCTCTCAGACGTGCCAGAAGCACGTGCCGGACATGCCGGAACGACCTACGGGACAGACCGGAACCACCTGCCTGACATGCCGGAACCACCTGCCGAGCACGCCAGAGCCACCTGCTCCCCTTGCCGGAACCACCTGCCAGACAGGCCAAAATCAACAGCTGGCTGTGCGAGAACCACCTGGGGGACAGTCCGGAATCACCTGCCAGCCATGGCGGAACCACCTCTCAGACGTACCAGAACCACGTGCCGGACAATCTGGAAACACGTACTGGACAGACTGGAACCACCTGCCGGCCACGCCTGAACCACCTGACGAGCACGACAGAACCACCTGCCGGACACGCCAAAATCACCTGCGGGCTACTCCACAACCACTTGGCGGACTCTCCGGGATGACCTGCCGGGCATGCTGGAACCACCTCTCAGACGTGCCAGAACCATGTGGCAGAGAGTCCGGAATCACCTGTTGGGCATGTGGAACCACCTCTGAGACGTACAAGAACCACCTGCCGGACACGCCAAAATCACCTGCCGGCTACGCCAGAACCACTTGGCGGAGACTCTGGAATCACCTGCCGGGCATGCCAGCACAACCTCTCAGAAGTGCCAGAAGCACGTGCCGGACAGGCCGGAACCATCTCCCGGACAGATTGGAACCACAGGAAACACTCGCCGGAACCACCTGCTTGACTCACCGGTCCCACCTGCAGGACACACCAAAATCACCTGCCCGCTACACCAGAACCACTTGGGGCACAAGCCGGAATCACGTGAAGGGCATGCCGGCACAACCTCACAGACGTGCCAGAACCTCCTGCCGGACACCTCAGAACCACCTGCCAGACAGACTGCAACCACGTGCCGGACACGCGGGAACCACCGGCTCGACCCGCCGGAACCACTGCCAGACATGCAAAATCACCTGCCGGCTACACCAGAACCACATGGCAAACACTCCGGAATCACCTGCCGGGCATGCCGGAACCACCTCTCAGACATGCCAGAACCACGTGCCAATGACACCAGAAGCACCTGCCGAGCATGCCGGAACCACCTGCTCGACTCGCCAGAACCACCTGCCACTCATGCAAAAATCACCTGCCGGCTTCGCCACAACCAGTTGGTGAACACTTCCCCATCACCTGCCGGGCTTGCTGGAACCACCTGCCGGTCATGTCAAAATCACCTGCCAACTACGCCAGAACCACTTGTCGACACTGCGGAAACACCTGTCGGGCCGGCCAGAACTACATCTCAGACGTGCCAGAACCTTGTGCGTGTGATGCCGGAACCACACCCCGAACAGACGGAGACCACCTGCCAGACCCGCCTGAACCACCTGCCGAGCACGCCGGAGCCACCTGTTCGACTCACCGGATGCACCTGCCAGACAGGCCAAAATCAACAGCTGGCTATGCGAGAACCATCTGGCGGACAGTCCGGAATCACCTGCCGGGCATGCAGGAACCACCTCTCAGATGTAACGGAACCACGAGCCGGACACGCTGGAACCACGTCCTGGACAGACTGGAACCACCTGCCGAGCACTCCGGAACCACCTGCTCGACTCGCACGACCCACGTGCTGGACACGCCAAAATGAACTTTCGGCTACACCAGAACCACTTACCCGACACTCCAGAATCACCTGCCTGGCATGCCAGAACCACCTCTCACACGTTCCAGAAGCACGTGCCGGACATGCCGGAACGACCGATCGGACAGAACGGAACCACCTGCCAGACACGCCGGAACCACCTGCTGAACACGCCACAGCCACCTGCTCGACTCGCCGGATCCACCGGCCGGACAGGCCAATATCAACTGCTGGCTATGCCAGAACCACCTGGGGGACAGTCCGGAATCACCTGCCAGCCATGGCGAAACCACCTCTCACACGTACAAGAACCACGTGCCGGACAAGCTGGAAACACTTACTGGACAGACTGGAACCACCTGCCGGCCACGCCTGAACCACCTGCCGAGCACGATGGAACCACCTGCCGGACACGCCAAAATCACCTGCGGGGTACACCAGAACCACTTGGAGAACTCTCCGGGATGACCTGCCGGGCATGCTTGAACCACCTGACAGACATACCAGAAGCACGTTGCTTACTCTCCAGCACCACCTGCCGGACAGACCGCAACCACCTGCCGGACACGCCAGAACCACCGGCTCGACCCGCCGGAACCACCGCCGGACATGCAAAATCACCTGCCGGCTACGCCAGAACCACTTGGCGGACACTCCGGAATCACAGGTCGGGCATGCTGGAACCACCTCTCAGACTTGCCAGAACCATGTTCCGGACACGCCGGTACCACCTGCCGAGTATGCCGGAACCACCTGATCCACTCCCGAGGACCACCTGCTGGACACGCCAAAATCACCTGCTGGCTACGCCAGAAACACTCGGCAGACGCTCCGGAATAAGCTGCCGGGCATGCCGGAACCACCTCTTAGACATGCCAGAAGGACGTGTCGGACACGCCGTAAACACCTACCGGACAGACCGGGACCACCTGCCAGACATCCCGGAACCACTTGCCGAGCACGCCGGAGCCGCCTGCTCGATAGGCCGGAACCACCTGCCAGACAGGCCAAAATCAACAGCTGGCTATGCTAGAACCACCTGGCGGACTGTCCAAAATCACCTGCCTGGCATGCAGGAACCACCTCTCAGACGTAACAGAACCACGTTCCGGACACGCTGGAACCACATCCTGGACAGACTGGAACCACCTGCCGAGCTCACCGGAACCACCTGCTCGACTGGCACGACAATCGTGCCAGACATGCCAAAAGGAACTGCCGGCTACACCAGAACCGCTTAACCGACACTCCAGAATCACCTGCCTGGCATGCCAGAACCACCTTTCAGACGTGCCAGAAGCACGTGCCGGACATGCCGGAACGACCTACGGGACAGACCGGAACCACCTGCCTGACATGCCGGAACCACCTGCCGAGCACGCCAGAGCCACCTGCTCCCCTTGCCGGAACCACCTGCCAGACAGGCCAAAATCAACAGCTGGCTGTGCGAGAACCACCTGGGGGACAGTCCGGAATCACCTGCCAGCCATGGCGGAACCACCTCTCAGACGTACCAGAACCACGTGCCGGACAATCTGGAAACACGTACTGGACAGACTGGAACCACCTGCCGGCCACGCCTGAACCACCTGCCGAGCACGATGGAACCACCTGCCGGACACGCCAAAATCACCTGAATGCTACAACACAACCAGTTGGCGGACTCTCCGGGATGACCTGCAGGGCATGCTGGAACCACCTCTCAGACGCGCCAGAACCATGTGGCAGAGAGTCCGGAATCACCTGTTGGGCATGTGGAACCACCTCTGAGACGTACCAGAACCACCTGCCGGACACGCCAAAATCACCTGCCGGCTACGCCAGAACCACTTGGCGGACACTCTGGAATCACCTGCCGGGCATGCCAGCACAACCTCTCAGAAGTGCCAGAAGCATGTGCCGGACAGGCCAGAATCATCTCCCGGACAGACTGGAACCACAGGAAACACTCGCCGGAACCACCTGCTTGACTCACCGGTCCCACCTGCAGGACACACCAAAATCACCTGCCCGCTACACGAGAACGACTTGGGGCACAAGCCGGAATCACGTGAAGGGCATGCCGGCACAACCTCACAGACGTGCCGGAACCTCCTGCCGGACACCTCAGAACCACCTGCCTGACACACTGCAACCACCTGCCGGACACGCGGGAACCACCGGCTCGACCCGCCGGAACCACTGCCAGACATGCAAAATCACCAGCCGGCTACACCAGAACCACTTGGCAAACACTCCGGAATCACCTGCCGGGCATGCCGGAACCACCTCTCAGACATGCCAGAACCATGTGCCAATGACACCAGAAGCACCTGCCGAGCATGCCGGAACCACCTGCTCGACTCGCCAGAACCACCTGCCAGTCATGCAAAAATCCCCTCCCGGCTTCGCCACAACCAGTTGGTGAACACTTCCCCATCACCTGCCGGGCTTGCTGGAACCACCTGCCGGTCATGTCAAAATCACCTGCCAACTACGCCAGAACCACTTGTCGACACTGCGGAAACACCTGTCGGGCCGGTAGAACTACATCTCAGACGTGCCAGAACCTTGTGCGTGTGATGCCGGAACCACACCCCGAACAGACGGAGACCACCTGCCAGACCCGCCTGAACCACCTGCCGAGCAGGCCGGAGCCACCTGTTCGACTCACCGGAAGCACCTGCCAGACAGGCCAAAATCAACAGCTGGCTATGCGAGAACCATCTGGCGGACAGTCCGGAATCACCTGCCGGGCATGCAGGAACCACCTCTCAGATGTAACGGAACCACGATCCGGACACGCTGGAACCACGTCCTGGACAGACTGGAACCACCTGCCGAGCACTCCGGAACCACCTGCTGGACTCGCACGACCCACGTGCTGGACACGCCGAAATGAACTTTCGGCTACACCAGAACCACTTACCCGACACTCCAGAATCACCTGCCTGGCATGCCAGAACCACCTCTCACACGTTCCAGAAGCACGTGCCGGACATACCGGAACGACCTATCGGACAGAACGGAACCACCAGCCAGACACGCCGGAACCACCTGCTGAACACGCCACAGCCACCTGCTCGACTCGCCGGATCCACCGGCCGGACAGGCCAATATCAACTGCTGGCTATGCCAGAACCACCTGGGGGACAGTCCGGAATCACCTGCCAGCCATGGCGGAACCACCTGTCAGACGTACAAGAACCACGTGCCAGACAAGCTGGAAACACTTACTGGACAGACTGGAACCACCTGCCGGCCACGCCTGAACCACCTGCCGAGCACGACGGAACCACCTGCCGGACATGCTAAAATCACCTGCGGGCTACACCAGAACCACTTGGAGAACTCTCGGGGATGGCCTGCCGGGCATGCTGGAACCACCTCTCAGACGTACCAGAAGCAAGTGGCGGACACCCCAGCACCACCTTCCGGACAGACCGCAACCACCTGCCGGACAGGCCGGAACCACCGGCTCGACCCGCCGGAACCACCGCCGGACATGCAAAATCACCTGCTGGCTACGCCAGAACCACTTGCCGAACACTCCGGAATCACCTGCTGGGCATGCCGGAACCACCTCTCAGACATGCCAGAACCACGTGCCAATGACCCCGGAAGCACCTGCCGAGCACGCCGGAACCACCTGCTCGACTCGCCAGAACCACCTGCCGGACATGCCAAAAATCACCTGCCGGCTACGCCACAACCACTCGGCAGACACTCCGGTATCAGCTGCCGGGCATGCCAGAACCACCTCTCAGAGGTGCCAGAACCACATGCCGGAGAGACTGGAAGCAACTGCCGAACTCGCCGGAAACACCTGCTGGACATGCTGGAACCACCTGCCTGACAGTCCAAAATCATATGCCGGCTATGCCAAAACCACTTGGTGGACACTCCAGAATCACCTGGAGGGCATGCCGGAACCACGTCATGGACAGACTGCAAACACCTGCCGGACACGCCAGAACCACCTTCTCGACTCGCCAGAACCACCTGCCGGACACGCCAAAATCACCTGCCGGCTACGCCACAAACAGTTGGTGAACGCTTCGGAATCACCTTCCGCGCTTGCCGGAACCACCTGCCGGTCACGCCAAAATCACCTGCCGGCTACACCAGAAGCACTCGGCAGAGACTCCGGAACCACCTCCAGGACAGACCGGAATCACCTGCTCGACTCGCCAGAACCACCTGCCAGTCATGCAAAAATCACCTGCCGGCTTCGCCACAACCAGTTGGTGAACACTTCCCCATCACCTGCCGGGCTTGCTGGAACCACCTGCCGGTCATGTCAAAATCACCTGCCAACTACGCCAGAACCACTTGTCGACACTGCGGAAACACCTGTCGGGCCGGCCAGAACTACATCTCAGACGTGCCAGAACCTTGTGCGTGTGATGCCGGAACCACACCCCGAACAGACGGAGACCACCTGCCAGACCCGCCTGAACCACCTGCCGAGCACGCCGGAGCCACCTGTACGACTCACCGGAAGCACCTGCCAGACAGGCCAAAATCAACAGCTGGCTATGCGAGAACCATCTGGCGGACAGTCCGGAATCACCTGCCGGGCATGCAGGAAACACCTCTCAGATGTAACGGAACCACGAACCGGACACGCTGGAACCATGTCCTGGACAGACTGGAACCACCTGTCGAGCACTCCGGAACCACCTGCTCGACTCGCACGACCCACGTGCTGGACACGCCAAAATGAACTTTCGGCTACACCAGAACCACTTACCCGACACTCCAGAATCACCTGCCTGGCATGCCAGAACCACCTCTCACACGTTCCAGAAGCACGTGCCGGACATGCCGGAACGACCTATCGGACAGAACGGAACCACCTGCCAGACACGCCGGAACCACCTGCTGAACACGCCACAGCCACCTGCTCGATTCGCCGGATCCACCGGCCGGACAGGCCAATATCAACTGCTGGCTATGCCAGAACCACCTGGGGGACAGTCCGGAATCACCTGCCAGCCATGGCGGAACCACCTCTCAGACGTACAAGAACCACGTGCCGGACAAGCTGGAAACACTTACTGGACAGCCTGGAACCACCTGCCGGCCAGGCCTGAACCACCTGCCGAGCACGATGGAACCACCTGCCGGACACGCCAAAATCACCTGCGGGCTACACCAGAACCACTTGGAGAACTCTCTGGGATGACCTGCTGGGCATGCCGGAACCACCTCTCAGACATGCCGGAACCACGTGCCAATGACCCCGGAAGCACCTGCCGAGCACGCCGGAACCACCTGCTCGACTCGCCAGAACCACCTGCCGGACACGCCAAAATCACCTGCCGGCTACGCCACAACCACTCGGCAGACACTCCGGTATCAGCTGCCGGGCATGCCGGAACCACCTCTCAGAGGTGCCAGAACCACATGCCGGAGAGACTGGAAGCAACTGCCGAACTCGCCGGAAACACCTGCTGGACATGGCGGAACCTCCTGTCTGACAGTCCAAAATCATATGCCGGCTATGCCAAAACCACTTGGTGGACACTCCAGAATCACCTGGAGGGCATGCCGGAACCACGTCATGGACAGACTGCAAACACCTGCTGGACACGGCGGAACCACCTGCTCGACTCGCCAGAACCACCTGCCGGACACGCCAAAATCACCGGCCGGCTACGCCACAACCCGTTGGTGAACACTTCGGAATCACCTGCGGCGCTTACCGGAACCACCTGCCGGTCACGCCAAAATCACCTGCCGGCTACGCCAGAACCACTCGGCAGAGACTCCGGAACCACCTCCAGGGCAGACCGGAATCACCTGCCGGACACGCCGGGACCACCTGCTTGACTCGCCAGAAGCACCTGCCGGACACGCCAAAATCACCAGCCGGCTACTCCACAACCACTTGTCGGACACTCCAGAATCACCTGCCGGGCATGTTGGAACCACCTCTCAGAGGTGCCACAACAACATGCTGGAGACTGCGGAAGCACCTGCTGAGAATGCCGGAAGTTCCTGATCCACTCCACAGAACCACCTGCTGGACACGCCAAAATCACCTGCCGGCTACGCCACAACCAGTTGGTGAACACTTCGGAATCAACTGCCGGGCTTGCTGGAAGCACCTGCCGGTCACGCCAATATCACCTGCCAGCTACGCCAGAACCGCTTGGCGGACACTCCGGAAACACCTGTCGGGCCTGCCAGAACCACATCTCAGACGTGCCAGAACCATGTGCCCGAGATGCCGGAACCACACCCCGAACAGACTGAAACCACCTGCCAGACCCGCCTGAACCACCTGCCGAGCACACTGGAACCACCTGCTCGACTCGCCGGAACCACCTACCTGACACGCAAAAACCACCGGCCGGGTATGCCAGAACCACTTGGTGGTCACTCCGGAATCATCTGCCAGACATGCCAGAAGCAGCTCTCAGACACACCAGAACAACCTGCCGGAGACGCCAGAAGCACCTGCTGAGCATGCCTGAGCCACCTGCTCGACTCGCAAGAAACACCTGCCAGACACGCCAAAATCACCTGCCTGCTACACCAGAAGCACTTGGCAGACAAGCTGGAATCACGTGAAGGGCATGCCGTCACAATCTCTCAGACGTGCCAGAACCTCGTGCCGGACACCCCAGAACACCCTGCCGGACAGACCGGAACCACCTGCCGGACACGCCGGAACCACCGGCGCGACTCGCCGGAACCACCCCCGGACATGCAAAATCACCTGCCGGCTACGCCAGAAACACTTGGCGAACACACCGGAATCACCTGCCGGGCATGTCGGAAGCACCTCTCAGACATGTCAGAACCACGTGCCAAGGACACCGGAAGCACCTGCCGAGCATGCCGGAACCACCTGCCGCACATGCCAAAATCACCTGCCAGGTATGCCAGAACCACTTTGTGGACACTCCGAAATCATCTGCCGGACATGCCAGAACCAGCTCTCAGACAGACCAGAACCACATGCCGGACACGCCGGAAGCACCTGCTGAGCATGCCTGAGCCACCTGCTCGACTCGCAAGAAACACCTGCCGGACACGCCAAAATCACCTGCCGAGTACGCCAGAACCACTTGGCGGACACTCCGGAATCACAGGTCGGGCATGCCGGAACCACCTCTCAGACTTGCCAGAACCATGTTCCGGACACGCCGGTACCACCTGCCGAGGATGCCGGAACCACCTGATCCACTCCCGAGGACCACCTGCTGGACCGCCAAAGTCACCTGCTGGCTACGCCAGAACCACTCGGCAGACACTCTGGAATAAGCTGCCGGGCATGCCGGAACCACCTCTTAGACATGCCAGAAGGACGTGTCGGACACGCCGGAAACACCTACCAGACAGACCGGAACCACCTGCCAGACATCCCGGAACCACCTGCCGAGCACGCCGGAGCCGCCTGCTCGATAGGCCGGAACCACCTGCCAGACAGGCCAAAATCAACAGCTGGCTATGCTAGAAACACCTGGCGGACAGTCCAAAATCACCTGCCTGGCATGTAGGAACCACCTCTCAGACGTAACAGAACCACGTTCCGGACACGCTGGAACCACATCCTGGACAGACTGGAACCACCTGCCGAGCTCGCCGGAACCACCTGCTCGACTGGCAGGACAATCGTGCCAGACACGCCAAAAGGAACTGCCGGCTACACCAGAACCACTTAACCGACACTCCAGAATCACCTGCCTGGCATGCCAGAACCACCTCTCAGACGTGCCAGAAGCACGTGCCGGACATGCCGGAACGACCTACGGGACAGACCGGAACCACCTGCCTGACATTCCCGAACCACCTGCCGAGCACGCCAGAGCCACCTGCTCCCCTTGCCGGAACCACCTGCCAGACAGGCCAAAATCAACAGCTGGCTGTGCGAGAACCACCTGGGGGACAGTCCGGAATCACCTGCCAGCCATGGCGGAACCACCTCTCAGACGTACCAGAACCACGTGCCGGACAATCTGGAAACACGTACTGGACAGACTGGAACCACCTGCCGGCCACGCCTGAACCACCTGCCGAGCACGACGGAACCACCTGCCGGACACGCCAAAATCACCTGCGGGCTACTCCACAACCACTTGGAGGACTCTCCGGGATGACCTGCCGGGCATGCTGGAACCACCTCTCAGACGTACCAGAAGCACGTGGCGGACACCCCAGCACCACCTGCCGTACAGACCACAACCACCTGCCGGACAGGCCGGAACCACCGGCTCGACCCACCGGAACCACCGCCGGACATGCAAAATCACCTGCCGGCTATGCCAGAACCACTTGGCGAACACTCCGGAATCACCTGCCGGGCATGCCGGAACCACCTCTCAGACATGCCAGAACCACGTGCCAATGACCCCGGAAGCACCTGCCGAGCACGCCGGAACCACCTGCTCGAATCGCCAGAACCACCTGCCGGACACGCCAAAATCACCCTCGGCTACGCCACAACCACTCGGCAGACATTCCGGTATCAGCTGCCGGGCATGCCGGAACCACCTCTCAGAGGTGCCAGAACCACATGCCGGAGAGACTGGAAGCAACTGCCGAACTCGCCGGAAACACCTGCTGGACATGCCGGAACCTCCTGTCTGACAGTCCAAAATCATATGCCGGCTATGCCAAAACCACTTGGTGGACACTCCAGAATCACCTGGAGGGCATGCCGGAACCACGTCATGGACAGACTGCAAACACCTGCTGGACACGGCGGAACCACCTGCTCGACTCGCCAGAACCACCTGCCGGACACGCCAAAATCACTGGCCGGCTACGCCACAACCCGTTGGTGAACACTTCGGAATCACCTGCGGCGCTTACCGGAACCACCTGCCGGTCACGCCAAAATCACCTGCCGGCTACGCCAGAACCACTCGGCAGAGACTCCGGAACCACCTCCAGGGCAGACCGGAATCACCTGCCGGACACGCCGGGACCACCTGCTTGACTCGCCAGAAGCACCTGCCGGACACGCCAAAATCACCAGCCGGCTACTCCACAACCACTTGTCGGACACTCCAGAATCACCTGCCGGGCATGTTGGAACCACCTCTCAGAGGTGCCACAACAACATGCTGGAGACTGCGGAAGCACCTGCTGAGAATGCCGGAAGTTCCTGATCCACTCCACAGAACCACCTGCTGGACACGCCAAAATCACCTGCCGGCTACGCCACAACCAGTTGGTGAACACTTCGGAATCAACTGCCGGGCTTGCTGGAAGCACCTGCCGGTCACGCCAATATCACCTGCCAGCTACGCCAGAACCGCTTGGCGGACACTCCGGAAACACCTGTCGGGCCTGCCAGAACCACATCTCAGACGTGCCAGAACCATGTGCCCGAGATGCCGGAACCACACCCCGAACAGACTGAAACCACCTGCCAGACCCGCCTGAACCACCTGCCGAGCACACTGGAACCACCTGCTCGACTCGCCGGAACCACCTACCTGACACGCAAAAACCACCGGCCGGGTATGCCAGAACCACTTGGTGGTCACTCCGGAATCATCTCCCAGACATGCCAGAAGCAGCTCTCAGACACACCAGAACAACCTGCCGGAGACGCCAGAAGCACCTGCTGAGCATGCCTGAGCCACCTGCTCGACTCGCAAGAAACACCTGCCAGACACGCCAAAATCACCTGCCTGCTACACCAGAAGCACTTGGCAGACAAGCTGGAATCACGTGAAGGGCATGCCGTCACAATCTCTCAGACGTGCCAGAACCTCGTGCCGGACACCCCAGAACACCCTGCCGGACAGACCGGAACCACCTGCCGGACACGCCGGAACCACCGGCGCGACTCGCCGGAACCACCCCCGGACATGCAAAATCACCTGCCGGCTACGCCAGAAACACTTGGCGAACACACCGGAATCACCTGCCGGGCATGTCGGAAGCACCTCTCAGACATGTCAGAACCACGTGCCAAGGACACCGGAAGCACCTGCCGAGCATGCCGGAACCACCTGCTCGACTCGCCAGAACCACCTGCCGCACACGCCAAAATCACCTGCCAGGTATGCCAGAACCACTTTTTGGACACTCCGAAATCATCTGCCGGACATGCCAGAACCAGCTCTCAGACACACCAGAACCACATGCCGGACACGCCGGAAGCACCTGCTGAGCATGCCTGAGCCACCTGCTGGACTCGCAAGAAACACATGCCGGACACGCCAAAATCACCTGCCGAGTACGCCAGAACCACTTGGCGGACACTCCGGAGTCACAGGTCGGGCATGCCGGAACCACCTCTCAGACTTGCCAGAACCATGTTCCGGACACGCCGGTACCACCTGCCGAGTATGCCGGAACCACCTGAGCCACTCCCGAGGACCACCTGCTGGACCGCCAAAATCACCTGCTGGCTACGCCAGAACCACTCGGCAGACACTCCGGAATAAGCTGCCGGGCATGCCGGAACCACCTCTTAGACATGCCAGAAGGACGTGTCGGACACGCCGGAAACACCTACCGGACAGACCGGAACCACCTGCCAGACATCCCGGAACCACCTGCCGAGCACGCCGGAGCCGCCTGCTCGATAGGCCGGAACCACCTGCCAGACAGGCCAAAATCAACAGCTGGCTATGCTAGAAACACCTGGCGGACAGTCCAAAATCACCTGCCTTGCATGTAGGAACCACCTCTCAGACGTAACAGAACCACGTTCCGGACACGCTGGAACCACATCCTGGACAGACTGGAACCACCTGCCGAGCTCGCCGGAACCACCTGCTCGACTGGCAGGACAATCGTGCCAGACACGCCAAAAGGAACTGCCGGCTACACCAGAACCACTTAACCGACACTCCAGAATCACCTGCCTGGCATGCCAGAACCACCTCTCAGACGTGCCAGAAGCACGTGCCGGAGAGACTGGAAGCAACTGCCGAACTCGCCGGAAACACCTGCTGGACATGCCGGAACCTCCTGTCTGACAGTCCAAAATCATATGCCGGCTATGCCAAAACCACTTGGTGGACACTCCAGAATCACCTGGAGGGCATGCCGGAACCACGTCATGGACAGACTGCAAACACCTGCTGGACACGGCGGAACCACCTGCTCGACTCGCCAGAACCACCTGCCGGACACGCCAAAATCACCGGCCGGCTACGCCACAACCCGTTGGTGAACACTTCGGAATCACCTGCGGCGCTTACCGGAACCACCTGCCGGTCACGCCAAAATCACCTGCCGGCTACGCCAGAACCACTCGGCAGAGACTCCGGAACCACCTCCAGGGCAGACCGGAATCACCTGCCGGACACGCCGGGACCACCTGCTTGACTCGCCAGAAGCACCTGCCGGACACGCCAAAATCACCAGCCGGCTACTCCACAACCACTTGTCGGACACTCCAGAATCACCTGCCGGGCATGTTGGAACCACCTCTCAGAGGTGCCACAACAACATGCTGGAGACTGCGGAAGCACCTGCTGAGAATGCCGGAAGTTCCTGATCCACTCCACAGAACCACCTGCTGGACACGCCAAAATCACCTGCCGGCTACGCCACAACCAGTTGGTGAACACTTCGGAATCAACTGCCGGGCTTGCTGGAAGCACCTGCCGGTCACGCCAATATCACCTGCCAGCTACGCCAGAACCGCTTGGCGGACACTCCGGAAACACCTGTCGGGCCTGCCAGAACCACATCTCAGACGTGCCAGAACCATGTGCCCGAGATGCCGGAACCACACCCCGAACAGACTGAAACCACCTGCCAGACCCGCCTGAACCACCTGCCGAGCACACTGGAACCACCTGCTCGACTCGCCGGAACCACCTACCTGACACGCAAAAACCACCGGCCGGGTATGCCAGAACCACTTGGTGGTCACTCCGGAATCATCTCCCAGACATGCCAGAAGCAGCTCTCAGACACACCAGAACAACCTGCCGGAGACGCCAGAAGCACCTGCTGAGCATGCCTGAGCCACCTGCTCGACTCGCAAGAAACACCTGCCAGACACGCCAAAACCACCTGCCTGCTACACCAGAAGCACTTGGCAGACAAGCTGGAATCACGTGAAGGGCATGCCGTCACAATCTCTCAGACGTGCCAGAACCTCGTGCCGGACACCCCAGAACACCCTGCCGGACAGACCGGAACCACCTGCCGGACACGCCGGAACCACCGGCGCGACTCGCCGGAACCACCCCCGGACATGCAAAATCACCTGCCGGCTACGCCAGAAACACTTGGCGAACACACCGGAATCACCTGCCGGGCATGTCGGAAGCACCTCTCAGACATGTCAGAACCACGTGCCAAGGACACCGGAAGCACCTGCCGAGCATGCCGGAACCACCTGCTCGACTCGCCAGAACCACCTGCCGCACACGCCAAAATCACCTGCCAGGTATGCCAGAACCACTTTTTGGACACTCCGAAATCATCTGCCGGACATGCCAGAACCAGCTCTCAGACACACCAGAACCACATGCCGGACACGCCGGAAGCACCTGCTGAGCATGCCTGAGCCACCTGCTGGACTCGCAAGAAACACATGCCGGACACGCCAAAATCACCTGCCGAGTACGCCAGAACCACTTGGCGGACACTCCGGAATCACAGGTCGGGCATGCCGGAACCACCTCTCAGACTTGCCAGAACCATGTTCCGGACACGCCGGTACCACCTGCCGAGTATGCCGGAACCACCTGAGCCACTCCCGAGGACCACCTGCTGGACCGCCAAAATCACCTGCTGGCTACGCCAGAACCACTCGGCAGACACTCCGGAATAAGCTGCCGGGCATGCCGGAACCACCTCTTAGACATGCCAGAAGGACGTGTCGGACACGCCGGAAACACCTACCGGACAGACCGGAACCACCTGCCAGACATCCCGGAACCACCTGCCGAGCACGCCGGAGCCGCCTGCTCGATAGGCCGGAACCACCTGCCAGACAGGCCAAAATCAACAGCTGGCTATGCTAGAAACACCTGGCGGACAGTCCAAAATCACCTGCCTTGCATGTAGGAACCACCTCTCAGACGTAACAGAACCACGTTCCGGACACGCTGGAACCACATCCTGGACAGACTGGAACCACCTGCCGAGCTCGCCGGAACCACCTGCTCGACTGGCAGGACAATCGTGCCAGACACGCCAAAAGGAACTGCCGGCTACACCAGAACCACTTAACCGACACTCCAGAATCACCTGCCTGGCATGCCAGAACCACCTCTCAGACGTGCCAGAAGCACGTGCCGGACATGCCGGAACGACCTACGGGACAGACCGGAACCACCTGCCTGACATTCCCGAACCACCTGCCGAGCACGCCAGAACCACCTGCTCCCCTTGCCGGAACCACCTGCCAGACAGGCCAAAATCAACAGCTGGCTGTGCGAGAACCACCTGGGGGACAGTCCGGAATCACCTGCCAGCCATGGCGGAACCACCTCTCAGACGTACCAGAACCACGTGCCGGACAATCTGGAAACACGTACTGGACAGACTGGAACCACCTGCCGGCCACGCCTGAACCACCTGCCGAGCACGACGGAACCACCTGCCGGACACGCCAAAATCACCTGCGGGCTACTCCACAACCACTTGGAGGACTCTCCGGGATGACCTGCCGGGCATGCTGGAACCACCTCTCAGACGCGCCAGAAGCATGTGGCAGAGAGTCCGGAATCACCTGTTGGGCATGTGGAACCACCTCTGAGACGTACGAGAACCACCTGCCGGACACGCCAAAATCACCTGCCGGCTACGCCAGAACCACTTGGCGGACACTCCGGAATCAGCTGCTGGGCATGCCAGCACAAACTCTCAGAAGTGCCAGAAGCACGTGCCGGACAGGCCGGAACCATCTGCCGGACAGACTGGAACCACAGGAAACACTCGCCGGAACCACCTGCTTGTCTCACCGGTCCCACCTGCAGGACACACCAAAATCACCTGCCTGCTACACCAGAACCACTTGGGGCACAAGCCGGAATCACGTGAAGGGCATGCCGGCACAACCTCACAGACGTGCCAGAACCTCCTGCCGGACACCTCAGAACCACCTGCCAGACAGACTGCAACCACCTGCCGGACACGCGGGAACCACCGGCTCGACCCGCCGGAACCACTGCCAGACATGCAAAATCACCTGCCGGCTACACCAGAACCACTTGGCACACACTCCGGAATCACCTGCCGGGCATGCCGGAACCACCTCTCAGACATGCCAGAACCACGTGCCAATGACACCAGAAGCACCTGCCGAGCATGCTGGAACCACCTGCTCGACTCGCCAGAACCACCTGCCAGTCATGCAAAAATCACCTGCCGGCTTCGCCACAACCAGTTGGTGAACACTTCCCCATCACCTGCCGGGCTTGCTGGAACCACCTGCCGGTCATGTCAAAATCACCTGCCAACTACGCCAGAACCACTTGTCGACACTGCGGAAACACCTGTCGGGCCGGCCAGAACTACATCTCAGACGTGCCAGAACCTTGTGCGTGTGATGCCGGAACCACACCCCGAACAGACGGAGACCACCTGCCAGACCCGCCTGAACCACCTGCCGAGCACGCCGGAGCCACCTGTACGACTCACCGGAAGCACCTGCCAGACAGGCCAAAATCAACAGCTGGCTATGCGAGAACCATCTGGCGGACAGTCCGGAATCACCTGCCGGGCATGCAGGAAACACCTCTCAGATGTAACGGAACCACGAACCGGACACGCTGGAACCATGTCCTGGAAAGACTGGAACCACCTGCCGAGCACTCCGGAACCACCTGCTCGACTCGCACGACCCACGTGCTGGACACGCCAAAATGAACTTTCGGCTACACCAGAACCACTTACCCGACACTCCAGAATCACCTGCCTGGCATGCCAGAACCACCTCTCACACGTTGCAGAAGCACGTGCCGGACATGCCGGAACGACCTATCGGACAGAACGGAACCACCTGCCAGACACGCCGGAACCACCTGCTGAACACGCCACAGCCACCTGCTCGATTCGCCGGATCCACCGGCCGGACAGGCCAATATCAACTGCTGGCTATGCCAGAACCACCTGGGGGACAGTCCGGAATCACCTGCCAGCCATGGCGGAACCACCTCTCAGACGTACAAGAACCACGTGCCGGACAAGCTGGAAACACTTACTGGACAGCCTGGAACCACCTGCCGGCCACGCCTGAACCACCTGCCGAGCACAATGGAACCACCTGCCGGACACGCCAAAATCACCTGCGGGCTACACCAGAACCACTTGGAGAACGCTCCGGGATGACCTGCTGGGCATGCTGGAACCACCTCTCAGACGTACCAGAAGCACGTGGCGGACACCCCAGCACCACCTGCCGTACAGACCACAACCACCTGCCGGACAGGCCGGAACCACCGGCTCGACCCACCGGAACCACCGCCGGACATGCAAAATCACCTGCCGGCTACGCCAGAACCACTTGGCGAACACTCCGGAATCACCTGCCGGGCATGCTGGAACCACCTCTCAGACATGCCAAAACCACGTGCCAATGACCCCGGAAGCACCTGCCGAGCACGCCGGAACCACCTGCTCGACTCGCCAGAACCACCTGCCGGACACGCCAAAATCACCTGCCGGCTACGCCACAACCAGGTGGTGAATATTTCGGAATCACCTGCCGCGCTTGCCGGAACCACCTGCCGGTCACGCCAAAATCACCTGCCGGCTACGCCAGAACCACTCGGCAGAGACTCCGGAACCACCTCCAGGACAGACCGGAATCACCTGCCGGACACGCCGCAACCACCTGCTCGACTCGCCATAACCACCTGCCGGACACGCCAAAATCACCTGCCGGCTACGCCAGAACCACTCGGCAGAGACTCCGGAACCACCTCCAGGACAGACCGGAATCACCTGCCGGACACTCCGGGACCACCTGCTTGACTCGCCAGAACCACCTGCCGGACACGCCAAAATCTACAGCCGGCTACTCCACAACCACTTGTCGGACACTCCAGAATCACCTGCCGGGCATGTTGGAACCACCTCTCAGAGGTGCCACAACAACATGCTGGAGACTGCGGAAGCACCTGCTGAGAAGGCCGGAAGTTCCTGATCCACTCCACAGAACCACCTGCTGGACACGCCAAAATCACCTGCCGGCTACGCCACAACCAGTTGGTGAACACTTCGGAATCAACTGCCGGGCTTGCTGGAAGCACCTGCCGGTCACGCCAATATCACCTGCCAGCTACGCCAGAACCGCTTGGCGGACACTCCGGAAACACCTGTCGGGCCTGCCAGAACCACATCTCAGACGTGCCAGAACCATGTGCCCGAGATGCCGGAACCACACCCCGAACAGACTGAAACCACCTGCCAGACCCGCGTGAACCACCTGCCGAGCACACTGGAACCACCTGCTCGACTCGCCGGAACCACCTACCTGACACGCAAAAACCACCGGCCGGGTATGCCAGAACCACTTGGTGGTCACTCCGGAATCATCTGCCAGACATGCCAGAAGCAGCTCTCAGACACACCAGAACAACCTGCCGGAGACGCCAGAAGCACCTGCTGAGCATGCCTGAGCCACGTGCTCGACTCGCAAGAATCACCTGCCAGACACGCCAAAATCACCTGCCTGCTACACCAGAAGCACTTGGCAGACAAGCCGGAATCACGTGAAGGGCATGCCGTCACAATCTCTCAGACGTGCCAGAACCTCGTGCCGGACACCCCAGAACACCCTGCCGGACAGACCGGAACCACCTGTCGGACACGCCGGAACCACCGGCGCGACTCGCCGGAACCACCCCCGGACATGCAAAATCACCTGCCGGCTATGCCAGAAACACTTGGCGAACACACCGGAATCACCTGCCGGGCATGTCGGAAGCACCTCTCAGACATGTCAGAACCACGTGCCAAGGACACCGGAAGCACCTGCCGAGCACGCCGGAACCACCTGCTCGACTCGCCGGAACCACCTGCCGCACACGCCAAATTCAGCTGCCAGGTATGCCAGAACCACTTTGTGGACACTCCGAAATCATCTGCCGGACATGCCAGAACCAGCTCTCAGACACACCAGAACCACATGCCGGACACGCCGGAAGCACCTGCTGAGCATGCCTGAGCCACCTGCTCGACTCGCAAGAAACACCTGCCGGACACGCCAAAATCACCTGCCGAGTATGCCAGTACCACTTGGGGGACACTCCGGAATCACAGGTTGGGCATGCCGGAACCACCTCTCAGACTTGACAGAACCATGTTCCGGACACGCCGGTACCACCTGCCGAGTATGCCGGAACCACCTGATCCACTCCGGAGGACCACCTGCGGGACACACCAAAATCACCTGCTGGCTACGCCAGAACCACTCGGCAGACACTCCGGAATAAGCTGCCGGGCATGCCGGAACCACCTCTTAGACATGCCAGAAGGACGTGTCGGACACGCCGGAAACACCTACCGGACAGACCGGAACCACCTGCCAGACATCCCGGAACCACCTGCCGAGCACGCCGGAGCCGCCTGCTCGATGGGCCGGAACCACATGCCAGACAGGCCAAAATCAACAGCTGGCTATGCTAGAAAAACCTGGCGGACAGTCCAAAATCACCTGCCTGGCATGCAGGAACCACCTCTCAGACGTAACAGAACCACGTTCCGGACACGCTGGAACCACATCCTGGACTGACTGGAACCACCTGCCGAGCTCGCCGGTGCCACCTGCTCGACTGGCAGGACAATCGTGCCAGACACGCCAAAAGGAACTGCCGGCTACACCAGAACCACTTAACCGACACTCCAGAATCACCTGCCTGGCATGCCAGAACCACCTCTCAGACGTGCCAGAAGCACGTGCCGGAGAGACTGGAAGCAACTGCCGAACTCGCCGGAAACACCTGCTGGACATGCCGGAACCTCCTGTCTGACAGTCCAAAATCATATGCCGGCTATGCCAAAACCACTTGGTGGACACTCCAGAATCACCTGGAGGGCATGCCGGAACCACGTCATGGACAGACTGCAAACACCTGCTGGACACGGCGGAACCACCTGCTCGACTCGCCAGAACCACCTGCCGGACACGCCAAAATCACCGGCCGGCTACGCCACAACCCGTTGGTGAACACTTCGGAATCACCTGCGGCGCTTACCGGAACCACCTGCCGGTCACGCCAAAATCACCTGCCGGCTACGCCAGAACCACTCGGCAGAGACTCCGGAACCACCTCCAGGGCAGACCGGAATCACCTGCCGGACACGCCGGGACCACCTGCTTGACTCGCCAGAAGCACCTGCCGGACACGCCAAAATCACCAGCCGGCTACTCCACAACCACTTGTCGGACACTCCAGAATCACCTGCCGGGCATGTTGGAACCACCTCTCAGAGGTGCCACAACAACATGCTGGAGACTGCGGAAGCACCTGCTGAGAATGCCGGAAGTTCCTGATCCACTCCACAGAACCACCTGCTGGACACGCCAAAATCACCTGCCGGCTACGCCACAACCAGTTGGTGAACACTTCGGAATCAACTGCCGGGCTTGCTGGAAGCACCTGCCGGTCACGCCAATATCACCTGCCAGCTACGCCAGAACCGCTTGGCGGACACTCCGGAAACACCTGTCGGGCCTGCCAGAACCACATCTCAGACGTGCCAGAACCATGTGCCCGAGATGCCGGAACCACACCCCGAACAGACTGAAACCACCTGCCAGACCCGCCTGAACCACCTGCCGAGCACACTGGAACCACCTGCTCGACTCGCCGGAACCACCTACCTGACACGCAAAAACCACCGGCCGGGTATGCCAGAACCACTTGGTGGTCACTCCGGAATCATCTCCCAGACATGCCAGAAGCAGCTCTCAGACACACCAGAACAACCTGCCGGAGACGCCAGAAGCACCTGCTGAGCATGCCTGAGCCACCTGCTCGACTCGCAAGAAACACCTGCCAGACACGCCAAAACCACCTGCCTGCTACACCAGAAGCACTTGGCAGACAAGCTGGAATCACGTGAAGGGCATGCCGTCACAATCTCTCAGACGTGCCAGAACCTCGTGCCGGACACCCCAGAACACCCTGCCGGACAGACCGGAACCACCTGCCGGACACGCCGGAACCACCGGCGCGACTCGCCGGAACCACCCCCGGACATGCAAAATCACCTGCCGGCTACGCCAGAAACACTTGGCGAACACACCGGAATCACCTGCCGGGCATGTCGGAAGCACCTCTCAGACATGTCAGAACCACGTGCCAAGGACACCGGAAGCACCTGCCGAGCATGCCGGAACCACCTGCTCGACTCGCCAGAACCACCTGCCGCACACGCCAAAATCACCTGCCAGGTATGCCAGAACCACTTTTTGGACACTCCGAAATCATCTGCCGGACATGCCAGAACCAGCTCTCAGACACACCAGAACCACATGCCGGACACGCCGGAAGCACCTGCTGAGCATGCCTGAGCCACCTGCTGGACTCGCAAGAAACACATGCCGGACACGCCAAAATCACCTGCCGAGTACGCCAGAACCACTTGGCGGACACTCCGGAATCACAGGTCGGGCATGCCGGAACCACCTCTCAGACTTGCCAGAACCATGTTCCGGACACGCCGGTACCACCTGCCGAGTATGCCGGAACCACCTGAGCCACTCCCGAGGACCACCTGCTGGACCGCCAAAATCACCTGCTGGCTACGCCAGAACCACTCGGCAGACACTCCGGAATAAGCTGCCGGGCATGCCGGAACCACCTCTTAGACATGCCAGAAGGACGTGTCGGACACGCCGGAAACACCTACCGGACAGACCGGAACCACCTGCCAGACATCCCGGAACCACCTGCCGAGCACGCCGGAGCCGCCTGCTCGATAGGCCGGAACCACCTGCCAGACAGGCCAAAATCAACAGCTGGCTATGCTAGAAACACCTGGCGGACAGTCCAAAATCACCTGCCTTGCATGTAGGAACCACCTCTCAGACGTAACAGAACCACGTTCCGGACACGCTGGAACCACATCCTGGACAGACTGGAACCACCTGCCGAGCTCGCCGGAACCACCTGCTCGACTGGCAGGACAATCGTGCCAGACACGCCAAAAGGAACTGCCGGCTACACCAGAACCACTTAACCGACACTCCAGAATCACCTGCCTGGCATGCCAGAACCACCTCTCAGACGTGCCAGAAGCACGTGCCGGACATGCCGGAACGACCTACGGGACAGACCGGAACCACCTGCCTGACATTCCCGAACCACCTGCCGAGCACGCCAGAACCACCTGCTCCCCTTGCCGGAACCACCTGCCAGACAGGCCAAAATCAACAGCTGGCTGTGCGAGAACCACCTGGGGGACAGTCCGGAATCACCTGCCAGCCATGGCGGAACCACCTCTCAGACGTACCAGAACCACGTGCCGGACAATCTGGAAACACGTACTGGACAGACTGGAACCACCTGCCGGCCACGCCTGAACCACCTGCCGAGCACGACGGAACCACCTGCCGGACACGCCAAAATCACCTGCGGGCTACTCCACAACCACTTGGAGGACTCTCCGGGATGACCTGCCGGGCATGCTGGAACCACCTCTCAGACGCGCCAGAAGCATGTGGCAGAGAGTCCGGAATCACCTGTTGGGCATGTGGAACCACCTCTGAGACGTACGAGAACCACCTGCCGGACACGCCAAAATCACCTGCCGGCTACGCCAGAACCACTTGGCGGACACTCCGGAATCAGCTGCTGGGCATGCCAGCACAAACTCTCAGAAGTGCCAGAAGCACGTGCCGGACAGGCCGGAACCATCTGCCGGACAGACTGGAACCACAGGAAACACTCGCCGGAACCACCTGCTTGTCTCACCGGTCCCACCTGCAGGACACACCAAAATCACCTGCCTGCTACACCAGAACCACTTGGGGCACAAGCCGGAATCACGTGAAGGGCATGCCGGCACAACCTCACAGACGTGCCAGAACCTCCTGCCGGACACCTCAGAACCACCTGCCAGACAGACTGCAACCACCTGCCGGACACGCGGGAACCACCGGCTCGACCCGCCGGAACCACTGCCAGACATGCAAAATCACCTGCCGGCTACACCAGAACCACTTGGCACACACTCCGGAATCACCTGCCGGGCATGCCGGAACCACCTCTCAGACATGCCAGAACCACGTGCCAATGACACCAGAAGCACCTGCCGAGCATGCTGGAACCACCTGCTCGACTCGCCAGAACCACCTGCCAGTCATGCAAAAATCACCTGCCGGCTTCGCCACAACCAGTTGGTGAACACTTCCCCATCACCTGCCGGGCTTGCTGGAACCACCTGCCGGTCATGTCAAAATCACCTGCCAACTACGCCAGAACCACTTGTCGACACTGCGGAAACACCTGTCGGGCCGGCCAGAACTACATCTCAGACGTGCCAGAAGCTTGTGCGTGTGATGCCGGAACCACACCCCGAACAGACGGAGACCACCTGCCAGACCCGCCTGAACCACCTGCCGAGCACGCCGGAGCCACCTGTACGACTCACCGGAAGCACCTGCCAGACAGGCCAAAATCAACAGCTGGCTATGCGAGAACCATCTGGCGGACAGTCCGGAATCACCTGCCGGGCATGCAGGAAACACCTCTCAGATGTAACGGAACCACGAACCGGACACGCTGGAACCATGTCCTGGAAAGACTGGAACCACCTGCCGAGCACTCCGGAACCACCTGCTCGACTCGCACGACCCACGTGCTGGACACGCCAAAATGAACTTTCGGCTACACCAGAACCACTTACCCGACACTCCAGAATCACCTGCCTGGCATGCCAGAACCACCTCTCACACGTTGCAGAAGCACGTGCCGGACATGCCGGAACGACCTATCGGACAGAACGGAACCACCTGCCAGACACGCCGGAACCACCTGCTGAACACGCCACAGCCACCTGCTCGATTCGCCGGATCCACCGGCCGGACAGGCCAATATCAACTGCTGGCTATGCCAGAACCACCTGGGGGACAGTCCGGAATCACCTGCCAGCCATGGCGGAACCACCTCTCAGACGTACAAGAACCACGTGCCGGACAAGCTGGAAACACTTACTGGACAGCCTGGAACCACCTGCCGGCCACGCCTGAACCACCTGCCGAGCACAATGGAACCACCTGCCGGACACGCCAAAATCACCTGCGGGCTACACCAGAACCACTTGGAGAACGCTCCGGGATGACCTGCTGGGCATGCTGGAACCACCTCTCAGACGTACCAGAAGCACGTGGCGGACACCCCAGCACCACCTGCCGTACAGACCACAACCACCTGCCGGACAGGCCGGAACCACCGGCTCGACCCACCGGAACCACCGCCGGACATGCAAAATCACCTGCCGGCTACGCCAGAACCACTTGGCGAACACTCCGGAATCACCTGCCGGGCATGCTGGAACCACCTCTCAGACATGCCAAAACCACGTGCCAATGACCCCGGAAGCACCTGCCGAGCACGCCGGAACCACCTGCTCGACTCGCCAGAACCACCTGCCGGACACGCCAAAATCACCTGCCGGCTACGCCACAACCAGGTGGTGAACATTTCGGAATCACCTGCCGCGCTTGCCGGAACCACCTGCCGGTCACGCCAAAATCACCTGCCGGCTACGCCAGAACCACTCGGCAGAGACTCCGGAACCACCTCCAGGACAGACCGGAATCACCTGCCGGACACGCCGCAACCACCTGCTCGACTCGCCATAACCACCTGCCGGACACGCCAAAATCACCTGCCGGCTACGCCAGAACCACTCGGCAGAGACTCCGGAACCACCTCCAGGACAGACCGGAATCACCTGCCGGACACTCCGGGACCACCTGCTTGACTCGCCAGAACCACCTGCCGGACACGCCAAAATCTACAGCCGGCTACTCCACAACCACTTGTCGGACACTCCAGAATCACCTGCCGGGCATGTTGGAACCACCTCTCAGAGGTGCCACAACAACATGCTGGAGACTGCGGAAGCACCTGCTGAGAAGGCCGGAAGTTCCTGATCCACTCCACAGAACCACCTGCTGGACACGCCAAAATCACCTGCCGGCTACGCCACAACCAGTTGGTGAACACTTCGGAATCAACTGCCGGGCTTGCTGGAAGCACCTGCCGGTCACGCCAATATCACCTGCCAGCTACGCCAGAACCGCTTGGCGGACACTCCGGAAACACCTGTCGGGCCTGCCAGAACCACATCTCAGACGTGCCAGAACCATGTGCCCGAGATGCCGGAACCACACCCCGAACAGACTGAAACCACCTGCCAGACCCGCGTGAACCACCTGCCGAGCACACTGGAACCACCTGCTCGACTCGCCGGAACCACCTACCTGACACGCAAAAACCACCGGCCGGGTATGCCAGAACCACTTGGTGGTCACTCCGGAATCATCTGCCAGACATGCCAGAAGCAGCTCTCAGACACACCAGAACAACCTGCCGGAGACGCCAGAAGCACCTGCTGAGCATGCCTGAGCCACGTGCTCGACTCGCAAGAATCACCTGCCAGACACGCCAAAATCACCTGCCTGCTACACCAGAAGCACTTGGCAGACAAGCCGGAATCACGTGAAGGGCATGCCGTCACAATCTCTCAGACGTGCCAGAACCTCGTGCCGGACACCCCAGAACACCCTGCCGGACAGACCGGAACCACCTGTCGGACACGCCGGAACCACCGGCGCGACTCGCCGGAACCACCCCCGGACATGCAAAATCACCTGCCGGCTATGCCAGAAACACTTGGCGAACACACCGGAATCACCTGCCGGGCATGTCGGAAGCACCTCTCAGACATGTCAGAACCACGTGCCAAGGACACCGGAAGCACCTGCCGAGCACGCCGGAACCACCTGCTCGACTCGCCGGAACCACCTGCCGCACACGCCAAATTCAGCTGCCAGGTATGCCAGAACCACTTTGTGGACACTCCGAAATCATCTGCCGGACATGCCAGAACCAGCTCTCAGACACACCAGAACCACATGCCGGACACGCCGGAAGCACCTGCTGAGCATGCCTGAGCCACCTGCTCGACTCGCAAGAAACACCTGCCGGACACGCCAAAATCACCTGCCGAGTATGCCAGTACCACTTGGGGGACACTCCGGAATCACAGGTTGGGCATGCCGGAACCACCTCTCAGACTTGACAGAACCATGTTCCGGACACGCCGGTACCACCTGCCGAGTATGCCGGAACCACCTGATCCACTCCGGAGGACCACCTGCGGGACACACCAAAATCACCTGCTGGCTACGCCAGAACCACTCGGCAGACACTCCGGAATAAGCTGCCGGGCATGCCGGAACCACCTCTTAGACATGCCAGAAGGACGTGTCGGACACGCCGGAAACACCTACCGGACAGACCGGAACCACCTGCCAGACATCCCGGAACCACCTGCCGAGCACGCCGGAGCCGCCTGCTCGATGGGCCGGAACCACATGCCAGACAGGCCAAAATCAACAGCTGGCTATGCTAGAAAAACCTGGCGGACAGTCCAAAATCACCTGCCTGGCATGCAGGAACCACCTCTCAGACGTAACAGAACCACGTTCCGGACACGCTGGAACCACATCCTGGACTGACTGGAACCACCTGCCGAGCTCGCCGGTGCCACCTGCTCGACTGGCAGGACAATTGTGCCGGACACGCCAAAAGGAACTGCCGGCTACACCAGAACCACTTAACCGACACTCCAGAATCACCTGCCTGGCATGCCAGAACCACCTCTCAGACGTGCCAGAAGCGCGTGCCGGACATGCCGGAACGACCTACGGGACAGACTGGAACCACCTGCCTGACATGCCGGCACCACCTGTCGAGCACGCCAGAGCCACCTGCTCCCCTTGCCGGAACCACCTGCCAGACAGGCCAAAATCAACAGCTGGCTGTGCGAGAACCACCTGGGGGACAGTCCGGAATAACCTGCCAGCCATGGCGGAACCACCTCTCAGACGTACAAGAACCACGTGCCGGACAAGCTGGAAACACGTACTGGACAGACTGGAACCACCTGCCGGCCACGCCTGAACCACCTGCCGAGCACGACGGAACCACCTGCCGGACACGCCAAAATCACCTGCGGGCTACACCAGAACCACTTGGAGAACTCTCCGGGATGACCTGCCGGGCATGCTGGAACCACCTCTCAGACGTACCAGAAGCACGTGGCAGACACCCCAGCACCACCTGCCGGACAGACCGCAACCACCTGCCGGACAGGCCGGAACCACCGGCTCGACCCGCCGGAACCACCGCCGGACATGCAAAATCACGTGCCGGCTACGCCAGAACCACTTGGCGAACACTCCGGAATCACCTGCCGGGCATGCCGGAACCAACTCTCAGACATGCCAGAACCACGTGCCAATGACCCCGGAAGCACCTGCCGAGCACGCCGGAACCACCTGCTCGACTCGCCAGAACCACCTGCCGGACACGCCAAAATCACCTGCCGGCTACGCCACAACCACTCGGCAGGCACTCCGGTATCAGCTGCCGGGCATGCCGGAACCACCTCTCAGAGGTGCCAGAACCACATGCCGGAGAGTCTGGAAGCAACTGCCGAACTCGCCGGAAACACTGCTGGACATGCCGGAACCACCTGCCTGACAGTGCAAAATCATATGCCGGCTATGCCAAAACCACTTGGTGGACACTCCAGAATCACCTGGAGGGCATGCCGGAACCACGTCATGGACAGACTGCAAACACCTGCCGGACACCGCAGAACCACCTTCTCGACTCACCAGAACCACCTGCCGGACACGCCAAAATCACCTGCCGGCTTCGCCACAACCAGTTGGTGAACACTTCGGAATCACCTGCCGCGCTTGCCGGAACCACCTGCCGTCAAGCCAAAATCACCTGCCGGCTACGCCAGAACCACTCTGCAGAGACTCCGGAAGCACCTCCAGGACAGACCGGAATCACCTGCCGGACACGCCGGAACCACCTGCCAGACTCGCCAGAACCACCTGACGGACATGCCAAAATCACAAGCCGGCTACTCCACAACCACTTGTCGGACACTCCAGAATCACCTGCCGGGCATGTTGGAACCACCTCTCAGAGGTGCCACAACAACATGCTGGAGACTGCGGAAGCACCTGCCGAGAAGCCCGGAAGTTCCTGATCCACTCCACAGAACCACCTGCTGGACACGCCAAAATCACCTGCCGGCTACGCCACAACCAGTTGGTGAATACTTCGGAATCAACTGCCGGGCTTGCTGGAAGCACCTGCCGGTCACGCCAATATCACCAGCCAGCTACACCAGAAACGCTTGGCGGACACTCCGGAAACACCTGTCGGGCCTGCCAGAACCACATCTCAGACGTGCCAGAACCATGTGCCCGAGATGCCGGAACCACACCCCGAACAGACTGAAACCACCTGCCAGACCCGCCTGAACCACCTGCCGAGCACACTGGAACCACCTGCTCGACTCGCCGGAACCACCTACCTGACACGCAAAAACCACCGGCCGGGTATGCCTGAACCACTTGGTGGTCACTCCGGAATCATCTGCCAGACATGCCAGAAGCAGCTCTCAGACACACCAGAACAACCTGCCGGAGACGCCAGAAGCACCTGCTGAGCATGCCTGAGCCACGTGCTCGACTCGCAAGAAACACCTGCCACACACGCCAAAATCACCTGCCTGCTACACCAGAAGCACTTGGCAGACAAGCCGGAATCACGTGAAGGGCATGCCGTCACAATCTCTCAGACGTGCCAGAACCTCGTGCCGGACACCCCAGAACACCCTGCCGGACAGACCGGAACCACCTGCCGGACACGCCGGAACCACCAGCGCGACTCGCCGGAACCACCCCCGGACATGCAGAAACACCTGCCGGCTACGCCAGAAACACTTGGCGAACACACCGGAATCACCTGCCGGGCATGTCGGAAGCACCTCTCAGACATGTCAGAACCACGTGCCAAGGACACCGGAAGCACCTGCCGAGCACGCCGGAACCACCTGCTCGACTCGCCAGAACCACCTGCCGCACACGCCAAAATCACCTGCCAGGTATGCCAGAACCACTTTGTGGACACTCCGAAATCATCTGCCGGACATGCCAGAACCAGCTCTCAGACACCCCAGAACCACATGCCGGACACGCCGGAAGCACCTGCTGAGCATGCCTGAGCCACCTGCTCGACTCGCAAGAAACACATGCCGGACACGCCAAAATCACCTGCCGAGTACGCCAGAACCACTTGGCGGACACTCCGGAATCACAGGTCGGGCATGCCGGAACCACCTCTCAGACTTGCCAGAACCATGTTCCGGACACGCCGGTACCACCTGCCGAGTATGCCGGAACCACCTGATCCACTCCCGAGGACCAGCTGCTGGACACGCCAGAATCACCTGCTGGCTACGCCAGAACCACTCGGCAGACACTCCGGAATAACCTGCCGGGCATGCCGGAACCACCTCTTAGACATGCCAGAAGGACGTGTCGGACACGCCGGAAACAACTACCGGACAGACCGGAACCACCTGCCAGACATCGCGGAACCACCTGCCGAGCACGCCGGAGCTGCCTGCTCGACTCGCCAGAACCACCTGCCGGACACGCCAAAATCACCTGCCGGCTACGCCACAACCACTCGGCAGACACTCCGGTATCAGCTGCCGGGCATGCCGGAACCACCTCTCAGAGGTGCCAGAACCACATGACAGAGAGACTGGAAGCAACTGCCGAACTCGACGGAAACACCTGCTGGACATGCCGGAACCACCTGCCTGACAGTCCAAAATCATATGCCGGCTATGCCAAAACCACTTGTTGGACACTCCAGAATCACCCGTAGGGCATGCCGGAACCACATCATGGACAGACTGCAAACACCTGCCGGACACGGCGGAAGCACCTGCTCGACTCGCCAGAACCACCTGCCGGACAAGCCAAAATCACCTGCCGGCTACGCCAGAACCACTCGGCAGAGACTCCGGAGCCACCTCCAGGACAGACCGGAATCACCTGCCGGACACGCCGGGACCACCTGCCGAGCACGACGGAACCACCTGCCGGACACGCCAAAATCACCTGCGGGCTACTCCACAACCACTTGGAGGACTCTCCGGGATGACCTCCCGGGCATGCTGGAACCACCTCTCAGACGCGCCAGAACCATGTTGCAGAGAGTCCGGAATCACCTGTTGGGCATGTGGAACCACCTCTGAGACGTACCAGAACCACCTGCCGGACACGCCAAAATCACCTGCCGGCTACGCCAGAACCGCTTGGCGGACACTCCGGAATCACCTGCCGGGCATGCCAGCACAACCGATCTGAAGTGCCAGAAGCACGTGCCGGACAGGCCGGAACCATCTCCCGGACAGACTGGAACCACAGTAAACACTCTCCGGAACCACCTGCTTGACTCACCGGTCCCACCTGCAGGACACACCAAAATCACCTGCCCGCTACACCAGAACCACTTGGGGCACAAGCCGGAATCACGTGAAGGGCATGCCGGCACACCCTCACAGACGTGCCAGAACCTCCTGCCGGACACCTCAGAACCACCTGCCAGACAGACTGCAACCACCTGCCGGACACGCGGGAACCACCGGCTCGACCCGCCGGAACCACTGCCAGACATGCAAAATCACGTGCCGGCTACACCAGAACCACTTGGCAAACACTCCGGAATCACCTGCCGGGCATGCCCGAACCACCTCTCAGACATGCCAGAACCACGTGCCAATGACACCAGAAGCACCTGCCGAGCATTCCGGAACCACCTGCTCGACTCGCCAGAACCACCTGCCAGTCATGCAAAAATCACCTGCCGGCTTCGCCACAACCAGTTGGTGAACACTTCCCCATCACCTGCCGGGCTTGCTGGAACCACCTGCCGGTCATGTCAAAATCACCTGCCAACTACGCCAGAACCACTTGTCGACACAGCGGAAACACCTGTCGGGCTGGCCAGAACTACATCTCAGACGTGCCAGAAACTTGTGCGTGTGATGCCGGAACCACACCCCGAACAGACGGAGACCACCTGCCAGACCCGCCTGAACCACCTGCCGAGCACGCCGGAGCCACCTGTTCGACTCACCGGAAGCACCTGCCAGACAGGCCAAAATCAACAGCTGGCTATGCGAGAACCATCTGGCGGACAGTCCGGAATCACCTGCCGGGCATGCAGGAACCACCTCTCAGATGGTACGGAAACACGAGCCGGACACGCTGGAACCACGTCCTGGACAGACTGGAACCACCTGCCGAGCACTCCGGAACCACCTGCTCGACTCGCATGACCCACGTGCTGGACACGCCAAAATGAACTTTCGGCTACACCAGAACCACTTACCCGACACTCCAGAATCACCTGCCTGGCATGCCAGAACCACGTCTCACACGTTCCAGAAGCACGTGCCGGACATGCCGGAACGACCTATCGGACAGAATGGAACCACCTGCCAGACACGCCGGAACCACCTGCTGAACACGCCACAGCCACCTGCTCGACTCGCCGGATCCACCGGCCGGACAGTCCAATATCAACTGGTGGCTATGCCAGAACCACCTGGGGGACAGTCCGGAATCACCTGCCAGCCATGGCGGAACCACCTCTCAGACGTACAAGAACCACGTGCCAGACAAGCTGGAAACACTTACTGGACAGACTGGAACCACCTGCCGGCCACGCCTGAACCACCTGCCGAGCACGATGGAACCACCTGCCGGACACGCCAAAATCACCTGCGGGCTACACCAGAACCACTTGGAGAGCTCTCCGGGATGACCTGCCGGGCATGCTGGAACCACCTCTCAGACGTCCCAGAAGCATGTGGCGGACACCCCAGCACCACCTGCCGGACAGACCGCAACCACCTGCCGAACAGGCCGGAACCACTGGCTCGACCCGCCAGAACCACCGCCGGAGATGCAAAATCACCTGCCGGCAACGCCAGAACCACTTGGCGAACACACCGGAATCACCTTCCGGGCATGCCGGAACCACCTCTCAGACATGCCAGAACCACGTGCCAATGACCCCGGAAGCACCTGCCGAGCATGCCGGAACCACCTGCTCGACTCGCCAGAACCACCTGCCGGACACGCCAAAATCACCTGCCGGCTACGCCACAACCACTCGGCAGACACTCCGGTATCAGCTGCCGGGCATGCCGGAACCACCTCTCAGACGTGCCAGAACCACATGCCGGAGAGACTGGAAGCAACTGCCGAACTCGCCGGAAACACCTGCTGGACATGCCGGAACCACCTGCCTGACAGTCCAAAAGCATATGCTGACTATGCCAAAATCACTTGGTGGACACTCCAGAATCACCTGGAGGGCATGCCGGAACCACGTCATGGACAGACTGCAAACACCTGCCAGACACGCCAGAACCACCTTCTCGACTCGCCAGAACCACCTGCCGGACACGCCAAAATCACCTGCCGGCTACGCCACAACCAGTTGGTGAACACTTCGGAATCACCTGCCGCGCTAGCCGGAACCACCTGCCGGTCACGCCAAAATCGCCTGCCGGCTACGCCAGAACCACTCGGCAGAGACTCCGGAACCACCTCCAGGACAGACCGGAATCACCTGCCGGACACGCCGGGACCACCTGCTTGACTCGCCAGAACCACCTGCCGGACACGCGAAAATCACCAGCCGGCTACTCCACAACCACTTGTCGGACACTCCAGAATCACCTGCCGGGCATGTGGGAACCACCTCTCAGAAGTGCCACAACAACATGCTGGAGACTGCGGAAGCACCTGCTGAGAAGCCCGGAAGTTCCTGATCCACTCCACAGAACCACCTGCTGGACACGCCAAAATCACCTGCCGGCTACGCCACAACCAGTTGGTGAACACTTCGGAATCAACCGCCAGGCTTGCTGGAAGCACCTGCCGGTCACGCCAATATCACCTGCCAGCTACGCCAAAACCGCTTGGCGGACACTCCAGAAACACCTGTCGGGCCTGCCAGAACCACATCTCAGACGTGCCAGAACCATGTGCCCGAGATGCCGGAACCACACCCCGAACAGACTGAAACCACCTGCCAGACCCGCCTGAACCACCTGCCGAGCACACTGGAACCACCTGCTCGACTCGCCGGAACCACCTACCTGACACGCAAAAACCACCGGCCGGGTATGCCAGAACCACTTGGTGGTCACTCCGGAATCATCTGCCAGACATGCAAGAAGCAGCTCTCAGACACACCAGAACAACCTGCCGGAGACGCCAGAAGCACCTGCTGAGCATGCCTGAGCCACCTGCTCGACTCGCAAGAAACACCTGCCACACACGCCAAAATCACCTGCCTGCTACACCAGAAGCACTTGGCAGACAAGCCGGAATCACGTGGAGGGCATGCCGTCACAATCTCTCAGACGTGCCAGAACCTCGTGCCGGACACCCCAGAACACCCTGCCGGACAGACCGGAACCACCTGCCGGACACGCCGGAACCACCGGCGCGACTCGCCGGAACCACCCCCGGACATGCAAAAACACCTGCCGGCTACGCCTGAAACACTTGGCGAACACACCGGAATCACCTGCCGGGCATTTCGGAAGCACCTCTCAGACATGTCAGAACCACGTGCCAAGGACACCGGAAGCACCTGCCGAGCACGCCGGAACCACCTGCTCGACTCGCCTAAACCACCTGCCGCACACGCCAAAATCACCTGCCAGGTATGCCAGAACCACTTTGTGGACACTCCGAAATCATCTGCCGGACATGCCAGAAACAGCTCTCAGACACACCAGAACCACATGCCGGACACGCCGGAAGCACCTGCTGAGCATGCCTGAGCCACCTGCTCGACTCGCAAGAAACACCTGCCGGACACGCCAAAATCACCTGCCGAGTACGCCAGAACCACTGGGCGGACACTCCGGAATCACAGGTCGGGCATGCCGGAACCACCTCTCAGACTTGCCAGAACCATGTTCCGGACACGCCGGTACCACCTGCCGAGTATGCCGGAACCACCTGATCCACTCCCGAGGACCACCTGCTGGACACGCCAAAATCACCTGCTGGCTACGCCAGAACCACTCGGCAGACACTCCGGAATAACCTGTCGGGCATGCCGGAACCACCTCTTAGACATGCCAGAAGGACGTGTCGGACACGCCGGAAACACCTACCGGACAGACCGGAACCACCTGCCAGACATCGCGGAACCACCTGCCGAGCACGCCGGAGCCGCCTGCTCGATAGGCTGGAACCACCTGCCAGACAGGCCATAATCAACAGCTGGCTATGCGAGAACCATCTGGCGGACAGTCCGGAATCACCTGCCGGGCATGCAGGAACCACCTTTCCGATGTAACGGAACCACGAGCCGGACACGCTGGAACCACGTCCTGGGCAGTCTGGAACCACCTACCGAGCACTCTGGAACCACCTGCTCGACTCGCACGACCCACGTGCTGCACACGCCAAAATGAACTTTCGGCTACACCAGAACCACTTACCCGACACTCCAGAATCACCTGCCTGGCATGCCAGAACCACCTCTCACACGTTCCAGAAGCACGTGCCGGACATGCCGGAACGACCTATCGGACAGTACGGAACCACCTGCCAGACACGCCGGAACCACCTGCTGAACACGCCACAGCCACCTGCTCGACTCGCCGGATCCACCGGCCGGACAGGCCAATATCAACTGCTGGCTATGCCAGAACCACCTGGGGGACAGTCCGGAATCACCTGCCAGCCATGGCGGAACCACCTCTCAGACGTACAAGAACCACGTGCCGGACAAGCTGGAAACACTTACTGGACAGACTGGAGCCACCTGCCGGCCATGCCTGAACCACCTGCCGAGCACGACGGAACCACCTGCCGGACACGCCAAAATCACCTGTGGGCTACACCAGAACCACTTGGAGAACTCTCCGGGATGACCTGCCGGGCATGCCGGAACCACCTCTCAGACGTACCAGAAGCACGTGGCGGACACCCCAGCACCGCCTGCCGGACAGACCGCAACCACCTGCCGGACAGGCCGGAACCACCGGCTCGACCCGCCGGAACCACCGCCGGACATGCAAAATCACCTGCCGGCTACGCCAGAACCACTTGGCGAACACTCCGGAATCATCTGCCGGGCATGCCGGAACCACCTCTCAGACATGCCAGAACCACGTGCCAATGACCCCGGAAGCACCTGCCGAGCACGCCGGAACCACCTGCTCGACTCGCCAGAACCACCTGCCGGACACGCCAAAATCACCTGCCGGCTACGCCACAACCACTCGGCAGGCACTCCGGTATCAGCTGCCGGGCATGCCGGAACCACCTCTCAGAGGTGCCAGAACCACATGCCGGAGAGACTGGAAGCAACTGCCGAGCTCGCCGGAAACACCTGCTGGACATGCCGGAACCACCTGCCTGACAGTCCAAAATCATATGCCGGCTATGCCAAAACCACTTGGTGGACACTCCAGAATCACCTGGAGGGCATGCCGGAACCACGTCATGGACAGACTGCAAACACCTGCCGGACACGCCAGAACCACCTTCTCGACTCGCCAGAACCACCTGCCGGACACGCCAAAATCACCTGCCTGCTACGCCACAACCAGTTGGTGAACACTTTGGAATCACCTGCCGCGCTTGCGGGAACCACCTGCCCGTCACGCCAAAATCAGCTGCCGGCTACGCCAGAACCACTCAGCAGAGACTCCGGAACCACCTCCAGGACAGACCGGAATCACCTGCCGGACACGCCGGAAGCACCTGCTCGACTCGCCAGAACCACCTGCCGGACGCGCCAAAATCACCTGCCGGCTACGCCAGAACCACTCTGCAGAGACTCCGGAAGCACCTCCAGGACAGACCGGAATCACCTGCCGGACACGCCGGAACCACCTGCCAGACTCGCCAGAACCACCTGACGGACATGCCAAAATCACAAGCCGGCTACTCCACAACCACTTGTCGGACACTCCAGAATCACCTGCCGGGCATGTTGGAACCACCTCTCAGACACCCCAGAACCACATGCCGGACACGTCGGAAGCACCTGCTTAGCATGCCTGAGCCACCTGCTCGACTCGCAAGAAACACCTGCCGGACACGCCAAAATCACCTGCCGAGTACGCCAGAACCACTTGGCGGACACTCCGGAATCACAGGTCGGGCATGCCGGAACCACCTCTCAGACTTGCCAGAACCATGTTCCGGACACGCCGGTACCACCTGCCGAGTATGCCGGAACCACCTGATCCACTCCCGAGGACCAGCTGCTGGACACGCCAGAATCACCTGCTGGCTACGCCAGAACCACTCGGCAGACACTCCGGAATAACCTGCCGGGCATGCCGGAACCACCTCTTAGACATGCCAGAAGGACGTGTCGGACACGCCGGAAACACCTACCGGACAGAACGGAACCACCTGCCAGACATCGCGGAACCACCTGCCGAGCACGCCGGAGCCGCCTGCTCGATAGGCCGGAACCACCTGCCAGACAGGCCATAATCAACAGCTGGCTATGCGAGAACCATCTGGCGGACAGTCCGGAATCACCTGCCGGGCATGCAGGAACCACCTCTCAGACGTAACAGAACCACGTTCCGCACACGCTGGAACCACATCCTGGACAGACTGGAACCACCTGCCGAGCTCGCCGGAACCACCTGCTCGACTGGCAGGACAATCGTGCCGGACACGCCAAAAGGAACTGCCGGCTACACCAGAACCACTTAACCGACACTCCAGAATCACCTGCCTGGCATGGCAGAACCACCTCTCAGACGTGCCAGAAGCACGTGCCGGACATGCCGGAACGACCTACGGGACAGACCGGAACCACCTGCCTGACATGCCGGAACCACCTGCCGAGCACGCCAGAGCCACCTGCTCCCCTTGCCGGAACCACCTGCCAGCCAGGCCAAAATCAACAGCTGGCTGTGCGAGAACCACCTGGGGGACAGTCCGGAATCACCTGCCAGCCATGGCGGAACCACCTCTCAGACGTACCAGAACCACGTGCCGGACAATCTGGAAACACGTACTGGACAGTCTGGAACCACCGGCCGGCCACGCCTGAACCACCTGACGAGCACGACGGAACCACCTGCCGGACACGCCAAAATCACCTGCGGGCTACTCCACAACCACTTGGCGGACTGTCCGGAATCACCTGCCGGGCATGCCGGAACCACCTCTCAGACATGCCAGAACCACGTGCCAATGACCCCGGAAGCACCTGCCGAGCACGCCGGAACCACCTGCTCGACTCGCCAGAACCACCTGCCGGACACGCCAAAATCACCTGCCGGCTACGCCACAACCAGTTGGTGAACACTTCGGAATCACCTGCCGCGCTTGCCGGAACCACCTGCCGGTCACGCCAAAAGAACCTGCCGGCTACGCCAGAACCACTCGGCAGAGACTCCGGAACCACCTCCAGGACAGACCGGAATCACCTGCCGGACACGCCGGAACCACCTGCTCGACTCGCCAGAACCACCTGCCGGACACGCCAAAATCACCTGCCGGCTACGCCAGAAGCACTCGGCAGAGACTCCGGAACCACCTCCAGGACAGACCGGAATCACCTGCCAGACACGCCGGGACCACCTGCTTGACTCGCCAGAACCACCTGCTGGAAACGCCAAAATCACCAGCCGGCTACTCCACAACCACTTGTCGGACACTCCAGAATCACCTGCCGGGCATGTTGGAACCACTTCTCAGAGGTGCCACAACAACAGGCTGGAGACTGCGGAAGCACCTGCTGAGAATGCCGGAAGTTCCTGATCCACTCCACAGAACCACCTGCTGGACACGCCAAAATCACCTGCCGGCTACGCCACAATCAGTTGGTGAACGCTTCTGAATCAACTGCCGGGCTTGCTGGAAGCACCTGCCGGTCACGCCAATATCACCTGCCAGCTACGCCAGAACCGCTTGGCGGACACTCCGGAATCACCTGTCGGGCCTGCCAGAACCACATCTCAGACGTGCCAGAACCATGTGCCCGAGATGCCGGAACCACACCCCGAACAGACTGAAACCACCTGCCAGACCCGCCTGAACCACCTGCCGAACACACTGGAACCACCTGCTCGACTCGCCGGAACCACCTACCTGACACGCAAAAACCACCGGCCGGGTATGCCAGAACCACTTGGTGGTCACTCCGGAATCATCTGCCAGACATGCCAGAAGCAGCTCTCAGACACACCAGAACAACCTGCCGGAGACGCCAGAAGCACCTGCTGAGCATGCCTGAGCCACCTGCTCGACTCGCAAGAAACACCTGCCAGACATGCCAAAATCACCTGCCTGCTACACCAGAAGCACCTGGCAGACAAGCCGTAATCACGTGAAGGGCATGCCGTCACAATCTCTCAGACGTCCCAGAACCTCGTGCCACACCCCAGAACACCCTGCCGGACAGACCGGAACCACCTGCCGGACACGCCGGAACCACGGGCGCGACGCGCCGGAACCACCCCCGGACATGCAAAATCACCTGCCGGCTACGCCAGAAACACTTGGCGAACACACCGGAATCACCTGCCGGGCATGTCGGAAGCACCTCTCAGACATGTCAGAACCATGTTCCGGACACGCCGGTACCACCTGCCGAGTATGCCGGAACCACCTGATCCACTCCCGAGGACCACCTGCTGGACACGCCAGAATCACCTGCTGGCTACGCCAGAACCACTCGGCAGAGACTCCGGAATAACCTGCCGGGCATGCCGGAACCACCTCTTAGACATGCCAGAAGGACGTGTCGGACACGCCGGAAACACCTACCGGACAGACCGGAACCACCTGCCAGACATCCCGGAACCACCTGCCGAGCACGCCGGAGCCGCCTGCTCGATAGGCTGGAACGACCTGCCAGACAGGCCAAAATCAACAGCTGGCTATGCGAGAACCATCTGGCGGACAGTCCGGAATCACCTGCCGGGCATGCAGGAACCACCTCTCAGATGTAACGGAACCACGAGCCGGACACGCTGGAACCACGTCCTGGACAGACTGGAACCACCTGCCGAGCACTCCGGAACCACCTGCTCGACTCGCACGACCCACGTGCTGGACACGCCAAAATGAACTTTCGGCTACACCAGAACCACTTACCCGACACTCCAGAATCACCTGCCTGGCATGCCAGAACCACCTCTCACACGTTCCAGAAGCACGTGCCGGACATGCCGGAACGACCTATCGGACAGAACGGAACCACCTGCCAGACACGCAGGAACCACCTGCTGAACACGCCACAGCCACCTGCTCGACTCGCCGGATCCACCGGCCGGACAGGCCAATATCAACTGCTGGCTATGCCAGAACCACCTGGGGGACAGTCCGGAATCACCTGCCAGCCATGGCGGAACCACCTCTCAGACGTACAAGAACCACGTGCCGGACAAGCTGGAAACACTTAATGGACAGACTGGAACCACCTGCCGGCCACGCCTAACCACCTGCCGAGCACGATGGAACCACCTGCCGGACACGCCAAAATCACCTGCGGGGTACACCAGAACCACTTGGAGAACTCTCCGGGATGACCTGCCGGGCATGCTGGAACCACCTCTCAGACGTACCAGAAGCACGTTGCGGACACCCCAGCACCACCTGCCGGACAGACCGCAACCACCTGCCGGACAGGCCGGAACCACCGGCTCGACCCGTCGGAACCACCGCCGGACATGCAAAATCACCTGCCGGCTACGCCAGAACCACTTGGCGAACACTCCGGAATCATCTGCCGGGCATGCCGGAACCACGTCTCAGACAAGCCAGTGACCCCGGAAGCACATGCCGAGCACGCCGGAACCACCTGCTCGACTCGCCAGAACCACCTGCCGGACATGCCAAAATCACCTGCCGGCTACGCCACAACCACTCGGCAGGCACTCCGGTATCAGCTGCCGGGCATGCCGGAACCACCTCTCAGAGGTGCCAGAACCACATGCCGGTGAGACTGGAAGCAACTGCCGAGCTCGCCGGAAACACCTGCTGGACATGCCGGAACCACCTGCCTGACAGTCCAAAATCATATGGGGGCTATGCCAAAAACACTTGGTGGACACTCCAGAATCACCTGGAGGGCATGTCGGAACCACGTCGTGGACAGACTGCAAACACCTGCCGGACACGCCAGAACCACCTTCTCGACTCGCCAGAACCACCTGCCGGACACGCCAAAATCACCTGCCGGCTACGCCACAACCAGTTGGTGAACACTTCGGAATCACCTGCCGCGCTTGCCGGAACCACCTGCCGATCACGCCAAAATCACCTGCCGGCTACGCCAGAACCACTCAGCAGAGACTCCGGAACCACCTCCAGGACAGACCGGAATCACCTGCCGGACACGCCGGAACCACCTGCTCGACTCGCCAGAACCACCTGCCGGACACGCCAAAATCACCTGCCGGCTATGCCAGAACCACTCGGCAGAGACTCCGGAACCACCTCCAGGAAAGACCGGAATCACCTGCCGGACACGCCGGGACCACCTGCTTGACTCGCCAGAACCACCTGCCGGACACGCCAGAATCACCTGCCGGACACGCCAAAATCACCAGCCGGCTACTCCACAACCACTTGTCGGACACTCCAGAATCACCTGCCGGGCATGTTGGAACCACCTCTCAGAGGTGCCAGAACAACATGCTGGAGACTGCGGAAGCACCTGCTGAGAAGGCCGGAAGTTCCTGATCCACTCCACAGAACCACCTGCTGGACACGCCAAAATGACCTGCCGGCTACGCCACAACCAGTTGGTGAACACTTCGGAATCAACTGCCGGGCTTGCTGGAAGCACCTGCTGGTCACGCCAATATCACCTGCCAGCTACGCCAGAACCGCTTGGCGGACACTCCGGAAACACCTGTCGGGCCTGCCAGAACCACATCTCAGACGTGCCAGAACCATGTGCCCGAGATGCCGGAACCACACCCCGAACAGACTGAAACCACCTGCCAGACCCGCCTGAACCACCTGCCGAGCACACTGGAACCACCTGCTCGACTCGCCGGAACCACCTACCTGACACGCAAAAACCACCGGCCGGGTATGCCTGAACCACTTGGTGGTCACTCCGGAATCATCTGCCAGACACGCCAGAAGCAGCTCTCAGACACACCAGAACAACCTGCCGGAGACGCCAGAAGCACCTGCTGAGCATGCCTGAGCCACGTGCTCGACTCGCAAGAAACACCTGCCACACACGCCAAAATCACCTGCCTGCTACACCAGAAGCACTTGGGAGACAAGCCGGAATCACGTGAAGGGCATGCCGTCACAATCTCTCAGACGTGCCAGAACCTCGTGCCGGACACCCCAGAACACCCTGCTGGACAGACCGGAACCACCTGCCGGACACGCCGGAACCACCGGCGCGACTCACCGGAACCACCCTCGGACATGCAAAAACACCTACCGGCTACGCCAGAAACAGTTTGCGAACACACCGGAATCACCTGCCGGGCATGTCGGAAGCACCTCTCAGACATGTCAGAACCACGTGCCAAGGACACCGGAAGCACCTGCCGAGCACGCCGGAACCACCTGCTCGACTCGCCAGAACCACCTGCCGCACACGCCAAAATCACCTGCCAGGTATGCCAGAACCACTTTGTGGACACTCCGAAATCATCTGCCGGACATGACAGAACCAGCTCTCAGACACCCCAGAACCACATGCCGGACACGCCGGAAGCACCTGCTGAGCATGCCTGAGCCACCTGCTCGACTCGCAAGAAACACCTGCCGGACACGCCAAAATCACCTGCCGAGTACGCCAGAACCACTTGGCGGACACTCCGGAATCACAGGTCGGGCATGCTGGAACCACCTCTCAGACTTGCCAGAACCATGTTCCGGACACGCCGGTACCACCTGCCGAGTATGCCGGAACCACCTGATCCACTCCCGAGGACCACCTGCTGGACACGCCAGAATCACCTGCTGGCTACGCCAGAACCACTCAGCAGACACTCCGGAATAACCTGCCGGGCATGCCGGAACCACCTCTTAGACATGCCAGAAGGACGTGTCGGACACGCCGGAAACACCTACCGGACAGACCGGAACCACCTGCCAGACATCCCGGAACCACCTGCCGAGCACGCCGGAGCCGCCTGCTCGATAGGCTGGAACGACCTGCCAGACAGGCCAAAATCAACAGCTGGCTATGCGAGAACCATCAGGCGGACAGTCCGGAATCACCTGCCGGGCATGCAGGAAACACCTTTCCGATGTAACGGAACCACGAGCCGGACACGCTGGAACCACGTCCTGGACAGACTGGAACCACCTGCCGAGCACTCCGGAACCACCAGCTCGACTCGCACGACCCACGTGCTGGACACGCCAAAATGAACTTTCGGCTACACCAGAACCACTTACCCGACACTCCAGAATCACCTGCCTGGCATGCCAGAACCACCTCTCACACGTTCCAGAAGCACGTGCCGGACATGCCGGAACGACCTATCGGACAGAACGGAACCACCTGCCAGACACGCCGGAACCACCTGCTGAACACGCCACAGCCACCTGCTCGACTCGCCGGATCCAACGGCCGGACAGGCCAATATCAACTGCTGGCTATGACAGAACCACCTGGGGGACAGTCCGGAATCACCTGCCAGCCATGGCGGAACCACCTCTCAGACGTACAAGAACCACGTGCCGGACAAGCTGGAAACACTTACTGGACAGACTGCAACCACCTGCCGGCCACGCCTAAACACCTGCCGAGCACGATGGAACCACCTGCCGGACACGCCAAAATCACATGCGGGGTACACCAGAACCACTTGGAGAACTCTCCGGGATGACCTGCCGGGCATGCTGGAACCACCTCTCAGACGTACCAGAAGCACGTGGAGGACACCCCAGCACCACCTGCCGGACAGACCGCAACCACCTGCCGGACAGGCCGGAACCACCGGCTCGACCCGCCGGAACCACCGCCGGACATGCAAAATCACCTGCCGGCTACGCCAGAACCACTTGGCGAACACTCCGGAATCATCTGCCGGGCATGCCGGAACCACCTCTCAGACATGCCAGTGACCCCGGAAGCACGTGCCGAGCACGCCGGAACCACCTGCTCGACTCGCCAGAACCACCTGCCGGACACGCCAAAATCACCTGCCGGCTACGCCACAACCACTCGGCAGGCACTCCGGTATCAGCTGCCGGGCATGCCGGAACCACCTCTCAGAGGTGCCAGAACCACATGCCGGAGAGACTGGAAGCAACTGCCGAACTCGCCGGAAACACCTGCTGGACATGCCGGAACCACCTGCCTGACAGTCCAAAATCATATGCCGGCTATGCCAAAACCACTTGGTGGACACTCCAGAATCACCTGGAGGGCATGCCATAACCACGTCATGGACAGACTGCAAACACCTGGCGGACACGCCAGAACCACCTTCTCGACTCACCAGAACCACCTGCCGGACACGCCAAAATCACCTGCCGGCTACGCCACAACCAGTTGGTGAACACTTCGGAATCACCTGCCGCGCTTGCCGGAACCACCTGCCGTCAAGCCAAAATCACCTGCCGGCTACGCCAGAACCACTCGGCAGAGACTACGGAACCACCTCCAGGACTGACCGGAATCACCTGCCGGACACGCCGGGACCACCTGCTTGACTCGCCAGAACCACCTGCCGGACACGCCAAAATCACCAGCCGGCTACTCCACAAACACTTGTCGGACACTCCAGAATCACCTGCCGGGCATGTTGGAACCACCTCTCAGAGGTGCCACAACAACATGCTGGAGACCGCGGAAGCACCTGCTGAGAATGCCGGAAGTTCCTGATCCACACCACAGAACCACCTGCTGGACACGCCAAAATCACCTGCCGGCTATGCCACAACCAGTTGGTGAACACTTCGGAATCAACTGCCGGGCTTGCTGGAAGCACCTGCCGGTCACGCCAATATCACCTGCCAGCTACGCCAGAACCGCTTGGCGGACACTCCGGAAACACCTGTCGGGCCTGCCAGAACCACATCTCAGACGTGCCAGAACCATGTGCCCGAGATGCCGGAACCACACCCCGAACAGACTGAAACCACCTGCCAGACCCGCCTGAACCACCTGCCGAGCACACTGGAACCACCTGCTCGACTCGCCGGAACCACCTACCTGACACGCAAAAACCACCGGCCGGGTATGCCTGAACCACTTGGTGGTCACTCCGGAATCATCTGCCAGACACGCCAGAAGCAGCTCTCAGACACACCAGAACAACCTGCCGGAGACGCCAGAAGCACCTGCTGAGCATGCCTGAGCCACGTGCTCGACTCGCAAGAAACACCTGCCACACACGCCAAAATCACCTGCCTGCTACACCAGAAGCACTTGGCAGACAAGCCGGAATCACGTGAAGGGCATGCCGTCACAATCTCTCAGACGTGCCAGAACCTCGTGCCGGACACCCCAGAACACCCTGCTGGACAGACCGGAACCACCTGCCGGACACGCCGGAACCTCCGGCGCGACTCACCGGAACCACCCTCGGACATGCAAAATCACCTACCGGCTACGCCAGAAACAGTTTGCGAACACACCGGAATCACCTGCCGGGCATGTCGGAAGCACCTCTCAGACATGTCAGAACCACGTGCCAAGGACACCGGAAGCACCTGCCGAGCACGCCGGAACCACCTGCTCGACTCGCCAGAACCACCTGCCGCACACGCCAAAATCACCTGCCAGGTATGCCAGAACCACTTTGTGGACACTCCGAAATCATCTGCCGGACATGCCAGAACCAGCTCTCAGACACCCCAGAACCACATGCCGGACACGCCGGAAGCACCTGCTGAGCATGCCTGAGCCACCTGCTCGACTCGCAAGAAACACCTGCCGGACACGCCAAAATCACCTGCCGAGTACGCCAGAACCACTTGGCGGACACTCCGGAATCACAGGTCGGGCATGCTGGAACCACCTCTCAGACTTGCCAGAACCATGTTCCGGACACGCCGGTACCACCTGCCGAGTATGCCGGAACCACCTGATCCACTCCCGAGGACCACCTGCTGGACACGCCAGAATCACCTGCTGGCTACGCCAGAACCACTCAGCAGACACTCCGGAATAACCTGCCGGGCATGCCGGAACCACCTCTTAGACATGCCAGAAGGACGTGTCGGACACGCCGGAAACACCTACCGGACAGACCGGAACCACCTGCCAGACATCCCGGAACCACCTGCCGAGCACGCCGGAGCCGCCTGCTCGATAGGCTGGAACGACCTGCCAGACAGGCCAAAATCAACAGCTGGCTATGCGAGAACCATCTGGCGGACAGTCCGGAATCACCTGCCGGGCATGCAGGAAACACCTTTCCGATGTAACGGAACCACGAGCCGGACACGCTGGAACCACGTCCTGGACAGACTGGAACCACCTGCCGAGCACTCCGGAACCACCAGCTCGACTCGCACGACCCACGTGCTGGACACGCCAAAATGAACTTTCGGCTACACCAGAACCACTTACCCGACACTCCAGAATCACCTGCCTGGCATGCCAGAACCACCTCTCACACATTCCAGAAGCACGTGCCGGACATGCCGGAACGACCTATCGGACAGAACGGAACCACCTGCCAGACACGCCGGAACCACCTGCTGAACACGCCACAGCCACCTGCTCGACTCGCCGGATCCAACGGCCGGACAGGCCAATATCAACTGCTGGCTATGACAGAACCACCTGGGGGACAGTCCGGAATCACCTGCCAGCCATGGCGGAACCACCTCTCAGACGTACAAGAACCACGTGCCGGACAAGCTGGAAAGACTTACTGGACAGACTGCAACCACCTGCCGGCCACGCCTAAACACCTGCCGAGCACGATGGAACCACCTGCCGGACACGCCAAAATCACCTGCGGGGTACACCAGAACCACTTGGAGAACTCTCCGGGATGACCTGCCGGGCATGCTGGAACCACCTCTCAGACGTACCAGAAGCACGTGGCGGACACCCCAGCACAACCTGCGGGACAGACAGCAACCACCTGCCGGACAGGCCGGAACCACCGGCTCGACCCGCCGGAACCACCGCCGGACATGCAAAATCACCTGCCGGCTACGCCAGAACCACTTGGCGAACACTCCGGAATCATCTGCCGGGCATGCCGGAACCACCTCTCAGACATGCCAGTGACCCCGGAAGCACGTGCCGAGCACGCCGGAACCACCTGCTCGACTCGCCAGAACCACCTGCCAGACAGGCCAAAATCAACAGCTGGCTATGCTAGAACCACCTGGCGGACAGTCCAAAATCACCTGCCTGGCATGCAGGAACCACCTCTCAGACGTACGGGACTGACCGGAACCACCTGCCTGAAATGCCGGACAATCTGGAAACACGTACTGGACAGACTGGAACCACCTGCCGGCCACGCCTGAACCACCTGACGAGCACGACAGAACCACCTGCCGGACACGCCAAAATCACCTGCGGGCTACTCCACAACCACTTGGCGGACTCTCCGGGATGACCTGCCGGGCATGCTGGAACCACCTCTCAGACGTGCCAGAACCATGTGGCAGAGAGTCCGGAATCACCTGTTGGGCATGTGGAACCACCTCTGAGACGTACAAGAACCACCTGCCGGACACGCCAAAATCACCTGCCGGCTACGCCAGAACCACTTGGCGGAGACTCTGGAATCACCTGCCGGGCATGCCAGCACAACCTCTCAGAAGTGCCAGAAGCACGTGCCGGACAGGCCGGAACCATCTCCCGGACAGACTGGAACCACAGGAAACACTCGCCGGAACCACCTGCTTGACTCACCGGTCCCACCTGCAGGACACACCAAAATCACCTGCCCGCTACACCAGAACCACTTGGGGCACAAGCCGGAATCACGTGAAGGGCATGCCGGCACAACCTCACAGACGTGCCAGAACCTCCTGCCGGACACCTCAGAACCACCTGCCAGACAGACTGCAACCACGTGCCGGACACGCGGGAACCACCGGCTCGACCCGCCGGAACCACTGCCAGACATGCAAAATCACCTGCCGGCTACACCAGAACCACTTGGCAAACACTCCGGAATCACCTGCCGGGCATGCCGGAACCACCTCTCAGACATGCCAGAACCACGTGCCAATGACACCAGAAGCACCTGCCGAGCATGCCGGAACCACCTGCTCGACTCGCCAGAACCACCTGCCAGTCATGCAAAAATCACCTGCCGGCTTCGCCACAACCAGTTGGTGAACACTTCCCCATCACCTGCCGGGCTTGCTGGAACCACCTGCCGGTCATGTCAAAATCACCTGCCAACTACGCCAGAACCACTTGTCGACACTGCGGAAACACCTGTCGGGCCGGCCAGAACTACATCTCAGACGTGCCAGAACCTTGTGCGTGTGATGCCGGAACCACACCCCGAACAGACGGAGACCACCTGCCAGACCCGCCTGAACCACCTGCCGAGCACGCCGGAGCCACCTGTTCGACTCACCGGATGCACCTGCCAGACAGGCCAAAATCAACAGCTGGCTATGCGAGAACCATCTGGCGGACAGTCCGGAATCACCTGCCGGGCATGCAGGAACCACCTCTCAGATGTAACGGAACCACGAGCCGGACACGCTGGAACCACGTCCTGGACAGACTGGAACCACCTGCCGAGCACTCCGGAACCACCTGCTCGACTCGCACGACCCACGTGCTGGACACGCCAAAATGAACTTTCGGCTACACCAGAACCACTTACCCGACACTCCAGAATCACCTGCCTGGCATGCCAGAACCACCTCTCACACGTTCCAGAAGCACGTGCCGGACATGCCGGAACGACCGATCGGACAGAACGGAACCACCTGCCAGACACGCCGGAACCACCTGCTGAACACGCCACAGCCACCTGCTCGACTCGCCGGATCCACCGGCCGGACAGGCCAATATCAACTGCTGGCTATGCCAGAACCACCTGGGGGACAGTCCGGAATCACCTGCCAGCCATGGCGGAACCACCTCTCAGACGTACAAGAACCACGTGCCGGACAAGCTGGAAACACTTACTGGACAGACTGGAACCACCTGCCGGCCACGCCTGAACCACCTGCCGAGCACGATGGAACCACCTGCCGGACACGCCAAAATCACATGCGGGGTACACCAGAACCACTTGGAGAACTCTCCGGGATGACCTGCCGGGCATGCTTGAACCACCTCACAGACGTACCAGAAGCACGTTGCTTACTCTCCAGCACCACCTGCCGGACAGACCGCAACCACCTGCCGGACACGCCAGAACCACCGGCTCGACCCGCCGGAACCACCGCCGGACATGCAAAATCACCTGCCGGCTACGCCAGAACCACTTGGCGAACACTCCGGAATCACCTGCCGGGCATGCCGGAACCACCTCTCAGACATGCCAGAACCACGTGCCAATGACCCCGGAAGCACCTGCCGAGCACGCCGGAACCACCTGCTCGACTCGCCAGAACCACCTGCCGGACACGCCAAAATCACCTGCCGGCTACGCCACAACCACTCGGCAGGCACTCCGGTATCAGCTGCCGAGCATGCCGGAACCACCTCTCAGAGGTGCCAGAACCACATGCCGGAGAGACTGGAAGCAACTGCCGAACTCGCCGGAAACACCTGCTGGACATGCCGGAACCACCTGCCTGACAGTCCAAAATCATATGCCGGCTATGCCAAAACCACTTGGTGGACACTGCAGAATCACCTGTAGGGCATGCCGGAACCACGTCATGGACAGACTGCAAACACCTGCCGGACACGCCAGAACCACCTTCTCGACTCGCCAGAACCACCTGCCGGTCACGCCAAAATCACCTGCCGGCTACGCCACAACCAGTTGGTGAACACTTCGGAATCACCTGCCACGCTTGCCGGAACCACCTGCCAGTCATGCCAAAATCACCTGCCGGCTACGCCAGAACCACTCGGCAGAGACTCCGGAACCACCTCCAGGACAGACCGGAATCACCTGCCGGACACGCCGGAACCACCTGCTCGACTCGCCGGAACCACCTGCCGGACACGCAAAAATCACCTGCTGGCTACGCCAGAACCACTCGGCAGACACTCCGGAATAAGCTGCCGGGTATGCCGGAACCACCTCTTAGACATGCCAGAAGGACGTGTCGGACACGCCGGAAACACCTACCGGACAGACCGGAACCACCTGCAAGACATCCCGGAACCACTTGCCGAGCACGCCGGAGCCGCCTGCTCGATAGGCCGGAACCACCTGCCAGACAGGCCAAAATCAACAGCTGGCTATGCTAGAACCACCTGGCGTACAGTCCAAAATCACCTGCCTGGCATGCAGGAACCACCTCTCAGACGTAACAGAACCACGTTCCGGACACACTGGAACCACATCCTGGACAGACTGGAACCACCTGCCGAGCTCGACGGAACCACCTGCTCGACTGGCCGGACAATAGTGTAGGACACGCCAAAAGGAACTGCCGGCTACACCAGAACCACTTAACCGACACTCCAGAATCACCTGCCTGGCATGCCAGAACCACCTCTCAGACGTGCCAGAATCACGTGCCGAACATGCCGGGACGACCTACGGGACAGACCGGAACCACCTGCCTGACATGCCGGAACCACCTGCCGAGGACGCCAGAGCCACCTGCTCCCCTTGCCGGAACCACCTGCCAGACAGGCCAAAATCAACAGCTGGCTGTGCGAGAAGCACCTGGGGGACAGTCCGGAATCACCTGCCAGCCATGGCGAAACCACCTCTCAGACGTACCAGAATCACGTGCCGGACAATCTGGAAACACGTACTGGACAGACTGGAACCACCTGCCGGCCAAGCCTGAACCACCTGCCGAGCACGACGGAACCACCTGCCGGACACGCCAAAATCACCTGCCGGCTACGCCAGAACCACTCGGCAGAGACTCCGGAACCACCTCCAGGACAGACCGGAATCACCTGCCGGACACGCCGGGACCACCTGCTTGACTCGCCAGAACCACCTGCCGGACACGCCAAAATCACCTGCCGGCTACTCCACAACCACTTGTCGGACACTCCAGAATCACCTGCCGGGCATGTTGGAACCACCTCCCAGAGGTGCCACAACAACATGCTGGAGACTGCGGAAGCACCTGCTGAGAATGCCGGAAGTTCCTGATCCACTCCACAGAACCACCTGCTGGACACGCCAAAATCACCTGCCGGCTACGCCACAACCAGTTGGTGAACACTTCGGAATCAACTGCCGGGCTTGCTGGAAGCACCTGCAGGTCACGCCAATATCACCTGCCAGCTACGCCAGAACCGCTTGGCGGACACTCCGGAAACACCTGTCGGGCCTGCCAGAACCACATCTCAGACGTGCCAGAACCATGTGCCCGAGATGCCGGAACCACACCCCGAACAGACTGAAACCACCTGCCAGACCCGCCTGAACCACCTGCCGAGCACACTGGAACCACCTGCTCGACTCGCCGGAACCACCTACCTGACACGCAAAAACCACCGGCCGGGTATGCCAGAACCACTTGGTGGTCACTCCGGAATCATCTGCCAGACATGCCAGAAGCAGCTCTCAGACACACCAGAACAACCTGCCGGAGACGCCAGAAGCACCTGCTGAGCATGCCTGAGCCGCCTGCTCGACTCGCAAGAAACACCTGCCAGACACGCCAAAATCACCTGCCTGCTACACCAGAAGCACTTGGCAGACAAGCCGGAATCACGTGAAGGGCATGCAGTCACAATCTCTCAGACGTGCCAGAATCTCGTGCCGGACACCTCAGAACACCCTGCCGGACAGACCGGAACCACCTGCCGGACACGCCGGAACCACCGGCGCGACTCGCCGCAACCACCCCCGGACATGCAAAATCACCTGCCGGCTATGCCAGAAACACTTGGCGGACACTCCGGAATCACCTGCGGGGCATGCCAGCACAACCTCTCAGAAGTGCCAGAAGCACGTGCCGGACAGGCCGGAACCATATCCCGGACAGACTGGAACCACAGGAAACACTCGCCGGAACCACCTGCTTGACTCACCCGTCCCACCTGCAGGACACACCAAAATCACCTGCCCGCTACACCAGAACCACTTGGTGGACAAGCCAGAATCACGTGAAGGGCATGCCGGCACAACCTCACAGACGTGCCAGAACCTCCTGCCGGACACCTCAGAACCACCTGCCAGACAGACTGCAACCACCTGCCGGACACGCGGGAACCACAGGCTCGACCCGCCGGAACCACTGCCAGACATGCAAAATCACCTGCCGGCTACACCAGAACCACTTGGCAAACACTCTGGAATCACCTGCCGGGCATGCCGGAACCACCTCTCAGACATGCCGGAACCACGTGCCAATGACACCAGAAGCACCTGCCGAGCATGCCGGAACCACCTGCTCGACTCGCCAGAACCACCTGCCAGTCATGCAAAAATCACCTGCCGGCTTCGCCACAACCAGTTGGTGAACACTTCCCCATCACCTGCCGGGCTTGCTGGAACCACCTGCCGGTCATGTCAAAATCACCTGCCAACTACGCCAGAACCACTTGTCGACACTGCGGAAACACCTGTCGGGCCGGCCAGAACTACATCTCAGACGTGCCAGAACCTTGTGCGTGTGATGCCGGAACCACACCCCGAACAGACGGAGACCACCTGCCAGACCCGCCTGAACCACCTGCCGAGCACGCCGGAGCCACCTGTTCGACTCACCGGAAGCACCTGCCAGACAGGCCAAAATCAACAGCTGGCTATGAGAGAACCATCTGGCGGACAGTCCAGAATCACCTGCCGGGCATGCAGGAACCACCTCTCAGATGTAACGGAACCACGAGCCGGAAACGCTGGAACCACGTCCTGGACAGACTGGAACCACCTGCCGAGCACTCCGGAACCACCTGCTCGACTCGCACGACCCACGTTCTGGACACGCCAAAATGAACTTTCGGCTACACCAGAACCACTTACCCGACACTCCAGAATCACCTGCCTGGCATGCCAGAACCACCTCTCACACGTTCCAGAAGCACGTGCCGGACATGCCGGAACAACATATCGGACAGAACGGAACCACCTGCCAGACACGCCGGAACCACCTGCTGAACACGCCACAGCCACCTGCTCGACTCGCCGGATCCACCGGCCGGACAGGCCAATATCAACTGCTGGCTATGCCAGAACCACCTGGGGGACAGTCCGGAATCACCTGCCAGCCATGGCGGAACCACCTCTCAGACGTACAAGAACCACGTGCCGGACAAGCTGGAAACACTTACTGGACAGACTGGAGCCACCTGCCGGCCATGCCTGAACCACCTGCTGAGCACGACGGAACCACCTGCCGGACACGCCAAAATCACCTGCGGGCTACACCAGAACCACTTGGAGAACTCGCCGGGATGACCTGCCGGGCATGCCGGAACCACCTCTCAGACGTACCAGAAGCACGTGGCGGACACCCCAGCACCACCTGCCGGACAGACCGCAACCACCTGCCGGACAGGCCGGAACCACCGGCTCGACCCGCCGGAACCACTGCCGGACATGCAAAATCACCTGCCGGCTACGCCAGAACCACTTGGCGAACACTCCGGAATCACCTGCCGGGCATGCCGGAACCACCTCTCAGACATGCCAGAACCACGTGCCAATGACCCCGGAAGCACCTGCCGAGCACGCCGGAACCACCTGCTCGACTCGCCAGAACCACCTGCCGGACACGCCAAAATCACCTGCCGGCTACGCCACAACCACTCGGCAGGCACTCCAGTATCAGCTGCCGGGCATGCCGGAACCACCTCTCAGAGGTGCCAGAACCACATGCCGGAGAGACTAGAAGCAACTGCCGAGCTCGCCGGAAACACCTGCTGGACATGCCGGAACCACCTGCCTGACAGTCCAAAATCATATGCCGGCTATTCCAAAACCACTTGGTGGACACTCCAGAATCACCTGGAGGGCATGCCGGAACCACGTCATGGACAGACTGCAAACACCTGCCGGACACGCCAGAACCACCTTCTCGACTCGCCAGAACCACCTGCCGGACACGCCAAAATCACCTGCCGGCTACGCCACAACCAGTTGGTGAACACTTTGGAATCACCTGCCGCGCTTGCCGGAACCACCTGCCGGTCACGCCAAAATCAGCTGCCGGCTACGCCAGAACCACTCAGTTGAGACTCCGGAACCACCTCCAGGACAGACCGGAATCACCTGCCGGACACGCCGGAACCACCTGCTCGACTCGCCAGAACCACCTGCCGGACGCGCCAAAATCACCTGCCGGCTACGCCAGAACCACTCTGCAGAGACTCCGGAAGCACCTCCAGGAAAGACCGGAATCACCTGCCAGACACGCCGGAACCACCTGCTCGACTCGCCAGAACCACCTGCCGCACACGCCAAAATCACCTGCCAGGTATGCCAGAACCACTTTGTGGACACTCCGAAATCATCTGCCGGACATGCCAGAACCAGCTCTCAGACACCCCAGAACCACATGCCGGACACGCCGGAAGCACCTGCTGAGCATGCCTGAGCCACCTGCTCGACTCGCAAGAAACACCTGCCGGACACGCCAAAATCACCTGCCGAGTACGCCAGAACCACTTGGCGGACACTCCGGAATCACAGGTCGGGCATGCCGGAACCACCTCTCAGACTTGCCAGAACCATGTTCCGGACACGCCGGTACCACCTGCCGAGTATGCCGGAACCACCTGATCCACTCCCGAGGACCACCTGCTGGACACGCCAGAATCACCTGCTTGCTATGCCCGAACCACTCGGCAGACACTCCGGAATAACCTGCCGGGCATGCCGGAACCACCTCTTAGACATGCCAGAAGGACGTGTCGGACACGCAGGAAACACCTACCGGACAGACCGGAACCACCTGCCAGACATCCCGGAACCACCTGCCGAGCACGCCGGAGCCGCCAGCTCGATAGGCTGGAACCACCTGCCAGACAGGCCAAAATCAACAGCTGGCTATGCGAGAACCATCTGGCGGACAGTCCGGAATCACCTGCCGGGCATGCAGGAACGACCTCTCAGATGTAACGGAACCACGAGCCGGACACGCTGGAACCACGTCTGGGCAGTCTGGAACCACCTACCGAGCACTCTGGAACCACCTGCTCGACTCGCACGACCCACGTGCTGGACACGCCAAAATGAACTTTCGGCTACACCAGAACCACTTACCCGACACTCCAGAATCACCTGCCTGGGATGCCAGAACCACCTCTCACACGTTCCAGAAGCACGTGCCGGACATGCCGGAACGACCTATCGGACAGAACGGAACCACCTGCCAGACACGCCGGAACCACCTGCTGAACACGCCACAGCCACCTGCTCGACTCGCCGGATCCACCGGCCGGACAGGCCAATATCAACTGCTGGCTATGCCAGAACCACCTGGGGGACAGTCCGGAATCACCTGCCAGCCATGGCGGAACCACCTCTCAGACGTACAAGAACCACGTGCCGGACAAGCTGGAAACACTTACTGGACAGACTGGAACCACCTGCCGGCCACGCCTGAACCACCTGCCGAGCACGACGGAACCACCTGCCGGACACGCCAAAATCACCTGCGGGGTACACCAGAACCACTTGGAGAACTCTGCGGGATGACCTGCCGGGCATGCTGGAACCACCTCTCGGACGTACCAGAAGCACGTGGCGGACACCCCAGCACCACCTGCCGGACAGACCGCAACCACATGCCGAACAGACCGCAACCATCGGCTCGACACGCCGGAACCACCGCCGGACATGCAAAATCACCTGCCAGCTACGCCAGAACCACTTGGCGAACACTCCGGAATCACCTGCCGGGCATGCCGGAACCACCTCTCAGACATGCCAGAACCACGTGCCAATGACCCCGGAAGCACCTGCCGAGCACGCCGGAACCACCTGCTCGACTCGCCAGAACCACCTGCCGGACACGCCAAAATCACCTGCCGGCTACGCCAAAACCACTCGGCAGGCACTCCGGTATCAGCTGCCGGGCATGCCGGAACCACCTCTCAGAGGTGCCAGAACCACATGCCGGAGAGACTGGAAGCAACTGCCGAGCTCGCCGGAAACACCTGCTGGACATGCCGGAACCACCTGCCTGACAGTCCAAAATCATATGCCGGCTATTCCAAAACCACTTGGTGGACACTCCAGAATCACCTGGAGGGCATGCCGGAACCACGTCATGGACAGACTGCAAACACCTGCCGGACACGGCAGAACCACCTTCTCGACTCGCCAGAACCACCTGCCGGACACGCCAAAATCACCTGCCGGCTACGCCACAACCAGTTGGTGAACACTTCGGAATCACCTGCCGCGCTTGCCGGAACCACCTGCCGGTCACGCCAAAATCACCTGCCGGCTACGCCAGAACCACTCGGCAGAGACTCCGGAACCACCTCCAGGACTGACCGGAATCAACTGCCGGACACGCCGGGACCACCTGCTTGACTCGCCAGAACCACCTGCCGGACACGCCAAAATCACCAGCCGGCTACTCCACAACCACTTGTCGGACACTCCAGAATCACCTGCCGGGCATGTTGGAACCACCTCTCAGAGGTGCCACAACAACATGCTGGAGACTGCGGAAGCACCTGCTGAGAAGGCCGGAAGTTCCTGATCCACTCCACAGAACCACCTGCTGGACACGCCAAAACCACCTGCCGGCTACGCCACAACCATTTGGTGAACACTTCGGAATCAACTGCCGGGCTTGCTGGAAGCACCTGCCGGTCACGCCAATATCAACTGCCAGCTACGCCAGAACCGCTTTGCGGACACTCCGGAAACACCTGTCGGGCCTGCCAGAACCACATCTCAGACGTGCCAGAACCATGTGCCCGAGATGCCGGAACCACACCCCGAACAGACTGAAACCACCTGCCAGACCCGCCTGAACCACCTGCCGAGCACACTGGAACCACCTGCTCGACTCGCCGGAACCACCTACCTGACACGCAAAAACCACCGGCCGGGTATGCCAGAACCACTTGGTGGTCACTCCGGAATCATCTGCCAGACATGCCAGAAGCAGCTCTCAGACACACCAGAACAACCTGCCGGAGACGCCAGAAGCACCTGCTGAGCATGCCTGAGCCACCTGCTCGACTCGCAAGAAACACCTGCCAGACACGCCAAAATCACCTGCGTGCTACACCAGAAGCACTTGGCAGACAAGCCGGAATCACGTGAAGGGCATGCAGTCACAATCTCTCAGACGTGCCAGAACCTCGTGCCGGACACCTCAGAACACCCTGCCGGACAGACCGGAACCACCTGCCGGACATGCCGGAACCACCGGCGCGACTCGCCGCAACCACCCCCGGACATGCAAAATCACCTGCCGGCTATGCCAGAAACACTTGGCGGACACTCCGGAATCACCTGCGGGGCATGCCAGCACAACCTCTCAGAAGTGCCAGAAGCACGTGCCGGACAGGCCGGAACCATATCCCGGACAGACTGGAACCACAGGAAACACTCGCCGGAACCACCTGCTTGACTCACCCGTCCCACCTGCAGGACACACCAAAATCACCTGCCCGCTACACCAGAACCACTTGGTGGACAAGCCAGAATCACGTGAAGGGCATGCCGGCACAACCTCACAGACGTGCCAGAACCTCCTGCCGGACACCTCAGAACCACCTGCCAGACAGACTGCAACCACCTGCCGGACACGCGGGAACCACAGGCTCGACCCGCCGGAACCACTGCCAGACATGCAAAATCACCTGCCGGCTACACCAGAACCACTTGGCAAACACTCTGGAATCACCTGCCGGGCATGCCGGAACCACCTCTCAGACATGCCAGAACCACGTGCCAATGACACCAGAAGCACCTGCCGAGCATGCCGGAACCACCTGCTCGACTCGCCAGAACCACCTGCCAGTCATGCAAAAATCACCTGCCGGCTTCGCCACAACCAGTTGGTGAACACTTCCCCATCACCTGCCGGGCTTGCTTCAACCACCTGCCGGTCATGTCAAAATCACCTGCCAACTACGCCAGAACCACTTGTCGACACTGCGGAAACACCTGTCGGGCCGGCCAGAACTACATCTCAGACGTGCCAGAACCTTGTGCGTGTGATGCCGGAACCACACCCCGAACAGACGGAGACCACCTGCCAGACCCGCCTGAACCACCTGCCGAGCACGCCGGAGCCACCTGTTCGACTCACCGGAAGCACCTGCCAGACAGGCCAAAATCAACAGCTGGCTATGAGAGAACCATCTGGCGGACAGTCCAGAATCACCTGCCGGGCATGCAGGAACCACCTCTCAGATGTAACGGAACCACGAGCCGGAAACGCTGGAACCACGTCCTGGACAGACTGGAACCACCTGCCGAGCACTCCGGAACCACCTGCTCGACTCGCACGACCCACGTGCTGGACACGCCAAAATGAACTTTCGGCTACACCAGAACCACTTACCCGACACTCCAGAATCACCTGCCTGGCATGCCAGAACCACCTCTCACACGTTCCAGAAGCACGTGCCGGACATGCCGGAACAACATATCGGACAGAACGGAACCACCTGCCAGACACGCCGTAACCACCTGCTGAACACGCCACAGCCACCTGCTCGACTCGCCGGATCCACCGGCCGGACAGGCCAATATCAACTGCTGGCTATGCCAGAACCACCTGGGGGACAGTCCGGAATCACCTGCCAGCCATGGCGGAACCACCTCTCAGACGTACAAGAACCACGTGCCGGACAAGCTGGAAACACTTACTGGACAGACTGGAGCCACCTGCCGGCCATGCCTGAACCACCTGCTGAGCACGACGGAACCACCTGCCGGACACGCCAAAATCACCTGCGGGCTACACCAGAACCACTTGGAGAACTCGCTGGGATGACCTGCCGGGCATGCCGGAACCACCTCTCAGACGTACCAGAAGCACGTGGCGGACACCCCAGCACCACCTGCCGGACAGACCGCAACCACCTGCCGGACAGGCCGGAACCACCGGCTCGACCCGCCGGAACCACTGCCGGACATGCAAAATCACCTGCCGGCTACGCCAGAACCACTTGGCGAACACTCCGGAATCACCTGCCGGGCATGCCGGAACCACCTCTCAGACATGCCAGAACCACGTGCCAATGACCCCGGAAGCACCTGCCGAGCACGCCGGAACCACCTGCTCGACTCGCCAGAACCACCTGCCGGACACGCCAAAATCACCTGCCGGCTACGCCACAACCACTCGGCAGGCACTCCAGTATCAGCTGCCGGGCATGCCGGAACCACCTCTCAGAGGTGCCAGAACCACATGCCGGAGAGACTGGAAGCAACTGCCGAGCTCGCCGGAAACACCTGCTGGACATGCCGGAACCACCTGCCTGACAGTCCAAAATCATATGCCGGCTATTCCAAAACCACTTGGTGGACACTCCAGAATCACCTGGAGGGCATGCCGGAACCACGTCATGGACAGACTGCAAACACCTGCCGGACACGCCAGAACCACCTTCTCGACTCGCCAGAACCACCTGCCGGACACGCCAAAATCACCTGCCGGCTACGCCACAACCAGTTGGTGAACACTTTGGAATCACCTGCCGCGCTTGCCGGAACCACCTGCCGGTCACGCCAAAATCAGCTGCCGGCTACGCCAGAACCACTCAGCAGAGACTCCGGAACCACCTCCAGGACAGACCGGAATCACCTGCCGGACACGCCGGAACCACCTGCTCGACTCGCCAGAACCACCTGCCGGACGCGCCAAAATCACCTGCCGGCTACGCCAGAACCACTCTGCAGAGACTCCGGAAGCACCTCCAGGAAAGACCGGAATCACCTGCCAGACACGCCGGAACCACCTGCTCGACTCGCCAGAACCACCTGCCGCACACGCCAAAATCACCTGCCAGGTATGCCAGAACCACTTTGTGGACACTCCGAAATCATCTGCCGGACATGCCAGAACCAGCTCTCAGACACCCCAGAACCACATGCCGGACACGCCGGAAGCACCTGCTGAGCATGCCTGAGCCACCTGCTCGACTCGCAAGAAACACCTGCCGGACACGCCAAAATCACCTGCCGAGTACGCCAGAACCACTTGGCGGACACTCCGGAATCACAGGTCGGGCATGCCGGAACCACCTCTCAGACTTGCCAGAACCATGTTCCGGACACGCCGGTACCACCTGCCGAGTATGCCGGAACCACCTGATCCACTCCCGAGGACCACCTGCTGGACACGCCAGAATCACCTGCTTGCTATGCCCGAACCACTCGGCAGACACTCCGGAATAACCTGCCGGGCATGCCGGAACCACCTCTTAGACATGCCAGAAGGACGTGTCGGACACGCAGGAAACACCTACCGGACAGACCGGAACCACCTGCCAGACATCCCGGAACCACCTGCCGAGCACGCCGGAGCCGCCAGCTCGATAGGCTGGAACCACCTGCCAGACAGGCCAAAATCAACAGCTGGCTATGCGAGAACCATCTGGCGGACAGTCCGGAATCACCTGCCGGGCATGCAGGAACGACCTCTCAGATGTAACGGAACCACGAGCCGGACACGCTGGAACCACGTCTGGGCAGTCTGGAACCACCTACCGAGCACTCTGGAACCACCTGCTCGACTCGCACGACCCACGTGCTGGACACGCCAAAATGAACTTTCGGCTACACCAGAACCACTTACCCGACACTCCAGAATCACCTGCCTGGGATGCCAGAACCACCTCTCACACGTTCCAGAAGCACGTGCCGGACATGCCGGAACGACCTATCGGACAGAACGGAACCACCTGCCAGACACGCCGGAACCACCTGCTGAACATGCCACAGCCACCTGCTCGACTCGCCGGATCCACCGGCCGGACAGGCCAATATCAACTGCTGGCTATGCCAGAACCACCTGGGGGACAGTCCGGAATCACCTGCCAGCCATGGCGGAACCACCTCTCAGACGTACAAGAACCACGTGCCGGACAAGCTGGAAACACTTACTGGACAGACTGGAACCACCTGCCGGCCACGCCTGAACCACCTGCCGAGCACGACGGAACCACCTGCCGGACACGCCAAAATCACCTGCGGGGTACACCAGAACCACTTGGAGAACTCTGCGGGATGACCTGCCGGGCATGCTGGAACCACCTCTCGGACGTACCAGAAGCACGTGGCGGACACCCCAGCACCACCTGCCGGACAGACCGCAACCACATGCCGAACAGACTGCAACCATCGGCTCGACACGCCGGAACCACCGCCGGACATGCAAAATCACCTGCCAGCTACGCCAGAACCACTTGGCGAACACTCCGGAATCACCTGCCGGGCATGCCGGAACCACCTCTCAGACATGCCAGAACCACGTGCCAATGACCCCGGAAGCACCTGCCAAGCACGCCGGAACCACCTGCTCGACTCGCCAGAACCACCTGCCGGACACGCCAAAATCACCTGCCGGCTACGCCACAACCACTCGGCAGGCACTCCGGTATCAGCTGCCGGGCATGCCGGAAACACCTCTCAGAGGTGCCAGAACCACATGCCGGAGAGACTGGAAGCAACTGCCGAGCTCGCCGGAAACACCTGCTGGACATGCCGGAACCACCTGCCTGACAGTCCAAAATCATATGCCGGCTATTCCAAAACCACTTGGTGGACACTCCAGAATCACCTGGAGGGCATGCCGGAACCACGTCATGGACAGACTGCAAACACCTGCCGGACACGGCAGAACCACCTTCTCGACTCGCCAGAACCACCTGCCGGACACGCCAAAATCACCTGCCGGCTACGCCACAACCAGTTGGTGAACACTTCGGAATCACCTGCCGCGCTTGCCGGAACCACCTGCCGGTCACGCCAAAATCACCTGCCGGCTACGCCAGAACCACTCGGCAGAGACTCCGGAACCACCTCCAGGACTGACCGGAATCAACTGCCGGACACGCCGGGACCACCTGCTTGACTCGCCAGAACCACCTGCCGGACACGCCAAAATCACCAGCCGGCTACTCCACAACCACTTGTCGGACACTCCAGAATCACCTGCCGGGCATGTTGGAACCACCTCTCAGAGGTGCCACAACAACATGCTGGAGACTGCGGAAGCACCTGCTGAGAAGGCCGGAAGTTCCTGATCCACTCCACAGAACCACCTGCTGGACACGCCAAAACCACCTGCCGGCTACGCCACAACCATTTGGTGAACACTTCGGAATCAACTGCCGGGCTTGCTGGAAGCACCTGCCGGTCACGCCAATATCAACTGCCAGCTACGCCAGAACCGCTTTGCGGACACTCCGGAAACACCTGTCGGGCCTGCCAGAACCACATCTCAGACGTGCCAGAACCATGTGCCCGAGATGCCGGAACCACACCCCGAACAGACTGAAACCACCTGCCAGACCCGCCTGAACCACCTGCCGAGCACACTGGAACCACCTGCTCGACTCGCCGGAACCACCTACCTGACACGCAAAAACCACCGGCCGGGTATGCCAGAACCACTTGGTGGTCACTCAGCAATCATCTGCCAGACATGCCAGAAGCAGCTCTCAGACACACCAGAACAACCCGCCGGAGACGCCAGAAGCACCTGCTGAGCATGCCTGAGCCACGTGCTCGACTCGCAAGAAACACCTGCCAGACACGCCAAAATCACCTGCCTGCTACACCAGAAGCACTTGGCAGACAAGCCGGAATCACGTGAAGGGCATGCCGTCACAATCTCTCAGACGTGCCAGAACCTCGTGCCGGACACCCCAGAACACCCTGCCGGACAGACCGGAACCACCTGCCGGACAGGCCGGAACCACAGGCGCGACTCGCCGGAACCACCCCCGGACATGCAAAAACACCTGCCGGCTACGCCAGAAACACTTGGCGAACACACCGGAATCACCTGCCGGGCATGTCGGAAGCACCTCTCAGACATGTCAGAACCACGTGCCAAGGACACCGGAAGCACCTGCCGAGCACGCCGGAACCACCTGCTCGACTCGCCAGAACCACCTGCCGCACACGCCAAAATCACCTGCCAGGTATGCCAGAACCACTTTGTGGACACTCCGAAATCATCTGCCGGACATGCCAGAACCAGCTCTCAGACACACCAGAACCACGTGCCGGACACGCCGGAAGCACCTGCTGAGCATGCCTGAGCCACCTGCTCGACTCGCAAGAAAAACCTGCTGGACACGCCAAAATCACCTGCCGAGTACGCCAGAACCACTAGGCGGACACTCCGGAATCACAGGTCGGGCATGCCGGAACCACCTCTCAGACTTGCCAGAACCATGTTTCGGACACGCCGGTACCACCTGCCGAGTATGCCGGAACCACCTGATCCACTCCCGAGGCCCACCTGCTGGACACGCCAAAATCACCTGCTGGCTACGCCAGAACCACTCGGCAGACACTCCGGAATAACCTGCCGGGCATGCCGGTACCACCTCTTAGACATGCCAGAAGGACGTGTCGGACACGCCGGAAACACCTACCGGACAGACCGGAACCACCTGCCAGACATCCCGGAACCACTTGCCGAGCACGCCGGAGCCGCCTGCTCGATAGGCCGGAACCACCTGCCAGACAGGCCAAAATCAACAGCTGGCTATGCTAGAACCACCAGGCGGACAGTCCAAAATCACCTGCCTGGCATGCAGGAACCACCTCTCAGACGTAACAGAACCACGTTCCGGACACGCTGGAACCACATCCTGGACAGACTGGAACCACTTGCCGAGCTCACTGAAACCACCTGCTCGAATGGCAGGACAATCGTGCCGGACACGCCAAAAGGAACTGCCGGCTACACCAGAACCACTTAACCGACACTCCAGAATCACCTGCCTGGCATGCCAGCACCACCTCTCAGACGTGCCAGAAGCACGTGCCGGACATGCCGGAACGACCTACGGGACAGACCGGAACCACCTGCCTGACATGCCGGAACCACCTGCCGAGCACGCCAGAGCCACCTGCTCCCCTTGCCGGAACCACCTGCCAGACAGGCCAAAATCAACAGCTGGCTGTGCGAGAACCACCTGGGGGACAGTCCGGAATCACCTGCCAGCCATGGCGGAACCACCTCTCAGACGTACCAGAACCACGTGCCGGACAATCCGGAAACACGTACTGGACAGACTGGAACCACCTGACGGCCACGCCTGAACCACCTGCCGAGAAGGACGGAACCACCTGCCGGACACGCCAAAATCACCTGTGGGCTACTCCACAACCACTTGGAGGACTCTCCGGGATGACCTGCCGGGCATGCTGTAAACACCTCTCAGACGCGCCAGAACCATGTGGCAGAGAGTCCGGAATCACCTGTTGGGCATGTGGAACCACCTCTGAGACGTACCAGAACCACCTGCCGGACACGCCAAAATCACCTGCCGGCTACGCCAGAACCACTTGGCGGACACTCCGGAATCACCTGCCGGGCATGCCACCACAACCTCTCAGAAGTGCCAGAAGCACGTGCCGGACAGGCCGGAACCATCTCCCGGACAGACTGGAACCACAGGAAACACTCGCCGGAACCACCTGCTTGACTCACCGGTCCCACCTGCAGGACACACCAAAATCACCTGCCCGCTACACCAGAACCACTTGGGGCACAAGCCGGAATGACGTGAATGGCATGCCGGCACAACCTCACAGACGTGCCAGAACCTCCTGCCGGACACCTCAGAACCACCTGCCAGACAGACTGCAACCACGTGCCGGACACGCGGGAACCACCGGCTCGACCCGCCGGAACCACTGCCAGACATGGAAAATCACCTGCCGGCTACACCAGAACCACTTGGCAAACACTCCGGAATCACCTGCCGGGCATGCCGGAACCACCTCTCAGACATGCCAGAACCACGTGCCAATGACACCAGAAGCACCTGCCGAGCATGCCGGAACCACCTGCTCGACTCGCCAGAACCACCTGCCAGTCATGCAAAAATCACCTCCCGGCTTCGCCACAACCAGTTGGTGAACACTTCCCCATCACCTGCCGGGCTTGCTGGAACCACCTGCCTGACAGTCCAAAATCATATGCCGGCTATGCCAAAACCACTTGGCGGACACTCCAGAATCACCTGGAGGGCATGCCGGAACCACGTCATGGACAGACTGCAAACACCTGACGGACACGCCAGAACCAACTTCTCGACTCGCCAGAACCACCTGCCGGACACGCCAAAATCACCTGCCGGCTACGCCACAACCAGTTGGTGAACACTTCGGAATCACCTGCCGCGCTTGCCGGAACCACCTGCCGGTCACGCCAAAATCACCTGCCGGCTACGCCAGAACCACTCGGCAGAGACTCCGGAACCACCTCCAGGACAGACCGGAATCACCTGCCGGACACTCCGGAACCACCTGCTTGACTCGCCAGAACCACCTGCCGGACACGCCAAAATCACCTGCCGGCTACGCCAGAACCACTCGGCAGAGACTCCGGAACCACCTCCAGGACAGACTGGAATCACCTGCCGGACACGCCGGGACCACCTGCTTGACTCGCCAGAACCACCTGCCGGACACGCCAAAATCACCAGCCGGCTACTCCACAACAACTTGTCGGACACTCCAGAATCACCTACCGGGCATGTTCGAACCACCTCTCAGAGGTGCCACAACAACATGCTGGAGACTTTGGAAGCACCTGCTGAGAATGCCGGAAGTTCCTGATCCACTCCACAGAACCACCTGCTGGACACGCCAAAATCACCTGCCGGCTACGCCACAACCAGTTGGTGAACACTTCGGAATCAACTGCCGGGCTTGCTGGAAGCACCTGCCGGTCACGCCAATATCACCTGCCAGCTACGCCAGAACCGCTTGGCGGACACTCCGGAAACACCTGTCGGGCCTGCCAGAACCACATCTCAGACGTGCCAGAACCATGTGCCCGAGATGCCGGAACCACACCCCGAACAGACTGAAACCACCTGCCAGACCCGCCTGAACCACCTGCCGAGGACACTGGAACCACCTGCTCGACTCGCCGGAACCACCTACCTGACACGCAAAAACCACCGGCCGGGTATGCCAGAACCACTTGGTGGTCACTCCGGAATCATCTGCCAGACATGCCAGAAGCAGCTCTCAGACACCAGAACAACCTGCCGGAGACGCCAGAAGCACCTGCTGAGCATGCCTGAGCCACGTGCTCGACTCGCAAGAAACACCTGCCACACACGCCAAAATCACCTGCCTGCTACACCAGAAGCACTTGGCAGACAAGCCGGAATCACGTGAAGGGCATGCCGTCACAATCTCTCAGACGTGCCAGAACCTCGTGCCGGACACCCCAGAACAACCTGCCGGACAGACCGGAACCACCTGCCGGACACGCCGGAACCACCGGCGCGACTCGCCGGAACCACCCCCGGACATGCAAAAACACCTGCTGGCTACGCCAGATACACTTGGCGAACACACCGGAATCACCTGCCGGGCATGTCGGAAGCACCTGTCAGACATGTCAGAACCACGTGCCAAGGACACCGGAAGCACCTGCCGAGCACGCCGGAACCACCTGCTCGACTCGCCAGAACCACCTGCCGCACACGCCAAAATCACCTGCCAGGTATGCCAGAACCACTTTGTGGACACTCCGAAATCATCTGCCGGACATGCCAGAACCAGCTCTCAGACACACCAGAACCACATGCCGGACACGCCGAAAGCAACTGCTGAGCATGCTGAGCCACCTGCTCGACTCGCAAGAAACACCTGCCGGACACGCCAAAATCACCTGCCGAGTACGCCAGAACCACTTGGCGGACACTCCGGAATCACAGGTCGGGCATGCCGGAACCACCTCTCAGACTTGCCAGAACCATGTTCCGGACACGCCGGTACCACCTGCCGAGTATGCCGGAACCACCTGATCCACTCCCGAGGACCACCTGCTGGACACGCCAGAATCACCTGCTGGCCATGCCAGAACCACTCGGCAGACACTCCGGAATAACCTGCCGGGCATGCCGGAACCACCTCTTAGACATGCCAGAAGGACGTGTCGGACACGCCGGAAACACCTACCGGACAGACCGGAACCACCTGCCAGACATCCTGGAACCACCTGCCGAGCACGCCAGAGCCGCCTGCTCGATAGGCCGGAACCACCTGCCAGACAGGCCAAAATCAACAGCTGGCTATGCGAGAACCATCTGGCGGACAGTCCGGAATCACCTGCCGGGCATGCAGGAACCACCTCTCAGATGTAACGGAACCACGAGCCGTATACGCTGGAACCACGTCCTGGGCAGTCTGGAACCACCTGCCGAGCACTCTGGAACCACCTGCTCGACTCGCACGACCCACGTGCTGGACACGCCAAAATGAACTTTTGGCTACACCAGAACCACTTACCCGACACTCCAGAATCACCTGCCTGGCATGCCAGAACCACCTCTCACACGTTCCAGAAGCACGTGCCGGACATGCCGGAACGACCTATCGGACAGAACGGAACCACCTGCCAGACACGCCGGAACCACCTGCTGAACACGCCACAGCCACCTGCTCGACTCGCCGGATCCACCGGCCGGACAGGCCAATATCAACTGCTGGCTATGCCAGAACCACGTGGCGGACAGTCCAAAATCACCTGCCTGGCATGCAGGAACCACCTCTCAGACGTAACAGAACCACGTTCCGGACACACTGGAACCACATCCTGGACAGACTGGAACCACCTGCCGAGCTCGCCGGAACCACCTGCTCGACTGGCAGGACAATCGTGCCGGACACGCCAAAAGGAACTGTCGGCTACACCAGAACCACTTAACCGACACTCCAGAATCACCTGCCTGGCATGCCAGAACCACCTCTCAGACGTGCCAGAAGCACGTGCCGGACATGCCGGAACGACCTACGGGACAGACCGGAACCACCTGCCTGACATGCCGGAACCACCTGCCGAGCACGCCAGAGCCACCTGCTCCCCTTGCCGGAACCACCTGCCAGACAGGCCAAAATCAACAGCTGGCTGTGCGAGAACCACCTGGGGGACAGTCCGGAATCACCTGCCAGCCATGGCGGAACCACCTCTCAGACGTACCAGAACCACGTGCCGGACAATCTGTAAACACGTACTGGACAGACTGGAACCACCTGCTGGCCACGCCTTAACCACCTGCCAGGCACGACGGAACCACCTGCCGGACACTCCAAAATCACCTGCGGGCTACTCCACAACCACTTGGAGTACTCTCCGGGATGACCTGCCATGCATGCTGGAACCACCTCTCAGACGCGCAAGAAGCATGTGGCAGAGAGTCCAGAATCACCTGTTGGGCATGTGGAACCACCTCTGAGACGTACCAGAACCACCTGCCGGACACGCCAAAATCACCTGCCGGCTACGCCAGAACCACTTGGCGGACACTCCGGAATCACCTGCCGGGCATGCCAGCACAACCTCTCAGAAGTGCCAGAAGCACGTGCCGGACAGGCCGGAACCATATCCCGGACAGACTGGAACCACAGGAAACACTCGCCGGAACCACCTGCTTGACTCACCGGTCCCACCTGCAGGACACACCAAAATCACCTGCCCGCTACACCAGAACCACTTGGGGCACAAGCCGGAATCACGTGAAGGGCATGCCGGCACAACCTCACAGACGTGCCAGAACCTCCTGCCGGACACCTCAGAACCACCTGCCAGACAGACTGCAACCACCTGCCGGACACGCGGGAACCACCGGCTCGACCCGCTGGAACCTCTGCCAGATATGCAAAATCACCTGCCGGCTACACCAGAACCACTTGGCAAACACTCCGGAATCACCTGCCGGGCATGCCGGAACCACCTCTCAGACATGCCAGAACCACGTGCCAATGACACCAGAAGCACCTGCCGAGCATGCCGGAACCACCTGCTCGACTCTCCAGAACCACCTGCCAGTCATGCAAAAATCACCTGCCGGCTTCGCCACAACCAGTTGGTGAAAACTTCCCCATCACCTGCCGGGCTTGCTGGAACCACATGCCGGTCATGTCAAAATCACCTGCCAACTACGCCAGAACCACTTGTCGACACTGCGGAAACACCTGTCGGGCCGGCCAGAACCACATCTCAGACGTGCCAGAACCTTGTGCGTGTGATGCCGGAACCACACCCCGAACAGACGGAGACCACCTGCCAGACCCGCCTGAACCACCTGCCGAGCACGCCGGAGCCACCTGTTCGACTCACCAGAAGCACTTGCCAGACAGGCCAAAATCAACAGCTGGGTATGCGAGAACCACCTGGCGGACAGTCAGGAATCACCTGCCGGGCATGCAGGAACCACCTCTCAGATGTAACGGAACCACGAGCCGGACACGCTGGAACCACGTCCTGGGCAGTCTGGAACCACCTACCAAGCACTCTGGAACCACCTGCTCGACTCCCCGGAACCACCTACCTGACACGCAAAAACCACCGGCCGGGTATGCCAGAACCACTTTGTGGACACTCCGAAATCATCTGCCGGACATGCCAGAACCAGCTCTCAGACACCCCAGAACCACATGCCGGACACGCCGGAAGCACCTGCTGAGCATGCCTGAGCCACCTGCTCGACTCGCAAGAAACACCTGCCGGACACGCCAAAATCACCTGCCGAGCACGCCAGAACCACTTGGCGGACACTCCGGAAACACAGGTCGGGCATGCCGGAACCACCTCTCAGACTTGCCAGAACCATGTTCTGGACACGCCGGTACCACCTGCCGACTATGCCGGAACCACCTGATCCACTCCCGAGGACCACCTGCTGGACACGCCAGAATCACCTGCTGGCTACGCCAGAACCACTCGGCAGACACTCCGGAATAACCTGCCGGGCATGCCGGAACCACCTCTTAGACATGCCAGAAGGACGTGTCGGACACGCCGGAAACACCTACCGGACAGACCGGAACCACCTGCCAGACATCCCGGAACCACCTGCCGAGCACGCCGGAGACGCCAGCTCGATAGACTGGAACCACCTGCCAGACAGGCCAAAATCAACAGCTGGCTATGCGAGAACCATCTGGCGGACAGTCCGGAATCACCTGCCGGGCATGCAGGAACCACCTCTCAGATGTAACGGAACCATGAGCCGGACACGCTGGAACCACGTCCTGGGCAGTCTGGAACCACCTACCGAGCACTCTGGAACCACCTGCTCAACTCGCACGACCCACGTGATGGACACGCCAAAATGAACTTTCGGCTACACCAGAACCACTTACCCGACACTCCAGAATCACCTGCCTGGCATGCCAGAACCACCTCTCACACGTTCCAGAAGCACGTGCCGGACATGCCGGAACGACCTATCGGACAGAACGGAACCACCTGCCAGACACGCCGGAACCACCTGCTGAACACGCCACAGCCACCTGCTCGACTCGCCGGATCCACCGGCCGGACAGGCCAATATCAACTGCTGGCTATGCCAGAACCACCTGGGGGACAGTCCGGAATCACCTGCCAGCCATGGCGGAACCACCTCTCAGACGTACAAGAACCACGTGCCGGACAAGCTGGAAACACTTACTGGACAGACTGGAACCACCTGCCGGCCACGCCTGAACCACCTGCCGAGCACGACGGAACCACCTGCCGGACACGCCAAAATCACCTGCGGGGTACACCAGAACCACTTGGAGAACTCTCCGGGATGGCCTGCCGGGCATGCTGGAACCACCTCTCAGATGTACCAGAAGCACGTGGCGGACACCCCAGCACCACCTGCCGGACAGACCGCAACCACCTGCCGGACAGGCCGGAACCACCGGCTCGACCCGCCGGAACCACCGCCGGACATGCAAAATCACCTGCCGGCTACGCCAGAACCACTTGGCGAACACTCCGGAATCACCTGCCGGGCATGCCGGAACCACCTCTCAGACATGCCAGAACCACGTGCCAATGACCCCGGAAGCACCTGCCGAGCACGCCGGAACCACCTGCTCGACTCGCCAGAACCACCTGCCGGACACGCCAAAATCACCTGCCGGCTACGCCACAACCACTCGGCAGGCACTCCGGTATCAGCTGCCTGGCATGCCGGAACCACCTCTCAGAGGTGCCAGAACCACATGCCGGAGAGACTGGAAGCAAATGCCGAGCTCGCCGGAAACACCTGCTGGACATGCCGGAACCACCTGCCTGACAGTCCAAAATCATATGCCGGCTATGCCAAAACCACTTGGTGGACACTCCAGAATCACCTGTAGGGCATGCCGGAACCACGTCATGGACAGTCTGCAAACACCTGCCGGACACGCCAGAACCACCTTCTCGACTCGCCAGAACCACCTGCCGGACACGCCAAAATCACCTGCCGGCTAGGCCACAACCAGTTGGTGAACACTTCGGAATCACCTGCCGCGCTTGCCGGAACCACCTGCCGGTCACGCCAAAATCAACTGCCGGCTACGCCAGAACCACTCGGCAGAGACTCCGGAACCACCTCCAGGACTGACCGGAAATACCTGCCGGACACGCCGGGACCACCTGCTTGACTCGCCAGAACCACCTGCCGGACACGCCAAAATCACCAGCCGGCTACTCCACAACCACTTGTCGGACACTCCAGAATCACCTGCCGGGCATGTTGGAACCAACTCTCAGAGGTGCCACAACAACATACTGGAGACTGCGGAAGCACCTGCTGAGAAGGCCGGAAGTTCCTGATCCACTCCACAGAACCACCTGCTGGACACTCCAAAATCACCTGCCGGCTACGCCACAACCAGTTGGTGAACACTTCGGAATCAACTGCCGGGCTTGCTGGAAGCACCTGCCGGTCACGCCAATATCAACTGCCAGCTACGCCAGAACCGCTTGGCGGACACTCCGGAAACACCTGTCGGGCCTGCCAGAACCACATCTCAGACGTGCCAGAACCATGTGCCCGAGATGCCGGAACCACACCCCGAACAGACTGAAACCACCTGCCAGACCCGCCTGAACCACCTGCCGAGCACACTGGAACCACCTGCTCGACTCGCCGGAACCACCTACCTGACACGCAAAAACCACCGGCCGGGTATGCCAGAACCACTTGGTGGTCACTCCGCAATCATCTGCCAGACATGCCAGAAGCAGCTCTCAGACACACCAGAACAACCTGCTGGAGACGCCAGAAGCACCTGCTGAGCATGCCTGAGCCACGTGCTCGACTCGCAAGAAACACCTGCCACACACGCCAAAATCACCTGCCTGCTACACCAGAAGCACTTGGCAGAAAAGCCGGAATCACGTGAAGGGCATGCCGTCACAATCTCTCAGACGTGCCAGAACCTCGTGCCGGACACCCCAGAACAACCTGCCGGACAGACCGGAACCACCTGCCGGACACGCCGGAACCACCGGCGCGACTCGCCGGAACCACCCCCGGACATGCAAAAACACCTGCCGGCTACGCCAGATACACTTGGCGAACACACCGGAATCACCTGCCGTGCATGTCAGAAGCACCTCTCAGACATGTCAGAACTACGTGCCAAGGACACCGGAAGCACCTGCCGAGCACGCCGGAACCACCTGCTCGACTCGCCAGAACCACCTGCCGCAAACGCCAAAATCACCTGCCAGGTATGCCAGAACCACTTTGTGGACACTCCGAAATCATCTGCCGGACATGCCAGAACCAGCTCTCAGACACACCAGAACCACATGCCGGACACGCCGGAAGCAACTGCTGAGCATGCCTGAGCCACCTGCTCGACTTGCAAGAAACACCTGCCGGACACACCAAAATCACCTGCCGAGTACGCCAGAACCACTTGGCGGACACTCCGGAATCACAGGTCGGGCATGCCGGAACCACCTCTCAGACTTGCCAGAACCATGTTCCGGACACGCCGGTACCACCTGCCGAGTATGCCGGAACCACCTGATCCACTCCCGAGGACCACCTGCTGGACACGCCAGAATCACCTGCTGGCCATGCCAGAACCACTCGGCAGACACTCCGGAATAACCTGCCGGGCATGCCGGAACCACCTCTTAGACATGCCAGAAGGACGTGTCGGACACGCTGGAAACACCTACCGGACAGACCGGAACCACCTGCCAGACATCCCGGAACCACCTGCCGAGCACGCCAGACCCGCCTGCTCGATAGGCCGGAACCACCTGCCAGACAGGCCAAAATCAACAGCTGGCTATGCGAGAACCATCTGGCGGACAGTCCGGAATCACCTGCCGGGCATGCAGGAACCAACTCTCAGATGTAACGGAACCACGAGCCGGACACGCTGGAACCACGTCCTGGGCAGTCTGGAACCACCTACCGAGCACTCTGGAACCACCTGCTCGACTCGCACGACCCACGTGCTGGACACGCCAAAATGAACTTTCGGCTACACCAGAACCACTTACCCGACACTCCAGAATCACCTGCCTGGCATGCCAGAACCACCTCTCACACGTTCCAGAAGCACGTGCCGGACATGCCGGAACGACCTATCGGACAGAACGGAACCACCTGCCAGACACGCCGGAACCACCTGCTGAACACGCCACAGCCACCTGCTCGACTCGCCGGATCCACCGGCCGGACAGGCCAATATCAACTGCTGGCTATGCCAGAACCACCTGGGGGACAGTCCGGAATCACCTGCCAGCCATGGCGGAACCACCTCTCAGACGTACAAGAACCACGTGCCGGACAAGCTGGAAACACTTACTGGACAGACTGGAACCACCTGCCGGCCATGCCTGAACCACCTGCCCAGCACGACGGAACCACCTGCCGGACACGCCAAAATCACCTGCGGGGTACACCAGAACCACTTGGAGAACTCTCCGGGATGACCTGCCGGGCATGCTGGATCCACCTCTCAGACGTACCAGAAGCACGTGGCGGACACCCCAGCACCACCTGCCGGACAGACCGCAACCACCTGCCGGACAGGCCGGAACCACCGGCTCGACCCGCCAGAACCACTGCCGGACATGCAAAATCACCTGCCGGCTACGCCAGAACCACTTGGCGAACACTCCAGAATCACCTGCCGGGCATGCCGGAACCACCTCTCAGACATGCCAGAACCACGTGCCAATGACCCCGGAAGCACCTGCCGAGCACGCCGGAACCACCTGCTCGACACGCCAGAACCACCTGCCGGACACGCCAAAATCACCTGCCGGCTACGCCACAACCACTCGGCAGGCACTCCGGTATCAGCTGCCGGGCATGCCGGAACCACCTCTCAGAGGTGCCAGAACCACATGCCGGAGAGACTGGAAGCAACTGCCGAGCTCGCCGGAAACACCTGCTTGACATGCCAGAACCACCTGCCTGACAGTCCAAAATCATATGCCGGCTATGCCAAAACCACTTGGTGGACACTCCAGAATCACCTGGAGGGCATGCCGGAACCACGTCATGGACAGACTGCAAACACCTGCCTGACACGCCAGAACCACCTTCTCGACTCGCCAGAACCACCTGCCGGACACGCCAAAATCACCTGCCGGCTACACCACAAACAGTTGGTGAACACTTTGGAATCACCTGCCGCGCTTGCCGGAACCACCTGCCGGTCATGCCAAAATCACCTGCCGGCTACGCCAGAACCACTCGGCAGAGACTCCGGAACCACCTCCAGGACAGACCGGAATCACCTGCCGGACACGCCGGAACCACCTGCTCGACTCGCCAGAACCACCTGCCGGACACGCCAAAATCACCTGCCAGCTACGCCAGAACCACTCGGCAGAGACTCCGGAACCACCTCCAGGACAGACCGTAATCACCTGCCGGAAACTCCGGGACCACCTGCCTGACTCGCCAAAACCACCTGCCGGACACTCGAAAATCACCAGCCGGCTACTCCACAACCACTTGTCGGACACTCCAGAATCACCTGCCGGGCATGTTGGAACCAACTCTCAGAGGTGCCACAACAACATGCTGGAGACTGCGGAAGCACTTTCTGAGAATGCCGGAAGTTCCTGATCCACTCCACAGAACCACCTGCTGGACACGCCAAAATCACCTGCCGGCTACACCACAAACAGTTGGTGAAAACTTCGGAATCAACTGCCGGGCTTGCTGGAAGCACCTGCCGGTCACGCCAATATCACCTGCCAGCTACGCCAGAACCACTTGGCGGACACTCCGGAATCACAGGTCGGGCATGCCGGAACCACCTCTCAGACTTGCCAGAACCATGTTCCGGACACGCCGGTACCACCTGCCGAGTATGCCGGAACCACCTGATCCACTCACGAGGACCACCTGCTGGACACGCCAGAATCACCTGCTGGCTACGCCAGACCCACTCGGCAGACACTCCAGAATAACCTGCCGGGCATGCCGGAACCACCTCTTAGACATGCCAGAAGGACGTGTCGGACACGCCGGAAACACCTACCGGACAGACCGGAACCACCTGCCAGACATCCCGGAACCACCTGCCGAACACGCCGGAGCCGCCTGCTCGATAGGCCGGAACCACCTGCCAGACAGGCCAAAATCACCAGCCGGCTACTCCACAACCACTTGTCGGACACTCCAGAATCACCTGCCGGGCATGTTGGAACCACCTCTCAGAGGTGCCACAACAACATGCTGGAGACTGCGGAAGCACATGCTGAGAAGGCCGGAAGTTCCTGATCCACTCCACAGAACCACCTGCTGGACACGCCAAAATCACCTGCCGGCTACGCCACAACCAGTTGGTGAACACTTCGGAATCAACTGCCGGGCTTGCTGGAAGCACCTGCCGGTCACGCCAATATCACCTGCCAGCTACGCCAGAACCGCTTGGCGGACACTCCGGAAACACCTGTCGGGCCTGCCAGAACCACATCTCACACGTGCCAGAACCATGTGCCCGAGATGCCGGAACCACACCCCGAACAGACTGAAACCACCTGCCAGACCCGCCTGAACCACCTGCCGAGCACACTGGAACCACCTGCTCGACTCGCCGGAACCACCTACCTGACACGCAAAAAACACCGGCCGGGTATGCCAGAACCACTTGGTGGTCACTCCGGAATCATCTGCCAGACATGCCAGAAGCAGCTCTCAGACACACCAGAACAACCTGCCGGAGACGCCAGAAGCACCTGCTGAGCATGCCTGAGCCACCTGCTCAACTCGCAAGAAACACCTGCCAGACGTGCCAAAATGACCTGCCTGCTACACCTGAAGCACTTGGCAGACAAGCCGGAATCACGTGAAGGGCATGCCGTCACAATCTCTCAGACGTGCCAGAACCTCGTGCCGGACACCCCAGAACACCCTGCCGGACAGACCGGAACCACCTGCCGGACACGCCGGAACCACCGGCGCGACTCGCCGGAACCACCCCCGGACATGCAAAATCACCTGCCGGCTACGCCAGAAACACTTGGCGAACACACCGGAATCACCTGCCGGGCATGTCGGAAGAACCTCTCAGACATGTCAGAACCACGTGCCAAGGACACCGGAACCACCTGCCGAGCACGCCGGAACCACCTGCTCGACTCGCCAGAACCACCTGCCGCACACGCCAAAATCACCTGCCAGGTATGCCAGAACCACTTTGTGGACACTCCGAAATCATCTGCCGGACATGCCAGAACCAGCTCTCAGACACACCAGAACCACATGCCGGACACGCCGGAAGCACCTGCTGAGCATGCCTGAGCCACCTGCTCGACTCGCAAGAAACACCTGCCGGACACGCCAAAATCACCTGCCGAGTACGCCAGAACCACTTGGCGGACACTCCGGAATCACAGGTCGGGCATGCCGGAACCACCTCTCAGACTTGCCAGAACCATGTTCCGGACACGCCGGTACCACCTGCCGAGTATGCCGGAAACACCTGATCCACTCCCGAGGACCACCTGCTGGACACGCCAAAATCACCTGCTGGCTACACCAGAACCACTCGGCAGACACTCCGGAATAACCTGCCGGGCATGCCAGAACCACCTCTTAGACATGCCAGAAGGACGTCTCGGACATGCCGGAAACACCTACCGGACAGACCGGAACCACCTGCCAGACATCCCGGAACCACTTGCCGAGCACGCCGGAGCCGCCTGCTCGATAGGCCGGAACCACCTGCCAGACAGGCCAAAATCCACAGCTGGCTATGCTAGAACCACGTGGCGGACAGTCCAAAATCACCTGCCTGGCATGCAGGAACCACCTCTCAGACGTAACAGAACCACGTTCCGGACACACTGGAACCACATCCTGGACAGACTGGAACCACCTGCCGAGCTCGCCGGAACCACCTGCTCGACTGGCAGGACAATCGTGCCGGACACGCCAAAAGGAACTGCCGGCTACACCAGAACCACTTAACCGACACTCCAGAATCACCTGCCTGGCATGCCAGAACCACCTCTCAGACGTGCCAGAAGCACGTGCCGGACATGCCGGAACGACCTACGGGACAGACCGGAACCACCTGCCTGACATGCCGGAACCACCTGCCGAGCACGCCAGAGACACCTGCTCCCCTTGCCGGAACCACCTGCCAGACAGGCCAAAATCAACAGCTGGCTGTGCGAGAACCACCTGGGGGACAGTCCGGAATCACCTGCCAGCCTTGGCGGAACAACCTCTCAGACGTACCAGAACCACGTGCCGGACAATCTGGAAACACGTACTGGACAGACTGGAACCACCTGCCGGCCACGCCTGAACCACCTGCCGAGCACGACGGAACCACCTGCCGGACACGCCAAAATCACCTGCGGGCTACTCCACAACCACTTGGAGGACTCTCCGGGATGACCTGCCGGGCATGCTGGAACCACCTCTCAGACGCGCCAGAACCATGTGGCAGAGAGTCCGGAATCACCTGTTGGGCATGTGGAACCACCTCTGAGACGTACCAGAACCACCTGCCGGACACGCCAAAATCACCTGCCGGCTACGCCAGAACCACTTGGCGGACACTCCGGAATCACCTGCCGGGCTTGCTGGAACCACCTGCCGGTCACGCCGGAACCACCGGCTCGACCCGCCGGAACGACGGCTGGACATGCGAAATCACCTGCCGGCTACGCCAGAACCACTTGGCGAACACTCCGCAATCATCTGCCGGGCATGCCGGAACCACCTCTCAGACATGCCAGAACCACGTGCCAATGACCCCGGAAGCACCTGCCGAGCACGCCGGAACCACCTGCTCGACTCGCCAGAACCACCTGCCGGACACGCCAAAATCACCTGCCGGCTACGCCACAACCACTCGGCACGCACTCCGGTATCAGCTGCCGGGCATGCCGGAACCACCTCTCAGAGGTGCCAGAACCACATGCCGGAGAGACTGGAAGCAACTGCCGAACTCGCCGGAAACACCTGCTGGACATGCCGGAACCACCTGCCTGACAGTCCAAAATCATATACCGGCTATGGCAAAACCACTTGGTGGACACTCCAGAATCACCTGGAGGGCATGCCGGAACCACGTCATGGACAGACTGCAAACACCAGCCGGACACGGCAGAACCACCTTCTCGACTCGCCATAACCACCTGCCGGACACGCCAAAATCACCTGCCGGCTATGCCAAAACCAGTTGGTGAACACTTCGGAATCACCTGCCGCGCTTGCCGGAACCACCTGCCGGTCACGCCAAAATCACCTGCCGGCTACGCCAGAACCACTCGGCAGAGACTCCCGAGCCACCTCCAGGACAGACCGGAATCACCTGCCGGACACGCCGGAACCACCGGCGCGACTCGCCGGAACCATCCCCGGACATGCAAAATCACCTGCCGGCTACGCCAGAAACACTTGGCGAACACACCAGAATCACCTGCCGGGCATGTCGGAAGCACCTTTCAGACATGTCAGAACCACGTGCCAAGGACACCGGAAGCACCTGCCGAGCACGCCGGAACCACCTGCTCGACTCGCCAGAACCACCTGCCGCACACGCCAAAACCACCTGCCAGGTATGCCAGAACCACTTTGTGGACACTCCGAAATCATCTGCCGGACATGCCAGAACCAGCTCTCAGACACACCAGAACCACATGCCGGACACGCCGGAAGCACCTGCTGAGGATGCCTGAGACACCTGCTCGACTCGCCAGAACCACCTGCCGGACACGCAAAAATCACCTGCTGGCTACGCCAGAACCACTCGGCAGATACTCCGGAATAAGCTGCCGGGCATGCCGGAACCACCTCTTAGACATGCCAGAAGGACGTGTCGGACACGCCGGAAACACCTACCGGACAGACCGGAACCACCTGCCAGACATCCCGGAACCACTTGCCGAGCACGCCGGAGCCGCCTGCTCGATAGGCCTTAACCACCTGCCAGACAGGCCAAAATCAACAGCTGGCAATCCTACAACCACCTGGCGGACAGTCCAAAATCACCTGCCTGGCATGCAGGAACCACCTCTCAGACGTAACAGAACCACGTTCCGGACACGCTGGAACCACATCCTGGACAGACTGGAACCACCTGCCGAGCTCGCCTGAACAACCTGCTCGACTGGCAGGACAATAGTGTAGGACACGCCAAAAGCAACTGCCGGCTACACCAGAACCACTTAACCGACACTCCAGAACCACCTGTCTGGCATGCCAGAACCACCTCTCAGACGTGCCAGAATCACGTGCCGGACATGCCGGGACGACCTACGGGACAGACCGGAACAACCTGCCTGACATGCCGGAACCACCTGCCGAGCACGCCAGAGCCACCTGCTCCCCTTGCCGGAACCACCTGCCAGACAGGCCAAAATCAACAGCTGGCTGTGCGAGAACCACCTGGGGGACAGTCCGGAATCACCTGCCAGCCATGGCGGAACCACCTCTCAGATGTACCAGAATCACGTGCCGGACAATCTGGAAACACGTACTGGACAGACTGCAACCACCTGCCGGCCAAGCCTGAACCACCTGCCGAGCACGACGGAACCACCTGCCAGACACGCCAAAATCACCTGCCGGCTACGCCACAACCAGTTGGTGAACACTTCGGAATCACCTGCCGCGCTTGCCGGAACCACCTGCCGGTCACGCCAAAATCACCTGCCGGCTACGCCAGAACCACTCGGCAGAGACTCCGGAACCACCTCCAGGACAGACCGGAATCACCTGCCGGACACGCCGGGACCACCTGCTCGACTCGCCAGAACCACCTGCCGGACACGCCAAAATCACCTGCCGGCTACGCCAGAACCACTCGGCAGAGACTCCGGAACCACCTCCAGGACAGACCGGAATCACCTGCCGGACACGCCGGGACCACCTGCTTGACTCGCCAGAACCACCTGCCGGACACGCCAAAATCACCAGCCGGCTACTCCACAACCACTTGTCGGACACTCCAGAAGCACCTGCCGGGCATGTTGGAACCACCTCTCAGAGGTGCCACAACAACATGCTGGAGACTGCGGAAGCACCTGCTGAGAAGGCCGGAAGTTCCTGATCCACTCCACAGAACCACCTGCTGGACACGCCAAAATCACCTGCCGGCTACGCCACAACCAGTTGGTGAACACTTCGGAATCAACTGCCGGGCTTGCTGGAAGCACCTGCCGGTCACGCCAATATCACCTGCCAGCTACGCCAGAACCGCTTGGCGGACACTCCGGAAACACCTGTCGGGCCTGCCAGAACCACATCTCAGACGTGCCAGAACCATGTGCCCGAGATGCCGGAACCACACCCCGAACAGACTGAAACCACCTGCCAGACCCACCTGAGCCACCTGCCGAGCACACTGGAACCACCTGCTCGACTCGCCGGAACCACCTACCTGACACGCAAAAACCACCGGCCGGGTATGCCAGAATCACTTGGTGGTCACTCCGGAATCATCTGCCAGACATGCCAGAAGCAGCTCTCAGACACACCAGAACAACCTGCCGGAGACGCCAGAAGCACCTGCTGAGCATGCCTGAGCCACCTGCTCGACTCGCAAGAAACACCTGCCAGACATGCCAAAATCACCTGCCTGCTACACCAGAAGCACCTGGCAGACAAGCCGTAATCACGTGAAGGGCATGCCGTCACAATCTCTCAGACGTCCCAGAACCTCGTGCCACACCACAGAACACCCTGCCGGACAGACCGGAACCACCTGCCGGACACGCCGGAACCACCGGCGCGACTCGCCGGAACCACCCCCGGACATGCAAAATCACCTGCCGGCTACGCAAGAAACACTTGGCGAACACACCGGAATCACCTGCCGGGCATGTCGGAAGCACCTCTCAGACATGTCAGAACCATGTTCCGGACACGCCGGTACCACCTGCCGAGTATGCTGGAACCACCTGATCCACTCCCGAGGACCACCTGCTGGACACGCCAGAATCACCTGCTGGCTACGCCAGAACCACTCGGCAGAGACTCCGGAATAACCTGCCGGGCATGCCGGAACCACCTCTTAGACATGCCAGAAGGACGTGTCGGACACGCCGGAAACACCTACCGGACAGACCGGAACCACCTGCCAGACATCCCAGAACCACCTGCCGAGCACGCCGGAGCCGCCTGCTCGATAGGCTGGAAAGACCTGCCAGACAGGCCAAAATCAACAGCTGGCTATGCGAGAACCATCTGGCGGACAGTCCGGAATCACCTGCCGGGCATGCAGGAACCACCTCTCAGATGTAACGGAACCACGAGCCGGACACGCTGGAACCACGTCCAGGACAGACTGGAACCACCTGACGAGCACTCCGGAACCACCTGCTCGACTCGCACGACCCACGTGCTGGACACGCCAAAATGAACTTTCGGCTACACCAGAACCACTTACCCGACACTCCAGAATCACCTGCCTGGCATGCCAGAACCACCTCTCACACGTTCCAGAAGCACGTGCCGGACATGCCGGAACGACCTATCGGACAGAACGGAACCACCTGCCAGACACGCCGGAACCACCTGCTGAACACGCCACAGCCACCTGCTCGACTCGCCGGATCCACCGGCCGGACAGGCCAATATCAACTGCTGGCTATGCCAGAACCACCTGGGGGACAGTCCGGAATCACCTGCCAGCCATGGCGGAACCACCTCTCAGACGTACAAGAACCACGTGCCGGACAAGCTGGAAACACTTACTGGACAGACTGGAACCACCTGCCGGCCACGCCTAACCACCTGCCGAGCACGATGGAACCACCTGCCGGACACGCCAAAATCACCTGCGGGGTACACCAGAACCACTTGGAGAACTCTCCGGGATGACCTGCCGGGCATGCTGGAACCACCTCTCAGACGTACCAGAAGCACGTTGCGGACACCCCAGCACCACCTGCCGGACAGACCGCAACAACCTGCCGGACAGGCCGGAACCACCGGCTCGACCCGCCAGAACCACCGCCGGACATGCAAAATCACCTGCCGGCTACGCCAGAACCACTTGGCGAACACTCCGGAAACATCTGCCGGGCATGCCGGAACCACCTCTCAGACATGCCAGTGACCCCGGAAGCACGTGCCGAGCACGCCGGAACCACCTGCTCGACTCGCCAGAACCACCTGCCGGACATGCCAAAATCACCTGCCGCCTCGCCACAACCACTCGGCACGCACTCCGGTATCAGCTGCCGGGCATGCCGGAACCACCTCTCAGAGGTGCCAGAACCACATGCCGGAGAGACTAGAAGCAACTGCCGAGCTCGCCGGAAACACCTGCTGGACATGCCGGAACCACCTGCCTGACAGTCCAAAATCATATGGGGGCTATGCCAAAACCACTTGGTGGACACTCCAGAATCACCTGGAGGGCATGTCGGAACCACGTCGTGGACAGACTGCAAACACCTGCCGGACACGCCAGAACCACCTTCTCGACTCGCCAGAACCACCTGCCGGACACGCCAAAATCACCTGCCGGCTACGCCACAACCAGTTGGTGAACACTTCGGAATCACCTGCCGCGCTTGCCGGAACCACCTGCCGGTCACGCCAAAATCACCTGCCGGCTACGCCAGAACCACTCAGCAGAGACTCCGGAACCACCTCCAGGACTGACCGGAATCACCTGCCGGACACGCCGGGACCACCTGCTTGACTCGCCAAAACCACCAGCCGGACACGCCAAAATCACCAGCCGGCTACTCCACAACCACTTGTCGGACATTCCAGAATCACCTGCCGGGCATGTTGGAACCACCTCTCAGAGGTGCCACAACAACATGCTGGAGACTGCGGAAGCACCTGCTGAGAAGGCCGGAAGTTCCTGATCCACTCCACAGAACCACCTGCTGGACACGCCAAAATCACCTGCCGGCTACGCCACAACCAGTTGGTGAACACTTCGGAATCAACTGCCGGGCTTGCTGGAAGCACCTGCCGGTCACGCCAATATCACCTGCCAGCTACGCCAGAACCACATGGCGGACACTCCGGAAACTCCTGTCGGGCCTGCCAGAACCACATCTCAGACGTGCCAGAACCATGTGCCCGAGATGCCGGAACCACACCCCGAACAGACTGAAACCACCTGCCAGACCCGCCTGAACCACCTGCCGAGCACACTGGAACCACCTGCTCGACTCGCCGGAACCACCTACCTGACACGCAAAAACCACCGGCCGGGTATGCCAGAACCACTTGGTGGTCCCTCCGGAATCATCTGCCAGACATGCCAGAAGCAGCTCTCAGACACACCAGAACAACCTGCCGGAGACGCCAGAAGCACCTGCTGAGCATGCCTGAGCCACGTGCTCGACTCGCAAGAAACACCTGCCACACACGCCAAAATCACCTGCCTGCTACACCAGAAGCACTTGGCAGACAAGCCGGAATCACGTGAAGGGCATGCCGTCACAATCTCTCAGACGTGCCAGAACCTCGTGCCGGACACCCCAGAACACCCTGCCGGACAGACCGGAACCACCTGCCGGACACGCCGGAACCACCGGCGCGACTCGCCGGAACCACCCCCGGACATGCAAAAACACCTGCCGGCTACGCCCGAAACACTTGGCGAACACACCGGAATCACCTGCCGGGCATGTCGGAAGCACCTCTCAGACATGTCAGAACCACGTGCCAAGGACACCGGAAGCACCTGCCGAGCACGCCGGAACCACCTGCTCGACTCGCCAGAACCACCTGCCGCACACGCCAAAATCACCTGCCAGGTATGCCAGAACCACTTTGTGGACACTCCGAAATCATCTGCCGGACATGCCAGAACCAGCTCTCAGACACCCCAGAACCACATGCCGGACACGCCGGAAGCACCTGCTGAGCATGCCTGAGCCACCTGCTCGACTCGCAAGAAACACCTGCCGGACACGCCAAAATCACCTGCCAAGTACGCCAGAACCACTTGGCGGACACTCCGGAATCACAGGTCGGGCATGCCGGAACCACCTCTCAGACTTGCCAGAACCATGTTCCGGACACGCCGGTACCACCTGCCGAGTATGCCGGAACCACCTGCTCGACTCGCCAGAACCACCTGCCAGTCATGCAAAAATCACCTGCCGGCTTTGCCACAACCAGTTGGTGAACACTTCCCCATCACCTGCCGGGCTTGCTGGAACCACCTGCCGGTCATGTCAAAATCACCTGCCAACTACGCCAGAACCACTTGTCGACACTGCGGAAACACCTGTCGGGCCGGCCAGAACTACATCTCAGACGTGCCAGAACCTTGTGCGTGTGATGCCGGAACCACACCCCGAACAGACGGAGACCACCTGCCAGACCCGCCTGAACCACCTGCCGAGCACGCCGGAGCCACCTGTTCGACTCACCGGATGCACCTGCCAGACAGGCCAAAATCAACAGCTGGCTATGCGAGAACCATCTGGCGGACAGTCCGGAATCACCTGCCGGGCATGCAGGAACCACCTCTCAGATGTAACGGAACCACGAGCCGGACACGCTGGAACCACGTCCTGGACAGACTGGAACCACCTGCCGAGCACTCCGGAACCACCTGCTCGACTCGCACGACCCACGTGCTGGACACGCCAAAATGAACTTTCGGCTACACCAGAACCACTTACCCGACACTCCAGAATCACCTGCCTGGCATGCCAGAACCACCTCTCACACGTTCCAGAAGCACATGCCGGACATGCCGGAACGACCTATCGGACAGAACGGAACCACCTGCCAGACATGCCGGAACCACCTGCTGAACACGCCACAGCCACCTGCTCGACTCGCCGGATCCACCGGCCGGACAGGCCAATATCAACTGCTGGCTATGCCAGAACCACCTGGGGGACAGTCCGGACTCACCTGCCAGCCATGGCGGAACCACCTCTCAGACGTACAAGAACCACGTGCCGGACAAGCTGGAAACACTTACTGGACAGACTGGAACCACCTGCCGGCCACGCCTGAACCACCTGCCGAGCACGATGGAACCACCTGCCGGACACGCCAAAATCACCTGCGGGGTACACCAGAACCACTTGGAGAACTCTCCGGGATGACCTGCCGGGCATGCTTGAACCACCTCACAGACGTACCAGAAGCACGTTGCTTACTCTCCAGCACCACCTGCCGGACAGACCGCAACCACCTGCCGGACACACCAGAACCACCGGCTCGACCCGCCGGAACCACCGCCGGACATGCAAAATCACCTGCCGGCTACGCCAGAACCACTTGGCGAACACTCCGGAATCACCTGCCGGGCATGCCGGAACCACCTCTCAGACATGCCAGAACCACGTGCCAATGACCCCGGAAGCACCTGCCGAGCACGCCGGAACCACCTGCTCGACTCGCCAGAACCACCTGCCGGACACGCCAAAATCACCTGCCGGCTACGCCACAACCACTCGGCAGGCACTCCGGTATCAGCTGCCGAGCATGCCGGAACCACCTCTCAGAGGTGCCAGAACCACATGCCGGAGAGACTGGAAGCAACTGCCGAACTCGCCGGAAACACCTGCTGGACATGCCGGAACCACCTGCCTGACAGTCCAAAATCATATGCCGGCTATGCCAAAACCACTTGGTGGACACTGCAGAATCACCTGTAGGGCATGCCGGAACCACGTCATGGACAGACTGCAAACACCTGCCGGACACGCCAGAACCACCTTCTCGACTCGCCAGAACCACCTGCCGGACACGCCAAAATCACCTGCCGGCTACGCCACAACCAGTTGGTGAACACTTCGGAATCACCTGCCACGCTTGCCGGAACCACCTGCCAGTCATGCCAAAATCACCTGCCGGCTACGCCAGAACCACTCGGCAGAGACTCCGGAACCACCTCCAGGACAGACCGGAATCACCTGCCGGACACGCCGGAACCACCTGCTCGACTCGCCAGAACCACCTGCCGGACACGCCAAAATCACCTGCTGGCTATGCCAGAACCACTCGGCAGACACTCCGGAATAAGCTGCCGGGTATGCCGGAACCACCTCTTAGACATGCCAGAAGGACGTGTCGGACACGCCGGAAACACCTACCGGACAGACCGGAACCACCTGCAAGACATCCCGGAACCACTTGCCGAGCACGCCGGAGCCGCCTGCTCGATAAGCCGGAACCACCTGCCAGACAGGCCAAAATCAACAGCTGGCTATGCTAGAACCACCTGGCGGACAGTCCAAAATCACCTGCCTGGCATGCAGGAACCACCTCTCAGACGTAACAGAACCACGTTCCGGACACACTGGAACCACATCCTGGACAGACTGGAACCACCTGCCGAGCTCGACGGAACCACCTGCTCGACTGGCCGGACAATAGTGTAGGACACGCCAAAAGGAACTGCCGGCTACACCAGAACCACTTAACCGACACTCCAGAATCACCTGCCTGGCATGCCAGAACCACCTCTCAGACGTGCCAGAATCACGTGCCGAACATGCCGGGACGACCTACGGGACAGACCGGAACCACCTGCCTGACATGCCGGATCCACCTGCCGAGGACGCCAGAGCCACCTGCTCCCCTTGCCGGAACCACCTGCCAGACAGGCCAAAATCAACAGCTGGCTGTGCGAGAACCACCTGGGGGACAGTCCGGAATCACCTGCCAGCCATGGCGAAACCACCTCTCAGACGTACCAGAATCACGTGCCGGACAATCTGGAAACACGTACTGGACAGACTGGAACCACCTGCCGGCCAAGCCTGAACCACCTGCCGAGCACGACAGAACCACCTGCCGGACACGCCAAAATCACCTGCCGGCTACGCCACAACCAGTTGGTGAACACTTCGGAATCACCTGCCGCGCTTGCCGGAACCACCTGCCGGTCACGCCAAAATCACCAGCCGGCTACGCCAGAACCACTCGGCAGAGACTCCGGAACCACCTCCAGGACAGACCGGAATCAACTGCCAGACACGCCAAAATCACCAGCCGGCTACGCCAGAACCACTCGGCAGAGACTCCGGAACCACCTCCAGGACAGACCGGAATCACCTGCCAGACACGCCGGAACCACCTGCTCGACTCGCCAGAACCACCTGCCGGACACGCCAAAATCACCTGCCGGCTACGCCAGAACCACTCGGCAGAGACTCCGGAACCACCTCCAGGACAGACCGGAATCACCTGCCGGACACTCCGGGACCACCTGCTTGACTCGCCAGAACCACCTGCCGGACACGCCAAAATCACCTGCCGGCTACTCCACAACCACTTGTCGGACACTCCAGAATCACCTGCCGGGCATGTTGGAACCACCTCTCAGAGGTGCCACAACAACATGCTGGAGACTGCGGAAGCACCTGCTGAGAATGCCGGAAGTTCCTGATCCACTCCACAGAACCACCTGCTGGACACGCCAAAATCACCTGCCGGCTACGCCACAACCAGTTGGTGAACACTTCGGAATCAACTGCCGGGCTTGCTGGAAGCACCTGCAGGTCACGCCAATATCACCTGCCAGCTACGCCAGAACAGCTTGGCGGACACTCCGGAAACACCTGTCGGGCCTGCCAGAACCACATCTCAGACGTGCCAGAACCATGTGCCCGAGATGCCGGAACCACACCCCGAACAGACTGAAACCACCTGCCAGACCCGCCTGAACCACCTGCCGAGCACACTGGAACCACCTGCTCGACTCGCCGGAACCACCTACCTGACACGCAAAAACCACCGGCCGGGTATGCCAGAACCACTTGGTGGTCACTCCGGAATCATCTGCCAGACATGCCAGAAGCAGCTCTCAGACACACCAGAACAACCTGCCGGAGACGCCAGAAGCACCTGCTGAGCATGCCTGAGCCACCTGCTCGACTCGCAAGAAACACCTGCCAGACACGCCAAAATCACGTGCCTGCTACACCAGAAGCACTTGGCAGACAAGCCGGAATCACGTGAAGGGCATGCAGTCACAATCTCTCAGACGTGCCAGAACCTCGTGCCGGACACCTCAGAACACCCTGCCGGACAGACCGGAACCACCTGCCGGACACGCCGGAACCACCGGCGCGACTCGCCGCAACCACCCCCGGACATGCAAAATCACCTGCCGGCTACGCCAGAAACACTTGGCGAACACACCGGAATCACCTGCCGGGCATGTCGGAAGCACCTCTCAGACATGTCAGAACCACGTGCCAAGGACACCGGAAGCACCTGCCGAGCACGCCGGAACCACCTGCTCGACTCGCCAGAACCACCTGCCGCACATGCCAAAATCACCTGCCAGGTATGCCAGAACCACTTTGTGGACACTCCGAAATCATCTGCCGGACATGCCAGAACTAGCTCTCAGACACACCAGAACCACATGCCGGACACGCCGGAAGCACCTGCTGAGCATGCCTGAGCCACCTGCTCGACTCGCAAGAAACACCTGCCGGACACGCCAAAATCACCTGCCGAGTACGCCAGAACCACTAGGCGGACACTCCGGAATCACAGGTCGGGCATGCCGGAACCACCTCTCAGACTTGCCAGAACCATGTTCCGGACACGCCGGTACCACCTGCCGAGTATGCCGGAACCACCTGATCCACTCCCGAGGACCACCTGCTGGACACGCCAAAATCACCTGCTGGCTACGCCAGAACCACTCGGCAGACACTCCGGAATGACCTGCCGGGCATGCCGGAACCACCTCTTAGACATGCCAGAAGGACGTGTCGGACACGCCGGAAACACCTACCGGACAGACCGGAACCACCTGCCAGACATCCCGGAACCACTTGCCGAGCACGCCGGAGCCGCCTGCTCGATAGGCCGGAACCACCTGCCAGACAGGCCAAAATCCACAGCTGGCTATGAGAGAACCATCTGGCGGACAGTCCGGAATCACCTGCCGGGCATGCAGGAACCACCTCTCAGATGTAACGGAACCACGAGCCGGAAACGCTGGAACCACGTCCTGGACAGACTGGAACCCCCTGCCGAGCACTCCGGAACCACCTGCTCGACTCGCACGACCCACGTGCTGGACACGCCAAAATGAACTTTCGGCTACACCAGAACCACTTACCCGACACTCCAGAATCACCTGCCTGGCATGCCAGAACCACCTCTCACACGTTCCAGAAGCACATGCCGGACATGCCGGAACGACCGATCGGACAGGACGGAACCACCTGCTGGACAGGGGGGAACCACCGGCTCGACGCGCCGGAACCACCGCCGGACATGCAAAATCACCTACCGGCTACGCCAGAACCACTTGGCGAACACTCCGGAATCACCTGACGGGCATGCCAGAACCACCTCTCAGACATGCCAGAACCACGTGCCAATGACCCCGGAAGCACCTGCCGAGAACGCCGGAACCACCTGCTCGACTCGCCAGAACCACCTGCCGGACACGCCAAAATCACCTGCCGGCTACGCCAGAACCACTCTGCAGAGACTCCGGAACCACCTCCAGGACAGCCCGGAATCACCTGCCGGACACGCCGGGACCACCTGCTTGACTCGCCAGAACCACCTGCCGGACACGCCAAAATCACCAGCCGGCTACTCCACAACCACTTGTCGGACACTCCAGAATCACCTGCCGGGCATGTTGGAACCACCTCTCAGAGGTGCCTCAACAACATGCTGGAGACTGCGGAAGCACCTGCTGAGAAGGCCGGAAGTTCCTGATCCACTCCACAGAACCACCTGCTGGACACGCCAAAATCACCTGCCGGCTACGCCACAACCAGTTGGTGAACACTTCGGAATCAACTGCCGGGCTTGCTGGAAGCACCTGCCGGTCACGCCAATATCACCTGCCAGCTACGCCAGAACTGCTTGGCGGACACTCCGGAAACACCTGTCGGGCCTGCCAGAACCACATCTCAGACGTGCCAGAACCATGTGCCCGAGATGCCGGAACCACACCCCGAACAGACTGAAACCACCTGCCAGACCCGCCTGAACCACCTGCCGAGCACACTGGAACCACCTGCTCGACTCGCCGGAACCACCTACCTGACACGCAAAAACCACCGGCCGGGTATGCCAGAACCACTTGGTGGTCACTCCGGAATCATCTGCCAGACATGCCAGAAGCAGCTCTCAGACACACCAGAACAACCTGCCGGAGACACCAGAAGCACCTGCTGAGCATGCCTGAGCCACCTGCTCGACTCGCAAGAAACACCTGCCAGACGCGCCAAAATCACCTGCCTGCTACACCAGAAGCACTTGGCAGACAAGCCGGAATCACGTGAAGGGCATGCCGTCACAATCTCTCAGACGTGCCAGAACCTCGTGCCAGACACCCCAGAACACCCTGCCGGACAGACCAGAACCACCTGCCGGACACGCCGGAACCACCGGCCCGACTCGCCGGAACCACCCCCGGACACGCAAAAACACCTGCCGGCTACGCCAGAAACACTTGGCGAACACACCGGAATCACCTGCCGGGCATGTCGGAAGCACCTCTCACACATGTCAGAACCACGTGCCAATGACCCCGTAAGCACCTGCCGAGCATGCCGGAACCACCTGCTCGACTCTCCAGAACCACCTGCCAGTCATGCAAAAATCACCTGCCGGCTTCGCCACAACCAGTTGGTGAACACTTCCCCATCACCTGCCGGGCTTGCTGGAACCACCTGCCGGTCATGTCAAAATCACCTGCCAACTACGCCAGAACCACTTGTCGACACTGCGGAAACACCTGTCGGGCCGGCCAGAACTACATCTCAGACGTGCCAGAACCTTGTGCGTGTGATGCCGGAACCACACCCAGAACAGACGGAGACCACCTGCCAGACCCGCCTGAACCACCTGCCGAGCACGCCGGAGCCACCTGTTCGACTCACCGGAAGCACCTGCCAGACAGGCCAAAATCAACAGCTGGCTATGCGAGAAGCATCTGGCGGACAGTCCGGAATCACCTGCCGGGCATGCAGGAACCACCTCTCAGATGTAACGGAACCACGAGCCGGACACGCTGGAACCACGTCCTGGACAGACTGGAACCACCTGCCGAGCACTCCGGAACCACCTGCTCGACTCGCACGACCCACGTGCTGGACACGCCAAAATGAACTTTCGGCTACACCAGAACCACTTACCCGACACTCCAGAATCACCTGCCTGGCATGCCAGAACCACCTCTCACACGTTCCAGAAGCACGTGCCGGACATGCCGGAACGACCGATCGGACAGAACGGAAACACCTGCCAGACACGCCGGAACCACCTGCTGAACACGCCACAGCCACCTGCTCGACTCACCGGATCCACCGGCCGGACAGGCCAATATCAACTGCTGGCTATGCCAGAACCACCTGGGGTCAGTCCGGAATCACCTGCCAGCCATGGCGGAACCACCTCTCAGACGTACAAGAACCACGTGCCGGACAAGCTGGAAACACTTACTGGACAGACTGGAACCACCTGCCGGCCATGCCTGAACCACCTGCCGAGCACGATGGAACCACCTGCCGGACACGCCAAAATCACCTGCGGGGTACACCAGAACCACTTGGAGAACTCTCCGGGATGACCTGCCGGGCATGCTGGAACCACCTCTCAGACGTACCAGAAGCACGTGGCGGACACCCCAGCACCACCTGCCGGACAGACCGCAACCACCTGCCGGACAGGCCGGAACCACCGGCACGACCCGCCGGAACCACCGCCGGACATGCAAAATCACCAGCCGGCTACGCCAGAACCACTTGGCGAACACTCCGGCATCACCTGCCGGGCATGCCGGAACCACCTCTCAGACATGCCAGAACCAGGTGCCAATGACCCCGGAAGCACCTGCCGAGCACGCCGGAACCACCTGCTCGACTCGCCAGAACCACCTGCCGGACACGCCAAAATCACCTGCCGGCTACGCCACAACCACTCGGCAGGCACTCCGGTATCAGCTGCCAGTCATGCCGGAATCACCTCTAAGAGGTGCCAGAACCACATGCCGGAGAGACTGGAAGCAAGTGCCGAGCTCGCCGGAAACACCTGCTGGACATGCCGGAACCACCTGCCTGACAGTCCAAAATCATATGCCGGCTATGCCAAAACCACTTGGTGGACACTCCAGAATCACCTGGAGGGCATGCCGGAACGACGTCATGGAAAGACTGCAAACACCTGCCGGAAACGCCAAAACCACCTTCTCGACTCGCCAGAACCACCTGCCGGACACGCCAAAATCACCTGCCGGCTACGCCACAACCAGTTGGTGAACACTTCGGAATCACCTTCCGCGCTTGCCGGAACCACCTGCCGGTCACGCCAAAATCACCTGCCGGCTACGCCAGAACCACTCGGCAGAGACCCCGGAACCACCTCCAGGACAGACCGGAATCACCTCCCGGACACGCCGGAACCACCTGCTCGACTCGCCAGAACCACCTGCCGGACACGCCAAAATCACCTGCCGGCTACGCCAGAACCACTCTGCAGAGACTCCGGAACCACCTCCAGGACAGCCCGGAATCACCTGCCGGACACGCCGGGACCACCTGCTTGACTCGCCAGAACCACCTGCCGGACACGCCAAAATCACCAGCCGGCTACTCCACAACCACTTGTCGGACACTCCAGAATCACCTGCCGGGCATGTTGGAACCACCTCTCAGAGGTGCCTCAACAACATGCTGGAGACTGCGGAAGCACCTGCTGAGAAGGCCGGAAGTTCCTGATCCACTCCACAGAACCACCTGCTGGACACGCCAAAATCACCTGCCGGCTACGCCACAACCAGTTGGTGAACACTTCGGAATCAACTGCCGGGCTTGCTGGAAGCACCTGCCAGTCACGCCAATATCACCTGCCAGCTACGCCAGAACCGCTTGGCGGACACTCCGGAAACACCTGTCGGGCCTGCCAGAACCACATCTCAGACGTGCCAGAACCATGTGCCCGAGATGCCGGAACCACACCCCGAACAGACTGAAACCACCTGCCAGACCCGCCTGAACCACCTGCCGAGCACACTGGAAACACCTGCTCGACTCGCCGGAACCACCTACCTGACACGCAAAAACCACCGGCCGGGTATGCCAGAACCACTTGGTGGTCACTCCAGAATCATCTGCCAGACATGCCAGAAGCAGCTCTCAGACACACCAGAACAACCTGCCGGAGACGCCAGAAGCACCTGCTGAGCATGCCTGAGCCACCTGCTCGACTCGCAAGAAACACCTGCCAGACGCGCCAAAATCACCTGCCTGCTACACCAGAAGCACTTGGCAGACAAGCCGGAATCACGTGAAGGGCGTGCCGTCACAATCTCTCAGACGTGCCAGAACCTCGTGCCGGACACCCCAGAACACCCTGCCGGACAGACCAGAACCACCTGCCGGACACGCTGGAACCACCGGCGCGACTCGCCGGAACCAGCCCCGGACACGCAAAGACACCTGCCGGCTACGCCAGAAACACTTGGCGAACACACCGGAATCACCTGCCGGGCATGTCGGAAGCACCTCTCAGACATGTCAGAACCACGTGCCAATGACCCTGTAAGCACCTGCCGAGCATGCCGGAACCACCTGCTCGACTCTCCAGAACCACCTGCCAGTCATGCAAAAATCACCTGCCGGCTTCGCCACAACCAGTTGGTGAACACTTCCCCATCACCTGCCGGGCTTGCTGGAACCACCTGCCGGTCATGTCAAAATCACCTGCCAACTACGCCAGAACCACTTGTCGACACTGCGGAAACACCTGTCGGGCCGGCCAGAACTACATCTCAGACGTGCCAGAACCTTGTGCGTGTGATGCCGGAACCACACCCAGAACAGACGGAGACCACCTGCCAGACCCGCCTCAACCACCTGCCGAGCACGCCGGAGCCACCTGTTCGACTAACCGGAAGCACCTGCCAGACAGGCCAAAATCAACAGCTGGCTATGCGAGAAGCATCTGGCGGACAGTCCGGAATCACCTGCCGGGCATGCAGGAACCACCTCTCAGATGTAACGGAACCACGAGCCGGACACGCTGGAACCACGTCCTGGACAGACTGGAACCCCCTGCCGAGCACTCCGGAACCACCTGCTCGACTCGCACGACCCACGTGCTGGACACGCCAAAATGAACTTTCGGCTACACCAGAACCACTTACCCGACACTCCAGAATCACCTGCCTGGCATGCCAGAACCACCTCTCACACGTTCCAGAAGCACGTGCCGGACATGCCGGAACGACCGATCGGACAGAACGGAACCACCTGCCAGACACGCCGGAACCACCTGCTGAACACGCCACAGCCACCTGCTCGACTCACCGGATCCAACGGCCGGACAGGCCAATATCAACTGCTGGCTATGCCAGAACCACCTGGGGTCAGTCCGGAATCACCTGCCAGCCATGGCGGAACCACCTCTCAGATGTACAAGAACCACGTGCCGGACAAGCTGGAAACACTTACTGGACAGACTGGAACCACCTGCCGGCCACGCCTGAACCACCTGCCGAGCACGATAAAACCACCTGCCGGACACGCCAAAATCACCTCCGGGGTACACCAGAACCACTTGGAGAACTCTTCGGGATGACCTGCCGGGCATGCTGGAACCACCTCTCAGACGTACCAGAAGCACGTGGCGGACACCCCAGCACCACCTGCCGGACAGACCGCAACCACCTGCCGGACACGCCGGAACCACCGGCTCGACCCGCCGGAACCACCGCCGGACATGCGAAATCACCTGCCGGCTACGCCAGAACCACTTGGCGAACACTCCGGAATCACCTGCCGGGCATGCCGGAACCAGCTCTCAGACATGCCAGAACCACTTGCCAATGACCCCGGAAGCACCTGCCGAGCACGCCGGAACCACCTGCTCGACTCGCCAGAACCACCTGCCGGACACGCCAAAATCACCTGCCGGCTACGCCACAACCACTCGGCAGGCACTCCGGTATCAGCTGCCGGGCATGCCGGAACCACCTCTCAGAGGTGCCAGAACCACATGCCGGAGAGACTGGAAGCAACTGCCGAACTCGCCGGAAACACCTGCTGGACATGCCGGAACCACCTGCCTGACAGTCCAAAATCATATGCCGGCTATGCCAAAACCACTTGGTGGACACTCCAGAATCACCTGGAGGGCATGCCGGAACCACGTCATGGACAGACTGCAAACACCTGCCGGACACGGCAGAACCACCTTCTCGACTCGCCAGAACCACCTGACGGACATGCCAAAATCACCTGCCGGCTACGCCACAACCAGTTGGTGAACACTTCGGAATCACCTGCCGCGCTTGCCGGAACCACCTGCCGGTCACGCCAAAATCACCTGCCGGCTACGCCAGAATCACTCAGCAGAGACTCCGGAACCACCTCCAGGACAGACCGGAATCACCTGCCGGACACGCCGGGACCACCTGCTTGACTCGCCAGAACCACCTGACGGACACGCCAAAATCACCAGCCGGCTACTCCGCAACCACTTGTCGGACACTCCACAATCACCTGCCGGGAATGTTGGAACCACCTCTCAGAGGTGCCACAACAACATGCTGGAGACTGCGGAAGCACCTGCTGAGAAGGCCGGAACTTCCTGATCCACTCCACAGAACCACCTGCTGGACACGCCAAAATCACCCGCCGGCTACGCCACAACCAGTTGGTGAACACTTCGGAATCAACTGCCGGGCTTGCTGGAAGCACCTGCCGGTCACGCCAATATCACCTGCCAGCTACGCCAGAACCGCTTGGCGGACACTCCGGAAACACCTGTCGGGCCTGCCAGAACCACATCTCAGACGTGCCAGAACTATGTGCCCGAGATGCCGGAACCACTCCCCGAACAGACTGAACCCACCTGCCAGACCCGCCTGAACCACCTGCTGAGCACACTGGAACCACCTGCTCGAGTCGCCGGAACCACCTACCTGACACGCAAAAACCACCGGCCGGGTATGCCAGAACCACTTGGTGGTCACTCCGGAATCATCTGCCAGACATGCCAGAACCAGCTCTCAGACACACCAGAACCACATGCCGGACACGCCGGAAGCACCTGCTGAGCATGCCTGAGCCACCTGCTCGACTCGCAAGAAACACCTGCCGGACACGACAAAATCACCTGCCGAGTACGCCAGAACCACATGGCGGACACTCCGGAATCACAGGTTGGGCATGCCGGAACCACCTCTCAGACTTGCCAGAACCATGTTCCGGACACTCCGGTACCACCTGCCCAGTATGCCGGAAACACCTGCTCCACTCCCGAGGACCACCTGCTGGACACGCCAAAATCACCTGCTGGCTACACCAGAACCACTCGGCAGACACTCCGGAATAACCTGCCGGGCATGCCGGAACCACCTCTTAGACATGCCAGAAGGACGTGTCGGACACGCCGGAAACACCTACCGGACAGACCGGAACCACCTGCCAGACATCCCGGAACCACCTGCCGAGCACGCCGGAGCCGCCTGCTCGATAGGCCGGAACCACCTGCCAGACAGGCCAAAATCAACAGCTGGCTATGCTAGAAACACCTGGCGGACAGTCCAAAATCACCTGCCTGGCATGCAGGAACCACCTCTCAGACGTAACAGAACCACGTTCCAGACACGCTGGAACCACATCCTGGACAGACTGGAACCACCTGCCGAGCTCGCCGGAACCACCTGCTCGACTGGCAGGACAATCGTGCCGGACACGCCAAAAGGAACTGCCGGCTACACCAGAACCACTTAACCGACACTCCAGAATCACCTGCCTGGCATGCCAGAACCACCTCTCAGACGTGCCAGAAGCACGTGCCGGACATGCCGGAACGACCTACGGGACAGACCGGAACCACCTGCCTGACATGCCGGAACCACCTGCCGAGCACGCCAGAGCCACCTGCTCCCCTTGCCGGAACCACCTACCAGAAAGGCCAAAATCAACAGCTGGCTGTGCGAGAACCACCTGGGGGACAGTCCAGAATCACCTGCCAGCCATGGCAGAACCAACTCTCAGACGTACCAGAACCACGTGCCGGACAATCTGGAAACATGTACTGCACAGACTGGAACCACCTGCCGGTCACGCCTGAACCACCTGCAGAGCACGACGGAACCACCTGCCGGACACGCCAAAATCACCTGCGGTCTACTCCACAACCACTTGGAGGACTCTCCGGGATGACCTGCCGGGCATGCTGGAACCACCTCTCAGACGCGCCAGAACCATGTGGCAGAGAGTCCGGAATCACCTGTTGGGCAATTGGGCCCAGCTCTGAGACGTACCAGAACCAACTGCCGGACACGCCAAAATCACCTGCCGGCTACGCCAGAACCACTTGGCGGAAACTCCGGAATCAGCTGCCGGGCATGCCAGCACAACCTCTCAGAAGTGCCAGAAGCACGTGCCGGACAGGCCGGAACCATCTCCCGGACAGACTGGAACCACAGGAAACACTCGCCGGAACCACCTCCTTGACTCACCGGTCCCACGTGCAGGACACAACAAAATCACCTGCCCGCTACACCAGAACCCCTTGGGGCACAAGCCGGAATCACGTGAAGGGCATGCCGGCACAACCTCACAGACGTGCCAGAACCTCCTGCCGGACACCTCAGAACCACCTGCCAGACAGACTGCAACCACCTGCCGGACACGCGGGAACCACCGGCTCGACCCGCCGGAACCACTGCCACACATGCAAAATCACCTGCCGGCTACACCAGAACCACTAGGCAAACACTCCGGAATCACCTGCCGGGCATGCCGGAACCACCCCTCAGACATGCCAGAACCACGTGCCAATGACACCAGAAGCACCTGCCGAGCATGCCGGAACCACCTGCTCGACTCGCCAGAACCACCTAACAGTCATGCAAAAATCACCTGCCGGCTTCGCCACAACCAGTTGGTGAACACTTCCCCATCACCTGCCGGGCTTGCTGGAACCACCTGCCGGTCATGTCATAATCACCTGCCAACTACGCCAGAACCACTTGTCGACACTGCGGAAACACCTGTCGGGCCGGCCAGAACTACATCTCAGACGTGCCAGAACCTTGTGCGTGTGATGCCGGAACCACACCCCGAACAGACGGAGACCACCTGCCAGACCCGCCTCAACCACCTGCCGAGCACGCCGGAGCCACCTGTTCGACTCACCGGAAGCACCTGCCAGACAGGCCAAAATCAACAGCTGGCTATGCGAGAAGCATCTGGCGGACAGTCCGGAATCACCTGCCTGGCATGCAGGAACCACCTCTCAGATGTAACGGAACCACGAGCCGGACACGCTGGAACCACGTCCTGGACAGACTGGAACCACCTGCCGAGCACTCCGGAACCACCTGCTCGACTCGCACGACCCACGTGCTGGACACGCCAAAATGAACTTTCGGCTACACCAGAACCACTTACCCGACACTCCAGAATCACCTGCCTGGCATGCCAGAACCACCTCTCACACGTTCCAGAAGCACGTGCCGGACATGCCGGAACGACCGATCGGACAGAACGGAACCACCTGCCAGACACGCCGGAACCACCTGCTGAACACGCCACAGCCACCTGCTCGACTCGCCGGATCCACCGGCCGGACAGGCCAATATCAACTGCTGGCTATGCCAGAACCACCTGGGGGACAGTCCGGAATCACCTGCCAGCCATGGCGGAACCACCTCTCAGACGTACAAGAACCACGTGCCGGACAAGCTGGAAACACTTACTGGACAGACTGGAACCACCTGCCGGCCACGCCTGAACCACCTGCCGAGCACGATGGAACCACCTGCCGGACACGCCAAAATCAACTGCGGGGTACACCAGAACCACTTGGAGAACTCTCCGGGATGACCTGCCGGGCATGCTGGAACCACCTCTCAGACGTACCAGAAGCACGTGGCGGACACCCCAGCACCACCTGCCGGACAGACCGCAACCACCTGCCGGACAGGCCGGAACCACCGGCTCGACCCGCCGGAACCACCGCCGGACATGCAAAATCACCTGCCGGCTACGCCAGAACCACTTGGAGAACACTCCGGAATCATCTGCCGGGCATGCCGGAACCACCTCTCAGACATGCCAGAACCACGTGCCAGTGACCCCGGAAGCACCTGCCGAGCACGCCGGAACCACCTGCTCGACTCGCCAGAACCACCTGCCGGACACGCCAAAATCACCTGCCGGCTACGCCACAACCACTCGGCAGGCACTCCGGTATCAGCTGACGGGCATGCCGGAACCACCTCTCAGAGGTGCCAGAACCACATGCCGGAGAGACTGGAAGCAAGTGCCGAGCTCGCCGGAAACACCTGCTGTACATGCCGGAACCACCTGCCTGACAGTCCAAATTCATATGGGGGCTTTGCCAAAACCACTTGGTGGACACTCCAGAATCACCTGGAGGGCATGCCGGAACCACGTCGTGGACAGACTGCAAACACCTGCCGGACACGCCAGAACCACCTTCTCGACTCGCCAGAACCACCTGCCGGACACGCCAAAATCACCTGCCGGCTACGCCACAACCAGTTGGTGAACACTTCGGAATCACCTGCCGCGCTTGCCGGAACCACCTGCCGGTCACGCCAAAATCACCTGCCGGCTACGCCAGAACCACTCAGCAGAGACTCCGGAACCACCTCCAGGACTGACCGGAATCACCTCCCGGACACGCCGGGACCACCTGCTTGACTCGCGAGAACCACCTGCCGGACATGCCAAAATCAACAGCCGGCTACTACACAACCACTTGTCGGACACTCCAGAATCACCTGCCGGGCATGTTGGAACCACCTCTCAGAGGTGCCACAACAGCATGCTGGAGACTGCGGAAGCACCTGCTGAGAAGGCCGGAAGTTCCTGATCCACTCCACAGAACCACCTGCTGGACATGCCAAAATCACCTGCCGGCTACGCCACAACCAGTTGGTGAACACTTCGGAATCAACTGCCGGGCTTGCTGGAAGCACCTGCCGGTCACGCCAATATCACCTGCCAGCTACGCCAGAACCGCTTGGCGGACACTCCGGAAACACCTGTCGGGCCTGCCAGAACCACATCTCAGACGTGCCAGAACCATGTGCCCGAGATGCCGGAACCACACCCCGAACAGACTGAAACCACCTGCCAGACCCGCCTGAACCACCTGCCGAGCACACTGGAACCACCTGCTCGACTCGCCGGAACCACCTACCTGACACGCAAAAACCACCGGCCGGGTATGCCAGAACCACTTGGTGGTCACTCCGGAATCATCTGCCAGACATGCCAGAAGCAGCTCTCAGACACACCAGAACAACCTGCCGGAGACGCCAGAAGCACCTGCTGAGCATGCCTGAGCCACGTGCTCGATTCGCAAGAAACACCTGCCAGACACGCCAAAATCACCTGCCTGCTACACCAGAAGCACTTGGCAGACAAGCCGGAATCACGTGAAGGGCATGCCGTCACAATCTCTCAGACGTCCCAGAACCTCGGGCCGGACACCCCAGAACACCCTGCCGGACAGACCGGAACCACCTGCCGGACACGCCGGAACAACCGGCGCGACTCGCCGGAACCACCCCCGGACATGCAAAAACACCTGCCGGCTACGCCAGAAACACTTGGCGAACACACCGGAATCACCTGCCGGGCATGTCGGAAGCACCTCTCAGACATGTCAGAACCACGTGCCAAGGACACCGGAAGCACCTGCCGAGCACGCCGGAACCACCTGCTCGACTCGCCAGAACCACCTGCCGCACACGCCAAAATCACCTGCCAGGTATGCCAGAACCACTTTGTGGACACTCCGAAATCATCTGCCGGACATGCCAGAACCAGCTCTCAGACACACCAGAACCACATGCCGGACACGCCGGAAGCACCTGCTGAGCATGCCTGAGCCACCTGCTCGACTCGCAAGAAACACCTGCCGGACACGCCAAAATCACCTGCCGAGTACGCCAGAACCACTTGGCGGACACTCCAGAATCACAGGTCGGGCATGCCGGAACCACCTCTCAGACTTGCCAGAACCATGTTCCGGACACGCCGGTACCACCTGCCGAGTATGCCGGAACCACCTGATCCACTCCCGAGGACCCCCTGCTGGACACGCCAGAATCACCTGCTGGCTACGCCAGAACCACTCGGCAGACACTCTGGAATAACCTGCCGGGCATGCCGGAACCACCTCTTAGACATGCCAGAAGGACGTGTCGGACACGCCGGAAACACCTACCGGACAGACCGGAACCACCTGCCAGACATCCCGGAACCACCTGCCGAGCACGCCGGAGCCGCCTGCTCCTTAGGCTGGAACCACCTGCCAGACAGGCCAAAATCAACAGCTGGCTATGCGAGAACCATCTGGCGGACAGTCCGGAATCCCCTGCCGGGCATGCAGGAACCACCTCTCAGATGTAACGGAACCACGAGCCGGACACGCTGGAACCACGTCCTGTTCAGTCTGTAACCACCTACCGAGCACTCTGGAACCACCTGCTCGACTCGCACGACCCACGTGCTGGACACGCCAAAATGAACTTTCGGCTACACCAGAACCACTTACCCGACACTCCAGAATCACCTGCCTGGCATGCCAGAACCACCTCTCACACGTTCCAGAAGCACGTGCCGGACATGCCGGAACGACCTATCGGACAGAACGGAACCACCTGCCAGACACGCCGGAACCACCTGCTGAACACGCCACAGGCACCTGCTCGACTCGCCGGATCCACCGGCCGGACAGGCCAATATCAACTGCTGGCTATGCCAGAACCACCTGGGGGACAGTCCGGAATCACCTGCCAGCCATGGCGGAACCACCTCTCAGACGTACAAGAACCACGTGCCGGACAAGCTGGAAACACTTACTGGACAGACTGGAACCACCTGCCGGCCACGCCTGAACCACCTGCCGAGCACGACGGAACCACCTGCTGGACACGCCAGAATCACCTGCGGGGTACACCAGAACCACTTACCCGACACTCCAGAATCACCTGCCTGGCATGCCAGAACCACCTCTCACACGTTCCAGAAGCACGTGCCGGACATGCCGGAACGACCGATCGGACCGAACGGAACCACCTGCCAGACACGCCGGAACCACCTGCTGAACACGCCACAGCCACCTGCTCGACTCGCCGGATCCACCGGCCGGACAGGCCAATATCAACTGCTGGCTATGCCAGAACCACCTGGGGGACAGTCCGGAATCACCTGCCAGCCATGGCGGAACCACCTCTCAGACGTACAAGAACCACGTGCCGGACAAGCTGGAAACACTTACTGGACAGACTGGAACCACCTGCCGGCCACGCCTGAACCACCTGCCGAGCACGATGGAACCACCTGCCGGACACGCCAAAATCAACTGCGGGGTACACCAGAACCACTTGGAGAACTCTCCGGGATGACCTGCCGGGCATGCTGGAACCACCTCTCAGACGTACCAGAAGCACGTGGCGGACACCCCAGCACCACCTGCCGGACAGACCGCAACCACCTGCCGGACAGGCCGGAACCACCGGCTCGACCCGCCGGAACCACCGCCGGACATGCAAAATCACCTGCCGGCTACGCCAGAACCACTTGGAGAACACTCCGGAATCATCTGCCGGGCATGCCGGAACCACCTCTCAGACATGCCAGAACCACGTGCCAGTGACCCCGGAAGCACCTGCCGAGCACGCCGGAACCACCTGCTCGACTCGCCAGAACCACCTGCCGGACACGCCAAAATCACCTGCCGGCTACGCCACAACCACTCGGCAGGCACTCCGGTATCAGCTGACGGGCATGCCGGAACCACCTCTCAGAGGTGCCAGAACCACATGCCGGAGAGACTGGAAGCAAGTGCCGAGCTCGCCGGAAACACCTGCTGTACATGCCGGAACCACCTGCCTGACAGTCCAAATTCATATGGGGGCTTTGCCAAAACCACTTGGTGGACACTCCAGAATCACCTGGAGGGCATGCCGGAACCACGTCGTGGACAGACTGCAAACACCTGCCGGACACGCCAGAACCACCTTCTCGACTCGCCAGAACCACCTGCCGGACACGCCAAAATCACCTGCCGGCTACGCCACAACCAGTTGGTGAACACTTCGGAATCACCTGCCGCGCTTGCCGGAACCACCTGCCGGTCACGCCAAAATCACCTGCCGGCTACGCCAGAACCACTCAGCAGAGACTCCGGAACCACCTCCAGGACTGACCGGAATCACCTCCCGGACACGCCGGGACCACCTGCTTGACTCGCGAGAACCACCTGCCGGACATGCCAAAATCAACAGCCGGCTACTACACAACCACTTGTCGGACACTCCAGAATCACCTGCCGGGCATGTTGGAACCACCTCTCAGAGGTGCCACAACAGCATGCTGGAGACTGCGGAAGCACCTGCTGAGAAGGCCGGAAGTTCCTGATCCACTCCACAGAACCACCTGCTGGACACGCCAAAATCACCTGCCGGCTACGCCACAACCAGTTGGTGAACACTTCGGAATCAACTGCCGGGCTTGCTGGAAGCACCTGCCGGTCACGCCAATATCACCTGCCAGCTACGCCAGAACCGCTTGGCGGACACTCCGGAAACACCTGTCGGGCCTGCCAGAACCACATCTCAGACGTGCCAGAACCATGTGCCCGAGATGCCGGAACCACACCCCGAACAGACTGAAACCACCTGCCAGACCCGCCTGAACCACCTGCCGAGCACACTGGAACCACCTGCTCGACTCGCCGGAAGCACCTACCTGACACGCAAAAACCACCGGCCGGGTATGCCAGAACCACTTGGTGGTCACTCCGGAATCATCTGCCAGACATGCCAGAAGCAGCTCTCAGACACACCAGAACAACCTGCCGGAGACGCCAGAAGCACCTGCTGAGCATGCCTGAGCCACGTGCTCGATTCGCAAGAAACACCTGCCAGACACGCCAAAATCACCTGCCTGCTACACCAGAAGCACTTGGCAGACAAGCCGGAATCACGTGAAGGGCATGCCGTCACAATCTCTCAGACGTCCCAGAACCTCGGGCCGGACACCCCAGAACACCCTGCCGGACAGACCGGAACCACCTGCCGGACACGCCGGAACAACCGGCGCGACTCGCCGGAACCACCCCCGGACATGCAAAAACACCTGCCGGCTACGCCAGAAACACTTGGCGAACACACCGGAATCACCTGCCGGGCATGTCGGAAGCACCTCTCAGACATGTCAGAACCACGTGCCAAGGACACCGGAAGCACCTGCCGAGCACGCCGGAACCACCTGCTCGACTCGCCAGAACCACCTGCCGCACACGCCAAAATCACCTGCCAGGTATGCCAGAACCACTTTGTGGACACTCCGAAATCATCTGCCGGACATGCCAGAACCAGCTCTCAGACACACCAGAACCACATGCCGGACACGCCGGAAGCACCTGCTGAGCATGCCTGAGCCACCTGCTCGACTCGCAAGAAACACCTGCCGGACACGCCAAAATCACCTGCCGAGTACGCCAGAACCACTTGGCGGACACTCCAGAATCACAGGTCGGGCATGCCGGAACCACCTCTCAGACTTGCCAGAACCATGTTCCGGACACGCCGGTACCACCTGCCGAGTATGCCGGAACCACCTGATCCACTCCCGAGGACCCCCTGCTGGACACGCCAGAATCACCTGCTGGCTACGCCAGAACCACTCGGCAGACACTCTGGAATAACCTGCCGGGCATGCCGGAACCACCTCTTAGACATGCCAGAAGGACGTGTCGGACACGCCGGAAACACCTACCGGACAGACCGGAACCACCTGCCAGACATCCCGGAACCACCTGCCGAGCACGCCGGAGCCGCCTGCTCCTTAGGCTGGAACCACCTGCCAGACAGGCCAAAATCAACAGCTGGCTATGCGAGAACCATCTGGCGGACAGTCCGGAATCCCCTGCCGGGCATGCAGGAACCACCTCTCAGATGTAACGGAACCACGAGCCGGACACGCTGGAACCACGTCCTGTTCAGTCTGTAACCACCTACCGAGCACTCTGGAACCACCTGCTCGACTCGCACGACCCACGTGCTGGACACGCCAAAATGAACTTTCGGCTACACCAGAACCACTTACCCGACACTCCAGAATCACCTGCCTGGCATGCCAGAACCACCTCTCACACGTTCCAGAAGCACGTGCCGGACATGCCGGAACGACCTATCGGACAGAACGGAACCACCTGCCAGACACGCCGGAACCACCTGCTGAACACGCCACAGGCACCTGCTCGACTCGCCGGATCCACCGGCCGGACAGGCCAATATCAACTGCTGGCTATGCCAGAACCACCTGGGGGACAGTCCGGAATCACCTGCCAGCCATGGCGGAACCACCTCTCAGACGTACAAGAACCACGTGCCGGACAAGCTGGAAACACTTACTGGACAGACTGGAACCACCTGCCGGCCACGCCTGAACCACCTGCCGAGCACGACGGAACCACCTGCTGGACACGCCAGAATCACCTGCGGGGTACACCAGAACCACTTACCCGACACTCCAGAATCACCTGCCTGGCATGCCAGAACCACCTCTCACACGTTCCAGAAGCACGTGCCGGACATGCCGGAACGACCGATCGGACAGAACGGAACCACCTGCCAGACACGCCGGAACCACCTGCTGAACACGCCACAGCCACCTGCTCGACTCGCCGGATCCACCGGCCGGACAGGCCAATATCAACTGCTGGCTATGCCAGAACCACCTGGGGGACAGTCCGGAATCACCTGCCAGCCATGGCGGAACCACCTCTCAGACGTACAAGAACCACGTGCCGGACAAGCTGGAAACACTTACTGGACAGACTGGAACCACCTGCCGGCCACGCCTGAACCACCTGCCGAGCACGATGGAACCACCTGCCGGACACGCCAAAATCAACTGCGGGGTACACCAGAACCACTTGGAGAACTCTCCGGGATGACCTGCCGGGCATGCTGGAACCACCTCTCAGACGTACCAGAAGCACGTGGCGGACACCCCAGCACCACCTGCCGGACAGACCGCAACCACCTGCCGGACAGGCCGGAACCACCGGCTCGACCCGCCGGAACCACCGCCGGACATGCAAAATCACCTGCCGGCTACGCCAGAACCACTTGGAGAACACTCCGGAATCATCTGCCGGGCATGCCGGAACCACCTCTCAGACATGCCAGAACCACGTGCCAGTGACCCCGGAAGCACCTGCCGAGCACGCCGGAACCACCTGCTCGACTCGCCAGAACCACCTGCCGGACACGCCAAAATCACCTGCCGGCTACGCCACAACCACTCGGCAGGCACTCCGGTATCAGCTGCCGGGCATGCCGGAACCACCTCTCAGAGGTGCCAGAACCACATGCCGGAGAGACTGGAAGCAAGTGCCGAGCTCGCCGGAAACACCTGCTGTACATGCCGGAACCACCTGCCTGACAGTCCAAATTCATATGGGGGCTTTGCCAAAACCACTTGGTGGACACTCCAGAATCACCTGGAGGGCATGCCGGAACCACGTCGTGGACAGACTGCAAACACCTGCCGGACACGCCAGAACCACCTTCTCGACTCGCCAGAACCACCTGCCGGACACGCCAAAATCACCTGCCGGCTACGCCACAACCAGTTGGTGAACACTTCGGAATCACCTGCCGCGCTTGCCGGAACCACCTGCCGGTCACGCCAAAATCACCTGCCGGCTACGCCAGAACCACTCAGCAGAGACTCCGGAACCACCTCCAGGACTGACCGGAATCACCTCCCGGACACGCCGGGACCACCTGCTTGACTCGCGAGAACCACCTGCCGGACATGCCAAAATCAACAGCCGGCTACTCCACAACCACTTGTCGGACACTCCAGAATCACCTGCCGGGCATGTTGGAACCACCTCTCAGAGGTGCCACAACAGCATGCTGGAGACTGCGGAAGCACCTGCTGAGAAGGCCGGAAGTTCCTGATCCACTCCACAGAACCACCTGCTGGACACGCCAAAATCACCTGCCGGCTACGCCACAACCAGTTGGTGAACACTTCGGAATCAACTGCCGGGCTTGCTGGAAGCACCTGCCGGTCACGCCAATATCACCTGCCAGCTACGCCAGAACCGCTTGGCGGACACTCCGGAAACACCTGTCGGGCCTGCCAGAACCACATCTCAGACGTGCCAGAACCATGTGCCCGAGATGCCGGAACCACACCCCGAACAGACTGAAACCACCTGCCAGACCCGCCTGAACCACCTGCCGAGCACACTGGAACCACCTGCTCGACTCGCCGGAAGCACCTACCTGACACGCAAAAACCACCGGCCGGGTATGCCAGAACCACTTGGTGGTCACTCCGGAATCATCTGCCAGACATGCCAGAAGCAGCTCTCAGACACACCAGAACAACCTGCCGGAGACGCCAGAAGCACCTGCTGAGCATGCCTGAGCCACGTGCTCGATTCGCAAGAAACACCTGCCAGACACGCCAAAATCACCTGCCTGCTACACCAGAAGCACTTGGCAGACAAGCCGGAATCACGTGAAGGGCATGCCGTCACAATCTCTCAGACGTCCCAGAACCTCGGGCCGGACACCCCAGAACACCCTGCCGGACAGACCGGAACCACCTGCCGGACACGCCGGAACAACCGGCGCGACTCGCCGGAACCACCCCCGGACATGCAAAAACACCTGCCGGCTACGCCAGAAACACTTGGCGAACACACCGGAATCACCTGCCGGGCATGTCGGAAGCACCTCTCAGACATGTCAGAACCACGTGCCAAGGACACCGGAAGCACCTGCCGAGCACGCCGGAACCACCTGCTCGACTCGCCAGAACCACCTGCCGCACACGCCAAAATCACCTGCCAGGTATGCCAGAACCACTTTGTGGACACTCCGAAATCATCTGCCGGACATGCCAGAACCAGCTCTCAGACACACCAGAACCACATGCCGGACACGCCGGAAGCACCTGCTGAGCATGCCTGAGCCACCTGCTCGACTCGCAAGAAACACCTGCCGGACACGCCAAAATCACCTGCCGAGTACGCCAGAACCACTTGGAGGACACTCCAGAATCACAGGTCGGGCATGCCGGAACCACCTCTCAGACTTGCCAGAACCATGTTCCGGACACGCCGGTACCACCTGCCGAGTATGCCGGAACCACCTGATCCACTCCCGAGGACCCCCTGCTGGACACGCCAGAATCACCTGCTGGCTACGCCAGAACCACTCGGCAGACACTCTGGAATAACCTGCCGGGCATGCCGGAACTACCTCTTAGACATGCCAGAAGGACGTGTCGGACACGCCGGAAACACCTACCGGACAGACCGGAACCACCTGCCAGACATCCCGGAACCACCTGCCGAGCACGCCGGAGCCGCCTGCTCCTTAGGCTGGAACCACCTGCCAGACAGGCCAAAATCAACAGCTGGCTATGCGAGAACCATCTGGCGGACAGTCCGGAATCCCCTGCCGGGCATGCAGGAACCACCTCTCAGATGTAACGGAACCACGAGCCGGACACGCTGGAACCACGTCCTGTTCAGTCTGTAACCACCTACCGAGCACTCTGGAACCACCTGCTCGACTCGCACGACCCACGTGCTGGACACGCCAAAATGAACTTTCGGCTACACCAGAACCACTTACCCGACACTCCAGAATCACCTGCCTGGCATGCCAGAACCACCTCTCACACGTTCCAGAAGCACGTGCCGGACATGCCGGAACGACCTATCGGACAGAACGGAACCACCTGCCAGACACGCCGGAACCACCTGCTGAACACGCCACAGGCACCTGCTCGACTCGCCGGATCCACCGGCCGGACAGGCCAATATCAACTGCTGGCTATGCCAGAACCACCTGGGGGACAGTCCGGAATCACCTGCCAGCCATGGCGGAACCACCTCTCAGACGTACAAGAACCACGTGCCGGACAAGCTGGAAACACTTACTGGACAGACTGGAACCACCTGCCGGCCACGCCTGAACCACCTGCCGAGCACGACGGAACCACCTGCTGGACACGCCAGAATCACCTGCGGGGTACACCATAACCACTTGGAGAACTCTCCGGGATGACATGACGGGCATGCTGGAACCACCTCTCAGACGTACCAGAAGCACGTGGCGGACACCCCAGCACCACCTGCCGGACAGACCGCAACCACCTGCCGGACACGCCGCAACCATCGGCTCGACCCGCCGGAGCCACCGCCGGACATGCAAACTCACCTGCCGGCTACGCCAGAACCACTTGGCGAACACTCCGGAATCACCTGCCGGGCATGCCGGAACCACCTCTCAGACATGCCAGAACCACGTGCCAATGACCCCGGAAGCACCTGCCGAGCACGCCGGAACCACCTGCTCGACTCGCCAGAACCACCTGCCGGACACGCCAAAATCACCTGCCGGCTACGCCACAACCACTCGGCAGGCACTCCGGTATCAGCTGCCGGGCATGCCGGAACCACCTCTCAGAGGTGCCAGAACCACATGCCGGAGAGACTGGAAGCAAGTGCCGAGCTCGCCGGAAACACCTGCTGTACATGCCGGAACCACCTGCCTGACAGTCCAAAATCATATGCCGGCTATGCCAAAACCACTTGGTGGACACTCCAGAATCACCTGGAGGGCATGCCGGAACCACGTCATGGACAGACTGCAAACACCTGCCGGACACGCCGGAACCACCTTCTCGACTCGCCAGAACCAACTGCCGGACACGCCAAAATCACCTGCCGGCTACGCCACAACCAGTTGGTGAACACTTCGGAATCACCTGCCGCGCTTGCCGGAACCACCTGCCGGTCACGCCAAAATCACCTGCTGGCTACGCCAGAACCACTCGGCAGAGACTCCGGAACCACCTCCGGGACAGACCGGAATCACCTGCCAGACACGCCGGAACCACCTGCTCGACTCGCCAGAACCACCTGCCGGACACGCCAAAATCACCTGCCGGCTACGCCAGAAGCACTCGGCAGAGACTCCGGAACCACCTCCAGGACAGACCTTAATCACCTGCCGGACACGCCGGAACCACCTGCTCGACTCGCGAGAACCGCCTGCCGGACACGCCAAAATCACCAGCCGGCTACTCCACAACCACTTGTCGGACACTCCAGAATCACCTGCCGGGCATGTTGGAACCACCTCTCAGAGGTGACACAACAACATGCTGGAGACCGCGGAAGCACCTGCTGAGAAGGCCGGAAGTTCCTGATCCACTCCACAGAACCACCTGCTGGACACGCCAAAATCACCTGCCGGCTACGCCACAACCAGTTGGTGAACACTTCGGAATCAACTGCCGGGCTTGCTGGAAGCACCTGCCGGTCACGCCAATATCACCTGCCAGCTACGCCAGAACCGCTTGGCGGACACTGCGGAAACACCTGTCGGGCCTGCCAGAACCACATCTCAGACGTGCCAGAACCATGTGCCCGAGATGCCGGAACCACACCCCGAACAGACTGAAACCACCTGCCAGACCCGCCTGAACCACCTGCCGAGCACACTGGAACCACCTGCTCGACTCGCCGGAACCACCTACCTGACACGCAAAAACCACCGGCCGGGTATGCCAGAACCACTTGGTGGTCACTCCGGAATCATCTGCCAGACATGCCAGAAGCAGCTCTCAGACACACCAGAACAACCTGCCGGAGACGCCAGAAGCACCTGCTGAGCATGCCTGAGCCACCTGCTCGACTCGCAAGAAACACCTGCCACACACGCCAAAATCACCTGCCTGCTACACCAGAAGCACTTGGCAGACAAGCCGGAATCACGTGAAGGGCATGCCGTCACAATCTCTCAGACGTGCCAGAACCTCGTGCCGGACACCCCAGAACACCCTGCCGGACAGACCGGAACCACCTGCCGGACACGCCGGAACCACCGGCGCGACTCGCCGGAACCACCCCCGGACATGCAAAATCACCTGCCGGCTATGCCAGAAACACTTGGCGAACACACCGGAATCACCTGCCGGGCATGTCGGAAGCACCTCTCAGACATGTCAGAACCACGTGCCAAGGACACCGGAAGCACCTGCCGAGCACGCCGGAACCACCTGCTCGACTCGCCAGAACCACCTTCCGCACACGCCAAAATCACCTGCCAGGTATGCCAGAACCACTTTGTGGACACTCCGAAATCATCTGCCGGACATGCCAGAACCAGCTCTCAGACACACCAGAACCACATGCCGGACACGCCGGAAGCACCTGCTGAGCATGCCTGAGCCACCTGCTCGACTCGCAAGAAACACCTGCCGGACACGCCAAAATCACCTGCCGAGCACGCCAGAGCCACCTGCTCCCCTTGCCGGAACCACCTGCCAGACAGGCCAAAATCAACAGCTGGCTGTGCGAGAACCACCTGGGGGACAGTCCGGAATCACCTGCCAGCCATGGCGGAACCACCTCTCAGACGTACCAGAACCACGTGCCGGACAATCTGGAAACACGTACTGGACAGACTGGAACCACCTGCCGGCCACGCCTGAACCACCTGCCAAGCACGACGGAACCACCTGCCGGACACGCCAAAATCACCTGCGGGCTACTCCGCAACCACTTGGAGGACTCTCCGGGATGACCTGCCGGGCATGCTGGAACCACCTCTGAGACGCGCCAGAACCATGTGGCAGAGAGTCCGGAATCACCTGTTGGGCATGCGCAACCACCTCTGAGACGTACCAGAACCACCTGCCGGACACGCCAAAATCACCTGCGGGCTACACCAGAACCACTTGGAGAACTCTCCGGGATGACCTGCCGGGCATGCTGGAACCACCTCTCAGACGTACCAGAAGCACGTGGCGGACACCCCAGCACCACCTGCCGGACAAACCGCAACCACCTGCCGGACAGGCCGGAACCACTGGCTCGACCCGACGGAACCACCGCCGGACATGCAAAATCACCTGCCGGCTATGCCAGAACCACTTGGCGAACACTCCGGAATCACCTGCCGGGCATGCCGGAACCACCTCTCAGACATGCCACAACCACGTGCCAATGACCCCGGAAGCACCTGCCGAGCACGCCGGAACCACCTGCTCGACTCGCCAGAACCACCTGCCGGACACGCCAAAATCACCTGCCGGCTACGCCACAACCACTCGGCAGGCACTCCGGTATCTGCTGCCGGGCATGCCGGAACCACCTCTCATAGGTGCCAGAACCACATGCCGGAGAGACTGGAAGCAACTGCCGAACTCGCCGGAAAAACCTGCTGGACATGCCGGAACCACCTGCCTGACAGTCCAAAATCATATGCCGGCTATGCCAAAACTACTTGGTGGATGCTCCAGAATCACCTGGAGGGCATGCCGGAACCACGTCATGGACAGACTGCAAACACCTGCCGGACACGCCAGAACCACCTTCTCGACTCGCCAGAACCACCTGCCGGACACGCCAAAATCACCTGCCGGCTACGCCACAACCAGTTGGTGAACACTTCGGAATCACCTGCCGCGCTTGCCGGAACCACCAGCCGGTCAAGCCAAAATCACCTGCTGGCTACGCCAGAACCACTCGGCAGAGTCTCCGGAACCACCTCCAGGACAGACCGGAATCACCTGCCGGACACGCCGGAACCACCTGCTCGACTCGCCAGAACCACCTGCCGGACACGCCAAAATCACCTGCCGGCTACGCCAGAAGCACTCGGCAGAGACTCCGGAACCACCTCCAGGACAGACCGGAATCACCTGCCGGACACGCCGGAACCACCTGCTCGACTCGCGAGAACCACCTGCCGGACACGCCAAAATCACCTGCCGGCTACGCCACAACCAGTTGGTGAACACTTCGGAATCAACTACCGGGCTTGCTGGAAGCACCTGCCGGTCACGCCAATATCACCTGCCAGCTACGCCAGAACCGCTTGGCGGACACTCCGGAAACACCTGTCGGGCCTGCCAGAACCACATCTCAGACGTGCCAGAACCATGTGCCCGAGATGCCGGAACCACACCCCGAACAGACTGAAACCACCTGCCAGACCCGCCTGAACCACCTGCCGAGCACACTGGAACCACCTGCTCGACTCGTCGGAACCACCTACCTGACACGCAAAAACCACCGGCCGGGTATGCCAGAACCACTTGGTGGTCACTCCGGAATCATCTGCCAGACATGCCAGAAGCAGCTCTCAGACACACCAGAACAACCTGCCGGAGACGCCAGAAGCACCTGCTGAGCATGCCTGAGCCACCTGCTCGACTCGCAAGAAACACCTGCCACACACGCCAAAATCACCTGCCTGCTACACCAGAAGCACTTGGCAGACAAGCCGGAATCACGTGAAGGGCATGCCGTCACAATCTCTCAGACGTGCCAGAACCTCGTGCCGGACACCCCAGAACACCCTGCCGGACAGACCGGAACCACCTGCCGGACACGCCGGAACCACCGGCGCGACTCGCCGGAACCACCCCCGGACATGCAAAATCACCTGCCGGCTACGCCAGAAACACTTGGCGAACACACCGGAATCACCTGCCGGGCATGTCGGAAGCACCTCTCAGACATGTCAGAACCACGTGCCAAGGACACCGGAAGCACCTGCCGAGCACGCCGGAACCACCTGCTCGACTCGCCAGAACCACCTTCCGCACACGCCAAAATCTCCTGCCAGGTATGCCAGAACGACTTTGTGGACACTCCGAAATCATCTGCCGGACATGCCAGAACCAGCTCTCAGACACACCAGAACCACATGCCGGACACGCCAAAATCACCTGCCGAGTACGCCAGAACCACTTGGTGGACACTCCGGAATCACAGGTCTGGCATGCCGGAACCACCTCTCAGACTTGCCAGAACCATGTTCCTGACACGCCGGTACCACCTGCCGAGTATGCCGGAACCACCTGATCCACTCCCGAGGACCACCTGCTGGACACGCCAAAATCACCTGCTGGCTACGCCAGAACCACTCGGCAGACACTCCGGAATAACCTGCCGGGCATGCCGGAAACAACTCTTAGACATGCCAGAAGGACGTGTCGGACACGCCGGAAACACCTACCGGATAGACCGGAACCACCTGCCAGACATCCCTGAACCACTTGCCGAGCACGCCGGAGCCGCCTGCTCGATAGGCCGGAACCACCTGCCAGACAGGCCAAAATCAACAGCTGGCTATGCTAGAACCACCTGGCGGACAGTCCAAAATCACCTGCCTGGCATGCAGGAACCACCTCTCAGACGTAACAGAACCACGTTCCGGACACGCTGGAACCACATCCTGGACAGACTGGAACCACCTGCCGAGCTCACCGGAACCACCTGCTCGACTCGCAGGACAATCGTGCCGGACACGCCAAAAGGAACTGCCGGCTACAGCAGAACCACTTAACCGACACTCCAGAATCACCTGCCTGGCATGCCAGAACCACCTCTCAGACGTGCCAGAAGCACGTGCCGGACATGCCGGAACGACCTACGGGACAGACCGGAACCACCTGCCTGACATGCCGGAACCACCTGCCGAGCACGCCAGAGCCACCTGCTCCCCTTGCCGGAACCACCTGCCAGACAGGCCAAAATCAACAGCTGGCTGTGCGAGAACCACCTGGGGGACAGTCCGGAATCACCTGCCAGCCATGGCGGAACCACCTCTCAGACGTACCAGAACCACGTGCCGGACAATCTGGAAACACGTACTGGACAGACTGGAACCACCTGCCGGCCACGCCTGAACCACCTGCCGAGCACGACGGAACCACCTGCCGGACACGCCAAAATCACCTGCGGGCTACTCCACAACCACTTGGAGGTCTCTCCAGGATGACCTGCCGGGCATGCTGGAACCACCTCTGAGACGCGCCAGAACCATGTGGCAGAGAGTCCGGAATCACCTGTTGGGCATGCGCAACCACCTCTGAGACGTACCAGAACCAACTGCCGGACACGCCAAAATCACCTGCCGGCTATGCCAGAACCACTTGGCGGACACTCCGGAATCACCTGCCGGGCATGCCAGCCCAACCTCTCAGAAGTGCCACAAGCACGTGCCGGACAGGCCGGAACCATCTCCCGGACAGACTGGAACCACAGGAAACACTCGCCGGAACCACCTGCTTGACTCACCGGTCCCACCTGCAGGACACACCAAAATCACCTGCCCGCTACACCAGAACCACTTGGGGCACAAGCCGGAATCACGTGAAGGGCATGCCGGCACAACCTCACAGACGTGCCAGAACCTCCTGCCGGACACCTCAGAACCACCTGCCAGACAGACTGCAACCACCTGCCGGACACGCGGGAACCACCGGCTCGACCCGCCGGAACCACTGCCAGACATGCAAAATCACCTGCCGGCTACACCAGAACCACTTGGCAAACACTCCGGAATCACCTGCCGGGCATGCCGGAACCACCTCTCAGACATGCCAGAACAATGTGCCAGTGACACCAGAAGCACCTGGCTAGCATGTCAGAACCACCTGCTCGACTCGCCAGACCCACCTGCCAGTCATGCAAAAATCACCTGCCGGCTTCGCCACAACCAGTTGGTGAACACTTCCCCATCACCTGCCGGGCTTGCTGGAACCACATGCCGGTCATGACAAAATCACCTGCCAACTACGCCAGAACCACTTGTCGACACTGCGGAAACACCTGTCGGGCCGGCCAGAACTACATCTCAGACGTGCCAGAACCTTGTGCGTGTGATGCCGGAACCACACCCCGAACAGACGGAGACCAACTGCCCGACCCGCCTGAACCACCTGCCGAGCACGCCGGAGCCACCTGTTCGACTCACCGGAAGCACCTGCCAGACAGGCCAAACTCAACAGCTGGCTATGCGAGAACCATCTGGCGGACAGTCCGGAATCACCTGCCGGGCATGCAGGAACCACCTCTCAGATGTAACGGAACCACGAGCCGGACACGCTGGAACCACGTCCTGGACAGACTGGAACCACCTGCCGAGCACTCCGGAACCACCTGCTCGACTCGCACGACCCACGTGCTGGACACGCCAAAATGAACTTTCGGCTACACCAGAACCACTTACCCGACACTCCAGAATCACCTGCCTGGCATGCCAGAACCACCTCTCACACGTTCCAGAAGCACGTGCCGGACATGCCGGAACGACCGATCGGACAGAAGGGAACCACCTGCCAGACACGCAGGAACCAACTGCTGAACACGCCACAGCCACCAGCTCGACTCGCCGGATCCACCGACCGGACAGGCCAATATCAACTGCTGGCTATGCCAGAACCACCTGGGGGACAGTCCGGAATCACCTGCCAGCCATGGCGGAACCACCTCTCAGACGTACAAGAACCACGTGCCGGACAAGCTGGAAACACTTACTGGACAGACTGGAACCACCTGCCGGCCACGCCTGAACCACCTGCCGAGCACCATGGAACCACCTGCCGGACACGCCAAAATCACCTGCGGGCTACACCAGAACCACATGGAGAACTCTCCGGGATGACCTGCCGGGCATGCTGGAACCACCTCTCAGACGTACCAGAAGCACGTGGCGGACACCCCAGCCCCACCTGCCGGACAGGCCGCAACCACCTGCCGGACAGGCCGGAACCACCGGCTCGACCCGCTGGAACCACCGCCGGACATGCAAAATCACCTGCCTGCTACGCCAGAACCACTTGGCGAACACTCCGGAATCACCTGCCGGGCATGCCGGAACCACCTCTAAGACATGCCACAACCACGTGCCAGTGACCCCGGAAGCACCTGCCGAGCATGCCGGAACCACCTGCTCGGCTCGCCAGAACCACCTGCCGGACACGCCAAAATCACCTGCCGGCTACGCCACAACCACTCGGCAGACACTCCGGTATCAGCTGCCGGGCATGCCGGAACCACCTCTCAGAGGTGCCAGAACCACATGCCGGAGAGACTGGAAGCAACTGCCGAACTCGCCGGAAACACCTGCTGGACATGCCGGAACCACCTGCCTGACAGTCCAAAATCATATGCCGGCTATGCCAAAACCACTTGGTGGACACTCCAGAATCACCTGGAGGGCATGCCGGAACCACGTCATGGACAGACTGCAAACACCTGCCGGACACGCCAGAACCACCTTCTCGACTCGCCAGAACCACCTGCCGGACACGCCAAAATCACCAGCCGGCTACGCCACAACCAGTTGGTGAACACTTCGGAATCACCTGCCGCGCTTGCCGGAACCACCTGCCGGTCACGCCAAAATCACCTGCCGGCTACGCCAGAAGCACTCGGCTGAGACTCCGGAACCAACTCCAGGACAGACCGGAATCACCTGCCGGACACGCCGGAACCACCTGCTCGACTCGCCAGAACCACCTGCCGTACACGCCAAAATCACCTGCCGGCTACGCCAGAACCACTCGGCAGAGACTCCGGAGCCACCTCCAGGACAGACCGGAATCACCTGCCGGACACGCCGGGACCACCTGCTTGACTCGCGAGAACCACCTGCCGGACACGCCAAAATCACCAGCCGGCTACTCCACAACCACTTGTCGGACACTCCAGAATCACCTGCCGGGCATGTTGGAACCACCTCTCAGAGGTGCCACAACAAAATGCTGGAGACCGCGGAAGCACCTGCTGAGAAGGCCGGAAGTTCCTGATCCACTCCACAGAACCACCTGCTGGACACGCCAAAATCACCTGCCGGCTACGCCACAACCAGTTGGTGAACACTTCGGAATCAACTGCCGGGCTTGCTGGAAGCACCTGCCGGTCACGCCAATATCACCTGCCAGCTACGCCAGAACCGCTTGGCGGACACTCCGGAAACACCTGTCGGGCCTGCCAGAACCACATCTCAGACGTGCCAGAACCATGTGCCCGAGATGCTGGAATCACACCCCGAACAGACTGAAACCACCTGCCAGACCCGCCTGAACCACCTCCCGAGCACACTGGAACCACCTGCTCGACTCGCCGGAACCACCTACCTGACACGCAAAAACCACCGGCCGGGTATGCCAGAACCACTTGGTGGTCACTCCGGAATCATCTGCCAGACATGCCAGAAGCAGCTCTCAGACACACCAGAACAACATGCCGGAGACGCCAGCAGCTCCTGCTGAGCACGCCTGAGCCACCTGCTCGACTCGCAAGAAACACCTGCCAGACACGCCAAAATCACCTGCCTGCTACACCAGAAGCACTTGGCAGACAAGCCGGAATCACGTGAAGGGCATGCCTCACAATCTCTCAGACGTGCCAGAACCTCGTGCCGGACACCCCAGAACACCCTGCCGGACAGACCGGAACCACCTGCCGGACACGCCGGAACCACCGGCGCGACTCGCCGGAACCACCCCCGGACATGCAAAATCACCTGCCGGCTACGCCAGAAACACTTGGCGAACACACCGGAATCACCTGCCGGGCATGTCGGAAGCACCTCTCAGACATGTCAGAACCACGTGCCAAGGACACCGGAAGCACCTGCCGAGCACGCCGGAACCACCTGCTCGACTCGCCAGAACCACCTGCCGCACACGCCAAAATCACCTGCCAGGTATGCCAGAACCACTTTGTGGACACTCCGAAATCATCTGCCGGACATGCCAGAACCAGCTCTCAGACACCCCAGAACCACATGCCGGACACGCCGGAAGCACCTGCCGAGCATGCCTGAGCCACCTGCTCGACTCGCAAGAAACACCTGCCGGACACGCCAAAATCAACTGCCGAGTACGCCAGAACCACTTGGCGGACACTCCGGAATCACAGGACGGCCATGCCAGAACCACCTCTCAGACTTGCCAGAACCATGTTCCGGACACGCCGGTACCACCTGCCGAGTATGCCGGAACCACCAGATCCAATCCCGAGGACCACCTGCTGGACACACCAAAATCACCTGCTGGCTACGCCAGAACCACTCGGCAGACACTCCGGAATAAGCTGCCGGGCATGCCGGAACCACCTCTTAGACATGCCAGAAGGACGTGTCGGACACGCCGGAAACACCTACCGGACAGACCGGAACCACCTGCCAGACATCCCGGAACCACCTGCCGAGCACGACGGAGCCGCCTGCTCGATAGGCCGGAACCACCTGCCAGACAGGCCAAACTCAACAGCTGGCTATGCTAGAAACACCTGGCGGACAGTCGAAAATCACCTGCCTCGCATGCAGGAACCACCTCTCAGACGTAACAGAACCACGTTCCGGACACGCTGGAACCACATCCTGGACAGACTGGAACCACATGCCGAGCTCACCGGAACCACCGGCTCGACTCGCAGGACAATCGTGCCGGACACTCCAAAAGGAACTGCCGGCTACACCAGAACCACTTAACCGACACTCCAGAATCACCTGCCTGGCATGCCAGAACCACCTCTCAGACGTGCCAGAAGCACGTGCCGGACATGCCGGAACGACCTACGGGACAGACCGGAACCACCTGCCTGACATGCCGGAACCACCTGCCAAGCACGCCAGAGCCACCTGCTCCCCTTGCCGGAACCACCTGCCAGACAGGCCAAAATCAACAGCTGGCTGTGCGAGAACCACCTGGGGGACAGTCCGGAATCACCTGCCAGCCATGGCGGAACCACCTCTCAGACGTACCAGAACCACGTGCCGGACAATCTGGAAACACGTACTGGACAGACTGGAACCAGCTGCCGGCCACGCCTGAACCACCTGCCGAGCACGACGGAACCACCTGCCGGACACGCCAAAATCACCTGCGGGCTACTCCAGAACCACTTGGAGGAATCTCCGGGATGACCTGCCGGGCATGCTGGAACCACCTCTCAGACGTGCCAGAACCATGTGGCAGACAGTCCGGAATCACCTGTTGGGCATGTGGAACCACCTCAGAGACGTACCAGAACCACCTGCCGGATACGCCAAAATCACCTGCCAGCAACGCCAGAACCACTTGGCGGACACTCCGGAATCACCTGCCGGGCATGCCAGCACAACCTCTCAGAAGTGCCACAAGCACGTGCCGGACTGGCCGGAGCCATCTCCTGGACAGACTGGAACCACAGGAAACACTCGCCGGAACCACCTGCTTGACTCACCGGTCCCACCTGCAGGACACACCAAAATCACCTGCCCGCTACACCAGAACAACTTGGGGCACAAGCCGGAATCACGTGAAGGGCATGCCGGCACAACCTCACAGACGTGCCACAACATCCTGCCGGACACCTCAGAACCATCTGCCAGACAGACTGCAACCACCTGCCGGACACGCGGGAACCACCGGCTCGACCCGCCGGAACCACTGCCAGACATGCAAAATCACCTGCCGGCTACACCAGAAGCACTTGGCAAACACTCCGGAATCACCTGCCGGGCATGCCCGAACCACCTCTCAGACATGCCAGAACCACGTGCCAATGACACCAGAAGCACCTGCCGAGCAAGCCGGAACCACCTGCTCGACTCGCCAGAACCACCTGCCAGTCATGCAAAAATCACCTGCCGGCTTCGCCACAACCAGTTGGTGAACACTTCCCCATCACCTGCCGGGCTTGCTGGAACCACCTGCCGGTCATGTCAAAATCACCTGCCAACTACGCCAGAACCACTTGTCGACACTGCGGAAACACCTGTCGGGCCTGCCAGAACTACATCTCAGACGTGCCAGAACCTTGTGCGTGTGATGCCGGAACCACACCCCGAACAGACGGAGACCACCTGCCAGACCCGCCTCAACCACCTGCCGAGCACGCCGGAGCCACCTGTTCGACTCACCGGAAGCACCTGCCAGACAGGCCAAAATCAACAGCTGGCTATGCGAGAACCATCTGGCGGACAGTCCGGAATCACCTGCCTGGCATGCAGGAACCACCTCTCAGATGTAACGGAACCACGAGCCGGACACGCTGGAACCACGTCCTGGACAGACTGGAACCACCTGCCGAGCACTCCGGAACCACCTGCTCGACTCGCACGACCCACGTGCTGGACACGCCAAAATGAACTTTCGGCTACACCAGAACCACTTACCCGACACTCCAGAATCACCTGCCTGGCATGCCAGAACCACCTCTCACACGTTCCAGAAGCACGTGCCGGACATGCCGGAACGACCGATCGGACAGAACGGAACCACCTGCCAGACACGCCGGAACCACCTGCTGAACACGCCACAGCCACCTGCTCGACTCGCCGGATCCACCGGCCGGACAGGCCAATATCAACTGCTGGCTATGCCAGAACCACCTGGGGGACAGTCCGGAATCACCTGCCAGCCATGGCGGAACCACCTCTCAGACGTACAAGAACCACGTGCCGGACAAGCTGGAAACACTTACTGGACAGACTGGAACCACCTGCCGGCCACGCCTGAACCACCTGCCGAGCACGACGGAACCACCTGCTGGACACGCCAGAATCACCTGCGGGGTACACCAGAACCACATGGAGAACTCTCCGGGATGACCTGCCGGGCATGCTGGAACCACCTCTCAGACGTACCAGAAGCACGTGGCGGACACCCCAGCACCACCTGCCGGACAGACCGCAACCACCTGCCGGACACGCCGCAACCATCGGCTCGACCCGCCGGAGCCACCGCCGGACATGCAAACTCACCTGCCGGCTACGCCAGAACCACTTGGCGAACTCTCCGGAATCACCTGCCGGGCATGCCGGAACCACCTCTCAGACATGCCAGAACCACGTGCCAATGACCCCGGAAGCACCTGCCGAGTACGCCGGAACCACCTGCTCGACTCGCCAGAACCACCTGCCGGACACGCCAAAATCACCTGCCGGCTACGCCACAACCACTCGGCAGGCACTCCGGTATCAGCTGCCGGGCATGCCGGAACCACCTCTCAGAGGTGCCAGAACCACATGCCGGAGAGACTGGAAGCAACTGCCGAACTCGCCGGAAACACCTGCTGGACATGCCGGAACCACCTGCCTGACAGTCCAAAATCATATGCCGGCTATGCCAAAACTACTTGGTGGATGCTCCAGAATCACCTGGAGGGCATGCCGGAACCACGTCATGGACAGACTGCAAACACCTGCCGGACACGCCAGAACCACCTTCTCGACTCGCCAGAACCACCTGCCGGACACGCCAAAATCACCTGCCGGCTACGCCACAACCAGTTGGTGAACACTTCGGAATCACCTGACGCGCTTGCCAGAACCACCTGCCGGTCACGCCAAAATCACCTGCCGGCTACGCCAGAACCGCTCGGCAGAGACTTCGGAACCACTTCTAGGACAGACAGGAATCACCTGCCGGACACGCCGGAACCACTCGGCAGAGACTCCGGAACCACCTCCAGGACAGACCGGAATCACCTGCCGGACACGCCGGAACCACCTGCTCGACTCGCCAGAACCACCTGCCGCACACGCCAAAATCACCTGCCAGGTATGCCAGAACCACTTTGTGGACACTCCGAAATCATCTGCCGGACATGCCAGAACCAGCTCTCAGACACACCAGAACCACATGCCGGACACGCCGGAAACACCTACCGGACAGACCGGAACCACCTGCCAGACATCCCGGAACCACCTGCCGAGCACACCGGAGCCGCCTGCTCGATAGGCCGGAACCACCTGCCAGACAGGCCAAAATCAACAGCTGGCTATGCTAGAACCACCTGGCGGACAGTCCAAAATCACCTGCCTGGCATGCAGGAACCACCTCTCAGACGTAACAGAACCACGTTCCGGACACGCTGGAACCACATCCTGGACAGACTGGAACCACCTGTCGAGCTCGACGGAACCACCTGCTCGACTGGCAGGACAATAGTGTAGGACACGCCAAAAGGAACTGCCGGCTACACCAGAACCACTTAACCGACACTCCAGAATCACCTGCCTGGCATGCCAGAACCACCTCTCAGACGTGCCAGTATCACGTGCCGAACATGCCGGGACGACCTACGGGACAGACCGGAACCACCTGCCTGACATGCCGGAACCACCTGCCGAGCACGCCAGAGCCACCTGCTCCCCTTGCCGGAACCACCTGCCAGACAGGTCAAAATCAACAGCTGGCTGTGCGAGAACCACCTGGGGGACAGTCCGGAATCACCTGCCAGCCATGGCGGAACCACCTCTCAGACGTACCAGAATCACGTGCCGGACAATCTTGAAACACGCACTGGACAGACTGGAACCACCTGCCGGCCAAGCCTGAACCACCTGCAGAGCACGACGGAACCACCTGCCGGACACGCCAAAATCACCTGCCGGCTACGCCACAACCAGTTGGTGAACACTTCGGAATCACCTGCCGCGCTTGCCGGAACCACCTGCCGGTCACGCCAAAATCACCTGCCGGCTACGCCAGAACCACTCGGCAGAGACTCCGGAACCACCTCCAGGACAGACCGGAATCACCTGCCAGACACGCCGGAACCACCTGCTCGACTCGCCAGAACCACCTGCCGGACACGCCAAAATCACATGCCGGCTACGCCACAACCAGTTGGTGAACACTTCGGAATCAACTGCCGGGCTTGCTGGAAGCACCTGCCGGTCACGCCAATATCACCTGCCAGCTACGCCAGAACCGCTTGGCGGACACTCCGGAAACACCTGTCGGGCCTGCCAGAACCACATCTCAGACGTGCCAGAACCATGTGCCCGAGATGCCGGAACCACACCCCGAACAGACTGAAACCACCTGCCAGACGCGCCTGAACCACCTGCCGAGCACACTGGAACCACCTGCTCGACTCGCCGGAACCACCTACCTGACATGCAAAAACCACCGGCCGGGTATGCCAGAACCACTTGGTGGTCACTCCGGAATCATCTGCCAGACATGCCAGAAGCAGCTCTCAGACACACCAGAACAACCTGCCGGAGACGCCAGAAGCACCTGCTGAGCATGCCTGAGCCACCTGCTCGACTCGCAAGAGACACCTGCCAGACACGACAAAATCACCTGCCTGCTACACCAGAAGCACTTGGCAGACAAGCCGGAATCACGTGAAGGGCATGCAGTCACAATCTCTCAGACGTGCCAGAACCTCGTGCCGGACACCCCAGAACACCCTGCCGGACAGACCGGAACCACCTGCCGGACACGCCGGAACCACCGGCGCGACTCGCCGGAACCACCCCCGGACATGCAAAATCACCTGCCGGCTATGCCAGAAACACTTGGCGAACACACCGGAATCACCTGCCGGGCATGTCGGAAGCACCTCTCAGACATGTCAGAACCACGTGCCAAGGACACCGGAAGCACCTGCCGAGCACGCCGGAACCACCTGCTCGACTCGCCAGAACCACCTGCCGCACACGCCAAAATCAGATGCCAGGTATGCCAGAACCACTTTGAGGACACTCCGAAATCATCTGCCGGACATGCCAGAACCAGCTCTCAGACGCACCAGAACCACATGCCGGACACGCCGGAAGCTCCTGCTGAGCATGCCTGAGCCACCTGCTCGACTCGCAAGAAACACCTGCCGGACACGCCAAAATCACCTGCCGAGTACGCCAGAACCACTTGGCGGACACTCCGGAATCACAGGTCGGGCATGCCGGAACCACCTCTCAGACTTGCCAGAACCATGGTCCGGACACGCCGGTACCACCTGCCGAGTATGCCGGAACCACCTGATCCACTCCCGAGGACCACCTGCTGGACACGCCAAAATCACCTGCTGGCTACGCCAAAAGCACTCGGCAGACACTCCGGAATAACCTGCCGGGCATGCCGGAACCAACTCTTAGACATGCCAGAAGGACGTGTCGGACACGCCGGAAACACCTACCGGACAGACCGGAACCACCTGCCAGACATCCCGGAACCACTTGCTGAGCACGCTGGAGCCGCCTGCTCGATAGGCCGGAACCACCTGCCAGACAGGCCAAAATCAACAGCTGGCTATGCTAGAACCACCTGGGGGACAGTCCAGAATCACCTGCCAGCCATGGCGGAACCACCTCTCAGACGTACCAGAACCACGTGCCGGACAATCTGGAAACACGTACTGGACAGGTTGGAACCACCTGCTGGCCACGCCTTAACCACCTGCCGAGCACGACGGAACCACCTGCCGGACACGCCAAAATCACCTGCGGGCTACTCCACAACCACTTGGAGGACTCTCCGGGATGACCTGCCGGGCATGCTGGAACCACCTCTCAGACGCTCCAGAACCATGTGGCAGAGAGTCCAGAATCACCTGTTGGGCATGTGGAACCACCTCTGAGACGTACCAGAACCACCTGCCGGACACGCCAAAATCACCTGCCGGCTACGCCAGAACCACTTGGCGGACACTCCGGAATCACCTGCCGGGCATGCCAGCACAACCTCTCAGAAGTGCCAGAAGCACGTGCCGGACAGGCCGGAACCATCTCCCGGACAGACTGGAACCACAGGAAACACTCGCCGGAACCACCTGCTTGACTCACCGGTCCCACCTGCAGGACAGACCAAAGTCACCTGCCCGCTACACCAGAACCACTTGGGGGACAAGCCGGAATCACGTGAAGGGCATGCCGGCACAACCTCACAGACGTGAAAGAACCTCCTGCCGGACACCTCAGAACCACCTGCCAGACAGACTGCAACCACCTGCCGGACACGCGGGAACCACAGGCTCGACCCGCCGGAACCACTGCCAGACATGCAAAATCACCTGCCGGCTACACCAGAACCACTTGGCAAACACTCTGAAATCACCTGCCGGGCATGCCGGAACCACCTGCTCGACACTCCAGAACCACCTGCCAGTCATGCAAAAATCACCTGCCGGCTTCGCCACAACCAGTTGGTGAACACTTCCCCATCACCTGCCGGGCTTGCTGGAACCACCTGCCGGTCATGTCAAAATCACCTGCCAACTACGCCAGAACCACTTGTCGACACTGCGGAAACACCTGTCGGGCCTGCCAGAACTACATCTCAGACGTGCCAGAACCTTGTGCGTGTGATGCCGGAACGACACCCCGAACAGACGGAGACCACCTGCCAGACCCGCCTGAACCACCTGCCGAGCACGCCGGAGCCACCTGTTCGACTCACCGGAAGCACCTGCCAGACAGGCCAAAATCAACAGCTGGCTATGCGAGAACCATCTGGCGGACAGTCCGGAATCACCTGCCTGGCATGCAGGAACCACCTCTCAGATGTAACGGAACCACGAGCCGGACACGCTGGAACCACGTCCTGGACAGACTGGAACCACCTGCCGAGCACTCCGGAACCACCTGCTCGACTCGCACGACCCACGTGCTGGACACGCCAAAATGAACTTTCGGCTACACCAGAACCACTTACCCGACACTCCAGAATCACCTGCCTGGCATGCCAGAACCACCTCTCACACGTTCCAGAAGCACGTGCCGGACATGCCGGAACGACCGATCGGACAGAACGGAACCACCTGCCAGACACGCCGGAACCACCTGCTGAACACGCCACAGCCACCTGCTCGACTCGCCGGATCCACCGGCCGGACAGGCCAATATCAACTGCTGGCTATGCCAGAACCACCTGGGGGACAGTCCGGAATCACCTGCCAGCCATGGCGGAACCACCTCTCAGACGTACAAGAACCACGTGCCGGACAAGCTGGAAACACTTACTGGACAGACTGGAACCACCTGCCGGCCACGCATGAACCACCTGCCGAGCACGACGGAACCACCTGCTGGACACGCCAGAATCACCTGCGGGGTACACCAGAACCACATGGAGAACTCTCCGGGATGACCTGCCGGTCATGCTGGAACCACCTCTCAGACGTACCAGAAGCACGTGGCGGACACCCCAGCACCACCTGCCGGACAGACCGCAACCACCTGCCGGACACGCCGCAACCATCGGCTCGACCCGCCGGAGCCACCGCCGGACATGCAAACTCACCTGCCGGCTACGCCAGAACCACTTGGCGAACTCTCCGGAATCACCTGCCGGGCATGCCGGAACCACCTCTCAGACATGCCAGAACCACGTGCCAATGACCCCGGAAGCACCTGCCGAGTACGCCGGAACCACCTGCTCGACTCGCCAGAACCACCTGCCGGACACGCCAAAATCACCTGCCGGCTACGCCACAACCACTCGGCAGGCACTCCGGTATCAGCTGCCGGGCATGCCGGAACCACCTCTCAGAGGTGCCAGAACCACATGCCGGAGAGACTGGAAGCAACTGCCGAACTCGCCGGAAACACCTGCTGGACATGCCGGAACCACCTGCCTGACAGTCCAAAATCATATGCCGGCTATGCCAAAACTACTTGGTGGATGCTCCAGAATCACCTGGAGGGCATGCCGGGACCACGTCATGGACAGACTGCAAACACCTGCCGGACACGCCAGAACCACCTTCTCGACTCGCCAGAACCACCTGCCGGACACGCCAAAATCACCTGCCGGCTACGCCACAACCAGTTGGTGAACACTTCGGAATCACCTGACGCGCTTGCCAGAACCACCTGCCGGTCACGCCAAAATCACCTGCCGGCTACGCCAGAACCGCTCGGCAGAGACTACGGAACCACTTCTAGGACAGACAGGAATCACCTGCCGGACACGCCGGAACCACTCGGCAGAGACTCCGGAACCACCTCCAGGACAGACCGGAATCACCTGCCGGACACGCCGGAACCACCTGCTCGACTCGCCAGAACCACCTGCCGCACACGCCAAAATCACCTGCCAGGTATGCCAGAACCACTTTGTGGACACTCCGAAATCATCTGCCGGACATGCCAGAACCAGCTCTCAGACACACCAGAACCACATGCCGGACACGCCGGAAACACCTACCGGACAGACCGGAACCACCTGCCAGACATCCCGGAACCACCTGCCGAGCACACCGGAGCCGCCTGCTCGATAGGCCGGAACCACCTGCCAGACAGGCCAAAATCAACAGCTGGCTATGCTAGAACCACCTGGCGGACAGTCCAAAATCACCTGCCTGGCATGCAGGAACCACCTCTCAGACGTAACAGAACCACGTTCCGGACACGCTGGAACCACATCCTGGACAGACTGGAACCACCTGTCGAGCTCGACGGAACCACCTGCTCGACTGGCAGGACAATAGTGTAGGACACGCCAAAAGGAACTGCCGGCTACACCAGAACCACTTAACCGACACTCCAGAATCACCTGCCTGGCATGCCAGAACCACCTCTCAGACGTGCCAGTATCACGTGCCGAACATGCCGGGACGACCTACGGGACAGACCGGAACCACCTGCCTGACATGCCGGAACCACCTGCCGAGCACGCCAGAGCCACCTGCTCCCCTTGCCGGAACCACCTGCCAGACAGGTCAAAATCAACAGCTGGCTGTGCGAGAACCACCTGGGGGACAGTCCGGAATCACCTGCCAGCCATGGCGGAACCACCTCTCAGACGTACCAGAATCACGTGCCGGACAATCTTGAAACACGCACTGGACAGACTGGAACCACCTGCCGGCCAAGCCTGAACCACCTGCAGAGCACGACGGAACCACCTGCCGGACACGCCAAAATCACCTGCCGGCTACGCCACAACCAGTTGGTGAACACTTCGGAATCACCTGCCGCGCTTGCCGGAACCACCTGCCGGTCACGCCAAAATCACCTGCCGGCTACGCCAGAACCACTCGGCAGAGACTCCGGAACCACCTCCAGGACAGACCGGAATCACCTGCCAGACACGCCGGAACCACCTGCTCGACTCGCCAGAACCACCTGCCGGACACGCCAAAATCACATGCCGGCTACGCCACAACCAGTTGGTGAACACTTCGGAATCAACTGCCGGGCTTGCTGGAAGCACCTGCCGGTCACGCCAATATCACCTGCCAGCTACGCCAGAACCGCTTGGCGGACACTCCGGAAACACCTGTCGGGCCTGCCAGAACCACATCTCAGACGTGCCAGAACCATGTGCCCGAGATGCCGGAACCACACCCCGAACAGACTGAAACCACCTGCCAGACGCGCCTGAACCACCTGCCGAGCACACTGGAACCACCTGCTCGACTCGCCGGAACCACCTACCTGACATGCAAAAACCACCGGCCGGGTATGCCAGAACCACTTGGTGGTCACTCCGGAATCATCTGCCAGACATGCCAGAAGCAGCTCTCAGACACACCAGAACAACCTGCCGGAGACGCCAGAAGCACCTGCTGAGCATGCCTGAGCCACCTGCTCGACTCGCAAGAGACACCTGCCAGACACGACAAAATCACCTGCCTGCTACACCAGAAGCACTTGGCAGACAAGCCGGAATCACGTGAAGGGCATGCAGTCACAATCTCTCAGACGTGCCAGAACCTCGTGCCGGACACCCCAGAACACCCTGCCGGACAGACCGGAACCACCTGCCGGACACGCCGGAACCACCGGCGCGACTCGCCGGAACCACCCCCGGACATGCAAAATCACCTGCCGGCTACGCCAGAAACACTTGGCGAACACACCGGAATCACCTGCCGGGCATGTCGGAAGCACCTCTCAGACATGTCAGAACCACGTGCCAAGGACACCGGAAGCACCTGCCGAGCACGCCGGAACCACCTGCTCGACTCGCCAGAACCACCTGCCGCACACGCCAAAATCAGATGCCAGGTATGCCAGAACCACTTTGAGGACACTCCGAAATCATCTGCCGGACATGCCAGAACCAGCTCTCAGACGCACCAGAACCACATGCCGGACACGCCGGAAGCTCCTGCTGAGCATGCCTGAGCCACCTGCTCGACTCGCAAGAAACACCTGCCGGACACGCCAAAATCACCTGCCGAGTACGCCAGAACCACTTGGCGGACACTCCGGAATCACAGGTCGGGCATGCCGGAACCACCTCTCAGACTTGCCAGAACCATGGTCCGGACACGCCGGTACCACCTGCCGAGTATGCCGGAACCACCTGATCCACTCCCGAGGACCACCTGCTGGACACGCCAAAATCACCTGCTGGCTACGCCAGAAGCACTCGGCAGACACTCCGGAATAACCTGCCGGGCATGCCGGAACCAACTCTTAGACATGCCAGAAGGACGTGTCGGACACGCCGGAAACACCTACCGGACAGACCGGAACCACCTGCCAGACATCCCGGAACCACTTGCTGAGCACGCTGGAGCCGCCTGCTCGATAGGCCGGAACCACCTGCCAGACAGGCCAAAATCAACAGCTGGCTATGCTAGAACCACCTGGGGGACAGTCCAGAATCACCTGCCAGCCATGGCGGAACCACCTCTCAGACGTACCAGAACCACGTGCCGGACAATCTGGAAACACGTACTGGACAGGTTGGAACCACCTGCTGGCCACGCCTTAACCACCTGCCGAGCACGACGGAACCACCTGCCGGACACGCCAAAATCACCTGCGGGCTACTCCACAACCACTTGGAGGACTCTCCGGGATGACCTGCCGGGCATGCTGGAACCACCTCTCAGACGCTCCAGAACCATGTGGCAGAGAGTCCAGAATCACCTGTTGGGCATGTGGAACCACCTCTGAGACGTACCAGAACCACCTGCCGGACACGCCAAAATCACCTGCCGGCTACGCCAGAACCACTTGGCGGACACTCCGGAATCACCTGCCGGGCATGCCAGCACAACCTCTCAGAAGTGCCAGAAGCACGTGCCGGACAGGCCGGAACCATCTCCCGGACAGACTGGAACCACAGGAAACACTCGCCGGAACCACCTGCTTGACTCACCGGTCCCACCTGCAGGACAGACCAAAGTCACCTGCCCGCTACACCAGAACCACTTGGGGGACAAGCCGGAATCACGTGAAGGGCATGCCGGCACAACCTCACAGACGTGAAAGAACCTCCTGCCGGACACCTCAGAACCACCTGCCAGACAGACTGCAACCACCTGCCAGACACGCGGGAACCACAGGCTCGACCCGCCGGAACCACTGCCAGACATGCAAAATCACCTGCCGGCTACACCAGAACCACTTGGCAAACACTCTGAAATCACCTGCCGGGCATGCCGGAACCACCTGCTCGACACTCCAGAACCACCTGCCAGTCATGCAAAAATCACCTGCCGGCTTCGCCACAACCAGTTGGTGAACACTTCCCCATCACCTGCCGGGCTTGCTGGAACCACCTGCCGGTCATGTCAAAATCACCTGCCAACTACGCCAGAACCACTTGTCGACACTGCGGAAACACCTGTCGGGCCTGCCAGAACTACATCTCAGACGTGCCAGAACCTTGTGCGTGTGATGCCGGAACCACACCCCGAACAGACGGAGACCACCTGCCAGACCCGCCTGAACCACCTGCCGAGCACGCCGGAGCCACCTGTTCGACTCACCGGAAGCACCTGCCAGACAGGCCAAAATCAACAGCTGGCTATGCGAGAACCATCTGGCGGACAGTCCGGAATCACCTGCCTGGCATGCAGGAACCACCTCTCAGATGTAACGGAACCACGAGCCGGACACGCTGGAACCACGTCCTGGACAGACTGGAACCACCTGCCGAGCACTCCGGAACCACCTGCTCGACTCGCACGACCCACGTGCTGGACACGCCAAAATGAACTTTCGGCTACACCAGAACCACTTACCCGACACTCCAGAATCACCTGCCTGGCATGCCAGAACCACCTCTCACACGTTCCAGAAGCACGTGCCGGACATGCCGGAACGACCGATCGGACAGAACGGAACCACCTGCCAGACACGCCGGAACCACCTGCTGAACACGCCACAGCCACCTGCTCGACTCGCCGGATCCACCGGCCGGACAGGCCAATATCAACTGCTGGCTATGCCAGAACCACCTGGGGGACAGTCCGGAATCACCTGCCAGCCATGGCGGAACCACCTCTCACACGTACAAGAACCACGTGCCGGACAAGCTGGAAACACTTACTGGACAGACTGGAACCACCTGCCGGCCACGCCTGAACCACCTGCCGAGCACGATGGAACCACCTGCCGGACACGCCAAAATCAACTGCGGGGTACACCAGAACCACTTGGAGAACTCTCCGGGATGACCTGCCGGGCATGCTGGAACCACCTCTCAGACGTACCAGAAGCACGTGGCGGACACCCCAGCACCACCTGCCGGACAGACCGCAACCACCTGCCGGACAGGCCGGAACCACCGGCTCGACCCGCCGGAACCACCGCCGGACATGCAAAATCACCTGCCGGCTACGCCAGAACCACTTGGAGAACACTCCGGAATCATCTGCCGGGCATGCCGGAACCACCTCTCAGACATGCCAGAACCACGTGCCAGTGACCCCGGAAGCACCTGCCGAGCACGCCGGAACCACCTGCTCGACTCGCCAGAACCACCTGCCGGACACGCCAAAATCACCTGCCGGCTACGCCACAACCACTCGGCAGGCACTCCGGTATCAGCTGCCGGGCATGCCGGAACCACCTCTCAGAGGTGCCAGAACCACATGCCGGAGAGACTGGAAGCAACTGCCGAACTCGCCGGAAACACCTGCTGTACATGCCGGAACCACCTGCCTGACAGTCCAAAATCATATGGGGGCTTTGCCAAAACCACTTGGTGGACACTCCAGAATCACCTGGAGGGCATGCCGGAACCACGTCGTGGACAGACTGCAAACACCTGCCGGACACGCCAGAACCACCTTCTCGCCTCGCCAGAACCACCTGCCGGACACGCCAAAATCACCTGCCGGCTACGCCACAACCAGTTGGTGAACACTTCGGAATCACCTGCCGCGCTTGCCGGAACCACCTGCCGGTCACGCCAAAATCACCTGCCGGCTACGCCAGAACCACTCAGCAGAGACTCCGGAACCACCTCCAGAACTGACCGGAATCACCTGCCGGACACGCCGGGACCACCTGCTTGACTCGCGAGAACCACCTGCCAGACATGCCAAAATCAACAGCCGGCTACTCCACAACCACTTGTCGGACACTCCAGAATCACCTGCCGGGCATGTTGGAACCACCTCTCAGAGGTGCCACAACAGCATGCTGGAGACCGCGGAAGCACCTGCTGAGAAGGCCGGAAGTTCCTGATCCACTCCACAGAACCACCTGCTGGACACGCCAAAATCACCTGCCGGCTACGCCACAACCAGTTGGTGAACACTTCGGAATCAACTGCCGGGCTTGCTGGAAGCACCTGCCGGTCACGCCAATATCACCTGCCAGCTACGCCAGAACCGCTTGGCGGACACTCCGGAAACACCTGTCGGGCCTGCCAGAACCACATCTCAGACGTGCCAGAACCATGTGCCCGAGATGCCGGAACCACACCCCGAACAGACTGAAACCACCTGCCAGACCCGCCTGAACCACCTGCCGAGCACACTGGAACCACCTGCTCGACTCGCCGGAACCACCTACCTGACACGCAAAAACCACCGGCCGGGTATGCCAGAACCACTTGGTGGTCACTCCGGAATCATCTGCCAGACATGCCAGAAGCAGCTCTCAGACACACCAGAACAACCTGCCGGAGACGCCAGAAGCACCTGCTGAGCATGCCTGAGCCACGTGCTCGATTCGCAAGAAACACCTGCCAGACACGCCAAAATCACCTGCCTGCTACACCAGAAGCACTTGGCAGACAAGCCGGAATCACGTGAAGGGCATGCCGTCACAATCTCTCAGACGTGCCAGAACCTCGTGCCGGACACCCCAGAACACCCTGCCGGACAGACCGGAACCACCTGCCGGACACGCCGGAACAACCGGCGCGACTCGCCGGAACCACCCCCGGACATGCAAAAACACCTGCCGGCTACGCCAGAAACACTTGGCGAACACACCGGAATCACCTGCCGGGCATGTCGGAAGCACCTCTCAGACATGTCAGAACCACGTGCCAAGGACACCGGAAGCACCTGCCGAGCACGCCGGAACCACCTGCTCGACTCGCCAGAACCACCTGCCGCACACGCCAAAATCACCTGCCAGGTATGCCAGAACCACTTTGTGGACACTCCGAAATCATCTGCCGGACATGCCAGAACCAGCTCTCAGACACACCAGAACCACATGCCGGACACGCCGGAAGCTCCTGCTGAGCATGCCTGAGACACCTGCTCGACTCGCAAGAAACACCTGCCGGACACGCCAAAATCACCTGCCGAGTACGCCAGAACCACTTGGCGGACACTCCAGAATCACAGGTCGGGCATGCCGGAACCACCTCTCAGACTTGCCAGAACCATGTTCCGGACATGCCGGTACCACCTGCCGAGTATGCCGGAACCACCTGATCCACTCCCGAGGACCCCCTGCTGGACACGCCAGAATCACCTGCTGGCTACGCCAGAACCACTCGGCAGACACTCTGGAATAACCTGCCGGGCATGCCGGAACCGCCTCTTAGACATGCCAGAAGGACGTGTCGGACACGCCGGAAACACCTACCGGACAGACCGGAACCACCTGCCAGACATCCCGGAACCACCTGCCGAGCACGCCGGAGCCGCCTGCTCCTTAGGCTGGAACCACCTGCCAGACAGGCCAAAATCAACAGCTGGCTATGCGAGAACCATCTGGCGGACAGTCCGGAATCCCCTGCCAGGCATGCAGGAACCACCTCTCAGATGTAACGGAACCACGAGCCGGACACTCTGGAACCACGTCCTGTTCAGTCTGTAACCACCTACCGAGCACTCTGGAACCACCTGCTCGACTCGCACGACCCACGTGCTGGACACGCCAAAATGAACTTTCGGCTACACCAGAACCACTTACCCGACACTCCAGAATCACCTGCCTGGCATGCCAGAACCACCTCTCACATGTTCCAGAAGCACGTGCCGGACATGCCGGAACGACCGATCGGACAGAACGGAACCACCTGCCAGACACGCCGGAACCACCTGCTGAACACGCCACAGCCACCTGCTCGACTCGCCGGATCCACCGGCCGGACAGGCCAATATCAACTGCTGGCTATGCCAGAACCACCTGGGGGACAGTCCGGAATCACCTGCCAGCCATGGCGGAACCACCTCTCAGACGTACAAGAACCACGTGCCGGACAAGCTGGAAACACTTACTGGACAGACTGGAACCACCTGCCGGCCACGCCTGAACCACCTGCCGAGCACGACGGAACCACGTGCTGGACACGCCAGAATCACCTGCGGGGTACACCAGAACCACTTGGAGAACTCTCCGGGATGACCTGCCGGGCATGCTGGAACCACCTCTCAGACGTACCAGAAGCACGTGGCGGACACCCCAGCACCACCTGCCGGACAGACCGCAACCACCTGCCGGACACGCCGCAACCATCGGCTCGACCCGCCAGAGCCACCGCCGGACATGCAAACTCACCTGCCGGCTACGCCAGAACCACTTGGTGAACTCTCCGGAATCACCTGCCGGGCATGCCGGAACCACCTCTCAGACATGCCAGAACCACGTGCCAATGACCCCGGAAGCACCTGCCGAGTACGCCGGAACCACCTGCTCGACTCGCCAGAACCACCTGCCGGACACGCCAAAATCACCTGCCGGCTACGCCACAACCACTCGGCAGGCACTCCGGTATCAGCTGCCGGGCATGCCGGAACCACCTCTCAGAGGTGCCAGAACCACATGCCGGAGAGACTGGAAGCAACTGCCGAACTCGCCGGAAACACCTGCTGGACATGCCGGAACCACCTGCCTGACAGTCCAAAATCATATGCCGGCTATGCCAAAACTACTTGGTGGATGCTCCAGAATCACCTGGAGGGCATGCCGGAACCACGTCATGGACAGACTGCAAACACCTGCCGGACACGCCAGAACCACCTTCTCGACTCGCCAGAACCACCTGCCGGACACGCCAAAATCACCTGCCGGCTACGCCACAACCAGTTGGTGAACACTTCGGAATCACCTGACGCGCTTGCCAGAACCACCTGCCGGTCACGCCAAAATCACCTGCCGGCTACGCCAGAACCGCTCGGCAGAGACTTCGGAACCACTTCTAGGACAGACAGGAATCACCTGCCGGACACGCCGGAACCACTCGGCAGAGACTCCGGAACCACCTCCAGGACAGACCAGAATCACCTGCCGGACACGCCGGAACCACCTGCTCGACTCGCCAGAACCACCTGCCGCACACGCCAAAATCACCTGCCAGGTATGCCAGAACCACTTTGTGGACACTCCGAAATCATCTGCCGGACATGCCAGAACCAGCTCTCAGACACACCAGAACCACAAGCCGGACACGCCGGAAACACCTACCGGACAGACCGGAACCACCTGCCAGACATCCCGGAACCACCTGCCGAGCACACTGGAGCCGCCTGCTCGATAGGCCGGAACCACCTGCCAGACAGGCCAAAATCAACAGCTGGCTATGCTAGAACCACCTGGCGGACAGTCCAAAATCACCTGCCTGGCATGCAGGAACCACCTCTCAGACGTAACAGAACCACGTTCCGGACACGCTGGAACCACATCCTGGACAGACTGGAACCACCTGTCGAGCTCGACGGAACCACCTGCTCGACTGGCAGGACAATAGTGTAGGACACGCCAAAAGGAACTGCCGGCTACACCAGAACCACTTAACCGACACTCCAGAATCACCTGCCTGGCATGCCAGAACCACCTCTCAGACGTGCCAGTATCACGTGCCGAACATGCCGGGACGACCTACGGGACAGACCGGAACCACCTGCCTGACATGCCGGAACCACCTGCCGAGCACGCCAGAGCCACCTGCTCCCCTTGCCGGAACCACCTGCCAGACAGGTCAAAATCAACAGCTGGCTGTGCGAGAACCACCTGGGGGACAGTCCGGAATCACCTGCCAGCCATGGCGGAACCACCTCTCAGACGTACCAGAATCACGTGCCGGACAATCTTGAAACACGCACTGGACAGACTGGAACCACCTGCCGGCCAAGCCTGAACCACCTGCAGAGCACGACGGAACCACCTGCCGGACACGCCAAAATCACCTGCCGGCTACGCCACAACCAGTTGGTGAACACTTCGGAATCACCTGCCGCGCTTGCCGGAACCACCTGCCGGTCACGCCAAAATCACCTGCCGGCTACGCCAGAACCACTCGGCAGAGACTCCGGAACCACCTCCAGGACAGACCGGAATCACCTGCCAGACACGCTGGAACCACCTGCTCGACTCGCCAGAACCACCTGCCGGACACGCCAAAATCACATGCCGGCTACGCCACAACCAGTTGGTGAACACTTCGGAATCAACTGCCGGGCTTGCTGGAAGCACCTGCCGGTCACGCCAATATCACCTGCCAGCTACGCCAGAACCGCTTGGCGGACACTCCGGAAACACCTGTCGGGCCTGCCAGAACCACATCTCAGACGTGCCAGAACCATGTGCCCGAGATGCCGGAACCACACCCCGAACAGACTGAAACCACCTGCCAGACGCGCCTGAACCACCTGCCGAGCACACTGGAACCACCTGCTCGACTCGCCGGAACCACCTACCTGACACGCAAAAACCACCGGCCGGGTATGCCAGAACCACTTGGTGGTCACTCCGGAATCATCTGCCAGACATGCCAGAAGCAGCTCTCAGACACACCAGAACAACCTGCCGGAGACGCCAGAAGCACCTGCTGAGCATGCCTGAGCCACCTGCTCGACTCGCAAGAGACACCTGCCAGACACGACAAAATCACCTGCCTGCTACACCAGAAGCACTTGGCAGACAAGCCGGAATCACGTGAAGGGCATGCAGTCACAATCTCTCAGACGTGCCAGAACCTCGTGCCGGACACCCCAGAACACCCTGCCGGACAGACCGGAACCACCTGCCGGACACGCCGGAACCACCGGCGCGACTCGCCGGAACCACCCCCGGACATGCAAAATCACCTGCCGGCTACGCCAGAAACACTTGGCGAACACACCGGAATCACCTGCCGGGCATGTCGGAAGCACCTCTCAGACATGTCAGAACCATGTGCCAAGGACACCGGAAGCACCTGCCGAGCACGCCGGAACCACCTGCTCGACTCGCCAGAACCACCTGCCGCACACGCCAAAATCAGATGCCAGGTATGCCAGAACCACTTTGAGGACACTCCGAAATCATCTGCCGGACATGCCAGAACCAGCTCTCAGACACACCAGAACCACATGCCGGACACGCCGGAAGCTCCTGCTGAGCATGCCTGAGCCACCTGCTCGACTCGCAAGAAACACCTGCCGGACACGCCAAAATCACCTGCCGAGTACGCCAGAACCACTTGGCGGACACTCCGGAATCACAGGTCGGGCATGCCGGAACCACCTCTCAGACTTGCCAGAACCATGGTCCGGACACGCCGGTACCACCTGCCGAGTATGCCGGAACCACCTGATCCACTCCCGAGGACCACCTGCTGGACACGCCAAAATCACCTGCTGGCTACGCCAGAAGCACTCGGCAGACACTCCGGAATAACCTGCCGGGCATGCCGGAACCAACTCTTAGACATGCCAGAAGGACGTGTCGGACACGCCGGAAACACCTACCGGACAGACCGGAACCACCTGCCAGACATCCCGGAACCACTTGCTGAGCACGCTGGAGCCGCCTGCTCGATAGGCCGGAACCACCTGCCAGACAGGCCAAAATCAACAGCTGGCTATGCTAGAACCACCTGGGGGACAGTCCAGAATCACCTGCCAGCCATGGCGGAACCACCTCTCAGACGTACCAGAACCACGTGCCGGACAATCTGGAAACACGTACTGGACAGGTTGGAACCACCTGCTGGCCACGCCTTAACCACCTGCCGAGCACGACGGAACCACCTGCCGGACACGCCAAAATCACCTGCGGGCTACTCCACAACCACTTGGAGGACTCTCCGGGATGACCTGCCGGGCATGCTGGAACCACCTCTCAGACGCTCCAGAACCATGTGGCAGAGAGTCCAGAATCACCTGTTGGGCATGTGGAACCACCTCTGAGACGTACCAGAACCACCTGCCGGACACGCCAAAATCACCTGCCGGCTACGCCAGAACCACTTGGCGGACACTCCGGAATCACCTGCCGGGCATGCCAGCACAACCTCTCAGAAGTGCCAGAAGCACGTGCCGGACAGGCCGGAACCATCTCCCGGACAGACTGGAACCACAGGAAACACTCGCCGGAACCACCTGCTTGACTCACCGGTCCCACCTGCAGGACAGACCAAAGTCACCTGCCCGCTACACCAGAACCACTTGGGGGACAAGCCGGAATCACGTGAAGGGCATGCCGGCACAACCTCACAGACGTGAAAGAACCTCCTGCCGGACACCTCAGAACCACCTGCCAGACAAACTGCAACCACCTGCCGGACACGCGGGAACCACAGGCTCGACCCGCCGGAACCACTGCCAGACATGCAAAATCACCTGCCGGCTACACCAGAACCACTTGGCAAACACTCTGAAATCACCTGCCGGGCATGCCGGAACCACCTGCTCGACACTCCAGAACCACCTGCCAGTCATGCAAAAATCACCTGCCGGCTTCGCCACAACCAGTTGGTGAACACTTCCCCATCACCTGCCGGGCTTGCTGGAACCACCTGCCGGTCATGTCAAAATCACCTGCCAACTACGCCAGAACCACTTGTCGACACTGCGGAAACACCTGTCGGGCCTGCCAGAACTACATCTCAGACGTGCCAGAACCTTGTGCGTGTGATGCCGGAACCACACCCCGAACAGACGGAGACCACCTGCCAGACCCGCCTGAACCACCTGCCGAGCACGCCGGAGCCACCTGTTCGACTCACCGGAAGCACCTGCCAGACAGGCCAAAATCAACAGCTGGCTATGCGAGAACCATCTGGCGGACAGTCCGGAATCACCTGCCTGGCATGCAGGAACCACCTCTCAGATGTAACGGAACCACGAGCCGGACACGCTGGAACCACGTCCTGGACAGACTGGAACCACCTGCCGAGCACTCCGGAACCACCTGCTCGACTCGCACGACCCACGTGCTGGACACGCCAAAATGAACTTTCGGCTACACCAGAACCACTTACCCGACACTCCAGAATCACCTGCCTGGCATGCCAGAACCACCTCTCACACGTTCCAGAAGCACGTGGCGGACATGCCGGAACGACCGATCGGACAGAACGGAACCACCTGCCAGACACGCCGGAACCACCTGCTGAACACGCCACAGCCACCTGCTCGACTCGCCGGATCCACCGGCCGGACAGGCCAATATCAACTGCTGGCTATGCCAGAACCACCTGGGGGACAGTCCGGAATCACCTGCCAGCCATGGCGGAACCACCTCTCACACGTACAAGAACCACGTGCCGGACAAGCTGGAAACACTTACTGGACAGACTGGAACCACCTGCCGGCCACGCCTGAACCACCTGCCGAGCACGATGGAACCACCTGCCGGACACGCCAAAATCAACTGCGGGGTACACCAGAACCACTTGGAGAACTCTCCGGGATGACCTGCCGGGCATGCTGGAACCACCTCTCAGACGTACCAGAAGCACGTGGCGGACACCCCAGCACCACCTGCCGGACAGACCGCAACCACCTGCCGGACAGGCCGGAACCACCGGCTCGACCCGCCGGAACCACCGCCGGACATGCAAAATCACCTGCCGGCTACGCCAGAACCACTTGGAGAACACTCCGGAATCATCTGCCGGGCATGCCGGAACCACCTCTCAGACATGCCAGAACCACGTGCCAGTGACCCCGGAAGCACCTGCCGAGCACGCCGGAACCACCTGCTCGACTCGCCAGAACCACCTGCCGGACACGCCAAAATCACCTGCCGGCTACGCCACAACCACTCGGCAGGCACTCCGGTATCAGCTGCCGGGCATGCCGGAACCACCTCTCAGAGGTGCCAGAACCACATGCCGGAGAGACTGGAAGCAACTGCCGAACTCGCCGGAAACACCTGCTGTACATGCCGGAACCACGTGCCTGACAGTCCAAATTCATATGGGGGCTTTGCCAAAACCACTTGGTGGACACTCCAGAATCACCTGGAGGGCATGCCGGAACCACGTCGTGGACAGACTGCAAACACCTGCCGGACACGCCAGAACCACCTTCTCGACTCGCCAGAACCACCTGCCGGACACGCCAAAATCACCTGCCGGCTACGCCACAACCAGTTGGTGAACACTTCGGAATCACCTGCCGCGCTTGCCGGAACCACCTGCCGGTCACGCCAAAATCACCTGCCGGCTACGCCAGAACCACTCAGCAGAGACTCCGGAACCACCTCCAGAACTGACCGGAATCACCTGCCGGACACGCCGGGACCACCTGCTTGACTCGCGAGAACCACCTGCCGGACATGCCAAAATCAACAGCCGGCTACTCCACAACCACTTGTCGGACACTCCAGAATCACCTGCCGGGCATGTTGGAACCACCTCTCAGAGGTGCCACAACAGCATGCTGGAGACCGCGGAAGCACCTGCTGAGAAGGCCGGAAGTTCCTGATCCACTCCACAGAACCACCTGCTGGACACGCCAAAATCACCTGCCGGCTACGCCACAACCAGTTGGTGAACACTTCGGAATCAACTGCCGGGCTTGCTGGAAGCACCTGCCGGTCACGCCAATATCACCTGCCAGCTACGCCAGAACCGCTTGGCGGACACTCCGGAAACACCTGTCGGGCCTGCCAGAACCACATCTCAGACGTGCCAGAACCATGTGCCCGAGATGCCGGAACCACACCCCGAACAGACTGAAACCACCTGCCAGACCCGCCTGAACCACCTGCCGAGCACACTGGAACCACCTGCTCGACTCGCCGGAACCACCTACCTGACACGCAAAAACCACCGGCCGGGTATGCCAGAACCACTTGGTGGTCACTCCGGAATCATCTGCCAGACATGCCAGAAGCAGCTCTCAGACACACCAGAACAACCTGCCGGAGACGCCAGAAGCACCTGCTGAGCATGCCTGAGCCACGTGCTCGATTCGCAAGAAACACCTGCCAGACACGCCAAAATCACCTGCCTGCTACACCAGAAGCACTTGGCAGACAAGCCGGAATCACGTGAAGGGCATGCCGTCACAATCTCTCAGACGTGCCAGAACCTCGTGCCGGACACCCCAGAACACCCTGCCGGACAGACCGGAACCACCTGCCGGACACGCCGGAACAACCGGCGCGACTCGCCGGAACCACCCCCGGACATGCAAAAACACCTGCCGGCTACGCCAGAAACACTTGGCGAACACACCGGAATCACCTGCCGGGCATGTCGGAAGCACCTCTCAGACATGTCAGAACCACGTGCCAAGGACACCGGAAGCACCTGCCGAGCACGCCGGAACCACCTGCTCGACTCGCCAGAACCACCTGCCGCACACGCCAAAATCACCTGCCAGGTATGCCAGAACCACTTTGTGGACACTCCGAAATCATCTGCCGGACATGCCAGAACCAGCTCTCAGACACACCAGAACCACATGCCGGACACGCCGGAAGCTCCTGCTGAGCATGCCTGAGACACCTGCTCGACTCGCAAGAAACACCTGCCGGACACGCCAAAATCACCTGCCGAGTACGCCAGAACCACTTGGCGGACACTCCAGAATCACAGGTCGGGCATGCCGGAACCACCTCTCAGACTTGCCAGAACCATGTTCCGGACATGCCGGTACCACCTGCCGAGTATGCCGGAACCACCTGATCCACTCCCGAGGACCCCCTGCTGGACACGCCAGAATCACCTGCTGGCTACGCCAGAACCACTCGGCAGACACTCTGGAATAACCTGCCGGGCATGCCGGAACCGCCTCTTAGACATGCCAGAAGGACGTGTCGGACACGCCGGAAACACCTACCGGACAGACCGGAACCACCTGCCAGACATCCCGGAACCACCTGCCGAGCACGCCGGAGCCGCCTGCTCCTTAGGCTGGAACCACCTGCCAGACAGGCCAAAATCAACAGCTGGCTATGCGAGAACCATCTGGCGGACAGTCCGGAATCCCCTGCCAGGCATGCAGGAACCACCTCTCAGATGTAACGGAACCACGAGCCGGACACTCTGGAACCACGTCCTGTTCAGTCTGTAACCACCTACCGAGCACTCTGGAACCACCTGCTCGACTCGCACGACCCACGTGCTGGACACGCCAAAATGAACTTTCGGCTACACCAGAACCACTTACCCGACACTCCAGAATCACCTGCCTGGCATGCCAGAACCACCTCTCACACGTTCCAGAAGCACGTGCCGGACATGCCGGAACGACCTATCGGACAGAACGGAACCACCTGCCAGACACGCCGGAACCACCTGCTGAACACGCCACAGCCACCTGCTCGACTCGCCGGATCCACCGGCCGGACAGGCCAATATCAACTGCTGGCTATGCCAGAACCACCTGGGGGACAGTCCGGAATCACCTGCCAGCCATGGCGGAACCACCTCTCAGACGTACAAGAACCACGTGCCGGACAAGCTGGAAACACTTACTGGACAGACTGGAACCACCTGCCGGCCACGCCTGAACCACCTGCCGAGCACGACGGAACCACCTGCTGGACACGCGAGAATCACCTGCGGGGTACACCAGAACCACTTGGAGAACTCTCCGGGATGACCTGCCGGGCATGCTGGAACCACCTCTCAGACGTACCAGAAGCACGTGGCGGACACCCCAGCACCACCTGCCGGACAGACCGCAACCACCTGCCGGGCACGCCGCAACCATCGGCTCGACCCGCCGGAGCCACCGCCAGACATGCAAACTCACCTGCCAGCTACGCCAGAACCACTTGGCGAACTCTCCGGAATCACCTGCCGGGCATGCCGGAACCACCTCTCAGACATGCCAGAACCACGTGCCAATGACCCCGGAAGCACCTGCCGAGCACGCCGGAACCACCTGCTCGACTCGCCAGAACCACCTGCCGGACACGCCAAAATCACCTGCCGGCTACGCCACAACCACTCGGCAGGCACTCCGGTATCAGCTGCCGGGCATGCCGGAACCACCTCTCAGAGGTGCCAGAACCACATGCCGGAGAGACTGGAAGCAAGTGCCAAGCTCGCCGGACACACCTGCTGGACATGCCGGAACCACCTGCCTGACAGTCCAAAATCATATGCCGGCTATGCCAAAACCACTTGGTGGACACTCCAGAATCACCTGGAGGGCATGCCGGAACCACGTAATGGACAGACTGCAAACACCTGCCGGACACGCCGGAACCACCTTCTCGACTCGCCAGAACCACCTGCCGGACACGCCAAAATCACCTGCCGGCTACGCCAGAACCACTCAGCAGAGACTCCGGAACCACGTCCAGGACAGACCGGAATCACCTGCCGGACACGCCGGGACCACCTGCTTGACTCGCCAGAACCACCTGCCGGACACGCCAAAATCACCAGCCGGCTACTCCACAACCACTTGTCGGACACTCCAGAATCACCTGCCGGGCATGTTGGAACCACCTCTCAGAGGTGCCTCAACAACATGCTGGAGACTGCGGAAGCACCTGCTGAGAAGGCCGGAAGTTCCTGATCCACTCCACAGAACCACCTGCTGGACACGCCAAAATCACCTGCCGGCTACGCCACAACCAGTTGGTGAACACTTCGGAATCAACTGCCGGGCTTGCTGGAAGCACCTGCCGGTCACGCCAATATCACCTGCCGGCTACGCCACAACCACTCGGCAGGCACTCCGGTATCAGCTGCCGGGCATGCCGGAACCACCTCTCAGAGGTGCCAGAACCACATGCCGGAGAGACTGGAAGCAACTGCCGAACTCGCCGGAAACACCTGCTGGACATGCCGGAACCACCTGCCTGACAGTCCAAAATCATATGCCGGCTATGCCAAAACTACTTGGTGGATGCTCCAGAATCACCTGGAGGGCATGCCGGAACCACGTCATGGACAGACTGCAAACACCTGCCGGACACGCCAGAACCACCTTCTCGACTCTCCAGAACCACCTGCCGGACACGCCAAAATCACCTGCCGGCTACGCCAGAAGCACTCGGCAGAGACTCCGGAACCACCTCCAGGACAGACCTTAATCACCTGCCGGACACGCCGGAACCACCTGCTCGACTCGCCAGAACCACCTGCCGGACACGCCAAAATCACCTGCCGGCTACGCCACAACCAGTTGGTGAACACTTCGGAATCAACTACCGGGCTTGCTGGAAGCACCTGCCGGTCACGCCAATATCACCTGCCAGCTACGCCAGAACCGCTTGGCCGACACTGCGGAAACACCTGTCGGGCCTGATAGAACCACATCTCAGACGTGCCAGAACCATGTGCCCGAGATGCCGGAACCGCACCCCGAACAGACTGAAACCACCTGCCAGACCCGCCTGAACCACCTGCCGAACACACTGGAACCACCTGCTCGACTCGCCGGAACCACCTACCTGACACGCAAGAACCACCGGCCGGGTATGCCAGAACCACTTGGTGGTCACTCCGGAATCATCTGCCAGACATGCCAGAAGCAGCTCTCAGACACACCAGAACAACCTGCCGGAGACACCAGAAGCACCTGCTGAGCATGCCTGAGCCACCTGCTCGACTCGCAAGAAACACCTGCCACACACGCCAAAATCACCTGCCTGCTACACCAGAAGCACTTGGCAGACAAGCCGGAATCACGTGAAGGGCATGCCGTCACAATCTCTCAGACGTGCCAGAACCTCGTGCCGGACACCCCAGAACACCCTGCCGGACAGACCGGAACCACCTGCCGGACACGCCGGAACCACCGGCGCGACTCGCCGGAACCACCCCCGGACATGCAAAATCACCTGCCGGCTACGCCAGAAACACTTGGCGAACACACCGGAATCACATGCCGGGCATGTCGGAAGCACCTCTCAGACATGTCAGAACCACGTGCCAAGGACACCGGAAGCACCTGCCGAGCATGCCGGAACCACCTGCTCGACTCGCCAGAACCACCTGCCAGTCATGCAAAAATCACCTGCCGGCTTCGCCACAACCAGTTGGTGAACACTTCCCCATCACCTGCCGGGCTTGCTGGAACCACCTGCCGGTCATGTCAAAATCACCTGCCAACTACGCCAGAACCACTTGTCGACACTGCGGAAACACCTGTCGGGCCGGCCAGAACTACATCTCAGACGTGCCAGAACCTTGTGCGTGTGATGCCGGAACCACACCCCGAACAGACGGAGACCACCTGCCGGACCTGCCTGAACCACCTGCCGAGCACGCCGGAGCCACCTGTTCGACTCACCGGAAGCAACTGCCAGACAGGCCAAAATCAACAGCTGGCTATGCGAGAACCATCTGGCGGACAGTCCGGAATCACCTGCCGGGCATGCAGGAACCACCTCTCAGATGTAATGGAACCACGAGCCGGACACGCTGGAACCACGTCCTGCACAGACTGGAACCACCTGCCGAGCACTCCGGAACCACCTGCTCGACTCGCACGACCCACGTGCTGGACACGCCAAAATGAACTTTCGGCTACACCAGAACCACTTACCCGACACTCCAGAATCACCTGCCTGGCATGCCAGAACCACCTCTCACACGTTCCAGAAGCACGTGCCGGACATGCCGGAACGACCTACGGGACAGACCGGAACCACCAGCCAGACACGCCGGAACCACCTGCTGAACACGCCACAGCCACCTGCTCGACTCGGCGGATCCACCGGCCGGACAGGCCAATATCAACTACCTGCTATGCCAGAACCACCTGGGGGACAGTCCGGAATCACCTTCCAGCCATGGCGGAACCACCTCTCAAACGTACAAGAACCACGTGCCGGACAAGCTGGAAACACTTACTGGACAGACTGGAACCACCTGCCGGCAACGCCTGAACCACCTGCCGAGCACCATGGAACCACCTGCCGGACACGCCAAAATCACCTGCGGGCTACACCAGAACCACATGGAGAACTCTCCGGGATGACCTGCCGGGCATGCTGGAACCACATCTCAGACGTACCTGAAGCACGTGGCGGACACCCCAGCACCACCTGCCGGACAGGCCGCCACCACCTGCCGGACAGGCCGGAACCACCGGCTCGACCCGCCGGAACCACCGCCGGACATGCAAAATCACCTGCCGGCTACGCCAGAACCACTTGGCGAACACTCCGGAATCACCTGCCGGGCATGCCGGAACCACCTCTCAGACATGCCAGAACCACGTGCCAATGACCCCGGAAGCACCTGCCGAGCATGCCGGAACCACCTGCTCGGCTCGCCAGAACCACCTGCCGGACACGCCAAAATCACCTGCCGGCTACGCCGCAACCACTCGGCAGGCACTCCGGTATCAGCTGCCGGGCATGCCGGAACCACCTCTCAGAGGTGCCAGAACCACATGCCGGAGAGACTGGAAGCAACTGCCGAACTCGCCGGAAACACCTGCTGGACATGCCGGAACCACCTGCCTGACAGTCCAAAATCATATGCCGGCTATGCCAAAACCACTTGGTGGACACTCCAGAATCACCTGGAGGGCATGCCGGAACCACGTCATGGACAGACTGCAAACACCTGCCGGACACGCCAGAACCACCTTCTCGACTCACCAGAACCACCTGCCGGACACGCCAAAATCACCTGCCGGCTACGCCACAACCAGTTGGTGAACACTTCGGAATCACCTGCCGCGCTTGCCGGAACCACCTGCCGGTCACGGCAAAATCACCTGCCGGCTACGCCAGAAGCACTCGGCTGAGACTCCGGAACCAACTCCAGGACAGACCGGAATCACCTGACGGACACGCCGGGACCACCTGCTTGACTCGCGAGAACCACCAGCCGGACACGCCAAAATCACCAGCCGGCTACTCCACAACCACTTGTCGGACACTCCAGAATCACCTGCCGGGCATGTTGGAACCACCTCTCAGAGGTGCCACAACAACATGCTGGAGACTTTGGAAGCACCTGCTGAGAAGGCCAGAAGTTCCTGATCCACTCCACAGAACCACCTGCTGGAAACGCCAAAATCACCTGCCGGCTACGCCACAACCAGTTGGTGAACACTTCGGAATCAACTGCCGGGCTTGCTGGAAGCACCTGCCGGTCACGCCAATATCACCTGCCAGCTACGCCACAACCGCTTGGCGGACACTCCGGAAACACCTGTCGGGCCTGCCAGAACCACATCTCAGACGTGCCAAAACCATGTGCCCGAGATGCTGGAACCACACCCCGAACAGACTGAAACCACCTGCCAGACCCGCCTGAACCACCTCCCGAGCACACTGGAACCACCTGCTCGACTCGCCGGAACCACCTACCTGACACGCAAAAACCACCGGCCGGGTATGCCAGAACCACTTGGTGGTCACTCCGGAATCATCTGCCAGACATGCCAGAAGCAGCTCTCAGACACACCAGAACAACATGCCGGAGACGCCAGCAGCACCTGCTGAGCACGCCTGAGCCACCTGCTCGACTCGCAAGAAACACCTGCCAGACACGCCAAAATCACCTGCCTGCTACACCAGAAGCACTTGGCATACAAGCCGGAATCACGTGAAGGGCATGCCGTCACAATCTCTCAGACGTGCCAGAACCTCGTGCCGGACACCCCAGAACACCCTGACGGACAGACCGGAACCACCTGCCGGACACGCCGGAACCACCGGCGCGACTCGCCGGAACCACCCCCGGACATGCAAAATCACCTGCCGGCTACGCCAGAAACACTTGGCGAACACACCGGAATCAGCTGCCAGGCATGTCGGAAGCACCTCTCAGACATGTCAGAACCACGTGCCAAGGACACCGGAAGCACCTGCCGAGCACGCCGGAACCACCTGCTCGACTCGCCAGAACCACCTGCCGCACACGCCAAAATCACCTGCCAGGTATGCCAGAACCACTTTGTGGACACTCCGAAATCATCTGCCGGACATGCCAGAACCAGCTCTCAGACACACCAGAACCACATGCCGGACACGCCGGAAGCACCTGCTGAGCATGCCTGAGCCACCTGCTCGACTCGCAAGAAACACCTGCCGGACACGCCAAAATCACCTGCCGAGTACGCCAGAACCACTTGGCGGACACTCCGGAATCACAGGTCGGGCATGCCGGAACCACCTCTCAGACTTGCCAGAACCATGTTCCGGACACGCCGGTACCACCTGCCGAGTATGCCGGAACCACCTGATCCACTCCCGAGGACCACCTGCTGGACACGCCAAAATCACCTGCTGGCTACGCCAGAACCACTCGGCAGACACTCCGGAATAACCTGCCGGGCATGCCGGAACCACCTCTTAGACATGCCAGAAGGACGTGTCGGACACGCCGGAAACACCTACCGGACAGACCGGAACCACCTGCCAGACATCCCGGAACCACCTGCCGAGCACGCCGGAGCCGCCTGCTCGATAGGCCGGAACCACCTGCCAGACAGGCCAAAATCAACAGCTGGCTATGCTAGAACCACCTGGCGGACAGTCCAAAATCACCTGCCTGGCATGCAGGAACCACCTCTCAGACGTAACAGAACCACGTTCCGGACACGCTGGAACCACATCCTGGACAGACTGGAACCACCTGCCGAGCTCACCGGAACCACCTGCTCGACTGGCAGGACAATCGTGCCAGACATGCCAAAAGGAACTGCCGGCTACACCAGAACCGCTTAACCGACACTCCAGAATCACCTGCCTGGCATGCCAGAACCAACTCTCAGAGGTGCCAGAAGCACGTGCCGGACATGCCGGAACGACCTACGGGACAGACCGGAACCACCTGCCTGACATTCCGGAACCACCTGCCGAGCACGCCAGAGCCACCTGCTCCCCTTGCCGGAACCACCTGCCAGACAGGCCAAAATCAACAGCTGGCTGTGCGAGAACCATCTGGGGGACAGTCCGGAATCACCTGCCAGCAATGGCGGAACCACCTCTCAGACGTACCAGAACCACGTGCCGGACAATCTGGAAACACGTACTGGACAGACTGGAACCACCTGCCGGCCACGCCTGAACCACCTGCCGAGCACGACGGAACCACCTGCCGGACACGCCAAAATCACCTGCGGGCTACTCCACAACCACTTGGAGGACTCTCCGGGATGACCTGCCGGGCATGCTGGAACCACCTCTCAGACGCGCCAGAACCATGTGGCAGAGAGTCCGGAATCACCTGTTGGGCATGTGGAACCACCTCTGAGACGTACCAGAACCACCTGCCGGACACGCCAAAATCATCTGCCGGCTACGCCAGAACCACTTGGCGGACACTCCGGAATCAGCTGCCGGGCATGCCAGCACAACCTCTCAGAAGTGCCAGAAGCACGTGCCGGACAGGCTGGAAACATATCCCGGACAGACTGGAACCACAGGAAACACTCGCCGGAACCACCTGCTTGACTCACCGGTCCCACCTGCAGGACACACCAAAATCACCTGTCCGCTACACCAGAACCACTTGGGGGACAAGCCGGAATCACGTGAAGGGCATGCCGGCACAACCTCACAGACTGCCAGAACCTCCTGCCGGACACCTCAGAACCACCTGCCAGACAGACTGCAACCACCTGCCGGACACGCGGGAACCACAGGCTCGACCCGCCGGAACCACTGCCAGACATGCAAAATCACCTGCCGGCTACACCAGAACCACTTGGCAAACACTCTGGAATCACCTGCCGGGCATGCCGGAACCACCTCTCAGACATGCCAGAACCACGTGCCAATGACACCAGAAGCACCTGCCGAGCATGCCGGAACCACCTGCTCGACTCGCCAGAACCACCTGCCAGTCATGCAAAAATCACCTGCCGGCTTCGCCACAACCAGTTGGTGAACACTTCCACATCACCTGCCGGGCTTGCTGGAACCACCTCCCGGTCATGTCAAAATCACCTGCCAACTACGCCAGAACCACTTGTCGACACTGCGGAAACACCTGTCGGGCCGGCCAGAACTACATCTCAGACGTGCCAGAACCTTGTGCGTGTGATGCCGGAACCACACCCCGAACAGACGGAGACCACCTGCCAGAAACGCCTGAACCACCTGCCGAGCACGCCGGAGCCACCTGTTCGACTCACCGGAAGCACCTGCCAGACAGGCCAAAATCAACAGCTGGCTATGCGAGAACCATCTGGCGGACAGTCCGGAATCACCTGCCGGGCATGCAGGAACCACCTCTCAGATGTAACGGAACCACGAGCCGGACACGCTGGAACCACGTCCTGGACAGACTGGAACCACCTGCCGAGCACTCCGGAACCACCTGCTCGACTCGCACGACCCACGTGCTGGACACGCCAAAATGAACTTTCGGCTACACCAGAACCACTTACCCGACACTCCAGAATCACCTGCCTGGCATGCCAGAACCACCTCTCACACGTTCCAGAAGCACGTGCCGGACATGCCGGAACGACCTACGGGACAAACCGGAACCACCAGCCAGACACGCCGGAACCACCTGCTGACCACGCCACAGCCACCTGCTCGACTCGCCGGATCCACCGGCCGGACAGGCCAATACCAACTACCTGCTATGCCAGAACCACCTGGGGGACAGTCCGGAATCACCTGCCAGCCATGGTGGAACCACCTCTCAGACGTACAAGAACCACGTGCCGGACAAGCTGGAAACACTTACTGGACAGACTGGAACCACCTGCCGGCCACGCCTGAACCACCTGCCGAGCACCATGGAACCACCTGCCGGACACGCCAAAATCACCTGCGGGCTACACCAGAGCCACATGGAGAACTCTCCGGGATGACCTGCCGGGCATGCTGGAACCACATCTCAGACGTACCAGAAGCACGTGGCGGACACCCCAGCACCACCTGCCGGACAGGCCGCCACCACCTGCCGGACAGGCCGGAACCTCCGGCTCGACCCGCCGGAACCACCGCCGGACATGCAAAATCACCTGCCGGCTACGCCAGAACCACTTGGCGAACACTCCGTAATCACCTGCCGGGCATGCCGGAACCACCTCTCAGACATGCCACAACCACGTGCCAATGACCCCGGAAGCACCTGCCGAGCATGCCGGAACCACCTGCTCGGCTCGCCAAAACCACCTGCCGGACACGCCAAAATCACCTGCCGGCTACGCCACAACCACTCGGCAGACACTCCGGTATCAGCTGCCGGGCATGCCGGAACCACCTCTCAGAGGTGCCAGAACCACATGCCGGAGAGACTGGAAGCAACTGCCGAACTCGCCGGAAACACCTGCTGGACATGCCGGAACCACCTGCCTGACAGTCCAAAATCATATGCCGGCTATGCCAAAACCACTTGGTGGACACTCCAGAATCACCTGGAGGGCATGCCGGAACCACGTCATGGACAGACTGCAAACACCTGCCGGACACGCCAGAACCACCTTCTCGACTCGCCAGAACCACCTGCCGGACACGCCAAAATCACCTGCCGGCTACGCCACAACCAGTTGGTGAACACTTCGGAATCACCTGCCGCGCTTGCCGGAACCACCTGCCGGTCACGCCAAAATCACCTGCCGGCTACGCCAGAACCACTCGGCAGAGACTCCGGAGCCACCTCCAGGACAGACCGGAATCACCTGCCGGACACGCCGGGACCACCTGCTTGACTCGCGAGAACCACCTGCCGGACACGCCAAAATCACCAGCCGGCTACTCCACAACCACTTGTCGGACACTCCAGAATCACCTGCCGGGCATGTTGGAACCACCTCTCAGAGGTGCCACAACAACATGCTGGAGACTTCGGAAGCACCTGCTGAGAAGGCCGGAAGTTCCTGATCCACTCCACAGAACCACCTGCTGGACACGCCAAAATCACCTGCCGGCTACGCCACAACCAGTTGGTGAACACTTCGGAATCAACTGCCGGGCTTGCTGGAAGCACCTGCCGGTCACGCCAATATCACCTGCCAGCTACGCCACAACCGCTTGGCGGACACTCCGGAAACACCTGTCGGGCCTGCCAGAACCACATCTCAGACGTGCCAGAACCATGTGCCCGAGATGCTGGAACCACACCCCGAACAGACTGAAACCACCTGCCAGACCCGCCTGAACCACCTCCCGAGCACACTGGAACCACCTGCTCGACTCGCCGGAACCACCTACCTGACACGCAAAAACCACCGGCCGGGTATGCCAGAACCACTTGGTGGTCACTCCGGAATCATCTGCCAGACATGCCAGAAGCAGCTCTCAGACACACCAGAACAACATGCCGGAGACGCCAGCAGCACCTGCTGAGCACGCCTGAGCCACCTGCTCGACTCGCAAGAAACACCTGCCAGACACGCCAAAATCACCTGCCTGCTACACCAGAAGCACTTGGCAGACAAGCCGGAATCACGTGAAGGGCATGCCGTCACAATCTCTCAGACGTGCCAGAACCTCGTGCCGGACACCCCAGAACACCCTGCCGGACAGACCGGAACCACCTGCCGGACACGCCGGAACCACCGGCGCGACTCGCCGGAACCACCCCCGGACATGCAAAATCACCTGCCGGCTACGCCAGAAACACTTGGCGAACACACCGGAATCAGCTGCCGGGCATGTCGGAAGCACCTCTCAGACATGTCAGAACCACGTGCCAAGGACACCGGAAGCACCTGCCGAGCACGCCGGAACCACCTGCTCGACTCGCCGGAACCACCTGCTCGACTCGCCAGAACCACCTGCCGCACACGCAAAAATCACCTGCCAGGTATGCCAGAACCACTTTGTGGACACTCCGAAATCATCTGCCGGACATGCCAGAACCAGCTCTCAGACACACCAGAACCACATGCCGGACACGCCGGAAGCACCTGCTGAGCATGCCTGAGCCACCTGCTCGACTCGCAAGAAACACCTGCCGGACACGCCAAAATCACCTGCCGAGTACGCCAGAACCACTTGGCGGACACTCCGGAATCACAGGTCGGGCATGCCGGAACCACCTCTCAGACTTGCCAGAACCATGTTCCGGACACGCCGGTACCACCTGCCGAGTATGCCGGAACCACCTGATCCACTCCCGAGGACCACCTGCTGGACACGCCAAAATCACCTGCTGGCTACGCCAGAACCACTCAGCAGACACTCCGGAATAACCTGCCGGGCATGCCGGAACCACCTCTTAGACATGCCAGAAGGACGTGTCGGACACGCCGGAAACACCTACCGGACAGACCGGAACCACCTGCCAGACATCCCGGAACCACCTGCCGAGCACGCCGGAGCCGCCTGCTCGATAGGCCGGAACCACCTGCCAGACAGGCCAAAATCAACAGCTGGCTATGCTAGAACCACCTGGCGGACAGTCCAAAATCACCTGCCTGGCATGCAGGAACCACCTCTCAGACGTAACAGAACCACGTTCCGGACACGCTGGAACCACATCCTGGAGAGACTGGAACCACCTGCCGAGCTCACCGGAACCACCTGCTCGACTGGCAGGACAATCGTGCCAGACATGCCAAAAGGAACTGCCGGCTACACCAGAACCGCTTAACCGACACTCCAGAATCACCTGCCTGGCATGCCAGAACCAACTCTCAGAGGTGCCAGAAGCACGTGCCGGACATGCCGGAACGACCTACGGGACAGACCGGAACCACCTGCCTGACATTCCGGAACCACCTGCCGAGCACGACGGAACCACCTGCCGGACACGCCAAAATCACCTGCGGGCTACTCCACAACCACTTGGAGGACTCTCCGGGATGACCTGCCGGGCATGCTGGAACCACCTCTCAGACGCGCCAGAACCATGTGGCAGAGAGTCCGGAATCACCTGTTGGGCATGTGGAACCACCTCTGAGACGTACCAGAACCACCTGCCGGACACGCCAAAATCACCTGCCGGCTACGCCAGAACCACTTGGCGGACACTCCGGAATCACCTGCCGGGCATGCCAGCACAACCTCTCAGAAGTGCCAGAAGCACGTGCCGGACAGGCCGGGACCATCTCCCGGACAGACTGGAACCACAGGAAACACTCGCCGGAACCATCTGCTTGACTCACTGGTCCCACCTGCAGGACACACCAAAATCACCTGCCCGCTACACCAGAACCACTTGGGGCACAAGCCGGAATCACGTGAAGGGCATGCCGGCACAACCTCACAGACGTGCCACAACCTCCTGCCGGAGACCTCAGAACCACCTGCCAGACACACTGCAACCACCTGCCGGACACGCGGGAACCACCGGCTCGTCCCGCCGGAACCACTGCCACACATGCAAAATCACCTGCCGGCTACACCAGAACCACTTGGCAAACACTCCGGAATCACCTGCTTGGCATGCCGGAACCACCTCTCAGACATGCCAGAACGACGTGCCAATGACACCAGAAGCACCTGCCGAGCATGCCGGAACCACCTGCTCGACTCGCCAGAACCACCTGCCAGTCATGCAAAAATCACCTGCCGGCTTCGCCACAACCAGTTGGTGAACACTTCCCCATCACCTGCCGGGCTTGCTGGAACCACCTGCCGGTCATGTCAAAATCACCTGCCAACTACGCCAGAACCACTTGTCGACACTGCGGAAACACCTGTCGGGCCGGCCAGAACTACATCTCAGACGTGCCAGAACCTTGTGCGTGTGATGCCGGAACCACACCCTGAACAGACGGAGACCACCTGCCGGACCCGCCTGAACCACCTGCCGAGCACGCCGGAGCCACCTGTTCGACTCACCGGAAGCACCTGCCAGACAGGCCAAAATCAACAGCTGGCTATGCGAGAACCATCTGGCGGACAGTCCGGAATCACCTGCTGGGCATGCAGGAACCACCTCTCAGATGTAACGGAACCACGAGCCGGACACGCTGGAACCACGTCCTGGACAGACTGGAACCACCTGCCGAGCACTCCGGAACCACCTGCTCGACTCGCACGACCCACGTGCTGGACACGCCAAAATGAACTTTCGGCTACACCAGAACCACTTACCCGACACTCCAGAATCACCTGCCTGGCATGCCAGAACCACCTCTCACACGTTCCAGAAGCACGTGCCGGACATGCCGGAACGACCTACGGGACAGACCGGAACCACCAGCCAGACACGCCGGAACCACCTGCTGAACACGCCACAGCCACCTGCTCGACTCGCCGGATCCACCGGCCGGACAGGCCAATATCAACTGCCTGCTATGCCAGAACCACCTGGGGGACAGTCCGGAATCACCTGCCAGCCATGGCGGAACCACCTCTCAGACCTACAAGAACCACGTGCCGGACAAGCTGGAAACACTTACTGGACAGACTGGAACCACCTGCCGGCCACGCCTGAACCACCTGCCGAGCACCATGGAACCACCTGCCGGACACGCCAAAATCACCTGCGGGCTACACCAGAACCACATGGAGAACTCTCCGTGATGACCTGCCGGGCATGCTGGAACCACATCTCAGACGTACCAGAAGCACGTGGCGGACACCCCAGCCCCACCTGCCGGACAGGCCGCAACCACCTGCCGGACAGGCCGGAACCACCGGCTCGACCCGCCGGAACCACCGCCGGACATGCAAAATCACCTGCCTGCTACGCCAGAACCACTTGGCGAACACTCCGGAATCACCTGCCGGGCATGCCGGAACCACCTCTCAGACATGCCACAACCACGTGCCAATGACCCCGGAAGCACCTGCCGAGCATGCCGGAACCACCTGCTCGGCTCGCCAGAACCACCTGCCGGACACGCCAAAATCACCTGCCGGCTACGCCACAACCACTCGGCAGACACTCCGGTATCAGCTGCCGGGCATGCCGGAACCACCTCTCAGAGGTGCCAGAACCACATGCCGGAGAGACTGGAAGCAACTGCCGAACTCGCCGGAAACACCTGCTGGACATGCCGGAACCACCTGCCTGACAGTCCAAAATCATATGCCGGCTATGCCAAAACCACTTGGTGGACACTCCAGAATCACCTGGAGGGCATGCCGGAACCACGTCATGGACAGACTGCAAACACCTGCCGGACACGCCAGAACCACCTTCTCGACTCGCCAGAACCACCTGCCGGACACGCCAAAATCACCAGCCGGCTACGCCACAACCAGTTGGTGAACACTTCGGAATCACCTGCCGCGCTTGCCGGAACCACCTGCCGGTCACGCCAAAATCACCTGCCGGCTACGCCAGAAGCACTCGGCTGAGACTCCGGAACCAACTCCAGGACAGACCGGAATCACCTGCCGGACACGCCGGAACCACCTGCTCGACTCGCCAGAACCACCTGCCGGACACGCCAAAATCACCTGCCGGCTATGCCAGAACCACTCGGCAGAGACTCCGGAGCCACCTCCAGGACAGACCGGAATCAGCTGCCGGACACGCCGGGACCACCTGCTTGACTCGCGAGAACCACCTGCCGGACACGCCAAAATCACCAGCCGGCTACTCCACAACCACTTGTCGGACACTCCAGAATCACCTGCCGGGCATGTTGGAACCACCTCTCAGAGGTGCCACAACAAAATGCTGGAGACCGCGGAAGCACCTGCTGAGAAGGCCGGAAGTTCCTGATCCACTCCACAGAACCACCTGCTGGACACGCCAAAATCACCTGCCGGCTACGCCACAACCAGTTGGTGAACACTTCGGAATCAACTGCCGGGCTTGCTGGAAGCACCTGCCGGTCACGCCAATATCACCTGCCAGCTACGCCAGAACCGCTTGGCGGACACTCCGGAAACACCTGTCGGGCCTGCCAGAACCACATCTCAGACGTGCCAGAACCATGTGCCCGAGATGCTGGAACCACACCCCGAACAGACTGAAACCACCTGCCAGACCCGCCTGAACCACCTCCCGAGCACACTGGAACCACCTGCTCGACTCGCCGGAACCACCTACCTGACACGCAAAAACCACCGGCCGGGTATGCCAGAACCACTTGGTGGTCACTCCGGAATCATCTGCCAGACATGCCAGAAGCAGCTCTCAGACACACCAGAACAACATGCCGGAGACGCCAGCAGCTCCTGCTGAGCACGCCTGAGCCACCTGCTCGACTCGCAAGAAACACCTGCCAGACACGCCAAAATCACCTGCCTGCTACACCAGAAGCACTTGGCAGACAAGCCGGAATCACGTGAAGGGCATGCCGTCACAATCTCTCAGACGTGCCAGAACCTCGTGCCGGACACCCCAGAACACCCTGCCGGACAGACCGGAACCACCTGCCGGACACGCCGGAACCACCGGCGCGACTCGCCGGAACCACCCCCGGACATGCAAAATCACCTGCCGGCTACGCCAGAAACACTTGGCGAACACACCGGAATCACCTGCCGGGCATGTCGGAAGCACCTCTCAGACATGTCAGAACCACGTGCCAAGGACACCGGAAGCACCTGCCGAGCACGCCGGAACCACCTGCTCGACTCGCCAGAACCACCTGCCGCACACGCCAAAATCACCTGCCAGGTATGCCAGAACCACTTTGTGGACACTCCGAAATCATCTGCCGGACATGCCAGAACCAGCTCTCAGACACACCAGAACCACATGCCGGACACGCCGGAAGCACCTGCTGAGCATGCCTGAGCCACCTGCTCGACTCGCAAGAAACACCTGCCGGACACGCCAAAATCACCTGCCGAGTACGCCAGAACCACTTGGCGGACACTCCGGAATCACAGGTCGGGCATGCCGGAACCACCTCTCAGACTTGCCTGAACCATGTTCCGGACACGCCGGTACCACCTGCCGAGTATGCCGGAAACACCTGATCCACTCCCGAGGACCACCTGCTGGACACGCCAAAATCACCTGCTGGCTACGCCAGAACCACTCGGCAGACACTCCGGAATAACCTGCCGGGCATGCCGGAACCACATCTTAGACATGCCAGAAGGACGTGTCGGACACGCCGGAAACACCTACCGGACAGACCGGAACCACCTGCCAGACATCCCGGAACCACCTGCCGAGCACGCCGGAGCCGCCTGCTCGATAGGCCGGAACCACCTGCCAGACAGGCCAAAATCAACAGCTGGCTATGCTAGAACCTCCTGCCGGACAGTCCAAAATCACCTGCCTGGCATGCAGGAACCACCTCTCAGACGTAACAGAACCACGTTCCGGACACGCTGGAACCACATCCTGGACAGACTGGAACCACCTGCCGAGCTCGCCGGAACCACCTGCTCAACTGGCAGGACAATCGTGCCAGACACGACAAAAGGAACTGCCGGCTACACCAGAACCACTTAACCGACACTCCAGAATCACCTGCCTGGCATGCCAGAACCACCTCTCAGACGTGCCAGAAGCACGTGCCGGACATGCCGGAACGACCTACGGGACAGACCGGAACCACCTGCCTGACATGCCCGAACCTCCTGCCGAGCACGCCAGAGCCACCTGCTCCCCTTGCCGGAACCACCTGCCAGACAGGCCAAAATCAACAGCTGGCTGCGCGAGAACCACCTGGGGGACAGTCCGGAATCACCTGCCAGCCATGGCGGAACCACCTCTCAGACGTACCAGAACCACGTGCCGGACAATCTGGAAACACGTACTGGACAGACTGGAACCACCAGCCGGCCACGCCTGAACCACCTGCCGAGCACGATGGAACCACCTGCCGGACACGCCAAAATCACCTGCGGGCTACTACACAACCTGTTGGAGGACTCTCCGGGATGACCTGCCGGGCATGCTGGAACCACCTCTCAGACGCGCCAGAACCATGTGTCAGAGAGTCCGGGATCACCTGTTGGGCATGTGGAACCACCTCTGAGACGTACCAGAACCACCTGCCGGACACGCCAAAATCACCTGCCGGCTACGCCAGAACCACTTGGCGGACACTCCGGAATCACCTGCCGGGCATGCCAGCACAACCTCTCAGAAGTGCCAGAAGCATCTGCCGGACAGGCCAGAACCATCTCCCTGACAGACTGGAACCACAGGAAACACTCGCCGGAACCACCTGCTTGACTCACCGGTCCCACCTGCAGGACACACCAAAATCACCTGCCCGCTACACCAGAACCACTTGGGGCACAAGCCGGAATCACGTGAAGGGCATGCCGGCACAACCTCACAGACATGCCAGAACCTCCTGCCGGACACCTCAGAACCACCTACCAGACACATTGCAACCACCTGCCGGACACGCGGGAACCACCGGCTCGACCCGCCGGAACCACTGCCACACATGCAAAATCACCTGCCGGCTACACCAGAACCACTTGGCAAACACTCCGGAATCACCTGCCGGGCATGCCGGAACCACCTCTCAGACATGCCAGAACCACGTGCCAATGACACTAGAAGCACCTGCCGAGCATGCCGGAACCACCTGCTTGACTCGCCAGAACCACCTGCCAGTCATGCAAAAATCACCTGCCGGCTTCGCCACAACCAGTTGGTGAACACTTCCCCATCACCTGCCGGGCTTGCAGGAACCACCTGCCGGTCATGTCAAAATCACCTGCCAACTACGCCAGAACCACTTGTCGACACTGCGGAAACACCTGTCGGGCCGGCCAGAACTACATCTCAGACGTGCCAGAACCTTGTGCGTGTGAGGCCGGAACCGCACCCCGAACAGACGGAGACCACCTGCCAGACCCGCCTGAACCACCTGCCGAGCACGCCGGAGCCACCTGTTCGACTCACCGGAAGCACCTGCCAGACAGGCGAAAATCAACAGCTGGCTATGCGAGAACCATCTGGCGGACAGTCCGGAATCACCTGCCGGGCATGCAGGAACCACCTCTCAGATGTAACGGAACCACGAGCCGGACACGCTGGAACCACGTCCTGGACAGACTGGAACCACCTGCCGAGCACTCCGGAACCACCTGCTCGACTCGCATGACCCACGTGCTGGACACGCCAAAATGAACTTTCGGCTACACCAGAACCACTTACCCGACACTCCAGAATCACCTGCCTGGCATGCCAGAACCACCTCTCACACGTTCCAGAAGCACGTGCCGGACATGCCGGAACGACCGATCGGACAGAACGGAACCACCTGCCAGACACGCCGGAACCACCTGCTGAACACGCCACAGCCACCTGCTCGACTCGCCGGATCCACCGGCCGGACAGGCCAATATCAACTGCCTGCTATGCCAGAACCACCTGGGGGACAGTCCGGAATCACCTGCCAGCCATGGCGGAACCACCTCTCAGACGTACAAGAACCACATGCCGGACAAGCTTGAAACACTTACTGGACAGACTGGAACCACCTGCCGGCCACGCCTGAACCACCTGCCGAGCACCATGGAACCACCTGCCGGACACGCCAAAATCACCTGCGGGCTACACCAGAACCACATGGAGAACTCTCCGGGATGACCTGCCGGGCATGCTGGAACCACATCTCAGACGTACCAGAAGCACGTGGCGGACACCCCAGCCCCACCTGCCGGACAGGCCGCAACCACCTGCCGGACAGGCCGGAACCACCGGCTCGACCCGCCGGAACCACCGCCGGACATGCAAAATCACCTGCCTGCTACGCCAGAACCACTTGGCGAACACTCCGGAATCACCTGCCGGGCATGCCAGAACCACCTCTCAGACATGCCACAACCACGTGCCAATGACCCCGGAAGCACCTGCCGAGCATGCCGGAACCACCTGCTCGGCTCGCCAGAACCACCTGCCGGACACGCCAAAATCACCTGCCGGCTACGCCACAACCACTCGGCAGACACTCCGGTATCAGCTGCCGGGCATGCCGGAACCACCTCTCAGAGGTGCCAGAACCACATGCCGGAGAGACTGGAAGCAACTGCCGAACTCGCCGGAAACACCTGCTGGACATGCCGGAACCACCTGCCTGAGAGTCCAAAATCATATGCCGGCTATGCCAAAACCACTTGGTGGACACTCCAGAATCACCTGGAGGGCATGCCGGAACCACGTCATGGACAGACTGCAAACACCTGCCGGACACGCCAGAACCACCTTCTCGACTCGCCAGAACCACCTGCCGGACACGCCAAAATCACCTGCCGGCTACGCCACAACCAGTTGGTGAACACTTCGGAACCACCTGCCGCGCTTGCCGGAACCACCTGCCGGTCACGCCAAAATCACCTGCCGGCTACGCCAGAAGCACTCGGCTGAGACTCCGGAACCAACTCCAGGACAGACCGGAATCACCTGCCGGACACGCCGGAACCACCTGCTCGACTCGCCAGAACCACCTGCCGGACACGCCAAAATCACCTGCCGGCTACGCCAGAACCACTCGGCAGAGACTCCGGAGCCACCTCCAGGACAGACCGGAATCACCTGCCGGACACGCCGGGACCACCTGCTTGACTCGCGAGAACCACCTGCCGGACACGCCAAAATCACCAGCCGGCTACTCCACAACCACTTGTCGGACACTCCAGAATCACCTGACGGGCATGTTGGAACCACCTCTCAGAGGTGCCACAACAAAATGCTGGAGACCGCGGAAGCACCTGCTGAGAAGGCCGGAAGTTCCTGATCCACTCCACAGAACCACCTGCTGGACACGCCAAAATCACCTGCCGGCTACGCCACAACCAGTTGGTGAACACTTCGGAATCAACTGCCGGGCTTGCTGGAAGCACCTGCCGGTCACGCCAATATCACCTGCCAGCTACGCCAGAACCGCTTGGCGGACACTCCGGAAACACCTGTCGGGCCTGCCAGAACCACATCTCAGACGTGCCAGAACCATGTGCCCGAGATGCTGGAACCACACCCCGAACAGACTGAAACCACCTGCCAGACCCGCCTGAACCACCTCCCGAGCACACTGGAACCACCTGCTCGACTCGCCGGAACCACCTACCTGACACGCAAAAACCACCGGCCGGGTATGCCAGAACCACTTGGTGGTCACTCCGGAATCATCTGCCAGACATGCCAGAAGCAGCTCTCAGACACACCAGAACAACATGCCGGAGACGCCAGCAGCTCCTGCTGAGCACGCCTGAGCCACCTGCTCGACTCGCAAGAAACACCTGCCAGACACGCCAAAATCACCTGCCTGCTACACCAGAAGCACTTGGCAGACAAGCCGGAATCACGTGAAGGGCATGCCGTCACAATCTCTCAGACGTGCCAGAACCTCGTGCCGGACACCCCAGAACACCCTGCCGGACAGACCGGAACCACCTGCCGGACACGCCGGAACCACCGGCGCGACTCGCCGGAACCACCCCCGGACATGCAAAATCACCTGCCGGCTACGCCAGAAACACTTGGCGAACACACCGGAATCACCTGCCGGGCATGTCGGAAGCACCTCTCAGACATGTCAGAACCACGTGCCAAGGACACCGGAAGCACCTGCCGAGCACGCCGGAACCACCTGCTCGACTCGCCAGAACCACCTGCCGCACACGCCAAAATCACCTGCCAGGTATGCCAGAACCACTTTGTGGACACTCCGAAATCATCTGCCGGACATGCCAGAACCAGCTCTCAGACACACCAGAACCACATGCCGGACACGCCGGAAGCACCTGCTGAGCATGCCTGAGCCACCTGCTCGACTCGCAAGAAACACCTGCCGGACACGCCAAAATCACCTGCCGAGTACGCCAGAACCACTTGGCGGACACTCCGGAATCACAGGTCGGGCATGCCGGAACCACCTCTCAGACTTGCCAGAACCATGTTCCGGACACGCCGGTACCACCTGCCGAGTATGCCGGAAACACCTGATCCACTCCCAAGGACCACCTGCTGGACACGCCAAAATCACCTGCTGGCTACGCCAGAACCACTCGGCAGACACTCCGGAATAACCTGCCGGGCATGCCGGAACCACCTCTTAGACATGCCAGAAGGACGTGTCGGACACGCCGGAAACACCTACCGGACAGACCGGAACCACCTGCCAGACATCCCGGAACCACCTGCCGAGCACGCCGGAGCCGCCTGCTCGATAGGCCGGAACCACCTGCCAGACAGGCCAAAATCAACAGCTGGCTATGCTAGAACCACCTGGCGGACAGTCCAAAATCACCTGCCTGGCATGCAGGAACCACCTCTCAGACGTAACAGAACCACGTTCCGGACACGCTGGAACCACATCCTGGACAGACTGGAACCACCTGCCGAGCTCGCCGGAACCACCTGCTCAACTGGCAGGACAATCGTGCCAGACACGACAAAAGGAACTGCCGGCTACACCAGAACCACTTAACCGACACTCCAGAATCACCTGCCTGGCATGCCAGAACCACCTCTCAGACGTGCCAGAAGCACGTGCCGGACATGCCGGAACGACCTACGGGACAGACCGGAACCACCTGCCTGACATGCCGGAACCTCCTGCCGAGCACGCCAGAGCCACCTGCTCCCCTTGCCGGAACCACCTGCCAGACAGGCCAAAATCAACAGCTGGCTGCGCGAGAACCACCTGGGGGACAGTCCGGAATCACCTGCCAGCCATGGCGGAACCACCTCTCAGACGTACCAGAACCACGTGCCGGACAATCTGGAAACACATACTGGACAGACTGGAACCACCAGCCGGCCACGCCTGAACCACCTGCCGAGCACGATGGAACCACCTGCCGGACACGCCAAAATCACCTGCGGGCTACTACACAACCAGTTGGAGGACTCTCCGGGATGACCTGCCGGGCATGCTGGAACCACCTCTCAGACGCGCCAGAACCATGTGTCAGAGAGTCCGGGATCACCTGTTGGGCATGTGGAACCACCTCTGAGACGTACCAGAACCACCTGCCGGACACGCCAAAATCACCTGCCGGCTACGCCAGAACCACTTGGCGGACACTCCGGAATCACCTGCCGGGCATGCCAGCACAACCTCTCAGAAGTGCCAGAAGCATCTGCCGGACAGGCCAGAACCATCTCCCTGACAGACTGGAACCACAGGAAACACTCGCCGGAACCACCTGCTTGACTCACCGGTCCCACCTGCAGGACACACCAAAATCACCTGCCCGCTACACCAGAACCACTTGGGGCACAAGCCGGAATCACGTGAAGGGCATGCCGGCACAACCTCACAGACATGCCAGAACCTCCTGCCGGACACCTCAGAACCACCTACCAGACACACTGCAACCACGTGCCGGACACGCGGGAACCACCGGCTCGACCCGCCGGAACCACTGCCACACATGCAAAATCACCTGCCGGCTACACCAGAACCACTTGGCAAACACTCTGGAATCACCTGCCGGGCATGCCGGAACCACCTCTCAGACATGCCAGAACCACGTGCCAATGACACCAGAAGCACCTGCCGAGCATGCCGGAACCACCTGCTCGACTCGCCAGAACCACCCGCCAGTCATGCAAAAATCACCTGCCGGCTTCGCCACAACCAGTTGGTGAACACTTCCCCATCACCTGCCGGGCTTGCTGGAACCACCTGCCGGTCATGTCAAAATCACCTGCCAACTACGCCAGAAGCACTTGTCGACACTGCGGAAACACCTGTCGGGCCGGCCAGAACTACATCTCATACGTGCCAGAACCTTGTGCGTGTGATGCCGGAACCACACCCCGAACAGACGGAGACCACCTGCCAGACCCGCCTGAACCACCTGCCGAGCACGCCGGAGCCACCTGTTCGACTCACCGGAAGCACCTGCCAGACAGGCCAAAATCAACAGCTGGCTATGCGAGAACCATCTGGCGGACAGTCCGGAATCACCTGCCGGGCACGCAGGAACCACCTCTCAGATGTAACGGAACCACGAGCCAGACACGCTGGAACCATGTCCTGGACAGACTGGAACCACCTGCCTAGCACTCCGGAACCACCTGCTCAACTCGCACGACCCACGGGCTGGACACGCCAAAATGAACTTTCGGCTACACCAGAACCACTTACCCGACACTCCAGAATCACCTGCCTGGCATGCCATAACCACCTCTCACACGTTCCAGAAGCACGTGCCAGACATACCGGAACGACCTATCGGACAGAACGGAACCACCTGCCAGACACGCCGGAACCACCTGCTGAACACGCCACAGCCACCTGCTCGACTCCCCGGATCCACCGGCCGGACAGGCCAATATCAACTGCTGCCTATGCCAGAACCACCTGGGGGACAGTCCGGAATCACCTGCCAGCCATGGCGGAACCACCTCTCAGACGTTCAAGAACCGCGTGCCGGACAAGCTGGAAACACTTACTGGACAGACTATAACCACCTGCCATCCACGCCTGAACCACCTGCCGAGCACGATGGAACCACCTGCCGGACACGCCAAAATCACCTGCGGGCTACACCAGAACCACTTGGAGAACTCTCCGGGATGGCCTGCAGGGCATGCTGGAACCACCTCTCAGACGTACCAGAAGCACGTGGCGGACACCCCAGCACCACCTGCCGGACAGACCGCAACCACCTGCCGGACAGGCCGTAACCACCGGCTCGACCCCCCGGAACCACCGCCGGACATGCAAAATCACCTGCTGGCTACGCCAGAACCACTTGGCGAACACTCCGGAATCACCTGCCGGGCATGCCGGAACCACCTCTCAGACATGCCAGAACCACGTGCCAATGACCCCGGAAGCACCTGGCGAGCACGCCGGAACCACCTGCTCGACTCGCCAGAACCACCTGCCGGACACGCCAAAATCACCTGCCGGCTACGCCACAACCACTCGGCAGGCACTCCGGTATCAGCTGCCGGGCATGCCGGAACCACCTCTCAGAGGTGCCAGAACCACATGCCGGAGAGACTGGAAGCAACTGCCGAACTCGCCGGAAACACCTGCTGGACATGCCGGAACCACCTGCCTGACAGTCCAAAATCATATGCCGGCTATGCCAAAACCACTTGGTGGACACTCCAGAATCACCTGGAGGGCATGCCGGAACCACGTCATGGACAGACTGCAAACACCTGCCGGACACGCCAGAACCACCTTCTCGACTCGCCAGAACCACCTGCCGGACACGCCAAAATCACCTGCCGGCTACGCCACAACCACTCGGCAGAGACTCCGGAACCACCTCCAGGACAGACCGGAATCACCTGCCGGACGCGCCGGCACCACCTGCTCGACTCGCCAGAACCACCTGCCGCACACGCCAAAATCACCTGCCAGGTATGCCAGAACCACTTTGTGGACACTCCGAAATCATCTGCCGGACATGCCAGAACCAGCTCTCAGACACACCAGAACCACATGCCGGACAAGCCGGAAGCACCTGCTGAGCATGCCTGAGCCACCTGCTCGACTCGCAAGAAACACCTGCCGGACACGCCAAAATCACCTGCCGGCTACGCCACAACCTCTCGGCAGGCACTCCGGTATCATCTTACGGGCATGCCGGAACCACCTCTCAGAGGTGCCAGAACCACATGCCGGAGAGACTGGAAGCAACCGCCGAACTCGCCGGAAACACCTGCTGGACATGCAGGAACCACCTGAATGACAGTCCAAAATCATATGCCGTCTATGCCAAAACCACTTGGTGGACAATCCAGAATCACCTGGAGGGCATGCCGGAACCACGTCATGGACAGACTGCAAACCCCTGCCGGACACGCCGGAACCACCTGCTCGACTCGCCAGAACCACCTGCCGATCACGCAAAAATCACCTGCCGGCTACGCCACAACCAGTTGGTGAACACTTTGGAATCATTTGCCAGGCTTGCTGGAACCACCTGCCGGTCATGCCAAAATCACCTGCCAACTACGCCAGAACCGCTTGGCGGACACTGCGGAAACACCTGTCGGGCCGGCTGGAACCACATCTCAGACGTGCCAGAAACGTGTTCATGAGATGCTGGAACCACACCCCGAACAGACGGATGCCACCTGCCAGAACCGCCTGAACCACCTGCTGAGCACGCTGGAACCACCTGCTCGACTCACCGGTACCACCTTCCTGAGACTCCAAAATCACCTGCTGGGTATGCCAGAACCACTTGGCGGACACTCCGGAATCATCTGCCGGACATGCCGGAACCAGCTCTCAGACACACCAGAACCAAGTGCCGGAGACGCCGGAAGCACCTGCCGAGCATGCCGGAGCCACCTGCTCGACTCGCCAGGAACACCTGCCGGACACGCCAAAATCACCTGCCGGGTACGCCAGAACCACCTGGCGGACACTACGGAATCACCTGCCGCGCATGCGGGACCACCTCTCAGACGTGCCGGAAGCACGTGCCAGACACGCCGGAAACACCTACCGGACAGACCGGAACCACCTGCCAAGAACGCCGGAGCCACCTGTTCGACTCGCTGGAACCACCTGCCGGACAGGCCAATATCAACTGCTGTCTATGCCAGAACCACCTGGGGGACATTCCGGGATCACCTGCCAGCCATGGCGGAACCACCTCTCAGACGTACCAGAACCACCTGCCGGAGAAGCTGGAAACACGTCCTGGACAGACTGGAACCACGTGACGGCCATGCCTGAACCACCTGCCGAGCACGGTGGAACCACCTGCCGGACACGCCAAAATCACCTGCGGGCTATGCCAGAACCACTTGGACGACTCTCCGAAATGACCTGCCGGGCATGTTGGAACCACCTCTCAGACGTGCCAGAAGCACGTGGCGGACAGTCCGGAATCACCTGTTGGGCATACGCAACCACCTCTGAGACGTACCAGAACCACGTGCCGCGCACGCCGGAACCACCTACCGGACAGACCGGAATCAACTTTTGGGCATGCCGGAACCACCAGTCAGATGTGCCAGAAAGACGTGCCGGAGACGCTGGAAGCACCTGCCGAGCACGTCGCAACCACCTGCTCAACTCGCCTGAACCACCTGCCGGACACGCCAAAATCACCTGCCCGCTACACCAGCACCACTTCGGGGACAAGCCGGAATCACGTGAGGGGCATGCCGGCACAGCCTCTCAGACTGAACCTCGTGCCGGACACCACAGAACCACCTGCCGGAAAGACCGGAACCACCTGCCGGACACGCTGGAACCACCGGCTCGACCCGCCGGAACGACCGCTGGACATGCAAACTCACCTGCCGGCTACGCCGGAAACACTTGGCGAACACTCCGGAATCACCTGCCGGGCATGCCGGAACCACCTCTCAGATATGCCAGAACCACGTGCCAATGACCCCGGAAGCACCTGCCGAGCACGCCGGAACCACCTGCTCGACTCGCCAGAACCACCTGCCGGACACGCAAAAATCACCTGCCGGCTACGCCACAACCAGTTGGGGAACACTTCGGAATCACCTGCCGGGCTTGCTGGAACCACCTGCCGGTCATGCCAAAATCACCTGCCAACTACGCCAGTACCACTTGGCGGACACTGTGGAAACACCTGTCGGGCCGGCCGGAACCACATCTCAGACGTGCCAGAACCATGTGCATGAGATGCTGGAACCACACCCCAAACAGACGGAAAACACCTGCCAGACCCGTCTGAACAACCTGCCGAGCACGCCGGAGCCACCTACTTGACATGCCCAAATCACCAGCCGGGTATGCCAAAACCACTTGGCGGACACTCCGGAATCATCTGCCGGACATGCCGGAACCAGCTCTCAGACACACCAGAACCCCGTGCCGGAGACGCCGGAAGCACCTGCCGAGCATGCCGGAGCCACCTGCTTGACTCGCCAGAAACACCTGCTGGACACGCCAAAATCACCTGCCGGCTACGCCAGAACCCCCTGGCGGACACTCCGAAATCACCTGTCGCGCATGCCGGAACCACCTCTCAGACGTGCCGGAAGCACGTGCCGGACACGCCGGAATCACCTACCGGACAGACCGGAACCACCTGCCGAGCACGCCGGAGCCACCTGTTCGACTCGCTGGAACCACCTGCCGGACAGGCCAATATCAACTGCTGGCTATGCCAGAACCACCTGGGGGACGGTCCGGAATCGCCTGCCAGCCATGGCGGAACCACCTCTCAGACGTACCAGAACCACCTGCCGGAGAAGCTGGAAACACGTCCTGGACAGTCTGGAACCACCTGCCGGCCAAGCCTGAACCACCTGCCAAGCACAATGGAACAACCTGCCAGACACGCCAAAATCAGCTGCGTGTTATGCCAGAACCACTTGGAGGACTCTCTGGGATGACCTGCCAGGCATGCCGGAACCACCTCTCAGACGTGCCAGAACCATGTGGCGGACAGTCCGGAATCACCTGTTGGGCATGCGCAACCACCTCTGAGACGTACCAGAACCACATGCCGTGCAGGCTGGAACCACCTACCGGACAGACCGGAATCACCTTTCGGGCATGCCGGAACCACCTGTCAGATGTGCCAGAAACACGTGCCGGAGACGCCGGAAGCATCTGCCAAGCACGTTGGAACCACCTGCTCAACTCGCCTGAACCACCTGCCGGACATGCCAAAATCACCTGCCGACTATGCCAGAACCACTTGGCGAACACTCCGGAATCACTTGCCGGGCATGCAGGAACCACCTCTCAGACATGCCAGAACCCCGTGCCAATGACCCCGGAAGCACCACCCGAGCACGCCGGAACCAACTGCTCGACTCGCCAGAACCACCTGCCAATCACGCAAAAATCACCTGCCGGCTACGCCACAACCAGTTGCTGAACACTTTGGAATCACCTGCCAGGCTTGCTGGAACCACCTGCCAGTCATGCCAAAATCACCTGCCAACTACGCCAGAACCGCTTGGCGGACACTGCGGAAACACCTGTCGGGCCGGCTGGAACCACATCTCAGACGTGCCAGAAACGTGTTCATGAGATGCTGGAACCACACCCCGAACAGACGGATACCACCTGCCAGAACCGCATGAACCACCTGCTGAGCACGCCGGAAACACCTGCTCGACTCACCGGTACCACCTCCCTGACACGCCAAAATCACCTGATGGGTATGCCAGAACCACTTGGCGGACACTCCGGAATCATCTGCCGGACATGCCGGCACCAGCTCTCAGACACACCAGAACCACGTGCCAGAGACGCCGGAAGCACCTGCCGAGCATGCCGGAGCCACCTGCTCGACTCGCCAGAAACACCTGACGGACACGCCAAAATCACCTGCCGGCTACGCCAGAACCACCTGGCGGACACTCCGAAATCACCTGTCGCGCATGCCGGAACCACCTCTCAGACGTGCCGGAAGCACGTGCCGGACACGCCGGAATCACCTACCGGACAGACCGGAACCACCTGCCAAGCACGCCGGAGCCACCTGTTCGACTCGCTGGAACCACCTGCCGGACAGGCCAATATCAACTGCTGGCTATGCCAGAACCACCTGGGGGACGGTCCGGAATCGCCTGCCAGCCATGGCGGAACCACCTCTCAGACGTACCAGAACCACCTGCCGGAGAAGCTGGAAACACGTCCTGGACAGACTGGAACCACGTGACGGCCATGCCTGAACCACCTGCCGAGCACGGCGGAACCACCTGCCGGACACGCCAAAATCACCTGCGGGCTATGCCAGAACCACTTGGACGACTCTCTGAAATGACCTGCTGGGCATGTTGGAACCACCTCTCAGACGTGCCAGAAGCACGTGGCGGACAGTCCGGAATCACCGGTTGGGCATACGCAACCACCTCTGAGACGTACCAGAACCACGTGCCGTGCACGCCGGAACCACCTACCGGACAGACCGGAATCAACTTTTGGGCATGCCGGAACCACCAGTCAGATGTGCCAGAAACACGTGCCGGAGACGCTGGAAGCACCTGCCGAGCACGTCGCACCACCTGCTCAACTCGCCTGAACCACCTGCCGGACACGCCAAAATCACCTGCCCGCTACACCAGCACCACTTCGGGGACAAGCCGGAATCACGTGAGGGGCATACCGGCACAGCCTCTCAGACTGAACCTCGTGCCGGACACCACAGAACCACCTGCCGCACAGACCGGAGCCACCTGCCGGACACGCCGGAACCACCGGCTCGACCCGCCGGAACGACCGCTGGACATGCAAAATCACCTGCCGGCTATGCCGGAAACACTTGGCGAACACTCCAGCATCACCGGCCGGGCATGCCGGAACCACCTCTCAGATATGCCAGAACCACGTGCCAATGACCCCGGAAGCACCTGCCGAGCACGCCGGAACCACCTGCTCGACTCACCAGAACCACCTGCCAGACACGCAAAAATCACCTGCCAGCTACGCCACAACCAGTTGGGGAACACTTCGGAATCACCTGCCGGGCTTGCTGGAACCACCTGCCGGTCATGCCAAAATCACCTGCCAACTACGCCAGTACCACTTGGCGGACACTGTGGAAACACCTGTCGGGCCGGCCGGAACCACATCTCAGACGTGCCAGAACCATATGCATGAGATGCTGGAACCACACCCCAAACAGACCGAAAACACCTGCCAGACCCGTCTGAACAACCTGCCGAGCACGCCGGAGCCACCTGCTCGACTCGCCGGAACCACCTAACTGACATGCCCAAATCACCAGCCGGGTATGCCAGAACCACTTGGCGGACACTCCGGAATCATCTGCCGGACATGCCGGAAGCAGCTCTCAGACACACCAGAACCACGTGCCGGAGACGCCGGAAGCACCTGCCGAGCATGCCGGAGCCACCTGCTCGACTCGCAAGAACCACCTGCCGATCACGCAAAAATCAACTGCCGGGTACGCCAGAACCACCTGGCGGACACTACGGAATCACCTGCCGCGCATGCCAGAACCACCTCTCAGACGTGCTGGAAGCACGTGCCGGACACGCCGGAATCACCTACCGGACAGACCGGAACCACCTGCCGAGCACGCCGGAGCCACCTGTTCGACTTGCTGGAACCACCTGCCGGACAGGCCAATATTAACTGCTGGCTATGCCAGAACCACCTGGGGGACGGTCCGGAATCGCCTGCCAGCCATGGCGGAACCACCTCTCAGACGTACCAGAACCACCTGCCGGAGAAGGTGGAAACACGTCCTGGACAGTCTGGAACCACCTGCCGGCCAAGCCTGAACCACCGGCCAAGCACAACGGAACAACCTGCTAGACACGCCAAAATCACCTGCGTGTTATGCCAGAACCACTTGGAGTACTCTCTTGGATGACCTGACGGGCATGCCAGAACCACCTCTCAGACGTGCCAGAACCATGTGGCGGACAGTCCGGAATCACATGTTGGGCATGCGCAACCACCTCTGAGACGTACCAGAACCACATGCCGTGCAGGCTGGAACCACCTACCGGACAGACCGGAATCACCTTTCGGGCATGCCGGAACCACCTGTCAGATGTGCCAGAAACACGTGCCGGAGACGCCGGAAGCACCTGCCAAGCACGTTGGAACCACCTGCTCAACTCGCCTGAACCACCTGCCGGACATGCCAAAATCACCTGCCGACTATGCCAGAACCACTTGGCGAACACTCCGGAATCACTTGCCGGGCATGCAGGAACCACCTCTCAGACATGCCAGAACCCCGTGCCAATGACCCCGGAAGCAGCAGTCGAGCACGCCGGAACCACCTGCTCGACTCGCCAGAACCACCTGCCGATAACGCAAAAATCACCTGCCGGCTACGCCACAACCAGTTGGTGAGCACTTTGGAATCACTTGCCAGGCTTGCTGGAACCACCTGCCGGTCATGCCAAAATCACCTGCCAACTACGCCAGAACCGCTTGGCGGACACTGCGGAAACAACTGTCGGGCCGGCTGGAACCACATCTCAGACATGCCAGAAACGTGTTCATGAGATGCTGGAACCACACCCCGAACAGACGGATACCACCTGTCAGAACCGCCTGAACCACCTGCTGAGCACGCCGGAACCACCTGCTTGACTCACCGGTACCACCTCCCTGACACGCCAAAATCACATTCTGGGTATGCCAGAACCACTTGGCGGACACTCCGGAATCATCTGCCGGACATGCCGGAACCAGCTCTCAGACACACCAGAACCAAGTGCCGGAGACGCCGGAAGCACCTGCCGAGCATGCCGGAGCCACCTGCTCGACTCGCCAGAAACACCTGCCGGACACGCCAAAATCACCTGCCGGGTACGCCAGAACCACCTGGCGGACACTCCGGAATCACCTGTCGCGCATGCCGGAACCACCTCTCAGACGTGCCGGAAGCACGTGCCGGACACGCCGGAATCACCTACCGGACAGACCGGAACCACCTGCCGAGCACGCCGGAGCCACCTGTTCGACTCGCTGGAACCACCTGCCGGACAGGCCAATATCAACTGCTGGCTATGCCAGAACCACCTGGGGGACGGTCCGGAATCACCTGCCAGCCATGGCGGAACCACCTCTCAGACGTACCAGAACCACCTGCCGGAGAAGCTGGAAACACGTCCTGGACAGTCTGGAACCACCTGGCGGCCAAGCCTGAACCACCTGCCAAGCACAACGGAACAACCTGCCAGAAACGCCAAAATCACCTGCGTGTTATGCCAGAACCACTTTGACGACTCTCTGGGATGACCTGCCGGGCATGACGGAACCACCTCTCAGACGTGCCAGAACCATGTGGCTGACAGTCCGGAATCACCTGTTGGGCATGCGCAACCACCTCTGAGACGTACCAGAACCACATGCCGTGCAGGCTGGAACCACCTTCCGGAAAGACCGGAATCAGCTTTCGGGCATGCCGGAACCACCAGTCAGATGTGCCAGAAACACGTGCCGGAGACGCCGGAAGCACCTGCCGAGCACGTTGGGACCACCTGCTCAAATCGCCTGAACCACCTGCCGGACACGCCAAAATCACCTGCCCGCTACACCAGCACCACTTCGGTGACAAGCCGGAATCACGTGAGGGGCATGCCGGCACAGCCTCTCAGACTGAACCTCGTGCCGGACACCACAGAACCACCTGCCGCACAGACCGGAACCACCTGCCGGACACGCCGGAACCACCGGCTCGACCCGCCGGAACGACCGCTGGACATGCAAAATCACCTGCCGGCTACGCCGGAAACACTTGGCGAACACTCCGGAATCACCTGCCGGGCATGCCGGAACCACCTCTCAGACATGCCAGAACCACGTGCCAATGACCCCGGAAGCACCTGCCGAGCACGCCGGAACCACCTGCTCGACTCGCCAGAACCACCTGCCGGACACGCAAAAATCACCTGCGTGTTATGCCAGAACCACTTGGACGACTCTCTGGGAAGACCTGCCGGGCATGCCGGAACCACCTCTCAGACATGCCAGAACCATGTGGCGGACAGTCCGGAATCACCTGTTGGGCATGCGCAACCACCTCTGAGACGTACCAGAACCACATGCCGTGCAGGCTGGAACCACCTACCGGAAAGACCGGAATCACCTTTCGGGCATGCTGGAACCACCTGTCAGATGTGCCAGAAACACGTGCGGGAGACGCCGGAAGCACCTGCCAAGCACGTTGGAACCACCTACTCAACTCGCCTGAACCACCTGCCGGACATGCCAAAATCACCTGCCGACTATGCCAGAACCACTTGGCGAACACTCCGGAATCACTTGCCGGGCATGCAGGAACCACCTCTCAGACATGCCAGAACCCAGTGCCAATGACCCCGGAAGCACCAGCCGAGCACGCCGGAACCACCTGCTCGACTCGCCAGAACCACCTGCCGATCACGCAAAAATCACCTGCCGGCTATGCCACAACCAGTTGGTGAACACTTTGGAATCACCTGCCAGGCTTGCTGGAACCACCTGCCAGTCATGCCAAAATCACCTGCCAACTACGCCAGAACCGCTTGGCGGACACTGCGGAAACACCTGTCTGGCCGGCTGGAACCACATCTCAGTCGTGCCAGAAACGTGTTCATGAGATGCTGGAACCACACCCCGAACAGACGGATACCACCTGCCAGAACCGCCTGAACCACCTGCTGAGCACGCCGGAACCACCTGCTCGACTCACCGGTACCACCTCCCTGACACGCCAAAATCACCTGATGGGTATGCCAGAACCACTTGGCGGACATTCCGGAATCATCTGCCGGACATGCCGGAACCAGCTCTCAGACACACCAGAACCAAGTGCCGGAGACCCCGGAAGCACCTGCCGAGCATGCCGGAGCCACCCGCCCGACTCGCCAGAAACACCTGCCGGACATGCCAAAATCACCTGCCGGGTACGCCAGAACCACCTGGCGGACACTCCGGAATCACCTGCCGCGCATGCCGGAACCACCTCTCAGACGTGCCGGAAGCACGTGCCAGACACGACGGAAACACCTACCGGACAGACCGGAACCACCTGCCGAGCACGCCGGAGCCACCTGTTCGACTCGCTGGAACCACCTGCCGGACAGGGCAATATCAACTGCTGGCTATGCCAGAACCACCTGGGGGCAGTCCGGGATCACCTGCCAGCCATGGCGGAACCACCTCTCAGACGTACCAGAACCACCTGCCGGAGAAGCTGGAAACACGTCCTGGACAGACTGGAACCACGTGACGGCCATGCCTGAACCACCTGCCGAGCATGGCGGAACCACCAGCCGGACACGCCAAAATCACCTGCGGGCTACGCCAGAACCACTTGGATGACTCTCCGAAATGACCTGCCGGGCATGTTGGAACCACCTCTCAGACGTGCCATAAGCACGTGGCGGACAGTCCGGAATCACCTGTTGGGCACACGCAACCACCTCTGACACGTACCAGATCCACGTGCCGTGCACGCAGGAACCACCTACCGGACAGACCGGAATCAACTTTTGGGCATGCCGGAACCACCATTCAGATGTGCCAGAAACACGTGCCGGAGACGCCGGAAGCACCTGCCGAGCACGTCGCAACCACCTGCTCAAGTCGCCTGAACCACCTGCCGGAGACGCCAAAATCACCTGCCCGCTACACCAGCACCACTTCGGGGACAAGCCGGAATCACGTGAGGGGCATGCCGGCACAGCCTCTCAGACTGAACCTCGTGCCGGACACCCCAGAACACCCTGCCGGACAGACCGGAACCACCTGCCGGACACGCCGGAACCACCGGCGCCACTCGCCGGAACCACCCCCGGACATGCAAAATCACCTGCCGGCTACGCCAGAAACACTTGGCGAACACACCGGAATCACCTGCCGGGCATGTCGGAAGCACCTCTCAGACATGTCAGAACCACGTACCAAGGACACCAGAAGCACCTGCCGAGCACGCCGGAACCACCGGCTCGACTCGCCAGAACCACCTGCCGGACACGCCAAAATCACCTGCCAGGTATGCCAGAACCACTTGGCGGACACCCCGGAATCACAGGTCGGGCATTCCGGAACCACCTCTCAGACTTGCCAGAACCATGTTCCGGATACGCTGGTACCACCTGCCGAGTATGCCGGAACCACCTGATCCACTCCCGAGGACAACCTGCTCGACACGCCAAAATAACCTGCTGGCTACGCAAGAAGCACTCGGCAGACTCTCCGGAATAACCTGCCGGGCATGCCGGAACCACCTCTTAGACATGCCAGAAGGACGTGTCGGACGCGCCGGAAACACCTACCGGACAGACGGGAACCACGTGCCACACATCCCGGAACCACTTGCCGAGCATGCCGGAGCCGCCTGCTCCATAGGCCGGGACCACCTGCCAGACAGGCCAAAATCAACAGCTGGCTATGCTAGAACCACCTGGCGGACAGTCCAAAATCACCTGCCGGTCATGTTGGAAGCACCTCTCAGACATGTCGCAACCACGTGCCAATGACACCGGAAGCACCTGCCGAGCATGCCGGAACCACCTGCTCGACTCGCCAGAACCACCTGCCAGTCATGCAAAAATCACCTGCCGGCTTCGCCACAACCAGTTGGTGAACACTTCCCCATCACCTGCCGGGCTTGCTGGAACCACCTGCCGGTCATGTCAAAATCACCTGCCAACTACGCCAGAACCACTTGTCGACACTGCGGAAACACCTGTCGGGCCCGCCAGAAGTACATCTCAGACGTGCCAGAACCTTGTGCGTGTGATGCCGGAACCACACCCCGAACAGACGGAGACCACCTGCCAGACCCGCCTGAACCACCTGCCGAGCACGCCGGAGCCACCTGTTCGACTCACCGGAAGCACCTGCCAGACAGGCCAAAATCAACAGCTGGCTATGCGAGAACCATCTGGCGGACAGTCCGGAATCACCTGCTGGGGATGCAGGAGCCACCTCTCAGATGACACAGAACCACGAGCCGGACACGCTGGAACCACGTCCTGGACAGACTGGAACCACCTGCCGAGCACTCCGGAACCACCTGCTCGACTCGTACGACCCACGTGCTGGACACGCCAAAATGAACTTTCGGGTACACCAGAACCACTTACCCGACACTCCTGAATCACCTGCCTGGCATGCCAGAACCACCTCTCACACGTTCCAGAAGCACGTGCCGGACATGCCGGAACGACCTATCTGACAGAACGGAACCACCTGCCAGACACGCCGGAACCACCTGCTGAACACGCCACAGCCACCTGCTCGACTCGCCGGATCCACCGGCCGGACAGGCCAATATCAACTGCTGGCTATGCCAGAACCACCTGGGGGACGGTCCGGAATCACCTGCCAGCCATGGCGGAACCACCTCTCAGACATACCAGAACCACGTGCCGGACAAGCTGGAAACACGTACTGGACAGACTGGAACCACCTGCCGGCCACGCCTGAACCACCTGCCGAGCACGATGGAACCACCTGCCGGACACGCCAAAATCACCTGCGGGGTACACCAGAACCACTTGGAGAACTCTCCGGGATGACCTGCCGGGCATGCTGGAACCACCTCTCAGACGTACCAGAAGCACGTGGCGGACACCCCAGCACCACCTGCCGGACAGACCGCAACCACCTGAGGGAGAGGCCGGAACCACCGGCTCGACCCGCCGGAACCACCGCTGGACATGCAAAATCACCTGCCGGCTACGCCAGAACCACTTGGGGAAAACTCCGGAATCACCTGCCGGGCATGCTGGAACCACCTCTCAGACATGCCAGAACCACGTGCCAATGACCCCGTAAGCACCTGCCGAGCACGCCGGAACCACCTGCTCGACTCGCCAGAACCACCTGCCGGACACGCCGGAACCACCGGCTCGACCCGCCGGAACCACCGCCGGACATGCAAAATCACCTGCCGGCTATGCCAGAACCACTTGGCGAACACTCCGGAATCACCTGCCGGGCATGCCTGAACCACCTCTCAGACATGCCAGAACCACGTGCCAATGACCCCGGAAGCACCTGCCGAGCACGCCGGAACCACCTGCTGGACATGCCGGAACCACCTGCCTGACAGTTCAAAATCATATGCCGGCTATGCCAAAACCACTTGGTGGACACTCCAGAATCACCTGGAGGGCATGCCGCAACCACGTCATGGACAGACTGCAAACACCTGCCGGACACGCCGGAACCACCTGCTCGACTCGCCAGATCCACCTGCCGGACACGCCAAAATCACCTGCCGGCTACGCCAGAACCACTCGGCAGAGACTCCGGAACCACCTCCAGGACAGACCGGAATCACCTGCCGGACACGCCGGGACCACCTGCTTGACTCGCCAGAACCACCTGCCGGACACGCCAAAATCACCAGCCGGCTACTCCACAACCACTTGTCGGACACTCCAGAATCACCTGCCGGGCATGTTGGAGCCACCTCTCAGAGGTGCCACAACAACATGCTGGAGACTGCGGAAGCACCTGCTGAGAATGCCGGAAGTTCCTGATCCACTCCACGGAACCACCTGCTGGACATGCCAAAATCACCTGCCGGCTACGCCACAACCAGTTGATGAACACTTCGGAATCAACTGCCGGGCTTGCTGGAAGCACCTGCCGGTCACGCCAATATCACCAGCCAGCTACGCCAGAACCGCTTGGCGGACACTCCGGAAACACCTGTCGGGCCTGCCAGAACCACATCTCAGACGTGCCAGAACCATGTGCCCGAGATGCCGGAACCACACCCCGAACAGACTGAAACCACCTGCCAGACCAGCCTGAACCACCTGCCGAGCACACTGGAACCACCTGCTCGACTCGCCGGAACCACCTACCTGACACGCAAAAACCACAGGCCGGGTATGCCAGAACCACTTGGTGGTCACTCCGGAATCATCTGCCAGACATGCCAGAAACAGCTCTCAGACACACCAGAACAACCTGCCGGAGACGCCAGAAGCACCTGCTGAGCATGCCTGAGCCACCTGCTCGACTCGCAAGAAACACCTGCCAGACGCGCCAAAATCACCTGCCTGCTACACCAGAAGCACTTGGCAGACAAGCCGGAATCACGTGAAGGGCATGCCGTCACAATCTCTCAGACGTGCCAGAACCTCGTGCCGGACACCCCAGAACACCCTGCCGGACAGACCGGAACCACCTGCCGGACACGCCGGAACCACCGGCGCGACTCGCCGGAACCACTCCCGGACATGCAAAATCACCTGCCGGCTACGCCAGAAACACTTGGCGAACACACCGGAATCACCTGCCGGGCATGTTGGAAGCACCTCTCAGACATGTCAGAACCACGTGCCAAGGACACCGGAAGCACCTGCCGAGCACGCCGGAACCACCTGCTCGACTCGCCAGAACCACCTGCCGCACACGCCAAAATCACCTGCCAGGTATGCCAGAACCACTTTGTGGACACTCCGAAATCATCTTCCGGACATGCCAGAACCAGCTCTCAGACACACCAGAACCACATGCCGGACACGCCGGAAGCACCTGCTGAGCATGCCTGAGCCACCTGCTCGACTCGCAAGAAACACCTGCCGGACACGCCAAAATCACCTGCCGAGTACGCCAGAACCACTTGGCGGACACTCCGGAATCACAGGTCGGGCATGCCGGAACCACCTCTCAGACTTGCGAGAACCATGTTCCGGACACGCCGGTACCACCTGCCGAGTATGCCGGAACCACCTGATCCACTCCCGAGGACCACCTGCTGGACACGCCAAAATCACCTGCTGGCTACGCCAGAACCACTCGACAGACACTCCGGAATAACCTGCCGGGCATGCCGGAACCACCTCTTAGACATGCCAGAAGGACGTGTCGGACACGCCGGAAACACCTATCGGACAGACCGGAACCACCTGCCAGACATCCCGGAACCACTTGCCGAGCACGCCGGAGCCGCCTGCTCGATAGGCCGGAACCACCTGCCAGACAGGCCAAAATCAACAGCTGGCTATGCTAGAACAACCTGGCGGACAGTCCAAAATCACCTGCCTGGCATGCAGGAACCACCTCTCAGACGTAACAGAACCACATTCCGGAAACGCTGGAACCACATCCTGGACAGACTGGAACCACCTGCCGAGCTCACCGGAACCACCTGCTCGACTGGCAGGACAATCTTGCCGGACACGCCAAAAGGAACTGCCGGCTACACCAGAACCACTTAACCGACACTCCAGAATCACCTGCCTTGCATGCCAGGACCACCTCTCAGACGTGCCAGAAGCACGTGCCGGACATGCCGGAACGACCTACGGGACAGACCGGAACCACCTGCCTGACATGCCGGAACCACCTGCCGAGCACGCTAGAGCCACCTGCTCCCCTTGCCGGAACCACCTGCCAGACAGGCCAAAATCAACAGCTGGCTATGCGAGAACCACCTGGGGGACAGTCCGGAATCACCTGCCAGCCATGGCGGAACCACCTCTCAGACGTACCAGAACCACGTGCCGGACAATCTGGAAACACGTACTGGACAGACTGGAACCACCTGCCGGCCACGCCTGAACCACCTGCCGAGCACGACGGAACCACCTGCCGGACACGCCAAAATCACCTGCGGGCTACTCCACAACCACTTGGAGGACTCTCCGGGATGACCTGCTGGGCATGCTGGAACCACCTCTCAGACGCGCCAGAACCATGTGGCAGAGAGTCCGGAATCACCTGTTGGGCATGTGGAACCACCTCTGAGACGTACCAGAACCACCTGCCGGACACGCCAAAATCACCTGCCGGCTACGCCAGAACCACTTGGCGGACACTCCGGAATCACCTGCCGGGCATGCCAGCACAACCTCCCAGAAGTGCCAGAAGCACGTGCATGACAGGCCGGAACCATCTCCCGGACAGACTGGAACCACAGGAAACACTCGCCGGAACCAGCTGCTTTACTCACCGGTCCCACCTGCAGGACACATCAAAATCACCTGCCCGCTACACCAGAACCACTTGGGGCACAAGCCGGAATCACGTGAAGGGCATGCCGGCACAACCTCACAGACGTGCCAGAACCTCCTGCCGGACACCTCAGAACCAATTGCCAGACAGACTGCAACCACCTGCCGGACACGCGGGAACCACCGGCTCGACCCGCCGGAACCACTGCCAGACATGCAAAATCACCTGCCGGCTACACCAGAACCACTTGGGAAACACTCCAGAATCACCTGCCGGGCATGCCGGAACCACCTCTCACACGTTCCAGAAGCACGTGCCGGACATGCCGGAACGACCTATCGGACAGAACGGAACCACCTGCCAGAGACGCCGGAACCACCTGCTGAACACGCCACAGCCACCTGCTCGACTCGCCGGATCCAGCGGCCGGACAGGCCCATATCAACTGCTGGCTATGCCAGAACCACCTGGGGGACAGTCCGGAATCACCTGCCAGCCATGGCGGAACCACCTCTCAGACGTACAAGAACCACGTGCCGGACAAGCTGGAAACACTTACTGGACAGACTGGAACCACCTGCCGGCCACGCCGGAACCACCTGCCGAGCACAATGGAACCACCTGCCGGACACGCTGGAACCACCGGCTCGACCCGCCGGAACGACCGCTGGACATGCAAACTCACCTGCCGGCTACGCCGGAAACACTTGGCGAACACTCCGGAATCACCTGCCGGGCATGCCGGAACCACCTCTCAGATATGCCAGAACCACGTGCCAATGACCCCGGAAGCACCTGCCGAGCACGCCGGAACCACCTGCTCGACTCGCCAGAACCACCTGCCGGACACGCAAAAATCACCTGCCGGCTACGCCACAACCAGTTGTGGAACACTTCGGAATCACCTGCCGGGCCTGCTGGAACCACCTGCCGGTCATGCCAAAATCACCTGCCAACTACGCCAGTACCACTTGGCGGACACTGTGGAAACACCTGTCGGGCCGGCCGGAACCACATCTCAGATGTGCCAGAACCATGTGCATGCGATGCTGGAACCACACCGCAAACAGACGGAAAGCACCTGCCAGCCCCGTCTGAACAACCTGCCGAGCACGCCGGAGTCACTTGCTCGACTCGCCGGAACCACCTACCTGACATGCCCAAATCACCAGCCGGGTATGCCAGAACCACTTGGCGGACACTCCGGAATCATCTGACGGACATGCCGGAACCAGCTCTCAGACACACCAGAACCAAGTGCCGGAGACGCCGGAAGCACCTGCCGAGCATGCCGGAGCCACCTGCTCGACTCGCCAGAAACACCTGCCGGACACGCCAAAATCAACTGCCGGGTACGCCAGAACCACCTGGCGGACACTCCGAAATCACCTGTCACGCATGCCAGAACCACCTCTCAGACGTGCTGGAAGCACGTGCCGGACACGCCGGAATCACCTACCGGACAGACCGGAACCACCGGCCGAGCACGCCGGAGCCACCTGTTCGACTCGCTGGAACCACCTGCCGGACAGGCCAATATTAACTGCTGGCTATGCCAGAACCACCTGGGGGACGGTCCGGAATCGCCTGCCAGCCATGGTGGAACCACCTCTCACACGTACCAGAACCACCTGCCGGAGAAGCTGGAAACACGTCCTGGACAGTCTGGAACCACCTGCCGGCCAAGACTGAACCACCTGCCAAGCACAACGGAACAACCTGCTAGACACGCCAAAATCACCTGCGTGTTATGCCAGAACCACTTGGAGTACTCTCTTGGATGACCTGACGGGCATGCCAGAACCACCTCTCAGACGTGCCAGAACCATGTGGCGGACAGTCCGGAATCACCTGTTGGGCATGCGCAACCACCTCTGAGACGTACCAGGACCACATGCCGTGCAGGCTGGAACCACCTACCGGACAGACCGGAATCACCTTTCGGGCATGCCGGAACCACCTGTCAGATGTGCCAGAAACACGTGCCGGAGACGCCGGAAGCACCTGCCAAGCACGTTGGAACCACCTGCTCAACTCGCCTGAACCACCTGACTGACATGCCAAAATCACCTGCCGACTATGCCAGAACCACTTGGCGAACACTCCGGAATCACTTGCCGGGCATGCAGGAACCACCTCTCAGACATGCCAGAACCCCATGCCAATGACCCCGGAAGCAGCAGCCGAGCACGCCGGAACCACCTGCTCGACTCGCCAGAACCACCTGCCGATCACGCAAAAATCACCTGCCGGCTACGCCACAACCAGTTGGTGAACACTTTGGAATCACTTGCCAGGCTTGCTGGAACCACCTGCCAGTCATGCCAAAATCACCTGCCAACTACGCCAGAACCGCTTGGCGGACACTGCGGAAACACCTGTGGGGCCGGCTGGAACCACATCTTAGACGTGCCAGAAACGTGTTCATGAGATGCTGGAACCACACCCCGAACAGACGGATACCACCTGCCAGAACCGCCTGAACCACCTGCTGAGCAAGCCGGAACCACCTGCTCGACTCACCGGTACCACCTTCCTGACACGCCAAAATCACATGCTGGGTATGCCAGAACCACTTGGCGGACACTCCGGAATCATCTGCCGGACATGCCGGAACCAGCTCTCAGACACACCAGAACCAAGTGCCGGAGACGCCGGAAGCACCTGCCGAGCATGCCGGAGCCACCTGCTCGACTCGCGAGAAACACCAGCCGGACACGCCAAAATCACCTGCCGGGTACGCCAGAACCACCTGGCGGAAACTCCGGAATCACCTGTCGCGCATGTCGGAACCACCTCTCAGACGTGCCGGAAGCGCGTGCCAGACACGCCGGAAACACCTACCGGACAGACCGGAACCACCTGCCAAGAACGCCGGAGCCACCTGTTCGACTTGCTGGAACCACCTGCCGGACAGGCCAATATCAACTGCTGGCTATGCCAGAACCACCTGTGGGACAGTCCGGAATCACCTGCCAGCCATGGCGGAACCACCTCTCAGACGTACCAGAACCACCTGCCGGAGAAGCTGGAAACACGTCCTGGACAGACTGGAACCACGTGACGGCCATGCCTGAACCACCTGCCGAGCACGGCGGAACCACCTGCCGGACACGCCAAAATCACCTGCGGGCTATGCCAGAACCACTTGGACGACTCTCCGAAATGACCTGCCGGTCATGTTGGAACCACCTCTCAGACGTGCCAGAAGCACGTGGCGGACAGTCCGGAATCACCTGTTGGGGATGTGGAACCACCTCAGAGACGTACCAGAACCACCTGCCGGACACGCCAAAATCACCTGCCGGCTACGCCAGAACCACTTGGCGGACACTCCGGAATCACCTGCAGGGCATGCCAGCACAACCTCTCAGAAGTGCCAGAAGCACGTGCCGGACAGGCCGGAACCATCTCCCGGACAGACTGGAACCACAGGAAACACTCGCCGGAACCACCTGCTTGACTCACCGGTCCCACCTGCAGGACACACCAAAATCACCTGCCCGCTACACCAGAACCACTTGGGGGACAAGCCGGAATCACGTGAAGGGCATGCCGGCACAACCTCACAGACGTGCCAGAACCTCCTGCCGGACACCTCAGAACCACCTGCCAGACAGACTGCAACCAACTGCCGGACACGCGGGAACCACAGGCTCGACCCGCTGGAACCACTGCCAGACATGCAAAATCACCTGCCGGCTACACCAGAACCACTTGGCAAACACTCTGCAATCACCTGCCGGGCATGCCGGAACCACCTCTCAGACATGTCAGAACCACGTGCCAATGACACCAGAAGCGCCTGCCGAGCATCCCGGAACCACCTGCTCGACTCGCCAGAACCACCTGCCAGTCATGCAAAAATCACCTGCCGGCTTCGCCACAACCAGTTGGTGAACACTTCCCCATCACCTGCCGGGCTTGCTGGAACCACCTGCCGGTCATGGCAAAATCACCTGCCAACTACGCCAGAACCACTTGTCGACACTGCGGAAACACCTGTCGGGCCGGCCAGAAGTACATCTCAGACGTGCCAGAACCTTGTGCGTGTGATGCCGGAACCACACCCCGAACAGATGGAGACCACATGCCAGACCCGCCTGAACCACCTGCCGAGCACGCCGGAGCCACCTGTTCGACTCACCGGAAGCACCTGCCAGACAGGCCAAAATCAACAGCTGGCTATGCGAGAACCATCTGGCGGACAGTCCGGAATCACCTGCCGGGCATGCAGGAACCACCTCTCAGATGTAACGGAACCACGAGCCGGACACGCTGGAACCACGTCCTGGACAGACTGGAACCACCTGCCGAGCACTCCGGAACCACCTGCTCGACTCGCACGACCCACGTGCTGGACACGCCAAAATGAACTTTCGGCTACACCAGAACCACTTACCCGACACTCCAGAATCACCTGCCTGGCATGCCAGAACCACCTCTCACACATTCCAGAAGCACGTGCCGGACATGCCGGAACGACCGATCGGACAGAACGGAACCACCTGCCAGACACGCCGGAACTACCTGCTGAACACGCCACAGCCACCTGCTCGACTCGCCGGATCCACCGGCCGGACAGGCCAATATCAACTGCTGGCTATGCCAGAACCACCTGGGGGACAGTCCGGAATCACCTGCCAGCCATGGCGGAACCACCTCTCAGACGTACAAGAACCACGTGCCGGACAAGCTGGAAACACTTACTGGACAGACTGGAACCACCTGCCGGACACGCCAAAATCACCTGCGGGCTACACCAGAACCACTTGGAGAACTCTCCGGGATGACCTGCCGGGCATGCTGGAACCACCTCTCTGACGTACCAGAAGCACGTTGCGGACACCCCAGCACCATCTGCCGGACAGACCGCAACCACCTGCCGGACACGCCGGAACCACCGGGTCGACCTGCCGGAACCACCGCCGGACATGCAAAATCACCTGCCGGCTACGCCAGAACCACTTGGCGAACACTCCGGAATCACCTGCCGGGCATGCCGGAACCACCTGTCAGACATGCCAGAACCACGTGCCAATGACCCCGGAAGCACCTGCCGAGCACGCCGGAACCACCTGCTCGACTCGCCAGAACCACCTGCCGGACACGCCAAAATCACCTGCCGGCTACGCCACAACCACTCGGCAGGCACTCTGGTATCAGCTGCCGGGCATGCCGGAACCACCTCTCAGAGGTGCCAGAACCACATGCCGGAGAGACTGGAAGCAACTGCCGAACTCGCCGGAAACACCTGCTGGACATGCCGGAACCACCTGCCTGACAGTCCAAAATCATATGCCGGCTATGCCAAAACCACTTGGTGGACACTCCAGAATCACCTGGAGGGCATGCCGGAACCACGTCATGGACAGACTGCAAACACCTGCTGGACACGCCAGAACCACCTTCTCGACTCGCCAGAACCAGCTGCCGGACACGCCAAAATCACCTGCCGGCTATGCCACAACCAGTTGGTGAACACTTCGGAATCACCTGCCGCGCTTGCCGGAACCACCTGCCGGTCACGCCAAAATCACCTGCCGGCTACGCCAGAACCACTCGGCAGAGACTCCAGAACCACCTCCAGGACAGACCGGAATCACCTGCCGGACACGCCGGAACCACCTGCTCGACTCGCCAGAAACACCTGCCAGACACGCCAAAATCACCTGCCTGCTACACCAGAAGCACTTGGCAGACAAGCCGGAATCACGTGAAGGGCATGCCGTCACAATCTCTCAGACGTGCCAGAACCTCGTGCAGGACACCCCAGAACACCCTGCCGGACAGACCGGAACCACCTGCCGGACACGCCGGACCACCGGCGCGACTCACCGGAACCACCACCGGACATGCAAAATCACCTGCCGGCTACGCCAGAAACACTTGGCAAACACACCGGAATCACCTGCCGGGCATGTCGGAAGCACCTCTCAGACATGTCAGAACCACGTGCCAAGTACACCGGAAGCACCTGCCGAGCACGCCGGAACCACCTGACGGTCATGCCAAAATCACCTGCCGGCTACGCCAGAACCACTCGGCAGAGACTCCGGAACCACCTCCAGGACAGACCGGAATCACCTGCCGGACACGCCGGAACCACCTGCTCGACTCGCCAGAACCACCTGCCGGACACGCAAAAATCACCTGCTGGCTACGCCAGAACCACTCGGCAGAGACTCCGGAACCACCTCCAGGACTGACCGGAATCACCTGCCGGACACGCCGGGACCACCTGCTTGACTCGCCAGAACCACCTGCCGGACACGCCAAAATCACCAGCCGGCTACTCCACAACCACTTGTCGGACACTCCAGAATCACCTGCCGGGCATGTTGGAACCACCTCTCAGAGGTGCCACAACAACATGCTGGAGACTGCGGAAGCACCTGCTGAGAAGGCCGGAAGTTCCTGATCCACTCCACAGAACCACCTGCTGGACACGCCAAAATCACCTGCCGGCTACGCCACAACCAGTTGGTGAACACTTCGGAATCAACTGCCGGGCTTGCTGGAAGCACCTGCCGGTCACGCCAATATCACCTGCCAGCTACGCCAGAACCGCTTGCCGGACACTCCGGAAACACCTGTCGGGCCTGCCAGAACCACATCTCAGACGTGCCAGAACCATGTGCACTAGATGCCGGAACCACACCCCGAACAGACTGAAACCACCTGCCAGACGCGCCTGAACCACCTGCCGAGCACACTGGAACCACCTGCTCGACTCCCCGGAACCACCTACCTGACACGCAAAAACCACCGGCCGGGTATGCCAGAACCACTTGGTGGTCACTCCGGAATCATCTGCCAGACATGCCAGAAGCAGCTCTCAGACACACCAGAACAACCTGCCGGAGACGCCAGAAGCACCTGCTGAGCATGCCTGAGCCACCTGCTCGACTCGCAAGAAACACCTGCCAGACGCGCCAAAATCACCTGCCTGCTACACCAGAAGCACTTGGCAGACAAGCCGGAATCACGTGAAGGGCATGCCGTCACAATCTCTCAGACGTGCCAGAACCTCGTGCCGGACACCCCAGAACACCCTGCCGGACAGACCGGAACCACCTGCCGGACACGCCGGAACCACCGGCGCGACTCGCCGGAACCACCCCCGGACATGCAAAATCACCTGCCGGCTACGCCAGAAACACTTGGCGAACACACCGGAATCACCTGCCGGGCATGTCGGAAGCACCTCCCAACTACGCCAGAACCACTTGTCGACACTGCGGAAACACCTGTCGGGCCGGCCAGAACTACATCTCAGACGTGCCAGAACCTTGTGCGTGTGATGCCGGAACCACACACCGAACAGACGGAGACCACCTGCCAGACCCGCCTGAACCACCTGCCGAGCACGCCGGAGCCACCTGTTCGACTCACCGGAAGCACCTGCCAGACAGGCCAAAATCAACAGCTGGCTATGCGAGAACCATCTGGCGGACAGTCCGGAATCACCTGCCGGGCATGCAGGAACCACCTCTCAGATGTAACGGAACCACGAGCCGGACACGCTGGAACCACGTCCTGGACAGACTGGAACCACCTGCCGAGCACTCCGGAACCACCTGCTCGACTCGCACGACCCACGTGCTGGACACGCCAAAATGAACTTTCGGCTACACCAGAACCACTTACCCGACACTCCAGAATCACCTGCCTTGCATGCCAGAACCACCTCTCACACGTTCCAGAAGCACGTGCCGGACATGCCGGAACGACCTATCGGACAGAACGGAACCACCTGCCAGACACGCCGGAACCACCTGCTGAACACGCCACAGCCACCTGCTCGACTCGCCGGATCCACCGGCCGGACAGGCCAATATCAACTGCTGGCTATGCCAGAACCACCTGGGGGACAGTCCGGAATCACCTGCCAGCCATGGCGGAACCACCTCTCAGACGTACAAGAACCACGTGCCGGACAAGCTGGAAACACTTACTGGACAGACTGGAACCACCTGCCGGCCACGCCTGAACCACCTGCCGAGCACGACGGAACCACCTGCCGGACACGCCAAAATCACCTGCGGGCTACACCAGAACCACTTGGAGAACTCTCCAGGAAGACCTGGGGGCATGCTGGAACCACCTCTCAGACGTACCAGAAGCACGTGGCGGACACCCCAGCACCACCTGCCGGACAGACCGCAACCACCTGCCGGACACGCCGGAACCACCGGCTCGACCCGCCGGAACCACCGCCGGACATGCAAAATCACCTGCCGGCTACGCCAGAACCACTTGGCGAACACTCCGGAATCACCTGCCGGGCATGCCGGAACCACCTCTCAGACATGCCAGAACCACGTGCCAATGACCCTGGAAGCACCTGCCGAGCACGCCGGAACCACCTGCTCGACTCGCCAGAACCACCTGCCGGACACCCCAAAATCACCTGCCGGCTACGCCACAACCTCTCGGCAGGCACTCCGGTATCAGCTGCCGGGCATGCCGGAACCACTTCTCAGAGGTGCCAGAACCACATGCCGGAGAGACTGGAAGCAACTGCCGAACTCGCCGGAAATACCTGCTGGACATGCCGGAACCAGCTGCCTGACAGTCCAAAATCATATGCCGGCTATGCCAAAACCACTTGGTGGACAATCCAGAATCACCTGGAGGGCATGCCGGAACCACGTCATGGACAGACTGCAAACACCTGCCGGACACGGCAGAACCACCTTCTCGACTCGCCATAACCACCTGCCGGACACGCCAAAATCACCTGCCGGCTACGCCACAACCACTCGGCAGAGACTCCTGAACCACCTCCAGGACTGACCGGAATCACCTGCTGGACACGCCGGAACCACCTGTTCGACTCGCCAGAACCACCTGCCGGACACGCCAAAATCACCTGCCGGCTACGCCAGAACCACTCGGCAGAGACTCCGGAACCACCTCCAGGACAGACCGGAATCACCTGCCGGACACGCCGGGACCACCTGCTTGACTCGCCAGAACCACCTGCCGGACACGCCAAAATCACCAGCCGGCTACTCCACAACCACTTGTCGGACATTCCAGAATCACCTGCCGGGCATGTTGGAACCACCTCTCAGAGGTGCCACAACAACATGCTGGAGACTGCGGAAGCACCTGCTGAGAAGGCCGGAAGTTCCTGATCCACTCCACAGAACCACCTGCTGGACACGCCAAAATCACCTGCCGGCTACGCCACAACCAGTTGGTGAACACTTCGGAATCAACTGCCGGGCTTGCTGGAAGCACCTGCCGGTCACGCCAATATCACCTGCCAGCTACGCCAGAACCGCTTGGCGGACACTGCGGAAACACCTGTCGGGCCTGCCAGAACCACATCTCAGACGTGCCAGAACCATGTGCCCGAGATGCCGGAACCACACCCCGAACAGACTGAAACCACCTGCCAGACCCGCCTGAACCACCTGCCGAGCACACTGGAACCACCTGCTCGACTCGCCGGAACCACCTACCTGACACGCAAAAACCACCGGCCGGGTATGCCAGAACCACTTGGTGGTCCCTCCGGAATCATCTGCCAGACATGCCAGAAGCAGCTCTCAGACACACCAGAACAACATGCTGGACACGCCGGAAGCACCTGCTGAGCATGCCTGAGCCACCTGCTCGACTCGCAAGAAACACCTGCCAGACACGCCAAAATCACCTGCCGAGTACGCCAGAACCACTTGGCGGACACTCCGGAATCACAGGTCGGGCATGCCGGAACCACCTCTCAGACTTGCCAGAACCGTGTTCCGGACACGCCGGTACCACCTGCCGAGTATGCCGGAACCACCTGATCCACTCCCGAGGACCACCTGCTGGACACGCCAAAATCACCTGCTGGCTACGCCAGAACCACTCGGCAGACACTCCGGAATAACCTGCCGGGCATGCCGGAACCACCTCTTAGACATGCCAGAAGGACGTGTCGGACACGCCGGAAACACCTACCGGACAGCCCTGAACCACCTGCCAGACATCCCGGAACCACCTGCCGAGCACGCCGGAGCCGCCTGCTCGATAGGCCGGAACCACCTGCCAGACAGGCCAAAATCAACAGCTGGCTATGCTAGAAACACCTGGCAGACAGTCCAAAATCACCTGCCTGGCATGCAGGAACCACCTCTCAGACGTAACAGAACCACGTTCCGGACACGCTCGAACCACATCCTGGACAGACTGGAACCACCTGCCGAGCTCGCCGGAACCACCTGCTCGACTGGCAGGACAATCGTGCCAGACACGCCAAAAGGAACTGCCGCCTGCACCAGAACCACTTAACCGACACTCCAGAATCACCTGCCTGGCATGCCAGAACCACCTCTCAGATGTGCCAGAAGCACGTGCCGGACATGCCGGAATGACCTACGGGACAGACCGGAACCACCTGCCTGACATGCCGGAACCACCTGCCGAGCACGCCAGAGCCACCTGCTCCCCTTGCCGGAACCACCTGCCAGACAGGCCAAAATCAACAGCTGGCTGTGCGAGAACCACCTGGGAGACAGTCCGGAATCACCTGCCAGACATGGCGGAACCACATCTCAGACGTAGCAGAACCACGTGCCGGACAATCTGGAAACACGTACTGGACAGACTGGAACCACCTGCCGGCCACGCCTGAACCACCTGCCGAGCACGACAGAACCACCTGCCGGACACGCCAAAATCACCTGCGGGCTACTCCACAACCACTTGGAGGACTCTCCGGGATGACCTGCCGGGCATGCTGGAACCACCTCTCAGACGCGCCAGAACCATGTGGCAGAGAGTCCGGAATCACCTGTTAGGCATGTGGAACCACCTCTGAGACGTACCAGAACCACCTGCCGGACACGCCAAAATCACCTGCCGGCTACGCCAGAACTACTTGGCGGAGACTCTCTAATCACCTGCCAGGCATGCCAGCACAACCTCTCAGAGGTGCCAGAAGCATGTGCCGGACAGGCCAGAACCATCTCCCGGACAGACTGGAACCACAGGAAACACTCGCCGGAACCACCTGCTTGACTCACCGGTCCCAATTGCAGGACACACCAAAATCACCTGCCCTCTACACCAGAACCAATTGGGGCACAAGCCAGAATCACGTGAAGGGCATGCCGGCACAATCTCACAGAAGTGCCAGAACCTCGTGCCGGACACCCCAGGACACCCTGCCGGACAGACCGGAACCACCTGCCGGACACGCCGGAACCACCGGCGCGACTCACCGGAACCACCCCCGGACATGCAAAATCACCTGCCGGCTACGCAAGAAACACTTGGCGAACACACCGGAATCACCTGCCGGGCATGTCGGAAGCACCTTTCAGACATGTCAGAACCACGTGCCAAGGACACCAGAAGCACCTGCCGAGCACGCCGGAACCACCTGCTCGACTCGCCAGAACCACCTGCCGCACACGCCAAAATCAGATGCCAGGTATGCCAGAACCACTTTGTGGACACTCCGAAATCATCTGCCGGACATGCCAGAACCAGCTCTCAGACACACCAGAACCACATGCCGGACACGCCGGAAGCACCTGCTGAGCATGCCTGAGCCACCTGCTCGACTCGCCAGAACCACCTGCCGGACACGCAAAAATCACCTGCTGGCTACGCTAGAACCACTCGGCAGACACTCCGGAATAAGCTGCCGGGCATGCCGGAACCACCTCTTAGACATGCCAGAAGGACGTGTCGGACACGCCGGAAACACCTACCGGACAGACCGGAACCACCTGCCAGACATCCTGGAACCACTTGCCGAGCACGCCGGAGCCGCCTGCTCGATAGGCCGGAACCACATGCCAGACAGGCCAAAATCAACAGCTGGCTATGCTAGAACCACCTGGCGGACAGTCCAAAATCACCTGCCTGGCATGCAGGAACCACCTCTCAGACGTAACAGAACCACGTTCCGGACACGCTGGAACCACATCCTGGACAGACTGGAACCACCTGCCGAGCTCGCCGGAACCACCTGCATGACTGGCAGGACAATAGTGTAGGACTCGCCAAAAGCAACTGCCGGCTACACCAGAACCACTTAACCGACACTCCAGAATCACCTGCCTGGCATGCCAGAACCACCTCTCAGACGTGCCAGAATCACGTGCCGAACATGCCGGGACGACCTACGGGACAGACCGGAACCACCTGCCTGACATGCCGGAACCACCTGCCGAGCACGCCAGAGCCACCTGCTCCCCTTGCCGGAACCAACTGCCAGACAGGCCAAAATCAACAGCTGGCTGTGCGAGAACCACCTGGGGGACAGTCCGGAATCACCTGCCAGCCATGGCGGAACCACCTCTCAGACGTACCAGAATCACGTGCCGGACAATCTGGAAACACGTACTGGACAGACTGGAACCACCTGCCGGCCAAGCCTGAACCACCTGCCGAGCACGACGGAACGACCGGCCGGACACGCCAAAATCACCTGCCGGCTACGCCACAACCAGTTGGTGAACACTTCGGAATCACCTGCCGCGCTTGCCGGAAACACCTGCCGGTCACGCCAAAATCACCTGCCGGCTACGCCAGAACCACTCGGCAGAGACTCCGGAACCACCTCCAGGACAGTCCGGAATCACCTGCCAGACACGCCGGGACCACCTGCTTGACTCGCCAGAACCACCTGCCGGACACGCCAAAATCACCAGCCGGCTACTCCACTACCACTTGTCGGACACTCCAGAATCACCTGCCGGGCATGTTGGAACCACCTCTCAGAGGTGCCACAACAACATGCTGGAGACCGGGGAAGCACCTGCTGAGAATGCCGGAAGTTCCTGATCCACTCCACAGAACCACCTGCTGGACACGCCAAAATCACCTGCCGGCTACGCCACAACCAGTTGGTGAACACTTCGGAATCAACTGCCGGGCTTGCTGGAAGCACCTGCCGGTCACGCCAATATCACCTGCCAGCTACGCCAGAACCGCTTGGCCGACAGTCCGGAAACACCTGTCGGGCCTGCCAGAACCACATCTCAGACGTGCCAGAACCTCGTGCCGGACACCCCAGAACACCCTGCCGGACAGACCGGAACCACCTTCCGGACACGCCGGAACCACCAGCGCGACTCGCCGGAACAACCCCGGACATGCAAAATCACCTGCCGGCTACGCCAGAAACTCTTGGCGAACACACCGGAATCACCTGCCGGGCATGTCGGAAGCACCTCTCAGACATGTCAGAACCACGTGCCAAGGACACCGGAAGCACCTGCCGAGCACGCCGGAACCACCTGCTCGACTCGCCAGAACCACCTGCCGCACACGCCAAAATCACCTGCCAGGTATTCCAGAACCACATTGTGGACACTCCGAAATCATCTTCTGGACATGCCAGAACCAGCTCTCAGACACACCAGAACCACATGCCGGACACGCCGGAACCACCTGCCGAGCACGCCAGAGCCACCTGCTCCCCTTGACGGAACCACCTGCCAGACAGGCCAAAATCAACAGCTGGCTGTGCGAGAACCACCTGGGGGACAGTCCGGAATCACCTGCCAGCCATGGCGGAACCACCTCTCACACGTACAAGAAGCACCTGCCGGACAATCTGGAAACACGTACTGGACAGACTGGAACCACCTGCCGGCCACGCCTGAACCACCTGCCGAGCACGACGGAACCACCTGCCGGACACGCCAAAATCACCTGCGGGCTACTCCACAACCACTTGGAGGACTCTCCGGGATGACCTGCCGGGCATGCTGGAACCACCTCTCAGACGCGCCAGAACCATGTGGCAGACAGTACGCAATCACCTGTTGGGCATGTGGAACCACCTCAGAGACGTACCAGAACCACCTGCCGGACACGCCAAAATCACCTGCCGGCTACACCAGAACCACTTGGCGGACACTCCGGAATCAGCTGCCGGGCATGTCAGCACAACCTCTCAGAAGTGCCAGAAGCACGTGCCGGACAGGCCGGAACCATCTCCCGGACAGACTGGAACCACAGGAAACACTCGCCGGAACCACCTGCTTGACTCACCGGTCCCACCTGCAGGACACACCAAAATCACCTGCCCGCTACACCAGAACCACTTGGGGCACAAGCCGGAATCACGTGTAGGGCATGCCGGCACAACCTCACAGACGTGCCAGAACCTCCTGCCTGACACCTCAGAACCACCTGCCAGACAGACTGCAACCACCTGCCGGACACGCGGGAACCACCGCCTCGACCCGCCGGAACCCGTGCCAGACATGGAAAATCACCTGCCGGCTACACCAGAACCACTTGGCAAACACTCCGAAATCACCTACCGGGCATGCCGGAACGACCTCTCAGACATGCCAGAACCACGTGCCAATGACACCGGAAGCACCTGCCGAGCATGCCGGAACCACCTGCTCGACTCGCCAGAACCACCTGCCAGTCATGCAAAAATCACCTGCCGGCTTCGCCACAACCAGTTGGTGAACACTTCCCCATCACCTGCCGGGCTTGCTGGAACCACCTGCCGGTCATGTCAAAATCACCTGCCAACTACGCCAGAACCACTTGTCGACACTGCGGAAACACGTGTCGGGCCGGCCAGAACTACATCTCAGACGTGCCAGAACCTTGTGCGTGTGATGCCGGAACCACACCCCGAACAGACGGAGACCACCTGCCAGACCCGCCTGAACCACCTGCCGAGCACGCCGGAGCCACCTGTTCGACTCACCGGAAGCACCTGCCAGACAGGCCAAAATCAACAGCTGGCTATGCGAGAACCATCTGGCGGACAGTCCGGAATCACCTGCCGGGCATGCAGGAACCACCTCTCAGATGTAACGGAACCACGAGCCGGACACGCTGGAACCATGTCCTGGACAGACTGGAACCACCTGCCGAGCACTCCGGAACCACCTGCTCGACTCGCACGACCCACGTGCTGGACACGCCAAAATGAACTTTCGGCTACACCAGAACCACTTACCGGACACTCCAGAATCACCTGCCTGGCATGCCAGAACCACCTCTCACACGTTCCAGAAGCATGTGCCGGACATGTGGGAACGACCTATCGGACAGAACGGAACCACCTGCCAGACACGCCGGAACCACCTGCTGAACACGCCACAGCCACCTGCTCGACTCGCCGGATCCACCGGCCGGACAGGCCAATATCAACTGCTGGCTATGCCAGAACCACCTGGGGGACAGTCCGGAATCACCTGCCAGCCATGGCGGAACCACCTCTCAGACGTACAAGAACCACGTGCCGGACAAGCTGGAAACACTTACTGGACAGACTGGAACCACCTGCCGGCCACGCCTGAACCACCTGCCGAGCACGATGGAACCACCTGCCGGACACGCCAAAATCAGCTGCGGGCTACACCAGAAGCACTTGGAGAACTCTCCGGGATGACCTGCCGGGCATGCTGGAACCACCTCTCAGACGTCCCAGAAGCACGTGGCGGACAGCCCAGCACCACCTGCCGGACAGACCGCAACCACCTGCCGGACAGGCCGGAACCAGTGGCTCGACCCGCCGGAACCACCGCCGGACATGCAAAATCACCTGCCGGCTACGCCAGAACCACTTGGCGAACCCTCTGGAATCACCTGCCGGGCATGCCGGAACCACCTCTCAGACATGCCAGAACCACGTGCCAATGACCCTGGAAGCACCTGCCGAGCACGCCGGAACCACCTGCTCGACTCGCCAGAACCACCTGCCGGACACCCCAAAATCACCTGCCGGCTACACCACAACCTCTCGGCAGGCACTCCGGTATCAGCTGCCGGGCATGCCGGAACCACTTCTCAGAGGTGCCAGAACCACATGCCGGAGAGACTGGAAGCAACTGCCGAACTCGCCGGAAATACCTGCTGGACATGCCGGAACCAGCTGCCTGACAGTCCAAAATCATATGCCGGCTATGCCAAAACCACTTGGTGGACACTCCAGAATCACCTGGAGGGCATGCCGGAACCACGTCATGGACAGACTGCAAACACCTGCCGGACACGGCAGAACCACCTTCTCGACTCGCCATAACCACCTGCCGGACACGCCAAAATCACCTGCCGGCTACGCCACAACCACTCGGCAGAGACTCCTGAACCACCTCCAGGACTGACCGGAATCACCTGCTGGACACGCCGGAACCACCTGTTCGACTCGCCAGAACCACCTGCCGGACACGCCAAAATCACCTGCCGGCTACGCCAGAACCACTCGGCAGAGACTCCGGAACCACCTCCAGGACAGACCGGAATCACCTGCCGGACACGCCGGGACCACCTGCTTGACTCGCCAGAACCACCTGCCGGACACGCCAAAATCACCAGCCGGCTACTCCACAACCACTTGTCGGACATTCCAGAATCACCTGCCGGGCATGTTGGAACCACCTCTCAGAGGTGCCACAACAACATGCTGGAGACTGCGGAAGCACCTGCTGAGAAGGCCGGAAGTTCCTGATCCACTCCACAGAACCACCTGCTGGACACGCCAAAATCACCTGCCGGCTACGCCACAACCAGTTGGTGAACACTTCGGAATCAACTGCCGGGCTTGCTGGAAGCACCTGCCGGTCACGCCAATATCACCTGCCAGCTACGCCAGAACCGCTTGGCGGACACTGCGGAAACACCTGTCGGGCCTGCCAGAACCACATCTCAGACGTGCCAGAACCATGTGCCCGAGATGCCGGAACCACACCCCGAACAGACTGAAACCACCTGCCAGACCCGCCTGAACCACCTGCCGAGCACACTGGAACCACCTGCTCGACTCGCCGGAACCACCTACCTGACACGCAAAAACCACCGGCCGGGTATGCCAGAACCACTTGGTGGTCACTCCGGAATCATCTGCCAGACATGCCAGAAGCAGCTCTCAGACACACCAGAACCACATGCTGGACACGCCGGAAGCACCTGCTGAGCATGCCTGAGCCACCTGCTCGACTCGCAAGAAACACCTGCCAGACACGCCAAAATCACCTGCCGAGTACGCCAGAACCACTTGGCGGACACTCCGGAATCACAGGTCGGGCATGCCGGAACCACCTCTCAGACTTGCCAGAACCGTGTTCCGGACACGCCGGTACCACCTGCCGAGTATGCCGGAACCACCTGATCCACTCCCGAGGACCACCTGCTGGACACGCCAAAATCACCTGCTGGCTACGCCAGAACCACTCGGCAGACACTCCGGAATAACCTGCCGGGCATGCCGGAACCACCTCTTAGACATGCCAGAAGGACGTGTCGGACACGCCGGAAACACCTACCGGACAGCCCTGAACCACCTGCCAGACATCCCGGAACCACCTGCCGAGCACGCCGGAGCCGCCTGCTCGATAGGCCGGAACCACCTGCCAGACAGGCCAAAATCAACAGCTGGCTATGCTAGAAACACCTGGCGGACAGTCCAAAATCACCTGCCTGGCATGCAGGAACCACCTCTCAGACGTAACAGAACCACGTTCCGGACACGCTCGAACCACATCCTGGACAGACTGGAACCACCTGCCGAGCTCGCCGGAACCACCTGCTCGACTGGCAGGACAATCGTGCCAGACACGCCAAAAGGAACTGCCGCCTGCACCAGAACCACTTAACCGACACTCCAGAATCACCTGCCTGGCATGCCAGAACCACCTCTCAGATGTGCCAGAAGCACGTGCCGGACATGCCGGAATGACCTACGGGACAGACCGGAACCACCTGCCTGACATGCCGGAACCACCTGCCGAGCACGCCAGAGCCACCTGCTCCCCTTGCCGGAACCACCTGCCAGACAGGCCAAAATCAACAGCTGGCTGTGCGAGAACCACCTGGGAGACAGTCCGGAATCACCTGCCAGACATGGCGGAACCACATCTCAGACGTAGCAGAACCACGTGCCGGACAATCTGGAAACACGTACTGGACAGACTGGAACCACCTGCCGGCCACGCCTGAACCACCTGCCGAGCACGACAGAACCACCTGCCGGACACGCCAAAATCACCTGCGGGCTACTCCACAACCACTTGGAGGACTCTCCGGGATGACCTGCCGGGCATGCTGGAACCACCTCTCAGACGCGCCAGAACCATGTGGCAGAGAGTCCGGAATCACCTGTTAGGCATGTGGAACCACCTCTGAGACGTACCAGAACCACCTGCCGGACACGCCAAAATCACCTGCCGGCTACGCCAGAACTACTTGGCGGAGACTCTCTAATCACCTGCCAGGCATGCCAGCACAACCTCTCAGAGGTGCCAGAAGCATGTGCCGGACAGGCCAGAACCATCTCCCGGACAGACTGGAACCACAGGAAACACTCGCCGGAACCACCTGCTTGACTCACCGGTCCCAATTGCAGGACACACCAAAATCACCTGCCCTCTACACCAGAACCAATTGGGGCACAAGCCAGAATCACGTGAAGGGCATGCCGGCACAATCTCACAGAAGTGCCAGAACCTCGTGCCGGACACCCCAGGACACCCTGCCGGACAGACCGGAACCACCTGCCGGACACGCCGGAACCACCGGCGCGACTCACCGGAACCACCCCCGGACATGCAAAATCACCTGCCGGCTACGCAAGAAACACTTGGCGAACACACCGGAATCACCTGCCGGGCATGTCGGAAGCACCTTTCAGACATGTCAGAACCACGTGCCAAGGACACCAGAAGCACCTGCCGAGCACGCCGGAACCACCTGCTCGACTCGCCAGAACCACCTGCCGCACACGCCAAAATCAGATGCCAGGTATGCCAGAACCACTTTGTGGACACTCCGAAATCATCTGCCGGACATGCCAGAACCAGCTCTCAGACACACCAGAACCACATGCCGGACACGCCGGAAGCACCTGCTGAGCATGCCTGAGCCACCTGCTCGACTCGCCAGAACCACCTGCCGGACACGCAAAAATCACCTGCTGGCTACGCTAGAACCACTCGGCAGACACTCCGGAATAAGCTGCCGGGCATGCCGGAACCACCTCTTAGACATGCCAGAAGGACGTGTCGGACACGCCGGAAACACCTACCGGACAGACCGGAACCACCTGCCAGACATCCTGGAACCACTTGCCGAGCACGCCGGAGCCGCCTGCTCGATAGGCCGGAACCACATGCCAGACAGGCCAAAATCAACAGCTGGCTATGCTAGAACCACCTGGCGGACAGTCCAAAATCACCTGCCTGGCATGCAGGAACCACCTCTCAGACGTAACAGAACCACGTTCCGGACACGCTGGAACCACATCCTGGACAGACTGGAACCACCTGCCGAGCTCGCCGGAACCACCTGCATGACTGGCAGGACAATAGTGTAGGACTCGCCAAAAGCAACTGCCGGCTACACCAGAACCACTTAACCGACACTCCAGAATCACCTGCCTGGCATGCCAGAACCACCTCTCAGACGTGCCAGAATCACGTGCCGAACATGCCGGGACGACCTACGGGACAGACCGGAACCACCTGCCTGACATGCCGGAACCACCTGCCGAGCACGCCAGAGCCACCTGCTCCCCTTGCCGGAACCAACTGCCAGACAGGCCAAAATCAACAGCTGGCTGTGCGAGAACCACCTGGGGGACAGTCCGGAATCACCTGCCAGCCATGGCGGAACCACCTCTCAGACGTACCAGAATCACGTGCCGGACAATCTGGAAACACGTACTGGACAGACTGGAACCACCTGCCGGCCAAGCCTGAACCACCTGCCGAGCACGACGGAACGACCGGCCGGACACGCCAAAATCACCTGCCGGCTACGCCACAACCAGTTGGTGAACACTTCGGAATCACCTGCCGCGCTTGCCGGAAACACCTGCCGGTCACGCCAAAATCACCTGCCGGCTACGCCAGAACCACTCGGCAGAGACTCCAGAACCACCTCCAGGACAGACCGGAATCACCTGCCGGACATGCCGGAACCACCTCTCAGACATGCCAGAACCACGTGCCAATGACCCCGGAAGCACCTGCAGAGCACGCCGGAACCACCTGCTTGACTCGCCAGAACCACCTGCCGGACACGCCAAAATCACCTGCCGGCTACGCCAGAACCACTCGGCAGAGACTCCGGAACCACCTCCAGGACAGTCCGGAATCACCTGCCAGACACGCCGGGACCACCTGCTTGACTCGCCAGAACCACCTGCCGGACACGCCAAAATCACCAGCCGGCTACTCCACTACCACTTGTCGGACACTCCAGAATCACCTGCCGGGCATGTTGGAACCACCTCTCAGAGGTGCCACAACAACATGCTGGAGACCGGGGAAGCACCTGCTGAGAATGCCGGAAGTTCCTGATCCACTCCACAGAACCACCTGCTGGACACGCCAAAATCACCTGCCGGCTACGCCACAACCAGTTGGTGAACACTTCGGAATCAACTGCCGGGCTTGCTGGAAGCACCTGCCGGTCACGCCAATATCACCTGCCAGCTACGCCAGAACCGCTTGGCCGACAGTCCGGAAACACCTGTCGGGCCTGCCAGAACCACATCTCAGACGTGCCAGAACCTCGTGCCGGACACCCCAGAACACCCTGCCGGACAGACCGGAACCACCTTCCGGACACGCCGGAACCACCAGCGCGACTCGCCGGAACAACCCCGGACATGCAAAATCACCTGCCGGCTACGCCAGAAACTCTTGGCGAACACACCGGAATCACCTGCCGGGCATGTCGGAAGCACCTCTCAGACATGTCAGAACCACGTGCCAAGGACACCGGAAGCACCTGCCGAGCACGCCGGAACCACCTGCTCGACTCGCCAGAACCACCTGCCGCACACGCCAAAATCACCTGCCAGGTATTCCAGAACCACTTTGTGGACACTCCGAAATCATCTTCTGGACATGCCAGAACCAGCTCTCAGACACACCAGAACCACATGCCGGACACGCCGGAACCACCTGCCGAGCACGCCAGAGCCACCTGCTCCCCTTGACGGAACCACCTGCCAGACAGGCCAAAATCAACAGCTGGCTGTGCGAGAACCACCTGGGGGACAGTCCGGAATCACCTGCCAGCCATGGCGGAACCACCTCTCACACGTACAAGAAGCACCTGCCGGACAATCTGGAAACACGTACTGGACAGACTGGAACCACCTGCCGGCCACGCCTGAACCACCTGCCGAGCACGACGGAACCACCTGCCGGACACGCCAAAATCACCTGCGGGCTACTCCACAACCACTTGGAGGACTCTCCGGGATGACCTGCCGGGCATGCTGGAACCACCTCTCAGACGCGCCAGAACCATGTGGCAGACAGTACGCAATCACCTGTTGGGCATGTGGAACCACCTCAGAGACGTACCAGAACCACCTGCCGGACACGCCAAAATCACCTGCCGGCTACACCAGAACCACTTGGCGGACACTCCGGAATCAGCTGCCGGGCATGTCAGCACAACCTCTCAGAAGTGCCAGAAGCACGTGCCGGACAGGCCGGAACCATCTCCCGGACAGACTGGAACCACAGGAAACACTCGCCGGAACCACCTGCTTGACTCACCGGTCCCACCTGCAGGACACACCAAAATCACCTGCCCGCTACACCAGAACCACTTGGGGCACAAGCCGGAATCACGTGTAGGGCATGCCGGCACAACCTCACAGACGTGCCAGAACCTCCTGCCTGACACCTCAGAACCACCTGCCAGACAGACTGCAACCACCTGCCGGACACGCGGGAACCACCGCCTCGACCCGCCGGAACCCGTGCCAGACATGGAAAATCACCTGCCGGCTACACCAGAACCACTTGGCAAACACTCCGAAATCACCTACCGGGCATGCCGGAACGACCTCTCAGACATGCCAGAACCACGTGCCAATGACACCGGAAGCACCTGCCGAGCATGCCGGAACCACCTGCTCGACTCGCCAGAACCACCTGCCAGTCATGCAAAAATCACCTGCCGGCTTCGCCACAACCAGTTGGTGAACACTTCCCCATCACCTGCCGGGCTTGCTGGAACCACCTGCCGGTCATGTCAAAATCACCTGCCAACTACGCCAGAACCACTTGTCGACACTGCGGAAACACGTGTCGGGCCGGCCAGAACTACATCTCAGACGTGCCAGAACCTTGTGCGTGTGATGCCGGAACCACACCCCGAACAGACGGAGACCACCTGCCAGACCCGCCTGAACCACCTGCCGAGCACGCCGGAGCCACCTGTTCGACTCACCGGAAGCACCTGCCAGACAGGCCAAAATCAACAGCTGGCTATGCGAGAACCATCTGGCGGACAGTCCGGAATCACCTGCCGGGCATGCAGGAACCACCTCTCAGATGTAACGGAACCACGAGCCGGACACGCTGGAACCATGTCCTGGACAGACTGGAACCACCTGCCGAGCACTCCGGAACCACCTGCTCGACTCGCACGACCCACGTGCTGGACACGCCAAAATGAACTTTCGGCTACACCAGAACCACTTACCGGACACTCCAGAATCACCTGCCTGGCATGCCAGAACCACCTCTCACACGTTCCAGAAGCATGTGCCGGACATGTGGGAACGACCTATCGGACAGAACGGAACCACCTGCCAGACACGCCGGAACCACCTGCTGAACACGCCACAGCCACCTGCTCGACTCGCCGGATCCACCGGCCGGACAGGCCAATATCAACTGCTGGCTATGCCAGAACCACCTGGGGGACAGTCCGGAATCACCTGCCAGCCATGGCGGAACCACCTCTCAGACGTACAAGAACCACGTGCCGGACAAGCTGGAAACACTTACTGGACAGACTGGAACCACCTGCCGGCCACGCCTGAACCACCTGCCGAGCACGATGGAACCACCTGCCGGACACGCCAAAATCAGCTGCGGGCTACACCAGAAGCACTTGGAGAACTCTCCGGGATGACCTGCCGGGCATGCTGGAACCACCTCTCAGACGTCCCAGAAGCACGTGGCGGACAGCCCAGCACCACCTGCCGGACAGACCGCAACCACCTGCCGGACAGGCCGGAACCAGTGGCTCGACCCGCCGGAACCACCGCCGGACATGCAAAATCACCTGCCGGCTACGCCAGAACCACTTGGCGAACCCTCTGGAATCACCTGCCGGGCATGCCGGAACCACCTCTCAGACATGCCAGAACCACGTGCCAATGACCCTGGAAGCACCTGCCGAGCACGCCGGAACCACCTGCTCGACTCGCCAGAACCACCTGCCGGACACCCCAAAATCACCTGCCGGCTACGCCACAACCTCTCGGCAGGCACTCCGGTATCAGCTGCCGGGCATGCCGGAACCACTTCTCAGAGGTGCCAGAACCACATGCCGGAGAGACTGGAAGCAACTGCCGAACTCGCCGGAAATACCTGCTGGACATGCCGGAACCAGCTGCCTGACAGTCCAAAATCATATGCCGGCTATGCCAAAACCACTTGGTGGACAATCCAGAATCACCTGGAGGGCATGCCGGAACCACGTCATGGACAGACTGCAAACACCTGCCGGACACGGCAGAACCACCTTCTCGACTCGCCATAACCACCTGCCGGACACGCCAAAATCACCTGCCGGCTACGCCACAACCACTCGGCAGAGACTCCTGAACCACCTCCAGGACTGACCGGAATCACCTGCTGGACACGCCGGAACCACCTGTTCGACTCGCCAGAACCACCTGCCGGACACGCCAAAATCACCTGCCGGCTACGCCAGAACCACTCGGCAGAGACTCCGGAACCACCTCCAGGACAGACCGGAATCACCTGCCGGACACGCCGGGACCACCTGCTTGACTCGCCAGAACCACCTGCCGGACACGCCAAAATCACCAGCCGGCTACTCCACAACCACTTGTCGGACATTCCAGAATCACCTGCCGGGCATGTTGGAACCACCTCTCAGAGGTGCCACAACAACATGCTGGAGACTGCGGAAGCACCTGCTGAGAAGGCCGGAAGTTCCTGATCCACTCCACAGAACCACCTGCTGGACACGCCAAAATCACCTGCCGGCTACGCCACAACCAGTTGGTGAACACTTCGGAATCAACTGCCGGGCTTGCTGGAAGCACCTGCCGGTCACGCCAATATCACCTGCCAGCTACGCCAGAACCGCTTGGCGGACACTGCGGAAACACCTGTCGGGCCTGCCAGAACCACATCTCAGACGTGCCAGAACCATGTGCCCGAGATGCCGGAACCACACCCCGAACAGACTGAAACCACCTGCCAGACCCGCCTGAACCACCTGCCGAGCACACTGGAACCACCTGCTCGACTCGCCGGAACCACCTACCTGACACGCAAAAACCACCGGCCGGGTATGCCAGAACCACTTGGTGGTCACTCCGGAATCATCTGCCAGACATGCCAGAAGCAGCTCTCAGACACACCAGAACCACATGCTGGACACGCCGGAAGCACCTGCTGAGCATGCCTGAGCCACCTGCTCGACTCGCAAGAAACACCTGCCAGACACGCCAAAATCACCTGCCGAGTACGCCAGAACCACTTGGCGGACACTCCGGAATCACAGGTCGGGCATGCCGGAACCACCTCTCAGACTTGCCAGAACCGTGTTCCGGACACGCCGGTACCACCTGCCGAGTATGCCGGAACCACCTGATCCACTCCCGAGGACCACCTGCTGGACACGCCAAAATCACCTGCTGGCTACGCCAGAACCACTCGGCAGACACTCCGGAATAACCTGCCGGGCATGCCGGAACCACCTCTTAGACATGCCAGAAGGACGTGTCGGACACGCCGGAAACACCTACCGGACAGCCCTGAACCACCTGCCAGACATCCCGGAACCACCTGCCGAGCACGCCGGAGCCGCCTGCTCGATAGGCCGGAACCACCTGCCAGACAGGCCAAAATCAACAGCTGGCTATGCTAGAAACACCTGGCGGACAGTCCAAAATCACCTGCCTGGCATGCAGGAACCACCTCTCAGACGTAACAGAACCACGTTCCGGACACGCTCGAACCACATCCTGGACAGACTGGAACCACCTGCCGAGCTCGCCGGAACCACCTGCTCGACTGGCAGGACAATCGTGCCAGACACGCCAAAAGGAACTGCCGCCTGCACCAGAACCACTTAACCGACACTCCAGAATCGCCTGCCTGGCATGCCAGAACCACCTCTCAGATGTGCCAGAAGCACGTGCCGGACATGCCGGAATGACCTACGGGACAGACCGGAACCACCTGCCTGACATGCCGGAACCACCTGCCGAGCACGCCAGAGCCACCTGCTCCCCTTGCCGGAACCACCTGCCAGACAGGCCAAAATCAACAGCTGGCTGTGCGAGAACCACCTGGGAGACAGTCCGGAATCACCTGCCAGACATGGCGGAACCACATCTCAGACGTAGCAGAACCACGTGCCGGACAATCTGGAAACACGTACTGGACAGACTGGAACCACCTGCCGGCCACGCCTGAACCACCTGCCGAGCACGACAGAACCACCTGCCGGACACGCCAAAATCACCTGCGGGCTACTCCACAACCACTTGGAGGACTCTCCGGGATGACCTGCCGGGCATGCTGGAACCACCTCTCAGACGCGCCAGAACCATGTGGCAGAGAGTCCGGAATCACCTGTTAGGCATGTGGAACCACCTCTGAGACGTACCAGAACCACCTGCCGGACACGCCAAAATCACCTGCCGGCTACGCCAGAACTACTTGGCGGAGACTCTGGAATCACCTGCCAGGCATGCCAGCACAACCTCTCAGAGGTGCCAGAAGCATGTGCCGGACAGGCCAGAACCATCTCCCGGACAGACTGGAACCACAGGAAACACTCGCCGGAACCACCTGCTTGACTCACCGGTCCCAATTGCAGGACACACCAAAATCACCTGCCCTCTACACCAGAACCAATTGGGGCACAAGCCAGAATCACGTGAAGGGCATGCCGGCACAATCTCACAGAAGTGCCAGAACCTCGTGCCGGACACCCCAGGACACCCTGCCGGACAGACCGGAACCACCTGCCGGACACGCCGGAACCACCGGCGCGACTCACCGGAACCACCCCCGGACATGCAAAATCACCTGCCGGCTACGCAAGAAACACTTGGCGAACACACCGGAATCACCTGCCGGGCATGTCGGAAGCACCTTTCAGACATGTCAGAACCACGTGCCAAGGACACCAGAAGCACCTGCCGAGCACGCCGGAACCACCTGCTCGACTCGCCAGAACCACCTGCCGCACACGCCAAAATCACCTGCTGGCTACGCTAGAACCACTCGGCAGACACTCCGGAATAAGCTGCCGGGCATGCCGGAACCACCTCTTAGACATGCCAGAAGGACGTGTCGGACACGCCGGAAACACCTACCGGACAGAACGGAACCACCTGCCAGACATCCTGGAACCACTTGCCGAGCACGCCGGAGCCGCCTGCTCGATAGGCCGGAACCACATGCCAGACAGGCCAAAATCAACAGCTGGCTATGCTAGAACCACCTGGCGGACAGTCCAAAATCACCTGCCTGGCATGCAGGAACCACCTCTCAGACGTAACAGAACCACGTTCCGGACACGCTGGAACCACATCCTGGACAGACTGGAACCACCTGCCGAGCTCGCCGGAACCACCTGCATGACTGGCAGGACAATAGTGTAGGACTCGCCAAAAGCAACTGCCGGCTACACCAGAACCACTTAACCGACACTCCAGAATCACCTGCCTGGCATGCCAGAACCACCTCTCAGACGTGCCAGAATCACGTGCCGAACATGCCGGGACGACCTACGGGACAGACCGGAACCACCTGCCTGACATGCCGGAACCACCTGCCGAGCACGCCAGAGCCACCTGCTCCCCTTGCCGGAACCAACTGCCAGACAGGCCAAAATCAACAGCTGGCTGTGCGAGAACCACCTGGGGGACAGTCCGGAATCACCTGCCAGCCATGGCGGAACCACCTCTCAGACGTACCAGAATCACGTGCCGGACAATCTGGAAACACGTACTGGACAGACTGGAACCACCTGCCGGCCAAGCCTGAACCACCTGCCGAGCACGACGGAACGACCGGCCGGACACGCCAAAATCACCTGCCGGCTACGCCACAACCAGTTGGTGAACACTTCGGAATCACCTGCCGCGCTTGCCGGAAACACCTGCCGGTCACGCCAAAATCACCTGCCGGCTACGCCAGAACCACTCGGCAGAGACTCCAGAACCACCTCCAGGACAGACCGGAATCACCTGCCGGACATGCCGGAACCACCTCTCAGACATGCCAGAACCACGTGCCAATGACCCCGGAAGCACCTGCAGAGCACGCCGGAACCACCTGCTTGACTCGCCAGAACCACCTGCCGGACACGCCAAAATCACCTGCCGGCTACGCCAGAACCACTCGGCAGAGACTCCGGAACCACCTCCAGGACAGTCCGGAATCACCTGCCAGACACGCCGGGACCACCTGCTTGACTCGCCAGAACCACCTGCCGGACACGCCAAAATCACCAGCCGGCTACTCCACAACCACTTGTCGAACACTCCAGAATCACCTGCCGGGCATGTTGGAACCACCTCTCAGAGGTGCCACAACAACATGCTGGAGACCGGGGAAGCACCTGCTGAGAATGCCGGAAGTTCCTGATCCACTCCACAGAACCACCTGCTGGACACGCCAAAATCACCTGCCGGCTACGGCACAACCAGTTGGTGAACACTTCGGAATCAACTGCCGGGCTTGCTGGAAGCACCTGCCGGTCACGCCAATATCACCTGCCAGCTACGCCAGAACCGCTTGGCCGACAGTCCGGAAACACCTGTCGGGCCTGCCAGAACCACATCTCAGACGTGCCAGAACCTCGTGCCGGACACCCCAGAACACCCTGCCGGACAGACCGGAACCACCTTCCGGACACGCCGGAACCACCAGCGCGACTCGCCGGAACAACCCCGGACATGCAAAATCACCTGCCGGCTACGCCAGAAACTCTTGGCGAACACACCGGAATCACCTGCCGGGCATGTCGGAAGCACCTCTCAGACATGTCAGAACCACGTGCCAAGGACACCGGAAGCACCTGCCGAGCACGCCGGAACCACCTGCTCGACTCGCCAGAACCACCTGCCGCACACGCCAAAATCACCTGCCAGGTATTCCAGAACCACTTTGTGGACACTCCGAAATCATCTTCTGGACATGCCAGAACCAGCTCTCAGACACACCAGAACCACATGCCGGACACGCCGGAACCACCTGCCGAGCACGCCAGAGCCACCTGCTCCCCTTGACGGAACCACCTGCCAGACAGGCCAAAATCAACAGCTGGCTGTGCGAGAACCACCTGGGGGACAGTCCGGAATCACCTGCCAGCCATGGCGGAACCACCTCTCACACGTACAAGAAGCACCTGCCGGACAATCTGGAAACACGTACTGGACAGACTGGAACCACCTGCCGGCCACGCCTGAACCACCTGCCGAGCACGACGGAACCACCTGCCGGACACGCCAAAATCACCTGCGGGCTACTCCACAACCACTTGGAGGACTCTCCGGGATGACCTGCCGGGCATGCTGGAACCACCTCTCAGACGCGCCAGAACCATGTGGCAGACAGTACGCAATCACCTGTTGGGCATGTGGAACCACCTCAGAGACGTACCAGAACCACCTGCCGGACACGCCAAAATCACCTGCCGGCTACACCAGAACCACTTGGCGGACACTCCGGAATCAGCTGCCGGGCATGTCAGCACAACCTCTCAGAAGTGCCAGAAGCACGTGCCGGACAGGCCGGAACCATCTCCCGGACAGACTGGAACCACAGGAAACACTCGCCGGAACCACCTGCTTGACTCACCGGTCCCACCTGCAGGACACACCAAAATCACCTGCCCGCTACACCAGAACCACTTGGGGCACAAGCCGGAATCACGTGTAGGGCATGCCGGCACAACCTCACAGACGTGCCAGAACCTCCTGCCTGACACCTCAGAACCACCTGCCAGACAGACTGCAACCACCTGCCGGACACGCGGGAACCACCGCCTCGACCCGCCGGAACCCGTGCCAGACATGGAAAATCACCTGCCGGCTACACCAGAACCACTTGGCAAACACTCCGAAATCACCTACCGGGCATGCCGGAACGACCTCTCAGACATGCCAGAACCACGTGCCAATGACACCGGAAGCACCTGCCGAGCATGCCGGAACCACCTGCTCGACTCGCCAGAACCACCTGCCAGTCATGCAAAAATCACCTGCCGGCTTCGCCACAACCAGTTGGTGAACACTTCCCCATCACCTGCCGGGCTTGCTGGAACCACCTGCCGGTCATGTCAAAATCACCTGCCAACTACGCCAGAACCACTTGTCGACACTGCGGAAACACGTGTCGGGCCGGCCAGAACTACATCTCAGACGTGCCAGAACCTTGTGCGTGTGATGCCGGAACCACACCCCGAACAGACGGAGACCACCTGCCAGACCCGCCTGAACCACCTGCCGAGCACGCCGGAGCCACCTGTTCGACTCACCGGAAGCACCTGCCAGACAGGCCAAAATCAACAGCTGGCTATGCGAGAACCATCTGGCGGACAGTCCGGAATCACCTGCCGGGCATGCAGGAACCACCTCTCAGATGTAACGGAACCACGAGCCGGACACGCTGGAACCATGTCCTGGACAGACTGGAACCACCTGCCGAGCACTCCGGAACCACCTGCTCGACTCGCACGACCCACGTGCTGGACACGCCAAAATGAACTTTCGGCTACACCAGAACCACTTACCGGACACTCCAGAATCACCTGCCTGGCATGCCAGAACCACCTCTCACACGTTCCAGAAGCATGTGCCGGACATGTGGGAACGACCTATCGGACAGAACGGAACCACCTGCCAGACACGCCGGAACCACCTGCTGAACACGCCACAGCCACCTGCTCGACTCGCCGGATCCACCGGCCGGACAGGCCAATATCAACTGCTGGCTATGCCAGAACCACCTGGGGGACAGTCCGGAATCACCTGCCAGCCATGGCGGAACCACCTCTCAGACGTACAAGAACCACGTGCCGGACAAGCTGGAAACACTTACTGGACAGACTGGAACCACCTGCCGGCCACGCCTGAACCACCTGCCGAGCACGATGGAACCACCTGCCGGACACGCCAAAATCAGCTGCGGGCTACACCAGAAGCAATTGGAGAACTCTCCGGGATGACCTGCCGGGCATGCTGGAACCACCTCTCAGACGTCCCAGAAGCACGTGGCAGACAGCCCAGCACCACCTGCCGGACAGACCGCAACCACCTGCCGGACAGGCCGGAACCAGTGGCTCGACCCGCCGGAACCACCGCCGGACATGCAAAATCACCTGCCGGCTACGCCAGAACCACTTGGCGAACCCTCTGGAATCACCTGCCGGGCATGCCGGAACCACCTCTCAGACATGCCAGAACCACGTGCCAATGACCCCGGAAGCACCTGCCGAGCACGCCGGAACCACCTGCTCGACTCGCCAGAACCACCTGCCGGACACGCCAAAATCACCTGCTGGCTACGCCACAACCACTTGGCAGACACTCCGGTATCAGCTGCCGGGCATGCCGGAACCACCTCTCAGAGGTGCCAGAACCACATGCCGGAGAGACTGGAAGCAACTGCCGAACTCGCCGGAAACACCTGCTGGACATGCCGGAACCACCTGCCTGACAGTCCAAAATCATATGCCGGCTATGCCAAAACCACTTGGTGGACACTCCAGAATCACCTGGAGGGCATGCCGGAACCACGTCATGGACAGACTGCAAACACCTGTCGGACACGCCGGAAGCACCTGCTCGACTCGCCAGAACCACCTGCCGGACACGCCAAAATCACCTGCAGGTACGCCACAACCACTGGGCAGAGACTCCGGAACCACCTCCAGGACAGACCGGAACCACCTGCCGGACACGCCAAAATCACCTGCCGGCTACGCCACAACCAGTTGGTGAACACTTCGGAATCACCTGCCGCGCTTGCCGGAACCACCACCGGTCACGCCAAAATCACCTGCCGGCTATGCCAGAACCACTCGGCAGAGACTCCGGAACCACCTCCAGGACAGACCGGAATCACCTGCAGGACACGCCGGGACCACCTGCTTGACTCGCCAGAACCACCTGACGGACACGCCAAAATCACCAGCCGGCTACTCCACAACCACTTGTCGGACACTCCAGGATCACCTGCCGGGCATATTGGAACCACCTCTCAGAGGTGCCACAACAACATGCTGGAGACCGCGGAAGCACCTGCTGAGAATGCCGGAAGTTCCTGATCCACTCCACAGAACCACCTGCTGGACATGCCAAAATCACCTACCGGCTACGCCACAACCAGTTGGTGCACACTTCGGAATCAACTGCCAGGCTTGCTGGAAGCACCTGCCGGTCACCGCAATATCACCTGCCAGCTAAGCCAGAACCACTTGGCGGACACACCGGAACCACCTGCCGGACACGCGGGAACCACTGGCTCGACCCGCCGGAACCACTGCCACACATGCAAAATCACCTGCCGGCTACACTAGAACCACTTGGCAAACACTCCGGAATCACCTGCCGGGCATGCCCGAACCACCTCTCAGACATGCCAGAACCACGTGCCAATGACACCAGAAGCACATGCCGAGCATGCCGGAACCACCTGCTCGACTCGCCAGAACCACCTGCCAGTCATGCAAAAATCACCTGCCGGCTTCGCCACAACCAGTTGGTGAACACTTCCCCATCACCTGCCGGGCTTGCTGGAACCACCTGCCGGTCATGGCAAAATCACCTGCCAACTGCGCCAGAACCACTTGTCGACACTGCGGAAACACCTGTCGGGCCGGCCAGAACTACATCTCAGACGTGCCAGAACCTTGTGCGTGTGATGTGGGAACCACACCCCGAACAGACGGAGACCACCTGCCCGACCCGCCTGAACCACCTGCCGAGCACGCCGGAGCCACCTGTTCGACTCACCAGAAGCACCTGCCAGACAGGCCAAAATCAAAAGCTGGCTATGCGAGAAGCATCTGGCGGACAGTCCGGAATCACCTACCGGGCATGCAGGAACCATCTCTCAGATGTAACGGAACCACGAGCCGGACACGCTGGAACCACGTCCTGGACAGACTGGAACCACCTGCCGAGCACTCCAGAACCACCTGCACGACTCGCACGACCCACGTGCTGGACACGCCAAAATGAACTTTCAGCTACACCAGAACCACTTACCCGACACTCCAGAATCACCTGCCTGGCATGCCAGAACCACCTCTCACACGTTCCAGAAGCACGTGCCGGACATGCCGGAACGACCTATCGGACAGAACGGAACCACCTGCCAGACACGCCGGAACCACCTGCTGAACACGCCACAGCCACCAGCTCGACTCGCCGGATCCACCGGCCGGACAGACCAATATCAACTGCTGGCTATGCCAGAACCACCTGGGGGACAGTCCGGAATCACCTGCCAGCCATGGCGGAACCACCTTTCAGACGTACAAGAACCACGTGCCGGACAAGCTGGAAACACTTACTGGACAGACTGGAACCACCTGCCGGCCACGCCTGAACCACCTGCCGAGCACGATGGAACCACCTGCCGGACATGCCAAAATCACCTGCGGGCTACACCAGAACCACTTGGAGAACTCTCCGGGATGACATGCCGGGCATGCTGGAACCACCTCTCAAACGTACCAGAAGCACGTGGCGGACACCCCAGCACCACCTGCCGGACAGACCGCAACCACCTGCCGGACACGCCGGAACCACTTGGCGAACACTCCGGAATCACCTGCCGGGCATGCCGGAACCACCTCTCAGACATGCCAGAACCATGTGCCAATGACCCCGGAAGCACCTGCCGAGCACGCCGGAACCACCTGCTCGACTCGCCAGAACCACCAGCCGGACACGCCAAAGTCACCTGCCGGCTACGCCACAACCACTCGGCAGACACTCCGGTATCAGCTGCCGGGCATGCCTGAACCACCTCTCAGAGGTGCCGGAACCACATGCTGGAGAGACTGGAAGCAACTGCCGAACTCGCCGGAAACACCTGCTGGACATGCCGGAACCACCTGCCTGACAGTCCAAAATCATATGCCGGCTATGCCAAAACCACTTGGTGGACACTCCAGAATCACCTGGAGGGCATGCCGGAACCACGTCATGGACAGACTGCAAACACTTGCCGGACACGCCAGAACCACCTTCTCGACTCGCCAGAACCACCTGCCGGACACGCCAAAATCACCTTCCGGCTACGCCACAACCACTGGGCAGAGACTCCGGAACCACCTCCAGGACAGACCGGAATCACCTGCCGGACACGCCGGCACCACCTGCTCGACTCGCCAGAACCACCTGCCGCACACGCCAAAATCACCTGCCAGGTATGCCAGAACCACTTTGTGGACACTCCGAAATCATCTCCGGATATGCCAGAACCAGCTCTCAGACACACCAGAACCACATGCCGGACACGCCGGAAGCACCTGCTGAGCATGCCTGAGCCACCTGCTCGACTCGCAAGAAACACCTGCCGGACACGCCAAAATCACCTGCCGGCTACCCCACAACCACTGGGCAGACACTCCGGTATCATCTTACGGTCATGCCGGAACCACCTCTCAGAGGTGCCAGAACCACATGCCGGAGAGACTGGAAGCAACCGCCGAACTCGCCGGAAACACCTGCTGGACATGCAGGAACCACCTGAATGACAGTCCAAAATCATATGCCGTCTATGCCAAAACCACTTGGTGGACAATCCAGAATCACCTGGAGGGCATGCCGGAACCACGTCATGGACAGACTGCAAACAACTGCCGGACACGCCGGAACCACCTGCTCGACTCGCCAGAACCACCTGCCGATCACGCAAAAATCACCTGCCGGCTACGCCACAACCAGTTGCTGAACACTTTGGAATCACCTGCCAGGCTTGCTGGAACCACCTGCCAGTCATGCCAAAATCACCTGCCAACTACGCCAGAACCGCTTGACGGACACTGCGGAAACACCTGTCGGGCCGGCTGGAACCACATCTCAGACGTGCCAGAAACGTGTTCATGAGATGCTGGAACCACACCCCGAACAGACGGATGCCACCTGCCAGAACCGCCTGAACCACCTGCTGAGCACGCTGGAACCACCTGCTCGACTCACCGGTACCACCTTCCTGACACGCCAAAATCACCTGCTGGGTATGCCAGAACCACTTTGCGGACACTCCGGAATCATCTGCCGGACATGCCGGAACCAGCTCTCAGACACACCAGAACCAAGTGCCGGAGACGCCGGAAGCACCTGCCGAGCATGCCGGAGCCCCCTGCTCGACTCGCCAGGAACACCTGCCGGACACGGCAAAATCACCTGCCGGGTACGCCAGAACCACCTGGCGGACACTACGGAATCACCTGCCGCGCATGCCGGAACCACCTCTCAGACGTGCCGGAAGCACGTGCCAGACACGCCGGAAACACCTACCGGACAGACCGGAACCACCTGCCAAGAACGCCGGAGCCACCTGTTCGACTCGCTGGAACCACCTGCCGGACAGGCCAATATCAACTGCTGGCTATGCCAGAACCACCTGGGGGACAGTCCGGGATCACCTGCCAGCCATGGCGGAACCACCTCTCAGACGTACCAGAACCACCTGCCGGAGAAGCTGGAAACACGTCCTGGACAGACTGGAACCACGTGACGGCCATGCCTGAACCACCTGCCGAGCACGGCGGAACCACCTGCCGGACACGCCAAAATCGCCTGCGGGCTATGCCAGAACCACTTGGACGACTCTCCGAAATGACCTGCCGGGCATGTTGGAACCACCTCTCAGACGTGCCAGAAGCACGTGGCGGACATTCCGGAATCACCTGTTGGGCATACGCAACCACCTCTGAGACGTACCAGAACCACGTGCCATGCATGCCGGAACCACCTACCGGACAGACCGGAATCAACTTTTGGGCATGCCGGAACCACCAGTCAGATGTGCCAGAAACACATGCCGGAGACGCTGGAAGCACCTGCCGAGCACGTCGCACCACCTGCTCAACTTGCCTGAACCACCTGCCGGACACGCCAAAATCACCTGCCCGCTACACCAGCACCACTTCGGGGACAAGCCGGAATCACGTGAGGGGCATGCCGGCACAGCCTCTCAGACTGAACCTCGTGCCGGACACCACAGAACCACCTGCCGCACAGACCGGAACCACCTGCCGGACACGCCGGAACCACCGGCTCGACCCGCCGGAACGACCGCTGGACATGCAAAATCACCTGCCGGCTACGCCGGAAACACTTGGCGAACACTCCGGAATCACCTGCCGGGCATGCCGGAACCACCTCTCAGATATGCCAGAACCACGTGCCAATGACCCCGGAAGCACCTGCCGAGCACGCCGGAACCACCTGCTCGACTCGCCAGAACCACCTGCCGGACACGCCAAAATCACCTGCCGGCTACGCCACAACCAGTTGGGGAACACTTCGGAATCACCTGCCGGGCTTGCTGGAACCACCTGCCGGTCATGCCAAAATCACCTGCCAACTACGCCAGTACCACTTGGCGGACACTGTGGAAACACCTGTCGGGCCGGCCGGAACCACATCTCAGACGTGCCAGAACCATGTGCATGCGATGCTGGAACCACACCCCAAACAGACGGAAAGCACCTGCCAGCCCCGTATGAACAACCTGCCGAGCACGCCGGAGCCACCTGCTCGACTCGCCGGAACCACCTACCTGACATGCCCAAATCACCAGATGGGTATGCCAGAACCACTTGGCGGACACTCCGGAATCATCTGCCGGACATGCCGGAACCAGCTCTCAGACACACCAGAACCAAGTGCCGGAGACGCCGGAAGCACCTGCCGAGCATGCCGGAGCCACCTGCTCGACTCGCCAGAAACACCTGCCGGACACGCCAAAATCAACTGCCGGGTACGCCAGAACCACCTGGCGGACACTCCGAAATCACCTGTCACGCATGCCGGAACCACCTCTCAGACGTGCCTGAAGCACGTGCCGGACACGCCGGAATCACCTACCGGACAGACCGGAACCACCGGCCGAGCACGCCGGAGCCACCTGTTCGACTCGCTGGAACCACCTGCCGGACAGGCCAATATTAACTGCTGGCTATGCCAGAACCACCTGGGGGACGGTCCGGAATCGCCTGCCAGCCATGGCGGAACCACCTCTCACACGTACCAGAACCACCTGCCGGAGAAGCTGGAAACACGTCCTGGACAGTCTGGAACCACCTGCCGGCCAAGCCTGAACCACCTGCCAAGCACAACGGAACAACCGGCTAGACACGCCAAAATCACCTGCGTGTTATGCCAGAACCACTTGGAGTACTCTCTTGGATGACCTGACGGGCATGCCAGAACCACCTCTCAGACGTGCCAGAACCATGTGGCGGACAGTCCGGAATCACCTGTTGGGCATGCGCAACCACCTCTGAGACGTACCAGGACCACATGCCGTGCAGGCTGGAACCACCTACCGGACAGACCGGAATCACCTTTCGGGCATGCCGGAACCACCTGTCAGATGTGCCAGAAACACGTGCCGGAGACGCCGGAAGCACCTGCCAAGCACGTTGGAACCACCTGCTCAACTCGCCTGAACCACCTGACTGACATGCCAAAATCACCTGCCGACTATGCCAGAACCACTTGGCGAACACTCTGGAATCACTTGCCGGGCATGCAGGAACCACCTCTCAGACATGCCAGAACCCCATGCCAATGACCCCGGAAGCAGCAGCCGAGCACGCCGGAACCACCTGCTCGACTCGCCAGAACCACCTGCCGATCACGCAAAAATCACCTGCCGGCTACGCCACAACCAGTTGGTGAACACTTTGGAATCACTTGCCAGGCTTGCTGGAACCACCTGCCAGTCATGCCAAAATCACCTGCCAACTACGTCAGAACCGCTTGGCGGACACTGCGGAAACACCTGTCGGGCCGGCTGGAACCACATCTTAGACGTGCCAGAAACGTGTTCATGAGATGCTGGAACCACACCCCGAACAGACGGATACCACCTGCCAGAACCGCCTGAACCACCTGCTGAGCAAGCCAGAACCACCTGCTCGACTCACCGGTACCACCTCCCTGACACGCCAAAATCACATGCTGGGTATGCCAGAACCACTTGGCGGACACTCCGGAATCATCTGCCGGACATGCCGGAACCAGCTCTCAGACACACCAGAACCAAGTGCCGGACACGCCGGAAGCACCTGCCGAGCATGCCGGAGCCACCTGCTCGACTCGCAAGAAACACCTGCCGGACACGCCAAAATCACCTGCCGAGTACGCCAGAACCACTTGGCGGACACTCCGGAATCACAGGTCGGGCATGCCGGAACCACCTCTCAGACTTGCCAGAACCATGTTCCGGACACGCCGGTACCACCTGCCGAGTATGCCGGAACCACCTGATCCACTCCCGAGGACCACCTGCTGGACACGCCAGAATCACCTGCTGGCTACGCCAGAACCACTCGACAGACACTCCGGAATAACCTGCCGGGCATGCCGGAACCACCTCTTAGACATGCCAGAAGGACGTGTCGGACACGCCGGAAACACCTACCGGACAGACCGGAACCACCTGCCAGACATCCCGGAACCACTTGCCGAGCACGCCGGAGCCGCCTGCTCGATAGGCCGGAACCACCTGCCAGACAGGCCAAAATCAACAGCTGGCTATGCTAGAAACACCTGGCGGACAGTCCAAAATCACCTGCCTGGCATGCAGGAACCACCTCTCAGACGTAACAGAACCACGTTCTGGACACGCTGGAACCACATCCTGGACAGACTGGAACCACCTGCCGAGCTCACCGGAACCACCTGCTCGACTGGCAGGACAATCGTGCCGGACACGCCAAAAGGAACTGCCGGCTACACCAGAACCACTTAACTGACACTCCAGAATCACCTGCCTGGCATGCCAGAACCACCTCTCAGACGTGCCAGAAGCACGTGCCGGACATGCCGGAACGACCTACGGGACAGACCGGAACCACCTGCCTGACATGCCGGAACCACCTGCCGAGCACGCCAGAGCCACCTGCTCCCCTTGCCGGAACCACCTGCCAGACAGGCCAAAATCAACAGCTGGCTATGCGAGAACCACCTGGGGGACAGTCCGGAATCACCTGCCAGCCATGGCGGAACCACCTCTCAGACGTACCAGAACCACGTGCCGGACAATCTGGAAACACGTACTGGACAGACTGGAACCACCTGCCGGCCACGCCTGAACCACCTGCCGAGCACGACGGAACCACCTGCCGGACACGCCAAAATCACCTGCGGGCTACTCCACAACCACTTGGAGGACTCTCCGGGATGACCAGCCGGGCATGCTGGAACCACCTCTCAGACGTGCCAGAACCATGTGGCAGACAGTCCGGAATCACCTGTTGGGCATGTGGAACCACCTCAGAGACGTACCAGAACCACCTTCCGGACACGCCAAAATCACCTGCCGGCTACGCCAGAACCACTTGGCGGACACTCCGGAATCACCTGCCGGGCATGCCAGCACAACCTCTCAGAAGTGCCAGAAGCACGTGCCGGACTGGCCGGAACCATCTCCCGGACAGACTGGAACCACAGGAAACACTCGCCAGAACCACCGCTTGACTCACCGGTCCCACCTGCAGGACACACCAAAATCACCTGCCCGCTACACCAGAACCACTTGGGGCACAAGCCGGAATCACGTGAAGGGCATGCCGGCACAACCTCACAGACGTGCCAGAACCTCCTGCCGGACACCTCAGAACCACCTGCCAGACAGACTGCAACCACCTGCCGGACACGCGGGAACCACCGGCTCGACCCGCCGGAACCACTGCCAGACATGCAAAATCACCTGCCGGCTACACCAGAACCACTTGGAAAACACTCCGGAATCACCTCCCGGGCATGCCGGAACCACCTCTCAGACATGCCAGAACCACGTGCCAATGACACCAGAAGCACCTGCCGAGCATGCCGGAACCACCTGCTCGACTCGCCAGAACCACCTGCCAGTCATGCAAAAATCACCTGCCGGCTTCGCCACAACCAGTTGGTGAACACTTCCCCATCACCTGCCGGGCTTGCTGGAACCACCTGCCGGTCATGTCAAAATCACCTGCCAACTACGCCAGAACCACTTGTCGACACTGCGGAAACACCTGTCGGGCCGGCCAGAACTACATCTCAGACGTGCCAGAACCTTGTGCGTGTGATGCCGGAACCACACCCCGAACAGACGGAGACCACCTGCCAGACCCGCCTGAACCACCTGCCGAGCACGCCAGAGCCACCTGTTCGACTCACCGGAAGCAGCTGCCAGACAGGCCAAAATCAACAGCTGGCTATGCGAGAACCATCTGGCGGACAGTCCGGAATCACCTCCCGGGCATGCAGGAACCACCTCTCAGATGTAACGGAACCACGAGCCGGACACGCAGGAACCACGTCCTGGACAGACTGGAACCACCTGCCGAGCACTCCGGAACCACCTGCTCGATTCGCACGACCCACGTGCTGGACACGCCAAAATGAACTTTCGGCTACACCAGAACCACTTACCCGACACTCCAGAATCACCTGCCTGGCATGCCAGAACCACCTCTCACACGTTCCAGAAGCACGTGGCGGACATGCCGGAACGACCTATCGGACAGAACGGAACCACCTGCCAGACACGCCGGAACCACCTGCTGAACACGCCAAAGCCACCTGCTCGACTCGCCGGATCCACCGGCAGGACAGGCCAATATCAACTGCTGGCTATGCCAGAACCACCTGGGGGACAGTCTGGAATCACCTGCCAGCCATGGCGGAACCACCTCTCAGACGTACAAGAACCACGTGCCGGACAAGCTGGAAACACTTACTGGACAGACTGGAACCACCTGCCGGCCACGCCTGAACCACCTGCCGAGCACGATGGAACCACCTGCCGGACACGCCAAAATCACATGTGGGCTACACCAGGAACACTTGGAGAACTCTCCGGGATGACCTGCCGGGCATGCTGGAACCACCTCTCAGACGTACCAGAAGCACGTTGCGGACACCCCAGCACCACCTGCCGGACAGAGCGCAACCACCTGCCGGACAGGCCGGAACCACCGGCTCGACCCGTCGGAACCACCGCCGGACATGCAAAATCACCTGCCGGCTACGCCAGAACCACTTGGCGAACACTCCGGAATCACCTGCCGGGCATGCCGGAACCACCTCTCAGACATGCCAGAACCATGTGCCAATGACCCCGGAAGCACCTGCCGAGCACGCAGGAGCCACCTGCTCGACTCGCCAGAACCACCTGCCGGACACGCCAAAATCACCTGCCGGCTACGCCACAACCACTCGGCAGACACTCCGGTATCAGCTGCCGGGCATGCCGGAACCACCTCTCAGAGTTGCCAGTACCACATGACAGAGAGACTGGAAGCAACTGCCGAACTCGCCGGAAACACCTGCTGGACATGCCAGAACCACCTGCCTGACAGTCCAAAATCATATGCCGGCTATGCCAAAACCACTTGGTGGACACTCCAGAATCACCTGGAGGGCATGCCGGAACCACGTCATGGACAGACTGCAAACACCTGCCGGACACGCCAGAACCACCTTCTCGACTCGCCAGAACCACCTGCCGGACACGCCAAAATCACCTGCCGGCTACGCCACAACCACTCGGCAGGCACTCCGGTATCAGCTGCCGGGCATGCCGGAACCACCTCTCAGAGGTGCCGGAACCACATGCCGGAGAGACTGGAAGCAACTGCCGAACTCGCCGGAAACACCTGCTGGACATGCCGGAACCACCTGCCTGACAGTCCAAAATCATATGCCGGCTATGCCAAAACCACTTGGTGGACAATCCAGAATCACCTGGAGGGCATGCCGGAACCACGTCATGGACAGACTGCAAACACCTGCCGGACACGCCAGAACCACCTTCTCGACTCGCCAGAACCACCTGCCGGACACGCCAAAATCACCTTCCGGCTACGCCACAACCACTGGGCAGAGACTCCGGAACCACCTCCAGGACAGACCGGAATCACCTGCCGGACACGCCGGCACCACCTGCTCGACTCGCCAGAACCACCTGCCGCACACGCCAAAATCACCTGCCAGGTATGCCAGAACCACTTTGTGGACACTCCGAAATCATCTCCGGATATGCCAGAACCAGCTCTCAGACACACCAGAACCACATGCCGGACACGCCGGAAGCACCTGCTGAGCATGCCTGAGCCACCTGCTCGACTCGCAAGAAACACCTGCCGGACACGCCAAAATCACCTGCCGGCTACCCCACAACCACTGGGCAGACACTCCGGTATCATCTTACGGTCATGCCGGAACCACCTCTCAGAGGTGCCAGAACCACATGCCGGAGAGACTGGAAGCAACCGCCGAACTCGCCGGAAACACCTGCTGGACATGCAGGAACCACCTGAATGACAGTCCAAAATCATATGCCGTCTATGCCAAAACCACTTGGTGGACAATCCAGAATCACCTGGAGGGCATGCCGGAACCACGTCATGGACAGACTGCAAACACCTGCCGGACACGCCGGAACCACCTGCTCGACTCGCCAGAACCACCTGCCGATCACGCAAAAATCACCTGCCGGCTACGCCACAACCAGTTGCTGAACACTTTGGAATCACCTGCCAGGCTTGCTGGAACCACCTGCCAGTCATGCCAAAATCACCTGCCAACTACGCCAGAACCGCTTGACGGACACTGCGGAAACACCTGTCGGGCCGGCTGGAACCACATCTCAGACGTGCCAGAAACGTGTTCATGAGATGCTGGAACCACACCCCGAACAGACGGATGCCACCTGCCAGAACCGCCTGAACCACCTGCTGAGCACGCTGGAACCACCTGCTCGACTCACCGGTACCACCTTCCTGACACGCCAAAATCACCTGCTGGGTATGCCAGAACCACTTTGCGGACACTCCGGAATCATCTGCCGGACATGCCGGAACCAGCTCTCAGACACACCAGAACCAAGTGCCGGAGACGCCGGAAGCACCTGCCGAGCATGCCGGAGCCCCCTGCTCGACTCGCCAGGAACACCTGCCGGACACGGCAAAATCACCTGCCGGGTACGCCAGAACCACCTGGCGGACACTACGGAATCACCTGCCGCGCATGCCGGAACCACCTCTCAGACGTGCCGGAAGCACGTGCCAGACACGCCGGAAACACCTACCGGACAGACCGGAACCACCTGCCAAGAACGCCGGAGCCACCTGTTCGACTCGCTGGAACCACCTGCCGGACAGGCCAATATCAACTGCTGGCTATGCCAGAACCACCTGGGGGACAGTCCGGGATCACCTGCCAGCCATGGCGGAACCACCTCTCAGACGTACCAGAACCACCTGCCGGAGAAGCTGGAAACACGTCCTGGACAGACTGGAACCACGTGACGGCCATGCCTGAACCACCTGCCGAGCACGGCGGAACCACCTGCCGGACACGCCAAAATCGCCTGCGGGCTATGCCAGAACCACTTGGACGACTCTCCGAAATGACCTGCCAGGCATGTTGGAACCACCTCTCAGACGTGCCAGAAGCACGTGGCGGACATTCCGGAATCACCTGTTGGGCATACGCAACCACCTCTGAGACGTACCAGAACCACGTGCCATGCATGCCGGAACCACCTACCGGACAGACCGGAATCAACTTTTGGGCATGCCGGAACCACCAGTCAGATGTGCCAGAAACACATGCCGGAGACGCTGGAAGCACCTGCCGAGCACGTCGCACCACCTGCTCAACTTGCCTGAACCACCTGCCGGACACGCCAAAATCACCTGCCCGCTACACCAGCACCACTTCGGGGACAAGCCGGAATCACGTGAGGGGCATGCCGGCACAGCCTCTCAGACTGAACCTCGTGCCGGACACCACAGAACCACCTGCCGCACAGACCGGAACCACCTGCCGGACACGCCGGAACCACCGGCTCGACCCGCCGGAACGACCGCTGGACATGCAAAATCACCTGCCGGCTACGCCGGAAACACTTGGCGAACACTCCGGAATCACCTGCCGGGCATGCCGGAACCACCTCTCAGATATGCCAGAACCACGTGCCAATGACCCCGGAAGCACCTGCCGAGCACGCCGGAACCACCTGCTCGACTCGCCAGAACCACCTGCCGGACACGCCAAAATCACCTGCCGGCTACGCCACAACCAGTTGGGGAACACTTCGGAATCACCTGCCGGGCTTGCTGGAACCACCTGCCGGTCATGCCAAAATCACCTGCCAACTACGCCAGTACCACTTGGCGGACACTGTGGAAACACCTGTCGGGCCGGCCGGAACCACATCTCAGACGTGCCAGAACCATGTGCATGCGATGCTGGAACCACACCCCAAACAGACGGAAAGCACCTGCCAGCCCCGTCTGAACAACCTGCCGAGCACGCCGGAGCCACCTGCTCGACTCGCCGGAACCACCTACCTGACATGCCCAAATCACCAGATGGGTATGCCAGAACCACTTGGCGGACACTCCGGAATCATCTGCCGGACATGCCGGAACCAGCTCTCAGACACACCAGAACCAAGTGCCGGAGACGCCGGAAGCACCTGCCGAGCATGCCGGAGCCACCTGCTCGACTCGCCAGAAACACCTGCCGGACACGCCAAAATCAACTGCCGGGTACGCCAGAACCACCTGGCGGACACTCCGAAATCACCTGTCACGCATGCCGGAACCACCTCTCAGACGTGCCTGAAGCACGTGCCGGACACGCCGGAATCACCTACCGGACAGACCGGAACCACCGGCCGAGCACGCCGGAGCCACCTGTTCGACTCGCTGGAACCACCTGCCGGACAGGCCAATATTAACTGCTGGCTATGCCAGAACCACCTGGGGGACGGTCCGGAATCGCCTGCCAGCCATGGCGGAACCACCTCTCACACGTACCAGAACCACCTGCCGGAGAAGCTGGAAACACGTCCTGGACAGTCTGGAACCACCTGCCGGCCAAGCCTGAACCACCTGCCAAGCACAACGGAACAACCGGCTAGACACGCCAAAATCACCTGCGTGTTATGCCAGAACCACTTGGAGTACTCTCTTGGATGACCTGACGGGCATGCCAGAACCACCTCTCAGACGTGCCAGAACCATGTGGCGGACAGTCCGGAATCACCTGTTGGGCATGCGCAACCACCTCTGAGACGTACCAGGACCACATGCCGTGCAGGCTGGAACCACCTACCGGACAGACCGGAATCACCTTTCGGGCATGCCGGAACCACCTGTCAGATGTGCCAGAAACACGTGCCGGAGACGCCGGAAGCACCTGCCAAGCACGTTGGAACCACCTGCTCAACTCGCCTGAACCACCTGACTGACATGCCAAAATCACCTGCCGACTATGCCAGAACCACTTGGCGAACACTCTGGAATCACTTGCCGGGCATGCAGGAACCACCTCTCAGACATGCCAGAACCCCATGCCAATGACCCCGGAAGCAGCAGCCGAGCACGCCGGAACCACCTGCTCGACTCGCCAGAACCACCTGCCGATCACGCAAAAATCACCTGCCGGCTACGCCACAACCAGTTGGTGAACACTTTGGAATCACTTGCCAGGCTTGCTGGAACCACCTGCCAGTCATGCCAAAATCACCTGCCAACTACGTCAGAACCGCTTGGCGGACACTGCGGAAACACCTGTCGGGCCGGCTGGAACCACATCTTAGACGTGCCAGAAACGTGTTCATGAGATGCTGGAACCACACCCCGAACAGACGGATACCACCTGCCAGAACCGCCTGAACCACCTGCTGAGCAAGCCAGAACCACCTGCTCGACTCACCGGTACCACCTCCCTGACACGCCAAAATCACATGCTGGGTATGCCAGAACCACTTGGCGGACACTCCGGAATCATCTGCCGGACATGCCGGAACCAGCTCTCAGACACACCAGAACCAAGTGCCGGACACGCCGGAAGCACCTGCCGAGCATGCCGGAGCCACCTGCTCGACTCGCAAGAAACACCTGCCGGACACGCCAAAATCACCTGCCGAGTACGCCAGAACCACTTGGCGGACACTCCGGAATCACAGGTCGGGCATGCCGGAACCACCTCTCAGACTTGCCAGAACCATGTTCCGGACACGCCGGTACCACCTGCCGAGTATGCCGGAACCACCTGATCCACTCCCGAGGACCACCTGCTGGACACGCCAGAATCACCTGCTGGCTACGCCAGAACCACTCGACAGACACTCCGGAATAACCTGCCGGGCATGCCGGAACCACCTCTTAGACATGCCAGAAGGACGTGTCGGACACGCCGGAAACACCTACCGGACAGACCGGAACCACCTGCCAGACATCCCGGAACCACTTGCCGAGCACGCCGGAGCCGCCTGCTCGATAGGCCGGAACCACCTGCCAGACAGGCCAAAATCAACAGCTGGCTATGCTAGAAACACCTGGCGGACAGTCCAAAATCACCTGCCTGGCATGCAGGAACCACCTCTCAGACGTAACAGAACCACGTTCTGGACACGCTGGAACCACATCCTGGACAGACTGGAACCACCTGCCGAGCTCACCGGAACCACCTGCTCGACTGGCAGGACAATCGTGCCGGACACGCCAAAAGGAACTGCCGGCTACACCAGAACCACTTAACTGACACTCCAGAATCACCTGCCTGGCATGCCAGAACCACCTCTCAGACGTGCCAGAAGCACGTGCCGGACATGCCGGAACGACCTACGGGACAGACCGGAACCACCTGCCTGACATGCCGGAACCACCTGCCGAGCACGCCAGAGCCACCTGCTCCCCTTGCCGGAACCACCTGCCAGACAGGCCAAAATCAACAGCTGGCTATGCGAGAACCACCTGGGGGACAGTCCGGAATCACCTGCCAGCCATGGCGGAACCACCTCTCAGACGTACCAGAACCACGTGCCGGACAATCTGGAAACACGTACTGGACAGACTGGAACCACCTGCCGGCCACGCCTGAACCACCTGCCGAGCACGACGGAACCACCTGCCGGACACGCCAAAATCACCTGCGGGCTACTCCACAACCACTTGGAGGACTCTCCGGGATGACCAGCCGGGCATGCTGGAACCACCTCTCAGACGTGCCAGAACCATGTGGCAGACAGTCCGGAATCACCTGTTGGGCATGTGGAACCACCTCAGAGACGTACCAGAACCACCTTCCGGACACGCCAAAATCACCTGCCGGCTACGCCAGAACCACTTGGCGGACACTCCGGAATCACCTGCCGGGCATGCCAGCACAACCTCTCAGAAGTGCCAGAAGCACGTGCCGGACTGGCCGGAACCATCTCCCGGACAGACTGGAACCACAGGAAACACTCGCCAGAACCACCGCTTGACTCACCGGTCCCACCTGCAGGACACACCAAAATCACCTGCCCGCTACACCAGAACCACTTGGGGCACAAGCCGGAATCACGTGAAGGGCATGCCGGCACAACCTCACAGACGTGCCAGAACCTCCTGCCGGACACCTCAGAACCACCTGCCAGACAGACTGCAACCACCTGCCGGACACGCGGGAACCACCGGCTCGACCCGCCGGAACCACTGCCAGACATGCAAAATCACCTGCCGGCTACACCAGAACCACTTGGCAAACACTCCGGAATCACCTGAAGGGCATGCCGGAACCACCTCTCAGACATGCCAGAACCACGTGCCAATGACACCAGAAGCACCTGCCGAGCATGCCGGAACCACCTGCTCGACTCGCCAGAACCACCTGCCAGTCATGCAAAAATCACCTGCCGGCTTCGCCACAACCAGTTGGTGAACACTTCCCCATCACCTGCCGGGCTTGCTGGAACCACCTGCCGGTCATGGCAAAATCACCTGCCAACTACGCCAGAACCACTTGTCGACACTGCGGAAACACCTGTCGGGCCGGCCAGAACTACATCTCAGACGTGCCAGAACCTTGTGCGTGTGATGCCGGAACCACACCCCGAACAGACGGAGACCACCTGCCAGACCCGCCTGAACCACCTGCCGAGCACGCCGGAGCCACCTGTTCGACTCACCGGAAGCACCTGCCAGACAGGCCAAAATCAACAGCTGGCTATGCGAGAACCATCTGGCGGACAGTCCGGAATCACCTCCCGGGCATGCAGGAACCACCTCTCAGATGTAACGGAACCACGAGCCGGACACGCAGGAACCACGTCCTGGACAGACTGGAACCACCTGCCGAGCACTCCGGAACCACCTGCTCGATTCGCACGACCCACGTGCTGGACACGCCAAAATGAACTTTCGGCTACACCAGAACCACTTACCCGACACTCCAGAATCACCTGCCTGGCATGCCAGAACCACCTCTCACACGTTCCAGAAGCACGTGGCGGACATGCCGGAACGACCTATCGGACAGAACGGAACCACCTGCCAGACACGCCGGAACCACCTGCTGAACACGCCAAAGCCACCTGCTCGACTCCCCGGATCCACCGGCAGGACAGGCCAATATCAACTGCTGGCTATGCCAGAACCACCTGGGGGACAGTCTGGAATCACCTGCCAGCCATGGCGGAACCACCTCTCAGACGTACAAGAACCACGTGCCGGACAAGCTGGAAACACTTACTGGACAGACTGGAACCACCTGCCGGCCACGCCTGAACCACCTGCCGAGCACGATGGAACCACCTGCCGGACACGCCAAAATCACATGTGGGCTACACCAGGAACACTTGGAGAACTCTCCGGGATGACCTGCCGGGCATGCTGGAACCACCTCTCAGACGTACCAGAAGCACGTTGCGGACACCCCAGCACCACCTGCCGGACAGAGCGCAACCACCTGCCGGACAGGCCGGAACCACCGGCTCGACCCGTCGGAACCACCGCCGGACATGCAAAATCACCTGCCGGCTACGCCAGAACCACTTGGCGAACACTCCGGAATCACCTGCCGGGCATGCCGGAACCACCTCTCAGACATGCCAGAACCATGTGCCAATGACCCCGGAAGCACCTGCCGAGCACGCAGGAGCCACCTGCTCGACTCGCCAGAACCACCTGCCGGACACGCCAAAATCCCCTGCCGGCTACGCCACAACCACTCGGCAGACACTCCGGTATCAGCTGCCGGGCATGCCGGAACCACCTCTCAGAGTTGCCAGTACCACATGACAGAGAGACTGGAAGCAACTGCCGAACTCGCCGGAAACACCTGCTGGACATGCCAGAACCACCTGCCTGACAGTCCAAAATCATATGCCGGCTATGCCAAAACCACTTGGTGGACACTCCAGAATCACCTGGAGGGCATGCCGGAACCACGTCATGGACAGACTGCAAACACCTGCCGGACACGCCAGAACCACCTTCTCGACTCGCCAGAACCACCTGCCGGACACGCCAAAATCACCTGCCGGCTACGCCACAACCACTCGGCAGGCACTCCGGTATCAGCTGCCGGGCATGCCGGAACCACCTCTCAGAGGTGCCGGAACCACATGCCGGAGAGACTGGAAGCAACTGCCGAACTCGCCGGAAACACCTGCTGGACATGCCGGAACCACCTGCCTGACAGTCCAAAATCATATGCCGGCTATGCCAAAACCACTTGGTGGACAATCCAGAATCACCTGGAGGGCATGCCGGAACCACGTCATGGACAGACTGCAAACACCTGCCGGACACGCCAGAACCACCTTCTCGCCTCGCCAGAACCACCTGCCGGACACGCCAAAATCACCTTCCGGCTACGCCACAACCACTGGGCAGAGACTCCGGAACCACCTCCAGGACAGACCGGAATCACCTGCCGGACACGCCGGCACCACCTGCTCGACTCGCCAGAACCACCTGCCGCACACGCCAAAATCACCTGCCAGGTATGCCAGAACCACTTTGTGGACACTCCGAAATCATCTCCGGATATGCCAGAACCAGCTCTCAGACACACCAGAACCACATGCCGGACACGCCGGAAGCACCTGCTGAGCATGCCTGAGCCACCTGCTCGACTCGCAAGAAACACCTGCCGGACACGCCAAAATCACCTGCCGGCTACCCCACAACCACTGGGCAGACACTCCGGTATCATCTTACGGTCATGCCGGAACCACCTCTCAGAGGTGCCAGAACGACATGCCGGAGAGACTGGAAGCAACCGCCGAACTCGCCGGAAACACCTGCTGGACATGCAGGAACCACCTGAATGACAGTCCAAAATCATATGCCGTCTATGCCAAAACCACTTGGTGGACAATCCAGAATCACCTGGAGGGCATGCCGGAACCACGTCATGGACAGACTGCAAACACCTGCCGGACACGCCGGAACCACCTGCTCGACTCGCCAGAACCACCTGCCGATCACGCAAAAATCACCTGCCGGCTACGCCACAACCAGTTGCTGAACACTTTGGAATCACCTGCCAGGCTTGCTGGAACCACCTGCCAGTCATGCCAAAATCACCTGCCAACTACGCCAGAACCGCTTGACGGACACTGCGGAAACACCTGTCGGGCCGGCTGGAACCACATCTCAGACGTGCCAGAAACGTGTTCATGAGATGCTGGAACCACACCCCGAACAGACGGATGCCACCTGCCAGAACCGCCTGAACCACCTGCTGAGCACGCTGGAACCACCTGCTCGACTCACCGGTACCACCTTCCTGACACGCCAAAATCACCTGCTGGGTATGCCAGAACCACTTTGCGGACACTCCGGAATCATCTGCCGGACATGCCGGAACCAGCTCTCAGACACACCAGAACCAAGTGCCGGAGACGCCGGAAGCACCTGCCGAGCATGCCGGAGCCCCCTGCTCGACTCGCCAGGAACACCTGCCGGACACGGCAAAATCACCTGCCGGGTACGCCAGAACCACCTGGCGGACACTACGGAATCACCTGCCGCGCATGCCGGAACCACCTCTCAGACGTGCCGGAAGCACGTGCCAGACACGCCGGAAACACCTACCGGACAGACCGGAACCACCTGCCAAGAACGCCGGAGCCACCTGTTCGACTCGCTGGAACCACCTGCCGGACAGGCCAATATCAACTGCTGGCTATGCCAGAACCACCTGGGGGACAGTCCGGGATCACCTGCCAGCCATGGCGGAACCACCTCTCAGACGTACCAGAACCACCTGCCGGAGAAGCTGGAAACACGTCCTGGACAGACTGGAACCACGTGACGGCCATGCCTGAACCACCTGCCGAGCACGGCGGAACCACCTGCCGGACACGCCAAAATCGCCTGCGGGCTATGCCAGAACCACTTGGACGACTCTCCGAAATGACCTGCCAGGCATGTTGGAACCACCTCTCAGACGTGCCAGAAGCACGTGGCGGACATTCCGGAATCACCTGTTGGGCATACGCAACCACCTCTGAGACGTACCAGAACCACGTGCCATGCATGCCGGAACCACCTACCGGACAGACCGGAATCAACTTTTGGGCATGCCGGAACCACCAGTCAGATGTGCCAGAAACACATGCCGGAGACGCTGGAAGCACCTGCCGAGCACGTCGCACCACCTGCTCAACTTGCCTGAACCACCTGCCGGACACGCCAAAATCACCTGCCCGCTACACCAGCACCACTTCGGGGACAAGCCGGAATCACGTGAGGGGCATGCCGGCACAGCCTCTCAGACTGAACCTCGTGCCGGACACCACAGAACCACCTGCCGCACAGACCGGAACCACCTGCCGGACACGCCGGAACCACCGGCTCGACCCGCCGGAACGACCGCTGGACATGCAAAATCACCTGCCGGCTACGCCGGAAACACTTGGCGAACACTCCGGAATCACCTGCCGGGCATGCCGGAACCACCTCTCAGATATGCCAGAACCACGTGCCAATGACCCCGGAAGCACCTGCCGAGCACGCCGGAACCACCTGCTCGACTCGCCAGAACCACCTGCCGGACACGCAAAAATCACCTGCCGGCTACGCCACAACCAGTTGGGGAACACTTCGGAATCACCTGCCGGGCTTGCTGGAACCACCTGCCGGTCATGCCAAAATCACCTGCCAACTACGCCAGTACCACTTGGCGGACACTGTGGAAACACCTGTCGGGCCGGCCGGAACCACATCTCAGACGTGCCAGAACCATGTGCATGCGATGCTGGAACCACACCCCAAACAGACGGAAAGCACCTGCCAGCCCCGTCTGAACAACCTGCCGAGCACGCCGGAGCCACCTGCTCGACTCGCCGGAACCACCTACCTGACATGCCCAAATCACCAGATGGGTATGCCAGAACCACTTGGCGGACACTCCGGAATCATCTGCCGGACATGCCGGAACCAGCTCTCAGACACACCAGAACCAAGTGCCGGAGACGCCGGAAGCACCTGCCGAGCATGCCGGAGCCACCTGCTCGACTCGCCAGAAACACCTGCCGGACACGCCAAAATCAACTGCCGGGTACGCCAGAACCACCTGGCGGACACTCCGAAATCACCTGTCACGCATGCCGGAACCACCTCTCAGACGTGCCTGAAGCACGTGCCGGACACGCCGGAATCACCTACCGGACAGACCGGAACCACCGGCCGAGCACGCCGGAGCCACCTGTTCGACTCGCTGGAACCACCTGCCGGACAGGCCAATATTAACTGCTGGCTATGCCAGAACCACCTGGGGGACGGTCCGGAATCGCCTGCCAGCCATGGCGGAACCACCTCTCACACGTACCAGAACCACCTGCCGGAGAAGCTGGAAACACGTCCTGGACAGTCTGGAACCACCTGCCGGCCAAGCCTGAACCACCTGCCAAGCACAACGGAACAACCGGCTAGACACGCCAAAATCACCTGCGTGTTATGCCAGAACCACTTGGAGTACTCTCTTGGATGACCTGACGGGCATGCCAGAACCACCTCTCAGACGTGCCAGAACCATGTGGCGGACAGTCCGGAATCACCTGTTGGGCATGCGCAACCACCTCTGAGACGTACCAGGACCACATGCCGTGCAGGCTGGAACCACCTACCGGACAGACCGGAATCACCTTTCGGGCATGCCGGAACCACCTGTCAGATGTGCCAGAAACACGTGCCGGAGACGCCGGAAGCACCTGCCAAGCACGTTGGAACCACCTGCTCAACTCGCCTGAACCACCTGACTGACATGCCAAAATCACCTGCCGACTATGCCAGAACCACTTGGCGAACACTCTGGAATCACTTGCCGGGCATGCAGGAACCACCTCTCAGACATGCCAGAACCCCATGCCAATGACCCCGGAAGCAGCAGCCGAGCACGCCGGAACCACCTGCTCGACTCGCCAGAACCACCTGCCGATCACGCAAAAATCACCTGCCGGCTACGCCACAACCAGTTGGTGAACACTTTGGAATCACTTGCCAGGCTTGCTGGAACCACCTGCCAGTCATGCCAAAATCACCTGCCAACTACGTCAGAACCGCTTGGCGGACACTGCGGAAACACCTGTCGGGCCGGCTGGAACCACATCTTAGACGTGCCAGAAACGTGTTCATGAGATGCTGGAACCACACCCCGAACAGACGGATACCACCTGCCAGAACCGCCTGAACCACCTGCTGAGCAAGCCAGAACCACCTGCTCGACTCACCGGTACCACCTCCCTGACACGCCAAAATCACATGCTGGGTATGCCAGAACCACTTGGCGGACACTCCGGAATCATCTGCCGGACATGCCGGAACCAGCTCTCAGACACACCAGAACCAAGTGCCGGACACGCCGGAAGCACCTGCCGAGCATGCCGGAGCCACCTGCTCGACTCGCAAGAAACACCTGCCGGACACGCCAAAATCACCTGCCGAGTACGCCAGAACCACTTGGCGGACACTCCGGAATCACAGGTCGGGCATGCCGGAACCACCTCTCAGACTTGCCAGAACCATGTTCCGGACACGCCGGTACCACCTGCCGAGTATGCCGGAACCACCTGATCCACTCCCGAGGACCACCTGCTGGACACGCCAGAATCACCTGCTGGCTACGCCAGAACCACTCGACAGACACTCCGGAATAACCTGCCGGGCATGCCGGAACCACCTCTTAGACATGCCAGAAGGACGTGTCGGACACGCCGGAAACACCTACCGGACAGACCGGAACCACCTGCCAGACATCCCGGAACCACTTGCCGAGCACGCCGGAGCCGCCTGCTCGATAGGCCGGAACCACCTGCCAGACAGGCCAAAATCAACAGCTGGCTATGCTAGAAACACCTGGCGGACAGTCCAAAATCACCTGCCTGGCATGCAGGAACCACCTCTCAGACGTAACAGAACCACGTTCTGGACACGCTGGAACCACATCCTGGACAGACTGGAACCACCTGCCGAGCTCACCGGAACCACCTGCTCGACTGGCAGGACAATCGTGCCGGACACGCCAAAAGGAACTGCCGGCTACACCAGAACCACTTAACTGACACTCCAGAATCACCTGCCTGGCATGCCAGAACCACCTCTCAGACGTGCCAGAAGCACGTGCCGGACATGCCGGAACGACCTACGGGACAGACCGGAACCACCTGCCTGACATGCCGGAACCACCTGCCGAGCACGCCAGAGCCACCTGCTCCCCTTGCCGGAACCACCTGCCAGACAGGCCAAAATCAACAGCTGGCTATGCGAGAACCACCTGGGGGACAGTCCGGAATCACCTGCCAGCCATGGCGGAACCACCTCTCAGACGTACCAGAACCACGTGCCGGACAATCTGGAAACACGTACTGGACAGACTGGAACCACCTGCCGGCCACGCCTGAACCACCTGCCGAGCACGACGGAACCACCTGCCGGACACGCCAAAATCACCTGCGGGCTACTCCACAACCACTTGGAGGACTCTCCGGGATGACCAGCCGGGCATGCTGGAACCACCTCTCAGACGTGCCAGAACCATGTGGCAGACAGTCCGGAATCACCTGTTGGGCATGTGGAACCACCTCAGAGACGTACCAGAACCACCTTCCGGACACGCCAAAATCACCTGCCGGCTACGCCAGAACCACTTGGCGGACACTCCGGAATCACCTGCCGGGCATGCCAGCACAACCTCTCAGAAGTGCCAGAAGCACGTGCCGGACTGGCCGGAACCATCTCCCGGACAGACTGGAACCACAGGAAACACTCGCCAGAACCACCGCTTGACTCACCGGTCCCACCTGCAGGACACACCAAAATCACCTGCCCGCTACACCAGAACCACTTGGGGCACAAGCCGGAATCACGTGAAGGGCATGCCGGCACAACCTCACAGACGTGCCAGAACCTCCTGCCGGACACCTCAGAACCACCTGCCAGACAGACTGCAACCACCTGCCGGACACGCGGGAACCACCGGCTCGACCCGCCGGAACCACTGCCAGACATGCAAAATCACCTGCCGGCTACACCAGAACCACTTGGCAAACACTCCGGAATCACCTGAAGGGCATGCCGGAACCACCTCTCAGACATGCCAGAACCACGTGCCAATGACACCAGAAGCACCTGCCGAGCATGCCGGAACCACCTGCTCGACTCGCCAGAACCACCTGCCAGTCATGCAAAAATCACCTGCCGGCTTCGCCACAACCAGTTGGTGAACACTTCCCCATCACCTGCCGGGCTTGCTGGAACCACCTGCCGGTCATGGCAAAATCACCTGCCAACTACGCCAGAACCACTTGTCGACACTGCGGAAACACCTGTCGGGCCGGCCAGAACTACATCTCAGACGTGCCAGAACCTTGTGCGTGTGATGCCGGAACCACACCCCGAACAGACGGAGACCACCTGCCAGACCCGCCTGAACCACCTGCCGAGCACGCCGGAGCCACCTGTTCGACTCACCGGAAGCACCTGCCAGACAGGCCAAAATCAACAGCTGGCTATGCGAGAACCATCTGGCGGACAGTCCGGAATCACCTCCCGGGCATGCAGGAACCACCTCTCAGATGTAACGGAACCACGAGCCGGACACGCAGGAACCACGTCCTGGACAGACTGGAACCACCTGCCGAGCACTCCGGAACCACCTGCTCGATTCGCACGACCCACGTGCTGGACACGCCAAAATGAACTTTCGGCTACACCAGAACCACTTACCCGACACTCCAGAATCACCTGCCTGGCATGCCAGAACCACCTCTCACACGTTCCAGAAGCACGTGGCGGACATGCCGGAACGACCTATCGGACAGAACGGAACCACCTGCCAGACACGCCGGAACCACCTGCTGAACACGCCAAAGCCACCTGCTCGACTCCCCGGATCCACCGGCAGGACAGGCCAATATCAACTGCTGGCTATGCCAGAACCACCTGGGGGACAGTCTGGAATCACCTGCCAGCCATGGCGGAACCACCTCTCAGACGTACAAGAACCACGTGCCGGACAAGCTGGAAACACTTACTGGACAGACTGGAACCACCTGCCGGCCACGCCTGAACCACCTGCCGAGCACGATGGAACCACCTGCCGGACACGCCAAAATCACATGTGGGCTACACCAGGAACACTTGGAGAACTCTCCGGGATGACCTGCCGGGCATGCTGGAACCACCTCTCAGACGTACCAGAAGCACGTTGCGGACACCCCAGCACCACCTGCCGGACAGAGCGCAACCACCTGCCGGACAGGCCGGAACCACCGGCTCGACCCGTCGGAACCACCGCCGGACATGCAAAATCACCTGCCAGCTACGCCAGAACCACTTGGCGAACACTCCGGAATCACCTGCCGGGCATGCCGGAACCACCTCTCAGACATGCCAGAACCATGTGCCAATGACCCCGGAAGCACCTGCCGAGCACGCAGGAGCCACCTGCTCGACTCGCCAGAACCACCTGCCGGACACGCCAAAATCCCCTGCCGGCTACGCCACAACCACTCGGCAGACACTCCGGTATCAGCTGCCGGGCATGCCGGAACCACCTCTCAGAGTTGCCAGTACCACATGACAGAGAGACTGGAAGCAACTGCCGAACTCGCCGGAAACACCTGCTGGACATGCCAGAACCACCTGCCTGACAGTCCAAAATCATATGCCGGCTATGCCAAAACCACTTGGTGGACACTCCAGAATCACCTGGAGGGCATGCCGGAACCACGTCATGGACAGACTGCAAACACCTGCCGGACACGCCAGAACCACCTTCTCGACTCGCCAGAACCACCTGCCGGACACGCCAAAATCACCTGCCGGCTACGCCACAACCACTCGGCAGGCACTCCGGTATCAGCTGCCGGGCATGCCGGAACCACCTCTCAGAGGTGCCGGAACCACATGCCGGAGAGACTGGAAGCAACTGCCGAACTCGCCGGAAACACCTGCTGGACATGCCGGAACCACCTGCCTGACAGTCCAAAATCATATGCCGGCTATGCCAAAACAACTTGGTGGACACTCCAGAATCTCCTGGAGGGCATGCCGGAACCACGCCATGGACAGACTGCAAACACCTGCCGGACAACCCAGAACCACCTTCTCGACTCGCCAGAACCACCTGCCGGACACGCCAAAATCACCTGCAGGCTACGCCACAACCAGTTGGTGAACACTTCGGAATCACCTGCCGCGCTTGCCGGAACCACCTGCCGGTCACGCCAAAATCACCTGCCGGGTACGCCAGAACCACTCGGCAGAGACTCCGGAACCACCTCCAGGGAAGACCGGAATCACCTGCCGGACACGCCGGAAGCACCTGCTCGACTCGCCAGAACCACCTGCCGGACACGCCAAAATCACCTGCCGGCTACGCCAGAACCACTCGGCAGAGACTCCGGAACCACCTCCAGGACAGTCCCGAATCACCTGCCGGACACGCCGGGACCACCTGCTTGACTCGCCAGAACCACCTGCCGCACACGCCAAAATCACCAGCCGGGTACTCCACAACCACTTGTCGGACACTCCAGAATCACCTGCCGGGCATGTTGGAGCCACCTCTCAGAGGTGCCACAACAACATGCTGGAGACTGCAGAAGCACCTGCTGAGAATGCCGGAAGTTCCTGATCCACTCCACAGAACCACCTGCTGGACACGCCAAAATCACCTGCCGGCTACGCCACAACCCGTTGGTGAACACTTCGGAATCAACTGCCGGGCTTGCTGGAAGCACCTGCCGGTCACGCCAATATCACCTGCCAGCTACGCCAGAACCGCTTGGCGGACACTCCGGAAACACCTGTCGGGCCTGCCAGAACCACATCTCAGACGTGCCAGAACCATGTGCCCGAGATGCCGGAACCACACCCCAAACAGACTGAAACCACCTGCCAGACCCGCCTGAACCACCTGCCGAGCACACTGGAACCACCTGCTCGACTCGCCGGAACCACCTACCTGACACGCAAAAACCACCGGCCGGGTATGCCAGAACCACTTGGTGGTCACTCCGGAATCATCTGCCAGACATGCCAGAAGCAGCTCTCAGAGACACCAGAACAACCTGCCGGAGACGCCAGAAGCACCTGCTGAGCATGCCTGAGCCACCTGCTCGACTCGCAAGAAACACCTGCCAGACACGCCAAAATCACCTGCCTGCTACACCAGAAGCACTTGGCAGACAAGCCGGAATCACGTGAAGGGCATGCCGTCACAATCTCTCAGACGTGTCAGAACCTCGTGCCGGACACCCCAGAACACCCTGCCGGACAGACCGGAACCACCTGCCGGACACGCCGGAACCACCGGCGCGACTCGCCGGAACCACCCCCGGACATGCAAAATCACCTGCCGGCTACGCCAGAAACACTTGGCGAACACACCGGAATCACCTGCCGGGCATGTCGGAAGCACCTCTCAGACATGTCAGAACCACGTGCCAAGGACACCGGAAGCACCTGCCGAGCACGCCGGAACCACCTGCTCGACTCGCCAGAACCACCTGCCGCACACGCCAAAATCACCTGCCAGGTATGCCAGAACCACTTTGTGGACACTCCGAAATCATCTGCCGGACATGCCAGAACCAGCTCTCAGACACACCAGAACCACATGCCGGACACGCCGGAAGCACCTGCTGAGCATGCCTGAGCCACCTGCTCGACTCGCAAGAAACACCTGCCGGACACGCCAAAATCACCTGCCGAGTACGCCAGAACCACTTGGCGGACACTCCGGAATCACAGGTCGGGCATGCCGGAACCACCTCTCAGACTTGCCAGAACCATGTTCCGGACACGCCGGTACCACCTGCCGAGTATGCCGGAACCACCTGATCCACTCCCGAGGACCACCTGCTGGACACGCCAAAATCACCTGCTGGCTACGCCAGAACCACTCGACAGACACTCCGGAATAACCTGCCGGGCATGCCGGAACCACCTCTTAGACATGCCAGAAGGACGTGTCGGACACGCCGGAAACACCTACCGGACAGACCGGAACCACCTGCCAGACATCCCGGAACCACTTGCCGAGCACGCCGGAGCCGCCTGCTCGATAGGCCGGAACCACCTGCCAGACAGGCCAAAATCAACAGCTGGCTATGCTAGAACCACCTGGCGGACAGTCCAAAATCACCTGCCTGGCATGCAGGAACCACCTCTCAGACGTAACAGAACCACGTTCCGGACACGCTGGAACCACATCCTGCACAGACTGGAACCACCTGCCGAGCTCACCGGAACCACCTGCTCGACTGGCAGGACAATCGTGCCGGACACGCCAAAAGGAACTGCCGGCTACACCAGAACCACTTAACCGACACTCCAGAATCACCTGCCTGGCATGCCAGGACCACCTCTCAGACGTGCCAGAAGCACGTGCCGGACATGCCGGAACGACCTACGGGACATACCGGAACCACCTGCCTGACATGCCGGAACCACTGGCCGAGCACGCTAGAGCCACCTGCTCCCCTTGCCGGAACCACCTGCCAGACAGGCCAAAATCAACAGCTGGCTATGCGAGAACCACCTGGGGGACAGTCCGGAATCACCTGCCAGCCATGGCGGAACCACCTCTCAGACGTACCAGAACCACGTGCCGGACAATCTGGAAACACGTACTGGACAGACTGGAACCACCTGCCGGCCACGCCTGAACCACCTGCCGAGCACGACGGAACCACCTGCCGGACACGCCAAAATCACCTGCGGGCTACTCCACAACCACTTGGAGGACTCTCCGGGATGACCTGCCGGGCATGCTGGAACCACCTCTCAGACGCGCCAGAACCATGTGGCAGACAGTCCGGAATCACCTGTTGGGCATGTGGAACCACCTCTGAGACGTACCAGAACCACCTGCCGGACACGCCAAAATCACCTGCCGGCTACGCCAGAACCACTTGGCGGACACTCCGGAATCACCTGCCGGGCATGCCAGCACAAACTCCCAGAAGTGCCAGAAGCACGTGCATGACAGGCCGGAACCATCTCCCGGACAGACTGGAACCACAGGAAACACTCGCCGGAACCAGCTGCTTTACTCACCGGTCCCACCTGCAGGACACATCAAAATCACCTGCCCGCTACACCAGAACCACTTGGGGCACAAGCCGGAATCACGTGAAGGGCATGCCGGCACAACCTCACAGACGTGCCAGAACCTCCTGCCGGACACCTCAGAACCAATTGCCAGACAGACAGCAACCACCTGCCGGACACACGGGAACCACCGGCTCGACCCGCCGGAACCACTGCCAGACATGCAAAATCACCTGCCGGCTACACCAGAACCACTTGGCAAACACTCCAGAATCACCTGCCGGGCATGCCGGAACCACCTCTCAGACATGCCAGTACCACGTGCCAATGACACCAGAAGCACCTGCCGAGCATGCCGGAACCACCTGCTCGACTCGCCAGAACCACCTGCCAGTCATGCAAAAATCACCTGCCGGCTTCGCCACAACCAGTTGGTGAACACTTCCCCATCACCTGCCGGGCTTGCTGGAACCACCTGCCGGTCATTTCAAAATCACCTGTCAACTACGCCAGAACCACTTGTCGACACTGCGGAAACACCTGTCGGGCCGGCCAGAACTACATCTCAGACGTGCCAGAACCTTGTGCGTGTGATGCCGGAACCACACCCCGAACAGACGGAGACCACCTGCCAGACCCGCCTGAACCACCTGCCGAGCACGCCGGAGCCACCTGTTCGACTCACCGGAAGCACCTGCCAGACAGGCCAAAATCAACAGCTGGCTATGCGAGAACCATCTGGCGGACAGTCCGGAATCACCTGCCGGGCATGCAGGAACCACCTCTCAGATGTAACGGAACCATGAGCCGGACACGCTGGAACCACGTCCTGGACAGACTGGAACCACCTGCCGAGCACTCTGGAACCACCTGCTCGACTCGCACGACCCACGTGCTGGACACGCCAAAATGAACTTTCGGCTACACCAGAACCACTTACCCGACACTCCAGAATCACCTGCCTGGCATGCCAGAACCACGTCTCACACGTTCCAGAAGCACGTGCCGGACATGCCGGAACGACCGATCGGACAGAACGGAACCACCTGCCAGACACGCTGGAACCACCTGCTGAACACGCCACAGCCACCTGCTCGACTCGCCGGATCCACCGGCCGGACAGGCCAATATCAACTGCTGGCTATGCCAGAACCACCTGGGGGACAGTCCGGAATCACCTGCCAGCCATTGCGGAACCACCTCTCACACGTACAAGAACCACGTGCCGGACAAGCTGGAAACACTTACTGGACAGACTGGAACCACCTGCCGGCCACGCCGGAACAACCTGCCGAGCACAATGGAACCACCTGACGGACACGCCAAAATCACCTGCGGGGTACACCAGAACCACTTGGAGAACTCTCCGGGATGACCTGCCGGGCATGCTGGAACCACCTCTCAGACGTCCCAGAAGCACGTGGCGGAAACCCCAGCACCACCTGACGGACAGACCGCAACCACCTGCCGGACAGGCTGGAACCACCGACTCGACCCGCCGGAACCACCAGCCGGACACGCCAAAGTCACCTGCCGGCTACGCCACAACCACTCGGCAGACACTCCGGTATCAGCTGCCGGGCATGCCTGAACCACCTCTCAGAGGTGCCGGAACCACATGCCGGAGAGACTGGAAGCAACTGCCGAACTCGCCGGAAACACCTACTGGACATGCCGGAACCACCTGCCTGAGAGTCCAAAATCATATGCCGGCTATGCCAAAACCACTTGGTGGACACTCCAGAATCACCTGGAGGGCATGCCGGAACCACGTCATGGACAGACTGCAAACACCTGCCGGACACGCCAGAACCACCTTCTCGACTCGCCAGAACCACCTGCCGGACACGCCAAAATCACCTGCCGGCTACGCCACAACCAGTTGTTGAACACTTCGGAATCACCTGCTGCGGTTGCCGGAACCACCTGCCGGTCACGCCAAAATCACCTGCCGGGTACGCCAGAACCACTCGGCAGAGACTCCGGAACCACCTCCAGGACAGACCGGAATCACCTGCCGGACACGCCGGAACCCCCTGCTCGACTCGCCAGAACAACCTGCCGCACACGCCAAAATCACCTGCCAGGTATGCCAGAACCACTTTGTGGACACTCCGAAATCATGTGCCGGACATGCCAGAACCAGCTCTCAGACACACCAGAACCACATGCCGGAAACGCCGCAAGCACCTGCTCGACTCGCCAGAACCACCTGCCGGACACGCCAAAATCACCTGCCGGCTACGCCAGAACCACTCGGCAGAGACTCCGGAACCACCTACAGGACAGACTGGAATCACCTGCCGGACACGCCGGGACCACCTGCTTCACTCGCCAGAACCACCTGCCAGACACGCCAAAATCACCAGCCGGCTACTCCACAACCACTTGTCGGACACTCCAGAATCACCTGCCGGGCATGTTGGAGCCACCTCTCAGAGGTGCCACAACAACATGCTGGAGACTGCGGAAGCACCTGCTGAGAAGGCCGGAAGTTCCTGATCCACTCCACAGAACCACCTGCTGGACACGCCAAAATCACCTGCCGGCTACGCCACAACCAGTTGGTGAACACTTCGGAATCAACTGCCGGGCTTGCTGGAAGCACCTGCCGGTCACGCCAATATCACCTGCCAGCTACGCCAGAACCGCTTGGCGGACACTCCGGAAACACCTGTCGGGCCTGCCAGAACCACATCTCAGACGTGCCAGAACCATGTGCCCGAGATGCCGGAACCACACCCCGAACAGACTGAAACCACCTGCCAGACCCGCCTGAACCACCTGCCGAGCACACTGGAACCACCTGCTCGACTCGCCGGAACCACCTACCTGACACGCAAAAACCACCGGCCGGGTATGCCAGAACCACGTGGTGGTCACTCCGGAATCATCTGCCAGACATGCCAAAAGCAGCTCTCAGACACACCAGAACAACCTGCCGGAGACGCCAGAAGCACCTGCTGAGCATGCCTGAGCCACCTGCTCGACTCGCAAGAAACACCTGCCAGACACGCCAAAATCACCTGCCTGCTACACCAGAAGCACTTGGCAGACAAGCCGGAATCACGTGAAGGGCATGCCGTCACAATCTCTCAGACGTGCCAGAACCTCGTGCCGGACACCCCAGAACACCCTGCCGGACAGACCGGAACCACCTGCCGGACACGCCGGAACCACCGGAGCGACTCGCCGGAACCAACCCCGGACATGCAAAATCACCTGCCGGCTACGCCAGAAACACTTGGCAAACACACCGGAATCACCTGCCGGGCATGTCGGAAGCACCTCTCAGACATGTCAGAACCACGTGCCAAGGACACCGGAAGCACCTGCCGAGCACGCCGGAACCACCTGCTCGACTCGCCAGAACCACCTGCCGCACACGCCAAAATCACCTGCCGGGTATGCCAGAACCACTTTGTGGACACTCCGAAATCATCTGCCGGACATGCCAGAACCAGCTCTCAGACACACCAGAATCACATGCCGGACACGCCGGAAGCACCTGCAGAGCATGCCTGAGCCACCTGCTCGACTCGCAAGAAACACCTGCCGGACACGCCAAAATCACCTGCCGAGTACGCCAGAACCACTTGGCGGACACTCCGGAATCACAGGTCGGGCATGCCGGAACCACCTCTCAGACTTGCCAGAACCATGTTCTGGACACGCCGGTACCACCTGCCAAGTATGTCGGAACCATCTGATCCACTCCCGAGGACCACCTGCTTGACACGCCAGAATCACCTGCTGGCTACACCAGAACCACTCGGCAGACACTCCGGAATAACCTGCCGGGCATGCCGGAACCACCTCTTAGACATGCCAGAAGGACGTGTCGGACACGCCGGAAACACCTACCGGACAGACCGGAACCACCTGCCAGACAACCCGGAACCACCTGCCGAACACGCCGGAGCCGCCTGCTCGATAGGCTGGAACCACCTGCCAGACAGGCCAAAATCAACAGCTGGCTATGCGAGAACCATCTGGCGGACAGTCCGGAATCACCTGCCGGGCATGCAGGAACAACCTCTCAGATGTAACGGAACCACGAGCCGGACACGCTGGAACCACGTCCTGGGCAGTCTGGAACCACCTACCGAGCACTCTGGAACCACCTGCTCGACTCGCACGACCCACGTGCTGGACACGCCAAAATGAACTTTCGGCTACACCAGAACCACATACCCGACACTCCAGAATCACCTGCCTGGCATGCCAGAACCACCTCTCACACGTTCCAGAAGCACGTGCCGGACATGCCGGAACGACCTATCAGACAGAACGGAACCACCTGCCAGACACGCCGGAACCACCTGCTGAACACACCACAGCCACCTGCTCGACTCGCCGGATCCACCGGCCGGACAGGCCAATATCAACTGCTGGCTATGCCAGAACCACCTGGGGGACAGTCCGGAATCACCTGCCAGCCATGGCGGAACCACCTCTCAGACGTACAAGAACCACGTGCCGGACAAGCTGGAAACACTTACTGGACAGACTGGAACCACGTGCCGGCCATGCCTGAACCACCTGCCGAGCACGACGGAACCACCTGCCGGACACGCCAAAATCACCTGCGGGGTACACCAGAACCACTTGGAGAACTCTCCGGGATGCCCTGCCGGGCATGCTGGAACCACCTCTCAGACGTACCAGAAGCACGTGGCGGACAGCCCAGCACCACCTGCCGGACAGACCGCAACCACCTGCCGGACAGGCCGGAACCACCGGCTCGACACGACGGAACCACCGCCGGACATGCAAAATCACCTGCCGGCTACGCCAGAACCACTTGGCGAACACTCCGGAATCACCTGCCGGGCATGCCGGAACCACCTCTCAGACATGCCAGAACCACGTGCCAATGACCCCGGAAGCACCTGCCGAGCACGCCGGAACCACCTGCTCGACTCGCCAGAACCACCTGCCGGACACGCCAAAATCACCTGCCGGCTACGCCACAACCACTAGGCAGGCACTCCGGTATCAGCTGCCGGCCATGCCGGAACCACCTCTCAGAGGTGCCAGAACCACATGCCGGAGAGACTGGAAGCAACTGCCGAGCTCGCCGGAAACACCTGTTGGACATGCCGGAACCACCTGCCTGACAGTCCAAAATCATATGCCGGCTATGACAAAACCACTTGGTGGACACTCCAGAATCACCTGGAGGGCATGCCGGAACCACGTCATGGACAGACTGCAAACACCTGCCGGACACGCCAGAACCACCTTCTCGACTCGCCAGAACCACCTGCCGGACACGCCAAAATCACCTGCCGGCTACACCACAACCAGTTGGTGAACACTTTGGAATCACCTGCCGCGCTTGCCGGAACCACCTGCCGGTCACGCCAAAATCACCTGCCGGCTACGGCAGAACCACTCGGCAGAGACTCCGGAACCACCTCCAGGACAGACCGGAATCACCTGCCGGACACGCCGGAAGCACCTGCTCGACTCGCCAGAACCACCTGCCGGACGCGCCAAAATCACCTGCCGGCTACGCCAGAACCACTCTGCAGAGACTCCGGAAGCACCTCCAGGACAGACCGGAATCACCTGCCGGACACACCGGAACCACCTGCTCGACTCGCCAGAACCACCTGCCGGACATGCCAAAATACCAGCCGGCTACTCCACAACCACTTGTCGGACACTCCAGAATCACCTGCCGGGCATGTTGGAACCACCTCTCAGAGGTGCCACAACAACATGCTGGAGACTGCGGAAGCACCTGCTGAGAAGGCCGGAAGTTCCTGATCCACTCCACAGAACCACCTGCTGGACACGCCAAAATCACCTGCCGGCTACGCCACAACCAGTTGGTGAACACTTCGGAATCAACTGCCGGGCTTGCTGGAAGCACCTGCCGGTCACGCCAATATCACCTGCCAGCTACGCCAGAAGTGCTTGGCGGACACTCCGGAAACACCTGTCGGGCCTGCCAGAACCACATCTCAGACGTGCCAGAACCATGTGCCCGAGATGCCGGAACCACACCCCGAACAGACTGAAACCACCTGCCAGACCCGCCTGAACCACCTGCCGAGCACACTGGAACCACCTGCTCGACTCGCCGGAACCACCTACCTGACACGCAAAAACCACCGGCCGGGTATGCCTGAACCACTTGGTGGTCACTCCAGAATCATCTGCCAGACATGCCAGAAGCAGCTCTCAGACACACCAGAACAACCTGCCGGAGACGCCAGAAGCACCTGCTGAGCATGCCTGAGCCACGTGCTCGACTCGCAAGAAACACCTGCCACACACGCCAAAATCACCTGCCTGCTACACCAGAAGCACTTGGCAGACAAGCCGGAATCACGTGAAGGGCATGCCGTAACAATCTCTCAGACGTGCCAGAACCTCGTGCCGGACACAACAGAACACCCTGCCGGACAGACCGGAACCACCTGCCGGACACGCCGGAACCACCGGCGCGACTCGCCGGAACCACCCCCGGACATGCAAAAACACCTGCCGGCTACGCCAGAAACACTTGGCGAACACACCGGAATCACCTACCGGGCATGTCGGAAGCACCTCTCAGACATGTCAGAACCACGTGCCAAGGACACCTGAAGCACCTGCCGAGCACGCCGGAACCACCTGCTCGACTCGCCAGAACCACCTGCCGCACACGCCAAAATCACCTGCCAGGTATGCCAGAACCACTTTGTGGACACTCCGAAATCATCTGCCGGACATGCCAGAACCAGCTCTCAGACACCCCAGAACCACATGCCGGACACGCCGGAAGCACCTGCTGAGCATGCCTGAGCCACCTGCTCAAATCGCAAGAAACACCTGCCGGACACGCCAAAATCACCTGCCGAGTACGCCAGAACCACTTGGCGGACACTCCGGAATCACAGGTCGGGCATGCCGGAACCACCTCTCAGACTTGCCAGAAACATGTTCCGGACACGCCGGTACCACCTGCCGAGTATGCCGGAACCACCTGATCCACTCCCGAGGACCACCTGCTGGACACGCCAGAATCACCTGCTGGCTACGCCAGAACCACTCGGCAGACACTCCGGAATAACCTGCCGGGCATGCCGGAACCACCTCTTAGACATGCCAGAAGGACGTGTCGGACACGCCGGAAACACCTACCGGACAGACCGGAGCCACCTGCCAGACATCCCGGAACCACTTGCCGAGCACGCCGGAGCCGCCTGCTCGATAGGCCGGAACCACCTGCCAGACAGGCCAAAATCAACAGCTGGCTATGCTAGAACCACCTGGCGGACAGTCCAAAATCACCTGCCTGGCATGCAGGAACCACCTCTCAGACATAACAGAACCACGTTCCGGACACGCTGGAACCACATCCTGGACTGACTGGAACCACCTGCCGAGCTCGCCGGTGCCACCTGCTCGACTGGCAGGACAATCGTGCCAGACACGCCAAAAGGAACTGCCGGCTACACCAGAACCACTTAACCGACACTCCAGAATCACCTGCCTGGCATGCCAGAACCACCTCTCAGACGTGCCAGAAGCACGTGCCGGCCATGCCGGAACGACCTACGGGACAGACCGGAACCACCTGCGTGACATGCCGGAACCACCTGCCGAGCACGCCAGAGCCACCTGCTCCCCTTGCCGGAACCACCTGCCAGACAGGCCAAAATCAACAGCTGGCTGTGCGAGAACCACCTGGGGGACAGTCCGGAATCACCTGCCAGCCATGGCGGAACCACCTCTCAGACGTACCAGAACCACGTGCCGGACAATCTGGAAACACGTACTGGACAGACTGGAACCACCTGCCGGCCACACCTGAACCACCTGCCGAGCACGACGGAACCACCTGCCGGACACGCCAAAATCACCTGCGGGCTACTCCACAACCACTTGGAGGACTCTCCGGGATGACCTGCCGGGCATGCTGGAACCACCTCTCAGACGTGCCAGAACCATGTGGCAGAGAGTCCGGAATCACCTGTTGGGCATGTAGAACCACCTCTGAGACGTACCAGAAACACCTGCCGGACACGCCAAAATCACCTGCAGGCTACGCTAGAACCACTTGGCGGACACTCCGGAATCACCTGCCGGGCATGCCAGCACAACCTCTCAGAAGTGCCAGAAGCTCGTGCCGGACAGGCCGGAACCATCTCCCGGACAGACTGGAACCACAGGAAACACTCGCCGGAACCACCTGCTTGACTCACCGGTCCCACCTGCAGGACACACCAAAATCACCTGCCCGCTACACCAGAACCACTTGGGGCACAAGCCGGAATCACGTGAAGGGCATGCCGGCACAACCTCACAGACGTGCCAGAACCTCCTGCCGGACACCTCAGTACCACCTGCCAGACAGACTGCAACCACCTGCCGGACACGCGGGAACCACCGGCTCGACCCGCCAGAACCACTGCCACACATGCAAAATCACCTGCCGGCTACACCAGAACCACTTGGCAAACACTCCGGAATCACCTGCCGGGCATGCCGGAAGCACCTCTCAGACATGCCAGAACCACGTGCCAATGACACCAGAAGCACCTGCCGAGCATGCCGGAACCACCTGCTCGACTCGCCAGAACCACCTGCCTGTCATGCAAAAATCACCTCCCGGCTTCGCCACAACCAGTTGGTGAACACTTCCCCATCACCTGCCGGGCTTGCTGGAACCACCTGCCGGTCATGTCAAAATCACCTGCCAACTACGCCAGAACCACTTGTCGACACTGCGGAAACACCTGTCGGGCCGGCCAGAACTACATCTCAGACGTGCCAGAACCTTGTGCGTGTGATGCCGGAACCACACCCCGAACAGACGGAGACCACCTGCCAGACCCGCCTGAACCACCTGCCGAGCATGCCGGAGCCACCTGTTCGACTCACCGGAAGCACCTGCCAGACAGGCCAAAATCAACAGCTGGCTATGCGAGAACCATCTGGCGGACAGTCTGGAATCACCTGCCGGGCATGCAGGAACCACCTCTCAGATGTAACGGAACCACGAGCCGGACACGCTGGAACCACGTCCTGGACAGACTGGAACCACCTGCCGAGCACTCCGGAACCACCTGCTCGACTCGCACGACCCACGTGCTGGACACGCCAAAATGAACTTTCGGCTACACCAGAACCACTTACCCGACACTCCAGAATCACCTGCCTGGCATGCCAGAACCACCTCTCACACGTTCCAGAAGCACGTGCCGGACATGCCGGAACGACCTATCGGACAGAACGGAACCACCTGCCAGACACGCCGGAACCACCGGCTGAACACGCCACAGCCACCTGCTCGACTCGCCGGATCCACCGGCCGGACAGGCCAATATCAACTGCTGGCTATGCCAGAACCACCTGGGGGACAGTCCGGAATCACCTGCCAGCCATGGCGGAACCACCTCTCAGACGTACAAGAACCACGTGCCGGACAAGCTGGAAACACTTACTGGACAGACTGGAACCACCTGCCGGCCACGCCTGAACCACCTGCCGAGCACGACGGAACCACCTGCCGGACACGCCAAAATCACCTGCGGGCTACACCAGAACCACTTGGAGAACTCTCCACGATGACCTGGGGGCATACTGGAACCACCTCTCAGACGTACCAGAAGCACGTGGCGGACACCCCAGCACCACCTGCCGGACAGACCGCAACCACCTGCCGGACACGCCGGAACCACCGGCTCGACCCGCCGGAACCACCGCCGGACATGCAAAATCACCTGCCGCCTACGCCAGAACCACTTGGCGAACACTCCGGAATCACCTGCCGGGCATGCCGGAACCACCTCTCAGACATGCCAGAACCACGTGCCAATGACCCCGGAAGCACCTGCCGAGCACGCCGGAACCACCTGCTCGACTCGCCAGAACCACCTGCCGGACACGCCAAAATCACCTGCCGGCTACACCACAACCTCTCGGCAGGCACTCCGGTATCAGCTGCCGGGCATGCCGGAACCACCTCTCAGAGGTGCCAGAACCACATGCCGGAGAGACTGGAAGCAACTGCCGAACTCGCCGGAAATACCTGCTGGACATGCCGGAACCAGCTGCCTGACAGTCCAAAATCATATGCCGACTATGCCAAAACCACTTGGTGGACACTCCAGAATCACCTGGAGGGCATGCCGGAACCACGTCATTGACAGACTGCAAACACCTGCCGGACACGGCAGAACCACCTTCTCGACTCGCCATAACCACCTGCCGGACACGCCAAAATCACCTGCCGGCTACGCCACAACCACGCGGCAGAGACTCCTGAACCACCTCCAGGACAGACCGGAATCACCTGCCGGACAGGCCGGAACCACCTGTTCGACTCGCCAGAACCACCTGCCGCACACGCCAAAATCACTGCCGTCTACGCCAGAACCACTCGGCAGAGACTCCGGAACCACCTCCAGGACAGACCGGAATCACCTGCCAGACATGCCGGAACCACCTGCTCGACTCGCCAGAACCACCCGCTGGACACGCCAAAATCACCTGCCGGCTACGCCAAAACCAGTTGGTGAACACTTCGGAATCACCTGCCGCGCTTGCCGGAACCAACTGCCGGTCACGCCAAAATCACCTGCCGGCTACGCCAGAAGCACTCGGCAGAGACTCCGGAACCACCCTCAGGACTGACCGGAATCACCTGCTGGACACGCCGGAACCACCTGTTCGACTCGCCAGAACCACCTGCCAGACACGCCAAAATCACCTGCCGGCTACGCCAGAACCACTCGGCAGAGACTCCGGAACCACCTCCAGGACAGACCGGAATCACCTGCCGGACACGCCGGGACCACCTGCTTGACTCGCCAGAACCACCTGCCGGACACGCCAAAATCACCAGCCGGCTACTCCACAACCACTTGTCGGACACTCCAGAATCACCTGCCGGGCATGTTGGAACCACCTCTCAGAGGTGCCACAACAACATGCTGGAGACTGCGGAAGCACCTGCTGAGAAGGCCGGAAGTTCCTGATCCACTCCACAGAACCACCTGCTGGACACGCCAAAATCACCTGCCGGCTACGCGACAACCAGTTGGTGAACACTTCGGAATCAACTGCCGGGCTTGCTGGAAGCACCTGCCGGTCATGCCAATATCACCTGCCAGCTACGCCAGAACCGCTTGGCGGACACTGCGTAAACACCTGTCGGGCCTGCCAGAACCACATCTCAGACGTGCCAGAACCATGTGCCCGAGATGCCGGAACCACACCCCGAACAGACTGAAACCACCTGCCAGACCCGCCTCCACCACCTGCCGAGCACACTGGAACCACCTGCTCGACTCGCCGGAACCACCTACCTGACACGCAAAAACCACCAGCCGGGTATGCCAGAACCACTTGGTGGTCACTCCGGAATCATCTGCCAGACATGCCAGAAGCAGCTCTCAGACACACCAGAACAACCTGCCGGAGACGCCAGAAGCACCTGCTGAGCATGCCTGAGCCACCTGCTCGACTCGCAAGAAACACCTGCCACACATGCCAAAATCACCTGCCTGCTACACCAGAAGCACTTGGCAGACAAGCCGGAATCACGTGAAGGGCATGCCGTCACAATCTCTCAGACGTGCCAGAACCTCGTGCCGGACACCCCAGAACACCCTGCCGGACAGACCGGAACCACCTGCCGGACACGCCGGAACCACCGGCGCGACTCGCCGGAACCACCCCCGGACATGCAAAATCACCTGCCGGCTACGCCAGAAACACTTGGCGAACACACCGGAATCACCTGCCGGGCATGTCGGAAGCACCTCTCAGACATGTCAGAACCACGTGCCAAGGACACCGGAAGCACCTGCCGAGCACGCCGGAACCACCTGCTCGACTCGCCAGAACCACCTGCCGCACACGCCAAAATCACCTGCCAGGTATGCCAGAACCACTTTGTGGACACTCCGAAATCATCTGCCGGACATGCCAGAACCAGCTCTCAGACACACCAGAACCACATGCCGGACACGCCGGAAGCACCTGCTGAGCATGCCTGAGCCACCTGCTCGACTCGCAAGAAACACCTGCCGGACACGCCAAAATCACCTGCCGAGTACGCCAGAACCACTTGGCGGACACTCCGGAATCACAGGTCGGGCATGCCGGAACCACCTCTCAGACTTGCCAGAACCATGTTCCGGACACGCCGGTACCACCTGCCGAGTATGCCGGAACCACCTGATCCACTCCCGAGGACCACCTGCTGGACACGCCAAAATCACCTGCTGGCTACGCCAGAACCACTCGACAGACACTCCGGAATAACCTGCCGGGCATGCCGGAACCACCTCTTAGACATGCCAGAAGGACGTGTCGGACACGCCGGAAACACCTACCGGACAGACCGGAACCACCTGCCAGACATCCCGGAACCACTTGCCGAGCACGCCGGAGCCGCCTGCTCGATAGGCCGGAACCACCTGCCAGACAGGCCAAAATCAACAGCTGGCTATGCTAGAACCACCTGGCGGACAGTCCAAAATCACCTGCCTGGCATGCAGGAACCACCTCTCAGACGTAACAGAACCACGTTCCGGACACGCTGGAACCACATCCTGGACAGACTGGAACCACCTGCCGAGCTCACCGGAACCACCTGCTCGACTGGCAGGACAATCGTGCCGGACACGCCAAAAGGAACTGCCGGCTACACCAGAACCACTTAACCGACACTCCAGAATCACCTGCCTGGCATGCCAGGACCACCTCTCAGACGTGCCAGAAGCACGTGCCGGACATGCCGGAACGACCTACGGGACAGACCGGAACCACCTGCCTGACATGCCGGAACCACTGGCCGAGCACGCTAGAGCCACCTGCTCCCCTTGCCGGAACCACCTGCCAGACAGGCCAAAATCAACAGCTGGCTATGCGAGAACCACCTGGGGGACAGTCCGGAATCACCTGCCAGCCATGGCGGAACCACCTCTCAGACGTACCAGAACCACGTGCCGGACAATCTGGAAACACGTACTGGACAGACTGGAACCACCTGCCGGCCACGCCTGAACCACCTGCCGAGCACGACGGAACCACCTGCCGGACACGCCAAAATCACCTGCGGGCTACTCCACAACCACTTGGAGGACTCTCCGGGATGACCTGCCGGGCATGCTGGAACCACCTCTCAGACGCGCCAGAACCATGTGGCAGAGAGTCCGGAATCACCTGTTGGGCATGTGGAACCACCTCTGAGACGTACCAGAACCACCTGCCGGACACGCCAAAATCACCTGCCGGCTACGCCAGAACCACTTGGCGGACACTCCGGAATCACCTGCCGGGCATGCCAGCACAACCTCCCAGAAGTGCCAGAAGCACGTGCATGACAGGCCGGAACCATCTCCCGGACAGACTGGAACCACAGGAAACACTCGCCGGAACCAGCTGCTTTACTCACCGGTCCCACCTGCAGGACACACCAAAATCACCTGCCCGCTACACCAGAACCACTTGGGGCACAAGCCGGAATCACGTGAAGGGCATGCCGGCACAACCTCACAGACGTGCCAGAACCTCCTGCCGGACACCTCAGAACCACCTGCCAGACAGACTGCAACCACCTGCCGGACACGCGGGAACCACCGGCTCGACCCGCCGGAACCACTGCCAGACATGCAAAATCACCTGCCGGCTACACCAGAACCACTTGGCAAACACTCCAGAATCACCTGCCGGGCATGCCGGAACCACCTCTCAGACATGCCAGTACCACGTGCCAATGACACCAGAAGCACCTGCCGAGCATGCCGGAACCACCTGCTCGACTCGCCAGAACCACCTGCCAGTCATGCAAAAATCACCTGCCGGCTTCGCCACAACCAGTTGGTGAACACTTCCCCATCACCTGCCGGGCTTGCTGGAACCACCTGCCGGTCATTTCAAAATCACCTGCCAACTACGCCAGAACCACTTGTCGACACTGCGGAAACACCTGTCGGGCCGGCCAGAACTACATCTCAGACGTGCCAGAACCTTGTGCGTGTGATGCCGGAACCACACCCCGAACAGACGGAGACCACCTGCCAGACCCGCCTGAACCACCTGCCGAGCACGCCGGAGCCACCTGTTCGACTCACCGGAAGCACCTGCCAGACAGGCCAAAATCAACAGCTGGCTATGCGAGAACCATCTGGCGGAGAGTCCGGAATCACCTGCCGGGCATGCAGGAACCACCTCTCAGATGTAACGGAACCACGAGCCGGACACGCTGGAACCACGTCCTGGACAGACTGGAACCACCTGCCGAGCACTCTGGAACCACCTGCTCGACTCGCACGACCCACGTGCTGGACACGCCAAAATGAACTTTCGGCTACACCAGAACCACTTACCCGACACTCCAGAATCACCTGCCTGGCATGCCAGAACCACGTCTCACACGTTCCAGAAGCACGTGCCGGACATGCCGGAACGACCTATCGGACAGAACGGAACCACCTGCCAGACACGCCGGAACCACCTGCTGAACACGCCACAGCCACCTGCTCGACTCGCCGGATCCACCGGCCGGACAGGCCAATATCAACTGCTGGCTATGCCAGAACCACCTGGGGGACAGTCCGGAATCACCTGCCAGCCATTGCGGAACCACCTCTCACACGTACAAGAACCACGTGCCGGACAAGCTGGAAACACTTACTGGACAGACTGGAACCACCTGCCGGCCACGCCGGAACCACCTGCCGAGCACAATGGAACCACCTGACGGACACGCCAAAATCACCTGCGGGGTACACCAGAACCACTTGGAGAACTCTCCGGGATGACCTGCCGGGCATGCTGGAACCACCTCTCAGACGTACCAGAAGCACGTGGCGGAAACCCCAGCACCACCTGACGGACAGACCGCAACCACCTGCCGGACAGGCTGGAACCACCGACTCGACCCGCCGGAACCACCAGCCGGACACGCAAAAGTCACCTGCCGGCTACGCCACAACCGCTCGGCAGACACTCCGGTATCAGCTGCCGGGCATGCCTGAACCACCTCTCAGAGGTGCCGGAACCACATGCCGGAGAGACTGGAAGCAACTGCCGAACTCGCCGGAAACACCTACTGGACATGCCGGAACCACCTGCCTGAGAGTCCAAAATCATATGCCGGCTATGCCAAAACCACTTGGTGGACACTCCAGAATCACCTGGAGGGCATGCCGGAACCACGTCATGGACAGACTGCAAACACCTGCCGGACACGCCAGAACCACCTTCTCGACTCGCCAGAACCACCTGCCGGACACGCCAAAATCACCTGCCGGCTACGCCACAACCAGTTGGTGAACACTTCGGAATCACCTGCGGCGCTTGCCGGAACCACCTGCCGGTCACGCCAATATCACCTGCCGGCTACGCCAGAACCACTCGGCAGAGACTCCGGAACCACCTCCAGGACAGACCGGAATCACCTGCCGGACACGCCGGAACCACCTGCTCGTCTCGCCAGAACAACCTGCCGCACACGCCAAAATCACCTGCCAGGTATGCCAGAACCACTTTGTGGACACTCCGAAATCATCTGCCGGACATGCCAGAACCAGCTCTCAGACACACCAGAACCACATGCCGGACACGCCGGAAGCACCTGCTCGACTCGCCAGAACCACCTGCCGGACACGCCAAAATCACCTGCCGGCTACGCCAGAACCACTCTGCAGAGACTCCGGAACCACCTACAGGACAGACTGGAATCACCTGCCGGACACGCCGGGACCACCTGCTTCACTCGCCAGAACCACCTGCCAGACACGCCAAAATCACCAGCCGGCTACTCCACAACCACTTGTCGGACACTCCAGAATCACCTGCCGGGCATGTTGGAGCCACCTCTCAGAGGTGCCACAACAACATGCTGGAGACTGCGGAAGCACCTGCTGAGAAGGCCGGAAGTTCCTGATCCACTCCACAGAACCACCTGCTGGACACGCCAAAATCACCTGCCGGCTACACCAGAAGCACTTGGCAGACAAGCCGGAATCACGTGAAGGGCATGCCGTCACAATCTCTCAGACGTGCCAGAACCTCGTGCCGGACACCCCAGAACACCCTGCCGGACAGACCGGAACCACCTGCCGGACACGCCGGAACCACCGGCGCGACTCGCCGGAACCACCCCCGGACATGCAAAATCACCTGCCGGCTACGCCAGAAACACTTGGCGAACACACCGGAATCACCTGCCGGGCATGTCGGAAGCACCTCTCAGACATGTCATAACCACGTGCCAAGGACACCGGAAGCACCTGCCGAGCACGCCGGAACCACCTGCTCGACTCGCCAGAACCACCTGCCGCACACGCCAAAATCACCTGCCGGGTATGCCAGAACCACTTTGTGGACACTCCGAAATCATCTGCCGGACATGCCAGAACCAGCTCTCAGACACACCAGAACCACATGCCGGACACGCCGGAAGCACCTGCAGAGCATGCCTGAGCCACCTGCTCGACTCGCAAGAAACACCTGCCGGACACGCCAAAATCACCTGCCGAGTACGCCAGAACCACTTGGCGGACACTCCGGAATCACAGGTCGGGCATGCCGGAACCACCTCTCCGACTTGCCAGAACCATGTTCCGGACACGCCGGTACCACCTGCCGAGTATGCCGGAACCACCTGATCCACTCCCGAGGACCACCTGCTGGACACGCCAGAATCACCTGCTGGCTACGCCAGAACCACTCGGCAGACACTCCGGAATAACCTGCCGGGCATGCCGGAACCACCTCTTAGACATGCCAGAAGGACGTGTCGGACACGCCGGAAACACCTACCGGACAGACCGGAGCCACCTGCCAGACATCCCGGAACCACTTGCCGAGCACGCCGGAGCCGCCTGCTCGATAGGCCGGAACCACCTGCCAGACAGGCCAAAATCAACAGCTGGCTATGCTAGAACCACCTGGCGGACAGTCCAAAATCACCTGCCTGGCATGCAGGAACCACCTCTCAGACATAACAGAACCACGTTCCGGACACGCTGGAACCACATCCTGGACAGACTGGAACCACATGCCGAGCTCACCGGAACCACCTGCTCGACTGGCAGGAAAATCGTGCCAGACACGCCAAAAGGAACTGCCGGCTACACAAGAACCACTTAACCGACACTCCAGAATCACCTGCCTGGCATGCCAGAACCACCTCTCAGACGTGCCAGAAGCACGTGCCGGCCATGCCGGAACGACCTACCGGACAGACCGGAACCACCTGCCTGACATGCCGGAACCACCTGCCGAGCACGCCAGAGCCACCTGCTCCCCTTGCCGGAACCACCTGCCAGACAGGCCAAAATCAACAGCTGGCTGTGCGAGAACCACCTGGGGGACAGTCCGGAATCACCTGCCAGCCATGGCGGAACCACCTCTCAGACGTACCAGAACCACATGCCGGACAATCTGGAAACTCGTACTGGACAGACTGGAACCACCTGCCGGCCACGCCTGAACCACCTGCCGAGCACGACGGAACCACCTGCCGGACACGCCAAAATCACCTGCGGGCTACTCCACAACCACTTGGAGGACTCTCCGGGATGACCTGCCGGGCATGCTGGAACCACCTCTCAGACGTGCCAGAACCATGTGGCAGACAGTCCGGAATCACCTGCCGGGCATGCAGGAACCACCTCTCAGATGTAACGGAACCACGAGCCGGACACGCTGGAACCACGTCCTGGACAGACTGGAACCACCTGCCGAGCACTCCGGAACCACCTGCTCGACTCGCACAACCCACGTGCTGGACACGCCAAAATGAACTTTCGGCTACACCAGAACCACTTACCCGACACTCCAGAATCACCTGCCTGGCATGCCAGAACCACCTCTCACACGTTCCAGAAGCACGTGCCGGACATGCCGGAACGACCGATCGGACAGAACGGAACCACCTGCCAGACACGCCGGAACCACCTGCTGAACACGCCACAGCCATCTGCTCGACTCGCCGGATCCACCGGCCGGACAGGCCAATATCAACTGCTGGCTATGCCAGAACCACCTGGGGGACAGTCCGGAATCACCTGCCAGCCATGGCGGAACCACCTCTCAGACGTACCAGAACCACGTGCCGGACAATCTGGAAACACGTACTGGACAGACTGGAACCACCTGCCAGCCAAGCCTGAACCACCTGCCGAGCACGACGGAACCACCTGCCGGACACGCCAAAATCACCTGCGGGCTACTCCACAACCACTTGGAGGACTCTCCGGGATGACCTGCCGGGCATGCTGGAACCACCTCTCAGACGTGCCAGAACCATGTGGCAGACAGTCCGGAATCACCTGTTGGGCATGTGGAACCACCTCAGAGACGTACCAGAACCACCTGCCGGACACGCCAAAATCACCTGCCGGCTACGCCAGAACCACTTGGCGGACACTCCGGAATCACCTGCCGGGCATGCCAGCACAACCTCTCAGAAGTGCCAGAAGCACGTGCCGGACAGGCCGGAACCATCTCCCGGACAGACTGGAACCACAGGAAACACTCGCCGGAACCACCTGCTTGACTCACCGGTCCCACCTGCAGGACACACCAAAATCACCTGCCCGCTACACCAGAACCACTTGGGGCACAAGCCGGAATCACGTGAAGGGCATGCCGGCACAACCTCACAGACGTGCCAGAACCTCCTGCCGGACACCTCAGAACCACCTGCCAGACAGACTGCAACCACGTGCCGGACACGCGGGAACCACCGGCTCGACCCGCCGGAACCACTGCCAGACATGCAAAATCACCTGCCGGCTACACCAGAACCACTTCGCAAACACTCCGGAATCACCTGCCGGGCATGCCCGAACCACCTCTCAGACATGCCAGAACCACGTGCCAATGACACCAGAAGCACCTGCCGAGCATGCCGGAACCACCTGCTCGACTCGCCAGAACCACCTGCCAGTCATGCAAAAATCACCTGCCGGCTTCGCCACAACCAGTTGGTGAACACTTCCCCATGACCAGCCGGGCTTGCTGGAACCACCTGCCGGTCATGTCAAAATCACCTGCCAACTACGCCAGAACCACTTGTCGACACTGCGGAAACACCTGTCGGGCCGGCCAGAACTACATCTCAGACGTGCCAGAACCTTGTGCGTGTGATGCCGGAACCACACCCTGAACAGACGGAAACCACCTGCCAGACCCGCCTGAACCACCTGCCGAGCACGCCGGAGCCACCTGTTCTACTCACCGGAAGCACCTGCCAGACATGCCAAAATCAACAGCTGGCTATGCGAGAAGCATCTGGCAGACAGTCCGGAATCACCTGCCGGGCATGCAGGAACCACCTCTCAGATGTAACGGAACCACGAGCCGGACACGCTGGAACCACGTCCTGGACAGACTGGAACCACCTGCCGAGCACTCCGGAACCACCTGCTCGACTCGCACGACCCACGTGCTGGACACGCCAAAATGAACTTTCGGCTACACCAGAACCACTTACCCGACACTCCAGAATCACCTGCCTGGCATGCCAGAACCACCTCTCACACGTTCCAGAAGCACGTGCCGGACATGCCGGAACGACCTATCGGACAGAACGGAACCACCTGCCAGACACGCCGGAACCACCTGCTGAACACGCCACAGCCACCTGCTCGACTCGCCGGATCCACCGGCCGGACAGGCCAATATCAACTGCTGGCTATGCCAGAACCACCTGGGGGACAGTCCGGAATCACCTGCCAGCCATGGCGGAACCACCTCTCAGACGTAGAAGAACCGCGTGCCGGACAAGCTGGAAACACTTACTGGACAGACTGGAACCACCTGCCGGCCACGCCTGAACCACCTGCCGAGCACGATGGAACCACCTGCCGGACACGCCAAAATCACCTGCGGGCTACACCAGAACCACTTGGAGAACTCTCCGGGATGACCTGCCGGGCATGCTGGAACCACCTCTCAGACGTACCAGAAGCACGTGGCGGACAACCCAGCACCTCCTGCCGGACAGACCGCAACCACCTGCCGGACAGGCCGGAACCAGCGGCTCGACCCACCGGAACCACCGCCGGACATGCAAAATCACCTGCCGGCTACGCCAGAACCACTTGGCGAACACTGCGGAATCACCTGCCGGGCATGCCGGAACCACCTCTCACACATGCCAGAACCACAGGCCAATGACCCCGGAATCACCTGCCGAGCACGCCGGAACCACCTGCTCGACTCGCCAGAACCACCTGCCGGACACGCCAAAATCACCTGCCGGCTACGCCACAACCACTCGGCAGACACTCCGGTATCAGCTGCCGGGCATGCCGGAACCACCTCTCAGAGGTGCCGGAACCACATGCCGGAGAGACTGGAAGCAACTGCCGAACTCGCCGGAAACACCTGCTGGACATGCCAGAACCACCTGCCTGACAGTCCAAAATCATATGCCGGCTATGCCAAAACCACTTGGTGGACACTCCAGAATCACCTGGAGGGCATGCCGGAACCACGTCATGGACAGACTGCAAACACCTGCCGGACACGCCGGAAGCACCTGGTCGACTCGCCAGAACCACCTGCCGGACACGCCAAAATCACCTGCCGGCTACGCCAGAACCACTCGGCAGAGACTCCGGAACCACCTCCAGGACAGACCGGAATCACCTGCCGGACACGCCGGGACCACCTGCTTGACTCGCCAGAACCACCTGCCGGACACGCGAAAATCACCAGCCGGCTACTCCACAACCACTTGTCGGACACTCCAGAATCACCTGCCGGGCATGTGGGAACCACCTCTCAGAGGTGCCACAACAACATGCTGGAGACTGCGGAAGCACCTGCTGAGAAGGCCGGAAGTTCCTGATCCACTCCACAGAACCACCTGCTGGACACGCCAAAATCACCTGCCGGCTACGCCACAACCAGTTGGTGAACACTTCGGAATCAACTGCCGGGCTTGCTGGAAGCACCTGCCGGTCACGCCAATATCACCTGCCAGCTACGCCAGAACCGCTTGGCGGACACTCCGGAAACACCTGTCGGGCCTGCCAGAACCACATCTCAGACGTGCCAGAACCATGTGCCCGAGATGCCGGAACCACACCCCGAACAGACTGAAACCACCTGCCAGACCCGCCTGAACCACCTGCCGAGCACACTGGAACCACCTGCTCGACTCGCCGGAACCACCTACCTGACACGCAAAAACCACCGGCCGGGTATGCCAGAACCACTTGGTGGTCACTCCGGAATCATCTGCCAGACATGCCAGAAGCAGCTCTCAGACACACCAGAACAACCTGCCGGAGACGCCAGAAGCACCTGCTGAGCATGCCTGAGCCACCTGCTCGACTCGCAAGAAACACCTGCCAGACACGCCAAAATCACCTGCCTGCTACACCAGAAGCACTTGGCAGACAAGCCGGAATCACGTGAAGGGCATGCCGTCACAATCTCTCAGACGTGCCAGAACCTCGTGCCGGACACCCCAGAACACCCTGCCGGACAGACCGGAACCACCTGCCGGACACGCCGGAACCACCGGCGCGACTCGCCGGAACCAACCCCGGACATGCAAAATCACCTGCCGGCTACGCCAGAACCACTTGGCGAACACTCCGGAATCACCTGCCGGGCATGCCGGAACCACCTCTCAGACATGCCAGAACCACGTGCCAATGACACCAGAAGCACCTGCCGAGCACTCCGGAACCACCTGCTCGACTCGCCAGAACCACCTGCCGGACACGCCAAAATCACCTGCCGGTTACGCCACAACCACTCGGCAGACACTCCGGTATCAGCTGCCGGGCATGCCGGAACAACGTCTCAGACGTCCCAGAACCACATGCCGGAGAGACTGGAAAAAACTGCCGAACTCGCCGGAAACACCTGCTGGACATGCCGGAACCACCTGCCTGACAGTCCAAAATCATATGCCGGCTATGCCAAAACCACTTGGTGGACACTCCAGAATCACCTGGAGGACATGCCGGAACCACGTCATGGACAGACTGCAAACACCTGCCGGACACGCCAGAACCACCTTCTCGACTCGCCAGAACCACCTGCCGGACACGCCAAAATCACCTGCCGGCTACGCCAGAACCACTCGGCAGAGACTCCGGAACCACTTCCAGGACAGACCGGAATCACATGCCGGACACGCCGGAACCACCTGCTCGACTCGCCAGAACCACCTGCCGGACACGCCAAAATCACCTGCCGGCTACGCCACAACCAGTTGGTGAACACTTCGGAATCACCTGCCGCGCTTGCCAGAACCACCTGCCGGTCACGCCAAAATCACCTGCCAGCTACGCCAGAACCACTCGGCAGAGACTCCGGAACCACTTCCAGGACAGACCGGAATCACCTGCCGGACACGCCGGAACCACCTGCTCGACTCGCCAGAACCACCTGCCGGACACGCCAAAATCACCTGCCGGCTACGGCACAACCAGTTGGTGAACACTTCGGAATCACCTGCCGCGCTTGCCGGAACCACCTGCCGGTCACGCCAAAATCACCTGCCGGCTACGCCACAACCAGTTGGTGAACACTTCGGAATCACAGGTCGGGCATGCCGCAACCACCTCTCACACTTGCCAGAACCATGTTCTGGACACGCCGGTACCACCTGCCGAGTATGCCGGAACCACCTGATCCACTCCCGAGGACCACCTGCTGGACACTCCAGAATCACCTGCTGGCTACGCCAGAACCACTCGACAGACACTCCGGAATAAGCTGCCGGGCATGCCGGAACCACCTCTTAGACATGCCAGAAGGACGTGTCGGACACGCCGGAAACACCTACCGGACAGACCGGAACCACCTGCCAGACATCCCGGAACCACTTGCCGAGCACGCCGGAGCCGCCTGCTCGATAGGCCGGAACCACCTGACAGACAGGCCAAAATCAACAGCTGGCTGTGCGAGAACCACCTGGGGGACAGTCCGGAATCACTTGCCAGCCATGGCGGAACCACCTCTCAGACGTACCAGAACCACGTGCCGGACAATCTGGAAACACGTACTGGACAGCCTGGAACCACCTGCTGGCCACGCCTTAACCTCCTGCCGAGCACGACGGAACCACCTGCCGGACACGCCAAAATCACCTGCGGGCTACTCCACAACCACTTGGAGGACTCTCCGGGATGACCTGCCGGGCATGCTGGAACCACCTCTCAGACGCGCCAGAACCATGTGGCAGAGAGTCCAGAATCACCTGTTGGGCAGGTGGAACCACCTCAGAGACGTACCAGAACCACCTGCCGGACACGCCAAAATCACCTGCCGGCTACGCCAGAACCACTTGGCGGACACTCCGGAATCACATGCCGGGAATGCCAGCACAACCTCTCAGAAGTGCCAGAAGCACGTGCCGGACAGGCCGGAACCATCTCCCGGACAGATTGGAACCACAGGAAACACTCGCCGGAACCACCTGCTTGACTCACCGGTCCCACCTGCAGGACACACCAAAATCACCTGCCCGCTACACCAGAACCACTTGGGGGACAAGCCGGAATCACGTGAAGGGCATGCCGGCACACCCTCACAGACGTGCCAGAACCTCCTGCCGGACACCTCAGAACCACCTGCCAGACAGACTGCAACCACCTGCCGGACACGCGGGAACCACAGGCTCGACCCGCCGGAACCACTGCCAGACATGCAAAATCACCTGCCGGCTACAACAGAACCACTTGGCAAACACTCTGGAATCACCTGCCGGGCATGCCGGAACCACCTCTCAGACATGCCAGAACCACGTGCCAATGACACCAGAAGCACCTGCCGAGCATGCCGGAACCACCTGCTCGACTCGCCAGAACCACCTGCCAGTCATGCAAAAATCACCTGCCGGCTTCACCACAACCAGTTGGTGAACACTTCCCCATCACCTGCCGGGCTTGCTGGAACCACCTGCCGGTCATGTCAAAATCACCTGCCAACTACGCCAGAACCACTTGTCGACACTGCGGAAACACCTGTCGGGCCGGCCAGAACTACATCTCAGACGTGCCAGAACCTTGTGCGTGTGATGCCGGAACCGCACCCCGAACAGACGGAGACCACCTGCCAGACCCGCCTGAACCACCTGCCGAGCACGCCGGAGCCACCTGTTCTACTCACCGGAAGCACCTGCCAGACAGGCCAAAATCAACAGCTGGCTATGCGAGAACCATCTGGCGGACAGTCCGGAATCACCTGCCGGGCATGCAGGAACCACCTCTCAGATGTAACGGAACCACGAGCCGGACACGCTGGAACCACGTCCTGGACAGACTGGAACCACCTGCCGAGCACTCCGGAACCACCTGCTCGACTCGCACGACCCACGTGCTGGACACGCCAAAATGAACTTTCGGCTACACCAGAACCACTTACCCGACACTCCAGAATCACCTGCCTGGCATGCCAGAACCACCTCTCACACGTTCCAGAAGCACGTGCCGGACATGCCGGAACGACCGATCGGACAGAACGGAACCACCTGCCAGACACGCCGGAACCACCTGCTGAACACGCCACAGCCACCTGCTCGACTCGCCGGATCCACCGGCCGGACAGGCCAATATCAACTGCTGGCTATGCCAGAACCACCTGGGGGACAGTCCGGACTCACCTGCCAGCCATGGCGGAACCACCTCTCAGACGTACAAGAACCACGTGCCGGACAAGCTGGAAACACTTACTGGACAGACTGGAACCACCTGCCGGCCACGCCTGAACCACCTGCCGAGCACGATGGAACCACCTGCCGGACACGCCAAAATCACCTGCGGGGTACACCAGAACCACTTGGAGAACTCTCCGGGATGACCTGCCGGGCATGCTGGAACCACCTCTCAGACGTACCAGAAGCACGTGGTGGACACCCCAGCACCACCTGTCGGACAGACCGCAACCACATGCCGGACAGGCCGGAACCACCGGCTCGACCCGCCGGAACCACCGCCGGACATGCAAAATCACCTGCCGGCTACGCCGGAACCACTTGGCGAACACTCCGGAATCACCTGCCGGGCATGCGGGAACCACCTCTCAGACATGCCAGAACCACGTGCCAATGACCCCGGAAGCACCTGCCGAGCACGCCGGAACCACCTGCTCGACTCGCCAGAACCACCTGCCGGACACGCCAAAATCACCTGCCGGCTACGCCACAACCTCTCGGCAGGCACTCCGGTATCAGCTGCCGGGCATGCCGGAACTACCTCTCAGAGGTGCCAGAACCACATGCCGGAGAGACTGGAAGCAACTGCCGAACTCGCCGGAAACACCTGCTGGACATGCCGGAACCACCTGCCTGACAGTCCAAAATCATATGGGGGCTATGCCAAAACCATTTGGTGGACACTCCAGAATCACCTGGAGGGCATGCCGGAACCACGTCATGGACAGACTGCAAACACCTGCCGGACACGCCAGAACCACCTTCTCGACTCGCCAGAACCACCTGCCGGACACGCCAAAATCACCTGCCGGCTACGCCACAACCAGTTGGTGAACACTTCGGAATCACCTGCCGCGCTTGCCGGAACCACCTGCCGGTCACGCCAAAATCACCTGCTGGCTACGCCAGAACCACTCGGCAGAGACTCCGGAACCACCTCCAGGACAGACCGGAATCACCTGCCGGACACGCCGGAACCACCTGCTCGACTCGCCAGAACCACCTGCCGGACACGCCAAAATCATCTGCCGGCTACGCCAGAAGCACTGGGCAGAGAATCCGGAACCACCTCCAGGACAGACCGGAATCACCTGCCGGACACGCCGGGACCACCTGCTTGACTCGCGAGAACCACCTGCCGGACACGCCAAAATCACCAGCCGGCTACTCCACAAACACTTGTCGGACACTCCAGAATCACCTGCCGGGCATGTTGGAACCACCTCTCAGAGGTGCCACAACAACATGCTGGAGACCGCGGAAGCACCTGCTGAGAATGCCGGAAGTTCCTGATCCACTCCACAGAACCACCTGCTGGACACGCCAAAATCACCTGCCGGCTATGCCACAACCAGTTGGTGAACACTTCGGAATCAACTGCCGGGCTTGCTGGAAGCACCTGCTGGTCACGCCAATATCACCTGCCAGCTACGCCAGAACCGCTTGGCGGACACTCCGGAAACACCTGTCGGGCCTGCCAGAACCACATCTCAGACGTGCCAGAACCATGTGCCCGAGATGCCGGAACCACACCCCGAACAGACTGAAACCACCTGCCAGACCCGCCTGAACCACCTGCCGAGCACACTGGAACCACCTGCTCGACTCCCCGGAACCACCTACCTGACACGCAAAAACCACCGGCCGGGTATGCCAGAACCACTTGGTGGTCACTCCGGAATCATCTGCCAGACATGCCAGAAGCAGCTCTCAGACACACCAGAACAACCTGCCGGAGACGCCAGAAGCACCTGCTGAGCATGCCTGAGCCACCTGCTCGACTCGCAAGAAACACCTGCCAGACACGCCAAAATCACCTGCCTGCTACACCAGAAGCACTTGGCAGACAAGCCGGAATCACGAGAAGGGCATGCCGTCACAATCTCTCAGACGTGCCAGAACCTCGTGCCGGACACCCCAGAACACCCTGCCGGACAGACCGGAACCACCTGCCGGACACGCCGGAACCACCGGCGCGACTCGCCGGAACCACCCCCGGACATGCAAAATCACCTGCCGGCTATGCCAGAAACACTGGCCGAACACTCCGGAATCACCTGCCGGGCATGCCAGAACCACCTCTCAGACATGCCAGAACCATGTGCCAATGACCCCGGAAGCACCTGCCGAGCACGCCGGAACCACCTGCTCGACTCGCCAGAACCACCTGCCGGACACGCCAAAATCACCTGCCGGCTACGCCACAGCCACTCGGCAGACACTCCGGTATCAGCTGCCGGGCATGCCGGAACCACCTCTCAGAGGTGCCAGAACCACATGCCGGAGAGACTGGAAGCAACTGCCGAGCTCGCCGGAAACACCTGCTGGACATGCCAGAACCACCTGCCTGACAGTCCAAAATCATATGCCAGCTATGCCAAAACCACTTGGTGGACACTCCAGAATCACCTGGAGGGCATGCCGGAACCACGTCATGGACAGACTGCAAACACCTGCCGGACACGCCAGAACCACCTTCTCGACTTGCCAGAACCACCTGCCGGACAAGCCAAAATCACCTGCCGGCTACGCCACAACCAGTTGGTGAAAACTTCGGAATCACCTGCCGCGCTTGCCGGAACCACCTGCCGGTCACGCCAAAATCACCTGCCGGCTACGCCAGAACCACTCGGCAGAGACTCCGGAACCACCTCCAGGACAGACCGGAATCACCTGCCGGACACGCCGGGACCACCTGCTTGTCTCGCGAGAACCACCTGCCGGACACGCCAAAATCACAAGCCAGCTACTCCACAACCACTTGTCGGACACTCCAGAATCACCTGCCGGGCATGTTGGAACCACCTCTCAGAGGTGCCACAACAACATGCTGGAGACTGCGGAAGCACCTGCTGAGAATGCCGGAAGTTCCTGATCCACTCCACAGAACCACCTGCTGGACACGCCAAAATCACCTGCCAGCTACGCCACAACCAGTTGGTGAACACTTCGGAATCAACTGCCGGGTTTCCTGGAAGCACCTGCCGTTCACGCCAATATCACCTGCCAGCTACGCCAGAACCGCTTGGCGGACACTCCGGAAACACCTGTCGGGCCTGCCAGAACCACATCTCAGACGTGCCAGAACCATGTGCCCGTGATGCCGGAACCACACCCCGAACAGACTGAAACCACCTGCCAGACCCGCCTGAACCACCTGCCGAGCACACTGGAACCACCTGCTCGACTCGCCGGAACCACCTACCTGACACGCAAAAACCACCGGCCGGGTATGCCAGAACCACTTGGTGGTCACTCCGGAATCATCTGCCAGACATGCCAGAAGCAGCTCTCAGACACACCAGAACAACCTGCCGGAGACGCCAGAAGCACCTGCTGAGCATGCCTGAGCCACGTGCTCGACTCGCAAGAAACACCTGCCACACACGCCAAAATCACCTGCCTGCTACACCAGAAGCACTTGGCAGACAAGCCGGAATCACGTGAAGGGCATGCCGTCACAATCTCTCAGACGTGCCAGAACCTCGTGCCGGACACCCCAGAACACCCTGCCGGACAGACCGGAACCACCTGCCGGACACGCCGGAACCACCGGCGCGACTCGCCGGAACCACCCCCGGACATGCAAAATCACCTGCCGGCTACGCCAGAAACACTTGGCGAACACACCGGAATCACCTGCCGGGCATGTCGGAAGCACCTCTCAGACATGTCAGAACCACGTGCCAAGGACACCGGAAGCACCTGCCGAGCACGCCGGAACCACCTGCTCGACTCGCCAGAACCACCTGCCGCACACGCCAAAATCACCTGCCAGGTATGCCAGAACCACTTTGTGGACACTCCGAAATCATCTGCCGGACATGCCAGAACCAGCTCTCAGACACACCAGAACCACATGCCGGACACGCCGGAAGCACCTGCTGAGCATGCCTGACCCACCTACTCGATTCGCAAGAAACACCTGCCGGACACGCCAAAATCACCTGCCGAGTACGCCAGAACCACTTGGCGGACACTCCGGAATCACAGGTCGGGCATGCCGGAACCACCTCTCAGACTTGCCAGAACCATGTTCCGGACACGCCGGTACCACCTGCCGAGTATGCCGGAACCACCTGATCCACTCCCGAGGACCACCTGCTGGACACGCCAGAATCACCTGCTGGCTACGCCAGAACCACTCGGCAGACACTCCGGAATAAGCTGCCGGGCATGCCGGAACCACCTCTTAGACATGCCAGAAGGACGTGTCGGACACGCCGGAAACACCTACCGGACAGACCGGAACCACCTGCCAGACATCCCGGAACCACTTGCCGAGCACGCCGGAGCCGCCTGCTCGATAGGCCGGAACCACCTGCCAGACAGGCCAAAATCAACAGCTGGCTGTGCGAGAACCACCTGGGGGACAGTCCGGAATCACTTGCCAGCCATGGCGGAACCACCTCTCAGACGTACCAGAACCACGTGCCGGACAATCTGGAAACACGTACTGGACAGCCTGGAACCACCTGCTGGCCACGCCTTAACCTCCTGCCGAGCACGACGGAACCACCTGCCGGACACGCCAAAATCACCTGCGGGCTACTCCACAACCACTTGGAGGACTCTCCGGGATGACCTGCCGGGCATGCTGGAACCACCTCTCAGACGCGCCAGAACCATGTGGCAGAGAGTCCAGAATCACCTGTTGGGCAGGTGGAACCACCTCAGAGACGTACCAGAACCACCTGCCGGACACGCCAAAATCACCTGCCGGCTACGCCAGAACCACTTGGCGGACACTCCGGAATCACATGCCGGGAATGCCAGCACAACCTCTCAGAAGTGCCAGAAGCACGTGCCGGACAGGCCGGAACCATCTCCCGGACAGATTGGAACCACAGGAAACACTCGCCGGAACCACCTGCTTGACTCACCGGTCCCACCTGCAGGACACACCAAAATCACCTGCCCGCTACACCAGAACCACTTGGGGGACAAGCCGGAATCACGTGAAGGGCATGCCGGCACAACCTCACAGACGTGCCAGAACCTCCTGCCGGACACCTCAGAACCACCTGCCAGACAGACTGCAACCACCTGCCGGACACGCGGGAACCACAGGCTTGACCCGCCGGAACCACTGCCAGACATGCAAAATCACCTGCCGGCTACACCAGAACCACTTGGCAAACACTCCGGAATCACCTGCCGGGCATGCCGGAACCACCTCTCAGACATGCCAGAACCACGTGCCAATGACACCAGAAGCACCTGCCGAGCATGCCGGAACCACCTGCTCGACTCGCCAGAACCACCTGCCAGTCATGCAAAAATCACCTGCCGGCTTCACCACAACCAGTTGGTGAACACTTCCCCATCACCTGCCGGGCTTGCTGGAACCACCTGCCGGTCATGTCAAAATCACCTGCCAACTACGCCAGAACCACTTGTCGACACTGCGGAAACACCTGTCGGGCCGGCCAGAACTACATCTCAGACGTGCCAGAACCTTGTGCGTGTGATGCCGGAACCGCACCCCGAACAGACGGAGACCACCTGCCAGACCCGCCTGAACCACCTGCCGAGCACGCCGGAGCCACCTGTTCGACTCACCGGAAGCACCTGCCAGACAGGCCAAAATCAACAGCTGGCTATGCGAGAACCATCTGGCGGACAGTCCGGAATCACCTGCCGGGCATGCAGGAAACACCTCTCAGATGTAACGGAACCACGAGCCGGACACGCTGGAACCACGTCCTGGACAGACTGGAACCACCTGCCGAGCACTCCGGAACCACCTGCTCGACTCGCACGACCCACGTGCTGGACACGCCAAAATGAACTTTCGGCTACACCAGAACCACTTACCCGACACTCCAGAATCACCTGCCTGGCATGCCAGAACCACCTCTCACACGTTCCAGAAGCACGTGCCGGACATGCCGGAACGACCTATCGGACAGAACGGTACCACCTGCCAGACACGCCGGAACCACCTGCTGAACACGCCACAGCCACCTGCTCGACTCGCCGGATCCACCGGCCGGACAGGCCAATATCAACTGCTGGCTATGCCAGAACCACCTGGGGGACAGTCCGGAATCACCTGCCAGCCATGGCGGAACCACCTCTCAGACGTACAAGAGCCACGTGCCGGACAAGCTGGAAACACTTACTGGACAGACTGGAACCACCTGCCGGCCACGCCTGAACCACCTGCCGAGCACGATGGAACCACCTGCCGGACACGCCAAAATCACCTGCGGGGTACACCAGAACCACTTGGAGAACTCTCCGGGATGACCTGCCGGGCATGCTGGAACCACCTCTCAGACGTACCAGAAGCACGTGGCGGACACCCCAGCACCACCTGTCGGACAGACCGCAACCACATGCCGGACAGGCCGGAACCACCGGCTCGACCCGCCGGAACCACCGCCGGACATGCAAAATCACCTGCCGGCTACGCCGGAACCACTTGGCGAACACTCCGGAATCACCTGCCGGGCATGCGGGAACCACCTCTCAGACATGCCAGAACCACGTGCCAATGACCCCGGAAGCACCTGCCGAGCACGCCGGAACCACCTGCTGGACATGCCGGAACCACCTGCCTGACAGTCCAAAATCATATGGGGGCTATGCCAAAACCATTTGGTGGACACTCCAGAATCACCTGGAGGGCATGCCGGAACCACGTCATGGACAGACTGCAAACACCTGCCGGACAGGCCAGAACCACCTTCTCGACTCGCCAGAACCACCTGCCGGACACGCCAAAATCACCTGCCGGCTACGCCACAACCAGTTGGTGAACACTTCGGAATCACCTGCCGCGCTTGCCGGAACCACCTGCCGGTCACGCCAAAATCACCTGCTGGCTACGCCAGAACCACTCGGCAGAGACTCCGGAACCACCTCCAGGACAGACCGGAATCACCTGCCGGACACGCCGGAACCACCTGCTCGACTCGCCAGAACCACCTGCCGGACACGCCAAAATCACCTGCCAGGTATGCCAGAACCACTTTGTGGACACTCCGAAATCATCTGCCGGACATGCCAGAACCAGCTCTCAGACACACCAGAACCACATGCCGGACACGCCGGAAGCACCTGCTCGACTCGCCAGAACCACCTGCCGGACACGCCAAAATCACCTGCCGGCTACGCCAGAACCACTCTGCAGAGACTCCGGAACCACCTACAGGACAGACTGGAATCACCTGCCGGACACGCCGGGACCACCTGCTTCACTCGCCAGAACCACCTGCCAGACACGCCAAAATCACCAGCCGGCTACTCCACAACCACTTGTCGGACACTCCAGAATCACCTGCCGGGCATGTTGGAGCCACCTCTCAGAGGTGCCACAACAACATGCTGGAGACTGCGGAAGCACCTGCTGAGAAGGCCGGAAGTTCCTGATCCACTCCACAGAACCACCTGCTGGACACGCCAAAATCACCTGCCGGCTACACCAGAAGCACTTGGCAGACAAGCCGGAATCACGTGAAGGGCATGCCGTCACAATCTCTCAGACGTGCCAGAACCTCGTGCCGGACACCCCAGAACACCCTGCCGGACAGACCGGAACCACCTGCCGGACACGCCGGAACCACCGGAGCGACTCGCCGGAACCACCCCCGGACATGCAAAATCACCTGCCGGCTACGCCAGAAACACTTGGCGAACACACCGGAATCACCTGCCGGGCATGTCGGAAGCACCTCTCAGACATGTCATAACCACGTGCCAAGGACACCGGAAGCACCTGCCGAGCACGCCGGAACCACCTGCTCGACTCGCCAGAACCACCTGCCGCACACGCCAAAATCACCTGCCGGGTATGCCAGAACCACTTTGTGGACACTCCGAAATCATCTGCCGGACATGCCAGAACCAGCTCTCAGACACACCAGAACCACATGCCGGACACGCCGGAAGCACCTGCCGAGCATGCCTGAGCCACCTGCTCGACTCGCAAGAAACACCTGCCGGACACGCCAAAATCACCTGCCGAGTACGCCAGAACCACTTGGCGGACACTCCGGAATCACAGGTCGGGCATGCCGGAACCACCTCTCCGACTTGCCAGAACCATGTTCCGGACACGCCGGTACCACCTGCCGAGTATGCCGGAACCACCTGATCCACTCCCGAGGACCACCTGCTGGACACGCCAGAATCACCTGCTGGCTACGCCAGAACCACTCGGCAGACACTCCGGAATAACCTGCCGGGCATGCCGGAACCACCTCTTAGACATGCCAGAAGGACGTGTCGGACACGCCGGAAACACCTACCGGACAGACCGGAGCCACCTGCCAGACATCCCGGAACCACTTGCCGAGCACGCCGGAGCCGCCTGCTCGATAGGCCGGAACCACCTGCCAGACAGGCCAAAATCAACAGCTGGCTATGCTAGAACCACCTGGCGGACAGTCCAAAATCACCTGCCTGGCATGCAGGAACCACCTCTCAGACATAACAGAACCACGTTCCGGACACGCTGGAACCACATCCTGGACAGACTGGAACCACATGCCGAGCTCACCGGAACCACCTGCTCGACTGGCAGGAAAATCGTGCCAGACACGCCAAAAGGAACTGCCGGCTACACAAGAACCACTTAACCGACACTCCAGAATCACCTGCCTGGCATGCCAGAACCACCTCTCAGACGTGCCAGAAGCACGTGCCGGCCATGCCGGAACGACCTACGGGACAGACCGGAACCACCTGCCTGACATGCCGGAACCACCTGCCGAGCACGCCAGAGCCACCTGCTCCCCTTGCCGGAACCACCTGCCAGACAGGCCAAAATCAACAGCTGGCTGTGCGAGAACCACCTGGGGGACAGTCCGGAATCACCTGCCAGCCATGGCGGAACCACCTCTCAGACGTACCAGAACCACATGCCGGACAATCTGGAAACTCGTACTGGACAGACTGGAACCACCTGCCGGCCACGCCTGAACCACCTGCCGAGCACGACGGAACCACCTGCCGGACACGCCAAAATCACCTGCGGGCTACTCCACAACCACTTGGAGGACTCTCCGGGATGACCTCCCGGGCATGCTGGAACCACCTCTCAGACGTGCCAGAACCATGTGGCAGACAGTCCGGAATCACCTGCCGGGCATGCAGGAACCACCTCTCAGATGTAACGGAACCACGAGCCGGACACGCTGGAACCACGTCCTGGACAGACTGGAACCACCTGCCGAGCACTCCGGAACCACCTGCTCGACTCGCACGACCCACGTGCTGGACACGCCAAAATGAACTTTCGGCTACACCAGAACCACTTACCCGACACTCCAGAATCACCTGCCTGGCATGCCAGAACCACCTCTCACACGTTCCAGAAGCACGTGCCGGACATGCCGGAACGACCGATCGGACAGAACGGAACCACCTGCCAGACACGCCGGAACCACCTGCTGAACACGCCACAGCCACCTGCTCGACTCGCCGGATCCACCGGCCGGACAGGCCAATATCAACTGCTGGCTATGCCAGAACCACCTGGGGGACAGTCCGGACTCACCTGCCAGCCATGGCGGAACCACCTCTCAGACGTACAAGAACCACGTGCCGGACAATCTGGAAACACGTACTGGACAGACTGGAACCACCTGCCAGCCAAGCCTGAACCACCTGCCGAGCACGACGGAACCACCTGCCGGACACGCCAAAATCACCTGCGGGCTACTCCACAACCACTTGGAGGACTCTCCGGGATGACCTGCCGGGCATGCTGGAACCACCTCTCAGACGTGCCAGAACCATGTGGCAGACAGTCCGGAATCACCTGTTGGGCATGTGGAACCACCTCAGAGACGTACCAGAACCACCTGCCGGACACGCCAAAATCACCTGCCGGCTACGCCAGAACCACTTGGCGGACACTCCGGAATCACCTGCCGGGCATGCCAGCACAACCTCTCAGAAGTGCCAGAAGCACGTGCCGGACAGGCCGGAACCATCTCCCGGACAGACTGGAACCACAGGAAACACTCGCCGGAACCACCTGCTTGACTCACCGGTCCCACCTGCAGGACACACCAAAATCACCTGCCCGCTACACCAGAACCACTTGGGGCACAAGCCGGAATCACGTGAAGGGCATGCCGGCACAACCTCACAGACGTGCCAGAACCTCCTGCCGGACACCTCAGAACCACCTGCCAGACAGACTGCAACCACGTGCCGGACACGCGGGAACCACCGGCTCGACCCGCCGGAACCACTGCCAGACATGCAAAATCACCTGCCGGCTACACCAGAACCACTTCGCAAACACTCCGGAATCACCTGCCGGGCATGCCCGAACCACCTCTCAGACATGCCAGAACCACGTGCCAATGACACCAGAAGCACCTGCCGAGCATGCCGGAACCACCTGCTCGACTCGCCAGAACCACCTGCCAGTCATGCAAAAATCACCTGCCGGCTTCGCCACAACCAGTTGGTGAACACTTCCCCATGACCAGCCGGGCTTGCTGGAACCACCTGCCGGTCATGTCAAAATCACCTGCCAACTACGCCAGAACCACTTGTCGACACTGCGGAAACACCTGTCGGGCCGGCCAGAACTACATCTCAGACGTGCCAGAACCTTGTGCGTGTGATGCCGGAACCACAGCCTGAACAGACGGAAACCACCTGCCAGACCCGCCTGAACCACCTGCCGAGCACGCCGGAGCCACCTGTTCTACTCACCGGAAGCACCTGCCAGACAGGCCAAAATCAACAGCTGGCTATGCGAGAAGCATCTGGCGGACAGTCCGGAATCACCTGCCGGGCATGCAGGAACCACCTCTCAGATGTAACGGAACCACGAGCCGGACACGCTGGAACCACGTCCTGGACAGACTGGAACCACCTGCCGAGCACTCCGGAACCACCTGCTCGACTCGCACGACCCACGTGCTGGACACGCCAAAATGAACTTTCGGCTACACCAGAACCACTTACCCGACACTCCAGAATCACCTGCCTGGCATGCCAGAACCACCTCTCACACGTTCCAGAAGCACGTGCCGGACATGCCGGAACGACCTATCGGACAGAACGGAACCACCTGCCAGACACGCCGGAACCACCTGCTGAACACGCCACAGCCACCTGCTCGACTCGCCGGATCCACCGGCCGGACAGGCCAATATCAACTGCTGGCTATGCCAGAACCACCTGGGGGACAGTCCGGAATCACCTGCCAGCCATGGCGGAACCACCTCTCAGACGTAGAAGAACCGCGTGCCGGACAAGCTGGAAACACTTACTGGACAGACTGGAACCACCTGCCGGCCACGCCTGAACCACCTGCCGAGCACGATGGAACCACCTGCCGGACACGCCAAAATCACCTGCGGGCTACACCAGAACCACTTGGAGAACTCTCCGGGATGACCTGCCGGGCATGCTGGAACCACCTCTCAGACGTACCAGAAGCACGTGGCGGACAACCCAGCACCTCCTGCCGGACAGACCGCAACGACCTGCCGGACAGGCCGGAACCAGCGGCTCGACCCACCGGAACCACCGCCGGACATGCAAAATCACCTGCCGGCTACGCCAGAACCACTTGGCGAACACTGCGGAATCACCTGCCGGGCATGCCGGAACCACCTCTCACACATGCCAGAACCACAGGCCAATGACCCCGGAAGCACCTGCCGAGCACGCCGGAACCACCTGCTCGACTCGCCAGAACCACCTGCCGGACACGCCAAAATCACCTGCCGGCTACGCCACAACCACTCGGCAGACACTCCGGTATCAGCTGCCGGGCATGCCGGAACCACCTCTCAGAGGTGCCGGAACCACATGCCGGAGAGACTGGAAGCAACTGCCGAACTCGCCGGAAACACCTGCTGGACATGCCAGAACCACCTGCCTGACAGTCCAAAATCATATGCCGGCTATGCCAAAACCACTTGGTGGACACTCCAGAATCACCTGGAGGGCATGCCGGAACCACGTCATGGACAGACTGCAAACACCTGCCGGACACGCCGGAAGCACCTGCTCGACTCGCCAGAACCACCTGCCGGACACGCCAAAATCACCTGCCGGCTACGCCAGAACCACTCGGCAGAGACTCCGGAACCACCTCCAGGACAGACCGGAATCACCTGCCGGACACGCCGGGACCACATGCTTGACTCGCCAGAACCACCTGCCGGACACGCGAAAATCACCAGCCGGCTACTCCACAACCACTTGTCGGACACTCCAGAATCACCTGCCGGGCATGTGGGAACCACCTCTCAGAGGTGCCACAACAACATGCTGGAGACTGCGGAAGCACCTGCTGAGAAGGCCGGAAGTTCCTGATCCACTCCACAGAACCACCTGCTGGACACGCCAAAATCACCTGCCGGCTACGCGACAACCAGTTGGTGAACACTTCGGAATCAACTGCCGGGCTTGCTGGAAGCACCTGCCGGTCACGCCAATATCACCTGCCAGCTACGCCAGAACCGCTTGGCGGACACTCCGGAAACACCTGTCGGGCCTGCCAGAACCACATCTCAGACGTGCCAGAACCATGTGCCCGAGATGCCGGAACCACACCCCGAACAGACTGAAACCACCTGCCAGACCCGCCTGAACCACCTGCCGAGCACACTGGAAAAACCTGCTCGACTCGCCGGAACCACCTACCTGACACGCAAAAACCACCGGCCGGGTATGCCAGAACCACTTGGTGGTCACTCCGGAATCATCTGCCAGACATGCCAGAAGCAGCTCTCAGACACACCAGAACAACCTGCCGGAGACGCCAGAAGCACCTGCTGAGCATGCCTGAGCCACCTGCTCGACTCGCAAGAAACACCTGCCAGACACGCCAAAATCACCTGCCTGCTACACCAGAAGCACTTGGCAGACAAGCCGGAATCACGTGAAGGGCATGCCGTCACAATCTCTCAGACGTGCCAGAACCTCGTGCCGGACACCCCAGAACACCCTGCCGGACAGACCGGAACCACCTGCCGGACACGCCGGAACCACCGGCGCGACTCGCCGGAACCAACCCCGGACATGCAAAATCACCTGCCGGCTACGCCAGAACCACTTGGCGAACACTCCGGAATCACCTGCCGGGCATGCCGGAACCACCTCTCAGACATGCCAGAACCACGTGCCAATGACACCAGAAGCACCTGCCGAGCACTCCGGAACCACCTGCTCGACTCGCCAGAACCACCTGCCGGACACGCCAAAATCACCTGCCGGTTACGCCACAACCACTCGGCAGACACTCCGGTATCAGCTGCCGGGCATGCCGGAACAACGTCTCAGACGTCCCAGAACCACATGCCGGAGAGACTGGAAGCAACTGCCGAACTCGCCGGAAACACCTGCTGGACATGCCGGAACCACCTGCCTGACAGTCCAAAATCATATGCCGGCTATGCCAAAACCACTTGGTGGACACTCCAGAATCACCTGGAGGACATGCCGGAACCACGTCATGGACAGACTGCAAACACCTGCCGGACACGCCAGAACCACCTTCTCGACTCGCCAGAACCACCTGCCGGACACGCCAAAATCACCTGCCGGCTACGCCAGAACCACTCGGCAGAGACTCCGGAACCACTTCCAGGACAGACCGGAATCACATGCCGGACACGCCGGAACCACCTGCTCGACTCGCCAGAACCACCTGCCGGACACGCCAAAATCACCTGCCGGCTACGCCACAACCAGTTGGTGAACACTTCGGAATCACCTGCCGCGCTTGCCAGAACCACCTGCCGGTCACGCCAAAATCACCTGCCAGCTACGCCAGAACCACTCGGCAGAGACTCCGGAACCACTTCCAGGACAGACCGGAATCACCTGCCGGACACGCCGGAACCACCTGCTCGACTCGCCAGAACCACCTGCCGGACACGCCAAAATCACCTGCCGGCTACGGCACAACCAGTTGGTGAACACTTCGGAATCACCTGCCGCGCTTGCCGGAACCACCTGCCGGTCACGCCAAAATCACCTGCCGGCTACGCCAGAACCACTCGGCAGAGACTCCGGAACCACCTCCAGGACAGACCCGAATCACCTGCCGGACACGCCGGGACCACCTGCTTGACTCGCGAGAACCACCTGCCGGACACGCCAAAATCACCAGCCGGCTACTCCACAACCACTTGTCGGACACTCCAGAATCACCTGCCGGGCATGTTGGAACCACCTCTCAGAGGTGCCTCAACAACATGCTGGAGACTGCGGAAGCACCTGCTGAGAAGGCCGGAAGTTCCTGATCCACTCCACAGAACCACCTGCTGGACACGCCAAAATGACCTGCCGGCTACGCCACAACCAGTTGGTGAACACTTCGGAATCACAGGTCGGGCATGCCGGAACCACCTCTCACACTTGCCAGAACCATGTTCTGGACACGCCGGTACCACCTGCCGAGTATGCCGGAACCACCTGATCCACTCCCGAGGACCACCTGCTGGACACTCCAGAATCACCTGCTGGCTACGCCAGAACCACTCGACAGACACTCCGGAATAAGCTGCCGGGCATGCCGGAACCACCTCTTAGACATGCCAGAAGGACGTGTCGGACACGCCGGAAACACCTACCGGACAGACCGGAACCACCTGCCAGACATCCCGGAACCACTTGCCGAGCACGCCGGAGCCGCCTGCTCGATAGGCCGGAACCACCTGACAGACAGGCCAAAATCAACAGCTGGCTGTGCGAGAACCACCTGGGGGACAGTCCGGAATCACTTGCCAGCCATGGCGGAACCACCTCTCAGACGTACCAGAACCACGTGCCGGACAATCTGGAAACACGTACTGGACAGCCTGGAACCACCTGCTGGCCACGCCTTAACCTCCTGCCGAGCACGACGGAACCACCTGCCGGACACGCCAAAATCACCTGCGGGCTACTCCACAACCACTTGGAGGACTCTCCGGGATGACCTGCCGGGCATGCTGGAACCACCTCTCAGACGCGCCAGAACCATGTGGCAGAGAGTCCAGAATCACCTGTTGGGCAGGTGGAACCACCTCAGAGACGTACCAGAACCACCTGCCGGACACGCCAAAATCACCTGCCGGCTACGCCAGAACCACTTGGCGGACACTCCGGAATCACATGCCGGGAATGCCAGCACAACCTCTCAGAAGTGCCAGAAGCACGTGCCGGACAGGCCGGAACCATCTCCCGGACAGATTGGAACCACAGGAAACACTCGCCGGAACCACCTGCTTGACTCACCGGTCCCACCTGCAGGACACACCAAAATCACCTGCCCGCTACACCAGAACCACTTGGGGGACAAGCCGGAATCACGTGAAGGGCATGCCGGCACACCCTCACAGACGTGCCAGAACCTCCTGCCGGACACCTCAGAACCACCTGCCAGACAGACTGCAACCACCTGCCGGACACGCGGGAACCACAGGCTCGACCCGCCGGAACCACTGCCAGACATGCAAAATCACCTGCCGGCTACACCAGAACCACTTGGCAAACACTCTGGAATCACCTGCCGGGCATGCCGGAACCACCTCTCAGACATGCCAGAACCACGTGCCAATGACACCAGAAGCACCTGCCGAGCATGCCGGAACCACCTGCTCGACTCGCCAGAACCACCTGCCAGTCATGCAAAAATCACCTGCCGGCTTCACCACAACCAGTTGGTGAACACTTCCCCATCACCTGCCGGGCTTGCTGGAACCACCTGCCGGTCATGTCAAAATCACCTGCCAACTACGCCAGAACCACTTGTCGACACTGCGGAAACACCTGTCGGGCCGGCCAGAACTACATCTCAGACGTGCCAGAACCTTGTGCGTGTGATGCCGGAACCGCACCCCGAACAGACGGAGACCACCTGCCAGACCCGCCTGAACCACCTGCCGAGCACGCCGGAGCCACCTGTTCTACTCACCGGAAGCACCTGCCAGACAGGCCAAAATCAACAGCTGGCTATGCGAGAACCATCTGGCGGACAGTCCGGAATCACCTGCCGGGCATGCAGGAACCACCTCTCAGATGTAACGGAACCACGAGCCGGACACGCTGGAACCACGTCCTGGACAGACTGGAACCACCTGCCGAGCACTCCGGAACCACCTGCTCGACTCGCACGACCCACGTGCTGGACACGCCAAAATGAACTTTCGGCTACACCAGAACCACTTACCCGACACTCCAGAATCACCTGCCTGGCATGCCAGAACCACCTCTCACACGTTCCAGAAGCACGTGCCGGACATGCCGGAACGACCGATCGGACAGAACGGAACCACCTGCCAGACACGCCGGAACCACCTGCTGAACACGCCACAGCCACCTGCTCGACTCGCCGGATCCACCGGCCGGACAGGCCAATATCAACTGCTGGCTATGCCAGAACCACCTGGGGGACAGTCCGGACTCACCTGCCAGCCATGGCGGAACCACCTCTCAGACGTACAAGAACCACGTGCCGGACAAGCTGGAAACACTTACTGGACAGACTGGAACCACCTGCCGGCCACGCCTGAACCACCTGCCGAGCACGATGGAACCACCTGCCGGACACGCCAAAATCACCTGCGGGGTACACCAGAACCACTTGGAGAACTCTCCGGGATGACCTGCCGGGCATGCTGGAACCACCTCTCAGACGTACCAGAAGCACGTGGTGGACACCCCAGCACCACCTGTCGGACAGACCGCAACCACATGCCGGACAGGCCGGAACCACCGGCTCGACCCGCCGGAACCACCGCCGGACATGCAAAATCACCTGCCGGCTACGCCGGAACCACTTGGCGAACACTCCGGAATCACCTGCCGGGCATGCGGGAACCACCTCTCAGACATGCCAGAACCACGTGCCAATGACCCCGGAAGCACCTGCCGAGCACGCCGGAACCACCTGCCGGCTACGCCACAACCTCTCGGCAGGCACTCCGGTATCAGCTGCCGGGCATGCCGGAACTACCTCTCAGAGGTGCCAGAACCACATGCCGGAGAGACTGGAAGCAACTGCCGAACTCGCCGGAAACACCTGCTGGACATGCCGGAACCACCTGCCTGACAGTCCAAAATCATATGGGGGCTATGCCAAAACCATTTGGTGGACACTCCAGAATCACCTGGAGGGCATGCCGGAACCACGTCATGGACAGACTGCAAACACCTGCCGGACACGCCAGAACCACCTTCTCGACTCGCCAGAACCACCTGCCGGACACGCCAAAATCACCTGCCGGCTACGCCACAACCAGTTGGTGAACACTTCGGAATCACCTGCCGCGCTTGCCGGAACCACCTGCCGGTCACGCCAAAATCACCTGCTGGCTACGCCAGAACCACTCGGCAGAGACTCCGGAACCACCTCCAGGACAGACCGGAATCACCTGCCGGACACGCCGGGACCACCTGCTTGACTCGCGAGAACCACCTGCCGGACACGCCAAAATCACCAGCCGGCTACTCCACAAACACTTGTCGGACACTCCAGAATCACCTGCCGGGCATGTTGGAACCACCTCTCAGAGGTGCCACAACAACATGCTGGAGACCGCGGAAGCACCTGCTGAGAATGCCGGAAGTTCCTGATCCACACCACAGAACCACCTGCTGGACACGCCAAAATCACCTGCCGGCTATGCCACAACCAGTTGGTGAACACTTCGGAATCAACTGCCGGGCTTGCTGGAAGCACCTGCTGGTCACGCCAATATCACCTGCCAGCTACGACAGAACCGCTTGGCGGACACTCCGGAAACACCTGTCGGGCCTGCCAGAACCACATCTCAGACGTGCCAGAACCATGTGCCCGAGATGCCGGAACCACACCCCGAACAGACTGAAACCACCTGCCAGACCCGCCTGAACCACCTGCCGAGCACACTGGAACCACCTGCTCGACTCCCCGGAACCACCTACCTGACACGCAAAAACCACCGGCCGGGTATGCCAGAACCACTTGGTGGTCACTCCGGAATCATCTGCCAGACATGCCAGAAGCAGCTCTCAGACACACCAGAACAACCTGCCGGAGACGCCAGAAGCACCTGCTGAGCATGCCTGAGCCACCTGCTCGACTCGCAAGAAACACCTGCCAGACACGCCAAAATCACCTGCCTGCTACACCAGAAGCACTTGGCAGACAAGCCGGAATCACGAGAAGGGCATGCCGTCACAATCTCTCAGACGTGCCAGAACCTCGTGCCGGACACCCCAGAACACCCTGCCGGACAGACCGGAACCACCTGCCGGACACGCCGGAACCACCGGCGCGACTCGCCGGAACCACCCCCGGACATGCAAAATCACCTGCCGGCTATGCCAGAAACACTGGCCGAACACTCCGGAATCACCTGCCGGGCATGCCAGAACCACCTCTCAGACATGCCAGAACCATGTGCCAATGACCCCGGAAGCACCTGCCGAGCATGCCGGAACCACCTGCTCGACTCGCCAGAACCACCTGCCAGACACGCCAAAATCACCTGCCGGCTACGCCACAGCCACTCGGCAGACACTCCGGTATCAGCTGCCGGGCATGCCGGAACCACCTCTCAGAGGTGCCAGAACCACATGCCGGAGAGACTGGAAGCAACTGCCGAGCTCGCCGGAAACACCTGCTGGACATGCCAGAACCACCTGCCTGACAGTCCAAAATCATATGCCAGCTATGCCAAAACCACTTGGTGGACACTCCAGAATCACCTGGAGGGCATGCCGGAACCACGTCATGGACAGACTGCAAACACCTGCCGGACACGCCAGAACCACCTTCTCGACTCGCCAGAACCACCTGCCGGACAAGCCAAAATCACCTGCCGGCTACGCCACAACCAGTTGGTGAAAACTTCGGAATCACCTGCCGCGCTTGCCGGAACCACCTGCCGGTCACGCCAAAATCACCTGCCGGCTACGCCAGAACCACTCGGCAGAGACTCCGGAACCACCTCCAGGACAGACCGGAATCACCTGCCGGACACGCCGGGACCACCTGCTTGTCTCGCGAGAACCACCTGCCGGACACGCCAAAATCACAAGCCAGCTACTCCACAACCACTTGTCGGACACTCCAGAATCACCTGCCGGGCATGTTGGAACCACCTCTCAGAGGTGCCACAACAACATGCTGGAGACTGCGGAAGCACCTGCTGAGAATGCCGGAAGTTCCTGATCCACTCCACAGAACCACCTGCTGGACACGCCAAAATCACCTGCCAGCTACGCCACAACCAGTTGGTGAACACTTCGGAATCAACTGCCGGGTTTCCTGGAAGCACCTGCCGTTCACGCCAATATCACCTGCCAGCTACGCCAGAACCGCTTGGCGGACACTCCGGAAACACCTGTCGGGCCTGCCAGAACCACATCTCAGACGTGCCAGAACCATGTGCCCGTGATGCCGGAACCACACCCCGAACAGACTGAAACCACCTGCCAGACCCGCCTGAACCACCTGCCGAGCACACTGGAACCACCTGCTCGACTCGCCGGAACCACCTACCTGACACGCAAAAACCACCGGCCGGGTATGCCAGAACCACTTGGTGGTCACTCCGGAATCATCTGCCAGACATGCCAGAAGCAGCTCTCAGACACACCAGAACAACCTGCCGGAGACGCCAGAAGCACCTGCTGAGCATGCCTGAGCCACGTGCTCGACTCGCAAGAAACACCTGCCACACACGCCAAAATCACCTGCCTGCTACACCAGAAGCACTTGGCAGACAAGCCGGAATCACGTGAAGGGCATGCCGTCACAATCTCTCAGACGTGCCAGAACCTCGTGCCGGACACCCCAGAACACCCTGCCGGACAGACCGGAACCACCTGCCGGACACGCCGGAACCACCGGCGCGACTCGCCGGAACCACCCCCGGACATGCAAAATCACCTGCCGGCTACGCCAGAAACACTTGGCGAACACACCGGAATCACCTGCCGGGCATGTCGGAAGCACCTCTCAGACATGTCAGAACCACGTGCCAAGGACACCGGAAGCACCTGCCGAGCACGCCGGAACCACCTGCTCGACTCGCCAGAACCACCTGCCGCACACGCCAAAATCACCTGCCAGGTATGCCAGAACCACTTTGTGGACACTCCGAAATCATCTGCCGGACATGCCAGAACCAGCTCTCAGACACACCAGAACCACATGCCGGACACGCCGGAAGCACCTGCTGAGCATGCCTGACCCACCTGCTCGATTCGCAAGAAACACCTGCCGGACACGCCAAAATCACCTGCCGAGTACGCCAGAACCACTTGGCGGACACTCCGGAATCACAGGTCGGGCATGCCGGAACCACCTCTCAGACTTGCCAGAACCATGTTCCGGACACGCCGGTACCACCTGCCGAGTATGCCGGAACCACCTGATCCACTCCCGAGGACCACCTGCTGGACACGCCAGAATCACCTGCTGGCTACGCCAGAACCACTCGGCAGACACTCCGGAATAAGCTGCCGGGCATGCCGGAACCACCTCTTAGACATGCCAGAAGGACGTGTCGGACACGCCGGAAACACCTACCGGACAGACCGGAACCACCTGCCAGACATCCCGGAACCACTTGCCGAGCACGCCGGAGCCGCCTGCTCGATAGGCCGGAACCACCTGCCAGACAGGCCAAAATCAACAGCTGGCTGTGCGAGAACCACCTGGGGGACAGTCCGGAATCACTTGCCAGCCATGGCGGAACCACCTCTCAGACGTACCAGAACCACGTGCCGGACAATCTGGAAACACGTACTGGACAGCCTGGAACCACCTGCTGGCCACGCCTTAACCTGCTGCCGAGCACGACGGAACCACCTGCCGGACACGCCAAAATCACCTGCGGGCTACTCCACAACCACTTGGAGGACTCTCCGGGATGACCTGCCGGGCATGCTGGAACCACCTCTCAGACGCGCCAGAACCATGTGGCAGAGAGTCCAGAATCACCTGTTGGGCAGGTGGAACCACCTCAGAGACGTACCAGAACCACCTGCCGGACACGCCAAAATCACCTGCCGGCTACGCCAGAACCACTTGGCGGACACTCCGGAATCACATGCCGGGAATGCCAGCACAACCTCTCAGAAGTGCCAGAAGCACGTGCCGGACAGGCCGGAACCATCTCCCGGACAGATTGGAACCACAGGAAACACTCGCCGGAACCACCTGCTTGACTCACCGGTCCCACCTGCAGGACACACCAAAATCACCTGCCCGCTACACCAGAACCACTTGGGGGACAAGCCGGAATCACGTGAAGGGCATGCCGGCACAACCTCACAGACGTGCCAGAACCTCCTGCCGGACACCTCAGAACCACCTGCCAGACAGACTGCAACCACCTGCCGGACACGCGGGAACCACAGGCTTGACCCGCCGGAACCACTGCCAGACATGCAAAATCACCTGCCGGCTACACCAGAACCACTTGGCAAACACTCCGGAATCACCTGCCGGGCATGCCGGAACCACCTCTCAGACATGCCAGAACCACGTGCCAATGACACCAGAAGCACCTGCCGAGCATGCCGGAACCACCTGCTCGACTCGCCAGAACCACCTGCCAGTCATGCAAAAATCACCTGCCGGCTTCACCACAACCAGTTGGTGAACACTTCCCCATCACCTGCCGGGCTTGCTGGAACCACCTGCCGGTCATGTCAAAATCACCTGCCAACTACGCCAGAACCACTTGTCGACACTGCGGAAACACCTGTCGGGCCGGCCAGAACTACATCTCAGACGTGCCAGAACCTTGTGCGTGTGATGCCGGAACCGCACCCCGAACAGACGGAGACCACCTGCCAGACCCGCCTGAACCACCTGCCGAGCACGCCGGAGCCACCTGTTCGACTCACCGGAAGCACCTGCCAGACAGGCCAAAATCAACAGCTGGCTATGCGAGAACCATCTGGCGGACAGTCCGGAATCACCTGCCGGGCATGCAGGAAACACCTCTCAGATGTAACGGAACCACGAGCCGGACACGCTGGAACCACGTCCTGGACAGACTGGAACCACCTGCCGAGCACTCCGGAACCACCTGCTCGACTCGCACGACCCACGTGCTGGACACGCCAAAATGAACTTTCGGCTACACCAGAACCACTTACCCGACACTCCAGAATCACCTGCCTGGCATGCCAGAACCACCTCTCACACGTTCCAGAAGCACGTGCCGGACATGCCGGAACGACCTATCGGACAGAACGGTACCACCTGCCAGACACGCCGGAACCACCTGCTGAACACGCCACAGCCACCTGCTCGACTCGCCGGATCCACCGGCCGGACAGGCCAATATCAACTGCTGGCTATGCCAGAACCACCTGGGGGACAGTCCGGCATCACCTGCCAGCCATGGCGGAACCACCTCTCAGACGTACAAGAACCACGTGCCGGACAAGCTGGAAACACTTACTGGACAGACTGGAACCACCTGCCGGCCACGCCTGAACCACCTGCCGAGCACGATGGAACCACCTGCCGGACACGCCAAAATCACCTGCGGGGTACACCAGAACCACTTGGAGAACTCTCCGGGATGACCTGCCGGGCATGCTGGAACCACCTCTCAGACGTACCAGAAGCACGTGGCGGACACCCCAGCACCACCTGTCGGACAGACCGCAACCACATGCCGGACAGGCCGGAACCACCGGCTCGACCCGCCGGAACCACCGCCGGACATGCAAAATCACCTGCCGGCTACGCCGGAACCACTTGGCGAACACTCCGGAATCACCTGCCGGGGATGCGGGAACCACCTCTCAGACATGCCAGAACCACGTGCCAATGACCCCGGAAGCACCTGCCGAGCACGCCGGAACCACCTGCTGGACATGCCGGAACCACCTGCCTGACAGTCCAAAATCATATGGGGGCTATGCCAAAACCATTTGGTGGACACTCCAGAATCACCTGGAGGGCATGCCGGAACCACGTCATGGACAGACTGCAAACACCTGCCGGACACGCCAGAACCACCTTCTCGACTCGCCAGAACCACCTGCCGGACACGCCAAAATCACCTGCCGGCTACGCCACAACCAGTTGGTGAACACTTCAGAATCACCTGCCGCGCTTGCCGGAACCACCTGCCGGTCACGCCAAAATCACCTGCTGGCTACGCCAGAACCACTCGGCAGAGACTCCGGAACCACCTCCAGGACAGACCGGAATCACCTGCCGGACACGCCGGAACCACCTGCTCGACTCGCCAGAACCACCTGCCGGACACGCCAAAATCATCTGCCGGCTACGCCAGAAGCACTGGGCAGAGACTCCGGAACCACCTCCAGGACAGACCGGAATCACCTGCCGGACACGCCGGGACCACCTGCTTGACTCGCGAGAACCACCTGCCGGACACGCCAAAATCACCAGCCGGCTACTCCACAAACACTTGTCGGACACTCCAGAATCACCTGCCGGGCATGTTGGAACCACCTCTCAGAGGTGCCACAACAACATGCTGGAGACCGCGGAAGCACCTGCTGAGAATGCCGGAAGTTCCTGATCCACACCACAGAACCACCTGCTGGACACGCCAAAATCACCTGCCGGCTATGCCACAACCAGTTGGTGAACACTTCGGAATCAACTGCCGGGCTTGCTGGAAGCACCTGCCGGTCACGCCAATATCACCTGCCAGCTACGCCAGAACCGCTTGGCGGACACTCCGGAAACACCTGTCGGGCCTGCCAGAACCACATCTCAGACGTGCCAGAACCATGTGCCCGAGATGCCGGAACCACACCCCGAACAGACTGAAACCACCTGCCAGACCCGCCTGAACCACCTGCCGAGCACACTGGAACCACCTGCTCGACTCCCCGGAACCACCTACCTGACACGCAAAAACCACCGGCCGGGTATGCCAGAACCACTTGGTGGTCACTCCGGAATCATCTGCCAGACATGCCAGAAGCAGCTCTCAGACACACCAGAACAACCTGCCGGAGACGCCAGAAGCACCTGCTGAGCATGCCTGAGCCACCTGCTCGACTCGCAAGAAACACCTGCCAGACACGCCAAAATCACCTGCCTGCTACACCAGAAGCACTTGGCAGACAAGCCGGAATCACGAGAAGGGCATGCCGTCACAATCTCTCAGACGTGCCAGAACCTCGTGCCGGACACCCCAGAACACCCTGCCGGACAGTCCGGAACCACCTGCCGGACACGCCGGAACCACCGGCGCGACTCGCCGGAACCACCCCCGGACATGCAAAATCACCTGCCGGCTACGCCAGAAACACTTGGCGAACACACCGGAATCACCTGCCGGGCATGTCGGAAGCACCTCTCAGACATGTCAGAACCACGTGCCAAGGACACCGGAAGCACCTGCAGAGCACGCCGGAACCACCTGCTCGACTCGCCAGAACCGCCTTCCGCACATGCCAAAATCACCTGCCAGGTATGCCAGAACCACTTTGTGGACACTCCGAAATCATCTGCCGGACATGCCAGAACCAGCTCTCAGACACACCGGAACCACATGCCGGACACGCCGGAAGCACCTTCTGAGCATGCCTGAGCCACCTGCTCGACTCGCAAGAAACACCTGCCAGACACGCCAAAATCACCTGCCGAGTACGCCAGAACCACTTGGCGGACACTCCGGAATCACAGGTCGGGCATGCCGGAACCACCTCTCAGACTTGCCAGAACCATGTTCCGGACATGCCGGTACCACCTGCCGAGTATGCCGGAACCACCTGATCCACTCCCGAGGACCACCGGCTGGACATGCCAAAATCACCTGCTGGCTACGCCAGAACCACTCGGCAGACACTCCGGAATAACCTTCCGGGCATGCCGGAACCACCACTTAGACATGCCAGAAGGACGTGTCGGACACGCCGTAAACACCTACCGGACAGACCGGAGCCACCTGCCAGACATCCCGGAACCACTTGCCGAGCACGCCGGAGCCGCCTGCTCGATAGGCCGGAACCGCCTGCCAGACAGGCCGAAATCAACAGCTGGCTATGCTAGAACCACCTGGCGGACAGTCCAAAATCACCTGCCTGGCATGCAGGAACCACCTCTCAGACATAACAGAACCACGTTCCGGACACGCTGGAACCACATCCTGGACAGACTGGAACCACCTGCCGAGCTCACCGGAACCACCTGCTCGACTGGCAGGACAATCGTGCCGGACACGCCAAAGGGAACTGCCGGCTACACCAGAACCACTTAACCGACACTCCAGAATCACCTGCCTGGCATGCCAGGACCACCTCTCAGACGTGCCAGAAGCACGTGCCGGCCATGCCGGAACGACCTACGGGACAGACCGGAACCACCTGCCTGACATGCCGGAACCACCTGCCGAGCACGCCAGAGCCACCTGCTCCCCTTGCCGGAACCACCTGCCAGACAGTCCAAAATCAACAGCTGGCTGTGCGAGAACCACTTGGGGGACAGTCCGGAATCACCTCCCAGCCATGGCGGAACCACCTCTCAGACGTACCAGAACCACGTGCCGGGCAATCTGGAAACACGTACTGGACAGACTGGAACCACCTGCCGGCCACGCCTGAACCACCTGCCGAGCACGACGGAACCACCTGCCGGACACGCCAAAATCACCTGCGGGCTACTCCACAACCACTTGGAGGACTCTCCGGGATGACCTGCCGGGCATGCTGGAACCACCTCTCAGACGCGCCAGAACCATGTGGAAGACAGTCCGGAATCACCTTTTGGGCATGTGGAACCACCTCTGAGACGTACCAGAACCACCTGCCGGACACGCCAAAATCACCTGCCGGCTACGCCAGAACCACTTGGCGGACACTCCGGAATCACCTGCCGGGCATGCCAGCACAACCTCTCAGAAGTGCCAGAAGCACGTGGCGGACATGCCGGAACGACCGATCGGACAGGACGGAACCACCTGCCGGACAGGGGGGAACCACCGGCTCGACGCGAAAGTACCACCGCCGGACATGCAAAATCACCTACCGGCTACGCCAGAACCACTTGGCGAACACTCCGGAATCACCTGCCGGGCATGCCGGAACCACCTCTCAGACATGCTAGAACCACGTGCCAATGACCCCGGAAGCACCTGCCGAGCACGCCGGAACCACCTGCTCGACTCGCCAGAACCACCTGCCGGACACGCCAAAATCACCTGCCGGCTACACCAGAACCACTCGGCAGAGACTCCGGAGCCACCTCCAGGACAGACCGGAATCACCTGCCGGACACGCCGGGACCACCTGCTTGACTCGCCAGAACCACCTGCCGGACACGCCAAAATCACCAGCCGGCTACTCCACAACCACTTGTCGGACACTCCAGAATCACCTGACGGGCATGTGGGAACCACCTCTCAGAGGTGCCACAACAACATGCTGGAGACTGCGGAAGCACCTGCTGAGAATGCCGGAAGTTCCTGATCCACTCCACAGAACCACCTGCTGGACACGCCAAAATCACCTGCTGGCTACGCCACAACCAGTTTGTGAATGCTTCGGAATCAACTGCCGGGCTTGCTGGAAGCACCTGCCGGTCACGCCAATATCACCTGCCAGCTACGCCAGAACCGCTTGGCGGACACTCCGGAATCACCTGTCGGGCCTGCCAGAACCACATCTCAGACGTGCCAGAACCATGTGCCCGAGATGCCGGAACCACACCCCGAACAGACTGAAACCACCTGCCAGACCCGCCTGAACCACCTGCCGAGCACACTGGAACCACCTGCTCGACTCGCCGGAACCACCTACCTGACACGCAAAAACCACCGGCCGGGTATGCCAGAACCACTTGGTGGTCACTCCGGAATCATCTGCCAGACATGCCAGAAGCAGCTCTCAGACACACCAGAACAACCTGCCGGAGACACCAGAAGCACCTGCTGAGCATGCCTGAGCCACCTGCTCGACTCGCAAGAAACACCTGCCAGACACGCCAAAATCACCTGCCTGCTACACCAGAAGCACTTGGCAGACAAGCCGGAATCACGTGAAGGGCATGCCGTCACAATCTCTCAGACGTGCCAGAACCTCGTGCCGGACACCCCAGAACACCCTGCCGGACAGACCGGAACCACCTGCCGGACACGCCGGAACCACCGGCGCGACTCGCCGCAACCACCCCCGGACATGCAAAACCACCTGCTGGCTACGCCAGAAACACTTGGCGAACACACCGGAATCACCTGCCGGGCATGTCGGAAGCACCTCTCAGACATGTCAGAACCACGTGCCAAGGACACCGAAACCACCTGCCGAGCACGCCGGAACCACCTGCTCGACTCGCCAGAACCACCTGCCGCACACGCCAAAATCACCTGCCAGGTATGCCAGAACCACTTTGTGGACACTCCGAAATCATCTGCCGGACATGCCAGAACCAGCTCTCAGACACACCAGAACCACATGCCGGACACGCCGGAAACACCTACCGGACAGACCGGAACCACCTGCCGGCCATGCCTGAACCACCTGCCGAGCACGATGGAACCACCTGCCGGACACGCCAAAATCACCTGCGGGGTACACCAGAACCACTTGGAGAACTCGCCGGGATGACCTGCCAGGCATGCTTGAACCACCTCACAGACGTACCAGAAGCACGTTGCTTACTCTCCAGCACCACCTGCCGGACAGACCGCAACCACCTGCCGGACACGCCAGAACCACCGGCTCGACCCGCCGGAACCACCGCCGGACATGCAAAATCACCTGCCGGCTACGCCAGAACCACTTGGCGAACACTCCGGAATCACCTGCCGGGCATGCCGGAACCACCTCTCAGACATGCCAGAACCACGTGCCAATGACCCCAGAAGCACCTGCCGAGCACGCCGGAACCACCTGCTCGACTCGCCAGAACCACCTGCCGGACACGCCAAAATCACCTGCCGGCTACGCCACAACCACTCGGCAGGCACTCCGGTATCAGCTGCCGAGCATGCCGGAACCACCTCTCAGAGGTGCCAGAACCACATGCCGGAGAGACTGGAAGCAACTGCCGAACTCGCCGGAAACACCTGCTGGACATGCCGGAACCACCTGCCTGACAGTCCAAAATCATATGCCGGCTATGACAAAACCACTTGGTGGACACTGCAGAATCACCTGTAGGGCATGCCGGAACCACGTCATGGACAGAATGCAAACACCTGCCGGACACGCCAGAACCACCTTCTCGATTCGCCAGAACCACCTGCCGGACACGCCAAAATCACCTGCCGGCTACGCCACAACCAGTTGGTGAACACTTCGGAATCACCTGCCACGCTTGCCGGAACCACCTGCCAGTCATGCCAAAATCACCTGCCGGCTACGCCAGAACCACTCTGCAGAGACTCCGGAACCACCTCCAGGACAGACCGGAATCACCTGCCGGACACGCCGGAACCACCTGCTCGACTCGCCAGAACCAACTGCCGGACACGCAAAAATCACCTGCTGGCTATGCCAGAACCACTCGGCAGACACTCCGGAATAAGCTGCTGGGTATGCCGGAACCACCTCTTAGACATGCCAGAAGGACGTGTCGGACACGCCGGAAACACCTACCGGACAGACCGGAACCACCTGCAAGACATCCCGGAACCACTTGCCGAGCACGCCGGAGCCGCCTGCTCGATAGGCCGGAACCACCTGCCAGACAGGCCAAAATCAACAGCTGGCTATGCTAGAACCACCTGGCGGACAGTCCAAAATCACCTGCCTGGCATGCAGGAACCACCTCTCAGACGTAACAGAACCACGTTCCGGACACGCTGGAACCACATCCTGGACAGACTGGAACCACCTGCCGAGCTCGACGGAACCACCTGCTCGACTCCCGGACAATAGTGTAGGACACGCCAAAAGGAACTGCCGGCTACACCAGAACCACTTAACCGACACTCCAGAATCACCTGCCTGGCATGCCAGAACCACCTCTCAGACGTGCCAGAATCACGTGCAGAACATGCCGGGACGACCTACGGGACAGACCGGAACCACCTGCCTGACATGCCGGAACCACCTGCCGAGCACGCCAGAGCCACCTGCTCCCCTTGCCGGAACCACCTGCCAAACAGGCCAAAATCAACAGCTGGCTGTGCGAGAACCACCTGGGGGACAGTCCGGAATCACCTGCCAGCCATGGCGAAACCACCTCTCAGACGTACCAGAATCACGTGCCGGACAATCTGGAAACACGTACTGGACAGACTGGAACCACCTGCCGGCCAAGCCTGAACCACCTGCCGAGCACGACGGAACCACCTGCCGGACACGCCAAAATCACCTGCCGGCTACGCCACAACCAGTTGGTGAACACTTCGGAATCACCTGCCGCGTTTGCCGGAACCACCTGCCGGTCACGCCAAAATCACCAGCCGGCTACGCCAGAACCACTCGGCAGAGACTCCGGAACCACCTCCAGGACAGACCGGAATCACCTGCCAGACACGCCGGAACCACCTGCTCGACTCGCCAGAACCACCTGCCGGACACACCAAAGTCACCTGCCGGCTACGCCAGAACCACTCGGCAGAGACTCCGGAACCACCTCCAGGACAGACCGGAATCACCTGCCGGACACGCTGGGACCACCTGCTTGACTCGCCAGAACCACCTGCCGGACACGCCAAAATCACCTGCCGGCTACTCCACAACCACTTGTCGGACACTCCAGAATCACCTGCCGGGCATGTTGGAACCACCTCTCAGAGGTGCCACAACAACATGCTGGAGACTGCGGAAGCACCTGCTGAGAATGCCGGAAGTTCCTGATCCACTCCACAGAACCACCTGCTGGACACGCCAAAATCACCTGCCGGCTACGCCACAACCAGTTGGTGAACACTTCGGAATCAACTGCCGGGCTTGCTGGAAGCACCTGCAGGTCACGCCAATATCACCTGCCAGCTACGACAGAACCGCTTGGCGGACACTCCGGAAACACCTGTCGGGCCTGCCAGAACCACATCTCAGACGTGCCAGAACCATGTGCCCGAGATGCCGGAACCACACCCCGAACAGACTGAAACCACCTGCCAGACCCGCCTGAACCACCTGCCGAGCACACTGGAACCACCTGCTCGACTCGCCGGAACCACCTACCTGACACGCAAAAACCACCGGCCGGGTATGCCAGAACCACTTGGTGGTCACTCCGGAATCATCTGCCAGACATGCCAGAAGCAGCTCTCAGACACACCAGAACAACCTGCCGGAGACGCCAGAAGCACCTGCTGAGCATGCCTGAGCCACCTGCTCGACTCGCAAGAAACACCTGCCAGACACGCCAAAATCACCTGCCTGCTACACCAGAAGCACTTGGCAGACAAGCCGGAATCACGTGAAGGGCATGCCGTCACAATCTCTCAGACGTGCCAGAACCTCGTGCCGGACACCCCAGAACACCCTGCCGGACAGACCGGAACCACCTGCCGGACACGCCGGAACCACCGGCGCGACTCGCCGGAACCACCCCCGGACATGCAAAATCACCTGCCGGCTACGCCAGAAACACTTGGCGAACACACCGGAATCACCTGCCGGGCATGTCGGAAGCACCTCTCAGACATGTCAGAACCACGTGCCAAGGACACCGGAAGCACCTGCCGAGCACGCCGGAACCACCTGCTCGACTCTCCAGAACCACCTGCCGCACATGCCAAAATCACCTGCCAGGTATGCCAGAACCACTTTGTGGACACTCCGAAATCATCTGCCGGACATGCCAGAACCAGCTCTCAGACACACCAGAACCACATGCCGGACACGCCGGAAGCACCTGCTGAGCATGCCTGAGCCACCTGCTCGACTCGCAAGAAACACCTGCCGGACACGCCAAAATCACCTGCCGAGTACGCCAGAACCACTTGGCGGACACTCCGGAATCACAGGTCGGGCATGCCGGAACCACCTCTCAGACTTGCCAGAACCATGTTCCGGACACGCCGGTACCACCTGCCGAGTATGCCGGAACCACCTGATCCACTCCCGAGAACCACCTGCTGGACACGCCAAAATCACCTGCTGGCTACGCCAGAACCACTCGGCAGACACTCCGGAATAACCTGCCGGGCATGCCGGAACCACCTCTCAGACATGCCAGAACCATGTGCCAGTGACACCAGAAGCACCTTGTGAGCATGCCAGAACCACCTGCTCAACTCGCCAGAACCACCTGCCAGTCATGCAAAAATCACCTGCCGGCTTCGCCACAACCAGTTGGTGAACACTTCCCCATCACCTGCCGGGCTTGCTGGAACCACATGCCGGTCACGACAAAATCACCTGCCAACTACGCCAGAACCACTTGTCGACACTGCGGAAACACCTGTCGGGCCGGCCAGAACTACATCTCAGACGTGCCAGAACCTTGTGCGTGTGATGCCGGAACCACACCCCGAACAGACGGAGACCACCTGCCAGACCCGCCTGAACCACCTGCCGAGCACGCCGGAGCCACCTGTTCGACTCACCGGAAGCACCTGCCAGACAGGCCAAAATCAACAGATGGCTATGCGAGAACCATCTGGCGGACAGTCCGGAATCACCTGCCGGGCATGCAGGAACCACCTCTCAGATGTAACGGAACCACGAGCCGGACACGCTGGAACCACGTCCTGGACAGACTGGAACCCCCTGCCGAGCACTCCGGAACCACCTGCTCGACTCGCACGACCCACGTGCTGGACACGCCAAAATGAACTTTCGGCTACACCAGAACCACTTACCAGACACTCCAGAATCACCTGCCTGGCATGCCAGAACCACCTCTCACACGTTCCAGAAGCACGTGGCGGACATGCCGGAACGACCGATCGGACAGGACGGAACCACCTGCCGGACAGGGGGGAACCACCGGCTCGACGCGCCGGAACCACCGCCGGACATGCAAAATCACCTACCGGCTACGCCAGAACCACTTGGCGAACACTCCGGAATCACCTGCCGGGCATGCCGGAACCACCTCTCAGACATGCCAGAACCACGTGCCAATGACCCCGGAAGCACCTGCCGAGCACGCCGGAACCACCTGCTCGACTCGCCCGAACCACCTGCCGGACACGCCAAAATCACCAGCCGGCTACTCCACTACCACTTGTCGGACACTCCAGAATCACCTGCCGGGCATGTTGGAACCACCTCTCAGAGGTGCCACAACAACATGCTGGAGACTGCGGAAGCACCTGCTGAGAATGCCGGAAGTTCCTGATCCACTCCACAGAACCACCTGCTGGACACGCCAAAATCACCTGCTGGCTACGCCACAACCAGTTTGTGAATGCTTCGGAATCAACTGCCGGGCTTGCTGGAAGCACCTGCCGGTCACGCCAATATCACCTGCCAGCTACGCCAGAACCGCTTGGCGGACACTCCGGAATCACCTGTCGGGCTTGCCAGAACCACATCTCAGACGTGCCAGAACCATGTGCCCGAGATGCCGGAACCACACCCCGAACAGACTGAAACCACCTGCCAGACCCGCCTGAACCACCTGCCGAGCACACTGGAACCACCTGCTCGACTCGCCGGAACCACCTACCTGACACGCAAAAACCACCGGCCGGGTATGCCAGAACCACTTGGTGGTCACTCCGGAATCATCTGCCAGACATGCCAGAAGCAGCTCTCAGACACACCAGAACAACCTGCCGGAGACGCCAGAAGCACCTGCTGAGCATGCCTGAGCCACCTGCTCGACTCGCAAGAAACACCTGCCAGACACGCCAAAATCACCTGCCTGCTACACCAGAAGCACTTGGCAGACAAGCCGGAATCACGAGAAGGGCATGCCGTCACAATCTCTCAGACGTGCCAGAACCTCGTGCCGGACACCCCAGAACACCCTGCCGGACAGACCGGAACCACCTGCCGGACACGCCAGAACCACCGGCGCGACTCGCCGCAACCACCCCCGGACATGCAAAACCACCTGCCGGCTACGCCAGAAACACTTGGCGAACACACCGGAATCACCTGCCGGGCATGTCGGAAGCACCTCTCAGACATGTCAGAACCACGTGCCAAGGACACCGGAACCACCTGCCGAGCACGCCGGAACCACCTGCTCGACTCGCCAGAACCACCTGCCGCACACGCCAAAATCACCTGCCAGGTATGCCAGAACCACTTTGTGGACACTCCGAAATCATCTGCCGGACATGCCAGAACCAGCTCTCAGATACACCAGAACCACATGCCGGACACGCCGGAAACACCTACCGGACAGACCGGAACCACCTGCCAGACATCCCGGAACCACCTGCCGAGCACACCGGAGCCGCCTGCTCGATAGGCCGGAACCACCTGCCAGACAGGCCAAAATCAACAGCTGGCTATGCTAGAACCACCTGGCGGACAGTCCAAAATCACCTGCCTGGCATGCAGGAACCACCTCTCAGACGTAACAGAACCACGTTCCGGACACGCTGGAACCACATCCTGGACAGACTGGAACCACCTGCCGAGCTCGCCGGAACCACCTGCTCGACTGGCAGTACAATCGTGCCGCACACGCCAAAAGGAACTGCCGGCTACACCAGAACCACTTAACCGACACTCCAGAATCACCTACCTGGCATGCCAGAACCACCTCTCAGACGTGCCAGAAGCACGTGCCGGACATGCCGGAACGACCTACGGGACAGACCGGAACCACCTGCCTGACATGCCGGAACCACCTGCCGAGCACGCCGGAACCACCTGCTCGACTCGCCAGAACCACCTGCCGGACACGCAAAAATCACCTGCCGGCTACGCCACAACCAGTTGGGGAACACTTCGGAATCACCTGCCGGGCTTGCTGGAACCACCTGCCGGTCATGCCAAAATCACCTGCCAACTACGCCAGTACCACTTGGCGGACACTGTGGAAACACCTGTCGGGCCGGCCGGAACCACATCTCAGACGTGCCAGAACCATGTGCATGCGATGCTGGAACCACACCCCAAACAGACGGAAAGCACCTGCCAGCCCCGTCTGAACAACCTGCCGAGCACGCCGGAGCCACCTGCTCGACTCGCCGGAACCACCTACCTGACATGCCCAAATCACCAGATGGGTATGCCAGAACCACTTGGCGGACACTCCGGAATCATCTGCCGGACATGCCGGAACCAGCTCTCAGACACACCAGAACCAAGTGCCGGAGACGCCGGAAGCACCTGCCGAGCATGCCGGAGCCACCTGCTCGACTCGCCAGAAACACCTGCCGGACACGCCAAAATCAACTGCCGGGTACGCCAGAACCACCTGGCGGACACTCCGAAATCACCTGTCACGCATGCCGGAACCACCTCTCAGACGTGCCTGAAGCACGTGCCGGACACGCCGGAATCACCTACCGGACAGACCGGAACCACCGGCCGAGCACGCCGGAGCCACCTGTTCGACTCGCTGGAACCACCTGCCGGACAGGCCAATATTAACTGCTGGCTATGCCAGAACCACCTGGGGGACGGTCCGGAATCGCCTGCCAGCCATGGCGGAACCACCTCTCACACGTACCAGAACCACCTGCCGGAGAAGCTGGAAACACGTCCTGGACAGTCTGGAACCACCTGCCGGCCAAGCCTGAACCACCTGCCAAGCACAACGGAACAACCGGCTAGACACGCCAAAATCACCTGCGTGTTATGCCAGAACCACTTGGAGTACTCTCTTGGATGACCTGACGGGCATGCCAGAACCACCTCTCAGACGTGCCAGAACCATGTGGCGGACAGTCCGGAATCACCTGTTGGGCATGCGCAACCACCTCTGAGACGTACCAGGACCACATGCCGTGCAGGCTGGAACCACCTACCGGACAGACCGGAATCACCTTTCGGGCATGCCGGAACCACCTGTCAGATGTGCCAGAAACACGTGCCGGAGACGCCGGAAGCACCTGCCAAGCACGTTGGAACCACCTGCTCAACTCGCCTGAACCACCTGACTGACATGCCAAAATCACCTGCCGACTATGCCAGAACCACTTGGCGAACACTCTGGAATCACTTGCCGGGCATGCAGGAACCACCTCTCAGACATGCCAGAACCCCATGCCAATGACCCCGGAAGCAGCAGCCGAGCACGCCGGAACCACCTGCTCGACTCGCCAGAACCACCTGCCGATCACGCAAAAATCACCTGCCGGCTACGCCACAACCAGTTGGTGAACACTTTGGAATCACTTGCCAGGCTTGCTGGAACCACCTGCCAGTCATGCCAAAATCACCTGCCAACTACGTCAGAACCGCTTGGCGGACACTGCGGAAACACCTGTCGGGCCGGCTGGAACCACATCTTAGACGTGCCAGAAACGTGTTCATGAGATGCTGGAACCACACCCCGAACAGACGGATACCACCTGCCAGAACCGCCTGAACCACCTGCTGAGCAAGCCAGAACCACCTGCTCGACTCACCGGTACCACCTCCCTGACACGCCAAAATCACATGCTGGGTATGCCAGAACCACTTGGCGGACACTCCGGAATCATCTGCCGGACATGCCGGAACCAGCTCTCAGACACACCAGAACCAAGTGCCGGACACGCCGGAAGCACCTGCCGAGCATGCCGGAGCCACCTGCTCGACTCGCAAGAAACACCTGCCGGACACGCCAAAATCACCTGCCGAGTACGCCAGAACCACTTGGCGGACACTCCGGAATCACAGGTCGGGCATGCCGGAACCACCTCTCAGACTTGCCAGAACCATGTTCCGGACACGCCGGTACCACCTGCCGAGTATGCCGGAACCACCTGATCCACTCCCGAGGACCACCTGCTGGACACGCCAGAATCACCTGCTGGCTACGCCAGAACCACTCGACAGACACTCCGGAATAACCTGCCGGGCATGCCGGAACCACCTCTTAGACATGCCAGAAGGACGTGTCGGACACGCCGGAAACACCTACCGGACAGACCGGAACCACCTGCCAGACATCCCGGAACCACTTGCCGAGCACGCCGGAGCCGCCTGCTCGATAGGCCGGAACCACCTGCCAGACAGGCCAAAATCAACAGCTGGCTATGCTAGAAACACCTGGCGGACAGTCCAAAATCACCTGCCTGGCATGCAGGAACCACCTCTCAGACGTAACAGAACCACGTTCTGGACACGCTGGAACCACATCCTGGACAGACTGGAACCACCTGCCGAGCTCACCGGAACCACCTGCTCGACTGGCAGGACAATCGTGCCGGACACGCCAAAAGGAACTGCCGGCTACAACAGAACCACTTAACTGACACTCCAGAATCACCTGCCTGGCATGCCAGAACCACCTCTCAGACGTGCCAGAAGCACGTGCCGGACATGCCGGAACGACCTACGGGACAGACCGGAACCACCTGCCTGACATGCCGGAACCACCTGCCGAGCACGCCAGAGCCACCTGCTCCCCTTGCCGGAACCACCTGCCAGACAGGCCAAAATCAACAGCTGGCTATGCGAGAACCACCTGGGGGACAGTCCGGAATCACCTGCCAGCCATGGCGGAACCACCTCTCAGACGTACCAGAACCACGTGCCGGACAATCTGGAAACACGTACTGGACAGACTGGAACCACCTGCCGGCCACGCCTGAACCACCTGCCGAGCACGACGGAACCACCTGCCGGACACGCCAAAATCACCTGCGGGCTACTCCACAACCACTTGGAGGACTCTCCGGGATGACCAGCCGGGCATGCTGGAACCACCTCTCAGACGTGCCAGAACCATGTGGCAGACAGTCCGGAATCACCTGTTGGGCATGTGGAACCACCTCAGAGACGTACCAGAACCACCTTCCGGACACGCCAAAATCACCTGCCGGCTACGCCAGAACCACTTGGCGGACACTCCGGAATCACCTGCCGGGCATGCCAGCACAACCTCTCAGAAGTGCCAGAAGCACGTGCCGGACTGGCCGGAACCATCTCCCGGACAGACTGGAACCACAGGAAACACTCGCCAGAACCACCGCTTGACTCACCGGTCCCACCTGCAGGACACACCAAAATCACCTGCCCGCTACACCAGAACCACTTGGGGCACAAGCCGGAATCACGTGAAGGGCATGCCGGCACAACCTCACAGACGTGCCAGAACCTCCTGCCGGACACCTCAGAACCACCTGCCAGACAGACTGCAACCACCTGCCGGACACGCGGGAACCACCGGCTCGACCCGCCGGAACCACTGCCAGACATGCAAAATCACCTGCCGGCTACACCAGAACCACTTGGCAAACACTCCGGAATCACCTGAAGGGCATGCCGGAACCACCTCTCAGACATGCCAGAACCACGTGCCAATGACACCAGAAGCACCTGCCGAGCATGCCGGAACCACCTGCTCGACTCGCCAGAACCACCTGCCAGTCATGCAAAAATCACCTGCCGGCTTCGCCACAACCAGTTGGTGAACACTTCCCCATCACCTGCCGGGCTTGCTGGAACCACCTGCCGGTCATGGCAAAATCACCTGCCAACTACGCCAGAACCACTTGTCGACACTGCGGAAACACCTGTCGGGCCGGCCAGAACTACATCTCAGACGTGCCAGAACCTTGTGCGTGTGATGCCGGAACCACACCCCGAACAGACGGAGACCACCTGCCAGACCCGCCTGAACCACCTGCCGAGCACGCCGGAGCCACCTGTTCGACTCACCGGAAGCACCTGCCAGACAGGCCAAAATCAACAGCTGGCTATGCGAGAACCATCTGGCGGACAGTCCGGAATCACCTCCCGGGCATGCAGGAACCACCTCTCAGATGTAACGGAACCACGAGCCGGACACGCAGGAACCACGTCCTGGACAGACTGGAACCACCTGCCGAGCACTCCGGAACCACCTGCTCGATTCGCACGACCCACGTGCTGGACACGCCAAAATGAACTTTCGGCTACACCAGAACCACTTACCCGACACTCCAGAATCACCTGCCTGGCATGCCAGAACCACCTCTCACACGTTCCAGAAGCACGTGGCGGACATGCCGGAACGACCTATCGGACAGAACGGAACCACCTGCCAGACACGCCGGAACCACCTGCTGAACACGCCAAAGCCACCTGCTCGACTCCCCGGATCCACCGGCAGGACAGGCCAATATCAACTGCTGGCTATGCCAGAACCACCTGGGGGACAGTCTGGAATCACCTGCCAGCCATGGCGGAACCACCTCTCAGACGTACAAGAACCACGTGCCGGACAAGCTGGAAACACTTACTGGACAGACTGGAACCACCTGCCGGCCACGCCTGAACCACCTGCCGAGCACGATGGAACCACCTGCCGGACACGCCAAAATCACATGTGGGCTACACCAGGAACACTTGGAGAACTCTCCGGGATGACCTGCCGGGCATGCTGGAACCACCTCTCAGACGTACCAGAAGCACGTTGCGGACACCCCAGCACCACCTGCCGGACAGAGCGCAACCACCTGCCGGACAGGCCGGAACCACCGGCTCGACCCGTCGGAACCACCGCCGGACATGCAAAATCACCTGCCGGCTACGCCAGAACCACTTGGCGAACACTCCGGAATCACCTGCCGGGCATGCCGGAACCACCTCTCAGACATGCCAGAACCATGTGCCAATGACCCCGGAAGCACCTGCCGAGCACGCAGGAGCCACCTGCTCGACTCGCCAGAACCACCTGCCGGACACGCCAAAATCACCTGCCGGCTACGCCACAACCACTCGGCAGACACTCCGGTATCAGCTGCCGGGCATGCCGGAACCACCTCTCAGAGTTGCCAGTACCACATGACAGAGAGACTGGAAGCAACTGCCGAACTCGCCGGAAACACCTGCTGGACATGCCAGAACCACCTGCCTGACAGTCCAAAATCATATGCCGGCTATGCCAAAACCACTTGGTGGACACTCCAGAATCACCTGGAGGGCATGCCGGAACCACGTCATGGACAGACTGCAAACACCTGCCGGACACGCCAGAACCACCTTCTCGACTCGCCAGAACCACCTGCCGGACACGCCAAAATCACCTGCCGGCTACGCCACAACCACTCGGCAGGCACTCCGGTATCAGCTGCCGGGCATGCCGGAACCACCTCTCAGAGGTGCCGGAACCACATGCCGGAGAGACTGGAAGCAACTGCCGAACTCGCCGGAAACACCTGCTGGACATGCCGGAACCACCTGCCTGACAGTCCAAAATCATATGCCGGCTATGCCAAAACCACTTGGTGGACAATCCAGAATCACCTGGAGGGCATGCCGGAACCACGTCATGGACAGACTGCAAACACCTGCCGGACACGCCAGAACCACCTTCTCGCCTCGCCAGAACCACCTGCCGGACACGCCAAAATCACCTTCCGGCTACGCCACAACCACTGGGCAGAGACTCCGGAACCACCTCCAGGACAGACCGGAATCACCTGCCGGACACGCCGGCACCACCTGCTCGACTCGCCAGAACCACCTGCCGCACACGCCAAAATCACCTGCCAGGTATGCCAGAACCACTTTGTGGACACTCCGAAATCATCTCCGGATATGCCAGAACCAGCTCTCAGACACACCAGAACCACATGCCGGACACGCCGGAAGCACCTGCTGAGCATGCCTGAGCCACCTGCTCGACTCGCAAGAAACACCTGCCGGACACGCCAAAATCACCTGCCGGCTACCCCACAACCACTGGGCAGACACTCCGGTATCATCTTACGGTCATGCCGGAACCACCTCTCAGAGGTGCCAGAACCACATGCCGGAGAGACTGGAAGCAACCGCCGAACTCGCCGGAAACACCTGCTGGACATGCAGGAACCACCTGAATGACAGTCCAAAATCATATGCCGTCTATGCCAAAACCACTTGGTGGACAATCCAGAATCACCTGGAGGGCATGCCGGAACCACGTCATGGACAGACTGCAAACACCTGCCGGACACGCCGGAACCACCTGCTCGACTCGCCAGAACCACCTGCCGATCACGCAAAAATCACCTGCCGGCTACGCCACAACCAGTTGCTGAACACTTTGGAATCACCTGCCAGGCTTGCTGGAACCACCTGCCAGTCATGCCAAAATCACCTGCCAACTACGCCAGAACCGCTTGACGGACACTGCGGAAACACCTGTCGGGCCGGCTGGAACCACATCTCAGACGTGCCAGAAACGTGTTCATGAGATGCTGGAACCACACCCCGAACAGACGGATGCCACCTCCCAGAACCGCCTGAACCACCTGCTGAGCACGCTGGAACCACCTGCTCGACTCACCGGTACCACCTTCCTGACACGCCAAAATCACCTGCTGGGTATGCCAGAACCACTTTGCGGACACTCTGGAATCATCTGCCGGACATGCCGGAACCAGCTCTCAGACACACCAGAACCAAGTGCCGGAGACGCCGGAAGCACCTGCCGAGCATGCCGGAGCCCCCTGCTCGACTCGCCAGGAACACCTGCCGGACACGGCAAAATCACCTGCCGGGTACGCCAGAACCACCTGGCGGACACTACGGAATCACCTGCCGCGCATGCCGGAACCACCTCTCAGACGTGCCGGAAGCACGTGCCAGACACGCCGGAAACACCTACCGGACAGACCGGAACCACCTGCCAAGAACGCCGGAGCCACCTGTTCGACTCGCTGGAACCACCTGCCGGACAGGCCAATATCAACTGCTGGCTATGCCAGAACCACCTGGGGGACAGTCCGGGATCACCTGCCAGCCATGGCGGAACCACCTCTCAGACGTACCAGAACCACCTGCCGGAGAAGCTGGAAACACGTCCTGGACAGACTGGAACCACGTGACGGCCATGCCTGAACCACCTGCCGAGCACGGCGGAACCACCTGCCGGACACGCCAAAATCGCCTGCGGGCTATGCCAGAACCACTTGGACGACTCTCCGAAATGACCTGCCAGGCATGTTGGAACCACCTCTCAGACGTGCCAGAAGCACGTGGCGGACATTCCGGAATCACCTGTTGGGCATACGCAACCACCTCTGAGACGTACCAGAACCACGTGCCATGCATGCCGGAACCACCTACCGGACAGACCGGAATCAACTTTTGGGCATGCCGGAACCACCAGTCAGATGTGCCAGAAACACATGCCGGAGACGCTGGAAGCACCTGCCGAGCACGTCGCACCACCTGCTCAACTTGCCTGAACCACCTGCCGGACACGCCAAAATCACCTGCCCGCTACACGAGCACCACTTCGGGGACAAGCCGGAATCACGTGAGGGGCATGCCGGCACAGCCTCTCAGACTGAACCTCGTGCCGGACACCACAGAACCACCTGCCGCACAGACCGGAACCACCTGCCGGACACGCCGGAACCACCGGCTCGACCCGCCGGAACGACCGCTGGACATGCAAAATCACCTGCCGGCTACGCCGGAAACACTTGGCGAACACTCCGGAATCACCTGCCGGGCATGCCGGAACCACCTCTCAGATATGCCAGAACCACGTGCCAATGACCCCGGAAGCACCTGCCGAGCACGCCGGAACCACCTGCTCGACTCGCCAGAACCACCTGCCGGACACGCAAAAATCACCTGCCGGCTACGCCACAACCAGTTGGGGAACACTTCGGAATCACCTGCCGGGCTTGCTGGAACCACCTGCCGGTCATGCCAAAATCACCTGCCAACTACGCCAGTACCACTTGGCGGACACTGTGGAAACACCTGTCGGGCCGGCCGGAACCACATCTCAGACGTGCCAGAACCATGTGCATGCGATGCTGGAACCACACCCCAAACAGACGGAAAGCACCTGCCAGCCCCGTCTGAACAACCTGCCGAGCACGCCGGAGCCACCTGCTCGACTCGCCGGAACCACCTACCTGACATGCCCAAATCACCAGATGGGTATGCCAGAACCACTTGGCGGACACTCCGGAATCATCTGCCGGACATGCCGGAACCAGCTCTCAGACACACCAGAACCAAGTGCCGGAGACGCCGGAAGCACCTGCCGAGCATGCCGGAGCCACCTGCTCGACTCGCCAGAAACACCTGCCGGACACGCCAAAATCAACTGCCGGGTACGCCAGAACCACCTGGCGGACACTCCGAAATCACCTGTCACGCATGCCGGAACCACCTCTCAGACGTGCCTGAAGCACGTGCCGGACACGCCGGAATCACCTACCGGACAGACCGGAACCACCGGCCGAGCACGCCGGAGCCACCTGTTCGACTCGCTGGAACCACCTGCCGGACAGGCCAATATTAACTGCTGGCTATGCCAGAACCACCTGGGGGACGGTCCGGAATCGCCTGCCAGCCATGGCGGAACCACCTCTCACACGTACCAGAACCACCTGCCGGAGAAGCTGGAAACACGTCCTGGACAGTCTGGAACCACCTGCCGGCCAAGCCTGAACCACCTGCCAAGCACAACGGAACAACCGGCTAGACACGCCAAAATCACCTGCGTGTTATGCCAGAACCACTTGGAGTACTCTCTTGGATGACCTGACGGGCATGCCAGAACCACCTCTCAGACGTGCCAGAACCATGTGGCGGACAGTCCGGAATCACCTGTTGGGCATGCGCAACCACCTCTGAGACGTACCAGGACCACATGCCGTGCAGGCTGGAACCACCTACCGGACAGACCGGAATCACCTTTCGGGCATGCCGGAACCACCTGTCAGATGTGCCAGAAACACGTGCCGGAGACGCCGGAAGCACCTGCCAAGCACGTTGGAACCACCTGCTCAACTCGCCTGAACCACCTGACTGACATGCCAAAATCACCTGCCGACTATGCCAGAACCACTTGGCGAACACTCTGGAATCACTTGCCGGGCATGCAGGAACCACCTCTCAGACATGCCAGAACCCCATGCCAATGACCCCGGAAGCAGCAGCCGAGCACGCCGGAACCACCTGCTCGACTCGCCAGAACCACCTGCCGATCACGCAAAAATCACCTGCCGGCTACGCCACAACCAGTTGGTGAACACTTTGGAATCACTTGCCAGGCTTGCTGGAACCACCTGCCAGTCATGCCAAAATCACCTGCCAACTACGTCAGAACCGCTTGGCGGACACTGCGGAAACACCTGTCGGGCCGGCTGGAACCACATCTTAGACGTGCCAGAAACGTGTTCATGAGATGCTGGAACCACACCCCGAACAGACGGATACCACCTGCCAGAACCGCCTGAACCACCTGCTGAGCAAGCCAGAACCACCTGCTCGACTCACCGGTACCACCTCCCTGACACGCCAAAATCACATGCTGGGTATGCCAGAACCACTTGGCGGACACTCCGGAATCATCTGCCGGACATGCCGGAACCAGCTCTCAGACACACCAGAACCAAGTGCCGGACACGCCGGAAGCACCTGCCGAGCATGCCGGAGCCACCTGCTCGACTCGCAAGAAACACCTGCCGGACACGCCAAAATCACCTGCCGAGTACGCCAGAACCACTTGGCGGACACTCCGGAATCACAGGTCGGGCATGCCGGAACCACCTCTCAGACTTGCCAGAACCATGTTCCGGACACGCCGGTACCACCTGCCGAGTATGCCGGAACCACCTGATCCACTCCCGAGGACCACCTGCTGGACACGCCAGAATCACCTGCTGGCTACGCCAGAACCACTCGACAGACACTCCGGAATAACCTGCCGGGCATGCCGGAACCACCTCTTAGACATGCCAGAAGGACGTGTCGGACACGCCGGAAACACCTACCGGACAGACCGGAACCACCTGCCAGACATCCCGGAACCACTTGCCGAGCACGCCGGAGCCGCCTGCTCGATAGGCCGGAACCACCTGCCAGACAGGCCAAAATCAACAGCTGGCTATGCTAGAAACACCTGGCGGACAGTCCAAAATCACCTGCCTGGCATGCAGGAACCACCTCTCAGACGTAACAGAACCACGTTCTGGACACGCTGGAACCACATCCTGGACAGACTGGAACCACCTGCCGAGCTCACCGGAACCACCTGCTCGACTGGCAGGACAATCGTGCCGGACACGCCAAAAGGAACTGCCGGCTACACCAGAACCACTTAACTGACACTCCAGAATCACCTGCCTGGCATGCCAGAACCACCTCTCAGACGTGCCAGAAGCACGTGCCGGACATGCCGGAACGACCTACGGGACAGACCGGAACCACCTGCCTGACATGCCGGAACCACCTGCCGAGCACGCCAGAGCCACCTGCTCCCCTTGCCGGAACCACCTGCCAGACAGGCCAAAATCAACAGCTGGCTATGCGAGAACCACCTGGGGGACAGTCCGGAATCACCTGCCAGCCATGGCGGAACCACCTCTCAGACGTACCAGAACCACGTGCCGGACAATCTGGAAACACGTACTGGACAGACTGGAACCACCTGCCGGCCACGCCTGAACCACCTGCCGAGCACGACGGAACCACCTGCCGGACACGCCAAAATCACCTGCGGGCTACTCCACAACCACTTGGAGGACTCTCCGGGATGACCAGCCGGGCATGCTGGAACCACCTCTCAGACGTGCCAGAACCATGTGGCAGACAGTCCGGAATCACCTGTTGGGCATGTGGAACCACCTCAGAGACGTACCAGAACCACCTTCCGGACACGCCAAAATCACCTGCCGGCTACGCCAGAACCACTTGGCGGACACTCCGGAATCACCTGCCGGGCATGCCAGCACAACCTCTCAGAAGTGCCAGAAGCACGTGCCGGACTGGCCGGAACCATCTCCCGGACAGACTGGAACCACAGGAAACACTCGCCAGAACCACCGCTTGACTCACCGGTCCCACCTGCAGGACACACCAAAATCACCTGCCCGCTACACCAGAACCACTTGGGGCACAAGCCGGAATCACGTGAAGGGCATGCCGGCACAACCTCACAGACGTGCCAGAACCTCCTGCCGGACACCTCAGAACCACCTGCCAGACAGACTGCAACCACCTGCCGGACACGCGGGAACCACCGGCCCGACCCGCCGGAACCACTGCCAGACATGCAAAATCACCTGCCGGCTACACCAGAACCACTTGGCAAACACTCCGGAATCACCTCCCGGGCATGCCGGAACCACCTCTCAGACATGCCAGAACCACGTGCCAATGACACCAGAAGCACCTGCCGAGCATGCCGGAACCACCTGCTCGACTCGCCAGAACCACCTGCCAGTCATGCAAAAATCACCTGCCGGCTTCGCCACAACCAGTTGGTGAACACTTCCCCATCACCTGCCGGGCTTGCTGGAACCACCTGCCGGTCATGGCAAAATCACCTGCCAACTACGCCAGAACCACTTGTCGACACTGCGGAAACACCTGTCGGGCCGGCCAGAACTACATCTCAGACGTGCCAGAACCTTGTGCGTGTGATGCCGGAACCACACCCCGAACAGACGGAGACCACCTGCCAGACCCGCCTGAACCACCTGCCGAGCACGCCGGAGCCACCTGTTCGACTCACCGGAAGCACCTGCCAGACAGGCCAAAATCAACAGCTGGCTATGCGAGAACCATCTGGCGGACATTCCGGAATCACCTGCCGGGCATGCAGGAACCACCTCTCAGATGTAACGGAACCACGAGCCGGACACGCAGGAACCACGTCCTGGACAGACTGGAACCACCTGCCGAGCACTCCGGAACCACCTGCTCGATTCGCACGACCCACGTGCTGGACACGCCAAAATGAACTTTCGGCTACACCAGAACCACTTACCCGACACTCCAGAATCACCTGCCTGGCATGCCAGAACCACCTCTCACACGTTCCAGAAGCACGTGGCGGACATGCCGGAACGACCTATCGGACAGAACGGAACCACCTGCCAGACACGCCGGAACCACCTGCTGAACACGCCAAAGCCACCTGCTCGACTCCCCGGATCCACCGGCAGGACAGGCCAATATCAACTGCTGGCTATGCCAGAACCACCTGGGGGACAGTCTGGAATCACCTGCCAGCCATGGCGGAACCACCTCTCAGACGTACAAGAACCACGTGCCGGACAAGCTGGAAACACTTACTGGACAGACTGGAACCACCTGCCGGCCACGCCTGAACCACCTGCCGAGCACGATGGAACCACCTGCCGGACACGCCAAAATCACATGTGGGCTACACCAGGAACACTTGGAGAACTCTCCGGGATGACCTGCCGGGCATGCTGGAACCACCTCTCAGACGTACCAGAAGCACGTTGCGGACACCCCAGCACCACCTGCCGGACAGAGCGCAACCACCTGCCGGACAGGCCGGAACCACCGGCTCGACCCGTCGGAACCACCGCCGGACATGCAAAATCACCTGCCGGCTACGCCAGAACCACTTGGCGAACACTCCGGAATCACCTGCCGGGCATGCCGGAACCACCTCTCAGACATGCCAGAACCATGTGCCAATGACCCCGGAAGCACCTGCCGAGCACGCAGGAGCCACCTGCTCGACTCGCCAGAACCACCTGCCGGACACGCCAAAATCCCCTGCCGGCTACGCCACAACCACTCGGCAGACACTCCGGTATCAGCTGCCGGGCATGCCGGAACCACCTCTCAGAGTTGCCAGTACCACATGACAGAGAGACTGGAAGCAACTGCCGAACTCGCCGGAAACACCTGCTGGACATGCCAGAACCACCTGCCTGACAGTCCAAAATCATATGCCGGCTATGCCAAAACCACTTGGTGGACACTCCAGAATCACCTGGAGGGCATGCCGGAACCACGTCATGGACAGACTGCAAACACCTGCCGGACACGCCAGAACCACCTTCTCGACTCGCCAGAACCACCTGCCGGACACGCCAAAATCACCTGCCGGCTACGCCACAACCACTCGGCAGGCACTCCGGTATCAGCTGCCGGGCATGCCGGAACCACCTCTCAGAGGTGCCGGAACCACATGCCGGAGAGACTGGAAGCAACTGCCGAACTCGCCGGAAACACCTGCTGGACATGCCGGAACCACCTGCCTGACAGTCCAAAATCATATGCCGGCTATGCCAAAACAACTTGGTGGACACTCCAGAATCTCCTGGAGGGCATGCCGGAACCACGCCATGGACAGACTGCAAACACCTGCCGGACAACCCAGAACCACCTTCTCAACTCGCCAGAACCACCTGCCGGACACGCCAAAATCACCTGCAGGCTACGCCACAACCAGTTGGTGAACACTTCGGAATCACCTGCCGCGCTTGCCGGAACCACCTGCCGGTCACGCCAAAATCACCTGCCGGGTACGCCAGAACCACTCGGCAGAGACTCCGGAACCACCTCCAGGGAAGACCAGAATCACCTGCCGGACACGCCGGAAGCACCTGCTCGACTCGCCAGAACCACCTGCCGGACACGCCAAAATCACCTGCCGGCTACGCCAGAACCACTCGGCAGAGACTCCGGAACCACCTCCAGGACAGTCCCGAATCACCTGCCGGACACGCCGGGACCACCTGCTTGACTCGCCAGAACCACCTGCCGGACACGCCAAAATCACCTGCAGGCTACGCCACAACCAGTTGGTGAACACTTCGGAATCACCTGCCGCGCTTGCCGGAACCACCTGCCGGTCACGCCAAAATCACCTGCCGGGTACGCCAGAACCACTCGGCAGAGACTCCGGAACCACCTCCAGGGAAGACCAGAATCACCTGCCGGACACGCCGGAAGCACCTGCTCGACTCGCCAGAACCACCTGCCGGACACGCCAAAATCACCTGCCGGCTACGCCAGAACCACTCGGCAGAGACTCCGGAACCACCTCCAGGACAGTCCCGAATCACCTGCCGGACACGCCGGGACCACCTGCTTGACTCGCCAGAACCACCTGCCGCACACGCCAAAATCACCAGCCGGGTACTCCACAACCACGTGTCGGACACTCCAGAATCACCTGCCGGGCATGTTGGAGCCACCTCTCAGAGGTGCCACAACAACATGCTGGAGACTGCAGAAGCACCTGCTGAGAATGCCGGAAGTTCCTGATCCACTCCACAGAACCACCTGCTGGACACGCCAAAATCACCTGCCGGCTACGCCACAACCCGTTGGTGAACACTTCGGAATCAACTGCCGGGCTTGCTGGAAGCACCTGCCGGTCACGCCAATATCACCTGCCAGCTACGCCAGAACCGCTTGGCGGACACTCCGGAAACACCTGTCGGGCCTGCCAGAACCACATCTCAGACGTGCCAGAACCATGTGCCCGAGATGCCGGAACCACACCCCAAACAGACTGAAACCACCTGCCAGACCCGCCTGAACCACCTGCCGAGCACACTGGAACCACCTGCTCGACTCGCCGGAACCACCTACCTGACACGCAAAAACCACCGGCCGGGTATGCCAGAACCACTTGGTGGTCACTCCGGAATCATCTGCCAGACATGCCAGAAGCAGCTCTCAGAGACACCAGAACAACCTGCCGGAGACGCCAGAAGCACCTGCTGAGCATGCCTGAGCCACCTGCTCGACTCGCAAGAAACACCTGCCAGACACGCCAAAATCACCTGCCTGCTACACCAGAAGCACTTGGCAGACAAGCCGGAATCACGTGAAGGGCATGCCGTCACAATCTCTCAGACGTGTCAGAACCTCGTGCCGGACACCCCAGAACACCCTGCCGGACAGACCGGAACCACCTGCCGGACACGCCGGAACCACCGGCGCGACTCGCCGGAACCACCCCCGGACATGCAAAATCACCTGCCGGCTACGCCAGAAACACTTGGCGAACACACCGGAATCACCTGCCGGGCATGTCGGAAGCACCTCTCAGACATGTCAGAACCACGTGCCAAGGACACCGGAAGCACCTGCCGAGCACGCCGGAACCACCTGCTCGACTCGCCAGAACCACCTGCCGCACACGCCAAAATCACCTGCCAGGTATGCCAGAACCACTTTGTGGACACTCCGAAATCATCTGCCGGACATGCCAGAACCAGCTCTCAGACACACCAGAACCACATGCCGGACACGCCGGAAGCACCTGCTGAGCATGCCTGAGCCACCTGCTCGACTCGCAAGAAACACCTGCCGGACACGCCAAAATCACCTGCCGAGTACGCCAGAACCACTTGGCGGACACTCCGGAATCACAGGTCGGGCATGCCGGAACCACCTCTCAGACTTGCCAGAACCATGTTCCGGACACGCCGGTACCACCTGCCGAGTATGCCGGAACCACCTGATCCACTCCCGAGGACCACCTGCTGGACACGCCAAAATCACCTGCTGGCTACGCCAGAACCACTCGACAGACACTCCGGAATAACCTGCCGGGCATGCCGGAACCACCTCTTAGACATGCCAGAAGGACGTGTCGGACACGCCGGAAACACCTACCGGACAGACCGGAACCACCTGCCAGACATCCCGGAACCACTTGCCGAGCACGCCGGAGCCGCCTGCTCGATAGGCCGGAACCACCTGCCAGACAGGCCAAAATCAACAGCTGGCTATGCTAGAACCACCTGGCGGACAGTCCAAAATCACCTGCCTGGCATGCAGGAACCACCTCTCAGACGTAACAGAACCACGTTCCGGACACGCTGGAACCACATCCTGCACAGACTGGAACCACCTGCCGAGCTCACCGGAACCACCTGCTCGACTGGCAGGACAATCGTGCCGGACACGCCAAAAGGAACTGCCGGCTACACCAGAACCACTTAACCGACACTCCAGAATCACCTGCCTGGCATGCCAGGACCACCTCTCAGACGTGCCAGAAGCACGTGCCGGACATGCCGGAACGACCTACGGGACATACCGGAACCACCTGCCTGACATGCCGGAACCACTGGCCGAGCACGCTAGAGCCACCTGCTCCCCTTGCCGGAACCACCTGCCAGACAGGCCAAAATCAACAGCTGGCTATGCGAGAACCACCTGGGGGACAGTCCGGAATCACCTGCCAGCCATGGCGGAACCACCTCTCAGACGTACCAGAACCACGTGCCGGACAATCTGGAAACACGTACTGGACAGACTGGAACCACCTGCCGGCCACGCCTGAACCACCTGCCGAGCACGACGGAACCACCTGCCGGACACGCCAAAATCACCTGCGGGCTACTCCACAACCACTTGGAGGACTCTCCGGGATGACCTGCCGGGCATGCTGGAACCACCTCTCAGACGCGCCAGAACCATGTGGCAGACAGTCCGGAATCACCTGTTGGGCATGTGGAACCACCTCTGAGACGTACCAGAACCACCTGCCGGACACGCCAAAATCACCTGCCGGCTACGCCAGAACCACTTGGCGGACACTCCGGAATCACCTGCCGGGCATGCCAGCACAAACTCCCAGAAGTGCCAGAAGCACGTGCATGACAGGCCGGAACCATCTCCCGGACAGACTGGAACCACAGGAAACACTCGCCGGAACCAGCTGCTTTACTCACCGGTCCCACCTGCAGGACACATCAAAATCACCTGCCCGCTACACCAGAACCACTTGGGGCACAAGCCGGAATCACGTGAAGGGCATGCCGGCACAACCTCACAGACGTGCCAGAACCTCCTGCCGGACACCTCAGAACCAATTGCCAGACAGACAGCAACCACCTGCCGGACACACGGGAACCACCGGCTCGACCCGCCGGAACCACTGCCAGACATGCAAAATCACCTGCCGGCTACACCAGAACCACTTGGCAAACACTCCAGAATCACCTGCCGGGCATGCCGGAACCACCTCTCAGACATGCCAGTACCACGTGCCAATGACACCAGAAGCACCTGCCGAGCATGCCGGAACCACCTGCTCGACTCGCCAGAACCACCTGCCAGTCATGCAAAAATCACCTGCCGGCTTCGCCACAACCAGTTGGTGAACACTTCCCCATCACCTGCCGGGCTTGCTGGAACCACCTGCCGGTCATTTCAAAATCACCTGTCAACTACGCCAGAACCACTTGTCGACACTGCGGAAACACCTGTCGGGCCGGCCAGAACTACATCTCAGACGTGCCAGAACCTTGTGCGTGTGATGCCGGAACCACACCCCGAACAGACGGAGACCACCTGCCAGACCCGCCTGAACCACCTGCCGAGCACGCCGGAGCCACCTGTTCGACTCACCGGAAGCACCTGCCAGACAGGCCAAAATCAACAGCTGGCTATGCGAGAACCATCTGGCGGACAGTCCGGAATCACCTGCCGGGCATGCAGGAACCACCTCTCAGATGTAACGGAACCATGAGCCGGACACGCTGGAACCACGTCCTGGACAGACTGGAACCACCTGCCGAGCACTCTGGAACCACCTGCTCGACTCGCACGACCCACGTGCTGGACACGCCAAAATGAACTTTCGGCTACACCAGAACCACTTACCCGACACTCCAGAATCACCTGCCTGGCATGCCAGAACCACGTCTCACACGTTCCAGAAGCACGTGCCGGACATGCCGGAACGACCGATCGGACAGAACGGAACCACCTGCCAGACACGCTGGAACCACCTGCTGAACACGCCACAGCCACCTGCTCGACTCGCCGGATCCACCGGCCGGACAGGCCAATATCAACTGCTGGCTATGCCAGAACCACCTGGGGGACAGTCCGGAATCACCTGCCAGCCATTGCGGAACCACCTCTCACACGTACAAGAACCACGTGCCGGACAAGCTGGAAACACTTACTGGACAGACTGGAACCACCTGCCGGCCACGCCGGAACAACCTGCCGAGCACAATGGAACCACCTGACGGACACGCCAAAATCACCTGCGGGGTACACCAGAACCACTTGGAGAACTCTCCGGGATGACCTGCCGGGCATGCTGGAACCACCTCTCAGACGTCCCAGAAGCACGTGGCGGAAACCCCAGCACCACCTGACGGACAGACCGCAACCACCTGCCGGACAGGCTGGAACCACCGACTCGACCCGCCGGAACCACCAGCCGGACACGCCAAAGTCACCTGCCGGCTACGCCACAACCACTCGGCAGACACTCCGGTATCAGCTGCCGGGCATGCCTGAACCACCTCTCAGAGGTGCCGGAACCACATGCCGGAGAGACTGGAAGCAACTGCCGAACTCGCCGGAAACACCTACTGGACATGCCGGAACCACCTGCCTGAGAGTCCAAAATCATATGCCGGCTATGCCAAAACCACTTGGTGGACACTCCAGAATCACCTGGAGGGCATGCCGGAACCACGTCATGGACAGACTGCAAACACCTGCCGGACACGCCAGAACCACCTTCTCGACTCGCCAGAACCACCTGCCGGACACGCCAAAATCACCTGCCGGCTACGCCACAACCAGTTGTTGAACACTTCGGAATCACCTGCTGCGGTTGCCGGAACCACCTGCCGGTCACGCCAAAATCACCTGCCGGGTACGCCAGAACCACTCGGCAGAGACTCCGGAACCACCTCCAGGACAGACCGGAATCACCTGCCGGACACGCCGGAACCCCCTGCTCGACTCGCCAGAACAACCTGCCGCACACGCCAAAATCACCTGCCAGGTATGCCAGAACCACTTTGTGGACACTCCGAAATCATGTGCCGGACATGCCAGAACCAGCTCTCAGACACACCAGAACCACATGCCGGAAACGCCGCAAGCACCTGCTCGACTCGCCAGAACCACCTGCCGGACACGCCAAAATCACCTGCCGGCTACGCCAGAACCACTCGGCAGAGACTCCGGAACCACCTACAGGACAGACTGGAATCACCTGCCGGACACGCCGGGACCACCTGCTTCACTCGCCAGAACCACCTGCCAGACACGCCAAAATCACCAGCCGGCTACTCCACAACCACTTGTCGGACACTCCAGAATCACCTGCCGGGCATGTTGGAGCCACCTCTCAGAGGTGCCACAACAACATGCTGGAGACTGCGGAAGCACCTGCTGAGAAGGCCGGAAGTTCCTGATCCACTCCACAGAACCACCTGCTGGACACGCCAAAATCACCTGCCGGCTACGCCACAACCAGTTGGTGAACACTTCGGAATCAACTGCCGGGCTTGCTGGAAGCACCTGCCGGTCACGCCAATATCACCTGCCAGCTACGCCAGAACCGCTTGGCGGACACTCCGGAAACACCTGTCGGGCCTGCCAGAACCACATCTCAGACGTGCCAGAACCATGTGCCCGAGATGCCGGAACCACACCCCGAACAGACTGAAACCACCTGCCAGACCCGCCTGAACCACCTGCCGAGCACACTGGAACCACCTGCTCGACTCGCCGGAACCACCTACCTGACACGCAAAAACCACCGGCCGGGTATGCCAGAACCACGTGGTGGTCACTCCGGAATCATCTGCCAGACATGCCAAAAGCAGCTCTCAGACACACCAGAACAACCTGCCGGAGACGCCAGAAGCACCTGCTGAGCATGCCTGAGCCACCTGCTCGACTCGCAAGAAACACCTGCCAGACACGCCAAAATCACCTGCCTGCTACACCAGAAGCACTTGGCAGACAAGCCGGAATCACGTGAAGGGCATGCCGTCACAATCTCTCAGACGTGCCAGAACCTCGTGCCGGACACCCCAGAACACCCTGCCGGACAGACCGGAACCACCTGCCGGACACGCCGGAACCACCGGAGCGACTCGCCGGAACCAACCCCGGACATGCAAAATCACCTGCCGGCTACGCCAGAAACACTTGGCAAACACACCGGAATCACCTGCCGGGCATGTCGGAAGCACCTCTCAGACATGTCAGAACCACGTGCCAAGGACACCGGAAGCACCTGCCGAGCACGCCGGAACCACCTGCTCGACTCGCCAGAACCACCTGCCGCACACGCCAAAATCACCTGCCGGGTATGCCAGAACCACTTTGTGGACACTCCGAAATCATCTGCCGGACATGCCAGAACCAGCTCTCAGACACACCAGAATCACATGCCGGACACGCCGGAAGCACCTGCAGAGCATGCCTGAGCCACCTGCTCGACTCGCAAGAAACACCTGCCGGACACGCCAAAATCACCTGCCGAGTACGCCAGAACCACTTGGCGGACACTCCGGAATCACAGGTCGGGCATGCCGGAACCACCTCTCAGACTTGCCAGAACCATGTTCTGGACACGCCGGTACCACCTGCCAAGTATGTCGGAACCATCTGATCCACTCCCGAGGACCACCTGCTTGACACGCCAGAATCACCTGCTGGCTACACCAGAACCACTCGGCAGACACTCCGGAATAACCTGCCGGGCATGCCGGAACCACCTCTTAGACATGCCAGAAGGACGTGTCGGACACGCCGGAAACACCTACCGGACAGACCGGAACCACCTGCCAGACAACCCGGAACCACCTGCCGAACACGCCGGAGCCGCCTGCTCGATAGGCTGGAACCACCTGCCAGACAGGCCAAAATCAACAGCTGGCTATGCGAGAACCATCTGGCGGACAGTCCGGAATCACCTGCCGGGCATGCAGGAACAACCTCTCAGATGTAACGGAACCACGAGCCGGACACGCTGGAACCACGTCCTGGGCAGTCTGGAACCACCTACCGAGCACTCTGGAACCACCTGCTCGACTCGCACGACCCACGTGCTGGACACGCCAAAATGAACTTTCGGCTACACCAGAACCACATACCCGACACTCCAGAATCACCTGCCTGGCATGCCAGAACCACCTCTCACACGTTCCAGAAGCACGTGCCGGACATGCCGGAACGACCTATCAGACAGAACGGAACCACCTGCCAGACACGCCGGAACCACCTGCTGAACACACCACAGCCACCTGCTCGACTCGCCGGATCCACCGGCCGGACAGGCCAATATCAACTGCTGGCTATGCCAGAACCACCTGGGGGACAGTCCGGAATCACCTGCCAGCCATGGCGGAACCACCTCTCAGACGTACAAGAACCACGTGCCGGACAAGCTGGAAACACTTACTGGACAGACTGGAACCACGTGCCGGCCATGCCTGAACCACCTGCCGAGCACGACGGAACCACCTGCCGGACACGCCAAAATCACCTGCGGGGTACACCAGAACCACTTGGAGAACTCTCCGGGATGCCCTGCCGGGCATGCTGGAACCACCTCTCAGACGTACCAGAAGCACGTGGCGGACAGCCCAGCACCACCTGCCGGACAGACCGCAACCACCTGCCGGACAGGCCGGAACCACCGGCTCGACACGACGGAACCACCGCCGGACATGTAAAATCACCTGCCGGCTACGCCAGAACCACTTGGCGAACACTCCGGAATCACCTGCCGGGCATGCCGGAACCACCTCTCAGACATGCCAGAACCACGTGCCAATGACCCCGGAAGCACCTGCCGAGCACGCCGGAACCACCTGCTCGACTCGCCAGAACCACCTGCCGGACACGCCAAAATCACCTGCCGGCTACGCCACAACCACTAGGCAGGCACTCCGGTATCAGCTGCCGGCCATGCCGGAACCACCTCTCAGAGGTGCCAGAACCACATGCCGGAGAGACTGGAAGCAACTGCCGAGCTCGCCGGAAACACCTGTTGGACATGCCGGAACCACCTGCCTGACAGTCCAAAATCATATGCCGGCTATGACAAAACCACTTGGTGGACACTCCAGAATCACCTGGAGGGCATGCCGGAACCACGTCATGGACAGACTGCAAACACCTGCCGGACACGCCAGAACCACCTTCTCGACTCGCCAGAACCACCTGCCGGACACGCCAAAATCACCTGCCGGCTACACCACAACCAGTTGGTGAACACTTTGGAATCACCTGCCGCGCTTGCCGGAACCACCTGCCGGTCACGCCAAAATCACCTGCCGGCTACGGCAGAACCACTCGGCAGAGACTCCGGAACCACCTCCAGGACAGACCGGAATCACCTGCCGGACACGCCGGAAGCACCTGCTCGACTCGCCAGAACCACCTGCCGGACGCGCCAAAATCACCTGCCGGCTACGCCAGAACCACTCTGCAGAGACTCCGGAAGCACCTCCAGGACAGACCGGAATCACCTGCCGGACACACCGGAACCACCTGCTCGACTCGCCAGAACCACCTGCCGGACATGCCAAAATACCAGCCGGCTACTCCACAACCACTTGTCGGACACTCCAGAATCACCTGCCGGGCATGTTGGAACCACCTCTCAGAGGTGCCACAACAACATGCTGGAGACTGCGGAAGCACCTGCTGAGAAGGCCGGAAGTTCCTGATCCACTCCACAGAACCACCTGCTGGACACGCCAAAATCACCTGCCGGCTACGCCACAACCAGTTGGTGAACACTTCGGAATCAACTGCCGGGCTTGCTGGAAGCACCTGCCGGTCACGCCAATATCACCTGCCAGCTACGCCAGAAGTGCTTGGCGGACACTCCGGAAACACCTGTCGGGCCTGCCAGAACCACATCTCAGACGTGCCAGAACCATGTGCCCGAGATGCCGGAACCACACCCCGAACAGACTGAAACCACCTGCCAGACCCGCCTCCACCACCTGCCGAGCACACTGGAACCACCTGCTCGACTCGCCGGAACCACCTACCTGACACGCAAAAACCACCGGCCGGGTATGCCTGAACCACTTGGTGGTCACTCCAGAATCATCTGCCAGACATGCCAGAAGCAGCTCTCAGACACACCAGAACAACCTGCCGGAGACGCCAGAAGCACCTGCTGAGCATGCCTGAGCCACGTGCTCGACTCGCAAGAAACACCTGCCACACACGCCAAAATCACCTGCCTGCTACACCAGAAGCACTTGGCAGACAAGCCGGAATCACGTGAAGGGCATGCCGTAACAATCTCTCAGACGTGCCAGAACCTCGTGCCGGACACAACAGAACACCCTGCCGGACAGACCGGAACCACCTGCCGGACACGCCGGAACCACCGGCGCGACTCGCCGGAACCACCCCCGGACATGCAAAAACACCTGCCGGCTACGCCAGAAACACTTGGCGAACACACCGGAATCACCTACCGGGCATGTCGGAAGCACCTCTCAGACATGTCAGAACCACGTGCCAAGGACACCTGAAGCACCTGCCGAGCACGCCGGAACCACCTGCTCGACTCGCCAGAACCACCTGCCGCACACGCCAAAATCACCTGCCAGGTATGCCAGAACCACTTTGTGGACACTCCGAAATCATCTGCCGGACATGCCAGAACCAGCTCTCAGACACCCCAGAACCACATGCCGGACACGCCGGAAGCACCTGCTGAGCATGCCTGAGCCACCTGCTCAAATCGCAAGAAACACCTGCCGGACACGCCAAAATCACCTGCCGAGTACGCCAGAACCACTTGGCGGACACTCCGGAATCACAGGTCGGGCATGCCGGAACCACCTCTCAGACTTGCCAGAAACATGTTCCGGACACGCCGGTACCACCTGCCGAGTATGCCGGAACCACCTGATCCACTCCCGAGGACCACCTGCTGGACACGCCAGAATCACCTGCTGGCTACGCCAGAACCACTCGGCAGACACTCCGGAATAACCTGCCGGGCATGCCGGAACCACCTCTTAGACATGCCAGAAGGACGTGTCGGACACGCCGGAAACACCTACCGGACAGACCGGAGCCACCTGCCAGACATCCCGGAACCACTTGCCGAGCACGCCGGAGCCGCCTGCTCGATAGGCCGGAACCACCTGCCAGACAGGCCAAAATCAACAGCTGGCTATGCTAGAACCACCTGGCGGACAGTCCAAAATCACCTGCCTGGCATGCAGGAACCACCTCTCAGACATAACAGAACCACGTTCCGGACACGCTGGAACCACATCCTGGACTGACTGGAACCACCTGCCGAGCTCGCCGGTGCCACCTGCTCGACTGGCAGGACAATCGTGCCAGACACGCCAAAAGGAACTGCCGGCTACACCAGAACCACTTAACCGACACTCCAGAATCACCTGCCTGGCATGCCAGAACCACCTCTCAGACGTGCCAGAAGCACGTGCCGGCCATGCCGGAACGACCTACGGGACAGACCGGAACCACCTGCGTGACATGCCGGAACCACCTGCCGAGCACGCCAGAGCCACCTGCTCCCCTTGCCGGAACCACCTGCCAGACAGGCCAAAATCAACAGCTGGCTGTGCGAGAACCACCTGGGGGACAGTCCGGAATCACCTGCCAGCCATGGCGGAACCACCTCTCAGACGTACCAGAACCACGTGCCGGACAATCTGGAAACACGTACTGGACAGACTGGAACCACCTGCCGGCCACACCTGAACCACCTGCCGAGCACGACGGAACCACCTGCCGGACACGCCAAAATCACCTGCGGGCTACTCCACAACCACTTGGAGGACTCTCCGGGATGACCTGCCGGGCATGCTGGAACCACCTCTCAGACTTGCCAGAACCATGTGGCAGAGAGTCCGGAATCACCTGTTGGGCATGTAGAACCACCTCTGAGACGTACCAGAAACACCTGCCGGACACGCCAAAATCACCTGCAGGCTACGCTAGAACCACTTGGCGGACACTCCGGAATCACCTGCCGGGCATGCCAGCACAACCTCTCAGAAGTGCCAGAAGCTCGTGCCGGACAGGCCGGAACCATCTCCCGGACAGACTGGAACCACAGGAAACACTCGCCGGAACCACCTGCTTGACTCACCGGTCCCACCTGCAGGACACACCAAAATCACCTGCCCGCTACACCAGAACCACTTGGGGCACAAGCCGGAATCACGTGAAGGGCATGCCGGCACAACCTCACAGACGTGCCAGAACCTCCTGCCGGACACCTCAGTACCACCTGCCAGACAGACTGCAACCACCTGCCGGACACGCGGGAACCACCGGCTCGACCCGCCAGAACCACTGCCACACATGCAAAATCACCTGCCGGCTACACCAGAACCACTTGGCAAACACTCCGGAATCACCTGCCGGGCATGCCGGAAGCACCTCTCAGACATGCCAGAACCACGTGCCAATGACACCAGAAGCACCTGCCGAGCATGCCGGAACCACCTGCTCGACTCGCCAGAACCACCTGCCTGTCATGCAAAAATCACCTCCCGGCTTCGCCACAACCAGTTGGTGAACACTTCCCCATCACCTGCCGGGCTTGCTGGAACCACCTGCCGGTCATGTCAAAATCACCTGCCAACTACGCCAGAACCACTTGTCGACACTGCGGAAACACCTGTCGGGCCGGCCAGAACTACATCTCAGACGTGCCAGAACCTTGTGCGTGTGATGCCGGAACCACACCCCGAACAGACGGAGACCACCTGCCAGACCCGCCTGAACCACCTGCCGAGCATGCCGGAGCCACCTGTTCGACTCACCGGAAGCACCTGCCAGACAGGCCAAAATCAACAGCTGGCTATGCGAGAACCATCTGGCGGACAGTCTGGAATCACCTGCCGGGCATGCAGGAACCACCTCTCAGATGTAACGGAACCACGAGCCGGACACGCTGGAACCACGTCCTGGACAGACTGGAACCACCTGCCGAGCACTCCGGAACCACCTGCTCGACTCGCACGACCCACGTGCTGGACACGCCAAAATGAACTTTCGGCTACACCAGAACCACTTACCCGACACTCCAGAATCACCTGCCTGGCATGCCAGAACCACCTCTCACACGTTCCAGAAGCACGTGCCGGACATGCCGGAACGACCTATCGGACAGAACGGAACCACCTGCCAGACACGCCGGAACCACCGGCTGAACACGCCACAGCCACCTGCTCGACTCGCCGGATCCACCGGCCGGACAGGCCAATATCAACTGCTGGCTATGCCAGAACCACCTGGGGGACAGTCCGGAATCACCTGCCAGCCATGGCGGAACCACCTCTCAGACGTACAAGAACCACGTGCCGGACAAGCTGGAAACACTTACTGGACAGACTGGAACCACCTGCCGGCCACGCCTGAACCACCTGCCGAGCACGACGGAACCACCTGCCGGACACGCCAAAATCACCTGCGGGCTACACCAGAACCACTTGGAGAACTCTCCACGATGACCTGGGGGCATACTGGAACCACCTCTCAGACGTACCAGAAGCACGTGGCGGACACCCCAGCACCACCTGCCGGACAGACCGCAACCACCTGCCGGACACGCCGGAACCACCGGCTCGACCCGCCGGAACCACCGCCGGACATGCAAAATCACCTGCCGCCTACGCCAGAACCACTTGGCGAACACTCCGGAATCACCTGCCGGGCATGCCGGAACCACCTCTCAGACATGCCAGAACCACGTGCCAATGACCCCGGAAGCACCTGCCGAGCACGCCGGAACCACCTGCTCGACTCGCCAGAACCACCTGCCGGACACGCCAAAATCACCTGCCGGCTACACCACAACCTCTCGGCAGGCACTCCGGTATCAGCTGCCGGGCATGCCGGAACCACCTCTCAGAGGTGCCAGAACCACATGCCGGAGAGACTGGAAGCAACTGCCGAACTCGCCGGAAATACCTGCTGGACATGCCGGAACCAGCTGCCTGACAGTCCAAAATCATATGCCGACTATGCCAAAACCACTTGGTGGACACTCCAGAATCACCTGGAGGGCATGCCGGAACCACGTCATTGACAGACTGCAAACACCTGCCGGACACGGCAGAACCACCTTCTCGACTCGCCATAACCACCTGCCGGACACGCCAAAATCACCTGCCGGCTACGCCACAACCACGCGGCAGAGACTCCTGAACCACCTCCAGGACAGACCGGAATCACCTGCCGGACAGGCCGGAACCACCTGTTCGACTCGCCAGAACCACCTGCCGCACACGCCAAAATCACTGCCGTCTACGCCAGAACCACTCGGCAGAGACTCCGGAACCACCTCCAGGACAGACCGGAATCACCTGCCAGACATGCCGGAACCACCTGCTCGACTCGCCAGAACCACCCGCTGGACACGCCAAAATCACCTGCCGGCTACGCCAAAACCAGTTGGTGAACACTTCGGAATCACCTGCCGCGCTTGCCGGAACCAACTGCCGGTCACGCCAAAATCACCTGCCGGCTACGCCAGAAGCACTCGGCAGAGACTCCGGAACCACCCTCAGGACTGACCGGAATCACCTGCTGGACACGCCGGAACCACCTGTTCGACTCGCCAGAACCACCTGCCAGACACGCCAAAATCACCTGCCGGCTACGCCAGAACCACTCGGCAGAGACTCCGGAACCACCTCCAGGACAGACCGGAATCACCTGCCGGACACGCCGGGACCACCTGCTTGACTCGCCAGAACCACCTGCCGGACACGCCAAAATCACCAGCCGGCTACTCCACAACCACTTGTCGGACACTCCAGAATCACCTGCCGGGCATGTTGGAACCACCTCTCAGAGGTGCCACAACAACATGCTGGAGACTGCGGAAGCACCTGCTGAGAAGGCCGGAAGTTCCTGATCCACTCCACAGAACCACCTGCTGGACACGCCAAAATCACCTGCCGGCTACGCGACAACCAGTTGGTGAACACTTCGGAATCAACTGCCGGGCTTGCTGGAAGCACCTGCCGGTCATGCCAATATCACCTGCCAGCTACGCCAGAACCGCTTGGCGGACACTGCGTAAACACCTGTCGGGCCTGCCAGAACCACATCTCAGACGTGCCAGAACCATGTGCCCGAGATGCCGGAACCACACCCCGAACAGACTGAAACCACCTGCCAGACCCGCCTCCACCACCTGCCGAGCACACTGGAACCACCTGCTCGACTCGCCGGAACCACCTACCTGACACGCAAAAACCACCAGCCGGGTATGCCAGAACCACTTGGTGGTCACTCCGGAATCATCTGCCAGACATGCCAGAAGCAGCTCTCAGACACACCAGAACAACCTGCCGGAGACGCCAGAAGCACCTGCTGAGCATGCCTGAGCCACCTGCTCGACTCGCAAGAAACACCTGCCACACATGCCAAAATCACCTGCCTGCTACACCAGAAGCACTTGGCAGACAAGCCGGAATCACGTGAAGGGCATGCCGTCACAATCTCTCAGACGTGCCAGAACCTCGTGCCGGACACCCCAGAACACCCTGCCGGACAGACCGGAACCACCTGCCGGACACGCCGGAACCACCGGCGCGACTCGCCGGAACCACCCCCGGACATGCAAAATCACCTGCCGGCTACGCCAGAAACACTTGGCGAACACACCGGAATCACCTGCCGGGCATGTCGGAAGCACCTCTCAGACATGTCAGAACCACGTGCCAAGGACACCGGAAGCACCTGCCGAGCACGCCGGAACCACCTGCTCGACTCGCCAGAACCACCTGCCGCACACGCCAAAATCACCTGCCAGGTATGCCAGAACCACTTTGTGGACACTCCGAAATCATCTGCCGGACATGCCAGAACCAGCTCTCAGACACACCAGAACCACATGCCGGACACGCCGGAAGCACCTGCTGAGCATGCCTGAGCCACCTGCTCGACTCGCAAGAAACACCTGCCGGACACGCCAAAATCACCTGCCGAGTACGCCAGAACCACTTGGCGGACACTCCGGAATCACAGGTCGGGCATGCCGGAACCACCTCTCAGACTTGCCAGAACCATGTTCCGGACACGCCGGTACCACCTGCCGAGTATGCCGGAACCACCTGATCCACTCCCGAGGACCACCTGCTGGACACGCCAAAATCACCTGCTGGCTACGCCAGAACCACTCGACAGACACTCCGGAATAACCTGCCGGGCATGCCGGAACCACCTCTTAGACATGCCAGAAGGACGTGTCGGACACGCCGGAAACACCTACCGGACAGACCGGAACCACCTGCCAGACATCCCGGAACCACTTGCCGAGCACGCCGGAGCCGCCTGCTCGATAGGCCGGAACCACCTGCCAGACAGGCCAAAATCAACAGCTGGCTATGCTAGAACCACCTGGCGGACAGTCCAAAATCACCTGCCTGGCATGCAGGAACCACCTCTCAGACGTAACAGAACCACGTTCCGGACACGCTGGAACCACATCCTGGACAGACTGGAACCACCTGCCGAGCTCACCGGAACCACCTGCTCGACTGGCAGGACAATCGTGCCGGACACGCCAAAAGGAACTGCCGGCTACACCAGAACCACTTAACCGACACTCCAGAATCACCTGCCTGGCATGCCAGGACCACCTCTCAGACGTGCCAGAAGCACGTGCCGGACATGCCGGAACGACCTACGGGACAGACCGGAACCACCTGCCTGACATGCCGGAACCACTGGCCGAGCACGCTAGAGCCACCTGCTCCCCTTGCCGGAACCACCTGCCAGACAGGCCAAAATCAACAGCTGGCTATGCGAGAACCACCTGGGGGACAGTCCGGAATCACCTGCCAGCCATGGCGGAACCACCTCTCAGACGTACCAGAACCACGTGCCGGACAATCTGGAAACACGTACTGGACAGACTGGAACCACCTGCCGGCCACGCCTGAACCACCTGCCGAGCACGACGGAACCACCTGCCGGACACGCCAAAATCACCTGCGGGCTACTCCACAACCACTTGGAGGACTCTCCGGGATGACCTGCCGGGCATGCTGGAACCACCTCTCAGACGCGCCAGAACCATGTGGCAGAGAGTCCGGAATCACCTGTTGGGCATGTGGAACCACCTCTGAGACGTACCAGAACCACCTGCCGGACACGCCAAAATCACCTGCCGGCTACGCCAGAACCACTTGGCGGACACTCCGGAATCACCTGCCGGGCATGCCAGCACAACCTCCCAGAAGTGCCAGAAGCACGTGCATGACAGGCCGGAACCATCTCCCGGACAGACTGGAACCACAGGAAACACTCGCCGGAACCAGCTGCTTTACTCACCGGTCCCACCTGCAGGACACACCAAAATCACCTGCCCGCTACACCAGAACCACTTGGGGCACAAGCCGGAATCACGTGAAGGGCATGCCGGCACAACCTCACAGACGTGCCAGAACCTCCTGCCGGACACCTCAGAACCACCTGCCAGACAGACTGCAACCACCTGCCGGACACGCGGGAACCACCGGCTCGACCCGCCGGAACCACTGCCAGACATGCAAAATCACCTGCCGGCTACACCAGAACCACTTGGCAAACACTCCAGAATCACCTGCCGGGCATGCCGGAACCACCTCTCAGACATGCCAGTACCACGTGCCAATGACACCAGAAGCACCTGCCGAGCATGCCGGAACCACCTGCTCGACTCGCCAGAACCACCTGCCAGTCATGCAAAAATCACCTGCCGGCTTCGCCACAACCAGTTGGTGAACACTTCCCCATCACCTGCCGGGCTTGCTGGAACCACCTGCCGGTCATTTCAAAATCACCTGCCAACTACGCCAGAACCACTTGTCGACACTGCGGAAACACCTGTCGGGCCGGCCAGAACTACATCTCAGACGTGCCAGAACCTTGTGCGTGTGATGCCGGAACCACACCCCGAACAGACGGAGACCACCTGCCAGACCCGCCTGAACCACCTGCCGAGCACGCCGGAGCCACCTGTTCGACTCACCGGAAGCACCTGCCAGACAGGCCAAAATCAACAGCTGGCTATGCGAGAACCATCTGGCGGAGAGTCCGGAATCACCTGCCGGGCATGCAGGAACCACCTCTCAGATGTAACGGAACCACGAGCCGGACACGCTGGAACCACGTCCTGGACAGACTGGAACCACCTGCCGAGCACTCTGGAACCACCTGCTCGACTCGCACGACCCACGTGCTGGACACGCCAAAATGAACTTTCGGCTACACCAGAACCACTTACCCGACACTCCAGAATCACCTGCCTGGCATGCCAGAACCACGTCTCACACGTTCCAGAAGCACGTGCCGGACATGCCGGAACGACCTATCGGACAGAACGGAACCACCTGCCAGACACGCCGGAACCACCTGCTGAACACGCCACAGCCACCTGCTCGACTCGCCGGATCCACCGGCCGGACAGGCCAATATCAACTGCTGGCTATGCCAGAACCACCTGGGGGACAGTCCGGAATCACCTGCCAGCCATGGCGGAACCACCTCTCACACGTACAAGAACCACGTGCCGGACAAGCTGGAAACACTTACTGGACAGACTGGAACCACCTGCCGGCCACGCCGGAACCACCTGCCGAGCACAATGGAACCACCTGACGGACACGCCAAAATCACCTGCGGGGTACACCAGAACCACTTGGAGAACTCTCCGGGATGACCTGCCGGGCATGCTGGAACCACCTCTCAGACGTACCAGAAGCACGTGGCGGAAACCCCAGCACCACCTGACGGACAGACCGCAACCACCTGCCGGACAGGCTGGAACCACCGACTCGACCCGCCGGAACCACCAGCCGGACACGCAAAAGTCACCTGCCGGCTACGCCACAACCGCTCGGCAGACACTCCGGTATCAGCTGCCGGGCATGCCTGAACCACCTCTCAGAGGTGCCGGAACCACATGCCGGAGAGACTGGAAGCAACTGCCGAACTCGCCGGAAACACCTACTGGACATGCCGGAACCACCTGCCTGAGAGTCCAAAATCATATGCCGGCTATGCCAAAACCACTTGGTGGACACTCCAGAATCACCTGGAGGGCATGCCGGAACCACGTCATGGACAGACTGCAAACACCTGCCGGACACGCCAGAACCACCTTCTCGACTCGCCAGAACCACCTGCCGGACACGCCAAAATCACCTGCCGGCTACGCCACAACCAGTTGGTGAACACTTCGGAATCACCTGCGGCGCTTGCCGGAACCACCTGCCGGTCACGCCAATATCACCTGCCGGCTACGCCAGAACCACTCGGCAGAGACTCCGGAACCACCTCCAGGACAGACCGGAATCACCTGCCGGACACGCCGGAACCACCTGCTCGTCTCGCCAGAACAACCTGCCGCACACGCCAAAATCACCTGCCAGGTATGCCAGAACCACTTTGTGGACACTCCGAAATCATCTGCCGGACATGCCAGAACCAGCTCTCAGACACCCCAGAACCACATGCCGGACACGCCGGAAGCACCTGCTCGACTCGCCAGAACCACCTGCCGGACACGCCAAAATCACCTGCCGGCTACGCCAGAACCACTCTGCAGAGACTCCGGAACCACCTACAGGACAGACTGGAATCACCTGCCGGACACGCCGGGACCACCTGCTTCACTCGCCAGAACCACCTGCCAGACACGCCAAAATCACCAGCCGGCTACTCCACAACCACTTGTCGGACACTCCAGAATCACCTGCCGGGCATGTTGGAGCCACCTCTCAGAGGTGCCACAACAACATGCTGGAGACTGCGGAAGCACCTGCTGAGAAGGCCGGAAGTTCCTGATCCACTCCACAGAACCACCTGCTGGACACGCCAAAATCACCTGCCGGCTACACCAGAAGCACTTGGCAGACAAGCCGGAATCACGTGAAGGGCATGCCGTCACAATCTCTCAGACGTGCCAGAACCTCGTGCCGGACACCCCAGAACACCCTGCCGGACAGACCGGAACCACCTGCCGGACACGCCGGAACCACCGGAGCGACTCGCCGGAACCACCCCCGGACATGCAAAATCACCTGCCGGCTACGCCAGAAACACTTGGCGAACACACCGGAATCACCTGCCGGGCATGTCGGAAGCACCTCTCAGACATGTCATAACCACGTGCCAAGGACACCGGAAGCACCTGCCGAGCACGCCGGAACCACCTGCTCGACTCGCCAGAACCACCTGCCGCACACGCCAAAATCACCTGCCGGGTATGCCAGAACCACTTTGTGGACACTCCGAAATCATCTGCCGGACATGCCAGAACCAGCTCTCAGACACACCAGAACCACATGCCGGACACGCCGGAAGCACCTGCAGAGCATGCCTGAGCCACCTGCTCGACTCGCAAGAAACACCTGCCGGACACGCCAAAATCACCTGCCGAGTACGCCAGAACCACTTGGCGGACACTCCGGAATCACAGGTCGGGCATGCCGGAACCACCTCTCCGACTTGCCAGAACCATGTTCCGGACACGCCGGTACCACCTGCCGAGTATGCCGGAACCACCTGATCCACTCCCGAGGACCACCTGCTGGACACGCCAGAATCACCTGCTGGCTACGCCAGAACCACTCGGCAGACACTCCGGAATAACCTGCCGGGCATGCCGGAACCACCTCTTAGACATGCCAGAAGGACGTGTCGGACACGCCGGAAACACCTACCGGACAGACCGGAGCCACCTGCCAGACATCCCGGAACCACTTGCCGAGCACGCCGGAGCCGCCTGCTCGATAGGCCGGAACCACCTGCCAGACAGGCCAAAATCAACAGCTGGCTATGCTAGAACCACCTGGCGGACAGTCCAAAATCACCTGCCTGGCATGCAGGAACCACCTCTCAGACATAACAGAACCACGTTCCGGACACGCTGGAACCACATCCTGGACAGACTGGAACCACATGCCGAGCTCACCGGAACCACCTGCTCGACTGGCAGGAAAATCGTGCCAGACACGCCAAAAGGAACTGCCGGCTACACAAGAACCACTTAACCGACACTCCAGAATCACCTGCCTGGCATGCCAGAACCACCTCTCAGACGTGCCAGAAGCACGTGCCGGCCATGCCGGAACGACCTACCGGACAGACCGGAACCACCTGCCTGACATGCCGGAACCACCTGCCGAGCACGCCAGAGCCACCTGCTCCCCTTGCCGGAACCACCTGCCAGACAGGCCAAAATCAACAGCTGGCTGTGCGAGAACCACCTGGGGGACAGTCCGGAATCACCTGCCAGCCATGGCGGAACCACCTCTCAGACGTACCAGAACCACATGCCGGACAATCTGGAAACTCGTACTGGACAGACTGGAACCACCTGCCGGCCACGCCTGAACCACCTGCCGAGCACGACGGAACCACCTGCCGGACACGCCAAAATCACCTGCGGGCTACTCCACAACCACTTGGAGGACTCTCCGGGATGACCTGCCGGGCATGCTGGAACCACCTCTCAGACGTGCCAGAACCATGTGGCAGACAGTCCGGAATCACCTGCCGGGCATGCTGGAACCACCTCTCAGATGTAACGGAACCACGAGCCGGACACGCTGGAACCACGTCCTGGACAGACTGGAACCACCTGCCGAGCACTCCGGAACCACCTGCTCGACTCGCACAACCCACGTGCTGGACACGCCAAAATGAACTTTCGGCTACACCAGAACCACTTACCCGACACTCCAGAATCACCTGCCTGGCATGCCAGAACCACCTCTCACACGTTCCAGAAGCACGTGCCGGACATGCCGGAACGACCGATCGGACAGAACGGAACCACCTGCCAGACACGCCGGAACCACCTGCTGAACACGCCACAGCCATCTGCTCGACTCGCCGGATCCACCGGCCGGACAGGCCAATATCAACTGCTGGCTATGCCAGAACCACCTGGGGGACAGTCCGGAATCACCTGCCAGCCATGGCGGAACCACCTCTCAGACGTACCAGAACCACGTGCCGGACAATCTGGAAACACGTACTGGACAGACTGGAACCACCTGCCAGCCAAGCCTGAACCACCTGCCGAGCACGACGGAACCACCTGCCGGACACGCCAAAATCACCTGCGGGCTACTCCACAACCACTTGGAGGACTCTCCGGGATGACCTGCCGGGCATGCTGGAACCACCTCTCAGACGTGCCAGAACCATGTGGCAGACAGTCCGGAATCACCTGTTGGGCATGTGGAACCACCTCAGAGACGTACCAGAACCACCTGCCGGACACGCCAAAATCACCTGCCGGCTACGCCAGAACCACTTGGCGGACACTCCGGAATCACCTGCCGGGCATGCCAGCACAACCTCTCAGAAGTGCCAGAAGCACGTGCCGGACAGGCCGGAACCATCTCCCGGACAGACTGGAACCACAGGAAACACTCGCCGGAACCACCTGCTTGACTCACCGGTCCCACCTGCAGGACACACCAAAATCACCTGCCCGCTACACCAGAACCACTTGGGGCACAAGCCGGAATCACGTGAAGGGCATGCCGGCACAACCTCACAGACGTGCCAGAACCTCCTGCCGGACACCTCAGAACCACCTGCCAGACAGACTGCAACCACGTGCCGGACACGCGGGAACCACCGGCTCGACCCGCCGGAACCACTGCCAGACATGCAAAATCACCTGCCGGCTACACCAGAACCACTTCGCAAACACTCCGGAATCACCTGCCGGGCATGCCCGAACCACCTCTCAGACATGCCAGAACCACGTGCCAATGACACCAGAAGCACCTGCCGAGCATGCCGGAACCACCTGCTCGACTCGCCAGAACCACCTGCCAGTCATGCAAAAATCACCTGCCGGCTTCGCCACAACCAGTTGGTGAACACTTCCCCATGACCAGCCGGGCTTGCTGGAACCACCTGCCGGTCATGTCAAAATCACCTGCCAACTACGCCAGAACCACTTGTCGACACTGCGGAAACACCTGTCGGGCCGGCCAGAACTACATCTCAGACGTGCCAGAACCTTGTGCGTGTGATGCCGGAACCACACCCTGAACAGACGGAAACCACCTGCCAGACCCGCCTGAACCACCTGCCGAGCACGCCGGAGCCACCTGTTCTACTCACCGGAAGCACCTGCCAGACATGCCAAAATCAACAGCTGGCTATGCGAGAAGCATCTGGCAGACAGTCCGGAATCACCTGCCGGGCATGCAGGAACCACCTCTCAGATGTAACGGAACCACGAGCCGGACACGCTGGAACCACGTCCTGGACAGACTGGAACCACCTGCCGAGCACTCCGGAACCACCTGCTCGACTCGCACGACCCACGTGCTGGACACGCCAAAATGAACTTTCGGCTACACCAGAACCACTTACCCGACACTCCAGAATCACCTGCCTGGCATGCCAGAACCACCTCTCACACGTTCCAGAAGCACGTGCCGGACATGCCGGAACGACCTATCGGACAGAACGGAACCACCTGCCAGACACGCCGGAACCACCTGCTGAACACGCCACAGCCACCTGCTCGACTCGCCGGATCCACCGGCCGGACAGGCCAATATCAACTGCTGGCTATGCCAGAACCACCTGGGGGACAGTCCGGAATCACCTGCCAGCCATGGCGGAACCACCTCTCAGACGTAGAAGAACCGCGTGCCGGACAAGCTGGAAACACGTACTGGACAGACTGGAACCACCTGCCGGCCACGCCTGAACCACCTGCCGAGCACGATGGAACCACCTGCCGGACACGCCAAAATCACCTGCGGGCTACACCAGAACCACTTGGAGAACTCTCCGGGATGACCTGCCGGGCATGCTGGAACCACCTCTCAGACGTACCAGAAGCACGTGGCGGACAACCCAGCACCTCCTGCCGGACAGACCGCAACCACCTGCCGGACAGGCCGGAACCAGCGGCTCGACCCACCGGAACCACCGCCGGACATGCAAAATCACCTGCCGGCTACGCCAGAACCACTTGGCGAACACTGCGGAATCACCTGCCGGGCATGCCGGAACCACCTCTCACACATGCCAGAACCACAGGCCAATGACCCCGGAATCACCTGCCGAGCACGCCGGAACCACCTGCTCGACTCGCCAGAACCACCTGCCGGACACGCCAAAATCACCTGCCGGCTACGCCACAACCACTCGGCAGACACTCCGGTATCAGCTGCCGGGCATGCCGGAACCACCTCTCAGAGGTGCCGGAACCACATGCCGGAGAGACTGGAAGCAACTGCCGAACTCGCCGGAAACACCTGCTGGACATGCCAGAACCACCTGCCTGACAGTCCAAAATCATATGCCGGCTATGCCAAAACCACTTGGTGGACACTCCAGAATCACCTGGAGGGCATGCCGGAACCACGTCATGGACAGACTGCAAACACCTGCCGGACACGCCGGAAGCACCTGCTCGACTCGCCAGAACCACCTGCCGGACACGCCAAAATCACCTGCCGGCTACGCCAGAACCACTCGGCAGAGACTCCGGAACCACCTCCAGGACAGACCGGAATCACCTGCCGGACACGCCGGGACCACCTGCTTGACTCGCCAGAACCACCTGCCGGACACGCGAAAATCACCAGCCGGCTACTCCACAACCACTTGTCGGACACTCCAGAATCACCTGCCGGGCATGTGGGAACCACCTCTCAGAGGTGCCACAACAACATGCTGGAGACTGCGGAAGCACCTGCTGAGAAGGCCGGAAGTTCCTGATCCACTCCACAGAACCACCTGCTGGACACGCCAAAATCACCTGCCGGCTACGCCACAACCAGTTGGTGAACACTTCGGAATCAACTGCCGGGCTTGCTGGAAGCACCTGCCGGTCACGCCAATATCACCTGCCAGCTACGCCAGAACCGCTTGGCGGACACTCCGGAAACACCTGTCGGGCCTGCCAGAACCACATCTCAGACGTGCCAGAACCATGTGCCCGAGATGCCGGAACCACACCCCGAACAGACTGAAACCACCTGCCAGACCCGCCTGAACCACCTGCCGAGCACACTGGAACCACCTGCTCGACTCGCCGGAACCACCTACCTGACACGCAAAAACCACCGGCCGGGTATGCCAGAACCACTTGGTGGTCACTCCGGAATCATCTGCCAGACATGCCAGAAGCAGCTCTCAGACACACCAGAACAACCTGCCGGAGACGCCAGAAGCACCTGCTGAGCATGCCTGAGCCACCTGCTCGACTCGCAAGAAACACCTGCCAGACACGCCAAAATCACCTGCCTGCTACACCAGAAGCACTTGGCAGACAAGCCGGAATCACGTGAAGGGCATGCCGTCACAATCTCTCAGACGTGCCAGAACCTCGTGCCGGACACCCCAGAACACCCTGCCGGACAGACCGGAACCACCTGCCGGACACGCCGGAACCACCGGCGCGACTCGCCGGAACCAACCCCGGACATGCAAAATCACCTGCCGGCTACGCCAGAACCACTTGGCGAACACTCCGGAATCACCTGCCGGGCATGCCGGAACCACCTCTCAGACATGCCAGAACCACGTGCCAATGACACCAGAAGCACCTGCCGAGCACTCCGGAACCACCTGCTCGACTCGCCAGAACCACCTGCCGGACACGCCAAAATCACCTGCCGGTTACGCCACAACCACTCGGCAGACACTCCGGTATCAGCTGCCGGGCATGCCGGAACAACGTCTCAGACGTCCCAGAACCACATGCCGGAGAGACTGGAAAAAACTGCCGAACTCGCCGGAAACACCTGCTGGACATGCCGGAACCACCTGCCTGACAGTCCAAAATCATATGCCGGCTATGCCAAAACCACTTGGTGGACACTCCAGAATCACCTGGAGGACATGCCGGAACCACGTCATGGACAGACTGCAAACACCTGCCGGACACGCCAGAACCACCTTCTCGACTCGCCAGAACCACCTGCCGGACACGCCAAAATCACCTGCCGGCTACGCCAGAACCACTCGGCAGAGACTCCGGAACCACTTCCAGGACAGACCGGAATCACATGCCGGACACGCCGGAACCACCTGCTCGACTCGCCAGAACCACCTGCCGGACACGCCAAAATCACCTGCCGGCTACGCCACAACCAGTTGGTGAACACTTCGGAATCACCTGCCGCGCTTGCCAGAACCACCTGCCGGTCACGCCAAAATCACCTGCCAGCTACGCCAGAACCACTCGGCAGAGACTCCGGAACCACTTCCAGGACAGACCGGAATCACCTGCCGGACACGCCGGAACCACCTGCTCGACTCGCCAGAACCACCTGCCGGACACGCCAAAATCACCTGCCGGCTACGGCACAACCAGTTGGTGAACACTTCGGAATCACCTGCCGCGCTTGCCGGAACCACCTGCCGGTCACGCCAAAATCACCTGCCGGCTACGCCACAACCAGTTGGTGAACACTTCGGAATCACAGGTCGGGCATGCCGCAACCACCTCTCACACTTGCCAGAACCATGTTCTGGACACGCCGGTACCACCTGCCGAGTATGCCGGAACCACCTGATCCACTCCCGAGGACCACCTGCTGGACACTCCAGAATCACCTGCTGGCTACGCCAGAACCACTCGACAGACACTCCGGAATAAGCTGCCGGGCATGCCGGAACCACCTCTTAGACATGCCAGAAGGACGTGTCGGACACGCCGGAAACACCTACCGGACAGACCGGAACCACCTGCCAGACATCCCGGAACCACTTGCCGAGCACGCCGGAGCCGCCTGCTCGATAGGCCGGAACCACCTGACAGACAGGCCAAAATCAACAGCTGGCTGTGCGAGAACCACCTGGGGGACAGTCCGGAATCACTTGCCAGCCATGGCGGAACCACCTCTCAGACGTACCAGAACCACGTGCCGGACAATCTGGAAACACGTACTGGACAGCCTGGAACCACCTGCTGGCCACGCCTTAACCTCCTGCCGAGCACGACGGAACCACCTGCCGGACACGCCAAAATCACCTGCGGGCTACTCCACAACCACTTGGAGGACTCTCCGGGATGACCTGCCGGGCATGCTGGAACCACCTCTCAGACGCGCCAGAACCATGTGGCAGAGAGTCCAGAATCACCTGTTGGGCAGGTGGAACCACCTCAGAGACGTACCAGAACCACCTGCCGGACACGCCAAAATCACCTGCCGGCTACGCCAGAACCACTTGGCGGACACTCCGGAATCACATGCCGGGAATGCCAGCACAACCTCTCAGAAGTGCCAGAAGCACGTGCCGGACAGGCCGGAACCATCTCCCGGACAGATTGGAACCACAGGAAACACTCGCCGGAACCACCTGCTTGACTCACCGGTCCCACCTGCAGGACACACCAAAATCACCTGCCCGCTACACCAGAACCACTTGGGGGACAAGCCGGAATCACGTGAAGGGCATGCCGGCACACCCTCACAGACGTGCCAGAACCTCCTGCCGGACACCTCAGAACCACCTGCCAGACAGACTGCAACCACCTGCCGGACACGCGGGAACCACAGGCTCGACCCGCCGGAACCACTGCCAGACATGCAAAATCACCTGCCGGCTACAACAGAACCACTTGGCAAACACTCTGGAATCACCTGCCGGGCATGCCGGAACCACCTCTCAGACATGCCAGAACCACGTGCCAATGACACCAGAAGCACCTGCCGAGCATGCCGGAACCACCTGCTCGACTCGCCAGAACCACCTGCCAGTCATGCAAAAATCACCTGCCGGCTTCACCACAACCAGTTGGTGAACACTTCCCCATCACCTGCCGGGCTTGCTGGAACCACCTGCCGGTCATGTCAAAATCACCTGCCAACTACGCCAGAACCACTTGTCGACACTGCGGAAACACCTGTCGGGCCGGCCAGAACTACATCTCAGACGTGCCAGAACCTTGTGCGTGTGATGCCGGAACCGCACCCCGAACAGACGGAGACCACCTGCCAGACCCGCCTGAACCACCTGCCGAGCACGCCGGAGCCACCTGTTCTACTCACCGGAAGCACCTGCCAGACAGGCCAAAATCAACAGCTGGCTATGCGAGAACCATCTGGCGGACAGTCCGGAATCACCTGCCGGGCATGCAGGAACCACCTCTCAGATGTAACGGAACCACGAGCCGGACACGCTGGAACCACGTCCTGGACAGACTGGAACCACCTGCCGAGCACTCCGGAACCACCTGCTCGACTCGCACGACCCACGTGCTGGACACGCCAAAATGAACTTTCGGCTACACCAGAACCACTTACCCGACACTCCAGAATCACCTGCCTGGCATGCCAGAACCACCTCTCACACGTTCCAGAAGCACGTGCCGGACATGCCGGAACGACCGATCGGACAGAACGGAACCACCTGCCAGACACGCCGGAACCACCTGCTGAACACGCCACAGCCACCTGCTCGACTCGCCGGATCCACCGGCCGGACAGGCCAATATCAACTGCTGGCTATGCCAGAACCACCTGGGGGACAGTCCGGACTCACCTGCCAGCCATGGCGGAACCACCTCTCAGACGTACAAGAACCACGTGCCGGACAAGCTGGAAACACTTACTGGACAGACTGGAACCACCTGCCGGCCACGCCTGAACCACCTGCCGAGCACGATGGAACCACCTGCCGGACACGCCAAAATCACCTGCGGGGTACACCAGAACCACTTGGAGAACTCTCCGGGATGACCTGCCGGGCATGCTGGAACCACCTCTCAGACGTACCAGAAGCACGTGGTGGACACCCCAGCACCACCTGTCGGACAGACCGCAACCACATGCCGGACAGGCCGGAACCACCGGCTCGACCCGCCGGAACCACCGCCGGACATGCAAAATCACCTGCCGGCTACGCCGGAACCACTTGGCGAACACTCCGGAATCACCTGCCGGGCATGCGGGAACCACCTCTCAGACATGCCAGAACCACGTGCCAATGACCCCGGAAGCACCTGCCGAGCACGCCGGAACCACCTGCTCGACTCGCCAGAACCACCTGCCGGACACGCCAAAATCACCTGCCGGCTACGCCACAACCTCTCGGCAGGCACTCCGGTATCAGCTGCCGGGCATGCCGGAACTACCTCTCAGAGGTGCCAGAACCACATGCCGGAGAGACTGGAAGCAACTGCCGAACTCGCCGGAAACACCTGCTGGACATGCCGGAACCACCTGCCTGACAGTCCAAAATCATATGGGGGCTATGCCAAAACCATTTGGTGGACACTCCAGAATCACCTGGAGGTCATGCCGGAACCACGTCATGGACAGACTGCAAACACCTGCCGGACACGCCAGAACCACCTTCTCGACTCGCCAGAACCACCTGCCGGACACGCCAAAATCACCTGCCGGCTACGCCACAACCAGTTGGTGAACACTTCGGAATCACCTGCCGCGCTTGCCGGAACCACCTGCCGGTCACGCCAAAATCACCTGCTGGCTACGCCAGAACCACTCGGCAGAGACTCCGGAACCACCTCCAGGACAGACCGGAATCACCTGCCGGACACGCCGGAACCACCTGCTCGACTCGCCAGAACCACCTGCCGGACACGCCAAAATCATCTGCCGGCTACGCCAGAAGCACTGGGCAGAGAATCCGGAACCACCTCCAGGACAGACCGGAATCACCTGCCGGACACGCCGGGACCACCTGCTTGACTCGCGAGAACCACCTGCCGGACACGCCAAAATCACCAGCCGGCTACTCCACAAACACTTGTCGGACACTCCAGAATCACCTGCCGGGCATGTTGGAACCACCTCTCAGAGGTGCCACAACAACATGCTGGAGACCGCGGAAGCACCTGCTGAGAATGCCGGAAGTTCCTGATCCACTCCACAGAACCACCTGCTGGACACGCCAAAATCACCTGCCGGCTATGCCACAACCAGTTGGTGAACACTTCGGAATCAACTGCCGGGCTTGCTGGAAGCACCTGCTGGTCACGCCAATATCACCTGCCAGCTACGCCAGAACCGCTTGGCGGACACTCCGGAAACACCTGTCGGGCCTGCCAGAACCACATCTCAGACGTGCCAGAACCATGTGCCCGAGATGCCGGAACCACACCCCGAACAGACTGAAACCACCTGCCAGACCCGCCTGAACCACCTGCCGAGCACACTGGAACCACCTGCTCGACTCCCCGGAACCACCTACCTGACACGCAAAAACCACCGGCCGGGTATGCCAGAACCACTTGGTGGTCACTCCGGAATCATCTGCCAGACATGCCAGAAGCAGCTCTCAGACACACCAGAACAACCTGCCGGAGACGCCAGAAGCACCTGCTGAGCATGCCTGAGCCACCTGCTCGACTCGCAAGAAACACCTGCCAGACACGCCAAAATCACCTGCCTGCTACACCAGAAGCACTTGGCAGACAAGCCGGAATCACGAGAAGGGCATGCCGTCACAATCTCTCAGACGTGCCAGAACCTCGTGCCGGACACCCCAGAACACCCTGCCGGACAGACCGGAACCACCTGCCGGACACGCCGGAACCACCGGCGCGACTCGCCGGAACCACCCCCGGACATGCAAAATCACCTGCCGGCTATGCCAGAAACACTGGCCGAACACTCCGGAATCACCTGCCGGGCATGCCAGAACCACCTCTCAGACATGCCAGAACCATGTGCCAATGACCCCGGAAGCACCTGCCGAGCACGCCGGAACCACCTGCTCGACTCGCCAGAACCACCTGCCGGACACGCCAAAATCACCTGCCGGCTACGCCACAGCCACTCGGCAGACACTCCGGTATCAGCTGCCGGGCATGCCGGAACCACCTCTCAGAGGTGCCAGAACCACATGCCGGAGAGACTGGAAGCAACTGCCGAGCTCGCCGGAAACACCTGCTGGACATGCCAGAACCACCTGCCTGACAGTCCAAAATCATATGCCAGCTATGCCAAAACCACTTGGTGGACACTCCAGAATCACCTGGAGGGCATGCCGGAACCACGTCATGGACAGACTGCAAACACCTGCCGGACACGCCAGAACCACCTTCTCGACTTGCCAGAACCACCTGCCGGACAAGCCAAAATCACCTGCCGGCTACGCCACAACCAGTTGGTGAAAACTTCGGAATCACCTGCCGCGCTTGCCGGAACCACCTGCCGGTCACGCCAAAATCACCTGCCGGCTACGCCAGAACCACTCGGCAGAGACTCCGGAACCACCTCCAGGACAGACCGGAATCACCTGCCGGACACGCCGGGACCACCTGCTTGTCTCGCGAGAACCACCTGCCGGACACGCCAAAATCACAAGCCAGCTACTCCACAACCACTTGTCGGACACTCCAGAATCACCTGCCGGGCATGTTGGAACCACCTCTCAGAGGTGCCACAACAACATGCTGGAGACTGCGGAAGCACCTGCTGAGAATGCCGGAAGTTCCTGATCCACTCCACAGAACCACCTGCTGGACACGCCAAAATCACCTGCCAGCTACGCCACAACCAGTTGGTGAACACTTCGGAATCAACTGCCGGGTTTCCTGGAAGCACCTGCCGTTCACGCCAATATCACCTGCCAGCTACGCCAGAACCGCTTGGCGGACACTCCGGAAACACCTGTCGGGCCTGCCAGAACCACATCTCAGACGTGCCAGAACCATGTGCCCGTGATGCCGGAACCACACCCCGAACAGACTGAAACCACCTGCCAGACCCGCCTGAACCACCTGCCGAGCACACTGGAACCACCTGCTCGACTCGCCGGAACCACCTACCTGACACGCAAAAACCACCGGCCGGGTATGCCAGAACCACTTGGTGGTCACTCCGGAATCATCTGCCAGACATGCCAGAAGCAGCTCTCAGACACACCAGAACAACCTGCCGGAGACGCCAGAAGCACCTGCTGAGCATGCCTGAGCCACGTGCTCGACTCGCAAGAAACACCTGCCACACACGCCAAAATCACCTGCCTGCTACACCAGAAGCACTTGGCAGACAAGCCGGAATCACGTGAAGGGCATGCCGTCACAATCTCTCAGACGTGCCAGAACCTCGTGCCGGACACCCCAGAACACCCTGCCGGACAGACCGGAACCACCTGCCGGACACGCCGGAACCACCGGCGCGACTCGCCGGAACCACCCCCGGACATGCAAAATCACCTGCCGGCTACGCCAGAAACACTTGGCGAACACACCGGAATCACCTGCCGGGCATGTCGGAAGCACCTCTCAGACATGTCAGAACCACGTGCCAAGGACACCGGAAGCACCTGCCGAGCACGCCGGAACCACCTGCTCGACTCGCCAGAACCACCTGCCGCACACGCCAAAATCACCTGCCAGGTATGCCAGAACCACTTTGTGGACACTCCGAAATCATCTGCCGGACATGCCAGAACCAGCTCTCAGACACACCAGAACCACATGCCGGACACGCCGGAAGCACCTGCTGAGCATGCCTGACCCACCTACTCGATTCGCAAGAAACACCTGCCGGACACGCCAAAATCACCTGCCGAGTACGCCAGAACCACTTGGCGGACACTCCGGAATCACAGGTCGGGCATGCCGGAACCACCTCTCAGACTTGCCAGAACCATGTTCCGGACACGCCGGTACCACCTGCCGAGTATGCCGGAACCACCTGATCCACTCCCGAGGACCACCTGCTGGACACGCCAGAATCACCTGCTGGCTACGCCAGAACCACTCGGCAGACACTCCGGAATAACCTGCCGGGCATGCCGGAACCACCTCTTAGACATGCCAGAAGGACGTGTCGGACACGCCGGAAACACCTACCGGACAGACCGGAGCCACCTGCCAGACATCCCGGAACCACTTGCCGAGCACGCCGGAGCCGCCTGCTCGATAGGCCGGAACCACCTGCCAGACAGGCCAAAATCAACAGCTGGCTGTGCGAGAACCACCTGGGGGACAGTCCGGAATCACTTGCCAGCCATGGCGGAACCACCTCTCAGACGTACCAGAACCACGTGCCGGACAATCTGGAAACACGTACTGGACAGCCTGGAACCACCTGCTGGCCACGCCTTAACCTGCTGCCGAGCACGACGGAACCACCTGCCGGACACGCCAAAATCACCTGCGGGCTACTCCACAACCACTTGGAGGACTCTCCGGGATGACCTGCCGGGCATGCTGGAACCACCTCTCAGACGCGCCAGAACCATGTGGCAGAGAGTCCAGAATCACCTGTTGGGCAGGTGGAACCACCTCAGAGACGTACCAGAACCACCTGCCGGACACGCCAAAATCACCTGCCGGCTACGCCAGAACCACTTGGCGGACACTCCGGAATCACATGCCGGGAATGCCAGCACAACCTCTCAGAAGTGCCAGAAGCACGTGCCGGACAGGCCGGAACCATCTCCCGGACAGATTGGAACCACAGGAAACACTCGCCGGAACCACCTGCTTGACTCACCGGTCCCACCTGCAGGACACACCAAAATCACCTGCCCGCTACACCAGAACCACTTGGGGGACAAGCCGGAATCACGTGAAGGGCATGCCGGCACAACCTCACAGACGTGCCAGAACCTCCTGCCGGACACCTCAGAACCACCTGCCAGACAGACTGCAACCACCTGCCGGACACGCGGGAACCACAGGCTTGACCCGCCGGAACCACTGCCAGACATGCAAAATCACCTGCCGGCTACACCAGAACCACTTGGCAAACACTCCGGAATCACCTGCCGGGCATGCCGGAACCACCTCTCAGACATGCCAGAACCACGTGCCAATGACACCAGAAGCACCTGCCGAGCATGCCGGAACCACCTGCTCGACTCGCCAGAACCACCTGCCAGTCATGCAAAAATCACCTGCCGGCTTCACCACAACCAGTTGGTGAACACTTCCCCATCACCTGCCGGGCTTGCTGGAACCACCTGCCGGTCATGTCAAAATCACCTGCCAACTACGCCAGAACCACTTGTCGACACTGCGGAAACACCTGTCGGGCCGGCCAGAACTACATCTCAGACGTGCCAGAACCTTGTGCGTGTGATGCCGGAACCGCACCCCGAACAGACGGAGACCACCTGCCAGACCCGCCTGAACCACCTGCCGAGCACGCCGGAGCCACCTGTTCGACTCACCGGAAGCACCTGCCAGACAGGCCAAAATCAACAGCTGGCTATGCGAGAACCATCTGGCGGACAGTCCGGAATCACCTGCCGGGCATGCAGGAAACACCTCTCAGATGTAACGGAACCACGAGCCGGACACGCTGGAACCACGTCCTGGACAGACTGGAACCACCTGCCGAGCACTCCGGAACCACCTGCTCGACTCGCACGACCCACGTGCTGGACACGCCAAAATGAACTTTCGGCTACACCAGAACCACTTACCCGACACTCCAGAATCACCTGCCTGGCATGCCAGAACCACCTCTCACACGTTCCAGAAGCACGTGCCGGACATGCCGGAACGACCTATCGGACAGAACGGTACCACCTGCCAGACACGCCGGAACCACCTGCTGAACACGCCACAGCCACCTGCTCGACTCGCCGGATCCACCGGCCGGACAGGCCAATATCAACTGCTGGCTATGCCAGAACCACCTGGGGGACAGTCCGGAATCACCTGCCAGCCATGGCGGAACCACCTCTCAGACGTACAAGAACCACGTGCCGGACAAGCTGGAAACACTTACTGGACAGACTGGAACCACCTGCCGGCCACGCCTGAACCACCTGCCGAGCACGATGGAACCACCTGCCGGACACGCCAAAATCACCTGCGGGGTACACCAGAACCACTTGGAGAACTCTCCGGGATGACCTGCCGGGCATGCTGGAACCACCTCTCAGACGTACCAGAAGCACGTGGCGGACACCCCAGCACCACCTGTCGGACAGACCGCAACCACATGCCGGACAGGCCGGAACCACCGGCTCGACCCGCCGGAACCACCGCCGGACATGCAAAATCACCTGCCGGCTACGCCGGAACCACTTGGCGAACACTCCGGAATCACCTGCCGGGCATGCGGGAACCACCTCTCAGACATGCCAGAACCACGTGCCAATGACCCCGGAAGCACCTGCCGAGCACGCCGGAACCACCTGCTGGACATGCCGGAACCACCTGCCTGACAGTCCAAAATCATATGGGGGCTATGCCAAAACCATTTGGTGGACACTCCAGAATCACCTGGAGGGCATGCCGGAACCACGTCATGGACAGACTGCAAACACCTGCCGGACAGGCCAGAACCACCTTCTCGACTCGCCAGAACCACCTGCCGGACACGCCAAAATCACCTGCCGGCTACGCCACAACCAGTTGGTGAACACTTCGGAATCACCTGCCGCGCTTGCCGGAACCACCTGCCGGTCACGCCAAAATCACCTGCTGGCTACGCCAGAACCACTCGGCAGAGACTCCGGAACCACCTCCAGGACAGACCGGAATCACCTGCCGGACACGCCGGAACCACCTGCTCGACTCGCCAGAACCACCTGCCGGACACGCCAAAATCACCTGCCAGGTATGCCAGAACCACTTTGTGGACACTCCGAAATCATCTGCCGGACATGCCAGAACCAGCTCTCAGACACACCAGAACCACATGCCGGACACGCCGGAAGCACCTGCTCGACTCGCCAGAACCACCTGCCGGACACGCCAAAATCACCTGCCGGCTACGCCAGAACCACTCTGCAGAGACTCCGGAACCACCTACAGGACAGACTGGAATCACCTGCCGGACACGCCGGGACCACCTGCTTCACTCGCCAGAACCACCTGCCAGACACGCCAAAATCACCAGCCGGCTACTCCACAACCACTTGTCGGACACTCCAGAATCACCTGCCGGGCATGTTGGAGCCACCTCTCAGAGGTGCCACAACAACATGCTGGAGACTGCGGAAGCACCTGCTGAGAAGGCCGGAAGTTCCTGATCCACTCCACAGAACCACCTGCTGGACACGCCAAAATCACCTGCCGGCTACACCAGAAGCACTTGGCAGACAAGCCGGAATCACGTGAAGGGCATGCCGTCACAATCTCTCAGACGTGCCAGAACCTCGTGCCGGACACCCCAGAACACCCTGCCGGACAGACCGGAACCACCTGCCGGACACGCCGGAACCACCGGAGCGACTCGCCGGAACCACCCCCGGACATGCAAAATCACCTGCCGGCTACGCCAGAAACACTTGGCGAACACACCGGAATCACCTGCCGGGCATGTCGGAAGCACCTCTCAGACATGTCATAACCACGTGCCAAGGACACCGGAAGCACCTGCCGAGCACGCCGGAACCACCTGCTCGACTCGCCAGAACCACCTGCCGCACACGCCAAAATCACCTGCCGGGTATGCCAGAACCACTTTGTGGACACTCCGAAATCATCTGCCGGACATGCCAGAACCAGCTCTCAGACACACCAGAACCACATGCCGGACACGCCGGAAGCACCTGCAGAGCATGCCTGAGCCACCTGCTCGACTCGCAAGAAACACCTGCCGGACACGCCAAAATCACCTGCCGAGTACGCCAGAACCACTTGGCGGACACTCCGGAATCACAGGTCGGGCATGCCGGAACCACCTCTCCGACTTGCCAGAACCATGTTCCGGACACGCCGGTACCACCTGCCGAGTATGCCGGAACCACCTGATCCACTCCCGAGGACCACCTGCTGGACACGCCAGAATCACCTGCTGGCTACGCCAGAACCACTCGGCAGACACTCCGGAATAACCTGCCGGGCATGCCGGAACCACCTCTTAGACATGCCAGAAGGACGTGTCGGACACGCCGGAAACACCTACCGGACAGACCGGAGCCACCTGCCAGACATCCCGGAACCACTTGCCGAGCACGCCGGAGCCGCCTGCTCGATAGGCCGGAACCACCTGCCAGACAGGCCAAAATCAACAGCTGGCTATGCTAGAACCACCTGGCGGACAGTCCAAAATCACCTGCCTGGCATGCAGGAACCACCTCTCAGACATAACAGAACCACGTTCCGGACACGCTGGAACCACATCCTGGACAGACTGGAACCACATGCCGAGCTCACCGGAACCACCTGCTCGACTGGCAGGAAAATCGTGCCAGACACGCCAAAAGGAACTGCCGGCTACACAAGAACCACTTAACCGACACTCCAGAATCACCTGCCTGGCATGCCAGAACCACCTCTCAGACGTGCCAGAAGCACGTGCCGGCCATGCCGGAACGACCTACGGGACAGACCGGAACCACCTGCCTGACATGCCGGAACCACCTGCCGAGCACGCCAGAGCCACCTGCTCCCCTTGCCGGAACCACCTGCCAGACAGGCCAAAATCAACAGCTGGCTGTGCGAGAACCACCTGGGGGACAGTCCGGAATCACCTGCCAGCCATGGCGGAACCACCTCTCAGACGTACCAGAACCACATGCCGGACAATCTGGAAACTCGTACTGGACAGACTGGAACCACCTGCCGGCCACGCCTGAACCACCTGCCGAGCACGACGGAACCACCTGCCGGACACGCCAAAATCACCTGCGGGCTACTCCACAACCACTTGGAGGACTCTCCGGGATGACCTCCCGGGCATGCTGGAACCACCTCTCAGACGTGCCAGAACCATGTGGCAGACAGTCCGGAATCACCTGCCGGGCATGCAGGAACCACCTCTCAGATGTAACGGAACCACGAGCCGGACACGCTGGAACCACGTCCTGGACAGACTGGAACCACCTGCCGAGCACTCCGGAACCACCTGCTCGACTCGCACGACCCACGTGCTGGACACGCCAAAATGAACTTTCGGCTACACCAGAACCACTTACCCGACACTCCAGAATCACCTGCCTGGCATGCCAGAACCACCTCTCACACGTTCCAGAAGCACGTGCCGGACATGCCGGAACGACCGATCGGACAGAACGGAACCACCTGCCAGACACGCCGGAACCACCTGCTGAACACGCCACAGCCACCTGCTCGACTCGCCGGATCCACCGGCCGGACAGGCCAATATCAACTGCTGGCTATGCCAGAACCACCTGGGGGACAGTCCGGAATCACCTGCCAGCCATGGCGGAACCACCTCTCAGACGTACCAGAACCACGTGCCGGACAATCTGGAAACACGTACTGGACAGACTGGAACCACCTGCCAGCCAAGCCTGAACCACCTGCCGAGCACGACGGAACCACCTGCCGGACACGCCAAAATCACCTGCGGGCTACTCCACAACCACTTGGAGGACTCTCCGGGATGACCTGCCGGGCATGCTGGAACCACCTCTCAGACGTGCCAGAACCATGTGGCAGACAGTCCGGAATCACCTGTTGGGCATGTGGAACCACCTCAGAGACGTACCAGAACCACCTGCCGGACACGCCAAAATCACCTGCCGGCTACGCCAGAACCACTTGGCGGACACTCCGGAATCACCTGCCGGGCATGCCAGCACAACCTCTCAGAAGTGCCAGAAGCACGTGCCGGACAGGCCGGAACCATCTCCCGGACAGACTGGAACCACAGGAAACACTCGCCGGAACCACCTGCTTGACTCACCGGTCCCACCTGCAGGACACACCAAAATCACCTGCCCGCTACACCAGAACCACTTGGGGCACAAGCCGGAATCACGTGAAGGGCATGCCGGCACAACCTCACAGACGTGCCAGAACCTCCTGCCGGACACCTCAGAACCACCTGCCAGACAGACTGCAACCACGTGCCGGACACGCGGGAACCACCGGCTCGACCCGCCGGAACCACTGCCAGACATGCAAAATCACCTGCCGGCTACACCAGAACCACTTCGCAAACACTCCGGAATCACCTGCCGGGCATGCCCGAACCACCTCTCAGACATGCCAGAACCACGTGCCAATGACACCAGAAGCACCTGCCGAGCATGCCGGAACCACCTGCTCGACTCGCCAGAACCACCTGCCAGTCATGCAAAAATCACCTGCCGGCTTCGCCACAACCAGTTGGTGAACACTTCCCCATGACCAGCCGGGCTTGCTGGAACCACCTGCCGGTCATGTCAAAATCACCTGCCAACTACGCCAGAACCACTTGTCGACACTGCGGAAACACCTGTCGGGCCGGCCAGAACTACATCTCAGACGTGCCAGAACCTTGTGCGTGTGATGCCGGAACCACACCCTGAACAGACGGAAACCACCTGCCAGACCCGCCTGAACCACCTGCCGAGCACGCCGGAGCCACCTGTTCTACTCACCGGAAGCACCTGCCAGACAGGCCAAAATCAACAGCTGGCTATGCGAGAAGCATCTGGCGGACAGTCCGGAATCACCTGCCGGGCATGCAGGAACCACCTCTCAGATGTAACGGAACCACGAGCCGGACACGCTGGAACCACGTCCTGGACAGACTGGAACCACCTGCCGAGCACTCCGGAACCACCTGCTCGACTCGCACGACCCACGTGCTGGACACGCCAAAATGAACTTTCGGCTACACCAGAACCACTTACCCGACACTCCAGAATCACCTGCCTGGCATGCCAGAACCACCTCTCACACGTTCCAGAAGCACGTGCCGGACATGCCGGAACGACCTATCGGACAGAACGGAACCACCTGCCAGACACGCCGGAACCACCTGCTGAACACGCCACAGCCACCTGCTCGACTCGCCGGATCCACCGGCCGGACAGGCCAATATCAACTGCTGGCTATGCCAGAACCACCTGGGGGACAGTCCGGAATCACCTGCCAGCCATGGCGGAACCACCTCTCAGACGTAGAAGAACCGCGTGCCGGACAAGCTGGAAACACTTACTGGACAGACTGGAACCACCTGCCGGCCACGCCTGAACCACCTGCCGAGCACGATGGAACCACCTGCCGGACACGCCAAAATCACCTGCGGGCTACACCAGAACCACTTGGAGAACTCTCCGGGATGACCTGCCGGGCATGCTGGAACCACCTCTCAGACGTACCAGAAGCACGTGGCGGACAACCCAGCACCTCCTGCCGGACAGACCGCAACGACCTGCCGGACAGGCCGGAACCAGCGGCTCGACCCACCGGAACCACCGCCGGACATGCAAAATCACCTGCCGGCTACGCCAGAACCACTTGGCGAACACTGCGGAATCACCTGCCGGGCATGCCGGAACCACCTCTCACACATGCCAGAACCACAGGCCAATGACCCCGGAAGCACCTGCCGAGCACGCCGGAACCACCTGCTCGACTCGCCAGAACCACCTGCCGGACACGCCAAAATCACCTGCCGGCTACGCCACAACCACTCGGCAGACACTCCGGTATCAGCTGCCGGGCATGCCGGAACCACCTCTCAGAGGTGCCGGAACCACATGCCGGAGAGACTGGAAGCAACTGCCGAACTCGCCGGAAACACCTGCTGGACATGCCAGAACCACCTGCCTGACAGTCCAAAATCATATGCCGGCTATGCCAAAACCACTTGGTGGACACTCCAGAATCACCTGGAGGGCATGCCGGAACCACGTCATGGACAGACTGCAAACACCTGCCGGACACGCCGGAAGCACCTGCTCGACTCGCCAGAACCACCTGCCGGACACGCCAAAATCACCTGCCGGCTACGCCAGAACCACTCGGCAGAGACTCCGGAACCACCTCCAGGACAGACCGGAATCACCTGCCGGACACGCCGGGACCACATGCTTGACTCGCCAGAACCACCTGCCGGACACGCGAAAATCACCAGCCGGCTACTCCACAACCACTTGTCGGACACTCCAGAATCACCTGCCGGGCATGTGGGAACCACCTCTCAGAGGTGCCACAACAACATGCTGGAGACTGCGGAAGCACCTGCTGAGAAGGCCGGAAGTTCCTGATCCACTCCACAGAACCACCTGCTGGACACGCCAAAATCACCTGCCGGCTACGCCACAACCAGTTGGTGAACACTTCGGAATCAACTGCCGGGCTTGCTGGAAGCACCTGCCGGTCACGCCAATATCACCTGCCAGCTACGCCAGAACCGCTTGGCGGACACTCCGGAAACACCTGTCGGGCCTGCCAGAACCACATCTCAGACGTGCCAGAACCATGTGCCCGAGATGCCGGAACCACACCCCGAACAGACTGAAACCACCTGCCAGACCCGCCTGAACCACCTGCCGAGCACACTGGAAAAACCTGCTCGACTCGCCGGAACCACCTACCTGACACGCAAAAACCACCGGCCGGGTATGCCAGAACCACTTGGTGGTCACTCCGGAATCATCTGCCAGACATGCCAGAAGCAGCTCTCAGACACACCAGAACAACCTGCCGGAGACGCCAGAAGCACCTGCTGAGCATGCCTGAGCCACCTGCTCGACTCGCAAGAAACACCTGCCAGACACGCCAAAATCACCTGCCTGCTACACCAGAAGCACTTGGCAGACAAGCCGGAATCACGTGAAGGGCATGCCGTCACAATCTCTCAGACGTGCCAGAACCTCGTGCCGGACACCCCAGAACACCCTGCCGGACAGACCGGAACCACCTGCCGGACACGCCGGAACCACCGGCGCGACTCGCCGGAACCAACCCCGGACATGCAAAATCACCTGCCGGCTACGCCAGAACCACTTGGCGAACACTCCGGAATCACCTGCCGGGCATGCCGGAACCACCTCTCAGACATGCCAGAACCACGTGCCAATGACACCAGAAGCACCTGCCGAGCACTCCGGAACCACCTGCTCGACTCGCCAGAACCACCTGCCGGACACGCCAAAATCACCTGCCGGTTACGCCACAACCACTCGGCAGACACTCCGGTATCAGCTGCCGGGCATGCCGGAACAACGTCTCAGACGTCCCAGAACCACATGCCGGAGAGACTGGAAAAAACTGCCGAACTCGCCGGAAACACCTGCTGGACATGCCGGAACCACCTGCCTGACAGTCCAAAATCATATGCCGGCTATGCCAAAACCACTTGGTGGACACTCCAGAATCACCTGGAGGACATGCCGGAACCACGTCATGGACAGACTGCAAACACCTGCCGGACACGCCAGAACCACCTTCTCGACTCGCCAGAACCACCTGCCGGACACGCCAAAATCACCTGCCGGCTACGCCAGAACCACTCGGCAGAGACTCCGGAACCACTTCCAGGACAGACCGGAATCACATGCCGGACACGCCGGAACCACCTGCTCGACTCGCCAGAACCACCTGCCGGACACGCCAAAATCACCTGCCGGCTACGCCACAACCAGTTGGTGAACACTTCGGAATCACCTGCCGCGCTTGCCAGAACCACCTGCCGGTCACGCCAAAATCACCTGCCAGCTACGCCAGAACCACTCGGCAGAGACTCCGGAACCACTTCCAGGACAGACCGGAATCACCTGCCGGACACGCCGGAACCACCTGCTCGACTCGCCAGAACCACCTGCCGGACACGCCAAAATCACCTGCCGGCTACGGCACAACCAGTTGGTGAACACTTCGGAATCACCTGCCGCGCTTGCCGGAACCACCTGCCGGTCACGCCAAAATCACCTGCCGGCTACGCCAGAACCACTCGGCAGAGACTCCGGAACCACCTCCAGGACAGACCCGAATCACCTGCCGGACACGCCGGGACCACCTGCTTGACTCGCGAGAACCACCTGCCGGACACGCCAAAATCACCAGCCGGCTACTCCACAACCACTTGTCGGACACTCCAGAATCACCTGCCGGGCATGTTGGAACCACCTCTCAGAGGTGCCTCAACAACATGCTGGAGACTGCGGAAGCACCTGCTGAGAAGGCCGGAAGTTCCTGATCCACTCCACAGAACCACCTGCTGGACACGCCAAAATGACCTGCCGGCTACGCCACAACCAGTTGGTGAACACTTCGGAATCACAGGTCGGGCATGCCGGAACCACCTCTCACACTTGCCAGAACCATGTTCTGGACACGCCGGTACCACCTGCCGAGTATGCCGGAACCACCTGATCCACTCCCGAGGACCACCTGCTGGACACTCCAGAATCACCTGCTGGCTACGCCAGAACCACTCGACAGACACTCCGGAATAAGCTGCCGGGCATGCCGGAACCACCTCTTAGACATGCCAGAAGGACGTGTCGGACACGCCGGAAACACCTACCGGACAGACCGGAACCACCTGCCAGACATCCCGGAACCACTTGCCGAGCACGCCGGAGCCGCCTGCTCGATAGGCCGGAACCACCTGACAGACAGGCCAAAATCAACAGCTGGCTGTGCGAGAACCACCTGGGGGACAGTCCGGAATCACTTGCCAGCCATGGCGGAACCACCTCTCAGACGTACCAGAACCACGTGCCGGACAATCTGGAAACACGTACTGGACAGCCTGGAACCACCTGCTGGCCACGCCTTAACCTCCTGCCGAGCACGACGGAACCACCTGCCGGACACGCCAAAATCACCTGCGGGCTACTCCACAACCACTTGGAGGACTCTCCGGGATGACCTGCCGGGCATGCTGGAACCACCTCTCAGACGCGCCAGAACCATGTGGCAGAGAGTCCAGAATCACCTGTTGGGCAGGTGGAACCACCTCAGAGACGTACCAGAACCACCTGCCGGACACGCCAAAATCACCTGCCGGCTACGCCAGAACCACTTGGCGGACACTCCGGAATCACATGCCGGGAATGCCAGCACAACCTCTCAGAAGTGCCAGAAGCACGTGCCGGACAGGCCGGAACCATCTCCCGGACAGATTGGAACCACAGGAAACACTCGCCGGAACCACCTGCTTGACTCACCGGTCCCACCTGCAGGACACACCAAAATCACCTGCCCGCTACACCAGAACCACTTGGGGGACAAGCCGGAATCACGTGAAGGGCATGCCGGCACACCCTCACAGACGTGCCAGAACCTCCTGCCGGACACCTCAGAACCACCTGCCAGACAGACTGCAACCACCTGCCGGACACGCGGGAACCACAGGCTCGACCCGCCGGAACCACTGCCAGACATGCAAAATCACCTGCCGGCTACACCAGAACCACTTGGCAAACACTCTGGAATCACCTGCCGGGCATGCCGGAACCACCTCTCAGACATGCCAGAACCACGTGCCAATGACACCAGAAGCACCTGCCGAGCATGCCGGAACCACCTGCTCGACTCGCCAGAACCACCTGCCAGTCATGCAAAAATCACCTGCCGGCTTCACCACAACCAGTTGGTGAACACTTCCCCATCACCTGCCGGGCTTGCTGGAACCACCTGCCGGTCATGTCAAAATCACCTGCCAACTACGCCAGAACCACTTGTCGACACTGCGGAAACACCTGTCGGGCCGGCCAGAACTACATCTCAGACGTGCCAGAACCTTGTGCGTGTGATGCCGGAACCGCACCCCGAACAGACGGAGACCACCTGCCAGACCCGCCTGAACCACCTGCCGAGCACGCCGGAGCCACCTGTTCTACTCACCGGAAGCACCTGCCAGACAGGCCAAAATCAACAGCTGGCTATGCGAGAACCATCTGGCGGACAGTCCGGAATCACCTGCCGGGCATGCAGGAACCACCTCTCAGATGTAACGGAACCACGAGCCGGACACGCTGGAACCACGTCCTGGACAGACTGGAACCACCTGCCGAGCACTCCGGAACCACCTGCTCGACTCGCACGACCCACGTGCTGGACACGCCAAAATGAACTTTCGGCTACACCAGAACCACTTACCCGACACTCCAGAATCACCTGCCTGGCATGCCAGAACCACCTCTCACACGTTCCAGAAGCACGTGCCGGACATGCCGGAACGACCGATCGGACAGAACGGAACCACCTGCCAGACACGCCGGAACCACCTGCTGAACACGCCACAGCCACCTGCTCGACTCGCCGGATCCACCGGCCGGACAGGCCAATATCAACTGCTGGCTATGCCAGAACCACCTGGGGGACAGTCCGGACTCACCTGCCAGCCATGGCGGAACCACCTCTCAGACGTACAAGAACCACGTGCCGGACAAGCTGGAAACACTTACTGGACAGACTGGAACCACCTGCCGGCCACGCCTGAACCACCTGCCGAGCACGATGGAACCACCTGCCGGACACGCCAAAATCACCTGCGGGGTACACCAGAACCACTTGGAGAACTCTCCGGGATGACCTGCCGGGCATGCTGGAACCACCTCTCAGACGTACCAGAAGCACGTGGTGGACACCCCAGCACCACCTGTCGGACAGACCGCAACCACATGCCGGACAGGCCGGAACCACCGGCTCGACCCGCCGGAACCACCGCCGGACATGCAAAATCACCTGCCGGCTACGCCGGAACCACTTGGCGAACACTCCGGAATCACCTGCCGGGCATGCGGGAACCACCTCTCAGACATGCCAGAACCACGTGCCAATGACCCCGGAAGCACCTGCCGAGCACGCCGGAACCACCTGCCGGCTACGCCACAACCTCTCGGCAGGCACTCCGGTATCAGCTGCCGGGCATGCCGGAACTACCTCTCAGAGGTGCCAGAACCACATGCCGGAGAGACTGGAAGCAACTGCCGAACTCGCCGGAAACACCTGCTGGACATGCCGGAACCACCTGCCTGACAGTCCAAAATCATATGGGGGCTATGCCAAAACCATTTGGTGGACACTCCAGAATCACCTGGAGGGCATGCCGGAACCACGTCATGGACAGACTGCAAACACCTGCCGGACACGCCAGAACCACCTTCTCGACTCGCCAGAACCACCTGCCGGACACGCCAAAATCACCTGCCGGCTACGCCACAACCAGTTGGTGAACACTTCGGAATCACCTGCCGCGCTTGCCGGAACCACCTGCCGGTCACGCCAAAATCACCTGCTGGCTACGCCAGAACCACTCGGCAGAGACTCCGGAACCACCTCCAGGACAGACCGGAATCACCTGCCGGACACGCCGGAACCACCTGCTCGACTCGCCAGAACCACCTGCCGGACACGCCAAAATCATCTGCCGGCTACGCCAGAAGCACTGGGCAGAGACTCCGGAACCACCTCCAGGACAGACCGGAATCACCTGCCGGACACGCCGGGACCACCTGCTTGACTCGCGAGAACCACCTGCCGGACACGCCAAAATCACCAGCCGGCTACTCCACAAACACTTGTCGGACACTCCAGAATCACCTGCCGGGCATGTTGGAACCACCTCTCAGAGGTGCCACAACAACATGCTGGAGACCGCGGAAGCACCTGCTGAGAATGCCGGAAGTTCCTGATCCACACCACAGAACCACCTGCTGGACACGCCAAAATCACCTGCCGGCTATGCCACAACCAGTTGGTGAACACTTCGGAATCAACTGCCGGGCTTGCTGGAAGCACCTGCTGGTCACGCCAATATCACCTGCCAGCTACGACAGAACCGCTTGGCGGACACTCCGGAAACACCTGTCGGGCCTGCCAGAACCACATCTCAGACGTGCCAGAACCATGTGCCCGAGATGCCGGAACCACACCCCGAACAGACTGAAACCACCTGCCAGACCCGCCTGAACCACCTGCCGAGCACACTGGAACCACCTGCTCGACTCCCCGGAACCACCTACCTGACACGCAAAAACCACCGGCCGGGTATGCCAGAACCACTTGGTGGTCACTCCGGAATCATCTGCCAGACATGCCAGAAGCAGCTCTCAGACACACCAGAACAACCTGCCGGAGACGCCAGAAGCACCTGCTGAGCATGCCTGAGCCACCTGCTCGACTCGCAAGAAACACCTGCCAGACACGCCAAAATCACCTGCCTGCTACACCAGAAGCACTTGGCAGACAAGCCGGAATCACGAGAAGGGCATGCCGTCACAATCTCTCAGACGTGCCAGAACCTCGTGCCGGACACCCCAGAACACCCTGCCGGACAGACCGGAACCACCTGCCGGACACGCCGGAACCACCGGCGCGACTCGCCGGAACCACCCCCGGACATGCAAAATCACCTGCCGGCTATGCCAGAAACACTGGCCGAACACTCCGGAATCACCTGCCGGGCATGCCAGAACCACCTCTCAGACATGCCAGAACCATGTGCCAATGACCCCGGAAGCACCTGCCGAGCACGCCGGAACCACCTGCTCGACTCGCCAGAACCACCTGCCAGACACGCCAAAATCACCTGCCGGCTACGCCACAGCCACTCGGCAGACACTCCGGTATCAGCTGCCGGGCATGCCGGAACCACCTCTCAGAGGTGCCAGAACCACATGCCGGAGAGACTGGAAGCAACTGCCGAGCTCGCCGGAAACACCTGCTGGACATGCCAGAACCACCTGCCTGACAGTCCAAAATCATATGCCAGCTATGCCAAAACCACTTGGTGGACACTCCAGAATCACCTGGAGGGCATGCCGGAACCACGTCATGGACAGACTGCAAACACCTGCCGGACACGCCAGAACCACCTTCTCGACTCGCCAGAACCACCTGCCGGACAAGCCAAAATCACCTGCCGGCTACGCCACAACCAGTTGGTGAAAACTTCGGAATCACCTGCCGCGCTTGCCGGAACCACCTGCCGGTCACGCCAAAATCACCTGCCGGCTACGCCAGAACCACTCGGCAGAGACTCCGGAACCACCTCCAGGACAGACCGGAATCACCTGCCGGACACGCCGGGACCACCTGCTTGTCTCGCGAGAACCACCTGCCGGACACGCCAAAATCACAAGCCAGCTACTCCACAACCACTTGTCGGACACTCCAGAATCACCTGCCGGGCATGTTGGAACCACCTCTCAGAGGTGCCACAACAACATGCTGGAGACTGCGGAAGCACCTGCTGAGAATGCCGGAAGTTCCTGATCCACTCCACAGAACCACCTGCTGGACACGCCAAAATCACCTGCCAGCTACGCCACAACCAGTTGGTGAACACTTCGGAATCAACTGCCGGGTTTCCTGGAAGCACCTGCCGTTCACGCCAATATCACCTGCCAGCTACGCCAGAACCGCTTGGCGGACACTCCGGAAACACCTGTCGGGCCTGCCAGAACCACATCTCAGACGTGCCAGAACCATGTGCCCGTGATGCCGGAACCACACCCCGAACAGACTGAAACCACCTGCCAGACCCGCCTGAACCACCTGCCGAGCACACTGGAACCACCTGCTCGACTCGCCGGAACCACCTACCTGACACGCAAAAACCACCGGCCGGGTATGCCAGAACCACTTGGTGGTCACTCCGGAATCATCTGCCAGACATGCCAGAAGCAGCTCTCAGACACACCAGAACAACCTGCCGGAGACGCCAGAAGCACCTGCTGAGCATGCCTGAGCCACGTGCTCGACTCGCAAGAAACACCTGCCACACACGCCAAAATCACCTGCCTGCTACACCAGAAGCACTTGGCAGACAAGCCGGAATCACGTGAAGGGCATGCCGTCACAATCTCTCAGACGTGCCAGAACCTCGTGCCGGACACCCCAGAACACCCTGCCGGACAGACCGGAACCACCTGCCGGACACGCCGGAACCACCGGCGCGACTCGCCGGAACCACCCCCGGACATGCAAAATCACCTGCCGGCTACGCCAGAAACACTTGGCGAACACACCGGAATCACCTGCCGGGCATGTCGGAAGCACCTCTCAGACATGTCAGAACCACGTGCCAAGGACACCGGAAGCACCTGCCGAGCACGCCGGAACCACCTGCTCGACTCGCCAGAACCACCTGCCGCACACGCCAAAATCACCTGCCAGTATGCCAGAACCACTTTGTGGACACTCCGAAATCATCTGCCGGACATGCCAGAACCAGCTCTCAGACACACCAGAACCACATGCCGGACACGCCGGAAGCACCTGCTGAGCATGCCTGACCCACCTGCTCGATTCGCAAGAAACACCTGCCGGACACGCCAAAATCACCTGCCGAGTACGCCAGAACCACTTGGCGGACACTCCGGAATCACAGGTCGGGCATGCCGGAACCACCTCTCAGACTTGCCAGAACCATGTTCCGGACACGCCGGTACCACCTGCCGAGTATGCCGGAACCACCTGATCCACTCCCGAGGACCACCTGCTGGACACGCCAGAATCACCTGCTGGCTACGCCAGAACCACTCGGCAGACACTCCGGAATAAGCTGCCGGGCATGCCGGAACCACCTCTTAGACATGCCAGAAGGACGTGTCGGACACGCCGGAAACACCTACCGGACAGACCGGAACCACCTGCCAGACATCCCGGAACCACTTGCCGAGCACGCCGGAGCCGCCTGCTCGATAGGCCGGAACCACCTGCCAGACAGGCCAAAATCAACAGCTGGCTGTGCGAGAACCACCTGGGGGACAGTCCGGAATCACTTGCCAGCCATGGCGGAACCACCTCTCAGACGTACCAGAACCACGTGCCGGACAATCTGGAAACACGTACTGGACAGCCTGGAACCACCTGCTGGCCACGCCTTAACCTGCTGCCGAGCACGACGGAACCACCTGCCGGACACGCCAAAATCACCTGCGGGCTACTCCACAACCACTTGGAGGACTCTCCGGGATGACCTGCCGGGCATGCTGGAACCACCTCTCAGACGCGCCAGAACCATGTGGCAGAGAGTCCAGAATCACCTGTTGGGCAGGTGGAACCACCTCAGAGACGTACCAGAACCACCTGCCGGACACGCCAAAATCACCTGCCGGCTACGCCAGAACCACTTGGCGGACACTCCGGAATCACATGCCGGGAATGCCAGCACAACCTCTCAGAAGTGCCAGAAGCACGTGCCGGACAGGCCGGAACCATCTCCCGGACAGATTGGAACCACAGGAAACACTCGCCGGAACCACCTGCTTGACTCACCGGTCCCACCTGCAGGACACACCAAAATCACCTGCCCGCTACACCAGAACCACTTGGGGGACAAGCCGGAATCACGTGAAGGGCATGCCGGCACAACCTCACAGACGTGCCAGAACCTCCTGCCGGACACCTCAGAACCACCTGCCAGACAGACTGCAACCACCTGCCGGACACGCGGGAACCACAGGCTTGACCCGCCGGAACCAATGCCAGACATGCAAAATCACCTGCCGGCTACACCAGAACCACTTGGCAAACACTCCGGAATCACCTGCCGGGCATGCCGGAACCACCTCTCAGACATGCCAGAACCACGTGCCAATGACACCAGAAGCACCTGCCGAGCATGCCGGAACCACCTGCTCGACTCGCCAGAACCACCTGCCAGTCATGCAAAAATCACCTGCCGGCTTCACCACAACCAGTTGGTGAACACTTCCCCATCACCTGCCGGGCTTGCTGGAACCACCTGCCGGTCATGTCAAAATCACCTGCCAACTACGCCAGAACCACTTGTCGACACTGCGGAAACACCTGTCGGGCCGGCCAGAACTACATCTCAGACGTGCCAGAACCTTGTGCGTGTGATGCCGGAACCGCACCCCGAACAGACGGAGACCACCTGCCAGACCCGCCTGAACCACCTGCCGAGCACGCCGGAGCCACCTGTTCGACTCACCGGAAGCACCTGCCAGACAGGCCAAAATCAACAGCTGGCTATGCGAGAACCATCTGGCGGACAGTCCGGAATCACCTGCCGGGCATGCAGGAAACACCTCTCAGATGTAACGGAACCACGAGCCGGACACGCTGGAACCACGTCCTGGACAGACTGGAACCACCTGCCGAGCACTCCGGAACCACCTGCTCGACTCGCACGACCCACGTGCTGGACACGCCAAAATGAACTTTCGGCTACACCAGAACCACTTACCCGACACTCCAGAATCACCTGCCTGGCATGCCAGAACCACCTCTCACACGTTCCAGAAGCACGTGCCGGACATGCCGGAACGACCTATCGGACAGAACGGTACCACCTGCCAGACACGCCGGAACCACCTGCTGAACACGCCACAGCCACCTGCTCGACTCGCCGGATCCACCGGCCGGACAGGCCAATATCAACTGCTGGCTATGCCAGAACCACCTGGGGGACAGTCCGGCATCACCTGCCAGCCATGGCGGAACCACCTCTCAGACGTACAAGAACCACGTGCCGGACAAGCTGGAAACACTTACTGGACAGACTGGAACCACCTGCCGGCCACGCCTGAACCACCTGCCGAGCACGATGGAACCACCTGCCGGACACGCCAAAATCACCTGCGGGGTACACCAGAACCACTTGGAGAACTCTCCGGGATGACCTGCCGGGCATGCTGGAACCACCTCTCAGACGTACCAGAAGCACGTGGCGGACACCCCAGCACCACCTGTCGGACAGACCGCAACCACATGCTGGACAGGCCGGAACCACCGGCTCGACCCGCCGGAACCACCGCCGGACATGCAAAATCACCTGCCGGCTACGCCGGAACCACTTGGCGAACACTCCGGAATCACCTGCCGGGGATGCGGGAACCACCTCTCAGACATGCCAGAACCACGTGCCAATGACCCCGGAAGCACCTGCCGAGCACGCCGGAACCACCTGCTGGACATGCCGGAACCACCTGCCTGACAGTCCAAAATCATATGGGGGCTATGCCAAAACCATTTGGTGGACACTCCAGAATCACCTGGAGGGCATGCCGGAACCACGTCATGGACAGACTGCAAACACCTGCCGGACACGCCAGAACCACCTTCTCGACTCGCCAGAACCACCTGCCGGACACGCCAAAATCACCTGCCGGCTACGCCACAACCAGTTGGTGAACACTTCAGAATCACCTGCCGCGCTTGCCGGAACCACCTGCCGGTCACGCCAAAATCACCTGCTGGCTACGCCAGAACCACTCGGCAGAGACTCCGGAACCACCTCCAGGACAGACCGGAATCACCTGCCGGACACGCCGGAACCACCTGCTCGACTCGCCAGAACCACCTGCCGGACACGCCAAAATCATCTGCCGGCTACGCCAGAAGCACTGGGCAGAGACTCCGGAACCACCTCCAGGACAGACCGGAATCACCTGCCGGACACGCCGGGACCACCTGCTTGACTCGCGAGAACCACCTGCCGGACACGCCAAAATCACCAGCCGGCTACTCCACAAACACTTGTCGGACACTCCAGAATCACCTGCCGGGCATGTTGGAACCACCTCTCAGAGGTGCCACAACAACATGCTGGAGACCGCGGAAGCACCTGCTGAGAAGGCCGGAAGTTCCTGATCCACACCACAGAACCACCTGCTGGACACGCCAAAATCACCTGCCGGCTATGCCACAACCAGTTGGTGAACACTTCGGAATCAACTGCCGGGCTTGCTGGAAGCACCTGCCGGTCACGCCAATATCACCTGCCAGCTACGCCAGAACCGCTTGGCGGACACTCCGGAAACACCTGTCGGGCCTGCCAGAACCACATCTCAGACGTGCCAGAACCATGTGCCCGAGATGCCGGAACCACACCCCGAACAGACTGAAACCACCTGCCAGACCCGCCTGAACCACCTGCCGAGCACACTGGAACCACCTGCTCGACTCCCCGGAACCACCTACCTGACACGCAAAAACCACCGGCCGGGTATGCCAGAACCACTTGGTGGTCACTCCGGAATCATCTGCCAGACATGCCAGAAGCAGCTCTCAGACACACCAGAACAACCTGCCGGAGACGCCAGAAGCACCTGCTGAGCATGCCTGAGCCACCTGCTCGACTCGCAAGAAACACCTGCCAGACACGCCAAAATCACCTGCCTGCTACACCAGAAGCACTTGGCAGACAAGCCGGAATCACGAGAAGGGCATGCCGTCACAATCTCTCAGACGTGCCAGAACCTCGTGCCGGACACCCCAGAACACCCTGCCGGACAGTCCGGAACCACCTGCCGGACACGCCGGAACCACTGGCGCGACTCGCCGGAACCACCCCCGGACATGCAAAATCACCTGCCGGCTACGCCAGAAACACTTGGCGAACACACCGGAATCACCTGCCGGGCATGTCGGAAGCACCTCTCAGACATGTCAGAACCACGTGCCAAGGACACCGGAAGCACCTGCAGAGCACGCCGGAACCACCTGCTCGACTCGCCAGAACCGCCTTCCGCACATGCCAAAATCACCTGCCAGGTATGCCAGAACCACTTTGTGGACACTCCGAAATCATCTGCCGGACATGCCAGAACCAGCTCTCAGACACACCGGAACCACATGCCGGACACGCCGGAAGCACCTTCTGAGCATGCCTGAGCCACCTGCTCGACTCGCAAGAAACACCTGCCAGACACGCCAAAATCACCTGCCGAGTACGCCAGAACCACTTGGCGGACACTCCGGAATCACAGGTCGGGCATGCCGGAACCACCTCTCAGACTTGCCAGAACCATGTTCCGGACATGCCGGTACCACCTGCCGAGTATGCCGGAACCACCTGATCCACTCCCGAGGACCACCGGCTGGACATGCCAAAATCACCTGCTGGCTACGCCAGAACCACTCGGCAGACACTCCGGAATAACCTTCCGGGCATGCCGGAACCACCACTTAGACATGCCAGAAGGACGTGTCGGACACGCCGTAAACACCTACCGGACAGACCGGAGCCACCTGCCAGACATCCCGGAACCACTTGCCGAGCACGCCGGAGCCGCCTGCTCGATAGGCCGGAACCGCCTGCCAGACAGGCCGAAATCAACAGCTGGCTATGCTAGAACCACCTGGCGGACAGTCCAAAATCACCTGCCTGGCATGCAGGAACCACCTCTCAGACATAACAGAACCACGTTCCGGACACGCTGGAACCACATCCTGGACAGACTGGAACCACCTGCCGAGCTCACCGGAACCACCTGCTCGACTGGCAGGACAATCGTGCCGGACACGCCAAAGGGAACTGCCGGCTACACCAGAACCACTTAACCGACACTCCAGAATCACCTGCCTGGCATGCCAGGACCACCTCTCAGACGTGCCAGAAGCACGTGCCGGCCATGCCGGAACGACCTACGGGACAGACCGGAACCACCTGCCTGACATGCCGGAACCACCTGCCGAGCACGCCAGAGCCACCTGCTCCCCTTGCCGGAACCACCTGCCAGACAGTCCAAAATCAACAGCTGGCTGTGCGAGAACCACTTGGGGGACAGTCCGGAATCACCTCCCAGCCATGGCGGAACCACCTCTCAGACGTACCAGAACCACGTGCCGGGCAATCTGGAAACACGTACTGGACAGACTGGAACCACCTGCCGGCCACGCCTGAACCACCTGCCGAGCACGACGGAACCACCTGCCGGACACGCCAAAATCACCTGCGGGCTACTCCACAACCACTTGGAGGACTCTCCGGGATGACCTGCCGGGCATGCTGGAACCACCTCTCAGACGCGCCAGAACCATGTGGCAGACAGTCCGGAATCACCTTTTGGGCATGTGGAACCACCTCTGAGACGTACCAGAACCACCTGCCGGACACGCCAAAATCACCTGCCGGCTACGCCAGAACCACTTGGCGGACACTCCGGAATCACCTGCCGGGCATGCCAGCACAACCTCTCAGAAGTGCCAGAAGCACGTGGCGGACATGCCGGAACGACCGATCGGACAGGACGGAACCACCTGCCGGACAGGGGGGAACCACCGGCTCGACGCGAAAGTACCACCGCCGGACATGCAAAATCACCTACCGGCTACGCCAGAACCACTTGGCGAACACTCCGGAATCACCTGCCGGGCATGCCGGAACCACCTCTCAGACATGCTAGAACCACGTGCCAATGACCCCGGAAGCACCTGCCGAGCACGCCGGAACCACCTGCTCGACTCGCCAGAACCACCTGCCGGACACGCCAAAATCACCTGCCGGCTACACCAGAACCACTCGGCAGAGACTCCGGAGCCACCTCCAGGACAGACCGGAATCACCTGCCGGACACGCCGGGACCACCTGCTTGACTCGCCAGAACCACCTGCCGGACACGCCAAAATCACCAGCCGGCTACTCCACAACCACTTGTCGGACACTCCAGAATCACCTGACGGGCATGTGGGAACCACCTCTCAGAGGTGCCACAACAACATGCTGGAGACTGCGGAAGCACCTGCTGAGAATGCCGGAAGTTCCTGATCCACTCCACAGAACCACCTGCTGGACACGCCAAAATCACCTGCTGGCTACGCCACAACCAGTTTGTGAATGCTTCGGAATCAACTGCCGGGCTTGCTGGAAGCACCTGCCGGTCACGCCAATATCACCTGCCAGCTACGCCAGAACCGCTTGGCGGACACTCCGGAATCACCTGTCGGGCCTGCCAGAACCACATCTCAGACGTGCCAGAACCATGTGCCCGAGATGCCGGAACCACACCCCGAACAGACTGAAACCACCTGCCAGACCCGCCTGAACCACCTGCCGAGCACACTGGAACCACCTGCTCGACTCGCCGGAACCACCTACCTGACACGCAAAAACCACCGGCCGGGTATGCCAGAACCACTTGGTGGTCACTCCGGAATCATCTGCCAGACATGCCAGAAGCAGCTCTCAGACACACCAGAACAACCTGCCGGAGACACCAGAAGCACCTGCTGAGCATGCCTGAGCCACCTGCTCGACTCGCAAGAAACACCTGCCAGACACGCCAAAATCACCTGCCTGCTACACCAGAAGCACTTGGCAGACAAGCCGGAATCACGTGAAGGGCATGCCGTCACAATCTCTCAGACGTGCCAGAACCTCGTGCCGGACACCCCAGAACACCCTGCCGGACAGACCGGAACCACCTGCCGGACACGCCGGAACCACCGGCGCGACTCGCCGCAACCACCCCCGGACATGCAAAACCACCTGCTGGCTACGCCAGAAACACTTGGCGAACACACCGGAATCACCTGCCGGGCATGTCGGAAGCACCTCTCAGACATGTCAGAACCACGTGCCAAGGACACCGAAACCACCTGCCGAGCACGCCGGAACCACCTGCTCGACTCGCCAGAACCACCTGCCGCACACGCCAAAATCACCTGCCAGGTATGCCAGAACCACTTTGTGGACACTCCGAAATCATCTGCCGGACATGCCAGAACCAGCTCTCAGACACACCAGAACCACATGCCGGACACGCCGGAAACACCTACCGGACAGACCGGAACCACCTGCCGGCCATGCCTGAACCACCTGCCGAGCACGATGGAACCACCTGCCGGACACGCCAAAATCACCTGCGGGGTACACCAGAACCACTTGGAGAACTCGCCGGGATGACCTGCCAGGCATGCTTGAACCACCTCACAGACGTACCAGAAGCACGTTGCTTACTCTCCAGCACCACCTGCCGGACAGACCGCAACCACCTGCCGGACACGCCAGAACCACCGGCTCGACCCGCCGGAACCACCGCCGGACATGCAAAATCACCTGCCGGCTACGCCAGAACCACTTGGCGAACACTCCGGAATCACCTGCCGGGCATGCCGGAACCACCTCTCAGACATGCCAGAACCACGTGCCAATGACCCCAGAAGCACCTGCCGAGCACGCCGGAACCACCTGCTCGACTCGCCAGAACCACCTGCCGGACACGCCAAAATCACCTGCCGGCTACGCCACAACCACTCGGCAGGCACTCCGGTATCAGCTGCCGAGCATGCCGGAACCACCTCTCAGAGGTGCCAGAACCACATGCCGGAGAGACTGGAAGCAACTGCCGAACTCGCCGGAAACACCTGCTGGACATGCCGGAACCACCTGCCTGACAGTCCAAAATCATATGCCGGCTATGACAAAACCACTTGGTGGACACTGCAGAATCACCTGTAGGGCATGCCGGAACCACGTCATGGACAGAATGCAAACACCTGCCGGACACGCCAGAACCACCTTCTCGATTCGCCAGAACCACCTGCCGGACACGCCAAAATCACCTGCCGGCTACGCCACAACCAGTTGGTGAACACTTCGGAATCACCTGCCACGCTTGCCGGAACCACCTGCCAGTCATGCCAAAATCACCTGCCGGCTACGCCAGAACCACTCTGCAGAGACTCCGGAACCACCTCCAGGACAGACCGGAATCACCTGCCGGACACGCCGGAACCACCTGCTCGACTCGCCAGAACCAACTGCCGGACACGCAAAAATCACCTGCTGGCTATGCCAGAACCACTCGGCAGACACTCCGGAATAAGCTGCTGGGTATGCCGGAACCACCTCTTAGACATGCCAGAAGGACGTGTCGGACACGCCGGAAACACCTACCGGACAGACCGGAACCACCTGCAAGACATCCCGGAACCACTTGCCGAGCACGCCGGAGCCGCCTGCTCGATAGGCCGGAACCACCTGCCAGACAGGCCAAAATCAACAGCTGGCTATGCTAGAACCACCTGGCGGACAGTCCAAAATCACCTGCCTGGCATGCAGGAACCACCTCTCAGACGTAACAGAACCACGTTCCGGACACGCTGGAACCACATCCTGGACAGACTGGAACCACCTGCCGAGCTCGACGGAACCACCTGCTCGACTCCCGGACAATAGTGTAGGACACGCCAAAAGGAACTGCCGGCTACACCAGAACCACTTAACCGACACTCCAGAATCACCTGCCTGGCATGCCAGAACCACCTCTCAGACGTGCCAGAATCACGTGCAGAACATGCCGGGACGACCTACGGGACAGACCGGAACCACCTGCCTGACATGCCGGAACCACCTGCCGAGCACGCCAGAGCCACCTGCTCCCCTTGCCGGAACCACCTGCCAAACAGGCCAAAATCAACAGCTGGCTGTGCGAGAACCACCTGGGGGACAGTCCGGAATCACCTGCCAGCCATGGCGAAACCACCTCTCAGACGTACCAGAATCACGTGCCGGACAATCTGGAAACACGTACTGGACAGACTGGAACCACCTGCCGGCCAAGCCTGAACCACCTGCCGAGCACGACGGAACCACCTGCCGGACACGCCAAAATCACCTGCCGGCTACGCCACAACCAGTTGGTGAACACTTCGGAATCACCTGCCGCGTTTGCCGGAACCACCTGCCGGTCACGCCAAAATCACCAGCCGGCTACGCCAGAACCACTCGGCAGAGACTCCGGAACCACCTCCAGGACAGACCGGAATCACCTGCCAGACACGCCGGAACCACCTGCTCGACTCGCCAGAACCACCTGCCGGACACACCAAAGTCACCTGCCGGCTACGCCAGAACCACTCGGCAGAGACTCCGGAACCACCTCCAGGACAGACCGGAATCACCTGCCGGACACGCTGGGACCACCTGCTTGACTCGCCAGAACCACCTGCCGGACACGCCAAAATCACCTGCCGGCTACTCCACAACCACTTGTCGGACACTCCAGAATCACCTGCCGGGCATGTTGGAACCACCTCTCAGAGGTGCCACAACAACATGCTGGAGACTGCGGAAGCACCTGCTGAGAATGCCGGAAGTTCCTGATCCACTCCACAGAACCACCTGCTGGACACGCCAAAATCACCTGCCGGCTACGCCACAACCAGTTGGTGAACACTTCGGAATCAACTGCCGGGCTTGCTGGAAGCACCTGCAGGTCACGCCAATATCACCTGCCAGCTACGACAGAACCGCTTGGCGGACACTCCGGAAACACCTGTCGGGCCTGCCAGAACCACATCTCAGACGTGCCAGAACCATGTGCCCGAGATGCCGGAACCACACCCCGAACAGACTGAAACCACCTGCCAGACCCGCCTGAACCACCTGCCGAGCACACTGGAACCACCTGCTCGACTCGCCGGAACCACCTACCTGACACGCAAAAACCACCGGCCGGGTATGCCAGAACCACTTGGTGGTCACTCCGGAATCATCTGCCAGACATGCCAGAAGCAGCTCTCAGACACACCAGAACAACATGCCGGAGACGCCAGAAGCACCTGCTGAGCATGCCTGAGCCACCTGCTCGACTCGCAAGAAACACCTGCCAGACACGCCAAAATCACCTGCCTGCTACACCAGAAGCACTTGGCAGACAAGCCGGAATCACGTGAAGGGCATGCCGTCACAATCTCTCAGACGTGCCAGAACCTCGTGCCGGACACCCCAGAACACCCTGCCGGACAGACCGGAACCACCTGCCGGACACGCCGGAACCACCGGCGCGACTCGCCGGAACCACCCCCGGACATGCAAAATCACCTGCCGGCTACGCCAGAAACACTTGGCGAACACACCGGAATCACCTGCCGGGCATGTCGGAAGCACCTCTCAGACATGTCAGAACCACGTGCCAAGGACACCGGAAGCACCTGCCGAGCACGCCGGAACCACCTGCTCGACTCTCCAGAACCACCTGCCGCACATGCCAAAATCACCTGCCAGGTATGCCAGAACCACTTTGTGGACACTCCGAAATCATCTGCCGGACATGCCAGAACCAGCTCTCAGACACACCAGAACCACATGCCGGACACGCCGGAAGCACCTGCTGAGCATGCCTGAGCCACCTGCTCGACTCGCAAGAAACACCTGCCGGACACGCCAAAATCACCTGCCGAGTACGCCAGAACCACTTGGCGGACACTCCGGAATCACAGGTCGGGCATGCCGGAACCACCTCTCAGACTTGCCAGAACCATGTTCCGGACACGCCGGTACCACCTGCCGAGTATGCCGGAACCACCTGATCCACTCCCGAGAACCACCTGCTGGACACGCCAAAATCACCTGCTGGCTACGCCAGAACCACTCGGCAGACACTCCGGAATAACCTGCCGGGCATGCCGGAACCACCTCTCAGACATGCCAGAACCATGTGCCAGTGACACCAGAAGCACCTTGTGAGCATGCCAGAACCACCTGCTCAACTCGCCAGAACCACCTGCCAGTCATGCAAAAATCACCTGCCGGCTTCGCCACAACCAGTTGGTGAACACTTCCCCATCACCTGCCGGGCTTGCTGGAACCACATGCCGGTCACGACAAAATCACCTGCCAACTACGCCAGAACCACTTGTCGACACTGCGGAAACACCTGTCGGGCCGGCCAGAACTACATCTCAGACGTGCCAGAACCTTGTGCGTGTGATGCCGGAACCACACCCCGAACAGACGGAGACCACCTGCCAGACCCGCCTGAACCACCTGCCGAGCACGCGGGAGCCACCTGTTCGACTCACTGGAAGCACCTGCCAGACAGGCCAAAATCAACAGATGGCTATGCGAGAACCATCTGGCGGACAGTCCGGAATCACCTGCCGGGCATGCAGGAACCACCTCTCAGATGTAACGGAACCACGAGCCGGACACGCTGGAACCACGTCCTGGACAGACTGGAACCCCCTGCCGAGCACTCCGGAACCACCTGCTCGACTCGCACGACCCACGTGCTGGACACGCCAAAATGAACTTTCGGCTACACCAGAACCACTTACCAGACACTCCAGAATCACCTGCCTGGCATGCCAGAACCACCTCTCACACGTTCCAGAAGCACGTGGCGGACATGCCGGAACGACCGATCGGACAGGACGGAACCACCTGCCGGACAGGGGGGAACCACCGGCTCGACGCGCCGGAACCACCGCCGGACATGCAAAATCACCTACCGGCTACGCCAGAACCACTTGGCGAACACTCCGGAATCACCTGCCGGGCATGCCGGAACCACCTCTCAGACATGCCAGAACCACGTGCCAATGACCCCGGAAGCACCTGCCGAGCACGCCGGAACCACCTGCTCGACTCGCCCGAACCACCTGCCGGACACGCCAAAATCACCTGCCGGCTACACCAGAACCACTCGGCAGAGACTCCGGAGCCACCTCCAGGACAGACCGGAATCACCTGCCGGACACGCCGGGACCACCTGCTTGACTCGCCAGAACCACCTGCCGGACACGCCAAAATCACCAGCCGGCTACTCCACAACCACTTGTCGGACACTCCAGAATCACCTGACGGGCATGTGGGAACCACCTCTCAGAGGTGCCACAACAACATGCTGGAGACTGCGGAAGCACCTGCTGAGAATGCCGGAAGTTCCTGATCCACTCCACAGAACCACCTGCTGGACACGCCAAAATCACCTGCTGGCTACGCCACAACCAGTTTGTGAATGCTTCGGAATCAACTGCCGGGCTTGCTGGAAGCACCTGCCGGTCACGCCAATATCACCTGCCAGCTACGCCAGAACCGCTTGGCGGATACTCCGGAATCACCTGTCGGGCTTGCCAGAACCACATCTCAGACGTGCCAGAACCATGTGCCCGAGATGCCGGAACCACACCCCGAACAGACTGAAACCACCTGCCAGACCCGCCTGAACCACCTGCCGAGCACACTGGAACCACCTGCTCGACTCGCCGGAACCACCTACCTGACACGCAAAAACCACCGGCCGGGTATGCCAGAACCACTTGGTGGTCACTCCGGAATCATCTGCCAGACATGCCAGAAGCAGCTCTCAGACACACCAGAACAACCTGCCGGAGACGCCAGAAGCACCTGCTGAGCATGCCTGAGCCACCTGCTCGACTCGCAAGAAACACCTGCCAGACACGCCAAAATCACCTGCCTGCTACACCAGAAGCACTTGGCAGACAAGCCGGAATCACGAGAAGGGCATGCCGTCACAATCTCTCAGACGTGCCAGAACCTCGTGCCGGACACCCCAGAACACCCTGCCGGACAGACCGGAACCACCTGCCGGACACGCCAGAACCACCGGCGCGACTCGCCGCAACCACCCCCGGACATGCAAAACCACCTGCCGGCTACGCCAGAAACACTTGGCGAACACACCGGAATCACCTGCCGGGCATGTCGGAAGCACCTCTCAGACATGTCAGAACCACGTGCCAAGGACACCGGAACCACCTGCCGAGCACGCCGGAACCACCTGCTCGACTCGCCAGAACCACCTGCCGCACACGCCAAAATCACCTGCCAGGTATGCCAGAACCACTTTGTGGACACTCCGAAATCATCTGCCGGACATGCCAGAACCAGCTCTCAGATACACCAGAACCACATGCCGGACACGCCGGAAACACCTACCGGACAGACCGGAACCACCTGCCAGACATCCCGGAACCACCTGCCGAGCACACCGGAGCCGCCTGCTCGATAGGCCGGAACCACCTGCCAGACAGGCCAAAATCAACAGCTGGCTATGCTAGAACCACCTGGCGGACAGTCCAAAATCACCTGCCTGGCATGCAGGAACCACCTCTCAGACGTAACAGAACCACGTTCCGGACACGCTGGAACCACATCCTGGACAGACTGGAACCACCTGCCGAGCTCGCCGGAACCACCTGCTCGACTGGCAGGACAATCGTGCCGCACACGCCAAAAGGAACTGCCGGCTACACCAGAACCACTTAACCGACACTCCAGAATCACCTACCTGGCATGCCAGAACCACCTCTCAGACGTGCCAGAAGCACGTGCCGGACATGCCGGAACGACCTACGGGACAGACCGGAACCACCTGCCTGACATGCCGGAACCACCTGCCGAGCACGCCAGAGCCACCTGCTCCCCTTGCCGGAACCACCTGCCAGACAGGCCAAAATCAACAGCTGGCTGTGCGAGAACCACCTGGGGGACAGTCCGGAATCACCTGCCAGCCATGGCGGAACCACCTCTCAGACGTACCAGAACCACGTGCCGGACAATCTGGAAACACGTACTGGACAGACTGGAACCACCTGCCGGCCACGCCTGAACCACCTGACGAGCACGACAGAACCACCTGCCGGACACGCCAAAATCACCTGCGGGCTACTCCACAACCACTTGGCGGACTCTCCGGGATGACCTGCCGGGCATGCTGGAACCACCTCTCAGACGTGCCAGAACCATGTGGCAGAGAGTCCGGAATCACCTGTTGGGCATGTGGAACCACCTCTGAGACGTACAAGAACCACCTGCCGGACACGCCAAAATCACCTGCCGGCTACGCCAGAACCACTTGGCGGAGACTCTGGAATCACCTGCCGGGCATGCCAGCACAACCTCTCAGAAGTGCCAGAAGCACGTGCCGGACAGGCCGGAACCATCTCCCGGACAGATTGGAACCACAGGAAACACTCGCCGGAACCACCTGCTTGACTCACCGGTCCCACCTGCAGGACACACCAAAATCACCTGCCCGCTACACCAGAACCACTTGGGGCACAAGCCGGAATCACGTGAAGGGCATGCCGGCACAACCTCACAGACGTGCCAGAACCTCCTGCCGGACACCTCAGAACCACCTGCCAGACAGACTGCAACCACGTGCCGGACACGCGGGAACCACCGGCTCGACCCGCCGGAACCACTGCCAGACATGCAAAATCACCTGCCGGCTACACCAGAACCACATGGCAAACACTCCGGAATCACCTGCCGGGCATGCCGGAACCACCTCTCAGACATGCCAGAACCACGTGCCAATGACACCAGAAGCACCTGCCGAGCATGCCGGAACCACCTGCTCGACTCGCCAGAACCACCTGCCACTCATGCAAAAATCACCTGCCGGCTTCGCCACAACCAGTTGGTGAACACTTCCCCATCACCTGCCGGGCTTGCTGGAACCACCTGCCGGTCATGTCAAAATCACCTGCCAACTACGCCAGAACCACTTGTCGACACTGCGGAAACACCTGTCGGGCCGGCCAGAACTACATCTCAGACGTGCCAGAACCTTGTGCGTGTGATGCCGGAACCACACCCCGAACAGACGGAGACCACCTGCCAGACCCGCCTGAACCACCTGCCGAGCACGCCGGAGCCACCTGTTCGACTCACCGGATGCACCTGCCAGACAGGCCAAAATCAACAGCTGGCTATGCGAGAACCATCTGGCGGACAGTCCGGAATCACCTGCCGGGCATGCAGGAACCACCTCTCAGATGTAACGGAACCACGAGCCGGACACGCTGGAACCACGTCCTGGACAGACTGGAACCACCTGCCGAGCACTCCGGAACCACCTGCTCGACTCGCACGACCCACGTGCTGGACACGCCAAAATGAACTTTCGGCTACACCAGAACCACTTACCCGACACTCCAGAATCACCTGCCTGGCATGCCAGAACCACCTCTCACACGTTCCAGAAGCACGTGCCGGACATGCCGGAACGACCTATCGGACAGAACGGAACCACCTGCCAGACACGCCGGAACCACCTGCTGAACACGCCACAGCCACCTGCTCGACTCGCCGGATCCACCGGCCGGACAGGCCAATATCAACTGCTGGCTATGCCAGAACCACCTGGGGGACAGTCCGGAATCACCTGCCAGCCATGGCGAAACCACCTCTCACACGTACAAGAACCACGTGCCGGACAAGCTGGAAACACTTACTGGACAGACTGGAACCACCTGCCGGCCACGCCTGAACCACCTGCCGAGCACGATGGAACCACCTGCCGGACACGCCAAAATCACCTGCGGGGTACACCAGAACCACTTGGAGAACTCTCCGGGATGACCTGCCGGGCATGCTTGAACCACCTGACAGACGTACCAGAAGCACGTTGCTTACTCTCCAGCACCACCTGCCGGACAGACCGCAACCACCTGCCGGACACGCCAGAACCACCGGCTCGACCCGCCGGAACCACCGCCGGACATGCAAAATCACCTGCCGGCTACGCCAGAACCACTTGGCGGACACTCCGGAATCACAGGTCGGGCATGCTGGAACCACCTCTCAGACTTGCCAGAACCATGTTCCGGACACGCCGGTACCACCTGCCGAGTATGCCGGAACCACCTGATCCACTCCCGAGGACCACCTGCTGGACACGCCAAAATCACCTGCTGGCTACGCCAGAAACACTCGGCAGACGCTCCGGAATAAGCTGCCGGGCATGCCGGAACCACCTCTTAGACATGCCAGAAGGACGTGTCGGACACGCCGTAAACACCTACCGGACAGACCGGGACCACCTGCCAGACATCCCGGAACCACTTGCCGAGCACGCCGGAGCCGCCTGCTCGATAGGCCGGAACCACCTGCCAGACAGGCCAAAATCAACAGCTGGCTATGCTAGAACCACCTGGCGGACTGTCCAAAATCACCTGCCTGGCATGCAGGAACCACCTCTCAGACGTAACAGAACCACGTTCCGGACACGCTGGAACCACATCCTGGACAGACTGGAACCACCTGCCGAGCTCACCGGAACCACCTGCTCGACTGGCACGACAATCGTGCCAGACATGCCAAAAGGAACTGCCGGCTACACCAGAACCGCTTAACCGACACTCCAGAATCACCTGCCTGGCATGCCAGAACCACCTTTCAGACGTGCCAGAAGCACGTGCCGGACATGCCGGAACGACCTACGGGACAGACCGGAACCACCTGCCTGACATGCCGGAACCACCTGCCGAGCACGCCAGAGCCACCTGCTCCCCTTGCCGGAACCACCTGCCAGACAGGCCAAAATCAACAGCTGGCTGTGCGAGAACCACCTGGGGGACAGTCCGGAATCACCTGCCAGCCATGGCGGAACCACCTCTCAGACGTACCAGAACCACGTGCCGGACAATCTGGAAACACGTACTGGACAGACTGGAACCACCTGCCGGCCACGCCTGAACCACCTGCCGAGCACGATGGAACCACCTGCCGGACACGCCAAAATCACCTGAATGCTACAACACAACCAGTTGGCGGACTCTCCGGGATGACCTGCAGGGCATGCTGGAACCACCTCTCAGACGCGCCAGAACCATGTGGCAGAGAGTCCGGAATCACCTGTTGGGCATGTGGAACCACCTCTGAGACGTACCAGAACCACCTGCCGGACACGCCAAAATCACCTGCCGGCTACACCAGAACCACTTGGCGGACACTCTGGAATCACCTGCCGGGCATGCCAGCACAACCTCTCAGAAGTGCCAGAAGCATGTGCCGGACAGGCCAGAATCATCTCCCGGACAGACTGGAACCACAGGAAACACTCGCCGGAACCACCTGCTTGACTCACCGGTCCCACCTGCAGGACACACCAAAATCACCTGCCCGCTACACGAGAACGACTTGGGGCACAAGCCGGAATCACGTGAAGGGCATGCCGGCACAACCTCACAGACGTGCCGGAACCTCCTGCCGGACACCTCAGAACCACCTGCCTGACACACTGCAACCACCTGCCGGACACGCGGGAACCACCGGCTCGACCCGCCGGAACCACTGCCAGACATGCAAAATCACCAGCCGGCTACACCAGAACCACTTGGCAAACACTCCGGAATCACCTGCCGGGCATGCCGGAACCACCTCTCAGACATGCCAGAACCATGTGCCAATGACACCAGAAGCACCTGCCGAGCATGCCGGAACCACCTGCTCGACTCGCCAGAACCACCTGCCAGTCAGGCAAAAATCCCCTCCCGGCTTCGCCACAACCAGTTGGTGAACACTTCCCCATCACCTGCCGGGCTTGCTGGAACCACCTGCCGGTCATGTCAAAATCACCTGCCAACTACGCCAGAACCACTTGTCGACACTGCGGAAACACCTGTCGGGCCGGTAGAACTACATCTCAGACGTGCCAGAACCTTGTGCGTGTGATGCCGGAACCACACCCCGAACAGACGGAGACCACCTGCCAGACCCGCCTGAACCACCTGCCGAGCAGGCCGGAGCCACCTGTTCGACTCACCGGAAGCACCTGCCAGACAGGCCAAAATCAACAGCTGGCTATGCGAGAACCATCTGGCGGACAGTCCGGAATCACCTGCCGGGCATGCAGGAACCACCTCTCAGATGTAACGGAACCACGATCCGGACACGCTGGAACCACGTCCTGGACAGACTGGAACCACCTGCCGAGCACTCCGGAACCACCTGCTGGACTCGCACGACCCACGTGCTGGACACGCCGAAATGAACTTTCGGCTACACCAGAACCACTTACCCGACACTCCAGAATCACCTGCCTGGCATGCCAGAACCACCTCTCACACGTTCCAGAAGCACGTGCCGGACATACCGGAACGACCTATCGGACAGAACGGAACCACCAGCCAGACACGCCGGAACCACCTGCTGAACACGCCACAGCCACCTGCTCGACTCGCCGGATCCACCGGCCGGACAGGCCAATATCAACTGCTGGCTATGCCAGAACCACCTGGGGGACAGTCCGGAATCACCTGCCAGCCATGGCGGAACCACCTGTCAGACGTACAAGAACCACGTGCCAGACAAGCTGGAAACACTTACTGGACAGACTGGAACCACCTGCCGGCCACGCCTGAACCACCTGCCGAGCACGACGGAACCACCTGCCGGACATGCTAAAATCACCTGCGGGCTACACCAGAACCACTTGGAGAACTCTCGGGGATGGCCTGCCGGGCATGCTGGAACCACCTCTCAGACGTACCAGAAGCAAGTGGCGGACACCCCAGCACCACCTTCCGGACAGACCGCAACCACCTGCCGGACAGGCCGGAACCACCGGCTCGACCCGCCGGAACCACCGCCGGACATGCAAAATCACCTGCTGGCTACGCCAGAACCACTTGCCGAACACTCCGGAATCACCTGCTGGGCATGCCGGAACCACCTCTCAGACATGCCAGAACCACGTGCCAATGACCCCGGAAGCACCTGCCGAGCACGCCGGAACCACCTGCTCGACTCGCCAGAACCACCTGCCGGACATGCCAAAAATCACCTGCCGGCTACGCCACAACCACTCGGCAGACACTCCGGTATCAGCTGCCGGGCATGCCGGAACCACCTCTCAGAGGTGCCAGAACCACATGCCGGAGAGACTGGAAGCAACTGCCGAACTCGCCGGAAACACCTGCTGGACATGCTGGAACCACCTGCCTGACAGTCCAAAATCATATGCCGGCTATGCCAAAACCACTTGGTGGACACTCCAGAATCACCTGGAGGGCATGCCGGAACCACGTCATGGACAGACTGCAAACACCTGCCGGACACGCCAGAACCACCTTCTCGACTCGCCAGAACCACCTGCCGGACACGCCAAAATCACCTGCCGGCTACGCCACAAACAGTTGGTGAACGCTTCGGAATCACCTTCCGCGCTTGCCGGAACCACCTGCCGGTCACGCCAAAATCACCTGCCGGCTACACCAGAAGCACTCGGCAGAGACTCCGGAACCACCTCCAGGACAGACCGGAATCACCTGCTCGACTCGCCAGAACCACCTGCCAGTCATGCAAAAATCACCTGCCGGCTTCGCCACAACCAGTTGGTGAACACTTCCCCATCACCTGCCGGGCTTGCTGGAACCACCTGCCGGTCATGTCAAAATCACCTGCCAACTACGCCAGAACCACTTGTCGACACTGCGGAAACACCTGTCGGGCCGGCCAGAACTACATCTCAGACGTGCCAGAACCTTGTGCGTGTGATGCCGGAACCACACCCCGAACAGACGGAGACCACCTGCCAGACCCGCCTGAACCACCTGCCGAGCACGCCGGAGCCACCTGTACGACTCACCGGAAGCACCTGCCAGACAGGCCAAAATCAACAGCTGGCTATGCGAGAACCATCTGGCGGACAGTCCGGAATCACCTGCCGGGCATGCAGGAAACACCTCTCAGATGTAACGGAACCACGAACCGGACACGCTGGAACCATGTCCTGGACAGACTGGAACCACCTGTCGAGCACTCCGGAACCACCTGCTCGACTCGCACGACCCACGTGCTGGACACGCCAAAATGAACTTTCGGCTACACCAGAACCACTTACCCGACACTCCAGAATCACCTGCCTGGCATGCCAGAACCACCTCTCACACGTTCCAGAAGCACGTGCCGGACATGCCGGAACGACCTATCGGACAGAACGGAACCACCTGCCAGACACGCCGGAACCACCTGCTGAACACGCCACAGCCACCTGCTCGACTCGCCGGATCCACCGGCCGGACAGGCCAATATCAACTGCTGGCTATGCCAGAACCACCTGGGGGACAGTCCGGAATCACCTGCCAGCCATGGCGGAACCACCTCTCAGACGTACAAGAACCACGTGCCGGACAAGCTGGAAACACTTACTGGACAGCCTGGAACCACCTGCCGGCCAGGCCTGAACCACCTGCCGAGCACGATGGAACCACCTGCCGGACACGCCAAAATCACCTGCGGGCTACACCAGAACCACTTGGAGAACTCTCTGGGATGACCTGCTGGGCATGCCGGAACCACCTCTCAGACATGCCGGAACCACGTGCCAATGACCCCGGAAGCACCTGCCGAGCACGCCGGAACCACCTGCTCGACTCGCCAGAACCACCTGCCGGACACGCCAAAATCACCTGCCGGCTACGCCACAACCACTCGGCAGACACTCCGGTATCAGCTGCCGGGCATGCCGGAACCACCTCTCAGAGGTGCCAGAACCACATGCCGGAGAGACTGGAAGCAACTGCCGAACTCGCCGGAAACACCTGCTGGACATGGCGGAACCTCCTGTCTGACAGTCCAAAATCATATGCCGGCTATGCCAAAACCACTTGGTGGACACTCCAGAATCACCTGGAGGGCATGCCGGAACCACGTCATGGACAGACTGCAAACACCTGCTGGACACGGCGGAACCACCTGCTCGACTCGCCAGAACCACCTGCCGGACACGCCAAAATCACCGGCCGGCTACGCCACAACCCGTTGGTGAACACTTCGGAATCACCTGCGGCGCTTACCGGAACCACCTGCCGGTCACGCCAAAATCACCTGCCGGCTACGCCAGAACCACTCGGCAGAGACTCCGGAACCACCTCCAGGGCAGACCGGAATCACCTGCCGGACACGCCGGGACCACCTGCTTGACTCGCCAGAAGCACCTGCCGGACACGCCAAAATCACCAGCCGGCTACTCCACAACCACTTGTCGGACACTCCAGAATCACCTGCCGGGCATGTTGGAACCACCTCTCAGAGGTGCCACAACAACATGCTGGAGACTGCGGAAGCACCTGCTGAGAATGCCGGAAGTTCCTGATCCACTCCACAGAACCACCTGCTGGACACGCCAAAATCACCTGCCGGCTACGCCACAACCAGTTGGTGAACACTTCGGAATCAACTGCCGGGCTTGCTGGAAGCACCTGCCGGTCACGCCAATATCACCTGCCAGCTACGCCAGAACCGCTTGGCGGACACTCCGGAAACACCTGTCGGGCCTGCCAGAACCACATCTCAGACGTGCCAGAACCATGTGCCCGAGATGCCGGAACCACACCCCGAACAGACTGAAACCACCTGCCAGACCCGCCTGAACCACCTGCCGAGCACACTGGAACCACCTGCTCGACTCGCCGGAACCACCTACCTGACACGCAAAAACCACCGGCCGGGTATGCCAGAACCACTTGGTGGTCACTCCGGAATCATCTGCCAGACATGCCAGAAGCAGCTCTCAGACACACCAGAACAACCTGCCGGAGACGCCAGAAGCACCTGCTGAGCATGCCTGAGCCACCTGCTCGACTCGCAAGAAACACCTGCCAGACACGCCAAAATCACCTGCCTGCTACACCAGAAGCACTTGGCAGACAAGCTGGAATCACGTGAAGGGCATGCCGTCACAATCTCTCAGACGTGCCAGAACCTCGTGCCGGACACCCCAGAACACCCTGCCGGACAGACCGGAACCACCTGCCGGACACGCCGGAACCACCGGCGCGACTCGCCGGAACCACCCCCGGACATGCAAAATCACCTGCCAGCTACGCCAGAAACACTTGGCGAACACACCGGAATCACCTGCCGGGCATGTCGGAAGCACCTCTCAGACATGTCAGAACCACGTGCCAAGGACACCGGAAGCACCTGCCGAGCATGCCGGAACCACCTGCTCGACTCGCCAGAACCACCTGCCGCACATGCCAAAATCACCTGCCAGGTATGCCAGAACCACTTTGTGGACACTCCGAAATCATCTGCCGGACATGCCAGAACCAGCTCTCAGACAGACCAGAACCACATGCCGGACACGCCGGAAGCACCTGCTGAGCATGCCTGAGCCACCTGCTCGACTCGCAAGAAACACATGCCGGACACGCCAAAATCACCTGCCGAGTACGCCAGAACCACTTGGCGGACACTCCGGAATCACAGGTCGGGCATGCCGGAACCACCTCTCAGACTTGCCAGAACCATGTTCCGGACACGCCGGTACCACCTGCCGAGGATGCCGGAACCACCTGATCCACTCCCGAGGACCACCTGCTGGACCGCCAAAGTCACCTGCTGGCTACGCCAGAACCACTCGGCAGACACTCTGGAATAAGCTGCCGGGCATGCCGGAACCACCTCTTAGACATGCCAGAAGGACGTGTCGGACACGCCGGAAACACCTACCAGACAGACCGGAACCACCTGCCAGACATCCCGGAACCACCTGCCGAGCACGCCGGAGCCGCCTGCTCGATAGGCCGGAACCACCTGCCAGACAGGCCAAAATCAACAGCTGGCTATGCTAGAAACACCTGGCGGACAGTCCAAAATCACCTGCCTGGCATGTAGGAACCACCTCTCAGACGTAACAGAACCACGTTCCGGACACGCTGGAACCACATCCTGGACAGACTGGAACCACCTGCCGAGCTCGCCGGAACCACCTGCTCGAATGGCAGGACAATCGTGCCAGACACGCCAAAAGGAACTGCCGGCTACACCAGAACCACTTAACCGACACTCCAGAATCACCTGCCTGGCATGCCAGAACCACCTCTCAGACGTGCCAGAAGCACGTGCCGGACATGCCGGAACGACCTACGGGACAGACCGGAACCACCTGCCTGACATTCCCGAACCACCTGCCGAGCACGCCAGAGCCACCTGCTCCCCTTGCCGGAACCACCTGCCAGACAGGCCAAAATCAACAGCTGGCTGTGCGAGAACCACCTGGGGGACAGTCCGGAATCACCTGCCAGCCATGGCGGAACCACCTCTCAGACGTACCAGAACCACGTGCCGGACAATCTGGAAACACGTACTGGACAGACTGGAACCACCTGCCGGCCACGCCTGAACCACCTGCCGAGCACGACGGAACCACCTGCCGGACACGCCAAAATCACCTGCGGGCTACTCCACAACCACTTGGAGGACTCTCCGGGATGACCTGCCGGGCATGCTGGAACCACCTCTCAGACGTACCAGAAGCACGTGGCGGACACCCCAGCACCACCTGCCGTACAGACCACAACCACCTGCCGGACAGGCCGGAACCACCGGCTCGACCCACCGGAACCACCGCCGGACATGCAAAATCACCTGCCGGCTATGCCAGAACCACTTGGCGAACACTCCGGAATCACCTGCCGGGCATGCCGGAACCACCTCTCAGACATGCCAGAACCACGTGCCAATGACCCCGGAAGCACCTGCCGAGCACGCCGGAACCACCTGCTCGAATCGCCAGAACCACCTGCCGGACACGCCAAAATCACCCTCGGCTACGCCACAACCACTCGGCAGACATTCCGGTATCAGCTGCCGGGCATGCCGGAACCACCTCTCAGAGGTGCCAGAACCACATGCCGGAGAGACTGGAAGCAACTGCCGAACTCGCCGGAAACACCTGCTGGACATGCCGGAACCTCCTGTCTGACAGTCCAAAATCATATGCCGGCTATGCCAAAACCACTTGGTGGACACTCCAGAATCACCTGGAGGGCATGCCGGAACCACGTCATGGACAGACTGCAAACACCTGCTGGACACGGCGGAACCACCTGCTCGACTCGCCAGAACCACCTGCCGGACACGCCAAAATCACTGGCCGGCTACGCCACAACCTGTTGGTGAACACTTCGGAATCACCTGCGGCGCTTACCGGAACCACCTGCCGGTCACGCCAAAATCACCTGCCGGCTACGCCAGAACCACTCGGCAGAGACTCCGGAACCACCTCCAGGGCAGACCGGAATCACCTGCCGGACACGCCGGGACCACCTGCTTGACTCGCCAGAAGCACCTGCCGGACACGCCAAAATCACCAGCCGGCTACTCCACAACCACTTGTCGGACACTCCAGAATCACCTGCCGGGCATGTTGGAACCACCTCTCAGAGGTGCCACAACAACATGCTGGAGACTGCGGAAGCACCTGCTGAGAATGCCGGAAGTTCCTGATCCACTCCACAGAACCACCTGCTGGACACGCCAAAATCACCTGCTGGCTACGCCACAACCAGTTTGTGAATGCTTCGGAATCAACTGCCGGGCTTGCTGGAAGCACCTGCCGGTCACGCCAATATCACCTGCCAGCTACGCCAGAACCGCTTGGCGGACACTCCGGAATCACCTGTCGGGCTTGCCAGAACCACATCTCAGACGTGCCAGAACCATGTGCCCGAGATGCCGGAACCACACCCCGAACAGACTGAAACCACCTGCCAGACCCGCCTGAACCACCTGCCGAGCACACTGGAACCACCTGCTCGACTCGCCGGAACCACCTACCTGACACGCAAAAACCACCGGCCGGGTATGCCAGAACCACTTGGTGGTCACTCCGGAATCATCTGCCAGACATGCCAGAAGCAGCTCTCAGACACACCAGAACAACCTGCCGGAGACGCCAGAAGCACCTGCTGAGCATGCCTGAGCCACCTGCTCGACTCGCAAGAAACACCTGCCAGACACGCCAAAATCACCTGCCTGCTACACCAGAAGCACTTGGCAGACAAGCCGGAATCACGAGAAGGGCATGCCGTCACAATCTCTCAGACGTGCCAGAACCTCGTGCCGGACACCCCAGAACACCCTGCCGGACAGACCGGAACCACCTGCCGGACACGCCAGAACCACCGGCGCGACTCGCCGCAACCACCCCCGGACATGCAAAACCACCTGCCGGCTACGCCAGAAACACTTGGCGAACACACCGGAATCACCTGCCGGGCATGTCGGAAGCACCTCTCAGACATGTCAGAACCACGTGCCAAGGACACCGGAACCACCTGCCGAGCACGCCGGAACCACCTGCTCGACTCGCCAGAACCACCTGCCGCACACGCCAAAATCACCTGCCAGGTATGCCAGAACCACTTTGTGGACACTCCGAAATCATCTGCCGGACATGCCAGAACCAGCTCTCAGACACACCAGAACCACATGCCGGACACGCCGGAAACACCTACCGGACAGACCGGAACCACCTGCCAGACATCCCGGAACCACCTGCCGAGCACACCGGAGCCGCCTGCTCGATAGGCCGGAACCACCTGCCAGACAGGCCAAAATCAACAGCTGGCTATGCTAGAACCACCTGGCGGACAGTCCAAAATCACCTGCCTGGCATGCAGGAACCACCTCTCAGACGTAACAGAACCACGTTCCGGACACGCTGGAACCACATCCTGGACAGACTGGAACCACCTGCCGAGCTCGCCGGAACCACCTGCTCGACTGGCAGGACAATCGTGCCGGACACGCCAAAAGGAACTGCCGGCTACACCAGAACCACTTAACCGACACTCCAGAATCACCTGCCTGGCATGCCAGAACCACCTCTCAGACGTGCCAGAAGCACGTGCCGGACATGCCGGAACGACCTACGGGACAGACCGGAACCACCTGCCTGACATGCCGGAACCACCTGCCGAGCACGCCAGAGCCACCTGCTCCCCTTGCCGGAACCACCTGCCAGACAGGCCAAAATCAACAGCTGGCTGTGCGAGAACCACCTGGGGGACAGTCCGGAATCACCTGCCAGCCATGGCGGAACCACCTCTCAGACGTACCAGAACCACGTGCCGGACAATCTGGAAACACGTACTGGACAGACTGGAACCACCTGCCGGCCACGCCTGAACCACCTGACGAGCACGACAGAACCACCTGCCGGACACGCCAAAATCACCTGCGGGCTACTCCACAACCACTTGGCGGACTCTCCGGGATGACCTGCCGGGCATGCTGGAACCACCTCTCAGACGTGCCAGAACCATGTGGCAGAGAGTCCGGAATCACCTGTTGGGCATGTGGAACCACCTCTGAGACGTACAAGAACCACCTGCCGGACACGCCAAAATCACCTGCCGGCTACGCCAGAACCACTTGGCGGAGACTCTGGAATCACCTGCCGGGCATGCCAGCACAACCTCTCAGAAGTGCCAGAAGCACGTGCCGGACAGGCCGGAACCATCTCCCGGACAGATTGGAACCACAGGAAACACTCGCCGGAACCACCTGCTTGACTCACCGGTCCCACCTGCAGGACACACCAAAATCACCTGCCCGCTACACCAGAACCACTTGGGGCACAAGCCGGAATCACGTGAAGGGCATGCCGGCACAACCTCACAGACGTGCCAGAACCTCCTGCCGGACACCTCAGAACCACCTGCCAGACAGACTGCAACCACGTGCCGGACACGCGGGAACCACCGGCTCGACCCGCCGGAACCACTGCCAGACATGCAAAATCACCTGCCGGCTACACCAGAACCACATGGCAAACACTCCGGAATCACCTGCCGGGCATGCCGGAACCACCTCTCAGACATGCCAGAACCACGTGCCAATGACACCAGAAGCACCTGCCGAGCATGCCGGAACCACCTGCTCGACTCGCCAGAACCACCTGCCACTCATGCAAAAATCACCTGCCGGCTTCGCCACAACCAGTTGGTGAACACTTCCCCATCACCTGCCGGGCTTGCTGGAACCACCTGCCGGTCATGTCAAAATCACCTGCCAACTACGCCAGAACCACTTGTCGACACTGCGGAAACACCTGTCGGGCCGGCCAGAACTACATCTCAGACGTGCCAGAACCTTGTGCGTGTGATGCCGGAACCACACCCCGAACAGACGGAGACCACCTGCCAGACCCGCCTGAACCACCTGCCGAGCACGCCGGAGCCACCTGTTCGACTCACCGGATGCACCTGCCAGACAGGCCAAAATCAACAGCTGGCTATGCGAGAACCATCTGGCGGACAGTCCGGAATCACCTGCCGGGCATGCAGGAACCACCTCTCAGATGTAACGGAACCACGAGCCGGACACGCTGGAACCACGTCCTGGACAGACTGGAACCACCTGCCGAGCACTCCGGAACCACCTGCTCGACTCGCACGACCCACGTGCTGGACACGCCAAAATGAACTTTCGGCTACACCAGAACCACTTACCCGACACTCCAGAATCACCTGCCTGGCATGCCAGAACCACCTCTCACACGTTCCAGAAGCACGTGCCGGACATGCCGGAACGACCGATCGGACAGAACGGAACCACCTGCCAGACACGCCGGAACCACCTGCTGAACACGCCACAGCCACCTGCTCGACTCGCCGGATCCACCGGCCGGACAGGCCAATATCAACTGCTGGCTATGCCAGAACCACCTGGGGGACAGTCCGGAATCACCTGCCAGCCATGGCGAAACCACCTCTCACACGTACAAGAACCACGTGCCGGACAAGCTGGAAACACTTACTGGACAGACTGGAACCACCTGCCGGCCACGCCTGAACCACCTGCCGAGCACGATGGAACCACCTGCCGGACACGCCAAAATCACCTGCGGGGTACACCAGAACCACTTGGAGAACTCTCCGGGATGACCTGCCGGGCATGCTTGAACCACCTGACAGACGTACCAGAAGCACGTTGCTTACTCTCCAGCACCACCTGCCGGACAGACCGCAACCACCTGCCGGACACGCCAGAACCACCGGCTCGACCCGCCGGAACCACCGCCGGACATGCAAAATCACCTGCCGGCTACGCCAGAACCACTTGGCGGACACTCCGGAATCACAGGTCGGGCATGCTGGAACCACCTCTCAGACTTGCCAGAACCATGTTCCGGACACGCCGGTACCACCTGCCGAGTATGCCGGAACCACCTGATCCACTCCCGAGGACCACCTGCTGGACACGCCAAAATCACCTGCTGGCTACGCCAGAAACACTCGGCAGACGCTCCGGAATAAGCTGCCGGGCATGCCGGAACCACCTCTTAGACATGCCAGAAGGACGTGTCGGACACGCCGTAAACACCTACCGGACAGACCGGGACCACCTGCCAGACATCCCGGAACCACTTGCCGAGCACGCCGGAGCCGCCTGCTCGATAGGCCGGAACCACCTGCCAGACAGGCCAAAATCAACAGCTGGCTATGCTAGAACCACCTGGCGGACTGTCCAAAATCACCTGCCTGGCATGCAGGAACCACCTCTCAGACGTAACAGAACCACGTTCCGGACACGCTGGAACCACATCCTGGACAGACTGGAACCACCTGCCGAGCTCACCGGAACCACCTGCTCGACTGGCACGACAATCGTGCCAGACATGCCAAAAGGAACTGCCGGCTACACCAGAACCGCTTAACCGACACTCCAGAATCACCTGCCTGGCATGCCAGAACCACCTTTCAGACGTGCCAGAAGCACGTGCCGGACATGCCGGAACGACCTACGGGACAGACCGGAACCACCTGCCTGACATGCCGGAACCACCTGCCGAGCACGCCAGAGCCACCTGCTCCCCTTGCCGGAACCACCTGCCAGACAGGCCAAAATCAACAGCTGGCTGTGCGAGAACCACCTGGGGGACAGTCCGGAATCACCTGCCAGCCATGGCGGAACCACCTCTCAGACGTACCAGAACCACGTGCCGGACAATCTGGAAACACGTACTGGACAGACTGGAACCACCTGCCGGCCACGCCTGAACCACCTGCCGAGCACGATGGAACCACCTGCCGGACACGCCAAAATCACCTGAATGCTACAACACAACCAGTTGGCGGACTCTCCGGGATGACCTGCAGGGCATGCTGGAACCACCTCTCAGACGCGCCAGAACCATGTGGCAGAGAGTCCGGAATCACCTGTTGGGCATGTGGAACCACCTCTGAGACGTACCAGAACCACCTGCCGGACACGCCAAAATCACCTGCCGGCTACGCCAGAACCACTTGGCGGACACTCTGGAATCACCTGCCGGGCATGCCAGCACAACCTCTCAGAAGTGCCAGAAGCATGTGCCGGACAGGCCAGAATCATCTCCCGGACAGACTGGAACCACAGGAAACACTCGCCGGAACCACCTGCTTGACTCACCGGTCCCACCTGCAGGACACACCAAAATCACCTGCCCGCTACACGAGAACGACTTGGGGCACAAGCCGGAATCACGTGAAGGGCATGCCGGCACAACCTCACAGACGTGCCGGAACCTCCTGCCGGACACCTCAGAACCACCTGCCTGACACACTGCAACCACCTGCCGGACACGCGGGAACCACCGGCTCGACCCGCCGGAACCACTGCCAGACATGCAAAATCACCAGCCGGCTACACCAGAACCACTTGGCAAACACTCCGGAATCACCTGCCGGGCATGCCGGAACCACCTCTCAGACATGCCAGAACCACGTGCCAATGACACCAGAAGCACCTGCCGAGCATGCCGGAACCACCTGCTCGACTCGCCAGAACCACCTGCCACTCATGCAAAAATCACCTGCCGGCTTCGCCACAACCAGTTGGTGAACACTTCCCCATCACCTGCCGGGCTTGCTGGAACCACCTGCCGGTCATGTCAAAATCACCTGCCAACTACGCCAGAACCACTTGTCGACACTGCGGAAACACCTGTCGGGCCGGTAGAACTACATCTCAGACGTGCCAGAACCTTGTGCGTGTGATGCCGGAACCACACCCCGAACAGACGGAGACCACCTGCCAGACCCGCCTGAACCACCTGCCGAGCAGGCCGGAGCCACCTGTTCGACTCACCGGAAGCACCTGCCAGACAGGCCAAAATCAACAGCTGGCTATGCGAGAACCATCTGGCGGACAGTCCGGAATCACCTGCCGGGCATGCAGGAACCACCTCTCAGATGTAACGGAACCACGATCCGGACACGCTGGAACCACGTCCTGGACAGACTGGAACCACCTGCCGAGCACTCCGGAACCACCTGCTGGACTCGCACGACCCACGTGCTGGACACGCCGAAATGAACTTTCGGCTACACCAGAACCACTTACCCGACACTCCAGAATCACCTGCCTGGCATGCCAGAACCACCTCTCACACGTTCCAGAAGCACGTGCCGGACATACCGGAACGACCTATCGGACAGAACGGAACCACCAGCCAGACACGCCGGAACCACCTGCTGAACACGCCACAGCCACCTGCTCGACTCGCCGGATCCACCGGCCGGACAGGCCAATATCAACTGCTGGCTATGCCAGAACCACCTGGGGGACAGTCCGGAATCACCTGCCAGCCATGGCGGAACCACCTGTCAGACGTACAAGAACCACGTGCCAGACAAGCTGGAAACACTTACTGGACAGACTGGAACCACCTGCCGGCCACGCCTGAACCACCTGCCGAGCACGATGGAACCACCTGCCGGACATGCTAAAATCACCTGCGGGCTACACCAGAACCACTTGGAGAACTCTCGGGGATGGCCTGCCGGGCATGCTGGAACCACCTCTCAGACGTACCAGAAGCAAGTGGCGGACACCCCAGCACCACCTTCCGGACAGACCGCAACCACCTGCCGGACAGGCCGGAACCACCGGCTCGACCCGCCGGAACCACCGCCGGACATGCAAAATCACCTGCTGGCTACGCCAGAACCACTTGCCGAACACTCCGGAATCACCTGCTGGGCATGCCGGAACCACCTCTCAGACATGCCAGAACCACGTGCCAATGACCCCGGAAGCACCTGCCGAGCACGCCGGAACCACCTGCTCGACTCGCCAGAACCACCTGCCGGACATGCCAAAAATCACCTGCCGGCTACGCCACAACCACTCGGCAGACACTCCGGTATCAGCTGCCGGGCATGCCGGAACCACCTCTCAGAGGTGCCAGAACCACATGCCGGAGAGACTGGAAGCAACTGCCGAACTCGCCGGAAACACCTGCTGGACATGGCGGAACCTCCTGTCTGACAGTCCAAAATCATATGCCGGCTATGCCAAAACCACTTGGTGGACACTCCAGAATCACCTGGAGGGCATGCCGGAACCACGTCATGGACAGTCTGCAAACACCTGCTGGACACGGCGGAACCACCTGCTCGACTCGCCAGAACCACCTGCCGGACACGCCAAAATCACCGGCCGGCTACGCCACAACCCGTTGGTGAACACTTCGGAATCACCTGCGGCGCTTACCGGAACCACCTGCCGGTCACGCCAAAATCACCTGCCGGCTACGCCAGAACCACTCGGCAGAGACTCCGGAACCACCTCCAGGGCAGACCGGAATCACCTGCCGGACACGCCGGGACCACCTGCTTGACTCGCCAGAAGCACCTGCCGGACACGCCAAAATCACCAGCCGGCTACTCCACAACCACTTGTCGGACACTCCAGAATCACCTGCCGGGCATGTTGGAACCACCTCTCAGAGGTGCCACAACAACATGCTGGAGACTGCGGAAGCACCTGCTGAGAATGCCGGAAGTTCCTGATCCACTCCACAGAACCACCTGCTGGACACGCCAAAATCACCTGCCGGCTACGCCACAACCAGTTGGTGAACACTTCGGAATCAACTGCCGGGCTTGCTGGAAGCACCTGCCGGTCACGCCAATATCACCTGCCAGCTACGCCAGAACCGCTTGGCGGACACTCCGGAAACACCTGTCGGGCCTGCCAGAACCACATCTCAGACGTGCCAGAACCATGTGCCCGAGATGCCGGAACCACACCCCGAACAGACTGAAACCACCTGCCAGACCCGCCTGAACCACCTGCCGAGCACACTGGAACCACCTGCTCGACTCGCCGGAACCACCTACCTGACACGCAAAAACCACCGGCCGGGTATGCCAGAACCACTTGGTGGTCACTCCGGAATCATCTCCCAGACATGCCAGAAGCAGCTCTCAGACACACCAGAACAACCTGCCGGAGACGCCAGAAGCACCTGCTGAGCATGCCTGAGCCACCTGCTCGACTCGCAAGAAACACCTGCCAGACACGCCAAAATCACCTGCCTGCTACACCAGAAGCACTTGGCAGACAAGCTGGAATCACGTGAAGGGCATGCCGTCACAATCTCTCAGACGTGCCAGAACCTCGTGCCGGACACCCCAGAACACCCTGCCGGACAGACCGGAACCACCTGCCGGACACGCCGGAACCACCGGCGCGACTCGCCGGAACCACCCCCGGACATGCAAAATCACCTGCCGGCTACGCCAGAAACACTTGGCGAACACACCGGAATCACCTGCCGGGCATGTCGGAAGCACCTCTCAGACATGTCAGAACCACGTGCCAAGGACACCGGAAGCACCTGCCGAGCATGCCGGAACCACCTGCTCGACTCGCCAGAACCACCTGCCGCACACGCCAAAATCACCTGCCAGGTATGCCAGAACCACTTTTTGGACACTCCGAAATCATCTGCCGGACATGCCAGAACCAGCTCTCAGACACACCAGAACCACATGCCGGACACGCCGGAAGCACCTGCTGAGCATGCCTGAGCCACCTGCTGGACTCGCAAGAAACACATGCCGGACACGCCAAAATCACCTGCCGAGTACGCCAGAACCACTTGGCGGACACTCCGGAATCACAGGTCGGGCATGCCGGAACCACCTCTCAGACTTGCCAGAACCATGTTCCGGACACGCCGGTACCACCTGCCGAGTATGCCGGAACCACCTGAGCCACTCCCGAGGACCACCTGCTGGACCGCCAAAATCACCTGCTGGCTACGCCAGAACCACTCGGCAGACACTCCGGAATAAGCTGCCGGGCATGCCGGAACCACCTCTTAGACATGCCAGAAGGACGTGTCGGACACGCCGGAAACACCTACCGGACAGACCGGAACCACCTGCCAGACATCCCGGAACCACCTGCCGAGCACGCCGGAGCCGCCTGCTCGATAGGCCGGAACCACCTGCCAGACAGGCCAAAATCAACAGCTGGCTATGCTAGAAACACCTGGCGGACAGTCCAAAATCACCTGCCTTGCATGTAGGAACCACCTCTCAGACGTAACAGAACCACGTTCCGGACACGCTGGAACCACATCCTGGACAGACTGGAACCACCTGCCGAGCTCGCCGGAACCACCTGCTCGACTGGCAGGACAATCGTGCCAGACACGCCAAAAGGAACTGCCGGCTACACCAGAACCACTTAACCGACACTCCAGAATCACCTGCCTGGCATGCCAGAACCACCTCTCAGACGTGCCAGAAGCACGTGCCGGAGAGACTGGAAGCAACTGCCGAACTCGCCGGAAACACCTGCTGGACATGCCGGAACCTCCTGTCTGACAGTCCAAAATCATATGCCGGCTATGCCAAAACCACTTGGTGGACACTCCAGAATCACCTGGAGGGCATGCCGGAACCACGTCATGGACAGACTGCAAACACCTGCTGGACACGGCGGAACCACCTGCTCGACTCGCCAGAACCACCTGCCGGACACGCCAAAATCACCGGCCGGCTACGCCACAACCCGTTGGTGAACACTTCGGAATCACCTGCGGCGCTTACCGGAACCACCTGCCGGTCACGCCAAAATCACCTGCCGGCTACGCCAGAACCACTCGGCAGAGACTCCAGAACCACCTCCAGGGCAGACCGGAATCACCTGCCGGACACGCCGGGACCACCTGCTTGACTCGCCAGAAGCACCTGCCGGACACGCCAAAATCACCAGCCGGCTACTCCACAACCACTTGTCGGACACTCCAGAATCACCTGCCGGGCATGTTGGAACCACCTCTCAGAGGTGCCACAACAACATGCTGGAGACTGCGGAAGCACCTGCTGAGAAGGCCGGAAGTTCCTGATCCACTCCACAGAACCACCTGCTGGACACGCCAAAATCACCTGCCGGCTACGCCACAACCAGTTGGTGAACACTTCGGAATCAACTGCCGGGCTTGCTGGAAGCACCTGCCGGTCACGCCAATATCACCTGCCAGCTACGCCAGAACCGCTTGGCGGACACTCCGGAAACACCTGTCGGGCCTGCCAGAACCACATCTCAGACGTGCCAGAACCATGTGCCCGAGATGCCGGAACCACACCCCGAACAGACTGAAACCACCTGCCAGACCCGCCTGAACCACCTGCCGAGCACACTGGAACCACCTGCTCGACTCGCCGGAACCACCTACCTGACACGCAAAAACCACCGGCCGGGTATGCCAGAACCACTTGGTGGTCACTCCGGAATCATCTCCCAGACATGCCAGAAGCAGCTCTCAGACACACCAGAACAACCTGCCGGAGACGCCAGAAGCACCTGCTGAGCATGCCTGAGCCACCTGCTCGACTCGCAAGAAACACCTGCCAGACACGCCAAAATCACCTGCCTGCTACACCAGAAGCACTTGGCAGACAAGCCGGAATCACGTGAAGGGCATGCCGTCACAATCTCTCAGACGTGCCAGAACCTCGTGCCGGACACCCCAGAACACCCTGCCGGACAGACCGGAACCACCTGCCGGACACGCCGGAACCACCGGCGCGACTCGCCGGAACCACCCCCGGACATGCAAAATCACCTGCCGGCTACGCCAGAAACACTTGGCGAACACACCGGAATCACCTGCCGGGCATGTCGGAAGCACCTCTCAGACATGTCAGAACCACGTGCCAAGGACACCGGAAGCACCTGCCGAGCATGCCGGAACCACCTGCTCGACTCGCCAGAACCACCTGCCGCACACGCCAAAATCACCTGCCAGGTATGCCAGAACCACTTTTTGGACACTCCGAAATCATCTGCCGGACATGCCAGAACCAGCTCTCAGACACACCAGAACCACATGCCGGACACGCCGGAAGCACCTGCTGAGCATGCCTGAGCCACCTGCTGGACTCGCAAGAAACACATGCCGGACACGCCAAAATCACCTGCCGAGTACGCCAGAACCACTTGGCGGACACTCCGGAATCACAGGTCGGGCATGCCGGAACCACCTCTCAGACTTGCCAGAACCATGTTCCGGACACGCCGGTACCACCTGCCGAGTATGCCGGAACCACCTGAGCCACTCCCGAGGACCACCTGCTGGACCGCCAAAATCACCTGCTGGCTACGCCAGAACCACTCGGCAGACACTCCGGAATAAGCTGCCGGGCATGCCGGAACCACCTCTTAGACATGCCAGAAGGACGTGTCGGACACGCCGGAAACACCTACCGGACAGACCGGAACCACCTGCCAGACATCCCGGAACCACCTGCCGAGCACGCCGGAGCCGCCTGCTCGATAGGCCGGAACCACCTGCCAGACAGGCCAAAATCAACAGCTGGCTATGCTAGAAACACCTGGCGGACAGTCCAAAATCACCTGCCTTGCATGTAGGAACCACCTCTCAGACGTAACAGAACCACGTTCCGGACACGCTGGAACCACATCCTGGACAGACTGGAACCACCTGCCGAGCTCGCCGGAACCACCTGCTCGACTGGCAGGACAATCGTGCCAGACACGCCAAAAGGAACTGCCGGCTACACCAGAACCACTTAACCGACACTCCAGAATCACCTGCCTGGCATGCCAGAACCACCTCTCAGACGTGCCAGAAGCACGTGCCGGAGAGACTGGAAGCAACTGCCGAACTCGCCGGAAACACCTGCTGGACATGCCGGAACCTCCTGTCTGACAGTCCAAAATCATATGCCGGCTATGCCAAAACCACTTGGTGGACACTCCAGAATCACCTGGAGGGCATGCCGGAACCACGTCATGGACAGACTGCAAACACCTGCTGGACACGGCGGAACCACCTGCTCGACTCGCCAGAACCACCTGCCGGACACGCCAAAATCACCGGCCGGCTACGCCACAACCCGTTGGTGAACACTTCGGAATCACCTGCGGCGCTTACCGGAACCACCTGCCGGTCACGCCAAAATCACCTGCCGGCTACGCCAGAACCACTCGGCAGAGACTCCAGAACCACCTCCAGGGCAGACCGGAATCACCTGCCGGACACGCCGGGACCACCTGCTTGACTCGCCAGAAGCACCTGCCGGACACGCCAAAATCACCAGCCGGCTACTCCACAACCACTTGTCGGACACTCCAGAATCACCTGCCGGGCATGTTGGAACCACCTCTCAGAGGTGCCACAACAACATGCTGGAGACTGCGGAAGCACCTGCTGAGAATGCCGGAAGTTCCTGATCCACTCCACAGAACCACCTGCTGGACACGCCAAAATCACCTGCCGGCTACGCCACAACCAGTTGGTGAACACTTCGGAATCAACTGCCGGGCTTGCTGGAAGCACCTGCCGGTCACGCCAATATCACCTGCCAGCTACGCCAGAACCGCTTGGCGGACACTCCGGAAACACCTGTCGGGCCTGCCAGAACCACATCTCAGACGTGCCAGAACCATGTGCCCGAGATGCCGGAACCACACCCCGAACAGACTGAAACCACCTGCCAGACCCGCCTGAACCACCTGCCGAGCACACTGGAACCACCTGCTCGACTCGCCGGAACCACCTACCTGACACGCAAAAACCACCGGCCGGGTATGCCAGAACCACTTGGTGGTCACTCCGGAATCATCTCCCAGACATGCCAGAAGCAGCTCTCAGACACACCAGAACAACCTGCCGGAGACGCCAGAAGCACCTGCTGAGCATGCCTGAGCCACCTGCTCGACTCGCAAGAAACACCTGCCAGACACGCCAAAATCACCTGCCTGCTACACCAGAAGCACTTGGCAGACAAGCTGGAATCACGTGAAGGGCATGCCGTCACAATCTCTCAGACGTGCCAGAACCTCGTGCCGGACACCCCAGAACACCCTGCCGGACAGACCGGAACCACCTGCCGGACACGCCGGAACCACCGGCGCGACTCGCCGGAACCACCCCCGGACATGCAAAATCACCTGCCGGCTACGCCAGAAACACTTGGCGAACACACCGGAATCACCTGCCGGGCATGTCGGAAGCACCTCTCAGACATGTCAGAACCACGTGCCAAGGACACCGGAAGCACCTGCCGAGCATGCCGGAACCACCTGCTCGACTCGCCAGAACCACCTGCCGCACATGCCAAAATCACCTGCCAGGTATGCCAGAACCACTTTGTGGACACTCCGAAATCATCTGCCGGACATGCCAGAACCAGCTCTCAGACAGACCAGAACCACATGCCGGACACGCCGGAAGCACCTGCTGAGCATGCCTGAGCCACCTGCTCGACTCGCAAGAAACACATGCCGGACACGCCAAAATCACCTGCCGAGTACGCCAGAACCACTTGGCGGACACTCCGGAATCACAGGTCGGGCATGCCGGAACCACCTCTCAGACTTGCCAGAACCATGTTCCGGACACGCCGGTACCACCTGCCGAGGATGCCGGAACCACCTGATCCACTCCCGAGGACCACCTGCTGGACCGCCAAAGTCACCTGCTGGCTACGCCAGAACCACTCGGCAGACACTCTGGAATAAGCTGCCGGGCATGCCGGAACCACCTCTTAGACATGCCAGAAGGACGTGTCGGACACGCCGGAAACACCTACCAGACAGACCGGAACCACCTGCCAGACATCCCGGAACCACCTGCCGAGCACGCCGGAGCCGCCTGCTCGATAGGCCGGAACCACCTGCCAGACAGGCCAAAATCAACAGCTGGCTATGCTAGAAACACCTGGCGGACAGTCCAAAATCACCTGCCTGGCATGTAGGAACCACCTCTCAGACGTAACAGAACCACGTTCCGGACACGCTGGAACCACATCCTGGACAGACTGGAACCACCTGCCGAGCTCGCCGGAACCACCTGCTCGACTGGCAGGACAATCGTGCCAGACACGCCAAAAGGAACTGCCGGCTACACCAGAACCACTTAACCGACACTCCAGAATCACCTGCCTGGCATGCCAGAACCACCTCTCAGACGTGCCAGAAGCACGTGCCGGACATGCCGGAACGACCTACGGGACAGACCGGAACCACCTGCCTGACATTCCCGAACCACCTGCCGAGCACGCCAGAGCCACCTGCTCCCCTTGCCGGAACCACCTGCCAGACAGGCCAAAATCAACAGCTGGCTGTGCGAGAACCACCTGGGGGACAGTCCGGAATCACCTGCCAGCCATGGCGGAACCACCTCTCAGACGTACCAGAACCACGTGCCGGACAATCTGGAAACACGTACTGGACAGACTGGAACCACCTGCCGGCCACGCCTGAACCACCTGCCGAGCACGACGGAACCACCTGCCGGACACGCCAAAATCACCTGCGGGCTACTCCACAACCACTTGGAGGACTCTCCGGGATGACCTGCCGGGCATGCTGGAACCACCTCTCAGACGTACCAGAAGCACGTGGCGGACACCCCAGCACCACCTGCCGTACAGACCACAACCACCTGCCGGACAGGCCGGAACCACCGGCTCGACCCACCGGAACCACCGCCGGACATGCAAAATCACCTGCCGGCTATGCCAGAACCACTTGGCGAACACTCCGGAATCACCTGCCGGGCATGCCGGAACCACCTCTCAGACATGCCAGAACCACGTGCCAATGACCCCGGAAGCACCTGCCGAGCACGCCGGAACCACCTGCTCGAATCGCCAGAACCACCTGCCGGACACGCCAAAATCACCCTCGGCTACGCCACAACCACTCGGCAGACATTCCGGTATCAGCTGCCGGGCATGCCGGAACCACCTCTCAGAGGTGCCAGAACCACATGCCGGAGAGACTGGAAGCAACTGCCGAACTCGCCGGAAACACCTGCTGGACATGCCGGAACCTCCTGTCTGACAGTCCAAAATCATATGCCGGCTATGCCAAAACCACTTGGTGGACACTCCAGAATCACCTGGAGGGCATGCCGGAACCACGTCATGGACAGACTGCAAACACCTGCTGGACACGGCGGAACCACCTGCTCGACTCGCCAGAACCACCTGCCGGACACGCCAAAATCACTGGCCGGCTACGCCACAACCCGTTGGTGAACACTTCGGAATCACCTGCGGCGCTTACCGGAACCACCTGCCGGTCACGCCAAAATCACCTGCCGGCTACGCCAGAACCACTCGGCAGAGACTCCGGAACCACCTCCAGGGCAGACCGGAATCACCTGCCGGACACGCCGGGACCACCTGCTTGACTCGCCAGAAGCACCTGCCGGACACGCCAAAATCACCAGCCGGCTACTCCACAACCACTTGTCGGACACTCCAGAATCACCTGCCGGGCATGTTGGAACCACCTCTCAGAGGTGCCACAACAACATGCTGGAGACTGCGGAAGCACCTGCTGAGAATGCCGGAAGTTCCTGATCCACTCCACAGAACCACCTGCTGGACACGCCAAAATCACCTGCCGGCTACGCCACAACCAGTTGGTGAACACTTCGGAATCAACTGCCGGGCTTGCTGGAAGCACCTGCCGGTCACGCCAATATCACCTGCCAGCTACGCCAGAACCGCTTGGCGGACACTCCGGAAACACCTGTCGGGCCTGCCAGAACCACATCTCAGACGTGCCAGAACCATGTGCCCGAGATGCCGGAACCACACCCCGAACAGACTGAAACCACCTGCCAGACCCGCCTGAACCACCTGCCGAGCACACTGGAACCACCTGCTCGACTCGCCGGAACCACCTACCTGACACGCAAAAACCACCGGCCGGGTATGCCAGAACCACTTGGTGGTCACTCCGGAATCATCTCCCAGACATGCCAGAAGCAGCTCTCAGACACACCAGAACAACCTGCCGGAGACGCCAGAAGCACCTGCTGAGCATGCCTGAGCCACCTGCTCGACTCGCAAGAAACACCTGCCAGACACGCCAAAATCACCTGCCTGCTACACCAGAAGCACTTGGCAGACAAGCTGGAATCACGTGAAGGGCATGCCGTCACAATCTCTCAGACGTGCCAGAACCTCGTGCCGGACACCCCAGAACACCCTGCCGGACAGACCGGAACCACCTGCCGGACACGCCGGAACCACCGGCGCGACTCGCCGGAACCACCCCCGGACATGCAAAATCACCTGCCGGCTACGCCAGAAACACTTGGCGAACACACCGGAATCACCTGCCGGGCATGTCGGAAGCACCTCTCAGACATGTCAGAACCACGTGCCAAGGACACCGGAAGCACCTGCCGAGCATGCCGGAACCACCTGCTCGACTCGCCAGAACCACCTGCCGCACATGCCAAAATCACCTGCCAGGTATGCCAGAACCACTTTGTGGACACTCCGAAATCATCTGCCGGACATGCCAGAACCAGCTCTCAGACAGACCAGAACCACATGCCGGACACGCCGGAAGCACCTGCTGAGCATGCCTGAGCCACCTGCTCGACTCGCAAGAAACACATGCCGGACACGCCAAAATCACCTGCCGAGTACGCCAGAACCACTTGGCGGACACTCCGGAATCACAGGTCGGGCATGCCGGAACCACCTCTCAGACTTGCCAGAACCATGTTCCGGACACGCCGGTACCACCTGCCGAGGATGCCGGAACCACCTGATCCACTCCCGAGGACCACCTGCTGGACCGCCAAAGTCACCTGCTGGCTACGCCAGAACCACTCGGCAGACACTCTGGAATAAGCTGCCGGGCATGCCGGAACCACCTCTTAGACATGCCAGAAGGACGTGTCGGACACGCCGGAAACACCTACCAGACAGACCGGAACCACCTGCCAGACATCCCGGAACCACCTGCCGAGCACGCCGGAGCCGCCTGCTCGATAGGCCGGAACCACCTGCCAGACAGGCCAAAATCAACAGCTGGCTATGCTAGAAACACCTGGCGGACAGTCCAAAATCACCTGCCTGGCATGTAGGAACCACCTCTCAGACGTAACAGAACCACGTTCCGGACACGCTGGAACCACATCCTGGACAGACTGGAACCACCTGCCGAGCTCGCCGGAACCACCTGCTCGACTGGCAGGACAATCGTGCCAGACACGCCAAAAGGAACTGCCGGCTACACCAGAACCACTTAACCGACACTCCAGAATCACCTGCCTGGCATGCCAGAACCACCTCTCAGACGTGCCAGAAGCACGTGCCGGACATGCCGGAACGACCTACGGGACAGACCGGAACCACCTGCCTGACATTCCCGAACCACCTGCCGAGCACGCCAGAGCCACCTGCTCCCCTTGCCGGAACCACCTGCCAGACAGGCCAAAATCAACAGCTGGCTGTGCGAGAACCACCTGGGGGACAGTCCGGAATCACCTGCCAGCCATGGCGGAACCACCTCTCAGACGTACCAGAACCACGTGCCGGACAATCTGGAAACACGTACTGGACAGACTGGAACCACCTGCCGGCCACGCCTGAACCACCTGCCGAGCACGACGGAACCACCTGCCGGACACGCCAAAATCACCTGCGGGCTACTCCACAACCACTTGGAGGACTCTCCGGGATGACCTGCCGGGCATGCTGGAACCACCTCTCAGACGTACCAGAAGCACGTGGCGGACACCCCAGCACCACCTGCCGTACAGACCACAACCACCTGCCGGACAGGCCGGAACCACCGGCTCGACCCACCGGAACCACCGCCGGACATGCAAAATCACCTGCCGGCTATGCCAGAACCACTTGGCGAACACTCCGGAATCACCTGCCGGGCATGCCGGAACCACCTCTCAGACATGCCAGAACCACGTGCCAATGACCCCGGAAGCACCTGCCGAGCACGCCGGAACCACCTGCTCGAATCGCCAGAACCACCTGCCGGACACGCCAAAATCACCCTCGGCTACGCCACAACCACTCGGCAGACATTCCGGTATCAGCTGCCGGGCATGCCGGAACCACCTCTCAGAGGTGCCAGAACCACATGCCGGAGAGACTGGAAGCAACTGCCGAACTCGCCGGAAACACCTGCTGGACATGCCGGAACCTCCTGTCTGACAGTCCAAAATCATATGCCGGCTATGCCAAAACCACTTGGTGGACACTCCAGAATCACCTGGAGGGCATGCCGGAACCACGTCATGGACAGACTGCAAACACCTGCTGGACACGGCGGAACCACCTGCTCGACTCGCCAGAACCACCTGCCGGACACGCCAAAATCACTGGCCGGCTACGCCACAACCCGTTGGTGAACACTTCGGAATCACCTGCGGCGCTTACCGGAACCACCTGCCGGTCACGCCAAAATCACCTGCCGGCTACGCCAGAACCACTCGGCAGAGACTCCGGAACCACCTCCAGGGCAGACCGGAATCACCTGCCGGACACGCCGGGACCACCTGCTTGACTCGCCAGAAGCACCTGCCGGACACGCCAAAATCACCAGCCGGCTACTCCACAACCACTTGTCGGACACTCCAGAATCACCTGCCGGGCATGTTGGAACCACCTCTCAGAGGTGCCACAACAACATGCTGGAGACTGCGGAAGCACCTGCTGAGAATGCCGGAAGTTCCTGATCCACTCCACAGAACCACCTGCTGGACACGCCAAAATCACCTGCCGGCTACGCCACAACCAGTTGGTGAACACTTCGGAATCAACTGCCGGGCTTGCTGGAAGCACCTGCCGGTCACGCCAATATCACCTGCCAGCTACGCCAGAACCGCTTGGCGGACACTCCGGAAACACCTGTCGGGCCTGCCAGAACCACATCTCAGACGTGCCAGAACCATGTGCCCGAGATGCCGGAACCACACCCCGAACAGACTGAAACCACCTGCCAGACCCGCCTGAACCACCTGCCGAGCACACTGGAACCACCTGCTCGACTCGCCGGAACCACCTACCTGACACGCAAAAACCACCGGCCGGGTATGCCAGAACCACTTGGTGGTCACTCCGGAATCATCTCCCAGACATGCCAGAAGCAGCTCTCAGACACACCAGAACAACCTGCCGGAGACGCCAGAAGCACCTGCTGAGCATGCCTGAGCCACCTGCTCGACTCGCAAGAAACACCTGCCAGACACGCCAAAATCACCTGCCTGCTACACCAGAAGCACTTGGCAGACAAGCTGGAATCACGTGAAGGGCATGCCGTCACAATCTCTCAGACGTGCCAGAACCTCGTGCCGGACACCCCAGAACACCCTGCCGGACAGACCGGAACCACCTGCCGGACACGCCGGAACCACCGGCGCGACTCGCCGGAACCACCCCCGGACATGCAAAATCACCTGCCGGCTACGCCAGAAACACTTGGCGAACACACCGGAATCACCTGCCGGGCATGTCGGAAGCACCTCTCAGACATGTCAGAACCACGTGCCAAGGACACCGGAAGCACCTGCCGAGCATGCCGGAACCACCTGCTCGACTCGCCAGAACCACCTGCCGCACACGCCAAAATCACCTGCCAGGTATGCCAGAACCACTTTTTGGACACTCCGAAATCATCTGCCGGACATGCCAGAACCAGCTCTCAGACACACCAGAACCACATGCCGGACACGCCGGAAGCACCTGCTGAGCATGCCTGAGCCACCTGCTGGACTCGCAAGAAACACATGCCGGACACGCCAAAATCACCTGCCGAGTACGCCAGAACCACTTGGCGGACACTCCGGAATCACAGGTCGGGCATGCCGGAACCACCTCTCAGACTTGCCAGAACCATGTTCCGGACACGCCGGTACCACCTGCCGAGTATGCCGGAACCACCTGAGCCACTCCCGAGGACCACCTGCTGGACCGCCAAAATCACCTGCTGGCTACGCCAGAACCACTCGGCAGACACTCCGGAATAAGCTGCCGGGCATGCCGGAACCACCTCTTAGACATGCCAGAAGGACGTGTCGGACACGCCGGAAACACCTACCGGACAGACCGGAACCACCTGCCAGACATCCCGGAACCACCTGCCGAGCACGCCGGAGCCGCCTGCTCGATAGGCCGGAACCACCTGCCAGACAGGCCAAAATCAACAGCTGGCTATGCTAGAAACACCTGGCGGACAGTCCAAAATCACCTGCCTTGCATGTAGGAACCACCTCTCAGACGTAACAGAACCACGTTCCGGACACGCTGGAACCACATCCTGGACAGACTGGAACCACCTGCCGAGCTCGCCGGAACCACCTGCTCGACTGGCAGGACAATCGTGCCAGACACGCCAAAAGGAACTGCCGGCTACACCAGAACCACTTAACCGACACTCCAGAATCACCTGCCTGGCATGCCAGAACCACCTCTCAGACGTGCCAGAAGCACGTGCCGGAGAGACTGGAAGCAACTGCCGAACTCGCCGGAAACACCTGCTGGACATGCCGGAACCTCCTGTCTGACAGTCCAAAATCATATGCCGGCTATGCCAAAACCACTTGGTGGACACTCCAGAATCACCTGGAGGGCATGCCGGAACCACGTCATGGACAGACTGCAAACACCTGCTGGACACGGCGGAACCACCTGCTCGACTCGCCAGAACCACCTGCCGGACACGCCAAAATCACCGGCCGGCTACGCCACAACCCGTTGGTGAACACTTCGGAATCACCTGCGGCGCTTACCGGAACCACCTGCCGGTCACGCCAAAATCACCTGCCGGCTACGCCAGAACCACTCGGCAGAGACTCCAGAACCACCTCCAGGGCAGACCGGAATCACCTGCCGGACACGCCGGGACCACCTGCTTGACTCGCCAGAAGCACCTGCCGGACACGCCAAAATCACCAGCCGGCTACTCCACAACCACTTGTCGGACACTCCAGAATCACCTGCCGGGCATGTTGGAACCACCTCTCAGAGGTGCCACAACAACATGCTGGAGACTGCGGAAGCACCTGCTGAGAATGCCGGAAGTTCCTGATCCACTCCACAGAACCACCTGCTGGACACGCCAAAATCACCTGCCGGCTACGCCACAACCAGTTGGTGAACACTTCGGAATCAACTGCCGGGCTTGCTGGAAGCACCTGCCGGTCACGCCAATATCACCTGCCAGCTACGCCAGAACCGCTTGGCGGACACTCCGGAAACACCTGTCGGGCCTGCCAGAACCACATCTCAGACGTGCCAGAACCATGTGCCCGAGATGCCGGAACCACACCCCGAACAGACTGAAACCACCTGCCAGACCCGCCTGAACCACCTGCCGAGCACACTGGAACCACCTGCTCGACTCGCCGGAACCACCTACCTGACACGCAAAAACCACCGGCCGGGTATGCCAGAACCACTTGGTGGTCACTCCGGAATCATCTCCCAGACATGCCAGAAGCAGCTCTCAGACACACCAGAACAACCTGCCGGAGACGCCAGAAGCACCTGCTGAGCATGCCTGAGCCACCTGCTCGACTCGCAAGAAACACCTGCCAGACACGCCAAAATCACCTGCCTGCTACACCAGAAGCACTTGGCAGACAAGCTGGAATCACGTGAAGGGCATGCCGTCACAATCTCTCAGACGTGCCAGAACCTCGTGCCGGACACCCCAGAACACCCTGCCGGACAGACCGGAACCACCTGCCGGACACGCCGGAACCACCGGCGCGACTCGCCGGAACCACCCCCGGACATGCAAAATCACCTGCCGGCTACGCCAGAAACACTTGGCGAACACACCGGAATCACCTGCCGGGCATGTCGGAAGCACCTCTCAGACATGTCAGAACCACGTGCCAAGGACACCGGAAGCACCTGCCGAGCATGCCGGAACCACCTGCTCGACTCGCCAGAACCACCTGCCGCACATGCCAAAATCACCTGCCAGGTATGCCAGAACCACTTTGTGGACACTCCGAAATCATCTGCCGGACATGCCAGAACCAGCTCTCAGACAGACCAGAACCACATGCCGGACACGCCGGAAGCACCTGCTGAGCATGCCTGAGCCACCTGCTCGACTCGCAAGAAACACATGCCGGACACGCCAAAATCACCTGCCGAGTACGCCAGAACCACTTGGCGGACACTCCGGAATCACAGGTCGGGCATGCCGGAACCACCTCTCAGACTTGCCAGAACCATGTTCCGGACACGCCGGTACCACCTGCCGAGGATGCCGGAACCACCTGATCCACTCCCGAGGACCACCTGCTGGACCGCCAAAGTCACCTGCTGGCTACGCCAGAACCACTCGGCAGACACTCTGGAATAAGCTGCCGGGCATGCCGGAACCACCTCTTAGACATGCCAGAAGGACGTGTCGGACACGCCGGAAACACCTACCAGACAGACCGGAACCACCTGCCAGACATCCCGGAACCACCTGCCGAGCACGCCGGAGCCGCCTGCTCGATAGGCCGGAACCACCTGCCAGACAGGCCAAAATCAACAGCTGGCTATGCTAGAAACACCTGGCGGACAGTCCAAAATCACCTGCCTGGCATGTAGGAACCACCTCTCAGACGTAACAGAACCACGTTCCGGACACGCTGGAACCACATCCTGGACAGACTGGAACCACCTGCCGAGCTCGCCGGAACCACCTGCTCGACTGGCAGGACAATCGTGCCAGACACGCCAAAAGGAACTGCCGGCTACACCAGAACCACTTAACCGACACTCCAGAATCACCTGCCTGGCATGCCAGAACCACCTCTCAGACGTGCCAGAAGCACGTGCCGGACATGCCGGAACGACCTACGGGACAGACCGGAACCACCTGCCTGACATTCCCGAACCACCTGCCGAGCACGCCAGAGCCACCTGCTCCCCTTGCCGGAACCACCTGCCAGACAGGCCAAAATCAACAGCTGGCTGTGCGAGAACCACCTGGGGGACAGTCCGGAATCACCTGCCAGCCATGGCGGAACCACCTCTCAGACGTACCAGAACCACGTGCCGGACAATCTGGAAACACGTACTGGACAGACTGGAACCACCTGCCGGCCACGCCTGAACCACCTGCCGAGCACGACGGAACCACCTGCCGGACACGCCAAAATCACCTGCGGGCTACTCCACAACCACTTGGAGGACTCTCCGGGATGACCTGCCGGGCATGCTGGAACCACCTCTCAGACGTACCAGAAGCACGTGGCGGACACCCCAGCACCACCTGCCGTACAGACCACAACCACCTGCCGGACAGGCCGGAACCACCGGCTCGACCCACCGGAACCACCGCCGGACATGCAAAATCACCTGCCGGCTATGCCAGAACCACTTGGCGAACACTCCGGAATCACCTGCCGGGCATGCCGGAACCACCTCTCAGACATGCCAGAACCACGTGCCAATGACCCCGGAAGCACCTGCCGAGCACGCCGGAACCACCTGCTCGAATCGCCAGAACCACCTGCCGGACACGCCAAAATCACCCTCGGCTACGCCACAACCACTCGGCAGACATTCCGGTATCAGCTGCCGGGCATGCCGGAACCACCTCTCAGAGGTGCCAGAACCACATGCCGGAGAGACTGGAAGCAACTGCCGAACTCGCCGGAAACACCTGCTGGACATGCCGGAACCTCCTGTCTGACAGTCCAAAATCATATGCCGGCTATGCCAAAACCACTTGGTGGACACTCCAGAATCACCTGGAGGGCATGCCGGAACCACGTCATGGACAGACTGCAAACACCTGCTGGACACGGCGGAACCACCTGCTCGACTCGCCAGAACCACCTGCCGGACACGCCAAAATCACTGGCCGGCTACGCCACAACCTGTTGGTGAACACTTCGGAATCACCTGCGGCGCTTACCGGAACCACCTGCCGGTCACGCCAAAATCACCTGCCGGCTACGCCAGAACCACTCGGCAGAGACTCCGGAACCACCTCCAGGGCAGACCGGAATCACCTGCCGGACACGCCGGGACCACCTGCTTGACTCGCCAGAAGCACCTGCCGGACACGCCAAAATCACCAGCCGGCTACTCCACAACCACTTGTCGGACACTCCAGAATCACCTGCCGGGCATGTTGGAACCACCTCTCAGAGGTGCCACAACAACATGCTGGAGACTGCGGAAGCACCTGCTGAGAATGCCGGAAGTTCCTGATCCACTCCACAGAACCACCTGCTGGACACGCCAAAATCACCTGCTGGCTACGCCACAACCAGTTTGTGAATGCTTCGGAATCAACTGCCGGGCTTGCTGGAAGCACCTGCCGGTCACGCCAATATCACCTGCCAGCTACGCCAGAACCGCTTGGCGGACACTCCGGAATCACCTGTCGGGCTTGCCAGAACCACATCTCAGACGTGCCAGAACCATGTGCCCGAGATGCCGGAACCACACCCCGAACAGACTGAAACCACCTGCCAGACCCGCCTGAACCACCTGCCGAGCACACTGGAACCACCTGCTCGACTCGCCGGAACCACCTACCTGACACGCAAAAACCACCGGCCGGGTATGCCAGAACCACTTGGTGGTCACTCCGGAATCATCTGCCAGACATGCCAGAAGCAGCTCTCAGACACACCAGAACAACCTGCCGGAGACGCCAGAAGCACCTGCTGAGCATGCCTGAGCCACCTGCTCGACTCGCAAGAAACACCTGCCAGACACGCCAAAATCACCTGCCTGCTACACCAGAAGCACTTGGCAGACAAGCCGGAATCACGAGAAGGGCATGCCGTCACAATCTCTCAGACGTGCCAGAACCTCGTGCCGGACACCCCAGAACACCCTGCCGGACAGACCGGAACCACCTGCCGGACACGCCAGAACCACCGGCGCGACTCGCCGCAACCACCCCCGGACATGCAAAACCACCTGCCGGCTACGCCAGAAACACTTGGCGAACACACCGGAATCACCTGCCGGGCATGTCGGAAGCACCTCTCAGACATGTCAGAACCACGTGCCAAGGACACCGGAACCACCTGCCGAGCACGCCGGAACCACCTGCTCGACTCGCCAGAACCACCTGCCGCACACGCCAAAATCACCTGCCAGGTATGCCAGAACCACTTTGTGGACACTCCGAAATCATCTGCCGGACATGCCAGAACCAGCTCTCAGACACACCAGAACCACATGCCGGACACGCCGGAAACACCTACCGGACAGACCGGAACCACCTGCCAGACATCCCGGAACCACCTGCCGAGCACACCGGAGCCGCCTGCTCGATAGGCCGGAACCACCTGCCAGACAGGCCAAAATCAACAGCTGGCTATGCTAGAACCACCTGGCGGACAGTCCAAAATCACCTGCCTGGCATGCAGGAACCACCTCTCAGACGTAACAGAACCACGTTCCGGACACGCTGGAACCACATCCTGGACAGACTGGAACCACCTGCCGAGCTCGCCGGAACCACCTGCTCGACTGGCAGGACAATCGTGCCGGACACGCCAAAAGGAACTGCCGGCTACACCAGAACCACTTAACCGACACTCCAGAATCACCTGCCTGGCATGCCAGAACCACCTCTCAGACGTGCCAGAAGCACGTGCCGGACATGCCGGAACGACCTACGGGACAGACCGGAACCACCTGCCTGACATGCCGGAACCACCTGCCGAGCACGCCAGAGCCACCTGCTCCCCTTGCCGGAACCACCTGCCAGACAGGCCAAAATCAACAGCTGGCTGTGCGAGAACCACCTGGGGGACAGTCCGGAATCACCTGCCAGCCATGGCGGAACCACCTCTCAGACGTACCAGAACCACGTGCCGGACAATCTGGAAACACGTACTGGACAGACTGGAACCACCTGCCGGCCACGCCTGAACCACCTGACGAGCACGACAGAACCACCTGCCGGACACGCCAAAATCACCTGCGGGCTACTCCACAACCACTTGGCGGACTCTCCGGGATGACCTGCCGGGCATGCTGGAACCACCTCTCAGACGTGCCAGAACCATGTGGCAGAGAGTCCGGAATCACCTGTTGGGCATGTGGAACCACCTCTGAGACGTACAAGAACCACCTGCCGGACACGCCAAAATCACCTGCCGGCTACGCCAGAACCACTTGGCGGAGACTCTGGAATCACCTGCCGGGCATGCCAGCACAACCTCTCAGAAGTGCCAGAAGCACGTGCCGGACAGGCCGGAACCATCTCCCGGACAGATTGGAACCACAGGAAACACTCGCCGGAACCACCTGCTTGACTCACCGGTCCCACCTGCAGGACACACCAAAATCACCTGCCCGCTACACCAGAACCACTTGGGGCACAAGCCGGAATCACGTGAAGGGCATGCCGGCACAACCTCACAGACGTGCCAGAACCTCCTGCCGGACACCTCAGAACCACCTGCCAGACAGACTGCAACCACGTGCCGGACACGCGGGAACCACCGGCTCGACCCGCCGGAACCACTGCCAGACATGCAAAATCACCTGCCGGCTACACCAGAACCACATGGCAAACACTCCGGAATCACCTGCCGGGCATGCCGGAACCACCTCTCAGACATGCCAGAACCACGTGCCAATGACACCAGAAGCACCTGCCGAGCATGCCGGAACCACCTGCTCGACTCGCCAGAACCACCTGCCACTCATGCAAAAATCACCTGCCGGCTTCGCCACAACCAGTTGGTGAACACTTCCCCATCACCTGCCGGGCTTGCTGGAACCACCTGCCGGTCATGTCAAAATCACCTGCCAACTACGCCAGAACCACTTGTCGACACTGCGGAAACACCTGTCGGGCCGGCCAGAACTACATCTCAGACGTGCCAGAACCTTGTGCGTGTGATGCCGGAACCACACCCCGAACAGACGGAGACCACCTGCCAGACCCGCCTGAACCACCTGCCGAGCACGCCGGAGCCACCTGTTCGACTCACCGGATGCACCTGCCAGACAGGCCAAAATCAACAGCTGGCTATGCGAGAACCATCTGGCGGACAGTCCGGAATCACCTGCCGGGCATGCAGGAACCACCTCTCAGATGTAACGGAACCACGAGCCGGACACGCTGGAACCACGTCCTGGACAGACTGGAACCACCTGCCGAGCACTCCGGAACCACCTGCTCGACTCGCACGACCCACGTGCTGGACACGCCAAAATGAACTTTCGGCTACACCAGAACCACTTACCCGACACTCCAGAATCACCTGCCTGGCATGCCAGAACCACCTCTCACACGTTCCAGAAGCACGTGCCGGACATGCCGGAACGACCGATCGGACAGAACGGAACCACCTGCCAGACACGCCGGAACCACCTGCTGAACACGCCACAGCCACCTGCTCGACTCGCCGGATCCACCGGCCGGACAGGCCAATATCAACTGCTGGCTATGCCAGAACCACCTGGGGGACAGTCCGGAATCACCTGCCAGCCATGGCGAAACCACCTCTCACACGTACAAGAACCACGTGCCGGACAAGCTGGAAACACTTACTGGACAGACTGGAACCACCTGCCGGCCACGCCTGAACCACCTGCCGAGCACGATGGAACCACCTGCCGGACACGCCAAAATCACCTGCGGGGTACACCAGAACCACTTGGAGAACTCTCCGGGATGACCTGCCGGGCATGCTTGAACCACCTGACAGACGTACCAGAAGCACGTTGCTTACTCTCCAGCACCACCTGCCGGACAGACCGCAACCACCTGCCGGACACGCCAGAACCACCGGCTCGACCCGCCGGAACCACCGCCGGACATGCAAAATCACCTGCCGGCTACGCCAGAACCACTTGGCGGACACTCCGGAATCACAGGTCGGGCATGCTGGAACCACCTCTCAGACTTGCCAGAACCATGTTCCGGACACGCCGGTACCACCTGCCGAGTATGCCGGAACCACCTGATCCACTCCCGAGGACCACCTGCTGGACACGCCAAAATCACCTGCTGGCTACGCCAGAAACACTCGGCAGACGCTCCGGAATAAGCTGCCGGGCATGCCGGAACCACCTCTTAGACATGCCAGAAGGACGTGTCGGACACGCCGTAAACACCTACCGGACAGACCGGGACCACCTGCCAGACATCCCGGAACCACTTGCCGAGCACGCCGGAGCCGCCTGCTCGATAGGCCGGAACCACCTGCCAGACAGGCCAAAATCAACAGCTGGCTATGCTAGAACCACCTGGCGGACTGTCCAAAATCACCTGCCTGGCATGCAGGAACCACCTCTCAGACGTAACAGAACCACGTTCCGGACACGCTGGAACCACATCCTGGACAGACTGGAACCACCTGCCGAGCTCACCGGAACCACCTGCTCGACTGGCACGACAATCGTGCCAGACATGCCAAAAGGAACTGCCGGCTACACCAGAACCGCTTAACCGACACTCCAGAATCACCTGCCTGGCATGCCAGAACCACCTTTCAGACGTGCCAGAAGCACGTGCCGGACATGCCGGAACGACCTACGGGACAGACCGGAACCACCTGCCTGACATGCCGGAACCACCTGCCGAGCACGCCAGAGCCACCTGCTCCCCTTGCCGGAACCACCTGCCAGACAGGCCAAAATCAACAGCTGGCTGTGCGAGAACCACCTGGGGGACAGTCCGGAATCACCTGCCAGCCATGGCGGAACCACCTCTCAGACGTACCAGAACCACGTGCCGGACAATCTGGAAACACGTACTGGACAGACTGGAACCACCTGCCGGCCACGCCTGAACCACCTGCCGAGCACGATGGAACCACCTGCCGGACACGCCAAAATCACCTGAATGCTACAACACAACCAGTTGGCGGACTCTCCGGGATGACCTGCAGGGCATGCTGGAACCACCTCTCAGACGCGCCAGAACCATGTGGCAGAGAGTCCGGAATCACCTGTTGGGCATGTGGAACCACCTCTGAGACGTACCAGAACCACCTGCCGGACACGCCAAAATCACCTGCCGGCTACGCCAGAACCACTTGGCGGACACTCTGGAATCACCTGCCGGGCATGCCAGCACAACCTCTCAGAAGTGCCAGAAGCATGTGCCGGACAGGCCAGAATCATCTCCCGGACAGACTGGAACCACAGGAAACACTCGCCGGAACCACCTGCTTGACTCACCGGTCCCACCTGCAGGACACACCAAAATCACCTGCCCGCTACACGAGAACGACTTGGGGCACAAGCCGGAATCACGTGAAGGGCATGCCGGCACAACCTCACAGACGTGCCGGAACCTCCTGCCGGACACCTCAGAACCACCTGCCTGACACACTGCAACCACCTGCCGGACACGCGGGAACCACCGGCTCGACCCGCCGGAACCACTGCCAGACATGCAAAATCACCAGCCGGCTACACCAGAACCACTTGGCAAACACTCCGGAATCACCTGCCGGGCATGCCGGAACCACCTCTCAGACATGCCAGAACCACGTGCCAATGACACCAGAAGCACCTGCCGAGCATGCCGGAACCACCTGCTCGACTCGCCAGAACCACCTGCCACTCATGCAAAAATCACCTGCCGGCTTCGCCACAACCAGTTGGTGAACACTTCCCCATCACCTGCCGGGCTTGCTGGAACCACCTGCCGGTCATGTCAAAATCACCTGCCAACTACGCCAGAACCACTTGTCGACACTGCGGAAACACCTGTCGGGCCGGTAGAACTACATCTCAGACGTGCCAGAACCTTGTGCGTGTGATGCCGGAACCACACCCCGAACAGACGGAGACCACCTGCCAGACCCGCCTGAACCACCTGCCGAGCAGGCCGGAGCCACCTGTTCGACTCACCGGAAGCACCTGCCAGACAGGCCAAAATCAACAGCTGGCTATGCGAGAACCATCTGGCGGACAGTCCGGAATCACCTGCCGGGCATGCAGGAACCACCTCTCAGATGTAACGGAACCACGATCCGGACACGCTGGAACCACGTCCTGGACAGACTGGAACCACCTGCCGAGCACTCCGGAACCACCTGCTGGACTCGCACGACCCACGTGCTGGACACGCCGAAATGAACTTTCGGCTACACCAGAACCACTTACCCGACACTCCAGAATCACCTGCCTGGCATGCCAGAACCACCTCTCACACGTTCCAGAAGCACGTGCCGGACATACCGGAACGACCTATCGGACAGAACGGAACCACCAGCCAGACACGCCGGAACCACCTGCTGAACACGCCACAGCCACCTGCTCGACTCGCCGGATCCACCGGCCGGACAGGCCAATATCAACTGCTGGCTATGCCAGAACCACCTGGGGGACAGTCCGGAATCACCTGCCAGCCATGGCGGAACCACCTGTCAGACGTACAAGAACCACGTGCCAGACAAGCTGGAAACACTTACTGGACAGACTGGAACCACCTGCCGGCCACGCCTGAACCACCTGCCGAGCACGATGGAACCACCTGCCGGACATGCTAAAATCACCTGCGGGCTACACCAGAACCACTTGGAGAACTCTCGGGGATGGCCTGCCGGGCATGCTGGAACCACCTCTCAGACGTACCAGAAGCAAGTGGCGGACACCCCAGCACCACCTTCCGGACAGACCGCAACCACCTGCCGGACAGGCCGGAACCACCGGCTCGACCCGCCGGAACCACCGCCGGACATGCAAAATCACCTGCTGGCTACGCCAGAACCACTTGCCGAACACTCCGGAATCACCTGCTGGGCATGCCGGAACCACCTCTCAGACATGCCAGAACCACGTGCCAATGACCCCGGAAGCACCTGCCGAGCACGCCGGAACCACCTGCTCGACTCGCCAGAACCACCTGCCGGACATGCCAAAAATCACCTGCCGGCTACGCCACAACCACTCGGCAGACACTCCGGTATCAGCTGCCGGGCATGCCAGAACCACCTCTCAGAGGTGCCAGAACCACATGCCGGAGAGACTGGAAGCAACTGCCGAACTCGCCGGAAACACCTGCTGGACATGCTGGAACCACCTGCCTGACAGTCCAAAATCATATGCCGGCTATGCCAAAACCACTTGGTGGACACTCCAGAATCACCTGGAGGGCATGCCGGAACCACGTCATGGACAGACTGCAAACACCTGCCGGACACGCCAGAACCACCTTCTCGACTCGCCAGAACCACCTGCCGGACACGCCAAAATCACCTGCCGGCTACGCCACAAACAGTTGGTGAACGCTTCGGAATCACCTTCCGCGCTTGCCGGAACCACCTGCCGGTCACGCCAAAATCACCTGCCGGCTACACCAGAAGCACTCGGCAGAGACTCCGGAACCACCTCCAGGACAGACCGGAATCACCTGCTCGACTCGCCAGAACCACCTGCCAGTCATGCAAAAATCACCTGCCGGCTTCGCCACAACCAGTTGGTGAACACTTCCCCATCACCTGCCGGGCTTGCTGGAACCACCTGCCGGTCATGTCAAAATCACCTGCCAACTACGCCAGAACCACTTGTCGACACTGCGGAAACACCTGTCGGGCCGGCCAGAACTACATCTCAGACGTGCCAGAACCTTGTGCGTGTGATGCCGGAACCACACCCCGAACAGACGGAGACCACCTGCCAGACCCGCCTGAACCACCTGCCGAGCACGCCGGAGCCACCTGTACGACTCACCGGAAGCACCTGCCAGACAGGCCAAAATCAACAGCTGGCTATGCGAGAACCATCTGGCGGACAGTCCGGAATCACCTGCCGGGCATGCAGGAAACACCTCTCAGATGTAACGGAACCACGAACCGGACACGCTGGAACCATGTCCTGGACAGACTGGAACCACCTGTCGAGCACTCCGGAACCACCTGCTCGACTCGCACGACCCACGTGCTGGACACGCCAAAATGAACTTTCGGCTACACCAGAACCACTTACCCGACACTCCAGAATCACCTGCCTGGCATGCCAGAACCACCTCTCACACGTTCCAGAAGCACGTGCCGGACATGCCGGAACGACCTATCGGACAGAACGGAACCACCTGCCAGACACGCCGGAACCACCTGCTGAACACGCCACAGCCACCTGCTCGATTCGCCGGATCCACCGGCCGGACAGGCCAATATCAACTGCTGGCTATGCCAGAACCACCTGGGGGACAGTCCGGAATCACCTGCCAGCCATGGCGGAACCACCTCTCAGACGTACAAGAACCACGTGCCGGACAAGCTGGAAACACTTACTGGACAGCCTGGAACCACCTGCCGGCCAGGCCTGAACCACCTGCCGAGCACGATGGAACCACCTGCCGGACACGCCAAAATCACCTGCGGGCTACACCAGAACCACTTGGAGAACTCTCTGGGATGACCTGCTGGGCATGCCGGAACCACCTCTCAGACATGCCGGAACCACGTGCCAATGACCCCGGAAGCACCTGCCGAGCACGCCGGAACCACCTGCTCGACTCGCCAGAACCACCTGCCGGACACGCCAAAATCACCTGCCGGCTACGCCACAACCACTCGGCAGACACTCCGGTATCAGCTGCCGGGCATGCCGGAACCACCTCTCAGAGGTGCCAGAACCACATGCCGGAGAGACTGGAAGCAACTGCCGAACTCGCCGGAAACACCTGCTGGACATGGCGGAACCTCCTGTCTGACAGTCCAAAATCATATGCCGGCTATGCCAAAACCACTTGGTGGACACTCCAGAATCACCTGGAGGGCATGCCGGAACCACGTCATGGACAGACTGCAAACACCTGCTGGACACGGCGGAACCACCTGCTCGACTCGCCAGAACCACCTGCCGGACACGCCAAAATCACCGGCCGGCTACGCCACAACCCGTTGGTGAACACTTCGGAATCACCTGCGGCGCTTACCGGAACCACCTGCCGGTCACGCCAAAATCACCTGCCGGCTACGCCAGAACCACTCGGCAGAGACTCCGGAACCACCTCCAGGGCAGACCGGAATCACCTGCCGGACACGCCGGGACCACCTGCTTGACTCGCCAGAAGCACCTGCCGGACACGCCAAAATCACCAGCCGGCTACTCCACAACCACTTGTCGGACACTCCAGAATCACCTGCCGGGCATGTTGGAACCACCTCTCAGAGGTGCCACAACAACATGCTGGAGACTGCGGAAGCACCTGCTGAGAATGCCGGAAGTTCCTGATCCACTCCACAGAACCACCTGCTGGACACGCCAAAATCACCTGCCGGCTACGCCACAACCAGTTGGTGAACACTTCGGAATCAACTGCCGGGCTTGCTGGAAGCACCTGCCGGTCACGCCAATATCACCTGCCAGCTACGCCAGAACCGCTTGGCGGACACTCCGGAAACACCTGTCGGGCCTGCCAGAACCACATCTCAGACGTGCCAGAACCATGTGCCCGAGATGCCGGAACCACACCCCGAACAGACTGAAACCACCTGCCAGACCCGCCTGAACCACCTGCCGAGCACACTGGAACCACCTGCTCGACTCGCCGGAACCACCTACCTGACACGCAAAAACCACCGGCCGGGTATGCCAGAACCACTTGGTGGTCACTCCGGAATCATCTGCCAGACATGCCAGAAGCAGCTCTCAGACACACCAGAACAACCTGCCGGAGACGCCAGAAGCACCTGCTGAGCATGCCTGAGCCACCTGCTCGACTCGCAAGAAACACCTGCCAGACACGCCAAAATCACCTGCCTGCTACACCAGAAGCACTTGGCAGACAAGCTGGAATCACGTGAATGGCATGCCGTCACAATCTCTCAGACGTGCCAGAACCTCGTGCCGGACACCCCAGAACACCCTGCCGGACAGACCGGAACCACCTGCCGGACACGCCGGAACCACCGGCGCGACTCGCCGGAACCACCCCCGGACATGCAAAATCACCTGCCGGCTACGCCAGAAACACTTGGCGAACACACCGGAATCACCTGCCGGGCATGTCGGAAGCACCTCTCAGACATGTCAGAACCACGTGCCAAGGACACCGGAAGCACCTGCCGAGCATGCCGGAACCACCTGCTCGACTCGCCAGAACCACCTGCCGCACATGCCAAAATCACCTGCCAGGTATGCCAGAACCACTTTGTGGACACTCCGAAATCATCTGCCGGACATGCCAGAACCAGCTCTCAGACAGACCAGAACCACATGCCGGACACGCCGGAAGCACCTGCTGAGCATGCCTGAGCCACCTGCTCGACTCGCAAGAAACACATGCCGGACACGCCAAAATCACCTGCCGAGTACGCCAGAACCACTTGGCGGACACTCCGGAATCACAGGTCGGGCATGCCGGAACCACCTCTCAGACTTGCCAGAACCATGTTCCGGACACGCCGGTACCACCTGCCGAGGATGCCGGAACCACCTGATCCACTCCCGAGGACCACCTGCTGGACCGCCAAAGTCACCTGCTGGCTACGCCAGAACCACTCGGCAGACACTCTGGAATAAGCTGCCGGGCATGCCGGAACCACCTCTTAGACATGCCAGAAGGACGTGTCGGACACGCCGGAAACACCTACCAGACAGACCGGAACCACCTGCCAGACATCCCGGAACCACCTGCCGAGCACGCCGGAGCCGCCTGCTCGATAGGCCGGAACCACCTGCCAGACAGGCCAAAATCAACAGCTGGCTATGCTAGAAACACCTGGCGGACAGTCCAAAATCACCTGCCTGGCATGTAGGAACCACCTCTCAGACGTAACAGAACCACGTTCCGGACACGCTGGAACCACATCCTGGACAGACTGGAACCACCTGCCGAGCTCGCCGGAACCACCTGCTCGACTGGCAGGACAATCGTGCCAGACACGCCAAAAGGAACTGCCGGCTACACCAGAACCACTTAACCGACACTCCAGAATCACCTGCCTGGCATGCCAGAACCACCTCTCAGACGTGCCAGAAGCACGTGCCGGACATGCCGGAACGACCTACGGGACAGACCGGAACCACCTGCCTGACATTCCCGAACCACCTGCCGAGCACGCCAGAGCCACCTGCTCCCCTTGCCGGAACCACCTGCCAGACAGGCCAAAATCAACAGCTGGCTGTGCGAGAACCACCTGGGGGACAGTCCGGAATCACCTGCCAGCCATGGCGGAACCACCTCTCAGACGTACCAGAACCACGTGCCGGACAATCTGGAAACACGTACTGGACAGACTGGAACCACCTGCCGGCCACGCCTGAACCACCTGCCGAGCACGACGGAACCACCTGCCGGACACGCCAAAATCACCTGCGGGCTACTCCACAACCACTTGGAGGACTCTCCGGGATGACCTGCCGGGCATGCTGGAACCACCTCTCAGACGTACCAGAAGCACGTGGCGGACACCCCAGCACCACCTGCCGTACAGACCACAACCACCTGCCGGACAGGCCGGAACCACCGGCTCGACCCACCGGAACCACCGCCGGACATGCAAAATCACCTGCCGGCTATGCCAGAACCACTTGGCGAACACTCCGGAATCACCTGCCGGGCATGCCGGAACCACCTCTCAGACATGCCAGAACCACGTGCCAATGACCCCGGAAGCACCTGCCGAGCACGCCGGAACCACCTGCTCGAATCGCCAGAACCACCTGCCGGACACGCCAAAATCACCCTCGGCTACGCCACAACCACTCGGCAGACATTCCGGTATCAGCTGCCGGGCATGCCGGAACCACCTCTCAGAGGTGCCAGAACCACATGCCGGAGAGACTGGAAGCAACTGCCGAACTCGCCGGAAACACCTGCTGGACATGCCGGAACCTCCTGTCTGACAGTCCAAAATCATATGCCGGCTATGCCAAAACCACTTGGTGGACACTCCAGAATCACCTGGAGGGCATGCCGGAACCACGTCATGGACAGACTGCAAACACCTGCTGGACACGGCGGAACCACCTGCTCGACTCGCCAGAACCACCTGCCGGACACGCCAAAATCACTGGCCGGCTACGCCACAACCCGTTGGTGAACACTTCGGAATCACCTGCGGCGCTTACCGGAACCACCTGCCGGTCACGCCAAAATCACCTGCCGGCTACGCCAGAACCACTCGGCAGAGACTCCGGAACCACCTCCAGGGCAGACCGGAATCACCTGCCGGACACGCCGGGACCTCCTGCTTGACTCGCCAGAAGCACCTGCCGGACACGCCAAAATCACCAGCCGGCTACTCCACAACCACTTGTCGGACACTCCAGAATCACCTGCCGGGCATGTTGGAACCACCTCTCAGAGGTGCCACAACAACATGCTGGAGACTGCGGAAGCACCTGCTGAGAATGCCGGAAGTTCCTGATCCACTCCACAGAACCACCTGCTGGACACGCCAAAATCACCTGCCGGCTACGCCACAACCAGTTGGTGAACACTTCGGAATCAACTGCCGGGCTTGCTGGAAGCACCTGCCGGTCACGCCAATATCACCTGCCAGCTACGCCAGAACCGCTTGGCGGACACTCCGGAAACACCTGTCGGGCCTGCCAGAACCACATCTCAGACGTGCCAGAACCATGTGCCCGAGATGCCGGAACCACACCCCGAACAGACTGAAACCACCTGCCAGACCCGCCTGAACCACCTGCCGAGCACACTGGAACCACCTGCTCGACTCGCCGGAACCACCTACCTGACACGCAAAAACCACCGGCCGGGTATGCCAGAACCACTTGGTGGTCACTCCGGAATCATCTCCCAGACATGCCAGAAGCAGCTCTCAGACACACCAGAACAACCTGCCGGAGACGCCAGAAGCACCTGCTGAGCATGCCTGAGCCACCTGCTCGACTCGCAAGAAACACCTGCCAGACACGCCAAAATCACCTGCCTGCTACACCAGAAGCACTTGGCAGACAAGCTGGAATCACGTGAAGGGCATGCCGTCACAATCTCTCAGACGTGCCAGAACCTCGTGCCGGACACCCCAGAACACCCTGCCGGACAGACCGGAACCACCTGCCGGACACGCCGGAACCACCGGCGCGACTCGCCGGAACCACCCCCGGACATGCAAAATCACCTGCCGGCTACGCCAGAAACACTTGGCGAACACACCGGAATCACCTGCCGGGCATGTCGGAAGCACCTCTCAGACATGTCAGAACCACGTGCCAAGGACACCGGAAGCACCTGCCGAGCATGCCGGAACCACCTGCTCGACTCGCCAGAACCACCTGCCGCACACGCCAAAATCACCTGCCAGGTATGCCAGAACCACTTTTTGGACACTCCGAAATCATCTGCCGGACATGCCAGAACCAGCTCTCAGACACACCAGAACCACATGCCGGACACGCCGGAAGCACCTGCTGAGCATGCCTGAGCCACCTGCTGGACTCGCAAGAAACACATGCCGGACACGCCAAAATCACCTGCCGAGTACGCCAGAACCACTTGGCGGACACTCCGGAATCACAGGTCGGGCATGCCGGAACCACCTCTCAGACTTGCCAGAACCATGTTCCGGACACGCCGGTACCACCTGCCGAGTATGCCGGAACCACCTGAGCCACTCCCGAGGACCACCTGCTGGACCGCCAAAATCACCTGCTGGCTACGCCAGAACCACTCGGCAGACACTCCGGAATAAGCTGCCGGGCATGCCGGAACCACCTCTTAGACATGCCAGAAGGACGTGTCGGACACGCCGGAAACACCTACCGGACAGACCGGAACCACCTGCCAGACATCCCGGAACCACCTGCCGAGCACGCCGGAGCCGCCTGCTCGATAGGCCGGAACCACCTGCCAGACAGGCCAAAATCAACAGCTGGCTATGCTAGAAACACCTGGCGGACAGTCCAAAATCACCTGCCTTGCATGTAGGAACCACCTCTCAGACGTAACAGAACCACGTTCCGGACACGCTGGAACCACATCCTGGACAGACTGGAACCACCTGCCGAGCTCGCCGGAACCACCTGCTCGACTGGCAGGACAATCGTGCCAGACACGCCAAAAGGAACTGCCGGCTACACCAGAACCACTTAACCGACACTCCAGAATCACCTGCCTGGCATGCCAGAACCACCTCTCAGACGTGCCAGAAGCACGTGCCGGAGAGACTGGAAGCAACTGCCGAACTCGCCGGAAACACCTGCTGGACATGCCGGAACCTCCTGTCTGACAGTCCAAAATCATATGCCGGCTATGCCAAAACCACTTGGTGGACACTCCAGAATCACCTGGAGGGCATGCCGGAACCACGTCATGGACAGACTGCAAACACCTGCTGGACACGGCGGAACCACCTGCTCGACTCGCCAGAACCACCTGCCGGACACGCCAAAATCACCGGCCGGCTACGCCACAACCCGTTGGTGAACACTTCGGAATCACCTGCGGCGCTTACCGGAACCACCTGCCGGTCACGCCAAAATCACCTGCCGGCTACGCCAGAACCACTCGGCAGAGACTCCAGAACCACCTCCAGGGCAGACCGGAATCACCTGCCGGACACGCCGGGACCACCTGCTTGACTCGCCAGAAGCACCTGCCGGACACGCCAAAATCACCAGCCGGCTACTCCACAACCACTTGTCGGACACTCCAGAATCACCTGCCGGGCATGTTGGAACCACCTCTCAGAGGTGCCACAACAACATGCTGGAGACTGCGGAAGCACCTGCTGAGAATGCCGGAAGTTCCTGATCCACTCCACAGAACCACCTGCTGGACACGCCAAAATCACCTGCCGGCTACGCCACAACCAGTTGGTGAACACTTCGGAATCAACTGCCGGGCTTGCTGGAAGCACCTGCCGGTCACGCCAATATCACCTGCCAGCTACGCCAGAACCGCTTGGCGGACACTCCGGAAACACCTGTCGGGCCTGCCAGAACCACATCTCAGACGTGCCAGAACCATGTGCCCGAGATGCCGGAACCACACCCCGAACAGACTGAAACCACCTGCCAGACCCGCCTGAACCACCTGCCGAGCACACTGGAACCACCTGCTCGACTCGCCGGAACCACCTACCTGACACGCAAAAACCACCGGCCGGGTATGCCAGAACCACTTGGTGGTCACTCCGGAATCATCTCCCAGACATGCCAGAAGCAGCTCTCAGACACACCAGAACAACCTGCCGGAGACGCCAGAAGCACCTGCTGAGCATGCCTGAGCCACCTGCTCGACTCGCAAGAAACACCTGCCAGACACGCCAAAATCACCTGCCTGCTACACCAGAAGCACTTGGCAGACAAGCTGGAATCACGTGAAGGGCATGCCGTCACAATCTCTCAGACGTGCCAGAACCTCGTGCCGGACACCCCAGAACACCCTGCCGGACAGACCGGAACCACCTGCCGGACACGCCGGAACCACCGGCGCGACTCGCCGGAACCACCCCCGGACATGCAAAATCACCTGCCGGCTACGCCAGAAACACTTGGCGAACACACCGGAATCACCTGCCGGGCATGTCGGAAGCACCTCTCAGACATGTCAGAACCACGTGCCAAGGACACCGGAAGCACCTGCCGAGCATGCCGGAACCACCTGCTCGACTCGCAAGAACCACCTGCCGCACATGCCAAAATCACCTGCCAGGTATGCCAGAACCACTTTGTGGACACTCCGAAATCATCTGCCGGACATGCCAGAACCAGCTCTCAGACAGACCAGAACCACATGCCGGACACGCCGGAAGCACCTGCTGAGCATGCCTGAGCCACCTGCTCGACTCGCAAGAAACACATGCCGGACACGCCAAAATCACCTGCCGAGTACGCCAGAACCACTTGGCGGACACTCCGGAATCACAGGTCGGGCATGCCGGAACCACCTCTCAGACTTGCCAGAACCATGTTCCGGACACGCCGGTACCACCTGCCGAGGATGCCGGAACCACCTGATCCACTCCCGAGGACCACCTGCTGGACCGCCAAAGTCACCTGCTGGCTACGCCAGAACCACTCGGCAGACACTCTGGAATAAGCTGCCGGGCATGCCGGAACCACCTCTTAGACATGCCAGAAGGACGTGTCGGACACGCCGGAAACACCTACCAGACAGACCGGAACCACCTGCCAGACATCCCGGAACCACCTGCCGAGCACGCCGGAGCCGCCTGCTCGATAGGCCGGAACCACCTGCCAGACAGGCCAAAATCAACAGCTGGCTATGCTAGAAACACCTGGCGGACAGTCCAAAATCACCTGCCTGGCATGTAGGAACCACCTCTCAGACGTAACAGAACCACGTTCCGGACACGCTGGAACCACATCCTGGACAGACTGGAACCACCTGCCGAGCTCGCCGGAACCACCTGCTCGACTGGCAGGACAATCGTGCCAGACACGCCAAAAGGAACTGCCGGCTACACCAGAACCACTTAACCGACACTCCAGAATCACCTGCCTGGCATGCCAGAACCACCTCTCAGACGTGCCAGAAGCACGTGCCGGACATGCCGGAACGACCTACGGGACAGACCGGAACCACCTGCCTGACATTCCCGAACCACCTGCCGAGCACGCCAGAGCCACCTGCTCCCCTTGCCGGAACCACCTGCCAGACAGGCCAAAATCAACAGCTGGCTGTGCGAGAACCACCTGGGGGACAGTCCGGAATCACCTGCCAGCCATGGCGGAACCACCTCTCAGACGTACCAGAACCACGTGCCGGACAATCTGGAAACACGTACTGGACAGACTGGAACCACCTGCCGGCCACGCCTGAACCACCTGCCGAGCACGACGGAACCACCTGCCGGACACGCCAAAATCACCTGCGGGCTACTCCACAACCACTTGGAGGACTCTCCGGGATGACCTGCCGGGCATGCTGGAACCACCTCTCAGACGTACCAGAAGCACGTGGCGGACACCCCAGCACCACCTGCCGTACAGACCACAACCACCTGCCGGACAGGCCGGAACCACCGGCTCGACCCACCGGAACCACCGCCGGACATGCAAAATCACCTGCCGGCTATGCCAGAACCACTTGGCGAACACTCCGGAATCACCTGCCGGGCATGCCGGAACCACCTCTCAGACATGCCAGAACCACGTGCCAATGACCCCGGAAGCACCTGCCGAGCACGCCGGAACCACCTGCTCGAATCGCCAGAACCACCTGCCGGACACGCCAAAATCACCCTCGGCTACGCCACAACCACTCGGCAGACATTCCGGTATCAGCTGCCGGGCATGCCGGAACCACCTCTCAGAGGTGCCAGAACCACATGCCGGAGAGACTGGAAGCAACTGCCGAACTCGCCGGAAACACCTGCTGGACATGCCGGAACCTCCTGTCTGACAGTCCAAAATCATATGCCGGCTATGCCAAAACCACTTGGTGGACACTCCAGAATCACCTGGAGGGCATGCCGGAACCACGTCATGGACAGACTGCAAACACCTGCTGGACACGGCGGAACCACCTGCTCGACTCGCCAGAACCACCTGCCGGACACGCCAAAATCACTGGCCGGCTACGCCACAACCCGTTGGTGAACACTTCGGAATCACCTGCGGCGCTTACCGGAACCACCTGCCGGTCACGCCAAAATCACCTGCCGGCTACGCCAGAACCACTCGGCAGAGACTCCGGAACCACCTCCAGGGCAGACCGGAATCACCTGCCGGACACGCCGGGACCACCTGCTTGACTCGCCAGAAGCACCTGCCGGACACGCCAAAATCACCAGCCGGCTACTCCACAACCACTTGTCGGACACTCCAGAATCACCTGCCGGGCATGTTGGAACCACCTCTCAGAGGTGCCACAACAACATGCTGGAGACTGCGGAAGCACCTGCTGAGAATGCCGGAAGTTCCTGATCCACTCCACAGAACCACCTGCTGGACACGCCAAAATCACCTGCCGGCTACGCCACAACCAGTTGGTGAACACTTCGGAATCAACTGCCGGGCTTGCTGGAAGCACCTGCCGGTCACGCCAATATCACCTGCCAGCTACGCCAGAACCGCTTGGCGGACACTCCGGAAACACCTGTCGGGCCTGCCAGAACCACATCTCAGACGTGCCAGAACCATGTGCCCGAGATGCCGGAACCACACCCCGAACAGACTGAAACCACCTGCCAGACCCGCCTGAACCACCTGCCGAGCACACTGGAACCACCTGCTCGACTCGCCGGAACCACCTACCTGACACGCAAAAACCACCGGCCGGGTATGCCAGAACCACTTGGTGGTCACTCCGGAATCATCTCCCAGACATGCCAGAAGCAGCTCTCAGACACACCAGAACAACCTGCCGGAGACGCCAGAAGCACCTGCTGAGCATGCCTGAGCCACCTGCTCGACTCGCAAGAAACACCTGCCAGACACGCCAAAATCACCTGCCTGCTACACCAGAAGCACTTGGCAGACAAGCTGGAATCACGTGAAGGGCATGCCGTCACAATCTCTCAGACGTGCCAGAACCTCGTGCCGGACACCCCAGAACACCCTGCCGGACAGACCGGAACCACCTGCCGGACACGCCGGAACCACCGGCGCGACTCGCCGGAACCACCCCCGGACATGCAAAATCACCTGCCGGCTACGCCAGAAACACTTGGCGAACACACCGGAATCACCTGCCGGGCATGTCGGAAGCACCTCTCAGACATGTCAGAACCACGTGCCAAGGACACCGGAAGCACCTGCCGAGCATGCCGGAACCACCTGCTCGACTCGCCAGAACCACCTGCCGCACACGCCAAAATCACCTGCCAGGTATGCCAGAACCACTTTTTGGACACTCCGAAATCATCTGCCGGACATGCCAGAACCAGCTCTCAGACACACCAGAACCACATGCCGGACACGCCGGAAGCACCTGCTGAGCATGCCTGAGCCACCTGCTGGACTCGCAAGAAACACATGCCGGACACGCCAAAATCACCTGCCGAGTACGCCAGAACCACTTGGCGGACACTCCGGAATCACAGGTCGGGCATGCCGGAACCACCTCTCAGACTTGCCAGAACCATGTTCCGGACACGCCGGTACCACCTGCCGAGTATGCCGGAACCACCTGAGCCACTCCCGAGGACCACCTGCTGGACCGCCAAAATCACCTGCTGGCTACGCCAGAACCACTCGGCAGACACTCCGGAATAAGCTGCCGGGCATGCCGGAACCACCTCTTAGACATGCCAGAAGGACGTGTCGGACACGCCGGAAACACCTACCGGACAGACCGGAACCACCTGCCAGACATCCCGGAACCACCTGCCGAGCACGCCGGAGCCGCCTGCTCGATAGGCCGGAACCACCTGCCAGACAGGCCAAAATCAACAGCTGGCTATGCTAGAAACACCTGGCGGACAGTCCAAAATCACCTGCCTTGCATGTAGGAACCACCTCTCAGACGTAACAGAACCACGTTCCGGACACGCTGGAACCACATCCTGGACAGACTGGAACCACCTGCCGAGCTCGCCGGAACCACCTGCTCGACTGGCAGGACAATCGTGCCAGACACGCCAAAAGGAACTGCCGGCTACACCAGAACCACTTAACCGACACTCCAGAATCACCTGCCTGGCATGCCAGAACCACCTCTCAGACGTGCCAGAAGCACGTGCCGGAGAGACTGGAAGCAACTGCCGAACTCGCCGGAAACACCTGCTGGACATGCCGGAACCTCCTGTCTGACAGTCCAAAATCATATGCCGGCTATGCCAAAACCACTTGGTGGACACTCCAGAATCACCTGGAGGGCATGCCGGAACCACGTCATGGACAGACTGCAAACACCTGCTGGACACGGCGGAACCACCTGCTCGACTCGCCAGAACCACCTGCCGGACACGCCAAAATCACCGGCCGGCTACGCCACAACCCGTTGGTGAACACTTCGGAATCACCTGCGGCGCTTACCGGAACCACCTGCCGGTCACGCCAAAATCACCTGCCGGCTACGCCAGAACCACTCGGCAGAGACTCCGGAACCACCTCCAGGGCAGACCGGAATCACCTGCCGGACACGCCGGGACCACCTGCTTGACTCGCCAGAAGCACCTGCCGGACACGCCAAAATCACCAGCCGGCTACTCCACAACCACTTGTCGGACACTCCAGAATCACCTGCCGGGCATGTTGGAACCACCTCTCAGAGGTGCCACAACAACATGCTGGAGACTGCGGAAGCACCTGCTGAGAATGCCGGAAGTTCCTGATCCACTCCACAGAACCACCTGCTGGACACGCCAAAATCACCTGCCGGCTACGCCACAACCAGTTGGTGAACACTTCGGAATCAACTGCCGGGCTTGCTGGAAGCACCTGCCGGTCACGCCAATATCACCTGCCAGCTACGCCAGAACCGCTTGGCGGACACTCCGGAAACACCTGTCGGGCCTGCCAGAACCACATCTCAGACGTGCCAGAACCATGTGCCCGAGATGCCGGAACCACACCCCGAACAGACTGAAACCACCTGCCAGACCCGCCTGAACCACCTGCCGAGCACACTGGAACCACCTGCTCGACTCGCCGGAACCACCTACCTGACACGCAAAAACCACCGGCCGGGTATGCCAGAACCACTTGGTGGTCACTCCGGAATCATCTCCCAGACATGCCAGAAGCAGCTCTCAGACACACCAGAACAACCTGCCGGAGACGCCAGAAGCACCTGCTGAGCATGCCTGAGCCACCTGCTCGACTCGCAAGAAACACCTGCCAGACACGCCAAAATCACCTGCCTGCTACACCAGAAGCACTTGGCAGACAAGCTGGAATCACGTGAAGGGCATGCCGTCACAATCTCTCAGACGTGCCAGAACCTCGTGCCGGACACCCCAGAACACCCTGCCGGACAGACCGGAACCACCTGCCGGACACGCCGGAACCACCGGCGCGACTCGCCGGAACCACCCCCGGACATGCAAAATCACCTGCCGGCTACGCCAGAAACACTTGGCGAACACACCGGAATCACCTGCCGGGCATGTCGGAAGCACCTCTCAGACATGTCAGAACCACGTGCCAAGGACACCGGAAGCACCTGCCGAGCATGCCGGAACCACCTGCTCGACTCGCCAGAACCACCTGCCGCACACGCCAAAATCACCTGCCAGGTATGCCAGAACCACTTTTTGGACACTCCGAAATCATCTGCCGGACATGCCAGAACCAGCTCTCAGACACACCAGAACCACATGCCGGACACGCCGGAAGCACCTGCTGAGCATGCCTGAGCCACCTGCTGGACTCGCAAGAAACACATGCCGGACACGCCAAAATCACCTGCCGAGTACGCCAGAACCACTTGGCGGACACTCCGGAATCACAGGTCGGGCATGCCGGAACCACCTCTCAGACTTGCCAGAACCATGTTCCGGACACGCCGGTACCACCTGCCGAGTATGCCGGAACCACCTGAGCCACTCCCGAGGACCACCTGCTGGACCGCCAAAATCACCTGCTGGCTACGCCAGAACCACTCGGCAGACACTCCGGAATAAGCTGCCGGGCATGCCGGAACCACCTCTTAGACATGCCAGAAGGACGTGTCGGACACGCCGGAAACACCTACCGGACAGACCGGAACCACCTGCCAGACATCCCGGAACCACCTGCCGAGCACGCCGGAGCCGCCTGCTCGATAGGCCGGAACCACCTGCCAGACAGGCCAAAATCAACAGCTGGCTATGCTAGAAACACCTGGCGGACAGTCCAAAATCACCTGCCTTGCATGTAGGAACCACCTCTCAGACGTAACAGAACCACGTTCCGGACACGCTGGAACCACATCCTGGACAGACTGGAACCACCTGCCGAGCTCGCCGGAACCACCTGCTCGACTGGCAGGACAATCGTGCCAGACACGCCAAAAGGAACTGCCGGCTACACCAGAACCACTTAACCGACACTCCAGAATCACCTGCCTGGCATGCCAGAACCACCTCTCAGACGTGCCAGAAGCACGTGCCGGACATGCCGGAACGACCTACGGGACAGACCGGAACCACCTGCCTGACATTCCCGAACCACCTGCCGAGCACGCCAGAACCACCTGCTCCCCTTGCCGGAACCACCTGCCAGACAGGCCAAAATCAACAGCTGGCTGTGCGAGAACCACCTGGGGGACAGTCCGGAATCACCTGCCAGCCATGGCGGAACCACCTCTCAGACGTACCAGAACCACGTGCCGGACAATCTGGAAACACGTACTGGACAGACTGGAACCACCTGCCGGCCACGCCTGAACCACCTGCCGAGCACGACGGAACCACCTGCCGGACACGCCAAAATCACCTGCGGGCTACTCCACAACCACTTGGAGGACTCTCCGGGATGACCTGCCGGGCATGCTGGAACCACCTCTCAGACGCGCCAGAAGCATGTGGCAGAGAGTCCGGAATCACCTGTTGGGCATGTGGAACCACCTCTGAGACGTACGAGAACCACCTGCCGGACACGCCAAAATCACCTGCCGGCTACGCCAGAACCACTTGGCGGACACTCCGGAATCAGCTGCTGGGCATGCCAGCACAAACTCTCAGAAGTGCCAGAAGCACGTGCCGGACAGGCCGGAACCATCTGCCGGACAGACTGGAACCACAGGAAACACTCGCCGGAACCACCTGCTTGTCTCACCGGTCCCACCTGCAGGACACACCAAAATCACCTGCCTGCTACACCAGAACCACTTGGGGCACAAGCCGGAATCACGTGAAGGGCATGCCGGCACAACCTCACAGACGTGCCAGAACCTCCTGCCGGACACCTCAGAACCACCTGCCAGACAGACTGCAACCACCTGCCGGACACGCGGGAACCACCGGCTCGACCCGCCGGAACCACTGCCAGACATGCAAAATCACCTGCCGGCTACACCAGAACCACTTGGCACACACTCCGGAATCACCTGCCGGGCATGCCGGAACCACCTCTCAGACATGCCAGAACCACGTGCCAATGACACCAGAAGCACCTGCCGAGCATGCTGGAACCACCTGCTCGACTCGCCAGAACCACCTGCCAGTCATGCAAAAATCACCTGCCGGCTTCGCCACAACCAGTTGGTGAACACTTCCCCATCACCTGCCGGGCTTGCTGGAACCACCTGCCGGTCATGTCAAAATCACCTGCCAACTACGCCAGAACCACTTGTCGACACTGCGGAAACACCTGTCGGGCCGGCCAGAACTACATCTCAGACGTGCCAGAACCTTGTGCGTGTGATGCCGGAACCACACCCCGAACAGACGGAGACCACCTGCCAGACCCGCCTGAACCACCTGCCGAGCACGCCGGAGCCACCTGTACGACTCACCGGAAGCACCTGCCAGACAGGCCAAAATCAACAGCTGGCTATGCGAGAACCATCTGGCGGACAGTCCGGAATCACCTGCCGGGCATGCAGGAAACACCTCTCAGATGTAACGGAACCACGAACCGGACACGCTGGAACCATGTCCTGGAAAGACTGGAACCACCTGCCGAGCACTCCGGAACCACCTGCTCGACTCGCACGACCCACGTGCTGGACACGCCAAAATGAACTTTCGGCTACACCAGAACCACTTACCCGACACTCCAGAATCACCTGCCTGGCATGCCAGAACCACCTCTCACACGTTGCAGAAGCACGTGCCGGACATGCCGGAACGACCTATCGGACAGAACGGAACCACCTGCCAGACACGCCGGAACCACCTGCTGAACACGCCACAGCCACCTGCTCGATTCGCCGGATCCACCGGCCGGACAGGCCAATATCAACTGCTGGCTATGCCAGAACCACCTGGGGGACAGTCCGGAATCACCTGCCAGCCATGGCGGAACCACCTCTCAGACGTACAAGAACCACGTGCCGGACAAGCTGGAAACACTTACTGGACAGCCTGGAACCACCTGCCGGCCACGCCTGAACCACCTGCCGAGCACAATGGAACCACCTGCCGGACACGCCAAAATCACCTGCGGGCTACACCAGAACCACTTGGAGAACGCTCCGGGATGACCTGCTGGGCATGCTGGAACCACCTCTCAGACGTACCAGAAGCACGTGGCGGACACCCCAGCACCACCTGCCGTACAGACCACAACCACCTGCCGGACAGGCCGGAACCACCGGCTCGACCCACCGGAACCACCGCCGGACATGCAAAATCACCTGCCGGCTACGCCAGAACCACTTGGCGAACACTCCGGAATCACCTGCCGGGCATGCTGGAACCACCTCTCAGACATGCCAAAACCACGTGCCAATGACCCCGGAAGCACCTGCCGAGCACGCCGGAACCACCTGCTCGACTCGCCAGAACCACCTGCCGGACACGCCAAAATCACCTGCCGGCTACGCCACAACCAGGTGGTGAACATTTCGGAATCACCTGCCGCGCTTGCCGGAACCACCTGCCGGTCACGCCAAAATCACCTGCCGGCTACGCCAGAACCACTCGGCAGAGACTCCGGAACCACCTCCAGGACAGACCGGAATCACCTGCCGGACACGCCGCAACCACCTGCTCGACTCGCCATAACCACCTGCCGGACACGCCAAAATCACCTGCCGGCTACGCCAGAACCACTCGGCAGAGACTCCGGAACCACCTCCAGGACAGACCGGAATCACCTGCCGGACACTCCGGGACCACCTGCTTGACTCGCCAGAACCACCTGCCGGACACGCCAAAATCTACAGCCGGCTACTCCACAACCACTTGTCGGACACTCCAGAATCACCTGCCGGGCATGTTGGAACCACCTCTCAGAGGTGCCACAACAACATGCTGGAGACTGCGGAAGCACCTGCTGAGAAGGCCGGAAGTTCCTGATCCACTCCACAGAACCACCTGCTGGACACGCCAAAATCACCTGCCGGCTACGCCACAACCAGTTGGTGAACACTTCGGAATCAACTGCCGGGCTTGCTGGAAGCACCTGCCGGTCACGCCAATATCACCTGCCAGCTACGCCAGAACCGCTTGGCGGACACTCCGGAAACACCTGTCGGGCCTGCCAGAACCACATCTCAGACGTGCCAGAACCATGTGCCCGAGATGCCGGAACCACACCCCGAACAGACTGAAACCACCTGCCAGACCCGCGTGAACCACCTGCCGAGCACACTGGAACCACCTGCTCGACTCGCCGGAACCACCTACCTGACACGCAAAAACCACCGGCCGGGTATGCCAGAACCACTTGGTGGTCACTCCGGAATCATCTGCCAGACATGCCAGAAGCAGCTCTCAGACACACCAGAACAACCTGCCGGAGACGCCAGAAGCACCTGCTGAGCATGCCTGAGCCACGTGCTCGACTCGCAAGAATCACCTGCCAGACACGCCAAAATCACCTGCCTGCTACACCAGAAGCACTTGGCAGACAAGCCGGAATCACGTGAAGGGCATGCCGTCACAATCTCTCAGACGTGCCAGAACCTCGTGCCGGACACCCCAGAACACCCTGCCGGACAGACCGGAACCACCTGTCGGACACGCCGGAACCACCGGCGCGACTCGCCGGAACCACCCCCGGACATGCAAAATCACCTGCCGGCTATGCCAGAAACACTTGGCGAACACACCGGAATCACCTGCCGGGCATGTCGGAAGCACCTCTCAGACATGTCAGAACCACGTGCCAAGGACACCGGAAGCACCTGCCGAGCACGCCGGAACCACCTGCTCGACTCGCCGGAACCACCTGCCGCACACGCCAAATTCAGCTGCCAGGTATGCCAGAACCACTTTGTGGACACTCCGAAATCATCTGCCGGACATGCCAGAACCAGCTCTCAGACACACCAGAACCACATGCCGGACACGCCGGAAGCACCTGCTGAGCATGCCTGAGCCACCTGCTCGACTCGCAAGAAACACCTGCCGGACACGCCAAAATCACCTGCCGAGTATGCCAGTACCACTTGGGGGACACTCCGGAATCACAGGTTGGGCATGCCGGAACCACCTCTCAGACTTGACAGAACCATGTTCCGGACACGCCGGTACCACCTGCCGAGTATGCCGGAACCACCTGATCCACTCCGGAGGACCACCTGCGGGACACACCAAAATCACCTGCTGGCTACGCCAGAACCACTCGGCAGACACTCCGGAATAACCTGCCGGGCATGCCGGAACCACCTCTTAGACATGCCAGAAGGACGTGTCGGACACGCCGGAAACACCTACCGGACAGACCGGAACCACCTGCCAGACATCCCGGAACCACCTGCCGAGCACGCCGGAGCCGCCTGCTCGATGGGCCGGAACCACATGCCAGACAGGCCAAAATCAACAGCTGGCTATGCTAGAAAAACCTGGCGGACAGTCCAAAATCACCTGCCTGGCATGCAGGAACCACCTCTCAGACGTAACAGAACCACGTTCCGGACACGCTGGAACCACATCCTGGACTGACTGGAACCACCTGCCGAGCTCGCCGGTGCCACCTGCTCGACTGGCAGGACAATTGTGCCGGACACGCCAAAAGGAACTGCCGGCTACACCAGAACCACTTAACCGACACTCCAGAATCACCTGCCTGGCATGCCAGAACCACCTCTCAGACGTGCCAGAAGCGCGTGCCGGACATGCCGGAACGACCTACGGGACAGACTGGAACCACCTGCCTGACATGCCGGCACCACCTGTCGAGCACGCCAGAGCCACCTGCTCCCCTTGCCGGAACCACCTGCCAGACAGGCCAAAATCAACAGCTGGCTGTGCGAGAACCACCTGGGGGACAGTCCGGAATAACCTGCCAGCCATGGCGGAACCACCTCTCAGACGTACAAGAACCACGTGCCGGACAAGCTGGAAACACTTACTGGACAGACTGGAACCACCTGCCGGCCACGCCTGAACCACCTGCCGAGCACGACGGAACCACCTGCCGGACACGCCAAAATCACCTGCGGGCTACACCAGAACCACTTGGAGAACTCTCCGGGATGACCTGCCGGGCATGCTGGAACCACCTCTCAGACGTACCAGAAGCACGTGGCAGACACCCCAGCACCACCTGCCGGACAGACCGCAACCACCTGCCGGACAGGCCGGAACCACCGGCTCGACCCGCCGGAACCACCGCCGGACATGCAAAATCACGTGCCGGCTACGCCAGAACCACTTGGCGAACACTCCGGAATCACCTGCCGGGCATGCCGGAACCAACTCTCAGACATGCCAGAACCACGTGCCAATGACCCCGGAAGCACCTGCCGAGCACGCCGGAACCACCTGCTCGACTCGCCAGAACCACCTGCCGGACACGCCAAAATCACCTGCCGGCTACGCCACAACCACTCGGCAGGCACTCCGGTATCAGCTGCCGGGCATGCCGGAACCACCTCTCAGAGGTGCCAGAACCACATGCCGGAGAGTCTGGAAGCAACTGCCGAACTCGCCGGAAACACTGCTGGACATGCCGGAACCACCTGCCTGACAGTGCAAAATCATATGCCGGCTATGCCAAAACCACTTGGTGGACACTCCAGAATCACCTGGAGGGCATGCCGGAACCACGTCATGGACAGACTGCAAACACCTGCCGGACACCGCAGAACCACCTTCTCGACTCACCAGAACCACCTGCCGGACACGCCAAAATCACCTGCCGGCTTCGCCACAACCAGTTGGTGAACACTTCGGAATCACCTGCCGCGCTTGCCGGAACCACCTGCCGTCAAGCCAAAATCACCTGCCGGCTACGCCAGAACCACTCTGCAGAGACTCCGGAAGCACCTCCAGGACAGACCGGAATCACCTGCCGGACACGCCGGGACCACCTGCTTGACTCGCCAGGACCACCTGCCGCACACGCCAAAATCACCAGCCGGCTACTCCACAACCACTTGTCGGACACTCCAGAATCACCTGCCGGGCATGTTGGAACCACCTCTCAGAGGTGCCACAACAACATGCTGGAGACTGCGGAAGCACCTGCTGAGAAGGCCGGAAGTTCCTGATCCACTCCACAGAACCACCTGCTGGACACGCTAAAATCACCTGCCGGCTACGCCACAACCAGTTGGTGAACACTTCGGAATCAACTGCCGGGCTTGCTGGAAGCACCTGCCGGTCACGCCAATATCACCTGCCAGCTACGCCAGAACCGCTTGGCGGACACTCCGGAAACATCTGTCGGGCCTGCCAGAACCACATCTCAGACGTGCCAGAACCATGTGCCCGAGATGCCGGAACCACACCCCGAACAGACTGAAACCACCTGCCAGACCCGCCTGAACCACCTGCCGAGCACACTGGAACCACCTGCTCGACTCGCCGGAACCACCTACCTGACACGCAAAAACCACCGGCCGGGTATGCCAGAACCACTTGGTGGTCACTCCGGAATCATCTGCCAGACATGCCAGAAGCAGCTCTCAGACACACCAGAACAACCTGCCGGAGACGCCAGAAGCACCTGCTGAGCATGCCTGAGCCACCTGCTTGACTCGCAAGAAACACCTGCCAGACGTGCCAAAATCACCTGCCTGCTACACCAGAAGCACTTGGCAGACAAGCCGGAATCACGTGAAGGGCATGCCGTCACAATCTCTCAGACGTGCCAGAACCTCGTGCCGGACACCCCAGAACACCCTGCCGGACAGACCGCAACCACCTGCCGGACACGCCGGAACCACCGGCGCGACTCGCCGGAACCACCCCCGGACATGCAAAATCACCTGCCGGCTACGCCAGAAACACTTGGCGAACACACCGGAATCACCTGCCGGGCATGTCGGAAGCACCTCTCAGACATGTCAGAACCACGTGCCAAGGACACCGGAAGCACCTGCCGAGCACGCCGGAACCACCTGCTCGACTCGCCAGAACCACCTGCCGCACACGCCAAAATCACCTGCCAGGTATGCCAGAACCACTTTGTGGACACTCCGAAATCATCTGCCGGACATGCCAGAACCAGCTCTCAGACACACCAGAACCACATGCCGGACACGCCGGAAGCACCTGCTGAGCATGCCTGAGCCACCTGCTCGACTCGCAAGAAACACCTGCCGGACACGCCAAAATCACCTGCCGAGTACGCCAGAACCACTTGGCGGACACTCCGGAATCACAGGTCGGGCATGCCGGAACCACCTCTCAGACTTGCCAGAACCATGTTCCGGACACGCCGGTACCACCTGCCGAGTATGCCGGAACCACCTGATCCACTCCCGAGGACCAGCTGCTGGACACGCCAGAATCACCTGCTGGCTACGCCAGAACCACTCGGCAGACACTCCGGAATAACCTGCCGGGCATGCCGGAACCACCTCTTAGACATGCCAGAAGGACGTGTCGGACACGCCGGAAACAACTACCGGACAGACCGGAACCACCTGCCAGACATCGCGGAACCACCTGCCGAGCACGCCGGAGCTGCCTGCTCGACTCGCCAGAACCACCTGCCGGACACGCCAAAATCACCTGCCGGCTACGCCACAACCACTCGGCAGACACTCCGGTATCAGCTGCCGGGCATGCCGGAACCACCTCTCAGAGGTGCCAGAACCACATGACAGAGAGACTGGAAGCAACTGCCGAACTCGACGGAAACACCTGCTGGACATGCCGGAACCACCTGCCTGACAGTCCAAAATCATATGCCGGCTATGCCAAAACCACTTGTTGGACACTCCAGAATCACCCGTAGGGCATGCCGGAACCACATCATGGACAGACTGCAAACACCTGCCGGACACGGCGGAAGCACCTGCTCGACTCGCCAGAACCACCTGCCGGACAAGCCAAAATCACCTGCCGGCTACGCCAGAACCACTCGGCAGAGACTCCGGAGCCACCTCCAGGACAGACCGGAATCACCTGCCGGACACGCCGGGACCACCTGCCGAGCACGACGGAACCACCTGCCGGACACGCCAAAATCACCTGCGGGCTACTCCACAACCACTTGGAGGACTCTCCGGGATGACCTCCCGGGCATGCTGGAACCACCTCTCAGACGCGCCAGAACCATGTTGCAGAGAGTCCGGAATCACCTGTTGGGCATGTGGAACCACCTCTGAGACGTACCAGAACCACCTGCCGGACACGCCAAAATCACCTGCCGGCTACGCCAGAACCGCTTGGCGGACACTCCGGAATCACCTGCCGGGCATGCCAGCACAACCGATCTGAAGTGCCAGAAGCACGTGCCGGACAGGCCGGAACCATCTCCCGGACAGACTGGAACCACAGTAAACACTCTCCGGAACCACCTGCTTGACTCACCGGTCCCACCTGCAGGACACACCAAAATCACCTGCCCGCTACACCAGAACCACTTGGGGCACAAGCCGGAATCACGTGAAGGGCATGCCGGCACACCCTCACAGACGTGCCAGAACCTCCTGCCGGACACCTCAGAACCACCTGCCAGACAGACTGCAACCACCTGCCGGACACGCGGGAACCACCGGCTCGACCCGCCGGAACCACTGCCAGACATGCAAAATCACGTGCCGGCTACACCAGAACCACTTGGCAAACACTCCGGAATCACCTGCCGGGCATGCCCGAACCACCTCTCAGACATGCCAGAACCACGTGCCAATGACACCAGAAGCACCTGCCGAGCATGCCGGAACCACCTGCTCGGCTCGCCAGAACCACCTGCCAGTCATGCAAAAATCACCTGCCGGCTTCGCCACAACCAGTTGGTGAACACTTCTCCATCACCTGCCGGGCTTGCTGGAACCACCTGCCGGTCACGTCAAAATCACCTGCCAACTACGCCAGAACCACTTGTCGACACAGCGGAAACACCTGTCGGGCTGGCCAGAACTACATCTCAGACGTGCCAGAAACTTGTGCGTGTGATGCCGGAACCACACCCCGAACAGACGGAGACCACCTGCCAGACCCGCCTGAACCACCTGCCGAGCACGCCGGAGCCACCTGTTCGACTCACCGGAAGCACCTGCCAGACAGGCCAAAATCAACAGCTGGCTATGCGAGAACCATCTGGCGGACAGTCCGGAATCACCTGCCGGGCATGCAGGAACCACCTCTCAGATGGTACGGAAACACGAGCCGGACACGCTGGAACCACGTCCTGGACAGACTGGAACCACCTGCCGAGCACTCCGGAACCACCTGCTCGACTCGCATGACCCACGTGCTGGACACGCCAAAATGAACTTTCGGCTACACCAGAACCACTTACCCGACACTCCAGAATCACCTGCCTGGCATGCCAGAACCACGTCTCTCACGTTCCAGAAGCACGTGCCGGACATGCCGGAACGACCTATCGGACAGAATGGAACCACCTGCCAGACACGCCGGAACCACCTGCTGAACACGCCACAGCCACCTGCTCGACTCGCCGGATCCACCGGCCGGACAGTCCAATATCAACTGGTGGCTATGCCAGAACCACCTGGGGGACAGTCCGGAATCACCTGCCAGCCATGGCGGAACCACCTCTCAGACGTACAAGAACCACGTGCCAGACAAGCTGGAAACACTTACTGGACAGACTGGAACCACCTGCCGGCCACGCCTGAACCACCTGCCGAGCACGATGGAACCACCTGCCGGACACGCCAAAATCACCTGCGGGCTACACCAGAACCACTTGGAGAGCTCTCCGGGATGACCTGCCGGGCATGCTGGAACCACCTCTCAGACGTCCCAGAAGCATGTGGCGGACACCCCAGCACCACCTGCCGGACAGACCGCAACCACCTGCCGAACAGGCCGGAACCACTGGCTCGACCCGCCAGAACCACCGCCGGAGATGCAAAATCACCTGCCGGCAACGCCAGAACCACTTGGCGAACACACCGGAATCACCTTCCGGGCATGCCGGAACCACCTCTCAGACATGCCAGAACCACGTGCCAATGACCCCGGAAGCACCTGCCGAGCATGCCGGAACCACCTGCTCGACTCGCCAGAACCACCTGCCGGACACGCCAAAATCACCTGCCGGCTACGCCACAACCACTCGGCAGACACTCCGGTATCAGCTGCCGGGCATGCCGGAACCACCTCTCAGACGTGCCAGAACCACATGCCGGAGAGACTGGAAGCAACTGCCGAACTCGCCGGAAACACCTGCTGGACATGCCGGAACCACCTGCCTGACAGTCCAAAAGCATATGCTGACTATGCCAAAATCACTTGGTGGACACTCCAGAATCACCTGGAGGGCATGCCGGAACCACGTCATGGACAGACTGCAAACACCTGCCAGACACGCCAGAACCACCTTCTCGACTCGCCAGAACCACCTGCCGGACACGCCAAAATCACCTGCCGGCTACGCCACAACCAGTTGGTGAACACTTCGGAATCACCTGCCGCGCTAGCCGGAACCACCTGCCTGTCACGCCAAAATCGCCTGCCGGCTACGCCAGAACCACTCGGCAGAGACTCCGGAACCACCTCCAGGACAGACCGGAATCACCTGCCGGACACGCCGGGACCACCTGCTTGACTCGCCAGAACCACCTGCCGGACACGCGAAAATCACCAGCCGGCTACTCCACAACCACTTGTCGGACACTCCAGAATCACCTGCCGGGCATGTGGGAACCACCTCTCAGAAGTGCCACAACAACATGCTGGAGACTGCGGAAGCACCTGCTGAGAAGCCCGGAAGTTCCTGATCCACTCCACAGAACCACCTGCTGGACACGCCAAAATCACCTGCCGGCTACGCCACAACCAGTTGGTGAACACTTCGGAATCAACCGCCAGGCTTGCTGGAAGCACCTGCCGGTCACGCCAATATCACCTGCCAGCTACGCCAAAACCGCTTGGCGGACACTCCAGAAACACCTGTCGGGCCTGCCAGAACCACATCTCAGACGTGCCAGAACCATGTGCCCGAGATGCCGGAACCACACCCCGAACAGACTGAAACCACCTGCCAGACCCGCCTGAACCACCTGCCGAGCACACTGGAACCACCTGCTCGACTCGCCGGAACCACCTACCTGACACGCAAAAACCACCGGCCGGGTATGCCAGAACCACTTGGTGGTCACTCCGGAATCATCTGCCAGACATGCAAGAAGCAGCTCTCAGACACACCAGAACAACCTGCCGGAGACGCCAGAAGCACCTGCTGAGCATGCCTGAGCCACCTGCTCGACTCGCAAGAAACACCTGCCACACACGCCAAAATCACCTGCCTGCTACACCAGAAGCACTTGGCAGACAAGCCGGAATCACGTGGAGGGCATGCCGTCACAATCTCTCAGACGTGCCAGAACCTCGTGCCGGACACCCCAGAACACCCTGCCGGACAGACCGGAACCACCTGCCGGACACGCCGGAACCACCGGCGCGACTCGCCGGAACCACCCCCGGACATGCAAAAACACCTGCCGGCTACGCCTGAAACACTTGGCGAACACACCGGAATCACCTGCCGGGCATTTCGGAAGCACCTCTCAGACATGTCAGAACCACGTGCCAAGGACACCGGAAGCACCTGCCGAGCACGCCGGAACCACCTGCTCGACTCGCCTAAACCACCTGCCGCACACGCCAAAATCACCTGCCAGGTATGCCAGAACCACTTTGTGGACACTCCGAAATCATCTGCCGGACATGCCAGAAACAGCTCTCAGACACACCAGAACCACATGCCGGACACGCCGGAAGCACCTGCTGAGCATGCCTGAGCCACCTGCTCGACTCGCAAGAAACACCTGCCGGACACGCCAAAATCACCTGCCGAGTACGCCAGAACCACTGGGCGGACACTCCGGAATCACAGGTCGGGCATGCCGGAACCACCTCTCAGACTTGCCAGAACCATGTTCCGGACACGCCGGTACCACCTGCCGAGTATGCCGGAACCACCTGATCCACTCCCGAGGACCACCTGCTGGACACGCCAAAATCACCTGCTGGCTACGCCAGAACCACTCGGCAGACACTCCGGAATAACCTGTCGGGCATGCCGGAACCACCTCTTAGACATGCCAGAAGGACGTGTCGGACACGCCGGAAACACCTACCGGACAGACCGGAACCACCTGCCAGACATCGCGGAACCACCTGCCGAGCACGCCGGAGCCGCCTGCTCGATAGGCTGGAACCACCTGCCAGACAGGCCATAATCAACAGCTGGCTATGCGAGAACCATCTGGCGGACAGTCCGGAATCACCTGCCGGGCATGCAGGAACCACCTTTCCGATGTAACGGAACCACGAGCCGGACACGCTGGAACCACGTCCTGGGCAGTCTGGAACCACCTACCGAGCACTCTGGAACCACCTGCTCGACTCGCACGACCCACGTGCTGCACACGCCAAAATGAACTTTCGGCTACACCAGAACCACTTACCCGACACTCCAGAATCACCTGCCTGGCATGCCAGAACCACCTCTCACACGTTCCAGAAGCACGTGCCGGACATGCCGGAACGACCTATCGGACAGTACGGAACCACCTGCCAGACACGCCGGAACCACCTGCTGAACACGCCACAGCCACCTGCTCGACTCGCCGGATCCACCGGCCGGACAGGCCAATATCAACTGCTGGCTATGCCAGAACCACCTGGGGGACAGTCCGGAATCACCTGCCAGCCATGGCGGAACCACCTCTCAGACGTACAAGAACCACGTGCCGGACAAGCTGGAAACACTTACTGGACAGACTGGAGCCACCTGCCGGCCATGCCTGAACCACCTGCCGAGCACGACGGAACCACCTGCCGGACACGCCAAAATCACCTGTGGGCTACACCAGAACCACTTGGAGAACTCTCCGGGATGACCTGCCGGGCATGCCGGAACCACCTCTCAGACGTACCAGAAGCACGTGGCGGACACCCCAGCACCGCCTGCCGGACAGACCGCAACCACCTGCCGGACAGGCCGGAACCACCGGCTCGACCCGCCGGAACCACCGCCGGACATGCAAAATCACCTGCCGGCTACGCCAGAACCACTTGGCGAACACTCCGGAATCATCTGCCGGGCATGCCGGAACCACCTCTCAGACATGCCAGAACCACGTGCCAATGACCCCGGAAGCACCTGCCGAGCACGCCGGAACCACCTGCTCGACTCGCCAGAACCACCTGCCGGACACGCCAAAATCACCTGCCGGCTACGCCACAACCACTCGGCAGGCACTCCGGTATCAGCTGCCGGGCATGCCGGAACCACCTCTCAGAGGTGCCAGAACCACATGCCGGAGAGACTGGAAGCAACTGCCGAGCTCGCCGGAAACACCTGCTGGACATGCCGGAACCACCTGCCTGACAGTCCAAAATCATATGCCGGCTATGCCAAAACCACTTGGTGGACACTCCAGAATCACCTGGAGGGCATGCCGGAACCACGTCATGGACAGACTGCAAACACCTGCCGGACACGCCAGAACCACCTTCTCGACTCGCCAGAACCACCTGCCGGACACGCCAAAATCACCTGCCTGCTACGCCACAACCAGTTGGTGAACACTTTGGAATCACCTGCCGCGCTTGCGGGAACCACCTGCCCGTCACGCCAAAATCAGCTGCCGGCTACGCCAGAACCACTCAGCAGAGACTCCGGAACCACCTCCAGGACAGACCGGAATCACCTGCCGGACACGCCGGAAGCACCTGCTCGACTCGCCAGAACCACCTGCCGGACGCGCCAAAATCACCTGCCGGCTACGCCAGAACCACTCTGCAGAGACTCCGGAAGCACCTCCAGGACAGACCGGAATCACCTGCCGGACACGCCGGAACCACCTGCCAGACTCGCCAGAACCACCTGACGGACATGCCAAAATCACAAGCCGGCTACTCCACAACCACTTGTCGGACACTCCAGAATCACCTGCCGGGCATGTTGGAACCACCTCTCAGAGGTGACACAACAACATGCTGGAGACTGCGGAAGCACCTGCCGAGAAGCCCGGAAGTTCCTGATCCACTCCACAGAACCACCTGCTGGACACGCCAAAATCACCTGCCGGCTACGCCACAACCAGTTGGTGAATACTTCGGAATCAACGGCCGGGCTTGCTGGAAGCACCTGCCGCTCACGCCAATATCACCTGCCAGCTACGCCAGAACCGCTTGGCGGACACTCCGGAAACACCTGTCGGGCCTGCCAGAACCACATCTCAGACGTGCCAGAACCATGTGCCCGAGATGCCGGAACCACACCCCGAACAGACTGAAACCACCTGCCAGACCCGCCTGAACCACCTGCCGAGCACACTGGAACCACCTGCTCGACTCGCCGGAACCACCTACCTGACACGCAAAAACCACCGGCCGGGTATGCCTGAACCACTTGGTGGTCACTCCGGAATCATCTGCCAGACATGCCAGAAGCAGCTCTCAGACACACCAGAACAACCTGCCGGAGACGCCAGAAGCACCTGCTGAGCATGCCTGAGCCACGTGCTCGACTCGCAAGAAACACCTGCCACACACGCCAAAATCACCGGCCTGCTACACCAGAAGCACTTGGCAGACAAGCCGGAATCACGTGAAGGGCATGCCGTCACAATCTCTCAGACGTGCCAGAACCTCGTGCCGGACACCCCAGAACACCCTGCCGGACAGACCGGAACCACCTGCCGGACACGCCGGAACCACCGGCGCGACTCGCCGGAACCACCCCCGGACATGCAAAAACACCTGCCGGCTACGCCAGAAACACTTGGCGAACACACCGGAATCACCTGCCGGGCATGTCGGAAGCACCTCTCAGACATGTCAGAACCACGTGCCAAGGACACCGGAAGCACCTGCCGAGCACGCCGGAACCACCTGCTCGAATCGCCAGAACCACCTGCCGCACACGCCAAAATCACCTGCCAGGTATGCCAGAACCACTTTGTGGACACTCCGAAATCATCTGCCGGACATGCCAGAACCAGCTCTCAGACACCCCAGAACCACATGCCGGACACGCCGGAAGCACCTGCTGAGCATGCCTGAGCCACCTGCTCGACTCGCAAGAAACACCTGCCGGACACGCCAAAATCACCTGCCGAGTACGCCAGAACCACTTGGCGGACACTCCGGAATCACAGGTCGGGCATGCCGGAACCACCTCTCAGACTTGCCAGAACCATGTTCCGGACACGCCGGTACCACCTGCCGAGTATGCCGGAACCACCTGATCCACTCCCGAGGACCACCTGCTGGACACGCCAGAATCACCTGCTGGCTACGCCAGAACCACTCGGCAGACACTCCGGAATAACCTGCCGGGCATGCCGGAACCACCTCTTAGACATGCCAGAAGGACGTGTCGGACACGCCGGAAACAACTACCGGACAGACCGGAACCACCTGCCAGACATCCCGGAACCACATGCCGAGCACGCCGGAGCCGCCTGCTCGATAGGCTGGAACCACCTGCCAGACAGGCCAAAATCAACAGCTGGCTATGCGAGAACCATCTGGCGGACAGTCCGGAATCACCTGCCGGGCATGCAGGAACCACCTCTCAGATGTAACGGAACCACGAGCCCGACACGCTGGAACCACGTCTGGGCAGTCTGGAACCACCTACCGAGCACTCCGGAACCACCTGCTCGACTCGCACGACCCACGTGCTGTACACGCCAAAATGAACTTTCGGCTACACCAGAACCACTTACGCGACATTCCAGAATCACCTGCCGGGCATGTTGGAACCACCTCTCAGAGGTGCCACAACAACATGCTGGAGACTGCGGAAGCACCTGCTGAGAAGGCCGGAACTTCCTGATCCACTCCACAGAACCACCTGCTGGACACGCCAAAATCACCTGCCGGCTACGCCACAACCAGTTGGTGAACACTTCGGAATCAACTGCCGGGCTTGCTGGAAGCACCTGCCGGTCACGGCAATATCACCTGCCAGCTACGCCAGAACCGCATGGGGGACACTCCGGAAACTCCTGTCGGGCCTGCCAGAACCACATCTCAGACGTGCCAGAACCATGTGCCCGAGATGCCGGAAGCACACCCCGAACAGACTGAAACCACCTGCCAGACCCGCCTGAACCACCTGCCGAGCACACTGGAACCACCTGCTCGACTCGCCGGAACCACCTACCTGACACGCAAAAACCACCGGCCGGGTATGCCAGAACCACTTGGTGGTCACTCCGCAATCATCTGCCAGACATGCCAGAAGCAGCTCTCAGACACACCAGAACAACCTGCCGGAGACACCAGAAGCACCTGCTGAGCATGCCTGAGCCACGTGCTCGACTCGCAAGAAACACCTGCCACACACGCCAAAATCACCTGCCTGCTACACCAGAAGCACTTGGCAGACAAGCCGGAATCACGTGAAGGGCATGCCGTCACAATCTCTCAGACGTGCCAGAACCTCGTGCCGGACACCCCAGAACACCCTGCCGGACAGACCGGAACCACCTGCCGGACACGCCGGAACCACCGGCGCGACTCGCCGGAACCACCCCCGGACATGCAAAAACACCTGCCGGCTACGCCAGAAACACTTGGCGAACACACCGGAATCACCTGCCGGGCATGTCGGAAGCACCTCTCAGACATGTCAGAACCACGTGCCAAGGACACCGGAAGCACCTGCCGAGCACGCCGGAACCACCTGCTCGACTCGCCAGAACCACCTGCCGCACACGCCAAAATCACCTGCCAGGTATGCCAGAACCACTTTGTGGACACTCCGAAATCACCTGCCGGACATGCCAGAACCAGCTCTCAGACACCCCAGAACCACATGCCGGACACGTCGGAAGCACCTGCTTAGCATGCCTGAGCCACCTGCTCGACTCGCAAGAAACACCTGCCGGACACGCCAAAATCACCTGCCGAGTACGCCAGAACCACTTGGCGGACACTCCGGAATCACAGGTCGGGCATGCCGGAACCACCTCTCAGACTTGCCAGAACCATGTTCCGGACACGCCGGTACCACCTGCCGAGTATGCCGGAACCACCTGATCCACTCCCGAGGACCAGCTGCTGGACACGCCAGAATCACCTGCTGGCTACGCCAGAACCACTCGGCAGACACTCCGGAATAACCTGCCGGGCATGCCGGAACCACCTCTTAGACATGCCAGAAGGACGTGTCGGACACGCCGGAAACACCTACCGGACAGAACGGAACCACCTGCCAGACATCGCGGAACCACCTGCCGAGCACGCCGGAGCCGCCTGCTCGATAGGCCGGAACCACCTGCCAGACAGGCCATAATCAACAGCTGGCTATGCGAGAACCATCTGGCGGACAGTCCGGAATCACCTGCCGGGCATGCAGGAACCACCTCTCAGACGTAACAGAACCACGTTCCGCACACGCTGGAACCACATCCTGGACAGACTGGAACCACCTGCCGAGCTCGCCGGAACCACCTGCTCGACTGGCAGGACAATCGTGCCGGACACGCCAAAAGGAACTGCCGGCTACACCAGAACCACTTAACCGACACTCCAGAATCACCTGCCTGGCATGGCAGAACCACCTCTCAGACGTGCCAGAAGCACGTGCCGGACATGCCGGAACGACCTACGGGACAGACCGGAACCACCTGCCTGACATGCCGGAACCACCTGCCGAGCACGCCAGAGCCACCTGCTCCCCTTGCCGGAACCACCTGCCAGCCAGGCCAAAATCAACAGCTGGCTGTGCGAGAACCACCTGGGGGACAGTCCGGAATCACCTGCCAGCCATGGCGGAACCACCTCTCAGACGTACCAGAACCACGTGCCGGACAATCTGGAAACACGTACTGGACAGTCTGGAACCACCGGCCGGCCACGCCTGAACCACCTGACGAGCACGACGGAACCACCTGCCGGACACGCCAAAATCACCTGCGGGCTACTCCACAACCACTTGGCGGACTGTCCGGAATCACCTGCCGGGCATGCCGGAACCACCTCTCAGACATGCCAGAACCACGTGCCAATGACCCCGGAAGCACCTGCCGAGCACGCCGGAACCACCTGCTCGACTCGCCAGAACCACCTGCCGGACACGCCAAAATCACCTGCCGGCTACGCCACAACCAGTTGGTGAACACTTCGGAATCACCTGCCGCGCTTGCCGGAACCACCTGCCGGTCACGCCAAAAGAACCTGCCGGCTACGCCAGAACCACTCGGCAGAGACTCCGGAACCACCTCCAGGACAGACCGGAATCACCTGCCGGACACGCCGGGACCACCTGCTCGACTCGCCAGAACCACCTGCCGGACACGCCAAAATCACCTGCCGGCTACGCCAGAACCACTCGGCAGAGACTCCGGAACCACCTCCAGGACAGACCGGAATCACCTGCCGGACACGCCGGGACCACCTGCTTGACTCGCCAGAACCACCTGCCGGACACGCCAAAATCACCAGCCGGCTACTCCACAACCACTTGTCGGACACTCCAGAAGCACCTGCCGGGCATGTTGGAACCACCTCTCAGAGGTGCCACAACAACATGCTGGAGACTGCGGAAGCACCTGCTGAGAATGCCGGAAGTTCCTGATCCACTCCACAGAACCACCTGCTGGACACGCCAAAATCACCTGCCGGCTACGCCACAACCAGTTGGTGAACGCTTCGGAATCAACTGCCGGGCTTGCTGGAAGCACCTGACGGTCACGCCAATATCACCTGCCAGCTACGCCAGAACCGCTTGGCGGACACTCCGGAAACACCTGTCGGGCCTGCCAGAACCACATCTCAGACGTGCCAGAACCATGTGCCCGAGATGCCGGAACCACACCCCGAACAGACTGAAACCACCTGCCAGACCCGCCTGAGCCACCTGCCGAGCACACTGGAACCACCTGCTCGACTCGCCGGAACCACCTACCTGACACGCAAAAACCACCGGCCGGGTATGCCAGAATCACTTGGTGGTCACTCCGGAATCATCTGCCAGACATGCCAGAAGCAGCTCTCAGACACACCAGAACAACCTGCCGGAGACGCCAGAAGCACCTGCTGAGCATGCCTGAGCCACCTGCTCGACTCGCAAGAAACACCTGCCAGACATGCCAAAATCACCTGCCTGCTACACCAGAAGCACCTGGCAGACAAGCCGTAATCACGTGAAGGGCATGCCGTCACAATCTCTCAGACGTCCCAGAACCTCGTGCCACACCCCAGAACACCCTGCCGGACAGACCGGAACCACCTGCCGGACACGCCGGAACCACGGGCGCGACGCGCCGGAACCACCCCCGGACATGCAAAATCACCTGCCGGCTACGCCAGAAACACTTGGCGAACACACCGGAATCACCTGCCGGGCATGTCGGAAGCACCTCTCAGACATGTCAGAACCATGTTCCGGACACGCCGGTACCACCTGCCGAGTATGCCGGAACCACCTGATCCACTCCCGAGGACCACCTGCTGGACACGCCAGAATCACCTGCTGGCTACGCCAGAACCACTCGGCAGAGACTCCGGAATAACCTGCCGGGCATGCCGGAACCACCTCTTAGACATGCCAGAAGGACGTGTCGGACACGCCGGAAACACCTACCGGACAGACCGGAACCACCTGCCAGACATCCCGGAACCACCTGCCGAGCACGCCGGAGCCGCCTGCTCGATAGGCTGGAACGACCTGCCAGACAGGCCAAAATCAACAGCTGGCTATGCGAGAACCATCTGGCGGACAGTCCGGAATCACCTGCCGGGCATGCAGGAACCACCTCTCAGATGTAACGGAACCACGAGCCGGACACGCTGGAACCACGTCCTGGACAGACTGGAACCACCTGCCGAGCACTCCGGAACCACCTGCTCGACTCGCACGACCCACGTGCTGGACACGCCAAAATGAACTTTCGGCTACACCAGAACCACTTACCCGACACTCCAGAATCACCTGCCTGGCATGCCAGAACCACCTCTCACACGTTCCAGAAGCACGTGCCGGACATGCCGGAACGACCTATCGGACAGAACGGAACCACCTGCCAGACACGCAGGAACCACCTGCTGAACACGCCACAGCCACCTGCTCGACTCGCCGGATCCACCGGCCGGACAGGCCAATATCAACTGCTGGCTATGCCAGAACCACCTGGGGGACAGTCCGGAATCACCTGCCAGCCATGGCGGAACCACCTCTCAGACGTACAAGAACCACGTGCCGGACAAGCTGGAAACACTTAATGGACAGACTGGAACCACCTGCCGGCCACGCCTAACCACCTGCCGAGCACGATGGAACCACCTGCCGGACACGCCAAAATCACCTGCGGGGTACACCAGAACCACTTGGAGAACTCTCCGGGATGACCTGCCGGGCATGCTGGAACCACCTCTCAGACGTACCAGAAGCACGTTGCGGACACCCCAGCACCACCTGCCGGACAGACCGCAACCACCTGCCGGACAGGCCGGAACCACCGGCTCGACCCGTCGGAACCACCGCCGGACATGCAAAATCACCTGCCGGCTACGCCAGAACCACTTGGCGAACACTCCGGAATCATCTGCCGGGCATGCCGGAACCACGTCTCAGACAAGCCAGTGACCCCGGAAGCACATGCCGAGCACGCCGGAACCACCTGCTCGACTCGCCAGAACCACCTGCCGGACATGCCAAAATCACCTGCCGGCTACGCCACAACCACTCGGCAGGCACTCCGGTATCAGCTGCCGGGCATGCCGGAACCACCTCTCAGAGGTGCCAGAACCACATGCCGGTGAGACTGGAAGCAACTGCCGAGCTCGCCGGAAACACCTGCTGGACATGCCGGAACCACCTGCCTGACAGTCCAAAATCATATGGGGGCTATGCCAAAACCACTTGGTGGACACTCCAGAATCACCTGGAGGGCATGTCGGAACCACGTCGTGGACAGACTGCAAACACCTGCCGGACACGCCAGAACCACCTTCTCGACTCGCCAGAACCACCTGCCGGACACGCCAAAATCACCTGCCGGCTACGCCACAACCAGTTGGTGAACACTTCGGAATCACCTGCCGCGCTTGCCGGAACCACCTGCCGATCACGCCAAAATCACCTGCCGGCTACGCCAGAACCACTCAGCAGAGACTCCGGAACCACCTCCAGGACAGACCGGAATCACCTGCCGGACACGCCGGAACCACCTGCTCGACTCGCCAGAACCACCTGCCGGACACGCCAAAATCACCTGCCGGCTATGCCAGAACCACTCGGCAGAGACTCCGGAACCACCTCCAGGAAAGACCGGAATCACCTGCCGGACACGCCGGGACCACCTGCTTGACTCGCCAGAACCACCTGCCGGACACGCCAGAATCACCTGCCGGACACGCCAAAATCACCAGCCGGCTACTCCACAACCACTTGTCGGACACTCCAGAATCACCTGACGGGCATGTGGGAACCACCTCTCAGAGGTGCCACAACAACATGCTGGAGACTGCGGAAGCACCTGCTGAGAAGGCCGGAAGTTCCTGATCCACTCCACAGAACCACCTGCTGGACACGCCAAAATGACCTGCCGGCTACGCCACAACCAGTTGGTGAACACTTCGGAATCAACTGCCGGGCTTGCTGGAAGCACCTGCTGGTCACGCCAATATCACCTGCCAGCTACGCCAGAACCGCTTGGCGGACACTCCGGAAACACCTGTCGGGCCTGCCAGAACCACATCTCAGACGTGCCAGAACCATGTGCCCGAGATGCCGGAACCACACCCCGAACAGACTGAAACCACCTGCCAGACCCGCCTGAACCACCTGCCGAGCACACTGGAACCACCTGCTCGACTCGCCGGAACCACCTACCTGACACGCAAAAACCACCGGCCGGGTATGCCTGAACCACTTGGTGGTCACTCCGGAATCATCTGCCAGACACGCCAGAAGCAGCTCTCAGACACACCAGAACAACCTGCCGGAGACGCCAGAAGCACCTGCTGAGCATGCCTGAGCCACGTGCTCGACTCGCAAGAAACACCTGCCACACACGCCAAAATCACCTGCCTGCTACACCAGAAGCACTTGGCAGACAAGCCGGAATCACGTGAAGGGCATGCCGTCACAATCTCTCAGACGTGCCAGAACCTCGTGCCGGACACCCCAGAACACCCTGCTGGACAGACCGGAACCACCTGCCGGACACGCCGGAACCTCCGGCGCGACTCACCGGAACCACCCTCGGACATGCAAAATCACCTACCGGCTACGCCAGAAACAGTTTGCGAACACACCGGAATCACCTGCCGGGCATGTCGGAAGCACCTCTCAGACATGTCAGAACCACGTGCCAAGGACACCGGAAGCACCTGCCGAGCACGCCGGAACCACCTGCTCGACTCGCCAGAACCACCTGCCGCACACGCCAAAATCACCTGCCAGGTATGCCAGAACCACTTTGTGGACACTCCGAAATCATCTGCCGGACATGCCAGAACCAGCTCTCAGACACCCCAGAACCACATGCCGGACACGCCGGAAGCACCTGCTGAGCATGCCTGAGCCACCTGCTCGACTCGCAAGAAACACCTGCCGGACACGCCAAAATCACCTGCCGAGTACGCCAGAACCACTTGGCGGACACTCCGGAATCACAGGTCGGGCATGCTGGAACCACCTCTCAGACTTGCCAGAACCATGTTCCGGACACGCCGGTACCACCTGCCGAGTATGCCGGAACCACCTGATCCACTCCCGAGGACCACCTGCTGGACACGCCAGAATCACCTGCTGGCTACGCCAGAACCACTCAGCAGACACTCCGGAATAACCTGCCGGGCATGCCGGAACCACCTCTTAGACATGCCAGAAGGACGTGTCGGACACGCCGGAAACACCTACCGGACAGACCGGAACCACCTGCCAGACATCCCGGAACCACCTGCCGAGCACGCCGGAGCCGCCTGCTCGATAGGCTGGAACGACCTGCCAGACAGGCCAAAATCAACAGCTGGCTATGCGAGAACCATCTGGCGGACAGTCCGGAATCACCTGCCGGGCATGCAGGAAACACCTTTCCGATGTAACGGAACCACGAGCCGGACACGCTGGAACCACGTCCTGGACAGACTGGAACCACCTGCCGAGCACTCCGGAACCACCAGCTCGACTCGCACGACCCACGTGCTGGACACGCCAAAATGAACTTTCGGCTACACCAGAACCACTTACCCGACACTCCAGAATCACCTGCCTGGCATGCCAGAACCACCTCTCACACATTCCAGAAGCACGTGCCGGACATGCCGGAACGACCTATCGGACAGAACGGAACCACCTGCCAGACACGCCGGAACCACCTGCTGAACACGCCACAGCCACCTGCTCGACTCGCCGGATCCAACGGCCGGACAGGCCAATATCAACTGCTGGCTATGACAGAACCACCTGGGGGACAGTCCGGAATCACCTGCCAGCCATGGCGGAACCACCTCTCAGACGTACAAGAACCACGTGCCGGACAAGCTGGAAAGACTTACTGGACAGACTGCAACCACCTGCCGGCCACGCCTAAACACCTGCCGAGCACGATGGAACCACCTGCCGGACACGCCAAAATCACCTGCGGGGTACACCAGAACCACTTGGAGAACTCTCCGGGATGACCTGCCGGGCATGCTGGAACCACCTCTCAGACGTACCAGAAGCACGTGGCGGACACCCCAGCACAACCTGCGGGACAGACAGCAACCACCTGCCGGACAGGCCGGAACCACCGGCTCGACCCGCCGGAACCACCGCCGGACATGCAAAATCACCTGCCGGCTACGCCAGAACCACTTGGCGAACACTCCGGAATCATCTGCCGGGCATGCCGGAACCACCTCTCAGACATGCCAGTGACCCCGGAAGCACGTGCCGAGCACGCCGGAACCACCTGCTCGACTCGCCAGAACCACCTGCCAGACAGGCCAAAATCAACAGCTGGCTATGCTAGAACCACCTGGCGGACAGTCCAAAATCACCTGCCTGGCATGCAGGAACCACCTCTCAGACGTACGGGACTGACCGGAACCACCTGCCTGAAATGCCGGACAATCTGGAAACACGTACTGGACAGACTGGAACCACCTGCCGGCCACGCCTGAACCACCTGACGAGCACGACAGAACCACCTGCCGGACACGCCAAAATCACCTGCGGGCTACTCCACAACCACTTGGCGGACTCTCCGGGATGACCTGCCGGGCATGCTGGAACCACCTCTCAGACGTGCCAGAACCATGTGGCAGAGAGTCCGGAATCACCTGTTGGGCATGTGGAACCACCTCTGAGACGTACAAGAACCACCTGCCGGACACGCCAAAATCACCTGCCGGCTACGCCAGAACCACTTGGCGGAGACTCTGGAATCACCTGCCGGGCATGCCAGCACAACCTCTCAGAAGTGCCAGAAGCACGTGCCGGACAGGCCGGAACCATCTCCCGGACAGACTGGAACCACAGGAAACACTCGCCGGAACCACCTGCTTGACTCACCGGTCCCACCTGCAGGACACACCAAAATCACCTGCCCGCTACACCAGAACCACTTGGGGCACAAGCCGGAATCACGTGAAGGGCATGCCGGCACAACCTCACAGACGTGCCAGAACCTCCTGCCGGACACCTCAGAACCACCTGCCAGACAGACTGCAACCACGTGCCGGACACGCGGGAACCACCGGCTCGACCCGCCGGAACCACTGCCAGACATGCAAAATCACCTGCCGGCTACACCAGAACCACTTGGCAAACACTCCGGAATCACCTGCCGGGCATGCCGGAACCACCTCTCAGACATGCCAGAACCACGTGCCAATGACACCAGAAGCACCTGCCGAGCATGCCGGAACCACCTGCTCGACTCGCCAGAACCACCTGCCAGTCATGCAAAAATCACCTGCCGGCTTCGCCACAACCAGTTGGTGAACACTTCCCCATCACCTGCCGGGCTTGCTGGAACCACCTGCCGGTCATGTCAAAATCACCTGCCAACTACGCCAGAACCACTTGTCGACACTGCGGAAACACCTGTCGGGCCGGCCAGAACTACATCTCAGACGTGCCAGAACCTTGTGCGTGTGATGCCGGAACCACACCCCGAACAGACGGAGACCACCTGCCAGACCCGCCTGAACCACCTGCCGAGCACGCCGGAGCCACCTGTTCGACTCACCGGATGCACCTGCCAGACAGGCCAAAATCAACAGCTGGCTATGCGAGAACCATCTGGCGGACAGTCCGGAATCACCTGCCGGGCATGCAGGAACCACCTCTCAGATGTAACGGAACCACGAGCCGGACACGCTGGAACCACGTCCTGGACAGACTGGAACCACCTGCCGAGCACTCCGGAACCACCTGCTCGACTCGCACGACCCACGTGCTGGACACGCCAAAATGAACTTTCGGCTACACCAGAACCACTTACCCGACACTCCAGAATCACCTGCCTGGCATGCCAGAACCACCTCTCACACGTTCCAGAAGCACGTGCCGGACATGCCGGAACGACCGATCGGACAGAACGGAACCACCTGCCAGACACGCCGGAACCACCTGCTGAACACGCCACAGCCACCTGCTCGACTCGCCGGATCCACCGGCCGGACAGGCCAATATCAACTGCTGGCTATGCCAGAACCACCTGGGGGACAGTCCGGAATCACCTGCCAGCCATGGCGGAACCACCTCTCAGACGTACAAGAACCACGTGCCGGACAAGCTGGAAACACTTACTGGACAGACTGGAACCACCTGCCGGCCACGCCTGAACCACCTGCCGAGCACGATGGAACCACCTGCCGGACACGCCAAAATCACATGCGGGGTACACCAGAACCACTTGGAGAACTCTCCGGGATGACCTGCCGGGCATGCTTGAACCACCTCACAGACGTACCAGAAGCACGTTGCTTACTCTCCAGCACCACCTGCCGGACAGACCGCAACCACCTGCCGGACACGCCAGAACCACCGGCTCGACCCGCCGGAACCACCGCCGGACATGCAAAATCACCTGCCGGCTACGCCAGAACCACTTGGCGAACACTCCGGAATCACCTGCCGGGCATGCCGGAACCACCTCTCAGACATGCCAGAACCACGTGCCAATGACCCCGGAAGCACCTGCCGAGCACGCCGGAACCACCTGCTCGACTCGCCAGAACCACCTGCCGGACACGCCAAAATCACCTGCCGGCTACGCCACAACCACTCGGCAGGCACTCCGGTATCAGCTGCCGAGCATGCCGGAACCACCTCTCAGAGGTGCCAGAACCACATGCCGGAGAGACTGGAAGCAACTGCCGAACTCGCCGGAAACACCTGCTGGACATGCCGGAACCACCTGCCTGACAGTCCAAAATCATATGCCGGCTATGCCAAAACCACTTGGTGGACACTGCAGAATCACCTGTAGGGCATGCCGGAACCACGTCATGGACAGACTGCAAACACCTGCCGGACACGCCAGAACCACCTTCTCGACTCGCCAGAACCACCTGCCGGTCACGCCAAAATCACCTGCCGGCTACGCCACAACCAGTTGGTGAACACTTCGGAATCACCTGCCACGCTTGCCGGAACCACCTGCCAGTCATGCCAAAATCACCTGCCGGCTACGCCAGAACCACTCGGCAGAGACTCCGGAACCACCTCCAGGACAGACCGGAATCACCTGCCGGACACGCCGGAACCACCTGCTCGACTCGCCGGAACCACCTGCCGGACACGCAAAAATCACCTGCTGGCTACGCCAGAACCACTCGGCAGACACTCCGGAATAAGCTGCCGGGTATGCCGGAACCACCTCTTAGACATGCCAGAAGGACGTGTCGGACACGCCGGAAACACCTACCGGACAGACCGGAACCACCTGCAAGACATCCCGGAACCACTTGCCGAGCACGCCGGAGCCGCCTGCTCGATAGGCCGGAACCACCTGCCAGACAGGCCAAAATCAACAGCTGGCTATGCTAGAACCACCTGGCGTACAGTCCAAAATCACCTGCCTGGCATGCAGGAACCACCTCTCAGACGTAACAGAACCACGTTCCGGACACACTGGAACCACATCCTGGACAGACTGGAACCACCTGCCGAGCTCGACGGAACCACCTGCTCGACTGGCCGGACAATAGTGTAGGACACGCCAAAAGGAACTGCCGGCTACACCAGAACCACTTAACCGACACTCCAGAATCACCTGCCTGGCATGCCAGAACCACCTCTCAGACGTGCCAGAATCACGTGCCGAACATGCCGGGACGACCTACGGGACAGACCGGAACCACCTGCCTGACATGCCGGAACCACCTGCCGAGGACGCCAGAGCCACCTGCTCCCCTTGCCGGAACCACCTGCCAGACAGGCCAAAATCAACAGCTGGCTGTGCGAGAAGCACCTGGGGGACAGTCCGGAATCACCTGCCAGCCATGGCGAAACCACCTCTCAGACGTACCAGAATCACGTGCCGGACAATCTGGAAACACGTACTGGACAGACTGGAACCACCTGCCGGCCAAGCCTGAACCACCTGCCGAGCACGACGGAACCACCTGCCGGACACGCCAAAATCACCTGCCGGCTACGCCAGAACCACTCGGCAGAGACTCCGGAACCACCTCCAGGACAGACCGGAATCACCTGCCGGACACGCCGGGACCACCTGCTTGACTCGCCAGAACCACCTGCCGGACACGCCAAAATCACCTGCCGGCTACTCCACAACCACTTGTCGGACACTCCAGAATCACCTGCCGGGCATGTTGGAACCACCTCCCAGAGGTGCCACAACAACATGCTGGAGACTGCGGAAGCACCTGCTGAGAATGCCGGAAGTTCCTGATCCACTCCACAGAACCACCTGCTGGACACGCCAAAATCACCTGCCGGCTACGCCACAACCAGTTGGTGAACACTTCGGAATCAACTGCCGGGCTTGCTGGAAGCACCTGCTGGTCACGCCAATATCACCTGCCAGCTACGCCAGAACCGCTTGGCGGACACTCCGGAAACACCTGTCGGGCCTGCCAGAACCACATCTCAGACGTGCCAGAACCATGTGCCCGAGATGCCGGAACCACACCCCGAACAGACTGAAACCACCTGCCAGACCCGCCTGAACCACCTGCCGAGCACACTGGAACCACCTGCTCGACTCGCCGGAACCACCTACCTGACACGCAAAAACCACCGGCCGGGTATGCCAGAACCACTTGGTGGTCACTCCGGAATCATCTGCCAGACATGCCAGAAGCAGCTCTCAGACACACCAGAACAACCTGCCGGAGACGCCAGAAGCACCTGCTGAGCATGCCTGAGCCGCCTGCTCGACTCGCAAGAAACACCTGCCAGACACGCCAAAATCACCTGCCTGCTACACCAGAAGCACTTGGCAGACAAGCCGGAATCACGTGAAGGGCATGCAGTCACAATCTCTCAGACGTGCCAGAATCTCGTGCCGGACACCCCAGAACACCCTGCCGGACAGACCGGAACCACCTGCCGGACACGCCGGAACCACCGGCGCGACTCGCCGCAACCACCCCCGGACATGCAAAATCACCTGCCGGCTATGCCAGAAACACTTGGCGGACACTCCGGAATCACCTGCGGGGCATGCCAGCACAACCTCTCAGAAGTGCCAGAAGCACGTGCCGGACAGGCCGGAACCATATCCCGGACAGACTGGAACCACAGGAAACACTCGCCGGAACCACCTGCTTGACTCACCCGTCCCACCTGCAGGACACACCAAAATCACCTGCCCGCTACACCAGAACCACTTGGTGGACAAGCCAGAATCACGTGAAGGGCATGCCGGCACAACCTCACAGACGTGCCAGAACCTCCTGCCGGACACCTCAGAACCACCTGCCAGACAGACTGCAACCACCTGCCGGACACGCGGGAACCACAGGCTCGACCCGCCGGAACCACTGCCAGACATGCAAAATCACCTGCCGGCTACACCAGAACCACTTGGCAAACACTCTGGAATCACCTGCCGGGCATGCCGGAACCACCTCTCAGACATGCCGGAACCACGTGCCAATGACACCAGAAGCACCTGCCGAGCATGCCGGAACCACCTGCTCGACTCGCCAGAACCACCTGCCAGTCATGCAAAAATCACCTGCCGGCTTCGCCACAACCAGTTGGTGAACACTTCCCCATCACCTGCCGGGCTTGCTGGAACCACCTGCCGGTCATGTCAAAATCACCTGCCAACTACGCCAGAACCACTTGTCGACACTGCGGAAACACCTGTCGGGCCGGCCAGAACTACATCTCAGACGTGCCAGAACCTTGTGCGTGTGATGCCGGAACCACACCCCGAACAGACGGAGACCACCTGCCAGACCCGCCTGAACCACCTGCCGAGCACGCCGGAGCCACCTGTTCGACTCACCGGAAGCACCTGCCAGACAGGCCAAAATCAACAGCTGGCTATGAGAGAACCATCTGGCGGACAGTCCAGAATCACCTGCCGGGCATGCAGGAACCACCTCTCAGATGTAACGGAACCACGAGCCGGAAACGCTGGAACCACGTCCTGGACAGACTGGAACCACCTGCCGAGCACTCCGGAACCACCTGCTCGACTCGCACGACCCACGTGCTGGACACGCCAAAATGAACTTTCGGCTACACCAGAACCACTTACCCGACACTCCAGAATCACCTGCCTGGCATGCCAGAACCACCTCTCACACGTTCCAGAAGCACGTGCCGGACATGCCGGAACAACATATCGGACAGAACGGAACCACCTGCCAGACACGCCGGAACCACCTGCTGAACACGCCACAGCCACCTGCTCGACTCGCCGGATCCACCGGCCGGACAGGCCAATATCAACTGCTGGCTATGCCAGAACCACCTGGGGGACAGTCCGGAATCACCTGCCAGCCATGGCGGAACCACCTCTCAGACGTACAAGAACCACGTGCCGGACAAGCTGGAAACACTTACTGGACAGACTGGAGCCACCTGCCGGCCATGCCTGAACCACCTGCTGAGCACGACGGAACCACCTGCCGGACACGCCAAAATCACCTGCGGGCTACACCAGAACCACTTGGAGAACTCGCCGGGATGACCTGCCGGGCATGCCGGAACCACCTCTCAGACGTACCAGAAGCACGTGGCGGACACCCCAGCACCACCTGCCGGACAGACCGCAACCACCTGCCGGACAGGCCGGAACCACCGGCTCGACCCGCCGGAACCACTGCCGGACATGCAAAATCACCTGCCGGCTACGCCAGAACCACTTGGCGAACACTCCGGAATCACCTGCCGGGCATGCCGGAACCACCTCTCAGACATGCCAGAACCACGTGCCAATGACCCCGGAAGCACCTGCCGAGCACGCCGGAACCACCTGCTCGACTCGCCAGAACCACCTGCCGGACACGCCAAAATCACCTGCCGGCTACGCCACAACCACTCGGCAGGCACTCCAGTATCAGCTGCCGGGCATGCCGGAACCACCTCTCAGAGGTGCCAGAACCACATGCCGGAGAGACTAGAAGCAACTGCCGAGCTCGCCGGAAACACCTGCTGGACATGCCGGAACCACCTGCCTGACAGTCCAAAATCATATGCCGGCTATTCCAAAACCACTTGGTGGACACTCCAGAATCACCTGGAGGGCATGCCGGAACCACGTCATGGACAGACTGCAAACACCTGCCGGACACGCCAGAACCACCTTCTCGACTCGCCAGAACCACCTGCCGGACACGCCAAAATCACCTGCCGGCTACGCCACAACCAGTTGGTGAACACTTTGGAATCACCTGCCGCGCTTGCCGGAACCACCTGCCGGTCACGCCAAAATCAGCTGCCGGCTACGCCAGAACCACTCAGTTGAGACTCCGGAACCACCTCCAGGACAGACCGGAATCACCTGCCGGACACGCCGGAACCACCTGCTCGACTCGCCAGAACCACCTGCCGGACGCGCCAAAATCACCTGCCGGCTACGCCAGAACCACTCTGCAGAGACTCCGGAAGCACCTCCAGGAAAGACCGGAATCACCTGCCAGACACGCCGGAACCACCTGCTCGACTCGCCAGAACCACCTGCCGCACACGCCAAAATCACCTGCCAGGTATGCCAGAACCACTTTGTGGACACTCCGAAATCATCTGCCGGACATGCCAGAACCAGCTCTCAGACACCCCAGAACCACATGCCGGACACGCCGGAAGCACCTGCTGAGCATGCCTGAGCCACCTGCTCGACTCGCAAGAAACACCTGCCGGACACGCCAAAATCACCTGCCGAGTACGCCAGAACCACTTGGCGGACACTCCGGAATCACAGGTCGGGCATGCCGGAACCACCTCTCAGACTTGCCAGAACCATGTTCCGGACACGCCGGTACCACCTGCCGAGTATGCCGGAACCACCTGATCCACTCCCGAGGACCACCTGCTGGACACGCCAGAATCACCTGCTTGCTATGCCCGAACCACTCGGCAGACACTCCGGAATAACCTGCCGGGCATGCCGGAACCACCTCTTAGACATGCCAGAAGGACGTGTCGGACACGCAGGAAACACCTACCGGACAGACCGGAACCACCTGCCAGACATCCCGGAACCACCTGCCGAGCACGCCGGAGCCGCCAGCTCGATAGGCTGGAACCACCTGCCAGACAGGCCAAAATCAACAGCTGGCTATGCGAGAACCATCTGGCGGACAGTCCGGAATCACCTGCCGGGCATGCAGGAACGACCTCTCAGATGTAACGGAACCACGAGCCGGACACGCTGGAACCACGTCTGGGCAGTCTGGAACCACCTACCGAGCACTCTGGAACCACCTGCTCGACTCGCACGACCCACGTGCTGGACACGCCAAAATGAACTTTCGGCTACACCAGAACCACTTACCCGACACTCCAGAATCACCTGCCTGGGATGCCAGAACCACCTCTCACACGTTCCAGAAGCACGTGCCGGACATGCCGGAACGACCTATCGGACAGAACGGAACCACCTGCCAGACACGCCGGAACCACCTGCTGAACACGCCACAGCCACCTGCTCGACTCGCCGGATCCACCGGCCGGACAGGCCAATATCAACTGCTGGCTATGCCAGAACCACCTGGGGGACAGTCCGGAATCACCTGCCAGCCATGGCGGAACCACCTCTCAGACGTACAAGAACCACGTGCCGGACAAGCTGGAAACACTTACTGGACAGACTGGAACCACCTGCCGGCCACGCCTGAACCACCTGCCGAGCACGACGGAACCACCTGCCGGACACGCCAAAATCACCTGCGGGGTACACCAGAACCACTTGGAGAACTCTGCGGGATGACCTGCCGGGCATGCTGGAACCACCTCTCGGACGTACCAGAAGCACGTGGCGGACACCCCAGCACCACCTGCCGGACAGACCGCAACCACATGCCGAACAGACCGCAACCATCGGCTCGACACGCCGGAACCACCGCCGGACATGCAAAATCACCTGCCAGCTACGCCAGAACCACTTGGCGAACACTCCGGAATCACCTGCCGGGCATGCCGGAACCACCTCTCAGACATGCCAGAACCACGTGCCAATGACCCCGGAAGCACCTGCCGAGCACGCCGGAACCACCTGCTCGACTCGCCAGAACCACCTGCCGGACACGCCAAAATCACCTGCCGGCTACGCCAAAACCACTCGGCAGGCACTCCGGTATCAGCTGCCGGGCATGCCGGAACCACCTCTCAGAGGTGCCAGAACCACATGCCGGAGAGACTGGAAGCAACTGCCGAGCTCGCCGGAAACACCTGCTGGACATGCCGGAACCACCTGCCTGACAGTCCAAAATCATATGCCGGCTATTCCAAAACCACTTGGTGGACACTCCAGAATCACCTGGAGGGCATGCCGGAACCACGTCATGGACAGACTGCAAACACCTGCCGGACACGGCAGAACCACCTTCTCGACTCGCCAGAACCACCTGCCGGACACGCCAAAATCACCTGCCGGCTACGCCACAACCAGTTGGTGAACACTTCGGAATCACCTGCCGCGCTTGCCGGAACCACCTGCCGGTCACGCCAAAATCACCTGCCGGCTACGCCAGAACCACTCGGCAGAGACTCCGGAACCACCTCCAGGACTGACCGGAATCAACTGCCGGACACGCCGGGACCACCTGCTTGACTCGCCAGAACCACCTGCCGGACACGCCAAAATCACCAGCCGGCTACTCCACAACCACTTGTCGGACACTCCAGAATCACCTGCCGGGCATGTTGGAACCACCTCTCAGAGGTGCCACAACAACATGCTGGAGACTGCGGAAGCACCTGCTGAGAAGGCCGGAAGTTCCTGATCCACTCCACAGAACCACCTGCTGGACACGCCAAAACCACCTGCCGGCTACGCCACAACCATTTGGTGAACACTTCGGAATCAACTGCCGGGCTTGCTGGAAGCACCTGCCGGTCACGCCAATATCAACTGCCAGCTACGCCAGAACCGCTTTGCGGACACTCCGGAAACACCTGTCGGGCCTGCCAGAACCACATCTCAGACGTGCCAGAACCATGTGCCCGAGATGCCGGAACCACACCCCGAACAGACTGAAACCACCTGCCAGACCCGCCTGAACCACCTGCCGAGCACACTGGAACCACCTGCTCGACTCGCCGGAACCACCTACCTGACACGCAAAAACCACCGGCCGGGTATGCCAGAACCACTTGGTGGTCACTCCGGAATCATCTGCCAGACATGCCAGAAGCAGCTCTCAGACACACCAGAACAACCTGCCGGAGACGCCAGAAGCACCTGCTGAGCATGCCTGAGCCACCTGCTCGACTCGCAAGAAACACCTGCCAGACACGCCAAAATCACCTGCGTGCTACACCAGAAGCACTTGGCAGACAAGCCGGAATCACGTGAAGGGCATGCAGTCACAATCTCTCAGACGTGCCAGAACCTCGTGCCGGACACCTCAGAACACCCTGCCGGACAGACCGGAACCACCTGCCGGACATGCCGGAACCACCGGCGCGACTCGCCGCAACCACCCCCGGACATGCAAAATCACCTGCCGGCTATGCCAGAAACACTTGGCGGACACTCCGGAATCACCTGCGGGGCATGCCAGCACAACCTCTCAGAAGTGCCAGAAGCACGTGCCGGACAGGCCGGAACCATATCCCGGACAGACTGGAACCACAGGAAACACTCGCCGGAACCACCTGCTTGACTCACCCGTCCCACCTGCAGGACACACCAAAATCACCTGCCCGCTACACCAGAACCACTTGGTGGACAAGCCAGAATCACGTGAAGGGCATGCCGGCACAACCTCACAGACGTGCCAGAACCTCCTGCCGGACACCTCAGAACCACCTGCCAGACAGACTGCAACCACCTGCCGGACACGCGGGAACCACAGGCTCGACCCGCCGGAACCACTGCCAGACATGCAAAATCACCTGCCGGCTACACCAGAACCACTTGGCAAACACTCTGGAATCACCTGCCGGGCATGCCGGAACCACCTCTCAGACATGCCAGAACCACGTGCCAATGACACCAGAAGCACCTGCCGAGCATGCCGGAACCACCTGCTCGACTCGCCAGAACCACCTGCCAGTCATGCAAAAATCACCTGCCGGCTTCGCCACAACCAGTTGGTGAACACTTCCCCATCACCTGCCGGGCTTGCTTCAACCACCTGCCGGTCATGTCAAAATCACCTGCCAACTACGCCAGAACCACTTGTCGACACTGCGGAAACACCTGTCGGGCCGGCCAGAACTACATCTCAGACGTGCCAGAACCTTGTGCGTGTGATGCCGGAACCACACCCCGAACAGACGGAGACCACCTGCCAGACCCGCCTGAACCACCTGCCGAGCACGCCGGAGCCACCTGTTCGACTCACCGGAAGCACCTGCCAGACAGGCCAAAATCAACAGCTGGCTATGAGAGAACCATCTGGCGGACAGTCCAGAATCACCTGCCGGGCATGCAGGAACCACCTCTCAGATGTAACGGAACCACGAGCCGGAAACGCTGGAACCACGTCCTGGACAGACTGGAACCACCTGCCGAGCACTCCGGAACCACCTGCTCGACTCGCACGACCCACGTGCTGGACACGCCAAAATGAACTTTCGGCTACACCAGAACCACTTACCCGACACTCCAGAATCACCTGCCTGGCATGCCAGAACCACCTCTCACACGTTCCAGAAGCACGTGCCGGACATGCCGGAACAACATATCGGACAGAACGGAACCACCTGCCAGACACGCCGTAACCACCTGCTGAACACGCCACAGCCACCTGCTCGACTCGCCGGATCCACCGGCCGGACAGGCCAATATCAACTGCTGGCTATGCCAGAACCACCTGGGGGACAGTCCGGAATCACCTGCCAGCCATGGCGGAACCACCTCTCAGACGTACAAGAACCACGTGCCGGACAAGCTGGAAACACTTACTGGACAGACTGGAGCCACCTGCCGGCCATGCCTGAACCACCTGCTGAGCACGACGGAACCACCTGCCGGACACGCCAAAATCACCTGCGGGCTACACCAGAACCACTTGGAGAACTCGCCGGGATGACCTGCCGGGCATGCCGGAACCACCTCTCAGACGTACCAGAAGCACGTGGCGGACACCCCAGCACCACCTGCCGGACAGACCGCAACCACCTGCCGGACAGGCCGGAACCACCGGCTCGACCCGCCGGAACCACTGCCGGACATGCAAAATCACCTGCCGGCTACGCCAGAACCACTTGGCGAACACTCCGGAATCACCTGCCGGGCATGCCGGAACCACCTCTCAGACATGCCAGAACCACGTGCCAATGACCCCGGAAGCACCTGCCGAGCACGCCGGAACCACCTGCTCGACTCGCCAGAACCACCTGCCGGACACGCCAAAATCACCTGCCGGCTACGCCACAACCACTCGGCAGGCACTCCAGTATCAGCTGCCGGGCATGCCGGAACCACCTCTCAGAGGTGCCAGAACCACATGCCGGAGAGACTGGAAGCAACTGCCGAGCTCGCCGGAAACACCTGCTGGACATGCCGGAACCACCTGCCTGACAGTCCAAAATCATATGCCGGCTATTCCAAAACCACTTGGTGGACACTCCAGAATCACCTGGAGGGCATGCCGGAACCACGTCATGGACAGACTGCAAACACCTGCCGGACACGCCAGAACCACCTTCTCGACTCGCCAGAACCACCTGCCGGACACGCCAAAATCACCTGCCGGCTACGCCACAACCAGTTGGTGAACACTTTGGAATCACCTGCCGCGCTTGCCGGAACCACCTGCCGGTCACGCCAAAATCAGCTGCCGGCTACGCCAGAACCACTCAGCAGAGACTCCGGAACCACCTCCAGGACAGACCGGAATCACCTGCCGGACACGCCGGAACCACCTGCTCGACTCGCCAGAACCACCTGCCGGACGTGCCAAAATCACCTGCCGGCTACGCCAGAACCACTCTGCAGAGACTCCGGAAGCACCTCCAGGAAAGACCGGAATCACCTGCCAGACACGCCGGAACCACCTGCTCGACTCGCCAGAACCACCTGCCGCACACGCCAAAATCACCTGCCAGGTATGCCAGAACCACTTTGTGGACACTCCGAAATCATCTGCCGGACATGCCAGAACCAGCTCTCAGACACCCCAGAACCACATGCCGGACACGCCGGAAGCACCTGCTGAGCATGCCTGAGCCACCTGCTCGACTCGCAAGAAACACCTGCCGGACACGCCAAAATCACCTGCCGAGTACGCCAGAACCACTTGGCGGACACTCCGGAATCACAGGTCGGGCATGCCGGAACCACCTCTCAGACTTGCCAGAACCATGTTCCGGACACGCCGGTACCACCTGCCGAGTATGCCGGAACCACCTGATCCACTCCCGAGGACCACCTGCTGGACACGCCAGAATCACCTGCTTGCTATGCCCGAACCACTCGGCAGACACTCCGGAATAACCTGCCGGGCATGCCGGAACCACCTCTTAGACATGCCAGAAGGACGTGTCGGACACGCAGGAAACACCTACCGGACAGACCGGAACCACCTGCCAGACATCCCGGAACCACCTGCCGAGCACGCCGGAGCCGCCAGCTCGATAGGCTGGAACCACCTGCCAGACAGGCCAAAATCAACAGCTGGCTATGCGAGAACCATCTGGCGGACAGTCCGGAATCACCTGCCGGGCATGCAGGAACGACCTCTCAGATGTAACGGAACCACGAGCCGGACACGCTGGAACCACGTCTGGGCAGTCTGGAACCACCTACCGAGCACTCTGGAACCACCTGCTCGACTCGCACGACCCACGTGCTGGACACGCCAAAATGAACTTTCGGCTACACCAGAACCACTTACCCGACACTCCAGAATCACCTGCCTGGGATGCCAGAACCACCTCTCACACGTTCCAGAAGCACGTGCCGGACATGCCGGAACGACCTATCGGACAGAACGGAACCACCTGCCAGACACGCCGGAACCACCTGCTGAACATGCCACAGCCACCTGCTCGACTCGCCGGATCCACCGGCCGGACAGGCCAATATCAACTGCTGGCTATGCCAGAACCACCTGGGGGACAGTCCGGAATCACCTGCCAGCCATGGCGGAACCACCTCTCAGACGTACAAGAACCACGTGCCGGACAAGCTGGAAACACTTACTGGACAGACTGGAACCACCTGCCGGCCACGCCTGAACCACCTGCCGAGCACGACGGAACCACCTGCCGGACACGCCAAAATCACCTGCGGGGTACACCAGAACCACTTGGAGAACTCTGCGGGATGACCTGCCGGGCATGCTGGAACCACCTCTCGGACGTACCAGAAGCACGTGGCGGACACCCCAGCACCACCTGCCGGACAGACCGCAACCACATGCCGAACAGACCGCAACCATCGGCTCGACACGCCGGAACCACCGCCGGACATGCAAAATCACCTGCCAGCTACGCCAGAACCACTTGGCGAACACTCCGGAATCACCTGCCGGGCATGCCGGAACCACCTCTCAGACATGCCAGAACCACGTGCCAATGACCCCGGAAGCACCTGCCGAGCACGCCGGAACCACCTGCTCGACTCGCCAGAACCACCTGCCGGACACGCCAAAATCACCTGCCGGCTACGCCACAACCACTCGGCAGGCACTCCGGTATCAGCTGCCGGGCATGCCGGAAACACCTCTCAGAGGTGCCAGAACCACATGCCGGAGAGACTGGAAGCAACTGCCGAGCTCGCCGGAAACACCTGCTGGACATGCCGGAACCACCTGCCTGACAGTCCAAAATCATATGCCGGCTATTCCAAAACCACTTGGTGGACACTCCAGAATCACCTGGAGGGCATGCCGGAACCACGTCATGGACAGACTGCAAACACCTGCCGGACACGCCAGAACCACCTTCTCGACTCGCCAGAACCACCTGCCGGACACGCCAAAATCACCTGCCGGCTACGCCACAACCAGTTGGTGAACACTTCGGAATCACCTGCCGCGCTTGCCGGAACCACCTGCCGGTCACGCCAAAATCACCTGCCGGCTACGCCAGAACCACTCGGCAGAGACTCCGGAACCACCTCCAGGACTGACCGGAATCAACTGCCGGACACGCCGGGACCACCTGCTTGACTCGCCAGAACCACCTGCCGGACACGCCAAAATCACCAGCCGGCTACTCCACAACCACTTGTCGGACACTCCAGAATCACCTGCCGGGCATGTTGGAACCACCTCTCAGAGGTGCCACAACAACATGCTGGAGACTGCGGAAGCACCTGCTGAGAAGGCCGGAAGTTCCTGATCCACTCCACAGAACCACCTGCTGGACACGCCAAAACCACCTGCCGGCTACGCCACAACCATTTGGTGAACACTTCGGAATCAACTGCCGGGCTTGCTGGAAGCACCTGCCGGTCACGCCAATATCAACTGCCAGCTACGCCAGAACCGCTTTGCGGACACTCCGGAAACACCTGTCGGGCCTGCCAGAACCACATCTCAGACGTGCCAGAACCATGTGCCCGAGATGCCGGAACCACACCCCGAACAGACTGAAACCACCTGCCAGACCCGCCTGAACCACCTGCCGAGCACACTGGAACCACCTGCTCGACTCGCCGGAACCACCTACCTGACACGCAAAAACCACCGGCCGGGTATGCCAGAACCACTTGGTGGTCACTCAGCAATCATCTGCCAGACATGCCAGAAGCAGCTCTCAGACACACCAGAACAACCCGCCGGAGACGCCAGAAGCACCTGCTGAGCATGCCTGAGCCACGTGCTCGACTCGCAAGAAACACCTGCCAGACACGCCAAAATCACCTGCCTGCTACACCAGAAGCACTTGGCAGACAAGCCGGAATCACGTGAAGGGCATGCCGTCACAATCTCTCAGACGTGCCAGAACCTCGTGCCGGACACCCCAGAACACCCTGCCGGACAGACCGGAACCACCTGCCGGACACGCCGGAACCACAGGCGCGACTCGCCGGAACCACCCCCGGACATGCAAAAACACCTGCCGGCTACGCCAGAAACACTTGGCGAACACACCGGAATCACCTGCCGGGCATGTCGGAAGCACCTCTCAGACATGTCAGAACCACGTGCCAAGGACACCGGAAGCACCTGCCGAGCACGCCGGAACCACCTGCTCGACTCGCCAGAACCACCTGCCGCACACGCCAAAATCACCTGCCAGGTATGCCAGAACCACTTTGTGGACACTCCGAAATCATCTGCCGGACATGCCAGAACCAGCTCTCAGACACACCAGAACCACGTGCCGGACACGCCGGAAGCACCTGCTGAGCATGCCTGAGCCACCTGCTCGACTCGCAAGAAAAACCTGCTGGACACGCCAAAATCACCTGCCGAGTACGCCAGAACCACTAGGCGGACACTCCGGAATCACAGGTCGGGCATGCCGGAACCACCTCTCAGACTTGCCAGAACCATGTTTCGGACACGCCGGTACCACCTGCCGAGTATGCCGGAACCACCTGATCCACTCCCGAGGCCCACCTGCTGGACACGCCAAAATCACCTGCTGGCTACGCCAGAACCACTCGGCAGACACTCCGGAATAACCTGCCGGGCATGCCGGAACCACCTCTTAGACATGCCAGAAGGACGTGTCGGACACGCCGGAAACACCTACCGGACAGACCGGAACCACCTGCCAGACATCCCGGAACCACTTGCCGAGCACGCCGGAGCCGCCTGCTCGATAGGCCGGAACCACCTGCCAGACAGGCCAAAATCAACAGCTGGCTATGCTAGAACCACCAGGCGGACAGTCCAAAATCACCTGCCTGGCATGCAGGAACCACCTCTCAGACGTAACAGAACCACGTTCCGGACACGCTGGAACCACATCCTGGACAGACTGGAACCACTTGCCGAGCTCACTGAAACCACCTGCTCGAATGGCAGGACAATCGTGCCGGACACGCCAAAAGGAACTGCCGGCTACACCAGAACCACTTAACCGACACTCCAGAATCACCTGCCTGGCATGCCAGAACCACCTCTCAGACGTGCCAGAAGCACGTGCCGGACATGCCGGAACGACCTACGGGACAGACCGGAACCACCTGCCTGACATGCCGGAACCACCTGCCGAGCACGCCAGAGCCACCTGCTCCCCTTGCCGGAACCACCTGCCAGACAGGCCAAAATCAACAGCTGGCTGTGCGAGAACCACCTGGGGGACAGTCCGGAATCACCTGCCAGCCATGGCGGAACCACCTCTCAGACGTACCAGAACCACGTGCCGGACAATCCGGAAACACGTACTGGACAGACTGGAACCACCTGACGGCCACGCCTGAACCACCTGCCGAGAAGGACGGAACCACCTGCCGGACACGCCAAAATCACCTGTGGGCTACTACACAACCACTTGGAGGACTCTCCGGGATGACCTGCCGGGCATGCTGTAAACACCTCTCAGACGCGCCAGAACCATGTGGCAGAGAGTCCGGAATCACCTGTTGGGCATGTGGAACCACCTCTGAGACGTACCAGAACCACCTGCCGGACACGCCAAAATCACCTGCCGGCTACGCCAGAACCACTTGGCGGACACTCCGGAATCACCTGCCGGGCATGCCACCACAACCTCTCAGAAGTGCCAGAAGCACGTGCCGGACAGGCCGGAACCATCTCCCGGACAGACTGGAACCACAGGAAACACTCGCCGGAACCACCTGCTTGACTCACCGGTCCCACCTGCAGGACACACCAAAATCACCTGCCCGCTACACCAGAACCACTTGGGGCACAAGCCGGAATGACGTGAATGGCATGCCGGCACAACCTCACAGACGTGCCAGAACCTCCTGCCGGACACCTCAGAACCACCTGCCAGACAGACTGCAACCACCTGCCGGACACGCGGGAACCACCGGCTCGACCCGCCGGAACCACTGCCAGACATGGAAAATCACCTGCCGGCTACACCAGAACCACTTGGCAAACACTCCGGAATCACCTGCCGGGCATGCCGGAACCACCTCTCAGACATGCCAGAACCACGTGCCAATGACACCAGAAGCACCTGCCGAGCATGCCGGAACCACCTGCTCGACTCGCCAGAACCACCTGCCAGTCATGCAAAAATCACCTCCCGGCTTCGCCACAACCAGTTGGTGAACACTTCCCCATCACCTGCCGGGCTTGCTGGAACCACCTGCCTGACAGTCCAAAATCATATGCCGGCTATGCCAAAACCACTTGGCGGACACTCCAGAATCACCTGGAGGGCATGCCGGAACCACGTCATGGACAGACTGCAAACACCTGACGGACACGCCAGAACCAACTTCTCGACTCGCCAGAACCACCTGCCGGACACGCCAAAATCACCTGCCGGCTACGCCACAACCAGTTGGTGAACACTTCGGAATCACCTGCCGCGCTTGCCGGAACCACCTGCCGGTCACGCCAAAATCACCTGCCGGCTACGCCAGAACCACTCGGCAGAGACTCCGGAACCACCTCCAGGACAGACCGGAATCACCTGCCGGACACTCCGGAACCACCTGCTTGACTCGCCAGAACCACCTGCCGGACACGCCAAAATCACCTGCCGGCTACGCCAGAACCACTCGGCAGAGACTCCGGAACCACCTCCAGGACAGACTGGAATCACCTGCCGGACACGCCGGGACCACCTGCTTGACTCGCCAGAACCACCTGCCGGACACGCCAAAATCACCAGCCGGCTACTCCACAACAACTTGTCGGACACTCCAGAATCACCTACCGGGCATGTTCGAACCACCTCTCAGAGGTGCCACAACAACATGCTGGAGACTTTGGAAGCACCTGCTGAGAATGCCGGAAGTTCCTGATCCACTCCACAGAACCACCTGCTGGACACGCCAAAATCACCTGCCGGCTACGCCACAACCAGTTGGTGAACACTTCGGAATCAACTGCCGGGCTTGCTGGAAGCACCTGCCGGTCACGCCAATATCACCTGCCAGCTACGCCAGAACCGCTTGGCGGACACTCCGGAAACACCTGTCGGGCCTGCCAGAACCACATCTCAGACGTGCCAGAACCATGTGCCCGAGATGCCGGAACCACACCCCGAACAGACTGAAACCACCTGCCAGACCCGCCTGAACCACCTGCCGAGGACACTGGAACCACCTGCTCGACTCGCCGGAACCACCTACCTGACACGCAAAAACCACCGGCCGGGTATGCCAGAACCACTTGGTGGTCACTCCGGAATCATCTGCCAGACATGCCAGAAGCAGCTCTCAGACACCAGAACAACCTGCCGGAGACGCCAGAAGCACCTGCTGAGCATGCCTGAGCCACGTGCTCGACTCGCAAGAAACACCTGCCACACACGCCAAAATCACCTGCCTGCTACACCAGAAGCACTTGGCAGACAAGCCGGAATCACGTGAAGGGCATGCCGTCACAATCTCTCAGACGTGCCAGAACCTCGTGCCGGACACCCCAGAACAACCTGCCGGACAGACCGGAACCACCTGCCGGACACGCCGGAACCACCGGCGCGACTCGCCGGAACCACCCCCGGACATGCAAAAACACCTGCTGGCTACGCCAGATACACTTGGCGAACACACCGGAATCACCTGCCGGGCATGTCGGAAGCACCTCTCAGACATGTCAGAACCACGTGCCAAGGACACCGGAAGCACCTGCCGAGCACGCCGGAACCACCTGCTCGACTCGCCAGAACCACCTGCCGCACACGCCAAAATCACCTGCCAGGTATGCCAGAACCACTTTGTGGACACTCCGAAATCATCTGCCGGACATGCCAGAACCAGCTCTCAGACACACCAGAACCACATGCCGGACACGCCGAAAGCAACTGCTGAGCATGCTGAGCCACCTGCTCGACTCGCAAGAAACACCTGCCGGACACGCCAAAATCACCTGCCGAGTACGCCAGAACCACTTGGCGGACACTCCGGAATCACAGGTCGGGCATGCCGGAACCACCTCTCAGACTTGCCAGAACCATGTTCCGGACACGCCGGTACCACCTGCCGAGTATGCCGGAACCACCTGATCCACTCCCGAGGACCACCTGCTGGACACGCCAGAATCACCTGCTGGCCATGCCAGAACCACTCGGCAGACACTCCGGAATAACCTGCCGGGCATGCCGGAACCACCTCTTAGACATGCCAGAAGGACGTGTCGGACACGCCGGAAACACCTACCGGACAGACCGGAACCACCTGCCAGACATCCTGGAACCACCTGCCGAGCACGCCAGAGCCGCCTGCTCGATAGGCCGGAACCACCTGCCAGACAGGCCAAAATCAACAGCTGGCTATGCGAGAACCATCTGGCGGACAGTCCGGAATCACCTGCCGGGCATGCAGGAACCACCTCTCAGATGTAACGGAACCACGAGCCGTATACGCTGGAACCACGTCCTGGGCAGTCTGGAACCACCTGCCGAGCACTCTGGAACCACCTGCTCGACTCGCACGACCCACGTGCTGGACACGCCAAAATGAACTTTTGGCTACACCAGAACCACTTACCCGACACTCCAGAATCACCTGCCTGGCATGCCAGAACCACCTCTCACACGTTCCAGAAGCACGTGCCGGACATGCCGGAACGACCTATCGGACAGAACGGAACCACCTGCCAGACACGCCGGAACCACCTGCTGAACACGCCACAGCCACCTGCTCGACTCGCCGGATCCACCGGCCGGACAGGCCAATATCAACTGCTGGCTATGCCAGAACCACGTGGCGGACAGTCCAAAATCACCTGCCTGGCATGCAGGAACCACCTCTCAGACGTAACAGAACCACGTTCCGGACACACTGGAACCACATCCTGGACAGACTGGAACCACCTGCCGAGCTCGCCGGAACCACCTGCTCGACTGGCAGGACAATCGTGCCGGACACGCCAAAAGGAACTGTCGGCTACACCAGAACCACTTAACCGACACTCCAGAATCACCTGCCTGGCATGCCAGAACCACCTCTCAGACGTGCCAGAAGCACGTGCCGGACATGCCGGAACGACCTACGGGACAGACCGGAACCACCTGCCTGACATGCCGGAACCACCTGCCGAGCACGCCAGAGCCACCTGCTCCCCTTGCCGGAACCACCTGCCAGACAGGCCAAAATCAACAGCTGGCTGTGCGAGAACCACCTGGGGGACAGTCCGGAATCACCTGCAAGCCATGGCGGAACCACCTCTCAGACGTACCAGAACCACGTGCCGGACAATCTGTAAACACGTACTGGACAGACTGGAACCACCTGCTGGCCACGCCTTAACCACCTGCCAGGCACGACGGAACCACCTGCCGGACACTCCAAAATCACCTGCGGGCTACTCCACAACCACTTGGAGTACTCTCCGGGATGACCTGCCATGCATGCTGGAACCACCTCTCAGACGCGCAAGAAGCATGTGGCAGAGAGTCCAGAATCACCTGTTGGGCATGTGGAACCACCTCTGAGACGTACAAGAACCACCTGCCGGACACGCCAAAATCACCTGCCGGCTACGCCAGAACCACTTGGCGGACACTCCGGAATCACCTGCCGGGCATGCCAGCACAACCTCTCAGAAGTGCCAGAAGCACGTGCCGGACAGGCCGGAACCATATCCCGGACAGACTGGAACCACAGGAAACACTCGCCGGAACCACCTGCTTGACTCACCGGTCCCACCTGCAGGACACACCAAAATCACCTGCCCGCTACACCAGAACCACTTGGGGCACAAGCCGGAATCACGTGAAGGGCATGCCGGCACAACCTCACAGACGTGCCAGAACCTCCTGCCGGACACCTCAGAACCACCTGCCAGACAGACTGCAACCACCTGCCGGACACGCGGGAACCACCGGCTCGACCCGCTGGAACCTCTGCCAGATATGCAAAATCACCTGCCGGCTACACCAGAACCACTTGGCAAACACTCCGGAATCACCTGCCGGGCATGCCGGAACCACCTCTCAGACATGCCAGAACCACGTGCCAATGACACCAGAAGCACCTGCCGAGCATGCCGGAACCACCTGCTCGACTCTCCAGAACCACCTGCCAGTCATGCAAAAATCACCTGCCGGCTTCGCCACAACCAGTTGGTGAAAACTTCCCCATCACCTGCCGGGCTTGCTGGAACCACATGCCGGTCATGTCAAAATCACCTGCCAACTACGCCAGAACCACTTGTCGACACTGCGGAAACACCTGTCGGGCCGGCCAGAACCACATCTCAGACGTGCCAGAACCTTGTGCGTGTGATGCCGGAACCACACCCCGAACAGACGGAGACCACCTGCCAGACCCGCCTGAACCACCTGCCGAGCACGCCGGAGCCACCTGTTCGACTCACCAGAAGCACTTGCCAGACAGGCCAAAATCAACAGCTGGGTATGCGAGAACCACCTGGCGGACAGTCAGGAATCACCTGCCGGGCATGCAGGAACCACCTCTCAGATGTAACGGAACCACGAGCCGGACACGCTGGAACCACGTCCTGGGCAGTCTGGAACCACCTACCAAGCACTCTGGAACCACCTGCTCGACTCCCCGGAACCACCTACCTGACACGCAAAAACCACCGGCCGGGTATGCCAGAACCACTTTGTGGACACTCCGAAATCATCTGCCGGACATGCCAGAACCAGCTCTCAGACACCCCAGAACCACATGCCGGACACGCCGGAAGCACCTGCTGAGCATGCCTGAGCCACCTGCTCGACTCGCAAGAAACACCTGCCGGACACGCCAAAATCACCTGCCGAGCACGCCAGAACCACTTGGCGGACACTCCGGAAACACAGGTCGGGCATGCCGGAACCACCTCTCAGACTTGCCAGAACCATGTTCTGGACACGCCGGTACCACCTGCCGACTATGCCGGAACCACCTGATCCACTCCCGAGGACCACCTGCTGGACACGCCAGAATCACCTGCTGGCTACGCCAGAACCACTCGGCAGACACTCCGGAATAACCTGCCGGGCATGCCGGAACCACCTCTTAGACATGCCAGAAGGACGTGTCGGACACGCCGGAAACACCTACCGGACAGACCGGAACCACCTGCCAGACATCCCGGAACCACCTGCCGAGCACGCCGGAGACGCCAGCTCGATAGACTGGAACCACCTGCCAGACAGGCCAAAATCAACAGCTGGCTATGCGAGAACCATCTGGCGGACAGTCCGGAATCACCTGCCGGGCATGCAGGAACCACCTCTCAGATGTAACGGAACCATGAGCCGGACACGCTGGAACCACGTCCTGGGCAGTCTGGAACCACCTACCGAGCACTCTGGAACCACCTGCTCAACTCGCACGACCCACGTGATGGACACGCCAAAATGAACTTTCGGCTACACCAGAACCACTTACCCGACACTCCAGAATCACCTGCCTGGCATGCCAGAACCACCTCTCACACGTTCCAGAAGCACGTGCCGGACATGCCGGAACGACCTATCGGACAGAACGGAACCACCTGCCAGACACGCCGGAACCACCTGCTGAACACGCCACAGCCACCTGCTCGACTCGCCGGATCCACCGGCCGGACAGGCCAATATCAACTGCTGGCTATGCCAGAACCACCTGGGGGACAGTCCGGAATCACCTGCCAGCCATGGCGGAACCACCTCTCAGACGTACAAGAACCACGTGCCGGACAAGCTGGAAACACTTACTGGACAGACTGGAACCACCTGCCGGCCACGCCTGAACCACCTGCCGAGCACGACGGAACCACCTGCCGGACACGCCAAAATCACCTGCGGGGTACACCAGAACCACTTGGAGAACTCTCCGGGATGGCCTGCCGGGCATGCTGGAACCACCTCTCAGATGTACCAGAAGCACGTGGCGGACACCCCAGCACCACCTGCCGGACAGACCGCAACCACCTGCCGGACAGGCCGGAACCACCGGCTCGACCCGCCGGAACCACCGCCGGACATGCAAAATCACCTGCCGGCTACGCCAGAACCACTTGGCGAACACTCCGGAATCACCTGCCGGGCATGCCGGAACCACCTCTCAGACATGCCAGAACCACGTGCCAATGACCCCGGAAGCACCTGCCGAGCACGCCGGAACCACCTGCTCGACTCGCCAGAACCACCTGCCGGACACGCCAAAATCACCTGCCGGCTACGCCACAACCACTCGGCAGGCACTCCGGTATCAGCTGCCTGGCATGCCGGAACCACCTCTCAGAGGTGCCAGAACCACATGCCGGAGAGACTGGAAGCAAATGCCGAGCTCGCCGGAAACACCTGCTGGACATGCCGGAACCACCTGCCTGACAGTCCAAAATCATATGCCGGCTATGCCAAAACCACTTGGTGGACACTCCAGAATCACCTGTAGGGCATGCCGGAACCACGTCATGGACAGTCTGCAAACACCTGCCGGACACGCCAGAACCACCTTCTCGACTCGCCAGAACCACCTGCCGGACACGCCAAAATCACCTGCCGGCTAGGCCACAACCAGTTGGTGAACACTTCGGAATCACCTGCCGCGCTTGCCGGAACCACCTGCCGGTCACGCCAAAATCAACTGCCGGCTACGCCAGAACCACTCGGCAGAGACTCCGGAACCACCTCCAGGACTGACCGGAAATACCTGCCGGACACGCCGGGACCACCTGCTTGACTCGCCAGAACCACCTGCCGGACACGCCAAAATCACCAGCCGGCTACTCCACAACCACTTGTCGGACACTCCAGAATCACCTGCCGGGCATGTTGGAACCAACTCTCAGAGGTGCCACAACAACATACTGGAGACTGCGGAAGCACCTGCTGAGAAGGCCGGAAGTTCCTGATCCACTCCACAGAACCACCTGCTGGACACTCCAAAATCACCTGCCGGCTACGCCACAACCAGTTGGTGAACACTTCGGAATCAACTGCCGGGCTTGCTGGAAGCACCTGCCGGTCACGCCAATATCAACTGCCAGCTACGCCAGAACCGCTTGGCGGACACTCCGGAAACACCTGTCGGGCCTGCCAGAACCACATCTCAGACGTGCCAGAACCATGTGCCCGAGATGCCGGAACCACACCCCGAACAGACTGAAACCACCTGCCAGACCCGCCTGAACCACCTGCCGAGCACACTGGAACCACCTGCTCGACTCGCCGGAACCACCTACCTGACACGCAAAAACCACCGGCCGGGTATGCCAGAACCACTTGGTGGTCACTCCGCAATCATCTGCCAGACATGCCAGAAGCAGCTCTCAGACACACCAGAACAACCTGCTGGAGACGCCAGAAGCACCTGCTGAGCATGCCTGAGCCACGTGCTCGACTCGCAAGAAACACCTGCCACACACGCCAAAATCACCTGCCTGCTACACCAGAAGCACTTGGCAGAAAAGCCGGAATCACGTGAAGGGCATGCCGTCACAATCTCTCAGACGTGCCAGAACCTCGTGCCGGACACCCCAGAACAACCTGCCGGACAGACCGGAACCACCTGCCGGACACGCCGGAACCACCGGCGCGACTCGCCGGAACCACCCCCGGACATGCAAAAACACCTGCCGGCTACGCCAGATACACTTGGCGAACACACCGGAATCACCTGCCGTGCATGTCAGAAGCACCTCTCAGACATGTCAGAACTACGTGCCAAGGACACCGGAAGCACCTGCCGAGCACGCCGGAACCACCTGCTCGACTCGCCAGAACCACCTGCCGCAAACGCCAAAATCACCTGCCAGGTATGCCAGAACCACTTTGTGGACACTCCGAAATCATCTGCCGGACATGCCAGAACCAGCTCTCAGACACACCAGAACCACATGCCGGACACGCCGGAAGCAACTGCTGAGCATGCCTGAGCCACCTGCTCGACTTTCAAGAAACACCTGCCGGACACACCAAAATCACCTGCCGAGTACGCCAGAACCACTTGGCGGACACTCCGGAATCACAGGTCGGGCATGCCGGAACCACCTCTCAGACTTGCCAGAACCATGTTCCGGACACGCCGGTACCACCTGCCGAGTATGCCGGAACCACCTGATCCACTCCCGAGGACCACCTGCTGGACACGCCAGAATCACCTGCTGGCCATGCCAGAACCACTCGGCAGACACTCCGGAATAACCTGCCGGGCATGCCGGAACCACCTCTTAGACATGCCAGAAGGACGTGTCGGACACGCTGGAAACACCTACCGGACAGACCGGAACCACCTGCCAGACATCCCGGAACCACCTGCCGAGCACGCCAGACCCGCCTGCTCGATAGGCCGGAACCACCTGCCAGACAGGCCAAAATCAACAGCTGGCTATGCGAGAACCATCTGGCGGACAGTCCGGAATCACCTGCCGGGCATGCAGGAACCAACTCTCAGATGTAACGGAACCACGAGCCGGACACGCTGGAACCACGTCCTGGGCAGTCTGGAACCACCTACCGAGCACTCTGGAACCACCTGCTCGACTCGCACGACCCACGTGCTGGACACGCCAAAATGAACTTTCGGCTACACCAGAACCACTTACCCGACACTCCAGAATCACCTGCCTGGCATGCCAGAACCACCTCTCACACGTTCCAGAAGCACGTGCCGGACATGCCGGAACGACCTATCGGACAGAACGGAACCACCTGCCAGACACGCCGGAACCACCTGCTGAACACGCCACAGCCACCTGCTCGACTCGCCGGATCCACCGGCCGGACAGGCCAATATCAACTGCTGGCTATGCCAGAACCACCTGGGGGACAGTCCGGAATCACCTGCCAGCCATGGCGGAACCACCTCTCAGACGTACAAGAACCACGTGCCGGACAAGCTGGAAACACTTACTGGACAGACTGGAACCACCTGCCGGCCATGCCTGAACCACCTGCCCAGCACGACGGAACCACCTGCCGGACACGCCAAAATCACCTGCGGGGTACACCAGAACCACTTGGAGAACTCTCCGGGATGACCTGCCGGGCATGCTGGATCCACCTCTCAGACGTACCAGAAGCACGTGGCGGACACCCCAGCACCACCTGCCGGACAGACCGCAACCACCTGCCGGACAGGCCGGAACCACCGGCTCGACCCGCCAGAACCACTGCCGGACATGCAAAATCACCTGCCGGCTATGCCAGAACCACTTGGCGAACACTCCGGAATCACCTGCCGGGCATGCCGGAACCACCTCTCAGACATGCCAGAACCACGTGCCAATGACCCCGGAAGCACCTGCCGAGCACGCCGGAACCACCTGCTCGACACGCCAGAACCACCTGCCGGACACGCCAAAATCACCTGCCGGCTACGCCACAACCACTCGGCAGGCACTCCGGTATCAGCTGCCGGGCATGCCGGAACCACCTCTCAGAGGTGCCAGAACCACATGCCGGAGAGACTGGAAGCAACTGCCGAGCTCGCCGGAAACACCTGCTTGACATGCCAGAACCACCTGCCTGACAGTCCAAAATCATATGCCGGCTATGCCAAAACCACTTGGTGGACACTCCAGAATCACCTGGAGGGCATGCCGGAACCACGTCATGGACAGACTGCAAACACCTGCCTGACACGCCAGAACCACCTTCTCGACTCGCCAGAACCACCTGCCGGACACGCCAAAATCACCTGCCGGCTACGCCACAAACAGTTGGTGAACACTTTGGAATCACCTGCCGCGCTTGCCGGAACCACCTGCCGGTCATGCCAAAATCACCTGCCGGCTACGCCAGAACCACTCGGCAGAGACTCCGGAACCACCTCCAGGACAGACCGGAATCACCTGCCGGACACGCCGGAACCACCTGCTCGACTCGCCAGAACCACCTGCCGGACACGCCAAAATCACCTGCCAGCTACGCCAGAACCACTCGGCAGAGACTCCGGAACCACCTCCAGGACAGACCGTAATCACCTGCCGGAAACTCCGGGACCACCTGCCTGACTCGCCAAAACCACCTGCCGGACACTCGAAAATCACCAGCCGGCTACTCCACAACCACTTGTCGGACACTCCAGAATCACCTGCCGGGCATGTTGGAACCAACTCTCAGAGGTGCCACAACAACATGCTGGAGACTGCGGAAGCACTTTCTGAGAATGCCGGAAGTTCCTGATCCACTCCACAGAACCACCTGCTGGACACGCCAAAATCACCTGCCGGCTACACCACAAACAGTTGGTGAAAACTTCGGAATCAACTGCCGGGCTTGCTGGAAGCACCTGCCGGTCACGCCAATATCACCTGCCAGCTACGCCAGAACCACTTGGCGGACACTCCGGAATCACAGGTCGGGCATGCCGGAACCACCTCTCAGACTTGCCAGAACCATGTTCCGGACACGCCGGTACCACCTGCCGAGTATGCCGGAACCACCTGATCCACTCACGAGGACCACCTGCTGGACACGCCAGAATCACCTGCTGGCTACGCCAGACCCACTCGGCAGACACTCCAGAATAACCTGCCGGGCATGCCGGAACCACCTCTTAGACATGCCAGAAGGACGTGTCGGACACGCCGGAAACACCTACCGGACAGACCGGAACCACCTGCCAGACATCCCGGAACCACCTGCCGAACACGCCGGAGCCGCCTGCTCGATAGGCCGGAACCACCTGCCAGACAGGCCAAAATCACCAGCCGGCTACTCCACAACCACTTGTCGGACACTCCAGAATCACCTGCCGGGCATGTTGGAACCACCTCTCAGAGGTGCCACAACAACATGCTGGAGACTGCGGAAGCACATGCTGAGAAGGCCGGAAGTTCCTGATCCACTCCACAGAACCACCTGCTGGACACGCCAAAATCACCTGCCGGCTACGCCACAACCAGTTGGTGAACACTTCGGAATCAACTGCCGGGCTTGCTGGAAGCACCTGCCGGTCACGCCAATATCACCTGCCAGCTACGCCAGAACCGCTTGGCGGACACTCCGGAAACACCTGTCGGGCCTGCCAGAACCACATCTCACACGTGCCAGAACCATGTGCCCGAGATGCCGGAACCACACCCCGAACAGACTGAAACCACCTGCCAGACCCGCCTGAACCACCTGCCGAGCACACTGGAACCACCTGCTCGACTCGCCGGAACCACCTACCTGACACGCAAAAAACACCGGCCGGGTATGCCAGAACCACTTGGTGGTCACTCCGGAATCATCTGCCAGACATGCCAGAAGCAGCTCTCAGACACACCAGAACAACCTGCCGGAGACGCCAGAAGCACCTGCTGAGCATGCCTGAGCCACCTGCTCAACTCGCAAGAAACACCTGCCAGACGTGCCAAAATGACCTGCCTGCTACACCTGAAGCACTTGGCAGACAAGCCGGAATCACGTGAAGGGCATGCCGTCACAATCTCTCAGACGTGCCAGAACCTCGTGCCGGACACCCCAGAACACCCTGCCGGACAGACCGGAACCACCTGCCGGACACGCCGGAACCACCGGCGCGACTCGCCGGAACCACCCCCGGACATGCAAAATCACCTGCCGGCTACGCCAGAAACACTTGGCGAACACACCGGAATCACCTGCCGGGCATGTCGGAAGAACCTCTCAGACATGTCAGAACCACGTGCCAAGGACACCGGAACCACCTGCCGAGCACGCCGGAACCACCTGCTCGACTCGCCAGAACCACCTGCCGCACACGCCAAAATCACCTGCCAGGTATGCCAGAACCACTTTGTGGACACTCCGAAATCATCTGCCGGACATGCCAGAACCAGCTCTCAGACACACCAGAACCACATGCCGGACACGCCGGAAGCACCTGCTGAGCATGCCTGAGCCACCTGCTCGACTCGCAAGAAACACCTGCCGGACACGCCAAAATCACCTGCCGAGTACGCCAGAACCACTTGGCGGACACTCCGGAATCACAGGTCGGGCATGCCGGAACCACCTCTCAGACTTGCCAGAACCATGTTCCGGACACGCCGGTACCACCTGCCGAGTATGCCGGAAACACCTGATCCACTCCCGAGGACCACCTGCTGGACACGCCAAAATCACCTGCTGGCTACACCAGAACCACTCGGCAGACACTCCGGAATAACCTGCCGGGCATGCCAGAACCACCTCTTAGACATGCCAGAAGGACGTCTCGGACATGCCGGAAACACCTACCGGACAGACCGGAACCACCTGCCAGACATCCCGGAACCACTTGCCGAGCACGCCGGAGCCGCCTGCTCGATAGGCCGGAACCACCTGCCAGACAGGCCAAAATCCACAGCTGGCTATGCTAGAACCACGTGGCGGACAGTCCAAAATCACCTGCCTGGCATGCAGGAACCACCTCTCAGACGTAACAGAACCACGTTCCGGACACACTGGAACCACATCCTGGACAGACTGGAACCACCTGCCGAGCTCGCCGGAACCACCTGCTCGACTGGCAGGACAATCGTGCCGGACACGCCAAAAGGAACTGCCGGCTACACCAGAACCACTTAACCGACACTCCAGAATCACCTGCCTGGCATGCCAGAACCACCTCTCAGACGTGCCAGAAGCACGTGCCGGACATGCCGGAACGACCTACGGGACAGACCGGAACCACCTGCCTGACATGCCGGAACCACCTGCCGAGCACGCCAGAGACACCTGCTCCCCTTGCCGGAACCACCTGCCAGACAGGCCAAAATCAACAGCTGGCTGTGCGAGAACCACCTGGGGGACAGTCCGGAATCACCTGCCAGCCTTGGCGGAACAACCTCTCAGACGTACCAGAACCACGTGCCGGACAATCTGGAAACACGTACTGGACAGACTGGAACCACCTGCCGGCCACGCCTGAACCACCTGCCGAGCACGACGGAACCACCTGCCGGACACGCCAAAATCACCTGCGGGCTACTCCACAACCACTTGGAGGACTCTCCGGGATGACCTGCCGGGCATGCTGGAACCACCTCTCAGACGCGCCAGAACCATGTGGCAGAGAGTCCGGAATCACCTGTTGGGCATGTGGAACCACCTCTGAGACGTACCAGAACCACCTGCCGGACACGCCAAAATCACCTGCCGGCTACGCCAGAACCACTTGGCGGACACTCCGGAATCACCTGCCGCGCTTGCCGGAACCACCTGCCGGTCACGCCGGAACCACCGGCTCGACCCGCCGGAACCGCCGCCGGACATGCGAAATCACCTGCCGGCTACGCCAGAACCACTTGGCGAACACTCCGCAATCATCTGCCGGGCATGCCGGAACCACCTCTCAGACATGCCAGAACCACGTGCCAATGACCCCGGAAGCACCTGCCGAGCACGCCGGAACCACCTGCTCGACTCGCCAGAACCACCTGCCGGACACGCCAAAATCACCTGCCGGCTACGCCACAACCACTCGGCACGCACTCCGGTATCAGCTGCCGGGCATGCCGGAACCACCTCTCAGAGGTGCCAGAACCACATGCCGGAGAGACTGGAAGCAACTGCCGAACTCGCCGGAAACACCTGCTGGACATGCCGGAACCACCTGCCTGACAGTCCAAAATCATATACCGGCTATGGCAAAACCACTTGGTGGACACTCCAGAATCACCTGGAGGGCATGCCGGAACCACGTCATGGACAGACTGCAAACACCAGCCGGACACGGCAGAACCACCTTCTCGACTCGCCATAACCACCTGCCGGACACGCCAAAATCACCTGCCGGCTATGCCAAAACCAGTTGGTGAACACTTCGGAATCACCTGCCGCGCTTGCCGGAACCACCTGCCGGTCACGCCAAAATCACCTGCCGGCTACGCCAGAACCACTCGGCAGAGACTCCCGAGCCACCTCCAGGACAGACCGGAATCACCTGCCGGACACGCCGGAACCACCGGCGCGACTCGCCGGAACCATCCCCGGACATGCAAAATCACCTGCCGGCTACGCCAGAAACACTTGGCGAACACACCAGAATCACCTGCCGGGCATGTCGGAAGCACCTTTCAGACATGTCAGAACCACGTGCCAAGGACACCGGAAGCACCTGCCGAGCACGCCGGAACCACCTGCTCGACTCGCCAGAACCACCTGCCGCACACGCCAAAACCACCTGCCAGGTATGCCAGAACCACTTTGTGGACACTCCGAAATCATCTGCCGGACATGCCAGAACCAGCTCTCAGACACACCAGAACCACATGCCGGACACGCCGGAAGCACCTGCTGAGGATGCCTGAGACACCTGCTCGACTCGCCAGAACCACCTGCCGGACACGCAAAAATCACCTGCTGGCTACGCCAGAACCACTCGGCAGATACTCCGGAATAAGCTGCCGGGCATGCCGGAACCACCTCTTAGACATGCCAGAAGGACGTGTCGGACACGCCGGAAACACCTACCGGACAGACCGGAACCACCTGCCAGACATCCCGGAACCACTTGCCGAGCACGCCGGAGCCGCCTGCTCGATAGGCCTTAACCACCTGCCAGACAGGCCAAAATCAACAGCTGGCAATCCTACAACCACCTGGCGGACAGTCCAAAATCACCTGCCTGGCATGCAGGAACCACCTCTCAGACGTAACAGAACCACGTTCCGGACACGCTGGAACCACATCCTGGACAGACTGGAACCACCTGCCGAGCTCGCCTGAACAACCTGCTCGACTGGCAGGACAATAGTGTAGGACACGCCAAAAGCAACTGCCGGCTACACCAGAACCACTTAACCGACACTCCAGAACCACCTGTCTGGCATGCCAGAACCACCTCTCAGACGTGCCAGAATCACGTGCCGGACATGCCGGGACGACCTACGGGACAGACCGGAACAACCTGCCTGACATGCCGGAACCACCTGCCGAGCACGCCAGAGCCACCTGCTCCCCTTGCCGGAACCACCTGCCAGACAGGCCAAAATCAACAGCTGGCTGTGCGAGAACCACCTGGGGGACAGTCCGGAATCACCTGCCAGCCATGGCGGAACCACCTCTCAGATGTACCAGAATCACGTGCCGGACAATCTGGAAACACGTACTGGACAGACTGCAACCACCTGCCGGCCAAGCCTGAACCACCTGCCGAGCACGACGGAACCACCTGCCAGACACGCCAAAATCACCTGCCGGCTACGCCACAACCAGTTGGTGAACACTTCGGAATCACCTGCCGCGCTTGCCGGAACCACCTGCCGGTCACGCCAAAATCACCTGCCGGCTACGCCAGAACCACTCGGCAGAGACTCCGGAACCACCTCCAGGACAGACCGGAATCACCTGCCGGACACGCCGGGACCACCTGCTCGACTCGCCAGAACCACCTGCCGGACACGCCAAAATCACCTGCCGGCTACGCCAGAACCACTCGGCAGAGACTCCGGAACCACCTCCAGGACAGACCGGAATCACCTGCCGGACACGCCGGGACCACCTGCTTGACTCGCCAGAACCACCTGCCGGACACGCCAAAATCACCAGCCGGCTACTCCACAACCACTTGTCGGACACTCCAGAAGCACCTGCCGGGCATGTTGGAACCACCTCTCAGAGGTGCCACAACAACATGCTGGAGACTGCGGAAGCACCTGCTGAGAAGGCCGGAAGTTCCTGATCCACTCCACAGAACCACCTGCTGGACACGCCAAAATCACCTGCCGGCTACGCCACAACCAGTTGGTGAACACTTCGGAATCAACTGCCGGGCTTGCTGGAAGCACCTGCCGGTCACGCCAATATCACCTGCCAGCTACGCCAGAACCGCTTGGCGGACACTCCGGAAACACCTGTCGGGCCTGCCAGAACCACATCTCAGACGTGCCAGAACCATGTGCCCGAGATGCCGGAACCACACCCCGAACAGACTGAAACCACCTGCCAGACCCACCTGAGCCACCTGCCGAGCACACTGGAACCACCTGCTCGACTCGCCGGAACCACCTACCTGACACGCAAAAACCACCGGCCGGGTATGCCAGAATCACTTGGTGGTCACTCCGGAATCATCTGCCAGACATGCCAGAAGCAGCTCTCAGACACACCAGAACAACCTGCCGGAGACGCCAGAAGCACCTGCTGAGCATGCCTGAGCCACCTGCTCGACTCGCAAGAAACACCTGCCAGACATGCCAAAATCACCTGCCTGCTACACCAGAAGCACCTGGCAGACAAGCCGTAATCACGTGAAGGGCATGCCGTCACAATCTCTCAGACGTCCCAGAACCTCGTGCCACACCACAGAACACCCTGCCGGACAGACCGGAACCACCTGCCGGACACGCCGGAACCACCGGCGCGACTCGCCGGAACCACCCCCGGACATGCAAAATCACCTGCCGGCTACGCAAGAAACACTTGGCGAACACACCGGAATCACCTGCCGGGCATGTCGGAAGCACCTCTCAGACATGTCAGAACCATGTTCCGGACACGCCGGTACCACCTGCCGAGTATGCCGGAACCACCTGATCCACTCCCGAGGACCACCTGCTGGACACGCCAGAATCACCTGCTGGCTACGCCAGAACCACTCGGCAGAGACTCCGGAATAACCTGCCGGGCATGCCGGAACCACCTCTTAGACATGCCAGAAGGACGTTTCGGACACGCCGGAAACACCTACCGGACAGACCGGAACCACCTGCCAGACATCCCAGAACCACCTGCCGAGCACGCCGGAGCCGCCTGCTCGATAGGCTGGAACGACCTGCCAGACAGGCCAAAATCAACAGCTGGCTATGCGAGAACCATCTGGCGGACAGTCCGGAATCACCTGCCGGGCATGCAGGAACCACCTCTCAGATGTAACGGAACCACGAGCCGGACACGCTGGAACCACGTCCAGGACAGACTGGAACCACCTGCCGAGCACTCCGGAACCACCTGCTCGACTCGCACGACCCACGTGCTGGACACGCCAAAATGAACTTTCGGCTACACCAGAACCACTTACCCGACACTCCAGAATCACCTGCCTGGCATGCCAGAACCACCTCTCACACGTTCCAGAAGCACGTGCCGGACATGCCGGAACGACCTATCGGACAGAACGGAACCACCTGCCAGACACGCCGGAACCACCTGCTGAACACGCCACAGCCACCTGCTCGACTCGCCGGATCCACCGGCCGGACAGGCCAATATCAACTGCTGGCTATGCCAGAACCACCTGGGGGACAGTCCGGAATCACCTGCCAGCCATGGCGGAACCACCTCTCAGACGTACAAGAACCACGTGCCGGACAAGCTGGAAACACTTACTGGACAGACTGGAACCACCTGCCGGCCACGCCTAACCACCTGCCGAGCACGATGGAACCACCTGCCGGACACGCCAAAATCACCTGCGGGGTACACCAGAACCACTTGGAGAACTCTCCGGGATGACCTGCCGGGCATGCTGGAACCACCTCTCAGACGTACCAGAAGCACGTTGCGGACACCCCAGCACCACCTGCCGGACAGACCGCAACAACCTGCCGGACAGGCCGGAACCACCGGCTCGACCCGCCGGAACCACCGCCGGACATGCAAAATCACCTGCCGGCTACGCCAGAACCACTTGGCGAACACTCCGGAAACATCTGCCGGGCATGCCGGAACCACCTCTCAGACATGCCAGTGACCCCGGAAGCACGTGCCGAGCACGCCGGAACCACCTGCTCGACTCGCCAGAACCACCTGCCGGACATGCCAAAATCACCTGCCGCCTCGCCACAACCACTCGGCACGCACTCCGGTATCAGCTGCCGGGCATGCCGGAACCACCTCTCAGAGGTGCCAGAACCACATGCCGGAGAGACTAGAAGCAACTGCCGAGCTCGCCGGAAACACCTGCTGGACATGCCGGAACCACCTGCCTGACAGTCCAAAATCATATGGGGGCTATGCCAAAACCACTTGGTGGACACTCCAGAATCACCTGGAGGGCATGTCGGAACCACGTCGTGGACAGACTGCAAACACCTGCCGGACACGCCAGAACCACCTTCTCGACTCGCCAGAACCACCTGCCGGACACGCCAAAATCACCTGCCGGCTACGCCACAACCAGTTGGTGAACACTTCGGAATCACCTGCCGCGCTTGCCGGAACCACCTGCCGGTCACGCCAAAATCACCTGCCGGCTACGCCAGAACCACTCAGCAGAGACTCCGGAACCACCTCCAGGACTGACCGGAATCACCTGCCGGACACGCCGGGACCACCTGCTTGACTCGCCAAAACCACCAGCCGGACACGCCAAAATCACCAGCCGGCTACTCCACAACCACTTGTCGGACATTCCAGAATCACCTGCCGGGCATGTTGGAACCACCTCTCAGAGGTGCCACAACAACATGCTGGAGACTGCGGAAGCACCTGCTGAGAAGGCCGGAAGTTCCTGATCCACTCCACAGAACCACCTGCTGGACACGCCAAAATCACCTGCCGGCTACGCCACAACCAGTTGGTGAACACTTCGGAATCAACTGCCGGGCTTGCTGGAAGCACCTGCCGGTCACGCCAATATCACCTGCCAGCTACGCCAGAACCACATGGCGGACACTCCGGAAACTCCTGTCGGGCCTGCCAGAACCACATCTCAGACGTGCCAGAACCATGTGCCCGAGATGCCGGAACCACACCCCGAACAGACTGAAACCACCTGCCAGACCCGCCTGAACCACCTGCCGAGCACACTGGAACCACCTGCTCGACTCGCCGGAACCACCTACCTGACACGCAAAAACCACCGGCCGGGTATGCCAGAACCACTTGGTGGTCCCTCCGGAATCATCTGCCAGACATGCCAGAAGCAGCTCTCAGACACACCAGAACAACCTGCCGGAGACGCCAGAAGCACCTGCTGAGCATGCCTGAGCCACGTGCTCGACTCGCAAGAAACACCTGCCACACACGCCAAAATCACCTGCCTGCTACACCAGAAGCACTTGGCAGACAAGCCGGAATCACGTGAAGGGCATGCCGTCACAATCTCTCAGACGTGCCAGAACCTCGTGCCGGACACCCCAGAACACCCTGCCGGACAGACCGGAACCACCTGCCGGACACGCCGGAACCACCGGCGCGACTCGCCGGAACCACCCCCGGACATGCAAAAACACCTGCCGGCTACGCCCGAAACACTTGGCGAACACACCGGAATCACCTGCCGGGCATGTCGGAAGCACCTCTCAGACATGTCAGAACCACGTGCCAAGGACACCGGAAGCACCTGCCGAGCACGCCGGAACCACCTGCTCGACTCGCCAGAACCACCTGCCGCACACGCCAAAATCACCTGCCAGGTATGCCAGAACCACTTTGTGGACACTCCGAAATCATCTGCCGGACATGCCAGAACCAGCTCTCAGACACCCCAGAACCACATGCCGGACACGCCGGAAGCACCTGCTGAGCATGCCTGAGCCACCTGCTCGACTCGCAAGAAACACCTGCCGGACACGCCAAAATCACCTGCCAAGTACGCCAGAACCACTTGGCGGACACTCCGGAATCACAGGTCGGGCATGCCGGAACCACCTCTCAGACTTGCCAGAACCATGTTCCGGACACGCCGGTACCACCTGCCGAGTATGCCGGAACCACCTGCTCGACTCGCCAGAACCACCTGCCAGTCATGCAAAAATCACCTGCCGGCTTTGCCACAACCAGTTGGTGAACACTTCCCCATCACCTGCCGGGCTTGCTGGAACCACCTGCCGGTCATGTCAAAATCACCTGCCAACTACGCCAGAACCACTTGTCGACACTGCGGAAACACCTGTCGGGCCGGCCAGAACTACATCTCAGACGTGCCAGAACCTTGTGCGTGTGATGCCGGAACCACACCCCGAACAGACGGAGACCACCTGCCAGACCCGCCTGAACCACCTGCCGAGCACGCCGGAGCCACCTGTTCGACTCACCGGATGCACCTGCCAGACAGGCCAAAATCAACAGCTGGCTATGCGAGAACCATCTGGCGGACAGTCCGGAATCACCTGCCGGGCATGCAGGAACCACCTCTCAGATGTAACGGAACCACGAGCCGGACACGCTGGAACCACGTCCTGGACAGACTGGAACCACCTGCCGAGCACTCCGGAACCACCTGCTCGACTCGCACGACCCACGTGCTGGACACGCCAAAATGAACTTTCGGCTACACCAGAACCACTTACCCGACACTCCAGAATCACCTGCCTGGCATGCCAGAACCACCTCTCACACGTTCCAGAAGCACATGCCGGACATGCCGGAACGACCTATCGGACAGAACGGAACCACCTGCCAGACATGCCGGAACCACCTGCTGAACACGCCACAGCCACCTGCTCGACTCGCCGGATCCACCGGCCGGACAGGCCAATATCAACTGCTGGCTATGCCAGAACCACCTGGGGGACAGTCCGGACTCACCTGCCAGCCATGGCGGAACCACCTCTCAGACGTACAAGAACCACGTGCCGGACAAGCTGGAAACACTTACTGGACAGACTGGAACCACCTGCCGGCCACGCCTGAACCACCTGCCGAGCACGATGGAACCACCTGCCGGACACGCCAAAATCACCTGCGGGGTACACCAGAACCACTTGGAGAACTCTCCGGGATGACCTGCCGGGCATGCTTGAACCACCTCACAGACGTACCAGAAGCACGTTGCTTACTCTCCAGCACCACCTGCCGGACAGACCGCAACCACCTGCCGGACACACCAGAACCACCGGCTCGACCCGCCGGAACCACCGCCGGACATGCAAAATCACCTGCCGGCTACGCCAGAACCACTTGGCGAACACTCCGGAATCACCTGCCGGGCATGCCGGAACCACCTCTCAGACATGCCAGAACCACGTGCCAATGACCCCGGAAGCACCTGCCGAGCACGCCGGAACCACCTGCTCGACTCGCCAGAACCACCTGCCGGACACGCCAAAATCACCTGCCGGCTACGCCACAACCACTCGGCAGGCACTCCGGTATCAGCTGCCGAGCATGCCGGAACCACCTCTCAGAGGTGCCAGAACCACATGCCGGAGAGACTGGAAGCAACTGCCGAACTCGCCGGAAACACCTGCTGGACATGCCGGAACCACCTGCCTGACAGTCCAAAATCATATGCCGGCTATGCCAAAACCACTTGGTGGACACTGCAGAATCACCTGTAGGGCATGCCGGAACCACGTCATGGACAGACTGCAAACACCTGCCGGACACGCCAGAACCACCTTCTCGACTCGCCAGAACCACCTGCCGGACACGCCAAAATCACCTGCCGGCTACGCCACAACCAGTTGGTGAACACTTCGGAATCACCTGCCACGCTTGCCGGAACCACCTGCCAGTCATGCCAAAATCACCTGCCGGCTACGCCAGAACCACTCGGCAGAGACTCCGGAACCACCTCCAGGACAGACCGGAATCACCTGCCGGACACGCCGGAACCACCTGCTCGACTCGCCAGAACCACCTGCCGGACACGCCAAAATCACCTGCTGGCTATGCCAGAACCACTCGGCAGACACTCCGGAATAAGCTGCCGGGTATGCCGGAACCACCTCTTAGACATGCCAGAAGGACGTGTCGGACACGCCGGAAACACCTACCGGACAGACCGGAACCACCTGCAAGACATCCCGGAACCACTTGCCGAGCACGCCGGAGCCGCCTGCTCGATAAGCCGGAACCACCTGCCAGACAGGCCAAAATCAACAGCTGGCTATGCTAGAACCACCTGGCGGACAGTCCAAAATCACCTGCCTGGCATGCAGGAACCACCTCTCAGACGTAACAGAACCACGTTCCGGACACACTGGAACCACATCCTGGACAGACTGGAACCACCTGCCGAGCTCGACGGAACCACCTGCTCGACTGGCCGGACAATAGTGTAGGACACGCCAAAAGGAACTGCCGGCTACACCAGAACCACTTAACCGACACTCCAGAATCACCTGCCTGGCATGCCAGAACCACCTCTCAGACGTGCCAGAATCACGTGCCGAACATGCCGGGACGACCTACGGGACAGACCGGAACCACCTGCCTGACATGCCGGATCCACCTGCCGAGGACGCCAGAGCCACCTGCTCCCCTTGCCGGAACCACCTGCCAGACAGGCCAAAATCAACAGCTGGCTGTGCGAGAACCACCTGGGGGACAGTCCGGAATCACCTGCCAGCCATGGCGAAACCACCTCTCAGACGTACCAGAATCACGTGCCGGACAATCTGGAAACACGTACTGGACAGACTGGAACCACCTGCCGGCCAAGCCTGAACCACCTGCCGAGCACGACGGAACCACCTGCCGGACACGCCAAAATCACCTGCCGGCTACGCCACAACCAGTTGGTGAACACTTCGGAATCACCTGCCGCGCTTGCCGGAACCACCTGCCGGTCACGCCAAAATCACCAGCCGGCTACGCCAGAACCACTCGGCAGAGACTCCGGAACCACCTCCAGGACAGACCGGAATCAACTGCCAGACACGCCAAAATCACCAGCCGGCTACGCCAGAACCACTCGGCAGAGACTCCGGAACCACCTCCAGGACAGACCGGAATCACCTGCCAGACACGCCGGAACCACCTGCTCGACTCGCCAGAACCACCTGCCGGACACGCCAAAATCACCTGCCGGCTACGCCAGAACCACTCGGCAGAGACTCCGGAACCACCTCCAGGACAGACCGGAATCACCTGCCGGACACTCCGGGACCACCTGCTTGACTCGCCAGAACCACCTGCCGGACACGCCAAAATCACCTGCCGGCTACTCCACAACCACTTGTCGGACACTCCAGAATCACCTGCCGGGCATGTTGGAACCACCTCTCAGAGGTGCCACAACAACATGCTGGAGACTGCGGAAGCACCTGCTGAGAATGCCGGAAGTTCCTGATCCACTCCACAGAACCACCTGCTGGACACGCCAAAATCACCTGCCGGCTACGCCACAACCAGTTGGTGAACACTTCGGAATCAACTGCCGGGCTTGCTGGAAGCACCTGCAGGTCACGCCAATATCACCTGCCAGCTACGCCAGAACCGCTTGGCGGACACTCCGGAAACACCTGTCGGGCCTGCCAGAACCACATCTCAGACGTGCCAGAACCATGTGCCCGAGATGCCGGAACCACACCCCGAACAGACTGAAACCACCTGCCAGACCCGCCTGAACCACCTGCCGAGCACACTGGAACCACCTGCTCGACTCGCCGGAACCACCTACCTGACACGCAAAAACCACCGGCCGGGTATGCCAGAACCACTTGGTGGTCACTCCGGAATCATCTGCCAGACATGCCAGAAGCAGCTCTCAGACACACCAGAACAACCTGCCGGAGACGCCAGAAGCACCTGCTGAGCATGCCTGAGCCACCTGCTCGACTCGCAAGAAACACCTGCCAGACACGCCAAAATCACGTGCCTGCTACACCAGAAGCACTTGGCAGACAAGCCGGAATCACGTGAAGGGCATGCAGTCACAATCTCTCAGACGTGCCAGAACCTCGTGCCGGACACCTCAGAACACCCTGCCGGACAGACCGGAACCACCTGCCGGACACGCCGGAACCACCGGCGCGACTCGCCGCAACCACCCCCGGACATGCAAAATCACCTGCCGGCTACGCCAGAAACACTTGGCGAACACACCGGAATCACCTGCCGGGCATGTCGGAAGCACCTCTCAGACATGTCAGAACCACGTGCCAAGGACACCGGAAGCACCTGCCGAGCACGCCGGAACCACCTGCTCGACTCGCCAGAACCACCTGCCGCACACGCCAAAATCACCTGCCAGGTATGCCAGAACCACTTTGTGGACACTCCGAAATCATCTGCCGGACATGCCAGAACCAGCTCTCAGACACCCCAGAACCACATGCCGGACACGCCGGAAGCACCTGCTGAGCATGCCTGAGCCACCTGCTCGACTCGCAAGAAACACCTGCCGGACACGCCAAAATCACCTGCCAAGTACGCCAGAACCACTTGGCGGACACTCCGGAATCACAGGTCGGGCATGCCGGAACCACCTCTCAGACTTGCCAGAACCATGTTCCGGACACGCCGGTACCACCTGCCGAGTATGCCGGAACCACCTGCTCGACTCGCCAGAACCACCTGCCAGTCATGCAAAAATCACCTGCCGGCTTTGCCACAACCAGTTGGTGAACACTTCCCCATCACCTGCCGGGCTTGCTGGAACCACCTGCCGGTCATGTCAAAATCACCTGCCAACTACGCCAGAACCACTTGTCGACACTGCGGAAACACCTGTCGGGCCGGCCAGAACTACATCTCAGACGTGCCAGAACCTTGTGCGTGTGATGCCGGAACCACACCCCGAACAGACGGAGACCACCTGCCAGACCCGCCTGAACCACCTGCCGAGCACGCCGGAGCCACCTGTTCGACTCACCGGATGCACCTGCCAGACAGGCCAAAATCAACAGCTGGCTATGCGAGAACCATCTGGCGGACAGTCCGGAATCACCTGCCGGGCATGCAGGAACCACCTCTCAGATGTAACGGAACCACGAGCCGGACACGCTGGAACCACGTCCTGGACAGACTGGAACCACCTGCCGAGCACTCCGGAACCACCTGCTCGACTCGCACGACCCACGTGCTGGACACGCCAAAATGAACTTTCGGCTACACCAGAACCACTTACCCGACACTCCAGAATCACCTGCCTGGCATGCCAGAACCACCTCTCACACGTTCCAGAAGCACATGCCGGACATGCCGGAACGACCTATCGGACAGAACGGAACCACCTGCCAGACATGCCGGAACCACCTGCTGAACACGCCACAGCCACCTGCTCGACTCGCCGGATCCACCGGCCGGACAGGCCAATATCAACTGCTGGCTATGCCAGAACCACCTGGGGGACAGTCCGGACTCACCTGCCAGCCATGGCGGAACCACCTCTCAGACGTACAAGAACCACGTGCCGGACAAGCTGGAAACACTTACTGGACAGACTGGAACCACCTGCCGGCCACGCCTGAACCACCTGCCGAGCACGATGGAACCACCTGCCGGACACGCCAAAATCACCTGCGGGGTACACCAGAACCACTTGGAGAACTCTCCGGGATGACCTGCCGGGCATGCTTGAACCACCTCACAGACGTACCAGAAGCACGTTGCTTACTCTCCAGCACCACCTGCCGGACAGACCGCAACCACCTGCCGGACACACCAGAACCACCGGCTCGACCCGCCGGAACCACCGCCGGACATGCAAAATCACCTGCCGGCTACGCCAGAACCACTTGGCGAACACTCCGGAATCACCTGCCGGGCATGCCGGAACCACCTCTCAGACATGCCAGAACCACGTGCCAATGACCCCGGAAGCACCTGCCGAGCACGCCGGAACCACCTGCTCGACTCGCCAGAACCACCTGCCGGACACGCCAAAATCACCTGCCGGCTACGCCACAACCACTCGGCAGGCACTCCGGTATCAGCTGCCGAGCATGCCGGAACCACCTCTCAGAGGTGCCAGAACCACATGCCGGAGAGACTGGAAGCAACTGCCGAACTCGCCGGAAACACCTGCTGGACATGCCGGAACCACCTGCCTGACAGTCCAAAATCATATGCCGGCTATGCCAAAACCACTTGGTGGACACTGCAGAATCACCTGTAGGGCATGCCGGAACCACATCATGGACAGACTGCAAACACCTGCCGGACACGCCAGAACCACCTTCTCGACTCGCCAGAACCACCTGCCGGACACGCCAAAATCACCTGCCGGCTACGCCACAACCAGTTGGTGAACACTTCGGAATCACCTGCCACGCTTGCCGGAACCACCTGCCAGTCATGCCAAAATCACCTGCCGGCTACGCCAGAACCACTCGGCAGAGACTCCGGAACCACCTCCAGGACAGACCGGAATCACCTGCCGGACACGCCGGAACCACCTGCTCGACTCGCCAGAACCACCTGCCGGACACGCCAAAATCACCTGCTGGCTATGCCAGAACCACTCGGCAGACACTCCGGAATAAGCTGCCGGGTATGCCGGAACCACCTCTTAGACATGCCAGAAGGACGTGTCGGACACGCCGGAAACACCTACCGGACAGACCGGAACCACCTGCAAGACATCCCGGAACCACTTGCCGAGCACGCCGGAGCCGCCTGCTCGATAAGCCGGAACCACCTGCCAGACAGGCCAAAATCAACAGCTGGCTATGCTAGAACCACCTGGCGGACAGTCCAAAATCACCTGCCTGGCATGCAGGAACCACCTCTCAGACGTAACAGAACCACGTTCCGGACACACTGGAACCACATCCTGGACAGACTGGAACCACCTGCCGAGCTCGACGGAACCACCTGCTCGACTGGCCGGACAATAGTGTAGGACACGCCAAAAGGAACTGCCGGCTACACCAGAACCACTTAACCGACACTCCAGAATCACCTGCCTGGCATGCCAGAACCACCTCTCAGACGTGCCAGAATCACGTGCCGAACATGCCGGGACGACCTACGGGACAGACCGGAACCACCTGCCTGACATGCCGGATCCACCTGCCGAGGACGCCAGAGCCACCTGCTCCCCTTGCCGGAACCACCTGCCAGACAGGCCAAAATCAACAGCTGGCTGTGCGAGAACCACCTGGGGGACAGTCCGGAATCACCTGCCAGCCATGGCGAAACCACCTCTCAGACGTACCAGAATCACGTGCCGGACAATCTGGAAACACGTACTGGACAGACTGGAACCACCTGCCGGCCAAGCCTGAACCACCTGCCGAGCACGACGGAACCACCTGCCGGACACGCCAAAATCACCTGCCGGCTACGCCACAACCAGTTGGTGAACACTTCGGAATCACCTGCCGCGCTTGCCGGAACCACCTGCCGGTCACGCCAAAATCACCAGCCGGCTACGCCAGAACCACTCGGCAGAGACTCCGGAACCACCTCCAGGACAGACCGGAATCAACTGCCAGACACGCCAAAATCACCAGCCGGCTACGCCAGAACCACTCGGCAGAGACTCCGGAACCACCTCCAGGACAGACCGGAATCACCTGCCAGACACGCCGGAACCACCTGCTCGACTCGCCAGAACCACCTGCCGGACACGCCAAAATCACCTGCCGGCTACGCCAGAACCACTCGGCAGAGACTCCGGAACCACCTCCAGGACAGACCGGAATCACCTGCCGGACACTCCGGGACCACCTGCTTGACTCGCCAGAACCACCTGCCGGACACGCCAAAATCACCTGCCGGCTACTCCACAACCACTTGTCGGACACTCCAGAATCACCTGCCGGGCATGTTGGAACCACCTCTCAGAGGTGCCACAACAACATGCTGGAGACTGCGGAAGCACCTGCTGAGAATGCCGGAAGTTCCTGATCCACTCCACAGAACCACCTGCTGGACACGCCAAAATCACCTGCCGGCTACGCCACAACCAGTTGGTGAACACTTCGGAATCAACTGCCGGGCTTGCTGGAAGCACCTGCAGGTCACGCCAATATCACCTGCCAGCTACGCCAGAACCGCTTGGCGGACACTCCGGAAACACCTGTCGGGCCTGCCAGAACCACATCTCAGACGTGCCAGAACCATGTGCCCGAGATGCCGGAACCACACCCCGAACAGACTGAAACCACCTGCCAGACCCGCCTGAACCACCTGCCGAGCACACTGGAACCACCTGCTCGACTCGCCGGAACCACCTACCTGACACGCAAAAACCACCGGCCGGGTATGCCAGAACCACTTGGTGGTCACTCCGGAATCATCTGCCAGACATGCCAGAAGCAGCTCTCAGACACACCAGAACAACCTGCCGGAGACGCCAGAAGCACCTGCTGAGCATGCCTGAGCCACCTGCTCGACTCGCAAGAAACACCTGCCAGACACGCCAAAATCACGTGCCTGCTACACCAGAAGCACTTGGCAGACAAGCCGGAATCACGTGAAGGGCATGCAGTCACAATCTCTCAGACGTGCCAGAACCTCGTGCCGGACACCTCAGAACACCCTGCCGGACAGACCGGAACCACCTGCCGGACACGCCGGAACCACCGGCGCGACTCGCCGCAACCACCCCCGGACATGCAAAATCACCTGCCGGCTACGCCAGAAACACTTGGCGAACACACCGGAATCACCTGCCGGGCATGTCGGAAGCACCTCTCAGACATGTCAGAACCACGTGCCAAGGACACCGGAAGCACCTGCCGAGCACGCCGGAACCACCTGCTCGACTCGCCAGAACCACCTGCCGCACACGCCAAAATCACCTGCCAGGTATGCCAGAACCACTTTGTGGACACTCCGAAATCATCTGCCGGACATGCCAGAACCAGCTCTCAGACACCCCAGAACCACATGCCGGACACGCCGGAAGCACCTGCTGAGCATGCCTGAGCCACCTGCTCGACTCGCAAGAAACACCTGCCGGACACGCCAAAATCACCTGCCAAGTACGCCAGAACCACTTGGCGGACACTCCGGAATCACAGGTCGGGCATGCCGGAACCACCTCTCAGACTTGCCAGAACCATGTTCCGGACACGCCGGTACCACCTGCCGAGTATGCCGGAACCACCTGCTCGACTCGCCAGAACCACCTGCCAGTCATGCAAAAATCACCTGCCGGCTTTGCCACAACCAGTTGGTGAACACTTCCCCATCACCTGCCGGGCTTGCTGGAACCACCTGCCGGTCATGTCAAAATCACCTGCCAACTACGCCAGAACCACTTGTCGACACTGCGGAAACACCTGTCGGGCCGGCCAGAACTACATCTCAGACGTGCCAGAACCTTGTGCGTGTGATGCCGGAACCACACCCCGAACAGACGGAGACCACCTGCCAGACCCGCCTGAACCACCTGCCGAGCACGCCGGAGCCACCTGTTCGACTCACCGGATGCACCTGCCAGACAGGCCAAAATCAACAGCTGGCTATGCGAGAACCATCTGGCGGACAGTCCGGAATCACCTGCCGGGCATGCAGGAACCACCTCTCAGATGTAACGGAACCACGAGCCGGACACGCTGGAACCACGTCCTGGACAGACTGGAACCACCTGCCGAGCACTCCGGAACCACCTGCTCGACTCGCACGACCCACGTGCTGGACACGCCAAAATGAACTTTCGGCTACACCAGAACCACTTACCCGACACTCCAGAATCACCTGCCTGGCATGCCAGAACCACCTCTCACACGTTCCAGAAGCACATGCCGGACATGCCGGAACGACCTATCGGACAGAACGGAACCACCTGCCAGACATGCCGGAACCACCTGCTGAACACGCCACAGCCACCTGCTCGACTCGCCGGATCCACCGGCCGGACAGGCCAATATCAACTGCTGGCTATGCCAGAACCACCTGGGGGACAGTCCGGACTCACCTGCCAGCCATGGCGGAACCACCTCTCAGACGTACAAGAACCACGTGCCGGACAAGCTGGAAACACTTACTGGACAGACTGGAACCACCTGCCGGCCACGCCTGAACCACCTGCCGAGCACGATGGAACCACCTGCCGGACACGCCAAAATCACCTGCGGGGTACACCAGAACCACTTGGAGAACTCTCCGGGATGACCTGCCGGGCATGCTTGAACCACCTCACAGACGTACCAGAAGCACGTTGCTTACTCTCCAGCACCACCTGCCGGACAGACCGCAACCACCTGCCGGACACGCCAGAACCACCGGCTCGACCCGCCGGAACCACCGCCGGACATGCAAAATCACCTGCCGGCTACGCCAGAACCACTTGGCGAACACTCCGGAATCACCTGCCGGGCATGCCGGAACCACCTCTCAGACATGCCAGAACCACGTGCCAATGACCCCGGAAGCACCTGCCGAGCACGCCGGAACCACCTGCTCGACTCGCCAGAACCACCTGCCGGACACGCCAAAATCACCTGCCGGCTACGCCACAACCACTCGGCAGGCACTCCGGTATCAGCTGCCGAGCATGCCGGAACCACCTCTCAGAGGTGCCAGAACCACATGCCGGAGAGACTGGAAGCAACTGCCGAACTCGCCGGAAACACCTGCTGGACATGCCGGAACCACCTGCCTGACAGTCCAAAATCATATGCCGGCTATGCCAAAACCACTTGGTGGACACTGCAGAATCACCTGTAGGGCATGCCGGAACCACGTCATGGACAGACTGCAAACACCTGCCGGACACGCCAGAACCACCTTCTCGACTCGCCAGAACCACCTGCCGGACACGCCAAAATCACCTGCCGGCTACGCCACAACCAGTTGGTGAACACTTCGGAATCACCTGCCACGCTTGCCGGAACCACCTGCCAGTCATGCCAAAATCACCTGCCGGCTACGCCAGAACCACTCGGCAGAGACTCCGGAACCACCTCCAGGACAGACCGGAATCACCTGCCGGACACGCCGGAACCACCTGCTCGACTCGCCGGAACCACCTGCCGGACACGCCAAAATCACCTGCCGGCTACGCCAGAAACACTCGGCAGAGACTCCGGAACCACCTCCAGGACAGACCGGAATCACCTGCCGGACACTCCGGGACCACCTGCTTGACTCGCCGGAACCACCTGCCGGACACGCCAAAATCACCTGCCGGCTACTCCACAACCACTTGTCGGACACTCCAGAATCACCTGCCGGGCATGTTGGAACCACCTCTCAGAGGTGCCACAACAACATGCTGGAGACTGCGGAAGCACCTGCTGAGAATGCCGGAAGTTCCTGATCCACTCCACAGAACCACCTGCTGGACACGCCAAAATCACCTGCCGGCTACGCCACAACCAGTTGGTGAACACTTCGGAATCAACTGCCGGGCTTGCTGGAAGCACCTGCAGGTCACGCCAATATCACCTGCCAGCTACGCCAGAACCGCTTGGCGGACACTCCGGAAACACCTGTCGGGCCTGCCAGAACCACATCTCAGACGTGCCAGAACCATGTGCCCGAGATGCCGGAACCACACCCCGAACAGACTGAAACCACCTGCCAGACCCGCCTGAACCACCTGCCGAGCACACTGGAACCACCTGCTCGACTCGCCGGAACCACCTACCTGACACGCAAAAACCACCGGCCGGGTATGCCAGAACCACTTGGTGGTCACTCCGGAATCATCTGCCAGACATGCCAGAAGCAGCTCTCAGACACACCAGAACAACCTGCCGGAGACGCCAGAAGCACCTGCTGAGCATGCCTGAGCCACCTGCTCGACTCGCAACAAACACCTGCCAGACACGCCAAAATCACCTGCCTGCTACACCAGAAGCACTTGGCAGACAAGCCTGAATCACGTGAAGGGCATGCCGTCACAATCTCTCAGACGTGCCAGAACCTCGTGCCGGACACCCCAGAACACCCTGCCGGACAGACCGGAACCACCTGCCGGACACGCCGGAACCACCGGCGCGACTCGCCGGAACCACCCCTGGACATGCAAAATCACCTGCCGGCTACGCCAGAAACACTTGGCGAACACACCGGAATCACCTGCCGGGCATGTCGGAAGCACCTCTCAGACATGTCAGAACCACGTGCCAATGACCCCGGAAGCACCTGCCGAGCACGCCGGAACCACCTGCTCGACTCGGCAGAACCACCTGCCGCACACGCCAAAATCAACTGCCAGGTATGCCAGAACCACTTTGTGGACACTCCGAAATCATCTGCCGGACATGCCAGAACCAGCTCTCAGACACACCAGAACCACATGCCGGACACGCCGGAAGCACCTGCTGAGCATGCCTGAGCCACCTGCTCGACTCGCAAGAAACAACTGCCGGACACGCCAAAATCACCTGCCGAGTACGCCAGAACCACTTGGCGGACACTCCGGAATCACAGGTCTGGCATTCCGGAACCACCTCTCAGACTTGCCAGAACCATGTTCCGGACACGCCGGTACCACCTGCCGAGTATGCCGGAACCACCTGATCCACTCCCGAGGACCACCTGCTGGACATGCCAAAATCACCTGCTGGCTACGCCAGAACCACTCGGCAGACACTCCGGAATAACCTGCCGGGCATGCCGGAACCACCTCTTAGACATGCCAGAAGGACGTGTCGGACACGCCGGAAACACCTACCAGGCAGACCGGAACCACATGCCAGACATCCCGGAACCACTTGCCGAGCACGCCGGAGCCGCCTGCTCGATAGGCCGGAACCACCTGCCAGACAGGCCATAATCAACAGCTGGCTATGCTAGAAGCACCTGGCGGACAGTCCAAAATCACCTGCCTGGCATGCAGGAACCACCTCTCAGACGTAACAGAACCACGTTCCGGACACGCTGGAACCACATCCTGGACAGACTGGAACCACCTGCCGAGCTCACCGGAACCACCTGCTCGACTGGCAGGACAATCGTGCCGGACACGCCAAAAGGAACTGCCGGCTACACCAGAACGACTTAACCGACACTCCAGAATCACCTGCCTGGCATGCCAGAACCACCTCTCAGACGTGCCAGAAGCACGTGCCGGACATGCCGGAACGACCTACGGGACAGACCGGAACCACCTGCCTGACATGCCGGAACCACCTGCCGAGCACGCCAGAGCCACCTGCTCCCCTTGCCGGAACCACCTGCCAGACAGGCCAAAACCAACTGCTGGCTATGCGAGAACCACCTGGGGGACAGTCCGGAATCACCTGCCAGCCATGGCGGAACCACCTCTCAGACGTACCAGAACCACGTGCCGGACAAGCTGGAAACACGTACTGGACAGACTGGAACCACCTGCCGGCCACGCCTGAACCACCTGCCGAGCACGACGGAACCACCTGCCGGACACGCCAAAATCACCTGCGGGCTACTCCACAACCACTTGGAGGACTCTCTGGGATGACCTGCCGGGCATGCTGGAACCACCTCTCAGACGCGCCAGAACCATGTGGCAGAGAGTCCGGAATCACCTGTTGGGCATGTGGAACCACCTCTGAGACGTACCAGAACCACCTGCCGGACACGCCAAAATCACCTGCCGGCTACGCCAGAACCACTTGGCGGACACTCCGGAATCACCTGCCGGGCATGCCAGCACAACCTCTCAGAAGTGCCAGAAGCACGTGCATGACAGGCCGGAACCATCTCCCGGACAGACTGGAACCACAGGAAACACTCGCTGGAACCAGCTGCTTTACTCACCGGTCCCACCTGCAGGACACATCAAAATCACCTGCCCGCTACAGCAGAACCACTTGGGGCACAAGCCGGAATCACGTGAAGGGCATGCCGGCACAACCTCACAGACGTGCCAGAACCTCCTGCCGGACACCTCAGAACCACCTGCCAGACAGACTGCAACCACCTGCCGGACACGCGGGAACCACCGGCTCGACCCGCCGGAACCACTGCCAGACATGCAAAATCACCTGCCGGCTACACCAGAACCACTTGGCAAACACTCCGGAATCACCTGCCGGGCATGCCGGAACCACCTCTCAGACATGCCAGAACCACGTGCCAATGACACCAGAAGCACCTGCCGAGCATGCCGGAACCACCTGCTCGACTCGCCAGAACCACCTGCCAGTCATGCAAAAATCACCTGCCGGCTTCGCCACAACCAGTTGGTGAACACTTCCCCATCACCTGCCGGGCTTGCTGGAACCACCTGCCGGTCATGTCAAAATCACCTGCCAACTACGCCAGAACCACTTGTCGACACTGCGGAAACACCTGTCGGGCCGGCCAGAACTACATCTCAGACGTGCCAGAACCTTGTGCGTGTGATGCCGGAACCACACCCCGAACAGACGGAGACCACCTGCCAGACCCGCCTGAACCACCTGCCGAGCACGCCGGAGCCACCTGTTCGACTCACCGGAAGCACCTGCCAGACAGGCCACAATCAACAGCTGGCTATGCGAGAACCATCTGGCGGACAGTCCGGAATCACCTGCCGGGCATGCAGGAACCACCTCTCAGATGTAACGGAACCACGAGCCGGACACGCTGGAACCACGTCCTGGACAGACTGGAACCACCTGCCGAGCACTCCGGAACCACCTGCTCGACTCGCACGACCCACGTGCTGGACACGCCAAAATGAACTTTCGGCTACACCAGAACCACTTACCCGACACTCCAGAATCACCTGCCTGGCATGCCAGAACCACCTCTCACACGTTCCAGAAACACGTGCCGGACATGCCGGAACGACCTATCGGACAGAATGGAACCACCTGCCAGACACGCCGGAACCACCTGCTGAACCCGCCACAGCCACCTGCTCGACTCGCCGGATCCACCGGCCGGACAGGCCAAGATCAACTGCTGGCTATGCCAGAACCACCTGGGGGACAGTCCGGAATCACCTGCCAGCCATGGCGGAACCACCTCTCACACGTACAAGAACCACGTGCCGGACAAGCTGGAAACACTTACTGGACAGACTGGAACCACCTGCCGGCCACGCCGGAACCACCTGCCGAGCACGATGGAACCACCTGACGGACACGCCAAAATCACCTGCGGGGTACACCAGAACCACTTGGAGAACTCTCCGGGATGACCTGCCGGGCATGCTGGAACCACCTCTCAGACGTACCAGAAGCACGTGGCGGACACCCCAGCACCACCTGCCGGACAGACCGCAACCACCTGCCGGACAGGCCGGAACCACCAGCTCGACCCGCCGGAACCACCGCCGGACATGCAAAATCACCTGCCGGCTACGCCAGAACCACTTGGCGAACACTCCGGAATCACCTGCCGGGCATGCCGGAACCACCTCTCAGACATGCCACAACCATGTGCCAATGACCCCAGAAGCACCTGCCGAGCACGCCGGAACCACCTGCTCGACTCGCCAGAACCACCAGCCGGACACGCCAATGTCACCTGCCGGCTACGCCACAACCACTCGTCAGACACTCTGGTATCAGCTGCCGGGCATGCCGGAACCACCTCTCAGAGGTGCCGGAACCACATGCCGGAGAGACTGGAAGCAACTGCCGAACTCGCCGGAAACACCTGCTGGACATGCCGGAACCACCTGCCTGACAGTCCAAAATCATATGCCGGCTATGCCAAAACCACTTGGTGGACACTCCAGAATCACCTGGAGGGCATGCCGGAACCACGTCATGGACAGACTGCAAACACCTGCCGGACACGCCAGAACCACCTGCCGGACACCCCAAAATCACCTGCCGGCTACGCCACAACCAGTTGGTGAACACTTCGGAATCACCTGCTGCGCTTGCCGGAACCACCTGCCGGTCACGCCAAAATCACCTGCCGGCTACGCCAGAACCACTCGGCAGAGACTCCGGAACCACCTCCAGGACAGACCGGAATCACCTGCCGAGCACGCCGGAACCACCTGCTCGACTCGCCAGAACCGCCTGCCGCACACGCCAAAATCACCTGCGGGGTACGCCAGAACCACCTGGCGGACACTCCGAAACCACCTGTCGCGCATGCCGGAACCACCTCTCAGAAGTGCCTGAAGCACGTGCCGGACACGCCGGAATCACCTACCGGACAGACCGGAACCACCTGCTGAACACGCCACAGCCACCTGCTCGACTCGCCGGATCCACCTGCCGGACAGGCCAATATCAACTGCTGGCTATGCCAGAACCACCTGGGGGACGGTCCGGAATCCCCTGCCAGCCATGGCGGAACCACCTCTCAGACGTACCAGAACCACCTGCCAGAGAAGCTGGAAACACGTCCTGGACAGTCTGGAACCACCTGCCGGCCAAGCCTGAACCACCTGCCAAGCACAACGGAACAACCTGCCAGACACGCCAAAATCACCTGCGTGTTATGCCAGAACCACTTGGAGGACTCTCTGGGATGACCTGCCGGGCATGCCGGAACCACCTCTCAGACGTGCCAGAACCATGTGGCGGACAGTCCGGAATCACCTGTTGGGCATGCGCAACCACCTCTGAGACGTACGAGAACCACATGCCGTGCAGGCTGGAACCACCTACCGGACAGACCGGAATCACCCTTCGGGCATGCCGGAACCACCTGTCAGATGTGCCAGAAACACGTGCCGGAGACGCCGGAAGCCCCTGCCGAGCACGTAGCAACCACCTGCTCAAGTCTCCTGAACCACCTGCCGGACACGCCAAAATCACCTGCCCGCTAAGCCAGCACCACTTCGGGGACAAGCCGGAATCACGTGAGGGGCATGCCGGCACAGCCTCTCAGACTGAACCTCGTGCCGGACACCACAGAACCACCTGCCGGACAGACCGGAACCACCTGCCGGACACGCCGGAACCACCGGCTCGACCCGCCGGAACGACCGCTGGACATGCAAAATCACCTGCCGGCTACGCCGGAAACACTTGGCGAACACTCCGGAATCACCTGCCGGGCATGCCGGAACCACCTCTCAGATATGCCAGAACCACGTGCCATTGACCCCGGAAACACCTGCCGAGCACGCCGGAACCACCTGCTCGACTCGCCAGAACCACCTGCCGGACATGCAAAAATCACCTGCCGGCTACGCCACAACCAGTTGGGGAACACTCCGGAATCACCTGCCGGGCTTGCTGGAACCACCTGCCGGTCATGCCAAAATCACCTGCGAACTACGCCAGTACCACTTGGCGGACACTGTGGAAACACCTGTTGGGCCGGCTGGAACCACATCTCAGACGTGCCAGAACCATGTGCATGAGATGCTGGAGCCACACCCCGAACAGACGGAAAACACCTGCCAGACCCGTCTGAACAACCTGCCGAGCAAGCCGGAGCCACCTGCTCGACTCGCCGGAACCACCTACCTGACATGCCCAAATCACCAGCCGGGTATGCCAGAATCACTTGGCGGACACTCCGGAATCATCTGCCGGACATGCCGGAACCAGCTCTCAGACACACCAGAACCACGTGCCGGAGACGCCGGAAGCACCTGCCGAGCGTGCCGGAGCCACCTGCTCGACTCGCCAGAAACACCTGCCGGACACGCCAAAATCACCTGCCGGCTACGCCAGAACCACCTGGCGGACACTCCGAAATCACCTGTCGGGCATGCCGGAACCACCACTCAGACGTGCCGGAAGCACGTGCCGGACACGCCGGAATCACCTACCGGACAGAACGGAACCACCTGCCGAGCACGCCAGAGCCACCTGTTCGAATCGCTGGAACCACCTGCCGGACAGGCCAATATCAACTGCTGGCTATGCCAGAACCACCTGGGGGACAGTCCGGGATCACCTGCCAGCCATTGCGGAACCACCTCTCAGACGTACCAGAACCACCTGCCGGAGAAGCTGGAAACACGTCCTGGACAGACTGGAACCACGTGACGGCCCTGCCTGAACCACCTGCCGAGCACGGCGGAACCACCTGCCGGACACGCCAAAATCACCTGTGGGCTATATGGGAACCACTTGGACGACTCTCCGAAATGACCTGCCGGGCATGTTGGAACCACCTCTCAGTCGTGCCAGAAGCATGTGGCGGACAGTCCGGAATCACCTGTTGGGCATACCTAATCACCTCTGAGACGTACAAGAACCACGTGCCGTGCTCGCCGGAACCACCTACCGGAAAGACCGGAATCAACTTTTGGGCATGCCGGAACCACCAGTCAGATGTGCCAGAAACACGTGCCGGAGACGCTGGAAGCACCTGCCGAGCACGTCGCAACCACCTGCTCAACTCGCCTGAACCACCTGCCGGACACGCCAAAATCACCTGCCCGCTACACGAGCACCACTTCGGGGACAAGCCGGAATCACGTGAGGGGCATGCCGGCACACCCTCTCAGACTGAACCTCGTGCCGGACACCACAGAACCACGTGCCGCACAGACCGGAACCACCTGCCGGACACGCCGGAACCACCGTCTCGACCCGCCGGAACGACTGCTGGACATGCAAAATCACCTGCCGGCTACGCCACAACCAGTTGGTGAACACTTCGGAATCACCTGCCGCGCTTGCCGGAACCACCTGCCGGTCACGCCAAAATCACCTGCCGGCTACGCCAGAACCACTCGGCAGAGACTCCGGAACCACCTCCAGGACAGACCGGAATCACCTGCCGGACACTCCGGAACCACCTGCTTGACTCGCCAGAACCACCTGCCGGACACGCCAAAATCACCTGCCGGCTACGCCAGAACCACTCGGCAGAGACTCCGGAACCACCTCCAGGACAGACTGGAATCACCTGCCGGACACGCCGGGACCACCTGCTTGACTCGCCAGAACCACCTGCCGGACACGCCAAAATCACCAGCCGGCTACTCCACAACAACTTGTCGGACACTCCAGAATCACCTACCGGGCATGTTCGAACCACCTCTCAGAGGTGCCACAACAACATGCTGGAGACTTTGGAAGCACCTGCTGAGAATGCCGGAAGTTCCTGATCCACTCCACAGAACCACCTGCTGGACACGCCAAAATCACCTGCCGGCTACGCCACAACCAGTTGGTGAACACTTCGGAATCAACTGCCGGGCTTGCTGGAAGCACCTGCCGGTCACGCCAATATCACCTGCCAGCTACGCCAGAACCGCTTGGCGGACACTCCGGAAACACCTGTCGGGCCTGCCAGAACCACATCTCAGACGTGCCAGAACCATGTGCCCGAGATGCCGGAACCACACCCCGAACAGACTGAAACCACCTGCCAGACCCGCCTGAACCACCTGCCGAGGACACTGGAACCACCTGCTCGACTCGCCGGAACCACCTACCTGACACGCAAAAACCACCGGCCGGGTATGCCAGAACCACTTGGTGGTCACTCCGGAATCATCTGCCAGACATGCCAGAAGCAGCTCTCAGACACCAGAACAACCTGCCGGAGACGCCAGAAGCACCTGCTGAGCATGCCTGAGCCACGTGCTCGACTCGCAAGAAACACCTGCCACACACGCCAAAATCACCTGCCTGCTACACCAGAAGCACTTGGCAGACAAGCCGGAATCACGTGAAGGGCATGCCGTCACAATCTCTCAGACGTGCCAGAACCTCGTGCCGGACACCCCAGAACAACCTGCCGGACAGACCGGAACCACCTGCCGGACACGCCGGAACCACCGGCGCGACTCGCCGGAACCACCCCCGGACATGCAAAAACACCTGCTGGCTACGCCAGATACACTTGGCGAACACACCGGAATCACCTGCCGGGCATGTCGGAAGCACCTGTCAGACATGTCAGAACCACGTGCCAAGGACACCGGAAGCACCTGCCGAGCACGCCGGAACCACCTGCTCGACTCGCCAGAACCACCTGCCGCACACGCCAAAATCACCTGCCAGGTATGCCAGAACCACTTTGTGGACACTCCGAAATCATCTGCCGGACATGCCAGAACCAGCTCTCAGACACACCAGAACCACATGCCGGACACGCCGAAAGCAACTGCTGAGCATGCTGAGCCACCTGCTCGACTCGCAAGAAACACCTGCCGGACACGCCAAAATCACCTGCCGAGTACGCCAGAACCACTTGGCGGACACTCCGGAATCACAGGTCGGGCATGCCGGAACCACCTCTCAGACTTGCCAGAACCATGTTCCGGACACGCCGGTACCACCTGCCGAGTATGCCGGAACCACCTGATCCACTCCCGAGGACCACCTGCTGGACACGCCAGAATCACCTGCTGGCCATGCCAGAACCACTCGGCAGACACTCCGGAATAACCTGCCGGGCATGCCGGAACCACCTCTTAGACATGCCAGAAGGACGTGTCGGACACGCCGGAAACACCTACCGGACAGACCGGAACCACCTGCCAGACATCCTGGAACCACCTGCCGAGCACGCCAGAGACGCCTGCTCGATAGGCCGGAACCACCTGCCAGACAGGCCAAAATCAACAGCTGGCTATGCGAGAACCATCTGGCGGACAGTCCGGAATCACCTGCCGGGCATGCAGGAACCACCTCTCAGATGTAACGGAACCACGAGCCGTATACGCTGGAACCACGTCCTGGGCAGTCTGGAACCACCTGCCGAGCACTCTGGAACCACCTGCTCGACTCGCACGACCCACGTGCTGGACACGCCAAAATGAACTTTTGGCTACACCAGAACCACTTACCCGACACTCCAGAATCACCTGCCTGGCATGCCAGAACCACCTCTCACACGTTCCAGAAGCACGTGCCGGACATGCCGGAACGACCTATCGGACAGAACGGAACCACCTGCCAGACACGCCGGAACCACCTGCTGAACACGCCACAGCCACCTGCTCGACTCGCCGGATCCACCGGCCGGACAGGCCAATATCAACTGCTGGCTATGCCAGAACCACGTGGCGGACAGTCCAAAATCACCTGCCTGGCATGCAGGAACCACCTCTCAGACGTAACAGAACCACGTTCCGGACACACTGGAACCACATCCTGGACAGACTGGAACCACCTGCCGAGCTCGCCGGAACCACCTGCTCGACTGGCAGGACAATCGTGCCGGACACGCCAAAAGGAACTGTCGGCTACACCAGAACCACTTAACCGACACTCCAGAATCACCTGCCTGGCATGCCAGAACCACCTCTCAGACGTGCCAGAAGCACGTGCCGGACATGCCGGAACGACCTACGGGACAGACCGGAACCACCTGCCTGACATGCCGGAACCACCTGCCGAGCACGCCAGAGCCACCTGCTCCCCTTGCCGGAACCACCTGCCAGACAGGCCAAAATCAACAGCTGGCTGTGCGAGAACCACCTGGGGGACAGTCCGGAATCACCTGCCAGCCATGGCGGAACCACCTCTCAGACGTACCAGAACCACGTGCCGGACAATCTGTAAACACGTACTGGACAGACTGGAACCACCTGCTGGCCACGCCTTAACCACCTGCCAGGCACGACGGAACCACCTGCCGGACACTCCAAAATCACCTGCGGGCTACTCCACAACCACTTGGAGTACTCTCCGGGATGACCTGCCATGCATGCTGGAACCACCTCTCAGACGCGCAAGAAGCATGTGGCAGAGAGTCCAGAATCACCTGTTGGGCATGTGGAACCACCTCTGAGACGTACCAGAACCACCTGCCGGACACGCCAAAATCACCTGCCGGCTACGCCAGAACCACTTGGCGGACACTCCGGAATCACCTGCCGGGCATGCCAGCACAACCTCTCAGAAGTGCCAGAAGCACGTGCCGGACAGGCCGGAACCATATCCCGGACAGACTGGAACCACAGGAAACACTCGCCGGAATCACCTGCTTGACTCACCGGTCCCACCTGCAGGACACACCAAAATCACCTGCCCGCTACACCAGAACCACTTGGGGCACAAGCCGGAATCACGTGAAGGGCATGCCGGCACAACCTCACAGACGTGCCAGAACCTCCTGCCGGACACCTCAGAACCACCTGCCAGACAGACTGCAACCACCTGCCGGACACGCGGGAACCACCGGCTCGACCCGCTGGAACCTCTGCCAGATATGCAAAATCACCTGCCGGCTACACCAGAACCACTTGGCAAACACTCCGGAATCACCTGCCGGGCATGCCGGAACCACCTCTCAGACATGCCAGAACCACGTGCCAATGACACCAGAAGCACCTGCCGAGCATGCCGGAACCACCTGCTCGACTCTCCAGAACCACCTGCCAGTCATGCAAAAATCACCTGCCGGCTTCGCCACAACCAGTTGGTGAAAACTTCCCCATCACCTGCCGGGCTTGCTGGAACCACATGCCGGTCATGTCAAAATCACCTGCCAACTACGCCAGAACCACTTGTCGACACTGCGGAAACACCTGTCGGGCCGGCCAGAACCACATCTCAGACGTGCCAGAACCTTGTGCGTGTGATGCCGGAACCACACCCCGAACAGACGGAGACCACCTGCCAGACCCGCCTGAACCACCTGCCGAGCACGCCGGAGCCACCTGTTCGACTCACCAGAAGCACTTGCCAGACAGGCCAAAATCAACAGCTGGGTATGCGAGAACCACCTGGCGGACAGTCAGGAATCACCTGCCGGGCATGCAGGAACCACCTCTCAGATGTAACGGAACCACGAGCCGGACACGCTGGAACCACGTCCTGGGCAGTCTGGAACCACCTACCAAGCACTCTGGAACCACCTGCTCGACTCCCCGGAACCACCTACCTGACACGCAAAAACCACCGGCCGGGTATGCCAGAACCACTTTGTGGACACTCCGAAATCATCTGCCGGACATGCCAGAACCAGCTCTCAGACACCCCAGAACCACATGCCGGACACGCCGGAAGCACCTGCTGAGCATGCCTGAGCCACCTGCTCGACTCGCAAGAAACACCTGCCGGACACGCCAAAATCACCTGCCGAGCACGCCAGAACCACTTGGCGGACACTCCGGAAACACAGGTCGGGCATGCCGGAACCACCTCTCAGACTTGCCAGAACCATGTTCTGGACACGCCGGTACCACCTGCCGACTATGCCGGAACCACCTGATCCACTCCCGAGGACCACCTGCTGGACACGCCAGAATCACCTGCTGGCTACGCCAGAACCACTCGGCAGACACTCCGGAATAACCTGCCGGGCATGCCGGAACCACCTCTTAGACATGCCAGAAGGACGTGTCGGACACGCCGGAAACACCTACCGGACAGACCGGAACCACCTGCCAGACATCCCGGAACCACCTGCCGAGCACGCCGGAGACGCCAGCTCGATAGACTGGAACCACCTGCCAGACAGGCCAAAATCAACAGCTGGCTATGCGAGAACCATCTGGCGGACAGTCCGGAATCACCTGCCGGGCATGCAGGAACCACCTCTCAGATGTAACGGAACCATGAGCCGGACACGCTGGAACCACGTCCTGGGCAGTCTGGAACCACCTACCGAGCACTCTGGAACCACCTGCTCAACTCGCACGACCCACGTGATGGACACGCCAAAATGAACTTTCGGCTACACCAGAACCACTTACCCGACACTCCAGAATCACCTGCCTGGCATGCCAGAACCACCTCTCACACGTTCCAGAAGCACGTGCCGGACATGCCGGAACGACCTATCGGACAGAACGGAACCACCTGCCAGACACGCCGGAACCACCTGCTGAACACGCCACAGCCACCTGCTCGACTCGCCGGATCCACCGGCCGGACAGGCCAATATCAACTGCTGGCTATGCCAGAACCACCTGGGGGACAGTCCGGAATCACCTGCCAGCCATGGCGGAACCACCTCTCAGACGTACAAGAACCACGTGCCGGACAAGCTGGAAACACTTACTGGACAGACTGGAACCACCTGCCGGCCACGCCTGAACCACCTGCCGAGCACGACGGAACCACCTGCCGGACACGCCAAAATCACCTGCGGGGTACACCAGAACCACTTGGAGAACTCTCCGGGATGGCCTGCCGGGCATGCTGGAACCACCTCTCAGATGTACCAGAAGCACGTGGCGGACACCCCAGCACCACCTGCCGGACAGACCGCAACCACCTGCCGGACAGGCCGGAACCACCGGCTCGACCCGCCGGAACCACCGCCGGACATGCAAAATCACCTGCCGGCTACGCCAGAACCACTTGGCGAACACTCCGGAATCACCTGCCGGGCATGCCGGAACCACCTCTCAGACATGCCAGAACCACGTGCCAATGACCCCGGAAGCACCTGCCGAGCACGCCGGAACCACCTGCTCGACTCGCCAGAACCACCTGCCGGACACGCCAAAATCACCTGCCGGCTACGCCACAACCACTCGGCAGGCACTCCGGTATCAGCTGCCTGGCATGCCGGAACCACCTCTCAGAGGTGCCAGAACCACATGCCGGAGAGACTGGAAGCAAATGCCGAGCTCGCCGGAAACACCTGCTGGACATGCCGGAACCACCTGCCTGACAGTCCAAAATCATATGCCGGCTATGCCAAAACCACTTGGTGGACACTCCAGAATCACCTGTAGGGCATGCCGGAACCACGTCATGGACAGTCTGCAAACACCTGCCGGACACGCCAGAACCACCTTCTCGACTCGCCAGAACCACCTGCCGGACACGCCAAAATCACCTGCCGGCTAGGCCACAACCAGTTGGTGAACACTTCGGAATCACCTGCCGCGCTTGCCGGAACCACCTGCCGGTCACGCCAAAATCAACTGCCGGCTACGCCAGAACCACTCGGCAGAGACTCCGGAACCACCTCCAGGACTGACCGGAAATACCTGCCGGACACGCCGGGACCACCTGCTTGACTCGCGAGAACCACCTGCCGGACATGCCAAAATCACCAGCCGGCTACTCCACAACCACTTGTCGGACACTCCAGAATCACCTGCCGGGCATGTTGGAACCAACTCTCAGAGGTGCCACAACAACATACTGGAGACTGCGGAAGCACCTGCTGAGAAGGCCGGAAGTTCCTGATCCACTCCACAGAACCACCTGCTGGACACTCCAAAATCACCTGCCGGCTACGCCACAACCAGTTGGTGAACACTTCGGAATCAACTGCCGGGCTTGCTGGAAGCACCTGCCGGTCACGCCAATATCAACTGCCAGCTACGCCAGAACCGCTTGGCGGACACTCCAGAAACACCTGTCGGGCCTGCCAGAACCACATCTCAGACGTGCCAGAACCATGTGCCCGAGATGCCGGAACCACACCCCGAACAGACTGAAACCACCTGCCAGACCCGCCTGAACCACCTGCCGAGCACACTGGAACCACCTGCTCGACTCGCCGGAACCACCTACCTGACACGCAAAAACCACCGGCCGGGTATGCCAGAACCACTTGGTGGTCACTCCGCAATCATCTGCCAGACATGCCAGAAGCAGCTCTCAGACACACCAGAACAACCTGCTGGAGACGCCAGAAGCACCTGCTGAGCATGCCTGAGCCACGTGCTCGACTCGCAAGAAACACCTGCCACACACGCCAAAATCACCTGCCTGCTACACCAGAAGCACTTGGCAGAAAAGCCGGAATCACGTGAAGGGCATGCCGTCACAATCTCTCAGACGTGCCAGAACCTCGTGCCGGACACCCCAGAACAACCTGCCGGACAGACCGGAACCACCTGCCGGACACGCCGGAACCACCGGCGCGACTCGCCGGAACCACCCCCGGACATGCAAAAACACCTGCCGGCTACGCCAGATACACTTGGCGAACACACCGGAATCACCTGCCGTGCATGTCAGAAGCACCTCTCAGACATGTCAGAACTACGTGCCAAGGACACCGGAAGCACCTGCCGAGCACGCCGGAACCACCTGCTCGACTCGCCAGAACCACCTGCCGCAAACGCCAAAATCACCTGCCAGGTATGCCAGAACCACTTTGTGGACACTCCGAAATCATCTGCCGGACATGCCAGAACCAGCTCTCAGACACACCAGAACCACATGCCGGACACGCCGGAAGCAACTGCTGAGCATGTCTGAGCCACCTGCTCGACTTGCAAGAAACACCTGCCGGACACACCAAAATCACCTGCCGAGTACGCCAGAACCACTTGGCGGACACTCCGGAATCACAGGTCGGGCATGCCGGAACCACCTCTCAGACTTGCCAGAACCATGTTCCGGACACGCCGGTACCACCTGCCGAGTATGCCGGAACCACCTGATCCACTCCCGAGGACCACCTGCTGGACACGCCAGAATCACCTGCTGGCCATGCCAGAACCACTCGGCAGACACTCCGGAATAACCTGCCGGGCATGCCGGAACCACCTCTTAGACATGCCAGAAGGACGTGTCGGACACGCTGGAAACACCTACCGGACAGACCGGAACCACCTGCCAGACATCCCGGAACCACCTGCCGAGCACGCCAGACCCGCCTGCTCGATAGGCCGGAACCACCTGCCAGACAGGCCAAAATCAACAGCTGGCTATGCGAGAACCATCTGGCGGACAGTCCGGAATCACCTGCCGGGCATGCAGGAACCAACTCTCAGATGTAACGGAACCACGAGCCGGACACGCTGGAACCACGTCCTGGGCAGTCTGGAACCACCTACCGAGCACTCTGGAACCACCTGCTCGACTCGCACGACCCACGTGCTGGACACGCCAAAATGAACTTTCGGCTACACCAGAACCACTTACCCGACACTCCAGAATCACCTGCCTGGCATGCCAGAACCACCTCTCACACGTTCCAGAAGCACGTGCCGGACATGCCGGAACGACCTATCGGACAGAACGGAACCACCTGCCAGACACGCCGGAACCACCTGCTGAACACGCCACAGCCACCTGCTCGACTCGCCGGATCCACCGGCCGGACAGGCCAATATCAACTGCTGGCTATGCCAGAACCACCTGGGGGACAGTCCGGAATCACCTGCCAGCCATGGCGGAACCACCTCTCAGACGTACAAGAACCACGTGCCGGACAAGCTGGAAACACTTACTGGACAGACTGGAACCACCTGCCGGCCATGCCTGAACCACCTGCCCAGCACGACGGAACCACCTGCCGGACACGCCAAAATCACCTGCGGGGTACACCAGAACCACTTGGAGAACTCTCCGGGATGACCTGCCGGGCATGCTGGATCCACCTCTCAGACGTACCAGAAGCACGTGGCGGACACCCCAGCACCACCTGCCGGACAGACCGCAACCACCTGCCGGACAGGCCGGAACCACCGGCTCGACCCGCCAGAGCCACTGCCGGACATGCAAAATCACCTGCCGGCTACGCCAGAACCACTTGGCGAACACTCCAGAATCACCTGCCGGGCCTGCCGGAACCACCTCTCAGACATGCCAGAACCACGTGCCAATGACCCCGGAAGCACCTGCCGAGCACGCCGGAACCACCTGCTCGACACGCCAGAACCACCTGCCGGACACGCCAAAATCACCTGCCGGCTACGCCACAACCACTCGGCAGGCACTCCGGTATCAGCTGCCGGGCATGCCGGAACCACCTCTCAGAGGTGCCAGAACCACATGCCGGAGAGACTGGAAGCAACTGCCGAGCTCGCCGGAAACACCTGCTTGACATGCCAGAACCACCTGCCTGACAGTCCAAAATCATATGCCGGCTATCCCAAAACCACTTGGTGGACACTCCAGAATCACCTGGAGGGCATGCCGGAACCACGTCATGGACAGACTGCAAACACCTGCCTGACACGCCAGAACCACCTTCTCGACTCGCCAGAACCACCTGCCGGACACGCCAAAATCACCTGCCGGCTACGCCACAAACAGTTGGTGAACACTTTGGAATCACCTGCCGCGCTTGCCGGAACCACCTGCCGGTCATGCCAAAATCACCTGCCGGCTACGCCAGAACCACTCGGCAGAGACTCCGGAACCACCTCCAGGACAGACCGGAATCACCTGCCGGACACGCCGGAACCACCTGCTCGACTCGCCAGAACCACCTGCCGGACACGCCAAAATCACCTGCCAGCTACGCCAGAACCACTCGGCAGAGACTCCGGAACCACCTCCAGGACAGACCGGAATCACCTGCCGGAAACTCCGGGACCACCTGCCTGACTCGCCAAAACCACCTGCCGGACACTCGAAAATCACCAGCCGGCTACTCCACAACCACTTGTCGGACACTCCAGAATCACCTGCCGGGCATGTTGGAACCAACTCTCAGAGGTGCCACAACAACATGCTGGAGACTGCGGAAGCACTTTCTGAGAATGCCGGAAGTTCCTGATCCACTCCACAGAACCACCTGCTGGACACGCCAAAATCACCTGCCGGCTACACCACAAACAGTTGGTGAAAACTTCGGAATCAACTGCCGGGCTTGCTGGAAGCACCTGCCGGTCACGCCAATATCACCTGCCAGCTACGCCAGAACCACTTGGCGGACACTCCGGAATCACAGGTCGGGCATGCCGGAACCACCTCTCAGACTTGCCAGAACCATGTTCCGGACACGCCGGTACCACCTGCCGAGTATGCCGGAACCACCTGATCCACTCACGAGGACCACCTGCTGGACACGCCAGAATCACCTGCTGGCTACGCCAGACCCACTCGGCAGACACTCCAGAATAACCTGCCGGGCATGCCGGAACCACCTCTTAGACATGCCAGAAGGACGTGTCGGACACGCCGGAAACACCTACCGGACAGACCGGAACCACCTGCCAGACATCCCGGAACCACCTGCCGAACACGCCGGAGCCGCCTGCTCGATAGGCCGGAACCACCTGCCAGACAGGCCAAAATCACCAGCCGGCTACTCCACAACCACTTGTCGGACACTCCAGAATCACCTGCCGGGCATGTTGGAACCACCTCTCAGAGGTGCCACAACAACATGCTGGAGACTGCGGAAGCACATGCTGAGAAGGCCGGAAGTTCCTGATCCACTCCACAGAACCACCTGCTGGACACGCCAAAATCACCTGCCGGCTACGCCACAACCAGTTGGTGAACACTTCGGAATCAACTGCCGGGCTTGCTGGAAGCACCTGCCGGTCACGCCAATATCACCTGCCAGCTACGCCAGAACCGCTTGGCGGACACTCCGGAAACACCTGTCGGGCCTGCCAGAACCACATCTCAGACGTGCCAGAACCATGTGCCCGAGATGCCGGAACCACACCCCGAACAGACTGAAACCACCTGCCAGACCCGCCTGAACCACCTGCCGAGCACACTGGAACCACCTGCTCGACTCGCCGGAACCACCTACCTGACACGCAAAAAACACCGGCCGGGTATGCCAGAACCACTTGGTGGTCACTCCGGAATCATCTGCCAGACATGCCAGAAGCAGCTCTCAGACACACCAGAACAACCTGCCGGAGACGCCAGAAGCACCTGCTGAGCATGCCTGAGCCACCTGCTCAACTCGCAAGAAACACCTGCCAGACGTGCCAAAATGACCTGCCTGCTACACCTGAAGCACTTGGCAGACAAGCCGGAATCACGTGAAGGGCATGCCGTCACAATCTCTCAGACGTGCCAGAACCTCGTGCCGGACACCCCAGAACACCCTGCCGGACAGACCGGAACCACCTGCCGGACACGCCGGAACCACCGGCGCGACTCGCCGGAACCACCCCCGGACATGCAAAATCACCTGCCGGCTACGCCAGAAACACTTGGCGAACACACCGGAATCACCTGCCGGGCATGTCGGAAGAACCTCTCAGACATGTCAGAACCACGTGCCAAGGACACCGGAACCACCTGCCGAGCACGCCGGAACCACCTGCTCGACTCGCCAGAACCACCTGCCGCACACGCCAAAATCACCTGCCAGGTATGCCAGAACCACTTTGTGGACACTCCGAAATCATCTGCCGGACATGCCAGAACCAGCTCTCAGACACACCAGAACCACATGCCGGACACGCCGGAAGCACCTGCTGAGCATGCCTGAGCCACCTGCTTGACTCGCAAGAAACACCTGCCGGACACGCCAAAATCACCTGCCGAGTACGCCAGAACCACTTGGCGGACACTCCGGAATCACAGGTCGGGCATGCCGGAACCACCTCTCAGACTTGCCAGAACCATGTTCCGGACACGCCGGTACCACCTGCCGAGTATGCCGGAAACACCTGATCCACTCCCGAGGACCACCTGCTGGACACGCCAAAATCACCTGCTGGCTACACCAGAACCACTCGGCAGACACTCCGGAATAACCTGCCGGGCATGCCAGAACCACCTCTTAGACATGCCAGAAGGACGTCTCGGACATGCCGGAAACACCTACCGGACAGACCGGAACCACCTGCCAGACATCCCGGAACCACTTGCCGAGCACGCCGGAGCCGCCTGCTCGATAGGCCGGAACCACCTGCCAGACAGGCCAAAATCCACAGCTGGCTATGCTAGAACCACGTGGCGGACAGTCCAAAATCACCTGCCTGGCATGCAGGAACCACCTCTCAGACGTAACAGAACCACGTTCCGGACACACTGGAACCACATCCTGGACAGACTGGAACCACCTGCCGAGCTCGCCGGAACCACCTGCTCGACTGGCAGGACAATCGTGCCGGACACGCCAAAAGGAACTGCCGGCTACACCAGAACCACTTAACCGACACTCCAGAATCACCTGCCTGGCATGCCAGAACCACCTCTCAGACGTGCCAGAAGCACGTGCCGGACATGCCGGAACGACCTACGGGACAGACCGGAACCACCTGCCTGACATGCCGGAACCACCTGCCGAGCACGCCAGAGCCACCTGCTCCCCTTGCCGGAACCACCTGCCAGACAGGCCAAAATCAACAGCTGGCTGTGCGAGAACCACCTGGGGGACAGTCCGGAATCACCTGCCAGCCTTGGCGGAACAACCTCTCAGACGTACCAGAACCACGTGCCGGACAATCTGGAAACACGTACTGGACAGACTGGAACCACCTGCCGGCCACGCCTGAACCACCTGCCGAGCACGACGGAACCACCTGCCGGACACGCCAAAATCACCTGCGGGCTACTCCACAACCACTTGGAGGACTCTCCGGGATGACCTGCCGGGCATGCTGGAACCACCTCTCAGACGCGCCAGAACAATGTGGCAGAGAGTCCGGAATCACCTGTTGGGCATGTGGAACCACCTCTGAGACGTACCAGAACCACCTGCCGGACACGCCAAAATCACCTGCCGGCTACGCCAGAACCACTTGGCGGACACTCCGGAATCACCTGCCGCGCTTGCCGGAACCACCTGCCGGTCACGCCGGAACCACCGGCTCGACCCGCCGGAACCGCCGCCGGACATGCGAAATCACCTGCCGGCTACGCCAGAACCACTTGGCGAACACTCCGCAATCATCTGCCGGGCATGCCGGAACCACCTCTCAGACATGCCAGAACCACGTGCCAATGACCCCGGAAGCACCTGCCGAGCACGCCGGAACCACCTGCTCGACTCGCCAGAACCACCTGCCGGACACGCCAAAATCACCTGCCGGCTACGCCACAACCACTCGGCACGCACTCCGGTATCAGCTGCCGGGCATGCCGGAACCACCTCTCAGAGGTGCCAGAACCACATGCCGGAGAGACTGGAAGCAACTGCCGAACTCGCCGGAAACACCTGCTGGACATGCCGGAACCACCTGCCTGACAGTCCAAAATCATATACCGGCTATGGCAAAACCACTTGGTGGACACTCCAGAATCACCTGGAGGGCATGCCGGAACCACGTCATGGACAGACTGCAAACACCAGCCGGACACGGCAGAACCACCTTCTCGACTCGCCATAACCACCTGCCGGACACGCCAAAATCACCTGCCGGCTATGCCAAAACCAGTTGGTGAACACTTCGGAATCACCTGCCGCGCTTGCCGGAACCACCTGCCGGTCACGCCAAAATCACCTGCCGGCTACGCCAGAATCACTCGGCAGAGACTCCCGAGCCACCTCCAGGACAGACCGGAATCACCTGCCGGACACGCCGGAACCACCGGCGCGACTCGCCGGAACCATCCCCGGACATGCAAAATCACCTGCCGGCTACGCCAGAAACACTTGGCGAACACACCAGAATCACCTGCCGGGCATGTCGGAAGCACCTTTCAGACATGTCAGAACCACGTGCCAAGGACACCGGAAGCACCTGCCGAGCACGCCGGAACCACCTGCTCGACTCGCCAGAACCACCTGCCGCACACGCCAAAACCACCTGCCAGGTATGCCAGAACCACTTTGTGGACACTCCGAAATCATCTGCCGGACATGCCAGAACCAGCTCTCAGACACACCAGAACCACATGCCGGACACGCCGGAAGCACCTGCTGAGCATGCCTGAGACACCTGCTCGACTCGCCAGAACCACCTGCCGGACACGCAAAAATCACCTGCTGGCTACGCCAGAACCACTCGGCAGATACTCCGGAATAAGCTGCCGGGCATGCCGGAACCACCTCTTAGACATGCCAGAAGGACGTGTCGGACACGCCGGAAACACCTACCGGACAGACCGGAACCACCTGCCAGACATCCCGGAACCACTTGCCGAGCACGCCGGAGCCGCCTGCTCGATAGGCCTTAACCACCTGCCAGACAGGCCAAAATCAACAGCTGGCAATCCTACAACCACCTGGCGGACAGTCCAAAATCACCTGCCTGGCATGCAGGAACCACCTCTCAGACGTAACAGAACCACGTTCCGGACACGCTGGAACCACATCCTGGACAGACTGGAACCACCTGCCGAGCTCGCCTGAACAACCTGCTCGACTGGCAGGACAATAGTGTAGGACACGCCAAAAGCAACTGCCGGCTACACCAGAACCACTTAACCGACACTCCAGAACCACCTGTCTGGCATGCCAGAACCACCTCTCAGACGTGCCAGAATCACGTGCCGGACATGCCGGGACGACCTACGGGACAGACCGGAACAACCTGCCTGACATGCCGGAACCACCTGCCGAGCACGCCAGAGCCACCTGCTCCCCTTGCCGGAACCACCTGCCAGACAGGCCAAAATCAACAGCTGGCTGTGCGAGAACCACCTGGGGGACAGTCCGGAATCACCTGCCAGCCATGGCGGAACCACCTCTCAGATGTACCAGAATCACGTGCCGGACAATCTGGAAACACGTACTGGACAGACTGCAACCACCTGCCGGCCAAGCCTGAACCACCTGCCGAGCACGACGGAACCACCTGCCAGACACGCCAAAATCACCTGCCGGCTACGCCACAACCAGTTGGTGAACACTTCGGAATCACCTGCCGCGCTTGCCGGAACCACCTGCCGGTCACGCCAAAATCACCTGCCGGCTACGCCAGAACCACTCGGCAGAGACTCCGGAACCACCTCCAGGACAGACCGGAATCACCTGCCGGACACGCCGGGACCACCTGCTCGACTCGCCAGAACCACCTGCCGGACACGCCAAAATCACCTGCCGGCTACGCCAGAACCACTCGGCAGAGACTCCGGAACCACCTCCAGGACAGACCGGAATCACCTGCCGGACACGCCGGGACCACCTGCTTGACTCGCCAGAACCACCTGCCGGACACGCCAAAATCACCAGCCGGCTACTCCACAACCACTTGTCGGACACTCCAGAAGCACCTGCCGGGCATGTTGGAACCACCTCTCAGAGGTGCCACAACAACATGCTGGAGACTGCGGAAGCACCTGCTGAGAAGGCCGGAAGTTCCTGATCCACTCCACAGAACCACCTGCTGGACACGCCAAAATCACCTGCCGGCTACGCCACAACCAGTTGGTGAACACTTCGGAATCAACTGCCGGGCTTGCTGGAAGCACCTGCCGGTCACGCCAATATCACCTGCCAGCTACGCCAGAACCGCTTGGCGGACACTCCGGAAACACCTGTCGGGCCTGCCAGAACCACATCTCAGACGTGCCAGAACCATGTGCCCGAGATGCCGGAACCACACCCCGAACAGACTGAAACCACCTGCCAGACCCGCCTGAGCCACCTGCCGAGCACACTGGAACCACCTGCTCGACTCGCCGGAACCACCTACCTGACACGCAAAAACCACCGGCCGGGTATGCCAGAATCACTTGGTGGTCACTCCGGAATCATCTGCCAGACATGCCAGAAGCAGCCCTCAGACACACCAGAACAACCTGCCGGAGACGCCAGAAGCACCTGCTGAGCATGCCTGAGCCACCTGCTCGACTCGCAAGAAACACCTGCCAGACATGCCAAAATCACCTGCCTGCTACACCAGAAGCACCTGGCAGACAAGCCGTAATCACGTGAAGGGCATGCCGTCACAATCTCTCAGACGTCCCAGAACCTCGTGCCACACCACAGAACACCCTGCCGGACAGACCGGAACCACCTGCCGGACACGCCGGAACCACCGGCGCGACTCGCCGGAACCACCCCCGGACATGCAAAATCACCTGCCGGCTACGCAAGAAACACTTGGCGAACACACCGGAATCACCTGCCGGGCATGTCGGAAGCACCTCTCAGACATGTCAGAACCATGTTCCGGACACGCCGGTACCACCTGCCGAGTATGCCGGAACCACCTGATCCACTCCCGAGGACCACCTGCTGGACACGCCAGAATCACCTGCTGGCTACGCCAGAACCACTCGGCAGACACTCCGGAATAACCTGCCGGGCATGCCGGAACCACCTCTTAGACATGCCAGAAGGACGTGTCGGACACGCCGGAAACACCTACCGGACAGACCGGAACCACCTGCCAGACATCCCAGAACCACCTGCCGAGCACGCCGGAGCCGCCTGCTCGATAGGCTGGAACGACCTGCCAGACAGGCCAAAATCAACAGCTGGCTATGCGAGAACCATCTGGCGGACAGTCCGGAATCACCTGCCGGGCATGCAGGAACCACCTCTCAGATGTAACGGAACCACGAGCCGGACACGCTGGAACCACGTCCAGGACAGACTGGAACCACCTGCCGAGCACTCCGGAACCACCTGCTCGACTCGCACGACCCACGTGCTGGACACGCCAAAATGAACTTTCGGCTACACCAGAACCACTTACCCGACACTCCAGAATCACCTGCCTGGCATGCCAGAACCACCTCTCACACGTTCCAGAAGCACGTGCCGGACATGCCGGAACGACCTATCGGACAGAACGGAACCACCTGCCAGACACGCCGGAACCACCTGCTGAACACGCCACAGCCACCTGCTCGACTCGCCGGATCCACCGGCCGGACAGGCCAATATCAACTGCTGGCTATGCCAGAACCACCTGGGGGACAGTCCGGAATCACCTGCCAGCCATGGCGGAACCACCTCTCAGACGTACAAGAACCACGTGCCGGACAAGCTGGAAACACTTACTGGACAGACTGGAACCACCTGCCGGCCACGCCTAACCACCTGCCGAGCACGATGGAACCACCTGCCGGACACGCCAAAATCACCTGCGGGGTACACCAGAACCACTTGGAGAACTCTCCGGGATGACCTGCCGGGCATGCTGGAACCACCTCTCAGACGTACCAGAAGCACGTTGCGGACACCCCAGCACCACCTGCCGGACAGACCGCAACAACCTGCCGGACAGGCCGGAACCACCGGCTCGACCCGCCGGAACCACCGCCGGACATGCAAAATCACCTGCCGGCTACGCCAGAACCACTTGGCGAACACTCCGGAAACATCTGCCGGGCATGCCGGAACCACCTCTCAGACATGCCAGTGACCCCGGAAGCACGTGCCGAGCACGCCGGAACCACCTGCTCGACTCGCCAGAACCACCTGCCGGACATGCCAAAATCACCTGCCGCCTCGCCACAACCACTCGGCACGCACTCCGGTATCAGCTGCCGGGCATGCCGGAACCACCTCTCAGAGGTGCCAGAACCACATGCCGGAGAGACTAGAAGCAACTGCCGAGCTCGCCGGAAACACCTGCTGGACATGCAGGAACCACCTGCCTGACAGTCCAAAATCATATGGGGGCTATGCCAAAACCACTTGGTGGACACTCCAGAATCACCTGGAGGGCATGTCGGAACCACGTCGTGGACAGACTGCAAACACCTGCCGGACACGCCAGAACCACCTTCTCGACTCGCCAGAACCACCTGCCGGACACGCCAAAATCACCTGCCGGCTACGCCACAACCAGTTGGTGAACACTTCGGAATCACCTGCCGCGCTTGCCGGAACCACCTGCCGGTCACGCCAAAATCACCTGCCGGCTACGCCAGAACCACTCAGCAGAGACTCCGGAACCACCTCCAGGACTGACCGGAATCACCTGCCGGACACGCCGGGACCACCTGCTTGACTCGCCAAAACCACCAGCCGGACACGCCAAAATCACCAGCCGGCTACTCCACAACCACTTGTCGGACATTCCAGAATCACCTGCCGGGCATGTTGGAACCACCTCTCAGAGGTGCCACAACAACATGCTGGAGACTGCGGAAGCACCTGCTGAGAAGGCCGGAAGTTCCTGATCCACTCCACAGAACCACCTGCTGGACACGCCAAAATCACCTGCCGGCTACGCCACAACCAGTTGGTGAACACTTCGGAATCAACTGCCGGGCTTGCTGGAAGCACCTGCCGGTCACGCCAATATCACCTGCCAGCTACGCCAGAACCACATGGCGGACACTCCGGAAACTCCTGTCGGGCCTGCCAGAACCACATCTCAGACGTGCCAGAACCATGTGCCCGAGATGCCGGAACCACACCCCGAACAGACTGAAACCACCTGCCAGACCCGCCTGAACCACCTGCCGAGCACACTGGAACCACCTGCTCGACTCGCCGGAACCACCTACCTGACACGCAAAAACCACCGGCCGGGTATGCCAGAACCACTTGGTGGTCCCTCCGGAATCATCTGCCAGACATGCCAGAAGCAGCTCTCAGACACACCAGAACAACCTGCCGGAGACGCCAGAAGCACCTGCTGAGCATGCCTGAGCCATGTGCTCGACTCGCAAGAAACACCTGCCACACACGCCAAAATCACCTGCCTGCTACACCAGAAGCACTTGGCAGACAAGCCGGAATCACGTGAAGGGCATGCCGTCACAATCTCTCAGACGTGCCAGAACCTCGTGCCGGACACCCCAGAACACCCTGCCGGACAGACCGGAAGAACCTGCCGGACACGCCGGAACCACCGGCGCGACTCGCCGGAACCACCCCCGGACATGCAAAAACACCTGCCGGCTACGCCCGAAACACTTGGCGAACACACCGGAATCACCTGCCGGGCATGTCGGAAGCACCTCTCAGACATGTCAGAACCACGTGCCAAGGACACCGGAAGCACCTGCCGAGCACGCCGGAACCACCTGCTCGACTCGCCAGAACCACCTGCCGCACACGCCAAAATCACCTGCCAGGTATGCCAGAACCACTTTGTGGACACTCCGAAATCATCTGCCGGACATGCCAGAACCAGCTCTCAGACACCCCAGAACCACATGCCGGACACGCCGGAAGCACCTGCTGAGCATGCCTGAGCCACCTGCTCGACTCGCAAGAAACACCTGCCGGACACGCCAAAATCACCTGCCAAGTACGCCAGAACCACTTGGCGGACACTCCGGAATCACAGGTCGGGCATGCCGGAACCACCTCTCAGACTTGCCAGAACCATGTTCCGGACACGCCGGTACCACCTGCCGAGTATGCCGGAACCACCTGCTCGACTCGCCAGAACCACCTGCCAGTCATGCAAAAATCACCTGCCGGCTTTGCCACAACCAGTTGGTGAACACTTCCCCATCACCTGCCGGGCTTGCTGGAACCACCTGCCGGTCATGTCAAAATCACCTGCCAACTACGCCAGAACCACTTGTCGACACTGCGGAAACACCTGTCGGGCCGGCCAGAACTACATCTCAGACGTGCCAGAACCTTGTGCGTGTGATGCCGGAACCACACCCCGAACAGACGGAGACCACCTGCCAGACCCGCCTGAACCACCTGCCGAGCACGCCGGAGCCACCTGTTCGACTCACCGGATGCACCTGCCAGACAGGCCAAAATCAACAGCTGGCTATGCGAGAACCATCTGGCGGACAGTCCGGAATCACCTGCCGGGCATGCAGGAACCACCTCTCAGATGTAACGGAACCACGAGCCGGACACGCTGGAACCACGTCCTGGACAGACTGGAACCACCTGCCGAGCACTCCGGAACCACCTGCTCGACTCGCACGACCCACGTGCTGGACACGCCAAAATGAACTTTCGGCTACACCAGAACCACTTACCCGACACTCCAGAATCACCTGCCTGGCATGCCAGAACCACCTCTCACACGTTCCAGAAGCACATGCCGGACATGCCGGAACGACCTATCGGACAGAACGGAACCACCTGCCAGACATGCCGGAACCACCTGCTGAACACGCCACAGCCACCTGCTCGACTCGCCGGATCCACCGGCCGGACAGGCCAATATCAACTGCTGGCTATGCCAGAACCACCTGGGGGACAGTCCGGACTCACCTGCCAGCCATGGCGGAACCACCTCTCAGACGTACAAGAACCACGTGCCGGACAAGCTGGAAACACTTACTGGACAGACTGGAACCACCTGCCGGCCACGCCTGAACCACCTGCCGAGCACGATGGAACCACCTGCCGGACACGCCAAAATCAACTGCGGGGTACACCAGAACCACTTGGAGAACTCTCCGGGATGACCTGCCGGGCATGCTTGAACCACCTCACAGACGTACCAGAAGCACGTTGCTTACTCTCCAGCACCACCTGCCGGACAGACCGCAACCACCTGCCGGACACACCAGAACCACCGGCTCGACCCGCCGGAACCACCGCCGGACATGCAAAATCACCTGCCGGCTACGCCAGAACCACTTGGCGAACACTCCGGAATCACCTGCCGGGCATGCCGGAACCACCTCTCAGACATGCCAGAACCACGTGCCAATGACCCCGGAAGCACCTGCCGAGCACGCCGGAACCACCTGCTCGACTCGCCAGAACCACCTGCCGGACACGCCAAAATCACCTGCCGGCTACGCCACAACCACTCGGCAGGCACTCCGGTATCAGCTGCCGAGCATGCCGGAACCACCTCTCAGAGGTGCCAGAACCACATGCCGGAGAGACTGGAAGCAACTGCTGAACTCGCCGGAAACACCTGCTGGACATGCCGGAACCACCTGCCTGACAGTCCAAAATCATATGCCGGCTATGCCAAAACCACTTGGTGGACACTGCAGAATCACCTGTAGGGCATGCCGGAACCACATCATGGACAGACTGCAAACACCTGCCGGACACGCCAGAACCACCTTCTCGACTCGCCAGAACCACCTGCCGGACACGCCAAAATCACCTGCCGGCTACGCCACAACCAGTTGGTGAACACTTCGGAATCACCTGCCACGCTTGCCGGAACCACCTGCCAGTCATGCCAAAATCACCTGCCGGCTACGCCAGAACCACTCGGCAGAGACTCCGGAACCACCTCCAGGACAGACCGGAATCACCTGCCGGACACGCCGGAACCACCTGCTCGACTCGCCAGAACCACCTGCCGGACACGCCAAAATCACCTGCTGGCTATGCCAGAACCACTCGGCAGACACTCCGGAATAAGCTGCCGGGTATGCCGGAACCACCTCTTAGACATGCCAGAAGGACGTGTCGGACACGCCGGAAACACCTACCGGACAGACCGGAACCACCTGCAAGACATCCCGGAACCACTTGCCGAGCACGCCGGAGCCGCCTGCTCGATAAGCCGGAACCACCTGCCAGACAGGCCAAAATCAACAGCTGGCTATGCTAGAAACACCTGGCGGACAGTCCAAAATCACCTGCCTGGCATGCAGGAACCACCTCTCAGACGTAACAGAACCACGTTCCGGACACACTGGAACCACATCCTGGACAGACTGGAACCACCTGCCGAGCTCGACGGAACCACCTGCTCGACTGGCCGGACAATAGTGTAGGACACGCCAAAAGGAACTGCCGGCTACACCAGAACCACTTAACCGACACTCCAGAATCACCTGCCTGGCATGCCAGAACCACCTCTCAGACGTGCCAGAATCACGTGCCGAACATGCCGGGACGACCTACGGGACAGACCGGAACCACCTGCCTGACATGCCGGATCCACCTGCCGAGGACGCCAGAGCCACCTGCTCCCCTTGCCGGAACCACCTGCCAGACAGGCCAAAATCAACAGCTGGCTGTGCGAGAACCACCTGGGGGACAGTCCGGAATCACCTGCCAGCCATGGCGAAACCACCTCTCAGACGTACCAGAATCACGTGCCGGACAATCTGGAAACACGTACTGGACAGACTGGAACCACCTGCCGGCCAAGCCTGAACCACCTGCCGAGCACGACGGAACCACCTGCCGGACACGCCAAAATCACCTGCCGGCTACGCCACAACCAGTTGGTGAACACTTCGGAATCACCTGCCGCGCTTGCCGGAACCACCTGCCGGTCACGCCAAAATCACCAGCCGGCTACGCCAGAACCACTCGGCAGAGACTCCGGAACCACCTCCAGGACAGACCGGAATCAACTGCCAGACACGCCAAAATCACCAGCCGGCTACGCCAGAACCACTCGGCAGAGACTCCGGAACCACCTCCAGGACAGACCGGAATCACCTGCCAGACACGCCGGAACCACCTGCTCGACTCGCCAGAACCACCTGCCGGACACGCCAAAATCACCTGCCGGCTACGCCAGAACCACTCGGCAGAGACTCCGGAACCACCTCCAGGACAGACCGGAATCACCTGCCGGACACTCCGGGACCACCTGCTTGACTCGCCAGAACCACCTGCCGGACACGCCAAAATCACCTGCCGGCTACTCCACAACCACTTGTCGGACACTCCAGAATCACCTGCCGGGCATGTTGGAACCACCTCTCAGAGGTGCCACAACAACATGCTGGAGACTGCGGAAGCACCTGCTGAGAATGCCGGAAGTTCCTGATCCACTCCACAGAACCACCTGCTGGACACGCCAAAATCACCTGCCGGCTACGCCACAACCAGTTGGTGAACACTTCGGAATCAACTGCCGGGCTTGCTGGAAGCACCTGCAGGTCACGCCAATATCACCTGCCAGCTACGCCAGAACCGCTTGGCGGACACTCCGGAAACACCTGTCGGGCCTGCCAGAACCACATCTCAGACGTGCCAGAACCATGTGCCCGAGATGCCGGAACCACACCCCGAACAGACTGAAACCACCTGCCAGACCCGCCTGAACCACCTGCCGAGCACACTGGAACCACCTGCTCGACTCGCCGGAACCACCTACCTGACACGCAAAAACCACCGGCCGGGTATGCCAGAACCACTTGGTGGTCACTCCGGAATCATCTGCCAGACATGCCAGAAGCAGCTCTCAGACACACCAGAACAACCTGCCGGAGACGCCAGAAGCACCTGCTGAGCATGCCTGAGCCACCTGCTCGACTCGCAAGAAACACCTGCCAGACACGCCAAAATCACGTGCCTGCTACACCAGAAGCACTTGGCAGACAAGCCGGAATCACGTGAAGGGCATGCAGTCACAATCTCTCAGACGTGCCAGAACCTCGTGCCGGACACCTCAGAACACCCTGCCGGACAGACCGGAACCACCTGCTGGACACGCCGGAACCACCGGCGCGACTCGCCGCAACCACCCCCGGACATGCAAAATCACCTGCCGGCTACGCCAGAAACACTTGGCGAACACACCGGAATCACCTGCCGGGCATGTCGGAAGCACCTCTCAGACATGTCAGAACCACGTGCCAAGGACACCGGAAGCACCTGCCGAGCACGCCGGAACCACCTGCTCGACTCGCCAGAACCACCTGCCGCACACGCCAAAATCACCTGCCAGGTATGCCAGAACCACTTTGTGGACACTCCGAAATCATCTGCCGGACATGCCAGAACCAGCTCTCAGACACCCCAGAACCACATGCCGGACACGCCGGAAGCACCTGCTGAGCATGCCTGAGCCACCTGCTCGACTCGCAAGAAACACCTGCCGGACATGCCAAAATCACCTGCCAAGTACGCCAGAACCACTTGGCGGACACTCCGGAATCACAGGTCGGGCATGCCGGAACCACCTCTCAGACTTGCCAGAACCATGTTCCGGACACGCCGGTACCACCTGCCGAGTATGCCGGAACCACCTGCTCGACTCGCCAGAACCACCTGCCAGTCATGCAAAAATCACCTGCCGGCTTTGCCACAACCAGTTGGTGAACACTTCCCCATCACCTGCCGGGCTTGCTGGAACCACCTGCCGGTCATGTCAAAATCACCTGCCAACTACGCCAGAACCACTTGTCGACACTGCGGAAACACCTGTCGGGCCGGCCAGAACTACATCTCAGACGTGCCAGAACCTTGTGCGTGTGATGCCGGAACCACACCCCGAACAGACGGAGACCACCTGCCAGACCCGCCTGAACCACCTGCCGAGCACGCCGGAGCCACCTGTTCGACTCACCGGATGCACCTGCCAGACAGGCCAAAATCAACAGCTGGCTATGCGAGAACCATCTGGCGGACAGTCCGGAATCACCTGCCGGGCATGCAGGAACCACCTCTCAGATGTAACGGAACCACGAGCCGGACACGCTGGAACCACGTCCTGGACAGACTGGAACCACCTGCCGAGCACTCCGGAACCACCTGCTCGACTCGCACGACCCACGTGCTGGACACGCCAAAATGAACTTTCGGCTACACCAGAACCACTTACCCGACACTCCAGAATCACCTGCCTGGCATGCCAGAACCACCTCTCACACGTTCCAGAAGCACATGCCGGACATGCCGGAACGACCTATCGGACAGAACGGAACCACCTGCCAGACATGCCGGAACCACCTGCTGAACACGCCACAGCCACCTGCTCGACTCGCCGGATCCACCGGCCGGACAGGCCAATATCAACTGCTGGCTATGCCAGAACCACCTGGGGGACAGTCCGGACTCACCTGCCAGCCATGGCGGAACCACCTCTCAGACGTACAAGAACCACGTGCCGGACAAGCTGGAAACACTTACTGGACAGACTGGAACCACCTGCCGGCCACGCCTGAACCACCTGCCGAGCACGATGGAACCACCTGCCGGACACGCCAAAATCACCTGCGGGGTACACCAGAACCACTTGGAGAACTCTCCGGGATGACCTGCCGGGCATGCTTGAACCACCTCACAGACGTACCAGAAGCACGTTGCTTACTCTCCAGCACCACCTGCCGGACAGACCGCAACCACCTGCCGGACACGCCAGAACCACCGGCTCGACCCGCCGGAACCACCGCCGGACATGCAAAATCACCTGCCGGCTACGCCAGAACCACTTGGCGAACACTCCGGAATCACCTGCCGGGCATGCCGGAACCACCTCTCAGACATGCCAGAACCACGTGCCAATGACCCCGGAAGCACCTGCCGAGCACGCCGGAACCACCTGCTCGACTCGCCAGAACCACCTGCCGGACACGCCAAAATCACCTGCCGGCTACGCCACAACCACTCGGCAGGCACTCCGGTATCAGCTGCCGAGCATGCCGGAACCACCTCTCAGAGGTGCCAGAACCACATGCCGGAGAGACTGGAAGCAACTGCCGAACTCGCCGGAAACACCTGCTGGACATGCCGGAACCACCTGCCTGACAGTCCAAAATCATATGCCGGCTATGCCAAAACCACTTGGTGGACACTGCAGAATCACCTGTAGGGCATGCCGGAACCACATCATGGACAGACTGCAAACACCTGCCGGACACGCCAGAACCACCTTCTCGACTCGCCAGAACCACCTGCCGGACACGCCAAAATCACCTGCCGGCTACGCCACAACCAGTTGGTGAACACTTCGGAATCACCTGCCACGCTTGCCGGAACCACCTGCCAGTCATGCCAAAATCACCTGCCGGCTACGCCAGAACCACTCGGCAGAGACTCCGGAACCACCTCCAGGACAGACCGGAATCACCTGCCGGACACGCCGGAACCACCTGCTCGACTCGCCAGAACCACCTGCCGGACACGCCAAAATCACCTGCTGGCTATGCCAGAACCACTCGGCAGACACTCCGGAATAAGCTGCCGGGTATGCCGGAACCACCTCTTAGACATGCCAGAAGGACGTGTCGGACACGCCGGAAACACCTACCGGACAGACCGGAACCACCTGCAAGACATCCCGGAACCACTTGCCGAGCACGCCGGAGCCGCCTGCTCGATAAGCCGGAACCACCTGCCAGACAGGCCAAAATCAACAGCTGGCTATGCTAGAACCACCTGGCGGACAGTCCAAAATCACCTGCCTGGCATGCAGGAACCACCTCTCAGACGTAACAGAACCACGTTCCGGACACACTGGAACCACATCCTGGACAGACTGGAACCACCTGCCGAGCTCGACGGAACCACCTGCTCGACTGGCCGGACAATAGTGTAGGACACGCCAAAAGGAACTGCCGGCTACACCAGAACCACTTAACCGACACTCCAGAATCACCTGCCTGGCATGCCAGAACCACCTCTCAGACGTGCCAGAATCACGTGCCGAACATGCCGGGACGACCTACGGGACAGACCGGAACCACCTGCCTGACATGCCGGATCCACCTGCCGAGGACGCCAGAGCCACCTGCTCCCCTTGCCGGAACCACCTGCCAGACAGGCCAAAATCAACAGCTGGCTGTGCGAGAACCACCTGGGGGACAGTCCGGAATCACCTGCCAGCCATGGCGAAACCACCTCTCAGACGTACCAGAATCACGTGCCGGACAATCTGGAAACACGTACTGGACAGACTGGAACCACCTGCCGGCCAAGCCTGAACCACCTGCCGAGCACGACGGAACCACCTGCCGGACACGCCAAAATCACCTGCCGGCTACGCCACAACCAGTTGGTGAACACTTCGGAATCACCTGCCGCGCTTGCCGGAACCACCTGCCGGTCACGCCAAAATCACCAGCCGGCTACGCCAGAACCACTCGGCAGAGACTCCGGAACCACCTCCAGGACAGACCGGAATCAACTGCCAGACACGCCAAAATCACCAGCCGGCTACGCCAGAACCACTCGGCAGAGACTCCGGAACCACCTCCAGGACAGACCGGAATCACCTGCCAGACACGCCGGAACCACCTGCTCGACTCGCCAGAACCACCTGCCGGACACGCCAAAATCACCTGCCGGCTACGCCAGAAACACTCGGCAGAGACTCCGGAACCACCTCCAGGACAGACCGGAATCACCTGCCGGACACTCCGGGACCACCTGCTTGACTCGCCAGAACCACCTGCCGGACACGCCAAAATCACCTGCCGGCTACTCCACAACCACTTGTCGGACACTCCAGAATCACCTGCCGGGCATGTTGGAACCACCTCTCAGAGGTGCCACAACAACATGCTGGAGACTGCGGAAGCACCTGCTGAGAATGCCGGAAGTTCCTGATCCACTCCACAGAACCACCTGCTGGACACGCCAAAATCACCTGCCGGCTACGCCACAACCAGTTGGTGAACACTTCGGAATCAACTGCCGGGCTTGCTGGAAGCACCTGCAGGTCACGCCAATATCACCTGCCAGCTACGCCAGAACCGCTTGGCGGACACTCCGGAAACACCTGTCGGGCCTGCCAGAACCACATCTCAGACGTGCCAGAACCATGTGCCCGAGATGCCGGAACCACACCCCGAACAGACTGAAACAACCTGCCAGACGCGCCTGAACCACCTGCCGAGCACACTGGAACCACCTGCTCGACTCGCCGGAACCACCTACCTGACACGCAAAAACCACCGGCCGGGTATGCCAGAACCACTTGGTGGTCCCTCCGGAATCATCTGCCAGACATGCCAGAAGCAGCTCTCAGACACACCAGAACAACCTGCCGGAGACGCCAGAAGCACCTGCTGAGCATGCCTGAGCCACCTGCTCGACTCGCAAGAAACACCTGCCAGACACGCCAAAATCACGTGCCTGCTAAACCAGAAGCACTTGGCAGACAAGCCGGAATCACGTGAAGGGCATGCAGTCACAATCTCTCAGACGTGCCAGAACCTCGTGCCGGACACCTCAGAACACCCTGCCGGACAGACCGGAACCACCTGCCGGACACGCCGGAACCACCGGCGCGACTCGCCGCAACCACCCCCGGACATGCAAAATCACCTGCCGGCTACGCCAGAAACACTTGGCGAACACACCGGAATCACCTGCCGGGCATGTCGGAAGCACCTCTCAGACATGTCAGAACCACGTGCCAAGGACACCGGAAGCACCTGCCGAGCACGCCGGAACCACCTGCTCGACTCGCCAGAACCACCTGCCGCACACGCCAAAATCACCTGCCAGGTATGCCAGAACCACTTTGTGGACACTCCGAAATCATCTGCCGGACATGCCAGAACCAGCTCTCAGACACCCCAGAACCACATGCCGGACACGCCGGAAGCACCTGCTGAGCATGCCTGAGCCACCTGCTCGACTCGCAAGAAACACCTGCCGGACATGCCAAAATCACCTGCCAAGTACGCCAGAACCACTTGGCGGACACTCCGGAATCACAGGTCGGGCATGCCGGAACCACCTCTCAGACTTGCCAGAACCATGTTCCGGACACGCCGGTACCACCTGCCGAGTATGCCGGAACCACCTGCTCGACTCGCCAGAACCACCTGCCAGTCATGCAAAAATCACCTGCCGGCTTTGCCACAACCAGTTGGTGAACACTTCCCCATCACCTGCTGGGCTTGCTGGAACCACCTGCCGGTCATGTCAAAATCACCTGCCAACTACGCCAGAACCACTTGTCGACACTGCGGAAACACCTGTCGGGCCGGCCAGAACTACATCTCAGACGTGCCAGAACCTTGTGCGTGTGATGCCGGAACCACACCCCGAACAGACGGAGACCACCTGCCAGACCCGCCTGAACCACCTGCCGAGCACGCCGGAGCCACCTGTTCGACTCACCGGATGCACCTGCCAGACAGGCCAAAATCAACAGCTGGCTATGCGAGAACCATCTGGCGGACAGTCCGGAATCACCTGCCGGGCATGCAGGAACCACCTCTCAGATGTAACGGAACCACGAGCCGGACACGCTGGAACCACGTCCTGGACAGACTGGAACCACCTGCCGAGCACTCCGGAACCACCTGCTCGACTCGCACGACCCACGTGCTGGACACGCCAAAATGAACTTTCGGCTACACCAGAACCACTTACCCGACACTCCAGAATCACCTGCCTGGCATGCCAGAACCACCTCTCACACGTTCCAGAAGCACATGCCGGACATGCCGGAACGACCTATCGGACAGAACGGAACCACCTGCCAGACATGCCGGAACCACCTGCTGAACACGCCACAGCCACCTGCTCGACTCGCCGGATCCACCGGCCGGACAGGCCAATATCAACTGCTGGCTATGCCAGAACCACCTGGGGGACAGTCCGGACTCACCTGCCAGCCATGGCGGAACCACCTCTCAGACGTACAAGAACCACGTGCCGGACAAGCTGGAAACACTTACTGGACAGACTGGAACCACCTGCCGGCCACGCCTGAACCACCTGCCGAGCACGATGGAACCACCTGCCGGACACGCCAAAATCACCTGCGGGGTACACCAGAACCACTTGGAGAACTCTCCGGGATGACCTGCCGGGCATGCTTGAACCACCTCACAGACGTACCAGAAGCACGTTGCTTACTCTCCAGCACCACCTGCCGGACAGACCGCAACCACCTGCCGGACACGCCAGAACCACCGGCTCGACCCGCCGGAACCACCGCCGGACATGCAAAATCACCTGCCGGCTACGCCAGAACCACTTGGCGAACACTCCGGAATCACCTGCCGGGCATGCCGGAACCACCTCTCAGACATGCCAGAACCACGTGCCAATGACCCCGGAAGCACCTGCCGAGCACGCCGGAACCACCTGCTCGACTCGCCAGAACCACCTGCCGGACACGCCAAAATCACCTGCCGGCTACGCCACAACCACTCGGCAGGCACTCCGGTATCAGCTGCCGAGCATGCCGGAACCACCTCTCAGAGGTGCCAGAACCACATGCCGGAGAGACTGGAAGCAACTGCCGAACTCGCCGGAAACACCTGCTGGACATGCCGGAACCACCTGCCTGACAGTCCAAAATCATATGCCGGCTATGCCAAAACCACTTGGTGGACACTGCAGAATCACCTGTAGGGCATGCCGGAACCACATCATGGACAGACTGCAAACACCTGCCGGACACGCCAGAACCACCTTCTCGACTCGCCAGAACCACCTGCCGGACACGCCAAAATCACCTGCCGGCTACGCCACAACCAGTTGGTGAACACTTCGGAATCACCTGCCACGCTTGCCGGAACCACCTGCCAGTCATGCCAAAATCACCTGCCGGCTACGCCAGAACCACTCGGCAGAGACTCCGGAACCACCTCCAGGACAGACCGGAATCACCTGCCGGACACGCCGGAACCACCTGCTCGACTCGCCAGAACCACCTGCCGGACACGCCAAAATCACCTGCTGGCTATGCCAGAACCACTCGGCAGACACTCCGGAATAAGCTGCCGGGTATGCCGGAACCACCTCTTAGACATGCCAGAAGGACGTGTCGGACACGCCGGAAACACCTACCGGACAGACCGGAACCACCTGCAAGACATCCCGGAACCACTTGCCGAGCACGCCGGAGCCGCCTGCTCGATAAGCCGGAACCACCTGCCAGACAGGCCAAAATCAACAGCTGGCTATGCTAGAACCACCTGGCGGACAGTCCAAAATCACCTGCCTGGCATGCAGGAACCACCTCTCAGACGTAACAGAACCACGTTCCGGACACACTGGAACCACATCCTGGACAGACTGGAACCACCTGCCGAGCTCGACGGAACCACCTGCTCGACTGGCCGGACAATAGTGTAGGACACGCCAAAAGGAACTGCCGGCTACACCAGAACCACTTAACCGACACTCCAGAATCACCTGCCTGGCATGCCAGAACCACCTCTCAGACGTGCCAGAATCACGTGCCGAACATGCCGGGACGACCTACGGGACAGACCGGAACCACCTGCCTGACATGCCGGATCCACCTGCCGAGGACGCCAGAGCCACCTGCTCCCCTTGCCGGAACCACCTGCCAGACAGGCCAAAATCAACAGCTGGCTGTGCGAGAACCACCTGGGGGACAGTCCGGAATCACCTGCCAGCCATGGCGAAACCACCTCTCAGACGTACCAGAATCACGTGCCGGACAATCTGGAAACACGTACTGGACAGACTGGAACCACCTGCCGGCCAAGCCTGAACCACCTGCCGAGCACGACGGAACCACCTGCCGGACACGCCAAAATCACCTGCCGGCTACGCCACAACCAGTTGGTGAACACTTCGGAATCACCTGCCGCGCTTGCCGGAACCACCTGCCGGTCACGCCAAAATCACCAGCCGGCTACGCCAGAACCACTCGGCAGAGACTCCGGAACCACCTCCAGGACAGACCGGAATCAACTGCCAGACACGCCAAAATCACCAGCCGGCTACGCCAGAACCACTCGGCAGAGACTCCGGAACCACCTCCAGGACAGACCGGAATCACCTGCCAGACACGCCGGAACCACCTGCTCGACTCGCCAGAACCACCTGCCGGACACGCCAAAATCACCTGCCGGCTACGCCAGAACCACTCGGCAGAGACTCCGGAACCACCTCCAGGACAGACCGGAATCACCTGCCGGACACTCCGGGACCACCTGCTTGACTCGCCAGAACCACCTGCCGGACACGCCAAAATCACCTGCCGGCTACTCCACAACCACTTGTCGGACACTCCAGAATCACCTGCCGGGCATGTTGGAACCACCTCTCAGAGGTGCCACAACAACATGCTGGAGACTGCGGAAGCACCTGCTGAGAATGCCGGAAGTTCCTGATCCACTCCACAGAACCACCTGCTGGACACGCCAAAATCACCTGCCGGCTACGCCACAACCAGTTGGTGAACACTTCGGAATCAACTGCCGGGCTTGCTGGAAGCACCTGCAGGTCACGCCAATATCACCTGCCAGCTACGCCAGAACCGCTTGGCGGACACTCCGGAAACACCTGTCGGGCCTGCCAGAACCACATCTCAGACGTGCCAGAACCATGTGCCCGAGATGCCGGAACCACACCCCGAACAGACTGAAACCACCTGCCAGACGCGCCTGAACCACCTGCCGAGCACACTGGAACCACCTGCTCGACTCGCCGGAACCACCTACCTGACACGCAAAAACCACCGGCCGGGTATGCCAGAACCACTTGGTGGTCCCTCCGGAATCATCTGCCAGACATGCCAGAAGCAGCTCTCAGACACACCAGAACAACCTGCCGGAGACGCCAGAAGCACCTGCTGAGCATGCCTGAGCCACCTGCTCGACTCGCAAGAAACACCTGCCAGACACGCCAAAATCACGTGCCTGCTACACCAGAAGCACTTGGCAGACAAGCCGGAATCACGTGAAGGGCATGCAGTCACAATCTCTCAGACGTGCCAGAACCTCATGCCGGACACCTCAGAACACCCTGCCGGACAGACCGGAACCACCTGCCGGACACGCCGGAACCACCGGCGCGACTCGCCGCAACCACCCCCGGACATGCAAAATCACCGGCCGGCTACGCCAGAAACACTTGGCGAACACACCGGAATCACCTGCCGGGCATGTCGGAAGCACCTCTCAGACATGTCAGAACCACGTGCCAAGGACACCGGAAGCACCTGCCGAGCACGCCGGAACCACCTGCTCGACTCGCCAGAACCACCTTCCGCACATGCCAAAATCACCTGCCAGGTATGCCAGAACCACTTTGTGGACACTCCGAAATCATCTGCCGGACATGCCAGAACTAGCTCTCAGACACACCAGAACCACATGCCGGACACGCCGGAAGCACCTGCTGAGCATGCCTGAGCCACCTGCTCGACTCGCAAGAAACACCTGCCGGACACGCCAAAATCACCTGCCGAGTACGCCAGAACCACTAGGCGGACACTCCGGAATCACAGGTCGGGCATGCCGGAACCACCTCTCAGACTTGCCAGAACCATGTTCCGGACACGCCGGTACCACCTGCCGAGTATGCCGGAACCACCTGATCCACTCCCGAGGACCACCTGCTGGACACGCCAAAATCACCTGCTGGCTACGCCAGAACCACTCGGCAGACACTCCGGAATGACCTGCCGGGCATGCCGGAACCACCTCTTAGAAATGCCAGAAGGACGTGTCGGACACGCCGGAAACACCTACCGGACAGACCGGAACCACCTGCCAGACATCCCGGAACCACTTGCCGAGCACGCCGGAGCCGCCTGCTCGATAGGCCGGAACCACCTGCCAGACAGGCCAAAATCCACAGCTGGCTATGAGAGAACCATCTGGCGGACAGTCCGGAATCACCTGCCGGGCATGCAGGAACCACCTCTCAGATGTAACGGAACCACGAGCCGGAAACGCTGGAACCACGTCCTGGACAGACTGGAACCCCCTGCCGAGCACTCCGGAACCACCTGCTCGACTCGCACGACCCACGTGCTGGACACGCCAAAATGAACTTTCGGCTACACCAGAACCACTTACCCGACACTCCAGAATCACCTGCCTGGCATGCCAGAACCACCTCTCACACGTTCCAGAAGCACATGCCGGACATGCCGGAACGACCGATCGGACAGGACGGAACCACCTGCTGGACAGGGGGGAACCACCGGCTCGACGCGCCGGAACCACCGCCGGACATGCAAAATCACCTACCGGCTACGCCAGAACCACTTGGCGAACACTCCGGAATCACCTGACGGGCATGCCAGAACCACCTCTCAGACATGCCAGAACCACGTGCCAATGACCCCGGAAGCACCTGCCGAGAACGCCGGAACCACCTGCTCGACTCGCCAGAACCACCTGCCGGACACGCCAAAATCACCTGCCGGCTACACCAGAACCACTCGGCAGAGACTCCGGAGCCACCTCCAGGACAGACCGGAATCACCTGCCGGACACGCCGGGACCACCTGCTTGACTCGCCAGAACCACCTGCCGGACACGCCAAAATCACCAGCCGGCTACTCCACACCCACTTGTCGGACACTCCAGAATCACCTGACGGGCATGTGGGAACCACCTCTCAGAGGTGCCACAACAACATGCTGGAGACTGCGGAAGCACCTGCTGAGAATGCCGGAAGTTCCTGATCCACTCCACAGAACCACCTGCTGGACACGCCAAAATCACCTGCTGGCTACGACACAACCAGTTTGTGAATGCTTCGGAATCAACTGCCGGGCTTGCTGGAAGCACCTGCCGGTCACGCCAATATCACCTGCCAGCTACGCCAGAACCGCTTGGCGGACACTCCGGAATCACCTGTCGGGCCTGCCAGAACCACATCTCAGACGTGCCAGAACCATGTGCCCGAGATGCCGGAACCACACCCTGAACAGACTGAAACCACCTGCCAGACCCGCCTGAACCACCTGCCGAGCACACTGGAACCACCTGCTCGACTCGCCGGAACCACCTACCTGACACGCAAAAACCACCGGCCGGGTATGCCAGAACCACTTGGTGGTCACTCCGGAATCATCTGCCAGACATGCCAGAAGCAGCTCTCAGACACACCAGAACAACCTGCCGGAGACACCAGAAGCACCTGCTGAGCATGCCTGAGCCACCTGCTCGACTCGCAAGAAACACCTGCCAGACACGCCAAAATCACCTGCCTGCTAAACCAGAAGCACTTGGCAGACAAGCCGGAATCACGTGAAGGGCATGCCGTCACAATCTCTCAGACGTGCCAGAACCTCGTGCCGGACACCCCAGAACACCCTGCCGGACAGACCGGAACCACCTGCCGGACACGCCGGAACCACCGGCGCGACTCGCCGCAACCACCCCCGGACATGCAAAACCACCTGCCGGATACGCCAGAAACACTTGGCGAACACACCGGAATCACCTGCCGGGCATGTCGGAAGCACCTCTCAGACATGTCAGAACCACGTGCCAAGGACACCGGAAGCACCTGCCGAGCACGCCGGAACCACCTGCTCGACTCGCCAGAACCACCTGCCGCACACGCCAAAATCACCTGCCAGGTATGCCAGAACCACTTTGTGGACACTCCGAAATCATCTGCCGGACATGCCAGAACCAGCTCTCAGACACACCAGAACCACATGCCGGACACGCCGGAAACACCTACCGGACAGACCGGAACCACCTGCCAGACATCCCGGAACCACCTGCCGAGCACACCGGAGCCGCCTGCTCGATAGGCCGGAACCACCTGCCAGACAGGCCAAAATCAACAGCTGGCTATGCTAGAACCACCTGGCGGACAGTCCAAAATCACCTGCCTGGCATGCAGGAACCACCTCTCAGACGTAACAGAACCACGTTCCGGACACGCTGGAACCACATCCTGGACAGACTGGAACCACCTGCCGAGCTCGCCGGAACCACCTGCTCGACTGGCAGGACAATCGTGCCGGACACGCCAAAAGGAACTGCCGGCTACACCAGAACCACTTAACCGACACTCCAGAATCACCTGCCTGGCATGCCAGAACCACCTCTCAGACGTGCCAGAAGCAGGTGCCGGACATGCCGGAACGACCTACGGGACAGACCGGAACCACCTGCCTGAAATGCCGGAACCACCTGCCGAGCACGCCAGAGCCACCTGCTCCCCTTGCCGGAACCACCTGCCAGACAGGCCAAAATCAACAGCTGGCTGTGCGAGAACCACCTGGGGGACAGTCCGGAATCACCTGCCAGCCATGGCGGAACCACCTCTCAGACGTACCAGAACCACGTGCCGGACAATCTGGAAACACGTACTGGACAGACTGGAACCACCTGCCGGCCACGCCTGAACCACCTGACGAGCACGACAGAACCACCTGCCGGACACGCCAAAATCACCTGCGGGCTACTCCACAACCACTTGGCGGACTCTCCGGGATGACCTGCCAGGCATGCTGGAACCACCTCTCAGACGTGCCAGAACCATGTGGCAGAGAGTCCGGAATCACCTGTTGGGCATGTGGAACCACCTCTGAGACGTACAAGAACCACCTGCCGGACACGCCAAAATCACCTGCCGGCTACGCCAGAACCACTTGGCGGAGACTCTGGAATCACCTGCCGGGCATGCCAGCACAACCTCTCAGAAGTGCCAGAAGCACGTGCATGACAGGCCGGAACCATCTCCCGGACAGACTGGAACCACAGGAAACACTCGCCGGAACCACCTGCTTGACTCACCGGTCCCACCTGCAGGACACACCAAAATCACCTGCCCGCTACACCAGAACCACGTGGGGCACAAGCCGGAATCACGTGAAGGGCATGCCGGCACAACCTCACAGACGTGCCAGAACCTCCTGCCGGACACCTCAGAACCACCTGCCAGACAGACTGCAACCACGTGCCGGACACGCGGGAAACACCGGCTCGACCCGCCGGAACCACTGCCAGACATGCAAAATCACCTGCCGGCTACACCAGAACCACATGGCAAACACTCCGGAATCACCTGCCGGGCATGCCGGAACCACCTCTCAGACATGCCAGAACCACGTGCCAATGACACCAGAAGCACCTGCCGAGCATGCCGGAACCACCTGCTCGACTCGCCAGAACCACCTGCCAGTCATGCAAAAATCACCTGCCGGCTTCGCCACAACCAGTTGGTGAAAACTTCCCCATCACCTGCCGGGCTTGCTGGAACCACCTGCCGGTCATGTCAAAATCACCTGCCAACTACGCCAGAACCACTTGTCGACACTGCGGAAACACCTGTCGGGCCGGCCAGAACTACATCTCAGACGTGCCAGAACCTTGTGCGTGTGATGCCGGAACCACACCCCGAACAGACGGAGACCACCTGCCAGACCCGCCTGAACCACCTGCCGAGCACGCCGGAGCCACCTGTTCGACTCACCGGATGCACCTGCCAGACAGGCCAAAATCAACAGCTGGCTATGCGAGAACCATCTGGCGGACAGTCCGGAATCACCTGCCGGGCATGCAGGAACCACCTCTCAGATGTAACGGAACCACGAGCCGGACACGCTGGAACCACGTCCTGGACAGACTGGAACCACCTGCCGAGCACTCCGGAACCACCTGCTCGACTCGCACGACCCACGTGCTGGACACGCCAAAATGAACTTTCGGCTACACCAGAACCACTTACCCGACACTCCAGAATCACCTGCCTGGCATGCCAGAACCACCTCTCACACGTTGCAGAAGCACGTGCCGGACATGCCGGAACGACCTATCGGACAGAACGGAACCACCTGCCAGACACGCCGGAACCACCTGCTGAACACGCCACAGCCACCTGCTCGACTCGCCGGATCCACCGGCCGGACAGGCCAATATCAACTGCTGGCTATGCCAGAACCACCTGGGGGACAGTCCGGAATCACCTGCCAGCCATGGTGGAACCACCTCTCAGACGTACAAGAACCACGTGCCGGACAAGCTGGAAACACTTACTGGACAGACTGGAACCACCTGCCGGCCACGCCTGAACCACCTGCCGAGCACGATGGAACCACCTGCCGGACACGCCAAAATCACCTGCGGGGTACACCAGAACCACTTGGAGAACTCTCCGGGATGACCTGCCGGGCATGCTTGAACCACCTCACAGACGTACCAGAAGCACGTTGCTTACTCTCCAGCACCACCTGCCGGACAGACCGCAACCACCTGCCGGACACGCCAGAACCACCGGCTCGACCCGCCGGAACCACCGCCGGACATGCAAAATCACCTGCCGGCTACGCCAGAACCACTTGGCGAACACTCCGGAATCACCTGCCGGGCATGCCGGAACCACCTCTCAGACATGCCAGAACCACGTGCCAATGACCCCGGAAGCACCTGCCGAGCACGCCGGAACCACCTGCTCGACTCGCCAGAACCACCTGCCGGACACGCCAAAATCACCTGCCGGCTACGCCACAACCACTCGGCAGGCACTCCGGTATCAGCTGCCGAGCATGCCGGAACCACCTCTCAGAGGTGCCAGAACCACATGCCGGAGAGACTGGAAGCAACTGCCGAACTCGCCGGAAACACCTGCTGGACATGCCGGAACCACCTGCCTGACAGTCCAAAATCATATGCCGGCTATGCCAAAACCACTTGGTGGACACTGCAGAATCACCTGTAGGGCATGCCGGAACCACGTCATGGACAGACTGCAAACACCTGCCGGACACGCCAGAACCACCTTCTCGACTCGCCAGAACCACCTGCCGGACACGCCAAAATCACCTGCCGGCTACGCCACAACCAGTTGGTGAACACTTCGGAATCACCTGCCACGCTTGCCGGAACCACCTGCCAGTCATGCCAAAATCACCTGCCGGCTACGCCAGAACCACTCGGCAGAGACTCCGGAACCACCTCCAGGACAGACCGGAATCACCTGCCGGACACGCCGGAACCACCTGCTCGACTCGCCGGAACCACCTGCCGGACACGCAAAAATCACCTGCTGGCTACGCCAGAACCACTCGGCAGACACTCCGGAATAAGCTGCCGGGTATGCCGGAACCACCTCTTAGACATGCCAGAAGGACGTGTCGGACACGCCGGAAACACCTACCGGACAGACCGGAACCACCTGCAAGACATCCCGGAACCACTTGCCGAGCACGCCGGAGCCGCCTGCTCGATAGGCCGGAACCACCTGCCAGACAGGCCAAAATCAACAGCTGGCTATGCTAGAACCACCTGGCGGACAGTCCAAAATCACCTGCCTGGCATGCAGGAACCACCTCTCAGACGTAACAGAACCACGTTCCGGACACACTGGAACCACATCCTGTACAGACTGGAACCACCTGCCGAGCTCGACGGAACCACCTGCTCGACTGGCCGGACAATAGTGTAGGACACGCCAAAAGGAACTGCCGGCTACACCAGAACCACTTAACCGACACTCCAGAATCACCTGCCTGGCATGCCAGAACCACCTCTCAGACGTGCCAGAATCACGTGCCGAACATGCCGGGACGACCTACGGGACAGACCGGAACCACCTGCCTGACATGCCGGAACCACCTGCCGAGGACGCCAGAGCCACCTGCTCCCCTTGCCGGAACCACCTGCCAGACAGGCCAAAATCAACAGCTGGCTGTGCGAGAAGCACCTGGGGGACAGTCCGGAATCACCTGCCAGCCATGGCGAAACCACCTCTCAGACGTACCAGAATCACGTGCCGGACAATCTGGAAACACGTACTGGACAGACTGGAACCACCTGCCGGCCAAGCCTGAACCACCTGCCGAGCACGACGGAACCACCTGCCGGACACGCCAAAATCACCTGCCGGCTATGCCAGAACCACTCGGCAGAGACTCCGGAACCACCTCCAGGACAGACCGGAATCACCTGCCGGACACGCCGGGACCACCTGCTTGACTCGCCAGAACCACCTGCCGGACACGCCAAAATCACCTGCCGGCTACGCCACAACCAGTTGGTGAACACTTCAGAATCACCTGCCGCGCTTGCCGGAACCACCTGCCGGTCACGCCAAAATCACCAGCCGGCTACGCCAGAACCACTCGGCAGAGACTCCGGAACCACCTCCAGGACAGACCGGAATCACCTGCCAGACACGCCAAAATCACCAGCCGGCTACGCCAGAACCACTCGGCAGAGACTCCGGAACCACCTCCAGGACAGACCGGAATCACCTGCCAGACACGCCGGAACCACCTGCTCGACTCGCCAGAACCACCTGCCGGACACGCCAAAATCACCTGCCGGCTACGCCAGAAACACTCGGCAGAGACTCCGGAACCACCTCCAGGACAGACCGGAATCACCTGCCGGACACTCCGGGACCACCTGCTTGACTCGCCAGAACCACCTGCCGGACACGCCAAAATCACCTGCCGGCTACTCCACAACCACTTGTCGGACACTCCAGAATCACCTGCCGGGCATGTTGGAACCACCTCTCAGAGGTGCCACAACAACATGCTGGAGACTGCGGAAGCACCTGCTGAGAATGCCGGAAGTTCCTGATCCACTCCACAGAACCACCTGCTGGACACGCCAAAATCACCTGCCGGCTACGCCACAACCAGTTGGTGAACACTTCGGAATCAACTGCCGGGCTTGCTGGAAGCACCTGCAGGTCACGCCAATATCACCTGCCAGCTACGCCAGAACCGCTTGGCGGACACTCCGGAAACACCTGTCGGGCCTGCCAGAACCACATCTCAGATGTGCCAGAACCATGTGCCCGAGATGCCGGAACCACACCCCGAACAGACTGAAACCACCTGCCAGACCCGCCTGAACCACCTGCCGAGCACACTGGAACCACCTGCTCGACTCGCCGGAACCACCTACCTGACACGCAAAAACCACCGGCCGGGTATGCCAGAACCACTTGGTGGTCACTCCGGAATCATCTGCCAGACATGCCAGAAGCAGCTCTCAGACACACCAGAACAACCTGCCGGAGACGCCAGAAGCACCTGCTGAGCATGCCTGAGCCACCTGCTCGACTCGCAACAAACACCTGCCAGACACGCCAAAATCACCTGCCTGCTACACCAGAAGCACTTGGCAGACAAGCCTGAATCACGTGAAGGGCATGCCGTCACAATCTCTCAGACGTGCCAGAACCTCGTGCCGGACACCCCAGAACACCCTGCCGGACAGACCGGAACCACCTGCCGGACACGCCGGAACCACCGGCGCGACTCGCCGGAACCACCCCCGGACATGCAAAATCACCTGCCGGCTACGCCAGAAACACTTGGCGAACACACCGGAATCACCTGCCGGGCATGTCGGAAGCACCTCTCAGACATGTCAGAACCACGTGCCAATGACCCCGGAAGCACCTGCCGAGCACGCCGGAACCACCTGCTCGACTCGGCAGAACCACCTGCCGCACACGCCAAAATCAACTGCCAGGTATGCCAGAACCACTTTGTGGACACTCCGAAATCATCTGCCGGACATGCCAGAACCAGCTCTCAGACACACCAGAACCACATGCCGGACACGCCGGAAGCACCTGCTGAGCATGCCTGAGCCACCTGCTCGACTCGCAAGAAACAACTGCCGGACACGCCAAAATCACCTGCCGAGTACGCCAGAACCACTTGGCGGACACTCCGGAATCACAGGTCTGGCATTCCGGAACCACCTCTCAGACTTGCCAGAACCATGTTCCGGACACGCCGGTACCACCTGCCGAGTATGCCGGAACCACCTGATCCACTCCCGAGGACCACCTGCTGGACATGCCAAAATCACCTGCTGGCTACGCCAGAACCACTCGGCAGACACTCCGGAATAACCTGCCGGGCATGCCGGAACCACCTCTTAGACATGCCAGAAGGACGTGTCGGACACGCCGGAAACACCTACCAGGCAGACCGGAACCACATGCCAGACATCCCGGAACCACTTGCCGAGCACGCCGGAGCCGCCTGCTCGATAGGCCGGAACCACCTGCCAGACAGGCCATAATCAACAGCTGGCTATGCTAGAACCACCTGGCGGACAGTCCAAAATCACCTGCCTGGCATGCAGGAACCACCTCTCAGACGTAACAGAACCACGTTCCGGACACGCTGGAACCACATCCTGGACAGACTGGAACCACCTGCCGAGCTCACCGGAACCACCTGCTCGACTGGCAGGACAATCGTGCCGGACACGCCAAAAGGAACTGCCGGCTACACCAGAACCACTTAACCGACACTCCAGAATCACCTGCCTGGCATGCCAGAACCACCTCTCAGACGTGCCAGAAGCACGTGCCGGACATGCCGGAACGACCTACGGGACAGACCGGAACCACCTGCCTGACATGCCGGAACCACCTGCCGAGCACGCCAGAGCCACCTGCTCCCCTTGCCGGAACCACCTGCCAGACAGGCCAAAACCAACTGCTGGCTATGCGAGAACCACCTGGGGGACAGTCCGGAATCACCTGCCAGCCATGGCGGAACCACCTCTCAGACGTACCAGAACCACGTGCCGGACAAGCTGGAAACACGTACTGGACAGACTGGAACCACCTGCCGGCCACGCCTGAACCACCTGCCGAGCACGACGGAACCACCTGCCGGACACGCCAAAATCACCTGCGGGCTACTCCACAACCACTTGGAGGACTCTCTGGGATGACCTGCCGGGCATGCTGGAAACACCTCTCAGACGCGCCAGAACCATGTGGCAGAGAGTCCGGAATCACCTGTTGGGCATGTGGAACCACCTCTGAGACGTACCAGAACCACCTGCCGGACACGCCAAAATCACCTGCCGGCTACGCCAGAACCACTTGGCGGACACTCCGGAATCACCTGCCGGGCATGCCAGCACAACCTCTCAGAAGTGCCAGAAGCACGTGCATGACAGGCCGGAACCATCTCCCGGACAGACTGGAACCACAGGAAACACTCGCCGGAACCAGCTGCTTTACTCACCGGTCCCACCTGCAGGACACATCAAAATCACCTGCCCGCTACACCAGAACCACTTGGGGCACAAGCCGGAATCACGTGAAGGGCATGCCGGCACAACCTCACAGACGTGCCAGAACCTCCTGCCGGACACCTCAGAACCACCTGCCAGACAGACTGCAACCACCTGCCGGACACGCGGGAACCACCGGCTCGACCCGCCGGAACCACTGCCAGACATGCAAAATCACCTGCCGGCTACACCAGAACCACTTGGCAAACACTCCGGAATCACCTGCCGGGCATGCCGGAACCACCTCTCAGACATGCCAGAACCACGTGCCAATGACACCAGAAGCACCTGCCGAGCATGCCGGAACCACCTGCTCGACTCGCCAGAACCACCTGCCAGTCATGCAAAAATCACCTGCCGGCTTCGCCACAACCAGTTGGTGAACACTTCCCCATCACCTGCCGGGCTTGCTGGAACCACCTGCCGGTCATGTCAAAATCACCTGCCAACTACGCCAGAACCACTTGTCGACACTGCGGAAACACCTGTCGGGCCGGCCAGAACTACATCTCAGACGTGCCAGAACCTTGTGCGTGTGATGCCGGAACCACACCCCGAACAGACGGAGACCACCTGCCAGACCCGCCTGAACCACCTGCCGAGCACGCCGGAGCCACCTGTTCGACTCACCGGAAGCACCTGCCAGACAGGCCACAATCAACAGCTGGCTATGCGAGAACCATCTGGCGGACAGTCCGGAATCACCTGCCGGGCATGCAGGAACCACCTCTCAGATGTAACGGAACCACGAGCCGGACACGCTGGAACCACGTCCTGGACAGACTGGAACCACCTGCCGAGCACTCCGGAACCACCTGCTCGACTCGCACGACCCACGTGCTGGACACGCCAAAATGAACTTTCGGCTACACCAGAACCACTTACCCGACACTCCAGAATCACCTGCCTGGCATGCCAGAACCACCTCTCACACGTTCCAGAAACACGTGCCGGACATGCCGGAACGACCTATCGGACAGAATGGAACCACCTGCCAGACACGCCGGAACCACCTGCTGAACCCGCCACAGCCACCTGCTCGACTCGCCGGATCCACCGGCCGGACAGGCCAAGATCAACTGCTGGCTATGCCAGAACCACCTGGGGGACAGTCCGGAATCACCTGCCAGCCATGGCGGAACCACCTCTCACACGTACAAGAACCACGTGCCGGACAAGCTGGAAACACTTACTGGACAGACTGGAACCACCTGCCGGCCACGCCGGAACCACCTGCCGAGCACGATGGAACCACCTGACGGACACGCCAAAATCACCTGCGGGGTACACCAGAACCACTTGGAGAACTCTCCGGGATGACCTGCCGGGCATGCTGGAACCACCTCTCAGACGTACCAGAAGCACGTGGCGGACACCCCAGCACCACCTGCCGGACAGACCGCAACCACCTGCCGGACAGGCCGGAACCACCGGCTCGACCCGCCGGAACCACCGCCGGACATGCAAAATCACCTGCCGGCTACGCCAGAACCACTTGGCGAACACTCCGGAATCACCTGCCGGGCATGCCGGAACCACCTCTCAGACATGCCACAACCATGTGCCAATGACCCCAGAAGCACCTGCCGAGCACGCCGGAACCACCTGCTCGACTCGCCAGAACCACCAGCCGGACACGCCAATGTCACCTGCCGGCTACGCCACAACCACTCGGCAGACACTCTGGTATCAGCTGCCGGGCATGCCGGAACCACCTCTCAGAGGTGCCGGAACCACATGCCGGAGAGACTGGAAGCAACTGCCGAACTCGCCGGAAACACCTGCTGGACATGCCGGAACCACCTGCCTGACAGTCCAAAATCATATGCCGGCTATGCCAAAACCACTTGGTGGACACTCCAGAATCACCTGGAGGGCATGCCGGAACCACGTCATGGACAGACTGCAAACACCTGCCGGACACGCCAGAACCACCTGCCGGACACGCCAAAATCACCTGCCGGCTACGCCACAACCAGTTGGTGAACACTTCGGAATCACCTGCTGCGCTTGCCGGAACCACCTGCCGGTCACGCCAAAATCACCTGCCGGCTACGCCAGAACCACTCGGCAGAGACTCCGGAACCACCTCCAGGACAGACCGGAATCACCTGCCGAGCACGCCGGAACCACCTGCTCGACTCGCCAGAACCGCCTGCCGCACACGCCAAAATCACCTGCGGGGTACGCCAGAACCACCTGGCGGACACTCCGAAACCACCTGTCGCGCATGCCGGAACCACCTCTCAGAAGTGCCTGAAGCACGTGCCGGACACGCCGGAATCACCTACCGGACAGACCGGAACCACCTGCTGAACACGCCACAGCCACCTGCTCGACTCGCCGGATCCACCTGCCGGACAGGCCAATATCAACTGCTGGCTATGCCAGAACCACCTGGGGGACGGTCCGGAATCCCCTGCCAGCCATGGCGGAACCACCTCTCAGACGTACCAGAACCACCTGCCAGAGAAGCTGGAAACACGTCCTGGACAGTCTGGAACCACCTGCCGGCCAAGCCTGAACCACCTGCCAAGCACAACGGAACAACCTGCCAGACACGCCAAAATCACCTGCGTGTTATGCCAGAACCACTTGGAGGACTCTCTGGGATGACCTGCCGGGCATGCCGGAACCACCTCTCAGACGTGCCAGAACCATGTGGCGGACAGTCCGGAATCACCTGTTGGGCATGCGCAACCACCTCTGAGACGTACGAGAACCACATGCCGTGCAGGCTGGAACCACCTACCGGACAGACCGGAATCACCCTTCGGGCATGCCGGAACCACCTGTCAGATGTGCCAGAAACACGTGCCGGAGACGCCGGAAGCCCCTGCCGAGCACGTCGCAACCACCTGCTCAAGTCGCCTGAACCACCTGCCGGACACGCCAAAATCACCTGCCCGCTAAGCCAGCACCACTTCGGGGACAAGCCGGAATCACGTGAGGGGCATGCCGGCACAGCCTCTCAGACTGAACCTCGTGCCGGACACCACAGAACCACCTGCCGGACAGACCGGAACCACCTGCCGGACACGCCGGAACCACCGGCTCGACCCGCCGGAACGACCGCTGGACATGCAAAATCACCTGCCGGCTACGCCGGAAACACTTGGCGAACACTCCGGAATCACCTGCCGGGCATGCCGGAACCACCTCTCAGATATGCCAGAACCACGTGCCATTGACCCCGGAAACACCTGCCGAGCACGCCGGAACCACCTGCTCGACTCGCCAGAACCACCTGCCGGACATGCAAAAATCACCTGCCGGCTACGCCACAACCAGTTGGGGAACACTCCGGAATCACCTGCCGGGCTTGCTGGAACCACCTGCCGGTCATGCCAAAATCACCTGCGAACTACGCCAGTACCACTTGGCGGACACTGTGGAAACACCTGTTGGGCCGGCTGGAACCACATCTCAGACGTGCCAGAACCATGTGCATGAGATGCTGGAGCCACACCCCGAACAGACGGAAAACACCTGCCAGACCCGTCTGAACAACCTGCCGAGCAAGCCGGAGCCACCTGCTCGACTCGCCGGAACCACCTACCTGACATGCCCAAATCACCAGCCGGGTATGCCAGAATCACTTGGCGGACACTCCGGAATCATCTGCCGGACATGCCGGAACCAGCTCTCAGACACACCAGAACCACGTGCCGGAGACGCCGGAAGCACCTGCCGAGCGTGCCGGAGCCACCTGCTCGACTCGCCAGAAACACCTGCCGGACACGCCAAAATCACCTGCCGGCTACGCCAGAACCACCTGGCGGAAACTCTGAAATCACCTGTCGCGCATGCCGGAACCACCTCTCAGACGTGCCGGAAGCACGTGCCGGACACGCCGGAATCACCTACCGGACAGACCGGAACCACCTGCCGAGCACGCCGGAGCCACCTGTTCGACTCGCTGGAACCACCTGCCGGACAGGCCAATATCAACTGCTGGCTATGCCAGAACCACCTGGGGGACGGTCCGGGATCACCTGCCAGCCATGGCGGAACCACCTCTCAGACGTACCAGAACCACCTGCCGGAGAAGCTGGAAACACGTCCTGGACAGCCTGGAACCACGTGACGGCCATGCCTGAACCACCTGCCGAGCACGGCGGAACCACCTGCCGGACACGCCAAAATCACCTGCGGCCTATGCCAGAACCACTTGGACGACTCTCCGAAATGACCTGCCGGGCATGTTGGAACCAACTCTCAGTCGTGCCAGAAGCACGTGGCGGACAGTCCGGAATCACCTGTTGGGCATACGCAACCACCTCTGAGACGTACCAGAACCACGTGCCGTGCACGCCGGAACCACCTACCGGAAAGACCGGAATCAACTTTTGGGCATGCCGGAACCACCAGTCAGATGTGCCAGAAACACGTGCCGGAGACGCTGGAAGCACCTGCCGAGCACGTCGCAACCACCTGCTCAACTCGCCTGAACCACCTGCCGGACACGCCAAAATCACCTGCCCGCTACACGAGCACCACTTCGGGGACAAGCCGGAATCACGTGAGGGGCATGCCGGCACACCCTCTCAGACTGAACCTCGTGCCGGACACCACAGAACCACGTGCCGCACAGACCGGAACCACCTGCCGGACACGCCGGAACCACCGTCTCGACCCGCCGGAACGACTGCTGGACATGCAAAATCACCTGCCGGCTACGCCGGCAACACTTGGCGAACACTCTGGAATCACCTGCTGGGCATGCCGGAACCACCTCTCAGATATGCCAGAACCACGTGCCAATGACCCCGGAAGCACCTGCCGAGCACGCCGGAACCACCTGCTCGACTCGCCAGAACCACCTGCCGGACACGCCGGAACCACCGGCTCGACCCGCCGGAACCACCGCCGGACATGCAAAATCACCTGCCGGCTACGCCAGAACCACTTGGCGAACACTCCGGAATCACCTGCCGGGCATGCCGGAACCACCTCTCAGACATGCCAGAACCACGTGCCAATGACCCCGGAAGCACCTGCCGAGCACGCCGGAGCCACCTGCTCGACTCACCAGAACCACCTGCCGGACACGCCAAAATCACCTGCCGGCTACGCCACAACCACTCGGCGGACACTCCGGTATCAGCTGCCGGGCATGCCGGAACCACCTCTCAGAGGTGCCAGAACCACATGCCGGAGAGACTGGAAGCAACTGCCGAGCTCGCCGGAAACACCTGCTGGACATGCCGGAACCACCTGCCTGACAGTCCAAAATCATATGCCGGCTATTCCAAAACCACTTGGTGGACACTCCAGAATCACCTGGAGGGCATGCCGGAACCACGTCATGGACAGACTGCAAACACCTGCCGGACACGCCGGAAGCACCTGCTCGACTCGCCAGAACCACCTGCCGGACACGCCAAAATCACCTGCCGGCTACGCCAGAACCACTCGGCAGAGACTCCGGAGCCACCTCCAGGACAGACCGGAATCACCTGCCAGACACGCCGGGACCACCTGCTTGACTCGCCAGAACCACCTGCCGCACACGCCAAAATCACCAGCCGGCTACTCCACAACCACTTGTCGGACACTCCAGAATCACCTGCCGGGCATGTTGGAACCACCTCTCAGAGGTGCCACAACAACATGCTGGAGACTGCGGAAGCACCTGCTGAGAATGCCGGAAGTTCCTGATCCACTCCGCAGAACCACCTGCTGGACACGCCAAAATCACCTGCCGGCTACGCCACAACCAGTTGGTGAACACTTCGGAATCAACTGCCGGGCTTGCTGGAAGCACCTGCCGGTCACGCCAATAACACCTGCCAGCTACGCCAGAACCGCTTGGCGGACACTCCGGAAACACCTGTCGGGCCTGCCAGAACCACATCTCAGAGGTGCCAGAACCATGTGCCCGAGATGCAGGAACCACACCCCGAACAGACGGAAACCACCTGCCAGACGCGCCTGAACCACCTGCGGAGCACACTGGAACCACCTGCTCGACTCGCCGGAACCACCTACCTGACACGCAAAAACCACCGGCCAGGTATGCCAGAACCACTTGGTGGTCACTAGGGAATCATCTGCCAGACATGCCAGAAGCAGCTCTCAGACACACCAGAACAACCTGCCGGAGACGCCAGAAGCACCTGCTGAGCATGCCTGAGCCACCTGCTCGACTCGCAAGAAACACCTGCCAGACACGCCAAAATCACCTGCCTGCTACACCAGAAGCACCTGGCAGACAAGCCGGAATCACGTGAAGGGCATGCCGTCACAATCTCTCAGACGTGCCAGAACCTCGTGCCGGACACCCCAGAACACCCTGCCGGACAGACCGGAACCACCTGCCGGACACGCCGGAACCACCGGCGCGACTCGCCGGAACCACCCCCGGACATGCAAAATCACCTGCCGGCTACGCCAGAAACAATTGGCGAACACACCGGAATCACCTGCCGGGCATGTCGGAAGCACCTCTCAGACATGTCAGAACCACGTGCCAAGGACACCGGAAGCACCTGCCGAGCATGCCGGAACCACCTCTTAGACATGCCAGAAGGACGTGTCGGACACGCTGGAAACACCTACGGGACAGACCGGAACCACCTGCCAGACATCCCGGAAAGACCTGCCGAGCACACCGGAGCCGCCTGCTCGATAGGCCGGAACCACCTGCCAGACATGCCAAAATCAACAGCTGCCTATGCTAGAACCACCTGGCGGACAGTCCAAAATCACCTGCCTGGAGTGCAGGAACCACCTCTCAGACGTAACAGAACCACGTTCCGGACACGCTGGAACCACATCCTGGACAGACTGGAACCACCTGCCGAGCTCGCCGGAACCACCTGCTCGACTGGCAGGACAATCGTGCCGGACACGCCAAAAGGAACTGCCGGCTACACCAGAACCACTTAACCGACACTCCAGAATCACCTGCCTGGCATGCCAGAACCACCTCTCAGACGTGCCAGAAGCACGTGCCGGACATGCCGGAACGACCTACGGGACAGACCGGAACCACCTGCCTGACATGCCGTAACCACCTGCTGAGCACGCCAGAGCCACCTGCTCCCCTTGCCGGAACCACCTGCCAGACAGGCCAAAATCAACACCTGGCTGTGCGAGAACCACCTGGGGGACAGTCCGGAATCACCTGCCAGCCATGGCGGAACCACCTCTCAGACGTACCAGAATCACGTGCCGGACAATCTGGAATCACGTACTGGACAGACTGGAACCACCTGCCGGCCACGCCTGAACCACCTGCCGAGCACGACGGAACCACCTGCCGGACACGCCAAAATCACCTGCGGGCTACTCCACAACCACTTGGAGGACTCTCCGGGATGACCTGCCGGGCATGCTGGAACCACCTCTCAGACGTGCCAGAACCATGTGACAGACAGTCCGGAATCACCTGTTGGGCATGTGGAACCACCTCTGAGACGTACCAGAACCACCTGCCGGACACGCCAAAATCACCTGCCGGCTACGCCAGAACCACTTGGCGGACACTCCAGAATCACCTGCCGGGCATGCCAGCACAACCTCTCAGAAGTGCCAGAAGCACGTGCCGGACAGGCCGGAACCATCTCCTGGACAGACTGGAACCACAGGAAACACTCGCCGGAACCACCTGCTTGACTCACCGGTCCCACCTGCACGACACACCAAAATCACCTGCCCGCTACACCAGAACCACTTGGGGCCCAAGCCGGAATCACGTGAAGGGCATGCCGGCACAACCTCACAGACGTGCCAGAACCTCCTGCCGGACACCTCAGAACCACCTGCCAGACAGACTGCAACCACCTGCCAGACACGCGGGAACCACCGGCTCGACCCACCGGAACCACTGCCAGACATGCAAAATCACCTGCCGGCTACACCAGAAGCACTTGGCAAACACTCCGGAATCACCTGCCGGGCATGCCCGAACCACCTCTCAGACATGCCAGAACCACGTGCCAATGACACCAGAAGCACCTGCCGAGCATGCCGGAACCACCTGCTCGACTCGCCAGAAACACCTGCCAGTCACGCAAAAATCACCTGCCGGCTTCGCCACAACCAGTTGGTGAACACTTCTCCATCACCTGCCGGGCTTGCTGGAACCACCTGCCGGTCATGTCAAAATCACCTGCCAACTACGCCAGAGCCACTTGTCGACACTGCGGAAACACCTGTCGGGCCGGCCAGAACTACATCTCAGACGTGCCAGAACCTTGCGCGTGTGATGCCAGAACCACACCCCGAACAGACGGAGACCACCTGCCAGACCCGCCTGAACCACCTGCCGAGCACGCCGGAGCCACCTGTTCGACTCACCGGAAGCACCGGCCAGACAGGCCAAAATCAACAGCTGGCTATGCGAGAAGCATCTGGCGGACAGTCCGGAATCACCTGCCGGGCATGCAGGAACCACCTCTCAGATCTAATGGAACCACGAGCCGGACACGCTGGAACCACGTCCTGGACAGACTGGAACCACCTGTCGAGCACTCCGGAACCACCTGCTCGACTCGCACGACCCACGTGCTGGACACGCCAAAATGAACTTTCGGCTACACCAGAACCACTTACCCGACACTCCAGAATCACCTGCCTGGCATGCCAGAACCACCTCTCACACGTTCCAGAAGCACGTGCCGGACATGCCGGAACGACCTATCGGACAGAACGGAACCACCTGCCAGACACGCCGGAACCACCTGCTGAACACGTCACAGCCACCTGCTCGACTCGCCGGATCCACCGGCCGGACAGGCCAATATCAACTGCTGGCTATGCCAGAACCACCTGGGGGACAGTCCGGACTCACCTGCCAGCCATGGCGGAACCACCTCTCAGACATACAAGAACCGCGTGCCGGACAAGCTGGAAACACTTACTGGACAGACTGGAACCACCTGCCGGCCACGCCTGAACCACCTGCCGAGCACGATGGAACCACCTGCCGGACACGCCAAAATCACCTGCGGGCTACACCAGAACCACTTGGAGAACTCTCCGGGATGACCTGCCGGGCATGCTGGAACCACCTCTCAGACGTACCAGAAGCACGTGGCGGACAACCCAGCACCTCCTGCCGTACCGACCGCAACCACCTGCCGGACAGGCCGGAACCAGCGGCTCGACCCGCCGGAACCACCGCCGGACATGCAAAATCACCTGCCGGCTACGCCAGAACCACTTGGCGAACACTCCGGAATCACCTGCCGGGCATGCCGGAACCACCTCTCAGACATGCCAGAACCACGTGCCAATGACCCCGGAAGCACCTGCCGAGCACGCCGGAACCACCTGCTCGACTCGCCAGAACCACCTGCCGGACACGCCAAAATCACCTGCCGGCTACGCCACAACCACTCGGCAGACACTCCGGTATCAGCTGCAGGGCATGCCGGAACCACCTCTCAGAGGTGCCAGAACCACATGCCGGAGAGACTGGAAGCAACTGCCGAACTCGCCGGAAACACCTGCTGGACATGCCGGAACCACCTGCCTGACAGTCCAAAATCATATGCCGGCTATGCCAAAACCACTTTGTGGACACTCCAGAATCACCTGGAGGGCATGCCGGAACCACGTCTTGGACAGACTGCAAACACCTGCCGGACACGCCGGAAGCACCTGCTCGACTCGCCAGAACCACCTGACGGACACGCCAAAATCACCTGCCGGCTACGCCAGGACCACTCGGCAGAGACTCCGGAGCCACCTCCAGGACAGACCGGAATCACCTGCCGGACACGCCGGGACCACCTGCTTGACTCGCCAGAACCACCTACCGGACACGCCAAAATCACCAGCCGGCTACTCCACAACCACTTGTCGGACACTCCAGAATCACCTGCCGGGCATGTGGGAACCACCTCTCAGAGGTGCCACAACAACATGCTGGAGACTGCGGAAGCACCTGCTGAGAATGCCGGAAGTTCCTGATCCACTCCGCAGAACCACCTGCTGGACACGCCAAAATGACCTGCCGGCTACGCCACAACCAGTTGGTGAACACTTCGGAATCAACTGCCGGGCTTGCTGGAAGCACCTGCCGGTCACGCCAATATCACCTGCCAGCTACGCCAGAACCGCTTGGCGGACACTCCGGAAACACCTGTCGGGCCTGCCAGAACCACATCTCAGACGTGCCAGAACCATGTGCCCGAGATGCCGGAACCACACCCCGAACAGACTGAAACCACCTGCCAGACCCGCCTGAACCACCTGCCGAGCACACTGGAACCACCTGCTCGACTCGCCGGAACCACCTACCTGACACGCAAAAACCACCGGCCGGGTATGCCAGAACCACTTGGTGGTCACTCCGGAATCATCTGCCAGACATGCCAGAAGCAGCTCTCAGACACACCAGAACAACCTGCCGGAGACGCCAGAAGCACCTGCTGAGCATGCCTGAGCCACCTGCTCGACTCGCAAGAAACACCTGCCAGACACGCCAAAATCACGTGCCTGCTACACCAGAAGCACTTGGCAGACAAGCCGGAATCACGTGAAGGGCATGCCGTCACAATCTCTCAGACGTGCCAGAACCTCGTGCCGGACACCCCAGAACACCCTGCCGGACAGACCGGAACCACCTGCCGGACACGCCGGAACCACCGGCGCGACTCGCCGCAACCACCCCCGGACATGCAAAATCACCTGCCGGCTACGCCAGAAACACTTGGCGAACACACCGGAATCACCTGCCGGGCATGTCGGAAGCACCTCTCAGACATGTCAGAACCACGTGCCAAGGACACCGGAAGGACCTGCCGAGCACGCCGGAACCACCTGCTCGACTCGCCAGAACCACCTGCCAGTCACGCAAAAATCACCTGCCGGCTTCTCCACAACCAGTTGGTGAACACTTCTCCATCACCTGCCGGGCTTGCTGGAACCACCTGCCGGTCATGTCAAAATCACCTGCCAACTACGCCAGAGCCACTTGTCGACACTGCGGAAACACCTGTCGGGCCGGCCAGAACTACATCTCAGACGTGCCAGAACCTTGCGCGTGTGATGCCAGAACCACACCCCGAACAGACGGAGACCACCTGCCAGACCCGCCTGAACCACCTGCCGAGCACGCCGGAGCCACCTGTTCGACTCACCGGAAGCACCTGCCAGACAGGCCAAAATCAACAGCTGGCTATGCGAGAAGCATCTGGCGGACAGTCTGGAATCACCTGCCGGGCATGCAGGAACCACCTCTCAGATGTAACGGAACCACGAGCCGGACACGCTGGAACCACGTCCTGGACAGACTGGAACCACCTGTCGAGCACTCCGGAACCACCTGCTCGACTCGCACGACCCACGTGCTGGACACGCCAAAATGAACTTTCGGCTACACCAGAACCACTTACCCGACACTCCAGAATCACCTGCCTGGCATGCCAGAACCACCTCTCACACGTTCCAGAAGCACGTGCCGGACATGCCGGAACGACCTATCGGACAGAACGGAACCACCTGCCAGACACGCCGGAACCACCTGCTGAACACGTCACAGCCACCTGCTCGACTCGCCGGATCCACCGGCTGGACAGGCCAATATCAACTGCTGGCTATGCCAGAACCACCTGGGGGACAGTCCAGAATCACCTGCCAGCCATGGCGGAACCACCTCTCAGACGTACAAGAACCGCGTGCCGGACAAGCTGGAAACACTTACTGGACAGACTGGAACCACCTGCCGGCCACGCCTGAACCACCTGCCGAGCACGATGGAACCACCTGCCGGACACGCCAAAATCACCTGCGGGCTACACCAGAACCACTTGGAGAACTCTCCGGGATGACCTGCCGGGCATGCTGGAACCACCTCTCAGACGTACCAGAAGCACGTGGCGGACAACCCAGCACCTCCTGCCGTACCGACCGCAACCACCTGCCGGACAGGCCGGAACCAGCGGCTCGACCCACCGGAACCACCGCCGGACATGCAAAATCACCTGCCGGCTACGCCAGAACCACTTGGCGAACACTCTGGAATCACCTGCCGGGCATGCCGGAACCACCTCTCAGACATGCCAGAACCACGTGCCAATGACCCCGGAAGCACCTGCCGAGCACGCCGGAACCACCTGCTCGACTCGCCAGAACCACCTGCCGTAAACGCCAAAATCACCTGCCGGCTACGCCACAACCACTCGGCAGACACTCCGGTATCAGCTGCAGGGCATGCCGGAACCACCTCTCAGAGGTGCCAGAACCACATGCCGGAGAGACTGGAAGCAACTGCCGAACTCGCCGGAAACACCTGCTGGACATGCCGGAACCACCTGCCTGACAGTCCAAAATCATATGCCGGCTATGCCAAAACCACTTGGTGGACACTCCAGAATCACCGGGAGGGCATGCCGGAACCACGTCATGGACAGACTGCAAACACCTGCCGGACACGCCGGAAGCACCTGCTCGACTCGCCAGAACCACCTGCCGGACACGCCAAAATCACCTGCCGGCTACGCCAGAACCACTCGGCAGAGACTCCGGAGCCACCTCCAGGACAGACCGGAATCACCTGCCGGACACGCCGGGACCACCTGCTTGACTCGCCAGAACCACCTGCCGGACACGCCAAAATCACCAGCCGGCTACTCCACAACCACTTGTCGGACACTCCAGAATCACCTGCCGGGCATGTTGGAACCACCTCTCAGAGGTGCCACAACAACATGCTGGAGACTGCGGAAGCACCTGCTGAGAATGCCGGAAGTTCCTGATCCACTCCACAGAACCACCTGCTGGACACGCCAAAATGACCTGTCGGCTACGCCACAACCAGTTGGTGAACACTTCGGAATCAACTGCCGGGCTTGCTGGAAGCACCTGCCGGTCACGCCAATAACAATTGCCAGATACGCCAGAACCGCTTGGCGGACACTCCGGAAACACCTGTCGGGCCTGCCAGAACCACATCTCAGACGTGCCAGAACCATGTGCCCGAGATGCCGGAACCACACCCCGAACAGACGGAAACCACCTGCCAGACGCGCCTGAACCACCTGCGGAGCACACTGGAACCACCTGCTCGACTCGCCGGAACCACCTACCTGACACGCAAAAACCACCGGCCAGGTATGCCAGAACCACTTGGTGGTCACTCCGGAATCATCTGCCAGACATGCCAGAAGCAGCTCTCAGACACACCAGAACAACCTGCCGGAGACGCCAGAAGCACCTGCTGAGCATGCCTGAGCCACCTGATCGACTCGCAAGAAACACCTGCCAGACACGCCAAAATCACCTGCCTGCTACACCAGAAGCACCTGGCAGACAAGCCGGAATCACGTGAAGGGCATGCCGTCACAATCTCTCAGACGTGCCAGAACCTCGTGCCGGACACCCCAGAACACCCTGCCGGACAGACCGGAACCACCTGCAGGACACGCCGGAACCACCGGCGCGACTCGCCGCAACCACCCCCGGACATGCAAAATCACCTGCCGGCTACGCCAGAAACACTTGGCGAACACACCGGAATCACCTGCCGGGCATGTCGGAAGCACCTCTCAGACATGTCAGAACCACGTGCCAAGGACACCGGAAGCACCTGCCGAGCACGCCGGAACCACCTGCTCGACTCGCCAGAACCACCTGCCGCACACGCCAAAATCACCTGCCAGGTATGCCAGAACCACTTTGTGGACACTCCGAAATCATCTGCCGGACATGCCAGAACCAGCTCTCAGACACACCAGAACCACCTGCCGGACACGCCGGAAGCACCTGCTGAGCATGCCTGAGCCACCTGCTCGACTCGCAAGAAACACCTGCCGGACACGCCAAAATCACCTGCCGAGTACGCCAGAACCACTTGGCGGACACTCCGGAATCACAGGTCGGGCATGCCGGAACCACCTCTCAGACTTGCCAGAACCATGTTCCGGACACGCCGGTACCACCTGCCGAGTATGCCGGAACCACCTGATCCACTCCCGAGGACCACCTGCTGGACACGCCAAAATCACCTGCTGGCTACGCCAGAACCACTCGGCAGACACTCCGGAATAACCTGCCGGGCATGCCGGAACCACCTCTTAGACATGCCAGAAGGACGTGTCGGACACGCTGGAAACACCTACGGGACAGACCGGAACCACCTGCCAGACATCCCGGAAAGACCTGCCGAGCACACCGGAGCCGCCTGCTCGATAGGCCGGAACCACCTGCCAGACATGCCAAAATCAACAGCTGGCTATGCTAGAACCACCTGGCGGACAGTCCAAAATCACCTGCCTGGAGTGCAGGAACCACCTCTCAGACGTAACAGAACCACGTTCCGGACACGCTGGAACCACATCCTGGACAGACTGGAACCACCTGCCGAGCTCGCCGGAACCACCTGCTTGACTGGCAGGACAATCGTGCCGGACACGCCAAAAGGAACTGCCGGCTACACCAGAACCACTTAACCGACACTCCAGAATCACCTGCCTGGCATGCCAGAACCACCTCTCAGACGTGCCAGAAGCACGTGCCGGACATGCCGGAACGACCTACGGGACAGACCGGAACCACCTGCCTGACATGCCGGAACCACCTGCCGAGCACGCCAGAGCCACCTGCTCCCCTTGCCGGAACCACCTGCCAGACAGGCCAAAATCAACAGCTGGCTGTGCGAGAACCACCTGGGGGACAGTCCGGAATCACCTGCCAGCCATGGCGGAACCACTTCTCAGACGTACCAGAATCACGTGCCGGACAATCTGGAATCACGTACTGGACAGACTGGAACCACCTGCCGGCCACGCCTGAACCACCTGCCGAGCACGACGGAACCACCTGCCGGACACGCCAAAATCACCTGCGGGCTACTCCACAACCACTTGGAGGACTCTCCGGGATGACCTGCCGGGCATGCTGGAACCACCTCTCAGACATGCCAGAACCATGTGCCAGACAGTCCGGAATCACCTGTTGGGCATGTGGAACCACCTCTGAGACGTACCAGAACCACCTGCCAGACACGCCAAAATCACCTGCCGGCTACGCCAGAACCACTTGGCGGACACTCCAGAATCACCTGCCGGGCATGCCAGCACAACCTCTCAGAAGTGCCAGAAGCACGTGCCGGACAGGCCGGAACCATCTCCCGGACAGACTGGAACCACAGGAAACACTCGCCGGAACCACCTGCTTGACTCACCGGTCCCACCTGCAGGACACACCAAAATCACCTGCCCGCTACACCAGAACCACTTGGGGCCCAAGCCGGAATCACGTGAAGGGCATGCCGGCACAACCTCACAGACGTGCCAGAACCTCCTGCCGGACACCTCAGAACCACCTGCCAGACAGACTGCAACCACCTGCCAGACACGCGGGAACCACCGGCTCGACCCACCGGAACCACTGCCAGACATGCAAAATCACCTGCCGGCTACACCAGAAGCACTTGGCAAACACTCCGGAATCACCTGCCGGGCATGCCCGAACCACCTCTCAGACATGCCAGAACCACGTGCCAATGACACCAGAAGCACCTGCCGAGCATGCCGGAACCACCTGCTCGACTCGCCAGAAACACCTGCCAGTCACGCAAAAATCACCTGCCGGCTTCTCCACAACCAGTTGGTGAACACTTCTCCATCACCTGCCGGGCTTGCTGGAACCACCTGCCGGTCATGTCAAAATCACCTGCCAACTACGCCAGAGCCACTTGTCGACACTGCGGAAACACCTGTCGGGCCGGCCAGAACTACATCTCAGACGTGCCAGAACCTTGCGCGTGTGATGCCAGAACCACACCCCGAACAGACGGAGACCACCTGCCAGACCCGCCTGAACCACCTGCCGAGCACGCCGGAGCCACCTGTTCGACTCACCGGAAGCACCTGCCAGACAGGCCAAAATCAACAGCTGGCTATGCGAGAAGCATCTGGCGGACAGTCTGGAATCACCTGCCGGGCATGCAGGAACCACCTCTCAGATCTAACGGAACCACGAGCCGGACACGCTGGAACCACGTCCTGGACAGACTGGAACCACCTGTCGAGCACTCCGGAACCACCTGCTCGACTCGCACGACCCACGTGCTGGACACGCCAAAATGAACTTTCGGCTACACCAGAACCACTTACCCGACACTCCAGAATCACCTGCCTGGCATGCCAGAACCACCTCTCACACGTTCCAGAAGCACGTGCCGGACATGCCGGAACGACCTATCGGACAGAACGGAACCACCTGCCAGACACGCCGGAACCACCTGCTGAACACGTCACAGCCACCTGCTCGACTCGCCGGATCCACCGGCCGGACAGGCCAATATCAACTGCTGGCTATGCCAGAACCACCTGGGGGACAGTCCAGAATCACCTGCCAGCCATGGCGGAACCACCTCTCAGACGTACAAGAACCACGTGCCGGACAAGCTGGAAACACTTACTGGACAGACTGGAACCACCTGCCGGCCACGCCTGAACCACCTGCCGAGCACGATGGAACCACCTGCCGGACACGCCAAAATCACCTGCGGGCTACACCAGAACCACTTGGAGAACTCTCCGGGATGACCTGCCGGGCATGCTGGAACCACCTCTCAGACGTACCAGAAGCACGTGGCGGACAACCCAGCACCTCCTGCCGTACCGACCGCAACCACCTGCCGGACAGGCCGGAACCAGCGGCTCGACCCGCCGGAACCACCGCCGGACATGCAAAATCACCTGCCGGCTACGCCAGAACCACTTGGCGAACACTCCGGAATCACATGCCGGGCATGCCGGAACCACCTCTCAGACATGCCAGAACCACGTGCCAATGACCCCAGAAGCACCTGCCGAGCACGCCGGAACCACCTGCTCGACTCGCCAGAACCACCTGCCGGACATGCCAAAATCACCTGCCGGCTACGCCACAACCACTCGGCAGACACTCCGGTATCAGCTACAGGGCATGCCGGAACCACCTCTCAGAGGTGCCAGAACCACATGCCGGAGAGACTGGAAGCAACTGCCGAACTCGCCGGAAACACCTGCTGGACATGCCGGAACCACCTGCCTGACAGTCCAAAATCATATGCCGGCTATGCCAAAACCACTTGGTGGACACTCCAGAATCACCTGGAGGGCATGCCGGAACCACGTCTTGGACAGACTGCAAACACCTGCCGGACACGCCGGAAGCACCTGCTCGACTCGCCAGAACCACCTGACGGACACGCCAAAATCACCTGCCGGCTACGCCAGAACCACTCGGCAGAGACTCCGGAGCCACCTCCAGGACAGACCGGAATCACCTGCCGGACACGCCGGGACCACCTGCTTGACTCGCCAGAACCACCTGCCGCACACGCCAAAATCACCAGCCGGCTACTCCACAACCACTTGTCGGACACTCCAGAAGCACCTGCCGGGCATGTGGGAACCACCTCTCAGAGGTGCCACAACAACATGCTGGAGACTGCGGAAGCACCTGCTGAGAATGCCGGAAGTTCCTGATCCACTCCGCAGAACCACCTGCTGGACACGCCAAAATGACCTGCCGGCTACGCCACAACCAGTTGGTGAACACTTCGGAATCAACTGCCGGGCTTGCTGGAAGCACCTGCCGGTCACGCCAATATCACCTGCCAGCTACGCCAGAACCGCTTGGCGGACACTCCGGAAACACCTGTCGGGCCTGCCAGAACCACATCTCAGACGTGCCAGAACCATGTGCCCGAGATGCCGGAACCACACCCCGAACAGACTGAAACCACCTGCCAGACCCGCCTGAACCACCTGCCGAGCACACTGGAACCACCTGCTCGACTCGCCGGAACCACCTACCTGACACGCAAAAACCACCGGCCGGGTATGCCTGAACCACTTGGTGGTCACTCCGGAATCATCTGCCAGACATGCCAGAAGCAGCTCTCAGACACACCAGAACAACCTGCCGGAGACGCCAGAAGCACCTGCTGAGCATGCCTGAGCCACCTGCTCGACTCGCAAGAAACACCTGCCAGACACGCCAAAATCACGTGCCTGCTACACCAGAAGCACTTGGCAGACAAGCCGGAATCACGTGAAGGGCATGCCGTCACAATCTCTCAGACGTGCCAGAACCTCGTGCCGGACACCCCAGAACACCCTGCCGGACAGACCGGAACCACCTGCCGGACACGCCGGAACCACCGGCGCGACTCGCCGGAACCACCCCCGGACATGCAAAATCACCTGCCGGCTACGCCAGAAACACTTGGCGAACACTCCGGAATCACCTGCCGGGCATGCCGGAACCACCTCTCAGACATGCCAGAACCACGTGCCAATGACCCCGGAAGCACCTGCCGAGCACGCCGGAACCACCTGCTCGACTCGCCAGAACCACCTGCCGCACACGCCAAAATCACCTGCCAGGTATGCCAGAACCACTTTGTGGACACTCCGAAATCATCTGCCGGACATGCCAGAACCAGCTCTCAGACACACCAGAACCACATGCCGGACACGCCGGAAGCACCTGCTGAGCATGCCTGAGCCACCTGCTCGACTCGCAAGAAACACCTGCCGGACACGCCAAAATCACCTGCCGAGTACGCCAGAACCACTTGGCGGACACTCCGGAATCACAGGTCGGGCATGCCGGAACCACCTCTCAGACTTGCCAGAACCATGTTCCGGACACGCCGGTACCACCTGCCGAGTATGCCGGAACCACCTGATCCACTCCCGAGGACCACCTGCTGGACACACCAAAATCACCTGCTGGCTACGCCAGAACCACTCGGCAGACACTCCGGAATAACCTGCCGGGCATGCCGGAACCACCTCTTAGACATGCCAGAAGGACGTGTCGGACACGCTGGAAACACCTACGGGACAGACCGGAACCACCTGCCAGACATCCCGGAAAGACCTGCCGAGCACACCGGAGCCGCCTGCTCGATAGGCCGGAACCACCTGCCAGACATGCCAAAATCAACAGCTGGCTATGCTAGAACCACCTGGCGGACAGTCCAAAATCACCTGCCTGGAGTGCAGGAACCACCTCTCAGACGTAACAGAACCACGTTCCGGACACGCTGGAACCACATCCTGGACAGACTGGAACCACCTGCCGAGTTCGCCGGAACCACCTGCTCGACTGGCAGGACAATCGTGCCAGACACGCCAAAAGGAACTGCCGGCTACTCCAGAACCACTTAACCGACACTCCAGAATCACCTGCCTGGCATGCCAGAACCACCTCTCAGACGTGCCAGAAGCACGTGCCGGACATGCCGGAACGACCTACGGGACAGACCGGAACCACCTGCCTGACATGCCGTAACCACCTGCTGAGCACGCCAGAGCCACCTGCTCCCCTTGCCGGAACCACCTGCCAGACAGGCCAAAATCAACACCTGGCTGTGCGAGAACCACCTGGGGGACAGTCCGGAATCACCTGCCAGCCATGGCGGAACCACCTCTCAGACGTACCAGAATCACGTGCCGGACAATCTGGAATCACGTACTGGACAGACTGGAACCACCTGCCGGCCACGCCTGAACCACCTGCCGAGCACGACGGAACCACCTGCCGGACACGCCAAAATCACCTGCGGGCTACTCCACAACCACTTGGAGGACTCTCCGGGATGACCTGCCGGGCATGCTGGAACCACCTCTCAGACGTGCCAGAACCATGTGGCAGACAGTCCGGAATCACCTGTTGGGCATGTGGAACCACCTCTGAGACGTACCAGAACCACCTGCCGGACACGCCAAAATCACCTGCCGGCTACGCCAGAACCACTTGGCGGACACTCCAGAATCACCTGCCGGGCATGCCAGCACAACCTCTCAGAAGTGCCAGAAGCACGTGCCGGACAGGCCGGAACCATCTCCTGGACAGACTGGAACCACAGGAAACACTCGCCGGAACCACCTGCTTGACTCACCGGTCCCACCTGCAGGACACACCAAAATCACCTGCCCGCTACACCAGAACCACTTGGGGCCCAAGCCGGAATCACGTGAAGGGCATGCCGGCACAACCTCACAGACGTGCCAGAACCTCCTGCCGGACACCTCAGAACCACCTGCCAGACAGACTGCAACCACCTGCCAGACACGCGGGAACCACCGGCTCGACCCACCGGAACCACTGCCAGACATGCAAAATCACCTGCCGGCTACACCAGAAGCACTTGGCAAACACTCCGGAATCACCTGCCGGGCATGCCCGAACCACCTCTCAGACATGCCAGAACCACGTGCCAATGACACCAGAAGCACCTGCCGAGCATGCCGGAACCACCTGCTCGACTCGCCAGAAACACCTGCCAGTCACGCAAAAATCACCTGCCGGCTTCTCCACAACCAGTTGGTGAACACTTCTCCATCACCTGCCGGGCTTGCTGGAACCACCTGCCGGTCATGTCAAAATCACCTGCCAACTACGCCAGAGCCACTTGTCGACACTGCGGAAACACCTGTCGGGCCGGCCAGAACTACATCTCAGACGTGCCAGAACCTTGCGCGTGTGATGCCAGAACCACACCCCGAACAGACGGAGACCACCTGCCAGACCCGCCTGAACCACCTGCCGAGCACGCCGGAGCCACCTGTTCGACTCACCGGAAGCACCTGCCAGACAGGCCAAAATCAACAGCTGGCTATGCGAGAAGCATCTGGCGGACAGTCCGGAATCACCTGCCGGGCATGCAGGAACCACTTCTCAGATCTAACGGAACCACGAGCCGGACACGCTGGAACCACGTCCTGGACAGACTGGAACCACATGTCGAGCACTCCGGAACCACCTGCTCGACTCGCACGACCCACGTGCTGGACACGCCAAAATGAACTTTCGGCTACACCAGAACCACTTACCCGACACTCCAGAATCACCTGCCTGGCATGCCAGAACCACCTCTCACACGTTCCAGAAGCACGTGCCGGACATGCCGGAACGACCTATCGGACAGAACGGAACCACCTGCCAGACACGCCGGAACCACCTGCTGAACACGTCACAGCCACCTGCTCGACTCGCCGGATCCACCGGCCGGACAGGCCAATATCAACTGCTGGCTATGCCAGAACCACCTGGGGGACAGTCCAGAATCACCTGCCAGCCATGGCGGAACCACCTCTCAGACGTACAAGAACCGCGTGCCGGACAAGCTGGAAACACTTACTGGACAGACTGGAACCACCTGCCGGCCACGCCTGAACCACCTGCCGAGCACGATGGAACCACCTGCCGGACACGCCAAAATCACCTGCGGGCTACACCAGAACCACTTGGAGAACTCTCCGGGATGACCTGCCGGGCATGCTGGAACCACCTCTCAGACGCACCAGAAGCACGTGGCGGACAACCCAGCACCTCCTGCCGTACCGACCGCAACCACCTGCCGGACAGGCCGGAACCAGCGGCTCGACCCGCCGGAACCACCGCCGGACATGCAAAATCACCTGCCGGCTACGCCAGAACCACTTGGCGAACACTCCGGAATCACCTGCCGGGCATGCCGGAACCACCTCTCAGACATGCCAGAACCACGTGCCAATGACCCCGGAAGCACCTGCCGAGCACGCCGGAACCACCTGCTCGACTCGCCAGAACCACCTGCCGGACACGCCAAAATCACCTGCCGGCTACGCCACAACCACTCGGCAGACACTCCGGTATCAGCTGCAGGGCATGCCGGAACCACCTCTCAGAGGTGCCGGAACCACATGCCGGAGAGACTGGAAGCAACTGCCGAACTCGCCGGAAACACCTGCTGGACATGCCGGAACCACCTGCCTGACAGTCCAAAATCATATGCCGGCTATGCCAAAACCACTTGGTGGACACTCCAGAATCACCTGGAGGGCATGCCGGAACCACGTCTTGGACAGACTGCAAACACCTGCCGGACACGCCGGAAGCACCTGCTCGACTCGCCAGAACCACCTGACGGACACGCCAAAATCACCTGCCGGCTACGCCAGAACCACTCGGCAGAGACTCCGGAGCCACCTCCAGGACAGACCGGAATCACCTGCCGGACACGCCGGGACCACCTGCTTGACTCGCCAGAACCACCTGCCGGACACGCCAAAATCACCAGCCGGCTACTCCACAACCACTTGTCGGACACTCCAGAAACACCTGCCGGGCATGTGGGAACCACCTCTCAGAGGTGCCACAAAAACATGCTGGAGACTGCGGAAGCACCTGCTGAGAAGGCCGGAAGTTCCTGATCCACTCCGCAGAACCACCTGCTGGACACGCCAAAATGACCTGCCGGCTACGCCACAACCAGTTGGTGAACACTTCGGAATCAACTGCTGGGCTTGCTGGAAGCACCTGCCGGTCACGCCAATATCACCTGCCAGCTACGCCAGAACCGCTTGGCGGACACTCCGGAAACACCTGCCGGGCCTGCCAGAACCACATCTCAGACGTGCCAGAACCATGTGCCCGAGATGCCGGAACCACACCCCGAGCAGACTGAAACCACCTGCCAGACCCGCCTGAACCACCTGCCAAGCACACTGGAACCACCTGCTCGACTCGCCGGAACCACCTACCTGACACGCAAAAACCACCGGCCGGGTATGCCAGAACCACTTGGTGGTCACTCCGGAATCATCTGCCAGACATGCCAGAAGCAGCGCTCAGACACACCAGAACAACCTGCCGGAGACGCCAGAAGCACCTGCTGAGCATGCCTGAGCCACCTGCTCGACTCGCAAGAAACACCTGCCAGACACGCCAAAATCACCTGCCTGCTACACCAGAAGCACTTGGCAGACAAGCCGGAATCACGTGAAGGGCATGCCGTCACAATCTCTCAGACGTGCCAGAACCTCGTGCCGGACACCCCAGAACACCCTGCCGGACAGACCGGAACCACCTGCCGGACACGCCGGAACCACCGGCGCGACTCGCCGGAACCACCCCCGGACATGCAAAATCACCTGCCGGCTACGCCAGAAACACTTGGCGAACACACCGGAATCACCTGCCGGGCATGTCGGAAGCACCTCTCAGACATGTCAGAACCACGTGCCAAGGACACCGGAAGCACCTGCCGAGCACGCCGGAACCACCTGCTCGACTCGCCAGAACCACCTGCCGCACATGCCAAAATTCACTGCCAGGTATGCCAGAACCACTTTGTGGACACTCCGAAATCATCTGCCGGACATGCCAGAACCAGCTCTCAGACACACCAGAACCACATGCCGGACACGCCGGAAGCACCTGCTGAGCATGCCTGAGCCACCTGCTCGACTCGCAAGAAACACCTGCCGGACACGCCAAAATCACCTACCGAGTACGCCAGAACCACTTGGCGGACACTCCGGAATCACAGGTCGGGCATGCCGGAACCACCTCTCAGACTTGCCAGAACCATGTTCCGGACACGCTGGTACCACCTGCCGAGTATGCCGGAACCACCTGATCCACTCCCGAGGACCACCTGCTGGACACGCCAAAATCACCTGCTGGCTACGCCAGAACCACTCGGCAGACACTCCGAAATAACCTGCCGGGCATGCCGGAACCACCTCTTAGACATGCCAGAAGGACGTGTCGGACACGCCGGAAACACCTACCGGACAGACCGGAACCACCTGCCAGACATCCCGGAACCACCTGCCGAGCACGCCGGAGCTGCCTGCTCGATAGGCCGGAACCACCTGCCAGACAGGCCAAAATCAACAGCTGGCTATGCTAGAAACACCTGGCGGACAGTCCAAAATCACCTGCCTGGCATGCAGGAACCACCTCTCAGACGTAACAGAACCACGTTCCGGAAACGCTGGAACCACATCCTGGACAGACTGGAACCACCTGCCGAGCTCGCCGGAACCACCTGCTCGACTGGCAGGACAATCGTGCTGGACACGCCAAAAGGAACTGCCGAGAACACCAGAACCACTTAACCGACACTCCAGAATCACCTGCCTGGCATGCCAGAACCACCTCTCAGACGTGCCAGAAGCACGTGCCGGACATGCCGGAACGACCTACGGGACAGACCGGAACCACCTGCCTGACATGCCGGAACCACCTGCCGAGCACGCCAGAGCCACCTGCTCCCCTTGCCGGAACCACCTGCCAGACAGGCCAAAATCAACAGCTGGCTGTGCGAGAACCACCTGGGGGACAGTCCGGAATCACCTGCCAGCCATGGCGGAACCACCTCTCAGACGTACCAGAACCACGTGCCGGACAATCTGGAAACACGTACTGGACAGACTGGAACCACCTGCCGGCCAAGCCTGAACCACCTGCCGAGCACGACGGAACCACCTGCCGGACACGCCAAAATCACCTGCGGGCTACTCCACAACCACTTGGAGGACTCTCCGGGATGACCTGCCGGGCATGCTGGAACCGCCTCTCAGACGTGCCAGAACCATGTCGCAGACAGTCCGGAATCACCTGTTGGGCATGTGGAACCACCTCTGAGACGTACCAGAACCACCTGCCGGACACGCCAAAATCACCTGCCGGCTACACCAGAACCACTTGGCGGACACTCCAGAATCACCTTCCGGGCATGCCAGCACAACCTCTCAGAAGTGCCAGAAGCACGTGCCGGACAGGCCGGAACCATCTCCCGGACAGACTGGAACCACAGGAAACACTCGCCGGAACCACCTGCTTGACTCACCGGTCCCACCTGCAGGACACACCAAAATCACCTGCCCGCTACACCAGAACCACTTGGGGCACAAGCCGGAATCACGTGAAGGGCATGCCGGCACAACCTCACAGACGTGCCAGAACCTCCTGCCGGACACCTCAGAACCACCTGCCAGACAGACTGCAACCACCTGCCAGACACGCGGGAACCACCGGCTCGACCCGCCGGAACCACTGCCAGACATGCAAAATCACCTGCCGGCTACACCAGAAGCACTTGGCAAACACTCCGGAATCACCTGCCGGGCATGCCCGAACCACCTCTCAGACATGCCAGAACCACGTGCCAATGACACCAGAAGCACCTGCCGAGCATGCCGGAACCACCTGCTCGACTCGCCAGAACCACCTGCCAGTCATGCAAAAATCACCTGCCGGCTTCGCCACAACCAGTTGGTGAACACTTCTCCATCACCTGCCGGGCTTGCTGGAACCACCTGCCGGTCATGTCAAAATCACCTGCCAACTACGCCAGAGCCACTTGTCGACACTGCGGAAACACCTGTCGGGCCGGCCAGAACTACATCTCAGACGTGCCAGAACCTTGTGCGTGTGATGCCGGAACCACACCCCGAACAGACGGAAACCACCTGCCAGACCCGCCTGAACCACCTGCCGAGCACGCCGGAGCCACCTGTTCGACTCACCGGAAGCACCGGCCAGACAGGCCAAAATCAACAGCTGGCTATGCGAGAAGCATCTGGCGGACAGTCCGGAATCACCTGCCGGGCATGCAGGAACCACCTCTCAGATGTAACGGAACCACGAGCCGGACACACTGGAACCACATCCTGGACAGACTGGAACCACCTGCCGAGCTCGCCGGAACCACCTGCTCGACTGGCAGGACAATCGTGCTGGACACGCCAAAAGGAACTGCCGAGAACACCAGAACCACTTAACCGACACTCCAGAATCACCTGCCTGGCATGCCAGAACCACCTCTCACACGTTCCAGAAGCACGTGCCGGACATGCCGGAACGACCTATCGGACAGAACGGAACCACCTGCCAGACACGCCGGAACCACCTGCTGAACACGCCACAGCCACCTGCTCGACTCGCCGGATCCACCGGCCGGACAGGCCAAGATCAACTGCTGGCTATGCCAGAACCACCTGGGGGACAGTCCAGAATCACCTGCCAGCCATGGCGGAACCACCTCTCAGACGTACAAGAACCGCGTGCCGGACAAGCTGGAAACACTTACTGGACAGACTGGAACCACCTGCCGGCCACGCCTGAACCACCTTCCGAGCACGATGGAACCACCTGCCGGACACGCCAAAATCACCTGCGGGCTACACCAGAACCACTTGGAGAACTCTCCGGGATGACCTGCCGGGCATGCTGGAACCACCTCTCAGACGTACCAGAAGCACGTGGCGGACAACCCAGCACCTCCTGCCGGACCGACCGCAACCACCTGCCGGACAGGCCGGAACCAGCGCCTCGACCCGCCGGAACCACCGCCGGACATGCAAAATCACCTGCCGGCTACGCCAGAACCACTTGGCGAACACTCCGGAATCACCTGCCGGGCATGCCGGAACCACCTCTCAGACATGCCAGAACCACGTGCCAATGACCCCGGAAGCACCTGCCGAGCACGCCGGAACCACCTGCTCGACTCGCCAGAACCACCTGCCGGCTACGCCACAACCACTCGGCAGGCACTCCGGTATCAGCTGCCGGGCATGCCGGAACCACCTAAAAGAGGTGCCAGAACCACATGCCGGAGAGACTGGAAGCCACTGCCGAACTCGCCGGAAACACCTGCTGGACATGCCGGAACCACCTGCCTGACAGTCCAAAATCATATGCCGGCTATGCCAAAACCACTTGGTGGACACTCCAGAATCACCTGGAGGGCATGCCGGAACCACATCATGGACAGACTGCAAACACCAGCCGGACACGCCGGAAGCACCTGCTCGACTCGCCAGAACCACCTGCCGGACACGCCAAAATCACCAGCCGGCTACTCCACAACCACTTGTCGGACACTCCAGAATCACCTGCCGGGCATGTGGGAACCACCTCTCAGAGGTGCCACAACAACATGCTGGAGACTGCGGAAGCACCTGCTGAGAATGCCGGAAGCTCCTGATCCACTCCACAGAACCACCTGCTGGACACGCCAAAATCAACTGCAGGCTACGCCACAACCAGTTGGTGAACGCTTCGGAATCAACTGCCGGGCTTGCTGGAAGCACCTGCCGGTCACGCCAATATCACCTGCCAGCTACGCCAGAACCGCTTGGCGGACACTCCGGAATCACCTTTCGGGCCTGCCAGAACCACATCTCAGACGTGCCAGAACCATGTGCCCGAGGTGCCGGAACCACACCCCGAACAGACTGAAACCACCTGCCAGACCCGCCTGAACCACCTGCCGAGCACACTGGAACCACCTGCTCGACTCGCCGGAACCACCTACCTGACACGCAAAATCCACCAGCCGGGTATGCCAGAACCACTTGGTGGTCACTCCGGAATCATCTGCCAGACATGCCAGAAGCAGCGCTGAGACACACCAGAACAACCTGCCGGAGACGCCAGAAGCACCTGCTGAGCATGCCTGAGCCACCTGCTCGACTCGCAAGAAACACCTGCCAGACACGCCAAAATCACCTGCCTGCTACACCAGAAGCACTTGGCAGACAAGCCGGAATCACGTGAAGGGCATGCCGTCACAATCTCTCAGACGTGCCAGAACCTCGTGCCGGACACCCCAGAACACCCTGCCGGACAGACCGGAACCACCTGCCGGACACGCCGGAACCACCGGCGCGACTCGCCGGAACCACCCCCGGACATGCAAAACCACCTGCCGGCTACGCCAGAAACACTTGGCGACCACACCGGAATCACCTGCCGGGCATGTCGGAAGCACCTCTCAGACATGTCAGAACCACGTGCCAAGGACACCGGAAGCACCTGCCGAGCATGCCGGAACCACCTGCTCGACTCGCCAGAACCACCTGCCGCACACGCCAAAATCACCTGCGAGGTATGCCAGAACCACTTTGTGGACACTCCGAAATCATCTGCCGGACATGCCAGAACCAGCTCTCAGACACACCAGAACCACATGCCGGACACGCCGGAAGCACCTGCTGAGCATGCCTGAGCCACCTGCTCGACTCGCAAGAAACACCTGCCGGACACGCCAAAATCACCTGCCGAGTACGCCAGAACCACTTGGCGGACACTCCGGAATCACAGGTCGGGCATGCCGGAACCACCTCTCAGACTTGCCAGAACCATGTTCCGGACACGCCGGTACCACCTGCCGAGTATGCCGGAAACACCTGATCCACTCCCGAGGACCACCTGCTGGACACGCCAAAATCACCTGCTGGCTACACCAGAACCACTCGGCAGACACTCCGGAATAACCTGCCGGGCATGCCAGAACCACCTCTTAGACATGCCAGAAGGACGTCTCGGACATGCCGGAAACACCTACCGGACAGACCGGAACCACCTGCCAGACATCCCGGAACCACTTGCCGAGCACGCCGGAGCCGCCTGCTCGATAGGCCGGAACCACCTGCCAGACAGGCCAAAATCCACAGCTGGCTATGCTAGAACCACGTGGCGGACAGTCCAAAATCACCTGCCTGGCATGCAGGAACCACCTCTCAGACGTAACAGAACCACGTTCCGGACACACTGGAACCACATCCTGGACAGACTGGAACCACCTGCCGAGCTCGCCGGAACCACCTGCTCGACTGGCAGGACAATCGTGCCAGACACGCCAAAAGGAACTGCCGGCTACACCAGAACCACTTAACCGACACTCCAGAATCACCTGCCTGGCATGCCAGAACCACCTCTCAGACGTGCCAGAAGCACGTGCCGGACATGCCGGAACGACCTACGGGACAGACCGGAACCACCTGCCTGACATGCCGGAACCACCTGCCGAGCACGCCAGAGCCACCTGCTCCCCTTGCCGGAACCACCTGCCAGACAGGCCAAAATCAACAGCTGGCTGTGCGAGAACCACCTGGGGGACAGTCCGGAATCACCTGCCAGCCTTGGCGGAACAACCTCTCAGACGTACCAGAACCACGTGCCGGACAATCTGGAAACACGTACTGGACAGACTGGAACCACCTGCCGGCCACGCCTGAACCACCTGCCGAGCACGACGGAACCACCTGCCGGACACGCCAAAATCACCTGCGGGCTACTCCACAACCACTTGGAGGACTCTCCGGGATGACCTGCCGGGCATGCTGGAACCACCTCTCAGACGCGCCAGAACCATGTGGCAGAGAGTCCAGAATCACCTGTTGGGCATGTGGAACCACCTCTGAGACGTACCAGAACCACCTGCCGGACACGCCAAAATCACCTGCCGGCTACGCCAGAACCACTTGGCGAACACTCCGCAATCATCTGCCGGGCATGCCGGAACCACCTCTCAGACATGCCAGAACCACGTGCCAATGACCCCGGAAGCACCTGCCGAGCACGCCGGAACCACCTGCTCGACTCGCCAGAACCACCTGCCGGACACGCCAAAATCACCTGCCGGCTACGCCACAACCACTCGGCACGCACTCCGGTATCAGCTGCCGGGCATGCCGGAACCACCTCTCAGAGGTGCCAGAACCACATGCCGGAGAGACTGGAAGCAACTGCCGAACTCGCCGGAAACACCTGCTGGACATGCCGGAACCACCTGCCTGACAGTCCAAAATCATATACCGGCTATGTCAAAACCACTTGGTGGACACTCCAGAATCACCTGGAGGGCATGCCGGAACCACGTCATGGACAGACTGCAAACACCAGCCGGACACGGCAGAACCACCTTCTCGACTCGCCATAACCACCTGCCGGACACGCCAAAATCACCTGCCTGCTATGCCAAAACCAGTTGGTGAACACTTCGGAATCACCTGCCGCGCTTGCCGGAACCACCTGCCGGTCACGCCAAAATCACCTGCCGGCTACGCCAGAACCACTCGGCAGAGACTCCCGAGCCACCTCCAGGACAGACCGGAATCACCTGCCGGACACGCCGGAACCACCGGCGCGACTCGCCGGAACCATCCCCGGACATGCAAAATCACCTGCCGGCTACGCCAGAAACACTTGGCGAACACACCAGAATCACCTGCCGGGCATGTCGGAAGCACCTTTCAGACATGTCAGAACCACGTGCCAAGGACACCGGAAGCACCTGCCGAGCACGCCGGAACCACCTGCTCGACTCGCCAGAACCACCTGCCGCACACGCCAAAACCACCTGCCAGGTATGCCAGAACCACTTTGTGGACACTCCGAAATCATCTGCCGGACATGCCAGAACCAGCTCTCAGACACACCAGAACCACATGCCGGACACGCCGGAAGCACCTGCTGAGCATGCCTGAGACACCTGCTCGACTCGCCAGAACCACCTGCCGGACACGCAAAAATCACCTGCTGGCTACGCCAGAACCACTCGGCAGATACTCCGGAATAAGCTGCCGGGCATGCCGGAACCACCTCTTAGACATGCCAGAAGGACGTGTCGGACACGCCGGAAACACCTACCGGACAGACCGGAACCACCTGCCAGACATCCCGGAACCACTTGCCGAGCACGCCGGAGCCGCCTGCTCGATAGGCCTTAACCACCTGCCAGACAGGCCAAAATCAACAGCTGGCAATCCTACAACCACCTGGCGGACAGTCCAAAATCACCTGCCTGGCATGCAGGAACCACCTCTCAGACGTAACAGAACCACGTTCCGGACACGCTGGAACCACATCCTGGACAGACTGGAACCACCTGCCGAGCTCGCCTGAACAACCTGCTCGACTGGCAGGACAATAGTGTAGGACACGCCAAAAGCAACTGCCGGCTACACCAGAACCACTTAACCGACACTCCAGAACCACCTGTCTGGCATGCCAGAACCACCTCTCAGACGTGCCAGAATCACGTGCCGGACATGCCGGGACGACCTACGGGACAGACCGGAACAACCTGCCTGACATGCCGGAACCACCTGCCGAGCACGCCAGAGCCACCTGCTCCCCTTGCCGGAACCACCTGCCAGACAGGCCAAAATCAACAGCTGGCTGTGCGAGAACCACCTGGGGGACAGTCCGGAATCACCTGCCAGCCATGGCGGAACCACCTCTCAGATGTACCAGAATCACGTGCCGGACAATCTGGAAACACGTACTGGACAGACTGCAACCACCTGCCGGCCAAGCCTGAACCACCTGCCGAGCACGACGGAACCACCTGCCAGACACGCCAAAATCACCTGCCGGCTACGCCACAACCAGTTGGTGAACACTTCGGAATCACCTGCCGCGCTTGCCGGAACCACCTGCCGGTCACGCCAAAATCACCTGCCGGCTACGCCAGAACCACTCGGCAGAGACTCCGGAACCACCTCCAGGACAGACCGGAATCACCTGCCGGACACGCCGGGACCACCTGCTTGACTCGCCAGAACCACCTGCCGGACACGCCAAAATCACCAGCCGGCTACTCCACAACCACTTGTCGGACACTCCAGAAGCACCTGCCGGGCATGTTGGAACCACCTCTCAGAGGTGCCACAACAACATGCTGGAGACTGCGGAAGCACCTGCTGAGAAGGCCGGAAGTTCCTGATCCACTCCACAGAACCACCTGCTGGACACGCCAAAATCACCTGCCGGCTACGCCACAACCAGTTGGTGAACACTTCGGAATCAACTGCCGGGCTTGCTGGAAGCACCTGCCGGTCACGCCAATATCACCTGCCAGCTACGCCAGAACCGCTTGGCGGACACTCCGGAAACACCTGTCGGGCCTGCCAGAACCACATCTCAGACGTGCCAGAACCATGTGCCCGAGATGCCGGAACCACACCCCGAACAGACTGAAACCACCTGCCAGACCCGCCTGAGCCACCTGCCGAGCACACTGGAACCACCTGCTCGACTCGCCGGAACCACCTACCTGACACGCAAAAACCACCGGCCGGGTATGCCAGAATCACTTGGTGGTCACTCCGGAATCATCTGCCAGACATGCCAGAAGCAGCTCTCAGACACACCAGAACAACCTGCCGGAGACGCCAGAAGCACCTGCTGAGCATGCCTGAGCCACCTGCTCGACTCGCAAGAAACACCTGCCAGACATGCCAAAATCACCTGCCTGCTACACCAGAAGCACCTGGCAGACAAGCCGTAATCACGTGAAGGGCATGCCGTCACAATCTCTCAGACGTCCCAGAACCTCGTGCCACACCACAGAACACCCTGCCGGACAGACCGGAACCACCTGCCGGACACGCCGGAACCACCGGCGCGACTCGCCGGAACCACCCCCGGACATGCAAAATCACCTGCCGGCTACGCAAGAAACACTTGGCGAACACACCGGAATCACCTGCCGGGCATGTCGGAAGCACCTCTCAGACATGTCAGAACCATGTTCCGGACACGCCGGTACCACCTGCCGAGTATGCCGGAACCACCTGATCCACTCCCGAGGACCACCTGCTGGACACGCCAGAATCACCTGCTGGCTACGCCAGAACCACTCGGCAGAGACTCCGGAATAACCTGCCGGCCATGCCGGAACCACCTCTTAGACATGCCAGAAGGACGTGTCGGACACGCCGGAAACACCTACCGGACAGACCGGAACCACCTGCCAGACATCCCAGAACCACCTGCCGAGCACGCCGGAGCCGCCTGCTCGATAGGCTGGAACGACCTGCCAGACAGGCCAAAATCAACAGCTGGCTATGCGAGAACCATCTGGCGGACAGTCCGGAATCACCTGCCGGGCATGCAGGAACCACCTCTCAGATGTAACGGAACCACGAGCCGGACACGCTGGAACCACGTCCAGGACAGACTGGAACCACCTGCCGAGCACTCCGGAACCACCTGCTCGACTCGCACGACCCACGTGCTGGACACGCCAAAATGAACTTTCGGCTACACCAGAACCACTTACCCGACACTCCAGAATCACCTGCCTGGCATGCCAGAACCACCTCTCACACGTTCCAGAAGCACGTGCCGGACATGCCGGAACGACCTATCGGACAGAACGGAACCACCTGCCAGACACGCCGGAACCACCTGCTGAACACGCCACAGCCACCTGCTCGACTCGCCGGATCCACCGGCCGGACAGGCCAATATCAACTGCTGGCTATGCCAGAACCACCTGGGGGACAGTCCGGAATCACCTGCCAGCCATGGCGGAACCACCTCTCAGACGTACAAGAACCACGTGCCGGACAAGCTGGAAACACTTACTGGACAGACTGGAACCACCTGCCGGCCACGCCTAACCACCTGCCGAGCACGATGGAACCACCTGCCGGACACGCCAAAATCACCTGCGGGGTACACCAGAACCACTTGGAGAACTCTCCGGGATGACCTGCCGGGCATGCTGGAACCACCTCTCAGACGTACCAGAAGCACGTTGCGGACACCCCAGCACCACCTGCCGGACAGACCGCAACAACCTGCCGGACAGGCCGGAACCACCGGCTCGACCCGCCGGAACCACCGCCGGACATGCAAAATCACCTGCCGGCTACGCCAGAACCACTTGGCGAACACTCCGGAAACATCTGCCGGGCATGCCGGAACCACCTCTCAGACATGCCAGTGACCCCGGAAGCACGTGCCGAGCACGCCGGAACCACCTGCTCGACTCGCCAGAACCACCTGCCGGACATGCCAAAATCACCTGCCGCCTCGCCACAACCACTCGGCACGCACTCCGGTATCAGCTGCCGGGCATGCCGGAACCACCTCTCAGAGGTGCCAGAACCACATGCCGGAGAGACTAGAAGCAACTGCCGAGCTCGCCGGAAACACCTGCTGGACATGCCGGAACCACCTGCCTGACAGTCCAAAATCATATGGGGGCTATGCCAAAACCACTTGGTGGACACTCCAGAATCACCTGGAGGGCATGTCGGAACCACGTCGTGGACAGACTGCAAACACCTGCCGGACACGCCAGAACCACCTTCTCGACTCGCCAGAACCACATGCCGGACACGCCAAAATCACCTGCCGGCTACGCCACAACCAGTTGGTGAACACTTCGGAATCACCTGCCGCGCTTGCCGGAACCACCTGCCGGTCACGCCAAAATCACCTGCCGGCTACGCCAGAACCACTCAGCAGAGACTCCGGAACCACCTCCAGGACTGACCGGAATCACCTGCCGGACACGCCGGGACCACCTGCTTGACTCGCCAGAACCACCAGCCGGACACGCCAAAATCACCAGCCGGCTACTCCACAACCACTTGTCGGACATTCCAGAATCACCTGCCGGGCATGTTGGAACCACCTCTCAGAGGTGCCACAACAACATGCTGGAGACTGCGGAAGCACCTGCTGAGAAGGCCGGAAGTTCCTGATCCACTCCACAGAACCACCTGCTGGACACGCCAAAATCACCTGCCGGCTACGCCACAACCAGTTGGTGAACACTTCGGAATCAACTGCCGGGCTTGCTGGAAGCACCTGCCGGTCACGCCAATATCACCTGCCAGCTACGCCAGAACCGCTTGGCGGACACTCCGGAAACTCCTGTCGGGCCTGCCAGAACCACATCTCAGACGTGCCAGAACCATGTGCCCGAGATGCCGGAACCACACCCCGAACAGACTGAAACCACCTGCCAGACCCGCCTGAACCACCTGCCGAGCACACTGGAACCACCTGCTCGACTCGCCGGAACCACCTACCTGACACGCAAAAACCACCGGCCGGGTATGCCAGAACCACTTGGTGGTCCCTCCGGAATCATCTGCCAGACATGCCAGAAGCAGCTCTCAGACACACCAGAACAACCTGCCGGAGACGCCAGAAGCACCTGCTGAGCATGCCTGAGCCACGTGCTCGACTCGCAAGAAACACCTGCCACACACGCCAAAATCACCTGCCTGCTACACCAGAAGCACTTGGCAGACAAGCCGGAATCACGTGAAGGGCATGCCGTCACAATCTCTCAGACGTGCCAGAACCTCGTGCCGGACACCCCAGAACACCCTGCCGGACAGACCGGAACCACCTGCCGGACACGCCGGAACCACCGGCGCGACTCGCCGGAACCACCCCCGGACATGCAAAAACACCTGCCGGCTACGCCCGAAACACTTGGCGAACACACCGGAATCACCTGCCGGGCATGTCGGAAGCACCTCTCAGACATGTCAGAACCACGTGCCAAGGACACCGGAAGCACCTGCCGAGCACGCCGGAACCACCTGCTCGACTCGCCAGAACCACCTGCCGCACACGCCAAAATCACCTGCCAGGTATGCCAGAACCACTTTGTGGACACTCCGAAATCATCTGCCGGACATGCCAGAACCAGCTCTCAGACACCCCAGAACCACATGCCGGACACGCCGGAAGCACCTGCTGAGCATGCCTGAGCCACCTGCTCGACTCGCAAGAAACACCTGCCGGACACGCCAAAATCACCTGCCAAGTACGCCAGAACCACTTGGCGGACACTCCGGAATCACAGGTCGGGCATGCCGGAACCACCTCTCAGACTTGCCAGAACCATGTTCCGGACACGCCGGTACCACCTGCCGAGTATGCCGGAACCACCTGCTCGACTCGCCAGAACCACCTGCCAGTCATGCAAAAATCACCTGCCGGCTTTGCCACAACCAGTTGGTGAACACTTCCCCATCACCTGCCGGGCTTGCTGGAACCACCTGCCGGTCATGTCAAAATCACCTGCCAACTACGCCAGAACCACTTGTCGACACTGCGGAAACACCTGTCGGGCCGGCCAGAACTACATCTCAGACGTGCCAGAACCTTGTGCGTGTGATGCCGGAACCACACCCCGAACAGACGGAGACCACCTGCCAGACCCGCCTGAACCACCTGCCGAGCCCGCCGGAGCCACCTGTTCGACTCACCGGATGCACCTGCCAGACAGGCCAAAATCAACAGCTGGCTATGCGAGAACCATCTGGCGGACAGTCCGGAATCACCTGCCGGGCATGCAGGAACCACCTCTCAGATGTAACGGAACCACGAGCCGGACACGCTGGAACCACGTCCTGGACAGACTGGAACCACCTGCCGAGCACTCCGGAACCACCTGCTCGACTCACACGACCCACGTGCTGGACACGCCAAAATGAACTTTCGGCTACACCAGAACCACTTACCCGACACTCCAGAATCACCTGCCTGGCATGCCAGAACCACCTCTCACACGTTCCAGAAGCACATGCCGGACATGCCGGAACGACCTATCGGACAGAACGGAACCACCTGCCAGACATGCCGGAACCACCTGCTGAACACGCCACAGCCACCTGCTCGACTCGCCGGATCCACCGGCCGGACAGGCCAATATCAACTGCTGGCTATGCCAGAACCACCTGGGGGACAGTCCGGACTCACCTGCCAGCCATGGCGGAACCACCTCTCAGACGTACAAGAACCACGTGCCGGACAAGCTGGAAACACTTACTGGACAGACTGGAACCACCTGCCGGCCACGCCTGAACCACCTGCCGAGCACGATGGAACCACCTGCCGGACACGCCAAAATCACCTGCGGGGTACACCAGAACCACTTGGAGAACTCTCCGGGATGACCTGCCGGGCATGCTTGAACCACCTCACAGACGTACCAGAAGCACGTTGCTTACTCTCCAGCACCACCTGCCGGACAGACCGCAACCACCTGCCGGACACACCAGAACCACCGGCTCGACCCGCCGGAACCACCGCCGGACATGCAAAATCACCTGCCGGCTACGCCAGAACCACTTGGCGAACACTCCGGAATCACCTGCCGGGCATGCCGGAACCACCTCTCAGACATGCCAGAACCACGTGCCAATGACCCCGGAAGCACCTGCCGAGCACGCCGGAACCACCTGCTCGACTCGCCAGAACCACCTGCCGGACACGCCAAAATCACCTGCCGGCTACGCCACAACCACTCGGCAGGCACTCCGGTATCAGCTGCCGAGCATGCCGGAACCACCTCTCAGAGGTGCCAGAACCACATGCCGGAGAGACTGGAAGCAACTGCCGAACTCGCCGGAAACACCTGCTGGACATGCCGGAACCACCTGCCTGACAGTCCAAAATCATATGCCGGCTATGCCAAAACCACTTGGTGGACACTGCAGAATCACCTGTAGGGCATGCCGGAACCACGTCATGGACAGACTGCAAACACCTGCCGGACACGCCAGAACCACCTTCTCGACTCGCCAGAACCACCTGCCGGACACGCCAAAATCACCTGCCGGCTACGCCACAACCAGTTGGTGAACACTTCGGAATCACCTGCCACGCTTGCCGGAACCACCTGCCAGTCATGCCAAAATCACCTGCCGGCTACGCCAGAACCACTCGGCAGAGACTCCGGAACCACCTCCAGGACAGACCGGAATCACCTGCCGGACACGCCGGAACCACCTGCTCGACTCGCCAGAACCACCTGCCGGACACGCCAAAATCACCTGCTGGCTATGCCAGAACCACTCGGCAGACACTCCGGAATAAGCTGCCGGGTATGCCGGAACCACCTCTTAGACATGCCAGAAGGACGTGTCGGACACGCCGGAAACACCTACCGGACAGACCGGAACCACCTGCAAGACATCCCGGAACCACTTGCCGAGCACGCCGGAGCCGCCTGCTCGATAAGCCGGAACCACCTGCCAGACAGGCCAAAATCAACAGCTGGCTATGCTAGAACCACCTGGCGGACAGTCCAAAATCACCTGCCTGGCATGCAGGAACCACCTCTCAGACGTAACAGAACCACGTTCCGGACACACTGGAACCACATCCTGGACAGACTGGAACCACCTGCCGAGCTCGACGGAACCACCTGCTCGACTGGCCGGACAATAGTGTAGGACACGCCAAAAGGAACTGCCGGCTACACCAGAACCACTTAACCGACACTCCAGAATCACCTGCCTGGCATGCCAGAACCACCTCTCAGACGTGCCAGAATCACGTGCCGAACATGCCGGGACGACCTACGGGACAGACCGGAACCACCTGCCTGACATGCCGGATCCACCTGCCGAGGACGCCAGAGCCACCTGCTCCCCTTGCCGGAACCACCTGCCAGACAGGCCAAAATCAACAGCTGGCTGTGCGAGAACCACCTGGGGGACAGTCCGGAATCACCTGCCAGCCATGGCGAAACCACCTCTCAGACGTACCAGAATCACGTGCCGGACAATCTGGAAACACGTACTGGACAGACTGGAACCACCTGCCGGCCAAGCCTGAACCACCTGCCGAGCACGACGGAACCACCTGCCGGACACGCCAAAATCACCTGCCGGCTACGCCACAACCAGTTGGTGAACACTTCGGAATCACCTGCCGCGCTTGCCGGAACCACCTGCCGGTCACGCCAAAATCACCAGCCGGCTACGCCAGAACCACTCGGCAGAGACTCCGGAACCACCTCCAGGACAGACCGGAATCAACTGCCAGACACGCCAAAATCACCAGCCGGCTACGCCAGAACCACTCGGCAGAGACTCCGGAACCACCTCCAGGACAGACCGGAATCACCTGCCAGACACGCCGGAACCACCTGCTCGACTCGCCAGAACCACCTTCCGCACATGCCAAAATCACCTGCCAGGTATGCCAGAACCACTTTGTGGACACTCCGAAATCATCTGCCGGACATGCCAGAACTAGCTCTCAGACACACCAGAACCACATGCCGGACACGCCGGAAGCACCTGCTGAGCATGCCTGAGCCACCTGCTCGACTCGCAAGAAACACCTGCCGGACACGCCAAAATCACCTGCCGAGTACGCCAGAACCACTAGGCGGACACTCCGGAATCACAGGTCGGGCATGCCGGAACCACCTCTCAGACTTGCCAGAACCATGTTCCGGACACGCCGGTACCACCTGCCGAGTATGCCGGAACCACCTGATCCACTCCCGAGGACCACCTGCTGGACACGCCAAAATCACCTGCTGGCTACGCCAGAACCACTCGGCAGACACTCCGGAATGACCTGCCGGGCATGCCGGAACCACCTCTTAGAAATGCCAGAAGGACGTGTCGGACACGCCGGAAACACCTACCGGACAGACCGGAACCACCTGCCAGACATCCCGGAACCACTTGCCGAGCACGCCGGAGCCGCCTGCTCGATAGGCCGGAACCACCTGCCAGACAGGCCAAAATCCACAGCTGGCTATGAGAGAACCATCTGGCGGACAGTCCGGAATCACCTGCCGGGCATGCAGGAACCACCTCTCAGATGTAACGGAACCACGAGCCGGAAACGCTGGAACCACGTCCTGGACAGACTGGAACCCCCTGCCGAGCACTCCGGAACCACCTGCTCGACTCGCACGACCCACGTGCTGGACACGCCAAAATGAACTTTCGGCTACACCAGAACCACTTACCCGACACTCCAGAATCACCTGCCTGGCATGCCAGAACCACCTCTCACACGTTCCAGAAGCACATGCCGGACATGCCGGAACGACCGATCGGACAGGACGGAACCACCTGCTGGACAGGGGGGAACCACCGGCTCGACGCGCCGGAACCACCGCCGGACATGCAAAATCACCTACCGGCTACGCCAGAACCACTTGGCGAACACTCCGGAATCACCTGACGGGCATGCCAGAACCACCTCTCAGACATGCCAGAACCACGTGCCAATGACCCCGGAAGCACCTGCCGAGAACGCCGGAACCACCTGCTCGACTCGCCAGAACCACCTGCCGGACACGCCAAAATCACCTGCCGGCTACACCAGAACCACTCGGCAGAGACTCCGGAGCCACCTCCAGGACAGACCGGAATCACCTGCCGGACACGCCGGGACCACCTGCTTGACTCGCCAGAACCACCTGCCGGACACGCCAAAATCACCAGCCGGCTACTCCACACCCACTTGTCGGACACTCCAGAATCACCTGACGGGCATGTGGGAACCACCTCTCAGAGGTGCCACAACAACATGCTGGAGACTGCGGAAGCACCTGCTGAGAATGCCGGAAGTTCCTGATCCACTCCACAGAACCACCTGCTGGACACGCCAAAATCACCTGCTGGCTACGACACAACCAGTTTGTGAATGCTTCGGAATCAACTGCCGGGCTTGCTGGAAGCACCTGCCGGTCACGCCAATATCACCTGCCAGCTACGCCAGAACCGCTTGGCGGACACTCCGGAATCACCTGTCGGGCCTGCCAGAACCACATCTCAGACGTGCCAGAACCATGTGCCCGAGATGCCGGAACCACACCCTGAACAGACTGAAACCACCTGCCAGACCCGCCTGAACCACCTGCCGAGCACACTGGAACCACCTGCTCGACTCGCCGGAACCACCTACCTGACACGCAAAAACCACCGGCCGGGTATGCCAGAACCACTTGGTGGTCACTCCGGAATCATCTGCCAGACATGCCAGAAGCAGCTCTCAGACACACCAGAACAACCTGCCGGAGACACCAGAAGCACCTGCTGAGCATGCCTGAGCCACCTGCTCGACTCGCAAGAAACACCTGCCAGACACGCCAAAATCACCTGCCTGCTAAACCAGAAGCACTTGGCAGACAAGCCGGAATCACGTGAAGGGCATGCCGTCACAATCTCTCAGACGTGCCAGAACCTCGTGCCGGACACCCCAGAACACCCTGCCGGACAGACCGGAACCACCTGCCGGACATCCCGGAACCACCTGCCGAGCACGCCAGAGCCACCTGCTCCCCTTGCCGGAACCACCTGCCAGACAGGCCAAAATCAACAGCTGGCTGTGCGAGAACCACCTGGGGGACAGTCCGGAATCACCTGCCAGCCATGGCGGAACCACCTCTCAGACGTACCAGAACCACGTGCCGGACAATCTGGAAACACGTACTGGACAGACTGGAACCACCTGCCGGCCACGCCTGAACCACCTGACGAGCACGACAGAACCACCTGCCGGACACGCCAAAATCACCTGCGGGCTACTCCACAACCACTTGGCGGACTCTCCGGGATGACCTGCCGGGCATGCTGGAACCACCTCTCAGACGTGCCAGAACCATGTGGCAGAGAGTCCGGAATCACCTGTTGGGCATGTGGAACCACCTCTGAGACGTACAAGAACCACCTGCCGGACACGCCAAAATCACCTGCCGGCTACGCCAGAACCACTTGGCGGAGACTCTGGAATCACCTGCCGGGCATGCCAGCACAACCTCTCAGAAGTGCCAGAAGCACGTGCCGGACAGGCCGGAACCATCTCCCGGACAGACTGGAACTACAGGAAACACTCGCCGGAACCACCTGCTTGACTCACCGGTCCCACCTGCAGGACACACCAAAATCACCTGCCCGCTACACCAGAACCACGTGGGGCACAAGCCGGAATCACGTGAAGGGCATGCCGGCACAACCTCACAGACGTGCCAGAACCTCCTGCCGGACACCTCAGAACCACCTGCCAGACAGACTGCAACCACGTGCCGGACACGCGGGAAACACCGGCTCGACCCGCCGGAACCACTGCCAGACATGCAAAATCACCTGCCGGCTACACCAGAACCACATGGCAAACACTCCGGAATCACCTGCCGGGCATGCCGGAACCACCTCTCAGACATGCCAGAACCACGTGCCAATGACACCAGAAGCACCTGCCGAGCATGCCGGAACCACCTGCTCGACTCGCCAGAACCACCTGCCAGTCATGCAAAAATCACCTGCCGGCTTCGCCACAACCAGTTGGTGAAAACTTCCCCATCACCTGCCGGGCTTGCTGGAACCACCTGCCGGTCATGTCAAAATCACCTGCCAACTACGCCAGAACCACTTGTCGACACTGCGGAAACACCTGTCGGGCCGGCCAGAACTACATCTCAGACGTGCCAGAACCTTGTGCGTGTGATGCCGGAACCACACCCCGAACAGACGGAGACCACCTGCCAGACCCGCCTGAACCACCTGCCGAGCACGCCGGAGCCACCTGTTCGACTCACCGGATGCACCTGCCAGACAGGCCAAAATCAACAGCTGGCTATGCGAGAACCATCTGGCGGACAGTACGGAATCACCTGCCGGGCATGCAGGAACCACCTCTCAGATGTAACGGAACCACGAGCCGGACACGCTGGAACCACGTCCTGGACAGACTGGAACCACCTGCCGAGCACTCCGGAACCACCTGCTCGACTCGCACGACCCACGTGCTGGACACGCCAAAATGAACTTTCGGCTACACCAGAACCACTTACCCGACACTCCAGAATCACCTGCCTGGCATGCCAGAACCACCTCTCACACGTTCCAGAAGCACGTGCCGGACATGCCGGAACGACCTATCGGACAGAACGGAACCACCTGCCAGACACGCCGGAACCACCTGCTGAACACGCCACAGCCACCTGCTCGACTCGCCGGATCCACCGGCCGGACAGGCCAATATCAACTGCTGGCTATGCCAGAACCACCTGGGGGACAGTCCGGAATCACCTGCCAGCCATGGTGGAACCACCTCTCAGACGTACAAGAACCACGTGCCGGACAAGCTGGAAACACTTACTGGACAGACTGGAACCACCTGCCGGCCACGCCTGAACCACCTGCCGAGCACGATGGAACCACCTGCCGGACACGCCAAAATCACCTGCGGGGTACACCAGAACCACTTGGAGAACTCTCCGGGATGACCTGCCGGGCATGCTTGAACCACCTCACAGACGTACCAGAAGCACGTTGCTTACTCTCCAGCACCACCTGCCGGACAGACCGCAACCACCTGCCGGACACGCCAGAACCACCGGCTCGACCCGCCGGAACCACCGCCGGACATGCAAAATCACCTACCGGCTACGCCAGAACCACTTGGCGAACACTCCGGAATCACCTGACGGGCATGCCAGAACCACCTCTCAGACATGCCAGAACCACGTGCCAATGACCCCGGAAGCACCTGCCGAGAACGCCGGAACCACCTGCTCGACTCGCCAGAACCACCTGCCGGACACGCCAAAATCACCTGCCGGCTACACCAGAACCACTCGGCAGAGACTCCGGAGCCACCTCCAGGACAGACCGGAATCACCTGCCGGACACGCCGGGACCACCTGCTTGACTCGCCAGAACCACCTGCCGGACACGCCAAAATCACCAGCCGGCTACTCCACACCCACTTGTCGGACACTCCAGAATCACCTGACGGGCATGTGGGAACCACCTCTCAGAGGTGCCACAACAACATGCTGGAGACTGCGGAAGCACCTGCTGAGAATGCCGGAAGTTCCTGATCCACTCCACAGAACCACCTGCTGGACACGCCAAAATCACCTGCTGGCTACGACACAACCAGTTTGTGAATGCTTCGGAATCAACTGCCGGGCTTGCTGGAAGCACCTGCCGGTCACGCCAATATCACCTGCCAGCTACGCCAGAACCGCTTGGCGGACACTCCGGAATCACCTGTCGGGCCTGCCAGAACCACATCTCAGACGTGCCAGAACCATGTGCCCGAGATGCCGGAACCACACCCTGAACAGACTGAAACCACCTGCCAGACCCGCCTGAACCACCTGCCGAGCACACTGGAACCACCTGCTCGACTCGCCGGAACCACCTACCTGACACGCAAAAACCACCGGCCGGGTATGCCAGAACCACTTGGTGGTCACTCCGGAATCATCTGCCAGACATGCCAGAAGCAGCTCTCAGACACACCAGAACAACCTGCCGGAGACACCAGAAGCACCTGCTGAGCATGCCTGAGCCACCTGCTCGACTCGCAAGAAACACCTGCCAGACACGCCAAAATCACCTGCCTGCTAAACCAGAAGCACTTGGCAGACAAGCCGGAATCACGTGAAGGGCATGCCGTCACAATCTCTCAGACGTGCCAGAACCTCGTGCCGGACACCCCAGAACACCCTGCCGGACAGACCGGAACCACCTGCCGGACACGCCGGAACCACCGGCGCGACTCGCCGCAACCACCCCCGGACATGCAAAACCACCTGCCGGATACGCCAGAAACACTTGGCGAACACACCGGAATCACCTGCCGGGCATGTCGGAAGCACCTCTCAGACATGTCAGAACCACGTGCCAAGGACACCGGAAGCACCTGCCGAGCACGCCGGAACCACCTGCTCGACTCGCCAGAACCACCTGCCGCACACGCCAAAATCACCTGCCAGGTATGCCAGAACCACTTTGTGGACACTCCGAAATCATCTGCCGGACATGCCAGAACCAGCTCTCAGACACACCAGAACCACATGCCGGACACGCCGGAAACACCTACCGGACAGACCGGAACCACCTGCCAGACATCCCGGAACCACCTGCCGAGCACACCGGAGCCGCCTGCTCGATAGGCCGGAACCACCTGCCAGACAGGCCAAAATCAACAGCTGGCTATGCTAGAACCACCTGGCGGACAGTCCAAAATCACCTGCCTGGCATGCAGGAACCACCTCTCAGACGTAACAGAACCACGTTCCGGACACGCTGGAACCACATCCTGGACAGACTGGAACCACCTGCCGAGCTCGCCGGAACCACCTGCTCGACTGGCAGGACAATCGTGCCGGACACGCCAAAAGGAACTGCCGGCTACACCAGAACCACTTAACCGACACTCCAGAATCACCTGCCTGGCATGCCAGAACCACCTCTCAGACGTGCCAGAAGCACGTGCCGGACATGCCGGAACGACCTACGGGACAGACCGGAACCACCTGCCTGAAATGCCGGAACCACCTGCCGAGCACGCCAGAGCCACCTGCTCCCCTTGCCGGAACCACCTGCCAGACAGGCCAAAATCAACAGCTGGCTGTGCGAGAACCACCTGGGGGACAGTCCGGAATCACCTGCCAGCCATGGCGGAACCACCTCTCAGACGTACCAGAACCACGTGCCGGACAATCTGGAAACACGTACTGGACAGACTGGAACCACCTGCCGGCCACGCCTGAACCACCTGACGAGCACGACAGAACCACCTGCCGGACACGCCAAAATCACCTGCGGGCTACTCCACAACCACTTGGCGGACTCTCCGGGATGACCTGCCGGGCATGCTGGAACCACCTCTCAGACGTGCCAGAACCATGTGGCAGAGAGTCCGGAATCACCTGTTGGGCATGTGGAACCACCTCTGAGACGTACAAGAACCACCTGCCGGACACGCCAAAATCACCTGCCGGCTACGCCAGAACCACTTGGCGGAGACTCTGGAATCACCTGCCGGGCATGCCAGCACAACCTCTCAGAAGTGCCAGAAGCACGTGCCGGACAGGCCGGAACCATCTCCCGGACAGACTGGAACTACAGGAAACACTCGCCGGAACCACCTGCTTGACTCACCGGTCCCACCTGCAGGACACACCAAAATCACCTGCCCGCTACACCAGAACCACGTGGGGCACAAGCCGGAATCACGTGAAGGGCATGCCGGCACAACCTCACAGACGTGCCAGAACCTCCTGCCGGACACCTCAGAACCACCTGCCAGACAGACTGCAACCACGTGCCGGACACGCGGGAAACACCGGCTCGACCCGCCGGAACCACTGCCAGACATGCAAAATCACCTGCCGGCTACACCAGAACCACATGGCAAACACTCCGGAATCACCTGCCGGGCATGCCGGAACCACCTCTCAGACATGCCAGAACCACGTGCCAATGACACCAGAAGCACCTGCCGAGCATGCCGGAACCACCTGCTCGACTCGCCAGAACCACCTGCCAGTCATGCAAAAATCACCTGCCGGCTTCGCCACAACCAGTTGGTGAAAACTTCCCCATCACCTGCCGGGCTTGCTGGAACCACCTGCCGGTCATGTCAAAATCACCTGCCAACTACGCCAGAACCACTTGTCGACACTGCGGAAACACCTGTCGGGCCGGCCAGAACTACATCTCAGACGTGCCAGAACCTTGTGCGTGTGATGCCGGAACCACACCCCGAACAGACGGAGACCACCTGCCAGACCCGCCTGAACCACCTGCCGAGCACGCCGGAGCCACCTGTTCGACTCACCGGATGCACCTGCCAGACAGGCCAAAATCAACAGCTGGCTATGCGAGAACCATCTGGCGGACAGTCCGGAATCACCTGCCGGGCATGCAGGAACCACCTCTCAGATGTAACGGAACCACGAGCCGGACACGCTGGAACCACGTCCTGGACAGACTGGAACCACCTGCCGAGCACTCCGGAACCACCTGCTCGACTCGCACGACCCACGTGCTGGACACGCCAAAATGAACTTTCGGCTACACCAGAACCACTTACCCGACACTCCAGAATCACCTGCCTGGCATGCCAGAACCACCTCTCACACGTTCCAGAAGCACGTGCCGGACATGCCGGAACGACCTATCGGACAGAACGGAACCACCTGCCAGACACGCCGGAACCACCTGCTGAACACGCCACAGCCACCTGCTCGACTCGCCGGATCCACCGGCCGGACAGGCCAATATCAACTGCTGGCTATGCCAGAACCACCTGGGGGACAGTCCGGAATCACCTGCCAGCCATGGTGGAACCACCTCTCAGACGTACAAGAACCACGTGCCGGACAAGCTGGAAACACTTACTGGACAGACTGGAACCACCTGCCGGCCACGCCTGAACCACCTGCCGAGCACGATGGAACCACCTGCCGGACACGCCAAAATCACCTGCGGGGTACACCAGAACCACTTGGAGAACTCTCCGGGATGACCTGCCGGGCATGCTTGAACCACCTCACAGACGTACCAGAAGCACGTTGCTTACTCTCCAGCACCACCTGCCGGACAGACCGCAACCACCTGCCGGACACGCCAGAACCACCGGCTCGACCCGCCGGAACCACCGCCGGACATGCAAAATCACCTGCCGGCTACGCCAGAACCACTTGGCGAACACTCCGGAATCACCTGCCGGGCATGCCGGAACCACCTCTCAGACATGCCAGAACCACGTGCCAATGACCCCGGAAGCACCTGCCGAGCACGCCGGAACCACCTGCTCGACTCGCCAGAACCACCTGCCGGACACGCCAAAATCACCTGCCGGCTACGCCACAACCACTCGGCAGGCACTCCGGTATCAGCTGCCGAGCATGCCGGAACCACCTCTCAGAGGTGCCAGAACCACATGCCGGAGAGACTGGAAGCAACTGCCGAACTCGCCGGAAACACCTGCTGGACATGCCGGAACCACCTGCCTGACAGTCCAAAATCATATGCCGGCTATGCCAAAACCACTTGGTGGACACTGCAGAATCACCTGTAGGGCATGCCGGAACCACGTCATGGACAGACTGCAAACACCTGCCGGACACGCCAGAACCACCTTCTCGACTCGCCAGAACCACCTGCCGGACACGCCAAAATCACCTGCCGGCTACGCCACAACCAGTTGGTGAACACTTCGGAATCACCTGCCACGCTTGCCGGAACCACCTGCCAGTCATGCCAAAATCACCTGCCGGCTACGCCAGAACCACTCGGCAGAGACTCCGGAACCACCTCCAGGACAGACCGGAATCACCTGCCGGACACGCCGGAACCACCTGCTCGACTCGCCGGAACCACCTGCCGGACACGCAAAAATCACCTGCTGGCTACGCCAGAACCACTCGGCAGACACTCCGGAATAAGCTGCCGGGTATGCCGGAACCACCTCTTAGACATGCCAGAAGGACGTGTCGGACACGCCGGAAACACCTACCGGACAGACCGGAACCACCTGCAAGACATCCCGGAACCACTTGCCGAGCACGCCGGAGCCGCCTGCTCGATAGGCCGGAACCACCTGCCAGACAGGCCAAAATCAACAGCTGGCTATGCTAGAACCACCTGGCGGACAGTCCAAAATCACCTGCCTGGCATGCAGGAACCACCTCTCAGACGTAACAGAACCACGTTCCGGACACACTGGAACCATATCCTGGACAGACTGGAACCACCTGCCGAGCTCGACGGAACCACCTGCTCGACTGGCCGGACAATAGTGTAGGACACGCCAAAAGGAACTGCCGGCTACACCAGAACCACTTAACCGACACTCCAGAATCACCTGCCTGGCATGCCAGAACCACCTCTCAGACGTGCCAGAATCACGTGCCGAACATGCCGGGACGACCTACGGGACAGACCGGAACCACCTGCCTGACATGCCGGAACCACCTGCCGAGGACGCCAGAGCCACCTGCTCCCCTTGCCGGAACCACCTGCCAGACAGGCCAAAATCAACAGCTGGCTGTGCGAGAACCACCTGGGGGACAGTCCGGAATCACCTGCCAGCCATGGCGAAACCACCTCTCAGACGTACCAGAATCACGTGCCGGACAATCTGGAAACACGTACTGGACAGACTGGAACCACCTGCCGGCCAAGCCTGAACCACCTGCCGAGCACGACGGAACCACCTGCCGGACACGCCAAAATCACCTGCCGGCTATGCCAGAACCACTCGGCAGAGACTCCGGAACCACCTCCAGGACAGACCGGAATCACCTGCCGGACACGCCGGGACCACCTGCTTGACTCGCCAGAACCACCTGCCGGACACGCCAAAATCACCTGCCGGCTACGCCACAACCAGTTGGTGAACACTTCAGAATCACCTGCCGCGCTTGCCGGAACCACCTGCCGGTCACGCCAAAATCACCAGCCGGCTACGCCAGAACCACTCGGCAGAGACTCCGGAACCACCTCCAGGACAGACCGGAATCACCTGCCAGACACGCCAAAATCACCAGCCGGCTACGCCAGAACCACTCGGCAGAGACTCCGGAACCACCTCCAGGACAGACCGGAATCACCTGCCAGACACGCCGGAACCACCTGCTCGACTCGCCAGAACCACCTGCCGGACACGCCAAAATCACCTGCCGGCTACGCCAGAAACACTCGGCAGAGACTCCGGAACCACCTCCAGGACAGACCGGAATCACCTGCCGGACACGCCGGGACCACCTGCTTGACTCGCCAGAACCACCTGCCGGACACGCCAAAATCACCTGCCGGCTACTCCACAACCACGTGTCGGACACTCCAGAATCACCTGCCGGGCATGTTGGAACCACCTCTCAGAGGTGCCACAACAACATGCTGGAGACTGCGGAAGCACCTGCTGAGAATGCCGGAAGTTCCTGATCCACTCCACAGAACCACCTGCTGGACACGCCAAAATCACCTGCCGGCTACGCCACAACCAGTTGGTGAACACTTCGGAATCAACTGCCGGGCTTGCTGGAAGCACCTGCAGGTCACGCAAATATCACCTGCCAGCTACGCCAGAACCGCTTGGCGGACACTCCGGAAACACCTGTCGGGCCTGCCAGAACCACATCTCAGACGTGCCAGAACCATGTGCCCGAGATGCCGGAACCACACCCCGAACAGACTGAAACCACCTGCCAGACCCGCCTGAACCACCTGCCGAGCACACTGGAACCACCTGCTCGACTCGCCGGAACCACCTACCTGACACGCAAAAACCACCGGCCGGGTATGCCAGAACCACTTGGTGGTCACTCCGGAATCATCTGCCAGACATGCCAGAAGCAGCTCTCAGACACACCAGAACAACCTGCCGGAGACGCCAGAAGCACCTGCTGAGCATGCCTGAGCCACCTGCTCGACTCGCAACAAACACCTGCCAGACACGCCAAAATCACCTGCCTGCTACACCAGAAGCACTTGGCAGACAAGCCTGAATCACGTGAAGGGCATGCCGTCACAATCTCTCAGACGTGCCAGAACCTCGTGCCGGACACCCCAGAACACCCTGCCGGACAGACCGGAACCACCTGCCGGACACGCCGGAACCACCGGCGCGACTCGCCGGAACCACCCCCGGACATGCAAAATCACCTGCCGGCTACGCCAGAAACACTTGGCGAACACACCGGAATCACCTGCCGGGAAGTCGGAAGCACCTCTCAGACATGTCAGAACCACGTGCCAATGACCCCGGAAGCACCTGCCGAGCACGCCGGAACCACCTGCTCGACTCGGCAGAACCACCTGCCGCACACGCCAAAATCAACTGCCAGGTATGCCAGAACCACTTTGTGGACACTCCGAAATCATCTGCCGGACATGCCAGAACCAGCTCTCAGACACACCAGAACCACATGCCGGACACGCCGGAAGCACCTGCTGAGCATGCCTGAGCCACCTGCTCGACTCGCAAGAAACAACTGCCGGACACGCCAAAATCACCTGCCGAGTACGCCAGAACCACTTGGCGGACACTCCGGAATCACAGGTCTGGCATTCCGGAACCACCTCTGAGACTTGCCAGAACCATGTTCCGGACACGCCGGTACCACCTGCCGAGTATGCCGGAACCACCTGATCCACTCCCGAGGACCACCTGCTGGACATGCCAAAATCACCTGCTGGCTACGCCAGAACCACTCGGCAGACACTCCGGAATAACCTGCCGGGCATGCCGGAACCACCTCTTAGACATGCCAGAAGGACGTGTCGGACACGCCGGAAACACCTACCAGACAGACCGGAACCACATGCCAGACATCCCGGAACCACTTGCCGAGCACGCCGGAGCCGCCTGCTCGATAGGCCGGAACCACCTGCCAGACAGGCCATAATCAACAGCTGGCTATGCTAGAAGCACCTGGCGGACAGTCCAAAATCACCTGCCTGGCATGCAGGAACCACCTCTCAGACGTAACAGAACCACGTTCCGGACACGCTGGAACCACATCCTGGACAGACTGGAACCACCTGCCGAGCTCACCGGAACCACCTGCTCGACTGGCAGGACAATCGTGCCGGACACGCCAAAAGGAACTGCCGGCTACACCAGAACCACTTAACCGACACTCCAGAATCACCTGCCTGGCATGCCAGAACCACCTCTCAGACGTGCCAGAAGCACGTGCCGGACATGCGGGAACGACCTACGGGACAGACCGGAACCACCTGCCTGACATGCCGGAACCACCTGCCGAGCACGCCAGAGCCACCTGCTCCCCTTGCCGGAACCACCTGCCAGACAGGCCAAAACCAACTGCTGGCTATGCGAGAACCACCTGGGGGACAGTCCGGAATCACCTGCCAGCCATGGCGGAACCACCTCTCAGACGTACCAGAACCACGTGCCGGACAAGCTGGAAACACGTACTGGACAGACTGGAACCACCTGCCGGCCACGCCTGAACCACCTGCCGAGCACGACGGAACCACCTGCCGGACACGCCAAAATCACCTGCGGGCTACTCCACAACCACTTGGAGGACTCTCTGGGATGACCTGCCGGGCATGCTGGAACCACCTCTCAGACGCGCCAGAACCATGTGGCAGAGAGTCCGGAATCACCTGTTGGGCATGTGGAACCACCTCTGAGACGTACCAGAACCACCTGCCGGACACGCCAAAATCACCTGCCGGCTACGCCAGAACCACTTGGCGGACACTCCGGAATCACCTGCCGGGCATGCCAGCACAACCTCTCAGAAGTGCCAGAAGCACGTGCATGACAGGCCGGAACCATCTCCCGGACAGACTGGAACCACAGGAAACACTCGCCGGAACCAGCTGCTTTACTCACCGGTCCCACCTGCAGGACACATCAAAATCACCTGCCCGCTACACCAGAACCACTTGGGGCACAAGCCGGAATCACGTGAAGGGCATGCCGGCACAACCTCACAGACGTGCCAGAACCTCCTGCCGGACACCTCAGAACCACCTGCCAGACAGACTGCAACCACCTGCCGGACACGCGGGAACCACCGGCTCGACCCGCCGGAACCACTGCCAGACATGCAAAATCACCTGCCGGCTACACCAGAACCACTTGGCAAACACTCCGGAATCACCTGCCGGGCATGCCGGAACCACCTCTCAGACATGCCAGAACCACGTGCCAATGACACCAGAAGCACCTGCCGAGCATGCCGGAACCACCTGCTCGACTCGCCAGAACCACCTGCCAGTCATGCAAAAATCACCTGCCGGCTTCGCCACAACCAGTTGGTGAACACTTCCCCATCACCTGCCGGGCTTGCCGGAACCACCTGCCGGTCATGTCAAAATCACCTGCCAACTACGCCAGAACCACTTGTCGACACTGCGGAAACACCTGTCGGGCCGGCCAGAACTACATCTCAGACGTGCCAGAACCTTGTGCGTGTGATGCCGGAACCACACCCCGAACAGACGGAGACCACCTGCCAGACCCGCCTGAACCACCTGCCGAGCACGCCGGAGCCACCTGTTCGACTCACCGGAAGCACCTGCCAGACAGGCCAAAATCAACAGCTGGCTATGCGAGAACCATCTGGCGGACAGTCCGGAATCACCTGCCGGGCATGCAGGAACCACCTCTCAGATGTAACGGAACCACGAGCCGGACACGCTGGAACCACGTCCTGGACAGACTGGAACCACCTGCCGAGCACTCCGGAACCACCTGCTCGACTCGCACGACCCACGTGCTGGACACGCCAAAATGAACTTTCGGCTACACCAGAACCACTTACCCGACACTCCAGAATCACCTGCCTGGCATGCCAGAACCACCTCTCACACGTTCCAGAAACACGTGCCGGACATGCCGGAACGACCTATCGGACAGAATGGAACCACCTGCCAGACACGCCGGAACCACCTGCTGAACCCGCCACAGCCACCTGCTCGACTCGCCGGATCCACCGGCCGGACAGGCCAAGATCAACTGCTGGCTATGCCAGAACCACCTGGGGGACAGTCCGGAATCACCTGCCAGCCATGGCGGAACCACCTCTCACACGTACAAGAACCACGTGCCGGACAAGCTGGAAACACTTACTGGACAGACTGGAACCACCTGCCGGCCACGCCTGAACCACCTGCCGAGCACGATGGAACCACCTGACGGACACGCCAAAATCACCTGCGGGGTACACCAGAACCACTTGGAGAACTCTCCGGGATGACCTGCCGGGCATGCTGGAACCACCTCTCAGACGTACCAGAAGCACGTGGCGGACACCCCAGCACCACCTGCCGGACAGACCGCAACCACCTGCCGGACAGGCCGGAACCACCGGCTCGACCCGCCGGAACCACCGCCGGACATGCAAAATCACCTGCCGGCTACGCCAGAACCACTTGGCGAACACTCCGGAATCACCTGCCGGGCATGCCGGAACCACCTCTCAGACATGCCACAACCATGTGCCAATGACCCCAGAAGCACCTGCCGAGCACGCCGGAACCACCTGCTCGACTCGCCAGAACCACCAGCCGGACACGCCAATGTCACCTGCCGGCTACGCCACAACCACTCGGCAGACACTCTGGTATCAGCTGCCGGGCATGCCGGAACCACCTCTCAGAGGTGCCGGAACCACATGCCGGAGAGACTGGAAGCAACTGCCGAACTCGCCGGAAACACCTGCTGGACATGCCGGAACCACCTGCCTGACAGTCCAAAATCATATGCCGGCTATGCCAAAACCACTTGGTGGACACTCCAGAATCACCTGGAGGGCATGCCGGAACCACGTCATGGACAGACTGCAAACACCTGCCGGACACGCCAGAACCACCTGCCGGACACGCCAAAATCACCTGCCGGCTACGCCACAACCAGTTGGTGAACACTTCGGAATCACCTGCTGCGCTTGCCGGAACCACCTGCCGGTCACGCCAAAATCACCTGCCGGCTACGCCAGAACCACTCGGCAGAGACTCCGGAACCACCTCCAGGACAGACCGGAATCACCTGCCGAGCACGCCGGAACCACCTGCTCGACTCGCCAGAACCGCCTGCCGCACACGCCAAAATCACCTGCGGGGTACGCCAGAACCACCTGGCGGACACTCCGAAACCACCTGTCGCGCATGCCGGAACCACCTCTCAGAAGTGCCTGAAGCACGTGCCGGACACGCCGGAATCACCTACCGGACAGACCGGAACCACCTGCTGAACACGCCACAGCCACCTGCTCGACTCGCCGGATCCACCTGCCGGACAGGCCAATATCAACTGCTGGCTATGCCAGAACCACCTGGGGGACGGTCCGGAATCCCCTGCCAGCCATGGCGGAACCACCTCTCAGACGTACCAGAACCACCTGCCAGAGAAGCTGGAAACACGTCCTGGACAGTCTGGAACCACCTGCCGGCCAAGCCTGAACCACCTGCCAAGCACAACGGAACAACCTGCCAGACACGCCAAAATCACCTGCGTGTTATGCCAGAACCACTTGGAGGACTCTCTGGGATGACCTGCCGGGCATGCCGGAACCACCTCTCAGACGTGCCAGAACCATGTGGCGGACAGTCCGGAATCACCTGTTGGGCATGCGCAACCACCTCTGAGACGTACGAGAACCACATGCCGTGCAGGCTGGAACCACCTACCGGACAGACCGGAATCACCCTTCGGGCATGCCGGAACCACCTGTCAGATGTGCCAGAAACACGTGCCGGAGACGCCGGAAGCCCCTGCCGAGCACGTCGCAACCACCTGCTCAAGTCGCCTGAACCACCTGCCGGACACGCCAAAATCACCTGCCCGCTAAGCCAGCACCACTTCGGGGACAAGCCGGAATCACGTGAGGGGCATGCCGGCACAGCCTCTCAGACTGAACCTCGTGCCGGACACCACAGAACCACCTGCCGGACAGACCGGAACCACCTGCCGGACACGCCGGAACCACCGGCTCGACCCGCCGGAACGACCGCTGGACATGCAAAATCACCTGCCGGCTACGCCGGAAACACTTGGCGAACACTCCGGAATCACCTGCCGGGCATGCCGGAACCACCTCTCAGATATGCCAGAACCACGTGCCATTGACCCCGGAAACACCTGCCGAGCACGCCGGAACCACCTGCTCGACTCGCCAGAACCACCTGCCGGACATGCAAAAATCACCTGCCGGCTACGCCACAACCAGTTGGGGAACACTCCGGAATCACCTGCCGGGCTTGCTGGAACCACCTGCCGGTCATGCCAAAATCACCTGCGAACTACGCCAGTACCACTTGGCGGACACTGTGGAAACACCTGTTGGGCCGGCTGGAACCACATCTCAGACGTGCCAGAACCATGTGCATGAGATGCTGGAGCCACACCCCGAACAGACGGAAAACACCTGCCAGACCCGTCTGAACAACCTGCCGAGCAAGCCGGAGCCACCTGCTCGACTCGCCGGAACCACCTACCTGACATGCCCAAATCACCAGCCGGGTATGCCAGAATCACTTGGCGGACACTCCGGAATCATCTGCCGGACATGCCGGAACCAGCTCTCAGACACACCAGAACCACGTGCCGGAGACGCCGGAAGCACCTGCCGAGCGTGCCGGAGCCACCTGCTCGACTCGCCAGAAACACCTGCCGGACACGCCAAAATCACCTGCCGGCTACGCCAGAACCACCTGGCGGAAACTCTGAAATCACCTGTCGCGCATGCCGGAACCACCTCTCAGACGTGCCGGAAGCACGTGCCGGACACGCCGGAATCACCTACCGGACAGACCGGAACCACCTGCCGAGCACGCCGGAGCCACCTGTTCGACTCGCTGGAACCACCTGCCGGACAGGCCAATATCAACTGCTGGCTATGCCAGAACCACCTGGGGGACGGTCCGGGATCACCTGCCAGCCATGGCGGAACCACCTCTCAGACGTACCAGAACCACCTGCCGGAGAAGCTGGAAACACGTCCTGGACAGCCTGGAACCACGTGACGGCCATGCCTGAACCACCTGCCGAGCACGGCGGAACCACCTGCCGGACACGCCAAAATCACCTGCGGCCTATGCCAGAACCACTTGGACGACTCTCCGAAATGACCTGCCGGGCATGTTGGAACCAACTCTCAGTCGTGCCAGAAGCACGTGGCGGACAGTCCGGAATCACCTGTTGGGCATACGCAACCACCTCTGAGACGTACCAGAACCACGTGCCGTGCACGCCGGAACCACCTACCGGAAAGACCGGAATCAACTTTTGGGCATGCCGGAACCACCAGTCAGATGTGCCAGAAACACGTGCCGGAGACGCTGGAAGCACCTGCCGAGCACGTCGCAACCACCTGCTCAACTCGCCTGAACCACCTGCCGGACACGCCAAAATCACCTGCCCGCTACACGAGCACCACTTCGGGGACAAGCCGGAATCACGTGAGGGGCATGCCGGCACACCCTCTCAGACTGAACCTCGTGCCGGACACCACAGAACCACGTGCCGCACAGACCGGAACCACCTGCCGGACACGCCGGAACCACCGTCTCGACCCGCCGGAACGACTGCTGGACATGCAAAATCACCTGCCGGCTACGCCGGCAACACTTGGCGAACACTCTGGAATCACCTGCTGGGCATGCCGGAACCACCTCTCAGATATGCCAGAACCACGTGCCAATGACCCCGGAAGCACCTGCCGAGCACGCCGGAACCACCTGCTCGACTCGCCAGAACCACCTGCCGGACACGCCGGAACCACCGGCTCGACCCGCCGGAACCACCGCCGGACATGCAAAATCACCTGCCGGCTACGCCAGAACCACTTGGCGAACACTCCGGAATCACCTGCCGGGCATGCCGGAACCACCTCTCAGACATGCCAGAACCACGTGCCAATGACCCCGGAAGCACCTGCCGAGCACGCCGGAGCCACCTGCTCGACTCACCAGAACCACCTGCCGGACACGCCAAAATCACCTGCCGGCTACGCCACAACCACTCGGCGGACACTCCGGTATCAGCTGCCGGGCATGCCGGAACCACCTCTCAGAGGTGCCAGAACCACATGCCGGAGAGACTGGAAGCAACTGCCGAGCTCGCCGGAAACACCTGCTGGACATGCCGGAACCACCTGCCTGACAGTCCAAAATCATATGCCGGCTATGCCAAAACCACTTGGTGGACACTCCAGAATCACCTGGAGGGCATGCCGGAACCACGTCATGGACAGACTGCAAACACCTGCCGGACACGCCGGAAGCACCTGCTCGACTCGCCAGAACCACCTGCCGGACACGCCAAAATCACCTGCCGGCTACGCCAGAACCACTCGGCAGAGACTCCGGAGCCACCTCCAGGACAGACCGGAATCACCTGCCGGACACGCCGGGACCACCTGCTTGACTCGCCAGAACCACCTGCCGCACACGCCAAAATCACCAGCCGGCTACTCCACAACCACTTGTCGGACACTCCAGAATCACCTGCCGGGCATGTTGGAACCACCTCTCAGAGGTGCCACAACAACATGCTGGAGACTGCGGAAGCACCTGCTGAGAATGCCGGAAGTTCCTGATCCACTCCACAGAACCACCTGCTGGACACGCCAAAATGACCTGCCGGCTACGCCACAACCAGTTGGTGAACACTTCGGAATCAACTGCCGGGCTTGCTGGAAGCACCTGCCGGTCACGCCAATAACACCTGCCAGCTACGCCAGAACCGCTTGGCGGACACTCCGGAAACACCTGTCGGGCCTGCCAGAACCACATCTCAGAGGTGCCAGAACCATGTGCCCGAGATGCCGGAACCACACCCCGAACAGACGGAAACCACCTGCCAGACGCGCCTGAACCACCTGCGGAGCACACTGGAACCACCTGCTCGACTCGCCGGAACCACCTACCTGACACGCAAAAACCACCGGCCAGGTATGCCAGAACCACTTGGTGGTCACTAGGGAATCATCTGCCAGACATGCCAGAAGCAGCTCTCAGACACACCAGAACAACCTGCCGGAGACGCCAGAAGCACCTGCTGAGCATGCCTGAGCCACCTGCTCGACTCGCAAGAAACACCTGCCAGACACGCCAAAATCACCTGCCTGCTACACCAGAAGCACCTGGCAGACAAGCCGGAATCACGTGAAGGGCATGCCGTCACAATCTCTCAGACGTGCCAGAACCTCGTGCCGGACACCCCAGAACACCCTGCCGGACAGACCGGAACCACCTGCCGGACACGCCGGAACCACCGGCGCGACTCGCCGGAACCACCCCCGGACATGCAAAATCACCTGCCGGCTACGCCAGAAACACTTGGCGAACACACCGGAATCACCTGCCGGGCATGTCGGAAGCACCTCTCAGACATGTCAGAACCACGTGCCAAGGACACCGGAAGCACCTGCCGAGCATGCCGGAACCACCTCTTAGACATGCCAGAAGGACGTGTCGGACACGCTGGAAACACCTACGGGACAGACCGGAACCACCTGCCAGACATCCCGGAAAGACCTGCCGAGCACACCGGAGCCGCCTGCTCGATAGGCCGGAACCACCTGCCAGACATGCCAAAATCAACAGCTGGCTATGCTAGAACCACCTGGCGGACAGTCCAAAATCACCTGCCTGGAGTGCAGGAACCACCTCTCAGACGTAACAGAACCACGTTCCGGACACGCTGGAACCACATCCTGGACAGACTGGAACCACCTGCCGAGCTCGCCGGAACCACCTGCTCGACTGGCAGGACAATCGTGCCGGACACGCCAAAACTAACTGCCGGCTACACCAGAACCACTTAACCGACACTCCAGAATCACCTGCCTGGCATGCCAGAACCACCTCTCAGACGTGCCAGAAGCACGTGCCGGACATGCCGGAACGACCTACGGGACAGACCGGAACCACCTGCCTGACATGCCGTAACCACCTGCTGAGCACGCCAGAGCCACCTGCTCCCCTTGCCGGAACCACCTGCCAGACAGGCCAAAATCAACACCTGGCTGTGCGAGAACCACCTGGGGGACAGTCCGGAATCACCTGCCAGCCATGGCGGAACCACCTCTCAGACGTACCAGAATCACGTGCCGGACAATCTGGAATCACGTACTGGACAGACTGGAACCACCTGCCGGCCACGCCTGAACCACCTGCCGAGCACGACGGAACCACCTGCCGGACACGCCAAAATCACCTGCGGGCTACTCCACAACCACTTGGAGGACTCTCCGGGATGACCTGCCGGGCATGCTGGAACCACCTCTCAGACGTGCCAGAACCATGTGACAGACAGTCCGGAATCACCTGTTGGGCATGTGGAACCACCTCTGAGACGTACCAGAACCACCTGCCGGACACGCCAAAATCACCTGCCGGCTACGCCAGAACCACTTGGCGGACACTCCAGAATCACCTGCCGGGCATGCCAGCACAACCTCTCAGAAGTGCCAGAAGCACGTGCCGGACAGGCCGGAACCATCTCCTGGACAGACTGGAACCACAGGAAACACTCGCCGGAACCACCTGCTTGACTCACCGGTCCCACCTGCAGGACACACCAAAATCACCTGCCCGCTACACCAGAACCACTTGGGGCCCAAGCCGGAATCACGTGAAGGGCATGCCGGCACAACCTCACAGACGTGCCAGAACCTCCTGCCGGACACCTCAGAACCACCTGCCAGACAGACTGCAACCACCTGCCAGACACGCGGGAACCACCGGCTCGACCCACCGGAACCACTGCCAGACATGCAAAATCACCTGCCGGCTACACCAGAAGCACTAGGCAAACACTCCGGAATCACCTGCCGGGCATGCCCGAACCACCTCTCAGACATGCCAGAACCACGTGCCAATGACACCAGAAGCACCTGCTGAGCATGCCGGAACCACCTGCTCGACTCGCCAGAAACACCTGCCAGTCACGCAAAAATCACCTGCCGGCTTCGCCACAACCAGTTGGTGAACACTTCTCCATCACCTGCCGGGCTTGCTGGAACCACCTGCCGGTCATGTCAAAATCACCTGCCAACTACGCCAGAGCCACTTGTCGACACTGCGGAAACACCTGTCGGGCCGGCCAGAACTACATCTCAGACGTGCCAGAACCTTGCGCGTGTGATGCCAGAACCACACCCCGAACAGACGGAGACCACCTGCCAGACCCGCCTGAACCACCTGCCGAGCACGCCGGAGCCACCTGTTCGACTCACCGGAAGCACCTGCCAGACAGGCCAAAATCAACAGCTGGCTATGCGAGAAGCATCTGGCGGACAGTCCAGAATCACCTGCCGGGCATGCAGGAACCACCTCTCAGATCTAATGGAACCACGAGCCGGACACGCTGGAACCACGTCCTGGACAGACTGGAACCACCTGTCGAGCACTCCGGAACCACCTGCTCGACTCGCACGACCCACGTGCTGGACACGCCAAAATGAACTTTCGGCTACACCAGAACCACTTACCCGACACTCCAGAATCACCTGCCTGGCATGCCAGAACCACCTCTCACACGTTCCAGAAGCACGTGCCGGACATGCCGGAACGACCTATCGGACAGAACGGAACCACCTGCCAGACACGCCGGAACCACCTGCTGAACACGTCACAGCCACCTGCTCGACTCGCCGGATCCACCGGCCGGACAGGCCAATATCAACTGCTGGCTATGCCAGAACCACCTGGGGGACAGTCCAGAATCACCTGCCAGCCATGGCGGAACCACCTCTCAGACGTACAAGAACCGCGTGCCGGACAAGCTGGAAACACTTACTGGACAGACTGGAACCACCTGCCGGCCACGCCTGAACCACCTGCCGAGCACGATGGAACCACCTGCCGGACACGCCAAAATCACCTGCGGGCTACACCAGAACCACTTGGAGAACTCTCCGGGATGACCTGCCGGGCATGCTGGAACCACCTCTCAGACGTACCAGAAGCACGTGGCGGACAACCCAGCACCTCCTGCCGTACCGACCGCAACCACCTGCCGGACAGGCCGGAACCAGCGGCTCGACCCGCCGGAACCACCGCCGGACATGCAAAATCACCTGCCGGCTACGCCAGAACCACTTGGCGAACACTCCGGAATCACCTGCCGGGCATGCCGGAACCACCTCTCAGACATGCCAGAACCACGTGCCAATGACCCCGGAAGCACCTGCCGAGCACGCCGGAACCACCTGCTCGACTCGCCAGAACCACCTGCCGGACACGCCAAAATCACCTGCCGGCTACGCCACAACCACTCGGCAGACACTCCGGTATCAGCTGCAGGGCATGCCGGAACCACCTCTCAGAGGTGCCAGAACCACATGCCGGAGAGACTGGAAGCAACTGCCGAACTCGCCGGAAACACCTGCTGGACATGCCGGAACCACCTGCCTGACAGTCCAAAATCATATGCCGGCTATGCCAAAACCACTTTGTGGACACTCCAGAATCACCTGGAGGGCATGCCGGAACCACGTCTTGGACAGACTGCAAACAACTGCCGGACACGCCGGAAGCACCTGCTCGACTCGCCAGAACCACCTGACGGACACGCCAAAATCACCTGCCGGCTACGCCAGAACCACTCGGCAGAGACTCCGGAGCCACCTCCAGGACAGACCGGAATCACCTGCCGGACACGCCGGGACCACCTGCTTGACTCGCCAGAACCACCTGCCGGACACGCCAAAATCACCAGCCGGCTACTCCACAACCACTTGTCGGACACTCCAGAATCACCTGCCGGGCATGTGGGAACCACCTCTCAGAGGTGCCACAACAACATGCTGGAGACTGCGGAAGCACCTGCTGAGAATGCCGGAAGTTCCTGATCCACTCCGCAGAACCACCTGCTGGACACGCCAAAATGACCTGCCGGCTACGCCACAACCAGTTGGTGAACACTTCGGAATCAACTGCCGGGCTTGCTGGAAGCACCTGCCGGTCACGCCAATATCACCTGCCAGCTACGCCAGAACCGCTTGGCGGACACTCCGGAAACACCTGTCGGGCCTGCCAGAACCACATCTCAGACGTGCCAGAACCATGTGCCCGAGATGCCGGAACCACACCCCGAACAGACTGAAACCACCTGCCAGACCCGCCTGAACCACCTGCCGAGCACACTGGAACCACCTGCTCGACTCGCCGGAACCACCTACCTGACACGCAAAAACCACCGGCCGGGTATGCCAGAACCACTTGGTGGTCACTCCGGAATCATCTGCCAGACATGCCAGAAGCAGCTCTCAGACACACCAGAACAACCTGCCGGAGACGCCAGAAGCACCTGCTGAGCATGCCTGAGCCACCTGCTCGACTCGCAAGAAACACCTGCCAGACACGCCAAAATCACGTGCCTGCTACACCAGAAGCACTTGGCAGACAAGCCGGAATCACGTGAAGGGCATGCCGTCACAATCTCTCAGACGTGCCAGAACCTCGTGCCGGACACCCCAGAACACCCTGCCGGACAGACCGGAACCACCTGCCGGACACGCCGGAACCACCGGCGCGACTCGCCGCAGCCACCCCCGGACATGCAAAATCACCTGCCGGCTACGCCAGAAACACTTGGCGAACACACCGGAATCACCTGCCGGGCATGTCGGAAGCACCTCTCAGACATGTCTGAACCACGTGCCAAGGACACCGGAAGGACCTGCCGAGCACGCCGGAACCACCTGCTCGACTCGCCAGAACCACCTGCCAGTCACGCAAAAATCACCTGCCGGCTTCTCCACAACCAGTTGGTGAACACTTCTCCATCACCTGCCGGGCTTGCTGGAACCACCTGCCGGTCATGTCAAAATCACCTGCCAACTACGCCAGAGCCACTTGTCGACACTGCGGAAACACCTGTCGGGCCGGCCAGAACTACATCTCAGACGTGCCAGAACCTTGCGCGTGTGATGCCAGAACCACACCCCGAACAGACGGAGACCACCTGCCAGACCCGCCTGAACCACCTGCCGAGCACGCCGGAGCCACCTGTTCGACTCACCGGAAGCACCTGCCAGACAGGCCAAAATCAACAGCTGGCTATGCGAGAAGCATCTGGCGGACAGTCTGGAATCACCTGCCGGGCATGCAGGAACCACCTCTCAGATGTAACGGAACCACGAGCCGGACACGCTGGAACCACGTCCTGGACAGACTGGAACCACCTGTCGAGCACTCCGGAACCACCTGCTCGACTCGCACGACCCACGTGCTGGACACGCCAAAATGAACTTTCGGCTACACCAGAACCACTTACCCGACACTCCAGAATCACCTGCCTGGCATGCCAGAACCACCTCTCACACGTTCCAGAAGCACGTGCCGGACATGCCGGAACGACCTATCGGACAGAACGGAACCACCTGCCAGACACGCCGGAACCACCTGCTGAACACGTCACAGCCACCTGCTCGACTCGCCGGATCCACCGGCTGGACAGGCCAATATCAACTGCTGGCTATGCCAGAACCACCTGGGGGACAGTCCAGAATCACCTGCCAGCCATGGCGGAACCACCTCTCAGACGTACAAGAACCGCGTGCCGGACAAGCTGGAAACACTTACTGGACAGACTGGAACCACCTGCCGGCCACGCCTGAACCACCTGCCGAGCACGATGGAACCACCTGCCGGACACGCCAAAATCACCTGCGGGCTACACCAGAACCACTTGGAGAACTCTCCGGGATGACCTGCCGGGCATGCTGGAACCACCTCTCAGACGTACCAGAAGCACGTGGCGGACAACCCAGCACCTCCTGCCGTACCGACCGCAACCACCTGCCGGACAGGCCGGAACCAGCGGCTCGACCCGCCGGAACCACCGCCGGACATGCAAAATCACCTGCCGGCTACGCCAGAACCACTTGGCGAACACTCTGGAATCACCTGCCGGGCATGCCGGAACCACCTCTCAGACATGCCAGAACCACGTGCCAATGACCCCGGAAGCACCTGCCGAGCACGCCAGAACCACCTGCTCGACTCGCCAGAACCACCTGCCGTAAACGCCAAAATCACCTGCCGGCTACGCCACAACCACTCGGCAGACACTCCGGTATCAGCTGCAGGGCATGCCGGAACCACCTCTCAGAGGTGCCAGAACCACATGCCGGAGAGACTGGAAGCAACTGCCGAACTCGCCGGAAACACCTGCTGGACATGCCGGAACCACCTGCCTGACAGTCCAAAATCATATGCCGGCTATGCCAAAACCACTTGGTGGACACTCCAGAATCACCGGGAGGGCATGCCGGAACCACGTCATGGACAGACTGCAAACACCTGCCGGACACGCCGGAAGCACCTGCTCGACTCGCCAGAACCACCTGCCGGACACGCCAAAATCACCTGCCGGCTACGCCAGAACCACTCGGCAGAGACTCCGGAGCCACCTCCAGGACAGACCGGAATCACCTGCCGGACACGCCGGGACCACCTGCTTGACTCGCCAGAACCACCTGCCGGACACGCCAAAATCACCAGCCGGCTACTCCACAACCACTTGTCGGACACTCCAGAATCACCTGCCGGGCATGTTGGAACCACCTCTCAGAGGTGCCACAACAACATGCTGGAGACTGCGGAAGCACCTGCTGAGAATGCCGGAAGTTCCTGATCCACTCCACAGAACCACCTGCTGGACACGCCAAAATGACCTGCCGGCTACGCCACAACCAGTTGGTGAACACTTCGGAATCAACTGCCGGGCTTGCTGGAAGCACCTGCCGGTCACGCCAATAACACCTGCCAGCTACGCCAGAACCGCTTGGCGGACACTCCGGAAACACCTGTCGGGCCTGCCAGAACCACATCTCAGACGTGCCAGAACCATGTGCCCGAGATGCCGGAACCACACCCCGAACAGACGGAAACCACCTGCCAGACGCGCCTGAACCACCTGCGGAGCACACTGGAACCACCTGCTCGACTCGCCGGAACCACCTACCTGACACGCAAAAACCACCGGCCGGGTATGCCAGAACCACTTGGTGGTCACTCCGGAATCATCTGCCAGACATGCCAGAAGCAGCTCTCAGACACACCAGAACAACCTGCCGGAGACGCCAGAAGCACCTGCTGAGCATGCCTGAGCCACCTGATCGACTCGCAAGAAACACCTGCCAGACACGCCAAAATCACCTGCCTGCTACACCAGAAGCACCTGGCAGACAAGCCGGAATCACGTGAAGGGCATGCCGTCACAATCTCTCAGACGTGCCAGAACCTCGTGCCGGACACCCCAGAACACCCTGCCGGACAGACCGGAACCACCTGCCGGACACGCCGGAACCACCGGCGCGACTCGCCGCAACCACCCCCGGACATGCAAAATCACCTGCCGGCTACGCCAGAAACACTTGGCGAACACACCGGAATCACCTGCCGGGCATGTCGGAAGCACCTCTCAGACATGTCAGAACCACGTGCCAAGGACACCGGAAGCACCTGCCGAGCACGCCGGAACCACCTGCTCGACTCGCCAGAACCACCTGCCGCACACGCCAAAATCACCTGCCAGGTATGCCAGAACCACTTTGTGGACACTCCGAAATCATCTGCCGGACATGCCAGAACCAGCTCTCAGACACACCAGAACCACATGCCGGACACGCCGGAAGCACCTGCTGAGCATGCCTGAGCCACCTGCTCGACTCGCAAGAAACACCTGCCGGACACGCCAAAATCACCTGCCGAGTACGCCAGAACCACTTGGCGGACACTCCGGAATCACAGGTCGGGCATGCCGGAACCACCTCTCAGACTTGCCAGAACCATGTTCCGGACACGCCGGTACCACCTGCCGAGTATGCCGGAACCACCTGATCCACTCCCGAGGACCACCTGCTGGACACGCCAAAATCACCTGCTGGCTACGCCAGAACCACTCGGCAGACACTCCGGAATAACCTGCCGGGCATGCCGGAACCACCTCTTAGACATGCCAGAAGGACGTGTCGGACACGCTGGAAACACCTACGGGACAGACCGGAACCACCTGCCAGACATCCCGGAAAGACCTGCCGAGCACACCGGAGCCGCCTGCTCGATAGGCCGGAACCACCTGCCAGACATGCCAAAATCAACAGCTGGCTATGCTAGAACCACCTGGCGGACAGTCCAAAATCACCTGCCTGGAGTGCAGGAACCACCTCTCAGACGTAACAGAACCACGTTCCGGACACGCTGGAACCACATCCTGGACAGACTGGAACCACCTGCCGAGCTCGCCGGAACCACCTGCTTGACTGGCAGGACAATCGTGCCGGACACGCCAAAAGGAACTGCCGGCTACACCAGAACCACTTAACCGACACTCCAGAATCACCTGCCTGGCATGCCAGAACCACCTCTCAGACGTGCCAGAAGCACGTGCCGGACATGCCGGAACGACCTACGGGACAGACCGGAACCACCTGCCTGACATGCCGGAACCACCTGCCGAGCACGCCAGAGCCACCTGCTCCCCTTGCCGGAACCACCTGCCAGACAGGCCAAAATCAACAGCTGGCTGTGCGAGAACCACCTGGGGGACAGTCCGGAATCACCTGCCAGCCATGGCGGAACCACTTCTCAGACGTACCAGAATCACGTGCCGGACAATCTGGAATCACGTACTGGACAGACTGGAACCACCTGCCGGCCACGCCTGAACCACCTGCCGAGCACGACGGAACCACCTGCCGGACACGCCAAAATCACCTGCGGGCTACTCCACAACCACTTGGAGGACTCTCCGGGATGACCTGCCGGGCATGCTGGAACCACCTCTCAGACATGCCAGAACCATGTGCCAGACAGTCCGGAATCACCTGTTGGGCATGTGGAACCACCTCTGAGACGTACCAGAACCACCTGCCAGACACGCCAAAATCACCTGCCGGCTACGCCAGAACCACTTGGCGGACACTCCAGAATCACCTGCCGGGCATGCCAGCACAACCTCTCAGAAGTGCCAGAAGCACGTGCCGGACAGGCCGGAACCATCTCCCGGACAGACTGGAACCACAGGAAACACTCGCCGGAACCACCTGCTTGACTCACCGGTCCCACCTGCAGGACACACCAAAATCACCTGCCCGCTACACCAGAACCACTTGGGGCCCAAGCCGGAATCACGTGAAGGGCATGCCGGCACAACCTCACAGACGTGCCAGAACCTCCTGCCGGACACCTCAGAACCACCTGCCAGACAGACTGCAACCACCTGCCAGACACGCGGGAACCACCGGCTCGACCCACCGGAACCACTGCCAGACATGCAAAATCACCTGCCGGCTACACCAGAAGCACTTGGCAAACACTCCGGAATCACCTGCCGGTCATGCCCGAACCACCTCTCAGACATGCCAGAACCACGTGCCAATGACACCAGAAGCACCTGCCGAGCATGCCGGAACCACCTGCTCGACTCGCCAGAAACACCTGCCAGTCACGCAAAAATCACCTGCCGGCTTCTCCACAACCAGTTGGTGAACACTTCTCCATCACCTGCCGGGCTTGCTGGAACCACCTGCCGGTCATGTCAAAATCACCTGCCAACTACGCCAGAGCCACTTGTCGACACTGCGGAAACACCTGTCGGGCCGGCCAGAACTACATCTCAGACGTGCCAGAACCTTGCGCGTGTGATGCCAGAACCACACCCCGAACAGACGGAGACCACCTGCCAGACCCGCCTGAACCACCTGCCGAGCACGCCGGAGCCACCTGTTCGACTCACCGGAAGCACCTGCCAGACAGGCCAAAATCAACAGCTGGCTATGCGAGAAGCATCTGGCGGACAGTCTGGAATCACCTGCCGGGCATGCAGGAACCACCTCTCAGATCTAACGGAACCACGAGCCGGACACGATGGAACCACGTCCTGGACAGACTGGAACCACCTGTCGAGCACTCCGGAACCACCTGCTCGACTCGCACGACCCACGTGCTGGACACGCCAAAATGAACTTTCGGCTACACCAGAACCACTTACCCGACACTCCAGAATCACCTGCCTGGCATGCCAGAACCACCTCTCACACGTTCCAGAAGCACGTGCCGGACATGCCGGAACGACCTATCGGACAGAACGGAACCACCTGCCAGACACGCCGGAACCACCTGCTGAACACGTCACAGCCACCTGCTCGACTCGCCGGATCCACCGGCCGGACAGGCCAATATCAACTGCTGGCTATGCCAGAACCACCTGGGGGACAGTCCAGAATCACCTGCCAGCCATGGCGGAACCACCTCTCAGACGTACAAGAACCACGTGCCGGACAAGCTGGAAACACTTACTGGACAGACTGGAACCACCTGCCGGCCACGCCTGAACCACCTGCCGAGCACGATGGAACCACCTGCCGGACACGCCAAAATCACCTGCGGGCTACACCAGAACCACTTGGAGAACTCTCCGGGATGACCTGCCGGGCATGCTGGAACCACCTCTCAGACGTACCAGAAGCACGTGGCGGACAACCCAGCACCTCCTGCCGTACCGACCGCAACCACCTGCCGGACAGGCCGGAACCAGCGGCTCGACCCGCCGGAACCACCGCTGGACATGCAAAATCACCTGCCGGCTACGCCAGAACCACTTGGCGAACACTCCGGAATCACATGCCGGGCATGCCGGAACCACCTCTCAGACATGCCAGAACCACGTGCCAATGACCCCGGAAGCACCTGCCGAGCACGCCGGAACCACCTGCTCGACTCGCCAGAACCACCTGCCGGACATGCCAAAATCACCTGCCGGCTACGCCACAACCACTCGGCAGACACTCCGGTATCAGCTACAGGGCATGCCGGAACCACCTCTCAGAGGTGCCAGAACCACATGCCGGAGAGACTGGAAGCAACTGCCGAACTCGCCGGAAACACCTGCTGGACATGCCGGAACCACCTGCCTGACAGTCCAAAATCATATGCCGGCTATGCCAAAACCACTTGGTGGACACTCCAGAATCACCTGGAGGGCATGCCGGAACCACGTCTTGGACAGACTGCAAACACCTGCCAGACACGCCGGAAGCACCTGCTCGACTCGCCAGAACCACCTGACGGACACGCCAAAATCACCTGCCGGCTACGCCAGAACCACTCGGCAGAGACTCCGGAGCCACCTCCAGGACAGACCGGAATCACCTGCCGGACACGCCGGGACCACCTGCTTGACTCGCCAGAACCACCTGCCGGACACGCCAAAATCACCAGCCGGCTACTCCACAACCACTTGTCGGACACTCCAGAAACACCTGCCGGGCATGTGGGAACCACCTCTCAGAGGTGCCACAACAACATGCTGGAGACTGCGGAAGCACCTGCTGAGAAGGCCGGAAGTTCCTGATCCACTCCGCAGAACCACCTGCTGGACACGCCAAAATCACCTGCCGGCTACGCCACAACCAGTTGGTGAACACTGCGGAATCAACTGCCGGGCTTGCTGGAAGCACCTGCCGGTCACGCCAATATCACCTGCCAGCTACGCCAGAACCGCTTGGCGGACACTCCGGAAACACCTGTCGGGCCTGCCAGAACCACATCTCAGACGTGCCAGAACCATGTGCCCGAGATGCCGGAACCACACCCCGAACAGTCTGAAACCACCTGCCAGACCCGCCTGAACCACCTGCCAAGCACACTGGAACCACCTGCTCGACTCGCCGGAACCACCTACCTGACACGCAAAAACCACCGGCCGGGTATGCCAGAACCACTTGGTGGTCACTCCGGAATCATCTGCCAGACATGCCAGAAGCAGCGCTCAGACACACCAGAACAACCTGCCGGAGACGCCAGAAGCACCTGCTGAGCATGCCTGAGCCACCTGCTCGACTCGCAAGAAACACCTGCCAGACACGCCAAAATCACCTGCCTGCTACACCAGAAGCACTTGGCAGACAAGCCGGAATCACGTGAAGGGCATGCCGTCACAATCTCTCAGACGTGCCAGAACCTCGTGCCGGACACCCCAGAACACCCTGCCGGACAGACCGGAACCACCTGCCGGACACGCCGGAACCACCGGCGCGACTCGCCGGAACCACCCCCGGACATGCAAAATCACCTGCCGGCTACGCCAGAAACACTTGGCGAACACACCGGAATCACCTGCCGGGCATGTCGGAAGCACCTCTCAGACATGTCAGAACCACGTGCCAAGGACACCGGAAGCACCTGCTGAGCACGCCGGAACCACCTGCTCGACTCGCCAGAACCTCCTGCCGCACACGCCAAAATCACCTGGCAGGTATGCCAGAACCGCTTTGTGGACACTCCGAAATCATCTGCCGGACATGACAGAACCAGCTCTCAGACACACCAGAACCACATGCCGGACACGCCGGAAGCACCTGCTGAGCATGCATGAGCCACCTGCTCGACTCGCAAGAAACACCTGCCGGACACGCCAGAATCACCTGCCGAGTACGCCAGAACCACTTGGCGGACACTCCGGAATCACAGGTCGGGCATGCCGGAACCACCTCTCAGACTTGCCAGAACCATGTTCCGGACACGCTGGTACCACCTGCCGAGTATGCCGGAACCACATCATCCACTCCCGAGGACCACCTGCTGGACACGCCAAAATCACCTGCTGGCTACGCCAGAACCACTCGGCAGACACTCCGAAATAACCTGCCGGGCATGCCGGAACCACCTCTTAGACATGCCAGAAGGACGTGTCGGACACGCCGGAAACACCTACCGGACAGACCGGAACCACCTGCCAGACATCCCGGAACCACCTGCCGAGCACGCCGGAGCTGCCTGCTCGATAGGCCGGAACCACCTGCCAGACAGGCCAAAATCAACAGCTGGCTATGCTAGAAACACCTGGCGGACAGTCCAAAATCACCTGCCTGGCATGCAGGAACCACCTCTCAGACGTAACAGAACCACGTTCCGGAAACGCTGGAACCACATCCTGGACAGACTGGAACCACCTGCCGAGCTCGCCGGAACCACCTGCTCGACTGGCAGGACAATCGTGCTGGACACGCCAAAAGGAACTGCCGAGAACACCAGAACCACTTAACCGACACTCCAGAATCACCTGCCTGGCATGCCAGAACCACCTCTCAGACGTGCCAGAAGCACGTGCCGGACATGCCGGAACGACCTACGGGACAGACCGGAACCACCTGCCTGACATGCCGGAACCACCTGCCGAGCACGCCAGAGCCACCTGCTCCCCTTGCCGGAACCACCTGCCAGACAGGCCAAAATCAACACCTGGCTGTGCGAGAAACACCTGGGGGACAGTCCGGAATCACCTGCCAGCCATGGCGGAACCACCTCTCAGACGTACCAGAACCACGTGCCGGACAATCTGGAAACACGTACTGGACAGACTGGAACCACCTGCCGGCCAAGCCTGAACCACCTGCCGAGCACGACGGAACCACCTGCCGGACACGCCAAAATCACCTGCGGGCTACTCCACAACCACTTGGAGGACTCTCCGGGATGACCTGCCGGGCATGCTGGAACCGCCTCTCAGACGTGCCAGAACCATGTCGCAGACAGTCCGGAATCACCTGTTGGGCATGTGGAACCACCTCTGAGACGTACCAGAACCACCTGCCGGACACGCCAAAATCACCTGCCGGCTACACCAGAACCACTTGGCGGACACTCCAGAATCACCTTCCGGGCATGCCAGCACAACCTCTCAGAAGTGCCAGAAGCACGTGCCGGACAGGCCGGAACCATCTCCCGGACAGACTGGAACCACAGGAAGCACTCGCCGGAACCACCTGCTTGACTCACCGGTCCCACCTGCAGGACACACCAAAATCACCTGCCCGCTACACCAGAACCACTTGGGGCACAAGCCGGAATCACGTGAAGGGCATGCCGGCACAACCTCACAGACGTGCCAGAACCTCCTGCCGGACACCTCAGAACCACCTGCCAGACAGACTGCAACCACCTGCCAGACACGCGGGAACCACCAGCTCGACCCGCCGGAACCACTGCCAGACATGCAAAATCACCTGCCGGCTACACCAGAAGCACTTGGCAAACACTCCGGAATCACCTGCCGGGCATGCCCGAACCACCTCTCAGACATGCCAGAACCACGTGCCAATGACACCAGAAGCACCTGCCGAGCATGCCGGAACCACCTGCTCGACTCGCCAGAACCACCTGCCAGTCATGCAAAAATCACCTGCCGGCTTCGCCACAACCAGTTGGTGAACACTTCTCCATCACCTGCCGGGCTTGCTGGAACCACCTGCCGGTCATGTCAAAATCACCTGCCAACTACGCCAGAACCACTTGTCGACACTGCGGAAACACCTGTCGGGCCGGCCAGAACTACATCTCAGACGTGCCAGAACCTTGTGCGTGTGATGCCGGAACCACACCCCGAACAGACGGAAACCACCTGCCAGACCCGCCTGAACCACCTGCCGAGCACGCCGGAGCCACCTGTTCGACTCACCGGAAGCACCGGCCAGACAGGCCAAAATCAACAGCTGGCTATGCGAGAAGCATCTGGCGGACAGTCCGGAATCACCTGCCGGGCATGCAGGAACCACCTCTCAGATGTAACGGAACCACGAGCCGGACACGCTGGAACCACGTCCTGGACAGACTGGAACCACGTGTCGAGCACTCCGGAACCACCTGCTCGACTCGCACGACCCACGTGCTGGACACGCCAAAATGAACTTTCGGCTACACCAGAACCACTTACCCGACACTCCAGAATCACCTGCCTGGCATGCCAGAACCACCTCTCACACGTTCCAGAAGCACGTGCCGGACATGCCGGAACGACCTATCGGACAGAACGTAACCACCTGCCAGACACGCCGGAACCACCTGCTGAACACGCCACAGCCACCTGCTCGACTCGCCGGATCCACCGGCCGGACAGGCCAATATCAACTGCTGGCTATGCCAGAACCACCTGGGGGACAGTCCAGAATCACCTGCCAGCCATGGCGGAACCACCTCTCAGACGTACAAGAACCGCGTGCCGGACAAGCTGGAAACACTTACTGGACAGACTGGAACCACCTGCTGGCCACGCCTGAACCACCTGCCGAGCACGACGGAACCACCTGCCGGAGACGCCAAAATCACCTGCGGGGTACTCCACAACCACTTGGAGGACTCTCCGTGATGACCTGCCGGGCATGCTGGAACCACCTCTCAGACGTACCAGAAGCACGTGGCGGACACCCCAGCACCACCTGCCGGACAGACCGCAACCACCTGCCGGACACGCCGGAACCACCGGCTCGACCCACCGGAACCACCGCCGGACATGCAAAATCACCTGCCGGCTACGCCAGAACCACTTGGCGAACACTGCGGAATCACCTGCCGGGCATGCCGGAACCACCTCTCAGACATGCCAGAACCACGTGCCAATGACCCCGGAAGCACCTGCCGAGCACGCCGGAACCACCTGCTCGACTCGCCAGAACCACCTGCCGGACACGCCAAAATCACCTGCCGGCTACGCCACAACCAGTCGGCAGACACTCCGGTATCAGCTGCCGGGTTTGCCGGAACCACCTCTCAGAGGTGCCGGAACCACATGCCGGAGAGACTGGAAGCAACTGCCGAACTCGCCGGAAACACCTGCTGGACATGCCGGAACCACCTGCCTGACAGTCCAAAATCATATGCCGGCTATGCCAAAACCACTTGGTGGACACTCCAGAATCACCTGGAGGGCATGCCGGAACCACGTCATGGACAGACTGCAAACACCTGCCGGACACGCCGGAACCACCTTCTCAACTCGCCAGAACCACCTGCCGGACACGCCAAAATCACCTGCCGGCTACGCCACAACCAGTTGGTGAACACTTCGGAATCACCTGCCGCGCTTGCCGGAACCACCTGCCGGTCACGCCAAAATCACCTGCCGGCTACGCCAGAACCACTCGGCAGAGACTCCAAAACCACCTCCAGGACAGACCGGAAACACCTGCCGGACACGCCGGAACCACCTGCTCGACTCGCCAGAACCACCTGCCGGACACGCCAAAATCACCTGCCGGCTACGCCAGAACCACTCGGCAGAGACTCCGGAACCACCTCCAGGACAGACCGGAATCACCTGCCGCACACGCCGGGACCACCTGCTTGACTCGCCAGAACCACCTGCCGCACACGCCAAAATCACCAGCCGGCTACTCCACAACCACTTGTCGGACACTCCAGAATCACCTGCCGGGCATGTTGCAACCACCTCTCAGAGGTGCCACAACAACATGCTGGAGACTGCGGAAGCACCTGCTGAGAAGGCCGGAAGTTCCTGATCCACTCCACAGAACCACCTGCTGGACACGCCAAAATCACCTGCCGGCTACGCCACAACCAGTTGGTGAACACTTCGGAATCAACTGCCGGGCTTGCTGGAAGCACCTGCCGGTCACGCCAATATCACCTGCCAGCTACGCCAGAACCGCTTGGCGGACACTCCGGAAACACCTGTAGGGCCTGCCAGAACCACATCTCAGACGTGCCAGAACCATGTGCCCGAGATGCTGGAACCACACCCCGAACAGACTGAAACCACCTGCCAGACCCGCCTGAACCACCTGCCGAGCACACTGGAACCACCTGCTCGACTCGCCGGAACCACCTACCTGACACGCAAAAACCACCGGCCGGGTATGCCAGAACCACTTGGTGGTCACTCCGGAATCATCTGCCAGACATTCCAGAAGCAGCTCTCACACACACCAGAACAACCTGCCGGAGACGCCAGAAGCACCTGCTGAGCATGCCTGAGCCACCTGATCGACTCGCAAGAAACACCTGCCAGACGTGCCAAAATCACCTGCCTGCTACACCAGAAGCACTTGGCAGACAAGCCGGAATCACGTGAAGGGCATGCCGTCACAATCTCTCAGACGTGCCAGAACCTCGTGCCGGACACCCCAGAACACCCTGCCGGACAGACCGGAAGAACCTGCCGGACACGCCGGAACCACCGGCGCGACTCGCCGGAACCACCCCCGGACATGCAAAATCACCTGCCGGCTACGCCAGAAACACTTGGCGGACACACCGGAATCACCTGCCGGGCATGTCAGAAGCACCTCTCAGACATGTCAGAACCACGTGCCAAGGACACCGGAAGCACCTGCCGAGCACGCCGGAACCACCTGCTCGACTCGCCAGAACCACCTGCCGCACACGCCAAAATCACCTGCCAGGTATGCCGGAACCACTTTGTGGACACTCCGAAATCATCTGCCGGACATGCCAGAACCAGCTCTCAGACACCCCAGAACCACATGCCGGACACGCCGGAAGCACCTGCTGAGCATGCCTGAGCCACCTGCTCGACTCGCAAGAAACACCTGCCGGACACGCCAAAATCACCTGCCGAGTACGCCAGAACCACTTGGTGGACACTCCGGAATCACAGGTCGGGCATGCCGGAACCACCTCTCAGACTTGCCAGAACCATGTTCCGGACACGCCGGTACCACCTGCCGAGTATGCCGGAACCACCTCATCCACTCCCGAGGACCACCTGCTGGACATGCCAAAATCACCTGCTGGCTACGCCAGAACCACTCGGCAGACACTCCGGAATAACCTGCCGGGCATGCTGGAACCACCTCTTAGACATGCCAGAAGGACGTGTCGGACACGCCGGAAACACCTACCGGACAGACCGGAACCACCTGCCAGACATCCCGGAACCACTTGCCGAGCACGCCGGAGCCGCCTGCTCGATAGGCCGGAACCACCTGCCAGACAGGCCAAAATCAACAGCTGGCTATGCTAGAACCACCTGGCGGACAGTCCAAAATCACCTGCCTGGCATGCAGGAACCACCTCTCAGACGTAACAGAACCACGTTCCGGACACGCTGGAACCACATCCTGGACAGACTGGAACCACCTGCCGAGCTCACCGGAACCACCTGCTCGACTGGCAGGACAATCGTGCCGGACACGCCAAAAGGAACTGCCGGCTACACCAGAGCCACTTAACCGACACTCCAGAATCACCTGCCTGGCATGCCAGAACCACCTCTCAGACGTGCCAGAAGCACGTGCCGGACATGCCGGAACGACCTACGGGACAGACCGGAACCACCTGCCTGGCATGCCGGAACCACCTGCCGAGCACGCCAGAGCCACCTGCTCCCCTTGCCGGAACCACCTGCCAGACAGGCCAAAATGAACAGCTGGCTGTGCGAGAACCACCTGGGGGACAGCCCGGAATCACCTGCCAGCCATGGCGGAACCACCTCTCAGACGTACCAGAACCACGTGCCGGACAATCTGGAAACACGGACTGGACAGACTGGAACCAGCTGCCGGCCACGCCTGAACCACCTGCCGAGCACGACGGAACCACCTGCCAGACACACCAAAATCACCTGCGGGCTACTCCAGAACCACTTGGAGGACTCTCCGGGATGACCTGCCGGGCATGCTGGAACCACCTCTCAGACGCGCCAGAACCATGTGGCAGACAGTCCGGAATCACCTGTTGGGCATGTGGAACCACCTCAGAGACGTACCAGAACCACCTGCCGGACACGCCAAAATCACCTGTCGGCTACGCCAGAACCACTTGGCGGACACTCCGGAATCACCTGCCGGGCATGCCAGCACAACCTCTCAGAAGTGCCAGAAGCACGTGCCGGACTGGCCGGAACCAACTCCCGGACAGACTGGAACCACAGGAAACACTCGCCGGAACCACCTGCTTGACTCACCGGTCCCACCTGCAGGACACACCAAAATCACCTGCCCGCTACAGCAGAACCACTTGGGGCACAAGCCGGAATCACGTGAAGGGCATGCCGGCACAACCTCACAGACGTGTCACAACCTCCTGCCGGACACCTCAGAACCACCTGCCAGACACACTGCAACCACCTGCCGGACACGCGGGAACCACCGGCTCGACCCGCCGGAACCACTGCCAGACATGCAAAATCACCTGCCGGCTACACCAGAAGCACTTGGCAAACACTCCGGAAGCACCTGCCGGGCATGCCGGAACCACCTCTCAGACATGCCCGAACCAAGTGCCAATGACACCAGAAGCACCTGCCGAGCATGCCGGAACCACCTGCTCGACTCGCCAGAACCACCTGCCAGTCATGCAAAAATCACCTGCCGGCTTCGCCACAACCAGTTGGTGAACACTTCTCCATCACCTGCCGGGCTTGCTGGAACCACCTGCCGGTCATGTCAAAATCACCTGCCAACTACGCCAGAACCACTTGTCGACACTGCGGAAACACCTGTCGGGCCGGCCAGAACTACATCTCAGACGTGCCAGAACCTTGTGCGTGTGATGCCGGAACCACACCCCGAACAGACGGAAACCACCTGTCAGACCCGCCTGAACCACCTGCCGAGCACGCCGGAGCCACCTGTTCGACTCACCGGAAGCACCTGCCAGACAGGCCAGTATCAACAGCTGGCTATGCGAGAACCATCTGGCGGACAGTCCGGAATCACCTGCCGGGCATGCAGGAACCACCTCTCAGATGTAACGGAACCAAGAGCCGGACACGCTGGAACCACGTCCTGGACAGACTGGAACCACCTGCCGAGCACTCCGGAACCACCTGCTCGACTCGCACGACCCACGTGCTGGACACGCCAAAATGAACTTTCGGCTACACCAGAACCACTTACCCGACACTCCAGAATCACCTGCCTGGCATGCCAGAACCACCTCTCAGACGTGCCAGAAGCACGTGCCGGACATGCCGGAACGACCTATCGGACAGAACGTAACCACCTGCCAGACATGCCGGAACCACCTGCTGAACACGCCACAGCCACCTGCTCGACTCGCCGGATCCACCGGACGGACAGGCCAATATCAACTGCTGGCTATGCCAGAACCACCTGGGGGACAGTCCGGAATCACCTGCCAGCCATGGCGGAACCACCTCTCACACGTACAAGAACCACGTGCCGGACAATCTGGAAACACGTACTGGACAGACTGGAACCACCTGCCGGCCACGCCTGAACCACCTGCCGAGCACGACGGAACCACCTGCCGGAGACGCCAAAATCACCTGCGGGCTACTCCACAACCACTTGGAAGACTCTCTGGGATGACCTGCCGGGCATGCTGGAACAACCTCTCAGACGCGCCAGAACCATGTGGCAGACAGTCCGGAATCACCTGTTGGGCATGTGGAACCACCTCTGAGACGTACCAGAACCACCTGCCGGACACGCCAAAATCACCTGCCGGCTACGCCAGAACCACTTGGCGGACACTCCGGAATCACCTGCGGGGCATGCCAGCACAACCTCTCAGAAGTGCCAGAAGCACGTGCCGGACAGGCTGGAACCATCTCCCGGACAGACTGGAACCACAGGAAACACTCGCCGGAACCACCTGCTTGACTCACCGGTCCCACCTGCAGGACACACCAAAATCACCTGCCCGCTACACCAGAACCACTTGGGGCACAAGCCGGAATCACGTGAAGGGCATGCCGGCACAACCTCACAGACGTGCCACAACCTCCTGCCGGACACCTCAGAACCACCTGCCAGACACACTGCAACCACCTGCCGGACACGCGGGAACCACCGGCTCGACCCGCCGGAACCACTGCCACACATGCAAAATCACCTGCCGGCTACACCAGAAGCACTTGGCAAACACTCCGGAATCACCTGCCGGGCATGCCGGAACCACCTCTCAGACATGCCAGAACCACGTGCCAATGACACCAGAAGCACCTGCCGAGCATGCCGGAACCACCTGCTCGACTCGCCAGAACCACCTGCCAGTCATGCGAAAATCACCTGCCGGCTTCGCCACAACCAGTTTGTGAGCACTTCCCCATCACCTGCCGGGCTTGCTGGAACCACCTGCCGGTCATGTCAAAATCACCTGCCAACTACGCCAGAACCACTTGTCGACACTGCGGAAACACCTGTCAGGTCGGCCAGAACTACATCTCAGACGTGCCAGAACCTTGTGCGTGTGATGCCGGAACCACACCCCGAACAGACGGAGACCACCTGCCAGACCCGCCTGAACCACCTGCCGAGCACGCCGGAGCCACCTGTTCGACTCACCGGAAGCACCTGCCAGACAGGCCAAAATCAACAGCTGGCTATGCGAGAACCATCTGGCGGACAGTCCGGAATCACCTGCCGGGCATGCCGGAACCACCTCTCAGATGTAACGGAACCACAAGCCGGACACGCTTGAACCACGTCCTGGACAGACTGGAACCACCTGCCGAGCACTCCGGAACCACCTGCTCGACTCGCACGACCCACGTGCTGGACACGCCAAAATGAACTTTCGGCTACACCAGAACCACTTACCCGACACTCCAGAATCACCTGCCTGGCATGCCAGAACCACCTCTCACACGTTCCAGAAGCACGTGCCGGACATGCCGGAACGACCGATCGGACAGAACGGAACCACCTGCCAGACACGCCGGAACCACCTGCTGAACACGCCACAGCCACCTGCTCGACTCGCCGGATCCACCGGCCGGACAGGCCAATATCAACTGCTGGCTATGCCAGAACCACCTGGGGGACAGTCCGGAATCACCTGCCAGCCATGGTGGAACCACCTCTCAGACGTACAAGAACCACGTGGCGGACACCCCAGCACCACCTGCCGGACATACCGCAACCACCTGCCGGACAGGCCAGAACCACCGGCTAGACCCACCGGAACCACCGCCGGACATGCAAAATCACCTGCCGGCTACGCCAGAACCACTTGGCGAACACTGCGGAATCACCTGCCGGGCATGCCGGAACCACCTCTCAGACATGCCAGAACCACGTGCCAATGACCCCGGAAGCACCTGCCGAGCACGCCGGAACCACCTGCTCGACTCGCCAGAACCACCTGCCGGACACGCCAAAATCACCTGCCGGCTACGCCACAACCAGTCGGCAGACACTCCGGTATCAGCTGCCGGGTTTGCCGGAACCACCTCTCAGAGGTGCCGGAACCACATGCCGGAGAGACTGGAAGCAACTGCCGAACTCGCCGGAAACACCTGCTGGACATGCCGGAACCACCTGCCTGACAGTCCAAAATCATATGCCGGCTATGCCAAAACCACTTGGTGGACACTCCAGAATCACCTGGAGGGCATGCCGGAACCACGTCATGGACAGACTGCAAACACCTGCCGGACACGCCGGAACCACCTTCTCGACTCGCCAGAACCACCTGCCGGACACGCCAAAATCACCTGCCGGCTACGCCACAACCAGTTGGTGAACACTTCGGAATCACCTGCCGCGCTTGCCGGAACCACCTGCCGGTCACGCCAAAATCACCTGCCGGCTACGCCAGAACCACTCGGCAGAGACTCCAAAACCACCTCCAGGACAGACCGGAAACACCTGCCGGACACGCCGGAACCACCTGCTCGACTCGCCAGAACCACCTGCCGGACACGCCAAAATCACCTGCCGGCTACGCCAGAACCACTCGGCAGAGACTCCGGAACCACCTCCAGGACAGACCGGAATCACCTGCCGCACACGCCGGGACCACCTGCTTGACTCGCCAGAACCACCTGCCGCACACGCCAAAATCACCAGCCGGCTACTCCACAACCACTTGTCGGACACTCCAGAATCACCTGCCGGGCATGTTGCAACCACCTCTCAGAGGTGCCACAACAACATGCTGGAGACTGCGGAAGCACCTGCTGAGAAGGCCGGAAGTTCCTGATCCACTCCACAGAACCACCTGCTGGACACGCCAAAATCACCTGCCGGCTACGCCACAACCAGTTGGTGAACACTTCGGAATCAACTGCCGGGCTTGCTGGAAGCACCTGCCGGTCACGCCAATATCACCTGCCAGCTACGCCAGAACCGCTTGGCGGACACTCCGGAAACACCTGTCGGGCCTGCCAGAACCACATCTCAGACGTGCCAGAACCATGTGCCCGAGATGCCGGAACCACACCCCGAACAGACTGAAACCACCTGCCAGACCCGCCTGAACCACCTGCCGAGCACACTGGAACCACCTGCTCGACTCGCCGGAACCACCTACCTGACACGCAAAAACCACAGGCCGGGTATGCCAGAACCACTTGGTGGTCACTCCGGAATCATCCGCCAGACATGCCAGAAGCAGCTCTCAGACACACCAGAACAACCTGCCGGAGACGCCAGAAGCACCTGCTGAGCATGCCTGAGCCACGTGCTCGACTCGCAAGAAACACCTGCCACACACGCCAAAATCACCTGCCTGCTACACCAGAAGCACTTGGCAGACAAGCCGGAATCACGTGAAGGGCATGCCGTCACAATCTCTCAGACGTGCCAGAACCTCGTGCCGGACACCCCAGAACACCCTGCCGGACAGACCGGAAGAACCTGCCGGACACGCCGGAAACACCGGCGCGACTCGCCGGAACCACCCCCGGACATGCAAAATCACCTGCCGGCTACGCCAGAAACACTTGGCGGACACACCGGAATCACCTGCCGGGCATGTCGGAAGCACCTCTCAGACATGTCAGAACCACGTGCCAAGGACACCGGAAGCACCTGCCGAGCACGCCGGAACCACCTGCTCGACTCGCCAGAACCACCTCCCGCACACGCCAAAATCACCTGCCAGGTATGCCAGAACCACTTTGTGGACACTCCGAAATCATCTGCCGGACATGCCAGAACCAGCTCTCAGACACCCCAGAAACACATGCCGGACACGCCGGAAGCACCTGCTGAGCATGCCTGAGCCACCTGCTCGACTCGCAAGAAACACCTGCCGGACACGCCAAAATCACCTGCCGAGTACGCCAGAACCACTTGGCGGACACTCCGGAATCACAGGTCGGGCATGCCGGAACCACCTCTCAGACTTGCCAGAACCATGTTCCGGACACGCCGGTACCACCTGCCGAGTATGCCGGAACCACCTGATCCACTACCGAGGACCACCTGCTGGACATGCCAAAATCACCTGCTGGCTACGCCAGAACCACTCGGCAGACACTCCGGAATAACCTGCCGGGCATGCCGGAACCACCTCTTAGACATGCCAGAAGGACGTGTCGGACACGCCGGAAACACCTACCGGACAGACCGGAACCACCTGCCAGACATCCCGGAACCACTTGCCGAGCACGCAGGAGCCGCCTGCTCGAGAGGCCGGAACCACCTGCCAGACAGGCCAAAATCAACAGCTGGCTATGCTAGAACCACCTGGCGGACAGTCCAAAATCACCTGCCTGGCATGCAGGAACCACCTCTCAGACGTAACAGAACCACGTTCCGGACACGCTGGAACCACATCCTGGACAAACTGGAACCACCTGCCGAGCTCACCGGAACCACCTGCTCGACTGGCAGGACAATTGTGCCGGACACGCCAAAAGGAACTGCCGGCTACACCAGAACCAATTAACCGACACTCCAGAATCACCGGCCTGTAATGCCAGAACCACCTCTCAGACGTGCCAGAAGCACGTGCCGGACATGCCGGAACGACCTACGGGACAGACGGGAACCACCTGCCTGACATGCCGGAACCACCTGCCGAGCACGCCAGAGCCACCTGCTCCCCTTGCCGGAACCACCTGCCAGACAGGCCAAAATCAACAGCTGTCTGTGCGAGAACCACCTGGGGGACAGTCCGGAATCACCTGCCAGCCATGGCGGAACCAACTCTCAGACGTACCAGAACCACGTGCCGGACAATCTGGAAACACGTACTGGACAGACTGGAACCACCTGCCGGCCACGCCTGAAACACCTGCCGAGCACGACGGAACCACCTGCCGGACACGCCAAAATCACCTGCGGGCTACTCCACAACCACTTGGAGGACTCTCTGGGATGACCTGCCGGGCATGCTGGAACCACCTCTCAGACGCGCCAGATCCATGTGGCAGAGAGTCCGGAATCACCTGTTGGGCATGTGGAACCACCTCTGAGACGTACCAGAACCACCTGCCGGACACGCCAAAATCACCTGCCGGCTACGCCATAACCACTTGGCAGACACTCCGGAATCACCTGCCGGGCATGCCAGCACAACCTCTCAGAAGTGCCAGAAGCACGTGCCGGACAGGCCGGAACCATCTCCCGGACAGACTGGAACCACAGGAAACACTCGCCGGAACCACCTGCTTGACTCACCGGTCCCACCTGCAGGACACACCAAAATCACCTGCCCGCTACACCAGAACCACTTGGGGCACAAGCCGGAATCACGTGAAGGGCATGCCGGCACAACCTCACAGACGTGCCAGAACCTCCTGCCGGACACCTCAGAACCACCTGCCAGACAGACTGCAACCACATGCCGGACACGCGGGAACCACCGGCTCGACCCGCCGGAACCACTGCCAGACATGCAAAATCACCTGCCGGCTACACCAGAACCACTTGGCAAACACTCTGGAATCACCTGCCGGGCATGCCGGAACCACCTCTCAGATGTAACGGAACCACGAGCCGGACACGCTGGAACCACGTCCTGGACAGACTGGAACCACCTGCCGAGCACTCCGGAACCACCTGCTCGACTCGCACGACCCACGTGCTGGACACGCCAAAATGAACTTTTGGCTACACCAGAACCACTTACCCGACACTCCAGAATCACCTGCCTGGCATGCCAGAACCACCTCCCACACGCTCCAGAAGCACGTGCCAGACATGACGGAACGACCTATCGGACAGAACGGAACCACCTGCCAGACACGCCGGAACCACCTGCTGAACACGCCACAGCCACCTGCTCGACTCGCCGGATCCACCGGCCGGACAGGCCAATATCAACTGCTGGCTATGCCAGAACCACCTGGGGGACAGTCCGGAATCATCTTCCAGCCATGGCGAAACCACCTCTCAGACGTACAAGAACCACGTGCCGGACAAGCTGGAAACACTTACTGGACAGACTGGAACCACCTGCCGGCCACGCCTGAACCACCTGCCGAGCACGATGGAACCACCTGCCGGACACGCCAAAATCACCTGCGGGGTACACCAGAACCACTTGGAGAACTCTCCGGGATGACCTGCCGGGCATGCTGGAACCACCTCTCAGACGTACCCGAAGCACGTGGCGGACACCCCAGCACCACCTGCCGGACAGACCGCAACCACCTGCCGGAAACCCGGAACCACCGGCTCGACCCGCCGGAACCACCGCCGGACATGCAAAATCACCTGCCGGCTACGCCAGAACCACTTGGCGAACACTGCGGAATCACCTGCCGGGCATGCCGGAACCACCTCTCAGACATGCCAGAACCACGTGCCAATGACCCCGGAAGCACCTGCCGAGCACGCCGGAACCACCTGCTCGACTCGCCAGAACCACCTGCCGGACACGCCAAAATCACCTGCCGGCTACGCCACAACCACTCGGCAGACACTCCGGTATCAGCTGCCGGGCATGCCGGAACCACCTCTCAGATGTGCCGGAACCACATGCCGGAGAGACTGGAAGCAACTGCCGAACTCGCCGGAAACACCTGCTGGACATGCCGGAACCACCTGCCTGACAGTCCAAAATCATATGCCGGCTATGCCAAAACCAGTTGGTGGACACTCCAGAATCACCTGGAGGGCATGCCGGAACCACGTCATGGACAGACTGCAAACACCTGCCGGACACGCCGGAACCACCTTCTCGACTCGCCAGAACCACCTGCCGGACACGCCAAAATCACCTGCCGGCTACGCCACAACCAGTTGTTGAACACTTCGGAATCACCTGCCGCGCTTGCCGGAACCACCTGCCGGTCACGCCAAAATCACCTGCCGGCTACGCCAGAACCACTCGGCAGAGACTCCGGATCCACCTCCAGGACAGACCGGAATCACCTGCCGGACACGCCGGAACCACCTGCTCGACTCGCCAGAACCACCTGCCGGACACGCCAAAATCACCTGCCGGCTACGCCAGAACCACTCAGCAGAGACTCCGGAACCACCTCCAGGACAGACCGGAATCACCTGCCGGACACGCCGGGACCACCTTCTTGACTCGCCAGAACCACCTGCCGCACACGCCAAAATCACCAGCCGGCTACTCCACAACCACTTGTCGGACACTCCAGAATCACCTGCCGGGCATGTTGGAGCCACCTCTCAGAGGTGCCACAACAACATGCTGGAGACTGCGGAAGCACCTGCTGAGAAGGCCGGAAGTTCCTGATCCACTCCAAAGAACCACCTGCTGGACACGCCAAAATCACCTGCCGGCTACACCACAACTCGTTGGTGAACACTTCGGAATCAACTGCCGGGCTTGCTGGAAGCACCTGCCAGTCACGCCAATATCACCTGCCAGCTACGCCAGAACCGCTTGGCGGACACTCCGGAAACACCTGTCGGGCCTGCCAGAACCACATCTCAGACGTGCCAGAACCATGTGCCCGAGATGCCTGAACCACACCCCGAACAGACTGAAACCACCTGCCAGACCCGCCTGAACCACCTGCCGAGCACACTGGAACCACCTGCTCGACTCGCCGGAACCACCAACCTGACACGCAAAAACCACCGGCCGGGTATGCCAGAACCACTTGGTGGTCACTCCGGAATCATCTGCCAGACATGCCAGAAGCAGCGCTCAGACACACCAGAACAACCTGCCGGAGACGCCAGAAGCACCTGCTGAGCATGCCTGAGCCACCTGCTCGACTCGCAAGAAACACCTGCCAGACACGCCAAAATCACCTGCCTGCTACACCAGAAGCATTTGGCAGACAAGCCGGAATCACGTGAAGGGCATGCCGTCACAATCTCTCAGACGTGCCAGAACCTCGTGCCGGACACCCCAGAAAACCCTGCCGGACAGACCGGAACCACCTGCCGGACACGCCGGAACCACCGGCGCGACTCGCCGGAACCACCCCCGGACATGCAAAATCACCTGCCGGCTACGCCAGAAACACTTGCCAAACACACCGGAATCACCTGCCGGGCATGTCGGAAGCACCTCTCAGACATGTCAGAACCACGTGCCAAGGACACCGGAAGCACCTGCCGAGCACGCCGGAATGACCTGCTCGACTCGCCAGAACCACCTGCCGCACACGCCAAAATCACCTGCCAGGTATGCCAGAACCACTTTGTGGACACTCCGAAATCATCTGCCGGACATGCCAGAACCAGCTCTCAGACACCCCAGAACCACATGCCGGACACGCCGGAAGCACCTGCTGAGCATGCCTGAGCCACCTGCTCGACTCGCAAGAAACACCTGCCGGACACGCCAAAATCACCTGCCGAGTACACCAGAACCACTTGGCGGACACTCCGGAATCACAGGTCGGGCATGCCGGAACCACCTCTCAGACTTGCCAGAACCATGTTCCGGACACGCCGGTACCACCTGCCGAGTATGCCGGAACCACCTGATCCACTCCCGAGGACCACCTGCTGGACACGCCAAAATCACCTGCTGGCTACGCCAGAACCACTCGGCAGACACTCTGGAATAACCTGCCGGGCATGCCGGAACCACCTCTTAGACATGCCAGAAGGACGTGTCGGACACGCCGGAAACACCTACCGGACAGACCGGAACCACCTGCCAGACATCCCGGAACCACTTGCCGAGCACGCCGGAGCCGCCTGCTCGATAGGCCGGAACCACCTGCCAGACAGGCCAAAATCAACAGCTGGCTATGCTAGAACCACCTGGCGGACAGTCCAAAATCACCTGCCTGGCATGCAGGAACCACCTCTCAGACGTAACAGAACCACGTTCCGGACACGCTGGAACCACATCCTGGACAGACTGGAACCACCTGCCGAGCTCACCGGAACCACCTGCTCGACTGGCAGGACAATCGTGCCGGACACGCCAAAAGGAACTGCCGGCTACACCAGAGCCACTTAACCGACACTCCAGAATCACCTGCCTGGCATGCCAGAACCACCTCTCAGACGTGCCAGAAGCACGTGCCGGACATGCCGGAACGACCTACGGGACAGACCGGAACCACCTGCCTGGCATGCCGGAACCACCTGCCGAGCACGCCAGAGCCACCTGCTCCCCTTGCCGGAACCACCTGCCAGACAGGCCAAAATGAACAGCTGGCTGTGCGAGAACCACCTGGGGGACAGTCCGGAATCACCTGCCAGCCATGGCGGAACCACCTCTCAGACGTACCAGAACCACGTGCCGGACAATCTGGAAACACGGACTGGACAGACTGGAACCAGCTGCCGGCCACGCCTGAACCACCTGCCGAGCACGACGGAACCACCTGCCAGACACGCCAAAATCACCTGCGGGCTACTCCAGAACCACTTGGAGGACTCTCCGGGATGACCTGCCGGGCATGCTGGAACCACCTCTCAGACGTGCCAGAACCATGAGGCAGACAGTCCGGAATCACCTGTTGGGCATGTGGAACCACCTCAGAGACGTACCAGAACCACCTGCCGGACACGCCAAAATCACCTGTCGGCTACGCCAGAACCACTTGGCGGACACTCCGGAATCACCTGCCGGGCATGCCAGCACAAACTCTCAGAAGTGCCAGAAGCACGTGCCGGACTGGCCGGAACCAACTCCCGGACAGACTGGAACCACAGGAAACACTCGCCGGAACCACCTGCTTGACTCACCGGTCCCACCTGCAGGACACACCAAAATCACCTGCCCGCTACAGCAGAACCACTTGGGGCACAAGCCGGAATCACGTGAAGGGCATGCCGGCACAACCTCACAGACGTGCCACAACCTCCTGCCGGACACCTCAGAACCACCTGCCAGACACACTGCAACCACCTGCCGGACACGCGGGAACCACCGGCTCGACCCGCCGGAACCACTGCCAGACATGCAAAATCACCTGCCGGCTACACCAGAAGCACTTGGCAAACACTCCGGAAGCACCTGCCGGGCATGCCGGAACCACCTCTCAGACATGCCAGAACCAAGTGCCAATGACACCAGAAGCACCTGCCGAGCATGCCGGAACCACCTGCTCGACTCGCCAGAACCACCTGCCAGTCATGCAAAAATCACCTGCCGGCTTCGCCACAACCAGTTGGTGAACACTTCTCCATCACCTGCCGTGCTTGCTGGAACCACCTGCCGGTCATGTCAAAATCACCTGCCAACTACGCCAGAACCACTTGTCGACACTGCGGAAACACCTGTCGGGCCGGCCAGAACTACATCTCAGACGTGCCAGAACCTTGTGCGTGTGATGCCGGAACCACACCCCGAACAGACGGAAACCACCTGTCAGACCCGCCTGAACCACCTGCCGAGCACGCCGGAGCCACCTGTTCGACTCACCGGAAGCACCTGCCAGACAGGCCAGTATCAACAGCTGGCTATGCGAGAACCATCTGGCGGACAGTCCGGAATCACCTGCCGGGAATGCAGGAACCACCTCTCAGATGTAACGGAACCAAGAGCCGGACACGCTGGAACCACGTCCTGGACAGACTGGAACCACCTGCCGAGCACTCCGGAACCACCTGCTCGACTCGCACGACCCACGTGCTGGACACGCCAAAATGAACTTTCGGCTACACCAGAACCACTTACCCGACACTCCAGAATCACCTGCCTGGCATGCCAGAACCACCTCTCAGACGTTCCAGAAGCACGTGCCGGACATGCCGGAACGACCTATCGGACAGAACGTAACCACCTGCCAGACACGCCGGAACCACCTGCTGAACACGCCACAGCCACCTGCTCGACTCGCCGGATCCACCGGCCGGACAGGCCAATATCAACTGCTGGCTATGCCAGAACCACCTGGGGGACAGTCCGGAATCACCTGCCAGCCATGGCGGAACCACCTCTCACACGTACAAGAACCACGTGCCGGACAATCTGGAAACACGTACTGGACAGACTGGAACCACCTGCCGGCCACGCCTGAACCACCTGCCTAGCACGACGGAACCACCTGCCGGAGACGCCAAAATCACCTGCGGGCTACTCCACAACCACTTGGAGGACTCTCCGTGATGACCTGCCGGGCATGCTGGAACCACCTCTCAGACGTACCAGAAGCACGTGGCGGACACCCCAGCACCACCTGCCGGACAGACCGCAACCACCTGCCGGACACGCCGGAACCACCGGCTCGACCCACCGGAACCACCGCCGGACATGCAAAATCACCTGCCGGCTACGCCAGAACCACTTGGCGAACACTGCGGAATCACCTGCCGGGCATGCCGGAACCACCTCTCAGACATGCCAGAACCACGTGCCAATGACCCCGGAAGCACCTGCCGAGCACGCCGGAACCACCTGCTCGACTCGCCAGAACCACCTGCCGGACACGCCAAAATCACCTGCCGGCTACGCCACAACCAGTCGGCAGACACTCCGTATCAGCTGCCGGGTTTGCCGGAACCACCTCTCAGAGGTGCCGGAACCACATGCCGGAGAGACTGGAAGCAACTGCCGAACTCGCCGGAAACACCTGCTGGACATGCCGGAACCACCTGCCTGACAGTCCAAAATCATATGCCGGCTATGCCAAAACCACTTGGTGGACACTCCAGAATCACCTGGAGGGCATGCCGGAACCACGTCATGGACAGACTGCAAACACCTGCCGGACACGCCGGAACCACCTTCTCGACTCGCCAGAACCACCTGCCGGACACGCCAAAATCACCTGCCGGCTACGCCACAACCAGTTGGTGAACACTTCGGAATCACCTGCCGCGCTTGCCGGAACCACCTGCCGGTCACGCCAAAATCACCTGCCGGCTACGCCAGAACCACTCGGCAGAGACTCCGGAACAACCTCCAGGACAGACCGGAAACAGCTGCCGGACACGCCGGAACCACCTGCTCGACTCGCCAGAACCACCTGCCGGACACGCCAAAATCACCTGCCGGCTACGCCAGAGCCACTCGGCAGAGACTCCGGAACCACCTCCAGGACAGACCGGAATCACCTGCCGCACACGCCGGGACCACCTGCTTGACTCGCCAGAACCACCTGCCGCACACGCCAAAATCACCAGCCGGCTACTCCACAACCACTTGTCGGACACTCCAGAATCACCTGCCGGGCATGTTGCAACCACCTCTCAGAGGTGCCACAACAACATGCTGGAGACTGCGGAAGCACCTGCTGAGAAGGCCGGAAGTTCCTGATCCACTCCACAGAACCACCTGCTGGACACGCCAAAATCACCTGCCGGCTACGCCACAACCAGTTGGTGAACACTTCGGAATCAACTGCCGGGCTTGCTGGAAGCACCTGCCGGTCACGCCAATATCACCTGCCAGCTACGCCAGAACCGCTTGGCGGACACTCCGGAAACACCTGTCGGGCCTGCCAGAACCACATCTCAGACGTGCCAGAACCATGTGCCCGAGATGCTGGAACCACACCCCGAACAGACTGAAACCACCTGCCAGACCCGCCTGAACCACCTGCCGAGCACACTGGAACCACCTGCTCGACTCGCCGGAACCACCTACCTGACACGCAAAAACCACAGGCCGGGTATGCCAGAACCACTTGGTGGTCACTCCGGAATCATCCGCCAGACATGCCAGAAGCAGCTCTCAAACACACCAGAACAACCTGCCGGAGACGCCAGAAGCACCTGCTGAGCATGCCTGAGCCACGTGCTCGACTCGCAAGAAACACCTGCCACACACGCCAAAATCACCTGCCTGCTACACCAGAAGCACTTGGCAGACAAGCCGGAATCACGTGAAGGGCATGCCGTCACAATCTCTCAGACGTGCCAGAACCTCGTGCCGGACACCCCAGAACACCCTGCCGGACAGACCGGAAGAACCTGCCGGACACGCCGGAAACACCGGCGCGACTCGCCGGAACCACCCCCGGACATGCAAAATCACCTGCCGGCTACGCCAGAAACACTTGGCGGACACACCGGAATCACCTGCCGGGCATGTCGGAAGCACCTATCAGACATGTCAGAACCACGTGCCAAGGACACCGGAAGCACCTGCCGAGCACGCCGGAACCACCTGCTCGACTCGCCAGAACCACCTGCCGCACACGCCAAAATCACCTGCCAGGTATGCCAGAACCACTTTGTGGACACTCCGAAATCATCTGCCGGACATGCCAGAACCAGCTCTCAGACACCCCAGAACCACATGCCGGACACGCCGGAAGCACCTGCTGAGCATGCCTGAGCCACCTGCTCGACTCGCAAGAAACACCTGCCGGACACGCCAAAATCACCTGCCGAGTACGCCAGAACCACTTGGCGGACACTCCGGAATCACAGGTCGGGCATGCCGGAACCACCTCTCAGACTTGCCAGAACCATGTTCCGGATACGCCGGTACCACCTGCCGAGTATGCCGGAACCACCTGATCCACTCCCGAGGACCACCTGCTGGACATGCCAAAATCACCTGCTGGCTACGCCAGAACCACTCGGCAGACACTCCGGAATAACCTGCCGGGCATGCCGGAACCACCTCTTAGACATGCCAGAAGGACGTGTCGGACACACCGGAAACACCTACCGGACAGACCGGAACCACCTGCCAGACATCCCGGAACCACTTGCCGAGCACGCAGGAGCCGCCTGCTCGAGAGGCCGGAACCACCTGCCAGACAGGCCAAAATCAACAGCTGGCTATGCTAGAACCACCTGGCGGACAGTCCAAAATCACCTGCCTGGCATGCAGGAACCACCTCTCAGACGTAACAGAACCACGTTCCGGACACGCTGGAACCACATCCTGGACAAACTGGAACCACCTGCCGAGCTCACCGGAACCACCTGCTCGACTGGCAGGACAATCGTGCCGGACACGCCAAAAGGAACTGCCGGCTACACCAGAACCAATTAACCGACACTCCAGAATCACCGGCCTGGAATGCCAGAACCACCTCTCAGACGTGCCAGAAGCACGTGCCGGACATGCCGGAACGACCTACGGGACAGACCGGAACCACCTGCCTGACATGCCGGAACCACCTGCCGAGCACGCCAGAGCCACCTGCTCCCCTTGCCGGAACCACCTGCCAGACAGGCCAAAATCAACAGCTGTCTGTGCGAGAACCACCTGGGGTACAGTCCGGAATCACCTGCCAGCCATGGCGGAACCACCTCTCAGACGTACCAGAACCACGTGCCGGACAATCTGGAAACACGTACTGGACAGACTGGAACCACCTGCAGGCCACGCCTGAAACACCTGCCGAGCACGACGGAACCACCTGCCGGACACGCCAAAATCACCTGCGGGCTACTCCACAACCACTTGGGGGACTCTCTGGGATGACCTGCCGGGCATGCTGGAACCACCTCTCAGACGCGCCAGATCCATGTGGCAGAGAGTCCGGAATCACCTGTTGGGCATGTGGAACCACCTCTGAGACGTACCAGAACCACCTGCCGGACACGCCAAAATCACCTGCCGGCTACGCCATAACCACTTGGCAGACACTCCGGAATCACCTGCCGGGCATGCCAGCACAACCTCTCAGAAGTGCCAGAAGCACGTGCCGGACAGGCCGGAACCATCTCCCGGACAGACTGGAACCACAGGAAACACTCGCCGGAACCACCTGCTTGACTCACCGGTCCCATCTGCAGGACACACCAAAATCACCTGCCCGCTACACCAGAACCACTTGGGGCACAAGCCGGAATCACGTGAAGGGCATGCCGGCACAACCTCACAGACGTGCCAGAACCTCCTGCCGGACACCTCAGAACCACCTGCCAGACAGACTGCAACCACATGCCGGACACGCGGGAACCACCGGCTCGACCCGCCGGAACCACTGCCAGACATGCAAAATCACCTGCCGGCTACACCAGAACCACTTGGCAAACACTCTGGAATCACCTGCCGGGCATGCCGGAACCACCTCTCAGATGTAACGGAACCACGAGCCGGACACGCTGGAACCACGTCCTGGACAGACTGGAACCACCTGCCGAGCACTCCGGAACCACCTGCTCGACTCGCACGACCCACGTGCTGGACACGCCAAAATGAACTTTTGGCTACACCAGAACCACTTACCCGACACTCCAGAATCACCTGCCTGGCATGCCAGAACCACCTCCCACACGCTCCAGAAGCACGTGCCGGACATGACGGAACGACCTATCGGACAGAACGGAACCACCTGCCAGACACGCCGGAACCACCTGCTGAACACGCCACAGCCACCTGCTCGACTCGCCGGATCCACCGGCCGGACAGGCCAATATCAACTGCTGGCTATGCCAGAACCACCTGGGGGACAGTCCGGAATCATCTGCCAGCCATGGCGAAACCACCTCTCAGACGTACAAGAACCACGTGCCGGACAAGCTGGAAACACTTACTGGACAGACTGGAACCACCTGCCGGCCACGCCTGAACCTCATGCCGAGCACGATGGAACCACCTGCCGGACACGCCAAAATCACCTGCGGGGTACACCAGAACCACTTGGAGAACTCTCCGGGATGACCTGCCGGGCATGCTGGAACCACCTCTCAGACGTACCAGAAGCACGTGGCGGACACCCCAGCACCACCTGCCGGACAGACCGCAACCACCTGCCGGAAACCCGGAACCACCGGCTCGACCCGCCGGAACCACCGCCGGACATGCAAAATCACCTGCCGGCTACGCCAGAACCACTTGGCGAACACTGCGGAATCACCTGCCGGGCATGCCGGAACCACCTCTCAGACATGCCAGAACCACGTGCCAATGACCCCGGAAGCACCTGCCGAGCACGCCGGAACCACCTGCTCGACTCGCCAGAACCACCTGCCGGACACGCCAAAATCACCTGCCGGCTACGCCACAACCACTCGGCAGACACTCCGGTATCAGCTGCCGGGCATGCCGGAACCACCTCTCAGAGGTGCCGGAACCACATGCCGGAGAGACTGGAAGCAACTGCCGAACTCGCCGGAAACACCTGCTGGACATGCCGGAACCACCTGCCTGACAGTCCAAAATCATATGCCGGCTATGCCAAAACCAGTTGGTGGACACTCCAGAATCACCTGGAGGGCATGCCGGAACCACGTCATGGACAGACTGCAAACACCTGCCGGACACGCCGGAACCACCTTCTCGACTCGCCAGAACCACCTGCCGGACACGCCAAAATCACCTGCCGGCTACGCCACAACCAGTTGTTGAACACTTCGGAATCACCTGCCGCGCTTGCCGGAACCACCTGCCGGTCACGCCAAAATCACCTGCCGGCTACGCCAGAACCACTCGGCAGAGACTCCGGATCCACCTCCAGGACAGACCGGAATCACCTGCCGGACACGCCGGAACCACCTGCTCGACTCGCCAGAACCACCTGCCGGACACGCCAAAATCACCTGCCGGCTACGCCAGAACCACTCAGCAGAGACTCCGGAACCACCTCCAGGACAGACCGGAATCACCTGCCGGACACGCCGGGACCACCTGCTTGACTCGCCAGAACCACCTGCCGCACACGCCAAAATCACCAGCCGGCTACTCCACAACCACTTGTCGGACACTCCAGAATCACCTGCCGGGCATGTTGGAGCCACCTCTCAGAGGTGCCACAACAACATGCTGGAGACTGCGGAAGCACCTGCTGAGAAGGCCGGAAGTTCCTGATCCACTCCAAAGAACCACCTGCTGGACACGCCAAAATCACCTGCCGGCTACACCACAACTCGTTGGTGAACACTTCGGAATCAACTGCCGGGCTTGCTGGAAGCACCTGCCAGTCACGCCAATATCACCTGCCAGCTACGCCAGAACCGCTTGGCGGACACTCCGGAAACACCTGTCGGGCCTGCCAGAACCACATCTCAGACGTGCCAGAACCATGTGCCCGAGATGCCTGAACCACACCCCGAACAGACTGAAACCACCTGCCAGACCCGCCTGAACCACCTGCCGAGCACACTGGAACCACCTGCTCGACTCGCCGGAACCACCTACCTGACACGCAAAAACCACCGGCCGGGTATGCCAGAACCACTTGGTGGTCACTCCGGAATCATCTGCCAGACATGCCAGAAGCAGCGCTCAGACACACCAGAACAACCTGCCGGAGACGCCAGAAGCACCTGCTGAGCATGCCTGAGCCACCTGCTCGACTCGCAAGAAACACCTGCCAGACACGCCAAAATCACCTGCCTGCTACACCAGAAGCATTTGGCAGACAAGCCGGAATCACGTGAAGGGCATGCCGTCACAATCTCTCAGACGTGCCAGAACCTCGTGCCGGACACCCCAGAAAACCCTGCCGGACAGACCGGAACCACCTGCCGGACACGCCGGAACCACCGGCGCGACTCGCCGGAACCACCCCCGGACATGCAAAATCACCTGCCGGCTACGCCAGAAACACTTGCCAAACACACCGGAATCACCTGCCGGGCATGTCGGAAGCACCTCTCAGACATGTCAGAACCACGTGCCAAGGACACCGGAAGCACCTGCCGAGCACGCCGGAATGACCTGCTCGACTCGCCAGAACCACCTGCCGCACACGCCAAAATCACCTGCCAGGTATGCCAGAACCACTTTGTGGACACTCCGAAATCATCTGCCGGACATGCCAGAACCAGCTCTCAGACACCCCAGAACCACATGCCGGACACGCCGGAAGCACCTGCTGAGCATGCCTGAGCCACCTGCTCGACTCGCAAGAAACACCTGCCGGACACGCCAAAATCACCTGCCGAGTACACCAGAACCACTTGGCGGACACTCCGGAATCACAGGTCGGGCATGCCGGAACCACCTCTCAGACTTGCCAGAACCATGTTCCGGACACGCCGGTACCACCTGCCGAGTATGCCGGAACCACCTGATCCACTCCCGAGGACCACCTGCTGGACACGCCAAAATCACCTGCTGGCTACGCCAGAACCACTCGGCAGACACTCTGGAATAACCTGCCGGGCATGCCGGAACCACCTCTTAGACATGCCAGAAGGACGTGTCGGACACGCCGGAAACACCTACCGGACAGACCGGAACCACCTGCCAGACATCCCGGAACCACTTGCCGAGCACGCCGGAGCCGCCTGCTCGATAGGCCGGAACCACCTGCCAGACAGGCCAAAATCAACAGCTGGCTATGCTAGAACCACCTGGCGGACAGTCCAAAATCACCTGCCTGGCATGCAGGAACCACCTCTCAGACGTAACAGAACCACGTTCCGGACACGCTGGAACCACATCCTGGACAGACTGGAACCACATGCCGAGCTCACCGGAACCACCTGCTCGACTGGCAGGACAATCGTGCCGGACACGCCAAAAGGAACTGCCGGCTACACCAGAGCCACTTAACCGACACTCCAGAATCACCTGCCTGGCATGCCAGAACCACCTCTCAGACGTGCCAGAAGCACGTGCCGGACATGCCGGAACGACCTACGGGACAGACCGGAACCACCTGCCTGGCATGCCGGAACCACCTGCCGAGCACGCCAGAGCCACCTGCTCCCCTTGCCGGAACCACCTGCCAGACAGGCCAAAATGAACAGCTGGCTGTGCGAGAACCACCTGGGGGACAGTCCGGAATCACCTGCCAGCCATGGCGGAACCACCTCTCAGACGTACCAGAACCACGTGCCGGACAATCTGGAAACACGGACTGGACAGACTGGAACCAGCTGCCGGCCACGCCTGAACCACCTGCCGAGCACGACGGAACCACCTGCCAGACACGCCAAAATCACCTGCGGGCTACTCCAGAACCACTTGGAGGACTCTCCGGGATGACCTGCCGGGCATGCTGGAACCACCTCTCAGACGTGCCAGAACCATGAGGCAGACAGTCCGGAATCACCTGTTGGGCATGTGGAACCACCTCAGAGACGTACCAGAACCACCTGCCGGACACGCCAAAATCACCTGTCGGCTACGCCAGAACCACTTGGCGGACACTCCGGAATCACCTGCCGGGCATGCCAGCACAAACTCTCAGAAGTGCCAGAAGCACGTGCCGGACTGGCCGGAACCAACTCCCGGACAGACTGGAACCACAGGAAACACTCGCCGGAACCACCTGCTTGACTCACCGGTCCCACCTGCAGGACACACCAAAATCACCTGCCCGCTACAGCAGAACCACTTGGGGCACAAGCCGGAATCACGTGAAGGGCATGCCGGCACAACCTCACAGACGTGCCACAACCTCCTGCCGGACACCTCAGAACCACCTGCCAGACACACTGCAACCACCTGCCGGACACGCGGGAACCACCGGCTCGACCCGCCGGAACCACTGCCAGACATGCAAAATCACCTGCCGGCTACACCAGAAGCACTTGGCAAACACTCCGGAAGCACCTGCCGGGCATGCCGGAACCACCTCTCAGACATGCCAGAACCAAGTGCCAATGACACCAGAAGCACCTGCCGAGCATGCCGGAACCACCTGCTCGACTCGCCAGAACCACCTGCCAGTCATGCAAAAATCACCTGCCGGCTTCGCCACAACCAGTTGGTGAACACTTCTCCATCACCTGCCGTGCTTGCTGGAACCACCTGCCGGTCATGTCAAAATCACCTGCCAACTACGCCAGAACCACTTGTCGACACTGCGGAAACACCTGTCGGGCCGGCCAGAACTACATCTCAGACGTGCCAGAACCTTGTGCGTGTGATGCCGGAACCACACCCCGAACAGACGGAAACCACCTGTCAGACCCGCCTGAACCACCTGCCGAGCACGCCGGAGCCACCTGTTCGACTCACCGGAAGCACCTGCCAGACAGGCCAGTATCAACAGCTGGCTATGCGAGAACCATCTGGCGGACAGTCCGGAATCACCTGCCGGGAATGCAGGAACCACCTCTCAGATGTAACGGAACCAAGAGCCGGACACGCTGGAACCACGTCCTGGACAGACTGGAACCACCTGCCGAGCACTCCGGAACCACCTGCTCGACTCGCACGACCCACGTGCTGGACACGCCAAAATGAACTTTCGGCTACACCAGAACCACTTACCCGACACTCCAGAATCACCTGCCTGGCATGCCAGAACCACCTCTCAGACGTTCCAGAAGCACGTGCCGGACATGCCGGAACGACCTATCGGACAGAACGTAACCACCTGCCAGACACGCCGGAACCACCTGCTGAACACGCCACAGCCACCTGCTCGACTCGCCGGATCCACCGGCCGGACAGGCCAATATCAACTGCTGGCTATGCCAGAACCACCTGGGGGACAGTCCGGAATCACCTGCCAGCCATGGCGGAACCACCTCTCACACGTACAAGAACCACGTGCCGGACAATCTGGAAACACGTACTGGACAGACTGGAACCACCTGCCGGCCACGCCTGAACCACCTGCCTAGCACGACGGAACCACCTGCCGGAGACGCCAAAATCACCTGCGGGCTACTCCACAACCACTTGGAGGACTCTCCGTGATGACCTGCCGGGCATGCCGGAACCACCTCTCAGACATGCCAGAACCACGTGCCAATGACCCCGGAAGCACCTGCCGAGCACGCCGGAACCACCTGCTCGACTCGCCAGAACCACCTGCCGGACACGCCAAAATCACCTGCCGGCTACGCCACAACCAGTCGGCAGACACTCCGTATCAGCTGCCGGGTTTGCCGGAACCACCTCTCAGAGGTGCCGGAACCACATGCCGGAGAGACTGGAAGCAACTGCCGAACTCGCCGGAAACACCTGCTGGACATGCCGGAACCACCTGCCTGACAGTCCAAAATCATATGCCGGCTATGCCAAAACCACTTGGTGGACACTCCAGAATCACCTGGAGGGCATGCCGGAACCACGTCATGGACAGACTGCAAACACCTGCCGGACACGCCGGAACCACCTTCTCGACTCGCCAGAACCACCTGCCGGACACGCCAAAATCACCTGCCGGCTACGCCACAACCAGTTGGTGAACACTTCGGAATCACCTGCCGCGCTTGCCGGAACCACCTGCCGGTCACGCCAAAATCACCTGCCGGCTACGCCAGAACCACTCGGCAGAGACTCCGGAACAACCTCCAGGACAGACCGGAAACAGCTGCCGGACACGCCGGAACCACCTGCTCGACTCGCCAGAACCACCTGCCGGACACGCCAAAATCACCTGCCGGCTACGCCAGAGCCACTCGGCAGAGACTCCGGAACCACCTCCAGGACAGACCGGAATCACCTGCCGCACACGCCGGGACCACCTGCTTGACTCGCCAGAACCACCTGCCGCACACGCCAAAATCACCAGCCGGCTACTCCACAACCACTTGTCGGACACTCCAGAATCACCTGCCGGGCATGTTGCAACCACCTCTCAGAGGTGCCACAACAACATGCTGGAGACTGCGGAAGCACCTGCTGAGAAGGCCGGAAGTTCCTGATCCACTCCACAGAACCACCTGCTGGACACGCCAAAATCACCTGCCGGCTACGCCACAACCAGTTGGTGAACACTTCGGAATCAACTGCCGGGCTTGCTGGAAGCACCTGCCGGTCACGCCAATATCACCTGCCAGCTACGCCAGAACCGCTTGGCGGACACTCCGGAAACACCTGTCGGGCCTGCCAGAACCACATCTCAGACGTGCCAGAACCATGTGCCCGAGATGCCGGAACCACACCCCGAACAGACTGAAACCACCTGCCAGACCCGCCTGAACCACCTGCCGAGCACACTGGAACCACCTGCTCGACTCGCCGGAACCACCTACCTGACACGCAAAAACCACAGGCCGGGTATGCCAGAACCACTTGGTGGTCACTCCGGAATCATCCGCCAGACATGCCAGAAGCAGCTCTCAAACACACCAGAACAACCTGCCGGAGACGCCAGAAGCACCTGCTGAGCATGCCTGAGCCACGTGCTCGACTCGCAAGAAACACCTGCCACACACGCCAAAATCACCTGCCTGCTACACCAGAAGCACTTGGCAGACAAGCCGGAATCACGTGAAGGGCATGCCGTCACAATCTCTCAGACGTGCCAGAACCTCGTGCCGGACACCCCAGAACACCCTGCCGGACAGACCGGAAGAACCTGCCGGACACGCCGGAAACACCGGCGCGACTCGCCGGAACCACCCCCGGACATGCAAAATCACCTGCCGGCTACGCCAGAAACACTTGGCGGACACACCGGAATCACCTGCCGGGCATGTCGGAAGCACCTATCAGACATGTCAGAACCACGTGCCAAGGACACCGGAAGCACCTGCCGAGCACGCCGGAACCACCTGCTCGACTCGCCAGAACCACCTGCCGCACACGCCAAAATCACCTGCCAGGTATGCCAGAACCACTTTGTGGACACTCCGAAATCATCTGCCGGACATGCCAGAACCAGCTCTCAGACACCCCAGAACCACATGCCGGACACGCCGGAAGCACCTGCTGAGCATGCCTGAGCCACCTGCTCGACTCGCAAGAAACACCTGCCGGACACGCCAAAATCACCTGCCGAGTACGCCAGAACCACTTGGCGGACACTCCGGAATCACAGGTCGGGCATGCCGGAACCACCTCTCAGACTTGCCAGAACCATGTTCCGGATACGCCGGTACCACCTGCCGAGTATGCCGGAACCACCTGATCCACTCCCGAGGACCACCTGCTGGACATGCCAAAATCACCTGCTGGCTACGCCAGAACCACTCGGCAGACACTCCGGAATAACCTGCCGGGCATGCCGGAACCACCTCTTAGACATGCCAGAAGGACGTGTCGGACACACCGGAAACACCTACCGGACAGACCGGAACCACCTGCCAGACATCCCGGAACCACTTGCCGAGCACGCAGGAGCCGCCTGCTCGAGAGGCCGGAACCACCTGCCAGACAGGCCAAAATCAACAGCTGGCTATGCTAGAACCACCTGGCGGACAGTCCAAAATCACCTGCCTGGCATGCAGGAACCACCTCTCAGACGTAACAGAACCACGTTCCGGACACGCTGGAACCACATCCTGGACAAACTGGAACCACCTGCCGAGCTCACCGGAACCACCTGCTCGACTGGCAGGACAATCGTGCCGGACACGCCAAAAGGAACTGCCGGCTACACCAGAACCAATTAACCGACACTCCAGAATCACCGGCCTGGAATGCCAGAACCACCTCTCAGACGTGCCAGAAGCACGTGCCGGACATGCCGGAACGACCTACGGGACAGACCGGAACCACCTGCCTGACATGCCGGAACCACCTGCCGAGCACGCCAGAGCCACCTGCTCCCCTTGCCGGAACCACCTGCCAGACAGGCCAAAATCAACAGCTGTCTGTGCGAGAACCACCTGGGGTACAGTCCGGAATCACCTGCCAGCCATGGCGGAACCACCTCTCAGACGTACCAGAACCACGTGCCGGACAATCTGGAAACACGTACTGGACAGACTGGAACCACCTGCCGGCCACGCCTGAAACACCTGCCGAGCACGACGGAACCACCTGCCGGACACGCCAAAATCACCTGCGGGCTACTCCACAACCACTTGGGGGACTCTCTGGGATGACCTGCCGGGCATGCTGGAACCACCTCTCAGACGCGCCAGATCCATGTGGCAGAGAGTCCGGAATCACCTGTTGGGCATGTGGAACCACCTCTGAGACGTACCAGAACCACCTGCCGGACACGCCAAAATCACCTGCCGGCTACGCCATAACCACTTGGCAGACACTCCGGAATCACCTGCCGGGCATGCCAGCACAACCTCTCAGAAGTGCCAGAAGCACGTGCCGGACAGGCCGGAACCATCTCCCGGACAGACTGGAACCACAGGAAACACTCGCCGGAACCACCTGCTTGACTCACCGGTCCCATCTGCAGGACACACCAAAATCACCTGCCCGCTACACCAGAACCACTTGGGGCACAAGCCGGAATCACGTGAAGGGCATGCCGGCACAACCTCACAGACGTGCCAGAACCTCCTGCCGGACACCTCAGAACCACCTGCCAGACAGACTGCAACCACATGCCGGACACGCGGGAACCACCGGCTCGACCCGCCGGAACCACTGCCAGACATGCAAAATCACCTGCCGGCTACACCAGAAGCACTTGGCAAACACTCTGGAATCACCTGCCGGGCATGCCGGAACCACCTCTCAGATGTAACGGAACCACGAGCCGGACACGCTGGAACCACGTCCTGGACAGACTGGAACCACCTGCCGAGCACTCCGGAACCACCTGCTCGACTCGCACGACCCACGTGCTGGACACGCCAAAATGAACTTTTGGCTACACCAGAACCACTTACCCGACACTCCAGAATCACCTGCCTGGCATGCCAGAACCACCTCCCACACGCTCCAGAAGCACGTGCCGGACATGACGGAACGACCTATCGGACAGAACGGAACCACCTGCCAGACACGCCGGAACCACCTGCTGAACACGCCACAGCCACCTGCTCGACTCGCCGGATCCACCGGCCGGACAGGCCAATATCAACTGCTGGCTATGCCAGAACCACCTGGGGGACAGTCCGGAATCATCTGCCAGCCATGGCGAAACCACCTCTCAGACGTACAAGAACCACGTGCCGGACAAGCTGGAAACACTTACTGGACAGACTGGAACCACCTGCCGGCCACGCCTGAACCACATGCCGAGCACGATGGAACCACCTGCCGGACACGCCAAAATCACCTGCGGGGTACACCAGAACCACTTGGAGAACTCTCCGGGATGACCTGCCGGGCATGCTGGAACCACCTCTCAGACGTACCAGAAGCACGTGGCGGACACCCCAGCACCACCTGCCGGACAGACCGCAACCACCTGCCGGACACCCGGAACCACCGGCTCGACCCGCCGGAACCACCGCCGGACATGCAAAATCACCTGCCGGCTACGCCAGAACCACTTGGCGAACACTGCGGAATCACCTGCCGGGCATGCCGGAACCACCTCTCAGACATGCCAGAACCACGTGCCAATGACCCCGGAAGCACCTGCCGAGCACGCCGGAACCACCTGCTCGACTCGCCAGAACCACCTGCCGGACACGCCAAAATCACCTGCCGGCTACGCCACAACCACTCGGCAGACACTCCGGTATCAGCTGCCGGGCATGCCGGAACCACCTCTCAGAGGTGCCGGAACCACATGCCGGAGAGACTGGAAGCAACTGCCGAACTCGCCGGAAACACCTGCTGGACATGCCGGAACCACCTGCCTGACAGTCCAAAATCATATGCCGGCTATGCCAAAACCAGTTGGTGGACACTCCAGAATCACCTGGAGGGCATGCCGGAACCACGTCATGGACAGACTGCAAACACCTGCCGGACACGCCGGAACCACTCGGCAGAGACTCCGGAACCACCTCCAGGACAGACCGGAATCACCTGCCGGACACGCCGGAACCACCTGCTCGACTCGCCAGAACCACCTGCCGGACACGCCAAAATCACCTGCCGGCTACGCCAGAACCACTCAGCAGAGACTCCGGAACCACCTCCAGGACAGACCGGAATCACCTGCCGGACACGCCGGGACCACCTGCTTGACTCGCCAGAACCACCTGCCGCACACGCCAAAATCACCAGCCGGCTACTCCACAACCACTTGTCGGACACTCCAGAATCACCTGCCGGGCATGTTGGAGCCACCGCTCAGAGGTGCCACAACAACATGCTGGAGACTTCGGATGCACCTGCTGAGAAGGCCGGAAGTTCCTGATCCACTCCACAGAACCACCTGCTGGACACGCCAAAATCACCTGCCGGCTACGCCACAACCAGTTGGTGAACACTTCGGAATCAACTGCCGGGCTTGCTGGAAGCACCTGCCGGTCACGCCAATATCACCTGACAGCTACGCCAGAACCGCTTGGCGGACACTCCGGAAACACCTGTCGGGCCTGCCAGAACCACATCTCAGACGTGCCAGAACCATGTGCCCGAGATGCCGGAACCACACCCCGAACAGACTGAAACCACCTGCCAGACCCGCCTGAACCACCTGCCGAGCACACTGGAACCACCTGCTCGACTCGCCGGAACCACCTACCTGACACGCAAAAACCACCGGCCGGGTATGCCAGAACCACTTGGTGGTCACTCCGGAATCATCTGCCAGACATGCCAGAAGCAGCTCTCAGACACACCAGAACAACCTGCCGGAGACGCCAGAAGCACCTGCTGAGCATGCCTGAGCCACCTGCTCGACTCGCAAGAAACACCTGCCAGACACGCCAAAATCACCTGCCTGCTACACCAGAAGCACTTGGCAGACAAGCCGGAATCACGTGAAGGGCATGCCGTCACAATCTCTCAGACGTGCCAGAACCTCGTGCCGGACACCCCAGAGCACCCTGCCGGACAGACCGGAACCACCTGCCGGACACGCCGGAACCACCGGCGCGACTCGCCGGAACCACCCCCGGACATGCAAAATCACCTGCCGGCTACGCCAGAAACACTTGGCGGACACACCGGAATCACCTGCCGGGCATGTCGGAAGCACCTCTCAGACATGTCAGAACCACGTGCCAAGGACACCGGAAGCACCTGCCGAGCACGCCGGAACCACCTGCTCGACTCGCCAGAACCACCTGCCGCACACGCCAAAATCACCTGCCAGGTATGCCAGAACCACTTTGTGGACACTCCGAAATCATCTGCCGGACATGCCAGAACCAGCTCTCAGACACACCAGAACCACATGCCGGACACGCCGGAAGCACCTGCTGAGCATGCCTGAGCCACCTGCTCGACTCGCAAGAAACACCTGCCGGACACGCCAAAATCACCTGCCGAGTACGCCAGAACCACTTGGCGGACACTCCGGAATCACAGGTCGGGCATGCCGGAACCACCTCTCAGACTTGCCAGAACCATGTTCCGGACACGCCGGTACCACCTGCCGAGTATGCCGGAACCACCTCATCCACTCCCGAGGACCACCTGCTGGACATGCCAAAATCACCTGCTGGCTACGCCAGAACCACTCGGCAGACACTCCGGAATAACCTGCCGGGCATGCCGGAACCACCTCTTAGACATGCCAGAAGGACGTGTCGGACACGCCGGAAACACCTACCGGACAGACCGGAACCACCTGCCAGACATCCCGGAACCACTTGCCGAGCACGCAGGAGCCGCCTGCTCGATAGGCCGGAACCACCTGCCAGACAGGCCAAAATCAACAGCTGGCTATGCTAGAACCACCTGGCGGACAGTCCAAAATCACCTGCCTGGCATGCAGGAACCACCTCTCAGACGTAACAGAACCACGTTCCGGACACGCTGGAACCACATCCTGGAAAGACTGGAACCAACTGCCGAGCTCGCCGGAACCACCTGCTCAACTGGCAGGACAATCGTGCCGGACACGCCAAAAGGAAATGCCGGCTACACCAGAACCACTTAACCGACACTCCAGAATCACCTGCCTGGCATGCCAGAACCACCTCTCAGACGTGCCAGAAGCACGTGCCGGACATGCCGGAACGACCTATCGGACAGAACGGAACCACCTGCCAGACACGCCGGAACCACCTGCTGAACACGCCACAGCCACCTGCTCGACTTGAAGGATCCACCGGCCGGAAAGGCCAATATCAACTGCTGGCTATGCCAGAACCACCTGGGGGACAGTCCGGAATCACCTGCCAGCCATGGCGGAACCACCTCTCAGACGTACAAGAACCACGTACCGGACAAGCTGGAAACACTTACTGGACAGACTGGAACCACCTGCCGGCCACGCCTGAACCACCTGCCGAGCACGATGGAACCACCTGCCGGACACGCCAAAATCACATGCGGGCTACACCAGAACCACTTGGAGAACTCTCCGGGATGACCTGCCGGGCATGCTGGAACCACCTCTCAGACGTACCAGAGGCACGTTGCGGACACCCCAGCACCACCTGCCGGACAGACCGCAACCCCCTGCCGGACAGGCCGGAACCACCGGCTCGACCCGCCGGAACCACCGCCGGACATGCAAAATCACCTGCCGGCTACGCCAGAACCACTTGGCGAACACTCCGGAATCACCTGCCGGGCATGCCGGAACCACCTCTCAGACATGCCAAAATCACGTGCCAATGACCCCGGAAGCACCTGCCGAGCACGCCGGAACCACCTTCTCGACTCGCCAGAACCACCTGCCGGACACGCCAAAATCACCTGCCGGCTACGCCACAACCAGTTGGTGAACACTTCGGAATCACCTGCCGCGCTTGCCAGAACCACCTGCCGGTCACGCCAAAATCACATGCCGGCTACCCCAGAACCACTCGGCAGAGACTCCGGAACCACCTCCAGGACAGACCGGAATCACCTGCCGCACACGCCGGAACCACCTGCTCGACTCGCCAGAACCACCAGCCGGACACGCCAAAATCACCTGCCGGCTACGCCAGAACCACTCGGCAGAGACTCCGGAACCACCTCCAGGACAGACCGGAATCACCTGCCGGAAACGCCGGGACCACCTGCTTGACTCGCCAGAACCACCTGCCGCACACGCCAAAATCACCAGCCGGCTACTCCACAACCACTTGTCGGACACTCCAGAATCACCTGCCGGGCATGTTGGAACCACCTCTCAGAGGTGCCACAACAACATGCTGGAGACTGCGGAAGCACCTGCTGAGAAGGCCGGAAGTTCCTGATCCACTCCACAGAACCACCTGCTGGACACGCCAAAATCACCTGCCGGCTACGCCACAACCAGTTGGTGAACACTTCGGAATCAACTGCCGGGCTTGCTGGAAGCACCTGCCGGTCACGCCAATATCACCTGCCAGCTACGCCAGAACCGCTTGGCGGACACTCCGGAAACACCTGTCGGGCCTGCCAGAACCACATCTCAGACGTGCCAGAACCATGTGCCCGAGATGCCGGAACCACACCCCGAACAGACTGAAACCACCTGCCAGACCCGCCTGAACCACCTGCCGAGCACACTGGAACCACCTGCTCGACTCGCCGGAACCACCTACCTGACACGCAAAAACCACAGGCCGGGTATGCCAGAACCACTTGGTGGTCACTCCGGAATCATCTGCCAGACATGCCAGAAGCAGCTCTCAGACACACCAGAACAACCTGCCAGAGACGCCAGAAGCACCTGCTGAGCATGCCTGAGCCACCTGCTCGACTCGCAAGAAACACCTGCCAGACGTGCCAAAATCACCTGCCTGCTACACCAGAAGCACTTGGCAGACAAGCCGGAATCACGTGAAGGGCATGCCGTCACAATCTCTCAGACGTGCCAGAACCTCGTGCCAGACACCCCAGAACACCCTGCCGGACAGACCGGAACCACCTGCCGGACACGCCGGAACCACCGGCGCGACTCGCCGGAACCACCCCCGGACATGCAAAATCACCTGCCGGCTACGCCAGAAACACTTGGCGGACACACCGGAATCACCTGCCGGGCATGTCGGAAGCACCTCTCAGACATGTCAGAACCACGTGCCAAGGACACCGGAAGCACCTGCCGAGCACGCCGGAACCACCTGCTCGACTTGCCAGAACCACCTGCCGCACACGCCAAAATCACCTGCCAGGTATGCCAGAACCACTTTGTGGACACTCCGAAATCATCAGCCGGACATGCCAGAACCAGCTCTCAGACACACCAGAACCACATGCCGGACACGCCGGAAGCACCTGCTGAGCATGCCTGAGCCACCTGCTCGACTCGCAAGAAACACCTGCCGGACACGCCAAAATCACCTGCCGAGTACGCCAGAACCACTTGGCGGACACTCCGGAATCACAGGTCGGGCATGCCGGAACCACCTCTCAGACTTGCCAGAACCATGTTCCGGACACGCCGGTACCACCTGCCGAGTATGCCGGAACCACCTGATCCACTCCCGAGGACCACCTGCTGGACATGCCAAAATCACCTGCTGGCTACGCCAGAACCACTCGGCAGACACTCCGGAATAACCTGCCGGGCATGCCGGAACCACCTCTTAGACATGCCAGAAGGACGTGTCGGACACGCCGGAAACACCTACCGGACAGACCGGAACCACCTGCCAGACATCCCGGAACCACTTGCCGAGCACGCAGGAGCCGCCTGCTCGATAGGCCGGAACCACCTGCCAGACAGGCCAAAATCAACAGCTGGCTATGCTAGAACCACCTGGCGGACAGTCCAAAATCACCTGCCTGGCATGCAGGAACCACCTCTCAGACGTAACAGAACCACGTTCCGGAAACGCTGGAACCACATCCTGGACAGACAGGAACCAAGTGCCGAGCTCGCCGGAACCACCTGCTCAACTGGCAGGACAATCGTGCCGGACACGCCAAAAGGAACTGCCGGCTACACCAGAACCACTTAACCGACACTCCAGAATCACCTGCCTGGCATGACAGAACCACCTCTCAGACGTGCCAGAAGCACGTGCCGGACATGCCGGAACGACCTATCGGACAGAACGGAACCACCTGCCAGACACGCCGGAAAGACCTGCTGAACACGCCACAGCCACCTGCTCGACTCGCCGGATCCACCGGCCGGACAGGCCAATATCAACTGCTGGCTATGCCAGAACCACCTGGGGGACAGTCCGGAATCACCTGCCAGCCATGGCGGAACCACCTCTCAGACGTACAAGAACCACGTGCCGGACAAGCTGGAAACACTTACTGGACAGACTGGAACCACCTGCCGGCCACGCCTGAACCACCTGCCGAGCACGATGGAACCACCTGCCGGACACGCCAAAATCACATGCGGGCTACACAAGAACCACTTGGAGAACTCTCCGGGATGACCTGCCGGGCATGCTGGAACCACCTCTCAGACGTACCAGAGGCACGTTGCGGACACCCCAGCACCACCTGCCGGACAGACCGCAACCCCCTGCCGGACAGGCCGGAACCACCGGCTCGACACGCCGGAACCACCGCCGGACATGCAAAATCACCTGCCGGCTACGCCAGAACCACTTGGCGAACACTCCGGAATCACCTGCCGGGCATGCCGGAACCACCTCTCAGACATGCCAAAATCACGTGCCAATGACCCCGGAAGCACCTGCCGAGCACGCCGGAACCACCTTCTCGACTCGCCAGAACCACCTGCCGGACACGCCAAAATCACCTGCCGGCTACGCCACAACCAGTGGGTGAACACTTCGGAATCACCTGCCGCGCTTGCCGGAACCACCTGCCGGTCACGCCAAAATCACCTGCCGGCTACCCCAGAACCACTCGGCAGAGACTCCGGAACCACCTCCAGGACAGACCGGAATCACCTGCCGCACACGCCGGAACCACCTGCTCGACTCGCCGGAACCACCAGCCGGACACGCCAAAATCACCTGCCGGCTACGCCAGAACCTCTCGGCAGAGACTCCGGAACCACCTCCAGGACAGACCGGAATCACCTGCCGGACACGCCGGGACCACCTGCTTGACTCGCCAGAACCACCTGCCGCACACGCCAAAATCACCAGCCGGCTACTCCACAACCACTTGTTGGACACTCCAGAATCACCTGCCGGGCATGTTGGAACCACCTCTCAGAGGTGCCACAACAACATGCTGGAGACTGCGGAAGCACCTGCTGAGAAGGCCGGAAGTTCCTGATCCACTCCACAGAACCACCTGCTGGACATGCCAAAATCACCTGCCGGCTACGCCACAACCAGTTGGTGAACACTTCGGAATCAACTGCCGGGCTTGCTGGAAGCACCTGCCGGTCACGCCAATATCACCTGCCAGCTACGCAAGAACCGCTTGGCGGACACTCCGGAAACACCTGTCGGGCCTGCCAGAACCACATCTCAGACGTGCCAGAACCATGTGCCCGAGATGCCGGAACCACACCCCGAACAGACTGAAACCACCTGCCAGACCCGCCTGAACCACCTGCCGAGCACACTGGAACCACCTGCTCGACTCGCCGGAACCACCTACCTGACACGCAAAAACCACAGGCCGGGTATGCCAGAACCACTTGGTGGTCACTCCGGAATCATCTGCCAGACATGCCAGAAGCAGCTCTCAGACACACCAGAACAACCTGCTGGAGACGCCAGAAGCACCTGCTGAGCATGCCTGAGCCACCTGCTCGACTCGCAAGAAACACCTGCCAGACACGCCAAAATCACCTGCCTGCTACACCAGAAGCACTTGGCAGACAAGCCGGAATCACGTGAAGGGCATGCCGTCACAATCTCTCAGACGTTCCAGAACCTCGTGCCGGACACCCCAGAACACCCTGCCGGACAGACCGGAACCACCTGCCGGACACGCCGGAACCACCGGCGCGACTCGCCGGAACCACCCCCGGACATGCAAAATCACCTGCCGGCTACGCCAGAAACACTTGGCGGACACACCGGAATCACCTGCCGGGCATGTCGGAAGCACCTCTCAGACATGTCAGAACCACGTGCCAAGGACACCGGAAGCACCTGCCGAGCACGCCGGAACCACCTGCTCGACTCGCCAGAACCACCTGCCGCACACGCCAAAATCACCTGCCAGGTATGCCAGAACCACTTTGTGGACACTCCGAAATCATCAGCCGGACATGCCAGAACCAGCTCTCAGACACCCCAGAACCACATGCCGGACACGCCGGAAGCACCTGCTGAGCATGCCTGAGCCACCTGCTCGACTCGCAAGAAACACCTGCCGGACACGCCAAAATCACCTGCCGAGTACGCCAGGACCACTTGGCGGACACTCCGGAATCACAGGTCGGGCATGCCGGAACCACCTCTCAGACTTGCCAGAACCATGTTCCGGATACGCCGGTACCACCTGCCGAGTATGCCGGAACCACCTGATCCACTCCCGAGGACCACCTGCTGGACATGCCAAAATCACCTGCTGGCTACGCCAGAACCACTCGGCAGACACTCCGGAATAACCTGCCGGGCATGCCGGAACCACCTCTTAGACATGCCAGAAGGACGTGTCGGACACGCCGGAAACACCTACCGGACAGACCGGAACCACCTGCCAGACATCCCGGAACCACTTGCCGAGCACGCAGGAGCCGCCTGCTCGATAGGCCGGAACCACCTGCCAGACAGGCCAAAATCAACAGCTGGCTATGCTAGAACCACCTGGCGGACAGTCCAAAATCACCTGCCTGGCATGAAGGAACCACCTCTCAGACGTAACAGAACCACGTTCCGGAAACGCTGGAACCACATCCTGGACAGACTGGAACCAACTGCCGAGCTCGCCGGAACCACCTGCTCAACTGGCAGGACAATCGTGCCGGACACGCCAAAAGGAACTGCCGGCTACACCAGAACCACTTAACCGACACTCCAGAATCACCTGCCTGGCATGACAGAACCACCTCTCAGACGTGCCAGAAGCACGTGCCGGACATGCCGGAACGTCCTATCGGACAGAACGGAACCACCTGCCAGACACGCCGGAAAGACCTGCTGAACACGCCACAGCCACCTGCTCGACTCGCCGGATCCACCGGCCGGACAGGCCAATATCAACTGCTGGCTATGCCAGAACCACCTGGGGGACACTCCGGAATCACCTGCCAGCCATGGCGGAACCACCTCTCAGACGTACAAGAACCACGTGCCGGACAAGCTGGAAACACTTACTGGACAGACTGGAACCACCTGCCGGCCACGCCTGAACCACCTGCCGAGCACGATGGAACCACCTGCCGGACACGCCAAAATCACATGCGGGCTACACCAGAACCACTTGGAGAACTCTCCGGGATGACCTGCCGGGCATGCTGGAACCACCTCTCAGACGCGCCAGAACCATGTGGCAGAGAGTCCGGAATCACCTGTTGGGCATGTGGAACCACCTTTGAGACGTACCAGAACCACCTGCCGGACACGCCAAAATCACCTGCCGGCTACGCCAGAACCACTTGGCGGACACTCCGGAATCACCTGCCGGGCATGCCAGCACAACCTCTCAGAAGTGCCAGAAGCACGTGCCGGACAGGCCGGAACCATCTCCCGGACAGACTGGAACCACAGGAAACACTCGCCGGAACCACCTGCTTGACTCACCGGTCCCACCTGCAGGACACACCAAAATCACCTGCCCGCTACACCAGAACCACTTGGGGCACAAGCCGGAATCACGTGAAGGGCATGCCGGCACAACCTCACAGACGTGCCAGAACCTCCTGCCGGGCACCTCAGAACCACCTGCCAGACAGACTGCAACCACCTGCCGGACACGCGGGAACCACCGGCTCGACCCACCGGAACCACTGCCAGACATGCAAAATCACCTGCCGGCTACACCAGAACCACTTGGCAAACACTCCGGAATCACCTGCCGGGCATGCCGGAACCACCTCTCAGATGCAACGGAACCACGAGCCGGACACGCTGGGACCACGTCCTGGACAGACTGGAACCATCTGCCGAGCACTCCACAACCACCTGCTCGACTCGCACGACCCACGTGCTGGACACGCCAAAATGAACTTTCGGCTACACCAGAACCACTTACCCGACACTCCAGAATCACCTGCCTGGCATGCCAGAACCACCTCTCACACGTTCCAGAAGCACGTGCCGGACATGCCGGAACGACCTATCGGACAGAACGGAACCACCTGCCAGACACGCCGGAACCACCTGCTGAACACGCCACAGCCACCTGCTCGACTCGCCGGATCCACCGTCCGGACAGGCCAATATCAACTGCTGGCTATGCCAGAACCACCTGGGGGACAGTCCGGAATCACCTGCCAGCCATGGCGAAACCACCTCTCAGACGTACAAGAACCACGTGCCGGACAATCTGGAAACACGTACTGGACAGACTGGAACCACCTGCCGGCCACGCCTGAACCACCTGCCGAGCACGACGGAACTACCTGCCGGACACGCCAAAATCACCTGCGGGCTACTCCACAACCACTCGGAGGACTCTCTGGGATGACCTGCCGGGCATGCTGGAACCACCTCTCAGACGTGCCAGAACCATGTGGCAGAGAGTCCGGAATCACCTGTTGGGCATGTGGAACCACCTCTGAGACGTACCAGAACCACCTGCCGGACACGCCAAAATCACCTGCCGGCTACGCCAGAACCACTTGGCGGACACTCCGGAATCACCTGCCGGGCATGCCAGCACAACCTCTCAGAAGTGCCAGAAGCACGTGCCGGACAGGCCGGAACCATCTCCCGGACAGACTGGAACCACAGGAAACACTCGCCGGAACCACCTGCTTGACTCACCGGTCCCACCTGCAGGACACACCAAAATCACCTGCCCGCTACACCAGAACCACTTGGGGCACAAGCCGGAATCACGTGAAGGGCATGCCGGCACAACCTCACAGACGTGCCAGAACCTCCTGCCGGACACCTCAGAACCACCTGCCAGACAGACTGCAACCACCTGCCGGACACGCGGGAACCACCGGCTCGACCCGCCGGAACCACTGCCAGACATGCAAAATCACCTGCCGGCTACACCAGAACCACTTGGCAAACACTCCGGAATCATCTGCCAGACACGCCAGAAGCAGCTCTCAGACACACCAGAACAACCTGCCGGAGACGCCAGAAGCACCTGCTGAGCATGCCTGAGCCACCTGCTCGACTCGCAAGAAACACCTGCCAGACGTGCCAAAATCACCTGCCTGCTCCACCAGAAGCACTTGGCAGACAAGCCGGAATCACGTGAAGGGCATGCCGTCACAATCTCTCAGACGTGCCAGAACCTCGTGCCGGACACCCCAGAACACCCTGCCGGACAGACCGGAACCACCTGCCGGACACGCCGGAACCACCGGCGCGACTCGCCGGAACCACCCCCGGACATGCAAAATCACCTGCCGGCTATGCCAGAAACACTTGGCGAACACACCGGAATCACCTGCCGGGCATGTCGGAAGCACCTCTCAGACATGTCAGAACCACGTGCCAAGGACACCGGAAGCACCTGCCGAGAACGCCGGAACCACCTGCTCGACTCGCCAGAACCACCTGCCGCACACGCCAAAATCACCTGCCGAGTACGCCAGAACCACTTGGCGGACACTCCGGAATCACAGGTCGGGCATGCCAGAACCACCTCTCAGACTTGCCAGAACCATGTTCCGGACACGCCGGTACCACCTGCAGAGTATGCCGGAACCACCTCATCCACTCCCGAGGACCACCTGCTGGACATGCCAAAATCACCTGCTGGCTACGCCAGAACCACTCGGCAGACACTCCGGAATAACCTGCCGGGCATGCTGGAACCACCTCTTAGACTTGCCAGAAGGACGTGTCGGACACGCCGGAAACACCTACCGGACAGACCGGAACCACCTGCCAGACATCCCGGAACCACTTGCCGAGCACGCAGGAGCCGCCTGCTCGATAGGCCGGAACCACCTGCCAGACAGGCCAAAATCAACAGCTGGCTATGCTAGAACCACCTGGCGGACAGTCCAAAATCACCTGCCTGGCATGCAGGAACCACCTCTCAGACGTAACAGAACCACGTTCCGGACACGCTGGAACCACATCCTGGACAGACTGGAACCACCTGCCGAGCTCACCGGAACCACCTGCTCGACTGGCAGGACAATCGTGCCGGACACGCCAAAAGGAACTGCCGGCTACACCAGAGCCACTTAACCGACACTCCAGAATCACCTGCCTGGCATGACAGAACCACCTCTCAGACGTGCCAGAAGCACGTGCCGGACATGCCGGAACGACCTACGGGACAGACCGGAACCAGCTGCCTGACATGCCGGAACCACCTGCCGAGCACGCCAGAGCCACCTGCTCCCCTTGCCGGAACCACCTGCCAGACAGGCCAAAATCAACAGCTGTCTGTGCGAGAACCACCTGGGGGACAGTCCGGAATCACCTGCCAGCCATGGCGGAACCACCTCTCAGACGTACCAGAACCACGTGCCGGACAATCTGGAAACACGTACTGGACAGACTGGAACCACCTGCCGGCCACGCCTGAACCACCTGCCGAGCAAGACGGAACCACCTGCCGGACACGCCAAAATCACCTGCGGGCTACTCCACAACCAGTCGGAGGACTCTCTGGGATGATCTGCCGGGCATGCTGGAACCACCTCTCAGACGCGCCAGAACCATGTGGCAGAGAGTCCGGAATCACCAGTTGGGCATGTGGAACCACCTCTGAGACGTACCAGAACCACCTGCCGGACACGCCAAAATCACCTGCCGGCTACGCCAGAACCACTTGGCGGACACTCCGGAATCACCTGCCGGGCATGCCAGCACAACCTCTCAGAAGTGCCAGAAGCACGTGCCGGACAGGCCGGAACCATCTCCCGGACAGACTGGAACCACAGGAAACACTCGCCGGAACCACCTGCTTGACTCACCGGTCCCACCTGCAGGACACACCAAAATCACCTGCCCGCTACACCAGAACCACTTGGGGCACAAGCCGGAATCACGTGAAGGGCATGCCGGCACAACCTCACAGACGTGCCAGAACCTCCTGCCGGACACCTCAGAACCACCTGCCAGACACACTGCAACCAACTGCCGGACACGCGGGAACCACCGGCTCGACCCGCCGGAACCACTGCCACACATGCAAAATCACCTGCCGGCTACACCAGAACCACTTGGCAAACACTCCGGAATCACCTGCCGGGCATGCCGGAACCACCTCTCAGATGCAAAGGAACCATGAGCCGGACACGCTGGAACCATGTCCTGGACAGACTGGAACCACCTGCCGAGCACTCCACAACCACCTGCTCGACTCGCACGACCCACGTGCTGGACACGCCAAAATGAACTTTCGGCTACACCAGAACCACTTACCCGACACTCCAGAATCACCTGCCTGGCATGCCATAACCACCTCTCACACGTTCCAGAAGCACGTGCCGGACATGCCGGAACGACCTATCGGACAGAACGGAACCACCTGCCAGACACGCCGGAACCACCTGCTGAAGACGCCACAGTCACCTGCTCGACTCGCCGGATCCACCGTCTGGAGAGGCCAATATCAACTGCTGGCTATGCCAGAACCACCTGGGGGACAGTCCGGAATCACCTGCCAGCCATGGCGGAAACACCTCTCAGACGTACAAGAACCACGTGCCAGACAAGCTGGAAACACTTACTGGACAGACTGGAACCACCTGCCGGCCACGCCTGAACCACCTGCCGAGCACGATGGAACCACCTGCCGGACACGCCAAAATCACCTGCGGGGTACACCAGAACCACTTGGAGAACTCTCCGGGATGACCTGCCGGGCATGCTGGAACCACCTCTCAGACGTACCAGAAGCACGTGGCGGACACCCCAGCACCACCTGCCGGGCAGACCGCAACCACCTGCCGGACACGCCGGAACCACCGGCTCGACCCGCCGGAACCACCGCCGGACATGCAAAATCACCTGCCGGCTACGCCAGAACCACTTGGCCAACACTGCGCAAACACCTGCCGGGCATGCCGGAACCACCTCTCAGACATGCCAGAACCACGTGCCAATGACCCCGGAAGCACCTGCCGAGCACGCCGGAACCACCTGCTCGACTCGCCAGAACCACCTGCCGGACACGCCAAAATCACCTGCCGGCTACGCCACAACCACTCGGCAGACACTCCGGTATCAGCTGCCGGGCATGCCGGAACCTCCTCTCAGAGGTGCCAGAACCACATGCCGGAGAGACTGGAAGCAACTGCCGAACTCGCCGGAAACACCTGCTGGACATGCCGGAACCACCTGCCTGACAGTCCAAAATCATATGCCGGCTATGCCAAAACCACTTGGTGGACACTCCAGAATCACCTGGAGGGCATGCCGGAACCACGTCATGGACAGACTGCAAACACCTGCCGGACACGGCAGAACCACCTTCTCGACTCGCCAGAACCACCTGCCGGACACGCCAAAATCACCTGCCGGCTACGCCACAACCAGTTGGTGAACACTTCGGAATCAACTGCCGGGCTTGCTGGAAGCACCTGCCGGTCACGCCAATATCACCTGCCAGCTACGCCAGAACCGCTTGGCGGACACTCCGGAAACACCTGTCGGGCCTGCCAGAACCACATCTCAGACGTGCCAGAACCATGTGCCCGAGATGCCGGAACCACACCCCGAACAGACTGAAACCACCTGCCAGACCCGCCTGAACCACCTGCCGAGCACACTGGAACCACCTGCTCGACTCGCCGGAACCACCTACCTGACACGCAAAAACCACCGGCCGGGTATGCCAGAACCACTTGGTGGTCACTCCGGAATCATCTGCCAGACACGCCAGAAGCAGCTCTCAGACACACCAGAACAACCTGCCGGAGACGCCAGAAGCACCTGCTGAGCATGCCTGAGCCACCTGCTCGACTCGCAAGAAACACCTGCCAGACGTGCCAAAATCACCTGCCTGCTACACCAGAAGCACTTGGCAGACAAGCCAGAATCACGTGAAGGGCATGCCGTCACAATCTCTCAGACGTGCCAGAACCTCGTGCCGGACACCCCAGAACACCCTGCCGGACAGACCGGAACGACCTGCCGGACACGCCGGAACCACCGGCGCGACTCGGCGGAACCACCACCGGACATGCAAAATCACCTGCCGGCTACGCCAGAAACACTTGGCGGACACACCGGAATCACCTGCCGGGCATGTCGGAAGCACCTCTCAGACATGTCAGAACCACGTGCCAAGGACACCGGAAGCACCTGCCGAGCACGCCGGAACCACCTGCTCGACTCGCCAGAACCACCTGCCGCACACGCCAAAATCACCTGCCAGGTATGCCAGAACCACTTTGTGGACACTCCGAAATCATCTGCCCGACATGCCAGAACCAGCTCTCAGACACACCAGAACCACATGCTGGACACGCCGGAAGCACCTGCTGAGCATGCCTGAGCCACCTGCTCGACTCGCAAGAAACACCTGCCGGACACGCCAAAATCACCTGCCGAGTACGCCAGAACCACTTGGCGGACACTCCGGAATCACAGGTCGGGCATGCCGGAACCACCTCTCAGACTTGCCAGAACCATGTTCCGGACACGCCGGTACCACCTGCCGAGTATGCCGGAACCACCTGATCCACTCCCGAGGACCACCTGCTGGACATGCCAAAATCACCTGCTGGCTACGCCAGAACCACTCGGCAGACACTCCGGAATAACCTGCCGGGCATGCCGGAACCACCTCTTAGACATGCCAGAAGGACGTGTCTGACACGCCGGAAACACCTACCGGACAGACCGGAACCACCTGCCAGACATCCCGGAACCACCTGCCGAGCACGCCGGAGCCGCCTGCTCGATAGGCCGGAACCACCTGCCAGACAGGCCAAAATCAACAGCTGGCTATGCTAGAACCACGTGGCGGACAGTCCAAAATCACCTGCCTGGCATGCAGGAACCACCTCTCAGACGTAACAGAACCACGTTCCGGACACACTGGAACCACATCCTGGACAGACTGGAACCACCTGCCGAGCTCACCGGAACCACCTGCTCGACTGGCAGGACAATCGTGCCGGACACGCCAAAAGGAACTGCCGGCTACACCAGAACCACTTAACCGACACTCCAGAATCACCTTCCTGGCATGCCAGAACCACCTCTCAGACGTGCCAGAAGCACGTGCCGGACATGCCGGAACGACCTACGGGACAGACTGGAACCACCTGCCTGACATGCCGGAACCACCTGCCGAGCACGCCAGAGCCACCTGCTCCCCTTGCCGGAACCACCTGCCAGACAGGCCAAAATCAAAAGCTCTCTGTGCGAGAACCACCTGGGGGACAGTCCGGAATCACCTGCCAGCCATGGCGGAACCACCTCTCAGACGTACCAGAACCACGTGCCGGACAATCTGGAAACACGTACTGGACAGACTGGAACCACCTGCCGGCCACGACTGAACCACCTGCCGAGCACGACGGAACCACCTGCCGGACACGCCAAAATCACCTGCGGGCTACTCCACAACCACTTGGAGGACTCTCTGGGATGACCTGCCGGGCATGCTGGAACCACCTCTGAGACGCGCCAGAACCATGTGGCAGAGAGTCCGGAATCACCTGTTGGGCATGTGGAACTACCTCTGAGACGTACCAGAACCACCTGCCGGACACGCCAAAATCACCTGCCGGCTACGCCAGAACCACTTGGCGGACACTCCGGAATCACCTGCCGGGCATGCCAGCACATCCTCTCAGAAGTGCCAGAAGCACGTGCCGGACAGGCCTGAACCATCTCCCCGACAGACTGGAACCACAGGAAACACTCGCCGGAACCACCTGCTTGACTCACCGGTCCCACCTGCAGGACACACCAAAATCACCTGCCCGCTACACCAGAACCACTTGGGGCACAAGCCGGAATCACGTGAAGGGCATGCCGGCACAACCTCACAGACGTGCCAGAACCTCCTGACGGACACCTCAGAACCACCTGCCAGACAGACTGCAACCACCTGCCGGACACGCGGGAACCACCTTCTCGACTCGCCATAACCACCTGCCGGACACGCCAAAATCACCTGCCGGGTACGCCACAACCAGTTGGTGAACACTTCGGAATCACCTGCCGCGCTTGCCGGAACCAACTGCCGGTCACGCCAAAATCACCTGCCGGCTACGCCAGAAGCACTCGGCAGAGACTCCGGAACCACCTCCAGGACAGACCGGAATCACCTGCCGGACACGCCGGAACCACCTGCTCGACTCGCCAAAACCACCTACCGGACACGCCAATATCACCTGCCGGCTACGCCAGAACCACTCGGCAGAGACTCCGGAACCACCTCCTGGACAGACAGGAATCACCGGCCCACACGCCGGGACCACCTGCTTGACTCGCCAGAACCACCTGCCGCACACGCCAAAATCACCAGCCGGCTACTCCACAACCACTTGTCGGACACTCCAGAATCACCTGCCGGGCATGTTGGAACCACCTCTCAGAGGTGCCACAACAACATGCTGGAGACTGCGGAAGCACCTTCTGAGAAGGCCGGAAGTTCCTGATCCACTCCAAAGAACCACCTGCTGGACACGCCAAAATCACCTGCCGGCTACGCCACAACCAGTTGGTGAACACTTCGGAATCAACTGCCGGGCTTGCTGGAAGCACCTGCCGGTCACGCCAATATCACCTGCCAGCTACGCCAGAACCGCTTGGTGGACACTCCGGAAACACCTGTCGGGCCTGCCAGAACCACATCTCAGACGTGCCAGAACAATGTGCCCGAGATGCCGGAACCACACCCCGAACAGACTGAAACCACCTGCCAGACCCGCCTGAACCACCTGCCGAGCACACTGGAACCACCTGCTCGACTCGCCAGAACCACCTACCTGACACGCAAAAACCACCGGCCGGGTATGCCAGAACCACTTGGTGGTCACTCCGGAATCATCTGCCAGACACGCCAGAAGCAGCTCTCACACACACCAGAACAACCTGCCGGAGACGCCAGAAGCACCTGCTGAGCATGCCTGAGCCACCTGCTCGACTCGCGAGAAACACCTGCCAGACGTGCCAAAATCACGTGCCTGCTACACCAGAAGCACTTGGCAGACAAGCCGGAATCACGTGAAGGGCATGCCGTCATAATCTCTCAGACGAGCCAGAACCTCGTGCCGGACACCCCAGAACACCCTGCCGGACAGACCGGAACCACCTGCCGGACACGCCGGAACCACCGGCGCGACTCGGCGGAACCACCCCCGGACATGCAAAATCACCTGCCGGCTACGCCAGAAACACTTGGCGGACACACCGGAATGACCTGCCGGGCATGTCGGAAGCACCTATCAGACATGTCAGAACCACGTGCCACGGACACCGGAAGCACCTGCCGAGCACGCCGGAACCACCTGCTCGACTCGCCAGAACCACCTGCCGCACACGCCAAAATCACCTGCCAGGTCTGCCAGAACCACTTTGTGGACACTCCGAAATCATCTGCCGGACATGACAGAACCAGCTCTCAGACACACCAGAACCACATGCCGGACACGCCGGAAGCACCTGCTGAGCATGCCTGAGCCACCTGCTCGACTCGCAAGAAACACCTGCCGGACACGCCAAAATCACCTGCCGAGTACGCCAGAACCACTTGGCGGACACTCCGGAATCACCTGCCGGGCATGCCAGCACAACCTCTCAGAAGTGCCAGAAGCACGTGCCGGACAGGCCGGAACCATCTCCCGGACAGACTGGAACCACAGGAAACACTCGCCGGAACCACCTGCTTGACTCACCAGTCCCACCTGCAGGACACACCAAAATCACCTGCCCGCTACACCAGGACCACTTGGGGCACAAGCCGGAATCACGTGAAGGGCATGCCGGCACAACCTCAAAGACGTTCCAGAACCTCCTGCCGGACACCTCAGAACCACCTGCCAGACAGACTGCAACCACCTGCCGGACACGAGGGAACCACCGGCTCGACCCGCCGGAACCACTGCCACACATGCAAAATCACCTGCCGGCTACACCAGAACCACTTGGCAAACACTCCGGAATCACCTGCCGGGCATGCCGGAACCACCTCTCACATGCAACGGAACCACGAGCCGGACACGCTGGAACCATGTCCTGGACAGACTGGAACCACCTGCCGAGCACTCCACAACCACCTGCTCGACTCGCACGACCCACGTGCTGGACACGCCAAAATGAACTTTCGGCTACACCAGAACCACTTACCCGACACTCCAGAATCACCTGCCTGGCATGCCAGAACCACCTCTCACACGTTCCAGAAGCACGTGCCGGACATGCCGGAACGACCTATTGGACAGAACGGAACCACATGCCAGACACGCCGGAACCACCTGCTGAACACGCCACAGCCACCTGCTCGACTCGCCGGATCCACCGTCCGGACAGGCCAATATCAACTGCTGGCTATGCCAGAACCACCTGGGGGACAGTCCGGAATCACCTGCCAGCCATGGCGAAACCACCTCTCAGACGTACAAGAACCACGTGCCGGACAAGCTGGAAACACTTACTGGACAGACTGGAACCACCTGCCGGCCACGCCTGAACCACCTGCCGAGCACGATGGAACCACCTGCCGGACACGCCAAAATCACCTGCGGGGTACACCAGAACCACTTGGAGAACTCTCCGGGATGACCTGCCGGGCATGCTGGAACCACCTCTCAGACGTACCAGAAGCACGTGGCGGACACCCCAGCACCACCTGCCGGACAGACCGCAACCACCTGCCGGACACGCCGGAACCACCGGCTCGACCCGCCGGAACCACCGCCGGACATGCAAAATCACCTGCCGGCTACGCCAGAACCACTTGGCGAACACTGGGGAATCACCTGCCGGGCATGCCGGAACCACCTCTCAGACATGCCAGAACCACGTGCCAATGACCCCGGAAGCACCTGCCGAGCACGCCGGAACCACCTGCTCGACTCGCCAGAACCACCTGCCGGACACGCCAAAATCACCTGGCGGCTACGCCACAACCACTCGGCAGACACTCCGGTATCAGCTGCCGGGCATGCCGGAACCACCTCTCAGAGGTGCCGGAACCACATGCCGGAGAGACTGGAAGCAACTGCCGAACTCGCCGGAAACACCTGCTGGACATGCCGGAACCACCTGCCTGACAGTCCAAAATCATATGCCGGCTATGCCAAAACCACTTGGTGGACACTCCAGAATCACCTGGAGGGCATGCCGGAACCACGTCATGGAGAGACTGCAAACACCTGCCGGACACTCCAGAACCACCTTCTCGACTCGCCAGAACCACCTGCCGGACACGCCAAAATCACCTGCCGGGTACGCCACAACCAGTTGGTGAACACTTCGGAATCACCTGCCGCGCTTGCCGGAACCACCTTCCGGTCACACCAAAATCACCTGCCGGCTACGCCAGAACCACTCGGCAGAGACTCCGGAACCACATCCAGGACAGACCGGAATCACCTGCCGGACACGCCGGAACCACCTGCTCGACTCGCCAGAACCACCTGCCGCACACGCCAAAATCACCAGCCGGCTACTCCACAACCACTTGTCGGACACTCCAGAATCACCTGCCGGGCATGTTGCAACCACCTCTCAGAGGTGCCACAACAACATGCTGGAGACTGCGGAAGCACCTGCTGAGAAGGCCGGAAGTTCCTGATCCACTCCAAAGAACCACCTGCTGGACACGCCAAAATCACCTGCCGGCTACGCCACAACCAGTTGGTGAACACTTCGGAATCAACTGCCGGGCTTGCTGGAAGCACCTGCCGGTCACGCCAATATCACCTGCCAGCTACGCCAGAACCGCTTGGCGGACACTCCGGAAACACCTGTCGGGCCTGCCAGAACCACATCTCAGACGTGCCAGAACCATGTGCCCTAGATGCCGGAACCACACCCCGAACAGACTGAAACCACCTGCCAGACCCGCCTGAACCACCTGCCGAGCACACTGGAACCACCTGCTCGACTCGCCGGAACCACCTACCTGACACGCAAAAACCACCGGCCGGGTATGCCAGAACCACTTGGTGGTCACTCCGGAATCATCTGCCAGACACGCCAGAAGCAGCTCTCAGACACACCAGAACAACCTGCCGGAGACGCCAGAAGCACCTGCTGAGCATGCCTGAGCCACCTGCTCGACTCGCAAGAAACACCTGCCAGACGTGCCAAAATCACGTGCCTGCTACACCAGAAGCACTTGGCAGACAAGCCGGAATCACCTGAAGGGCATGCCGTCACAATCTCTCAGACGTGCCAGAACCTCGTGCCGGACACCCCAGAACACCCTGCCAGACAGACCGGAACCACCTGCCGGACACGCCGGAACCACCGGCGCGACTCAACGGAACCACTCCTGGACATGCAAAATCACCTGCCGGCTACGCCAGAAACACTTGGCGGACACACCGGAATCACCTGCCGGGCATGTCGGAAGCACCTCTCAGACATGTCAGAACCACGTGCCAAGGACACCGGAAGCACCTGCCGAGCACGCCGGAACCACCTGCTCGACTCGCCAGAACCACCTGCCGCACACGCAAAAATCATCTGCCAGGTATGCCAGAACCACTTTGTGGACACTCCGAAATCATCTGCCGGACATGCCAGAAACAGCTCTCAGACACACCAGAACCACATGCCGGACACGCCGGAAGCACCTGCTGAGCATGCCTGAGCCACCTGCTCGACTCGCAAGAAACACCTGCCGGACACGCCAAAATCACCTGCCGAGTATGCCAGAACCACTTGGCGGACACTCCGGAATCACCTGCCGGGCATGCCAGCACAACCTCTCAGAAGTGCCAGAAGCACGTGCCGGACAGGCCGGAACCATCTCCCGGACAGACTGGAACCACAGGAAACACTCGCCGGAACCACCTGCTTGACTCACCGGTCCCACCTGCAGGACACGCCAAAATCACCTGCCCGCTACACCAGAACCACTTGGGGCACAAGCCGGAATCACGTGAAGGGCATGCCGGCACAACCTCACAGACGTTCCAGAACCTCCTGCCGGACACCTCAGAACCACCTGCCAGACAGACTGCAACCACCTGCCGGACAGGCGGGAACCACCGGCTCGACCCGCCGGAACCACTGCCACACATGCAAAATCACCTGCCGGCTACACCAGAACCACTTGGCAAACACTCCGGAATCACCTGCCGGGCACGCCGGAACCACCTCTCAGATGCAACGGAACCACGAGCCGGACACGCTGGAACCATGTCCTGGACAGACTGGAACCACCTGCCGAGCACTCCACAACCACCTGCTCGACTCGCACGACCCACGTGCTGGACACGCCAAAATGAACTTTCGGCTACACCAGAACCACTTACCCGACACTCCAGAATCACCTGCCTGGCATGCCAGAACCACCTCTCACACGTTCCAGAAGCACGTGCCGGACATGCCGGAACGACCTATTGGACAGAACGGAACCACCTGCCAGACACGCCGGAACCACCTGCTGAACACGCCACAGCCACCTGCTCGACTCGCCGGATCCACCGTCCGGACAGGCCAATATCAACTGCTGGCTATGCCAGAACCACCTGGGGGACAGTCCGGAATCACCTGCCAGCCATGGCGAAACCACCTCTCAGACGTACAAGAACCACGTGCCGGACAAGCTGGAAACACGCACTGGACAGACTGGAACCACCTGCCGGCCACGCCTGAACCACCTGCCGAGCACGATGGAACCACCTGCCGGACACGCCAAAATCAGCTGCGGGGTACACCAGAACCACTTGGAGAACTCTCTGGGATGACCTGCCGGGCATGCTGGAACCACCTCTCAGACGTACCAGAAGCACGTGGCGGACACCCCAGCACCACCTGCCGGACAGACCGCAACCACCTGCCGGACACGCCGGAACCACCGGCTCGACCCGCCGGAACCACCGCCGGACATGCAAAATCACCTGCCGGCTACGCCAGAACCACTTGGCGAACACTGGGGAATCACCTGCCGGGCATGCCGGAACCACCTCTCAGACATGCCAGAACCACGTGCCAATGACCCCGGAAGCACCTGCCGAGCACGCCGGAACCACCTGCTCGACTCGCCAGAACCACCTGCCGGACACGCCAAAATCACCTGGCGGCTACGCCACAACCACTCGGCAGACACTCCGGTATCAACTGCCGGGCATGCCGGAACCACCTCTCAGAGGTGCCGGAACCACATGCCGGAGAGACTGGAAGCAACTGCCGAACTCGCCGGAAACACCTGCTGGACATGCCGGAACCACCTGCCTGACAGTCCAAAATCATATGCCGGCTATGCCAAAACCACTTGGTGGACACTCCAGAATCACCTGGAGGGCATGCCGGAACCACGTCATGGAGAGACTGCAAACACCTGCCGGACACTCCAGAACCACCTTCTCGACTCGCCAGAACCACCTGCCGGACACGCCAAAATCACCTGCCGGGTACGCCACAACCAGTTGGTGAACACTTCGGAATCACCTGCCGCGCTTGCCGGAACCACCTGCCGGTCACGCCAAAATCACCTGCCGGCTACGCCAGAACCACTCGGCAGAGACTCCGGAACCACCTCCAGGACAGACCGGAATCACCTGCCGGACACGCCGGAACCACCTGCTCGACTCGCCAGAACCACCTGCCGCACACGCCAAAATCACCAGCCGGCTACTCCACAACCACTTGTCGGACACTCCAGAATCACCTGCCGGGCATGTTGCAACCACCTCTCAGAGGTGCCACAACAACATGCTGGAGACTGCGGAAGCACCTGCTGAGAAGGCCGGAAGTTCCTGATCCACTCCACAGAACCGCCTGCTGGACACGCCAAAATCACCTGCCGGCTACGCCACAACCAGTTGGTGAACACTTCGGAATCAACTGCCGGGCTTGCTGGAAGCACCTGCCGGTCATGCCAATATCACCTGCCAGCTACGCCAGAACCGCTTGGCGGACACTCCGGAAACACCTGTCGGGCCTGCCAGAACCACATCTCAGACGTGCCAGAACCATGTGCCCGAGATGCCGGAACCACACACCGAACAGACTGAAACCACCTGCCAGACCCGCCTGAACCACCTGCCGAGCACACTGGAACCACCTGCTCGACTCGCCGGAACTACCTACCTGACACGCAAAAACCACCGGCCGGGTATGCCTGAACCACTTGGTGGTCACTCCGGAATCATCTGCCAGACACGCCAGAAGCAGCTCTCAGACACACCAGAACAACCTGCCGCAGACGCCAGAAGCACCTGCTGAGCATGCCTGAGCCACCTGCTCGACTCGCAAGAAACACCTGCCAGACGTGCCAAAATCACCTGCCTGCTACACCAGAAGCACTTGGCAGATAAGCCGGAATCACGTGAAGGGCATGCCGTCATAATCTCTCAGACGTGCCAGAACCTCGTGCCGGACACCCCAGAACACCCTGCCGGACAGACCGGAACCACCTGCCGGACACGCCGGAACCACCGGCGCGACTCTCCGGAACCACCCCCGGACATGCAAAATCACCAGCCGGCTACGCCAGAAACACTTGGCGAACACACCGGAATCACCTGCCGGGCATGTCGGAAGCACCTCTCAGACATGTCAGAACCACGTGCCAAGGACACCGGAAGCACCTGCCGAGCACGCCGGAACCACCTGCTCGACTCGCCAGAACCACCTGCCGCACACGCAAAAATCACCTGCCAGGTATGCCAGAACCACTTTGTGGACACTCCGAAATCATCTGCCGGACATGCCAGAAACAGCTCTCAGACACACCAGAACCACATGCCGGACACGCCGGAAGCACCTGCTGAGCATGCCTGAGCCACCTGCTCGACTCGCAAGAAACACCTGCCGGACACGCCAAAATCACCTGCCGAGTACGCCAGAACCACTTGGCGGACACTCCGGAATCACTTGCCGGGCATGCCAGCACAACCTCTCAGAAGTGCCAGAAGCACGTGCCGGACAGGCCGGAACCATCTCCCGGACAGACTGGAACCACAGGAAACACTCGCCGGAACCACCTGCTTGACTCACCGGTCCCACCTGCAGGACACACCAAAATCACCTGCCCGCTACACCAGAACCAATTGGGGCACAAGCCGGAATCACGTGAAGGGCATGCCGGCACAACCTCACAGACGTTCCAGAACCTCCTGCCGGACACCTCAGAACCACATGCCAGACAGACTGCAACCACCTGCCGGACACGCGGGAACCACCGGCTCGACCCGCAGGAACCACTGCCACACATGCAAAATCACCTGCCGGCTACACCAGAAGCACTTGGCAAACACTCCGGAAGCACCTGCCGGGCATGCCCGAACCACCTCTCAGACATGCCAGAACCACGTGCCAATGACACCAGAAGCACCTGCCGAGCATGCCGGAACCACCTGCTCGACTCGCCAGAACCACCTGCCAGTCATGCAAAAATCACCTGCCGGCTTCGCCACAACCAGTTGGTGAACACTTCTCCATCACCTGCCAGGCTTGCTGGAACCACCTGCCGGTCATGTCAAAATCACCTGCCAACTACGCCAGAACCACTTGTCGACACTGCGGAAACACCTGTCGGGCCGGCCAGAACTACATCTCAGACGTGCCAGAAGCTTGTGCGTGTGATGCCGGAACCACACCCCGAACAGACGGAAACCACCTGCCAGACCCGCCTGAACCACCTGCCGAGCACGCCGGAGCCACCTGTTCGACTCACCGGAAGCACCTGCCAGACAGGCCAGTATCAAAAGCTGGCTATGCGAGAACCATCTGGCGGACAGTCCGGAATCACCTGCCGGGCATGCAGGAACCACCTCTCAGATGTAGCGGAACCACGAGCCGGACACGCTGGAACCACGTCCTGGACAGACTGGAACCACCTGCCGAGCACTCCGGAACCACCTGCTCGACTCGCACGACCCACGTGCTGGACACGCCAAAATGAACTTTCGGCTACACCAGAACCACTTACCCGACACTCCAGAATCACCTGCCTGGCATGCCAGAACCACCTCTCACACGTTCCAGAAGCACGTGCCGGACATGCCGGAACGATCTATCGGACAGAACGGAACCACCTGCCAGACACGCCGGAACCACCTGCTGATCACGCCACAGCCACCTGCCTGACTCGCCGGATCCACGGGCCAGACAGGCCAATATCAACTGCTGGCTATGCCAGAACCACCTGGGGGACAGTCCAGAATCACCTGCCAGCCATGGCGGAACCACATCTTAGACGTACAAGAACCACGTGCCGGACAAGCTGGAAACACTTACTGGACAGACTGGAACCACCTGCCGGCCACGCCTGAACCACCTGCCGAGCACGATGGAACCACCTGCCGGACACGCCAAAATCACCTGCGGGGTACAACAGAACCACTTGGAGAACTCTCCGGGATGACCTGCCGGGCATGCTGGAACCACCTCTCAGACGTACCAGAAGCACGTGGCGGACACCCCAGCACCACCTGCCGGACAGACCGCAACCACCTGCCGGACAGGCCGGAACCACCGGCTCGACCCGCCGGAACCACCGCCGGACATGCAAAATCACCTGCCGGCTACGCCAGAACCACTTGGCGAACACTGGGGAATCACCTGCCGGGCATGCCGGAACCACCTCTCAGACATGCCAGAACCACGTGCCAATGACCCCGGAAGCACCTGCCGAGCACGCCGGAACCACCTGCTCGACTCGCCAGAACCACCTGCCGGACACGCCAAAATCACCTGGCGGCTACGCCACAACCACTCGGCAGACACTCCGGTATCAGCTGCCGGGCATGCCGGAACCACCTCTCAGAGGTGCCGGAACCACATGCCGGAGAGACTGGAAGCAACTGCCGAACTCGCCGGAAACACCTGCTGGACATGCCGGAACCACCTGCCTGACAGTCCAAAATCATATGCCGGCTATGCCAAAACCACTTGGTGGACACTCCAGAATCACCTGGAGGGCATGCCGGAACCACGTCATGGAGAGACTGCAAACACCTGCCGGACACTCCAGAACCACCTTCTCGACTCGCCAGAACCACCTGCCGGACACGCCAAAATCACCTGCCGGGTACGCCACAACCAGTTGGTGAACACTTCGGAATCACCTGCCGCGCTTGCCGGAACCACCTTCCGGTCACACCAAAATCACCTGCCGGCTACGCCAGAACCACTCGGCAGAGACTCCGGAACCACATCCAGGACAGACCGGAATCACCTGCCGGACACGCCGGAACCACCTGCTCGACTCGCCAGAACCACCTGCCGCACACGCCAAAATCACCAGCCGGCTACTCCACAACCACTTGTCGGACACTCCAGAATCACCTGCCGGGCATGTTGCAACCACCTCTCAGAGGTGCCACAACAACATGCTGGAGACTGCGGAAGCACCTGCTGAGAAGGCCGGAAGTTCCTGATCCACTCCAAAGAACCACCTGCTGGACACGCCAAAATCACCTGCCGGCTACGCCACAACCAGTTGGTGAACACTTCGGAATCAACTGCCGGGCTTGCTGGAAGCACCTGCCGGTCACGCCAATATCACCTGCCAGCTACGCCAGAACCGCTTGGCGGACACTCCGGAAACACCTGTCGGGCCTGCCAGAACCACATCTCAGACGTGCCAGAACCATGTGCCCTAGATGCTGGAACCACACCCCGAACAGACTGAAACCACCTGCCAGACCCGCCTGAACCACCTGCCGAGCACACTGGAACCACCTGCTCGACTCGCCGGAACCACCTACCTGACACGCAAAAACCACCGGCCGGGTATGCCAGAACCACTTGGTGGTCACTCCGGAATCATCTGCCAGACACGCCAGAAGCAGCTCTCAGACACACCAGAACAACCTGCCGGAGACGCCAGAAGCACCTGCTGAGCATGCCTGAGCCACCTGCTCGACTCGCAAGAAACACCTGCCAGACGTGCCAAAATCACGTGCCTGCTACACCAGAAGCACTTGGCAGACAAGCCGGAATCACGTGAAGGGCATGCCGTCACAATCTCTCAGACGTGCCAGAACCTCGTGCCGGACACCCCAGAACACCCTGCCAGACAGACCGGAACCACCTGCCGGACACGCCGGAACCACCGGCGCGACTCAACGGAACCACTCCTGGACATGCAAAATCACCTGCCGGCTACGCCAGAAACACTTGGCGGACACACCGGAATCACCTGCCGGGCATGTCGGAAGCACCTCTCAGACATGTCAGAACCACGTGCCAAGGACACCGGAAGCACCTGCCGAGCACGCCGGAACCACCTGCCGCACACGCAAAAATCATCTGCCAGGTATGCCAGAACCACTTTGTGGACACTCCGAAATCATCTGCCGGACATGCCAGAACCAGCTCTCAGACACCCCAGAACCACATGCCGGACACGCCGGAAGCACCTGCTGAGCATGCCTGAGCCACCTGCTCGACTCGCAAGAAACACCTGCCGGACACGCCAAAATCACCTGCCGAGTACGCCAGAACCACTTGGCGGACACTCCGGAATCACCTGCCGGGCATGCCAGCACAACCTCTCAGAAGTGCCAGAAGCACGTGCCGGACAGGCCGGAACCATCTCCCGGACAGACTGGAACCACAGGAAACACTCGCCGGAACCACCTGCTTGACTCACCGGTCCCACCTGCAGGACACACCAAAATCACCTGCCCGCTACACCAGAACCACTTGGGGCACAAGCCGGAATCACGTGAAGGGCATGCCGGCACAACCTCACAGACGTTCCAGAACCTCCTGCCGGACACCTCAGAACCACCTGCCAGACAGACTGCAACCACCTGCCGGACAGGCGGGAACCACCGGCTCGACCCGCCGGAACCACTGCCACACATGCAAAATCACCTGCCGGCTACACCAGAACCACTTGGCAAACACTCCGGAATCACCTGCCGGGCACGCCGGAACCACCTCTCAGATGCAACGGAACCACGAGCCGGACACGCTGGAACCATGTCCTGGACAGACTGGAACCACCTGCCGAGCACTCCACAACCACCTGCTCGACTCGCACGACCCACGTGCTGGACACGCCAAAATGAACTTTCGGCTACACCAGAACCACTTACCCGACACTCCAGAATCACCTGCCTGGCATGCCAGAACCACCTCTCACACGTTCCAGAAGCACGTGCCGGACATGCCGGAACGACCTATTGGACAGAACGGAACCACCTGCCAGACACGCCGGAACCACCTGCTGAACACGCCACAGCCACCTGCTCGACTCGCCGGATCCACCGTCCGGACAGGCCAATATCAACTGCTGGCTATGCCAGAACCACCTGGGGGACAGTCCGGAATCACCTGCCAGCCATGGCGAAACCACCTCTCAGACGTACAAGAACCACGTGCCGGACAAGCTGGAAACACGCACTGGACAGACTGGAACCACCTGCCGGCCACGCCTGAACCACCTGCCGAGCACGATGGAACCACCTGCCGGACACGCCAAAATCAGCTGCGGGGTACACCAGAACCACTTGGAGAACTCTCTGGGATGACCTGCCGGGCATGCTGGAACCACCTCTCAGACGTACCAGAAGCACGTGGCGGACACCCCAGCACCACCTGCCGGACAGACCGCAACCACCTGCCGGACACGCCGGAACCACCGGCTCGACCCGCCGGAACCACCGCCGGACATGCAAAATCACCTGCCGGCTACGCCAGAACCACTTGGCGAACACTGGGGAATCACCTGCCGGGCATGCCGGAACCACCTCTCAGACATGCCAGAACCACGTGCCAATGACCCCGGAAGCACCTGCCGAGCACGCCGGAACCACCTGCTCGACTCGCCAGAACCACCTGCCGGACACGCCAAAATCACCTGGCGGCTACGCCACAACCACTCGGCAGACACTCCGGTATCAACTGCCGGGCATGCCGGAACCACCTCTCAGAGGTGCCGGAACCACATGCCGGAGAGACTGGAAGCAACTGCCGAACTCGCCGGAAACACCTGCTGGACATGCCGGAACCACCTGCCTGACAGTCCAAAATCATATGCCGGCTATGCCAAAACCACTTGGTGGACACTCCAGAATCACCTGGAGGGCATGCCGGAACCACGTCATGGAGAGACTGCAAACACCTGCCGGACACTCCAGAACCACCTTCTCGACTCGCCAGAACCACCTGCCGGACACGCCAAAATCACCTGCCGGGTACGCCACAACCAGTTGGTGAACACTTCGGAATCACCTGCCGCGCTTGCCGGAACCACCTGCCGGTCACGCCAAAATCACCTGCCGGCTACGCCAGAACCACTCGGCAGAGACTCCGGAACCACCTCCAGGACAGACCGGAATCACCTGCCGGACACGCCGGAACCACCTGCTCGACTCGCCAGAACCACCTGCCGCACACGCCAAAATCACCAGCCGGCTACTCCACAACCACTTGTCGGACACTCCAGAATCACCTGCCGGGCATGTTGCAACCACCTCTCAGAGGTGCCACAACAACATGCTGGAGACTGCGGAAGCACCTGCTGAGAAGGCCGGAAGTTCCTGATCCACTCCACAGAACCGCCTGCTGGACACGCCAAAATCACCTGCCGGCTACGCCACAACCAGTTGGTGAACACTTCGGAATCAACTGCCGGGCTTGCTGGAAGCACCTGCCGGTCACGCCAATATCACCTGCCAGCTACGCCAGAACCGCTTGGCGGACACTCCGGAAACACCTGTCGGGCCTGCCAGAACCACATCTCAGACGTGCCAGAACCATGTGCCCGAGATGCCGGAACCACACCCCGAACAAACTGAAACCACCTGCCAGACCCGCCTGAACCACCTGCCGAGCACACTGGAACCACCTGCTCGACTCGCCGGAACTACCTACCTGACACGCAAAAACCACCGGCCGGGTATGCCAGAACCACTTGGTGGTCACTCCGGAATCATCTGCCAGACACGCCAGAAGCAGCTCTCAGACACACCAGAACAACCTGCCGCAGACGCCAGAAGCACCTGCTGAGCATGCCTGAGCCACCTGCTCGACTCGCAAGAAACACCTGCCAGACGTGCCAAAATCACCTGCCTGCTACACCAGAAGCACTTGGCAGATAAGCCGGAATCACGTGAAGGGCATGCCATCATAATCTCTCAGACGTGCCAGAACCTCGTGCCGGACACCCCAGAACACCCTGCCGGACAGACCGGAACCACCTGCCGGACACGCCGGAACCACCAGCGCGACTCTCCGGAACCACCCCCGGACATGCAAAATCACCAGCCGGCTACGCCAGAAACACTTGGCGAACACACCGGAATCACCTGCCGGGCATGTCGGAAGCACCTCTCAGACATGTCAGAACCACGTGCCAAGGACACCGGAAGCACCTGCCGAGCACGCCGGAACCACCTGCTCGACTCGCCAGAACCACCTGCCGCACACGCAAAAATCACCTGCCAGGTATGCCAGAACCACTTTGTGGACACTCCGAAATCATCTGCCGGACATGCCAGAAACAGCTCTCAGACACACCAGAACCACATGCCGGACACGCCGGAAGCACCTGCTGAGCATGCCTGAGCCACCTGCTCGACTCGCAAGAAACACCTGCCGGACACGCCAAAATCACCTGCCGAGTACGCCAGAACCACTTGGCGGACACTCCGGAATCACTTGCCGGGCATGCCAGCACAACCTCTCAGAAGTGCCAGAAGCACGTGCCGGACAGGCCGGAACCATCTCCCGGACAGACTGGAACCACAGGAAACACTCGCCGGAACCACCTGCTTGACTCACCGGTCCCACCTGCAGGACACACCAAAATCACCTGCCCGCTACACCAGAACCAATTGGGGCACAAGCCGGAATCACGTGAAGGGCATGCCGGCACAACCTCACAGACGTTCCAGAACCTCCTGCCGGACACCTCAGAACCACATGCCAGACAGACTGCAACCACCTGCCGGACACGCGGGAACCACCGGCTCGACCCGCAGGAACCACTGCCACACATGCAAAATCACCTGCCGGCTACACCAGAAGCACTTGGCAAACACTCCGGAAGCACCTGCCGGGCATGCCCGAACCACCTCTCAGACATGCCAGAACCACGTGCCAATGACACCAGAAGCACCTGCCGAGCATGCCGGAACCACCTGCTCGACTCGCCAGAACCACCTGCCAGTCATGCAAAAATCACCTGCCGGCTTCGCCACAACCAGTTGGTGAACACTTCTCCATCACCTGCCAGGCTTGCTGGAACCACCTGCCGGTCATGTCAAAATCACCTGCCAACTACGCCAGAACCACTTGTCGACACTGCGGAAACACCTGTCGGGCCGGCCAGAACTACATCTCAGACGTGCCAGAACCTTGTGCGTGTGATGCCGGAACCACACCCCGAACAGACGGAAACCACCTGCCAGACCCGCCTGAACCACCTGCCGAGCACGCCGGAGCCACCTGTTCGACTCACCGGAAGCACCTGCCAGACAGGCCAGTATCAAAAGCTGGCTATGCGAGAACCATCTGGCGGACAGTCCGGAATCACCTGCCGGGCATGCAGGAACCACCTCTCAGATGTAGCGGAACCACGAGCCGGACACGCTGGAACCACGTCCTGGACAGACTGGAACCACCTGCCGAGCACTCCGGAACCACCTGCTCGACTCGCACGACCCACGTGCTGGACACGCCAAAATGAACTTTCGGCTACACCAGAACCACTTACCCGACACTCCAGAATCACCTGCCTGGCATGCCAGAACCACCTCTCACACGTTCCAGAAGCACGTGCCGGACATGCCGGAACGATCTATCGGACAGAACGGAACCACCTGCCAGACACGCCGGAACCACCTGCTGATCACGCCACAGCCACCTGCCTGACTCGCCGGATCCACGGGCCAGACAGGCCAATATCAACTGCTGGCTATGCCAGAACCACCTGGGGGACAGTCCAGAATCACCTGCCAGCCATGGCGGAACCACATCTTAGACGTACAAGAACCACGTGCCGGACAAGCTGGAAACACTTACTGGACAGACTGGAACCACCTGCCGGCCACGCCTGAACCACCTGCCGAGCACGATGGAACCACCTGCCGGACACGCCAAAATCACCTGCGGGGTACAACAGAACCACTTGGAGAACTCTCCGGGATGACCTGCCGGGCATGCTGGAACCACCTCTCAGACGTACCAGAAGCACGTGGCGGACACCCCAGCACCACCTGCCGGACAGACCGCAACCACCTGCCGGACAGGCCGGAACCACCAGCTCGACCCGCCGGAACCACCGCCGGACATGCAAAATCACCTGCCGGCTACGCCAGAACCACTTGGCGAACACTGGGGAATCACCTGCCGGGCATGCCGGAACCACCTCTCAGACATGCCAGAACCACGTGCCAATGACCCCGGAAGCACCTGCCGAGCACGCCGGAACCACCTGCTCGACTCGCCAGAACCACCTGCCGGACACGCCAAAATCACCTGGCGGCTACGCCACAACCACTCGGCAGACACTCCGGTATCAGCTGCCGGGCATGCCGGAACCACCTCTCAGAGGTGCCGGAACCACATGCCGGAGAGACTGGAAGCAACTGCCGAACTCGCCGGAAACACCTGCTGGACATGCCGGAACCACCTGCCTGACAGTCCAAAATCATATGCCGGCTATGCCAAAACCACTTGGTGGACACTCCAGAATCACCTGGAGGGCATGCCGGAACCACGTCATGGAGAGACTGCAAACACCTGCCGGACACTCCAGAACCACCTTCTCGACTCGCCAGAACCACCTGCCGGACACGCCAAAATCACCTGCCGGGTACGCCACAACCAGTTGGTGAACACTTCGGAATCACCTGCCGCGCTTGCCGGAACCACCTTCCGGTCACACCAAAATCACCTGCCGGCTACGCCAGAACCACTCGGCAGAGACTCCGGAACCACATCCAGGACAGACCGGAATCACCTGCCGGACACGCCGGAACCACCTGCTCGACTCGCCAGAACCACCTGCCGCACACGCCAAAATCACCAGCCGGCTACTCCACAACCACTTGTCGGACACTCCAGAATCACCTGCCGGGCATGTTGCAACCACCTCTCAGAGGTGCCACAACAACATGCTGGAGACTGCGGAAGCACCTGCTGAGAAGGCCGGAAGTTCCTGATCCACTCCAAAGAACCACCTGCTGGACACGCCAAAATCACCTGCCGGCTACGCCACAACCAGTTGGTGAACACTTCGGAATCAACTGCCGGGCTTGCTGGAAGCACCTGCCGGTCACGCCAATATCACCTGCCAGCTACGCCAGAACCGCTTGGCGGACACTCCGGAAACACCTGTCGGGCCTGCCAGAACCACATCTCAGACGTGCCAGAACCATGTGCCCTAGATGCCGGAACCACACCCCGAACAGACTGAAACCACCTGCCAGACCCGCCTGAACCACCTGCCGAGCACACTGGAACCACCTGCTCGACTCGCCGGAACCACCTACCTGACACGCAAAAACCACCGGCCGGGTATGCCAGAACCACTTGGTGGTCACTCCGGAATCATCTGCCAGACACGCCAGAAGCAGCTCTCAGACACACCAGAACAACCTGCCGGAGACGCCAGAAGCACCTGCTGAGCATGCCTGAGCCACCTGCTCGACTCGCAAGAAACACCTGCCAGACGTGCCAAAATCACGTGCCTGCTACACCAGAAGCACTTGGCAGACAAGCCGGAATCACGTGAAGGGCATGCCGTCACAATCTCTCAGACGTGCCAGAACCTCGTGCCGGACACCCCAGAACACCCTGCCAGACAGACCGGAACCACCTGCCGGACACGCCGGAACCACCGGCGCGACTCAACGGAACCACTCCTGGACATGCAAAATCACCTGCCGGCTACGCCAGAAACACTTGGCGGACACACCGGAATCACCTGCCGGGCATGTCGGAAGCACCTCTCAGACATGTCAGAACCACGTGCCAAGGACACCGGAAGCACCTGCCGAGCACGCCGGAACCACCTGCTCGACTCGCCAGAACCACCTGCCGCACACGCAAAAATCATCTGCCAGGTATGCCAGAACCACTTTGTGGACACTCCGAAATCATCTGCCGGACATGCCAGAAACAGCTCTCAGACACACCAGAACCACATGCCGGACACGCCGGAAGCACCTGCTGAGCATGCCTGAGCCACCTGCTCGACTCGCAAGAAACACCTGCCGGACACGCCAAAATCACCTGCCGAGTACGCCAGAACCACTTGGCGGACACTCCGGAATCACCTGCCGGGCATGCCAGCACAACCTCTCAGAAGTGCCAGAAGCACGTGCCGGACAGGCCGGAACCATCTCCCGGACAGACTGGAACCACAGGAAACACTCGCCGGAACCACCTGCTTGACTCACCGGTCCCACCTGCAGGACACACCAAAATCACCTGCCCGCTACACCAGAACCACTTGGGGCACAAGCCGGAATCACGTGAAGGGCATGCCGGCACAACCTCACAGACGTTCCAGAACCTCCTGCCGGACACCTCAGAACCACCTGCCAGACAGACTGCAACCACCTGCCGGACAGGCGGGAACCACCGGCTCGACCCGCCGGAACCACTGCCACACATGCAAAATCACCTGCCGGCTACACCAGAACCACTTGGCAAACACTCCGGAATCACCTGCCGGGCACGCCGGAACCACCTCTCAGATGCAACGGAACCACGAGCCGGACACGCTGGAACCATGTCCTGGACAGACTGGAACCACCTGCCGAGCACTCCACAACCACCTGCTCGACTCGCACGACCCACGTGCTGGACACGCCAAAATGAACTTTCGGCTACACCAGAACCACTTACCCGACACTCCAGAATCACCTGCCTGGCATGCCAGAACCACCTCTCACACGTTCCAGAAGCACGTGCCGGACATGCCGGAACGACCTATTGGACAGAACGGAACCACCTGCCAGACACGCCGGAACCACCTGCTGAACACGCCACAGCCACCTGCTCGACTCGCCGGATCCACCGTCCGGACAGGCCAATATCAACTGCTGGCTATGCCAGAACCACCTGGGGGACAGTCCAGAATCACCTGCCAGCCATGGCGGAACCACATCTTAGACGTACAAGAACCACGTGCCGGACAAGCTGGAAACACTTACTGGACAGACTGGAACCACCTGCCGGCCACGCCTGAACCACCTGCCGAGCACGATGGAACCACCTGCCGGACACGCCAAAATCACCTGCGGGGTACAACAGAACCACTTGGAGAACTCTCCGGGATGACCTGCCGGGCATGCTGGAACCACCTCTCAGACGTACCAGAAGCACGTGGCGGACACCCCAGCACCACCTGCCGGACAGACCGCAACCACCTGCCGGACAGGCCGGAACCACCAGCTCGACCCGCCGGAACCACCGCCGGACATGCAAAATCACCTGCCGGCTACGCCAGAACCACTTGGCGAACACTGGGGAATCACCTGCCGGGCATGCCGGAACCACCTCTCAGACATGCCAGAACCACGTGCCAATGACCCCGGAAGCACCTGCCGAGCACGCCGGAACCACCTGCTCGACTCGCCAGAACCACCTGCCGGACACGCCAAAATCACCTGGCGGCTACGCCACAACCACTCGGCAGACACTCCGGTATCAGCTGCCGGGCATGCCGGAACCACCTCTCAGAGGTGCCGGAACCACATGCCGGAGAGACTGGAAGCAACTGCCGAACTCGCCGGAAACACCTGCTGGACATGCCGGAACCACCTGCCTGACAGTCCAAAATCATATGCCGGCTATGCCAAAACCACTTGGTGGACACTCCAGAATCACCTGGAGGGCATGCCGGAACCACGTCATGGAGAGACTGCAAACACCTGCCGGACACTCCAGAACCACCTTCTCGACTCGCCAGAACCACCTGCCGGACACGCCAAAATCACCTGCCGGGTACGCCACAACCAGTTGGTGAACACTTCGGAATCACCTGCCGCGCTTGCCGGAACCACCTTCCGGTCACACCAAAATCACCTGCCGGCTACGCCAGAACCACTCGGCAGAGACTCCGGAACCACATCCAGGACAGACCGGAATCACCTGCCGGACACGCCGGAACCACCTGCTCGACTCGCCAGAACCACCTGCCGCACACGCCAAAATCACCAGCCGGCTACTCCACAACCACTTGTCGGACACTCCAGAATCACCTGCCGGGCATGTTGCAACCACCTCTCAGAGGTGCCACAACAACATGCTGGAGACTGCGGAAGCACCTGCTGAGAAGGCCGGAAGTTCCTGATCCACTCCAAAGAACCACCTGCTGGACACGCCAAAATCACCTGCCGGCTACGCCACAACCAGTTGGTGAACACTTCGGAATCAACTGCCGGGCTTGCTGGAAGCACCTGCCGGTCACGCCAATATCACCTGCCAGCTACGCCAGAACCGCTTGGCGGACACTCCGGAAACACCTGTCGGGCCTGCCAGAACCACATCTCAGACGTGCCAGAACCATGTGCCCTAGATGCCGGAACCACACCCCGAACAGACTGAAACCACCTGCCAGACCCGCCTGAACCACCTGCCGAGCACACTGGAACCACCTGCTCGACTCGCCGGAACCACCTACCTGACACGCAAAAACCACCGGCCGGGTATGCCAGAACCACTTGGTGGTCACTCCGGAATCATCTGCCAGACACGCCAGAAGCAGCTCTCAGACACACCAGAACAACCTGCCGGAGACGCCAGAAGCACCTGCTGAGCATGCCTGAGCCACCTGCTCGACTCGCAAGAAACACCTGCCAGACGTGCCAAAATCACGTGCCTGCTACACCAGAAGCACTTGGCAGACAAGCCGGAATCACGTGAAGGGCATGCCGTCACAATCTCTCAGACGTGCCAGAACCTCGTGCCGGACACCCCAGAACACCCTGCCAGACAGACCGGAACCACCTGCCGGACACGCCGGAACCACCGGCGCGACTCAACGGAACCACTCCTGGACATGCAAAATCACCTGCCGGCTACGCCAGAAACACTTGGCGGACACACCGGAATCACCTGCCGGGCATGTCGGAAGCACCTCTCAGACATGTCAGAACCACGTGCCAAGGACACCGGAAGCACCTGCCGAGCACGCCGGAACCACCTGCTCGACTCGCCAGAACCACCTGCCGCACACGCAAAAATCATCTGCCAGGTATGCCAGAACCACTTTGTGGACACTCCGAAATCATCTGCCGGACATGCCAGAAACAGCTCTCAGACACACCAGAACCACATGCCGGACACGCCGGAAGCACCTGCTGAGCATGCCTGAGCCACCTGCTCGACTCGCAAGAAACACCTGCCGGACACGCCAAAATCACCTGCCGAGTACGCCAGAACCACTTGGCGGACACTCCGGAATCACCTGCCGGGCATGCCAGCACAACCTCTCAGAAGTGCCAGAAGCACGTGCCGGACAGGCCGGAACCATCTCCCGGACAGACTGGAACCACAGGAAACACTCGCCGGAACCACCTGCTTGACTCACCGGTCCCACCTGCAGGACACACCAAAATCACCTGCCCGCTACACCAGAACCACTTGGGGCACAAGCCGGAATCACGTGAAGGGCATGCCGGCACAACCTCACAGACGTTCCAGAACCTCCTGCCGGACACCTCAGAACCACCTGCCAGACAGACTGCAACCACCTGCCGGACAGGCGGGAACCACCGGCTCGACCCGCCGGAACCACTGCCACACATGCAAAATCACCTGCCGGCTACACCAGAACCACTTGGCAAACACTCCGGAATCACCTGCCGGGCACGCCGGAACCACCTCTCAGATGCAACGGAACCACGAGCCGGACACGCTGGAACCATGTCCTGGACAGACTGGAACCACCTGCCGAGCACTCCACAACCACCTGCTCGACTCGCACGACCCACGTGCTGGACACGCCAAAATGAACTTTCGGCTACACCAGAACCACTTACCCGACACTCCAGAATCACCTGCCTGGCATGCCAGAACCACCTCTCACACGTTCCAGAAGCACGTGCCGGACATGCCGGAACGACCTATTGGACAGAACGGAACCACCTGCCAGACACGCCGGAACCACCTGCTGAACACGCCACAGCCACCTGCTCGACTCGCCGGATCCACCGTCCGGACAGGCCAATATCAACTGCTGGCTATGCCAGAACCACCTGGGGGACAGTCCGGAATCACCTGCCAGCCATGGCGAAACCACCTCTCAGACGTACAAGAACCACGTGCCGGACAAGCTGGAAACACGCACTGGACAGACTGGAACCACCTGCCGGCCACGCCTGAACCACCTGCCGAGCACGATGGAACCACCTGCCGGACACGCCAAAATCAGCTGCGGGCTACACCAGAACCACTTGGAGAACTCTCCGGGATGACCTGCCGGGCATGCTGGAACCACCTCTCAGACGTACCAGAAGCACGTGGCGGACACCCCAGCACCACCTGCCGGACAGACCGCAACCACCTGCCGGACACGCCGGAACCACCGGCTCGACCCGCCGGAACCACCGCCGGACATGCAAAATCACCTGCCGGCTACGCCAGAACCACTTGGCGAACACTGGGGAATCACCTGCCGGGCATGCCGGAACCACCTCTCAGACATGCCAGAACCACGTGCCAATGACCCCGGAAGCACCTGCCGAGCACGCCGGAACCACCTGCTCGACTCGCCAGAACCACCTGCCGGACACGCCAAAATCACCTGGCGGCTACGCCACAACCACTCGGCAGACACTCCGGTATCAACTGCCGGGCATGCCGGAACCACCTCTCAGAGGTGCCGGAACCACATGCCGGAGAGACTGGAAGCCACTGCCGAACTCGCCGGAAACACCTGCTGGACATGCCGGAACCACCTGCCTGACAGTCCAAAATCATATGCCGGCTATGCCAAAACCACTTGGTGGACACTCCAGAATCACCTGGAGGGCATGCCGGAACCACGTCATGGAGAGACTGCAAACACCTGCCGGACACTCCAGAACCACCTTCTCGACTCGCCAGAACCACCTGCCGGACACGCCAAAATCACCTGCCGGGTACGCCACAACCAGTTGGTGAACACTTCGGAATCACCTGCCGCGCTTGCCGGAACCACCTGCCGGTCACGCCAAAATCACCTGCCGGCTACGCCAGAACCACTCGGCAGAGACTCCGGAACCACCTCCAGGACAGACCGGAATCACCTGCCGGACACGCCGGAACCACCTGCTCGACTCGCCAGAACCACCTGCCGCACACGCCAAAATCACCAGCCGGCTACTCCACAACCACTTGTCGGACACTCCAGAATCACCTGCCGGGCATGTTGCAACCACCTCTCAGAGGTGCCACAACAACATGCTGGAGACTGCGGAAGCACCTGCTGAGAAGGCCGGAAGTTCCTGATCCACTCCACAGAACCACCTGCTGGACACGCCAAAATCACCTGCCGGCTACGCCACAACCAGTTGGTGAACACTTCGGAATCAACTGCCGGGCTTGCTGGAAGCACCTGCCGGTCACGCCAATATCACCTGCCAGCTACGCCAGAACCGCTTGGCGGACACTCCGGAAACACCTGTCGGGCCTGCCAGAACCACATCTCAGACGTGCCAGAACCATGTGCCCGAGATGCCGGAACCACACCCCGAACAGACTGAAACCACCTGCCAGACCCGCCTGAACCACCTGCCGAGCACACTGGAACCACCTGCTCGACTCGCCGGAACTACCTACCTGACACGCAAAAACCACCGGCCGGGTATGCCAGAACCACTTGGTGGTCACTCCGGAATCATCTGCCAGACACGCCAGAAGCAGCTCTCAGACACACCAGAACAACCTGCCGCAGACGCCAGAAGCACCTGCTGAGCATGCCTGAGCCACCTGCTCGACTCGCAAGAAACACCTGCCAGACGTGCCAAAATCACCTGCCTGCTACACCAGAAGCACTTGGCAGATAAGCCGGAATCACGTGAAGGGCATGCCGTCATAATCTCTCAGACGTGCCAGAACCTCGTGCCGGACACCCCAGAACACCCTGCCGGACAGACCGGAACCACCTGCCGGACACGCCGGAACCACCGGCGCGACTCTCCGGAACCACCCCCGGACATGCAAAATCACCAGCCGGCTACGCCAGAAACACTTGGCGAACACACCGGAATCACCTGCCGGGCATGTCGGAAGCACCTCTCAGACATGTCAGAACCACGTGCCAAGGACACCGGAAGCACCTGCCGAGCACGCCGGAACCACCTGCTCGACTCGCCAGAACCACCTGCCGCACACGCAAAAATCACCTGCCAGGTATGCCAGAACCACTTTGTGGACACTCCGAAATCATCTGCCGGACATGCCAGAAACAGCTCTCAGACACACCAGAACCACATGCCGGACACGCCGGAAGCACCTGCTGAGCATGCCTGAGCCACCTGCTCGACTCGCAAGAAACACCTGCCGGACACGCCAAAATCACCTGCCGAGTACGCCAGAACCACTTGGCGGACACTCCGGAATCACTTGCCGGGCATGCCAGCACAACCTCTCAGAAGTGCCAGAAGCACGTGCCGGACAGGCCGGAACCATCTCCCGGACAGACTGGAACCACAGGAAACACTCGCCGGAACCACCTGCTTGACTCACCGGTCCCACCTGCAGGACACACCAAAATCACCTGCCCGCTACACCAGAACCAATTGGGGCACAAGCCGGAATCACGTGAAGGGCATGCCGGCACAACCTCACAGACGTTCCAGAACCTCCTGCCGGACACCTCAGAACCACATGCCAGACAGACTGCAACCACCTGCCGGACACGCGGGAACCACCGGCTCGACCCGCAGGAACCACTGCCACACATGCAAAATCACCTGCCGGCTACACCAGAAGCACTTGGCAAACACTCCGGAAGCACCTGCCGGGCATGCCCGAACCACCTCTCAGACATGCCAGAACCACGTGCCAATGACACCAGAAGCACCTGCCGAGCATGCCGGAACCACCTGCTCGACTCGCCAGAACCACCTGCCAGTCATGCAAAAATCACCTGCCGGCTTCGCCACAACCAGTTGGTGAACACTTCTCCATCACCTGCCAGGCTTGCTGGAACCACCTGCCGGTCATGTCAAAATCACCTGCCAACTACGCCAGAACCACTTGTCGACACTGCGGAAACACCTGTCGGGCCGGCCAGAACTACATCTCAGACGTGCCAGAACCTTGTGCGTGTGATGCCGGAACCACACCCCGAACAGACGGAAACCACCTGCCAGACCCGCCTGAACCACCTGCCGAGCACGCCGGAGCCACCTGTTCGACTCACCGGAAGCACCTGCCAGACAGGCCATAATCAACAGCTGGCTATGCGAGAACCATCTGGCGGACAGTCCGGAATCACCTGCCGGGCATGCAGGAACCACCTCTCAGATGTAGCGGAACCACGAGCCGGACACGCTGGAACCACGTCCTGGACAGACTGGAACCACCTGCCGAGCACTCCGGAACCACCTGCTCGACTCGCACGACCCACGTGCTGGACACGCCAAAATGAACTTTCGGCTACACCAGAACCACTTACCCGACACTCCAGAATCACCTGCCTGGCATGCCAGAACCACCTCTCACACGTTCCAGAAGCACGTGCCGGACATGCCGGAACGATCTATCGGACAGAACGGAACCACCTGCCAGACACGCCGGAACCACCTGCTGAACACGCCACAGCCACCTGCCTGACTCGCCGGATCCACGGGCCAGACAGGCCAATATCAACTGCTGGCTATGCCAGAACCACCTGGGGGACAGTCCAGAATCACCTGCCAGCCATGGCGGAACCACATCTTAGACGTACAAGAACCACGTGCCGGACAAGCTGGAAACACTTACTGGACAGACTGGAACCACCTGCCGGCCACGCCTGAACCACCTGCCGAGCACGATGGAACCACCTGCCGGACACGCCAAAATCACCTGCGGGGTACAACAGAACCACTTGGAGAACTCTCCGGGATGACCTGCCGGGCATGCTGGAACCACCTCTCAGACGTACCAGAAGCACGTGGCGGACACCCCAGCACCACCTGCCGGACAGACCGCAACCACCTGCCGGACAGACCGCAACCATCGGCTCGACCCGCCGGAACCACCACCGGACATGCAAACTCACCTGCCGGCTACGCCAGAACCACTTGGCGAACACTGGGGAATCACCTGCCGGGCATGCCGGAACCACCTCTCAGACATGCCAGAACCACGTGCCAATCACCCCGGAAGCACCTGCCGAGCACGCCGCAACCACCTGCTCGACTCGCCAGAACCACCTGCCGGACACGCCAAAATCACCTGCCGGCTACGCCACAACCACTCGGCAGGCACTCCGGTATCAGCTGCCGGGCATGCCGGAACCACCTCTCAGAGGTGCCAGAACCACATGCCCTAGAGACTGGAAGCAAGTGCCGAGCTCGCCGGAAACACCTGCTGGACATGCCGGAACCACCTGCCTGACAGTCCAAAATCATATGCCGGCTATGCCAAAACCACTTGGTGGACACTCCAGAATCACCTGGAGGGCATGCCGGAACCACGTCATGGACAGACTGCAAACACCTGCCGGACACGCCAGAACCACCTTCTCGACTCGCCAGAACCACCTGCCGGACACGCCAAAATCACCTGCCGGCTACGCCACAACCAGTTGGTGAACACTTCGGAATCACCTGCCGCGCTTGCCGGAACCACCTGCTGGTCACGCCAAAATCACCTGCCGGCTACGCCAGAACCACTCAGCAGAGACTCCGGAACCACCTCCAGGACAGACCGGAATCACCTGCCGGACACGCCGGGACCACCTGCTTGACTCGCCAGAACCACCTGCCGGACACGCCAAAATCACCAGCCGGCTACTCCACAACCACTTGTCGGACACTCCAGAATCACCTGCCGGGCATGTTGGAACCACCTCTCAGAGGTGCCACAACAACATGCTGGAGACTGCGGAAGCACCTGCTGAGAAGGCCGGAAGTTCCTGATCCACTCGACAGAACCACCTGCTGGACACGCCGAAATCACCTGCCGGCTACGCCACAACCAGTTGGTGAACACTTCGGAATCAACTGCCGGGCTTGCTGGAAGCACCTGCCGGTCACGCCAATATCACCTGCCAGCTACGCCAGAACCGCTTGGCGGACACTCTGGAAACACCTGTCGGGCCTGCCAGAACCACATCTCAGACGTGCCAGAACCATGTGCCCGAGATGCCGGAAGCACACCCCGAACAGACTGAAACCACCTGCCAGACCCTCCTGAACCACCTGCCGAGCACACTGGAACCACCTGCTCGACTCCCCGGAACCACCTACCTGACACGCAAAAACCAACGGCCGGGTATGCCAGAACCACTTGGTGGTCACTCCGGAATCATCTGCCAGACATGCCAGAAGCAGCTCTCAGACACACCAGAACAACCTGCCGGAGACGCCAGAAGCACCTGCTGAGCATGCCTGAGCCACGTGCTCGATTCGCAAGAAACACCTGCCACACACGCCAAAATCACCTGCCTGCTACACCAGAAGCACTTGGCAGACAAGCCGGAATCACGTGAAGGGCATGCCGTCACAATCTCTCAGACGTGCCAGAACCTCGTGCCGGACACCCCAGAACACCCTGCCGGACAGACCGGAACCACCTGCCGGACACGACGGAACCACCGGCGCGACTCGCCAGAACCACCTGCCGGACAGGCCAAAATCACCAGCCGGCTACTCCAAAACCACTTGTCGGACACTCCAGAATCACCTGCCGGGCATGTTGGAACCACCTCTCAGAGGTGCCACAACAACATGCTGGAGACTGCGGAAGCACCTGCTGAGAAGGCCGGAAGTTCCTGATCCACTCCACAGAACCACCTGCTGGACACGCCAAAATCACCTGCCGGCTACGCCACAACCAGTTGGTGAATACTTCGGAATCAACTGCCGGGCTTGCTGGAAGCACCTGCCGGTCACGCCAATATCACCTGCCAGCTACGCCAGAACCGCTTGGCGGACACTCCGGAAACACCTGTCGGGCCTGCCAGAACCACATCTCAGACGTGCCAGAACCATGTGCCCGAGATGCCGGAACCACACCCCGAACAGACTGAAAAAACCTGCCAGACCCGCCTGAACCACCTGCCGAGCACACTGGAACCACCTGCTCGACTCGCCGGAACCACCTACCTGACACGCAAAAACCACCGGCCGGGTATGCCTGAACCACTTGGTGGTCCCTCCGGAATCATCTGCCAGACATGCCAGAAGCAGCTCTCAGACACACCAGAACAACCTGCCGGAGACGCCAGAAGCACCTGCTGAGCATGCCTGAGCCACGTGCTCGACTCGCAAGAAACACCTGCCACACACGCCAAAATCACCTGCCTGCTACACCAGAAGAACTTGGCAGACAAGCCGGAATCACGTGAAGGGCATGCCGTCACAATCTCTCAGACGTGCCAGAACCTCGTGCCGGACACCCCAGAACACCCTGCCGGACAGACCGGAACCACCTGCCGGACAGACCGGAACCACCTGCCGGACACGCCGGAACCACCGGCGCGACTCGCCGGAACCACCCCCGGACATGCAAAAACACCTGCCGGCTACGCCAGAACCACTTGGCGAACACTCCGGAATCACCTGCCGGGCATGCCGGAACCACCTCTCAGACATGCCAGAACCACGTGCCAATGACCCCGGAAGCACCTGCCGAGCACGCGGAACCACCTGCTCGACTCGCCAGAACCACCTTCCGGACACGCCAAAATCACCTGCCGGCTATGCCACAACCACTCGGCAGGCACTCCGGTATCAGCTGCCGGGCATGCCGGAACCACCTCTCAGAGGTGCCAGAACCACATGCCGGAGAGACTGGAAGCAAGTGCCGAGCTCGCTGGAAACACCTGCTGGACATGCCGGAACCACCTGCCTGACAGTCCAAAATCATATGCCGGCTATGCCAAAACCACTTGGTGGACACTCCAGAATCACCTGGAGGGCATGCCGGAACCACGTCATGGACAGACTGCAAACACCTGCCGGAAACGCCAGAACCACCTTCTCGACTCGCCAGAACCACCTGCCGGACCCGCCAAAATCACCTGCCGGCTACGCCACAACCAGTTGGTGAACAATTCGGAATCACCTGCCGCGCTTGCCGGAACCACCTGCCGGTCACGCCAAAATCACCTGCCGGCTACGCCAGAACCACTCGGCAGAGACTCCGGAACCACCTCCAGCACAGACCGGAATCACCTGCCGGACACGCCGGGACCACCTGCTCGACTCGCCAGAACCACCTGCCGGACACGCCAAAATCACCTGCCGGCTACGCCAGAACCACTCTGCAGAGACTCCGGAACCACCTCCAGGACAGCCCGGAAACACCTGCCGGACACGCCGGGACCACCTGCTTGACTCGCCAGAACCACCTGCCGGACACGCCAAAATCACCAGCCGGCTACTCCACAACCACTTGTCGGACACTCCAGAATCACCTGCCGGGCATGTTGGAAGCACCTCTCAGAGGTGCCTCAACAACATGCTGGAGACTGCGGAAGAACCTGCTGAGAAGGCCGGAAGTTCCTGATCCACTCCACAGAACCACCTGCTGGACACGCCAAAATCACCTGCCGGCTACGCCACAACCAGTTGGTGAACACTTCGGAATCAACTGCCGGGCTTGCTGGAAGCACCTGCCGGTCACGCCAATATCACCTGCCAGCTACGCCAGAACCGCTTGGCGGACACTCCGGAAACACCTGTCGGGCCTGCCAGAACCACATCTCAGACGTGCCAGAACCATGTGCCCGAGATGCCGGAACCACACCCCGAACAGACTGAAACCACCTGCCAGACCCGCCTGAACCACCTGCCGAGCACACTGGAACCACCTGCTCGACTCGCCGGCACCACCTACCTGACACGCAAAAACCACAGGCCGGGTATGCCAGAACCACTTGGTGGTCACTCCGGAATCATCTGCCAGACATGCCAGAAGCAGCTCTCAGACACACCAGAACAACCTGCCGGAGACGCCAGAAGCACCTGCTGAGCATGCCTGAGCCACCTGCTCGACTCGCAAGAAACACCTGCCAGACGCGCCAAAATCACCTGCCTGCTACACCAGAAGCACTTGGCAGACAAGCCGGAATCACGTGAAGGGCATGCAGTCACAATCTCTCAGACGTGCCAGAACCTCGTGCCGGACACCCCAGAACACCCTGCCGGACAGACTGGAACCACCTGCCGGACACGCCGGAACCACCGGCGCGACTCGCCGGAACCACCCCCGGACATGCAAAAACACCTGCCGGCTACGCCAGACTCACTTGGCGAACACACCGGAATCACCTGCCGGGCATGTCGGAACCACCTCTCAGACATGCCAGAACCACGTGCCAATGACACCAGAAGCACCTGCCGAGCACGCCGGAACCACCTGCTCGACTCTCCAGAACCACCTGACAGTCATGCAAAAATCACCTGCCGGCTTCGCCACAACCAGTTGGTGAACACTTCCCCATCACCTGCCGGGCTTGCTGGAACCAGCTGCCGGTCATGTCAAAATCACCTGCCAACTACGCCAGAACCACTTGTCGACACTGCGGAAACACCTGTCGGGCCGGCCAGAACTACATCTCAGACGTGCCAGAACCTTGTGCGTGTGATGCCGGAACCACACCCCGAACAGACGGAGACCACCTGCCAGACCCGCCTGAACCACCTGCCGAGGACGCCGGAGCCACCTGTTCGACTCACCGGAAGCACTTGCCAGACAGGCCAAAATCAACAGCTGGGTATGCGAGAACCACCTGGCGGACAGTCCGGAATCACCTGCCGGGCATGCAGGAACCACCTCTCAGATGTAACGGAACCACGAGCCGGACACGCTGGAACCACGTCCTGGGCAGTCTGGAACCACCTACCAAGCACTCTGGAACCACCTGCTCGACTCCCCGGAACCACCTACCTGACACGCAAAAACCACCGGCCGGGTATGCCAGAACCACATTCTGGACACTCAGAAATCATCTGCCGGACATGCCAGAACCAGCTCTCAGACACCCCAGAACCACATGCCGGACACGCCGGAAGCACCTGCTGAGCATGCCTGAGCCACCTGCTCGACTCGCAAGAAACACCTGCCGGACACGCCAAAATCACCTGCCGAGTACGCCAGAACCACTTGGCGGACACTCCGGAATCACAGGTCGGGCATGCCGGAACCACCTCTCAGACTTGCCAGAACCATGTTCCGGACACGCCGGTACCACCTGCCGAGTATGCCGGAACCACCCGATCCACTCCCGAGGACCACCTGCTGGACACGCCAGAATCACCTGCTGGCTACGCCAGAACCACTCGGCAGACACTCCGGAATAACCTGCCGGGCATGCCGGAACCACCTCTTAGACATGCCAGAAGGACGTGTCGGACACGCCGGAAACACCTACCGGACAGACCGGAACCACCTGCCAGACATCCCGGAACCACCTGCCGAGCACGCCGGAGACGCCAGCTCGATAGACTGGAACCACCTGCCAGACAGGCCAAAATCAACAGCTGGCTATGCGAGAACCATCTGGCGGACAGTCCGGAATCACCTGCCGGGCATGCAGGAACCACCTCTCAGATGTAACGGAGCCATGAGCCGGACACGCTGGAACCACGTCCTGGGCAGTCTGGAACCACCTACCGAGCACTCTGGAACCACCTGCTCGACTCGCACGACCCACGTGCTGGACACGCCAAAATGAACTTTCGGCTACACCAGAACCACTTACCCGACACTCCAGAATCACCTGCCTGGCATGCCAGAACCACCTCTCACACGTTCCAGAAGCACGTGCCGGACATGCCGGAACGACCTATCGGACAGAACGGAACCACCTGCCAGACACGCCGGAACCACCTGCTGAACACGCCACAGCCACCTGCTCGACTCGCCGGATCCACCGGCCGGACAGGCCAATATCAACTGCTGGCTATGCCAGAACCACCTGGGGGACAGTCCGGAATCATCTGCCAGCCATGGCGGAACCACCTCTCAGACGTACAAGAACCACGTGCCGGACAAGCTGGAAACACTTACTGGACAGACTGGAACCACCTGCCGGCCACGCCTGAACCACCTGCCGAGCATGACGGAACCACCTGCCGGACACGCCAAAATCACCTGCGGGGTACACCAGAACCACTTGGAGAACTCTCCGGGATGACCTGCCGGGCATGCTGGAACCACCTCTCAGATGTACCAGAAGCACGTGGCGGACACCCCAGCACCACCTGCCGGACAGACCGCAACCACCTGCCGGACAGGCCGGAACCACCGGCTCGACCCGCCGGAACCACCGCCGGACATGCAAAATCACCTGCCGGCTACGCCAGAACCACTTGGCGAACACTCCGGAATCACCTGCCGGGCATGCCGGAACCACCTCTCAGACATGCCAGAACCACGTGCCAATGACCCCGGAAGCACCTGCCGAGCACGCCGGAACCACCTGCTCGACTCGCCAGAACCACCTGCCGGACACGCCAAAATCACCTGCCGGCTACGCCACAACCACTCGGCAGGCACTCCGGTATCAGCTGCCTGGCATGCCGGAACCACCTCTCAGAGGTGCCAGAACCACATGCCGGAGAGACTGGAAGCAAATGCCGAGCTCGCCGGAAACACCTGCTGGACATGCCGGAACCACCTGCCTGAAAGTCAAAATCATATGCCGGCTATGCCAAAACCACTTGGTGGACACTCCAGAATCACCTGTAGGGCATGCCGGAACCACGTCATGGACAGACTGCAAACACCAGCCGGACACGCCAGAACCACCTTCTCGACTCGCCAGAACCACCTGCCGGACACGCCAAAATCACCTGCCGGCTACGCCACAACCAGTTGGTGAACACTTCGGAATCACCTGCCGCGCTTGCCGGAACCACCTGCCGGTCACGCCAAAATCAACTGCCGACTACGCCAGAACCACTCGGCAGAGACTCCGGAACCACCTCCAGGACTGACCGGAAATACCTGCCGGACACGCCGGGACAACCTGCTTGACTCGCGAGAACCACCTGCCGGACATGCCAAAATCACCAGCCGGCTACTCCACAACCACTTGTCGGACACTCCAGAATCACCTGCCCGGCATGTTGGAACCACCTCTCAGAGGTGCCACAACAACATACAGGAGACTGCGGAAGCACCTGCTGAGAAGGCCGGAAGTTCCTGATCCACTCCACAGAACCACCTGCTGGACACTCCAAAATCACCTGCCGGCTACGCCACAACCAGTTGGTGAACACTTCGGAATCAACTGCCGGGCTTGCTGGAAGCACCTGCCGGTCACGCCAATATCAACTGCCAGCTACGCCAGAACCGCTTGGCGGACACTCCGGAAACACTTGTCGGGCCTGCCAGAACCACATCTCAGACGTGCCAGAACAATGTGCCCGAGATCCCGGAACCACACCCCGAACAGACTGAAACCACCTGCCAGACCCGCCTGAACCACCTGCCGAGCACACTGGAACCACCTGCTCGACTCGCCGGAACCACCTACCTGACACGCAAAAACCACCGGCCGGGTATGCCAGAACCACTTGGTGGTCACTCCGGAATCATCTGCCAGACATGCCAGAAGCAGCTCTCAGACACACCAGAACAACCTGCCGGAGACGCCAGAAGCACCTGCTGAGCATGCCTGAGCCACGTGCTCGACTCGCAAGAAACACCTGCCACACACGCCAAAATCACCTGCCTGCTACACCAGAAGCACTTGGCAGACAAGCCGGAATCACGTGAAGGGCATGCCGTCACAATCTCTCAGACGTGCCAGAACCTCGTGCCGGACACCCCAGAACAACCTGCCGGACAGACCGGAACCACCTGCCAGACACGCCGGAACCACCGGCGCGACTCGCCGGAAAAACCCCCGGACATGCAAAAACACCTGCCGGCTACGCCAGATACACTTGGCGAACACACCGGAATCACCTGCCGGGCATGTCAGAAGCACCTCTCAGACATGTCAGAACGACGTGCCAAGGAGACCGGAAGCACTTGCCGAGCACGCCGGAACCACCTGCTCGACTCGCCAGAACCACCTGCCGCACACGCCAAAATCACCTGCCAGGTATGCCAGAACCACTTTGTGGACACTCCGAAATCATCTGCCAGACATGCCAGAACCAGCTCTCAGACACACCAGAACCACATGCCGGACACGCCGGAAGCAACTGCTGAGCATGCCTGAGCCACCTGCTCGACTCGCAAGAAACACCTGCCGGACACGCCAAAATCACCTGCCGAGTACGCCAGAACCACTTGGCGGACACTCCGGAATCACAGGTCGGGCATGCCGGAACCACCTCTCAGACTTGCCAGAACCATGGTCCGGACACGCCGGTACCACCTGCCGAGTATGCCGGAACCACCTGCTCGACTCGCCAGAACCACCTGCCGGACACGCCAAAATCACCTGCCGGCTACACCAGAACCACTCGGCAGACACTCCGGAATAACCTGCCGGGCATGCCAGAACCACCTCTTAGACATGCCAGAAGGACGTCTCGGACATGCCGGAAACACCTACCGGACAGACCGGAACCACCTGCCAGACATCCCGGAACCACTTGCCGAGCACGCCGGAGCCGCCTGCTCGATAGGCCGGAACCACCTGCCAGACAGGCCAAAATCCACAGCTGGCTATGCTAGAACCACCTGGCGGACAGTCCAAAATCACCTGCCTGGCATGCAGGAACCACCTCTCAGACGTAACAGAACCACGTTCCGGACACACTGGAACCACATCCTGGACAGACTGGAACCACCTGCCGAGCTCACCGGAACCACCTGCTCGACTGGCAGGACAATCGTGCCGGACACGCCAAAAGGAACTGCCGGCTACACCAGAACGACTTAACCGACACTCCAGAATCACCTGCCTGGCATGCCAGAACCACCTCTCAGACGTGCCAGAAGCACGTGCCGGACATGCCGGAACGACCTACGGGACAGACCGGAACCACCTGCCTGACATGCCGGAACCACCTGCCGAGCACGCCAGAGCCACCTGCTCCCCTTGCCGGAACCACCTGCCAGACAGGCCAAAATCAACAGCTGGCTGTGCGAGAACCACCTGGGGGACAGTCCGGAATCACCTGCCAGCCATGGCGGAACCACCTCTCAGACGTACCAGAACCACGTGCCGGACAATCTGGAAACACGTACTGGACAGACTGGAACCACCTGCCGGCCACGCCTTAACCACCTGCCGAGCACGACGGAACCACCTGCCGGACACGCCAAAATCACCTGCGGGCTACTCCACAACCACTTGGAGGACTCTCCGGGATGACCTGCCGGGCATGCTGGAACCACCTCTCAGACGCGCCAGAACCATGTGGCAGAGAGTCCAGAATCACCTGTTGGGCATGTGGAACCACCTCTGAGACGTACCAGAACCACCTGCCGGACACGCCAAAATCACCTGCCGGCTACGCCAGAACCACTTGGCGGACACTCCGGAATCACCTGCCGGGCATGCCAGCACAACCTCTCAGAAGTGCCAGAAGCACGTGCCGGACAGGCCGGAACCATATCCCGGACAGACTGGAACCACAGGAAACACTCGCCGGAACCACCTGCTTGACTCACCGGTCCCACCTGCAGGACACACCAAAATCACCTGCCCGCTACACCAGAACCAATTGGGGGACAAGCTGGAATCACGTGAAGGGCATGCCGGCACAACCTCACAGACGTGCCAGAACCTCCTGCCGGACACCCCAGCACCACCTGACGGACAGACTGCAACCACCTGCCGGACACGCCGGAACCACCGGCTCGACCCGCCGGAACCGCCGCCGGACATGCGATATCACCTGCCGGCTACGCCAGAACCACTTGGCGAACGCTCCGCAATCATCTGCCGGGCATGCCGGAACCACCTCTCAGACATGCCAGAACCACGTGCCAATGACCCCGGAAGCACCTGCCGAGCACGCCGGAACCACCTGCTCGACTCGCCAGAACCACCTGCCGGACACGCCAAAATCACCTGCCGGCTACGCCACAACCACTCGGCACGCACTCCGGTATCAGCTGCCGGGCATGCCGGAACCACCTCTCAGAGGTGCCAGAACCACATGCCGGAGAGACTGGAAGCAACTGCCGAACTCGCCAGAAACACCTGCTGGACATGCCGGAACCACCTGCCTGACAGTCCAAAATCATATACCGGCTATGCCAAAACCACTTGGTGGACACTCCAGAATCACCTGGAGGGCATGCCGGAACCACGTCATGGACAGACTGCAAACACCAGCCGGACACGGCAGAACCACCTTCTCGACTCGCCATAACCACCTGCCGGACACGCCAAAATCACCTGCCGGCTATGCCACAACCAGTTGGTGAACACTTCGGAATCACCTGCCGCGCTTGCCGGAACCACCTGCCGGTCACGCCAAAATCGCCTGCCAGCTACGCCAGAACCACTCGGCAGAGACTCCCGAACCACCTCCAGGACAGACCGGAATCACCTGCCGGACACGCCGGAACCACCGGCGCGACTCGCCGGAACCACCCCCGGACATGCAAAATCACCTGCCGGCTACGCCAGAAACACTTGGCGAACACACCGGAATCACCTGCCGGGCATGTCGGAAGCACCTTTCAGACATGTCAGAACCACGTGCCAAGGACACCGGAAGCACCTGCCGAGCACGCCGGAACCACCTGGTCGACTCGCCAGAACCACCTGCCGCACACGCCAAAATCACCTGCCAGGTATGCCAGAACCACTTTGTGGACACTCCGAAATCATCTGCCGGACATGCCAGAACCAGCTCTCAGACACACCAGAACCACATGCCGGACACGCCGGAAGCACCTGCTGAGCATGCCTGAGCCAGCTGCTCGACTCGCCAGAACCACCTGCCAGACACGCAAAAATCACCTGCTGGCTACGCCAGAACCACTCGGCAGATACTCCGGAATAAGCTGCCGGGCATGCCGGAACCACCTCTTAGACATGCCAGAAGGACGTGTCGGACACGCCGGAAACACCTACCGGACAGACCGGAACCACCTGCCAGACATCCCGGAACCACTTGCCGAGCACGCCGGAGCCGCCTGCTCGATAGGCCTTAACCACCTGCCAGACAGGCCAAAATCAACAGCTGGCAATCCTAGAACCACCTGGCGGACAGTCCAAAATCACCTGCCTGGCATGCAGGAACCACCTCTCAGACGTAACAGAACCACGTTCCGGACACGCTGGAACCACATCCTGGACAGACTGGAACCACCTGCCGAGCTCGCCTGAACCACCTGCTCGACTGGCAGGACAATAGTGTAGGACACGCCAAAAGCAACTGCCGGCTACACCAGAACCACTTAACCGACACTCCAGAATCACCTGCCTGGCATGCCAGAACCACCTATCAGACGTGCCAGAATCAGGTGCCGGACATGCCGGGACGACCTACGGGACAGACCGGAACCACCTGCCTGACATGCCGGAACCACCTGCCGAGCACGCCAGAGCCACCTGCTCCCCTTGCCGGAACCACCTGCCAGACAGGCCAAAATCAACAGCTGGCTGTGCGAGAACCACCTGGGGGACAGTCCGGAATCACCTGCCAGCCATGGCGGAACCACCTCTCAGATGTACCAGAATCACGTGCCGGACAATCTGGAAACACGTACTGGACAGACTGCAACCACCTGCCGGCCAAGCCTGAAACACCTGCCGAGCACGACGGAACCACCTGCCAGACACGCCAAAATCACCTGCCGGCTACGCCACAACCAGTTGGTGAACACTTCGGAATCACCTGCCGCGCTTGCCGGAACCACCTGCCGGTCACGCCAAAATCACCTGCCGGCTACGCCTGAACCACTCGGCAGAGACTCCGGAACCACCTCCAGGACAGACCGGAATCACCTGCCGGACACGCCGGGACCACCTGCTTGACTCGCCAGAACCACCTGCCGGACACGCCAAAATCACCTGCCGGCTACGCCAGAACCAATCGGCAGAGACTCCGGAACCACCTCCAGGACAAACCGGAATCACCTGCCGGACACGCCGGGACCACCTGCTTGAATCGCCAGAACCACCTGCCGGACACGCCAAAATCACCAGCCGGCTACTCCACAACCACTTGTCGGACACTCCAGAAGCACCTGCCGGGCATGTTGGAACCACCTCTCAGAGGTGCCACAACAACATGCTGGAGACTGCGGAAGCACCTGCTGAGAAGGCCGGAAGTTCCTGATCCACTCCACAGAACCACTTGCTGGACACGCCAAAATCACCTGCCGGCTACGCCACAACCAGTTGGTGAACACTTCGGCATCAACTGCCGGGCTTGCTGGAAGCACCTGCCGGTCACGCCAATATCACCTGCCAGCTACGCCAGAACCGCTTGGTGGACACTCCGGAAACACCTGTCGGGCCTGCCAGAACCACATCTCAGACGTGCCAGAACCATGTGCCCGAGATGCCGGAACCACACCCCGAACAGACTGAAACCACCTGCCAGACCCGCCTGAACCACCTGCCGAGCACACTGGAACCACCTGCTCGACTCGCCGGAACCACCTACCTGACACGCAAAAACCACCAGCCGGGTATGCCAGAATCACTTGGTGGTCACTCCGGAATCATCTGCCAGACATGCCAGAAGCAGCTCTCAGACACACCAGAACAACCTGCCGGAGACGCTAGAAGCACCTGCTGAGCATGCCTGAGCCACCTGCTCGACTCGCAAGAAACACCTGCCAGACATGCCAAAATCACCTGCCTGCTACACCAGAAGCACCTGGCAGACAAGCCGTAATCACGTGAAGGGCATGCCCTCACAATCTCTAAGACGTCCCAGAACCTCGTGCCACACCCCAGAACACCCTGCCGGACAGACCGGAACCACCTGCCGGACACGCCGGAACCACCGGCGCGACTCGCCGGAACCACCCCCGGACATGCAAAATCACCTGCCGGCTACGCCAGAAACACTTGGCGAACACACCGGAATCACCTGCCGGGCATGTCGGAAGCACCTCTCAGACATGTCTGAACCATGTTCCGGACACGCCGGTACCACCTGCCGAGTATGCCGGAACCACCTGATCCACTCCCGAGGACCACCTGCTGGACACGCCAGAATCACCTGCTGGCTACGCCAGAACCACTCGGCAGAGACTCCGGAATAACCTGCCGGGCATGCCGGAACCACCTCTTAGACATGCCAGAAGGACGTGTCGGACACGCCGGAAACACCTACCGGACAGACCGGAACCACCTGCCAGACATCCCGGAACCACCTGCCGAGCACGCCGGAGCCGCCTGCTCGATAGGCTGGAACGACCTGCCAGACAGACCAAAATCAACAGCTAGCTATGCGAGAACCATCTGGCGGACAGTCCGGAATCACCTGCCGGGCATGCAGGAACCACCTCTCAGATGTAACGGAACCACGAGCCGGACACGATGGAACCATGTCCTGGACAGACTGGAACCACCTGCCGAGCACTCCGGAACCACCTGCTCGACTCGCACGACCCACGTGCTGGACACGCCAAAATGAACTTTCGGCTACACCAGAACCACTTACCCGACACTCCAGAATCACCTGCCTGGCATGCCAGAACCACCTCTCACACGTTCCAGAAGCACGTGCCGGACATGCCGGAACGACCTATCGGACTGAACGGAACCACCTGCCAGACACGCCGGAACCACCTGCTGAACACGCCACAGCCACCTGCTCGACTCGCCGGATCCACCGGCCGGACAGGCCAATATCAACTGCTGGCTATGCCAGAACCACCTGGGGGACAGTCCGGAATCACCTGCCAGCCATGGCGGAACCACCTCTCAGACGTACAAGAACCACGTGCCAGACAAGCTGGAAACACTTACTGGACAGACTGGAACCACCTGCCGGCCACGCCTAACCACCTGCCGAGCACGATGGAACCACCTGCCGGACACGCCAAAATCACCTGCGGGGTACACCAGAACCACTTGGAGAACTCTCCGGGATGACCTGCCGGGCATGCTGGAACCACCTCTCAGACGTACCAGAAGCACGTGGCGGACACCCCAGCACCACCTGCCGGACAGACCGCAACCACCTGCCGGACAGGCCGGAACAACCGGCTCGACCCGCCGGAACCACCGCCGGACATGCAAAATCACCTGCCGGCTATGCCAGAACCACTTGGCGAACACTCCGGAATCATCTGCCGGGCATGCCAGAACCACCTCTCAGACATGCCAGTGACCCCGGAAGCACCTGCCGAGCACGCCGGAACCACCTGCTCGACTCTCCAGAACCACCTGCCGGACACGCCAAAATCACCTGCCGGCTACGCCACAACCACTCGGCAGGCACTCCGGTATCAGCTGCCGGGCATGCCGGAACCACCTCTCAGAGGTGCCAGAACCACATGCCGGAGAGACTGGAAGCAACTGCCGAGCTCGCCGGAAACACCTGCTGGACATGCCGGAACCACCTGCCTGACAGTCCAAATTCATATGCCGGCTATGCCAAAACCACTTGGTGGACACTCCAGAATCACCTGGAGGGCATGCCGGAACCACGTCATGGACAGACTGCAAACACCTGCCGGACACGCCAGAACCACCTTCTCGACTCGCCAGAACCACCTGCCGGACACGCCAAAATCACCTGCCGGCTACGCCACAACCAGTTGGTGAACACTTTGGAATCACCTGCCGCGCTTGCCGGAACCACCTGCCGGTCACGCCAAAATCACCTGCCGGCTACGCCAGAACCACTCAGCAGAGACTCCGGAACCACCTCCAGGACAGACCGGAATCACCTGCCGGACACGCCGGAACCACCTGCTCGACTCGCCAGAACCACCTGCCGGACACGCCAAAATCACCTGCCGGCTATGCCAGAACCACTCGGCAGAGACTCCGGAACCACCTCCAGGACAGACCGGAATCACCTGCCGGACACGCCGGGACCACATGCTTGACTCGCCAGAACCACCTGCCGGACACGCCAAAATCACCTGCCGGACACGCCAAAATCACCAGCCGGCTACTCCACAACCACTTGTCGGACACTCCAGAATCACCTGCCGGGTATTTGGGAACCACCTCTCAGAGGTGCCACAACAACATGCTGGAGACTGCGGAAGCACCTGCTGAGAAGGCCGGAAGTTCCTGATCCACTCCACAGAACCACCTGCTGGACACGCCAAAATCACCTGCCGGCTACGCCACAACCAGTTGGTGAACACTTCGGAATCAACTGCCGGGCTTGCTGGAAGCACCTGCCGGTCACGCCAATATCACCTGCCAGCTACGCCAGAACCGCTTGGCGGACACTCCGGAAACACCTGTCGGGCCTGCCAGAACCACATCTCAGACGTGCCAGAACCATGTGCCCGAGATGCCGGAACCACACCCCGAACAGACTGAAACCACCTGCCAGACCCGCCTGAACCACCTGCCGAGCACACTGGAACCACCTGCTCGACTCGCCGGAACCACCTACCTGACACGCAAAAACCACCGGCCGGGTATGCCAAAACCACTTGGTGGTCACTCCGGAATCATCTGCCAGACATGCCAGAAGCAGCTCTCAGACACACCAGAACAACCTGCCGGAGACGCCAGAAGCACCTGCTGAGCATGCCTGAGCCACCTGCTCAACTCGCAAGAAACACCTGCCAGACGTGCCGAAATGACCTGCCTGCTACACCAGAAGCATTTGGCAGACAAGCCGGAATCACGTGAAGGGCATGCCGTCACAATCTCTCAGACGTGCCAGAACCTCGTGCCGGACACCCCAGAACACCCTGCCGGACAGACCGGAACCACCTGCCGTACACGCCGGAACCACCGGCGCGACTCGCCGGAACCACCCCCGGACATGCAAAATCACCTGCCGGCTACGCCAGGAACACTTGGCGAACACACCGGAATCACCTGCCGGGCATGTCGGAAGAACCTCTCAGACATGTCAGAACCACGTGCCAAGGACACCGGAAGCACCTGCCGAGCACGCCGGAACCACCTGCTCGACTCGCCAGAACCACCTGCCGCACACGCCAAAATCACCTGCCAGGTCTGCCAGAACCACTTTGTGGACACTCCGAAATCATCTGCCGGACATGCCAGAACCAGCTCTCAGACACCCCAGAACCACATGCCGGACACGCGAGAAGCACCTGCTGAGCATGCCTGAGCCACCTGCTCGACTCGCAAGAAACACCTGCCGGACACGCCAAAATCACCTGCCGAGTACGCCAGAACCACTTGGCGGACACTCCGGAATCACAGGTCGGGCATGCCGGAACCACCTCTCAGACTTGCCAGAACCATGTTCCGGACACGCCGGTACCACCTGCCGAGTATGCCGGAAACACCTGATCCACTCCCGAGGACCACCTGCTGGACACGCCAAAATCACCTGCTGGCTACACCAGAACCACTCGGCAGACACTCCGGAATAACCTGCCGGGCATGCCAGAACCACCTCTTAGACATGCCAGAAGGACGTCTCGGACATGCCGGAAACACCTACCGGACAGACCGGAACCACCTGCCAGACATCCCGGAACCACTTGCCGAGCACGCCGGAGCCGCCTGCTCGATAGGCCGGAACCACCTGCCAGACAGGCCAAAATCAACAGCTGGCTATGCTAGAACCACCTGGCGGACAGTCCAAAATCACCTGCCTGGCATGCAGGAACCACCTCTCAGACGTAACAGAACCACGTTCCGGACACACTGGAACCACATCCTGGACAGACTGGAACCACCTGCCGAGCTCGCCGGAACCACCTGCTCGACTGGCAGGACAATCGTGCCGGACACGCCAAAAGGAACTGCCGGCTACACCAGAACGACTTAACCGACACTCCAGAATCACCTGCCTGGCATGCCAGAACCACCTCTCAGACGTGCCAGAAGCACGTGCCGGACATGCCGGAACGACCTACGGGACAGACCGGAACCACCTGCCTGACATGCCGGAACCACCTGCCGAGCACGCCAGAGCCACCTGCTCCCCTTGCCGGAACCACCTGCCAGACAGGCCAAAATCAACAGCTGGCTGTGCGAGAACCACCTGGGGGACAGTCCGGAATCACCTGCCAGCCATGGCGGAACCACCTCTCAGACGTACCAGAACCACGTGCCGGACAATCTGGAAACACGTACTGGACAGACTGGAACCACCTGCCGGCCACGCCTTAACCACCTGCCGAGCACGACGGAACCACCTGACGGACACGCCAAAATCACCTGCGGGCTACTCCACAACCACTTGGAGGACTCTCCGGGATGACCTGCCGGGCATGCTGGAACCACCTCTCAGACGCGCCAGAACCATGTGGCAGAGAGTCCAGAATCACCTGTTGGGCATGTGGAACCACCTCTGAGACGTACCAGAACCACCTGCCGGACACGCCAAAATCACCTGCCGGCTACGCCAGAACCACTTGGCGGACACTCCGGAATCACCTGCCGGGCATGCCAGCACAACCTCTCAGAAGTGCCAGAAGCATGTGCCGGACAGGCCGGAACCATATCCCGGACAGACTGGAACCACAGGAAACACTCGCCGGAACCACCTGCTTGACTCACCGGTCCCACCTGCAGGACACACCAAAATCACCTGCCCGCTACACCAGAACCAATTGGGGGACAAGCCGGAATCACGTGAAGGGCATGCCGGCACAACCTCACAGACGTGCCAGAACCTCCTGCCGGACACCACAGCACCACCTGCCGGACAGACCGCAACCACCTGCCGGACACGCCGGAACCACCGGCTCGACCCGCCGGAACCGCCGCCGGACATGCGAAATCACCTGCCGGCTACGCCAGAACCACTTGGCGAACACTCCGCAATCATCTGCCGGGCATGCCGGAACCACCTCTCAGACATGCCAGAACCACGTGCCAATGACCCCGGAAGCACCTGCCGAGCACGCCGGAACCACCTGCTCGACTCGCCAGAACCACCTGCCGGACACGCCAAAATCACCTGCCGGCTACGCCACAACCACTCGGCACGCACTCCGGTATCAGCTGCCGGGCATGCCGGAACCACCTCTCAGAGGTGCCAGAACCACATGCCGGAGAGACTGGAAGCAACTGCCGAACTCGCCGGAAACACCTGCTGGACATGCCGGAACCACCTGCCTGACAGTCCAAAATCATATACCGGCTATGCCAAAACCACTTGGTGGACACTCCAGAATCACCTGGAGGGCATGCCGGAACCACGTCATGGACAGACTGCAAACACCAGCCGGACACGGCAGAACCACCTGCTCGACTCGCCAGAACCACCTGCCGCACACGCCAAAATCACCAGCCAGGTATGCCAGAATCACTTTGTGGACACTCCGAAATCATCTGCCGGACATGCCAGAACCAGCTCTCAGACACACCAGAACCACATGCCGGACACGCCGGAAGCACCTGCTGAGCATGCCTGAGCCAGCTGCTCGACTCGCCAGAACCACCTGCCGGACACGCAAAAATCACCTGCTGGCTACGCCAGAACCACTCGGCAGATACTCCGGAATAAGCTGCCGGGCATGCCGGAACCACCTCTTAGACATGCCAGAAGGACGTGTCGGACACGCCGGAAACACCTACCGGACAGACCGGAACCACCTGCCAGACATCCCGGAACCACTTGCCGAGCACGCCGGAGCCGCCTGCTCGATAGGCCTTAACCACCTGCCAGACAGGCCAAAATCAACAGCTGGCAATCCTAGAACCACCTGGCGGACAGTCCAAAATCACCTGCCTGGCATGCAGGAACCACCTCTCAGACGTAACAGAACCACGTTCCGGACACGCTGGAACCACATCCTGGACAGACTGGAACCACCTGCCGAGCTCGCCTGAACCACCTGCTCGACTGGCAGGACAATAGTGTAGGACACGCCAAAAGCAACTGCCGGCTACACCAGAACCACTTAACCGACACTCCAGAATCACCTGCCTGGCATGCCAGAACCACCTCTCAGACGTGCCAGAATCACGTGCCGGACATGCAGGGACGACCTACGGGACAGACCGGAACCACCTGCCTGACATGCCGGAACCACCTGCCGAGCACGCCAGAGCCACCTGCTCCCCTTGCCGGAACCACCTGCCAGACAGGCCAAAATCAACAGCTGGCTGTGCGAGAACCACCTGGGGGACAGTCCGGAATCACCTGCCAGCCATGGCGGAACCACCTCTCAGATGTACCAGAATCACGTGCCGGACAATCTGGAAACACGTACTGGACAGACTGCAACCACCTGCCGGCCAAGCCTGAACCACCTGCCGAGCACGACGGAACCACCTGCCAGACACGCCAAAATCACCTGCCGGCTACGCCACAACCAGTTGGTGAACACTTCGGAATCACCTGCCGCGCTTGCCGGAACCACCTGCCGGTCACGCCAAAATCACCTGCCGGCTACGCCAGAACCACTCGGCAGAGACTCCGGAACCACCTCCAGGACAGACCGGAATCACATGCCGGACACGCCGGGACCACATGCTCGACTCGCCAGAACCACCTGCCGGACACGCCAAAATCACCTGCCGGCTACGCCAGAACCACTCGGCAGAGACTCCGGAACCACCTCCAGGACAGACCGGAATCACCTGCCGGACACGCCGGGACCACCTGCTTGACTCGCCAGAACCACCTGCCGGACACGCCAAAATCACCAGCCGGCTACTCCACAACCACTTGTCGGACACTCCAGAAGCACCTGCCGGGCATGTTGGAACCACCTCTCAGAGGTGCCACAACAACATGCTGGAGACTGCGGAAGCACCTGCTGAGAATGCCGGAAGTTCCTGATCCACTCCACAGAACCACCTGCTGGACACGCCAAAATCACCTGCCGGCTACGCCACAACCAGTTGGTGAACACTTCGGAATCAACTGCCGGGCTTGCTGGAAGCACCTGCCGGTCACGCCAATATCACCTGCCAGCTACGCCAGAACCGCTTGGCGGACACTCCGGAAACACCTGTCGGGCCTGCCAGAACCACATCTCAGACGTGCCAGAACCATGTGCCCGAGATGCCGGAACCACACCCCGAACAGACTGAAACCACCTGCCAGACCCGCCTGAACCACCTGCCGAGCACACTGGAACCACCTGCTCGACTCGCCGGAACCACCTACCTGACACGCAAAAACCACCGGCCGGGTATGCCAGAATCACTTGGTGGTCACTCCGGAATCATCTGCCAGACATGCCAGAAGCAGCTCTCAGACACACCAGAACAACCTGCCGGAGACGCCAGAAGCACCTGCTGAGCATGCCTGAGCCACCTGCTCGACTCGCAAGAAACACCTGCCAGACATGCCAAAATCACCTGCCTGCTACACCAGAAGCACCTGGCAGACAAGCCGTAATCACGCGAAGGGCATGCCGTCACAATCTCTGAGACGTCCCAGAACCTCGTGCCACACCCCAGAACACCCTGCCGGACACACCGGAACCACCTGCCGGACACGCCGGAACCACCGGCGCGACTCACCGGAACCACCCCCGGACATGCAAAATCACCTGCCGGCTACGCCAGAAACACTTGGCGAACACACCGGAATCACCTGCCGGGCATGTCGGAAGCACCTCTCAGACATGTCAGAACCATGTTCCGGACACGCCGGTACCACCTGCCGAGTATGCCGGAACCACCTGATCCACTCCCGAGGACCACCTGCTGGACACGCCAGAATCACCTGCTGGCTACGCCAGAACCACTCGGCAGAGACTCCGGAATAACCTGCCGGGCATGCCGGAACCACCTCTTAGACATGCCAGAAGGACGTGTCGGACACGCCGGAAACACCTACCGGACAGACCGGAACCACCTGCCAGACATCCCGGAACCACCTGCCGAGCACGCCGGAGCCGCCTGCTCGATAGGCTGGAACCACCTTCCAGACAGGCCAAAATCAACAGCTGGCTATGCGAGAACCATCTGGCGGACAGTCCGGAATCACCTGCCGGGCATGCAGGAACCACCTCTCAGATGTAACGGAACCACGAGCCGGACACGCTGGAACCACGTCCTGGACAGACTGGAACCACCTGCCGAGCACTCCGGAACCACCTGCTCGACTCGCACGACCCACGTGCTGGACACGCCAAAATGAACTTTCGGCTACACCAGAACCACTTACCCGACACTCCAGAATCACCTGCCTGGCATGCCAGAACCACCTCTCACACGTTCCAGAAGCACGTGCCGGACATGCCGGAACGACCTATCGGACAGAACGGAACCACCTGCCAGACACGCCGGAACCACCTGCTGAACACGCCACAGCCACCTGCTCGACTCGCCGGATCCACCGGCCGGACAGGCCAATATCAACTGCTGGCTATGCCAGAACCACCTGGGGGAAAGTCCAGAATCACCTGCCAGCCATGGCGGAACCACCTCTCAGACGTACAAGAACCACGTGCCGGACAAGCTGGAAACACTTACTGGACAGACTGGAACCACCTGCCCGCCACGCCTAACCACCTGCCGAGCACGATGGAACCACCTGCCGGACACGCCAAAATCACCTGCGGGGTACACCAGAACCACTTGGAGAACTCTCCGGACTGACCTGCCGGGCATGCTGGAACCACCTCTCAGACGTACCAGAAGCACGTTGCGGACACCCCAGCACCACCTGCCGGACAGACCACAACCACCTGCCGGACAGGCCGGAACCACCGGCTCGACCCGCCGGAACCACCGCCGGACATGCAAAATCACCTGCCGGCTACGCCAGAACCACTTGGCGAACACTCCGGAATCATCTGCCGGGCATGCCGGAACCACCTCTCAGACATGCCAGAACCACGTGCCAATGACCCCGGAAGCACCTGCCGAGCACGCCGGAACCACCTGCTCGACTCGCCAGAACCACCTGCCGGACATGCCAAAATCACCTGCCGGCTACGCCACAACCACTCGGCAGGCACTCCGGTATCAGCTGCCGGGCATGCCGGAACCACCTCTCAGAGGTGCCAGAACCACATGCCGGAGAGACTGGAAGCAACTGCCGAGCTCGCCGGAAACACCTGCTGGACATGCCGGAACCACCTGCCTGACAGTCCAAAATCATATGCCGGCTATGCCAAAACCACTTGGTGGACACTCCAGAATCACCTGGAGGGCATGCCGGAACCACGTCATGGACAGACTGCAAACACCTGGCGGACACCCCAGAACCACCTTCTCGACTCACCAGAACCACCTGCCGGACACGCCAAAATCACCTGCCGGCTACGCCACAACCAGTTGGTGAACACTTCGGAATCACCTGCCGCGCTTGCCGGAACCACCTGCCGTCAAGCCAAAATCACCTGCCGGCTACGCAAGAACCACTCGGCAGAGACTACGGAACCACCTCCAGGACTGACCGGAATCACCAGCCGGACACGCCGGGACCACCTGCTTGACTCGCCAGAACCACCTGCCGGACACGCCAAAATCACCAGCCGGCTACTCCACAACCACTTGGACACTCCAGAATCACCTGCCGGGCATGTTGGAACCACCTCTCAGAGGTGCCACAACAACATGCTGGAGACTGCGGAAGCACCTGCTGAGAAGGCCGGAAGTTCCTGATCCACTCCACAGAACCGCCTGCTGGACACGCCAAAACCACCTGCCGGCTACGCCACAACCAGTTGGTGAACACTTCGGAATCAACTGCCGGGCTTGCTGGAAGCACCTGCCGGTCACGCCAATATCAACTGCCAGCTACGCCAGAACCGCTTTGCGGACACTCCGGAAACACCTGTCGGGCCTGCCAGAACCACATCTCAGACGTGCCAGAACCATGTGCCCGAGATGCCGGAACCACACCCCGAACAGACTGAAACCACCTGCCAGACCCGCCTGAACCACCTGCCGAGCACACTGGAACCACCTGCTCGACTCGCCGGAACCACCTACCTGACACGCAAAAACCACCGGCCGGGTATGCCAGAACCACTTGGTGGTCACTCCGGAATCATCTGCCAGACATGCCAGAAGCAGCTCTCAGACACACCAGAACAACCTGCCGGAGACGCCAGAAGCACCTGCTGAGCATGCCTGAGCCACGTGCTCGACTCGCAAGAAACACCTGCCACACACGCCAAAATCACCTGCCTGCTACACCAGAAGCACTTGGCAGACAAGCCGGAATCACGTGAAGGGCATGCCGTCACAATCTCTCAGACGTGCCAGAACCTCGTGCCGGACACCCCAGAACACCCTGCCGGACAGACCGGAACCACCTGCCGGACAGGCCGGAACCACAGGCGCGACTCGCCGGAGCCACCCCCGGACATGCAAAAACACCTGCCGGCTACGCCAGAAACACTTGGCGAACACACCGGAATCACCTGCCGGGCATGTCGGAAGCACCTCTCAGACATGTCAGAACCACGTGCCAAGGACACCGGAAGCACCTGCCGAGCACGCCGGAACCACCTGCTCGACTCGCCAGAACCACCTGCCGCACACGCCAAAATCACCTGCCAGGTATGCCAGAACCACTTTGTGGACACTCCGAAATCATCTGCCGGACATGCCAGAACCAGCTCTCAGACACACCAGAACCACATGCCGGACACGCCGGAAGCACCTGCTGAGCATGCCTGAGCCACCTGCTCGACTCGCAAGAAACACCTGCCGGACACGCCAAAATCACCTGCCGAGTACGCCAGAACCACTTGGCGGACACTCCGGAATCACAGGTCGGGCATGCCGGAACCACCTCTCAGACTTGCCAGAACCATGTTCCGGACACGCCGGTACCACCTGCCGAGTATGCCGGAACCACCTGATCCACTCCCGAGGACCACCTGCTGGACACGCCAAAATCACCTGCTGGCTACGCCAGAACCACTCGGCAGACACTCCGGAATAACCTGCCGGGCATGCCGGAACCACCTCTTAGACATGCCAGAAGGACGTGTCGGACACGCCAGAAACACCTACCGGACAGACCGGAACCACCTGCCAGACATCCCGGAACCACTTGCCGAGCACGCCGGAGCCGCCTGCTCGATAGGCCTGAACCACCTGCCAGACAGGCCAAAATCAACAGCTGGCTATGCTAGAACCACCAGGCGGACAGTCCAAAATCACCTGCCTGGCATGCAGGAACCACCTCTCAGACGTAACAGAACCACGTTCCGGACACGCTGGAACCACATCCTGGACAGACTGGAACCACTTGCCGAGCTCACTGGAACCACCTGCTCGAATGGCAGGACAATCGTGCCGGACACGCCAAAAGGAACTGCCGGCTACACCAGAACCACTTAACCGACACTCCAGAATCACCTGCCTGGCATGCCAGAACCACCTCTCAGACGTGCCAGAAGCACGTGCCGGACATGCCGGAACGACCTACGGGACAGACCGGAACCACCTGCCTGACATGCCGGAACCACCTGCCGAGCACGCCAGAGCCACCTGCTCCCCTTGCCGGAACCACCTGCCAGACAGGCCAAAATCAACAGCTGGCTGTGCGAGAACCACTTGGGGGACAGTCCGGAATCACCTGCCAGCCATGGCGGAACCACCTCTCAGACGTACCAGAACCACGTGCCGGACAATCCGGAAACACGTACTGGACAGACTGGAACCACCTGACGGCCACGCCTGAACCACCTGCCGAGCACGACGGAACCACCTGCGGGACACGCCAAAATCACCTGCCTGCTACGCCAGAACCACTCGGCAGAGACTCCGGAACCACCTCCAGGACAGACTGGAATCACCTGCCGGACACGCCGGGACCACCTGCTTGACTCGCCAGAACCACCTGCCGGACACGCCAAAATCACCAGCCGGCTACTCCACAACAACTTGTCGGACACTCCAGAATCACCTACCGGGCATGTTGGAACCACCTCTCAGAGGTGCCACAACAACATGCTGGAGACTGCGGAAGCACCTGCTGAGAAGGCCGGAAGTTCCTGATCCACTCCACAGAACCACTTGCTGGACACGCCAAAATCACCTGCCGGCTACGCCACAACCAGTTGGTGAACACTTCGGAATCAACTGCCGGGCTTGCTGGAAGCACCTGCCGGTCACGCCAATATCACCTGCCAGCTACGCCAGAACCGCTTGGCGGACACTCCGGAAACACCTGTCGGGCCTGCCAGAACCACATCTCAGACGTGCCAGAACCATGTGCCCGAGATGCCGGAACCACACCCCGAACAGACTGAAACCACCTGCCAGACCCGCCTGAACCACCTGCCGAGCACGACGGAACCACCTGCCGGACACTCCAAAATCACCTGCGGGCTACTCCACAACCACTTGGAGGACTCTCCGGGATGACCTGCCATGCATGCTGGAACCACCTCTCAGACGCGCCAGAAGCATGTGGCAGAGAGTCCAGAATCACCTGTTGGGCATGTGGAACCACCTCTGAGACGTACCAGAACCACCTGCCGGACACGCCAAAATCACCTGCCGGCTACGCCAGAACCACTTGGCGGACACTCCGGAATCACCTGCCGGGCATGCCAGCACAACCTCTCAGAAGTGCCAGAAGCACGTGCCGGACAGGCCGGAACCATATCCCGGACAGACTGGAACCACAAGAAACACTCGCCGGAACCACCTGCTTGACTCACCGGTACCACCTGCAGGACACACCAAAATCACCTGCCCGCTACACCAGAACCACTTCGGGGACAAGCCGGAATCACGTGAAGGGCATGCCGGCACAACCTCACAGACGTGCCAGAACCTCCTGCCGGACACCTCAGAACCACCTGCCAGACAGACTGCAACCACCTGCCGGACACGCGGGAACCACCGGCTCGACCCGCTGGAACCACTGCCAGATATGCAAAATCACCTGCCGGCTACACCAGAAACACTTGGCAAACACTCCGGAATCACCTGCCGGGCATGGCGGAACCACCTCTCAGACATGCCAGAACCACGTGCCAATGACACCAGAAGCACCTGCCAAGCATGCCGGAACCACCTGCTCGACTCGCCAGAACCACCTGCTGCACACGCCAAAATCACCTGCCAGGTATGCCAGAACCACTTTGTGGACACTCCGAAATCATCTGCCGGACATGCCAGAACCAGCTCTCAGACACACCAGAACCACATGCCGGACACGCCGGAAGCAACTGCTGAGCATGCCTGAGCCACCTGCTCGACTCGCAAGAAACACCTGCCGGACACGCCAAAATCACCTGCCGAGTACGCCAGAACCACTTGCCGGACACTCCGGAATCACAGGTCGGGCATGCCGGAACCACCTCTCAGACTTGCCAGAACCATGTTCCGGACCCGCCGGTACAACCTGCCGAGTATGCCGGAACCAAATGATCCACTCCCGAGGACCACCTGCTGGACACGCCAAAATCACCTGCTGGCTACGCCAGAACCACTCGGCAGACACTCCGGAATAACCTACCGGGCATGCCGGAACCACCTCTTAGACATGCCAGAAGGACGTGTCGGACACGCCAGAGACACCTACCGGACAGACCGGAACCACCTGCCAGACATCCCGGAACCACTTGCCGAGCACGCCGGAGACGCCTGCTCGATAGGCCGGAACCACCTGACAGACAGGCCAAAATCAACAGCTGCCTATGCTAGAACCACCTGGCGGACAGTGCAAAATCACCTGTCTGGCATGCAGGAACCACCTCTCAGATGTAACGGAACCACGAGCCGCACACGCTGGAACCACGTCCAGGACAGACTGGAACCACCTGCCGAGCACTCCGGAACCACCTGCTCGACTCGCACGACCCACGTGCTGGACACGCCAAAATGAACTTTCGGCTACACCAGAACCACTTACCCGACACTCCAGAATCACCTGCCTGGCATGCCAGAACCACCTCTCACACGTTCCAGAAGCACGTGCCGGACATGCCGGAACGACCTATCGGACAGAACGGAACCACCTGCCAGACACGTCGGAACCACCTGCTGAACACGCCACAGCCACCTGCTCGACTCGCCGGATACACCGGCTGGACAGGCCAATATCAACTGCTGGCTATGCCAGAACCACGTGGCGGACAGTCCGGAATCACCGGCCAGACATGGCGGAACCACCTCTCAGACGTACAAGAACCACGTGCCGGACAAGCTGGAAACACTTACTGGACAGACTGGAACCACCTGCCGGCCACGCCTGAACCACCTGCCGAGCACGATGGAACCACATGCCGGACACGCCAAAATCACCTGCGGGGTACACCAGAACCACTTGGAGAACTCTCCGGGATGACCTGCCGGGCATGCTGGAACCACCTCTCAGACGTACCAGAAGCACGTGGCGGACACCCCAGCACCACCTGCCGGACAGACCGCAACCACCTGCCGGACAGGCCGGAACCACCGGCTCGACCCGCCAGAACCACCGCCGGACATGCAAAATCACCTGCCGGCTACGCCAGAACCACTTGGCGAACACTCCGGAATCAACTGCCGGGCATGCCGGAACCACCTCTCAGACATGCCAGAACCATGTGCCAATGACCCCGGAAGCACCTGCCGAGCACGCCGGAACCACCTGCTCGACTTTCCAGAACCACCTGCCGGACACGCCAAAATCACCTGCCGGCTACGCCACAACCAATCGGCAGGAACTCCGGTATCAGCTGCCGGGCATGCCGGAACCACCTCTCAGAGGTGCCAGAACCACATGCCGGAGAGACTGGAAGCAACTGCCTAAATCGCCAGAAACACCTGCTGGACCTGCTGGAACCACCTGCCTGACAGTCCAAAATCATATGCCGGCTATGCCAAAACCACTTGGTGGACACTCCAGAATCACCTGGAGGGCATGCCGGAACCACATCATGGACAGACTGCAAACACCTGACGGACACGCCAGAACCAACTTCTCGACTCGCCAGAACCACCTGCCGGACACGCCAAAATCACCTGCCTGCTACGCCACAACCAGTTGGTGAACAATTCGGAATCACCTGCCGCGCTTGCCGGAACCACCTGCCGGTCACGCCAAAATCACCTGCCGGCTACGCCAGAACCACTCGGCAGAGACTCCGGAACCACCTATAGGACAGACCGGAATCACCTGCCGGACAGGCCGGAACCACCTGCTCGACTCGCCAGAACCACCTGCCGGACACGCCAAAATCACCTGCCGGCTACGCCAGAACCACTCGGCAGAGACTCCGGAACCACCTCCAGGACAGACCGGAATCACCTGCCGGACACGCCGGGACCCCCTGCTTGACTCGCCAGAACCACCTGCCGCACACGCCAAAATCACCAGCCGGCTACTCCACAACAACTTGTCGGACACTCCAGAATCACCTGCCGGGCATGTTGGAACCACCTCTCAGAGGTGCCACAACAACATGCTGGAGACTTTGGAAGCACCTGCTGAGAATGCCGGAAGTTCCTGATCCACTCCACAGAACCACCTGCTGGACACGCCAAAATCACCTGCCGGCTACGCCACAACCAGTTGGTGAACACTTCGGAATCAACTGCCGGGCTTGCTGGAAGCACCTGCCGGTCACGCCAATATCACCTGCCAGCTACGCCAGAACCGCTTGGCGGACACTCCGGAAACACCTGTCGGGCCTGCCAGAACCACATCTCAGACGTGCCAGAACCATGTGCCCGAGATGCCGGAACCACACCCCGAACAGACTGAAACCACCTGCCAGACCCGCCTGAACCACCTGCCGAGCACGACGGAACCACCTGCCGGACACTGCAAAATCACCTGCGGGCTACTCCACAACCACTTGGAGGACTCTCCGGGATGACCTGCCATGCATGCTGGAACCACCTCTCAGACGCGCCAGAAGCATGTGGCAGAGAGTCCAGAATCACCTGTTGGGCATGTGGAACCACCTCTGAGACGTACCAGAACCACCTGCCGGACACGCCAAAATCACCTGCCGGCTACGCCAGAACCACTTGGCGGACACTCCGGAATCACCTGCCGGGCATGCCAGCACAACCTCTCAGAAGTGCCAGAAGCACGTGCCGGACAGGCCGGAACCATATCCCGGACAGACTGGAACCACAAGAAACACTCGCCGGAACCACCTGCTTGACTCACCGGTACCACCTGCAGGACACACCAAAATCACCTGCCCGCTACACCAGAACCACTTGGGGGACAAGCCGGAATCACCTGCCGGGCATGTTGGAACCACCTCTCAGAGGTGCCACAACAACATGCTGGAGACTGCGGAAGCACCTGCTGAGAAGGCCGGAAGTTCCTGATCAACTCCACAGAACCACCTGCTGGACACGCCAAAATCGCCTGCCGGCTACGCCACAACCAGTTGGTGAACACTTCGGAATCACCTGCCGGGCTTGCTGGAAGCACCTGCCGGTCACACCAATATCACCTGCCAGCTACGCCAGAACCGCATGGCGGACACTCCGGAAACTCCTGTCGGGCCTGCCAGAACCACATCTCAGACGTGCCAGAACCATGTGCCCGAGATGCTGGAACCACACCCCGCACAGACTGAAACCACCTGCCAGACCCGCCTGAACCACCTGCCGAGCACACTGGAACCACCTGCTCGACTCGCCGGAACCACCTACCTGACACGCAAAAACCACCGGCCGGGTATGCCAGAACCACTTGGTGGTCACTCCGGAATCATCTGCCAGACATGCCAGAAGCAGCTCTCAGACACACCAGAACAACCTGCCGGAGACGCCAGAAGCACCTGCTGAGCATGCCTGAGCCACCTGCTCGACTCGCAAGAAACACCTGCCAGACACGCCAAAATCACCTGCCTGCTACACCAGAAGCACTTGGCAGACAAGCCGGAATCACGTGAAGGGCATGCCGTCACAATCTCTCAGACGTGCCAGAACCTCGTGCCGGACACCCCAGAACACCCTGCCGGACAGACCGGAACCACCTGCCGGACACGCCGGAACCACCGGCGCGACTCGCCGGGACCACCCCCGGACATGCAAAAACACCTGCCGGCTACGCCAGAAACACTTGGCGAACACACCGGAATCACCTGCCGGGCATGTCGGAAGCACCTCTCAGACATGTCAGAACCACGTGCCAAGGACACCGGAAGCACCTGCCGAGCACGCCGGAACCACCTGCTCGACTCGCCAGAACCACCTGCCGCACACGCCAAAATCACCAGCCGGCTACTCCACAACCACTTGTCGGACACTCCAGAATCACCTGCCGGGCATGTTGGAACCACCTCTCAGAGGTGCCACAACAACATACTGGAGACTGCGGAAGCACCTGCTGAGAAGGCCGGAAGTTCCTGATCCACTCCACAGAACCACCTGCTGGACACTCCAAAATCACCTGCCGGCTACGCCACAACCAGTTGGTGAACACTTCGGAATCAACTGCCGGGCTTGCTGGAAGCACCTGCCGGTCACGCCAATATCACCTGCCAGCTACGCCAGAACCGCTTGGCGGACACTCCGGAAACACCTGTCGGGCCTGCCAGAACCACATCTCAGACGTGCCAGAACCATGTGCCCGAGATGCCGGAACCACACCCCGAACAGACTGAAACCACCTGCCAGACCCGCCTGAACCACCTGCCGAGCACACTGGAACCACCTGCTCGACTCGCCGGAACCACCTACCTGACACGCAAAAACCACCGGCCGGGTATGCCAGAACCACTTGGTGGTCACTCCGGAATCATCTGCCAGACATGCCAGAAGCAGCTCTCAGACACCAGAACAACCTGCCGGAGACGCCAGAAGCACCTGCTGAGCATGCCTGAGCCACGTGCTCGACTCGCAAGAAACACCTGCCACACACGCCAAAATCACCTGCCTGCTACACCAGAAGCACTTGGCAGACAAGCCGGAATCACGTGAAGGGCATGCCGTCACAATCTCTCAGACGTGCCAGAACCTCGTGCCGGACACCCCAGAACACCCTGCCGGACAGACCGGAACCACCTGCCGGACACGCCGGAACCACCGGCGCGACTCGCCGGAACCACCCCCGGACATGCAAAAACACCTGCCGGCTACGCCAGAAACACTTGGCGAAAACACCGGAATCACCTTCCGGGCATGTCGGAAGCACCTCTCAGACATGTCAGAACCACGTGCCAAGGACACCGGAAGCACCTGCCGAGCACGCCAGAACCACCTGCCGCACACGCCAAAATCACCTGCCAGGTATGCCAGAACCACTTTGTGGACACTCCGAAATCACCTGCCGGACATGCCAGAACCAGCTCTCAGACACCCCAGAACCACATGCCGGACACGCCGGAAGCACCTGATTAGCATGCCTGAGCCAGCTGCTCGACTCGCAAGAAACACCTGCCGGACACGCCAAAATCACCTGCCGAGTACGCCAGAACCACTTGGCGGACACTCCGGAATCACAGGTCGGGCATGCCGGAACCACCTCTCAGACTTGCCAGAACCATGTTCCGGACACGCCGGTACCACCTGCCGAGTATGCCGGAACCACCTGATCCACTCCCGAGGACCACCTGCTGGACACGCCAGAATCACCTGCTGGCTACGCCAGAACCACTCGGCAGACACTCCGGAATAACCTGCCGGGCATGCCGGAACCACCTCTTAGACATGCCAGAAGGACGTGTCGGACACGCCGGAAACACCTACCGGACAGACCGGAACCACCTGCCAGACATCCCGGAACCACCTGCCGAGCACGCGGGAGCCGCCTGCCGATAGGCTGGAACCACCTGCCAGACAGGCCATAATCAACAGCTGGCTATGCGAGAACCATCTGGCGGACAGTCCGGAATCACCTGCCGGGCATGCAGGAACCACCTCTCAGATGTAACGGAACCACGAGCCGGACACGCTGGAACCACATCCTGGGCAGTCTGGAACCACCTACCGAGCACTCTGGAACCACCTGCTCGACTCGCACGACCCACGTGCTGGACACGCCAAAATGAACTTTCGGCTACACCAGAACCACTTACCCGACACTCCAGAATCACCTGCCTGGCATGCCAGAACCACCTCTCACACGTTCCAGAAGCACGTGCCGGACATGCAGGAACGACCTATCGGACAGAACGGAACCACCTGCCAGACACGCCGGAACCACCTGCTGAACACGCCACAGCCACCTGCTCGACTCGCCGGATCCACCGGCCGGACTGGCCAATATCAACTGCTGGCTATGCCAGAACCACCTGAGGGACAGTCCGGAATCACCTGCCAGCCATGGCGGAACCACCTCTCAGACGTACAAGAACCACGTGCCGGACAAGCTGGAAACACTTACTGGACAGACTGGAGCCACCTGCCAGCCATGCCTGAACCACCTGCCGAGCACGACGGAACCACCTGCCGGACACGCCAAAATCACCTGCCGGCTACACCAGAACCACTTGGAGAACTCTCCGGGATGACCTGCCGGGCATGCCGGAACCACCTCTCAGACGTACCAGAAGCATGTGGCGGACACCCCAGCACCACCTGCCGGACAGACCGCAACCACCTGCCGGACAGGCCGGAACCACCGGCTCGACCCGCCGGAACCACCGCCGGACATGCAAAATCACCTGCCGGCTACGCCAGAACCACTTGGCGAACACTCCGGAATCATCTGCCGGACATGCCGGAACCACCTCTCAGACATGCCAGAACCACGTGCCAATGACCCCGGAAGCACCTGCCGAGCACGCCGGAACCACCTGCTCGACTCGCCAGAACCACCTGCCGGACACGCCAAAATCACCTGCCGGCTACGCCACAACCACTCGGCAGGCACTCTGGTATCAGCTGCCGGGCATTCCGGAACCACCTCTCAGAGGTGCCAGAACCACATGCCGGAGAGACTGGAAGCAACTGCCGAGCTCGCCGGAAACACCTGCTGGACATGCCGGAACCACCTGCCTGACAGTCCAAAATCATATGCCGGCTATGCCAAAACCACTTGGTGGACACTCCAGAATCACCTGGAGGGCATGCCGGAACCACGTCATGGACAGACTGCAAACACCTGCCGGACACGCCAGAACCACCTTCTCGACTCGCCAGAACCACCTGCCGGACACGCCAAAATCACCTGCCGGCTACGCCACAACCAGTTGGTGAACACTTTGGAATCACCTGCCGCGCTTGCCGGAACCACCTGCCGGTCACTCCAAAATCACCTGCCGGCTACGCCAGAACCACTCAGCAGAGACTCCGGAACCACCTCCATGACAGACCGGAATCACCTGCCGGACACGCCGGAACCACCTGCTCGACTCGCCAGAACCACCTGCCGGACACGCCAAAATCACCAGCCGGCTACTCCACAACCACTTGTCGGACACTCCAGAATCACCTGCCGGGCATTTGGGAACCACCTCTCAGAGGTGCCACAACAACATGCTGGAGACTGCGGAAGCACCTGCTGAGAAGGCCTCAAGTTCCTGATCCACTCCACAGAACCACCTGCTGGACACGCCAAAATCACCTGCCGGCTACGCCACAACCAGTTGGTGAACACTTCGGAAACAACTGCCGGGCTTGCTGGAAGCACCTGCCGGTCACGCCAATATCACCTGCCAGCTACGCCAGAACCGCTTGGCGGACACTCCGGAAACACCTGTCGGGCCTGCCAGAACCACATCTCAGACGTGCCAGAACCATGTGCCCGAGATGCCGGAACCGCACCCCGAACAGACTGAAACCACCTGCCAGACCCGCCTGAACCACCTGCCGAGCACACTGGAACCACCTGCTCGACTCGCCGGAACCACCTACCTGACACGCAAAAACCACCGGCCGGGTATGCCAGAACCACTTGGTGGTCACTCCGGAATCATCTGCCAGACATGCCAGAAGCAGCTCTCACACACACCAGAACAACCTGCCGGAGACGCCAGAAGCACCTGCTGAGCATGCCTGAGCCACCTGCTCGACTCGCAAGAATCACCTGCCACACACGCCAAAATCACCTGCCTGCTACACCAGAAGCACTTGGCAGACAAGCCGGAATCACGTGAAGGGCATGCCGTCACAATCTCTCAGACGTGCCAGAACCTCGTGCCGGACACCCCAGAACACCCTGCCGGACAGACCGGAACCACCTGCCGGACACGCCGGAATCACCTGCCAGACATCCCGGAACCACCTGCCGAGCACGCCGGAGCCGCCTGCTCGATAGGCCGGAACCACCTGCCAGACAGGCCAAAATCAACAGCTGGCTGTGCGAGAACCACCTGGGGGACAGTCCGGAATCACCTGCCAGCCATGGCGGAACCACCTCTCAGACGTACAAGAACCACGTGCCGTACAAGCTGGAAACACTTACTGGACAGACTGGAACCACCTGCCGGCCACGCCTGAACCACCTGCCGAGCACGACGGAACCACCTGCCGGACACGCCAAAATCACCTGTGGGCTACACCAGAACCACTTGGAGAACTCTCCGGGATGACCTGCCGGGCATGCTGGAACCACCTCTCAGACGTACCAGAAGCACGTGGCGGACACCCCAGCACCACCTGCCGGACAGACCGCAACCACCTGCCGGACAGGCCGGAACCACCGGCTCGACCCGCAGGAACCACCGCCGGACATGCAAAATCACCTGCCGGCTACGCCAGAACCACTTGGCGAACACTCCGGAATCACCTGCCGGGCATGCCGGAACCACCTCTCAGACATGCCAGAACCACGTGCCAATGACCCCGGAAGCACCTGGCGAGCACGCCGGAACCACCTGCTCGACTCGCCAGAACCACCTGCCGGACACGCCAAAATCACCTGCCGGCTACGCCACAACCACTCGGCAGGCACTCCGGTATCAGCTGCCGGGCATGCCGGAACCACCTCTCAGAGGTGCCAGAACCACATGCCGGAGAGACTGGAAGCAACTGCCGAACTCGCCGGAAACACTGCTGGACATGCCGGAACCACCTGCCTGACAGTGCAAAATCGTATGCCGGCTATGCCAAAACCACTTGGTGGACACTCCAGAATCACCTGGAGGGCATGCCGGAACCACGTCATGGACAGACTGCAAACACCTGCCGGACACCGCAGAACCACCTTCTCGACTCACCAGAACCACCTGCCGGACACGCCAAAATCACCTGCCGGCTACGCCACAACCAGTTGGTGAACACTTCGGAATCACCTGCCGCGCTTGCCGGAACCACCTGCCGTCAAGCCAAAATCACCTGCCGGCTACGCCAGAACCACTCGGCAGAGACTACGGAACCACCTCCAGGACAGACCGGAATCACCTGCCGGACACGCCGGGACCACCTGCTCGACTCGCCAGAACCACCTGCCGGACGCGCCAAAATCACCTGCCGGCTGCGCCAGAACCACTCTGCAGAGACTCCGGAAGCACCTCCAGGACAGACCGGAATCACCTGCCGGACAGGCCGGAACCACCTGCTCGACTCGCCAGAACCACCAGCCGGACACGCCAAAATCACCAGCCGGCTACTCCACAACCACTTGTCGGACACTCCAGAATCACCTGCCGGGCATGTTGGAACCACCTCTCAGAGGTGCCACAACAACATGCTGGAGACTGCGGAAGCACCTGCTGAGAAGGCCGGAAGTTCCTGATCCACTCGCAAGAAACACCTGCCGGACACGCCAAAATCACCTGCCGAGTACGCCAGAACCACTTGGCGGACACTCCGGAATCACAGGTCGGGCATGCCGGAACCACCTCTCAGACTTGCCAGAACCATGTTCCGGACACGCCGGTACCACCTGCCGAGTATGCCGGAACCACCTGATCCACTCCCGAGGACCACCTGCTGGACACGCCAGAATCACCTGCTGGCTACGCCAGAACCACTCGGCAGACACTCCGGAATAACCTGCCGGGCATGCCGGAACCACCTCTTAGACATGCCAGAAGGACGTGTCGGACACGCCGGAAACAACTACCGGACAGACCGGAACCACCTGCCAGACATCCCGGAACCACCTGCCGAGCACGCCGGAGCCGCCAGCTCGATAGCCTGGAACCACCTGCCAGACAGGCCAAAATCAACAGCTGGCTATGCGAGAACCATCTGGCGGACAGTCCGGAATCACCTGCCGGGCATGCAGGAACCACCTCTCAGATGTAACGGAACCACGAGCCGGACACGCTGGAACCACGTCTGGGCAGTCTGAAACCACCTACCGAGCACTCTGGAACCACCTGCTCGACTCGCACGACCCACGTGCTGTACACGCCAAAATGAAGTTTCGGATACACCAGAACCACTTACGCGACATTCCAGAATCACCTGCCGGGCATGTTGGAACCACCTCTCAGATGTGCCACAACAACATGCTGGAGACTGCGGAAGCACCTGCTGAGAAGGCCGGAAGTTCCTGATCCACTCCACCGAACCACATGCTGGACGCGCCAAAATCACCTGCCGGCTACGCCACAACCAGTTGGTGAATACTTCGGAATCAACTGCCGGGCTTGCTGGAAGCACCTGCCGGTCACACCAATATCACCTGCCAGCTACGCCAGAACCGCTTGGCGGACACTCCGGAAACACCTGTCGGGCCTGCCAGAACCACATCTCAGACGTGCCAGAACCATGTGCCCGAGATGCCGGAACCACACCCCGAACAGACTGAAACCACCTGCCAGACCCGCCTGAACCACCTGCCGAGCACGACGGAACCACCTGCCGGACACTGCAAAATCACCTGCGGGCTACTCCACAACCACTTGGAGGACTCTCCGGGATGACCTGCCATGCATGCTGGAACCACCTCTCAGACGCGCCAGAAGCATGTGGCAGAGAGTCCAGAATCACCTGTTGGGCATGTGGAACCACCTCTGAGACGTACCAGAACCACCTGCCGGACACGCCAAAATCACCTGCCGGCTACGCCAGAACCACTTGGCGGACACTCCGGAATCACCTGCCGGGCATGCCAGCACAACCTCTCAGAAGTGCCAGAAGCACGTGCCGGACAGGCCGGAACCATATCCCGGACAGACTGGAACCACAAGAAACACTCGCCGGAACCACCTGCTTGACTCACCGGTACCACCTGCAGGACACACCAAAATCACCTGCCCGCTACACCAGAACCACTTGGGGGACAAGCCGGAATCACCTGCCGGGCATGTTGGAACCACCTCTCAGAGGTGCCACAACAACATGCTGGAGACTGCGGAAGCACCTGCTGAGAAGGCCGGAAGTTCCTGATCAACTCCACAGAACCACCTGCTGGACACGCCAAAATCGCCTGCCGGCTACGCCACAACCAGTTGGTGAACACTTCGGAATCACCTGCCGGGCTTGCTGGAAGCACCTGCCGGTCACACCAATATCACCTGCCAGCTACGCCAGAACCGCATGGCGGACACTCCGGAAACTCCTGTCGGGCCTGCCAGAACCACATCTCAGACGTGCCAGAACCATGTGCCCGAGATGCTGGAACCACACCCCGCACAGACTGAAACCACCTGCCAGACCCGCCTGAACCACCTGCCGAGCACACTGGAACCACCTGCTCGACTCGCCGGAACCACCTACCTGACACGCAAAAACCACCGGCCGGGTATGCCAGAACCACTTGGTGGTCACTCCGGAATCATCTGCCAGACATGCCAGAAGCAGCTCTCAGACACACCAGAACAACCTGCCGGAGACGCCAGAAGCACCTGCTGAGCATGCCTGAGCCACCTGCTCGACTCGCAAGAAACACCTGCCAGACACGCCAAAATCACCTGCCTGCTACACCAGAAGCACTTGGCAGACAAGCCGGAATCACGTGAAGGGCATGCCGTCACAATCTCTCAGACGTGCCAGAACCTCGTGCCGGACACCCCAGAACACCCTGCCGGACAGACCGGAACCACCTGCCGGACACGCCGGAACCACCGGCGCGACTCGCCGGGACCACCCCCGGACATGCAAAAACACCTGCCGGCTACGCCAGAAACACTTGGCGAACACACCGGAATCACCTGCCGGGCATGTCGGAAGCACCTCTCAGACATGTCAGAACCACGTGCCAAGGACACCGGAAGCACCTGCCGAGCACGCCGGAACCACCTGCTCGACTCGCCAGAACCACCTGCCGCACACGCCAAAATCACCAGCCGGCTACTCCACAACCACTTGTCGGACACTCCAGAATCACCTGCCGGGCATGTTGGAACCACCTCTCAGAGGTGCCACAACAACATACTGGAGACTGCGGAAGCACCTGCTGAGAAGGCCGGAAGTTCCTGATCCACTCCACAGAACCACCTGCTGGACACTCCAAAATCACCTGCCGGCTACGCCACAACCAGTTGGTGAACACTTCGGAATCAACTGCCGGGCTTGCTGGAAGCACCTGCCGGTCACGCCAATATCACCTGCCAGCTACGCCAGAACCGCTTGGCGGACACTCCGGAAACACCTGTCGGGCCTGCCAGAACCACATCTCAGACGTGCCAGAACCATGTGCCCGAGATGCCGGAACCACACCCCGAACAGACTGAAACCACCTGCCAGACCCGCCTGAACCACCTGCCGAGCACACTGGAACCACCTGCTCGACTCGCCGGAACCACCTACCTGACACGCAAAAACCACCGGCCGGGTATGCCAGAACCACTTGGTGGTCACTCCGGAATCATCTGCCAGACATGCCAGAAGCAGCTCTCAGACACCAGAACAACCTGCCGGAGACGCCAGAAGCACCTGCTGAGCATGCCTGAGCCACGTGCTCGACTCGCAAGAAACACCTGCCACACACGCCAAAATCACCTGCCTGCTACACCAGAAGCACTTGGCAGACAAGCCGGAATCACGTGAAGGGCATGCCGTCACAATCTCTCAGACGTGCCAGAACCTCGTGCCGGACACCCCAGAACACCCTGCCGGACAGACCGGAACCACCTGCCGGACACGCCGGAACCACCGGCGCGACTCGCCGGAACCACCCCCGGACATGCAAAAACACCTGCCGGCTACGCCAGAAACACTTGGCGAAAACACCGGAATCACCTTCCGGGCATGTCGGAAGCACCTCTCAGACATGTCAGAACCACGTGCCAAGGACACCGGAAGCACCTGCCGAGCACGCCAGAACCACCTGCCGCACACGCCAAAATCACCTGCCAGGTATGCCAGAACCACTTTGTGGACACTCCGAAATCACCTGCCGGACATGCCAGAACCAGCTCTCAGACACCCCAGAACCACATGCCGGACACGCCGGAAGCACCTGATTAGCATGCCTGAGCCAGCTGCTCGACTCGCAAGAAACACCTGCCGGACACGCCAAAATCACCTGCCGAGTACGCCAGAACCACTTGGCGGACACTCCGGAATCACAGGTCGGGCATGCCGGAACCACCTCTCAGACTTGCCAGAACCATGTTCCGGACACGCCGGTACCACCTGCCGAGTATGCCGGAACCACCTGATCCACTCCCGAGGACCACCTGCTGGACACGCCAGAATCACCTGCTGGCTACGCCAGAACCACTCGGCAGACACTCCGGAATAACCTGCCGGGCATGCCGGAACCACCTCTTAGACATGCCAGAAGGACGTGTCGGACACGCCGGAAACACCTACCGGACAGACCGGAACCACCTGCCAGACATCCCGGAACCACCTGCCGAGCACGCGGGAGCCGCCTGCCGATAGGCTGGAACCACCTGCCAGACAGGCCATAATCAACAGCTGGCTATGCGAGAACCATCTGGCGGACAGTCCGGAATCACCTGCCGGGCATGCAGGAACCACCTCTCAGATGTAACGGAACCACGAGCCGGACACGCTGGAACCACATCCTGGGCAGTCTGGAACCACCTACCGAGCACTCTGGAACCACCTGCTCGACTCGCACGACCCACGTGCTGGACACGCCAAAATGAACTTTCGGCTACACCAGAACCACTTACCCGACACTCCAGAATCACCTGCCTGGCATGCCAGAACCACCTCTCACACGTTCCAGAAGCACGTGCCGGACATGCAGGAACGACCTATCGGACAGAACGGAACCACCTGCCAGACACGCCGGAACCACCTGCTGAACACGCCACAGCCACCTGCTCGACTCGCCGGATCCACCGGCCGGACTGGCCAATATCAACTGCTGGCTATGCCAGAACCACCTGAGGGACAGTCCGGAATCACCTGCCAGCCATGGCGGAACCACCTCTCAGACGTACAAGAACCACGTGCCGGACAAGCTGGAAACACTTACTGGACAGACTGGAGCCACCTGCCAGCCATGCCTGAACCACCTGCCGAGCACGACGGAACCACCTGCCGGACACGCCAAAATCACCTGCGGGCTACACCAGAACCACTTGGAGAACTCTCCGGGATGACCTGCCGGGCATGCCGGAACCACCTCTCAGACGTACCAGAAGCATGTGGCGGACACCCCAGCACCACCTGCCGGACAGACCGCAACCACCTGCCGGACAGGCCGGAACCACCGGCTCGACCCGCCGGAACCACCGCCGGACATGCAAAATCACCTGCCGGCTACGCCAGAACCACTTGGCGAACACTCCGGAATCATCTGCCGGACATGCCGGAACCACCTCTCAGACATGCCAGAACCACGTGCCAATGACCCCGGAAGCACCTGCCGAGCACGCCGGAACCACCTGCTCGACTCGCCAGAACCACCTGCCGGACACGCCAAAATCACCTGCCGGCTACGCCACAACCACTCGGCAGGCACTCTGGTATCAGCTGCCGGGCATTCCGGAACCACCTCTCAGAGGTGCCAGAACCACATGCCGGAGAGACTGGAAGCAACTGCCGAGCTCGCCGGAAACACCTGCTGGACATGCCGGAACCACCTGCCTGACAGTCCAAAATCATATGCCGGCTATGCCAAAACCACTTGGTGGACACTCCAGAATCACCTGGAGGGCATGCCGGAACCACGTCATGGACAGACTGCAAACACCTGCCGGACACGCCAGAACCACCTTCTCGACTCGCCAGAACCACCTGCCGGACACGCCAAAATCACCTGCCGGCTACGCCACAACCAGTTGGTGAACACTTTGGAATCACCTGCCGCGCTTGCCGGAACCACCTGCCGGTCACTCCAAAATCACCTGCCGGCTACGCCAGAACCACTCAGCAGAGACTCCGGAACCACCTCCATGACAGACCGGAATCACCTGCCGGACACGCCGGAACCACCTGCTCGACTCGCCAGAACCACCTGCCGGACACGCCAAAATCACCAGCCGGCTACTCCACAACCACTTGTCGGACACTCCAGAATCACCTGCCGGGCATTTGGGAACCACCTCTCAGAGGTGCCACAACAACATGCTGGAGACTGCGGAAGCACCTGCTGAGAAGGCCTCAAGTTCCTGATCCACTCCACAGAACCACCTGCTGGACACGCCAAAATCACCTGCCGGCTACGCCACAACCAGTTGGTGAACACTTCGGAAACAACTGCCGGGCTTGCTGGAAGCACCTGCCGGTCACGCCAATATCACCTGCCAGCTACGCCAGAACCGCTTGGCGGACACTCCGGAAACACCTGTCGGGCCTGCCAGAACCACATCTCAGACGTGCCAGAACCATGTGCCCGAGATGCCGGAACCGCACCCCGAACAGACTGAAACCACCTGCCAGACCCGCCTGAACCACCTGCCGAGCACACTGGAACCACCTGCTCGACTCGCCGGAACCACCTACCTGACACGCAAAAACCACCGGCCGGGTATGCCAGAACCACTTGGTGGTCACTCCGGAATCATCTGCCAGACATGCCAGAAGCAGCTCTCACACACACCAGAACAACCTGCCGGAGACGCCAGAAGCACCTGCTGAGCATGCCTGAGCCACCTGCTCGACTCGCAAGAATCACCTGCCACACACGCCAAAATCACCTGCCTGCTACACCAGAAGCACTTGGCAGACAAGCCGGAATCACGTGAAGGGCATGCCGTCACAATCTCTCAGACGTGCCAGAACCTCGTGCCGGACACCCCAGAACACCCTGCCGGACAGACCGGAACCACCTGCCGGACACGCCGGAATCACCTGCCAGACATCCCGGAACCACCTGCCGAGCACGCCGGAGCCGCCTGCTCGATAGGCCGGAACCACCTGCCAGACAGGCCAAAATCAACAGCTGGCTGTGCGAGAACCACCTGGGGGACAGTCCGGAATCACCTGCCAGCCATGGCGGAACCACCTCTCAGACGTACAAGAACCACGTGCCGTACAAGCTGGAAACACTTACTGGACAGACTGGAACCACCTGCCGGCCACGCCTGAACCACCTGCCGAGCACGACGGAACCACCTGCCGGACACGCCAAAATCACCTGTGGGCTACACCAGAACCACTTGGAGAACTCTCCGGGATGACCTGCCGGGCATGCTGGAACCACCTCTCAGACGTACCAGAAGCACGTGGCGGACACCCCAGCACCACCTGCCGGACAGACCGCAACCACCTGCCGGACAGGCCGGAACCACCGGCTCGACCCGCAGGAACCACCGCCGGACATGCAAAATCACCTGCCGGCTACGCCAGAACCACTTGGCGAACACTCCGGAATCACCTGCCGGGCATGCCGGAACCACCTCTCAGACATGCCAGAACCACGTGCCAATGACCCCGGAAGCACCTGCCGAGCACGCCGGAACCACCTGCTCGACTCGCCAGAACCACCTGCCGGACACGCCAAAATCACCTGCCGGCTACGCCACAACCACTCGGCAGGCACTCCGGTATCAGCTGCCGGGCATGCCGGAACCACCTCTCAGAGGTGCCAGAACCACATGCCGGAGAGACTGGAAGCAACTGCCGAACTCGCCGGAAACACTGCTGGACATGCCGGAACCACCTGCCTGACAGTGCAAAATCGTATGCCGGCTATGCCAAAACCACTTGGTGGACACTCCAGAATCACCTGGAGGGCATGCCGGAACCACGTCATGGACAGACTGCAAACACCTGCCGGACACCGCAGAACCACCTTCTCGACTCACCAGAACCACCTGCCGGACACGCCAAAATCACCTGCCGGCTACGCCACAACCAGTTGGTGAACACTTCGGAATCACCTGCCGCGCTTGCCGGAACCACCTGCCGTCAAGCCAAAATCACCTGCCGGCTACGCCAGAACCACTCGGCAGAGACTACGGAACCACCTCCAGGACAGACCGGAATCACCTGCCGGACACGCCGGGACCACCTGCTCGACTCGCCAGAACCACCTGCCGGACGCGCCAAAATCACCTGCCGGCTGCGCCAGAACCACTCTGCAGAGACTCCGGAAGCACCTCCAGGACAGACCGGAATCACCTGCCGGACAGGCCGGAACCACCTGCTCGACTCGCCAGAACCACCAGCCGGACACGCCAAAATCACCAGCCGGCTACTCCACAACCACTTGTCGGACACTCCAGAATCACCTGCCGGGCATGTTGGAACCACCTCTCAGAGGTGCCACAACAACATGCTGGAGACTGCGGAAGCACCTGCTGAGAAGGCCGGAAGTTCCTGATCCACTCGCAAGAAACACCTGCCGGACACGCCAAAATCACCTGCCGAGTACGCCAGAACCACTTGGCGGACACTCCGGAATCACAGGTCGGGCATGCCGGAACCACCTCTCAGACTTGCCAGAACCATGTTCCGGACACGCCGGTACCACCTGCCGAGTATGCCGGAACCACCTGATCCACTCCCGAGGACCACCTGCTGGACACGCCAGAATCACCTGCTGGCTACGCCAGAACCACTCGGCAGACACTCCGGAATAACCTGCCGGGCATGCCGGAACCACCTCTTAGACATGCCAGAAGGACGTGTCGGACACGCCGGAAACAACTACCGGACAGACCGGAACCACCTGCCAGACATCCCGGAACCACCTGCCGAGCACGCCGGAGCCGCCAGCTCGATAGCCTGGAACCACCTGCCAGACAGGCCAAAATCAACAGCTGGCTATGCGAGAACCATCTGGCGGACAGTCCGGAATCACCTGCCGGGCATGCAGGAACCACCTCTCAGATGTAACGGAACCACGAGCCGGACACGCTGGAACCACGTCTGGGCAGTCTGAAACCACCTACCGAGCACTCTGGAACCACCTGCTCGACTCGCACGACCCACGTGCTGTACACGCCAAAATGAAGTTTCGGATACACCAGAACCACTTACGCGACATTCCAGAATCACCTGCCGGGCATGTTGGAACCACCTCTCAGATGTGCCACAACAACATGCTGGAGACTGCGGAAGCACCTGCTGAGAAGGCCGGAAGTTCCTGATCCACTCCACCGAACCACATGCTGGACGCGCCAAAATCACCTGCCGGCTACGCCACAACCAGTTGGTGAATACTTCGGAATCAACTGCCGGGCTTGCTGGAAGCACCTGCCGGTCACACCAATATCACCTGCCAGCTACGCCAGAACCGCTTGGCGGACACTCCGGAAACACCTGTCGGGCCTGCCAGAACCACATCTCAGACGTGCCAGAACCATGTGCCCGAGATGCCGGAACCACACCCCGAACAGACTGAAACCACCTGCCAGACCCGCCTGAACCACCTGCCGAGCACACTGGAACCACCTGCTCGACTCGCCGGAACCACCTACCTGACACGCAAAAACCACCGGCCGGGTATGCCTGAACCACTTGGTGGTCACTCCGGAATCATCTGCCAGACATGCCAGAAGCAGCTCTCAGACACACCAGAACAACCTGCCGGAGACGCCAGAAGCACCTGCTGAGCATGCCTGAGCCACGTGCTCGACTCGCAAGAAACACCTGCCACACACGCCAAAATCACCTGCCTGCTACACCAGAAGCACTTGGCAGACAAGCCGGAATCACGTGAAGGGCATGCCGTCACAATCTCTGAGACGTGCCAGAACCTCGTGCCGGACACCCCAGAACACCCTGCCGGACAGACCGGAACCACCTGCCGGACACGCCGGAACCACCGGCGCGACTCGCCGGAACCACCCCCGGACATGCAAAAACACCTGCCGGCTACGCCAGAAACACTTGGCGAACACACCGGAATCACCTGCCGGGCATGTCGGAAGCACCTCTCAGACATGTCAGAACCACGTGCCAAGGACACCGGAAGCACCTGCCGAGCACGCCGGAACCACCTGCTCGACTCGCCAGAACCACCTGCCGCACACGCCAAAATCACCTGCCAGGTATGCCAGAACCACTTTGTGGACACTCCGAAATCATCTGCCGGACATGCCAGAACCAGCTCTCAGACACCCCAGAACCACATGCCGGACACGCCGGAAGCACCTGCTGAGCATGCCTGAGCCACCTGCTCGACTCGCAAGAAACACCTGCCGGACACGCCAAAATCACCTGCCGAGTACGCCAGAACCACTTGGCGGACACTCCGGAATCACAGGTCGGGCATGCCGGAACCACCTCTCAGACTTGCCAGAACCATGTTCCGGACACGCCGGTACCACCTGCCGAGTATGCCGGAACCACCTGATCCACTCCCGAGGACCACCTGCTGGACACGCCAGAATCACCTGCTGGCTACGCCAGAACCACTCGGCAGACACTCCGGAATAACCTGCCGGGCATGCCGGAACCACCTCTTAGACATGCCAGAAGGACGTGTCGGACACGCCGGAAACACCTACCGGACAGACCGGAACCACCTGCCAGACATCCCGGAACCACCTGCCGAGCACGCCGGAGCCGCCAGCTCGATAGGCTGGAACCACCTGTCAGACAGGCCAAAATCAACAGCTGGCTATGCGAGAACCATCTGGCGGACAGTCCGGAATCACCTGCCGGGCATGCAGGAACCACCTCTCAGATGTAACGGAACCACGAGCCGGACACGCTGGAACCACGTCTGGGCAGTCTGGAACCACCTACCGAGCACTCTGGAACCACCTGCTCGACTCGCACGACCCACGTGCTGGACACGCCAAAATGAACTTTCGGCTACACCAGAACCACTTACCCGACACTCCAGAATCACCTGCCTGGCATGCCAGAACCACCTCTCACACGTTCCAGAAGCACGTGCCGGACATGCCGGAACGACCTAACGGACAGAACGGAACCACCTGCCAGACACGCCGGAACCACCTGCTGAACACGCCACAGCCACCTGCTCGACTCGCCGGATCCACCGGCCGGACAGGCCAATATCAACTGCTGGCTATGCCAGAACCACCTGGGGGACAGTCCGGAATCACCTGCCAGCCATGGCGGAACCACCTCTCAGACGTACCAGAACCACGTGCCGGACAATCTGGAAACACGTACTGGACAGACTGGAACCACCTGCCGGCCACGCCTGAACCACCTGCCGAGCACGACGGAACCACCTGCCGGACACGCCAAAATCACCTGCGGGCTACTCCACAACCACTTGGAGGACTCTCCGGGATGACCTGCCGGGCATGGTGGAACCACCTCTGAGACGCGCCAGAACCATGTGGCAGAGAGTCCGGAATCACCTGTTGGGCATGTGGAACGACCTCTGATACGTACCAGAACCACCTGCCGGACGCGCCAAAATCACCTGCCGGCTACGCCAGAACCACTTGGCGGAGACTCTGGAATCACCTGCCGGGCATGCCAGCACAACCTCTCAGAAGTGCCAGAAGCATGTGCCGGACAGGCCGGAACCATCTCCCGGACAGACTGGAACCACAGGAAACACTCGCCGGAACCACCTGCTTGACTCACCGGTCCCACCTGCAGGACCCACCAAAATCACCTGCCCGCTACACCAGAACCAATTGGGGCACAAGCCGGAATCACGTGAAGGGCATGCCGGCACAACCTCACAGAAGTGCCAGAACCTCCTGCCGGACACCTCAGAACCACCTGCCTGACAGACTGCAACCACCTGCCGGACACGCGGGAACCACCGGCTCGGCCCGCCGGAACCACTGCCACACATGCAAAATCACCTGCCGGCTACACCAGAAGCACTTGGCAAACACTCCGGAATCACCTGCCGGGCATGCCGGAACCACCTCTAAGACATGCCAGAACCACGTGCCAATGACACCAGAAGCACCTGCCGAGCATGCCGGAACCACCTGCTCGACTCGCCAGAACCACCTGCCAGTCATGCAAAAATCACCTGCCGGCTTCGCCACAACCAGTTGGTGAGCACTTCCCCATCACCTGCCGGGCTTGCTGGAACCACCTGCCGGTCATGTCAAAATCACCTGCCAACTACGCCAGAACCACTTGTCGACACTACGGAAACACCTGTCAGGTCGGCCAGAACTACATCTCAGACGTGCCAGAACCTTGTGCGTGTGATGCCGGAACCACACCCCGAACAGACGGAGACCACCTGCCAGACCCGCCTGAACCACCTGGCGAGCACGCCGGAGCCACCTGTTCGACTCACCGGAAGCACCTGCCAGACAGGCCACAATCAACAGCTGGCTATGCGAGAACCATCTGGCGGACAGTCCGGAATCACCTGCCGGGCATGCCGGAACCACCTCTCAGATGTAACGGAACCACAAGCCGGAAACGCTGGAACCACGTCCTGGACAGACTGGAACCACCTGCCGAGCACTCCGGAACCACCTGCTCGACTCGCACGACCCACGTGCTGGACACGCCAAAATGAACTTTCGGCTACACCAGAACCACTTACCCGACACTCCAGAATCACCTGCCTGGCATGCCAGAACCACCTCTCACACGTTCCAGAAGCACGTGCCGGACATGCCGGAACGACCGATCGGACAGAACGGAACCACCTGCCAGACACGCCGGAACCACCTGCTGAACACGCCACAGCCACCTGCTCGACTCGCCGGATCCACCGGCCGGACAGGCCAATATCAACTGCTGGCTATGCCAGAACCACCTGGGGGACAGTCCGGAATCATCTGCCAGACATGGCGAAACCACCTCTCAGACGTACAAGAACCACGTGCCGGACAAGCTGGAAACACTTACTGGACAGACTGGAACCACCTGCTGGCCACGCCTGAACCACATGCCGAGCAAGATGGAACCACCTGCCGGACACGCCAAAATCACCTGCGGGGTACACCAGAACCACTTGGAGAACTCTCCGTGATGACCTGCCGGGCATGCTGGAACCACCTCTCAGACGTACCAGAAGCACGTGGCGGACACCCCAGCACCACCTGCCGGACAGACCGCAACCACCTGCCGGACACGCCGGAACCACCGGCTCGACCCACCGGAACCACCGCCGGACATGCAAAATCACCTGCCGGCTATGCCAGAACCACTTGGCGAACACTGCGGAATCACCTGCCGGGCATGCCGGAACCACCTCTCAGACATGCCAGAACCACGTGCCAATGACCCCGGAAGCACCTGCCGAGCACGCCGGAACCACCTGCTCGACTCGCCAGAACCACCTGCCGGACACGCCAAAATCACCTGCCGGCTACGCCACAACCACTCGGCAGACACTCCGGTATCAGCTGCCGGGTTTGCCGGAACCACCTCTCAGAGGTGCCGGAACCACATGCCGGAGAGACTGGAAGCAACTGCCGAACTCGCCGGAAACACCTGCTGGACATGCCGGAACCACCTGCCTGACAGTCCAAAATCATATGCCGGCTATGCCAAAACCACTTGGTGGACACTCCAGAATCACCTGGAGGGCATGCCGGAACCACGTCATGGACAGACTGCAAACACCTGCCGGACACGCCGGAACCACCTTCTCGACTCGCCAGAACCACCTGCCGGACACGCCAAAATCACCTGCCGGCTACGCCACAACCAGTTGGTGAACACTTCGGAATCACCTGCCGCGCTTGCCGGAACCACCTGCCGGTCACGCCAAAATCACCTGCCGGCTACGCCAGAACCACTCGGCAGAGACTCCAAAACCACCTCCAGGACAGACCGGAAACACCTGCCGGACATGCCGGAACCACCTGCTCGACTCGCCAGAACCACCTGCCGGACACGCCAAAATCACCTGCCGGCTACGCCAGAACCACTCGGCAGAGACTCCGGAACCACCTCCAGGACAGACCGGAATCACCTGCCGCACACGTCGGGACCACCTGCTTGACTCGCCAGAACCACCTGCCGCACACGCCAAAATCACCAGCCGGCTACTCCACAACCACTTGTCGGACACTCCAGAATCACCTGCCGGGCATGTTGCAACCACCTCTCAGAGGTGCCACAACAACATGCTGGAGACTGCGGAAGCACCTGCTGAGAAGGCCGGAAGTTCCTGATCCACTCCACAGAACCACCTGCTGGACACGCCAAAATCACCTGCCGGCTACGCCACAACCAGTTGGTGAACACTTCGGAATCAACTGCCGGGCTTGCTGGAAGCACCTGCCGGTCACGCCAATATCACCTGCCAGCTACGCCAGAACCGCTTGGCGGACACTCCGGAAACACCTGTCGGGCCTGCCAGAACCACATCTCAGACGTGCCAGAACCATGTGCCCGAGATGCTGGAACCACACCCCGAACAGACTGAAACCACCTGCCAGACCCGCCTGAACCACCTGCCGAGCACACTGGAACCACCTGCTCGACTCGCCGGAACCACCTACCTGACACGCAAAAACCACCGGCCGGGTATGCCAGAACCACTTGGTGGTCACTCCGGAATCATCTGCCAGACATGCCAGAAGCAGCTCTCACACACACCAGAACAACCTGCCGGAGACGCCAGAAGCACCTGCTGAGCATGCCTGAGCCACCTGCTCGACTCGCAAGAAACACCTGCCAGACACGCCAAAATCACCTGCCTGCTACACCAGAAGCACTTGGCAGACAAGCCGGAATCACGTGAAGGGCATGCCGTCACAATCTCTCAGACGTGCCAGAACCTCGTGCCGGACACCCCAGAACACCCTGCCGGACAGACCGGAACCACCTGCCGGACACGCCGGAACCACCGGCGCGACTCGCCGGAACCACCCCCGGACATGCAAAATCACCTGCCGGCTACGCCAGAAACACTTGGCGAACACACCGGAATCACCTGCCGGGCATGTCGGAAGCACCTCTCAGACATGTCAGAACCACGTGCCAAGGACACCGGAAGCACCTGCCGAGCACGCCGGAACCACCTGCTCGACTCGCCAGAACCACCTGCCGCACACGCCAAAATCACCTGCCAGGTATGCCAGAACCACTTTGTGGACACTCCGAAATCATCTGCCGGACATGCCAGAACCAGCTCTCAGACACACCAGAACCACATGCCGGACACGCCGGAAGCACCTGCTGAGCATGCCTGAGCCACCTGCTCGACTCGCAAGAAACACCTGCCGGACACGCCAAAATCACCTGCCGAGTACGCCAGAACCACTTGGCGGACACTCCGGAATCACAGGTCGGGCATGCCGGAACCACCTCTCAGACTTGCCAGAACCATGTTCCGGACACGCCGGTACCACCTGCCGAGTATGCCGGAAACACCTGATCCACTCCCAAGGACCACCTGCTGGACACGCCAAAATCACCTGCTGGCTACGCCAGAACCACTCGGCAGACACTCCGGAATAACCTGCCGGGCATGCCGGAACCACCTCTTAGACATGCCAGAAGGACGTGTCGGACACGCCGGAAACACCTACCGGACAGACCGGAACCACCTGCCAGACATCCCGGAACCACCTGCCGAGCACGCCGGAGCCGCCTGCTCGATAGGCCGGAACCACCTGCCAGACAGGCCAAAATCAACAGCTGGCTATGCTAGAACCACCTGGCGGACAGTCCAAAATCACCTGCCTGGCATGCAGGAACCACCTCTCAGACGTAACAGAACCACGTTCCGGACACGCTGGAACCACATCCTGGACAGACTGGAACCACCTGCCGAGCTCGCCGGAACCACCTGCTCAACTGGCAGGACAATCGTGCCAGACACGACAAAAGGAACTGCCGGCTACACCAGAACCACTTAACCGACACTCCAGAATCACCTGCCTGGCATGCCAGAACCACCTCTCAGACGTGCCAGAAGCACGTGCCGGACATGCCGGAACGACCTACGGGACAGACCGGAACCACCTGCCTGACATGCCGGAACCTCCTGCCGAGCACGCCAGAGCCACCTGCTCCCCTTGCCGGAACCACCTGCCAGACAGGCCAAAATCAACAGCTGGCTGCGCGAGAACCACCTGGGGGACAGTCCGGAATCACCTGCCAGCCATGGCGGAACCACCTCTCAGACGTACCAGAACCACGTGCCGGACAATCTGGAAACACATACTGGACAGACTGGAACCACCAGCCGGCCACGCCTGAACCACCTGCCGAGCACGATGGAACCACCTGCCGGACACGCCAAAATCACCTGCGGGCTACTACACAACCAGTTGGAGGACTCTCCGGGATGACCTGCCGGGCATGCTGGAACCACCTCTCAGACGCGCCAGAACCATGTGTCAGAGAGTCCGGGATCACCTGTTGGGCATGTGGAACCACCTCTGAGACGTACCAGAACCACCTGCCGGACACGCCAAAATCACCTGCCGGCTACGCCAGAACCACTTGGCGGACACTCCGGAATCACCTGCCGGGCATGCCAGCACAACCTCTCAGAAGTGCCAGAAGCATCTGCCGGACAGGCCAGAACCATCTCCCTGACAGACTGGAACCACAGGAAACACTCGCCGGAACCACCTGCTTGACTCACCGGTCCCACCTGCAGGACACACCAAAATCACCTGCCCGCTACACCAGAACCACTTGGGGCACAAGCCGGAATCACGTGAAGGGCATGCCGGCACAACCTCACAGACATGCCAGAACCTCCTGCCGGACACCTCAGAACCACCTACCAGACACACTGCAACCACGTGCCGGACACGCGGGAACCACCGGCTCGACCCGCCGGAACCACTGCCACACATGCAAAATCACCTGCCGGCTACACCAGAACCACTTGGCAAACACTCCGGAATCACCTGCCGGGCATGCCGGAACCACCTCTCAGACATGCCAGAACCACGTGCCAATGACACCAGAAGCACCTGCCGAGCATGCCGGAACCACCTGCTCGACTCGCCAGAACCACCCGCCAGTCATGCAAAAATCACCTGCCGGCTTCGCCACAACCAGTTGGTGAACACTTCCCCATCACCTGCCGGGCTTGCTGGAACCACCTGCCGGTCATGTCAAAATCACCTGCCAACTACGCCAGAAGCACTTGTCGACACTGCGGAAACACCTGTCGGGCCGGCCAGAACTACATCTCAGACGTGCCAGAACCTTGTGCGTGTGATGCCGGAACCACACCCTGAACAGACGGAGACCACCTGCCGGACCCGCCTGAACCACCTGCCGAGTATGCCGGAACCACCTCATCCACTCCCGAGGACCACCTGCTGGACATGCCAAAATCACCTGCTGGCTACGCCAGAACCACTCGGCAGACACTCCGGAATAACCTGCCGGGCATGCCGGAACCACCTCTTAGACATGCCAGAAGGACGTGTCGGACACGCCGGAAACACCTACCGGACAGACCGGAACCACCTGCCAGACATCCCGGAACCACTTGCCGAGCACGCCGGAGCCGCCTGCTCGATAGGCCGGAACCACCTGCCAGACAGGCCAAAATCAACAGCTGGCTATGCTAGAACCACCTGGCGGACAGTCCAAAATCACCTGCCTGGCATGCAGGAACCACCTCTCAGACGTAACAGAACCACGTTCCGGACACGCTGGAACCACATCCTGGACAGACTGGAACCACCTGCCGAGCTCACCGGAACCACCTGCTCGACTGGCAGGACAATCGTGCCGGACACGCCAAAAGGAACTGCCGGCTACACCAGAACCACTTAACCGACACTCCAGAATCACCTGCCTGGCATGCCAGAACCACCTCTCAGACGTGCCAGAAGCACGTGCCGGACATGCCGGAACGACCTACGGGACAGACCGGAACCACCTGCCTGACATGCCGGAACCACCTGCCGAGCACGCCAGAGCCACCTGCTCCCCTTGCCGGAACCACCTGCCAGACAGGCCAAAATCAACAGCTGGCTGTGCGAGAACCACCTGGGGGACAGTCCGGAATCACCTGCCAGCCATGGCGGAACCACCTCTCAGACGTACCAGAACCACGTGCCGGACAATCTGGAAACACGGACTGGACAGACTGGAACCAGCTGCCGGCCACGCCTGAACCACCTGCCGAGCACGACGGAACCACCTGCCAGACACGCCAAAATCACCTGCGGGCTACTCCAGAACCACTTGGAGGACTCTCCGGGATGACCTGCCGGGCATGCTGGAACCACCTCTCAGACGTGCCAGAACCATGTGGCAGACAGTCCGGAATCACCTGTTGGGCATGTGGAACCACCTCTGAGACGTACCAGAACCACCTGCCGGACACGCCAAAATCACCTGTCGGCTACGCCAGAACCACTTGGCGGACACTCCGGAATCACCTGCCGGGCATGCCAGCACAAACTCTCAGAAGTGCCAGCAGCACGTGCCGGACTGGCCGGAACCAACTCCCGGACAGACTGGAACCACAGGAAACACTCGCCGGAACCACCTGCTTGACTCACCGGTCCCACCTGCAGGACACACCAAAATCACCTGCCCGCTACAGCAGAACCACTTGGGGCACAAGCCGGAATCACGTGAAGGGCATGCCGGCACAACCTCACAGACGTGCCACAACCTCCTGCCGGACACCTCAGAACCACCTGCCAGACACACTGCAACCACCTGCCGGACACGCGGGAACCACCGGCTCGACCCGCCGGAACCACTGCCAGACATGCAAAATCACCTGCCGGCTACACCAGAAGCACTTGGCAAACACTCCGGAAGCACCTGCCGGGCATGCCTGAACCACCTCTCAGACATGCCAGAACCAAGTGCCAATGACACCAGAAGCACCTGCCGAGCATGCCGGAACCACCTGCTCGACTCGCCAGAACCACCTGCCAGTCATGCAAAAATCACCTGCCGGCTTCGCCACAACCAGTTGGTGAACACTTCTCCATCACCTGCCGGGCTTGCTGGAACCACCTGCCGGTCATGTCAAAATCACCTGCCAACTACGCCAGAACCACTTGTCGACACTGCGGAAACACCTGTCGGGCCGGCCAGAACTACATCTCAGACGTGCCAGAACCTTGTGCGTGTGATTCCGGAACCACACCCCGAACACACGGAAACCACCTGTCAGACCCGCCTGAACCACCTGCCGAGCACGCCGGAGCCACCTGTTCGACTCACCGGAAGCACCTGCCAGACAGGCCAGTATCAACAGCTGGCTATGCGAGAACCATCTGGCGGACAGTCCGGAATCACCTGCCGGGCATGCAGGAACCACCTCTCAGATGTAACGGAACCACGAGCCGGACACGCTGGAACCACGTCCTGGACAGACTGGAACCACCTGCCGAGCACTCCGGAACCACCTGCTCGACTCGCACGACCCACGTGCTGGACACGCCAAAATGAACTTTCGGCTACACCAGAACCACTTACCCGACACTCCAGAATCACCTGCCTGGCATGCCAGAACCACCTCTCAGACGTGCCAGAAGCACGTGCCGGACATGCCGGAACGACCTATCGGACAGAACGTAACCACCTGCCAGACACGCCGGAACCACCTGCTGAACACGCCACAGCCACCTGCTCGACTCGCCGGATCCACCGGCCGGACAGGCCAATATCAACTGCTGGCTATGCCAGAACCACCTGGGGGACAGTCCGGAATCACCTGCCAGCCATGGCGGAACCACCTCTCAGACGTACAAGAACCACGTGCCGGACAATCTGGAAACACGTACTGGACAGACTGGAACCACCTGCCGGCCACGCCTGAACCACCTGCCGAGCACGACGGAACCACCTGCCGGAGACGCCAAAATCACCTGCGGGCTACTCCACAACCACTTGGAGGACTCTCTGGGATGACCTGCCGGGCATGCTGGAACAACCTCTCAGACGCGCCAGAACCATGTGGCAGACAGTCCGGAATCACCTGTTGGGCATGTGGAACCACCTCTGAGACGTACCAGAACCACCTGCCGGACACGCCAAAATCACCTGCCGGCTACGCCAGAACCACTTGGCGGACACTCCGGAATCACCTGCGGGGCATGCCAGCACAACCTCTCAGAAGTGCCAGAAGCACGTGCCGGACAGGCTGGAACCATCTCCCGGACAGACTGGAACCACAGGAAACACTCGCCGGAACCACCTGCTTGACTCACCGGTCCCACCTGCAGGACACACCAAAATCACCTGCCCGCTACACCAGAACCACTTGGGGCACAAGCCGGAATCACGTGAAGGGCATGCCGGCACAACCTCACAGACGTGCCACAACCTCCTGCCGGACACCTGAGAACCACCTGCCAGACAGACTGCAACCACCTGCCGGACACGCGGGAACCACCGGCTCGACCCGCCGGAACCACTGCCACACATGCAAAATCACCTGCCGGCTACACCAGAAGCACTTGGCAAACACTCCGGAATCACCTGCCGGGCATGCCTGAACCACCTCTCAGACATGCCAGAACCACGTGCCAATGACACCAGAAGCACCTGCCGAGCATGCCGGAACCACCTGCTCGACTCGCCAGAACCACCTGCCAGTCATGCAAAAATCACCTGCCGGCTTCGCCACAACCAGTTGGTGAGCACTTCCCCATCACCTGCCGGGCTTGCTGGAACCACCTGCCGGTCATGTCAAAATCACCTGCCAACTACGCCAGAACCACTTGTCGACACTGCGGAAACACCTGTCAGGTCGGCCAGAACTACATCTCAGACGTGCCAGAACCTTGTGCGTGTGATGCCGGAACCACACCCCGAACAGACGGAGACCACCTGCCAGACCCGCCTGAACCACCTGCCGAGCACGCCGGAGCCACCTGTTCGACTCACCGGAAGCACCTGCCAGACAGGCCAAAATCAACAGCTGGCTATGCGAGAACCATCTGGCGGACAGTCCGGAATCACCTGCCGGGCATGCAGGAACCACCTCTCAGATGTAACGGAACCACGAGCCGGACACGCTGGAACCACGTCCTGGACAGACTGGAACCACCTGCCGAGCACTCCGGAACCACCTGCTCGACTCGCACGACCCACGTGCTGGACACGCCAAAATGAACTTTCGGCTACACCAGAACCACTTACCCGACACTCCAGAATCACCTGCCTGGCATGCCAGAACCACCTCTCAGACGTGCCAGAAGCACGTGCCGGACATGCCGGAACGACCTATCGGACAGAACGTAACCACCTGCCAGACACGCCGGAACCACCTGCTGAACACGCCACAGCCACCTGCTCGACTCGCCGGATCCACCGGCCGGACAGGCCAATATCAACTGCTGGCTATGCCAGAACCACCTGGGGGACAGTCCGGAATCACCTGCCAGCCATGGCGGAACCACCTCTCAGACGTACAAGAACCACGTGCCGGACAATCTGGAAACACGTACTGGACAGACTGGAACCACCTGCCGGCCACGCCTGAACCACCTGCCGAGCACGACGGAACCACCTGCCGGAGACGCCAAAATCACCTGCGGGCTACTCCACAACCACTTGGAGGACTCTCTGGGATGACCTGCCGGGCATGCTGGAACAACCTCTCAGACGCGCCAGAACCATGTGGCAGACAGTCCGGAATCACCTGTTGGGCATGTGGAACCACCTCTGAGACGTACCAGAACCACCTGCCGGACACGCCAAAATCACCTGCCGGCTACGCCAGAACCACTTGGCGGACACTCCGGAATCACCTGCGGGGCATGCCAGCACAACCTCTCAGAAGTGCCAGAAGCACGTGCCGGACAGGCTGGAACCATCTCCCGGACAGACTGGAACCACAGGAAACACTCGCCGGAACCACCTGCTTGACTCACCGGTCCCACCTGCAGGACACACCAAAATCACCTGCCCGCTACACCAGAACCACTTGGGGCACAAGCCGGAATCACGTGAAGGGCATGCCGGCACAACCTCACAGACGTGCCACAACCTCCTGCCGGACACCTGAGAACCACCTGCCAGACAGACTGCAACCACCTGCCGGACACGCGGGAACCACCGGCTCGACCCGCCGGAACCACTGCCACACATGCAAAATCACCTGCCGGCTACACCAGAAGCACTTGGCAAACACTCCGGAATCACCTGCCGGGCATGCCTGAACCACCTCTCAGACATGCCAGAACCAAGTGCCAATGACACCAGAAGCACCTGCCGAGCATGCCGGAACCACCTGCTCGACTCGCCAGAACCACCTGCCAGTCATGCAAAAATCACCTGCCGGCTTCGCCACAACCAGTTGGTGAGCACTTCCCCATCACCTGCCGGGCTTGCTGGAACCACCTGCCGGTCATGTCAAAATCACCTGCCAACTACGCCAGAACCACTTGTCGACACTGCGGAAACACCTGTCAGGTCGGCCAGAACTACATCTCAGACGTGCCAGAACCTTGTGCGTGTGATGCCGGAACCACACCCCGAACAGACGGAGACCACCTGCCAGACCCGCCTGAACCACCTGCCGAGCACGCCGGAGCCACCTGTTCGACTCACCGGAAGCACCTGCCAGACAGGCCAAAATCAACAGCTGGCTATGCGAGAACTATCTGGCGGACAGTCCGGAATCACCTGCCGGGCATGCCGGAACCACCTCTCAGATGTAACGGAACCACAAGCCGGACACGCTTGAACCACGTCCTGGACAGACTGGAACCACCTGCCGAGCACTCCGGAACCACCTGCTCGACTCGCACGACCCACGTGCTGGACACGCCAAAATGAACTTTCGGCTACACCAGAACCACTTACCCGACACTCCAGAATCACCTGCCTGGCATGCCAGAACCACCTCTCACACGTTCCAGAAGCACGTGCCGGACATGCCAGAACGACCGATCGGACAGAACGGAACCACCTGCCAGACACGCCGGAACCACCTGCTGAACACGCCACAGCCACCTGCTCGACTCGCCGGATCCACCGGCCGGACAGGCCAATATCAACTGCTGGCTATGCCAGAACCACCTGGGGGACAGTCCGGAATCATCTGCCAGACATGGCGAAACCACCTCTCAGACGTACAAGAACCACGTGCCGGACAAGCTGGAAACACTTACTGGACAGACTGGAACCACCTGCTGGCCACGCCTGAACCACATGCCGAGCAAGATGGAACCACCTGCCGGACACGCCAAAATCACCTGCGGGGTACACCAGAACCACTTGGAGAACTCTCCGTGATGACCTGCCGGGCATGCTGGAACCACCTCTCAGACGTACCAGAAGCACGTGGCGGACACCCCAGCACCACCTGCCGGACAGACCGCAACCACCTGCCGGACACGCCGGAACCACCGGCTCGACCCACCGGAACCACCGCCGGACATGCAAAATCACCTGCCGGCTACGCCAGAACCACTTGGCGAACACTGCAGAATCACCTGCCGGGCATGCCGGAACCACCTCTCAGACATGCCAGAACCACGTGCCAATGACCCCGGAAGCACCTGCCGAGCACGCCGGAACCACCTGCTCGACTCGCCAGAACCACCTGCCGGACACGCCAAAATCACCTGCCGGCTACGCCACAACCACTCGGCAGACACTCCGGTATCAGCTGCCGGGTTTGCCGGAACCACCTCTCAGAGGTGCCGGAACCACATGCCGGAGAGACTGGAAGCAACTGCCGAACTCGCCGGAAACACCTGCTGGACATGCCGGAACCACCTGCCTCACAGTCCAAAATCATATGCCGGCTATGCCAAAACCACTTGGTGGACACTCCAGAATCACCTGGAGGGCATGCCAGAACCACGTCATGGACAGACTGCAAACACCTGCCGGACACGCCGGAACCACCTTCTCGACTCGCCAGAACCACCTGCCGGACACGCCAAAATCACCTGCCGGCTACGCCACAACCAGTTGGTGAACACTTCGGAATCACCTGCCGCGCTTGCCGGAACCACCTGCCGGTCACGCCAAAATCACCTGCCGGCTACGCCAGAACCACTCGGCAGAGACTCCAAAACCACCTCCAGGACAGACCGGAAACACCTGCCGGACACGCCGGAACCACCTGCTCGACTCGCCAGAACCACCTGCCGGACACGCCAAAATCACCTGCCGGCTACGCCAGAACCACTCGGCAGAGACTCCGGAACCACCTCCAGGACAGACCGGAATCACCTGCCGCACACGCCGGGACCACCTGCTTGACTCGCCAGAACCACCTGCCGCACACGCCAAAATCACCAGCCGGCTACTCCACAACCACTTGTCGGACACTCCAGAATCACCTGCCGGGCATGTTGCAACCACCTCTCAGAGGTGCCACAACAACATGCTGGAGACTGCGGAAGCACCTGCTGAGAAGGCCGGAAGTTCCTGATCCACTCCACAGAACCACCTGCTGGACACGCCAAAATCACCTGCCGGCTACGCCACAACCAGTTGGTGAACACTTCGGAATCAACTGCCGGGCTTGCTGGAAGCACCTGCCGGTCACGCCAATATCACCTGCCAGCTACGCCAGAACCGCTTGGCGGACACTCCGGAAACACCTCTCGGGCCTGCCAGAACCACATCTCAGACGTGCCAGAACCATGTGCCCGAGATGCTGGAACCACACCCCGAACAGACTGAAACCACCTGCCAGACCCGCCTGAACCACCTGCCGAGCACACTGGAACCACCTGCTCGACTCGCCGGAACCACCTACCTGACACGCAAAAACCACCGGCCGGGTATGCCAGAACCACTTGGTGGTCACTCCGGAATCATCTGCCAGACATGCCAGAAGCAGCTCTCACACACAACAGAACAACCTGCGGGAGACGCCAGAAGCACCTGCTGAGCATGCCTGAGCCACCTGCTCGACTCGCAAGAAACGCCTGCCAGACGTGCCAAAATCACCTGCCTGCTACACCAGAAGCACTTGGCAGACAAGCCGGAATCACGTGAAGGGCATGCCGTCACAATCTCTCAGACGTGCCAGAACCTCGTGCCGGACACCCCAGAACACCCTGCCGGACAGACCGGAACCACCTGCCGGACACGCCGGAACCACCGGCGCGACTCGCCGGAACCACCCCCGGACATGCAAAATCACCTGCCGGCTACGCCAGAAACACTTGGCGGACACACCGGAATCACCTGCCGGGCATGTCGGAAGCACCTCTCAGACATGTCAGAACCACGTGCCAAGGACACCGGAAGCACCTGCCGAGCACGCCGGAACCACCTGCTCGACTCGCCAGAACCACCTGCCGCACACGCCAAAATCACCTGCCAGGTATGCCAGAACCACTTTGTGGACACTCCGAAATCATCTGCCGGACATGCCAGAACCAGGTCTCAGACACCCCAGAACCACATGCCGGACACGCCGGAAGCACCTGCTGAGCATGCCTGAGCCACCTGCTCGACTCGCAAGAAACACCTGCCGGACACGCCAAAATCACCTGCCGAGTACGCCAGAACCACTTGGCGGACACTCCGGAATCACAGGTCGGGCATGCCGGAACCACCTCTCAGACTTGCCAGAACCATGTTCCGGACACGCCGGTACCACCTGCCGAGTATGCCGGAACCACCTCATCCACTCCCGAGGACCACCTGCTGGACACGCCAAAATCACCTGCTGGCTACGCCAGAACCACTCGGCAGACACTCCGGAATAACCTGCCGGGCATGCCGGAACCACCTCTTAGACATGCCAGAAGGACGTGTCGGACACGCCGGAAACACCTACCGGACAGACCGGAACCACCTGCCAGACATCCCGGAACCACTTGCCGAGCACGCCGGAGCCGCCTGCTCGATAGGCCGGAACCACCTGCCAGACAGGCCAAAATCAACAGCTGGCTATGCTAGAACCACCTGGCGGACAGTCCAAAATCACCTGCCTGGCATGCAGGAACCACCTCTCAGACGTAACAGAACCACGTTCCGGACACGCTGGAACCACATCCTGGACAGACTGGAACCACCTGCCGAGCTCACCGGAACCACCTGCTCGACTGGCAGGACAATCGTGCCGGACACGCCAAAAGGAACTGCCGGCTACACCAGAACCACTTAACCGACACTCCAGAATCACCTGCCTGGCATGCCAGAACCACCTCTCAGACGTGCCAGAAGCACGTGCCGGACATGCCGGAACGACCTACGGGACAGACCGGAACCACCTGCCTGACATGCCGGAACCACCTGCCGAGCACGCCAGAGCCACCTGCTCCCCTTGCCGGAACCACCTGCCAGACAGGCCAAAATGAACAGCTGGCTGTTCGAGAACCACCTGGGGGACAGTCCGGAATCACCTGCCAGCCATGGCGGAACCACCTCTCAGACGTACCAGAACCACGTGCCGGACAATCTGGAAACACGGACTGGACAGACTGGAACCAGCTGCCGGCCACGCCTGAACCACCTGCCGAGCACGACGGAACCACCTGCCAGACACGCCAAAATCACCTGCGGGCTACTCCAGAACCACTTGGAGGACTCTCCGGGATGACCTGCCGGGCATGCTGGAACCACCTCTCAGACGTGCCAGAACCATGTGGCAGACAGTCCGGAATCACCTGTTGGGCATGTGGAACCACCTCAGAGACGTACCAGAACCACCTGCCGGACACGCCAAAATCACCTGTCGGCTACGCCAGAACCACTTGGCGGACACTCCGGAATCACCTGCTGGGCATGCCAGCACAAACTCTCAGAAGTGCCAGAAGCACGTGCCGGACTGGCCGGAACCATCTCCCGGACAGACTGGAACCACAGGAAACACTCGCCGGAACCACCTGCTTGACTCACCGGTCCCACCTGCAGGACACACCAAAATCACCTGCCCGCTACACCAGAACCACTTGGGGCACAAGCCGGAATCACGTGAAGGGCATGCCGGCACAACCTCACAGACGTGCCACAACCTCCTGCCGGACACCTCAGAACCACCTGCCAGACACACTGCAACCACCTGCCGGACACGCGGGAACCACCGGCTCGACCCGCCGGAACCACTGCCAGACATGCAAAATCACCTGCCGGCTACACCAGAAGCACTTGGCAAACACTCCGGAAGCACCTGCCGGGCATGCCGGAACCACCTCTCAGACATGCCAGAACCAAGTGCCAATGACACCAGAAGCACCTGCCGAGCATGCCGGAACCACCTGCTCGACTCGCCAGAACCACCTGCCAGTCATGCAAAAATCACCTGCCGGCTTCGCCACAACCAGTTGGTGAACACTTCTCCATCACCTGCCGGGCTTGCTGGAACCACCTGCCGGTCATGTCAAAATCACCTGCCAACTACGCCAGAACCACTTGTCGACACTGCGGAAACACCTGTCGGGCCGGCCAGAACTACATCTCAGACGTGCCAGAACCTTGTGCGTGTGATGCCGGAACCACACCCCGAACAGATGGAAACCACCTGTCAGACCCGCCTGAACCACCTGCCGAGCACGCCGGAGCCACCTGTTCGACTCACCGGAAGCACCTGCCAGACAGGCCAGTATCAACAGCTGGCTATGCGAGAACCATCTGGCGGACAGTCCGGAATCACCTGCCGGGCATGCAGGAACCACCTCTCAGATGTAACGGAACCACGAGCCGGACACGCTGGAACCACGTCCTGGACAGACTGGAACCACCTGCCGAGCACTCCGGAACCACCTGCTCGACTCGCACGACCCACGTGCTGGACACGCCAAAATGAACTTTCGGCTACACCAGAACCACTTACCCGACACTCCAGAATCACCTGCCTGGCATGCCAGAACCACCTCTCAGACGTGCCAGAAGCACGTGCCGGACATGCCGGAACGACCTATCGGACAGAACGTAACCACCTGCCAGACACGCCGGAACCACCTGCTGAACACGCCACAGCCACCTGCTCGACTCGCCGGATCCACCGGCCGGACAGGCCAATATCAACTGCTGGCTATGCCAGAACCACCTGGGGGACAGTCCGGAATCATCTGCCAGACATGGCGAAACCACCTCTCAGACGTACAAGAACCACGTGCCGGACAAGCTGGAAACACTTACTGGACAGACTGGAACCACCTGCCGGCCACGCCTGAACCACATGCCGAGCACGATGGAACCACCTGCCGGACACGCCAAAATCACCTGCGGGGTACACCAGAACCACTTGGAGAACTCTCCGTGATGACCTGCCGGGCATGCTGGAACCACCTCTCAGACGTACCAGAAGCACGTGGCGGACACCCCAGCACCACCTGCCGGACAGACCGCAACCACCTGCCGGACACGCCGGAACCACCTGCTCGACCCACCGGAACCACCGCCGGACATGCAAAATCACCTGCCGGCTACGCCAGAACCACTTGGCAAACACTGCGGAATCACCTGCCGGGCATGCCGGAACCACCTCTCAGACATGCCAGAACCACGTGCCAATGACCCCGGAAGCACCTGCCAAGCACGCCGGAACCACCTGCTCGACTCGCCAGAACCACCTGCCGGACACGCCAAAATCACCTGCCGGCTACGCCACAACCAGTCGGCAGACACTCCGGTATCAGCTGCCGGGTTTGCCGGAACCACCTCTCAGAGGTGCCGGAACCACATGCCGGAGAGACTGGAAGCAACTGCCGAACTCGCCGGAAACACCTGCTGGACATGCCGGAACCACCTGCCTGACAGTCCAAAATCATATGCCGGCTATGCCAAAACCACTTGGTGGACACTCCAGAATCACCTGGAGGGCATGCCGGAACCACGTCATGGACAGACTGCAAACACCTGCCGGACACGCCGGAACCACCTTCTCGACTCGCCAGAACCACCTGCCGGACACGCCAAAATCACCTGCCGGCTACGCCACAACCAGTTGGTGAACACTTCGGAATCACCTGCCGCGCTTGCCGGAACCACCTGCCGGTCACGCCAAAATCACCTGCCGGCTACGCCAGAACCACTCGGCAGAGACTCCAAAACCACCTCCAGGACAGACCGGAAACACCTGCCGGACACGCCGGAACCACCTGCTCGACTCGCCAGAACCACCTGCCGGACACGCCAAAATCACCTGCCGGCTACGCCAGAACCACTCGGCAGAGACTCCGGAACCACCTCCAGGACAGACCGGAATCACCTGCCGCACACGCCGGGACCACCTGCTTGACTCGCCAGAACCACCTGCCGCACACGCCAAAATCACCAGCCGGCTACTCCACAACCACTTGTCGGACACTCCAGAATCACCTGCCGGGCATGTTGCAACCACCTCTCAGAGGTGCCACAACAACATGCTGGAGACTGCGGAAGCACCTGCTGAGAAGGCCGGAAGTTCCTGATCCACTCCACAGAACCACCTGCTGGACACGCCAAAATCACCTGCCGGCTACGCCACAACTAGTTGGTGAACACTTCGGAATCAACTGCCGGGCTTGCTGGAAGCACCTGCCGGTCACGCCAATATCACCTGCCAGCTACGCCAGAACCGCTTGGCGGACACTCCGGAAACACCTGTCGGGCCTGCCAGAACCACATCTCAGACGTGCCAGAACCATGTGCCCGAGATGCTGGAACCACACCCCGAACAGACTGAAACCACCTGCCAGACCCGCCTGAACCACCTGCCGAGCACACTGGAACCACCTGCTCGACTCGCCGGAACCACCTACCTGACACGCAAAAACCACCGGCCGGGTATGCCAGAACCACTTGGTGGTCACTCCGGAATCATCTGCCAGACATGCCAGAAGCAGCTCTCACACACAACAGAACAACCTGCGGGAGACGCCAGAAGCACCTGCTGAGCATGCCTGAGCCACCTGCTCGACTCGCAAGAAACACCTGCCAGACGTGCCAAAATCACCTGCCTGCTACACCAGAAGCACTTGGCAGACAAGCCGGAATCACGTGAAGGGCATGCCGTCACAATCTCTCAGACGTGCCAGAACCTCGTGCCGGACACCCCAGAACACCCTGCCGGACAGACCGGAACCACCTGCCGGACACGCCGGAACCACCGGCGCGACTCGCCGGAACCACCCCCGGACATGCAAAATCACCTGCCGGCTACGCCAGAAACACTTGGCGGACACACCGGAATCACCTGCCGGGCATGTCGGAAGCACCTCTCAGACATGTCAGAACCACGTGCCAAGGACACCGGAAGCACCTGCCGAGCACGCCGGAACCACCTGCTCGACTCGCCAGAACCACCTGCCGCACATGCCAAAATCACCTGCCAGGTATGCCAGAACCACTTTGTGGACACTCCGAAATCATCTGCCGGACATGCCAGAACCAGGTCTCAGACACCCCAGAACCACATGCCGGACACGCCGGAAGCACCTGCTGAGCATGCCTGAGCCACCTGCTCGACTCGCAAGAAACACCTGCCGGACACGCCAAAATCACCTGCCGAGTACGCCAGAACCACTTGGCGGACACTCCGGAATCACAGGTCGGGCATGCCGGAACCACCTCTCAGACTTGCCAGAACCATGTTCCGGACACGCCGGTACCACCTGCCGAGTATGCCGGAACCACCTCATCCACTCCCGAGGACCACCTGCTGGACACGCCAAAATCACCTGCTGGCTACGCCAGAACCACTCGGCAGACACTCCGGAATAACCTGCCGGGCATGCCGGAACCACCTCTTAGACATGCCAGAAGGACGTGTCGGACACGCCGGAAACACCTACCGGACAGACCGGAACCACCTGCCAGACATCCCGGAACCACTTGCCGAGCACGCCGGAGCCGCCTGCTCGATAGGCCGGAACCACCTGCCAGACAGGCCAAAATCAACAGCTGGCTATGCTAGAACCACCTGGCGGACAGTCCAAAATCACCTGCCTGGCATGCAGGAACCACCTCTCAGACGTAACAGAACCACGTTCCGGACACGCTGGAACCACATCCTGGACAGACTGGAACCACCTGCCGAGCTCACCGGAACCACCTGCTCGACTGGCAGGACAATCGTGCCGGACACGCCAAAAGGAACTGCCGGCTACACCAGAACCACTTAACCGACACTCCAGAATCACCTGCCTGGCATGCCAGAACCACCTCTCAGACGTGCCAGAAGCACGTGCCGGACATGCCGGAACGACCTACGGGACAGACCGGAACCACCTGCCTGACATGCCGGAACCACCTGCCGAGCACGCCAGAGCCACCTGCTCCCCTTGCCGGAACCACCTGCCAGACAGGCCAAAATCAACAGCTGGCTGTTCGAGAACCACCTGGGGGACAGTCCGGAATCACCTGCCAGCCATGGCGGAACCACCTCTCAGACGTACCAGAACCACGTGCCGGACAATCTGGAAACACGGACTGGACAGACTGGAACCAGCTGCCGGCCACGCCTGAACCACCTGCCGAGCACGACGGAACCACCTGCCAGACACGCCAAAATCACCTGCGGGCTACTCCAGAACCACTTGGAGGACTCTCCGGGATGACCTGCCGGGCATGCTGGAACCACCTCTCAGACGTGCCAGAACCATGTGGCAGACAGTCCGGAATCACCTGTTGGGCATGTGGAACCACCTCAGAGACGTACCAGAACCACCTGCCGGACACGCCAAAATCACCTGTCGGCTACGCCAGAACCACTTGGCGGACACTCCGGAATCACCTGCTGGGCATGCCAGCACAAACTCTCAGAAGTGCCAGAAGCACGTGCCGGACTGGCCGGAACCATCTCCCGGACAGACTGGAACCACAGGAAACACTCGCCGGAACCACCTGCTTGACTCACCGGTCCCACCTGCAGGACACACCAAAATCACCTGCCCGCTACACCAGAACCACTTGGGGCACAAGCCGGAATCACGTGAAGGGCATGCCGGCACAACCTCACAGACGTGCCACAACCTCCTGCCGGACACCTCAGAACCACCTGCCAGACACACTGCAACCACCTGCCGGACACGCGGGAACCACCGGCTCGACCCGCCGGAACCACTGCCAGACATGCAAAATCACCTGCCGGCTACACCAGAAGCACTTGGCAAACACTCCGGAAGCACCTGCCGGGCATGCCGGAACCACCTCTCAGACATGCCAGAACCAAGTGCCAATGACACCAGAAGCACCTGCCGAGCATGCCGGAACCACCTGCTCGACTCGCCAGAACCACCTGCCAGTCATGCAAAAATCACCTGCCGGCTTCGCCACAACCAGTTGGTGAACACTTCTCCATCACCTGCCGGGCTTGCTGGAACCACCTGCCGGTCATGTCAAAATCACCTGCCAACTACGCCAGAACCACTTGTCGACACTGCGGAAACACCTGTCGGGCCGGCCAGAACTACATCTCAGACGTGCCAGAACCTTGTGCGTGTGATGCCGGAACCACACCCCGAACAGATGGAAACCACCTGTCAGACCCGCCTGAACCACCTGCCGAGCACGCCGGAGCCACCTGTTCGACTCACCGGAAGCACCTGCCAGACAGGCCAGTATCAACAGCTGGCTATGCGAGAACCATCTGGCGGACAGTCCGGAATCACCTGCCGGGCATGCAGGAACCACCTCTCAGATGTAACGGAACCACGAGCCGGACACGCTGGAACCACGTCCTGGACAGACTGGAACCACCTGCCGAGCACTCCGGAACCACCTGCTCGACTCGCACGACCCACGTGCTGGACACGCCAAAATGAACTTTCGGCTACACCAGAACCACTTACCCGACACTCCAGAATCACCTGCCTGGCATGCCAGAACCACCTCTCAGACGTGCCAGAAGCACGTGCCGGACATGCCGGAACGACCTATCGGACAGAACGTAACCACCTGCCAGACACGCCGGAACCACCTGCTGAACACGCCACAGCCACCTGCTCGACTCGCCGGATCCACCGGCCGGACAGGCCAATATCAACTGCTGGCTATGCCAGAACCACCTGGGGGACAGTCCGGAATCATCTGCCAGACATGGCGAAACCACCTCTCAGACATACAAGAACCACGTGCCGGACAAGCTGGAAACACTTACTGGACAGACTGGAACCACCTGCTGGCCACGCCTGAACCACATGCCGAGCACGATGGAACCACCTGCCGGACACGCCAAAATCACCTGCGGGGTACACCAGAACCACTTGGAGAACTCTCCGTGATGACCTGCCGGGCATGCTGGAACCACCTCTCAGACGTACCAGAAGCACGTGGCGGACACCCCAGCACCACCTGCCGGACAGACCGCAACCACCTGCCGGACACGCCGGAACCACCGGCTCGACCCACCGGAACCACCGCCGGACATGCAAAATCACCTGCCGGCTACGCCAGAACCACTTGGCAAACACTGCGGAATCACCTGCCGGGCATGCCGGAACCACCTCTCAGACATGCCAGAACCACGTGCCAATGACCCCGGAAGCACCTGCCAAGCACGCCGGAACCACCTGCTCGACTCGCCAGAACCACCTGCCGGACACGCCAAAATCACCTGCCGGCTACGCCACAACCAGTCGGCAGACACTCCGGTATCAGCTGCCGGGTTTGCCGGAACCACCTCTCAGAGGTGCCGGAACCACATGCCGGAGAGACTGGAAGCAACTGCCGAACTCGCCGGAAACACCTGCTGGACATGCCGGAACCACCTGCCTGACAGTCCAAAATCATATGCCGGCTATGCCAAAACCACTTGGTGGACACTCCAGAATCACCTGGAGGGCATGCCGGAACCACGTCATGGACAGACTGCAAACACCTGCCGGACACGCCGGAACCACCTTCTCGACTCGCCAGAACCACCTGCCGGACACGCCAAAATCACCTGCCGGCTACGCCACAACCAGTTGGTGAACACTTCGGAATCACCTGCCGCGCTTGCCGGAACCACCTGCCGGTCACGCCAAAATCACCTGCCGGCTACGCCAGAACCACTCGGCAGAGACTCCGGAACCACCTCCAGGACAGACCGGAAACACCTGCCGGACACGCCGGGACCACCTGCTTGACTCGCCAGAACCACCTGCCGCACACGCCAAAATCACCAGCCGGCTACTCCACAACCACTTGTCGGACACTCCAGAATCACCTGCCGGGCATGTTGCAACCACCTCTCAGAGGTGCCACAACAACATGCTGGAGACTGCGGAAGCACCTGCTGAGAAGGCCGGAAGTTCCTGATCCACTCCACAGAACCACCTGCTGGACACGCCAAAATCACCTGCCGGCTACGCCACAACCAGTTGGTGAACACTTCGGAATCAACTGCCGGGCTTGCTGGAAGCACCTGCCGGTCACGCCAATATCACCTGCCAGCTACGCCAGAACCGCTTGGCGGACACTCCGGAAACACCTGTCGGGCCTGCCAGAACCACATCTCAGACGTGCCAGAACCATGTGCCCGAGATGCTGGAACCACACCCCGAACAGACTGAAACCACCTGCCAGACCCGCCTGAACCACCTGCCGAGCACACTGGAACCACCTGCTCGACTCGCCGGAACCACCTACCTGACACGCAAAAACCACCGGCCGGGTATGCCAGAACCACTTGGTGGTCACTCCGGAATCATCTGCCAGACATGCCAGAAGCAGCTCTCACACACACCAGAACAACCTGCCGGAGACGCCAGAAGCACCTGCTGAGCATGCCTGAGCCACCTGCTCGACTCGCAAGAAACACCTGCCAGACGTGCCAAAATCACCTGCCTGCTACACCAGAAGCACTTGGCAGACAAGCCGGAATCACGTGAAGGGCATGCCGTCACAATCTCTCAGACGTGCCAGAACCTCGTGCCGGACACCCCAGAACACCCTGCCGGACAGACCGGAACCACCTGCCGGACACGCCGGAACCACCGGCGCGACTCGCCGGAACCACCCCCGGACATGCAAAATCACCTGCCGGCTACGCCAGAAACACTTGGCGGACACACCGGAATCACCTGCCGGGCATGTCGGAAGCACCTCTCAGACATGTCAGAACCACGTGCCAAGGACACCGGAAGCACCTGCCGAGCACGCCGGAACCACCTGCTCGACTCGCCAGAACCACCTGCCGCACACGCCAAAATCACCTGCCAGGTATGCCAGAACCACTTTGTGGACACTCCGAAATCATCTGCCGGACATGCCAGAACCAGCTCTCAGACACACCAGAACCACATGCCGGACACGCCGGAAGCACCTGCTGAGCATGCCTGAGCCACCTGCTCGACTCGCAAGAAACACCTGCCGGACACGCCAAAATCACCTGCCGAGTACGCCAGAACCACTTGGCGGACACTCCGGAATCACAGGTCGGGCATGCCGGAACCACCTCTCAGACTTGCCAGAACCATGTTCCGGACACGCCGGTACCACCTGCCGAGTATGCCGGAACCACCTGATCCACTCCCGAGGACCACCTGCTGGACATGCCAAAATCACCTGCTGGCTACGCCAGAACCACTCGGCAGACACTCCGGAATAACCTGCCGGGCATGCCGGAACCACCTCTTAGACATGCCAGAAGGACGTGTCGGACACGCCGGAAACACCTACCGGACAGACCGGAACCACCTGCCAGACATCCCGGAACCACTTGCCGAGCACGCAGGAGCCGCCTGCTCGAGAGGCCGGAACCACCTGCCAGACAGGCCAAAATCAACAGCTGGCTATGCTAGAACCACCTGGCGGACAGTCCAAAATCACCTGCCTGGCATGCAGGAACCACCTCTCAGACGTAACAGAACCACGTTCCGGACACGCTGGAACCACATCCTGGACAGACTGGAACCAACTGCCGAGCTCGCCGGAACCACCTGCTCAACTGGCAGGACAATCGTGCTGGACACGCCAAAAGGAAATGCCGGCTACACCAGAACCACTTAACCGACACTCCAGAATCACCTGCCTGGCATGCCAGAACCACCTCTCAGACGTGCCAGAAGCACGTGCCGGACATGCCGGAACGACCTACGGGACAGACCGGAACCACCTGCCTGACATGCCGGAACCACCTGCCGAGCACGCCAGAGCCACCTGCTCCCCTTGCCGGAACCACCTGCCAGACAGGCCAAAATGAACAGCTGGCTGTGCGAGAACCACCTGGGGGACAGTCCGGAATCACCTGCCAGCCATGGCGGAACCACCTCTCAGACGTACCAGAACCACGTGCCGGACAATCTGGAAACACGTACTGGACAGACTGGAACCAGCTGCCGGCCACGCCTGAACCACCTGCCGAGCACGACGGAACCACCTGCCAGACACGCCAACATCACCTGCGGGCTACTCCAGAACCACTTGGAGGACTCTCCGGGATGAACTGCCGGGCAGGCTGGAACCACCTCTCAGACGTGCCAGAACCATGTGGCAGACAGTCCGGAATCACCTGTTGGGCATGTGGAACCACCTCAGAGACGTACCAGAACCACCTGCCGGACACGCCAAAATCACCTGTCGGCTACGCCAGAACCACTTGGCGGACACTCCGGAATCACCTGCCGGGCATGCCAGCACAACCTCTCAGAAGTGCCAGAAGCACGTGACGGACTGGCCGGAACCATCTCCCGGACAGACTGGAACCACAGGAATCACTCGCCGGAACCACCTGCTTGACTCACCGGTCCCACCTGCAGGACACACCAAAATCACCTGCCCGCTACACCAGAACCACTTGGGGCACAAGCCGGAATCACGTGAAGGGCATGCCGGCACAACCTCACAGACGTGCCAGAACCTCCTGCCGGACACCTCAGAACCACCTGCCAGACACACTGCAACCACCTGCAGAAAACACGCGGGAACCACCGGCTCGACCCGCCGGAACCACTGCCAGACATGCAAAATCACCTGCCGGCTACACCAGAACCACTTGGCAAACACTCCGGAATCACCTGCCGGGCATGCCGGAACCACCTCTCAGACATGCCAGAGCCACGTGCCAATGACACCAGAAGCACCTGCCGAGCATGCCGGAACCACCTGCTCGACTCGCCAGAACCCCCTGCCATTCATGCAAAAATCACCTGCCGGCTTCGCCACAACCAGTTGGTGAACACTTCCCCATCACCTGCCGGGCTTGCTGGAACCACCTGCCGGTCATGTTAAAATCACCTGCCAACTACGCCAGAACCACTTGTCGACACTGCAGAAACACCTGTCGGGCCGGCCAGAACTACATCTCAGACGTGCCAGAACCTTGTGCGTGTGATGCCGGAACCACACCCCGATCAGACGGAGACCACCTGCCAGACCCGCCTGAACCACCTGCCGAGCACGCCGGAGCCACCTGTTCGACTCACCGGAAGCACCTGCCAGACAGGCCAAAATCAACAGCTGGCTATGCGAGAACCATCTGGCGGACAGACTGGAACCACCTGCCGGCCACGCCTGAACCACCTGCCGAGCACGATGGAACCACCTGCCGGACACGCCAAAATCACATGCGGGCTACACCAGAACCACTTGGAGAACTCTCCGGGATGACCTGCCGGGCATGCTGGAACCACCTCTCAGACGTACCAGAGGCACGTTGCGGACACCCCAGCACCACCTGCCGGACAGACCGCAACCCCCTGCCGGACAGGCCGGAACCACCGGCTCGACCCGCCGGAACCACCGCCGGACATGCAAAATCACCTGCCGGCTACGCCAGAACCACTTGGCGAACACTCCGGAATCACCTGCCGGGCATGCCGGAACCACCTCTCAGACATGCCAAAATCACGTGCCAATGACCCCGGAAGCACCTGCCGAGCACGCCGGAACCACCTTCTCGACTCGCCAGAACCACCTGCCGGACATGCCAAAATCACCTGCCGGCTACGCCACAACCAGTTGGTGAACACTTCGGAATCACCTGCCGCGCTTGCCGGAACCACCTGCCGGTCACGCCAAAATCACCTGCCGGCTACCCCAGAACCACTCGGCAGAGACTCCGGAACCACCTCCAGGACAGACCGGAATCACCTGTCGCACACGCCGGAACCACCTGCTCGACTCGCCAGAACCACCTGCTGGACACGCCAAAATCACCTGCCGGCTACGCCAGAACCACTCGGCAGAGACTCCGGAACCACCTCCAGGACAGACCGGAATCACCTGCCGGACACGCCGGGACCACCTGCTTGACTCGCCAGAACCACCTGCCGCACACGCCAAAATCACCAGCCGGCTACTCCACAACCACTTGTTGGACACTTCAGAATCACCTGCCGGGCATGTTGGAACCACCTCTCAGAGGTGCCACAACAACATGCTGGAGACTGCGGAAGCACCTTCTGAGAAGGCCGGAAGTTCCTGATCCACTCCACAGAACCACCTGCTGGACATGCCAAAATCACCTGCCGGCTACGCCACAACCAGTTGGTGAACACTTCGGAATCAACTGCCGGGCTTGCTGGAAGCACCTGCCGGTCACGCCAATATCACCTGCCAGCTACGCCAGAACCGCTTGGCGGACACTCCGGAAACACCTCTCGGGCCTGCCAGAACCACATCTCAGACGTGCCAGAACCATGTGCCCGAGATGCCGGAACCACACCCCGAACAGACTGAAACCACCTGCCAGACCCGCCTGAACCACCTGCCGAGCACACTGGAACCACCTGCTCGACTCGCCGGAACCACCTACCTGACACGCAAAAACCACAGGCCGGGTATGCCAGAACCACTTGGTGGTCACTCCGGAATCATCTGCCAGACATGCCAGAAGCAGCTCTCAGACACACCAGAACAACCTGCCGGAGACGCCAGAAGCACCTGCTGAGCATGCCTGAGCCACCTGCTCGACTCGCAAGAAACACCTGCCAGACGTGCCAAAATCTCCTGCCTGCTACACCAGAAGCACTTGGCAGACAAGCCGGAATCACGTGAAGGGCATGCCGTCACAATCTCTCAGACGTGCCAGAACCTCGTGCCGGACACCCCAGAACACCCTGCCGGACAGACCGGAACCACCTGCCGGACACGCCGGAACCACCGGCGCGACTCGCCGGAACCACCCCCGGACATGCAAAATCACCTGCCGGCTACGCCAGAAACACTTGGCGGACACACCGGAATCACCTGCCGGGCATGTCGGAAGCACCTCTCAGACATGTCAGAACCACGTGCCAAGGACACCGGAAGCACCTGCTGAGCACGCCGGAACCACCTGCTCGACTCGCCAGAACCACCTGCCGCACACGCCAAAATCACCTGCCAGGTATGCCAGAACCACTTTGTGGACACTCCGAAATCATCTGCCGGACATGCCAGAACCAGCTCTCAGACACACCAGAACCACATGCCGGACACGCCGGAAGCACCTGCTGAGCATGCCTGAGCCACCTGCTCGACTCGCAAGAAACACCTGCCGGACACGCCAAAATCACCTGCCGAGTACGCCAGAACCACTTGGCGGACACTCCGGAATCACAGGTCGGGCATGCCGGAACCACCTCTCAGACTTGCCAGAACCATGTTCCGGACACACCGGTACCACCTGCCGAGTATGCCGGAACCACCTGATCCACTCCCGAGGACCACCTGCTGGACATGCCAAAATCACCTGCTGGCTACGCCAGAACCACTCGGCAGACACTCCGGAATAACCTGCCGGGCATGCCGGAACCACCTCTTAGACATGCCAGAAGGACGTGTCGGACACGCCGGAAACACCTACCGGACAGACCGGAACCACCTGCCAGACATCCCGGAACCACTTGCCGAGCACGCCAAAGCCGCCTGCTCGATAGGCCGGAACCACCTGCCAGACAGGCCAAAATCAACAGCTGGCTATGCTAGAACCACCTGGCGGACAGTCCAAAATCACCTGCCTGGCATGCAGGAACCACCTCTCAGACGTAACAGAACCACGTTCCGGACACGCTGGAACCACATCCTGGACAGACTGGAACCACCTGCCGAGCTCACCGGAACCACCTGCTCGACTGGCAGGACAATCGTGCCGGACACGCCAAAAGGAACTGCCGGCTACACCAGAACCACTTAACCGACACTCCAGAATCACCTGCCTGGCATGCCAGAACCACCTCTCAGACGTGCCAGAAGCACGTGCCGGACATGCCAGAACGACCTACGGGACAGACCGGAACCACCTGCCTGACATGCCGGAACCACCTGCCGAGCACGCCAGAGCCACCTGCTCCCCTTGCCGGAACCACCTGCCAGACAGGCCAAAATCAACAGCTGTCTGTGCGAGAACCACCTGGGGGACAGTCCGGAATCACCTGCCAGCCATGGCGGAACCACCTCTCAGACGTACCAGAACCACGTGCCGGACAATCTGGAAACACGTACTGGACAGACTGGAACCACCTGCCGGCCACGCCTGAACCACCTGCCGAGCACGACGGAACCACCTGCCGGACACGCCAAAATCACCTGCGGGCTACTCCACAACCACTCGGAGGACTCTCTGGGATGACCTGCCGGGCATGCTGGAACCACCTCTCAGACGCGCCAGAACCATGTGGCAGAGAGTCCGGAATCACCTGTTGGGCATGTGGAACCACCTCTGAGACGTACCAGAACCACCTGCCGGACAAGCCAAAATCACCTGCCGGCTACGCCAGAACCACTTGGCGGACACTCCGGAATCACCTGCCGGGCATGCCAGCACAACCTCTCAGAAGTGCCAGAAGCACGTGCCGGACAGGCCGGAACCATCTCCCGGACAGACTGGAACCACAGGAAACACTCGCCGGAACCACCTGCTTGACTCACCGGTCCCACCTGCAGGACACACCAAAATCACCTGCCCGCTACACCAGAACCACTTGGGGCACAAGCCGGAATCACGTGAAGGGCATGCCGGCACAACCTCACAGACGTGCCAGAACCTCCTGCCGGACACCTCAGAATCACCTGCCAGACAGACTGCAACCACGTGCCGGACACGCGGGAACCACCGGCTCGACCCGCCGGAACCACTGCCACACATGCAAAATCACCTGCCGGCTACACCAGAACCACTTGGCAAACACTCCGGAATCACCTGCCGGGCATGCCGGAACCACGTGCCAATGACACCAGAAGCACCTGCCGAGCATGCCGGAACCACCTGCTCGACTCGCCAGAACCACCTGCCAGTCATGCAAAAATCACCTGCCGGCTTCGCCACAACCAGTTGGTGAGCACTTCCCCATCACCTGCCGGGCTTGCTGGAACCACCTGCCGGTCATGTCAAAATCACCTGCCAACTACGCCAGAACCACTTGTCGACACTACGGAAACACCTGTCAGGTCGGCCAGAACTACATCTCAGACGTGCCAGAACCTTGTGCGTGTGATGCCGGAACCACACCCCGAACAGACGGAGACCACCTGCCAGACCCGCCTGAACCACCTGGCGAGCACGCCGGAGCCACCTGTTCGACTCACCGGAAGCACCTGCCAGACAGGCCACAATCAACAGCTGGCTATGCGAGAACCATCTGGCGGACAGTCCGGAATCACCTGCCGGGCATGCCGGAACCACCTCTCAGATGTAACGGAACCACAAGCCGGAAACGCTGGAACCACGTCCTGGACAGACTGGAACCACCTGCCGAGCACTCCGGAACCACCTGCTCGACTCGCACGACCCACGTGCTGGACACGCCAAAATGAACTTTCGGCTACACCAGAACCACTTACCCGACACTCCAGAATCACCTGCCTGGCATGCCAGAACCACCTCTCACACGTTCCAGAAGCACGTGCCGGACATGCCGGAACGACCGATCGGACAGAACGGAACCACCTGCCAGACACGCCGGAACCACCTGCTGAACACGCCACAGCCACCTGCTCGACTCGCCGGATCCACCGGCCGGACAGGCCAATATCAACTGCTGGCTATGCCAGAACCACCTGGGGGACAGTCCGGAATCATCTGCCAGACATGGCGAAACCACCTCTCAGACGTACAAGAACCACGTGCCGGACAAGCTGGAAACACTTACTGGACAGACTGGAACCACCTGCTGGCCACGCCTGAACCACATGCCGAGCAAGATGGAACCACCTGCCGGACACGCCAAAATCACCTGCGGGGTACACCAGAACCACTTGGAGAACTCTCCGTGATGACCTGCCGGGCATGCTGGAACCACCTCTCAGACGTACCAGAAGCACGTGGCGGACACCCCAGCACCACCTGCCGGACAGACCGCAACCACCTGCCGGACACGCCGGAACCACCGGCTCGACCCGCCGGAACCACCGCCGGACATGCAAAATCACCTGCCGGCTACGCCACAACCAGTTGGTGAACACTTCGGAATCAACTGCCGGGCTTGCTGGAAGCACCTGCCGGTCACGCCAATATCACCTGCCAGCTACGCCAGAACCGCTTGGCGGACACTCCGGAAACACCTCTCGGGCCTGCCAGAACCACATCTCAGACGTGCCAGAACCATGTGCCCGAGATGCCGGAACCACACCCCGAACAGACTGAAACCACCTGCCAGACCCGCCTGAACCACCTGCCGAGCACACTGGAACCACCTGCTCGACTCGCCGGAACCACCTACCTGACACGCAAAAACCACAGGCCGGGTATGCCAGAACCACTTGGTGGTCACTCCGGAATCATCTGCCAGACATGCCAGAAGCAGCTCTCAGACACACCAGAACAACCTGCCGGAGACGCCAGAAGCACCTGCTGAGCATGCCTGAGCCACCTGCTCGACTCGCAAGAAACACCTGCCAGACGTGCCAAAATCTCCTGCCTGCTACACCAGAAGCACTTGGCAGACAAGCCGGAATCACGTGAAGGGCATGCCGTCACAATCTCTCAGACGTGCCAGAACCTCGTGCCGGACACCCCAGAACACCCTGCCGGACAGACCGGAACCACCTGCCGGACACGCCGGAACCACCGGCGCGACTCGCCGGAACCACCCCCGGACATGCAAAATCACCTGCCGGCTACGCCAGAAACACTTGGCGGACACACCGGAATCACCTGCCGGGCATGTCGGAAGCACCTCTCAGACATGTCAGAACCACGTGCCAAGGACACCGGAAGCACCTGCTGAGCACGCCGGAACCACCTGCTCGACTCGCCAGAACCACCTGCCGCACACGCCAAAATCACCTGCCAGGTATGCCAGAACCACTTTGTGGACACTCCGAAATCATCTGCCGGACATGCCAGAACCAGCTCTCAGACACACCAGAACCACATGCCGGACACGCCGGAAGCACCTGCTGAGCATGCCTGAGCCACCTGCTCGACTCGCAAGAAACACCTGCCGGACACGCCAAAATCACCTGCCGAGTACGCCAGAACCACTTGGCGGACACTCCGGAATCACAGGTCGGGCATGCCGGAACCACCTCTCAGACTTGCCAGAACCATGTTCCGGACACACCGGTACCACCTGCCGAGTATGCCGGAACCACCTGATCCACTCCCGAGGACCACCTGCTGGACATGCCAAAATCACCTGCTGGCTACGCCAGAACCACTCGGCAGACACTCCGGAATAACCTGCCGGGCATGCCGGAACCACCTCTTAGACATGCCAGAAGGACGTGTCGGACACGCCGGAAACACCTACCGGACAGACCGGAACCACCTGCCAGACATCCCGGAACCACTTGCCGAGCACGCCAAAGCCGCCTGCTCGATAGGCCGGAACCACCTGCCAGACAGGCCAAAATCAACAGCTGGCTATGCTAGAACCACCTGGCGGACAGTCCAAAATCACCTGCCTGGCATGCAGGAACCACCTCTCAGACGTAACAGAACCACGTTCCGGACACGCTGGAACCACATCCTGGACAGACTGGAACCACCTGCCGAGCTCACCGGAACCACCTGCTCGACTGGCAGGACAATCGTGCCGGACACGCCAAAAGGAACTGCCGGCTACACCAGAACCACTTAACCGACACTCCAGAATCACCTGCCTGGCATGCCAGAACCACCTCTCAGACGTGCCAGAAGCACGTGCCGGACATGCCAGAACGACCTACGGGACAGACCGGAACCACCTGCCTGACATGCCGGAACCACCTGCCGAGCACGCCAGAGCCACCTGCTCCCCTTGCCGGAACCACCTGCCAGACAGGCCAAAATCAACAGCTGTCTGTGCGAGAACCACCTGGGGGACAGTCCGGAATCACCTGCCAGCCATGGCGGAACCACCTCTCAGACGTACCAGAACCACGTGCCGGACAATCTGGAAACACGTACTGGACAGACTGGAACCACCTGCCGGCCACGCCTGAACCACCTGCCGAGCACGACGGAACCACCTGCCGGACACGCCAAAATCACCTGCGGGCTACTCCACAACCACTCGGAGGACTCTCTGGGATGACCTGCCGGGCATGCTGGAACCACCTCTCAGACGCGCCAGAACCATGTGGCAGAGAGTCCGGAATCACCTGTTGGGCATGTGGAACCACCTCTGAGACGTACCAGAACCACCTGCCGGACAAGCCAAAATCACCTGCCGGCTACGCCAGAACCACTTGGCGGACACTCCGGAATCACCTGCCGGGCATGCCAGCACAACCTCTCAGAAGTGCCAGAAGCACGTGCCGGACAGGCCGGAACCATCTCCCGGACAGACTGGAACCACAGGAAACACTCGCCGGAACCACCTGCTTGACTCACCGGTCCCACCTGCAGGACACACCAAAATCACCTGCCCGCTACACCAGAACCACTTGGGGCACAAGCCGGAATCACGTGAAGGGCATGCCGGCACAACCTCACAGACGTGCCAGAACCTCCTGCCGGACACCTCAGAATCACCTGCCAGACAGACTGCAACCACGTGCCGGACACGCGGGAACCACCGGCTCGACCCGCCGGAACCACTGCCACACATGCAAAATCACCTGCCGGCTACACCAGAACCACTTGGCAAACACTCCGGAATCACCTGCCGGGCATGCCGGAACCACGTGCCAATGACACCAGAAGCACCTGCCGAGCATGCCGGAACCACCTGCTCGACTCGCCAGAACCACCTGCCAGTCATGCAAAAATCACCTGCCGGCTTCGCCACAACCAGTTGGTGAGCACTTCCCCATCACCTGCCGGGCTTGCTGGAACCACCTGCCGGTCATGTCAAAATCACCTGCCAACTACGCCAGAACCACTTGTCGACACTACGGAAACACCTGTCAGGTCGGCCAGAACTACATCTCAGACGTGCCAGAACCTTGTGCGTGTGATGCCGGAACCACACCCCGAACAGACGGAGACCACCTGCCAGACCCGCCTGAACCACCTGGCGAGCACGCCGGAGCCACCTGTTCGACTCACCGGAAGCACCTGCCAGACAGGCCACAATCAACAGCTGGCTATGCGAGAACCATCTGGCGGACAGTCCGGAATCACCTGCCGGGCATGCCGGAACCACCTCTCAGATGTAACGGAACCACAAGCCGGAAACGCTGGAACCACGTCCTGGACAGACTGGAACCACCTGCCGAGCACTCCGGAACCACCTGCTCGACTCGCACGACCCACGTGCTGGACACGCCAAAATGAACTTTCGGCTACACCAGAACCACTTACCCGACACTCCAGAATCACCTGCCTGGCATGCCAGAACCACCTCTCACACGTTCCAGAAGCACGTGCCGGACATGCCGGAACGACCGATCGGACAGAACGGAACCACCTGCCAGACACGCCGGAACCACCTGCTGAACACGCCACAGCCACCTGCTCGACTCGCCGGATCCACCGGCCGGACAGGCCAATATCAACTGCTGGCTATGCCAGAACCACCTGGGGGACAGTCCGGAATCATCTGCCAGACATGGCGAAACCACCTCTCAGACGTACAAGAACCACGTGCCGGACAAGCTGGAAACACTTACTGGACAGACTGGAACCACCTGCTGGCCACGCCTGAACCACATGCCGAGCAAGATGGAACCACCTGCCGGACACGCCAAAATCACCTGCGGGGTACACCAGAACCACTTGGAGAACTCTCCGTGATGACCTGCCGGGCATGCTGGAACCACCTCTCAGACGTACCAGAAGCACGTGGCGGACACCCCAGCACCACCTGCCGGACAGACCGCAACCACCTGCCGGACACGCCGGAACCACCGGCTCGACCCACCGGAACCACCGCCGGACATGCAAAATCACCTGCCGGCTATGCCAGAACCACTTGGCGAACACTGCGGAATCACCTGCCGGGCATGCCGGAACCACCTCTCAGACATGCCAGAACCACGTGCCAATGACCCCGGAAGCACCTGCCGAGCACGCCGGAACCACCTGCTCGACTCGCCAGAACCACCTGCCGGACACGCCAAAATCACCTGCCGGCTACGCCACAACCACTCGGCAGACACTCCGGTATCAGCTGCCGGGTTTGCCGGAACCACCTCTCAGAGGTGCCGGAACCACATGCCGGAGAGACTGGAAGCAACTGCCGAACTCGCCGGAAACACCTGCTGGACATGCCGGAACCACCTGCCTGACAGTCCAAAATCATATGCCGGCTATGCCAAAACCACTTGGTGGACACTCCAGAATCACCTGGAGGGCATGCCGGAACCACGTCATGGACAGACTGCAAACACCTGCCGGACACGCCGGAACCACCTTCTCGACTCGCCAGAACCACCTGCCGGACACGCCAAAATCACCTGCCGGCTACGCCACAACCAGTTGGTGAACACTTCGGAATCACCTGCCGCGCTTGCCGGAACCACCTGCCGGTCACGCCAAAATCACCTGCCGGCTACGCCAGAACCACTCGGCAGAGACTCCAAAACCACCTCCAGGACAGACCGGAAACACCTGCCGGACATGCCGGAACCACCTGCTCGACTCGCCAGAACCACCTGCCGGACACGCCAAAATCACCTGCCGGCTACGCCAGAACCACTCGGCAGAGACTCCGGAACCACCTCCAGGACAGACCGGAATCACCTGCCGCACACGTCGGGACCACCTGCTTGACTCGCCAGAACCACCTGCCGCACACGCCAAAATCACCAGCCGGCTACTCCACAACCACTTGTCGGACACTCCAGAATCACCTGCCGGGCATGTTGCAACCACCTCTCAGAGGTGCCACAACAACATGCTGGAGACTGCGGAAGCACCTGCTGAGAAGGCCGGAAGTTCCTGATCCACTCCACAGAACCACCTGCTGGACACGCCAAAATCACCTGCCGGCTACGCCACAACCAGTTGGTGAACACTTCGGAATCAACTGCCGGGCTTGCTGGAAGCACCTGCCGGTCACGCCAATATCACCTGCCAGCTACGCCAGAACCGCTTGGCGGACACTCCGGAAACACCTGTCGGGCCTGCCAGAACCACATCTCAGACGTGCCAGAACCATGTGCCCGAGATGCTGGAACCACACCCCGAACAGACTGAAACCACCTGCCAGACCCGCCTGAACCACCTGCCGAGCACACTGGAACCACCTGCTCGACTCGCCGGAACCACCTACCTGACACGCAAAAACCACCGGCCGGGTATGCCAGAACCACTTGGTGGTCACTCCGGAATCATCTGCCAGACATGCCAGAAGCAGCTCTCACACACACCAGAACAACCTGCCGGAGACGCCAGAAGCACCTGCTGAGCATGCCTGAGCCACCTGCTCGACTCGCAAGAAACACCTGCCAGACACGCCAAAATCACCTGCCTGCTACACCAGAAGCACTTGGCAGACAAGCCGGAATCACGTGAAGGGCATGCCGTCACAATCTCTCAGACGTGCCAGAACCTCGTGCCGGACACCCCAGAACACCCTGCCGGACAGACCGGAACCACCTGCCGGACACGCCGGAACCACCGGCGCGACTCGCCGGAACCACCCCCGGACATGCAAAATCACCTGCCGGCTACGCCAGAAACACTTGGCGAACACACCGGAATCACCTGCCGGGCATGTCGGAAGCACCTCTCAGACATGTCAGAACCACGTGCCAAGGACACCGGAAGCACCTGCCGAGCACGCCGGAACCACCTGCTCGACTCGCCAGAACCACCTGCCGCACACGCCAAAATCACCTGCCAGGTATGCCAGAACCACTTTGTGGACACTCCGAAATCATCTGCCGGACATGCCAGAACCAGCTCTCAGACACACCAGAACCACATGCCGGACACGCCGGAAGCACCTGCTGAGCATGCCTGAGCCACCTGCTCGACTCGCAAGAAACACCTGCCGGACACGCCAAAATCACCTGCCGAGTACGCCAGAACCACTTGGCGGACACTCCGGAATCACAGGTCGGGCATGCCGGAACCACCTCTCAGACTTGCCAGAACCATGTTCCGGACACGCCGGTACCACCTGCCGAGTATGCCGGAAACACCTGATCCACTCCCAAGGACCACCTGCTGGACACGCCAAAATCACCTGCTGGCTACGCCAGAACCACTCGGCAGACACTCCGGAATAACCTGCCGGGCATGCCGGAACCACCTCTTAGACATGCCAGAAGGACGTGTCGGACACGCCGGAAACACCTACCGGACAGACCGGAACCACCTGCCAGACATCCCGGAACCACCTGCCGAGCACGCCGGAGCCGCCTGCTCGATAGGCCGGAACCACCTGCCAGACAGGCCAAAATCAACAGCTGGCTATGCTAGAACCACCTGGCGGACAGTCCAAAATCACCTGCCTGGCATGCAGGAACCACCTCTCAGACGTAACAGAACCACGTTCCGGACACGCTGGAACCACATCCTGGACAGACTGGAACCACCTGCCGAGCTCGCCGGAACCACCTGCTCAACTGGCAGGACAATCGTGCCAGACACGACAAAAGGAACTGCCGGCTACACCAGAACCACTTAACCGACACTCCAGAATCACCTGCCTGGCATGCCAGAACCACCTCTCAGACGTGCCAGAAGCACGTGCCGGACATGCCGGAACGACCTACGGGACAGACCGGAACCACCTGCCTGACATGCCGGAACCTCCTGCCGAGCACGCCAGAGCCACCTGCTCCCCTTGCCGGAACCACCTGCCAGACAGGCCAAAATCAACAGCTGGCTGCGCGAGAAACACCTGGGGGACAGTCCGGAATCACCTGCCAGCCATGGCGGAACCACCTCTCAGACGTACCAGAACCACGTGCCGGACAATCTGGAAACACATACTGGACAGACTGGAACCACCAGCCGGCCACGCCTGAACCACCTGCCGAGCACGATGGAACCACCTGCCGGACACGCCAAAATCACCTGCGGGCTACTACACAACCAGTTGGAGGACTCTCCGGGATGACCTGCCGGGCATGCTGGAACCACCTCTCAGACGCGCCAGAACCATGTGTCAGAGAGTCCGGGATCACCTGTTGGGCATGTGGAACCACCTCTGAGACGTACCAGAACCACCTGCCGGACACGCCAAAATCACCTGCCGGCTACGCCAGAACCACTTGGCGGACACTCCGGAATCACCTGCCGGGCATGCCAGCACAACCTCTCAGAAGTGCCAGAAGCATCTGCCGGACAGGCCAGAACCATCTCCCTGACAGACTGGAACCACAGGAAACACTCGCCGGAACCACCTGCTTGACTCACCGGTCCCACCTGCAGGACACACCAAAATCACCTGCCCGCTACACCAGAACCACTTGGGGCACAAGCCGGAATCACGTGAAGGGCATGCCGGCACAACCTCACAGACATGCCAGAACCTCCTGCCGGACACCTCAGAACCACCTACCAGACACACTGCAACCACGTGCCGGACACGCGGGAACCACCGGCTCGACCCGCCGGAACCACTGCCACACATGCAAAATCACCTGCCGGCTACACCAGAACCACTTGGCAAACACTCCGGAATCACCTGCCGGGCATGCCGGAACCACCTCTCAGACATGCCAGAACCACGTGCCAATGACACCAGAAGCACCTGCCGAGCATGCCGGAACCACCTGCTCGACTCGCCAGAACCACCCGCCAGTCATGCAAAAATCACCTGCCGGCTTCGCCACAACCAGTTGGTGAACACTTCCCCATCACCTGCCGGGCTTGCTGGAACCACCTGCCGGTCATGTCAAAATCACCTGCCAACTACGCCAGAAGCACTTGTCGACACTGCGGAAACACCTGTCGGGCCGGCCAGAACTACATCTCAGACGTGCCAGAACCTTGTGCGTGTGATGCCGGAACCACACCCTGAACAGACGGAGACCACCTGCCGGACCCGCCTGAACCACCTGCCGAGTATGCCGGAACCACCTCATCCACTCCCGAGGACCACCTGCTGGACATGCCAAAATCACCTGCTGGCTACGCCAGAACCACTCGGCAGACACTCCGGAATAACCTGCCGGGCATGCCGGAACCACCTCTTAGACATGCCAGAAGGACGTGTCGGACACGCCGGAAACACCTACCGGACAGACCGGAACCACCTGCCAGACATCCCGGAACCACTTGCCGAGCACGCCGGAGCCGCCTGCTCGATAGGCCGGAACCACCTGCCAGACAGGCCAAAATCAACAGCTGGCTATGCTAGAACCACCTGGCGGACAGTCCAAAATCACCTGCCTGGCATGCAGGAACCACCTCTCAGACGTAACAGAACCACGTTCCGGACACGCTGGAACCACATCCTGGACAGACTGGAACCACCTGCCGAGCTCACCGGAACCACCTGCTCGACTGGCAGGACAATCGTGCCGGACACGCCAAAAGGAACTGCCGGCTACACCAGAACCACTTAACCGACACTCCAGAATCACCTGCCTGGCATGCCAGAACCACCTCTCAGACGTGCCAGAAGCACGTGCCGGACATGCCGGAACGACCTACGGGACAGACCGGAACCACCTGCCTGACATGCCGGAACCACCTGCCGAGCACGCCAGAGCCACCTGCTCCCCTTGCCGGAACCACCTGCCAGACAGGCCAAAATCAACAGCTGGCTGTGCGAGAACCACCTGGGGGACAGTCCGGAATCACCTGCCAGCCATGGCGGAACCACCTCTCAGACGTACCAGAACCACGTGCCGGACAATCTGGAAACACGGACTGGACAGACTGGAACCAGCTGCCGGCCACGCCTGAACCACCTGCCGAGCACGACGGAACCACCTGCCAGACACGCCAAAATCACCTGCGGGCTACTCCAGAACCACTTGGAGGACTCTCCGGGATGACCTGCCGGGCATGCTGGAACCACCTCTCAGACGTGCCAGAACCATGTGGCAGACAGTCCGGAATCACCTGTTGGGCATGTGGAACCACCTCTGAGACGTACCAGAACCACCTGCCGGACACGCCAAAATCACCTGTCGGCTACGCCAGAACCACTTGGCGGACACTCCGGAATCACCTGCCGGGCATGCCAGCACAAACTCTCAGAAGTGCCAGCAGCACGTGCCGGACTGGCCGGAACCAACTCCCGGACAGACTGGAACCACAGGAAACACTCGCCGGAACCACCTGCTTGACTCACCGGTCCCACCTGCAGGACACACCAAAATCACCTGCCCGCTACAGCAGAACCACTTGGGGCACAAGCCGGAATCACGTGAAGGGCATGCCGGCACAACCTCACAGACGTGCCACAACCTCCTGCCGGACACCTCAGAACCACCTGCCAGACACACTGCAACCACCTGCCGGACACGCGGGAACCACCGGCTCGACCCGCCGGAACCACTGCCAGACATGCAAAATCACCTGCCGGCTACACCAGAAGCACTTGGCAAACACTCCGGAAGCACCTGCCGGGCATGCCTGAACCACCTCTCAGACATGCCAGAACCAAGTGCCAATGACACCAGAAGCACCTGCCGAGCATGCCGGAACCACCTGCTCGACTCGCCAGAACCACCTGCCAGTCATGCAAAAATCACCTGCCGGCTTCGCCACAACCAGTTGGTGAACACTTCTCCATCACCTGCCGGGCTTGCTGGAACCACCTGCCGGTCATGTCAAAATCACCTGCCAACTACGCCAGAACCACTTGTCGACACTGCGGAAACACCTGTCGGGCCGGCCAGAACTACATCTCAGACGTGCCAGAACCTTGTGCGTGTGATTCCGGAACCACACCCCGAACACACGGAAACCACCTGTCAGACCCGCCTGAACCACCTGCCGAGCACGCCGGAGCCACCTGTTCGACTCACCGGAAGCACCTGCCAGACAGGCCAGTATCAACAGCTGGCTATGCGAGAACCATCTGGCGGACAGTCCGGAATCACCTGCCGGGCATGCAGGAACCACCTCTCAGATGTAACGGAACCACGAGCCGGACACGCTGGAACCACGTCCTGGACAGACTGGAACCACCTGCCGAGCACTCCGGAACCACCTGCTCGACTCGCACGACCCACGTGCTGGACACGCCAAAATGAACTTTCGGCTACACCAGAACCACTTACCCGACACTCCAGAATCACCTGCCTGGCATGCCAGAACCACCTCTCAGACGTGCCAGAAGCACGTGCCGGACATGCCGGAACGACCTATCGGACAGAACGTAACCACCTGCCAGACACGCCGGAACCACCTGCTGAACACGCCACAGCCACCTGCTCGACTCGCCGGATCCACCGGCCGGACAGGCCAATATCAACTGCTGGCTATGCCAGAACCACCTGGGGGACAGTCCGGAATCACCTGCCAGCCATGGCGGAACCACCTCTCAGACGTACAAGAACCACGTGCCGGACAATCTGGAAACACGTACTGGACAGACTGGAACCACCTGCCGGCCACGCCTGAACCACCTGCCGAGCACGACGGAACCACCTGCCGGAGACGCCAAAATCACCTGCGGGCTACTCCACAACCACTTGGAGGACTCTCTGGGATGACCTGCCGGGCATGCTGGAACAACCTCTCAGACGCGCCAGAACCATGTGGCAGACAGTCCGGAATCACCTGTTGGGCATGTGGAACCACCTCTGAGACGTACCAGAACCACCTGCCGGACACGCCAAAATCACCTGCCGGCTACGCCAGAACCACTTGGCGGACACTCCGGAATCACCTGCGGGGCATGCCAGCACAACCTCTCAGAAGTGCCAGAAGCACGTGCCGGACAGGCTGGAACCATCTCCCGGACAGACTGGAACCACAGGAAACACTCGCCGGAACCACCTGCTTGACTCACCGGTCCCACCTGCAGGACACACCAAAATCACCTGCCCGCTACACCAGAACCACTTGGGGCACAAGCCGGAATCACGTGAAGGGCATGCCGGCACAACCTCACAGACGTGCCACAACCTCCTGCCGGACACCTGAGAACCACCTGCCAGACAGACTGCAACCACCTGCCGGACACGCGGGAACCACCGGCTCGACCCGCCGGAACCACTGCCACACATGCAAAATCACCTGCCGGCTACACCAGAAGCACTTGGCAAACACTCCGGAATCACCTGCCGGGCATGCCTGAACCACCTCTCAGACATGCCAGAACCACGTGCCAATGACACCAGAAGCACCTGCCGAGCATGCCGGAACCACCTGCTCGACTCGCCAGAACCACCTGCCAGTCATGCAAAAATCACCTGCCGGCTTCGCCACAACCAGTTGGTGAGCACTTCCCCATCACCTGCCGGGCTTGCTGGAACCACCTGCCGGTCATGTCAAAATCACCTGCCAACTACGCCAGAACCACTTGTCGACACTGCGGAAACACCTGTCAGGTCGGCCAGAACTACATCTCAGACGTGCCAGAACCTTGTGCGTGTGATGCCGGAACCACACCCCGAACAGACGGAGACCACCTGCCAGACCCGCCTGAACCACCTGCCGAGCACGCCGGAGCCACCTGTTCGACTCACCGGAAGCACCTGCCAGACAGGCCAAAATCAACAGCTGGCTATGCGAGAACCATCTGGCGGACAGTCCGGAATCACCTGCCGGGCATGCAGGAACCACCTCTCAGATGTAACGGAACCACGAGCCGGACACGCTGGAACCACGTCCTGGACAGACTGGAACCACCTGCCGAGCACTCCGGAACCACCTGCTCGACTCGCACGACCCACGTGCTGGACACGCCAAAATGAACTTTCGGCTACACCAGAACCACTTACCCGACACTCCAGAATCACCTGCCTGGCATGCCAGAACCACCTCTCAGACGTGCCAGAAGCACGTGCCGGACATGCCGGAACGACCTATCGGACAGAACGTAACCACCTGCCAGACACGCCGGAACCACCTGCTGAACACGCCACAGCCACCTGCTCGACTCGCCGGATCCACCGGCCGGACAGGCCAATATCAACTGCTGGCTATGCCAGAACCACCTGGGGGACAGTCCGGAATCACCTGCCAGCCATGGCGGAACCACCTCTCAGACGTACAAGAACCACGTGCCGGACAATCTGGAAACACGTACTGGACAGACTGGAACCACCTGCCGGCCACGCCTGAACCACCTGCCGAGCACGACGGAACCACCTGCCGGAGACGCCAAAATCACCTGCGGGCTACTCCACAACCACTTGGAGGACTCTCTGGGATGACCTGCCGGGCATGCTGGAACAACCTCTCAGACGCGCCAGAACCATGTGGCAGACAGTCCGGAATCACCTGTTGGGCATGTGGAACCACCTCTGAGACGTACCAGAACCACCTGCCGGACACGCCAAAATCACCTGCCGGCTACGCCAGAACCACTTGGCGGACACTCCGGAATCACCTGCGGGGCATGCCAGCACAACCTCTCAGAAGTGCCAGAAGCACGTGCCGGACAGGCTGGAACCATCTCCCGGACAGACTGGAACCACAGGAAACACTCGCCGGAACCACCTGCTTGACTCACCGGTCCCACCTGCAGGACACACCAAAATCACCTGCCCGCTACACCAGAACCACTTGGGGCACAAGCCGGAATCACGTGAAGGGCATGCCGGCACAACCTCACAGACGTGCCACAACCTCCTGCCGGACACCTGAGAACCACCTGCCAGACAGACTGCAACCACCTGCCGGACACGCGGGAACCACCGGCTCGACCCGCCGGAACCACTGCCACACATGCAAAATCACCTGCCGGCTACACCAGAAGCACTTGGCAAACACTCCGGAATCACCTGCCGGGCATGCCTGAACCACCTCTCAGACATGCCAGAACCAAGTGCCAATGACACCAGAAGCACCTGCCGAGCATGCCGGAACCACCTGCTCGACTCGCCAGAACCACCTGCCAGTCATGCAAAAATCACCTGCCGGCTTCGCCACAACCAGTTGGTGAGCACTTCCCCATCACCTGCCGGGCTTGCTGGAACCACCTGCCGGTCATGTCAAAATCACCTGCCAACTACGCCAGAACCACTTGTCGACACTGCGGAAACACCTGTCAGGTCGGCCAGAACTACATCTCAGACGTGCCAGAACCTTGTGCGTGTGATGCCGGAACCACACCCCGAACAGACGGAGACCACCTGCCAGACCCGCCTGAACCACCTGCCGAGCACGCCGGAGCCACCTGTTCGACTCACCGGAAGCACCTGCCAGACAGGCCAAAATCAACAGCTGGCTATGCGAGAACTATCTGGCGGACAGTCCGGAATCACCTGCCGGGCATGCCGGAACCACCTCTCAGATGTAACGGAACCACAAGCCGGACACGCTTGAACCACGTCCTGGACAGACTGGAACCACCTGCCGAGCACTCCGGAACCACCTGCTCGACTCGCACGACCCACGTGCTGGACACGCCAAAATGAACTTTCGGCTACACCAGAACCACTTACCCGACACTCCAGAATCACCTGCCTGGCATGCCAGAACCACCTCTCACACGTTCCAGAAGCACGTGCCGGACATGCCAGAACGACCGATCGGACAGAACGGAACCACCTGCCAGACACGCCGGAACCACCTGCTGAACACGCCACAGCCACCTGCTCGACTCGCCGGATCCACCGGCCGGACAGGCCAATATCAACTGCTGGCTATGCCAGAACCACCTGGGGGACAGTCCGGAATCATCTGCCAGACATGGCGAAACCACCTCTCAGACGTACAAGAACCACGTGCCGGACAAGCTGGAAACACTTACTGGACAGACTGGAACCACCTGCTGGCCACGCCTGAACCACATGCCGAGCAAGATGGAACCACCTGCCGGACACGCCAAAATCACCTGCGGGGTACACCAGAACCACTTGGAGAACTCTCCGTGATGACCTGCCGGGCATGCTGGAACCACCTCTCAGACGTACCAGAAGCACGTGGCGGACACCCCAGCACCACCTGCCGGACAGACCGCAACCACCTGCCGGACACGCCGGAACCACCGGCTCGACCCACCGGAACCACCGCCGGACATGCAAAATCACCTGCCGGCTACGCCAGAACCACTTGGCGAACACTGCAGAATCACCTGCCGGGCATGCCGGAACCACCTCTCAGACATGCCAGAACCACGTGCCAATGACCCCGGAAGCACCTGCCGAGCACGCCGGAACCACCTGCTCGACTCGCCAGAACCACCTGCCGGACACGCCAAAATCACCTGCCGGCTACGCCACAACCACTCGGCAGACACTCCGGTATCAGCTGCCGGGTTTGCCGGAACCACCTCTCAGAGGTGCCGGAACCACATGCCGGAGAGACTGGAAGCAACTGCCGAACTCGCCGGAAACACCTGCTGGACATGCCGGAACCACCTGCCTCACAGTCCAAAATCATATGCCGGCTATGCCAAAACCACTTGGTGGACACTCCAGAATCACCTGGAGGGCATGCCAGAACCACGTCATGGACAGACTGCAAACACCTGCCGGACACGCCGGAACCACCTTCTCGACTCGCCAGAACCACCTGCCGGACACGCCAAAATCACCTGCCGGCTACGCCACAACCAGTTGGTGAACACTTCGGAATCACCTGCCGCGCTTGCCGGAACCACCTGCCGGTCACGCCAAAATCACCTGCCGGCTACGCCAGAACCACTCGGCAGAGACTCCAAAACCACCTCCAGGACAGACCGGAAACACCTGCCGGACACGCCGGAACCACCTGCTCGACTCGCCAGAACCACCTGCCGGACACGCCAAAATCACCTGCCGGCTACGCCAGAACCACTCGGCAGAGACTCCGGAACCACCTCCAGGACAGACCGGAATCACCTGCCGCACACGCCGGGACCACCTGCTTGACTCGCCAGAACCACCTGCCGCACACGCCAAAATCACCAGCCGGCTACTCCACAACCACTTGTCGGACACTCCAGAATCACCTGCCGGGCATGTTGCAACCACCTCTCAGAGGTGCCACAACAACATGCTGGAGACTGCGGAAGCACCTGCTGAGAAGGCCGGAAGTTCCTGATCCACTCCACAGAACCACCTGCTGGACACGCCAAAATCACCTGCCGGCTACGCCACAACCAGTTGGTGAACACTTCGGAATCAACTGCCGGGCTTGCTGGAAGCACCTGCCGGTCACGCCAATATCACCTGCCAGCTACGCCAGAACCGCTTGGCGGACACTCCGGAAACACCTCTCGGGCCTGCCAGAACCACATCTCAGACGTGCCAGAACCATGTGCCCGAGATGCTGGAACCACACCCCGAACAGACTGAAACCACCTGCCAGACCCGCCTGAACCACCTGCCGAGCACACTGGAACCACCTGCTCGACTCGCCGGAACCACCTACCTGACACGCAAAAACCACCGGCCGGGTATGCCAGAACCACTTGGTGGTCACTCCGGAATCATCTGCCAGACATGCCAGAAGCAGCTCTCACACACAACAGAACAACCTGCGGGAGACGCCAGAAGCACCTGCTGAGCATGCCTGAGCCACCTGCTCGACTCGCAAGAAACGCCTGCCAGACGTGCCAAAATCACCTGCCTGCTACACCAGAAGCACTTGGCAGACAAGCCGGAATCACGTGAAGGGCATGCCGTCACAATCTCTCAGACGTGCCAGAACCTCGTGCCGGACACCCCAGAACACCCTGCCGGACAGACCGGAACCACCTGCCGGACACGCCGGAACCACCGGCGCGACTCGCCGGAACCACCCCCGGACATGCAAAATCACCTGCCGGCTACGCCAGAAACACTTGGCGGACACACCGGAATCACCTGCCGGGCATGTCGGAAGCACCTCTCAGACATGTCAGAACCACGTGCCAAGGACACCGGAAGCACCTGCCGAGCACGCCGGAACCACCTGCTCGACTCGCCAGAACCACCTGCCGCACACGCCAAAATCACCTGCCAGGTATGCCAGAACCACTTTGTGGACACTCCGAAATCATCTGCCGGACATGCCAGAACCAGGTCTCAGACACCCCAGAACCACATGCCGGACACGCCGGAAGCACCTGCTGAGCATGCCTGAGCCACCTGCTCGACTCGCAAGAAACACCTGCCGGACACGCCAAAATCACCTGCCGAGTACGCCAGAACCACTTGGCGGACACTCCGGAATCACAGGTCGGGCATGCCGGAACCACCTCTCAGACTTGCCAGAACCATGTTCCGGACACGCCGGTACCACCTGCCGAGTATGCCGGAACCACCTCATCCACTCCCGAGGACCACCTGCTGGACACGCCAAAATCACCTGCTGGCTACGCCAGAACCACTCGGCAGACACTCCGGAATAACCTGCCGGGCATGCCGGAACCACCTCTTAGACATGCCAGAAGGACGTGTCGGACACGCCGGAAACACCTACCGGACAGACCGGAACCACCTGCCAGACATCCCGGAACCACTTGCCGAGCACGCCGGAGCCGCCTGCTCGATAGGCCGGAACCACCTGCCAGACAGGCCAAAATCAACAGCTGGCTATGCTAGAACCACCTGGCGGACAGTCCAAAATCACCTGCCTGGCATGCAGGAACCACCTCTCAGACGTAACAGAACCACGTTCCGGACACGCTGGAACCACATCCTGGACAGACTGGAACCACCTGCCGAGCTCACCGGAACCACCTGCTCGACTGGCAGGACAATCGTGCCGGACACGCCAAAAGGAACTGCCGGCTACACCAGAACCACTTAACCGACACTCCAGAATCACCTGCCTGGCATGCCAGAACCACCTCTCAGACGTGCCAGAAGCACGTGCCGGACATGCCGGAACGACCTACGGGACAGACCGGAACCACCTGCCTGACATGCCGGAACCACCTGCCGAGCACGCCAGAGCCACCTGCTCCCCTTGCCGGAACCACCTGCCAGACAGGCCAAAATGAACAGCTGGCTGTTCGAGAACCACCTGGGGGACAGTCCGGAATCACCTGCCAGCCATGGCGGAACCACCTCTCAGACGTACCAGAACCACGTGCCGGACAATCTGGAAACACGGACTGGACAGACTGGAACCAGCTGCCGGCCACGCCTGAACCACCTGCCGAGCACGACGGAACCACCTGCCAGACACGCCAAAATCACCTGCGGGCTACTCCAGAACCACTTGGAGGACTCTCCGGGATGACCTGCCGGGCATGCTGGAACCACCTCTCAGACGTGCCAGAACCATGTGGCAGACAGTCCGGAATCACCTGTTGGGCATGTGGAACCACCTCAGAGACGTACCAGAACCACCTGCCGGACACGCCAAAATCACCTGTCGGCTACGCCAGAACCACTTGGCGGACACTCCGGAATCACCTGCTGGGCATGCCAGCACAAACTCTCAGAAGTGCCAGAAGCACGTGCCGGACTGGCCGGAACCATCTCCCGGACAGACTGGAACCACAGGAAACACTCGCCGGAACCACCTGCTTGACTCACCGGTCCCACCTGCAGGACACACCAAAATCACCTGCCCGCTACACCAGAACCACTTGGGGCACAAGCCGGAATCACGTGAAGGGCATGCCGGCACAACCTCACAGACGTGCCACAACCTCCTGCCGGACACCTCAGAACCACCTGCCAGACACACTGCAACCACCTGCCGGACACGCGGGAACCACCGGCTCGACCCGCCGGAACCACTGCCAGACATGCAAAATCACCTGCCGGCTACACCAGAAGCACTTGGCAAACACTCCGGAAGCACCTGCCGGGCATGCCGGAACCACCTCTCAGACATGCCAGAACCAAGTGCCAATGACACCAGAAGCACCTGCCGAGCATGCCGGAACCACCTGCTCGACTCGCCAGAACCACCTGCCAGTCATGCAAAAATCACCTGCCGGCTTCGCCACAACCAGTTGGTGAACACTTCTCCATCACCTGCCGGGCTTGCTGGAACCACCTGCCGGTCATGTCAAAATCACCTGCCAACTACGCCAGAACCACTTGTCGACACTGCGGAAACACCTGTCGGGCCGGCCAGAACTACATCTCAGACGTGCCAGAACCTTGTGCGTGTGATGCCGGAACCACACCCCGAACAGATGGAAACCACCTGTCAGACCCGCCTGAACCACCTGCCGAGCACGCCGGAGCCACCTGTTCGACTCACCGGAAGCACCTGCCAGACAGGCCAGTATCAACAGCTGGCTATGCGAGAACCATCTGGCGGACAGTCCGGAATCACCTGCCGGGCATGCAGGAACCACCTCTCAGATGTAACGGAACCACGAGCCGGACACGCTGGAACCACGTCCTGGACAGACTGGAACCACCTGCCGAGCACTCCGGAACCACCTGCTCGACTCGCACGACCCACGTGCTGGACACGCCAAAATGAACTTTCGGCTACACCAGAACCACTTACCCGACACTCCAGAATCACCTGCCTGGCATGCCAGAACCACCTCTCAGACGTGCCAGAAGCACGTGCCGGACATGCCGGAACGACCTATCGGACAGAACGTAACCACCTGCCAGACACGCCGGAACCACCTGCTGAACACGCCACAGCCACCTGCTCGACTCGCCGGATCCACCGGCCGGACAGGCCAATATCAACTGCTGGCTATGCCAGAACCACCTGGGGGACAGTCCGGAATCATCTGCCAGACATGGCGAAACCACCTCTCAGACGTACAAGAACCACGTGCCGGACAAGCTGGAAACACTTACTGGACAGACTGGAACCACCTGCCGGCCACGCCTGAACCACATGCCGAGCACGATGGAACCACCTGCCGGACACGCCAAAATCACCTGCGGGGTACACCAGAACCACTTGGAGAACTCTCCGTGATGACCTGCCGGGCATGCTGGAACCACCTCTCAGACGTACCAGAAGCACGTGGCGGACACCCCAGCACCACCTGCCGGACAGACCGCAACCACCTGCCGGACACGCCGGAACCACCTGCTCGACCCACCGGAACCACCGCCGGACATGCAAAATCACCTGCCGGCTACGCCAGAACCACTTGGCAAACACTGCGGAATCACCTGCCGGGCATGCCGGAACCACCTCTCAGACATGCCAGAACCACGTGCCAATGACCCCGGAAGCACCTGCCAAGCACGCCGGAACCACCTGCTCGACTCGCCAGAACCACCTGCCGGACACGCCAAAATCACCTGCCGGCTACGCCACAACCAGTCGGCAGACACTCCGGTATCAGCTGCCGGGTTTGCCGGAACCACCTCTCAGAGGTGCCGGAACCACATGCCGGAGAGACTGGAAGCAACTGCCGAACTCGCCGGAAACACCTGCTGGACATGCCGGAACCACCTGCCTGACAGTCCAAAATCATATGCCGGCTATGCCAAAACCACTTGGTGGACACTCCAGAATCACCTGGAGGGCATGCCGGAACCACGTCATGGACAGACTGCAAACACCTGCCGGACACGCCGGAACCACCTTCTCGACTCGCCAGAACCACCTGCCGGACACGCCAAAATCACCTGCCGGCTACGCCACAACCAGTTGGTGAACACTTCGGAATCACCTGCCGCGCTTGCCGGAACCACCTGCCGGTCACGCCAAAATCACCTGCCGGCTACGCCAGAACCACTCGGCAGAGACTCCAAAACCACCTCCAGGACAGACCGGAAACACCTGCCGGACACGCCGGAACCACCTGCTCGACTCGCCAGAACCACCTGCCGGACACGCCAAAATCACCTGCCGGCTACGCCAGAACCACTCGGCAGAGACTCCGGAACCACCTCCAGGACAGACCGGAATCACCTGCCGCACACGCCGGGACCACCTGCTTGACTCGCCAGAACCACCTGCCGCACACGCCAAAATCACCAGCCGGCTACTCCACAACCACTTGTCGGACACTCCAGAATCACCTGCCGGGCATGTTGCAACCACCTCTCAGAGGTGCCACAACAACATGCTGGAGACTGCGGAAGCACCTGCTGAGAAGGCCGGAAGTTCCTGATCCACTCCACAGAACCACCTGCTGGACACGCCAAAATCACCTGCCGGCTACGCCACAACTAGTTGGTGAACACTTCGGAATCAACTGCCGGGCTTGCTGGAAGCACCTGCCGGTCACGCCAATATCACCTGCCAGCTACGCCAGAACCGCTTGGCGGACACTCCGGAAACACCTGTCGGGCCTGCCAGAACCACATCTCAGACGTGCCAGAACCATGTGCCCGAGATGCTGGAACCACACCCCGAACAGACTGAAACCACCTGCCAGACCCGCCTGAACCACCTGCCGAGCACACTGGAACCACCTGCTCGACTCGCCGGAACCACCTACCTGACACGCAAAAACCACCGGCCGGGTATGCCAGAACCACTTGGTGGTCACTCCGGAATCATCTGCCAGACATGCCAGAAGCAGCTCTCACACACAACAGAACAACCTGCGGGAGACGCCAGAAGCACCTGCTGAGCATGCCTGAGCCACCTGCTCGACTCGCAAGAAACACCTGCCAGACGTGCCAAAATCACCTGCCTGCTACACCAGAAGCACTTGGCAGACAAGCCGGAATCACGTGAAGGGCATGCCGTCACAATCTCTCAGACGTGCCAGAACCTCGTGCCGGACACCCCAGAACACCCTGCCGGACAGACCGGAACCACCTGCCGGACACGCCGGAACCACCGGCGCGACTCGCCGGAACCACCCCCGGACATGCAAAATCACCTGCCGGCTACGCCAGAAACACTTGGCGGACACACCGGAATCACCTGCCGGGCATGTCGGAAGCACCTCTCAGACATGTCAGAACCACGTGCCAAGGACACCGGAAGCACCTGCCGAGCACGCCGGAACCACCTGCTCGACTCGCCAGAACCACCTGCCGCACATGCCAAAATCACCTGCCAGGTATGCCAGAACCACTTTGTGGACACTCCGAAATCATCTGCCGGACATGCCAGAACCAGGTCTCAGACACCCCAGAACCACATGCCGGACACGCCGGAAGCACCTGCTGAGCATGCCTGAGCCACCTGCTCGACTCGCAAGAAACACCTGCCGGACACGCCAAAATCACCTGCCGAGTACGCCAGAACCACTTGGCGGACACTCCGGAATCACAGGTCGGGCATGCCGGAACCACCTCTCAGACTTGCCAGAACCATGTTCCGGACACGCCGGTACCACCTGCCGAGTATGCCGGAACCACCTCATCCACTCCCGAGGACCACCTGCTGGACACGCCAAAATCACCTGCTGGCTACGCCAGAACCACTCGGCAGACACTCCGGAATAACCTGCCGGGCATGCCGGAACCACCTCTTAGACATGCCAGAAGGACGTGTCGGACACGCCGGAAACACCTACCGGACAGACCGGAACCACCTGCCAGACATCCCGGAACCACTTGCCGAGCACGCCGGAGCCGCCTGCTCGATAGGCCGGAACCACCTGCCAGACAGGCCAAAATCAACAGCTGGCTATGCTAGAACCACCTGGCGGACAGTCCAAAATCACCTGCCTGGCATGCAGGAACCACCTCTCAGACGTAACAGAACCACGTTCCGGACACGCTGGAACCACATCCTGGACAGACTGGAACCACCTGCCGAGCTCACCGGAACCACCTGCTCGACTGGCAGGACAATCGTGCCGGACACGCCAAAAGGAACTGCCGGCTACACCAGAACCACTTAACCGACACTCCAGAATCACCTGCCTGGCATGCCAGAACCACCTCTCAGACGTGCCAGAAGCACGTGCCGGACATGCCGGAACGACCTACGGGACAGACCGGAACCACCTGCCTGACATGCCGGAACCACCTGCCGAGCACGCCAGAGCCACCTGCTCCCCTTGCCGGAACCACCTGCCAGACAGGCCAAAATGAACAGCTGGCTGTTCGAGAACCACCTGGGGGACAGTCCGGAATCACCTGCCAGCCATGGCGGAACCACCTCTCAGACGTACCAGAACCACGTGCCGGACAATCTGGAAACACGGACTGGACAGACTGGAACCAGCTGCCGGCCACGCCTGAACCACCTGCCGAGCACGACGGAACCACCTGCCAGACACGCCAAAATCACCTGCGGGCTACTCCAGAACCACTTGGAGGACTCTCCGGGATGACCTGCCGGGCATGCTGGAACCACCTCTCAGACGTGCCAGAACCATGTGGCAGACAGTCCGGAATCACCTGTTGGGCATGTGGAACCACCTCAGAGACGTACCAGAACCACCTGCCGGACACGCCAAAATCACCTGTCGGCTACGCCAGAACCACTTGGCGGACACTCCGGAATCACCTGCTGGGCATGCCAGCACAAACTCTCAGAAGTGCCAGAAGCACGTGCCGGACTGGCCGGAACCATCTCCCGGACAGACTGGAACCACAGGAAACACTCGCCGGAACCACCTGCTTGACTCACCGGTCCCACCTGCAGGACACACCAAAATCACCTGCCCGCTACACCAGAACCACTTGGGGCACAAGCCGGAATCACGTGAAGGGCATGCCGGCACAACCTCACAGACGTGCCACAACCTCCTGCCGGACACCTCAGAACCACCTGCCAGACACACTGCAACCACCTGCCGGACACGCGGGAACCACCGGCTCGACCCGCCGGAACCACTGCCAGACATGCAAAATCACCTGCCGGCTACACCAGAAGCACTTGGCAAACACTCCGGAAGCACCTGCCGGGCATGCCGGAACCACCTCTCAGACATGCCAGAACCAAGTGCCAATGACACCAGAAGCACCTGCCGAGCATGCCGGAACCACCTGCTCGACTCGCCAGAACCACCTGCCAGTCATGCAAAAATCACCTGCCGGCTTCGCCACAACCAGTTGGTGAACACTTCTCCATCACCTGCCGGGCTTGCTGGAACCACCTGCCGGTCATGTCAAAATCACCTGCCAACTACGCCAGAACCACTTGTCGACACTGCGGAAACACCTGTCGGGCCGGCCAGAACTACATCTCAGACGTGCCAGAACCTTGTGCGTGTGATGCCGGAACCACACCCCGAACAGATGGAAACCACCTGTCAGACCCGCCTGAACCACCTGCCGAGCACGCCGGAGCCACCTGTTCGACTCACCGGAAGCACCTGCCAGACAGGCCAGTATCAACAGCTGGCTATGCGAGAACCATCTGGCGGACAGTCCGGAATCACCTGCCGGGCATGCAGGAACCACCTCTCAGATGTAACGGAACCACGAGCCGGACACGCTGGAACCACGTCCTGGACAGACTGGAACCACCTGCCGAGCACTCCGGAACCACCTGCTCGACTCGCACGACCCACGTGCTGGACACGCCAAAATGAACTTTCGGCTACACCAGAACCACTTACCCGACACTCCAGAATCACCTGCCTGGCATGCCAGAACCACCTCTCAGACGTGCCAGAAGCACGTGCCGGACATGCCGGAACGACCTATCGGACAGAACGTAACCACCTGCCAGACACGCCGGAACCACCTGCTGAACACGCCACAGCCACCTGCTCGACTCGCCGGATCCACCGGCCGGACAGGCCAATATCAACTGCTGGCTATGCCAGAACCACCTGGGGGACAGTCCGGAATCATCTGCCAGACATGGCGAAACCACCTCTCAGACATACAAGAACCACGTGCCGGACAAGCTGGAAACACTTACTGGACAGACTGGAACCACCTGCTGGCCACGCCTGAACCACATGCCGAGCACGATGGAACCACCTGCCGGACACGCCAAAATCACCTGCGGGGTACACCAGAACCACTTGGAGAACTCTCCGTGATGACCTGCCGGGCATGCTGGAACCACCTCTCAGACGTACCAGAAGCACGTGGCGGACACCCCAGCACCACCTGCCGGACAGACCGCAACCACCTGCCGGACACGCCGGAACCACCGGCTCGACCCACCGGAACCACCGCCGGACATGCAAAATCACCTGCCGGCTACGCCAGAACCACTTGGCAAACACTGCGGAATCACCTGCCGGGCATGCCGGAACCACCTCTCAGACATGCCAGAACCACGTGCCAATGACCCCGGAAGCACCTGCCAAGCACGCCGGAACCACCTGCTCGACTCGCCAGAACCACCTGCCGGACACGCCAAAATCACCTGCCGGCTACGCCACAACCAGTCGGCAGACACTCCGGTATCAGCTGCCGGGTTTGCCGGAACCACCTCTCAGAGGTGCCGGAACCACATGCCGGAGAGACTGGAAGCAACTGCCGAACTCGCCGGAAACACCTGCTGGACATGCCGGAACCACCTGCCTGACAGTCCAAAATCATATGCCGGCTATGCCAAAACCACTTGGTGGACACTCCAGAATCACCTGGAGGGCATGCCGGAACCACGTCATGGACAGACTGCAAACACCTGCCGGACACGCCGGAACCACCTTCTCGACTCGCCAGAACCACCTGCCGGACACGCCAAAATCACCTGCCGGCTACGCCACAACCAGTTGGTGAACACTTCGGAATCACCTGCCGCGCTTGCCGGAACCACCTGCCGGTCACGCCAAAATCACCTGCCGGCTACGCCAGAACCACTCGGCAGAGACTCCGGAACCACCTCCAGGACAGACCGGAAACACCTGCCGGACACGCCGGGACCACCTGCTTGACTCGCCAGAACCACCTGCCGCACACGCCAAAATCACCAGCCGGCTACTCCACAACCACTTGTCGGACACTCCAGAATCACCTGCCGGGCATGTTGCAACCACCTCTCAGAGGTGCCACAACAACATGCTGGAGACTGCGGAAGCACCTGCTGAGAAGGCCGGAAGTTCCTGATCCACTCCACAGAACCACCTGCTGGACACGCCAAAATCACCTGCCGGCTACGCCACAACCAGTTGGTGAACACTTCGGAATCAACTGCCGGGCTTGCTGGAAGCACCTGCCGGTCACGCCAATATCACCTGCCAGCTACGCCAGAACCGCTTGGCGGACACTCCGGAAACACCTGTCGGGCCTGCCAGAACCACATCTCAGACGTGCCAGAACCATGTGCCCGAGATGCTGGAACCACACCCCGAACAGACTGAAACCACCTGCCAGACCCGCCTGAACCACCTGCCGAGCACACTGGAACCACCTGCTCGACTCGCCGGAACCACCTACCTGACACGCAAAAACCACCGGCCGGGTATGCCAGAACCACTTGGTGGTCACTCCGGAATCATCTGCCAGACATGCCAGAAGCAGCTCTCACACACACCAGAACAACCTGCCGGAGACGCCAGAAGCACCTGCTGAGCATGCCTGAGCCACCTGCTCGACTCGCAAGAAACACCTGCCAGACGTGCCAAAATCACCTGCCTGCTACACCAGAAGCACTTGGCAGACAAGCCGGAATCACGTGAAGGGCATGCCGTCACAATCTCTCAGACGTGCCAGAACCTCGTGCCGGACACCCCAGAACACCCTGCCGGACAGACCGGAACCACCTGCCGGACACGCCGGAACCACCGGCGCGACTCGCCGGAACCACCCCCGGACATGCAAAATCACCTGCCGGCTACGCCAGAAACACTTGGCGGACACACCGGAATCACCTGCCGGGCATGTCGGAAGCACCTCTCAGACATGTCAGAACCACGTGCCAAGGACACCGGAAGCACCTGCCGAGCACGCCGGAACCACCTGCTCGACTCGCCAGAACCACCTGCCGCACACGCCAAAATCACCTGCCAGGTATGCCAGAACCACTTTGTGGACACTCCGAAATCATCTGCCGGACATGCCAGAACCAGCTCTCAGACACACCAGAACCACATGCCGGACACGCCGGAAGCACCTGCTGAGCATGCCTGAGCCACCTGCTCGACTCGCAAGAAACACCTGCCGGACACGCCAAAATCACCTGCCGAGTACGCCAGAACCACTTGGCGGACACTCCGGAATCACAGGTCGGGCATGCCGGAACCACCTCTCAGACTTGCCAGAACCATGTTCCGGACACGCCGGTACCACCTGCCGAGTATGCCGGAACCACCTGATCCACTCCCGAGGACCACCTGCTGGACATGCCAAAATCACCTGCTGGCTACGCCAGAACCACTCGGCAGACACTCCGGAATAACCTGCCGGGCATGCCGGAACCACCTCTTAGACATGCCAGAAGGACGTGTCGGACACGCCGGAAACACCTACCGGACAGACCGGAACCACCTGCCAGACATCCCGGAACCACTTGCCGAGCACGCAGGAGCCGCCTGCTCGAGAGGCCGGAACCACCTGCCAGACAGGCCAAAATCAACAGCTGGCTATGCTAGAACCACCTGGCGGACAGTCCAAAATCACCTGCCTGGCATGCAGGAACCACCTCTCAGACGTAACAGAACCACGTTCCGGACACGCTGGAACCACATCCTGGACAGACTGGAACCAACTGCCGAGCTCGCCGGAACCACCTGCTCAACTGGCAGGACAATCGTGCTGGACACGCCAAAAGGAAATGCCGGCTACACCAGAACCACTTAACCGACACTCCAGAATCACCTGCCTGGCATGCCAGAACCACCTCTCAGACGTGCCAGAAGCACGTGCCGGACATGCCGGAACGACCTACGGGACAGACCGGAACCACCTGCCTGACATGCCGGAACCACCTGCCGAGCACGCCAGAGCCACCTGCTCCCCTTGCCGGAACCACCTGCCAGACAGGCCAAAATGAACAGCTGGCTGTGCGAGAACCACCTGGGGGACAGTCCGGAATCACCTGCCAGCCATGGCGGAACCACCTCTCAGACGTACCAGAACCACGTGCCGGACAATCTGGAAACACGTACTGGACAGACTGGAACCAGCTGCCGGCCATGCCTGAACCACCTGCCGAGCACGACGGAACCACCTGCCAGACACGCCAACATCACCTGCGGGCTACTCCAGAACCACTTGGAGGACTCTCCGGGATGAACTGCCGGGCAGGCTGGAACCACCTCTCAGACGTGCCAGAACCATGTGGCAGACAGTCCGGAATCACCTGTTGGGCATGTGGAACCACCTCAGAGACGTACCAGAACCACCTGCCGGACACGCCAAAATCACCTGTCGGCTACGCCAGAACCACTTGGCGGACACTCCGGAATCACCTGCCGGGCATGCCAGCACAACCTCTCAGAAGTGCCAGAAGCACGTGACGGACTGGCCGGAACCATCTCCCGGACAGACTGGAACCACAGGAATCACTCGCCGGAACCACCTGCTTGACTCACCGGTCCCACCTGCAGGACACACCAAAATCACCTGCCCGCTACACCAGAACCACTTGGGGCACAAGCCGGAATCACGTGAAGGGCATGCCGGCACAACCTCACAGACGTGCCAGAACCTCCTGCCGGACACCTCAGAACCACCTGCCAGACACACTGCAACCACCTGCAGAAAACACGCGGGAACCACCGGCTCGACCCGCCGGAACCACTGCCAGACATGCAAAATCACCTGCCGGCTACACCAGAACCACTTGGCAAACACTCCGGAATCACCTGCCGGGCATGCCGGAACCACCTCTCAGACATGCCAGAGCCACGTGCCAATGACACCAGAAGCACCTGCCGAGCATGCCGGAACCACCTGCTCGACTCGCCAGAACCCCCTGCCATTCATGCAAAAATCACCTGCCGGCTTCGCCACAACCAGTTGGTGAACACTTCCCCATCACCTGCCGGGCTTGCTGGAACCACCTGCCGGTCATGTTAAAATCACCTGCCAACTACGCCAGAACCACTTGTCGACACTGCAGAAACACCTGTCGGGCCGGCCAGAACTACATCTCAGACGTGCCAGAACCTTGTGCGTGTGATGCCGGAACCACACCCCGATCAGACGGAGACCACCTGCCAGACCCGCCTGAACCACCTGCCGAGCACGCCGGAGCCACCTGTTCGACTCACCGGAAGCACCTGCCAGACAGGCCAAAATCAACAGCTGGCTATGCGAGAACCATCTGGCGGACAGACTGGAACCACCTGCCGGCCACGCCTGAACCACCTGCCGAGCACGATGGAACCACCTGCCGGACACGCCAAAATCACATGCGGGCTACACCAGAACCACTTGGAGAACTCTCCGGGATGACCTGCCGGGCATGCTGGAACCACCTCTCAGACGTACCAGAGGCACGTTGCGGACACCCCAGCACCACCTGCCGGACAGACCGCAACCCCCTGCCGGACAGGCCGGAACCACCGGCTCGACCCGCCGGAACCACCGCCGGACATGCAAAATCACCTGCCGGCTACGCCAGAACCACTTGGCGAACACTCCGGAATCACCTGCCGGGCATGCCGGAACCACCTCTCAGACATGCCAAAATCACGTGCCAATTACCCCGGAAGCACCTGCCGAGCACGCCGGAACCACCTTCTCGACTCGCCAGAACCACCTGCCGGACATGCCAAAATCACCTGCCGGCTACGCCACAACCAGTTGGTGAACACTTCGGAATCACCTGCCGCGCTTGCCGGAACCACCTGCCGGTCACGCCAAAATCACCTGCCGGCTACCCCAGAACCACTCGGCAGAGACTCCGGAACCACCTCCAGGACAGACCGGAATCACCTGTCGCACACGCCGGAACCACCTGCTCGACTCGCCAGAACCACCTGCTGGACACGCCAAAATCACCTGCCGGCTACGCCAGAACCACTCGGCAGAGACTCCGGAACCACCTCCAGGACAGACCGGAATCACCTGCCGGACACGCCGGGACCACCTGCTTGACTCGCCAGAACCACCTGCCGCACACGCCAAAATCACCAGCCGGCTACTCCACAACCACTTGTTGGACACTTCAGAATCACCTGCCGGGCATGTTGGAACCACCTCTCAGAGGTGCCACAACAACATGCTGGAGACTGCGGAAGCACCTTCTGAGAAGGCCGGAAGTTCCTGATCCACTCCACAGAACCACCTGCTGGACATGCCAAAATCACCTGCCGGCTACGCCACAACCAGTTGGTGAACACTTCGGAATCAACTGCCGGGCTTGCTGGAAGCACCTGCCGGTCACGCCAATATCACCTGCCAGCTACGCCAGAACCGCTTGGCGGACACTCCGGAAACACCTCTCGGGCCTGCCAGAACCACATCTCAGACGTGCCAGAACCATGTGCCCGAGATGCCGGAACCACACCCCGAACAGACTGAAACCACCTGCCAGACCCGCCTGAACCACCTGCCGAGCACACTGGAACCACCTGCTCGACTCGCCGGAACCACCTACCTGACACGCAAAAACCACAGGCCGGGTATGCCAGAACCACTTGGTGGTCACTCCGGAATCATCTGCCAGACATGCCAGAAGCAGCTCTCAGACACACCAGAACAACCTGCCGGAGACGCCAGAAGCACCTGCTGAGCATGCCTGAGCCACCTGCTCGACTCGCAAGAAACACCTGCCAGACGTGCCAAAATCTCCTGCCTGCTACACCAGAAGCACTTGGCAGACAAGCCGGAATCACGTGAAGGGCATGCCGTCACAATCTCTCAGACGTGCCAGAACCTCGTGCCGGACACCCCAGAACACCCTGCCGGACAGACCGGAACCACCTGCCGGACACGCCGGAACCACCGGCGCGACTCGCCGGAACCACCCCCGGACATGCAAAATCACCTGCCGGCTACGCCAGAAACACTTGGCGGACACACCGGAATCACCTGCCGGGCATGTCGGAAGCACCTCTCAGACATGTCAGAACCACGTGCCAAGGACACCGGAAGCACCTGCCGAGCACGCCGGAACCACCTGCTCGACTCGCCAGAACCACCTGCCGCACACGCCAAAATCACCTGCCAGGTATGCCAGAACCACTTTGTGGACACTCCGAAATCATCTGCCGGACATGCCAGAACCAGCTCTCAGACACACCAGAACCACATGCCGGACACGCCGGAAGCACCTGCTGAGCATGCCTGAGCCACCTGCTCGACTCGCAAGAAACACCTGCCGGACACGCCAAAATCACCTGCCGAGTACGCCAGAACCACTTGGCGGACACTCCGGAATCACAGGTCGGGCATGCCGGAACCACCTCTCAGACTTGCCAGAACCATGTTCCGGACACACCGGTACCACCTGCCGAGTATGCCGGAACCACCTGATCCACTCCCGAGGACCACCTGCTGGACATGCCAAAATCACCTGCTGGCTACGCCAGAACCACTCGGCAGACACTCCGGAATAAACTGCCGGGCATGCCGGAACCACCTCTTAGACATGCCAGAAGGACGTGTCGGACACGCCGGAAACACCTACCGGACAGACCGGAACCACCTGCCAGACATCCCGGAACCACTTGCCGAGCACGCCAAAGCCGCCTGCTCGATAGGCCGGAACCACCTGCCAGACAGGCCAAAATCAACAGCTGGCTATGCTAGAACCACCTGGCGGACAGTCCAAAATCACCTGCCTGGCATGCAGGAACCACCTCTCAGACGTAACAGAACCACGTTCCGGACACGCTGGAACCACATCCTGGACAGACTGGAACCACCTGCCGAGCTCACCGGAACCACCTGCTCGACTGGCAGGACAATCGTGCCGGACACGCCAAAAGGAACTGCCGGCTACACCAGAACCACTTAACCGACACTCCAGAATCACCTGCCTGGCATGCCAGAACCACCTCTCAGACGTGCCAGAAGCACGTGCCGGACATGCCAGAACGACCTACGGGACAGACCGGAACCACCTGCCTGACATGCCGGAACCACCTGCCGAGCACGCCAGAGCCACCTGCTCCCCTTGCCGGAACCACCTGCCAGACAGGCCAAAATCAACAGCTGTCTGTGCGAGAACCACCTGGGGGACAGTCCGGAATCACCTGCCAGCCATGGCGGAACCACCTCTCAGACGTACCAGAACCACGTGCCGGACAATCTGGAAACACGTACTGGACAGACTGGAACCACCTGCCGGCCACGCCTGAACCACCTGCCGAGCACGACGGAACCACCTGCCGGACACGCCAAAATCACCTGCGGGCTACTCCACAACCACTCGGAGGACTCTCTGGGATGACCTGCCGGGCATGCTGGAACCACCTCTCAGACGCGCCAGAACCATGTGGCAGAGAGTCCGGAATCACCTGTTGGGCATGTGGAACCACCTCTGAGACGTACCAGAACCACCTGCCGGACAAGCCAAAATCACCTGCCGGCTACGCCAGAACCACTTGGCGGACACTCCGGAATCACCTGCCGGGCATGCCAGCACAACCTCTCAGAAGTGCCAGAAGCACGTGCCGGACAGGCCGGAACCATCTCCCGGACAGACTGGAACCACAGGAAACACTCGCCGGAACCACCTGCTTGACTCACCGGTCCCACCTGCAGGACACACCAAAATCACCTGCCCGCTACACCAGAACCACTTGGGGCACAAGCCGGAATCACGTGAAGGGCATGCCGGCACAACCTCACAGACGTGCCAGAACCTCCTGCCGGACACCTCAGAATCACCTGCCAGACAGACTGCAACCACGTGCCGGACACGCGGGAACCACCGGCTCGACCCGCCGGAACCACTGCCACACATGCAAAATCACCTGCCGGCTACACCAGAACCACTTGGCAAACACTCCGGAATCACCTGCCGGGCATGCCGGAACCACGTGCCAATGACACCAGAAGCACCTGCCGAGCATGCCGGAACCACCTGCTCGACTCGCCAGAACCACCTGCCAGTCATGCAAAAATCACCTGCCGGCTTCGCCACAACCAGTTGGTGAACACTTCCCCATCACCTGCCGGGCTTGCTGGAACCACCTGCCGGTCATGTCAAAATCACCTGCCAACTACGCCAGAACCACTTGTCGACACTGCGGAAACACCTGTCGGGCCGGCCAGAACTACATCTCAGACGTGCCAGAACCTTGTGCGTGTGATGCCGGAACCACACCCCGAACAGACGGAGACCACCTGCCAGACCCGCCTGAACCACCTGCCGAGCACGCCGGAGCCACCTGTTCGACTCACCGGAAGCACCTGCCAGACAGGCCAAAATCAACAGCTGGCTATGCGAGAACCATCTGGCGGACAGTCCGGAATCACCTGCCGGGCATGCAGGAACCACCTCTCAGATGTAACGGAACCACGAGCCGGACACGCTGGAACCACGTCCTGGACAGACTGGAACCACCTGCCGAGCACTCCGGAACCACCTGCTCGACTCGCACGACCCACGGGCTGGACACGCCAAAATGAACTTTCGGCTACACCAGAACCACTTACCCGACACTCCAGAATCACCTGCCTGGCATGCCAGAACCACCTCTCACACGTTCCAGAAGCACGTGCCGGACATGCCGGAACGACCTATGAGACAGAATGGAACCACCTGCCAGACACGCCGGAACCACCTGCTGAACACGCCACAGCCACCTGCTCGACTCGCCGGATCCACCGTCCGGACAGGCCAATATCAACTGCTGGCTATGCCAGAACCACCTGGGGGACAGTCCGGAATCACCTGCCAGCCATGGCGAAACCACCTCTCAGACGTACAAGAACCACGTGCCGGACAAGCTGGAAACACTTACTGGACAGACTGGAACCACCTGCCGGCCACGCCTGAACCACCTGCCGAGCATGATGGAACCACCTGCCGGACACGCCAAAATCACCTGCGGGGTACACCAGAACCACTTGGAGAACTCTCCGGGATGACCTGCCGGGCATGCTGGAACCACCTCTCAGACGTACCAGAAGCACGTGGCGGACACCCCAGCACCACCTGCCGGACAGACCGCAACCACCTGCCGGACACGCCGGAACCACCGGCTCGACCCGCCGGAACCACCGCCGGACATGCAAAATCACCTGCCGGCTACGCCAGAACCACTTGGCGAACACTGCGGAATCACCTGCCGGGCATGCCGGAACCACCTCTCAGACATGCCAGAACCACGTGCCAATGACCCCGGAAGCACCTGCCGAGCACGCCGGAACCACCTGCTCGACTCGCCAGAACCACCTGCCGGACACGCCAAAATCACCTGCCGGCTACGCCACAACCACTCGGCAGACACTCCGGTATCAGCTGCCGGGCATGCCGGAACCACCTCTCAGAGGTGCCGGAACCACATGCTGGAGAGACTGGAAGCAACTGCCGAACTCGCCGGAAACACCTGCTGGACATGCCGGAACCACCTGCCTGACAGTCCAAAATCATATGCCGGCTATGCCAAAACCACTTGGTGGACACTCCAGAATCACCTGGAGGGCATGACGGAACCACGTCATGGACAGACTGCAAACACCTGCCGGACACGCCAGAACCACCTTCTCGAGTCGCCAGAACCACCTGCCGGACATGCCAAAATCAGCTGCCGGCTACGCCACAACCAGTTGGTGAACACTTCGGAATCACCTGCCGCGCTTGCCGGAACCACCTGCCGGTCACGCCAAAATCACCTGCCGGCTACGCCAGAACCACTCGGCAGAGACTCCGGAACCACCTCCAGGACAGATCGGAATCACCTGCCGGACACGCCGGGACCATCTGCTTGATTCGATAGAACCACCTGCCGGACAAGCCAAAATCACCAGCCGGCTACTCCACAACCACTTGTCGGACACTCCAGAATCACCTGCCGGGCATGTTGGAACCACCTCTCAGAGGTGCCACAACAACATGCTGGAGACTGCGGAAGCACCTGCTGAGAAGGCCGGAAGTTCCTGATCCACTCCACAGAACCACCTGCTGGACACGCCAAAATCAACTGCCGGCTACGCCACAACCAGTTGGTGAACACTTCGGAATCAACTGCCGGGCTTGCTGGAAGCACCTGCCGGTCACGCCAATATCACCTGCCAGCTACGCCAGAACCGCTTGGCGGACACTCCGGAAACACCTGTCGGGCCTGCCAGAACCACATCTCAGACGTGCCAGAACCATGTGCCCGAGATGCCGGAACCACACCCCGAACAGACTGAAACCACCTGCCAGACCCGCCTGAACCACCTGCCGAGCACACTGGAACCACCTGCTCGACTCGCCGGAACCACCTACCTGACACGCAAAAACCACCGGCCGGGTATGCCAGAACCACTTGGTGGTCACTCCGGAATCATCTGCCAGACATGCCAGAAGCAGCTCTCAGACACACCAGAACAACCTGCCGGAGACGCCAGAAGCACCTGCTGAGCATGCCTGAGCCACCTGCTCGACTCGCAAGAAACACCTGCCAGACGTGCCAAAATCACCTGCCTGCTACACCAGAAGCACTTGGCAGACAAGCCGGAATCACGTGAAGGGCATGCCGTCACAATCTCTCAGAAGTGCCAGAACCTCATGCCGGACACTCCAGAACACCCTGCCGGACAGACCGGAACCACCTGCCGGACACGCCGGAACCACCGGCGCGACTCGCCGGAACCACCCCCGGACATGCAAAATCACCTGCCGGCTACGCCAGAAACACTTGGCGAACACACCGGAACCACCTGCCGGGCATGTCGGAAGCACCTCTCAGACATGTCAGAACCACGTGCCAAGGACACCGGAAGCACCTGCCGAGCACGCCGGAACCACCTGCTCGACTCGCCAGAACCACCTGCCGCACACGCCAAAATCACCTGCCAGGTATGCCAGAACCACTTTGTGGACACTCCGAAATCATCTGCCGGACATGCCAGAACCAGCTCTCAGACACACCAGAACCACATGCCGGACACGCCGGAAGCACCTGCTGAGCATGCCTGAGCCACCTGCTCGACTCGCAAGAAACACCTGCCGGACACGCCAAAATCACCTGCCGAGTACGCCAGAACCACTTGGCGGACACTCCGGAATCACAGGTCGGGCATGCCGGAACCACCTCTCAGACTTGCCAGAACCATGTTCCGGACATGCCGGTACCACCTGCCGAGTATGCCGGAACCACCTGATCCACTCCCGAGGACCACCTGCTGGACATGCCAAAATCAGCTGCTGGCTACGCCAGAACCACTCGGCAGACACTCCGGAATAACCTGCCGGGCATGCCGGAACCACATCTTAGACATGCCAGAATGATGTGTCGGACACGCCGGAAACACCTACCGGACAGACCGGAACCACCTGCCAGACATCCCGGAACCACTTGCCGAGCACGCAGGAGCCGCCTGCTCGATAGGCCGGAACCACCTGCCAGACAGGCCAAAATCAACAGCTGGCCATGCTAGAACCACCTGGCGGACAGTCCAAAATCACCTGCCTGGCATGCAGGAACCACCTCTCAGACGTAACAGAACCACGTTCCGGACACGCTGGAACCACATCCTGGACAGACTGGAACCACCTGCCGAGCTCACCGGAACCACCTGCTCGACTGGCAGGACAATCGTGCCGGACACGCCAAAAGGAACTGCCGGCTACACCAGAACCACTTAACCGACACTCCAGAATCACCTGCCCGGCATGCCAGAACCACCTCTCAGACGTGCCAGAAGCATGTGCCGGACATGCCGGAACGACCTACGGGACAGACCAGAACCACCTGCCTGACATGCCGGAACCACCTGCCGAGCACGCCAGAGCCACCTGCTCCCCTTGCCGGAACCACCTGCCAGACAGGCCAAAATCAACAGCTGTCTGTGCGAGAACCACCTGGGGGACAGTCCGGAATCACCTGCCAGCCATGGCGGAACCACCTCTCAGACGTACCAGAACCACGTGCCGGACAATCTGGAAACACGTACTGGACAGACTGGAACCACCTGCCGGCCACGCCTGAACCACCTGCCGAGCACGACGGAACCACCTGCCGGACACGCCAAAATCACCTGCGGGCTACTCCACAACCACTCGGAGGACTCTCTGGGATGACCTGCCGGGCATGCTGGAACCACCTCTCAGACGCGCCAGAACCATGTGGCAGAGAGTCCGGAATCACCTGTTGGGCATGTGGAACCACCTCTGAGACGCACCAGAACCACCTGCCGGACAAGCCAAAATCACCTGCCGGCTACGCCAGAACCACTTGGCGGACACTCCGGAATCACCTGCCGGGCATGCCAGCACAACCTCTCAGAAGTGCCAGAAGCACGTGCCGGACAGGCCGGAACCATCTCCCGGACAGACTGGAACCACAGGAAACACTCGCCGGAACCACCTGCTTGACTCACCGGTCCCACCTGCAGGACACACCAAAATCACCTGCCCGCTACACCAGAACCACTTGGGGCACAAGCCGGAATCACGTGAAGGGCATGCCGGCACAACCTCACAGACGTGCCAGAACCTCCTGCCGGACACCTCAGAATCACCTGCCAGACAGACTGCAACAACCTGCCGGACACGCGGGAACCACCGGCTCGACCCGCCGGAACCACTGCCACACATGCAAAATCACCTGCCGGCTACACCAGAACCACTTGGCAAACACTCCGGAATCACCTGCCGGGCATGCCGGAACCACGTGCCAATGACACCAGAAGCACCTGCCGAGCATGCCGGAACCACCTGCTCGACTCGCCAGAACCACCTGCCAGTCATGCAAAAATCACCTGCCGGCTTCGCCACAACCAGTTGGTGAACACTTCCCCATCACCTGCCGGGCTTGCTGGAACCACCTGCCGGTCATGTCAAAATCACCTGCCAACTACGCCAGAACCACTTGTCGACACTGCGGAAACACCTGTCGGGCCGGCCAGAACTACATCTCAGACGTGCCAGAACCTTGTGCGTGTGATGCCGGAACCACACCCCGAACAGACGGAGACCACCTGCCAGACCCGTCTGAACCACCTGCCGAGCACGCCGGAGCCACCTGTTCGACTCACCAGAAGCACCTGCCAGACAGGCCAAAATCAACAGCTGGCTATGCGAGAACCATCTGGCGGACAGTCCGGAATCACCTGCCGGGCATGCAGGAACCACCTCTCAGATGTAACGGAACCACGAGCCGGACACGCTGGAACCACGTCCTGGACAGACTGGAACCACCTGCCGAGCACTCCGGACCACCTGCTCGACTCGCACGACCCACGGGCTGGACACGCCAAAATGAACTTTCGGCTACACCAGAACCACTTACCCGACACTCCAGAATCACCTGCCTGGCATGCCAGAACCACCTCTCACACGTTCCAGAAGCATGTGCCGGACATGCCGGAACGACCTATGAGACAGAATGGAACCACCTGCCAGACACGCCGGAACCACCTGCTGAACACGCCACAGCCACCTGCTCGACTCGCCGGATCCACCGTCCGGACAGGCCAATATCAACTGCTGGCTATGCCAGAACCACCTGGGGGACAGTCCGGAATCACCTGCCAGCCATGGCGAAACCACCTCTCAGACGTACAAGAACCACGTGCCGGACAAGCTGGAAACACTTACTGGACAGACTGGAACCACCTGCCGGCCACGCCTGAACCACCTGCCGAGCACGATGGAACCACCTGCCGGACACGCCAAAATCACCTGCGGGGTACACCAGAACCACTTGGAGAACTCTCCGGGATGACCTGCCGGGCATGCTGGAACCACCTCTCAGACGTACCAGAAGCACGTGGCGGACACCCCAGCACCACCTGCCGGACAGACCGCAACCACCTGCCGGACACGCCGGAACCACCGGCTCGACCCGCCGGAACCACCGCCGGACATGCAAAATCACCTGCCGGCTACGCCAGAACCACTTGGCGAACACTGCGGAATCACCTGCCGGGCATGCCGGAACCACCTCTCAGACATGCCAGAACCACGTGCCAATGACCCCGGAAGCACCTGCCGAGCACGCCGGAACCACCTGCTCGACTCGCCAGAACCACCTGCCGGACACGCCAAAATCACCTGCCGGCTACGCCACAACCACTCGGCAGACACTCCGGTATCAGCTGCCGGGCATGCCGGAACCACCTCTCAGAGGTTCCGGAACCACATGCCGGAGAGACTGGAAGCAACTGCCGAACTCCCCGGAAACAACTCCTGGACATGCTGGAACCACCTGCCTGACAGTCCAAAATCATATGCCGACTATGCCAAAACCACTTGGTGGACACTCCAGAATCACCTGGAGGGCATGCCGGAACCACGTCATGGACAGACTGCAAACACCTGCCGGACACGCCAGAACCACCTTCTCGACTCGCCAGAACCACCTGCCGGACACGCCAAAATCACCTGCCGCCTACGCCACAACCAGTTGGTGAACACTTCGGAATCACCTGCCGCGCTTGCCGGAACCACCTGCCGGTCACGCCAAAATCACCTGCCGGCTACGCCAGAACCACTCGGCAGAGACTCCGGAACCACCTCCAGGACAGACCGGAATCACCTGCCGGACACGCCGGAACCACCTGCTCGACTCGCCAGAACCACCTGCCGGACACGCCAAAATCACCTGCCGGCTACGCCAGAACCACTCGGCAGAGACTCCGGAACCACCTCCAGGACAGACCGGAATCACCTGCCGGACACGCCGGGACCACCTGCTTGACTCGCCAGAACCACCTGCCGCACACGCCAAAATCACCAGCCGGCTACTCCACAACCACTTGTCGGACACTCCAGAATCACCTGCCGGGCATGTTGGAACCACCTCTCAGAGGTGCCACAACAACATGCTGGAGACTGCGGAAGCACCTGCTGAGAAGGCCGGAAGTTCCTGATCCACTCCACAGAACCACCTGCTGGACACGCCAAAATCACCTGCCGGCTACGCCACAACCAGTTGGTGAACACTTCGGAATCAACTGCCGGGCTTGCTGGAAGCACCTGCCGGTCACGCCAATATCACCTGCCAGCTACGCCAGAACCGCTTGGCGGACACTCCGGAAACACCTGTCGGGCCTGCCAGAACCACATCTCAGACGTGCCAGAACCATGTGCCCGAGATGCCGGAACCACACCCCGAAAAGACTGAAACCACCTGCCAGACCCGCCTGAACCACCTGCCGAGCACACTGGAACCACCTGCTCGACTCGCCGGAACCACCTACCTGACACGCAAAAACCACCGGCCGGGTATGCCAGAACCACTTGGTGGTCACTCCGGAATCATCTGCCAGACATGCCAGAAGCAGCTCTCAGACACACCAGAACAACCTGCCGGAGACGCCAGAAGCACCTGCTGAGCATGCCTGAGCCACCTGCTCGACTCGCAAGAAACACCTGCCAGACGTGCCAAAATCACCTGCCTGCTACAACAGAAGCACTTGGCAGACAAGCCGGAATCACGTGAAGGGCATGCCGTCACAATCACTCAGACGTGCCAGAACCTCGTGCCGGACACCCCAGAACACCCTGCCGGACAGACCGGAACCACCTGCCGGACACGCCGGAACCACTGGCGCGAGTCGCCGGAACCACCCCCGGACATGCAAAATCACCTGCCGGCTACGCCAGAAACACTTGGCGAACACACCGGAATCACCTGCCGGGCATGTCGGAAGCACCTCTCAGACATGTCAGAACCACGTGCCAAGGACACCGGAAGCACCTGCCGAGCACGCCGGAACCACCTGCTCGACTCGCCAGAACCACCTGCCGCACACGCCAAAATCACCTGCCAGGTATGCCAGAACCACTTTGTGGACACTGCGAAAGCATCTGCCGGACATGCCAGAACCAGCTCTCAGACACACCAGAACCACATGCCGGACACGCCGGAAGCATCTGCTGAGCATGCCTGAGCCACCTGCTCGACTCGCAAGAAACACCTGCCGGACACGCCAAAATCACCTGCCGAGTACGCCAGAACCACTTGGCGGACACTCCGGAATCACAGGTCGGGCATGCAGGAACCACCTCTCAGACTTGCCAGAACCATGTTCCGGACACGCCGGTACCACCTGCCGAGTATGCCGGAACCACCTGATCCACTCCCGAGGACCACCTGCTGGACATGCCAAAATCACCTGCTGGCTACGCCAGAACCACTCGGAAGACACTCCGGAATAACCTGCCGGGCATGCCAGAACCACCTCTTAGACATGCCAGAAGGACGTGTCGGACACGCCGGAAACACCTACCGGACAGACCGGAACCACCTGCCAGACATCCCGGAACCACTTGCCGAGCACGCAGGAGCCGCCTGCTCGATAGGCCGGAACCACCTGCCAGACAGGCCAAAATCAACAGCTGGCTATGCTAGAACCACCTGGCGGACAGTCCAAAATCACCTGCCTGGCATGCAGGAACCACCTCTCAGACGTAACAGAACCACGTTCCGGACACGCTGGAACCACATCCTGGACAGACTGGAACCACCTGCCGAGCTCACCGGAACCACCTGCTCGACTGGCAGGACAATTGTGCCAGACACGCCAAAAGGAACTGCCGGCTACACCAGAACCACTTAACCGACACTCCAGAATCACCTGCCCGGCATGCCAGAACCACCTCTCAGACGTGCCAGAAGCATGTGCCGGACATGCCGGAACGACCTACGGGACAGACCGGAACCACCTGCCTGACATGCCGGAACCACCTGCCGAGCACGCCAGAGCCACCTGCTCCCCTTGCCGGAACCACCTGCCAGACAGGCCAAAATCAACAGCTGTCTGTGCGAGAACCACCTGGGGGACAGTCCGGAATCACCTGCCAGCCATGGCGGAACCACCTCTCAGACGTACCAGAACCACGTGCCGGACAATCTGGAAACACGTACTGGACAGACTGGAACCAGCTGACGGCCACGCCTGAACCACCTGCCGAGCACGACGGAACCACCTGCCGGACACGCCAAAATCACCTGCGGGCTACTCCACAACCACTCGGAGGACTCTCTGGGATGACCTGCCGGGCATGCTGGAACCACCTCTCAGACGCGCCAGAACCATGTGGCAGAGAGTCCGGAATCACCTGTAGGGCATGTGGAACCACCTCTGAGACGTACCAGAACCACCTGCCGGACACGCCAAAATCACCTGCCGGCTACGCCAGAACCACTTGGCGGACACTCCGGAATCACCTGCCGGGCATGCCAGCACAACCTCTCAGAAGTGCCAGAAGCACGTGCCGGACAGGCCGGAACCATCTCCCGGACAGACTGGAACCACAGGAAACACTCGCCGGAACCACCTGCTTGACTCACCGGTCCCACCTGCAGGACACACCAAAATCACCTGCCCGCTACACCAGAACCACTTGGGGCACAAGCCGGAATCACGTGAAGGGCATGCCGGCACAACCTCACAGACGTGCCAGAACCTCCTGCCGGACACCTCAGAACCACCTGCCAGACAGACTGCAACCACCTGCCGGACACGCGGGAACCACCGGCTCGACCCGCCGGAACCACTGCCACACATGCAAAATCACCTGCCGGCTACACCAGAACCACTTGGCAAACACTCCGGAATCACCTGCCGGGCATGCCGGAACCACGTGCCAATGACACCAGAAGCACCTGCCGAGCATGCCGGAACCACCTGCTCGACTCGCCAGAACCACCTGCCAGTCATGCAAAAATCACCTGCCGGCTTCGCCACAACCAGTTGGTGAACACTTCCCCATCACCTGCCGGGCTTGCTGGAACCTCCTGCCGGTCATGTCAAAATCACCTGCCAGCTACGCCAGAACCACTTGTCGACACTGCGGAAACACCTGTCGGGCCGGCCAGAACTACATCTCAGACGTGCCAGAACCATGTGCGTGTGATGCCGGAACCACACCCCGAACAGACGGAGACCACCTGCCAGACCCGCCTGAACCACCTGCCGAGCACGCCGGAGCCACCTGTTCGACTCACCGGAAGCACCTGCCAGACAGGCCAAAATCAACAGCTGGCTATGCGAGAACCATCTGGCGGACAGTCCGGAATCACCTGCCGGGCATGCAGGAACCACCTCTCAGATGTAACGGAACCACGAGCCGGACACGCTGGAACCACGTCCTGGACAGACTGGAACCACCTGCCGAGCACTCCGGAACCACCTGCTCGACTCGCACGACCCACGTGCTGGACACGCCAAAATGAACTTTCGGCTACACCAGAACCACTTACCCGACACTCCAGAATCACCTGCCTGGCATGCCAGAACCACCTCTCACACGTTCCAGAAGCACATGCCGGACATGCCGGAACGACCTATCGGACAGAACGGAACCACCTGCCAGACACGCCGGAACCACCTGCTGAACACGCCACAGCCACCTGCTCGACTCGCCGGATCCACCGTCCGGACAGGCCAATATCAACTGCTGGCTATGCCAGAACCACCTGGGGGACAGTCCGGAATCACCTGCCAGCCATGGCGAAACCACCTCTCACACGTACAAGAACCACGTGCCGGACAAGCTGGAAACACTTACTGGACAGGCTGGAACCACCTGCCGGCCACGCCTGAACCACCTGGCAAGCACGATGGAACCACCTGCCGGACACGCCAAAATCACCTGCGGGGTACACCAGAACCACTTGGAGAACACTCCGGGTTGACCTGCCGGGCATGCTGGAACCACCTCTCAGACGTACCAGAAGCACGTGGCGGACACCCCAGCACCACCTGCCGGACAGACCGCAACCACCTGCCGGACACGCCGGAACCACCGGCTCGACCCGCCGGAAACACCGCCGGACATGCAAAATCACCTGCCGGCTACGCCAGAACCACTTGGCGAACACTGCGGAATCAACTGCCGGGCATGCCGGAACCACCTCTCAGACATGCCAGAACCACGTGCCAATGACCCCGGAAGCACCTGCCGAGCACGCCGGAACCACCTGCTCGACTCGCCAGAACCACCTGCCGGACACGCCAAAATCACCTGCCGGCTACGCCACAACCACTCGGCAGACACTCCGGTATCAGCTGCCGGGCATGCCGGAACCACCTCTCAGAGGTGCCGGAACCACATGCCGGAGAGACTGGAAGCAACTGCCGAACTCGCCGGAAACACCTGCTGGACATGCCGGAACCACCTGCCTGACAGTCCAAAATCATATGCCGACTATGCCAAAACCACTTGGTGGACACTCCAGAATCACCTGGAGGGCATGCCGGAACCACGTCATGGACAGACTGCAAACACCTGCCGGACACGCCAGAACCACCTTCTCGACTCGCCAGAACCACCTGCCGGACACGCCAAAATCACCTGCCGGCTACGCCACAACCAGTTGGTGAACACTTCGGAATCAACTGCCGGGCTTGCTGGAAGCACCTGCCGGTCACGCCAAAATCACCTGCCGGCTACGCCAGAACCACTCGGCAGAGACTCCGGAACCACCTCCAGGACAGACCGGAATCACCTGCCGGACACGCCGGAACCACCTGCTCGACTCGCCAGAACCACCTGCCGGACACGCCAAAATCACCTGCCGGCTACGCCAGAACCACTCGGCAGAGACTCCGGAACCACCTCCAGGACAGACCGGAATCACCTGCCGGACACGCCGGGACCACCTGCTTGACTCGCCAGAACCACCTGCCGCACACGCCAAAATCACCAGCCGGCTACTCCACAACCACTTGTCGGACACTCCAGAATCACCTGCCGGGCATGTTGGAACCACCTCTCAGAGGTGCCACAACAACATGCTGGAGACTGCGGAAGCACCTGCTGAGAAGGCCGGAAGTTCCTGATCCACTCCACAGAACCACCTGCTGGACACGCCAAAATCAACTGCCGGCTACGCCACAACCAGTTGGTGAACACTTCGGAATCAACTGCCGGGCTTGCTGGAAGCACCTGCCGGTCACGCCAATATCACCTGCCAGCTACGCCAGAACCGCTTGGCGGACACTCCGGAAACACCTGTCGGGCCTGCCAGAACCACATCTCAGACGTGCCAGAACCATGTGCCCGAGATGCCGGAACCACACCCCGAACAGACTGAAACCACCTGCCAGACCCGCCTGAACCACCTGCCGAGCACACTGGAACCACCTGCTCGACTCGCCGGAACCACCTACCTGACACGCAAAAACCACCGGCCGGGTATGCCAGAACCACTTGGTGGTCACTCCGGAATCATCTGCCAGACATGCCAGAAGCAGCTCTCAGACACACCAGAACAACCTGCCGGAGACGCCAGAAGCACCTGCTGAGCATGCCTGAGCCACCTGCTCGACTCGCAAGAAACACCTGCCAGACGTGCCAAAATCACCTGCCTGCTACAACAGAAGCACTTGGCAGACAAGCCGGAATCACGTGAAGGGCATGCCGTCACAATCTCTCAGACGTGCCAGAACCTCATGCCGGACACTCCAGAACACCCTGCCGGACAGACCGGAACCACCTGCCGGACACGCCGGAACCACCGGCGCGACTCGCCGGAACCACCCCCGGACATGCAAAATCACCTGCCGGCTACGCCAGAAACACTTGGCGAACACACCGGAATCACCTGCCGGGCATGTCGGAAGCACCTCTCAGACATGTCAGAACCACGTGCCAAGGACACCGGAAGCACCTGCCGAGCACGCCGGAACCACCTGCTCGACTCGCCAGAACCACCTGCCGCACACGCCAAAATCACCTGCCAGGTATGCCAGAACCACTTTGTGGACACTCCGAAATCATCTGCCGGACATGCCAGAACCACCTCTCAGACACACCAGAACCACATGCCGGACACGCCGGAAGCACCTGCTGAGCATGCCTGAGCCACCTGCTCGACTCGCAAGAAACACCTGCCGGACACGCCAAAATCACCTGCCGAGTACGCCAGAACCACTTGGCGGACACTCCGGAATCACAGGTCGGGCATGCCGGAACCACCTCTCAGACTTGCCAGAACCATGTTCCGGACATGCCGGTACCACCTGCCGAGTATGCCGGAACCACCTGATCCACTCCCGAGGACCACCTGCTGGACATGCCAAAATCAGCTGCTGGCTACGCCAGAACCACTCGGCAGACACTCCGGAATAACCTGCCGGGCATGCCGGAACCACATCTTAGACATGCCAGAATGATGTGTCGGACACGCCGGAAACACCTACCGGACAGACCGGAACCACCTGCCAGACATCCCGGAACCACTTGCCGAGCACGCAGGAGCCGCCTGCTCGATAGGCCGGAACCACCTGCCAGACAGGCCAAAATCAACAGCTGGCCATGCTAGAACCACCTGGCGGACAGTCCAAAATCACCTGCCTGGCATGCAGGAACCACCTCTCAGACGTAACAGAACCACGTTCCGGACACGCTGGAACCACATCCTGGACAGACTGGAACCACCTGCCGAGCTCACCGGAACCACCTGCTCGACTGGCAGGACAATCGTGCCGGACACGCCAAAAGGAACTGCCGGCTACACCAGAACCACTTAACCGACACTCCAGAATCACCTGCCCGGCATGCCAGAACCACCTCTCAGACGTGCCAGAAGCATGTGCCGGACATGCCGGAACGACCTACGGGACAGACCGGAACCACCTGCCTGACATGCCGGAACCACCTGCCGAGCACGCCAGAGCCACCTGCTCCCCTTGCCGGAACCACCTGCCAGACAGGCCAAAATCAACAGCTGTCTGTGCGAGAACCACCTGGGGGACAGTCCGGAATCACCTGCCAGCCATGGCGGAACCACCTCTCAGACGTACCAGAACCACGTGCCGGACAATCTGGAAACACGTACTGGACAGACTGGAACCAGCTGACGGCCACGCCTGAACCACCTGCCGAGCACGACGGAACCACCTGCCGGACACGCCAAAATCACCTGCGGGCTACTCCACAACCACTCGGAGGACTCTCTGGGATGACCTGCCGGGCATGCTGGAACCACCTCTCAGACGCGCCAGAACCATGTGGCAGAGAGTCCGGAATCACCTGTAGGGCATGTGGAACCACCTCTGAGACGTACCAGAACCACCTGCCGGACACGCCAAAATCACCTGCCGGCTACGCCAGAACCACTTGGCGGACACTCCGGAATCACCTGCCGGGCATGCCAGCACAACCTCTCAGAAGTGCCAGAAGCACGTGCCGGACAGGCCGGAACCATCTCCCGGACAGACTGGAACCACAGGAAACACTCGCCGGAACCACCTGCTTGACTCACCGGTCCCACCTGCAGGACACACCAAAATCACCTGCCCGCTACACCAGAACCACTTGGGGCACAAGCCGGAATCACGTGAAGGGCATGCCGGCACAACCTCACAGACGTGCCAGAACCTCCTGCCGGACACCTCAGAACCACCTGCCAGACAGACTGCAACCACCTGCCGGACACGCGGGAACCACCGGCTCGACCCGCCGGAACCACTGCCACACATGCAAAATCACCTGCCGGCTACACCAGAACCACTTGGCAAACACTCCGGAATCACCTGCCGGGCATGCCGGAACCACGTGCCAATGACACCAGAAGCACCTGCCGAGCATGCCGGAACCACCTGCTCGACTCGCCAGAACCACCTGCCAGTCATGCAAAAATCACCTGCCGGCTTCGCCACAACCAGTTGGTGAACACTTCCCCATCACCTGCCGGGCTTGCTGGAACCTCCTGCCGGTCATGTCAAAATCACCTGCCAGCTACGCCAGAACCACTTGTCGACACTGCGGAAACACCTGTCGGGCCGGCCAGAACTACATCTCAGACGTGCCAGAACCATGTGCGTGTGATGCCGGAACCACACCCCGAACAGACGGAGACCACCTGCCAGACCCGCCTGAACCACCTGCCGAGCACGCCGGAGCCACCTGTTCGACTCACCGGAAGCACCTGCCAGACAGGCCAAAATCAACAGCTGGCTATGCGAGAACCATCTGGCGGACAGTCCGGAATCACCTGCCGGGCATGCAGGAACCACCTCTCAGATGTAACGGAACCACGAGCCGGACACGCTGGAACCACGTCCTGGACAGACTGGAACCACCTGCCGAGCACTCCGGAACCACCTGCTCGACTCGCACGACCCACGTGCTGGACACGCCAAAATGAACTTTCGGCTACACCAGAACCACTTACCCGACACTCCAGAATCACCTGCCTGGCATGCCAGAACCACCTCTCACACGTTCCAGAAGCACATGCCGGACATGCCGGAACGACCTATCGGACAGAACGGAACCACCTGCCAGACACGCCGGAACCACCTGCTGAACACGCCACAGCCACCTGCTCGACTCGCCGGATCCACCGTCCGGACAGGCCAATATCAACTGCTGGCTATGCCAGAACCACCTGGGGGACAGTCCGGAATCACCTGCCAGCCATGGCGAAACCACCTCTCACACGTACAAGAACCACGTGCCGGACAAGCTGGAAACACTTACTGGACAGGCTGGAACCACCTGCCGGCCACGCCTGAACCACCTGGCAAGCACGATGGAACCACCTGCCGGACACGCCAAAATCACCTGCGGGGTACACCAGAACCACTTGGAGAACACTCCGGGTTGACCTGCCGGGCATGCTGGAACCACCTCTCAGACGTACCAGAAGCACGTGGCGGACACCCCAGCACCACCTGCCGGACAGACCGCAACCACCTGCCGGACACGCCGGAACCACCGGCTCGACCCGCCGGAAACACCGCCGGACATGCAAAATCACCTGCCGGCTACGCCAGAACCACTTGGCGAACACTGCGGAATCAACTGCCGGGCATGCCGGAACCACCTCTCAGACATGCCAGAACCACGTGCCAATGACCCCGGAAGCACCTGCCGAGCACGCCGGAACCACCTGCTCGACTCGCCAGAACCACCTGCCGGACACGCCAAAATCACCTGCCGGCTACGCCACAACCACTCGGCAGACACTCCGGTATCAGCTGCCGGGCATGCCGGAACCACCTCTCAGAGGTGCCGGAACCACATGCCGGAGAGACTGGAAGCAACTGCCGAACTCGCCGGAAACACCTGCTGGACATGCCGGAACCACCTGCCTGACAGTCCAAAATCATATGCCGACTATGCCAAAACCACTTGGTGGACACTCCAGAATCACCTGGAGGGCATGCCGGAACCACGTCATGGACAGACTGCAAACACCTGCCGGACACGCCAGAACCACCTTCTCGACTCGCCAGAACCACCTGCCGGACACGCCAAAATCACCTGCCGGCTACGCCACAACCAGTTGGTGAACACTTCGGAATCAACTGCCGGGCTTGCTGGAAGCACCTGCCGGTCACGCCAAAATCACCTGCCGGCTACGCCAGAACCACTCGGCAGAGACTCCGGAACCACCTCCAGGACAGACCGGAATCACCTGCCGGACACGCCGGAACCACCTGCTCGACTCGCCAGAACCACCTGCCGGACACGCCAAAATCACCTGCCGGCTACGCCAGAACCACTCGGCAGAGACTCCGGAACCACCTCCAGGACAGACCGGAATCACCTGCCGGACACGCCGGAACCACCTGCTCGACTCGCCAGAACCACCTGCCGCACACGCCAAAATCACCAGCCGGCTACTCCACAACCACTTGTCGGACACTCCAGAATCACCTGCCGGGCATGTGGGAACCACCTCTCAGAGGTGCCACAACAACATGCTGGAGACTGCGGAAGCACCTGCTGAGAAGGCCGGAAGTTCCTGATCCACTCCACAGAACCACCTGCTGGACACGCCAAAATCACCTGCCGGCTACGCCACAACCAGTTGGTGAACACTTCGGAATCAACTGCCGGGCTTGCTGGAAGCACCTGCCGGTCACGCCAATATCACCTGCCAGCTACGCCAGAACCGCTTGGCGGACACTCCAGAAACACCTGTCGGGCCTGCCAGAACCACATCTCAGACGTGCCAGAACCATGTGCCCGAGATGCCGGAACCACACCCCGAACAGACTGAAACCACCTGCCAGACCCGCCTGAACCACCTGCCGAGCACACTGGAACCACCTGCTCGACTCGCCGGAACCACCTACCTGACACGCAAAAACCACCGGCCGGGTATGCCAGAACCACTTGGTGGTCACTCCGGAATCATCTGCCAGACATGCCAGAAGCAGCTCTCAGACACACCAGAACAAGCTGCCGGAGACGCCAGAAGCACCTGCTGAGCATGCCTGAGCCACCTGCTCGACTCGCAAGAAACACCTGCCAGACGTGCCAAAATCACCTGCCTGCTACAACAGAAGCACTTGGCAGACAAGCCGGAATCACGTGAAGGGCATGCCGTCACAATCTCTCAGACGTGCCAGAACCTCGTGCCGGACACGCCAGAACACCCTGCCGGACAGACCGGAACCACCTGCCGGACACGCCGGAACCACCGGCGTGACTCGCTGGAACCACCCCCGGACATGCAAAATCACCTGCCGGCTACGCCAGAAACACTTGGTGAACAAACCGGAATCACCTGCCGGGCATGTCGGAAGCACCTCTCAGACATGTCAGAACCACGTGCCAAGGACACCGGAAGCACCTGCCGAGCACGCCGGAACCACCTGCTCGACTCGCCAGAACCACCTGCCGCACACGCCAAAATCACCTGCCAGGTATGCCAGAACCACTTTGTGGACACTCCGAAATCATCTGCCGGACATGCCAGAACCAGCTCTCAGACACACCAGAACCACATGCCGGACACACCGGAAGGACCTGCTGAGCATGCCTGAGCCACCTGCTCGACTCGCAAGAAACACCTGCCGGACACGCCAAAATCACCTGCCGAGTACGCCAGAACCACTTGGCGGACACTCCGGAATCACAGGTCGGGCATGCCGGAACCACCTCTCAGACTTGCCAGAACCATGTTCCGGACACGCCGGTACCACCTGCCGAGTATGCCGGAACCACCTGATCCACTCCCGAGGACCACCTGCTGGACATGCCAAAATCACCTGCTGGCTACGCCAGAACCACTCGGCAGACACTCCGGAATAACCTGCCGGGCATGCCGGAACCACCTCTTAGACATGCCAGAAGGACGTGTCGGATACGCCGGAAACACCTACCGGACAGACCGGAACCACCTGCCAGACATCCCGGAACCACTTGCCGAGCACGCAGGAGCCGCCTGCTCGATAGGCCGGAACCACCTGCCAGACAGGCCAAAATCAACAGCTGGCTATGCTAGAACCACCTGGCGGACAGTCCAAAATCACCTGCCTGGCATGCAGGAACCACCTCTCAGACGTAACAGAACCACGTTCCGGACACGCTGGAACCACATCCTGGACAGACTGGAACCACCTGCCGAGCTCACCGGAACCACCTGCTCGACTGGCAGGACAATCGTGCCGGACACGCCAAAAGGAACTGCCGGCTACACCAGAACCACTTAACCGACACTCCAGAATCACCTGCCCGGCATGCCAGAACCACCTCTCAGACGTGCCAGAAGCATGTGCCGGACATTCCGGAACGACCTACGGGACAGACCGGAACCACCTGCCTGACATGCCGGAACCACCTGCCGAGCACGCCAGAGCCACCTGCTCCCCTTGCCGGAACCACCTGCCAGACAGGCCAAAATCAACAGCTGTCTGTGCGAGAACCACCTGGGGGACAGTCCGGAATCACCTGCCAGCCATGGCGGAACCACCTCTCAGACGTACCAGAACCACGTGCCGGACAATCTGGAAACACGTACTGGACAGACTGGAACCACCTGCCGGCCACGCCTGAACCACCTGCCGAGCACGACGGAACCACCTGCCGGACACGCCAAAATCACCTGCGGGCTACTCCACAACCACTCGGAGGACTCTCTGGGATGACCTGCCGGGCATGCTGGAACCACCTCTCAGACGCGCCAGAACCATGTGGCAGAGAGTCCGGAATCACCTGTTGGGCATGTGGAACCACCTCTGAGACGTACCAGAACCACCTGCCGGACACGCCAAAATCACCTGCCGGCTACGCCAGAACCACTTGGTGGACACTCCGGAATCACCTGCCGGGCATGCCAGCACAACCTCTCAGAAGTGCCAGAAGCACGTGCCGGACAGGCCGGAACCATCTCCCGGACAGACTGGAACCACAGGAAACACTCGCCGGAACCATCTGCTTGACTCACCGGTCCCACCTGCAGGACACACCAAAATCACCTGCCCGCTACACCAGAACCACTTGGGGCACAAGCCGGAATCACGTGAAGGGCATGCCGGCACAACCTCACAGACGTGCCAGAACCTCCTGCCGGACACCTCAGAACCACCTGCCAGACAGACTGCAACCACATGCCGGACACGCGGGAACCACCGGCTCGACCCGCCGGAACCACTGCCAGACATGCAAAATCACCTGCCGGCTACACCAGAACCACTTGGCAAACACTCCGGAATCACCTGCCGGGCATGCCAGAACCACGTGCCAATGACACCAGAAGCACCTGCCGAGCATGCCGGAACCACCTGCTCGACTCGCCAGAACCACCTGCCAGTCATGCAAAAATCACCTGCCGGCTTCGCCACAACCAGTTGGTGAACACTTCCCCATCACCTGCCGGGCTTGCTGGAACCACCTGCCGGTCTTGTCAAAATCACCTGCCAACTACGCCAGAACCACTTGTCGACACTGCGGAAACACCTGTCGGGCCGGCCAGAACTACATCTCAGACGTGCCAGAACCTTGTGCGTGTGATGCCGGAACCACACCCCGAACAGACGGAGACCACCTGCCAGACCCGCCTGAACCACCTGCCGAGCACGCGGGAGCCACCTGCTCCCCTCGCCGGAACCACCTGCCAGACAGGCCAAAATGAACAGCTGGCTGTGCGAGAACCACCTGGCGGACAGTCCGGAATCACCTGCCGGGCATGCAGGAACCACCTCTCAGATGTAACGGAACCACGAGCCGGACACGCTGGAACCACGTCCTGGACAGACTGTAACCACCTGCCGAGCACTCCGGAACCACCTGCTCGACTCGCACGACCCACGTGCTGGACACGCCAAAATGAACTTTCGGCTACACCAGAACCACTTACCCGACACTCCAGAATCACCTGCCTGGCATGCCAGAACCACCTCTCACACGTTCCAGAAGCACGTGCCGGACATGCCGGAACGACCTATCGGACAGAACGGAACCACCTGCCAGACACGCCGGAACCACCTGCTGAACACGCCACAGCCACCTGCTCGACTCGCCGGATCCACCGGCCGGACAGGCCAATATCAACTGCTGGCTATGCCAGAACCACCTGGGGGACAGTCCGGAATCATCTGCCAGCCATGGCGGAACCACCTCTCAGACGTACAAGAACCACGTGCCGGACAAGCTGGAAACACTTACTGGACAGACTGGAACCACCTGCGGGACACGCCAAAATCACCTGCGGGGTACACCAGAACCACTTGGAGAACTCTCCGGGATGACCTGCCGGGCATGCTGGAACCACCCCTCAGACGTACCTGAAGCACGTGGCGGACACCCCAGCACCACCTGCCGGACAGACCGCAACCACCAGCCGGACACGCCGGAACCACCGGCTCGAACCGCCGGAACCACCGCTGGACATGCAAAATCACCTGCCGGCTACGCCAGAACCACTTGGCGAACACTCAGGAATCACCTGCCGGGCATGCCGGAACCACCTCTCAGACATGCCAGAACCACGTGCCAATGACCCCGGAAGCACCTGCCGAGCACGTCGGAACCACCTGCTCGACTCGCCAGAACCACCTGCCGGACAAGCCAAAATCACCTGCCGGCTACGCCACAACCACTCGGCAGACACTCCGGAACGACCTCCAGGACAGACCGGAATCACCTGCCGGACACGCCTGGACCACCTGCTTGACTCGCCAGAACCACCTGCCGGACACGCCAAAATCACCAGCCGGCTACTCCACAACCACTTGTCGGACACTCCAGAATCACCTGCCGGGCATGTTGGAACCACCTCTCAGAGGTGCCACAACAACATGCTGGAGACTGCGGAAGCACCTGCTGAGAAGGCTGGAAGTTCCTGTTCCACTCCACAGAACCACCTGCTGGACACGCCAAAATCACCTGCCGGCTACGCCACAAACAGTTGGTGAACACTTCGGAATCAACTGCCGGGCTTGCTGGAAGCACCTGCCGGTCACGCCAATATCACCTGCCAGCTACGCCAGAACCGCTTGGCGGACACTCCGGAAACACCTGTCGGGCCTGCCAGAACCACATCTCAGACGTGCCAGAACCATGTGCCCGAGATGCTGGAACCACACCCCGAAAAGACTGAAACCACCTGCCAGACCCGCCTGAACCACCTGCCGAGCACACTGGAACCACCTGCTCGACTCGCCGGAACCACCTACCTGACACGCAAAAACCACCGGCCGGGTATGCCAGAACCACTTAGTGGTCACTCCGGAATCATCTGCCAGACATGCCAGAAGCAGCTCTCAGACACACCAGAACAAGCTGCCGGAGACGCCAGAAGCACCTGCTGAGCATGCCTGAGCCACCTGCTCGACTCGCAAGAAACACCTGCCAGACGTGCCAAAATCACCTGCCTGCTACACCAGAAGCACTTGGCAGACAAGCCGGAATCACGTGAAGGGCATGCCGTCACAATCTCTCAGACGTGCCAGAACCTCGTGCCGGACACCCCAGAACACCCTGCCGGACAGACCGGAACCACCTGCCGGACACGCCGGAACCACCGGCGCGACTCGCCGGAATCACCCCCGGACATGCAAAATCACCTGCCGGCTACGCCAGAAACACTTGGCGGACACACCGGAATCACCTGCCGGGCATGTCGGAAGCACCTCTCAGACATGTCAGAACCACGTGCCAAGGACACCGGAAGCACCTGCCGAGCACGCCGGAACCACCTGCTCGACTCGCCAGAACCACCTGCCGCACACGCCAAAATCACCTGCCAGGTATGCCAGAACCACTTTGTGGACACTCCGAAATCATCTGCCGGACATGCCAGAACCAGCTCTCAGACACACCAGAACCACATGCCGGACACGCCGGAAGCACCTGCTGAGCATGCCTGAGCCACCTGCTCGACTCGCAAGACACACCTGCCGGACACGCCAAAATCACCTGCCGAGTACGCCAGAACCACTTGGCGGACACTCCGGAATCACAGGTCGGGCATGCCGGAACCACCTCTCAGACTTGCCAGAACCATGTTCCGGACACGCCGGTACCACCTGCCGAGTATGCCGGAACCACCTGATCCACTCCCGAGGACCACCTGCTGGACACGCCAAAATCACCTGCTGGCTACGCCAGAACCACTCGGCAGACACTCTGGAATAAACTGCCGGGCATGCCGGAACCACCTCTTAGACATGCCAGAAGGACGTGTCGGACACGCCGGAAACACCTACCGGACAGACCGGAACCACCTGCCAGACATCCCGGAACCACTTGCCGAGCACGCAGGAGCCGCCTGCTCGATAGGCCGGAACCACCTGCCAGACAGGCCAAAATCAACAGCTGGCTATGCTAGAACCACCTGGCGGACAGTCCAAAATCACCTTCCTGGCATGCAGGAACCACCTCTCAGACGTAACAGAACCACGTTCCGGACACGCTGGAACCACATCCTGGACAGACTGGAACCACCTGCCGAGCTCACCGGAACCACCTGCTCGACTGGCAGGACAATCGTGCCGGACACGCCAAAAGGAACTGCCGGCTACACCAGAACCACTTAACCGACACTCCAGAATCACCTGCCCGGCATGCCAGAACCACCTCTCAGACGTGCCAGAAGCATGTGCCGGACATTCCGGAACGACCTACGGGACAGACCGGAACCACCTGCCTGACATGCCGGAACCACCTGCCGAGCACGCCAGAGCCACCTGCTCCCCTTGCCGGAACCACCTGCCAGACAGGCCAAAATCAACAGCTGTCTGTGCGAGAACCACCTGGGGGACAGTCCGGAATCACCTGCCAGCCATGGCGGAACCACCTCTCAGACGTACCAGAACCACGTGCCGGACAATCTGGAAACACGTACTGGACAGACTGGAACCACCTGCCGGCCACGCCTGAACCACCTGCCGAGCACGACGGAACCACCTGCCGGACACGCCAAAATCACCTGCGGGCTACTCCACAACCACTCGGAGGACTCTCTGGGATGACCTGCCGGGCATGCTGGAACCACCTCTCAGACGCGCCAGAACCATGTGGCAGAGAGTCCGGAATCACCTGTTGGGCATGTGGAACCACCTCTGAGACGTACCAGAACCACCTGCCGGACACGCCAAAATCACCTGCCGGCTACGCCAGAACCACTTGGCGGACACTCCGGAATCACCTGCCGGGCATGCCAGCACAACCTCTCAGAAGTGCCAGAAGCACGTGCCGGACAGGCCGGAACCATCTCCCGGACAGACTGGAACCACAGGAAACACTCGCCGGAACCACCTGCTTGACTCACCGGTCCCACCTGCAGGACACACCAAAATCACCTGCCCGCTACACCAGAACCACTTGGGGCACAAGCCGGAATCACGTGAAGGGCATGCCGGCACAACCTCACAGACGTGCCAGAACCTCCTGCCGGACACCTCAGAACCACCTGCCAGACAGACTGCAACCACCTGCCGGACACGCGGGAACCACCGGCTCGACCCGCCGGAACCACTGCCAGACATGCAAAATCACCTGCCGGCTACACCAGAACCACTTGGCAAACACTCCGGAATCACCTGCCGGGCATGCCAGAACCACGTGCCAATGACACCAGAAGCACCTGCCGAGCATGCCGGAACCACCTGCTCGACTCGCCAGAACCACCTGCCAGTCATGCAAAAATCACCTGCCGGCTTCGCCACAACCAGTTGGTGAACACTTCCCCATCACCTGCCGGGCTTGCTGGAACCACCTGCCGGTCATGTCAAAATCACCTGCCAACTACGCCAGAACCACTTGTCGACACTGCGGAAACACCTGTCGGGCCGGCCAGAACTACATCTCAGACGTGCCAGAACCTTGTGCGTGTGATGCCGGAACCACACCCCGAACAGACGGAGACCACCTGCCAGACCCGCCTGAACCACCTGCCGAGCACGCCGGAGCCACCTGTTCGACTCACCGGAAGCACCTGCCAGACAGGCCAAAATCAACAGCTGGCTATGCGAGAACCATCTGGCGGACAGTCCGGAATCACCTGCCGGGCATGCAGGAACCACCTCTCAGATGTAACGGAACCACGAGCCGGACACGCTGGAACCACGTCCTGGACAGACTGGAACCACCTGCCGAGCACTCCGGAACCACCTGCTCGACTCGCACGACCCACGTGCTGGACACGCCAAAATGAACTTTCGGCTACACCAGAACCACTTACCCGACACTCCAGAATCACCTGCCTGGCATGCCAGAACCACCTCTCACACGTTCCAGAAGCACGTGCCGGACATGCCGGAACGACCGATCGGACAGAACGGAACCACCTGCCAGACACGCCGGAACCACCTGCTGAACACGCCACAGCCACCTGCTCCACTCGCCGGATCCACCGGCCGGACAGGCCAATATCAACTGCTGGCTATGCCAGAACCACCTGGGGGACAGTCCGGAATCATCTGCCAGACATGGCGAAACCACCTCTCAGACGTACAAGAACCACGTGCCGGACAAGCTGGAAACACTTACTGGACAGACTGGAACCACCTGCCGGCCACGCCTGAACCACATGCCGAGCACGATGGAACCACCTGCCGGACACGCCAAAATCACCTGCGGGGTACACCAGAACCACTTGGAGAACTCTCCGGGATGACCTGAGGGGAATGCTGGAACCACCTCTCAGACGTACCAGAAGCACGTGGCGGACACCCCAGCACCACCTGCCGGACAGACCGCAACCACCTGCCGGACACGCCGGAACCACCGGCTCGACCCGCCGGAACAACCGCCGGACATGCAAAATCACCTGCCGGCTACGCCAGAACCACTTGGCGAACACTCCGGAATCACCTGCCGGGCATGACGGAACCACCTCTCAGACATGCCAGAACCACGTGCCAATGACCCCGGAAGCACCTGCCGAGCACGCCGGAACCACCTGGTCGACTCGCCAGAACCACCTGCCGGACACACCAAAATCACCTGCCGGCTACGCCACAACCACTCGGCAGACACTCCGGTATCAGCTGCCGGGCATGCCGGAACCACCTCTCAGAGGTTCCGGAACCACATGCCGGAGAGACTGGAAGCAACTGCCGAACTCGCCGGAAAAACCTGCTGGACATGCCGGAACCACCTGCCTGACAGTCCAAAATCATATGCCGGCTATGCCAAAACCACTTGGTGGACACTCCAGAATCACCTGGAGGGCATGCCGGAACCACGTCATGGACAGACTGCAAACACCTGCCGGACACGCCAGAACCACCTTCTCGACTCGCCAGAACCACCTGCCGAACACGCCAAAATCACCTGCCGGCTACGCCACAACCACTTGGTGAACACTTCGGAATCACCTGCCGCGCTTGCCGGAACCACCTGCCGGTCACGCCAAAATCACCTGCCGGCTACGCCAGAACCACTCGGCAGAGACTCTGGAGCCACCTCCAGGACAGACCGGAATCACCTGCCGGACACGCCGGGACCACCTGCTTGAATCGCCAGAACCACCTGCCGGACACGCCAAAATCACCAGCCGGCTACTCCACAACCACTTGTCGGACACTCCAGAATCACCTGCCGGGCATGTGGGAACCACCTCTCAGAGGTGCCACAACAACATGCTGGAGACTGCGGAAGCACCTGCTGAGAATGCCGGAAGTTCCTGATCCACTCCACAGAACCACCTGCCAGTCACGCCAATATCACCTGCCAGCTACGCCAGAACCGCTTGGCGGACACTCCGGAAACACCTGTCGGGCCTGCCAGAACCACATCTCAGACGTGCCAGAACCATGTGCCCGAGATGCCGGAACCGCACCCCGAACAGACTGAAACCACCTGCCAGACCCGCCTGAACCACCTGCCGTGCACACTGGAACCACCTGCTCGACTCGCCGGAACCACCTACCTGACACGCAAAAACCACCGGCCGGGTATGCCAGAACCACTTGGTGGTCACTCCGGAATCATCTGCCAGACATGCCAGAAGCAGCTCTCACACACACAAGAACAACCTGCCGGAGACGCCAGAAGCACCTGCTGAGCATGCCTGAGCCACCTGCTCGAATCGCAAGAAACACCTGCCAGACACGCCAAAATCACTTGCCTGCTACTCCAGAAGCACTTGGCAGACAAGCCGGAATCACGTGAAGGGCATGCCGTCACAATCTCTCAGACGTGCCAGAACCTCATGCCGGACACCCCAGAACACCCTGCCGGACAGACCGCAACCACCTGCCGGACACGCCGGAACCACCTGCTCGACTCGCCAGAACCACCTGCCGGACACGCCAAAATCACCTGCCGGCTACGCCAGAACCACTCGGCAGAGACTCCAGAACCACCTCCAGGACAGACCGGAATCACCTGCCGGACACGCCGGAACCACCTGCTCGACTCGCCAGAACCACCTGCCGGACACGCCAAAATCACCAGCCGGCTACTCCACAACCACTTGTCGGACACTCCAGAGTCACCTGCCGGGCATGATGGAACCACCTCTCAGAGGTGCCACAACAACATGCTGGAGACTGCGGAAGCACCTGCTGAGAAGGCCGGAAGTTCCTGATCCACTCCACAGAACCACCTGCTGGACACGCCAAAATCACCTGCCGGCTACGCCACAACCAGTTGGTGAACACTTCGGAATCAACTGCCGGGCTTGCTGGAAGCACCTGCCGGTCACGCCAATATCACCTGCCAGCTACGCCAGAACCGCTTGGCGGACACTCCGGAAACACCTGTCGGGCCTGCCAGAACCACATCTCAGACGTGCCAGAACCATGTGCCCGAGATGCCGGAACCACACCCCGAACAGACTGAAACCACCTGCCAGACCCGCCTGAACCACCTGCCGATCACACTGGAACCACCTGCTCGACTCGCCGGAACCACCTACCTGACACGCAAAAACCACCAGCCGGGTATGCCAGAACCACTTGGTGGTCACTCCGGAATCATCTGCCAGACATGCCAGAAGCAGCTCTCAGACACACCAGAACAATCTGCCGGAGACGCCAGAAGCACCTGCTGAGCATGCCTGAGCCACCTGCTCGACTCGCAAGAAACACCTGCCAGACGTGCCAAAATCACCTGCCTGCTACACCAGAAGCACTTGGCAGACAAGCCGGAATCACGTGAAGGGCATGCCGTCACAATCTCTCAGACGTGCCAGAACCTCGTGCCGGACACCCCAGAACACCCTGCCGGACAGACCGGAACCACCTGCCGGACACACCGGAACCACCGGCGCGACTCGCCGGAATCACCCCCGGACATGCAAAATCACCTGCCGGCTACGCCAGAAACACTTGGCGAACACACCGGAATCACCTGCCGGGCATGTCGGAAGCACCTCTCAGACATGTCAGAACCACGTGCCAAGGACACCGGAAGCACCTGCCGAGCACGCCGGAACCACCTGCTCGACTCGCCAGAACCACCTGCCGCACACGCCAAAATCACCTGCCAGGTATGCCAGAACCACTTTGTGGACACTCTGAAATCATCTGCCGGACATGCCAGAACCAGCTCTCAGACACACCAGAACCACATGCCGGACACGCCGGAAGCACCTGCTGAGCATGCCTGAGCCACCTGCTCGACTCGCAAGAAACACCTGCCGGACACGCCAAAATCACCTGCCGAGTACGCCAGAACCACTTGGCGGACACTCCGGAATCACAGGTCGGGCATGCCGGAACCACCTCTCACACTTGCCAGAACCATGTTCCGGACACGCCGGTACCACCTGCCTAGTATGCCGGAACCACCTGATCCACTCCCGAGGACCACCTGCTGGACATTCCAAAATCACCTGCTGGCTACGCCAGAACCACTCGGAAGACACTCCGGAATAACCTGCCGGGCATGCCGGAACCACCTCTTAGACATGCCAGAAGGACGTGTCGGACACGCCGGAAACACCTACCGGACAGACCGGAACCACCTGCCAGACATCCTGGAACCACTTGCCGAGCACGCCGGAGCCGCCTGCTCGATAGGCCGGAACCACCTGCCAGACAGGCCTAAATCAACAGCTGGCTATGCTAGAACCACGTGGCGGACAGTGCAAAATCACCTGCCTGGCATGCAGGAACCACCTCTCAGACGTAACAGAACCACGTTCCGGACACGCTGGAACCACATCCTGGACAGACTGGAACCACCGGCCAAGCTCACCGGAACCATCTGCTCGACTGGCAGGACAATCGTGCCGGACACGCCAAAAGGAACTGCCGGCTACACCAGAACCACTTAACCGACACTCCAGAATCACCTGCCTGGCATGCCAGAACCACCTCTCAGACGTGCCAGAAGCACGTGCCGGACATGCCGGAACGACCTACGGGACAGACCGGAACCACCTGCCTGACATGCCGGAACCACCTGCTGAGCACGCCAGAGCCACCTGCTCCCCTTGCCGGAACCACCTGCCAGACAGGCCAAAATCAACAGCTGGCTGTGCGAGAACCACCTGGGGGACAGTCCGGAATCACCTGCCAGCCATGGCGGAACCACCTCTCAGAAGTGCCAGAACCACGTGCCGGACAATCTGGAAACACGTACTGGACACACTGGAACCACCTGCCGGCCACGCCTGAACCACCTGCCGAGCACGACGGAACCACCTGCCGGACACGCCAAAATCACCTGCGGGCTACTCCACAACCACTCGGAGGACTCTCCGGGATGACCTGCCGGGTATGCTGGAACCACCTCTCAGACTTGCCATTACCATGTGGCAGACAGTCCGGAATCACCTGTTTGGCATGGGGAACCACCTCAGAGACGTACCAGAACCACCTGCCGGACACGCCAAAATCACCTGCCGGCTACGCCAGAACCACTTGGCGGACACTCCGGAATCACCTTCCGGGCATGCAAGCACAACCTCTCAGAAGTGCCAGAAGCACGTGCCGGACAAGCCGGAACCATCTCCCGGACAGACTGGAACCACAGGAAACACTCGCCGGAACCACCTGCTTGACTCACCGGTCCCACCTGCAGGACACACCAAAATCACCTGCCCGCTACACCAGAACCACTTGGGGCAGAAGCCGGAATCACGTGAAGGGCATGCCGGCACAACCTCACAGACGTGCCAGAACCTCCTGCCGGACACCTCAGTACCACCTGTCAGACAGACTGCAACCACCTGCCAGACACGCGGGAACCACCGGCTCGACCCGCCGGAACCACTGCCAGACATGCAAAATTACCTGCCGGCTACACCAGAACCACTTGGCAAACACTCCGGAATCACCTGCCGGGCATGCCCGAACCACCTCTCAGACATGCCAGAACCACGTGCCAATGACACCAGAAGCACCTGCCGAGCATGCCGGAACCACCTGCTCGACTCGCCAGAACCACCTGCCAGTCATGCAAAAATCACCTGCCGGCTTCGCCACAACCAGTTGGTGAACACTTCCCCATCACCTGCCGGGCTTGCTGGAACCACCTGCCGGTCATGTCAAAATCACCTGCCAACTACGCCAGAACCACTTGTCGACACTGCGGAAACACCTGTCGGGCCGGCCAGAACTACATCTCAGACGTGCCAGAACCTTGTGCGTGTGATGCCGGAACCACACCCCGAACAGACGGAGACCACCTGCCAGACCCGCCTGAACCACCTGCCGAGCACGCCGGAGCCACCTGTTCGACTCACCGGAAGCACCTGCCAGAGAGGCCAAAATCAACAGCTGGCTATGCGAGAACCATCTGGCGGACAGTCCGGAATCACCTGCCGGGCATGCAGGAACCACCTCTCAGATGTAACGGAACCACGAGCCGGACACGCTGGAACCATGTCCTGGACAGTCTGGAACCACCTGCCGAGCACTCCGGAACCACCTGCTCGACTCGCACGACCCACGTGCTGGACATGCCAAAATGAACTTTCGGCTACACCAGAACCACTTACCCGACACTCCAGAATCACCTGCCTGGCATGCCAGAACCACCTCTCACACGTTCCAGAAGCACGTGCCGGACATGCCGGAACGACCTATCGGACAGAACGGAACCACCTGCCAGACACGCCGGAACCACCTGCTGAACACGCCACAGCCACCTGCTCCACTCGCCGGATCCACCGTCCGGACAGGCCAATATCAACTGCTGGCTATGCCAGAACCACCTGGGGGACAGTGCGGAATCACCTGCCAGCCATGGCGGAACCACCTCTCAGACGTACAAGAACCACGTGCCGGACAAGCTGGAAACACTTACTGGACAGACTGGAACCACCTGCCGGACACGCCAAAATCACCTGCAGGGTACACCAGAACCACTTGGAGAACTCTCCGGGATGACCTGCCGGGCATGCTGGAACCACCTCTCAGACGTACCAGAAGCACGTGGCGGACACCCCAGCACCACCTGCCGGACAGTCCGCAACCACCTGCCGGACACGCCGGAACCACCTGCTCGACTCGCCAGAACCACCTGCCGCACACGCCAAAATCACCTGCCAGGTATGCCAGAACCACTTTGTGGACACTCCGAAATCATCTGCCGGACATGCCAGAACCAGCTCTCAGACACACCAGAACCACATGCCGGACACGCCGGAAGCACCTGCTGAGCATGCCTGAGCCACCTGCTCGACTCGCAAGAAACACCTGCCGGACACGCCAAAATCACCTGCCGAGTACGCCAGAACCACTTGGCGGACACTCCGGAATCACAGGTCGGGCATGCCGGAACCACCTCTCAGACTTGCCAGAACCATGTTCTGGACACGCCGGTACCACCTGCCGAGTATGCCGGAACCACCTGATCCACTCCCGAGGACCACCTGCTGGACACGCCAAAATCACCTGCTGGCTATGCCAGAACCACTCGGCAGACACTCCGGAATAACCTGCCGGGCATGCCGGAACCACCTCTTAGACATGCCAGAAGGACGTGTCGGACACGCTGGAAACACCTACCGGACAGACCGGAACCACCTGCCAGACATCCCGGAACCACCTGCCAAGCACACCGGAGCCGCCTGCTCGATAGGCCGGAACCACCTGCCAGACAGGCCAAAATCAACAGCTGGCTATGCTAGAACCACCTGGCGGACAGTCCAAAATCACCTGCCTGGCATGCAGGAACCACCTCTCAGACGTAACAGAACCACGTTCCGGACACGCTGGAACCACATCCTGGACAGACTTGAACCACCTGCCTGACACGCCGGAACCACCTGCTCGACTGGCAGGACAATCGTGCCGGACACGCCAAAAGGAACTGCCGGCTACACCAGAACCACTTAACCGACACTCCAGAATCACCTGCCTGGCATGCCAGAACCACCTCTGAGACGTGCCAGAAGCACGTGCCGGACATGCCGGAACGACCTACGGGACAGACCGGAACCACCTGCCTGACATGCCGGAACCACCTGCCGAGCACACCAGAGCCACCTGCTCCCCTTGCCGGAACCACCTGCCAGAGAGGCCAAAATCAACAGCTGGCTGTGTGAGAACCACCTGGGGGACAGTCCGGAATCACCTGCCAGCCATGGCGGAACCACCTCTCAGACGTACCAGAACCACGTGCCGGACAATCTGGAAACACGTACTGGACAGACTGGAACCACCTGCCGGCCACGCCTGAACCACCTGCCGAGCACGACGGAGCCACCTGCCGGACACGCCAAAATCACCTGCGGGCTACTCCACAACCACTTGGAGGACTCTCCGGGATGACCTGCCGGGCATGCTGGAACCACCTCTCAGACGTGCCAGAACCATGTGGCGGACAGTCCGGAATCACCTATTGGGCATGCGCAACCACCTCTGAGACGTACCAGAACCACATGCCGTGCAGGCTGGAACCACCTACCGGACAGACCGGAATCAACTTTCGGGCATGCCGGAACCACCTGTCAGATGTGCCAGAAACACGTGCCAGAGACGCCGGAAGCACCTGCCAAGCACGTTGGAACCACCTGCTCAACTCGCCTGAACCACCTGCCGGACATGCCAAAATCACCTGCCGACTATGCCAGAACCACTTGGCGAACACTCCGGAATCACTTGCCGGGCATGCAGGTACCACCTCTCAGACATGCCAGAACCCCGTGCCAATGACCCCGGAAGCACCAGCCGAGCACGCCAGAACCACCTGCTCGACTCGCCAAAACCACCTGCCGGACACGCAAAAATCACCTGCCGGCTACGCCACAACCAGTTGGTGAACACTTTGGAATCACCTGCCAGGCTTGCTGGGACCACCTGCCAGTCATGCCAAAATGACCTGCCAAGTACGCCAGAACCGCTTGGCGGACACTGCGGAAACACCTGTCGGGCCGGCTGGAACCACATCTCAGACGTGCCAGAAACGTGTTCATGAGATGCTGGAACCACACCCCGAACAGACGGATACCACCTGCCAGAACCGCCTGAACCACCTGCTGAGCACGCCGGAACCACCTGCTCGACTCACCGGTACCACCTCCCTGACACGCCAAAATCACCTGCTGGGTATGCCAGAACCACTTGGCGGAAACTCCAGAATCATCTTCCGGACATGCCGGAACCAGCTCTCAGACACACCAGAACCAAGTGCCGGAGACGCCGGAAGCACCTGCCGAGCATCCCGGAGCCACATGCTCGACTCGCCAGAAACACCTGCCGGACACGCCAAAATCACCTGCCGGGTACGCCAGAACCACCTGGCGGACACTCCGGAATCACCTGTCGCGCATGACGGAACCACCTCTCAGACGTGCCGGAAGCACGTGCCAGACACGCCGGAAACACCTACCGGACAGACCGGAACCACCTGCCAAGAACGCCGGAGCCACCTGTTCGACTCGCTGGAACCACCTGCCGGACAGGCCAATATCAACTGCTGGCTATGCCAGAACCACCTGGGGGACAGTCCGGGATCACCTGCCAGCCATGGCGGAACCACCTCTCAGACGTACCAGAACCACCTGCCGGAGAAGCTGGAAACACGTCCTGGACAGACTGGAACCACGTGACGGCCATGCCTGAACCACCTGCCGAGCACGGCGGAACCACCTGCCGGACACGCCAAAATCACCTGCGGGCTACGCCAGAACCACTTGGACGACTCTCCGAAATGACCTGCCGGGCATGTTGGAACCACCTCTCAGACGTGCCAGAAGCACGTGGCGGACAGTCCGGAATCACCTGTTGGGCATACGCAACCACCTGTGAGACGTACCAGAACCACGTGCCGTGCAGGCTGGAACCACCTACCGGACAGACCGGAATCAACTTTTGGGCATGCCGGAACCACCAGTCAGATGTGCCAGAAACACGTGCCGGAGACGCCGGAAGCACCTGCCGAGCACGTCGCAACCACCTGCTCAACTCGCCTGAACCACCTGCCGGACACGCCAAAATCACCTGCCCGCTACACCAGCACCACTTCGGGGACAAGCCGGAATCACGTGAGGGGCATGCCGGCACAGCCTCTCAGACTGAACCTCGTGCCGGACACCACAGAACCACCTGCCGGACAGACCGCAACCACCTGCCGGACACGCCGGAACCACCGGCTCGACCCGCCGGAACGACCGCCGGACATGCAAAATCACCTGCCGGCTACGCCGGAAACACTTGTCGAACACTCCGGAATCACCTGAAGGGCATGCCGGAACCACCTCTCAGATATGCCAGAACCACGTGCCAATGACACCGGAAGCACCTGCCGAGCACGCCGGAACCACCTGCTCGACTCGCCAGAACCACCTGCCGGACACGCAAAAATCACCTGCCGGCTACGCCACAACCAGTTGGGGAAAACTTCGGAATCGCCTGCCGGGCTTGCTGGAACCACCTGCCAGTCATGCCAAAATCACCTGCCAACTACGCCAGTACCACTTGGCGGACACTGTGGAAACACCTGTCGGGCCGGCCGGAACCACATCTCAGACGTGCCAGAACCATGTGCATGAGATGCTGGAACCACACCCCGAACAGACGGAAAACACCTGCCAGTCCCGTCTGAACAACCTGCCGAGCACGCCGGAGCCACCTGCTCGACTCGCGGGAACCACCTACCTGACGTGCCCAAATCACCAGCCGGGTAAGCCAGAACCACTTGGCGGACACTCCGGTATCATCTGCCGGACATGCCGGAACCAGCTCTCAGACACACCAGAACCACGTGCCGGAGACGCCCGAAGCACCTGCCGAGCATGCCGGAGCCACCTGCTCGACTCGCCGGAAACGCCTGCCGGACACGCCAAAATCAACTGCCGGGTACGCCAGAACCACCTGGCGGACACTCCGAAATCACCTGTCGCGCATGCCGGAACCACCTCTCAGACGTGCCGGAAGCACGTGCCGGACACGCCGGAATCACCTACCGGACAGACCGGAACCACCTGCCGAGCACGCCGGAGCCACCTGTTCGACTCGCTGGAAACACCTGCCGGACAGGCCAATATCAACTGCTGGCTATGCCAGAACCACCTGGGGGACGGTCCGGAATCGCCTGCCAGCCATGGCGGAACCACGTCTCAGACGTAACAGAACCACCTGCCGGAGAAGCTGGAAACACGTCCTGGACAGTCTGGAACCACCTGCCGGCCAAGCCTGAACCACCTGCCAAGCACAACGGAACAACCTGCCAGACACGCCAAAATCACCTGCGTGTTATGCCAGAAACACTTGGAGGACTCTCTGGGATGACCTGACGGGCATGCCGGAACCACCTCTCAGACGTGCCAGAACCATGTGGCGGACAGTCCGGAATCACCTGTTGGGCATGCGCAACCACCTTGAGACGTACCAGAACCACATGCCGTGCAGGCTGGAACCACCTACCGGACAGACCGCAATCACCTTTCGGGCATGCCGGAACCACCTGTCAGATGTGCCAGAAACACGTGCCGGAGATGCCAGAAGCACATGCCAAGCACGTTGGAACCACCTGCTCAACTCGCCTGAACCACCTGCCGGACATGCCAAAATCACCTGCCGACTATGCCAGAACCACTTGGCGAACACTCCGGAATCACTTGCCGGGCATGCAGGTACCACCTGTCAGAAATGCCAGAACCCCGTGCCAATGACCCCGGAAGCACCAGCCGAGCACGCCGGAACCACCTGCTCGACTCGCCAGAACCACCTGCCGATCACGCAAAAATCACCTGCCGGCTACGCCACAACCAGTTGGTGAACACTTTGGAATCACCTGCCAGGCTTGCTGGAACCACCTGCCAGTCATGCCAAAATCACCTGCCAACTACGCCAGAACCGCTTGGCGGACACTGCGGAAACACCTGTCGGGCCGGCTGGAACCACATCTCAGACGTGCCAGAAACGTGTTCATGAGATGCTGGAACCACACCCCGAACAGACGGATACCACCTGCCAGAACAACCTGAACCACCTGCTGAGCACGCCGGAACCACCTGCTCGACTCACTGGTACCACCTCCCTGACACGCCAAAATCACCTGCTGGGTATGCCAGAACCACTTGGCGGACACTCTGGTATCATCTGCCGGACATGCCGGAACCAGCTCTCAGACACACCAGAACCAAGTGCCGGAGACGCCGGAAGCACCTGCCGAGCATGCCGGAGCCACCTGCTCAACTCGCCAGAAACACCTGCCGGACACGCCAAAATCACCTGCCGGGTATGCCAGAACCACCTGGCGGACACTACGGAATCACCAGTCGCGCATGCCGGAACCACCTCTCAGACGTGCCGGAAGCACGTGCCAGACACGTCGGAAACACCTACCGGACAGACCGGAACCACCTGCCAAGAACGCCGGAGCCACCTGTTCAACTCGCTGGAACCACCTGCCAGACAGGCCAATATCAACTGCTGGCTATGCCAGAACCACCTGGGGGACAGTCCGGGATCACCTGCCAGCCATGGCGGAACCACCTCTCAGACGCACCAGAACCGCCAGCCGGAGAAGCTGGAAACACGTTCTGGACAGACTGGAACCACGTGACGGCCATGCCTGAACCACATGCCCAGCACGGCGGAACCACCTGCCGGATACGCCAAAATCACCTGCGGGCTACGCCAGAACCACTTGGACGACTCTCCGAAATGACATGCCGGGCATGTTGGAACTGCCTCTCAGACGTGCCAGAAGCACGTGGCGGACAGTCCGGAATCACCTGTTGGGCATACGCAACCACCTCTGAGACGTACCAGAACCACGTGCCGTGCACGCCGGAACCACCTACCGGACAGACCGGAATCAACTTTTGGGCATGCCGGAACCACCAGTCAGATGTGCCAGAAACACGTGCCGGAGACGCCGGAAGCACCTGCCGAGCACGTCGCAACCACCTGCTCAACTCGCCTGAACCACCTGCCGGACACGCCAAAATCACCTGCCCGCTACACCAGCACCACTTCGGGGACAAGCCGGAATCACGTGAGGGGCATGCCGGCACAGCCTCTCAGACTGAACCTCGTGCCGGACACCACAGACCCACCTGCCGGACAGACCGGAACCACCTGCCTGACACGCCGGAACCACCGGCTCGACCCGCCAGAACGACCGCTGGACATGCAAAATCACCTGCCGGCTACGCCGGAAACACTTGGCGAACACTCCGGAATCACCTGCCGGGCATGCCGGAACCACCTCTCAGATATGCCAGAACCACTTGCCAATGACCCCGGAAGCACCTGCCCAGCACGCCGGAACCACCTGCTCGACTCGCCAGAACCACCTGCCGAACACGCAAAAATCACCTGCCGGCTACGCCACAACCAGTTGGGGAACACTTCGGAATCACCTGCCGGGCTTGCTGGAACCACCTGCCGGTCATGCCAAAATCACCTGCCAGCTACGCCAGTACCACTTGGCGGACACTGTGGAAACACCTGTCGGGCCGGCCGGAACCACATCTCAGACGTGCCAGAAGCATGAGCATGAGATGCTGGAACCACACCCCGAACAGACGGAAAACACCTGCCAGACCCGTCTGAACAACCTGCCGAGCACGCCGGAGCCACCTGCTCGACTCGCCGGAACCACCTACCTGACATGCCCACATCACCAGCCGAGTATGCCAGAGCCACTTGGCGGACACTCCAGAATCATCTGCCGGACATGCCGGAACCAGCTCTCAGACACACCAGAACCACGTGCCGCAGACGCCGGAAGCACCTGCCGAGCATGCCGGAGCCACCTGCTCGACTCGCCAGAAACACCTGCCGGACACGCCAAAATCACCTGCCGGGTACGCCAGAAGCACCTGGCGGACACTCCGAAATCACCTGTCGCGCATGCCGGAACCACCTCTCAGACGTGCCGGAAGCACGTGCCGGACACGCCGGAATCACCTACCGGACAGACCGGAACCACCTGCCGAGCACGCCGGAGCCACCTGTTCGACTCGATGGAACCACCTGCCGGACAGGCCAATATCAACTGCTGGCTATGCCAGAACCACCTGGGGGACGGTCCGGAATCACCTGCCAGCCATGGCGGAACCACCTCTCAGACGTACCAGAACCACCTGCCGGAGAAGCTGGAAACACGTCCTGGACAGTCTGGAACCACCTGCCGGCCAAGCCTGAACCACCTGCCAAGCACAACGGAACAACCTGCCAGACACGCCAAAATCACCTGCGTGTTATGCCAGAACCACTTGGAGGACTCTCTGGGATGACCTGCCTGGCATGCCGGAACCACCTCTCAGACGTGCCAGAACCATGTGGCGGACAGTCCGGCATCACCTGTTGGGCATGCGCAACCACCTTGAGACGTACCAGAACCACATGCCGTGCAGGCTGGAACCACCTACCGGACAGACCGGAATCACCTTTCGGGCATGCCGGAACCACCTGTCAGATGTGCCAGAAACACGTGCCGGAGACGCCGGAAGCACCTGCCAAGCACGTTGGAACCACCTGCTCAACTCGCCTGAACCACCTGCCGGACATTGCGAAATCACCTGCCGACTATGCCAGAACCACTTGGCGAACACTCCGGAATCACCTGCCGGGCATGCAGGAACCACCTCTCAGACATGCCAGAACCCCGTGCCAATGACCCCGGAAGCACCAGCCGAGCACGCCGGAACCACCTGCTCGACTCGCCAGAACCACCTGCCGATCACGCAAAAATCACCTGCAGGCTACGCCACAACCAGTTGGTGAACACTTTGGAATCACCTGCCAGGCTTGCTGGAATCACCTGCCAGTCATGCCAAAATCACCTGCCAACTACGCCAGAACCGCTTGGCGGACACTGCGGAAACACCTGTCGGGCCGGCTGGAACCACATCTCAGACGTGCCAGAAACGCGTTCATGAGATGCTGGAACCACACCCCGAACAGACGGATACCACCTGCCAGAACCGCCTGAACCACCTGCTGAGCACGCCGGAACCACCTGCTCGACTCACAGGTACCACCTCCCTGACACGCCAAAATCACCTGGTGGGTATGCCAGAACCACTTGGCGGACACTCCGGAATCATCTGCCGGACATGCCGGAACCAGCTCTCAGACACACCAGAACCAAGTGCCGGAGACGCCGGAAGCACCTGCCGAGCATGCCGGAGGCACCTGCTCGACTCGCTAGGAACACCTGCCGGACACGCCAAAATCACCTGCCGGGTACGCCAGAACCACCTGGCGGACACTCCGAAATCACCTGTCGCGCATGCCGGAACCACGTCTCAGACGTGCCGGAAGCACGTGCCGGACACGCCGGAATCACCTACCGGACAGACCGGAACCACCTGCCGAGCACGCCGGAGCCACCTGTTCGACTCGCTGGAACCACCTGCCGGACAGGCCAATATCAACTGCTGGCTATGCCAGAACCACCTTTGGGACAGTCCGGGATCACCTGCCAGCCATGGCGGAACCACCTCTCAGACGTACAAGAACCACCTGCTGGAGAAGCTGGAAACACGTCCTGGACAGACTGGAACCACGTGACGGCCATGCCTGAACCACCTGCCGAGCACGGCGGAACCACCTGCCGGACACGCCAAAATCACCTGCGGGCTACGCCAGAACCACTTGGACGACTCTCCGAAATGAGCTGCCGGGCATGTTGGAACCACCTCTCAGACGTGCCAGAAGCACGTGGCGGACAGTCCGGAATCACCTGTTGGGCATACGCAAGCACCTCTGAGACGTACCAGAACCACGTGCCATGCACGCCGGAACCACCTACCGGACAGACCGGAATCAACTTTTGGGCATGCCGGAACCACCAGTCAGATGTGCCAGAAACACGTGCCGGAGACGCCGGAAGCACCTGCCGAGCACGTCACAACCACCTGCTCAACTCGCCTGAACCACCTGCCGGACACGCCAAAATCACCTGCCCGCTACACCAGCACCACTTCGGGGACAAGCCGGAATCACGTGAGGGGCATGCCACACAGCCTCTCAGACTGAACCTCGTGCCGGACACCACAGAACCACCTGCCGGACAGACCGGAACCACCTGCCGGACACGCCGGAACCACCGGCTCGACCCGCCGGAATGACCGCTGGACATGCAAAATCGCCTGCCGGCTACGCCGGAAACACTTGGCGAACACTCCGGAATCACCGGCCGGGCATGCCGGAACCACCTCTCAGATATGCCAGAACCACGTGCCAATGACCCCGGAAGCACCTGCCGAGCACGCCGGAACCACCTGCTCGACTCGCCAGAACCACCTGCCGGACACGCAAAAATCACCTGCCGGCTACGCCACAATCAGTTGGGGAAAACTTCGGAATCACCTGCCGGGCTTGCTGGAACCACCTGCCAGTCAAGCCAAAATCAACTGCCAACTACGCCAGTACCACTTGGCGGACACTGTGGAAACACCTGTCGGGCCGGCCGGAACCACATCTCAGACGTGCCAGAACCATGTGCATGAGATGCTGGAACCACACCCCGAACAGACGGAAAACACCTGCCAGACCCGTCTGAACAACCTGCCGAGCACGCCGGAGCCACCTGCTCGAATCGCCGGAACCACCTACCTGACGTGCCCAAATCACCAGCCGGGTAAGCCAGAACCACTTGGCGGACACTCCGGAATCATCTGCCGGACATGCCGGAACCAGCTCTCAGACACACCAGAACCACGAGCCGGAGACGCCGGAAGCACCTGCCGAGCATGCCGGAGCCACTTGCTCGACTCGCCAGAAACGCCTGCCGGACACGCCAAAATCAACTGCCGGGTACGCCAGAACCACCTGGCCGACACTCCGGAATCACCTGCCGCGCATGCCGGAACCACCTCTCAGACGTGCCGGAAGCACGTGCCATACATGCCGGAAACACCTACCGGACAGACCGGTACCACCTGCCGAGCACGCCGGAGCCACCTGTTCGACTCGCTGGAACCACATGCCGGACAGGCCAATATCAACTGCTGGCTATGCCAGAACCACCTGGGGGACGGTCCGGAATCACCTGCCAGCCGTGGCGGAACCACCTCTCAGACGTACCAGAACCACCTGCCGGAGAAGCTGGAAACACGTCCTGGACAGTCTGGAACCACCAGTCGGCCAAGCCTGAACCACCTGCCAAGCACAACGGAACAACCTGCCAGACACGCCAAAATCACCTGCGTGTTATGCCAGAACCACGTGGAGGACTCTCTGGGATGACCTGCCGGGCATGCCGGAACCACCTCTCAGACGTGCCAGAACCATGTGGCGGACAGTCTGGAATCACCTGTTGGGCATGCGCAACCACCTCTGAGACGTACCAGAACCACATGCCGTGCAGGCTGGAACCACCTACCGGACAGACCGGAATCACCTTTCGGGCATGCCGGAACCACCTGTCAGATGTGCCAGAAACACGTGCCGGAGACGCCGGAAGCACCTGCCAAGCACGTTGGAACCACCTGCTCAACTCGCCTGAACCACCTGCCGGACATGCCAAAATCACCTGCCGACTAGGCCAGAACCACTTGGCGAACACTCCGGAATCACTTGCCGGGAATGCAGGTACCACCTGTCAGACATGCCAGAACCTCGTGCCAATGACCCCGGAAGCACCAGCCGAGCACGCCGGAACCACCTGCTCGACTCGCGAGAACCACCTGCCGATCACGCAAAAATCACCTGCCGGCTACGCCACAACCAGTTGGGAAACACTTCGGAATCACCTGTCGGGCTTGCTGGAACCACCTGCCGGTCATGCCAAAATCACCTGCCAAGTACGCCAGTACCACTTGGCGGACACTGTGGAAACACCTGTCGGGCCGGCCGGAACCACATCTCAGACGTGCCAGAAGCATGTGCATGAGATGCTGGAACCACACCCCGAACAGACGGAAAACACCTGCCAGACCCGTCTGAACAACCTGCCGAGCACGCCGGAGCCACCTGCTCGACTCGCCGGAACCACCTACCTGACATGCCCAAATCACCAGCCGGGTATGCCAGAGCCACTTGGCGGACACTCCAGAATCATCTGCCGGACATGCAGGAACCACCTCTCAGACATGCCAGAACCCCGTGCCAATGACCCCGGAAGCACCAGCCGAGCACGCCGGAACCACCTGCTCGACTCGCCAGAACCACCTGCCGATCACGCAAAAATCACCTGCCGGCTACGCCACAACCAGTTGGTGAACACTTTGGAATCACCTGCCAGGCTTGCTGGAACCACCTGCCAGTCATGCCAAAATCACCTGCCAACTACGCCAGAACCGCTTGGCGGACACTGCGGAAACACCTGTCGGGCCGGCTGGAACCACATCTCAGACGTGCCAGAAACGCGTTCATGAGATGCTGGAACCACACCCCGAACAGACGGATACCACCTGCCAGAACCGCCTGAACCACCTGCTGAGCACGCCGGAACCACCTGCTCGACTCACAGGTACCACCTCCCTGACACGCCAAAATCACCTGCTGGGTATGCCAGAACCACTTGGCGGACACTCTGGAATCATCTGCCGGACATGCCGGAACCACCTCTCAGACGTGCCGGAAGCACGTGCCGGACACGCTGGAATCACCTACCGGACAGACCGGAACCACCTGCCGAGCACGCCGGAGCCACCTGTTCGACTCGCTGGAACCACCTGCCGGACAGGCCAATATCAACTGCTGGCTATGCCAGAACCACCTGGGGGACGGTCCGGAATCACCTGCCAGCCGTGGCGGAACCACCTCTCAGACGTACCAGAACCACCTGCCGGAGAAGCTGGAAACACGTCCTGGACAGTCTGGAACCACCTGCCGGCCAAGCCTGAACCACCTGCCAAGCACAACGGAACAACCTGCCAGACACGCCAAAATCACCTGCGTGTTATGCCAGAACCACTTGGAGGACTCTCTGGGATGACCTGCCGGGCATGCCGGAACCACCTCTCAGACGTGCCAGAACCATGTGGCGGACAGTCTGGAATCACCTGTTGGGCATGCGCAACCACCTCTGAGACGTACCAGAACCACATGCCGTGCAGGCTGGAACCACCTACCGGACAGACCGGAATCACCTTTCGGGCATGCTGGAACCACCTGTCAGATGTGCCAGAAACACGTGCCGGAGACGCCGGAAGCACCTGCCAAGCACGTTGGAACCACCTGCTCAACTCGCCTGAACCACCTGCCGGACATGAGAAAATCACCTGCCGACTAGGCCAGAACCACTTGGCGAACACTCCGGAATCACTTGCCGGGCATGCAGGAACCACCTCTCAGACATGCCAGAACCTCGTGCCAATGACCCCGGAAGCACCAGCCGAGCACGCCGGAACCACCTGCTCGACTCGCCAGAACCACCTGCCGATCACGCAAAAATCACCTGCCGGCTACGCCACAACCAGTTGGTGAACACTTTGGAATCACCTGCCAGGCTTGCTGGAACCACCTGCCAGTCATGCCAAAATCACCTGCCAACTACGCCAGAACCGCTTGGCGGACACTGCGGAAACACCTGTCGGGCCGGCTGGAACCACATCTCAGACGTGCCAGAAACGTGTTCATGAGATGCTGGAACCACACCCCGAACAGACGGATACCACCTGCCAGAACCGCCTGAACCACCTGCTGAGCACGCCGGAACCACCTGCTCGACTCACCGGTACCACCTCCCTGACACGCCAAAATCACCTGCTGGGTATGCCAGAACCACTTGGCGGACACTCCGGAATCATCTGCCGGACATGCCGGAACCAGGTCTCAGATACATCAGAACCAAGAGCCGGAGACGCCGGAAGCACCTGCCGAGCATGCCGGAGCCACCTGCTCGACTCGCCAGAAACACCTGCCGGACACGCCAAAATCACCTGCCGGGTACGCCAGAAGCACCTGGCGGACACTCCGGAATCACCTGCCGCGCATGCCGGAACCACCTCTCAGACGTGCCGGAAGCACGTGCCAGACACGCCGGAAACACCTACCGGACAGGCCGGAACCACCTGCCAAGAACTCCGGAGCCACCTGTTCGACTCGCTGGAACCACCTGCCGGACAGTCCAATATCAACTGCTGGCTATGCCAGAACCACCTGGGGGACAGTCCGGGATCACCTGCCAGCCATGGCGGAACCACCTCTCAGACGTACCAGAACCACCTGCCGGAGAAGCTGGAAACACGTCCTGGACAGCCTGGAACCACGTGACGGCCATGCCTGAACCACCTGCCGAGCACAGCGGAACCACCTGCAGGACACGCCAAAATCACCTGCGGGCTACGCCAGAACCACTTGGACGACTCTCCGAAATGACCTGCCAGGCATGTTGGAACCGCCTCTCAGACGTGCCAGAAGCACGTGGCGGACAGTCCGGAATCACCTGTTGGGCATACGCAACCACCTCTGAGACGTACCAGAACCACGTGCCGTGCACGCCGGAACCACCTACCGGACAGACCGGAATCAACTTTTGGGCATGCCGGAACCACCAGTCAGATGTGCCAGAAACACGTGCCGGAGACGCCGGAAGCACCTGCCGAGCACGTCGCAACCACCTGCTCAACTCGCCTGAACCACCTGCCGGACACGCCAAAATCACCTGCCTGCTACACCAGCACCACTTCGGGGACAAGCCGGAATCACGTGAGGGGCATGCCGGCACAGCCTCTCAGACTGAACCTCGTGCCGGACACCACAGAACCACCTGCCAGACAGACCGGAACCACCTGCCGGACACGCAGGAACCACTGGCTCGACCCGCCGGAACGACCGCTGGACATGCAAAATCACCTGCCGGCTACGCCGGAAACACTTGGCGAACACTCCGGAATCACCTGCCGGGCATGCCGGAACCACCTCTCAGATATGCCAGAACCACGTGCCAATGACCCCTGAAGCACCTGCCGAGCACGCCGGAACCACCTGCTCGACTCGCCAGAACCACCAGCCGGACATGCAAAAATCACCTGCCGGCTACGCCACAACCAGTTGGGGAACACTTCGGAATCACCTGCCGGGCTTGCTGGAACCACCTGCCGGTCATGCCAAAATCACCTGCCAACTACGCCAGTACCACTTGGCGGACACTGTGGAAACACCTGTCGGGCCGGCCGGAACCACATCTCAGACGTGCCAGAACCATGTGCATGAGATGCTGGAACCACATCCCGAACAGACGGAAAACACCTGCCAGACCCGTCTGAACAACCTGCCGAGCACGCCAGAGCCACCTGCTCGACTCGCCGGAACCACCTACCTGACATGCCCAAATCATCAGCAGGGTATGCCAGAGCCACTTGGCGGACACTCCAGAATCATCTGCCGGACATGCCGGAACCAGCTCTCAGACACACCAGAACCACGTGCCGCAGACGCCGGAAGCACCTGCCGAGCATCCCGGAGCCACCTGATCGACTCGCCAGAAACACCTGCCGTACACGCCAAAATCACCTGGCGGCTACGCCAGAACCACCTGGCGGACACTCCGAAATCACCTGTCGCGCATGCCGGAACCACCTCTCAGACGTGCCGGAAGCACGTGCCGGACACGCCGGAATCACCTACCGGACAGACCGGAACCACCTGCCGAGCACGCCGGAGCCACCTGTTCGACTCGATGGAACCACCTGCCGGACAGGCCAATATCAACTGCTGGCTATGCCAGAACCACCTGGGGGACGGTCCGGAATCACCTGCCAGCCATGGCGGAACCACCTCTCAGACGTACCAGAACCACCTGCCGGAGAAGCTGGAAACACGTCCTGGACAGTCTGGAACCACCTGCCGGCCAAGCCTGAACCACCTGCCAAGCACAACGGAACAACCTGCCAGACACGCCAAAATCACCTGCGTGTTATGCCAGAACCACTTGGAGGACTCTCTGGGATGACCTGCCTGGCATGCCGGAACCACCTCTCAGACGTGCCAGAACCATGTGGCGGACAGTCCGGCATCACCTGTTGGGCATGCGCAACCACCTCTGAGACGTACCAGAACCACATGCCGTGCAGGCTGGAACCACCTACCGGACAGACCGGAATCACCTTTCGGGCATGCCGGAACCACCTGTCAGATGTGCCAGAAACACGTGCCGGAGACGCCGGAAGCACCTGCCAAGCACGTTGGAACCACCTGCTCAACTCGCCTGAACCACCTGCCGGACATGAGAAAATCACCTGCCGACTAGGCCAGAACCACTTGGCGAACACTCCGGAATCACTTGCCGGGCATGCAGGAACCACCTCTCAGACATGCCAGAACCTCGTGCCAATGACCCCGGAAGCACCAGCCGAGCACGCCGGAACCACCTGCTCGACTCGCCAGAACCACCTGCCGATCACGCAAAAATCACCTGCCGGCTACGCCACAACCAGTTGGTGAACACTTTGGAATCACCTGCCAGGCTTGCTGGAACCACCTGCCAGTCATGCCAAAATCACCTGCCAACTACGCCAGAACCGCTTGGCGGACACTGCGGAAACACCTGTCGGGCCGGCTGGAACCACATCTCAGACGTGCCAGAAACGTGTTCATGAGATGCTGGAACCACACCCCGAACAGACGGATACCACCTGCCAGAACCGCCTGAACCACCTGCTGAGCACGCCGGAACCACCTGCTCGACTCACCGGTACCACCTCCCTGACACGCCAAAATCACCTGCTGGGTATGCCAGAACCACTTGGCGGACACTCCGGAATCATCTGCCGGACATGCCGGAACCAGGTCTCAGATACATCAGAACCAAGAGCCGGAGACGCCGGAAGCACCTGCCGAGCATGCCGGAGCCACCTGCTCGACTCGCCAGAAACACCTGCCGGACACGCCAAAATCACCTGCCGGGTACGCCAGAAGCACCTGGCGGACACTCCGGAATCACCTGCCGCGCATGCCGGAACCACCTCTCAGACGTGCCGGAAGCACGTGCCAGACACGCCGGAAACACCTACCGGACAGGCCGGAACCACCTGCCAAGAACTCCGGAGCCACCTGTTCGACTCGCTGGAACCACCTGCCGGACAGTCCAATATCAACTGCTGGCTATGCCAGAACCACCTGGGGGACAGTCCGGGATCACCTGCCAGCCATGGCGGAACCACCTCTCAGACGTACCAGAACCACCTGCCGGAGAAGCTGGAAACACGTCCTGGACAGCCTGGAACCACGTGACGGCCATGCCTGAACCACCTGCCGAGCACAGCGGAACCACCTGCAGGACACGCCAAAATCACCTGCGGGCTACGCCAGAACCACTTGGACGACTCTCCGAAATGACCTGCCAGGCATGTTGGAACCGCCTCTCAGACGTGCCAGAAGCACGTGGCGGACAGTCCGGAATCACCTGTTGGGCATACGCAACCACCTCTGAGACGTACCAGAACCACGTGCCGTGCACGCCGGAACCACCTACCGGACAGACCGGAATCAACTTTTGGGCATGCCGGAACCACCAGTCAGATGTGCCAGAAACACGTGCCGGAGACGCCGGAAGCACCTGCCGAGCACGTCGCAACCACCTGCTCAACTCGCCTGAACCACCTGCCGGACACGCCAAAATCACCTGCCTGCTACACCAGCACCACTTCGGGGACAAGCCGGAATCACGTGAGGGGCATGCCGGCACAGCCTCTCAGACTGAACCTCGTGCCGGACACCACAGAACCACCTGCCAGACAGACCGGAACCACCTGCCGGACACGCAGGAACCACTGGCTCGACCCGCCGGAACGACCGCTGGACATGCAAAATCACCTGCCGGCTACGCCGGAAACACTTGGCGAACACTCCGGAATCACCTGCCGGGCATGCCGGAACCACCTCTCAGATATGCCAGAACCACGTGCCAATGACCCCTGAAGCACCTGCCGAGCACGCCGGAACCACCTGCTCGACTCGCCAGAACCACCAGCCGGACATGCAAAAATCACCTGCCGGCTACGCCACAACCAGTTGGGGAACACTTCGGAATCACCTGCCGGGCTTGCTGGAACCACCTGCCGGTCATGCCAAAATCACCTGCCAACTACGCCAGTACCACTTGGCGGACACTGTGGAAACACCTGTCGGGCCGGCCGGAACCACATCTCAGACGTGCCAGAACCATGTGCATGAGATGCTGGAACCACATCCCGAACAGACGGAAAACACCTGCCAGACCCGTCTGAACAACCTGCCGAGCACGCCAGAGCCACCTGCTCGACTCGCCGGAACCACCTACCTGACATGCCCAAATCATCAGCAGGGTATGCCAGAGCCACTTGGCGGACACTCCAGAATCATCTGCCGGACATGCCGGAACCAGCTCTCAGACACACCAGAACCACGTGCCGCAGACGCCGGAAGCACCTGCCGAGCATCCCGGAGCCACCTGATCGACTCGCCAGAAACACCTGCCGTACACGCCAAAATCACCTGGCGGCTACGCCAGAACCACCTGGCGGACACTCCGAAATCACCTGTCGCGCATGCCGGAACCACCTCTCAGACGTGCCGGAAGCACGTGCCGGACACGCCGGAATCACCTACCGGACAGACCGGAACCACCTGCCGAGCACGCCGGAGCCACCTGTTCGACTCGATGGAACCACCTGCCGGACAGGCCAATATCAACTGCTGGCTATGCCAGAACCACCTGGGGGACGGTCCGGAATCACCTGCCAGCCATGGCGGAACCACCTCTCAGACGTACCAGAACCACCTGCCGGAGAAGCTGGAAACACGTCCTGGACAGTCTGGAACCACCTGCCGGCCAAGCCTGAACCACCTGCCAAGCACAACGGAACAACCTGCCAGACACGCCAAAATCACCTGCGTGTTATGCCAGAACCACTTGGAGGACTCTCTGGGATGACCTGCCTGGCATGCCGGAACCACCTCTCAGACGTGCCAGAACCATGTGGCGGACAGTCCGGCATCACCTGTTGGGCATGCGCAACCACCTCTGAGACGTACCAGAACCACATGCCGTGCAGGCTGGAACCACCTACCGGACAGACCGGAATCACCTTTCGGGCATGCCGGAACCACCTGTCAGATGTGCCAGAAACACGTGCCGGAGACGCCGGAAGCACCTGCCAAGCACGTTGGAACCACCTGCTCAACTCGCCTGAACCACCTGCCGGACATGCCGAAATCACCTGCCGACTATGCCAGAACCACTTGGCGAACACTCCGGAATCACCTGCCGGGCATGCAGGAACCACCTCTCAGACATGCCAGAACCCCGTGCCAATGACCCCGGAAGCACCAGGCGAGCACGCCGGAACCACCTGCTCGACTCGCCAGAACCACCTGCCGATCACGCAAAAATCACCTGCCGGCTACGCCACAACCAGTTGGTGAACACTTTGGAATCACCTGCCAGGCTTGCTGGAATCACCTGCCAGTCATGCCAAAATCACCTGCCAACTACGCCAGAACCTCTTGGCGGACACTGCGGAAACACCTGTCGGGCCGGCTGGAACCACATCTCAGACGTGCCAGAAACGCGTTCATGAGATGCTGGAACCACACCCCGAACAGACGGATACCACCTGCCAGAACCGCCTGAACCACCTGCTGAGCACGCCGGAACCACCTGCTCGACTCACAGGTACCACCTCCCTGACACGCCAAAATCACCCCTGTGGGTATGCCAGAACCACTTGGCGGACACTCCGGAATCATCTGCCGGACATGCCGGAACCAGCTCTCAGACACACCAGAACCAAGTGCCGGAGACGCCGGAAGCACCTGCCGAGCATGCCGGAGGCACCTGCTCGACTCGCCAGGAACACCTGCCGGACACGCCAAAATCACCTGCCGGGTACGCCAGAACCACCTGGCGGACACTCCGAAATCACCTGTCGCGCATGTCGGAACCACCTCTCAGACGTGCCGGAAGCACGTGCCGGACACGCCGGAATCACCTACCGGACAGACCGGAACCACCTGCCGAGCACGCCGGAGCCACCTGTTCGACTCGCTGGAACCACCTGCCGGACAGGCCAATATCAACTGCTGGCTATGCCAGAACCACCTGGGGGACGGTCCGTAATCACCTGCCAGCCGTGGCGGAACCACCTCTCAGACGTACCAGAACCACCTGCCGGAGAAGCTGGAAACACGTCCTGGAGAGTCTGGAACCACCTGCCGGCCAAGCCTGAACCACCTGCCAAGCACAACGGAACAACCTGCCAGACACGCCAATATCACCTGCCGGGTACGCCAGAACCACCTGGCGGACACTCCGGAATCACCTGCCGCGCATGCCGGAACCACCTCTCAGACGTGCCGGAAGCACGTGCCAGACACGCCGGAAAAACCTACCGGACAGACCGGAACCACCTGCCAAGAACGCCGGAGCCACCTGTTCGACTCGCTGGAACCACCTGCCGGACAGGCCAATATCAACTGCTGGCTATGCCAGAACCACCTTTGGGACAGTCCGGGATCACCTGCCAGCCATGGCGGAACCACGTCTCAGACGTACCAGAACCACCTGCTGGAGAAGCTGGAAACACGTCCTGGACAGACTGGAACCACGTGACGGCCATGCCTGAACCACCTGCCGAGCACGGCGGAACCACCTGCCGGACACGCCAAAATCACCTGCGGGCTACGCCAGAACCACTTGGACGACTCTCCGAAATGACCTGCCGGGCATGTTGGAACCACCTCTCAGACGTGCCAGAAGCACGTGGCGGACAGTCCGGAATCACCTGTTGGGCATACGCAAGCACCTCTGAGACGTACCAGAACCACGTGCCATGCACGCCGGAACCACCTACCGGACAGACCGGAATCAACTTTTGGGCATGCCGGAACCACCAGTCAGATGTGCCAGAAACACGTGCCGGAGACGCCGGAAGCACCTTCCGAGCACGTCGCAACCACCTGCTCAACTCGCCTGAACCACCTGCCGGACACGCCAAAATCACCTGCCCGCTACACCAGCACCACTTCGGGGACAAGCCGGAATCACGTGAGGGGCATGCCACACAGCCTCTCAGACTGAACCTCGTGCCGGACACCACAGAACCACCTGCCGGACAGACCGGAACCACCTGCCGGACACGCCGGAACCACCGGCTCGACCCGCCGGAATGACCGCTGGACATGCAAAATCGCCTGCCGGCTACGCCGGAAACACTTGGCGGACACTCTGGAATCATCTGCCGGACATGCCTGAACCACCTCTCAGACGTGCCGGAAGCACGTGCCGGACACGCTGGAATCACCTACCGGACAGACCGGAACCACCTGCCGAGCACGCCGGAGCCACCTGTTCGACTCGCTGGAACCACCTGCCGGACAGGCCAATATCAACTGCTGGCTATGCCAGAACCATCTGGGGGACGGTCCGGAATCACCTGCCAGCCGTGGCGGAACCACCTCTCAGACGTACCAGAACCACCTGCCAGAGAAGCTGGAAACACGTCCTGGACAGTCTGGAACCACCTGCCGGCCAAGCCTGAACCACCTGCCAAGCACAACGGAACAACCTGCCAGACACGCCAAAATCACCTGCGTGTTATGCCAGAACCACTTGGAGGACTCTCTGGGATGACCTGCCGGGCATGCCGGAACCACCTCTCAGACGTGCCAGAACCATGTGGCGGACAGTCTGGAATCACCTGTTGGGCATGCGCAACCACCTCTGAGACGTACCAGAACCACATGCCGTGCAGGCTGGAACCACCTACCGGACAGACCGGAATCACCTTTCGGGCATGCCGGAACCACCTGTCAGATGTGCCAGAAACACGTGCCGGAGACGCCGGAAGCACCTGCCAAGCACGTTGGAACCACCTGCTCAACTCGCCTGAACCACCTGCCGGACATGCCAAAATCACCTGCCGACTAGGCCAGAACCACTTGGCGAACACTCCGGAATCACTTGCCGGGCATGCAGGAACCACCTCTCAGACATGCCAGAACCTCGTGCCAATGACCCCGGAAGCACCAGCCGAGCACGCCGGAACCACCTGCTCGACTCGCCAGAACCACCTGCCGATCACGCAAAAATCACCTGCCGGCTACGCCACAACCAGTTGGTGAACACTTTGGAATCACCTGCCAGGCTTGCTGGAACCACCTGCCAGTCATGCCAAAATCACCTGCCAACTACGCCAGAACCGCTTCGCGGAAACTGCAGGAACACCTGTCGGGCCGGCTGGAACCACATCTCAGACGTGCCAGAAACGTGTTCATGAGATGCTGGAACCACACCCCGAACAGATGGATACCACATGAAAGAACCGCCTGAACCACCTGCTGAGCACGCCGGAACCACCTGCTCGACTCACCGGTACCACCTCCCTGACACGCCAAAATCACCTGCTGGGTATGCCAGAACCACTTGGCGGACACTCCGGAATCATCTGCCGGACATGCCGGAACCAGGTCTCAGACACATCAGAACCAAGAGCCGGAGACGCCGGAAGCACCTGCCGAGCATGCCGGAGCCACCTGCTCGACTCGCCAGAAACACCTGCCGGACACGCCAAAATCACCTGCCGGGTACGCCAGAAGCACCTGGCGGACACTCCGGAATCACCTGCCGCGCATGCCGGAACCACCTCTCAGACGTGCCGGAAGCACGTGCCATACACGCCGGAAACACCTACCGGACAGACCGGAACCACCTGCCAAGAACTCCGGAGCCACCTGTTCGACTCGCTGGAACCACCTGCCGGACAGTCCAATATCAACTGCTGGCTATGCCAGAACCACCTGGGGGACAGTCCGGGATCACCTGCCAGCCATGGCGGAACCACCTCTCAGACGTACCAGAACCACCTGCCGGAGAAGCTGGAAACACCTACCGGACAGACCGGAACCACCTGCCGAGCACGCCGGAGCCACCTGTTCGACTCGTTGGAACCACCTGCCGGACAGGCCAATATCAACTGCTGGCTATGCCAGAACCACCTGGGGGACGGTCCAGAATCACCTGCCAGCCGTGGCGGAACCACCTCTCAGACGTACCAGAACCACCTGCCGGAGAAGCTGGAAACACGTCCTGGACAGTCTGGAACCACCTGCCGGCCAAGCCTGAACCACCTGCCAAGCACAACGGAACAACCTGCCAGACACGCCAAAATCACCTGCGTGTTATGCCAGAACCACTTGGAGGACTCTCTGGGATGACCTGCCGGGCATGCCGGAACCACCTCTCAGACCTGCCAGAACCATGTGGCGGACAGTCTGGAATCACCTGTTGGGCATGCGCAACCACGTCTGAGACGTACCAGAACCACATGCCGTGCAGGCTGAAACCACCTACCGGACAGACCGGAATCACCTTTCGGGCATGCCGGAACCACCTGTCAGATGTGCCAGAAACACGTGCCGGAGACGCCGGAAGCACCTGCCAAGCACGTTGGAACCACCTGCTCAACTCGCCTGAACCACCTGCCGGACATGCCAAAATCACCTGCCGACTAGGCCAGAACCACTTGGCGAACACTCCGGAATCACTTGCCGGGCATGCAGGAACCACCTCTCAGACATGCCAGAACCTCGTGCCAATGACCCCGGAAGCACCAGCCGAGCACGCCAGAACCACCTGCTCGACTCGCGAGAACCACCTGCCGATCACGCAAAAATCACCTGCCGGCTACGCCACAACCAGTTGGGGAACACTTCGGAATCACCTGCCGGGCTTGCTGGAACCACCTGCCGGTCATGCCAAAATCACCTGCCAAGTACGCCAGTACCACTTGGCGGACACTGTGGAAACACCTGTCGGGCCGGCCGGAACCACATCTCAGACGTGCCAGAAGCATGTGCATGAGATGCTGGAACCACACCCCGAACAGACGGAAAACACCTGCCAGACCCGTCTGAACAACCTGCTGAGCACGCCGGAGCCACCTGCTCGACTCGCCGGAACCACCTACCTGACATGCCCAAATCACCAGCCGGGTATGCCAGAGCCACTTGGCGGACACTCCAGAATCATCTGCCGGACATGCAGGAACCACCTCTCAGACATGCCAGAACCCCGTGCCAATGACCCCGGAAGCACCAGCCGAGCACGCCGGAACCACCTGCTCGACTCGCCAGAACCACCTGCCGATCACGCAAAAATCACCTGCCGGCTACGCCACAACCAGTTGGTGAACACTTTGGAATCACCTGCCAGGCTTGCTGGAACCACCTGCCAGTCATGCCAAAATCACCTGCCAACTACGCCAGAACCGCTTGGCGGACACTGCGGAAACACCTGTCGGGCCGGCTGGAACCACATCTCAGACGTGCCAGAAACGCGTTCATGAGATGCTGGAACCACACCCCGAACAGACGGATACCACCTGCCAGAACCGCCTGAACCACCTGCTGAGCACGCCGGAACCACCTGCTCGTCTCACAGGTACCACCTCCCTGACACGCCAAAATCACCTGCTGGGTATGCCAGAACCACTTGGCGGACACTCTGGAATCATCTGCCGGACATGCCGGAACCACCTCTCAGACGTGCCGGAAGCACGTGCCGGACACGCTGGAATCACCTACCGGACAGACCGGAACCACCTGCCGAGCACGCCGGAGCCACCTGTTCGACTCGCTGGAACCACCTGCCGGACAGGCCAATATCAACTGCTGGCTATGCCAGAACCACCTGGGGGACGGTCCGGAATCACCTGCCAGCCGTGGCGGAACCACCTCTCAGACGTACCAGAACCACCTGCCGGAGAAGCTGGAAACACGTCCTGGACAGTCTGGAACCACCTGCCGGCCAAGCCTGAACCACCTGCCAAGCACAACGGAACAACCTGCCAGACACGCCAAAATCACCTGCGTGTTATGCCAGAACCACTTGGAGGACTCTCTGGGATGACCTGCCGGGCATGCCGGAACCACCTCTCAGACCTGCCAGAACCATTTGGCGGACAGTCTGGAATCACCTGTTCGGCATGCGCAACCACCTCTGAGACGTACCAGAACCACATGCCGTGCAGGCTGGAACCACCTACCGGACAGACCGGAATCACCTTTCGGGCATGCCGGAACCACCTGTCAGATGTGCCAGAAACACGTGCCGGAGACGCCGGAAGCACCTGCCAAGCACGTTGGAACCACCTGCTCAACTCGCCTGTACCACCTCCCTGACACGCCAAAATCACCTGCTGGGTATGCCTGAACCACTTGGCGGACACTCCGGAATCATCTGCCGGACATGCCGGAACCAGGTCTCAGACACATCAGAACCAAGAGCCGGAGACGCCGGAAGCACCTGCCGAGCATGCCGGAGCCACCTGCTCGACTCGCCAGAAACACCTGCCGGACACGCCAAAATCACCTGCCCACTACACCAGCACCACTTCGGGGACAAGCCGGAATCACGTGAGGGGCATGCCGGCACAGCCTCTCAGACTGAACCTCGTGCCGGACACCACAGAACCACCAGCCGGGCATGCCGGAACCACCTCTCAGATATGCCAGAACCACGTGCCAATGACCCCGGAAGAACCTGCCGAGCACACCGGAACCACCTGCTCGACTCGCCAGAACCACCTGCCGGACACGCAAAAATCACCTGCTGGCTACGCCACAACCAGTTGGGGAACACTTCGGAATCACCTGCCGGGCTTGCTGGAACCACCTGCCGGTCATGCCAAAATCACCTGCCAACTACGCCAGTTCCACTTGGCGGACACTGTGGAAACACCTGTCGGTCCGGCCGGAACCACATCTCAGACGTGCCAGAACCATGTGCATGAGATGCTGGAACCACACCCCGAACAGACGGAAAACACCTGCCAGACCCGTCTGAACAACCTGCCAAGCACGCTGGAGCCACCTGCTCGACTCGCCGGAACCACGTACCTGACATGCCCAAATCACCAGCCGGTTATGCCAGAACCACTTGGCGGACACTCCGGAATCATCTACCGTACATGCCGGAACCAGCTCTCAGACACACCAGAACCACGTGCCGGAGACGCCGGAAGCACCTGCCGAGCATGCCGGAGCCACCTGCTCGACTCGCCTGAAACGCCTGCCGGACACGCCAAAATCACCTGCCGGGTACGCCAGAACCACCTGGCGGACACTCCGAAATCACCTGTCGCGCATGCCGGAACCACCTCTCAGACGTGCCGGAAGCACGTGCCGGACACGCCGGAATCACCTACCGGACAGACCTGAACCGCCTGCCGAGCACGCCGGAGCCACCTGTTCGACTCGCTGGAACCACCTGTCGGACAGGCCAATATCAACTGCTTGCTATGCCAGAACCACCTGGGGGACGGTCCGGAATCACCTGCCAGCCATGGCGGAACCACCTCTCACACGTACCAGAACCACCTGCCGGAGAAGCTGGAAACACGTCCTGGACAGTCTGGAACCACCTGCCGGCCAAGCCTGAACCACCTGCCAAGCACAACGGAACAACCTGCCAGACACGCCAAAATCACCTGCGTGTTATGCCAGAACCACTTGGAGGACTCTCTGGGATGACCTGCCGGGCATGCCGGAACCACCTCTCAGACGTGCCAGAACCATGTGGCGGACAGTCTGGAATCACCTGTTGGGCATGCGCAACCACCTCTGAGACATACCAGAACCACATGCCGTGCAGGCTGGAACCACCTACCGGACAGACGGGAATCACCTTTCTGGCATGCCGGAACCACCTGTCAGATGTGCCAGAAACACGTGCCGGAGACGCCGGAAGCACCTGCCAAGCACGTTGGAACCACCTGCTCAACTCGCCTGAACAACCCGCCGATCACGCAAAAATCACGTGCCGGCTACGCCACAACCAGTTGGTGACCACTTTCGAATCACCTGCCAGGCTTGCTGGAACCACCTGCCAGTCATGCCAAAATCACCTGCCAACTACGCCAGAACCGCTTGGCAGACACTGCGGAAACACCTGTCGTGCCGGCTGGAACCACATCTCAGACGTGCCAGAAACGTGTTCATGAGATACTGGAACAACACCCCGAACAGACGGATACCACCTGCCAGAACTGCCTGAACCACCTGCTGAGCATGCCGGAACCACCTGCTCGACTCACAGGGACCATCTCCCTGACACGCCAAAATCACCTGCTGGGTATGCCAGAACCACTTGGCGGACACTCCGGAATCATCTGCCGGACATGCCGGAACCAGCTCTCAGACACACCAGAACCACGTGCCGGAGACGCCGGAAGCACCTGCCGAGCATGCCGGAGCCACCTGCTCGACTCGCCAGAAACACCTGCCGGACACGCCAAAATCACCTGCTGGGTACGCCAGAACCAGCTGGCGGACACTCCGAAATCACCTGTCGCGCATGCCGGAACCACCTCTCAGACGTGCCGGAAGCACGTGCCGGACACGCCGGAATCACCTACCGGACAGACCGGAACCACCTGCCGAGCATGCCGGAGCCACCTGTTCGACTCGCTGGAACCACCTGCCGGACAGGCCAATATCAACTGCTGGCTATGCCAGAACCACCTGGGGGACGGTCCGGAATCACCTGCCAGCCATGGCGGAACCACCTCTCAGAAGTACCTGAACCACCTGCCGGAGAAGCTGGAAACACGTCCTGGACAGTCTGGAACCACCTGCCGGCCAAGCCTGAACCACCTGCCAAGCACAACGGAACAACCTGCCAGACACGCCAAAATCACCTGCGTGTTATGCCAGAACCACTTGGAGGACTCTCTGGGATGACCTGCCGGGCATGCCGGAACCACCTCTCAGACATGCCAGAACCGCGTGCCAATGACCCCGGAAGCACCAGCCGAGCACACCGGAACCACCTGCTCGACTCGCCAGAACCACCTGCCAATCACGCAAAAATCACCTGCCGGCTACGCCACAACCAGTTGGTGAACACTTTGGAATCACCTGCCAGGCTTGCTGGAACCACCTGCCAGTCATGCCAAAATCACCTGCCAACTACGCCAGAACCGCTTGGCGGACACTGCGGAAACACCTGTCGGGCCGGCTGGAACCACATCTCAGACGTGCCAGAAACGTGTTCATGAGATGCTGGAACCACACCCCGAACAGACGGATACCACCTGCCAGAACCGCCTGAACCACCTGCTGAGCACGCCGGAACCACCTGCTTGACTCACCGGTACCACCTCCCTGACACGCCAAAATCACCTGGTGGGTATGCCAGAACCACTTGGCGGACACTCCGGAATCATCTGCCGGACATGCCGGAACCAGCTCTCAGACACACCAGAACCAAGTGCCGGAGACGCCGGAAGCACCTGCCAAGCATGCCGGAGCCACCTGCTCGACTCGCCAGAAACACCTGCCGGACACGCCAAAATCACCTGCCGGATACGCCAGAACCACCTGGCGGACACTACGGAATCACCTGCCGCGCATGCCGGAACCACCTCTCAGACGTGCCGGAAGCACGTGCCAGACATGCCGGAAACACCTACCGGACAGACCGGAACCACCTGCCAAGAACGCCAGAGCCACCTGTTCGACTCGCTGGAACCACCTGCCGGACAGGCCAATATCAACTGCTGGCTATGCCAGAACCACCTGGGGGACGGTCCGGGATCACCTGCCAGCCATGGCGGAACCACCTCTCAGACGTACCAGAACCACCTGCCGGAGAAGCTGGAAACACGTCCTGGACAGACTGGAACCACGTGACGGCCATGCCTGAACCACCTGCCGAGCACGGCGGAACCACCTGCCGGACAGGCCAAAATCACCTGCGTGTTATGCCAGAACCACTTGGACGACACTCCGAAATGACCTGCCGGGCATGTTGGAACCACCTCTCTGACGTGCCAGAAGCACGTGGCAGACAGTCCGGAATCACCTGTTGGGCATACACAACCACCTCTGACACGTACCAGAACCACGTGCCTTGCACGCCGGAACCACCTACCGGAAAGACCGGAATCAACTTTTGGGCATGCCGGAACCACCAGTCAGATGTGCCAGAAACACGTGCCGGAGACGCCGGAAGCACCTGCCGAGCACGTCGCAACCACCTGCTCAACTCGCCTGAACCACCTGCCGGACATGCCAAAATCACCTGCCCACTACACCAGCACCACTTCGGGGACAAGCCGGAATCACGTGAGGGGCATGCCGGCACAGCCTCTCAGACTGAACCTCGTGCCGGACACCACAGAACCACCAGCCGGGCATGCCGGAACCACCTCTCAGATATGCCAGAACCACGTGCCAATGACCCCGGAAGAACCTGCCGAGCACACCGGAACCACCTGCTCGACTCGCCAGAACCACCTGCCGGACACGCAAAAATCACCTGCCGGCTACGCCACAACCAGTTGGGGAACACTTCGGAATCACCTGCCGGGCTTGCTGGAACCACCTGCCGGTCATGCCAAAATCACCTGCCAACTACGCCAGTTCCACTTGGCGGACACTGTGGAAACACCTGTCGGTCCGGCCAGAACCACATCTCAGACGTGCCAGAACCATGTGCATGAGATGCTGGAACCACACCCCGAACAGACGGAAAACACCTGCCAGACCCGTCTGAACAACCTGCCAAGCACGCTGGAGCCACCTGCTCGACTCGCCGGAACCACCTACCTGACATGCCCAAATCACCAGCCGGTTATGCCAGAGCCACTTGGCGGACACTCCGGAATCATCTACCGTACATGCCGGAACCAGCTCTCAGACACACCAGAACCACGTGCCGGAGACGCCGGAAGCACCTGCCGAGCATGCCGGAGCCACCTGCTCGACTCGCCTGAAACGCCTGCCGGACACGCCAAAATCACCTGCCGGGTACGCCAGAACCACCTGGCGGACACTCCGAAATCACCTGTCGCGCATGCCGGAACCACCTCTCAGACGTGCCGGAAGCACGTGCCGGACACGCCGGAATCACCTACCGGACAGACCTGAACCGCCTGCCGAGCACGCCGGAGCCACCTGTTCGACTCGCTGGAACCACCTGTCGGACAGGCCAATATCAACTGCTGGCTATGCCAGAACCACCTGGGGGACGGTCCGGAATCACCTGCCAGCCATGGCGGAACCACCTCTCAGAACCACGTGCCGGACAATCTGGAAACACGTACTGGACAGACTGGAACCACCTGCCGGCCACGCCTGAACCACCTGCCGAGCACGACGGAACCACCTGCCGGACACGCCAAAATCACCTGCGGGCTACTCCACAACCACTTGGAGGACTCTCCGGGATGACCTGCCGGGCATGCTGGAACCACCTCTCAGACGCGCCAGAACCATGTGGCAGAGAGTCCGGAATCACCTGTTGGGCATGTGGAACCACCTCTGAGACGTACCAGAACCACCTGCCGGCTACGCCAGAACCACTTGGCGGACACTCCGGAATCACCTGCCGGGCATGCCAGCACAACCTCTCAGAAGTGCCAGAAGCACGTGCCGGACAGGCCGGAACCATCTCCCGGACAGACTGGAACCACAGGAAACACTCGCCGGAACCACCTGCTTGACTCACCGGTCCCACCTGCAGGACACACCAAAATCACCTGCCCGCTACACCAGAACCACTTGGGGCACAAGCCGGAATCACGTGAAGGGCATGCCGGCACAACCTCACAGACGTGCCAGAACCTCCTGCCGGACACCTCAGAACCACCTGCCAGACAGACTGCAACCACCTGCCGGACACGCGGGAACCACCGGCTCGACCCGCCGGAAGCACTGCCAGACATGCAAAATCACCTGCCGGCTACACCAGAACCACTTGGCAAACACTCCGGAATCACATGCCGGGCATGCCGGAACCACCTCTCACACATGCCAGAACCACGTGCCAATGACACCAGAAGCACCTGCCGAGCATGCCGGAACCACCTGCTCGACTCGCCAGAACCACCTGCCAGTCATGCAAAAATCACCTGCCAGCTTCGCCACAACCAGTTGGTGAACACTTCCCCATCACCTGCCGGGCTTGCTGGAACCACCTGCCTGTCATGTCAAATTCACCTGCCAACTACGCCAGAACCACTTGTCGACACTGCGGAAACACCTGTCGGGCCGGCCAGAACTACATCTCAGACGTGCCAGAACCTGTGCGTGTGATGCCGGAACCACACCCCGAACAGACGGAGACCACCTGCCAGACCCGCCTGAACCACCTGCCGAGCACACCGGAGCCACCTGTTCGACTCACCGGAAGCACCTGCCAGACAGGCCAAAATCAACAGCTGGCTATGCGAGAACCATCTGGCGGACAGTCCGGAATCAAATGCCGGGCATGCAGGAACCACCTCTCAGATGTAACGGAACCACGAGCCGGACACGCTGGAACCACGTCCTGGACAGACTGGAACCACCTGCCGAGCACTCCGGAACCACCTGCTTGACTCGCACGACCGACGTGCTGGACACGCCAAAATGAACTTTCGGCTACACCAGAACCACTTACCCGACACTCCAGAATCACCTGCCTGGCATGCCAGAACCACCTCTCACACGTTCCAGAAGCACATGCCGGACATGCCGGAACGACCTATCGGACAGAACGGAACCACCTGCCGTACACGCCGGAACCACCGGCTCGACCCGCCGGAACCACCGCCGGACATGCAAAATCACCTGCCGGCTATGCCAGAACCACTTGGCGAACACTCCGGAATCAGCTGCCGGGCATGCCGGAACCACCTCTCAGACATGCCAGAACCACGTGCCAATGACCCCGGAAGCACCTGCCGAGCACGCCGGAACCACCTGCTCGACTCGCCAGAACCACCTGCCGGTCACGCCAAAATCACCTGCCGGCTACGCCAGAACCACTCGGCAGAGACTCCGAAACCACCTCCAGGACAGACCGGAATCACCTGCCGGACACGCCGGAACCACCTGCTTGACACGCCAGAACCACCTGCCGGACACGCCAAAATCACCAGCCGGCTACTCCACAACCACATGTCGGACACTCCAGAATCACCTGCCGGGCATGTTGGAACCACCTCTCACAGGTGCCACAACAACATGCTCTAGACCGTGGAAGCACCTGCTGAGAAGGCCGGAAGTTCCTGATCCACTCCACAGAACCACCTGCTGGACACGCCAAAATCACCTGCCGGCTACGCCGCAACCAGTTGGTGAACACTTCGGAATCAACTGCCGGGCTTGCTGGAAGCACCTGCCGGTCACGCCAATATCACCTGCCAGCTACGCCAGAACCGCTTGGCGGACACTCCGGAAACACCTGTCGGGCCTGCCAGAACCACATCTCAGACGTGCCAGAACCATGTGCCCGAGATGCCGGAACCACACCCCGAACAGACTGAAACCACCTGCCAGACCCGCCTGAACCACCTGCCGAGCACACTGGAACCACCTGCTCGACTCGCCGGAACCACCTACCTGACACGCAAAAGCCACCGGCCGGGTATGCCAGAACCACTTGGTGGTCACTCCGGAATCATCTGCCAGACATGCCAGAAGCAGCTCTCAGACACACCAGAACAACCTGCCGGAGACGCCAGAAGCACCTGCTGAGCATGCCTGAGCCACCTGCTCGACTCGCAAGAAACACCTGCCAGACACGCCAAAATCACCTGCCTGCTACACCAGAAGAACTTGGCAGACAAGCAGGAATCACGTGAAGGGCATGCCGTCACAATCTCTCAGACGTGCCAGAACCTCGTGCCGGACACCCCAGAACACCCTGCCGGACAGACCGGAACCACCTGCCGGACACGCCGGAACCACCGGCGCGACTCGCCGGAACCACCCCCGGACATGCAAAATCACCTGCCGGCTACGCCAGAAACACTTGGCGAACACACCGGAATCACCTGCCGGGCATGTCGGAAGCACCTCTCAGACATGTCAGAACCACGTGCCAAGGACACCGGAAGCACCTGCCGAGCACGCCGGAACCACCTGCTCGACTTGCCAGAACCACCTGCCGCACACGCCCAAATCACCTGCCGGGTATGCCAGAACCACTTTGTGGACACTCCGAAATCATCTGCCGGACATGCCAGAACCAGCTCTCAGACACACCAGAACCACATGCCAGACACGCTGGAAGCACCTGCTGAGCATGACTGAGCCACCTGCTCGACTCGCAAGAAACACATGCCGGACACGCCAAAATCACCTGCCGAGTACGCCAGAACCACTTGGCGGACACTCCGGAATCACAGGTCGGGCATGCCGGAACCACCTCTCACACTTGCCAGAACCATGTTCCGGACACGCCGGTACCACCTGCCGAGTATGCCGGAACCACCTGATCCACTCCCGAGGACCACCTGCTGGACATGCCAAAATCACCTGCTGGCTACGCCAGAACCACTCGGCAGAAACTCCGAAATAACCTGCCGGGCATGCCGGAACCACCTCTTAGACATGCCAGAAGGACGTGTCGGATACGCCGGAAACACCTAATGGACAGACCGGAACCACCTGCCAGACATCCCGGAACCACATGCCGAGCATGCCGGAGCCGCCTGCTCGATAGGCCGGAACCACCTGCCAGACAGGCCAAAATCAACAGCTGGCTATGCTAGAAACACCTGGCGGACAGTCCAAAATCACCTGCCTGGCATGCAGGAACCACCTCTCAGAGATAACAGAACCACGTTCCGGACACGCTGGAACCACATCCTGGACAGACTGGAACCACCTGCCGAGCTCGCCGGAACCACCTGCTCGACTGGCAGGACAATCGTGCCGGACACGCCAAAAGGAACTGCCGGCTACACCAGAACCACTTAACCGACACTCCAGAATCACCTGCCTGGCATGCCAGGACCACCTCTCAGACGTGCCAGAAGCACATGCCGGCCATGCCGGAACGACCTACGGGACAGACCGGAACCACCTGCCTGAAATGCCGGAACCACCTGCCGAGCACGCCAGAGCCACCTGCTCCCCTTGCCGGAACCACCTGCCAGACAGGCCAAAATCAACAGCTGGCGGTGCGAGAACCACCTGGGGGACAGTCCGGAATCACCTGCCAGCCATGGCGGAACCACCTCTCAGACGTACCAGAACCACGTGCCGGACAATTTGGAAACACGTACTGGACAGACTGGAACCACCTGCCGGCCACGCCTGAACCAACTGACGAGCACGACGGAACCACCTGCCGGACACGCCAAAATCACCTGCGGGCTACTCCACAACCACTTGGAGGACTCTCCGGGATGACCTGCCGGGCATGCTGGAACCACCTCTCAGACGCGCCAGAACCATGTGGCAGACAGTCCGGAATCACCTGTTGGGCATGTGGAACCACCTCTGAGACGTACCAGAACCACCTGCCGGACACGCCAAAATCACCTGCCGGCTACGCCAGAACCACTTGGCGGACACTCCGGAATCACCTGCCGGGCATGCCAGCACAACCTCTCAGAAGTGCCAGAAGCATGTGCCGGACAGGCCGGAACCATCTCCCGGACAGACTGGAACCACAGGAAACACTCGCCGGAACCACCTGCTTGACTCACCGGTCCCACCTGCAGGACACACCAAAATCACCTGCCCGCTACACCAGAACCAATTGGGGCACAAGACGGAATCACGTGAAGGGCATGCCGGCACAACCTCACAGACGTGCCAGAACCTCCTGCCGGACACCTCAGAAACACCTGCCGGACAGACCGCAACCACCTGCAGGACACGCCGGAACCACGGGCTCGACCCGCCGGAACCACCGCCGGACATGCAAAATCACCTGCCGGCTACGCCAGAACCACTTGGCGAACACTCCAGAATCACCTGCCGGGCATGCCGGAACCACCTCTCAGAGGTGCCAAAACCACGTGCCAATGACCCCGGAAGCACCTGCCGAGCACGCCAGAAGCACCTGCTGGACTCGCCAGAAACACCTGCCGGACACGCCAAAATCACCTGCCGGATACGCCAGAACCACCTGGCGGACACTACGGAATCACCTGCCGCGCATGCCGGAACCAACTCTCAGACGTGCCGGAAGCACGTGCCAGAGAGACTGGAAGCAACTGCCGAACTCGCCGGAAACACCTGCTGGACATCCCGGAACCACCTGCCTGACAGTCCAAAATCATATGCCGGCTATGCCAAAACCACTTGGTGGACACTCCAGAATCACCTGGAGGGCATGCCGGAACCACGTCATGGACAGACTGCAAACACCTGCCGGACACGCCAGAACCACCTTCTCGACTCGCCAGAACCACCTGCCGGACACGCCAAAATCTCCTGCCGGCTACGCCACAACAAGTTGGTGAACACTTCGGAATCACCTGCCGCGCTTGCCGGAACCACCTGTCGGTCACGCCAAAATCACCTGCCGGCTATGCCAGAACCACTCGGCAGAGACCACGGAACCACCTCCAGGACAGACCGGAATCACCTGCCGGACACGCCGGAAGCACCTGCTCGACTCGCCAGAACCACCTGCCGGACACGCCAAAATCACCTGCCGGCTACGCCAGAACCTCTCGGCAGAGACTCCGGAACCACCTATAGGACAGACCGGAATCACCTGCCGGACACGCCGGGACCACCTGCTTGACTCGCCAGAACCACCTGCCGGACACGCCAAAATCACCTGCCTGCTACACCAGAAGCACTTGGCAGACAAGCCGGAATCACGTGAAGGGCATGCCGTCACAATCTCTCAGACGTGCCAGAACCTCGTGCCGGACACCCCAGAACACCCTGCCGGACAGACCGGAACCACCTGCCGGACACGCCGGAACCACCGGCGCGACTCGCCGGAACCACCCCCGGACATGCAAAATCACCTGCCGGCTACGCCAGAAACACTTGGCGAACACACCGGAATCACATGCCGGGCATGTCGGAAGCACCTCTCAGACATGTCAGAACCACGTGCCAAGGACACCGGAAGCACCTGCCGAGCACGCCGGAACCACCTGCTCGACTCGCCAGAACCACCTGCCGCACATGCCCAAATCACCTGCCGGGTATGCCAGAACCACTTTGTGGACACTCCGAAATCATCTGCCGGACATGCCAGAACCAGCTCTCAGACACACCAGAACCACATGCCGGACACGCCGGAGGCACCTGCTGAGCATGCCTGAGCCACCTGCTCGACTCGCAAGAAACACCTGCCGGACACGCCAAAATCACCTGCCGAGTACGCCAGAACCACTTGGCGGACACTCCGGAATCACAGGTCGGGCATGCCGGAACCACCTCTCAGACTTGCCAGAACCATGTTCCTGACACGCCAGTACCACCTGCCGAGTATGCCGGAACCACCTGATCCACTCCCGAGGACCACCTGCTGGACATGCCAAAATCACCTGCTGGCTACGCCAGAACCACTCAGCAGACACTCTGGGATAACCTGCCGGGCATGCCGGAACCACCTCTTAGACATGCCAGAAGGACGTGTCGGACACGCCGGAAACACCTACCGGACAGACCGGAACCACCTGCCAGACATCCTGGAACCACTTGCCGAGCATGCCGGAGCCACCTGTTCGACTCACCGGAAGCACCTGCCAGACAGGCCAAAATCAACAGCTGGCTATGCGAGAACCATCTGGCGGACAGTCCGGAATCACCTGCCGGGCATGCAGGAACCACCTCTCAGATGTAACGGAACCACGAGCCGGACACGCTGGAACCACGTCCTGGACAGACTGGAACCACCTGCCGAGCACTCCGGAACCACCTGCTCGACTCGCACGACCCACGTGCTGGACACGCCAAAATGAACTTTCGGCTACACCAGAACCACTTACCCGACACTCCAGAATCACCTGCCTGGCATGACAGAACCACCTCTCACACGTTCCAGAAGCACATGCCGGACATGCCGGAACGACCTATCGGACAGAACGGAACCACCTGCCAGACACGCCGGAACCACCTGCTGAACACGCCACAGCCACCTGCTCGACTCGCCGGATCCACCGTCCAGACAGGCAAATATCAACTGCTGGCTATGCCAGAACCACCTGGGGGACAGTCCGGAATCACCTGCCAGTCATGGCGGAACCACCTCTCAGACGTACAAGAACCACGTGCCGGACAAGCTGGAAACACGTACTGGACAGACTGGAACCACCTGCCGGCCACGCCTGAACCACCTGCCGAGCACGATGGAACCACCTGCCGGACACGCCAAAATCACCTGCGGGCTACACCAGAACCACTTGGAGAACTCTCCGGGATGACCTGCCGGGCATGCTGGAACCACCTCTCAGACGTACCAGAAGCACGTGGCGGACACCCCAGCACCACCTGCCGGACAGACCGCAACCACCTGCCGGACACGCCGGAACCACCGGCTCGACCCGCCGGAACCACCGCCGGACATGCAAAATCACCTGCCGGCTACGCCAGAACCACTTGGCGAACACTCCGGAATCACCTGCCGGGCATGCCGGAACCACCTCTCAGACATGCCAGAACCACGTGCCAATGACCCCGGAAGCACCTGCCGAGCACGCCGGAACCACCTGCTGACTCGCACGACCCACGTGCTGGACACGCCAAAATGAACTTTCGGCTACACCAGAACCACTTACCCGACACTCCAGAATCACTTGCCTGGCATGTCAGAACCACCTCTCACACGTTCCAGAAGCACGTGCCGTACATGCCGGAACGACCTATCGGACAGAATGGAACCACCTGCCAGACATGCCGGAACCACCTGCTGAACACGCCACAGCCACCTGCTCGACTCGCCCGATCCACCGTCCGGACAGGCCAATATCAACTGCTGGCTATGCCAGAACCACCTGAGGAACAGTCCGGAATCACCTGCCAGCCATAGCGGAACCACCTCTCAGACGTACAAGAACCACGTGCCGGACAAGCTGGAAACACTTATTGGACAGACTGGAACCACCTGCCGGCCACGCCTGAACCACCTGCCGAGCTCGATGGAACCACCTGCCAGACACGCCAAAATCACCTGCGGGCTACACCAGAACCACTTGGAGAACTCTCCGGGATGACCTGCCGGGCATGCTGGAACCACCTCTCAGACGTACCAGAAGCACGTGGCGGACACCCCAGCACCACGTGCCAGACAGACCGCAACCACCTGCCAGACACGCCGGAACCACCGGCTCGACACGCAGGGACCACCGCCGGACATGCAAAATCACCTGCCGGCTACGCCAGAACCGCTTGGCGAACACTCCGGAATAACCTGCCGGGCATGCCGGAACCACCTCTCAGAGGTGCCAGAACCACATGCCGGAGAGACTGGAAGCAACTGCCGAACTCGCCGGAAACACCTGCTGGACATGCTGGAAGCACCTGTCTGACAGTCCAAAATCATATGCCGGCTATGCCAAAACCACTTGGTGGACACTCCAGAATCACCTGGAGGGCATGCCGGAACCACGTCATGGACAGACTGCAAACACCTGCCGGACACGCCGTAACCACCTGCTCGACTCGCCAGAACCACCTGCCGGACACGCCAAAATCACCTGCCGTCTACGCCAGAACCACTTGGCAGAGACTCCGGAACCACCTCCAGGACAGACCGGAATCACCTGCCGTACACACCGGGACCACCTGCTTGACTCGCGAGAACCACCTGCCGGACATGCCAAAATCACCAGCCGGCTACTCCACAACCACTTGTCGGACACTCCAGAATCACCTGCCGGGCATGTTGGAACCACCTCTCAGAGGTGCCACAACAACATGCTGGAGACTGCGGAAGCACCTGCTGAGAAGGCCGGAAGTTCCTGATCCACTCCACAGAACCACCTGCTGGACACGCCAAAATCACCTGCCGGCTACGCCACAACCAGTTGGTGAACACTTCGGAATCAACTGCCGGGCTTGCTGGAAGCACCTGCCGGTCACGCCAATATCACCTGCCAGCTACGCCAGAACCGCTTGGCGGACACTCCGGAAACACCTGTCGGGCCTGCCAGAACCACATCTCAGACGTGCCAGAACCATGTGCCCGAGATGCCGGAACCACACCCCGAACAGACGGAAACCACCTGCCAGACCCGCCTGAACCACCTGCCGAGCACACTGGAACCACATGCTCGACTCGCCGGAACCACCTACCTGACACGCAAAAGCCACCGGCCGGGTATGCCAGAACCACTTGGTGGTCACTCCGGAATCATCTGCCAGACATGCCAGAAGCAGCTCTCAGACACACCAGAACAACCTGCCGGAGACGCCAGAAGCACCTGCTGAGCATGCCTGAGCCACCTGCTCGACTCGCAAGAAACACCTGCCAGACACGCCAAAATCACCTGCCTGCTACACCAGAAGCACTTGGCAGACAAGCCGGAATCACGTGAAGGGCATGCCGTCACAATCTCTCAGACGTGCCAGAACCACGTGCCGGACACCCCAGAACACCCTGCCGGACAGACCGGAACCACCTGCCGGACACGCCGGAACCACCGGCGCGACTCGCCGGAACCACCCCCGGACATGCAAAATCACCTGCCGACTACGCCAGAAACACTTGGCGCACACCGGAATCATCTGCCGGGCATGTCAGAAGCACCTCTCAGACATGTCAGAACCACGTGCCAAGGACACCGGAAGCACCTGCCGAGCATGCCGGAATCACCTGCTCGACTCGCCAGAACCACCTGCCGCACACGCCAAAATCACCTGCCAGGTATGCCAGAACCACTTTGTGGACACTCCGAAATCATCTGCCGGACATGCCAGAACCAGCTCTCAGACACACCAGAACCACATGCCGGACACGCCGGAAGCACCTGCTGAGCATGCCTGAGCCACCTGCTCGACTCGCAAGAAACACCTGCCAGACACGCCAAAATCACCTGCCGAGTACGCCAGAACCACTTGGCGGACACTCCGGAATCACAGGTCGTGCATGCCGGAACCACATCTCAGACTTGCCAGAACCATGTTCCGGACACGCCGGTACCACCTGCCGAGTATGCCGGAACCACCAGATCCACTCCCGAGGACCACCTGCTGGACACGCCAAAATCACCTGCTGGCTACGCCAGAACCACTCAGCAGACACTCCGGGATAACCTGCCGGGCATGCCGGAACCACCTCTTAGACATGCCAGAATGACCTGTCGGACACGCCGGAAACACCTACCGGACAGACCGGAACCACCTGCCAGACATCCCGGAACCACTTGCGGATCACGCCGGAGCCGCCTGGTCAATAGGCCGGAACCACCTGCCAGACAGGCCAAAATCCACAGCTGGCTATGCTAGAACCACCTGGCGGACAGTCCAAAATCACCTGCCTGGCATGCAGGAACCACCTCTCCGACGTAACAGAACCACGTTCCGGACACGCTGGAACCACATCCTGGACAGACTGGAACCACCTGCCGAGCTCGCCGGAACCACCTGCTCGACTGGCAGGACAATCGTGCCGGCTCGCCAAAAGGTATTGCCGGCTACACCAGAACCACTTAACCGACACTCCAGAATCACCTGCCTGGCATGCCAGAACCACATCTCAGACGTGCCAGAAGCACGTGCCAGCCATGCCGGAACGACCTACGGGACAGACCGGAACCACCTGCCTGACATGCCGGAACCACGTGCCGAGTACACCAGAGCCACCTGCTCCCCTTGCCGGAACCACCTGCCAGACAGGCCAAAATCAACAGCTGGCTGTGCGAGAACCACCTGGGGGACAGTCCGGAATCACCTGCCAGCCATGGCGGAACCACCTCTCAGACGTGCCAGAACCACGTGCCGGACAATCTGGAAACACGTACTGGACAGACTGGAACCACCTGCCGGCAACGCCTGAGCCACCTGTCGAGCACGATGGAACCACCTTCCGGACACGCCAAAATCTCCTGCGGGCTACTCCAGAACCACTTGCAGGACTCTCCGGGATGACCTGCCGGGCATGCTGGAACCACCTCTCAGACGTGCCAGAACCATGTGGCAGACAGTCCGGAATCACCTGTTGGGCATGTGGAACCACCTCTGAGACGCACAAGAACCACCTGCCGGACACGCCAAAATCACCTGCCGGCTACGCCAGAACCACTTGGCAGACACTCCGGAATCAGCTGCCGGGCATGCCAGCATAACCTCTCAGAAGTGCCAGAAGCACATGCCGGACAGGCCGGAACCATCTCCCGGAAAGACTGGAACCACAGGAAACACTCGCCGGAACCACCTTCTTGACTCACCGGTCCCACCTGCAGGACACACCAAAATCACCTGCCCGCTACACCAGAACCACTTGGGGCACAAGCCGGAATCACGTGAAGGGCATGCCGGCACAACCTCACAGACGTGCCAGAACCTCCTGCCGGACACCTCAGAACCACCTGACAGACAGACTCCAACCACCTGCCGGACACGCGGGAACCACCGGCTCGACCCGCCGGAACCACTGCCAGACATGCAAAATCACCTGCCGGCTACACCAGAACCACTTGGCAAACACTCCGGAATCACCTGCCGGGCATGCCGGAACCACCTCTCAGACATGCCAGAACCACGTGCCATTGACACCAGAAGCACCTGCCGAGCATGCCGGGACCACCTGCTTGACTCGCCAGAACCACCTGCCAGACACGCCAAAATCACCTGCCGGCTACGCTGCAACCACTCGGCAGACACTCCGGTATCAGCGGCTGGGCATGCCGGAAAAATCTCTCAGAGGTGCCAGAACCACATGCCGGAGAGACTGGAAGCAACTTCCGAACTCGCCGCAAACACCTGTTGGACATGCCGGAACCACCTGCCTGACAGACCAAAATCATATGCCGGCTATGCCAAAACCACTTGGTGGACACTCCAGAATCACCTGGAGGGCATGCCGGAATCACGTCATGGACAGACTGCAACCACCTGCCGGACACGCGGGAACCACCGGCTCGACCCGCCGGAACCACTGCCAGACATGCAAAATCACCTGCCGGCTACACCAGAACCACTTGGCAAACACTCCGGAATCACCTGCCGGGCATGCCGGAACCACGTGCCAATGACACCAGAAGCACCTGCCGAGCATGACGGAACCACCTGCTCGACTCGCCAGAACCACCTGCCAGTCATGCAAAAATCACCTGCAGGCTTCGCCACAACCAGTTGGTGAACACTTCCCCATCACCTGCCGGGCTTGCTGGAACCACCTGCCGGTCATGTCAAAATCACCTGCCAACTACGCCAGAACCACTTGTCGACACTGCGGAAACACCTGTCGGGCCGGCCAGAACTACATCTCAGACGTGCCAGAACCTTGTGCGTGTGATGCCGGAACCACACCCCGAACAGACAGAGACCACCTGCCAGACCCGCCTGAATTAACTGCCGAGCACGCCGGAGCCACCTGTTCGACTCACCCGAAGCACCTGCCAGACAGGCCAAAATCAACAGCTGGCTATGCGAGAACCAACTGGCGGACAGTCCGGAATCACCTGCTGGGCATGCAGGAACCACCTCTCAGATGTAACGGAACCATGAGCCGGACACGCTGGAACCACGTCCTGGACAGACTGGAACCACCTGCCGAGCACTCCGGAACCACCTGCTGTACTCGCACGACCCACGTGCTGGACACGCCAAAATGAACTTTCGGCTACACCAGAACCACTTACCCGACACTCCAGAATCACCTGGCTGGCATGCCAGAACCACCTCTCACACGTTCCAGAAGCACGTGCCGGACATGCCGGAACGACCTATCGGACAGAACGGAACCACCTGCCGGACACGCTGGAACCACCTGCTGAACACGCCACAGCCACCTGCTCGACTCGCCGGATCCACCGTCCGGACAGGCCAATATCAACTGCTGGCTATGCCAGAACCACCTGGGGGACAGTCCGGAATCACCTGCCAGCCATGGCGGAACCACCTCTCAGACGTACAAGAACCACGTGCCGGACAAGCTGGAAACACTTACTGGACAGACTGGAACCACCAGCCGGACACGCCAAAATCACCTGCGGGGTACACCAGAACCACTTGGAGAACTCTCCGGGATGACCTGCCGGGCATGCTGGAACCACCTCTCAGACGTACCAGAAGCACGTGGCGGACACCCCAGCACCACCTGCCGGACAGACCGCAACCACCTGCCGGACACGCCGGAACCACCGGCTCGACCCGCCGGAACCACCGCCGGACATGCAAAATCACCTGCCGGCTACGCCAGAACCACTTGGCGAACACTCAGGAATCACCTGCCGGGCATGCCGGAACCACCTCTCAGACATGCCAGAACCACGTGCCAATGACCCTGGAAGCACCTGCCGAGCACGCCGGAACCACCTGCTCGACTCGCCAGAACCACCTGCCGGACACACCAAAATCACCTGCCGGCTACGCCACAACCACTCGGCAGACACTCCGGTATCAGCTGCCGGGCATGCCGGAACCACCTCTCAGAGGTGCCGGAACCACATGCCGGAGAGACTGGAAGCAACTGCCGAACTCGCCGGAAACACCTGCTGGACATGCCGGAACCACCTGCCTGACAGTCCAAAATCATATGCCGGCTATGCCAAAACCACTTGGTGGACACTCCAGAATCACCTGGAGGGCATGCCGGAACCACGTCATGGACAGACTGCAAACACCTGCCGGACACGCCAGAACCACCTTCTCGACTCGCCAGAACCACCTGCCGGACACGCCAAAATCACCTGCCGGCTACGCCACAACCAGTTGGTGAACACTTCGGAATCACCTGCCGCGCTTGCCGGAACCACCTGCCAGTCACGCCAAAATCACCTGCCAGCTACGCCAGAACCACTCGGCAGAGACTCCAGAACCACCTCCAGGACAGACCGGAATCACCTGCCGGACACGCCGGAACCACCTGCTCGACTCGCCAGAACCACCTGCCGGACACGCCAAAATCACCTGCCGGCTACGCCGGAACCACTCGGCAGAGACTCCGGAACCACCTCCAGGACAGACCGGAATCACCTGCCGGACACGCCGGGACCACCTGCTTGACTCGCCAGAACCACCTGCCGGACACGCCAAAATCACCAGCCGGCTACTCCACAACCACTTGTCGGACACTCCAGAATCACCTGCCGGGCATGTTGGAACCACCTCTCAGAGGTGCCACAACAACATGCTGGAGACTGCGCAAGCACCTGCTGAGAAGTCCGGAAGTTCCTGATCCACTCCACAGAACCACCTGCTGGACACGCCAAAATCACCTGCCGGCTACGCCACAACCAGTTGGTGAACACTTCGGAATCAACTGCCGGGCTTGCTGGAAGCACCTGCCGGTCACGCCAATATCACCTGCCAGCTACGCCAGAACCGCTTGGCGGACACTCCGGAAACACCTGTCGGGCCTGCCAGAACCACATCTCAGACGTGCCAGAACCATGTGCCCGAGATGCCGGAACCACACCCCGAACAGACTGAAACCACCTGCCAGACCCGCCTGAACCACCTGCCGAGCACACTGGAACCACCTGCTCGACTCGCCGGAACCACCTACCTGACACGCAAAAACCACCGGCCGGGTATGCCAGAACCACTTGGTGGTCACTCCGGAATCATCTGCCAGACATGCCAGAAGCAGCTCTCAGACACACCAGAACAACCTGCCGGAGACGCCAGAAGCACCTGCTGAGCATGCCTGAGCCACCTGCTCGACTCGCAAGAAACACCTGCCAGACGTGCCAAAATCACCTGCCTGCTACACCAGAAGCACTTGGCAGACAAGCCGGAATCACGTGAAGGGCATGCCGTCACAATCTCTCAGACGTGCCAGAACCACGTGCCGGACAATCTGGAAACACGTACTGGACAGACTGGAACCACCTGCCGGCCACGCCTGAACCACCTGCCGAGCACGAAGGAACCACCTGCCGGACACGCCAAAATCACCTGCGGGCTACTCCACAACCACTTGGAGGACTCTCTGGGATGACCTGCCGGGCATGCTGGAACCACCTCTCAGACGTGCCAGAACCATGTGGCAGAGAGTCCGGAATCACCTGTTGGGCATGTGGAACCACCTCTGAGACGTACCAGAACCACCTGCCGGACACGCCAAAATCACCTGCCGGCTACGCCAGAACCACTTGGCGGACACTCCGGAATCACCTGCCGGGCATGCCAGCACAACCTCTCAGAAGTGCCAGAAGCACGTGCCGGACAGGCCGGAACCATCTCCCGGACAGACTGGAACCACAGGAAACACTCGCCGGAACCACCTGCTTGACTCACCGGTCCCACCTGCAGGACACACCAAAATCACCTGCCCGCTACACCAGAACCACTTGGGGCACAAGCCGGAATCACGTGAAGGGCATGCCGGCACAACCTCACAGACGTGCCAGAACCTCCTGCCGGACACCTCAGAACCACCTGCCAGACAGACTGCAACCACCTGCCGGACACGCGGGAACCACCGGCTCGACCCGCCAGAACCACTGCCAGACATGCAAAATCACCTGCCGGCTACACCAGAACCACTTGGCAAACACTCCGGAATCACCTGCCGGGCATGCTGGAACCACGTGCCAATGACACCAGAAGCACCTGCCGAGCATGCCGGAACCACCTGCTCGACTCGCCAGAACCACCTGCCAGTCATGCAAAAATCACCTGCCGGCTTCGCCACAACCAGTTGGTGAACACTTCCCCATCACCTGCCGGGCTTGCTGGAACCACCTGCCGGTCATGTCAAAATCACCTGCCAACTACGCCAGAACCACTTGTCGACACTGCGGAAACAACTGTCGGGCCAGCCAGAACTACATCTCAGACGTGCCAGAACCTTGTGCGTGTGATGCCGGAACCACACCCCGAACAGACGGAGACCACCTGCCAGACGCGCCTGAACCACCTGCCGAGCACGCCGGAGCCACCTGTTCGACTCACCGGAAGCACCTGCCAGACAGGCCAAAATCAACAGCTGGCTATGCGAGAACCATCTGGCGGACAGTCCGGAATCACCTGCCGGGCATGCAGGAACCACCTCTCAGATGTAACGGAACCACGAGCCGGACACGCTGGAACCACGTCCTGGACAGACTGGAACCACCTGCCGAGCACTCCGGAACCACCTGCTCGACTCGCACGACCCACGTGCTGGACACGCCAAAATGAACTTTCGGCTACACCAGAACCACTTACCCGACACTCCAGAATCACCTGCCTGGCATGCCAGAACCACCTCTCACACGTTCCAGAAGCACGTGCCGGACATGCCGGAACGACCTATCGGACAGAACGGAACCACCTGCCAGACACGCCGGAACCACCTGCTGAACACGCCACAGCCACCTGCTCGACTCGCCGGATCCACCGTCCGGACAGGCCAATATCAACTGCTGGCTATGCCAGAACCACCTGGGGGACAGTCCAGAATCACCTGCCAGCCATGGCGGAACCTCCTCTCAGACGTACAAGAACCACGTGCCAGACAAGCTGGAAACACTTACTGGACAGACTGGAACCACCTGCCGGACACGCCAAAATCACCTGCGGGGTACACCAGAACCACTTGGAGAACTCTCCGGGATGACCTGCCGGGCATGCTGGAACCACCTCTCAGACGTACCAGAAGCACGTGGCGGACACCCCAGCACCACCTGCCGGACAGACCGCAACCACCTGCCGGACACGCCGGAACCACCGGCTCGACCCGCCGGAAACACCGCCGGACATGCAAAATCACCTGCCGGCTACGCCAGAACCACTTGGCGAACACTCAGGAATCACCTGCCGGGCATGCCGGAACCACCTCTCAGACATGCCAGAACCACGTGCCAATGACCCCGGAAGCACCTGCCGAGCACGCCGGAACCACCTGCTCGACTCGCCAGAACCACCTGCCGGACACACCAAAATCACCTGCCGGCTACGCCACAACCACTCGGCAGACACTCCGGTATCAGCTGCCGGGCATGCCGGAACCACCTCTCAGAGGTGCCGGAACCACATGCCGGAGAGACTGGAAGCAACTGCCGAACTCGCCAGAAACACCTGCTGGACATGCCGGAACCACCTGCCAGACAGGCCAAAATCAACAGCTGGCTATGCTAGAACCACGTGGCGGACAGTCCAAAATCACCTGCCTGGCATGCAGGAACCACCTCTCAGACGTAACAGAACCACGTTCCGGACACGCTGGAACCACATCCTGGACAGACTGGAACCACCGGCCGAGCTCACCGGAACCACCTGCTCGACTGGCAGGACAGTCGTGCCGGACACGCCAAAAGGAACTGCCGGCTACACCAGAACCACTTAACCGACACTCCAGAATCACCTCCCCGGCATGCCAGAACCACCTCTCAGACGTGCCAGAAGCACGTGCCGGACATGCCGGAACGACCTACGGGACAGACCGGAACCACCTGCCTGACATGCCGGAACCACCTGCCGAGCACGCCAGAGCCACCTGCTCCCCTTGCCGGAACCACCTGCCAGACAGGCCAAAATCAACAGCTGTCTGTGCGAGAACCACCTGGGGGACAGTCCGGAATCACCTGCCAGCCATGGCGGAACCACCTCTCAGACGTACCAGAACCACGTGCCCGACAATCTGGAAACACGTACTGGACAGACTGGAACCACCTGCCGGCCACGCCTGAACCACCTGCCGAGCACGACGGAACCACCTGCCGGACACGCCAAAATCACCTGCGGGCTACTCCACAACCACTTGGAGGACTCTCTGGGATGACCTGCCGGGCATGCTGGAACCACCTCTCAGACGCGCCAGAACCATGTGGCAGAGAGTCCGGAATCACCTGTTGGGCATGTGGAACCACCTCTGAGACGTACCAGAACCACCTGCCGGACAAGCCAAAATCACCTGCCGGCTACGCCAGAACCACTTGGCGGACACTCCGGAATCACCTGCCGGGCATGCCAGCACAACCTCTCAGAAGTGCCAGAAGCACGTGCCGGACAGGCCGGAACCATCTCCCGGACAGACTGGAACCACAGGAAACACTCGCCGGAACCACCTGCTTGACTCACCGGTCCCACCTGCAGGACACACCAAAATCACCTGCCCGCTACACCAGAACCACTTGGGGCACAAGCCGGAATCACGTGAAGGGCATGCCGGCACAACCTCACAGACGTGCCAGAACCTCCTGCCGGACACCTCAGAACCACCTGCCAGACAGACTGCAACCACCTGCCGGACACGCGGGAACCACCGGCTCGACCCGCCGGAACCACTGCCAGACATGCAAAATCACCTGCCGGCTACACCAGAACCACTTGGCAAACACTCCGGAATCACCTGCCGGGCATGCCGGAACCACGTGCCAATGACACCAGAAGCACCTGCCGAGCATGCCGGAACCACCTGCTTGACTCGCCAGAACCACCTGCCAGTCATGCAAAAATCACCTGCCGGCTTCGCCACAACCAGTTGGTGAACACTTCCCCATCACCTGCCGGGCTTGCTGGAACCACCTGCCGGTCATGTCAAAATCACCTGCCAACTACGCCAGAACCACTTGTCGACACTGCGGAAACACCTGTCGGGCCGGCCAGAACTACATCTCAGACGTGCCAGAACCTTGTGCGTGTGATGCCGGAACCACACCCCGAACAGACAGAGACCACCTGCCAGACCCGCCTGAATTAACTGCCGAGCACGCCGGAGCCACCTGTTCGACTCACCCGAAGCACCTGCCAGACAGGCCAAAATCAACAGCTGGCTATGCGAGAACCAACTGGCGGACAGTCCGGAATCACCTGCTGGGCATGCAGGAACCACCTCTCAGATGTAACGGAACCATGAGCCGGACACGATGGAACCACGTCCTGGACAGACTGGAACCACCTGCCGAGCACTCCGGAACCACCTGCTGTACTCGCACGACCCACGTGCTGGACACGCCAAAATGAACTTTCGGCTACACCAGAACCACTTACCAGACACTCCAGAATCACCTGCCTGGCATGCCAGAACCACCTCTCACACGTTCCAGAAGCACGTGCCGGACATGCCGGAACGACCTATCGGACAGAACGGAACCACCTGCCGGACACGCTGGAACCACCTGCTGAACACGCCACAGCCACCTGCTCGACTCGCCGGATCCACCGTCCGGACAGGCCAATATCAACTGCTGGCTATGCCAGAACCACCTGGGGGACAGTCCGGAATCACCTGCCAGCCATGGCGGAACCACCTCTCAGACGTACAAGAACCACGTGCCGGACAAGCTGGAAACACTTACTGGACAGACTGGAACCACCAGCCGGACACGCCAAAATCACCTGCGGGGTACACCAGAACCACTTGGAGAACTCTCCGGGATGACCTGCCGGGCATGCTGGAACCACCTCTCAGACGTACCAGAAGCACGTGGCGGACACCCCAGCACCACCTGCCAGACAGACCGCAACCACCTGCCGGACACGCCGGAACCACCGGCTCGACCCGCCGGAACCACCGCCGGACATGCAAAATCACCTGCCGGCTACGCCAGAACCACTTGGCGAACACTCAGGAATCACCTGCCGGGCATGCCGGAACCACCTCTCAGACATGCCAGAACCACGTGCCAATGACCCTGGAAGCACCTGCCGAGCACGCCGGAACCACCTGCTCGACTCGCCAGAACCACCTGCCGGACACACCAAAATCACCTGCCGGCTACGCCACAACCACTCGGCAGACACTCCGGTATCAGCTGCCGGGCATGCCGGAACCACCTCTCAGAGGTGCCGGAACCACATGCCGGAGAGACTGGAAGCAACTGCCGAACTCGCCGGAAACACCTGCTGGACATGCCGGAACCACCTGCCTGACAGTCCAAAATCATATGCCGGCTATGCCAAAACCACTTGGTGGACACTCCAGAATCACCTGGAGGGCATGCCGGAACCACGTCATGGACAGACTGCAAACACCTGCCGGACACGCCAGAACCACCTTCTCGACTCGCCAGAACCACCTGCCGGACACGCCAAAATCACCTGCCGGCTACGCCACAACCAGTTGGTGAACACTTCGGAATCACCTGCCGCGCTTGCCGGAACCACCTGCCAGTCACGCCAAAATCACCTGCCAGCTACGCCAGAACCACTCGGCAGAGACTCCAGAACCACCTCCAGGACAGACCGGAATCACCTGCCGGACACGCCGGAACCACCTGCTCGACTCGCCAGAACCACCTGCCGGACACGCCAAAATCACCTGCCGGCTACGCCGGAACCACTCGGCAGAGACTCCGGAACCACCTCCAGGACAGACCGGAATCACCTGCCGGACACGCCGGGACCACCTGCTTGACTCGCCAGAACCACCTGCCGGACACGCCAAAATCACCAGCCGGCTACTCCACAACCACTTGTCGGACACTCCAGAATCACCTGCCGGGCATGTTGGAACCACCTCTCAGAGGTGCCACAACAACATGCTGGAGACTGCGCAAGCACCTGCTGAGAAGTCCGGAAGTTCCTGATCCACTCCACAGAACCACCTGCTGGACACGCCAAAATCACCTGCCGGCTACGCCACAACCAGTTGGTGAACACTTCGGAATCAACTGCCGGGCTTGCTGGAAGCACCTGCCGGTCACGCCAATATCACCTGCCAGCTACGCCAGAACCGCTTGGCGGACACTCCGGAAACACCTGTCGGGCCTGCCAGAACCACATCTCAGACGTGCCAGAACCATGTGCCCGAGATGCCGGAACCACACCCCGAACAGACTGAAACCACCTGCCAGACCCGCCTGAACCACCTGCCGAGCACACTGGAACCACCTGCTCGACTCGCCGGAACCACCTACCTGACACGCAAAAACCACCGGCCGGGTATGCCAGAACCACTTGGTGGTCACTCCGGAATCATCTGCCAGACATGCCAGAAGCAGCTCTCAGACACACCAGAACAACCTGCCGGAGACGCCAGAAGCACCTGCTGAGCATGCCTGAGCCACCTGCTCGACTCGCAAGAAACACCTGCCAGACGTGCCAAAATCACCTGCCTGCTACACCAGAAGCACTTGGCAGACAAGCCGGAATCACGTGAAGGGCATGCCGTCACAATCTCTCAGACGTGCCAGAACCACGTGCCGGACAATCTGGAAACACGTACTGGACAGACTGGAACCACCTGCCGGCCACGCCTGGACCACCTGCCGAGCACGAAGGAACCACCTGCCGGACACGCCAAAATCACCTGCGGGCTACTCCACAACCACTTGGAGGACTCTCTGGGATGACCTGCCGGGCATGCTGGAACCACCTCTCAGACGTGCCAGAACCATGTGGCAGAGAGTCCGGAATCACCTGTTGGGCATGTGGAACCACCTCTGAGACGTACCAGAACCACCTGCCGGACACGCCAAAATCACCTGCCGGCTACGCCAGAACCACTTGGCGGACACTCCGGAATCACCTGCCGGGCATGCCAGCACAACCTCTCAGAAGTGCCAGAAGCACGTGCCGGACAGGCCGGAACCATCTCCCGGACAGACTGGAACCACAGGAAACACTCGCCGGAACCACCTGCTTGACTCACCGGTCCCACCTGCACGACACACCAAAATCACCTGCCCGCTACACCAGAACCACTTGGGGCACAAGCCGGAATCACGTGAAGGGCATGCCGGCACAACCTCACAGACGTGCCAGAACCTCCTGCCGGACACCTCAGAACCACCTGCCAGACAGACTGCAACCACCTGCCGGACACGCGGGAACCACCGGCTCGACCCGCCAGAACCACTGCCAGACATGCAAAATCACCTGCCGGCTACACCAGAACCACTTGGCAAACACTCCGGAATCACCTGCCGGGCATGCTGGAACCACGTGCCAATGACACCAGAAGCACCTGCCGAGCATGCCGGAACCACCTGCTCGACTCGCCAGAACCACCTGCCAGTCATGCAAAAATCACCTGCCGGCTTCGCCACAACCAGTTGGTGAACACTTCCCCATCACCTGCCGGGCTTGCTGGAACCACCTGCCGGTCATGTCAAAATCACCTGCCAACTACGCCAGAACCACTTGTCGACACTGCGGAAACAACTGTCGGGCCAGCCAGAACTACATCTCAGACGTGCCAGAACCTTGTGCGTGTGATGCCGGAACCACACCCCGAACAGACGGAGACCACCTGCCAGACGCGCCTGAACCACCTGCCGAGCACGCCGGAGCCACCTGTTCGACTCACCGGAAGCACCTGCCAGACAGGCCAAAATCAACAGCTGGCTATGCGAGAACCATCTGGCGGACAGTCCGGAATCACCTGCCGGGCATGCAGGAACCACCTCTCAGATGTAACGGAACCACGAGCCGGACACGCTGGAACCACGTCCTGGACAGACTGGAACCACCTGCCGAGCACTCCGGAACCACCTGCTCGACTCGCACGACCCACGTGCTGGACACGCCAAAATGAACTTTCGGCTACACCAGAACCACTTACCCGACACTCCAGAATCACCTGCCTGGCATGCCAGAACCACCTCTCACACGTTCCAGAAGCACGTGCCGGACATGCCGGAACGACCTATCGGACAGAACGGAACCACCTGCCAGACACGCCGGAACCACCTGCTGAACACGCCACAGCCACCTGCTCGACTCGCCGGATCCACCGTCCGGACAGGCCAATATCAACTGCTGGCTATGCCAGAACCACCTGGGGGACAGTCCAGAATCACCTGCCAGCCATGGCGGAACCTCCTCTCAGACGTACAAGAACCACGTGCCAGACAAGCTGGAAACACTTACTGGACAGACTGGAACCACCTGCCGGACACGCCAAAATCACCTGCGGGGTACACCAGAACCACTTGGAGAACTCTCCGGGATGACCTGCCGGGCATGCTGGAACCACCTCTCAGACGTACCAGAAGCACGTGGCGGACACCCCAGCACCACCTGCCGGACAGACCGCAACCACCTGCCGGACACGCCGGAACCACCGGCTCGACCCGCCGGAAACACCGCCGGACATGCAAAATCACCTGCCGGCTACGCCAGAACCACTTGGCGAACACTCAGGAATCACCTGCCGGGCATGCCGGAACCACCTCTCAGACATGCCAGAACCACGTGCCAATGACCCCGGAAGCACCTGCCGAGCACGCCGGAACCACCTGCTCGACTCGCCAGAACCACCTGCCGGACACACCAAAATCACCTGCCGGCTACGCCACAACCACTCGGCAGACACTCCGGTATCAGCTGCCGGGCATGCCGGAACCACCTCTCAGAGGTGCCGGAACCACATGCCGGAGAGACTGGAAGCAACTGCCGAACTCGCCAGAAACACCTGCTGGACATGCCGGAACCACCTGCCAGACAGGCCAAAATCAACAGCTGGCTATGCTAGAACCACGTGGCGGACAGTCCAAAATCACCTGCCTGGCATGCAGGAACCACCTCTCAGACGTAACAGAACCACGTTCCGGACACGCTGGAACCACATCCTGGACAGACTGGAACCACCGGCCGAGCTCACCGGAACCACCTGCTCGACTGGCAGGACAGTCGTGCCGGACACGCCAAAAGGAACTGCCGGCTACACCAGAACCACTTAACTGACACTCCAGAATCACCTGCCCGGCATGCCAGAACCACCTCTCAGACGTGCCAGAAGCACGTGCCGGACATGCCGGAACGACCTACGGGACAGACCGGAACCACCTGCCTGACATGCCGGGACCACCTGCCGAGCACGCCAGAGCCACCTGCTCCCCTTGCCGGAACCACCTGCCAGACAGGCCAAAATCAACAGCTGTCTGTGCGAGAACCACCTGGGGGACAGTCCGGAATCACCTGCCAGCCATGGCGGAACCACCTCTCAGACGTACCAGAACCACGTGCCCGACAATCTGGAAACACGTACTGGACAGACTGGAACCACCTGCCGGCCACGCCTGAACCACCTGCCGAGCACGACGGAACCACCTGCCGGACACGCCAAAATCACCTGCGGGCTACTCCACAACCACTTGGAGGACTCTCTGGGATGACCTGCCGGGCATGCTGGAACCACCTCTCAGACGCGCCAGAACCATGTGGCAGAGAGTCCGGAATCACCTGTTGGGCATGTGGAACCACCTCTGAGACGTACCAGAACCACCTGCCGGACAAGCCAAAATCACCTGCCGGCTACGCCAGAACCACTTGGCGGACACTCCGGAATCACCTGCCGGGCATGCCAGCACAACCTCTCAGAAGTGCCAGAAGCACGTGCCGGACAGGCCGGAACCATCTCCCGGACAGACTGGAACCACAGGAAACACTCGCCGGAACCACCTGCTTGACTCACCGGTCCCACCTGCAGGACACACCAAAATCACCTGCCCGCTACACCAGAACCACTTGGGGCACAAGCCGGAATCACGTGAAGGGCATGCCGGCACAACCTCACAGACGTGCCAGAACCTCCTGCCGGACACCTCAGAACCACCTGCCAGACAGACTGCAACCACCTGCCGGACACGCGGGAACCACCGGCTCGACCCGCCGGAACCACTGCCAGACATGCAAAATCACCTGCCGGCTACACCAGAACCACTTGGCAAACACTCCGGAATCACCTGCCGGGCATGCCGGAACCACGTGCCAATGACACCAGAAGCACCTGCCGAGCATGCCGGAACCACCTGCTTGACTCGCCAGAACCACCTGCCAGTCATGCAAAAATCACCTGCCGGCTTCGCCACAACCAGTTGGTGAACACTTCCCCATCACCTGCCGGGCTTGCTGGAACCACCTGCCGGTCATGTCAAAATCACCTGCCAACTACGCCAGAACCACTTGTCGACACTGCGGAAACACCTGTCGGGCCGGCCAGAACTACATCTCAGACGTGCCAGAACCTTGTGCGTGTGATGCCGGAACCACACCCCGAACAGACAGAGACCACCTGCCAGACCCGCCTGAATTAACTGCCGAGCACGCCGGAGCCACCTGTTCGACTCACCCGAAGCACCTGCCAGACAGGCCAAAATCAACAGCTGGCTATGCGAGAACCAACTGGCGGACAGTCCGGAATCACCTGCTGGGCATGCAGGAACCACCTCTCAGATGTAACGGAACCATGAGCCGGACACGATGGAACCACGTCCTGGACAGACTGGAACCACCTGCCGAGCACTCCGGAACCACCTGCTGTACTCGCACGACCCACGTGCTGGACACGCCAAAATGAACTTTCGGCTACACCAGAACCACTTACCCGACACTCCAGAATCACCTGCCTGGCATGCCAGAACCACCTCTCACACGTTCCAGAAGCACGTGCCGGACATGCCGGAACGACCTATCGGACAGAACGGAACCACCTGCCGGACACGCTGGAACCACCTGCTGAACACGCCACAGCCACCTGCTCGACTCGCCGGATCCACCGTCCGGACAGGCCAATATCAACTGCTGGCTATGCCAGAACCACCTGGGGGACAGTCCGGAATCACCTGCCAGCCATGGCGGAACCACCTCTCAGACGTACAAGAACCACGTGCCGGACAAGCTGGAAACACTTACTGGACAGACTGGAACCACCAGCCGGACACGCCAAAATCACCTGCGGGGTACACCAGAACCACTTGGAGAACTCTCCGGGATGACCTGCCGGGCATGCTGGAACCACCTCTCAGACGTACCAGAAGCACGTTGCGGACACCCCAGCACCACCTGCCAGACAGACCGCAACCACCTGCCGGACACGCCGGAACCACCGGCTCGACCCGCCGGAACCACCGCCGGACATGCAAAATCACCTGCCGGCTACGCCAGAACCACTTGGCGAACACTCAGGAATCACCTGCCGGGCATGCCGGAACCACCTCTCAGACATGCCAGAACCACGTGCCAATGACCCTGGAAGCACCTGCCGAGCACGCCGGAACCACCTGCTCGACTCGCCAGAACCACCTGCCGGACACACCAAAATCACCTGCCGGCTACGCCACAACCACTCGGCAGACACTCCGGTATCAGCTGCCGGGCATGCCGGAACCACCTCTCAGAGGTGTCGGAACCACATGCCGGAGAGACTGGAAGCAACTGCCGAACTCGCCGGAAACACCTGCTGGACATGCCGGAACCACCTGCCTGACAGTCCAAAATCATATGCCGGCTATGCCAAAACCACTTGGTGGACACTCCAGAATCACCTGGAGGGCATGCCGGAACCACGTCATGGACAGACTGCAAACACCTGCCGGACACGCCAGAACCACCTTCTCGACTCGCCAGAACCACCTGCCGGACACGCCAAAATCACCTGCCGGCTACGCCACAACCAGTTGGTGAACACTTCGGAATCACCTGCCGCGCTTGCCGGAACCACCTGCCAGTCACGCCAAAATCACCTGCCAGCTACGCCAGAACCACTCGGCAGAGACTCCAGAACCACCTCCAGGACAGACCGGAATCACCTGCCGGACACGCCGGAACCACCTGCTCGACTCGCCAGAACCACCTGCCGGACACGCCAAAATCACCTGCCGGCTACGCCGGAACCACTCGGCAGAGACTCCGGAACCACCTCCAGGACAGACCGGAATCACCTGCCGGACACGCCGGGACCACCTGCTTGACTCGCCAGAACCACCTGCCGGACACGCCAAAATCACCAGCCGGCTACTCCACAACCACTTGTCGGACACTCCAGAATCACCTGCCGGGCATGTTGGAACCACCTCTCAGAGGTGCCACAACAACATTCTGGAGACTGCGCAAGCACCTGCTGAGAAGTCCGGAAGTTCCTGATCCACTCCACAGAACCACCTGCTGGACACGCCAAAATCACCTGCCGGCTACGCCACAACCAGTTGGTGAACACTTCGGAATCAACTGCCGGGCTTGCTGGAAGCACCTGCCGGTCACGCCAATATCACCTGCCAGCTACGCCAGAACCGCTTGGCGGACACTCCGGAAACACCTGTCGGGCCTGCCAGAACCACATCTCAGACGTGCCAGAACCATGTGCCCGAGATGCCGGAACCACACCCCGAACAGACTGAAACCACCTGCCAGACCCGCCTGAACCACCTGCCGAGCACACTGGAACCACCTGCTCGACTCGCCGGAACCACCGACCTGACACGCAAAAACCACCAGCCGGGTATGCCAGAACCACTTGTTGGTCACTCCGGAATCATCTGCCAGACATGCCAGAAGCAGCTCTCAGACACACCAGAACAAGCTGCCGGAGACGCCAGAAGCACCTGCTGAGCATGCCTGAGCCACCTGCTCGACTCGCAAGAAACACCTGCCAGACGTGCCAAAATCACCTGCCTGCTACACCAGAAGCACTTCGCAGACAAGCCGGAATCACGTGAAGGGCATGCCGTCACAATCTCTCAGACGTGCCAGAACCTCGTGCCGGACACCCCAGAACACCCAGCCGGACAGACCGGAACCACCTGCCGGACACGCCGGAACCACCGGCGCGACTCGCCGGAACCACCCCCGGACATGCAAAATCACCTGCCGGCTACGCCAGAAACACTTGGCGAACACACCGGAATCACATGCCGGGCATGTCGGAAGCACCTCTCAGACATGTCAGAACCACGTGCCAAGGACACCGGAAGCACCTGCCGAGCACGCCGGAACCACCTGCTCGACTCGCCAGAACCACCTGACGCACATGCCAAAATCACCTGCCAGGTATGCCAGAACCACTTTGTGGACACTCTGAAATCATCTGCCGGACATGCCAGAACCAGCTCTCAGACACACCAGAACCACATGCCGGACACGCCGGAAGCACCTGCTGAGCATGCCTGAGCCACCTGCTCGACTCGCAAGAAACACCTGCCGGACACGCCAAAATCACCTGCCGAGTACGCCAGAACCACTTGGCGGACACTCCGGAATCACAGGTCGGGCATGCCGGAACCACCTCTCAGACTTGCCAGAACCATGTTCCGGACACGCCGGTACCACCTGCCGAGTATGCCGGAACCACCTGATCCACTCCCGAGGACCACCTGCTGGACATGCCAAAATCACCTGCTGGCTACGCCAGAACCACTCGGCAGACACTCCGGAATAACCTGCCGGGCATGCCGGAACCACCTCTTAGACATGCCAGAAGGACGTGTCGGACACGCCGGAAACACCTACCGGACAGACCGGAACCACCTGCCAGACATCCTGGAACCACTTGCCGAGCACGCCGGAGCCGCCTGCTCGATAGGCCGGAACCACCTGCCAGACAGGCCAAAATCAACAGCTGGCTGTGCGAGAACCACCTGGGGGACAGTCCGGAATCAAGTGCCAGCCATGGCGGAACCACCTCTCAGACGTGCCAGAACCACGTGCCGGACAATCTGGAAACACGTACTGGACAGACTGGAACCACCTGCCGGCCACGCCTGAACCACCTGCCGAGCACGACGGAACCACCTGCCGGACACGCCAAAATCACCTGCGGGCTACTCCACAACCACTTGGAGGACTCTCTTGGATGACCTGCCGGGCATGCTGGAACTACCTCTCAGACGTGCCAGAACCATGTTGCAGAGAGTCCGGAATCACCTGTTGGGCATGTGGAACCACCTCTGAGACGTACCAGAACCACCTGCCGGACACGCCAAAATCACCTGCCGGCTACGCCAGAACCACTTGGCGGACACTCCGGAATCACCTGCCGGGCATGCCAGCACAACCTCTCAGAAGTGCCAGAAGCACGTGCCGGACAGGCCGGAACCATCTCCCGGACAGACTGGAACCACAGGAAACACTCGCCGGAACCACCTGCTTGACTCACCGGTCCCACCTGCAGGACACAGCAAAATCACCTGCCCGCTACACCAGAACCACATGGGGCACAAGCCGGAATCACGTGAAGGGCATGCCGGCACAACCTCACAGACGTGCCAGAACCTCCTGCCGGACACCTCAGAACCACCTGCCAGACAGACTGCAACCACCTGCCGGACACGCGGGAACCACCGGCTCGACCCGCCGGAACCACTGCCAGACATGCAAAATCACCTGCCGGCTACACCAGAACCACTTGGCAAACACTCCGGAATCACCTGCCGGGCATGCCGGAACCACGTGCCAATGACACCAGAAGCACCTGCCGAGCATGCCGGAACCACCTGCTCGACTCGCCAGAACCACCTGCCAGTCATGCAAAAATCACCTGCCGGCTTCGCCACAACCAGTTGGTGAACACTTCCCCATCACCTGCCGGGCTTGCTGGAACCACCTGCCGGTCATGTCAAAATCACCTGCCAACTACGCCAGAACCACTTGTCGACACTGCGGAAACAACTGTCGGGCCGGCCAGAACTACATCTCAGACGTGCCAGAACCTTGTGCGTGTGATGCCGGAACCACACCCCGAACAGACGGAGACCACCTGCCAGACGCGCCTGAACCACCTGCCGAGCACGCCGGAGCCACCTGTTCGACTCACCGGAAGCACCTGCCAGACAGGCCAAAATCAACAGCTGGCTATGCGAGAACCATCTGGCGGACAGTCCGGAATCACCTGCCGGGCATGCAGGAACCACCTCTCAGATGTAACGGAACCACGAGCCGGACACGCTGGAACCACGTCCTGGACAGACTGGAACCACCTGCCGAGCACTCCGGAACCACCTGCTCGACTCGCACGACCCACGTGCTGGACACGCCAAAATGAACTTTCGGCTACACCAGAACCACTTACCCGACACTCCAGAATCACCTGCCTGGCATGCCAGAACCACCTCTCACACGTTCCAGAAGCACGTGCCGGACATGCCGGAACGACCTATCGGACAGAACGGAACCACCTGCCAGACACGCCGGAACCACCTGCTGAACACGCCACAGCCACCTGCTCGACTCGCCGGATCCACCGTCCGGACAGGCCAATATCAACTGCTGGCTATGCCAGAACCACCTGGGGGACAGTCCAGAATCACCTGCCAGCCATGGCGGAACCTCCTCTCAGACGTACAAGAACCACGTGCCGGACAAGCTGGAAACACTTACTGGACAGACTGGAACCACCTGCCGGACACGCCAAAATCACCTGCGGGGTACACCAGAACCACTTGGAGAACTCTCCGGGATGACCTGCCGGGCATGCTGGAACCACCTCTCAGACGTACCAGAAGCACGTGATGGACACCCCAGCACCACCTGCCGGACAGACCGCAACCACCTGCCGGACACGCCGGAACAACCGGCTCGACCTGCCGGAACCACCGGCGGACATGCAAAATCACCTGGCGGCTATGCCAGAACCACTTGGCGAACACTGCGGAATCACCTGCCGGGCATGCCGGAACCACCTCTCAGACATGCCAGAACCACGTGCCAATGACCCCGGAAGCACCTGCCGAGCACGCCGGAACCACCTGCTCGACTCGCCAGAACCACCTGCCGGACACACCAAAATCACCTGCCGGCTACGCCACAACCACTCGGCAGACACTCCGGTATCAGCTGCCGGGCATGCCGGAACCACCTCTCAGAGGTGCCGGAACCACATGCCGGAGAGACTGGAAGCAACTGCCGAACTCGCCGGAAACACCTGCTGGACATGCCGGAACCACCTGCCAGACAGGCCAAAATCAACAGCTGGCTATGCTAGAACCACGTGGCGGACAGTCCAAAATCACCTGCCTGGCATGCAGGAACCACCTCTCAGACGTAACAGAACCACGTTCCGGACACGCTGGAACCACATCCTGGACAGACTGGAACCACCGGCCGAGCTCACCGGAACCACCTGCTCGACTGGCAGGACAGTCGTGCCGGACACGCCAAAAGGAACTGCCGGCTACACCAGAACCACTTAACCGACACTCCAGAATCACCTGCCTGGCATGCCAGAACCACCTCTCAGACGTGCCAGAAGCACGTGCCGGACATGCCGGAACGACCTACGGGACAGACCGGAACCACCTGCCTGACATGCCGGAACCACCTGCCGAGCACGCCAGAGCCACCTGCTCCCCTTGCCGGAACCACCTGCCAGACAGGCCAAAATCAACAGCTGTCTGTGCGAGAACCACCTGGGGACAGTCCGGAATCACCTGCCAGCCATGGCGGAACCACCTCTCAGACGTACCAGAACCACGTGCCCGACAATCTGGAAACACGTACTGGACAGACTGGAACCACCTGCCGGCCACGCCTGAACCACCTGCCGAGCACGACGGAACCACCTGCCGGACACGCCAAAATCACCTGCGGGCTACTCCACAACCACTTGGAGGACTCTCTGGGATGACCTGCCGGGCATGCTGGAACCACCTCTCAGACGCGCCAGAACCATGTGGCAGAGAGTCCGGAATCACCTGTTGGGCATGTGGAACCACCTCTGAGACGTACCAGAACCACCTGCCGGACACGCCAAAATCACCTGCCGGCTACGCCAGAACCACTTGGCGGACACTCCGGAATCACCTGCCGGGCATGCCAGCACAACCTCTCAGAAGTGCCAGAAGCACGTGCCGGACAGGCCGGAACCATCTCCCGGACAGACTGGAACCACAGGAAACACTCGCCGGAACCACCTGCTTGACTCACCGGTCCCACCTGCAGGACACACCAAAATCACCTGCCCGCTACACCAGAACCACTTGGGGCACAAGCCGGAATCACGTGAAGGGCATGCCGGCACAACCTCACAGACGTGCCAGAACCTCCTGCCGGACACCTCAGAACCACCTGCCAGACAGACTGCAACCACCTGCCGGACACGCGGGAACCACCGGCTCGACCCGCCGGAACCACTGCCAGACATGCAAAATCACCTGCCGGCTACACCAGAACCACTTGGCAAACACTCCGGAATCACCTGCCGGGCATGCCGGAACCACGTGCCAATGACACCAGAAGCACCTGCCGAGCATGCCGGAACCACCTGCTCGACTCGCCAGAACCACCTGCCAGTCATGCAAAAATCACCTGCCGGCTTCGCCACAACCAGTTGGTGAACACTTCCCCATCACCTGCCGGGCTTGCTGGAACCACCTGCCGGTCATGTCAAAATCACCTGCCAACTACGCCAGAACCACTTGTCGACACTGCGGAAACACCTGTCGGGCCGGCCAGAACTACATCTCAGACGTGCCAGAACCTTGTGCGTGTGATGCCGGAACCACACCCCGAACAGACGGAGACCACCTGCCAGACCCGCCTGAACCACCTGCCGAGCACGCCGGAGCCACCTGTTCGACTCACCGGAAGCACCTGCCAGACAGGCCAGTATCAACAGCTGGCTATGCGAGAACCATCTGGTGGACAGTCCGGAATCACCTGCCGGGCATGCAGGAACCACCTCTCAGATGTAACGGAACCACGAGCCGGACACGCTGGAACCACGTCCTGGACAGACTGGAACCACCTGCCGAGCACTCCGGAACCACCTGCTCGACTCGCACGACCCACGTGCTGGACACGCCAAAATGAACATTCGGCTACACCAGAACCACTTACCCGACACTCCAGAATCACCTGCCTGGCATGCCAGAACCACCTCTCAGACGTGCCAGAAGCACGTGCCGGACATGCCGGAACGACCTATCGGACAGATCGGAACCACCTGCCAGACACGCCGGAACCACCTGCTGAACACGCCACAGCCACCTGCTCGACTCTCCGGATCCACCGTCCGGACAGGCCAATATCAACTGCTGGCTATGCCAGAACCACCTGGGGGACAGTCCAGAATCACCTGCCAGCCATGGCGGAACCACCTCTCAGACGTACAAGAACCACGTGCCAGACAAGCTGGAAACACTTACTGGACAGACTTGAACCACCTGCCGGACACGCCAAAATCACCTGCGGGGTACACCAGAACCACTTGGAGAACTCTCCGGGATGACCTGCCGGGCATGCTGGAACCACCTCTCAGACGTACCAGAAGCACGTGGCGGACACCCCAGCACCACCTGCCGGACAGACCGCAACCACCTGCCGGACACGCCGGAACCACCGGCTCGACCCGCCGGAAACACCGCCGGACATGCAAAATCACCTGCCGGCTACGCCAGAACCACTTGGCGAACACTGCGGAATCACCTGCCGGGCATGCCGGAACCACCTCTCAGACATGCCAGAACCACGTGCCAATGACCACGGAAGCACCTGCCGAGCACGCCGGAACCACCTGCTCGACTCGCCAGAACCACCTGCCGCACACGCCAAAATCACCTGCCAGGTATGCCATAACCACTTTGTGGACACTCCGAAATCATCTGCCGGACATGCCAGAACCAGCTCTCAGACACACCAGAACCACATGCCGGGCACGCCGGAAGCACCTGCTGAGCATGCCTGAGCCACCTGCTCGACTCGCAAGAAACACCTGCCGGACACGCCAAAATCACCTGCCGAGTACGCCAGAACCACTTGGCGGACACTCCGGAATCACAGGTCGGGCATGCCGGAACCACCTCTCAGACTTGCCAGAACCATGTTCCGGACACGCCGGTACCACCTGCCGAGTATGCCGGAACCACCTGATCCACTCCCGAGGACCACCTGCTGGACATGCCAAAATCACCTGCTGGCTACGCCAGAACCACTCGGCAGACACTCCGGAATAACCTGCCGGGCATGCCGGAACCACCTCTTAGACATGCCAGAAGGACGTGTCGGACACGCCGGAAACACCTACCGGACAGACCGGAACCACCTGCCAGACATCCCGGAACCACTTGCCGAGCACGCCGGAGCCGCCTGCTCGATAGGCCGGAACCACCTGCCAGACAGGCCAAAATCAACAGCTGGCTATGCTAGAACCACCTGGCGGACAGTCCAAAATCACCTGCCTGGCATGCAGGAACCACCTCTCAGACGTAACAGAACCACGTTCCGGACACGCTGGAACCACATCCTGGACAGACTGGAACCAACTGCCGAGCTCGCCGGAACCACCTGCTCAACTGGCAGGACAATCGTGCCGGACACGCCAAAAGGAAATGCCGGCTACACCAGAACCACTTAACCGACACTCCAGAATCACCTGCCTGGCATGACAGAACCACCTCTCAGACGTGCCAGAAGCACGTGCCGGACATGCCGGAACGACATATCGGACAGAACGGAACCACCTGCCAGACACGCCGGAACCACATGCTGAACACGCCACAGCCACCTGCTCGACTTGCCGGATCCACCGGCCGGACAGGCCAATATCAACTGCTGGCTATGCCAGAACCACCTGGGGGACAGTCCGGAATCACCTGCCAGCCATGGCGGAACCACCTCTCAGACGTACAAGAACCACGTGCCGGACAAGCTGGAAACACTTACTGGACAGACTGGAACCACCTGCCGGCCACGCCTGAACCACCTGCCGAGCACGATGGAACCACCTGCCGGACACGCCAAAATCACATGTGGGCTACACCAGAACCACTTGGAGAACTCTCCGGGATGACCTGCCGGGCATGCTGGAACCACCTCTCAGACGTACCAGAAGCACGTTGCGGACACCCCAGCACCACCTGCCGGACAGACCGCAACCCCCTGCCGGACAGGCCGGAACCACCGGCTCGACCCGCCGGAACCACCGCCGGACATGCAAAATCACCTGCCGGCTACGCCAGAACCACTTGGCGAACACTCCGGAATCACCTGCCGGGCATGCCGGAACCACCTCTCAGACATGCCAAAATCACGTGCCAATGACCCCGGAAGCACCTGCCGAGCACGCCGGAACCACCTTCTCGACTCGCCAGAACCACCTGCCGGACACGCCAAAATCACCTGCCGGCTACGCCACAACCAGTTGGTGAACACTTCGGAATCACCTGCCGCGCTTGCCGGAACCACCTGCCGGTCACGCCAAAATCACCTGCCGGCTACGCCAGAACCACTCGGCAGAGACTCCGGAACCGCCTCCAGGACAGACCGGAATCACCTGCCGCACACGCCGGAACCACCTGCTCGACTCGCCAGAACCACCAGCCGGACACGCCAAAATCACCTGCCGGCTACGCCAGAACCACTCGGCAGAGACTCTGGAACCACCTCCAGGACAGACCGGAATCACCGGCCGGACACGCCGGGACCACCTGCTTGACTCGCCCGAACCACCTGCCGCACACGCCAAAATCACCAGCCGGCTACTCCACAACCACTTGTTGGACACTCCAGAATCACCTGCCGGGCATGTTGGAACCACCTCTCAGAGGTGCCACAACAACATTCTGGAGACTGCGGAAGCACCTTCTGAGAAGGCCGGAAGTTCCTGATCCACTCCACAGAACCACCTGCTGGACACGCCAAAATCACCTGCCGGCTACGCCACAACCAGTTGGTGAACACTTCGGAATCAACTGCCGGGCTTGCTGGAAGCACCTGCCGGTCACGCCAATATCACCTGCCAGCTACGCCAGAACCGCTTGGCGGACACTCCGGAAACACCTGTCGGGCCTGCCAGAACCACATCTCAGACGTGCCAGAACCATGTGCCCGAGATGCCGGAACCACACCCCGAACAGACTGAAACCACCTGCCAGACCCGCCTGAACCACCTGCCGAGCACACTGGAACCACCTGCTCGACTCGCCGGAACCACCTACCTGACACGCAAAAGCCACCGGCCGGGTATGCCAGAACCACTTGGTGGTCACTCCGGAATCATCTGCCAGACACGCCAGAAGCAGCTCTCAGACACACCAGAACAACCTGCCGGAGACGCCAGAAGCACCTGCTGAGCATGCCTGAGCCACCTGATCGACTCGCAAGAAACACCTGCCAGACGTGCCAAAATGACCTGCCTGCTACAAGAGAAGCACTTGGCAGACAAGCCGGAATCACGTGAAGGGCATGCCGTCACAATCTCTCAGACGTGCCAGAACCTCGTGCCGGACACCCCAGAACACCCTGCCGGACAGACCGGAACCACCTGCCGGACACGCCGGAACCACCGGCGCGACTCGCCGGAACCACCCCCGGACATGCAAAATCACCTGCCGGCTACGCCAGAAACACTTGGCGTACACACCGGAATCACCTGCCGGGCATGTCGGAAGCACCTCTCAGACATGTCAGAACCACGTGCCAAGGACACCGGAAGCACCTGCCGAGCACGCCGGAACCACCTGCTCGACTCGCCAGAACCACCTGCCGCACACGCCAAAATCACCTGCCGAGTACGCCAGAACCACTTGGCGGACACTCCGGAATCACAGGTCGGGCATGCCGGAACCACCTCTCAGACTTGCCAGAACCATGTTCCGGACACGGCGGTACCACCTGCCGAGTATGCCGGAACCACCTGATCCACTCCCGAGGACCACCTGCTGGACATGCCAAAATCACCTGCTGGCTACGCCAGAACCACTCGGCAGACACTCCGGAATAACCGGCCGGGCATGCCGGAACCACCTCTTAGACATGCCAGAAGGACGTGTCGGACACGACGGAAACACCTACCGGACAGACCGGAACCACCTGCCAGACATCCCGGAACCACTTGCCGAGCACGCAGGGGCCGCCTGCTCGATAGGCCGGAACCACCTGCCAGACAGGCCAAAATCAACAGCTGGCTATGCTAGAACCACCTGGCGGACAGTCCAAAATCACCTGCCTGGCATGCAGGAACCACCTCTCAGACGTAACAGAACCACGTTCCGGACACGCTGGAACCACATCCTGGACAGACTGGAACCACCTGCTGAGCTCACCGGAAACACCTGCTCGACTGGCAGGACAATCGTGCCGGACACGCCAAAAGGAACTGCCGGCTACACCAGAACCACTTAACCGACACTCCAGAATCACCTGCCCGGCATGCCAGAACCACCTCTCAGACGTGCCAGAAGCATGTGCCGGACATGCCGGAACGACCTACGGGACAGACCGGAACCACCTGCCTGACATGCCGGAACCACCTGCCGAGCACGCCAGAGCCACCTGCTCCCCTTGCCGGAACCACCTGCCAGACAGGCCAAAATCAACAGCTGTCTGTGCGAGAACCACCTGGGGGACAGTCCGGAATCACCTGCCAGCCATGGCGGAACCACCTCTCAGACGTACCAGAACCACGTGCCGGACAATCTGGAAACACGTACTGGACAGACTGGAACCACCTGCCGGCCACGCCTGAACCACCTGCCGAGCACGACGGAACCACCTGCCGGACACGCCAAAATCACCTGCGGGCTACTCCACAACCACTCGGAGGACTCTCTGGGATGACCTGCCGGGCATGCTGGAACCACCTCTCAGACGCTCCAGAACCATGTGGCAGAGAGTCCGGAATCACCTGTTGGGCATGTGGAACCACCTCTGAGACGTACCAGAACCACCTGCCTGACAAGCCAAAATCACCTGCCGGCTACGCCAAAACCACTTGGCGGACACTCCGGAATCACCTGCCGGGCATGCCAGCACAACCTCTCAGAAGTGCCAGAAGCACGTGCCGGACAGGCCGGAACCATCTCCCGGACAGACTGGAACCACAGGAAACACTCGCCGGAACCACCTGCTTGACTCACCGGTCCCACCTGCAGGACACACCAAAATCACCTGCCCGCTACACCAGAACCACTTGGGGCACAAGCCGGAATCACGTGAAGGGCATGCCGGCACAACCTCACAGACGTGCCAGAACCTCCTGCCGGACACCTCAGAACCACCTGCCAGACAGACTGCAACCACCTGCCGGACACACGGGAACCACCGGCTCGACCCGCCGGAACCACTGCCAGACATGCAAAATCACCTGCCGGCTACACCAGAACCACTTGGCAAACACTCCGGAATCACCTGCCGGGCATGACGGAACCACGTGCAAATGACACCAGAAGCACCTGCCGAGCATGCCGGAACCACCTGCTCGACTCGGCAGAACCACCTGCCAGTCATGCAAAAATCACCTGCCGGCTTCGCCACAACCAGTTGGTGAACACTTCCCCATCACCTGCCGGGCTTGCTGGAACCACCTGGCGGTCATGTCAAAATCACCTGCCAGCTACGCCAGAACCACTTGTCGACACTGCGGAAACACCTGTCGGGCCGGCCAGAACTACATCTCAGACGTGCCAGAACCTTGTGCGTGTGATGCCGGAACCACACCCCGAACAGACGGAGACCACCTGCCAGACCCGCCTGAACCACCTGCCGAGCACGCCGGAGCCACCTGTTCGACTCACCGGAAGCACCTGCCAGACAGGCCAAAATCAACAGCTGGCTATGCGAGAACCATCTGACGGACAGTCCGGAATCACCTGCCGGGCATGCAGGAACCACCTCTCAGATGTAACGGAACCACGAGCCAGACACTCTGGAACCACGTCCTGGACAGACTGGAACCACCTGCCGAGCACTCCGGAACCACCTGCTCGACTCGCCCGACCCACGTGCTGGACACGCCAAAATGAACTTTCGGCTACACCAGAACCACTTACCCGACACTCCAGAATCACCTGCCTGGCATGCCAGAACCACCTCTCACACGTTCCAGAAGCACGTGCCGGACATGCCGGAACGACCTATCGGACAGAACGGAACCACCTGCCAGACACGCCGGAACCACCTGCTGAACACGCCACAGCCACCTGCTCGACTCGCCGGATCCACCGTCCGGACAGGCCAATATCAACTGCTGGCTATGCCAGAACCACCTTGGGGACAGTCCGGAATCACCTGCCAGCCATGGCGGAACCACCTCTCAGACGTACAAGAACCACGTGCCGGACAAGCTGGAAACACTTACTGGACAGACTGGAACCACCTGCCGGCCACGCCTGAACCACCTGCCGAGCACGATGGAACCACCTGCCGGACACGCCAAAATCACCTGCGGGGTACACCAGAACCACTTGGAGAACTCTCCGGGATGACCTGCCGGGCATGCTGGAACCACCTCTCAGACGTACCAGAAGCACGTGGCGGACACCCCAGCACCACCTGCCGGACAGACCGCAACCACCTGCCGGACACGCCGGAACCACCGGCTCGACCCGCCGGAAACACCGCCGGACATGCAAAATCACCTGCCGGCTACGCCAGAACCACTTGGCGAACACTGCGGAATCACCTGCCGGGCATGCCGGAACCACCTCTCAGACATGCCAGAACCACGTGCCAATGACCACGGAAGCACCTGCCGAGCACGCCGGAACCACCTGCTCGACTCGCCAGAACCACCTGCCGGACACGCCAAAATCACCTGCCGGCTACGCCACAACCACTCGGCAGACACTCCGGTATCAGCTGCCGGGCATGCCGGAACCACCTCTCAGAGGTGCCGGAACCACATGCCGGAGAGACTGGAAGCAACTGCCGAACTCGCCGGAAACACCTGCTGGACATGCCGGAACCACCTGCCTGACAGTCCAAAATCATATGCCGGCTATGCCAAAACCACTTGGTGGACACTCCAGAATCACCTGGAGGGCATGCCGGAACCACGTCATGGACAGACTGCAAACACCTGCCGGACACGCCGGAACCACCTTCTCGACTCGCCAGAACCACCTGCCGGACACGCCAAAATCACCTGCCGGCTACGCCACAACCAGTTGGTGAACACTTCGGAATCACCTGCCACGCTTGCCGGAACCACCTGCCGGTCACGCCAAAATCACCTGCCGGCTACGCCAGAACCACTCGGCAGAGACTCCGGAACCACCTCCAGGACAGACCGGAATCACCTGCCGGACACGCCAGAACCACCTGCTCGACTCGCCAGAACCACCTGCCGGACACGCCAAAATCACCTGCCGGCTACGCCAGAACCACTCGGCAGAGACTCCGGAACCACCTCCAGGACAGACCGGAATCACCTGCTGCACACACCGGGACCACCTGCTTGACTCGCCAGAACCACCTGCCGCACACGCCAAAATCACCAGCCGGCTACTCCACAACCACTTGTCGGACACTCCAGAATCACCTGCCGGGCATGTTGCAACCACCTCTCAGAGGTGCCACAACAACATGCTGGAGACTGCGGAAGCACCTGCTGAGAAGGCCGGAAGTTCCTGATCCACTCCACAGAACCACCTGCTGGACACGCCAAAATCACCTGCCGGCTACGCCACAACCAGTTGGTGAACACTTCGGAATCAACTGCCGGGCTTGCTGGAAGCACCTGCCGGTCACGCCAATATCACCTGCCAGCTACGCCAGAACCGCTTGGCGGACACTCCGGAAACACCTGTCGGGCCTGCCAGAACCACATCTCAGACGTGCCAGAACCATGTGCCCGAGATGCCGGAACCACACCCCGAACAGACTGAAACCACCTGCCAGACCCGCCTGAACCACCTGCCGAGCACACTGGAACCACCTGCTCGACTCGCCGGAACCACCTACCTGACACGCAAAAACCACCGGCCGGGTATGCCAGAACCACTTGGTGGTCACTCCGGAATCATCTGCCAGACACGCCAGAAGCAGCTCTCAGACACACCAGAACAACCTGCCGGAGACGCCAGAAGCACCTGCTGAGCATGCCTGAGCCACCTGCTCGACTCGCAAGAAACACCTGCCAGACGTGCCAAAATCACCTGCCTGCTACACCAGAAGCACTTGGCAGACAAGCCGGAATCACGTGAAGGGCATGCCGTCACAATCTCTCAGACGTGCCAGAACCTCGTGCCGGACACCCCAGAACACCCTGCCGGACAGACCGGAACCACCTGCCGGACACGCCGGAACCACCGGCGCGACTCGCCGGAACCACCCCCGAACATGCAAAATCACCTGCCGGCTACGCCAGAAACACTTGGCGAACACACCGGAATCACCTGCCGGGCATGTCGGAAGCACCTCTCAGACATGTCAGAACCACGTGCCAAGGACACCGGAAGCACCTGCCGAGCACGCCGGAACCACCTGCTCGACTTGCCAGAACCACCTGCCGCACACGCAAAAATCACCTGCCAGGTATGCCAGAACCACTTTGTGGACACTGCGAAATCATCTGCCGGACATGCCAGAACCAGCTCTCAGACACACCAGAACCACATGCCGGACACGCCGGAAGCATCTGCTGAGCATGCCTGAGCCACCTGCTCGACTCGCAAGAAACACCTGACGCACATGCCAAAATCACCTGCATAGTACGCCAGAACCACTTGCCGGACACTCCGGAATCACAGGTCGGGCATGCCGGAACCACCTCTCAGACTTGCCAGAACCATGTTCCGGACACGCCGGTACCACCTGCCGAGTATGCCGGAACCACCTGATGCACTCCCGAGGACCACCTGCTGGACATGCCAAAATCACCTGCTGGCTACGCCAGAACCACTCGGCAGACACTCCGGAATAACCTGCCGGGCATGCCGGAACCACCTCTTAGACATGCCAGAAGGACGTGTCGGACACGCCGGAAACACCTACCGGACAGACCGGAACCACCGGCCAGACATCCCGGAACCACTTGCCGAGCACGCAGGAGCCGCCTGCTCGATAGGCCGGAACCACCTGCCAGACAGGCCAAAATCAACAGCTGGCTATGCTAGAACCACCTGGCGGACAGTCCAAAATCACCTGCCTGGCATGCAGGAACCACCTCTCAGACGTAACAGAACCACGTTCCGGACACGCTGGAACCACATCCTGGACAGACTGGAACCACCTGCCGAGCTCACCGGAACCACCTGCTCGACTGGCAGGACAATCGTGCCGGACACGCCAAAAGGAACTGCCGGCTACACCAGAACCACTTAACCGACACTCCAGAATCACCTGCCCGGCATGCCAGAACCACCTCTCAGACGTGCCAGAAGCATGTGCCGGACATGCCGGAACAACCTACGGGACAGACCGGAACCACCTGCCTGACATGCCGGAACCACCTGCCGAGCACGCCAGAGCCACCTGCTCCCCTTGCCGGAACCACCTGCCAGACAGGCCAAAATCAACAGCTGTCTGTGCGAGAACCACCTGGGGGACAGTCCGGAATCACCTGCCAGCCATGGCGGAACCACCTCTCAGACGAACCAGAACCACGTGCCGGACAATCTGGAAACACGTACTGGACAGACTGGAACCACCTGCCGGCCACGCCTGAACCACCTGCCGAGCACGACGGAACCACCTGCCGGACATGCCAAAATCACCTGCGGGCTACTCCACAACCACTCGGAGGACTCTCTGGGATGACCTGCCGGGCATGCTGGAACCACCTCTCAGACGTGCCAGAACCATGTGGCAGAGAGTCCGGAATCACCTGTTGGGCATGTGGAACCACCTCTGAGACGTACCAGAACCACCTGCCGGACACGCCAAAATCACCTGCCGGCTACGCCAGAACCACTTGGCGGACACTCCGGAATCACCTGCCGGGCATGCCAGCACAACCTCTCAGAAGTGCCAGAAGCACGTGCCGGACAGGCCGGAACCATCTCCCGGACAGACTGGAACCACAGGAAACACTCGCCGGAACCACCTGCTTGACTCACCGGTCCCACCTGCAGGACACACCAAAATCACCTGCCCGCTACACCAGAACCACTTGGGGCACAAGCCGGAATCACGTGAAGGGCATGCCGGCACAACCTCACAGACGTGCCAGAACCTCCTGCCGGACACCTCAGAACCACCTGCCAGACAGACTGCAACCACCTGCCGGACACACGGGAACCACCGGCTCGACCCGCCGGAACCACTGCCAGACATGCAAAATCACCTGCCGGCTACACCAGAACCACTTGGCAAACACTCCGGAATCACCTGCCAGGCATGCCGGAACCACGTGCCAATGACACCAGAAGCACCTGACGAGCATGCCGGAACCACCTGCTCGACTCGCCAGAACCACCTGCCAGTCATGCAAAAATCACCTGCCGGCTTCGCCACAACCAGTTGGTGAACACTTCCCCATCACCTGCCGGGCTTGCTGGAACCACCTGCCGGTCATGTCAAAACCACCTGCCAGCTACGCCAGAACCACTTGTCGACACTGCGGAAACACCTGTCGGGCCGGCCAGAACTACATCTCAGACGTGCCAGAACCTTGTGCGTGTGATGCCGGAACCACACCCCGAACAGACGGAGACCACCTGCCAGACCCGCCTGAACCACCTGCCGAGCACGCCGGAGCCACCTGTTCGACTCACCGGAAGCACCTGCCAGACAGGCCAAAATCAACAGCTGGCTATGCGAGAACCATCTGGCGGACAGTCCGGAATCACCTGCCGGGCATGCAGGAACCACCTCTCAGATGTAACGGAACCACGAGCCGGACACGCTGGAACCACGTCCTGGACAGACTGGAACCAGCTGCCGAGCACTCCACAACCACCTGCTCGACTCGCACGACCCACGTGCTGGACACGCCAAAATGAACTTTCGGCTACACCAGAACCACTTACCCGACACTCCAGAATCACCTGCCTGGCATGCCAGAACCACCTCTCACACGTTCCAGAAGCACGTGCCGGACATGCCGGAACGACCTATGAGACAGAACGGAACCACCTGCCAGACACGCCGGAACCACCTGCTGAACACGCCACAGCCACCTGCTCGACTCGCCGGATCCACCGTCCGGACAGGCCAATATCAACTGCTGGCTATGCCAGAACCACCTTGGGGACAGTCCGGAATCACCTGCCAGCCATGGCGAAACCACCTCTCAGACGTACAAGAACCACGTGCCGGACAAGCTGGAAACACTTACTGGACAGACTGGAACCACCTGCCGGCCACGCCTGAACCACCTGCCGAGCACGATGGAACCACCTGCCGGACACGCCAAAATCACCTGCGGGGTACACCAGAACCACTTGGAGAACTCTCCGGGATGACCTGCCGGGCATGCTGGAACCACCTCTCAGACGTACCAGAAGCACGTGGCGGACACCCCAGCACCACCTGCCGGACAGACCGCAACCACCTGCCGGACACGCCGGAACCACCGGCTCGACCCGCCGGAAACACCGCCGGACATGCAAAATCACCTGCCGGCTACGCCAGAACCACTTGGCGAACACTGCGGAATCACCTGCCGGGCATGCCGGAACCACCTCTCAGACATGCCAGAACCACGTGCCAATGACCACGGAAGCACCTGCCGAGCACGCCGGAACCACCTGCTCGACTCGCCAGAACCACCTGCCGGACACGCCAAAATCACCTGCCGGCTACGCCACAACCACTCGGCAGACACTCCGGTATCAGCTGCCGGGCATGCCGGAACCACCTCTCAGAGGTGCCGGAACCACATGCCGGAGAGACTGGAAGCAACTGCCGAACTCGCCGGAAACACCTGCTGGACATGCCGGAACCACCTGCCTGACAGTCCAAAATCATATGCCGGCTATGCCAAAACCACTTGGTGGACACTCCAGAATCACCTGGAGGGCATGCCGGAACCACGTCATGGACAGACTGCAAACACCTGCCGGACACGCCGGAACCACCTTCTCGACTCGCCAGAACCACCTGCCGGACACGCCAAAATCACCTGCCGGCTACGCCACAACCAGTTGGTGAACACTTCGGAATCACCTGCCACGCTTGCCGGAACCACCTGCCGGTCACGCCAAAATCACCTGCCGGCTACGCCAGAACCACTCGGCAGAGACTCCGGAACCACCTCCAGGACAGACCGGAATCACCTGCCGGACACGCCAGAACCACCTGCTCGACTCGCCAGAACCACCTGCCGGACACGCCAAAATCGCCTGCCGGCTACGCCAGAACCACTCGGCAGAGACTCCGGAACCACCTCCAGGACAGACCGGAATCACCTGCTGCACACACCGGGACCACCTGCTTGACTCGCCAGAACCACCTGCCGCACACGCCAAAATCACCAGCCGGCTACTCCACAACCACTTGTCGGACACTCCAGAATCACCTGCCGGGCATGTTGCAACCACCTCTCAGAGGTGCCACAACAACATGCTGGAGACTGCGGAAGCACCTGCTGAGAAGGCCGGAAGTTCCTGATCCACTCCACAGAACCACCTGCTGGACACGCCAAAATCACCTGCCGGCTACGCCACAACCAGTTGGTGAACACTTCGGAATCAACTGCCGGGCTTGCTGGAAGCACCTGCCGGTCACGCCAATATCACCTGCCAGCTACGCCAGAACCGCTTGGCGGACACTCCGGAAACACCTGTCGGGCCTGCCAGAACCACATCTCAGACGTGCCAGAACCATGTGCCCGAGATGCCGGAACCACACCCCGAACAGACTGAAACCACCTGCCAGACCCGCCTGAACCACCTGCCGAGCACACTGGAACCACCTGCTCGACTCGCCGGAACCACCTACCTGACACGCAAAAACCACCGGCCGGGTATGCCAGAACCACTTGGTGGTCACTCCGGAATCATCTGCCAGACACGCCAGAAGCAGCTCTCAGACACACCAGAACAACCTGCCGGAGACGCCAGAAGCACCTGCTGAGCATGCCTGAGCCACCTGCTCGACTCGCAAGAAACACCTGCCAGACGTGCCAAAATCACCTGCCTGCTACACCAGAAGCACTTGGCAGACAAGCCGGAATCACGTGAAGGGCATGCCGTCACAATCTCTCAGACGTGCCAGAACCTCGTGCCGGACACCCCAGAACACCCTGCCGGACAGACCGGAACCACCTGCCGGACACGCCGGAACCACCGGCGCGACTCGCCGGAACCACCCCCGAACATGCAAAATCACCTGCCGGCTACGCCAGAAACACTTGGCGAACACACCGGAATCACCTGCCGGGCATGTCGGAAGCACCTCTCAGACATGTCAGAACCACGTGCCAAGGACACCGGAAGCACCTGCCGAGCACGCCGGAACCACCTGCTCGACTTGCCAGAACCACCTGCCGCACACGCAAAAATCACCTGCCAGGTATGCCAGAACCACTTTGTGGACACTGCGAAATCATCTGCCGGACATGCCAGAACCAGCTCTCAGACACACCAGAACCACATGCCGGACACGCCGGAAGCATCTGCTGAGCATGCCTGAGCCACCTGCTCGACTCGCAAGAAACACCTGACGCACATGCCAAAATCACCTGCATAGTACGCCAGAACCACTTGCCGGACACTCCGGAATCACAGGTCGGGCATGCCGGAACCACCTCTCAGACTTGCCAGAACCATGTTCCGGACACGCCGGTACCACCTGCCGAGTATGCCGGAACCACCTGATGCACTCCCGAGGACCACCTGCTGGACATGCCAAAATCACCTGCTGGCTACGCCAGAACCACTCGGCAGACACTCCGGAATAACCTGCCGGGCATGCCGGAACCACCTCTTAGACATGCCAGAAGGACGTGTCGGACACGCCGGAAACACCTACCGGACAGACCGGAACCACCGGCCAGACATCCCGGAACCACTTGCCGAGCACGCAGGAGCCGCCTGCTCGATAGGCCGGAACCACCTGCCAGACAGGCCAAAATCAACAGCTGGCTATGCTAGAACCACCTGGCGGACAGTCCAAAATCACCTGCCTGGCATGCAGGAACCACCTCTCAGACGTAACAGAACCACGTTCCGGACACGCTGGAACCACATCCTGGACAGACTGGAACCACCTGCCGAGCTCACCGGAACCACCTGCTCGACTGGCAGGACAATCGTGCCGGACACGCCAAAAGGAACTGCCGGCTACACCAGAACCACTTAACCGACACTCCAGAATCACCTGCCCGGCATGCCAGAACCACCTCTCAGACGTGCCAGAAGCATGTGCCGGACATGCCGGAACAACCTACGGGACAGACCGGAACCACCTGCCTGACATGCCGGAACCACCTGCCGAGCACGCCAGAGCCACCTGCTCCCCTTGCCGGAACCACCTGCCAGACAGGCCAAAATCAACAGCTGTCTGTGCGAGAACCACCTGGGGGACAGTCCGGAATCACCTGCCAGCCATGGCGGAACCACCTCTCAGACGAACCAGAACCACGTGCCGGACAATCTGGAAACACGTACTGGACAGACTGGAACCACCTGCCGGCCACGCCTGAACCACCTGCCGAGCACGACGGAACCACCTGCCGGACACGCCAAAATCACCTGCGGGCTACTCCACAACCACTCGGAGGACTCTCTGGGATGACCTGCCGGGCATGCTGGAACCACCTCTCAGACGTGCCAGAACCATGTGGCAGAGAGTCCGGAATCACCTGTTGGGCATGTGGAACCACCTCTGAGACGTACCAGAACCACCTGCCGGACACGCCAAAATCACCTGCCGGCTACGCCAGAACCACTTGGCGGACACTCCGGAATCACCTGCCGGGCATGCCAGCACAACCTCTCAGAAGTGCCAGAAGCACGTGCCGGACAGGCCGGAACCATCTCCCGGACAGACTGGAACCACAGGAAACACTCGCCGGAACCACCTGCTTGACTCACCGGTCCCACCTGCAGGACACACCAAAATCACCTGCCCGCTACACCAGAACCACTTGGGGCACAAGCCGGAATCACGTGAAGGGCATGCCGGCACAACCTCACAGACGTGCCAGAACCTCCTGCCGGACACCTCAGAACCACCTGCCAGACAGACTGCAACCACCTGCCGGACACACGGGAACCACCGGCTCGACCCGCCGGAACCACTGCCAGACATGCAAAATCACCTGCCGGCTACACCAGAACCACTTGGCAAACACTCCGGAATCACCTGCCAGGCATGCCGGAACCACGTGCCAATGACACCAGAAGCACCTGCCGAGCATGCCGGAACCACCTGCTCGACTCGCCAGAACCACCTGCCAGTCATGCAAAAATCACCTGCCGGCTTCGCCACAACCAGTTGGTGAACACTTCCCCATCACCTGCCGGGCTTGCTGGAACCACCTGCCGGTCATGTCAAAACCACCTGCCAGCTACGCCAGAACCACTTGTCGACACTGCGGAAACACCTGTCGGGCCGGCCAGAACTACATCTCAGACGTGCCAGAACCTTGTGCGTGTGATGCCGGAACCACACCCCGAACAGACGGAGACCACCTGCCAGACCCGCCTGAACCACCTGCCGAGCACGCCGGAGCCACCTGTTCGACTCACCGGAAGCACCTGCCAGACAGGCCAAAATCAACAGCTGGCTATGCGAGAACCATCTGGCGGACAGTCCGGAATCACCTGCCGGGCATGCAGGAACCACCTCTCAGATGTAACGGAACCACGAGCCGGACACGCTGGAACCACGTCCTGGACAGACTGGAACCAGCTGCCGAGCACTCCACAACCACCTGCTCGACTCGCACGACCCACGTGCTGGACACGCCAAAATGAACTTTCGGCTACACCAGAACCACTTACCCGACACTCCAGAATCACCTGCCTGGCATGCCAGAACCACCTCTCACACGTTCCAGAAGCACGTGCCGGACATGCCGGAACGACCTATGAGACAGAACGGAACCACCTGCCAGACACGCCGGAACCACCTGCTGAACACGCCACAGCCACCTGCTCGACTCGCCGGATCCACCGTCCGGACAGGCCAATATCAACTGCTGGCTATGCCAGAACCACCTTGGGGACAGTCCGGAATCACCTGCCAGCCATGGCGAAACCACCTCTCAGACGTACAAGAACCACGTGCCGGACAAGCTGGAAACACTTACTGGACAGACTGGAACCACCTGCCGGCCACGCCTGAACCACCTGCCGAGCACGATGGAACCACCTGCCGGACACGCCAAAATCACCTGCGGGGTACACCAGAACCACTTGGAGAACTCTCCGGGATGACCTGCCGGGCATGCTGGAACCACCTCTCAGACGTACCAGAAGCACGTGGCGGACACCCCAGCACCACCTGCCGGACAGACCGCAACCACCTGCCGGACACGCCGGAACCACCGGCTCGACCCGCCGGAAACACCGCCGGACATGCAAAATCACCTGCCGGCTACGCCAGAACCACTTGGCGAACACTGCGGAATCACCTGCCGGGCATGCCGGAACCACCTCTCAGACATGCCAGAACCACGTGCCAATGACCACGGAAGCACCTGCCGAGCACGCCGGAACCACCTGCTCGACTCGCCAGAACCACCTGCCGGACACGCCAAAATCACCTGCCGGCTACGCCACAACCACTCGGCAGACACTCCGGTATCAGCTGCCGGGCATGCCGGAACCACCTCTCAGAGGTGCCGGAACCACATGCCGGAGAGACTGGAAGCAACTGCCGAACTCGCCGGAAACACCTGCTGGACATGCCGGAACCACCTGCCTGACAGTCCAAAATCATATGCCGGCTATGCCAAAACCACTTGGTGGACACTCCAGAATCACCTGGAGGGCATGCCGGAACCACGTCATGGACAGACTGCAAACACCTTCCGGACACTCCAGAACCACCTTCTCGACTCGCCAGAACCACCTGCCGGACACGCTAAAATCACCTGCCGTCTACGCCACAACCAGTTGGTGAACACTTCGGAATCACCTGCCGCGCTTGCCGGAACCACCTGCCGGTCACGCCAAAATCACCTGCCGGCTACGCCAGAACCACTCGGCAGAGACTCCGGAACCACCTCCAGGACAGACAGGAATCACCTGCCGGACACGCCGGAACCACCTGCTCGACTCGCCAGAACCACCTGCCGGACACGCCAAAATCACCTGCTGGCTACGCCAGAACCACTCGGCAGAGACTCCGGAACCACCTCCAGGACAGACCGGAATCACCTGCCTCACACGCCGGGACCACCTGCTTGACTCGCCAGAACCACCTGCCGCACACGCCAAAATCACCAGCCGGCTACTCCACAACCACTTGTCGGACACTCCAGAATCACCTGCCGGGCATGTTGCAACCACCTCTCAGAGGTGCCACAACAACATGCTGGAGACTGCGGAAGCACCTGCTGAGAAGGCCGGAAGTTCCTGATCCACTCCACAGAACCACCTGCTGGACACGCCAAAATCACCTGCCGGCTACGCCACAACCAGTTGGTGAACACTTCGGAATCAACTGCCGGGCTTGCTGGAAGCACCTGCCGGTCACGCCAATATCACCTGCCAGCTACGCCAGAACCGCTTGGCGGACACTCCGGAAACACCTGTCGGGCCTGCCAGAACCACATCTCAGACGTGCCAGAACCATGTGCCCGAGATGCCGGAACCACACCCCGAACAGACTGAAACCACCTGCCAGACCCGCCTGAACCACCTGCCGAGCACACTGGAACCACCTGCTCGACTCGCCGGAACCACCTACCTGACACGCAAAAACCACCGGCCGGGTATGCCAGAACCACTTGGTGGTCACTCCGGAATCATCTGCCAGACATGCCAGAAGCAGCTCTCAGACACACCAGAACAACCTGCCGGAGACGCCAGAAGCACCTGCTGAGCATGCCTGAGCCACCTGCTCGACTCGCAAGAAACACCTGCCAGACGCGCCAAAATCACCTGCCTGCTACACCAGAAGCACTTGGCAGACAAGCCGGAATCACGTGAAGGGCATGGCGTCACAATCTCTCAGACGTGCCAGAACCTCGTGCCGGACAGCCCAGAACACCCTGCCGGACAGACCGGAACCACCTGCCGGACACGCCGGAACCACCGGCGCGACTCGCCGGAACCACCCCCGGACATGCAAAATCACCTGCCGGCTATGCCAGAAACACTTGGCGAACACACCGGAATCACCTGCCGGGCATGTCGGAAGCACCTCTCAGACATGTCAGAACCACGTGCCAAGGACACCGGAAGCACCTGCCGAGCACGCCGGAACCACCTGCTCGACTCGCCAGAACCACCTGCCGCACACGCCAAAATCACCTGCCGAGTACGCCAGAACCACTTGGCGGACACTCCGGAATCACAGGTCGGGCATGCCGGAACCACCTCTCAGACTTGCCAGAACCATGTTCCGGACACGCCGGTACCACCTGCCGAGTATGCCGGAACCACCTGATCCACTCCCGAGGACCACCTGCTGGACATGCCAAAATCACCTGCTGGCTACGCCAGAACCACTCGGCAGACACTCCGGAATAACCTGCCGGGCATGCCGGAACCACCTCTTAGACATGCCAGAAGGACGTGTCGGACACGCCGGAAACACCTACCGGACAGACCGGAACCACCTGCCAGACATCCCGGAACCACTTGCCGAGCACGCCGGAGCCGCCTGCTCGATAGGCCAGAACCACCTGCCAGACAGGCCAAAATCAACAGCTGGCTATGCTAGAACCACCTGGCGGACAGTCCAAAATCACCTGCCTGGCATGCAGGAACCACCTCTCAGACGTAACAGAACCACGTTCCGGACACGCTGGAACCACATCCTGGACAGACTGGAACCACCTGCCGAGCTCACCGGAACCACCTGCTCGACTGGCAGGACAATCGTGCCGGACACGCCAAAAGGAACTGCCGGCTACACCAGAGCCACTTAACCGACACTCCAGAATCACCTGCCTGGCATGCCAGAACCACCTCTCAGACGTTCCAGAAGCACGTGCCGGACATGCCGGAACGACCTACGGGACAGACCGGAACCACCTGCCTGACATGCCGGAACCACCTGCCGAGCACGCCAGAGCCACCTGCTCCCCTTGCCGGAACCACCTGCCAGACAGGCCAAAATCAACAGCTGTCTGTGCGAGAACCACCTGGGGGACAGTCCGGAATCACCTGCCAGCCATGGCGGAACCACCTCTCAGACGAACCAGAACCACGTGCCGGACAATCTGGAAACACGTACTGGACAGACTGGAACCACCTGCCGGCCACGCCTGAACCACCTGCCGAGCACGACGGAACCACCTGCCGGACACGCCAAAATCACCTGCGGGCTACTCCACAACCACTCGGAGGACTCTCTGGGATGATCTGCCGGGCATGCTGGAACCACCTCTCAGACGCGCCAGAACCATGTGGCAGAGAGTCCGGAATCACCTGTTGGGCATGTGGAACCACCTCTGAGACGTACCAGAACCACCTGCCGGACACGCCAAAATCACCTGCCGGCTACGCCAGAACCACTTGGCGGACACTCCGGAATCACCTGCCGGGCATGCCAGCACAACCTCTCAGAAGTGCCAGAAGCACGTGCCGGACAGGCCGGAACCATCTCCCGGACAGACTGGAACCACAGGAAACACTCGCCGGAACCACCTGCTTGACTCACCGGTCCCACCTGCAGGACACACCAAAATCACCTGCCCGCTACACCAGAACCACTTGGGGCACAAGCCGGAATCACGTGAAGGGCATGCCGGCACAACCTCACAGACGTGCCAGAACCTCCTGCCGGACACCTCAGAACCACCTGCCAGACAGACTGCAACCACCTGCCGGACACGCGGGAACCACTGGCTCGACCCGCCGGAACCACTGCCACACATGCAAAATCACCTGCCGGCTACACCAGAACCACTTGGCAAACACTCCGGAATCACCTGCCGGGCATGCCGGAACCACCTCTCAGATGCAACGGAACCACGAGCCGGACACGCTGGAACCACGTCCTGGACAGACTGGAACCACCTGCCGAGCACTCCACAACCACCTGCTCGACTCGCACGACCCACGTGCTGGACACGCCAAAATGAACTTTCGGCTACACCAGAACCACTTACCCGACACTCCAGAATCACCTGCCTGGCATGCCAGAACCACCTCTCACACGTTCCAGAAGCACGTGCCGGACATGCCGGAACGACCTATCGGACAGAACGGAACCACCTGCCAGACACGCCGGAACCACCTGCTGAAGACGCCACAGCCACCTGCTCGACTCGCCGGATCCACCGTCCGGACAGGCCAATATCAACTGCTGGCTATGCCAGAACCACCTGGGGGACAGTCCGGAATCACCTGCCAGCCATGGCGGAACCACCTCTCAGAAGTACAAGAACCACGTGCCAGACAAGCTGGAAACACTTACTGGACAGACTGGAACCACCTGCCGGCCACGCCTGAACCACCTGCCGAGCACGATGGAACCACCTGCCGGACACGCCAAAATCACCTGCGGGGTACACCAGAACCACTTGGAGAACTCTCCGGGATGACCTGCCGGGCATGCTGGAACCACCTCTCAGACGTACCAGAAGCACGTGGCGGACACCCCAGCACCATCTGCCGGGCCGACCGCAACCACCTGCCAGACACGCCGGAACCACCGGCTCGACCCGCCGGAACCACCGCCGGACATGCAAAATCACCTGCCGCCTACGCCAGAACCACTTGGCGAACACTGCGGAATCACCTGCCGGGCATGCCGGAACCACCTCTCAGACATGCCAGAACCACGTGCCAATGACCCCGGAAGCACCTGCCGAGCACGCCGGAACCACCTGCTCGACTCGCCAGAACCACCTGCCGGACACGCCAAAATCACCTGCCGGCTACGCCACAACCACTTGGCCGACACTCCGGTATCAGCTGCCGGGCATGCCGGAACCACCTCTCAGAGGTGCCAGAACCACATGCCGGAGAGACTGGAAGCAACTGCCGAACTCGCCGGAAACACCTGCTGGACATGCCGGAACCACCTGCCTGACAGTCCAAAATCATATGCCGGCTATGCCAAAACCACTTGGTGGACACTCCAGAATCACCTGGAGGGCATGCCGGAACCACGTCATGGACAGACTGCAAACACCTTCCGGACACTCCAGAACCACCTTCTCGACTCGCCAGAACCACCTGCCGGACACGCCAAAATCACCTGCCGGCTACGCCACAACCAGTTGGTGAACACTTCGGAATCACCTGCCGCACTTGCCGGAACCACCTGCCGGTCACGCCAAAATCACCTGCCGGCTACGCCAGAACCACTCGGCAGAGACTCCGGAACCACATCCAGGACAGACCGGAATCACCTGCCGGACACGCCGGAACCACCTGCTCGACTCGCCAGAACCACCTGCCGGACACGCCAAAATCACCTGCTGGCTACGCCAGAACCACTCGGCAGAGACTCCGGAACCACCTCCAGGACAGACCGGAATCACCTGCCGGACACGCCGGGACCACCTGCTTGACTCGCCAGAACCACCTGCCGGACACGCCAAAATCACCAGCCGGCTACTCCAGAACCACTTGTCGGACACTCCAGAATCACCTGCCGGGCATGTTGGAACCACCTCTCAGAGGTGCCACAACAACATGCTGGAGACTGCGGAAGCACCTGCTGAGAAGGCCGGAAGTTCCTGATCCACTCCACAGAACCACCTGCTGGACACGCCAAAATCACCTGCCGGCTACGCCACAACCAGTTGGTGAACACTTCGGAATCAACTGCCGGGCTTGCTGGAAGCACCTGCCGGTCACGCCAATATCACCTGCCAGCTACGCCAGAACCGCTTGGCGGACACTCCGGAAACACCTGTCGGGCCTGCCAGAACCACATCTCAGACGTGCCAGAACCATGTGCCCGAGATGCCGGAACCACACCCCGAACAGACTGAAACCACCTGCCAGACCCGCCTGAACCACCTGCCGAGCACACTGGAACCACCTGCTCGACTCGCCGGAACCACCTACCTGACACGCAAAAACCACCGGCCGGGTATGCCAGAACCACTTGGTGGTCACTCCGGAATCATCTGCCAGACACGCCAGAAGCAGCTCTCACACACACCAGAACAACCTGCCGGAGACGCCAGAAGCACCTGCTGAGCATGCCTGAGCCACCTGCTCGACTCGCAAGAAACACCTGCCAGACGTGCCAAAATCACGTGCCTGCTACACCAGAAGCACTTGGCAGACAAGCCGGAATCACGTGAAGGGCATGCCGTCATAATCTCTCAGACGAGCCAGAACCTCGTGCCGGACACCCCAGAACACCCTGCCGGACAGACCGGAACCACATGCCGGACACGCCGGAACCACCGGCACGACTCGCCGGAACCACCCCCGGACATGCAAAATCACCAGCCGGCTACGCCAGAAACACTTGGCGAACACACCGGAATCACCTGCCGGGCATGTCGGAAGCACCTCTCAGACATGTCAGAACCACGTGCCAAGGACACCGGAAGCACCTGCCGAGCACGCCGGAACCACCTGCTCGACTCGCCAGAACCACCTGCCGCACACGCAAAAATCACCTGCCAGGTATGCCAGAACCACTTTGTGGACACTCCGAAATCATCTGCCGGACATGCCAGAAACAGCTCTCAGACACACCAGAACCACATGCCGGACACGCCGGAAGCACCTGCTGAGCATGCCTGAGCCACCTGCTCGACTCGCAAGAAACACCTGCCGGACACGCCAAAATCACCTGCCGAGTACGCCAGAACCACTTGGCGGACACTCCGGAATCACAGGTCGGGCATGCCGGAACCACCTCTCATTCTTGCCCGAACCATGTTCCGGACACGACGGTACCACCTGCCGAGTATGCCGGAACCACCTGATCCACTCCCGAGGACCACCTGCTGGACATGCCAAAATCACCTGCTGGCTACGCCAGAACCACTCGGCAGACACTCCGGAATAACCTGCCGGGCATGCCGGAACCACCTCTTAGACATGCCAGAAGGACGTGTCGGACACGCCGGAAACACCTACCGGACAGACCGGAACCACCTGCCAGACATCCCGGAACCACTTGCCGAGCACGCCGGAGCCGCCTGCTCGATAGGCCGGAACCACCTGCCAGACAGGCCAAAATCAACAGCTGGCTATGCTAGAACCACCTGGCGGACAGTCCAAAATCACCTGCCTGGCATGCAGGAACCACCTCTCAGACGTACCAGAACCACGTGCCGGACAATCTGGAAACACGTACTGGACAGACTGGAACCACCTGCCAGCCACGCCTGAACCACCTGCCGAGCACGACGGAACCACCTGCCGGACACGCCAAAATCACCTGCGGGCTTCTCCACAACCACTCGGAGGACTCTCTGGGATGACCTGCCGGGCATGCTGGAACCACCTCTCAGACGCGCCAGAACCATGTGGCAGAGAGTTCGGAATCACCTGTTGGGCATGTGGAACCACCTCTGAGACGTACCAGAACCACCTGCCGGACACGCCAAAATCACCTGCCGGCTACGCCAGAACCACTTGGCGGACACTCCGGAATCACCTGCCGGGCATGCCAGCACAACCTCTCAGAAGTGCCAGAAGCACGTGCCGGACAGGCCGGAACCATCTCCCGGACAGACTGGAACCACAGGAAACACTCGCCGGAACCACCTGCTTGACTCACCGGTCCCACCTGCAGGACACACCAAAATCACCTGCCCGCTACACCAGAACCACTTGGGGCACAAGCCGGAATCACGTGAAGGGCATGCCGGCACAACCTCACAGACGTGCCAGAACCTCCTGCCGGACACCTCAGAACCACCTGCCAGACAGACTGCAACCACGTGCCGGACACGCGGGAACCACCGGCTCGACCCGCCGGAACCACTGCCACACATGCAAAATCACCTGCCGGCTACACCAGAACCACTTGGCAAACACTCCGGAATCACCTGCTGGGCATGCCGGAACCACCTCTCAGATGCAACGGAACCACGAGCCGGACACGCTGGAACCACGTCCTGGACAGACTGGAACCACCTGCCGAGCACTCCACAACCACCTGCTCGACTCGCACGACCCACGTGCTGGACACGCCAAAATGAACTTTCGGCTACACCAGAACCACTTACCCGACACTCCAGAATCACCTGACTGGCATGCCAGAACCACCTCTCACACGTTCCAGAAGCACGTGCCGGACATGCCGGAACGACCTATCGGACAGAACGGAACCACCTGCCAGACACGCCGGAACCACCTGCTGAACACGCCACAGCCACCTGCTCGACTCGCCGGATCCACCGTCCGGACAGGCCAATATCAACTGCTGGCTATGCCAGAACCACCTGGGGGACAGTCCGGAATCACCTGCCAGCCATGGCGAAACCACCTCTCAGACGTACAGGAACCACGTGCCGGACAAGCTGGAAACACTTACTGGACAGACTGGAACCACCTGCCGGCCACGCCTGAACCACCTGCCGAGCACGATGGAACCACCTGCCGGACACGCCAAAATCAACTGCGGGGTACACCAGAACCACTTGGAGAACTCTCCGGGATGACCTGCCGGGCATGCTGGAACCACCTCTCAGACGTACCAGAAGCACGTGGCGGACACCCCAGCACCACCTGCCGGACAGACCGCAACCACCTGCCGGACACGCCGGAACCACCGGCTCGACCCGCCGGAACCACCGCCGGACATGCAAAATCACCTGCCGGCTACGCCAGAACCACTTGGCGAACACTGCGGAATCACCTGCCGGGCATGCCGGAACCACCTCTCAGACATGCCAGAACCACGTGCCAATGACCCCGGAAGCACCTGCCGAGCACGCCGAAACCACCTGCTCGACTCGCCAGAACCACATGCCGGACACGCCAAAATCACCTGCCGGCTACGCCACAACCACTCGGCAGACACTCCGGTATCAGCTGCCGGGCTTGCCGGAACCACCTCTCAGAGGTGCCAGAACCACATGCCGGAGAGACTGGAAGCAACTGCCGAACTCGCCGGAAACACCTGCTGGACATGCCGGAACCACCTGCCTGACAGTCCAAAATCATATGCCGGCTATGCCAAAACCACTTGGTGGACACTCCAGAATCACCTGGAGGGCATGCCGGAACCACGTCATGGACAGACTGCAAACACCTGCCGGACACTCCAGAACCACCTTCTCGACTCGCCAGAACCACCTGCCGGACACGCCAAAATCACCTGCCGGCTACGCCACAACCAGTTGGTGAACACTTCGGAATCACCTGCCGCGCTTGCCGGAACCACCTGCCGGTCACGCCAAAATCACCTGCCGGCTACGCCAGAACCACTCGGCAGAGACTCCGGAACCACCTCCAGGACAGACCGGAATCACCTGCCGCACACGCCAGGACCACCTGCTTGACTCGCCAGAACCACCTGCCGCACACGCCAAAATCACCAGCCGGCTACTCCACAACCACTTGTCGGACACTCCAGAATCACCTGCCGGGCATGTTGCAACCACCTCTCAGAGGTGCCACAACAACATGCTGGAGACTGCGGAAGCACCTGCTGAGAAGGCCGGAAGTTCCTGATCCACTCCACAGAACCACCTGCTGGACACGCCAAAATCACCTGCCGGCTACGCCACAACCAGTTGGTGAACACTTCGGAATCAACTGCCGGGCTTGCTGGAAGCACCTGCCGGTCACACCAATATCACCTGCCAGCTACGCCAGAACCGCTTGGCGGACACTCCGGAAACACCTGTCGGGCCTGCCAGAACCACATCTCAGACGTGCCAGAACCATGTGCCCGAGATGCCGGAACCACACCCCGAACAGACTGAAACCACCTGCCAGACCCGCCTGAACCACCTGCCGAGCACACTGGAACCACCTGCTCGACTCGCCGGAACCACCTACCTGACACGCAAAAACCACCGGCCGGGTATGCCAGAACCACTTGGTGGTCACTCCGGAATCATCTGCCAGACACGCCAGAAGCAGCTCTCAGACACACCAGAACAACCTGCCGGAGACGCCAGAAGCACCTGCTGAGCATGCCTGAGCCACCTGCTCGACTCGCAAGAAACACCTGCCAGACGTGCCAAAATCACCTGCCTGCTACACCAGAAGCACTTGGCAGACAAGCCGGAATCACGTGAAGGGCATGCCGTCACAATCTCTCAGACGTGCCAGAACCTCGTGCCGGACACCCCAGAACACCCTGCCGGACAGACCGGAACCACCTGCCGGACACGCCGGAACCACCGGCGCGACTCGCCGGAACCACCCCCGGACATGCAAAATCACCTGCCGGCTACGCCAGAAACACTTGGCGAACACACCGGAATCACCTGCCGGGCATGTCGGAAGCACCTCTCAGACATGTCAGAACCACGTGCCAAGGACACCGGAAGCACCTGCCGAGCACGCCGGAACCACCTGCTCGACTCGCCAGAACCACCTGCCGCACACGCCAAAATCACCTGCCGAGTACGCCAGAACCACTTGGCGGACACTCCGGAATCACAGGTCGGGCATGCCGGAACCACATCTCAGACTTGCCAGATCCATGTTCCGGACACGCCGGTACCACCTGCCGAGTATGCCGGAACCACCTCATCCACTCCCGAGGACCACCTGCTGGACATGCCAAAATCACCTGCTGGCTACGCCAGAACCACTCGGCAGACACTCCGGAATAACCTGCCGGGCATGCCGGAACCACCTCTTAGACATGCCAGAAGGACGTGTCGGACACGCCGGAAACACCTACCGGACAGACCGGAACCACCTGCCAGACATCCCGGAACCACTTGCCGAGCACGCCGGAGCCGCCTGCTCGATAGGCCGGAACCACCTGCCAGACAGGCCAAAATCAACAGCTGGCTATGCTAGAACCACCTGGCGGACAGTCCAAAATCACCTGCCTGGCATGCAGGAACCACCTCTCAGACGTACCAGAACCACGTGCCGGACAATCTGGAAACACGTACTGGACAGACTGGAACCACCTGCCGGCCACGCCTGAACCACCTGCCGAGCACGACGGAACCACCTGCCGGACACGCCAAAATCACCTGCGGGCTACTCCACAACCACTCGGAGGACTGTCTGGGATGACCTGCCGGGCATGCTGGAACCACCTCTCAGACGCGTCAGAACCATGTGGCAGAGAGTCCGGAATCACCTGTTGGGCATGTGGAACCACCTCTGAGACGTACCAGAACCACCTGCCGGACACGCCAAAATCACCTGCCGGCTATGCCAGAACCACTTGGCGGACACTCCGGAATCACCTGCCGGGCATGCCAGCACAACCTCTCAGAAGTGCCAGAAGCACGTGCCGGACAGGCCGGAACCATCTCCCGGACAGACTGGAACCACAGGAAACACTCGCCGGAACCACCTGCTTGACTCACCGGTCCCACCTGCAGGACACACCAAAATCACCTGCCCGCTACACCAGAACCACTTGGGGCACAAGCCGGAATCACGTGAAGGGCATGCCGGCACAACCTCACAGACGTGCCAGAACCTCCTGCCGGACACCTCAGAACCACCTGCCAGACAGACTGCAACCACCTGCCGGACACGCGGGAACCACCGGCTCGACCCGCCGGAACCACTGCCAGACATGCAAAATCACCTGCCGGCTACACCAGAACCACTTGGCAAACACTCCGGAATCACCTGCCGGGCATGCCGGAACCACCTCTCAGATGCAACGGAACCACGATCCGGACACGCTGGAACCACGTCCTGGACAGACTGGAACCAGCTGCCGAGCACTCCACAACCACCTGCTCGACTCGCACGACCCACGTGCTGGACACGCCAAAATGAACTTTCGGCTACACCAGAACCACTTACCCGACACTCCAGAATCACCTGCCTGGCATGCCAGAACCACCTCTCACACGTTCCAGAAGCACGTGCCGGACATGCCGGAACGACCTATCGGACAGAACGGAACCACCTGCCAGACACGCCGGAACCACCTGCTGAACACGCCACAGCCACCTGCTCGACTCGCCGGATCCACCGTCCGGACAGGCCAATATCAACTGCTGGCTATGCCAGAACCACCTGGGGGACAGTCCGGAATCACCTGCCAGCCATGGCGAAACCACCTCTCAGACGTACAAGAACCACGTGCCGGACAAGCTGGAAACACTTACTGGACAGACTGGAACCACCTGCCGGCCACGCCTGAACCACCTGCCGAGCACGATGGAACCACCTGCCGGACACGCCAAAATCACCTGCGGGGTACACCAGAACCACTTGGAGAACTCTCCGGGATGACCTGCCGGGCATGCTGGAACCACCTCTCAGACGTACCAGAAGCACGTGGCGGACACCCCAGCACCACCTGCCGGACAGACCGCAACCACCTGCCGGACACGCCGGAACCACCGGCTCGACCCGCCGGAGCCACCGCCGGACATGCAAAATCACCTGCCGGCTACGCCAGAACCACTTGGCGAACACTGCGGAATCACCTGCCGGGCATGCCGGAACCACCTCTCAGACATGCCAGAACCACGTGCCAATGACCCCGGAAGCACCTGCCGAGCACGCCGGAACCACCTGCTCGACTCGCCAGAACCACCTGCCGGACACGCCAAAATCACCTGCCGGCTACGCCACAACCACTCGGCAGACACTCCGGTATCAGCTGCCGGGCATGCCAGAACCACCTCTCAGAGGTGCCGGAACCACATGCCGGAGAGACTGGAAGCAACTGCCGAACTCGCCGGAAACACCTGCTGGACATGCCGGAACCACCTGCCTGACAGTCCAAAATCATATGCCGGCTATGCCAAAACCACTTGGTGGACACTCCAGAATCACCTGGAGGGCATGCCGGAACCACGTCATGGACAGACTGCAAACACCTGCCGGACACGCCAGAACCACCTTCTCGACTCGCCAGAACCACCTGCCGGACACGCCAAAATCACCTGCCGGCTACGCCACAACCAGTTGGTGAACACTTCGGAATCACCTGCCGAGCTTGCCGGAACCACCTGCCGGTCACGCCAAAATCACCTGCCGGCTACGCCAGAACCACTCGGCAGAGACTCCGGAACCACCTCCATGACAGACCGGAATCACCTGCCGGACACGCCGGAACCACCTGCTCGACTCGCAAGAACCACCTGCCGGACACGCCAAAATCACCTGCTGGCTACGCCAGAACCACTCGGCAGAGACTCCGGAACCACCTCCTGGACAGACCGGAATCACCTGCCGGACACGCCGGGACCATCTGCTTGACTCGCCAGAACCACCTGCCGGACACGCCAAAATCACCAGCCGGCTACTCCACAACCACTTGTCGGACACTCCAGAATCACCTGCCGGGCATGTTGGAACCACCTCTCAGAGGTGCCACAACAACATGCTGGAGACTGCGGAAGCACCTGCTGAGAAGGCCGGAAGTTCCTGATCCACTCCACAGAACCACCTGCTGGACACGCCAAAATCAACTGCCGGCTACGCCACAACCAGTTGGTGAACACTTCGGCATCAACTGCCGGGCTTGCTGGAAGCACCTGCCGGTCACGCCAATATCACCTGCCAGCTACGCCAGAACCGCTTGGCGGACACTCCGGAAACACCTGTCGGGCCTGCCAGAACCACATCTCAGACGTGCCAGAACCATGTGCCCGAGATGCCGGAACCACACCCCGAACAGACTGAAACCACCTGCCAGACCCGCCTGAACCACCTGCCGAGCACACTGGAACCACCTGCTCGACTCGCCGGAACCACCTACCTGACACGCAAAAACCACCGGCCGGGTATGCCAGAACCACTTGGTGGTCACTCCGGAATCATCTGCCAGACATGCCAGAAGCAGCTCTCAGACACACCAGAACAACCTGCCGGAGACGCCAGAAGCACCTGCTGAGCATGCCTGAGCCACCTGCTCGACTCGCAAGAAACACCTGCCAGACGTGCCAAAATCACCTGCCTGCTACACCAGAAGCACTTGGCAGACAAGCCGGAATCACGTGAAGGGCATGCGGTCACAATCTCTCAGACGTGCCAGAACCTCGTGCCGGACACCCCAGAACACCCTGCCGGACAGACCGGAACCACCTGCCAGACACGCCGGAACCACCGGCGCGACTCGCCGGAACCACCCCCGGACATGCAAAATCACCTGCCGGCTACGCCAGAAACACTTGGCGAACACACCGGAATCACCTGCCGGGCATGTCGGAAGCACCTCTCAGACATGTCAGAACCACGTGCCAAGGACACCGGAAGCACCTGCCGAGCACGCCGGAACCACCTGCTCGACTCGCCAGAACCACCTGCCGCACACGCCAAAATCGCCTGCCGAGTACGCCAGAACCACTTGGCGGACACTCCGGAATCACAGGCCGGGCATGCCGGAACCACCTCTCATTCTTGCCAGAACCATGTTCCGGACACGACGGTACCACCTGCTGAGTATGCCGGAACCACCTGATCCACTCCCGAGGACCACCTGCTGGACATGCCAAAATCACCTGCTGGCTACGCCAGAACCACTCGGCAGACACTCCGGAATAACCTGCCGGGCATGCCGGAACCACCTCTTAGACATGCCAGAAGGACGTGTCGGACACGCCGGAAACACCTACCGGACAGACCGGAACCACCTGCCAGACATCCCGGAACCACTTGCCGAGCACGCCGGAGCCGCCTGCTCGATAGGCCGGAACCACCTGCCAGACAGGCCAAAATCAACAGCTGGCTATGCTAGAACCACCTGGCGGACAGTCCAAAATCACCTGCCTGGCATGCAGGAACCACCTCTCAGACGTAACAGAACCACGTTCTGGACACGCTGGAACCACATCCTGGACAGACTGGAACCACCTGCCGAGCTCACCGGAACCACCTGCTCGACTGGCAGGACAATCGTGCCGGACACGCCAAAAGGAACTGCCGGCTACACCAGAACCACTTAACCGACACTCCAGAATCACCTGCCTGGCATGCCAGAACCACCTCTCAGACGTGCCAGAAGCACGTGCCGGACATGCCGGAACGACCTACGGGACAGACCGCAACCACCTGCCTGACATGCCGGAACCACCTGCCGAGCACGCCAGAGCCACCTGCTCCCCTTGCCGGAACCACCTGCCAGACAGGCCAAAATCAACAGCTGTCTGTGCGAGAACCACCTGGGGGACAGTCCGGAATCACCTGCCAGCCATGGCGGAACCACCTCTCAGACGCACCAGAACCACGTGCCGGACAATCTGGAAACACGTACTGGACAGACTGGAACCACCTGCCGGCCACGCCTGAACCACCTGCCGAGCACGACGGAACCACCTGCCGGACACGCCAAAATCACCTGCGGGCTACTCCACAACCACTCGGAGGACTCTCTGGGATGACCTGCCGGGCATGCTGGAACCACCTCTCAGACGCGCCAGAACCATGTGGCAGAGAGTCCGGAATCACCTGTTGGGCATGTGGAACCACCTCTGAGACGTACCAGAACCACCTGCCGGACACGCCAAAATCACCTGCCGGCTACGCCAGAACCACTTGGCGGACACTCCGGAATCACCTGCCGGGCATGCCAGCACAACCTCTCAGAAGTGCCAGAAGCACGTGCCGGACAGGCCGGAACCATCTCCCGGACAGACTGGAACCACAGGAAACACTCGCCGGAACCACCTGCTTGACTCACCGGTCCCACCTGCAGGACACACCAAAATCACCTGCCCACTACACCAGAACCACTTGGGGCACAAGCCGGAATCACGTGAAGGGCATGCCGGCACAACCTCACAGACGTGCCAGAACCTCCTGCCGGACACCTCAGAACCACCTGCCAGACAGACGGCAACCACATGCCGGACACGCGGGAACCACCGGCTCGACCTGCCGGAACCACTGCCACACATGCAAAATCACCTGCCGGCTACACCAGAACCACTTGGCAAACACTCCGGAATCACCTGCCGGGCATGCCGGAACCACCTCTCAGATGTAACGGAACCACGAGCCGGACACGCTGGAACCACGTCCTGGACAGACTGGAACCACCTGCCGAGCACTCCGGAACCACCTGCTGGACTCGCATGACCCACGAGCTGGACACGCCTAAATGAACTTTCGGCTACACCAGAACCACTTACCCGACACTCCAGAATCACCTGCCTGGCATGCCAGAACCACCTCTCACACGTTCCAGAAGCACGTGCCGGACATGCCGGAACGTCCTATCGGACAGAACGGAACCACCTGCCAGACACGCCGGAACCACCTGCTGAACACGCCACAGCCACCTGCTCGACTCGCCGGATCCACCGTCCGGACAGGCCAATATCAACTGCTGGCTATGCCAGAACCACCTGGGGGACAGTCCGGAATCACCTGCCAGCCATGGCGGAACCACCTCTCAGACGTACAAGAACCACGTGCCGGACAAGCTGGAAACACTTACTGGACAGACTGGAACCACCTGCCGGCCACGCCTGAACCACCTGCTGAGCACGATGGAACCACCTGCCGGACACGCCAAAATCACCTGCGGGGTACACCAGAACCACTTGGAGAACTCTCCGGGATGACCTGCCGGGCATGCTGGAACCACCTCTCAGACGTACCAGAAGCACGTGGCGGACACCCCAGCACCACCTGCCGGACAGACCGCAACCACCTGCCGGACACGCCGGAACCACCGGCTCGACCCGCCGGAACCACCGCCGGACATGCAAAATCACCTGCCGGCTACGCCAGAACCACTTGGCGAACACTGCGGAATCACCTGCCGGGCATGCCGGAACCACCTGGCGGACACGCCACAACCACTCGGCAGACACTCCGGTATCAGCTGCCGGGCATGCCGGAACCACCTCTCAGAGGTTCCGGAACCACATGCCGGAGAGACTGGAAGCAACTGCCGATCTCGCCGGAAACACCTGCTGGACATGCCGGAACCACCTGCCTGACAGTCCAAAATCATATGCCGGCTATGCCAAAACCACTTGGTGGACTCTCCAGAATCACCTGGAGGGCATGCCGGAACCACGTCATGGACAGACTGCAAACACCTGCCGGACACTCCAGAACCACCTTCTCGACTCGCCAGAACCACCTGCCGAACACGCCAAAATCACCTGCGGGGTACACCAGAACCACTTGGAGAACTCTCCGGGATGACCTGCCGGGCATGCTGGAACCACCTCTCAGACGTACCAGAAGCACGTGGCGGACACCCCAGCACCACCTGCCGGACAGACCGCAACCACCTGCCGGACACGCCGGAACCACCGGCTCGACCCGCCGGAAACACCGCCGGACATGCAAAATCACCTGCCGGCTACGCCAGAACCACTTGGCGAACACTGCGGAATCACCTGCCGGGCATGCCGGAACCACCTCTCAGACATGCCAGAACCACGTGCCAATGACCCCGGAAGCACCTGCCGAGCACGCCGGAACCACCTGCTCGCCTGCCAGAACCACCTGCCTGACACGCCAAAATCACCTGGCGGCTACGCCACAACCACTCGGCAGACACTCCGGTATCAGCTGCCGGGCATGCCAGAACCACCTCTCAGAGGTGCCGGAACCACATGCCGGAGAGACTGGAAGCAACTGCCGAACTCGCCGGAAACACCTGCTGGACATGCCGGAACCACCTGCCTGACAGTCCAAAATCATATGCCGGCTATGCCAAAACCACTTAGTGGACACTCCAGAATCACCTGGAGGGCATGCCGGAACCACGTCATGGACAGACTGCAAACACCTGCCGGACACGCCAGAACCACCTTCTCGACTCGCCAGAACCACCTGCCGGACACGCCAAAATCACCTGCCGGCTACGCCACAACCAGTTGGTGAACACTTCGGAATCACCTGCCGCGCTTGCCGGAACCACCTGCCGGTCACGCCAAAATCACCTGCCGGCTACGCCAGAACCACTCGGCAGAGACTCCGGAACCACCTCCAGGACAGACCGGAATCACCTGCCGGACACGCCGGAACCACCTGCTCGACTCGCAAGAACCACCTGCCGGACACGCCAAAATCACCTGCTGGCTACGCCAGAACCACTCGGCAGAGACTCCGGAACCACCTCCAGGACAGACCGGAATCACCTGCCGGACACGCCGGGACCATCTGCTTGACTCGCCAGAACCACCTGCCGGACACGCCAAAATCACCAGCCGGCTACTCCACAACCACTTGTCGGACACTCCAGAATCACCTGCCGGGCATGTTGGAACCACCTCTCAGAGGTGCCACAACAACATGCTGGAGACTGCGGAAGCACCTGCTGAGAAGGCCGGAAGTTCCTGATCCACTCCACAGAACCACCTGCTGGACACGCCAAAATCACCTGCCGGCTACGCCACAACCAGTTGGTGAACACTTCGGCATCAACTGCCGGGCTTGCTGGAAGCACCTGCCGGTCACGCCAATATCACCTGCCAGCTACGCCAGAACCGCTTGGCGGACACTCCGGAAACACCTGTCGGGCCTGCCAGAACCACATCTCAGACGTGCCAGAACCATGTGCCCGAGATGCCGGAACCACACCCCGAACAGACTGAAACCACCTGCCAGACCCGCCTGAACCACCTGCCGAGCACACTGGAACCACCTGCTCGACTCGCCGGAACCACCTACCTGACACGCAAAAACCACCGGCCGGGTATGCCAGAACCACTTGGTGGTCACTCCGGAATCATCTGCCAGACATGCCAGAAGCAGCTCTCAGACACACCAGAACAACCTGCCGCAGACGCCAGAAGCACCTGCTGAGCATGCCTGAGCCACCTGCTCGACTCGCAAGAAACACCTGCCAGACGTGCCAAAATCACCTGCCTGCTACACCAGAAGCACTTGGCAGACAAGCCGGAATCACGTGAAGGGCATGCGGTCACAATCTCTCAGACGTGCCAGAACCTCGTGCCGGACACCCCAGAACACCCTGCCGGACAGACCGGAACCACCTGCCGGACACGCCGGAACCACCGGCGCGACTCGCCGGAACCACCCCCGGACATGCAAAATCACCTGCCGGCTACGCCAGAAACACTTGGCGAACACACCGGAATCACCTGCCGGGCATGTCGGAAGCACCTCTCAGACATGTCAGAACCACGTGCCAAGGACACCGGAAGCACCTGCCGAGCACGCCGGAACCACCTGCTCGACTCGCCAGAACCACCTGCCGCACACGCCAAAATCGCCTGCCGAGTACGCCAGAACCACTTGGCGGACACTCCGGAATCACAGGCCGGGCATGCCGGAACCACCTCTCATTCTTGCCAGAACCATGTTCCGGACACGACGGTACCACCTGCTGAGTATGCCGGAACCACCTGATCCACTCCCGAGGACCACCTGCTGGACATGCCAAAATCACCTGCTGGCTACGCCAGAACCACTCGGCAGACACTCCGGAATAACCTGCCGGGCATGCCGGAACCACCTCTTAGACATGCCAGAAGGACGTGTCGGACACGCCGGAAACACCTACCGGACAGACCGGAACCACCTGCCAGACATCCCGGAACCACTTGCCACGCACGCCGGAGCCGCCTGCTCGATAGGCCGGAACCACCTGCCAGACAGGCCAAAATCAACAGCTGGCTATGCTAGAACCACCTGGCGGACAGTCCAAAATCACCTGCCTGGCATGCAGGAACCACCTCTCAGAAGTAACAGAACCACGTTCTGGACACGCTGGAACCACATCCTGGACAGACTGGAACCACCTGCCGAGCTCACCGGAACCACCTGCTCGACTGGCAGGACAATCGTGCCGGACACGCCAAAAGGAACTGCCGGCTACACCAGAACCACTTAACCGACACTCCAGAATCACCTGCCTGGCATGCCAGAACCACCTCTCAGACGTGCCAGAAGCACGTGCCGGACATGCCGGAACGACCTACGGGACAGACCGCAACCACCTGCCTGACATGCCGGAACCACCTGCCGAGCACGCCAGAGCCACCTGCTCCCCTTGCCGGAACCACCTGCCAGACAGGCCAAAATCAACAGCTGTCTGTGCGAGAACCACCTGGGGGACAGTCCGGAATCACCTGCCAGCCATGGCGGAACCACCTCTCAGACGCACCAGAACCACGTGCCGGACAATCTGGAAACACGTACTGGACAGACTGGAACCACCTGCCGGCCACGCCTGAACCACCTGCCGAGCACGACGGAACCACCTGCCGGACACGCCAAAATCACCTGCGGGCTACTCCACAACCACTCGGAGGACTCTCTGGGATGACCTGCCGGGCATGCTGGAACCACCTCTCAGACGCGCCAGAACCATGTGGCAGAGAGTCCGGAATCACCTGTTGGGCATGTGGAACCACCTCTGAGACGTACCAGAACCACCTGCCGGACAAGCCAAAATCACCTGCCGGCTACGCCAGAACCACTTGGCGGACACTCCGGAATCACCTGCCGGGCATGCCAGCACAACCTCTCAGAAGTGCCAGAAGCACGTGCCGGACAGGCCGGAACCATCTCCCGGACAGACTGGAACCACAGGAAACACTCGCCGGAACCACCTGCTTGACTCACCGGTCCCACCTGCAGGACACACCAAAATCACCTGCCCACTACACCAGAACCACTTGAGGCACAAGCCGGAATCACGTGAAGGGCATGCCGGCACAACCTCACAGACGTGCCAGAACCTCCTGCCGGACACCTCAGAACCACCTGCCAGACAGACGGCAACCACATGCCGGACACGCGGGAACCACCGGCTCGACCTGCCGGAACTACTGCCACACATGCAAAATCACCTGCCGGCTACACCAGAACCACTTGGCAAACACTCCGGAATCACCTGCCGGGCATGCCGGAACCACCTCTCAGATGTAACGGAACCACGAGCCGGACACGCTGGAACCACGTCCTGGACAGACTGGAACCACCTGCCGAGCACTCCGGAACCACCTGCTGGACTCGCATGACCCACGAGCTGGACACGCCTAAATGAACTTTCGGCTACACCAGAACCACTTACCCGACACTCCAGAATCACCTGCCTGGCATGCCAGAACCACCTCTCACACGTTCCAGAAGCACGTGCCGGACATGCCGGAACGACCTATCGGACAGAACGGAACCACCTGCCAGACACGCCGGAACCACCTGCTGAACACGCCACAGCCACCTGCTCGACTCGCCGGATCCACCGTCCGGACAGGCCAATATCAACTGCTGGCTATGCCAGAACCACCTGGGGGACAGTCCGGAATCACCTGCCAGCCATGGCGGAACCACCTCTCAGACGTACAAGAACCACGTGCCGGACAAGCTGGAAACACTTACTGGACAGACTGGAACCACCTGCCGGCCACGCCTGAACCACCTGCTGAGCACGATGGAACCACCTGCCGGACACGCCAAAATCACCTGCGGGGTACACCAGAACCACTTGGAGAACTCTCCGGGATGACCTGCCGGGCATGCTGGAACCACCTCTCAGACGTACCAGAAGCACGTGGCGGACACCCCAGCACCACCTGCCGGACAGACCGCAACCACCTGCCGGACACGCCGGAACCACCGGCTCGACCCGCCGGAACCACCGCCGGACATGCAAAATCACCTGCCGGCTACGCCAGAACCACTTGGCGAACACTGCGGAATCACCTGCCGGGCATGCCGGAACCACCTGGCGGACACGCCACAACCACTCGGCAGACACTCCGGTATCAGCTGCCGGGCATGCCGGAACCACCTCTCAGAGGTTCCGGAACCACATGCCGGAGAGACTGGAAGCAACTGCCGATCTCGCCGGAAACACCTGCTGGACATGCCGGAACCACCTGCCTGACAGTCCAAAATCATATGCCGGCTATGCCAAAACCACTTGCTGGACTCTCCAGAATCACCTGGAGGGCATGCCGGAACCACGTCATGGACAGACTGCAAACACCTGCCGGACACTCCAGAACCACCTTCTCGACTCGCCAGAACCACCTGCCGAACACGCCAAAATCACCTGCGGGGTACACCAGAACCACTTGGAGAACTCTCCGGGATGACCTGCCGGGCATGCTGGAACCACCTCTCAGACGTACCAGAAGCACGTGGCGGACACCCCAGCACCACCTGCCGGACAGACCGCAACCACCTGCCGGACACGCCGGAACCACCGGCTCGACCCGCCGGAAACACCGCCGGACATGCAAAATCACCTGCCGGCTACGCCAGAACCACTTGGCGAACACTGCGGAATCACCTGCCGGGCATGCCGGAACCACCTCTCAGACATGCCAGAACCACGTGCCAATGACCCCGGAAGCACCTGCCGAGCACGCCGGAACCACCTGTTCGACTCGCCAGAACCACCTGCCTGACACGCCAAAATCACCTGGCGGCTACGCCACAACCACTCGGCAGACACTCCGGTATCAGCTGCCGGGCATGCCAGAACCACCTCTCAGAGGTGCCGGAACCACATGCCGGAGAGACTGGAAGCAACTGCCGAACTCGCCGGAAACACCTGCTGGACATGCCGGAACCACCTGCCTGACAGTCCAAAATCATATGCCGGCTATGCCAAAACCACTTGGTGGACACTCCAGAATCACCTGGAGGGCATGCCGGAACCACGTCATGGACAGACTGCAAACACCTGCCGGACACGCCAGAACCACCTTCTCGACTCGCCAGAACCACCTGCCGGACACGCCAAAATCACCTGCCGGCTACGCCACAACCAGTTGGTGAACACTTCGGAATCACCTGCCGCGCTTGCCGGAACCACCTGCCGGTCACGCCAAAATCACCTGCCGGCTACGCCAGAACCACTCGGCAGAGACTCCGGAACCACCTCCAGGACAGACCGGAATCACCTGCCGGACACGCCGGAACCACCTGCTCGACTCGCAAGAACCACCTGCCGGACACGCCAAAATCACCTGCTGGCTACGCCAGAACCACTCGGCAGAGACTCCGGAACCACCTCCAGGACAGACCGGAATCACCTGCCGGACACGCCGGGACCATCTGCTTGACTCGCCAGAACCACCTGCCGGACACGCCAAAATCACCAGCCGGCTACTCCACAACCACTTGTCGGACACTCCAGAATCACCTGCCGGGCATGTTGGAACCACCTCTCAGAGGTGCCACAACAACATGCTGGAGACTGCGGAAGCACCTGCTGAGAAGGCCGGAAGTTCCTGATCCACTCCACAGAACCACCTGCTGGACACGCCAAAATCACCTGCCGGCTACGCCACAACCAGTTGGTGAACACTTCGGCATCAACTGCCGGGCTTGCTGGAAGCACCTGCCGGTCACGCCAATATCACCTGCCAGCTACGCCAGAACCGCTTGGCGGACACTCCGGAAACACCTGTCGGGCCTGCCAGAACCACATCTCAGACGTGCCAGAACCATGTGCCCGAGATGCCGGAACCACACCCCGAACAGACTGAAACCACCTGCCAGACCCGCCTGAACCACCTGCCGAGCACACTGGAACCACCTGCTCGACTCGCAGGAACCACCTACCTGACACGCAAAAACCACCGGCCGGGTATGCCAGAACCACTTGGTGGTCACTCCGGAATCATCTGCCAGACATGCCAGAAGCAGCTCTCAGACACACCAGAACAACCTGCCGCAGACGCCAGAAGCACCTGCTGAGCATGCCTGAGCCACCTGCTCGACTCGCAAGAAACACCTGCCAGACGTGCCAAAATCACCTGCCTGCTACACCAGAAGCACTTGGCAGACAAGCCGGAATCACGTGAAGGGCATGCGGTCACAATCTCTCAGACGTGCCAGAACCTCGTGCCGGACACCCCAGAACACCCTGCCGGACAGACCAGAACCACCTGCCAGACACGCCGGAACCACCGGCGCGACTCGCCGGAACCACCCCCGGACATGCAAAATCACCTGCCGGCTACGCCAGAAACACTTGGCGAACACACCGGAATCACCTGCCGGGCATGTCGGAAGCACCTCTCAGACATGTCAGAACCACGTGCCAAGGACACCGGAAGCACCTGCCGAGCACGCCGGAACCACCTGCTCGACTCGCCAGAACCACCTGCCGCACACGCCAAAATCGCCTGCCGAGTACGCCAGAACCACTTGGCGGACACTCCGGAATCACAGGTCGGGCAGGCCGGAACCACCTCTCATTCTTGCCAGAACCATGTTCCGGAAACGACGGTACCACCTGCCGAGTATGCCGGAACCACCTGATCCACTCCCGAGGACCACCTGCTGGACATGCCAAAATCACCTGCTGGCTACGCCAGAACCACTCGGCAGACACTCCGGAATAACCTGCCGGGCATGCCGGAACCACCTCTTAGACATGCCAGAAGGACGTGTCGGACACGCCGGAAACACCTACCGGACAGACCGGAACCACATGCCAGACATCCCGGAACCACTTGCCGAGCACGCCGGAGCCGCCTGCTCGATAGGCCGGAACCACCTGCCAGACAGGCCAAAATCAACAGCTGGCTATGCTAGAACCACCTGGCGGACAGTCCAAAATCACCTGCCTGGCATGCAGGAACCACCTCTCAGACGTAACAGAACCACGTTCTGGACACGCTGGAACCACATCCTGGACAGACTGGAACCACCTGCCAAGCTCACCGGAACCACCTGCTCGACTGGCAGGACAATCGTGCCGGACACGCCAAAAGGAACTGCCGGCTACACCAGAACCACTTAACCGACACTCCAGAATCACCTGCCTGGCATGCCAGAACCACCTCTCAGACGTGCCAGAAGCACGTGCCGGACATGCCGGAACAACCTACGGGACAGACCGGAACCACCTGCCTGACATGCCGGAACCACCTGCTGAGCACGCCAGAGCCACCTGCTCCCCTTGCCGGAACCACCTGCCAGACAGGCCAAAATCAACAGCTGTCTGTGCGAGAACCACCTGGGGGACAGTCCGGAATCACCTGCCAGCCATGGCGGAACCACCTCTCAGACGCACCAGAACCACGTGCCGGACAATCTGGAAACACGTACTGGACAGACTGGAACCACCTGCCGGCCACGCCTGAACCACCTGCCGAGCACGACGGAACCACCTGCCGGACACGCCAAAATCACCTGCGGGCTACTCCACAACCACTTGGAGGACTCTCTGGGATGACCTGCCGGGCATGCTGGAACCACCTCTCAGACGCGCCAGAACCATGTGGCAGAGAGTCCGGAATCACCTGTTGGGCATGTGGAACCACCTCTGAGACGTACCAGAACCACCTGCCGGACACGCCAAAATCACCTGCCGGCTACGCCAGAACCACTTGGCGGACACTCCGGAATCACCTGCCGGGCATGCCAGCACAACCTCTCAGAAGTGCCAGAAGCACGTGCCGGACAGGCCGGAACCATCTCCCGGACAGACTGGAACCACAGGAAACACTCGCCGGAACCACCTGCTTGACTCACCGGTCCCACCTGCAGGACACACCAAAATCACCTGCCCACTACACCAGAACCACTTGGGGCACAAGCCGGAATCACGTGAAGGGCATGCCGGCACAACCTCACAGACGTGCCAGAACCTCCTGCCGGACACCTCAAAACCACCTGCCAGACAGACAGCAACCACATGCCGGACACGCGGGAACCACCGGCTCGACCTGCCGGAACCACTGCCACACATGCAAAATCACCTGCCGGCTACACCAGAACCACTTGGCAAACACTCCGGAATCACCTGCTGGGCATGCCGGAACCACCTCTCAGATGTAACGGAACCACGAGCCGGACACGCTGGAACCACGTCCTGGACAGACTGGAACCACCTGCCGAGCACTCCGGAACCACCTGCTGGACTCGCATGACCCACGAGCTGGACACGCCTAAATGAACTTTCGGCTACACAAGAACCACTTACCCGACACTCCAGAATCACCTGCCTGGCATGCCAGAACCACCTCTCACACCTTCCAGAAGCACGTGCCGGACATGACGGAACGACCTATCGGACAGAACGGAACCACCTGCCAGACACGCCGGAACCACCTGCTGAACACGCCACAGCCACCTGCTCGACTCGCCGGATCCACCGTCCGGACAGGCCAATATCAACTGCTGGCTATGCCAGAACCACCTGGGGGACAGTCCGGAATCACCTGCCAGCCATGGCGGAACCACCTCTCAGACGTACAAGAACCACGTGCCGGACAAGCTGGAAACACTTACTGGACAGACTGGAACCACCTGCCGGCCACGCCTGAACCACCTGCCGAGCACGATGGAACCACCTGCCGGACACGCCAAAATCACCTGCGGGGTACACCAGAACCACTTGGAGAACTCTCCGGGATGACCTGCCGGGCATGCTGGAACCACCTCTCAGACGTACCAGAAGCACGTGGCGGACACCCCAGCACCACCTGCCGGACAGACCGCAACCACCTGCCGGACACGCCGGAACCACCGGCTCGACCCGCCGGAACCACCGCCGGACATGCAAAATCACCTGCCGGCTAAGCCAGAATCACTTGGCGAACACTGCGGAATCACCTGCCGGGCATGCCGGAACCACCTGGCGGACACGCCACAACCACTCGGCAGACACTCCGGTATCAGCTGCCAGGCATGCCGGAACCACCTCTCAGAGGTTCCGGAACCACATGCCGGAGAGACTGGAAGCAACTGCCGAACTCGCCGGAAACACCTGCTGGACATGCCGGAACCACCTGCCTGACAGTCCAAAATCATATGCCGGCTATGCCAAAACCACTTGGTGGACACTCCAGAATCACCTGGAGGGCATGCCGGAACCACGTCATGGACAGACTGCAAACACCTGCCGGACACGCCAGAACCACCTTCTCGACTCGCCAGAACCACCTGCCGGACACGCCAAAATCACCTGCCGTCTACGCCACAACCAGTTGGTGAACACTTCGGAATCACCTGCCGCGCTTGCCGGAACCACCTGCCGGTCACGCCAAAATCACCTGCCGGCTACGCCAGAACCACTCGGCAGAGACTCCGGAACCACTTCCAGGACAGACCGGAATCACCTGCCGGACACGCCGGAACCACCTGCTCGACTCGCCAGAACCACCTGCCGGACACGCCAAAATCACCTGCCGGCTACGCCAGAACCACTCGGCAGAGACTCCGGAACCACCTCCTGGACAGACCGGAATCACCGGCCGGACACGCCGGGACCACCTGCTTGACTCGCCAGAACCACCTGCCGCACACGCCAAAATCACCAGCCGGCTACTCCACAACCACTTGTCGGACACTCCAGAATCACCTGCCGGGCATGTTGCAACCACCTCTCAGAGGTGCCACAACAACATGCTGGAGACTGCGGAAGCACCTGCTGAGAAGGCCGGAAGTTCCTGATCCACTCCACAGAACCACCTGCTGGACACGCCAAAATCACCTGCCAGCTACGCCACAACCAGTTGGTGAACACTTCGGAATCAACTGCCGGGCTTGCTGGAAGCACCTGCCGGTCACGCCAATATCACCTGCCAGCTACGCCAGAACCGCTTGGCGGACACTGCGGAAACACCTGTCGGGCCTGCCAGAACCACATCTCAGACGTGCCAGAACCATGTGCCCGAGATGCCGGAACCACACCCCGAACAGACTGAAACCACCTGCCAGACCCGCCTGAACCACCTGCCGAGCACACTGGAACCACCTGCTCGACTCGCCGGAACCACCTACCTGACACGCAAAAACCACCGGCCGGGTATGCCAGAACCACTTGGTGGTCACTCCGGAATCATCTGCCAGACATGCCAGAAGCAGCTCTCAGACACACCAGAACAACCTGCCGGAGACGCCAGAAGCACCTGCTGAGCATGCCTGAGCCACCTGCTCGACTCGCAAGAAACACCTGCCAGACGTGCCAAAATCACCTGCCTGCTACACCAGAAGCACTTGGCAGACAAGCCGGAATCACGTGAAGGGCATGCCGTCACAATCTCTCAGACGTGCCAGAACCTCGTGCCGGACACCCCAGAACACCCTGCCGGACAGACCGGAACCACCTGCCGGACACGCCGGAACCACCGGCACGACTCGCCGGAACCACCCCCGGGCATGCAAAATCACCTGCCGGCTACGCCAGAAACACTTGGCGAACACACCGGAATCACCTGCCGGGCATGTCGGAAGCACCTCTCAGACATGTCAGAACCACGTGCCAAGGACACCGGAAGCACCTGCCGAGCACGCCGGAACCACCTGCTCGACTCGCCAGAACCACCTGCCGCACACGCCAAAATCACCTGCCGAGTACGCCAGAACCACTTGGCGGACACTCCGGAATCACAGGTCGGGCATGCCGGAACCACCTCTCAGACTTGCCAGCACCATGTTCCGGACACGCCGGTACCACCTGCCGAGTATGCCGGAACCACCTGATCCACTCCCGAGGACCACCTGCTGGACATGCCAAAATCACCTGCTGGCTACGCCAGAACCACTCGGCAGACACTCCGGAACCACCTGCCTGACATGCCGGAACCACCTGCCGAGCACGCCAGAGCCACCTGCTCCCCTTGCCGGAACCACCTGCCAGACAGGCCAAAATCAACAGCTGTCTGTGCGAGAACCACCTGGGGGACAGTCCGGAATCACCTGCCAGCCATGGCGGAACCACCTCTCAGACGTACCAGAACCACGTGCCGGACAATCTGGAAACACGTACTGGACAGACTGGAACAACCTGCCGGCCACGCCTGAACCACCTGCCGAGCACGACGGAACCACCTGCCGGACACGCCAAAATCACCTGCGGGCTACTCCACAACCACTCGGAGGACTCTCTGGGATGACCTGCCGGGCATGCTGGAACCACCTCTCAGACGCGCCAGAACCATGTGGCAGAGAGTCCGGAATCACCTGTTGGGCATGTGGAACCACCTCTGAGACGTACCAGAACCACCTGCCGGACAAGCCAAAATCACCTGCCGGCTACGCCAGAACCACTTGGCGGACACTCCGGAATCACCTGCCGGGCATGCCAGCACAACCTCTCAGAAGTGCCAGAAGCACGTGCCGGACAGGCCGGAACCATCTCCCGGACAGACTGGAACCACAGGAAACACTCGCCGGAACCACCTGCTTGACTCACCGGTCCCACCTGCAGGACACACCAAAATCACCTGCCCGCTACACCAGAACCACTTGGGGCACAAGCCGGAATCACGTGAAGGGCATGCCGGCACAACCTCACAGACGTGCCAGAACCTCCTGCCAGACACCTCAGAATCACCTGCCAGACAGACTGCAACCACCTGCCGGACACGCGGGAACCACCGGCTCGACCCGCCGGAACCACTGCCAGACATGCAAAATCACCTGCCGGCTACACCAGAACCACTTGGCAAACACTCCGGAATCACCTGCCGGGCATGCCGGAACCACGTGCCAATGACACCAGAAGCACCTGCCGAGCATGCCGGAACCACCTGCTCGACTCGCCAGAACCACCTGCCAGTCATGCAAAAATCACCTGCCGGCTTCGCCACAACCAGTTGGTGAACACTTCCCCATCACCTGCCGGGCTTGCTGGAACCACCTGCCGGTCATGTCAAAATCACCTGCCAACTACGCCAGAACCACTTGTCGACACTGCGGAAACACCTGTCGGGCCGGCCAGAACTACATCTCAGACGTGCCAGAACCTTGTGCGTGTGATGCCGGAACCACACCCCGAACAGACGGAGACCACCTGCCAGACCCGCCTGAACCACCTGCCGAGCACGCCGGAGCCACCTGTTCGACTCACCGGAAGCACCTGCCAGACAGGCCAAAATCAACAGCTGGCTACGCGAGAACCATCTGGCGGACAGTCCGGAATCACCTGCCGGGCATGCAGGAACCACCTCTCAGATGTAACGGAACCACGAGCCGGACACGCTGGAACCATGTCCTGGACAGACTGGAACCACCTGCCGAGCACTCCGGAACCACCTGCTCGACTCGCACGACCCACGTGCTGGACACGCCAAAATGAACTTTCGGCTACACCAGAACCACTTACCCGACACTCCAGAATCACCTGCCTGGCATGCCAGAACCACCTCTCACACGTTCCAGAAGCACGTGCCGGACATGCCGGAACGACCTATGAGACAGAACGGAACCACCTGCCAGACACGCCGGAACCACCTGCTGAACACGCCACAGCCACCTGCTCGACTCGCCGGATCCACCGTCCGGACACGCCAATATCAACTGCTGGCTATGCCAGAACCACCTGGGGGACAGTCCGGAATCCCCTGCCAGCCATGGCGAAACCACCTCTCAGACGTACAAGAACCACGTGCCGGACAAGCTGGAAACACTTACTGGACAGACTGGAAGCACCTGCCGGCCACGCCTGAACCACCTGCCGAGCACGATGGAACCACCTGCCGGACACGCCAAAATCACCTGCGGGGTACACCAGAACCACTTGGAGGACTCTCCGGGATGACCTGCCGGGCATGCTGGAACCACCTCTCAGACGTACCAGAATCACGTGGCGGACACCCCAGCACCACCTGCCGGACAGACCGCAACCACCTGCCGGACACGCCGGAACCACCGGCTCGACCCGCCGGAACCACCGCCGGACATGCAAAATCACCTGCCTGCTACGCCAGAACCACTTGGCGAACACTGCGGAATCACCTGCCGGGCATGCCGGAACCACCTCTCAGACATGCCAGAACCACGTGCCAATGACCCCGGAAGCACCTGCCGAGCACGCCGGAACCACCTGCTCGACTCGCCAGAACCACCTGCCGGACACGCCAAAATCACCTGCCGGCTACGCCACAACCACTCGGCAGACACTCCGGTATCAGCTGCCGGGCATGCCAGAACCACTTCTCAGAGGTGCCGGAACCACATGCCGGAGAGACTGGAAGCAACTGCCGAACTCGCCGGAAACACCTGCTGGACATGCCGGAACCACCTGCCTGACAGTCCAAAATCATATGCCGGCTATGCCAAAACCACTTGGTGGACACTCCAGAATCACCTGGAGGGCATGCCGGAACCACGTCATGGATAGATTGCAAACACCTGCCGGACACGCCAGAACCACCTTCTCGACACGCCAGAACCACCTGCCGGACACGCCAAAATCACCTGCCGGCTACGCCACAACCAGTTGGTGAACACTTCGGAATCACCTGCCGCGCTTGCCGGAACCACCTGCCGGTCACGCCAAAATCACCTGCCGGCTACGCCAGAACCACTCGGCAGAGACTCCGGAACCACCTCCAGGACAGACCGGAATCACCTGCCGGACACGCCGGAACCACCTGCTCGACTCGCAAGAACCACCTGCCGGACACGCCAAAATCACCTGCCGGCTACGCCAGAACCACTCGGCAGAGACTCCGGAACCACCTCCAGGACAGACCGGAATCACCTGCCGGACACGCCGGGACCATCTGCTTGACTCGCCAGAACCACCTGCCGGACACGCCAAAATCACCAGCCGGCTACTCCACAACCACTTGTCGGACACTCCAGAATCACCTGCCGGGCATGTTGGAACCACCTCTCAGAGGTGCCACAACAACATGCTGGAGACTGCGGAAGCACCTGCTGAGAAGGCCGGAAGTTCCTGATCCACTCCACAGAACCACCTGCTGGACACGCCAAAATCACCTGCCGGCTACGCCACAACCAGTTGGTGAACACTTCGGCATCAACTGCCGGGCTTGCTGGAAGCACCTGCCGGTCACGCCAATATCACCTGCCAGCTACGCCAGAACCGCTTGGCGGACACTCCGGAAACACCTGTCGGGCCTGCCAGAACCACATCTCAGACGTGCCAGAACCATGTGCCCGAGATGCCGGAACCACACCCCGAACAGACTGAAACCACCTGCCAGACCCGCCTGAACCACCTGCCGAGCACACTGGAACCACCTGCTCGACTCGCCGGGACCACCTACCTGACACGCAAAAACCACCGGCCGGGTATGCCAGAACCACTTGGTGGTCACTCCGGAATCATCTGCCAGACATGCCAGAAGCAGCTCTCAGACACACCAGAACAACCTGCCGCAGACGCCAGAAGCACCTTCTGAGCATGCCTGAGCCACCTGCTCGACTCGCAAGAAACACCTGCCAGACGTGCCAAAATCACCTGCCTGCTACACCAGAAGCACTTGGCAGACAAGCCGGAATCACGTGAAGGGCATGCCGTCACAATCTCTCAGACGTGCCAGAACCTCGTGCCGGACACCCCAGAACACCCTGCCGGACAGACCGGAACCACCTGCCGGACACGCCGGAACCACCGGCGCGACTCGCCGGAACCACCCCCGGACATGCAAAATCACCTGCCGGCTACGCCAGAAACACTTGGCGAACACACCGGAATCACCTGCCGGGCATGTCGGAAGCACCTCTCAGACATGTCAGAACCACGTGCCAAGGACACCGGAAGCACCTGCCGAGCACGCTGGAACCACCTGCTCGACTCGCCAGAACCACCTGCCGCACACGCCAAAATCACCTGCCAGGTATGCCAGAACCACTTTGTGGACACTGCGAAATCATCTGCCGGACATGCCAGAACCAGCTCTCAGACACACCAGAACCACATGCCGGACACGCCGGAAGCACCTGCTGAGCATGCCTGAGCCACGTGCTCGACTCGCAAGAAACACCTGCCGGACACGCCAAAATCACCTGCCGAGTACGCCAGAACCACTTGGCGGACACTCCGGAATCACAGGTCGGGCATGCCGGAACCACCTCTCAGACTTGCCAGAACCATGTTCCGGACACGCCGGTACCACCTGCCGAGTATGCCGGAACCACCTGATCCACTCCCGAGGACCACCTGCTGGACATGCCAAAATCAGCTGCTGGCTACGCCAGAACCACTCGGCAGACACTCCGGAATAACCTGCCGGGCATGCCGGAACCACCTCTTAGACATGCCAGAATGATGTGTCGGACACGCCGGAAACACCTACCGGACAGACCGGAACCACCTGCCAGACATCCCGGAACCACTTGCCGAGCACGCCGGAGCCGCCTGCTCGATAGGCCGGAACCACCTGCCAGACAGGCCAAAATCAACAGCTGGCTATGCTAGAACCACCTGGCGGACAGTCCAAAATCACCTGCCTGGCATGCAGGAACCACCTCTCAGACGTAACAGAACCACGTTCCGGACACGCTGGAACCACATCCTGGACAGACTGGAACCACCTGCCGAGCTCACCGGAACCACCTGCTCGACTGGCAGGACAATCGTGCCGGACACGCCAAAAGGAACTGCCGGCTACACCAGAACCACTTAACCGACACTCCAGAATCACCTGCCCGGCATGCCAGAACCACCTCTCAGACGTGCCAGAAGCATGTGCCGGACATGCCGGAACGACCTACGGGACAGACCGGAACCACCTGCCTGACATGCCGGAACCACCTGCCGAGCACGCCAGAGCCACCTGCTCCCCTTGCCGGAACCACCTGCCAGACAGGCCAAAATCAACAGCTGTCTGTGCGAGAACCACCTGGGGGACAGTCCGGAATCACCTGCCAGCCATGGTGGAACCACCTCTCAGACGTACCAGAACCACGTGCCGGACAATCTGGAAACACGTACTGGACAGACTGGAACCACCTGCCGGCCACGCCTGAACCACCTGCCGAGCACGACGGAACCACCTGCCGGACACGCCAAAATCACCTGCGGGCTACTCCACAACCACTCGGAGGACTCTCTGGGATGACCTGCCGGGCATGCTGGAACCACCTCTCAGACGCGCCAGAACCATGTGGCAGAGAGTCCGGAATCACCTGTTGGGCATGTGGAACCACCTCTGAGACGTACCAGAACCACCTGCCGGACAAGCCAAAATCACCTGCCGGCTACGCCAGAACCACTTGGCGGACACTCCGGAATCACCTGCCGGGCATGCCAGCACAACCTCTCAGAAGTGCCAGAAGCACGTGCCGGACAGGCCGGAACCATCTCCCGGACAGACTGGAACCACAGGAAACACTCGCCGGAACCACCTGCTTGACTCACCGGTCCCACCTGCAGGACACACCAAAATCACCTGCCCGCTACGCCAGAACCACTTGGGGCACAAGCCGGAATCACGTGAAGGGCATGCCGGCACAACCTCACAGACGTGCCAGAACCTCCTGCCGGACACCTCAGAACCACCTGCCAGACAGACTGCAACCACCTGCCGGACACACGGCAACCACCGGCTCGACCCGCCGGAACCACTGCCAGACATGCAAAATCACCTGCCGGCTACACCAGAACCACTTGGCAAACACTCCGGAATCACCTGCCGGGCATGACGGAACCACGTGCAAATGACACCAGAAGCACCTGCCGAGCATGCCGGAACCACCTGCTCGACTCGCCAGAACCACCTGCCAGTCATGCAAAAATCACCTGCCGGCTTCGCCACAACCAGTTGGTGAACACTTCCCCATCACCTGCCGGGCTTGCTGGAACCACCTGCCGGTCATGTCAAAATCACCTGCCAACTACGCCAGAACCACTTGTCGACACTGCGGAAACACCTGTCGGGCCGGCCAGAACTACATCTCAGACGTGCCAGAACCTTGTGCGTGTGATGCCGGAACCACACCCCGAACAGACGGAGACCACCTGCCAGACCCGCCTGAACCACCTGCCGAGCACGCCGGAGCCACCTGTTCGACTCACCGGAAGCACCTGCCAGACAGGCCAAAATCAACAGCTGGCTACGCGAGAACCATCTGGCGGACAGTCCGGAATCACCTGCCGGGCATGCAGGAACCACCTCTCAGATGTAACGGAACCACGAGCCGGACACGCTGGAACCACGTCCTGGACAGACTGGAACCACCTGCCGAGCACTCCGGAACCACCTGCTCGACTCGCACGACCCACGTGCTGGACACGCCAAAATGAACTTTCGGCTACACCAGAACCACTTACCCGACACTCCAGAATCACCTGCCTGGCATGCCAGAACCACCTCACACACGTTCCAGAAGCACGTGCCGGACATGCCGGAACGACCTATCGGACAGAACGGAACCACCTGCCAGACACGCCGGAACCACCTGCTGAACACGCCACAGCCACCTGCTCGACTCGCCGGATCCACCGTCCGGACAGGCCAATATCAACTGCTGGCTATGCCAGAACCACCTGGGGGACAGTCCGGAATCACCTGCCAGCCATGGCGAAACCACCTCTCAGACGTACAAGAACCACGTGCCGGACAAGCTGGAAACACTTACTGGACAGACTGGAAGCACCTGCCGGCCACGCCTGAACCACCTGCCGAGCACGATGGAACCACCTGCCGGACACGCCAAAATCACCTGCGGGGTACACCAGAACCACTTGGAGAACTCTCCGGGATGACCTGCCGGGCATGCTGGAACCACCTCTCAGACGTACCAGAAGCACGTGGCGGACACCCCAGCACCACCTGCCGGACAGACCGCAACCACCTGCCGGACACGCCGGAACCACCGGCTCGACCCGCCGGAACCACCGCCGGACATGCAAAATCACCTGCCGGCTACGCCAGAACCACTTGGCGAACACTGCGGAATCACCTGCCGGGCATGCCGGAACCACCTCTCAGACATGCCAGAACCACGTGCCAATGACCCCGGAAGCACCTGCCGAGCACGCCGGAACCACCTGCTCGACTCGCCAGAACCACCTGCCGGACACGCCAAAATCACCTGCCGGCTACGCCACAACCACTCGGCAGACACTCCGGTATCAGCTGCCGGGCATGCCAGAACCACCTCTCAGAGGTGCCGGAACCACATGCCGGAGAGACTGGAAGCAACTGCCGAACTCGCCGGAAACACCTGCTGGACATGCCGGAACCACCTGCCTGACAGTCCAAAATCATATGCCGGCTATGCCAAAACCACTTGGTGGACACTCCAGAATCACCTGGAGGGCATGCCGGAACCACGTCATGGACAGACTGCAAACACCTGCCGGACACGCCAGAACCACCTTCTCGACTCGCCAGAACCACCTGCCGGACACGCCAAAATCACCTGCCGGCTACGCCACAACCAGTTGGTGAACACTTCGGAATCACCTGCCGCGCTTGCCGGAACCACCTGCCGGTCACGCCAAAATCACCTGCCGGCTACGCCAGAACCACTCGGCAGAGACTCCGGAACCACCTCCAGGACAGACCGGAATCACCTGCCGGACACGCCGGAACCACCTGCTCGACTCGCAAGAACCACCTGCCGGACACGCCAAAATCACCTGCTGGCTACGCCAGAACCACTCGGCAGAGACTCCGGAACCACCTCCAGGACAGACCGTAATCACCTGCCGGACACGCCGGGACCATCTGCTTGACTCGCCAGAACCACCTGCCGGACACGCCAAAATCACCAGCCGGCTACTCCACAACCACTTGTCGGACACTCCAGAATCACCTGCCGGGCATGTTGGAACCACCTCTCAGAGGTGCCACAACAGCATGCTGGAGACTGCGGAAGCACCTGCTGAGAAGGCCGGAAGTTCCTGATCCACTCCACAGAACCACCTGCTGGACACGCCAAAATCACCTGCCGGCTATGCCACAACCAGTTGGTGAACACTTCGGCATCAACTGCCGGGCTTGCTGGAAGCACCTGCCGGTCACGCCAATATCACCTGCCAGCTACGCCAGAACCGCTTTGCGGACATTCCGGAAACACCTGTCGGGCCTGCCAGAACCACATCTCAGACGTGCCAGAACCATGTGCCCGAGATGCCGGAACCACACCCCGAACAGACTGAAACCACCTGCCAGACCCGCCTGAACCACCTGCCGAGCACACTGGAACCACCTGCTCGACTCGCCGGAACCACCTACCTGACACGCAAAAACCACCGGCCGGGTATGCCAGAACCACTTGGTGGTCACTCCGGAATCATCTGCCAGACATGCCAGAAGCAGCTCTCAGACACACCACAACAACCTGCCGGAGACGCCAGAAGCACCTGCTGAGCATGCCTGAGCCACCTGCTCGACTCGCAAGAAGCACCTGCCAGACGTGCCAAAATCACCTGCCTGCTACACCAGAAGCACTTGGCAGACAAGCCGGAATCACGTGAAGGGCATGCCGTCACAATCTCTCAGACGTGCCAGAACCTCGTGCCGGACACCCCAGAACACCCTGCCGGACAGACCGGAACCACCTGCCGGACACGCCGGAACCACCGGCGCGACTCGCCGGAACCACCCCCGGACATGCAAAATCACCTGCCGGCTACGCCAGAAACACTTGGCGAACACACCGGAATCACCTGCCGGGCATGTCGGAAGCACCTCTCAGACATGTCAGAACCACGTGCCAAGGACACCGGAAGCACCTGCCGAGCACGCCGGAACCACCTGCTCGACTCGCCAGAACCACCTGCCGCACACGCCAAAATCACCTGCCAGGTATGCCAGAACCACTTTGTGGACACTCCGAAATCATCTGCCGGACATGCCAGAACCAGCTCTCAGACACACCAGAACCACATGCCGGACACGCCGGAAGCACCTGCTGAGCATGCCTGAGCCACCTGCTCGACTCGCAAGAAACACCTGCCGGACACGCCAAAATCACCTGCCGAGTACGCCAGAACCACTTGGCGGACACTCCGGAATCACAGGTCGGGCATGCCGGAACCACCTCTCAGACTTGCCAGAACCATGTTCCGGACACGCCGGTACCACCTGCCGAGTATGCCGGAACCACCTGATCCACTCCCGAGGACCACCTGCTGGACATGCCAAAATCAGCTGCTGGCTACGCCAGAACCACTCGGCAGACACTCCGGAATAACCTGCCGGGCATGCCGGAACCACCTCTTAGACATGCCAGAATGATGTGTCGGACACGCCGGAAACACCTACCGGACAGACCGGAACCACCTGCCAGACATCCCGGAACCACTTGCCGAGCACGCAGGAGCCGCCTGCTCGATAGGCCGGAACCACCTGCCAGACAGGCCAAAATCAACAGCTGGCTATGCTAGAACCACCTGGCGGACAGTCCAAAATCACCTGCCTGGCATGCAGGAACCACCTCTCAGACGTAACAGAACCACGTTCCGGACACGCTGGAACCACATCCTGGACAGACTGGAACCACCTGCCGAGCTCACCGGAACCACCTGCTCGACTGGCAGGACAATCGTGCCGGACACGCCAAAAGGAACTGCCGGCTACACCAGAACCACTTAACCGACACTCCAGAATCACCTGCCCGGCATGCCAGAACCACCTCTCAGACGTGCCAGAAGCATGTGCCGGACATGCCGGAACGACCTACGGGACAGACCGGAACCACCTGCCTGACATGCCGGAACCACCTGCCGAGCACGCCAGAGCCACCTGCTCCCCTTGCCGGAACCACCTGCCAGACAGGCCAAAATCAACAGCTGTCTGTGCGAGAACCACCTGGGGGACAGTCCGGAATCACCTGCCAGCCATGGCGGAACCACCTCTCAGACGTACCAGAACCACGTGCCGGACAATCTGGAAACACGTACTGGACAGACTGGAACCACCTGCCGGCCACGCCTGAACCACCTGCCGAGCACGACGGAACCACCTGCCGGACACGCCAAAATCACCTGCGGGCTACTCCACAACCACTCGGAGGACTCTCTGGGATGACCTGCCGGGCATGCTGGAACCACCTCTCAGACGCGCCAGAACCATGTGGCAGAGAGTCCGGAATCACCTGTTGGGCATGTGGAACCACCTCTGAGACGTACCAGAACCACCTGCCGGACAAGCCAAAATCACCTGCCGGCTACGCCAGAACCACTTGGCGGACACTCCGGAATCACCTGCCGGGCATGCCAGCACAACCTCTCAGAAGTGCCAGAAGCACGTGCCGGACAGGCCGGAACCATCTCCCGGACAGACTGGAACCACAGGAAACACTCGCCGGAACCACCTGCTTGACTCACCGGTCCCACCTGCAGGACACACCAAAATCACCTGCCCGCTACACCAGAACCACTTGGGGCACAAGCCGGAATCACGTGAAGGGCATGCCGGCACAACCTCACAGACGTGCCAGAACCTCCTGCCAGACACCTCAGAATCACCTGCCAGACAGACTGCAACCACCTGCCGGACACGCGGGAACCACCGGCTCGACCCGCCGGAACCACTGCCAGACATGCAAAATCACCTGCCGGCTACACCAGAACCACTTGGCAAACACTCCGGAATCACCTGCCGGGCATGCCGGAACCACGTGCCAATGACACCAGAAGCACCTGCCGAGCATGCCGGAACCACCTGCTCGACTCGCCAGAACCACCTGCCAGTCATGCAAAAATCACCTGCCGGCTTCGCCACAACCAGTTGGTGAACACTTCCCCATCACCTGCCGGGCTTGCTGGAACCACCTGCCGGTCATGTCAAAATCACCTGCCAACTACGCCAGAACCACGTGTCGACACTGCGGAAACACCTGTCGGGCCGGCCAGAACTACATCTCAGACGTGCCAGAACATTGTGCGTGTGATGCCGGAACCACACCCCGAACAGACGGAGACAACCTGCCAGACCCGCCTGAACCACCTGCCGAGCACGCCGGAGCCACCTGTTCGACTCACCGGAAGCACCTGCCAGACAGGCCAAAATCAACAGCTGGCTATGCGAGAACCATCTGGCGGACAGTCCGGAATCACCTGCCGGGCATGCAGGAACCACCTCTCAGATGTAACGGAACCACGAGCCGGACACGCTGGAACCATGTCCTGGACAGACTGGAACCACCTGCCGAGCACTCCGGAACCACCTGCTCGACTCGCAGGACCCACGTGCTGGACACGCCAAAATGAACTTTCGGCTACACCAGAACCACTTACCCGACACTCCAGAATCACCTGCCTGGCATGCCAGAACCACCTCTCACACGTTCCAGAAGCACGTGCCGGACATGCCGGAACGACCTATGAGACAGAACGGAACCACCTGCCAGACACGCCGGAACCACCTGCTGAACACGCCACAGCCACCTGCTCGACTCGCCGGATCCACCGTCCGGACAGGCCAATATCAACTGCTGGCTATGCCAGAACCACCTGGGGGACAGTCCGGAATCACCTGCCAGCCATGGCGAAACCACCTCTCAGACGTACAAGAACCACGTGCCGGACAAGCTGGAAACACTTACTGGACAGACTGGAACCACCTGCCGGCCACGCCTGAACCACCTGCCGAGCACGATGGAACCACCTGCCGGACACGCCAAAATCACCTGCGGGGTACACCAGAACCACTTGGAGAACTCTCCGGGATGACCTGCCGGGCATGCTGGAACCACCTCTCAGACGTACCAGAAGCACGTGGCGGACACCCCAGCACCACCTGCCGGACAGACCGCAACCACCTGCCGGACACGCCGGAACCACCGGCTCGACCCGCCGGAACCACCGCCGGACATGCAAAATCACCTGCCGGCTACGCCAGAACCACTTGGCGAACACTGCGGAATCACCTGCCGGGCATGCCGGAACCACCTCTCAGACATGCCAGAACCACGTGCCAATGACCCCGGAAGCACCTGCCGAGCACGCCGGAACCACCTGCTCGACTCGCCAGAACCACCTGCCGGACACGCCAAAATCACCTGCCGGCTACGCCACAACCACTCGGCAGACACTCCGGTATCAGCTGCCGGGCATGCCGGAACCACCTCTCAGAGGTGCCGGAACCACATGCCGGAGACACTGGAAGCAACTGCCGCACTCGCCGGAAACACCTGCTGGACATGCCGGAACCACCTGCCTGACAGTCCAAAATCATATGCCGGCTATGCCAAAACCACTTGGTGGACACTCCAGAATCACCTGGAGGGCATGCCGGAACCACGTCATGGAGAGATTGCAAACACCTGCCGGACACTCCAGAACCACCTTCTCGACTCGCCAGAACCACCTGCCGGACACGCCAAAATCACCTGCCGGGTACGCCACAACCAGTTGGTGAACACTTCGGAATCACCTGCCGCGCTTGCCGGAACCACCTACCGGTCACGCCAAAATCACCTGCCGGCTACGCAAGAACCACTCGGCAGAGACTCCGGAACCACCTCCAGGACAGACCGGAATCACCTGCGGGACACGCCGGAACCACCTGCTTGACTCGCCAGAACCACCTGCTGGATACGCCAAAATCACCTGCTGCCTACGCCAGAACCACTCGGCAGAGACTCCGGAACCACCTCCAGGACAGACTGGAATCACCTGCCGCACACGCCAGGACCACCTGCTTGACTCGCCAGAACCACCTTCCGCACACGCCAAAATCACCAGCCGGCTACTCCACAACCACTTGTCGGACACTCCAGAATCACCTGCCGGGCATGTTGCAACCACCTCTCAGAGGTGCCACAACAACATGCTGGAGACTGCAGAAGCACCTGCTGAGAAGGCCGGAATTTGCTGATCCACTCCACAGAACCACCTGCTGGACACGCCAAAATCACCTGCCGGCTACGCCACAACCAGTTGGTGAACACTTCGGAATCAACTGCCGGGCTTGCTGGAAGCACCTGCCGGTCACGCCAATATCACCTGCCAGCTATGCCAGAACCGCTTGGCGGACACTCCGGAAACACCTGTCGGGCCTGCCAGAACCACATCTCAGACGTGCCAGAACCATGTGCCCGAGATGCCGGAACCACACCCCGAACAGACTGAAACCACCTGCCAGACCCGCCTGAACCACCTGCCGAGCACACTGGAACCACCTGCTCGACTCGCCGGAACCACCTACCTGACACGCAAAAACCTCCGGCCGGGTATGCCAGAACCACTTGGTGGTCACTCCGGAATCATCTGCCAGACACGCCAGAAGCAGCTCTCAGACACACCAGAACAACCTGCCGGAGACGCCAGAAGCACCTGCTGAGCATGCCTGAGCCACCTGCTCGACTCGCAAGAAACACCTGCCAGACGTGCCAAAATCACCTGCCTGCTACACCAGAAGCACTTGGCAGACAAGCCGGAATCACGTGAAGGGCATGCCGTCACAATCTCTCAGACGTGCCAGAACCTCGTGCCGGACACCCCAGAACACCCTGCCGGACAGACCGGAACCACCTGCCGGACACGCCGGAACCACCGGCGCGACTCGCCGGAACCACCCCCGGACATGCAAAATCACCTGCCGGCTACGCCAGAAACACTTGGCGAACACACCGGAATCACCTGCCGGGCATGTCGGAAGCACCTCTCAGACATGTCAGAACCACGTGCCAAGGACACCGGAAGCACCTGCCGAGCACGCCGGAAGCACCTGCTCGACTCGCCAGAACCACCTGCCGCACACGCCAAAATCACCTGCTGAGTACGCCAGAACCACTTGGCGGACACTCCGGAATCACAGGTCGGGCATGCCGGAACCACCTCTCAGACTTGCCAGAACCATGTTCCGGACACGCCGGTACCACCTGCCGAGTATGCCGGAACCACCTGATCCACTCCCGAGGACCACCTGCTGGACATGCCAAAATCACCTGCTGGCTACGCCAGAACCACTCGGCAGACACTCCGGAATAACCTGCCGGGCATGCCGGAACCACCTCTTAGACATGCCAGAAGGACGTGTCGGACACGCCGGAAACACCTACCGGACAGACCGGAACCACCTGCCAGACATCCCGGAACCACTTGCCGAGCACGCCGGAGCCTCCTGCTCGATAGGCCGGAACCACCTGCCAGACAGGCCAAAATCAACAGCTGGCTATGCTAGAACCACCTGGCGGACAGTCCAAAATCACCTGCCTGGCATGCAGGAACCACCTCTCAGACGTACCAGAACCACGTGCCGGACAATCTGGAAACACGTACTGGACAGACTGGAACCACCTGCCGGCCACGCCTGAACCACCTGCCGAGCACGACGGAACCACCTGCCGGACACGCCAAAATCACCTGCGGGCTACTCCACAACCACTCGGAGGACTTTCTGGGATGACCTGCCGGGCATGCTGGAACCACCTCTCAGACGCGCCAGAACCATGTGGCAGAGAGTCCGGAATCACCTGTTGGGCATGTGGAACCACCTCTGAGACGTACCAGAACCACCTGCCGGACACGCCAAAATCACCTGCCGGCTACGCCAGAACCACTTGGCGGACACTCCGGAATCACCTGCCGGGCATGCCAGCACAACCTCTCAGAAGTGCCAGAAGCACATGCCGGACAGGCCGGAACCATCTCCCGGACAGACTGGAACCACAGGAAACACTCGCCGGAACCACCTGCTTGACTCACCGGTCCCACCTGCAGGACACACCAAAATCACCTGCCCGCTACACCAGAACCACTTGGGGCACAAGCCGGAATCACGTGAAGGGCATGCCAGCACAACCTCACAGACGTTCCAGAACCTCCTGCCGGACACCTCAGAACCACCTGCCAGACAGACTGCAACCACCTGCCGGACACGCGGGAACCACCGGCTCGACCCGCCGCAACCACCCCCGGACATGCAAAAACACCTGCCGGCTACGCCAGAAACACTTGGCGAACACACCGGAATCCCCTGCCGGGCATGTCGGAAGCACCTCTCAGACATGTCAGAACCACGTGCCAAGGACACCGGAAGCACCTGCCGAGCACGCCGGAACCACCTGCTCGACTCGCCAGAACCACCTGCCGCACACGCCAAAATCACCTGCCAGGTATGCCAGAACCACTTTGTGGACACTCCGAAATCATCTGCCGGACATGCCAGAACCAGCTCTCAGACACACCAGAACCACATGCCGGACACGCCGGAAGCACCTGCTGAGCATGCCTGAGCCACCTGCTCGACTCGCAAGAAACACCTGCCGGACACGCCAAAATCACCTGCCGAGTACGCCAGAACCACTTGGCGGACACTCCGGAATCACAGGTCGGGCATGCCGGAACCACCTCTCAGACTTGCCAGAACCATGTTCCGGACACGCCGGTACCACCTGCCGAGTATGCCGGAACCACCTGATCCACTCCCGAGGACCACCTGCTGGACATGCCAAAATCACCTGCTGGCTACGCCAGAACCACTCGGCAGACACTCCGGAATAACCTGCCGGGCATGCCGGAACCACCTCTTAGACATGCCAGAAGGACGTGTTGGACACGCCGGAAACACCTACCGGACAGACCGGAACCACTTGCCGAGCACGCAGGAGCCGCCTGCTCGATAGGCCGGAACCACCTGCCAGACAGGCCAAACTCAACAGCTGGCTATGCTAGAACCACCTGGCGGACAGTCCAAAATCACCTGCCTGGCATGCAGGAACCACCTCTCAGACGTAACAGAACCACGTTCCGGACACGCTGGAACCACATCCTGGACAGACTGGAACCACCTGCCGAGCTCACCGGAACCACCTGCTCGACTGGCAGGACAATCGTGCCAGACACGCCAAAAGGAACTGCCGGCTACACCAGAACCACTTAACCGACACTCCAGAATCACCTGCCCGGCATGCCAGAACCACCTCTCAGACGTGCCAGAAGCATGTGCCGGACATGCCGGAACGACCTACGGGACAGACCGGAACCACCTGCCTGACATGCCGGAACCACCTGCCGAGCACGCCAGAGCCACCTGCTCCCCTTGCCGGAACCACCTGCCAGACAGGCCAAAATCAACAGCTGGCTGTGCGAGAACCACCTGGGGGACAGTCCGGAATCACCTGCCAGCCATGGCGGAACCACCTCTCAGACGTACCAGAACCACGTGCCGGACAATCTGGAAACACGTACTGGACAGACTGGAACCACCTGCCGGCCACGCCTGAACCACCTGCCGAGCACAACGGAACCACCTGCCGGACACGCCAAAATCACCTGCGGGCTACTCCACAACCACTCGGAGGACTCTCTGGGATGACCTGCCGGGCATGCTGGAACCACCTCTCAGACGCGCCAGAACCATGTGGCAGAGAGTCCGGAATCACCTGTTGGGCATGTGGAACCACCTCTGAGACGTACCAGAACCACCTGCCGGACACGCCAAAATCACCTGCCGGCTACGCCAGAACCACTTGGCGGACACTCCGGAATCACCTGCCGGGCATGCCAGCACAACCTCTCAGAAGTGCCAGAAGCACGTGCCGGACAGGCCGGAACCATCTCCCGGACAGACTGGAACCACAGGAAACACTCGCCGGAACCACCTGCTTGACTCACCGGTCCCACCTGCAGGACACACCAAAATCACCTGCCCGCTACACCAGAACCACTTGGGGCACAAGCCGGAATCACGTGAAGGGCATGCCGGCACAACCTCACAGACGTGCCAGAACCTCCTGCCGGACACCTCAGAACCACCTGCCAGACAGACTGCAACCACCTGCCGGACACGCGGGAACCACCGGCTCGACCCGCCGGAACCACTGCCAGACATGCAAAATCACCTGCCGGCTACACCAGAACCACTTGGCAAACACTCCGGAATCACCTGCCGGGCATGCCGGAACCACGTGCCAATGACACCAGAAGCACCTGCCGAGCATGCCGGAACCACCTGCTCGACTCGCCAGAACCACCTGCCAGTCATGCAAAAATCACCTGCCGGCTTCGCCACAACCAGTTGGTGAACACTTCCCCATCACCTGCCGGGCTTGCTGGAACCACCTGCCGGTCATGTCAAAATCACCTGCCAACTACGCCAGAACCACTTGTCGACACTGCGGAAACACCTGTCGGGCCGGCCAGAACTACATCTCAGACGTGCCAGAACCTTGTGCGTGTGATGCCGGAACCACACCCCGAACAGACGGAGACCACCTGCCAGACCCGCCTGAACCACCTGCCGAGCACGCCGGAGCCACCTGTTCGACTCACCGGAAGCACCTGCCAGACAGGCCAAAATCAACAGCTGGCTATGCGAGAACCATCTGGCGGACAGTCCGGAATCACCTGCCGGGCATGCAGGAACCACCTCTCAGATGTAACGGAACCACGAGCCGGACACGCTGGAACCACGTCCTGGACAGACTGGAACCACCTGCCGAGCACTCCGGAACCACCTGCTCGACTCGCACGACCCACGTGCTGGACACGCCAAAATGAACTTTCGGCTACACCAGAACCACTTACCCGACACTCCAGAATCACCTGCCTGGCATGCCAGAACCACCTCTCACACGTTCCAGAAGCACGTGCCGGACATGCCGGAACGACCTATCGGACAGAACGGAACCACCTGCCAGACACGCCGGAACCACCTGCTGAACACGCCACAGCCACCTGCTCGACTCGCCGGATCCACCGTCCGGACAGGCCAATATCAACTGCTGGCTATGCCAGAACCACCTGGGGGACAGTCCGGAATCACCTGCCAGCCATGGCGAAACCACCTCTCAGACGTACAAGAACCACGTGCCGGACAAGCTGGAAACACTTACTGGACAGGCTGGAACCACCTGCCGGCCACGCCTGAGCCACCTGCCAAGCACGATGGAACCACCTGACGGACACGTCAAAATCACCTGCGGGGTACACCAGAACCACTTGGAGAACTCTCCGGGATGACCTGCCGGGCATGCTGGAACCACCTCTCAGACGTACCAGAAGCACGTGGCGGACACCCCAGCACCACCTGCCGGACAGACCGCAACCACCTGCCGGACACGCCGGAACCACCGGCTCGACCCGCCGGAACCACCGCCGGACATGCAAAATCACCTGCCGGCTACGCCAGAACCACTTGGCGAACACTGCGGAATCACCTGCCGGGCATGCCGGAACCACCTCTCAGACATGCCAGAACCACGTGCCAATGACCCCGGAAGCACCTGCCGAGCACGCCGGAACCACCTGCCGGCTACGCCACAACCACTCGGCAGACACTCCGGTATCAGCTGCCGGGCATGCCGGAACCACCTCTCAGAGGTGCCGGAACCACATGCCGGAGAGACTGGAAGCAACTGCCGAACTCGCCGGAAACACCTGCTGGACATGCCGGAACCACCTGCCTGACAGTCCAAAATCATATGCCGGCTATGCCAAAACCACTTGGTGGACACTCCAGAATCACCTGGAGGGCATGCCGGAACCACGTCATGGACAGACTGCAAACACCTGCCGGACACTCCAGAACCACCTTCTCGACTCCCCAGAACCACCTGCCGGACACGCCAAAATCACCTGCCGTCTACGCCACAACCAGTTGGTGAACAGTTCGGAATCACCTGCCGCGCTTGCCGGAACCACCTGCCGGTCACGCCAAAATCACCTGCCGGCTACGCCAGAACCACTCGGCAGAGACTCCGGAACCACTTCCAGGACAGACCGGAATCACCTGCCGGACACGCCGGAACCACCTGCTCGACTCGCCAGAACGACCTGCCGGACACGCCAAAATCACCTGCCGGCTACGCCAGAACCACTCGGCAGAGACTCCGGAACCACCTCCAGGACAGACCGGAATCACCTGCCGCACACGCCGGGACCACCTGCTTGACTCGTCAGAACCACCTGCCGGACACGCCAAAATCACCAGCCGGCTACTCCACAACCACTTGTCGGACACTCCAGAATCACCTGCCGGGCATGTTGGAACCACCTCTCAGAGGTGCCACAACAACATGCTGGAGACTGCGGAAGCACCTGCTGAGAAGGCCGGATGTTCCTGATCCACTCCAAAGAACCACCTGCTGGACACGCCAAAATCACCTGCCGGCTACGCCACAACCAGTTGGTGAACACTTCGGAATCAACTGCCGGGCTTGCTGGAAGCACCTACCGGTCACGCCAATATCACCTGCCAGCTACGCCAGAACCGCTTGGCGGACACTCCGGAAACACCTGTCGGGCCTGCCAGAACCGCATCTCAGACGTGCCAGAACCATGTGCCCGAGATGCCGGAACCACACCCCGAACAGACTGAAACCACCTGCCAGACCCGCCTGAACCACCTGCCGAGCACACTGGAACCACCTGCTCGACTTGCCGGAACCACCTACCTGACACGCAAAAACCACCGGCCGGGTATGCCAGAACCACTTGGTGGTCACTCCGGAATCATCTGCCAGACACGTCAGAAGCAGCTCTCACACACACCAGAACAACCTGCCGGAGACGCCAGAAGCACCTGCTGAGCATGCCTGAGCCACCTGCTCGACTCGCCAGAACCACCTGCCGCACACGCCAAAATCACCTGCCAGGTATGCCAGAACCACTTTGTGGACACTCCGAAATCATCTGCCGGACATGCCAGAACCAGCTCTCAGACACACCTGAACCACATGCTGGACACGCCGGAAGCACCTGCTGAGCATGCCTGAGCCACCTGCTCGACTCGCAAGAAACACCTGCCGGACACGCCAAAATCACCTGCCGAGTACGCCAGAACCACTTGGCGGACACTCCGGAATCACAGGTCGGGCATGCCGGAACCACCTCTCAGACTTGCCAGAACCATGTTCCGGACACGCTGGTACCACCTGCCGAGTATGCCGGAACCACCTGATCCACTCCCGAGGACCACCTGCTGGACATGCCAAAATCACCTGCTGGCTACGCCAGAACCACTCGGCAGACACTCCGGAATAACCTGCCGGGCATGCCGGAACCACCTCTTAGACATGCCAGAAGGACGTGTCGGACACGCCGGAAACACCTACCGGACAGACCGGAACCACCTGCCAGACATCCCGGAACCACTTGCCGAGCACGCCGGAGCCTCCTGCTCGATAGGCCGGAACCACCTGCCAGACAGACCAAAATCAACAGCTGGCTATGCTAGAACCACCTGGCGGACAGTCCAAAATCACCTGCCTTGCATGCAGGAACCACCTCTCAGACGTAACAGAACCACGTTCCGGACACGCTGGAACCTCATCCTGGACAGACTGGAACCACCTGCCGAGCTCACCGGAACCACCTGCTCGACTGGCAGGACAATCGTGCCGGACACGCCAAAAGGAACTGCCGGCAACACCAGAACCACTTAACCGACACTCCAGAATCACCTGCCTGGCATGCCAGAACCACGTCTCAGACGTGCCAGAAGCATGTGCAGGACATGCCGGAGCGACCTACGGGACAGACCGGAACCACCTGCCTGACATGCCGGAACCACCTGCCGAGCACGCCAGAGCCACCTGCTCCCCTTGCCGGAACCACCTGCCAGACAGGCCAAAATCAACAGCTGGCTGTGCGAGAACCACCTGGGGGACAGACCGGAATCACCTGCCAGCCATGGCGGAACCACCTCTCAGACGTACCAGAACCACGTGCCGGACAATCTGGAAACACGTACTGGACAGACTGGAACCACCTGCCGGCCACGCCTGAACCACCTGCCGAGCACGACGGAACCACCTGCCGGACACGCCAAAATCACCTGCGGGCTACTCCACAACCACTCGGAGGACTCTCTGGGATGACCTGCCGGGCATGCTGGAACCACCTCTCAGACGCGCCAGAACCATGTGGCAGAGAGTCCGGAATCACCTGTTGGGCATGTGGAACCACCTCTGAGACGTACCAGAACCACGTGCCGGACACGCCAAAATCACCTGCCGGCTACGCCAGAACCACTTGGCGGACACTCCGGAATCACCTGCCGGGCATGCCAGCACAACCTCTCAGAAGTGCCAGAAGCACGTGCCGGACAGGCCGGAACCATCTCCCGGACAGACTGGAACCACAGGAAACACTCGCCGGAACCACCTGCTTGACTCACCGGTCCCACCTGCAGGACACACCAAAATCACCTGCCCGCTACACCAGAACCACTCGGGGCACAAGCCGGAATCACGTGAAGGGCATGCCGGCACAACCTCACAGACGTGCCAGAACCTCCTGCCGGACACCTCAGAACCACCTGCCAGACAGACTGCAACCACCTGCCGGACACGCGGGAACCACCGGCTCGACCCGCCGGAACCACTGCCACACATGCAAAATCACCTGCCGGCTACACCAGAACCACTTGGCAAACACTCCGGAATCACCTGCCGGGCATGCCGGAACCACGTGCCAATGACACCAGAAGCACCTGCCGAGCATGCCGGAACCACCTGCTCGACTCGCCAGAACCACCTGCCAGTCATGCAAAAATCACCTGCCGGCTTCGCCACAACCAGTTGGTGAACACTTCCCCATCACCTGCCGGGCTTGCTGGAACCACCTGCCGGTCATGTCAAAATCACCTGCCAACTACGCCAGAACCACTTGTCGACACTGCGGAAACACCTGTCGGGCCGGCCAGAACTACATCTCAGACGTGCCAGAACCTTGTGCGTGTGATGCCGGAACCACACCCCGAACAGACGGAGACCACCTGCCAGACCCGCCTGAACCACCTGCCGAGCACGCCGGAGCCACCTGTTCGACTCACCGGAAGCACCTGCCAGACAGGCCAAAATCAACAGCTGGCTATGCGAGAACCATCTGGCGGACAGTCCGGAATCACCTGCCGGGCATGCAGGAACCACCTCTCAGATGTAACGGAACCACGAGCCGGACACGCTGGAACCACGTCCTGGACAGACTGGAACCACCTGCCGAGCACTCCGGAACCACCTGCTCGACTCGCACGACCCACGTGCTGGACACGCCAAAATGAACTTTCGGCTACACCAGAACCACTTACCCGACACTCCAGAATCACCTGCCTGGCATGCCAGAACCACCTCTCACACGTTCCAGAAGCACGTGCCGGACATGCCGGAACGACCTATCGGACAGAACGGAACCACCTGCCAGACACGCCGGAACCACCTGCTGAACACGCCACAGCCACCTGCTCGACTCGCCGGATCCACCGTCCGGACAGGCCAATAACAACTGCTGGCTATGCCAGAACCACCTGGGGGACAGTCCGGAATCACCTGCCAGCCATGGCGAAACCACCTCTCAGACGTACAAGAACCACGTGCCGGACAAGCTGGAAACACTTACTGGACAGACTGGAACCAACTGCCGGCCACGCCTGAACCACCTGCCGAGCACGATGGAACCACCTGCCGGACACGCCAAAATCACCTGCGGGGTACACCAGAACCACTTGGAGAACTCTCCGGGATGACCTGCCGGGCATGCTGGAACCACCTCTCAGACGTACCAGAAGCACGTGGCGGACACCCCAGCACCACCTGCCGGACAGACCGCAACCACCTGCCGGACACGCCGGAACCACCGGCTCGACCCGCCGGAACCACCGCCGGACATGCAAAATCACCTGCCGGCTACGCCAGAACCACTTGGCGAACACTGCGGAATCAACTGCCGGGCATGCCGGAACCACCTCTCAGACATGCCAGAACCACGTGCCAATGACCCCGGAAGCACCTGCCGAGCACGCCGGAACCACCTGCTCGACTCGCCAGAACCACCTGCCGGACACGCCAAAATCACCTGGCGGCTACGCCACAGCCACTCGGCAGACACTCCGGTATCAGCTGCCGGGCATGCCAGAACCACCTCTCAGAGGTGCCGGAACCACATGCCGGAGAGACTGGAAGCAACTGCCGAACTCGCCGGAAACACCTGCTGGACATGCCGGAACCACCTGCCTGACAGTCCAAAATCATATGCCGGCTATGCCAAAACCACTTGGTGGACACTCCAGAATCACCTGGAGGGCATGCCGGAACCACGTCATGGACAGACTGCAAACACCTGCCGGACACGCCAGAACCACCTTCTCGACTCGCCAGAACCACCTGCCGGACACGCCAAAATCACCTGCCGGCTACGCCACAACCAGTTGGTGAACACTTCGGAATCACCTGCCGCGCTTGCCGGAACCACCTGCCGGTCACGCCAAAATCACCTGCCGGCTACGCCAGAACCACTCGGCAGAGACTCCGGAACCACCTCCAGGACAGACCGGAATCACCTGCCGGACACGCCGGAACCACCTGCTCGACTCGCCAGAACCACCTGCCGGACACGCCAAAATCACCTGCCGGCTACGCCAGAACCACTCGGCAGAGACTCCGGAACCACCTCCAGGACAGACCGGAATCACCTGCCGGACACGCCGCGACCATCTGCTTCACTCGCCAGAACCACCTGCCGCACACGCCAAAATCACCAGCCGGCTACTCCACAACCACTTGTCGGACACTCCAGAATCACCTGCCGGGCATGTTGGAACCACCTCTCAGAGGTGCCACAACAACATGCTGGAGACTGCGGAAGCACCTGCTGAGAAGGCCAGAAGTTCCTGATCCACTCCACAGAACCACCTGCTGGACACGCCAAAATCACCTGCCGGCTACGCCACAACCAGTTGGTGAACACTTCGGCATCCACTGCCGGGCTTGCTGGAAGCACCTGCCGGTCACGCCAATATCACCTGCCAGGTACGCCAGAACCGCTTGGCGGACACTCCGGAAACACCTGTCGGGCCTGCCAGAACCACATCTCAGACGTGCCAGAACCATGTGCCCGAGATGCCGGAACCACACCCCGAACAGACTGAAACCACCTGCCAGACCCGCCTGAACCACCTGCCAAGCACACTGGAACCACCTGCTCGACTCGCCGGAACCACCTACCTGACACGCAAAAACCACCGGCCGGGTATGCCAGAACCACTTGGTGGTCACTCCGGAATCATCTGCCAGACATGCCAGAAGCAGCTCTCAGACACACCAGAACAACCTGCCGGAGACACCAGAAGCACCTGCTGAGCATGCCTGAGCCACCTGCTCGACTCGCAAGAAACACCTGCCAGACGTGCCAAAATCACCTGCCTGCTACACCAGAAGCACTTGGCAGACAAGCCGGAATCACGTGAAGGGCATGCCGTCACAATCTCTCAGACGTGCCAGAACCTCGTGCCGGACACCGCAGAACACCCTGCCGGACAGACCGCAACCACCTGCCGGACACGCCGGAACCACAGGCGCGACTCGCCGGAACCACCCCCGGACATGCAAAATCACCTGCTGGCTACGCCAGAAACACTTGGCGAACACACCGGAATCACCTGCCGGGCATGTCGGAAGCACCTCTCAGACATGTCAGAACCACGTGCCAAGGACACCGGAAGCACCTGCCGAGCACGCCGGAACCACCTGCTCGACTCGCCAGAACCACCTGCCGCACACGCCAAAATCACCTGCCAGGTATGCCAGAACCACTTTGTGGACACTCCGAAATCATCTGCCGGACATGCCAGAACCAGCTCTCAGACACACCAGAACCACATGCCGGACACGCCTGAAGCACCTGCTGAGCATGCCTGATCCACCTGCTCGACTCGCAAGAAACACCTGCCGGACACGCCAAAATCACCTGACGAGTACGCCAGAACCACTTGGCGGACACTCCGGAATCACAGGTCGGGCATGCCGGAACCACCTCTCAGACTTGCCAGAACCATGTTCCGGACACGCCGGTACCACCTGCCGAGTATGCCGGAACCACCTGATCCACTCCCGAGGACCACCTGCTGGACATGCCAAAATCACCTGCTGGCTACGCCAGAACCACTCGGCAGACACTCCGGAATAACCTGCCTGGCATGCCGGAACCACCTCTTAGACATGCCAGAATGATGTGTCGGACACGCCGGAAACACCTACCGGACAGACCGGAACCACCTGCCAGACATCCCGGAACCACTTGCCGAGCACGCAGGAGCCGCCTGCTCGATAGGCCGGAACCACCTGCCAGACAGGCCAAAATCAACAGCTGGCTATGCTAGAACCACCTGGCGGACAGTCCAAAATCACCTGCCTGGCATGCAGGAACCACCTCTCAGACGTAACAGAACCACGTTCCGGACACGCTGGAACCACATCCTGGACAGACTGGAACCACCTGCCGAGCTCACCGGAACCACCTGCTCGACTGGCAGGACAATCGTGCCGGACACGCCAAAAGGAACTGCCGGCTGCACCAGAACCACTTAACCGACACTCCAGAATCACCTGCCCGGCATGCCAGAACCACCTCTCAGACGTGCCAGAAGCATGTGCCGGACATGCCGGTACGACCTACGGGACAGACCGGAACCACCTGCCTGACATGCCGGAACCACCTGCCGAGCACGCCAGAGCCACCTGCTCCCCTTGCCGGAACCACCTGCCAGACAGGCCAAAATCAACAGCTGTCTGTGCGAGAACCACCTGGGGGACAGTCCGGAATCACCTGCCAGCCATGGCGGAACCACCTCTCAGACGTACCAGAACCACGTGCCGGACAATCTGGAAACACGTACTGGACAGACTGGAACCACCTGCCGGCCACGCCTGAACCACCTGCCGAGCACGACGGAACCACCTGCCGGACACGCCAAAATCACCTGCGGGCTACTCCACAACCACTCGGAGGACTCTCTGGGATGACCTGCCGGGCATGCTGGAACCACCTCTCAGACGTGCCAGAACCATGTGGCAGAGAGTCCGGAATCACCTGTTGGGCATGTGGAACCACCTCTCAGACGTACCAGAAGCACGTGGCGGACACCCCAGCACCACCTGCCGGACAGACCGCAACCACCTGCCGGACACGCCGGAACCACCGGCTCGACCCGCCGGAAACACCGCCGGACATGCAAAATCACCTGCCGGCTACGCCAGAACCACTTGGCGAACACTGCGGAATCACCTGCCGGACATGCCGGAAACACCTCTCAGACATGCCAGAACCACGTGCCAATGACCCCGGAAGCACCTGCCGAGCACGCCGGAACCACCTGCTCGACTCGCCAGAACCACCTGCCGGACACGCCAAAATCACCTGCCGGCCACGCCACAACCACTCGGCAGACACTCCGGTATCAGCTGCCGGGCATGCCGGAACCACCTCTCAGAGGTGCCGGAACCACATGCTGGAGAGACTGGAAGCAACTGCCGAACTCGCCGGAAACACCTGCTGGACATGCCGGAACCACCTGCCTGACAGTCCAAAATCATATGCCGGCTATGCCAAAACCACTTGGTGGACACTCCAGAATCACCTGGAGGGCATGCCGGAACCACGTCATGGACAGACTGCAAACACCTGCCGGACACGCCAGAACCACCTTCTCGACTCGCCAGAACCACCTGCCAGACACGCCAAAATCACCTGCCGGCTACGCCACAACCAGTTGGTGAACACTTCGGAATCACCTGCCGCGCTTGCCGGAACCACCTGCCGGTCACGCCAAAATCACCTGCCGGCTAAGACAGAACCACTCGGCAGAGACTCCGGAACCACCTCCAGGACAGACCGGAATCACCTGCCGGACACGCCGGGACCATCTGCTTGATTCGATAGAACCACCTGCCGGACACGCCAAAATCACCAGCCGGCTACTCCACAACCACTTGTCGGACACTCCAGAATCACCTGCCGGGCATGTTGGAACCACCTCTCAGAGGTGCCACAACAACATGCTGGAGACTGCGGAAGCACCTGCTGAGAAGGCCGGAAGTTCCTGATCCACTCCACAGAACCACCTGCTGGACACGCCAAAATCAACTGCCGGCTACGCCACAACCAGTTGGTGAACACTTCGGAATCAACTGCCGGGCTTGCTGGAAGCACCTGCCGGTCACGCCAATATCACCTGCCAGCTACGCCAGAACCGCTTGGCGGACACTCCGGAAACACCTGTCGGGCCTGCCAGAACCACATCTCAGACGTGCCAGAACCATGTGCCCGAGATGCCGGAACCACACCCCGAACAGACTGAAACCACCTGCCAGACCCGCCTGAACCACCTGCCGAGCACACTGGAACCACCTGCTCGACTCGCCGGAACCACCTACCTGACACGCAAAAACCACCGGCCGGGTATGCCAGAACCACTTGGTGGTCACTCCGGAATCATCTGCCAGACATGCCAGAAGCAGCTCTCAGACACACCAGAACAACCTGCCGGAGACGCCAGAAGCACCTGCTGAGCATGCCTGAGCCACCTGCTCGACTCGCAAGAAACACCTGAAAGACGTGCCAAAATCACCTGCCTGCTACACCAGAAGCACTTGGCAGACAAGCCGGAATCACGTGAAGGGCATGCCGTCACAATCTCTCAGACGTGCCAGAACCTCGTGCCGGACACCCCAGAACACCCTGCCGGACAGACCGGAACCACCTGCCGGACACGCCGGAACCACCGGCGCGACTCGCCGGAACCACCCCCGGACATGCAAAATCACCTGCCGGCTACGCCAGAAACACTTGGCGAACACACCGGAATCACCTGCCGGGCATGTCGGAAGCACCTCTCAGACATGTCTGAACCACGTGCCAAGGACACCGGAAGCACCTGCCGAGCACGCCGGAACCACATGCTCGACTCGCCAGAACCACGTGCCGCACACGCCAAAATCACCTGCCAGGTATGCCAGAACCACTTTGTGGACACTCCGAAATCATCTGCCGGACATGCCAGAACCAGCTCTCAGACACACCAGAACCACATGCCGGACACGCCGGAAGCACCTGCTGAGCATGCCTGATCCACCTGCTCGACTCGCAAGAAACACCTGCCGGACACGCCAAAATCACCTGACGAGTACGCCAGAACCACTTGGCGGACACTCCGGAATCACAGGTCGGGCATGCCGGAACCACCTCTCAGACTTGCCAGAACCATGTTCCGGACATGCCGGTACCACCTGCCGAGTATGCCGGAACCACCTGATCCACTCCCGAGGACCACCTGCTGGACATGCCAAAATCAGCTGCTGGCTACGCCAGAACCACTCGGCAGACACTCCGGAATAACCTGCCGGGCATGCCGGAACCACCTCTTAGACATGCCAGAATGATGTGTCGGACACGCCGGAAACACCTACCGGACATCCCGGAACCACTTGCCGAGCACGCAGGAGCCGCCTGCTCGATAGGCCGGAACCACCTGCCAGACAGGCCAAAATCAACAGCTGGCTATGCTAGAACCACCTGGCGGACAGTCCAAAATCACCTGCCTGGCATGCAGGAACCACCTCTCAGACGTAACAGAACCACGTTCCGGACACGCTGGAACCACATCCTGGACAGACTGGAACCACCTGCCGAGCTCACCGGAACCACCTGCTCGACTGGCAGGACAATCGTGCCGGACACGCCAAAAGGAACTGCCGGCTACACCAGAACCACTTAACCGACACTCCAGAATCACCTGCCCGGCATGCCAGAATCACCTCTCAGACGTGCTAGAAGCATGTGCCGGACATGCCGGAACGACCTACGGGACAGACCGGAACCACCTGCCTGACATGCCGGAACCACCTGCCGAGCACGCCAGAGCCACCTGCTCCCCTTGCCGGAACCACCTGCCAGACAGGCCAAAATCAACAGCTGTCTGTGCGAGAACCACCTGGGGGACAGTCCGGAATCACCTGCCAGCCATGGCGGAACCACCTCTCAGACGTACCAGAACCACGTGCCGGACAATCTGGAAACACGTACTGGACAGACTGGAACCACCTGCCGGCCACGCCTGAACCACCTGCCGAGCACGACGGAACCACCTGCCGGACACGCCAAAATCACCTGCGGGCTACTCCACAACCACTCGGAGGACTCTCTGGGATGACCTGCCGGGCATGCTGGAACCACCTCTCAGACGCGCCAGAACCATGTGGCAGAGAGTCCGGAATCACCTGTAGGGCATGTGGAACCACCTCTGAGACGTACCAGAACCACCTGCCGGACACGCCAAAATCACCTGCCGGCTACGCCAGAACCACTTGGCGGACACTCCGGAATCACCTGCCGGGCATGCCAGCACAACCTCTCAGAAGTGCCAGAAGCACGTGCCGGACAGGCCGGAACCATCTCCCGGACAGACTGGAACCACAGGAAACACTCGCCGGAACCACCTGCTTGACTCACCGGTCCCACCTGCAGGACACACCAAAATCACCTGCCCGCTACACCAGAACCACTTGGGGCACAAGCCGGAATCACGTGAAGGGCATGCCGGCACAACCTCACAGACGTGCCAGAACCTCCTGCCGGACACCTCAGAACCACCTGCCAGACAGACTGCAACCACCTGCCGGACACGCGGGAACCACCGGCTCGACCCGCCGGAACCACTGCCAGACATGCAAAATCACCTGCCGGCTACACCAGAACCACTTGGCAAACACTCCGGAATCACCTGCCGGGCATGCCGGAACCACGTGCCAATGACACCAGAAGCACCTGCCGAGCATGCCGGAACCACCTGCTCGACTCGCCAGAACCACCTGCCAGTCATGCAAAAATCACCTGCCGGCTTCGCCACAACCAGTTGGTGAACACTTCCCCATCACCTGCCGGGCTTGCTGGAACCACCTGGCGGTCATGTCAAAATCACCTGCCAGCTACGCCAGAACCACTTGTCGACACTGCGGAAACACCTGTCGGGCCGGCCAGAACTACATCTCAGACGTGCCAGAACCTTGTGCGTGTGATGCCGGAACCACACCCCGAACAGACGGAGACCACCTGCCAGACCCGCCTGAACCACCTGCCGAGCACGCCGGAGCCACCTGTTCGACTCACTGGAAGCACCTGCCAGACAGGCCAAAATCAACAGCTGGCTATGCGAGAACCATCTGGCGGACAGTCCGGAATCACCTGCCGGGCATGCAGGAACCACCTCTCAGATGTAACGGAACCACGAGCCGGACACGCTGGAACCACGTCCTGGACAGACTGGAACCACCTGCCGAGCACTCCGGAACCACCTGCTCGACTCGCACGACCCACGTGCTGGACACGCCAAAATGAACTTTCGGCTAAACCAGAACCACTTACCCGACACTCCAGAATCACCTGCCTGGCATGCCAGAACCACCTCCCACACGTTCCAGAAGCACATGCCGGACATGCCGGAACGACCTATCGGACAGAACGGAACCACCTGCCAGACACGCCGGAACCACCTGCTGAACACGCCACAGCCACCTGCTCGACTCGCCGGATCCACCGTCCGGACAGGCCAATATCAACTGCTGGCTATGCCAGAACCACCTGGGGTACAGTCCGGAATCACCTGCCAGCCATGGCGAAACCACCTCTCACACGTACAAGAACCACGTGCCGGACAAGCTGGAAACACTTACTGGACAGGCTGGAACCACCTGCCGGCCACGCCTGAACCACCTGCCAAGCACGATGGAACCACCTGCCGGACACGCCAAAATCACCTGCGGGGTACACCAGAACCACTTGGAGAACTCTCCGGGATGACCTGCCGGGCATGCTGGAACCACCTCTCAGACGTACCAGAAGCACGTGGCGGACACCCCAGCACCACCTGCCGGACAGACCGCAACCACCTGCCGGACACGCCGGAACCACCGGCTCGACCTGCCGGAACCACCGGCGGACATGCAAAATCACCTGCCGGCTATGCCAGAACCACTTGGCGAACATTGCGGAATCACCTGCCGGGCATGCCGGAACCACCTCTCAGACATGCCAGAACCACGTGCCAATGACCCCGGAAGCACCTGCCGAGCACGCCGGAACCACCTGCTCGACTCGCCAGAACCACCTGCCGGACACGCCAAAATCACCTGCCAGCTACGCCACAACCACTCGGCAGACACTCCGGTATCAGCTGCCGGGCATGCCGGAACCACCTGTCAGAGGTGCCGGAACCACATGCCGGAGAGACTGGAAGCAACTGCCGAACTCGCCGGAAACACTTGCTGGACATGCCGGAACCACCTGCCTGACAGTCCAAAATCATATGCCGGCTATGCCAAAACCACTTGGTGGACACTCCAGAATCACCTGGAGGGCATGCCGGAACCACGTCATGGACAGACTGCAAACACCTGCCGGACACGCCAGAACCACCTTCTCGACTCGCCAGAACCACCTGCCGGACACGCCAAAATCACCTGCCGGCTACGCCACAACCAGTTGGTGAACACTTCGGAATCACCTGCCGCGCTTGCCGGAACCACCTGCCGGTCACGCCAAAATCACCTGCCGGCTAAGACAGAACCACTCGGCAGAGACTCCGGAACCATCTCCAGGACAGACCGGAATCACCTGCCGGACACGCCGGAACCACCTGCTCGACTCGCCAGAACCACCTGCCAGACACGCCAAAATCACCTGCCGGCTACGCCAGAACCACTCGGCAGAGACTCCGGAACCACCTCCAGGACAGACCGGAATCACCTGCCGGACACGCCGGGACCATCTGCTTGACTCGCCAGAACCACCTGCCGGACACGCCAAAATCACCAGCCGGCTACTCCACAACCACTTGTCGGACACTCCAGAATCACCTGCCGGGCATGTTGGAACCACCTCTCAGAGGTGCCACAACAACATGCTGGAGACTGCGGAAGCACCTGCTGAGAAGGCCGGAAGTTCCTGATCCACTCCACAGAACCACCTGCTGGACACGCCAAAATCAACTGCCGGCTACGCCACAACCAGTTGGTGAACACTTCGGAATCAACTGCCGGGCTTGCTGGAAGCACCTGCCGGTCACGCCAATATCACCTGCCAGCTACGCCAGAACCGCTTGGCGGACACTCCGGAAACACCTGTCGGGCCTGCCAGAACCACATCTCAGACGTGCCAGAACCATGTGCCCGAGATGCCGGAACCACACCCCGAACAGACTGAAACCACCTGCCAGACCCGCCTGAACCACCTGCCGAGCACACTGGAACCACCTGCTCGACTCGCCGGAACCACCTACCTGACACGCAAAAACCACCGGCCGGGTATGCCAGAACCACTTGGTGGTCACTCCGGAATCATCTGCCAGACATGCCAGAAGCAGCTCTCAGACACACCAGAACAACCTGCCGGAGACGCCAGAAGCACCTGCTGAGCATGCCTGAGCCACCTGCTCGACTCGCAAGAAACAGCTGCCAGACGTGCCAAAATCACCTGCCTGCTACACCAGAAGCACTTGGCAGACAAGCCGGAATCACGTGAAGGGCATGCGGTCACAATCTCTAGACGTGCCAGAACCTCATGCCGGACACTCCAGAACACCCTGCCGGACAGACCGGAACCACCTGCCGGACACGCCGGAACCACCGGCGCGACTCGCCGGAACCACCCCCGGACATGCAAAATCACCTGCCGGCTACGCCAGAAACACTTGGCGAACACACCGGAATCACCTGCCGGGCATGTCGGAAGCACCTCTCAGACATGTCAGAACCACGTGCCAAGGACACCGGAAGCACCTGCCGAGCACGCCGGAACCACCTGCTCCACTCGCCAGAACCACCTTCCGCACACGCCAAAATCACCTGCCAGGTATGCCAGAACCACTTTGTGGACACTCCGAAATCATCTGCCGGACATGCCAGAACCAGCTCTCAGACACACCAGAACCACATGCCGGACACGCCGGAAGCACCTGCTGAGCATGCCTGAGCCACCTGCTCGACTCGCAAGAAACACCTGCCGGACACGCCAAAATCACCTGCCGAGTACGCCAGAACCACTTGGCGGACACTCCGGAATCACAGGTCGGGCATGCCGGAACCACCTCTCAGACTTGCCAGAACCATGTTCCGGACACGCCGGTACCACCTGCCGAGTATGCCGGAACCACCTGATCCACTCCCGAGGACCACCTGCTGGACATGCCAAAATCACCTGCTGGCTACGCCAGAACCACTCGGCAGACACTCCGGAATAACCTGCCGGGCATGCCGGAACCACCTCTTAGACATGCCAGAATGATGTGTCGGACACGCCGGAAACACCTACCGGACATCCCGGAACCACTTGCCGAGCACGCAGGAGCCGCCTGCTCGATAGGCCGGAACCACCTGCCAGACAGGCCAAAATCAACAGCTGGCTATGCTAGAACCACCTGGCTGACAGTCCAAAATCACCTGCCTGGCATGCAGGAACCACCTCTCAGACGTAACAGAACCACGTTCCGGACACGCTGGAACCACATCCTGGACAGACTGGAACCACCTGCCGAGCTCACCGGAACCACCTGCTCGACTGGCAGGACAATCGTGCCGGACACGCCAAAAGGAACTGCCGGCTACACCAGAACCACTTAACCGACACTCCAGAATCACCTGCCCGGCATGCCAGAACCACCTCTCAGACGTGCCAGAAGCATGTGCCGGACATGCCGGAACGACCTACGGGACAGACCGGAACCACCTGCCTGACATGCCGGAACCACCTGCCGAGCACGCCAGAGCCACCTGCTCCCCTTGCCGGAACCACCTGCCAGACAGGCCAAAATCAACAGCTGTCTGTGCGAGAACCACCTGGGGGACAGTCCGGAATCACCTGCCAGCCATGGCGGAACCACCTCTCAGACGTACCAGAACCACGTGCCGGACAATCTGGAAACACGTACTGGACAGACTGGAACCACCTGCCGGCCACGCCTGAACCACCTGCCGAGCACGACGGAACCACCTGCCGGACACGCCAAAATCACCTGCGGGCTACTCCACAACCACTTGGAGGACTCTCTGGGATGACCTGCCGGGCATGCTGGAAACACCTCTCAGACGCGCCAGAACCATGTGGCAGAGAGTCCGGAATCACCTGTTGGGCATGTGGAACCACCTCTGAGACGTACCAGAACCACCTGCCGGACACGCCAAAATCACCTGCCGGCTACGCCAGAACCACTTGGCGGACACTCCGGAATCACCTGCCGGGCATGCCAGCACAACCTCTCAGAAGTGCCAGAAGCACGTGCCGGACAGGCCGGAACCATCTCCCGGACAGAATGGAACCACAGGAAACACTCGCCGGAACCACCTGCTTGACTCACCGGTCCCACCTGCAGGACACACCAAAATCACCTGCCCGCTACACCAGAACCACTTGGGGCACAAGCCGGAATCACGTGAAGGGCATGCCGGCACAACCTCACAGACGTGCCAGAACCTCCAGCCGGACACCTCAGAACCACCTGCCAGACAGACTGCAACCACCTGCCGGACACGCGGGAACCACCGGCTCGACCCGCCGGAACCACTGCCAGACATGCAAAATCACCTGCCGGCTACACCAGAACCACTTGGCAAACACTCCGGAATCACCTGCCGGGCATGCCGGAACCACGTGCCAATGACACCAGAAGCACCTGCCGAGCATGCCGGAACCACCTGCTCGACTCGCCAGAACCACCTGCCAGTCATGCAAAAATCACCTGCCGGCTTCGCCACAACCAGTTGGTGAACACTTCCCCATCACCTGCCGGGCTTGCTGGAACCACCTGGCGGTCATGTCAAAATCACCTGCCAGCTACGCCAGAACCACTTGTCGACACTGCGGAAACACCTGTCGGGCCGGCCAGAACTACATCTCAGACGTGCCAGAACCTTGTGCGTGTGATGCCGGAACCACACCCCGAACAGACGGAGACCACCTGCCAGACCCGCCTGAACCACCTGCCGAGCACGCCGGAGCCACCTGTTCGACTCACCGGAAGCACCTGCCAGACAGGCCAAAATCAACAGCTGGCTATGCGAGAACCATCTGGCGGACAGTCCGGAATCACCTGCCGGGCATGCAGGAACCACCTCTCAGATGTAACGGAACCACGAGCCGGACACGCTGGAACCACGTCCTGGACAGACTGGAACCACCTGCCGAGCACTCCGGAACCACCTGCTCGACTCGCACGACCCACGTGCTGGACACGCCAAAATGAACTTTCGGCTACACCAGAACCACTTACCCGACACTCCAGAATCACCTGCCTGGCATGCCAGAACCACCTCTCACACGTTCCAGAAGCACGTGCCGGACATGCCGGAACGACCTATCGGACAGAACGGAACCACCTGCCAGACACGCCGGAACCACCTGCTGAACACGCCACAGCCACCTGCTCGACTCGCCGGATCCACCGTCCGGACAGGCCAATATCAACTGCTGGCTATGCCAGAACCACCTGGGGGACAGTCCGGAATCACCTGCCAGCCATGGCGGAACCACCTCTCAGACGTACAAGAACCACGTGCCGGACAAGCTGGAAACACTTACTGGACAGACTGGAACCACCTGCCGGACACGCCAAAATCACCTGCGGGGTACACCAGAACCACTTGGAGAACTCTCCGGGATGACCTGCCGGGCATGCTGGAACCACCTCTCAGACGTACCTGAAGCACGTGGCGGACACCCCAGCACCACCTGCCGGACAGACAGCAACCACCTGCCGGACACGCCGGAACCACCGGCTCGAACCGCCGGAACCACCGCCGGACATGCAAAATCACCTGCCGGCTACCCCAGAAGCACTTGGCGAACACTCAGGAATCACCTGCCGGGCATGCCGGAACCACCTCTCAGACATGCCAGAACCACGTGCCAATGACCCCGGAAGCACGTGCCGAGCACGTCGGAACCACCTGCTCGACTCGCCAGAACCACCTGCCGGACAAGCCAAAATCACCTGCCGGCTACGCCACAACCACTCGGCAGGCACTCCGGTATCAGCTGCCGGGCATGCCGGAACCACCTGTCAGAGGTGCCGGAACCACATGCCGGAGAGACTGGAAGCAACTGCCGATCTCGCCGGAAACACCTGTTGGACATGCCGGAACCACCTGCCTGACAGTCCAAAATCATATGCCGGCTATGCCAAAACCACTTGGTGGACACTCCAGAATCACCTGGAGGGCATGCCGGAACCACGTCATGGACAGACTGCAAACACCTGCCGGACACGCCAGAACCACCTTCTCGACTCGCCAGAACCACCTGCCGGACACGCCAAAATCACCTGCCGGCTACGCCAGAACCACTCGGCAGAGACTCCGGAACCACGTCCAGGACAGACCGGAATCACCTGCCGGACACGCCGGGACCATCTGCTTGACTCGCCAGAACCACCTGCCGGACACGCCAAAATCACCAGCCGGCTACTCCACAACCACTTGTCGGACACTCCAGAATCACCTGCCGGGCATGTTGGAACCACCTCTCAGAGGTGCCACAACAACATGCTGGAGACTGCGGAAGCACCTGCTGAGAAGGCCGGAAGTTCCTGATCCACTCCACAGAACCACCTGCTGGACACGCCAAAATCACCTGCCGGCTACGCCACAACCAGTTGGTGAACACTTCGGAATCAACTGCCGGGCTTGCTGGAAGCACCTGCCGGTCACGCCAATATCACCTGCCAGCTACGCCAGAACCGCTTGGCGGACACTCCGGAAACACCTGTCGCTCCTGCCAGAACCACATCTCAGACGTGCCAGAACCATGTGCCCGAGATGCCGGAACCACACCCCGAACAGACTGAAACCACCTGCCAGACCCGCCTGAACCACCTGCCGAGCACACTGGAACCACCTGCTCGACTCGCCGGAACCACCTACCTGACACGCAAAAACCACCGGCCGGGTATGCCAGAACCACTTGGTGGTCACTCCGGAATCATCTGCCAGACATGCCAGAAGCAGCTCTCAGACACACCAGAACAACCTGCCAGAGACGCCAGAAGCACCTGCTGAGCATGCCTGAGCCACCTGCTCGACTCGCAAGAAACACCTGCCAGACGTGCCAAAATCACCTGCCTGCTACAACAGAAGCACTTGGCAGACAAGCCTGAATCACGTGAAGGGCATGCCGTCACAATCTCTCAGACGTGCCAGAACCTCGTGCCGGACACGCCAGAACACCCTGCCGGACACACCGGAACCACCTGCCGGACACGCCGGAACCACCGGCGTGACTCGCCGGAACCACCCCCGGACATGCAAAATCACCTGCCGGCTACGCCAGAAACACTTGGTGAACACACCGGAATCACCTGCCGGGCATGTTGGAAGCACCTCTCAGACATGTCAGAACCACGTGCCAAGGACACCGGAAGCACCTGCCGAGCACGCCGGAACCACCTGCTCGACTCGCCAGAACCACCTGCCGCACACGCCAAAATCACCTGCCAGGTATGCCAGAACCACCTTGTGGACACTCCGAAATCATCTGCCGGACATGCCAGAACCAGCTCTCAGACACACCAGAACCACATGCCGGACACGCCGGAAGCACCTGCTGAGCATGCCTGAGCCACCTGCTCGACTCGCAAGAAACACCTGCCGGACACGCCAAAATCACCTGCCGAGTACGCCAGAACCACTTGGCGGACACTCCGGAATCACAGGTCGGGCATGCCGGAACCACCTCTCAGACTTGCCAGAACCATGTTCCGGACACGCCGGTACCACCTGCCGAGTATGCCGGAACCACCTGATCCACACCCGAGGACCACCTGCTGCACATGCCAAAATCACCTGCTGGCTACGCCAGAACCACTCGGCAGACACTCCGGAATAACCTGCCGGGCATGCCGGAACCACCTCTTAGACATGCCAGAAGGACGTGTCGGATACGCCGGAAACACCTACCGGACAGACCGGAACCACCTGCCAGACATCCCGGAACCACTTGCCGAGCACGCAGGAGCCGCCTGCTCGATAGGCCGGAACCACCTGCCAGACAGGCCAAACTCAACAGCTGGCTATGCTAGAACCACCTGGCGGACAGTCCAAAATCACCTGCCTGGCATGCAGGAACCACCTCTCAGACGTAACAGAACCACGTTCCGGACACGCTGGAACCACATCCTGGACAGACTGGAACCACCTGCCGAGCTCACCGGAACCACCTGCTCGACTGGCAGGACAATCGTGCCGGACACGCCAAAAGGAACTGCCGGCTACACCAGAACCACTTAACCGACACTCCAGAATCACCTGCCCGGCATGCCAGAACCACCTCTCAGACGTGCCAGAAGCATGTGCCGGACATGCCGGAACGACCTACGGGACAGACCGGAACCACCTGCCTGACATGCCGGAACCACCTGCCGAGCACGCCAGAGCCACCTGCTCCCCTTGCCGGAACCACCTGCCAGACAGGCCAAAATCAACAGCTGGCTGTGCGAGAACCACCTGGGGGACAGTCCGGAATCACCTGCCAGCCATGGCGGAACCACCTCTCAGACGTACCAGAACCACGTGCCGGACAATCTGGAAACACGTACTGGACAGACTGGAACCACCTGCCGGCCACGCCTGAACCACCTGCCGAGCACGACGGAACCACCTGCCGGACACGCCAAAATCACCTGCGGGCTACTCCACAACCACTCGGAGGACTCTCTGGGATGACCTGCCGGGCATGCTGGAACCACCTCTCAGACGCGCCAGAACCATGTGGCAGAGAGTCCGGAATCACCTGTTGGGCATGTGGAACCACCTCTGAGACGTACCAGAACCACCTGCCGGACACGCCAAAATCACCTGCCGGCTACGCCAGAACCACTTGGCGGACACTCCGGAATCACCTGCCGGGCATGCCAGCACAACCTCTCAGAAGTGCCAGAAGCACGTGCCGGACAGGCCGGAACCATCTCCCGGACAGACTGGAACCACAGGAAACACTCGCCGGAACCACCTGCTTGACTCACCGGTCCCACCTGCAGGACACACCAAAATCACCTGCCCGCTACACCAGAACCACTTGGGGCACAAGCCGGAATCACGTGAAGGGCATGCCGGCACAACCTCACAGACGTGCCAGAACCTCCTGCCGGACACCTCAGAACCACCTGCCAGACAGACTGCAACCACCTGCCGGACACGCGGGAACCACCGGCTCGACCCGCCGGAACCACTGCCAGACATGCAAAATCACCTGCCGGCTACACCAGAACCACTTGGCAAACACTCCGGAATCACCTGCCGGGCATGCCGGAACCACGTGCCAATGACACCAGAAGCACCTGCCGAGCATGCCGGAACCACCTGCTCGACTCGCCAGAACCACCTGCCAGTCATGCAAAAATCACCTGCCGGCTTCGCCACAACCAGTTGGTGAACACTTCCCCATCACCTGCCGGGCTTGCTGGAACCACCTGGCGGTCATGTCAAAATCACCTGCCAACTACGCCAGAACCACTTGTCGACACTGCGGAAACACCTGTCGGGCCGGCCAGAACTATATCTCAGACGTGCCAGAACCTTGTGCGTGTGATGCCGGAACCACACCCCGAACAGACGGAGACCACCTGCCAGACCCGCCTGAACCACCTGCCGAGCACGCCGGAGCCACCTGTTCGACTCACCGGAAGCACCTGCCAGACAGGCCAAAATCAACAGCTGGCTATGCGAGAACCATCTGGCAGACAGTCCGGAATCACCTGCCGGGCATGCAGGAACCACCTCTCAGATGTAACGGAACCACGAGCCGGACACGCTGGAACCACGTCCTGGACAGACTGGAACCACCTGCCGAGCACTCCGGAACCACCTGCTCGACTCGCACGAACCACGTGCTGGACACGCCAAAATGAACTTTCGGCTACACCAGAACCACTTACCCGACACTCCAGAATCACCTGCCTGGCATGCCAGAACCACCTCTCACACGTTCCAGAAGCACGTGCCGGACATGCCGGAACGACCGATCGGACAGAACGGAACCACCTGCCAGACACGCCGGAACCACCTGCTGAACACGCCACAGCCACCTGCTCGACTCGCCGGATCCACCGTCCGGACAGGCCAATATCAACTGCTGACTATGCCAGAACCACCTGGGGGACAGTCCGGAATCACCTGCCAGCCATGGCGAAACCACCTCTCAGACGTACAAGAACCACGTGCCGGACAAGCTGGAAACACTTACTGGACAGACTGGAAGCACATGCCGGCCACGCCTGAACCACCTGCCGAGCACGATGGAACCACCTGCCGGACACGCCAAAATCACCTGCGGGGTACACCAGAACCACTTGGAGAACTCTCCGGGATGACCTGCCGGGCATGCTGGAACCACCTCTCAGACGTACCAGAAGCACGTGGCGGACACCCCAGCACCACCTGCCGGACAGACCGCAACCACCTGCCGGACACGCCGGAACCACCGGCTCGACCCGCCGGAACCACCGCCGGACATGCAAAATCACCTGCCGGCTACGCCAGAACCACTTGGCGAACACTGCGGAATCACCTGCCGGGCATGCCGGAACCACCTCTCAGACATGCCAGAACCACGTGCCAATGACCCCGGAAGCACCTGCCGAGCACGCCGGAACCACCTGCTCGACTCGCCAGAACAACCTGCCGGACACGCCAAAATCACCTGCCGGCTACGCCACAACCACTCGGCAGACACTCCGGTATCAGATGCCGGGCATGCCGGAACCACCTCTCAGAGGTGCCGGAACCACATGCCGGAGAGACTGGAAGCAACTGCCGAACTCGCCGGAAACACCTGCTGGACATGCCGGAACCACCTGCCTGACAGTCCAAAATCATATGCCGGCTATGCCAAAACCACTTGGTGGACACTCCAGAATCACCTGGAGGGCATGCCGGAACCACGTCATGGACAGACTGCAAACAACTGCCGGACACGCCGGAACCACCTTCTCGACTCGCCAGAACCACCTGCCGGACACGCCAAAATCACCTGCCGGCTACGCCACAACCAGTTGGTGAACACTTCGGAATCACCTGCCGCGCTTGCCGGAACCACCTGCCGGTCACGCCAAAATCACCTGCCGGCTAAGACAGAACCACTCGGCAGAGACTCCGGAACCACCTCCAGGACAGACCGGAATCACCTGCCGGACACGCCGGGACCACCTGCTTGACTCGCCAGGACCACCTGCCGCACACGCCAAAATCACCAGCCGGCTACTCCACAACCACTTGTCGGACACTCCAGAATCACCTGCCGGGCATGTTGGAACCACCTCTCAGAGGTGCCACAACAACATGCTGGAGACTGCGGAAGCACCTGCTGAGAAGGCCGGAAGTTCCTGATCCACTCCACAGAACCACCTGCTGGACACGCTAAAATCACCTGCCGGCTACGCCACAACCAGTTGGTGAACACTTCGGAATCAACTGCCGGGCTTGCTGGAAGCACCTGCCGGTCACGCCAATATCACCTGCCAGCTACGCCAGAACCGCTTGGCGGACACTCCGGAAACATCTGTCGGGCCTGCCAGAACCACATCTCAGACGTGCCAGAACCATGTGCCCGAGATGCCGGAACCACACCCCGAACAGACTGAAACCACCTGCCAGACCCGCCTGAACCACCTGCCGAGCACACTGGAACCACCTGCTCGACTCGCCGGAACCACCTACCTGACACGCAAAAACCACCGGCCGGGTATGCCAGAACCACTTGGTGGTCACTCCGGAATCATCTGCCAGACATGCCAGAAGCAGCTCTCAGACACACCAGAACAACCTGCCGGAGACGCCAGAAGCACCTGCTGAGCATGCCTGAGCCACCTGCTTGACTCGCAAGAAACACCTGCCAGACGTGCCAAAATCACCTGCCTGCTACACCAGAAGCACTTGGCAGACAAGCCGGAATCACGTGAAGGGCATGCCGTCACAATCTCTCAGACGTGCCAGAACCTCGTGCCGGACACCCCAGAACACCCTGCCGGACAGACCGCAACCACCTGCCGGACACGCCGGAACCACCGGCGCGACTCGCCGGAACCACCCCCGGACATGCAAAATCACCTGCCGGCTACGCCAGAAACACTTGGCGAACACACCGGAATCACCTGCCGGGCATGTCGGAAGCACCTCTCAGACATGTCAGAACCACGTGCCAAGGACACCGGAAGCACCTGCCGAGCACGCCGGAACCACCTGCTCGACTCGCCAGAACCACCTGCCGCACACGCCAAAATCACCTGCCAGGTATGCCAGAACCACTTTGTGGACACTCCGAAATCATCTGCCGGACATGCCAGAACCAGCTCTCAGACACACCAGAACCACATGCCGGACACGCCGGAAGCACCTGCTGAGCATGCCTGAGCCACCTGCTCGACTCGCAAGAAACACCTGCCGGACACGCCAAAATCACCTGCCGAGTACGCCAGAACCACTTGGCGGACACTCCGGAATCACAGGTCGGGCATGCCGGAACCACCTCTCAGACTTGCCAGAACCATGTTCCGGACACGCCGGTACCACCTGCCGAGTATGCCGGAACCACCTGATCCACTCCCGAGGACCACCTGCTGGACATGCCAAAATCACCTGCTGGCTACGCCAGAACCACTCGGCAGACACTCCGGAATAACCTGCCGGGCATGCCGGAACCACCTCTTAGACATGCCAGAAGGACGTGTCGGACACGCCGGAAACACCTACCGGACAGACCGGAACCACCTGCCGGACATCCTGGAACCACTTGCCGAGCACGCCGGAGCCGCCTGCTCGATAGGCCGGAACCACCTGCCAGACAGGCCAAAATCAACAGCTGGCTATGCTAGAACCACGTGGCGGACAGTCCAAAATCACCTGCCTGGCATGCAGGAACCACCTCTCAGACGTAACAGAACCACGTTCCGGACACGCTGGAACCACATCCTGGACATACTGGAACCACCGGCCAAGCTCACCGGAACCACCTGCTCAACTGGCAGGACAATCGTGCCGAACACGCCAAAAGGAACTGCCGGCTACACCAGAACCACTGAACCGACACTCCAGAATCACCTGCCTGGCATGCCAGAAGCACCTCTCAGACGTGCCAGAAGCACGTGCCGGACATGCCGGAACGACCTACGGGACAGACCGGAACCACCTGCCTGACATGCCGGAACCACCTGCCGAGCACGCCAGAGACACCTGCTCCCCTTGCCGGAACCACCTGCCAGAGAGGCCAAAATCAACAGCTGGCTGTGCGAGAACCACCTGGGGGACAGTCCGGAATCACCTGCCAGCCATGGCGGAACCACCTCTCAGACGTACCAGAACCACGTGCCGGACAATCTGGAAACACGAACTGGACAGACTGGAACAACCGGCCGGCCACGCCTGAACCACCTGACGAGCACGATGGAACCACCTGACGGACACGCCAAAATCACCTGCGGGGTACACCAGAACCACTTGGAGAACTCTCCGGGATGACCTGCCGGGCATGCTGGAACCACCTCTCAGACGTACCAGAAGCACGTGGCGGACACCCCAGCACCACCTGCCGGACAGACCGCAACCACCTGCCGGACACGCCGGAACCACCGGCTCGACCCGCCGGAACCACCACCGGACATGCAAAATCACCTGCCGGCTACGCCAGAACCACTTGGCGAACACTCGGGAATCACCTGCCGGCCATGCCGGAACCACCTCTCAGACATGCCAGAACCACGTGCCAATGACCCCGGAAGCACCTGCCGAGCACGCCGGAACCACCTGCCGGCTACGCCACAACCACTCGGCAGACACTCCGGTATCAGCTGCCGGGCATGCCGGAACCACCTCTCAGAGGTTCCGGAACCACATGCCGGAGAGACTGGAAGCAACTGCCGAACTCGCCGGAAACACCTGCTGGACATGCCGGAACCACCTGCCTGACAGTCCAAAATCATATGCCGGCTATGCCAAAACCACTTAGTGGACACTCCAGAATCACCTGGAGGGCATGCCGGAACCACGTCATGGACAGACTGCAAACACCTGCCGGACACTCCAGAACCACCTTCTCGACTCCCCAGAACCACCTGCCGGACACGCCAAAATCACCTGCCGGCTACGCCACAACCAGTTGGTGAACACTTCGGAATCACCTGCCGCGCTTGCCGGAACCACCTGCCGGTCACGCCAAAATCACCTGCCGGCTACGCCAGAACCACTCGGCAGAGACTCCGGAACCACTTCCAGGACAGACCGGAATCACCTGCCGGACACGCCGGAACCACCTGCTCAACTCGCCAGAACGACCTGCCGGACACGCCAAAATCACCTGCCGGCTACGCCAGAACCACTCGGCAGAGACTCCGGAACCACCTCCAGGACAGACCGGAATCACCTGCCGGACACGCCGGGACCACCTGCTTGACTCGCCAGAACCACCTGCCGGACACGCCAAAATCACCAGCCGGCTACTCCACAACCACTTGTCGGACACTCCAGAATCACCTGCCGGGCATGTTGGAACCACCTCTCAGAGGTGCCACAACAACATGCTGGAGACTGCGGAAGCACCTGCTGAGAAGGCCGGAAGTTCCTGATCCACTCCACAGAACCACCTGCTGGACACGCCAAAATCAACTGCCGGCTACGCCACAACCAGTTGGTGAACACTTCGGAATCAACTGCCGGGCTTGCTGGAAGCACCTACCGGTCACGCCAATATCACCTGCCAGCTACGCCAGAACCGCTTGGCGGACACTCCGGAAACACCTGTCGGGCCTGCCAGAACCGCATCTCAGACGTGCCAGAACCATGTGCCCGAGATGCCGGAACCACACCCCGAACAGACTGAAACCACCTGCCAGACCCGCCTGAACCACCTGCCGAGCACACTGGAACCACCTGCTCGACTCGCCGGAACCACCTACCTGACACGCAAAAACCACCGGCCGGGTATGCCAGAACCACTTGGTGGTCACTCCGGAATCATCTGCCATACACGCCAGAAGCAGCTCTCACACACACCAGAACAACCTGCCGGAGACCCCAGAAGCACCTGCTGAGCATGCCTGAGCCACCTGCTCGACTCGCAAGAAACACCTGCCAGACGTGCCAAAATCACCTGCCTGCTACACCAGAAGCACTTGGCAGACAAGCTGGAATCACGTGAAGGGCATGCCGTCACAATCTCTCAGACGTGCCAGAACCTCGTGCCGGACACCCCAGAACACCCTGCCGGACAGACCGCAACCACCTGCCGGACACGCCGGAACCACCGGCGCGACTCGCCGGAACCACCCCCGGACATGCAAAATCACCTGCCGGCTACGCCAGAAACACTTGGCGAACACACCGGAATCACCTGCCGGGCATGTCGGAAGCACCTCTCAGACATGTCAGAACCACGTGCCAAGGACACCGGAAGCACCTGCCGAGCACGCCGGAACCACCTGCTCGACTCGCCAGAACCACCTGCCGCACACGCCAAAATCACCTGCCAGGTATGCCAGAACCACTTTGTGGACACTCCGAAATCATCTGCCGGACATGCCAGAACCAGCTCTCAGACACACCAGAACCACATGCTGGACACGCCGGAAGCACCTGCTGAGCATGCCTGAGCCACCTGCTCGACTCGCAAGAAACACCTGCCGGACACGCCAAAATCACCTGCCGAGTACGCCAGAACCACTTGGCGGACACTCCGGAATCACAGGTCGGGCATGCCGGAACCACCTCTCAGACTTGCCAGAACCATGTTCCGGACACGCCGGTACCACCTGCCGAGTATGCCGGAACCACCTGATCCACTCCCGAGGACCACCTGCTGGACATGCCAAAATCACCTGCTGGCTACGCCAGAACCACTCGGCAGACACTCCGGAATAACCTGCCGGGCATGCCGGAACCACCTCTTAGAGATGCCAGAAGGACGTGTCGGACACGCCGGAAACACCTACCGGACAGACCGGAACCACCTGCCAGACATCCCGGAACCACTTGCCGAGCACGCCGGAGCCTCCTGCTCGATAGGCCGGAACCACCTGCCAGACAGGCCAAAATCAACAGCTGGCTATGCTAGAACCACCTGGCGGACAGTCCAAAATCACCTGCCTGGCATGCAGGAACCACCTCTCAGACGTAACAGAACCACGTTCCGGACACGCTGGAACCTCATCCTGGACAGACTGGAACCACCTGCCGAGCTCACCGGAACCACCTGCTCGACTGGCAGGACAATCGTGCCGGACACGCCAAAAGGAACTGCCGGCTACACCAGAACCACTTAACCGACACTCCAGAATCACCTGCCTGGCATGCCAGAACCACCTCTCAGACGTGCCAGAAGCATGTGCCGGACATGCCGGAGCGACCTACGGGACAGACCGGAACCACCTGCCTGACATGCCGGAACCACCTGCCGAGCACGCCAGAGCCACCTGCTCCCCTTGCCGGATCCACCTGCCAGAGAGGCCAAAATCAACAGCTGTCTGTGCGAGAACCACCTGGGGGACAGTCCGGAATCACCTGCCAGCCATGGCGGAACCACCTCTCAGACGTACCAGAACCACGTGCCGGACAATCGGGAAACACGTACTGGACAGACTGGAACCACCTGCCGGCCACGCCTGAACCACCTGCCGAGCACGACGGAACCACCTGCCGGACACGCCAAAATCACCTGCGGGCTACTCCACAACCACTCGGAGGACTCTCTGGGATGACCTGCCGGGCATGCTGGAACCACCTCTCAGACGCGCCAGAACCATGTGGCAGAGAGTCCGGAATCACCTGTTGGGCATGTGGAACCACCTCTGAGACGTACCAGAACCACCTGCCGGACACGCCAAAATCACCTGCCGGCTACGCCAGAACCACTTGGCGGACACTCCGGAATCACCTGCCGGGCATGCCAGCACAACCCCTCAGAAGTGCCAGAAGCACGTGCCGGACAGGCCGGAACCATCTCCCGGACAGACTGGAACCACAGGAAACACTCGCCGGAACCACCTGCTTGACTCACCGGTCCCACCTGCAGGACACACCAAAATCACCTGCCCGCTACACCAGAACCACTTGGGGCACAAGCCGGAATCACGTGAAGGGCATGCCGGCACAACCTCACAGACGTGCCAGAACCTCCTGCCGGACACCTCAGAACCACCTGCCAGACAGACTGCAACCACCTGCCGGACACGCGGGAACCACCGGCTCGACCCGCCGGAACCACTGCCAGACATGCAAAATCACCTGCCGGCTACACCAGAACCACTTGGCAAACACTCCGGAATCACCTGCCGGGCATGACGGAACCACGTGCAAATGACACCAGAAGCACCTGCCGAGCATGCCGGAACCACCTGCTCGACTCACCAGAACCACCTGCCAGTCATGCAAAAATCACCTGCCGGCTTCGCCACAACCAGTTGGTGAACACTTCCCCATCACCTGCCGGGCTTGCTGGAACCACCTGCCGGTCATGTCAAAATCACCTGCCAACTACGCCAGAACCACTTGTCGACACTGCGGAAACACCTGTCGGGCCGGCCAGAACTACATCTCAGACGTGCCAGAACCTTGTGCGTGTGATGCCGGAACCACACCCCGAACAGACGGAGACCACCTGCCAGACCCGCCTGAACCACCTGCCGAGCACGCCGGAGCCACCTGTTCGACTCACCGGAAGCACCTGCCAGACAGGCCAAAATCAACAGCTGGCTATGCGAGAACCATCTGGCGGACAGTCCGGAATCACCTGCCGGGCATGCAGGAACCACCTCTCAGATGTAACAGAACCACGAGCCGGACACGCTGGAACCACGTCCTGGACAGACTGGAACCACCTGCCGAGCACTCCGGAACCACCTGCTCGACTCGCACGACCCACGTGCTGGACACGCCAAAATGAACTTTCGGCTACACCAGAACCACTTACCCGACACTCCAGAATCACCTGCCTGGCATGCCAGAACCACCTCTCACACGTTCCAGAAGCACGTGCCGGACATGCCGGAACGACCTATCGGACAGAACGGAAAAACCTGCCAGACACGCCGGAACCACCTGCTGAACACGCCACAGCCACCTGCTCGACTCGCCGGATCCACCGTCCGGACAGGCCAATAACAACTGCTGGCTATGCCAGAGCCACCTGGGGGACAGTCCGGAATCACCTGCCAGCCATGGCGAAACCACCTCTCAGACGTACAAGAACCACGTGCCGGACAAGCTGGAAACACTTACTGGACAGACTGGAACCACCTGCCGGCCACGCCTGAACCACCTGCCGAGCACGATGGAACCACCTGCCGGACACGCCAAAATCACCTGCGGGGTACAACAGAACCACTTGGAGAACTCTCCGGGATGACCTGCCGGGCATGCTGGAACCACCTCTCAGACGTACCAGAAGCACGTGGCGGACACCCCAGCACCACCTGCCGGACAGACCGCAACCACCTGCCGGACACGCCGGAACCACCGGCTCGACCCGCCGGAAACACCGCCGGACATGCAAAATCACCTGCCGGCTACGCCAGAACCACTTGGCGAACACTGCGGAATCAACTGCCGGGCATGCCGGAACCACCTCTCAGACATGCCAGAACCACGTGCCAATGACCCCGGAAGCACCTGCCGAGCACGCCGGAACCACCTGCTCGACTCGCCAGAACCACCTGCCGGACACGCCAAAATCACCTGCCGGCTACGCCACAACCACTCGGCAGACACTCCGGTATTAGCTGCCGGGCATGCCGGAACCACCTGTCAGAGGTGCCGGAACCACATGCCGGAGAGACTGGAAGCAACTGCCGAACTCGCCGGAAACACCTGCTGGACATGCCGGAACCACCTGCCTGACAGTCCAAAATCATATGCCGGCTATGCCAAAACCACTTGGTGGACACTCCAGAATCACCTGGAGGGCATGCCGGAACCACGTCATGGACAGACTGCAAACACCTGCCGGACACGCCAGAACCACCTTCTCGACTCGCCAGAACCACCTGCCGGACACGCCAAAATCACCTGCCGGCTACGCCACAACCAGTTGGTGAACACTTCGGAATCACCTGCCGCGCTTGCCGGAACCACCTGCCGGTCACGCCAAAATCACCTGCCGGCTACGCCAGAACCACTCGGCAGAGACTCCGGAACCACCTCCAGGACAGACCGGAATCACCTGCCGGACACGCCGGAACCACCTGCTCGACTCGCCAGAACCACCTGCCGGACACGCCAATATCACCTGCCGGCTACGCCAGAACCACTCGGCAGAGACTCCGGAACCACCTCCAGGACAGACCGGAATCACCTGCCGGACACGCCGGGACCATCTGCTTGATTCGATAGAACCACCTGCCGGACACGCCAAAATCACCAGCCGGCTACTCCACAACCACTTGTCGGACACTCCAGAATCACCTGCCGGGCATGTTGGAACCACCTCTCAGAGGTGCCACAACAACATGCTGGAGACTGCGGAAGCACCTGCTGAGAAGGCCGGAAGTTCCTGATCCACTCCACAGAACCACCTGCTGGACACGCCAAAATCAACTGCCGGCTACGCCACAACCAGTTGGTGAACACTTCGGAATCAACTGCCGGGCTTGCTGGAAGCACCTGCCGGTCACGCCAATATCACCTGCCAGCTACGCCAGAACCGCTTGGCGGACACTCCGGAAACACCTGTCGGGCCTGCCAGAACCACATCTCAGACGTGCCAGAACCATGTGCCCGAGATGCCGGAACCACACCCCGAACAGACTGAAACCACCTGCCAGACCCGCCTGAACCACCTGCCGAGCACACTGGAACCACCTGCTCGACTCGCCGGAACCACCTACCTGACACGCAAAAACCACCGGCCGGGTATGCCAGAACCACTTGGTGTTCACTCCGGAATCATCTGCCAGACATGCCAGAAGCAGCTCTCAGACACACCAGAACAACCTGCCGGAGACGCCAGAAGCACCTGCTGAGCATGCCTGAGCCACCTGCTCGACTCGCAAGAAACACCTGCCAGACGTGCCAAAATCACCTGCCTGCTACACAAGAAGCACTTGGCAGACAAGCCGGAATCACGTGAAGGGCATGCCGTCACAATCACTCAGACGTGCCAGAACCTCGTGCCGGACACCCCAGAACACCCTGCCGGACAGACCGGAACCACCTGCCGGACACGCCGGAACCACCGGCGCGAGTCGCCGGAACCACCCCCGGACATGCAAAATCACCTGCCGGCTACGCCAGAAACACTTGGCGAACACACCGGAATCACCTGCCGGGCATGTCGGAAGCACCTCTCAGACATGTCAGAACCACGTGCCAAGGACACCGGAAGCACCTGCCGAGCACGCCGGAACCACCTGCTCGACTCGCCAGAACCACCTGCCGCACACGCCAAAATCACCTGCCAGGTATGCCAGAACCACTTTGTGGACACTGCGAAATCATCTGCCGGACATGCCAGAACCAGCTCTCAGACACACCAGAACCACATGCCGGACACGCCGGAAGCATCTGCTGAGCATGCCTGAGCCACCTGCTCGACTCGCAAGAAACACCTGCCGGACACGCCAAAATCACCTGCCGAGTACGCCAGAACCACTTGGCGGACACTCCGGAATCACAGGTCGGGCATGCCGGAACCACCTCTCAGACTTGCCAGAACCATGTTCCGGACACGCCGGTACCACCTGCCGAGTATGCCGGAACCACCTGATCCACTCCCGAGGACCACCTGCTGGACATGCCAAAATCACCTGCTGGCTACGCCAGAACCACTCGGCAGACACTCCGGAATAACCTGCCGGGCATGCCGGAACCACCTCTTAGACATGCCAGAAGGACGTGTCGGATACGCCAGAAACACGTACCGGACAGACCGGAACCACCTGCCAGACATCCCGGAACCACTTGCCGAGCACGCAGGAGCCGCCTGCTCGATAGGCCGGAACCACCTGCCAGACAGGCCAAAATCAACAGCTGGCTATGCTAGAACCACCTGGCGGACAGTCCAAAATCACCTGCCTGGCATGCAGGAACCACCTCTCAGACGTAACAGAACCACGTTCCGGACACGCTGGAACCACATCCTGGACAGACTGGAACCACCTGCTGAGCTCACCGGAACCACCTGCTCGACTGGCAGGACAATCGTGCCGGACACGCCAAAAGGAACTGCCGGCTACACCAGAACCACTTAACCGACACTCCAGAATCACCTGCCCGGCATGCCAGAACCACCTCTCAGACGTGCCAGAAGCATGTGCCGGACATGCCGGAACGACCTACGGGACAGACCGGAACCACCTGCCTGACATGCCGGAACCACCTGCCGAGCACGCCAGAGCCACCTGCTCCCCTTGCCGGAACCACCTGCCAGAGAGGCCAAAATCAACAGCTGTCTGTGCGAGAACCACCTGGGGGACAGTCCGGAATCACCTGCCAGCCATGGCGGAACCACCTCTCAGACGTACCAGAACCACGTGCCGGACAATCTGGAAACACGTACTGGACAGACTGGAACCACCTGCCGGCCACGCCTGAACCACCTGCCGAGCACGACGGAACCACCTGCCGGACACGCCAAAATCACCTGCGGGCTACTCCACAACCACTCGGAGGAATCTCTGGGATGACCTGCCGGGCATGCTGGAACCACCTCTCAGACGCGCCAGAACCATGTGGCAGAGAGTCCGGAATCACCTGTAGGGCATGTGGAACCACCTCTGAGACGTACCAGAACCACCTGCCGGACACGCCAAAATCACCTGCCGGCTACGCCAGAACCACTTGGCGGACACTCCGGAATCACCTGCCGGGCATGCCAGCACAACCTCTCAGAAGTGCCAGAAGCACGTGCCGGACAGGCCGGAACCATCTCCCGGACAGACTGGAACCACAGGAAACACTCGCCGGAACCACCTGCTTGACTCACCGGTCCCACCTGCAGGACACACCAAAATCACCTGCCCGCTACACCAGAACCACTTGGGGCACAAGCCGGAATCACGTGAAGGGCATGCCGGCACAACCTCACAGACGTGCCAGAACCTCCTGCCGGACACCTCAGAACCACCTGCCAGACAGACTGCAACCACCTGCCGGACACGCGGGAACCACCGGCTCGACCCGCCGGAACCACTGCCAGACATGCAAAATCACCTGCCGGCTACACCAGAACCACTTGGCAAACACTCCGGAATCACCTGCCGGGCATGCCGGAACCACGTGCCAATGACACCAGAAGCACCTGCCGAGCATGCCGGAACCACCTGCTCGACTCGCCAGAACCACCTGCCAGTCATGCAAAAATCACCTGCCGGCTTCGCCACAACCAGTTGGTGAACACTTCCCCATCACCTGCCGGGCTTGCTGGAACCACCTGCCGGTCATGTCAAAATCACCTGCCAGCTACGCCAGAACCACTTGTCGACACTGCGGAAACACCTGTCGGGCCGGCCAGAACTACATCTCAGACGTGCCAGAACCTTGTGCGTGTGATGCCGGAACCGCACCCCGAACAGACGGAGACCACCTGCCAGACCCGCCTGAACCACCTGCCGAGCACGCCGGAGCCACCTGTTCGACTCACCGGAAGCACCTGCCAGACAGGCCAAAATCAACAGCTGGCTATGCGAGAACCATCTGGCGGACAGTCCGGAATCACCTGCCGGGCATGCAGGAACCACCTCTCAGATGTAACGGAACCACGAGCCGGACACGCTGGAACCACGTCCTGGACAGACTGGAACCACCTGCCGAGCAGTCCGGAACCACCTGCTCGACTCGCACGACCCACGTGCTGGACACGCCAAAATGAACTTTCGGCTAAACCAGAACCACTTACCCGACACTCCAGAATCACCTGCCTGGCATGCCAGAACCACCTCTCACACGTTCCAGAAGCACATGCCGGACATGTCGGAACGACCTATCGGACAGAACGGAACCACCTGCCAGACACGCCGGAACCACCTGCTGAACACGCCACAGCCACCTGCTCGACTCGCCGGATCCACCGTCCGGACAGGCCAATATCAACTGCTGGCTATGCCAGAACCACCTGGGGTACAGTCCGGAATCACCTGCCAGCCATGGCGAAACCACCTCTCACACGTACAAGAACCACGTGCCGGACAAGCTGGAAACACTTACTGGACAGGCTGGAACCACCTGCCGGCCACGCCTGAACCACCTGCCAAGCACGATGGAACCACCTGCCGGACACACCAAAATCACCTGCGGGGTACACCAGAACCACTTGGAGAACTCTCCGGGATGACCTGCCGGGCATGCTGGAACCACCTCTCAGACGTACCAGAAGCACGTGGCGGACACCCCAGCACCACCTGCCGGACAGACCGCAACCACCTGCCGGACACGCCGGAACCACCGGCTCGACCTGCCGGAACCACCGGCGGACATGCAAAATCACCTGCCGGCTACGCCAGAACCACTTGGCGAACACTGCGGAATCACCTGCCGGGCATGCCGGAACCACCTCTCAGACATGCCAGAACCACGTGCCAATGACCCCGGAAGCACCTGCCGAGCACGCCGGAACCACCTGCTCGACTCGCCAGAACCACCTGCCGGACACGCCAAAATCACCTGCCGGCTACGCCACAACCACTCGGCAGACACTCCGGTATTAGCTGCCGGGCATGCCGGAACCACCTGTCAGAGGTGCCGGAACCACATGCCGGAGAGACTGGAAGCAACTGCCGAACTCGCCGGAAACACCTGCTGGACATGCCGGAACCACCTGCCTGACAGTCCAAAATCATATGCCGGCTATGCCAAAACCACTTGGTGGACACTCCAGAATCACCTGGAGGGCATGCCGGAACCACGTCATGGACAGACTGCAAACACCTGCCGGACACGCCAGAACCACCTTCTCGACTCGCCAGAACCACCTGCCGGACACGCCAAAATCACCTGCCGGCTACGCCACAACCAGTTGGTGAACACTTCGGAATCACCTGCCGCGCTTGCCGGAACCACCTGCCGGTCACGCCAAAATCACCTGCCGGCTACGCCAGAACCACTCGGCAGAGACTCCGGAACCACCTCCTGGACAGACCGGAATCACCTGCCGGACACGCCGGAACCACCTGCTCGACTCGCCAGAACCACCTGCCGGACACGCCAAAATCACCTGCCGGCTACGCCAGAACCACTCGGCAGAGACTCCGGAACCACCTCCAGGACAGACCGGAATCACCTGCCGGACACGCCGGGACCACCTGCTTGACTCGCCAGAACCACCTGCCGGACACGCCAAAATCACCAGCCGGCTACTCCACAACCACTTGTCGGACACTCCAGAATCACCTGCCGGGCATGTTGGAACCACCTCTCAGAGGTGCCACAACAACATGCTGAAGACTGCGGAAGCACCTGCTGAGAAGGCCGGAAGTTCCTGATCCACTCCACAGAACCACCTGCTGGACTCGCCAAAATCACCTGCCGGCTACGCCACAACCAGTTGGTGAACACTTCGGAATCAACTGCCGGGCTTGCTGGAAGCACCTGCCGGTCACGCCAATATCACCTGCCAGCTACGCCAGAACCGCTGGCGGACACTCTGGAAACACCTGTCGGGCCTGCCAGAACCACATCTCAGACGTGCCAGAACCATGTGCCCGAGATGCCGGAACCACACCCCGAACAGACTGAAACCACCTGCCAGACCCGCCTGAACCACCTGCCGAGCACACTGGAACCACCTGCTCGACTCGCCGGAACCACCTACCTGACACGCAAAAAACACCGGCCGGGTATGCCAGAACCACTTGGTGGTCACTCCGGAATCATCTGCCAGACATGCCAGAAGCAGCTCTCTGACACACCAGAACAACCTGCCGGAGACGCCAGAAGCACCTGCTGAGCATGCCTGAGCCACCTGCTCGACTCGCAAGAAACACCTGCCACACACGCCAAAATAACCTGCCTGCTACACCAGAAGCACTTGGCAGACAAGCCGGAATCACGTGAAGGGCATGCCGTCACAATCTCTCAGACGTGCCAGAACCTCCTGCCGGACACCTCAGAACCACCTGCCAGACAGACTGCAACCACCTGCCGGACACGCGGGAACCACCGGCTCGACCCGCCGGAACCACTGCCAGACATGCAAAATCACCTGCCGGCTACACCAGAACCACTTGGCAAACACTCCGGAATCACCTGCCGGGCATGCCGGAACCACGTGCCAATGACACCAGAAGCACCTGCCGAGCATGCCGGAACCACCTGCTCGACTCGCCAGAACCACCTGCCAGTCATGCAAAAATCACCTGCCGGCTTCGCCACAACCAGTTGCTGAACACTTCCCCATCACCTGCCGGGCTTGCTGGAACCACCTGCCGGTCATGTCAAAATCACCTGCCAACTACGTCAGAACCACTTGTCGACACTGCGGAAACACCTGTCGGGCCGGCCAGAACTACATCTCAGATGTGCCAGAACCTTGTGCGTGTGATGCCGGAACCACACCCCGAACAGACGGAGACCACCTGCCAGACCCGCCTGAACCACCTGCCGAGCACGCCGGAGCCACCTGTTCGACTCACCGGAAGCACCTGCCAGACAGGCCACAATCAACAGCTGGCTATGCGAGAACCATCTGGCGGACAGTCCGGAATCACCTGCCGGGCATGCAGGAACCACCTCTCAGATGTAACGGAACCACGAGCCGGACACGCTGGAACCACGTCCTGGACAGACTGGAACCACCTGCCGAGCACTCCGGAACCACCTGCTCGACTCGCATGACCCACGTGCTGGACACGCCAAAATGAACTTTCGGCTACACCAGAACCACTTACCCGACACTCCAGAATCACCTGCCTGGCATGCCAGAACCACATCTCACACCTTCCAGAAGCACGTGCCGGACATGCCGGAACGACCTATCGGACAGAACGGAACCACCTGCCAGACACGCCGGAACCACCTGCTGAACACGCCACAGCCACCTGCTCGACTCGCCGGATCCACCGGCCGGACAGGCCAATATCAACTGCTGGCTATGCCAGAACCACCTGGGGGACAGTCCGGAATCACCTGCCAGCCATGGCGGAACCACCTCTCAGACGTGCAAGAACCTCGTGCCGGACAAGCTGGAAACACTTACTGGACAGACTGGAACCACCTGCCGGCCACGCCTGAACCACCTGCCGAGCACGATGGAACCACCTGCCGGACACGCCAAAATCACCTGCCGGCTACGCCACAACCAGTTGGTGAACACTTCGGAATCACCTGCCGCGCTTGCCGGAACCACCTGCCGGTCACGCCAAAATCACCTGCCGGCTACGCCAGAACCACTCGGCAGAGACTCCGGAACCAACTCCAGGACAGACCGGAATCACCTGCCGGACACGCCGGAACCACCTGCTCGACTCGCCAGAACCACCTGCCGGACACGCCAAAATCACCAGCCGGCTACTCCACAACCACATGTCGGACACTCCAGAATCACCTACCGGCATGTTGGAACCAACTCTCAGAGGTGCCACAACAACATGCTGGAGACTGCGGAAGCACCTGCTGAGAAGGCCGGAAGTTCCTGATCCACTCCACAGAACCACCTGCTGGACACGCCAAAATCACCTGCCGGCTACGGCACAACCAGTTGGTGAACACTTCGGAATCAACTGCCTGGCTTGCTGGAAGCACCTGCCGGTCACACCAATATCATCTGCCAGCTACGCCAGAACCGCTTGGCGGACACTCCGGAAACACCTGTCGGGCCTGCCAGAACCACATCTCAGACATGCCAGAACCATGTGCCCGAGATGCCGGAACCACACCCCGAACAGACTGAAACCACCTGCCAGACCCGCCTGAACCACCTGCCGAGCACACTGGAACCACCTGCTCGACTCGCCGGAACCACCTACCTGACACGCAAAAACCACCGGCCGGGTATGCCAGAACCACTTGGTGGTCACTCCGGAATCATCTGCCAGACATGCCAGAAGCAGCTCTCAGACACACCAGAACAACCTGCCGGAGACGCCAGAAGCACCTGCTGAGCATGCCTGAGCCACCTGCTCGACTCGCAAGAAACACCTGCCAGACGTGCCAAAATCACCTGCCTGCTACACCAGAAGCACTTGGCAGACAAGCCGGAATCACGTGAAGGGCATGCCGTCACAATCTCTCAGACGTGCCAGAACCTCGTGCCGGACACCCCAGAACACCCTGCCGGACAGACCGGAACCACCTGCCGGACACGCCGGAACCACCGGCGCGACTCGCCGGAACCACCCCCGGACATGCAAAAACACCTGCCGGCTACGCCAGAAACACTTGGCGAACACACCGGAATCACCTGCCGGGCATGTCGGAAGCACCTCTCAGACATGTCAGAACCACGTGCCAAGGACACCGGAAGCACCTGCCGAGCACGCCGGAACCACCTGCTCGACTCGCCAGAACCACCTGCCGCACACGCCAAAATCACCTGCCAGGTATGCCAGAACCACTTTGTGGACACTCCGAAATCATCTGCCGGACATGCCAGAACCAGCTCTCAGACACACCAGAACCACATGCCGGACACGCCGTAACCACCTGCTCAGCATGCTGAGCCACCTGCTCGACTCGCAAGAAACACCTGCCGGACACGCCAAAATCACCTGCCGAGTACGCCAGAACCACTTGGCGGACACTCCGGAATCACAGGTCGGGCATGCCGGAACCACCTCTCAGACTTGCCAGAACCATGTTCCGGACACGCCGGTACCACCTGCCGAGTATGCCGGAGCCACCTGATCCACTCCCGAGGACCACCTGCTGGACATGCCAAAATCACCTGCTGGCTACGCCAGAACCACTCGGCAGACACTCCGGAATAACCTGCCGGGCATGCCGGAACCACCTCTTAGACATGCCAGAAGGACGTGTCGGACACGCCGGAATCACCTACCGGACAGACCGGAACCACCTGCCAGACATCCCGGAACCACTTGCCGAGCACGCCGGAGCCGCCTGCTCGATAGGCCGGAACCACCTGCCAGACAGGCCAAAATCAACAGCTGGCTATGCTAGAACCACGTGGCGGACAGTCCAAAATCACCTGCCTGGCATGCAGGAACCACCTCTCAGACGTAACAGAACCACGTTCCGGACACGCTGGAACCACATCCTGGACAGACTGGAACCACCTGCCGAGCTCACCGGAACCACCTGCTCGACTGGCAGGACAATCGTGCCGGACACGCCAAAAGGAACTGCCGGCTACACCAGAACCACTTAACCGACACTCCAGAATCACCTGCCCGGCATGCCAGAACCACCTCTCAGACGTGCCAGAAGCACGTGCCGGACATGCCGGAACGACCTACGGGACAGCCCGGAACCACCTGCCTGACATGCCGGAACCACCTGCCGAGCACGCCAGAGCCACCTGCTCCCCTTGCCGGAACCACCTGCCAGACAGGCCAAAATCAACAGCTGTCTGTGCGAGAACCACCTGGGGGACAGTCCGGAATCACCTGCCAGCCATGGCGGAACCACCTCTCAGACGTACCAGAACCACGTGCCGGACAATCTGGAAACACGTACTGGACAGACTGGAACCACCTGCCGGCCACGCCTGAACCACCTGCCGAGCACGACGGAACCACCTGCCGGACACGCCAAAATCACCTGCGGGCTACTCCACAACCACTTGGAGGACTCTCTGGGATGACCTGCCGGGCATGCTGGAACCACCTCTCAGACGCGCCAGAACCATGTGGCAGAGAGTCCGGAATCACCTGTTGGGCATGTGGAACCACCTCTGAGACGTACCAGAACCACCTGCCGGACACGCCAAAATCACCTGCCGGCTACGCCAGAACCACTTGGCGGACACTCCGGAATCACCTGCCGGGCATGCCAGCACAACCTCTCAGAAGTGCCAGAAGCACGTGCCGGACAGGCCGGAACCATCTCCCGGACAGACTGGAACCACAGGAAACACTCGCCGGAACCACCTGCTTGACTCACCGGTCCCACCTGCAGGACACACCAAAATCACCTGCCCGCTACACCAGAACCACTTGGGGCACAAGCCGGAATCACGTGAAGGGCATGCCGGCACAACCTCACAGACGTGCCAGAACCTCCTGCCGGACACCTCAGAACCACCTGCCAGACACACTGCAACCACCTGCCGGACACGCGGGAACCACCGGCTCGACCCGCCGGAACCACTGCCAGACATGCAAAATCACCTGCCGGCTACACCAGAACCACTTGGCAAACACTCCGGAATCACCTGCCGGGCATGCCGGAACCACGTGCCAATGACACCAGAAGCACCTGCCGAGCATGCCGGAACCACCTGCTCGACTCGCCAGAACCACCTGCCAGTCATGCAAAAATCACCTGCCGGCTTCGCCACAACCAGTTGGTGAACACTTCCGCATCACCTGCCGGGCTTGCTGGAACCACCTGCCGGTCATGTCAAAATCACCTGCCAACTACGCCAGAACCACTTGTCGACACTGCGGAAACACCTGTCGGGCCGGCCAGAACTACATCTCAGACGTGCCAGAACCTTGTGCGTGTGATGCCGGAACCACACCCCGAACAGACGGAGACCACCTGCCAGACCCGCCTGAACCACCTGCCGAGCACGCCGGAGCCACCTGTTCGACTCACCGGAAGCACCTGCCAGACAGGCCAAAATCAACAGCTGGCTATGCGAGAACCATCTGGCGGACAGTCCGGAATCACCTGCCGGGCATGCAGGAACCACCTCTCAGATGTAACGGAACCACGAGCCGGACACGCTGGAACCACGTCCTGGACAGACTGGAACCACCTGCCGAGCACTCCGGAACCACCTGCTCGACTCGCACGACCCACGTGCTGGACACGCCAAAATGAACTTTCGGCTACACCAGAACCACTTACCCGACACTCCAGAATCACCTGCCTGGCATGCCAGAACCACCTCTCACACGTTCCAGAAGCACGTGCCGGACATGCCGGAACGACCTATCGGACAGAACGGAACCACCTGCCAGACACGCCGGAACCACCTGCTGAACACGCCACAGCCACCTGCTCCACTCGCCGGATCCACCGTCCGGACAGGCCAATATCAACTGCTGGCTATGCCAGAACCACCTGGGGGACAGTCCGGAATCACCTGCCAGCCATGGCGGAACCACCTCTCAGACGTACAAGAACCACGTGCCAGACAAGCTGGAAACACTTACTGGACAGACTGGAACCACCTGCCGGACACGCCAAAATCACCTGCGGGGTACACCAGAACCACTTGGAGAACTCTCCGGGATGACCTGCCGGGCATGCTGGAACCACCTCTCAGACGTACCAGAAGCACGTGGCGGACACCCCAGCACCACCTGCCGGACAGACCGCAACCACCTGCCGGACACGCCGGAACCACCGGCTCGACCCGCCGGAAACACCGCCGGACATGCAAAATCACCTGCCGGCTACGCCAGAACCACTTGGCGAACACTGCGGAATCACCTGCCGGGCATGCCGGAACCACCTCTCAGACATGCCAGAACCACGTGCCAATGACCCCGGAAGCACCTGCCGAGCACGCCGGAACCACCTGCTCGACTCGCCAGAACCACCTGCCGGACACGCCAAAATCACCTGCCGGCTACGCCACAACCACTCGGCAGACACTCCGGTATCAGCTGACAGGCATGCCGGAACCACCTCTCAGAGCTGCCGGAACCACATGCCGGAGAGACTGGAAGCAACTGCCGAACTCGCCAGAAACACCTGCTGGACATGCCGGAACCACCTGCCTGACAGTCCAAAATCATATGCCGGCTATGCCAAAACCACTTGGTGGACACTCCAGAATCACCTGGAGGGCATGCCGGAACCACGTCATGGACAGACTGCAAACACCTGCCGGACACGCCAGAACCACCTTCTCGACTCGCCAGAACCACCTGCCAAACACGGCAAAATCACCTGCCGGCTACGCCACAACCAGTTGGTGAAAACTTAGTAATCACCTGCCGCGCTTGCCGGAACCACCTGCCGGTCACGCCAAAATCACCTGCCGGCTACGCCACAACCAGTTGGTGAACACTTCGGAATCACCTGCCGCGCTTGCCGGAACCACCTGCCGGTCACGCCAAAATCACCTGCCGGCTACGCCAGAACCACTCGGCAGAGACTCCGGAACCACCTCCTGGACAGACCGGAATCACCTGCCGGACATGCCGGAACCACCTGCTCGACTCGCCAGAACCACCTGCCGGACACGCCAAAATCACCTGCCGGCTACGCCAGAACCACTCGGCAGAGACTCCGGAACCACCTCCAGGACAGACCGGAATCACCTGGCGGACACGCCAGGACCACCTGCTTGAATCGCCAGAACCACCTGCCGGACACGCCAAAATCACCAGCCGGCTACTCCACAACCACTTGTCGGACACTCCAGAATCACCTGCCGGGCATGTTGGAACCACCTCTCAGAGGTGCCACAACAACATGCTGAAGACTGCGGAAGCACCTGCTGAGAAGGCCGGAAGTTCCTGATCCACTCCACAGAACCACCTGCTGGACACGCCAAAATCACCTGCCGGCTACGCCACAACCAGTTGGTGAACACTTCGGAATCAACTGCCGGGCTTGCTGGAAGCACCTGCCGGTCACGCCAATATCACCTGCCAGCTACGCCAGAACCGCTGGCGGACACTCCGGAAACACCTGTCGGGCCTGCCAGAACCACATCTCAGACGTGCCAGAACCATGTGCCCGAGATGCCGGAACCACACCCCGAACAGACTGAAACCACCTGCCAGACCCGCCTGAACCACCTGCCGAGCACACTGGAACCACCTGCTCGACTCGCCGGAACCACCTACCTGACACGCAAAAACCACCGGCCGGGTATGCCTGAACCACTTGGTGGTCACTCCGGAATCATCTGCCAGACATGCCAGAAGCAGCTCTCAGACACACCAGAACAACCTGCCGGAGACGCCAGAAGCACCTGCTGAGCATGCCTGAGCCACCTGCTCGACTCGCAAGAAACACCTGCCACACACGCCAAAATAACCTGCCTGCTACACCAGAAGCACTTGGCAGACAAGCCGGAATCACGTGAAGGGCATGCCGTCACAATCTCTCAGACGTGCCAGAACCTCCTGCCGGACACCTCAGAACCACCTGCCAGACAGACTGCAACCACCTGCCGGACACGCGGGAACCACCGGCTCGACCCGCCGGAACCACTGCCAGACATGCAAAATCACCTGCCGGCTACACCAGAACCACTTGGCAAACACTCCGGAATCACCTGCCGGGCATGCCGGAACCACGTGCCAATGACACCAGAAGCACCTGCCGAGCATGCCGGAACCACCTGCTCGACTCGCCAGAACCACCTGCCAGTCATGCAAAAATCACCTGCCGGCTTCGCCACAACCAGTTGCTGAACACTTCCCCATCACCTGCCGGGCTTGCTGGAACCACCTGCCGGTCATGTCAAAATCACCTGCCAACTACGCCAGAACCACTTGTCGACACTGCGGAAACACCTGTCGGGCCGGCCAGAACTACATCTCAGATGTGCCAGAACCTTGTGCGTGTGATGCCGGAACCACACCCCGAACAGACGGAGACCACCTGCCAGACCCGCCTGAACCACCTGCCGAGCACGCCGGAGCCACCTGTTCGACTCACCGGAAGCACCTGCCAGACAGGCCACAATCAACAGCTGGCTATGCGAGAACCATCTGGCGGACAGTCCGGAATCACCTGCCGGGCATGCAGGAACCACCTCTCAGATGTAACGGAACCACGAGCCGGACACGCTGGAACCACGTCCTGGACAGACTGGAACCACCTGCCGAGCACTCCGGAACCACCTGCTCGACTCGCATGACCCACGTGCTGGACACGCCAAAATGAACTTTCGGCTACACCAGAACCACTTACCCGACACTCCAGAATCACCTGCCTGGCATGCCAGAACCACATCTCACACCTTCCAGAAGCACGTGCCGGACATGCCGGAACGACCTATCGGACAGAACAGAACCACCTGCCAGACACGCCGGAACCACCTGCTGAACACGCCACAGCCACCTGCTCGACTCGCCGGATCCACTGGCCGGACAGGCCAATATCAACTGCTGGCTATGCCAGAACCACCTGGGGGACAGTCCGGAATCACCTGCCAGCCATGGCGGAACCACCTCTCAGACGTGCAAGAACCTCGTGCCGGACAAGCTGGAAACACTTAATGGACAGCCTGGAACCACCTGCCGGCCATGCCTGAACCACCTGCCTAGCACGATGGAACCACCTGCCGGACACGCCAAAATCACCTGCCGGCTACGCCACAACCAGTTGGTGAACACTTCGGAATCACCTGCCGCGCTTGCCGGAACCACCTGCCGGTCACGCCAAAATCACCTGCCGGCTACGCCAGAACCACTCGGCAGAGACTCCGGAACCAACTCCAGGACAGACCGGAATCACCTGCCGGACACGCCGGAACCACCTGCTCGACTCGCCAGAACCACCTGCCGGACACGCCAAAATCACCAGCCGGCTACTCCACAACCACATGTCGGACACTCCAGAATCACCTACCGGCATGTTGGAACCAACTCTCAGAGGTGCCACAACAACATGCTGGAGACTGCGGAAGCACCTGCTGAGAAGGCCGGAAGTTCCTGATCCACTCCACAGAACCACCTGCTGGACACGCCAAAATCACCTGCCGGCTACGGCACAACCAGTTGGTGAACACTTCGGAATCAACTGCCTGGCTTGCTGGAAGCACCTGCCGGTCACACCAATATCACCTGCCAGCTACGCCAGAACCGCTTGGCGGACACTCCGGAAACACCTGTCGGGCCTGCCAGAACCACATCTCAGACGTGCCAGAACCATGTGCCCGAGATGCCGGAACCACACCCCGAACAGACTGAAACCACCTGCCAGACCCGCCTGAACCACCTGCCGAGCACACTGGAACCACCTGCTCGACTCGCCGGAACCACCTACCTGACACGCAAAAACCACCGGCCGGGTATGCCAGAACCACTTGGTGGTCACTCCGGAATCATCTGCCAGACATGCCAGAAGCAGCTCTCAGACACACCAGAACAACCTGCCGGAGACGCCAGAAGCACCTGCTGAGCATGCCTGAGCCACCTGCTCGACTCGCAAGAAACACCTGCCAGACGTGCCAAAATCACCTGCCTGCTACACCAGAAGCACTTGGCAGACAAGCCGGAATCACGTGAAGGGCATGCCGTCACAATCTCTCAGACGTGCCAGAACCTCGTGCCGGACACCCCAGAACACCCTGCCGGACAGACCGGAACCACCTGCCGGACACGCCGGAACCACCGGCGCGACTCGCCGGAACCACCCCCGGACATGCAAAAACACCTGCCGGCTACGCCAGAAACACTTGGCGAACACACCGGAATCACCTGCCGGGCATGTCGGAAGCACCTCTCAGACATGTCAGAACCACGTGCCAAGGACACCGGAAGCACCTGCCGAGCACGCCGGAACCACCTGCTCGACTCGCCAGAACCACCTGCCGCACACGCCAAAATCACCTGCCAGGTATGCCAGAACCACTTTGTGGACACTCCGAAATCATCTGCCGGACATGCCAGAACCAGCTCTCAGACACACCAGAACCACATGCCGGACACGCCGTAACCACCTGCTCAGCATGCTGAGCCACCTGCTCGACTCGCAAGAAACACCTGCCGGACACGCCAAAATCACCTGCCGAGTACGCCAGAACCACTTGGCGGACACTCCGGAATCACAGGTCGGGCATGCCGGAACCACCTCTCAGACTTGCCAGAACCATGTTCCGGACACGCCGGTACCACCTGCCGAGTATGCCGGAGCCACCTGATCCACTCCCGAGGACCACCTGCTGGACATGCCAAAATCACCTGCTGGCTACGCCAGAACCACTCGGCAGACACTCCGGAATAACCTGCCGGGCATGCCGGAACCACCTCTTAGACATGCCAGAAGGACGTGTCGGACACGCCGGAATCACCTACCGGACAGACCGGAACCACCTGCCAGACATCCCGGAACCACTTGCCGAGCACGCCGGAGCCGCCTGCTCGATAGGCCGGAACCACCTGCCAGACAGGCCAAAATCAACAGCTGGCTATGCTAGAACCACGTGGCGGACAGTCCAAAATCACCTGCCTGGCATGCAGGAACCACCTCTCAGACGTAACAGAACCACGTTCCGGACACGCTGGAACCACATCCTGGACAGACTGGAACCACCTGCCGAGCTCACCGGAACCACCTGCTCGACTGGCAGGACAATCGTGCCGGACACGCCAAAAGGAACTGCCGGCTACACCAGAACCACTTAACCGACACTCCAGAATCACCTGCCTGGCATGCCAGAACCACCTCTCAGACGTGCCAGAAGCACGTGCCGGACATGCCGGAACGACCTACGGGACAGCCCGGAACCACCTGCCTGACATGCCGGAACCACCTGCCGAGCACGCCAGAGCCACCTGCTCCCCTTGCCGGAACCACCTGCCAGACAGGCCAAAATCAACAGCTGGCTGTGCGAGAACCACCTGGGGGACAGTCCGGAATCACCTGCCAGCCATGGCGGAACCACCTCTCAGACGTACCAGAACCACGTGCCGGACAATCTGGAAACACGTACTGGACAGACTGGAACCACCTGCCGGCCACGCCTGAACCACCTGCCGAGCATGACGGAACCACCTGCCGGACACGCCAAAATCACCTGCGGGCTACTCCACAACCACTCGGAGGACTCTCTGGGATGACCTGCCGGGCATGCTGGAACCACCTCTCAGACGCGCCAGAACCATGTGGCAGAGAGTCCGGAATCACCTGTTGGGCATGTGGAACCACCTCTGAGACGTACCAGAACCACCTGCCGGACACGCCAAAATCACCTGCCGGCTACGCCAGAACCACTTGGCGGACACTCCGGAATCACCTGCCGGGCATGCCAGCACAACCTCTCAGAAGTGCCAGAAGCACGTGCCGGACAGGCCGGAACCATCTCCCGGACAGACTGGAACCACAGGAAACACTCGCCGGAACCACCTGCTTGACTCACCGGTCCCACCTGCAGGACACACCAAAATCACCTGCCCGCTACACCAGAACCACTTGGGGCACAAGCCGGAATCACGTGAAGGGCATGCCGGCACAACCTCACAGACGTGCCAGAACCTCCTGCCGGACACCTCAGAACCACCTGCCTGACACACTGCAACCACCTGCCGGACACGCGGGAACCACCGGCTCGACCCGCCGGAACCACTGCCAGACATGCAAAATCACCTGCCGGCTACACCAGAACCACTTGGCAAACACTCCGGAATCACCTGCCGGGCATGCCGGAACCACGTGCCAATGACACCAGAAGCACCTGCCGAGCATGCCGGAACCACCTGCTCGACTCGCCAGAACCACCTGCCAGTCATGCAAAAATCACCTGCCGGCTTCGCCACAACCAGTTGGTGAACACTTCCCCATCACCTGCCGGGCTTGCTGGAACCACCTGCCGGTCATGTCAAAATCACCTGCCAACTACGCCAGAACCACTTGTCGACACTGCGGAAACACCTGTCGGGCCGGCCAGAACTACATCTCAGACGTGCCAGAACCTTGTGCGTGTGATGCCGGAACCACACCCCGAACAGACGGAGACCACCTGCCAGACCCGCCTGAACCACCTGCCGAGCACGCCGGAGCCACCTGTTCGACTCACCGGAAGCACCTGCCAGACAGGCCAAAATCAACAGCTGGCTATGCGAGAACCATCTGGCGGACAGTCCGGAATCACCTGCCGGGCATGCAGGAACCACCTCTCAGATGTAACGGAACCACAAGCCGGACACGCTGGAACCACGTCCTGGACAGACTGGAACCACCTGCCGAGCACTCCGGAACCACCTGCTCGACTCGCACGACCCACGTGCTGGACACGCCAAAATGAACTTTCGGCTACACCAGAACCACTTACCCGACACTCCAGAATCACCTGCCTGGCATGCCAGAACCACCTCTCACACGTTCCAGAAGCACGTGCCGGACATGCCGGAACGACCGATCGGACAGAACGGAACCACCTGCCAGACACGCCGGAACCACCTGCTGAACACGCCACAGCCACCTGCTCGACTCGCCGGATCCACCGTCCGGACAGGCCAATATCAACTGCTGGCTATGCCAGAACCACCTGGGGGACAGTCCGGAATCACCTGCCAGCCATGGCGGAACCACCTCTCAGACGTACAAGAACCATGTGCCGGACAAGCTGGAAACACTTACTGGACAGACTGGAACCACCTGCCGGACACGCCAAAATCACCTGCGGGGTACACCAGAACCACTTGGAGAACTCTCCGGGATGACCTGCCGGGCATGCTGGAACCACCTCTCAGACGTACCAGAAGCACGTGGCGGACACCCCAGCACCACCTGCCGGACAGACCGCAACCACCTGCCGGACACGCCGGAACCACCGGCTCGACCCGCCGGAACCACCGCCAGACATGCAAAATCACCTGCCGGCTACGCCAGAACCACTTGGCGAACACTCGGGAATCACCTGCTGGGCATGCCGGAACCACCTCTCAGACATGCCAGAACCACGTGCCAATGACCCCGGAAGCACCTGCCGAGCACGCCGGAACCACCTGCTCGACTCGCCAGAACCACCTGCCGGACACGCCCAAATCACCTGCCGGCTACGCCACAACCACTCGGCAGACACTCCGGTATCAGCTGCCGGGCATGCCGGAACCACCTCTCAGAGGTGCCGGAACCACATGCCGGAGAGACTGGAAGCAACTGCTGAACTCGCCGGAAACACCTGCTGGACATGCCGGAACCACCTGCCTGACAGTCCAAAATCATATGCCGGCTATGCCAAAACCACTTGGTGGACACTCCAGAATCACCTGGAGGGCATGCCGGAACCACGTCATGGACAGACTGCATACACCTGCCGGACACGCCAGAACCACCTTCTCGACTCGCCAGAACCACCTGCCGAACATGCCAAAATGACCTGCCGGCTACGCTACAACCAGTTGGTGAACACTTCGGAATCACCTGCCGCGCTTGCCGGAACCACCTGCCGGACACGCCAAAATCACCTGCCGGCTACGCCACAACCAGTTGGTGAACACTTCGGAATCACCTGCCACGCTTGCCGGAACCACCTGCCGGTCACGCCAAAATCACCTGCCGGCTACGCCAGAACCACTCGGCAGAGACTCCAGAACCACCTCCAGGACAGACCGGAATCACCTGCCGGACACGCCGGAACCACCTGCTCGACTCGCCAGAACCACCTGCCGGACACGCCAAAATCACCTGCCGGCTACGCCAGAACCACCTGGCAGAGACTCCGGAACCACCTCCAGGACAGACCGGAATCACCTGCCAGACACGCCGGGACCACCTGCTTGACTCGCCAGAACCACCTGCCGGACACGCCAAAATCACCAGCCGGCTACTCCACAACCACTTGTCGGACACTCCAGAATCACCTGCCGGGCATGTTGGAACCACCTCTCAGAGGTGCCACAACAACATGCTGAAGACTGCGGAAGCACCTGCTGAGAAGGCCGGAAGTTCCTGATCCACTCCACAGAACCACCTGCTGGACTCGCCAAAATCACCTGCCGGCTACGCCACAACCAGTTGGTGAACACTTCGGAATCAACTGCCGGGCTTGCTGGAAGCACCTGCCGGTCACACCAATATCACCTGCCAGCTACGCCAGAACCGCTTGGCGGACACTCCGGAAACACCTGTCGGGCCTGCCAGAACCAGATCTCAGACGTGCCAGAACCATGTGCCCGAGATGCCGGAACCACACCCCGAACAGACTGAAACCACCTGCCAGACCCGCCTGAACCACCTGCCGAGCACACTGGAACCACCTGCTCGACTCGCCGGAACCACCTACCTGACACGCAAAAACCACCGGCCGGGTATGCCAGAACCACTTGGTGGTCACTCCGGAATCATCTGCCAGACATGCCAGAAGCAGCTCTCAGACACACCAGAACAACCTGCCGGAGACGCCAGAAGCACCTGCTGAGCATGCCTGAGCCACCTGCTCGACTCGCAAGAAACACCTGCCAGACGTGCCAAAATCACCTGCCTGCTACACCAGAAGCACTTGGCAGACAAGCCGGAATCACGTGAAGGGCATGCCGTCACAATCTCTCAGACGTGCCAGAACCTCGTGCCGGACACCCCAGAACACCCTGCCGGACAGACCGGAACCACCTGCCGGACACGCCGGAACCACCGGCGCGACTCGCCGGAACCACCCCCGGACATGCAAAAACACCTGCCGGCTACGCCAGAAACACTTGGCGAACACACCGGAATCACCTGCCGGGCATGTCGGAAGCACCTCTCAGACATGTCAGAACCACGTGCCAAGGACACCGGAAGCACCTGCCGAGCACGCCGGAACCACCTGCTCGACTCGCCAGAACCACCTGCCGCACACGCCAAAATCACCTGCCAGGTATGCCAGAACCACTTTGTGGACACTCCGAAATCATCTGCCGGACATGCCAGAACCAGCTCTCAGACACACCAGAACCACATGCCGGACACGCCGTAACCACCTGCTCAGCATGCTGAGCCACCTGCTCGACTCGCAAGAAACACCTGCCGGACACGCCAAAATCACCTGCCGAGTACGCCAGAACCACTTGGCGGACACTCCGGAATCACAGGTCGGGCATGCCGGAACCACCTCTCAGACTTGCCAGAACCATGTTCCGGACACGCCGGTACCACCTGCCGAGTATGCCGGAGCCACCTGATCCACTCCCGAGGACCACCTGCTGGACATGCCAAAATCACCTGCTGGCTACGCCAGAACCACTCGGCAGACACTCCGGAATAACCTGCCGGGCATGCCGGAACCACCTCTTAGACATGCCAGAAGGACGTGTCGGACACGCCGGAATCACCTACCGGACAGACCGGAACCACCTGCCAGACATCCCGGAACCACTTGCCGAGCACGCCGGAGCCGCCTGCTCGATAGGCCGGAACCACCTGCCAGACAGGCCAAAATCAACAGCTGGCTATGCTAGAACCACGTGGCGGACAGTCCAAAATCACCTGCCTGGCATGCAGGAACCACCTCTCAGACGTAACAGAACCACGTTCCGGACACGCTGGAACCACATCCTGGACAGACTGGAACCACCTGCCGAGCTCACCGGAACCACCTGCTCGACTGGCAGGACAATCGTGCCGGACACGCCAAAAGGAACTGCCGGCTACACCAGAACCACTTAACCGACACTCCAGAATCACCTGCCCGGCATGCCAGAACCACCTCTCAGACGTGCCAGAAGCACGTGCCGGACATGCCGGAACGACCTACGGGACAGCCCGGAACCACCTGCCTGACATGCCGGAACCACCTGCCGAGCACGCCAGAGCCACCTGCTCCCCTTGCCGGAACCACCTGCCAGACAGGCCAAAATCAACAGCTGGCTGTGCGAGAACCACCTGGGGGACAGTCCGGAATCACCTGCCAGCCATGGCGGAACCACCTCTCAGACGTACCAGAACCACGTGCCGGACAATCTGGAAACACGTACTGGACAGACTGGAACCACCTGCCGGCCACGCCTGAACCACCTGCCGAGCATGACGGAACCACCTGCCGGACACGCCAAAATCACCTGCGGGCTACTCCACAACCACTCGGAGGACTCTCTGGGATGACCTGCCGGGCATGCTGGAACCACCTCTCAGACGCGCCAGAACCATGTGGCAGAGAGTCCGGAATCACCTGTTGGGCATGTGGAACCACCTCTGAGACGTACCAGAACCACCTGCCGGACACGCCAAAATCACCTGCCGGCTACGCCAGAACCACTTGGCGGACACTCCGGAATCACCTGCCGGGCATGCCAGCACAACCTCTCAGAAGTGCCAGAAGCACGTGCCGGACAGGCCGGAACCATCTCCCGGACAGACTGGAACCACAGGAAACACTCGCCGGAACCACCTGCTTGACTCACCGGTCCCACCTGCAGGACACACCAAAATCACCTGCCCGCTACACCAGAACCACTTGGGGCACAAGCCGGAATCACGTGAAGGGCATGCCGGCACAACCTCACAGACGTGCCAGAACCTCCTGCCGGACACCTCAGAACCACCTGCCTGACACACTGCAACCACCTGCCGGACACGCGGGAACCACCGGCTCGACCCGCCGGAACCACTGCCAGACATGCAAAATCACCTGCCGGCTACACCAGAACCACTTGGCAAACACTCCGGAATCACCTGCCGGGCATGCCGGAACCACGTGCCAATGACACCAGAAGCACCTGCCGAGCATGCCGGAACCACCTGCTCGACTCGCCAGAACCACCTGCCAGTCATGCAAAAATCACCTGCCGGCTTCGCCACAACCAGTTGGTGAACACTTCCCCATCACCTGCCGGGCTTGCTGGAACCACCTGCCGGTCATGTCAAAATCACCTGCCAACTACGCCAGAACCACTTGTCGACACTGCGGAAACACCTGTCGGGCCGGCCAGAACTACATCTCAGACGTGCCAGAACCTTGTGCGTGTGATGCCGGAACCACACCCCGAACAGACGGAGACCACCTGCCAGACCCGCCTGAACCACCTGCCGAGCACGCCGGAGCCACCTGTTCGACTCACCGGAAGCACCTGCCAGACAGGCCAAAATCAACAGCTGGCTATGCGAGAACCATCTGGCGGACAGTCCGGAATCACCTGCCGGGCATGCAGGAACCACCTCTCAGATGTAACGGAACCACAAGCCGGACACGCTGGAACCACGTCCTGGACAGACTGGAACCACCTGCCGAGCACTCCGGAACCACCTGCTCGACTCGCACGACCCACGTGCTGGACACGCCAAAATGAACTTTCGGCTACACCAGAACCACTTACCCGACACTCCAGAATCACCTGCCTGGCATGCCAGAACCACCTCTCACACGTTCCAGAAGCACGTGCCGGACATGCCGGAACGACCTATCGGACAGAACGGAACCACCTGCCAGACACGCCGGAACCACCTGCTGAACACGCCACAGCCACCTGCTCGACTCGCCGGATCCACCGTCCGGACAGTCCAATATCAACTGCTGGCTATGCCAGAACCACCTGGGGGACAGCCCGGAATCACCTGCCAGCCATGGCGGAACCACCTCTCAGACGTACAAGAACCATGTGCCGGACAAGCTGGAAACACTTACTGGACAGACTGGAACCACCTGCCGGACACGCCAAAATCACCTGCGGGGTACACCAGAACCACTTGGAGAACTCTCCGGGATGACCTGCCGGGCATGCTGGAACCACCTCTCAGACGTACCAGAAGCACGTGGCGGACACCCCAGCACCACCTGCCGGACAGACCGCAACCACCTGCCGGACACGCCGGAACCACCGGCTCGACCCGCCGGAACCACCGCCAGACATGCAAAATCACCTGCCGGCTACGCCAGAACCACTTGGCGAACACTCGGGAATCACCTGCTGGGCATGCCGGAACCACCTCTCAGACATGCCAGAACCACGTGCCAATGACCCCGGAAGCACCTGCCGAGCACGCCGGAACCACCTGCTCGACTCGCCAGAACCACCTGCCGGACACGCCCAAATCACCTGCCGGCTACGCCACAACCACTCGGCAGACACTCCGGTATCAGCTGCCGGGCATGCCGGAACCACCTCTCAGAGGTGCCGGAACCACATGCCGGAGAGACTGGAAGCAACTGCTGAACTCGCCGGAAACACCTGCTGGACATGCCGGAACCACCTGCCTGACAGTCCAAAATCATATGCCGGCTATGCCAAAACCACTTGGTGGACACTCCAGAATCACCTGGAGGGCATGCCGGAACCACGTCATGGACAGACTGCATACACCTGCCGGACACGCCAGAACCACCTTCTCGACTCGCCAGAACCACCTGCCGAACATGCCAAAATGACCTGCCGGCTACGCTACAACCAGTTGGTGAACACTTCGGAATCACCTGCCGCGCTTGCCGGAACCACCTGCCGGACACGCCAAAATCACCTGCCGGCTACGCCACAACCAGTTGGTGAACACTTCGGAATCACCTGCCACGCTTGCCGGAACCACCTGCCGGTCACGCCAAAATCACCTGCCGGCTACGCCAGAACCACTCGGCAGAGACTCCAGAACCACCTCCAGGACAGACCGGAATCACCTGCCGGACACGCCGGAACCACCTGCTCGACTCGCCAGAACCACCTGCCGGACACGCCAAAATCACCAGCCGGCTACTCCACAACCACTTGTCGGACACTCCAGAATCACCTGCCGGGCATGTTGGAACCACCTCTCAGAGGTGCCACAACAACATGCTGAAGACTGCGGAAGCACCTGCTGAGAAGGCCGGAAGTTCCTGATCCACTCCACAGAACCACCTGCTGGACTCGCCAAAATCACCTGCCGGCTACGCCACAACCAGTTGGTGAACACTTCGGAATCAACTGCCGGGCTTGCTGGAAGCACCTGCCGGTCACACCAATATCACCTGCCAGCTACGCCAGAACCGCTTGGCGGACACTCCGGAAACACCTGTCGGGCCTGCCAGAACCAGATCTCAGACGTGCCAGAACCATGTGCCCGAGATGCCGGAACCACACCCCGAACAGACTGAAACCACCTGCCAGACCCGCCTGAACCACCTGCCGAGCACACTGGAACCACCTGCTCGACTCGCCGGAACCACCTACCTGACACGCAAAAACCACCGGCCGGGTATGCCAGAACCACTTGGTGGTCACTCCGGAATCATCTGCCAGACATGCCAGAAGCAGCTCTCAGACACACCAGAACAACCTGCCGGAGACGCCAGAAGCACCTGCTGAGCATCCCTGAGCCACCTGCCCGACTCGCAAGAAACACCTGCCAGACGTGCCAAAATCACCTGCCTGCTACACCAGAAGCACTTGGCAGACACGCCGGAATCACGTGAAGGGCATGCCGTCACAATCTCTCAGACGTGCCAGAACCTCGTGCCGGACACCCCAGAACACCCTGCCGGACAGACCGGAACCACCTGCCGGACACGCCGGAACCACCGGCGCGACTCGCCGGAACCACCCCCGGACATGCAAAAACACCTGCCGGCTACGCCAGAAACACTTGGCGAACACACCGGAATCACCTGCCGGGCATGTCGGAAGCACCTCTCAGACATGTCAGAACCACGTGCCAAGGACACCGGAAGCACCTGCCGAGCACGCCGGAACCACCTGCTCGACTCGCCAGAACCACCTGCCGCACACGCCAAAATCACCTGCCAGGTATGCCAGAACCACTTTGTGGACACTCCGAAATCATCTGCCGGACATGCCAGAACCAGCTCTCAGACACACCAGAACCACATGCCGGAAACCCCGGAAGCACCTGCTGAGCATGCCTGAGCCACCTGCTCGACTCGCAAGAAACACCTGCCGGACACGCCAAAATCACCTGCCGGCTACGCCACAACCAGTTGGTGAACACTTCGGAATCACCTGCCACGCTTGCCGGAACCACCTGCCAGTCATGCCAAAATCACCTGCCGGCTACGCCAGAACCACTCTGCAGAGACTCCGGAACCACCTCCAGGACAGACCGGAATCACCTGCCGGACACGCCGGAACCACCTGCTCGACTCGCCAGAACCAACTGCCGGGCACGCAAAAATCACCTGCTGGCTATGCCAGAACCACTCGGCAGACACTCCGGAATAAGCTGCTGGGTATGCCGGAACCACCTCTTAGACATGCCAGAAGGACGTGTCGGACACGCCGGAAACACCTACCGGACAGACCGGAACCACCTGCAAGACATCCCGGAACCACTTGCCGAGCACGCCGGAGCCGCCTGCTCGATAGGCCGGAACCACCTGCCAGACAGGCCAAAATCAACAGCTGGCTATGCTAGAACCACCTGGCGGACAGTCCAAAATCACCTGCCTGGCATGCAGGAACCACCTCTCAGACGTAACAGAACCACGTTCCGGACACGCTGGAACCACATCCTGGACAGACTGGAACCACCTGCCGAGCTCGACGGAACCACCTGCTCGACTCCCGGACAATAGTGTAGGACACGCCAAAAGGAACTGCCGGCTACACCAGAACCACTTAACCGACACTCCAGAATCACCTGCCTGGCATGCCAGAACCACCTCTCAGACGTGCCAGAATCACGTGCCGAACATGCCGGGACGACCTACGGGACAGACCGGAACCACCTGCCTGACATGCCGGAACCACCTGCCGAGCACGCCAGAGCCACCTGCTCCCCTTGCCGGAACCACCTGCCAAACAGGCCAAAATCAACAGCTGGCTGTGCGAGAACCACCTGGGGGACAGTCCGGAATCACCTGCCAGCCATGGCGAAACCACCTCTCAGACGTACCAGAATCACGTGCCGGACAATCTGGAAACACGTACTGGACAGACTGGAACCACCTGCCGGCCAAGCCTGAACCACCTGCCGAGCACGACGGAACCACCTGCCGGACACGCCAAAATCACCTGCCGGCTACGCCACAACCAGTTGGTGAACACTTCGGAATCACCTGCCGCGTTTGCCGGAACCACCTGCCGGTCACGCCAAAATCACCAGCCGGCTACGCCAGAACCACTCGGCAGAGACTCCGGAACCACCTCCAGGACAGACTGGAATCACCTGCCAGACACGCCGGAACCACCTGCTCGACTCGCCAGAACCACCTGCCGGACACACCAAAATCACCTGCCGGCTACGCCAGAACCACTCGGCAGAGACTCCGGAACCACCTCCAGGACAGACCGGAATCACCTGCCGGACACGCTGGGACCACCTGCTTGACTCGCCAGAACCACCTGCCGGACACGCCAAAATCACCTGCCGGCTACTCCACAACCACTTGTCGGACACTCCAGAATCACCTGCCGGGCATGTTGGAACCACCTCTCAGAGGTGCCACAACAACATGCTGGAGACTGCGGAAGCACCTGCTGAGAATGCCGGAAGTTCCTGATCCACTCCACAGAACCACCTGCTGGACACGCCAAAATCACCTGCCGGCTACGCCACAACCAGTTGGTGAACACTTCGGAATCAACTGCCGGGCTTGCTGGAAGCACCTGCAGGTCACGCCAATATCACCTGCCAGCTACGACAGAACCGCTTGGCGGACACTCCGGAAACACCTGTCGGGCCTGCCAGAACCACATCTCAGACGTGCCAGAACCATGTGCCCGAGATGCCGGAACCACACCCCGAACAGACTGAAACCACCTGCCAGACCCGCCTGAACCACCTGCCGAGCACACTGGAACCACCTGCTCAACTCGCCGGAACCACCTACCTGACACGCAAAAACCACCGGCCGGGTATGCCAGAACCACTTGGTGGTCACTCCGGAATCATCTGCCAGACATGCCAGAAGCAGCTCTCAGACACACCAGAACAACCTGCCGGAGACGCCAGAAGCACCTGCTGAGCATGCCTGAGCCACCTGCTCGACTCGCAAGAAACACCTGCCAGACACGCCAAAATCACCTGCCTGCTACACCAGAAGCACTTGGCAGACAAGCCGGAATCACGTGAAGGGCATGCCGTCACAATCTCTCAGACGTGCCAGAACCTCGTGCCGGACACCCCAGAACACCCTGCCGGACAGACCGGAACCACCTGCCGGACACGCCGGAACCACCGGCGCGACTCGCCGGAACCACCCCCGGACATGCAAAATCACCTGCCGGCTACGCCAGAAACACTTGGCGAACACACCGGAATCACCTGCCGGGCATGTCGGAAGCACCTCTCAGACATGTCAGAACCACGTGCCAAGGACACCGGAAGCACCTGCCGAGCACGCCGGAACCACCTGCTCGACTCTCCAGAACCACCTGCCGCACATGCCAAAATCACCTGCCAGGTATGCCAGAACCACTTTGTGGACACTCCGAAATCATCTGCCGGACATGCCAGAACCAGCTCTCAGACACACCAGAACCACATGCCGGACACGCCGGAAGCACCTGCTGAGCATGCCTGAGCCACCTGCTCGACTCGCAAGAAACACCTGCCGGACACGCCAAAATCACCTGCCGAGTACGCCAGAACCACTTGGCGGACACTCCGGAATCACAGGTCGGGCATGCCGGAACCACCTCTCAGACTTGCCAGAACCATGTTCCGGACACGCCGGTACCACCTGCCGAGTATGCCGGAACCACCTGATCCACTCCCGAGAACCACCTGCTGGACACGCCAAAATCACCTGCTGGCTACGCCAGAACCACTCGGCAGACACTCCGGAATAACCTGCCGGGCATGCCGGAACCACCTCTCAGACATGCCAGAACCATGTGCCAGTGACACCAGAAGCACCTTGTGAGCATGCCAGAACCACCTGCTCAACTCGCCAGAACCACCTGCCAGTCATGCAAAAATCACCTGCCGGCTTCGCCACAACCAGTTGGTGAACACTTCCCCATCACCTGCCGGGCTTGCTGGAACCACATGCCGGTCACGACAAAATCACCTGCCAACTACGCCAGAACCACTTGTCGACACTGCGGAAACACCTGTCGGGCCGGCCAGAACTACATCTCAGACGTGCCAGAACCTTGTGCGTGTGATGCCGGAACCACACCCCGAACAGACGGAGACCACCTGCCAGACCCGCCTGAACCACCTGCCGAGCACGCCGGAGCCACCTGTTCGACTCACCGGAAGCACCTGCCAGACAGGCCAAAATCAACAGCTGGCTATGCGAGAACCATCTGGCGGACAGTCCGGAATCACCTGCCGGGCATGCAGGAACCACCTCTCAGATGTAACGGAACCACGAGCCGGACACGCTGGAACCACGTCCTGGACAGACTGGAACCCCCTGCCGAGCACTCCGGAACCACCTGCTCGACTCGCACGACCCACGTGCTGGACACGCCAAAATGAACTTTCGGCTACACCAGAACCACTTACCAGACACTCCAGAATCACCTGCCTGGCATGCCAGAACCACCTCTCACACGTTCCAGAAGCACGTGGTGGACATGCCGGAACGACCGATCGGACAGGACGGAACCACCTGCCGGACAGGGGGGAACCACCGGCTCGACGCGCCGGAACCACCGCCGGACATGCAAAATCACCTACCGGCTACGCCAGAACCACTTGGCGAACACTCCGGAATCACCTGCCGGGCATGCCGGAACCACCTCTCAGACATGCCAGAACCACGTGCCAATGACCCCGGAAGCACCTGCCGAGCACGCCGGAACCACCTGCTCGACTCGCCCGAACCACCTGCCGGACACGCCAAAATCACCTGCCGGCTACACCAGAACCACTCGGCAGAGACTCCGGAGCCACCTCCAGGACAGACCGGAATCACCTGCCGGACACGCCGGGACCACCTGCTTGACTCGCCAGAACCACCTGCCGGACACGCCAAAATCACCAGCCGGCTACTCCACAACCACTTGTCGGACACTCCAGAATCACCTGACGGGCATGTGGGAACCACCTCTCAGAGGTGCCACAACAACATGCTGGAGACTGCGGAAGCACCTGCTGAGAATGCCGGAAGTTCCTGATCCACTCCACAGAACCACCTGCTGGACACGCCAAAATCACCTGCTGGCTACGCCACAACCAGTTTGTGAATGCTTCGGAATCAACTGCCGGGCTTGCTGGAAGCACCTGCCGGTCACGCCAATATCACCTGCCAGCTACGCCAGAACCGCTTGGCGGACACTCCGGAATCACCTGTCGGGCTTGCCAGAACCACATCTCAGACGTGCCAGAACCATGTGCCCGAGATGCCGGAACCACACCCCGAACAGACTGAAACCACCTGCCAGACCCGCCTGAACCACCTGCCGAGCACACTGGAACCACCTGCTCGACTCGCCGGAACCACCTACCTGACACGCAAAAACCACCGGCCGGGTATGCCAGAACCACTTGGTGGTCACTCCGGAATCATCTGCCAGACATGCCAGAAGCAGCTCTCAGACACACCAGAACAACCTGCCGGAGACGCCAGAAGCACCTGCTGAGCATGCCTGAGCCACCTGCTCGACTCGCAAGAAACACCTGCCAGACACGCCAAAATCACCTGCCTGCTACACCAGAAGCACTTGGCAGACAAGCCGGAATCACGTGAAGGGCATGCCGTCACAATCTCTCAGACGTGCCAGAACCTCGTGCCGGCCCCCCAGAACACCCTGCCGGACAGACCGGAACCACCTGCCGGACACGCCAGAACCACAGGCGCGACTCGCCGCAACCACCCCCGGACATGCAAAACCACCTGCCGGCTACGCCAGAAACACTTGGCGAACACACCGGAATCACCTGCCGGGCATGTCGGAAGCACCTCTCAGACATGTCAGAACCACGTGTCAAGGACACCGGAACCACCTGCCGAGCACGCCGGAACCACCTGCTCGAGTCGCCAGAACCACCTGCCGCACACGCCAAAATCACCTGCCAGGTATGCCAGAACCACTTTGTGGACACTCCGAAATCATCTGCCGGACATGCCAGAACCAGCTCTCAGACACACCAGAACCACATGCCGGACACGCCGGAAACACCTACCGGACAGACCGGAACCACCTGCCAGACATCCCGGAACCACCTGCCGAGCACACCGGAGCCGCCTGCTCGATAGGCCGGAACCACCTGCCAGACAGGCCAAAATCAACAGCTGGCTATGCTAGAACCACCTGGCGGACAGTCCAAAATCACCTGCCTGGCATGCAGGAACCACCTCTCAGACGTAACAGAACCACGTTCCGGACACGCTGGAACCACATCCTGGACAGACTGGAACCACCTGCCGAGCTCGCCGGAACCACCTGCTCGACTGGCAGGACAATCGTGCCGGACACGCCAAAAGGAACTGCCGGCTACACCAGAACCACTTAACCGACACTCCAGAATCACCTGCCTGGCATGCCAGAACCACCTCTCAGACGTGCCAGAAGCACGTGCCGGACATGCCGGAACGACCTACGGGACAGACCGGAACCACCTGCCTGACATGCCGGAACCACCTGCCGAGCACGCCAGAGCCACCTGCTCCCCTTGCCGGAACCACCTGCCAGACAGGCCAAAATCAACAGCTGGCTGTGCGAGAACCACCTGGGGGACAGTCCGGAATCACCTGCCAGCCATGGCGGAACCACCTCTCAGACGTACCAGAACCACGTGCCGGACAATCTGGAAACACGTACTGGACAGACTGGAACCACCTGCCGGCCACGCCTGAACCACCTGACGAGCACGACAGAACCACCTGCCGGACACGCCAAAATCACCTGCGGGCTACTCCACAACCACTTGGCGGACTCTCCGGGATGACCTGCCGGGCATGCTGGAACCACCTCTCAGACGTGCCAGAACCATGTGGCAGAGAGTCCGGAATCACCTGTTGGGCATGTGGAACCACCTCTGAGACGTACAAGAACCACCTGCCGGACACGCCAAAATCACCTGCCGGCTACGCCAGAACCACTTGGCGGAGACTCTGGAATCACCTGCCGGGCATGCCAGCACAACCTCTCAGAAGTGCCAGAAGCACGTGCCGGACAGGCCGGAACCATCTCCCGGACAGATTGGAACCACAGGAAACACTCGCCGGAACCACCTGCTTGACTCACCGGTCCCACCTGCAGGACACACCAAAATCACCTGCCCGCTACACCAGAACCACTTGGGGCACAAGCCGGAATCACGTGAAGGGCATGCCGGCACAACCTCACAGACGTGCCAGAACCTCCTGCCGGACACCTCAGAACCACCTGCCAGACAGACTGCAACCACGTGCCGGACACGCGGGAACCACCGGCTCGACCCGCCGGAACCACTGCCAGACATGCAAAATCACCTGCCGGCTACACCAGAACCACATGGCAAACACTCCGGAATCACCTGCCGGGCATGCCGGAACCACCTCTCAGACATGCCAGAACCACGTGCCAATGACACCAGAAGCACCTGCCGAGCATGCCGGAACCACCTGCTCGACTCGCCAGAACCACCTGCCACTCATGCAAAAATCACCTGCCGGCTTCGCCACAACCAGTTGGTGAACACTTCCCCATCACCTGCCGGGCTTGCTGGAACCACCTGCCGGTCATGTCAAAATCACCTGCCAACTACGCCCGAACCACTTGTCGACACTGCGGAAACACCTGTCGGGCCGGCCAGAACTACATCTCAGACGTGCCAGAACCTTGTGCGTGTGATGCCGGAACCACACCCCGAACAGACGGAGACCACCTGCCAGACCCGCCTGAACCACCTGCCGAGCACGCCGGAGCCACCTGTTCGACTCACCGGATGCACCTGCCAGACAGGCCAAAATCAACAGCTGGCTATGCGAGAACCATCTGGCGGACAGTCCGGAATCACCTGCCGGGCATGCAGGAACCACCTCTCAGATGTAACGGAACCACGAGCCGGACACGCTGGAACCACGTCCTGGACAGACTGGAACCACCTGCCGAGCACTCCGGAACCACCTGCTCGACTCGCACGACCCACGTGCTGGACACGCCAAAATGAACTTTCGGCTACACCAGAACCACTTACCCGACACTCCAGAATCACCTGCCTGGCATGCCAGAACCACCTCTCACACGTTCCAGAAGCACGTGCCGGACATGCCGGAACGACCTATCGGACAGAACGGAACCACCTGCCAGACACGCCGGAACCACCTGCTGAACACGCCACAGCCACCTGCTCGACTCGCCGGATCCACCGGCCGGACAGGCCAATATCAACTGCTGGCTATGCCAGAACCACCTGGGGGACAGTCCGGAATCACCTGCCAGCCATGGCGAAACCACCTCTCACACGTACAAGAACCACGTGCCGGACAATCTGGAAACACTTACTGGACAGACTGGAACCACCTGCCGGCCACGCCTGAACCACCTGCCGAGCACGATGGAACCACCTGCCGGACACGCCAAAATCACCTGCGGGGTACACCAGAACCACTTGGAGAACTCTCCGGGATGCCCTGCCGGGCATGCTGGAACCACCTGACAGACGTACCAGAAGCACGTTGCCTACTCTCCAGCACCACCTGCCGGACAGACCGCAACCACCTGCCGGACACGCCAGAACCACCGGCTCGACCCGCCGGAACCACCGCCGGACATGCAAAATCACCTGCCGGCTACGCCAGAACCACTTGGCGGACACTCCGGAATCACAGGTCGGGCATGCTGGAACCACCTCTCAGACTTGCCAGAACCATGTTCCGGACACGCCGGTACCACCTGCCGAGTATGCCGGAACCACCTGATCCACTCCCGAGGACCACCTGCTGGACACGCCAAAATCACCTGCTGGCAACGCCAGAAACACTCGGCAGACGCTCCGGAATAAGCTGCCGGGCATGCCGGAACCACCTCTTAGACATGCCAGAAGGACGTGTCGGACACGCCGTAAACACCTACCGGACAGACCGGGACCACCTGCCAGACATCCCGGAACCACTTGCCGAGCACGCCGGAGCCGCCTGCTCGATAGGCCGGAACCACCTGCCAGACAGGCCAAAATCAACAGCTGGCTATGCTAGAACCACCTGGCGGACTGTCCAAAATCACCTGCCTGGCATGCAGGAACCACCTCTCAGACGTACAAGAACCACGTGACGGACAAGCTGGAAACACTTACTGGACAGCCTGGAACCACCTGCCGGCCACGCCTGAACCACCTGCCGAGCACAATGGAACCACCTGCCGGACACGCCAAAATCACCTGCGGGCTACACCAGAACCACTTGGAGAATGCTCCGGGATGACCTGCTGGGCATGCTGGAACCACCTCTCAGACGTACCAGAAGCATGTGGCGGACACCCCAGCACCACCTGCCGTACAGACCACAACCACCTGCCGGACAGGCCGGAACCACCAGCTCGACCCACCGGAACCACCGCCGGACATGCAAAATCACCTGCCGGCTACGCCAGAACCACTTGGCGAACACTCCGGAATCACCTGCCGGGCATGCCGGAACCACCTCTCAGACATGCCAGAACCAAGTGCCAATGACCCCGGAAGCACCTGCCGAGCACGCCGGAACCACCTGCTCGACTCGCCAGAACCACCTGCCGGACACGCCAAAATCACCTGCCGGCTACGCCACAACCACTCGGCAGACATTCCGGTATCAGCTGCCGGGCATGCCGGAACCACCTCTCAGAGGTGCCAGAACCACATGCCGGAGAGACTGGAAGCAACTGCCGAACTCGCCGGAAACACCTGCTGGTCATGCCGGAACCTCCTGTCTGACAGTCCAAAATCATATGCTGGCTATGCCAAAACCACTTGGTGGACACTCCAGAATCACCTGGAGGGCATGCCGGAACCACGTCATGGACAGACTGCAAACACCTGCTGGACACGCCAGAACCACCTTCTCCACTCGCCAGAACCACCTGCCGGACACGCCAAAATCACCTGCCGGCTACTCCACAACCAGGTGGTGAACATTTCGGAATCACCTGCCGCGCTTGCCGGAACCACCTGCCGGTCACGCCAAAATCACCTGCCGGCTACGCCAGAACCACTCGGCAGAGACTCCGGAACCACCTCCAGGACAGACCGGAATCACCTGCCGGACACGCCGCAACCACCTGCTCGACTCGCCATAACCACCTGCCGGACACGCCAAAATCACCTGCCGGCTACGCCAGAACCACTCGGCAGAGACTCCGGAACCACCTCCAGGACAGACCGGAATCACCTGCCGGACACTCCGGGACCACCTGCTTGACTCGCCAGAACCACCTGCCGGACACGCCAAAATCTACAGCCGGCTACTCCACAACCACTTGTCGGACACTCCAGAATCACCTGCCGGGCATGTTGGAACCACCTCTCAGAGGTGCCACAACAACATGCTGGAGACTGCGGAAGCACCTGCTGAGAAGGCCGGAAGTTCCTGATCCACTCCACAGAACCACCTGCTGGACACGCCAAAATCACCTGCCGGCTACGCCACAACCAGTTGGTGAACACTTCGGAATCAACTGCCGGGCTTGCTGGAAGCACCTGCCGGTCACGCCAATATCACCTGCCAGCTACGCCAGAACCGCTTGGCGGACACTCCGGAAACACCTGTCGGGCCTGCCAGAACCACATCTCAGACGTGCCAGAACCATGTGCCCGAGATGCCGGAACCACACCCCGAACAGACTGAAACCACCTGCCAGACCCGCGTGAACCACCTGCCGAGCACACTGGAACCACCTGCTCGACTCGCCGGAACCACCTACCTGACACGCAAAAACCACCGGCCGGGTATGCCAGAACCACTTGGTGGTCACTCCGGAATCATCTGCCAGACATGCCAGAAGCAGCTCTCAGACACACCAGAACAACCTGCCGGAGACGCCAGAAGCACCTGCTGAGCATGCCTGAGCCACGTGCTCGACTCGCAAGAATCACCTGCCAGACACGCCAAAATCACCTGCCTGCTACACCAGAAGCACTTGGCAGACAAGCCGGAATCACGTGAAGGGCATGCCGTCACAATCTCTCAGACGTGCCAGAACCTCGTGCCGGACACCCCAGAACACCCTGCCGGACAGACCGGAACCACCTGTCGGACACGCCGGAACCACCGGCGCGACTCGCCGGAACCACCCCCGGACATGCAAAATCACCTGCCGGCTATGCCAGAAACACTTGGCGAACACACCGGAATCACCTGCTGGGCATGTCGGAAGCACCTCTCAGACATGTCAGAACCACGTGCCAAGGACACCGGAAGCACCTGCCGAGCACGCCGGAACCACCTGCTCGACTCGCCGGAACCACCTGCCGCACACGCCAAATTCAGCTGCCAGGTATGCCAGAACCACTTTGTGGACACTCCGAAATCATCTGCCGGACATGCCAGAACCAGCTCTCAGACACACCAGAACCACATGCCGGACACGCCGGAAGCACCTGCTGAGCATGCCTGAGCCACCTGCTCGACTCGCAAGAAACACCTGCCGGACACGCCAAAATCACCTGCCGAGTATGCCAGTACCACTTGGCGGACACTCCGGAATCACAGGTTGGGCATGCCAGAACCACCTCTCAGACTTGACAGAACCATGTTCCGGACACGCCGGTACCACCTGCCAAGTATGCCGGAACCACCTGATCCACTCCGGAGGACCACCTGCGGGACACACCAAAATCACCTGCTGGCTACGCCAGAACCACTCGGCAGACACTCCGGAATAACCTGCCGGGCATGCCGGAACCACCTCTTAGACATGCCAGAAGGACGTGTCGGACACGCCGGAAACACCTACCGGACAGACCGGAACCACCTGCCAGACATCCCGGAACCACCTGCCGAGCACGCCGGAGCCGCCTGCTCGATGGGCCGGAACCACATGCCAGACAGGCCAAAATCAACACCTGGCTATGCTAGAAAAACCTGGCGGACAGTCCAAAATCACCTGCCTGGCATGCAGGAACCACCTCTCAGACGTAACAGAACCACGTTCCGGACACGCTGGAACCACATCCTGGACTGACTGGAACCACCTGCCGAGCTCGCCGGTGCCACCTGCTCGACTGGCAGGACAATTGTGCCGGACACGCCAAAAGGAACTGCCGGCTACACCAGAACCACTTAACCGACACTCCAGAATCACCTGCCTGGCATGCCAGAACCACCTCTCAGACGTGCCAGAAGCGCGTGCCGGACATGCCGGAACGACCTACGGGACAGACTGGAACCACCTGCCTGACATGCCGGCACCACCTGTCGAGCACGCCAGAGCCACCTGCTCCCCTTGCCGGAACCACCTGCCAGACAGGCCAAAATCAACAGCTGGCTGTGCGAGAACCACCTGGGGGACAGTCCGGAATCACCTGCCAGCCATGGCGGAACCACCTCTCAGACGTACAAGAACCACGTGCCGGACAAGCTGGAAACACTTACTGGACAGACTGGAACCACCTGCCGCCCACGCCTGAACCACCTGCCGAGCACGACGGAACCACCTGCCGGACACGCCAAAATCACCTGCGGGCTACACCAGAACCACTTGGAGAACTCTCCGGGATGACCTGCCGGGCATGCTGGAACCACCTCTCAGACGTACCAGAAGCACGTGGCAGACACCCCAGCACCACCTGCCGGACAGACCGCAACCACCTGCCGGACAGGCCGGAACCACCGGCTCGACCCGCCGGAACCACCGCCGGACATGCAAAATCACCTGCCGGCTACGCCAGAACCACTTGGCGAACACTCCGGAATCACCTGCCGGGCATGCCGGAACCAACTCTCAGACATGCCAGAACCACGTGCCAATGACCCCGGAAGCACCTGCCGAGCACGCCGCAACCACCTGCTCGACTCGCCAGAACCACCTGCCGGACACGCCAAAATCACCTGCCGGCTACGCCACAACCACTCGGCAGGCACTCCGGTATCAGCTGCCGGGCATGCCGGAACCACCTCTCAGAGGTGCCAGAACCACATGCCGGAGAGACTGGAGGCAACTGCCGAACTCGCCGGAAACACTGCTGGACATGCCGGAACCACCTGCCTGACAGTGCAAAATCATATGCCGGCTATGCCAAAACCACTTGGTGGACACTCCAGAATCACCTGGAGGGCATGCCGGAACCACGTCATGGACAGACTGCAAACACCTGCCGGACTCCGCAGAACCACCTTCTCGACTCACCAGAACCACCTGCCGGACACGCCAAAATCACCTGCCGGCTTCGCCACAACCAGTTGGTGAACACTTCGGAATCACCTGCCGCGCTTGCCGGAACCACCTGCCGTCAAGCCAAAATCACCTGCCGGCTACGCCAGAACCACTCTGCAGAGACTCCGGAAGCACCTCCAGGACAGACCGGAATCACCTGCCGGACACGCCGGAACCACCTGCCAGACTCGCCAGAACCACCTGACGGACATGCCAAAATCACAAGCCGGCTACTCCACAACCACTTGTCGGACACTCCAGAATCACCTGCCGGGCATGTTGGAACCACCTCTCAGAGGTGCCACAACAACATGCTGGAGACTGCGGAAGCACCTGCCGAGAAGCCCGGAAGTTCCTGATCCACTCCACAGAACCACCTGCTGGACACGCCAAAATCACCTGCCGGCTACGCCACAACCAGTTGGTGAATACTTCGGAATCAACTGCCGGGCTTGCTGGAAGCACCTGCCGGTCACGCCAATATCACCAGCCAGCTACACCAGAAACGCTTGGCGGACACTCCGGAAACACCTGTCGGGCCTGCCAGAACCACATCTCAGACGTGCCAGAACCATGTGCCCGAGATGCCGGAACCACACCCCGAACAGACTGAAACCACCTGCCAGACCCGCCTGAACCACCTGCCGAGCACACTGGAACCACCTGCTCGACTCGCCGGAACCACCTACCTGACACGCAAAAACCACCGGCCGGGTATGCCTGAACCACTTGGTGGTCACTCCGGAATCATCTGCCAGACATGCCAGAAGCAGCTCTCAGACACACCAGAACAACCTGCCGGAGACGCCAGAAGCACCTGCTGAGCATGCCTGAGCCACGTGCTCGACTCGCAAGAAACACCTGCCACACACGCCAAAATCACCTGCCTGCTACACCAGAAGCACTTGGCAGACAAGCCGGAATCACGTGAAGGGCATGCCGTCACAATCTCTCAGACGTGCCAGAACCTCGTGCCGGACACCCCAGAACACCCTGCCGGACAGACCGGAACCACCTGCCGGACACGCCGGAACCACCGGCGCGACTCGCCGGAACCACCCCCGGACATGCAAAAACACCTGCCGGCTACGCCAGAAACACTTGGCGAACACACCGGAATCACCTGCCGGGCATGTCGGAAGCACCTCTCAGACATGTCAGAACCACGTGCCAAGGACACCGGAAGCACCTGCCGAGCACGCCGGAACCACCTGCTCGACTCGCCAGAACCACCTGCCGCACACGCCAAAATCACCTGCCAGGTATGCCAGAACCACTTTGTGGACACTCCGAAATCATCTGCCGGACATGCCAGAACCAGCTCTCAGACACCCCAGAACCACATGCCGGACACGCCGGAAGCACCTGCTGAGCATGCCTGAGCCACCTGCTCGACTCGCAAGAAACACCTGCCGGACACGCCAAAATCACCTGCCGAGTACGCCAGAACCACTTGGCGGACACTCCGGAATCACAGGTCGGGCATGCCGGAACCACCTCTCAGACTTGCCAGAACCATGTTCCGGACACGCCGGTACCACCTGCCGAGTATGCCGGAACCACCTGATCCACTCCCGAGGACCAGCTGCTGGACACGCCAGAATCACCTGCTGGCTACGCCAGAACCACTCGGCAGACACTCCGGAATAACCTGCCGGGCATGCCGGAACCACCTCTTAGACATGCCAGAAGGACGTGTCGGACACGCCGGAAACAACTACCGGACAGACCGGAACCACCTGCCAGACATCCCGGAACCACCTGCCGAGCACGCCGGAGCTGCCTGCTCGATAGGCTGGAACCACCTGCCAGACAGGCCAAAATCAACAGCTGGCTATGCGAGAACCATCTGGCGGACAGTCCGGAATCACCTGCCGGGCATGCAGGAACCACCTCTCAGATGTAACGGAACCACGAGCCGGACACGCTGGAAACACGTCTGGGCAGTCTGGAACCACCTACCGAGCACTCTGGAACCACCTGCTCGACTCGCACGACCCACGTGCTGTACACGCCAAAATGAACTTTCGGCTACACCAGAACCACTTACGCGATATTCCAGAATCACCTGCCGGGCATGTTGGAACCACCTCTCAGATGTGCCACAACAACATGCTGGAGACTGCGGAAGCACCTGCTGAGAAGGCCGGAAGTTCCTGATCCACTCCACAGAACCACCTGCTGGACACGCCAAAATCACCTGCCGGCTACGCCACAACCAGTTGGTGAACACTTCGGAATCAACTGCCGGGCTTGCTGGAAGCACCTGCCGGTCACGCCAATATCACCTGCCAGCTACGCCAGAACCGCATGGCGGACACTCCGGAAACTCCTGTCGGGCCTGCCAGAACCACATCTCAGACGTGCCAGAACCATGTGCCCGAGATGCCGGAAGCACACCCCGAACAGACTGAAACCACCTGCCAGACCCGCCTGAACCACCTGCCGAGCACACTGGAACCACCTGCTCGACTCGCCGGAACCACCTACCTGACACGCAAAAACCACCGGCCGGGTATGCCAGAACCACTTGGTGGTCACTCCGCAATCATCTGCCAGACATGCCAGAAGCAGCTCTCAGACACACCAGAACAACCTGCCGGAGACGCCAGAAGCACCTGCTGAGCATGCCTGAGCCACCTGCTCGACTCGCAAGAAACACCTGCCACACACGCCAAAATCACCTGCCTGCTACACCAGAAGCACTTGGCAGACAAGCCGGAATCACGTGGAGGGCATGCCGTCACAATCTCTCAGACGTGCCAGAACCTCGTGCCGGACACCCCAGAACACCCTGCCGGACAGACCGGAACCACCTGCCGGACACGCCGGAACCACCGGCGCGACTCGCCGGAACCACCCCCGGACATGCAAAAACATCTGCCGGCTACGCCTGAAACACTTGGCGAACACACCGGAATCACCTGCCGGGCATTTCGGAAGCACCTCTCAGACATGTCAGAACCACGTGCCAAGGACACCGGAAGCACCTGCCGAGCACGCCGGAACCACCTGCTCGACTCGCCAGAACCACCTGCCGCACACGCCAAAATCACCTGCCAGGTATGCCAGAACCACTTTGTGGACACTCCGAAATCATCTGCCGGACATGCCAGAAACAGCTCTCAGACACACCAGAACCACCTGCCGGACACGCCAAAATCACCTGCCGAGTACGCCAGAACCACTTGGCGGACACTCCGGAATCACAGGTCGGGCATGCCGGAACCACCTCTCAGACTTGCCAGAACCATGTTCCGGACACGCCGGTACCACCTGCCGAGTATGCCGGAACCACCTGATCCACTCCCGAGGACCACATGCTGGACACGCCAAAATCACCTGCTGGCTACGCCAGAACCACTCGGCAGACACTCCGGAATAACCTGCCGGGCATGCCGGAACCACCTCTTAGACATGCCAGAAGGACGTGTCGGACACGCCGGAAACACCTACCGGACAGACCGGAACCACCTGCCAGACATCCCGGAACCACCTGCCGAGCACGCCGGAGCCGCCTGCTCGATAGGCCGGAACCACCTGCCAGACAGGCCAAAATCAACAGTTGGCTATGCTAGAAACACCTGGCGGACAGTCCAAAATCACCTGCCTGGCATGCAGGAACCACCTCTGAGACGTAACAGAACCACGTTCCGGACACGCTGGAACCACATCCTGGACAGACTGGAACCACATGCCGAGCTCGCCGGAACCACCTGCTCGACTGGCAGGACAATCGTGCCGGACACGCCAAAAGGAACTGCCGGCTACACCAGAACCACTTAACCGACACTCCAGAATCACCTGCCTGGCATGCCAGAACCACCTCTCAGACGTGCCAGAAGCACGTGCCGGACATGCCGGGACGACCTACGGGACAGACCGGAACCACCTGCCTGACATGCCGGAACCACCTGCCGAGCACGCCAGAGCCACCTGCTCCCCTTGCCGGAACCACCTACCAGACAGGCCAAAATCAACAGCTGGCTGTGCGAGAACCACCTGGGGGACAGTCCGGAATCACCTGCCAGCCATGGCGGAACCACCTCTCAGACGTACCAGAACCACGTGCCGGACAATCTGGAAACACGTACTGGACAGACTGGAACCACCTGCCGGCCACGCCTGAACCACCTGCCGAGCACGACGGAACCACCTGCCGGACACGCCAAAATCACCTGCGGGCTACTCCACAACCACTTGGAGGACTCTCCGGGATGACCTGCCGGGCATGCTGGAACCACCTCTCAGACGCGCCAGAACCATGTGGCAGACAGTCCGGAATCACCTGTTGGGCAAGTGGAACCACCTCTGAGACGTACCAGAACCAACTGCCGGACACGCCAAATTCACCTGCCAGCTACGCCAGAACCACTTGGCGGACACTCCGGAATCAGCTGCCGGGCATGCCAGCACAACCTCTCAGAAGTGCCAGAAGCACGTGCCGGACAGGCTGGAACCATCTCCCGGACAGACTGGAACCACAGGAAACACTCGCCGGAACCACCTGCTTGACTCACCGGTCCCACCTGCAGGACACACCAAAATCACCTGCCCGCTACACCAGAACCACTTGGGGCACAAGCCGGAATCACGTGAAGGGCATGCCGGCACAACCTCACAGACGTGCCAGAACCTCCTGCCGGACACCTCAGAACCACCTGCCAGACAGACTGCAACCACCTGCCGGACACGCGGGAACCACCGGCTCGACCCGCCGGAACCACTGCCAGACATGCAAAATCACCTGCCGGCTACACCAGAACCACTTGGCAAACACTCCGGAATCACCTGCCGGGCATGCCGGAACGACCTCTCAGACATGCCAGAACCACGTGCCAATGACACCAGAAGCACCTGCCGAGCATGCCGGAACCACCTGCTCGACTCGCCAGAACCACCTGCCGGACACGCCAAAATCACCTGCCGGCTATGCCGCAACCACTCGGCAGACACTCCGGTATCAGCTGCCGGGCATGCCGGAACCACCTCTCAGAGGTGCCCGAACCACATGACAGAGAGACTGGAAGCAACTGCCGAACTCGCCGGAAACACCTGCTGGACATGCCGGAACCACCTACCTGACAGTCCAAAATCATATGGGGGCTATGCCAAAACCACTTGGTGGACACTCCAGAATCACCTGGAGGGCATGCCGGAACCACATCATGGACAGACTGCAAACACCTGCCGGACACGCCGGAAGCACCTGCTCGACTCGCCAGAACCACCTGCCGGACACGCCAAAATCACCAGCCGGCTACTCCACAACCACTTGTCGGACACTCCAGAATCACCTGCCGGGCATGTGGGAACCACCTCTCAGAGGTGCCACAACAACATGCTGGAGATTGCGGAAGCACCTGCTGAGAAGGCCGGAAGTTCCTGATCCACTCCACAGAACCACCTGCTGGACACACCAAAATGACCTGCCGGCTACGCCACAACCAGTTGGTGAACACTTCGGAATCAACTGCCGGGCTTGCTGGAAGCACCTGCCGGTCACGCCAATATCACCTGCCAGCTACGCCAGAACCGCTTGGCGGACACTCCGGAAACACCTGTCGGGCCTGCCAGAACCACATCTCAGACGTGCCAGAACCATGTGCCCGAGATGCCGGAACCACACCCCGAACAGACTGAAACCACCTGCCAGACCCGCCTGAACCACCTGCCGAGCACACTGGAACCACCTGCTCGACTCGCCGGAACCACCTACCTGACACGCAAAAACCACCGGCCGGGTATGCCAGAACCACTTGGTGGTCACTCCGGAATCATCTGCCAGACATGCCAGAAGCAGCTCTCAGACACACCAGAACAACCTGCCGGAGACGCCAGAAGCACCTGCTGAGCATGCCTGAGCCGCCTGCTCGACTCGCAAGAAACACCTGCCACACACGCCAAAATCACCTGCCTGCTACACCAGAAGCACTTGGCAGACAAGCCGGAATCACGTGAAGGGCATGCCGTCACAATCTCTCAGACGTGCCAGAACCTCGTGCCGGACACCCCAGAACACCCTGCCGGACAGACCGGAACCACCTGCCGGACACGCCGGAACCACCGGCGCGACTCGCCGGAACCACCCCCGGACATGCAAAATCACCTGCCGGCTACGCCAGAAACACTTGGCGAACACACCGGAATCACCTGCCGGGCATGTCGGAAGCACCTCTCAGACATGTCAGAACCACGTGCCAAGGACACCGGAAGCACCTGCCGAGCACGCCGGAACCACCTGCTCGACTCGCCAGAACCACCTGCCACACACGCCAAAATCACCTGCCAGGTATGCCAGAACCACTTTGTGGACACTCCGAAATCATCTGCCGGACATGCCAGAACCAGCTCTCAGACACCCCAGAACCACATGCCGGACACGCCGGAAGCACCTGCTGAGCATGCCTGAGCCACCTGCTCGACTCGCCAGAAACACCTGCCGGACACGCCAAAATCACCTGCCGGCTACGCCACAACCAGTTGGTGAACACTCCGGAATCACCTGCCGTGCTTGCCGGAACCACCTGCCGGTCACGCCAAAATCACCTGCCGGCTACGCCAGAACCACTCGGCAGAGACTCCGGAACCACCTCCAGGACAGACCAGAATCACCTGCCGGACACGCCGGAACCACCTGCTCGACTCGCCAGAGCCACCTGCCGGACACGCCAAAATCACCTGCCGGCTACGCCAGAACCACTCGGCAGAGACTCCGGAACCATCTCCAGGACAGACCGGAATCACCTGCCGGACACGCCGGGACCACCTGCTTGACTCGCCAGAACCACCTGCCGGACACGCCAAAATCACCAGCCGGCTACTCCACAACCACTTGTCGAACACTCCAGAATCACCTGCCGGGCATGTTGGAAGCACCTCTCAGACGCGCCAGAACCATGTGGCAGAGAGTCCGGAATCACCTGTTGGGCATGTGGAACCACCTCTGAGACGTACCAGAACCACGTGCCGGACACGCCAAAATCACCTGCCGGCTATGCCAGAACCACTTGGCGGACACTCCGGAATCACCTGCCGGGCATGCCAGAACCAGCTCTCAGAAACACCAGAACCACATGCTGGACACGCCGGAAGCACCTGCTGAGCATGCCTGAGCCACCTGCTCGACTCGCAAGAAACACGTGCCGGACACGCCAAAATCACCTGCCGAGTACGCCAGAACCACTTGGCGGACACTCCGGAATCACAGGTCGGGCATGCCAGAACCACCTCTCAGACTTGCCAGAACCATGTTCCGGACACGCCGGTAGCACCTGCCGAGTATGCCGGAACCACCTGATCCACTCCCGAGGACCACCTGCTGGACACGCCAAAATCACCTGCTGGCTACGCCAGAACCACTCGGCAGACACTCCGGAATAACCTGCCGGGCATGCCGGAACCACCTATTAGACATGCCAGAAGGACGTGTCGGACACGCCGGAAACACCTACCGGACAGACCGGAACCACCTGCCAGACATCCAGGAACCTCCTGCCGAGCACGCCGGAGCTGCGTGCTCGATAGGCCGGAACCACCTGCCAGACAGGCCAAAATCAACAGCTGGCTATGCTAGAAACACCTGGCGGACAGTCCAAAATCACCTGCCTGGCATGCAGGAACCACCTCTCAGACGTAACAGAACCACGTTCCGGACACGCTGGAACCACATCCTGGACAGACTGGAACCACCTGCCGAGCTCGCCGGAACCACCTGCTCGACTGGCAGGACAATCGTGCCGGACACGCCAAAAGGAACTGCCGGCTACACCAGAACCACTTAACCGACACTCCAGAATCACCTGCCTGGCATGCCAGAACCACCTCTCAGACGTGCCAGAAGCACGTGCCGGACATGCCGGAACGACCTACGGGACAGAACGGAACCACCTGCCTGACATGCCGGAACCACCTGCCGAGCACGCCAGAGCCACCTGCTCCCCTTGCCGGAACCACCTGCCAGACAGGCCAAAATCAACAGCTGGCTGTGCGAGAACCACCTGGGGGACAGTCCGGAATCACCTGCCAGCCATGGCGGAACCACCTCTCAGACGTACCAGAACCACGTGCCGGACAATCTGGAAACACGTACTGGACAGACTGGAACCACCTGCCGGCCACGCCTGAACCACCTGCCGAGCACGACGGAACCACCTGCCGGACACGCCAAAATCACCTGCGGGCTACTCCACAACCACTTGGAGGACTCTCCGGGATGACCTGCCGGGCATGCTGGAACCACCTCTCAGATGCGCCAGAACCATGTGGCAGACAGTCCGGAATCACCGGTTGGGCATGTGGAACCACCTCTGAGACGTACCAGAACCACCTGCCGGACACGCCAAAATCACCTGCCGGCTACGCCAGAACCACTTGGCGGACACTCCGGAATCACCTGCCGGGCATGCCAGCACAACCTCTCAGAAGTGCCAGAAGCACGTGCCGGACAGGCCGGAACCATCTCCCGGACAGACTGGAACCACAGGAAACACTCACCGGAACCACCTGCTTGACTCACCGGTCCCACCTGCAGGACACACCAAAATCACCTGCCCGCTACACCAGAACCACTTGGCGCACAAGCCGGAATCACGTGAAGGGCATGCCGGCACAACCTCACAGACGTGCCAGAACCTCCTGCCGGACACCTCAGAACCACCTGCCAGACAGACTGCAACCACCTGCCGGACACGCGGGAACCACCGGCTCGACCCGTCGGAACCACTGCCAGACATGCAAAATCACCTGCCGGCTACACCAGAACCACTTGGCAAACACTCCGGAATCACCTGCCGGGCATGCCGGAACCACCTCTCAGACATGCCAGAACCACGTGCCAATGACACCAGAAGCACCTGCCGAGCATGCCAGAACCACCTGCTCGACTCGCCAGAACCACCTGCCAGTCATGCAAAAATCACCTGCCGGCTTCGCCACAACCAGTTGGTGAACACTTCCCCATCACCTGCCGGGCTTGCTGGAACCACCTGCCGTTCACGTCAAAATCACCTGCCAACTACGCCAGAACCACATGTCGACACTGCGGAAACACCTGTCGGGCCGGCCAGAACTACATCTCAGACGTGCCAGAACCTTGTGCGTGTGATGCCGGAACCACACCCCGAACAGACGGAGACCACCTGCCAGACCCGCCTGAACCACCTGCCGAGCACGCCGGAGCGACGTGTTCGACTCACCGGAAGCACCTGCCAGACAGGCCAAAATCAACAGCTGGCTATGCGAGAACCATCTGGCGGACAGTCCGGAATCACCTGCCGGGCATGCAGGAACCACATCTCAGATGTAACAGAACCACGAGCCGGACACGCTGGAACCACGTCCTGGACAGACTGGAACCACCTGCCGAGCACTCCGGAACCACCTGCTCGACTCGCACGACCCACGTGCTGGACACGCCAAAATGAACTTTCGGCTACACCAGAACCACTTACCCGACACTCCAGAATCACCTGCCTGGCATGCCAGAACCACCTCTCACACGTTCCAGAAGCACGTGCCGGACATGCCGGAACGACCTATCGGACAGAACGGAACCACCTGCCAGACACGCCGGAACCACCTGCTGAACACGCCACAGCCACCTGCTCGACTCGCCGGATCCACCGGCCGGACAGGCCAATATCAACTGCTGGCTATGCCAGAACCACCTGGGGGACAGTCCGGAATCACCTGCCAGCCATGGCGGAACCACCTCTCAGACGTACAAGAACCACGTGCCGGACAAGCTGGAAACACTTAGTGGACAGACTGGAACCACCTGCCGGCCATGCCTGAACCACCTGCCGAGCACGATGGAACCACCTGCCGGACACGCCAAAATCACCTGCGGGGTACACCAGAACCACTTGGAGAACTCTCCGGGATGACCTGCCGGGCATGCTGGAACCACCTCTCAGACGTACCAGAAGCACGTGGCAGACACCCCAGCACCACCTGCCGGACAGACCGCAACCACCTGCCGGACAGGCCGGAACCACCGGCTCGACCCGCCGGAACCACCGCCGGACATGCAAAATCACCTGCCGGCTACGCCAGAACCACTTGGCGAACACTCCGGAATCACCTGCCGGGCATGCCGGAACCAACTCTCAGACATGCCAGAACCACGTGCCAATGACCCCGGAAGCACCTGCCGAGCACGCCGGAACCACCTGCTCGACTCGCCAGAACCACCTACCGGACACGCCAAAATCACCTGCCGGCTTCGCCACACCCAGTTGGTGAACACTTCGGAATCACCTGCCGCGCTTGCCGGAACCACCTGCCGTCAAGCCAAAATCACCTGCCGGCTACGCCAGAACCACTCTGCAGAGACTCCGGAAGCACCTCCAGGACAGACCGGAATCACCTGCCGGACACGCCGGAACCACCTGCCAGACTCGCCAGAACCACCTGACGGACATGCCAAAATCACAAGCCGGCTACTCCACAACCACTTGTCGGACACTCCAGAATCACCTGCCGGGCATGTTGGAACCACCTCTCAGAGGTGCCACAACAACATGCTGGAGACTGCGGAAGCACCTGCCGAGAAGCCCGGAAGTTCCTGATCCACTCCACAGAACCACCTGCTGGACACGCCAAAATCACCTGCCGGCTACGCCACAACCAGTTGGTGAATACTTCGGAATCAACTGCCGGGCTTGCTGGAAGCACCTGCCGGTCACGCCAATATCACCAGCCAGCTACACCAGAAACGCTTGGCGGACACTCCGGAAACACCTGTCGGGCCTGCCAGAACCACATCTCAGACGTGCCAGAACCATGTGCCCGAGATGCCGGAACCACACCCCGAACAGACTGAAACCACCTGCCAGACCCGCCTGAACCACCTGCCGAGCACACTGGAACCACCTGCTCGACTCGCCGGAACCACCTACCTGACACGCAAAAACCACCGGCCGGGTATGCCTGAACCACTTGGTGGTCACTCCGGAATCATCTGCCAGACATGCCAGAAGCAGCTCTCAGACACACCAGAACAACCTGCCGGAGACGCCAGAAGCACCTGCTGAGCATGCCTGAGCCACGTGCTCGACTCGCAAGAAACACCTGCCACACACGCCAAAATCACCTGCCTGCTACACCAGAAGCACTTGGCAGACAAGCCGGAATCACGTGAAGGGCATGCCGTCACAATCTCTCAGACGTGCCAGAACCTCGTGCCGGACACCCCAGAACACCCTGCCGGACAGACCGGAACCACCTGCCGGACACGCCGGAACCACCGGCGCGACTCGCCGGAACCACCCCCGGACATGCAAAAACACCTGCCGGCTACGCCAGAAACACTTGGCGAACACACCGGAATCACCTGCCGGGCATGTCGGAAGCACCTCTCAGACATGTCAGAACCACGTGCCAAGGACACCGGAAGCACCTGCCGAGCACGCCGGAACCACCTGCTCGACTCGCCAGAACCACCTGCCGCACACGCCAAAATCACCTGCCAGGTATGCCAGAACCACTTTGTGGACACTCCGAAATCATCTGCCGGACATGCCAGAACCAGCTCTCAGACACCCCAGAACCACATGCCGGACACGCCGGAAGCACCTGCTGAGCATGCCTGAGCCACCTGCTCGACTCGCAAGAAACACCTGCCGGACACGCCAAAATCACCTGCCGAGTACGCCAGAACCACTTGGCGGACACTCCGGAATCACAGGTCGGGCATGCCGGAACCACCTCTCAGACTTGCCAGAACCATGTTCCGGACACGCCGGTACCACCTGCCGAGTATGCCGGAACCACCTGATCCACTCCCGAGGACCAGCTGCTGGACACGCCAGAATCACCTGCTGGCTACGCCAGAACCACTCGGCAGACACTCCGGAGTATCCTGCCGGGCATGCCGGAACCACCTCTTAGACATTCCAGAAGGACGTGTCGGACACGCCGGAAACAACTACCGGACAGACCGGAACCACCTGCCAGACATCCCGGAACCACCTGCCGAGCACGCCGGAGCTGCCTGCTCGATAGGCTGGAACCACCTGCCAGACAGGCCAAAATCAACAGCTGGCTATGCGAGAACCATCTGGCGGACAGTCCGGAATCACCTGCCGGGCATGCAGGAACCACCTCTCAGATGTAACGGAACCACGAGCCGGACACGCTGGAAACACGTCTGGGCAGTCTGGAACCACCTACCGAGCACTCTGGAACCACCTGCTCGACTCGCACGACCCACGTGCTGTACACGCCAAAATGAACTTTCGGCTACACCAGAACCACTTACGCGACATTCCAGAATCACCTGCCGGGCATGTTGGAACCACCTCTCAGATGTGCCACAACAACATGCTGGAGACTGCGGAAGCACCTGCTGAGAAGGCCGGAAGTTCCTGATCCACTCCACAGAACCACCTGCTGGACACGCCAAAATCACCTGCCGGCTACGCCACAACCAGTTGGTGAACACTTCGGAATCAACTGCCGGGCTTGCTGGAAGCACCTGCCGGTCACGCCAATATCACCTGCCAGCTACGCCAGAACCGCATGGCGGACACTCCGGAAACTCCTGTCGGGCCTGCCAGAACCACATCTCAGACGTGCCAGAACCATGTGCCCGAGATGCCGGAAGCACATCCCGAACAGACTGAAACCACCTGCCAGACCCGCCTGAACCACCTGCCGAGCACACTGGAACCACCTGCTCGACTCGCCGGAACCACCTACCTGACACGCAAAAACCACCGGCCGGGTATGCCAGAACCACTTGGTGGTCACTCCGCAATCATCTGCCAGACATGCCAGAAGCAGCTCTCAGACACACCAGAACAACCTGCCGGAGACGCCAGAAGCACCTGCTGAGCATGCCTGAGCCACCTGCTCGACTCGCAAGAAACACCTGCCACACACGCCAAAATCACCTGCCTGCTCCACCAGAAGCACTTGGCAGACAAGCCGGAATCACGTGGAGGGCATGCCGTCACAATCTCTCAGACGTGCCAGAACCTCGTGCCGGACACCCCAGAACACCCTGCCGGACAGACCGGAACCACCTGCCGGACACGCCGGAACCACCGGCGCGACTCGCCGGAACCACCCCCGGACATGCAAAAACATCTGCCGGCTACGCCTGAAACACTTGGCGAACACACCGGAATCACCTGCCGGGCATTTCGGAAGCACCTCTCAGACATGTCAGAACCACGTGCCAAGGACACCGGAAGCACCTGCCGAGCACGCCGGAACCACCTGCTCGACTCGCCAGAACCACCTGCCGCACACGCCAAAATCACCTGCCAGGTATGCCAGAACCACTTTGTGGACACTCCGAAATCATCTGCCGGACATGCCAGAAACAGCTCTCAGACACACCAGAACCACATGCCGGACACGCCGGAAGCACCTGCTGAGCATGCCTGAGCCACCTGCTCGACTCGCAAGAAACACCTGCCGGACACGCCAAAATCACCTGCCGAGTACGCCAGAACCACTTGGCGGACACTCCGGAATCACAGGTCGGGCATGCCGGAACCACCTCTCAGACTTGCCAGAACCATGTTCCGGACACGCCGGTACCACCTGCCGAGTATGCCGGAACCACCTGATCCACTCCCGAGGACCACATGCTGGACACGCCAAAATCACCTGCTGGCTACGCCAGAACCACTCGGCAGACACTCCGGAATAACCTGCCGGGCATGCCGGAACCACCTCTTAGACATGCCAGAAGGACGTGTCGGACACGCCGGAAACACCTACCGGACAGACCGGAACCACCTGCCAGACATCCCGGAACCACCTGCCGAGCACGCCGGAGCCGCCTGCTCGATAGGCCGGAACCACCTGCCAGACAGGCCAAAATCAACAGTTGGCTATGCTAGAAACACCTGGCGGACAGTCCAAAATCACCTGCCTGGCATGCAGGAACCACCTCTGAGACGTAACAGAACCACGTTCCGGACACGCTGGAACCACATCCTGGACAGACTGGAACCACCTGCCGAGCTCGCCGGAACCACCTGCTCGACTGGCAGGACAATCGTGCCGGACACGCCAAAAGGAACTGCCGGCTACACCAGAACCACTTAACCGACACTCCAGAATCACCTGCCTGGCATGCCAGAACCACCTCTCAGACGTGCCAGAAGCACGTGCCGGACATGCCGGGACGACCTACGGGACAGACCGGAACCACCTGCCTGACATGCCGGAACCACCTGCCGAGCACGCCAGAGCCACCTGCTCCCCTTGCCGGAACCACCTACCAGACAGGCCAAAATCAACAGCTGGCTGTGCGAGAACCACCTGGGGGACAGTCCGGAATCACCTGCCAGCCATGGCGGAACCACCTCTCAGACGTACCAGAACCACGTGCCGGACAATCTGGAAACACGTACTGGACAGACTGGAACCACCTGCCGGCCACGCCTGAACCACCTGCCGAGCACGACGGAACCACCTGCCGGACACGCCAAAATCACCTGCGGGCTACTCCACAACCACTTGGAGGACTCTCCGGGATGACCTGCCGGGCATGCTGGAACCACCTCTCAGACGCGCCAGAACCATGTGGCAGACAGTCCGGAATCACCTGTTGGGCAAGTGGAACCACCTCTGAGACGTACCAGAACCAACTGCCGGACACGCCAAATTCACCTGCCAGCTACGCCAGAACCACTTGGCGGACACTCCGGAATCAGCTGCCGGGCATGCCAGCACAACCTCTCAGAAGTGCCAGAAGCACGTGCCGGACAGGCTGGAACCATCTCCCGGACAGACTGGAACCACAGGAAACACTCGCCGGAACCACCTGCTTGACTCACCGGTCCCACCTGCAGGACACACCAAAATCACCTGCCCGCTACACCAGAACCACTTGGGGCACAAGCCGGAATCACGTGAAGGGCATGCCGGCACAACCTCACAGACGTGCCAGAACCTCCTGCCGGACACCTCAGAACCACCTGCCAGACAGACTGCAACCACCTGCCGGACACGCGGGAACCACCGGCTCGACCCGCCGGAACCACTGCCAGACATGCAAAATCACCTGCCGGCTACACCAGAACCACTTGGCAAACACTCCGGAATCACCTGCCGGGCATGCCGGAACGACCTCTCAGACATGCCAGAACCACGTGCCAATGACACCAGAAGCACCTGCCGAGCATGCCGGAACCACCTGCTCGACTCGCCAGAACCACCTGCCGGACACGCCAAAATCACCTGCCGGCTATGCCGCAACCACTCGGCAGACACTCCGGTATCAGCTGCCGGGCATGCCGGAACCACCTCTCAGAGGTGCCCGAACCACATGACAGAGAGACTGGAAGCAACTGCCGAACTCGCCGGAAACACCTGCTGGACATGCCGGAACCACCTACCTGACAGTCCAAAATCATATGGGGGCTATGCCAAAACCACTTGGTGGACACTCCAGAATCACCTGGAGGGCATGCCGGAACCACATCATGGACAGACTGCAAACACCTGCCGGACACGCCGGAAGCACCTGCTCGACTCGCCAGAACCACCTGCCGGACACGCCAAAATCACCAGCCGGCTACTCCACAACCACTTGTCGGACACTCCAGAATCACCTGCCGGGCATGTGGGAACCACCTCTCAGAGGTGCCACAACAACATGCTGGAGATTGCGGAAGCACCTGCTGAGAAGGCCGGAAGTTCCTGATCCACTCCACAGAACCACCTGCTGGACACACCAAAATGACCTGCCGGCTACGCCACAACCAGTTGGTGAACACTTCGGAATCAACTGCCGGGCTTGCTGGAAGCACCTGCCGGTCACGCCAATATCACCTGCCAGCTACGCCAGAACCGCTTGGCGGACACTCCGGAAACACCTGTCGGGCCTGCCAGAACCACATCTCAGACGTGCCAGAACCATGTGCCCGAGATGCCGGAACCACACCCCGAACAGACTGAAACCACCTGCCAGACCCGCCTGAACCACCTGCCGAGCACACTGGAACCACCTGCTCGACTCGCCGGAACCACCTACCTGACACGCAAAAACCACCGGCCGGGTATGCCAGAACCACTTGGTGGTCACTCCGGAATCATCTGCCAGACATGCCAGAAGCAGCTCTCAGACACACCAGAACAACCTGCCGGAGACGCCAGTAGCACCTGCTGAGCATGCCTGAGCCGCCTGCTCGACTCGCAAGAAACACCTGCCACACACGCCAAAATCACCTGCCTGCTACACCAGAAGCACTTGGCAGACAAGCCGGAATCACGTGAAGGGCATGCCGTCACAATCTCTCAGACGTGCCAGAACCTCGTGCCGGACACCCCAGAACACCCTGCCGGACAGACCGGAACCACCTGCCGGACACGCCGGAACCACCGGCGCGACTCGCCGGAACCACCCCCGGACATGCAAAATCACCTGCCGGCTACGCCAGAAACACTTGGCGAACACACCGGAATCACCTGCCGGGCATGTCGGAAGCACCTCTCAGACATGTCAGAACCACGTGCCAAGGACACCGGAAGCACCTGCCGAGCACGCCGGAACCACCTGCTCGACTCGCCAGAACCACCTGCCACACACGCCAAAATCACCTGCCAGGTATGCCAGAACCACTTTGTGGACACTCCGAAATCATCTGCCGGACATGCCAGAACCAGCTCTCAGACACCCCAGAACCACATGCCGGACACGCCGGAAGCACCTGCTGAGCATGCCTGAGCCACCTGCTCGACTCGCCAGAAACACCTGCCGGACACGCCAAAATCACCTGCCGGCTACGCCACAACCAGTTGGTGAACACTTCGGAATCACCTGCCATGCTTGCCGGAACCACCTGCCGGTCACGCCAAAATCACCTGCCGGCTACGCCAGAACCACTCGGCAGAGACTCCGGAACCACCTCCAGGACAGACCAGAATCACCTGCCGGACACGCCGGAACCACCTGCTCGACTCGCCAGAGCCACCTGCCGGACACGCCAAAATCACCTGCCGGCTACGCCAGAACCACTCGGCAGAGACTCCGGAACCATCTCCAGGACAGACCGGAATCACCTGCCGGACACGCCGGGACCACCTGCTTGACTCGCCAGAACCACCTGCCGGACACGCCAAAATCACCAGCCGGCTACTCCACAACCACTTGTCGAACACTCCAGAATCACCTGCCGGGCATGTTGGAAGCACCTCTCAGACGCGCCAGAACCATGTGGCAGAGAGTCCGGAATCACCTGTTGGGCATGTGGAACCACCTCTGAGACGTACCAGAACCACGTGCCGGACACGCCAAAATCACCTGCCGGCTATGCCAGAACCACTTGGCGGACACTCAGGAATCACCTGCCGGGCATGCCAGAACCAGCTCTCAGAAACACCAGAACCACATGCTGGACACGCCGGAAGCACCTGCTGAGCATGCCTGAGCCACCTGCTCGACTCGCAAGAAACACGTGCCGGACACGCCAAAATCACCTGCCGAGTACGCCAGAACCACTTGGCGGACACTCCGGAATCACAGGTCGGGCATGCCAGAACCACCTCTCAGACTTGCCAGAACCATGTTCCGGACACGCCGGTAGCACCTGCCGAGTATGCCGGAACCACCTGATCCACTCCCGAGGACCACCTGCTGGACACGCCAAAATCACCTGCTGGCTACGCCAGAACCACTCGGCAGACACTCCGGAATAACCTGCCGGGCATGCCGGAACCACCTATTAGACATGCCAGAAGGACGTGTCGGACACGCCGGAAACACCTACCGGACAGACCGGAACCACCTGCCAGACATCCAGGAACCTCCTGCCGAGCACGCCGGAGCTGCGTGCTCGATAGGCCGGAACCACCTGCCAGACAGGCCAAAATCAACAGCTGGCTATGCTAGAAACACCTGGCGGACAGTCCAAAATCACCTGCCTGGCATGCAGGAACCACCTCTCAGACGTAACAGAACCACGTTCCGGACACGCTGGAACCACATCCTGGACAGACTGGAACCACCTGCCGAGCTCGCCGGAACCACCTGCTCGACTGGCAGGACAATCGTGCCGGACACGCCAAAAGGAACTGCCGGCTACACCAGAACCACTTAACCGACACTCCAGAATCACCTGCCTGGCATGCCAGAACCACCTCTCAGACGTGCCAGAAGCACGTGCCGGACATGCCGGAACGACCTACGGGACAGAACGGAACCACCTGCCTGACATGCCGGAACCACCTGCCGAGCACGCCAGAGCCACCTGCTCCCCTTGCCGGAACCACCTGCCAGACAGGCCAAAATCAACAGCTGGCTGTGCGAGAACCACCTGGGGGACAGTCCGGAATCACCTGCCAGCCATGGCGGAACCACCTCTCAGACGTACCAGAACCACGTGCCGGACAATCTGGAAACACGTACTGGACAGACTGGAACCACCTGCCGGCCACGCCTGAACCACCTGCCGAGCACGACGGAACCACCTGCCGGACACGCCAAAATCACCTGCGGGCTACTCCACAACCACTTGGAGGACTCTCCGGGATGACCTGCCGGGCATGCTGGAACCACCTCTCAGATGCGCCAGAACCATGTGGCAGACAGTCCGGAATCACCGGTTGGGCATGTGGAACCACCTCTGAGACGTACCAGAACCACCTGCCGGACACGCCAAAATCACCTGCCGGCTACGCCAGAACCACTTGGCGGACACTCCGGAATCACCTGCCGGGCATGCCAGCACAACCTCTCAGAAGTGCCAGAAGCACGTGCCGGACAGGCCGGAACCATCTCCCGGACAGACTGGAACCACAGGAAACACTCACCGGAACCACCTGCTTGACTCACCGGTCCCACCTGCAGGACACACCAAAATCACCTGCCCGCTACACCAGAACCACTTGGCGCACAAGCCGGAATCACGTGAAGGGCATGCCGGCACAACCTCACAGACGTGCCAGAACCTCCTGCCGGACACCTCAGAACCACCTGCCAGACAGACTGCAACCACCTGCCGGACACGCGGGAACCACCGGCTCGACCCGTCGGAACCACTGCCACAGATGCAAAATCACCTGCCGGCTACACCAGAACCACTTGGCAAACACTCCGGAATCACCTGCCGGGCATGCCGGAACCACCTCTCAGACATGCCAGAACCACGTGCCAATGACACCAGAAGCACCTGCCGAGCATGCCAGAACCACCTGCTCGACTCGCCAGAACCACCTGCCAGTCATGCAAAAATCACCTGCCGGCTTCGCCACAACCAGTTGGTGAACACTTCCCCATCACCTGCCGGGCTTGCTGGAACCACCTGCCGTTCACGTCAAAATCACCTGCCAACTACGCCAGAACCACTTGTCGACACTGCGGAAACACCTGTCGGGCCGGCCAGAACTACATCTCAGACGTGCCAGAACCTTGTGCGTGTGATGCCGGAACCACACCCCGAACAGACGGAGACCACCTGCCAGACCCGCCTGAACCACCTGCCGAGCACGCCGGAGCGACCTGTTCGACTCACCGGAAGCACCTGCCAGACAGGCCAAAATCAACAGCTGGCTATGCGAGAACCATCTGGCGGACAGTCCGGAATCACCTGCCGGGCATGCAGGAACCACATCTCAGATGTAACAGAACCACGAGCCGGACACGCTGGAACCACGTCCTGGACAGACTGGAACCACCTGCCGAGCACTCCGGAACCACCTGCTCGACTCGCACGACCCACGTGCTGGACACGCCAAAATGAACTTTCGGCTACACCAGAACCACTTACCCGACACTCCAGAATCACCTGCCTGGCATGCCAGAACCACCTCTCACACGTTCCAGAAGCACGTGCCGGACATGCCGGAACGACCTATCGGACAGAACGGAACCACCTGCCAGACACGCCGGAACCACCTGCTGAACACGCCACAGCCACCTGCTCGACTCGCCGGATCCACCGGCCGGACAGGCCAATATAAACTGCTGGCTATGCCAGAACCACCTGGGGGACAGTCCGGAATCACCTGCCAGCCATGGCGGAACCACCTCTCAGACGTACAAGAACCACGTGCCGGACAAGCTGGAAACACTTAGTGGACAGACTGGAACCACCTGCCGGCCATGTCTGAACCACCTGCCGAGCACGATGGAACCACCTGCCGGACACGCCAAAATCACCTGCGGGGTACACCAGAACCACTTGGAGAACTCTCCGGGATGACCTGCCGGGCATGCTGGAACCACCTCTCAGACGTACCAGGAGCACGTGGCGGACACCCCAGCACCACCTGCCGGACAGACCGCAACCACCTGCCGGACAGGCCGGAACCACCGGCTCGACCCGACGGAACCACCGCCAGACATGCAAAATCACCTGCCGGCTACGCCAGAACCACTTGGCGAACACTCCGGAATCATCTGCCGGGCATGCCGGAACCACCTCTCAGGCATGCCAGAACCACGTGCCAGTGACCCCGGAAGCACCTGCCGAGCAAGCCGGAACCACCTGCTCGACTCGCCAGAACCACCTGCCGGACACGCCAAAATCACCTGCCGGCTACGCCACAACCACTCGGCAGGCACTCCAGTATCAGCTGCCGGGCATGCCGGAACCACCTCTCAGAGGTGCCAGAACCGCATGCCGGAGAGACTGGAAGCAACTGCCGAAATCGCCGGAAACCCCTGCTGCACATGCCGGAACCACCTGCCTGAAAGTCCAAAATCATATGGGGGCTATGCCAAAACCACTTGGTGGACACTCCAGAATCACCTGGAGGGCATGCCGGAACCACGTCGTGGACAGACTGCAAACACCTGCCGGACACGCCAGAACCACCTTCTCAACTCGCCAGAACCACCTGCCGGACACGCCAAAATCACCTGCCGGCTACGCCACAACCAGTTGGTGAACACTTCGGAATCACCTGCCGCGCGTGCCGGAACCACCTGCCGGTCACGCCAAAATCACCTGCGGCTACGCTAGAACCACTCGGCAGAGACTCCGGAACCACCTCCAGGACTGACCGGAATCACCTGCCGGACACGCCGGGACCACCTGCTTGACTCGCGAGAACCACCTGCCGGACACGCCAAAATCACCAGCCGGCTACTCCACAACCACTTGTCGGACACTCCAGAATCACCTGCCGGGCATGTGGGAACCACCTCTCAGAGGTGCCACAACAACATGCTGGAGACTGCGGAAGCACCTGCTGAGAAGGCCGGAAGTTCCTGATCCACTCCACAGAACCACCTGCTGGACACGCCAAAATGACCTGCCGGCTACGCCACAACCAGTTGGTGAACACTTCGGAATCAACTGCCGGGCTTGCTGGAAGCACCTGCCGGTCACGCCAATATCACCTGCCAGCTACGCCTGAACCGCTTGGCGGACACTCCGGAAACACCTGTCGGGCCTGCCAGAACCACATCTCAGACGTGCCAGAACCATGTGCCCGAGATGCCGGAACCACACCCCGAACAGACGGAAACCACCTGCCAGACCCGCCTGAACCACCTGCCGAGCACACTGGAACCACCTGCTCGACTCGCCGGAACCACCTACCTGACACGCAAAAACCACCGGCCGGGTATGCCGGAACCACTTGGTGGTCACTCCGGAATCATCTGCCAGACATTCCAGAAGCAGCTCTCAGACACACAAGAACAACCTGCCGGAGACGCCAGAAGCACCTGCTGAGCATGCCTGAGCCACGTGCTCGACTCGCAAGAAACACCTGCCACACACGCCAAAATCACCTGCCGGCTACGCCAGAACCACTCGGCAGAGACACCGGAACCACCTCCAGGACAGACCGGAATCACGTGCCGGAAACGCCTGAACCACCTGCTTGACTCGCCAGAACCACCCGCCGGACACGCCAAAATCACCTGCCAGCTACGCCAGAACCACTCGGCAGAGACTCCGGAACCACCTCCAGGACAGACCGGAATCACCTGCCGGACACGCCGGAACCACCTGCCGGACACGACAAAATCGCCTGCGGGCTACTCCACAACCACTTGGAGGACTCTCCGGGATGACCTGCCGGGCATGCTGGAACCACCTCTCAGACGCGCCAGAACCATGTGGCAGAGAGTCCGGAATCACCTGTTGGGCAAGTGGAACCACCTCTGAGACGTACCAGAACCACCTGCCGGACACGCCAAAATCACCTGCCGGCTACGCCAGAACCACTTGGCGGACACTCCGGAATCACCTGCCGGGCATGCCAGCACAACCTCTCAGAAGTGCCAGAAGCACGTGCCGGACAGGCCGGAACCATCTCCCGGACAGACTGGAACCACAGGAAACACTCGCCGGAACCACCTGCTTGACTCACCGGTCCCACCTGCAGGACACACCAAAATCACCTGCCCGCTACACCAGAACCACTTGGCGCACAAGCCGGAATCACGTGAAGGGCATGCCAGCACAACCTCACAGACGTGCCAGAACCTCCTGCCGGACACCTCAGAACCACCTGCCAGACAGACTGCAACCACCTGCCGGACACGCGGGAACCACCGGCTCGACCCGCCGGAACCACTGCCACAGATGCAAAATCACCTGCCGGCTACACCAGAACCACTTGGCAAACACTCCGGAATCACCTGCCGGGCATGCCCGAACCACCTCTCAGACATGCCAGAACCACGTGCCAATGACACCAGAAGCACCTGCCGAGCATGCCGGAACCACCTGCTCGACTCGCCAGAACCACCTGCCAGTCATGCAAAAATCTCCTGCCGGCTTCGCCACAGCCAGTTGGTGAACACTTCCCCATCACCTGCCGGGCTTGCTGGAACCACCTGCCGGTCATGTCAAAATCACCTGCCAACTACGCCAGAACCACTTGTCGACACTGCGGAAACACCTGTCGGGCCGGCCAGAACTACATCTCAGACGTGCCAGAACCTTGTGCGTGTGATGCCGGAACCACACCCCGAACAGACGGAGACCACCTGCCAGACCCGCCTGAACCACCTGCCGAGCACGCCGGAGCCACCTGTTCGACTCACCGGAAGCACCTGCCAGACAGGCCAAAATCAACAGCTGGCTATGCGAGAACCATCTGGCGGACAGTCCGGAATCACCTGCCGGGCATGCAGGAACCACCTCTCAGATGTAACGGAACCACGAGCCGGACACGCTGGAACCACGTCCTGGACAGACTGGAACCACCTGCCGAGCACTCCGGAAACACCTGCTCGACTCGCACGACCCACGTGATGGACACGCCGAAATGAACTTTCGGCTACACCAGAACCACTTACCCGACACTCCAGAATCACCTGCCTGGCATGCCAGAACCACCTCTCACACGTTCCAGAAGCACGTGCCGGACATGCCGGAACGACCTATCGGACAGAACGGAACCACCTGCCAGACACGCCGGAACCACCTGCTGAACACGCCACAGCCACCTGCTCGACTCGCCGGATCCACCGGCCGGACAGGCCAATATCAACTGCTGGCTATGCCAGAACCACCTGGGGGACAGTCCGGAATCACCTGCCAGCCATGGCGGAACCACCTCTCAGACGTACAAGAACCACGTGCCGGACAAGCTGGAAACACTTACTGCACAGACTGGAACCACCTGCCGGCCACGCCTGAACCACCTGCCGAGCACGATGGAACCACCTGCCGGACACGCCAAAATCACCTGCGGGGTACACCAGAACCACTTGGAGAACTCTCCGGGATGACCTGCCGGGCATGCTGGAACCACCTCTCAGACGTACCAGAAGCACGTGGCGGACACCCCAGCACCACCTGCCGGACAGGCCGGAACCACTGGCTCGACACGCCGGAACCACCGCCGGACATGCAAAATCACCTGCCGGCTACGCCAGAACCACTTGGCGAACACTCCGGAATAACCTGCCGGGCATGCCGGAACCACCTCTCAGACATGCCAGAACCACGTGCCAATGACCCCGGAAGCACCTGCCGAGCACGCCGGAACCACCTGCTCGACTCGCACGACCCACGTGCTGGACACGCCAAAATGAACTTTCGGCTACACCAGAACCACTTACCCGACACTCCAGAATCACCTGCCTGGCATGCCAGAACCACCTCTCACACGTTCCAGAAGCACGTGCCGGACATGCCGGAACGACCTATCGGAAAGAATGGAACCACCTGCCAGACACGCCGGAACCACCTGCTGAACACGCCACAGCCACCTGCTCGACTCGCCGGATCCACCGGCCGGACAGTCCAATATCAACTGCTGGCTATGCCACAACCAGTTGGTGAACACTTCAGAATCACCTGCCGCGCTTGCCGGAACCACCTGCCGGTCACGCCAAAATCACCTGCCGGGTACGCCAGAACCACTCGGCAGAGACTCCGGAACAACCTCCAGGACAGACCGGAATCACCTGCCAGACACGCCGGAACCACCTGCTCGACTCGCCAGAACCACCTGCCGGACACGCAAAAATCACCTGCTGGCTACGCCAGAACCACTCAGCAGACACTCCGGAATAAGCTGCCGGGCATGCCGGAACCACCTCTTAGACATGTCAGAAGGACGTGTCGGACACGCCGGAAACACCTACCGGACAGACCGGAACCACCTGCCAGACATCCCGGAACCACTTGACGAGCACGCCGGAGCCGCCTGCTCGATAGGCCGGAACCACCTGCCAGACAGGCCAAAATCAACAGCTGGCTATGCTAGAAAAACCTGGCGGACAGTCCAAAATCACCTGCCTGGCATGCAGGAACCACCTCTCAGACGTAACAGAACCACGTTCCGGACACGCTGGAACCACATCCTGGACAGACTGGAACCACCTGCCGAGCTCGCCGGTGCCACCTGCTCGACTGGCAGGACAATTGTGCCGGACACGCCAAAAGGAACTGCCGGCTACACCAGAACCACTTAACCAACACTCCAGAATCACCTGCCTGGCATGCCAGAACCACCTCTCAGACGTGCCAGAAGCGCGTGCCGGACATGCCGGAACGACCTACGGGACAGACTGGAACCACCTGCCTGACATGCCGGCACCACCTGTCGAGCACGCCAGAGCCACCTGCTCCCCTTGCCGGAACCAACTGCCAGACAGGCCAAAATCAACAGCTGGCTGTGCGAGAACCACCTGGGGGACAGTCCGGATTCACCTGCCAGCCATGGCGGAACCACCTCTCAGACGTACAAGAACCACGTGCCGGACAAGCTGGAAACACTTACTGGACAGACTGGAACCACCTGCCGGCCACGCATGAACCACCTGCCGAGCACGACGGAACCACCTGCCGGACACGCCAAAATCACCTGCGGGCTACACCAGAACCACTTGGAGAACTCTCCGGGATGACCTGCCGGGCATGCTGGAACCACCTCTCAGACGTACCAGAAGCACGTGGCAGACACCCCAGCACCACCTGCCGGACAGACCGCAACCACCTGCCGGACAGGCCGGAACCACCGGCTCGACCCGCCGGAACCACCGCCGGACATGCAAAATCACCTGCCGGCTACGCCAGAACCACTTGGCGAACACTCCGGAATCACCTGCCGGGCATGCCGGAACCACCTCTCAGACATGCCAGAACCACGTGCCAATGACCCCGGAAGCACCTGCCGAGCACGCCGGAACCACCTGCTCGACTCGCCAGAACCACCTGCCGGACACGCCAAAATCACCTGCCGGCTACGCCACAACCACTCGGCAGGCACTCCGGTATCAGCTGCCGGGCATGCCGGAACCACCTCTCAGAGGTGCCAGAACCACATGCCGGAGAGTCTGGAAGCAACTGCCGAACTCGCCGGAAACACTGCTGGACATGCCGGAACCACCTGCCTGACAGTGCAAAATCATATGCCGGCTATGCCAAAACCACTTGGTGGACACTCCAGAATCACCTGGAGGGCATGCCGGAACCACGTCATGGACAGACTGCAAACACCTGCCGGACACCGCAGAACCACCTTCTCGACTCGCCAGAACCACCTGCCGGACACGCCAAAATCACCTGCCGGCTACGCCACAACCAGTTGGTGAACACTTCGGAATCACCTGCCGCGCTTGCCGGAACCACCTGCCGTCAAGCCAAAATCACCTGCCGGCTACGGCAGAACCACTCTGCAGAGACTCCGGAAGCACCTCCAGGACAGACCGGAATCACCTGCCGGACACGCCGGAACCACCTGCCAGACTCGCCAGAACCACCTGACGGACATGACAAGATCACAAGCCGGCTACTCCACAACCACTTGTCGGACACTCCAGAATCACCTGCCGGGCATGTTGGAACCACCTCTCAGAGGTGACACAACAACATGCTGGAGACTGCGGAAGCACCTGCCGAGAAGCCCGGAAGTTCCTGATCCACTCCACAGAACCACCTGCTGGACACGCCAAAATCACCTGCCGGCTACGCCACAACCAGTTGGTGAATACTTCGGAATCAACTGCCGGGCTTGCTGGAAGCACCTGCCGGTCACGCCAATATCACCTGCCAGCTACGCCAGAACCGCTTGGCGGACACTCCGGAAACACCTGTCGGGCCTGCCAGAACCACATCTCAGACGTGCCAGAACCATGTGCCCGAGATGCCGGAACCACACCCCGAACAGACTGAAACCACCTGCCAGACCCGCCTGAACCACCTGCCGAGCACACTGGAACCACCTGCTCGACTCGCCGGAACCACCTACCTGACACGCAAAAACCACCGGCCGGGTATGCCTGAACCACTTGGTGGTCACTCCGGAATCATCTGCCAGACATGCCAGAAGCAGCTCTCAGACACACCAGAACAACCTGCCGGAGACGCCAGAAGCACCTGCTGAGCATGCCTGAGCCACGTGCTCGACTCGCAAGAAACACCTGCCACACACGCCAAAATCACCGGCCTGCTACACCAGAAGCACTTGGCAGACAAGCCGGAATCACGTGAAGGGCATGCCGTCACAATCTCTCAGACGTGCCAGAACCTCGTGCCGGACACCCCAGAACACCCTGCCGGACAGACCGGAACCACCTGCCGGACACGCCGGAACCACCGGCGCGACTCGCCGGAACCACCCCCGGACATGCAAAAACACCTGCCGGCTACGCCTGAAACACTTGGCGAACACACCGGAATCACCTGCCGGGCATGTCGGAAGCACCTCTCAGACATGTCAGAACCACGTGCCAAGGACACCGGAAGCACCTGCCGAGCACGCCGGAACCACCTGCTCGACTCGCCAGAACCACCTGCCGCACACGCCAAAATCACCTGCCAGGTATGCCAGAACCACTTTGTGGACACTCCGAAATCATCTGCCGGACATGCCAGAACCAGCTCTCAGACACCCCAGAACCACATGCCGGACACGCCGGAAGCACCTGCTGAGCATGCCTGAGCCACCTGCTCCACTCGCAAGAAACACCTGCCGGACACGCCAAAATCACCTGCCGAGTACGCCAGAACCACTTGGCGGACACTCCGGAATCACAGGTCGGGCATGCCGGAACCACCTCTCACACTTGCCAGAACCATGTTCCGGACACGCCGGTACCACCTGCCGAGTATGCCGGAACCACCTGATCCACTCCCGAGGACCAGCTGCTGGACACGCCAGAATCACCTGCTGGCTACGCCAGAACCACTCGGCAGACACTCCGGAATAACCTGCCGGGCATGCCGGAACCACCTCTTAGTCTTGCCAGAAGGACGTGTCGGACACGCCGGAAACAACTACCGGACAGACCGGAACCACCTGCCAGACATCCCGGAACCACCTGCCGAGCACGCCGGAGCTGCCTGCTCGATAGGCTGGAACCACCTGCCAGACAGGCCAAAATCAACAGCTGGCTATGCGAGAACCATCTGGCGGACAGTCCGGAATCACCTGCTGGGCATGCAGGAACCACCTCTCAGATGTAACGGAACCACGAGCCGGACACGCTGGAACCACGTCTGGGCAGTCTGGAACCACCTACCGAGCACTCTGGAACCACCTGCTCGACTCGCACGACCCACGTGCTGTACACGCCAAAATGAACTTTCGGCTACACCAGAACCACTTACGCGACATTCCAGAATCACCTGCCGGGCATGTTGGAACCACCTCTCAGAGGTGCCACAACAACATGCTAGAGACTGTGGAAGCACCTGCTGAGAAGGCCGGAAGTTCCTGATCCACTCCACAGAACCACCTGCTGGACACGCCAAAATCACCTGCCGGCTACGCCACAACCAGTTGGTGAACACTTCGGAATCAACTGCCGGGCTTGCTGGAAGCACCTGCCGGTCACGCCAATATCACCTGCCAGCTACGCCAGAAACGCATGGCGGACACTCCGGAAACTCCTGTCGGGCCTGCCAGAACCACATCTCAGACGTGCCAGAACCATGTGCCCGAGATGCCGGAAGCACACCCCGAACAGACTGAAACCACCTGCCAGACCCGCCTGAACCACCTGCCGAGCACACTGGAACCACCTGCTCGACTCGCCGGAACCACCTACCTGACACGCAAAAACCACCGGCCGGGTATGCCAGAACCACTTGGTGGTCACTCCGCAATCATCTGCCAGACATGCCAGAAGCAGCTCTCAGACACACCAGAACAACCTGCCGGAGACGCCAGAAGCACCTGCTGAGCATGCCTGAGCCACCTGCTCGACTCGCAAGAAACACCTGCCACACACGCCAAAATCACCTGCCTGCTACACCAGAAGCACTTGGCAGACAAGCCGGAATCACGTGAAGGGCATGCCGTCACAATCTCTCAGACGTGCCAGAACCTCGTGCCGGACACCCCAGAACACCCTGCCGGACAGACCGGAACCACCTGCCGGACACGCCGGAACCACCGGCGCGACTCGCCGGAACCACCCCCGGACATGCAAAATCACCTGCCGGCTACGCCAGAAACACTTGGCGAACACACCGGAATCACCTGCCGGGCATGTCGGAAGCACCTCTCAGACATGTCAGAACCACGTGCCAAGGACACCGGAAGCACCTGCCGAGCACGCCGGAACCACCTGCTCGACTCCCCAGAACCACCTGCCGCACACGCCAAAATCACCTGCCAGGTATGCCAGAACCACTTTGTGGACACTCCGAAATCATCTGCCGGACATGCCAGAACCAGCTCTCAGACACCCCAGAACCACATGCCGGACACGCCGGAAGCACCTGCTGAGCATGCCTGAGCCACCTGCTCGACTCGCAAGAAACACCTGCCGGACACGCCAAAATCACCTGCCGAGTACGCCAGAACCCCTTGGCGGACACTCCGGAATCACAGGTCGGGCATGCCGGAACCACCTCTCAGACTTGCCAGAACCATGTTCCGGACACGCCGGTACCACCTGCCGAGTATGCCGGAACCACCTGATCCACTCCCGAGAACCACCTGCTGGACACGCCAAAATCTCCTGCTGGCTACGCCAGAACCACTCGGCAGACACTCCGGAATAAGCTGCCGGGCATGCCGGAACCACCTCTTAGACATGCCAGAAGGACGTGTCGGACACGCCGGAAACACCTACCGGACAGACCGGAACCACCTGCCAGACATCCCGGAACCACCTGCCGAGCACGCCGGAGCCGCCTGCTCGATAGGCCGGAACCACCTGCCAGACAGGCCAAAATCAACAGCTGGCTATGCTAGAAACACCTGGCGGACAGTCCAAAATCACCTGCCTGGCATGCAGGAACCAACTCTCAGACGTAACAGAACCACGTTCCGGACACGCTGGAACCACATCCTGGACAGACTGGAACCACCTGCCGAGCTCGCCGGAACCACCTGCTCGACTGGCAGGACAATCGTGCCGGACACGCCAAAAGGAACTGCCGGCTACACCAGAACCACTTAACCGACACTCCAGAATCACCTGCCTGGCATGGCAGAACCACCTCTCAGACGTGCCAGAAGCACGTGCCGGACATGCCGGAACGACCTACGGGACAGACCGGAACCACCTGCCTGACATGCCGGAACCACCTGCCGAGCACGCCAGAGCCACCTGCTCCCCTTGCCGGAACCACCTGCCAGACAGGCCAAAATCAACAGCTGGCTGTGCGAGAACCACCTGGGGGACAGTCCGGAATCACCTGCCAACCATGGCGGAACCACCTCTCAGACGTACCAGAACCACGTGCGGGACAATCTGGAAACACGTACTGGACAGACTGGAACCACCTGCCGGCCACGCCTGAACCACCTGCCGAGCACGACGGAACCACCTGCCGGACACGCCAAAATCACCTGCGGGCTACTCCACAACCACTTGGAGGACTCTCCGGGATGACCTGCCGGGCATGCTGGAACCACCTCTCAGACGCGCCAGAGCCATGTGGCAGACAGTCCGGAATCACCTGTTGGGCATGTGGAACCACCTCTGAGACGTACCAGAACCACCTGCCGGACACGCCAAAATCACCTGCCGGCTACGCCAGAACCACTTGGCGGACACTCCGGAATCACCTGCCGGGCATGCCAGCACAACCTCTCAGAAGTGCCAGAAGCACGTGCCGGACAGGCCGGAACCATCTCCCGGACAGACTGGAACCACAGGAAACACTCGCCGGAACCACCTGCTTGACTCACCGGTCCCACCTGCAGGACACACCAAAATCACCTGCCCGCTACACCAGAACCACTTGGCGCACAAGCCGGAATCACGTGAAGGGCATGCCGGCACAACCTCACAGACGTGCCAGAACCTCCTCCCGGACACCTCAGAACCACCTGCCAGACAGACTGCAACCACCTGCCGGACACGCGGGAACCACCGGCTCGACCCGCCGGAACCACTGCCAGACATGCAAAATCACCAGCCGGCTACACCAGAACCACTTGGCAAACAATCCGGAATCACCTGCCGGGCATGCCGGAACCACCTCTCAGACATGCCAGAACCACGTGCCAATGACACCAGAAGCACCTGCCGAGCATGCCGGAACCACCTGCTCGACTCGCCAGAACCACCTGCCAGTCATGCAAAAATCACCTGCCGGCTTCGCCACAACCAGTTGGTGAACACTTCCCCATCACCTGCCGGGCTTGCTGGAACCACCTGCCGGTCACGTCAAAATCACCTGCCAACTACGCCAGAACCACTTGTCGACACTGCGGAAACACCTGTCAGGCCGGCCAGAACTACATCTCAGACGTGCCAGAACCTTGTGCGTGTGATGCCGGAACCACACCCCGAACAGACGGAAACCACCTGCCAGACCCGCCTGAACCACCTGCCGAGCACGCCGGAGCCACCTGTTCGACTCACCGGAAGCACCTGCCAGACAGGCCAAAATCAACAGCTGGCTATGCGAGAACCATCTGGCGGACAGTCCGGAATCACCTGCCGGGCATGCAGGAACCACCTCTCAGATGTAACGGAACCACGAGCCGGACACGCTGGAACCACGTCCTGGACAGACTGGAACCACCTGCCGAGCACTCCGGAACCACCTGCTCGACTCGCACGACCCACGTGCTGGACACGCCAAAATGAACTTTCGGCTACACCAGAACCACTTACCCGACACTCCAGAATCACCTGCCTGGCATGCCAGAACCACCTCTCACACGTTCCAGAAGCACGTGCCGGACATGCCGGAACGACCTATCGGACAGAACGGAACCACCTGCCAGACACGCAGGAACCACCTGCTGAACACGCCACAGCCACCTGCTCGACTCGCCGGATCCACCGGCCGGACAGGCCAATATCAACTGCTGGCTATGCCAGAACCACCTGGGGGACAGTCCGGAATCACCTGCAAGCCATGGCGGAACCACCTCTCAGACGTACAAGAACCACGTGCCGGACAAGCTGGAAACACTTACTGGACAGACTGGAACCACCTGCCGGCCACGCCTGAACCACCTGCCGAGCACGACAGAACCACCTGCCGGACACGCCAAAATCACCTGCGGGGTACACCAGAACCACTTGGAGAACTCTCCGGGATGACCTGCCGGGCATGCTGGAACCACCTCTCAGACGTACCAGAAGCACGTGGCGGACACCCCAGCACCACCTGCCGGACAGACCGCAACCACCTGCCGGACAGGCCGGAACCACCGGCTCGACCCGACGGAACCACCGCCCGACATGCAAAATCACCTGCCGGCTACGCCAGAACCACTTGGCGAACACTCCGGAATCACCTGCCGGGCATGCCGGAACCACCTCTCAGACATGCCAGAACCACGTGCCAATGACCCCGGAAGCACCTGTCGAGCACGCCGGAACCACCTGCTCGACTCGCCAGAACCACCTGCCGGACATGCCAAAATCACCTGCCGGCTACGCCACAACCACTCGGCAGGCACTCCGGTATCAGCTGCCGGGCATGCCGGAACCACCTCTCAGAGGTGCCAGAACCACATGCCGGAGAGACTGGAAGCATCTGCCGAACTCGCCGGAAACACCTGCTGGACATGCCGGAACCACCTGCCTGACAGTCCAAAATCATATGCCGGCTATGCCAAAACCACTTGGTGGACGCTCCAGAATCTCCTGGAGGGCATGCCGGAACCACGTCATGGACAGACTGCAAACACCTGCCAGACACGCCAGAACCACCTTCTCGAGTCGCCAGAACCACCTGCCGGACACGCCAAAATCACCTGCCGGCTACGCCACAACCAGTTGGTGAACACTTCGGAATCACCTGCCGCGCTTGCCGGAACCACCTGCCGGTCACGCCAAAATCACCTGCCGGCTACGCCAGAACCACTCGGCAGAGACTCCGGAACCACCTCCAGGACAGACCAGAATCACCTGCTCGACTCGCCAGAGCCACCTGCCGGACACGCCAAAATCACCTGCCGGCTACGCCAGAACCACTCGGCAGAGTCTCCGGAACCACCTCCAGGACAGACCGGAATCACCTGCCGGACACGCCGGGACCACCTGCTTGACTCGCCAGAACCACCTGCCGGACACGCCAAAATCACCAGCCGGCTACTCCACAACCACTTGTCGAACACTCCAGAATCACCTGCCGGGCATGTTGGAAGCACCTCTCAGACGCGCCAGAACCATGTGGCAGAGAGTCCGGAATCACCTGTTGGGCATGTGGAACCACCTCTGAGACGTACCAGAACCACCTGCCGGAGACGCCAAAATCACCTGCCGGCTATGCCAGAACCACTTGGCGGACACTCCGGAATCACCTGCCGGGCATGCCAGAACCAGCTCTCAGAAACACCAGAACCACATGCTGGACACGCCGGAAGCACCTGCTGAGCATGCCTGAGCCACCTGCTCGACTCGCAAGAAACACCTGCCGGACACGCCAGAACCAGCTCTCAGACACCCCAGAACCACATGCCGGACACGCCGGAAGCACCTGCTTAGCATGCCTGAGCCACCTGCTCGACTCGCAAGAAACAGCTGCCGGACACGCCAAAATCACCTGCCGGCTACGCCACAACCACTCGGCAGGCACTCCGGTATCAGCTGCCGGGCATGCCGGAACCACCTCTCAGAGGTGCCAGAACCACATGCCGGAGAGACTGGAAGCAACTGCCGAGCTCGCCGGAAACACCTGCTGGACATGCCGGAACCACCTGCCTGACAGTCCAAAATCATATGCCGGCTATGCCAAAACCACTTGGTGGACACTCCAGAATCACCTGGAGGGCATGCCGGAACCACGTCATGGACAGACTGCAAACACCTGCCGGACACGCCAGAACCACCTGCTCGACTCGCCAGAACCACCTGCCGGACGCGCCAAAATCACCTGCCGGCTACGCCAGAACCACTCTGCAGAGACTCCGGAAGCACCTCCAGGACAGACCGGAATCACCTGCCGGACACGCCGGAACCACCTGCCAGACTCGCCAGAACCACCTGTCGGACATGCCAAAATCACAAGCCGGCTACTCCACAACCACTTGTCGGACACTCCAGAATCACCTGCCGGGCATGTTGGAACCACCTCTCAGAGGTGACACAACAACATGCTGGAGACTGCGGAAGCACCTGCCGAGAAGCCCGGAAGTTCCTGATCCACTCCACAGAACCACCTGCTGGACACGCCAAAATCACCTGCCGGCTACGCCACAACCAGTTGGTGAATACTTCGGAATCAACTGCCGGGCTTGCTGGAAGCACCTGCCGGTCACGCCAATATCACCTGCCAGCTACGCCAGAACCGCTTGGCGGACACTCCGGAAACACCTGTCGGGCCTGCCAGAACCACATCTCAGACGTGCCAGAACCATGTGCCCGAGATGCCGGAACCACACCCCGAACAGACTGAAACCACCTGCCAGACCCGCCTGAACCACCTGCCGAGCACACTGGAACCACCTGCTCGACTCGCCGGAACCACCTACCTGACACGCAAAAACCACCGGCCGGGTATGCCTGAACCACTTGGTGGTCACTCCGGAATCATCTGCCAGACATGCCAGAAGCAGCTCTCAGACACACCAGAACAACCTGCCGGAGACGCCAGAAGCACCTGCTGAGCATGCCTGAGCCACGTGCTCGACTCGCAAGAAACACCTGCCACACACGCCAAAATCACCGGCCTGCTACACACGAAGCACTTGGCAGACAAGCCGGAATCACGTGAAGGGCATGCCGTCACAATCTCTCAGACGTGCCAGAACCTCGTGCCGGACACCCCAGAACACCCTGCCGGACAGACCGGAACCACCTGCCGGACACGCCGGAACCACCGGCGCGACTCGCCGGAACCACCCCCGGACATGCAAAAACACCTGCCGGCTACGCCAGAAACACTTGGCGAACACACCGGAATCACCTGCCGGGCCTGTCGGAAGCACCTCTCAGACATGTCAGAACCACGTGCCAAGGACACCGGAAGCACCTGCCGAGCACGCCGGAACCACCTGCTCGAATCGCCAGAACCACCTGCCGCACACGCCAAAATCACCTGCCAGGTATGCCAGAACCACTTTGTGGACACTCCGAAATCATCTGCCGGACATGCCAGAACCAGCTCTCAGACACCCCAGAACCACATGCCGGACACGCCGGAAGCACCTGCTGAGCATGCCTGAGCCACCTGCTCCACTCGCAAGAAACACCTGCCGGACACGCCAAAATCACCTGCCGAGTACGCCAGAACCACTTGGCGGACACTCCGGAATCACAGGTCGGGCATGCCGGAACCACCTCTCAGACTTGCCAGAACCATGTTCCGGACACGCCGGTACCACCTGCCGAGTATGCCGGAACCACCTGATCCACTCCCGAGGACCACCTGCTGGACACGCCAGAATCACCTGCTGGCTACGCCAGAACCACTCGGCAGACACTCCGGAATAACCTGCCGGGCATGCCGGAACCACCTCTTAGACATGCCAGAAGGACGTGTCGGACACGCCGGAAACAACTACCGGACAGACCGGAACCACCTGCCAGACATCCCGGAACCACCTGCCGAGCACGCCGGAGCCGCCTGCTCGATAGGCTGGAACCACCTGCCAGACAGGCCAAAATCAACAGCTGGCTATGCGAGAACCATCTGGCGGACAGTCCGGAATCACCTGCCGGGCATGCAGGAACCACCTCTCAGATGTAACGGAACCACGAGCCCGACACGCTGGAACCACGTCTGGGCAGTCTGGAACCACCTACCGAGCACTCCGGAACCACCTGCTCGACTCGCACGACCCACGTGCTGTACACGCCAAAATGAACTTTCGGCTACACCAGAACCACTTACGTGACATTCCAGAATCACCTGCCGGGCATGTTGGAACCACCTCTCAGAGGTGCCACAACAACATGCTGGAGACTGCGGAAGCACCTGCTGAGAAGGCCGGAAGTTCCTGATCCACTCCACAGAACCACCTGCTGGACACGCCAAAATCACCTGCCGGCTACGCCACAACCAGTTGGTGAACACTTCGGAATCAACTGCCGGGCTTGCTGGAAGCACCTGCCGGTCACGGCAATATCACCTGCCAGCTACGCCAGAACCGCATGGGGGACACTCCGGAAACTCCTGTCGGGCCTGCCAGAACCACATCTCAGACGTGCCAGAACCATGTGCCCGAGATGCCGGAAGCACACCCCGAACAGACTGAAACCACCTGCCAGACCCGCCTGAACCACCTGCCGAGCACACTGGAACCACCTGCTCGACTCGCCGGAACCACCTACCTGACACGCAAAAACCACCGGCCGGGTATGCCAGAACCACTTGGTGGTCACTCCGCAATCATCTGCCAGACATGCCAGAAGCAGCTCTCAGACACACCAGAACAACCTGCCGGAGACACCAGAAGCACCTGCTGAGCATGCCTGAGCCACGTGCTCGACTCGCAAGAAACACCTGCCACACACGCCAAAATCACCTGCCTGCTACACCAGAAGCACTTGGCAGACAAGCCGGAATCACGTGAAGGGCATGCCGTCACAATCTCTCAGACGTGCCAGAACCTCGTGCCGGACACCCCAGAACACCCTGCCGGACAGACCGGAACCACCTGCCGGACACGCCGGAACCACCGGCGCGACTCGCCGGAACCACCCCCGGACATGCAAAAACACCTGCCGGCTACGCCAGAAACACTTGGCGAACACACCGGAATCACCTGCCGGGCATGTCGGAAGCACCTCTCAGACATGTCAGAACCACGTGCCAAGGACACCGGAAGCACCTGCCGAGCACGCCGGAACCACCTGCTCGACTCGCCAGAACCACCTGCCGCACACGCCAAAATCACCTGCCAGGTATGCCAGAACCACTTTGTGGACACTCCGAAATCACCTGCCGGACATGCCAGAACCAGCTCTCAGACACCCCAGAACCACATGCCGGACACGCCGGAAGCACCTGCTTAGCATGCCTGAGCCACCTGCTCGACTCGCAAGAAACACCTGCCGGACACGCCAAAATCACCTGCCGAGTACGCCAGAACCACTTGGCGGACACTCCGGAATCACAGGTCGGGCATGCCGGAACCACCTCTCAGACTTGCCAGAACCATGTTCCGGACACGCCGGTACCACCTGCCGAGTATGCCGGAACCACCTGATCCACTCCCGAGGACCAGCTGCTGGACACGCCAGAATCACCTGCTGGCTACGCCAGAACCACTCGGCAGACACTCCGGAATAACCTGCCGGGCATGCCGGAACCACCTCTTAGACATGCCAGAAGGACGTGTCGGACACGCCGGAAACACCTACCGGACAGAACGGAACCACCTGCCAGACATCGCGGAACCACCTGCCGAGCACGCCGGAGCCGCCTGCTCGATAGGCCGGAACCACCTGCCAGACAGGCCATAATCAACAGCTGGCTATGCGAGAACCATCTGGCGGACAGTCCGGAATCACCTGCCGGGCATGCAGGAACCACCTCTCAGACGTAACAGAACCACGTTCCGCACACGCTGGAACCACATCCTGGACAGACTGGAACCACCTGCCGAGCTCGCCGGAACCACCTGCTCGACTGGCAGGACAATCGTGCCGGACACGCCAAAAGGAACTGCCGGCTACACCAGAACCACTTAACCGACACTCCAGAATCACCTGCCTGGCATGGCAGAACCACCTCTCAGACGTGCCAGAAGCACGTGCCGGACATGCCGGAACGACCTACGGGACAGACCGGAACCACCTGCCTGACATGCCGGAACCACCTGCCGAGCACGCCAGAGCCACCTGCTCCCCTTGCCGGAACCACCTGCCAGACAGGCCAAAATCAACAGCTGGCTGTGCGAGAACCACCTGGGGGACAGTCCGGAATCACCTGCCAGCAATGGCGGAACCACCTCTCAGACGTACCAGAACCACGTGCCGGACAATCTGGAAACACGTACTGGACAGTCTGGAACCACCGGCCGGCCACGCCTGAACCACCTGACGAGCACGACGGAACCACCTGCCGGACACGCCAAAATCACCTGCGGGCTACTCCACAACCACTTGGCGGACTGTCCGGAATCACCTGCCGGGCATGCCGGAACCACCTCTCAGACATGCCAGAACCACGTGCCAATGACCCCGGAAGCACCTGCCGAGCACGCCGGAACCACCTGCTCGACTCGCCAGAACCACCTGCCGGACACGCCAAAATCACCTGCCGGCTACGCCACAACCAGTTGGTGAACACTTCGGAATCACCTGCCGCGCTTGCCGGAACCACCTGCCGGTCACGCCAAAATCACCTGCCGGCTACGCCAGAACCACTCGGCAGAGACTCCGGAACCACCTCCAGGACAGACCGGAATCACCTGCCGGACACGCCGGGACCACCTGCTCGACTCGCCAGAACCACCTGCCGGACACGCCAAAATCACCTGCCGGCTACGCCAGAACCACTCGGCAGAGACTCCGGAACCATCTCCAGGACAGACCGGAATCACCTGCCGGACACGCCGGGACCACCTGCTTGACTCGCCAGAACCACCTGCCGGACACGCCAAAATCACCAGCCGGCTACTCCACAACCACTTGTCGGACACTCCAGAAGCACCTGCCGGGCATGTTGGAACCACCTCTCAGAGGTGCCACAACAACATGCTGGAGACTGCGGAAGCACCTGCTGAGAATGCCGGAAGTTCCTGATCCACTCCACAGAACCACCTGCTGGACACGCCAAAATCACCTGCCGGCTACGCCACAACCAGTTGGTGAACGCTTCGGAATCAACTGCCGGGCTTGCTGGAAGCACCTGCCGGTCACGCCAATATCACCTGCCAGCTACGCCAGAACCGCTTGGCGGACACTCCGGAAACACCTGTCGGGCCTGCCAGAACCACATCTCAGACGTGCCAGAACCATGTGCCCGAGATGCCGGAACCACACCCCGAACAGACTGAAACCACCTGCCAGACCCGCCTGAGCCACCTGCCGAGCACACTGGAACCACCTGCTCGACTCGCCGGAACCACCTACCTGACACGCAAAAACCACCGGCCGGGTATGCCAGAATCACTTGGTGGTCACTCCGGAATCATCTGCCAGACATGCCAGAAGCAGCTCTCAGACACACCAGAACAACCTGCCGGAGACGCCAGAAGCACCTGCTGAGCATGCCTGAGCCACCTGCTCGACTCGCAAGAAACACCTGCCAGACATGCCAAAATCACCTGCCTGCTACACCAGAAGCACCTGGCAGACAAGCCGTAATCACGTGAAGGGCATGCCGTGACAATCTCTCAGACGTCCCAGAACCTCGTGCCACACCCCAGAACACCCTGCCGGACAGACCGGAACCACCTGCCGGACACGCCGGAACCACGGGCGCGACGCGCCGGAACCACCCCCGGACATGCAAAATCACCTGCCGGCTACGCCAGAAACACTTGGCGAACACACCGGAATCACCTGCCGGGCATGTCGGAAGCACCTCTCAGACATGTCAGAACCATGTTCCGGACACGCCGGTACCACCTGCCGAGTATGCCGGAACCACCTGATCCACTCCCGAGGACCACCTGCTGGACACGCCAGAATCACCTGCTGGCTACGCCAGAACCACTCGGCAGAGACTCCGGAATAACCTGCCGGGCATGCCGGAACCACCTCTTAGACATGCCAGAAGGACGTGTCGGACACGCCGGAAACACCTACCGGACAGACCGGAACCACCTGCCAGACATCCCGGAACCACCTGCCGAGCACGCCGGAGCCGCCTGCTCGATAGGCTGGAACGACCTGCCAGACAAGCCAAAATCAACAGCTGGCTATGCGAGAACCATCTGGCGGACAGTCCGGAATCACCTGCCGGGCATGCAGGAACCACCTCTCAGATGTAACGGAACCACGAGCCGGACACGCTGGAACCACGTCCTGGACAGACTGGAACCACCTGCCGAGCACTCCGGAACCACCTGCTCGACTCGCACGACCCACGTGCTGGACACGCCAAAATGAACTTTCGGCTACACCAGAACCACTTACCCGACACTCCAGAATCACCTGCCTGGCATGCCAGAACCACCTCTCACACGTTCCAGAAGCACGTGCCGGACATGCCGGAACGACCTATCGGACAGAACGGAACCACCTGCCAGACACGCAGGAACCACCTGCTGAACACGCCACAGCCACCTGCTCGACTCGCCGGATCCACCGGCCGGACAGGCCAATATCAACTGCTGGCTATGCCAGAACCACCTGGGGGACAGTCCGGAATCACCTGCCAGCCATGGCGGAACCACCTCTCAGACGTACAAGAACCACGTGCCGGACAAGCTGGAAACACTTAATGGACAGACTGGAACCACCTGCCGGCCACGCCTAACCACCTGCCGAGCACGATGGAACCACCTGCCGGACACGCCAAAATCACCTGCGGGGTACACCAGAACCACTTGGAGAACTCTCCGGGATGACCTGCCGGGCATGCTGGAACCACCTCTCAGACGTACCAGAAGCACGTTGCGGACACCCCAGCACCACCTGCCGGACAGACCGCAACCACCTGCCGGACAGGCCGGAACCACCGGCTCGACCCGCCGGAACCACCGCCGGACATGCAAAATCACCTGCCGGCTACGCCAGAACCACTTGGCGAACACTCCGGAATCATCTGCCGGGAATGCCGGAACCACCTCTCAGACAAGCCAGTGACCCCGGAAGCACATGCCGAGCACGCCGGAACCACCTGCTCGACTCGCCAGAACCACCTGCCGGACATGCCAAAATCACCTGCCGGCTACGCCACAACCACTCGGCACGCACTCCGGTATCAGCTGCCGGGCATGCCGGAACCACCTCTCAGAGGTGCCAGAACCACATGCCGGTGAGACTGGAAGCAACTGCCGAGCTCGCCGGAAACACCTGCTGGACATGCCGGAACCACCTGCCTGACAGTCCAAAATCATATGGGGGCTATGCCAAAACCACTTGGTGGACACTCCAGAATCACCTGGAGGGCATGTCGGAACCACGTCGTGGACAGACTGCAAACACCTGCCGGACACGCCAGAACCACCTTCTCGACTCGCCAGAACCACCTGCCGGACACGCCAAAATCACCTGCCGGCTACGCCACAACCACATGGTGAACACTTCGGAATCACCTGCCGCGCTTGCCGGAACCACCTGCCGATCACGCCAAAATCACCTGCCGGCTACGCCAGAACCACTCAGCAGAGACTCCGGAACCACCTCCAGGACAGACCGGAATCACCTGCCGGACACGCCGGAACCACCTGCTCGACTCGCCAGAACCACCTGCCGGACACGCCAAAATCACCTGCCGGCTATGCCAGAACCACTCGGCAGAGACTCCGGAACCACCTCCAGGAAAGACCGGAATCACCTGCCGGACACGCCGGGACCACCTGCTTGACTCGCCAGAACCACCTGCCGGACACGCCAGAATCACCTGCCGGACACGCCAAAATCACCAGCCGGCTAATCCACAACCACTTGTCGGACACTCCAGAATCACCTGCCGGGTATTTGGGAACCACCTCTCAGAGGTGCCACAACAACATGCTGGAGACTGCGGAAGCACCTGCTGAGAATGCCGGAAGTTCCTGATCCACTCCACAGAACCACCTGCTGGACACGCCAAAATCACCTGCTGGCTATGCCACAACCAGTTTGTGAATGCTTCGGAATCAACTGCCGGGCTTGCTGGAAGCACCTGCCGGTCACGCCAATATCACCTGCCAGCTACGCCAGAACCGCTTGGCGGACACTCCGGAATCACCTGTCGGGCCTGCCAGAACCACATCTCAGACGTGCCAGAACCATGTGCCCGAGATGCCGGAAGCACACCCCGAACAGACTGAAACCACCTGCCAGACCCGCCTGAACCACCTGCCGAGCACACTGGAACCACCTGCTCGACTCGCCGGAACCACCTACCTGACACGCAAAAACCACCGGCCGGGTATGCCAGAACCACTTGGTGGTCACTCCGGAATCATCTGCCAGACATGCCAGAAGCAGCTCTCAGACACACCAGAACAACCTGCCGGAGACGCCAGAAGCACCTGCTGAGCATGCCTGAGCCACCTGCTCGACTCGCAAGAAACACCTGCCAGACACGCCAAAATCACCTGCCTGCTACACCAGAAGCACTTGGCAGACAAGCCGGAATCACGAGAAGGGCATGCCGTCACAATCTCTCAGACGTGCCAGAACCTCGTGCCGGACACCCCAGAACACCCTGCCGGACAGTCCGGAACCACCTGCCGGACACGCCGGAACCACCGGCGCGACTCGCCGGAACCACCCCCGGACATGCAAAATCACCTGCCGGCTACGCCAGAAACACTTGGCGAACACACCGGAATCACCTGCCGGGCATGTCGGAAGCACCTCTCAGACATGTCAGAACCACGTGCCAAGGACACCGGAAGCACCTGCAGAGCACGCCGGAACCACCTGCTCGACTCGCCAGAACCGCCTTCCGCACATGCCAAAATCACCTGCCAGGTATGCCAGAACCACTTTGTGGACACTCCGAAATCATCTGCCGGACATGCCAGAACCAGCTCTCAGACACACCGGAACCACATGCCGGACACGCCGGAAGCACCTTCTGAGCATGCCTGAGCCACCTGCTCGACTCGCAAGAAACACCTGCCAGACACGCCAAAATCACCTGCCGAGTACGCCAGAACCACTTGGCGGACACTCCGGAATCACAGGTCGGGCATGCCGGAACCACCTCTCAGACTTGCCAGAACCATGTTCCGGACACGCCGGTACCACCTGCCGAGTATGCCGGAACCACCTGATCCACTCCCGAGGACCACCGGCTGGACATGCCAAAATCACCTGCTGGCTACGCCAGAACCACTCGGCAGACACTCCGGAATAACCTTCCGGGCATGCCGGAACCACCACTTAGACATGCCAGAAGGACGTGTCGGACACGCCGTAAACACCTACCGGACAGACCGGAGCCACCTGCCAGACATCCCGGAACCACTTGCCGAGCACGCCGGAGCCGCCTGCTCGATAGGCCGGAACCACCTGCCAGACAGGCCGAAATCAACAGCTGGCTATGCTAGAACCACCTGGCGGACAGTCCAAAATCACCTGCCTGGCATGCAGGAACCACCTCTCAGACATAACAGAACCACGTTCCGGACACGCTGGAACCACATCCTGGACAGACTGGAACCACCTGCCGAGCTCACCGGAACCACCTGCTCGACTGGCAGGACAATCGTGCCGGACACGCCAAAGGGAACTGCCGGCTACACCAGAACCACTTAACCGACACTCCAGAATCACCTGCCTGGCATGCCAGGACCACCTCTCAGACGTGCCAGAAGCACGTGCCGGCCATGCCGGAACGACCTACGGGACAGACCGGAACCACCTGCCTGACATGCCGGAACCACCTGCCGAGCACGCCAGAGCCACCTGCTCCCCTTGCCGGAACCACCTGCCAGAGAGGCCAAAATCAACAGCTGGCTGTGCGAGAACCACTTGGGGGACAGTCCGGAATCACCTCCCAGCCATGGCGGAACCACCTCTCAGACGTACCAGAACCACGTGCCGGGCAATCTGGAAACACGTACTGGACAGACTGGAACCACCTGCTGGCCACGCCTGAACCACCTGCCGAGCACGACGGAACCACCTGCCGGACACGCCAAAATCACCTGCGGGCTACTCCACAACCACTTGGAGGACTCTCCGGGATGACCTGCCGGGCATGCTGGAACCACCTCTCAGACGCGCCAGAACCATGTGGCAGAGAGTCCGGAATCACCTTTTGGGCATGTGGAACCACCTCTGAGACGTACCAGAACCACCTGCCGGACACGCCAAAATCACCTGCCGGCTACGCCAGAACCACTTGGCGGACACTCCGGAATCACCTGCCGGGCATGCCAGCACAACCTCTCAGAAGTGCCAGAAGCACGTGGCGGACATGCCGGAACGACCGATCGGACAGGACGGAACCACCTGCCGGACAGGGGGGAACCACCGGCTCGACGCGCCAGTACCACCGCCGGACATGCAAAATCACCTACCGGCTACGCCAGAACCACTTGGCGAACACTCCGGAATCACCTGCCGGGCATGCCGGAACCACCTCTCAGACATGCCAGAACCACGTGCCAATGACCCCGGAAGCACCTGCCGAGCACGCCGGGACCACCTGCTCGACTCGCCAGAACCACCTGCCGGACACGCCAAAATCACCTGCCGGCTACACCAGAACCACTCGGCAGAGACTCCGGAGCCACCTCCAGGACAGACCGGAATCACCTGCCGGACACGCCGGGACCACCTGCTTGACTCGCCAGAACCACCTGCCGGACACGCCAAAATCACCAGCCGGCTACTCCACAACCACTTGTCGGACACTCCAGAATCACCTGCCGGGCATGTTGGAACCACCTCCCAGAGGTGCCACAACAACATGCTGGAGACTGCGGAAGCACCTGCTGAGAATGCCGGAAGTTCCTGATCCACTCCACAGAACCACCTGCTGGACACGCCAAAATCACCTGCCGGCTACGCCACAACCAGTTGGTGAACACTTCGGAATCAACTGCCGGGCTTGCTGGAAGCACCTGCAGGTCACGCCAATATCACCTGCCAGCTACGCCAGAACCGCTTGGCGGACACTCCGGAAACACCTGTCGGGCCTGCCAGAACCACATCTCAGACGTGCCAGAACCATGTGCCCGAGATGCCGGAACCACACCCCGAACAGACTGAAACCACCTGCCAGACCCGCCTGAACCACCTGCCGAGCACACTGGAACCACCTGCTCGACTCGCCGGAACCACCTACCTGACACGCAAAAACCACCGGCCGGGTATGCCAGAACCACTTGGTGGTCACTCCGGAATCATCTGCCAGACATGCCAGAAGCAGCTCTCAGACACACCAGAACAACCTGCCGGAGACACCAGAAGCACCTGCTGAGCATGCCTGAGCCGCCTGCTCGACTCGCAAGAAACACCTGCCAGACACGCCAAAATCACCTGCCTGCTACACCAGAAGCACTTGGCAGACAAGCCGGAATCACGTGAAGGGCATGCCGTCACAATCTCTCAGACGTGCCAGAACCTCGTGCCGGACACCCCAGAACACCCTGCCGGACAGACCGGAACCACCTGCCGGACACGCCGGAACCACCGGCGCGACTCGCCGCAACCACCCCCGGACATGCAAAACCACCTGCTGGCTACGCCAGAAACACTTGGCGAACACACCGGAATCACCTGCCGGGCATGTCGGAAGCACCTCTCAGACATGTCAGAACCACGTGCCAAGGACACCGGAACCACCTGCCGAGCACGCCGGAACCACCTGCTCGACTCGCCAGAACCACCTGCCGCACACGCCAAAATCACCTGCCAGGTATGCCAGAACCACTTTGTGGACACTCCGAAATCATCTGCCGGACATGCCAGAACCAGCTCTCAGACACACCGGAACCACATGCCGGACACGCCGGAAGCACCTTCTGAGCATGCCTGAGCCACCTGCTCGACTCGCAAGAAACACCTGCCAGACACGCCAAAATCACCTGCCGAGTACGCCAGAACCACTTGGCGGACACTCCGGAATCACAGGTCGGGCATGCCGGAACCACCTCTCAGACTTGCCAGAACCATGTTCCGGACACGCCGGTACCACCTGCCGAGTATGCCGGAACCACCTGATCCACTCCCGAGGACCACCGGCTGGACATGCCAAAATCACCTGCTGGCTACGCCAGAACCACTCGGCAGACACTCCGGAATAACCTTCCGGGCATGCCGGAACCACCACTTAGACATGCCAGAAGGACGTGTCGGACACGCCGTAAACACCTACCGGACAGACCGGAGCCACCTGCCAGACATCCCGGAACCACTTGCCGAGCACGCCGGAGCCGCCTGCTCGATAGGCCGGAACCACCTGCCAGACAGGCCGAAATCAACAGCTGGCTATGCTAGAACCACCTGGCGGACAGTCCAAAATCACCTGCCTGGCATGCAGGAACCACCTCTCAGACATAACAGAACCACGTTCCGGACACGCTGGAACCACATCCTGGACAGACTGGAACCACCTGCCGAGCTCACCGGAACCACCTGCTCGACTGGCAGGACAATCGTGCCGGACACGCCAAAGGGAACTGCCGGCTACACCAGAACCACTTAACCGACACTCCAGAATCACCTGCCTGGCATGCCAGGACCACCTCTCAGACGTGCCAGAAGCACGTGCCGGCCATGCCGGAACGACCTACGGGACAGACCGGAACCACCTGCCTGACATGCCGGAACCACCTGCCGAGCACGCCAGAGCCACCTGCTCCCCTTGCCGGAACCACCTGCCAGACAGGCCAAAATCAACAGCTGGCTGTGCGAGAACCACTTGGGGGACAGTCCGGAATCACCTCCCAGCCATGGCGGAACCACCTCTCAGACGTACCAGAACCACGTGCCGGGCAATCTGGAAACACGTACTGGACAGACTGGAACCACCTGCCGGCCACGCCTGAACCACCTGCCGAGCACGACGGAACCACCTGCCGGACACGCCAAAATCACCTGCGGGCTACTCCACAACCACTTGGAGGACTCTCCGGGATGACCTGCCGGGCATGCTGGAACCACCTCTCAGACGCGCCAGAACCATGTGGCAGAGAGTCCGGAATTACCTTTTGGGCATGTGGAACCACCTCTGAGACGTACCAGAACCACCTGCCGGACACGCCAAAATCACCTGCCGGCTACGCCAGAACCACTTGGCGGACACTCCGGAATCACCTGCCGGGCATGCCAGCACAACCTCTCAGAAGTGCCAGAAGCACGTGGCGGACATGCCGGAACGACCGATCGGACAGGACGGAACCACCTGCCGGACAGGGGGGAACCACCGGCTCGACGCGCCAGTACCACCGCCGGACATGCAAAATCACCTACCGGCTACGCCAGAACCACTTGGCGAACACTCCGGAATCACCTGCCGGGCATGCCGGAACCACCTCTCAGACATGCCAGAACCACGTGCCAATGACCCCGGAAGCACCTGCCGAGCACGCCGGAACCACCTGCTCGACTCGCCAGAACCACCTGCCGGACACGCCAAAATCACCTGCCGGCTACACCAGAACCACTCGGCAGAGACTCCGGAGCCACCTCCAGGACAGACCGGAATCACCTGCCGGACACGCCGGGACCACCTGCTTGACTCGCCAGAACCACCTGCCGGACACGCCAAAATCACCAGCCGGCTACTCCACAACCACTTGTCGGACACTCCAGAATCACCTGACGGGCATGTGGGAACCACCTCTCAGAGGTGCCACAACAACATGCTGGAGACTGCGGAAGCACCTGCTGAGAATGCCGGAAGTTCCTGATCCACTCCACAGAACCACCTGCTGGACACGCCAAAATCACCTGCTGGCTACGCCACAACCAGTTTGTGAATGCTTCGGAATCAACTGCCGGGCTTGCTGGAAGCACCTGCCGGTCACGCCAATATCACCTGCCAGCTACGCCAGAACCGCTTGGCGGACACTCCGGAATCACCTGTCGGGCCTGCCAGAACCACATCTCAGACGTGCCAGAACCATGTGCCCGAGATGCCGGAACCACACCCCGAACAGACTGAAACCACCTGCCAGACCCGCCTGAACCACCTGCCGAGCACACTGGAACCACCTGCTCGACTCGCCGGAACCACCTACCTGACACGCAAAAACCACCGGCCGGGTATGCCAGAACCACTTGGTGGTCACTCCGGAATCATCTGCCAGACATGCCAGAAGCAGCTCTCAGACACACCAGAACAACCTGCCGGAGACACCAGAAGCACCTGCTGAGCATGCCTGAGCCACCTGCTCGACTCGCAAGAAACACCTGCCAGACACGCCAAAATCACCTGCCTGCTACACCAGAAGCACTTGGCAGACAAGCCGGAATCACGTGAAGGGCATGCCGTCACAATCTCTCAGACGTGCCAGAACCTCGTGCCGGACACCCCAGAACACCCTGCCGGACAGACCGGAACCACCTGCCGGACACGCCGGAACCACCGGCGCGACTCGCCGCAACCACCCCCGGACATGCAAAACCACCTGCTGGCTACGCCAGAAACACTTGGCGAACACACCGGAATCACCTGCCGGGCATGTCGGAAGCACCTCTCAGACATGTCAGAACCACGTGCCAAGGACACCGGAAGCACCTGCCGAGCACGCCAGAACCACCTGCTCGACTCGCCAGAACCACCTGCCGCACACGCCAAAATCACCTGCCAGGTATGCCAGAACCACTTTGTGGACACTCCGAAATCATCTGCCGGACATGCCAGAACCAGCTCTCAGACACACCAGAACCACATGCCGGACACGCCGGAAGCAACTGCTTAGCATTCCTGAGCCACCTGCTCGACTCGCAAGAAACACCTGCCGGACACGCCAAAATCACCTGCCGAGTACGCCAGAACCACTTGGAGGACACTCCGCAATCACAGGTCGGGCATGCCGGAACCACCTCTCAGACTTGCCAGAACCATGTTCCGGACACGCCGGTACCACCTGCCGAGTATGCCGGAACCACCTGATCCACTCCCGAGGACCACCTGCTGGACACGCCAGAATCACCTGCTGGCCATGCCAGAACCACTCGGCAGACACTCCGGAATAACCTGCCGGGCATGCCGGAACCACCTCTTAGACATGCCAGAAGGACGTGTCGGACACGCCGGAAACACCTACAGGACAGACCGGAACCACCTGCCAGACATCCCGGAACCACTTGCCGAGCACGCCGGAGCCGCCTGCTCGATAGGCCGGAACCACCTGCCAGACAGGCCAAAATCCACAGCTGGCTATGCTAGAACCACGTGGCGGACAGTCCAAAATCACCTGCCTGGCATGCAGGAACCACCTCTCAGACGTAACAGAACCACGTTCCGGACACACTGGAACCACATCCTGGACAGACTGGAACCACCTGCCGAGCTCGCCGGAACCACCGGCTCGACTGGCAGGACAATCGTGCCGGACACGCCAAAAGGAACTGCCGGCTACACCAGAACCACTTAACCGACACTCCAGAATCACCTGCCTGGCATGCCAGAACCACCTCTCAGACGTGCCAGAAGCACGTGCTGGACATGCCGGAACGACCTACGGGACAGACCGGAACCACCTGCCTGACATGCCGGAACCACCTGCCGAGCACGCCAGAGCCACCTGCTCCCCTTGCCGGAACCACCTGCCAGACAGGCCAAAATCAACAGCTGGCTGTGTGAGAACCACCTGGGGGACAGTCCGGAATCACCTGCCAGCCATGGCGGAACCACCTCTCAGACGTACCAGAACCACGTGCCGGACAATCTGGAAACACGTACTGGACAGACTGGAACCAGCTGCCGGCCACGCCTGAACCACCTGCCGAGCAGGACGGAACCACCTGCCGGACACGCCAAAATCACCTGCGGGCTACTCCACAACCACTTGGAGGACTCTCCGGGATGACCTGCCGGGCATGCTGGAACCACCTCTCAGATGCGACAGAACCATGTGGCAGAGAGTCCAGAATCACCTGTTGGGCATGTGGAACCACCTCTGAGACGTACCAGAACCACCTGCCGGACACGCCAAAATCACCTGCCGGCTACGCCAGAACCACTTGGCGGACACTCCGGAATCACCTGCCGGGCATGCCAGCACAACCTCTCAGAAGTGCCAGAAGCACGTGCCGGACAGGCCGGAACCATATCCCGGACAGACTGGAACCACAGGAAACACTCGCCGGAACCACCTGCTTGACTCACCGGTCCCACCTGCAGGACACACCAAAATCACCTGCCCGCTACACCAGAACCAATTGGGGGACAAGCCGGAATCACGTGAAGGGCATGCCAGCACAACCTCACAGACGTGCCAGAACCTCCTGCCGGACACCCCAGCACCACCTGCCGGACAGACCGCAACCACCTGCCGGACACGCCGGAACCACCGGCTCGACCCGCCGGAACCGCCGCCGGACATGCGAAATCACCTGCCGGCTACGCCCGAACCACTTGGCGAACACTCCGCAATCATCTGCCGGGCATGCCGGAACCACCTCTCAGACATGCCAGAACCACGTGCCAATGACCCCGTAAGCACCTGCCGAGCACGCCGGAACCACCTGCTCGACTCGCTAGAACCACCTGCCGGACACGCCAAAATCACCTGCCGGCTACGCCACAACCACTCGGCACGCACTCCGGTATCAGCTGCCGGGCATGCCGGAACCACCTCTCAGAGGTGCCAGAACCACATGCCGGAGAGACTGGAAGCAACTGCCGAACTCGCCGGAAACACCTGCTGGACATGCCGGAACCACCTGCCTGACAGTCCAAAATCATATACCGGCTATGGCAAAACCACTTGGTGCACACTCCAGAATCACCTGGAGGGCATGCCGGAACCACGTCATGGACAGACTGCAAACACCAGCCGGACACGCCAGAACCACCTTCTCGACTCGCCACAACCACCTGCCGGTCACGCCAAAATCACCTGCCGGCTACGCCAGAACCACTCGGCAGAGACTCCCGAACCACTTCCAGGACAGACCGGAATCACCTGCCGGACACGCCGGAACCACCGGCGCGACTCGCCGGAACCATCCCCGGACATGCAAAATCACCTGCCGGCTACGCCAGAAACACTTGGCGAACACACCAGAATCACCTGCCGGGCATGTCGGAAGCACCTTTCAGACATGTCAGAACCACGTGCCAAGGACACCGGAAGCACCTGCCGAGCACGCCGGAACCACCTGCTCGACTCGCCAGAACCACCTGCCGCACACGCCAAAATCACCTGCCAGGTATGCCAGAACCACTTTGTGGACACTCCGAAATCATCTGCCGGACATGCCAGAACCAGCTCTCCGACACACCAGGACCACATGCCGGACACGCCGGAAGCACCTGCTGAGCATGCCTGAGCCAGCTGCTCGACTCGCCAGAACCACCTGCCGGACACGCAAAAATCACCTGCTGGCTACGCCAGAACCACTCGGCAGATACTCCGGAATAAGCTGCCGGGCATGCCGGAACCACCTCTTAGACATGCCAGAAGGACGTGTCGGACACGCCGGAAACACCTACCGGACAGACCGGAACCACCTGCCAGACATTCCGGAACCACTTGCCGAGCACGCCGGAGCCGCCTGCTCGATAGGGCTTAACCACCTGCCACACAGGCCAAAATCAACAGCTGGCAATCCTAGAACCACCTGGCGGACAGTCCAAAATCACCTGCCTGGCATGCAGGAACCACCTCTCAGACGTAACAGAACCACTTTCCGGACACGCTGGAACCACATCCTGGACAGACTGGAACCACCTGCCGAGCTCGCCTGAACCACCTGCTCGACTGGCAGGACAATAGTGTAGGACACGCGAAAAGCAACTGCCGGCTACACCAGAACCACTTAACCGACACTCCAGAACCACCTGTCTGGCATGCCAGAACCACCTCTCAGACGTGCCAGAATAACGTGCCGGACATGCCGGGACGACCTACGGGACAGACCGGGACAACCTGCCTGACATGCCGGAACCACCTGCCGAGCACGCCAGAGCCACCTGCTCCCCTTGCCGGAACCACCTGCCAGACAGGCCAAAATCAACAGCTGGCTGTGCGAGAACCACCTGGGGGACAGTCCGGAATCACCTGCCAGCCATGGCGGAACCACCTCTCAGATGTACCAGAATCACGTGCCGGACAATCTGGAAACACGTACTGGACAGACTGCAACCACCTGCCGGCCAAGCCTGAACCACCTGCCGAGTACGACGGAACCACCTGCCAGACACGCGAAAATCACCTGCCGGCTACGCCACAACCAGTTGGTGAACACTTCGGAATCACCTGCCGCGCTTGCCGGAACCACCTGCCGGTCACGCCAAAATCACCTGCCGGCTACGCCAGAACCACTCGGCAGAGACTCCGGAACCACCTCCAGAACAGACCGGAATCACCTGCCGGACACGCCGGGACCACCTGCTCGACTCGCAAGAAACACCTGCCAGACATGCCAAAATCACCTGCCTGCTACACCAGAAGCACCTGGCAGACAAGCCGTAATCACGTGAAGGGCATGCCGTCACAATCTCTCAGACGTCCCAGAACCTCGTGCCACACCCCAGAACACCCTGCCGGACAGACCGGAACCACCTGCCGGACACGCCGGAACCACCGGCGCGACTCGCCGGAACCACCCCCGGACATGCAAAATCACCTGCCGGCTACGCCAGAAACACTTGGCGAACACACCGGAATCACCTGCCGGGCATGTCGGAATCACCTCTCAGACATGTCAGAACCATGTTCCGGACACGCCGGTACCACCTGCCGAGTATGCCGGAACCACCTGATCCACTCCCGAGGACCACCTGCTGGACACGCCAGAATCACCTGCTGGCTACGCCAGAACCACTCGGCAGAGACTCCGGAATAACCTGCCGGGCATGCCGGAACCACCTCTTAGACATGCCAGAAGGACGTGTCGGACACGCCGGAAACACCTACCGGACAGACCGGAACCACCTGCCAGACATCCCGGAACCACCTGCCGAGCACGCCGGAGCCGCCTGCTCGATAGGCTGGAACGACCTGCCAGACAGGCCAAAATCAACAGCTGGCTATGCGAGAACCATCTGGCGGACAGTCCGGAATCACCTGCCGGGCATGCAGGAACCACCTCTCAGATGTAATGGAACCACGAGCCGGACACGCTGGAACCACGTCCTGGACAGACTGGAACCACCTGCCGAGCACTCCGGAACCACCTGCTCGACTCGCACGACCCACGTGCTGGACACGCCAAAATGAACTTTCGGCTACACCAGAACCACTTACCCGACACTCCAGAATCACCTGCCTGGCATGCCAGAACCACCTCTCACACGTTCCAGAAGCACGTGCCGGACATGCCGGAACGACCTATCGGACAGAACGGAACCACCTGCCAGACACGCCGGAACCACCTGCTGAACACGCCACAGCCACCTGCTCGACTCGCCGGATCCACCGGCCGGACAGGCCAATATCAACTGCTGGCTATGCCAGAACCACCTGGGGGACAGTCCGGAATCACCTGCAAGCCATGGCGGAACCACCCCTCAGACGTACAAGAACCACGTGCCGGACAAGCTGGAAACACTTACTGGACAGACTGGAACCACCTGCCGGCCACGCCAAACCACCTGCCGAGCACGATGGAACCACCTGCCGGACACGCCAAAATCACCTGCGGGGTACACCAGAACCACTTGGAGAACTCTCCGGGATGACCTGCCGGGCATGCTGGAACCACCTCTCAGACGTACCAGAAGCACGTTGCGGACACCCCAGCACCACCTGCCGGACAGACCACAACCACCTGCCGGACAGGCCGGAACCACCGGCTCGCCCGCCGGAACCACCGCCGGACATGCAAAATCACCTGCCGGCTACGCCAGAACCACTTGGCGAACACTCCGGAATCATCTGCCGGGCATGCCGGAACCACCTCTCAGACATGCCAGTGACCCCGGAAGCACCTGCCGAGCACGCCGGAACCACCTGCTCGACTCGCCAGAACCACCTGCCGGACATGCCAAAATCACCTGCCGGCTACGCCACAACCACTCGGCACGCACTCCGGTATCAGCTGCCGGGCATGCCGGAACCACCTCTCAGAGGTGCAAGAACCACATGCCGGAGAGACTGGAAGCAACTGCCGAGCTCGCCGGAAACACCTGCTGGACATGCCGGAACCACCTGCCTGACAGTCCAAAATCATATGGGGGCTATGCCAAAACCACTTGGTGGACACTCCAGAATCACCTGGAGGGCATGTCGGAACCACGTCGTGGACAGACTGCAAACACCTGCCGGACACGCCAGAACCACCTTCTCGACTCGCCAGAACCACCTGCCGCACATGCCAAAATCACCTGCCGGCTACGCCACAACCAGTTGGTGAACACTTCGGAATCACCTGCCGCGCTTGCCGGAACCACCTGCCGGTCACGCCAAAATCACCTGCCGGCTACGCCAGAACCACTCAGCAGAGACTCCGGAACCACCTCCAGGACTGACCGGAATCACCTGCCGGACACGCCGGGACCACCTGTTTGACTCGCGAGAACCACCAGCCGGACACGCCAAAATCACCAGCCGGCTACTCCACAACCACTTGTCGGACACTCCAGAATCACCTGCCGGGCATGTTGGAACCACCTCTCAGAGGTGCCACAACAACATGCTGGAGACTGCGGAAGCACCTGCTGAGAAGGCCGGAAGTTCCTGATCCACTCCACAGAACCACCTGCTGGACACGCCAAAATCACCTGCCGGCTACGCCACAACCAGTTGGTGAACACTTCGGAATCAACTGCCGGGCTTGCTGGAAGCACCTGCCGGTCACGGCAATATCACCTGCCAGCTACGCCAGAACCGCATGGCGGACACTCCGGAAACTCCTGTCGGGCCTGCCAGAACCACATCTCAGACGTGCCAGAACCATGTGCCCGAGATGCCGGAAGCACACCCCGAACAGACTGAAACCACCTGCCAGACCCGCCTGAACCACCTGCCGAGCACACTGGAACCACCTGCTCGACTCGCCGGAACCACCTACCTGACACGCAAAAACCACCGGCCGGGTATGCCAGAACCACTTGGTGGTCCCTCCGGAATCATCTGCCAGACATGCCAGAAGCAGCTCTCAGACACACCAGAACAACCTGCCGGAGACGCCAGAAGCACCTGCTGAGCATGCCTGAGCCACGTGCTCGACTCGCAAGAAACACCTGCCACACACGCCAAAATCACCTGCCTGCTACACCAGAAGCACTTGGCAGACAAGCCGGAATCACGTGAAGGGCATGCCGTCACAATCTCTCAGACGTGCCAGAACCTCGTGCCGGACACCCCAGAACACCCTGCCGGACAGACCGGAACCACCTGCCGGACACGCCGGAACCACCGGCGCGACTCGCCGGAACCACCCCCGGACATGCAAAAACACCTGCCGGCTACGCCCGAAACACTTGGCGAACACACCGGAATCACCTGCCGGGCATGTCGGAAGCACCTCTCAGACATGTCAGAACCACGTGCCAAGGACACCGGAAGCACCTGCCGAGCACGCCGGAACCACCTGCTCGACTCGCCAGAACAACCTGCCGCACACGCCAAAATCACCTGCCAGGTATGCCAGAACCACTTTGTGGACACTCCGAAATCATCTGCCGGACATGCCAGAACCAGCTCTCAGACACCCCAGAACCACATGCCGGACACGCCGGAAGCACCTGCTGAGCATGCCTGAGCCACCTGCTCGACTCGCAAGAAACACCTGCCGGACACGCCAAAATCACCTGCCAAGTACGCCAGAACCACTTGGCGGACACTCCGGAATCACAGGTCGGGCATGCCGGAACCACCTCTCAGACTTGCCAGAACCATGTTCCGGACACGCCGGTACCACCTGCCGAGTATGCCGGAACCACCTGATCCACTCCCGAGGACCACCTGCTGGACACGCCAGAATCACCTGCTGGCTACGCCAGAACCGCTTGGCAGACACTCCGGAATAACCTGCCGGGCATGCCGGAACCACCTCTTAGACATGCCAGAAGGACGTGTCGGACACGCCGGAAACACCTACCGGACAGACCGGAACCACCTGCCAGACATCCCGGAACCACCTGCCGAGCACGCCGGAGCCGCCTGCTCGATAGGCCGGAACCACCTGCCAGACAGGTCAAAATCAACAGCTGGCTATGCTAGAAAAACCTGGTGGACTGTCCAAAATCACCTGCCTGGCATGCAGGATCCACCTCTCAGACGTAACAGAACCACGTTCCGGACACGCTGGAACCACATCCTGGACAGACTGGAACCACCTGCCGAGCTCGCCGGAGCCTCCTGCTCGACTGGCAGGACAATTGTGCCGGACACGCCAAAAGGAACTGCCGGCTACACCAGAACCACTTAACCAACACTCCAGAATCACCTGCCTGGCATGCCAGAACCACCTCTCAGACGTGCCAGAATCGCGTGCCGGACATGCCGGAACGACCTACGGGACAGACTGGAACCACCTGCCTGACATGCCGGAACCACCTGCCGAGCACGCCAGAGCCACCTGCTCCCCTTGCCGGAACCACCTGCCAGACAGGCCAAAATGAACAGCTGGCTGTGCGAGAACCACCTGGGGGACAGTCCGGAATCACCTGCCAGCCATGGCGGAACCACCTCTCAGACGTACAAGAACCACGTGCCGGACAAGCTGGAAACACTTACTGGACAGACTGGAACCACCTGCCGGCCACGCCTGAACCACCTGCCGAGCACGATGGAACCACCTGCCGGACACGCCAAAATCACCTGCGGGCTACACCAGAACCACTTGGAGAACTCTCCGGGATGACCTGCCGGGCATGCTGGAACCACCTCTCAGACGTACCAGAAGCACGTGGCGGACACCCCAGCACCACCTGCCGGACAGACCGCAACCAACTGCCGGACAGGCCGGAACCACAGGCTCGACCCGCCGGAACCACCGCCGGACATGCAAAATCACCTGCCGGCTACGCCAGAACCACTTGGCGAACACTCCGGAATCACCTGCCGGGCATGCCGGAACCACCTCTCAGACATGCCAGAACCACGTGCCAATGACCCCGGAAGCACCTGCCGAGCACGCCGGAACCACCTGCTCGACTCGCCAGAACCACCTGCCGGACACGCCAAAATCACCTGCCGGCTACGCCACAACCACTCGGCAGGCACTCCGGTATCAGCTGCCGGGCATGCCGGAACCACCTCTCAGAGGTGCCAGAACCACATGCCGGAGAGACTGGAAGCAACTGCCGAACTCGCCGGAAACACCTGCTGGACATGCCGGAACCACCTGCCTGACAGTCCAAAATCATATGCCGGCTATGCCAAAACCACTTGGTGGACACTCCAGAATCACCTGGAGGTCATGCCATAACCACGTCATGGACAGACTGCAAACACCTGGCGGACACCCCAGAACCACCTTCTCGACTCACCAGAACCCCCTGCCGGACACGCCAAAATCACCTGCCGGCTACGCCACAACCAGTTGGTGAACACTTCGGAATCACCTGCCGCGCTTGCCGGAACCACCTGCCGTCAAGCCAAAATCACCTGCCGGCTACGCCAGAACCACTCGGCAGAGACTACGGAACCACCTCCAGGACTGACCGGAATCACCTGCCGGACACGCCGGGACCACCTGCTTGACTCGCCAGAACCACCAGCCGGACACGCCAAAATCACCAGCCGGCTACTCCACAACCACTTGTCGGACACTCCAGAATCACCTGCCGGGCATGTTGGAACCACCTCTCAGAGGTGCCAGAACAACATGCTGGAGACTGCGGAAGCACCTGCTGAGAAGGCCGGAAGTTCCTGATCCACTCCACAGAACCACCTGCTGGACACGCCAAAATGACCTGCCGGCTACGCCACAACCAGTTGGTGAACACTTCGGAATCAACTGCCGGGCTTGCTGGAAGCACCTGCTGGTCACGCCAATATCACCTGCCAGCTACGCCAGAACCGCTTGGCGGACACTCCGGAAACACCTGTCGGGCCTGCCAGAACCACATCTCAGACGTGCCAGAACCATGTGCCCGAGATGCCGGAACCACACCCCGAACAGACTGAAACCACCTGCCAGACCCGCCTGAACCACCTGCCGAGCACACTGGAACCACCTGCGCGACTCGCCGGAACCACCTACCTGACACGCAAAAACCACCGGCCGGGTATGCCTGAACCACTTGGTGGTCACTCCGGAATCATCTGCCAGACACGCCAGAAGCAGCTCTCAGACACACCAGAACAACCTGCCGGAGACGCCAGAAGCACCTGCTGAGCATGCCTGAGCCACGTGCTCGACTCGCAAGAAACACCTGCCACACACGCCAAAATCACCTGCCTGCTACACCAGAAGCACTTGGCAGACAAGCCGGAATCACGTGAAGGGCATGCCGTCACAATCTCTCAGACGTGCCAGAACCTCGTGCCGGACACCCCAGAACACCCTGCTGGACAGACCGGAACCACCTGCCGGACACGCCGGAACCACCGGCGCGACTCACCGGAACCACCCTCGGACATGCAAAAACACCTACCGGCTACGCCAGAAACAGTTTGCGAACACACCGGAATCACCTGCCGGGCATGTCGGAAGCACCTCTCAGACATGTCAGAACCACGTGCCAAGGACACCGGAAGCACCTGCCGAGCACGCCGGAACCACCTGCTCGACTCGCCAGAACCACCTGCCGCACACGCCAAAATCACCTGCCAGGTATGCCAGAACCACTTTGTGGACACTCCGAAATCATCTGCCGGACATGACAGAACCAGCTCTCAGACACCCCAGAACCACATGCCGGACACGCCGGAAGCACCTGCTGAGCATGCCTGAGCCACCTGCTCGACTCGCAAGAAACACCTGCCGGACACGCCAAAATCACCTGCCGAGTACGCCAGAACCACTTGGCGGACACTCCGGAATCACAGGTCGGGCATGCTGGAACCACCTCTCAGACTTGCCAGAACCATGTTCCGGACACGCCGGTACCACCTGCCGAGTATGCCGGAACCACCTGATCCACTCCCGAGGACCACCTGCTGGACACGCCAGAATCACCTGCTGGCTACGCCAGAACCACTCAGCAGACACTCCGGAATAACCTGCCGGGCATGCCGGAACCACCTCTTAGACATGCCAGAAGGACGTGTCGGACACGCCGGAAACACCTACCGGACAGACCGGAACCACCTGCCAGACATCCCGGAACCACCTGCCGAGCACGCCGGAGCTGCCTGCTCGATAGGCTGGAACGACCTGCCAGACAGGCCAAAATCAACAGCTGGCTATGCGAGAACCATCTGGCGGACAGTCCGGAATCACCTGCCGGGCATGCAGGAAACACCTTTCCGATGTAACGGAACCACGAGCCGGACACGCTGGAACCACGTCCTGGACAGACTGGAACCACCTGCCGAGCACTCCGGAACCACCAGCTCGACTCGCACGACCCACGTGCTGGACACGCCAAAATGAACTTTCGGCTACACCAGAACCACTTACCCGACACTCCAGAATCACCTGCCTGGCATGCCAGAACCACCTCTCACACGTTCCAGAAGCACGTGCCGGACATGCCGGAACGACCTATCGGACAGAACGGAACCACCTGCCAGACACGCCGGAACCACATGCTGAACACGCCACAGCCACCTGCTCGACTCGCCGGATCCAACGGCCGGACAGGCCAATATCAACTGCTGGCTATGACAGAACCACCTGGGGGACAGTCCGGAATCACCTGCCAGCCATGGCGGAACCACCTCTCAGACGTACAAGAACCACGTGCCGGACAAGCTGGAAACACTTACTGGACAGACTGCAACCACCTGCCGGCCACGCCTAAACACCTGCCGAGCACGATGGAACCACCTGCCGGACACGCCAAAATCACATGCGGGGTACACCAGAACCACTTGGAGAACTCTCCGGGATGACCTGCCGGGCATGCTGGAACCACCTCTCAGACGTACCAGAAGCACGTGGCGGACACCCCAGCACCACCTGCCGGACAGACCGCAACCACCTGCCGGACAGGCCGGAACCACCGGCTCGATCCGCCGGAACCACCGCCGGACATGCAAAATCACCTGCCGGCTACGCCAGAACCACTTGGCGAACACTCCGGAATCATCTGCCGGGCATGCCGGAACCACCTCTCAGACATGCCAGTGACCCCGGAAGCACGTGCCGAGCACGCCGGAACCACCTGCTCGACTCGCCAGAACCACCTGCCGGACACGCCAAAATCACCTGCCGGCTACGCCACAACCACTCGGCAGGCACTCCGGTATCAGCTGCCGGGCATGCCGGAACCACCTCTCAGAGGTGCCAGAACCACATGCCGGAGAGACTGGAAGCAACTGCCGAACTCGCCGGAAACACCTGCTGGACATGCCGGAACCACCTGCCTGACAGTCCAAAATCATATGCCGGCTATGCCAAAACCACTTGGTGGACACTCCAGAATCACCTGGAGGGCATGCCATAACCACGTCATGGACAGACTGCAAACACCTGGCGGACACCCCAGAACCACCTTCTCGACTCACCAGAACCACCTGCCGGACACGCCAAAATCACCTGCCGGCTACGCCACAACCAGTTGGTGAACACTTCGGAATCACCTGCCGCGCTTGCCGGAACCACCTGCCGTCAAGCCAAAATCACCTGCCGGCTACGCCAGAACCACTCGGCAGAGACTACGGAACCACCTCCAGGACTGACCGGAATCACCTGCCGGACACGCCGGGACCACCTGCTTGACTCGCCAGAACCACCTGCCGGACACGCCAAAATCACCAGCCGGCTACTCCACAACCACTTGTCGGACACTCCAGAATCACCTGCCGGGCATGTTGGAACCACCTCTCAGAGGTGCCAGAACAACATGCTGGAGACTGCGGAAGCACCTGCTGAGAAGGCCGGAAGTTCCTGATCCACTCCACAGAACCACCTGCTGGACACGCCAAAATGACCTGCCGGCTACGCCACAACCAGTTGGTGAACACTTCGGAATCAACTGCCGGGCTTGCTGGAAGCACCTGCCGGTCACGCCAATATCACCTGCCAGCTACGCCAGAACCGCTTGGCGGACACTCCGGAAACACCTGTCGGGCCTGCCAGAACCACATCTCAGACGTGCCAGAACCATGTGCCCGAGATGCCGGAACCACACCCCGAACAGACTGAAACCACCTTCCAGACCCGCCTGAACCACCTGCCGAGCACACTGGAACCACCTGCTCGACTCGCCGGAACCACCTACCTGACACGCAAAAACCACCGGCCGGGTATGCCTGAACCACTTGGTGGTCACTCCGGAATCATCTGCCAGACACGCCAGAAGCAGCTCTCAGACACACCAGAACAACCTGCCGGAGACGCCAGAAGCACCTGCTGAGCATGCCTGAGCCACGTGCTCGACTCGCAAGAAACACCTGCCACACACGCCAAAATCCCCTGCCTGCTACACCAGAAGCACTTGGCAGACAAGCCGGAATCACGTGAAGGGCATGCCGTCACAATCTCTCAGACGTGCCAGAACCTCGTGCCGGACACCCCAGAACACCCTGCTGGACAGACCGGAACCACCTGCCGGACACGCCGGAACCTCCGGCGCGACTCACCGGAACCACCCTCGGACATGCAAAATCACCTACCGGCTACGCCAGAAACAGTTTGCGAACACACCGGAATCACCTGCCGGGCATGTCGGAAGCACCTCTCAGACATGTCAGAACCACGTGCCAAGGACACCGGAAGCACCTGCCGAGCACGCCGGAACCACCTGCTCGACTCGCCAGAACCACCTGCCGCACATGCCAAAATCACCTGCCAGGTATGCCAGAACCACTTTGTGGACACTCCGAAATCATCTGCCGGACATGCCAGAACCAGCTCTCAGACACCCCAGAACCACATGCCGGACACGCCGGAAGCACCTGCTGAGCATGCCTGAGCCACCTGCTCGACTCGCAAGAAACACCTGCCGGACACGCCAAAATCACCTGCCGAGTACGCCAGAACCACTTGGCGGACACTCCGGAATCACAGGTCGGGCATGCTGGAACCACCTCTCAGACTTGCCAGAACCATGTTCTGGACACGCCGGTACCACCTGCCGAGTATGCCGGAACCACCTGATCCACTCCCGAGGACCACCTGCTGGACACGCCAGAATCACCTGCTGGCTACGCCAGAACCACTCAGCAGACACTCCGGAATAACCTGCCGGGCATGCCGGAACCACCTCTTAGACATGCCAGAAGGACGTGTCGGACACGCCGGAAACACCTACCGGACAGACCGGAACCACCTGCCAGACATCCCGGAACCACCTGCCGAGCACGCCGGAGCCGCCTGCTCGATAGGCTGGAACGACCTGCCAGACAGGCCAAAATCAACAGCTGGCTATGCGAGAACCATCTGGCGGACAGTCCGGAATCACCTGCCGGGCATGCAGGAAACACCTTTCCGATGTAACGGAACCACGAGCCGGACACGCTGGAACCACGTCCTGGACAGACTGGAACCACCTGCCGAGCACTCCGGAACCACCAGCTCGACTCGCACGACCCACGTGCTGGACACGCCAAAATGAACTTTCGGCTACACCAGAACCACTTACCCGACACTCCAGAATCACCTGCCTGGCATGCCAGAACCACCTCTCACACGTTCCAGAAGCACGTGCCGGACATGCCGGAACGACCTATCGGACAGAACGGAACCACCTGCCAGACACGCCGGAACCACCTGCTGAACACGCCACAGCCACCTGCTCGACTCGCCGGTTCCAACGGCCGGACAGGCCAATATCAACTGCTGGCTATGACAGAACCACCTGGGGGACAGTCCGGAATCACCTGCCAGCCATGGCGGAACCACCTCTCAGACGTACAAGAACCACGTGCCGGACAAGCTGGAAACACTTACTGGACAGACTGCAACCACCTGCCGGCCACGCCTAAACACCTGCCGAGCACGATGGAACCACCTGCCGGACACGCCAAAATCACCTGCGGGGTACACCAGAACCACTTGGAGAACTCTCCGGGATGACCTGCCGGGCATGCTGGAACCACCTCTCAGACGTACCAGAAGCACGTGGCGGACACCCCAGCACAACCTGCCGGACAGACAGCAACCACCTGCCGGACAGGCCGGAACCACCGGCTCGACCCGCCGGAACCACCGCCGGACATGCAAAATCACCTGCCGGCTACGCCAGAACCACTTGGCGAACACTCCGGAATCATCTGCCGGGCATGCCGGAACCACCTCTCAGACATGCCAGTGACCCCGGAAGCACGTGCCGAGCACGCCGGAACCACCTGCTCGACTCGCCAGAACCACCTGCCAGACAGGCCAAAATCAACAGCTGGCTATGCTAGAACCACCTGGCGGACAGTCCAAAATCACCTGCCTGGCATGCAGGAACCACCTCTCAGACGTACGGGACAGACCGGAACCACCTGCCTGAAATGCCGGACAATCTGGAAACACGTACTGGACAGACTGGAACCACCTGCCGGCCACGCCTGAACCACCTGACGAGCACGACAGAACCACCTGCCGGACACGCCAAAATCACCTGCGGGCTACTCCACAACCACTTGGCGGACTCTCCGGGATGACCTGCCGGGCATGCTGGAACCACCTCTCAGACGTGCCAGAACCATGTGGCAGAGAGTCCGGAATCACCTGTTGGGCATGTGGAACCACCTCTGAGACGTACAAGAACCACCTGCCGGACACGCCAAAATCACCTGCCGGCTACGCCAGAACCACTTGGCGGAGACTCTGGAATCACCTGCCGGGCATGCCAGCACAACCTCTCAGAAGTGCCAGAAGCACGTGCCGGACAGGCCGGAACCATCTCCCGGACAGACTGGAACCACAGGAAACACTCGCCGGAACCACCTGCTTGACTCACCGGTCCCACCTGCAGGACACACCAAAATCACCTGCCCGCTACACCAGAACCACTTGGGGCACAAGCCGGAATCACGTGAAGGGCATGCCGGCACAACCTCACAGACGTGCCAGAACCTCCTGCCGGACACCTCAGAACCACCTGCCAGACAGACTGCAACCACGTGCCGGACACGCGGGAACCACCGGCTCGACCCGCCGGAACCACTGCCACACATGCAAAATCACCTGCCGGCTACACCAGAACCACTTGGCAAACACTCCGGAATCACCTGCCGGGCATGCCGGAACCACCTCTCAGACATGCCAGAACCACGTGCCAATGACACCAGAAGCACCTGCCGAGCATGCCGGAACCACCTGCTCGACTCGCCAGAACCACCTGCCAGTCATGCAAAAATCACCTGCCGGCTTCGCCACAACCAGTTGGTGAACACTTCCCCATCACCTGCCGGGCTTGCTGGAACCACCTGCCGGTCATGTCAAAATCACCTGCCAACTACGCCAGAACCACTTGTCGACACTGCGGAAACACCTGTCGGGCCGGCCAGAACTACATCTCAGACGTGCCAGAACCTTGTGCGTGTGATGCCGGAACCACACCCCGAACAGACGGAGACCACCTGCCAGACCCGCCTGAACCACCTGCCGAGCACGCCGGAGCCACCTGTTCGACTCACCGGATGCACCTGCCAGACAGGCCAAAATCAACAGCTGGCTATGCGAGAACCATCTGGCGGACAGTCCGGAATCACCTGCCGGGCATGCAGGAACCACCTCTCAGATGTAACGGAACCACGAGCCGGACACGCTGGAACCACGTCCTGGACAGACTGGAACCACCTGCCGAGCACTCCGGAACCACCTGCTCGACTCGCACGACCCACGTGCTGGACACGCCAAAATGAACTTTCGGCTACACCAGAACCACTTACCCGACACTCCAGAATCACCTGCCTGGCATGCCAGAACCACCTCTCACACGTTCCAGAAGCACGTGCCGGACATGCCGGAACGACCGATCGGACAGAACGGAACCACCTGCCAGACACGCCGGAACCACCTGCTGAACACGCCACAGCCACCTGCTCGACTCGCCGGATCCACCGGCCGGACAGGCCAATATCAACTGCTGGCTATGCCAGAACCACCTGGGGGACAGTCCGGAATCACCTGCCAGCCATGGCGGAACCACCTCTCAGACGTACAAGAACCACGTGCCGGACAAGCTGGAAACACTTACTGGACAGACTGGAACCACCTGCCGGCCACGCCTGAACCACCTGCCGAGCACGATGGAACCACCTGCCGGACACGCCAAAATCACATGCGGGGTACACCAGAACCACTTGGAGAACTCTCCGGGATGACCTGCCGGGCATGCTTGAACCACCTCACAGACGTACCAGAAGCACGTTGCTTACTCTCCAGCACCACCTGCCGGACAGACCGCAACCACCTGCCGGACACGCCAGAACCACCGGCTCGACCCGCCGGAACCACCGCCGGACATGCAAAATCACCTGCCGGCTACGCCAGAACCACTTGGCGAACACTCCGGAATCACCTGCCGGGCATGCCGGAACCACCTCTCAGACATGCCAGAACCACGTGCCAATGACCCCGGAAGCACCTGCCGAGCACGCCGGAACCACCTGCTCGACTCGCCAGAACCACCTGCCGGACACGCCAAAATCACCTGCCGGCTACGCCACAACCACTCGGCAGGCACTCCGGTATCAGCTGCCGAGCATGCCGGAACCACCTCTCAGAGGTGCCAGAACCACATGCCGGAGAGACTGGAAGCAACTGCCGAACTCGCCGGAAACACCTGCTGGACATGCCGGAACCACCTGCCTGACAGTCCAAAATCATATGCCGGCTATGCCAAAACCACTTGGTGGACACTGCAGAATCACCTGTAGGGCATGCCGGAACCACGTCATGGACAGACTGCAAACACCTGCCGGACACGCCAGAACCACCTTCTCGACTCGCCAGAACCACCTGCCGGTCACGCCAAAATCACCTGCCGGCTACGCCACAACCAGTTGGTGAACACTTCGGAATCACCTGCCACGCTTGCCGGAACCACCTGCCAGTCATGCCAAAATCACCTGCCGGCTACGCCAGAACCACTCGGCAGAGACTCCGGAACCACCTCCAGGACAGACTGGAATCACCTGCCGGACACGCCGGAACCACCTGCTCGACTCGCCAGAACCACCTGCCGGACGCGCCAAAATCACCTGCCGGCTACGCCAGAACCACTCGGCAGAGACTCCGGAACCACCTCCAGGACAGACCGGAATCACCTGCCGGACACGCCGGGACCACCTGCTTGACTCGCCAGAACCACCTGCCGGACACGCCAAAATCACCTGCCGGCTACTCCACAACCACTTGTCGGACACTCCAGAATCACCTGCCGGGCATGTTGGAACCACCTCCCAGAGGTGCCACAACAACATGCTGGAGACTGCGGAAGCACCTGCTGAGAATGCCGGAAGTTCCTGATCCACTCCACAGAACCACCTGCTGGACACGCCAAAATGACCTGCCGGCTACGCCACAACCAGTTGGTGAACACTTCGGAATCAACTGCCGGGCTTGCTGGAAGCACCTGCAGGTCACGCCAATATCACCTGCCAGCTACGCCAGAACCGCTTGGCGGACACTCCGGAAACACCTGTCGGGCCTGCCAGAACCACATCTCAGACGTGCCAGAACCATGTGCCCGAGATGCCGGAACCACACCCCGAACAGACTGAAACCACCTGCCAGACCCGCCTGAACCAATTGCCGAGCACACTGGAACCACCTGCTCGACTCGCCGGAACCACCTACCTGACACGCAAAAACCACCGGCCGGGTATGCCAGAACCACTTGGTGGTCACTCCGCAATCATCTGCCAGACATGCCAGAAGCAGCTCTCAGACACACCAGAACAACCCGCCGGAGACGCCAGAAGCACCTGCTGAGCATGCCTGAGCCACGTGCTCGACTCGCAAGAAACACCTGCCACACACGCCAAAATCACCGGCCTGCTACACACGAAGCACTTGGCAGACAAGCCGGAATCACGTGAAGGGCATGCCGTCACAATCTCTCAGACGTGCCAGAACCTCGTGCCGGACACCCCAGAACACCCTGCCGGACAGACCGGAACCACCTGCCGGACAGGCCGGAACCACAGGCGCGACTCGCCGGAACCACCCCCGGACATGCAAAAACACCTGCCGGCTACGCCAGAAACACTTGGCGAACACACCGGAATCACCTGCCGGGCATGTCGGAAGCACCTCTCAGACATGTCAGAACCACGTGCCAAGGACACCGGAAGCACCTGCCGAGCACGCCGGAACCACCTGCTCGACTCGCCAGAACCACCTGCCGCACACGCCAAAATCACCTGCCAGGTATGCCAGAACCACTTTGTGGACACTCCGAAATCATCTGCCGGACATGCCAGAACCAGCTCTCAGACACACCAGAACCACGTGCCGGACACGCCGGAAGCACCTGCTGAGCATGCCTGAGCCACCTGCTCGACTCGCAAGAATCACCTGCTGGACACGCCAAAATCACCTGCCGAGTACGCCAGAACCACTTGGCGGACACTCCGGAATCACAGGTCGGGCATGCCGGAACCACCTCTCAGACTTGCCAGAACCATGTTTCGGACACGCCGGTACCACCTGCCGAGTATGCCGGAACCACCTGATCCACTCCCGAGGCCCACCTGCTGGACACGCCAAAATCACCTGCTGGCTACGCCAGAACCACTCGGCAGACACTCCGGAATAACCTGCCGGGCATGCCGGAACCACCTCTTAGACATGCCAGAAGGACGTGTCGGACACGCCGGAAACACCTACCGGACAGACCGGAACCACCTGCCAGACATCCCGGAACCACTTGCCGAGCACGCCGGAGCCGCCTGCTCGATAGGCCGGAACCACCTGCCAGACAGGCCAAAATCAACAGCTGGCTATGCTAGAACCACCAGGCGGACAGTCCAAAATCACCTGCCTGGCATGCAGGAACCACCTCTCAGACGTAACAGAACCACGTTCCGGACACGCTGGAACCACATCCTGGACAGACTGGAACCACTTGCCGAGCTCACTGAAACCACCTGCTCGAATGGCAGGACAATCGTGCCGGACACGCCAAAAGGAAATGCCGGCTACACCAGAACCACTTAACCGACACTCCAGAATCACCTGCCTGGCATGCCAGAACCACCTCTCAGACGTGCCAGAAGCACGTGCCGGACATGCCGGAACGACCTACGGGACAGACCGGAACCACCTGCCTGACATGCCGGAACCACCTGCCGAGCACGCCAGAGCCACCTGCTCCCCTTGCCGGAACCACCTGCCAGACAGGCCAAAATCAACAGCTGGCTGTGCGAGAACCACCTGGGGGACAGTCCGGAATCACCTGCCAGCCATGGCGGAACCACCTCTCAGACGTACCAGAACCACGTGCCGGACAATCCGGAAACACGTACTGGACAGACTGGAACCACCTGACGGCCACGCCTGAACCACCTGCCGAGAAGGACGGAACCACCTGCCGGACACGCCAAAATCACCTGTGGGCTACTCCACAACCACTTGGAGGACTCTCCGGGATGACCTGCCGGGCATGCTGTAAACACCTCTCAGACGCGCCAGAACCATGTGGCAGAGAGTCCGGAATCACCTGTTGGGCATGTGGAACCACCTCTGAGACGTACCAGAACCACCTGCCGGACACGCCAAAATCACCTGCCGGCTACGCCAGAACCACTTGGCGGACACTCCGGAATCACCTGCCGGGCATGCCAGCACAACCTCTCAGAAGTGCCAGAAGCACGTGCCGGACAGGCCGGAACCATATCCCGGACAGACTGGAACCACAGGAAACACTCGCCGGAACCACCTGCTTGACTCACCGGTCCCACCTGCAGGACACACCAAAATCACCTGCCCGCTACACCAGAACCACTTGGGGCACAAGCCGGAATGACGTGAATGGCATGCCGGCACAACCTCACAGACGTGCCAGAACCTCCTGCCGGACACCTCAGAACCACCTGCCAGACAGACTGCAACCACGTGCCGGACACGCGGGAACCACCGGCTCGACCCGCCGGAACCACTGCCAGACATGGAAAATCACCTGCCGGCTACACCAGAACCACTTGGCAAACACTCCGGAATCACCTGCCGGGCATGCCGGAACCACCTCTCAGACATGCCAGAACCACGTGCCAATGACACCAGAAGCACCTGCCGAGCATGCCGGAACCACCTGCTCGACTCGCCAGAACCACCTGCCAGTCATGCAAAAATCACCTCCCGGCTTCGCCACAACCAGTTGGTGAACACTTCCCCATCACCTGCCGGGCTTGCTGGAACCACCTGCCTGACAGTCCAAAATCATATGCCGGCTATGCCAAAACCACTTGGCGGACACTCCAGAATCACCTGGAGGGCATGCCGGAACCACGTCATGGACAGACTGCAAACACCTGACGGACACGCCAGAACCAACTTCTCGACTCGCCAGAACCACCTGCCGGACACGCCAAAATCACCTGCCGGCTACGCCACAACCAGTTGGTGAACACTTCGGAATCACCTGCCGCGCTTGCCGGAACCACCTGCCGGTCACGCCAAAATCACCTGCCGGCTACGCCAGAACCACTCGGCAGAGACTCCGGAACCACCTCCAGGACAGACCGGAATCACCTGCCGGACACTCCGGAACCACCTGCTTGACTCGCCAGAACCACCTGCCGGACACGCCAAAATCACCTGCCGGCTACGCCAGAACCACTCGGCAGAGACTCCGGAACCACCTCCAGGACAGACTGGAATCACCTGCCGGACACGCCGGGACCACCTGCTTGACTCGCCAGAACCACCTGCCGGACACGCCAAAATCACCAGCCGGCTACTCCACAACAACTTGTCGGACACTCCAGAATCACCTACCGGGCATGTTCGAACCACCTCTCAGAGGTGCCACAACAACATGCTGGAGACTTTGGAAGCACCTGCTGAGAATGCCGGAAGTTCCTGATCCACTCCACAGAACCACCTGCTGGACACGCCAAAATCACCTGCCGGCTACGCCACAACCAGTTGGTGAACACTTCGGAATCAACTGCCGGGCTTGCTGGAAGCACCTGCCGGTCACGCCAATATCACCTGCCAGCTACGCCAGAACCGCTTGGCGGACACTCCGGAAACACCTGTCGGGCCTGCCAGAACCACATCTCAGACGTGCCAGAACCATGTGCCCGAGATGCCGGAACCACACCCCGAAAAGACTGAAACCACCTGCCAGACCCGCCTGAACCACCTGCCGAGCATGACGGAACCACCTGCTGGACACTCCAAAATCACCTGCGGGCTACTCCACAACCACTTGGAGGACTCTCCGGGATGACCTGCCATGCATGCTGGAACCACCTCTCAGACGCGCCAGAAGCATGTGGCAGAGAGTCCAGAATCACCTGTTGGGCATGTGGAACCACCTCTGAGACGTACCAGAACCACCTGCCGGACACGCCAAAATTACCTGCCGGCTACGCCAGAACCACTTGGCGGACACTCCGGAATCACCTGCCGGGCATGCCAGCACAACCTCTCAGAAGTGCCAGAAGCACGTGCCGGACAGGCCGGAACCATATCCCGGACAGACTGGAACCACAGGAAACACTCGCCGGAACCACCTGCTTGACTCACCGGTACCACCTGCAGGACACACCAAAATCACCTGCCCGCTACACCAGAACCACTTGGGGGACAAGCCGGAATCACGTGAAGGGCATGCCGGCACAACCTCACAGACGTGCCAGAACCTCCTGCCGGACACCTCAGAACCACCTGCCAGACAGACTGCAACCACCTGCCGGACACGCGGGAACCACCGGCTCGACCCGCTGGAACCTCTGCCAGATATGCAAAATCACCTGCCGGCTACACCAGAACCACTTGGCAAACACTCCGGAATCACCTGCCGGGCATGCCGGAACCACCTCTCAGACATGCCAGAACCACGTGCCAATGACACCAGAAGCACCTGCCGAGCATGCCGGAACCACCTGCTCGACTCGCCAGAACCACCTGCTGCACACGCCAAAATCACCTGCCAGGTATGCCAGAACCACTTTGTGGACACTCCGAAATCATCTACCGGACATGCCAGAAGCAGCTCTCAGACACACCAGAACCACATGCCGGACACGCCGGAAGCACCTGCTGAGCATGCCTGAGCCACCTGCTCGACTCGCAAGAAACACCTGCCGGACACGCCAAAATCACCTGCCGAGTACGCCAGAACCACTTGCCGGACACTCCGGAATCACAGGTCGGGCATGCCGGAACCACCTCTCAGACTTGCCAGAACCATGTTCCGGACCCGCCGGTACAACCTGCCGAGTATGCCGGAACCACCTGATCCACTCCCGAGGACCACCTGCTGGACATGCCAAAATCACCAGCCGGCTACTCCACAACCACTTGTCGGACACTCCAGAATCACCTGCCGGGCATGTTGGAAGCACCTCTCAGAGGTGCCACAACAACATGCTGGAGACTGCGGAAGCACCTGCTGAGAAGGCCGGAAGTTCCTGATCCACTCCACAGAACCACCTGCTGGACACTCCAAAATCACCTGCCGGCTACGCCACAACCAGTTGGTGAACACTTCGGAATCAACTGCCGGGCTTGCTGGAAGCACCTGCCGGTCACGCCAATATCAACTGCCAGCTACGCCAGAACCGCTTGGCGGACACTCCGGAAACACCTGTCGGGCCTGCCAGAACCACATCTCAGACGTGCCAGAACCATGTGCCCGAGATGCCGGAACCACACCCCGAACAGACTGAAACCACCTGCCAGACCCGCCTGAACCACCTGCCGAGGACACTGGAACCACCTGCTCGACTCGCCGGAACCACCTACCTGACACGCAAAAACCACCGGCCGGGTATGCCAGAACCACTTGGTGGTCACTCCGGAATCATCTGCCAGACATGCCAGAAGCAGCTCTCAGACACCAGAACAACCTGCCGGAGACGCCAGAAGCACCTGCTGAGCATGCCTGAGCCACGTGCTCGACTCGCAAGAAACACCTGCCACACACGCCAAAATCACCTGCCTGCTACACCAGAAGCACTTGGCAGACAAGCCGGAATCACGTGAAGGGCATGCCGTCACAATCTCTCAGACGTGCCAGAACCTCGTGCCGGACACCCCAGAACAACCTGCCGGACAGACCGGAACCACCTGCCGGACACGCCGGAACCACCGGCGCGACTCGCCGGAACCACCCCCGGACATGCAAAAACACCTGCTGGCTACGCCAGATACACTTGGCGAACACACCGGAATCACCTGCCGGGCATGTCGGAAGCACCTCTCAGACATGTCAGAACCACGTGCCAAGGACACCGGAAGCACCTGCCGAGCACGCCGGAACCACCTGCTCGACTCGCCAGAACCACCTGCCGCACACGCCAAAATCACCTGCCAGGTATGCCAGAACCACTTTGTGGACACTCCGAAATCATCTGCCGGACATGCCAGAACCAGCTCTCAGACACACCAGAACCACATGCCGGACACGCCGAAAGCAACTGCTGAGCATGCTGAGCCACCTGCTCGACTCGCAAGAAACACCTGCCGGACACGCCAAAATCACCTGCCGAGTACGCCAGAACCACTTGGCGGACACTCCGGAATCACAGGTCGGGCATGCCGGAACCACCTCTCAGACTTGCCAGAACCATGTTCCGGACACGCCGGTACCACCTGCCGAGTATGCCGGAACCACCTGATCCACTCCCGAGGACCACCTGCTGGACACGCCAGAATCACCTGCTGGCTATGCCAGAACCACTCGGCAGACACTCCGGAATAACCTGCCGGGCATGCCGGAACCACCTCTTAGACATGCCAGAAGGACGTGTCGGACACGCCGGAAACACCTACCGGACAGACCGGAACCACCTGCCAGACATCCTGGAACCACCTGCCGAGCACGCCAGAGCCGCCTGCTCGATAGGCCGGAACCACCTGCCAGACAGGCCAAAATCAACAGCTGGCTATGCGAGAACCATCTGGCGGACAGTCCGGAATCACCTGCCGGGCATGCAGGAACCACCTCTCAGATGTAACGGAACCACGAGCCGTATACGCTGGAACCACGTCCTGGGCAGTCTGGAACCACCTGCCGAGCACTCTGGAACCACCTGCTCGACTCGCACGACCCACGTGCTGGACACGCCAAAATGAACTTTTGGCTACACCAGAACCACTTACCCGACACTCCAGAATCACCTGCCTGGCATGCCAGAACCACCTCTCACACGTTCCAGAAGCACGTGCCGGACATGCCGGAATGACCTATCGGACAGAACGGAACCACCTGCCAGACACGCCGGAACCACCTGCTGAACACGCCACAGCCACCTGCTCGACTCGCCGGATCCACCGGCCGGACAGGCCAATATCAACTGCTGGCTATGCCAGAACCACGTGGCGGACAGTCCAAAATCACCTGCCTGGCATGCAGGAACCACCTCTCAGACGTAACAGAACCACGTTCCGGACACACTGGAACCACATCCTGGACAGACTGGAACCACCTGCCGAGCTCGCCGGAACCACCTGCTCGACTGGCAGGACAATCGTGCCGGACACGCCAAAAGGAACTGTCGGCTACACCAGAACCACTTAACCGACACTCCAGAATCACCTGCCTGGCATGCCAGAACCACCTCTCAGACGTGCCAGAAGCACGTGCCGGACATGCCGGAACGACCTACGGGACAGACCGCAACCACCTGCCTGACATGCCGGAACCACCTGCCGAGCACGCCAGAGCCACCTGCTCCCCTTGCCGGAACCACCTGCCAGACAGGCCAAAATCAACAGCTGGCTGTGTGAGAACCACCTGGGGGACAGTCCGGAATCACCTGCCAGCCATGGCGGAACCACCTCTCAGACGTACCAGAACCACGTGCCGGACAATCTGTAAACACGTACTGGACAGACTGGAACCACCTGCTGGCCACGCCTTAACCACCTGCCGAGCACGACGGAACCACCTGCCGGACACACCAAAATCACCTGCGGGCTACTCCACAACCACTTGGAGGACTCTCCGGGATGACCTGCCGGGCATGCTGGAACCACCTCTCAGACGCGCCAGAACCATGTGGCAGAGAGTCCAGAATCACCTGTTGGGCATGTGGAACCACCTCTGAGACGTACCAGAACCACCTGCCGGACACGCCAAAATCACATGCCGGCTACGCCAGAACCACTTGGCGGACACTCCGGAATCACCTGCCGGGCATGCCAGCACCACCTCTCAGAAGTGCCAGAAGCACGTGCCGGACAGGCCGGAACCATATCCCGGACAGACTGGAACCACAGGAAACACTCGCCGGAACCACCTGCTTGACTCACCGGTCCCACCTGCAGGACACACCAAAATCACCTGCCCGCTACACCAGAACCACTTGGGGCACAAGCCGGAATCACGTGAAGGGCATGCCGGCACAACCTCACAGACGTGCCAGAACCTCCTGCCGGACACCTCAGAACCACCTGCCAGACAGACTGCAACAACCTGCCGGACATGCGGGAACCACAGGCCCGACCCCCCGGAACCACTGCCAGACATGCAAAATCACCTGCCGGCTACACCAGAACCACTTGGCAAACACTCTGGAATCACCTGCCGGGCATGCTGGAGTCACCTCTCAGACATGCCAGAACCACGTGCCAATGACACCAGAAGCACCTGCCGAGCATGCCGGAACCACCTGCTCGACTCGCCAGAACCACCTGCCAGTCATGCAAAAATCACCTGCCGGCTTCGACACAACCAGTTGGTGAACACTTCCCCATCACCTGCCGGGCTTGCTGGAACCACCTGCCGGTCATGTCAAAATCACCTGCCAACTACGCCAGAACCACTTGTCGACACTGCGGAAACACCTGTCGGGCCGGCCAGAACTACATCTCAGACGTGCCAGAACCTTGTGCGTGTGATGCCGGAACCACACCCCGAACAGACGGAGACCACCTGCCAGACCCGTCTGAACCACCTGCCCAGCACGCCGGAGCCACCTGTTCGACTCACCGGAAGCATCTGCCAGACAGGCCAAAATCAACAGCTGGCAATGCGAGAACCATCTGGCGGACAGTCCGGAATCACCTGCCGGGCATGCAGGAACCACCTCTCAGATGTAACGGAACCACGAGCCGGAAACGCTGGAACCACGTCCTGGACAGACTGGAACCACCTGCCGAGCACTCCGGAACCACCTGCTCGACTCGCACGACCCACGTGCTGGACACGCCAAAATGAACTTTCGGCTACACCAGAACCACTTACCCGACACTCCAGAATCACCTGCCTGGCATGCCAGAACCACCTCTCACACGTTCCAGAAGCACGTGCCGGACATGCCGGAACGACCTATCGGACAGAACGGAACCACATGCCAGACACGCCGGAACCACCTGCTGAACACGCCACAGCCACCTGCTCGACTCGCCGGATCCACAGGCCGGACAGGCCAATATCAACTGCTGGCTATGCCAGAACCACCTGGGGGACAGTCCGGAATCACCTGCCAGCCATGGCGGAACCACCTCTCAGACGTACAAGAACCACGTGCCGGACAAGCTGGAAACACTTACTGGACAGACTGGAACCACCTGCCGGCCACGCCTGAACCACCTGCCGAGCACGATAGAACCACCTGCCGGACACGCCAAAATCACCTGCGGGCTACCCCAGAACCACTTGGAGAACTCTCCGGGATGACCTGCCGGGCATGCTGGAACCACCTCTGAGACGTACCAGAAGCACGTTGCGGACACCCCAGCACGACCTGCAGGACAGACCGCAACCACCTGCCGGACACGCCGGAACCACCGGCTCGACCCGCCGGAACCGCCGCCGGACATGCGAAATCACCTGCCGGCTACGCCAGAACCACTTGGCGAACACTCCGCAATCATCTGCCGGGCATGCCGGAACCACCTCTCAGACATGCCAGAACCACGTGCCAATGACCCCGGAAGCACCTGCCGAGCACGCCGGAACCACCTGCTCGACTCGCCAGAACCACCTGCCGGACACGCCAAAATCACCTGCCGGCTAGGCCACAACCAGTTGGTGAACACTTCGGAATCACCTGCCGCGCTTGCCGGAACCACCTGCCGGTCACGCCAAAATCAACTGCCGGCTACGCCAGAACCACTCGGCAGAGACTCCGGAACCACCTCCAGGACAGACCGTAATCACCTGCCGGAAACTCCGGGACCACCTGCCTGACTCGCCAAAACCACCTGCCGGACACTCGAAAATCACCAGCCGGCTACTCCACAACCACTTGTCGGACACTCCAGAATCACCTGCCGGGCATGTTGGAACCAACTCTCAGAGGTGCCACAACAACATGCTGGAGACTGCGGAAGCACTTTCTGAGAATGCCGGAAGTTCCTGATCCACTCCACAGAACCACCTGCTGGACACGCCAAAATCACCTGCCGGCTACACCACAAACAGTTGGTGAAAACTTCGGAATCAACTGCCGGGCTTGCTGGAAGCACCTGCCGGTCACGCCAATATCACCTGCCAGCTACGCCAGAACCACTTGGCGGACACTCCGGAATCACAGGTCGGGCATGCCGGAACCACCTCTCAGACTTGCCAGAACCATGTTCCGGACACGCCGGTACCACCTGCCGAGTATGCCGGAACCACCTGATCCACTCACGAGGACCACCTGCTGGACACGCCAGAATCACCTGCTGGCTACGCCAGACCCACTCGGCAGACACTCCAGAATAACCTGCCGGGCATGCCGGAACCACCTCTTAGACATGCCAGAAGGACGTGTCGGACACGCCGGAAACACCTACCGGACAGACCGGAACCACCTTCCAGACATCCCGGGACCACCTGCCGAACACGCCGGAGCCGCCTGCTCGATAGGCCGGAACCACCTGCCAGACAGGCCAAAATCACCAGCCGGCTACTCCACAACCACTTGTCGGACACTCCAGAATCACCTGCCGGGCATGTTGGAACCACCTGTCAGAGGTGCCACAACAACATGCTGGAGACTGCGGAAGCACATGCTGAGAAGGCCGGAAGTTCCTGATCCACTCCACAGAACCACCTGCTGGACACGCCAAAATCACCTGCCGGCTACGCCACAACCAGTTGGTGAACACTTCGGAATCAACTGCCGGGCTTGCTGGAAGCACCTGCCGGTCACGCCAATATCACCTGCCAGCTACGCCAGAACCGCTTGGCGGACACTCCGGAAACACCTGTCGGGCCTGCCAGAACCACATCTCACACGTGCCAGAACCATGTGCCCGAGATGCCGGAACCACACCCCGAACAGACTGAAACCACCTGCCAGACCCGCCTGAACCACCTGCCGAGCACACTGGAACCACCTGCTCGACTCGCCGGAACCACCTACCTGACACGCAAAAACCACCGGCCGGGTATGCCAGAACCACTTGGTGGTCACTCCGGAATCATCTGCCAGACATGCCAGAAGCAGCTCTCAGACACACCAGAACAACCTGCCGGAGACGCCAGAAGCACCTGCTGAGCATGCCTGAGCCACCTGCTCAACTCGCAAGAAACACCTGCCAGACGTGCCAAAATGACCTGCCTGCTACACCTGAAGCACTTGGCAGACAAGCCGGAATCACGTGAAGGGCATGCCGTCACAATCTCTCAGACGTGCCAGAACCTCGTGCCGGACACCCCAGAACACCCTGCCGGACAGACCGGAACCACCTGCCGGACACGCCGGAACCACCGGCGCGACTCGCCGGAACCACCCCCGGACATGCAAAATCACCTGCCGGCTACGCCAGAAACACTTGGCGAACACACCGGAATCACCTGCCGGGCATGTCGGAAGAACCTCTCAGACATGTCAGAACCACGTGCCAAGGACACCGGAACCACCTGCCGAGCACGCCGGAACCACCTGCTCGACTCGCCAGAACCACCTGCCGCACACGCCAAAATCACCTGCCAGGTATGCCAGAACCACTTTGTGGACACTCCGAAATCATCTGCCGGACATGCCAGAACCAGCTCTCAGACACACCAGAACCACATGCCGGACACGCCGGAAGCACCTGCTGAGCATGCCTGAGCCACCTGCTCGACTCGCAAGAAACACCTGCCGGACACGCCAAAATCACCTGCCGAGTACGCCAGAACCACTTGGCGGACACTCCGGAATCACAGGTCGGGCATGCCGGAACCACCTCTCAGACTTGCCAGAACCATGTTCCGGACACGCCGGTACCACCTGCCGAGTATGCCGGAAACACCTGATCCACTCCCGAGGACCACCTGCTGGACACGCCAAAATCACCTGCTGGCTACACCAGAACCACTCGGCAGACACTCCGGAATAACCTGCCGGGCATGCCAGAACCACCTCTTAGACATGCCAGAAGGACGTCTCGGACATGCCGGAAACACCTACCGGACAGACCGGAACCACCTGCCAGACATCCCGGAACCACTTGCCGAGCACGCCAGAGCCGCCTGCTCGATAGGCCGGAACCACCTGCCAGACAGGCCAAAATCCACAGCTGGCTATGCTAGAACCACGTGGCGGACAGTCCAAAATCACCTGCCTGGCATGCAGGAACCACCTCTCAGACGTAACAGAACCACGTTCCGGACACACTGGAACCACATCCTGGACAGACTGGAACCACCTGCCGAGCTCGCCGGAACCACCTGCTCGACTGGCAGGACAATCGTGCCGGACACGCCAAAAGGAACTGCCGGCTACACCAGAACCACTTAACCGACACTCCAGAATCACCTGCCTGGCATGCCAGAACCACCTCTCAGACGTGCCAGAAGCACGTGCCGGACATGCCGGGACGACCTACGGGACAGACCGGAACCACCTGCCTGACATGCCGGAACCACCTGCCGAGCACGCCAGAGCCACCTGCTCCCCTTGCCGGAACCACCTGCCAGACAGGCCAAAATCAACAGCTGGCTGTGCGAGAACCACCTGGGGGACAGTCCGGAATCACCTGCCAGCCTTGGCGGAACAACCTCTCAGACGTACCAGAACCACGTGCCGGACAATCTGGAAACACGTACTGGACAGACTGGAACCACCTGCCGGCCACGCCTGAACCACCTGCCGAGCACGACGGAACCACCTGCCGGACACGCCAAAATCACCTGCGGGGTACACCAGAACCACTTGGAGAACTCTCCGGGATGACCTGCCGGGCATGCTGGAACCACCTCTCAGACGCGCCAGAACCATGTGGCAGAGAGTCCGGAATCACCTGTTGGGCATGTGGAACCACCTCTGAGACGTACCAGAACCACCTGCCGGACACGCCAAAATAACCTGCCGGCTACGCCAGAACCACTTGGCGGACACTCCGGAATCACCTGCCGCGCTTGCCGGAACCACCTGCCGGTCACTCCAAAATCACCTGCCGGCTACGCCAGAACCACTCGGCAGAGACTCCCGAGCCACCTCCAGGACAGACCGGAATCACCTGCCGGACACGCCGGAACCACCGGCGCGACTCGCCGGAACCATCCCCGGACATGCAAAATCACCTGCCGGCTACGCCAGAAACACTTGGCGAACACACCAGAATCACCTGCCGGGCATGTCGGAAGCACCTTTCAGACATGTCAGAACCACGTGCCAAGGACACCGGAAGCACCTGCCGAGCACGCCGGAACCACCTGCTCGACTCGCCAGAACCACCTGCCGCACACGCCAAAATCACCTGCCAGGTATGCCAGAACCACTTTGTGGACACTCCGAAATCATCTGCCGGACATGCCAGAACCAGCTCTCAGACACACCAGAACCACATGCCGGACACGCCGGAAGCACCTGCTGAGCATGCCTGAGCCACCTGCTCGACTCGCCAGAACCACCTGCCGGACACGCAAAAATCACCTGCTGGCTACGCCAGAACCACTCGGCAGATACTCCGGAATAAGCTGCCGGGCATGCCGGAACCACCTCTTAGACATGCCAGAAGGACGTGTCGGACACGCCGGAAACACCTACCGGACAGACCGGAACCACCTGCCAGACATCCCGGAACCACTTGCCGAGCACGCCGGAGCCGCCTGCTCGATAGGCCTTAACCACCTGCCAGACAGGCCAAAATCAACAGCTGGCAATCCTACAACCACCTGGCGGACAGTCCAAAATCACCTGCCTGGCATGCAGGAACCACCTCTCAGACGTAACAGAACCACGTTCCGGACACGCTGGAACCACATCCTGGACAGACTGGAACCACCTGCCGAGCTCGCCTGAACAACCTGCTCGACTGGCAGGACAATAGTGTAGGACACGCCAAAAGCAACTGCCGGCTACACCAGAACCACTTAACCGACACTCCAGAACCACCTGTCTGGCATGCCAGAACCACCTCTCAGACGTGCCAGAATCACGTGCCGGACATGCCGGGACGACCTACGGAACAGACCGGAACAACCTGCCTGACATGCCGGAACCACCTGCCGAGCACGCCAGAGCCACCTGCTCCCCTTGCCGGAACCACCTGCCAGACAGGCCAAAATCAACAGCTGGCTGTGCGAGAACCACCTGGGGGACAGTCCGGAATCACCTGCCAGCCATGGCGGAACCACCTCTCAGATGTACCAGAATCACGTGCCGGACAATCTGGAAACACGTACTGGACAGACTGCAACCACCTGCCGGCCAAGCCTGAACCACCTGCCGAGCACGACGGAACCACCTGCCAGACACGCCAAAATCACCTGCCGGCTACGCCACAACCAGTTGGTGAACACTTCGGAATCACCTGCCGCGCTTGCCGGAACCACCTGCCGGTCACGCCAAAATCACCTGCCGGCTACGCCAGAACCACTTGGCAGAGACTCCGGAACCACCTCCAGGACAGACCGGAATCACCTGCCGGACACGCCGGGACCACCTGCTCGACTCGCCAGAACCACCTGCCGGACACGCCAAAATCACCTGCCGGCTACGCCAGAACCACTCGGCAGAGACTCCGGAACCACCTCCAGGACAGACCGGAATCACCTGCCGGACACGCCGGGACCACCTGCTTGACTCGCCAGAACCACCTGCCGGACACGCCAAAATCACCAGCCGGCTACTCCACAACCACTTGTCGGACACTCCAGAAGCACCTGCCGGGCATGTTGGAACCACCTCTCAGAGGTGCCACAACAACATGCTGGAGACTGCGGAAGCACCTGCTGAGAAGGCCGGAAGTTCCTGATCCACTCCACAGAACCACCTGCTGGACACTCCAAAATCACCTGCCGGCTACGCCACAACCAGTTGGTGAACACTTCGGAATCAACTGCCGGGCTTGCTGGAAGCACCTGCCGGTCACGCCAATATCACCTGCCAGCTACGCCAGAACCGCTTGGCGGACACTCCGGAAACACCTGTCGGGCCTGCCAGAACCACATCTCAGACGTGCCAGAACCATGTGCCCGAGATGCCGGAACCACACCCCGAACAGACTGAAACCACCTGCCAGACCCGCCTGAGCCACCTGCCGAGCACACTGGAACCACCTGCTCGACTCGCCGGAACCACCTACCTGACACGCAAAAACCACCGGCCGGGTATGCCAGAATCACTTGGTGGTCACTCCGGAATCATCTGCCAGACATGCCAGAAGCAGCTCTCAGACACACCAGAACAACCTGCCGGAGACGCCAGAAGCACCTGCTGAGCATGCCTGAGCCACCTGCTCGACTCGCAAGAAACACCTGCCAGACATGCCAAAATCACCTGCCTGCTACACCAGAAGCACCTGGCAGACAAGCCGTAATCACGTGAAGGGCATGCCGTCACAATCTCTCAGACGTCCCAGAACCTCGTGCCACACCCCAGAACACCCTGCCGGACAGACCGGAACCACCTGCCGGACACGCCGGAACCACCGGCGCGACTCGCCGGAACCACCCCCGGACATGCAAAATCACCTGCCGGCTACGCCAGAAACACTTGGCGAACACACCGGAATCACCTGCCGGGCATGTCGGAAGCACCTCTCAGACATGTCAGAACCATGTTCCGGACACGCCGGTACCACCTGCCGAGTATGCCGGAACCACCTGATCCACTCCCGAGGACCACCTGCTGGACACGCCAGAATCACCTGCTGGCTACGCCAGAACCACTCGGCAGAGACTCCGGAATAACCTGCCGGGCATGCCGGAACCACCTCTTAGACATGCCAGAAGGACGTGTCGGACACGCCGGAAACACCTACCGGACAGACCGGAACCACCTGCCAGACATCCCAGAACCACCTGCCGAGCACGCCGGAGCCGCCTGCTCGATAGGCTGGAACGACCTGCCAGACAGGCCAAAATCAACAGCTGGCTATGCGAGAACCATCTGGCGGACAGTCCGGAATCACCTGCCGGGCATGCAGGAACCACCTCTCAGATGTAACGGAACCACGAGCCGGACACGCTGGAACCACGTCCAGGACAGACTGGAACCACCTGCCGAGCACTCCGGAACCACCTGCTCGACTCGCACGACCCACGTGCTGGACACGCCAAAATGAACTTTCGGCTACACCAGAACCACTTACCCGACACTCCAGAATCACCTGCCTGGCATGCCAGAACCACCTCTCACACGTTCCAGAAGCACGTGCCGGACATGCCGGAACGACCTATCGGACAGAACGGAACCACCTGCCAGACACGCCGGAACCACCTGCTGAACACGCCACAGCCACCTGCTCGACTCGCCGGATCCACCGGCCGGACAGGCCAATATCAACTGCTGGCTATGCCAGAACCACCTGGGGGACAGTCCGGAATCACCTGCCAGCCATGGCGGAACCACCTCTCAGACGTACAAGAACCACGTGCCGGACAAGCTGGAAACACTTACTGGACAGACTGGAACCACCTGCCGGCCACGCCTAACCACCTGCCGAGCACGATGGAACCACCTGCCGGACACGCCAAAATCACCTGCGGGGTACACCAGAACCACTTGGAGAACTCTCCGGGATGACCTGCCGGGCATGCTGGAACCACCTCTCAGACGTACCAGAAGCACGTTGCGGACACCCCAGCACCACCTGCCGGACAGACCGCAACAACCTGCCGGACAGGCCGGAACCACCGGCTCGACCCGCCGGAACCACCGCCGGACATGCAAAATCACCTGCCGGCTACGCCAGAACCACTTGGCGAACACTCCGGAAACATCTGCCGGGCATGCCGGAACCACCTCTCAGACATGCCAGTGACCCCGGAAGCACGTGCCGAGCACGCCGGAACCACCTGCTCGACTCGCCAGAACCACCTGCCGGACATGCCAAAATCACCTGCCGCCTCGCCACAACCACTCGGCACGCACTCCGGTATCAGCTGCCGGGCATGCCGGAACCACCTCTCAGAGGTGCCAGAACCACATGCCGGAGAGACTAGAAGCAACTGCCGAGCTCGCCGGAAACACCTGCTGGACATGCCGGAACCACCTGCCTGACAGTCCAAAATCATATGGGGGCTATGCCAAAACCACTTGGTGGACACTCCAGAATCACCTGGAGGGCATGTCGGAACCACGTCGTGGACAGACTGCAAACACCTGCCGGACACGCCAGAACCACCTTCTCGACTCGCCAGAACCACCTGCCGGACACGCCAAAATCACCTGCCGGCTACGCCACAACCAGTTGGTGAACACTTCGGAATCACCTGCCGCGCTTGCCGGAACCACCTGCCGGTCACGCCAAAATCACCTGCCGGCTACGCCAGAACCACTCAGCAGAGACTCCGGAACCACCTCCAGGACTGACCGGAATCACCTGCCGGACACGCCGGGACCACCTGCTTGACTCGCCAGAACCACCAGCCGGACACGCCAAAATCACCAGCCGGCTACTCCACAACCACTTGTCGGACATTCCAGAATCACCTGCCGGGCATGTTGGAACCACCTCTCAGAGGTGCCACAACAACATGCTGGAGACTGCGGAAGCACCTGCTGAGAAGGCCGGAAGTTCCTGATCCACTCCACAGAACCACCTGCTGGACACGCCAAAATCACCTGCCGGCTACGCCACAACCAGTTGGTGAACACTTCGGAATCAACTGCCGGGCTTGCTGGAAGCACCTGCCGGTCACGCCAATATCACCTGCCAGCTACGCCAGAACCGCATGGCGGACACTCCGGAAACTCCTGTCGGGCCTGCCAGAACCACATCTCAGACGTGCCAGAACCATGTGCCCGAGATGCCGGAACGACACCCCGAACAGACTGAAACCAGCTGCCAGACCCGCCTGAACCACCTGCCGAGCACACTGGAACCACCTGCTCGACTCGCCGGAACCACCTACCTGACACGCAAAAACCACCGGCCGGGTATGCCAGAACCACTTGGTGGTCCCTCCGGAATCATCTGCCAGACATGCCAGAAGCAGCTCTCAGACACACCAGAACAACCTGCCGGAGACGCCAGAAGCACCTGCTGAGCATGCCTGAGCCACGTGCTCGACTCGCAAGAAACACCTGCCACACACGCCAAAATCACCTGCCTGCTACACCAGAAGCACTTGGCAGACAAGCCGGAATCACGTGAAGGGCATGCCGTCACAATCTCTCAGACGTGCCAGAACCTCGTGCCGGACACCCCAGAACACCCTGCCGGACAGACCGGAACCACCTGCCGGACACGCCGGAACCACCGGCGCGACTCGCCGGAACCACCCCCGGACATGCAAAAACACCTGCCGGCTACGCCCGAAACACTTGGCGAACACACCGGAATCACCTGCCGGGCATGTCGGAAGCACCTCTCAGACATGTCAGAACCACGTGCCAAGGACACCGGAAGCACCTGCCGAGCACGCCGGAACCACCTGCTCGACTCGCCAGAACCACCTGCCGCACACGCCAAAATCACCTGCCAGGTATGCCAGAACCACTTTGTGGACACTCCGAAATCATCTGCCGGACATGCCAGAACCAGCTCTCAGACACCCCAGAACCACATGCCGGACACGCCGGAAGCACCTGCTGAGCATGCCTGAGCCACCTGCTCGACTCGCAAGAAACACCTGCCGGACACGCCAAAATCACCTGCCAAGTACGCCAGAACCACTTGGCGGACACTCCGGAATCACAGGTCGGGCATGCCGGAACCACCTCTCAGACTTGCCAGAACCATGTTCCGGACACGCCGGTACCACCTGCCGAGTATGCCGGAACCACCTGATCGACTCGCCAGAACCACCTGCCAGTCATGCAAAAATCACCTGCCGGCTTTGCCACAACCAGTTGGTGAACACTTCCCCATCACCTGCCGGGCTTGCTGGAACCACCTGCCGGTCATGTCAAAATCACCTGCCAACTACGCCAGAACCACTTGTCGACACTGCGGAAACACCTGTCGGGCCGGCCAGAACTACATCTCAGACGTGCCAGAACCTTGTGCGTGTGATGCCGGAACCACACCCCGAACAGACGGAGACCACCTGCCAGACCCGCCTGAACCACCTGCCGAGCACGCCGGAGCCACCTGTTCGACTCACCGGATGCACCTGCCAGACAGGCCAAAATCAACAGCTGGCTATGCGAGAACCATCTGGCGGACAGTCCGGAATCACCTGCCGGGCATGCAGGAACCACCTCTCAGATGTAACGGAACCACGAGCCGGACACGGTGGAACCACGTCCTGGACAGACTGGAACCACCTGCCGAGCACTCCGGAACCACCTGCTCGACTCGCACGACCCACGTGCTGGACACGCCAAAATGAACTTTCGGCTACACCAGAACCACTTACCCGACACTCCAGAATCACCTGCCTGGCATGCCAGAACCACCTCTCACACGTTCCAGAAGCACATGCCGGACATGCCGGAACGACCTATCGGACAGAACGGAACCACCTGCCAGACACGCCGGAACCACCTGCTGAACACGCCACAGCCACCTGCTCGACTCGCCGGATCCACCGGCCGGACAGGCCAATATCAACTGCTGGCTATGCCAGAACCACCTGGGGGACAGTCCGGACTCACCTGCCAGCCATGGCGGAACCACCTCTCAGACGTACAAGAACCACGTGCCGGACAAGCTGGAAACACTTACTGGACAGACTGGAACCACCTGCCGGCCACGCCTGAACCACCTGCCGAGCACGATGGAACCACCTGCCGGACACGCCAAAATCACCTGCGGGGTACACCAGAACCACTTGGAGAACTCTCCGGGATGACCTGCCGGGCATGCTTGAACCACCTCACAGACGTACCAGAAGCACGTTGCTTACTCTCCAGCACCACCTGCCGGACAGACCGCAACCACCTGCCGGACACGCCAGAACCACCGGCTCGACCCGCCGGAACCACCGCCGGACATGCAAAATCACCTGCCGGCTACGCCAGAACCACTTGGCGAACACTCCGGAATCACCTGCCGGGCATGCCGGAACCACCTCTCAGACATGCCAGAACCACGTGCCAATGACCCTGGAAGCACCTGCCGAGCACGCCGGAACCACCTGCTCGACTCGCCAGAACCACCTGCCGGACACGCCAAAATCACCTGCCGGCTACGCCACAACCACTCGGCAGGCACTCCGGTATCAGCTGCCGAGCATGCCGGAACCACCTCTCAGAGGTGCCAGAACCACATGCCGGAGAGACTGGAAGCAACTGCCGAACTCGCCGGAAACACCTGCTGGACATGCCGGAACCACCTGCCTGACAGTCCAAAATCATATGCCGGCTATGCCAAAACCACTTGGTGGACACTGCAGAATCACCTGTAGGGCATGCCGGAACCACGTCATGGACAGACTGCAAACACCTGCCGGACACGCCAGAACCACCTTCTCGACTCGCCAGAACCACCTGCCGGACACGCCAAAATCACCTGCCGGCTACGCCACCACCAGTTGGTGAACACTTCGGAATCACCTGCCACGCTTGCCGGAACCACCTGCCAGTCATGCCAAAATCACCTGCCGGCTACGCCAGAACCACTCGGCAGAGACTCCGGAACCACCTCCAGGACAGACCGGAATCACCTGCCGGACACGCCGGAACCACCTGCTCGACTCGCCAGAACCACCTGCCGGACACGCCAAAATCACCTGCTGGCTATGCCAGAACCACTCGGCAGACACTCCGGAATAAGCTGCCGGGTATGCCGGAACCACCTCTTAGACATGCCAGAAGGACGTGTCGGACACGCCGGAAACACCTACCGGACAGACCGGAACCACCTGCAAGACATCCCGGAACCACTTGCCGAGCACGCCGGAGCCGCCTGCTCGATAAGCCGGAACCACCTGCCAGACAGGCCAAAATCAACAGCTGGCTATGCTAGAACCACCTGGCGGACAGTCCAAAATCACCTGCCTGGCATGCAGGAACCACCTCTCAGACGTAACAGAACCACGTTCCGGACACGCTGGAACCACATCCTGGACAGACTGGAACCACCTGCCGAGCTCGACGGAACCACCTGCTCGACTGGCCGGACAATAGTGTAGGACACGCCAAAAGGAACTGCCGGCTACACCAGAACCACTTAACCGACACTCCAGAATCACCTGCCTGGCATGCCAGAACCACCTCTCAGACGTGCCAGAATCACGTGCCGAACATGCCGGGACGACCTACGGGACAGACCGGAACCACCTGCCTGACATGCCGGATCCACCTGCCGAGGACGCCAGAGCCACCTGCTCCCCTTGCCGGAACCACCTGCCAGACAGGCCAAAATCAACAGCTGGCTGTGCGAGAACCACCTGGGGGACAGTCCGGAATCACCTGCCAGCCATGGCGAAACCACCTCTCAGACGTACCAGAATCACGTGCCGGACAATCTGGAAACACGTACTGGACAGACTGGAACCACCTGCCGGCCAAGCCTGAACCACCTGCCGAGCACGACGGAACCACCTGCCGGACACGCCAAAATCACCTGCCGGCTACGCCACAACCAGTTGGTGAACACTTCGGAATCACCTGCCGCGCTTGCCGGAACCACCTGCCGGTCACGCCAAAATCACCAGCCGGCTACGCCAGAACCACTCGGCAGAGACTCCGGAACCACCTCCAGGACAGACCGGAATCAACTGCCAGACACGCCAAAATCACCAGCCGGCTACGCCAGAACCACTCGGCAGAGACTCCGGAACCACCTCCAGGACAGACCGGAATCACCTGCCAGACACGCCGGAACCACCTGCTCGACTCGCCAGAACCACCTGCCGGACACGCCAAAATCACCTGCCGGCTACGCCAGAACCACTCGGCAGAGACTCCGGAACCACCTCCAGGACAGACCGGAATCACCTGCCGGACACTCCGGGACCACCTGCTTGACTCGCCAGAACCACCTGCCGGACACGCCAAAATCACCTGCCGGCTACTCCACAACCACTTGTCGGACACTCCAGAATCACCTGCCGGGCATGTTGGAACCACCTCTCAGAGGTGCCACAACAACATGCTGGAGACTTTGGAAGCACCTGCTGAGAATGCCGGAAGTTCCTGATCCACTCCACAGAACCACCTGCTGGACACGCCAAAATCACCTGCCGGCTACGCCACAACCAGTTGGTGAACACTTCGGAATCAACTGCCGGGCTTGCTGGAAGCACCTGCAGGTCACGCCAATATCACATGCCAGCTACGCCAGAACCGCTTGGCGGACACTCCGGAAACACCTGTCGGGCCTGCCAGAACCACATCTCAGACGTGCCAGAACCATGTGCCCGAGATGCCGGAACCACACCCCGAACAGACTGAAACCACCTGCCAGACCCGCCTGAACCACCTGCCGAGCACACTGGAACCACCTGCTCGACTCGCCGGAACCACCTACCTGACACGCAAAAACCACCGGCCGGGTATGCCAGAACCACTTGGTGGTCACTCCGGAATCATCTGCCAGACATGCCAGAAGCAGCTCTCAGACACACCAGAACAACCTGCCGGAGACGCCAGAAGCACCTGCTGAGCATGCCTGAGCCACCTGCTCGACTCGCAAGAAACACCTGCCAGACACGCCAAAATCACGTGCCTGCTACACCAGAAGCACTTGGCAGACAAGCCGGAATCACGTGAAGGGCATGCAGTCACAATCTCTCAGACGTGCCAGAACCTCGTGCCGGACACCTCAGAACACCCTGCCGGACAGACCGGAACCACCTGCCGGACACGCCGGAACCACCGGCGCGACTCGCCGCAACCACCCCCGGACATGCAAAATCACCTGCCGGCTACGCCAGAAACACTTGGCGAACACACCGGAATCACCTGCCGGGCATGTCGGAAGCACCTCTCAGACATGTCAGAACCACGTGCCAAGGACACCGGAAGCACCTGCCGAGCACGCCGGAACCACCTGCTCGACTCGCCAGAACCACCTTCCGCACATGCCAAAATCACCTGCCAGGTATGCCAGAACCACTTTGTGGACACTCCGAAATCATCTGCCGGACATGCCAGAACTAGCTCTCAGACACACCAGAACCACATGCCGGACACGCCGGAAGCACCTGCTGAGCATGCCTGAGCCACCTGCTCGACTCGCAAGAAACACCTGCCGGACACGCCAAAATCACCTGCCGAGTACGCCAGAACCACTAGGCGGACACTCCGGAATCACAGGTCGGGCATGCCGGAACCACCTCTCAGACTTGCCAGAACCATGTTCCGGACACGCCGGTACCACCTGCCGAGTATGCCGGAACCACCTGATCCACTACCGAGGACCACCTGCTGGACACGCCAAAATCACCTGCTGGCTACGCCAGAACCACTCGGCAGACACTCCGGAATAACCTGCCGGGCATGCCGGAACCACCTCTTAGAAATGCCAGAAGGACGTGTCGGACACGCCGGAAACACCTACCGGACAGACCGGAACCACCTGCCAGACATCCCGGAACCACTTGCCGAGCACGCCGGAGCCGCCTGCTCGATAGGCCGGAACCACCTGCCAGACAGGCCAAAATCCACAGCTGGCTATGAGAGAACCATCTGGCGGACAGTCCGGAATCACCTGCCGGGCATGCAGGAACCACCTCTCAGATGTAACGGAACCACGAGCCGGAAACGCTGGAACCACGTCCTGGACAGACTGGAACCCCCTGCCGAGCACTCCGGAACCACCTGCTCGACTCGCACGACCCACGTGCTGGACACGCCAAAATGAACTTTCGGCTACACCAGAACCACTTACCCGACACTCCAGAATCACCTGCCTGGCATGCCAGAACCACCTCTCACACGTTCCAGAAGCACATGCCGGACATGCCGGAACGACCGATCGGACAGGACGGAACCACCTGCTGGACAGGGGGGAACCACCGGCTCGACGCGCCGGAACCACCGCCGGACATGCAAAATCACCTACCGGCTACGCCAGAACCACTTGGGGAACACTCCGGAATCACCTGCCGGGCATGCCAGAACCACCTCTCAGACATGCCAGAACCACGTGCCAATGACCCCGGAAGCACCTGCCGAGAACGCCGGAACCACCTGCTCGACTCGCCAGAACCACCTGCCGGACACGCCAAAATCACCTGCCGGCTACACCAGAACCACTCGGCAGAGACTCCGGAGCCACCTCCAGGACAGACCGGAATCACCTGCCGGACACGCCGGGACCACCTGCTTGACTCGCCAGAACCACCTGCCGGACACGCCAAAATCACCAGCCGGCTACTCCACACCCACTTGTCGGACACTCCAGAATCACCTGACGGGCATGTGGGAACCACCTCTCAGAGGTGCCACAACAACATGCTGGAGACTGCGGAAGCACCTGCTGAGAATGCCGGAAGTTCCTGATCCACTCCACAGAACCACCTGCTGGACACGCCAAAATCACCTGCTGGCTACGCCACAACCAGTTTGTGAATGCTTCGGAATCAACTGCCGGGCTTGCTGGAAGCACCTGCCGGTCACGCCAATATCACCTGCCAGCTACGCCAGAACCGCTTGGCGGACACTCCGGAATCACCTGTCGGGCCTGCCAGAACCACATCTCAGACGTGCCAGAACCATGTGCCCGAGATGCCGGAACCACACCCTGAACAGACTGAAACCACCTGCCAGACCCGCCTGAACCACCTGCCGAGCACACTGGAACCACCTGCTCGACTCGCCGGAACCACCTACCTGACACGCAAAAACCACCGGCCGGGTATGCCAGAACCACTTGGTGGTCACTCCGGAATCATCTGCCAGACATGCCAGAAGCAGCTCTCAGACACACCAGAACAACCTGCCGGAGACACCAGAAGCACCTGCTGAGCATGCCTGAGCCACCTGCTCGACTCGCAAGAAACACCTGCCAGACACGCCAAAATCACCTGCCTGCTAAACCAGAAGCACTTGGCAGACAAGCCGGAATCACGTGAAGGGCATGCCGTCACAATCTCTCAGACGTGCCAGAACCTCGTGCCGGACACCCCAGAACACCCTGCCGGACAGACCGGAACCACCTGCCGGACACGCCGGAACCACCGGCGCGACTCGCCGCAACCACCCCCGGACATGCAAAACCACCTGCCGGATACGCCAGAAACACTTGGCGAACACACCGGAATCACCTGCCGGGCATGTCGGAAGCACCTCTCAGACATGTCAGAACCACGTGCCAAGGACACCGGAAGCACCTGCCGAGCACGCCGGAACCACCTGCTCGACTCGCCAGAACCACCTGCCGCACACGCCAAAATCACCTGCCAGGTATGCCAGAACCACTTTGTGGACACTCCGAAATCATCTGCCGGACATGCCAGAACCAGCTCTCAGACACACCAGAACCACATGCCGGACACGCCGGAAACACCTACCGGACAGACCGGAACCACCTGCCAGACATCCCGGAACCACCTGCCGAGCACACCGGAGCCGCCTGCTCGATAGGCCGGAACCACCTGCCAGACAGGCCAAAATCAACAGCTGGCTATGCTAGAACCACCTGGCGGACAGTCCAAAATCACCTGCCTGGCATGCAGGAACCACCTCTCAGACGTAACAGAACCACGTTCCGGACACGCTGGAACCACATCCTGGACAGACTGGAACCACCTGCCGAGCTCGCCGGAACCACCTGCTCGACTGGCAGGACAATCGTGCCGGACACGCCAAAAGGAACTGCCGGCTACACCAGAACCACTTAACCGACACTCCAGAATCACCTGCCTGGCATGCCAGAACCACCTCTCAGACGTGCCAGAAGCACGTGCCGGACATGCCGGAACGACCTACGGGACAGACCGGAACCACCTGCCTGAAATGCCGGAACCACCTGCCGAGCACGCCAGAGCCACCTGCTCCCCTTGCCGGAACCACCTGCCAGACAGGCCAAAATCAACAGCTGGCTGTGCGAGAACCACCTGGGGGACAGTCCGGAATCACCTGCCAGCCATGGCGGAACCACCTCTCAGACGTACCAGAACCACGTGCCGGACAATCTGGAAACACGTACTGGACAGACTGGAACCACCTGCCGGCCACGCCTGAACCACCTGACGAGCACGACAGAACCACCTGCCGGACACGCCAAAATCACCTGCGGGCTACTCCACAACCACTTGGCGGACTCTCCGGGATGACCTGCCGGGCATGCTGGAACCACCTCTCAGACGTGCCAGAACCATGTGGCAGAGAGTCCGGAATCACCTGTTGGGCATGTGGAACCACCTCTGAGACGTACAAGAACCACCTGCCGGACACGCCAAAATCACCTGCCGGCTACGCCAGAACCACTTGGCGGAGACTCTGGAATCACCTGCCGGGCATGCCAGCACAACCTCTCAGAAGTGCCAGAAGCACGTGCCGGACAGGCCGGAACCATCTCCCGGACAGACTGGAACCACAGGAAACACTCGCCGGAACCACCTGCTTGACTCACCGGTCCCACCTGCAGGACACACCAAAATCACCTGCCCGCTACACCAGAACCACGTGGGGCACAAGCCGGAATCACGTGAAGGGCATGCCGGCACAACCTCACAGACGTGCCAGAACCTCCTGCCGGACACCTCAGAACCACCTGCCAGACAGACTGCAACCACGTGCCGGACACGCGGGAAACACCGGCTCGACCCGCCGGAACCACTGCCAGACATGCAAATTCACCTGCCGGCTACACCAGAACCACATGGCAAACACTCCGGAATCACCTGCCGGGCATGCCGGAACCACCTCTCAGACATGCCAGAACCACGTGCCAATGACACCAGAAGCACCTGCCGAGCATGCCGGAACCACCTGCTCGACTCGCCAGAACCACCTGCCAGTCATGCAAAAATCACCTGCCGGCTTCGCCACAACCAGTTGGTGAAAACTTCCCCATCACCTGCCGGACTTGCTGGAACCACCTGCCGGTCATGTCAAAATCACCTGCCAACTACGCCAGAACCACTTGTCGACACTGCGGAAACACCTGTCGGGCCGGCCAGAACTACATCTCAGACGTGCCAGAACCTTGTGCGTGTGATGCCGGAACCACACCCCGAACAGACGGAGACCACCTGCCAGACCCGCCTGAACCACCTGCCGAGCACGCCGGAGCCACCTGTTCGACTCACCGGATGCACCTGCCAGACAGGCCAAAATCAACAGCTGGCTATGCGAGAACCATCTGGCGGACAGTCCGGAATCACCTGCCGGGCATGCAGGAACCACCTCTCAGATGTAACGGAACCACGAGCCGGACACGCTGGAACCACGTCCTGGACAGACTGGAACCACCTGCCGAGCTCGCCGGAACCACCTGCTCGACTGGCAGGACAATCGTGCCGGACACGCCAAAAGGAACTGCCGGCTACACCAGAACCACTTAACCGACACTCCAGAATCACCTGCCTGGCATGCCAGAACCACCTCTCAGACGTGCCAGAAGCACATGCCGGACATGCCGGAACGACCTACGGGACAGACCGGAACCACCTGCCTGAAATGCCGGAACCACCTGCCGAGCACGCCAGAGCCACCTGCTCCCCTTGCCGGAACCACCTGCCAGACAGGCCAAAATCAACAGCTGGCTGTGCGAGAACCACCTGGGGGACAGTCCGGAATCACCTGCCAGCCATGGCGGAACCACCTCTCAGACGTACCAGAACCACGTGCCGGACAATCTGGAAACACGTACTGGACAGACTGGAACCACCTGCCGGCCACGCCTGAACCACCTGACGAGCACGACAGAACCACCTGCCGGACACGCCAAAATCACCTGCGGGCTACTCCACAACCACTTGGCGGACTCTCCGGGATGACCTGCCGGGCATGCTGGAACCACCTCTCAGACGTGCCAGAACCATGTGGCAGAGAGTCCGGAATCACCTGTTGGGCATGTGGAACCACCTCTGAGACGTACAAGAACCACCTGCCGGACACGCCAAAATCACCTGCCGGCTACGCCAGAACCACTTGGCGGAGACTCTGGAATCACCTGCCGGGCATGCCAGCACAACCTCTCAGAAGTGCCAGAAGCACGTGCCGGACAGGCCGGAACCATCTCCCGGACAGACTGGAACCACAGGAAACACTCGCCGGAACCACCTGCTTGACTCACCGGTCCCACCTGCAGGACACACCAAAATCACCTGCCCGCTACACCAGAACCACGTGGGGCACAAGCCGGAATCACGTGAAGGGCATGCCGGCACAACCTCACAGACGTGCCAGAACCTCCTGCCGGACACCTCAGAACCACCTGCCAGACAGACTGCAACCACGTGCCGGACACGCGGGAAACACCGGCTCGACCCGCCGGAACCACTGCCAGACATGCAAATTCACCTGCCGGCTACACCAGAACCACATGGCAAACACTCCGGAATCACCTGCCGGGCATGCCGGAACCACCTCTCAGACATGCCAGAACCACGTGCCAATGACACCAGAAGCACCTGCCGAGCATGCCGGAACCACCTGCTCGACTCGCCAGAACCACCTGCCAGTCATGCAAAAATCACCTGCCGGCTTCGCCACAACCAGTTGGTGAAAACTTCCCCATCACCTGCCGGACTTGCTGGAACCACCTGCCGGTCATGTCAAAATCACCTGCCAACTACGCCAGAACCACTTGTCGACACTGCGGAAACACCTGTCGGGCCGGCCAGAACTACATCTCAGACGTGCCAGAACCTTGTGCGTGTGATGCCGGAACCACACCCCGAACAGACGGAGACCACCTGCCAGACCCGCCTGAACCACCTGCCGAGCACGCCGGAGCCACCTGTTCGACTCACCGGATGCACCTGCCAGACAGGCCAAAATCAACAGCTGGCTATGCGAGAACCATCTGGCGGACAGTCCGGAATCACCTGCCGGGCATGCAGGAACCACCTCTCAGATGTAACGGAACCACGAGCCGGACACGCTGGAACCACGTCCTGGACAGACTGGAACCACCTGCCGAGCTCGCCGGAACCACCTGCTCGACTGGCAGGACAATCGTGCCGGACACGCCAAAAGGAACTGCCGGCTACACCAGAACCACTTAACCGACACTCCAGAATCACCTGCCTGGCATGCCAGAACCACCTCTCAGACGTGCCAGAAGCACATGCCGGACATGCCGGAACGACCTACGGGACAGACCGGAACCACCTGCCTGAAATGCCGGAACCACCTGCCGAGCACGCCAGAGCCACCTGCTCCCCTTGCCGGAACCACCTGCCAGACAGGCCAAAATCAACAGCTGGCTGTGCGAGAACCACCTGGGGGACAGTCCGGAATCACCTGCCAGCCATGGCGGAACCACCTCTCAGACGTACCAGAACCACGTGCCGGACAATCTGGAAACACGTACTGGACAGACTGGAACCACCTGCCGGCCACGCCTGAACCACCTGACGAGCACGACAGAACCACCTGCCGGACACGCCAAAATCACCTGCGGGCTACTCCACAACCACTTGGCGGACTCTCCGGGATGACCTGCCGGGCATGCTGGAACCACCTCTCAGACGTGCCAGAACCATGTGGCAGAGAGTCCGGAATCACCTGTTGGGCATGTGGAACCACCTCTGAGACGTACAAGAACCACCTGCCGGACACGCCAAAATCACCTGCCGGCTACGCCAGAACCACTTGGCGGAGACTCTGGAATCACCTGCCGGGCATGCCAGCACAACCTCTCAGAAGTGCCAGAAGCACGTGCCGGACAGGCCGGAACCATCTCCCGGACAGACTGGAACCACAGGAAACACTCGCCGGAACCACCTGCTTGACTCACCGGTCCCACCTGCAGGACACACCAAAATCACCTGCCCGCTACACCAGAACCACGTGGGGCACAAGCCGGAATCACGTGAAGGGCATGCCGGCACAACCTCACAGACGTGCCAGAACCTCCTGCCGGACACCTCAGAACCACCTGCCAGACAGACTGCAACCACGTGCCGGACACGCGGGAAACACCGGCTCGACCCGCCGGAACCACTGCCAGACATGCAAAATCACCTGCCGGCTACACCAGAACCACATGGCAAACACTCCGGAATCACCTGCCGGGCATGCCGGAACCACCTCTCAGACATGCCAGAACCACGTGCCAATGACACCAGAAGCACCTGCCGAGCATGCCGGAACCACCTGCTCGACTCGCCAGAACCACCTGCCAGTCATGCAAAAACCACCTGCCGGCTTCGCCACAACCAGTTGGTGAAAACTTCCCCATCACCTGCCGGGCTTGCTGGAACCACCTGCCGGTCATGTCAAAATCACCTGCCAACTACGCCAGAACCACTTGTCGACACTGCGGAAACACCTGTCGGGCCGGCCAGAACTACATCTCAGACGTGCCAGAACCTTGTGCGTGTGATGCCGGAACCACACCCCGAACAGACGGAGACCACCTGCCAGACCCGCCTGAACCACCTGCCGAGCACGCCGGAGCCACCTGTTCGACTCACCGGATGCACCTGCCAGACAGGCCAAAATCAACAGCTGGCTATGCGAGAACCATCTGGCGGACAGTCCGGAATCACCTGCCGGGCATGCAGGAACCACCTCTCAGATGTAACGGAACCACGAGCCGGACACGCTGGAACCACGTCCTGGACAGACTGGAACCACCTGCCGAGCACTCCGGAACCACCTGCTCGACTCGCACGACCCACGTGCTGGACACGCCAAAATGAACTTTCGGCTACACCAGAACCACTTACCCGACACTCCAGAATCACCTGCCTGGCATGCCAGAACCACCTCTCACACGTTCCAGAAGCACGTGCCGGACATGCCGGAACGACCGATCGGACAGAACGGAACCACCTGCCAGACACGCCGGAACCACCTGCTGAACACGCCACAGCCACCTGCTCGACTCGCCGGATCCACCGGCCGGACAGGCCAATATCAACTGCTGGCTATGCCAGAACCACCTGGGGGACAGTCCGGAATCACCTGCCAGCCATGGTGGAACCACCTCTCAGACGTACAAGAACCACGTGCCGGACAAGCTGGAAACACTTACTGGACAGACTGGAACCACCTGCCGGCCACGCCTGAACCACCTGCCGAGCACGATGGAACCACCTGCCGGACACGCCAAAATCACCTGCGGGGTACACCAGAACCACTTGGAGAACTCTCCGGGATGACCTGCCGGGCATGCTTGAACCACCTCACAGACGTACCAGAAGCACGTTGCTTACTCTCCAGCACCACCTGCCGGACAGACCGCAACCACCTGCCGGACACGCCAGAACCACCGGCTCGACCCGCCGGAACCACCGCCGGACATGCAAAATCACCTGCCGGCTACGCCAGAACCACTTGGCGAACACTCCGGAATCACCTGCCGGGCATGCCGGAACCACCTCTCAGACATGCCAGAACCACGTGCCAATGACCCCGGAAGCACCTGCCGAGCACGCCGGAACCACCTGCTCGACTCGCCAGAACCACCTGCCGGACACGCCAAAATCACCTGCCGGCTACGCCACAACCACTCGGCAGGCACTCCGGTATCAGCTGCCGAGCATGCCGGAACCACCTCTCAGAGGTGCCAGAACCACATGCCGGAGAGACTGGAAGCAACTGCCGAACTCGCCGGAAACACCTGCTGGACATGCCGGAACCACCTGCCTGACAGTGCAAAATCATATGCCGGCTATGCCAAAACCACTTGGTGGACACTGCAGAATCACCTGTAGGGCATGCCGGAACCACGTCATGGACAGACTGCAAACACCTGCCGGACACGCCAGAACCACCTTCTCGACTCGCCAGAACCACCTGCCGGACACGCCAAAATCACCTGCCGGCTACGCCACAACCAGTTGGTGAACACTTCGGAATCACCTGCCACGCTTGCCGGAACCACCTGCCAGTCATGCCAAAATCACCTGCCGGCTACGCCAGAAGCACTCGGCAGAGACTCCGGAACCACCTCCAGGACAGACCGGAATCACCTGCCGGACACGCCGGAACCACCTGCTCGACTCGCCGGAACCACCTGCCGGACACGCAAAAATCACCTGCTGGCTACGCCAGAACCACTCGGCAGACACTCCAGAATAAGCTGCCGGGTATGCCGGAACCACCTCTTAGACATGCCAGAAGGACGTGTCGGACACGCCGGAAACACCTACCGGACAGACCGGAACCACCTGCAAGACATCCCGGAACCACTTGCCGAGCACGCCGGAGCCGCCTGCTCGATAGGCCGGAACCACCTGCCAGACAGGCCAAAATCAACAGCTGGCTATGCAAGAACCACCTGGCGGACAGTCCAAAATCACCTGCCTGGCATGCAGGAACCACCTCTCAGACGTAACAGAACCACGTTCCGGACACACTGGAACCACATCCTGGACAGACTGGAACCACCTGCCGAGCTCGACGGAACCACCTGCTCGACTGGCCGGACAATAGTGTAGGACACGCCAAAAGGAACTGCCGGCTACACCAGAACCACTTAACCGACACTCCAGAATCACCTGCCTGGCATGCCAGAACCACCTCTCAGACGTGCCAGAATCACGTGCCGAACATGCCGGGACGACCTACGGGACAGACCGGAACCACCTGCCTGACATGCCGGAACCACCTGCCGAGGACGCCAGAGCCACCTGCTCCCCTTGCCGGAACCACCTGCCAGACAGGCCAAAATCAAAAGCTGGCTGTGCGAGAAGCACCTGGGGGACAGTCCGGAATCACCTGCCAGCCATGGCGAAACCACCTCTCAGATGTACCAGAATCACGTGCCGGACAATCTGGAAACACGTACTGGACAGACTGGAACCACCTGCCGGCCAAGCCTGAACCACCTGCCGAGCACGACGGAACCACCTGCCGGACACGCCAAAATCACCTGCCGGCTACGCCAGAACCACTCTGCAGAGACTCCGGAAGCACCTCCAGGACAGACCGGAATCACCTGCCGGACACGCCGCAACCACCTGCTCGACTCGCCAGAACCACCTGCCGGACGTGCCAAAATCACCAGCCGGCTACTCCACAACCACTTGTCGGACACTCCAGAATCACCTGCCGGGCATGTTGGAACCACCTCTCAGAGGTGCCACAACAACATGCTGGAGACTGCGGAAGCACCTGCTGAGAAGGCCGGAAGTTCCTGATCCACTCCACAGAACCACCTGCTGGACACGCCAAAATCACCTGCCGGCTACGCCACAACCAGTTGGTGAATACTTCGGAATCAACTGCCGGGCTTGCTGGAAGCACCTGCCGGTCACGCCAATATCACCTGCCAGCTACGCCAGAACCGCTTGGCGGACACTCCGGAAACACCTGTCGGGCCTGCCAGAACCACATCTCAGACGTGCCAGAACCATGTGCCCGAGATGCCGGAACCACACCCCGAACAGACTGAAACCACCTGCCAGACCCGCCTGAACCACCTGCCGAGCACACTGGAACCACCTGCTCGACTCGCCGGAACCACCTACCTGACACGCAAAAACCACCGGCCGGGTATGCCAGAACCACTTGGTGGTCACTCCGGAATCATCTGCCAGACATGCCAGAAGCAGCTCTCAGACACACCAGAACAACCTGCCGGGGACGCCAGAAGCACCTGCTGAGCATGCCTGAGCCACGTGCTCGACTCGCAAGAAACACCTGCCACACACGCCAAAATCACCTGCCTGCTACACCAGAAGCACTTGGCAGACAAGCCGGAATCACGTGAAGGGCATGCCGTCACAATCTCTCAGACGTGCCAGAACCTCGTGCCGGACACCCCAGAACACCCTGCCGGACAGACCGGAACCACCTGCCGGACACGCCGGAACCACCGGCGCGACTCGCCGGAACCACCCCCGGACATGCAAAATCACCTGCCGGCTACGCCAGAAACACTTGGCGAACACACCGGAATCACCTGCCGGGCATGTCGGAAGCACCTCTCAGACATGTCAGAACCACGTGCCAAGGACACCGGAAGCACCTGCCGAGCACGCCGGAACCACCTGCTCGACTCGCCAGAACCACCTGCCGCACACGCCAAAATCACCTGCCAGGTATGCCAGAACCACTTTGTGGACACTCCGAAATCATCTGCCGGACATGCCAGAACCAGCTCTCAGACACCCCAGAACCACATGCCAGACACGCCGGAAGCACCTGCTTAGCATGCCTGAGCCACCTGCTCGACTCGCAAGAAACACCTGCCGGACACGCCAAAATCACCTGCCAAGTACGCCAGAACCACTTGGCGGACACTCCGGAATCACAGGTCGGGCATGCCGGAACCACCTCTCAGACTTGCCAGAACCATGTTCCGGACACGCCGGTACCACCTGCCGAGTATGCCGGAACCACCTGATCCACTCCCGAGGACCACCTGCTGGACACGCCAGAATCACCTGCTGGCTACGCCAGAACCACTCGGCAGACACTCCGGAATAACCTGCCGGGCATGCCGGAACCACCTCTTAGACATGCCAGAAGGACGTGTCGGACACGCCGGAAACAACTACCGGACAGACCGGAACCACCTGCCAGACATCCCGGAACCACCTGCCGAGCACGCCGGAGCCGCCTGCTCGATAGGCTGGAACCACCTGCCAGACAGGCCAAAATCAACAGCTGGCTATGCGAGAACCATCTGGCGGACAGTCCGGAATCACCTGCCGGGCATGCAGGAACCACCTCTCAGATGTAACGGAACCACGAGCCGGACACGCTGGAACCACGTCTGGGCAGTCTGGAACCACCTACCGAGCACTCTGGAACCACCTGCTCGACTCGCACGACCCACGTGCTGTACACGCCAAAATGAACTTTCGGCTACACCAGAACCACTTACGCGACATTCCAGAATCACCTGCCGGGCATGTTGGAACCACCTCTCAGAGGTGCCACAACAACAGGCTGGAGACTGCGGAAGCACCTGCTGAGAAGGCCGGAAGTTCCTGATCCACTCCACAGAACCACCTGCTGGACACGCCAAAATCACCTGCCGGCTACGCCACAACCAGTTGGTGAACACTTCGGAATCAACTGCCGGGCTTGCTGGAAGCACCTGCCGGTCACGCCAATATCACCTGCCAGCTACGCCAGAACCGCATGGCGGACACTCCGGAAACTCCTGTCGGGCCTGCCAGAACCACATCTCAGACGTGCCAGAACCATGTGCCCGAGATGCCGGAAGCACACCCCGAACAGACTGAAACCACCTGCCAGACCCGCCTGAACCACCTGCCGAGCACACTGGAACCACCTGCTCGACTCGCCGGAACCACCTACCTGACACGCAAAAACCACCGGCCGGGTATGCCAGAACCACTTGGTGGTCACTCCGGAATCATCTGCCAGACATGCCAGAAGCAGGCTCAGACACACCAGAACAACCTGCCGGAGACGCCAGAAGCACCTGCTGAGCATGCCTGAGCCACGTGCTCGACTCGCAAGAAACACCTGCCACACACGCCAAAATCACCTGCCTGCTACACCAGAAGCACTAGGCAGACAAGCCGGAATCACGTGAAGGGCATGCCGTCACAATCTCTCAGACGTGCCAGAACCTCGTGCCGGACACCCCAGAACAACCTGCCGGACAGACCGGAACCACCTGCAGGACACGCCGGAACCACCGGCGCGACTCGCCGGAACCACCCCCGGACATGCAAAAACACCTGCCGGCTACGCCAGAAACACTTGGCGAACACACCGGAATCACCTGCCGGGCATGTCGGAAGCACCTCTCAGACATGTCAGAACCACGTGCCAAGGACACCGGAAGCACCTGCCGAGCACGCCGGAACCACCTGCTCGACTCGCCAGAACCACCTGCCGCACACGCCAAAATCACCTGCCAGGTATGCCAGAACCACTTTGTGGACACTCCGAAATCACCTCCCGGACATGCCAGAACCAGCTCTCAGACACCCCAGAACCACATGCCGGACACGCCGGAAGCACCTGCTTAGCATGCCTGAGAAACCTGCTCGACTCGCAAGAAACACCTGCCGGACACGCCAAAATCACCTGCCGAGTACGCCAGAACCACTTGGCGGACACTCCGGAATCACAGGTCGGGCATGCCGGAACCACCTCTCAGACTTGCCAGAACCATGTTCCGGACACGCCGGTACCACCTGCCGAGTATGCCGGAACCACCTGATCCACTCCCGAGGACCACCTGCTGGACACACCAGAATCACCTGCTGGCTACGCCAGAACCACTCGGCAGACACTCCGGAATAACCTGCCGGGCATGCCGGAACCACCTCTTAGACATGCCAGAAGGACGTGTCGGACACGCCGGAAACACCTACCGGACAGACCGGAACCACCTGCCAGACATCGCGGAAAAACCTGCAGAGCACGCCGGAGCCGCCTGCTCGATAGGCTGGAACCACTTGCCAGACAGGCCATAATCAACAGCTGGCTATGCGAGAACCATCTGGCGGACAGTCCGGAATCACCTGCCGGGCATGCAGGAACCACCTTTCCGATGTAACGGAACCACGAGCCGGACACGCTGGAACCACGTCCTGGGCAGTCTGGAACCACCTACCGAGCACTCTGGAACCACCTGCTCGACTCGCACGACCCACGTGCTGGACACGCCAAAATGAACTTTCGGCTACACCAGAACCACTTACCCGACACTCCAGAATCACCTGCCTGGCATGCCAGAACCACCTCTCACACGTTCCAGAAGCACGTGCCGGACATGCCGGAACGACCTATCGGACAGTACGGAACCACCTGCCAGACACGCCGGAACCACCTGCTGAACACGCCACAGCCACCTGCTCGACTCGCCGGATCCACCGGCCGGACAGGCCAATATCAACTGCTGGCTATGCCAGAACCACCTGGGGGACAGTCCGGAATCACCTGCCAGCCATGGCGGAACCACCTCTCAGACATACAAGAACCACGTGCCGGACAAGCTGGAAACACTTACTGGACAGACTGGAGCCACCTGCCGGCCATGCCTGAATCACCTGCCGAGCACGACGGAACCACCTGCCGGACACGCCAAAATCACCTGCGGGCTACACCAGAACCACTTGGAGAACTCTCCGGGATGACCTGCCGGGCATGCCGGAACCACCTCTCAGACGTACCAGAAGCACGTGGCGGACACCCCAACACCACCTGCCGGACAGACCGCAACCACCTGCCGGACAGGCCGGAACCACCGGCTCGACCCGCCGGAACCACCGCCGGACATGCAAAATCACCTGCCGGCTACGCCGGAACCACTTGGCGAACACTCCGGAATCATCTGCCGGGCATGCCGGAACCACCTGCTCGACTCGCAAGAAACACCTGCCGGACACGCCAAAATCACCTGCCGAGTACGCCAGAACCACTTGGCGGACACTCCGGAATCACAGGTCGGGCATGCCGGAACCACCTCTCAGAGGTGCCAGAACCACATGCCGGAGAGACTGGAAGCAACTGCCGAGCTCGCCGGAAACACCTGCTGGACATGCCGGAACCTCCTGCCTGACAGTCCAAAATCATATGCCGGCTATGCCAAAACGACTTGGTGGACACTCCAGAATCACCTGGAGGGCATGCCGGAACCACGTCATGGACAGACTGCAAACACCTGCCGGACACGCCGGAAGCACCAGCTCGACTCGCCAGAACCACCTGCCGGACACGCCAAAATCACCTGCGGGGTACACGAGAACCACTTGGAGAACTCTCCGGGATGACCTGCCGGGCATGCTGGAACCACCTCTCAGACGTACCAGAAGCACGTGGCGGACACCCCAGCACCACCTGCCGGACAGACTGCAACCACCTGCCGGACAGGCCGGAAACACCGGCTTGACCCGCCGGAACCACTGCCGGACATGCAAAATCACCTGCCGGCTACGCCAGAACCACTTGGCGAACACTCCGGAATCACCTGCCGGGCATGCCGGAACCACCTCTCAGACATGCCAGATCCACGTGCCAATGACCCCGGAAGCACCTGCCGAGCACGCCGGAACCACCTGCTCGACTCGCCAGAACCACCTGCCGGACACGCCAAAATCACCTGCCGGCTACGCCACAACCACTCGGCAGGCACTCCGGTATCAGCTGCCGGGCATGCCGGAACCACCTCTCAGAGGTGCCAGAACCACATGCCGGAGAGACTGGAAGCAACTGCCGAGCTCGCCGGAAACACCTGCTGGACATGCCAGAACCACCTGCCTGACAGTCCAAAATCATATGCCGGCTATGCCAAAACCACTTGGTGGACACTCCAGAATCACCTGGAGGGCATGCCGGAACCACGTCATGGACAGACTGCAAACACCTGCCTGACACGCCAGAACCACCTTCTCGACTCGCCAGAACCACCTGCCGGACACGCCAAAATCACCTGCCGGCTACGCCACAACCAGTTGGTGAACACTTTGGAATCACCTGCCGCGCTTGCCGGAACCACCTGCCGGTCACGCCAAAATCACCTGCCGGCTACGCCAGAACCACTCGGCAGACACTCCGGAATAACCTGCCGGGCATGCCGGAACCACCTCTTAGACATGCCAGAAGGACGTGTCGGACACGCCGGAAACACCTACCGGACAGACCGGAACCACGTGCCAGACATCCCGAAACCACTTGCCGAGCATGCCGGAGCCGCCTGCTCGATAGGCCGGAACCACCTGCCAGACAGGCCAAAATCAACAGCTGGCTGTGCGAGAACCACCTGGGGGACAGTCCGGAATCACCTGCCAGCCATGGCGGAACCACCTCTCAGACGTACCAGAACCACGTGCCGGACAATCTGGAAACACGTACTGGACAGACTGGAACCACCTGCTGGCCACGCCTTAACCACCTGCCGAGCACGACGGAACAACCTGCCGGACACGCCAAAATCACCTGCGGGCTACTCCACAACCACTTGGAGGACTCTCCGGGATGACCTGCCGGGCATGCTGGAACCACCTCTCAGACGCGCCAGAACCATGTGGCAGAGAGTCCAGAATCACCTGATGGGCAGGTGGAACCACCTCACAGACGTACCAGAAACACCTGCCGGACACGCCAAAATCACCTGCCGAGTACGCCAGAACCACTTGGCGGACACTCCGGAATCACAGGTCGGGCATGCCAGAACCACCTCTCAGACTTGCCAGAACCATGGTCCGGACACGCCGGTACCACCTGCCGAGTATGCCGGAACCACCTGATCCACTCCCGAGGACCACCTGCTGGACACGCCAAAATCACCTGCTGGCTACGCCAGAACCACTCGGCAGACACTCCGGAATAAACTGCCAGGCATGCCGGAACCACCTATTAGACATGCCAGAAGGACGTGTCGGACACGCCGGAAACACCTACCGGACAGACCGGAACCACCTGCCAGACATCCCGGAACCACCTGCCGAGCACGCCGGAGCTGCGTGCTCGATAGGCCGGAACCACCTGCCAGACAGGCCAAAATCAACAGCTGGCTATGCTAGAAACACCTGGCGGACAGTCCAAAATCACCTGCCTGGCATGCAGGAACCACCTCTCAGACGTAACAGAACCACGTTCCGGACACGCTGGAACCACATCCTGGACAGACAGAACCACCTGCCGAGCTCGCCGGAACCACCTGCTCGACTGGCAGGACAATCGTGCCGGACACGCCAAAAGGAACTGCCGGCTACACCAGAACCACTTAACCGACACTCCAGAATCACCTGCCTGGCATGCCAGAACCACCTCTCAGACGTGCCAGAAGCACGTGCCGGACATGCCGGGACGACCTACGGGACAGACCGGAACCACCTGCCTGACATGCCGGAACCACCTGCCGAGCACGCCAGAGCCACCTGCTCCCCTTGCCGGAACCACCTGCCAGACAGGCCAAAATCAACAGCTGGCTGTGCGAGAACCACCTGGGGGACAGTCCGGAATCACCTGCCAGCCATGGCGGAACCACCTCTCAGACGTACCAGAACCACGTGCCGGACAATCTGGAAACACGTACTGGACAGACTGGAACCACCTGCCGGCCACGCCTGAACCACCTGCCGAGCACGACGGAACCACCTGCCGGACACGCCAAAATCACCTGCGGGCTACTCCACAACCACTTGGAGGACTCTCCGGGATGACCTGCCGGGCATGCTGGAACCACCTCTCAGACGCGCCAGAACCATGTGGCAGACAGTCCGGAATCACCTGTTGGGCATGTGGAACCACCTCTGAGACGTACCAGAACCACCTGCCGGACACGCCAAAATCACCTGCCGGCTACGCCAGAACCACTTGGCGGACACTCCGGAATCAGCTGCCGGGCATGCCAGCACAACCTCTCAGAAGTGCCAGAAGCACGTGCCGGACAGGCCGGAACCATCTCCCGGACAGACTGGAACCACAGGAAACACTCGCCGGAACCACCTGCTTGACTCACCGGTCCCACCTGCAGGACACACCAAAATCACCTGCCCGCTACACCAGAACCACTTGGCGCACAAGCCGGAATCACGTGAAGGGCATGCCGGCACAACCTCACAGACGTGCCAGAACCTCCTGCCGGACACCTCAGAACCACCTGCCAGACAGACTGCAACCACCTGCCGGACACGCGGGAACCACCGGCTCGACCCGCCGGAACCACTGCCAGACATGCAAAATCACCTGCTGGCTACACCAGAACCACTTGGCAAACAATCCGGAATCACCTGAAGGGCATGCCGGAACCACCTCTCAGACATGCCAGAACCACGTGCCAATGACACCAGAAGCACCTGCCGAGCATGCCGGAACCACCTGCTCGACTCGCCAGAACCACCTGCCAGTCATGCAAAAATCACCTGCCGGCTTCGCCACAACCAGTTGGTGAACACTTCCCCATCACCTGCCGGGCTTGCTGGAACCACCTGACGGTCACGTCAAAATCACCTGCCAACTACGCCAGAACCACTTGTCGACACTGCGGAAACACCTGTCGGGCCGGCCAGAACTACATCTCAGACGTGCCAGAACCTTGTGCGTGTGATGCCGGAACCACACCCCGAACAGACGGAAACCACCTGCCAGACCCGCCTGAACCACCTGCCGAGCACGCCGGAGCCACCTGTTCGACTCACCGGAAGCACCTGCCAGACAGGCCAAAATCAACAGCTGGCTATGCGAGAACCATCTGGCGGATAGTCCGGAATCACCTGCCGGGCATGCAGGAACCACCTTTCCGATGTAACGGAACCACGAGCCGGACACGCTGGAACCACGTCCTGGGCAGTCTGGAACCACCTACCGAGCACTCTGGAACCACCTGCTCGACTCGCACGACCCACGTGCTGGACACGCCAAAATGAACTTTCGGCTACACCAGAACCACTTACCCGACACTCCAGAATCACCTGCCTGGCATGCCAGAACCACCTCTCACACGTTCCAGAAGCACGTGCCGGACATGCCGGAACGACCTATCGGACAGTACGGAACCACCTGCCAGACACGCCGGAACCACCTGCTGAACACGCCACAGCCACCTGCTCGACTCGCCGGATCCACCGGCCGGACAGGCCAATATCAACTGCTGGCTATGCCAGAACCACCTGGGGGACAGTCCGGAATCACCTGCCAGCCATGGCGGAACCACCTCTCAGACATACAAGAACCACGTGCCGGACAAGCTGGAAACACTTACTGGACAGACTGGAGCCACCTGCCGGCCATGCCTGAACCACCTGCCGAGCACGACGGAACCACCTGCCGGACACGCCAAAATCACCTGCGGGCTACACCAGAACCACTTGGAGAACTCTCCGGGATGACCTGCCGGGCATGCCGGAACCACCTCTCAGACGTACCAGAAGCACGTGGCGGACACCCCAACACCACCTGCCGGACAGACCGCAACCACCTGCCGGACAGGCCGGAACCACCGGCTCGACCCGCCGGAACCACCGCCGGACATGCAAAATCACCTGCCGGCTACGCCGGAACCACTTGGCGAACACTCCGGAATCATCTGCCGGGCATGCCGGAACCACCTGCTCGACTCGCAAGAAACACCTGCCGGACACGCCAAAATCACCTGCCGAGTACGCCAGAACCACTTGGCGGACACTCCGGAATCACAGGTCGGGCATGCCGGAACCACCTCTCAGAGGTGCCAGAACCACATGCCGGAGAGACTGGAAGCAACTGCCGAGCTCGCCGGAAACACCTGCTGGACATGCCGGAACCTCCTGCCTGACAGTCCAAAATCATATGCCGGCTATGCCAAAACGACTTGGTGGACACTCCAGAATCACCTGGAGGGCATGCCGGAACCACGTCATGGACAGACTGCAAACACCTGCCGGACACGCCGGAAGCACCAGCTCGACTCGCCAGAACCACCTGCCGGACACGCCAAAATCACCTGCGGGGTACACGAGAACCACTTGGAGAACTCTCCGGGATGACCTGCCGGGCATGCTGGAACCACCTCTCAGACGTACCAGAAGCACGTGGCGGACACCCCAGCACCACCTGCCGGACAGACTGCAACCACCTGCCGGACAGGCCGGAAACACCGGCTTGACCCGCCGGAACCACTGCCGGACATGCAAAATCACCTGCCGGCTACGCCAGAACCACTTGGCGAACACTCCGGAATCACCTGCCGGGCATGCCGGAACCACCTCTCAGACATGCCAGATCCACGTGCCAATGACCCCGGAAGCACCTGCCGAGCACGCCGGAACCACCTGCTCGACTCGCCAGAACCACCTGCCGGACACGCCAAAATCACCTGCCGGCTACGCCACAACCACTCGGCAGGCACTCCGGTATCAGCTGCCGGGCATGCCGGAACCACCTCTCAGAGGTGCCAGAACCACATGCCGGAGAGACTGGAAGCAACTGCCGAGCTCGCCGGAAACACCTGCTGGACATGCCAGAACCACCTGCCTGACAGTCCAAAATCATATGCCGGCTATGCCAAAACCACTTGGTGGACACTCCAGAATCACCTGGAGGGCATGCCGGAACCACGTCATGGACAGACTGCAAACACCTGCCTGACACGCCAGAACCACCTTCTCGACTCGCCAGAACCACCTGCCGGACACGCCAAAATCACCTGCCGGCTACGCCACAACCAGTTGGTGAACACTTTGGAATCACCTGCCGCGCTTGCCGGAACCACCTGCCGGTCACGCCAAAATCACCTGCCGGCTACGCCAGAACCACTCGGCAGACACTCCGGAATAACCTGCCGGGCATGCCGGAACCACCTCTTAGACATGCCAGAAGGACGTGTCGGACACGCCGGAAACATCTACCGGACAGACCGGAACCACGTGCCAGACATCCCGAAACCACTTGCCGAGCATGCCGGAGCCGCCTGCTCGATAGGCCGGAACCACCTGCCAGACAGGCCAAAATCAACAGCTGGCTGTGCGAGAACCACCTGGGGGACAGTCCGGAATCACCTGCCAGCCATGGCGGAACCACCTCTCAGACGTACCAGAACCACGTGCCGGACAATCTGGAAACACGTACTGGACAGACTGGAACCACCTGCTGGCCACGCCTTAACCACCTGCCGAGCACGACGGAACAACCTGCCGGACACGCCAAAATCACCTGCGGGCTACTCCACAACCACTTGGAGGACTCTCCGGGATGACCTGCCGGGCATGCTGGAACCACCTCTCAGACGCGCCAGAACCATGTGGCAGAGAGTCCAGAATCACCTGATGGGCAGGTGGAACCACCTCACAGACGTACCAGAAACACCTGCCGGACACGCCAAAATCACCTGCCGAGTACGCCAGAACCACTTGGCGGACACTCCGGAATCACAGGTCGGGCATGCCAGAACCACCTCTCAGACTTGCCAGAACCATGGTCCGGACACGCCGGTACCACCTGCCGAGTATGCCGGAACCACCTGATCCACTCCCGAGGACCACCTGCTGGACACGCCAAAATCACCTGCTGGCTACGCCAGAACCACTCGGCAGACACTCCGGAATAAACTGCCAGGCATGCCGGAACCACCTATTAGACATGCCAGAAGGACGTGTCGGACACGCCGGAAACACCTACCGGACAGACCGGAACCACCTGCCAGACATCCCGGAACCACCTGCCGAGCACGCCGGAGCTGCGTGCTCGATAGGCCGGAACCACCTGCCAGACAGGCCAAAATCAACAGCTGGCTATGCTAGAAACACCTGGCGGACAGTCCAAAATCACCTGCCTGGCATGCAGGAACCACCTCTCAGACGTAACAGAACCACGTTCCGGACACGCTGGAACCACATCCTGGACAGACAGAACCACCTGCCGAGCTCGCCGGAACCACCTGCTCGACTGGCAGGACAATCGTGCCGGACACGCCAAAAGGAACTGCCGGCTACACCAGAACCACTTAACCGACACTCCAGAATCACCTGCCTGGCATGCCAGAACCACCTCTCAGACGTGCCAGAAGCACGTGCCGGACATGCCGGGACGACCTACGGGACAGACCGGAACCACCTGCCTGACATGCCGGAACCACCTGCTGAGCACGCCAGAGCCACCTGCTCCCCTTGCCGGAACCACCTGCCAGACAGGCCAAAATCAACAGCTGGCTGTGCGAGAACCACCTGGGGGACAGTCCGGAATCACCTGCCAGCCATGGCGGAACCACCTCTCAGACGTACCAGAACCACGTGCCGGACAATCTGGAAACACGTACTGGACAGACTGGAACCACCTGCCGGCCACGCCTGAACCACCTGCCGAGCACGACGGAACCACCTGCCGGACACGCCAAAATCACCTGCGGGCTACTCCACAACCACTTGGAGGACTCTCCGGGATGACCTGCCGGGCATGCTGGAACCACCTCTCAGACGCGCCAGAACCATGTGGCAGACAGTCCGGAATCACCTGTTGGGCATGTGGAACCACCTCTGAGACGTACCAGAACCACCTGCCGGACACGCCAAAATCACCTGCCGGCTACGCCAGAACCACTTGGCGGACACTCCGGAATCAGCTGCCGGGCATGCCAGCACAACCTCTCAGAAGTGCCAGAAGCACGTGCCGGACAGGCCGGAACCATCTCCCGGACAGACTGGAACCACAGGAAACACTCGCCGGAACCACCTGCTTGACTCACCGGTCCCACCTGCAGGACACACCAAAATCACCTGCCCGCTACACCAGAACCACTTGGCGCACAAGCCGGAATCACGTGAAGGGCATGCCGGCACAACCTCACAGACGTGCCAGAACCTCCTGCCGGACACCTCAGAACCACCTGCCAGACAGACTGCAACCACCTGCCGGACACGCGGGAACCACCGGCTCGACCCGCCGGAACCACTGCCAGACATGCAAAATCACCTGCTGGCTACACCAGAACCACTTGGCAAACAATCCGGAATCACCTGAAGGGCATGCCGGAACCACCTCTCAGACATGCCAGAACCACGTGCCAATGACACCAGAAGCACCTGCCGAGCATGCCGGAACCACCTGCTCGACTCGCCAGAACCACCTGCCAGTCATGCAAAAATCACCTGCCGGCTTCGCCACAACCAGTTGGTGAACACTTCCCCATCACCTGCCGGGCTTGCTGGAACCACCTGACGGTCACGTCAAAATCACCTGCCAACTACGCCAGAACCACTTGTCGACACTGCGGAAACACCTGTCGGGCCGGCCAGAACTACATCTCAGACGTGCCAGAACCTTGTGCGTGTGATGCCGGAACCACACCCCGAACAGACGGAAACCACCTGCCAGACCCGCCTGAACCACCTGCCGAGCACGCCGGAGCCACCTGTTCGACTCACCGGAAGCACCTGCCAGACAGGCCAAAATCAACAGCTGGCTATGCGAGAACCATCTGGCGGACAGTCCGGAATCACCTGCCGGGCATGCAGGAACCACCTTTCCGATGTAACGGAACCACGAGCCGGACACGCTGGAACCACGTCCTGGGCAGTCTGGAACCACCTACCGAGCACTCTGGAACCACCTGCTCGACTCGCACGACCCACGTGCTGGACACGCCAAAATGAACTTTCGGCTACACCAGAACCACTTACCCGACACTCCAGAATCACCTGCCTGGCATGCCAGAACCACCTCTCACACGTTCCAGAAGCACGTGCCGGACATGCCGGAACGACCTATCGGACAGTACGGAACCACCTGCCAGACACGCCGGAACCACCTGCTGAACACGCCACAGCCACCTGCTCGACTCGCCGGATCCACCGGCCGGACAGGCCAATATCAACTGCTGGCTATGCCAGAACCACCTGGGGGACAGTCCGGAATCACCTGCCAGCCATGGCGGAACCACCTCTCAGACATACAAGAACCACGTGCCGGACAAGCTGGAAACACTTACTGGACAGACTGGAGCCACCTGCCGGCCATGCCTGAACCACCTGCCGAGCACGACGGAACCACCTGCCGGACACGCCAAAATCACCTGCGGGCTACACCAGAACCACTTGGAGAACTCTCCGGGATGACCTGCCGGGCATGCCGGAACCACCTCTCAGACGTACCAGAAGCACGTGGCGGACACCCCAACACCACCTGCCGGACAGACCGCAACCACCTGCCGGACAGGCCGGAACCACCGGCTCGACCCGCCGGAACCACCGCCGGACATGCAAAATCACCTGCCGGCTACGCCGGAACCACTTGGCGAACACTCCGGAATCATCTGCCGGGCATGCCGGAACCACCTGCTCGACTCGCAAGAAACATCTGCCGGACACGCCAAAATCACCTGCCGAGTACGCCAGAACCACTTGGCGGACACTCCGGAATCACAGGTCGGGCATGCCGGAACCACCTCTCAGAGGTGCCAGAACCACATGCCGGAGAGACTGGAAGCAACTGCCGAGCTCGCCGGAAACACCTGCTGGACATGCCGGAACCTCCTGCCTGACAGTCCAAAATCATATGCCGGCTATGCCAAAACGACTTGGTGGACACTCCAGAATCACCTGGAGGGCATGCCGGAACCACGTCATGGACAGACTGCAAACACCTGCCGGACACGCCGGAAGCACCAGCTCGACTCGCCAGAACCACCTGCCGGACACGCCAAAATCACCTGCGGGGTACACGAGAACCACTTGGAGAACTCTCCGGGATGACCTGCCGGGCATGCTGGAACCACCTCTCAGACGTACCAGAAGCACGTGGCGGACACCCCAGCACCACCTGCCGGACAGACTGCAACCACCTGCCGGACAGGCCGGAAACACCGGCTTGACCCGCCGGAACCACTGCCGGACATGCAAAATCACCTGCCGGCTACGCCAGAACCACTTGGCGAACACTCCGGAATCACCTGCCGGGCATGCCGGAACCACCTCTCAGACATGCCAGATCCACGTGCCAATGACCCCGGAAGCACCTGCCGAGCACGCCGGAACCACCTGCTCGACTCGCCAGAACCACCTGCCGGACACGCCAAAATCACCTGCCGGCTACGCCACAACCACTCGGCAGGCACTCCGGTATCAGCTGCCGGGCATGCCGGAACCACCTCTCAGAGGTGCCAGAACCACATGCCGGAGAGACTGGAAGCAACTGCCGAGCTCGCCGGAAACACCTGCTGGACATGCCAGAACCACCTGCCTGACAGTCCAAAATCATATGCCGGCTATGCCAAAACCACTTGGTGGACACTCCAGAATCACCTGGAGGGCATGCCGGAACCACGTCATGGACAGACTGCAAACACCTGCCTGACACGCCAGAACCACCTTCTCGACTCGCCAGAACCACCTGCCGGACACGCCAAAATCACCTGCCGGCTACGCCACAACCAGTTGGTGAACACTTTGGAATCACCTGCCGCGCTTGCCGGAACCACCTGCCGGTCATGCCAAAATCACCTGCCGGCTACGCCAGAACCACTCGGCAGACACTCCGGAATAACCTGCCGGGCATGCCGGAACCACCTCTTAGACATGCCAGAAGGACGTGTCGGACACGCCGGAAACACCTACCGGACAGACCGGAACCACGTGCCAGACATCCCGAAACCACTTGCCGAGCATGCCGGAGCCGCCTGCTCGATAGGCCGGAACCACCTGCCAGACAGGCCAAAATCAACAGCTGGCTGTGCGAGAACCACCTGGGGGACAGTCCGGAATCACCTGCCAGCCATGGCGGAACCACCTCTCAGACGTACCAGAACCACGTGCCGGACAATCTGGAAACACGTACTGGACAGACTGGAACCACCTGCTGGCCACGCCTTAACCACCTGCCGAGCACGACGGAACAACCTGCCGGACACGCCAAAATCACCTGCGGGCTACTCCACAACCACTTGGAGGACTCTCCGGGATGACCTGCCGGGCATGCTGGAACCACCTCTCAGACGCGCCAGAACCATGTGGCAGAGAGTCCAGAATCACCTGATGGGCAGGTGGAACCACCTCACAGACGTACCAGAAACACCTGCCGGACACGCCAAAATCACCTGCCGAGTACGCCAGAACCACTTGGCGGACACTCCGGAATCACAGGTCGGGCATGCCAGAACCACCTCTCAGACTTGCCAGAACCATGGTCCGGACACGCCGGTACCACCTGCCGAGTATGCCGGAACCACCTGATCCACTCCCGAGGACCACCTGCTGGACACGCCAAAATCACCTGCTGGCTACGCCAGAACCACTCGGCAGACACTCCGGAATAAACTGCCAGGCATGCCGGAACCACCTATTAGACATGCCAGAAGGACGTGTCGGACACGCCGGAAACACCTACCGGACAGACCGGAACCACCTGCCAGACATCCCGGAACCACCTGCCGAGCACGCCGGAGCTGCGTGCTCGATAGGCCGGAACCACCTGCCAGACAGGCCAAAATCAACAGCTGGCTATGCTAGAAACACCTGGCGGACAGTCCAAAATCACCTGCCTGGCATGCAGGAACCACCTCTCAGACGTAACAGAACCACGTTCCGGACACGCTGGAACCACATCCTGGACAGACAGAACCACCTGCCGAGCTCGCCGGAACCACCTGCTCGACTGGCAGGACAATCGTGCCGGACACGCCAAAAGGAACTGCCGGCTACACCAGAACCACTTAACCGACACTCCAGAATCACCTGCCTGGCATGCCAGAACCACCTCTCAGACGTGCCAGAAACACGTGCCGGACATGCCGGGACGACCTACGGGACAGACCGGAACCACCTGCCTGACATGCCGGAACCACCTGCCGAGCACGCCAGAGCCACCTGCTCCCCTTGCCGGAACCACCTGCCAGACAGGCCAAAATCAACAGCTGGCTGTGCGAGAACCACCTGGGGGACAGTCCGGAATCACCTGCCAGCCATGGCGGAACCACCTCTCAGACGTACCAGAACCACGTGCCGGATAATCTGGAAACACGTACTGGACAGACTGGAACCACCTGCCGGCCACGCCTGAACCACCTGCCGAGCACGACGGAACCACCTGCCGGACACGCCAAAATCACCTGCGGGCTACTCCACAACCACTTGGAGGACTCTCCGGGATGACCTGCCGGGCATGCTGGAACCACCTCTCAGACGCGCCAGAACCATGTGGCAGACAGTCCGGAATCACCTGTTGGGCATGTGGAACCACCTCTGAGACGTACCAGAACCACCTGCCGGACACGCCAAAATCACCTGCCGGCTACGCCAGAACCACTTGGCGGACACTCCGGAATCAGCTGCCGGGCATGCCAGCACAACCTCTCAGAAGTGCCAGAAGCACGTGCCGGACAGGCCGGAACCATCTCCCGGACAGACTGGAACCACAGGAAACACTCGCCGGAACCACCTGCTTGACTCACCGGTCCCACCTGCAGGACACACCAAAATCACCTGCCCGCTACACCAGAACCACTTGGCGCACAAGCCGGAATCACGTGAAGGGCATGCCGGCACAACCTCACAGACGTGCCAGAACCTCCTGCCGGACACCTCAGAACCACCTGCCAGACAGACTGCAACCACCTGCCGGACACGCGGGAACCACCGGCTCGACCCGCCGGAACCACTGCCAGACATGCAAAATCACCTGCTGGCTACACCAGAACCACTTGGCAAACAATCCGGAATCACCTGAAGGGCATGCCGGAACCACCTCTCAGACATGCCAGAACCACGTGCCAATGACACCAGAAGCACCTGCCGAGCATGCCGGAACCACCTGCTCGACTCGCCAGAACCACCTGCCAGTCATGCAAAAATCACCTGCCGGCTTCGCCACAACCAGTTGGTGAACACTTCCCCATCACCTGCCGGGCTTGCTGGAACCACCTGACGGTCACGTCAAAATCACCTGCCAACTACGCCAGAACCACTTGTCGACACTGCGGAAACACCTGTCGGGCCGGCCAGAACTACATCTCAGACGTGCCAGAACCTTCTGCGTGTGATGCCGGAACCACACCCCGAACAGACGGAAACCACCTGCCAGACCCGCCTGAACCACCTGCCGAGCACGCCGGAGCCACCTGTTCGACTCACCGGAAGCACCTGCCAGACAGGCCAAAATCAACAGCTGGCTATGCGAGAACCATCTGGCGGACAGTCCGGAATCACCTGCCGGGCATGCAGGAACCACCTCTCAGATGTAACGGAACCACGAGCCGGACACGCTGGAACCACGTCCTGGACAGACTGGAACCACCTGCCGAGCACTCCGGAACCACCTGCTCGACTCGCACGACCCACGTGCTGGACACGCCAAAATGAACTTTCGGCTACACCAGAACCACTTACCCGACACTCCAGAATCACCTGCCTGGCATGCCAGAACCACCTCTCACACGTTCCAGAAACACGTGCCGGACATGCCGGAACGACCTATCGGACAGAATGGAACCACCTGCCAGACACGCCGGAACCACCTGCTGAACCCGCCACAGCCACCTGCTCGACTCGCCGGATCCACCGGCCGGACAGGCCAATATCAACTGCTGGCTATGCCAGAACCACCTGGGGGACAGTCCGGAATCACCTGCCAGCCATGGCGGAACCACCTCTCACACGCACAAGAACCACGTGCCGGACAAGCTGGAAACACTTACTGGACAGACTGGAACCACCTGCCGGCCACGCCGGAACCACCTGCCGAGCACGATGGAACCACCTGACGGACACGCCAAAATCACCTGCGGGGTACACCAGAACCACTTGGAGAACTCTCCGGGATGACCTGCCGGGCATGCTGGAACCACCTCTCAGACGTACCAGAAGCACGTGGCGGACACCCCAGCACCACCTGCCGGACAGACCGCAACCACCTGCCGGACAGGCCGGAACCACCGGCTCGACCCGCCGGAACCACCGCCGGACATGCAAAATCACCTGCCGGCTACGCCAGAACCACTTGGCGAACACTCCGGAATCACCTGCCGGGCATGCCGGAACCACCTCTCAGACATGCCACAACCATGTGCCAATGACCCCAGAAGCACCTGCCGAGCACGCCGGAACCACCTGCTCGACTCGCCAGAACCACCAGCCGGACACGCCAATGTCACCTGCCGGCTACGCCACAACCACTCGGCAGACACTCTGGTATCAGCTGCCGGGCATGCCGGAACCACCTCTCAGAGGTGCCGGAACCACATGCCGGAGAGACTGGAAGCAACTGCCGAACTCGCCGGAAACACCTGCTGGACATGCCGGAACCACCTGCCTGACAGTCCAAAATCATATGCCGGCTATGCCAAAACCACTTGGTGGACACTCCAGAATCACCTGGAGGGCATGCCGGAACCACGTCATGGACAGACTGCAAACACCTGCCGGACACGCCAGAACCACCTGCCGGACACGCCAAAATCACCTGCCGGCTACGCCACAACCAGTTGGTGAACACTTCGGAATCACCTGCTGCGCTTGCCGGAACCACCTGCCGGTCACGCCAAAATCACCTGCCGGCTACGCCAGAACCACTCGGCAGAGACTCCGGAACCACCTCCAGGACAGACCGGAATCACCTGCCGAGCACGCCGGAACCACCTGCTCGACTCGCCAGAACCGCCTGCCGCACACGCCAAAATCACCTGCGGGGTACGCCAGAACGACCTGGCGGACACTCCGAAACCACCTGTCGCGCATGCCGGAACCACCTCTCAGAAGTGCCTGAAGCACGTGCCGGACACGCCGGAATCACCTACCGGACAGACCGGAACCACCTGCTGAACACGCCACAGCCACCTGCTCGACTCGCCGGATCCACCGGCCGGACAGGCCAATATCAACTGCTGGCTATGCCAGAACCACCTGGGGGACGGTCCGGAATCCCCTGCCAGCCATGGCGGAACCACCTCTCAGACGTACCAGAACCACCTGCCAGAGAAGCTGGAAACACGTCCTGGACAGTCTGGAACCACCTGCCGGCCAAGCCTGAACCACCTGCCAAGCACAACGGAACAACCTGCCAGACACGCCAAAATCACCTGCGTGTTATGCCAGAACCACTTGGAGGACTCTCTGGGATGACCTGCCGGGCATGCCGGAACCACCTCTCAGACGTGCCAGAACCATGTGGCGGACAGTCCGGAATCACCTGTTGGGCATGCGCAACCACCTCTGAGACGTACGAGAACCACATGCCGTGCAGGCTGGAACCACCTACCGGACAGACCGGAATCACCCTTCGGGCATGCCGGAACCACCTGTCAGATGTGCCAGAAACACGTGCCGGAGACGCCGGAAGCCCCTGCCGAGCACGTCGCAACCACCTGCTCAAGTCGCCTGAACCACCTGCCGGACACGCCAAAATCACCTGCCCGCTAAGCCAGCACCACTTCGGGGACAAGCCGGAATCACGTGAGGGGCATGCCGGCACAGCCTCTCAGACTGAACCTCGTGCCGGACACCACAGAACCACCTGCCGGACAGACCGGAACCACCTGCCGGACACGCCGGAACCACCGGCTCGACCCGCCGGAACGACCGCTGGACATGCAAAATCACCTGCCGGCTACGCCGGAAACACTTGGCGAACACTCCGGAATCACCTGCCGGGCATGCCGGAACCACCTCTCAGATATGCCAGAACCACGTGCCATTGACCCCGGAAACACCTGCCGAGCACGCCGGAACCACCTGCTCGACTCGCCAGAACCACCTGCCGGACATGCAAAAATCACCTGCCGGCTACGCCACAACCAGTTGGGGAACACTCCGGAATCACCTGCCGGGCTTGCTGGAACCACCTGCCGGTCATGCCAAAATCACCTGCGAACTACGCCAGTACCACTTGGCGGACACTGTGGAAACACCTGTTGGGCCGGCTGGAACCACATCTCAGACGTGCCAGAACCATGTGCATGAGATGCTGGAGCCACACCCCGAACAGACGGAAAACACCTGCCAGACCCGTCTGAACAACCTGCCGAGCAAGCCGGAGCCACCTGCTCGACTCGCCGGAACCACCTACCTGACATGCCCAAATCACCAGCCGGGTATGCCAGAATCACTTGGCGGACACTCCGGAATCATCTGCCGGACATGCCGGAACCAGCTCTCAGACACACCAGAACCACGTGCCGGAGACGCCGGAAGCACCTGCCGAGCGTGCCGGAGCCACCTGCTCGACTCGCCAGAAACACCTGCCGGACACGCCAAAATCACCTGCCGGCTACGCCAGAACCACCTGGCGGAAACTCTGAAATCACCTGTCGCGCATGCCGGAACCACCTCTCAGACGTGCTGGAAGCACGTGCCGGACACGCCGGAATCACCTACCGGACAGACCGGAACCACCTGCCGAGCACGCCGGAGCCACCTGTTCGACTAGCTGGAACCACCTGCCGGACAGGCCAATATCAACTGCTGGCTATGCCAGAACCACCTGGGGGACGGTCCGGGATCACCTGCCAGCCATGGCGGAACCACCTCTCAGACGTACCAGAACCACCTGCCGGAGAAGCTGGAAACACGTCCTGGACAGCCTGGAACCACGTGACGGCCATGCCTGAACCACCTGCCGAGCACGGCGGAACCACCTGCCGGACACGCCAAAATCACCTGCGGCCTATGCCAGAACCACTTGGACGACTCTCCGAAATGACCTGCCGGGCATGTTGGAACCACCTCTCAGTCGTGCCAGAAGCACGTGGCGGACAGTCCGGAATCACCTGTTGGGCATACGCAACCACCTCTGAGACGTACCAGAACCACGTGCCGTGCACGCCGGAACCACCTACCGGAAAGACCGGAATCAACTTTTGGGCATGCCGGAACCACCAGTCAGATGTGCCAGAAAAACGTGCCGGAGACGCTGGAAGCACCTGCCGAGCACGTCGCAACCACCTGCTCAACTCGCCTGAACCACCTGCCGGACACGCCAAAATCACCTGCCCGCTACACGAGCACCACTTCGGGGACAAGCCGGAATCACGTGAGGGGCATGCCGGCACACCCTCTCAGACTGAACCTCGTGCCGGACACCACAGAACAACGTGCCGCACAGACCGGAACCACCTGCCGGACACGCCGGAACCACCGTCTCGACCCGCCGGAACGACCGCTGGACATGCAAAATCACCTGCCGGCTACGCCGGCAACACTTGGCGAACACTCTGGAATCACCTGCTGGGCATGCCGGAACCACCTCTCAGATATGCCAGAACCACGTGCCAATGACCCCGGAAGCACCTGCCGAGCACGCCGGAACCACCTGCTCGACTCGCCAGAACCACCTGCCGGACACGCCGGAACCACCGGCTCGACCCGCCGGAACCACCGCCGGACATGCAAAATCACCTGCCGGCTACGCCAGAACCGCTTGGCGAACACTCCGGAATCACCTGCCGGGCATGCCGGAACCACCTCTCAGACATGCCAGAACCACGTGCCAATGACCCCGGAAGCACCTGCCGAGCACGCCGGAGCCACCTGCTCGACTCACCAGAACCACCTGCCGGACACGCCAAAATCACCTGCCGGCTACGCCACAACCACTCGGCGGACACTCCGGTATCAGCTGCCGGGCATGCCGGAACCACCTCTCAGAGGTGCCAGAACCACATGCCGGAGAGACTGGAAGCAACTGCCGAGCTCGCCGGAAACACCTGCTGGACATGCCGGAACCACCTGCCTGACAGTCCAAAATCATATGCCGGCTATGCCAAAACCACTTGGTGGACACTCCAGAATCACCTGGAGGGCATGCCGGAACCACGTCATGGACAGACTGCAAACACCTGCCGGACACGCCGGAAGCACCTGCTCGACTCGCCAGAACCACCTGCCGGACACGCCAAAATCACCTGCCGGCTACGCCAGAACCACTCGGCAGAGACTCCGGAGCCACCTCCAGGACAGACCGGAATCACCTGCCGGACACGCCGGGACCACCTGCTTGACTCGCCAGAACCACCTGCCGCACACGCCAAAATCACCAGCCGGCTACTCCACAACCACTTGTCGGACACTCCAGAATCACCTGCCGGGCATGTGGGAACCACCTCTCAGAGGTGCCACAACAACATGCTGGAGACTGCGGAAGCACCTGCTGAGAAGGCCGGAAGTTCCTGATCCACTCCACAGAACCACCTGCTGGACACGCCAAAATGACCTGCCGGCTACGCCACAACCAGTTGGTGAACACTTCGGAATCAACTGCCGGGCTTGCTGGAAGCACCTGCCGGTCACGCCAATAACACCTGCCAGCTACGCCAGAACCGCTTGGCGGACACTCCGGAAACACCTGTCGGGCCTGCCAGAACCACATCTCAGAGGTGCCAGAACCATGTGCCCGAGATGCAGGAACCACACCCCGAACAGACGGAAACCACCTGCCAGACGCGCCTGAACCACCTGCGGAGCACACTGGAACCACCTGCTCGACTCGCCGGAACCACCTACCTGACACGCAAAAACCACCGGCCAGGTATGCCAGAACCACTTGGTGGTCACTCCGGAATCATCTGCCAGACATGCCAGAAGCAGCTCTCAGACACACCAGAACAACCTGCCGGAGACGCCAGAAGCACCTGCTGAGCATGCCTGAGCCACCTGCTCGACTCGCAAGAAACACCTGCCAGACACGCCAAAATCACCTGCCTGCTACACCAGAAGCACCTGGCAGACAAGCTGGAATCACGTGAAGGGCATGCCGTCACAATCTCTCAGACGTGCCAGAACCTCGTGCCGGACACCCCAGAACACCCTGCCGGACAGACCGGAACCACCTGCCGGACACGCCGGAACCACCGGCGCGACTCGCCGGAACCACCCCCGGACATGCAAAATCACCTGCCGGCTACGCCAGAAACACTTGGCGAACACACCGGAATCACCTGCCGGGCATGTCGGAAGCACCTCTCAGACATGTCAGAACCACGTGCCAAGGACACCGGAAGCACCTGCCGAGCATGCCGGAACCACCTCTTAGACATGCCAGAAGAACGTGTCGGACACGCTGGAAACACCTACGGGACAGACCGGAACCACCTGCCAGACATCCCGGAAAGACCTCCCGAGCACACCGGAGCCGCCTGCTCGATAGGCCGGAACCACCTGCCAGACATGCCAAAATCAACAGCTGGCTATGCTAGAACCACCTGGCGGACAGTCCAAAATCACCTGCCTGGAGTGCAGGAACCACCTCTCAGACGTAACAGAACCACGTTCCGGACACGCTGGAACCACATCCTGGACAGACTGGAACCACCTGCCGAGCTCGCCGGAACCACCTGCTCGACTGGCAGGACAATCGTGCCGGACACGCCAAAAGGAACTGCCGGCTACACCAGAACCACTTAACCGACACTCCAGAATCACCTGCCTGGCATGCCAGAACCACCTCTCAGACGTGCCAGAAGCACGTGCCGGACATGCCGGAACGACCTACGGGACAGACCGGAACCACCTGCCTGACATGCCGTAACCACCTGCTGAGCACGCCAGAGCCACCTGCTCCCCTTGCCGGAACCACCTGCCAGACAGGCCAAAATCAACACCTGGCTGTGCGAGAACCACCTGGGGGACAGTCCGGAATCACCTGCCAGCCATGGCGGAACCACCTCTCAGACGTACCAGAATCACGTGCCGGACAATCTGGAATCACGTACTGGACAGACTGGAACCACCTGCCGGCCACGCCTGAACCACCTGCCGAGCACGACGGAACCACCTGCCGGACACGCCAAAATCACCTGCGGGCTACTCCACAACCACTTGGAGGACTCTCCGGGATGACCTGCCGGGCATGCTGGAACCACCTCTCAGACGTGCCAGAACCATGTGGCAGACAGTCCGGAATCACCTGTTGGGCATGTGGAACCACCTCTGAGACGTACCAGAACCACCTGCCGGACACGCCAAAATCACCTGCCGGCTACGCCAGAACCACTTGGCGGACACTCCGGAATCACCTGCCGGGCATGCCAGCACAACCTCTCAGAAGTGCCAGAAGCACGTGCCGGACAGGCCGGAACCATCTCCTGGACAGACTGGAACCACAGGAAACACTCGCCGGAACCACCTGCTTGACTCACCGGTCCCACCTGCAGGACACACCAAAATCACCTGCCCGCTACACCAGAACCACTTGGGGCCCAAGCCGGAATCACGTGAAGGGCATGCCGGCACAACCTCACAGACGTGCCAGAACCTCCTGCCGGACACCTCAGAACCACCTGCCAGACAGACTGCAACCACCTGCCAGACACGCGGGAACCACCGGCTCGACCCACCGGAACCACTGCCAGACATGCAAAATCACCTGCCGGCTACACCAGAAGCACTTGGCAAACACTCCGGAATCACCTGCCGGGCATGCCCGAACCACCTCTCAGACATGCCAGAACCACGTGCCAATGACACCAGAAGCACCTGCCGAGCATGCCGGAACCACCTGCTCGACTCGCCAGAAACACCTGCCAGTCACGCAAAAATCACCTGCCGGCTTCGCCACAACCAGTTGGTGAACACTTCTCCATCACCTGCCGGGCTTGCTGGAACCACCTGCCGGTCATGTCAAAATCACCTGCCAACTACGCCAGAGCCACTTGTCGACACTGCGGAAACACCTGTCGGGCCGGCCAGAACTACATCTCAGACGTGCCAGAACCTTGCGCGTGTGATGCCAGAACCACACCCCGAACAGACGGAGACCACCTGCCAGACCCGCCTGAACCACCTGCCGAGCACGCCGGAGCCACCTGTTCGACTCACCGGAAGCACCTGCCAGACAGGCCAAAATCAACAGCTGGCTATGCGAGAAGCATCTGGCGGACAGTCCGGAATCACCTTCCGGGCATGCAGGAACCACCTCTCAGATCTAATGGAACCACGAGCCGGACACGCTGGAACCACGTCCTGGACAGACTGGAACCACCTGTCGAGCACTCCGGAACCACCTGCTCGACTCGCACGACCCACGTGCTGGACACGCCAAAATGAACTTTCGGCTACACCAGAACCACTTACCCGACACTCCAGAATCACCTGCCTGGCATGCCAGAACCACCTCTCACACGTTCCAGAAGCACGTGCCGGACATGCCGGAACGACCTATCGGACAGAACGGAACCACCTGCCAGACACGCCGGAACCACCTGCTGAACACGTCACAGCCACCTGCTCGACTCGCCGGATCCACCGGCCGGACAGGCCAATATCAACTGCTGGCTATGCCAGAACCACCTGGGGGACAGTCCAGAATCACCTGCCAGCCATGGCGGAACCACCTCTCAGACGTACAAGAACCGCGTGCCGGACAAGCTGGAAACACTTACTGGACAGACTGGAACCACCTGCCGGCCACGCCTGAACCACCTGCCGAGCACGATGGAACCACCTGCCGGACACGCCAAAATCACCTGCGGGCTACACCAGAACCACTTGGAGAACTCTCCGGGATGACCTGCCGGGCATGCTGGAACCACCTCTCAGACGTACCAGAAGCACGTGGCGGACAACCCAGCACCTCCTGCCGTACCGACCGCAACCACCTGCCGGACAGGCCGGAACCAGCGGCTCGACCCGCCGGAACCACCGCCGGACATGCAAAATCACCTGCCGGCTACGCCAGAACCACTTGGCGAACACTCCGGAATCACCTGCCGGGCATGCCGGAACCACCTCTCAGACATGCAGAACCACGTGCCAATGACCCCGGAAGCACCTGCCGAGCACGCCGGAACCACCTGCTCGACTCGCCAGAACCACCTGCCGGACACGCCAAAATCACCTGCCGGCTACGCCACAACCACTCGGCAGACACTCCGGTATCAGCTGCAGGGCATGCCGGAACCACCTCTCAGAGGTGCCAGAACCACATGCCGGAGAGACTGGAAGCAACTGCCGAACTCGCCGGAAACACCTGCTGGACATGCCGGAACCACCTGCCTGACAGTCCAAAATCATATGCCGGCTATGCCAAAACCACTTTGTGGACACTCCAGAATCACCTGGAGGGCATGCCGGAACCACGTCTTGGACAGACTGCAAACACCTGCCGGACACGCCGGAAGCACCTGCTCGACTCGCCAGAACCACCTGACGGACACGCCAAAATCACCTGCCGGCTACGCCAGAACCACTCGGCAGAGACTCCGGAGCCACCTCCAGGACAGACCGGAATCACCTGCCGGACACGCCGGGACCACCTGCTTGACTCGCCAGAACCACCTGCCGGACACGCCAAAATCACCAGCCGGCTACTCCACAACCACTTGTCGGACACTCCAGAATCACCTGCCGGGCATGTGGGAACCACCTCTCAGAGGTGCCACAACAACATGCTGGAGACTGCGGAAGCACCTGCTGAGAATGCCGGAAGTTCCTGATCCACTCCGCAGAACCACCTGCTGGACACGCCAAAATGACCTGCCGGCTACGCCACAACCAGTTGGTGAACACTTCGGAATCAACTGCCGGGCTTGCTGGAAGCACCTGCCGGTCACGCCAATATCACCTGCCAGCTACGCCAGAACCGCTTGGCGGACACTCCGGAAACACCTGTCGGGCCTGCCAGAACCACATCTCAGACGTGCCAGAACCATGTGCCCGAGATGCCGGAACCACACCCCGAACAGACTGAAACCACCTGCCAGACCCGCCTGAACCACCTGCCGAGCACACTGGAACCACCTGCTCGACTCGCCGGAACCACCTACCTGACACGCAAAAACCACCGGCCGGGTATGCCAGAACCACTTGGTGGTCACTCCGGAATCATCTGCCAGACATGCCAGAAGCAGCTCTCAGACACACCAGAACAACCTGCCGGAGACGCCAGAAGCACCTGCTGAGCATGCCTGAGCCACCTGCTCGACTCGCAAGAAACACCTGCCAGACACGCCAAAATCACGTGCCTGCTACACCAGAAGCACTTGGCAGACAAGCCGGAATCACGTGAAGGGCATGCCGTCACAATCTCTCAGACGTGCCAGAACCTCGTGCCGGACACCCCAGAACACCCTGCCGGACAGACCGGAACCACCTGCCGGACACGCCGGAACCACCGGCGCGACTCGCCGCAACCACCCCCGGACATGCAAAATCACCTGCCGGCTACGCCAGAAACACTTGGCGAACACACCGGAATCACCTGCCGGGCATGTCGGAAGCACCTCTCAGACATGTCAGAACCACGTGCCAAGGACACCGGAAGGACCTGCCGAGCACGCCGGAACCACCTGCTCGACTCGCCAGAACCACCTGCCAGTCACGCAAAAATCACCTGCCGGCTTCTCCACAACCAGTTGGTGAACACTTCTCCATCACCTGCCGGGCTTGCTGGAACCACCTGCCGGTCATGTCAAAATCACCTGCCAACTACGCCAGAGCCACTTGTCGACACTGCGGAAACACCTGTCGGGCCGGCCAGAACTACATCTCAGACGTGCCAGAACCTTGCGCGTGTGATGCCAGAACCACACCCCGAACAGACGGAGACCACCTGCCAGACCCGCCTGAACCACCTGCCGAGCATGCCGGAGCCACCTGTTCGACTCACCGGAAGCACCTGCCAGACAGGCCAAAATCAACAGCTGGCTATGCGAGAAGCATCTGGCGGACAGTCTGGAATCACCTGCCGGGCATGCAGGAACCACCTCTCAGATGTAACGGAACCACGAGCCGGACACGCTGGAACCACGTCCTGGACAGACTGGAACCACCTGTCGAGCACTCCGGAACCACCTGCTCGACTCGCACGACCCACGTGCTGGACACGCCAAAATGAACTTTCGGCTACACCAGAACCACTTACCCGACACTCCAGAATCACCTGCCTGGCATTCCAGAACCACCTCTCACACGTTCCAGAAGCACGTGCCGGACATGCCGGAACGACCTATCGGACAGAACGGAACCACCTGCCAGACACGCCGGAACCACCTGCTGAACACGCCACAGCCACCTGCTCGACTCGCCGGATCCACCGGCCGGACAGGCCAATATCAACTGCTGGCTATGCCAGAACCACCTGGGGGACAGTCCCGAATCACCTGCCAGCCATGGCGGAACCACCTCTCAGACGTACAAGAACCGCGTGCCGGACAAGCTGGAAACACTTACTGGACAGACTGGAACCACCTGCCGGCCACGCCTGAACCACCTGCCGAGCACGATGGAACCACCTGCCGGACACGCCAAAATCACCTGCGGGCTACACCAGAACCACTTGGAGAACTCTCCGGGATGACCTGCCGGGCATGCTGGAACCACCTCTCAGACGTACCAGAAGCACGTGGCGGACAACCCAGCACCTCCTGCCGTACCGACCGCAACCACCTGCCGGACAGGCCGGAACCAGCGGCTCGACCCGCCGGAACCACCGCCGGACATGCAAAATCACCTGCCGGCTATGCCAGAACCACTTGGCGAACACTCTGGAATCACCTGCCGGGCATGCCGGAACCACCTCTCAGACATGCCAGAACCACGTGCCAATGACCCCGGAAGCACCTGCCGAGCACGCCGGAACCACCTGCTCGACTCGCCAGAACCACCTGCCGTAAACGCCAAAATCACCTGCCGGCTACGCCACAACCACTCGGCAGACACTCCGGTATCAGCTGCAGGGCATGCCGGAACCACCTCTCAGAGGTGCCAGAACCACATGCCGGAGAGACTGGAAGCAACTGCCGAACTCGCCGGAAACACCTGCTGGACATGCCGGAACCACCTGCCTGACAGTCCAAAATCATATGCCGGCTATGCCAAAACCACTTGGTGGACACTCCAGAATCACCGGGAGGGCATGCCGGAACCACGTCATGGACAGACTGCAAACACCTGCCAGACACGCCGGAAGCACCTGCTCGACTCGCCAGAACCACCTGCCGGACACGCCAAAATCACCTGCCGGCTACGCCAGAACCACTCGGCAGAGACTCCGGAGCCACCGCCAGGACAGACCGGAATCACCTGCCGGACACGCCGGGACCACCTGCTTGACTCGCCAGAACCACCTGCCGGACACGCCAAAATCACCAGCCGGCTACTCCACAACCACTTGTCGGACACTCCAGAATCACCTGCCGGGCATGTTGGAACCACCTCTCAGAGGTGCCACAACAACATGCTGGAGACTGCGGAAGCACCTGCTGAGAATGCCGGAAGTTCCTGATCCACTCCACAGAACCACCTGCTGGACACGCCAAAATGACCTGCCGGCTACGCCACAACCAGTTGGTGAACACTTCGGAATCAACTGCCGGGCTTGCTGGAAGCACCTGCCGGTCACGCCAATAACACATGCCAGCTACGCCAGAACCGCTTGGCGGACACTCCGGAAACACCTGTCGGGCCTGCCAGAACCACATCTCAGACGTGCCAGAACCATGTGCCCGAGATGCCGGAACCACACCCCGAACAGACGGAAACCACCTGCCAGACGCGCCTGAACCACCTGCGGAGCACACTGGAACCACCTGCTCGACACGCCGGAACCACCTACCTGACACGCAAAAACCACCGGCCAGGTATGCCAGAACCACTTGGTGGTCACTCCGGAATCATCTGCCAGACATGCCAGAAGCAGCTCTCAGACACACCAGAACAACCTGCCGGAGACGCCAGAAGCACCTGCTGAGCATGCCTGAGCCACCTGATCGACTCGCAAGAAACACCTGCCAGACACGCCAAAATCACCTGCCTGCTACACCAGAAGCACCTGGCAGACAAGCCGGAATCACGTGAAGGGCATGCCGTCACAATCTCTCAGACGTGCCAGAACCTCGTGCCGGACACCCCAGAACACCCTGCCGGACAGACCGGAACCACCTGCCGGACACGCCGGAACCACCGGCGCGACTCGCCGCAACCACCCCCGGACATGCAAAATCACCTGCCGGCTACGCCAGAAACACTTGGCGAACACACCGGAATCACCTGCCGGGCATGTCGGAAGCACCTCTCAGAGGTGCCACAACAACATGCTGGAGACTGCGGAAGCACCTGCTGAGAATGCCGGAAGTTCCTGATCCACTCCGCAGAACCACCTGCTGGACACGCCAAAATGACCTGCCGGCTACGCCACAACCAGTTGGTGAACACTTCGGAATCAACTGCCGGGCTTGCTGGAAGCACCTGCCGGTCACGCCAATATCACCTGCCAGCTACGCCAGAACCGCTTGGCGGACACTCCGGAAACACCTGTCGGGCCTGCCAGAACCACATCTCAGACGTGCCAGAACCATGTGCCCGAGATGCCGGAACCACACCCCGAACAGACTGAAACCACCTGCCAGACCCGCCTGAACCACCTGCCGAGCACACTGGAACCACCTGCTCGACTCGCCGGAACCACCTACCTGACACGCAAAAACCACCGGCCGGGTATGCCTGAACCACTTGGTGGTCACTCCGGAATCATCTGCCAGACATGCCAGAAGCAGCTCTGAGACACACCAGAACAACCTGCCGGAGACGCCAGAAGCACCTGCTGAGCATGCCTGAGCCACCTGCTCGACTCGCAAGAAACACCTGCCAGACACGCCAAAATCACGTGCCTGCTACACCAGAAGCACTTGGCAGACAAGCCGGACTCACGTGAAGGGCATGCCGTCACAATCTCTCAGACGTGCCAGAACCTCGTGCCGGACACCCCAGAACACCCTGCCGGACAGACCGGAACCACCTGCCGGACACGCCGGAACCACCGGCGCGACTCGCCGGAACCACCCCCGGACATGCAAAATCACCTGCCGGCTACGCCAGAAACACTTGGCGAACACTCCGGAATCACCTGCCGGGCATGCCGGAACCACCTCTCAGACATGCCAGAACCACGTGCCAATGACCCCGGAAGCACCTGCCGAGCACGCCGGAACCACCTGCTCGACTCGCCAGAACCACCTGCCGCACACGCCAAAATCACCTGCCAGGTATGCCAGAACCACTTTGTGGACACTCCGAAATCATCTGCCGGACATGCCAGAACCAGCTCTCAGACACACCAGAACCACATGCCGGACACGCCGGAAGCACCTGCTGAGCATGCCTGAGCCACCTGCTCGACTCGCAAGAAACACCTGCCGGACACGCCAAAATCACCTGCCGAGTACACCAGAACCACTTGGCGGACACTCCGGAATCACAGGTCGGGCATGCCGGAACCACCTCTCAGACTTGCCAGAACCATGTTCCGGACACGCCGGTACCACCTGCCGAGTATGCCGGAACCACCTGATCCACTCCCGAGGACCACCTGCTGGACACACCAAAATCACCTGCTGGCTACGCCAGAACCACTCGGCAGACACTCCGGAATAACCTGCCGGGCATGCCGGAACCACCTCTTAGACATGCCAGAAGGACGTGTCGGACACGCTGGAAACACCTACGGGACAGACCGGAACCACCTGCCAGACATCCCGGAAAGACCTGCCGAGCACACCGGAGCCGCCTGCTCGATAGGCCGGAACCACCTGCCAGACATGCCAAAATCAACAGCTGGCTATGCTAGAACCACCTGGCGGACAGTCCAAAATCACCTGCCTGGAGTGCAGGAACCACCTCTCAGACGTAACAGAACCACGTTCCGGACACGCTGGAACCACATCCTGGACAGACTGGAACCACCTGCCGAGCTCGCCGGAACCACCTGCTCGACTGGCAGGACAATCGTGCCGGACACGCCAAAAGGAACTGCCGGCTACACCAGAACCACTTAACCGACACTCCAGAATCACCTGCCTGGCATGCCAGAACCACCTCTCAGACGTGCCAGAAGCACGTGCCGGACATGCCGGAACGACCTACGGGACAGACCGGAACCACCTGCCTGACATGCCGTAACCACCTGCTGAGCACGCCAGAGCCACCTGCTCCCCTTGCCGGAACCACCTGCCAGACAGGCCAAAATCAACACCTGGCTGTGCGAGAACCACCTGGGGGACAGTCCGGAATCACCTGCCAGCCATGGCGGAACCACCTCTCAGACGTACCAGAATCACGTGCCGGACAATCTGGAATCACGTACTGGACAGACTGGAACCACCTGCCGGCCACGCCTGAACCACCTGCCGAGCACGACGGAACCACCTGCCGGACACGCCAAAATCACCTGCGGGCTACTCCACAACCACTTGGAGGACTCTCCGGGATGACCTGCCGGGCATGATGGAACCACCTCTCAGACGTGCCAGAACCATGTGGCAGACAGTCCGGAATCACCTGTTGGGCATGTGGAACCACCTCTGAGACGTACCAGAACCACCTGCCGGACACGCCAAAATCACCTGCCGGCTACGCCAGAACCACTTGGCGGACACTCCAGAATCACCTGCCGGGCATGCCAGCACAACCTCTCAGAAGTGCCAGAAGCACGTGCCGGACAGGCCGGAACCATCTCCTGGACAGACTGGAACCACAGGAAACACTCGCCGGAACCACCTGCTTGACTCACCGGTCCCACCTGCAGGACACACCAAAATCACCTGCCCGCTACACCAGAACCACTTGGGGCCCAAGCCGGAATCACGTGAAGGGCATGCCGGCACAACCTCACAGACGTGCCAGAACCTCCTGCCGGACACCTCAGAACCACCTGCCAGACAGACTGCAACCACCTGCCAGACACGCGGGAACCACCGGCTCGACCCACCGGAACCACTGCCAGACATGCAAAATCACCTGCCGGCTACACCAGAAGCACTTGGCAAACACTCCGGAATCACCTGCCGGGCATGCCCGAACCACCTCTCAGACATGCCAGAACCACGTGCCAATGACACCAGAAGCACCTGCCGAGCATGCCGGAACCACCTGCTCGACTCGCCAGAAACACCTGCCAGTCACGCAAAAATCACCTGCCGGCTTCGCCACAACCAGTTGGTGAACACTTCTCCATCACCTGCCGGGCTTGCTGGAACCACCTGCCGGTCATGTCAAAATCACCTGCCAACTACGCCAGAGCCACTTGTCGACACTGCGGAAACACCTGTCGGGCCGGCCAGAACTACATCTCAGACGTGCCAGAACCTTGCGCGTGTGATGCCAGAACCACACCCCGAACAGACGGAGACCACCTGCCAGACCCGCCTGAACCACCTGCCGAGCACGCCGGAGCCACCTGTTCGACTCACCGGAAGCACCTGCCAGACAGGCCAAAATCAACAGCTGGCTATGCGAGAAGCATCTGGCGGACAGTCCGGAATCACCTGCCGGGCATGCAGGAACCACCTCTCAGATCTAACGGAACCACGAGCCGGACACGCTGGAACCACGTCCTGGACAGACTGGAACCACCTGTCGAGCACTCCGGAACCACCTGCTCGACTCGCACGACCCACGTGCTGGACACGCCAAAATGAACTTTCGGCTACACCAGAACCACTTACCCGACACTCCAGAATCACCTGCCTGGCATGCCAGAACCACCTCTCACACGTTCCAGAAGCACGTGCCGGACATGCCGGAACGACCTATCGGACAGAACGGAACCACCTGCCAGACACGCCGGAACCACCTGCTGAACACGTCACAGCCACCTGCTCGACTCGCCGGATCCACCGGCCGGACAGGCCAATATCAACTGCTGGCTATGCCAGAACCACCTGGGGGACAGTCCGGAATCACCTGCCAGCCATGGCGGAACCACCTCTCAGACGTACAAGAACCGCGTGCCGGACAAGCTGGAAACACTTACTGGACAGACTGGAACCACCTGCCGGCCACGCCTGAACCACCTGCCGAGCACGATGGAACCACCTGCCGGACACGCCAAAATCACCTGTGGGCTACACCAGAACCACTTGGAGAACTCTCCGGGATGACCTGCCGGGCATGCTGGAACCACCTCTCAGAGGCACCAGAAGCACGTGGCGGACAACCCAGCACCTCCTGCCGTACCGACCGCAACCACCTGCCGGACAGGCCGGAACCAGCGGCTCGACCCGCCGGAACCACCGCCGGACATGCAAAATCACCTGCCGGCTACGCCAGAACCACTTGGCGAACACTCCGGAATCACCTGCCGGGCATGCCGGAACCACCTCTCAGACATGCCAGAACCACGTGCCAATGACCCCGGAAGCACCTGCCGAGCACGCCGGAACCACCTGCTCGACTCGCCAGAACCACCTGCCGGACACGCCAAAATCACCTGCCGGCTACGCCACAACCACTCGGCAGACACTCCGGTATCAGCTGCAGGGCATGCCGGAACCACCTCTCAGAGGTGCCGGAACCACATGCCGGAGAGACTGGAAGCAACTGCCGAACTCGCCGGAAACACCTGCTGGACATGCCGGAACCACCTGCCTGACAGTCCAAAATCATATGCCGGCTAAGCCAAAACCACTTGGTGGACACTCCAGAATCACCTGGAGGGCATGCCGGAACCACGTCTTGGACAGACTCCAAACACCTGCCGGACACGCCGGAAGCACCTGCTCGACTCGCCAGAACCACCTGACGGACACGCCAAAATCACCTGCCGGCTACGCCAGAACCACTCGGCAGAGACTCCGGAGCCACCTCCAGGACAGACCGGAATCACCTGCCGGACACGCCGGGACCACCTGCTTGACTCGCCAGAACCACCTGCCGGACACGCCAAAATCACCAGCCGGCTACTCCACAACCACTTGTCGGACACTCCAGAAACACCTGCCGGGCATGTGGGAACCACCTCTCAGAGGTGCCACAAAAACATGCTGGAGACTGCGGAAGCACCTGCTGAGAAGGCCGGAAGTTCCTGATCCACTCCGCAGAACCACCTGCTGGACACGCCAAAATGACCTGCCGGCTACGCCACAACCAGTTGGTGAACACTTCGGAATCAACTGCCGGGCTTGCTGGAAGCACCTGCCGGTCACGCCAATATCACCTGCCAGCTACGCCAGAACCGCTTGGCGGACACTCCGGAAACACCTGTCGGGCCTGCCAGAACCACATCTCAGACGTGCCAGAACCATGTGCCCGAGATGCCGGAACCACACCCCGAACAGACTGAAACCACCTGCCAGACCCGCCTGAACCACCTGCCAAGCACACTGGAACCACCTGCTCGACTCGCCGGAACCACCTACCTGACACGCAAAAACCACCGGCCGGGTATGCCAGAACCACTTGGTGGTCACTCTGGAATCATCTGCCAGACATGCCAGAAGCAGCGCTCAGACACACCAGAACAACCTGCCGGAGACGCCAGAAGCACCTGCTGAGCATGCCTGAGCCACCTGCTCGACTCGCAAGAAACACCTGCCAGACACGCCAAAATCACCTGCCTGCTACACCAGAAGCACTTGGCAGACAAGCCGGAATCACGTGAAGGGCATGCCGTCACAATCTCTCAGACGTGCCAGAACCTCGTGCCGGACACCCCAGAACACCCTGCCGGACAGACCGGAACCACCTGCCGGACACGCCGGAACCACCGGCGCGACTCGCCGGAACCACCCCCGGACATGCAAAATCACCTGCCGGCTACGCCAGAAACACTTGGCGAACACACCGGAATCACCTGCCGGGCATGTCGGAAGCACCTCTCAGACATGTCAGAACCACGTGCCAAGGACACCGGAAGCACCTGCCGAGCACGCCGGAACCACCTGCTCGACTCGCCAGAACCACCTGCCGCACATGCCAAAATCACCTGGCAGGTATGCCAGAACCGCTTTGTGGACACTCCGAAATCATCTGCCGGACATGACAGAACCAGCTCTCAGACACACCAGAACCACATGCCGGACACGCCGGAAGCACCTGCTGAGCATGCCTGAGCCACCTGCTCGACTCGCAAGAAACACCTGCCGGACACGCCAAAATCACCAGCCGGCTACTCCACAACCACTTGTCGGACACTCCAGAAACACCTGCCGGGCATGTGGGAACCACCTCTCAGAGGTGCCACAAAAACATGCTGGAGACTGCGGAAGCACCTGCTGAGAAGGCCGGAAGTTCCTGATCCACTCCGCAGAACCACCTGCTGGACACGCCAAAATCACCTGCCGGCTACGCCACAACCAGTTGGTGAACACTGCGGAATCAACTGCCGGGCTTGCTGGAAGCACCTGCCGGTCACGCCAATATCACCTGCCAGCTACGCCAGAACCGCTTGGCGGACACTCCGGAAACACCTGTCGGGCCTGCCAGAGCCACATCTCAGACGTGCCAGAACCATGTGCCCGAGATGCTGGAACCACACCCCGAACAGTCTGAAACCACCTGCCAGACCCGCCTGAACCACCTGCCAAGCACACTGGAACCACCTGCTCGACTCGCCGGAACCACCTACCTGACACGCAAAAACCACCGGCCGGGTATGCCAGAACCACTTGGTGGTCACTCCGGAATCATCTGCCAGACATGCCAGAAGCAGCGCTCAGACACACCAGAACAACCTGCCGGAGACGCCAGAAGCACCTGCTGAGCATGCCTGAGCCACCTGCTCGACTCGCAAGAAACACCTGCCAGACACGCCAAAATCACCTGCCTGCTACACCAGAAGCACTTGGCAGACAAGCCGGAATCACGTGAAGGGCATGCCGTCACAATCTCTCAGACGTGCCAGAACCTCGTGCCAGACACCCCAGAACACCCTGCCGGACAGACCGGAACCACCTGCCGGACACGCCGGAACCACCGGCGCGACTCGCCGGAACCACCCCCGGACATGCAAAATCACCTGCCGGCTACGCCAGAAACACTTGGCGAACACACCGGAATCACCTGCCGGGCATGTCGGAAGCACCTCTCAGACATGTCAGAACCACGTGACAAGGACACCGGAAGCACCTGCCGAGCACGCCGGAACCACCTGCTCGACTCGCCAGAACCACCTGCCGCACATGCCAAAATCACCTGGCAGGTATGCCAGAACCGCTTTGTGGACACTCCGAAATCATCTGCCGGACATGACAGAACCAGCTCTCAGACACACCAGAACCACATGCCGGACACGCCGGAAGCACCTGCTGAGCATGCCTGAGCCACCTGCTCGACTCGCAAGAAACACCTGCCGGACACGCCAAAATCACCAGCCGGCTACTCCACAACCACTTGTCGGACACTCCAGAAACACCTGCCGGGCATGTGGGAACCACCTCTCAGAGGTGCCACAAAAACATGCTGGAGACTGCGGAAGCACCTGCTGAGAAGGCCGGAAGTTCCTGATCCACTCCGCAGAACCACCTGCTGGACACGCCAAAATCACCTGCCGGCTACGCCACAACCAGTTGGTGAACACTGCGGAATCAACTGCCGGGCTTGCTGGAAGCACCTGCCGGTCACGCCAATATCACCTGCCAGCTACGCCAGAACCGCTTGGCGGACACTCCGGAAACACCTGTCGGGCCTGCCAGAGCCACATCTCAGACGTGCCAGAACCATGTGCCCGAGATGCCGGAACCACACCCCGAACAGTCTGAAACCACCTGCCAGACCCGCCTGAACCACCTGCCAAGCACACTGGAACCACCTGCTCGACTCGCCGGAACCACCTACCTGACACGCAAAAACCACCGGCCGGGTATGCCAGAACCACTTGGTGGTCACTCCGGAATCATCTGCCAGACATGCCAGAAGCAGCGCTCAGACACACCAGAACAACCTGCCGGAGACGCCAGAAGCACCTGCTGAGCATGCCTGAGCCACCTGCTCGACTCGCAAGAAACACCTGCCAGACACGCCAAAATCACCTGCCTGCTACACCAGAAGCACTTGGCAGACAAGCCGGAATCACGTGAAGGGCATGCCGTCACAATCTCTCAGACGTGCCAGAACCTCGTGCCGGACACCCCAGAACACCCTGCCGGACAGACCGGAACCACCTGCCGGACACGCCGGAACCACCGGCGCGACTCGCCGGAACCACCCCCGGACATGCAAAATCACCTGCCGGCTACGCCAGAAACACTTGGCGAACACACCGGAATCACCTGCCGGGCATGTCGGAAGCACCTCTCAGACATGTCAGAACCACGTGCCAAGGACACCGGAAGCACCTGCTGAGCACGCCGGAACCACCTGCTCGACTCGCCAGAACCTCCTGCCGCACACGCCAAAATCACCTGGCAGGTATGCCAGAACCGCTTTGTGGACACTCCGAAATCATCTGCCGGACATGACGGAACCAGCTCTCAGACACACCAGAACCACATGCCGGACACGCCGGAAGCACCTGCTGAGCATGCCTGAGCCACCTGCTCGACGCGCAAGAAACACCTGCCGGACACGCCAGAATCACCTGCCGAGTACGCCAGAACCACTTGGCGGACACTCCGGAATCACAGGTCGGGCATGCCGGAACCACCTCTCAGACTTGCCAGAACCATGTTCCGGACACGCTGGTACCACCTGCCGAGTATGCCGGAACCACATCATCCACTCCCGAGGACCACCTGCTGGACACGCCAAAATCACCTGCTGGCTACGCCAGAACCACTCGGCAGACACTCCGAAATAACCTGCCGGGCATGCCGGAACCACCTCTTAGACATGCCAGAAGGACGTGTCGGACACGCCGGAAACACCTACCGGACAGACCGGAACCACCTGCCAGACATCCCGGAACCACCTGCCGAGCACGCCGGAGCTGCCTGCTCGATAGGCCGGAACCACCTGCCAGACAGGCCAAAATCAACAGCTGGCTATGCTAGAAACACCTGGCGGACAGTCCAAAATCACCTGCCTGGCATGCAGGAACCACCTCTCAGACGTAACAGAACCACGTTCCGGAAACGCTGGAACCACATCCTGGACAGACTGGAACCACCTGCCGAGCTCGCCGGAACCACCTGCTCGACTGGCAGGACAATCGTGCTGGACACGCCAAAAGGAACTGCCGAGAACACCAGAACCACTTAACCGACACTCCAGAATCACCTGCCTGGCATGCCAGAACCACCTCTCAGACGTGCCAGAAGCACGTGCCGGACATGCCGGAACGACCTACGGGACAGACCGGAACCACCTGCCTGACATGCCTGAACCACCTGCCGAGCACGCCAGAGCCACCTGCTCCCCTTGCCGGAACCACCTGCCAGACAGGCCAAAATCAACACCTGGCTGTGCGAGAAACACCTGGGGGACAGTCCGGAATCACCTGCCAGCCATGGCGGAACCACCTCTCAGACGTACCAGAACCACGTGCCGGACAATCTGGAAACACGTACTGGACAGACTGGAACCACGTGCCGGCCAAGCCTGAACCACCTGCCGAGCACGACGGAACCACCTGCCGGACACGCCAAAATCACCTGCGGGCTACTCCACAACCACTTGGAGGACTCTCCGGGATGACCTGCCGGGCATGCTGGAACCGCCTCTCAGACGTGCCAGAACCATGTCGCAGACAGTCCGGAATCACCTGTTGGGCATGTGGAACCACCTCTGAGACGTACCAGAACCACCTGCCGGACACGCCAAAATCACCTGCCGGCTACACCAGAACCACTTGGCGGACACTCCAGAATCACCTTCCGGGCATGCCAGCACAACCTCTCAGAAGTGCCAGAAGCACGTGCCGGACAGGCCGGAACCATCTCCCGGACAGACTGGAACCACAGGAAACACTCGCCGGAACCACCTGCTTGACTCACCGGTCCCACCTGCAGGACACACCAAAATCACCTGCCCGCTACACCAGAACCACTTGGGGCACAAGCCGGAATCACGTGAAGGGCATGCCGGCACAACCTCACAGACGTGCCAGAACCTCCTGCCGGACACCTCAGAACCACCTGCCAGACAGACTGCAACCACCTGCCAGACACGCGGGAACCACCAGCTCGACCCGCCGGAACCACTGCCAGACATGCAAAATCACCTGCCGGCTACACCAGAAGCACTTGGCAAACACTCCGGAATCACCTGCCGGGCATGCCCGAACCACCTCTCAGACATGCCAGAACCACGTGCCAATGACACCAGAAGCACCTGCCGAGCATGCCGGAACCACCTGCTCGACTCGCCAGAACCACCTGCCAGTCATGCAAAAATCACCTGCCGGCTTCGCCACAACCAGTTGGTGAACACTTCTCCATCACCTGCCGGGCTTGCTGGAACCACCTGCCGGTCATGTCAAAATCACCTGCCAACTACGCCAGAGCCACTTGTCGACACTGCGGAAACACCTGTCGGGCCGGCCAGAACTACATCTCAGACGTGCCAGAACCTTGTGCGTGTGATGCCGGAACCACACCCCGAACAGACGGAAACCACCTGCCAGACCCGCCTGAACCACCTGCCGAGCACGCCGGAGCCACCTGTTCGACTCACCGGAAGCACCGGCCAGACAGGCCAAAATCAACAGCTGGCTATGCGAGAAGCATCTGGCGGACAGTCCGGAATCACCTGCCGGGCATGCAGGAACCACCTCTCAGATGTAGCGGAACCACGAGCCGGACACGCTGGAACCACGTCCTGGACAGACTGGAACCACCTGTCGAGCACTCCGGAACCACCTGCTCGACTCGCACGACCCACGTGCTGCACACGCCAAAATGAACTTTCGGCTACACCAGAACCACTTACCCGACACTCCAGAATCACCTGCCTGGCATGCCAGAACCACCTCTCACACGTTCCAGAAGCACGTGCCGGACATGCCGGAACGATCTATCGGACAGAACGGAACCACCAGCCAGACACGCCGGAACCACCTGCTGAACACGCCACAGCCACCTGCTCGACTCGCCGGATCCACGGGCCAGACAGGCCAATATCAACTGCTGGCTATGCCAGAACCACCTGGGGGACAGTCCGGAATCACTTGCCAGCCATGGCGGAACCACATCTCAGACGTACAAGAACCACGTGCCGGACAAGCTGGAAACACTTACTGGACAGACTGGAACCACCTGCCGGCCACGCCTGAACCACCTGCCGAGCACGATGGAACCACCTGCCGGACACGCCAAAATCACCTGCGGGGTACAACAGAACCACTTGGAGAACTCTCCGGGATGACCTGCCGGGCATGCTGGAACCACCTCTCAGACGTACCAGAAGCACGTGGCGGACACCCCAGCACCACCTGCCGGACAGACCGCAACCACCTGCCAGACAGGCCAGAAACACCGGCTCGACCCGCCGGAACCACCGCCGGACATGCAAAATCACCTGCCGGCTACGCCAGAACCACTTGGCGAACACTCTGGAATCACCTACCAGGCATGCCGGAACCAACTCTCAGACATGCCAGAACCACGTGCCAATGACCCCGGAAGCACCTGCCGAGCACGCCGGAACCACCTGCTCAACTCGCCAGAACCACCTGCCGGACACGCCAAAATCACCTGCCGGCTACGCCACAACCACTCGGCAGACACTCCGGTATCAGCTGCCGGGCATGCCGGAACCACCTCTCAGAGGTGCCAGAACCACATGCCGGAGAGACTGGAAGCAACCGCCGAACTCGCCGGAAACACCTGCTGGACATGCCGGAACCACCTGCCTGACAGTCCAAAATCATATGCCGGCTATGCCAAAACCACTAGGTGGACACTCCAGAATCACCTGGAGGGCATGCCGGAACCACGTCATGGACAGACTGCAAACACCTGCCGGACACGCCGGAAGCACCTGCTCGACTCGCCAGAACCACCTGCCGGACACGCCAAAATCACCTGCCGGCTACGCCAGAACCACTCGGCAGAGACTCCGGAGCCACCTCCAGGACAGACCGGAATCACCTGCCGGACACGCCGGGACCACCTGCTTGACTCGCCAGAACCACCTGCCGCACACGCCAAAATCACCAGCCGGCTACTCCACAACCACTTGTCGGACACTCCAGAATCACCTGCCGGGCATGTTGGAGCCACCTCTCAGAGGTGCCACAACAACATGCTGGAGACTGCGGAAGCACCTGCTGAGAAGGCCGGAAGTTCCTGATCCACTCCAAAGAACCACCTGCTGGACACGCCAAAATCACCTGCCGGCTACACCACAACTCGTTGGTGAACACTTCGGAATCAACTGCCGGGCTTGCTGGAAGCACCTGCCAGTCACGCCAATATCACCTGCCAGCTACGCCAGAACCGCTTGGCGGACACTCCGGAAACACCTGTCGGGCCTGCCAGAACCACATCTCAGACGTGCCAGAACCATGTGCCCGAGATGCCTGAACCACACCCCGAACAGACTGAAACCACCTGCCAGACCCGCCTGAACCACCTGCCGAGCACACTGGAACCACCTGCTCGACTCGCCGGAACCACCTACCTGACACGCAAAAACCACCGGCCGGGTATGCCAGAACCACTTGGTGGTCACTCCGGAATCATCTGCCAGACATGCCAGAAGCAGCGCTCAGACACACCAGAACAACCTGCCGGAGACGCCAGAAGCACCTGCTGAGCATGCCTGAGCCACCTGCTCGACTCGCAAGAAACACCTGCCAGACACGCCAAAATCACCTGCCTGCTACACCAGAAGCATTTGGCAGACAAGCCGGAATCACGTGAAGGGCATGCCGTCACAATCTCTCAGACGTGCCAGAACCTCGTGCCGGACACCCCAGAAAACCCTGCCGGACAGACCGGAACCACCTGCCGGACACGCCGGAACCACCGGCGCGACTCGCCGGAACCACCCCCGGACATGCAAAATCACCTGCCGGCTATGCCAGAAACACTTGCCGAACACACCGGAATCACCTGCCGGGCATGTCGGAAGCACCTCTCAGACATGTCAGAACCACGTGCCAAGGACACCGGAAGCACCTGCCGAGCACGCCGGAATGACCTGCTCGACTCGCCAGAACCACCTGCCGCACACGCCAAAATCACCTGCCAGGTATGCCAGAACCACTTTTTGGACACTCCGAAATCATCTGCCGGACATGCCAGAACCAGCTCTCAGACACCCCAGAACCACATGCCGGACAAGCCGGAAGCACCTGCTGAGCATGCCTGAGCCACCTGCTCGACTCGCAAGAAACACCTGCCGGACACGCCAAAATCACCTGCCGAGTACACCAGAACCACTTGGCGGACACTCCGGAATCACAGGTCGGGCATGCCGGAACCACCTCTCAGACTTGCCAGAACCATGTTCCGGACACGCCGGTACCACCTGCCGAGTATGCCGGAACCACCTGATCCACTCCCGAGGACCACCTGCTGGACACGCCAAAATCACCTGCTGGCTACGCCAGAACCACTCGGCAGACACTCTGGAATAACCTGCCGGGCATGCCGGAACCACCTCTTAGACATGCCAGAAGGACGTGTCGGACACGCCGGAAACACCTACCGGACAGACCGGAACCACCTGCCAGACATCCCGGAACCACTTGCCGAGCACGCAGGAGCCGCCTGCTCGATAGGCCGGAACCACCTGCCAGACAGGCCAAAATCAACAGCTGGCTATGCTAGAACCACCTGGCGGACAGTCCAAAATCACCTGCCTGGCATGCAGGAACCACCTCTCAGACGTAACAGAACCACGTTCCGGACACGCTGGAACCACATCCTGGACAGACTGGAACCACCTGCCGAGCTCACCGGAACCACCTGCTCGACTGGCAGGACAATCGTGCCGGACACGCCAAAAGGAACTGCCGGCTACACCAGAACCACTTAACCGACACTCCAGAATCACCTGCCTGGCATGCCAGAACCACCACTCAGACGTGCCAGAAGCACGTGCCGGACATGCCGGAACGACCTACGGGACAGACCGGAACCACCTGCCTGACATGCCGGAACCACCTGCCGAGCACGCCAGAGCCACCTGCTCCCCTTGCTGGAACCACCTGCCAGACAGGCCAAAATGAACAGCTGGCTATGCCAGAACCACCTGGGGGACATTACGGAATCACCTGCCAGCCATGGCGGAACCACCTCTCAGACGTGCCAGAAGCACGTGCCGGACATGCCGGAACGACCTATCGGACAGAACGTAACCACCTGCCAGACACGCCGGAACCACCTGCTGAACACGCCACAGCCACCTGCTCGACTCGCCGGATCCACCGGCCGGGCAGGCCAATATGAACTGCTGGCTATGCCAGAACCACCTGGGGGACAGTCCGGAATCACCTGCCAGCCATGGCGGAACCACCTCTCACACGTACAAGAACCACGTGCCGGACAATCTGGAAACACGTACTGGACAGACTGGAACCACCTGCCGGCCACGCCTGAACCACCTGCCTAGCACGATGGAACCACCTGCCGGAGACGCCAAAATCACCTGCGGGCTACTCCACAACCACTTGGAGGACTCTCCGTGATGACCTGCCGGGCATGCTGGAACCACCTCTCAGACGTACCAGAAGCACGTGGCGGACACCCCAGCACCACCTGCCGGACAGACCGCAACCACCTGCCGGACACGCCGGAACCACCGGCTCGACCCACCGGAACCACCGCCGGACATGCAAAATCACCTGCCGGCTACGCCAGAACCACTTGGCGAACACTGCGGAATCACCTGCCGGGCATGCCGGAACCACCTCTCAGACATGCCAGAACCACGTGCCAATGACCCCGGAAGCACCTGCCGAGCACGCCGGAACCACCTGCTCGACTCGCCAGAACCACCTGCCGGACACGCCAAAATCACCTGCCGGCTACGCCACAACCAGTCGGCAGACACTCCGGTATCAGCTGCCGGGTTTGCCGGAACCACCTCTCAGAGGTGCCGGAACCACATGCCGGAGAGACTGGAAGCAAATGCCGAACTCGCCGGAAACACCTGCTGGACATGCCGGAACCACCTGCCTGACAGTCCAAAATCATATGCCGGCTATGCCAAAACCACTTGGTGGACACTCCAGAATCACCTGGAGGGCATGCCGGAACCACGTCATGGACAGACTGCAAACACCTGCCGGACACGCCGGAACCACCTTCTCGACTCGCCAGAACCACCTGCCGGACACGCCAAAATCACCTGCCGGCTACGCCACAACCAGTTGGTGAACACTTCGGAATCACCTGCCGCGCTTGCCGGAACCACCTGCCGGTCACGCCAAAATCACCTGCCGGCTACGCCAGAACCACTCGGCAGAGACTCCAAAACCACCTCCAGGACAGACCGGAAACACCTGCCGGACACGCCGGAACCACCTGCTCGACTCGCCAGAACCACCTGCCGGACACGCCAAAATCACCTGCCGGCTACGCCAGAACCACTCGGCAGAGACTCCGGAACCACCTCCAGGACAGACCGGAATCACCTGCCGCACACGCCGGGACCACCTGCTTGACTCGCCAGAACCACCTGCCGCACACGCCAAAATCACCAGCCGGCTACTCCACAACCACTTGTCGGACACTCCAGAATCACCTGCCGGGCATGTTGCAACCACCTCTCAGAGGTGCCACAACAACATGCTGGAGACTGCGGAAGCACCTGCTGAGAAGGCCGGAAGTTCCTGATCCACTCCACAGAACCACCTGCTGGACACGCCAAAATGACCTGCCGGCTACGCCACAACCAGTTGGTGAACACTTCAGAATCAACTGCCGGGCTTGCTGGAAGCACCTGCCGGTCACGCCAATATCACCTGCCAGCTACGCCAGAACCGCTTGGCGGACACTCCGGAAACACCTGTAGGGCCTGCCAGAACCACATCTCAGACGTGCCAGAACCATGTGCCCGAGATGCTGGAACCACACCCCGAACAGACTGAAACCACCTGCCAGACCCGCCTGAACCACCTGCCGAGCACACTGGAACCACCTGCTCGACTCGCCGGAACCACCTACCTGACACGCAAAAACCACCGGCCGGGTATGCCAGAACCACTTGGTGGTCACTCCGGAATCATCTGCCAGACATTCCAGAAGCAGCTCTCACACACACCAGAACAACCTGCCGGAGACGCCAGAAGCACCTGCTGAGCATGCCTGAGCCACCTGATCGACTCGCAAGAAACACCTGCCAGACGTGCCAAAATCACCTGCCTGCTACACCAGAAGCACTTGGCAGACAAGCCGGAATCACGTGAAGGGCATGCCGTCACAATCTCTCAGACGTGCCAGAACCTCGTGCCGGACACCCCAGAACACCCTGCCGGACAGACCGGAAGAACCTGCCGGACACGCCGGAACCACCGGCGCGACTCGCCGGAACCACCCCCGGACATGCAAAATCACCTGCCGGCTACGCCAGAAACACTTGGCGGACACACCGGAATCACCTGCCGGGCATGTCAGAAGCACCTCTCAGACATGTCAGAACCACGTGCCAAGGACACCGGAAGCACCTGCCGAGCACGCCGGAACCACCTGCTCGACTCGCCAGAACCACCTGCCGCACACGCCAAAATCACCTGCCAGGTATGCCAGAACCACTTTGTGGACACTCCGAAATCATCTGCCGGACATGCCAGAACCAGCTCTCAGACACCCCAGAACCACATGCCGGACACGCCGGAAGCACCTGCTGAGCATGCCTGAGCCACCTGCTCGACTCGCAAGAAACACCTGCCGGACATGCCAAAATCACCTGCCGAGTACGCCAGAACCACTTGGTGGACACTCCGGAATCACAGGTCGGGCATGCCGGAACCACCTCTCAGACTTGCCAGAACCATGTTCCGGACACGCCGGTACCACCTGCCGAGTATGCCGGAACCACCTCATCCACTCCCGAGGACCACCTGCTGGACATGCCAAAATCACCTGCTGGCTACGCCAGAACCACTCGGCAGACACTCCGGAATAACCTGCCGGGCATGCTGGAACCACCTCTTAGACATGCCAGAAGGACGTGTCGGACACGCCGGAAACACCTACCGGACAGACCGGAACCACCTGCCAGACATCCCGGAACCACTTGCCGAGCACGCCGGAGCCGCCTGCTCGATAGGCCGGAACCACCTGCCAGACAGGCCAAAATCAACAGCTGGCTATGCTAGAACCACCTGGCGGACAGTCCAAAATCACCTGCCTGGCATGCAGGAACCACCTCTCAGACGTAACAGAACCACGTTCCGGACACGCTGGAACCACATCCTGGACAGACTGGAACCACCTGCCGAGCTCACCGGAACCACCTGCTCGACTGGCAGGACAATCGTGCCGGACACGCCAAAAGGAACTGCCGGCTACACCAGAACCACTTAACCGACACTCCAGAATCACCTGCCTGGCATGCCAGAACCACCTCTCAGACGTGCCAGAAGCACGTGCCGGACATGCCGGAACGACCTACGGGACAGACCGGAACCACCTGCCTGACATGCCGGAACCACCTGCCGAGCACGCCAGAGCCACCTGCTCCCCTTGCCGGAACCACCTGCCAGACAGGCCAAAATGAACAGCTGGCTGTGCGAGAACCACCTGGGGGACAGTCCGGAATCACCTGCCAGCCATGGCGGAACCACCTCTCAGACGTACCAGAACCACGTGCCGGACAATCTGGAAACACGGACTGGACAGACTGGAACCAGCTGCCGGCCACGCCTGAACCACCTGCCGAGCACGACGGAGCCACCTGCCAGACACGCCAAAATCACCTGCGGGCTACTCCAGAACCACTTGGAGGACTCTCCGGGATGACCTGCCGGGCATGCTGGAACCACCTCTCAGACGTGCCAGAACCATGTGGCAGACAGTCCGGAATCACCTGTTGGGCATGTGGAACCACCTCAGAGACGTACCAGAACCACCTGCCGGACGCGCCAAAATCACCTGTCGGCTACGCCAGAACCACTTGGCGGACACTCCGGAATCACCTGCCGGGCATGCCAGCACAACCTCTCAGAAGTGCCAGAAGCACGTGCCGGACTGGCCGGAACCAACTCCCGGACAGACTGGAACCACAGGAAACACTCGCCGGAACCACCTGCTTGACTCACCGGTCCCACCTGCAGGACACACCAAAATCACCTGCCCGCTACAGCAGAACCACTTGGGGCACAAGCCGGAATCACGTGAAGGGCATGCCGGCACAACCTCACAGACGTGTCACAACCTCCTGCCGGACACCTCAGAACCACCTGCCAGACACACTGCAACCACCTGCCGGACACGCGGGAACCACCGGCTCGACCCGCCGGAACCACTGCCAGACATGCAAAATCACCTGCCGGCTACACCAGAAGCACTTGGCAAACACTCCGGAAGCACCTGCCGGGCATGCCGGAACCACCTCTCAGACATGCCAGAACCAAGTGCCAATGACACCAGAAGCACCTGCCGAGCATGCCGGAACCACCTGCTAGACTCGCCAGAACCACCTGCCAGTCATGCAAAAATCACCTGCCGGCTTCGCCACAACCAGTTGGTGAACACTTCTCCATCACCTGCCGGGCTTGCTGGAACCACCTGCCGGTCATGTCAAAATCACCTGCCAACTACGCCAGAACCACTTGTCGACACTGCGGAAACACCTGTCGGGCCGGCCAGAACTACATCTCAGACGTGCCAGAACCTTGTGCGTGTGATGCCGGAACCACACCCCGAACAGACGGAAACCACCTGTCAGACCCGCCTGAACCACCTGCCGAGCACGCCGGAGCCACCTGTTCGACTCACCGGAAGCACCTGCCAGACAGGCCAGTATCAACAGCTGGCTATGCGAGAACCATCTGGCGGACAGTCCGGAATCACCTGCCGGGCATGCAGGAACCACCTCTCAGATGTAACGGAACCACGAGCCGGACACGCTGGAACCACGTCCTGGACAGACTGGAACCACCTGCCGAGCACTCCGGAACCACCTGCTCGACTCGCACGACCCACGTGCTGGACACGCCAAAATGAACTTTCGGCTACACCAGAACCACTTACCCGACACTCCAGAATCACCTGCCTGGCATGCCAGAACCACCTCTCAGACGTGCCAGAAGCACGTGCCGGACATGCCGGAACGACCTATCGGACAGAACGTAACCACCTGCCAGACATGCCGGAACCACCTGCTGAACACGCCACAGCCACCTGCTCGACTCGCCGGATCCACCGGACGGACAGGCCAATATCAACTGCTGGCTATGCCAGAACCACCTGGGGGACAGTCCGGAATCACCTGCCAGCCATGGCGGAACCACCTCTCACACGTACAAGAACCACGTGCCGGACAATCTGGAAACACGTACTGGACAGACTGGAACCACCTGCCGGCCACGCCTGAACCACCTGCCGAGCACGACGGAACCACCTGCCGGAGACGCCAAAATCACCTGCGGGCTACTCCACAACCACTTGGAGGACTCTCTGGGATGACCTGCCGGGCATGCTGGAACAACCTCTCAGACGCGCCAGAACCATGTGGCAGACAGTCCGGAATCACCTGTTGGGCATGTGGAACCACCTCTGAGACGTACCAGAACCACCTGCCGGACACGCCAAAATCACCTGCCGGCTACGCCAGAACCACTTGGCGGACACTCCGGAATCACCTGCGGGGCATGCCAGCGCAACCTCTCAGAAGTGCCAGAAGCACGTGCCGGACAGGCTGGAACCATCTCCCGGACAGACTGGAACCACAGGAAACACTCGCCGGAACCACCTGCTTGACTCACCGGTCCCACCTGCAGGACACACCAAAATCACCTGCCCGCTACACCAGAACCACTTGGGGCACAAGCCGGAATCACGTGAAGGGCATGCCGGCACAACCTCACAGACGTGCCACAACCTCCTGCCGGACACCTCAGAACCACCTGCCAGACACACTGCAACCACCTGCCGGACACGCGGGAACCACCGGCTCGACCCGCCGGAACCACTGCCACACATGCAAAATCACCTGCCGGCTACACCAGAAGCACTTGGCAAACACTCCGGAATCACCTGCCGGGCATGCCGGAACCACCTCTCAGACATGCCAGAACCACGTGCCAATGACACCAGAAGCACCTGCCGAGCATGCCGGAACCACCTGCTCGACTCGCCAGAACCACCTGCCAGTCATGCAAAAATCACCTGCCGGCTTCGCCACAACCAGTTTGTGAGCACTTCCCCATCACCTGCCGGGCTTGCTGGAACCACCTGCCGGTCATGTCAAAATCACCTGCCAACTACGCCAGAACCACTTGTCGACACTGCGGAAACACCTGTCAGGTCGGCCAGAACTACATCTCAGACGTGCCAGAACCTTGTGCGTGTGATGCCGGAACCACACCCCGAACAGACGGAGACCACCTGCCAGACCCGCCTGAACCACCTGCCGAGCACGCCGGAGCCACCTGTTCGACTCACCGGAAGCACCTGCCAGACAGGCCACAATCAACAGCTGGCTATGCGAGAACCATCTGGCGGACAGTCCGGAATCACCTGCCGGGCATGCAGGAACCACCTCTCAGATGTAGCGGAACCACGAGCCGGACACGCTGGAACCACGTCCTGGACAGACTGGAACCACCTGTCGAGCACTCCGGAACCACCTGCTCGACTCGCACGACCCACGTGCTGCACACGCCAAAATGAACTTTCGGCTACACCAGAACCACTTACCCGACACTCCAGAATCACCTGCCTGGCATGCCAGAACCACCTCTCACACGTTCCAGAAGCACGTGCCGGACATGCCGGAACGATCTATCGGACAGAACGGAACCACCAGCCAGACACGCCGGAACCACCTGCTGAACACGCCACAGCCACCTGCTCGACTCGCCGGATCCACGGGCCAGACAGGCCAATATCAACTGCTGGCTATGCCAGAACCACCTGGGGGACAGTCCGGAATCACTTGCCAGCCATGGCGGAACCACATCTCAGACGTACAAGAACCACGTGCCGGACAAGCTGGAAACACTTACTGGACAGACTGGAACCACCTGCCGGCCACGCCTGAACCACCTGCCGAGCACGATGGAACCACCTGCCGGACACGCCAAAATCACCTGCGGGGTACAACAGAACCACTTGGAGAACTCTCCGGGATGACCTGCCGGGCATGCTGGAACCACCTCTCAGACGTACCAGAAGCACGTGGCGGACACCCCAGCACCACCTGCCGGACAGACCGCAACCACCTGCCAGACAGGCCAGAAACACCGGCTCGACCCGCCGGAACCACCGCCGGACATGCAAAATCACCTGCCGGCTACGCCAGAACCACTTGGCGAACACTCTGGAATCACCTACCAGGCATGCCGGAACCAACTCTCAGACATGCCAGAACCACGTGCCAATGACCCCGGAAGCACCTGCCGAGCACGCCGGAACCACCTGCTCAACTCGCCAGAACCACCTGCCGGACACGCCAAAATCACCTGCCGGCTACGCCACAACCACTCGGCAGACACTCCGGTATCAGCTGCCGGGCATGCCGGAACCACCTCTCAGAGGTGCCAGAACCACATGCCGGAGAGACTGGAAGCAACCGCCGAACTCGCCGGAAACACCTGCTGGACATGCCGGAACCACCTGCCTGACAGTCCAAAATCATATGCCGGCTATGCCAAAACCACTAGGTGGACACTCCAGAATCACCTGGAGGGCATGCCGGAACCACGTCATGGACAGACTGCAAACACCTGCCGGACACGCCGGAAGCACCTGCTCGACTCGCCAGAACCACCTGCCGGACACGCCAAAATCACCTGCCGGCTACGCCAGAACCACTCGGCAGAGACTCCGGAGCCACCTCCAGGACAGACCGGAATCACCTGCCGGACACGCCGGGACCACCTGCTTGACTCGCCAGAACCACCTGCCGCACACGCCAAAATCACCAGCCGGCTACTCCACAACCACTTGTCGGACACTCCAGAATCACCTGCCGGGCATGTTGGAGCCACCTCTCAGAGGTGCCACAACAACATGCTGGAGACTGCGGAAGCACCTGCTGAGAAGGCCGGAAGTTCCTGATCCACTCCAAAGAACCACCTGCTGGACACGCCAAAATCACCTCCCGGCTACACCACAACTCGTTGGTGAACACTTCGGAATCAACTGCCGGGCTTGCTGGAAGCACCTGCCAGTCACGCCAATATCACCTGCCAGCTACGCCAGAACCGCTTGGCGGACACTCCGGAAACACCTGTCGGGCCTGCCAGAACCACATCTCAGACGTGCCAGAACCATGTGCCCGAGATGCCTGAACCACACCCCGAACAGACTGAAACCACCTGCCAGACCCGCCTGAACCACCTGCCGAGCACACTGGAACCACCTGCTCGACTCGCCGGAACCACCTACCTGACACGCAAAAACCACCGGCCGGGTATGCCAGAACCACTTGGTGGTCACTCCGGAATCATCTGCCAGACATGCCAGAAGCAGCGCTCAGACACACCAGAACAACCTGCCGGAGACGCCAGAAGCACCTGCTGAGCATGCCTGAGCCACCTGCTCGACTCGCAAGAAACACCTGCCAGACACGCCAAAATCACCTGCCTGCTACACCAGAAGCATTTGGCAGACAAGCCGGAATCACGTGAAGGGCATGCCGTCACAATCTCTCAGACGTGCCAGAACCTCGTGCCGGACACCCCAGAAAACCCTGCCGGACAGACCGGAACCACCTGCCGGACACGCCGGAACCACCGGCGCGACTCGCCGGAACCACCCCCGGACATGCAAAATCACCTGCCGGCTATGCCAGAAACACTTGCCGAACACACCGGAATCACCTGCCGGGCATGTCGGAAGCACCTCTCAGACATGTCAGAACCACGTGCCAAGGACACCGGAAGCACCTGCCGAGCACGCCGGAATGACCTGCTCGACTCGCCAGAACCACCTGCCGCACACGCCAAAATCACCTGCCAGGTATGCCAGAACCACTTTTTGGACACTCCGAAATCATCTGCCGGACATGCCAGAACCAGCTCTCAGACACCCCAGAACCACATGCCGGACAAGCCGGAAGCACCTGCTGAGCATGCCTGAGCCACCTGCTCGACTCGCAAGAAACACCTGCCGGACACGCCAAAATCACCTGCCGAGTACACCAGAACCACTTGGCGGACACTCCGGAATCACAGGTCGGGCATGCCGGAACCACCTCTCAGACTTGCCAGAACCATGTTCCGGACACGCCGGTACCACCTGCCGAGTATGCCGGAACCACCTGATCCACTCCCGAGGACCACCTGCTGGACACGCCAAAATCACCTGCTGGCTACGCCAGAACCACTCGGCAGACACTCTGGAATAACCTGCCGGGCATGCCGGAACCACCTCTTAGACATGCCAGAAGGACGTGTCGGACACGCCGGAAACACCTACCGGACAGACCGGAACCACCTGCCAGACATCCCGGAACCACTTGCCGAGCACGCAGGAGCCGCCTGCTCGATAGGCCGGAACCACCTGCCAGACAGGCCAAAATCAACAGCTGGCTATGCTAGAACCACCTGGCGGACAGTCCAAAATCACCTGCCTGGCATGCAGGAACCACCTCTCAGACGTAACAGAACCACGTTCCGGACACGCTGGAACCACATCCTGGACAGACTGGAACCACCTGCCGAGCTCACCGGAACCACCTGCTCGACTGGCAGGACAATCGTGCCGGACACGCCAAAAGGAACTGCCGGCTACACCAGAACCACTTAACCGACACTCCAGAATCACCTGCCTGGCATGCCAGAACCACCACTCAGACGTGCCAGAAGCACGTGCCGGACATGCCGGAACGACCTACGGGACAGACCGGAACCACCTGCCTGACATGCCGGAACCACCTGCCGAGCACGCCAGAGCCACCTGCTCCCCTTGCTGGAACCACCTGCCAGACAGGCCAAAATGAACAGCTGGCTATGCCAGAACCACCTGGGGGACATTACGGAATCACCTGCCAGCCATGGCGGAACCACCTCTCAGACGTGCCAGAAGCACGTGCCGGACATGCCGGAACGACCTATCGGACAGAACGTAACCACCTGCCAGACACGCCGGAACCACCTGCTGAACACGCCACAGCCACCTGCTCGACTCGCCGGATCCACCGGCCGGGCAGGCCAATATGAACTGCTGGCTATGCCAGAACCACCTGGGGGACAGTCCGGAATCACCTGCCAGCCATGGCGGAACCACCTCTCACACGTACAAGAACCACGTGCCGGACAATCTGGAAACACGTACTGGACAGACTGGAACCACCTGCCGGCCACGCCTGAACCACCTGCCTAGCACGATGGAACCACCTGCCGGAGACGCCAAAATCACCTGCGGGCTACTCCACAACCACTTGGAGGACTCTCCGTGATGACCTGCCGGGCATGCTGGAACCACCTCTCAGACGTACCAGAAGCACGTGGCGGACACCCCAGCACCACCTGCCGGACAGACCGCAACCACCTGCCGGACACGCCGGAACCACCGGCTCGACCCACCGGAACCACCGCCGGACATGCAAAATCACCTGCCGGCTACGCCAGAACCACTTGGCGAACACTGCGGAATCACCTGCCGGGCATGCCGGAACCACCTCTCAGACATGCCAGAACCACGTGCCAATGACCCCGGAAGCACCTGCCGAGCACGCCGGAACCACCTGCTCGACTCGCCAGAACCACCTGCCGGACACGCCAAAATCACCTGCCGGCTACGCCACAACCAGTCGGCAGACACTCCGGTATCAGCTGCCGGGTTTGCCGGAACCACCTCTCAGAGGTGCCGGAACCACATGCCGGAGAGACTGGAAGCAAATGCCGAACTCGCCGGAAACACCTGCTGGACATGCCGGAACCACCTGCCTGACAGTCCAAAATCATATGCCGGCTATGCCAAAACCACTTGGTGGACACTCCAGAATCACCTGGAGGGCATGCCGGAACCACGTCATGGACAGACTGCAAACACCTGCCGGACACGCCGGAACCACCTTCTCGACTCGCCAGAACCACCTGCCGGACACGCCAAAATCACCTGCCGGCTACGCCACAACCAGTTGGTGAACACTTCGGAATCACCTGCCGCGCTTGCCGGAACCACCTGCCGGTCACGCCAAAATCACCTGCCGGCTACGCCAGAACCACTCGGCAGAGACTCCAAAACCACCTCCAGGACAGACCGGAAACACCTGCCGGACACGCCGGAACCACCTGCTCGACTCGCCAGAACCACCTGCCGGACACGCCAAAATCACCTGCCGGCTACGCCAGAACCACTCGGCAGAGACTCCGGAACCACCTCCAGGACAGACCGGAATCACCTGCCGCACACGCCGGGACCACCTGCTTGACTCGCCAGAACCACCTGCCGCACACGCCAAAATCACCAGCCGGCTACTCCACAACCACTTGTCGGACACTCCAGAATCACCTGCCGGGCATGTTGCAACCACCTCTCAGAGGTGCCACAACAACATGCTGGAGACTGCGGAAGCACCTGCTGAGAAGGCCGGAAGTTCCTGATCCACTCCACAGAACCACCTGCTGGACACGCCAAAATGACCTGCCGGCTACGCCACAACCAGTTGGTGAACACTTCAGAATCAACTGCCGGGCTTGCTGGAAGCACCTGCCGGTCACGCCAATATCACCTGCCAGCTACGCCAGAACCGCTTGGCGGACACTCCGGAAACACCTGTAGGGCCTGCCAGAACCACATCTCAGACGTGCCAGAACCATGTGCCCGAGATGCTGGAACCACACCCCGAACAGACTGAAACCACCTGCCAGACCCGCCTGAACCACCTGCCGAGCACACTGGAACCACCTGCTCGACTCGCCGGAACCACCTACCTGACACGCAAAAACCACCGGCCGGGTATGCCAGAACCACTTGGTGGTCACTCCGGAATCATCTGCCAGACATTCCAGAAGCAGCTCTCACACACACCAGAACAACCTGCCGGAGACGCCAGAAGCACCTGCTGAGCATGCCTGAGCCACCTGATCGACTCGCAAGAAACACCTGCCAGACGTGCCAAAATCACCTGCCTGCTACACCAGAAGCACTTGGCAGACAAGCCGGAATCACGTGAAGGGCATGCCGTCACAATCTCTCAGACGTGCCAGAACCTCGTGCCGGACACCCCAGAACACCCTGCCGGACAGACCGGAAGAACCTGCCGGACACGCCGGAACCACCGGCGCGACTCGCCGGAACCACCCCCGGACATGCAAAATCACCTGCCGGCTACGCCAGAAACACTTGGCGGACACACCGGAATCACCTGCCGGGCATGTCAGAAGCACCTCTCAGACATGTCAGAACCACGTGCCAAGGACACCGGAAGCACCTGCCGAGCACGCCGGAACCACCTGCTCGACTCGCCAGAACCACCTGCCGCACACGCCAAAATCACCTGCCAGGTATGCCAGAACCACTTTGTGGACACTCCGAAATCATCTGCCGGACATGCCAGAACCAGCTCTCAGACACCCCAGAACCACATGCCGGACACGCCGGAAGCACCTGCTGAGCATGCCTGAGCCACCTGCTCGACTCGCAAGAAACACCTGCCGGACATGCCAAAATCACCTGCCGAGTACGCCAGAACCACTTGGTGGACACTCCGGAATCACAGGTCGGGCATGCCGGAACCACCTCTCAGACTTGCCAGAACCATGTTCCGGACACGCCGGTACCACCTGCCGAGTATGCCGGAACCACCTCATCCACTCCCGAGGACCACCTGCTGGACATGCCAAAATCACCTGCTGGCTACGCCAGAACCACTCGGCAGACACTCCGGAATAACCTGCCGGGCATGCTGGAACCACCTCTTAGACATGCCAGAAGGACGTGTCGGACACGCCGGAAACACCTACCGGACAGACCGGAACCACCTGCCAGACATCCCGGAACCACTTGCCGAGCACGCCGGAGCCGCCTGCTCGATAGGCCGGAACCACCTGCCAGACAGGCCAAAATCAACAGCTGGCTATGCTAGAACCACCTGGCGGACAGTCCAAAATCACCTGCCTGGCATGCAGGAACCACCTCTCAGACGTAACAGAACCACGTTCCGGACACGCTGGAACCACATCCTGGACAGACTGGAACCACCTGCCGAGCTCACCGGAACCACCTGCTCGACTGGCAGGACAATCGTGCCGGACACGCCAAAAGGAACTGCCGGCTACACCAGAACCACTTAACCGACACTCCAGAATCACCTGCCTGGCATGCCAGAACCACCTCTCAGACGTGCCAGAAGCACGTGCCGGACATGCCGGAACGACCTACGGGACAGACCGGAACCACCTGCCTGACATGCCGGAACCACCTGCCGAGCACGCCAGAGCCACCTGCTCCCCTTGCCGGAACCACCTGCCAGACAGGCCAAAATGAACAGCTGGCTGTGCGAGAACCACCTGGGGGACAGTCCGGAATCACCTGCCAGCCATGGCGGAACCACCTCTCAGACGTACCAGAACCACGTGCCGGACAATCTGGAAACACGGACTGGACAGACTGGAACCAGCTGCCGGCCACGCCTGAACCACCTGCCGAGCACGACGGAGCCACCTGCCAGACACGCCAAAATCACCTGCGGGCTACTCCAGAACCACTTGGAGGACTCTCCGGGATGACCTGCCGGGCATGCTGGAACCACCTCTCAGACGTGCCAGAACCATGTGGCAGACAGTCCGGAATCACCTGTTGGGCATGTGGAACCACCTCAGAGACGTACCAGAACCACCTGCCGGACGCGCCAAAATCACCTGTCGGCTACGCCAGAACCACTTGGCGGACACTCCGGAATCACCTGCCGGGCATGCCAGCACAACCTCTCAGAAGTGCCAGAAGCACGTGCCGGACTGGCCGGAACCAACTCCCGGACAGACTGGAACCACAGGAAACACTCGCCGGAACCACCTGCTTGACTCACCGGTCCCACCTGCAGGACACACCAAAATCACCTGCCCGCTACAGCAGAACCACTTGGGGCACAAGCCGGAATCACGTGAAGGGCATGCCGGCACAACCTCACAGACGTGTCACAACCTCCTGCCGGACACCTCAGAACCACCTGCCAGACACACTGCAACCACCTGCCGGACACGCGGGAACCACCGGCTCGACCCGCCGGAACCACTGCCAGACATGCAAAATCACCTGCCGGCTACACCAGAAGCACTTGGCAAACACTCCGGAAGCACCTGCCGGGCATGCCGGAACCACCTCTCAGACATGCCAGAACCAAGTGCCAATGACACCAGAAGCACCTGCCGAGCATGCCGGAACCACCTGCTAGACTCGCCAGAACCACCTGCCAGTCATGCAAAAATCACCTGCCGGCTTCGCCACAACCAGTTGGTGAACACTTCTCCATCACCTGCCGGGCTTGCTGGAACCACCTGCCGGTCATGTCAAAATCACCTGCCAACTACGCCAGAACCACTTGTCGACACTGCGGAAACACCTGTCGGGCCGGCCAGAACTACATCTCAGACGTGCCAGAACCTTGTGCGTGTGATGCCGGAACCACACCCCGAACAGACGGAAACCACCTGTCAGACCCGCCTGAACCACCTGCCGAGCACGCCGGAGCCACCTGTTCGACTCACCGGAAGCACCTGCCAGACAGGCCAGTATCAACAGCTGGCTATGCGAGAACCATCTGGCGGACAGTCCGGAATCACCTGCCGGGCATGCAGGAACCACCTCTCAGATGTAACGGAACCACGAGCCGGACACGCTGGAACCACGTCCTGGACAGACTGGAACCACCTGCCGAGCACTCCGGAACCACCTGCTCGACTCGCACGACCCACGTGCTGGACACGCCAAAATGAACTTTCGGCTACACCAGAACCACTTACCCGACACTCCAGAATCACCTGCCTGGCATGCCAGAACCACCTCTCAGACGTGCCAGAAGCACGTGCCGGACATGCCGGAACGACCTATCGGACAGAACGTAACCACCTGCCAGACATGCCGGAACCACCTGCTGAACACGCCACAGCCACCTGCTCGACTCGCCGGATCCACCGGACGGACAGGCCAATATCAACTGCTGGCTATGCCAGAACCACCTGGGGGACAGTCCGGAATCACCTGCCAGCCATGGCGGAACCACCTCTCACACGTACAAGAACCACGTGCCGGACAATCTGGAAACACGTACTGGACAGACTGGAACCACCTGCCGGCCACGCCTGAACCACCTGCCGAGCACGACGGAACCACCTGCCGGAGACGCCAAAATCACCTGCGGGCTACTCCACAACCACTTGGAGGACTCTCTGGGATGACCTGCCGGGCATGCTGGAACAACCTCTCAGACGCGCCAGAACCATGTGGCAGACAGTCCGGAATCACCTGTTGGGCATGTGGAACCACCTCTGAGACGTACCAGAACCACCTGCCGGACACGCCAAAATCACCTGCCGGCTACGCCAGAACCAGTTGGCGGACACTCCGGAATCACCTGCGGGGCATGCCAGCGCAACCTCTCAGAAGTGCCAGAAGCACGTGCCGGACAGGCTGGAACCATCTCCCGGACAGACTGGAACCACAGGAAACACTCGCCGGAACCACCTGCTTGACTCACCGGTCCCACCTGCAGGACACACCAAAATCACCTGCCCGCTACACCAGAACCACTTGGGGCACAAGCCGGAATCACGTGAAGGGCATGCCGGCACAACCTCACAGACGTGCCACAACCTCCTGCCGGACACCTCAGAACCACCTGCCAGACACACTGCAACCACCTGCCGGACACGCGGGAACCACCGGCTCGACCCGCCGGAACCACTGCCACACATGCAAAATCACCTGCCGGCTACACCAGAAGCACTTGGCAAACACTCCGGAATCACCTGCCGGGCATGCCGGAACCACCTCTCAGACATGCCAGAACCACGTGCCAATGACACCAGAAGCACCTGCCGAGCATGCCGGAACCACCTGCTCGACTCGCCAGAACCACCTGCCAGTCATGCAAAAATCACCTGCCGGCTTCGCCACAACCAGTTTGTGAGCACTTCCCCATCACCTGCCGGGCTTGCTGGAACCACCTGCCGGTCATGTCAAAATCACCTGCCAACTACGCCAGAACCACTTGTCGACACTGCGGAAACACCTGTCAGGTCGGCCAGAACTACATCTCAGACGTGCCAGAACCTTGTGCGTGTGATGCCGGAACCACACCCCGAACAGACGGAGACCACCTGCCAGACCCGCCTGAACCACCTGCCGAGCACGCCGGAGCCACCTGTTCGACTCACCGGAAGCACCTGCCAGACAGGCCACAATCAACAGCTGGCTATGCGAGAACCATCTGGCGGACAGTCCGGAATCACCTGCCGGGCATGCCGGAACCACCTCTCAGATGTAACGGAACCACAAGCCGGACACGCTTGAACCACGTCCTGGACAGACTGGAACCACCTGCCGAGCACTCCGGAACCACCTGCTCGACTCGCACGACCCACGTGCTGGACACGCCAAAATGAACTTTCGGCTACACCAGAACCACTTACCCGACACTCCAGAATCACCTGCCTGGCATGCCAGAACCACCTCTCACACGTTCCAGAAGCACGTGCCGGACATGCCGGAACGACCGATCGGACAGAACGGAACCACCTGCCAGACACGCCGGAACCACCTGCTGAACACGCCACAGCCACCTGCTCGACTCGCCGGATCCACCGGCCGGACAGGCCAATATCAACTGCTGGCTATGCCAGAACCACCTGGGGGACAGTCCGGAATCATCTGCCAGACATGGCGAAACCACCTCTCAGACGTACAAGAACCACGTGCCGGACAAGCTGGAAACACTTACTGGACAGACTGGAACCACCTGCTGGTCACGCCTGAACCACATGCCGAGCACGATGGAACCACCTGCCGGACACGCCAAAATCACCTGCGGGGTACACCAGAACCACTTGGAGAACTCTCCGGGATGACCTGCCGGGCATGCTGGAACCACCTCTCAGACGTACCAGAAGCACGTGGCGGACACCCCAGCACCACCTGCCGGACATACCGCAACCACCTGCCGGACAGGCCGGAACCACCGGCTAGACCCACCGGAACCACCGCCGGACATGCAAAATCACCTGCCGGCTACGCCAGAACCACTTGGCGAACACTGCGGAATCACCTGCCGGGCATGCCGGAACCACCTCTCAGACATGCCAGAACCACGTGCCAATGACCCCGGAAGCACCTGCCGAGCACGCCGGAACCACCTGCTCGACTCGCCAGAACCACCTGCCGGACACGCCAAAATCACCTGCCGGCTACGCCACAACCACTCGGCAGACACTCCGGTATCAGCTGCCGGGCATGCCGGAACCACCTCTCAGAGGTGCCGGAACCACATGCCGGAGAGACTGGAAGCAACTGCCGAACTCGCCGGAAACACCTGCTGGACATGCCGGAACCACCTGCCTGACAGTCCAAAATCATATGCCGGCTATGCCAAAACCACTTGGTGGACACTCCAGAATCACCTGGAGGGCATGCCGGAACCACGTCATGGACAGACTGCAAACACCTGCCGGACACGCCGGAACCACCTTCTCGACTCGCCAGAACCACCTGCCGGACACGCCAAAATCACCTGCCGGCTACGCCACAACCAGTTGGTGAACACTTCGGAATCACCTGCCGCGCTTGCCGGAACCACCTGCCGGTCACGCCAAAATCACCTGCCGGCTACGCCAGAACCACTCGGCAGAGACTCCGGAACAACCTCCAGGACAGACCGGAAACAGCTGCCGGACACGCCGGAACCACCTGCTCGACTCGCCAGAACCACCTGCCGGACACGCCAAAATCACCTGCCGGCTACGCCAGAACCACTCGGCAGAGACTCCGGAACCACCTCCAGGACAGACCGGAATCACCTGCCGCACACGCCGGGACCACCTGCTTGACTCGCCAGAACCACCTGCCGCACACGCCAAAATCACCAGCCGGCTACTCCACAACCACTTGTCGGACACTCCAGAATCACCTGCCGGGCATGTTGCAACCACCTCTCAGAGGTGCCACAACAACATGCTGGAGACTGCGGAAGCACCTGCTGAGAAGGCCGGAAGTTCCTGATCCACTCCACAGAACCACCTGCTGGACACGCCAAAATCACCTGCCGGCTACGCCACAACCAGTTGGTGAACACTTCGGAATCAACTGCCGGGCTTGCTGGAAGCACCTGCCGGTCACGCCAATATCACCTGCCAGCTACGCCAGAACCGCTTGGCGGACACTCCGGAAACACCTGTCGGGCCTGCCAGAACCACATCTCAGACGTGCCAGAACCATGTGCCCGAGATGCCGGAACCACACCCCGAACAGACTGAAACCACCTGCCAGACCCGCCTGAACCACCTGCCGAGCACACTGGAACCACCTGCTCGACTCGCCGGAACCACCTACCTGACACGCAAAAACCACAGGCCGGGTATGCCAGAACCACTTGGTGGTCACTCCGGAATCATCCGCCAGACATGCCAGAAGCAGCTCTCAGACACACCAGAACAACCTGCCGGAGACGCCAGAAGCACCTGCTGAGCATGCCTGAGCCACCTGCTCGACTCGCAAGAAACACCTGCCACACACGCCAAAATCACCTGCCTGCTACACCAGAAGCACTTGGCAGACAAGCCGGAATCACGTGAAGGGCATGCCGTCACAATCTCTCAGACGTGCCAGAACCTCGTGCCGGACACCCCAGAACACCCTGCCGGACAGACCGGAAGAACCTGCCGGACACGCCGGAAACACCGGCGCGACTCGCCGGAACCACCCCCGGACATGCAAAATCACCTGCCGGCTACGCCAGAAACACTTGGCGGACACACCGGAATCACCTGCCGGGCATGTCGGAAGCACCTCTCAGACATGTCAGAACCACGTGCCAAGGACACCGGAAGCACCTGCCGAGCACGCCGGAACCACCTGCTCGACTCGCCAGAACCACCTGCCGCACACGCCAAAATCACCTGCCAGGTATGCCAGAACCACTTTGTGGACACTCCGAAATCATCTGCCGGACATGCCAGAACCAGCTCTCAGACACCCCAGAAACACATGCCGGACACGCCGGAAGCACCTGCCGAGTACGCCAGAACCACTTGGCGGACACTCCGGAATCACAGGTCGGGCATGCCGGAACCACCTCTCAGACTTGCCAGAACCATGTTCCGGACACGCCGGTACCACCTGCCGAGTATGCCGGAACCACCTGATCCACTACCGAGGACCACCTGCTGGACATGCCAAAATCACCTGCTGGCTACGCCAGAACCACTCGGCAGACACTCCGGAATAACCTGCCGGGCATGCCGGAACCACCTCTTAGACATGCCAGAAGGACGTGTCGGACACGCCGGAAACACCTACCGGACAGACCGGAACCACCTGCCAGACATCCCGGAACCACTTGCCGAGCACGCAGGAGCCGCCTGCTCGAGAGGCCGGAACCACCTGCCAGACAGGCCAAAATCAACAGCTGGCTATGCTAGAACCACCTGGCGGACAGTCCAAAATCACCTGCCTGGCATGCAGGAACCACCTCTCAGACGTAACAGAACCACGTTCCGGACACGCTGGAACCACATCCTGGACAAACTGGAACCACCTGCCGAGCTCACCGGAACCACCTGCTCGACTGGCAGGACAATCGTGCCGGACACGCCAAAAGGAACTGCCGGCTACACCAGAACCAATTAACCGACACTCCAGAATCACCGGCCTGGAATGCCAGAACCACCTCTCAGACGTGTCAGAAGCACGTGCCGGACATGCCGGAACGACCTACGGGACAGACCGGAACCACCTGCCTGACATGCCGGAACCACCTGCCGAGCACGCCAGAGCCACCTGCTCCCCTTGCCGGAACCACCTGCCAGACAGGCCAAAATCAACAGCTGTCTGTGCGAGAACCACCTGGGGGACAGTCCGGAATCACCTGCCAGCCATGGCGGAACCACCTCTCAGACGTACCAGAACCACGTGCCGGACAATCTGGAAACACGTACTGGACAGACTGGAACCACCTGCCGGCCACGCCTGAAACACCTGCCGAGCACGACGGAACCACCTGCCGGACACGCCAAAATCACCTGCGGGCTACTCCACAACCACTTGGAGGACTCTCTGGGATGACCTGCCGGGCATGCTGGAACCACCTCTCAGACGCGCCAGATCCATGTGGCAGAGAGTCCGGAATCACCTGTTGGGCATGTGGAACCACCTCTGAGACGTACCAGAACCACCTGCCGGACACGCCAAAATCACCTGCCGGCTACGCCATAACCACTTGGCAGACACTCCGGAATCACCTGCCGGGCATGCCAGCACAACCTCTCAGAAGTGCCAGAAGCACGTGCCGGACAGGCCGGAACCATCTCCCGGACAGACTGGAACCACAGGAAACACTCGCCGGAACCACCTGCTTGACTCACCGGTCCCACCTGCAGGACACACCAAAATCACCTGCCCGCTACACCAGAACCACTTGGGGCACAAGCCGGAATCACGTGAAGGGCATGCCGGCACAACCTCACAGACGTGCCAGAACCTCCTGCCGGACACCTCAGAACCACCTGCCAGACAGACTGCAACCACATGCCGGACACGCGGGAACCACCGGCTCGACCCGCCGGAACCACTGCCAGACATGCAAAATCACCTGCCGGCTACACCAGAACCACTTGGCAAACACTCTGGAATCACCTGCCGGGCATGCCGGAACCACCTCTCAGATGTAACGGAACCACGAGCCGGACACGCTGGAACCACGTCCTGGACAGACTGGAACCACATGCCGAGCACTCCGGAACCACCTGCTCGACTCGCACGACCCACGTGCTGGACACGCCAAAATGAACTTTTGGCTACACCAGAACCACTTACCCGACACTCCAGAATCACCTGCCTGGCATGCCAGAACCACCTCCCACACGCTCCAGAAGCACGTGCCAGACATGACGGAACGACCTATCGGACAGAACGGAACCACCTGCCAGACACGCCGGAACCACCTGCTGAACACGTCACAGCCACCTGCTCGACTCGCCGGATCCACCGGCCGGACAGGCCAATATCAACTGCTGGCTATGCCAGAACCACCTGGGGGACAGTCCGGAATCATCTTCCAGCCATGGCGAAACCACCTCTCAGACGTACAAGAACCACGTGCCGGACAAGCTGGAAACACTTACTGGACAGACTGGAACCACCTGCCGGCCACGCCTGAACCACCTGCCGAGCACGATGGAACCACCTGCCGGACACGCCAAAATCACCTGCGGGGTACACCAGAACCACTTGGAGAACTCTCCGGGATGACCTGCCGGGCATGCTGGAACCACCTCTCAGACGTACCAGAAGCACGTGGCGGACACCCCAGCACCACCTGCCGGACAGACCGCAACCACCTGCCGGACACCCGGAACCACCGGCTCGACCCGCCGGAACCACCGCCGGACATGCAAAATCACCTGCCGGCTACGCCAGAACCACTTGGCGAACACTCCGGAATCACCTGCCGGGCATGCCGGAACCACCTCTCAGACATGCCAGAACCACGTGCCAATGACCCCGGAAGCACCTGCCGAGCACGCCGGAACCACCTGCTCGACTCGCCAGAACCACCTGCCGGACACGCCAAAATCACCTGCCGGCTACGCCACAACCACTCGGCAGACACTCCGGTATCAGCTGCCGGGCATGCCGGAACCACCTCTCAGAGGTGCTGGAACCACATGCCGGAGAGACTGGAAGCAACTGCCGAACTCGCCGGAAACACCTGCTGGACATGCCGGAACCACCTGCCTGACAGTCCAAAATCATATGCCGGCTATGCCAAAACCAGTTGGTGGACACTCCAGAATCACCTGGAGGGCATGCCGGAACCACGTCATGGACAGACTGCAAACACCTGCCGGACACGCCGGAACCACCTTCTCGACTCGCCAGAACCACCTGCCGACACGCCAAAATCACCTGCCGGCTACGCCACAACCAGTTGTTGAACACTTCGGAATCACCTGCCGCGCTTGCCGGAACCACCTGCCGGTCACGCCAAAATCACCTGCCGGCTACGCCAGAACCACTCGGCAGAGACTCCGGATCCACCTCCAGGACAGACCGGAATCACCTGCCGGACACGCTGGAACCACCTGCTCGACTCGCCAGAACCACCTGCCGGACACGCCAAAATCACCTGCCGGCTACGCCAGAACCACTCAGCAGAGACTCCGGAACCACCTCCAGGACAGACCGGAATCACCTGCCGGACACGCCGGGACCACCTGCTTGACTCGCCAGAACCACCTGCCGCACACGCCAAAATCACCAGCCGGCTACTCCACAACCACTTGTCGGACACTCCAGAATCACCTGCCGGGCATGTTGGAGCCACCTCTCAGAGGTGCCACAACAACATGCTGGAGACTGCGGAAGCACCTGCTGAGAAGGCCGGAAGTTCCTGATCCACTCCAAAGAACCACCTGCTGGACACGCCAAAATCACCTCCCGGCTACACCACAACTCGTTGGTGAACACTTCGGAATCAACTGCCGGGCTTGCTGGAAGCACCTGCCAGTCACGCCAATATCACCTGCCAGCTACGCCAGAACCGCTTGGCGGACACTCCGGAAACACCTGTCGGGCCTGCCAGAACCACATCTCAGACGTGCCAGAACCATGTGCCCGAGATGCCTGAACCACACCCCGAACAGACTGAAACCACCTGCCAGACCCGCCTGAACCACCTGCCGAGCACACTGGAACCACCTGCTCGACTCGCCGGAACCACCTACCTGACACGCAAAAACCACCGGCCGGGTATGCCAGAACCACTTGGTGGTCACTCCGGAATCATCTGCCAGACATGCCAGAAGCAGCGCTCAGACACACCAGAACAACCTGCCGGAGACGCCAGAAGCACCTGCTGAGCATGCCTGAGCCACCTGCTCGACTCGCAAGAAACACCTGCCAGACACGCCAAAATCACCTGCCTGCTACACCAGAAGCATTTGGCAGACAAGCCGGAATCACGTGAAGGGCATGCCGTCACAATCTCTCAGACGTGCCAGAACCTCGTGCCGGACACCCCAGAAAACCCTGCCGGACAGACCGGAACCACCTGCCGGACACGCCGGAACCACCGGCGCGACTCGCCGGAACCACCCCCGGACATGCAAAATCACCTGCCGGCTACGCCAGAAACACTTGCCGAACACACCGGAATCACCTGCCGGGCATGTCGGAAGCACCTCTCAGACATGTCAGAACCACGTGCCAAGGACACCGGAAGCACCTGCCGAGCACGCCGGAATGACCTGCTCGACTCGCCAGAACCACCTGCCGCACACGCCAAAATCACCTGCCAGGTATGCCAGAACCACTTTGTGGACACTCCGAAATCATCTGCCGGACATGCCAGAACCAGCTCTCAGACACCCCAGAACCACATGCCGGACACGCCGGAAGCACCTGCTGAGCATGCCTGAGCCACCTGCTCGACTCGCAAGAAACACCTGCCGGACACGCCAAAATCACCTGCCGAGTACACCAGAACCACTTGGCGGACACTCCGGAATCACAGGTCGGGCATGCCGGAACCACCTCTCAGACTTGCCAGAACCATGTTCCGGACACGCCGGTACCACCTGCCGAGTATGCCGGAACCACCTGATCCACTCCCGAGGACCACCTGCTGGACACGCCAAAATCACCTGCTGGCTACGCCAGAACCACTCGGCAGACACTCTGGAATAACCTGCCGGGCATGCCGGAACCACCTCTTAGACATGCCAGAAGGACGTGTCGGACACGCCGGAAACACCTACCGGACAGACCGGAACCACCTGCCAGACATCCCGGAACCACTTGCCGAGCACGCCGGAGCCGCCTGCTCGATAGGCCGGAACCACCTGCCAGACAGGCCAAAATCAACAGCTGGCTATGCTAGAACCACCTGGCGGACAGTCCAAAATCACCTGCCTGGCATGCAGGAACCACCTCTCAGACGTAACAGAACCACGTTCCGGACACGCTGGAACCACATCCTGGACAGACTGGAACCACCTGCCGAGCTCACCGGAACCACCTGCTCGACTGGCAGGACAATCGTGCCGGACACGCCAAAAGGAACTGCCGGCTACACCAGAACCACTTAACCGACACTCCAGAATCACCTGCCTGGCATGCCAGAACCACCTCTCAGACGTGCCAGAAGCACGTGCCGGACATGCCGGAACGACCTACGGGACAGACCGGAACCACCTGCCTGACATGCCGGAACCACCTGCCGAGCACGCCAGAGCCACCTGCTCCCCTTGCTGGAACCACCTGCCAGACAGGCCAAAATGAACAGCTGGCTATGCCAGAACCACCTGGGGGACATTACGGAATCACCTGCCAGCCATGGCGGAACCACCTCTCAGATGTACCAGAACCACGTGCCGGACAATCTGGAAACACGGACTGGACAGACTGGAACCAGCTGCCGGCCACGCCTGAACCACCTGCCGAGCACGACGGAACCACATGCCAGACACGCCAAAATCACCTGCGGGCTACTCCAGAACCACTTGGAGGACTCTCCGGGATGACCTGCTGGGCATGCTGGAACCACCTCTAAGACGTGCCAGAACCATGTGGCAGACAGTCCGGAATCACCTGTTGGGCATGTGGAACCACCTCAGAGACGTACCAGAACCACCTGCCGGACACGCCAAAATCAGCTGTCGGCTACGCCAGAACCACTTGGCGGACACTCCGGAATCACCTGCCGGGCATGCCAGCACAAACTCTCAGAAGTGCCAGAAGCACGTGCCGGACTGGCCGGCACCAACTCCCGGACAGACTGGAACCACAGGAAACACTCGCCGGAACCACCTGCTTGACTCACCGGTCCCACCTGCAGGACACACCAAAATCACCTGCCCGCTACAGCAGAACCACTTGGGGCACAAGCCGGAATCACGTGAAGGGCATGCCGGCACAACCTCACAGACGTGCCAGAACCTCCTGCCGGACACCTCAGAACCACCTGCCAGACACACTGCAACCACCTGCCGGACACGCGGGAACCACCGGCTCGACCCGCCGGAACCACTGCCAGACATGCAAAATCACCTGCCGGCTACACCAGAAGCACTTGGCAAACACTCCGGAAGCACCTGCCGGGCATGCCGGAACCACCTCTCAGACATGCCAGAACCAAGTGCCAATGACACCAGAAGCACCTGCCGAGCATGCCGGAACCACCTGCTCGACTCGCCAGAACCACCTGCCAGTCATGCAAAAATCACCTGCCGGCTTCGCCACAACCAGTTGGTGAACACTTCTCCATCACCTGCCGGGCTTGCTGGAACCACCTGCCGGTCATGTCAAAATCACCTGCCAACTACGCCAGAACCACTTGTCGACACTGCGGAAACACCTGTCGGGCCGGCCAGAACTACATCTCAGACGTGCCAGAACCTTGTGCGTGTGATGCCGGAACCACACCCCGAACAGACGGAAACCACCTGTCAGACCCGCCTGAACCACCTGCCGAGCACGCCGGAGCCACCTGTTCGACTCACCGGAAGCACCTGCCAGACAGGCCAGTATCAACAGCTGGCTATGCGAGAACCATCTGGCGGACAGTCCGGAATCACCTGCCGGGAATGCAGGAACCACCTCTCAGATGTAACGGAACCACGAGCCGGACACGCTGGAACCACGTCCTGGACAGACTGGAACCACCTGCCGAGCACTCCGGAACCACCTGCTCGACTCGCACGACCCACGTGCTGGACACGCCAAAATGAACTTTCGGCTACACCAGAACCACTTACCCGACACTCCAGAATCACCTGCCTGGCATGCCAGAACCACCTCTCAGACGTTCCAGAAGCACGTGCCGGACATGCCGGAACGACCTATCGGACAGAACGTAACCACCTGCCAGACACGCCGGAACCACCTGCTGAACACGCCACAGCCACCTGCTCGACTCGCCGGATCCACCGGCCGGACAGGCCAATATCAACTGCTGGCTATGCCAGAACCACCTGGGGGACAGTCCGGAATCACCTGCCAGCCATGGCGGAACCACCTCTCACACGTACAAGAACCACGTGCCGGACAATCTGGAAACACGTACTGGACAGACTGGAACCACCTGCCGGCCACGCCTGAACCACCTGCCTAGCACGACGGAACCACCTGCCGGAGACGCCAAAATCACCTGCGGGCTACTCCACAACCACTTGGAGGACTCTCCGTGATGACCTGCCGGGCATGCTGGAACCACCTCTCAGACGTACCAGAAGCACGTGGCGGACACCCCAGCACCACCTGCCGGACAGACCGCAACCACCTGCCGGACACGCCGGAACCACCGGCTCGACCCACCGGAACCACCGCCGGACATGCAAAATCACCTGCCGGCTACGCCAGAACCACTTGGCGAACACTGCGGAATCACCTGCCGGGCATGCCGGAACCACCTCTCAGACATGCCAGAACCACGTGCCAATGACCCCGGAAGCACCTGCCGAGCACGCCGGAACCACCTGCTCGACTCGCCAGAACCACCTGCCGGACACGCCAAAATCACCTGCCGGCTACGCCACAACCAGTCGGCAGACACTCCGTATCAGCTGCCGGGTTTGCCGGAACCACCTCTCAGAGGTGCCGGAACCACATGCCGGAGAGACTGGAAGCAACTGCCGAACTCACCGGAAACACCTGCTGGACATGCCGGAACCACCTGCCTGACAGTCCAAAATCATATGCCGGCTATGCCAAAACCACTTGGTGGACACTCCAGAATCACCTGGAGGGCATGCCGGAACCACGTCATGGACAGACTGCAAACACCTGCCGGACACGCCGGAACCACCTTCTCGACTCGCCAGAACCACCTGCCGGACACGCCAAAATCACCTGCCGGCTACGCCACAACCAGTTGGTGAACACTTCGGAATCACCTGCCGCGCTTGCCGGAACCACCTGCCGGTCACGCCAAAATCACCTGCCGGCTACGCCAGAACCACTCGGCAGAGACTCCAAAACCACCTCCAGGACAGACCGGAAACACCTGCCGGACACGCCGGAACCACCTGCTCGACTCGCCAGAACCACCTGCCGGACACGCCAAAATCACCTGCCGGCTACGCCAGAACCACTCGGCAGAGACTCCGGAACCACCTCCAGGACAGACCGGAATCACCTGCCGCACACGCCGGGACCACCTGCTTGACTCGCCAGAACCACCTGCCGCACACGCCAAAATCACCAGCCGGCTACTCCACAACCACTTGTCGGACACTCCAGAATCACCTGCCGGGCATGTTGCAACCACCTCTCAGAGGTGCCACAACAACATGCTGGAGACTGCGGAAGCACCTGCTGAGAAGGCCGGAAGTTCCTGATCCACTCCACAGAACCACCTGCTGGACACGCCAAAATCACCTGCCGGCTACGCCACAACCAGTTGGTGAACACTTCGGAATCAACTGCCGGGCTTGCTGGAAGCACCTGCCGGTCACGCCAATATCACCTGCCAGCTACGCCAGAACCGCTTGGCGGACACTCCGGAAACACCTGTCGGGCCTGCCAGAACCACATCTCAGACGTGCCAGAACCATGTGCCCGAGATGCCGGAACCACACCCCGAACAGACTGAAACCACCTGCCAGACCCGCCTGAACCACCTGCCGAGCACACTGGAACCACCTGCTCGACTCGCCGGAACCACCTACCTGACACGCAAAAACCACCGGCCGGGTATGCCAGAACCACTTGGTGGTCACTCCGGAATCATCTGCCAGACATGCCAGAAGCAGCTCTCACACACACCAGAACAACCTGCCGGAGACGCCAGAAGCACCTGCTGAGCATGCCTGAGCCACCTGATCGACTCGCAAGAAACACCTGCCAGACGTGCCAAAATCACCTGCCTGCTACACCAGAAGCACTTGGCAGACAAGCCGGAATCACGTGAAGGGCATGCCGTCACAATCTCTCAGACGTGCCAGAACCTCGTGCCGGACACCCCAGAACACCCTGCCGGACAGACCGGAAGAACCTGCCGGACACGCCGGAACCACCGGCGCGACTCGCCGGAACCACCCCCGGACATGCAAAATCACCTGCCGGCTACGCCAGAAACACTTGGCGGACACACCGGAATCACCTGCCGGGCATGTCAGAAGCACCTCTCAGACATGTCAGAACCACGTGCCAAGGACACCGGAAGCACCTGCCGAGCACGCCGGAACCACCTGCTCGACTCGCCAGAACCACCTGCCGCACACGCCAAAATCACCTGCCAGGTATGCCAGAACCACTTTGTGGACACTCCGAAATCATCTGCCGGACATGCCAGAACCAGCTCTCAGACACCCCAGAACCACATGCCGGACACGCCGGAAGCACCTGCTGAGCATGCCTGAGCCACCTGCTCGACTCGCAAGAAACACCTGCCGGACACGCCAAAATCACCTGCCGAGTACGCCAGAACCACTTGGTGGACACTCCGGAATCACAGGTCGGGCATGCCGGAACCACCTCTCAGACTTGCCAGAACCATGTTCCGGACACGCCGGTACCACCTGCCGAGTATGCCGGAACCACCTCATCCACTCCCGAGGACCACCTGCTGGACATGCCAAAATCACCTGCTGGCTACGCCAGAACCACTCGGCAGACACTCCGGAATAACCTGCCGGGCATGCTGGAACCACCTCTTAGACATGCCAGAAGGACGTGTCGGACACGCCGGAAACACCTACCGGACAGACCGGAACCACCTGCCAGACATCCCGGAACCACTTGCCGAGCACGCCGGAGCCGCCTGCTCGATAGGCCGGAACCACCTGCCAGACAGGCCAAAATCAACAGCTGGCTATGCTAGAACCACCTGGCGGACAGTCCAAAATCACCTGCCTGGCATGCAGGAACCACCTCTCAGACGTAACACAACCACGTTCCGGACACGCTGGAACCACATCCTGGACAGACTGGAACCACCTGCCGAGCTCACCGGAACCACCTGCTCGACTGGCAGGACAATCGTGCCGGACACGCCAAAAGGAACTGCCGGCTACACCAGAACCACTTAACCGACACTCCAGAATCACCTGCCTGGCATGCCAGAACCACCTCTCAGACGTGCCAGAAGCACGTGCCGGACATGCCGGAACGACCTACGGGACAGACCGGAACCACCTGCCTGACATGCCGGAACCACCTGCCGAGCACGCCAGAGCCACCTGCTCCCCTTGCTGGAACCACCTGCCAGACAGGCCAAAATGAACAGCTGGCTATGCCAGAACCACCTGGGGGACATTACGGAATCACCTGCCAGCCATGGCGGAACCACCTCTCAGATGTACCAGAACCACGTGCCGGACAATCTGGAAACACGGACTGGACAGACTGGAACCAGCTGCCGGCCACGCCTGAACCACCTGCCGAGCACGACGGAACCACCTGCCAGACACGCCAAAATCACCTGCGGGCTACTCCAGAACCACTTGGAGGACTCTCCGGGATGACCTGCCGGGCATGCTGGAACCACCTCTCAGACGCGCCAGAACCATGTGGCAGACAGTCCGGAATCACCTGTTGGGCATGTGGAACCACCTCAGAGACGTACCAGAACCACCTGCCGGACACGCCAAAATCACCTGTCGGCTACGCCAGAACCACTTGGCGGACACTCCGGAATCACCTGCCGGGCATGCCAGCACAACCTCTCAGAAGTGCCAGAAGCACGTGCCGGACTGGCCGGAACCAACTCCCGGACAGACTGGAACCACAGGAAACACTCGCCGGAACCACCTGCTTGACTCACCGGTCCCACCTGCAGGACACACCAAAATCACCTGCCCGCTACAGCAGAACCACTTGGGGCACAAGCCGGAATCACGTGAAGGGCATGCCGGCACAACCTCACAGACGTGTCACAACCTCCTGCCGGACACCTCAGAACCACCTGCCAGACACACTGCAACCACCTGCCGGACACGCGGGAACCACCGGCTCGACCCGCCGGAACCACTGCCAGACATGCAAAATCACCTGCCGGCTACACCAGAAGCACTTGGCAAACACTCCGGAAGCACCTGCCGGGCATGCCGGAACCACCTCTCAGACATGCCAGAACCAAGTGCCAATGACACCAGAAGCACCTGCCGAGCATGCCGGAACCACCTGCTCGACTCGCCAGAACCACCTGCCAGTCATGCAAAAATCACCTGCCGGCTTCGCCACAACCAGTTGGTGAACACTTCTCCATCACCTGCCGGGCTTGCTGGAACCACCTGCCGGTCATGTCAAAATCACCTGCCAACTACGCCAGAACCACTTGTCGACACTGCGGAAACACCTGTCGGGCCGGCCAGAACTACATCTCAGACGTGCCAGAACCTTGTGCGTGTGATGCCGGAACCACACCCCGAACAGACGGAAACCACCTGTCAGACCCGCCTGAACCACCTGCCGAGCACGCCGGAGCCACCTGTTCGACTCACCGGAAGCACCTGCCAGACAGGCCAGTATCAACAGCTGGCTATGCGAGAACCATCTGGCGGACAGTCCGGAATCACCTGCCGGGCATGCCGGAACCACCTCTCAGATGTAACGGAACCACGAGCCGGACACGCTGGAACCACGTCCTGGACAGACTGGAACCACCTGCCGAGCACTCCGGAACCACCTGCTCGACTCGCACGACCCACGTGCTGGACACGCCAAAATGAACTTTTGGCTACACCAGAACCACTTACCCGACACTCCAGAATCACCTGCCTGGCATGCCAGAACCACCTCCCACACGCTCCAGAAGCACGTGCCGGACATGACGGAACGACCTATCGGACAGAACGGAACCACCTGCCAGACACGCCGGAACCACCTGCTGAACACGCCACAGCCACCTGCTCGACTCGCCGGATCCACCGGCCGGACAGGCCAATATCAACTGCTGGCTATGCCAGAACCACCTGGGGGACAGTCCGGAATCATCTGCCAGCCATGGCGAAACCACCTCTCAGACGTACAAGAACCACGTGCCGGACAAGCTGGAAACACTTACTGGACAGACTGGAACCACCTGCCGGCCACGCCTGAACCACATGCCGAGCACGATGGAACCACCTGCCGGACACGCCAAAATCACCTGCGGGGTACACCAGAACCACTTGGAGAACTCTCCGGGATGACCTGCCGGGCATGCTGGAACCACCTCTCAGACGTACCAGAAGCACGTGGCGGACACCCCAGCACCACCTGCCGGACAGACCGCAACCACCTGCCGGACACCCGGAACCACCGGCTCGACCCGCCGGAACCACCGCCGGACATGCAAAATCACCTGCCGGCTACGCCAGAACCACTTGGCGAACACTGCGGAATCACCTGCCGGGCATGCCGGAACCACCTCTCAGACATGCCAGAACCACGTGCCAATGACCCCGGAAGCACCTGCCGAGCACGCCGGAACCACCTGCTCGACTCGCCAGAACCACCTGCCGGACACGCCAAAATCACCTGCCGGCTACGCCACAACCACTCGGCAGACACTCCGGTATCAGCTGCCGGGCATGCCGGAACCACCTCTCAGAGGTGCCGGAACCACATGCCGGAGAGACTGGAAGCAACTGCCGAACTCGCCGGAAACACCTGCTGGACATGCCGGAACCACCTGCCTGACAGTCCAAAATCATATGCCGGCTATGCCAAAACCAGTTGGTGGACACTCCAGAATCACCTGGAGGGCATGCCGGAACCACGTCATGGACAGACTGCAAACACCTGCCGGACACGCCGGAACCACTCGGCAGAGACTCCGGAACCACCTCCAGGACAGACCGGAATCACCTGCCGGACACGCCGGGACCACCTGCTTGACTCGCCAGAACCACCTGCCGCACACGCCAAAATCACCAGCCGGCTACTCCACAACCACTTGTCGGACACTCCAGAATCACCTGCCGGGCATGTTGGAGCCACCGCTCAGAGGTGCCACAACAACATGCTGGAGACTTCGGATGCACCTGCTGAGAAGGCCGGAAGTTCCTGATCCACTCCACAGAACCACCTGCTGGACACGCCAAAATCACCTGCCGGCTACGCCACAACCAGTTGGTGAACACTTCGGAATCAACTGCCGGGCTTGCTGGAAGCACCTGCCGGTCACGCCAATATCACCTGCCAGCTACGCCAGAACCGCTTGGCGGACACTCCGGAAACACCTGTCGGGCCTGCCAGAACCACATCTCAGACGTGCCAGAACCATGTGCCCGAGATGCCGGAACCACACCCCGAACAGACTGAAACCACCTGCCAGACCCGCCTGAACCACCTGCCGAGCACACTGGAACCACCTGCTCGACTCGCCGGAACCACCTACCTGACACGCAAAAACCACCGGCCGGGTATGCCAGAACCACTTGGTGGTCACTCCGGAATCATCTGCCAGACATGCCAGAAGCAGCTCTCAGACACACCAGAACAACCTGCCGGAGACGCCAGAAGCACCTGCTGAGCATGCCTGAGCCACCTGCTCGACTCGCAAGAAACACCTGCCAGACACGCCAAAATCACCTGCCTGCTCCACCAGAAGCACTTGGCAGACAAGCCGGAATCACGTGAAGGGCATGCGGTCACAATCTCTCAGACGTGCCAGAACCTCGTGCCGGACACCCCAGAGCACCCTGCCGGACAGACCGGAACCACCTGCCGGACACGCCGGAACCACCGGCGCGACTCGCCGGAACCACCCCCGGACATGCAAAATCACCTGCCGGCTACGCCAGAAACACTTGGCGGACACACCGGAATCACCTGCCGGGCATGTCGGAAGCACCTCTCAGACATGTCAGAACCACGTGCCAAGGACACCGGAAGCACCTGCCGAGCACGCAGGAACCACCTGCTCGACTCGCCAGAACCACCTGCCGCACACGCCAAAATCACCTGCCAGGTATGCCAGAACCACTTTGTGGACACTCCGAAATCATCTGCCGGACATGCCAGAACCAGCTCTCAGACACACCAGAACCACATGCCGGACACGCCGGAAGCACCTGCTGAGCATGCCTGAGCCACCTGCTCGACTCGCAAGAAACACCTGCCGGACACGCCAAAATCACCTGCCGAGTACGCCAGAACCACTTGGCGGACACTCCGGAATCACAGGTCGGGCATGCCGGAACCACCTCTCAGACTTGCCAGAACCATGTTCCGGACACGCCGGTACCACCTGCCGAGTATGCCGGAACCACCTCATCCACTCCCGAGGACCACCTGCTGGACATGCCAAAATCACCTGCTGGCTACGCCAGAACCACTCGGCAGACACTCCGGAATAACCTGCCGGGCATGCCGGAACCACCTCTTAGACATGCCAGAAGGACGTGTCGGACACGCCGGAAACACCTACCGGACAGACCGGAACCACCTGCCAGACATCCCGGAACCACTTGCCGCGCACGCAGGAGCCGCCTGCTCGATAGGCCGGAACCACCTGCCAGACAGGCCAAAATCAACAGCTGGCTATGCTAGAACCACCTGGCGGACAGTCCAAAATCACCTGCCTGGCATGCAGGAACCACCTCTCAGACGTAACAGAACCACGTTCCGGACACGCTGGAACCACATCCTGGAAAGACTGGAACCAACTGCCGAGCTCGCCGGAACCACCTGCTCAACTGGCAGGACAATCGTGCCGGACACGCCAAAAGGAAATGCCGGCTACACCAGAACCACTTAACCGACACTCCAGAATCACCTGCCTGGCATGCCAGAACCACCTCTCAGACGTGCCAGAAGCACGTGCCGGACATGCCGGAACGACCTATCGGACAGAACGGAACCACCTGCCAGACACGCCGGAACCACCTGCTGAACACGCCACAGCCACCTGCTCGACTTGAAGGATCCACCGGCCGGAAAGGCCAATATCAACTGCTGGCTATGCCAGAACCACCTGGGGGACAGTCCGGAATCACCTGTCAGCCATGGCGGAACCACCTCTCAGACGTACAAGAACCACGTGCCGGACAAGCTGGAAACACTTACTGGACAGACTGGAACCACCTGCCGGCCACGCCTGAACCACCTGCCGAGCACGATGGAACCACCTGCCGGACACGCCAAAATCACATGCGGGCTACACCAGAACCACTTGGAGAACTCTCCGGGATGACCTGCCGGGCATGCTGGAACCACCTCTCAGACGTACCAGAGGCACGTTGCGGACACCCCAGCACCACCTGCCGGACAGACCGCAACCCCCTGCCGGACAGGCCGGAACCACCGGCTCGACCCGCCGGAACCACCGCCGGACATGCAAAATCACCTGCCGGCTACGCCAGAACCACTTGGCGAACACTCCGGAATCACCTGCCGGGCATGCCGGAACCACCTCTCAGACATGCCAAAATCACGTGCCAATGACCCCGGAAGCACCTGCCGAGCACGCCGGAACCACCTTCTCGACTCGCCAGAACCACCTGCCGGACACGCCAAAATCACCTGCCGGCTACGCCACAACCAGTTGGTGAACACTTCGGAATCACCTGCCGCGCTTGCCAGAACCACCTGCCGGTCACGCCAAAATCACATGCCGGCTACCCCAGAACCACTCGGCAGAGACTCCGGAACCACCTCCAGGACAGACCGGAATCACCTGCCGCACACGCCGGAACCACCTGCTCGACTCGCCAGAACCACCTGCCGGACACGCCAAAATCACCTGCCGGCTACGCCAGAACCACTCGGCAGAGACTCCGGAACCACCTCCAGGACAGACCGGAATCACCTGCCGGAAACGCCGGGACCACCTGCTTGACTCGCCAGAACCACCTGCCGGACACGCCAAAATCACCAGCCGGCTACTCCACAACCACTTGTCGGACACTCCAGAATCACCTGCCGGGCATGTTGGAACCACCTCTCAGAGGTGCCACAACAACATGCTGGAGACTGCGGAAGCACCTGCTGAGAAGGCCGGAAGTTCCTGATCCACTCCACAGAACCACCTGCTGGACACGCCAAAATCACCTGCCGGCTACGCCACAACCAGTTGGTGAACACTTCGGAATCAACTGCCGGGCTTGCTTGAAGCACCTGCCGGTCACGCCAATATCACCTGCCAGCTACGCCAGAACCGCTTGGCGGACACTCCGGAAACACCTGTCGGGCCTGCCAGAACCACATCTCAGACGTGCCAGAACCATGTGCCCGAGATGCCGGAACCACACCCCGAACAGACTGAAACCACCTGCCAGACCCGCGTGAACCACCTGCCGAGCACACTGGAACCACCTGCTCGACTCGCCGGAACCACCTACCTGACACGCAAAAACCACAGGCCGGGTATGCCAGAACCACTTGGTGGTCACTCCGGAATCATCTGCCAGACATGCCAGAAGCAGCTCTCAGACACACCAGAACAACCTGCTGGAGACGCCAGAAGCACCTGCTGAGCATGCCTGAGCCACCTGCTCGACTCGCAAGAAACACCTGCCAGACACGCCAAAATCACCTGCCTGCTACACCAGAAGCACTTGGCAGACAAGCCGGAATCACGTGAAGGGCATGCCGTCACAATCTCTCAGACGTGCCAGAACCTCGTGCCGGACACCCCAGAACACCCTGCCGGACAGACCGGAACCACCTGCCGGACACGCCGGAACCACCGGCGCGACTCGCCGGAACCACCCCAGGACATGCAAAATCACCTGCCGGCTACGCCAGAAACACTTGGCGGACACACCGGAATCACCTGCCGGGCATGTCGGAAGCACCTCTCAGACATGTCAGAACCACGTGCCAAGGACACCGGAAGCACCTGCCGAGCACGCCGGAACCACCTGCTCGACTCGCCAGAACCACCTGCCGCACACGCCAAAATCACCTGCCAGGTATGCCAGAACCACTTTGAGGACACTCCGAAATCATCAGCCGGACATGCCAGAACCAGCTCTCAGACACCCCAGAACCACATGCCGGACACGCCGGAAGCACCTGCTGAGCATGCCTGAGCCACCTGCTCGACTCGCAAGAAACACCTGCCGGACACGCCAAAATCACCTGCCGAGTACGCCAGAACCACTTGGCGGACACTCCGGAATCACAGGTCGGGCATGCCGGAACCACCTCTCAGACTTGCCAGAACCATGTTCCGGATACGCCGGTACCACCTGCCGAGTATGCCGGAACCACCTCATCCACTCCCGAGGACCACCTGCTGGACATGCCAAAATCACCTGCTGGCTACGCCAGAACCACTCGGCAGACACTCCGGAATAACCTGCCGGGCATGCCGGAACCACCTCTTAGACATGCCAGAAGGACGTGTCGGACACGCCGGAAACACCTACCGGACAGACCGGAACCACCTGCCAGACATCCCGGAACCACTTGCCGAGCACGCAGGAGCCGCCTGCTCGATAGGCCGGAACCACCTGCCAGACAGGCCAAAATCAACAGCTGGCTATGCTAGAACCACCTGGCGGACAGTCCAAAATCACCTGCCTGGCATGAAGGAACCACCTCTCAGACGTAACAGAACCACGTTCCGGAAACGCTGGAACCACATCCTGGACAGACTGGAACCAACTGCCGAGCTCGCCGGAACCACCTGCTCAACTGGCAGGACAATCGTGCCGGACACGCCAAAAGGAACTGCCGGCTACACCAGAACCACTTAACCGACACTCCAGAATCACCTGCCTGGCATGACAGAACCACCTCTCAGACGTGCCAGAAGCACGTGCCGGACATGACGGAACGACCTATCGGACAGAACGGAACCACCTGCCAGACACGCCGGAAAGACCTGCTGAACACGCCACAGCCACCTGCTCGACTCGCCGGATCCACCGGCCGGACAGGCCAATATCAACTGCTGGCTATGCCAGAACCACCTGGGGGACAGTCCGGAATCACCTGCCAGCCATGGCGGAACCACCTCTCAGACGTACAAGAACCACGTGCCGGACAAGCTGGAAACACTTACTGGACAGACTGGAACCACCTGCCGGCCACGCCTGAACCACCTGCCGAGCACGATGGAACCACCTGCCGGACACGCCAAAATCACATGCGGGCTACACCAGAACCACTTGGAGAACTCTCCGGGATGACCTGCCGGGCATGCTGGAACCACCTCTCAGACGCGCCAGAACCATGTGGCAGAGAGTCCGGAATCACCTGTTGGGCATGTGGAACCACCTTTGAGACGTACCAGAACCACCTGCCGGACACGCCAAAATCACCTGCCGGCTACGCCAGAACCACTTGGCGGACACTCCGGAATCACCTGCCGGGCATGCCAGCACAACCTCTCAGAAGTGCCAGAAGCACGTGCCGGACAGGCCGGAACCATCTCCCGGACAGACTGGAACCACAGGAAACACTCGCCGGAACCACCTGCTTGACTCACCGGTCCCACCTGCAGGACACACCAAAATCACCTGCCCGCTACACCAGAACCACTTGGGGCACAAGCCGGAATCACGTGAAGGGCATGCCGGCACAACCTCACAGACGTGCCAGAACCTCCTGCCGGGCACCTCAGAACCACCTGCCAGACAGACTGCAACCACCTGCCGGACACGCGGGAACCACCGGCTCGACCCACCGGAACCACTGCCAGACATGCAAAATCACCTGCCGGCTACACCAGAACCACTTGGCAAACACTCCGGAATCACCTGCCGGGCATGCCGGAACCACCTCTCAGATGCAACGGAACCACGAGTCGGACACGCTGGAACCACGTCCTGGACAGACTGGAACCATCTGCCGAGCACTCCACAACCACCTGCTCGACTCGCACGACCCACGTGCTGGACACGCCAAAATGAACTTTCGGCTACACCAGAACCACTTACCCGACACTCCAGAATCACCTGCCTGGCATGCCAGAACCACCTCTCACACGTTCCAGAAGCACGTGCCGGACATGCCGGAACGACCTATCGGACAGAACGGAACCACCTGCCAGACACGCCGGAACCACCTGCTGAACACGCCACAGCCACCTGCTCGACTCGCCGGATCCACCGTCCGGACAGGCCAATATCAACTGCTGGCTATGCCAGAACCACCTGGGGGACAGTCCGGAATCACCTGCCAGCCATGGCGAAACCACCTCTCAGACGTACAAGAACCACGTGCCGGACAATCTGGAAACACGTACTGGACAGACTGGAACCACCTGCCGGCCACGCCTGAACCACCTGCCGAGCACGACGGAACTACCTGCCGGACACGCCAAAATCACCTGCGGGCTACTCCACAACCACTCGGAGGACTCTCTGGGATGACCTGCCGGGCATGCTGGAACCACCTCTCAGACGTGCCAGAACCATGTGGCAGAGAGTCCGGAATCACCTGTTGGGCATGTGGAACCACCTCTGAGACGTACCAGAACCACCTGCCGGACACGCCAAAATCACCTGCCGGCTACGCCAGAACCACTTGGCGGACACTCCGGAATCACCTGCCGGGCATGCCAGCACAACCTCTCAGAAGTGCCAGAAGCACGTGCCGGACAGGCCGGAACCATCTCCCGGACAGACTGGAACCACAGGAAACACTCGCCGGAACCACCTGCTTGACTCACCGGTCCCACCTGCAGGACACACCAAAATCACCTGCCCGCTACACCAGAACCACTTGGGGCACAAGCCGGAATCACGTGAAGGGCATGCCGGCACAACCTCACAGACGTGCCAGAACCTCCTGCCGGACACCTCAGAACCACCTGCCAGACAGACTGCAACCACCTGCCGGACACGCGGGAACCACCGGCTCGACCCGCCGGAACCACTGCCAGACATGCAAAATCACCTGCCGGCTACACCAGAACCACTTGGCAAACACTCCGGAATCATCTGCCAGACACGCCAGAAGCAGCTCTCAGACACACCAGAACAACCTGCCGGAGACGCCAGAAGCACCTGCTGAGCATGCCTGAGCCACCTGCTCGACTCGCAAGAAACACCTGCCAGACGTGCCAAAATCACCTGCCTGCTCCACCAGAAGCACTTGGCAGACAAGCCGGAATCACGTGAAGGGCATGCCGTCACAATCTCTCAGACGTGCCAGAACCTCGTGCCGGACACCCCAGAACACCCTGCCGGACAGACCGGAACCACCTGCCGGACACGCCGGAACCACCGGCGCGACTCGCCGGAACCACCCCCGGACATGCAAAATCACCTGCCGGCTATGCCAGAAACACTTGGCGAACACACCGGAATCACCTGCCGGGCATGTCGGAAGCACCTCTCAGACATGTCAGAACCACGTGCCAAGGACACCGGAAGCACCTGCCGAGCACGCCGGAACCACCTGCTCGACTCGCCAGAACCACCTGCCGCACACGCCAAAATCACCTGCCGAGTACGCCAGAACCACTTGGCGGACACTCCGGAATCACAGGTCGGGCATGCCGGAACCACCTCTCAGACTTGCCAGAACCATGTTCCGGACACGCCGGTACCACCTGCAGAGTATGCCGGAACCACCTCATCCACTCCCGAGGACCACCTGCTGGACATGCCAAAATCACCTGCTGGCTACGCCAGAACCACTCGGCAGACACTCCGGAATAACCTGCCGGGCATGCCGGAACCACCTCTTAGACATGCCAGAAGGACGTGTCGGACACGCCGGAAACACCTACCGGACAGACCGGAACCACCTGCCAGACATCCCGGAACCACTTGCCGAGCACGCAGGAGCCGCCTGCTCGATAGGCCGGAACCACCTGCCAGACAGGCCAAAATCAACAGCTGGCTATGCTAGAACCACGTGGCGGACAGTCCAAAATCACCTGCCTGGCATGCAGGAACCACCTCTCAGACGTAACAGAACCACGTTCCGGACACGCTGGAACCACATCCTGGACAGACTGGAACCACCTGCCGAGCTCACCGGAACCACCTGCTCGACTGGCAGGACAATCGTGCCGGACACGCCAAAAGGAACTGCCGGCTACACCAGAGCCACTTAACCGACACTCCAGAATCACCTGCCTGGCATGCCAGAACCACCTCTCAGACGTGCCAGAAGCACGTGCCGGACATGCCGGAACGACCTACGGGACAGACCGGAACCACCTGCCTGACATGCCGGAACCACCTGCCGAGCACGCCAGAGCCACCTGCTCCCCTTGCCGGAACCACCTGCCAGACAGGCCAAAATCAACAGCTGTCTGTGCGAGAACCACCTGGGGGACAGTCCGGAATCACCTGCCAGCCATGGCGGAACCACCTCTCAGACGTACCAGAACCACGTGCCGGACAATCTGGAAACACGTACTGGACAGACTGGAACCACCTGCCGGCCACGCCTGAACCACCTGCCGAGCAAGACGGAACCACCTGCCGGACACGCCAAAATCACCTGCGGGCTACTCCACAACCAGTCGGAGGACTCTCTGGGATGATCTGCCGGGCATGCTGGAACCACCTCTCAGACGCGCCAGAACCATGTGGCAGAGAGTCCGGAATCACCAGTTGGGCATGTGGAACCACCTCTGAGACGTACCAGAACCACCTGCCGGACACGCCAAAATCACCTGCCGGCTACGCCAGAACCACTTGGCGGACACTCCGGAATCACCTGCCGGGCATGCCAGCACAACCTCTCAGAAGTGCCAGAAGCACGTGCCGGACAGGCCGGAACCATCTCCCGGACAGACTGGAACCACAGGAAACACTCGCCGGAACCACCTGCTTGACTCACCGGTCCCACCTGCAGGACACACCAAAATCACCTGCCCGCTACACCAGAACCACTTGGGGCACAAGCCGGAATCACGTGAAGGGCATGCCGGCACAACCTCACAGACGTGCCAGAACCTCCTGCCGGACACCTCAGAACCACCTGCCAGACACACTGCAACCAACTGCCGGACACGCGGGAACCACCGGCTCGACCCGCCGGAACCACTGCCACACATGCAAAATCACCTGCCGGCTACACCAGAACCACTTGGCAAACACTCCGGAATCACCTGCCGGGCATGCCGGAACCACCTCTCAGATACAAAGGAACCATGAGCCGGACACGCTGGAACCATGTCCTGGACAGACTGGAACCACCTGCCGAGCACTCCACAACCACCTGCTCGACTCGCACGACCCACGTGCTGGACACGCCAAAATGAACTTTCGGCTACACCAGAACCACTTACCCGACACTCCAGAATCACCTGCCTGGCATGCCATAACCACCTCTCACACGTTCCAGAAGCACGTGCCGGACATGCCGGAACGACCTATCGGACAGAACGGAACCACCTGCCAGACACGCCGGAACCACCTGCTGAAGACGCCACAGTCACCTGCTCGACTCGCCGGATCCACCGTCCGGAGAGGCCAATATCAACTGCTGGCTATGCCAGAACCACCTGGGGGACAGTCCGGAATCACCTGCCAGCCATGGCGGAACCACCTCTCAGACGTACAAGAACCACGTGCCAGACAAGCTGGAAACACTTACTGGACAGACTGGAACCACCTGCCGGCCACGCCTGAACCACCTGCCGAGCACGATGGAACCACCTGCCGGACACGCCAAAATCACCTGCGGGGTACACCAGAACCACTTGGAGAACTCTCCGGGATGACCTGCCGGGCATGCTGGAACCACCTCTCAGACGTACCAGAAGCACGTGGCGGACACCCCAGCACCACCTGCCGGGCAGACCGCAACCACCTGCCGGACACGCCGGAACCACCGGCTCGACCCGCCGGAACCACCGCCGGACATGAAAAATCACCTGCCGGCTACGCCAGAACCACTTGGCCAACACTGCGCAAACACCTGCCGGGCATGCCGGAACCACCTCTCAGACATGCCAGAACCACGTGCCAATGACCCCGGAAGCACCTGCCGAGCACGCCGGAACCACCTGCTCGACTCGCCAGAACCACCTGCCGGACACGCCAAAATCACCTGCCGGCTACGCCACAACCACTCGGCAGACACTCCGGTATCAGCTGCCGGGCATGCCGGAACCACCTCTCAGAGGTGCCGGAACCACATGCCGGAGAGACTGGAAGCAACTGCCGAACTCGCCGGAAACACCTGCTGGACATGCCGGAACCACCTGCCTGACAGTCCAAAATCATATGCCGGCTATGCCAAAACCACTTGGTGGACACTCCAGAATCACCTGGAGGGCATGCCGGAACCACGTCATGGACAGACTGCAAACACCTGCCGGACACGGCAGAACCACCTTCTCGACTCGCCAGAACCACCAGCCGGACACGCCAAAATCACCTGCCGGCTACGCCACAACCAGTTGGTGAACACTTCGGAATCAACTGCCGGGCTTGCTGGAAGCACCTGCCGGTCACGCCAATATCACCTGCCAGCTACGCCAGAACCGCTTGGCGGACACTCCGGAAACACCTGTCGGGCCTGCCAGAACCACATCTCAGACGTGCCAGAACCATGTGCCCGAGATGCCGGAACCACACCCCGAACAGACTGAAACCACCTGCCAGACCCGCGTGAACCACCTGCCGAGCACACTGGAACCACCTGCTCGACTCGCCGGAACCACCTACCTGACACGCAAAAACCACAGGCCGGGTATGCCAGAACCACTTGGTGGTCACTCCGGAATCATCTGCCAGACACGCCAGAAGCAGCTCTCAGACACACCAGAACAACCTGCCGGAGACGCCAGAAGCACCTGCTGAGCATGCCTGAGCCACCTGCTCGACTCGCAAGAAACACCTGCCAGACGTGCCAAAATCACCTGCCTGCTACACCAGAAGCACTTGGCAGACAAGCCGGAATCACGTGAAGGGCATGCCGTCACAATCTCTCAGACGTGCCAGAACCTCGTGCCGGACACCCCAGAACACCCTGCCGGACAGACCGGAACGACCTGCCGGACACGCCGGAACCACCGGCGCGACTCGGCGGAACCACCACCGGACATGCAAAATCACCTGCCGGCTACGCCAGAAACACTTGGCGGACACACCGGAATCACCTGCCGGGCATGTCGGAAGCACCTCTCAGACATGTCAGAACCACGTGCCAAGGACACCGGAAGCACCTGCCGAGCACGCCGGAACCACCTGCTCGACTCGCCAGAACCACCTGCCGCACACGCCAAAATCACCTGCCAGGTATGCCAGAACCACTTTGTGGACACTCCGAAATCATCTGCCCGACATGCCAGAACCAGCTCTCAGACACACCAGAACCACATGCTGGACACGCCGGAAGCACCTGCTGAGCATGCCTGAGCCACCTGCTCGACTCGCAAGAAACACCTGCCGGACACGCCAAAATCACCTGCCGAGTACGCCAGAACCACTTGGCGGACACTCCGGAATCACAGGTCGGGCATGCCGGAACCACCTCTCAGACTTGCCAGAACCATGTTCCGGACACGCCGGTACCACCTGCCGAGTATGCCGGAACCACCTCATCCACTCCCGAGGACCACCTGCTGGACATGCCAAAATCACCTGCTGGCTACGCCAGAACCACTCGGCAGACACTCCGGAATAACCTGCCGGGCATGCCGGAACCACCTCTTAGACATGCCAGAAGGACGTGTCGGACACGCCGGAAACACCTACCGGACAGACCGGAACCACCTGCCAGACATCCCGGAACCACTTGCCGAGCACGCAGGAGCCGCCTGCTCGATAGGCCGGAACCACCTGCCAGACAGGCCAAAATCAACAGCTGGCTATGCTAGAACCACCTGGCGGACAGTCCAAAATCACCTGCCTGGCATGCAGGAACCACCTCTCAGACGTAACAGAACCACGTTCCGGAAACGCTGGAACCACATCCTGGACAGACAGGAACCAACTGCCGAGCTCGCCGGAACCACCTGCTCAACTGGCAGGACAATCGTGCCGGACACGCCAAAAGGAACTGCCGGCTACACCAGAACCACTTAACCGACACTCCAGAATCACCTGCCTGGCATGACAGAACCACCTCTCAGACGTGCCAGAAGCACGTGCCGGACATGCCGGAACGACCTATCGGACAGAACGGAACCACCTGCCAGACACGCCGGAAAGACCTGCTGAACACGCCACAGCCACCTGCTCGACTCGCCGGATCCACCGGCCGGACAGGCCAATATCAACTGCTGGCTATGCCAGAACCACCTGGGGGACAGTCCGGAATCACCTGCCAGCCATGGCGGAACCACCTCTCAGACGTACAAGAACCACGTGCCGGACAAGCTGGAAACACTTACTGGACAGACTGGAACCACCTGCCGGCCACGCCTGAACCACCTGCCGAGCACGATGGAACCACCTGCCTGACACGCCAAAATCACATGCGGGCTACACAAGAACCAATTGGAGAACTCTCCGGGATGACCTGCCGGGCATGCTGGAACCACCTCTCAGACGTACCAGAGGCACGTTGCGGACACCCCAGCACCACCTGCCGGACAGACCGCAACCCCCTGCCGGACAGGCCGGAACCACCGGCTCGACACGCCGGAACCACCGCCGGACATGCAAAATCACCTGTCGGCTACGCCAGAACCACTTGGCGAACACTCCGGAATCACCTGCCGGGCATGCCGGAACCACCTCTCAGACATGCCAAAATCATGTGCCAATGACCCCGGAAGCACCTGCCGAGCACGCCGGAACCACCTTCTCGACTCGCCAGAACCACCTGCCGGACACGCCAAAATCACCTGCCGGCTACGCCACAACCAGTGGGTGAACACTTCGGAATCACCTGCCGCGCTTGCCGGAACCACCTGCCGGTCACGCCAAAATCACCTGCCGGCTACCCCAGAACCACTCGGCAGAGACTCCGGAACCACCTCCAGGACAGACCGGAATCACCTGCCGGACACGCCGGGACCACCTGCTTGACTCGCCAGAACCACCAGCCGGACACGCCAAAATCACCTGCCGGCTACGCCAGAACCTCTCGGCAGAGACTCCGGAACCACCTCCAGGACAGACCGGAATCACCTGCCGGACACGCCGGGACCACCTGCTTGACTCGCCAGAACCACCTGCCGCACACGCCAAAATCACCAGCCGGCTACTCCACAACCACTTGTTGGACACTCCAGAATCACCTGCCGGGCATGTTGGAACCACCTCTCAGAGGTGCCACAACAACATGCTGGAGACTGCGGAAGCACCTTCTGAGAAGGCCGGAAGTTCCTGATCCACTCCACAGAACCACCTGCTGGACATGCCAAAATCACCTGCCGGCTACGCCACAACCAGTTGGTGAACACTTCGGAATCAACTGCCGGGCTTGCTGGAAGCACCTGCCGGTCACGCCAATATCACCTGCCAGCTACGCCAGAACCGCTTGGCGGACACTCCGGAAACACCTGTCGGGCCTGCCAGAACCACATCTCAGACGTGCCAGAACCATGTGCCCGAGATGCCGGAACCACACCCCGAACAGACTGAAACCACCTGCCAGACCCGCCTGAACCACCTGCCGAGCACACTGGAACCACCTGCTCGACTCGCCGGAACCACCTACCTGACACGCAAAAACCACAGGCCGGGTATGCCAGAACCACTTGGTGGTCACTCCGGAATCATCTGCCAGACATGCCAGAAGCAGCTCTCAGACACACCAGAACAACCTGCTGGAGACGCCAGAAGCACCTGCTGAGCATGCCTGAGCCACCTGCTCGACTCGCAAGAAACACCTGCCAGACACGCCAAAATCACCTGCCTGCTACACCAGAAGCACTTGGCAGACAAGCCGGAATCACGTGAAGGGCATGCCGTCACAATCTCTCAGACGTGCCAGAACCTCGTGCCGGACACCCCAGAACACCCTGCCGGACAGACCGGAACCACCTGCCGGACACGCCGGAACCACCGGCGCGACTCGCCGGAACCACCCCAGGACATGCAAAATCACCTGCCGGCTACGCCAGAAACACTTGGCGGACACACCGGAATCACCTGCCGGGCATGTCGGAAGCACCTCTCAGACATGTCAGAACCACGTGCCAAGGACACCGGAAGCACCTGCCGAGCACGCCGGAACCACCTGCTCGACTCGCCAGAACCACCTGCCGCACACGCCAAAATCACCTGCCAGGTATGCCAGAACCACTTTGTGGACACTCCGAAATCATCAGCCGGACATGCCAGAACCAGCTCTCAGACACCCCAGAACCACATGCCGGACACGCCGGAAGCACCTGCTGAGCATGCCTGAGCCACCTGCTCGACTCGCAAGAAACACCTGCCGGACACGCCAAAATCACCTGCCGAGTACGCCAGAACCACTTGGCGGACACTCCGGAATCACAGGTCGGGCATGCCGGAACCACCTCTCAGACTTGCCAGAACCATGTTCCGGATACGCCGGTACCACCTGCCGAGTATGCCGGAACCACCTGATCCACTCCCGAGGACCACCTGCTGGACATGCCAAAATCACCTGCTGGCTACGCCAGAACCACTCGGCAGACACTCCGGAATAACCTGCCGGGCATGCCGGAACCACCTCTTAGACATGCCAGAAGGACGTGTCGGACACGCCGGAAACACCTACCGGACAGACCGGAACCACCTGCCAGACATCCCGGAACCACTTGCCGAGCACGCAGGAGCCGCCTGCTCGATAGGCCGGAACCACCTGCCAGACAGGCCAAAATCAACAGCTGGCTATGCTAGAACCACCTGGCGGACAGTCCAAAATCACCTGCCTGGCATGAAGGAACCACCTCTCAGACGTAACAGAACCACGTTCCGGAAACGCTGGAACCACATCCTGGACAGACTGGAACCACCTGCCGAGCTCGCCGGAACCACCTGCTCAACTGGCAGGACAATCGTGCCGGACACGCCAAAAGGAACTGCCGGCTACACCAGAACCACTTAACCGACACTCCAGAATCACCTGCCTGGCATGACAGAACCACCTCTCAGACGTGCCAGAAGCACGTGCCGGACATGACGGAACGACCTATCGGACAGAACGGAACCACCTGCCAGACACGCCGGAAAGACCTGCTGAACACGCCACAGCCACCTGCTCGACTCGCCGGATCCACCGGCCGGACAGGCCAATATCAACTGCTGGCTATGCCAGAACCACCTGGGGGACAGTCCGGAATCACCTGCCAGCCATGGCGGAACCACCTCTCAGACGTACAAGAACCACGTGCCGGACAAGCTGGAAACACTTACTGGACAGACTGGAACCACCTGCCGGCCACGCCTGAACCACCTGCCGAGCACGATGGAACCACCTGCCGGACACGCCAAAATCACATGCGGGCTACACCAGAACCACTTGGAGAACTCTCCGGGATGACCTGCCGGGCATGCTGGAACCACCTCTCAGACGCGCCAGAACCATGTGGCAGAGAGTCCGGAATCACCTGTTGGGCATGTGGAAACACCTTTGAGACGTACCAGAACCACCTGCCGGACACGCCAAAATCACCTGCCGGCTACGCCAGAACCACTTGGCGGACACTCCGGAATCACCTGCCGGGCATGCCAGCACAACCTCTCAGAAGTGCCAGAAGCACGTGCCGGACAGGCCGGAACCATCTCCCGGACAGACTGGAACCACAGGAAACACTCGCCGGAACCACCTGCTTGACTCACCGGTCCCACCTGCAGGACACACCAAAATCACCTGCCCGCTACACCAGAACCACTTGGGGCACAAGCCGGAATCACGTGAAGGGCATGCCGGCACAACCTCACAGACGTGCCAGAACCTCCTGCCGGGCACCTCAGAACCACCTGCCAGACAGACTGCAACCACCTGCCGGACACGCGGGAACCACCGGCTCGACCCACCGGAACCACTGCCAGACATGCAAAATCACCTGCCGGCTACACCAGAACCACTTGGCAAACACTCCGGAATCACCTGCCGGGCATGCCGGAACCACCTCTCAGATGCAACGGAACCACGAGCCGGACACGCTGGAACCACGTCCTGGACAGACTGGAACCATCTGCCGAGCACTCCACAACCACCTGCTCGACTCGCACGACCCACGTGCTGGACACGCCAAAATGAACTTTCGGCTACACCAGAACCACTTACCCGACACTCCAGAATCACCTGCCTGGCATGCCAGAACCACCTCTCACACGTTCCAGAAGCACGTGCCGGACATGCCGGAACGACCTATCGGACAGAACGGAACCACCTGCCAGACACGCCGGAACCACCTGCTGAACACGCCACAGCCACCTGCTCGACTCGCCGGATCCACCGTCCGGACAGGCCAATATCAACTGCTGGCTATGCCAGAACCACCTGGGGGACAGTCCGGAATCACCTGCCAGCCATGGCGAAACCACCTCTCAGACGTACAAGAACCACGTGCCGGACAATCTGGAAACACGTACTGGACAGACTGGAACCACCTGCCGGCCACGCCTGAACCACCTGCCGAGCACGACGGAACTACCTGCCGGACACGCCAAAATCACCTGCGGGCTACTCCACAACCACTCGGAGGACTCTCTGGGATGACCTGCCGGGCATGCTGGAACCACCTCTCAGACGTGCCAGAACCATGTGGCAGAGAGTCCGGAATCACCTGTTGGGCATGTGGAACCACCTCTGAGACGTACCAGAACCACCTGCCGGACACGCCAAAATCACCTGCCGGCTACGCCAGAACCACTTGGCGGACACTCCGGAATCACCTGCCGGGCATGCCAGCACAACCTCTCAGAAGTGCCAGAAGCACGTGCCGGACAGGCCGGAACCATCTCCCGGACAGACTGGAACCACAGGAAACACTCGCCGGAACCACCTGCTTGACTCACCGGTCCCACCTGCAGGACACACCAAAATCACCTGCCCGCTACACCAGAACCACTTGGGGCACAAGCCGGAATCACGTGAAGGGCATGCCGGCACAACCTCACAGACGTGCCAGAACCTCCTGCCGGACACCTCAGAACCACCTGCCAGACAGACTGCAACCACCTGCCGGACACGCGGGAACCACCGGCTCGACCCGCCGGAACCACTGCCAGACATGCAAAATCACCTGCCGGCTACACCAGAACCACTTGGCAAACACTCCGGAATCATCTGCCAGACACGCCAGAAGCAGCTCTCAGACACACCAGAACAACCTGCCGGAGACGCCAGAAGCACCTGCTGAGCATGCCTGAGCCACCTGCTCGACTCGCAAGAAACACCTGCCAGACGTGCCAAAATCACCTGCCTGCTCCACCAGAAGCACTTGGCAGACAAGCCGGAATCACGTGAAGGGCATGCCGTCACAATCTCTCAGACGTGCCAGAACCTCGTGCCGGACACCCCAGAACACCCTGCCGGACAGACCGGAACCACCTGCCGGACACGCCGGAACCACCGGCGCGACTCGCCGGAACCACCCCCGGACATGCAAAATCACCTGCCGGCTATGCCAGAAACACTTGGCGAACACACCGGAATCACCTGCCGGGCATGTCGGAAGCACCTCTCAGACATGTCAGAACCACGTGCCAAGGACACCGGAAGCACCTGCCGAGCACGCCGGAACCACCTGCTCGACTCGCCAGAACCACCTGCCGCACACGCCAAAATCACCTGCCGAGTACGCCAGAACCACTTGGCGGACACTCCGGAATCACAGGTCGGGCATGCCGGAACCACCTCTCAGACTTGCCAGAACCATGTTCCGGACACGCCGGTACCACCTGCAGAGTATGCCGGAACCACCTCATCCACTCCCGAGGACCACCTGCTGGACATGCCAAAATCACCTGCTGGCTACGCCAGAACCACTCGGCAGACACTCCGGAATAACCTGCCGGGCATGCCGGAACCACCTCTTAGACATGCCAGAAGGACGTGTCGGACACGCCGGAAACACCTACCGGACAGACCGGAACCACCTGCCAGACATCCCGGAACCACTTGCCGAGCACGCAGGAGCCGCCTGCTCGATAGGCCGGAACCACCTGCCAGACAGGCCAAAATCAACAGCTGGCTATGCTAGAACCACGTGGCGGACAGTCCAAAATCACCTGCCTGGCATGCAGGAACCACCTCTCAGACGTAACAGAACCACGTTCCGGACACGCTGGAACCACATCCTGGACAGACTGGAACCACCTGCCGAGCTCACCGGAACCACCTGCTCGACTGGCAGGACAATCGTGCCGGACACGCCAAAAGGAACTGCCGGCTACACCAGAGCCACTTAACCGACACTCCAGAATCACCTGCCTGGCATGCCAGAACCACCTCTCAGACGTGCCAGAAGCACGTGCCGGACATGCCGGAACGACCTACGGGACAGACCGGAACCACCTGCCTGACATGCCGGAACCACCTGCCGAGCACGCCAGAGCCACCTGCTCCCCTTGCCGGAACCACCTGCCAGACAGGCCAAAATCAACAGCTGTCTGTGCGAGAACCACCTGGGGGACAGTCCGGAATCACCTGCCAGCCATGGCGGAACCACCTCTCAGACGTACCAGAACCACGTGCCGGACAATCTGGAAACACGTACTGGACAGACTGGAACCACCTGCCGGCCACGCCTGAACCACCTGCCGAGCAAGACGGAACCACCTGCCGGACACGCCAAAATCACCTGCGGGCTACTCCACAACCACTCGGAGGACTCTCTGGGATGATCTGCCGGGCATGCTGGAACCACCTCTCAGACGCGCCAGAACCATGTGGCAGAGAGTCCGGAATCACCAGTTGGGCATGTGGAACCACCTCTGAGACGTACCAGAACCACCTGCCGGACACGCCAAAATCACCTGCCGGCTACGCCAGAACCACTTGGCGGACACTCCGGAATCACCTGCCGGGCATGCCAGCACAACCTCTCAGAAGTGCCAGAAGCACGTGCCGGACAGGCCGGAACCATCTCCCGGAAAGACTGGAACCACAGGAAACACTCGCCGGAACCACCTGCTTGACTCACCGGTCCCACCTGCAGGACACACCAAAATCACCTGCCCGCTACACCAGAACCACTTGGGGCACAAGCCGGAATCACGTGAAGGGCATGCCGGCACAACCTCACAGACGTGCCAGAACCTCCTGCCGGACACCTCAGAACCACCTGCCAGACACACTGCAACCAACTGCCGGACACGCGGGAACCACCGGCTCGACCCGCCGGAACCACTGCCACACATGCAAAATCACCTGCCGGCTACACCAGAACCACTTGGCAAACACTCCGGAATCACCTGCCGGGCATGCCGGAACCACCTCTCAGATACAAAGGAACCATGAGCCGGACACGCTGGAACCATGTCCTGGACAGACTGGAACCACCTGCCGAGCACTCCACAACCACCTGCTCGACTCGCACGACCCACGTGCTGGACACGCCAAAATGAACTTTCGGCTACACCAGAACCACTTACCCGACACTCCAGAATCACCTGCCTGGCATGCCATAACCACCTCTCACACGTTCCAGAAGCACGTGCCGGACATGCCGGAACGACCTATCGGACAGAACGGAACCACCTGCCAGACACGCCGGAACCACCTGCTGAAGACGCCACAGTCACCTGCTCGACTCGCCGGATCCACCGTCCGGAGAGGCCAATATCAACTGCTGGCTATGCCAGAACCACCTGGGGGACAGTCCGGAATCACCTGCCAGCCATGGCGGAACCACCTCTCAGACGTACAAGAACCACGTGCCAGACAAGCTGGAAACACTTACTGGACAGACTGGAACCACCTGCCGGCCACGCCTGAACCACCTGCCGAGCACGATGGAACCACCTGCCGGACACGCCAAAATCACCTGCGGGGTACACCAGAACCACTTGGAGAACTCTCCGGGATGACCTGCCGGGCATGCTGGAACCACCTCTCAGACGTACCAGAAGCACGTGGCGGACACCCCAGCACCACCTGCCGGACAGACCGCAACCACCTGCCGGACACGCCGGAACCACCGGCTCGACCCGCCGGAACCACCGCCGGACATGCAAAATCACCTGCCGGCTACGCCAGAACCACTTGGCGAACACTGGGGAATCACCTGCCGGGCATGCCGGAACCACCTCTCAGACATGCCAGAACCACGTGCCAATGACCCCGGAAGCACCTGCCGAGCACGCCGGAACCACCTGCTCGACTCGCCAGAACCACCTGCCGGACACGCCAAAATCACCTGGCGGCTACGCCACAACCACTCGGCAGACACTCCGGTATCAGCTGCCGGGCATGCCGGAACCACCTCTCAGAGGTGCCGGAACCACATGCCGGAGAGACTGGAAGCAACTGCCGAACTCGCCGGAAACACCTGCTGGACATGCCGGAACCACCTGCCTGACAGTCCAAAATCATATGCCGGCTATGCCAAAACCACTTGGTGGACACTCCAGAATCACCTGGAGGGCATGCCGGAACCACGTCATGGAGAGACTGCAAACACCTGCCGGACACTCCAGAACCACCTGCTGAACACGCCACAGCCACCTGCTCGACTCGCCGGATCCACCGTCCGGACAGGCCAATATCAACTGCTGGCTATGCCAGAACCACCTGGGGGACAGTCCGGAATCACCTGCCAGCCATGGCGAAACCACCTCTCAGACGTACAAGAACCACGTGCCGGACAATCTGGAAACACGTACTGGACAGACTGGAACCACCTGCCGGCCACGCCTGAACCACCTGCCGAGCACGACGGAACTACCTGCCGGACACGCCAAAATCACCTGCGGGCTACTCCACAACCACTCGGAGGACTCTCTGGGATGACCTGCCGGGCATGCTGGAACCACCTCTCAGACGTGCCAGAACCATGTGGCAGAGAGTCCGGAATCACCTGTTGGGCATGTGGAACCACCTCTGAGACGTACCAGAACCACCTGCCGGACACGCCAAAATCACCTGCCGGCTACGCCAGAACCACTTGGCGGACACTCCGGAATCACCTGCCGGGCATGCCAGCACAACCTCTCAGAAGTGCCAGAAGCACGTGCCGGACAGGCCGGAACCATCTCCCGGACAGACTGGAACCACAGGAAACACTCGCCGGAACCACCTGCTTGACTCACCGGTCCCACCTGCAGGACACACCAAAATCACCTGCCCGCTACACCAGAACCACTTGGGGCACAAGCCGGAATCACGTGAAGGGCATGCCGGCACAACCTCACAGACGTGCCAGAACCTCCTGCCGGACACCTCAGAACCACCTGCCAGACAGACTGCAACCACCTGCCGGACACGCGGGAACCACCGGCTCGACCCGCCGGAACCACTGCCAGACATGCAAAATCACCTGCCGGCTACACCAGAACCACTTGGCAAACACTCCGGAATCATCTGCCAGACACGCCAGAAGCAGCTCTCAGACACACCAGAACAACCTGCCGGAGACGCCAGAAGCACCTGCTGAGCATGCCTGAGCCACCTGCTCGACTCGCAAGAAACACCTGCCAGACGTGCCAAAATCACCTGCCTGCTCCACCAGAAGCACTTGGCAGACAAGCCGGAATCACGTGAAGGGCATGCCGTCACAATCTCTCAGACGTGCCAGAACCTCGTGCCGGACACCCCAGAACACCCTGCCGGACAGACCGGAACCACCTGCCGGACACGCCGGAACCACCGGCGCGACTCGCCGGAACCACCCCCGGACATGCAAAATCACCTGCCGGCTATGCCAGAAACACTTGGCGAACACACCGGAATCACCTGCCGGGCATGTCGGAAGCACCTCTCAGACATGTCAGAACCACGTGCCAAGGACACCGGAAGCACCTGCCGAGCACGCCGGAACCACCTGCTCGACTCGCCAGAACCACCTGCCGCACACGCCAAAATCACCTGCCGAGTACGCCAGAACCACTTGGCGGACACTCCGGAATCACAGGTCGGGCATGCCGGAACCACCTCTCAGACTTGCCAGAACCATGTTCCGGACACGCCGGTACCACCTGCAGAGTATGCCGGAACCACCTCATCCACTCCCGAGGACCACCTGCTGGACATGCCAAAATCACCTGCTGGCTACGCCAGAACCACTCGGCAGACACTCCGGAATAACCTGCCGGGCATGCCGGAACCACCTCTTAGACATGCCAGAAGGACGTGTCGGACACGCCGGAAACACCTACCGGACAGACCGGAACCACCTGCCAGACATCCCGGAACCACTTGCCGAGCACGCAGGAGCCGCCTGCTCGATAGGCCGGAACCACCTGCCAGACAGGCCAAAATCAACAGCTGGCTATGCTAGAACCACCTGGCGGACAGTCCAAAATCACCTGCCTGGCATGCAGGAACCACCTCTCAGACGTAACAGAACCACGTTCCGGACACGCTGGAACCACATCCTGGACAGACTGGAACCACCTGCCGAGCTCACCGGAACCACCTGCTCGACTGGCAGGACAATCGTGCCGGACACGCCAAAAGGAACTGCCGGCTACACCAGAGCCACTTAACCGACACTCCAGAATCACCTGCCTGGCATGCCAGAACCACCTCTCAGACGTGCCAGAAGCACGTGCCGGACATGCCGGAACGACCTACGGGACAGACCGGAACCACCTGCCTGACATGCCGGAACCACCTGCCGAGCACGCCAGAGCCACCTGCTCCCCTTGCCGGAACCACCTGCCAGACAGGCCAAAATCAACAGCTGTCTGTGCGAGAACCACCTGGGGGACAGTCCGGAATCACCTGCCAGCCATGGCGGAACCACCTCTCAGACGTACCAGAACCACGTGCCGGACAATCTGGAAACACGTACTGGACAGACTGGAACCACCTGCCGGCCACGCCTGAACCACCTGCCGAGCAAGACGGAACCACCTGCCGGACACGCCAAAATCACCTGCGGGCTACTCCACAACCACTCGGAGGACTCTCTGGGATGATCTGCCGGGCATGCTGGAACCACCTCTCAGACGCGCCAGAACCATGTGGCAGAGAGTCCGGAATCACCAGTTGGGCATGTGGAACCACCTCTGAGACGTACCAGAACCACCTGCCGGACACGCCAAAATCACCTGCCGGCTACGCCAGAACCACTTGGCGGACACTCCGGAATCACCTGCCGGGCATGCCAGCACAACCTCTCAGAAGTGCCAGAAGCACGTGCCGGACAGGCCGGAACCATCTCCCGGACAGACTGGAACCACAGGAAACACTCGCCGGAACCACCTGCTTGACTCACCGGTCCCACCTGCAGGACACACCAAAATCACCTGCCCGCTACACCAGAACCACTTGGGGCACAAGCCGGAATCACGTGAAGGGCATGCCGGCACAACCTCACAGACGTGCCAGAACCTCCTGCCGGACACCTCAGAACCACCTGCCAGACACACTGCAACCAACTGCCGGACACGCGGGAACCACCGGCTCGACCCGCCGGAACCACTGCCACACATGCAAAATCACCTGCCGGCTACACCAGAACCACTTGGCAAACACTCCGGAATCACCTGCCGGGCATGCCGGAACCACCTCTCAGATACAAAGGAACCATGAGCCGGACACGCTGGAACCATGTCCTGGACAGACTGGAACCACCTGCCGAGCACTCCACAACCACCTGCTCGACTCGCACGACCCACGTGCTGGACACGCCAAAATGAACTTTCGGCTACACCAGAACCACTTACCCGACACTCCAGAATCACCTGCCTGGCATGCCATAACCACCTCTCACACGTTCCAGAAGCACGTGCCGGACATGCCGGAACGACCTATCGGACAGAACGGAACCACCTGCCAGACACGCCGGAACCACCTGCTGAAGACGCCACAGTCACCTGCTCGACTCGCCGGATCCACCGTCCGGAGAGGCCAATATCAACTGCTGGCTATGCCAGAACCACCTGGGGGACAGTCCGGAATCACCTGCCAGCCATGGCGGAACCACCTCTCAGACGTACAAGAACCACGTGCCAGACAAGCTGGAAACACTTACTGGACAGACTGGAACCACCTGCCGGCCACGCCTGAACCACCTGCCGAGCACGATGGAACCACCTGCCGGACACGCCAAAATCACCTGCGGGGTACACCAGAACCACTTGGAGAACTCTCCGGGATGACCTGCCGGGCATGCTGGAACCACCTCTCAGACGTACCAGAAGCACGTGGCGGACACCCCAGCACCACCTGCCGGGCACACCGCAACCACCTGCCGGACACGCCGGAACCACCGGCTCGACCCGCCGGAACCACCGCCGGACATGCAAAATCACCTGCCGGCTACGCCAGAACCACTTGGCCAACACTGCGCAAACACCTGCCGGGCATGCCGGAACCACCTCTCAGACATGCCAGAACCACGTGCCAATGACCCCGGAAGCACCTGCCGAGCACGCCGGAACCACCTGCTCGACTCGCCAGAACCACCTGCCGGACACGCCAAAATCACCTGCCGGCTACGCCACAACCACTCGGCAGACACTCCGGTATCAGCTGCCGGGCATGCCGGAACCACCTCTCAGAGGTGCCGGAACCACATGCCGGAGAGACTGGAAGCAACTGCCGAACTCGCCGGAAACACCTGCTGGACATGCCGGAACCACCTGCCTGACAGTCCAAAATCATATGCCGGCTATGCCAAAACCACTTGGTGGACACTCCAGAATCACCTGGAGGGCATGCCGGAACCACGTCATGGACAGACTGCAAACACCTGCCGGACACGGCAGAACCACCTTCTCGACTCGCCAGAACCACCAGCCGGACACGCCAAAATCACCTGCCGGCTACGCCACAACCAGTTGGTGAACACTTCGGAATCAACTGCCGGGCTTGCTGGAAGCACCTGCCGGTCACGCCAATATCACCTGCCAGCTACGCCAGAACCGCTTGGCGGACACTCCGGAAACACCTGTCGGGCCTGCCAGAACCACATCTCAGACGTGCCAGAACCATGTGCCCGAGATGCCGGAACCACACCCCGAACAGACTGAAACCACCTGCCAGACCCGCCTTAACCACCTGCCGAGCACACTGGAACCACCTGCTCGACTCGCCGGAACCACCTACCTGACACGCAAAAACCACCGGCCGGGTATGCCAGAACCACTTGGTGGTCACTCCGGAATCATCTGCCAGACATGCCAGAAGCAGCTCTCAGACACACCAGAACAACCTGCCGGAGACGCCAGAAGCACCTGCTGAGCATGCCTGAGCCACCTGCTCGACTCGCAAGAAACACCTGCCAGACACGCCAAAATCACCTGCCTGCTCCACCAGAAGCACTTGGCAGACAAGCCGGAATCACGTGAAGGGCATGCGGTCACAATCTCTCAGACGTGCCAGAACCTCGTGCCGGACACCCCAGAGCACCCTGCCGGACAGACCGGAACCACCTGCCGGACACGCCGGAACCACCGGCGCGACTCGCCGGAACCACCCCCGGACATGCAAAATCACCTGCCGGCTACGCCAGAAACACTTGGCGGACACACCGGAATCACCTGCCGGGCATGTCGGAAGCACCTCTCAGACATGTCAGAACCACGTGCCAAGGACACCGGAAGCACCTGCCGAGCACGCCGGAACCACCTGCTCGACTCGCCAGAACCACCTGCCGCACACGCCAAAATCACCTGCCAGGTATGCCAGAACCACTTTGTGGACACTCCGAAATCATCTGCCGGACATGCCAGAACCAGCTCTCAGACACACCAGAACCACATGCCGGACACGCCGGAAGCACCTGCTGAGCATGCCTGAGCCACCTGCTCGACTCGCAAGAAACACCTGCCGGACACGCCAAAATCACCTGCCGGCTACGCCAGAACCACTTGGCGGACACTCCGGAATCACCTGCCGGGCATGCCAGCACAACCTCTCAGAAGTGCCAGAAGCACGTGCCGGACAGGCCGGAACCATCTCCCGGACAGACTGGAACCACAGGAAACACTCGCCGGAACCACCTGCTTGACTCACCGGTCCCACCTGCAGGACACACCAAAATCACCTGCCCGCTACACCAGAACCACTTGGGGCACAAGCCGGAATCACGTGAAGGGCATGCCGGCACAACCTCAAAGACGTTCCAGAACCTCCTGCCGGACACCTCAGAACCACCTGCCAGACAGACTGCAACCACCTGCCGGACACGAGGGAACCACCGGCTCGACCCGCCGGAACCACTGCCACACATGCAAAATCACCTGCCGGCTACACCAGAACCACTTGGCAAACACTCCGGAATCACCTGCCGGGCATGCCGGAACCACCTCTCAGATGCAACGGAACCACGAGCCGGACACGCTGGAACCATGTCCTGGACAGACTGGAACCACCTGCCGAGCACTCCACAACCACCTGCTCGACTCGCACGACCCACGTGCTGGACACGCCAAAATGAACTTTCGGCTACACCAGAACCACTTACCCGACACTCCAGAATCACCTGCCTGGCATGCCAGAACCACCTCTCACACGTTCCAGAAGCACGTGCCGGACATGCCGGAACGACCTATTGGACAGAACGGAACCACCTGCCAGACACGCCGGAACCACCTGCTGAACACGCCACAGCCACCTGCTCGACTCGCCGGATCCACCGTCCGGACAGGCCAATATCAACTGCTGGCTATGCCAGAACCACCTGGGGGACAGTCCGGAATCACCTGCCAGCCATGGCGAAACCACCTCTCAGACGTACAAGAACCACGTGCCGGACAAGCTGGAAACACTTACTGGACAGACTGGAACCACCTGCCGGCCACGCCTGAACCACCTGCCGAGCACGATGGAACCACCTGCCGGACACGCCAAAATCACCTGCGGGGTACACCAGAACCACTTGGAGAACTCTCCGGGATGACCTGCCGGGCATGCTGGAACCACCTCTCAGACGTACCAGAAGCACGTGGCGGACACCCCAGCACCACCTGCCGGACAGACCGCAACCACCTGCCGGACACGCCGGAACCACCGGCTCGACCCGCCGGAACCACCGCCGGACATGCAAAATCACCTGCCGGCTACGCCAGAACCACTTGGCGAACACTGGGGAATCACCTGCCGGGCATGCCGGAACCACCTCTCAGACATGCCAGAACCACGTGCCAATGACCCCGGAAGCACCTGCCGAGCACGCCGGAACCACCTGCTCGACTCGCCAGAACCACCTGCCGGACACGCCAAAATCACCTGGCGGCTACGCCACAACCACTCGGCAGACACTCCGGTATCAGCTGCCGGGCATGCCGGAACCACCTCTCAGAGGTGCCGGAACCACATGCCGGAGAGACTGGAAGCAACTGCCGAACTCGCCGGAAACACCTGCTGGACATGCCGGAACCACCTGCCTGACAGTCCAAAATCATATGCCGGCTATGCCAAAACCACTTGGTGGACACTCCAGAATCACCTGGAGGGCATGCCGGAACCACGTCATGGACAGACTGCAAACACCTGCCGGACACTCCAGAACCACCTTCTCGACTCGCCAGAACCACCTGCCGGACACGCCAAAATCACCTGCCGGGTACGCCACAACCAGTTGGTGAACACTTCGGAATCACCTGCCGCGCTTGCCGGAACCACCTTCCGGTCACACCAAAATCACCTGCCGGCTACGCCAGAACCACTCGGCAGAGACTCCGGAACCACATCCAGGACAGACCGGAATCACCTGCCGGACACGCCGGAACCACCTGCTCGACTCGCCAGAACCACCTGCCGCACACGCCAAAATCACCAGCCGGCTACTCCACAACCACTTGTCGGACACTCCAGAATCACCTGCCGGGCATGTTGCAACCACCTCTCAGAGGTGCCACAACAACATGCTGGAGACTGCGGAAGCACCTGCTGAGAAGGCCGGAAGTTCCTGATCCACTCCAAAGAACCACCTGCTGGACACGCCAAAATCACCTGCCGGCTACGCCACAACCAGTTGGTGAACACTTCGGAATCAACTGCCGGGCTTGCTGGAAGCACCTGCCGGTCACGCCAATATCACCTGCCAGCTACGCCAGAACCGCTTGGCGGACACTCCGGAAACACCTGTCGGGCCTGCCAGAACCACATCTCAGACGTGCCAGAACCATGTGCCCTAGATGCCGGAACCACACCCCGAACAGACTGAAACCACCTGCCAGACCCGCCTGAACCACCTGCCGAGCACACTGGAACCACCTGCTCGACTCGCCGGAACCACCTACCTGACACGCAAAAACCACCGGCCGGGTATGCCAGAACCACTTGGTGGTCACTCCGGAATCATCTGCCAGACACGCCAGAAGCAGCTCTCAGACACACCAGAACAACCTGCCGGAGACGCCAGAAGCACCTGCTGAGCATGCCTGAGCCACCTGCTCGACTCGCAAGAAACACCTGCCAGACGTGCCAAAATCACGTGCCTGCTACACCAGAAGCACTTGGCAGACAAGCCGGAATCACGTGAAGGGCATGCCGTCACAATCTCTCAGACGTGCCAGAACCTCGTGCCGGACACCCCAGAACACCCTGCCAGACAGACCGGAACCACCTGCCGGACACGCCGGAACCACCGGCGCGACTCAACGGAACCACTCCTGGACATGCAAAATCACCTGCCGGCTACGCCAGAAACACTTGGCGGACACACCGGAATCACCTGCCGGGCATGTCGGAAGCACCTCTCAGACATGTCAGAACCACGTGCCAAGGACACCGGAAGCACCTGCCGAGCACGCCGGAACCACCTGCTCGACTCGCCAGAACCACCTGCCGCACACGCTAAAATCATCTGCCAGGTATGCCAGAACCACTTTGTGGACACTCCGAAATCATCTGCCGGACATGCCAGAAACAGCTCTCAGACACACCAGAACCACATGCCGGACACGCCGGAAGCACCTGCTGAGCATGCCTGAGCCACCTGCTCGACTCGCAAGAAACACCTGCCGGACACGCCAAAATCACCTGCCGAGTACGCCAGAACCACTTGGCGGACACTCCGGAATCACCTGCCGGGCATGCCAGCACAACCTCTCAGAAGTGCCAGAAGCACGTGCCGGACAGGCCGGAACCATCTCCCGGACAGACTGGAACCACAGGAAACACTCGCCGGAACCACCTGCTTGACTCACCGGGCCCACCTGCAGGACACACCAAAATCACCTGCCCGCTACACCAGAACCACTTGGGGCACAAGCCGGAATCACGTGAAGGGCATGCCGGCACAACCTCACAGACGTTCCAGAACCTCCTGCCGGACACCTCAGAACCACCTGCCAGACAGACTGCAACCACCTGCCGGACAGGCGGGAACCACCGGCTCGACCCGCCGGAACCACTGCCACACATGCAAAATCACCTGCCGGCTACACCAGAACCACTTGGCAAACACTCCGGAATCACCTGCCGGGCACGCCGGAACCACCTCTCAGATGCAACGGAACCACGAGCCGGACACGCTGGAACCATGTCCTGGACAGACTGGAACCACCTGCCGAGCACTCCACAACCACCTGCTCGACTCGCACGACCCACGTGCTGGACACGCCAAAATGAACTTTCGGCTACACCAGAACCACTTACCCGACACTCCAGAATCACCTGCCTGGCATGCCAGAACCACCTCTCACACGTTCCAGAAGCACGTGCCGGACATGCCGGAACGACCTATTGGACAGAACGGAACCACCTGCCAGACACGCCGGAACCACCTGCTGAACACGCCACAGCCACCTGCTCGACTCGCCGGATCCACCGTCCGGACAGGCCAATATCAACTGCTGGCTATGCCAGAACCACCTGGGGGACAGTCCGGAATCACCTGCCAGCCATGGCGAAACCACCTCTCAGACGTACAAGAACCACGTGCCGGACAAGCTGGAAACACTTACTGGACAGACTGGAACCACCTGCCGGCCACGCCTGAACCACCTGCCGAGCACGATGGAACCACCTGCCGGACACGCCAAAATCAGCTGCGGGGTACACCAGAACCACTTGGAGAACTCTCTGGGATGACCTGCCGGGCATGCTGGAACCACCTCTCAGACGTACCAGAAGCACGTGGCGGACACCCCAGCACCACCTGCCGGGCAGACCGCAACCACCTGCCGGACACGCCGGAACCACCGGCTCGACCCGCCGGAACCACCGCCGGACATGCAAAATCACCTGCCGGCTACGCCAGAACCACTTGGCGAACACTCCGGAATCACCTGCCGGGCATGCCGGAACCACCTCTCAGACATGCCAGAACCAGGTGCCAATGACCCCGGAAGCACCTGCCGAGCACGCCGGAACCACCTGCTCGACTCGCCAGAACCACCTGCCGGACACGCCAAAATCACCTGGCGGCTACGCCACAACCACTCGGCAGACACTCCGGTATCAACTGCCGGGCATGCCGGAACCACCTCTCAGAGGTGCCGGAACCACATGCCGGAGAGACTGGAAGCCACTGCCGAGCTCGCCGGAAACACCTGCTGGACATGCCGGAACCACCTGCCTGACAGTCCAAAATCATATGCCGGCTATGCCAAAACCACTTGGTGGACACTCCAGAATCACCTGGAGGGCATGCCGGAACCACGTCATGGAGAGACTGCAAACACCTGCCGGACACTCCAGAACCACCTTCTCGACTCGCCAGAACCACCTGCCGGACACGCCAAAATCACCTGCCGGGTACGCCACAACCAGTTGGTGAACACTTCGGAATCACCTGCCGCGCTTGCCGGAACCACCTGCCGGTCACGCCAAAATCACCTGCCGGCTACGCCAGAAGCACTCGGCAGAGACTCCGGAACCACCTCCAGGACAGACCGGAATCACCTGCCGGACACGCCGGAACCACCTGCTCGACTCGCCAGAACCACCTGCCGCACACGCCAAAATCACCAGCCGGCTACTCCACAACCACTTGTCGGACACTCCAGAATCACCTGCCGGGCATGTTGCAACCACCTCTCAGAGGTGCCACAACAACATGCTGGAGACTGCGGAAGCACCTGCTGAGAAGGCCGGAAGTTCCTGATCCACTCCACAGAACCGCCTGCTGGACACGCCAAAATCACCTGCCGGCTACGCCACAACCAGTTGGTGAACACTTCGGAATCAACTGCCGGGCTTGCTGGAAGCACCTGCCGGTCACGCCAATATCACCTGCCAGCTACGCCAGAACCGCTTGGCGGACACTCCGGAAACACCTGTCGGGCCTGCCAGAACCACATCTCAGACGTGCCAGAACCATGTGCCCGAGATGCCGGAACCACACCCCGAACAGACTGAAACCACCTGCCAGACCCGCCTGAACCACCTGCCGAGCACACTGGAACCACCTGCTCGACTCGCCGGAACTACCTACCTGACACGCAAAAACCACCGGCCGGGTATGCCTGAACCACTTGGTGGTCACTCCGGAATCATCTGCCAGACACGCCAGAAGCAGCTCTCAGACACACCAGAACAACCTGCCGCAGACGCCAGAAGCACCTGCTGAGCATGCCTGAGCCACCTGCTCGACTCGCAAGAAACACCTGCCAGACGTGCCAAAATCACCTGCCTGCTACACCAGAAGCACTTGGCAGATAAGCCGGAATCACGTGAAGGGCATGCCGTCATAATCTCTCAGACGTGCCAGAACCTCGTGCCGGACACCCCAGAACACCCTGCCGGACAGACCGGAACCACCTGCCGGACACGCCGGAACCACCGGCGCGACTCTCCGGAACCACCCCCGGACATGCAAAATCACCAGCCGGCTACGCCAGAAACACTTGGCGAACACACCGGAATCACCTGCCGGGCATGTCGGAAGCACCTCTCAGACATGTCAGAACCACGTGCCAAGGACACCGGAAGCACCTGCCGAGCACGCCGGAACCACCTGCTCGACTCGCCAGAACCACCTGCCGCACACGCAAAAATCACCTGCCAGGTATGCCAGAACCACTTTGTGGACACTCCGAAATCATCTGCCGGACATGCCAGAAACAGCTCTCAGACACACCAGAACCACATGCCGGACACGCCGGAAGCACCTGCTGAGCATGCCTGAGCCACCTGCTCGACTCGCAAGAAACACCTGCCGGACACGCCAAAATCACCTGCCGAGTACGCCAGAACCACTTGGCGGACACTCCGGAATCACTTGCCGGGCATGCCAGCACAACCTCTCAGAAGTGCCAGAAGCACGTGCCGGACAGGCCGGAACCATCTCCCGGACAGACTGGAACCACAGGAAACACTCGCCGGAACCACCTGCTTGACTCACCGGTCCCACCTGCAGGACACACCAAAATCACCTGCCCGCTACACCAGAACCAATTGGGGCACAAGCCGGAATCACGTGAAGGGCATGCCGGCACAACCTCACAGACGTTCCAGAACCTCCTGCCGGACACCTCAGAACCACATGCCAGACAGACTGCAACCACCTGCCGGACACGCGGGAACCACCGGCTCGACCCGCAGGAACCACTGCCACACATGCAAAATCACCTGCCGGCTACACCAGAAGCACTTGGCAAACACTCCGGAAGCACCTGCCGGGCATGCCCGAACCACCTCTCAGACATGCCAGAACCACGTGCCAATGACACCAGAAGCACCTGCCGAGCATGCCGGAACCACCTGCTCGACTCGCCAGAACCACCTGCCAGTCATGCAAAAATCACCTGCCGGCTTCGCCACAACCAGTTGGTGAACACTTCTCCATCACCTGCCAGGCTTGCTGGAACCACCTGCCGGTCATGTCAAAATCACCTGCCAACTACGCCAGAACCACTTGTCGACACTGCGGAAACACCTGTCGGGCCGGCCAGAACTACATCTCAGACGTGCCAGAACCTTGTGCGTGTGATGCCGGAACCACACCCCGAACAGACGGAAACCACCTGCCAGACCCGCCTGAACCACCTGCCGAGCACGCCGGAGCCACCTGTTCGACTCACCGGAAGCACCTGCCAGACAGGCCAGTATCAAAAGCTGGCTATGCGAGAACCATCTGGCGGACAGTCCGGAATCACCTGCCGGGCATGCAGGAACCACCTCTCAGATGTAGCGGAACCACGAGCCGGACACGCTGGAACCACGTCCTGGACAGACTGGAACCACCTGCCGAGCACTCCGGAACCACCTGCTCGACTCGCACGACCCACGTGCTGGACACGCCAAAATGAACTTTCGGCTACACCAGAACCACTTACCCGACACTCCAGAATCACCTGCCTGGCATGCCAGAACCACCTCTCACACGTTCCAGAAGCACGTGCCGGACATGCCGGAACGATCTATCGGACAGAACGGAACCACCTGCCAGACACGCCGGAACCACCTGCTGATCACGCCACAGCCACCTGCCTGACTCGCCGGATCCACGGGCCAGACAGGCCAATATCAACTGCTGGCTATGCCAGAACCACCTGGGGGCCAGTCCAGAATCACCTGCCAGCCATGGCGGAACCACATCTTAGACGTACAAGAACCACGTGCCGGACAAGCTGGAAACACTTACTGGACAGACTGGAACCACCTGCCGGCCACGCCTGAACCACCTGCCGAGCACGATGGAACCACCTGCCGGACACGCCAAAATCACCTGCGGGGTACAACAGAACCACTTGGAGAACTCTCCGGGATGACCTGCCGGGCATGCTGGAACCACCTCTCAGACGTACCAGAAGCACGTGGCGGACACCCCAGCACCACCTGCCGGACAGACCGCAACCACCTGCCGGACAGGCCGGAACCACCGGCTCGACCCGCCGGAACCACCGCCGGACATGCAAAATCACCTGCCGGCTACGCCAGAACCACTTGGCGAACACTGGGGAATCACCTGCCGGGCATGCCGGAACCACCTCTCAGACATGCCAGAACCACGTGCCAATGACCCCGGAAGCACCTGCCGAGCACGCCGGAACCACCTGCTCGACTCGCCAGAACCACCTGCCGGACACGCCAAAATCACCTGGCGGCTACGCCACAACCACTCGGCAGACACTCCGGTATCAGCTGCCGGGCATGCCGGAACCACCTCTCAGAGGTGCCGGAACCACATGCCGGAGAGACTGGAAGCAACTGCCGAACTCGCCGGAAACACCTGCTGGACATGCCGGAACCACCTGCCTGACAGTCCAAAATCATATGCCGGCTATGCCAAAACCACTTGGTGGACACTCCAGAATCACCTGGAGGGCATGCCGGAACCACGTCATGGAGAGACTGCAAACACCTGCCGGACACTCCAGAACCACCTTCTCGACTCGCCAGAACCACCTGCCGGACACGCCAAAATCACCTGCCGGGTACGCCACAACCAGTTGGTGAACACTTCGGAATCACCTGCCGCGCTTGCCGGAACCACCTTCCGGTCACACCAAAATCACCTGCCGGCTACGCCAGAACCACTCGGCAGAGACTCCGGAACCACATCCAGGACAGACCGGAATCACCTGCCGGACACGCCGGAACCACCTGCTCGACTCGCCAGAACCACCTGCCGCACACGCCAAAATCACCAGCCGGCTACTCCACAACCACTTGTCGGACACTCCAGAATCACCTGCCGGGCATGTTGCAACCACCTCTCAGAGGTGCCACAACAACATGCTGGAGACTGCGGAAGCACCTGCTGAGAAGGCCGGAAGTTCCTGATCCACTCCAAAGAACCACCTGCTGGACACGCCAAAATCACCTGCCGGCTACGCCACAACCAGTTGGTGAACACTTTGGAATCAACTGCCGGGCTTGCTGGAAGCACCTGCCGGTCACGCCAATATCACCTGCCAGCTACGCCAGAACCGCTTGGCGGACACTCCGGAAACACCTGTCGGGCCTGCCAGAACCACATCTCAGACGTGCCAGAACCATGTGCCCTAGATGCCGGAACCACACCCCGAACAGACTGAAACCACCTGCCAGACCCGCCTGAACCACCTGCCGAGCACACTGGAACCACCTGCTCGACTCGCCGGAACCACCTACCTGACACGCAAAAACCACCGGCCGGGTATGCCAGAACCACTTGGTGGTCACTCCGGAATCATCTGCCAGACACGCCAGAAGCAGCTCTCAGACACACCAGAACAACCTGCCGGAGACGCCAGAAGCACCTGCTGAGCATGCCTGAGCCACCTGCTCGACTCGCAAGAAACACCTGCCAGACGTGCCAAAATCACGTGCCTGCTACACCAGAAGCACTTGGCAGACAAGCCGGAATCACGTGAAGGGCATGCCGTCACAATCTCTCAGACGTGCCAGAACCTCGTGCCGGACACCCCAGAACACCCTGCCAGACAGACCGGAACCACCTGCCGGACACGCCGGAACCACCGGCGCGACTCAACGGAACCACTCCTGGACATGCAAAATCACCTGCCGGCTACGCCAGAAACACTTGGCGGACACACCGGAATCACCTGCCGGGCATGTCGGAAGCACCTCTCAGACATGTCAGAACCACGTGCCAAGGACACCGGAAGCACCTGCCGAGCACGCCGGAACCACCTGCTCGACTCGCCAGAACCACCTGCCGCACACGCAAAAATCATCTGCCAGGTATGCCAGAACCACTTTGTGGACACTCCGAAATCATCTGCCGGACATGCCAGAAACAGCTCTCAGACACACCAGAACCACATGCCGGACACGCCGGAAGCACCTGCTGAGCATGCCTGAGCCACCTGCTCGACTCGCAAGAAACACCTGCCGGACACGCCAAAATCACCTGCCGAGTACGCCAGAACCACTTGGCGGACACTCCGGAATCACCTGCCGGGCATGCCAGCACAACCTCTCAGAAGTGCCAGAAGCACGTGCCGGACAGGCCGGAACCATCTCCCGGACAGACTGGAACCACAGGAAACACTCGCCGGAACCACCTGCTTGACTCACCGGTCCCACCTGCAGGACACACCAAAATCACCTGCCCGCTACACCAGAACCACTTGGGGCACAAGCCGGAATCACGTGAAGGGCATGCCGGCACAACCTCACAGACGTTCCAGAACCTCCTGCCGGACACCTCAGAACCACCTGCCAGACAGACTGCAACCACCTGCCGGACAGGCGGGAACCACCGGCTCGACCCGCCGGAACCACTGCCACACATGCAAAATCACCTGCCGGCTACACCAGAACCACTTGGCAAACACTCCGGAATCACCTGCCGGGCACGCCGGAACCACCTCTCAGATGCAACGGAACCACGAGCCGGACACGCTGGAACCATGTCCTGGACAGACTGGAACCACCTGCCGAGCACTCCACAACCACCTGCTCGACTCGCACGACCCACGTGCTGGACACGCCAAAATGAACTTTCGGCTACACCAGAACCACTTACCCGACACTCCAGAATCACCTGCCTGGCATGCCAGAACCACCTCTCACACGTTCCAGAAGCACGTGCCGGACATGCCGGAACGACCTATTGGACAGAACGGAACCACCTGCCAGACAGGCCGGAACCACCTGCTGAACACGCCACAGCCACCTGCTCGACTCGCCGGATCCACCGTCCGGACAGGCCAATATCAACTGCTGGCTATGCCAGAACCACCTGGGGGACAGTCCGGAATCACCTGCCAGCCATGGCGAAACCACCTCTCAGACGTACAAGAACCACGTGCCGGACAAGCTGGAAACACGCACTGGACAGACTGGAACCACCTGCCGGCCACGCCTGAACCACCTGCCGAGCACGATGGAACCACCTGCCGGACACGCCAAAATCAGCTGCGGGGTACACCAGAACCACTTGGAGAACTCTCTGGGATGACCTGCCGGGCATGCTGGAACCACCTCTCAGATGCAACGGAACCACGAGCCGGACACGCTGGAACCCTGTCCTGGACAGACCGGAACCACCTGCCGGACAGACCGGAACCACCTGCCGGACACGCCGGAACCACCGGCGCGACTCGCCGGAACCACCCCCGGACATGCAAAAACACCTGCCGGCTACGCCAGAACCACTTGGCGAACACTCCGGAATCACCTGCCGGGCATGCCGGAACCACCTCTCAGACATGCCAGAACCACGTGCCAATGACCCCGGAAGCACCTGCCGAGCACGCGGAACCACCTGCTCGACTCGCCAGAACCACCTTCCGGACACGCCAAAATCACCTGCCGGCTATGCCACAACCACTCGGCAGGCACTCCGGTATCAGCTGCCGGGCATGCCGGAACCACCTCTCAGAGGTGCCAGAACCACATGCCGGAGAGACTGGAAGCAAGTGCCGAGCTCGCTGGAAACACCTGCTGGACATGCCGGAACCACCTGCCTGAAAGTCCAAAATCATATGCCGGCTATGCCAAAACCACTTGGTGGACACTCCAGAATCACCTGTAGGGCATGCCGGAACCACGTCATGGACAGACTGCAAACACCTGCCGGAAACGCCAGAACCACCTTCTCGACTCGCCAGAACCACCTGCCGGACACGCCAAAATCACCTGCCGGCTACGCCACAACCAGTTGGTGAACAATTCGGAATCACCTGCCGCGCTTGCCGGAACCACCTGCCGGTCACGCCAAAATAACCTGCCGGCTACGCCAGAACCACTCGGCAGAGACTCCGGAACCACCTCCAGCACAGACCGGAATCACCTGCCGGACACGCCGGGACCACCTGCTCGACTCGCCAGAACCACCTGCCGGACACGCCAAAATCACCTGCCGGCTACGCCAGAACCACTCTGCAGAGACTCCGGAACCACCTCCAGGACAGCCCGGAAACACCTGCCGGACACGCCGGGACCACCTGCTTGACTCGCCAGAACCACCTGCCGGACACGCCAAAATCACCAGCCGGCTACTCCACAACCACTTGTCGGACACTCCAGAATCACCTACCGGGCATGTTGGAAGCACCTCTCAGAGGTGCCTCAACAACATGCTGGAGACTGCGGAAGCACCTGCTGAGAAGGCCGGAAGTTCCTGATCCACTCCACAGAACCACCTGCTGGACACGCCAAAATCACCTGCCGGCTACGCCACAACCAGTTGGTGAACACTTCGGAATCAACTGCCGGGCTTGCTGGAAGCACCTGCCGGTCACGCCAATATCACCTGCCAGCTACGCCAGAACCGCTTGGCGGACACTCCGGAAACACCTGTCGGGCCTGCCAGAACCACATCTCAGACGTGCCAGAACCATGTGCCTGAGATGCCGGAACCACACCCCGAACAGACTGAAACCACCTGCCAGACCCGCCTGAACCACCTGCCGAGCACACTGGAACCACCTGCTCGACTCGCCGGCACCACCTACCTGACACGCAAAAACCACAGGCCGGGTATGCCAGAACCACTTGGTGGTCACTCCGGAATCATCTGCCAGACATGCCAGAAGCAGCTCTCAGACACACCAGAACAACCTGCCGGAGACGCCAGAAGCACCTGCTGAGCATGCCTGAGCCACCTGCTCGACTCGCAAGAAACACCTGCCAGACGCGCCAAAATCACCTGCCTGCTACACCAGAAGCACTTGGCAGACAAGCCGGAATCACGTGAAGGGCATGCAGTCACAATCTCTCAGACGTGCCAGAACCTCGTGCCGGACACCCCAGAACACCCTGCCGGACAGACTGGAACCACCTGCCGGACACGCCGGAACCACCGGCGCGACTCGCCGGAACCACCCCCGGACATGCAAAAACACCTGCCGGCTACGCCAGACACACTTGGCGAACACACCGGAATCACCTGCCGGGCATGTCGGAACCACCTCTCAGACATGCCAGAACCACGTGCCAATGACACCAGAAGCACCTGCCGAGCACGCCGGAACCACCTGCTCGACTCTCCAGAACCACCTGACAGTCATGCAAAAATCACCTGCCGGCTTCGCCACAACCAGTTGGTGAACACTTCCCCATCACCTGCCGGGCTTGCTGGAACCAGCTGCCGGTCATGTCAAAATCACCTGCCAACTACGCCAGAACCACTTGTCGACACTGCGGAAACACCTGTCGGGCCGGCCAGAACTACATCTCAGACGTGCCAGAACCTTGTGCGTGTGATGCCGGAACCACACCCCGAACAGACGGAGACCACCTGCCAGACCCGCCTGAACCACCTGCCGAGGACGCCGGAGCCACCTGTTCGACTCACCGGAAGCACTTGCCAGACAGGCCAAAATCAACAGCTGGGTATGCGAGAACCACCTGGCGGACAGTCCGGAATCACCTGCCGGGCATGCAGGAACCACCTCTCAGATGTAACGGAACCACGAGCCGGACACGCTGGAACCACGTCCTGGGCAGTCTGGAACCACCTACCAAGCACTCTGGAACCACCTGCTCGACTCCCCGGAACCACCTACCTGACACGCAAAAACCACCGGCCGGGTATGCCAGAACCACATTCTGGACACTCAGAAATCATCTGCCGGACATGCCAGAACCAGCTCTCAGACACCCCAGAACCACATGCCGGACACGCCGGAAGCACCTGCTGAGCATGCCTGAGCCACCTGCTCGACTCGCAAGAAACACCTGCCGGACACGCCAAAATCACCTGCCGAGTACGCCAGAACCACTTGGCGGACACTCCGGAATCACAGGTCGGGCATGCCGGAACCACCTCTCAGACTTGCCAGAACCATGTTCCGGACACGCCGGTACCACCTGCCGAGTATGCCGGAACCACCTGATCCACTCCCGAGGACCACCTGCTGGACACGCCAGAATCACCTGCTGGCTACGCCAGAACCACTCGGCAGACACTCCGGAATAACCTACCGGGCATGCCGGAACCACCTCTTAGACATGCCAGAAGGACGTGTCGGACACGCCGGAAACACCTACCGGACAGACCGGAACCACCTGCCAGACATCCCGGAACCACCTGCCGAGCACGCCGGAGACGCCAGCTCGATAGACTGGAACCACCTGCCAGACAGGCCAAAATCAACAGCTGGCTATGCGAGAACCATCTGGCGGACAGTCCGGAATCACCTGCCGGGCATGCAGGAACCACCTCTCAGATGTAACGGAGCCATGAGCCGGACACGCTGAAACCACGTCCTGGGCAGTCTGGAACCACCTACCGAGCACTCTGGAACCACCTGCTCGACTCGCACGACCCACGTGCTGGACACGCCAAAATGAACTTTCGGCTACACCAGAACCACTTACCCGACACTCCAGAATCACCTGCCTGGCATGCCAGAACCACCTCTCACACGTTCCAGAAGCACGTGCCGGACATGCCGGAACGACCTATCGGACAGAACGGAACCACCTGCCAGACACGCCGGAACCACCTGCTGAACACGCCACAGCCACCTGCTCGACTCGCCGGATCCACCGGCCGGACAGGCCAATATCAACTGCTGGCTATGCCAGAACCACCTGGGGGACAGTCCGGAATCATCTGCCAGCCATGGCGGAACCACCTCTCAGACGTACAAGAACCACGTGCCGGACAAGCTGGAAACACTTACTGGACAGACTGGAACCACCTGCCGGCCACGCCTGAACCACCTGCCGAGCACGACGGAACCACCTGCCAGACACGCCAAAATCACCTGCGGGGTACACCAGAACCACTTGGAGAACTCTCCGGGATGACCTGCCGGGCATGCTGGAACCACCTCTCAGATGTACCAGAAGCACGTGGCGGACACCCCAGCACCACCTGCCGGACAGACCGCAACCACCTGCCGGACAGGCCGGAACCACCGGCTCGACCCGCCGGAACCACCGCCGGACATGCAAAATCACCTGCCGGCTACGCCAGAACCACTTGGCGAACACTCCGGAATCACCTGCCGGGCATGCCGGAACCACCTCTCAGACATGCCAGAACCACGTGCCAATGACCCCGGAAGCACCTGCCGAGCACGCCGGAACCACCTGCTCGACTCGCCAGAACCACCTGCCGGACACGCCAAAATCACCTGCCGGCTACGCCACAACCACTCGGCAGGCACTCCGGAATCAGCTGCCTGGCATGCCGGAACCACCTCTCAGAGGTGCCAGAACCACATGCCGGAGAGACTGGAAGCAAATGCCGAGCTCGCCGGAAACACCTGCTGGACATGCCGGAACCACCTGCCTGAAAGTCCAAAATCATATGCCGGCTATGCCAAAACCACTTGGTGGACACTCCAGAATCACCTGTAGGGCATGCCGGAACCACGTCATGGACAGACTGCAAACACCAGCCGGACACGCCAGAACCACCTTCTCGACTCGCCAGAACCACCTGCCGGACACGCCAAAATCACCTGCCGGCTACGCCACAACCAGTTGGTGAACACTTCGGAATCACCTGCCGCGCTTGCCGGAACCACCTGCCGGTCACGCCAAAATCAACTGCCGACTACGCCAGAACCACTCGGCAGAGACTCCGGAACCACCTCCAGGACTGACCGGAAATACCTGCCGGACACGCCGGGACAACCTGCTTGACTCGCGAGAACCACCTGCCGGACATGCCAAAATCACCAGCCGGCTACTCCACAACCACTTGTCGGACACTCCAGAATCACCTGCCCGGCATGTTGGAACCACCTCTCAGAGGTGCCACAACAACATACTGGAGACTGCGGAAGCACCTGCTGAGAAGGCCGGAAGTTCCTGATCCACTCCACAGAACCACCTGCTGGACACTCCAAAATCACCTGCCGGCTACGCCACAACCAGTTGGTGAACACTTCGGAATCAACTGCCGGGCTTGCTGGAAGCACCTGCCGGTCACGCCAATATCAACTGCCAGCTACGCCAGAACCGCTTGGCGGACACTCCGGAAACACCTGTCGGGCCTGCCAGAACCACATCTCAGACGTGCCAGAACAATGTGCCCGAGATGCCGGAACCACACCCCGAACAGACTGAAACCACCTGCCAGACCCGCCTGAACCACCTGCCGAGCACACTGGAACCACCTGCTCGACTCGCCGGAACCACCTACCTGACACGCAAAAACCACCGGCCGGGTATGCCAGAACCACTTGGTGGTCACTCCGGAATCATCTGCCAGACATGCCAGAAGCAGCTCTCAGACACACCAGAACAACCTGCCGGAGACGCCAGAAGCACCTGCTGAGCATGCCTGAGCCACGTGCTCGACTCGCAAGAAACACCTGCCACACACGCCAAAATCACCTGCCTGCTACACCAGAAGCACTTGGCAGACAAGCCGGAATCACGTGAAGGGCATGCCGTCACAATCTCTCAGACGTGCCAGAACCTCGTGCCGGACACCCCAGAACAACCTGCCGGACAGACCGGAACCACCTGCCAGACACGCCGGAACCACCGGCGCGACTCGCCGGAACCACCCCCGGACATACAAAAACACCTGCCGGCTACGCCAGATACACTTGGCGAACACACCGGAATCACCTGCCGGGCATGTCAGAAGCACCTCTCAGACATGTCAGAACGACGTGCCAAGGAGACCGGAAGCACCTGCCGAGCACGCCGGAACCACCTGCTCGACTCGCCAGAACCACCTGCCGCACACGCCAAAATCACCTGCCAGGTATGCCAGAACCACTTTGTGGACACTCCGAAATCATCTGCCGGACATGCCAGAACCAGCTCTCAGACACACCAGAACCACATGCCGGACACGCCGGAAGCAACTGCTGAGCATGCCTGAGCCACCTGCTCGACTCGCAAGAAACACCTGCCGGACACGCCAAAATCACCTGCCGAGTACGCCAGAACCACTTGGCGGACACTCCGGAATCACAGGTCGGGCATGCCGGAACCACCTCTCAGACTTGCCAGAACCATGTTCCGGACACGCCAGTACCACCTGCCGAGTATGCCGGAACCACCTGATCCACTCCCGAGGACCACCTGCTGGACACGCCAGAATCACCTGCTGGCCATGCCAGAACCACTCGGCAGACATTCCGGAATAACCTGCCGGGCATGCCGGAACCACCTCTTAGACATGCCAGAAGGACGTGTCGGACACGCCGGAAACACCTACCGGACAGACCGGAACCACCTGCCAGACATCCCGGAACCACCTGCCGAGCACGCCAGAGCCGCCTGCTCGATAGGCCGGAACCACCTGCCAGACAGGCCAAAATCAACAGCTGGCTATGCGAGAACCATCTGGCGGACAGTCCGGAATCACCTGCCGGGCATGCAGGAACCACCTCTCAGATGTAACAGAGCCATGAGCCGGACACGCTGGAACCACGTCCTGGGCAGTCTGGAACCACCTACCGAGCACTCTGGAACCACCTGCTCGACTCGCACGACCCACGTGCTGGACACGCCAAAATGAACTTTCGGCTACACCAGAACCACTTACCCGACACTCCAGAATCACCTGCCTGGCATGCCAGAACCACCTCTCACACGTTCCAGAAGCACGTGCCGGACATGCCGGAACGACCTATCGGACAGAACGGAACCACCTGCCAGACACGCCGGAACCACCTGCTGAACACGCCACAGCCACCTGCTCGACTCGCCGGATCCACCGGCCGGACAGGCCAATATCAACTGCTGGCTATGCCAGAACCACCTGGGGGACAGTCCGGAATCACCTGCCAGCCATGGCGGAACCACCTCTCAGACGTACAAGAACCACGTGCCGGACAAGCTGGAAACACTTACTGGACAGACTGGAACCACCTGCCGGCCACGCCTGAACCACCTGCCCAGCACGACGGAACCACCTGCCGGACACGCCAAAATCACCTGCGGGGTACACCAGAACCACTTGGAGAACTCTCCAGGATGACCTGCCGGGCATGCTGGAACCACCTCTCAGACGTACCAGAAGCACGTGGCGGACACCCCAGCACCACCTGCCGGACAGACCGCAACCACCTGCCGGACACGCCGGAACCACCGGCTCGACCCGCCGGAACCACCGCCGGACATGCAAAATCACCTGCCGGCTACGCCAGAACCACTTGGCGAACACTGGGGAATCACCTGCCGGGCATGCCGGAACCACCTCTCAGACATGCCAGAACCACGTGCCAATGACCCCGGAAGCACCTGCCGAGCACGCCGGAACCACCTGCTCGACTCGCCAGAACCACCTGCCGGACACGCCAAAATCACCTGGCGGCTACGCCACAACCACTCGGCAGACACTCCGGTATCAGCTGCCGGGCATGCCGGAACCACCTCTCAGAGGTGCCGGAACCACATGCCGGAGAGACTGGAAGCAACTGCCGAACTCGCCGGAAACACCTGCTGGACATGCCGGAACCACCTGCCTGACAGTCCAAAATCATATGCCGGCTATGCCAAAACCACTTGGTGGACACTCCAGAATCACCTGGAGGGCATGCCGGAACCACGTCATGGAGAGACTGCAAACACCTGCCGGACACTCCAGAACCACCTTCTCGACTCGCCAGAACCACCTGCCGGACACGCCAAAATCACCTGCCGGGTACGCCACAACCAGTTGGTGAACACTTCGGAATCACCTGCCGCGCTTGCTGGAACCACCTTCCGGTCACACCAAAATCACCTGCCGGCTACGCCAGAACCACTCGGCAGAGACTCCGGAACCACATCCAGGACAGACCGGAATCACCTGCCGGACACGCCGGAACCACCTGCTCGACTCGCCAGAACCACCTGCCGCACACGCCAAAATCACCAGCCGGCTACTCCACAACCACTTGTCGGACACTCCAGAATCACCTGCCGGGCATGTTGCAACCACCTCTCAGAGGTGCCACAACAACATGCTGGAGACTGCGGAAGCACCTGCTGAGAAGGCCGGAAGTTCCTGATCCACTCCAAAGAACCGCCTGCTGGACACGCCAAAATCACCTGCCGGCTACGCCACAACCAGTTGGTGAACACTTCGGAATCAACTGCCGGGCTTGCTGGAAGCACCTGCCGGTCACGCCAATATCACCTGCCAGCTACGCCAGAACCGCTTGGCGGACACTCCGGAAACACCTGTCGGGCCTGCCAGAACCACATCTCAGACGTGCCAGAACCATGTGCCCTAGATGCCGGAACCACACCCCGAACAGACTGAAACCACCTGCCAGACCCGCCTGAACCACCTGCCGAGCACACTGGAACCACCTGCTCGACTCGCCGGAACCACCTACCTGACACGCAAAAACCACCGGCCGGGTATGCCAGAACCACTTGGTGGTCACTCCGGAATCATCTGCCAGACACGCCAGAAGCAGCTCTCAGACACACCAGAACAACCTGCCGGAGACGCCAGAAGCACCTGCTGAGCATGCCTGAGCCACCTGCTCGACTCGCAAGAAACACCTGCCAGACGTGCCAAAATCACGTGCCTGCTACACCAGAAGCACTTGGCAGACAAGCCGGAATCACGTGAAGGGCATGCCGTCACAATCTCTCAGACGTGCCAGAACCTCGTGCCGGACACCCCAGAACACCCTGCCAGACAGACCGGAACCACCTGCCGGACACGCCGGAACCACCGGCGCGACTCAACGGAACCACTCCTGGACATGCAAAATCACCTGCCGGCTACGCCAGAAACACTTGGCGGACACACCGGAATCACCTGCCGGGCATGTCGGAAGCACCTCTCAGACATGTCAGAACCACGTGCCAAGGACACCGGAAGCACCTGCCGAGCACGCCGGAACCACCTGCTCGACTCGCCAGAACCACCTGCCGCACACGCAAAAATCATCTGCCAGGTATGCCAGAACCACTTTGTGGACACTCCGAAATCATCTGCCGGACATGCCAGAAACAGCTCTCAGACACACCAGAACCACATGCCGGACACGCCGGAAGCACCTGCTGAGCATGCCTGAGCCACCTGCTCGACTCGCAAGAAACACCTGCCGGACACGCCAAAATCACCTGCCGAGTACGCCAGAACCACTTGGCGGACACTCCGGAATCACCTGCCGGGCATGCCAGCACAACCTCTCAGAAGTGCCAGAAGCACGTGCCGGACAGGCCGGAACCATCTCCCGGACAGACTGGAACCACAGGAAACACTCGCCGGAACCACCTGCTTGACTCACCGGTCCCACCTGCAGGACACACCAAAATCACCTGCCCGCTACACCAGAACCACTTGGGGCACAAGCCGGAATCACGTGAAGGGCATGCCGGCACAACCTCACAGACGTTCCAGAACCTCCTGCCGGACACCTCAGAACCACCTGCCAGACAGACTGCAACCACCTGCCGGACAGGCGGGAACCACCGGCTCGACCCGCCGGAACCACTGCCACACATGCAAAATCACCTGCCGGCTACACCAGAACCACTTGGCAAACACTCCGGAATCACCTGCCGGGCACGCCGGAACCACCTCTCAGATGCAACGGAACCACGAGCCGGACACGCTGGAACCATGTCCTGGACAGACTGGAACCACCTGCCGAGCACTCCACAACCACCTGCTCGACTCGCACGACCCACGTGCTGGACACGCCAAAATGAACTTTCGGCTACACCAGAACCACTTACCCGACACTCCAGAATCACCTGCCTGGCATGCCAGAACCACCTCTCACACGTTCCAGAAGCACGTGCCGGACATGCCGGAACGACCTATTGGACAGAACGGAACCACCTGCCAGACACGCCGGAACCACCTGCTGAACACGCCACAGCCACCTGCTCGACTCGCCGGATCCACCGTCCGGACAGGCCAATATCAACTGCTGGCTATGCCAGAACCACCTGGGGGACAGTCCAGAATCACCTGCCAGCCATGGCGAAACCACCTCTCAGACGTACAAGAACCACGTGCCGGACAAGCTGGAAACACGCACTGGACAGACTGGAACCACCTGCCGGCCACGCCTGAACCACCTGCCGAGCACGATGGAACCACCTGCCGGACACGCCAAAATCAGCTGCGGGGTACACCAGAACCACTTGGAGAACTCTCTGGGATGACCTGCCGGGCATGCTGGAACCACCTCTCAGACGTACCAGAAGCACGTGGCGGACACCCCAGCACCACCTGCCGGACAGACCGCAACCACCTGCCGGACACGCCGGAACCACCGGCTCGACCCGCCGGAACCACCGCCGGACATGCAAAATCACCTGCCGGCTACGCCAGAACCACTTGGCGAACACTGGGGAATCACCTGCCGGGCATGCCGGAACCACCTCTCAGACATGCCAGAACCACGTGCCAATGACCCCGGAAGCACCTGCCGAGCACGCCGGAACCACCTGCTCGACTCGCCAGAACCACCTGCCGGACACGCCAAAATCACCTGGCGGCTACGCCACAACCACTCGGCAGACACTCCGGTATCAACTGCCGGGCATGCCGGAACCACCTCTCAGAGGTGCCGGAACCACATGCCGGAGAGACTGGAAGCCACTGCCGAACTCGCCGGAAACACCTGCTGGACATGCCGGAACCACCTGCCTGACAGTCCAAAATCATATGCCGGCTATGCCAAAACCACTTGGTGGACACTCCAGAATCACCTGGAGGGCATGCCGGAACCACGTCATGGAGAGACTGCAAACACCTGCCGGACACTCCAGAACCACCTTCTCGACTCGCCAGAACCACCTGCCGGACACGCCAAAATCACCTGCCGGGTACGCCACAACCAGTTGGTGAACACTTCGGAATCACCTGCCGCACTTGCCGGAACCACCTGCCGGTCACGCCAAAATCACCTGCCGGCTACGCCAGAAGCACTCGGCAGAGACTCCGGAACCACCTCCAGGACAGACCGGAATCACCTGCCGGACACGCCGGAACCACCTGCTCGACTCGCCAGAACCACCTGCCGCACACGCCAAAATCACCAGCCGGCTACTCCACAACCACTTGTCGGACACTCCAGAATCACCTGCCGGGCATGTTGCAACCACCTCTCAGAGGTGCCACAACAACATGCTGGAGACTGCGGAAGCACCTGCTGAGAAGGCCGGAAGTTCCTGATCCACTCCACAGAACCGCCTGCTGGACACGCCAAAATCACCTGCCGGCTACGCCACAACCAGTTGGTGAACACTTCGGAATCAACTGCCGGGCTTGCTGGAAGCACCTGCCGGTCACGCCAATATCACCTGCCAGCTACGCCAGAACCGCTTGGCGGACACTCCGGAAACACCTGTCGGGCCTGCCAGAACCACATCTCAGACGTGCCAGAACCATGTGCCCGAGATGCCGGAACCACACCCCGAACAGACTGAAACCACCTGCCAGACCCGCCTGAACCACCTGCCGAGCACACTGGAACCACCTGCTCGACTCGCCGGAACTACCTACCTGACACGCAAAAACCACCGGCCGGGTATGCCTGAACCACTTGGTGGTCACTCCGGAATCATCTGCCAGACACGCCAGAAGCAGCTCTCAGACACACCAGAACAACCTGCCGCAGACGCCAGAAGCACCTGCTGAGCATGCCTGAGCCACCTGCTCGACTCGCAAGAAACACCTGCCAGACGTGCCAAAATCACCTGCCTGCTACACCAGAAGCACTTGGCAGATAAGCCGGAATCACGTGAAGGGCATGCCGTCATAATCTCTCAGACGTGCCAGAACCTCGTGCCGGACACCCCAGAACACCCTGCCGGACAGACCGGAACCACCTGCCGGACACGCCGGAACCACCGGCGCGACTCTCCGGAACCACCCCCGGACATGCAAAATCACCAGCCGGCTACGCCAGAAACACTTGGCGAACACACCGGAATCACCTGCCGGGCATGTCGGAAGCACCTCTCAGACATGTCAGAACCACGTGCCAAGGACACCGGAAGCACCTGCCGAGTACGCCGGAACCACCTGCTCGACTCGCCAGAACCACCTGCCGCACACGCAAAAATCACCTGCCAGGTATGCCAGAACCACTTTGTGGACACTCCGAAATCATCTGCCGGACATGCCAGAAACAGCTCTCAGACACACCAGAACCACATGCCGGACACGCCGGAAGCACCTGCTGAGCATGCCTGAGCCACCTGCTCGACTCGCAAGAAACACCTGCCGGACACGCCAAAATCACCTGCCGAGTACGCCAGAACCACTTGGCGGACACTCCGGAATCACTTGCCGGGCATGCCAGCACAACCTCTCAGAAGTGCCAGAAGCACGTGCCGGACAGGCCGGAACCATCTCCCGGACAGACTGGAACCACAGGAAACACTCGCCGGAACCACCTGCTTGACTCACCGGTCCCACCTGCAGGACACACCAAAATCACCTGCCCGCTACACCAGAACCAATTGGGGCACAAGCCGGAATCACGTGAAGGGCATGCCGGCACAACCTCACAGACGTTCCAGAACCTCCTGCCGGACACCTCAGAACCACATGCCAGACAGACTGCAACCACCTGCCGGACACGCGGGAACCACCGGCTCGACCCGCAGGAACCACTGCCACACATGCAAAATCACCTGCCGGCTACACCAGAAGCACTTGGCAAACACTCCGGAAGCACCTGCCGGGCATGCCCGAACCACCTCTCAGACATGCCAGAACCACGTGCCAATGACACCAGAAGCACCTGCCGAGCATGCCGGAACCACCTGCTCGACTCGCCAGAACCACCTGCCAGTCATGCAAAAATCACCTGCCGGCTTCGCCACAACCAGTTGGTGAACACTTCTCCATCACCTGCCAGGCTTGCTGGAACCACCTGCCGGTCATGTCAAAATCACCTGCCAACTACGCCAGAACCACTTGTCGACACTGCGGAAACACCTGTCGGGCCGGCCAGAACTACATCTCAGACGTGCCAGAACCTTGTGCGTGTGATGCCGGAACCACACCCCGAACAGACGGAAACCACCTGCCAGACCCGCCTGAACCACCTGCCGAGCACGCCGGAGCCACCTGTTCGACTCACCGGAAGCACCTGCCAGACAGGCCAGTATCAAAAGCTGGCTATGCGAGAACCATCTGGCGGACAGTCCGGAATCACCTGCCGGGCATGCAGGAACCACCTCTCAGATGTAGCGGAACCACGAGCCGGACACGCTGGAACCACGTCCTGGACAGACTGGAACCACCTGCCGAGCACTCCGGAACCACCTGCTCGACTCGCACGACCCACGTGCTGGACACGCCAAAATGAACTTTCGGCTACACCAGAACCACTTACCCGACACTCCAGAATCACCTGCCTGGCATGCCAGAACCACCTCTCACACGTTCCAGAAGCACGTGCCGGACATGCCGGAACGATCTATCGGACAGAACGGAACCACCTGCCAGACACGCCGGAACCACCTGCTGATCACGCCACAGCCACCTGCCTGACTCGCCGGATCCACGGGCCAGACAGGCCAATATCAACTGCTGGCTATGCCAGAACCACCTGGGGGCCAGTCCAGAATCACCTGCCAGCCATGGCGGAACCACATCTTAGACGTACAAGAACCACGTGCCGGACAAGCTGGAAACACTTACTGGACAGACTGGAACCACCTGCCGGCCACGCCTGAACCACCTGCCGAGCACGATGGAACCACCTGCCGGACACGCCAAAATCACCTGCGGGGTACAACAGAACCACTTGGAGAACTCTCCGGGATGACCTGCCGGGCATGCTGGAACCACCTCTCAGACGTACCAGAAGCACGTGGCGGACACCCCAGCACCACCTGCCGGACAGACCGCAACCACCTGCCGGACAGGCCGGAACCACCGGCTCGACCCGCCGGAACCACCGCCGGACATGCAAAATCACCTGCCGGCTACGCCAGAACCACTTGGCGAACACTGGGGAATCACCTGCCGGGCATGCCGGAACCACCTCTCAGACATGCCAGAACCACGTGCCAATGACCCCGGAAGCACCTGCCGAGCACGCCGGAACCACCTGCTCGACTCGCCAGAACCACCTGCCGGACACGCCAAAATCACCTGGCGGCTACGCCACAACCACTCGGCAGACACTCCGGTATCAGCTGCCGGGCATGCCGGAACCACCTCTCAGAGGTGCCGGAACCACATGCCGGAGAGACTGGAAGCAACTGCCGAACTCGCCGGAAACACCTGCTGGACATGCCGGAACCACCTGCCTGACAGTCCAAAATCATATGCCGGCTATGCCAAAACCACTTGGTGGACACTCCAGAATCACCTGGAGGGCATGCCGGAACCACGTCATGGAGAGACTGCAAACACCTGCCGGACACTCCAGAACCACCTTCTCGACTCGCCAGAACCACCTGCCGGACACGCCAAAATCACCTGCCGGGTACGCCACAACCAGTTGGTGAACACTTCGGAATCACCTGCCGCGCTTGCCGGAACCACCTTCCGGTCACACCAAAATCACCTGCCGGCTACGCCAGAACCACTCGGCAGAGACTCCGGAACCACATCCAGGACAGACCGGAATCACCTGCCGGACACGCCGGAACCACCTGCTCGACTCGCCAGAACCACCTGCCGCACACGCCAAAATCACCAGCCGGCTACTCCACAACCACTTGTCGGACACTCCAGAATCACCTGCCGGGCATGTTGCAACCACCTCTCAGAGGTGCCACAACAACATGCTGGAGACTGCGGAAGCACCTGCTGAGAAGGCCGGAAGTTCCTGATCCACTCCAAAGAACCACCTGCTGGACACGCCAAAATCACCTGCCGGCTACGCCACAACCAGTTGGTGAACACTTTGGAATCAACTGCCGGGCTTGCTGGAAGCACCTGCCGGTCACGCCAATATCACCTGCCAGCTACGCCAGAACCGCTTGGCGGACACTCCGGAAACACCTGTCGGGCCTGCCAGAACCACATCTCAGACGTGCCAGAACCATGTGCCCTAGATGCCGGAACCACACCCCGAACAGACTGAAACCACCTGCCAGACCCGCCTGAACCACCTGCCGAGCACACTGGAACCACCTGCTCGACTCGCCGGAACCACCTACCTGACACGCAAAAACCACCGGCCGGGTATGCCAGAACCACTTGGTGGTCACTCCGGAATCATCTGCCAGACACGCCAGAAGCAGCTCTCAGACACACCAGAACAACCTGCCGGAGACGCCAGAAGCACCTGCTGAGCATGCCTGAGCCACCTGCTCGACTCGCAAGAAACACCTGCCAGACGTGCCAAAATCACGTGCCTGCTACACCAGAAGCACTTGGCAGACAAGCCGGAATCACGTGAAGGGCATGCCGTCACAATCTCTCAGACGTGCCAGAACCTCGTGCCGGACACCCCAGAACACCCTGCCAGACAGACCGGAACCACCTGCCGGACACGCCGGAACCACCGGCGCGACTCAACGGAACCACTCCTGGACATGCAAAATCACCTGCCGGCTACGCCAGAAACACTTGGCGGACACACCGGAATCACCTGCCGGGCATGTCGGAAGCACCTCTCAGACATGTCAGAACCACGTGCCAAGGACACCGGAAGCACCTGCCGAGCACGCCGGAACCACCTGCTCGACTCGCCAGAACCACCTGCCGCACACGCAAAAATCATCTGCCAGGTATGCCAGAACCACTTTGTGGACACTCCGAAATCATCTGCCGGACATGCCAGAAACAGCTCTCAGACACACCAGAACCACATGCCGGACACGCCGGAAGCACCTGCTGAGCATGCCTGAGCCACCTGCTCGACTCGCAAGAAACACCTGCCGGACACGCCAAAATCACCTGCCGAGTACGCCAGAACCACTTGGCGGACACTCCGGAATCACCTGCCGGGCATGCCAGCACAACCTCTCAGAAGTGCCAGAAGCACGTGCCGGACAGGCCGGAACCATCTCCCGGACAGACTGGAACCACAGGAAACACTCGCCGGAACCACCTGCTTGACTCACCGGTCCCACCTGCAGGACACACCAAAATCACCTGCCCGCTACACCAGAACCACTTGGGGCACAAGCCGGAATCACGTGAAGGGCATGCCGGCACAACCTCACAGACGTTCCAGAACCTCCTGCCGGACACCTCAGAACCACCTGCCAGACAGACTGCAACCACCTGCCGGACAGGCGGGAACCACCGGCTCGACCCGCCGGAACCACTGCCACACATGCAAAATCACCTGCCGGCTACACCAGAACCACTTGGCAAACACTCCGGAATCACCTGCCGGGCACGCCGGAACCACCTCTCAGATGCAACGGAACCACGAGCCGGACACGCTGGAACCATGTCCTGGACAGACTGGAACCACCTGCCGAGCACTCCACAACCACCTGCTCGACTCGCACGACCCACGTGCTGGACACGCCAAAATGAACTTTCGGCTACACCAGAACCACTTACCCGACACTCCAGAATCACCTGCCTGGCATGCCAGAACCACCTCTCACACGTTCCAGAAGCACGTGCCGGACATGCCGGAACGACCTATTGGACAGAACGGAACCACCTGCCAGACACGCCGGAACCACCTGCTGAACACGCCACAGCCACCTGCTCGACTCGCCGGATCCACCGTCCGGACAGGCCAATATCAACTGCTGGCTATGCCAGAACCACCTGGGGGACAGTCCGGAATCACCTGCCAGCCATGGCGAAACCACCTCTCAGACGTACAAGAACCACGTGCCGGACAAGCTGGAAACACGCACTGGACAGACTGGAACCACCTGCCGGCCACGCCTGAACCACCTGCCGAGCACGATGGAACCACCTGCCGGACACGCCAAAATCAGCTGCGGGGTACACCAGAACCACTTGGAGAACTCTCTGGGATGACCTGCCGGGCATGCTGGAACCACCTCTCAGACGTACCAGAAGCACGTGGCGGACACCCCAGCACCACCTGCCGGACAGACCGCAACCACCTGCCGGACACTCCGGAACCACCGGCTCGACCCGCCGGAACCACCGCCGGACATGCAAAATCACCTGCCGGCTACGCCAGAACCACTTGGCGAACACTGGGGAATCACCTGCCGGGCATGCCGGAACCACCTCTCAGACATGCCAGAACCACGTGCCAATGACCCCGGAAGCACCTGCCGAGCACGCCGGAACCACCTGCTCGACTCGCCAGAACCACCTGCCGGACACGCCAAAATCACCTGGCGGCTACGCCACAACCACTCGGCAGACACTCCGGTATCAACTGCCGGGCATGCCGGAACCACCTCTCAGAGGTGCCGGAACCACATGCCGGAGAGACTGGAAGCCACTGCCGAACTCGCCGGAAACACCTGCTGGACATGCCGGAACCACCTGCCTGACAGTCCAAAATCATATGCCGGCTATGCCAAAACCACTTGGTGGACACTCCAGAATCACCTGGAGGGCATGCCGGAACCACGTCATGGAGAGACTGCAAACACCTGCCGGACACTCCAGAACCACCTTCTCGACTCGCCAGAACCACCTGCCGGACACGCCAAAATCACCTGCCGGGTACGCCACAACCAGTTGGTGAACACTTCGGAATCACCTGCCGCGCTTGCCGGAACCACCTGCCGGTCACGCCAAAATCACCTGCCGGCTACGCCAGAATCACTCGGCAGAGACTCCGGAACCACCTCCAGGACAGACCGGAATCACCTGCCGGACACGCCGGAACCACCTGCTCGACTCGCCAGAACCACCTGCCGCACACGCCAAAATCACCAGCCGGCTACTCCACAACCACTTGTCGGACACTCCAGAATCACCTGCCGGGCATGTTGCAACCACCTCTCAGAGGTGCCACAACAACATGCTGGAGACTGCGGAAGCACCTGCTGAGAAGGCCGGAAGTTCCTGATCCACTCCACAGAACCGCCTGCTGGACACGCCAAAATCACCTGCCGGCTACGCCACAACCAGTTGGTGAACACTTCGGAATCAACTGCCGGGCTTGCTGGAAGCACCTGCCGGTCACGCCAATATCACCTGCCAGCTACGCCAGAACCGCTTGGCGGACACTCCGGAAACACCTGTCGGGCCTGCCAGAACCACATCTCAGACGTGCCAGAACCATGTGCCCGAGATGCCGGAACCACACCCCGAACAGACTGAAACCACCTGCCAGACCCGCCTGAACCACCTGCCGAGCACACTGGAACCACCTGCTCGACTCGCCGGAACTACCTACCTGACACGCAAAAACCACCGGCCGGGTATGCCAGAACCACTTGGTGGTCACTCCGGAATCATCTGCCAGACACGCCAGAAGCAGCTCTCAGACACACCAGAACAACCTGCCGCAGACGCCAGAAGCACCTGCTGAGCATGCCTGAGCCACCTGCTCGACTCGCAAGAAACACCTGCCAGACGTGCCAAAATCACCTGCCTGCTACACCAGAAGCACTTGGCAGATAAGCCGGAATCACGTGAAGGGCATGCCGTCATAATCTCTCAGACGTGCCAGAACCTCGTGCCGGACACCCCAGAACACCCTGCCGGACAGACCGGAACCACCTGCCGGACACGCCGGAACCACCGGCGCGACTCTCCGGAACCATCCCCGGACATGCAAAATCACCAGCCGGCTACGCCAGAAACACTTGGCGAACACACCGGAATCACCTGCCGGGCATGTCGGAAGCACCTCTCAGACATGTCAGAACCACGTGCCAAGGACACCGGAAGCACCTGCCGAGCACGCCGGAACCACCTGCTCGACTCGCCAGAACCACCTGCCGCACACGCAAAAATCACCTGCCAGGTATGCCAGAACCACTTTGTGGACACTCCGAAATCATCTGCCGGACATGCCAGAAACAGCTCTCAGACACACCAGAACCACATGCCGGACACGCCGGAAGCACCTGCTGAGCATGCCTGAGCCACCTGCTCGACTCGCAAGAAACACCTGCCGGACACGCCAAAATCACCTGCCGAGTACGCCAGAACCACTTGGCGGACACTCCGGAATCACTTGCCGGGCATGCCAGCACAACCTCTCAGAAGTGCCAGAAGCACGTGCCGGACAGGCCGGAACCATCTCCCGGACAGACTGGAACCACAGGAAACACTCGCCGGAACCACCTGCTTGACTCACCGGTCCCACCTGCAGGACACACCAAAATCACCTGCCCGCTACACCAGAACCAATTGGGGCACAAGCCGGAATCACGTGAAGGGCATGCCGGCACAACCTCACAGACGTTCCAGAACCTCCTGCCGGACACCTCAGAACCACATGCCAGACAGACTGCAACCACCTGCCGGACACGCGGGAACCACCGGCTCGACCCGCAGGAACCACTGCCACACATGCAAAATCACCTGCCGGCTACACCAGAAGCACTTGGCAAACACTCCGGAAGCACCTGCCGGGCATGCCCGAACCACCTCTCAGACATGCCAGAACCACGTGCCAATGACACCAGAAGCACCTGCCGAGCATGCCGGAACCACCTGCTCGACTCGCCAGAACCACCTGCCAGTCATGCAAAAATCACCTGCCGGCTTCGCCACAACCAGTTGGTGAACACTTCTCCATCACCTGCCAGGCTTGCTGGAACCACCTGCCGGTCATGTCAAAATCACCTGCCAACTACGCCAGAACCACTTGTCGACACTGCGGAAACACCTGTCGGGCCGGCCAGAACTACATCTCAGACGTGCCAGAACCTTGTGCGTGTGATGCCGGAACCACACCCCGAACAGACGGAAACCACCTGCCAGACCCGCCTGAACCACCTGCCGAGCACGCCGGAGCCACCTGTTCGACTCACCGGAAGCACCTGCCAGACAGGCCAGTATCAAAAGCTGGCTATGCGAGAACCATCTGGCGGACAGTCCGGAATCACCTGCCGGGCATGCAGGAACCACCTCTCAGATGTAGCGGAACCACGAGCCGGACACGCTGGAACCACGTCCTGGACAGACTGGAACCACCTGCCGAGCACTCCGGAACCACCTGCTCGACTCGCACGACCCACGTGCTGGACACGCCAAAATGAACTTTCGGCTACACCAGAACCACTTACCCGACACTCCAGAATCACCTGCCTGGCATGCCAGAACCACCTCTCACACGTTCCAGAAGCACGTGCCGGACATGCCGGAACGATCTATCGGACAGAACGGAACCACCTGCCAGACACGCCGGAACCACCTGCTGATCACGCCACAGCCACCTGCCTGACTCGCCGGATCCACGGGCCAGACAGGCCAATATCAACTGCTGGCTATGCCAGAACCACCTGGGGGCCAGTCCAGAATCACCTGCCAGCCATGGCGGAACCACATCTTAGACGTACAAGAACCACGTGCCGGACAAGCTGGAAACACTTACTGGACAGACTGGAACCACCTGCCGGCCACGCCTGAACCACCTGCCGAGCACGATGGAACCACCTGCCGGACACGCCAAAATCACCTGCGGGGTACACCAGAACCACTTGGAGAACTCTCCGGGATGACCTGCCGGGCATGCTGGAACCACCTCTCAGACGTACCAGAAGCACGTGGCGGACACCCCAGCACCACCTGCCGGACAGACCGCAACCACCTGCCGGACACGCCGGAACCACCGGCTCGACCCGCCGGAACCACCGCCGGACATGCAAAATCACCTGCCGGCTACGCCAGAACCACTTGGCGAACACTGGGGAATCACCTGCCGGGCATGCCGGAACCACCTCTCAGACATGCCAGAACCACGTGCCAATGACCCCGGAAGCACCTGCCGAGCACGCCGGAACCACCTGCTCGACTCGCCAGAACCACCTGCCGGACACGCCAAAATCACCTGGCGGCTACGCCACAACCACTCGGCAGACACTCCGGTATCAGCTGCCGGGCATGCCGGAACCACCTCTCAGAGGTGCCGGAACCACATGCCGGAGAGACTGGAAGCAACTGCCGAACTCGCCGGAAACACCTGCTGGACATGCCGGAACCACCTGCCTGACAGTCCAAAATCATATGCCGGCTATGCCAAAACCACTTGGTGGACACTCCAGAATCACCTGGAGGGCATGCCGGAACCACGTCATGGACAGACTGCAAACACCTGCCGGACACTCCAGAACCACCTTCTCGACTCGCCAGAACCACCTGCCGGACACGCCAAAATCACCTGCCGGGTACGCCACAACCAGTTGGTGAACACTTCGGAATCACCTGCCGCGCTTGCCGGAACCACCTTCCGGTCACACCAAAATCACCTGCCGGCTACGCCAGAACCACTCGGCAGAGACTCCGGAACCACATCCAGGACAGACCGGAATCACCTGCCGGACACGCCGGAACCACCTGCTCGACTCGCCAGAACCACCTGCCGCACACGCCAAAATCACCAGCCGGCTACTCCACAACCACTTGTCGGACACTCCAGAATCACCTGCCGGGCATGTTGCAACCACCTCTCAGAGGTGCCACAACAACATGCTGGAGACTGCGGAAGCACCTGCTGAGAAGGCCGGAAGTTCCTGATCCACTCCAAAGAACCACCTGCTGGACACGCCAAAATCACCTGCCGGCTACGCCACAACCAGTTGGTGAACACTTTGGAATCAACTGCCGGGCTTGCTGGAAGCACCTGCCGGTCACGCCAATATCACCTGCCAGCTACGCCAGAACCGCTTGGCGGACACTCCGGAAACACCTGTCGGGCCTGCCAGAACCACATCTCAGACGTGCCAGAACCATGTGCCCTAGATGCCGGAACCACACCCCGAACAGACTGAAACCACCTGCCAGACCCGCCTGAACCACCTGCCGAGCACACTGGAACCACCTGCTCGACTCGCCGGAACCACCTACCTGACACGCAAAAACCACCGGCCGGGTATGCCAGAACCACTTGGTGGTCACTCCGGAATCATCTGCCAGACACGCCAGAAGCAGCTCTCAGACACACCAGAACAACCTGCCGGAGACGCCAGAAGCACCTGCTGAGCATGCCTGAGCCACCTGCTCGACTCGCAAGAAACACCTGCCAGACGTGCCAAAATCACGTGCCTGCTACACCAGAAGCACTTGGCAGACAAGCCGGAATCACGTGAAGGGCATGCCGTCACAATCTCTCAGACGTGCCAGAACCTCGTGCCGGACACCCCAGAACACCCTGCCAGACAGACCGGAACCACCTGCCGGACACGCCGGAACCACCGGCGCGACTCAACGGAACCACTCCTGGACATTCAAAATCACCTGCCGGCTACGCCAGAAACACTTGGCGGACACACCGGAATCACCTGCCGGGCATGTCGGAAGCACCTCTCAGACATGTCAGAACCACGTGCCAAGGACACCGGAAGCACCTGCCGAGCACGCCGGAACCACCTGCTCGACTCGCCAGAACCACCTGCCGCACACGCAAAAATCATCTGCCAGGTATGCCAGAACCACTTTGTGGACACTCCGAAATCATCTGCCGGACATGCCAGAACCAGCTCTCAGACACACCAGAACCACATGCCGGACACGCCGGAAGCACCTGCTGAGCATGCCTGAGCCACCTGCTCGACTCGCAAGAAACACCTGCCGGACACGCCAAAATCACCTGCCGAGTACGCCAGAACCACTTGGCGGACACTCCGGAATCACCTGCCGGGCATGCCAGCACAACCTCTCAGAAGTGCCAGAAGCACGTGCCGGACAGGCCGGAACCATCTCCCGGACAGACTGGAACCACAGGAAACACTCGCCGGAACCACCTGCTTGACTCACCGGTCCCACCTGCAGGACACACCAAAATCACCTGCCCGCTACACCAGAACCACTTGGGGCACAAGCCGGAATCACGTGAAGGGCATGCCGGCACAACCTCACAGACGTTCCAGAACCTCCTGCCGGACACCTCAGAACCACCTGCCAGACAGACTGCAACCACCTGCCGGACAGGCGGGAACCACCGGCTCGACCCGCCGGAACCACTGCCACACATGCAAAATCACCTGCCGGCTACACCAGAAGCACTTGGCAAACACTCCGGAATCACCTGCCGGGCACGCCGGAACCACCTCTCAGATGCAACGGAACCACGAGCCGGACACGCTGGAACCATGTCCTGGACAGACCGGAACCACCTGCCGGACAGACCGGAACCACCTGCCGGACACGCCGGAACCACCGGCGCGACTCGCCGGAACCACCCCCGGACATGCAAAAACACCTGCCGGCTACGCCAGAACCACTTGGCGAACACTCCGGAATCACCTGCCGGGCATGCCGGAACCACCTCTCAGACATGCCAGAACCACGTGCCAATGACCCCGGAAGCACCTGCCGAGCACGCGGAACCACCTGCTCGACTCGCCAGAACCACCTTCCGGACACGCCAAAATCACCTGCCGGGTATGCCACAACCACTCGGCAGGCACTCCGGTATCAGCTGCCGGGCATGCCGGAACCACCTCTCAGAGGTGCCAGAACCACATGCCGGAGAGACTGGAAGCAAGTGCCGAGCTCGCTGGAAACACCTGCTGGACATGCCGGAACCACCTGCCTGACAGTCCAAAATCATATGCCGGCTATGCCAAAACCACTTGGTGGACACTCCAGAATCACCTGGAGGGCATGCCGGAACCACGTCATGGACAGACTGCAAACACCTGCCGGAAACGCCAGAACCACCTTCTCGACTCGCCAGAACCACCTGCCGGACACGCCAAAATCACCTGCCGGCTACGCCACAACCAGTTGGTGAACAATTCGGAATCACCTGCCGCGCTTGCCGGAACCACCTGCCGGTCACGCCAAAATCACCTGCCGGCTACGCCAGAACCACTCGGCAGAGACTCCGGAACCACCTCCAGCACAGACCGGAATCACCTGCCGGACACGCCGGGACCACCTGCTCGACTCGCCAGAACCACCTGCCGGACACGCCAAAATCACCTGCCGGCTACGCCAGAACCACTCTGCAGAGACTCCGGAACCACCTCCAGGACAGCCCGGAAACACCTGCCGGACACGCCGGGACCACCTGCTTGACTCGCCAGAACCACCTGCCGGACACGCCAAAATCACCAGCCGGCTACTCCACAACCACTTGTCGGACACTCCAGAATCACCTGCCGGGCATGTTGGAAGCACCTCTCAGAGGTGCCTCAACAACATGCTGGAGACTGCGGAAGTACCTGCTGAGAAGGCCGGAAGTTCCTGATCCACTCCACAGAACCACCTGCTGGACACGCCAAAATCACCTGCCGGCTACGCCACAACCAGTTGGTGAACACTTCGGAATCAACTGCCGGGCTTGCTGGAAGCACCTGCCGGTCACGCCAATATCACCTGCCAGCTACGCCAGAACCGCTTGGCGGACACTCCGGAAACACCTGTCGGGCCTGCCAGAACCACATCTCAGACGTGCCAGAACCATGTGCCCGAGATGCCGGAACCACACCCCGAACAGACTGAAACCACCTGCCAGACCCGCCTGAACCACCTGCCGAGCACACTGGAACCACCTGCTCGACTCGCCGGCACCACCTACCTGACACGCAAAAACCACAGGCCGGGTATGCCAGAACCACTTGGTGGTCACTCCGGAATCATCTGCCAGACATGCCAGAAGCAGCTCTCAGACACACCAGAACAACCTGCCGGAGACGCCAGAAGCACCTGCTGAGCATGCCTGAGCCACCTGCTCGACTCGCAAGAAACACCTGCCAGACGCGCCAAAATCACCTGCCTGCTACACCAGAAGCACTTGGCAGACAAGCCGGAATCACGTGAAGGGCATGCAGTCACAATCTCTCAGACGTGCCAGAACCTCGTGCCGGACACCCCAGAACACCCTGCCGGACAGACTGGAACCACCTGCCGGACACGCCGGAACCACCGGCGCGACTCGCCGGAACCACCCCCGGACATGCAAAAACACCTGCCGGCTACGCCAGACACACTTGGCGAACACACCGGAATCACCTGCCGGGCATGTCGGAACCACCTCTCAGACATGCCAGAACCACGTGCCAATGACACCAGAAGCACCTGCCGAGCACGCCGGAACCACCTGCTCGACTCTCCAGAACCACCTGACAGTCATGCAAAAATCACCTGCCGGCTTCGCCACAACCAGTTGGTGAACACTTCCCCATCACCTGCCGGGCTTGCTGGAACCAGCTGCCGGTCATGTCAAAATCACCTGCCAACTACGCCAGAACCACTTGTCGACACTGCGGAAACACCTGTCGGGCCGGCCAGAACTACATCTCAGACGTGCCAGAACCTTGTGCGTGTGATGCCGGAACCACACCCCGAACAGACGGAGACCACCTGCCAGACCCGCCTGAACCACCTGCCGAGGACGCCGGAGCCACCTGTTCGACTCACCGGAAGCACTTGCCAGACAGGCCAAAATCAACAGCTGGGTATGCGAGAACCACCTGGCGGACAGTCCGGAATCACCTGCCGGGCATGCAGGAACCACCTCTCAGATGTAACGGAACCACGAGCCGGACACGCTGGAACCACGTCCTGGGCAGTCTGGAACCACCTACCAAGCACTCTGGAACCACCTACTCGACTCCCCGGAACCACCTACCTGACACGCAAAAACCACCGGCCGGGTATGCCAGAACCACATTCTGGACACTCAGAAATCATCTGCCGGACATGCCAGAACCAGCTCTCAGACACCCCAGAACCACATGCCGGACACGCCGGAAGCACCTGCTGAGCATGCCTGAGCCACCTGCTCGACTCGCAAGAAACACCTGCCGGACACGCCAAAATCACCTGCCGAGTACGCCAGAACCACTTGGCGGACACTCCGGAATCACAGGTCGGGCATGCCGGAACCACCTCTCAGACTTGCCAGAACCATGTTCCGGACACGCCGGTACCACCTGCCGAGTATGCCGGAACCACCTGATCCACTCCCGAGGACCACCTGCTGGACGCGCCAGAATCACCTGCTGGCTACGCCAGAACCACTCGGCAGACACTCCGGAATAACCTGCCGGGCATGCCGGAACCACCTCTTAGACATGCCAGAAGGACGTGTCGGACACGCCGGAAACACCTACCGGACAGACCGGAACCACCTGCCAGACATCCCGGAACCACCTGCCGAGCACGCCGGAGCCGCCTGCTCGATAGTCTGGAACCACCTGCCAGACAGGCCATAATCAACAGCTGGCTATGCGAGAACCATCTGGCGGACAGTCTGGAATCACCTGCCGGGCATGCAGGAACCACCTTTCCGATGTAACGGAACCACGAGCCGGACACGTTGGAACCACGTCCTGGGCAGTCTGGAACCACCTACCGAGCACTCTGGAACCACCTGCTCGACTCGCACGACCCACGTGCTGGACACGCCAAAATGAACTTTCGGCTACACCAGAACCACTTACCCGACACTCCAGAATCACCTGCCTGGCATGCCAGAACCACCTCTCACACGTTCCAGAAGCACGTGCCGGACATGCAGGAACGACCTATCGGACAGAACGGAACCACCTGCCAGACACGCCGGAACCACCTGCTGAACACGCCACAGCCACCTGCTCGACTCGCCGGATCCACCGGCCGGACTGGCCAATATCAACTGCTGGCTATGCCAGAACCACCTGAGGGACAGTCCGGAATCACCTGCCAGCCATGGCGGAACCACCTCTCAGACGTACAAGAACCACGTGCCGGACAAGCTGGAAACACTTACTGGACAGACTGGAGCCACCTGCCAGCCATGCCTGAACCACCTGCCGAGCACGACGGAACCACCTGCCGGACACGCCAAAATCACCTGCGGGCTACACCAGAACCACTTGGAGAACTCTCCGGGATGACCTGCCGGGCATGCTGGAACCACCTCTCAGATGTACCAGAAGCACGTGGCGGACACCCCAGCACCACCTGCGGGACAGACCGCAACCACCTGCCGGACAGGCCGGAACCACCGGCTCGACCCGCCGGAACCACTGCCGGACATGCAAAATCACCTGCCGGCTACGCCAGAACCACTTGGCGAACACTCCGGAATCACCTGCCGGGCATGCCGGAACCACCTCTCAGACATGCCAGAACCACGTGCCAATGACCCCGGAAGCACCTGCCGAGCACGCCGGAACCACCTGCTCGACTCGCCAGAACCACCTGCCGGACACGCCAAAATCACCTGCCGGCTACGCCACAACCACTCGGCAGGCACTCCGGTATCAGCTGCCGGGCATGCCGGAACCACCTCTCAGAGGTGCCAGAACCACATGCCGGAGAGACTGGAAGCAACTGCCGAGCTCGCCGGAAACACCTGCTGGACATGCCGGAACCACCTGCCTGACAGTCCAAAATCATATGCCGGCTATGCCAAAACCACTTGGTGGACACTCCAGGATCACCTGGAGGGCATGCCGGAACCACGTCATGGACAGACTGCAAACACCTGCCGGACACGCCAGAACCACCTTCTCGACTCGCCAGAACCAGCTGCCGGACACGCCAAAATCACCTGCCGGCTACGCCACAACCAGTTGGTGAACACTTCGGAATCACCTGCCGCGCTTGCCGGAACCACCTGCCGGTCACGCCAAAAATCACCTGCCGGCTACGCCAGAACCACTCGGCAGAGACTCCGGAACCACCTCCAGGACTGACCGGAATCAACTGCCGGACACGCCGGGACCACCTGCTTGACTCGCCAGAACCACCTGCCGGACACGCCAAAATCACCAGCCGGCTACTCCACAACCACTTGTCGGACACTCCAGAATCACCTGCCGGGCATGTTGGAACCACCTCTCAGAGGTGCCACAACAACATGCTGGAGACTGCGGAAGCACCTGCTGAGAAGGCCGGAAGTTCCTGATCCACTCCACAGAACCGCCTGCTGGACACGCCACAACCAGTTGGTGAACACTTCGGAATCAACTGCCGGGCTTGCTGGAAGCACCTGCCGGTCACGCCAATATCAACTGCCAGCTACGCCAGAACCGCTTTGCGGACACTCCGGAAACACCTGTCGAACCTGCCAGAACCACATCTCAGACGTGCCAGAACCATGTGCCCGAGATGCCGGAACCACACCCCGAACAGACTGAAACCACCTGCCAGACCCGCCTGAACCACCTGCCGAGCACACTGGAACCACCTGCTCGACTCGCCGGAACCACCTACCTGACACGCAAAAACCACCGGCCGGGTATGCCAGAACCACTTGGTGGTCACTCCGGAATCATCTGCCAGACATGCCAGAAGCAGCTCTCAGACACACCAGAACAACCTGCCGGAGACGCCAGAAGCACCTGCTGAGCATGCCTGAGCCACGTGCTCGACTCGCAAGAAACACCTGCCACACACGCCAAAATCACCTGCCTGCTACACCAGAAGCACTTGGCAGACAAGCCGGAATCACGTGAAGGGCATGCCGTCACAATCTCTCAGACGTGCCAGAACCTCGTGCCGGACACCCCAGAACACCCTGCCGGACAGACCGGAACCACCTGCCGGACAGGCCGGAACCACAGGCGCGACTCGCCGGAGCCACCACCGGACATGCAAAAACACCTGCCGGCTACGCCAGAAACACTTGGCGAACACACCGGAATCACCTGCCGGGCATGTCGGAAGCACCTCTCAGACATGTCAGAACCACGTGCCAAGGACACCGGAAGCACCTGCCGAGCACGCCGGAACCACCTGCTCGACTCGCCAGAACCACCTGCCGCACACGCCAAAATCACCTGCCAGGTATGCCAGAACCACTTTGTGGACACTCCGAAATCATCTGCCGGACATGCCAGAACCAGCTCTCAGACACACCAGAACCACATGCCGGACACGCCGGAAGCACCTGCTGAGCATGCCTGAGCCACCTGCTCGACTCGCAAGAAACACCTGCCGGACACGCCAAAATCACCTGCCGAGTACGCCAGAACCACTTGGCGGACACTCCGGAATCACAGGTCGGGCATGCCGGAACCACCTCTCAGACTTGCCAGAACCATGTTCCGGACACGCCGGTACCACCTGCCGAGTATGCCGGAACCACCTGATCCACTCCCGAGGACCACCTGCTGGACACGCCAAAATCACCTGCTGGCTACGCCAGAACCACTCGGCAGACACTCCGGAATAACCTGCCGGGCATGCCGGAACCACCTCTTAGACATGCCAGAAGGACGTGTCGGACACGCCAGAAACACCTACCGGACAGACCGGAACCACCTGCCAGACATCCCGGAACCACTTGCCGAGCACGCCGGAGCCGCCTGCTCGATAGGCCTGAACCACCTGCCAGACAGGCCAAAATCAACAGCTGGCTATGCTAGAACCACCAGGCGGACAGTCCAAAATCACCTGCCTGGCATGCAGGAACCACCTCTCAGACGTAACAGAACCACGTTCCGGACACGCTGGAACCACATCCTGGACAGACTGGAACCACTTGCCGAGCTCACTGGAACCACCTGCTCGAATGGCAGGACAATCGTGCCGGACACGCCAAAAGGAACTGCCGGCTACACCAGAACCACTTAACCGACACTCCAGAATCACCTGCCTGGCATGCCAGAACCACCTCTCAGACGTGCCAGAAGCACGTGCCGGACATGCCGGAACGACCTACGGGACAGACCGGAACCACCTGCCTGACATGCCGGAACCACCTGCCGAGCACGCCAGAGCCACCTGCTCCCCTTGCCGGAACCACCTGCCAGACAGGCCAAAATCAACAGCTGGCTGTGCGAGAACCACTTGGGGGACAGTCCGGAATCACCTGCCAGCCATGGCGGAACCACCTCTCAGACGTACCAGAACCACGTGCCGGACAATCCGGAAACACGTACTGGACAGACTGGAACCACCTGACGGCCACGCCTGAACCACCTGCCGAGCACGACGGAACCACCTGCCGGACACGCCAAAATCACCTGCCGGCTACGCCAGAACCACTCGGCAGAGACTCCGGAACCACCTCCAGGACAGACTGGAATCACCTGCCGGACACGCCGGGACCACCTGCTTGACTCGCCAAAACCACCTGCCGGACACGCCAAAATCACCAGCCGGCTACTCCACAACAACTTGTCGGACACTCCAGAATCACCTACCGGGCATGTTGGAACCACCTCTCAGAGGTGCCACAACAACATGCTGGAGACTGCGGAAGCACCTGCTGAGAAGGCCGGAAGTTCCTGATCCACTCCACAGAACCACTTGCTGGACACGCCAAAATCACCTGCCGGCTACGCCACAACCAGTTGGTGAACACTTCGGAATCAACTGCCGGGCTTGCTGGAAGCACCTGCCGGTCACGCCAATATCACCTGCCAGCTACGCCAGAACCGCTTGGCGGACACTCCGGAAACACCTGTCGGGCCTGCCAGAACCACATCTCAGACGTGCCAGAACCATGTGCCCGAGATGCCGGAACCACACCCCGAACAGACTGAAACCACCTGCCAGACCCGCCTGAACCACCTGCCGAGCACGACGGAACCACCTGCCGGACACGCCAAAATCACCTGCGGGCTACTCCACAACCACTTGGAGGACTCTCCGGGATGACCTGCCATGCATGCTGGAACCACCTCTCAGACGCGCCAGAAGCATGTGGCAGAGAGTCCAGAATCACCTGTTGGGCATGTGGAACCACCTCTGAGACGTACCAGAACCACCTGCCGGACACGCCAAAATCACCTGCCGGCTACGCCAGAACCACTTGGCGGACACTCCGGAATCACCTGCCGGGCATGCCAGCACAACCTCTCAGAAGTGCCAGAAGCACGTGCCGGACAGGCCGGAACCATATCCCGGACAGACTGGAACCACAAGAAACACTCGCCGGAACCACCTGCTTGACTCACCGGTACCACCTGCAGGACACACCAAAATCACCTGCCCGCTACACCAGAACCACTTCGGGGACAAGCCGGAATCACGTGAAGGGCATGCCGGCACAACCTCACAGAAGTGCCAGAACCTCCTGCCGGACACCTCAGAACCACCTGCCAGACAGACTGCAACCACCTGCCGGACACGCGGGAACCACCGGCTCGACCCGCTGGAACCACTGCCAGATATGCAAAATCACCTGCCGGCTACACCAGAAACACTTGGCAAACACTCCGGAATCACCTGCCGGGCTTGGCGGAACCACCTCTCAGACATGCCAGAACCACGTGCCAATGACACCAGAAGCACCTGCCAAGCATGCCGGAACCACCTGCTCGACTCGCCAGAACCACCTGCTGCACACGCCAAAATCACCTGCCAGGTATGCCAGAACCACTTTGTGGACACTCCGAAATCATCTGCCGGACATGCCAGAACCAGCTCTCAGACACACCAGAACCACATGCCGGACACGCCGGAAGCAACTGCTGAGCATGCCTGAGCCACCTGCTCGACTCGCAAGAAACACCTGCCGGACACGCCAAAATCACCTGCCGAGTACGCCAGAACCACTTGCCGGACACTCCGGAATCACAGGTCGGGCATGCCGGAACCACCTCTCAGACTTGCCAGAACCATGTTCCGGACCCGCCGGTACAACCTGCCGAGTATGCCGGAACCAAATGATCCACTCCCGAGGACCACCTGCTGGACACGCCAAAATCACCTGCTGGCTACGCCAGAACCACTCGGCAGACACTCCGGAATAACCTACCGGGCATGCCGGAACCACCTCTTAGACATGCCAGAAGGACGTGTCGGACACGCCAGAGACACCTACCGGACAGACCGGAACCACCTGCCAGACATCCCGGAACCACTTGCCGAGCACGCCGGAGACGCCTGCTCGATAGGCCGGAACCACCTGACAGACAGGCCAAAATCAACAGCTGCCTATGCTAGAACCACCTGGCGGACAGTGCAAAATCACCTGTCTGGCATGCAGGAACCACCTCTCAGATGTAACGGAACCACGAGCCGCACACGCTGGAACCACGTCCTGGACAGACTGGAACCACCTGCCGAGCACTCCGGAACCACCTGCTCGACTCGCACGACCCACGTGCTGGACACGCCAAAATGAACTTTCGGCTACACCAGAACCACTTACCCGACACTCCAGAATCACCTGCCTGGCATGCCAGAACCACCTCTCACACGTTCCAGAAGCACGTGCCGGACATGCCGGAACGACCTATCGGACAGAACGGAACCACCTGCCAGACACGTCGGAACCACCTGCTGAACACGCCACAGCCACCTGCTCGACTCGCCGGATACACCGGCTGGACAGGCCAATATCAACTGCTGGCTAAGCCAGAACCACGTGGCGGACAGTCCGGAATCACCGGCCAGACATGTCGGAACCACCTCTCAGACGTACAAGAACCACGTGCCGCACAAGCTGGAAACACTTACTGGACAGACTGGAACCACCTGCCGGCCACGCCTGAACCACCTGCCGAGCACGATGGAACCACATGCCGGACACGCCAAAATCACCTGCGGGGTACACCAGAACCACTTGGAGAACTCTCCGGGATGACCTGCCGGGCATGCTGGAACCACCTCTCAGACGTACCAGAAGCACGTGGCGGACACCCCAGCACCACCTGCCGGACAGACCGCAACCACCTGCCGGACAGGCCGGAACCACCGGCTCGACCCGCCAGAACCACCGCCGGACATGCAAAATCACCTGCCGGCTACACCAGAACCACTTGGCGAACACTCCGGAATCAACTGCCGGGCATGCCGGAACCACCTCTCAGACATGCCAGAACCACGTGCCAATGACCCCGGAAGCACCTGCCGAGCACGCCGGAACCACCTGCTCGACTTTCCAGAACCACCTGCCGGACACGCCAAAATCACCTGCCGGCTACGCCACAACCACTCGGCAGGAACTCCGGTATCAGCTGCCGGGCATGCCAGAACCACCTCTCAGAGGTGCCAGAACCACATGCCGGAGAGACTGGAAGCAACTGCCTAAATCGCCAGAAACACCTGCTGGACCTGCTGGAACCACCTGCCTGACAGTCCAAAATCATATGCCGGCTATGCCAAAACCACTTGGTGGACACTCCAGAATCACCTGGAGGGCATGCCGGAACCACATCATGGACAGACTGCAAACACCTGACGGACACGCCAGAACCAGCTCTCAGACACACCAGAACCACATGCCGGACACGCCGGAAGCAACTGCTGAGCATGCCTGAGCCACCTGCTCGACTCGCAAGAAACACCTGCCGGACACGCCAAAATCACCTGCCGAGTACGCCAGAACCACTTGCCGGACACTCCGGAATCACAGGTCGGGCATGCCGGAACCACCTCTCAGACTTGCCAGAACCATGTTCCGGACCCGCCGGTACAACCTGCCGAGTATGCCGGAACCAAATGATCCACTCCCGAGGACCACCTGCTGGACACGCCAAAATCACCTGCTGGCTACGCCAGAACCACTCGGCAGACACTCCGGAATAACCTACCGGGCATGCCGGAACCACCTCTTAGACATGCCAGAAGGACGTGTCGGACACGCCAGAGACACCTACCGGACAGACCGGAACCACCTGCCAGACATCCCGGAACCACTTGCCGAGCACGCCGGAGACGCCTGCTCGATAGGCCGGAACCACCTGACAGACAGGCCAAAATCAACAGCTGCCTATGCTAGAACCACCTGGCGGACAGTGCAAAATCACCTGTCTGGCATGCAGGAACCACCTCTCAGATGTAACGGAACCACGAGCCGCACACGCTGGAACCACGTCCTGGACAGACTGGAACCACCTGCCGAGCACTCCGGAACCACCTGCTCGACTCGCACGACCCACGTGCTGGACACGCCAAAATGAACTTTCGGCTACACCAGAACCACTTACCCGACACTCCAGAATCACCTGCCTGGCATGCCAGAACCACCTCTCACACGTTCCAGAAGCACGTGCCGGACATGCCGGAACGACCTATCGGACAGAACGGAACCACCTGCCAGACACGTCGGAACCACCTGCTGAACACGCCACAGCCACCTGCTCGACTCGCCGGATACACCGGCTGGACAGGCCAATATCAACTGCTGGCTAAGCCAGAACCACGTGGCGGACAGTCCGGAATCACCGGCCAGACATGTCGGAACCACCTCTCAGACGTACAAGAACCACGTGCCGCACAAGCTGGAAACACTTACTGGACAGACTGGAACCACCTGCCGGCCACGCCTGAACCACCTGCCGAGCACGATGGAACCACATGCCGGACACGCCAAAATCACCTGCGGGGTACACCAGAACCACTTGGAGAACTCTCCGGGATGACCTGCCGGGCATGCTGGAACCACCTCTCAGACGTACCAGAAGCACGTGGCGGACACCCCAGCACCACCTGCCGGACAGACCGCAACCACCTGCCGGACAGGCCGGAACCACCGGCTCGACCCGCCAGAACCACCGCCGGACATGCAAAATCACCTGCCGGCTACACCAGAACCACTTGGCGAACACTCCGGAATCAACTGCCGGGCATGCCGGAACCACCTCTCAGACATGCCAGAACCATGTGCCAATGACCCCGGAAGCACCTGCCGAGCACGCCGGAACCACCTGCTCGACTTTCCAGAACCACCTGCCGGACACGCCAAAATCACCTGCCGGCTACGCCACAACCACTCGGCAGGAACTCCGGTATCAGCTGCCGGGCATGCCAGAACCACCTCTCAGAGGTGCCAGAACCACATGCCGGAGAGACTGGAAGCAACTGCCTAAATCGCCAGAAACACCTGCTGGACCTGCTGGAACCACCTGCCTGACAGTCCAAAATCATATGCCGGCTATGCCAAAACCACTTGGTGGACACTCCAGAATCACCTGGAGGGCATGCCGGAACCACATCATGGACAGACTGCAAACACCTGACGGACACGCCAGAACCAACTTCTCGACTCGCCAGAACCACCTGCCGGACACGCCAAAATCACCTGCCTGCTACGCCACAACCAGTTGGTGAACACTTCGGAATCACCTGCCGCGCTTGCCGGAACCACCTGCCGGTCACGCCAAAATCACCTGCCGGCTACGCCAGAACCACTCGGCAGAGACTCCGGAACCACCTATAGGACAGACCGGAATCACCTGCCGGACAGGCCGGAACCACCTGCTCGACTCGCCAGAACCACCTGCCGGACACGCCAAAATCACCTGCCGGCTACGCCAGAACCACTCGGCAGAGACTCCGGAACCACCTCCAGGACAGACCGGAATCACCTGCCGGACACGCCGGGACCCCCTGCTTGACTCGCCAGAACCACCTGCCGGACACGCCAAAATCACCAGCCGGCTACTCCACAACAACTTGTCGGACACTCCAGAATCACCTGCCGGGCATGTTGGAACCACCTCTCAGAGGTGCCACAACAACATGCTGGAGACTTTGGAAGCACCTGCTGAGAATGCCGGAAGTTCCTGATCCACTCCACAGAACCACCTGCTGGACACGCCAAAATCACCTGCCGGCTACGCCACAACCAGTTGGTGAACACTTCGGAATCAACTGCCGGGCTTGCTGGAAGCACCTGCCGGTCACGCCAATATCACCTGCCAGCTACGCCAGAACCGCTTGGCGGACACTCCGGAAACACCTGTCGGGCCTGCCAGAACCACATCTCAGACGTGCCAGAACCATGTGCCCGAGATGCCGGAACCACACCCCGAACAGACTGAAACCACCTGCCAGACCCGCCTGAACCACCTGCCGAGCACGACGGAACCACCTGCCGGACACGCCAAAATCACCTGCGGGCTACTCCACAACCACTTGGAGGACTCTCCGGGATGACCTGCCATGCATGCTGGAACCACCTCTCAGACGCGCCAGAAGCATGTGGCAGAGAGTCCAGAATCACCTGTTGGGCATGTGGAACCACCTCTGAGACGTACCAGAACCACCTGCCGGACACGCCAAAATCACCTGCCGGCTACGCCAGAACCACTTGGCGGACACTCCGGAATCACCTGCCGGGCATGCCAGCACAACCTCTCAGAAGTGCCAGAAGCACGTGCCGGACAGGCCGGAACCATATCCCGGACAGACTGGAACCACAAGAAACACTCGCCGGAACCACCTGCTTGACTCACCGGTACCACCTGCAGGACACACCAAAATCACCTGCCCGCTACACCAGAACCACTTGGGGGACAAGCCGGAATCACCTGCCGGGCATGTTGGAACCACCTCTCAGAGGTGCCACAACAACATGCTGGAGACTGCGGAAGCACCTGCTGAGAAGGCCGGAAGTTCCTGATCCACTCCACAGAACCACCTGCTGGACACGCCAAAATCACCTGCCGGCTACGCCACAACCAGTTGGTGAACACTTCGGAATCACCTGCCGGGCTTGCTGGAAGCACCTGCCGGTCACACCAATATCACCTGCCAGCTACGCCAGAACCGCATGGCGGACACTCCGGAAACTCCTGTCGGGCCTGCCAGAACCACATCTCAGACGTGCCAGAACCATGTGCCCGAGATGCTGGAACCACACCCCGCACAGACTGAAACCACCTGCCAGACCCGCCTGAACCACCTGCCGAGCACACTGGAACCACCTGCTCGACTCGCCGGAACCACCTACCTGACACGCAAAAACCACCGGCCGGGTATGCCAGAACCACTTGGTGGTCACTCCGGAATCATCTGCCAGACATGCCAGAAGCAGCTCTCAGACACACCAGAACAACCTGCCGGAGACGCCAGAAGCACCTGCTGAGCATGCCTGAGCCACCTGCTCGACTCGCAAGAAACACCTGCCACACACGCCAAAAGCACCTGCCTGCTACACCAGAAGCACTTGGCAGACAAGCCGGAATCACGTGAAGGGCATGCCGTCACAATCTCTCAGACGTGCCAGAACCTCGTGCCGGACACCCCAGAACACCCTGCCGGACAGACCGGAACCACCTGCCGGACACGCCGGAACCACCGGCGCGACTCGCCGGGACCACCCCCGGACATGCAAAAACACCTGCCGGCTACGCCAGAAACACTTGGCGAACACACCGGAATCACCTGCCGGGCATGTCGGAAGCACCTCTCAGACATGTCAGAACCACGTGCCAAGGACACCGGAAGCACCTGCCGAGCACGCCGGAACCACCTGCTCGACTCGCCAGAACCACCTGCCGCACACGCCAAAATCACCTGCCAGGTATGCCAGAACCACTTTGTGGACACTCCGAAATCATCTGCCGGACATGCCAGAACCAGCTCTCAGACACCCCAGAACCACATGCCGGACACGCCGGAAGCACCTGCTGAGCATGCCTGAGCCACCTGCTCGACTCGCAAGAAACAACTGCCGGACACGCCAAAATCACCTGCCGAGTACGCCAGAACCACTTGGCGGACACTCCGGAATCACAGGTCGGGCATGCCGGAACCACCTCTCAGACTTGCCAGAACCATGTTCCGGACACGCTGGTACCACCTGCCGAGTATGCCGGAACCACCTGATCCACTCCCGAGGACCACCTGCTGGACACGCCAGAATCACCTGCTGGCTACGCCAGAACCACTCGGCAGACACTCCGGAATAACCTGCCGGGCATGCCGGAACCACCTCTTAGACATGCCAGAAGGACGTGTCGGACACGCCGGAAACACCTACCGGACAGACCGGAACCACCTGCCAGACATCCCGGAACCACCTGCCGAGCACGCCGGAGCCGCCTGCTCGATAGGCTGGAACCAGCTGCCAGACAGGCCATAATCAACAGCTGGCTATGCGAGAACCATCTGGCGGACAGTCCGGAATCACCTGCCGGGCATGCAGGAACCACCTTTCCGATGTAACGGAACCACGAGCCGGACACGCTGGAACCACGTCCTGGGCAGTCTGGAACCACCTACCGAGCACTCTGGAACCACCTGCTCGACTCGCACGACCCACGTGCTGGACACGCCAAAATGAACTTTTGGCTACACCAGAACCACTTACCCGACACTCCAGAATCACCTGCCTGGCATGCCAGAACCACCTCTCACACGTTCCAGAAGCACGTGCCGGACATGCCGGAACGACCTATCGGACAGAACGGAACCACCTGCCAGACACGCCGGAACCACCTGCTGAACACGCCACAGCCATCTGCTCGACTCGCCGGATCCACCGGCCGGACAGGCCAATATCAACTGCTGGCTATGCCAGAACCACCTGGGGGACAGTCCGGAATCACCTGCCAGCCATGGCGGAACCACCTCTCAGACGTACAAGAACCACGTGCCGGACAAGCTGGAAACACTTACTGGACAGACTGGAGCCACCTGCCGGCCATGCCTGAACCACCTGCTGAGCACGACGGAACCACCTGCCGGACACGCCAAAATCACCTGCGGGGTACACCAGAACCACTTGGAGAACTCTCCGGGATGACCTGCCGGGCATGCCGGAACCACCTCTCAGACGTACCAGAAGCACGTGGCGGACACCCCAGCACCACCTGCCGGACAGACCGCAACCACCTGCCGGACAGGCCGGAACCACCGGCTCGACCCGCCGGAACCACCGTCGGACATGCAAAATCACCTGCCGGCTACGCCAGAACCACTTGGCGAACACTCCGGAATCATCTGCCGGGCATGCCGGAACCACCTCTCAGACATGCCAGAACCACGTGCCAATGACCCCGGAAGCACCTGCCGAGCACGCCAGAACCACCTGCTCGACTCGCCAGAACCACCTGCCGGACACGCCAAAATCACCTGCCGGCTACGCCACAACCACTCGGCAGGCACTCCGGTATCAGCTGCCTGGCATGCCGGAACCACCTCTCAGAGGTGCCAGAACCACATGCCGGAGAGACTGGAAGCAACTGCCGAGCTCGCCGGAAACACCTGCTGGACATGCCGGAACCACCTGCCTGACAGTCCAAAATCATATGCCGGCTATGCCAAAACCACTTGGTGGACACTCCAGAATCACCTGGAGGTCATGCCGGAACCACGTCATGGACAGACTGCAAACACCTGCCGGACACGCCAGAACCACCTTCTCGACTCGCCAGAACCACCTGCCGGACACGCCAAAATCACCTGCCGGCTACGCCACAAACAGTTGGTGAACACTTCGGAATCACCTGCCGCGCTTGCCGGAACCACCTGCCGGTCACGCCAAAATCACCTGCCGGCTACGCCAGAACCACTCAGCAGAGACTCCGGAACCACCTCCAGGACAGACCGGAATCACCTGCCGGACACGCCGGAACCATCTGCTCGACTAGCCAGAACCACCTGCCGGACGCGCCAAAATCACCTGCCGGCTACGCCAGAACCACTCTGCAGAGACTCCGGAAGCACCTCCAGGACAGACCGGAATCACCTGCCGGACACGCCGGAACCACCTGCTCGACTCGCCAGAACCACCTGCCGGACATGCCAAAATCACCAGCCGGCTAATCCACAACCACTTGTCGTACACTCCAGAATCACCTGCCGGGCATGTTGGAACCACCTCTCAGAGGTGCCACAACAACATGCTGGAGACTGCGGAAGCACCTGCTGAGAAGGCCGGAAGTTCCTGATCCACTCCACAGAACCACCTGCTGGACACGCCAAAATCACCTGCCGGCTACGCCACAACCAGATGGTGAATACTTCGGAATCAACTGCCGGGCTTGCTGGAAGCACCTGCCGGTCACGCCAATATCACCTGCCAGCTACGCCAGAACCGCTTGGCGGACACTCCGGAAACACCTGTCGGGCCTGCCAGAACCACATCTCAGACGTGCCAGAACCATGTGCCCGAGATGCCGGAACCACACCCCGAACAGACTGAAACCACCTGCCAGACCCGCCTGAACCACCTGCCGAGCACACTGGAACCACCTGCTCGACTCGCCGGAACCACCTACCTGACACGCAAAAACCACCGGCCGGGTATGCCTGAACCACTTGGTGGTCACTCCGGAATCATCTGCCAGACACGCCGGAAGCAGCTCTCAGACACACCAGAACAACCTGCTGGAGACGCCAGAAGCACCTGCTGAGCATGCCTGAGCCACGTGCTCGACTCGCAAGAAACACCTGCCACACACGCCAAAATCACCTGCCTGCTACACCAGAAGCACTTGGCAGACAAGCCGGAATCACGTGAAGGGCATGCCGTCACAATCTCTCAGACGTGCCAGAACCTCGTGCCGGACACCCCAGAACACCCTGCCGTACAGACCGGAACCACCTGCCGGACACGCCGGAACCACCGGCGCGACTCGCCAGAACCACCCCCGGACATGCAAAAACACCTGCCGGCTACGCCAGAACCACTTGGCGAACACTCCGGAATCACAGGTCGGGCATGCCGGAACCACCTCTCAGACTTGCCAGAACCATGTTCTGGACACGCCGGTACCACCTGCCGAGTATGCCGGAACCACCTGATCCACTTCCGAGGACCACCTGCTGGACACGCCAGAATCACCTGCTGGCTACGCCAGAACCACTCAGCAGACACTACGGAATAACCTGCCGGGCATGCCGGAACCACCTCTTAGACATGCCAGAAGGACGTGTCGGACACGCCGGAAACACCTACCGGACAGACCGGAACCACCTGCCAGACATCCCGGAACCACCTGCCGAGCACGCCGGAGCCGCCTGCTCGATAGGCTGGAACGACCTGCCAGACAGGCCAAAATCAACAGCTGGCTATGCGAGAACCATCTGGCGGACAGTCCGGAATCACCTGCCGGGCATGCAGGAACCACCTTTCCGATGTAACGGAACCACGAGCCGGACACGCTGGAACCACGTCCTGGACAGACTGGATCCACCTGCCGAGTTCTCCGGAACCACCAGCTCGACTCGCACGACCCACGTGCTGGACACGCCAAAATGAACTTTCGGCTACACCAGAACCACTTACCCGACACTCCAGAATCACCTGCCTGGCATGCCAGAACCACCTCTCACACGTTCCAGAAGCACGTGCCGGACATGCCGGAACGACCTATCAGACAGAACGGAACCACCGGCCAGACACGCCGGAACCACCTGCTGAACACGCCACAGCCATCTGCTCGACTCGCCGGATCCACCGGCCGGACAGGCCAATATCAACTGCTGGCTATGCCAGAACCACCTGGGGGACAGTCCGGAATCACCTGCCAGCCATGGCGGAACCACCTCTCAGACGTACAAGAACCACGTGCCGGACAAGCTGGAAACACTTACTGGACAGACTGGAGCCACCTGCCGGCCATGCCTGAACCACCTGCCGAGCACGACGGAACCACCTGCCGGACACGCCAAAATCACCTGCGGGCTACACCAGAACCACTTGGAGAACTCTCCGGGATGACCTGCCGGGCATGCCGGAACCACCTCTCAGACGTACCAGAAGCACGTGGCGGACACCCCAGCACCACCTGCCGGACAGACCGCAACCACCTGCCGGACAGGCCGGAACCACCGGCTCGACCCGCCGGAACCACTGCCGGACATGCAAAATCACCTGCCGGCTACGCCAGAACCACTTGGCGAACACTCCGGAATCACCTGCCGGGCATGCCGGAACCACCTCTCAGACATGCCAGAACCACGTGCCAATGACCCCGGAAGCACCTGCCGAGCACGCCGGAACCACCTGCTCGACTCGCCAGAACCACCTGCCGGACACGCCAAAATCACCTGCCGGCTACGCCACAACCACTCGGCAGGCACTCCGGTATCAGCTGCCGGGCATGCCGGAACCACCTCTCAGAGGTGCCAGAACCACATGCCGGAGAGACTGGAAGCAACTGCCGAGCTCGCCGGAAACACCTGCTGGACATGCCGGAACCACCTGCCTGACAGTCCAAAATCATATGCCGGCTATGCCAAAACCACTTGGTGGACACTCCAGAATCACCTGGAGGGCATGCCGGAACCACGTCATGGACAGACTGCAAACACCTGCCGGACACGCCAGAACCACCTTCTCGACTCGCCAGAACCACCTGCCGGACACGCCAAAATCACCTGCCGGCTACGCCACAACCAGTTGGTGAACACTTCGGAATCACCTGCCGCGCTTGCCGGAACCACCTGCCGGTCACGCCAAAAATCACCTGCCGGCTACGCCAGAACCACTCGGCAGAGACTCCGGAACCACCTCCAGGACTGACCGGAATCAACTGCCGGACACGCCGGGACCACCTGCTTGACTCGCCAGAACCACCTGCCGGACACGCCAAAATCACCAGCCGGCTACTCCACAACCACTTGTCGGACACTCCAGAATCACCTGCCGGGCATGTTGGAACCACCTCTCAGAGGTGCCACAACAACATGCTGGAGACTGCGGAAGCACCTGCTGAGAAGGCCGGAAGTTCCTGATCCACTCCACAGAACCGCCTGCTGGACACGCCAAAACCACCTGCCGGCTACGCCACAACCAGTTGGTCAACACTTCGGAATCAACTGCCGGGCTTGCTGGAAGCACCTGCCGGTCACGCCAATATCAACTGCCAGCTACGCCAGAACCGCTTTGCGGACACTCCGGAAACACCTGTCGGGCCTGCCAGAACCACATCTCAGACGTGCCAGAACCATGTGCCCGAGATGCCGGAACCACACCCCGAACAGACTGAAACCACCTGCCAGACCCGCCTGAACCACCTGCCGAGCACACTGGAACCACCTGCTCGACTCGCCGGAACCACCTACCTGACACGCAAAAACCACCGGCCGGGTATGCCAGAACCACTTGGTGGTCACTCCGGAATCATCTGCCAGACATGCCAGAAGCAGCTCTCAGACACACCAGAACAACCTGCCGGAGACGCCAGAAGCACCTGCTGAGCATGCCTGAGCCACGTGCTCGACTCGCAAGAAACACCTGCCACACACGCCAAAATCACCTGCCTGCTACACCAGAAGCACTTGGCAGACAAGCCGGAATCACGTGAAGAGCATGCCGTCACAATCTCTCAGACGTGCCAGAACCTCGTGCCGGACACCCCAGAACACCCTGCCGGACAGACCGGAACCACCTGCCGGACAGGCCGGAACCACAGGCGCGACTCGCCGGAACCACCCCCGGACATGCAAAAACACCTGCCGGCTACGCCAGAAACACTTGGCGAACACACCGGAATCACCTGCCGGGCATGTCGGAAGCACCTCTCAGACATGTCAGAACCACGTGCCAAGGACACCGGAAGCACCTGCCGAGCACGCCGGAACCACCTGCTCGACTCGCCAGAACCACCTGCCGCACACGCCAAAATCACCTGCCAGGTATGCCAGAACCACTTTGTGGACACTCCGAAATCATCTGCCGGACATGCCAGAACCAGCTCTCAGACACCCCAGAACCACATGCCGGACACGCCGGAAGCACCTGCTGAGCATGCCTGAGCCACCTGCTCGACTCGCAAGAAACACCTGCCGGACACGCCAAAATCACCTGCCGAGTACGCCAGAACCACTTGGCGGACACTCCGGAATCACAGGTCGGGCATGCCGGAACCACCTCTCAGACTTGCCAGAACCATGTTCCGGACACGCCGGTACCACCTGCCGAGTATGCCGGAACCACCTGATCCACTCCCGAGGACCACCTGCTGGACACGCCAAAATCACCTGCTGGCTACGCCAGAACCACTCGGCAGACACTCCGGAATAACCTGCCGGGCATGCCGGAACCACCTCTTAGACATGCCAGAAGGACGTGTCGGACACGCCGGAAACACCTACCGGACAGACCGGAACCACCTGCCAGACATCCCGGAACCACTTGCCGAGCACGCCGGAGCCGCCTGCTCGATAGGCCTGAACCACCTGCCAGACAGGCCAAAATCAACAGCTGGCTATGCTAGAACCACCAGGCGGACAGTCCAAAATCACCTGCCTGGCATGCAGGAACCACCTCTCAGACGTAACAGAACCACGTTCCGGACACGCTGGAACCACATCCTGGACAGACTGGAACCACTTGCCGAGCTCACTGGAACCACCTGCTCGAATGGCAGGACAATCGTGCCGGACACGCCAAAAGGAACTGCCGGCTACACCAGAACCACTTAACCGACACTCCAGAATCACCTGCCTGGCATGCCAGAACCACCTCTCAGACGTGCCAGAAGCACGTGCCGGACATGCCGGAACGACCTACGGGACAGACCGGAACCACCTGCCTGACATGCCGGAACCACCTGCCGAGCACGCCAGAGCCACCTGCTCCCCTTGCCGGAACCACCTGCCAGACAGGCCAAAATCAACAGCTGGCTGTGCGAGAACCACTTGGGGGACAGTCCGGAATCACCTGCCAGCCATGGCGGAACCACCTCTCAGACGTACCAGAACCACGTGCCGGACAATCCGGAAACACGTACTGGACAGACTGGAACCACCTGACGGCCACGCCTGAACCACCTGCCGAGCACGACGGAACCACCTGCCGGACACGCCCAAATCACCTGTGGGCTACTCCACAACCACTTGGAGGACTCTCCGGGATGACCTGCCGGGCATGCTGTAAACACCTCTCAGACGCGCCAGAACCATGTGGCAGAGAGTCCGGAATCACCTGTTGGGCATGTGGAACCACCTCTGAGACGTACCAGAACCACCTGCCGGACACGCCAAAATCACCTGCCGGCTACGCCAGAACCACTTGGCGGACACTCCGGAATCACCTGCCGGGCATGCCACCACAACCTCTCAGAAGTGCCAGAAGCACGTGCCGGACAGGCCGGAACCATCTCCTGGACAGACTGGAACCACAGGAAACACTCGCCGGAACCACCTGCTTGACTCACCGGTCCCACCTGCAGGACACACCAAAATCACCTGCCCGCTACACCAGAACCACTTGGGGCACAAGCCGGAATCACGTGAATGGCATGCCGGCACAACCTCACAGACGTGCCAGAACCTCCTGCCGGACACCTCAGAACCACCTGCCAGACAGACTGCAACCACGTGCCGGACACGCGGGAACCACCGGCTCGACCCGCCGGAACCACTGCCAGACATGGAAAATCACCTGCCGGCTACACCAGAACCACTTGGCAAACACTCCGGAATCACCTGCCGGGCATGCCGGAACCACCTCTCAGACATGCCAGAACCACGTGCCAATGACACCAGAAGCACCTGCCGAGCATGCCGGAACCACCTGCTCGACTCGCCAGAACCACCTGCCAGTCATGCAAAAATCACCTCCCGGCTTCGCCACAACCAGTTGGTGAACACTTCCCCATCACCTGCCGGGCTTGCTGGAACCACCTGCCTGACAGTCCAAAATCATATGCCGGCTATGCCAAAACCACTTGGCGGACACTCCAGAATCACCTGGAGGGCATGCCGGAACCACGTCATGGACAGACTGCAAACACCTGACGGACACGCCAGAACCAACTTCTCGACTCGCCAGAACCACCTGCCGGACACGCCAAAATCACCTGCCGGCTACGCCACAAACAGTTGGTGAACACTTCGGAATCACCTGCCGCGCTTGCCGGAACCACCTGCCGGTCACGCCAAAATCACCTGCCGGCTACGCCAGAAGCACTCGGCAGAGACTCCGGAACCACCTCCAGGACAGACCAGAATCACCTGCCGGACACGCCGGAACCACCTGCTCGACTCGCCAGAGCCACCTGCCGGACACGCCAAAATCACCTGCCGGCTACGCCAGAACCACTCGGCAGAGACTCCGGAACCACCTCCAGGACAGACCGGAATCACCTGCCGGACACGCCGGAACCACCTGCTTGACTCGCCAGAACCACCTGCCGGACACGCCAAAATCACCTGCCGGCTACGCCAGAACCACTCGGCAGAGACTCCGGAACCACCTCCAGGACAGACCGGAATCACCTGCCGGACACGCCGGAACCACCTGCTTGACTCGCCAGAACCACCTGCCGGACACGCCAAAATCACCTGCCGGCTACGCCAGAACCACTTGGCGGACACTCCGGAATCACCTGCCGGGCATGCCAGCACAACCTCTCAGAAGTGCCAGAAGCACGTGCCGGACAGGCCGGAACCATCTCCCGGACAGACTGGAACCACAGGAAACACTCGCCGGAACCACCTGCTTGACTCACCGGTACCACCTGCAGGACACACCAAAATCACCTGCCCGCTACACCAGAACCACTTGGGGGACAAGCCGGAATCACCTGCCGGGCATGTTGGAACCACCTCTCAGAGGTGCCACAACAACATGCTGGAGACTGCGGAAGCACCTGCTGAGAAGGCCGGAAGTTCCTGATCCACTCCACAGAACCACCTGCTGGACACGCCAAAATCACCTGCCGGCTACGCCACAACCAGTTGGTGAACACTTCGGAATCACCTGTCGGGCTTGCTGGAAGCACCTGCCGGTCACGCCAATATCACCTGCCAGCTACGCCAGAACCGCATGGCGGACACTCCGGAAACTCCTGTCGGGCCTGCCAGAACCACATCTCAGACGTGCCAGAACCATGTGCCCGAGATGCCGGAACCACACCCCGCACAGACTGAAACCACCTGCCAGACCCGCCTGAACCACCTGCCGAGCACACTGGAACCACCTGCTCGACTCGCCGGAACCACCTACCTGACACGCAAAAACCACCGGCCGGGTATGCCAGAACCACTTGGTGGTCACTCCGGAATCATCTGCCAGACATGCCAGAAGCAGCTCTCAGACACACCAGAACAACCTGCCGGAGACGCCAGAAGCACCTGCTGAGCATGCCTGAGCCACCTGCTCGACTCGCAAGAAACACCTGCCAGACACGCCAAAATCACCTGCCTGCTACACCAGAAGCACTTGGCAGACAAGCCGGAATCACGTGAAGGGCATGCCGTCACAATCTCTCAGACGTGCCAGAACCTCGTGCCGGACACCCCAGAACACCCTGCCGGACAGACCGGAACCACCTGCCGGACACCCCGGAACCACCGGCGCGACTCGCCGGAACCAAACCCGGACATGGAAAATCACCTGCCGGCTACGCCAGAAACACTTGGCGAACACACCGGAATCACCTGCCGGGCATGTCGGAAGCACCTCTCAGACATGTCAGAACCACGTGCCAAGGACACCGGAAGCACCTGCCGAGCACGCCGGAACCACCTGCTCGACTCGCCAGAACCACCTGCCGCACACGCCAAAATCACCTGCCAGGTATGCCAGAACCACTTTGTGGACACTCCGAAATCATCTGCCGGACATGCCAGAACCAGCTCTCAGACACCCCAGAACCACATGCCGGACACGCCGGAAGCACCTGCTGAGCATGCCTGAGCCACCTGCTCGACTCGCAAGAAACAACTGCCGGACACGCCAAAATCACCTGCCGAGTACGCCAGAACCACTTGGCGGACACTCCGGAATCACAGGTCGGGCATGCCGGAACCACCTCTCAGACTTGCCAGAACCATGTTCCGGACACGCTGGTACCACCTGCCGAGTATGCCGGAACCACCTGATCCACTCCCGAGGACCACCTGCTGGACACGCCAGAATCACCTGCTGGCTACGCCAGAACCACTCGGCAGACACTCCGGAATAACCTGCCGGGCATGCCGGAACCACCTCTTAGACATGCCAGAAGGACGTGTCGGACACGCCGGAAACACCTACCGGACAGACCGGAACCACCTGCCAGACATCCCGGAACCACCTGCCGAGCACGCCGGAGCCGCCTGCTCGATAGGCTGGAACCACCTGCCAGACAGGCCATAATCAACAGCTGGCTATGCGAGAACCATCTGGCGGACAGTCCGGAATCACCTGCCGGGCATGCAGGAACCACCTTTCCGATGTAACGGAACCACGAGCCGGACACGCTGGAACCACGTCCTGGGCAGTCTGGAACCACCTACCGAGCACTCTGGAACCACCTGCTCGACTCGCACGACCCACGTGCTGGACACGCCAAAATGAACTTTTGGCTACACCAGAACCACTTACCCGACACTCCAGAATCACCTGCCTGGCATGCCAGAACCACCTCTCACACGTTCCAGAAGCACGTGCCGGACATGCCGGAACGACCTATCGGACAGAACGGAACCACCTGCCAGACACGCCGGAACCACCTGCTGAACACGCCACAGCCATCTGCTCGACTCGCCGGATCCACCGGCCGGACAGGCCAATATCAACTGCTGGCTATGCCAGAACCACCTGGGGGACAGTCCGGAATCACCTGCCAGCCATGGCGGAACCACATCTCAGACGTACAAGAACCACGTGCCGGACAAGCTGGAAACACTTACTGGACAGACTGGAGCCACCTGCCGGCCATGCCTGAACCACCTGCCGAGCACGACGGAACCACCTGCCGGACACGCCAAAATCACCTGCGGGGTACACCAGAACCACTTGGAGAACTCTCCGGGATGACCTGCCGGGCATGCCGGAACCACCTCTCAGACGTACCAGAAGCACGTGGCGGACACCCCAGCACCACCTGCCGGACAGACCGCAACCACCTGCCGGACAGGCCGGAACCACCGGCTCGACCCGCCGGAACCACCGTCGGACATGCAAAATCACCTGCCGGCTACGCCAGAACCACTTGGCGAACACTCCGGAATCATCTGCCGGGCATGCCGGAACCACCTCTCAGACATGCCAGAACCACGTGCCAATGACCCCGGAAGCACCTGCCGAGCACGCCGGAACCACCTGCTCGACTCGCCAGAACCACCTGCCGGACACGCCAAAATCACCTGCCGGCTACGCCACAACCACTCGGCAGGCACTCCGGTATCAGCTGCCTGGCATGCCGGAACCACCTCTCAGAGGTGCCAGAACCACATGCCGGAGAGACTGGAAGCAACTGCCGAGCTCGCCGGAAACACCTGCTGGACATGCCGGAACCACCTGCCTGACAGTCCAAAATCATATGCCGGCTATGCCAAAACCACTTGGTGGACACTCCAGAATCACCTGGAGGGCATGCCGGAACCACGTCATGGACAGACTGCAAACACCTGCCGGACACGCCAGAACCACCTTCTCGACTCGCCAGAACCACCTGCCGGACACGCCAAAATCACCTGCCGGCTACGCCACAAACAGTTGGTGAACACTTTGGAATCACCTGCCGCGCGTGCCGGAACCACCTGCCGGTCACGCCAAAATCACCTGCCGGCTACGCCAGAACCACTCAGCAGAGACTCCGGAACCACCTCCAGGACAGACCGGAATCACCTGCCGGACACGCCGGAACCATCTGCTCGACTAGCCAGAACCACCTGCCGGACGCGCCAAAATCACCTGCCGGCTACGCCAGAACCACTCTGCAGAGACTCCGGAAGCACCTCCAGGACAGACCGGAATCACCTGCCGGACACGCCGGAACCACCTGCTCGACTCGCCAGAACCACCTGCCGGACATGCCAAAATCACCAGCCGGCTACTCCACAACCACTTGTCGTACACTCCAGAATCACCTGCCGGGCATGTTGGAACCACCTCTCAGAGGTGCCACAACAACATGCTGGAGACTGCGGAAGCACCTGCTGAGAAGGCCGGAAGTTCCTGATCCACTCCACAGAACCACCTGCTGGACACGCCAAAATCAGCTGCCGGCTACGCCACAACCAGATGGTGAATACTTCGGAATCAACTGCCGGGCTTGCTGGAAGCACCTGCCGGTCACGCCAATATCACCTGCCAGCTACGCCAGAACCGCTTGGCGGACACTCCGGAAACACCTGTCGGGCCTGCCAGAACCACATCTCAGACGTGCCAGAACCATGTGCCCGAGATGCCGGAACCACACCCCGAACAGACTGAAACCACCTGCCAGACCCGCCTGAACCACCTGCCGAGCACACTGGAACCACCTGCTCGACTCGCCGGAACCACCTACCTGACACGCAAAAACCACCGGCCGGGTATGCCAGAACCACTTGGTGGTCACTCCGGAATCATCTGCCAGACATGCCAGAAGCAGCTCTCAGACACCAGAACAACCTGCCGGAGACGCCAGAAGCACCTGCTGAGCATGCCTGAGCCACGTGCTCGACTCGCAAGAAACACCTGCCACACACGCCAAAATCACCTGCCTGCTACACCAGAAGCACTTGGCAGACAAGCCGGAATCACGTGAAGGGCATGCCGTCACAATCTCTCAGACGTGCCAGAACCTCGTGCCGGACACCCCAGAACACCCTGCCGGACAGACCGGAACCACCTGCCGGACACGCCGGAACCACCGGCGCGACTCGCCGGAACCACCCCCGGACATGCAAAAACACCTGCCGGCTACGCCAGAAACACTTGGCGAAAACACCGGAATCACCTTCCGGGCATGTCGGAAGCACCTCTCAGACATGTCAGAACCACGTGCCAAGGACACCGGAAGCACCTGCCGAGCACGCCAGAACCACCTGCCGCACACGCCAAAATCACCTGCCAGGTATGCCAGAACCACTTTGTGGACACTCCGAAATCACCTGCCGGACATGCCAGAACCAGCTCTCAGACACCCCAGAACCACATGCCGGACACGCCGGAAGCACCTGATTAGCATGCCTGAGCCAGCTGCTCGACTCGCAAGAAACACCTGCCGGACACGCCAAAATCACCTGCCGAGTACGCCAGAACCACTTGGCGGACACTCCGGAATCACAGGTCGGGCATGCCGGAACCACCTCTCAGACTTGCCAGAACCATGTTCCGGACACGCCGGTACCACCTGCCGAGTATGCCGGAACCACCTGATCCACTCCCGAGGACCACCTGCTGGACACGCCAGAATCACCTGCTGGCTACGCCAGAACCACTCGGCAGACACTCCGGAATAACCTGCCGGGCATGCCGGAACCACCTCTTAGACATGCCAGAAGGACGTGTCGGACACGCCGGAAACACCTACCGGACAGACCGGAACCACCTGCCAGACATCCCGGAACCACCTGCCGAGCACGCCGGAGCCGCCTGCTCGATAGGCTGGAACCACCTGCCAGACAGGCCATAATCAACAGCTGGCTATGCGAGAACCATCTGGCGGACAGTCCGGAATCACCTGCCGGGCATGCAGGAACCACCTCTCAGATGTAACGGAACCACGAGCCGGACACGCTGGAACCACATCCTGGGCAGTCTGGAACCACCTACCGAGCACTCTGGAACCACCTGCTCGACTCGCACGACCCACGTGCTGGACACGCCAAAATGAACTTTCGGCTACACCAGAACCACTTACCCGACACTCCAGAATCACCTGCCTGGCATGCCAGAACCACCTCTCACACGTTCCAGAAGCACGTGCCGGACATGCCGGAACGACCTATCGGACAGAACGGAACCACCTGCCAGACACGCCGGAACCACCTGCTGAACACGCCACAGCCACCTGCTCGACTCGCCGGATCCACCGTCCGGACAGGCCAATATCAACTGCTGGCTATGCCAGAACCACCTGGGGGACAGTCCGGAATCACCTGCCAGCCATGGCGGAACCACCTCTCAGACGTACAAGAACCACGTGCCGGACAAGCTGGAAACACTTACTGGACAGACTTGAGCCACCTGCCGGCCATGCCTGAACCACCTGCCGAGCACGACGGAACCACCTGCCGGACACGCCAAAATCACCTGCGGGCTACACCAGAACCACTTGGAGAACTCTCCGGGATGACCTGCCGGGCATGCCGGAACCACCTCTCAGACGTACCAGAAGCACGTGGCGGACACCCCAGCACCACCTGCCGGACAGACCGCAACCACCTGCCGGACAGGCCGGAACCACCGGCTCGACCCGCCGGAACCACTGCCGGACATGCAAAATCACCTGCCGGCTACGCCAGAACCACTTGGCGAACACTCCGGAATCACCTGCCGGGCATGCCGGAACCACCTCTCAGACATGCCAGAACCACGTGCCAATGACCCCGGAAGCACCTGCCGAGCACGCCGGAACCACCTGCTCGACTCGCCAGAACCACCTGCCGGACACGCCAAAATCACCTGCCGGCTACGCCACAACCACTCGGCAGGCACTCCGGTATCAGCTGCCGGGCATGCCGGAACCACCTCTCAGAGGTGCCAGAACCACATGCCGGAGAGACTGGAAGCAACTGCCGAGCTCGCCGGAAACACCTGCTGGACATGCCGGAACCACCTGCCTGACAGTCCAAAATCATATGCCGGCTATGCCAAAACCACTTGGTGGACACTCCAGAATCACCTGGAGGGCATGCCGGAACCACGTCATGGACAGACTGCAAACACCTGCCGGACACGCCAGAACCACCTTCTCGACTCGCCAGAACCACCTGCCGGACACGCCAAAATCACCTGCCGGCTACGCCACAACCAGTTGGTGAACACTTCGGAATCACCTGCCGCGCTTGCCGGAACCACCTGCCGGTCACGCCAAAAATCACCTGCCGGCTACGCCAGAACCACTCGGCAGAGACTCCGGAACCACCTCCAGGACTGACCGGAATCAACTGCCGGACACGCCGGGACCACCTGCTTGACTCGCCAGAACCACCTGCCGGACACGCCAAAATCACCAGCCGGCTACTCCACAACCACTTGTCGGACACTCCAGAATCACCTGCCGGGCATGTTGGAACCACCTCTCAGAGGTGCCACAACAACATGCTGGAGACTGCGGAAGCACCTGCTGAGAAGGCCGGAAGTTCCTGATCCACTCCACAGAACCGCCTGCTGGACACGCCAAAATCACCTGCCGGCTACGCCACAACCAGTTGGTCAACACTTCGGAATCAACTGCCGGGCTTGCTGGAAGCACCTGCCGGTCACGCCAATATCAACTGCCAGCTACGCCAGAACCGCTTGGCGGACACTCCGGAAACACCTGTCGGGCCTGCCAGAACCACATCTCAGACGTGCCAGAACCATGTGCCCGAGATGCCGGAACCACACCCCGAACAGACTGAAACCACCTGCCAGACCCGCCTGAACCACCTGCCGAGCACACTGGAACCACCTGCTCGACTCGCCGGAACCACCTACCTGACACGCAAAAACCACCGGCCGGGTATGCCAGAACCACTTGGTGGTCACTCCGGAATCATCTGCCAGACATGCCAGAAGCAGCTCTCAGACACACCAGAACAACCTGCCGGAGACGCCAGAAGCACCTGCTGAGCATGCCTGAGCCACGTGCTCGACTCGCAAGAAACACCTGCCACACACGCCAAAATCACCTGCCTGCTACACCAGAAGCACTTGGCAGACAAGCCGGAATCACGTGAAGGGCATGCCGTCACAATCTCTCAGACGTGCCAGAACCTCGTGCCGGACACCCCAGAACACCCTGCCGGACAGACCGGAACCACCTGCCGGACAGGCCGGAACCACAGGCGCGACTCGCCGGAACCACCCCCGGACATGCAAAAACACCTGCCGGCTACGCCAGAAACACTTGGCGAACACACCGGAATCACCTGCCGGGCATGTCGGAAGCACCTCTCTGACATGTCAGAACCACGTGCCAAGGACACCGGAAGCACCTGCCGAGCACGCCGGAACCACCTGCTCGACTCGCCAGAACCACCTGCCGCACACGCCAAAATCACCTGCCAGGTATGCCAGAACCACTTTGTGGACACTCCGAAATCATCTGCCGGACATGCCAGAACCAGCTCTCAGACACACCAGAACCACATGCCGGACACGCCGGAAGCACCTGCTGAGCATGCCTGAGCCACCTGCTCGACTCGCAAGAAACACCTGCCGGACACGCCAAAATCACCTGCCGAGTACGCCAGAACCACTTGCCGGACACTCCGGAATCACAGGTCGGGCATGCCGGAACCACCTCTCAGACTTGCCAGAACCATGTTCCGGACACGCCGGTACCACCTGCCGAGTATGCCGGAACCACCTGATCCACTCCCGAGGACCACCTGCTGGACACGCCAAAATCACCTGCTGGCTACGCCAGAACCACTCGGCAGACACTCCGGAATAACCTGCCGGGCATGCCGGAACCACCTCTTAGACATGCCAGAAGGACGTGTCGGACACGCCAGAAACACCTACCGGACAGACCGGAACCACCTGCCAGACATCCCGGAACCACTTGCCGAGCACGCCGGAGCCGCCTGCTCGATAGGCCTGAACCACCTGCCAGACAGGCCAAAATCAACAGCTGGCTATGCTAGAACCACCAGGCGGACAGTCCAAAATCACCTGCCTGGCATGCAGGAACCACCTCTCAGACGTAACAGAACCACGTTCCGGACACGCTGGAACCACATCCTGGACAGACTGGAACCACTTGCCGAGCTCACTGGAACCACCTGCTCGAATGGCAGGACAATCGTGCCGGACACGCCAAAAGGAACTGCCGGCTACACCAGAACCACTTAACCGACACTCCAGAATCACCTGCCTGGCATGCCAGAACCACCTCTCAGACGTGCCAGAAGCACGTGCCGGACATGCCGGAACGACCTACGGGACAGACCGGAACCACCTGCCTGACATGCCGGAACCACCTGCCGAGCACGCCAGAGCCACCTGCTCCCCTTGCCGGAACCACCTGCCAGACAGGCCAAAATCAACAGCTGGCTGTGCGAGAACCACTTGGGGGACAGTCCGGAATCACCTGCCAGCCATGGCGGAACCACCTCTCAGACGTACCAGAACCACGTGCCGGACAATCCGGAAACACGTACTGGACAGACTGGAACCACCTGACGGCCACGCCTGAACCACCTGCCGAGCACGACGGAACCACCTGCCGGACACGCCAAAATCACCTGTGGGCTACTCCACAACCACTTGGAGGACTCTCCGGGATGACCTGCCGGGCATGCTGTAAACACCTCTCAGACGCGCCAGAACCATGTGGCAGAGAGTCCGGAATCACCTGTTGGGCATGTGGAACCACCTCTGAGACGTACCAGAACCACCTGCCGGACACGCCAAAATCACCTGCCGGCTACGCCAGAACCACTTGGCGGACACTCCGGAATCACCTGCCGGGCATGCCACCACAACCTCTCAGAAGTGCCAGAAGCACGTGCCGGACAGGCCGGAACCATCTCCCGGACAGACTGGAACCACAGGAAACACTCGCCGGAACCACCTGCTTGACTCACCGGTCCCACCTGCAGGACACACCAAAATCACCTGCCCGCTACACCAGAACCACTTGGGGCACAAGCCGGAATCACGTGAATGGCATGCCGGCACAACCTCACAGACGTGCCAGAACCTCCTGCCGGACACCTCAGAACCACCTGCCAGACAGACTGCAACCACGTGCCGGACACGCGGGAACCACCGGCTCGACCCGCCGGAACCACTGCCAGACATGGAAAATCACCTGCCGGCTACACCAGAACCACTTGGCAAACACTCCGGAATCACCTGCCGGGCATGCCGGAACCACCTCTCAGACATGCCAGAACCACGTGCCAATGACACCAGAAGCACCTGCCGAGCATGCCGGAACCACCTGCTCGACTCGCCAGAACCACCTGCCAGTCATGCAAAAATCACCTCCCGGCTTCGCCACAACCAGTTGGTGAACACTTCCCCATCACCTGCCGGGCTTGCTGGAACCACCTGCCTGACAGTCCAAAATCATATGCCGGCTATGCCAAAACCACTTGGCGGACACTCCAGAATCACCTGGAGGGCATGCCGTACCACGTCATGGACAGACTGCAAACACCTGACGGACACGCCAGAACCAACTTCTCGACTCGCCAGAACGACCTGCCGGACACGCCAAAATCACCTGCCGGCTACGCCACAACCAGTTGGTGAACACTTCGGAATCACCTGCCGCGCTTGCCGGAACCACCTGCCGGTCACGCCAAAATCACGTGCCGGCTACGCCAGAAGCACTCGGCAGAGACTCCGGAACCACCTCCAGGACAGACCAGAATCACCTGCCGGACACGCCGGAACCACCTGCTCGACTCGCCAGAGCCACCTGCCGGACACGCCAAAATCACCTGCCGGCTACGCCAGAACCACTCGGCAGAGACTCCGGAACCACCTCCAGGACAGACTGGAATCACCTGCCGGACACGCCGGGACCACCTGCTTGACTCGCCAGAACCACCTGCCGGACACGCCAAAATCACCAGCCGGCTACTCCACAACAACTTGTCGGACACTCCAGAATCACCTACCGGGCATGTTGGAACCACCTCTCAGAGGTGCCACAACAACATGCTGGAGACTGCAGAAGCACCTGCTGAGAAGGCCGGAAGTTCCTGATCCACTCCACAGAACCACTTGCTGGACACGCCAAAATCACCTGCCGGCTACGCCACAACCAGTTGGTGAACACTTCGGAATCAACTGCCGGGCTTGCTGGAAGCACCTGCCGGTCACGCCAATATCACCTGCCAGCTACGCCAGAACCGCTTGGCGGACACTCCGGAAACACCTGTCGGGCCTGCCAGAACCACATCTCAGACGTGCCAGAACCATGTGCCCGAGATGCCGGAACCACACCCCGAACAGACTGAAACCACCTGCCAGACCCGCCTGAACCACCTGCCGAGCACGACGGAACCACCTGCCGGACACTCCAAAATCACCTGCGGGCTACTCCACAACCACTTGGAGGACTCTCCGGGATGACCTGCCATGCATGCTGGAACCACCTCTCAGACGCGCCAGAAGCATGTGGCAGAGAGTCCAGAATCACCTGTTGGGCATGTGGAACCACCTCTGAGACGTACCAGAACCACCTGCCGGACACGCCAAAATCACCTGCCGGCTACGCCAGAACCACTTGGCGGACACTCCGGAATCACCTGCCGGGCATGCCAGCACAACCTCTCAGAAGTGCCAGAAGCACGTGCCGGACAGGCCGGAACCATATCCCGGACAGACTGGAACCACAAGAAACACTCGCCGGAACCACCTGCTTGACTCACCGGTACCACCTGCAGGACACACCAAAATCACCTGCCCGCTACACCAGAACCACTTCGGGGACAAGCCGGAATCACGTGAAGGGCATGCCGGCACAACCTCACAGACGTGCCAGAACCTCCTGCCGGACACCTCAGAACCACCTGCCAGACAGACTGCAACCACCTGCCGGACACGCGGGAACCACCGGCTCGACCCGCTGGAACCACTGCCAGATATGCAAAATCACCTGCCGGCTACACCAGAAACACTTGGCAAACACTCCGGAATCACCTGCCGGGCATGCCGGAACCACCACTCAGACATGCCAGAACCACGTGCCAATGACACCAGAAGCACCTGCCGAGCATGCCGGAACCACCTGCTCGACTCGCCAGAACCACCTGCTGCACACGCCAAAATCACCTGCCAGGTATGCCAGAACCACTTTGTGGACACTCCGAAATCATCTGCCGGACATGCCAGAACCAGCTCTCAGACACACCAGAACCACATGCCGGACACGCCGGAAGCACCTGCTGAGCATGCCTGAGCCACCTGCTCGACTCGCAAGAAACACCTGCCGGACACGCCAAAATCACCTGCCGAGTACGCCAGAACCACTTGCCGGACACTCCGGAATCACAGGTCGGGCATGCCGGAACCACCTCTCACACTTGCCAGAACCATGTTCCGGACCCGCCGGTACAACCTGCCGAGTATGCCGGAACCAAATGATCCACTCCCGAGGACCACCTGCTGGACACGCCAAAATCACCTGCTGGCTACGCCAGAACCACTCGGCAGACACTCCGGAATAACCTACCGGGCATGCCGGAACCACCTCTTAGACATGCCAGAAGGACGTGTCGGACACGCCAGAGACACCTACCGGACAGACCGGAACCACCTGCCAGACATCCCGGAACCACTTGCCGAGCACGCCGGAGACGCCTGCTCGATAGGCCGGAACCACCTGCCAGACAGGCCAAAATCAACAGCTGCCTATGCTAGAACCACCTGGCGGACAGTGCAAAATCACCTGTCTGGCATGCAGGAACCACCTCTCAGATGTAACGGAACCACGAGCCGCACACGCTGGAACCACGTCCTGGACAGACTGGAACCACCTGCCGAGCACTCCGGAACCACCTGCTCGACTCGCACGACCCACGTGCTGGACACGCCAAAATGAACTTTCGGCTACACCAGAACCACTTACCCGACACTCCAGAATCACCTGCCTGGCATGCCAGAACCACCTCTCACACGTTCCAGAAGCACGTGCCGGACATGCCGGAACGACCTATCGGACAGAACGGAACCACCTGCCAGACACGTCGGAACCACCTGCTGAACACGCCACAGCCACCTGCTCGACTCGCCGGATACACCGGCTGGACAGGCCAATATGAACTGCTGGCTATGCCAGAACCACGTGGCGGACAGTCCGGAATCACCGGCCAGACATGGCGGAACCACCTCTCAGACGTACAAGAACCACGTGCCGGACAAGCTGGAAACACTTACTGGACAGACTGGAACCACCTGCCGGCCACGCCTGAACCACCTGCCGAGCACGATGGAACCACATGCCGGACACGCCAAAATCACCTGCGGGGTACACCAGAACCACTTGGAGAACTCTCCGGGATGACCTGCCGGGCATGCTGGAACCACCTCTCAGACGTACCAGAAGCACGTGGCGGACACCCCAGCACCACCTGCCGGACAGACCGCAACCACCTGCCGGACAGGCCGGAACCACCGGCTCGACCCGCCAGAACCACCGCCGGACATGCAAAATCACCTGCCGGCTACGCCAGAACCACTTGGCGAACACTCCGGAATCAACTGCCGGGCATGCCGGAACCACCTCTCAGACATGCCAGAACCATGTGCCAATGACCCCGGAAGCACCTGCCGAGCACGCCGGAACCACCTGCTCGACTTTCCAGAACCACCTGCCGGACACGCCAAAATCACCTGCCGGCTACGCCACAACCACTCGGCAGGAACTCCGGTATCAGCTGCCGGGCATGCCGGAACCACCTCTCAGAGGTGCCAGAACCACATGCCGGAGAGACTGGAAGCAACTGCCGAAATCGCCAGAAACACCTGCTGGACCTGCTGGAACCACCTGCCTGACAGTCCAAAATCATATGCCGGCTATGCCAAAACCACTTGGTGGACACTCCAGAATCACCTGGAGGGCATGCCGGAACCACATCATGGACAGACTGCAAACACCTGACGGACACGCCAGAACCAACTTCTCGACTCGCCAGAACCACCTGCCGGACACGCCAAAATCACCTGCCGGCTACGCCACAACCAGTTGGTGAACACTTCGGAATCACCTGCCGCGCTTGCCGGAACCACCTGCCGGTCACGCCAAAATCACCTGCCGGCTACGCCAGAACCACTCGGCAGAGACTCCGGAACCATCTATAGGACAGACCGGAATCACCTGTCGGACAGGCCGGAACCACCTGCTCGACTCGCCAGAACCACCTGCCGGACACGCCAAAATCACCTGCCGGCTACGTCAGAACCACTCGGCAGAGACTCCGGAACCACCTCCAGGACAGACCGGAATCACCTGCCGGACACGCCGGGACCCCCTGCTTGACTCGCCAGAACCACCTGCCGGACACGCCAAAATCACCAGCCGGCTACTCCACAACAACTTGTCGGACACTCCAGAATCACCTGCCGGGCATGTTGGAACCACCTCTCAGAGGTGCCACAACAACATGCGGGAGGCTTTGGAAGCACCTGCTGAGAATGCCGGAAGTTCCTGATCCACTCCACAGAACCACCTGCTGGACACGCCAAAATCACCTGCCGGCTACGCCACAACCAGTTGGTGAACACTTCGGAATCAACTGCCCTGCTTGCTGGAAGCACCTGCCGGTCACGCCAATATCACCTGCCAGCTACGCCAGAACCGCTTGGCGGACACTCCGGAAACACCTGTCGGGCCTGCCAGAACCACATCTCAGACGTGCCAGAACCATGTGCCCGAGATGCCGGAACCACACCCCGAACAGACTGAAACCACCTGCCAGACCCGCCTGAACCACCTGCCGAGCACGACGGAACCACCTGCCGGACACTCCAAAATCACCTGCGGGCTACTCCACAACCACTTGGAGGACTCTCCGGGATGACCTGCCATGCATGCTGGAACCACCTCTCAGACGCGCCAGAAGCATGTGGCAGAGAGTCCAGAATCACCTGTTGGGCATGTGGAACCACCTCTGAGACGTACCAGAACCACCTGCCGGACACGCCAAAATCACCTGCCGGCTACGCCAGAACCACTTGGCGGACACTCCGGAATCACCTGCCGGGCATGCCAGCACAACCTCTCAGAAGTGCCAGAAGCACGTGCCGGACAGGCCGGAACCATATCCCGGACAGACTGGAACCACAAGAAACACTCGCCGGAACCACCTGCTTGACTCACCGGTACCACCTGCAGGACACACCAAAATCACCTGCCCGCTACACCAGAACCACTTGGGGGACAAGCCGGAATCACCTGCCGGGCATGTTGGAACCACCTCTCAGAGGTGCCACAACAACATGCTGGAGACTGCGGAAGCACCTGCTGAGAAGGCCGGAAGTTCCTGATCCACTCCACAGAACCACCTGCTGGACACGCCAAAATCACCTGCCGGCTACGCCACAACCAGTTGGTGAACACTTCGGAATCACCTGCCGGGCTTGCTGGAAGCACCTGCCGGTCACGCCAATATCACCTGCCAGCTACGCCAGAACCGCATGGCGGACACTCCGGAAACTCCTGTCGGGCCTGCCAGAACCACATCTCAGACGTGCCAGAACCATGTGCCCGAGATGCCGGAACCACACCCCGCACAGACTGAAACCACCTGCCAGACCCGCCTGAACCACCTGCCGAGCACACTGGAACCACCTGCTCGACTCGCCGGAACCACCTACCTGACACGCAAAAACCACCGGCCGGGTATGCCAGAACCACTTGGTGGTCACTCCGGAATCATCTGCCAGACATGCCAGAAGCAGCTCTCAGACACACCAGAACAACCTGCCGGAGACGCCAGAAGCACCTGCTGAGCATGCCTGAGCCACCTGCTCGACTCGCAAGAAACACCTGCCAGACACGCCAAAATCACCTGCCTGCTACACCAGAAGCACTTGGCAGACAAGCCGGAATCACGTGAAGGGCATGCCGTCACAATCTCTCAGACGTGCCAGAACCTCGTGCCGGACACCCCAGAACACCCTGCCGGACAGACCGGAACCACCTGCCGGACACGCCGGAACCACCGGCGCGACTCGCCGGAACCACCCCCGGACATGCAAAAACACCTGCCGGCTACGCCAGAAACACTTGGCGAACACACCGGAATCACCTGCCGGGCATGTCGGAAGCACCTCTCAGACATGTCAGAACCACGTGCCAAGGACACCGGAAGCACCTGCCGAGCACGCCGGAACCACCTGCTCGACTCGCCAGAACCACCTGCCGCACACGCCAAAATCACCTGCCAGGTATGCCAGAACCACTTTGTGGACACTCCGAAATCATCTGCCGGACATGCCAGAACCAGCTCTCAGACACCCCAGAACCACATGCCGGACACGCCGGAAGCACCTGCTGAGCATGCCTGAGCCACCTGCTCGACTCGCAAGAAACAACTGCCGGACACGCCAAAATCACCTGCCGAGTACGCCAGAACCACTTGGCGGACACTCCGGAATCACAGGTCGGGCATGCCGGAACCACCTCTCAGACTTGCCAGAACCATGTTCCGGACACGCTGGTACCACCTGCCGAGTATGCCGGAACCACCTGATCCACTCCCGAGGACCACCTGCTGGACACGCCAGAATCACCTGCTGGCTACGCCAGAACCACTCGGCAGACACTCCGGAATAACCTGCCGGGCATGCCGGAACCACCTCTTAGACATGCCAGAAGGACGTGTCGGACACGCCGGAAACACCTACCGGACAGTCCGGAACCACCTGCCAGACATCCCGGAACCACCTGCCGAGCACGCCGGAGCCGCCTGCTCGATAGGCTGGAACCACCTGCCAGACAGGCCATAATCAACAGCTGGCTATGCGAGAACCATCTGGCGGACAGTCCGGAATCACCTGCCGGGCATGCAGGAACCACCTTTCCGATGTAACGGAACCACGAGCCGGACACGCTGGAACCACGTCCTGGGCAGTCTGGAACCACCTACCGAGCACTCTGGAACCACCTGCTCGACTCGCACGACCCACGTGCTGGACACGCCAAAATGAACTTTTGGCTACACCAGAACCACTTACCCGACACTCCAGAATCACCTGCCTGGCATGCCAGAACCACCTCTCACACGTTCCAGAAGCACGTGCCGGACATGCCGGAACGACCTATCGGACAGAACGGAACCACCTGCCAGACACGCCGGAACCACCTGCTGAACACGCCACAGCCATCTGCTCGACTCGCCGGATCCACCGGCCGGACAGGCCAATATCAACTGCTGGCTATGCCAGAACCACCTGGGGGACAGTCCGGAATCACCTGCCAGCCATGGCGGAACCACCTCTCAGACGTACAAGAACCACGTGCCGGACAAGCTGGAAACACTTACTGGACAGACTGGAGCCACCTGCCGGCCATGCCTGAACCACCTGCCGAGCACGACGGAACCACCTGCCGGACACGCCAAAATCACCTGCCGGCTACGCCACAACCACTCGGCAGGCACTCCGGTATCAGCTGCCTGGCATGCCGGAACCACCTCTCAGAGGTGCCAGAACCACATGCCGGAGAAACTGGAAGCAACTGCCGAGCTCGCCGGAAACACCTGCTGGACATGCCGGAACCACCTGCCTGACAGTCCAAAATCATATGCCGGCTATGCCAAAACCACTTGGTGGACACTCCAGAATCACCTGGAGGGCATGCCGGAACCACGTCATGGACAGACTGCAAACACCTGCCGGACACGCCAGAACCACCTTCTCGACTCGCCAGAACCACCTGCCGGACACGCCAAAATCACCTGCCGGCTACGCCACAAACAGTTGGTGAACACTTTGGAATCACCTGCCGCGCGTGCCGGAACCACCTGCCGGTCACGCCAAAATCACCTGCCGGCTACGCCAGAACCACTCAGCAGAGACTCCGGAACCACCTCCAGGACAGACCGGAATCACCTGCCGGACACGCCGGAACCATCTGCTCGACTAGCCAGAACCACCTGCCGGACGCGCCAAAATCACCTGCCGGCTACGCCAGAACCACTCTGCAGAGACTCCGGAAGCACCTCCAGGACAGACCGGAATCACCTGCCGGACACGCCGGAACCACCTGCTCGACTCGCCAGAACCACCTGCCGGACATGCCAAAATCACCAGCCGGCTACTCCACAACCACTTGTCGTACACTCCAGAATCACCTGCCGGGCATGTTGGAACCACCTCTCAGAGGTGCCACAACAACATGCTGGAGACTGCGGAAGCACCTGCTGAGAAGGCCGGAAGTTCCTGATCCACTCCACAGAACCACCTGCTGGACACGCCAAAATCAGCTGCCGGCTACGCCACAACCAGATGGTGAACACTTCGGAATCAACTGCCGGGCTTGCTGGAAGCACCTGCCGGTCACGCCAATATCACCTGCCAGCTACGCCAGAACCGCTTGGCGGACACTCCGGAAACACCTGTCGGGCCTGCCAGAACCACATCTCAGACGTGCCAGAACCATGTGCCCGAGATGCCGGAACCACACCCCGAACAGACTGAAACCACCTGCCAGACCCGCCTGAACCACCTGCCGAGCACACTGGAACCACCTGCTCGACTCGCCGGAACCACCTACCTGACACGCAAAAACCACCGGCCGGGTATGCCTGAACCACTTGGTGGTCACTCCGGAATCATCTGCCAGACACGCCAGAAGCAGCTCTCAGACACACCAGAACAACCTGCCGGAGACGCCAGAAGCACCTGCTGAGCATGCCTGAGCCACGTGCTCGACTCGCAAGAAACACCTGCCACACACGCCAAAATCACCTGCCTGCTACACCAGAAGCACTTGGCAGACAAGCCGGAATCACGTGAAGGGCATGCCGTCACAATCTCTCAGACGTGCCAGAACCTCGTGCCGGACACCCCAGAACACCCTGCCGGACAGACCGGAACCACCTGCCGGACACGCCGGAACCACCGGCGCGACTCGCCAGAACCACCCCCGGACATGCAAAAACACCTGCCGGCTACGCCAGAACCACTTGGCGAACACTCCGGAATCACAGGTCGGGCATGCCGGAACCACCTCTCAGACTTGCCAGAAGCATGTTCTGGACACGCCGGTACCACCTGCCGAGTATGCCGGAACCACCTGATCCACTCCCGAGGACCACCTGCTGGACACGCCAGAATCACCTGCTGGCTACGCCAGAACCACTCGGCAGACACTCCGGAATAACCTACCGGGCATGCCGGAACCACCTCTTAGACATGCCAGAAGGACGTGTCGGACACGCCGGAAACACCTACCGGACAGTCCGGAACCACCTGCCAGACATCCCGGAACCACCTGCCGAGCACGCCGGAGCCGCCAGCTCGATAGGCTGGAACCACCTGCCAGACAGGCCAAAATCAACAGCTGGCTATGCGAGAACCATCTGGCGGACAGTCCGGAATCACCTGCCTGGCATGCAGGAACCACCTCTCAGATGTAACGGAACCATGAGCCGGACACGCTGGAACCACGTCCTGGGCAGTCTGGAACCACCTGCCGAGCACTCTGGAACCACCTGCTCGACTCGCACGACCCACGTGATGGACACGCCAAAATGAACTTTCGGCTACACCAGAACCACTTACCCGACACTCCAGAATCACCTGCCTGGCATGCCAGAACCACCTCTCACACGTTCCAGAAGCACGTGCCGGACATGCCGGAACGACCTATCGGACAGAACGGAACCACCTGCCAGACACGCCGGAACCACCTGCTGAACACACCACAGCCACCTGCTCGACTCGCCGGATCCACCGGCCGGACAGGCCAATATCAACTGCTGGCTATGCCAGAACCACCTGGGGGACAGTCCGGAATCACCTGCCAGCCATGGCGGAACCACCTCTCAGACGTACAAGAACCACGTGCCGGACAAGCTGGAAACACTTACTGGACAGACTAGAACCACCTGCCGGCCACGCCTGAACCACGTGCTGAGCACGATGGAACCACCTGCCGGACACGCCAAAATCACCTGCGGGGTACACCAGAACCACTTGGAGAACTCTCCGGGATGACCTGCCGGGCATGCTGGAACCACCTCTCAGATGTACCAGAAGCACGTGGCGGACACCCCAGCACCACCTGCCGGACAGACCGCAACCACCTGCCGGACAGGCCGGAACCACCGGCTCGACCCGCCGGAACCACCGCCAGACATGCAAAATCACCTGCCGGCTACGCCAGAACCACTTGGCGAACACTCCGGAATCACCTGTCGGGCATGTCGGAAGCACCTCTCAGACATGTCAGAACCACGTGCCAAGGACACCGGAAGCACCTGCCGAGCACGCCGGAACCACCTGCTCGACTCGCCAGAACCACCTGCCGCACACGCCAAAATCACCTGCCAGGTATGCCAGAACCACTTTGTGGACACTCCGAAATCATCTGCCGGACATGCCAGAACCAGCTCTCAGACACACGAGAACCACATGCCGGACACGCCGGAAGCAACTGCTGAGCATGCCTGAGCCACCTGCTCGACTCGCAAGAAACACCTGCCAGACACGCCAAAATCACCTGCCGAGTACGCCAGAACCACTTGGCGGACACTCCGGAATCACAGGTCGGGCATGCCGGAACCACCTCTCAGACTTGCCAGAACCATGTTCCGGACACGCCGGTACCACCTGCCGAGTATGCCGGAACCACCTGATCCACTCCCGAGGACCACCTGCTGGACACGCCAGAATCACCTGCTGGCTATGCCAGAACCACTCGGCAGACACTCCGGAATAACCTGCCGGGCATGCCGGAACCACCTCTTAGACATGCCAGAAGGACGTGTCGGACACGCCGGAAACACCTACCGGACAGACCGGAACCACCTGCCAGACATCCTGGAACCACCTGCCGAGCACGCCAGAGCCGCCTGCTCGATAGGCCGGAACCACCTGCCAGACAGGCCAAAATCAACACCTGGCTATGCGAGAACCATCTGGCGGACAGTCCGGAATCACCTGCCGGGCATGCAGGAACCACCTCTCAGATGTAACGGAACCACGAGCCGGATACGCTGGAACCACGTCTTGGGCAGTCTGGAACCACCTGCCGAGCACTCTGGAACCACCTGCTCGACTCGCACGACCCACGTGCTGGACACGCCAAAATGAACTTTTGGCTACACCAGAAACACTTACCCGACACTCCAGAATCACCTGCCTGGCATGCCAGAACCACCTCTCACACGTTCCAGAAGCACGTGCCGGACATGCCGGAACGACCTATCGGACAGAACGGAACCACCTGCCAGACACGCCGGAACCACCTGCTGAACACGCCACAGCCACCTGCTTGACTCGCCGGATCCACCGGCCGGACAGGCCAATGTCAACTGCTGGCTATGCCAGAACCACCTGGGGGACAGTCCGGAATCACCTGCCAGCCATGGCGGAACCACCTCTCAGACGTACAAGAACCACGTGCCGGACAAGCTGGAAACACTTACTTGACAGACTGGAGCCACCTGCCGGCCATGCCTGAACCACCTGCCGAGCACGACGGAACCACCTGCCGGACACGCCAAAATCACCTGCGGGGTACACCAGAACCACTTGGAGAACTCTCCGGGATGACCTGCCGGGCATGCCGGAACCACCTCTCAGACGTACCAGAAGCACGTGGCGGACACCCCAGCACCACCTGCCGGACAGACCGCAACCACCTGCCGGACAGGCCGGAACCACCGGCTCGACCCGCCGGAACCACCGTCGGACATGCAAAATCACCTGCCGGCTACGCCAGAACCACTTGGCGAACACTCCGGAATCATCTGCCGGGCATGCCGGAACCACCTCTCAGACATGCCAGAACCACGTGCCAATGACCCCGGAAGCACCTGCCGAGCACGCCAGAACCACCTGCTCGACTCGCCAGAACCACCTGCCGGACACGGCAAAATCACCTGCCGGCTACGCCACAACCACTTGGCAGGCACTCCGGTATCAGCTGCCTGGCATGCCGGAACCACCTCTCAGAGGTGCCAGAACCACATGCCGGAGAGACTGGAAGCAACTGCCGAGCTCGCCGGAAACACCTGCTGGACATGCCGGAACCACCTGCCTGACAGTCCAAAATCATATGCCGGCTATGCCAAAACCACTTGGTGGACACTCCAGAATCACCTGGAGGGCATGCCGGAACCACGTCATGGACAGACTGCAAACACCTGCCGGACACGCCAGAACCACCTTCTCGACTCGCCAGAACCACCTGCCGGACACGCCAAAATCACCTGCCGGCTACGCCACAAACAGTTGGTGAACACTTTGGAATCACCTGCCGCGCGTGCCGGAACCACCTGCCGGTCACGCCAAAATCACCTGCCGGCTACGCCAGAACCACTCAGCAGAGACTCCGGAACCACCTCCAGGACAGACCGGAATCACCTGCCAGACACGCCGGAACCATCTGCTCGACTAGCCAGAACCACCTGCCGGACGCGCCAAAATCACCTGCCGGCTACGCCAGAACCACTCTGCAGAGACTCCGGAAGCACCTCCAGGACAGACCGGAATCACCTGCCGGACACGCCGGAACCACCTGCTCGACTCGCCAGAACCACCTGCCGGACATGCCAAAATCACCAGCCGGCTACTCCACAACCACTTGTCGTACACTCCAGAATCACCTGCCGGGCATGTTGGAACCACCTCTCAGAGGTGCCACAACAACATGCTGGAGACTGCGGAAGCACCTGCTGAGAAGGCCGGAAGTTCCTGATCCACTCCACAGAACCACCTGCTGGACACGCCAAAATCAGCTGCCGGCTACGCCACAACCAGATGGTGAATACTTCGGAATCAACTGCCGGGCTTGCTGGAAGCACCTGCCGGTCACGCCAATATCACCTGCCAGCTACGCCAGAACCGCTTGGCGGACACTCCGGAAACACCTGTCGGGCCTGCCAGAACCACATCTCAGACGTGCCAGAACCATGTGCCCGAGATGCCGGAACCACACCCCGAACAGACTGAAACCACCTGCCAGACCCGCCTGAACCACCTGCCGAGCACACTGGAACCACCTGCTCGACTCGCCGGAACCACCTACCTGACACGCAAAAACCACCGGCCGGGTATGCCTGAACCACTTGGGGGTCACTCCGGAATCATCTGCCAGACACGCCAGAAGCAGCTCTCAGACACACCAGAACAACCTGCTGGAGACGCCAGAAGCACCTGCTGAGCACGCCTGAGCCACGTGCTCGACTCGCAAGAAACACCTGCCACACACGCCAAAATCACCTGCCTGCTACACCAGAAGCACTTGGCAGACAAGCCGGAATCACGTGAAGGGCATGCCGTCACAATCTCTCAGACGTGCCAGAACCTCGTGCCGGACACCCCAGAACACCCTGCCGGACAGACCGGAACCACCTGCCGGACACGCCGGAACCACCGGCGCGACTCGCCAGAACCACCCCCGGACATGCAAAAACACCTGCCGGCTACGCCAGAACCACTTGGCGAACACTCCGGAATCACAGGTCGGGCATGCCGGAACCACCTCTCAGACTTGCCAGAACCATGTTCTGGACACGCCGGTACCACCTGCCGAGTATGCCGGAACCACCTGATCCACTCCCGAGGACCACCTGCTGGACACGCCAGAATCACCTGCTGGCTACGCCAGAACCACTCGGCAGACACTCCGGAATAACCTGCCGGGCATGCCGGAACCACCTCTTAGACATGCCAGAAGGACGTGTCGGACACGCCGGAAACACCTACCGGACAGTCCGGAACCACCTGCCAGACATCCCGGAACCACCTGCCGAGCACGCCGGAGCCGCCAGCTCGATAGGCTGGAACCACCTGCCAGACAGGCCAAAATCAACAGCTGGCTATGCGAGAACCATCTGGCGGACTGTCCGGAATCACCTGCCGGGCATGCAGGAACCACCTCTCAGATGTAACGGAACCATGAGCCGGACACGCTGGAACCACGTCCTGGGCAGTCTGGAACCACCTACCGAGCACTCTGGAACCACCTGCTCGACTCGCACGACCCACGTGATGGACACGCCAAAATGAACTTTCGGCTACACCAGAACCACTTACCCGACACTCCAGAATCACCTGCCTGGCATGCCAGAACCACCTCTCACACGTTCCAGAAGCACGTGCCGGACATGCCGGAACGACCTATCGGACAGAACGGAACCACCTGCCAGACACGCCGGAACCACCTGCTGAACACGCCACAGCCACCTGCTCGACTCGCCGGATCCACCGGCCGGACAGGCCAATATCAACTGCTGGCTATGCCAGAACCACCTGGGGGACAGTCCGGAATCACCTGCCAGCCATGGCGGAACCACCTCTCAGACGTACAAGAACCACGTGCCGGACAAGCTGGAAACACTTACTGGACAGACTAGAACCACCTGCCGGCCACGCCTGAAACACGTGCTGAGCACGATGGAACCACCTGCCGGACACGCCAAAATCACCTGCGGGCTACACCAGAACCACTTGGAGAACTCTCCGGGATGACCTGCCGGGCATGCTGGAACCACCTCTGAGACGTACCAGAAGCACGTTGCGGACACCCCAGCACCACCTGCCGGACAGACCGCAACCACCTGCCGGACACGCCGGAACCACCGGCTCGACCCGCCGGAACCGCCGCCGGACATGCGAAATCACCTGCCGGCTACGCCAGAACCACTTGGCGAACACTCCGCAATCATCTGCCGGGCATGCCGGAACCACCTCTCAGACATGCCAGAACCACGTGCCAATGACCCCGGAAGCACCTGCCGAGCACGCCGGAACCACCTGCTCGACTCGCCAGAACCACCTGCCGGACACGCCAAAATCACCTGCCGGCTACGCCACAACCACTCGGCACGCACTCCGGTATCAGCTGCCGGGCATGCCGGACCCACCTCTCAGAGGTGCCAGAACCACATGCCGGAGAGACTGGAAGCAACTGTCGAGCTCGCCGGAAACACCTGCTGGTCATGCCGGAACCACCTGCCTGACAGTCCAAAATCATATGCCGGCTATGCCAAAACCACTTGGTGGACACTCCAGAATCACCTGGAGGGCATGCCGGAACCACGTCATGGACAGACTGCAAAGACCTGCCGGACACGGCAGAACCACCTTCTCGACTCGCCATAACCACCTGCCGAACACGCCAAAATCACCTGCCGTCTATGCCACAACCAGTTGGTGAACACTTCGGAATCACCTGCCGCGCTTGCCGGAACCACCTGCCGGTCACGCCAAAATCACCTGCCGGCTACGCCAGAACCACTCGGCAGAGACTCCGGAACCACCTCCAGGACAGACCGGAATCACCTGCCAGACACGCCGGAACCATCTGCTCGACTAGCCAGAACCACCTGCCGGACACACAAAAATCACCTGCTGGCTACGCCAGAACCACTCGGCAGATACTCCGGAATAAGCTGCCGGGCATGCCGGAACCACCTCTTAGACATGCCAGAAGGACGTGTCGGACACGCCGGAAACACCTACCGGACAGACCGGAACCACCTGCCAGACATCCCGGAACCACTTGCCGAGCACGCCGGAGCCGCCTGCTCGATAGGCCTTAACCACCTGCCAGACAGGCTAAAATCCACAGCTGGCTATGCTAGAACCACCTGGCGGACAGTCCAAAATCACCTGCCTGGCATGCAGGAACCACCTCTCAGACGTAACAGAACCACGTTCCGGACACGCTGGAACCACATCCTGGACAGACTGGAACCACCTGCCGAGCTCGCCTGAACCACCTGCTCGACTGGCAGGACAATAGTGTAGGACACGCCAAAAGCAACTGCCGGCTACACCAGAACCACTTAACCGACACTCCAGAATCACCTGCCTGGCATGCCAGAACCACCTCTCAGACGTGGCAGAATCACGTGCCGGACATGCCGGGACGACCTACGGGACAGACCGGAACCACCTGCCTGACATGCCGGAACCACCTGCCGAGCACGCCAGAGCCACCTGCTCCCCTTGCCGGAACCACCTGCCAGACAGGCCAAAATCAACAGCTGGCTGTGCGAGAACCACCTGGGGGACAGTCCGGAATCACCTGCCAGCCATGGCGGAACCACCTCTCAGACGTACCAGAATCACGTGCCGGACAATCTGGAAACACGTACTGGACAGACTGCAACCACCTGCCGGCCAAGCCTGAACCACCTGCCGAGCACAACGGAACCACCTGCCAGACACGCCAAAATCACCTGCCGGCTACGCCACAACCACTTGGAGAAGTCTCCGGGATGACCTGCCGGGCATGCTGGAACCACCTCTCAGACGTACCAGAAGCACGTGGCGGACACCCCAGCACCACCTGCCGGACAGACCGCAACCACCTGCCGGACAGGCCGGAACCACCGGCTCGACCCGCCGGAACCACCGCCGGACATGCAAAATCACCTGCCGGCTACGCCAGAAACACTTGGCGAACACTCCGGAATCACATGCCGGGCATGCCGGAACCACCTCTCAGACATGCCAGAACCACGTGCCAATGACCCCGGAAGCACCTGCCGAGCACGCCGGAACCACCTGCTCGACTCGCCAGAACCACCTGCCGGACACGCCAAAATCACCTGCCGGCTACGCCACAACCACTCGGCAGGCACTCCGGTATCAGCTGCCGGGCATGCCGGAACCACCTCTCAGAGGTGCCAGAACCACATGCCGGAGAGACTGGAAGCAACTGCCGAACTCGCCGGAAACACTGCTGGACATGCCGGAACCACCTGCCTGACAGTGCAAAATCATATGCCGGCTATGCCAAAACCACTTGGTGGACACTCCAGAATCACCTGGAGGGCATGCCGGAACCACGTCATGGACAGACTGCAAACACCTGCCGGACACCGCAGAACCACCTTCTCGACTCGCCAGAACCAGCTGCCGGACACGCCAAAATCACCTGCCGGCTACGCCACAACCAGTTGGTGAACACTTCGGAATCACCTGCCGCGCTTGCCGGAACCACCTGCCGTCAAGCCAAAATCACCTGCCGGCTACGCCAGAACCACTCGGCAGAGACTACGGAACCACCTCCAGGACAGACCGGAATCACCTGCCGGACACGCCGGGACCACCTGCTCGACTCGCCAGAACCACCTGCCGGACGTGCCAAAATCACCTGCCGGCTACGCCAGAACCACTCTGCAGAGACTCCGGAAGCACCTGCAGGACAGACCGGAATCACATGCCGGACACACCGGAACCACCTGCTCGACTCGCCAGAACCACCTGCCGGACATGCCAAAATCACCAGCCGGCTACTCCACAACCACTTGTCGGACACTCCAGAATCACCTGCCGGGCATGTTGGAACCACCTCTCAGAGGTGCCACAACAACATGCTGGAGACTGCGGAAGCACCTGCTGAGAAGGCCGGAAGTTCCTGATCCACTCCACAGAACCACCTGCTGGACACGCCAAAATCACCTGCCGGCTACGCCACAACCAGTTGGTGAACACTTCGGAATCAACTGCCGGGCTTGCTGGAAGCACCTGCCGGTCACGCCAATATCACCTGCCAGCTACGCCAGAACCGCTTGGCGGACACTCCGGAAACACCTGTCGGGCCTGCCAGAACCACATCTCAGACGTGCCAGAACCATGTGCCCGAGATGCCGGAACCACACCCCGAACAGACTGAAACCACCTGCCAGACCCGCCTGAACCACCTGCCGAGCACACTGGAACCACCTGCTCGACTCGCCGGAACCACCTACCTGACACGCAAAAACCACCGGCCGGGTATGCCAGAACCACTTGGTGGTCACTCCGGAATCATCTGCCAGACATGCCAGAAGCAGCTCTCACACACAACAGAACAACCTGCGGGAGACGCCAGAAGCACCTGCTGAGCATGCCTGAGCCACCTGCTCGACTCGCAAGAAACGCCTGCCAGACGTGCCAAAATCACCTGCCTGCTACACCAGAAGCACTTGGCAGACAAGCCGGAATCACGTGAAGGGCATGCCGTCACAATCTCTCAGACGTGCCAGAACCTCGTGCCGGACACCCCAGAACACCCTGCCGGACAGACCGGAACCACCTGCCGGACACGCCGGAACCACCGGCGCGACTCGCCGGAACCACCCCCGGACATGCAAAATCACCTGCCGGCTACGCCAGAAACACTTGGCGGACACACCGGAATCACCTGCCGGGCATGTCGGAAGCACCTCTCAGACATGTCAGAACCACGTGCCAAGGACACCGGAAGCACCTGCCGAGCACGCCGGAACCACCTGCTCGACTCGCCAGAACCACCTGCCGCACACGCCAAAATCACCTGCCAGGTATGCCAGAACCACTTTGTGGACACTCCGAAATCATCTGCCGGACATGCCAGAACCAGCTCTCAGACACCCCAGAACCACATGCCGGACACGCCGGAAGCACCTGCTTAGCATGCCTGAGCCACCTGCTCGACTCGCAAGAAACACCTGCCGGACACGCCAAAATCACCTGCCGAGTACGCCAGAAACACTTGGCGGACACTCCGGAATCACAGGTCGGGCATGCCGGAACCACCTCTCAGACTTGCCAGAACCATGTTCCGGACACGCCGGTACCACCTGCCGAGTATGCCGGAACCACCTGATCCACTAACGAGGACCACCTGCTGGACGCGCCAGAATCACCTGCTGGCTACGCCAGAACCACTCAGCAGACACTCCGGAATAACCTGCCGGGCATGCCGGAACCACCTCTTAGACATGCCAGAAGGACGTGTCGGACACGCCGGAAACACCTACCGGACAGACCGGAACCACCTGCCAGACATCGCGGAACCACCTGCCGAGCACGCCGGAGCCGCCTGCTCGATAGGCTGGAACCACCTGCCAGACAGGCCATAATCAACAGCTGGCTATGCGAGAACCATCTGGCGGACAGTCCGGAATCACCTGCCGGGCATGCAGGAACCACCTTTCCGATGTAACGGAACCACGAGCCGGACACGCTGGAACCACGTCCTGGGCAGTCTGGAACCACCTACCGAGCACTCTGGAACCACCTGCTCGACTCGCACGACCCACGTGCTGGACACGCCAAAATGAACTTTCGGCTACACCAGAACCACTTACCCGACACTCCAGAATCACCTGCCTGGCATGCCAGAACCACCTCTCACACGTTCCAGAAGCACGTGCCGGACATGCCGGAACGACCTATCGGACAGAACGGAACCACCTGCCAGACACGCCGGAACCACCTGCTGAACACGCCACAGCCACCTGCTCGACTCGCCGGATCCACCGGCCGGACTGGCCAATATCAACTGCTGGCTATGCCAGAACAACCTGGGGGACAGTCCGGAATCACCTGCCAGCCATGGCAGAACCACCTCTCAGACGTACAAGAACCACGTGCCGGACAAGCTGGAAACACTTACTGGACAGACTGGAGCCACCTGCCAGCCATGCCTGAACCACCTGCCGAGCACGACGGAACCACCTGCCGGACACGCCAAAATCACCTGCGGGGTACACCAGAACCACTTGGAGAACTCTCCGGGATGACGTGCCGGGCATGCCGGAACCACCTCTCAGACGTACCAGAAGCATGTGGCGGACACCCCAGCACCACCTGCCGGACAGACCGCAACCACCTGCCGGACAGGCCGGAACCACCGGCTCGACCCGCCGGAACCACCGCCGGACATGCAAAATCACCTGCCGGCTACGCCAGAACCACTTGGCGAACACTCCGGAATCATCTGCCGGACATGCCGGAACCACCTCTCAGACATGCCAGAACCACGTGCCAATGACCCCGGAAGCACCTGCCGAGCACGCCGGAACCACCTGCTCGACTCGCCAGAACCACCTGCCGGACACGCCAAAATCACCTGCCGGCTACGCCACAACCACTCGGCAGGCACTCTGGTATCAGCTGCCGGGCATTCCGGAACCACCTCTCAGAGGTGCCAGAACCACATGCCGGAGAGACTGGAAGCAACTGCCGAGCTCGCCGGAAACACCTGCTGGACATGCCGGAACCACCTGCCTGACAGTCCAAAATCATATGCCGGCTATGCCAAAACCACTTGGTGGACACTCCAGAATCACCTGGAGGGCATGCCGGAACCACGTCATGGACAGACTGCAAACACCTGCCGGACACGCCAGAACCACCTTCTCGACTCGCCAGAACCACCTGCCGGACACGCCAAAATCACCTGCCGGCTACGCCACAACCAGTTGGTGAACACTTTGGAATCACCTGCCGCGCTTGCCGGAACCACCTGCCGGTCACGCCAAAATCACCTGCCGGCTACGCCAGAACCACTCAGCAGAGACTCCGGAACCACCTCCATGACAGACCGGAATCACATGCCGGACACGCCGGAACCACCTGCTCGACTCGCCAGAACCACCTGCCGGACACGCCAAAATCACCAGCCGGCTACTCCACAACCACTTGTCGGACACTCCAGAATCACCTGCCGGGCATTTGGGAACCACCTCTCAGAGGTGCCACAACAACATGCTGGAGACTGCGGAAGCACCTGCTGAGAAGGCCGGAAGTTCCTGATCCACTCCACAGAACCACCTGCTGGACACGCCAAAATCACCTGCCGGCTACGCCACAACCAGTTGGTGAACACTTCGGAATCAACTGCCGGGATTGCTGGAAGCACCTGCCGGTCACGCCAATATCACCTGCCAGCTACGCCAGAACCGCTTGGCGGACACTGCGGAAACACCTGTCGGGCCTGCCAGAACCACATCTCAGACGTGCCAGAACCATGTGCCCGAGATGCCGGAACCGCACCCCGAACAGACTGAAACCACCTGCCAGACCCGCCTGAACCACCTGCCGAGCACACTGGAAACACCTGCTCGACTCGCCGGAACCACCTACCTGACACGCAAAAACCACCGGCCGGGTATGCCAGAACCACTTGGTGGTCACTCCGGAATCATCTGCCAGACATGCCAGAAGCAGCTCTCAGACACACCAGAACAACCTGCCGGAGACGCCAGAAGCACCTGCTGAGCATGCCTGAGCCACCTGCTCGACTCGCAAGAATCACCTGCCACACACGCCAAAATCACCTGCCTGCTACACCAGAAGCACTTGGCAGACAAGCCGGAATCACGTGAAGGGCATGCCGTCACAATCTCTCAGACGTGCCAGAACCTCGTGCCGGACACCCCAGAACACCCTGCCGGACAGACCGGAACCACCTGTCGGACACGCCGGAACCACCGGCGCGACTCGCCGGAACCACCCCCGGACATGCAAAATCACCTGCCGGCTATGCCAGAAACACTTGGCGAACACACCGGAATCACCTGCCGGGCATGTCGGAAGCACCTCTCAGACATGTCAGAACCACGTGCCAAGGACACCGGAAGCACCTGCCGAGCACGCCGGAACCACCTGCTCGACTCGCCGGAACCACCTGCCGCACACGCCAAATTCAGCTGCCAGGTATGCCAGAACCACTTTGTGGACACTCCGAAATCATCTGCCGGACATGCCAGAACCAGCTCTCAGACACAGCAGAACCACATGCCGGACACGCCGGAAGCACCTGCTGAGCATGCCTGAGCCACCTGCTCGACTCGCAAGAAACACCTGCCGGACACGCCAAAATCACCTGCCGAGTACGCCAGTACCACTTGGCGGACACTCCGGAATCACAGGTCGGGCATGCCAGAACCACGTCTCAGACTTGCCAGAACCATGTTCCGGACACGCCGGTACCACCTGCCAAGTATGCCGGAACCACCTGATCCACTCCCGAGGACCACCTGCGGGACACACCAAAATCACCTGCTGGCTACGCCAGAACCACTCGGCAGACACTCCGGAATAACCTGCCGGGCATGCCGGAACCACCTCTTAGACATGCCAGAAGGACGTGTCGGACACGCCGGAAACACCTACCGGACAGACCGGAACCACCTGCCAGACATCCCGGAACCACCTGCCGAGCACGCCGGAGCCGCCTGCTCGATAGGCCGGAACCACCTGCCAGACAGGCCAAAATCAACAGCTGGCTATGCTAGAAAAACCTGGCGGACAGTCCAAAATCACCTGCCTGGCATGCAGGAACCACCTCTCAGACGTAACAGAACCACGTTCCGGACACGCTGGAACCACATCCTGGACAGACTGGAACCACCTGCCGAGCTCGCCGGTGCCACCTGCTCGACTGGCAGGACAATTGTGCCGGACACGCCAAAAGGAACTGCCGGCTACACCAGAACCACTTAACCAACACTCCAGAATCACCTGCCTGGCATGCCAGAACCACCTCTCAGACGTGCCAGAAGCGCGTGCCGGACATGCCGGAACGACCTACGGGACAGACTGGAACCACCTGCCTGACATGCCGGAACCACCTGTCGAGCACGCCAGAGCCACCTGCTCCCCTTGCCGGAACCACCTGCCAGACAGGCCAAAATCAACAGCTGGCTGTGCGAGAACCACCTGGGGGACAGTCCGGAATCACCTGCCAGCCATGGCGGAACCACCTCTCAGACGTACAAGAACCACGTGCCGTACAAGCTGGAAACACTTACTGGACAGACTGGAACCACCTGCCGGCCACGCCTGAACCACCTGCCGAGCACGACGGAACCACCTGCCGGACACGCCAAAATCACCTGTGGGCTACACCAGAACCACTTGGAGAACTCTCCGGGATGACCTGCCGGGCATGCTGGAACCACCTCTAAGACGTACCAGAAGCACGTGGCGGACACCCCAGCACCACCTGCCGGACAGACCGCAACCACCTGCCGGACAGGCCGGAACCACCGGCTCGACCCGCCGGAACCACCGCCGGACATGCAAAATCACCTGCCGGCTACGCCCGAACCACTTGGCGAACACTCCGGAATCACCTGCCGGGCATGCCGGAACCACCTCTCAGACATGCCAGAACCACGTGCCAATGACCCCGGAAGCACCTGCCGAGCACGCCGGAACCACCTGCTCGACTCGCCAGAACCACCTGCCGGACACGCCAAAATCACCTGCCGGCTACGCCACAACCACTCGGCAGGCACTCCGGTATCAGCTGCCGGGCATGCCGGAACCACCTCTCAGAGGTGCCAGAACCACATGCCGGAGAGACTGGAAGCAACTTCCGAACTCGCCGGAAACACTGCTGGACATGCCGGAACCACCTGCCTGACAGTGCAAAATCGTATGCCGGCTATGCCAAAACCACTTGGTGGACACTCCAGAATCACCTGGAGGGCATGCCGGAACCACGTCATGGACAGACTGCAAACACCTGCCGGACACCGCAGAACCACCTTCTCGACTCACCAGAACCACCTGCCGGACACGCCAAAATCACCTGCCGGCTACGCCACAACCAGTTGGTGAACACTTTGGAATCACCTGCCGCGCTTGCCGGAACCACCTGCCGTCAAGCCAAAATCACCTGCCGGCTACGCCAGAACCACTCGGCAGAGACTACGGAACCACCTCCAGGACAGACCGGAATCACCTGCCGGACACGCCGGGACCACCTGCTCGACTCGCCAGAACCACCTGCCGGACGCGCCAAAATCACCTGCCGGCTACGCCAGAACCACTCTGCAGAGACTCCGGAAGCACCTCCAGGACAGACCGGAATCACCTGCCGGACACGCCGGAACCACCTGCTCGACTCGCCAGAACCACCTGCCGGACACGCCAAAATCACCAGCCGGCTACTCCGCAACCACTTGTCGGACACTCCAGAATCACCTGCCGGGCATGTTGGAACCACCTCTCAGAGGTGCCACAACAACATGCTGGAGACTGCGGAAGCACCTGCTGAGAAGGCCGGAAGTTCCTGATCCACTCGCAAGAAACACCTGCCGGACACGCCAAAATCACCTGCCGAGTACGCCAGAACCACTTGGCGGACACTCCGGAATCACAGGTCGGGCATGCCGGAACCACCTCTCAGACTTGCCAGAACCATGTTCCGGACACGCCGGTACCACCTGCCGAGTATGCCGGAACCACCTGATCCACTCCCGAGGACCACCTGCTGGACACGCCAGAATCACCTGCTGGCTACGCCAGAACCACTCGGCAGACACTCCGGAATAACCTGCCGGGCATGCCGGAACCACCTCTTAGACATGCCAGAAGGACGTGTCGGACACGCCGGAAACAACTACCGGACAGACCGGAACCACCTGCCAGACATCCCGGAACCACCTGCCGAGCACGCCGGAGCCGCCAGCTCGATAGCCTGGAACCACCTGCCAGACAGGCCAAAATCAACAGCTGGCTATGCGAGAACCATCTGGCGGACAGTCCGGAATCACCTGCCGGGCATGCAGGAACCACCTCTCAGATGTAACGGAACCACGAGCCGGACACGCTGGAACCACGTCTGGGCAGTCTGGAACCACCTACCGAGCACTCTGGAACCACCTGCTCGACTCGCACGACCCACGTGCTGTACACGCCAAAATGAACTTTCGGATACACCAGAACCACTTACGCGACATTCCAGAATCACCTGCCGGGCATGTTGGAACCACCTCTCAGAGGTGCCACAACAACAGGCTGGAGACTGCGGAAGCACCTGCTGAGAAGGCCGGAAGTTCCTGATCCACTCCACAGAACCACCTGCTGGACACGCCAAAATCACCTGCCGGCTACGCCACAACCAGTTGGTGAACACTTCGGAATCAACTGCCGGGCTTGCTGGAAGCACCTGCCGGTCACGCCAATATCACCTGCCAGCTACGCCAGAACCGCATGGCGGACACTCCGGAAACTCCTGTCGGGCCTGCCAGAACCACATCTCAGACGTGCCAGAACCATGTGCCCGAGATGCCGGAAGCACACCCCGAACAGACTGAAACCACCTGCCAGACCCGCCTGAACCACCTGCCGAGCACACTGGAACCACCTGCTCGACTCGCCGGAACCACCTACCTGACACGCAAAAACCACCGGCCGGGTATGCCAGAACCACTTGGTGGTCACTCCGGAATCATCTGCCAGACATGCCAGAAGCAGCTCTCAGACACACCAGAACAACCTGCCGGAGACGCCAGAAGCACCTGCTGAGCATGCCTGAGCCACGTGCTCGACTCGCAAGAAACACCTGCCACACACGCCAAAATCACCTGCCTGCTACACCAGAAGCACTTGGCAGACAAGCCGGAATCACGTGAAGGGCATGCCGTCACAATCTCTCAGACGTGCCAGAACCTCGTGCCGGACACCCCAGAACACCCTGCCGGACAGACCGGAACCACCTGCCGGACACACCGGAACCACCGGCGCGACTCGCCGGAACCACCCCCGGACATGCAAAAACACCTGCCGGCTACGCCAGAAACACTTGGCGAACACACCGGAATCACCTGCCGGGCATGTCGGAAGCACCTCTCAGACATGTCAGAACCACGTGCCAAGGACACCGGAAGCACCTGCCGAGCACGCCGGAACCACCTGCTCGACTCGCCAGAACCACCTGCCGCACACGCCAAAATCACCTGCCAGGTATGCCAGAACCACTTTGTGGACACTCCGAAATCATCTGCCGGACATGCCAGAACCAGCTCTCAGACACCCCAGAACCACATGCCGGACACGCCGGAAGCACCTGCTGAGCATGCCTGAGCCACCTGCTCGACTCGCAAGAAACACCTGCCGGACACGCCAAAATCACCTGCCGAGTACGCCAGAACCACTTGGCGGACACTCCGGAATCACAGGTCGGGCATGCCGGAACCACCTCTCAGACTTGCCAGAACCATGTTCCGGACACGCCGGTACCACCTGCCGAGTATGCCGGAACCACCTGATCCACTCCCGAGGACCACCTGCTGGACACGCCAGAATCACCTGCTGGCTATGCCAGAACCACTCGGCAGACACTCCGGAATAACCTGCCGGGCATGCCGGAACCACCTCTTAGACATGCCAGAAGGACGTGTCGGACACGCCGGAAACACCTACCGGACAGACCGGAACCAACTGCCAGACATCCCGGAACCACCTGCCGAGCACGCCGGAGCCGCCAGCTCGATAGGCTGGAACCACCTGTCAGACAGGCCAAAATCAACAGCTGGCTATGCGAGAACCATCTGGCGGACAGTCCGGAATCACCTGCCGGGCATGCAGGAACCACCTCTCAGATGTAACGGAACCACGAGCCGGACACGCTGGAACCACGTCTGGGCAGTCTGGAACCACCTACCGAGCACTCTGGAACCACCTGCTCGACTCGCACGACCCACGTGCTGGACACGCCAAAATGAACTTTCGGCTACACCAGAACCACTTACCCGACACTCCAGAATCACCTGCCTGGCATGCCAGAACCACCTCACACACGTTCCAGAAGCACGTGCCGGACATGCCGGAACGACCTATCGGACAGAACGGAACCACCTGCCAGACACGCCGGAACCACCTGCTGAACACGCCACAGCCACCTGCTCGACTCGCCGGATCCACCGTCCGGACAGGCCAATATCAACTGCTGGCTATGCCAGAACCACCTGGGGGACAGTCCGGAATCACCTGCCAGCCATGGCGGAACCACCTCTCAGACGTACAAGAACCACGTGCCAGACAAGCTGGAAACACTTACTGGACAGACTGGAACCACCTGCCGGCCACGCCTGAACCACCTGCCCAGCACGACGGAACCACCTGCCGGACACGCCAAAATCACGTGCGGGGTACACCAGAACCACTTGGAGAACTCTCCGGGATGACCTGCCGGGCATGCTGGAACCACCTCTCAGACGTACCAGAAGCACGTGGCGGACACCCCAGCACCACCTGCCGGACAGACCGCAACCACATGCCGGACAGACCGCAACCATCGGCTCAACACGCCGGAACCACCGCCGGACATGCAAAATCACCTGCCGGCTACGCCAGAACCACTTGGCGAACACTCCGGAATCACCTGCCGGGCATGCCGGAACCACCTCTCAGACATGCCAGAACCACGTGCCAATGACCCCGGAAGCACCTGCCGAGCACGCCAGAACCACCTGCTCGACTCGCCAGAACCACCTGCCGGACACGCCAAAATCACCTGCCGGCTACGCCACAACCACTCGGCAGGCACTCCGGTATCAGCTGCCGGGCATGCCGGAACCACCTCTCAGAGGTGCCAGAACCACATGCCGGAGAGACTGGAAGCAACTGCCGAACTCGCCGGAAACACCTGCTGGACATGCCGGAACCACCTGCCTGACAGTCCAAAATCATATGCCGGCTATGCCAAAACCACTTGGTGGACACTCCAGAATCACCTGGAGGGCATGCCAGAACCACGTCATGGACAGACTGCAAACACCTGCCGGACACGCCGGAAGCACCTGCTCAACTCGCCAGAACCACCTGCCGGACACGCCAAAATCACCTGCGGGGTACACCAGAACCACTTGGAGAACTCTCCGGGATGACCTGACCGGCATGCTGGAACCACCTCTCAGACGTACCAGAAGCACGTGGCGGACACCCCAGCACCACCTGCCGGACAGACCGCAACCACCTGCCGGACAGGCCGGAACCACCGGCTCGACCCGCCGGAACCACTGCCGGACATGCAAAATCACCTGCCGGCTACGCCAGAACCACTTGGCGAACACTCTGGAATCAGCTGCCGGGCATGCCGGAACCACCTCTCACACATGCCAGAACCACGTGCCAATGACCCCGGAAGCACCTACCGAGCACGCCGGAACCAGCTGCTCGACACGCCAGAACCACCTGCCGGACACGCCAAAATCACATGCCGTCTACGCCACAACCACTCGACAGGCACTCCGGTATCAGCTGCCGGGCATGCCGGAACCACCTCTCAGAGGTGCCAGAACCACATGCCGGAGAGACTGGAAGCAACTGCCGAGCTCGCCGGAAACACCTGCTGGACATGCCAGAACCACCTGCCTGACAGTCCAAAATCATATGCCGGCTATGCCAAAACCACTTGGTGGACACTCCAGAATCACCTGGAGGGCATGCCGGAACCACGTCATGGACAGACTGCAAACACCTGCCGGACACGCCAGAACCACCTTCTCGACTCGCCAGAACCACCTGCCGGACACGCCAAAATCACCTGCCGGCTACGCCAGAACCACTAGGCAGAGACTCCGGAACCACCTCCAGGACAGACCGGAATCACCTGCCGGACACGCCGGAACCACCTGCTCGACTCGCCAGAACCACCTGCCGGACACGCCAAAATCACCTGCCAGCTACGCCAGAACCACTCGGCAGAGACTCCGGAACCACCTCCAGGACAGACCGGAATCACCTGCCGGAAACTCCGGGACCACCTGCCTGACTCGCCAGAACCACCTGCCGGACACTCGAAAATCACCAGCCGGCTACTCCACAACCACTTGTCGGACACTCCAGAATCACCTGCCGGGCATGTTGGAACCACCTCTCAGAGGTGCCACAACAACATGCTGGAGACTGCGGAAGCACTTTCTGAGAATGCCGGAAGTTCCTGATCCACTCCACAGAACCACCTGCTGGACACGCCAAAATCACCTGCCGGCTACGCCACAAACAGTTGGTGAAAACTTCGGAATCAACTGCCGGGCTTGCTGGAAGCACCTGCCGGTCACGCCAATATCACCTGCCAGCTACGCCAGAACCACTTGGCGGACACTCCGGAATCACAGGTCGGGCATGCCGGAACCACCTCTCAGACTTGCCAGAACCATGTTCCGGACACGCCGGTACCACCTGCCAAGTATGCCGGAACCACCTGATCCACTCCCGAGGACCACCTGCTGGACACGCCAGAATCACCTGCTGGCTACGCCAGAACCACTCGGCAGACACTCCGGAATAACCTGCCGGGCATGCCGGAACCACCTCTTAGACATGCCAGAAGGACGTGTCGGACACGCCGGAAACACCTACCGGACAGACCGGAACCACCTGCCAGACATCCCGGAACCACCTGCCGAGCACGCCGGAGCCGCCTGCTCAATAGGCCGGAACCACCTGCCAGACAGGCCAAAATCACCAGCCGGCTACTCCACAACCACTTCTCGGACACTCCAGAATCACCTGCCGGGCATGTTGGAACCACCTCTCAGAGGTGCCACAACAACATGCTGGAGACTGCGGAAGCACATGCTGAGAAGGCCGGAAGTTCCTGATCCACTCCACAGAACCACCTGCTGGACACGCCAAAATCACCTGCCGGCTACGCCACAACCAGTTGGTGAACACTTCGGAATCAACTGCCGGGCTTGCTGGAAGCACCTGCCGGTCACGCCAATATCACCTGCCAGCTACGCCAGAACCGCTTGGCGGACACTCCGGAAACACCTGTCGGGCCTGCCAGAACCACATCTCAGACGTGCCAGAACCATGTGCCCGAGATGCCGGAACCACACCCCGGACAGACGGAAACCACCTGCCAGACCCGCCTGAACCACCTGCCGAGCACACTGGAACCACCTGCTCGACTCGCCGGAACCACCTACCTGACACGCAAAAACCACCGGCCGGGTATGCCAGAACCACTTGGTGGTCACTCCGGAATCATCTGCCAGACATGCCAGAAGCAGCTCTCAGACACACCAGAACAACCTGCCGGAGACGCCAGAAGCACCTGCTGAGCATGCCTGAGCCACCTGCTCGACTCGCAAGAAACACCTGCCACACACGCCAAAATCACCTGCCTGCTACACCAGAAGCACTTGGCAGACAAGCCGGAATCACGTGAAGGGCATGCCGTAACAATCTCTCAGACGTGCCAGAACCTCGTGCCGGACACCCCAGAACACCCTGCCGGACAGACCGGAACCACCTGCCGGACACGCCGGAACCACCGGCGCGACTCGCCGGAACCACCCCCGGACATGCAAAAACACCTGCTGGCTACGCCAGAAACACTTGGCGAACACACCGGAATCACCTGCCGGGCATGTCGGAAGCACCTCTCAGACATGTCAGAACCACGTGCCAAGGACACCGGAAGCACCTGCCGAGCACGCCGGAACCACCTGCTCGACTCGCCAGAACCACCTGCCGCACACGCCAAAATCACCTGCCAGGTATGCCAGAACCACTTTGTGGACACTCCGAAATCATCTGCCGGACATGCCAGAACCAGCTCTCAGACACCCCAGAACCACATGCCGGACACGCCGGAAGCACCTGCTGAGCATGCCTGAGCCACCTGCTCGACTCGCAAGAAACACCTGCCGGACACGCCAAAATCACCTGCCGAGTACGCCAGAACCACTTGGCGGACACTCCGGAATCACAGGTCGGGCATGCCGGAACCACCTCTCAGACTTGCCAGAACCATGTTCCGGACACGCCGGTACCACCTGCCGAGTATGCCGGAACCACCTGATCCACTCCCGAGGACCACCTGCTGGACGCGCCAGAATCACCTGCTGGCTACGCCAGAACCACTCGGCAGACACTCCGGAATAACCTGCCGGGCATGCCGGAACCACCTCTTAGACATGCCAGAAGGACGTGTCGGACACGCCGGAAACACCTACCGGACAGACCGGAACCACCTGCCAGACATCCCGGAACCACCTGCCGAGCACGCCGGAGCCGCCTGCTCGATAGTCTGGAACCACCTGCCAGACAGGCCATAATCAACAGCTGGCTATGCGAGAACCATCTGGCGGACAGTCTGGAATCACCTGCCGGGCATGCAGGAACCACCTTTCCGATGTAACGGAACCACGAGCCGGACACGTTGGAACCACGTCCTGGGCAGTCTGGAACCACCTACCGAGCACTCTGGAACCACCTGCTCGACTCGCACGACCCACGTGCTGGACACGCCAAAATGAACTTTCGGCTACACCAGAACCACTTACCCGACACTCCAGAATCACCTGCCTGGCATGCCAGAACCACCTCTCACACGTTCCAGAAGCACGTGCCGGACATGCAGGAACGACCTATCGGACAGAACGGAACCACCTGCCAGACACGCCGGAACCACCTGCTGAACACGCCACAGCCACCTGCTCGACTCGCCGGATCCACCGGCCGGACTGGCCAATATCAACTGCTGGCTATGCCAGAACCACCTGAGGGACAGTCCGGAATCACCTGCCAGCCATGGCGGAACCACCTCTCAGACGTACAAGAACCACGTGCCGGACAAGCTGGAAACACTTACTGGACAGACTGGAGCCACCTGCCAGCCATGCCTGAACCACCTGCCGAGCACGACGGAACCACCTGCCGGACACGCCAAAATCACCTGCGGGCTACACCAGAACCACTTGGAGAACTCTCCGGGATGACCTGCCGGGCATGCCGGAACCACCTCTCAGACGTACCAGAAGCATGTGGCGGACACCCCAGCACCACCTGCCGGACAGACCGCAACCACCTGCCGGACAGGCCGGAACCACCGGCTCGACCCGCCGGAACCACCGCCGGACATGCAAAATCACCTGCCGGCTACGCCAGAACCACTTGGCGAACACTCCGGAATCATCTGCCGGACATGCCGGAACCACCTCTCAGACATGCCAGAACCACGTGCCAATGACCCCGGAAGCACCTGCCGAGCACGCCGGAACCACCTGCTCGACTCGCCAGAACCACCTGCCGGACACGCCAAAATCACCTGCCGGCTACGCCACAACCACTCGGCAGGCACTCTGGTATCAGCTGCCGGGCATTCCGGAACCACCTCTCAGAGGTGCCAGAACCACATGCCGGAGAGACTGGAAGCAACTGCCGAGCTCGCCGGAAACACCTGCTGGACATGCCGGAACCACCTGCCTGACAGTCCAAAATCATATGCCGGCTATGCCAAAACCACTTGGTGGACACTCCAGAATCACCTGGAGGGCATGCCGGAACCACGTCATGGACAGACTGCAAACACCTGCCGGACACGCCAGAACCACCTTCTCGACTCGCCAGAACCACCTGCCGGACACGCCAAAATCACCTGCCGGCTACGCCACAACCAGTTGGTGAACACTTTGGAATCACCTGCCGCGCTTGCCGGAACCACCTGCCGGTCACTCCAAAATCACCTGCCGGCTACGCCAGAACCACTCAGCAGAGACTCCGGAACCACCTCCATGACAGACCGGAATCACCTGCCGGACACGCCGGAACCACCTGCTCGACTCGCCAGAACCACCTGCCGGACACGCCAAAATCACCAGCCGGCTACTCCACAACCACTTGTCGGACACTCCAGAATCACCTGCCGGGCATTTGGGAACCACCTCTCAGAGGTGCCACAACAACATGCTGGAGACTGCGGAAGCACCTGCTGAGAAGGCCGGAAGTTCCTGATCCACTCCACAGAACCACCTGCTGGACACGCCAAAATCACCTGCCGGCTACGCCACAACCAGTTGGTGAACACTTCGGAAACAACTGCCGGGCTTGCTGGAAGCACCTGCCGGTCACGCCAATATCACCTGCCAGCTACGCCAGAACCGCTTGGCGGACACTCCGGAAACACCTGTCGGGCCTGCCAGAACCACATCTCAGACGTGCCAGAACCATGTGCCCGAGATGCCGGAACCGCACCCCGAACAGACTGAAACCACCTGCCAGACCCGCCTGAACCACCTGCCGAGCACACTGGAACCACCTGCTCGACTCGCCGGAACCACCTACCTGACACGCAAAAACCACCGGCCGGGTATGCCAGAACCACTTGGTGGTCACTCCGGAATCATCTGCCAGACATGCCAGAAGCAGCTCTCAGACACACCAGAACAACCTGCCGGAGACGCCAGAAGCACCTGCTGAGCATGCCTGAGCCACCTGCTCGACTCGCAAGAATCACCTGCCACACACGCCAAAATCACCTGCCTGCTACACCAGAAGCACTTGGCAGACAAGCCGGAATCACGTGAAGGGCATGCCGTCACAATCTCTCAGACGTGCCAGAACCTCGTGCCGGACACCCCAGAACACCCTGCCGGACAGACCGGAACCACCTGCCGGACACGCCGGAACCACCGGTGCGACTCGCCGGAACCACCCCCGGACATGCAAAAACACCTGCCGGCTACGCCAGAAACACTTGGCGAACACACCGGAATCACCTGCCGGGCATGTCGGAAGCACCTCTCAGACATGTCAGAACCACGTGCCAAGGACACCGGAAGCACCTGCCGAGCACGCCGGAACCACCTGCTCGACTCGCCAGAACCACCTGCCGCACACGCCAAAATCACCTGCCAGGTATGCCAGAACCACTTTGTGGACACTCCGAAATCACCTGCCGGACATGCCAGAACCAGCTCTCAGACACCCCGGAACCAAATGCCGGACACGCCGGAAGCACCTGCTTAGCATGCCTGAGCCACCTGCTCGACTCGCAAGAAACACCTGCCGGACACGCCAAAATCACCTGCCGAGTACGCCAGAACCACTTGGCGGACACTCCGGAATCACAGGTCGGGCATGCCGGAACCACCTCTCAGACTTGCCAGAACCATGTTCCGGACACGCCGGTACCACCTGCCGAGTATGCCGGAACCACCTGATCCACTCCCGAGGACCACCTGCTGGACGCGCCAGAATCACCTGCTGGCTACGCCAGAACCACTCAGCAGACACTCCGGAATAACCTGCCGGGCATGCCGGAACCACCTCTTAGACATGCCAGAAGGACGTGTCGGACACGCCGGAAACACCTACCGGACAGACCGGAACCACCTGCCAGACATCGCGGAACCACCTGCCGAGCACGCCGGAGCCGCCTGCTCGATAGGCTGGAACCACCTGCCAGACAGGCCATAATCAACAGCTGGCTATGCGAGAACCATCTGGCGGACAGTCCGGAATCACCTGCCGGGCATGCAGGAACCACCTTTCCGATGTAACGGAACCACGAGCCGGACACGCTGGAACCACGTCCTGGGCAGTCTGGAACCACCTACCGAGCACTCTGGAACCACCTGCTCGACTCGCACGACCCACGTGCTGGACACGCCAAAATGAACTTTCGGCTACACCAGAACCACTTACCCGACACTCCAGAATCACCTGCCTGGCATGCCAGAACCACCTCTCACACGTTCCAGAAGCACGTGCCGGACATGCCGGAACGACCTATCGGACAGAACGGAACCACCTGCCAGACACGCCGGAACCACCTGCTGAACACGCCACAGCCACCTGCTCGACTCGCCGGATCCACCGGCCGGACTGGCCAATATCAACTGCTGGCTATGCCAGAACAACCTGGGGGACAGTCCGGAATCACCTGCCAGCCATGGCAGAACCACCTCTCAGACGTACAAGAACCACGTGCCGGACAAGCTGGAAACACTTACTGGACAGACTGGAGCCACCTGCCAGCCATGCCTGAACCACCTGCCGAGCACGACGGAACCACCTGCCGGACACGCCAAAATCACCTGCGGGGTACACCAGAACCACTTGGAGAACTCTCCGGGATGACGTGCCGGGCATGCCGGAACCACCTCTCAGACGTACCAGAAGCATGTGGCGGACACCCCAGCACCACCTGCCGGACAGACCGCAACCACCTGCCGGACAGGCCGGAACCACCGGCTCGACCCGCCGGAACCACCGCCGGACATGCAAAATCACCTGCCGGCTACGCCAGAACCACTTGGCGAACACTCCGGAATCATCTGCCGGACATGCCGGAACCACCTCTCAGACATGCCAGAACCACGTGCCAATGACCCCGGAAGCACCTGCCGAGCACGCCGGAACCACCTGCTCGACTCGCCAGAACCACCTGCCGGACACGCCAAAATCACCTGCCGGCTACGCCACAACCACTCGGCAGGCACTCTGGTATCAGCTGCCGGGCATTCCGGAACCACCTCTCAGAGGTGCCAGAACCACATGCCGGAGAGACTGGAAGCAACTGCCGAGCTCGCCGGAAACACCTGCTGGACATGCCGGAACCACCTGCCTGACAGTCCAAAATCATATGCCGGCTATGCCAAAACCACTTGGTGGACACTCCAGAATCACCTGGAGGGCATGCCGGAACCACGTCATGGACAGACTGCAAACACCTGCCGGACACGCCAGAACCACCTTCTCGACTCGCCAGAACCACCTGCCGGACACGCCAAAATCACCTGCCGGCTACGCCACAACCAGTTGGTGAACACTTTGGAATCACCTGCCGCGCTTGCCGGAACCACCTGCCGGTCACGCCAAAATCACCTGCCGGCTACGCCAGAACCACTCAGCAGAGACTCCGGAACCACCTCCATGACAGACCGGAATCACATGCCGGACACGCCGGAACCACCTGCTCGACTCGCCAGAACCACCTGCCGGACACGCCAAAATCACCAGCCGGCTACTCCACAACCACTTGTCGGACACTCCAGAATCACCTGCCGGGCATTTGGGAACCACCTCTCAGAGGTGCCACAACAACATGCTGGAGACTGCGGAAGCACCTGCTGAGAAGGCCGGAAGTTCCTGATCCACTCCACAGAACCACCTGCTGGACACGCCAAAATCACCTGCCGGCTACGCCACAACCAGTTGGTGAACACTTCGGAAACAACTGCCGGGCTTGCTGGAAGCACCTGCCGGTCACGCCAATATCACCTGCCAGCTACGCCAGAACCGCTTGGCGGACACTCCGGAAACACCTGTCGGGCCTGCCAGAACCACATCTCAGACGTGCCAGAACCATGTGCCCGAGATGCCGGAACCGCACCCCGAACAGACTGAAACCACCTGCCAGACCCGCCTGAACCACCTGCCGAGCACACTGGAACCACCTGCTCGACTCGCCGGAACCACCTACCTGACACGCAAAAACCACCGGCCGGGTATGCCAGAACCACTTGGTGGTAACTCCGGAATCATCTGCCAGACATGCCAGAAGCAGCTCTCACACACACCAGAACAACCTGCCGGAGACGCCAGAAGCACCTGCTGAGCATGCCTGAGCCACCTGCTCGACTCGCAAGAATCACCTGCCACACACGCCAAAATCACCTGCCTGCTACACCAGAAGCACTTGGCAGACAAGCCGGAATCACGTGAAGGGCATGCCGTCACAATCTCTCAGGCGTGCCAGAACCTCGTGCCGGACACCCCAGAACACCCTGCCGGACAGACCGGAACCACCTGCCGGACACGCCGGAACCACCGGTGCGACTCGCCGGAACCACCCCCGGACATGCAAAAACACCTGCCGGCTACGCCAGAAACACTTGGCGAACACACCGGAATCACCTGCCGGGCATGTCGGAAGCACCTCTCAGACATGTCAGAACCACGTGCCAAGGACACCGGAAGCACCTGCCGAGCACGCCGGAACCACCTGCTCGACTCGCCAGAACCACCTGCCGCACACGCCAAAATCACCTGCCAGGTATGCCAGAACCACTTTGTGGACACTCCGAAATCACCTGCCGGACATGCCAGAACCAGCTCTCAGACACCCCGGAACCAAATGCCGGACACGCCGGAAGCACCTGCTTAGCATGCCTGAGCCACCTGCTCGACTCGCAAGAAACACCTGCCGGACACGCCAAAATCACCTGCCGAGTACGCCAGAACCACTTGGCGGACACTCCGGAATCACAGGTCGGGCATGCCGGAACCACCTCTCAGACTTGCCAGAACCATGTTCCGGACACGCCGGTACCACCTGCCGAGTATGCCGGAACCACCTGATCCACTCCCGAGGACCACCTGCTGGACGCGCCAGAATCACCTGCTGGCTACGCCAGAACCACTCAGCAGACACTCCGGAATAACCTGCCGGGCATGCCGGAACCACCTCTTAGACATGCCAGAAGGACGTGTCGGACACGCCGGAAACACCTACCGGACAGACCGGAACCACCTGCCAGACATCGCGGAACCACCTGCCGAGCACGCCGGAGCCGCCTGCTCGATAGGCTGGAACCACCTGCCAGACAGGCCATAATCAACAGCTGGCTATGCGAGAACCATCTGGCGGACAGTCCGGAATCACCTGCCGGGCATGCAGGAACCACCTTTCCGATGTAACGGAACCACGAGCCGGACACGCTGGAACCACGTCCTGGGCAGTCTGGAACCACCTACCGAGCACTCTGGAACCACCTGCTCGACTCGCACGACCCACGTGCTGGACACGCCAAAATGAACTTTCGGCTACACCAGAACCACTTACCCGACACTCCAGAATCACCTGCCTGGCATGCCAGAACCACCTCTCACACGTTCCAGAAGCACGTGCCGGACATGCCGGAACGACCTATCGGACAGAACGGAACCACCTGCCAGACACGCCGGAACCACCTGCTGAACACGCCACAGCCACCTGCTCGACTCGCCGGATCCACCGGCCGGACTGGCCAATATCAACTGCTGGCTATGCCAGAACAACCTGGGGGACAGTCCGGAATCACCTGCCAGCCATGGCAGAACCACCTCTCAGACGTACAAGAACCACGTGCCGGACAAGCTGGAAACACTTACTGGACAGACTGGAGCCACCTGCCAGCCATGCCTGAACCACCTGCCGAGCACGACGGAACCACCTGCCGGACACGCCAAAATCACCTGCGGGGTACACCAGAACCACTTGGAGAACTCTCCGGGATGACGTGCCGGGCATGCCGGAACCACCTCTCAGACGTACCAGAAGCATGTGGCGGACACCCCAGCACCACCTGCCGGACAGACCGCAACCACCTGCCGGACAGGCCGGAACCACCGGCTCGACCCGCCGGAACCACCGCCGGACATGCAAAATCACCTGCCGGCTACGCCAGAACCACTTGGCGAACACTCCGGAATCATCTGCCGGACATGCCGGAACCACCTCTCAGACATGCCAGAACCACGTGCCAATGACCCCGGAAGCACCTGCCGAGCACGCCGGAACCACCTGCTCGACTCGCCAGAACCACCTGCCGGACACGCCAAAATCACCTGCCGGCTACGCCACAACCACTCGGCAGGCACTCTGGTATCAGCTGCCGGGCATTCCGGAACCACCTCTCAGAGGTGCCAGAACCACATGCTGGAGAGACTGGAAGCAACTGCCGAGCTCGCCGGAAACACCTGCTGGACATGCCGGAACCACCTGCCTGACAGTCCAAAATCATATGCCGGCTATGCCAAAACCACTTGGTGGACACTCCAGAATCACCTGGAGGGCATGCCGGAACCACGTCATGGACAGACTGCAAACACCTGCCGGACACGCCAGAACCACCTTCTCGACTCGCCAGAACCACCTGCCGGACACGCCAAAATCACCTGCCGGCTACGCCACAACCAGTTGGTGAACACTTTGGAATCACCTGCCGCGCTTGCCGGAACCACCTGCCGGTCACGCCAAAATCACCTGCCGGCTACGCCAGAACCACTCAGCAGAGACTCCGGAACCACCTCCATGACAGACCGGAATCACCTGCCGGACACGCCGGAACCACCTGCTCGACTCGCCAGAACCACCTGCCGGACACGCCAAAATCACCAGCCGGCTACTCCACAACCACTTGTCGGACACTCCAGAATCACCTGCCGGGCATTTGGGAACCACCTCTCAGAGGTGCCACAACAACATGCTGGAGACTGCGGAAGCACCTGCTGAGAAGGCCGGAAGTTCCTGATCCACTCCACAGAACCACCTGCTGGACACGCCAAAATCACCTGCCGGCTACGCCACAACCAGTTGGTGAACACTTCGGAATCAACTGCCGGGATTGCTGGAAGCACCTGCCGGTCACGCCAATATCACCTGCCAGCTACGCCAGAACCGCTTGGCGGACACTGCGGAAACACCTGTCGGGCCTGCCAGAACCACATCTCAGACGTGCCAGAACCATGTGCCCGAGATGCCGGAACCGCACCCCGAACAGACTGAAACCACCTGCCAGACCCGCCTGAACCACCTGCCGAGCACACTGGAACCACCTGCTCGACTCGCCGGAACCACCTACCTGACACGCAAAAACCACCGGCCGGGTATGCCAGAACCACTTGGTGGTCACTCCGGAATCATCTGCCAGACATGCCAGAAGCAGCTCTCACACACACCAGAACAACCTGCCGGAGACGCCAGAAGCACCTGCTGAGCATGCCTGAGCCACCTGCTCGACTCGCAAGAATCACCTGCCACACACGCCAAAATCACCTGCCTGCTACACCAGAAGCACTTGGCAGACAAGCCGGAATCACGTGAAGGGCATGCCGTCACAATCTCTGAGACGTGCCAGAACCTCGTGCCGGACACCCCAGAACACCCTGCCGGACAGACCGGAACCACCTGTCGGACACGCCGGAACCACCGGCGCGACTCGCCGGAACCACCCCCGGACATGCAAAATCACCTGCCGGCTATGCCAGAAACACTTGGCGAACACACCGGAATCACCTGCCGGGCATGTCGGAAGCACCTCTCAGACATGTCAGAACCACGTGCCAAGGACACCGGAAGCACCTGCCGAGAACGCCGGAACCACCTGCTCGACTCGCCGGAACCACCTGCCGCACACGCCAAATTCAGCTGCCAGGTATGCCAGAACCACTTTGTGGACACTCCGAAATCATCTGCCGGACATGCCAGAACCAGCTCTCAGACACAGCAGAACCACATGCCGGACACGCCGGAAGCACCTGCTGAGCATGCCTGAGCCACCTGCTCGACTCGCAAGAAACACCTGCCGGACACGCCAAAATCACCTGCCGAGTACGCCAGTACCACTTGGCGGACACTCCGGAATCACAGGTCGGGCATGCCAGAACCACCTCTCAGACTTGCCAGAACCATGTTCCGGACACGCCGGTACCACCTGCCAAGTATGCCGGAACCACCTGATCCACTCCCGAGGACCACCTGCGGGACACACCAAAATCACCTGCTGGCTACGCCAGAACCACTCGGCAGACACTCCGGAATAACCTGCCGGGCATGCCGGAACCACCTCTTAGACATGCCAGAAGGACGTGTCGGACACGCCGGAAACACCTACCGGACAGACCGGAACCACCTGCCAGACATCCCGGAACCACCTGCCGAGCACGCCGGAGCCGCCTGCTCGATAGGCCGGAACCACCTGCCAGACAGGCCAAAATCAACAGCTGGCTATGCTAGAAAAACCTGGCGGACAGTCCAAAATCACCTGCCTGGCATGCAGGAACCACCTCTCAGACGTGCCAGAAGCACGTGCCGGACATGCCGGAACGACCTACGGGACAGACCGGAACCACCTGCCTGACATGCCGGAACCACCTGCCGAGCACGCCAGAGCCACCTGCTCCCCTTGCAGGAACCACCTGCCAGACAGGCCAAAATCAACAGCTGGCTGTGCGAGAACCACCTGGGGGACAGTCCGGAATCACCTGCCAGCCATGGCGGAACCACCTCTCAGACGTAGAAGAACCACGTGCCGTACAAGCTGGAAACACTTACTGGACAGACTGGAACCACCTGCCGGCCACGCCTGAACCACCTGCCGAGCACGACGGAACCACCTGCCGGACACGCCAAAATCACCTGCGGGCTACACCAGAACCACTTGGAGAACTCTCCGGGATGACCTGCCGGGCATGCTGGAACCACCTCTCAGACGTACCAGAAGCACGTGGCGGACACCCCAGCACCACCTGCCGGACAGACCGCAACCACCTGCCGGACAGGCCGGAACCACCGGCTCGACCCGCCGGAACCACCGCCGGACATGCAAAATCACCTGCCGGCTACGCCAGAACCACTTGGCGAACACTCCGGAATCACCTGCCGGGCATGCCGGAACCACCTCTCAGACATGCCAGAACCACGTGCCAATGACCCCGGAAGCACCTGCCGAGCACGCCGGAACCACCTGCTCGACTCGCCAGAACCACCTGACGGACACGCCAAAATCACCTGCCGGCTACGCCACAACCACTCGGCAGGCACTCCGGTATCAGCTGCCGGGCATGCCGGAACCACCTCTCAGAGGTGCCAGAACCACATGCCGGAGAGACTGGAAGCAACTGCCGAACTCGCCGGAAACACTGCTGGACATGCCGGAACCACCTGCCTGACAGTGCAAAATCATATGCCGGCTATGCGAAAACCACTTGGTGGACACTCCAGAATCACCTGGAGGGCATGCCGGAACCACGTCATGGACAGACTGCAAACACCTGCCGGACACCGCAGAACCACCTTCTCGACTCACCAGAACCACCTGCCGGACACGCCAAAATCACCTGCCGGCTACGCCACAACCAGTTGGTGAACACTTCGGAGTCACCTGCCGCGCTTGCCGGAACCACCTGCCGTCAAGCCAAAATCACCTGCCGGCTACGCCAGAACCACTCTGCAGAGACTCCGGAAGCACCTCCAGGACAGACCGGAATCACCTGCCGGACACGCCGGAACCACCTGCTCTACTCGCCAGAACCACCTGCCGGACATGCCAAAATCACCAACCGGCTACTCCACAACCACTTGTCGGACACTCCAGAATCACCTGCCGGGCATGTTGGAACCACCTCTCAGATGTGCCACAACAACATGCTGGAGACTGCGGAAGCACCTGCTGAGAAGGCCGGAAGTTCCTGATCCACTCCACAGAACCACCTGCTGGACACGCCAAAATCACCTGCCGGCTACGCCACAACCAGTTGGTGAATACTTCGGAATCAACTGCCGGGCTTGCTGGAAGCACCTGCCGGTCACACCAATATCACCTGCCAGCTACGCCAGAACCGCTTGGCGGACACTCCGGAAACACCTGTCGGGCCTGCCAGAACCACATCTCAGACGTGCCAGAACCATGTGCCCGAGATGCCGGAACCACACCCCGAACAGACTGAAACCACCTGCCAGACCCGCCTGAACCACCTGCCGAGCACACTGGAACCACCTGCTCGACTCGCCGGAACCACCTACCTGACACGCAAAAACCACCGGCCGGGTATGCCTGAACCACTTGGTGGTCACTCCGGAATCATCTGCCAGACATGCCAGAAGCAGCTCTCAGACACACCAGAACAACCTGCCGGAGACGCCAGAAGCACCTGCTGAGCATGCCTGAGCCACGTGCTCGACTCGCAAGAAACACCTGCCACACACGCCAAAATCACCTGCCTGCTACACCAGAAGCACTTGGCAGACAAGCCGGAATCACGTGAAGGGCATGCCGTCACAATCTCTGAGACGTGCCAGAACCTCGTGCCGGACACCCCAGAACACCCTGCCGGACAGACCGGAACCACCTGCCGGACACGCCGGAACCACCGGCGCGACTCGCCGGAACCACCCCCGGACATGCAAAATCACCTGCCGGCTACGCCAGAAACACTTGGCGAACACACCGGAATCACCTGCCGGGCATGTCGGAAGCACCTCTCAGACATGTCAGAACCACGTGCCAAGGACACCGGAAGCACCTGCCGAGCACGCCGGAACCACCTGCTCGACTCGCCAGAACCACCTGCCGCACACGCCAAAATCACCTGCCAGGTATGCCAGAACCACTTTGTGGACACTCCGAAATCATCTGCCGGACATGCCAGAACCAGCTCTCAGACACCCCAGAACCACATGCCGGACACGCCGGAAGCACCTGCTGAGCATGCCTGAGCCACCTGCTCGACTCGCAAGAAACACCTGCCGGACACGCCAAAATCACCTGCCGAGTACGCCAGAACCACTTGGCGGACACTCCGGAATCACAGGTCGGGCATGCCGGAACCACCTCTCAGACTTGCCAGAACCATGTTCCGGACACGCCGGTACCACCTGCCGAGTATGCCGGAACCACCTGATCCACTCCCGAGGACCACCTGCTGGACACGCCAGAATCACCTGCTGGCTACGCCAGAACCACTCGGCAGACACTCCGGAATAACCTGCCGGGCATGCCGGAACCACCTCTTAGACATGCCAGAAGGACGTGTCGGACACGCCGGAAACACCTACCGGACAGACCGGAACCACCTGCCAGACATCCCGGAACCACCTGCCGAGCACGCCGGAGCCGCCAGCTCGATAGGCTGGAACCACCTGTCAGACAGGCCAAAATCAACAGCTGGCTATGCGAGAACCATCTGGCGGACAGTCCGGAATCACCTGCCGGGCATGCAGGAACCACCTCTCAGATGTAACGGAACCACGAGCCGGACACGCTGGAACCACGTCTGGGCAGTCTGGAACCACCTACCGAGCACTCTGGAACCACCTGCTCGACTCGCACGACCCACGTGCTGGACACGCCAAAATGAACTTTCGGCTACACCAGAACCACTTACCCGACACTCCAGAATCACCTGCCTGGCATGCCAGAACCACCTCTCACACGTTCCAGAAGCACGTGCCGGACATGCCGGAACGACCTAACGGACAGAACGGAACCACCTGCCAGACACGCCGGAACCACCTGCTGAACACGCCACAGCCACCTGCTCGACTCGCCGGATCCACCGGCCGGACAGGCCAATATCAACTGCTGGCTATGCCAGAACCACCTGGGGGACAGTCCGGAATCACCTGCCAGCCATGGCGGAACCACCTCTCAGACGTACAAGAACCACGTGCCAGACAAGCTGGAAACACTTACTGGACAGACTGGAACCACCTGCCGGCCACGCCTGAACCACCTGCCCAGCACGACGGAACCACCTGCCGGACACGCCAAAATCACCTGCGGGGTACACCAGAACCACTTGGAGAACTCTCCGGGATGACCTGCCGGGCATGCTGGAACCACCTCTCAGACGTACCAGAAGCACGTGGCGGTCACCCCAGCACCACCTGCCGGACAGACCGCAACCACATGCCGGACAGACCGCAACCATCGGCTCAACACGCCGGAACCACCGCCGGACATGCAAAATCACCTGCCGGCTACGCCAGAACCACTTGGCGAACACTCCGGAATCACCTGCCGGGCATGCCGGAACCACCTCTCAGACATGCCAGAACCACATGCCAATGACCCCGGAAGCACCTGCCGAGCACGCCGGAACCACCTGCTCGACTCGCCAGAACCACCTGCCGGACACGCCAAAATCACCTGCCGGCTACGCCACAACCACTCGGCAGGCACTCCGGTATCAGCTGCCGGGTTTGCCGGAACCACCTCTCAGAGGTGCCAAAACCACATGCCGGAGAGACTGGAAGCAACGGCCGAGCTCGCCGGAAACACCTGCTGGACATGCCGGAACCACCTGCCTGACAGTCCAAAATCATATGCCGGCTATGCCAAAACGACTTGGTGGACACTCCAGAATCACCTGGAGGGCATGCCGGAACCACGTCATGGACAGACTGCAAACACCTGCCGGACACGCCGGAAGCACCTGCTCGACTCGCCAGAACCACCTGCCGGACACGCCAAAATCACCTGCGGGGTACACCAGAACCACTTGGAGAACTCTCCGGGATGACCTGCCGGGCATGCTGGAACCAACTCTCAGACGTACCAGAAGCACGTGGCGGACACCCCAGCACCACCTGCCGGACAGACCGCAACCACCTGCCGGACAGGCCGGAACCACCGGCTCGACCCGCCGGAAACACCGCCGGACATGCAAAATCACCTGCCGGCTACGCCAGAACCACTTGGCGAACACTCCGGAATCACCTGCCGGGCATGCCGGAACCACCTCTCAGACATGCCAGAACCACGTGCCAATGACCCCGGAAGCACCTGCCGAGCACGCCGGAACCACCTGCTTGACTCACCAGAACCACCTGCCGGACACGCCAAAATCACCTGCCGGCTACGCCACAACCACTCGGCAGGCACTCCGGTATCAGCTGCCGGGCATGCCGGAACCACCTCTCAGAGGTGCCAGAACCGCATGCCGGAGAGACTGGAAGCAACTGCCGAGCTCGCCGGAAACACCTGCTGGACATGCCGGAACCACCTGCCTGACAGTCCAAAATCATATGCCGGCTATGCCAAAACCACTTGGTGGACACTCCAGAATCACCTGGAGGGCATGCCGGAACCACGTCATGGACAGACTGCAAACACCTGCCGGACACGCCAGAACCACCTTCTCGACTCGCCAGAACCACCTGCCGGACACGCCAAAATCACCTGCCGGCTACGCCACAACCAGTTGTTGAACACTTCGGAATCACCTGCCGCGCTTGCCGGAACCACCTGCCGGTCACGCCAAAATCACCTGCCGGCTACGCCAGAACCACTCGGCAGAGACTCCGGAACCACCTCCAGGACAGACTGGAATCACCTGCCGGACATGCCGGGACCACCTGCTTGACTCGCCAGAACCACCTGCCGGACACGCCAAAATCACCAGCCGGCTACTCCACAACCACTTGTCGGACACTCCAGAATCACTTGCCGGGCATGTTGGAACCACCTCTCAGAGGTGCCACAACAACATGCTGGAGACTGTGGAAGCACCTGCTGAGAAGGCCGGAAGTTCCTGATCCACTCCACAGAACCACCTGCTGGACACGCCAAAATCACCTGCCGGCTACGCCACAACCAGTTGGTGAACACTTCGGAATCAACTGCCGGGCTTGCTGGAAGCACCTGCCGGTCACGCCAATATCAACTGCCAGCTACGCCAGAACCGCTTGGCAGACACTCCGGAAACACCTGTCGGGCCTGCCAGAACCACATCTCAGACGTGCCAGAACCATGTGCCCGAGATGCCGGAACCACACTCCGAACAGACTGAAACCACCTGCCAGACCCGCCTGAACCACCTGCCGAGCACACTGGAACCACCTGCTCGACTCGCCGGAACCACCTACCTGACACGCAAAAACCACCGGCCGGGTATGCCTGAACCACTTGGTGGTCACTCCGGAATCATCTGCCAGACATGCCAGAAGCAGCTCTCAGACACACCAGAACAACCTGCCGGAGACGCCAGAAGCACCTGCTGAGCATGCCTGAGCCACCTGCTCGACTCACAAGAAACACCTGCCGGACACGCCAAAATCACCTGCCGAGTACGCCAGAACCACTTGGCGGACACTCCGGAATCACAGGTCGGGCATGCCGGAACCACCTCTCAGACTTTCCAGAACCATGTTCCGGACACGCTGGTACCACCTGCCGAGTATGCCGGAACCACCTGATCCACTCCCGAGGACCACCTGCTGGACACGCCAGAATCACCCGCTGGCTACGCCAGAACCACTCGGCAGACACTCCGGAATAACCTGCCAGGCATGCCGGAACCACCTCTTAGACATGCCAGAAAGAGGTGTCGGACACGCCGGAAACACCTACCGGACAGACCGGAACCAACTGCCAGACATCCCGGAACCACCTGCCGAGCACGCCAGAGCCGCCTGCTCGATAGGCCGGAACCACCTGCCAGACAGGCCAAAATCAACAGCTGGCTATGCGAGAACCATCTGGCGGACAGTCCAAAATCACCTGCCTGGCATGCAGGAACCACCTCTCAGACGTAACAGAACCACGTTCCGCACACGCTGGAACCACATCCTGGACAGACTGGAACCGCCTGCCGAGCTCGCCGGAACCACCTGCTCGACTGGCAGGACAATCGTGCCGGACACGCCAAAAGGAACTGCCGGCTACACCAGAACCACTTAACCGACACTCCAGAATCACCTGCCTGGCATGCCAGAACCACCTCTCAGACGTGCCAGAAGCACGTGCCGGACATGCCGGAACGACCTACGGGACAGACCGGAACCACCTGCATGACATGCCGGAACCACCTGCCAAGCACGCCAGAGCCACCTGCTCCCCTTGCCGGAACCACCTGCCAGACAGGCCAAAATCAACAGCTGGCTGTGCGAGAACCACCTGGGGGACAGTCCGGAATCACCTGCCAGCCATGGCGGAACCACCTCTCAGACGTACCAGAACCACGTGCCGGACAATCTGGAAACACGTACTGGACAGACTGGAACCACCTGCCGGCCACGCCTGAACCACCTGCCGAGCACGACGGAACCACCTGCCGGACACGCCAAAATCACCTGCGGGCTACTCCACAACCACTTGGAGGACTCTCCGGGATGACCTGCCGGGCATGGTGGAACCACCTCTGAGACGCGCCAGAACCATGTGGCAGAGAGTCCGGAATCACCTGTTGGGCATGTGGAACCACCTCTCATACGTACCAGAACCACCTGCCGGACGCGCCAAAATCACCTGCCGGCTACGCCAGAACCACTTGGCGGAGACTCTGGAATCACCTGCCGGGCATGCCAGCACAACCTCTCAGAAGTGCCAGAAGCATGTGCCGGACAGGCCGGAACCATCTCCCGGACAGACTGGAACCACAGGAAACACTCGCCGGAACCACCTGCTTGACTCACCGGTCCCACCTGCAGGACCCACCAAAATCACCTGCCCGCTACACCAGAACCAATTGGGGCACAAGCCGGAATCACGTGAAGGGCATGCCGGCACAACCTCACAGACGTGCCAGAACCTCCTGCCGGACACCTCAGAACCACCTGCCTGACAGACTGCAACCACCTGCCGGACACGCGGGAACCACCGGCTCGACCCGCCGGAACCACTGCCACACATGCAAAATCACCTGCCGGCTACACCAGAAGCACTTGGCAAACACTCCGGAATCACCTGCCGGGCATGCCGGAACCACCTCTAACACATGCCAGAACCACGTGCCAATGACACCAGAAGCACCTGCCGAGCATGCCGGAACCACCTGCTCGACTCGCCAGAACCACCTGCCAGTCATGCAAAAATCACCTGCCGGCTTCGCCACAACCAGTTGGTGAGCACTTCCCCATCACCTGCCGGGCTTGCTGGAACCACCTGCCGGTCATGTCAAAATCACCTGCCAACTACGCCAGAACCACTTGTCGACACTGCGGAAACACCTGTCAGGTCGGCCAGAACTACATCTCAGACGTGCCAGAACCTTGTGCGTGTGATGCCGGAACCACACCCCGAACAGACGGAGACCACCTGCCAGACCCGCCTGAACCACCTGGCGAGCACGCCGGAGCCACCTGTTCGACTCACCGGAAGCACCTGCCAGACAGGCCAAAATCAACAGCTGGCTATGCGAGAACCATCTGGCGGACAGTCCGGAATCACCTGCCGGGCATGCCGGAACCACCTCTCAGATGTAACGGAACCACGAGCAGGACACGCTGGAACCACGTCCTGGACAGACTGGAACCACCTGCCGAGCACTCCGGAACCACGTGCTCGACTCGCACGACCCACGTGCTGGACACGCCAAAATGAACTTTCGGCTACACCAGAACCACTTACCCGACACTCCAGAATCACCTGCCTGGCATGCCAGAACCACCTCTCACACGTTCCAGAAGCACGTGCCGGACATGCCGGAACGACCGATCGGACAGAACGGAACCACCTGCCAGACACGCCGGAACCACCTGCTGAACACGCCACAGCCACCTGCTCGACTCGCCGGATCCACCGGCCGGACAGGCCAATATCAACTGCTGGCTATGCCAGAACCACCTGGGGGACAGTCCGGAATCATCTGCCAGACATGGCGAAACCACCTCTCAGACGTACAAGAACCACGTGCCGGACAAGCTGGAAACACTTACTGGACAGACTGGAACCACCTGCTGGCCACGCCTGAACCACATGCCGAGCAAGATGGAACCACCTGCCGGACACGCCAAAATCACCTGCGGGGTACACCAGAACCACTTGGAGAACTCTCCGTGATGACCTGCCGGGCATGCTGGAACCACCTCTCAGACGTACCAGAAGCACGTGGCGGACACCCCAGCACCACCTGCCGGACAGACCGCAACCACCTGCCGGACACGCCGGAACCACCGGCTCGACCCACCGGAACCACCGCCGGACATGCAAAATCACCTGCCGGCTACGCCAGAACCACTTGGCGAACACTGCGGAATCACCTGCCGGGCATGCCGGAACCACCTCTCAGACATGCCAGAACCACGTGCCAATGACCCCGGAAGCACCTGCCGAGCACGCCGGAACCACCTGCTCGACTCGCCAGAACCACCTGCCGGACACGCCAAAATCACCTGCCGGCTACGCCACAACCACTCGGCAGACACTCCGGTATCAGCTGCCGGGTTTGCCGGAACCACCTCTCAGAGGTGCCGGAACCACATGCCGGAGAGACTGGAAGCAACTGCCGAACTCGCCGGAAACACCTGCTAGACATGCCGGAACCACCTGCCTGACAGTCCAAAATCATATGCCGGCTATGCCAAAACCACTTGGTGGACACTCCAGAATCACCTGGAGGGCATGCCGGAACCACGTCATGGACAGACTGCAAACACCTGCCGGACACGCCGGAACCACCTTCTCGACTCGCCAGAACCACCTGCCGGACACGCCAAAATCACCTGCCGGCTACGCCACAACCAGTTGGTGAACACTTCGGAATCACCTGCCGCGCTTGCCGGAACCACCTGCCGGTCACGCCAAAATCACCTGCCGGCTACGCCAGAACCACTCGGCAGAGACTCCAAAACCACCTCCAGGACAGACCGGAAACACCTGCCGGACACGCCGGAACCACCTGCTCGACTCGCCAGAACCACCTGCCGGACACGCCAAAATCACCTGCCGGCTACGCCAGAACCACTCGGCAGAGACTCCGGAACCACCTCCAGGACAGACCGGAATCACCTGCCGCACACCTCGGGACCACCTGCTTGACTCGCCAGAACCACCTGCCGCACACGCCAAAATCACCAGCCGGCTACTCCACAACCACTTGTCGGACACTCCAGAATCACCTGCCGGGCATGTTGCAACCACCTCTCAGAGGTGCCACAACAACATGCTGGAGACTGCGGAAGCACCTGCTGAGAAGGCCGGAAGTTCCTGATCCACTCCACAGAACCACCTGCTGGACACGCCAAAATCACCTGCCGGCTACGCCACAACCAGTTGGTGAACACTTCGGAATCAACTGCCGGGCTTGCTGGAAGCACCTGCCGGTCACGCCAATATCACCTGCCAGCTACGCCAGAACCGCTTGGCGGACACTCCGGAAACACCTGTCGGGCCTGCCAGAACCACATCTCAGACGTGCCAGAACCATGTGCCCGAGATGCTGGAACCACACCCCGAACAGACTGAAACCACCTGCCAGACCCGCCTGAACCACCTGCCGAGCACACTGGAACCACCTGCTCGACTCGCCGGAACCACCTACCTGACACGCAAAAACCACCGGCCGGGTATGCCAGAACCACTTGGTGGTCACTCCGGAATCATCTGCCAGACATGCCAGAAGCAGCTCTCACACACACCAGAACAACCTGCCGGAGACGCCAGAAGCACCTGCTGAGCATGCCTGAGCCACCTGCTCGACTCGCAAGAAACACCTGCCAGACACGCCAAAATCACCTGCCTGCTACACCAGAAGCACTTGGCAGACAAGCCGGAATCACGTGAAGGGCATGCCGTCACAATCTCTCAGACGTGCCAGAACCTCGTGCCGGACACCCCAGAACACCCTGCCGGACAGACCGGAACCACCTGCCGGACACGCCGGAACCACCGGCGCGACTCGCCGGAACCACCCCCGGACATGCAAAATCACCTGCCGGCTACGCCAGAAACACTTGGCGGACACACCGGAATCACCTGCCGGGCATGTCGGAAGCACCTCTCAGACATGTCAGAACCACGTGCCAAGGACACCGGAAGCACCTGCCGAGCACGCCGGAACCACCTGCTCGACTCGCCAGAACCACCTGCCGCACACGCCAAAATCACCTGCCAGGTATGCCAGAACCACTTTGTGGACACTCCGAAATCATCTGCCGGACATGCCAGAACCAGCTCTCAGACACCCCAGAACCACATGCCGGACACGCCAGAAGCACCTGCTGAGCATGCCTGAGCCACCTGCTCGACTCGCAAGAAACACCTGCCGGACACGCCAAAATCACCTGCCCAGTACGCCAGAACCACTTGGCGGACACTCCGGAATCACAGGTCGGGCATGCCGGAACCACCTCTCAGACTTGCCAGAACCATGTTCCGGACACGCCGGTACCACCTGCCGAGTATGCCGGAACCACCTGATCCACTCCCGAGGGCCACCTGCTGGACATGCCAAAATCACCTGCTGGCTACGCCAGAACCACTCGGCAGACACTCCGGAATAACCTGCCGGGCATGCCGGAACCACCTCTTAGACATGCCAGAAGGACGTGTCGGACACGCCGGAAACACCTACCGGACAGACCGGAACCACCTGCCAGACATCCCGGAACCACTTGCCGAGCACGCCGGAGCCGCCTGCTCGATAGGCCGGAACCACCTGCCAGACAGGCCAAAATCAACAGCTGGCTATGCTAGAACCACCTGGCGGACAGTCCAAAATCACCTGCCTGGCATGCAGGAACCACCTCTCAGACGTAACAGAACCACGTTCCGGACACGCTGGAACCACATCCTGGACAGACTGGAACCACCTGCCGAGCTCACCGGAACCACCTGCTCGACTGGCAGGACAATCGTGCCGGACACGCCAAAAGGAACTGCCGGCTACACCAGAACCACTTAACCGACACTCCAGAATCACCTGCCTGGCATGCCAGAACCACCTCTCAGACGTGCCAGAAGCACGTGCCGGACATGCCGGAACGACCTACGGGACAGACCGGAACCACCTGCCTGACATGCCGGAACCACCTGCCGAGCACGCCAGAGCCACCTGCTCCCCTTGCCGGAACCACCTGCCAGACAGGCCAAAATCAACAGCTGGCTGTGCGAGAACCACCTGGGGGACAGTCCGGAATCACCTGCCAGCCATGGCGGAACCACCTCTCAGACGTACCAGAACCACGTGCCGGACAATCTGGAAACACGGACTGGACAGACTGGAACCAGCTGCCGGCCACGCCTGAACCACCTGCCGAGCACGACGGAACCACCTGCCAGACACGCCAAAATCACCTGCGGGCTACTCCAGAACCACTTGGAGGACTCTCCAGGATGACCTGCCGGGCATGCTGGAACCACCTCTCAGACGTGCCAGAACCATGTGGCAGACAGTCCGGAATCACCTGTTGGGCATGTGGAACCACCTCTGAGACGTACCAGAACCACCTGCCGGACACGCCAAAATCACCTGTCGGCTACGCCAGAACCTCTTGGCGGACACTCCGGAATCACCTGCCGGGCATGCCAGCACAAACTCTCAGAAGTGCCAGAAGCACGTGCCGGACTGGCCGGAACCAACTCCCGGACAGACTGGAACCACAGGAAACACTCGCCGGAACCACCTGCTTGACTCACCGGTCCCACCTGCAGGACACACCAAAATCACCTGCCCGCTACAGCAGAACCACTTGGGGCACAAGCCGGAATCACGTGAAGGGCATGCCGGCACAACCTCACAGACGTGCCAGAACCTCCTGCCGGACACCTCAGAACCACCTGCCAGACACACTGCAACCACCTGCCGGACACGCGGGAACCACCGGCTCGACCCGCCGGAACCACTGCCAGACATGCAAAATCACCTGCCGGCTACACCAGAAGCACTTGGCAAACACTCCGGAAGCACCTGCCGGGCATGCCGGAACCACCTCTCAGACATGCCAGAACCAAGTGCCAATGACACCAGAAGCACCTGCCGAGCATGCCGGAACCACCTGCTCGACTCGCCAGAACCACCTGCCAGTCATGCAAAAATCACCTGCCGGCTTCGCCACAACCAGTTGGTGAACACTTCTCCATCACCTGCCGGGCTTGCTGGAACCACCTGCCGGTCATGGCAAAATCACCTGCCAACTACGCCAGAACCACTTGTCGACACTGCGGAAACACCTGTCGGGCCGGCCAGAACTACATCTCAGACGTGCCAGAACCTTGTGCGTGTGATTCCGGAACCACACCCCGAACAGACGGAAACCACCTGTCAGACCCGCCTGAACCACCTGCCGAGCACGCCGGAGCCACCTGTTCGACTCACCGGAAGCACCTGCCAGACAGGCCAGTATCAACAGCTGGCTATGCGAGAACCATCTGGCGGACAGTCCGGAATCACCTGCCGGGCATGCAGGAACCACCTCTCAGATGTAACGGAACCACGAGCCGGACACGCTGGAACCACGTCCTGGACAGACTGGAACCACCTGCCGAGCACTCCGGAACCACCTGCTCGACTCGCACGACCCACGTGCTGGACACGCCAAAATGAACTTTCGGCTACACCAGAACCACTTACCCGACACTCCAGAATCACCTGCCTGGCATGCCAGAACCACCTCTCAGACGTGCCAGAAGCACGTGCCGGACATGCCGGAACGACCTATCGGACAGAACGTAACCACCTGCCAGACACGCCGGAACCACCTGCTGAACACGCCACAGCCACCTGCTCGACTCGCCGGATCCACCGGCCGGACAGGCCAATATCAACTGCTGGCTATGCCAGAACCACCTGGGGGACAGTCCGGAATCACCTGCCAGCCATGGCGGAACCACCTCTCAGACGTACAAGAACCACGTGCCGGACAATCTGGAAACACGTACTGGACAGACTGGAACCACCTGCCGGCCACGCCTGAACCACCTGCCGAGCACGACGGAACCACCTGCCGGAGACGCCAAAATCACCTGCGGGCTACTCCACAACCACTTGGAGGACTCTCTGGGATGACCTGCCGGGCATGCTGGAACAACCTCTCAGACGCGCCAGAACCATGTGGCAGACAGTCCGGAATCACCTGTTGGGCATGTGGAACCACCTCTGAGACGTACCAGAACCACCTGCCGGACACGCCAAAATCACCTGCCGGCTACGCCAGAACCACTTGGCGGACACTCCGGAATCACCTGCGGGGCATGCCAGCACAACCTCTCAGAAGTGCCAGAAGCACGTGCCGGACAGGCTGGAACCATCTCCCGGACAGACTGGAACCACAGGAAACACTCGCCGGAACCACCTGCTTGACTCACCGGTCCCACCTGCAGGACACACCAAAATCACCTGCCCGCTACACCAGAACCACTTGGGGCACAAGCCGGAATCACGTGAAGGGCATGCCGGCACAACCTCACAGACGTGCCACAACCTCCTGCCGGACACCTGAGAACCACCTGCCAGACAGACTGCAACCACCTGCCGGACACGCGGGAACCACCGGCTCGACCCGCCGGAACCACTGCCACACATGCAAAATCACCTGCCGGCTACACCAGAAGCACTTGGCAAACACTCCGGAATCACCTGCCGGGCATGCCTGAACCACCTCTCAGACATGCCAGAACCACGTGCCAATGACACCAGAAGCACCTGCCGAGCATGCCGGAACCACCTGCTCGACTCGCCAGAACCACCTGCCAGTCATGCAAAAATCACCTGCCGGCTTCGCCACAACCAGTTGGTGAGCACTTCCCCATCACCTGCCGGGCTTGCTGGAACCACCTGCCGGTCATGTCAAAATCACCTGCCAACTACGCCAGAACCACTTGTCGACACTGCGGAAACACCTGTCAGGTCGGCCAGAACTACATCTCAGACGTGCCAGAACCTTGTGCGTGTGATGCCGGAACCACACCCCGAACAGACGGAGACCACCTGCCAGACCCGCCTGAACCACCTGCCGAGCACGCCGGAGCCACCTGTTCGACTCACCGGAAGCACCTGCCAGACAGGCCAAAATCAACAGCTGGCTATGCGAGAACCATCTGGCGGACAGTCCGGAATCACCTGCCGGGCATGCAGGAACCACCTCTCAGATGTAACGGAACCACGAGCCGGACACGCTGGAACCACGTCCTGGACAGACTGGAACCACCTGCCGAGCACTCCGGAACCACCTGCTCGACTCGCACGACCCACGTGCTGGACACGCCAAAATGAACTTTCGGCTACACCAGAACCACTTACCCGACACTCCAGAATCACCTGCCTGGCATGCCAGAACCACCTCTCAGACGTGCCAGAAGCACGTGCCGGACATGCCGGAACGACCTATCGGACAGAACGTAACCACCTGCCAGACACGCCGGAACCACCTGCTGAACACGCCACAGCCACCTGCTCGACTCGCCGGATCCACCGGCCGGACAGGCCAATATCAACTGCTGGCTATGCCAGAACCACCTGGGGGACAGTCCGGAATCACCTGCCAGCCATGGCGGAACCACCTCTCAGACGTACAAGAACCACGTGCCGGACAATCTGGAAACACGTACTGGACAGACTGGAACCACCTGCCGGCCACGCCTGAACCACCTGCCGAGCACGACGGAACCACCTGCCGGAGACGCCAAAATCACCTGCGGGCTACTCCACAACCACTTGGAGGACTCTCTGGGATGACCTGCCGGGCATGCTGGAACAACCTCTCAGACGCGCCAGAACCATGTGGCAGACAGTCCGGAATCACCTGTTGGGCATGTGGAACCACCTCTGAGACGTACCAGAACCACCTGCCGGACACGCCAAAATCACCTGCCGGCTACGCCAGAACCACTTGGCGGACACTCCGGAATCACCTGCGGGGCATGCCAGCACAACCTCTCAGAAGTGCCAGAAGCACGTGCCGGACAGGCTGGAACCATCTCCCGGACAGACTGGAACCACAGGAAACACTCGCCGGAACCACCTGCTTGACTCACCGGTCCCACCTGCAGGACACACCAAAATCACCTGCCCGCTACACCAGAACCACTTGGGGCACAAGCCGGAATCACGTGAAGGGCATGCCGGCACAACCTCACAGACGTGCCACAACCTCCTGCCGGACACCTGAGAACCACCTGCCAGACAGACTGCAACCACCTGCCGGACACGCGGGAACCACCGGCTCGACCCGCCGGAACCACTGCCACACATGCAAAATCACCTGCCGGCTACACCAGAAGCACTTGGCAAACACTCCGGAATCACCTGCCGGGCATGCCTGAACCACCTCTCAGACATGCCAGAACCACGTGCCAATGACACCAGAAGCACCTGCCGAGCATGCCGGAACCACCTGCTCGACTCGCCAGAACCACCTGCCAGTCATGCAAAAATCACCTGCCGGCTTCGCCACAACCAGTTGGTGAGCACTTCCCCATCACCTGCCGGGCTTGCTGGAACCACCTGCCGGTCATGTCAAAATCACCTGCCAACTACGCCAGAACCACTTGTCGACACTGCGGAAACACCTGTCAGGTCGGCCAGAACTACATCTCAGACGTGCCAGAACCTTGTGCGTGTGATGCCGGAACCACACCCCGAACAGACGGAGACCACCTGCCAGACCCGCCTGAACCACCTGCCGAGCACGCCGGAGCCACCTGTTCGACTCACCGGAAGCACCTGCCAGACAGGCCAAAATCAACAGCTGGCTATGCGAGAACCATCTGGCGGACAGTCCGGAATCACCTGCCGGGCATGCAGGAACCACCTCTCAGATGTAACGGAACCACGAGCCGGACACGCTGGAACCACGTCCTGGACAGACTGGAACCACCTGCCGAGCACTCCGGAACCACCTGCTCGACTCGCACGACCCACGTGCTGGACACGCCAAAATGAACTTTCGGCTACACCAGAACCACTTACCCGACACTCCAGAATCACCTGCCTGGCATGCCAGAACCACCTCTCAGACGTGCCAGAAGCACGTGCCGGACATGCCGGAACGACCTATCGGACAGAACGTAACCACCTGCCAGACACGCCGGAACCACCTGCTGAACACGCCACAGCCACCTGCTCGACTCGCCGGATCCACCGGCCGGACAGGCCAATATCAACTGCTGGCTATGCCAGAACCACCTGGGGGACAGTCCGGAATCACCTGCCAGCCATGGCGGAACCACCTCTCAGACGTACAAGAACCACGTGCCGGACAATCTGGAAACACGTACTGGACAGACTGGAACCACCTGCCGGCCACGCCTGAACCACCTGCCGAGCACGACGGAACCACCTGCCGGAGACGCCAAAATCACCTGCGGGCTACTCCACAACCACTTGGAGGACTCTCTGGGATGACCTGCCGGGCATGCTGGAACAACCTCTCAGACGCGCCAGAACCATGTGGCAGACAGTCCGGAATCACCTGTTGGGCATGTGGAACCACCTCTGAGACGTACCAGAACCACCTGCCGGACAAGCCAAAATCACCTGCCGGCTACGCCAGAACCACTTGGCGGACACTCCGGAATCACCTGCGGGGCATGCCAGCACAACCTCTCAGAAGTGCCAGAAGCACGTGCCGGACAGGCTGGAACCATCTCCCGGACAGACTGGAACCACAGGAAACACTCGCCGGAACCACCTGCTTGACTCACCGGTCCCACCTGCAGGACACACCAAAATCACCTGCCCGCTACACCAGAACCACTTGGGGCACAAGCCGGAATCACGTGAAGGGCATGCCGGCACAACCTCACAGACGTGCCACAACCTCCTGCCGGACACCTGAGAACCACCTGCCAGACAGACTGCAACCACCTGCCGGACACGCGGGAACCACCGGCTCGACCCGCCGGAACCACTGCCACACATGCAAAATCACCTGCCGGCTACACCAGAAGCACTTGGCAAACACTCCGGAATCACCTGCCGGGCATGCCTGAACCACCTCTCAGACATGCCAGAACCACGTGCCAATGACACCAGAAGCACCTGCCGAGCATGCCGGAACCACCTGCTCGACTCGCCAGAACCACCTGCCAGTCATGCAAAAATCACCTGCCGGCTTCGCCACAACCAGTTGGTGAGCACTTCCCCATCACCTGCCGGGCTTGCTGGAACCACCTGCCGGTCATGTCAAAATCACCTGCCAACTACGCCAGAACCACTTGTCGACACTGCGGAAACACCTGTCAGGTCGGCCAGAACTACATCTCAGACGTGCCAGAACCTTGTGCGTGTGATGCCGGAACCACACCCCGAACAGACGGAGACCACCTGCCAGACCCGCCTGAACCACCTGCCGAGCACGCCGGAGCCACCTGTTCGACTCACCGGAAGCACCTGCCAGACAGGCCAAAATCAACAGCTGGCTATGCGAGAACTATCTGGCGGACAGTCCGGAATCACCTGCCGGGCATGCCGGAACCACCTCTCAGATGTAACGGAACCACAAGCCGGACACGCTTGAACCACGTCCTGGACAGACTGGAACCACCTGCCGAGCACTCCGGAACCACCTGCTCGACTCGCACGACCCACGTGCTGGACACGCCAAAATGAACTTTCGGCTACACCAGAACCACTTACCCGACACTCCAGAATCACCTGCCTGGCATGCCAGAACCACCTCTCACACGTTCCAGAAGCACGTGCCGGACATGCCAGAACGACCGATCGGACAGAACGGAACCACCTGCCAGACACGCCGGAACCACCTGCTGAACACGCCACAGCCACCTGCTCGACTCGCCGGATCCACCGGCCGGACAGGCCAATATCAACTGCTGGCTATGCCAGAACCACCTGGGGGACAGTCCGGAATCATCTGCCAGACATGGCGAAACCACCTCTCAGACGTACAAGAACCACGTGCCGGACAAGCTGGAAACACTTACTGGACAGACTGGAACCACCTGCTGGCCACGCCTGAACCACATGCCGAGCAAGATGGAACCACCTGCCGGACACGCCAAAATCACCTGCGGGGTACACCAGAACCACTTGGAGAACTCTCCGTGATGACCTGCCGGGCATGCTGGAACCACCTCTCAGACGTACCAGAAGCACGTGGCGGACACCCCAGCACCACCTGCCGGACAGACCGCAACCACCTGCCGGACACGCCGGAACCACCGGCTCGACCCGCCGGAACCACCGCCGGACATGCAAAATCACCTGCCGGCTACGCCAGAACCACTTGGCGAACACTGCGGAATCACCTGCCGGGCATGCCGGAACCACCTCTCAGACATGCCAGAACCACGTGCCAATGACCCCGGAAGCACCTGCCGAGCACGCCGGAACCACCTGCTCGACTCGCCAGAACCACCTGCCGGACACGCCAAAATCACCTGCCGGCTACGCCACAACCACTCGGCAGACACTCCGGTATCAGCTGCCGGGTTTGCCGGAACCACCTCTCAGAGGTGCCGGAACCACATGCCGGAGAGACTGGAAGCAACTGCCGAACTCGCCGGAAACACCTGCTGGACATGCCGGAACCACCTGCCTGACAGTCCAAAATCATATGCCGGCTATGCCAAAACCACTTGGTGGACACTCCAGAATCACCTGGAGGGCATGCCAGAACCACGTCATGGACAGACTGCAAACACCTGCCGGACACGCCGGAACCACCTTCTCGACTCGCCAGAACCACCTGCCGGACACGCCAAAATCACCTGCCGGCTACGCCACAACCAGTTGGTGAACACTTCGGAATCACCTGCCGCGCTTGCCGGAACCACCTGCCGGTCACGCCAAAATCACCTGCCGGCTACGCCAGAACCACTCGGCAGAGACTCCAAAACCACCTCCAGGACAGACCGGAAACACCTGCCGGACACGCCGGAACCACCTGCTCGACTCGCCAGAACCACCTGCCGGACACGCCAAAATCACCTGCCGGCTACGCCAGAACCACTCGGCAGAGACTCCGGAACCACCTCCAGGACAGACCGGAATCACCTGCCGCACACGCCGGGACCACCTGCTTGACTCGCCAGAACCACCTGCCGCACACGCCAAAATCACCAGCCGGCTACTCCACAACCACTTGTCGGACACTCCAGAATCACCTGCCGGGCATGTTGCAACCACCTCTCAGAGGTGCCACAACAACATGCTGGAGACTGCGGAAGCACCTGCTGAGAAGGCCGGAAGTTCCTGATCCACTCCACAGAACCACCTGCTGGACACGCCAAAATCACCTGCCGGCTACGCCACAACCAGTTGGTGAACACTTCGGAATCAACTGCCGGGCTTGCTGGAAGCACCTGCCGGTCACGCCAATATCACCTGCCAGCTACGCCAGAACCGCTTGGCGGACACTCCGGAAACACCTCTCGGGCCTGCCAGAACCACATCTCAGACGTGCCAGAACCATGTGCCCGAGATGCTGGAACCACACCCCGAACAGACTGAAACCACCTGCCAGACCCGCCTGAACCACCTGCCGAGCACACTGGAACCACCTGCTCGACTCGCCGGAACCACCTACCTGACACGCAAAAACCACCGGCCGGGTATGCCAGAACCACTTGGTGGTCACTCCGGAATCATCTGCCAGACATGCCAGAAGCAGCTCTCACACACAACAGAACAACCTGCGGGAGACGCCAGAAGCACCTGCTGAGCATGCCTGAGCCACCTGCTCGACTCGCAAGAAACGCCTGCCAGACGTGCCAAAATCACCTGCCTGCTACACCAGAAGCACTTGGCAGACAAGCCGGAATCACGTGAAGGGCATGCCGTCACAATCTCTCAGACGTGCCAGAACCTCGTGCCGGACACCCCAGAACACCCTGCCGGACAGACCGGAACCACCTGCCGGACACGCCGGAACCACCGGCGCGACTCGCCGGAACCACCCCCGGACATGCAAAATCACCTGCCGGCTACGCCAGAAACACTTGGCGGACACACCGGAATCACCTGCCGGGCATGTCGGAAGCACCTCTCAGACATGTCAGAACCACGTGCCAAGGACACCGGAAGCACCTGCCGAGCACGCCGGAACCACCTGCTCGACTCGCCAGAACCACCTGCCGCACACGCCAAAATCACCTGCCAGGTATGCCAGAACCACTTTGTGGACACTCCGAAATCATCTGCCGGACATGCCAGAACCAGGTCTCAGACACCCCAGAACCACATGCCGGACACGCCGGAAGCACCTGCTGAGCATGCCTGAGCCACCTGCTCGACTCGCAAGAAACACCTGCCGGACATGCCAAAATCACCTGCCGAGTACGCCAGAACCACTTGGCGGACACTCCGGAATCACAGGTCGGGCATGCCGGAACCACCTCTCAGACTTGCCAGAACCATGTTCCGGACACGCCGGTACCACCTGCCGAGTATGCCGGAACCACCTCATCCACTCCCGAGGACCACCTGCTGGACACGCCAAAATCACCTGCTGGCTACGCCAGAACCACTCGGCAGACACTCCGGAATAACCTGCCGGGCATGCCGGAACCACCTCTTAGACATGCCAGAAGGACGTGTCGGACACGCCGGAAACACCTACCGGACAGACCGGAACCACCTGCCAGACATCCCGGAACCACTTGCCGAGCACGCCGGAGCCGCCTGCTCGATAGGCCGGAACCACCTGCCAGACAGGCCAAAATCAACAGCTGGCTATGCTAGAACCACCTGGCGGACAGTCCAAAATCACCTGCCTGGCATGCAGGAACCACCTCTCAGACGTAACAGAACCACGTTCCGGACACGCTGGAACCACATCCTGGACAGACTGGAACCACCTGCCGAGCTCACCGGAACCACCTGCTTGACTGGCAGGACAATCGTGCCGGACACGCCAAAAGGAACTGCCGGCTACACCAGAACCACTTAACCGACACTCCAGAATCACCTGCCTGGCATGCCAGAACCACCTCTCAGACGTGCCAGAAGCACGTGCCGGACATGCCGGAACGACCTACGGGACAGACCGGAACCACCTGCCTGACATGCCGGAACCACCTGCCGAGCACGCCAGAGCCACCTGCTCCCCTTGCCGGAACCACCTGCCAGACAGGCCAAAATGAACAGCTGGCTGTTCGAGAACCACCTGGGGGACAGTCCGGAATCACCTGCCAGCCATGGCGGAACCACCTCTCAGACGTACCAGAACCACGTGCCGGACAATCTGGAAACACGGACTGGACAGACTGGAACCAGCTGCCGGCCACGCCTGAACCACCTGCCGAGCACGACGGAACCACCTGCCAGACACGCCAAAATCACCTGCGGGCTACTCCAGAACCACTTGGAGGACTCTCCGGGATGACCTGCCGGGCATGCTGGAACCACCTCTCAGACGTGCCAGAACCATGTGGCAGACAGTCCGGAATCACCTGTTGGGCATGTGGAACCACCTCAGAGACGTACCAGAACCACCTGCCGGACACGCCAAAATCACCTGTCGGCTACGCCAGAACCACTTGGCGGACACTCCGGAATCACCTGCTGGGCATGCCAGCACAACCTCTCAGAAGTGCCAGAAGCACGTGCCGGACTGGCCGGAACCATCTCCCGGACAGACTGGAACCACAGGAAACACTCGCCGGAACCACCTGCTTGACTCACCGGTCCCACCTGCAGGACACACCAAAATCACCTGCCCGCTACACCAGAACCACTTGGGGCACAAGCCGGAATCACGTGAAGGGCATGCCGGCACAACCTCACAGACGTGCCACAACCTCCTGCCGGACACCTCAGAACCACCTGCCAGACACACTGCAACCACCTGCCGGACACGCGGGAACCACCGGCTCGACCCGCCGGAACCACTGCCAGACATGCAAAATCACCTGCCGGCTACACCAGAAGCACTTGGCAAACACTCTGGAAGCACCTGCCGGGCATGCCGGAACCACCTCTCAGACATGCCAGAACCAAGTGCCAATGACACCAGAAGCACCTGCCGAGCATGCCGGAACCACCTGCTCGACTCGCCAGAACCACCTGCCAGTCATGCAAAAATCACCTGCCGGCTTCGCCACAACCAGTTGGTGAACACTTCTCCATCACCTGCCGGGCTTGCTGGAACCACCTGCCGGTCATGTCAAAATCACCTGCCAACTACGCCAGAACCACTTGTCGACACTGCGGAAACACCTGTCGGGCCGGCCAGAACTACATCTCAGACGTGCCAGAACCTTGTGCGTGTGATGCCGGAACCACACCCCGAACAGATGGAAACCACCTGTCAGACCCGCCTGAACCACCTGCCGAGCACGCCGGAGCCACCTGTTCGACTCACCGGAAGCACCTGCCAGACAGGCCAGTATCAACAGCTGGCTATGCGAGAACCATCTGGCGGACAGTCCGGAATCACCTGCCGGGCATGCAGGAACCACCTCTCAGATGTAACGGAACCACGAGCCGGACACGCTGGAACCACGTCCTGGACAGACTGGAACCACCTGCCGAGCACTCCGGAACCACCTGCTCGACTCGCACGACCCACGTGCTGGACACGCCAAAATGAACTTTCGGCTACACCAGAACCACTTACCCGACACTCCAGAATCACCTGCCTGGCATGCCAGAACCACCTCTCAGACGTGCCAGAAGCACGTGCCGGACATGCCGGAACGACCTATCGGACAGAACGTAACCACCTGCCAGACACGCCGGAACCACCTGCTGAACACGCCACAGCCACCTGCTCGACTCGCCGGATCCACCGGCCGGACAGGCCAATATCAACTGCTGGCTATGCCAGAACCACCTGGGGGACAGTCCGGAATCATCTGCCAGACATGGCGAAACCACCTCTCAGACGTACAAGAACCACGTGCCGGACAAGCTGGAAACACTTACTGGACAGACTGGAACCACCTGCTGGCCACGCCTGAACCACATGCCGAGCACGATGGAACCACCTGCCGGACACGCCAAAATCACCTGCGGGGTACACCAGAACCACTTGGAGAACTCTCCGTGATGACCTGCCGGGCATGCTGGAACCACCTCTCAGACGTACCAGAAGCACGTGGCGGACACCCCAGCACCACCTGCCGGACAGACCGCAACCACCTGCCGGACACGCCGGAACCACCGGCTCGACCCACCGGAACCACCGCCGGACATGCAAAATCACCTGCCGGCTACGCCAGAACCACTTGGCAAACACTGCGGAATCACCTGCCGGGCATGCCGGAACCACCTCTCAGACATGCCAGAACCACGTGCCAATGACCCCGGAAGCACCTGCCAAGCACGCCGGAACCACCTGCTCGACTCGCCAGAACCACCTGCCGGACACGCCAAAATCACCTGCCGGCTACGCCACAACCAGTCGGCAGACACTCCGGTATCAGCTGCCGGGTTTGCCGGAACCACCTCTCAGAGGTGCCGGAACCACATGCCGGAGAGACTGGAAGCAACTGCCGAACTCGCCGGAAACACCTGCTGGACATGCCGGAACCACCTGCCTGACAGTCCAAAATCATATGCCGGCTATGCCAAAAGCACTTGGTGGACACTCCAGAATCACCTGGAGGGCATGCCGGAACCACGTCATGGACAGACTGCAAACACCTGCCGGACATGCCGGAACCACCTTCTCGACTCGCCAGAACCACCTGCCGGACACGCCAAAATCACCTGCCGGCTACGCCACAACCAGTTGGTGAACACTTCGGAATCACCTGCCGCGCTTGCCGGAACCACCTGCCGGTCACGCCAAAATCACCTGCCGGCTACGCCAGAACCACTCGGCAGAGACTCCAAAACCACCTCCAGGACAGACCGGAAACACCTGCCGGACACGCCGGAACCACCTGCTCGACTCGCCAGAACCACCTGCCGGACACGCCAAAATCACCTGCCGGCTACGCCAGAACCACTCGGCAGAGACTCCGGAACCACCTCCAGGACAGACCGGAATCACCTGCCGCACACGCCGGGACCACCTGCTTGACTCGCCAGAACCACCTGCCGCACACGCCAAAATCACCAGCCGGCTACTCCACAACCACTTGTCGGACACTCCAGAATCACCTGCCGGGCATGTTGCAACCACCTCTCAGAGGTGCCACAACAACATGCTGGAGACTGCGGAAGCACCTGCTGAGAAGGCCGGAAGTTCCTGATCCACTCCACAGAACCACCTGCTGGACACGCCAAAATCACCTGCCGGCTACGCCACAACCAGTTGGTGAACACTTCGGAATCAACTGCCGGGCTTGCTGGAAGCACCTGCCGGTCACGCCAATATCACCTGCCAGCTACGCCAGAACCGCTTAGCGGACACTCCGGAAACACCTGTCGGGCCTGCCAGAACCACATCTCAGACGTGCCAGAACCATGTGCCCGAGATGCCGGAACCACACCCCGAACAGACTGAAACCACCTGCCAGACCCGCCTGAACCACCTGCCGAGCACACTGGAACCACCTGCTCGACTCGCCGGAACCACCTACCTGACACGCAAAAACCACCGGCCGGGTATGCCAGAACCACTTGGTGGTCACTCCGGAATCATCTGCCAGACATGCCAGAAGCAGCTCTCACACACACCAGAACAACCTGCCGGAGACGCCAGAAGCACCTGCTGAGCATGCCTGAGCCACCTGCTCGACTCGCAAGAAACACCTGCCAGACGTGCCAAAATCACCTGCCTGCTACACCAGAAGCACTTGGCAGACAAGCCGGAATCACGTGAAGGGCATGCCGTCACAATCTCTCAGACGTGCCAGAACCTCGTGCCGGACACCCCAGAACACCCTGCCGGACAGACCGGAACCACCTGCCGGACACGCCGGAACCACCGGCGCGACTCGCCGGAACCACCCCCGGACATGCAAAATCACCTGCCGGCTACGCCAGAAACACTTGGCGGACACACCGGAATCACCTGCCGGGCATGTCGGAAGCACCTCTCAGACATGTCAGAACCACGTGCCAAGGACACCGGAAGCACCTGCCGAGCACGCCGGAACCACCTGCTCGACTCGCCAGAACCACCTGCCGCACACGCCAAAATCACCTGCCAGGTATGCCAGAACCACTTTGTGGACACTCCGAAATCATCTGCCGGACATGCCAGAACCAGCTCTCAGACACACCAGAACCACATGCCGGACACGCCGGAAGCACCTGCTGAGCATGCCTGAGCCACCTGCTCGACTCGCAAGAAACACCTGCCGGACACGCCAAAATCACCTGCCGAGTACGCCAGAACCACTTGGCGGACACTCCGGAATCACAGGTCGGGCATGCCGGAACCACCTCTCAGACTTGCCAGAACCATGTTCCGGACACGCCGGTACCACCTGCCGAGTATGCCGGAACCACCTGATCCACTCCCGAGGACCACCTGCTGGACATGCCAAAATCACCTGCTGGCTACGCCAGAACCACTCGGCAGACACTCCGGAATAACCTGCCGGGCATGCCGGAACCACCTCTTAGACATGCCAGAAGGACGTGTCGGACACGCCGGAAACACCTACCGGACAGACCGGAACCACCTGCCAGACATCCCGGAACCACTTGCCGAGCACGCCAAAGCCGCCTGCTCGATAGGCCGGAACCACCTGCCAGACAGGCCAAAATCAACAGCTGGCTATGCTAGAACCACCTGGCGGACAGTCCAAAATCACCTGCCTGGCATGCAGGAACCACCTCTCAGACGTAACAGAACCACGTTCCGGACACGCTGGAACCACATCCTGGACAGACTGGAACCACCTGCCGAGCTCACCGGAACCACCTGCTCGACTGGCAGGACAATCGTGCCGGACACGCCAAAAGGAACTGCCGGCTACACCAGAACCACTTAACCGACACTCCAGAATCACCTGCCTGGCATGCCAGAACCACCTCTCAGACGTGCCAGAAGCACGTGCCGGACATGCCAGAACGACCTACGGGACAGACCGGAACCACCTGCCTGACATGCCGGAACCACCTGCCGAGCACGCCAGAGCCACCTGCTCCCCTTGCCGGAACCACCTGCCAGACAGGCCAAAATCAACAGCTGTCTGTGCGAGAACCACCTGGGGGACAGTCCGGAATCACCTGCCAGCCATGGCGGAACCACCTCTCAGACGTACCAGAACCACGTGCCGGACAATCTGGAAACACGTACTGGACAGACTGGAACCACCTGCCGGCCACGCCTGAACCACCTGCCGAGCACGACGGAACCACCTGCCGGACACGCCAAAATCACCTGCGGGCTACTCCACAACCACTTGGAGGACTCTCTGGGATGACCTGCCGGGCATGCTGGAACCACCTCTCAGACGCGCCAGATCCATGTGGCAGAGAGTCCGGAATCACCTGTTGGGCATGTGGAACCACCTCTGAGACGTACCAGAACCACCTGCCGGACACGCCACAATCACCTGCCGGCTACGCCAGAACCACTTGGCAGACACTCCGGAATCACCTGCCGGGCATGCCAGCACAACCTCTCAGAAGTGCCAGAAGCACGTGCCGGACAGGCCGGAACCATCTCCCGGACAGACTGGAACCACAGGAAACACTCGCCGGAACCACCTGCTTGACTCACCGGTCCCACCTGCAGGACACACCAAAATCACCTGCCCGCTACACCAGAACCACTTGGGGCACAAGCCGGAATCACGTGAAGGGCATGCCGGCACAACCTCACAGACGTGCCAGAACCTCCTGCCGGACACCTCAGAACCACCTGCCAGACAGACTGCAACCACCTGCCGGACACGCGGGAACCACCGGCTCGACCCGCCGGAACCACTGCCAGACATGCAAAATCACCTGCCGGCTACACCAGAACCACTTGGCAAACACTCTGGAATCACCTGCTGGGCATGCCGGAACCACCTCTCAGATGTAACGGAACCACGAGCCGGACACGCTGGAACCACGTCCTGGACAGACTGGAACCACCTGCCGAGCACTCCGGAACCACCTGCTCGACTCGCACGACCCACGTGCTGGACACGCCAAAATGAACTTTTGGCTACACCAGAACCACTTACCCGACACTCCAGAATCACCTGCCTGGCATGCCAGAACCACCTCCCACACGTTCCAGAAGCACGTGCCGGACATGACGGAACGACCTATCGGACAGAACGGAACCACCTGCCAGACACGCCGGAACCACCTGCTGAACACGCCACAGCCACCTGCTCGACTCGCCGGATCCACCGGCCGGACAGGCCAATATCAACTGCTGGCTATGCCAGAACCACCTGGGGGACAGTCCGGAATCATCTGCCAGCCATGGCGAAACCACCTCTCAGACGTACAAGAACCACGTGCCGGACAAGCTGGAAACACTTACTGGACAGACTGGAACCACCTGCCGGCCACGCCTGAACCACCTGCCGAGCACGATGGAACCACCTGCCGGACACGCCAAAATCACCTGCGGGGTACACCAGAACCACTTGGAGAACTCTCCGGGATGACCTGCCGGGCATGCTGGAACCACCTCTCAGACGTACCAGAAGCACGTGGCGGACACCCCAGCACCACCTGCCGGACAGACCGCAACCACCTGCCGGACACGCCGGAACCACCGGCTCGACCCGCCGGAACCACCGCCGGACATGCAAAATCACCTGCCGGCTAAGCCAGAACCACTTGGCGAACACTGCGGAATCACCTGCCGGGCATGCCGGAACCACCTCTCAGACATGCCAGAACCACGTGCCAATGACCCCGGAAGCACCTGCCGAGCACGCCGGAACCACCTGCTCGACTCGCCAGAACCACCTGCCGGACACGCCAAAATCACCTGCCGGCTACGACAGAACCACTCAGCAGAGACTCCGGAACCACCTCCAGGACAGACCGGAATCACCTGCCGGACACGCCGGGACCACCTGCTTGACTCGCCAGAACCACCTGCCGCACACGCCAAAATCACCAGCCGGCTACTCCACAACCACTTGTCGGACACTCCAGAATCACCTGCCGGGCATGTTGGAACCACCTCTCAGAGGTGCCACAACAACATGCTGGAGACTGCGGAAGCACCTGCTGAGAAGGCCGGAAGTTCCTGATCCACTCCACAGAACCACCTGCTGGACACGCCAAAATCACCTGCCGGCTACGCCACAACCAGTTGGTGAACACTTCGGAATCAACTGCTGGGCTTGCTGGAAGCACCTGCCGGTCACGCCAATATCACCTGCCAGCTACGCCAGAACCGCTTGGCGGACACTCCGGAAACACCTGTCGGGCCTGCCAGAACCACATCTCAGACGTGCCAGAACCATGTGCCCGAGATGCCGGAACCACACCCCGAACAGACTGAAACCACCTGCCAGACCCGCCTGAACCACCTGCCGAGCACACTGGAACCACCTGCTCAACTCGCCGGAACCACCTACCTGACACGCAAAAACCACCGGCCGGGTATGCCAGAACCACTTGGTGGTCACTCCGGAATCATCTGCCAGACACGCCAGAAGCAGCTCTCAGACACACCAGAACAACCTGCCGGAGACGCCAGAAGCACCTGCTGAGCATGCCTGAGCCACCTGCTCGACTCGCAAGAAACACCTGCCAGACACGCCAAAATCACCTGCCTGCTACACCAGAAGCACTTGGCAGACATGCCGGAATCTCGTGAAGGGCATGCCGTCACAATCTCTCAGACGTGCCAGAACCTCGTGCCGGACACCCCAGAACACCCTGCAGGACAGACCGGAACCACCTGCCGGACACGCCGGAACCACCGGCGCGACTCGCCGGAACCAACCCCGGACATGCAAAATCACCTGCCGGCTACGCCAGAAACACTTGGCGGACACACCGGAATCACCTGCCGGGCATGTCGGAAGCACCTCTCAGACATGTCAGAACCACGTGCCAAGGACACCGGAAGCACCTGCTGAGCACGCTGGAACCACCTGCTCGACTCGCCAGAACCACCTGCCGCACACGCCAAAATCACCTGCCAGGTATGCCAGAACCACTTTGTGGACACTCCGAAATCATCTGCCGGACATGCCAGAACCGGCTCTCAGACACACCAGAACCACATGCCGGACACGCCGGAAGCACCTGCTGATCATGCCTGAGCCACCTGCTCGACTCGCAAGAAACACCTGCCGGACACGCCAAAATCACCTGCCGAGTACGCCAGAACCACTTGGCGGACACTCCGGAATCACAGGTCGGGCATGCCGGAACCACCTCTCAGACTTGCCAGAACCATGTTCCGGACACGCCGGTACCACCTGCCGAGTATGCCGGAACCACGTGATCCACTCCCGAGGACCACCTGCTGGACATGCCAAAATCACCTGCTGGCTACGCCAGAACCACTCAGCAGACACTCTGGAATAACCTGCCGGGCATGCCGGAACCACCTCTTAGACATGCCAGAAGGACATGTCGGACACGCCGGAAACACCTACCGGACAGACCGGAACCACCTGCCAGACATCCCGGAACCACTTGCCGAGCACGCAGGAGCCGCCTGCTCGATAGGCCGGAACCACCTGCCAGACAGGCCAAAATCAACAGCTGGCTATGCTAGAACCACCTGGCGGACAGTCCAAAATCACCTGCCTGGCATGCAGGAACCACCTCTCAGACGTAACAGAACCACGTTCCGGACACGCTGGAACCACATCCTGGACAGACTGGAACCAACTGCCGAGCTCGCCGGAACCACCTGCTCAACTGGCAGGACAATCGTGCCGGACACGCCAAAAGGAAATGCCGGCTACACCAGAACCACTTAACCGACACTCCAGAATCACCTGCCTGGCATGCCAGAACCACCTCTCAGACGTGCCAGAAGCACATGCCGGACATGCCGGAACGACCTATCGGACAGAACGGAACCACCTGCCAGACACGCCGGAACCACCTGCTGAACACGCCACAGCCACCTGCTCGACTTGAAGGATCCACCGGCCGGAAAGGCCAATATCAACTGCTGGCTATACCAGAACCACCTGGGGGACAGTCCGGAATCACCTGCCAGCCATGGCGGAACCACCTCACAGACGTACAAGAACCACGTGCCGGACAAGCTGGAAACACTTACTGGACAGACTGGAACCACCTGCCGGCCACGCCTGAACCACCTGCCGAGCACGATGGAACCACCTGCCGGACACGCCAAAATCACATGCGGGCTACACCAGAACCACTTGGAGAACTCTCCGGGATGACCTGCCGGGCATGCTGGAACCACCTCTCAGACGTACCAGAGGCACGTTGCGGACACCCCAGCACCACCTGCCGGACAGACCGCAACCACCTGCCGGACAGGCCGGAACCACCGGCTCGACCCGCCGGAACCACCGCCGGACATGCAAAATCACCTGCCGGCTACGCCAGAACCACTTGGCGAACACTGCGGAATCACCTGCCGGGCATGCCGGAACCACCTCTCAGACATGCCAGAACCACGTGCCAATGACCCCGGAAGCACCTGCCGAGCACGCCGGAACCACCTGCTCGACTCGCCAGAACCACCTGCCGGACACGCCAAAATCACCTGCCGGCTACGCCACAACCACTCGGCAGACACTCCGGTATCAGCTGCCGGGCATGCCGGAACCACCTCTCAGAGGTGCCGGAACCACATGCTGGAGAGACTGGAAGCAACTGCCGAACTCGCCGGAAACACCTGCTGGACATGCCGGAACCACCTGCCTGACAGTCCAAAATCATGTGCCGGCTATGCCAAAACCACTTGGTGGACACTCCAGAATCACCTGGAGGGCATGCCGGAACCACGTCATGGACAGACTACAAACACCTGCCGGACACGCCAGAACCACCTTCTCGAGTCGCCAGAACCACCTGCCGGACATGCCAAAATCAGCTGCCGGCTACGCCACAACCAGTTGGTGAACACTTCGGAATCACCTGCCGCGCTTGCTGGAACCACCTGCCGGTCACGCCAAAATCACCTGCCGGCTACGCCAGAACCACTCGGCAGAGACTCCGGAACCACCTCCAGGACAGACCGGAATCACCTGCCGGACACGCCGGGACCACCTGCTTGACTCGCCAGAACCACCTGCCGCACACGCCAAAATCACCAGCCGGCTACTCCACAACCACTTGTCGGACACTCCAGAATCACCTGCCGGGCATGTTGTAACCACCTCTCAGAGGTGCCACATCAACATGCTGGAGACTGCGGAGGCACCTGCTGAGAAGGCCGGAAGTTCCTGATCCACTCCACAGAACCACCTGCTGGACACGCCAAAATCACCTGCCGGCTACGCCACAACCAGTTGGTGAACACTTCGGAATCAACTGCCGGGCTTGCTGGAAGCACCTGCCGGTCACGCCAATATCACCTGCCAGCTACGCCAGAACCGCTTGGCGGACACTCCGGAAACACCTGTCGGGCCTGCCAGAACCACATCTCAGACGTGCCAGAACCATGTGCCCGAGATGCCGGAACCACACCCCGAACAGACTGAAACCACCTGCCAGACCCGCCTGAACCACCTGCCGAGCACACTGGAACCACCTGCTCGACTCGCCGGAACCACCTACCTGACACGCAAAAACCACCGGCCGGGTATGCCAGAACCACTTGGTGGTCACTCCGGAATCATCTGCCAGACATGCCAGAAGCAGCTCTCAGACACACCAGAACAACCTGCCGGAGACGCCAGAAGCACCTGCTGAGCATGCCTGAGCCACCTGCTCGACTCGCAAGAAACACCTGCCAGACGTGCCAAAATCACCTGCCTGCTACACCAGAAGCACTTGGCAGACAAGCCGGAATCACGTGAAGGGCATGCCGTCACAATCTCTCAGACGTGCCAGAACCTCGTGCCGGACACCCCAGAACACCCTGCCGGACAGACCGGAACCACCTGCCGGACACGCCGGAACCACCGGCGCGACTCGCCGGAACCACCCCCGGACATGCAAAATCACCTGCCGGCTACGCCAGAAACACTTGGCGGACACACCGGAATCACCTGCCGGGCATGTCGGAAGCACCTCTCAGACATGTCAGAACCACGTGCCAAGGACACCGGAAGCACCTGCCGAGCACGCCGGAACCACCTGCTCGACTCGCCAGAACCACCTGCCGCACATGCCAAAATCACCTGCCAGGTATGCCAGAACCACTTTGTGGACACTCCGAAATCATCTGCCGGACATGCCAGAACCAGCTCTCAGACACACCAGAACCACATGCCGGACACGCCGGAAGCACCTGCTGAGCATGCCTGAGCCACCTGCTCGACTCGCAAGAAACACCTGCCGGACACGCCAAAATCACCTGCCGAGTACGCCAGAACCACTTGGCGGACACTCCGGAATCACAGGTCGGGCATGCCGGAACCACCTCTCAGACTTGCCAGAACCATGTTCCGGACACGCCGGTACCACCTGCCGAGTATGCCGGAACCACCTGATCCACTCCCGAGGACCACCTGCTGGACATGCCAAAATCACCTGCTGGCTACGCCAGAACCACTCGGCAGACACTCCGGAATAACCTGCCGGGCATGCCGGAACCACCTCTTAGACATGCCAGAAGGACGTGTCGGACACGCCGGAAACACCTACTGGACAGACCGGAACCACCTGCCAGACATCCCGGAACCACTTGCCGAGCACGCAGGAGCCGCCTGCTCGATAGGCCGGAACCACCTGCCAGACAGGCCAAAATCAACAGCTGGCTATGCTAGAACCACCTGGCGGACAGTCCAAAATCACCTGCCTGGCATGCAGGAACCACCTCTCAGACGTAACAGAACCACGTTCCGGACACGCTGGAACCACATCCTGGACAGACTGGAACCAACTGCCGAGCTCGCCGGAACCACCTGCTCAACTGGCAGGACAATCGTGCCGGACACGCCAAAAGGAACTGCCGGCTACACCAGAACCACTTAACCGACACTCCAGAATCACCTGCCTGGCATGACAGAACCACCTCTCAGACGTGCCAGAAGCACGTGCCGGACATGCCGGAACGACCTATCGGACAGAACGGAACCACCTGCCAGACACGCCGGAAAGACCTGCTGAACACGCCACAGCCACCTGCTCGACTCGCCGGATCCACCGGCCGGACAGGCCAATATCAACTGCTGGCTATGCCAGAACCACCTGGGGGACAGTCCGGAATCACCTGCCAGCCATGGCGGAACCACCTCTCAGACGTACAAGAACCACGTGCCGGACAAGCTGGAAACACTTACTGGACAGACTGGAACCACCTGCCGGCCACGCCTGAACCACCTGCCGAGCACGATGGAACCACCTGCCGGACACGCCAAAATCACATGCGGGCTACACCAGAACCACTTGGAGAACTCTCCGGGATGACCTGCCGGGCATGCTGGAACCACCTCTCAGACGTACCAGAGGCACGTTGCGGACACCCCAGCACCACCTCCCGGACAGACCGCAACCCCCTGCCGGACAGGCCGGAACCACCGGCTCGACCCGCCGGAACCACCGCCGGACATGCAAAATCACCTGCCGGCTACGCCAGAACCACTTGGCGAACACTCCGGAATCACCTGCCGGGCATGCCGGAACCACCTCTCAGACATGCCAAAATCACGTGCCAATGACCCCGGAAGCACCTGCCGAGCACACCGGAACCACCTTCTCGACTCGCCAGAACCACCTGCCGGACACGCCAAAATCACCTGCCGGCTACGCCACAACCAGTTGGTGAACACTTCGGAATCACCTGCCGCGCTTGCCGGAACCACCTGCCGGTCACGCCAAAATCACCTGCCGGCTACCCCAGAACCACTCGGCAGAGACTCCGGAACCACCTCCAGGACAGACCGGAATCACCTGCCGCACACGCCGGAACCAACTGCTCGACTCGCCAGAACCACCTGCCGGACACGCCAAAATCACCTGCCGGCTACGCCAGAACCACTCGGCAGAGACTCCGGAACCACCTCCAGGACAGACCGGAATCACCTGCCGGACACGCCGGGACCACCTGCTTGACTCGCCAGAACCACCTGCCGCACACGCCAAAATCACCAGCCGGCTACTCCACAACCACTTGTTGGACACTTCAGAATCACCTGCCGGGCATGTTGGAACCACCTCTCAGAGGTGCCACAACAACATGCTGGAGACTGCGGAAGCACCTTCTGAGAAGGCCGGAAGTTCCTGATCCACTCCACAGAACCACCTGCTGGACATGCCAAAATCACCTGCCGGCTACGCCACAACCAGTTGGTGAACACTTCGGAATCAACTGCCGGGCTTGCTGGAAGCACCTGCCGGTCACGCCAATATCACCTGCCAGCTACGCCAGAACCGCTTGGCGGACACTCCGGAAACACCTCTCGGGCCTGCCAGAACCACATCTCAGACGTGCCAGAACCATGTGCCCGAGATGCCGGAACCACACCCCGAACAGACTGAAACCACCTGCCAGACCCGCCTGAACCACCTGCCGAGCACACTGGAACCACCTGCTCGACTCGCCGGAACCACCTACCTGACACGCAAAAACCACCGGCCGGGTATGCCAGAACCACTTGGTGGTCACTCCGGAATCATCTGCCAGACATGCCAGAAGCAGCTCTCAGACACACCAGAACAACCTGCCGGAGACGCCAGAAGCACCTGCTGAGCATGCCTGAGCCACCTGCTCGACTCGCAAGAAACACCTGCCAGACGTGCCAAAATCACCTGCCTGCTACACCAGAAGCACTTGGCAGACAAGCTGGAATCACGTGAAGGGCATGCCGTCACAATCTCTCAGGCGTGCCAGAACCTCGTGCCGGACACCCCAGAACACCCTGCCGGACAGACCGGAACCACCTGCCGGACACGCCGGAACCACCGGCGCGACTCGCCGGAACCACCCCCGGACATGCAAAATCACCTGCCGGCTACGCCAGAAACACTTGGCGGACACACCGGAATCACCTGCCGGGCATGTCGGAAGCACCTCTCAGACATGTCAGAACCACGTGCCAAGGACACCGGAAGCACCTGCCGAGCAGGCCGGAACCACCTGCTCGACTCGCCAGAACCACCTGCCGCACACGCCAAAATCACCTGCCAGGTATGCCAGAACCACTTTGTGGACACTCCGAAATCATCTGCCGGACATGCCAGAACCAGCTCTCAGACACACCAGAACCACATGCCGGACACGCCGGAAGCACCTGCTGAGCATGCCTGAGCCACCTGCTCGACTCGCAAGAAACACCTGCCGGACACGCCAAAATCACCTGCCGAGTACGCCAGAACCACTTGGCGGACACTCCGGAATCACAGGTCGGGCATGCCGGAACCACCTCTCAGACTTGCCAGAACCATGTTCCGGACACACCGGTACCACCTGCCGAGTATGCCGGAACCACCTGATCCACTCCCGAGGACCACCTGCTGGACATGCCAAAATCACCTGCTGGCTACGCCAGAACCACTCGGCAGACACTCCGGAATAACCTGCCGGGCATGCCGGAACCACCTCTTAGACATGCCAGAAGGATGTGTCGGACACGCCGGAAACACCTACCGGACAGACCGGAACCACCTGCCAGACATCCCGGAACCACTTGCCGAGCACGCCAAAGCCGCCTGCTCGATAGGCCGGAACCACCTGCCAGACAGGCCAAAATCAACAGCTGGCTATGCTAGAACCACCTGGCGGACAGTCCAAAATCACCTGCCTGGCATGCAGGAACCACCTCTCAGACGTAACAGAACCACGTTCCGGACACGCTGGAACCACATCCTGGACAGACTGGAACCACCTGCCGAGCTCACCGGAACCACCTGCTCGACTGGCAGGACAATCGTGCCGGACACGCCAAAAGGAACTGCCGGCTACACCAGAACCACTTAACCGACACTCCAGAATCACCTGCCTGGCATGCCAGAACCACCTCTCAGACGTGCCAGAAGCACGTGCCGGACATGCCAGAACGACCTACGGGACAGACCGGAACCACCTGCCTGACATGCCGGAACCACCTGCCGAGCACGCCAGAGCCACCTGCTCCCCTTGCCGGAACCACCTGCCAGACAGGCCAAAATCAACAGCTGTCTGTGCGAGAACCACCTGGGGGACAGTCCGGAATCACCTGCCAGCCATGGCGGAACCACCTCTCAGACGTACCAGAACCACGTGCCAGACAATCTGGAAACACGTACTGGACAGACTGGAACCACCTGCCGGCCACGCCTGAACCACCTGCCGAGCACGACGGAACCACCTGCCGGACACGCCAAAATCACCTGCGGGCTACTCCACAACCACTTGGAGGACTCTCTGGGATGACCTGCCGGGCATGCTGGAACCACCTCTCAGACGCGCCAGATCCATGTGGCAGAGAGTCCGGAATCACCTGTTGGGCATGTGGAACCACCTCTGAGACGTACCAGAACCACCTGCCGGACACGCCACAATCACCTGCCGGCTACGCCAGAACCACTTGGCAGACACTCCGGAATCACCTGCCGGGCATGCCAGCACAACCTCTCAGAAGTGCCAGAAGCACGTGCCGGACAGGCCGGAACCATCTCCCGGACAGACTGGAACCACAGGAAACACTCGCCGGAACCACCTGCTTGACTCACCGGTCCCACCTGCAGGACACACCAAAATCACCTGCCCGCTACACCAGAACCACTTGGGGCACAAGCCGGAATCACGTGAAGGGCATGCCGGCACAACCTCACAGACGTGCCAGAACCTCCTGCCGGACACCTCAGAACCACCTGCCAGACAGACTGCAACCACCTGCCGGACACGCGGGAACCACCGGCTCGACCCGCCGGAACCACTGCCAGACATGCAAAATCACCTGCCGGCTACACCAGAACCACTTGGCAAACACTCTGGAATCACCTGCTGGGCATGCCGGAACCACCTCTCAGATGTAACGGAACCACGAGCCGGACACGCTGGAACCACGTCCTGGACAGACTGGAACCACCTGCCGAGCACTCCGGAACCACCTGCTCGACTCGCACGACCCACGTGCTGGACACGCCAAAATGAACTTTTGGCTACACCAGAACCACTTACCCGACACTCCAGAATCACCTGCCTGGCATGCCAGAACCACCTCCCACACGTTCCAGAAGCACGTGCCGGACATGACGGAACGACCTATCGGACAGAACGGAACCACCTGCCAGACACGCCGGAACCACCTGCTGAACACGCCACAGCCACCTGCTCGACTCGCCGGATCCACCGGCCGGACAGGCCAATATCAACTGCTGGCTATGCCAGAACCACCTGGGGGACAGTCCGGAATCATCTGCCAGCCATGGCGAAACCACCTCTCAGACGTACAAGAACCACGTGCTGGACAAGCTGGAAACACTTACTGGACAGACTGGAACCACCTGCCGGCCACGCCTGAACCACCTGCCGAGCACGATGGAACCACCTGCCGGACACGCCAAAATCACCTGCGGGGTACACCAGAACCACTTGGAGAACTCTCCGGGATGACCTGCCGGGCATGCTGGAACCACCTCTCAGACGTACCAGAAGCACGTGGCGGACACCCCAGCACCACCTGCCGGACAGACCGCAACCACCTGCCGGACACGCCGGAACCACCGGCTCGACCCGCCGGAACCACCGCCGGACATGCAAAATCACCTGCCGGCTAAGCCAGAACCACTTGGCGAACACTGCGGAATCACCTGCCGGGCATGCCGGAACCACCTCTCAGACATGCCAGAACCACGTGCCAATGACCCCGGAAGCACCTGCCGAGCACGCCGGAACCACCTGCTCGACTCGCCAGAACCACCTGCCGGACACGCCAAAATCACCTGCCGGCTACGACAGAACCACTCAGCAGAGACTCCGGAACCACCTCCAGGACAGACCGGAATCACCTGCCGGACACGCCGGGACCACCTGCTTGACTCGCCAGAACCACCTGCCGCACACGCCAAAATCACCAGCCGGCTACTCCACAACCACTTGTCGGACACTCCAGAATCACCTGCCGGGCATGTTGGAGCCACCGCTCAGAGGTGCCACAACAACATGCTGGAGACTGCGGAAGCACCTGCTGAGAAGGCCGGAAGTTCCTGATCCACTCCACAGAACCACCTGCTGGACACGCCAAAATCACCTGCCGGCTACGCCACAACCAGTTGGTGAACACTTCGGAATCAACTGCTGGGCTTGCTGGAAGCACCTGCCGGTCACGCCAATATCACCTGCCAGCTACGCCAGAACCGCTTGGCGGACACTCCGGAAACACCTGTCGGGCCTGCCAGAACCACATCTCAGACGTGCCAGAACCATGTGCCCGAGATGCCGGAACCACACCCCGAACAGACTGAAACCACCTGCCAGACCCGCCTGAACCACCTGCCGAGCACACTGGAACCACCTGCTCGACTCGCCGGAACCACCTACCTGACACGCAAAAACCACCGGCCGGGTATGCCAGAACCACTTGGTGGTCACTCCGGAATCATCTGCCAGACACGCCAGAAGCAGCTCTCAGACACACCAGAACAACCTGCCGGAGACGCCAGAAGCACCTGCTGAGCATGCCTGAGCCACCTGCTCGACTCGCAAGAAACACCTGCCAGACACGCCAAAATCACCTGCCTGCTACACCAGAAGCACTTGGCAGACAAGCCGGAATCTCGTGAAGGGCATGCCGTCACAATCTCTCAGACGTGCCAGAACCTCGTGCCGGACACCCCAGAACACCCTGCAGGACAGACCGGAACCACCTGCCGGACACGCCGGAACCACCGGCGCGACTCGCCGGAACCAACCCCGGACATGCAAAATCACCTGCCGGCTACGCCAGAAACACTTGGCGGACACACCGGAATCACCTGCCGGGCATGTCGGAAGCACCTCTCAGACATGTCAGAACCACGTGCCAAGGACACCGGAAGCACCTGCTGAGCACGCTGGAACCACCTGCTCGACTCGCCAGAACCACCTGCCGCACACGCCAAAATCACCTGCCAGGTATGCCAGAACCACTTTGTGGACACTCCGAAATCATCTGCCGGACATGCCAGAACCGGCTCTCAGACACACCAGAACCACATGCCGGACACGCCGGAAGCACCTGCTGATCATGCCTGAGCCACCTGCTCGACTCGCAAGAAACACCTGCCGGACACGCCAAAATCACCTGCCGAGTACGCCAGAACCACTTGGCGGACACTCCGGAATCACAGGTCGGGCATGCCGGAACCACCTCTCAGACTTGCCAGAACCATGTTCCGGACACGCCGGTACCACCTGCCGAGTATGCCGGAACCACCTGATCCACTCCCGAGGACCACCTGCTGGACATGCCAAAATCACCTGCTGGCTACGCCAGAACCACTCGGCAGACACTCTGGAATAACCTGCCGGGCATGCCGGAACCACCTCTTAGACATGCCAGAAGGACATGTCGGACACGCCGGAAACACCTACCGGACAGACCGGAACCACCTGCCAGACATCCCGGAACCACTTGCCGAGCACGCAGGAGCCGCCTGCTCGATAGGCCGGAACCACCTGCCAGACAGGCCAAAATCAACAGCTGGCTATGCTAGAACCACCTGGCGGACAGTCCAAAATCACCTGCCTGGCATGCAGGAACCACCTCTCAGACGTAACAGAACCACGTTCCGGACACGCTGGAACCACATCCTGGACAGACTGGAACCAACTGCCGAGCTCGCCGGAACCACCTGCTCAACTGGCAGGACAATCGTGCCGGACACGCCAAAAGGAAATGCCGGCTACACCAGAACCACTTAACCGACACTCCAGAATCACCTGCCTGGCATGCCAGAACCACCTCTCAGACGTGCCAGAAGCACGTGCCGGACATGCCGGAACGACCTATCGGACAGAACGGAACCACCTGCCAGACACGCCGGAACCACCTGCTGAACACGCCACAGCCACCTGCTCGACTTGAAGGATCCACCGGCCGGAAAGGCCAATATCAACTGCTGGCTATACCAGAACCACCTGGGGGACAGTCCGGAATCACCTGCCAGCCATGGCGGAACCACCTCACAGACGTACAAGAACCACGTGCCGGACAAGCTGGAAACACTTACTGGACAGACTGGAACCACCTGCCGGCCACGCCTGAACCACCTGCCGAGCATGATGGAACCACCTGCCGGACACGCCAAAATCACATGCGGGCTACACCAGAACCACTTGGAGAACTCTCCGGGATGACCTGCCGGGCATGCTGGAACCACCTCTCAGACGTACCAGAGGCACGTTGCGGACACCCCAGCACCACCTGCCGGACAGACCGCAACCACCTGCCGGACAGGCCGGAACCACCGGCTCGACCCGCCGGAACCACCGCCGGACATGCAAAATCACCTGCCGGCTACGCCAGAACCACTTGGCGAACACTGCGGAATCACCTGCCGGGCATGCCGGAACCACCTCTCAGACATGCCAGAACCACGTGCCAATGACCCCGGAAGCACCTGCCGAGCACGCCGGAACCACCTGCTCGACTCGCCAGAACCACCTGCCGGACACGCCAAAATCACCTGCCGGCTACGCCACAACCACTCGGCAGACACTCCGGTATCAGCTGCCGGGCATGCCGGAACCACCTCTCAGAGGTGCCGGAACCACATGCTGGAGAGACTGGAAGCAACTGCCGAACTCGCCGGAAACACCTGCTGGACATGCCGGAACCACCTGCCTGACAGTCCAAAATCATATGCCGGCTATGCCAAAACCACTTGGTGGACACTCCAGAATCACCTGGAGGGCATGCCGGAACCACGTCATGGACAGACTACAAACACCTGCCGGACACGCCAGAACCACCTTCTCGAGTCGCCAGAACCACCTGCCGGACATGCCAAAATCAGCTGCCGGCTACGCCACAACCAGTTGGTGAACACTTCGGAATCACCTGCCGCGCTTGCCGGAACCACCTGCCGGTCACGCCAAAATCACCTGCCGGCTACGCCAGAACCACTCGGCAGAGACTCCGGAACCACCTCCAGGACAGACCGGAATCACCTGCCGGACACGCTGGGACCATTTGCTTGATTCGATAGAACCACCTGCCGGACAAGCCAAAATCACCAGCCGGCTACTCCACAACCACTTGTCGGACACTCCAGAATCACCTGCCGGGCATGTTGGAACCACCTCTCAGAGGTGCCACAACAACATGCTGGAGACTGCGGAAGCACCTGCTGAGAAGGCCGGAAGTTCCTGATCCACTCCACAGAACCACCTGCTGGACACGCCAAAATCAACTGCCGGCTACGCCACAACCAGTTGGTGAACACTTCGGAATCAACTGCCGGGCTTGCTGGAAGCACCTGCCGGTCACGCCAATATCACCTGCCAGCTACGCCAGAACCGCTTGGCGGACACTCCGGAAACACCTGTCGGGCCTGCCAGAACCACATCTCAGACGTGCCAGAACCATGTGCCCGAGATGCCGGAACCACACCCCGAACAGACTGAAACCACCTGCCAGACCCGCCTGAACCACCTGCCGAGCACACTGGAACCACCTGCTCGACTCGCCGGAACCACCTACCTGACACGCAAAAACCACCGGCCGGATATGCCAGAACCACTTGGTGGTCACTCCGGAATCATCTGCCAGACATGCCAGAAGCAGCTCTCAGACACACCAGAACAACCTGCCGGAGACGCCAGAAGCACCTGCTGAGCATGCCTGAGCCACCTGCTCGACTCGCAAGAAACACCTGCCAGACGTGCCAAAATCACCTGCCTGCTACACCAGAAGCACTTGGCAGACAAGCCGGAATCACGTGAAGGGCATGCCGTCACAATCTCTCAGACGTGCCAGAACCTCATGCCGGACACTCCAGAACACCCTGCCGGACAGACCGGAACCACCTGCCGGACACGCCGGAACCACCGGCGCGACTCGCCGGAACCACCCCCGGACATGCAAAATCACCTGCCGGCTACGCCAGAAACACTTGGCGAACACACCGGAATCACCTGCCGGGCATGTCGGAAGCACCTCTCAGACATGTCAGAACCACGTGCCAAGGACACCGGAAGCACCTGCCGAGCACGCCGGAACCACCTGCTCGACTCGCCAGAACCACCTGCCGCACACGCCAAAATCACCTGCCAGGTATGCCAGAACCACTTTGTGGACACTCCGAAATCATCTGCCGGACATGCCAGAACCAGCACTCAGACACACCAGAACCACATGCCGGACACGCCGGAAGCACCTGCTGAGCATGCCTGAGCCACCTGCTCGACTCGCAAGAAACACCTGCCGGACACGCCAAAATCACCTGCCGAGTACGGCAGAACCACTTGGCGGACACTCCGGAATCACAGGTCGGGCATGCCGGAACCACCTCTCAGACTTGCCAGAACCATGTTCCGGACATGCCGGTACCACCTGCCGAGTATGCCGGAACCACCTGATCCACTCCCGAGGACCACCTGCTGGACATGCCAAAATCAGCTTCTGGCTACGCCAGAACCACTCGGCAGACACTCCGGAATAACCTGCCGGGCATGCCGGAACCACCTCTTAGACATGCCAGAATGATGTGTCGGACACGCCGGAAACACCTACCGGACAGACCGGAACCACCTGCCAGACATCCCGGACCACTTGCCGAGCACGCAGGAGCCGCCTGCTCGATAGGCCGGAACCACCTGCCAGACAGGCCAAAATCAACAGCTGGCTATGCTAGAACCACCTGGCGGACAGTCCAAAATCACCTGCCTGGCATGCAGGAACCACCTCTCAGACGTAACAGAACCACGTTCCGGACACGCTGGAACCACATCCTGGACAGACTGGAACCACCTGCCGAGCTCACCGGAACCACCTGCTCGACTGGCAGGACAATCGTGCCGGACACGCCAAAAGGAACTGCCGGCTACACCAGAACCACTTAACCGACACTCCAGAATCACCTGCCCGGCATGCCAGAACCACCTCTCAGACGTGCCAGAAGCATGTGCCGGACATGCCGGAACGACCTATGGGACAGACCAGAACCACCTGCCTGACATGCCGGAACCACCTGCCGAGCACGCCAGAGCCACCTGCTCCCCTTGCCGGAACCACCTGCCAGACAGGCCAAAATCAACAGCTGTCTGTGCGAGAACCACCTGGGGGACAGTCTGGAATCACCTGCCAGCCATGGCGGAACCACCTCTCAGACGTACCAGAACCACGTGCCGGACAATCTGGAAACACGTACTGGACAGACTGGAACCACCTGCCGGCCACGCCTGAACCACCTGCCGAGCACGACGGAACCACCTGCCGGACACGCCAAAATCACCTGCGGGCTACTCCACAACCACTCGGAGGACTCTCTGGGATGACCTGCCGGGCATGCTGGAACCACCTCTCAGACGCGCCAGAACCATGTGGCAGAGAGTCCGGAATCACCTGTTGGGCATGTGGAACCACCTCTGAGACGTACCAGAACCACCTGCCGGACAAGCCAAAATCACCTGCCGGCTACGCCAGAACCACTTGGCGGACACTCCGGAATCACCTGCCGGGCATGCCAGCACAACCTCTCAGAAGTGCCAGAAGCACGTGCCGGACAGGCCGGAACCATCTCCCGGACAGACTGGAACCACAGGAAACACTCGCCGGAACCACCTGCTTGACTCACCGGTCCCACCTGCAGGACACACCAAAATCACCTGCCCGCTACACCAGAACCACTTGGGGCACAAGCCGGAATCACGTGAAGGGCATGCCGGCACAACCTCACAGACGTGCCAGAACCTCCTGCCGGACACCTCAGAATCACCTGCCAGACAGACTGCAACCACCTGCCGGACACGCGGGAACCACCGGCTCGACCCGCCGGAACCACTGCCACACATGCAAAATCACCTGCCGGCTACACCAGAAGCACTTGGCAAACACTCCGGAAGCACCTGCCGGGCATGCCCGAACCACCTCTCAGACATGCCAGAACCACGTGCCAATGACACCAGAAGCACCTGCCGAGCATGCCGGAACCACCTGCTCGACTCGCCAGAACCACCTGCCAGTCATGCAAAAATCACCTGCCGGCTTCGCCACAACCAGTTGGTGAACACTTCTCCATCACCTGCCAGGCTTGCTGGAACCACCTGCCGGTCATGTCAAAATCACCTGCCAACTACGCCAGAACCACTTGTCGACACTGCGGAAACACCTGTCGGGCCGGCCAGAACTACATCTCAGACGTGCCAGAACCTTGTGCGTGTGATGCCGGAACCACACCCCGAACAGACGGAAACCACCTGCCAGACCCGCCTGAACCACCTGCCGAGCACGCCGGAGCCACCTGTTCGACTCACCGGAAGCACCTGCCAGACAGGCCAGTATCAAAAGCTGGCTATGCGAGAACCATCTGGCGGACAGTCCGGAATCACCTGCCGGGCATGCAGGAACCACCTCTCAGATGTAGCGGAACCACGAGCCGGACACGCTGGAACCACGTCCTGGACAGACTGGAACCACCTGCCGAGCACTCCGGAACCACCTGCTCGACTCGCACGACCCACGTGCTGGACACGCCAAAATGAACTTTCGGCTACACCAGAACCACTTACCCGACACTCCAGAATCACCTGCCTGGCATGCCAGAACCACCTCTCACACGTTCCAGAAGCACGTGCCGGACATGCCGGAACGATCTATCGGACAGAACGGAACCACCTGCCAGACACGCCGGAACCACCTGCTGATCACGCCACAGCCACCTGCCTGACTCGCCGGATCCACGGGCCAGACAGGCCAATATCAACTGCTGGCTATGCCAGAACCACCTGGGGGCCAGTCCAGAATCACCTGCCAGCCATGGCGGAACCACATCTTAGACGTACAAGAACCACGTGCCGGACAAGCTGGAAACACTTACTGGACAGACTGGAACCACCTGCCGGCCACGCCTGAACCACCTGCCGAGCACGATGGAACCACCTGCCGGACACGCCAAAATCACCTGCGGGGTACAACAGAACCACTTGGAGAACTCTCCGGGATGACCTGCCGGGCATGCTGGAACCACCTCTCAGACGTACCAGAAGCACGTGGCGGACACCCCAGCACCACCTGCCGGACAGACCGCAACCACCTGCCGGACAGGCCGGAACCACCGGCTCGACCCGCCGGAACCACCGCCGGACATGCAAAATCACCTGCCGGCTACGCCAGAACCACTTGGCGAACACTGGGGAATCACCTGCCGGGCATGCCGGAACCACCTCTCAGACATGCCAGAACCACGTGCCAATGACCCCGGAAGCACCTGCCGAGCACGCCGGAACCACCTGCTCGACTCGCCAGAACCACCTGCCGGACACGCCAAAATCACCTGGCGGCTACGCCACAACCACTCGGCAGACACTCCGGTATCAGCTGCCGGGCATGCCGGAACCACCTCTCAGAGGTGCCGGAACCACATGCCGGAGAGACTGGAAGCAACTGCCGAACTCGCCGGAAACACCTGCTGGACATGCCGGAACCACCTGCCTGACAGTCCAAAATCATATGCCGGCTATGCCAAAACCACTTGGTGGACACTCCAGAATCACCTGGAGGGCATGCCGGAACCACGTCATGGAGAGACTGCAAACACCTGCCGGACACTCCAGAACCACCTTCTCGACTCGCCAGAACCACCTGCCGGACACGCCAAAATCACCTGCCGGGTACGCCACAACCAGTTGGTGAACACTTCGGAATCACCTGCCGCGCTTGCCGGAACCACCTTCCGGTCACACCAAAATCACCTGCCGGCTACGCCAGAACCACTCGGCAGAGACTCCGGAACCACATCCAGGACAGACCGGAATCACCTGCCGGACACGCCGGAACCACCTGCTCGACTCGCCAGAACCACCTGCCGCACACGCCAAAATCACCAGCCGGCTACTCCACAACCACTTGTCGGACACTCCAGAATCACCTGCCGGGCATGTTGCAACCACCTCTCAGAGGTGCCACAACAACATGCTGGAGACTGCGGAAGCACCTGCTGAGAAGGCCGGAAGTTCCTGATCCACTCCAAAGAACCACCTGCTGGACACGCCAAAATCACCTGCCGGCTACGCCACAACCAGTTGGTGAACACTTTGGAATCAACTGCCGGGCTTGCTGGAAGCACCTGCCGGTCACGCCAATATCACCTGCCAGCTACGCCAGAACCGCTTGGCGGACACTCCGGAAACACCTGTCGGGCCTGCCAGAACCACATCTCAGACGTGCCAGAACCATGTGCCCTAGATGCCGGAACCACACCCCGAACAGACTGAAACCACCTGCCAGACCCGCCTGAACCACCTGCCGAGCACACTGGAACCACCTGCTCGACTCGCCGGAACCACCTACCTGACACGCAAAAACCACCGGCCGGGTATGCCAGAACCACTTGGTGGTCACTCCGGAATCATCTGCCAGACACGCCAGAAGCAGCTCTCAGACACACCAGAACAACCTGCCGGAGACGCCAGAAGCACCTGCTGAGCATGCCTGAGCCACCTGCTCGACTCGCAAGAAACACCTGCCAGACGTGCCAAAATCACGTGCCTGCTACACCAGAAGCACTTGGCAGACAAGCCGGAATCACGTGAAGGGCATGCCGTCACAATCTCTCAGACGTGCCAGAACCTCGTGCCGGACACCCCAGAACACCCTGCCAGACAGACCGGAACCACCTGCCGGACACGCCGGAACCACCGGCGCGACTCAACGGAACCACTCCTGGACATGCAAAATCACCTGCCGGCTACGCCAGAAACACTTGGCGGACACACCGGAATCACCTGCCGGGCATGTCGGAAGCACCTCTCAGACATGTCAGAACCACGTGCCAAGGACACCGGAAGCACCTGCCGAGCACGCCGGAACCACCTGCTCGACTCGCCAGAACCACCTGCCGCACACGCAAAAATCATCTGCCAGGTATGCCAGAACCACTTTGTGGACACTCCGAAATCATCTGCCGGACATGCCAGAAACAGCTCTCAGACACACCAGAACCACATGCCGGACACGCCGGAAGCACCTGCTGAGCATGCCTGAGCCACCTGCTCGACTCGCAAGAAACACCTGCCGGACACGCCAAAATCACCTGCCGAGTACGCCAGAACCACTTGGCGGACACTCCGGAATCACCTGCCGGGCATGCCAGCACAACCTCTCAGAAGTGCCAGAAGCACGTGCCGGACAGGCCGGAACCATCTCCCGGACAGACTGGAACCACAGGAAACACTCGCCGGAACCACCTGCTTGACTCACCGGTCCCACCTGCAGGACACACCAAAATCACCTGCCCGCTACACCAGAACCACTTGGGGCACAAGCCGGAATCACGTGAAGGGCATGCCGGCACAACCTCACAGACGTTCCAGAACCTCCTGCCGGACACCTCAGAACCACCTGCCAGACAGACTGCAACCACCTGCCGGACAGGCGGGAACCACCGGCTCGACCCGCCGGAACCACTGCCACACATGCAAAATCACCTGCCGGCTACACCAGAACCACTTGGCAAACACTCCGGAATCACCTGCCGGGCACGCCGGAACCACCTCTCAGATGCAACGGAACCACGAGCCGGACACGCTGGAACCATGTCCTGGACAGACTGGAACCACCTGCCGAGCACTCCACAACCACCTGCTCGACTCGCACGACCCACGTGCTGGACACGCCAAAATGAACTTTCGGCTACACCAGAACCACTTACCCGACACTCCAGAATCACCTGCCTGGCATGCCAGAACCACCTCTCACACGTTCCAGAAGCACGTGCCGGACATGCCGGAACGACCTATTGGACAGAACGGAACCACCTGCCAGACACGCCGGAACCACCTGCTGAACACGCCACAGCCACCTGCTCGACTCGCCGGATCCACCGTCCGGACAGGCCAATATCAACTGCTGGCTATGCCAGAACCACCTGGGGGACAGTCCGGAATCACCTGCCAGCCATGGCGAAACCACCTCTCAGACGTACAAGAACCACGTGCCGGACAAGCTGGAAACACGCACTGGACAGACTGGAACCACCTGCCGGCCACGCCTGAACCACCTGCCGAGCACGATGGAACCACCTGCCGGACACGCCAAAATCAGCTGCGGGGTACACCAGAACCACTTGGAGAACTCTCTGGGATGACCTGCCGGGCATGCTGGAACCACCTCTCAGACGTACCAGAAGCACGTGGCGGACACCCCAGCACCACCTGCCGGACAGACCGCAACCACCTGCCGGACACTCCGGAACCACCGGCTCGACCCGCCGGAACCACCGCCGGACATGCAAAATCACCTGCCGGCTACGCCAGAACCACTTGGCGAACACTGGGGAATCACCTGCCGGGCATGCCGGAACCACCTCTCAGACATGCCAGAACCACGTGCCAATGACCCCGGAAGCACCTGCCGAGCACGCCGGAACCACCTGCTCGACTCGCCAGAACCACCTGCCGGACACGCCAAAATCACCTGGCGGCTACGCCACAACCACTCGGCAGACACTCCGGTATCAACTGCCGGGCATGCCGGAACCACCTCTCAGAGGTGCCGGAACCACATGCCGGAGAGACTGGAAGCCACTGCCGAACTCGCCGGAAACACCTGCTGGACATGCCGGAACCACCTGCCTGACAGTCCAAAATCATATGCCGGCTATGCCAAAACCACTTGGTGGACACTCCAGAATCACCTGGAGGGCATGCCGGAACCACGTCATGGAGAGACTGCAAACACCTGCCGGACACTCCAGAACCACCTTCTCGACTCGCCAGAACCACCTGCCGGACACGCCAAAATCACCTGCCGGGTACGCCACAACCAGTTGGTGAACACTTCGGAATCACCTGCCGCGCTTGCCGGAACCACCTGCCGGTCACGCCAAAATCACCTGCCGGCTACGCCAGAATCACTCGGCAGAGACTCCGGAACCACCTCCAGGACAGACCGGAATCACCTGCCGGACACGCCGGAACCACCTGCTCGACTCGCCAGAACCACCTGCCGCACACGCCAAAATCACCAGCCGGCTACTCCACAACCACTTGTCGGACACTCCAGAATCACCTGCCGGGCATGTTGCAACCACCTCTCAGAGGTGCCACAACAACATGCTGGAGACTGCGGAAGCACCTGCTGAGAAGGCCGGAAGTTCCTGATCCACTCCACAGAACCGCCTGCTGGACACGCCAAAATCACCTGCCGGCTACGCCACAACCAGTTGGTGAACACTTCGGAATCAACTGCCGGGCTTGCTGGAAGCACCTGCCGGTCACGCCAATATCACCTGCCAGCTACGCCAGAACCGCTTGGCGGACACTCCGGAAACACCTGTCGGGCCTGCCAGAACCACATCTCAGACGTGCCAGAACCATGTGCCCGAGATGCCGGAACCACACCCCGAACAGACTGAAACCACCTGCCAGACCCGCCTGAACCACCTGCCGAGCACACTGGAACCACCTGCTCGACTCGCCGGAACTACCTACCTGACACGCAAAAACCACCGGCCGGGTATGCCAGAACCACTTGGTGGTCACTCCGGAATCATCTGCCAGACACGCCAGAAGCAGCTCTCAGACACACCAGAACAACCTGCCGCAGACGCCAGAAGCACCTGCTGAGCATGCCTGAGCCACCTGCTCGACTCGCAAGAAACACCTGCCAGACGTGCCAAAATCACCTGCCTGCTACACCAGAAGCACTTGGCAGATAAGCCGGAATCACGTGAAGGGCATGCCGTCATAATCTCTCAGACGTGCCAGAACCTCGTGCCGGACACCCCAGAACACCCTGCCGGACAGACCGGAACCACCTGCCGGACACGCCGGAACCACCGGCGCGACTCTCCGGAACCATCCCCGGACATGCAAAATCACCAGCCGGCTACGCCAGAAACACTTGGCGAACACACCGGAATCACCTGCCGGGCATGTCGGAAGCACCTCTCAGACATGTCAGAACCACGTGCCAAGGACACCGGAAGCACCTGCCGAGCACGCCGGAACCACCTGCTCGACTCGCCAGAACCACCTGCCGCACACGCAAAAATCACCTGCCAGGTATGCCAGAACCACTTTGTGGACACTCCGAAATCATCTGCCGGACATGCCAGAAACAGCTCTCAGACACACCAGAACCACATGCCGGACACGCCGGAAGCACCTGCTGAGCATGCCTGAGCCACCTGCTCGACTCGCAAGAAACACCTGCCGGACACGCCAAAATCACCTGCCGAGTACGCCAGAACCACTTGGCGGACACTCCGGAATCACTTGCCGGGCATGCCAGCACAACCTCTCAGAAGTGCCAGAAGCACGTGCCGGACAGGCCGGAACCATCTCCCGGACAGACTGGAACCACAGGAAACACTCGCCGGAACCACCTGCTTGACTCACCGGTCCCACCTGCAGGACACACCAAAATCACCTGCCCGCTACACCAGAACCAATTGGGGCACAAGCCGGAATCACGTGAAGGGCATGCCGGCACAACCTCACAGACGTTCCAGAACCTCCTGCCGGACACCTCAGAACCACATGCCAGACAGACTGCAACCACCTGCCGGACACGCGGGAACCACCGGCTCGACCCGCAGGAACCACTGCCACACATGCAAAATCACCTGCCGGCTACACCAGAAGCACTTGGCAAACACTCCGGAAGCACCTGCCGGGCATGCCCGAACCACCTCTCAGACATGCCAGAACCACGTGCCAATGACACCAGAAGCACCTGCCGAGCATGCCGGAACCACCTGCTCGACTCGCCAGAACCACCTGCCAGTCATGCAAAAATCACCTGCCGGCTTCGCCACAACCAGTTGGTGAACACTTCTCCATCACCTGCCAGGCTTGCTGGAACCACCTGCCGGTCATGTCAAAATCACCTGCCAACTACGCCAGAACCACTTGTCGACACTGCGGAAACACCTGTCGGGCCGGCCAGAACTACATCTCAGACGTGCCAGAACCTTGTGCGTGTGATGCCGGAACCACACCCCGAACAGACGGAAACCACCTGCCAGACCCGCCTGAACCACCTGCCGAGCACGCCGGAGCCACCTGTTCGACTCACCGGAAGCACCTGCCAGACAGGCCAGTATCAAAAGCTGGCTATGCGAGAACCATCTGGCGGACAGTCCGGAATCACCTGCCGGGCATGCAGGAACCACCTCTCAGATGTAGCGGAACCACGAGCCGGACACGCTGGAACCACGTCCTGGACAGACTGGAACCACCTGCCGAGCACTCCGGAACCACCTGCTCGACTCGCACGACCCACGTGCTGGACACGCCAAAATGAACTTTCGGCTACACCAGAACCACTTACCCGACACTCCAGAATCACCTGCCTGGCATGCCAGAACCACCTCTCACACGTTCCAGAAGCACGTGCCGGACATGCCGGAACGATCTATCGGACAGAACGGAACCACCTGCCAGACACGCCGGAACCACCTGCTGATCACGCCACAGCCACCTGCCTGACTCGCCGGATCCACGGGCCAGACAGGCCAATATCAACTGCTGGCTATGCCAGAACCACCTGGGGGCCAGTCCAGAATCACCTGCCAGCCATGGCGGAACCACATCTTAGACGTACAAGAACCACGTGCCGGACAAGCTGGAAACACTTACTGGACAGACTGGAACCACCTGCCGGCCACGCCTGAACCACCTGCCGAGCACGATGGAACCACCTGCCGGACACGCCAAAATCACCTGCGGGGTACACCAGAACCACTTGGAGAACTCTCCGGGATGACCTGCCGGGCATGCTGGAACCACCTCTCAGACGTACCAGAAGCACGTGGCGGACACCCCAGCACCACCTGCCGGACAGACCGCAACCACCTGCCGGACACGCCGGAACCACCGGCTCGACCCGCCGGAACCACCGCCGGACATGCAAAATCACCTGCCGGCTACGCCAGAACCACTTGGCGAACACTGGGGAATCACCTGCCGGGCATGCCGGAACCACCTCTCAGACATGCCAGAACCACGTGCCAATGACCCCGGAAGCACCTGCCGAGCACGCCGGAACCACCTGCTCGACTCGCCAGAACCACCTGCCGGACACGCCAAAATCACCTGGCGGCTACGCCACAACCACTCGGCAGACACTCCGGTATCAGCTGCCGGGCATGCCGGAACCACCTCTCAGAGGTGCCGGAACCACATGCCGGAGAGACTGGAAGCAACTGCCGAACTCGCCGGAAACACCTGCTGGACATGCCGGAACCACCTGCCTGACAGTCCAAAATCATATGCCGGCTATGCCAAAACCACTTGGTGGACACTCCAGAATCACCTGGAGGGCATGCCGGAACCACGTCATGGACAGACTGCAAACACCTGCCGGACACTCCAGAACCACCTTCTCGACTCGCCAGAACCACCTGCCGGACACGCCAAAATCACCTGCCGGGTACGCCACAACCAGTTGGTGAACACTTCGGAATCACCTGCCGCGCTTGCCGGAACCACCTTCCGGTCACACCAAAATCACCTGCCGGCTACGCCAGAACCACTCGGCAGAGACTCCGGAACCACATCCAGGACAGACCGGAATCACCTGCCGGACACGCCGGAACCACCTGCTCGACTCGCCAGAACCACCTGCCGCACACGCCAAAATCACCAGCCGGCTACTCCACAACCACTTGTCGGACACTCCAGAATCACCTGCCGGGCATGTTGCAACCACCTCTCAGAGGTGCCACAACAACATGCTGGAGACTGCGGAAGCACCTGCTGAGAAGGCCGGAAGTTCCTGATCCACTCCAAAGAACCACCTGCTGGACACGCCAAAATCACCTGCCGGCTACGCCACAACCAGTTGGTGAACACTTTGGAATCAACTGCCGGGCTTGCTGGAAGCACCTGCCGGTCACGCCAATATCACCTGCCAGCTACGCCAGAACCGCTTGGCGGACACTCCGGAAACACCTGTCGGGCCTGCCAGAACCACATCTCAGACGTGCCAGAACCATGTGCCCTAGATGCCGGAACCACACCCCGAACAGACTGAAACCACCTGCCAGACCCGCCTGAACCACCTGCCGAGCACACTGGAACCACCTGCTCGACTCGCCGGAACCACCTACCTGACACGCAAAAACCACCGGCCGGGTATGCCAGAACCACTTGGTGGTCACTCCGGAATCATCTGCCAGACACGCCAGAAGCAGCTCTCAGACACACCAGAACAACCTGCCGGAGACGCCAGAAGCACCTGCTGAGCATGCCTGAGCCACCTGCTCGACTCGCAAGAAACACCTGCCAGACGTGCCAAAATCACGTGCCTGCTACACCAGAAGCACTTGGCAGACAAGCCGGAATCACGTGAAGGGCATGCCGTCACAATCTCTCAGACGTGCCAGAACCTCGTGCCGGACACCCCAGAACACCCTGCCAGACAGACCGGAACCACCTGCCGGACACGCCGGAACCACCGGCGCGACTCAACGGAACCACTCCTGGACATTCAAAATCACCTGCCGGCTACGCCAGAAACACTTGGCGGACACACCGGAATCACCTGCCGGGCATGTCGGAAGCACCTCTCAGACATGTCAGAACCACGTGCCAAGGACACCGGAAGCACCTGCCGAGCACGCCGGAACCACCTGCTCGACTCGCCAGAACCACCTGCCGCACACGCAAAAATCATCTGCCAGGTATGCCAGAACCACTTTGTGGACACTCCGAAATCATCTGCCGGACATGCCAGAACCAGCTCTCAGACACACCAGAACCACATGCCGGACACGCCGGAAGCACCTGCTGAGCATGCCTGAGCCACCTGCTCGACTCGCAAGAAACACCTGCCGGACACGCCAAAATCACCTGCCGAGTACGCCAGAACCACTTGGCGGACACTCCGGAATCACCTGCCGGGCATGCCAGCACAACCTCTCAGAAGTGCCAGAAGCACGTGCCGGACAGGCCGGAACCATCTCCCGGACAGACTGGAACCACAGGAAACACTCGCCGGAACCACCTGCTTGACTCACCGGTCCCACCTGCAGGACACACCAAAATCACCTGCCCGCTACACCAGAACCACTTGGGGCACAAGCCGGAATCACGTGAAGGGCATGCCGGCACAACCTCACAGACGTTCCAGAACCTCCTGCCGGACACCTCAGAACCACCTGCCAGACAGACTGCAACCACCTGCCGGACAGGCGGGAACCACCGGCTCGACCCGCCGGAACCACTGCCACACATGCAAAATCACCTGCCGGCTACACCAGAAGCACTTGGCAAACACTCCGGAATCACCTGCCGGGCACGCCGGAACCACCTCTCAGATGCAACGGAACCACGAGCCGGACACGCTGGAACCATGTCCTGGACAGACCGGAACCACCTGCCGGACAGACCGGAACCACCTGCCGGACACGCCGGAACCACCGGCGCGACTCGCCGGAACCACCCCCGGACATGCAAAAACACCTGCCGGCTACGCCAGAACCACTTGGCGAACACTCCGGAATCACCTGCCGGGCATGCCGGAACCACCTCTCAGACATGCCAGAACCACGTGCCAATGACCCCGGAAGCACCTGCAGAGCACGCGGAACCACCTGCTCGACTCGCCAGAACCACCTTCCGGACACGCCAAAATCACCTGCCGGGTATGCCACAACCACTCGGCAGGCACTCCGGTATCAGCTGCCGGGCATGCCGGAACCACCTCTCAGAGGTGCCAGAACCACATGCCGGAGAGACTGGAAGCAAGTGCCGAGCTCGCTGGAAACACCTGCTGGACATGCCGGAACCACCTGCCTGACAGTCCAAAATCATATGCCGGCTATGCCAAAACCACTTGGTGGACACTCCAGAATCACCTGGAGGGCATGCCGGAACCACGTCATGGACAGACTGCAAACACCTGCCGGAAACGCCAGAACCACCTTCTCGACTCGCCAGAACCACCTGCCGGACACGCCAAAATCACCTGCCGGCTACGCCACAACCAGTTGGTGAACAATTCGGAATCACCTGCCGCGCTTGCCGGAACCACCTGCCGGTCACGCCAAAATCACCTGCCGGCTACGCCAGAACCACTCGGCAGAGACTCCGGAACCACCTCCAGCACAGACCGGAATCACCTGCCGGACACGCCGGGACCACCTGCTCGACTCGCCAGAACCACCTGCCGGACACGCCAAAATCACCTGCCGGCTACGCCAGAACCACTCTGCAGAGACTCCGGAACCACCTCCAGGACAGCCCGGAAACACCTGCCGGACACGCCGGGACCACCTGCTTGACTCGCCAGAACCACCTGCCGGACACGCCAAAATCACCAGCCGGCTACTCCACAACCACTTGTCGGACACTCCAGAATCACCTGCCGGGCATGTTGGAAGCACCTCTCAGAGGTGCCTCAACAACATGCTGGAGACTGCGGAAGTACCTGCTGAGAAGGCCGGAAGTTCCTGATCCACTCCACAGAACCACCTGCTGGACACGCCAAAATCACCTGCCGGCTACGCCACAACCAGTTGGTGAACACTTCGGAATCAACTGCCGGGCTTGCTGGAAGCACCTGCCGGTCACGCCAATATCACCTGCCAGCTACGCCAGAACCGCTTGGCGGACACTCCGGAAACACCTGTCGGGCCTGCCAGAACCACATCTCAGACGTGCCAGAACCATGTGCCCGAGATGCCGGAACCACACCCCGAACAGACTGAAACCACCTGCCAGACCCGCCTGAACCACCTGCCGAGCACACTGGAACCACCTGCTCGACTCGCCGGCACCACCTACCTGACACGCAAAAACCACAGGCCGGGTATGCCAGAACCACTTGGTGGTCACTCCGGAATCATCTGCCAGACATGCCAGAAGCAGCTCTCAGACACACCAGAACAACCTGCCGGAGACGCCAGAAGCACCTGCTGAGCATGCCTGAGCCACCTGCTCGACTCGCAAGAAACACCTGCCAGACGCGCCAAAATCACCTGCCTGCTACACCAGAAGCACTTGGCAGACAAGCCGGAATCACGTGAAGGGCATGCAGTCACAATCTCTCAGACGTGCCAGAACCTCGTGCCGGACACCCCAGAACACCCTGCCGGACAGACTGGAACCACCTGCCGGACACGCCGGAACCACCGGCGCGACTCGCCGGAACCACCCCCGGACATGCAAAAACACCTGCCGGCTACGCCAGACACACTTGGCGAACACACCGGAATCACCTGCCGGGCATGTCGGAACCACCTCTCAGACATGCCAGAACCACGTGCCAATGACACCAGAAGCACCTGCCGAGCACGCCGGAACCACCTGCTCGACTCTCCAGAACCACCTGACAGTCATGCAAAAATCACCTGCCGGCTTCGCCACAACCAGTTGGTGAACACTTCCCCATCACCTGCCGGGCTTGCTGGAACCAGCTGCCGGTCATGTCAAAATCACCTGCCAACTACGCCAGAACCACTTGTCGACACTGCGGAAACACCTGTCGGGCCGGCCAGAACTACATCTCAGACGTGCCAGAACCTTGTGCGTGTGATGCCGGAACCACACCCCGAACAGACGGAGACCACCTGCCAGACCCGCCTGAACCACCTGCCGAGGACGCCGGAGCCACCTGTTCGACTCACCGGAAGCACTTGCCAGACAGGCCAAAATCAACAGCTGGGTATGCGAGAACCACCTGGCGGACAGTCCGGAATCACCTGCCGGGCATGCAGGAACCACCTCTCAGATGTAACGGAACCACGAGCCGGACACGCTGGAACCACGTCCTGGGCAGTCTGGAACCACCTACCAAGCACTCTGGAACCACCTACTCGACTCCCCGGAACCACCTACCTGACACGCAAAAACCACCGGCCGGGTATGCCAGAACCACATTCTGGACACTCAGAAATCATCTGCCGGACATGCCAGAACCAGCTCTCAGACACCCCAGAACCACATGCCGGACACGCCGGAAGCACCTGCTGAGCATGCCTGAGCCACCTGCTCGACTCGCAAGAAACACCTGCCGGACACGCCAAAATCACCTGCCGAGTACGCCAGAACCACTTGGCGGACACTCCGGAATCACAGGTCGGGCATGCCGGAACCACCTCTCAGACTTGCCAGAACCATGTTCCGGACACGCCGGTACCACCTGCCGAGTATGCCGGAACCACCTGATCCACTCCCGAGGACCACCTGCTGGACGCGCCAGAATCACCTGCTGGCTACGCCAGAACCACTCGGCAGACACTCCGGAATAACCTGCCGGGCATGCCGGAACCACCTCTTAGACATGCCAGAAGGACGTGTCGGACACGCCGGAAACACCTACCGGACAGACCGGAACCACCTGCCAGACATCCCGGAACCACCTGCCGAGCACGCCGGAGCCGCCTGCTCGATAGTCTGGAACCACCTGCCAGACAGGCCATAATCAACAGCTGGCTATGCGAGAACCATCTGGCGGACAGTCTGGAATCACCTGCCGGGCATGCAGGAACCACCTTTCCGATGTAACGGAACCACGAGCCGGACACGTTGGAACCACGTCCTGGGCAGTCTGGAACCACCTACCGAGCACTCTGGAACCACCTGCTCGACTCGCACGACCCACGTGCTGGACACGCCAAAATGAACTTTCGGCTACACCAGAACCACTTACCCGACACTCCAGAATCACCTGCCTGGCATGCCAGAACCACCTCTCACACGTTCCAGAAGCACGTGCCGGACATGCAGGAACGACCTATCGGACAGAACGGAACCACCTGCCAGACACGCCGGAACCACCTGCTGAACACGCCACAGCCACCTGCTCGACTCGCCGGATCCACCGGCCGGACTGGCCAATATCAACTGCTGGCTATGCCAGAACCACCTGAGGGACAGTCCGGAATCACCTGCCAGCCATGGCGGAACCACCTCTCAGACGTACAAGAACCACGTGCCGGACAAGCTGGAAACACTTACTGGACAGACTGGAGCCACCTGCCAGCCATGCCTGAACCACCTGCCGAGCACGACGGAACCACCTGCCGGACACGCCAAAATCACCTGCGGGCTACACCAGAACCACTTGGAGAACTCTCCGGGATGACCTGCCGGGCATGCTGGAACCACCTCTCAGATGTACCAGAAGCACGTGGCGGACACCCCAGCACCACCTGCGGGACAGACCGCAACCACCTGCCGGACAGGCCGGAACCACCGGCTCGACCCGCCGGAACCACTGCCGGACATGCAAAATCACCTGCCGGCTACGCCAGAACCACTTGGCGAACACTCCGGAATCACCTGCCGGGCATGCCGGAACCACCTCTCAGACATGCCAGAACCACGTGCCAATGACCCCGGAAGCACCTGCCGAGCACGCCGGAACCACCTGCTCGACTCGCCAGAACCACCTGCCGGACACGCCAAAATCACCTGCCGGCTACGCCACAACCACTCGGCAGGCACTCCGGTATCAGCTGCCGGGCATGCCGGAACCACCTCTCAGAGGTGCCAGAACCACATGCCGGAGAGACTGGAAGCAACTGCCGAGCTCGCCGGAAACACCTGCTGGACATGCCGGAACCACCTGCCTGACAGTCCAAAATCATATGCCGGCTATGCCAAAACCACTTGGTGGACACTCCAGGATCACCTGGAGGGCATGCCGGAACCACGTCATGGACAGACTGCAAACACCTGCCGGACACGCCAGAACCACCTTCTCGACTCGCCAGAACCAGCTGCCGGACACGCCAAAATCACCTGCCGGCTACGCCACAACCAGTTGGTGAACACTTCGGAATCACCTGCCGCGCTTGCCGGAACCACCTGCCGGTCACGCCAAAAATCACCTGCCGGCTACGCCAGAACCACTCGGCAGAGACTCCGGAACCACCTCCAGGACTGACCGGAATCAACTGCCGGACACGCCGGGACCACCTGCTTGACTCGCCAGAACCACCTGCCGGACACGCCAAAATCACCAGCCGGCTACTCCACAACCACTTGTCGGACACTCCAGAATCACCTGCCGGGCATGTTGGAACCACCTCTCAGAGGTGCCACAACAACATGCTGGAGACTGCGGAAGCACCTGCTGAGAAGGCCGGAAGTTCCTGATCCACTCCACAGAACCGCCTGCTGGACACGCCACAACCAGTTGGTGAACACTTCGGAATCAACTGCCGGGCTTGCTGGAAGCACCTGCCGGTCACGCCAATATCAACTGCCAGCTACGCCAGAACCGCTTTGCGGACACTCCGGAAACACCTGTCGAACCTGCCAGAACCACATCTCAGACGTGCCAGAACCATGTGCCCGAGATGCCGGAACCACACCCCGAACAGACTGAAACCACCTGCCAGACCCGCCTGAACCACCTGCCGAGCACACTGGAACCACCTGCTCGACTCGCCGGAACCACCTACCTGACACGCAAAAACCACCGGCCGGGTATGCCAGAACCACTTGGTGGTCACTCCGGAATCATCTGCCAGACATGCCAGAAGCAGCTCTCAGACACACCAGAACAACCTGCCGGAGACGCCAGAAGCACCTGCTGAGCATGCCTGAGCCACGTGCTCGACTCGCAAGAAACACCTGCCACACACGCCAAAATCACCTGCCTGCTACACCAGAAGCACTTGGCAGACAAGCCGGAATCACGTGAAGGGCATGCCGTCACAATCTCTCAGACGTGCCAGAACCTCGTGCCGGACACCCCAGAACACCCTGCCGGACAGACCGGAACCACCTGCCGGACAGGCCGGAACCACAGGCGCGACTCGCCGGAGCCACCACCGGACATGCAAAAACACCTGCCGGCTACGCCAGAAACACTTGGCGAACACACCGGAATCACCTGCCGGGCATGTCGGAAGCACCTCTCAGACATGTCAGAACCACGTGCCAAGGACACCGGAAGCACCTGCCGAGCACGCCGGAACCACCTGCTCGACTCGCCAGAACCACCTGCCGCACACGCCAAAATCACCTGCCAGGTATGCCAGAACCACTTTGTGGACACTCCGAAATCATCTGCCGGACATGCCAGAACCAGCTCTCAGACACACCAGAACCACATGCCGGACACGCCGGAAGCACCTGCTGAGCATGCCTGAGCCACCTGCTCGACTCGCAAGAAACACCTGCCGGACACGCCAAAATCACCTGCCGAGTACGCCAGAACCACTTGGCGGACACTCCGGAATCACAGGTCGGGCATGCCGGAACCACCTCTCAGACTTGCCAGAACCATGTTCCGGACACGCCGGTACCACCTGCCGAGTATGCCGGAACCACCTGATCCACTCCCGAGGACCACCTGCTGGACACGCCAAAATCACCTGCTGGCTACGCCAGAACCACTCGGCAGACACTCCGGAATAACCTGCCGGGCATGCCGGAACCACCTCTTAGACATGCCAGAAGGACGTGTCGGACACGCCAGAAACACCTACCGGACAGACCGGAACCACCTGCCAGACATCCCGGAACCACTTGCCGAGCACGCCGGAGCCGCCTGCTCGATAGGCCTGAACCACCTGCCAGACAGGCCAAAATCAACAGCTGGCTATGCTAGAACCACCAGGCGGACAGTCCAAAATCACCTGCCTGGCATGCAGGAACCACCTCTCAGACGTAACAGAACCACGTTCCGGACACGCTGGAACCACATCCTGGACAGACTGGAACCACTTGCCGAGCTCACTGGAACCACCTGCTCGAATGGCAGGACAATCGTGCCGGACACGCCAAAAGGAACTGCCGGCTACACCAGAACCACTTAACCGACACTCCAGAATCACCTGCCTGGCATGCCAGAACCACCTCTCAGACGTGCCAGAAGCACGTGCCGGACATGCCGGAACGACCTACGGGACAGACCGGAACCACCTGCCTGACATGCCGGAACCACCTGCCGAGCACGCCAGAGCCACCTGCTCCCCTTGCCGGAACCACCTGCCAGACAGGCCAAAATCAACAGCTGGCTGTGCGAGAACCACTTGGGGGACAGTCCGGAATCACCTGCCAGCCATGGCGGAACCACCTCTCAGACGTACCAGAACCACGTGCCGGACAATCCGGAAACACGTACTGGACAGACTGGAACCACCTGACGGCCACGCCTGAACCACCTGCCGAGCACGACGGAACCACCTGCCGGACACGCCAAAATCACCTGCCGGCTACGCCAGAACCACTCGGCAGAGACTCCGGAACCACCTCCAGGACAGACTGGAATCACCTGCCGGACACGCCGGGACCACCTGCTTGACTCGCCAAAACCACCTGCCGGACACGCCAAAATCACCAGCCGGCTACTCCACAACAACTTGTCGGACACTCCAGAATCACCTACCGGGCATGTTGGAACCACCTCTCAGAGGTGCCACAACAACATGCTGGAGACTGCGGAAGCACCTGCTGAGAAGGCCGGAAGTTCCTGATCCACTCCACAGAACCACTTGCTGGACACGCCAAAATCACCTGCCGGCTACGCCACAACCAGTTGGTGAACACTTCGGAATCAACTGCCGGGCTTGCTGGAAGCACCTGCCGGTCACGCCAATATCACCTGCCAGCTACGCCAGAACCGCTTGGCGGACACTCCGGAAACACCTGTCGGGCCTGCCAGAACCACATCTCAGACGTGCCAGAACCATGTGCCCGAGATGCCGGAACCACACCCCGAACAGACTGAAACCACCTGCCAGACCCGCCTGAACCACCTGCCGAGCACGACGGAACCACCTGCCGGACACGCCAAAATCACCTGCGGGCTACTCCACAACCACTTGGAGGACTCTCCGGGATGACCTGCCATGCATGCTGGAACCACCTCTCAGACGCGCCAGAAGCATGTGGCAGAGAGTCCAGAATCACCTGTTGGGCATGTGGAACCACCTCTGAGACGTACCAGAACCACCTGCCGGACACGCCAAAATCACCTGCCGGCTACGCCAGAACCACTTGGCGGACACTCCGGAATCACCTGCCGGGCATGCCAGCACAACCTCTCAGAAGTGCCAGAAGCACGTGCCGGACAGGCCGGAACCATATCCCGGACAGACTGGAACCACAAGAAACACTCGCCGGAACCACCTGCTTGACTCACCGGTACCACCTGCAGGACACACCAAAATCACCTGCCCGCTACACCAGAACCACTTCGGGGACAAGCCGGAATCACGTGAAGGGCATGCCGGCACAACCTCACAGAAGTGCCAGAACCTCCTGCCGGACACCTCAGAACCACCTGCCAGACAGACTGCAACCACCTGCCGGACACGCGGGAACCACCGGCTCGACCCGCTGGAACCACTGCCAGATATGCAAAATCACCTGCCGGCTACACCAGAAACACTTGGCAAACACTCCGGAATCACCTGCCGGGCTTGGCGGAACCACCTCTCAGACATGCCAGAACCACGTGCCAATGACACCAGAAGCACCTGCCAAGCATGCCGGAACCACCTGCTCGACTCGCCAGAACCACCTGCTGCACACGCCAAAATCACCTGCCAGGTATGCCAGAACCACTTTGTGGACACTCCGAAATCATCTGCCGGACATGCCAGAACCAGCTCTCAGACACACCAGAACCACATGCCGGACACGCCGGAAGCAACTGCTGAGCATGCCTGAGCCACCTGCTCGACTCGCAAGAAACACCTGCCGGACACGCCAAAATCACCTGCCGAGTACGCCAGAACCACTTGCCGGACACTCCGGAATCACAGGTCGGGCATGCCGGAACCACCTCTCAGACTTGCCAGAACCATGTTCCGGACCCGCCGGTACAACCTGCCGAGTATGCCGGAACCAAATGATCCACTCCCGAGGACCACCTGCTGGACACGCCAAAATCACCTGCTGGCTACGCCAGAACCACTCGGCAGACACTCCGGAATAACCTACCGGGCATGCCGGAACCACCTCTTAGACATGCCAGAAGGACGTGTCGGACACGCCAGAGACACCTACCGGACAGACCGGAACCACCTGCCAGACATCCCGGAACCACTTGCCGAGCACGCCGGAGACGCCTGCTCGATAGGCCGGAACCACCTGACAGACAGGCCAAAATCAACAGCTGCCTATGCTAGAACCACCTGGCGGACAGTGCAAAATCACCTGTCTGGCATGCAGGAACCACCTCTCAGATGTAACGGAACCACGAGCCGCACACGCTGGAACCACGTCCTGGACAGACTGGAACCACCTGCCGAGCACTCCGGAACCACCTGCTCGACTCGCACGACCCACGTGCTGGACACGCCAAAATGAACTTTCGGCTACACCAGAACCACTTACCCGACACTCCAGAATCACCTGCCTGGCATGCCAGAACCACCTCTCACACGTTCCAGAAGCACGTGCCGGACATGCCGGAACGACCTATCGGACAGAACGGAACCACCTGCCAGACACGTCGGAACCACCTGCTGAACACGCCACAGCCACCTGCTCGACTCGCCGGATACACCGGCTGGACAGGCCAATATCAACTGCTGGCTAAGCCAGAACCACGTGGCGGACAGTCCGGAATCACCGGCCAGACATGTCGGAACCACCTCTCAGACGTACAAGAACCACGTGCCGCACAAGCTGGAAACACTTACTGGACAGACTGGAACCACCTGCCGGCCACGCCTGAACCACCTGCCGAGCACGATGGAACCACATGCCGGACACGCCAAAATCACCTGCGGGGTACACCAGAACCACTTGGAGAACTCTCCGGGATGACCTGCCGGGCATGCTGGAACCACCTCTCAGACGTACCAGAAGCACGTGGCGGACACCCCAGCACCACCTGCCGGACAGACCGCAACCACCTGCCGGACAGGCCGGAACCACCGGCTCGACCCGCCAGAACCACCGCCGGACATGCAAAATCACCTGCCGGCTACACCAGAACCACTTGGCGAACACTCCGGAATCAACTGCCGGGCATGCCGGAACCACCTCTCAGACATGCCAGAACCATGTGCCAATGACCCCGGAAGCACCTGCCGAGCACGCCGGAACCACCTGCTCGACTTTCCAGAACCACCTGCCGGACACGCCAAAATCACCTGCCGGCTACGCCACAACCACTCGGCAGGAACTCCGGTATCAGCTGCCGGGCATGCCAGAACCACCTCTCAGAGGTGCCAGAACCACATGCTGGAGAGACTGGAAGCAACTGCCTAAATCGCCAGAAACACCTGCTGGACCTGCTGGAACCACCTGCCTGACAGTCCAAAATCATATGCCGGCTATGCCAAAACCACTTGGTGGACACTCCAGAATCACCTGGAGGGCATGCCGGAACCACATCATGGACAGACTGCAAACACCTGACGGACACGCCAGAACCAACTTCTCGACTCGCCAGAACCACCTGCCGGACACGCCAAAATCACCTGCCTGCTACGCCACAACCAGTTGGTGAACACTTCGGAATCACCTGCCGCGCTTGCCGGAACCACCTGCCGGTCACGCCAAAATCACCTGCCGGCTACGCCAGAACCACTCGGCAGAGACTCCGGAACCACCTATAGGACAGACCGGAATCACCTGCCGGACAGGCCGGAACCACCTGCTCGACTCGCCAGAACCACCTGCCGGACACGCCAAAATCACCTGCCGGCTACGCCAGAACCACTCGGCAGAGACTCCGGAACCACCTCCAGGACAGACCGGAATCACCTGCCGGACACGCCGGGACCCCCTGCTTGACTCGCCAGAACCACCTGCCGGACACGCCAAAATCACCAGCCGGCTACTCCACAACAACTTGTCGGACACTCCAGAATCACCTGCCGGGCATGTTGGAACCACCTCTCAGAGGTGCCACAACAACATGCTGGAGACTTTGGAAGCACCTGCTGAGAATGCCGGAAGTTCCTGATCCACTCCACAGAACCACCTGCTGGACACGCCAAAATCACCTGCCGGCTACGCCACAACCAGTTGGTGAACACTTCGGAATCAACTGCCGGGCTTGCTGGAAGCACCTGCCGGTCACGCCAATATCACCTGCCAGCTACGCCAGAACCGCTTGGCGGACACTCCGGAAACACCTGTCGGGCCTGCCAGAACCACATCTCAGACGTGCCAGAACCATGTGCCCGAGATGCCGGAACCACACCCCGAACAGACTGAAACCACCTGCCAGACCCGCCTGAACCACCTGCCGAGCACGACGGAACCACCTGCCGGACACGCCAAAATCACCTGCGGGCTACTCCACAACCACTTGGAGGACTCTCCGGGATGACCTGCCATGCATGCTGGAACCACCTCTCAGACGCGCCAGAAGCATGTGGCAGAGAGTCCAGAATCACCTGTTGGGCATGTGGAACCACCTCTGAGACGTACCAGAACCACCTGCCGGACACGCCAAAATCACCTGCCGGCTACGCCAGAACCACTTGGCGGACACTCCGGAATCACCTGCCGGGCATGCCAGCACAACCTCTCAGAAGTGCCAGAAGCACGTGCCGGACAGGCCGGAACCATATCCCGGACAGACTGGAACCACAAGAAACACTCGCCGGAACCACCTGCTTGACTCACCGGTACCACCTGCAGGACACACCAAAATCACCTGCCCGCTACACCAGAACCACTTGGGGGACAAGCCGGAATCACCTGCCGGGCATGTTGGAACCACCTCTCAGAGGTGCCACAACAACATGCTGGAGACTGCGGAAGCACCTGCTGAGAAGGCCGGAAGTTCCTGATCCACTCCACAGAACCACCTGCTGGACACGCCAAAATCACCTGCCGGCTACGCCACAACCAGTTGGTGAACACTTCGGAATCACCTGCCGGGCTTGCTGGAAGCACCTGCCGGTCACACCAATATCACCTGCCAGCTACGCCAGAACCGCATGGCGGACACTCCGGAAACTCCTGTCGGGCCTGCCAGAACCACATCTCAGACGTGCCAGAACCATGTGCCCGAGATGCTGGAACCACACCCCGCACAGACTGAAACCACCTGCCAGACCCGCCTGAACCACCTGCCGAGCACACTGGAACCACCTGCTCGACTCGCCGGAACCACCTACCTGACACGCAAAAACCACCGGCCGGGTATGCCAGAACCACTTGGTGGTCACTCCGGAATCATCTGCCAGACATGCCAGAAGCAGCTCTCAGACACACCAGAACAACCTGCCGGAGACGCCAGAAGCACCTGCTGAGCATGCCTGAGCCACCTGCTCGACTCGCAAGAAACACCTGCCACACACGCCAAAAGCACCTGCCTGCTACACCAGAAGCACTTGGCAGACAAGCCGGAATCACGTGAAGGGCATGCCGTCACAATCTCTCAGACGTGCCAGAACCTCGTGCCGGACACCCCAGAACACCCTGCCGGACAGACCGGAACCACCTGCCGGACACGCCGGAACCACCGGCGCGACTCGCCGGGACCACCCCCGGACATGCAAAAACACCTGCCGGCTACGCCAGAAACACTTGGCGAACACACCGGAATCACCTGCCGGGCATGTCGGAAGCACCTCTCAGACATGTCAGAACCACGTGCCAAGGACACCGGAAGCACCTGCCGAGCACGCCGGAACCACCTGCTCGACTCGCCAGAACCACCTGCCGCACACGCCAAAATCACCTGCCAGGTATGCCAGAACCACTTTGTGGACACTCCGAAATCATCTGCCGGACATGCCAGAACCAGCTCTCAGACACCCCAGAACCACATGCCGGACACGCCGGAAGCACCTGCTGAGCATGCCTGAGCCACCTGCTCGACTCGCAAGAAACAACTGCCGGACACGCCAAAATCACCTGCCGAGTACGCCAGAACCACTTGGCGGACACTCCGGAATCACAGGTCGGGCATGCCGGAACCACCTCTCAGACTTGCCAGAACCATGTTCCGGACACGCTGGTACCACCTGCCGAGTATGCCGGAACCACCTGATCCACTCCCGAGGACCACCTGCTGGACACGCCAGAATCACCTGCTGGCTACGCCAGAACCACTCGGCAGACACTCCGGAATAACCTGCCGGGCATGCCGGAACCACCTCTTAGACATGCCAGAAGGACGTGTCGGACACGCCGGAAACACCTACCGGACAGACCGGAACCACCTGCCAGACATCCCGGAACCACCTGCCGAGCACGCCGGAGCCGCCTGCTCGATAGGCTGGAACCAGCTGCCAGACAGGCCATAATCAACAGCTGGCTATGCGAGAACCATCTGGCGGACAGTCCGGAATCACCTGCCGGGCATGCAGGAACCACCTTTCCGATGTAACGGAACCACGAGCCGGACACGCTGGAACCACGTCCTGGGCAGTCTGGAACCACCTACCGAGCACTCTGGAACCACCTGCTCGACTCGCACGACCCACGTGCTGGACACGCCAAAATGAACTTTTGGCTACACCAGAACCACTTACCCGACACTCCAGAATCACCTGCCTGGCATGCCAGAACCACCTCTCACACGTTCCAGAAGCACGTGCCGGACATGCCGGAACGACCTATCGGACAGAACGGAACCACCTGCCAGACACGCCGGAACCACCTGCTGAACACGCCACAGCCATCTGCTCGACTCGCCGGATCCACCGGCCGGACAGGCCAATATCAACTGCTGGCTATGCCAGAACCACCTGGGGGACAGTCCGGAATCACCTGCCAGCCATGGCGGAACCACCTCTCAGACGTACAAGAACCACGTGCCGGACAAGCTGGAAACACTTACTGGACAGACTGGAGCCACCTGCCGGCCATGCCTGAACCACCTGCTGAGCACGACGGAACCACCTGCCGGACACGCCAAAATCACCTGCGGGGTACACCAGAACCACTTGGAGAACTCTCCGGGATGACCTGCCGGGCATGCCGGAACCACCTCTCAGACGTACCAGAAGCACGTGGCGGACACCCCAGCACCACCTGCCGGACAGACCGCAACCACCTGCCGGACAGGCCGGAACCACCGGCTCGACCCGCCGGAACCACCGTCGGACATGCAAAATCACCTGCCGGCTACGCCAGAACCACTTGGCGAACACTCCGGAATCATCTGCCGGGCATGCCGGAACCACCTCTCAGACATGCCAGAACCACGTGCCAATGACCCCGGAAGCACCTGCCGAGCACGCCAGAACCACCTGCTCGACTCGCCAGAACCACCTGCCGGACACGCCAAAATCACCTGCCGGCTACGCCACAACCACTCGGCAGGCACTCCGGTATCAGCTGCCTGGCATGCCGGAACCACCTCTCAGAGGTGCCAGAACCACATGCCGGAGAGACTGGAAGCAACTGCCGAGCTCGCCGGAAACACCTGCTGGACATGCCGGAACCACCTGCCTGACAGTCCAAAATCATATGCCGGCTATGCCAAAACCACTTGGTGGACACTCCAGAATCACCTGGAGGTCATGCCGGAACCACGTCATGGACAGACTGCAAACACCTGCCGGACACGCCAGAACCACCTTCTCGACTCGCCAGAACCACCTGCCGGACACGCCAAAATCACCTGCCGGCTACGCCACAAACAGTTGGTGAACACTTCGGAATCACCTGCCGCGCTTGCCGGAACCACCTGCCGGTCACGCCAAAATCACCTGCCGGCTACGCCAGAACCACTCAGCAGAGACTCCGGAACCACCTCCAGGACAGACCGGAATCACCTGCCGGACACGCCGGAACCATCTGCTCGACTAGCCAGAACCACCTGCCGGACGCGCCAAAATCACCTGCCGGCTACGCCAGAACCACTCTGCAGAGACTCCGGAAGCACCTCCAGGACAGACCGGAATCACCTGCCGGACACGCCGGAACCACCTGCTCGACTCGCCAGAACCACCTGCCGGACATGCCAAAATCACCAGCCGGCTAATCCACAACCACTTGTCGTACACTCCAGAATCACCTGCCGGGCATGTTGGAACCACCTCTCAGAGGTGCCACAACAACATGCTGGAGACTGCGGAAGCACCTGCTGAGAAGGCCGGAAGTTCCTGATCCACTCCACAGAACCACCTGCTGGACACGCCAAAATCACCTGCCGGCTACGCCACAACCAGATGGTGAATACTTCGGAATCAACTGCCGGGCTTGCTGGAAGCACCTGCCGGTCACGCCAATATCACCTGCCAGCTACGCCAGAACCGCTTGGCGGACACTCCGGAAACACCTGTCGGGCCTGCCAGAACCACATCTCAGACGTGCCAGAACCATGTGCCCGAGATGCCGGAACCACACCCCGAACAGACTGAAACCACCTGCCAGACCCGCCTGAACCACCTGCCGAGCACACTGGAACCACCTGCTCGACTCGCCGGAACCACCTACCTGACACGCAAAAACCACCGGCCGGGTATGCCTGAACCACTTGGTGGTCACTCCGGAATCATCTGCCAGACACGCCGGAAGCAGCTCTCAGACACACCAGAACAACCTGCTGGAGACGCCAGAAGCACCTGCTGAGCATGCCTGAGCCACGTGCTCGACTCGCAAGAAACACCTGCCACACACGCCAAAATCACCTGCCTGCTACACCAGAAGCACTTGGCAGACAAGCCGGAATCACGTGAAGGGCATGCCGTCACAATCTCTCAGACGTGCCAGAACCTCGTGCCGGACACCCCAGAACACCCTGCCGTACAGACCGGAACCACCTGCCGGACACGCCGGAACCACCGGCGCGACTCGCCAGAACCACCCCCGGACATGCAAAAACACCTGCCGGCTACGCCAGAACCACTTGGCGAACACTCCGGAATCACAGGTCGGGCATGCCGGAACCACCTCTCAGACTTGCCAGAACCATGTTCTGGACACGCCGGTACCACCTGCCGAGTATGCCGGAACCACCTGATCCACTTCCGAGGACCACCTGCTGGACACGCCAGAATCACCTGCTGGCTACGCCAGAACCACTCAGCAGACACTACGGAATAACCTGCCGGGCATGCCGGAACCACCTCTTAGACATGCCAGAAGGACGTGTCGGACACGCCGGAAACACCTACCGGACAGACCGGAACCACCTGCCAGACATCCCGGAACCACCTGCCGAGCACGCCGGAGCCGCCTGCTCGATAGGCTGGAACGACCTGCCAGACAGGCCAAAATCAACAGCTGGCTATGCGAGAACCATCTGGCGGACAGTCCGGAATCACCTGCCGGGCATGCAGGAACCACCTTTCCGATGTAACGGAACCACGAGCCGGACACGCTGGAACCACGTCCTGGACAGACTGGATCCACCTGCCGAGTTCTCCGGAACCACCAGCTCGACTCGCACGACCCACGTGCTGGACACGCCAAAATGAACTTTCGGCTACACCAGAACCACTTACCCGACACTCCAGAATCACCTGCCTGGCATGCCAGAACCACCTCTCACACGTTCCAGAAGCACGTGCCGGACATGCCGGAACGACCTATCAGACAGAACGGAACCACCGGCCAGACACGCCGGAACCACCTGCTGAACACGCCACAGCCATCTGCTCGACTCGCCGGATCCACCGGCCGGACAGGCCAATATCAACTGCTGGCTATGCCAGAACCACCTGGGGGACAGTCCGGAATCACCTGCCAGCCATGGCGGAACCACCTCTCAGACGTACAAGAACCACGTGCCGGACAAGCTGGAAACACTTACTGGACAGACTGGAGCCACCTGCCGGCCATGCCTGAACCACCTGCCGAGCACGACGGAACCACCTGCCGGACACGCCAAAATCACCTGCGGGCTACACCAGAACCACTTGGAGAACTCTCCGGGATGACCTGCCGGGCATGCCGGAACCACCTCTCAGACGTACCAGAAGCACGTGGCGGACACCCCAGCACCACCTGCCGGACAGACCGCAACCACCTGCCGGACAGGCCGGAACCACCGGCTCGACCCGCCGGAACCACTGCCGGACATGCAAAATCACCTGCCGGCTACGCCAGAACCACTTGGCGAACACTCCGGAATCACCTGCCGGGCATGCCGGAACCACCTCTCAGACATGCCAGAACCACGTGCCAATGACCCCGGAAGCACCTGCCGAGCACGCCGGAACCACCTGCTCGACTCGCCAGAACCACCTGCCGGACACGCCAAAATCACCTGCCGGCTACGCCACAACCACTCGGCAGGCACTCCGGTATCAGCTGCCGGGCATGCCGGAACCACCTCTCAGAGGTGCCAGAACCACATGCCGGAGAGACTGGAAGCAACTGCCGAGCTCGCCGGAAACACCTGCTGGACATGCCGGAACCACCTGCCTGACAGTCCAAAATCATATGCCGGCTATGCCAAAACCACTTGGTGGACACTCCAGAATCACCTGGAGGGCATGCCGGAACCACGTCATGGACAGACTGCAAACACCTGCCGGACACGCCAGAACCACCTTCTCGACTCGCCAGAACCACCTGCCGGACACGCCAAAATCACCTGCCGGCTACGCCACAACCAGTTGGTGAACACTTCGGAATCACCTGCCGCGCTTGCCGGAACCACCTGCCGGTCACGCCAAAAATCACCTGCCGGCTACGCCAGAACCACTCGGCAGAGACTCCGGAACCACCTCCAGGACTGACCGGAATCAACTGCCGGACACGCCGGGACCACCTGCTTGACTCGCCAGAACCACCTGCCGGACACGCCAAAATCACCAGCCGGCTACTCCACAACCACTTGTCGGACACTCCAGAATCACCTGCCGGGCATGTTGGAACCACCTCTCAGAGGTGCCACAACAACATGCTGGAGACTGCGGAAGCACCTGCTGAGAAGGCCGGAAGTTCCTGATCCACTCCACAGAACCGCCTGCTGGACACGCCAAAACCACCTGCCGGCTACGCCACAACCAGTTGGTCAACACTTCGGAATCAACTGCCGGGCTTGCTGGAAGCACCTGCCGGTCACGCCAATATCAACTGCCAGCTACGCCAGAACCGCTTTGCGGACACTCCGGAAACACCTGTCGGGCCTGCCAGAACCACATCTCAGACGTGCCAGAACCATGTGCCCGAGATGCCGGAACCACACCCCGAACAGACTGAAACCACCTGCCAGACCCGCCTGAACCACCTGCCGAGCACACTGGAACCACCTGCTCGACTCGCCGGAACCACCTACCTGACACGCAAAAACCACCGGCCGGGTATGCCAGAACCACTTGGTGGTCACTCCGGAATCATCTGCCAGACATGCCAGAAGCAGCTCTCAGACACACCAGAACAACCTGCCGGAGACGCCAGAAGCACCTGCTGAGCATGCCTGAGCCACGTGCTCGACTCGCAAGAAACACCTGCCACACACGCCAAAATCACCTGCCTGCTACACCAGAAGCACTTGGCAGACAAGCCGGAATCACGTGAAGAGCATGCCGTCACAATCTCTCAGACGTGCCAGAACCTCGTGCCGGACACCCCAGAACACCCTGCCGGACAGACCGGAACCACCTGCCGGACAGGCCGGAACCACAGGCGCGACTCGCCGGAACCACCCCCGGACATGCAAAAACACCTGCCGGCTACGCCAGAAACACTTGGCGAACACACCGGAATCACCTGCCGGGCATGTCGGAAGCACCTCTCAGACATGTCAGAACCACGTGCCAAGGACACCGGAAGCACCTGCCGAGCACGCCGGAACCACCTGCTCGACTCGCCAGAACCACCTGCCGCACACGCCAAAATCACCTGCCAGGTATGCCAGAACCACTTTGTGGACACTCCGAAATCATCTGCCGGACATGCCAGAACCAGCTCTCAGACACCCCAGAACCACATGCCGGACACGCCGGAAGCACCTGCTGAGCATGCCTGAGCCACCTGCTCGACTCGCAAGAAACACCTGCCGGACACGCCAAAATCACCTGCCGAGTACGCCAGAACCACTTGGCGGACACTCCGGAATCACAGGTCGGGCATGCCGGAACCACCTCTCAGACTTGCCAGAACCATGTTCCGGACACGCCGGTACCACCTGCCGAGTATGCCGGAACCACCTGATCCACTCCCGAGGACCACCTGCTGGACACGCCAAAATCACCTGCTGGCTACGCCAGAACCACTCGGCAGACACTCCGGAATAACCTGCCGGGCATGCCGGAACCACCTCTTAGACATGCCAGAAGGACGTGTCGGACACGCCGGAAACACCTACCGGACAGACCGGAACCACCTGCCAGACATCCCGGAACCACTTGCCGAGCACGCCGGAGCCGCCTGCTCGATAGGCCTGAACCACCTGCCAGACAGGCCAAAATCAACAGCTGGCTATGCTAGAACCACCAGGCGGACAGTCCAAAATCACCTGCCTGGCATGCAGGAACCACCTCTCAGACGTAACAGAACCACGTTCCGGACACGCTGGAACCACATCCTGGACAGACTGGAACCACTTGCCGAGCTCACTGGAACCACCTGCTCGAATGGCAGGACAATCGTGCCGGACACGCCAAAAGGAACTGCCGGCTACACCAGAACCACTTAACCGACACTCCAGAATCACCTGCCTGGCATGCCAGAACCACCTCTCAGACGTGCCAGAAGCACGTGCCGGACATGCCGGAACGACCTACGGGACAGACCGGAACCACCTGCCTGACATGCCGGAACCACCTGCCGAGCACGCCAGAGCCACCTGCTCCCCTTGCCGGAACCACCTGCCAGACAGGCCAAAATCAACAGCTGGCTGTGCGAGAACCACTTGGGGGACAGTCCGGAATCACCTGCCAGCCATGGCGGAACCACCTCTCAGACGTACCAGAACCACGTGCCGGACAATCCGGAAACACGTACTGGACAGACTGGAACCACCTGACGGCCACGCCTGAACCACCTGCCGAGCACGACGGAACCACCTGCCGGACACGCCCAAATCACCTGTGGGCTACTCCACAACCACTTGGAGGACTCTCCGGGATGACCTGCCGGGCATGCTGTAAACACCTCTCAGACGCGCCAGAACCATGTGGCAGAGAGTCCGGAATCACCTGTTGGGCATGTGGAACCACCTCTGAGACGTACCAGAACCACCTGCCGGACACGCCAAAATCACCTGCCGGCTACGCCAGAACCACTTGGCGGACACTCCGGAATCACCTGCCGGGCATGCCACCACAACCTCTCAGAAGTGCCAGAAGCACGTGCCGGACAGGCCGGAACCATCTCCTGGACAGACTGGAACCACAGGAAACACTCGCCGGAACCACCTGCTTGACTCACCGGTCCCACCTGCAGGACACACCAAAATCACCTGCCCGCTACACCAGAACCACTTGGGGCACAAGCCGGAATCACGTGAATGGCATGCCGGCACAACCTCACAGACGTGCCAGAACCTCCTGCCGGACACCTCAGAACCACCTGCCAGACAGACTGCAACCACGTGCCGGACACGCGGGAACCACCGGCTCGACCCGCCGGAACCACTGCCAGACATGGAAAATCACCTGCCGGCTACACCAGAACCACTTGGCAAACACTCCGGAATCACCTGCCGGGCATGCCGGAACCACCTCTCAGACATGCCAGAACCACGTGCCAATGACACCAGAAGCACCTGCCGAGCATGCCGGAACCACCTGCTCGACTCGCCAGAACCACCTGCCAGTCATGCAAAAATCACCTCCCGGCTTCGCCACAACCAGTTGGTGAACACTTCCCCATCACCTGCCGGGCTTGCTGGAACCACCTGCCTGACAGTCCAAAATCATATGCCGGCTATGCCAAAACCACTTGGCGGACACTCCAGAATCACCTGGAGGGCATGCCGGAACCACGTCATGGACAGACTGCAAACACCTGACGGACACGCCAGAACCAACTTCTCGACTCGCCAGAACCACCTGCCGGACACGCCAAAATCACCTGCCGGCTACGCCACAACCAGTTGGTGAACACTTCGGAATCACCTGCCGCGCTTGCCGGAACCACCTGCCGGTCACGCCAAAATCACCTGCCGGCTACGCCAGAAGCACTCGGCAGAGACTCCGGAACCACCTCCAGGACAGACCAGAATCACCTGCCGGACACGCCGGAACCACCTGCTCGACTCGCCAGAGCCACCTGCCGGACACGCCAAAATCACCTGCCGGCTACGCCAGAACCACTCGGCAGAGACTCCGGAACCACCTCCAGGACAGACCGGAATCACCTGCCGGACACGCCGGAACCACCTGCTTGACTCGCCAGAACCACCTGCCGGACACGCCAAAATCACCTGCCGGCTACGCCAGAACCACTCGGCAGAGACTCCGGAACCACCTCCAGGACAGACCGGAATCACCTGCCGGACACGCCGGAACCACCTGCTTGACTCGCCAGAACCACCTGCCGGACACGCCAAAATCACCTGCCGGCTACGCCAGAACCACTTGGCGGACACTCCGGAATCACCTGCCGGGCATGCCAGCACAACCTCTCAGAAGTGCCAGAAGCACGTGCCGGACAGGCCGGAACCATCTCCCGGACAGACTGGAACCACAGGAAACACTCGCCGGAACCACCTGCTTGACTCACCGGTACCACCTGCAGGACACACCAAAATCACCTGCCCGCTACACCAGAACCACTTGGGGGACAAGCCGGAATCACCTGCCGGGCATGTTGGAACCACCTCTCAGAGGTGCCACAACAACATGCTGGAGACTGCGGAAGCACCTGCTGAGAAGGCCGGAAGTTCCTGATCCACTCCACAGAACCACCTGCTGGACACGCCAAAATCACCTGCCGGCTACGCCACAACCAGTTGGTGAACACTTCGGAATCACCTGTCGGGCTTGCTGGAAGCACCTGCCGGTCACGCCAATATCACCTGCCAGCTACGCCAGAACCGCATGGCGGACACTCCGGAAACTCCTGTCGGGCCTGCCAGAACCACATCTCAGACGTGCCAGAACCATGTGCCCGAGATGCCGGAACCACACCCCGCACAGACTGAAACCACCTGCCAGACCCGCCTGAACCACCTGCCGAGCACACTGGAACCACCTGCTCGACTCGCCGGAACCACCTACCTGACACGCAAAAACCACCGGCCGGGTATGCCAGAACCACTTGGTGGTCACTCCGGAATCATCTGCCAGACATGCCAGAAGCAGCTCTCAGACACACCAGAACAACCTGCCGGAGACGCCAGAAGCACCTGCTGAGCATGCCTGAGCCACCTGCTCGACTCGCAAGAAACACCTGCCAGACACGCCAAAATCACCTGCCTGCTACACCAGAAGCACTTGGCAGACAAGCCGGAATCACGTGAAGGGCATGCCGTCACAATCTCTCAGACGTGCCAGAACCTCGTGCCGGACACCCCAGAACACCCTGCCGGACAGACCGGAACCACCTGCCGGACACGCCGGAACCACCGGCGCGACTCGCCGGAACCAAACCCGGACATGGAAAATCACCTGCCGGCTACGCCAGAAACACTTGGCGAACACACCGGAATCACCTGCCGGGCATGTCGGAAGCACCTCTCAGACATGTCAGAACCACGTGCCAAGGACACCGGAAGCACCTGCCGAGCACGCCGGAACCACCTGCTCGACTCGCCAGAACCACCTGCCGCACACGCCAAAATCACCTGCCAGGTATGCCAGAACCACTTTGTGGACACTCCGAAATCATCTGCCGGACATGCCAGAACCAGCTCTCAGACACCCCAGAACCACATGCCGGACACGCCGGAAGCACCTGCTGAGCATGCCTGAGCCACCTGCTCGACTCGCAAGAAACAACTGCCGGACACGCCAAAATCACCTGCCGAGTACGCCAGAACCACTTGGCGGACACTCCGGAATCACAGGTCGGGCATGCCGGAACCACCTCTCAGACTTGCCAGAACCATGTTCCGGACACGCTGGTACCACCTGCCGAGTATGCCGGAACCACCTGATCCACTCCCGAGGACCACCTGCTGGACACGCCAGAATCACCTGCTGGCTACGCCAGAACCACTCGGCAGACACTCCGGAATAACCTGCCGGGCATGCCGGAACCACCTCTTAGACATGCCAGAAGGACGTGTCGGACACGCCGGAAACACCTACCGGACAGACCGGAACCACCTGCCAGACATCCCGGAACCACCTGCCGAGCACGCCGGAGCCGCCTGCTCGATAGGCTGGAACCACCTGCCAGACAGGCCATAATCAACAGCTGGCTATGCGAGAACCATCTGGCGGACAGTCCGGAATCACCTGCCGGGCATGCAGGAACCACCTTTCCGATGTAACGGAACCACGAGCCGGACACGCTGGAACCACGTCCTGGGCAGTCTGGAACCACCTACCGAGCACTCTGGAACCACCTGCTCGACTCGCACGACCCACGTGCTGGACACGCCAAAATGAACTTTTGGCTACACCAGAACCACTTACCCGACACTCCAGAATCACCTGCCTGGCATGCCAGAACCACCTCTCACACGTTCCAGAAGCACGTGCCGGACATGCCGGAACGACCTATCGGACAGAACGGAACCACCTGCCAGACACGCCGGAACCACCTGCTGAACACGCCACAGCCATCTGCTCGACTCGCCGGATCCACCGGCCGGACAGGCCAATATCAACTGCTGGCTATGCCAGAACCACCTGGGGGACAGTCCGGAATCACCTGCCAGCCATGGCGGAACCACATCTCAGACGTACAAGAACCACGTGCCGGACAAGCTGGAAACACTTACTGGACAGACTGGAGCCACCTGCCGGCCATGCCTGAACCACCTGCCGAGCACGACGGAACCACCTGCCGGACACGCCAAAATCACCTGCGGGGTACACCAGAACCACTTGGAGAACTCTCCGGGATGACCTGCCGGGCATGCCGGAACCACCTCTCAGACGTACCAGAAGCACGTGGCGGACACCCCAGCACCACCTGCCGGACAGACCGCAACCACCTGCCGGACAGGCCGGAACCACCGGCTCGACCCGCCGGAACCACCGTCGGACATGCAAAATCACCTGCCGGCTACGCCAGAACCACTTGGCGAACACTCCGGAATCATCTGCCGGGCATGCCGGAACCACCTCTCAGACATGCCAGAACCACGTGCCAATGACCCCGGAAGCACCTGCCGAGCACGCCGGAACCACCTGCTCGACTCGCCAGAACCACCTGCCGGACACGCCAAAATCACCTGCCGGCTACGCCACAACCACTCGGCAGGCACTCCGGTATCAGCTGCCTGGCATGCCGGAACCACCTCTCAGAGGTGCCAGAACCACATGCCGGAGAGACTGGAAGCAACTGCCGAGCTCGCCGGAAACACCTGCTGGACATGCCGGAACCACCTGCCTGACAGTCCAAAATCATATGCCGGCTATGCCAAAACCACTTGGTGGACACTCCAGAATCACCTGGAGGGCATGCCGGAACCACGTCATGGACAGACTGCAAACACCTGCCGGACACGCCAGAACCACCTTCTCGACTCGCCAGAACCACCTGCCGGACACGCCAAAATCACCTGCCGGCTACGCCACAAACAGTTGGTGAACACTTTGGAATCACCTGCCGCGCGTGCCGGAACCACCTGCCGGTCACGCCAAAATCACCTGCCGGCTACGCCAGAACCACTCAGCAGAGACTCCGGAACCACCTCCAGGACAGACCGGAATCACCTGCCGGACACGCCGGAACCATCTGCTCGACTAGCCAGAACCACCTGCCGGACGCGCCAAAATCACCTGCCGGCTACGCCAGAACCACTCTGCAGAGACTCCGGAAGCACCTCCAGGACAGACCGGAATCACCTGCCGGACACGCCGGAACCACCTGCTCGACTCGCCAGAACCACCTGCCGGACATGCCAAAATCACCAGCCGGCTACTCCACAACCACTTGTCGTACACTCCAGAATCACCTGCCGGGCATGTTGGAACCACCTCTCAGAGGTGCCACAACAACATGCTGGAGACTGCGGAAGCACCTGCTGAGAAGGCCGGAAGTTCCTGATCCACTCCACAGAACCACCTGCTGGACACGCCAAAATCAGCTGCCGGCTACGCCACAACCAGATGGTGAATACTTCGGAATCAACTGCCGGGCTTGCTGGAAGCACCTGCCGGTCACGCCAATATCACCTGCCAGCTACGCCAGAACCGCTTGGCGGACACTCCGGAAACACCTGTCGGGCCTGCCAGAACCACATCTCAGACGTGCCAGAACCATGTGCCCGAGATGCCGGAACCACACCCCGAACAGACTGAAACCACCTGCCAGACCCGCCTGAACCACCTGCCGAGCACACTGGAACCACCTGCTCGACTCGCCGGAACCACCTACCTGACACGCAAAAACCACCGGCCGGGTATGCCAGAACCACTTGGTGGTCACTCCGGAATCATCTGCCAGACATGCCAGAAGCAGCTCTCAGACACCAGAACAACCTGCCGGAGACGCCAGAAGCACCTGCTGAGCATGCCTGAGCCACGTGCTCGACTCGCAAGAAACACCTGCCACACACGCCAAAATCACCTGCCTGCTACACCAGAAGCACTTGGCAGACAAGCCGGAATCACGTGAAGGGCATGCCGTCACAATCTCTCAGACGTGCCAGAACCTCGTGCCGGACACCCCAGAACACCCTGCCGGACAGACCGGAACCACCTGCCGGACACGCCGGAACCACCGGCGCGACTCGCCGGAACCACCCCCGGACATGCAAAAACACCTGCCGGCTACGCCAGAAACACTTGGCGAAAACACCGGAATCACCTTCCGGGCATGTCGGAAGCACCTCTCAGACATGTCAGAACCACGTGCCAAGGACACCGGAAGCACCTGCCGAGCACGCCAGAACCACCTGCCGCACACGCCAAAATCACCTGCCAGGTATGCCAGAACCACTTTGTGGACACTCCGAAATCACCTGCCGGACATGCCAGAACCAGCTCTCAGACACCCCAGAACCACATGCCGGACACGCCGGAAGCACCTGATTAGCATGCCTGAGCCAGCTGCTCGACTCGCAAGAAACACCTGCCGGACACGCCAAAATCACCTGCCGAGTACGCCAGAACCACTTGGCGGACACTCCGGAATCACAGGTCGGGCATGCCGGAACCACCTCTCAGACTTGCCAGAACCATGTTCCGGACACGCCGGTACCACCTGCCGAGTATGCCGGAACCACCTGATCCACTCCCGAGGACCACCTGCTGGACACGCCAGAATCACCTGCTGGCTACGCCAGAACCACTCGGCAGACACTCCGGAATAACCTGCCGGGCATGCCGGAACCACCTCTTAGACATGCCAGAAGGACGTGTCGGACACGCCGGAAACACCTACCGGACAGACCGGAACCACCTGCCAGACATCCCGGAACCACCTGCCGAGCACGCCGGAGCCGCCTGCTCGATAGGCTGGAACCACCTGCCAGACAGGCCATAATCAACAGCTGGCTATGCGAGAACCATCTGGCGGACAGTCCGGAATCACCTGCCGGGCATGCAGGAACCACCTCTCAGATGTAACGGAACCACGAGCCGGACACGCTGGAACCACATCCTGGGCAGTCTGGAACCACCTACCGAGCACTCTGGAACCACCTGCTCGACTCGCACGACCCACGTGCTGGACACGCCAAAATGAACTTTCGGCTACACCAGAACCACTTACCCGACACTCCAGAATCACCTGCCTGGCATGCCAGAACCACCTCTCACACGTTCCAGAAGCACGTGCCGGACATGCCGGAACGACCTATCGGACAGAACGGAACCACCTGCCAGACACGCCGGAACCACCTGCTGAACACGCCACAGCCACCTGCTCGACTCGCCGGATCCACCGTCCGGACAGGCCAATATCAACTGCTGGCTATGCCAGAACCACCTGGGGGACAGTCCGGAATCACCTGCCAGCCATGGCGGAACCACCTCTCAGACGTACAAGAACCACGTGCCGGACAAGCTGGAAACACTTACTGGACAGACTTGAGCCACCTGCCGGCCATGCCTGAACCACCTGCCGAGCACGACGGAACCACCTGCCGGACACGCCAAAATCACCTGCGGGCTACACCAGAACCACTTGGAGAACTCTCCGGGATGACCTGCCGGGCATGCCGGAACCACCTCTCAGACGTACCAGAAGCACGTGGCGGACACCCCAGCACCACCTGCCGGACAGACCGCAACCACCTGCCGGACAGGCCGGAACCACCGGCTCGACCCGCCGGAACCACTGCCGGACATGCAAAATCACCTGCCGGCTACGCCAGAACCACTTGGCGAACACTCCGGAATCACCTGCCGGGCATGCCGGAACCACCTCTCAGACATGCCAGAACCACGTGCCAATGACCCCGGAAGCACCTGCCGAGCACGCCGGAACCACCTGCTCGACTCGCCAGAACCACCTGCCGGACACGCCAAAATCACCTGCCGGCTACGCCACAACCACTCGGCAGGCACTCCGGTATCAGCTGCCGGGCATGCCGGAACCACCTCTCAGAGGTGCCAGAACCACATGCCGGAGAGACTGGAAGCAACTGCCGAGCTCGCCGGAAACACCTGCTGGACATGCCGGAACCACCTGCCTGACAGTCCAAAATCATATGCCGGCTATGCCAAAACCACTTGGTGGACACTCCAGAATCACCTGGAGGGCATGCCGGAACCACGTCATGGACAGACTGCAAACACCTGCCGGACACGCCAGAACCACCTTCTCGACTCGCCAGAACCACCTGCCGGACACGCCAAAATCACCTGCCGGCTACGCCACAACCAGTTGGTGAACACTTCGGAATCACCTGCCGCGCTTGCCGGAACCACCTGCCGGTCACGCCAAAAATCACCTGCCGGCTACGCCAGAACCACTCGGCAGAGACTCCGGAACCACCTCCAGGACTGACCGGAATCAACTGCCGGACACGCCGGGACCACCTGCTTGACTCGCCAGAACCACCTGCCGGACACGCCAAAATCACCAGCCGGCTACTCCACAACCACTTGTCGGACACTCCAGAATCACCTGCCGGGCATGTTGGAACCACCTCTCAGAGGTGCCACAACAACATGCTGGAGACTGCGGAAGCACCTGCTGAGAAGGCCGGAAGTTCCTGATCCACTCCACAGAACCGCCTGCTGGACACGCCAAAATCACCTGCCGGCTACGCCACAACCAGTTGGTCAACACTTCGGAATCAACTGCCGGGCTTGCTGGAAGCACCTGCCGGTCACGCCAATATCAACTGCCAGCTACGCCAGAACCGCTTGGCGGACACTCCGGAAACACCTGTCGGGCCTGCCAGAACCACATCTCAGACGTGCCAGAACCATGTGCCCGAGATGCCGGAACCACACCCCGAACAGACTGAAACCACCTGCCAGACCCGCCTGAACCACCTGCCGAGCACACTGGAACCACCTGCTCGACTCGCCGGAACCACCTACCTGACACGCAAAAACCACCGGCCGGGTATGCCAGAACCACTTGGTGGTCACTCCGGAATCATCTGCCAGACATGCCAGAAGCAGCTCTCAGACACACCAGAACAACCTGCCGGAGACGCCAGAAGCACCTGCTGAGCATGCCTGAGCCACGTGCTCGACTCGCAAGAAACACCTGCCACACACGCCAAAATCACCTGCCTGCTACACCAGAAGCACTTGGCAGACAAGCCGGAATCACGTGAAGGGCATGCCGTCACAATCTCTCAGACGTGCCAGAACCTCGTGCCGGACACCCCAGAACACCCTGCCGGACAGACCGGAACCACCTGCCGGACAGGCCGGAACCACAGGCGCGACTCGCCGGAACCACCCCCGGACATGCAAAAACACCTGCCGGCTACGCCAGAAACACTTGGCGAACACACCGGAATCACCTGCCGGGCATGTCGGAAGCACCTCTCTGACATGTCAGAACCACGTGCCAAGGACACCGGAAGCACCTGCCGAGCACGCCGGAACCACCTGCTCGACTCGCCAGAACCACCTGCCGCACACGCCAAAATCACCTGCCAGGTATGCCAGAACCACTTTGTGGACACTCCGAAATCATCTGCCGGACATGCCAGAACCAGCTCTCAGACACACCAGAACCACATGCCGGACACGCCGGAAGCACCTGCTGAGCATGCCTGAGCCACCTGCTCGACTCGCAAGAAACACCTGCCGGACACGCCAAAATCACCTGCCGAGTACGCCAGAACCACTTGCCGGACACTCCGGAATCACAGGTCGGGCATGCCGGAACCACCTCTCAGACTTGCCAGAACCATGTTCCGGACACGCCGGTACCACCTGCCGAGTATGCCGGAACCACCTGATCCACTCCCGAGGACCACCTGCTGGACACGCCAAAATCACCTGCTGGCTACGCCAGAACCACTCGGCAGACACTCCGGAATAACCTGCCGGGCATGCCGGAACCACCTCTTAGACATGCCAGAAGGACGTGTCGGACACGCCAGAAACACCTACCGGACAGACCGGAACCACCTGCCAGACATCCCGGAACCACTTGCCGAGCACGCCGGAGCCGCCTGCTCGATAGGCCTGAACCACCTGCCAGACAGGCCAAAATCAACAGCTGGCTATGCTAGAACCACCAGGCGGACAGTCCAAAATCACCTGCCTGGCATGCAGGAACCACCTCTCAGACGTAACAGAACCACGTTCCGGACACGCTGGAACCACATCCTGGACAGACTGGAACCACTTGCCGAGCTCACTGGAACCACCTGCTCGAATGGCAGGACAATCGTGCCGGACACGCCAAAAGGAACTGCCGGCTACACCAGAACCACTTAACCGACACTCCAGAATCACCTGCCTGGCATGCCAGAACCACCTCTCAGACGTGCCAGAAGCACGTGCCGGACATGCCGGAACGACCTACGGGACAGACCGGAACCACCTGCCTGACATGCCGGAACCACCTGCCGAGCACGCCAGAGCCACCTGCTCCCCTTGCCGGAACCACCTGCCAGACAGGCCAAAATCAACAGCTGGCTGTGCGAGAACCACTTGGGGGACAGTCCGGAATCACCTGCCAGCCATGGCGGAACCACCTCTCAGACGTACCAGAACCACGTGCCGGACAATCCGGAAACACGTACTGGACAGACTGGAACCACCTGACGGCCACGCCTGAACCACCTGCCGAGCACGACGGAACCACCTGCCGGACACGCCAAAATCACCTGTGGGCTACTCCACAACCACTTGGAGGACTCTCCGGGATGACCTGCCGGGCATGCTGTAAACACCTCTCAGACGCGCCAGAACCATGTGGCAGAGAGTCCGGAATCACCTGTTGGGCATGTGGAACCACCTCTGAGACGTACCAGAACCACCTGCCGGACACGCCAAAATCACCTGCCGGCTACGCCAGAACCACTTGGCGGACACTCCGGAATCACCTGCCGGGCATGCCACCACAACCTCTCAGAAGTGCCAGAAGCACGTGCCGGACAGGCCGGAACCATCTCCCGGACAGACTGGAACCACAGGAAACACTCGCCGGAACCACCTGCTTGACTCACCGGTCCCACCTGCAGGACACACCAAAATCACCTGCCCGCTACACCAGAACCACTTGGGGCACAAGCCGGAATCACGTGAATGGCATGCCGGCACAACCTCACAGACGTGCCAGAACCTCCTGCCGGACACCTCAGAACCACCTGCCAGACAGACTGCAACCACGTGCCGGACACGCGGGAACCACCGGCTCGACCCGCCGGAACCACTGCCAGACATGGAAAATCACCTGCCGGCTACACCAGAACCACTTGGCAAACACTCCGGAATCACCTGCCGGGCATGCCGGAACCACCTCTCAGACATGCCAGAACCACGTGCCAATGACACCAGAAGCACCTGCCGAGCATGCCGGAACCACCTGCTCGACTCGCCAGAACCACCTGCCAGTCATGCAAAAATCACCTCCCGGCTTCGCCACAACCAGTTGGTGAACACTTCCCCATCACCTGCCGGGCTTGCTGGAACCACCTGCCTGACAGTCCAAAATCATATGCCGGCTATGCCAAAACCACTTGGCGGACACTCCAGAATCACCTGGAGGGCATGCCGTACCACGTCATGGACAGACTGCAAACACCTGACGGACACGCCAGAACCAACTTCTCGACTCGCCAGAACGACCTGCCGGACACGCCAAAATCACCTGCCGGCTACGCCACAACCAGTTGGTGAACACTTCGGAATCACCTGCCGCGCTTGCCGGAACCACCTGCCGGTCACGCCAAAATCACGTGCCGGCTACGCCAGAAGCACTCGGCAGAGACTCCGGAACCACCTCCAGGACAGACCAGAATCACCTGCCGGACACGCCGGAACCACCTGCTCGACTCGCCAGAGCCACCTGCCGGACACGCCAAAATCACCTGCCGGCTACGCCAGAACCACTCGGCAGAGACTCCGGAACCACCTCCAGGACAGACTGGAATCACCTGCCGGACACGCCGGGACCACCTGCTTGACTCGCCAGAACCACCTGCCGGACACGCCAAAATCACCAGCCGGCTACTCCACAACAACTTGTCGGACACTCCAGAATCACCTACCGGTCATGTTGGAACCACCTCTCAGAGGTGCCACAACAACATGCTGGAGACTGCAGAAGCACCTGCTGAGAAGGCCGGAAGTTCCTGATCCACTCCACAGAACCACTTGCTGGACACGCCAAAATCACCTGCCGGCTACGCCACAACCAGTTGGTGAACACTTCGGAATCAACTGCCGGGCTTGCTGGAAGCACCTGCCGGTCACGCCAATATCACCTGCCAGCTACGCCAGAACCGCTTGGCGGACACTCCGGAAACACCTGTCGCGCCTGCCAGAACCACATCTCAGACGTGCCAGAACCATGTGCCCGAGATGCCGGAACCACACCCCGAACAGACTGAAACCACCTGCCAGACCCGCCTGAACCACCTGCCGAGCACGACGGAACCACCTGCCGGACACTCCAAAATCACCTGCGGGCTACTCCACAACCACTTGGAGGACTCTCCGGGATGACCTGCCATGCATGCTGGAACCACCTCTCAGACGCGCCAGAAGCATGTGGCAGAGAGTCCAGAATCACCTGTTGGGCATGTGGAACCACCTCTGAGACGTACCAGAACCACCTGCCGGACACGCCAAAATCACCTGCCGGCTACGCCAGAACCACTTGGCGGACACTCCGGAATCACCTGCCGGGCATGCCAGCACAACCTCTCAGAAGTGCCAGAAGCACGTGCCGGACAGGCCGGAACCATATCCCGGACAGACTGGAACCACAAGAAACACTCGCCGGAACCACCTGCTTGACTCACCGGTACCACCTGCAGGACACACCAAAATCACCTGCCCGCTACACCAGAACCACTTCGGGGACAAGCCGGAATCACGTGAAGGGCATGCCGGCACAACCTCACAGACGTGCCAGAACCTCCTGCCGGACACCTCAGAACCACCTGCCAGACAGACTGCAACCACCTGCCGGACACGCGGGAACCACCGGCTCGACCCGCTGGAACCACTGCCAGATATGCAAAATCACCTGCCGGCTACACCAGAAACACTTGGCAAACACTCCGGAATCACCTGCCGGGCATGCCGGAACCACCACTCAGACATGCCAGAACCACGTGCCAATGACACCAGAAGCACCTGCCGAGCATGCCGGAACCACCTGCTCGACTCGCCAGAACCACCTGCTGCACACGCCAAAATCACCTGCCAGGTATGCCAGAACCACTTTGTGGACACTCCGAAATCATCTGCCGGACATGCCAGAACCAGCTCTCAGACACACCAGAACCACATGCCGGACACGCCGGAAGCACCTGCTGAGCATGCCTGAGCCACCTGCTCGACTCGCAAGAAACACCTGCCGGACACGCCAAAATCACCTGCCGAGTACGCCAGAACCACTTGCCGGACACTCCGGAATCACAGGTCGGGCATGCCGGAACCACCTCTCACACTTGCCAGAACCATGTTCCGGACCCGCCGGTACAACCTGCCGAGTATGCCGGAACCAAATGATCCACTCCCGAGGACCACCTGCTGGACACGCCAAAATCACCTGCTGGCTACGCCAGAACCACTCGGCAGACACTCCGGAATAACCTACCGGGCATGCCGGAACCACCTCTTAGACATGCCAGAAGGACGTGTCGGACACGCCAGAGACACCTACCGGACAGACCGGAACCACCTGCCAGACATCCCGGAACCACTTGCCGAGCACGCCGGAGACGCCTGCTCGATAGGCCGGAACCACCTGCCAGACAGGCCAAAATCAACAGCTGCCTATGCTAGAACCACCTGGCGGACAGTGCAAAATCACCTGTCTGGCATGCAGGAACCACCTCTCAGATGTAACGGAACCACGAGCCGCACACGCTGGAACCACGTCCTGGACAGACTGGAACCACCTGCCGAGCACTCCGGAACCACCTGCTCGACTCGCACGACCCACGTGCTGGACACGCCAAAATGAACTTTCGGCTACACCAGAACCACTTACCCGACACTCCAGAATCACCTGCCTGGCATGCCAGAACCACCTCTCACACGTTCCAGAAGCACGTGCCGGACATGCCGGAACGACCTATCGGACAGAACGGAACCACCTGCCAGACACGTCGGAACCACCTGCTGAACACGCCACAGCCACCTGCTCGACTCGCCGGATACACCGGCTGGACAGGCCAATATGAACTGCTGGCTATGCCAGAACCACGTGGCGGACAGTCCGGAATCACCGGCCAGACATGGCGGAACCACCTCTCAGACGTACAAGAACCACGTGCCGGACAAGCTGGAAACACTTACTGGACAGACTGGAACCACCTGCCGGCCACGCCTGAACCACCTGCCGAGCACGATGGAACCACATGCCGGACACGCCAAAATCACCTGCGGGGTACACCAGAACCACTTGGAGAACTCTCCGGGATGACCTGCCGGGCATGCTGGAACCACCTCTCAGACGTACCAGAAGCACGTGGCGGACACCCCAGCACCACCTGCCGGACAGACCGCAACCACCTGCCGGACAGGCCGGAACCACCGGCTCGACCCGCCAGAACCACCGCCGGACATGCAAAATCACCTGCCGGCTACGCCAGAACCACTTGGCGAACACTCCGGAATCAACTGCCGGGCATGCCGGAACCACCTCTCAGACATGCCAGAACCATGTGCCAATGACCCCGGAAGCACCTGCCGAGCACGCCGGAACCACCTGCTCGACTTTCCAGAACCACCTGCCGGACACGCCAAAATCACCTGCCGGCTACGCCACAACCACTCGGCAGGAACTCCGGTATCAGCTGCCGGGCATGCCGGAACCACCTCTCAGAGGTGCCAGAACCACATGCCGGAGAGACTGGAAGCAACTGCCGAAATCGCCAGAAACACCTGCTGGACCTGCGGGAACCACCTGCCTGACAGTCCAAAATCATATGCCGGCTATGCCAAAACCACTTGGTGGACACTCCAGAATCACCTGGAGGGCATGCCGGAACCACATCATGGACAGACTGCAAACACCTGACGGACACGCCAGAACCAACTTCTCGACTCGCCAGAACCACCTGCCGGACACGCCAAAATCACCTGCCGGCTACGCCACAACCAGTTGGTGAACACTTCGGAGTCACCTGCCGCGCTTGCCGGAACCACCTGCCGGTCACGCCAAAATCACCTGCCGGCTACGCCAGAACCACTCGGCAGAGACTCCGGAACCATCTATAGGACAGACCGGAATCACCTGTCGGACAGGCCGGAACCACCTGCTCGACTCGCCAGAACCACCTGCCGGACACGCCAAAATCACCTGCCGGCTACGTCAGAACCACTCGGCAGAGACTCCGGAACCACCTCCAGGACAGACCGGAATCACCTGCCGGACACGCCGGGACCCCCTGCTTGACTCGCCAGAACCACCTGCCGGACACGCCAAAATCACCAGCCGGCTACTCCACAACAACTTGTCGGACACTCCAGAATCACCTGCCGGGCATGTTGGAACCACCTCTCAGAGGTGCCACAACAACATGCGGGAGGCTTTGGAAGCACCTGCTGAGAATGCCGGAAGTTCCTGATCCACTCCACAGAACCACCTGCTGGACACGCCAAAATCACCTGCCGGCTACGCCACAACCAGTTGGTGAACACTTCGGAATCAACTGCCCTGCTTGCTGGAAGCACCTGCCGGTCACGCCAATATCACCTGCCAGCTACGCCAGAACCGCTTGGCGGACACTCCGGAAACACCTGTCGGGCCTGCCAGAACCACATCTCAGACGTGCCAGAACCATGTGCCCGAGATGCCGGAACCACACCCCGAACAGACTGAAACCACCTGCCAGACCCGCCTGAACCACCTGCCGAGCACGACGGAACCACCTGCCGGACACTCCAAAATCACCTGCGGGCTACTCCACAACCACTTGGAGGACTCTCCGGGATGACCTGCCATGCATGCTGGAACCACCTCTCAGACGCGCCAGAAGCATGTGGCAGAGAGTCCAGAATCACCTGTTGGGCATGTGGAACCACCTCTGAGACGTACCAGAACCACCTGCCGGACACGCCAAAATCACCTGCCGGCTACGCCAGAACCACTTGGCGGACACTCCGGAATCACCTGCCGGGCATGCCAGCACAACCTCTCAGAAGTGCCAGAAGCACGTGCCGGACAGGCCGGAACCATATCCCGGACAGACTGGAACCACAAGAAACACTCGCCGGAACCACCTGCTTGACTCACCGGTACCACCTGCAGGACACACCAAAATCACCTGCCCGCTACACCAGAACCACTTGGGGGACAAGCCGGAATCACCTGCCGGGCATGTTGGAACCACCTCTCAGAGGTGCCACAACAACATGCTGGAGACTGCGGAAGCACCTGCTGAGAAGGCCGGAAGTTCCTGATCCACTCCACAGAACCACCTGCTGGACACGCCAAAATCACCTGCCGGCTACGCCACAACCAGTTGGTGAACACTTCGGAATCACCTGCCGGGCTTGCTGGAAGCACCTGCCGGTCACGCCAATATCACCTGCCAGCTACGCCAGAACCGCATGGCGGACACTCCGGAAACTCCTGTCGGGCCTGCCAGAACCACATCTCAGACGTGCCAGAACCATGTGCCCGAGATGCCGGAACCACACCCCGCACAGACTGAAACCACCTGCCAGACCCGCCTGAACCACCTGCCGAGCACACTGGAACCACCTGCTCGACTCGCCGGAACCACCTACCTGACACGCAAAAACCACCGGCCGGGTATGCCAGAACCACTTGGTGGTCACTCCGGAATCATCTGCCAGACATGCCAGAAGCAGCTCTCAGACACACCAGAACAACCTGCCGGAGACGCCAGAAGCACCTGCTGAGCATGCCTGAGCCACCTGCTCGACTCGCAAGAAACACCTGCCAGACACGCCAAAATCACCTGCCTGCTACACCAGAAGCACTTGGCAGACAAGCCGGAATCACGTGAAGGGCATGCCGTCACAATCTCTCAGACGTGCCAGAACCTCGTGCCGGACACCCCAGAACACCCTGCCGGACAGACCGGAACCACCTGCCGGACACGCCGGAACCACCGGCGCGACTCGCCGGAACCACCCCCGGACATGCAAAAACACCTGCCGGCTACGCCAGAAACACTTGGCGAACACACCGGAATCACCTGCCGGGCATGTCGGAAGCACCTCTCAGACATGTCAGAACCACGTGCCAAGGACACCGGAAGCACCTGCCGAGCACGCCGGAACCACCTGCTCGACTCGCCAGAACCACCTGCCGCACACGCCAAAATCACCTGCCAGGTATGCCAGAACCACTTTGTGGACACTCCGAAATCATCTGCCGGACATGCCAGAACCAGCTCTCAGACACCCCAGAACCACATGCCGGACACGCCGGAAGCACCTGCTGAGCATGCCTGAGCCACCTGCTCGACTCGCAAGAAACAACTGCCGGACACGCCAAAATCACCTGCCGAGTACGCCAGAACCACTTGGCGGACACTCCGGAATCACAGGTCGGGCATGCCGGAACCACCTCTCAGACTTGCCAGAACCATGTTCCGGACACGCTGGTACCACCTGCCGAGTATGCCGGAACCACCTGATCCACTCCCGAGGACCACCTGCTGGACACGCCAGAATCACCTGCTGGCTACGCCAGAACCACTCGGCAGACACTCCGGAATAACCTGCCGGGCATGCCGGAACCACCTCTTAGACATGCCAGAAGGACGTGTCGGACACGCCGGAAACACCTACCGGACAGACCGGAACCACCTGCCAGACATCCCGGAACCACCTGCCGAGCACGCCGGAGCCGCCTGCTCGATAGGCTGGAACCACCTGCCAGACAGGCCATAATCAACAGCTGGCTATGCGAGAACCATCTGGCGGACAGTCCGGAATCACCTGCCGGGCATGCAGGAACCACCTTTCCGATGTAACGGAACCACGAGCCGGACACGCTGGAACCACGTCCTGGGCAGTCTGGAACCACCTACCGAGCACTCTGGAACCACCTGCTCGACTCGCACGACCCACGTGCTGGACACGCCAAAATGAACTTTTGGCTACACCAGAACCACTTACCCGACACTCCAGAATCACCTGCCTGGCATGCCAGAACCACCTCTCACACGTTCCAGAAGCACGTGCCGGACATGCCGGAACGACCTATCGGACAGAACGGAACCACCTGCCAGACACGCCGGAACCACCTGCTGAACACGCCACAGCCATCTGCTCGACTCGCCGGATCCACCGGCCGGACAGGCCAATATCAACTGCTGGCTATGCCAGAACCACCTGGGGGACAGTCCGGAATCACCTGCCAGCCATGGCGGAACCACCTCTCAGACGTACAAGAACCACGTGCCGGACAAGCTGGAAACACTTACTGGACAGACTGGAGCCACCTGCCGGCCATGCCTGAACCACCTGCCGAGCACGACGGAACCACCTGCCGGACACGCCAAAATCACCTGCCGGCTACGCCACAACCACTCGGCAGGCACTCCGGTATCAGCTGCCTGGCATGCCGGAACCACCTCTCAGAGGTGCCAGAACCACATGCCGGAGAAACTGGAAGCAACTGCCGAGCTCGCCGGAAACACCTGCTGGACATGCCGGAACCACCTGCCTGACAGTCCAAAATCATATGCCGGCTATGCCAAAACCACTTGGTGGACACTCCAGAATCACCTGGAGGGCATGCCGGAACCACGTCATGGACAGACTGCAAACACCTGCCGGACACGCCAGAACCACCTTCTCGACTCGCCAGAACCACCTGCCGGACACGCCAAAATCACCTGCCGGCTACGCCACAAACAGTTGGTGAACACTTTGGAATCACCTGCCGCGCGTGCCGGAACCACCTGCCGGTCACGCCAAAATCACCTGCCGGCTACGCCAGAACCACTCAGCAGAGACTCCGGAACCACCTCCAGGACAGACCGGAATCACCTGCCGGACACGCCGGAACCATCTGCTCGACTAGCCAGAACCACCTGCCGGACGCGCCAAAATCACCTGCCGGCTACGCCAGAACCACTCTGCAGAGACTCCGGAAGCACCTCCAGGACAGACCGGAATCACCTGCCGGACACGCCGGAACCACCTGCTCGACTCGCCAGAACCACCTGCCGGACATGCCAAAATCACCAGCCGGCTACTCCACAACCACTTGTCGTACACTCCAGAATCACCTGCCGGGCATGTTGGAACCACCTCTCAGAGGTGCCACAACAACATGCTGGAGACTGCGGAAGCACCTGCTGAGAAGGCCGGAAGTTCCTGATCCACTCCACAGAACCACCTGCTGGACACGCCAAAATCAGCTGCCGGCTACGCCACAACCAGATGGTGAACACTTCGGAATCAACTGCCGGGCTTGCTGGAAGCACCTGCCGGTCACGCCAATATCACCTGCCAGCTACGCCAGAACCGCTTGGCGGACACTCCGGAAACACCTGTCGGGCCTGCCAGAACCACATCTCAGACGTGCCAGAACCATGTGCCCGAGATGCCGGAACCACACCCCGAACAGACTGAAACCACCTGCCAGACCCGCCTGAACCACCTGCCGAGCACACTGGAACCACCTGCTCGACTCGCCGGAACCACCTACCTGACACGCAAAAACCACCGGCCGGGTATGCCTGAACCACTTGGTGGTCACTCCGGAATCATCTGCCAGACACGCCAGAAGCAGCTCTCAGACACACCAGAACAACCTGCCGGAGACGCCAGAAGCACCTGCTGAGCATGCCTGAGCCACGTGCTCGACTCGCAAGAAACACCTGCCACACACGCCAAAATCACCTGCCTGCTACACCAGAAGCACTTGGCAGACAAGCCGGAATCACGTGAAGGGCATGCCGTCACAATCTCTCAGACGTGCCAGAACCTCGTGCCGGACACCCCAGAACACCCTGCCGGACAGACCGGAACCACCTGCCGGACACGCCGGAACCACCGGCGCGACTCGCCAGAACCACCCCCGGACATGCAAAAACACCTGCCGGCTACGCCAGAACCACTTGGCGAACACTCCGGAATCACAGGTCGGGCATGCCGGAACCACCTCTCAGACTTGCCAGAAGCATGTTCTGGACACGCCGGTACCACCTGCCGAGTATGCCGGAACCACCTGATCCACTCCCGAGGACCACCTGCTGGACACGCCAGAATCACCTGCTGGCTACGCCAGAACCACTCGGCAGACACTCCGGAATAACCTACCGGGCATGCCGGAACCACCTCTTAGACATGCCAGAAGGACGTGTCGGACACGCCGGAAACACCTACCGGACAGTCCGGAACCACCTGCCAGACATCCCGGAACCACCTGCCGAGCACGCCGGAGCCGCCAGCTCGATAGGCTGGAACCACCTGCCAGACAGGCCAAAATCAACAGCTGGCTATGCGAGAACCATCTGGCGGACAGTCCGGAATCACCTGCCTGGCATGCAGGAACCACCTCTCAGATGTAACGGAACCATGAGCCGGACACGCTGGAACCACGTCCTGGGCAGTCTGGAACCACCTGCCGAGCACTCTGGAACCACCTGCTCGACTCGCACGACCCACGTGATGGACACGCCAAAATGAACTTTCGGCTACACCAGAACCACTTACCCGACACTCCAGAATCACCTGCCTGGCATGCCAGAACCACCTCTCACACGTTCCAGAAGCACGTGCCGGACATGCCGGAACGACCTATCGGACAGAACGGAACCACCTGCCAGACACGCCGGAACCACCTGCTGAACACACCACAGCCACCTGCTCGACTCGCCGGATCCACCGGCCGGACAGGCCAATATCAACTGCTGGCTATGCCAGAACCACCTGGGGGACAGTCCGGAATCACCTGCCAGCCATGGCGGAACCACCTCTCAGACGTACAAGAACCACGTGCCGGACAAGCTGGAAACACTTACTGGACAGACTAGAACCACCTGCCGGCCACGCCTGAACCACGTGCTGAGCACGATGGAACCACCTGCCGGACACGCCAAAATCACCTGCGGGGTACACCAGAACCACTTGGAGAACTCTCCGGGATGACCTGCCGGGCATGCTGGAACCACCTCTCAGATGTACCAGAAGCACGTGGCGGACACCCCAGCACCACCTGCCGGACAGACCGCAACCACCTGCCGGACAGGCCGGAACCACCGGCTCGACCCGCCGGAACCACCGCCAGACATGCAAAATCACCTGCCGGCTACGCCAGAACCACTTGGCGAACACTCCGGAATCACCTGTCGGGCATGTCGGAAGCACCTCTCAGACATGTCAGAACCACGTGCCAAGGACACCGGAAGCACCTGCCGAGCACGCCGGAACCACCTGCTCGACTCGCCAGAACCACCTGCCGCACACGCCAAAATCACCTGCCAGGTATGCCAGAACCACTTTGTGGACACTCCGAAATCATCTGCCGGACATGCCAGAACCAGCTCTCAGACACACGAGAACCACATGCCGGACACGCCGGAAGCAACTGCTGAGCATGCCTGAGCCACCTGCTCGACTCGCAAGAAACACCTGCCAGACACGCCAAAATCACCTGCCGAGTACGCCAGAACCACTTGGCGGACACTCCGGAATCACAGGTCGGGCATGCCGGAACCACCTCTCAGACTTGCCAGAACCATGTTCCGGACACGCCGGTACCACCTGCCGAGTATGCCGGAACCACCTGATCCACTCCCGAGGACCACCTGCTGGACACGCCAGAATCACCTGCTGGCTATGCCAGAACCACTCGGCAGACACTCCGGAATAACCTGCCGGGCATGCCGGAACCACCTCTTAGACATGCCAGAAGGACGTGTCGGACACGCCGGAAACACCTACCGGACAGACCGGAACCACCTGCCAGACATCCTGGAACCACCTGCCGAGCACGCCAGAGCCGCCTGCTCGATAGGCCGGAACCACCTGCCAGACAGGCCAAAATCAACACCTGGCTATGCGAGAACCATCTGGCGGACAGTCCGGAATCACCTGCCGGGCATGCAGGAACCACCTCTCAGATGTAACGGAACCACGAGCCGGATACGCTGGAACCACGTCTTGGGCAGTCTGGAACCACCTGCCGAGCACTCTGGAACCACCTGCTCGACTCGCACGACCCACGTGCTGGACACGCCAAAATGAACTTTTGGCTACACCAGAAACACTTACCCGACACTCCAGAATCACCTGCCTGGCATGCCAGAACCACCTCTCACACGTTCCAGAAGCACGTGCCGGACATGCCGGAACGACCTATCGGACAGAACGGAACCACCTGCCAGACACGCCGGAACCACCTGCTGAACACGCCACAGCCACCTGCTTGACTCGCCGGATCCACCGGCCGGACAGGCCAATGTCAACTGCTGGCTATGCCAGAACCACCTGGGGGACAGTCCGGAATCACCTGCCAGCCATGGCGGAACCACCTCTCAGACGTACAAGAACCACGTGCCGGACAAGCTGGAAACACTTACTTGACAGACTGGAGCCACCTGCCGGCCATGCCTGAACCACCTGCCGAGCACGACGGAACCACCTGCCGGACACGCCAAAATCACCTGCGGGGTACACCAGAACCACTTGGAGAACTCTCCGGGATGACCTGCCGGGCATGCCGGAACCACCTCTCAGACGTACCAGAAGCACGTGGCGGACACCCCAGCACCACCTGCCGGACAGACCGCAACCACCTGCCGGACAGGCCGGAACCACCGGCTCGACCCGCCGGAACCACCGTCGGACATGCAAAATCACCTGCCGGCTACGCCAGAACCACTTGGCGAACACTCCGGAATCATCTGCCGGGCATGCCGGAACCACCTCTCAGACATGCCAGAACCACGTGCCAATGACCCCGGAAGCACCTGCCGAGCACGCCAGAACCACCTGCTCGACTCGCCAGAACCACCTGCCGGACACGGCAAAATCACCTGCCGGCTACGCCACAACCACTTGGCAGGCACTCCGGTATCAGCTGCCTGGCATGCCGGAACCACCTCTCAGAGGTGCCAGAACCACATGCCGGAGAGACTGGAAGCAACTGCCGAGCTCGCCGGAAACACCTGCTGGACATGCCGGAACCACCTGCCTGACAGTCCAAAATCATATGCCGGCTATGCCAAAACCACTTGGTGGACACTCCAGAATCACCTGGAGGGCATGCCGGAACCACGTCATGGACAGACTGCAAACACCTGCCGGACACGCCAGAACCACCTTCTCGACTCGCCAGAACCACCTGCCGGACACGCCAAAATCACCTGCCGGCTACGCCACAAACAGTTGGTGAACACTTTGGAATCACCTGCCGCGCGTGCCGGAACCACCTGCCGGTCACGCCAAAATCACCTGCCGGCTACGCCAGAACCACTCAGCAGAGACTCCGGAACCACCTCCAGGACAGACCGGAATCACCTGCCAGACACGCCGGAACCATCTGCTCGACTAGCCAGAACCACCTGCCGGACGCGCCAAAATCACCTGCCGGCTACGCCAGAACCACTCTGCAGAGACTCCGGAAGCACCTCCAGGACAGACCGGAATCACCTGCCGGACACGCCGGAACCACCTGCTCGACTCGCCAGAACCACCTGCCGGACATGCCAAAATCACCAGCCGGCTACTCCACAACCACTTGTCGTACACTCCAGAATCACCTGCCGGGCATGTTGGAACCACCTCTCAGAGGTGCCACAACAACATGCTGGAGACTGCGGAAGCACCTGCTGAGAAGGCCGGAAGTTCCTGATCCACTCCACAGAACCACCTGCTGGACACGCCAAAATCAGCTGCCGGCTACGCCACAACCAGATGGTGAATACTTCGGAATCAACTGCCGGGCTTGCTGGAAGCACCTGCCGGTCACGCCAATATCACCTGCCAGCTACGCCAGAACCGCTTGGCGGACACTCCGGAAACACCTGTCGGGCCTGCCAGAACCACATCTCAGACGTGCCAGAACCATGTGCCCGAGATGCCGGAACCACACCCCGAACAGACTGAAACCACCTGCCAGACCCGCCTGAACCACCTGCCGAGCACACTGGAACCACCTGCTCGACTCGCCGGAACCACCTACCTGACACGCAAAAACCACCGGCCGGGTATGCCTGAACCACTTGGGGGTCACTCCGGAATCATCTGCCAGACACGCCAGAAGCAGCTCTCAGACACACCAGAACAACCTGCTGGAGACGCCAGAAGCACCTGCTGAGCACGCCTGAGCCACGTGCTCGACTCGCAAGAAACACCTGCCACACACGCCAAAATCACCTGCCTGCTACACCAGAAGCACTTGGCAGACAAGCCGGAATCACGTGAAGGGCATGCCGTCACAATCTCTCAGACGTGCCAGAACCTCGTGCCGGACACCCCAGAACACCCTGCCGGACAGACCGGAACCACCTGCCGGACACGCCGGAACCACCGGCGCGACTCGCCAGAACCACCCCCGGACATGCAAAAACACCTGCCGGCTACGCCAGAACCACTTGGCGAACACTCCGGAATCACAGGTCGGGCATGCCGGAACCACCTCTCAGACTTGCCAGAACCATGTTCTGGACACGCCGGTACCACCTGCCGAGTATGCCGGAACCACCTGATCCACTCCCGAGGACCACCTGCTGGACACGCCAGAATCACCTGCTGGCTACGCCAGAACCACTCGGCAGACACTCCGGAATAACCTGCCGGGCATGCCGGAACCACCTCTTAGACATGCCAGAAGGACGTGTCGGACACGCCGGAAACACCTACCGGACAGTCCGGAACCACCTGCCAGACATCCCGGAACCACCTGCCGAGCACGCCGGAGCCGCCAGCTCGATAGGCTGGAACCACCTGCCAGACAGGCCAAAATCAACAGCTGGCTATGCGAGAACCATCTGGCGGACTGTCCGGAATCACCTGCCGGGCATGCAGGAACCACCTCTCAGATGTAACGGAACCATGAGCCGGACACGCTGGAACCACGTCCTGGGCAGTCTGGAACCACCTACCGAGCACTCTGGAACCACCTGCTCGACTCGCACGACCCACGTGATGGACACGCCAAAATGAACTTTCGGCTACACCAGAACCACTTACCCGACACTCCAGAATCACCTGCCTGGCATGCCAGAACCACCTCTCACACGTTCCAGAAGCACGTGCCGGACATGCCGGAACGACCTATCGGACAGAACGGAACCACCTGCCAGACACGCCGGAACCACCTGCTGAACACGCCACAGCCACCTGCTCGACTCGCCGGATCCACCGGCCGGACAGGCCAATATCAACTGCTGGCTATGCCAGAACCACCTGGGGGACAGTCCGGAATCACCTGCCAGCCATGGCGGAACCACCTCTCAGACGTACAAGAACCACGTGCCGGACAAGCTGGAAACACTTACTGGACAGACTAGAACCACCTGCCGGCCACGCCTGAAACACGTGCTGAGCACGATGGAACCACCTGCCGGACACGCCAAAATCACCTGCGGGCTACACCAGAACCACTTGGAGAACTCTCCGGGATGACCTGCCGGGCATGCTGGAACCACCTCTGAGACGTACCAGAAGCACGTTGCGGACACCCCAGCACCACCTGCCGGACAGACCGCAACCACCTGCCGGACACGCCGGAACCACCGGCTCGACCCGCCGGAACCGCCGCCGGACATGCGAAATCACCTGCCGGCTACGCCAGAACCACTTGGCGAACACTCCGCAATCATCTGCCGGGCATGCCGGAACCACCTCTCAGACATGCCAGAACCACGTGCCAATGACCCCGGAAGCACCTGCCGAGCACGCCGGAACCACCTGCTCGACTCGCCAGAACCACCTGCCGGACACGCCAAAATCACCTGCCGGCTACGCCACAACCACTCGGCACGCACTCCGGTATCAGCTGCCGGGCATGCCGGACCCACCTCTCAGAGGTGCCAGAACCACATGCCGGAGAGACTGGAAGCAACTGTCGAGCTCGCCGGAAACACCTGCTGGTCATGCCGGAACCACCTGCCTGACAGTCCAAAATCATATGCCGGCTATGCCAAAACCACTTGGTGGACACTCCAGAATCACCTGGAGGGCATGCCGGAACCACGTCATGGACAGACTGCAAAGACCTGCCGGACACGGCAGAACCACCTTCTCGACTCGCCATAACCACCTGCCGAACACGCCAAAATCACCTGCCGTCTATGCCACAACCAGTTGGTGAACACTTCGGAATCACCTGCCGCGCTTGCCGGAACCACCTGCCGGTCACGCCAAAATCACCTGCCGGCTACGCCAGAACCACTCGGCAGAGACTCCGGAACCACCTCCAGGACAGACCGGAATCACCTGCCAGACACGCCGGAACCATCTGCTCGACTAGCCAGAACCACCTGCCGGACACACAAAAATCACCTGCTGGCTACGCCAGAACCACTCGGCAGATACTCCGGAATAAGCTGCCGGGCATGCCGGAACCACCTCTTAGACATGCCAGAAGGACGTGTCGGACACGCCGGAAACACCTACCGGACAGACCGGAACCACCTGCCAGACATCCCGGAACCACTTGCCGAGCACGCCGGAGCCGCCTGCTCGATAGGCCTTAACCACCTGCCAGACAGGCTAAAATCCACAGCTGGCTATGCTAGAACCACCTGGCGGACAGTCCAAAATCACCTGCCTGGCATGCAGGAACCACCTCTCAGACGTAACAGAACCACGTTCCGGACACGCTGGAACCACATCCTGGACAGACTGGAACCACCTGCCGAGCTCGCCTGAACCACCTGCTCGACTGGCAGGACAATAGTGTAGGACACGCCAAAAGCAACTGCCGGCTACACCAGAACCACTTAACCGACACTCCAGAATCACCTGCCTGGCATGCCAGAACCACCTCTCAGACGTGGCAGAATCACGTGCCGGACATGCCGGGACGACCTACGGGACAGACCGGAACCACCTGCCTGACATGCCGGAACCACCTGCCGAGCACGCCAGAGCCACCTGCTCCCCTTGCCGGAACCACCTGCCAGACAGGCCAAAATCAACAGCTGGCTGTGCGAGAACCACCTGGGGGACAGTCCGGAATCACCTGCCAGCCATGGCGGAACCACCTCTCAGACGTACCAGAATCACGTGCCGGACAATCTGGAAACACGTACTGGACAGACTGCAACCACCTGCCGGCCAAGCCTGAACCACCTGCCGAGCACAACGGAACCACCTGCCAGACACGCCAAAATCACCTGCCGGCTACGCCACAACCACTTGGAGAAGTCTCCGGGATGACCTGCCGGGCATGCTGGAACCACCTCTCAGACGTACCAGAAGCACGTGGCGGACACCCCAGCACCACCTGCCGGACAGACCGCAACCACCTGCCGGACAGGCCGGAACCACCGGCTCGACCCGCCGGAACCACCGCCGGACATGCAAAATCACCTGCCGGCTACGCCAGAAACACTTGGCGAACACTCCGGAATCACATGCCGGGCATGCCGGAACCACCTCTCAGACATGCCAGAACCACGTGCCAATGACCCCGGAAGCACCTGCCGAGCACGCCGGAACCACCTGCTCGACTCGCCAGAACCACCTGCCGGACACGCCAAAATCACCTGCCGGCTACGCCACAACCACTCGGCAGGCACTCCGGTATCAGCTGCCGGGCATGCCGGAACCACCTCTCAGAGGTGCCAGAACCACATGCCGGAGAGACTGGAAGCAACTGCCGAACTCGCCGGAAACACTGCTGGACATGCCGGAACCACCTGCCTGACAGTGCAAAATCATATGCCGGCTATGCCAAAACCACTTGGTGGACACTCCAGAATCACCTGGAGGGCATGCCGGAACCACGTCATGGACAGACTGCAAACACCTGCCGGACACCGCAGAACCACCTTCTCGACTCGCCAGAACCAGCTGCCGGACACGCCAAAATCACCTGCCGGCTACGCCACAACCAGTTGGTGAACACTTCGGAATCACCTGCCGCGCTTGCCGGAACCACCTGCCGTCAAGCCAAAATCACCTGCCGGCTACGCCAGAACCACTCGGCAGAGACTACGGAACCACCTCCAGGACAGACCGGAATCACCTGCCGGACACGCCGGGACCACCTGCTCGACTCGCCAGAACCACCTGCCGGACGTGCCAAAATCACCTGCCGGCTACGCCAGAACCACTCTGCAGAGACTCCGGAAGCACCTGCAGGACAGACCGGAATCACATGCCGGACACACCGGAACCACCTGCTCGACTCGCCAGAACCACCTGCCGGACATGCCAAAATCACCAGCCGGCTACTCCACAACCACTTGTCGGACACTCCAGAATCACCTGCCGGGCATGTTGGAACCACCTCTCAGAGGTGCCACAACAACATGCTGGAGACTGCGGAAGCACCTGCTGAGAAGGCCGGAAGTTCCTGATCCACTCCACAGAACCACCTGCTGGACACGCCAAAATCACCTGCCGGCTACGCCACAACCAGTTGGTGAACACTTCGGAATCAACTGCCGGGCTTGCTGGAAGCACCTGCCGGTCACGCCAATATCACCTGCCAGCTACGCCAGAACCGCTTGGCGGACACTCCGGAAACACCTGTCGGGCCTGCCAGAACCACATCTCAGACGTGCCAGAACCATGTGCCCGAGATGCCGGAACCACACCCCGAACAGACTGAAACCACCTGCCAGACCCGCCTGAACCACCTGCCGAGCACACTGGAACCACCTGCTCGACTCGCCGGAACCACCTACCTGACACGCAAAAACCACCGGCCGGGTATGCCAGAACCACTTGGTGGTCACTCCGGAATCATCTGCCAGACATGCCAGAAGCAGCTCTCACACACAACAGAACAACCTGCGGGAGACGCCAGAAGCACCTGCTGAGCATGCCTGAGCCACCTGCTCGACTCGCAAGAAACGCCTGCCAGACGTGCCAAAATCACCTGCCTGCTACACCAGAAGCACTTGGCAGACAAGCCGGAATCACGTGAAGGGCATGCCGTCACAATCTCTCAGACGTGCCAGAACCTCGTGCCGGACACCCCAGAACACCCTGCCGGACAGACCGGAACCACCTGCCGGACACGCCGGAACCACCGGCGCGACTCGCCGGAACCACCCCCGGACATGCAAAATCACCTGCCGGCTACGCCAGAAACACTTGGCGGACACACCGGAATCACCTGCCGGGCATGTCGGAAGCACCTCTCAGACATGTCAGAACCACGTGCCAAGGACACCGGAAGCACCTGCCGAGCACGCCGGAACCACCTGCTCGACTCGCCAGAACCACCTGCCGCACACGCCAAAATCACCTGCCAGGTATGCCAGAACCACTTTGTGGACACTCCGAAATCATCTGCCGGACATGCCAGAACCAGCTCTCAGACACCCCAGAACCACATGCCGGACACGCCGGAAGCACCTGCTTAGCATGCCTGAGCCACCTGCTCGACTCGCAAGAAACACCTGCCGGACACGCCAAAATCACCTGCCGAGTACGCCAGAAACACTTGGCGGACACTCCGGAATCACAGGTCGGGCATGCCGGAACCACCTCTCAGACTTGCCAGAACCATGTTCCGGACACGCCGGTACCACCTGCCGAGTATGCCGGAACCACCTGATCCACTCCCGAGGACCACCTGCTGGACGCGCCAGAATCACCTGCTGGCTACGCCAGAACCACTCAGCAGACACTCCGGAATAACCTGCCGGGCATGCCGGAACCACCTCTTAGACATGCCAGAAGGACGTGTCGGACACGCCGGAAACACCTACCGGACAGACCGGAACCACCTGCCAGACATCGCGGAACCACCTGCCGAGCACGCCGGAGCCGCCTGCTCGATAGGCTGGAACCACCTGCCAGACAGGCCATAATCAACAGCTGGCTATGCGAGAACCATCTGGCGGACAGTCCGGAATCACCTGCCGGGCATGCAGGAACCACCTTTCCGATGTAACGGAACCACGAGCCGGACACGCTGGAACCACGTCCTGGGCAGTCTGGAACCACCTACCGAGCACTCTGGAACCACCTGCTCGACTCGCACGACCCACGTGCTGGACACGCCAAAATGAACTTTCGGCTACACCAGAACCACTTACCCGACACTCCAGAATCACCTGCCTGGCATGCCAGAACCACCTCTCACACGTTCCAGAAGCACGTGCCGGACATGCCGGAACGACCTATCGGACAGAACGGAACCACCTGCCAGACACGCCGGAACCACCTGCTGAACACGCCACAGCCACCTGCTCGACTCGCCGGATCCACCGGCCGGACTGGCCAATATCAACTGCTGGCTATGCCAGAACAACCTGGGGGACAGTCCGGAATCACCTGCCAGCCATGGCAGAACCACCTCTCAGACGTACAAGAACCACGTGCCGGACAAGCTGGAAACACTTACTGGACAGACTGGAGCCACCTGCCAGCCATGCCTGAACCACCTGCCGAGCACGACGGAACCACCTGCCGGACACGCCAAAATCACCTGCGGGGTACACCAGAACCACTTGGAGAACTCTCCGGGATGACGTGCCGGGCATGCCGGAACCACCTCTCAGACGTACCAGAAGCATGTGGCGGACACCCCAGCACCACCTGCCGGACAGACCGCAACCACCTGCCGGACAGGCCGGAACCACCGGCTCGACCCGCCGGAACCACCGCCGGACATGCAAAATCACCTGCCGGCTACGCCAGAACCACTTGGCGAACACTCCGGAATCATCTGCCGGACATGCCGGAACCACCTCTCAGACATGCCAGAACCACGTGCCAATGACCCCGGAAGCACCTGCCGAGCACGCCGGAACCACCTGCTCGACTCGCCAGAACCACCTGCCGGACACGCCAAAATCACCTGCCGGCTACGCCACAACCACTCGGCAGGCACTCTGGTATCAGCTGCCGGGCATTCCGGAACCACCTCTCAGAGGTGCCAGAACCACATGCCGGAGAGACTGGAAGCAACTGCCGAGCTCGCCGGAAACACCTGCTGGACATGCCGGAACCACCTGCCTGACAGTCCAAAATCATATGCCGGCTATGCCAAAACCACTTGGTGGACACTCCAGAATCACCTGGAGGGCATGCCGGAACCACGTCATGGACAGACTGCAAACACCTGCCGGACACGCCAGAACCACCTTCTCGACTCGCCAGAACCACCTGCCGGACACGCCAAAATCACCTGCCGGCTACGCCACAACCAGTTGGCGAACACTTTGGAATCACCTGCCGCGCTTGCCGGAACCACCTGCCGGTCACGCCAAAATCACCTGCCGGCTACGCCAGAACCACTCAGCAGAGACTCCGGAACCACCTCCATGACAGACCGGAATCACATGCCGGACACGCCGGAACCACCTGCTCGACTCGCCAGAACCACCTGCCGGACACGCCAAAATCACCAGCCGGCTACTCCACAACCACTTGTCGGACACTCCAGAATCACCTGCCGGGCATTTGGGAACCACCTCTCAGAGGTGCCACAACAACATGCTGGAGACTGCGGAAGCACCTGCTGAGAAGGCCGGAAGTTCCTGATCCACTCCACAGAACCACCTGCTGGACACGCCAAAATCACCTGCCGGCTACGCCACAACCAGTTGGTGAACACTTCGGAATCAACTGCCGGGATTGCTGGAAGCACCTGCCGGTCACGCCAATATCACCTGCCAGCTACGCCAGAACCGCTTGGCGGACACTGCGGAAACACCTGTCGGGCCTGCCAGAACCACATCTCAGACGTGCCAGAACCATGTGCCCGAGATGCCGGAACCGCACCCCGAACAGACTGAAACCACCTGCCAGACCCGCCTGAACCACCTGCCGAGCACACTGGAAACACCTGCTCGACTCGCCGGAACCACCTACCTGACACGCAAAAACCACCGGCCGGGTATGCCAGAACCACTTGGTGGTCACTCCGGAATCATCTGCCAGACATGCCAGAAGCAGCTCTCAGACACACCAGAACAACCTGCCGGAGACGCCAGAAGCACCTGCTGAGCATGCCTGAGCCACCTGCTCGACTCGCAAGAATCACCTGCCACACACGCCAAAATCACCTGCCTGCTACACCAGAAGCACTTGGCAGACAAGCCGGAATCACGTGAAGGGCATGCCGTCACAATCTCTCAGACGTGCCAGAACCTCGTGCCGGACACCCCAGAACACCCTGCCGGACAGACCGGAACCACCTGTCGGACACGCCGGAACCACCGGCGCGACTCGCCGGAACCACCCCCGGACATGCAAAATCACCTGCCGGCTATGCCAGAAACACTTGGCGAACACACCGGAATCACCTGCCGGGCATGTCGGAAGCACCTCTCAGACATGTCAGAACCACGTGCCAAGGACACCGGAAGCACCTGCCGAGCACGCCGGAACCACCTGCTCGACTCGCCGGAACCACCTGCCGCACACGCCAAATTCAGCTGCCAGGTATGCCAGAACCACTTTGTGGACACTCCGAAATCATCTGCCGGACATGCCAGAACCAGCTCTCAGACACAGCAGAACCACATGCCGGACACGCCGGAAGCACCTGCTGAGCATGCCTGAGCCACCTGCTCGACTCGCAAGAAACACCTGCCGGACACGCCAAAATCACCTGCCGAGTACGCCAGTACCACTTGGCGGACACTCCGGAATCACAGGTCGGGCATGCCAGAACCACGTCTCAGACTTGCCAGAACCATGTTCCGGACACGCCGGTACCACCTGCCAAGTATGCCGGAACCACCTGATCCACTCCCGAGGACCACCTGCGGGACACACCAAAATCACCTGCTGGCTACGCCAGAACCACTCGGCAGACACTCCGGAATAACCTGCCGGGCATGCCGGAACCACCTCTTAGACATGCCAGAAGGACGTGTCGGACACGCCGGAAACACCTACCGGACAGACCGGAACCACCTGCCAGACATCCCGGAACCACCTGCCGAGCACGCCGGAGCCGCCTGCTCGATAGGCCGGAACCACCTGCCAGACAGGCCAAAATCAACAGCTGGCTATGCTAGAAAAACCTGGCGGACAGTCCAAAATCACCTGCCTGGCATGCAGGAACCACCTCTCAGACGTAACAGAACCACGTTCCGGACACGCTGGAACCACATCCTGGACAGACTGGAACCACCTGCCGAGCTCGCCGGTGCCACCTGCTCGACTGGCAGGACAATTGTGCCGGACACGCCAAAAGGAACTGCCGGCTACACCAGAACCACTTAACCAACACTCCAGAATCACCTGCCTGGCATGCCAGAACCACCTCTCAGACGTGCCAGAAGCGCGTGCCGGACATGCCGGAACGACCTACGGGACAGACTGGAACCACCTGCCTGACATGCCGGAACCACCTGTCGAGCACGCCAGAGCCACCTGCTCCCCTTGCCGGAACCACCTGCCAGACAGGCCAAAATCAACAGCTGGCTGTGCGAGAACCACCTGGGGGACAGTCCGGAATCACCTGCCAGCCATGGCGGAACCACCTCTCAGACGTACAAGAACCACGTGCCGTACAAGCTGGAAACACTTACTGGACAGACTGGAACCACCTGCCGGCCACGCCTGAACCACCTGCCGAGCACGACGGAACCACCTGCCGGACACGCCAAAATCACCTGTGGGCTACACCAGAACCACTTGGAGAACTCTCCGGGATGACCTGCCGGGCATGCTGGAACCACCTCTAAGACGTACCAGAAGCACGTGGCGGACACCCCAGCACCACCTGCCGGACAGACCGCAACCACCTGCCGGACAGGCCGGAACCACCGGCTCGACCCGCCGGAACCACCGCCGGACATGCAAAATCACCTGCCGGCTACGCCCGAACCACTTGGCGAACACTCCGGAATCACCTGCCGGGCATGCCGGAACCACCTCTCAGACATGCCAGAACCACGTGCCAATGACCCCGGAAGCACCTGCCGAGCACGCCGGAACCACCTGCTCGACTCGCCAGAACCACCTGCCGGACACGCCAAAATCACCTGCCGGCTACGCCACAACCACTCGGCAGGCACTCCGGTATCAGCTGCCGGGCATGCCGGAACCACCTCTCAGAGGTGCCAGAACCACATGCCGGAGAGACTGGAAGCAACTTCCGAACTCGCCGGAAACACTGCTGGACATGCCGGAACCACCTGCCTGACAGTGCAAAATCATATGCCGGCTATGCCAAAACCACTTGGTGGACACTCCAGAATCACCTGGAGGGCATGCCGGAACCACATCATGGACAGACTGCAAACACCTGACGGACACGCCAGAACCAACTTCTCGACTCGCCAGAACCACCTGCCGGACACGCCAAAATCACCTGCCGGCTACGCCACAACCAGTTGGTGAACACTTCGGAATCACCTGCCGCGCTTGCCGGAACCACCTGCCGGTCACGCCAAAATCACCTGCCGGCTACGCCAGAACCACTCGGCAGAGACTCCGGAACCATCTATAGGACAGACCGGAATCACCTGTCGGACAGGCCGGAACCACCTGCTCGACTCGCCAGAACCACCTGCCGGACACGCCAAAATCACCTGCCGGCTACGTCAGAACCACTCGGCAGAGACTCCGGAACCACCTCCAGGACAGACCGGAATCACCTGCCGGACACGCCGGGACCCCCTGCTTGACTCGCCAGAACCACCTGCCGGACACGCCAAAATCACCAGCCGGCTACTCCACAACAACTTGTCGGACACTCCAGAATCACCTGCCGGGCATGTTGGAACCACCTCTCAGAGGTGCCACAACAACATGCGGGAGGCTTTGGAAGCACCTGCTGAGAATGCCGGAAGTTCCTGATCCACTCCACAGAACCACCTGCTGGACACGCCAAAATCACCTGCCGGCTACGCCACAACCAGTTGGTGAACACTTCGGAATCAACTGCCCTGCTTGCTGGAAGCACCTGCCGGTCACGCCAATATCACCTGCCAGCTACGCCAGAACCGCTTGGCGGACACTCCGGAAACACCTGTCGGGCCTGCCAGAACCACATCTCAGACGTGCCAGAACCATGTGCCCGAGATGCCGGAACCACACCCCGAACAGACTGAAACCACCTGCCAGACCCGCCTGAACCACCTGCCGAGCACGACGGAACCACCTGCCGGACACTCCAAAATCACCTGCGGGCTACTCCACAACCACTTGGAGGACTCTCCGGGATGACCTGCCATGCATGCTGGAACCACCTCTCAGACGCGCCAGAAGCATGTGGCAGAGAGTCCAGAATCACCTGTTGGGCATGTGGAACCACCTCTGAGACGTACCAGAACCACCTGCCGGACACGCCAAAATCACCTGCCGGCTACGCCAGAACCACTTGGCGGACACTCCGGAATCACCTGCCGGGCATGCCAGCACAACCTCTCAGAAGTGCCAGAAGCACGTGCCGGACAGGCCGGAACCATATCCCGGACAGACTGGAACCACAAGAAACACTCGCCGGAACCACCTGCTTGACTCACCGGTACCACCTGCAGGACACACCAAAATCACCTGCCCGCTACACCAGAACCACTTGGGGGACAAGCCGGAATCACCTGCCGGGCATGTTGGAACCACCTCTCAGAGGTGCCACAACAACATGCTGGAGACTGCGGAAGCACCTGCTGAGAAGGCCGGAAGTTCCTGATCCACTCCACAGAACCACCTGCTGGACACGCCAAAATCACCTGCCGGCTACGCCACAACCAGTTGGTGAACACTTCGGAATCACCTGCCGGGCTTGCTGGAAGCACCTGCCGGTCACGCCAATATCACCTGCCAGCTACGCCAGAACCGCATGGCGGACACTCCGGAAACTCCTGTCGGGCCTGCCAGAACCACATCTCAGACGTGCCAGAACCATGTGCCCGAGATGCCGGAACCACACCCCGCACAGACTGAAACCACCTGCCAGACCCGCCTGAACCACCTGCCGAGCACACTGGAACCACCTGCTCGACTCGCCGGAACCACCTACCTGACACGCAAAAACCACCGGCCGGGTATGCCAGAACCACTTGGTGGTCACTCCGGAATCATCTGCCAGACATGCCAGAAGCAGCTCTCAGACACACCAGAACAACCTGCCGGAGACGCCAGAAGCACCTGCTGAGCATGCCTGAGCCACCTGCTCGACTCGCAAGAAACACCTGCCAGACACGCCAAAATCACCTGCCTGCTACACCAGAAGCACTTGGCAGACAAGCCGGAATCACGTGAAGGGCATGCCGTCACAATCTCTCAGACGTGCCAGAACCTCGTGCCGGACACCCCAGAACACCCTGCCGGACAGACCGGAACCACCTGCCGGACACGCCGGAACCACCGGCGCGACTCGCCGGAACCACCCCCGGACATGCAAAAACACCTGCCGGCTACGCCAGAAACACTTGGCGAACACACCGGAATCACCTGCCGGGCATGTCGGAAGCACCTCTCAGACATGTCAGAACCACGTGCCAAGGACACCGGAAGCACCTGCCGAGCACGCCGGAACCACCTGCTCGACTCGCCAGAACCACCTGCCGCACACGCCAAAATCACCTGCCAGGTATGCCAGAACCACTTTGTGGACACTCCGAAATCATCTGCCGGACATGCCAGAACCAGCTCTCAGACACCCCAGAACCACATGCCGGACACGCCGGAAGCACCTGCTGAGCATGCCTGAGCCACCTGCTCGACTCGCAAGAAACAACTGCCGGACACGCCAAAATCACCTGCCGAGTACGCCAGAACCACTTGGCGGACACTCCGGAATCACAGGTCGGGCATGCCGGAACCACCTCTCAGACTTGCCAGAACCATGTTCCGGACACGCTGGTACCACCTGCCGAGTATGCCGGAACCACCTGATCCACTCCCGAGGACCACCTGCTGGACACGCCAGAATCACCTGCTGGCTACGCCAGAACCACTCGGCAGACACTCCGGAATAACCTGCCGGGCATGCCGGAACCACCTCTTAGACATGCCAGAAGGACGTGTCGGACACGCCGGAAACACCTACCGGACAGTCCGGAACCACCTGCCAGACATCCCGGAACCACCTGCCGAGCACGCCGGAGCCGCCTGCTCGATAGGCTGGAACCACCTGCCAGACAGGCCATAATCAACAGCTGGCTATGCGAGAACCATCTGGCGGACAGTCCGGAATCACCTGCCGGGCATGCAGGAACCACCTTTCCGATGTAACGGAACCACGAGCCGGACACGCTGGAACCACGTCCTGGGCAGTCTGGAACCACCTACCGAGCACTCTGGAACCACCTGCTCGACTCGCACGACCCACGTGCTGGACACGCCAAAATGAACTTTTGGCTACACCAGAACCACTTACCCGACACTCCAGAATCACCTGCCTGGCATGCCAGAACCACCTCTCACACGTTCCAGAAGCACGTGCCGGACATGCCGGAACGACCTATCGGACAGAACGGAACCACCTGCCAGACACGCCGGAACCACCTGCTGAACACGCCACAGCCATCTGCTCGACTCGCCGGATCCACCGGCCGGACAGGCCAATATCAACTGCTGGCTATGCCAGAACCACCTGGGGGACAGTCCGGAATCACCTGCCAGCCATGGCGGAACCACCTCTCAGACGTACAAGAACCACGTGCCGGACAAGCTGGAAACACTTACTGGACAGACTGGAGCCACCTGCCGGCCATGCCTGAACCACCTGCCGAGCACGACGGAACCACCTGCCGGACACGCCAAAATCACCTGCCGGCTACGCCACAACCACTCGGCAGGCACTCCGGTATCAGCTGCCTGGCATGCCGGAACCACCTCTCAGAGGTGCCAGAACCACATGCCGGAGAAACTGGAAGCAACTGCCGAGCTCGCCGGAAACACCTGCTGGACATGCCGGAACCACCTGCCTGACAGTCCAAAATCATATGCCGGCTATGCCAAAACCACTTGGTGGACACTCCAGAATCACCTGGAGGGCATGCCGGAACCACGTCATGGACAGACTGCAAACACCTGCCGGACACGCCAGAACCACCTTCTCGACTCGCCAGAACCACCTGCCGGACACGCCAAAATCACCTGCCGGCTACGCCACAAACAGTTGGTGAACACTTTGGAATCACCTGCCGCGCGTGCCGGAACCACCTGCCGGTCACGCCAAAATCACCTGCCGGCTACGCCAGAACCACTCAGCAGAGACTCCGGAACCACCTCCAGGACAGACCGGAATCACCTGCCGGACACGCCGGAACCATCTGCTCGACTAGCCAGAACCACCTGCCGGACGCGCCAAAATCACCTGCCGGCTACGCCAGAACCACTCTGCAGAGACTCCGGAAGCACCTCCAGGACAGACCGGAATCACCTGCCGGACACGCCGGAACCACCTGCTCGACTCGCCAGAACCACCTGCCGGACATGCCAAAATCACCAGCCGGCTACTCCACAACCACTTGTCGTACACTCCAGAATCACCTGCCGGGCATGTTGGAACCACCTCTCAGAGGTGCCACAACAACATGCTGGAGACTGCGGAAGCACCTGCTGAGAAGGCCGGAAGTTCCTGATCCACTCCACAGAACCACCTGCTGGACACGCCAAAATCAGCTGCCGGCTACGCCACAACCAGATGGTGAACACTTCGGAATCAACTGCCGGGCTTGCTGGAAGCACCTGCCGGTCACGCCAATATCACCTGCCAGCTACGCCAGAACCGCTTGGCGGACACTCCGGAAACACCTGTCGGGCCTGCCAGAACCACATCTCAGACGTGCCAGAACCATGTGCCCGAGATGCCGGAACCACACCCCGAACAGACTGAAACCACCTGCCAGACCCGCCTGAACCACCTGCCGAGCACACTGGAACCACCTGCTCGACTCGCCGGAACCACCTACCTGACACGCAAAAACCACCGGCCGGGTATGCCTGAACCACTTGGTGGTCACTCCGGAATCATCTGCCAGACACGCCAGAAGCAGCTCTCAGACACACCAGAACAACCTGCCGGAGACGCCAGAAGCACCTGCTGAGCATGCCTGAGCCACGTGCTCGACTCGCAAGAAACACCTGCCACACACGCCAAAATCACCTGCCTGCTACACCAGAAGCACTTGGCAGACAAGCCGGAATCACGTGAAGGGCATGCCGTCACAATCTCTCAGACGTGCCAGAACCTCGTGCCGGACACCCCAGAACACCCTGCCGGACAGACCGGAACCACCTGCCGGACACGCCGGAACCACCGGCGCGACTCGCCAGAACCACCCCCGGACATGCAAAAACACCTGCCGGCTACGCCAGAACCACTTGGCGAACACTCCGGAATCACAGGTCGGGCATGCCGGAACCACCTCTCAGACTTGCCAGAAGCATGTTCTGGACACGCCGGTACCACCTGCCGAGTATGCCGGAACCACCTGATCCACTCCCGAGGACCACCTGCTGGACACGCCAGAATCACCTGCTGGCTACGCCAGAACCACTCGGCAGACACTCCGGAATAACCTACCGGGCATGCCGGAACCACCTCTTAGACATGCCAGAAGGACGTGTCGGACACGCCGGAAACACCTACCGGACAGTCCGGAACCACCTGCCAGACATCCCGGAACCACCTGCCGAGCACGCCGGAGCCGCCAGCTCGATAGGCTGGAACCACCTGCCAGACAGGCCAAAATCAACAGCTGGCTATGCGAGAACCATCTGGCGGACAGTCCGGAATCACCTGCCTGGCATGCAGGAACCACCTCTCAGATGTAACGGAACCATGAGCCGGACACGCTGGAACCACGTCCTGGGCAGTCTGGAACCACCTGCCGAGCACTCTGGAACCACCTGCTCGACTCGCACGACCCACGTGATGGACACGCCAAAATGAACTTTCGGCTACACCAGAACCACTTACCCGACACTCCAGAATCACCTGCCTGGCATGCCAGAACCACCTCTCACACGTTCCAGAAGCACGTGCCGGACATGCCGGAACGACCTATCGGACAGAACGGAACCACCTGCCAGACACGCCGGAACCACCTGCTGAACACACCACAGCCACCTGCTCGACTCGCCGGATCCACCGGCCGGACAGGCCAATATCAACTGCTGGCTATGCCAGAACCACCTGGGGGACAGTCCGGAATCACCTGCCAGCCATGGCGGAACCACCTCTCAGACGTACAAGAACCACGTGCCGGACAAGCTGGAAACACTTACTGGACAGACTAGAACCACCTGCCGGCCACGCCTGAACCACGTGCTGAGCACGATGGAACCACCTGCCGGACACGCCAAAATCACCTGCGGGGTACACCAGAACCACTTGGAGAACTCTCCGGGATGACCTGCCGGGCATGCTGGAACCACCTCTCAGATGTACCAGAAGCACGTGGCGGACACCCCAGCACCACCTGCCGGACAGACCGCAACCACCTGCCGGACAGGCCGGAACCACCGGCTCGACCCGCCGGAACCACCGCCAGACATGCAAAATCACCTGCCGGCTACGCCAGAACCACTTGGCGAACACTCCGGAATCACCTGTCGGGCATGTCGGAAGCACCTCTCAGACATGTCAGAACCACGTGCCAAGGACACCGGAAGCACCTGCCGAGCACGCCGGAACCACCTGCTCGACTCGCCAGAACCACCTGCCGCACACGCCAAAATCACCTGCCAGGTATGCCAGAACCACTTTGTGGACACTCCGAAATCATCTGCCGGACATGCCAGAACCAGCTCTCAGACACACGAGAACCACATGCCGGACACGCCGGAAGCAACTGCTGAGCATGCCTGAGCCACCTGCTCGACTCGCAAGAAACACCTGCCAGACACGCCAAAATCACCTGCCGAGTACGCCAGAACCACTTGGCGGACACTCCGGAATCACAGGTCGGGCATGCCGGAACCACCTCTCAGACTTGCCAGAACCATGTTCCGGACACGCCGGTACCACCTGCCGAGTATGCCGGAACCACCTGATCCACTCCCGAGGACCACCTGCTGGACACGCCAGAATCACCTGCTGGCTATGCCAGAACCACTCGGCAGACACTCCGGAATAACCTGCCGGGCATGCCGGAACCACCTCTTAGACATGCCAGAAGGACGTGTCGGACACGCCGGAAACACCTACCGGACAGACCGGAACCACCTGCCAGACATCCTGGAACCACCTGCCGAGCACGCCAGAGCCGCCTGCTCGATAGGCCGGAACCACCTGCCAGACAGGCCAAAATCAACACCTGGCTATGCGAGAACCATCTGGCGGACAGTCCGGAATCACCTGCCGGGCATGCAGGAACCACCTCTCAGATGTAACGGAACCACGAGCCGGATACGCTGGAACCACGTCTTGGGCAGTCTGGAACCACCTGCCGAGCACTCTGGAACCACCTGCTCGACTCGCACGACCCACGTGCTGGACACGCCAAAATGAACTTTTGGCTACACCAGAAACACTTACCCGACACTCCAGAATCACCTGCCTGGCATGCCAGAACCACCTCTCACACGTTCCAGAAGCACGTGCCGGACATGCCGGAACGACCTATCGGACAGAACGGAACCACCTGCCAGACACGCCGGAACCACCTGCTGAACACGCCACAGCCACCTGCTTGACTCGCCGGATCCACCGGCCGGACAGGCCAATGTCAACTGCTGGCTATGCCAGAACCACCTGGGGGACAGTCCGGAATCACCTGCCAGCCATGGCGGAACCACCTCTCAGACGTACAAGAACCACGTGCCGGACAAGCTGGAAACACTTACTTGACAGACTGGAGCCACCTGCCGGCCATGCCTGAACCACCTGCCGAGCACGACGGAACCACCTGCCGGACACGCCAAAATCACCTGCGGGGTACACCAGAACCACTTGGAGAACTCTCCGGGATGACCTGCCGGGCATGCCGGAACCACCTCTCAGACGTACCAGAAGCACGTGGCGGACACCCCAGCACCACCTGCCGGACAGACCGCAACCACCTGCCGGACAGGCCGGAACCACCGGCTCGACCCGCCGGAACCACCGTCGGACATGCAAAATCACCTGCCGGCTACGCCAGAACCACTTGGCGAACACTCCGGAATCATCTGCCGGGCATGCCGGAACCACCTCTCAGACATGCCAGAACCACGTGCCAATGACCCCGGAAGCACCTGCCGAGCACGCCAGAACCACCTGCTCGACTCGCCAGAACCACCTGCCGGACACGGCAAAATCACCTGCCGGCTACGCCACAACCACTTGGCAGGCACTCCGGTATCAGCTGCCTGGCATGCCGGAACCACCTCTCAGAGGTGCCAGAACCACATGCCGGAGAGACTGGAAGCAACTGCCGAGCTCGCCGGAAACACCTGCTGGACATGCCGGAACCACCTGCCTGACAGTCCAAAATCATATGCCGGCTATGCCAAAACCACTTGGTGGACACTCCAGAATCACCTGGAGGGCATGCCGGAACCACGTCATGGACAGACTGCAAACACCTGCCGGACACGCCAGAACCACCTTCTCGACTCGCCAGAACCACCTGCCGGACACGCCAAAATCACCTGCCGGCTACGCCACAAACAGTTGGTGAACACTTTGGAATCACCTGCCGCGCGTGCCGGAACCACCTGCCGGTCACGCCAAAATCACCTGCCGGCTACGCCAGAACCACTCAGCAGAGACTCCGGAACCACCTCCAGGACAGACCGGAATCACCTGCCAGACACGCCGGAACCATCTGCTCGACTAGCCAGAACCACCTGCCGGACGCGCCAAAATCACCTGCCGGCTACGCCAGAACCACTCTGCAGAGACTCCGGAAGCACCTCCAGGACAGACCGGAATCACCTGCCGGACACGCCGGAACCACCTGCTCGACTCGCCAGAACCACCTGCCGGACATGCCAAAATCACCAGCCGGCTACTCCACAACCACTTGTCGTACACTCCAGAATCACCTGCCGGGCATGTTGGAACCACCTCTCAGAGGTGCCACAACAACATGCTGGAGACTGCGGAAGCACCTGCTGAGAAGGCCGGAAGTTCCTGATCCACTCCACAGAACCACCTGCTGGACACGCCAAAATCAGCTGCCGGCTACGCCACAACCAGATGGTGAATACTTCGGAATCAACTGCCGGGCTTGCTGGAAGCACCTGCCGGTCACGCCAATATCACCTGCCAGCTACGCCAGAACCGCTTGGCGGACACTCCGGAAACACCTGTCGGGCCTGCCAGAACCACATCTCAGACGTGCCAGAACCATGTGCCCGAGATGCCGGAACCACACCCCGAACAGACTGAAACCACCTGCCAGACCCGCCTGAACCACCTGCCGAGCACACTGGAACCACCTGCTCGACTCGCCGGAACCACCTACCTGACACGCAAAAACCACCGGCCGGGTATGCCTGAACCACTTGGGGGTCACTCCGGAATCATCTGCCAGACACGCCAGAAGCAGCTCTCAGACACACCAGAACAACCTGCTGGAGACGCCAGAAGCACCTGCTGAGCACGCCTGAGCCACGTGCTCGACTCGCAAGAAACACCTGCCACACACGCCAAAATCACCTGCCTGCTACACCAGAAGCACTTGGCAGACAAGCCGGAATCACGTGAAGGGCATGCCGTCACAATCTCTCAGACGTGCCAGAACCTCGTGCCGGACACCCCAGAACACCCTGCCGGACAGACCGGAACCACCTGCCGGACACGCCGGAACCACCGGCGCGACTCGCCAGAACCACCCCCGGACATGCAAAAACACCTGCCGGCTACGCCAGAACCACTTGGCGAACACTCCGGAATCACAGGTCGGGCATGCCGGAACCACCTCTCAGACTTGCCAGAACCATGTTCTGGACACGCCGGTACCACCTGCCGAGTATGCCGGAACCACCTGATCCACTCCCGAGGACCACCTGCTGGACACGCCAGAATCACCTGCTGGCTACGCCAGAACCACTCGGCAGACACTCCGGAATAACCTGCCGGGCATGCCGGAACCACCTCTTAGACATGCCAGAAGGACGTGTCGGACACGCCGGAAACACCTACCGGACAGTCCGGAACCACCTGCCAGACATCCCGGAACCACCTGCCGAGCACGCCGGAGCCGCCAGCTCGATAGGCTGGAACCACCTGCCAGACAGGCCAAAATCAACAGCTGGCTATGCGAGAACCATCTGGCGGACTGTCCGGAATCACCTGCCGGGCATGCAGGAACCACCTCTCAGATGTAACGGAACCATGAGCCGGACACGCTGGAACCACGTCCTGGGCAGTCTGGAACCACCTACCGAGCACTCTGGAACCACCTGCTCGACTCGCACGACCCACGTGATGGACACGCCAAAATGAACTTTCGGCTACACCAGAACCACTTACCCGACACTCCAGAATCACCTGCCTGGCATGCCAGAACCACCTCTCACACGTTCCAGAAGCACGTGCCGGACATGCCGGAACGACCTATCGGACAGAACGGAACCACCTGCCAGACACGCCGGAACCACCTGCTGAACACGCCACAGCCACCTGCTCGACTCGCCGGATCCACCGGCCGGACAGGCCAATATCAACTGCTGGCTATGCCAGAACCACCTGGGGGACAGTCCGGAATCACCTGCCAGCCATGGCGGAACCACCTCTCAGACGTACAAGAACCACGTGCCGGACAAGCTGGAAACACTTACTGGACAGACTAGAACCACCTGCCGGCCACGCCTGAAACACGTGCTGAGCACGATGGAACCACCTGCCGGACACGCCAAAATCACCTGCGGGCTACACCAGAACCACTTGGAGAACTCTCCGGGATGACCTGCCGGGCATGCTGGAACCACCTCTGAGACGTACCAGAAGCACGTTGCGGACACCCCAGCACCACCTGCCGGACAGACCGCAACCACCTGCCGGACACGCCGGAACCACCGGCTCGACCCGCCGGAACCGCCGCCGGACATGCGAAATCACCTGCCGGCTACGCCAGAACCACTTGGCGAACACTCCGCAATCATCTGCCGGGCATGCCGGAACCACCTCTCAGACATGCCAGAACCACGTGCCAATGACCCCGGAAGCACCTGCCGAGCACGCCGGAACCACCTGCTCGACTCGCCAGAACCACCTGCCGGACACGCCAAAATCACCTGCCGGCTACGCCACAACCACTCGGCACGCACTCCGGTATCAGCTGCCGGGCATGCCGGACCCACCTCTCAGAGGTGCCAGAACCACATGCCGGAGAGACTGGAAGCAACTGTCGAGCTCGCCGGAAACACCTGCTGGTCATGCCGGAACCACCTGCCTGACAGTCCAAAATCATATGCCGGCTATGCCAAAACCACTTGGTGGACACTCCAGAATCACCTGGAGGGCATGCCGGAACCACGTCATGGACAGACTGCAAAGACCTGCCGGACACGGCAGAACCACCTTCTCGACTCGCCATAACCACCTGCCGAACACGCCAAAATCACCTGCCGTCTATGCCACAACCAGTTGGTGAACACTTCGGAATCACCTGCCGCGCTTGCCGGAACCACCTGCCGGTCACGCCAAAATCACCTGCCGGCTACGCCAGAACCACTCGGCAGAGACTCCGGAACCACCTCCAGGACAGACCGGAATCACCTGCCAGACACGCCGGAACCATCTGCTCGACTAGCCAGAACCACCTGCCGGACACACAAAAATCACCTGCTGGCTACGCCAGAACCACTCGGCAGATACTCCGGAATAAGCTGCCGGGCATGCCGGAACCACCTCTTAGACATGCCAGAAGGACGTGTCGGACACGCCGGAAACACCTACCGGACAGACCGGAACCACCTGCCAGACATCCCGGAACCACTTGCCGAGCACGCCGGAGCCGCCTGCTCGATAGGCCTTAACCACCTGCCAGACAGGCTAAAATCCACAGCTGGCTATGCTAGAACCACCTGGCGGACAGTCCAAAATCACCTGCCTGGCATGCAGGAACCACCTCTCAGACGTAACAGAACCACGTTCCGGACACGCTGGAACCACATCCTGGACAGACTGGAACCACCTGCCGAGCTCGCCTGAACCACCTGCTCGACTGGCAGGACAATAGTGTAGGACACGCCAAAAGCAACTGCCGGCTACACCAGAACCACTTAACCGACACTCCAGAATCACCTGCCTGGCATGCCAGAACCACCTCTCAGACGTGGCAGAATCACGTGCCGGACATGCCGGGACGACCTACGGGACAGACCGGAACCACCTGCCTGACATGCCGGAACCACCTGCCGAGCACGCCAGAGCCACCTGCTCCCCTTGCCGGAACCACCTGCCAGACAGGCCAAAATCAACAGCTGGCTGTGCGAGAACCACCTGGGGGACAGTCCGGAATCACCTGCCAGCCATGGCGGAACCACCTCTCAGACGTACCAGAATCACGTGCCGGACAATCTGGAAACACGTACTGGACAGACTGCAACCACCTGCCGGCCAAGCCTGAACCACCTGCCGAGCACAACGGAACCACCTGCCAGACACGCCAAAATCACCTGCCGGCTACGCCACAACCACTTGGAGAAGTCTCCGGGATGACCTGCCGGGCATGCTGGAACCACCTCTCAGACGTACCAGAAGCACGTGGCGGACACCCCAGCACCACCTGCCGGACAGACCGCAACCACCTGCCGGACAGGCCGGAACCACCGGCTCGACCCGCCGGAACCACCGCCGGACATGCAAAATCACCTGCCGGCTACGCCAGAAACACTTGGCGAACACTCCGGAATCACATGCCGGGCATGCCGGAACCACCTCTCAGACATGCCAGAACCACGTGCCAATGACCCCGGAAGCACCTGCCGAGCACGCCGGAACCACCTGCTCGACTCGCCAGAACCACCTGCCGGACACGCCAAAATCACCTGCCGGCTACGCCACAACCACTCGGCAGGCACTCCGGTATCAGCTGCCGGGCATGCCGGAACCACCTCTCAGAGGTGCCAGAACCACATGCCGGAGAGACTGGAAGCAACTGCCGAACTCGCCGGAAACACTGCTGGACATGCCGGAACCACCTGCCTGACAGTGCAAAATCATATGCCGGCTATGCCAAAACCACTTGGTGGACACTCCAGAATCACCTGGAGGGCATGCCGGAACCACGTCATGGACAGACTGCAAACACCTGCCGGACACCGCAGAACCACCTTCTCGACTCGCCAGAACCAGCTGCCGGACACGCCAAAATCACCTGCCGGCTACGCCACAACCAGTTGGTGAACACTTCGGAATCACCTGCCGCGCTTGCCGGAACCACCTGCCGTCAAGCCAAAATCACCTGCCGGCTACGCCAGAACCACTCGGCAGAGACTACGGAACCACCTCCAGGACAGACCGGAATCACCTGCCGGACACGCCGGGACCACCTGCTCGACTCGCCAGAACCACCTGCCGGACGTGCCAAAATCACCTGCCGGCTACGCCAGAACCACTCTGCAGAGACTCCGGAAGCACCTGCAGGACAGACCGGAATCACATGCCGGACACACCGGAACCACCTGCTCGACTCGCCAGAACCACCTGCCGGACATGCCAAAATCACCAGCCGGCTACTCCACAACCACTTGTCGGACACTCCAGAATCACCTGCCGGGCATGTTGGAACCACCTCTCAGAGGTGCCACAACAACATGCTGGAGACTGCGGAAGCACCTGCTGAGAAGGCCGGAAGTTCCTGATCCACTCCACAGAACCACCTGCTGGACACGCCAAAATCACCTGCCGGCTACGCCACAACCAGTTGGTGAACACTTCGGAATCAACTGCCGGGCTTGCTGGAAGCACCTGCCGGTCACGCCAATATCACCTGCCAGCTACGCCAGAACCGCTTGGCGGACACTCCGGAAACACCTGTCGGGCCTGCCAGAACCACATCTCAGACGTGCCAGAACCATGTGCCCGAGATGCCGGAACCACACCCCGAACAGACTGAAACCACCTGCCAGACCCGCCTGAACCACCTGCCGAGCACACTGGAACCACCTGCTCGACTCGCCGGAACCACCTACCTGACACGCAAAAACCACCGGCCGGGTATGCCAGAACCACTTGGTGGTCACTCCGGAATCATCTGCCAGACATGCCAGAAGCAGCTCTCACACACAACAGAACAACCTGCGGGAGACGCCAGAAGCACCTGCTGAGCATGCCTGAGCCACCTGCTCGACTCGCAAGAAACGCCTGCCAGACGTGCCAAAATCACCTGCCTGCTACACCAGAAGCACTTGGCAGACAAGCCGGAATCACGTGAAGGGCATGCCGTCACAATCTCTCAGACGTGCCAGAACCTCGTGCCGGACACCCCAGAACACCCTGCCGGACAGACCGGAACCACCTGCCGGACACGCCGGAACCACCGGCGCGACTCGCCGGAACCACCCCCGGACATGCAAAATCACCTGCCGGCTACGCCAGAAACACTTGGCGGACACACCGGAATCACCTGCCGGGCATGTCGGAAGCACCTCTCAGACATGTCAGAACCACGTGCCAAGGACACCGGAAGCACCTGCCGAGCACGCCGGAACCACCTGCTCGACTCGCCAGAACCACCTGCCGCACACGCCAAAATCACCTGCCAGGTATGCCAGAACCACTTTGTGGACACTCCGAAATCATCTGCCGGACATGCCAGAACCAGCTCTCAGACACCCCAGAACCACATGCCGGACACGCCGGAAGCACCTGCTTAGCATGCCTGAGCCACCTGCTCGACTCGCAAGAAACACCTGCCGGACACGCCAAAATCACCTGCCGAGTACGCCAGAAACACTTGGCGGACACTCCGGAATCACAGGTCGGGCATGCCGGAACCACCTCTCAGACTTGCCAGAACCATGTTCCGGACACGCCGGTACCACCTGCCGAGTATGCCGGAACCACCTGATCCACTCCCGAGGACCACCTGCTGGACGCGCCAGAATCACCTGCTGGCTACGCCAGAACCACTCAGCAGACACTCCGGAATAACCTGCCGGGCATGCCGGAACCACCTCTTAGACATGCCAGAAGGACGTGTCGGACACGCCGGAAACACCTACCGGACAGACCGGAACCACCTGCCAGACATCGCGGAACCACCTGCCGAGCACGCCGGAGCCGCCTGCTCGATAGGCTGGAACCACCTGCCAGACAGGCCATAATCAACAGCTGGCTATGCGAGAACCATCTGGCGGACAGTCCGGAATCACCTGCCGGGCATGCAGGAACCACCTTTCCGATGTAACGGAACCACGAGCCGGACACGCTGGAACCACGTCCTGGGCAGTCTGGAACCACCTACCGAGCACTCTGGAACCACCTGCTCGACTCGCACGACCCACGTGCTGGACACGCCAAAATGAACTTTCGGCTACACCAGAACCACTTACCCGACACTCCAGAATCACCTGCCTGGCATGCCAGAACCACCTCTCACACGTTCCAGAAGCACGTGCCGGACATGCCGGAACGACCTATCGGACAGAACGGAACCACCTGCCAGACACGCCGGAACCACCTGCTGAACACGCCACAGCCACCTGCTCGACTCGCCGGATCCACCGGCCGGACTGGCCAATATCAACTGCTGGCTATGCCAGAACAACCTGGGGGACAGTCCGGAATCACCTGCCAGCCATGGCAGAACCACCTCTCAGACGTACAAGAACCACGTGCCGGACAAGCTGGAAACACTTACTGGACAGACTGGAGCCACCTGCCAGCCATGCCTGAACCACCTGCCGAGCACGACGGAACCACCTGCCGGACACGCCAAAATCACCTGCGGGGTACACCAGAACCACTTGGAGAACTCTCCGGGATGACGTGCCGGGCATGCCGGAACCACCTCTCAGACGTACCAGAAGCATGTGGCGGACACCCCAGCACCACCTGCCGGACAGACCGCAACCACCTGCCGGACAGGCCGGAACCACCGGCTCGACCCGCCGGAACCACCGCCGGACATGCAAAATCACCTGCCGGCTACGCCAGAACCACTTGGCGAACACTCCGGAATCATCTGCCGGACATGCCGGAACCACCTCTCAGACATGCCAGAACCACGTGCCAATGACCCCGGAAGCACCTGCCGAGCACGCCGGAACCACCTGCTCGACTCGCCAGAACCACCTGCCGGACACGCCAAAATCACCTGCCGGCTACGCCACAACCACTCGGCAGGCACTCTGGTATCAGCTGCCGGGCATTCCGGAACCACCTCTCAGAGGTGCCAGAACCACATGCCGGAGAGACTGGAAGCAACTGCCGAGCTCGCCGGAAACACCTGCTGGACATGCCGGAACCACCTGCCTGACAGTCCAAAATCATATGCCGGCTATGCCAAAACCACTTGGTGGACACTCCAGAATCACCTGGAGGGCATGCCGGAACCACGTCATGGACAGACTGCAAACACCTGCCGGACACGCCAGAACCACCTTCTCGACTCGCCAGAACCACCTGCCGGACACGCCAAAATCACCTGCCGGCTACGCCACAACCAGTTGGTGAACACTTTGGAATCACCTGCCGCGCTTGCCGGAACCACCTGCCGGTCACGCCAAAATCACCTGCCGGCTACGCCAGAACCACTCAGCAGAGACTCCGGAACCACCTCCATGACAGACCGGAATCACATGCCGGACACGCCGGAACCACCTGCTCGACTCGCCAGAACCACCTGCCGGACACGCCAAAATCACCAGCCGGCTACTCCACAACCACTTGTCGGACACTCCAGAATCACCTGCCGGGCATTTGGGAACCACCTCTCAGAGGTGCCACAACAACATGCTGGAGACTGCGGAAGCACCTGCTGAGAAGGCCGGAAGTTCCTGATCCACTCCACAGAACCACCTGCTGGACACGCCAAAATCACCTGCCGGCTACGCCACAACCAGTTGGTGAACACTTCGGAATCAACTGCCGGGATTGCTGGAAGCACCTGCCGGTCACGCCAATATCACCTGCCAGCTACGCCAGAACCGCTTGGCGGACACTGCGGAAACACCTGTCGGGCCTGCCAGAACCACATCTCAGACGTGCCAGAACCATGTGCCCGAGATGCCGGAACCGCACCCCGAACAGACTGAAACCACCTGCCAGACCCGCCTGAACCACCTGCCGAGCACACTGGAAACACCTGCTCGACTCGCCGGAACCACCTACCTGACACGCAAAAACCACCGGCCGGGTATGCCAGAACCACTTGGTGGTCACTCCGGAATCATCTGCCAGACATGCCAGAAGCAGCTCTCAGACACACCAGAACAACCTGCCGGAGACGCCAGAAGCACCTGCTGAGCATGCCTGAGCCACCTGCTCGACTCGCAAGAATCACCTGCCACACACGCCAAAATCACCTGCCTGCTACACCAGAAGCACTTGGCAGACAAGCCGGAATCACGTGAAGGGCATGCCGTCACAATCTCTCAGACGTGCCAGAACCTCGTGCCGGACACCCCAGAACACCCTGCCGGACAGACCGGAACCACCTGTCGGACACGCCGGAACCACCGGCGCGACTCGCCGGAACCACCCCCGGACATGCAAAATCACCTGCCGGCTATGCCAGAAACACTTGGCGAACACACCGGAATCACCTGCCGGGCATGTCGGAAGCACCTCTCAGACATGTCAGAACCACGTGCCAAGGACACCGGAAGCACCTGCCGAGCACGCCGGAACCACCTGCTCGACTCGCCGGAACCACCTGCCGCACACGCCAAATTCAGCTGCCAGGTATGCCAGAACCACTTTGTGGACACTCCGAAATCATCTGCCGGACATGCCAGAACCAGCTCTCAGACACAGCAGAACCACATGCCGGACACGCCGGAAGCACCTGCTGAGCATGCCTGAGCCACCTGCTCGACTCGCAAGAAACACCTGCCGGACACGCCAAAATCACCTGCCGAGTACGCCAGTACCACTTGGCGGACACTCCGGAATCACAGGTCGGGCATGCCAGAACCACGTCTCAGACTTGCCAGAACCATGTTCCGGACACGCCGGTACCACCTGCCAAGTATGCCGGAACCACCTGATCCACTCCCGAGGACCACCTGCGGGACACACCAAAATCACCTGCTGGCTACGCCAGAACCACTCGGCAGACACTCCGGAATAACCTGCCGGGCATGCCGGAACCACCTCTTAGACATGCCAGAAGGACGTGTCGGACACGCCGGAAACACCTACCGGACAGACCGGAACCACCTGCCAGACATCCCGGAACCACCTGCCGAGCACGCCGGAGCCGCCTGCTCGATAGGCCGGAACCACCTGCCAGACAGGCCAAAATCAACAGCTGGCTATGCTAGAAAAACCTGGCGGACAGTCCAAAATCACCTGCCTGGCATGCAGGAACCACCTCTCAGACGTAACAGAACCACGTTCCGGACACGCTGGAACCACATCCTGGACAGACTGGAACCACCTGCCGAGCTCGCCGGTGCCACCTGCTCGACTGGCAGGACAATTGTGCCGGACACGCCAAAAGGAACTGCCGGCTACACCAGAACCACTTAACCAACACTCCAGAATCACCTGCCTGGCATGCCAGAACCACCTCTCAGACGTGCCAGAAGCGCGTGCCGGACATGCCGGAACGACCTACGGGACAGACTGGAACCACCTGCCTGACATGCCGGAACCACCTGTCGAGCACGCCAGAGCCACCTGCTCCCCTTGCCGGAACCACCTGCCAGACAGGCCAAAATCAACAGCTGGCTGTGCGAGAACCACCTGGGGGACAGTCCGGAATCACCTGCCAGCCATGGCGGAACCACCTCTCAGACGTACAAGAACCACGTGCCGTACAAGCTGGAAACACTTACTGGACAGACTGGAACCACCTGCCGGCCACGCCTGAACCACCTGCCGAGCACGACGGAACCACCTGCCGGACACGCCAAAATCACCTGTGGGCTACACCAGAACCACTTGGAGAACTCTCCGGGATGACCTGCCGGGCATGCTGGAACCACCTCTAAGACGTACCAGAAGCACGTGGCGGACACCCCAGCACCACCTGCCGGACAGACCGCAACCACCTGCCGGACAGGCCGGAACCACCGGCTCGACCCGCCGGAACCACCGCCGGACATGCAAAATCACCTGCCGGCTACGCCCGAACCACTTGGCGAACACTCCGGAATCACCTGCCGGGCATGCCGGAACCACCTCTCAGACATGCCAGAACCACGTGCCAATGACCCCGGAAGCACCTGCCGAGCACGCCGGAACCACCTGCTCGACTCGCCAGAACCACCTGCCGGACACGCCAAAATCACCTGCCGGCTACGCCACAACCACTCGGCAGGCACTCCGGTATCAGCTGCCGGGCATGCCGGAACCACCTCTCAGAGGTGCCAGAACCACATGCCGGAGAGACTGGAAGCAACTTCCGAACTCGCCGGAAACACTGCTGGACATGCCGGAACCACCTGCCTGACAGTGCAAAATCGTATGCCGGCTATGCCAAAACCACTTGGTGGACACTCCAGAATCACCTGGAGGGCATGCCGGAACCACGTCATGGACAGACTGCAAACACCTGCCGGACACCGCAGAACCACCTTCTCGACTCACCAGAACCACCTGCCGGACACGCCAAAATCACCTGCCGGCTACGCCACAACCAGTTGGTGAACACTTTGGAATCACCTGCCGCGCTTGCCGGAACCACCTGCCGTCAAGCCAAAATCACCTGCCGGCTACGCCAGAACCACTCGGCAGAGACTACGGAACCACCTCCAGGACAGACCGGAATCACCTGCCGGACACGCCGGGACCACCTGCTCGACTCGCCAGAACCACCTGCCGGACGCGCCAAAATCACCTGCCGGCTACGCCAGAACCACTCTGCAGAGACTCCGGAAGCACCTCCAGGACAGACCGGAATCACCTGCCGGACACGCCGGAACCACCTGCTCGACTCGCCAGAACCACCTGCCGGACACGCCAAAATCACCAGCCGGCTACTCCGCAACCACTTGTCGGACACTCCAGAATCACCTGCCGGGCATGTTGGAACCACCTCTCAGAGGTGCCACAACAACATGCTGGAGACTGCGGAAGCACCTGCTGAGAAGGCCGGAAGTTCCTGATCCACTCGCAAGAAACACCTGCCGGACACGCCAAAATCACCTGCCGAGTACGCCAGAACCACTTGGCGGACACTCCGGAATCACAGGTCGGGCATGCCGGAACCACCTCTCAGACTTGCCAGAACCATGTTCCGGACACGCCGGTACCACCTGCCGAGTATGCCGGAACCACCTGATCCACTCCCGAGGACCACCTGCTGGACACGCCAGAATCACCTGCTGGCTACGCCAGAACCACTCGGCAGACACTCCGGAATAACCTGCCGGGCATGCCGGAACCACCTCTTAGACATGCCAGAAGGACGTGTCGGACACGCCGGAAACAACTACCGGACAGACCGGAACCACCTGCCAGACATCCCGGAACCACCTGCCGAGCACGCCGGAGCCGCCAGCTCGATAGCCTGGAACCACCTGCCAGACAGGCCAAAATCAACAGCTGGCTATGCGAGAACCATCTGGCGGACAGTCCGGAATCACCTGCCGGGCATGCAGGAACCACCTCTCAGATGTAACGGAACCACGAGCCGGACACGCTGGAACCACGTCTGGGCAGTCTGGAACCACCTACCGAGCACTCTGGAACCACCTGCTCGACTCGCACGACCCACGTGCTGTACACGCCAAAATGAACTTTCGGATACACCAGAACCACTTACGCGACATTCCAGAATCACCTGCCGGGCATGTTGGAACCACCTCTCAGAGGTGCCACAACAACAGGCTGGAGACTGCGGAAGCACCTGCTGAGAAGGCCGGAAGTTCCTGATCCACTCCACAGAACCACCTGCTGGACACGCCAAAATCACCTGCCGGCTACGCCACAACCAGTTGGTGAACACTTCGGAATCAACTGCCGGGCTTGCTGGAAGCACCTGCCGGTCACGCCAATATCACCTGCCAGCTACGCCAGAACCGCATGGCGGACACTCCGGAAACTCCTGTCGGGCCTGCCAGAACCACATCTCAGACGTGCCAGAACCATGTGCCCGAGATGCCGGAAGCACACCCCGAACAGACTGAAACCACCTGCCAGACCCGCCTGAACCACCTGCCGAGCACACTGGAACCACCTGCTCGACTCGCCGGAACCACCTACCTGACACACAAAAACCACCGGCCGGGTATGCCAGAACCACTTGGTGGTCACTCCGGAATCATCTGCCAGACATGCCAGAAGCAGCTCTCAGACACACCAGAACAACCTGCCGGAGACGCCAGAAGCACCTGCTGAGCATGCCTGAGCCACGTGCTCGACTCGCAAGAAACACCTGCCACACACGCCAAAATCACCTGCCTGCTACACCAGAAGCACTTGGCAGACAAGCCGGAATCACGTGAAGGGCATGCCGTCACAATCTCTCAGACGTGCCAGAACCTCGTGCCGGACACCCCAGAACACCCTGCCGGACAGACCGGAACCACCTGCCGGACACACCGGAACCACCGGCGCGACTCGCCGGAACCACCCCCGGACATGCAAAAACACCTGCCGGCTACGCCAGAAACACTTGGCGAACACACCGGAATCACCTGCCGGGCATGTCGGAAGCACCTCTCAGACATGTCAGAACCACGTGCCAAGGACACCGGAAGCACCTGCCGAGCACGCCGGAACCACCTGCTCGACTCGCCAGAACCACCTGCCGCACACGCCAAAATCACCTGCCAGGTATGCCAGAACCACTTTGTGGACACTCCGAAATCATCTGCCGGACATGCCAGAACCAGCTCTCAGACACCCCAGAACCACATGCCGGACACGCCGGAAGCACCTGCTGAGCATGCCTGAGCCACCTGCTCGACTCGCAAGAAACACCTGCCGGACACGCCAAAATCACCTGCCGAGTACGCCAGAACCACTTGGCGGACACTCCGGAATCACAGGTCGGGCATGCCGGAACCACCTCTCAGACTTGCCAGAACCATGTTCCGGACACGCCGGTACCACCTGCCGAGTATGCCGGAACCACCTGATCCACTCCCGAGGACCACCTGCTGGACACGCCAGAATCACCTGCTGGCTATGCCAGAACCACTCGGCAGACACTCCGGAATAACCTGCCGGGCATGCCGGAACCACCTCTTAGACATGCCAGAAGGACGTGTCGGACACGCCGGAAACACCTACCGGACAGACCGGAACCAACTGCCAGACATCCCGGAACCACCTGCCGAGCACGCCGGAGCCGCCAGCTCGATAGGCTGGAACCACCTGTCAGACAGGCCAAAATCAACAGCTGGCTATGCGAGAACCATCTGGCGGACAGTCCGGAATCACCTGCCGGGCATGCAGGAACCACCTCTCAGATGTAACGGAACCACGAGCCGGACACGCTGGAACCACGTCTGGGCAGTCTGGAACCACCTACCGAGCACTCTGGAACCACCTGCTCGACTCGCACGACCCACGTGCTGGACACGCCAAAATGAACTTTCGGCTACACCAGAACCACTTACCCGACACTCCAGAATCACCTGCCTGGCATGCCAGAACCACCTCACACACGTTCCAGAAGCACGTGCCGGACATGCCGGAACGACCTATCGGACAGAACGGAACCACCTGCCAGACACGCCGGAACCACCTGCTGAACACGCCACAGCCACCTGCTCGACTCGCCGGATCCACCGTCCGGACAGGCCAATATCAACTGCTGGCTATGCCAGAACCACCTGGGGGACAGTCCGGAATCACCTGCCAGCCATGGCGGAACCACCTCTCAGACGTACAAGAACCACGTGCCAGACAAGCTGGAAACACTTACTGGACAGACTGGAACCACCTGCCGGCCACGCCTGAACCACCTGCCCAGCACGACGGAACCACCTGCCGGACACGCCAAAATCACGTGCGGGGTACACCAGAACCACTTGGAGAACTCTCCGGGATGACCTGCCGGGCATGCTGGAACCACCTCTCAGACGTACCAGAAGCACGTGGCGGACACCCCAGCACCACCTGCCGGACAGACCGCAACCACATGCCGGACAGACCGCAACCATCGGCTCAACACGCCGGAACCACCGCCGGACATGCAAAATCACCTGCCGGCTACGCCAGAACCACTTGGCGAACACTCCGGAATCACCTGCCGGGCATGCCGGAACCACCTCTCAGACATGCCAGAACCACGTGCCAATGACCCCGGAAGCACCTGCCGAGCACGCCAGAACCACCTGCTCGACTCGCCAGAACCACCTGCCGGACACGCCAAAATCACCTGCCGGCTACGCCACAACCACTCGGCAGGCACTCCGGTATCAGCTGCCGGGCATGCCGGAACCACCTCTCAGAGGTGCCAGAACCACATGCCGGAGAGACTGGAAGCAACTGCCGAGCTCGCCGGAAACACCTGCTGGACATGCCGGAACCACCTGCCTGACAGTCCAAAATCATATGCCGGCTATGCCAAAACGACTTGGTGGACACTCCAGAATCACCTGGAGGGCATGCCGGAACCACGTCATGGACAGACTGCAAACACCTGCCGGACACGCCGGAAGCACCTGCTCGACTCGCCAGAACCACCTGCCGGACACGCCAAAATCACCTGCGGGGTACACCAGAACCACTTGGAGAACTCTCCGGGATGACCTGACCGGCATGCTGGAACCACCTCTCAGACGTACCAGAAGCACGTGGCGGACACCCCAGCACCACCTGCCGGACAGACCGCAACCACCTGCCGGACAGGCCGGAACCACCGGCTCGACCCGCCGGAACCACTGCCGGACATGCAAAATCACCTGCCGGCTACGCCAGAACCACTTGGCGAACACTCCGGAATCACCTGCCGGGCATGCCGGAACCACCTCTCAGACATGCCAGAACCACGTGCCAATGACCCCGGAAGCACCTGCCGAGCACGCCGGAACCACCTGCTCGACTCGCCAGAACCACCTGCCGGACACGCCAAAATCACCTGCCGGCTACGCCACAACCACTCGGCAGGCACTCCGGTATCAGCTGCCGGGCATGCCGGAACCACCTCTCAGAGGTGCCAGAACCACATGCCGGAGAGACTGGAAGCAACTGCCGAGCTCGCCGGAAACACCTGCTGGACATGCCAGAACCACCTGCCTGACAGTCCAAAATCATATGCCGGCTATGCCAAAACCACTTGGTGGACACTCCAGAATCACCTGGAGGGCATGCCGGAACCACGTCATGGACAGACTGCAAACACCTGCCGGACACGCCAGAACCACCTTCTCGACTCGCCAGAACCACCTGCCGGACACGCCAAAATCACCTGCCGGCTACGCCAGAACCACTAGGCAGAGACTCCGGAACCACCTCCAGGACAGACCGGAATCACCTGCCGGACACGCCGGAACCACCTGCTCGACTCGCCAGAACCACCTGCCGGACACGCCAAAATCACCTGCCAGCTACGCCAGAACCACTCGGCAGAGACTCCGGAACCACCTCCAGGACAGACCGGAATCACCTGCCGGAAACTCCGGGACCACCTGCCTGACTCGCCAGAACCACCTGCCGGACACTCGAAAATCACCAGCCGGCTACTCCACAACCACTTGTCGGACACTCCAGAATCACCTGCCGGGCATGTTGGAACCACCTCTCAGAGGTGCCACAACAACATGCTGGAGACTGCGGAAGCACTTTCTGAGAATGCCGGAAGTTCCTGATCCACTCCACAGAACCACCTGCTGGACACGCCAAAATCACCTGCCGGCTACGCCACAAACAGTTGGTGAAAACTTCGGAATCAACTGCCGGGCTTGCTGGAAGCACCTGCCGGTCACGCCAATATCACCTGCCAGCTACGCCAGAACCACTTGGCGGACACTCCGGAATCACAGGTCGGGCATGCCGGAACCACCTCTCAGACTTGCCAGAACCATGTTCCGGACACGCCGGTACCACCTGCCAAGTATGCCGGAACCACCTGATCCACTCCCGAGGACCACCTGCTGGACACGCCAGAATCACCTGCTGGCTACGCCAGAACCACTCGGCAGACACTCCGGAATAACCTGCCGGGCATGCCGGAACCACCTCTTAGACATGCCAGAAGGACGTGTCGGACACGCCGGAAACACCTACCGGACAGACCGGAAACACCTGCCAGACATCCCGGAACCACCTGCCGAGCACGCCGGAGCCGCCTGCTCAATAGGCCGGAACCACCTGCCAGACAGGCCAAAATCACCAGCCGGCTACTCCACAACCACTTCTCGGACACTCCAGAATCACCTGCCGGGCATGTTGGAACCACCTCTCAGAGGTGCCACAACAACATGCTGGAGACTGCGGAAGCACATGCTGAGAAGGCCGGAAGTTCCTGATCCACTCCACAGAACCACCTGCTGGACACGCCAAAATCACCTGCCGGCTACGCCACAACCAGTTGGTGAACACTTCGGAATCAACTGCCGGGCTTGCTGGAAGCACCTGCCGGTCACGCCAATATCACCTGCCAGCTACGCCAGAACCGCTTGGCGGACACTCCGGAAACACCTGTCGGGCCTGCCAGAACCACATCTCAGACGTGCCAGAACCATGTGCCCGAGATGCCGGAACCACACCCCGGACAGACGGAAACCACCTGCCAGACCCGCCTGAACCACCTGCCGAGCACACTGGAACCACCTGCTCGACTCGCCGGAACCACCTACCTGACACGCAAAAACCACCGGCCGGGTATGCCAGAACCACTTGGTGGTCACTCCGGAATCATCTGCCAGACATGCCAGAAGCAGCTCTCAGACACACCAGAACAACCTGCCGGAGACGCCAGAAGCACCTGCTGAGCATGCCTGAGCCACCTGCTCGACTCGCAAGAAACACCTGCCACACACGCCAAAATCACCTGCCTGCTACACCAGAAGCACTTGGCAGACAAGCCGGAATCACGTGAAGGGCATGCCGTAACAATCTCTCAGACGTGCCAGAACCTCGTGCCGGACACCCCAGAACACCCTGCCGGACAGACCGGAACCACCTGCCGGACACGCCGGAACCACCGGCGCGACTCGCCGGAACCACCCCCGGACATGCAAAAACACCTGCTGGCTACGCCAGAAACACTTGGCGAACACACCGGAATCACCTGCCGGGCATGTCGGAAGCACCTCTCAGACATGTCAGAACCACGTGCCAAGGACACCGGAAGCACCTGCCGAGCACGCCGGAACCACCTGCTCGACTCGCCAGAACCACCTGCCGCACACGCCAAAATCACCTGCCAGGTATGCCAGAACCACTTTGTGGACACTCCGAAATCATCTGCCGGACATGCCAGAACCAGCTCTCAGACACCCCAGAACCACATGCCGGACACGCCGGAAGCACCTGCTGAGCATGCCTGAGCCACCTGCTCGACTCGCAAGAAACACCTGCCGGACACGCCAAAATCACCTGCCGAGTACGCCAGAACCACTTGGCGGACACTCCGGAATCACAGGTCGGGCATGCCGGAACCACCTCTCAGACTTGCCAGAACCATGTTCCGGACACGCCGGTACCACCTGCCGAGTATGCCGGAACCACCTGATCCACTCCCGAGGACCACCTGCTGGACGCGCCAGAATCACCTGCTGGCTACGCCAGAACCACTCGGCAGACACTCCGGAATAACCTGCCGGGCATGCCGGAACCACCTCTTAGACATGCCAGAAGGACGTGTCGGACACGCCGGAAACACCTACCGGACAGACCGGAACCACCTGCCAGACATCCCGGAACCACCTGCCGAGCACGCCGGAGCCGCCTGCTCGATAGTCTGGAACCACCTGCCAGACAGGCCATAATCAACAGCTGGCTATGCGAGAACCATCTGGCGGACAGTCTGGAATCACCTGCCGGGCATGCAGGAACCACCTTTCCGATGTAACGGAACCACGAGCCGGACACGTTGGAACCACGTCCTGGGCAGTCTGGAACCACCTACCGAGCACTCTGGAACCACCTGCTCGACTCGCACGACCCACGTGCTGGACACGCCAAAATGAACTTTCGGCTACACCAGAACCACTTACCCGACACTCCAGAATCACCTGCCTGGCATGCCAGAACCACCTCTCACACGTTCCAGAAGCACGTGCCGGACATGCAGGAACGACCTATCGGACAGAACGGAACCACCTGCCAGACACGCCGGAACCACCTGCTGAACACGCCACAGCCACCTGCTCGACTCGCCGGATCCACCGGCCGGACTGGCCAATATCAACTGCTGGCTATGCCAGAACCACCTGAGGGACAGTCCGGAATCACCTGCCAGCCATGGCGGAACCACCTCTCAGACGTACAAGAACCACGTGCCGGACAAGCTGGAAACACTTACTGGACAGACTGGAGCCACCTGCCAGCCATGCCTGAACCACCTGCCGAGCACGACGGAACCACCTGCCGGACACGCCAAAATCACCTGCGGGCTACACCAGAACCACTTGGAGAACTCTCCGGGATGACCTGCCGGGCATGCCGGAACCACCTCTCAGACGTACCAGAAGCATGTGGCGGACACCCCAGCACCACCTGCCGGACAGACCGCAACCACCTGCCGGACAGGCCGGAACCACCGGCTCGACCCGCCGGAACCACCGCCGGACATGCAAAATCACCTGCCGGCTACGCCAGAACCACTTGGCGAACACTCCGGAATCATCTGCCGGACATGCCGGAACCACCTCTCAGACATGCCAGAACCACGTGCCAATGACCCCGGAAGCACCTGCCGAGCACGCCGGAACCACCTGCTCGACTCGCCAGAACCACCTGCCGGACACGCCAAAATCACCTGCCGGCTACGCCACAACCACTCGGCAGGCACTCTGGTATCAGCTGCCGGGCATTCCGGAACCACCTCTCAGAGGTGCCAGAACCACATGCCGGAGAGACTGGAAGCAACTGCCGAGCTCGCCGGAAACACCTGCTGGACATGCCGGAACCACCTGCCTGACAGTCCAAAATCATATGCCGGCTATGCCAAAACCACTTGGTGGACACTCCAGAATCACCTGGAGGGCATGCCGGAACCACGTCATGGACAGACTGCAAACACCTGCCGGACACGCCAGAACCACCTTCTCGACTCGCCAGAACCACCTGCCGGACACGCCAAAATCACCTGCCGGCTACGCCACAACCAGTTGGTGAACACTTTGGAATCACCTGCCGCGCTTGCCGGAACCACCTGCCGGTCACTCCAAAATCACCTGCCGGCTACGCCAGAACCACTCAGCAGAGACTCCGGAACCACCTCCATGACAGACCGGAATCACCTGCCGGACACGCCGGAACCACCTGCTCGACTCGCCAGAACCACCTGCCGGACACGCCAAAATCACCAGCCGGCTACTCCACAACCACTTGTCGGACACTCCAGAATCACCTGCCGGGCATTTGGGAACCACCTCTCAGAGGTGCCACAACAACATGCTGGAGACTGCGGAAGCACCTGCTGAGAAGGCCGGAAGTTCCTGATCCACTCCACAGAACCACCTGCTGGACACGCCAAAATCACCTGCCGGCTACGCCACAACCAGTTGGTGAACACTTCGGAAACAACTGCCGGGCTTGCTGGAAGCACCTGCCGGTCACGCCAATATCACCTGCCAGCTACGCCAGAACCGCTTGGCGGACACTCCGGAAACACCTGTCGGGCCTGCCAGAACCACATCTCAGACGTGCCAGAACCATGTGCCCGAGATGCCGGAACCGCACCCCGAACAGACTGAAACCACCTGCCAGACCCGCCTGAACCACCTGCCGAGCACACTGGAACCACCTGCTCGACTCGCCGGAACCACCTACCTGACACGCAAAAACCACCGGCCGGGTATGCCAGAACCACTTGGTGGTCACTCCGGAATCATCTGCCAGACATGCCAGAAGCAGCTCTCAGACACACCAGAACAACCTGCCGGAGACGCCAGAAGCACCTGCTGAGCATGCCTGAGCCACCTGCTCGACTCGCAAGAATCACCTGCCACACACGCCAAAATCACCTGCCTGCTACACCAGAAGCACTTGGCAGACAAGCCGGAATCACGTGAAGGGCATGCCGTCACAATCTCTCAGACGTGCCAGAACCTCGTGCCGGACACCCCAGAACACCCTGCCGGACAGACCGGAACCACCTGCCGGACACGCCGGAACCACCGGTGCGACTCGCCGGAACCACCCCCGGACATGCAAAAACACCTGCCGGCTACGCCAGAAACACTTGGCGAACACACCGGAATCACCTGCCGGGCATGTCGGAAGCACCTCTCAGACATGTCAGAACCACGTGCCAAGGACACCGGAAGCACCTGCCGAGCACGCCGGAACCACCTGCTCGACTCGCCAGAACCACCTGCCGCACACGCCAAAATCACCTGCCAGGTATGCCAGAACCACTTTGTGGACACTCCGAAATCACCTGCCGGACATGCCAGAACCAGCTCTCAGACACCCCGGAACCAAATGCCGGACACGCCGGAAGCACCTGCTTAGCATGCCTGAGCCACCTGCTCGACTCGCAAGAAACACCTGCCGGACACGCCAAAATCACCTGCCGAGTACGCCAGAACCACTTGGCGGACACTCCGGAATCACAGGTCGGGCATGCCGGAACCACCTCTCAGACTTGCCAGAACCATGTTCCGGACACGCCGGTACCACCTGCCGAGTATGCCGGAACCACCTGATCCACTCCCGAGGACCACCTGCTGGACGCGCCAGAATCACCTGCTGGCTACGCCAGAACCACTCAGCAGACACTCCGGAATAACCTGCCGGGCATGCCGGAACCACCTCTTAGACATGCCAGAAGGACGTGTCGGACACGCCGGAAACACCTACCGGACAGACCGGAACCACCTGCCAGACATCGCGGAACCACCTGCCGAGCACGCCGGAGCCGCCTGCTCGATAGGCTGGAACCACCTGCCAGACAGGCCATAATCAACAGCTGGCTATGCGAGAACCATCTGGCGGACAGTCCGGAATCACCTGCCGGGCATGCAGGAACCACCTTTCCGATGTAACGGAACCACGAGCCGGACACGCTGGAACCACGTCCTGGGCAGTCTGGAACCACCTACCGAGCACTCTGGAACCACCTGCTCGACTCGCACGACCCACGTGCTGGACACGCCAAAATGAACTTTCGGCTACACCAGAACCACTTACCCGACACTCCAGAATCACCTGCCTGGCATGCCAGAACCACCTCTCACACGTTCCAGAAGCACGTGCCGGACATGCCGGAACGACCTATCGGACAGAACGGAACCACCTGCCAGACACGCCGGAACCACCTGCTGAACACGCCACAGCCACCTGCTCGACTCGCCGGATCCACCGGCCGGACTGGCCAATATCAACTGCTGGCTATGCCAGAACAACCTGGGGGACAGTCCGGAATCACCTGCCAGCCATGGCAGAACCACCTCTCAGACGTACAAGAACCACGTGCCGGACAAGCTGGAAACACTTACTGGACAGACTGGAGCCACCTGCCAGCCATGCCTGAACCACCTGCCGAGCACGACGGAACCACCTGCCGGACACGCCAAAATCACCTGCGGGGTACACCAGAACCACTTGGAGAACTCTCCGGGATGACGTGCCGGGCATGCCGGAACCACCTCTCAGACGTACCAGAAGCATGTGGCGGACACCCCAGCACCACCTGCCGGACAGACCGCAACCACCTGCCGGACAGGCCGGAACCACCGGCTCGACCCGCCGGAACCACCGCCGGACATGCAAAATCACCTGCCGGCTACGCCAGAACCACTTGGCGAACACTCCGGAATCATCTGCCGGACATGCCGGAACCACCTCTCAGACATGCCAGAACCACGTGCCAATGACCCCGGAAGCACCTGCCGAGCACGCCGGAACCACCTGCTCGACTCGCCAGAACCACCTGCCGGACACGCCAAAATCACCTGCCGGCTACGCCACAACCACTCGGCAGGCACTCTGGTATCAGCTGCCGGGCATTCCGGAACCACCTCTCAGAGGTGCCAGAACCACATGCCGGAGAGACTGGAAGCAACTGCCGAGCTCGCCGGAAACACCTGCTGGACATGCCGGAACCACCTGCCTGACAGTCCAAAATCATATGCCGGCTATGCCAAAACCACTTGGTGGACACTCCAGAATCACCTGGAGGGCATGCCGGAACCACGTCATGGACAGACTGCAAACACCTGCCGGACACGCCAGAACCACCTTCTCGACTCGCCAGAACCACCTGCCGGACACGCCAAAATCACCTGCCGGCTACGCCACAACCAGTTGGTGAACACTTTGGAATCACCTGCCGCGCTTGCCGGAACCACCTGCCGGTCACGCCAAAATCACCTGCCGGCTACGCCAGAACCACTCAGCAGAGACTCCGGAACCACCTCCATGACAGACCGGAATCACATGCCGGACACGCCGGAACCACCTGCTCGACTCGCCAGAACCACCTGCCGGACACGCCAAAATCACCAGCCGGCTACTCCACAACCACTTGTCGGACACTCCAGAATCACCTGCCGGGCATTTGGGAACCACCTCTCAGAGGTGCCACAACAACATGCTGGAGACTGCGGAAGCACCTGCTGAGAAGGCCGGAAGTTCCTGATCCACTCCACAGAACCACCTGCTGGACACGCCAAAATCACCTGCCGGCTACGCCACAACCAGTTGGTGAACACTTCGGAAACAACTGCCGGGCTTGCTGGAAGCACCTGCCGGTCACGCCAATATCACCTGCCAGCTACGCCAGAACCGCTTGGCGGACACTCCGGAAACACCTGTCGGGCCTGCCAGAACCACATCTCAGACGTGCCAGAACCATGTGCCCGAGATGCCGGAACCGCACCCCGAACAGACTGAAACCACCTGCCAGACCCGCCTGAACCACCTGCCGAGCACACTGGAACCACCTGCTCGACTCGCCGGAACCACCTACCTGACACGCAAAAACCACCGGCCGGGTATGCCAGAACCACTTGGTGGTAACTCCGGAATCATCTGCCAGACATGCCAGAAGCAGCTCTCACACACACCAGAACAACCTGCCGGAGACGCCAGAAGCACCTGCTGAGCATGCCTGAGCCACCTGCTCGACTCGCAAGAATCACCTGCCACACACGCCAAAATCACCTGCCTGCTACACCAGAAGCACTTGGCAGACAAGCCGGAATCACGTGAAGGGCATGCCGTCACAATCTCTCAGGCGTGCCAGAACCTCGTGCCGGACACCCCAGAACACCCTGCCGGACAGACCGGAACCACCTGCCGGACACGCCGGAACCACCGGTGCGACTCGCCGGAACCACCCCCGGACATGCAAAAACACCTGCCGGCTACGCCAGAAACACTTGGCGAACACACCGGAATCACCTGCCGGGCATGTCGGAAGCACCTCTCAGACATGTCAGAACCACGTGCCAAGGACACCGGAAGCACCTGCCGAGCACGCCGGAACCACCTGCTCGACTCGCCAGAACCACCTGCCGCACACGCCAAAATCACCTGCCAGGTATGCCAGAACCACTTTGTGGACACTCCGAAATCACCTGCCGGACATGCCAGAACCAGCTCTCAGACACCCCGGAACCAAATGCCGGACACGCCGGAAGCACCTGCTTAGCATGCCTGAGCCACCTGCTCGACTCGCAAGAAACACCTGCCGGACACGCCAAAATCACCTGCCGAGTACGCCAGAACCACTTGGCGGACACTCCGGAATCACAGGTCGGGCATGCCGGAACCACCTCTCAGACTTGCCAGAACCATGTTCCGGACACGCCGGTACCACCTGCCGAGTATGCCGGAACCACCTGATCCACTCCCGAGGACCACCTGCTGGACGCGCCAGAATCACCTGCTGGCTACGCCAGAACCACTCAGCAGACACTCCGGAATAACCTGCCGGGCATGCCGGAACCACCTCTTAGACATGCCAGAAGGACGTGTCGGACACGCCGGAAACACCTACCGGACAGACCGGAACCACCTGCCAGACATCGCGGAACCACCTGCCGAGCACGCCGGAGCCGCCTGCTCGATAGGCTGGAACCACCTGCCAGACAGGCCATAATCAACAGCTGGCTATGCGAGAACCATCTGGCGGACAGTCCGGAATCACCTGCCGGGCATGCAGGAACCACCTTTCCGATGTAACGGAACCACGAGCCGGACACGCTGGAACCACGTCCTGGGCAGTCTGGAACCACCTACCGAGCACTCTGGAACCACCTGCTCGACTCGCACGACCCACGTGCTGGACACGCCAAAATGAACTTTCGGCTACACCAGAACCACTTACCCGACACTCCAGAATCACCTGCCTGGCATGCCAGAACCACCTCTCACACGTTCCAGAAGCACGTGCCGGACATGCCGGAACGACCTATCGGACAGAACGGAACCACCTGCCAGACACGCCGGAACCACCTGCTGAACACGCCACAGCCACCTGCTCGACTCGCCGGATCCACCGGCCGGACTGGCCAATATCAACTGCTGGCTATGCCAGAACAACCTGGGGGACAGTCCGGAATCACCTGCCAGCCATGGCAGAACCACCTCTCAGACGTACAAGAACCACGTGCCGGACAAGCTGGAAACACTTACTGGACAGACTGGAGCCACCTGCCAGCCATGCCTGAACCACCTGCCGAGCACGACGGAACCACCTGCCGGACACGCCAAAATCACCTGCGGGGTACACCAGAACCACTTGGAGAACTCTCCGGGATGACGTGCCGGGCATGCCGGAACCACCTCTCAGACGTACCAGAAGCATGTGGCGGACACCCCAGCACCACCTGCCGGACAGACCGCAACCACCTGCCGGACAGGCCGGAACCACCGGCTCGACCCGCCGGAACCACCGCCGGACATGCAAAATCACCTGCCGGCTACGCCAGAACCACTTGGCGAACACTCCGGAATCATCTGCCGGACATGCCGGAACCACCTCTCAGACATGCCAGAACCACGTGCCAATGACCCCGGAAGCACCTGCCGAGCACGCCGGAACCACCTGCTCGACTCGCCAGAACCACCTGCCGGACACGCCAAAATCACCTGCCGGCTACGCCACAACCACTCGGCAGGCACTCTGGTATCAGCTGCCGGGCATTCCGGAACCACCTCTCAGAGGTGCCAGAACCACATGCTGGAGAGACTGGAAGCAACTGCCGAGCTCGCCGGAAACACCTGCTGGACATGCCGGAACCACCTGCCTGACAGTCCAAAATCATATGCCGGCTATGCCAAAACCACTTGGTGGACACTCCAGAATCACCTGGAGGGCATGCCGGAACCACGTCATGGACAGACTGCAAACACCTGCCGGACACGCCAGAACCACCTTCTCGACTCGCCAGAACCACCTGCCGGACACGCCAAAATCACCTGCCGGCTACGCCACAACCAGTTGGTGAACACTTTGGAATCACCTGCCGCGCTTGCCGGAACCACCTGCCGGTCACGCCAAAATCACCTGCCGGCTACGCCAGAACCACTCAGCAGAGACTCCGGAACCACCTCCATGACAGACCGGAATCACCTGCCGGACACGCCGGAACCACCTGCTCGACTCGCCAGAACCACCTGCCGGACACGCCAAAATCACCAGCCGGCTACTCCACAACCACTTGTCGGACACTCCAGAATCACCTGCCGGGCATTTGGGAACCACCTCTCAGAGGTGCCACAACAACATGCTGGAGACTGCGGAAGCACCTGCTGAGAAGGCCGGAAGTTCCTGATCCACTCCACAGAACCACCTGCTGGACACGCCAAAATCACCTGCCGGCTACGCCACAACCAGTTGGTGAACACTTCGGAATCAACTGCCGGGATTGCTGGAAGCACCTGCCGGTCACGCCAATATCACCTGCCAGCTACGCCAGAACCGCTTGGCGGACACTGCGGAAACACCTGTCGGGCCTGCCAGAACCACATCTCAGACGTGCCAGAACCATGTGCCCGAGATGCCGGAACCGCACCCCGAACAGACTGAAACCACCTGCCAGACCCGCCTGAACCACCTGCCGAGCACACTGGAACCACCTGCTCGACTCGCCGGAACCACCTACCTGACACGCAAAAACCACCGGCCGGGTATGCCAGAACCACTTGGTGGTCACTCCGGAATCATCTGCCAGACATGCCAGAAGCAGCTCTCACACACACCAGAACAACCTGCCGGAGACGCCAGAAGCACCTGCTGAGCATGCCTGAGCCACCTGCTCGACTCGCAAGAATCACCTGCCACACACGCCAAAATCACCTGCCTGCTACACCAGAAGCACTTGGCAGACAAGCCGGAATCACGTGAAGGGCATGCCGTCACAATCTCTGAGACGTGCCAGAACCTCGTGCCGGACACCCCAGAACACCCTGCCGGACAGACCGGAACCACCTGTCGGACACGCCGGAACCACCGGCGCGACTCGCCGGAACCACCCCCGGACATGCAAAATCACCTGCCGGCTATGCCAGAAACACTTGGCGAACACACCGGAATCACCTGCCGGGCATGTCGGAAGCACCTCTCAGACATGTCAGAACCACGTGCCAAGGACACCGGAAGCACCTGCCGAGAACGCCGGAACCACCTGCTCGACTCGCCGGAACCACCTGCCGCACACGCCAAATTCAGCTGCCAGGTATGCCAGAACCACTTTGTGGACACTCCGAAATCATCTGCCGGACATGCCAGAACCAGCTCTCAGACACAGCAGAACCACATGCCGGACACGCCGGAAGCACCTGCTGAGCATGCCTGAGCCACCTGCTCGACTCGCAAGAAACACCTGCCGGACACGCCAAAATCACCTGCCGAGTACGCCAGTACCACTTGGCGGACACTCCGGAATCACAGGTCGGGCATGCCAGAACCACCTCTCAGACTTGCCAGAACCATGTTCCGGACACGCCGGTACCACCTGCCAAGTATGCCGGAACCACCTGATCCACTCCCGAGGACCACCTGCGGGACACACCAAAATCACCTGCTGGCTACGCCAGAACCACTCGGCAGACACTCCGGAATAACCTGCCGGGCATGCCGGAACCACCTCTTAGACATGCCAGAAGGACGTGTCGGACACGCCGGAAACACCTACCGGACAGACCGGAACCACCTGCCAGACATCCCGGAACCACCTGCCGAGCACGCCGGAGCCGCCTGCTCGATAGGCCGGAAACACCTGCCAGACAGGCCAAAATCAACAGCTGGCTATGCTAGAAAAACCTGGCGGACAGTCCAAAATCACCTGCCTGGCATGCAGGAACCACCTCTCAGACGTGCCAGAAGCGCGTGCCATACATGCCGGAACGACCTACGGGACAGACTGGAACCACCTGCCTGACATGCCGGAACCACCTGTCGAGCACGCCAGAGCCACCTGCTCCCCTTGCAGGAACCACCTGCCAGACAGGCCAAAATCAACAGCTGGCTGTGCGAGAACCACCTGGGGGACAGTCCGGAATCACCTGCCAGCCATGGCGGAACCACCTCTCAGACGTAGAAGAACCACGTGCCGTACAAGCTGGAAACACTTACTGGACAGACTGGAACCACCTGCCGGCCACGCCTGAACCACCTGCCGAGCACGACGGAACCACCTGCCGGACACGCCAAAATCACCTGCGGGCTACACCAGAACCACTTGGAGAACTCTCCGGGATGACCTGCCGGGCATGCTGGAACCACCTCTCAGACGTACCAGAAGCACGTGGCGGACACCCCAGCACCACCTGCCGGACAGACCGCAACCACCTGCCGGACAGGCCGGAACCACCGGCTCGACCCGCCGGAACCACCGCCGGACATGCAAAATCACCTGCCGGCTACGCCAGAACCACTTGGCGAACACTCCGGAATCACCTGCCGGGCATGCCGGAACCACCTCTCAGACATGCCAGAACCACGTGCCAATGACCCCGGAAGCACCTGCCGAGCACGCCGGAACCACCTGCTCGACTCGCCAGAACCACCTGACGGACACGCCAAAATCACCTGCCGGCTACGCCACAACCACTCGGCAGGCACTCCGGTATCAGCTGCCGGGCATGCCGGAACCACCTCTCAGAGGTGCCAGAACCACATGCCGGAGAGACTGGAAGCAACTGCCGAACTCGCCGGAAACACTGCTGGACATGCCGGAACCACCTGCCTGACAGTGCAAAATCATATGCCGGCTATGCGAAAACCACTTGGTGGACACTCCAGAATCACCTGGAGGGCATGCCGGAACCACGTCATGGACAGACTGCAAACACCTGCCGGACACCGCAGAACCACCTTCTCGACTCACCAGAACCACCTGCCGGACACGCCAAAATCACCTGCCGGCTACGCCACAACCAGTTGGTGAACACTTCGGAGTCACCTGCCGCGCTTGCCGGAACCACCTGCCGTCAAGCCAAAATCACCTGCCGGCTACGCCAGAACCACTCTGCAGAGACTCCGGAAGCACCTCCAGGACAGACCGGAATCACCTGCCGGACACGCCGGAACCACCTGCTCTACTCGCCAGAACCACCTGCCGGACATGCCAAAATCACCAACCGGCTACTCCACAACCACTTGTCGGACACTCCAGAATCACCTGCCGGGCATGTTGGAACCACCTCTCAGATGTGCCACAACAACATGCTGGAGACTGCGGAAGCACCTGCTGAGAAGGCCGGAAGTTCCTGATCCACTCCACAGAACCACCTGCTGGACACGCCAAAATCACCTGCCGGCTACGCCACAACCAGTTGGTGAATACTTCGGAATCAACTGCCGGGCTTGCTGGAAGCACCTGCCGGTCACACCAATATCACCTGCCAGCTACGCCAGAACCGCTTGGCGGACACTCCGGAAACACCTGTCGGGCCTGCCAGAACCACATCTCAGACGTGCCAGAACCATGTGCCCGAGATGCCGGAACCACACCCCGAACAGACTGAAACCACCTGCCAGACCCGCCTGAACCACCTGCCGAGCACACTGGAACCACCTGCTCGACTCGCCGGAACCACCTACCTGACACGCAAAAACCACCGGCCGGGTATGCCTGAACCACTTGGTGGTCACTCCGGAATCATCTGCCAGACATGCCAGAAGCAGCTCTCAGACACACCAGAACAACCTGCCGGAGACGCCAGAAGCACCTGCTGAGCATGCCTGAGCCACGTGCTCGACTCGCAAGAAACACCTGCCACACACGCCAAAATCACCTGCCTGCTACACCAGAAGCACTTGGCAGACAAGCCGGAATCACGTGAAGGGCATGCCGTCACAATCTCTGAGACGTGCCAGAACCTCGTGCCGGACACCCCAGAACACCCTGCCGGACAGACCGGAACCACCTGCCGGACACGCCGGAACCACCGGCGCGACTCGCCGGAACCACCCCCGGACATGCAAAATCACCTGCCGGCTACGCCAGAAACACTTGGCGAACACACCGGAATCACCTGCCGGGCATGTCGGAAGCACCTCTCAGACATGTCAGAACCACGTGCCAAGGACACCGGAAGCACCTGCCGAGCACGCCGGAACCACCTGCTCGACTCGCCAGAACCACCTGCCGCACACGCCAAAATCACCTGCCAGGTATGCCAGAACCACTTTGTGGACACTCCGAAATCATCTGCCGGACATGCCAGAACCAGCTCTCAGACACCCCAGAACCACATGCCGGACACGCCGGAAGCACCTGCTGAGCATGCCTGAGCCACCTGCTCGACTCGCAAGAAACACCTGCCGGACACGCCAAAATCACCTGCCGAGTACGCCAGAACCACTTGGCGGACACTCCGGAATCACAGGTCGGGCATGCCGGAACCACCTCTCAGACTTGCCAGAACCATGTTCCGGACACGCCGGTACCACCTGCCGAGTATGCCGGAACCACCTGATCCACTCCCGAGGACCACCTGCTGGACACGCCAGAATCACCTGCTGGCTACGCCAGAACCACTCGGCAGACACTCCGGAATAACCTGCCGGGCATGCCGGAACCACCTCTTAGACATGCCAGAAGGACGTGTCGGACACGCCGGAAACACCTACCGGACAGACCGGAACCACCTGCCAGACATCCCGGAACCACCTGCCGAGCACGCCGGAGCCGCCAGCTCGATAGGCTGGAACCACCTGTCAGACAGGCCAAAATCAACAGCTGGCTATGCGAGAACCATCTGGCGGACAGTCCGGAATCACCTGCCGGGCATGCAGGAACCACCTCTCAGATGTAACGGAACCACGAGCCGGACACGCTGGAACCACGTCTGGGCAGTCTGGAACCACCTACCGAGCACTCTGGAACCACCTGCTCGACTCGCACGACCCACGTGCTGGACACGCCAAAATGAACTTTCGGCTACACCAGAACCACTTACCCGACACTCCAGAATCACCTGCCTGGCATGCCAGAACCACCTCTCACACGTTCCAGAAGCACGTGCCGGACATGCCGGAACGACCTAACGGACAGAACGGAACCACCTGCCAGACACGCCGGAACCACCTGCTGAACACGCCACAGCCACCTGCTCGACTCGCCGGATCCACCGGCCGGACAGGCCAATATCAACTGCTGGCTATGCCAGAACCACCTGGGGGACAGTCCGGAATCACCTGCCAGCCATGGCGGAACCACCTCTCAGACGTACAAGAACCACGTGCCAGACAAGCTGGAAACACTTACTGGACAGACTGGAACCACCTGCCGGCCACGCCTGAACCACCTGCCCAGCACGACGGAACCACCTGCCGGACACGCCAAAATCACCTGCGGGGTACACCAGAACCACTTGGAGAACTCTCCGGGATGACCTGCCGGGCATGCTGGAACCACCTCTCAGACGTACCAGAAGCACGTGGCGGTCACCCCAGCACCACCTGCCGGACAGACCGCAACCACATGCCGGACAGACCGCAACCATCGGCTCAACACGCCGGAACCACCGCCGGACATGCAAAATCACCTGCCGGCTACGCCAGAACCACTTGGCGAACACTCCGGAATCACCTGCCGGGCATGCCGGAACCACCTCTCAGACATGCCAGAACCACATGCCAATGACCCCGGAAGCACCTGCCGAGCACGCCGGAACCACCTGCTCGACTCGCCAGAACCACCTGCCGGACACGCCAAAATCACCTGCCGGCTACGCCACAACCACTCGGCAGGCACTCCGGTATCAGCTGCCGGGTTTGCCGGAACCACCTCTCAGAGGTGCCAAAACCACATGCCGGAGAGACTGGAAGCAACGGCCGAGCTCGCCGGAAACACCTGCTGGACATGCCGGAACCACCTGCCTGACAGTCCAAAATCATATGCCGGCTATGCCAAAACGACTTGGTGGACACTCCAGAATCACCTGGAGGGCATGCCGGAACCACGTCATGGACAGACTGCAAACACCTGCCGGACACGCCGGAAGCACCTGCTCGACTCGCCAGAACCACCTGCCGGACACGCCAAAATCACCTGCGGGGTACACCAGAACCACTTGGAGAACTCTCCGGGATGACCTGCCGGGCATGCTGGAACCAACTCTCAGACGTACCAGAAGCACGTGGCGGACACCCCAGCACCACCTGCCGGACAGACCGCAACCACCTGCCGGACAGGCCGGAACCACCGGCTCGACCCGCCGGAAACACCGCCGGACATGCAAAATCACCTGCCGGCTACGCCAGAACCACTTGGCGAACACTCCGGAATCACCTGCCGGGCATGCCGGAACCACCTCTCAGACATGCCAGAACCACGTGCCAATGACCCCGGAAGCACCTGCCGAGCACGCCGGAACCACCTGCTTGACTCACCAGAACCACCTGCCGGACACGCCAAAATCACCTGCCGGCTACGCCACAACCACTCGGCAGGCACTCCGGTATCAGCTGCCGGGCATGCCGGAACCACCTCTCAGAGGTGCCAGAACCGCATGCCGGAGAGACTGGAAGCAACTGCCGAGCTCGCCGGAAACACCTGCTGGACATGCCGGAACCACCTGCCTGACAGTCCAAAATCATATGCCGGCTATGCCAAAACCACTTGGTGGACACTCCAGAATCACCTGGAGGGCATGCCGGAACCACGTCATGGACAGACTGCAAACACCTGCCGGACACGCCAGAACCACCTTCTCGACTCGCCAGAACCACCTGCCGGACACGCCAAAATCACCTGCCGGCTACGCCACAACCAGTTGTTGAACACTTCGGAATCACCTGCCGCGCTTGCCGGAACCACCTGCCGGTCACGCCAAAATCACCTGCCGGCTACGCCAGAACCACTCGGCAGAGACTCCGGAACCACCTCCAGGACAGACTGGAATCACCTGCCGGACATGCCGGGACCACCTGCTTGACTCGCCAGAACCACCTGCCGGACACGCCAAAATCACCAGCCGGCTACTCCACAACCACTTGTCGGACACTCCAGAATCACTTGCCGGGCATGTTGGAACCACCTCTCAGAGGTGCCACAACAACATGCTGGAGACTGTGGAAGCACCTGCTGAGAAGGCCGGAAGTTCCTGATCCACTCCACAGAACCACCTGCTGGACACGCCAAAATCACCTGCCGGCTACGCCACAACCAGTTGGTGAACACTTCGGAATCAACTGCCGGGCTTGCTGGAAGCACCTGCCGGTCACGCCAATATCAACTGCCAGCTACGCCAGAACCGCTTGGCAGACACTCCGGAAACACCTGTCGGGCCTGCCAGAACCACATCTCAGACGTGCCAGAACCATGTGCCCGAGATGCCGGAACCACACTCCGAACAGACTGAAACCACCTGCCAGACCCGCCTGAACCACCTGCCGAGCACACTGGAACCACCTGCTCGACTCGCCGGAACCACCTACCTGACACGCAAAAACCACCGGCCGGGTATGCCTGAACCACTTGGTGGTCACTCCGGAATCATCTGCCAGACATGCCAGAAGCAGCTCTCAGACACACCAGAACAACCTGCCGGAGACGCCAGAAGCACCTGCTGAGCATGCCTGAGCCACCTGCTCGACTCACAAGAAACACCTGCCGGACACGCCAAAATCACCTGCCGAGTACGCCAGAACCACTTGGCGGACACTCCGGAATCACAGGTCGGGCATGCCGGAACCACCTCTCAGACTTTCCAGAACCATGTTCCGGACACGCTGGTACCACCTGCCGAGTATGCCGGAACCACCTGATCCACTCCCGAGGACCACCTGCTGGACACGCCAGAATCACCCGCTGGCTACGCCAGAACCACTCGGCAGACACTCCGGAATAACCTGCCAGGCATGCCGGAACCACCTCTTAGACATGCCAGAAAGAGGTGTCGGACACGCCGGAAACACCTACCGGACAGACCGGAACCAACTGCCAGACATCCCGGAACCACCTGCCGAGCACGCCAGAGCCGCCTGCTCGATAGGCCGGAACCACCTGCCAGACAGGCCAAAATCAACAGCTGGCTATGCGAGAACCATCTGGCGGACAGTCCAAAATCACCTGCCTGGCATGCAGGAACCACCTCTCAGACGTAACAGAACCACGTTCCGCACACGCTGGAACCACATCCTGGACAGACTGGAACCGCCTGCCGAGCTCGCCGGAACCACCTGCTCGACTGGCAGGACAATCGTGCCGGACACGCCAAAAGGAACTGCCGGCTACACCAGAACCACTTAACCGACACTCCAGAATCACCTGCCTGGCATGCCAGAACCACCTCTCAGACGTGCCAGAAGCACGTGCCGGACATGCCAGAACGACCTACGGGACAGACCGGAACCACCTGCATGACATGCCGGAACCACCTGCCAAGCACGCCAGAGCCACCTGCTCCCCTTGCCGGAACCACCTGCCAGACAGGCCAAAATCAACAGCTGGCTGTGCGAGAACCACCTGGGGGACAGTCCGGAATCACCTGCCAGCCATGGCGGAACCACCTCTCAGACGTACCAGAACCACGTGCCGGACAATCTGGAAACACGTACTGGACAGACTGGAACCACCTGCCGGCCACGCCTGAACCACCTGCCGAGCACGACGGAACCACCTGCCGGACACGCCAAAATCACCTGCGGGCTACTCCACAACCACTTGGAGGACTCTCCGGGATGACCTGCCGGGCATGGTGGAACCACCTCTGAGACGCGCCAGAACCATGTGGCAGAGAGTCCGGAATCACCTGTTGGGCATGTGGAACCACCTCTCATACGTACCAGAACCACCTGCCGGACGCGCCAAAATCACCTGCCGGCTACGCCAGAACCACTTGGCGGAGACTCTGGAATCACCTGCCGGGCATGCCAGCACAACCTCTCAGAAGTGCCAGAAGCATGTGCCGGACAGGCCGGAACCATCTCCCGGACAGACTGGAACCACAGGAAACACTCGCCGGAACCACCTGCTTGACTCACCGGTCCCACCTGCAGGACCCACCAAAATCACCTGCCCGCTACACCAGAACCAATTGGGGCACAAGCCGGAATCACGTGAAGGGCATGCCGGCACAACCTCACAGACGTGCCAGAACCTCCTGCCGGACACCTCAGAACCACCTGCCTGACAGACTGCAACCACCTGCCGGACACGCGGGAACCACCGGCTCGACCCGCCGGAACCACTGCCACACATGCAAAATCACCTGCCGGCTACACCAGAAGCACTTGGCAAACACTCCGGAATCACCTGCCGGGCATGCCGGAACCACCTCTAACACATGCCAGAACCACGTGCCAATGACACCAGAAGCACCTGCCGAGCATGCCGGAACCACCTGCTCGACTCGCCAGAACCACCTGCCAGTCATGCAAAAATCACCTGCCGGCTTCGCCACAACCAGTTGGTGAGCACTTCCCCATCACCTGCCGGGCTTGCTGGAACCACCTGCCGGTCATGTCAAAATCACCTGCCAACTACGCCAGAACCACTTGTCGACACTGCGGAAACACCTGTCAGGTCGGCCAGAACTACATCTCAGACGTGCCAGAACCTTGTGCGTGTGATGCCGGAACCACACCCCGAACAGACGGAGACCACCTGCCAGACCCGCCTGAACCACCTGGCGAGCACGCCGGAGCCACCTGTTCGACTCACCGGAAGCACCTGCCAGACAGGCCAAAATCAACAGCTGGCTATGCGAGAACCATCTGGCGGACAGTCCGGAATCACCTGCCGGGCATGCCGGAACCACCTCTCAGATGTAACGGAACCACGAGCAGGACACGCTGGAACCACGTCCTGGACAGACTGGAACCACCTGCCGAGCACTCCGGAACCACGTGCTCGACTCGCACGACCCACGTGCTGGACACGCCAAAATGAACTTTCGGCTACACCAGAACCACTTACCCGACACTCCAGAATCACCTGCCTGGCATGCCAGAACCACCTCTCACACGTTCCAGAAGCACGTGCCGGACATGCCGGAACGACCGATCGGACAGAACGGAACCACCTGCCAGACACGCCGGAACCACCTGCTGAACACGCCACAGCCACCTGCTCGACTCGCCGGATCCACCGGCCGGACAGGCCAATATCAACTGCTGGCTATGCCAGAACCACCTGGGGGACAGTCCGGAATCATCTGCCAGACATGGCGAAACCACCTCTCAGACGTACAAGAACCACGTGCCGGACAAGCTGGAAACACTTACTGGACAGACTGGAACCACCTGCTGGCCACGCCTGAACCACATGCCGAGCAAGATGGAACCACCTGCCGGACACGCCAAAATCACCTGCGGGGTACACCAGAACCACTTGGAGAACTCTCCGTGATGACCTGCCGGGCATGCTGGAACCACCTCTCAGACGTACCAGAAGCACGTGGCGGACACCCCAGCACCACCTGCCGGACAGACCGCAACCACCTGCCGGACACGCCGGAACCACCGGCTCGACCCACCGGAACCACCGCCGGACATGCAAAATCACCTGCCGGCTACGCCAGAACCACTTGGCGAACACTGCGGAATCACCTGCCGGGCATGCCGGAACCACCTCTCAGACATGCCAGAACCACGTGCCAATGACCCCGGAAGCACCTGCCGAGCACGCCGGAACCACCTGCTCGACTCGCCAGAACCACCTGCCGGACACGCCAAAATCACCTGCCGGCTACGCCACAACCACTCGGCAGACACTCCGGTATCAGCTGCCGGGTTTGCCGGAACCACCTCTCAGAGGTGCCGGAACCACATGCCGGAGAGACTGGAAGCAACTGCCGAACTCGCCGGAAACACCTGCTAGACATGCCGGAACCACCTGCCTGACAGTCCAAAATCATATGCCGGCTATGCCAAAACCACTTGGTGGACACTCCAGAATCACCTGGAGGGCATGCCGGAACCACGTCATGGACAGACTGCAAACACCTGCCGGACACGCCGGAACCACCTTCTCGACTCGCCAGAACCACCTGCCGGACACGCCAAAATCACCTGCCGGCTACGCCACAACCAGTTGGTGAACACTTCGGAATCACCTGCCGCGCTTGCCGGAACCACCTGCCGGTCACGCCAAAATCACCTGCCGGCTACGCCAGAACCACTCGGCAGAGACTCCAAAACCACCTCCAGGACAGACCGGAAACACCTGCCGGACACGCCGGAACCACCTGCTCGACTCGCCAGAACCACCTGCCGGACACGCCAAAATCACCTGCCGGCTACGCCAGAACCACTCGGCAGAGACTCCGGAACCACCTCCAGGACAGACCGGAATCACCTGCCGCACACCTCGGGACCACCTGCTTGACTCGCCAGAACCACCTGCCGCACACGCCAAAATCACCAGCCGGCTACTCCACAACCACTTGTCGGACACTCCAGAATCACCTGCCGGGCATGTTGCAACCACCTCTCAGAGGTGCCACAACAACATGCTGGAGACTGCGGAAGCACCTGCTGAGAAGGCCGGAAGTTCCTGATCCACTCCACAGAACCACCTGCTGGACACGCCAAAATCACCTGCCGGCTACGCCACAACCAGTTGGTGAACACTTCGGAATCAACTGCCGGGCTTGCTGGAAGCACCTGCCGGTCACGCCAATATCACCTGCCAGCTACGCCAGAACCGCTTGGCGGACACTCCGGAAACACCTGTCGGGCCTGCCAGAACCACATCTCAGACGTGCCAGAACCATGTGCCCGAGATGCTGGAACCACACCCCGAACAGACTGAAACCACCTGCCAGACCCGCCTGAACCACCTGCCGAGCACACTGGAACCACCTGCTCGACTCGCCGGAACCACCTACCTGACACGCAAAAACCACCGGCCGGGTATGCCAGAACCACTTGGTGGTCACTCCGGAATCATCTGCCAGACATGCCAGAAGCAGCTCTCACACACACCAGAACAACCTGCCGGAGACGCCAGAAGCACCTGCTGAGCATGCCTGAGCCACCTGCTCGACTCGCAAGAAACACCTGCCAGACACGCCAAAATCACCTGCCTGCTACACCAGAAGCACTTGGCAGACAAGCCGGAATCACGTGAAGGGCATGCCGTCACAATCTCTCAGACGTGCCAGAACCTCGTGCCGGACACCCCAGAACACCCTGCCGGACAGACCGGAACCACCTGCCGGACACGCCGGAACCACCGGCGCGACTCGCCGGAACCACCCCCGGACATGCAAAATCACCTGCCGGCTACGCCAGAAACACTTGGCGGACACACCGGAATCACCTGCCGGGCATGTCGGAAGCACCTCTCAGACATGTCAGAACCACGTGCCAAGGACACCGGAAGCACCTGCCGAGCACGCCGGAACCACCTGCTCGACTCGCCAGAACCACCTGCCGCACACGCCAAAATCACCTGCCAGGTATGCCAGAACCACTTTGTGGACACTCCGAAATCATCTGCCGGACATGCCAGAACCAGCTCTCAGACACCCCAGAACCACATGCCGGACACGCCAGAAGCACCTGCTGAGCATGCCTGAGCCACCTGCTCGACTCGCAAGAAACACCTGCCGGACACGCCAAAATCACCTGCCCAGTACGCCAGAACCACTTGGCGGACACTCCGGAATCACAGGTCGGGCATGCCGGAACCACCTCTCAGACTTGCCAGAACCATGTTCCGGACACGCCGGTACCACCTGCCGAGTATGCCGGAACCACCTGATCCACTCCCGAGGGCCACCTGCTGGACATGCCAAAATCACCTGCTGGCTACGCCAGAACCACTCGGCAGACACTCCGGAATAACCTGCCGGGCATGCCGGAACCACCTCTTAGACATGCCAGAAGGACGTGTCGGACACGCCGGAAACACCTACCGGACAGACCGGAACCACCTGCCAGACATCCCGGAACCACTTGCCGAGCACGCCGGAGCCGCCTGCTCGATAGGCCGGAACCACCTGCCAGACAGGCCAAAATCAACAGCTGGCTATGCTAGAACCACCTGGCGGACAGTCCAAAATCACCTGCCTGGCATGCAGGAACCACCTCTCAGACGTAACAGAACCACGTTCCGGACACGCTGGAACCACATCCTGGACAGACTGGAACCACCTGCCGAGCTCACCGGAACCACCTGCTCGACTGGCAGGACAATCGTGCCGGACACGCCAAAAGGAACTGCCGGCTACACCAGAACCACTTAACCGACACTCCAGAATCACCTGCCTGGCATGCCAGAACCACCTCTCAGACGTGCCAGAAGCACGTGCCGGACATGCCGGAACGACCTACGGGACAGACCGGAACCACCTGCCTGACATGCCGGAACCACCTGCCGAGCACGCCAGAGCCACCTGCTCCCCTTGCCGGAACCACCTGCCAGACAGGCCAAAATCAACAGCTGGCTGTGCGAGAACCACCTGGGGGACAGTCCGGAATCACCTGCCAGCCATGGCGGAACCACCTCTCAGACGTACCAGAACCACGTGCCGGACAATCTGGAAACACGGACTGGACAGACTGGAACCAGCTGCCGGCCACGCCTGAACCACCTGCCGAGCACGACGGAACCACCTGCCAGACACGCCAAAATCACCTGCGGGCTACTCCAGAACCACTTGGAGGACTCTCCAGGATGACCTGCCGGGCATGCTGGAACCACCTCTCAGACGTGCCAGAACCATGTGGCAGACAGTCCGGAATCACCTGTTGGGCATGTGGAACCACCTCTGAGACGTACCAGAACCACCTGCCGGACACGCCAAAATCACCTGTCGGCTACGCCAGAACCTCTTGGCGGACACTCCGGAATCACCTGCCGGGCATGCCAGCACAAACTCTCAGAAGTGCCAGAAGCACGTGCCGGACTGGCCGGAACCAACTCCCGGACAGACTGGAACCACAGGAAACACTCGCCGGAACCACCTGCTTGACTCACCGGTCCCACCTGCAGGACACACCAAAATCACCTGCCCGCTACAGCAGAACCACTTGGGGCACAAGCCGGAATCACGTGAAGGGCATGCCGGCACAACCTCACAGACGTGCCAGAACCTCCTGCCGGACACCTCAGAACCACCTGCCAGACACACTGCAACCACCTGCCGGACACGCGGGAACCACCGGCTCGACCCGCCGGAACCACTGCCAGACATGCAAAATCACCTGCCGGCTACACCAGAAGCACTTGGCAAACACTCCGGAAGCACCTGCCGGGCATGCCGGAACCACCTCTCAGACATGCCAGAACCAAGTGCCAATGACACCAGAAGCACCTGCCGAGCATGCCGGAACCACCTGCTCGACTCGCCAGAACCACCTGCCAGTCATGCAAAAATCACCTGCCGGCTTCGCCACAACCAGTTGGTGAACACTTCTCCATCACCTGCCGGGCTTGCTGGAACCACCTGCCGGTCATGGCAAAATCACCTGCCAACTACGCCAGAACCACTTGTCGACACTGCGGAAACACCTGTCGGGCCGGCCAGAACTACATCTCAGACGTGCCAGAACCTTGTGCGTGTGATTCCGGAACCACACCCCGAACAGACGGAAACCACCTGTCAGACCCGCCTGAACCACCTGCCGAGCACGCCGGAGCCACCTGTTCGACTCACCGGAAGCACCTGCCAGACAGGCCAGTATCAACAGCTGGCTATGCGAGAACCATCTGGCGGACAGTCCGGAATCACCTGCCGGGCATGCAGGAACCACCTCTCAGATGTAACGGAACCACGAGCCGGACACGCTGGAACCACGTCCTGGACAGACTGGAACCACCTGCCGAGCACTCCGGAACCACCTGCTCGACTCGCACGACCCACGTGCTGGACACGCCAAAATGAACTTTCGGCTACACCAGAACCACTTACCCGACACTCCAGAATCACCTGCCTGGCATGCCAGAACCACCTCTCAGACGTGCCAGAAGCACGTGCCGGACATGCCGGAACGACCTATCGGACAGAACGTAACCACCTGCCAGACACGCCGGAACCACCTGCTGAACACGCCACAGCCACCTGCTCGACTCGCCGGATCCACCGGCCGGACAGGCCAATATCAACTGCTGGCTATGCCAGAACCACCTGGGGGACAGTCCGGAATCACCTGCCAGCCATGGCGGAACCACCTCTCAGACGTACAAGAACCACGTGCCGGACAATCTGGAAACACGTACTGGACAGACTGGAACCACCTGCCGGCCACGCCTGAACCACCTGCCGAGCACGACGGAACCACCTGCCGGAGACGCCAAAATCACCTGCGGGCTACTCCACAACCACTTGGAGGACTCTCTGGGATGACCTGCCGGGCATGCTGGAACAACCTCTCAGACGCGCCAGAACCATGTGGCAGACAGTCCGGAATCACCTGTTGGGCATGTGGAACCACCTCTGAGACGTACCAGAACCACCTGCCGGACACGCCAAAATCACCTGCCGGCTACGCCAGAACCACTTGGCGGACACTCCGGAATCACCTGCGGGGCATGCCAGCACAACCTCTCAGAAGTGCCAGAAGCACGTGCCGGACAGGCTGGAACCATCTCCCGGACAGACTGGAACCACAGGAAACACTCGCCGGAACCACCTGCTTGACTCACCGGTCCCACCTGCAGGACACACCAAAATCACCTGCCCGCTACACCAGAACCACTTGGGGCACAAGCCGGAATCACGTGAAGGGCATGCCGGCACAACCTCACAGACGTGCCACAACCTCCTGCCGGACACCTGAGAACCACCTGCCAGACAGACTGCAACCACCTGCCGGACACGCGGGAACCACCGGCTCGACCCGCCGGAACCACTGCCACACATGCAAAATCACCTGCCGGCTACACCAGAAGCACTTGGCAAACACTCCGGAATCACCTGCCGGGCATGCCTGAACCACCTCTCAGACATGCCAGAACCACGTGCCAATGACACCAGAAGCACCTGCCGAGCATGCCGGAACCACCTGCTCGACTCGCCAGAACCACCTGCCAGTCATGCAAAAATCACCTGCCGGCTTCGCCACAACCAGTTGGTGAGCACTTCCCCATCACCTGCCGGGCTTGCTGGAACCACCTGCCGGTCATGTCAAAATCACCTGCCAACTACGCCAGAACCACTTGTCGACACTGCGGAAACACCTGTCAGGTCGGCCAGAACTACATCTCAGACGTGCCAGAACCTTGTGCGTGTGATGCCGGAACCACACCCCGAACAGACGGAGACCACCTGCCAGACCCGCCTGAACCACCTGCCGAGCACGCCGGAGCCACCTGTTCGACTCACCGGAAGCACCTGCCAGACAGGCCAAAATCAACAGCTGGCTATGCGAGAACCATCTGGCGGACAGTCCGGAATCACCTGCCGGGCATGCAGGAACCACCTCTCAGATGTAACGGAACCACGAGCCGGACACGCTGGAACCACGTCCTGGACAGACTGGAACCACCTGCCGAGCACTCCGGAACCACCTGCTCGACTCGCACGACCCACGTGCTGGACACGCCAAAATGAACTTTCGGCTACACCAGAACCACTTACCCGACACTCCAGAATCACCTGCCTGGCATGCCAGAACCACCTCTCAGACGTGCCAGAAGCACGTGCCGGACATGCCGGAACGACCTATCGGACAGAACGTAACCACCTGCCAGACACGCCGGAACCACCTGCTGAACACGCCACAGCCACCTGCTCGACTCGCCGGATCCACCGGCCGGACAGGCCAATATCAACTGCTGGCTATGCCAGAACCACCTGGGGGACAGTCCGGAATCACCTGCCAGCCATGGCGGAACCACCTCTCAGACGTACAAGAACCACGTGCCGGACAATCTGGAAACACGTACTGGACAGACTGGAACCACCTGCCGGCCACGCCTGAACCACCTGCCGAGCACGACGGAACCACCTGCCGGAGACGCCAAAATCACCTGCGGGCTACTCCACAACCACTTGGAGGACTCTCTGGGATGACCTGCCGGGCATGCTGGAACAACCTCTCAGACGCGCCAGAACCATGTGGCAGACAGTCCGGAATCACCTGTTGGGCATGTGGAACCACCTCTGAGACGTACCAGAACCACCTGCCGGACACGCCAAAATCACCTGCCGGCTACGCCAGAACCACTTGGCGGACACTCCGGAATCACCTGCGGGGCATGCCAGCACAACCTCTCAGAAGTGCCAGAAGCACGTGCCGGACAGGCTGGAACCATCTCCCGGACAGACTGGAACCACAGGAAACACTCGCCGGAACCACCTGCTTGACTCACCGGTCCCACCTGCAGGACACACCAAAATCACCTGCCCGCTACACCAGAACCACTTGGGGCACAAGCCGGAATCACGTGAAGGGCATGCCGGCACAACCTCACAGACGTGCCACAACCTCCTGCCGGACACCTGAGAACCACCTGCCAGACAGACTGCAACCACCTGCCGGACACGCGGGAACCACCGGCTCGACCCGCCGGAACCACTGCCACACATGCAAAATCACCTGCCGGCTACACCAGAAGCACTTGGCAAACACTCCGGAATCACCTGCCGGGCATGCCTGAACCACCTCTCAGACATGCCAGAACCACGTGCCAATGACACCAGAAGCACCTGCCGAGCATGCCGGAACCACCTGCTCGACTCGCCAGAACCACCTGCCAGTCATGCAAAAATCACCTGCCGGCTTCGCCACAACCAGTTGGTGAGCACTTCCCCATCACCTGCCGGGCTTGCTGGAACCACCTGCCGGTCATGTCAAAATCACCTGCCAACTACGCCAGAACCACTTGTCGACACTGCGGAAACACCTGTCAGGTCGGCCAGAACTACATCTCAGACGTGCCAGAACCTTGTGCGTGTGATGCCGGAACCACACCCCGAACAGACGGAGACCACCTGCCAGACCCGCCTGAACCACCTGCCGAGCACGCCGGAGCCACCTGTTCGACTCACCGGAAGCACCTGCCAGACAGGCCAAAATCAACAGCTGGCTATGCGAGAACCATCTGGCGGACAGTCCGGAATCACCTGCCGGGCATGCAGGAACCACCTCTCAGATGTAACGGAACCACGAGCCGGACACGCTGGAACCACGTCCTGGACAGACTGGAACCACCTGCCGAGCACTCCGGAACCACCTGCTCGACTCGCACGACCCACGTGCTGGACACGCCAAAATGAACTTTCGGCTACACCAGAACCACTTACCCGACACTCCAGAATCACCTGCCTGGCATGCCAGAACCACCTCTCAGACGTGCCAGAAGCACGTGCCGGACATGCCGGAACGACCTATCGGACAGAACGTAACCACCTGCCAGACACGCCGGAACCACCTGCTGAACACGCCACAGCCACCTGCTCGACTCGCCGGATCCACCGGCCGGACAGGCCAATATCAACTGCTGGCTATGCCAGAACCACCTGGGGGACAGTCCGGAATCACCTGCCAGCCATGGCGGAACCACCTCTCAGACGTACAAGAACCACGTGCCGGACAATCTGGAAACACGTACTGGACAGACTGGAACCACCTGCCGGCCACGCCTGAACCACCTGCCGAGCACGACGGAACCACCTGCCGGAGACGCCAAAATCACCTGCGGGCTACTCCACAACCACTTGGAGGACTCTCTGGGATGACCTGCCGGGCATGCTGGAACAACCTCTCAGACGCGCCAGAACCATGTGGCAGACAGTCCGGAATCACCTGTTGGGCATGTGGAACCACCTCTGAGACGTACCAGAACCACCTGCCGGACAAGCCAAAATCACCTGCCGGCTACGCCAGAACCACTTGGCGGACACTCCGGAATCACCTGCGGGGCATGCCAGCACAACCTCTCAGAAGTGCCAGAAGCACGTGCCGGACAGGCTGGAACCATCTCCCGGACAGACTGGAACCACAGGAAACACTCGCCGGAACCACCTGCTTGACTCACCGGTCCCACCTGCAGGACACACCAAAATCACCTGCCCGCTACACCAGAACCACTTGGGGCACAAGCCGGAATCACGTGAAGGGCATGCCGGCACAACCTCACAGACGTGCCACAACCTCCTGCCGGACACCTGAGAACCACCTGCCAGACAGACTGCAACCACCTGCCGGACACGCGGGAACCACCGGCTCGACCCGCCGGAACCACTGCCACACATGCAAAATCACCTGCCGGCTACACCAGAAGCACTTGGCAAACACTCCGGAATCACCTGCCGGGCATGCCTGAACCACCTCTCAGACATGCCAGAACCACGTGCCAATGACACCAGAAGCACCTGCCGAGCATGCCGGAACCACCTGCTCGACTCGCCAGAACCACCTGCCAGTCATGCAAAAATCACCTGCCGGCTTCGCCACAACCAGTTGGTGAGCACTTCCCCATCACCTGCCGGGCTTGCTGGAACCACCTGCCGGTCATGTCAAAATCACCTGCCAACTACGCCAGAACCACTTGTCGACACTGCGGAAACACCTGTCAGGTCGGCCAGAACTACATCTCAGACGTGCCAGAACCTTGTGCGTGTGATGCCGGAACCACACCCCGAACAGACGGAGACCACCTGCCAGACCCGCCTGAACCACCTGCCGAGCACGCCGGAGCCACCTGTTCGACTCACCGGAAGCACCTGCCAGACAGGCCAAAATCAACAGCTGGCTATGCGAGAACTATCTGGCGGACAGTCCGGAATCACCTGCCGGGCATGCCGGAACCACCTCTCAGATGTAACGGAACCACAAGCCGGACACGCTTGAACCACGTCCTGGACAGACTGGAACCACCTGCCGAGCACTCCGGAACCACCTGCTCGACTCGCACGACCCACGTGCTGGACACGCCAAAATGAACTTTCGGCTACACCAGAACCACTTACCCGACACTCCAGAATCACCTGCCTGGCATGCCAGAACCACCTCTCACACGTTCCAGAAGCACGTGCCGGACATGCCAGAACGACCGATCGGACAGAACGGAACCACCTGCCAGACACGCCGGAACCACCTGCTGAACACGCCACAGCCACCTGCTCGACTCGCCGGATCCACCGGCCGGACAGGCCAATATCAACTGCTGGCTATGCCAGAACCACCTGGGGGACAGTCCGGAATCATCTGCCAGACATGGCGAAACCACCTCTCAGACGTACAAGAACCACGTGCCGGACAAGCTGGAAACACTTACTGGACAGACTGGAACCACCTGCTGGCCACGCCTGAACCACATGCCGAGCAAGATGGAACCACCTGCCGGACACGCCAAAATCACCTGCGGGGTACACCAGAACCACTTGGAGAACTCTCCGTGATGACCTGCCGGGCATGCTGGAACCACCTCTCAGACGTACCAGAAGCACGTGGCGGACACCCCAGCACCACCTGCCGGACAGACCGCAACCACCTGCCGGACACGCCGGAACCACCGGCTCGACCCGCCGGAACCACCGCCGGACATGCAAAATCACCTGCCGGCTACGCCAGAACCACTTGGCGAACACTGCGGAATCACCTGCCGGGCATGCCGGAACCACCTCTCAGACATGCCAGAACCACGTGCCAATGACCCCGGAAGCACCTGCCGAGCACGCCGGAACCACCTGCTCGACTCGCCAGAACCACCTGCCGGACACGCCAAAATCACCTGCCGGCTACGCCACAACCACTCGGCAGACACTCCGGTATCAGCTGCCGGGTTTGCCGGAACCACCTCTCAGAGGTGCCGGAACCACATGCCGGAGAGACTGGAAGCAACTGCCGAACTCGCCGGAAACACCTGCTGGACATGCCGGAACCACCTGCCTGACAGTCCAAAATCATATGCCGGCTATGCCAAAACCACTTGGTGGACACTCCAGAATCACCTGGAGGGCATGCCAGAACCACGTCATGGACAGACTGCAAACACCTGCCGGACACGCCGGAACCACCTTCTCGACTCGCCAGAACCACCTGCCGGACACGCCAAAATCACCTGCCGGCTACGCCACAACCAGTTGGTGAACACTTCGGAATCACCTGCCGCGCTTGCCGGAACCACCTGCCGGTCACGCCAAAATCACCTGCCGGCTACGCCAGAACCACTCGGCAGAGACTCCAAAACCACCTCCAGGACAGACCGGAAACACCTGCCGGACACGCCGGAACCACCTGCTCGACTCGCCAGAACCACCTGCCGGACACGCCAAAATCACCTGCCGGCTACGCCAGAACCACTCGGCAGAGACTCCGGAACCACCTCCAGGACAGACCGGAATCACCTGCCGCACACGCCGGGACCACCTGCTTGACTCGCCAGAACCACCTGCCGCACACGCCAAAATCACCAGCCGGCTACTCCACAACCACTTGTCGGACACTCCAGAATCACCTGCCGGGCATGTTGCAACCACCTCTCAGAGGTGCCACAACAACATGCTGGAGACTGCGGAAGCACCTGCTGAGAAGGCCGGAAGTTCCTGATCCACTCCACAGAACCACCTGCTGGACACGCCAAAATCACCTGCCGGCTACGCCACAACCAGTTGGTGAACACTTCGGAATCAACTGCCGGGCTTGCTGGAAGCACCTGCCGGTCACGCCAATATCACCTGCCAGCTACGCCAGAACCGCTTGGCGGACACTCCGGAAACACCTCTCGGGCCTGCCAGAACCACATCTCAGACGTGCCAGAACCATGTGCCCGAGATGCTGGAACCACACCCCGAACAGACTGAAACCACCTGCCAGACCCGCCTGAACCACCTGCCGAGCACACTGGAACCACCTGCTCGACTCGCCGGAACCACCTACCTGACACGCAAAAACCACCGGCCGGGTATGCCAGAACCACTTGGTGGTCACTCCGGAATCATCTGCCAGACATGCCAGAAGCAGCTCTCACACACAACAGAACAACCTGCGGGAGACGCCAGAAGCACCTGCTGAGCATGCCTGAGCCACCTGCTCGACTCGCAAGAAACGCCTGCCAGACGTGCCAAAATCACCTGCCTGCTACACCAGAAGCACTTGGCAGACAAGCCGGAATCACGTGAAGGGCATGCCGTCACAATCTCTCAGACGTGCCAGAACCTCGTGCCGGACACCCCAGAACACCCTGCCGGACAGACCGGAACCACCTGCCGGACACGCCGGAACCACCGGCGCGACTCGCCGGAACCACCCCCGGACATGCAAAATCACCTGCCGGCTACGCCAGAAACACTTGGCGGACACACCGGAATCACCTGCCGGGCATGTCGGAAGCACCTCTCAGACATGTCAGAACCACGTGCCAAGGACACCGGAAGCACCTGCCGAGCACGCCGGAACCACCTGCTCGACTCGCCAGAACCACCTGCCGCACACGCCAAAATCACCTGCCAGGTATGCCAGAACCACTTTGTGGACACTCCGAAATCATCTGCCGGACATGCCAGAACCAGGTCTCAGACACCCCAGAACCACATGCCGGACACGCCGGAAGCACCTGCTGAGCATGCCTGAGCCACCTGCTCGACTCGCAAGAAACACCTGCCGGACATGCCAAAATCACCTGCCGAGTACGCCAGAACCACTTGGCGGACACTCCGGAATCACAGGTCGGGCATGCCGGAACCACCTCTCAGACTTGCCAGAACCATGTTCCGGACACGCCGGTACCACCTGCCGAGTATGCCGGAACCACCTCATCCACTCCCGAGGACCACCTGCTGGACACGCCAAAATCACCTGCTGGCTACGCCAGAACCACTCGGCAGACACTCCGGAATAACCTGCCGGGCATGCCGGAACCACCTCTTAGACATGCCAGAAGGACGTGTCGGACACGCCGGAAACACCTACCGGACAGACCGGAACCACCTGCCAGACATCCCGGAACCACTTGCCGAGCACGCCGGAGCCGCCTGCTCGATAGGCCGGAACCACCTGCCAGACAGGCCAAAATCAACAGCTGGCTATGCTAGAACCACCTGGCGGACAGTCCAAAATCACCTGCCTGGCATGCAGGAACCACCTCTCAGACGTAACAGAACCACGTTCCGGACACGCTGGAACCACATCCTGGACAGACTGGAACCACCTGCCGAGCTCACCGGAACCACCTGCTTGACTGGCAGGACAATCGTGCCGGACACGCCAAAAGGAACTGCCGGCTACACCAGAACCACTTAACCGACACTCCAGAATCACCTGCCTGGCATGCCAGAACCACCTCTCAGACGTGCCAGAAGCACGTGCCGGACATGCCGGAACGACCTACGGGACAGACCGGAACCACCTGCCTGACATGCCGGAACCACCTGCCGAGCACGCCAGAGCCACCTGCTCCCCTTGCCGGAACCACCTGCCAGACAGGCCAAAATGAACAGCTGGCTGTTCGAGAACCACCTGGGGGACAGTCCGGAATCACCTGCCAGCCATGGCGGAACCACCTCTCAGACGTACCAGAACCACGTGCCGGACAATCTGGAAACACGGACTGGACAGACTGGAACCAGCTGCCGGCCACGCCTGAACCACCTGCCGAGCACGACGGAACCACCTGCCAGACACGCCAAAATCACCTGCGGGCTACTCCAGAACCACTTGGAGGACTCTCCGGGATGACCTGCCGGGCATGCTGGAACCACCTCTCAGACGTGCCAGGACCATGTGGCAGACAGTCCGGAATCACCTGTTGGGCATGTGGAACCACCTCAGAGACGTACCAGAACCACCTGCCGGACACGCCAAAATCACCTGTCGGCTACGCCAGAACCACTTGGCGGACACTCCGGAATCACCTGCTGGGCATGCCAGCACAACCTCTCAGAAGTGCCAGAAGCACGTGCCGGACTGGCCGGAACCATCTCCCGGACAGACTGGAACCACAGGAAACACTCGCCGGAACCACCTGCTTGACTCACCGGTCCCACCTGCAGGACACACCAAAATCACCTGCCCGCTACACCAGAACCACTTGGGGCACAAGCCGGAATCACGTGAAGGGCATGCCGGCACAACCTCACAGACGTGCCACAACCTCCTGCCGGACACCTCAGAACCACCTGCCAGACACACTGCAACCACCTGCCGGACACGCGGGAACCACCGGCTCGACCCGCCGGAACCACTGCCAGACATGCAAAATCACCTGCCGGCTACACCAGAAGCACTTGGCAAACACTCTGGAAGCACCTGCCGGGCATGCCGGAACCACCTCTCAGACATGCCAGAACCAAGTGCCAATGACACCAGAAGCACCTGCCGAGCATGCCGGAACCACCTGCTCGACTCGCCAGAACCACCTGCCAGTCATGCAAAAATCACCTGCCGGCTTCGCCACAACCAGTTGGTGAACACTTCTCCATCACCTGCCGGGCTTGCTGGAACCACCTGCCGGTCATGTCAAAATCACCTGCCAACTACGCCAGAACCACTTGTCGACACTGCGGAAACACCTGTCGGGCCGGCCAGAACTACATCTCAGACGTGCCAGAACCTTGTGCGTGTGATGCCGGAACCACACCCCGAACAGATGGAAACCACCTGTCAGACCCGCCTGAACCACCTGCCGAGCACGCCGGAGCCACCTGTTCGACTCACCGGAAGCACCTGCCAGACAGGCCAGTATCAACAGCTGGCTATGCGAGAACCATCTGGCGGACAGTCCGGAATCACCTGCCGGGCATGCAGGAACCACCTCTCAGATGTAACGGAACCACGAGCCGGACACGCTGGAACCACGTCCTGGACAGACTGGAACCACCTGCCGAGCACTCCGGAACCACCTGCTCGACTCGCACGACCCACGTGCTGGACACGCCAAAATGAACTTTCGGCTACACCAGAACCACTTACCCGACACTCCAGAATCACCTGCCTGGCATGCCAGAAACACCTCTCAGACGTGCCAGAAGCACGTGCCGGACATGCCGGAACGACCTATCGGACAGAACGTAACCACCTGCCAGACACGCCGGAACCACCTGCTGAACACGCCACAGCCACCTGCTCGACTCGCCGGATCCACCGGCCGGACAGGCCAATATCAACTGCTGGCTATGCCAGAACCACCTGGGGGACAGTCCGGAATCATCTGCCAGACATGGCGAAACCACCTCTCAGACGTACAAGAACCACGTGCCGGACAAGCTGGAAACACTTACTGGACAGACTGGAACCACCTGCTGGCCACGCCTGAACCACATGCCGAGCACGATGGAACCACCTGCCGGACACGCCAAAATCACCTGCGGGGTACACCAGAACCACTTGGAGAACTCTCCGTGATGACCTGCCGGGCATGCTGGAACCACCTCTCAGACGTACCAGAAGCACGTGGCGGACACCCCAGCACCACCTGCCGGACAGACCGCAACCACCTGCCGGACACGCCGGAACCACCGGCTCGACCCACCGGAACCACCGCCGGACATGCAAAATCACCTGCCGGCTACGCCAGAACCACTTGGCAAACACTGCGGAATCACCTGCCGGGCATGCCGGAACCACCTCTCAGACATGCCAGAACCACGTGCCAATGACCCCGGAAGCACCTGCCAAGCACGCCGGAACCACCTGCTCGACTCGCCAGAACCACCTGCCGGACACGCCAAAATCACCTGCCGGCTACGCCACAACCAGTCGGCAGACACTCCGGTATCAGCTGCCGGGTTTGCCGGAACCACCTCTCAGAGGTGCCGGAACCACATGCCGGAGAGACTGGAAGCAACTGCCGAACTCGCCGGAAACACCTGCTGGACATGCCGGAACCACCTGCCTGACAGTCCAAAATCATATGCCGGCTATGCCAAAACCACTTGGTGGACACTCCAGAATCACCTGGAGGGCATGCCGGAACCACGTCATGGACAGACTGCAAACACCTGCCGGACATGCCGGAACCACCTTCTCGACTCGCCAGAACCACCTGCCGGACACGCCAAAATCACCTGCCGGCTACGCCACAACCAGTTGGTGAACACTTCGGAATCACCTGCCGCGCTTGCCGGAACCACCTGCCGGTCACGCCAAAATCACCTGCCGGCTACGCCAGAACCACTCGGCAGAGACTCCAAAACCACCTCCAGGACAGACCGGAAACACCTGCCGGACACGCCGGAACCACCTGCTCGACTCGCCAGAACCACCTGCCGGACACGCCAAAATCACCTGCCGGCTACGCCAGAACCACTCGGCAGAGACTCCGGAACCACCTCCAGGACAGACCGGAATCACCTGCCGCACACGCCGGGACCACCTGCTTGACTCGCCAGAACCACCTGCCGCACACGCCAAAATCACCAGCCGGCTACTCCACAACCACTTGTCGGACACTCCAGAATCACCTGCCGGGCATGTTGCAACCACCTCTCAGAGGTGCCACAACAACATGCTGGAGACTGCGGAAGCACCTGCTGAGAAGGCCGGAAGTTCCTGATCCACTCCACAGAACCACCTGCTGGACACGCCAAAATCACCTGCCGGCTACGCCACAACCAGTTGGTGAACACTTCGGAATCAACTGCCGGGCTTGCTGGAAGCACCTGCCGGTCACGCCAATATCACCTGCCAGCTACGCCAGAACCGCTTAGCGGACACTCCGGAAACACCTGTCGGGCCTGCCAGAACCACATCTCAGACGTGCCAGAACCATGTGCCCGAGATGCCGGAACCACACCCCGAACAGACTGAAACCACCTGCCAGACCCGCCTGAACCACCTGCCGAGCACACTGGAACCACCTGCTCGACTCGCCGGAACCACCTACCTGACACGCAAAAACCACCGGCCGGGTATGCCAGAACCACTTGGTGGTCACTCCGGAATCATCTGCCAGACATGCCAGAAGCAGCTCTCACACACACCAGAACAACCTGCCGGAGACGCCAGAAGCACCTGCTGAGCATGCCTGAGCCACCTGCTCGACTCGCAAGAAACACCTGCCAGACGTGCCAAAATCACCTGCCTGCTACACCAGAAGCACTTGGCAGACAAGCCGGAATCACGTGAAGGGCATGCCGTCACAATCTCTCAGACGTGCCAGAACCTCGTGCCGGACACCCCAGAACACCCTGCCGGACAGACCGGAACCACCTGCCGGACACGCCGGAACCACCGGCGCGACTCGCCGGAACCACCCCCGGACATGCAAAATCACCTGCCGGCTACGCCAGAAACACTTGGCGGACACACCGGAATCACCTGCCGGGCATGTCGGAAGCACCTCTCAGACATGTCAGAACCACGTGCCAAGGACACCGGAAGCACCTGCCGAGCACGCCGGAACCACCTGCTCGACTCGCCAGAACCACCTGCCGCACACGCCAAAATCACCTGCCAGGTATGCCAGAACCACTTTGTGGACACTCCGAAATCATCTGCCGGACATGCCAGAACCAGCTCTCAGACACACCAGAACCACATGCCGGACACGCCGGAAGCACCTGCTGAGCATGCCTGAGCCACCTGCTCGACTCGCAAGAAACACCTGCCGGACACGCCAAAATCACCTGCCGAGTACGCCAGAACCACTTGGCGGACACTCCGGAATCACAGGTCGGGCATGCCGGAACCACCTCTCAGACTTGCCAGAACCATGTTCCGGACACGCCGGTACCACCTGCCGAGTATGCCGGAACCACCTGATCCACTCCCGAGGACCACCTGCTGGACATGCCAAAATCACCTGCTGGCTACGCCAGAACCACTCGGCAGACACTCCGGAATAACCTGCCGGGCATGCCGGAACCACCTCTTAGACATGCCAGAAGGACGTGTCGGACACGCCGGAAACACCTACCGGACAGACCGGAACCACCTGCCAGACATCCCGGAACCACTTGCCGAGCACGCCAAAGCCGCCTGCTCGATAGGCCGGAACCACCTGCCAGACAGGCCAAAATCAACAGCTGGCTATGCTAGAACCACCTGGCGGACAGTCCAAAATCACCTGCCTGGCATGCAGGAACCACCTCTCAGACGTAACAGAACCACGTTCCGGACACGCTGGAACCACATCCTGGACAGACTGGAACCACCTGCCGAGCTCACCGGAACCACCTGCTCGACTGGCAGGACAATCGTGCCGGACACGCCAAAAGGAACTGCCGGCTACACCAGAACCACTTAACCGACACTCCAGAATCACCTGCCTGGCATGCCAGAACCACCTCTCAGACGTGCCAGAAGCACGTGCCGGACATGCCAGAACGACCTACGGGACAGACCGGAACCACCTGCCTGACATGCCGGAACCACCTGCCGAGCACGCCAGAGCCACCTGCTCCCCTTGCCGGAACCACCTGCCAGACAGGCCAAAATCAACAGCTGTCTGTGCGAGAACCACCTGGGGGACAGTCCGGAATCACCTGCCAGCCATGGCGGAACCACCTCTCAGACGTACCAGAACCACGTGCCGGACAATCTGGAAACACGTACTGGACAGACTGGAACCACCTGCCGGCCACGCCTGAACCACCTGCCGAGCACGACGGAACCACCTGCCGGACACGCCAAAATCACCTGCGGGCTACTCCACAACCACTTGGAGGACTCTCTGGGATGACCTGCCGGGCATGCTGGAACCACCTCTCAGACGCGCCAGATCCATGTGGCAGAGAGTCCGGAATCACCTGTTGGGCATGTGGAACCACCTCTGAGACGTACCAGAACCACCTGCCGGACACGCCACAATCACCTGCCGGCTACGCCAGAACCACTTGGCAGACACTCCGGAATCACCTGCCGGGCATGCCAGCACAACCTCTCAGAAGTGCCAGAAGCACGTGCCGGACTGGCCGGAACCATCTCCCGGACAGACTGGAACCACAGGAAACACTCGCCGGAACCACCTGCTTGACTCACCGGTCCCACCTGCAGGACACACCAAAATCACCTGCCCGCTACACCAGAACCACTTGGGGCACAAGCCGGAATCACGTGAAGGGCATGCCGGCACAACCTCACAGACGTGCCAGAACCTCCTGCCGGACACCTCAGAACCACCTGCCAGACAGACTGCAACCACCTGCCGGACACGCGGGAACCACCGGCTCGACCCGCCGGAACCACTGCCAGACATGCAAAATCACCTGCCGGCTACACCAGAACCACTTGGCAAACACTCTGGAATCACCTGCTGGGCATGCCGGAACCACCTCTCAGATGTAACGGAACCACGAGCCGGACACGCTGGAACCACGTCCTGGACAGACTGGAACCACCTGCCGAGCACTCCGGAACCACCTGCTCGACTCGCACGACCCACGTGCTGGACACGCCAAAATGAACTTTTGGCTACACCAGAACCACTTACCCGACACTCCAGAATCACCTGCCTGGCATGCCAGAACCACCTCCCACACGTTCCAGAAGCACGTGCCGGACATGACGGAACGACCTATCGGACAGAACGGAACCACCTGCCAGACACGCCGGAACCACCTGCTGAACACGCCACAGCCACCTGCTCGACTCGCCGGATCCACCGGCCGGACAGGCCAATATCAACTGCTGGCTATGCCAGAACCACCTGGGGGACAGTCCGGAATCATCTGCCAGCCATGGCGAAACCACCTCTCAGACGTACAAGAACCACGTGCCGGACAAGCTGGAAACACTTACTGGACAGACTGGAACCACCTGCCGGCCACGCCTGAACCACCTGCCGAGCACGATGGAACCACCTGCCGGACACGCCAAAATCACCTGCGGGGTACACCAGAACCACTTGGAGAACTCTCCGGGATGACCTGCCGGGCATGCTGGAACCACCTCTCAGACGTACCAGAAGCACGTGGCGGACACCCCAGCACCACCTGCCGGACAGACCGCAACCACCTGCCGGACACGCCGGAACCACCGGCTCGACCCGCCGGAACCACCGCCGGACATGCAAAATCACCTGCCGGCTAAGCCAGAACCACTTGGCGAACACTGCGGAATCACCTGCCGGGCATGCCGGAACCACCTCTCAGACATGCCAGAACCACGTGCCAATGACCCCGGAAGCACCTGCCGAGCACGCCGGAACCACCTGCTCGACTCGCCAGAACCACCTGCCGGACACGCCAAAATCACCTGCCGGCTACGACAGAACCACTCAGCAGAGACTCCGGAACCACCTCCAGGACAGACCGGAATCACCTGCCGGACACGCCGGGACCACCTGCTTGACTCGCCAGAACCACCTGCCGCACACGCCAAAATCACCAGCCGGCTACTCCACAACCACTTGTCGGACACTCCAGAATCACCTGCCGGGCATGTTGGAACCACCTCTCAGAGGTGCCACAACAACATGCTGGAGACTGCGGAAGCACCTGCTGAGAAGGCCGGAAGTTCCTGATCCACTCCACAGAACCACCTGCTGGACACGCCAAAATCACCTGCCGGCTACGCCACAACCAGTTGGTGAACACTTCGGAATCAACTGCTGGGCTTGCTGGAAGCACCTGCCGGTCACGCCAATATCACCTGCCAGCTACGCCAGAACCGCTTGGCGGACACTCCGGAAACACCTGTCGGGCCTGCCAGAACCACATCTCAGACGTGCCAGAACCATGTGCCCGAGATGCCGGAACCACACCCCGAACAGACTGAAACCACCTGCCAGACCCGCCTGAACCACCTGCCGAGCACACTGGAACCACCTGCTCAACTCGCCGGAACCACCTACCTGACACGCAAAAACCACCGGCCGGGTATGCCAGAACCACTTGGTGGTCACTCCGGAATCATCTGCCAGACACGCCAGAAGCAGCTCTCAGACACACCAGAACAACCTGCCGGAGACGCCAGAAGCACCTGCTGAGCATGCCTGAGCCACCTGCTCGACTCGCAAGAAACACCTGCCAGACACGCCAAAATCACCTGCCTGCTACACCAGAAGCACTTGGCAGACATGCCGGAATCTCGTGAAGGGCATGCCGTCACAATCTCTCAGACGTGCCAGAACCTCGTGCCGGACACCCCAGAACACCCTGCAGGACAGACCGGAACCACCTGCCGGACACGCCGGAACCACCGGCGCGACTCGCCGGAACCAACCCCGGACATGCAAAATCACCTGCCGGCTACGCCAGAAACACTTGGCGGACACACCGGAATCACCTGCCGGGCATGTCGGAAGCACCTCTCAGACATGTCAGAACCACGTGCCAAGGACACCGGAAGCACCTGCTGAGCACGCTGGAACCACCTGCTCGACTCGCCAGAACCACCTGCCGCACACGCCAAAATCACCTGCCAGGTATGCCAGAACCACTTTGTGGACACTCCGAAATCATCTGCCGGACATGCCAGAACCGGCTCTCAGACACACCAGAACCACATGCCGGACACGCCGGAAGCACCTGCTGATCATGCCTGAGCCACCTGCTCGACTCGCAAGAAACACCTGCCGGACACGCCAAAATCACCTGCCGAGTACGCCAGAACCACTTGGCGGACACTCCGGAATCACAGGTCGGGCATGCCGGAACCACCTCTCAGACTTGCCAGAACCATGTTCCGGACACGCCGGTACCACCTGCCGAGTATGCCGGAACCACGTGATCCACTCCCGAGGACCACCTGCTGGACATGCCAAAATCACCTGCTGGCTACGCCAGAACCACTCAGCAGACACTCTGGAATAACCTGCCGGGCATGCCGGAACCACCTCTTAGACATGCCAGAAGGACATGTCGGACACGCCGGAAACACCTACCGGACAGACCGGAACCACCTGCCAGACATCCCGGAACCACTTGCCGAGCACGCAGGAGCCGCCTGCTCGATAGGCCGGAACCACCTGCCAGACAGGCCAAAATCAACAGCTGGCTATGCTAGAACCACCTGGCGGACAGTCCAAAATCACCTGCCTGGCATGCAGGAACCACCTCTCAGACGTAACAGAACCACGTTCCGGACACGCTGGAACCACATCCTGGACAGACTGGAACCAACTGCCGAGCTCGCCGGAACCACCTGCTCAACTGGCAGGACAATCGTGCCGGACACGCCAAAAGGAAATGCCGGCTACACCAGAACCACTTAACCGACACTCCAGAATCACCTGCCTGGCATGCCAGAACCACCTCTCAGACGTGCCAGAAGCACATGCCGGACATGCCGGAACGACCTATCGGACAGAACGGAACCACCTGCCAGACACGCCGGAACCACCTGCTGAACACGCCACAGCCACCTGCTCGACTTGAAGGATCCACCGGCCGGAAAGGCCAATATCAACTGCTGGCTATACCAGAACCACCTGGGGGACAGTCCGGAATCACCTGCCAGCCATGGCGGAACCACCTCACAGACGTACAAGAACCACGTGCCGGACAAGCTGGAAACACTTACTGGACAGACTGGAACCACCTGCCGGCCACGCCTGAACCACCTGCCGAGCACGATGGAACCACCTGCCGGACACGCCAAAATCACATGCGGGCTACACCAGAACCACTTGGAGAACTCTCCGGGATGACCTGCCGGGCATGCTGGAACCACCTCTCAGACGTACCAGAGGCACGTTGCGGACACCCCAGCACCACCTGCCGGACAGACCGCAACCACCTGCCGGACAGGCCGGAACCACCGGCTCGACCCGCCGGAACCACCGCCGGACATGCAAAATCACCTGCCGGCTACGCCAGAACCACTTGGCGAACACTGCGGAATCACCTGCCGGGCATGCCGGAACCACCTCTCAGACATGCCAGAACCACGTGCCAATGACCCCGGAAGCACCTGCCGAGCACGCCGGAACCACCTGCTCGACTCGCCAGAACCACCTGCCGGACACGCCAAAATCACCTGCCGGCTACGCCACAACCACTCGGCAGACACTCCGGTATCAGCTGCCGGGCATGCCGGAACCACCTCTCAGAGGTGCCGGAACCACATGCTGGAGAGACTGGAAGCAACTGCCGAACTCGCCGGAAACACCTGCTGGACATGCCGGAACCACCTGCCTGACAGTCCAAAATCATGTGCCGGCTATGCCAAAACCACTTGGTGGACACTCCAGAATCACCTGGAGGGCATGCCGGAACCACGTCATGGACAGACTACAAACACCTGCCGGACACGCCAGAACCACCTTCTCGAGTCGCCAGAACCACCTGCCGGACATGCCAAAATCAGCTGCCGGCTACGCCACAACCAGTTGGTGAACACTTCGGAATCACCTGCCGCGCTTGCTGGAACCACCTGCCGGTCACGCCAAAATCACCTGCCGGCTACGCCAGAACCACTCGGCAGAGACTCCGGAACCACCTCCAGGACAGACCGGAATCACCTGCCGGACACGCCGGGACCACCTGCTTGACTCGCCAGAACCACCTGCCGCACACGCCAAAATCACCAGCCGGCTACTCCACAACCACTTGTCGGACACTCCAGAATCACCTGCCGGGCATGTTGTAACCACCTCTCAGAGGTGCCACATCAACATGCTGGAGACTGCGGAAGCACCTGCTGAGAAGGCCGGAAGTTCCTGATCCACTCCACAGAACCACCTGCTGGACACGCCAAAATCACCTGCCGGCTACGCCACAACCAGTTGGTGAACACTTCGGAATCAACTGCCGGGCTTGCTGGAAGCACCTGCCGGTCACGCCAATATCACCTGCCAGCTACGCCAGAACCGCTTGGCGGACACTCCGGAAACACCTGTCGGGCCTGCCAGAACCACATCTCAGACGTGCCAGAACCATGTGCCCGAGATGCCGGAACCACACCCCGAACAGACTGAAACCACCTGCCAGACCCGCCTGAACCACCTGCCGAGCACACTGGAACCACCTGCTCGACTCGCCGGAACCACCTACCTGACACGCAAAAACCACCGGCCGGGTATGCCAGAACCACTTGGTGGTCACTCCGGAATCATCTGCCAGACATGCCAGAAGCAGCTCTCAGACACACCAGAACAACCTGCCGGAGACGCCAGAAGCACCTGCTGAGCATGCCTGAGCCACCTGCTCGACTCGCAAGAAACACCTGCCAGACGTGCCAAAATCACCTGCCTGCTACACCAGAAGCACTTGGCAGACAAGCCGGAATCACGTGAAGGGCATGCCGTCACAATCTCTCAGACGTGCCAGAACCTCGTGCCGGACACCCCAGAACACCCTGCCGGACAGACCGGAACCACCTGCCGGACACGCCGGAACCACCGGCGCGACTCGCCGGAACCACCCCCGGACATGCAAAATCACCTGCCGGCTACGCCAGAAACACTTGGCGGACACACCGGAATCACCTGCCGGGCATGTCGGAAGCACCTCTCAGACATGTCAGAACCACGTGCCAAGGACACCGGAAGCACCTGCCGAGCACGCCGGAACCACCTGCTCGACTCGCCAGAACCACCTGCCGCACATGCCAAAATCACCTGCCAGGTATGCCAGAACCACTTTGTGGACACTCCGAAATCATCTGCCGGACATGCCAGAACCAGCTCTCAGACACACCAGAACCACATGCCGGACACGCCGGAAGCACCTGCTGAGCATGCCTGAGCCACCTGCTCGACTCGCAAGAAACACCTGCCGGACACGCCAAAATCACCTGCCGAGTACGCCAGAACCACTTGGCGGACACTCCGGAATCACAGGTCGGGCATGCCGGAACCACCTCTCAGACTTGCCAGAACCATGTTCCGGACACGCCGGTACCACCTGCCGAGTATGCCGGAACCACCTGATCCACTCCCGAGGACCACCTGCTGGACATGCCAAAATCACCTGCTGGCTACGCCAGAACCACTCGGCAGACACTCCGGAATAACCTGCCGGGCATGCCGGAACCACCTCTTAGACATGCCAGAAGGACGTGTCGGACACGCCGGAAACACCTACTGGACAGACCGGAACCACCTGCCAGACATCCCGGAACCACTTGCCGAGCACGCAGGAGCCGCCTGCTCGATAGGCCGGAACCACCTGCCAGACAGGCCAAAATCAACAGCTGGCTATGCTAGAACCACCTGGCGGACAGTCCAAAATCACCTGCCTGGCATGCAGGAACCACCTCTCAGACGTAACAGAACCACGTTCCGGACACGCTGGAACCACATCCTGGACAGACTGGAACCAACTGCCGAGCTCGCCGGAACCACCTGCTCAACTGGCAGGACAATCGTGCCGGACACGCCAAAAGGAACTGCCGGCTACACCAGAACCACTTAACCGACACTCCAGAATCACCTGCCTGGCATGACAGAACCACCTCTCAGACGTGCCAGAAGCACGTGCCGGACATGCCGGAACGACCTATCGGACAGAACGGAACCACCTGCCAGACACGCCGGAAAGACCTGCTGAACACGCCACAGCCACCTGCTCGACTCGCCGGATCCACCGGCCGGACAGGCCAATATCAACTGCTGGCTATGCCAGAACCACCTGGGGGACAGTCCGGAATCACCTGCCAGCCATGGCGGAACCACCTCTCAGACGTACAAGAACCACGTGCCGGACAAGCTGGAAACACTTACTGGACAGACTGGAACCACCTGCCGGCCACGCCTGAACCACCTGCCGAGCACGATGGAACCACCTGCCGGACACGCCAAAATCACATGCGGGCTACACCAGAACCACTTGGAGAACTCTCCGGGATGACCTGCCGGGCATGCTGGAACCACCTCTCAGACGTACCAGAGGCACGTTGCGGACACCCCAGCACCACCTCCCGGACAGACCGCAACCCCCTGCCGGACAGGCCGGAACCACCGGCTCGACCCGCCGGAACCACCGCCGGACATGCAAAATCACCTGCCGGCTACGCCAGAACCACTTGGCGAACACTCCGGAATCACCTGCCGGGCATGCCGGAACCACCTCTCAGACATGCCAAAATCACGTGCCAATGACCCCGGAAGCACCTGCCGAGCACACCGGAACCACCTTCTCGACTCGCCAGAACCACCTGCCGGACACGCCAAAATCACCTGCCGGCTACGCCACAACCAGTTGGTGAACACTTCGGAATCACCTGCCGCGCTTGCCGGAACCACCTGCCGGTCACGCCAAAATCACCTGCCGGCTACCCCAGAACCACTCGGCAGAGACTCCGGAACCACCTCCAGGACAGACCGGAATCACCTGCCGCACACGCCGGAACCAACTGCTCGACTCGCCAGAACCACCTGCCGGACACGCCAAAATCACCTGCCGGCTACGCCAGAACCACTCGGCAGAGACTCCGGAACCACCTCCAGGACAGACCGGAATCACCTGCCGGACACGCCGGGACCACCTGCTTGACTCGCCAGAACCACCTGCCGCACACGCCAAAATCACCAGCCGGCTACTCCACAACCACTTGTTGGACACTTCAGAATCACCTGCCGGGCATGTTGGAACCACCTCTCAGAGGTGCCACAACAACATGCTGGAGACTGCGGAAGCACCTTCTGAGAAGGCCGGAAGTTCCTGATCCACTCCACAGAACCACCTGCTGGACATGCCAAAATCACCTGCCGGCTACGCCACAACCAGTTGGTGAACACTTCGGAATCAACTGCCGGGCTTGCTGGAAGCACCTGCCGGTCACGCCAATATCACCTGCCAGCTACGCCAGAACCGCTTGGCGGACACTCCGGAAACACCTCTCGGGCCTGCCAGAACCACATCTCAGACGTGCCAGAACCATGTGCCCGAGATGCCGGAACCACACCCCGAACAGACTGAAACCACCTGCCAGACCCGCCTGAACCACCTGCCGAGCACACTGGAACCACCTGCTCGACTCGCCGGAACCACCTACCTGACACGCAAAAACCACCGGCCGGGTATGCCAGAACCACTTGGTGGTCACTCCGGAATCATCTGCCAGACATGCCAGAAGCAGCTCTCAGACACACCAGAACAACCTGCCGGAGACGCCAGAAGCACCTGCTGAGCATGCCTGAGCCACCTGCTCGACTCGCAAGAAACACCTGCCAGACGTGCCAAAATCACCTGCCTGCTACACCAGAAGCACTTGGCAGACAAGCTGGAATCACGTGAAGGGCATGCCGTCACAATCTCTCAGGCGTGCCAGAACCTCGTGCCGGACACCCCAGAACACCCTGCCGGACAGACCGGAACCACCTGCCGGACACGCCGGAACCACCGGCGCGACTCGCCGGAACCACCCCCGGACATGCAAAATCACCTGCCGGCTACGCCAGAAACACTTGGCGGACACACCGGAATCACCTGCCGGGCATGTCGGAAGCACCTCTCAGACATGTCAGAACCACGTGCCAAGGACACCGGAAGCACCTGCCGAGCAGGCCGGAACCACCTGCTCGACTCGCCAGAACCACCTGCCGCACACGCCAAAATCACCTGCCAGGTATGCCAGAACCACTTTGTGGACACTCCGAAATCATCTGCCGGACATGCCAGAACCAGCTCTCAGACACACCAGAACCACATGCCGGACACGCCGGAAGCACCTGCTGAGCATGCCTGAGCCACCTGCTCGACTCGCAAGAAACACCTGCCGGACACGCCAAAATCACCTGCCGAGTACGCCAGAACCACTTGGCGGACACTCCGGAATCACAGGTCGGGCATGCCGGAACCACCTCTCAGACTTGCCAGAACCATGTTCCGGACACACCGGTACCACCTGCCGAGTATGCCGGAACCACCTGATCCACTCCCGAGGACCACCTGCTGGACATGCCAAAATCACCTGCTGGCTACGCCAGAACCACTCGGCAGACACTCCGGAATAACCTGCCGGGCATGCCGGAACCACCTCTTAGACATGCCAGAAGGATGTGTCGGACACGCCGGAAACACCTACCGGACAGACCGGAACCACCTGCCAGACATCCCGGAACCACTTGCCGAGCACGCCAAAGCCGCCTGCTCGATAGGCCGGAACCACCTGCCAGACAGGCCAAAATCAACAGCTGGCTATGCTAGAACCACCTGGCGGACAGTCCAAAATCACCTGCCTGGCATGCAGGAACCACCTCTCAGACGTAACAGAACCACGTTCCGGACACGCTGGAACCACATCCTGGACAGACTGGAACCACCTGCCGAGCTCACCGGAACCACCTGCTCGACTGGCAGGACAATCGTGCCGGACACGCCAAAAGGAACTGCCGGCTACACCAGAACCACTTAACCGACACTCCAGAATCACCTGCCTGGCATGCCAGAACCACCTCTCAGACGTGCCAGAAGCACGTGCCGGACATGCCAGAACGACCTACGGGACAGACCGGAACCACCTGCCTGACATGCCGGAACCACCTGCCGAGCACGCCAGAGCCACCTGCTCCCCTTGCCGGAACCACCTGCCAGACAGGCCAAAATCAACAGCTGTCTGTGCGAGAACCACCTGGGGGACAGTCCGGAATCACCTGCCAGCCATGGCGGAACCACCTCTCAGACGTACCAGAACCACGTGCCAGACAATCTGGAAACACGTACTGGACAGACTGGAACCACCTGCCGGCCACGCCTGAACCACCTGCCGAGCACGACGGAACCACCTGCCGGACACGCCAAAATCACCTGCGGGCTACTCCACAACCACTTGGAGGACTCTCTGGGATGACCTGCCGGGCATGCTGGAACCACCTCTCAGACGCGCCAGATCCATGTGGCAGAGAGTCCGGAATCACCTGTTGGGCATGTGGAACCACCTCTGAGACGTACCAGAACCACCTGCCGGACACGCCACAATCACCTGCCGGCTACGCCAGAACCACTTGGCAGACACTCCGGAATCACCTGCCGGGCATGCCAGCACAACCTCTCAGAAGTGCCAGAAGCACGTGCCGGACAGGCCGGAACCATCTCCCGGACAGACTGGAACCACAGGAAACACTCGCCGGAACCACCTGCTTGACTCACCGGTCCCACCTGCAGGACACACCAAAATCACCTGCCCGCTACACCAGAACCACTTGGGGCACAAGCCGGAATCACGTGAAGGGCATGCCGGCACAACCTCACAGACGTGCCAGAACCTCCTGCCGGACACCTCAGAACCACCTGCCAGACAGACTGCAACCACCTGCCGGACACGCGGGAACCACCGGCTCGACCCGCCGGAACCACTGCCAGACATGCAAAATCACCTGCCGGCTACACCAGAACCACTTGGCAAACACTCTGGAATCACCTGCTGGGCATGCCGGAACCACCTCTCAGATGTAACGGAACCACGAGCCGGACACGCTGGAACCACGTCCTGGACAGACTGGAACCACCTGCCGAGCACTCCGGAACCACCTGCTCGACTCGCACGACCCACGTGCTGGACACGCCAAAATGAACTTTTGGCTACACCAGAACCACTTACCCGACACTCCAGAATCACCTGCCTGGCATGCCAGAACCACCTCCCACACGTTCCAGAAGCACGTGCCGGACATGACGGAACGACCTATCGGACAGAACGGAACCACCTGCCAGACACGCCGGAACCACCTGCTGAACACGCCACAGCCACCTGCTCGACTCGCCGGATCCACCGGCCGGACAGGCCAATATCAACTGCTGGCTATGCCAGAACCACCTGGGGGACAGTCCGGAATCATCTGCCAGCCATGGCGAAACCACCTCTCAGACGTACAAGAACCACGTGCTGGACAAGCTGGAAACACTTACTGGACAGACTGGAACCACCTGCCGGCCACGCCTGAACCACCTGCCGAGCACGATGGAACCACCTGCCGGACACGCCAAAATCACCTGCGGGGTACACCAGAACCACTTGGAGAACTCTCCGGGATGACCTGCCGGGCATGCTGGAACCACCTCTCAGACGTACCAGAAGCACGTGGCGGACACCCCAGCACCACCTGCCGGACAGACCGCAACCACCTGCCGGACACGCCGGAACCACCGGCTCGACCCGCCGGAACCACCGCCGGACATGCAAAATCACCTGCCGGCTAAGCCAGAACCACTTGGCGAACACTGCGGAATCACCTGCCGGGCATGCCGGAACCACCTCTCAGACATGCCAGAACCACGTGCCAATGACCCCGGAAGCACCTGCCGAGCACGCCGGAACCACCTGCTCGACTCGCCAGAACCACCTGCCGGACACGCCAAAATCACCTGCCGGCTACGACAGAACCACTCAGCAGAGACTCCGGAACCACCTCCAGGACAGACCGGAATCACCTGCCGGACACGCCGGGACCACCTGCTTGACTCGCCAGAACCACCTGCCGCACACGCCAAAATCACCAGCCGGCTACTCCACAACCACTTGTCGGACACTCCAGAATCACCTGCCGGGCATGTTGGAGCCACCGCTCAGAGGTGCCACAACAACATGCTGGAGACTGCGGAAGCACCTGCTGAGAAGGCCGGAAGTTCCTGATCCACTCCACAGAACCACCTGCTGGACACGCCAAAATCACCTGCCGGCTACGCCACAACCAGTTGGTGAACACTTCGGAATCAACTGCTGGGCTTGCTGGAAGCACCTGCCGGTCACGCCAATATCACCTGCCAGCTACGCCAGAACCGCTTGGCGGACACTCCGGAAACACCTGTCGGGCCTGCCAGAACCACATCTCAGACGTGCCAGAACCATGTGCCCGAGATGCCGGAACCACACCCCGAACAGACTGAAACCACCTGCCAGACCCGCCTGAACCACCTGCCGAGCACACTGGAACCACCTGCTCGACTCGCCGGAACCACCTACCTGACACGCAAAAACCACCGGCCGGGTATGCCAGAACCACTTGGTGGTCACTCCGGAATCATCTGCCAGACACGCCAGAAGCAGCTCTCAGACACACCAGAACAACCTGCCGGAGACGCCAGAAGCACCTGCTGAGCATGCCTGAGCCACCTGCTCGACTCGCAAGAAACACCTGCCAGACACGCCAAAATCACCTGCCTGCTACACCAGAAGCACTTGGCAGACAAGCCGGAATCTCGTGAAGGGCATGCCGTCACAATCTCTCAGACGTGCCAGAACCTCGTGCCGGACACCCCAGAACACCCTGCAGGACAGACCGGAACCACCTGCCGGACACGCCGGAACCACCGGCGCGACTCGCCGGAACCAACCCCGGACATGCAAAATCACCTGCCGGCTACGCCAGAAACACTTGGCGGACACACCGGAATCACCTGCCGGGCATGTCGGAAGCACCTCTCAGACATGTCAGAACCACGTGCCAAGGACACCGGAAGCACCTGCTGAGCACGCTGGAACCACCTGCTCGACTCGCCAGAACCACCTGCCGCACACGCCAAAATCACCTGCCAGGTATGCCAGAACCACTTTGTGGACACTCCGAAATCATCTGCCGGACATGCCAGAACCGGCTCTCAGACACACCAGAACCACATGCCGGACACGCCGGAAGCACCTGCTGATCATGCCTGAGCCACCTGCTCGACTCGCAAGAAACACCTGCCGGACACGCCAAAATCACCTGCCGAGTACGCCAGAACCACTTGGCGGACACTCCGGAATCACAGGTCGGGCATGCCGGAACCACCTCTCAGACTTGCCAGAACCATGTTCCGGACACGCCGGTACCACCTGCCGAGTATGCCGGAACCACCTGATCCACTCCCGAGGACCACCTGCTGGACATGCCAAAATCACCTGCTGGCTACGCCAGAACCACTCGGCAGACACTCTGGAATAACCTGCCGGGCATGCCGGAACCACCTCTTAGACATGCCAGAAGGACATGTCGGACACGCCGGAAACACCTACCGGACAGACCGGAACCACCTGCCAGACATCCCGGAACCACTTGCCGAGCACGCAGGAGCCGCCTGCTCGATAGGCCGGAACCACCTGCCAGACAGGCCAAAATCAACAGCTGGCTATGCTAGAACCACCTGGCGGACAGTCCAAAATCACCTGCCTGGCATGCAGGAACCACCTCTCAGACGTAACAGAACCACGTTCCGGACACGCTGGAACCACATCCTGGACAGACTGGAACCAACTGCCGAGCTCGCCGGAACCACCTGCTCAACTGGCAGGACAATCGTGCCGGACACGCCAAAAGGAAATGCCGGCTACACCAGAACCACTTAACCGACACTCCAGAATCACCTGCCTGGCATGCCAGAACCACCTCTCAGACGTGCCAGAAGCACGTGCCGGACATGCCGGAACGACCTATCGGACAGAACGGAACCACCTGCCAGACACGCCGGAACCACCTGCTGAACACGCCACAGCCACCTGCTCGACTTGAAGGATCCACCGGCCGGAAAGGCCAATATCAACTGCTGGCTATACCAGAACCACCTGGGGGACAGTCCGGAATCACCTGCCAGCCATGGCGGAACCACCTCACAGACGTACAAGAACCACGTGCCGGACAAGCTGGAAACACTTACTGGACAGACTGGAACCACCTGCCGGCCACGCCTGAACCACCTGCCGAGCATGATGGAACCACCTGCCGGACACGCCAAAATCACATGCGGGCTACACCAGAACCACTTGGAGAACTCTCCGGGATGACCTGCCGGGCATGCTGGAACCACCTCTCAGACGTACCAGAGGCACGTTGCGGACACCCCAGCACCACCTGCCGGACAGACCGCAACCACCTGCCGGACAGGCCGGAACCACCGGCTCGACCCGCCGGAACCACCGCCGGACATGCAAAATCACCTGCCGGCTACGCCAGAACCACTTGGCGAACACTGCGGAATCACCTGCCGGGCATGCCGGAACCACCTCTCAGACATGCCAGAACCACGTGCCAATGACCCCGGAAGCACCTGCCGAGCACGCCGGAACCACCTGCTCGACTCGCCAGAACCACCTGCCGGACACGCCAAAATCACCTGCCGGCTACGCCACAACCACTCGGCAGACACTCCGGTATCAGCTGCCGGGCATGCCGGAACCACCTCTCAGAGGTGCCGGAACCACATGCTGGAGAGACTGGAAGCAACTGCCGAACTCGCCGGAAACACCTGCTGGACATGCCGGAACCACCTGCCTGACAGTCCAAAATCATATGCCGGCTATGCCAAAACCACTTGGTGGACACTCCAGAATCACCTGGAGGGCATGCCGGAACCACGTCATGGACAGACTACAAACACCTGCCGGACACGCCAGAACCACCTTCTCGAGTCGCCAGAACCACCTGCCGGACATGCCAAAATCAGCTGCCGGCTACGCCACAACCAGTTGGTGAACACTTCGGAATCACCTGCCGCGCTTGCCGGAACCACCTGCCGGTCACGCCAAAATCACCTGCCGGCTACGCCAGAACCACTCGGCAGAGACTCCGGAACCACCTCCAGGACAGACCGGAATCACCTGCCGGACACGCTGGGACCATTTGCTTGATTCGATAGAACCACCTGCCGGACAAGCCAAAATCACCAGCCGGCTACTCCACAACCACTTGTCGGACACTCCAGAATCACCTGCCGGGCATGTTGGAACCACCTCTCAGAGGTGCCACAACAACATGCTGGAGACTGCGGAAGCACCTGCTGAGAAGGCCGGAAGTTCCTGATCCACTCCACAGAACCACCTGCTGGACACGCCAAAATCAACTGCCGGCTACGCCACAACCAGTTGGTGAACACTTCGGAATCAACTGCCGGGCTTGCTGGAAGCACCTGCCGGTCACGCCAATATCACCTGCCAGCTACGCCAGAACCGCTTGGCGGACACTCCGGAAACACCTGTCGGGCCTGCCAGAACCACATCTCAGACGTGCCAGAACCATGTGCCCGAGATGCCGGAACCACACCCCGAACAGACTGAAACCACCTGCCAGACCCGCCTGAACCACCTGCCGAGCACACTGGAACCACCTGCTCGACTCGCCGGAACCACCTACCTGACACGCAAAAACCACCGGCCGGATATGCCAGAACCACTTGGTGGTCACTCCGGAATCATCTGCCAGACATGCCAGAAGCAGCTCTCAGACACACCAGAACAACCTGCCGGAGACGCCAGAAGCACCTGCTGAGCATGCCTGAGCCACCTGCTCGACTCGCAAGAAACACCTGCCAGACGTGCCAAAATCACCTGCCTGCTACACCAGAAGCACTTGGCAGACAAGCCGGAATCACGTGAAGGGCATGCCGTCACAATCTCTCAGACGTGCCAGAACCTCATGCCGGACACTCCAGAACACCCTGCCGGACAGACCGGAACCACCTGCCGGACACGCCGGAACCACCGGCGCGACTCGCCGGAACCACCCCCGGACATGCAAAATCACCTGCCGGCTACGCCAGAAACACTTGGCGAACACACCGGAATCACCTGCCGGGCATGTCGGAAGCACCTCTCAGACATGTCAGAACCACGTGCCAAGGACACCGGAAGCACCTGCCGAGCACGCCGGAACCACCTGCTCGACTCGCCAGAACCACCTGCCGCACACGCCAAAATCACCTGCCAGGTATGCCAGAACCACTTTGTGGACACTCCGAAATCATCTGCCGGACATGCCAGAACCAGCACTCAGACACACCAGAACCACATGCCGGACACGCCGGAAGCACCTGCTGAGCATGCCTGAGCCACCTGCTCGACTCGCAAGAAACACCTGCCGGACACGCCAAAATCACCTGCCGAGTACGGCAGAACCACTTGGCGGACACTCCGGAATCACAGGTCGGGCATGCCGGAACCACCTCTCAGACTTGCCAGAACCATGTTCCGGACATGCCGGTACCACCTGCCGAGTATGCCGGAACCACCTGATCCACTCCCGAGGACCACCTGCTGGACATGCCAAAATCAGCTTCTGGCTACGCCAGAACCACTCGGCAGACACTCCGGAATAACCTGCCGGGCATGCCGGAACCACCTCTTAGACATGCCAGAATGATGTGTCGGACACGCCGGAAACACCTACCGGACAGACCGGAACCACCTGCCAGACATCCCGGACCACTTGCCGAGCACGCAGGAGCCGCCTGCTCGATAGGCCGGAACCACCTGCCAGACAGGCCAAAATCAACAGCTGGCTATGCTAGAACCACCTGGCGGACAGTCCAAAATCACCTGCCTGGCATGCAGGAACCACCTCTCAGACGTAACAGAACCACGTTCCGGACACGCTGGAACCACATCCTGGACAGACTGGAACCACCTGCCGAGCTCACCGGAACCACCTGCTCGACTGGCAGGACAATCGTGCCGGACACGCCAAAAGGAACTGCCGGCTACACCAGAACCACTTACCCGACACTCCAGAATCACCTGCCTGGCATGCCAGAACCACCTCCCACACGTTCCAGAAGCACGTGCCGGACATGACGGAACGACCTATCGGACAGAACGGAACCACCTGCCAGACACGCCGGAACCACCTGCTGAACACGCCACAGCCACCTGCTCGACTCGCCGGATCCACCGGCCGGACAGGCCAATATCAACTGCTGGCTATGCCAGAACCACCTGGGGGACAGTCCGGAATCATCTGCCAGCCATGGCGAAACCACCTCTCAGACGTACAAGAACCACGTGCTGGACAAGCTGGAAACACTTACTGGACAGACTGGAACCACCTGCCGGCCACGCCTGAACCACCTGCCGAGCACGATGGAACCACCTGCCGGACACGCCAAAATCACCTGCGGGGTACACCAGAACCACTTGGAGAACTCTCCGGGATGACCTGCCGGGCATGCTGGAACCACCTCTCAGACGTACCAGAAGCACGTGGCGGACACCCCAGCACCACCTGCCGGACAGACCGCAACCACCTGCCGGACACGCCGGAACCACCGGCTCGACCCGCCGGAACCACCGCCGGACATGCAAAATCACCTGCCGGCTAAGCCAGAACCACTTGGCGAACACTGCGGAATCACCTGCCGGGCATGCCGGAACCACCTCTCAGACATGCCAGAACCACGTGCCAATGACCCCGGAAGCACCTGCCGAGCACGCCGGAACCACCTGCTCGACTCGCCAGAACCACCTGCCGGACACGCCAAAATCACCTGCCGGCTACGACAGAACCACTCAGCAGAGACTCCGGAACCACCTCCAGGACAGACCGGAATCACCTGCCGGGCACGCCGGGACCACCTGCTTGACTCGCCAGAACCACCTGCCGCACACGCCAAAATCACCAGCCGGCTACTCCACAACCACTTGTCGGACACTCCAGAATCACCTGCCGGGCATGTTGGAGCCACCGCTCAGAGGTGCCACAACAACATGCTGGAGACTGCGGAAGCACCTGCTGAGAAGGCCGGAAGTTCCTGATCCACTCCACAGAACCACCTGCTGGACACGCCAAAATCACCTGCCGGCTACGCCACAACCAGTTGGTGAACACTTCGGAATCAACTGCTGGGCTTGCTGGAAGCACCTGCCGGTCACGCCAATATCACCTGCCAGCTACGCCAGAACCGCTTGGCGGACACTCCGGAAACACCTGTCGGGCCTGCCAGAACCACATCTCAGACGTGCCAGAACCATGTGCCCGAGATGCCGGAACCACACCCCGAACAGACTGAAACCACCTGCCAGACCCGCCTGAACCACCTGCCGAGCACACTGGAACCACCTGCTCGACTCGCCGGAACCACCTACCTGACACGCAAAAACCACCGGCCGGGTATGCCAGAACCACTTGGTGGTCACTCCGGAATCATCTGCCAGACACGCCAGAAGCAGCTCTCAGACACACCAGAACAACCTGCCGGAGACGCCAGAAGCACCTGCTGAGCATGCCTGAGCCACCTGCTCGACTCGCAAGAAACACCTGCCAGACACGCCAAAATCACCTGCCTGCTACACCAGAAGCACTTGGCAGACAAGCCGGAATCTCGTGAAGGGCATGCCGTCACAATCTCTCAGACGTGCCAGAACCTCGTGCCGGACACCCCAGAACACCCTGCAGGACAGACCGGAACCACCTGCCGGACACGCCGGAACCATCGGCGCGACTCGCCGGAACCAACCCCGGACATGCAAAATCACCTGCCGGCTACGCCAGAAACACTTGGCGGACACACCGGAATCACCTGCCGGGCATGTCGGAAGCACCTCTCAGACATGTCAGAACCACGTGCCAAGGACACCGGAAGCACCTGCTGAGCACGCTGGAACCACCTGCTCGACTCGCCAGAACCACCTGCCGCACACGCCAAAATCACCTGCCAGGTATGCCAGAACCACTTTGTGGACACTCCGAAATCATCTGCCGGACATGCCAGAACCGGCTCTCAGACACACCAGAACCACATGCCGGACACGCCGGAAGCACCTGCTGATCATGCCTGAGCCACCTGCTCGACTCGCAAGAAACACCTGCCGGACACGCCAAAATCACCTGCCGAGTACGCCAGAACCACTTGGCGGACACTCCGGAATCACAGGTCGGGCATGCCGGAACCACCTCTCAGACTTGCCAGAACCATGTTCCGGACACGCCGGTACCACCTGCCGAGTATGCCGGAACCACCTGATCCACTCCCGAGGACCACCTGCTGGACATGCCAAAATCACCTGCTGGCTACGCCAGAACCACTCGGCAGACACTCTGGAATAACCTGCCGGGCATGCCGGAACCACCTCTTAGACATGCCAGAAGGACATGTCGGACACGCCGGAAACACCTACCGGACAGACCGGAACCACCTGCCAGACATCCCGGAACCACTTGCCGAGCACGCAGGAGCCGCCTGCTCGATAGGCCGGAACCACCTGCCAGACAGGCCAAAATCAACAGCTGGCTATGCTAGAACCACCTGGCGGACAGTCCAAAATCACCTGCCTGGCATGCAGGAACCACCTCTCAGACGTAACAGAACCACGTTCCGGACACGCTGGAACCACATCCTGGACAGACTGGAACCAACTGCCGAGCTCGCCGGAACCACCTGCTCAACTGGCAGGACAATCGTGCCGGACACGCCAAAAGGAAATGCCGGCTACACCAGAACCACTTAACCGACACTCCAGAATCACCTGCCTGGCATGCCAGAACCACCTCTCAGACGTGCCAGAAGCACGTGCCGGACATGCCGGAACGACCTATCGGACAGAACGGAACCACCTGCCAGACACGCCGGAACCACCTGCTGAACACGCCACAGCCACCTGCTCGACTTGAAGGATCCACCGGCCGGAAAGGCCAATATCAACTGCTGGCTATACCAGAACCACCTGGGGGACAGTCCGGAATCACCTGCCAGCCATGGCGGAACCACCTCACAGACGTACAAGAACCACGTGCCGGACAAGCTGGAAACACTTACTGGACAGACTGGAACCACCTGCCGGCCACGCCTGAACCACCTGCCGAGCATGATGGAACCACCTGCCGGACACGCCAAAATCACATGCGGGCTACACCAGAACCACTTGGAGAACTCTCCGGGATGACCTGCCGGGCATGCTGGAACCACCTCTCAGACGTACCAGAGGCACGTTGCGGACACCCCAGCACCACCTGCCGGACAGACCGCAACCACCTGCCGGACAGGCCGGAACCACCGGCTCGACCCGCCGGAACCACCGCCGGACATGCAAAATCACCTGCCGGCTACGCCAGAACCACTTGGCGAACACTGCGGAATCACCTGCCGGGCATGCCGGAACCACCTCTCAGACATGCCAGAACCACGTGCCAATGACCCCGGAAGCACCTGCCGAGCACGCCGGAACCACCTGCTCGACTCGCCAGAACCACCTGCCGGACACGCCAAAATCACCTGCCGGCTACGCCACAACCACTCGGCAGACACTCCGGTATCAGCTGCCGGGCATGCCGGAACCACCTCTCAGAGGTGCCGGAACCACATGCTGGAGAGACTGGAAGCAACTGCCGAACTCGCCGGAAACACCTGCTGGACATGCCGGAACCACCTGCCTGACAGTCCAAAATCATATGCCGGCTATGCCAAAACCACTTGGTGGACACTCCAGAATCACCTGGAGGGCATGCCGGAACCACGTCATGGACAGACTACAAACACCTGCCGGACACGCCAGAACCACCTTCTCGAGTCGCCAGAACCACCTGCCGGACATGCCAAAATCAGCTGCCGGCTACGCCACAACCAGTTGGTGAACACTTCGGAATCACCTGCCGCGCTTGCCGGAACCACCTGCCGGTCACGCCAAAATCACCTGCCGGCTACGCCAGAACCACTCGGCAGAGACTCCGGAACCACCTCCAGGACAGACCGGAATCACCTGCCGGACACGCTGGGACCATTTGCTTGATTCGATAGAACCACCTGCCGGACAAGCCAAAATCACCAGCCGGCTACTCCACAACCACTTGTCGGACACTCCAGAATCACCTGCCGGGCATGTTGGAACCACCTCTCAGAGGTGCCACAACAACATGCTGGAGACTGCGGAAGCACCTGCTGAGAAGGCCGGAAGTTCCTGATCCACTCCACAGAACCACCTGCTGGACACGCCAAAATCAACTGCCGGCTACGCCACAACCAGTTGGTGAACACTTCGGAATCAACTGCCGGGCTTGCTGGAAGCACCTGCCGGTCACGCCAATATCACCTGCCAGCTACGCCAGAACCGCTTGGCGGACACTCCGGAAACACCTGTCGGGCCTGCCAGAACCACATCTCAGACGTGCCAGAACCATGTGCCCGAGATGCCGGAACCACACCCCGAACAGACTGAAACCACCTGCCAGACCCGCCTGAACCACCTGCCGAGCACACTGGAACCACCTGCTCGACTCGCCGGAACCACCTACCTGACACGCAAAAACCACCGGCCGGATATGCCAGAACCACTTGGTGGTCACTCCGGAATCATCTGCCAGACATGCCAGAAGCAGCTCTCAGACACACCAGAACAACCTGCCGGAGACGCCAGAAGCACCTGCTGAGCATGCCTGAGCCACCTGCTCGACTCGCAAGAAACACCTGCCAGACGTGCCAAAATCACCTGCCTGCTACACCAGAAGCACTTGGCAGACAAGCCGGAATCACGTGAAGGGCATGCCGTCACAATCTCTCAGACGTGCCAGAACCTCATGCCGGACACTCCAGAACACCCTGCCGGACAGACCGGAACCACCTGCCGGACACGCCGGAACCACCGGCGCGACTCGCCGGAACCACCCCCGGACATGCAAAATCACCTGCCGGCTACGCCAGAAACACTTGGCGAACACACCGGAATCACCTGCCGGGCATGTCGGAAGCACCTCTCAGACATGTCAGAACCACGTGCCAAGGACACCGGAAGCACCTGCCGAGCACGCCGGAACCACCTGCTCGACTCGCCAGAACCACCTGCCGCACACGCCAAAATCACCTGCCAGGTATGCCAGAACCACTTTGTGGACACTCCGAAATCATCTGCCGGACATGCCAGAACCAGCACTCAGACACACCAGAACCACATGCCGGACACGCCGGAAGCACCTGCTGAGCATGCCTGAGCCACCTGCTCGACTCGCAAGAAACACCTGCCGGACACGCCAAAATCACCTGCCGAGTACGGCAGAACCACTTGGCGGACACTCCGGAATCACAGGTCGGGCATGCCGGAACCACCTCTCAGACTTGCCAGAACCATGTTCCGGACATGCCGGTACCACCTGCCGAGTATGCCGGAACCACCTGATCCACTCCCGAGGACCACCTGCTGGACATGCCAAAATCAGCTTCTGGCTACGCCAGAACCACTCGGCAGACACTCCGGAATAACCTGCCGGGCATGCCGGAACCACCTCTTAGACATGCCAGAATGATGTGTCGGACACGCCGGAAACACCTACCGGACAGACCGGAACCACCTGCCAGACATCCCGGACCACTTGCCGAGCACGCAGGAGCCGCCTGCTCGATAGGCCGGAACCACCTGCCAGACAGGCCAAAATCAACAGCTGGCTATGCTAGAACCACCTGGCGGACAGTCCAAAATCACCTGCCTGGCATGCAGGAACCACCTCTCAGACGTAACAGAACCACGTTCCGGACACGCTGGAACCACATCCTGGACAGACTGGAACCACCTGCCGAGCTCACCGGAACCACCTGCTCGACTGGCAGGACAATCGTGCCGGACACGCCAAAAGGAACTGCCGGCTACACCAGAACCACTTAACCGACACTCCAGAATCACCTGCCCGGCATGCCAGAACCACCTCTCAGACGTGCCAGAAGCATGTGCCGGACATGCCGGAACGACCTATGGGACAGACCAGAACCACCTGCCTGACATGCCGGAACCACCTGCCGAGCACGCCAGAGCCACCTGCTCCCCTTGCCGGAACCACCTGCCAGACAGGCCAAAATCAACAGCTGTCTGTGCGAGAACCACCTGGGGGACAGTCTGGAATCACCTGCCAGCCATGGCGGAACCACCTCTCAGACGTACCAGAACCACGTGCCGGACAATCTGGAAACACGTACTGGACAGACTGGAACCACCTGCCGGCCACGCCTGAACCACCTGCCGAGCACGACGGAACCACCTGCCGGACACGCCAAAATCACCTGCGGGCTACTCCACAACCACTCGGAGGACTCTCTGGGATGACCTGCCGGGCATGCTGGAACCACCTCTCAGACGCGCCAGAACCATGTGGCAGAGAGTCCGGAATCACCTGTTGGGCATGTGGAACCACCTCTGAGACGTACCAGAACCACCTGCCGGACAAGCCAAAATCACCTGCCGGCTACGCCAGAACCACTTGGCGGACACTCCGGAATCACCTGCCGGGCATGCCAGCACAACCTCTCAGAAGTGCCAGAAGCACGTGCCGGACAGGCCGGAACCATCTCCCGGACAGACTGGAACCACAGGAAACACTCGCCGGAACCACCTGCTTGACTCACCGGTCCCACCTGCAGGACACACCAAAATCACCTGCCCGCTACACCAGAACCACTTGGGGCACAAGCCGGAATCACGTGAAGGGCATGCCGGCACAACCTCACAGACGTGCCAGAACCTCCTGCCGGACACCTCAGAATCACCTGCCAGACAGACTGCAACCACCTGCCGGACACGCGGGAACCACCGGCTCGACCCGCCGGAACCACTGCCACACATGCAAAATCACCTGCCGGCTACACCAGAACCACTTGGCAAACACTCCGGAATCACCTGCCGGGCATGCCGGAACCACGTGCCAATGACACCAGAAGCACCTGCCGAGCATGCCGGAACCACCTGCTCGACTCGCCAGAACCACCTGCCAGTCATGCAAAAATCACCTGCCGGCTTCGCCACAACCAGTTGGTGAACACTTCCCCATCACCTGCCGGGCTTGCTGGAACCACCTGCCGGTCATGTCAAAATCACCTGCCAACTACGCCAGAACCACTTGTCGACGCTGCGGAAACACCTGTCGGGCCGGCCAGAACTACATCTCAGACGTGCCAGAACCTTGTGCGTGTGATGCCGGAACCACACCCCGAACAGACGGAGACCACCTGCCAGACCCGCCTGAACCACCTGCCGAGCACGCCGGAGCCACCTGTTCGACTCACCGGAAGCACCTGCCAGACAGGCCAAAATCAACAGCTGGCTATGCGAGAACCATCTGGCGGACAGTCCGGAATCACCTGCCGGGCATGCAGGAACCACCTCTCAGATGTAACGGAACCACGAGCCGGACACGCTGGAACCACGTCCTGGACAGACTGGAACCACCTGCCGAGCACTCCGGAACCACCTGCTCGACTCGCACGACCCACGGGCTGGACACGCCAAAATGAACTTTCGGCTACACCAGAACCACTTACCCGACACTCCAGAATCACCTGCCTGGCATGCCAGAACCACCTCTCACACGTTCCAGAAGCACGTGCCGGACATGCCGGAACGACCTATGAGACAGAACGGAACCACCTGCCAGACACGCCGGAACCACCTGCTGAACACGCCACAGCCACCTGCTCGACTCGCCGGATCCACCGTCCGGACAGGCCAATATCAACTGCTGGCTATGCCAGAACCACCTGGGGGACAGTCCGGAATCACCTGCCAGCCATGGCGAAACCACCTCTCAGACGTACAAGAACCACGTGCCGGACAAGCTGGAAACACTTACTGGACAGACTGGAACCACCTGCCGGCCACGCCTGAACCACCTGCCGAGCACGATGGAACCACCTGCAGGACACGCCAAAATCACCTGCGGGGTACACCAGAACCACTTGGAGAACTCTCCGGGATGACCTGCCGGGCATGCTGGAACCACCTCTCAGACGTACCAGAAGCACGTGGTGGACACCCCAGCACCACCTGCCGGACAGACCGCAACCACCTGCCGGACACGCCGGAACCACCGGCTCGACCCGCCGGAAACACCGCCGGACATGCAAAATCACCTGCCGGCTACGCCAGAACCACTTGGCGAACACTGCGGAATCACCTGCCGGGCATGCCGGAACCACCTCTCAGACATGCCAGAACCACGTGCCAATGACCCCGGAAGCACCTGCCGAGCACGCCGGAACCACCTGCTCGACTCGCCAGAACCACCTGCCGGACACGCCAAAATCACCTGCCGGCTACGCCACAACCACTCGGCAGACACTCCGGTATCAGCTGCCGGGCATGCCGGAACCACCTCTCAGAGGTGCCGGAACCACATGCTGGAGAGACTGGAAGCAACTGCCGAACTCGCCGGAAACACCTGCTGGACATGCCGGAACCACCTGCCTGACAGTCCAAAATCATATGCCGGCTATGCCAAAACCACTTGGTGGACACTCCAGAATCACCTGGAGGGCATGCCGGAACCACGTCATGGACAGACTGCAAACACCTGCCGGACACGCCAGAACCACCTTCTCGAGTCGCCAGAACCACCTGCCGGACATGCCAAAATCAGCTGCCGGCTACGCCACAACCAGTTGGTGAACACTTCGGAATCACCTGCCGCGCTTGCCGGAACCACCTGCCGGTCACGCCAAAATCACCTGCCGGCTACGCCAGAACCACTCGGCAGAGACTCCGGAACCACCTCCAGGACAGACCGGAATCACCTGCCGGACACGCCGGGACCATCTGCTTGATTCGATAGAACCACCTGCCGGGCAAGCCAAAATCACCAGCCGGCTACTCCACAACCACTTGTCGGACACTCCAGAATCACCTGCCGGGCATGTTGGAACCACCTCTCAGAGGTGCCACAACAACATGCTGGAGACTGCGGAAGCATCTGCTGAGAAGGCCGGAAGTTCCTGATCCACTCCACAGAACCACCTGCTGGACACGCCAAAATCAACTGCCGGCTACGCCACAACCAGTTGGTGAACACTTCGGAATCAACTGCCGGGCTTGCTGGAAGCACCTGCCGGTCACGCCAATATCACCTGCCAGCTACGCCAGAACCGCTTGGCGGACACTCCGGAAACACCTGTCGGGCCTGCCAGAACCACATCTCAGACGTGCCAGAACCATGTGCCCGAGATGCCGGAACCACACCCCGAACAGACTGAAACCACCTGCCAGACCCGCCTGAACCACCTGCCGAGCACACTGGAACCACCTGCTCGACTCGCCGGAACCACCTACCTGACACGCAAAAACCACCGGCCGGGTATGCCAGAACCACTTGGTGGTCACTCCGGAATCATCTGCCAGACATGCCAGAAGCAGCTCTCAGACACACCAGAACAACCTGCCGGAGACGCCAGAAGCACCTGCTGAGCATGCCTGAGCCACCTGCTCGACTCGCAAGAAACACCTGCCAGACGTGCCAAAATCACCTGCCTGCTACACCAGAAGCACTTGGCAGACAAGCCGGAATCACGTGAAGGGCATGCCGTCACAATCTCTCAGACGTGCCAGAACCTCATACCGGACACTCCAGAACACCCTGCCGGACAGACCGGAACCACCTGCCGGACACGCCGGAACCACCGGCGCGACTCGCCGGAACCACCCCCGGACATGCAAAATCACCTGCCGGCTACGCCAGAAACACTTGGCGAACACACCGGAATCACCTGCCGGGCATGTCGGAAGCACCTCTCAGACATGTCAGAACCACGTGCCAAGGACACCGGAAGCACCTGCCGAGCACGCCGGAACCACCTGCTCGACTCGCCAGAACCACCTGCCGCACACGCCAAAATCACCTGCCAGGTATGCCAGAACCACTTTGTGGACACTCCGAAATCATCTGCCGGACATGCCAGAACCAGCTCTCAGACACACCAGAACCACATGCCGGACACGCCGGAAGCACCTGCTGAGCATGCCTGAGCCACCTGCTCGACTCGCAAGAAACACCTGCCGGACACGCCAAAATCACCTGCCGAGTACGCCAGAACCACTGGGCGGACACTCCGGAATCACAGGTCGGGCATGCCGGAACCACCTCTCAGACTTGCCAGAACCATGTTCCGGACATGCCGGTACCACCTGCCGAGTATGCCGGAACCACCTGATCCACTCCCGAGGACCACCTGCTGGACATGCCAAAATCAGCTGCTGGCTACGCCAGAACCACTCGGCAGACACTCCGGAATAACCTGCCGGGCATGCCGGAACCACATCTTAGACATGCCAGAATGATGTGTCGGACACGCCGGAAACACCTACCGGACAGACCGGAACCACCTGCCAGACATCCCGGAACCACTTGCCGAGCACGCAGGAGCCGCCTGCTCGATAGGCCGGAACCACCTGCCAGACAGGCCAAAATCAACAGCTGGCTATGCTAGAACCACCTGGCGGACAGTCCAAAATCACCTGCCTGGCATGCAGGAACCACCTCTCAGACGTAACAGAACCACGTTCCGGACACGCTGGAACCACATCCTGGACAGACTGGAACCACCTGCCGAGCTCACCGGAACCACCTGCTCGACTGGCAGGACAATCGTGCCGGACACGCCAAAAGGAACTGCCGGCTACACCAGAACCACTTAACCGACACTCCAGAATCACCTGCCCGGCATGCCAGAACCACCTCTCAGACGTGCCAGAAGCATGTGCCGGACATGCCGGAACGACCTACGGGACAGACCGGAACCACCTGCCTGACATGCCGGAACCACCTGCCGAGCACGCCAGAGCCACCTGCTCCCCTTGCCGGAACCACCTGCCAGACAGGCCAAAATCAACAGCTGTCTGTGCGAGAACCACCTGGGGGACAGTCCGGAATCACCTGCCAGCCATGGCGGAACCACCTCTCAGACGTACCAGAAACACGTGCCGGACAATCTGGAAACACGTACTGGACAGACTGGAACCACCTGCCGGCCACGCCTGAACCACCTGCCGAGCACGACGGAACCACCTGCCGGACACGCCAAAATCACCTGCGGGCTACTCCACAACCACTCGGAGGACTCTCTGGGATGACCTGCCGGGCATGCTGGAACCACCTCTCAGACGCGCCAGAACCATGTGGCAGAGAGTCCGGAATCACCTGTTGGGCATGTGGAACCACCTCTGAGACGTACCAGAACCACCTGCCGGACAAGCCAAAATCACCTGCCGGCTACGCCAGAACCACTTGGCGGACACTCCGGAATCACCTGCCGGGCATGCCAGCACAACCTCTCAGAAGTGCCAGAAGCACGTGCCGGACAGGCCGGAACCATCTCCCGGACAGACTGGAACCACAGGAAACACTCGCCGGAACCACCTGCTTGACTCACCGGTCCCACCTGCAGGACACACCAAAATCACCTGCCCGCTACACCAGAACCACTTGGGGCACAAGCCGGAATCACGTGAAGGGCATGCCGGCACAACCTCACAGACGTGCCAGAACCTCCTGCCGGACACCTCAGAATCACCTGCCAGACAGACTGCAACCACGTGCCGGACACGCGGGAACCACCGGCTCGACCCGCCGGAACCACTGCCACACATGCAAAATCACCTGCCGGCTACACCAGAACCACTTGGCAAACACTCCGGAATCACCTGCCGGGCATGCCGGAACCACGTGCCAATGACACCAGAAGCACCTGCCGAGCATGCCGGAACCACCTGCTCGACTCGCCAGAACCACCTGCCAGTCATGCAAAAATCACCTGCCGGCTTCGCCACAACCAGTTGGTGAACACTTCCCCATCACCTGCCGGGCTTGCTGGAACCACCTGCCGGTCATGTCAAAATCACCTGCCAACTACGCCAGAACCACTTGTCGACACTGCGGAAACACCTGTCGGGCCGGCCAGAACTACATCTCAGACGTGCCAGAACCTTGTGCGTGTGATGCCGGAACCACACCCCGAACAGACGGAGACCACCTGCCAGACCCGCCTGAACCACCTGCCGAGCACGCCGGAGCCACCTGTTCGACTCACCGGAAGCACCTGCCAGACAGGCCAAAATCAACAGCTGGCTATGCGAGAACCATCTGGCGGACAGTCCGGAATCACCTGCCGGGCATGCAGGAACCACCTCTCAGATGTAACGGAACCACGAGCCGGACACGCTGGAACCACGTCCTGGACAGACTGGAACCACCTGCCGAGCACTCCGGAACCACCTGCTCGACTCGCACGACCCACGTGCTGGACACGCCAAAATGAACTTTCGGCTACACCAGAACCACTTACCCGACACTCCAGAATCACCTGCCTGGCATGCCAGAACCACCTCTCACACGTTCCAGAAGCACGTGCCGGACATGCCGGAACGACCTATGAGACAGAATGGAACCACCTGCCAGACACGCCGGAACCACCTGCTGAACACGCCACAGCCACCTGCTCGACTCGCCGGATCCACCGTCCGGACAGGCCAATATCAACTGCTGGCTATGCCAGAACCACCTGGGGGACAGTCCGGAATCACCTGCCAGCCATGGCGAAACCACCTCTCAGACGTACAAGAACCACGTGCCGGACAAGCTGGAAACACTTACTGGACAGACTGGAACCACCTGCCGGCCACGCCTGAACCACCTGCCGAGCACGATGGAACCACCTGCCGGACACGCCAAAATCACCTGCGGGGTACACCAGAACCACTTGGAGAACTCTCCGGGATGACCTGCCGGGCATGCTGGAACCACCTCTCAGACGTACCAGAAGCACGTGGCGGACACCCCAGCACCACCTGCCGGACAGACCGCAACCACCTGCCGGACAGGCCGGAACCACCGGCTCGACCCGCCGGAACCACCGCCGGACATGCAAAATCACCTGCCGGCTACGCCAGAACCACTTGGCGAACACTGCGGAATCACCTGCCGGGCATGCCGGAACCACCTCTCAGACATGCCAGAACCACGTGCCAATGACCCCGGAAGCACCTGCCGAGCACGCCGGAACCACCTGCTCGACTCGCCAGAACCACCTGCCGGACACGCCAAAATCACCTGCCGGCTACGCCACAACCACTCGGCAGACACTCCGGTATCAGCTGCCGGGCATGCCGCAACCACCTCTCAGAGGTGCCGGAACCACATGCTGGAGAGACTGGAAGCAACTGCCGATCTCGCCGGAAACACCTGCTGGACATGCCGGAACCACCTGCCTGACAGTCCAAAATCATATGCCGGCTATGCCAAAACCACTTGGTGGACACTCCAGAATCACCTGGAGGGCATGCCGGAACCACGTCATGGACAGACTGCAAACACCTGCCGGACACGCCAGAACCACCTTCTCGAGTCGCCAGAACCACCTGCCGGACATGCCAAAATCAGCTGCCGGCTACGCCACAACCAGTTGGTGAACACTTCGGAATCACCTGCCGCGCTTGCCGGAACCACCTGCCGGTCACGCCAAAATCACCTGCCGGCTACGCCAGAACCACTCGGCAGAGACTCCGGAACCACCTCCAGGACAGATCGGAATCACCTGCCGGACACGCCGGGACCATCTGCTTGATTCGATAGAACCACCTGCCGGACAAGCCAAAATCACCAGCCGGCTACTCCACAACCACTTGTCGGACACTCCAGAATCACCTGCCGGGCATGTTGGAACCACCTCTCAGAGGTGCCACAACAACATGCTGGAGACTGCGGAAGCACCTGCTGAGAAGGCCGGAAGTTCCTGATCCACTCCACAGAACCACCTGCTGGACACGCCAAAATCAACTGCCGGCTACGCCACAACCAGTTGGTGAACACTTCGGAATCAACTGCCGGGCTTGCTGGAAGCACCTGCCGGTCACGCCAATATCACCTGCCAGCTACGCCAGAACCGCTTGGCGGACACTCCGGAAACACCTGTCGGGCCTGCCAGAACCACATCTCAGACGTGCCAGAACCATGTGCCCGAGATGCCGGAACCACACCCCGAACAGACTGAAACCACCTGCCAGACCCGCCTGAACCACCTGCCGAGCACACTGGAACCACCTGCTCGACTCGCCGGAACCACCTACCTGACACGCAAAAACCACCGGCCGGGTATGCCAGAACCACTTGGTGGTCACTCCGGAATCATCTGCCAGACATGCCAGAAGCAGCTCTCAGACACACCAGAACAACCTTTCGGAGACGCCAGAAGCACCTGCTGAGCATGCCTGAGCCACCTGCTCGACTCGCAAGAAACACCTGCCAGACGTGCCAAAATCACCTGCCTGCTCCACCAGAAGCACTTGGCAGACAAGCCGGAATCACGTGAAGGGCATGCCGTCACAATCTCTCAGACGTGCCAGAACCTCGTGCCGGACACCCCAGAACACCCTGCCGGACAGACCGGAACCACCTGCCGGACACGCCGGAACCACCGGCGCGACTCGCCGGAACCACCCCCGGACATGCAAAATCACCTGCCGGCTACGCCAGAAACACTTGGCGAACACACCGGAATCACCTGCCGGGCATGTCGGAAGCACCTCTCAGACATGTCAGAACCACGTGCCAAGGACACCGGAAGCACCTGCCGAGCACGCCGGAACCACCTGCTCGACTCGCCAGAACCACCTGCCGCACACGCCAAAATCACCTGCCAGGTATGCCAGAACCACTTTGTGGACACTCCGAAATCATCTGCCGGACATGCCAGAACCAGCTCTCAGACACACCAGAACCACATGCCGGACACGCCGGAAGCACCTGCTGAGCATGCCTGAGCCACCTGCTCGACTCGCAAGAAACACCTGCCGGACACGCCAAAATCACCTGCCGAGTACGCCAGAACCACTTGGCGGACACTCCGGAATCACAGGTCGGGCATGCCGGAACCACCTCTCAGACTTGCCAGAACCATGTTCCGGACATGCCGGTACCACCTGCCGAGTATGCCGGAACCACCTGATCCACTCCCGAGGACCACCTGCTGGACATGCCAAAATCAGCTGCTGGCTACGCCAGAACCACTCAGCAGACACTCCGGAATAACCTGCCGGGCATGCCGGAACCACATCTTAGACATGCCAGAATGATGTGTCGGACACGCCGGAAACACCTACCGGACAGACCGGAACCACCTGCCAGACATCCCGGAACCACTTGCCGAGCACGCAGGAGCCGCCTGCTCGATAGGCCGGAACCACCTGCCAGACAGGCCAAAATCAACAGCTGGCTATGCTAGAACCACCTGGCGGACAGTCCAAAATCACCTGCCTGGCATGCAGGAACCACCTCTCAGACGTAACAGAACCACGTTCCGGACACGCTGGAACCACATCCTGGACAGACTGGAACCACCTGCCGAGCTCACCGGAACCACCTGCTCGACTGGCAGGACAATCGTGCCAGACACGCCAAAAGGAACTGCCGGCTACACCAGAACCACTTAACCGACACTCCAGAATCACCTGCCCGGCATGCCAGAACCACCTCTCAGACGTGCCAGAAGCATGTGCCGGACATGCCGGAACGACCTACGGGACAGACCAGAACCACCTGCCTGACATGCCGGAACCACCTGCCGAGCACGCCAGAGCCACCTGCTCCCCTTGCCGGAACCACCTGCCAGACAGGCCAAAATCAACAGCTGTCTGTGCGAGAACCACCTGGGGGACAGTCCGGAATCACCTGCCAGCCATGGCGGAACCACCTCTCAGACGTACCAGAACCACGTGCCGGACAATCTGGAAACACGTACTGGACAGACTGGAACCACCTGCCGGCCACGCCTGAACCACCTGCCGAGCACGACGGAACCACCTGCCGGACACGCCAAAATCACCTGCGGGCTACTCCACAACCACTCGGAGGACTCTCTGGGATGACCTGCCGGGCATGCTGGAACCACCTCTCAGACGCGCCAGAACCATGTGGCAGAGAGTCCGGAATCACCTGTTGGGCATGTGGAACCACCTCTGAGACGTACCAGAACCACCTGCCGGACAAGCCAAAATCACCTGCCGGCTACGCCAGAACCACTTGGCGGACACTCCGGAATCACCTGCCGGGCATGCCAGCACAACCTCTCAGAAGTGCCAGAAGCACGTGCCGGACAGGCCGGAACCATCTCCCGGACAGACTGGAACCACAGGAAACACTCGCCGGAACCACCTGCTTGACTCACCGGTCCCACCTGCAGGACACACCAAAATCACCTGCCCGCTACACCAGAACCACTTGGGGCACAAGCCGGAATCACGTGAAGGGCATGCCGGCACAACCTCACAGACGTGCCAGAACCTCCTGCCGGACACCTCAGAATCACCTGCCAGACAGACTGCAACCACCTGCCGGACACGCGGGAACCACCGGCTCGACCCGCCGGAACCACTGCCACACATGCAAAATCACCTGCCGGCTACACCAGAACCACTTGGCAAACACTCCGGAATCACCTGCCGGGCATGCCGGAAACACGTGCCAATGACACCAGAAGCACCTGCCGAGCATGCCGGAACCACCTGCTCGACTCGCCAGAACCACCTGCCAGTCATGCAAAAATCACCTGCCGGCTTCGCCACAACCAGTTGGTGAACACTTCCCCATCACCTGCCGGGCTTGCTGGAACCACCTGCCGGTCATGTCAAAATCACCTGCCAACTACGCCAGAACCACTTGTCGACACTGCGGAAACACCTGTCGGGCCGGCCAGAACTACATCTCAGACGTGCCAGAACCTTGTGCGTGTGATGCCGGAACCACACCCCGAAAAGACGGAGACCACCTGCCAGACCCGTCTGAACCACCTGCCGAGCACGCCGGAGCCACCTGTTCGACTCACCGGAAGCACCTGCCAGACAGGCCAAAATCAACAGCTGGCTATGCGAGAACCATCTGGCGGACAGTCCGGAATCACCTGCCGGGCATGCAGGAACCACCTCTCAGATGTAACGGAACCACGAGCCGGACACGCTGGAACCACGTCCTGGACAGACTGGAACCACCTGCCGAGCACTCCGGACCACCTGCTCGACTCGCACGACCCACGGGCTGGACACGCCAAAATGAACTTTCGGCTACACCAGAACCACTTACCCGACACTCCAGAATCACCTGCCTGGCATGCCAGAACCACCTCTCACACGTTCCAGAAGCACGTGCCGGACATGCCGGAACGACCTATGAGACAGAATGGAACCACCTGCCAGACACGCCGGAACCACCTGCTGAACACGCCACAGCCACCTGCTCGACTCGCCGGATCCACCATCCGGACAGGCCAATATCAACTGCTGGCTATGCCAGAACCACCTGGGGGACAGTCCGGAATCACCTGCCAGCCATGGCGGAACCACCTCTCAGACGTACAAGAACCACGTGCCGGACAAGCTGGAAACACTTACTGGACAGACTGGAACCACCTGCCGGCCACGCCTGAACCACCTGCCGAGCACGATGGAACCACCTGCCGGACACGCCAAAATCACCTGCGGGGTACACCAGAACCACTTGGAGAACTCTCCGGGATGACCTGCCGGGCATGCTGGAACCACCTCTCAGACGTACCAGAAGCACGTGGCGGACACCCCAGCACCACCTGCCGGACAGACCGCAACCACCTGCCGGACACGCCGGAACCACCGGCTCGACACGCCGGAACCACCGCCGGACATGCAAAATCACCTGCCGGCTACGCCAGAACCACTTGGCGAACACTCCGGAATCACCTGCCGGGCATGCCGGAACCACCTCTCAGACATGCCAGAACCACGTGCCAATGACCCCGGAAGCACCTGCCGAGCACGCCGGAACCACCTGCTCGACTCGCCAGAACCACCTGCCGGACACGCCAAAATCACCTGCCGGCTACGCCACAACCACTCGGCAGACACTCCGGTATCAGCTGCCGGGCATGCCGCAACCACCTCTCAGAGGTGCCGGAACCACATGCTGGAGAGACTGGAAGCAACTGCCGATCTCGCCGGAAACACCTGCTGGACATGCCGGAACCACCTGCCTGACAGTCCAAAATCATATGCCGGCTATGCCAAAACCACTTGGTGGACACTCCAGAATCACCTGGAGGGCATGCCGGAACCACGTCATGGACAGACTGCAAACACCTGCCGGACACGCCAGAACCACCTTCTCGAGTCGCCAGAACCACCTGCCGGACATGCCAAAATCAGCTGCCGGCTACGCCACAACCAGTTGGTGAACACTTCGGAATCACCTGCCGCGCTTGCCGGAACCACCTGCCGGTCACGCCAAAATCACCTGCCGGCTACGCCAGAACCACTCGGCAGAGACTCCGGAACCACCTCCAGGACAGATCGGAATCACCTGCCGGACACGCCGGGACCATCTGCTTGATTCGATAGAACCACCTGCCGGACAAGCCAAAATCACCAGCCGGCTACTCCACAACCACTTGTCGGACACTCCAGAATCACCTGCCGGGCATGTTGGAACCACCTCTCAGAGGTGCCACAACAACATGCTGGAGACTGCGGAAGCACCTGCTGAGAAGGCCGGAAGTTCCTGATCCACTCCACAGAACCACCTGCTGGACACGCCAAAATCAACTGCCGGCTACGCCACAACCAGTTGGTGAACACTTCGGAATCAACTGCCGGGCTTGCTGGAAGCACCTGCCGGTCACGCCAATATCACCTGCCAGCTACGCCAGAACCGCTTGGCGGACACTCCGGAAACACCTGTCGGGCCTGCCAGAACCACATCTCAGACGTGCCAGAACCATGTGCCCGAGATGCCGGAACCACACCCCGAACAGACTGAAACCACCTGCCAGACCCGCCTGAACCACCTGCCGAGCACACTGGAACCACCTGCTCGACTCGCCGGAACCACCTACCTGACACGCAAAAACCACCGGCCGGATATGCCAGAACCACTTGGTGGTCACTCCGGAATCATCTGCCAGACATGCCAGAAGCAGCTCTCAGACACACCAGAACAACCTGCCGGAGACGCCAGAAGCACCTGCTGAGCATGCCTGAGCCACCTGCTCGACTCGCAAGAAACACCTGCCAGACGTGCCAAAATCACCTGCCTGCTACACCAGAAGCACTTGGCAGACAAGCCGGAATCACGTGAAGGGCATGCCGTCACAATCTCTCAGACGTGCCAGAACCTCATGCCGGACACTCCAGAACACCCTGCCGGACAGACCGGAACCACCTGCCGGACACGCCGGAACCACCGGCGCGACTCGCCGGAACCACCCCCGGACATGCAAAATCACCTGCCGGCTACGCCAGAAACACTTGGCGAACACACCGGAATCACCTGCCGGGCATGTCGGAAGCACCTCTCAGACATGTCAGAACCACGTGCCAAGGACACCGGAAGCACCTGCCGAGCACGCCGGAACCACCTGCTCGACTCGCCAGAACCACCTGCCGCACACGCCAAAATCACCTGCCAGGTATGCCAGAACCACTTTGTGGACACTCCGAAATCATCTGCCGGACATGCCAGAACCAGCACTCAGACACACCAGAACCACATGCCGGACACGCCGGAAGCACCTGCTGAGCATGCCTGAGCCACCTGCTCGACTCGCAAGAAACACCTGCCGGACACGCCAAAATCACCTGCCGAGTACGGCAGAACCACTTGGCGGACACTCCGGAATCACAGGTCGGGCATGCCGGAACCACCTCTCAGACTTGCCAGAACCATGTTCCGGACATGCCGGTACCACCTGCCGAGTATGCCGGAACCACCTGATCCACTCCCGAGGACCACCTGCTGGACATGCCAAAATCAGCTTCTGGCTACGCCAGAACCACTCGGCAGACACTCCGGAATAACCTGCCGGGCATGCCGGAACCACCTCTTAGACATGCCAGAATGATGTGTCGGACACGCCGGAAACACCTACCGGACAGACCGGAACCACCTGCCAGACATCCCGGACCACTTGCCGAGCACGCAGGAGCCGCCTGCTCGATAGGCCGGAACCACCTGCCAGACAGGCCAAAATCAACAGCTGGCTATGCTAGAACCACCTGGCGGACAGTCCAAAATCACCTGCCTGGCATGCAGGAACCACCTCTCAGACGTAACAGAACCACGTTCCGGACACGCTGGAACCACATCCTGGACAGACTGGAACCACCTGCCGAGCTCACCGGAACCACCTGCTCGACTGGCAGGACAATCGTGCCGGACACGCCAAAAGGAACTGCCGGCTACACCAGAACCACTTAACCGACACTCCAGAATCACCTGCCCGGCATGCCAGAACCACCTCTCAGACGTGCCAGAAGCATGTGCCGGACATGCCGGAACGACCTATGGGACAGACCAGAACCACCTGCCTGACATGCCGGAACCACCTGCCGAGCACGCCAGAGCCACCTGCTCCCCTTGCCGGAACCACCTGCCAGACAGGCCAAAATCAACAGCTGTCTGTGCGAGAACCACCTGGGGGACAGTCTGGAATCACCTGCCAGCCATGGCGGAACCACCTCTCAGACGTACCAGAACCACGTGCCGGACAATCTGGAAACACGTACTGGACAGACTGGAACCACCTGCCGGCCACGCCTGAACCACCTGCCGAGCACGACGGAACCACCTGCCGGACACGCCAAAATCACCTGCGGGCTACTCCACAACCACTCGGAGGACTCTCTGGGATGACCTGCCGGGCATGCTGGAACCACCTCTCAGACGCGCCAGAACCATGTGGCAGAGAGTCCGGAATCACCTGTTGGGCATGTGGAACCACCTCTGAGACGTACCAGAACCACCTGCCGGACAAGCCAAAATCACCTGCCGGCTACGCCAGAACCACTTGGCGGACACTCCGGAATCACCTGCCGGGCATGCCAGCACAACCTCTCAGAAGTGCCAGAAGCACGTGCCGGACAGGCCGGAACCATCTCCCGGACAGACTGGAACCACAGGAAACACTCGCCGGAACCACCTGCTTGACTCACCGGTCCCACCTGCAGGACACACCAAAATCACCTGCCCGCTACACCAGAACCACTTGGGGCACAAGCCGGAATCACGTGAAGGGCATGCCGGCACAACCTCACAGACGTGCCAGAACCTCCTGCCGGACACCTCAGAATCACCTGCCAGACAGACTGCAACCACCTGCCGGACACGCGGGAACCACCGGCTCGACCCGCCGGAACCACTGCCACACATGCAAAATCACCTGCCGGCTACACCAGAACCACTTGGCAAACACTCCGGAATCACCTGCCGGGCATGCCGGAACCACGTGCCAATGACACCAGAAGCACCTGCCGAGCATGCCGGAACCACCTGCTCGACTCGCCAGAACCACCTGCCAGTCATGCAAAAATCACCTGCCGGCTTCGCCACAACCAGTTGGTGAACACTTCCCCATCACCTGCCGGGCTTGCTGGAACCACCTGCCGGTCATGTCAAAATCACCTGCCAACTACGCCAGAACCACTTGTCGACACTGCGGAAACACCTGTCGGGCCGGCCAGAACTACATCTCAGACGTGCCAGAACCTTGTGCGTGTGATGCCGGAACCACACCCCGAACAGACGGAGACCACCTGCCAGACCCGCCTGAACCACCTGCCGAGCACGCCGGAGCCACCTGTTCGACTCACCGGAAGCACCTGCCAGACAGGCCAAAATCAACAGCTGGCTATGCGAGAACCATCTGGCGGACAGTCCGGAATCACCTGCCGGGCATGCAGGAACCACCTCTCAGATGTAACGGAACCACGAGCCGGACACGCTGGAACCACGTCCTGGACAGACTGGAACCACCTGCCGAGCACTCCGGAACCACCTGCTCGACTCGCACGACCCACGGGCTGGACACGCCAAAATGAACTTTCGGCTACACCAGAACCACTTACCCGACACTCCAGAATCACCTGCCTGGCATGCCAGAACCACCTCTCACACGTTCCAGAAGCACGTGCCGGACATGCCGGAACGACCTATGAGACAGAACGGAACCACCTGCCAGACACGCCGGAACCACCTGCTGAACACGCCACAGCCACCTGCTCGACTCGCCGGATCCACCGTCCGGACAGGCCAATATCAACTGCTGGCTATGCCAGAACCACCTGGGGGACAGTCCGGAATCACCTGCCAGCCATGGCGAAACCACCTCTCAGACGTACAAGAACCACGTGCCGGACAAGCTGGAAACACTTACTGGACAGACTGGAACCACCTGCCGGCCACGCCTGAACCACCTGCCGAGCACGATGGAACCACCTGCAGGACACGCCAAAATCACCTGCGGGGTACACCAGAACCACTTGGAGAACTCTCCGGGATGACCTGCCGGGCATGCTGGAACCACCTCTCAGACGTACCAGAAGCACGTGGTGGACACCCCAGCACCACCTGCCGGACAGACCGCAACCACCTGCCGGACACGCCGGAACCACCGGCTCGACCCGCCGGAAACACCGCCGGACATGCAAAATCACCTGCCGGCTACGCCAGAACCACTTGGCGAACACTGCGGAATCACCTGCCGGGCATGCCGGAACCACCTCTCAGACATGCCAGAACCACGTGCCAATGACCCCGGAAGCACCTGCCGAGCACGCCGGAACCACCTGCTCGACTCGCCAGAACCACCTGCCGGACACGCCAAAATCACCTGCCGGCTACGCCACAACCACTCGGCAGACACTCCGGTATCAGCTGCCGGGCATGCCGGAACCACCTCTCAGAGGTGCCGGAACCACATGCTGGAGAGACTGGAAGCAACTGCCGAACTCGCCGGAAACACCTGCTGGACATGCCGGAACCACCTGCCTGACAGTCCAAAATCATATGCCGGCTATGCCAAAACCACTTGGTGGACACTCCAGAATCACCTGGAGGGCATGCCGGAACCACGTCATGGACAGACTGCAAACACCTGCCGGACACGCCAGAACCACCTTCTCGAGTCGCCAGAACCACCTGCCGGACATGCCAAAATCAGCTGCCGGCTACGCCACAACCAGTTGGTGAACACTTCGGAATCACCTGCCGCGCTTGCCGGAACCACCTGCCGGTCACGCCAAAATCACCTGCCGGCTACGCCAGAACCACTCGGCAGAGACTCCGGAACCACCTCCAGGACAGACCGGAATCACCTGCCGGACACGCCGGGACCATCTGCTTGATTCGATAGAACCACCTGCCGGGCAAGCCAAAATCACCAGCCGGCTACTCCACAACCACTTGTCGGACACTCCAGAATCACCTGCCGGGCATGTTGGAACCACCTCTCAGAGGTGCCACAACAACATGCTGGAGACTGCGGAAGCATCTGCTGAGAAGGCCGGAAGTTCCTGATCCACTCCACAGAACCACCTGCTGGACACGCCAAAATCAACTGCCGGCTACGCCACAACCAGTTGGTGAACACTTCGGAATCAACTGCCGGGCTTGCTGGAAGCACCTGCCGGTCACGCCAATATCACCTGCCAGCTACGCCAGAACCGCTTGGCGGACACTCCGGAAACACCTGTCGGGCCTGCCAGAACCACATCTCAGACGTGCCAGAACCATGTGCCCGAGATGCCGGAACCACACCCCGAACAGACTGAAACCACCTGCCAGACCCGCCTGAACCACCTGCCGAGCACACTGGAACCACCTGCTCGACTCGCCGGAACCACCTACCTGACACGCAAAAACCACCGGCCGGGTATGCCAGAACCACTTGGTGGTCACTCCGGAATCATCTGCCAGACATGCCAGAAGCAGCTCTCAGACACACCAGAACAACCTGCCGGAGACGCCAGAAGCACCTGCTGAGCATGCCTGAGCCACCTGCTCGACTCGCAAGAAACACCTGCCAGACGTGCCAAAATCACCTGCCTGCTACACCAGAAGCACTTGGCAGACAAGCCGGAATCACGTGAAGGGCATGCCGTCACAATCTCTCAGACGTGCCAGAACCTCATGCCGGACACTCCAGAACACCCTGCCGGACAGACCGGAACCACCTGCCGGACACGCCGGAACCACCGGCGCGACTCGCCGGAACCACCCCCGGACATGCAAAATCACCTGCCGGCTACGCCAGAAACACTTGGCGAACACACCGGAATCACCTGCCGGGCATGTCGGAAGCACCTCTCAGACATGTCAGAACCACGTGCCAAGGACACCGGAAGCACCTGCCGAGCACGCCGGAACCACCTGCTCGACTCGCCAGAACCACCTGCCGCACACGCCAAAATCACCTGCCAGGTATGCCAGAACCACTTTGTGGACACTCCGAAATCATCTGCCGGACATGCCAGAACCAGCTCTCAGACACACCAGAACCACATGCCGGACACGCCGGAAGCACCTGCTGAGCATGCCTGAGCCACCTGCTCGACTCGCAAGAAACACCTGCCGGACACGCCAAAATCACCTGCCGAGTACGCCAGAACCACTGGGCGGACACTCCGGAATCACAGGTCGGGCATGCCGGAACCACCTCTCAGACTTGCCAGAACCATGTTCCGGACATGCCGGTACCACCTGCCGAGTATGCCGGAACCACCTGATCCACTCCCGAGGACCACCTGCTGGACATGCCAAAATCAGCTGCTGGCTACGCCAGAACCACTCGGCAGACACTCCGGAATAACCTGCCGGGCATGCCGGAACCACATCTTAGACATGCCAGAATGATGTGTCGGACACGCCGGAAACACCTACCGGACAGACCGGAACCACCTGCCAGACATCCCGGAACCACTTGCCGAGCACGCAGGAGCCGCCTGCTCGATAGGCCGGAACCACCTGCCAGACAGGCCAAAATCAACAGCTGGCTATGCTAGAACCACCTGGCGGACAGTCCAAAATCACCTGCCTGGCATGCAGGAACCACCTCTCAGACGTAACAGAACCACGTTCCGGACACGCTGGAACCACATCCTGGACAGACTGGAACCACCTGCCGAGCTCACCGGAACCACCTGCTCGACTGGCAGGACAATCGTGCCGGACACGCCAAAAGGAACTGCCGGCTACACCAGAACCACTTAACCGACACTCCAGAATCACCTGCCCGGCATGCCAGAACCACCTCTCAGACGTGCCAGAAGCATGTGCCGGACATGCCGGAACGACCTACGGGACAGACCGGAACCACCTGCCTGACATGCCGGAACCACCTGCCGAGCACGCCAGAGCCACCTGCTCCCCTTGCCGGAACCACCTGCCAGACAGGCCAAAATCAACAGCTGTCTGTGCGAGAACCACCTGGGGGACAGTCCGGAATCACCTGCCAGCCATGGCGGAACCACCTCTCAGACGTACCAGAAACACGTGCCGGACAATCTGGAAACACGTACTGGACAGACTGGAACCACCTGCCGGCCACGCCTGAACCACCTGCCGAGCACGACGGAACCACCTGCCGGACACGCCAAAATCACCTGCGGGCTACTCCACAACCACTCGGAGGACTCTCTGGGATGACCTGCCGGGCATGCTGGAACCACCTCTCAGACGCGCCAGAACCATGTGGCAGAGAGTCCGGAATCACCTGTTGGGCATGTGGAACCACCTCTGAGACGTACCAGAACCACCTGCCGGACAAGCCAAAATCACCTGCCGGCTACGCCAGAACCACTTGGCGGACACTCCGGAATCACCTGCCGGGCATGCCAGCACAACCTCTCAGAAGTGCCAGAAGCACGTGCCGGACAGGCCGGAACCATCTCCCGGACAGACTGGAACCACAGGAAACACTCGCCGGAACCACCTGCTTGACTCACCGGTCCCACCTGCAGGACACACCAAAATCACCTGCCCGCTACACCAGAACCACTTGGGGCACAAGCCGGAATCACGTGAAGGGCATGCCGGCACAACCTCACAGACGTGCCAGAACCTCCTGCCGGACACCTCAGAATCACCTGCCAGACAGACTGCAACCACGTGCCGGACACGCGGGAACCACCGGCTCGACCCGCCGGAACCACTGCCACACATGCAAAATCACCTGCCGGCTACACCAGAACCACTTGGCAAACACTCCGGAATCACCTGCCGGGCATGCCGGAACCACGTGCCAATGACACCAGAAGCACCTGCCGAGCATGCCGGAACCACCTGCTCGACTCGCCAGAACCACCTGCCAGTCATGCAAAAATCACCTGCCGGCTTCGCCACAACCAGTTGGTGAACACTTCCCCATCACCTGCCGGGCTTGCTGGAACCACCTGCCGGTCATGTCAAAATCACCTGCCAACTACGCCAGAACCACTTGTCGACACTGCGGAAACACCTGTCGGGCCGGCCAGAACTACATCTCAGACGTGCCAGAACCTTGTGCGTGTGATGCCGGAACCACACCCCGAACAGACGGAGACCACCTGCCAGACCCGCCTGAACCACCTGCCGAGCACGCCGGAGCCACCTGTTCGACTCACCGGAAGCACCTGCCAGACAGGCCAAAATCAACAGCTGGCTATGCGAGAACCATCTGGCGGACAGTCCGGAATCACCTGCCGGGCATGCAGGAACCACCTCTCAGATGTAACGGAACCACGAGCCGGACACGCTGGAACCACGTCCTGGACAGACTGGAACCACCTGCCGAGCACTCCGGAACCACCTGCTCGACTCGCACGACCCACGTGCTGGACACGCCAAAATGAACTTTCGGCTACACCAGAACCACTTACCCGACACTCCAGAATCACCTGCCTGGCATGCCAGAACCACCTCTCACACGTTCCAGAAGCACGTGCCGGACATGCCGGAACGACCTATGAGACAGAATGGAACCACCTGCCAGACACGCCGGAACCACCTGCTGAACACGCCACAGCCACCTGCTCGACTCGCCGGATCCACCGTCCGGACAGGCCAATATCAACTGCTGGCTATGCCAGAACCACCTGGGGGACAGTCCGGAATCACCTGCCAGCCATGGCGAAACCACCTCTCAGACGTACAAGAACCACGTGCCGGACAAGCTGGAAACACTTACTGGACAGACTGGAACCACCTGCCGGCCACGCCTGAACCACCTGCCGAGCACGATGGAACCACCTGCCGGACACGCCAAAATCACCTGCGGGGTACACCAGAACCACTTGGAGAACTCTCCGGGATGACCTGCCGGGCATGCTGGAACCACCTCTCAGACGTACCAGAAGCACGTGGCGGACACCCCAGCACCACCTGCCGGACAGACCGCAACCACCTGCCGGACAGGCCGGAACCACCGGCTCGACCCGCCGGAACCACCGCCGGACATGCAAAATCACCTGCCGGCTACGCCAGAACCACTTGGCGAACACTGCGGAATCACCTGCCGGGCATGCCGGAACCACCTCTCAGACATGCCAGAACCACGTGCCAATGACCCCGGAAGCACCTGCCGAGCACGCCGGAACCACCTGCTCGACTCGCCAGAACCACCTGCCGGACACGCCAAAATCACCTGCCGGCTACGCCACAACCACTCGGCAGACACTCCGGTATCAGCTGCCGGGCATGCCGCAACCACCTCTCAGAGGTGCCGGAACCACATGCTGGAGAGACTGGAAGCAACTGCCGATCTCGCCGGAAACACCTGCTGGACATGCCGGAACCACCTGCCTGACAGTCCAAAATCATATGCCGGCTATGCCAAAACCACTTGGTGGACACTCCAGAATCACCTGGAGGGCATGCCGGAACCACGTCATGGACAGACTGCAAACACCTGCCGGACACGCCAGAACCACCTTCTCGAGTCGCCAGAACCACCTGCCGGACATGCCAAAATCAGCTGCCGGCTACGCCACAACCAGTTGGTGAACACTTCGGAATCACCTGCCGCGCTTGCCGGAACCACCTGCCGGTCACGCCAAAATCACCTGCCGGCTACGCCAGAACCACTCGGCAGAGACTCCGGAACCACCTCCAGGACAGATCGGAATCACCTGCCGGACACGCCGGGACCATCTGCTTGATTCGATAGAACCACCTGCCGGACAAGCCAAAATCACCAGCCGGCTACTCCACAACCACTTGTCGGACACTCCAGAATCACCTGCCGGGCATGTTGGAACCACCTCTCAGAGGTGCCACAACAACATGCTGGAGACTGCGGAAGCACCTGCTGAGAAGGCCGGAAGTTCCTGATCCACTCCACAGAACCACCTGCTGGACACGCCAAAATCAACTGCCGGCTACGCCACAACCAGTTGGTGAACACTTCGGAATCAACTGCCGGGCTTGCTGGAAGCACCTGCCGGTCACGCCAATATCACCTGCCAGCTACGCCAGAACCGCTTGGCGGACACTCCGGAAACACCTGTCGGGCCTGCCAGAACCACATCTCAGACGTGCCAGAACCATGTGCCCGAGATGCCGGAACCACACCCCGAACAGACTGAAACCACCTGCCAGACCCGCCTGAACCACCTGCCGAGCACACTGGAACCACCTGCTCGACTCGCCGGAACCACCTACCTGACACGCAAAAACCACCGGCCGGGTATGCCAGAACCACTTGGTGGTCACTCCGGAATCATCTGCCAGACATGCCAGAAGCAGCTCTCAGACACACCAGAACAACCTTTCGGAGACGCCAGAAGCACCTGCTGAGCATGCCTGAGCCACCTGCTCGACTCGCAAGAAACACCTGCCAGACGTGCCAAAATCACCTGCCTGCTCCACCAGAAGCACTTGGCAGACAAGCCGGAATCACGTGAAGGGCATGCCGTCACAATCTCTCAGACGTGCCAGAACCTCGTGCCGGACACCCCAGAACACCCTGCCGGACAGACCGGAACCACCTGCCGGACACGCCGGAACCACCGGCGCGACTCGCCGGAACCACCCCCGGACATGCAAAATCACCTGCCGGCTACGCCAGAAACACTTGGCGAACACACCGGAATCACCTGCCGGGCATGTCGGAAGCACCTCTCAGACATGTCAGAACCACGTGCCAAGGACACCGGAAGCACCTGCCGAGCACGCCGGAACCACCTGCTCGACTCGCCAGAACCACCTGCCGCACACGCCAAAATCACCTGCCAGGTATGCCAGAACCACTTTGTGGACACTCCGAAATCATCTGCCGGACATGCCAGAACCAGCTCTCAGACACACCAGAACCACATGCCGGACACGCCGGAAGCACCTGCTGAGCATGCCTGAGCCACCTGCTCGACTCGCAAGAAACACCTGCCGGACACGCCAAAATCACCTGCCGAGTACGCCAGAACCACTTGGCGGACACTCCGGAATCACAGGTCGGGCATGCCGGAACCACCTCTCAGACTTGCCAGAACCATGTTCCGGACATGCCGGTACCACCTGCCGAGTATGCCGGAACCACCTGATCCACTCCCGAGGACCACCTGCTGGACATGCCAAAATCAGCTGCTGGCTACGCCAGAACCACTCAGCAGACACTCCGGAATAACCTGCCGGGCATGCCGGAACCACATCTTAGACATGCCAGAATGATGTGTCGGACACGCCGGAAACACCTACCGGACAGACCGGAACCACCTGCCAGACATCCCGGAACCACTTGCCGAGCACGCAGGAGCCGCCTGCTCGATAGGCCGGAACCACCTGCCAGACAGGCCAAAATCAACAGCTGGCTATGCTAGAACCACCTGGCGGACAGTCCAAAATCACCTGCCTGGCATGCAGGAACCACCTCTCAGACGTAACAGAACCACGTTCCGGACACGCTGGAACCACATCCTGGACAGACTGGAACCACCTGCCGAGCTCACCGGAACCACCTGCTCGACTGGCAGGACAATCGTGCCAGACACGCCAAAAGGAACTGCCGGCTACACCAGAACCACTTAACCGACACTCCAGAATCACCTGCCCGGCATGCCAGAACCACCTCTCAGACGTGCCAGAAGCATGTGCCGGACATGCCGGAACGACCTACGGGACAGACCAGAACCACCTGCCTGACATGCCGGAACCACCTGCCGAGCACGCCAGAGCCACCTGCTCCCCTTGCCGGAACCACCTGCCAGACAGGCCAAAATCAACAGCTGTCTGTGCGAGAACCACCTGGGGGACAGTCCGGAATCACCTGCCAGCCATGGCGGAACCACCTCTCAGACGTACCAGAACCACGTGCCGGACAATCTGGAAACACGTACTGGACAGACTGGAACCACCTGCCGGCCACGCCTGAACCACCTGCCGAGCACGACGGAACCACCTGCCGGACACGCCAAAATCACCTGCGGGCTACTCCACAACCACTCGGAGGACTCTCTGGGATGACCTGCCGGGCATGCTGGAACCACCTCTCAGACGCGCCAGAACCATGTGGCAGAGAGTCCGGAATCACCTGTTGGGCATGTGGAACCACCTCTGAGACGTACCAGAATCACCTGCCGGACAAGCCAAAATCACCTGCCGGCTACGCCAGAACCACTTGGCGGACACTCCGGAATCACCTGCCGGGCATGCCAGCACAACCTCTCAGAAGTGCCAGAAGCACGTGCCGGACAGGCCGGAACCATCTCCCGGACAGACTGGAACCACAGGAAACACTCGCCGGAACCACCTGCTTGACTCACCGGTCCCACCTGCAGGACACACCAAAATCACCTGCCCGCTACACCAGAACCACTTGGGGCACAAGCCGGAATCACGTGAAGGGCATGCCGGCACAACCTCACAGACGTGCCAGAACCTCCTGCCGGACACCTCAGAATCACCTGCCAGACAGACTGCAACCACCTGCCGGACACGCGGGAACCACCGGCTCGACCCGCCGGAACCACTGCCACACATGCAAAATCACCTGCCGGCTACACCAGAACCACTTGGCAAACACTCCGGAATCACCTGCCGGGCATGCCGGAAACACGTGCCAATGACACCAGAAGCACCTGCCGAGCATGCCGGAACCACCTGCTCGACTCGCCAGAACCACCTGCCAGTCATGCAAAAATCACCTGCCGGCTTCGCCACAACCAGTTGGTGAACACTTCCCCATCACCTGCCGGGCTTGCTGGAACCACCTGCCGGTCATGTCAAAATCACCTGCCAACTACGCCAGAACCACTTGTCGACACTGCGGAAACACCTGTCGGGCCGGCCAGAACTACATCTCAGACGTGCCAGAACCTTGTGCGTGTGATGCCGGAACCACACCCCGAAAAGACGGAGACCACCTGCCAGACCCGTCTGAACCACCTGCCGAGCACGCCGGAGCCACCTGTTCGACTCACCGGAAGCACCTGCCAGACAGGCCAAAATCAACAGCTGGCTATGCGAGAACCATCTGGCGGACAGTCCGGAATCACCTGCCGGGCATGCAGGAACCACCTCTCAGATGTAACGGAACCACGAGCCGGACACGCTGGAACCACGTCCTGGACAGACTGGAACCACCTGCCGAGCACTCCGGACCACCTGCTCGACTCGCACGACCCACGGGCTGGACACGCCAAAATGAACTTTCGGCTACACCAGAACCACTTACCCGACACTCCAGAATCACCTGCCTGGCATGCCAGAACCACCTCTCACACGTTCCAGAAGCACGTGCCGGACATGCCGGAACGACCTATGAGACAGAATGGAACCACCTGCCAGACACGCCGGAACCACCTGCTGAACACGCCACAGCCACCTGCTCGACTCGCCGGATCCACCATCCGGACAGGCCAATATCAACTGCTGGCTATGCCAGAACCACCTGGGGGACAGTCCGGAATCACCTGCCAGCCATGGCGGAACCACCTCTCAGACGTACAAGAACCACGTGCCGGACAAGCTGGAAACACTTACTGGACAGACTGGAACCACCTGCCGGCCACGCCTGAACCACCTGCCGAGCACGATGGAACCACCTGCCGGACACGCCAAAATCACCTGCGGGGTACACCAGAACCACTTGGAGAACTCTCCGGGATGACCTGCCGGGCATGCTGGAACCACCTCTCAGACGTACCAGAAGCACGTGGCGGACACCCCAGCACCACCTGCCGGACAGACCGCAACCACCTGCCGGACAGGCCGGAACCACCGGCTCGACACGCCGGAACCACCGCCGGACATGCAAAATCACCTGCCGGCTACGCCAGAACCACTTGGCGAACACTGCGGAATCACCTGCCGGGCATGCCGGAACCACCTCTCAGACATGCCAGAACCACGTGCCAATGACCCCGGAAGCACCTGCCGAGCACGCCGGAACCACCTGCTCGACTCGCCAGAACCACCTGCCGGACACGCCAAAATCACCTGCCGGCTACGCCACAACCACTCGGCAGACACTCCGGTATCAGCTGCCGGGCATGCCGCAACCACCTCTCAGAGGTGCCGGAACCACATGCTGGAGAGACTGGAAGCAACTGCCGATCTCGCCGGAAACACCTGCTGGACATGCCGGAACCACCTGCCTGACAGTCCAAAATCATATGCCGGCTATGCCAAAACCACTTGGTGGACACTCCAGAATCACCTGGAGGGCATGCCGGAACCACGTCATGGACAGACTGCAAACACCTGCCGGACACGCCAGAACCACCTTCTCGAGTCGCCAGAACCACCTGCCGGACATGCCAAAATCAGCTGCCGGCTACGCCACAACCAGTTGGTGAACACTTCGGAATCACCTGCCGCGCTTGCCGGAACCACCTGCCGGTCACGCCAAAATCACCTGCCGGCTACGCCAGAACCACTCGGCAGAGACTCCGGAACCACCTCCAGGACAGATCGGAATCACCTGCCGGACACGCCGGGACCATCTGCTTGATTCGATAGAACCACCTGCCGGACAAGCCAAAATCACCAGCCGGCTACTCCACAACCACTTGTCGGACACTCCAGAATCACCTGCCGGGCATGTTGGAACCACCTCTCAGAGGTGCCACAACAACATGCTGGAGACTGCGGAAGCACCTGCTGAGAAGGCCGGAAGTTCCTGATCCACTCCACAGAACCACCTGCTGGACACGCCAAAATCAACTGCCGGCTACGCCACAACCAGTTGGTGAACACTTCGGAATCAACTGCCGGGCTTGCTGGAAGCACCTGCCGGTCACGCCAATATCACCTGCCAGCTACGCCAGAACCGCTTGGCGGACACTCCGGAAACACCTGTCGGGCCTGCCAGAACCACATCTCAGACGTGCCAGAACCATGTGCCCGAGATGCCGGAACCACACCCCGAACAGACTGAAACCACCTGCCAGACCCGCCTGAACCACCTGCCGAGCACACTGGAACCACCTGCTCGACTCGCCGGAACCACCTACCTGACACGCAAAAACCACCGGCCGGGTATGCCAGAACCACTTGGTGGTCACTCCGGAATCATCTGCCAGACATGCCAGAAGCAGCTCTCAGACACACCAGAACAACCTGCCGGAGACGCCGGAAGCACCTGCTGAGCATGCCTGAGCCACCTGCTCGACTCGCAAGAAACACCTGCCGGACACGCCAAAATCACCTGCCGAGTACGCCAGAACCACTTGGCGGACACTCCGGAATCACAGGTCGGGCATGCCGGAACCACCTCTCAGACTTGCCAGAACCATGTTCCGGACATGCCGGTACCACCTGCCGAGTATGCCGGAACCACCTGATCCACTCCCGAGGACCACCTGCTGGACATGCCAAAATCAGCTGCTGGCTACGCCAGAACCACTCGGCAGACACTCCGGAATAACCTGCCGGGCATGCCGGAACCACATCTTAGACATGCCAGAATGATGTGTCGGACACGCCGGAAACACCTACCGGACAGACCGGAACCACCTGCCAGACATCCCGGAACCACTTGCCGAGCACGCAGGAGCCGCCTGCTCGATAGGCCGGAACCACCTGCCAGACAGGCCAAAATCAACAGCTGGCCATGCTAGAACCACCTGGCGGACAGTCCAAAATCACCTGCCTGGCATGCAGGAACCACCTCTCAGACGTAACAGAACCACGTTCCGGACACGCTGGAACCACATCCTGGACAGACTGGAACCACCTGCCGAGCTCACCGGAACCACCTGCTCGACTGGCAGGACAATCGTGCCGGACACGCCAAAAGGAACTGCCGGCTACACCAGAACCACTTAACCGACACTCCAGAATCACCTGCCCGGCATGCCAGAACCACCTCTCAGACGTGCCAGAAGCATGTGCCGGACATGCCGGAACGACCTACGGGACAGACCAGAACCACCTGCCTGACATGCCGGAACCACCTGCCGAGCACGCCAGAGCCACCTGCTCCCCTTGCCGGAACCACCTGCCAGACAGGCCAAAATCAACAGCTGGCTGTGCGAGAACCACCTGGGGGACAGTCCGGAATCACCTGCCAGCCATGGCGGAACCACCTCTCAGACGTACCAGAACCACGTGCCGGACAATCTGGAAACACGTACTGGACAGACTGGAACCACCTGCCGGCCACGCCTGAACCACCTGCCGAGCACGACGGAACCACCTGCCGGACACGCCAAAATCACCTGCGGGCTACTCCACAACCACTCGGAGGACTCTCTGGGATGACCTGCCGGGCATGCTGGAACCACCTCTCAGACGCGCCAGAACCATGTGGCAGAGAGTCCGGAATCACCTGTTGGGCATGTGGAACCACCTCTGAGACGTACCAGAACCACCTGCCGGACAAGCCAAAATCACCTGCCGGCTACGCCAGAACCACTTGGCGGACACTCCGGAATCACCTGCCGGGCATGCCAGCACAACCTCTCAGAAGTGCCAGAAGCACGTGCCGGACAGGCCGGAACCATCTCCCGGACAGACTGGAACCACAGGAAACACTCGCCGGAACCACCTGCTTGACTCACCGGTCCCACCTGCAGGACACACCAAAATCACCTGCCCGCTACACCAGAACCACTTGGGGCACAAGCCGGAATCACGTGAAGGGCATGCCGGCACAACCTCACAGACGTGCCAGAACCTCCTGCCGGACACCTCAGAATCACCTGCCAGACAGACTGCAACCACCTGCCGGACACGCGGGAACCACCGGCTCGACCCGCCGGAACCACTGCCACACATGCAAAATCACCTGCCGGCTACACCAGAACCACTTGGCAAACACTCCGGAATCACCTGCCGGGCATGCCGGAAACACGTGCCAATGACACCAGAAGCACCTGCCGAGCATGCCGGAACCACCTGCTCGACTCGCCAGAACCACCTGCCAGTCATGCAAAAATCACCTGCCGGCTTCGCCACAACCAGTTGGTGAACACTTCCCCATCACCTGCCGGGCTTGCTGGAACCACCTGCCGGTCATGTCAAAATCACCTGCCAACTACGCCAGAACCACTTGTCGACACTGCGGAAACACCTGTCGGGCCGGCCAGAACTACATCTCAGACGTGCCAGAACCTTGTGCGTGTGATGCCGGAACCACACCCCGAAAAGACGGAGACCACCTGCCAGACCCGTCTGAACCACCTGCCGAGCACGCCGGAGCCACCTGTTCGACTCACCGGAAGCACCTGCCAGACAGGCCAAAATCAACAGCTGGCTATGCGAGAACCATCTGGCGGACAGTCCGGAATCACCTGCCGGGCATGCAGGAACCACCTCTCAGATGTAACGGAACCACGAGCCGGACACGCTGGAACCACGTCCTGGACAGACTGGAACCACCTGCCGAGCACTCCGGACCACCTGCTCGACTCGCACGACCCACGGGCTGGACACGCCAAAATGAACTTTCGGCTACACCAGAACCACTTACCCGACACTCCAGAATCACCTGCCTGGCATGCCAGAACCACCTCTCACACGTTCCAGAAGCACGTGCCGGACATGCCGGAACGACCTATGAGACAGAATGGAACCACCTGCCAGACACGCCGGAACCACCTGCTGAACACGCCACAGCCACCTGCTCGACTCGCCGGATCCACCATCCGGACAGGCCAATATCAACTGCTGGCTATGCCAGAACCACCTGGGGGACAGTCCGGAATCACCTGCCAGCCATGGCGAAACCACCTCTCAGACGTACAAGAACCACGTGCCGGACAAGCTGGAAACACTTACTGGACAGACTGGAACCACCTGCCGGCCACGCCTGAACCACCTGCCGAGCACGATGGAACCACCTGCCGGACACGCCAAAATCACCTGCGGGGTACACCAGAACCACTTGGAGAACTCTCCGGGATGACCTGCCGGGCATGCTGGAACCACCTCTCAGACGTACCAGAAGCACGTGGCGGACACCCCAGCACCACCTGCCGGACAGACCGCAACCACCTGCCGGACACGCCGGAACCACCGGCTCGACCCGCCGGAACCACCGCCGGACATGCAAAATCACCTGCCGGCTACGCCAGAACCACTTGGCGAACACTGCGGAATCACCTGCCGGGCATGCCGGAACCACCTCTCAGACATGCCAGAACCACGTGCCAATGACCCCGGAAGCACCTGCCGAGCACGCCGGAACCACCTGCTCGACTCGCCAGAACCACCTGCCGGACACGCCAAAATCACCTGCCGGCTACGCCACAACCACTCGGCAGACACTCCGGTATCAGCTGCCGGGCATGCCGGAACCACCTCTCAGAGGTTCCGGAACCACATGCCGGAGAGACTGGAAGCAACTGCCGAACTCCCCGGAAACAACTCCTGGACATGCTGGAACCACCTGCCTGACAGTCCAAAATCATATGCCGACTATGCCAAAACCACTTGGTGGACACTCCAGAATCACCTGGAGGGCATGCCGGAACCACGTCATGGACAGACTGCAAACACCTGCCGGACACGCCAGAACCACCTTCTCGACTCGCCAGAACCACCTGCCGGACACGCCAAAATCACCTGCCGGCTACGCCACAACCAGTTGGTGAACACTTCGGAATCACCTGCCGCGCTTGCCGGAACCACCTGCCGGTCACGCCAAAATCACCTGCCGGCTACGCCAGAACCACTCGGCAGAGACTCCGGAACCACCTCCAGGACAGACCGGAATCACCTGCCGGACACGCCGGAACCACCTGCTCGACTCGCCAGAACCACCTGCCGGACACGCCAAAATCACCTGCCGGCTACGCCAGAACCACTCGGCAGAGACTCCGGAACCACCTCCAGGACAGACCGGAATCACCTGCCGGACACGCCGGGACCACCTGCTTGACTCGCCAGAACCACCTGCCGCACACGCCAAAATCACCAGCCGGCTACTCCACAACCACTTGTCGGACACTCCAGAATCACCTGCCGGGCATGTTGGAACCACCTCTCAGAAGTGCCACAACAACATGCTGGAGACTGCGGAAGCACCTGCTGAGAAGGCCGGAAGTTCCTGATCCACTCCACAGAACCACCTGCTGGACACGCCAAAATCACCTGCCGGCTACGCCACAACCAGTTGGTGAACACTTCGGAATCAACTGCCGGGCTTGCTGGAAGCACCTGCCGGTCACGCCAATATCACCTGCCAGCTACGCCAGAACCGCTTGGCGGACACTCCGGAAACACCTGTCGGGCCTGCCAGAACCACATCTCAGACGTGCCAGAACCATGTGCCCGAGATGCCGGAACCACACCCCGAAAAGACTGAAACCACCTGCCAGACCCGCCTGAACCACCTGCCGAGCACACTGGAACCACCTGCTCGACTCGCCGGAACCACCTACCTGACACGCAAAAACCACCGGCCGGGTATGCCAGAACCACTTGGTGGTCACTCCGGAATCATCTGCCAGACATGCCAGAAGCAGCTCTCAGACACACCAGAACAACCTGCCGGAGACGCCAGAAGCACCTGCTGAGCATGCCTGAGCCACCTGCTCGACTCGCAAGAAACACCTGCCAGACGTGCCAAAATCACCTGCCTGCTACAACAGAAGCACTTGGCAGACAAGCCGGAATCACGTGAAGGGCATGCCGTCACAATCACTCAGACGTGCCAGAACCTCGTGCCGGACACCCCAGAACACCCTGCCGGACAGACCGGAACCACCTGCCGGACACGCCGGAACCACCGGCGCGAGTCGCCGGAACCACCCCCGGACATGCAAAATCACCTGCCGGCTACGCCAGAAACACTTGGCGAACACACCGGAATCACCTGCCGGGCATGTCGGAAGCACCTCTCAGACATGTCAGAACCACGTGCCAAGGACACCGGAAGCACCTGCCGAGCACGCCGGAACCACCTGCTCGACTCGCCAGAACCACCTGCCGCACACGCCAAAATCACCTGCCAGGTATGCCAGAACCACTTTGTGGACACTGCGAAAGCATCTGCCGGACATGCCAGAACCAGCTCTCAGACACACCAGAACCACATGCCGGACACGCCGGAAGCATCTGCTGAGCATGCCTGAGCCACCTGCTCGACTCGCAAGAAACACCTGCCGGACACGCCAAAATCACCTGCCGAGTACGCCAGAACCACTTGGCGGACACTCCGGAATCACAGGTCGGGCATGCAGGAACCACCTCTCAGACTTGCCAGAACCATGTTCCGGACACGCCGGTACCACCTGCCGAGTATGCCGGAACCACCTGATCCACTCCCGAGGACCACCTGCTGGACATGCCAAAATCACCTGCTGGCTACGCCAGAACCACTCGGAAGACACTCCGGAATAACCTGCCGGGCATGCCAGAACCACCTCTTAGTCATGCCAGAAGGACGTGTCGGACACGCCGGAAACACCTACCGGACAGACCGGAACCACCTGCCAGACATCCCGGAACCACTTGCCGAGCACGCAGGAGCCGCCTGCTCGATAGGCCGGAACCACCTGCCAGACAGGCCAAAATCAACAGCTGGCTATGCTAGAACCACCTGGCGGACAGTCCAAAATCACCTGCCTGGCATGCAGGAACCACCTCTCAGACGTAACAGAACCACGTTCCGGACACGCTGGAACCACATCCTGGACAGACTGGAACCACCTGCCGAGCTCACCGGAACCACCTGCTCGACTGGCAGGACAATTGTGCCAGACACGCCAAAAGGAACTGCCGGCTACACCAGAACCACTTAACCGACACTCCTGAATCACCTGCCCGGCATGCCAGAACCACCTCTCAGACGTGCCAGAAGCATGTGCCGGACATGCCGGAACGACCTACGGGACAGACCGGAACCACCTGCCTGACATGCCGGAACCACCTGCCGAGCACGCCAGAGCCACCTGCTCCCCTTGCCGGAACCACCTGCCAGACAGGCCAAAATCAACAGCTGTCTGTGCGAGAACCACCTGGGGGACAGTCCGGAATCACCTGCCAGCCATGGCGGAACCACCTCTCAGACGTACCAGAACCACGTGCCGGACAATCTGGAAACACGTACTGGACAGACTGGAACCAGCTGACGGCCACGCCTGAACCACCTGCCGAGCACGACGGAACCACCTGCCGGACACGCCAAAATCACCTGCGGGCTACTCCACAACCACTCGGAGGACTCTCTGGGATGACCTGCCGGGCATGCTGGAACCACCTCTCAGACGCGCCAGAACCATGTGGCAGAGAGTCCGGAATCACCTGTAGGGCATGTGGAACCACCTCTGAGACGTACCAGAACCACCTGCCGGACACGCCAAAATCACCTGCCGGCTACGCCAGAACCACTTGGCGGACACTCCGGAATCACCTGCCGGGCATTCCAGCACAACCTCTCAGAAGTGCCAGAAGCACGTGCCGGACAGGCCGGAACCATCTCCCGGACAGACTGGAACCACAGGAAACACTCGCCGGAACCACCTGCTTGACTCACCGGTCCCACCTGCAGGACACACCAAAATCACCTGCCCGCTACACCAGAACCACTTGGGGCACAAGCCGGAATCACGTGAAGGGCATGCCGGCACAACCTCACAGACGTGCCAGAACCTCCTGCCGGACACCTCAGAACCACCTGCCAGACAGACTGCAACCACCTGCCGGACACGCGGGAACCACCGGCTCGACCCGCCGGAACCACTGCCACACATGCAAAATCACCTGCCGGCTACACCAGAACCACTTGGCAAACACTCCGGAATCACCTGCCGGGCATGCCGGAACCACGTGCCAATGACACCAGAAGCACCTGCCGAGCATGCCGGAACCACCTGCTCGACTCGCCAGAACCACCTGCCAGTCATGCAAAAATCACCTGCCGGCTTCGCCACAACCAGTTGGTGAACACTTCCCCATCACCTGCCGGGCTTGCTGGAACCTCCTGCCGGTCATGTCAAAATCACCTGCCAGCTACGCCAGAACCACTTGTCGACACTGCGGAAACACCTGTCGGGCCGGCCAGAACTACATCTCAGACGTGCCAGAACCATGTGCGTGTGATGCCGGAACCACACCCCGAACAGACGGAGACCACCTGCCAGACCCGCCTGAACCACCTGCCGAGCACGCCGGAGCCACCTGTTCGACTCACCGGAAGCACCTGCCAGACAGGCCAAAATCAACAGCTGGCTATGCGAGAACCATCTGGCGGACAGTCCGGAATCACCTGCCGGGCATGCAGGAACCACCTCTCAGATGTAACGGAACCACGAGCCGGACACGCTGGAACCACGTCCTGGACAGACTGGAACCACCTGCCGAGCACTCCGGAACCACCTGCTCGACTCGCACGACCCACGTGCTGGACACGCCAAAATGAACTTTCGGCTACACCAGAACCACTTACCCGACACTCCAGAATCACCTGCCTGGCATGCCAGAACCACCTCTCACACGTTCCAGAAGCATATGCCGGACATGCCGGAACGACCTATCGGACAGAACGGAACCACCTGCCAGACACGCCGGAACCACCTGCTGAACACGCCACAGCCACCTGCTCGACTCGCCGGATCCACCGTCCGGACAGGCCAATATCAACTGCTGGCTATGCCAGAACCACCTGGGGGACAGTCCGGAATCACCTGCCAGCCATGGCGAAACCACCTCTCACACGTACAAGAACCACGTGCCGGACAAGCTGGAAACACTTACTGGACAGGCTGGAACCACCTGCCGGCCACGCCTGAACCACCTGGCAAGCACGATGGAACCACCTGCCGGACACGCCAAAATCACCTGCGGGGTACACCAGAACCACTTGGAGAACACTCCGGGTTGACCTGCCGGGCATGCTGGAACCACCTCTCAGACGTACCAGAAGCACGTGGCGGACACCCCAGCACCACCTGCCGGACAGACCGCAACCACCTGCCGGACACGCCGGAACCACCGGCTCGACCCGCCGGAAACACCGCCGGACATGCAAAATCACCTGCCGGCTACGCCAGAACCACTTGGCGAACACTGCGGAATCAACTGCCGGGCATGCCGGAACCACCTCTCAGACATGCCAGAACCACGTGCCAATGACCCCGGAAGCACCTGCCGAGCACGCCGGAACCACCTGCTCGACTCGCCAGAACCACCTGCCGGACACGCCAAAATCACCTGCCGGCTACGCCACAACCACTCGGCAGACACTCCGGTATCAGCTGCCGGGCATGCCGGAACCACCTCTCAGAGGTGCCGGAACCACATGCCGGAGAGACTGGAAGCAACTGCCGAACTCGCCGGAAACACCTGCTGGACATGCCGGAACCACCTGCCTGACAGTCCAAAATCATATGCCGACTATGCCAAAACCACTTGGTGGACACTCCAGAATCACCTGGAGGGCATGCCGGAACCACGTCATGGACAGACTGCAAACACCTGCCGGACACGCCAGAACCACCTTCTCGACTCGCCAGAACCACCTGCCGGACACGCCAAAATCACCTGCCGGCTACGCCACAACCAGTTGGTGAACACTTCGGAATCAACTGCCGGGCTTGCTGGAAGCACCTGCCGGTCACGCCAAAATCACCTGCCGGCTACGCCAGAACCACTCGGCAGAGACTCCGGAACCACCTCCAGGACAGACCGGAATCACCTGCCGGACACGCCGGAACCACCTGCTCGACTCGCCAGAACCACCTGCCGGACACGCCAAAATCACCTGCCGGCTACGCCAGAACCACTCGGCAGAGACTCCGGAACCACCTCCAGGACAGACCGGAATCACCTGCCGGACACGCCGGGACCACCTGCTTGACTCACCAGAACCACCTGCCGCACACGCCAAAATCACCAGCCGGCTACTCCACAACCACTTGTCGGACACTCCAGAATCACCTGCCGGGCATGTGGGAACCACCTCTCAGAGGTGCCACAACAACATGCTGGAGACTGCGGAAGCACCTGCTGAGAAGGCCGGAAGTTCCTGATCCACTCCACAGAACCACCTGCTGGACACGCCAAAATCACCTGCCGGCTACGCCACAACCAGTTGGTGAACACTTCGGAATCAACTGCCGGGCTTGCTGGAAGCACCTGCCGGTCACGCCAATATCACCTGCCAGCTACGCCAGAACCGCTTGGCGGACACTCCAGAAACACCTGTCGGGCCTGCCAGAACCACATCTCAGACGTGCCAGAACCATGTGCCCGAGATGCCGGAACCACACCCCGAACAGACTGAAACCACCTGCCAGACCCGCCTGAACCACCTGCCGAGCACACTGGAACCACATGCTCGACTCGCCGGAACCACCTACCTGACACGCAAAAACCACCGGCCGGGTATGCCAGAACCACTTGGTGGTCACTCCGGAATCATCTGCCAGACATGCCAGAAGCAGCTCTCAGACACACCAGAACAAGCTGCCGGAGACGCCAGAAGCACCTGCTGAGCATGCCTGAGCCACCTGCTCGACTCGCAAGAAACACCTGCCAGACGTGCCAAAATCACCTGCCTGCTACAACAGAAGCACTTGGCAGACAAGCCGGAATCACGTGAAGGGCATGCCGTCACAATCTCTCAGACGTGCCAGAACCTCGTGCCGGACACGCCAGAACACCCTGCCGGACAGACCGGAACCACCTGCCGGACACGCCGGAACCACCGGCGTGACTCGCCGGAACCACCCCCGGACATGCAAAATCACCTGCCGGCTACGCCAGAAACACTTGGTGAACAAACCGGAATCACCTGCCGGGCATGTCGGAAGCACCTCTCAGACATGTCAGAACCACGTGCCAAGGACACCGGAAGCACCTGCCGAGCACGCCGGAACCACCTGCTCGACTCGCCAGAACCACCTGCCACACACGCCAAAATCACCTGCCAGGTATGCCAGAACCACTTTGTGGACACTCCGAAATCATCTGCCGGACATGCCAGAACCAGCTCTCAGACACACCAGAACCACATGCCGGACACACCGGAAGGACCTGCTGAGCATGCCTGAGCCACCTGCTCGACTCGCAAGAAACACCTGCCGGACACGCCAAAATCACCTGCCGAGTACGCCAGAACCACTTGGCGGACACTCCGGAATCACAGGTCGGGCATGCCGGAACCACCTCTCAGACTTGCCAGAACCATGTTCCGGACACGCCGGTACCACCTGCCGAGTATGCCGGAACCACCTGATCCACTCCCGAGGACCACCTGCTGGACATGCCAAAATCACCTGCTGGCTACGCCAGAACCACTCGGCAGACACTCCGGAATAACCTGCCGGGCATGCCGGAACCACCTCTTAGACATGCCAGAAGGACGTGTCGGATACGCCGGAAACACCTACCGGACAGACCGGAACCACCTGCCAGACATCCCGGAACCACTTGCCGAGCACGCAGGAGCCGCCTGCTCGATAGGCCGGAACCACCTGCCAGACAGGCCAAAATCAACAGCTGGCTATGCTAGAACCACCTGGCGGACAGTCCAAAATCACCTGCCTGGCATGCAGGAACCACCTCTCAGACGTAACAGAACCACGTTCCGGACACGCTGGAACCACATCCTGGACAGACTGGAACCACCTGCCGAGCTCACCGGAACCACCTGCTCGACTGGCAGGACAATCGTGCCGGACACGCCAAAAGGAACTGCCGGCTACACCAGAACCACTTAACCGACACTCCAGAATCACCTGCCCGGCATGCCAGAACCACCTCTCAGACGTGCCAGAAGCATGTGCCGGACATGCCGGAACGACCTACGGGACAGACCGGAACCACCTGCCTGACATGCCGGAACCACCTGCCGAGCACGCCAGAGCCACCTGCTCCCCTTGCCGGAACCACCTGCCAGACAGGCCAAAATCAACAGCTGTCTGTGCGAGAACCACCTGGGGGACAGTCCGGAATCACCTGCCAGCCATGGCGGAACCACCTCTCAGACGTACCAGAACCACGTGCCGGACAATCTGGAAACACGTACTGGACAGACTGGAACCAGCTGACGGCCACGCCTGAACCACCTGCCGAGCACGACGGAACCACCTGCCGGACACGCCAAAATCACCTGCGGGCTACTCCACAACCACTCGGAGGACTCTCTGGGATGACCTGCCGGGCATGCTGGAACCACCTCTCAGACGCGCCAGAACCATGTGGCAGAGAGTCCGGAATCACCTCTTGGGCATGTGGAACCACCTCTGAGACGTACCAGAACCACCTGCCGGACACGCCAAAATCACCTGCCGGCTACGCCAGAACCACTTGGCGGACACTCCGGAATCACCTGCCGGGCATGCCAGCACAACCTCTCAGAAGTGCCAGAAGCACGTGCCGGACAGGCCGGAACCATCTCCCGGACAGACTGGAACCACAGGAAACACTCGCCGGAACCATCTGCTTGACTCACCGGTCCCACCTGCAGGACACACCAAAATCACCTGCCCGCTACACCAGAACCACTTGGGGCACAAGCCGGAATCACGTGAAGGGCATGCCGGCACAACCTCACAGACGTGCCAGAACCTCCTGCCGGACACCTCAGAACCACCTGCCAGACAGACTGCAACCACCTGCCGGACACGCGGGAACCACCGGCTCGACCCGCCGGAACCACTGCCAGACATGCAAAATCACCTGCCGGCTACACCAGAACCACTTGGCAAACACTCCGGAATCACCTGCCGGGCATGCCAGAACCACGTGCCAATGACACCAGAAGCACCTGCCGAGCATGCCGGAACCACCTGCTCGACTCGCCAGAACCACCTGCCAGTCATGCAAAAATCACCTGCCGGCTTCGCCACAACCAGTTGGTGAACACTTCCCCATCACCTGCCGGGCTTGCTGGAACCACCTGCCGGTCTTGTCAAAATCACCTGCCAACTACGCCAGAACCACTTGTCGACACTGCGGAAACACCTGTCGGGCCGGCCAGAACTACATCTCAGACGTGCCAGAACCTTGTGCGTGTGATGCCGGAACCACACCCCGAACAGACGGAGACCACCTGCCAGACCCGCCTGAACCACCTGCCGAGCACGCCGGAGCCACCTGCTCCCCTCGCCGGAACCACCTGCCAGACAGGCCAAAATGAACAGCTGGCTGTGCGAGAACCACCTGGCGGACAGTCCGGAATCACCTGCCGGGCATGCAGGAACCACCTCTCAGATGTAACGGAACCACGAGCCGGACACGCTGGAACCACGTCCTGGACAGACTGTAACCACCTGCCGAGCACTCCGGAACCACCTGCTCGACTCGCACGACCCACGTGCTGGACACGCCAAAATGAACTTTCGGCTACACCAGAACCACTTACCCGACACTCCAGAATCACCTGCCTGGCATGCCAGAACCACCTCTCACACGTTCCAGAAGCACGTGCTGGACATGCCGGAACGACCTATCGGACAGAACGGAACCACCTGCCAGACACGCCGGAACCACCTGCTGAACACGCCACAGCCACCTGCTCGACTCGCCGGATCCACCGGCCGGACAGGCCAATATCAACTGCTGGCTATGCCAGAACCACCTGGGGGACAGTCCGGAATCACCTGCCAGCCATGGCGGAACCACCTCTCAGACGTACAAGAACCACGTGCCGGACAAGCTGGAAACACTTACTGGACAGACTGGAACCACCTGCCGGACACGCCAAAATCACCTGTGGGGTACACCAGAACCACTTGGAGAACTCTCCGGGATGACCTGCCGGGCATGCTGGAACCACCCCTCAGACGTACCTGAAGCACGTGGCGGACACCCCAGCACCACCTGCCGGACAGACAGCAACCACCAGCCGGACACGCCGGAACCACCGGCTCGAACCGCCGGAACCACCGCCGGACATGCAAAATCACCTGCCGGCTACGCCAGAACCACTTGGCGAACACTCAGGAATCACCTGCCGGGCATGCCGGAACCACCTCTCAGACATGCCAGAACCACGTGCCAATGACCCCGGAAGCACCTGCCGAGCACGTCGGAACCACCTGCTCGACTCGCCAGAACCACCTGCCGGACAAGCCAAAATCACCTGCCGGCTACGCCACAACCACTCGGCAGACACTCCGGAACGACCTCCAGGACAGACCGGAATCACCTGCCGGACACGCCTGGACCACCTGCTTGACTCGCCAGAACCACCTGCCGGACACGCCAAAATCACCAGCCGGCTACTCCACAACCACTTGTCGGACACTCCAGAATCACCTGCCGGGCATGTTGGAACCACCTCTCAGAGGTGCCACAACAACATGCTGGAGACTGCGGAAGCACCTGCTGAGAAGGCTGGAAGTTCCTGTTCCACTCCACAGAACCACCTGCTGGACACGCCAAAATCACCTGCCGGCTACGCCACAACCAGTTGGTGAACACTTCGGAATCAACTGCCGGGCTTGCTGGAAGCACCTGCCGGTCACGCCAATATCACCTGCCAGCTACGCCAGAACCGCTTGGCGGACACTCCGGAAACACCTGTCGGGCCTGCCAGAACCACATCTCAGACGTGCCAGAACCATGTGCCCGAGATGCTGGAACCACACCCCGAAAAGACTGAAACCACCTGCCAGACCCGCCTGAACCACCTGCCGAGCACACTGGAACCACCTGCTCGACTCGCCGGAACCACCTACCTGACACGCAAAAACCACCGGCCGGGTATGCCAGAACCACTTAGTGGTCACTCCGGAATCATCTGCCAGACATGCCAGAAGCAGCTCTCAGACACACCAGAACAAGCTGCCGGAGACGCCAGAAGCACCTGCTGAGCATGCCTGAGCCACCTGCTCGACTCGCAAGAAACACCTGCCAGACGTGCCAAAATCACCTGCCTGCTACACCAGAAGCACTTGGCAGACAAGCCGGAATCACGTGAAGGGCATGCCGTCACAATCTCTCAGACGTGCCAGAACCTCGTGCCGGACACCCCAGAACACCCTGCCGGACAGACCGGAACCACCTGCCGGACACGCCGGAACCACCGGCGCGACTCGCCGGAACCACCCCCGGACATGCAAAATCACCTGCCGGCTACGCCAGAAACACTTGGCGGACACACCGGAATCACCTGCCGGGCATGTCGGAAGCACCTCTCAGACATGTCAGAACCACGTGCCAAGGACACCGGAAGCACCTGCCGAGCACGCCGGAACCACCTGCTCGACTCGCCAGAACCACCTGCCGCACACGCCAAAATCACCTGCCAGGTATGCCAGAACCACTTTGTGGACACTCCGAAATCATCTGCCGGACATGCCAGAACCAGCTCTCAGACACACCAGAACCACATGCCGGACACGCCGGAAGCACCTGCTGAGCATGCCTGAGCCACCTGCTCGACTCGCAAGAAACACCTGCCGGACACGCCAAAATCACCTGCCGAGTACGCCAGAACCACTTGGCGGACACTCCGGAATCACAGGTCGGGCATGCCGGAACCACCTCTCAGACTTGCCAGAACCATGTTCCGGACACGCCGGTACCACCTGCCGAGTATGCCGGAACCACCTGATCCACTCCCGAGGACCACCTGCTGGACATGCCAAAATCACCTGCTGGCTACGCCAGAACCACTCGGCAGACACTCTGGAATAAACTGCCGGGCATGCCGGAACCACCTCTTAGACATGCCAGAAGGACGTGTCGGACACGCCGGAAACACCTACCGGACAGACCGGAACCACCTGCCAGACATCCCGGAACCACTTGCCGAGCACGCAGGAGCCGCCTGCTCGATAGGCCGGAACCACCTGCCAGACAGGCCAAAATCAACAGCTGGCTATGCTAGAACCACCTGGCGGACAGTCCAAAATCACCTTCCTGGCATGCAGGAACCACCTCTCAGACGTAACAGAACCACGTTCCGGACACGCTGGAACCACATCCTGGACAGACTGGAACCACCTGCCGAGCTCACCGGAACCACCTGCTCGACTGGCAGGACAATCGTGCCGGACACGCCAAAAGGAACTGCCGGCTACACCAGAACCACTTAACCGACACTCCAGAATCACCTGCCCGGCATGCCAGAACCACCTCTCAGACGTGCCAGAAGCATGTGCCGGACATTCCGGAACGACCTACGGGACAGACCGGAACCACCTGCCTGACATGCCGGAACCACCTGCCGAGCACGCCAGAGCCACCTGCTCCCCTTGCCAGAACCACCTGCCAGACAGGCCAAAATCAACAGCTGTCTGTGCGAGAACCACCTGGGGGACAGTCCGGAATCACCTGCCAGCCATGGCGGAACCACCTCTCAGACGTACCAGAACCACGTGCCGGACAATCTGGAAACACGTACTGGACAGACTGGAACCACCTGCCGGCCACGCCTGAACCACCTGCCGAGCACGACGGAACCACCTGCCGGACACGCCAAAATCACCTGCGGGCTACTCCACAACCACTCGGAGGACTCTCTGGGATGACCTGCCGGGCATGCTGGAACCACCTCTCAGACGCGCCAGAACCATGTGGCAGAGAGTCCGGAATCACCTGTTGGGCATGTGGAACCACCTCTGAGACGTACCAGAACCACCTGCCGGACACGCCAAAATCACCTGCCGGCTACGCCAGAACCACTTGGCGGACACTCCGGAATCACCTGCCGGGCATGCCAGCACAACCTCTCAGAAGTGCCAGAAGCACGTGCCGGACAGGCCGGAACCATCTCCCGGACAGACTGGAACCACAGGAAACACTCGCCGGAACCACCTGCTTGACTCACCGGTCCCACCTGCAGGACACACCAAAATCACCTGCCCGCTACACCAGAACCACTTGGGGCACAAGCCGGAATCACGTGAAGGGCATGCCGGCACAACCTCACAGACGTGCCAGAACCTCCTGCCGGACACCTCAGAACCACCTGCCAGACAGACTGCAACCACCTGCCGGACACGCGGGAACCACCGGCTCGACCCGCCGGAACCACTGCCACACATGCAAAATCACCTGCCGGCTACACCAGAACCACTTGGCAAACACTCCGGAATCACCTGCCGGGCATGCCAGAACCACGTGCCAATGACACCAGAAGCACCTGCCAAGCATGCCGGAACCACCTGCTCGACTCGCCAGAACCACCTGCCAGTCATGCAAAAATCACCTGCCGGCTTCGCCACAACCAGTTGGTGAACACTTCCCCATCACCTGCCGGGCTTGCTGGAACCACCTGCCGGTCATGTCAAAATCACCTGCCAACTACGCCAGAACCACTTGTCGACACTGCGGAAACACCTGTCGGGCCGGCCAGAACTACATCTCAGACGTGCCAGAACCTTGTGCGTGTGATGCCGGAACCACACCCCGAACAGACGGAGACCACCTGCCAGACGCGCCTGAACCACCTGCCGAGCACGCCGGAGCCACCTGTTCGACTCACCGGAAGCACCTGCCAGACAGGCCAAAATCAACAGCTGGCTATGCGAGAACCATCTGGCGGACAGTCCGGAATCACCTGCCGGGCATGCAGGAACCACCTCTCAGATGTAACGGAACCACGAGCCGGACACGCTGGAACCACGTCCTGGACAGACTGGAACCACCTGCCGAGCACTCCGGAACCACCTGCTCGACTCGCACGACCCACGTGCTGGACACGCCAAAATGAACTTTCGGCTACACCAGAACCACTTACCCGACACTCCAGAATCACCTGCCTGGCATGCCAGAACCACCTCTCACACGTTCCAGAAGCACGTGCCGGACATGCCGGAACGACCGATCGGACAGAACGGAACCACCTGCCAGACACGCCGGAACCACCTGCTGAACACGCCACAGCCACCTGCTCGACTCGCCGGATCCACCGGCCGGACAGGCCAATATCAACTGCTGGCTATGCCAGAACCACCTGGGGGACAGTCCGGAATCATCTGCCAGACATGGCGAAACCACCTCTCAGACGTACAAGAACCACGTGCCGGACAAGCTGGAAACACTTACTGGACAGACTGGAACCACCTGCCGGCCACGCCTGAACCACATGCCGAGCACGATGGAACCACCTGCCGGACACGCCAAAATCACCTGCGGGGTACACCAGAACCACTTGGAGAACTCTCCGGGATGACCTGAGGGGAATGCTGGAACCACCTCTCAGACGTACCAGAAGCACGTGGCGGACACCCCAGCACCACCTGCCGGACAGACCGCAACCACCTGCCGGACACGCCGGAACCACCGGCTCGACCCGCCGGAACCACCGCCGGACATGCAAAATCACCTGCCGGCTACGCCAGAACCACTTGGCGAACACTCCGGAATCACCTGCCGGGCATGCCGGAACCACCTCTCAGACATGCCAGAACCACGTGCCAATGACCCTGGAAGCACCTGCCGAGCACGCCGGAACCACCTGCTCGACTCGCCAGAACCACCTGCCGGACACACCAAAATCACCTGCCGGCTACGCCACAACCACTCGGCAGACACTCCGGTATCAGCTGCCGGGCATGCCGGAACCACCTCTCAGAGGTTCCGGAACCACATGCCGGAGAGACTGGAAGCAACTGCCGAACTCGCCGGAAAAACCTGCTGGACATGCCGGAACCACCTGCCTGACAGTCCAAAATCATATGCCGGCTATGCCAAAACCACTTGGTGGACACTCCAGAATCACCTGGAGGGCATGCCGGAACCACGTCATGGACAGACTGCAAACACCTGCCGGACACGCCAGAACCACCTTCTCGACTCGCCAGAACCACCTGCCGAACACGCCAAAATCACCTGCCGGCTACGCCACAACCACTTGGTGAACACTTCGGAATCACCTGCCGCGCTTGCCGGAACCACCTGCCGGTCACGCCAAAATCACCTGCCGGCTACGCCAGAACCACTCGGCAGAGACTCTGGAGCCACCTCCAGGACAGACCGGAATCGCCTGCCGGACACGCCGGGACCACATGCTTGAATCGCCAGAACCACCTGCCGGACACGCCAAAATCACCAGCCGGCTACTCCACAACCACTTGTCGGACACTCCAGAATCACCTGCCGGGCATGTGGGAACCACCTCTCAGAGGTGCCACAACAACATGCTGGAGACTGCGGAAGCACCTGCTGAGAATGCCGGAAGTTCCTGATCCACTCCACAGAACCACCTGCCAGTCACGCCAATATCACCTGCCAGCTACGCCAGAACCGCTTGGCGGACACTCCGGAAACACCTGTCGGGCCTGCCAGAACCACATCTCAGACGTGCCAGAACCATGTGCCCGAGATGCCGGAACCGCACCCCGAACAGACTGAAACCACCTGCCAGACCCGCCTGAACCACCTGCCGAGCACACTGGAACCACCTGCTCGACTCGCCGGAACCACCTACCTGACACGCAAAAACCACCGGCCGGGTATGCCAGAACCACTTGGTGGTCACTCCGGAATCATCTGCCAGACATGCCAGAAGCAGCTCTCACACACACCAGAACAACCTGCCGGAGACGCCAGAAGCACCTGCTGAGCATGCCTGAGCCACCTGCTCGAATCGCAAGAAACACCTGCCAGACACGCCAAAATCACTTGCCTGCTACTCCAGAAGCACTTGGCAGACAAGCCGGAATCACGTGAAGGGCATGCCGTCACAATCTCTCAGGCGTGCCAGAACCTCGTGCCGGACACCCCAGAACACCCTGCCGGACAGACCGGAACCACCTGCCGGACACGCCGGAACCACCTGCTCGACTCGCCAGAACCACCTGCCGGACACGCCAAAATCACCTGCCGGCTACGCCAGAACCACTCGGCAGAGACTCCAGAACCACCTCCAGGACAGACCGGAATCACCTGCCGGACACGCCGGAACCACCTGCTCGACTCGCCAGAACCACCTGCCGGACACGCCAAAATCACCAGCCGGCTACTCCACAACCACTTGTCGGACACTCCAGAGTCACCTGCCGGGCATGATGGAACCACCTCTCAGAGGTGCCACAACAACATGCTGGAGACTGCGGAAGCACCTGCTGAGAAGGCCGGAAGTTCCTGATCCACTCCACAGAACCACCTGCTGGACACGCCAAAATCACCTGCCGGCTACGCCACAACCAGTTGGTGAACACTTCGGAATCAACTGCCGGGCTTGCTGGAAGCACCTGCCGGTCACGCCAATATCACCTGCCAGCTACGCCAGAACCGCTTGGCGGACACTCCGGAAACACCTGTCGGGCCTGCCAGAACCACATCTCAGACGTGCCAGAACCATGTGCCCGAGATGCCGGAACCACACCCCGAACAGACTGAAACCACCTGCCAGACCCGCCTGAACCACCTGCCGATCACACTGGAACCACCTGCTCGACTCGCCGGAACCACCTACCTGACACGCAAAAACCACCAGCCGGGTATGCCAGAACCACTTGGTGGTCACTCCGGAATCATCTGCCGGACATGCCAGAACCAGCTCTCAGACACACCAGAACAATCTGCCGGAGACGCCAGAAGCACCTGCTGAGCATGCCTGAGCCACCTGCTCGACTCGCAAGAAACACCTGCCACACACGCCAAAATCACCTGCCTGCTACACCAGAAGCACTTGGCAGACAAGCCGGAATCACGTGAAGGGCATGCCGTCACAATCTCTCAGACGTGCCAGAACCTCGTGCCGGACACCCCAGAACACCCTGCCGGACAGACCGGAACCACCTGCCGGACACACCGGAACCACCGGCGCGACTCGCCGGAATCACCCCCGGACATGCAAAATCACCTGCCGGCTACGCCAGAAACACTTGGCGAACACACCGGAATCACCTGCCGGGCATGTCGGAAGCACCTCTCAGACATGTCAGAACCACGTGCCAAGGACACCGGAAGCACCTGCCGAGCACGCAGGAACCACCTGCTCGACTCGCCAGAACCACCTGCCGCACACGCCAAAATCACCTGCCAGGTATGCCAGAACCACTTTGTGGACACTCTGAAATCATCTGCCGGACATGCCAGAACCAGCTCTCAGACACACCAGAACCACATGCCGGACACGCCGGAAGCACCTGCTGAGCATGCCTGAGCCACCTGCTCGACTCGCAAGAAACACCTGCCGGACACGCCAAAATCACCTGCCGAGTACGCCAGAACCACTTGGCGGACACTCCGGAATCACAGGTCGGGCATGCCGGAACCACCTCTCACACTTGCCAGAACCATGTTCCGGACACGCCGGTACCACCTGCCTAGTATGCCGGAACCACCTGATCCACTCCCGAGGACCACCTGCTGGACATTCCAAAATCACCTGCTGGCTACGCCAGAACCACTCGGAAGACACTCCGGAATAACCTGCCGGGCATGCCGGAACCACCTCTTAGACATGCCAGAAGGACGTGTCGGACACGCCGGAAACACCTACCGGACAGACCGGAACCACCTGCCAGACATCCTGGAACCACTTGCCGAGCACGCCGGAGCCGCCTGCTCGATAGGCCGGAACCACCTGCCAGACAGGCCTAAATCAACAGCTGGCTATGCTAGAACCACGTGGCGGACAGTGCAAAATCACCTGCCTGGCATGCAGGAACCACCTCTCAGACGTAACAGAACCACGTTCCGGACACGCTGGAACCACATCCTGGACAGACTGGAACCACCGGCCAAGCTCACCGGAACCATCTGCTCGACTGGCAGGACAATCGTGCCGGACACGCCAAAAGGAACTGCCGGCTACACCAGAACCACTTAACCGACACTCCAGAATCACCTGCCCGGCATGCCAGAACCACCTCTCAGACGTGCCAGAAGCACGTGCCGGACATGCCGGAACGACCTACGGGACAGACCGGAACCACCTGCCTGACATGCCGGAACCACCTGCTGAGCACGCCAGAGCCACCTGCTCCCCTTGCCGGAACCACCTGCCAGACAGGCCAAAATCAACAGCTGGCTGTGCGAGAACCACCTGGGGGACAGTCCGGAATCACCTGCCAGCCATGGCGGAACCACCTCTCAGAAGTGCCAGAACCACGTGCCGGACAATCTGGAAACACGTACTGGACACACTGGAACCACCTGCCGGCCACGCCTGAACCACCTGCCGAGCACGACGGAACCACCTGCCGGACACGCCAAAATCACCTGCGGGCTACTCCACAACCACTCGGAGGACTCTCCGGGATGACCTGCCGGGTATGCTGGAACCACCTCTCAGACTTGCCATTACCATGTGGCAGACAGTCCGGAATCACCTGTTTGGCATGGGGAACCACCTCAGAGACGTACCAGAACCACCTGCCGGACACGCCAAAATCACCTGCCGGCTACGCCAGAACCACTTGGCGGACACTCCGGAATCACCTTCCGGGCATGCAAGCACAACCTCTCAGAAGTGCCAGAAGCACGTGCCGGACAAGCCGGAACCATCTCCCGGACAGACTGGAACCACAGGAAACACTCGCCGGAACCACCTGCTTGACTCACCGGTCCCACCTGCAGGACACACCAAAATCACCTGCCCGCTACACCAGAACCACTTGGGGCAGAAGCCGGAATCACGTGAAGGGCATGCCGGCACAACCTCACAGACGTGCCAGAACCTCCTGCCGGACACCTCAGAACCACCTGTCAGACAGACTGCAACCACCTGCCAGACACGCGGGAACCACCGGCTCGACCCGCCGGAACCACTGCCAGACATGCAAAATTACCTGCCGGCTACACCAGAACCACTTGGCAAACACTCCGGAATCACCTGCCGGGCATGCCCGAACCACCTCTCAGACATGCCATAACCACGTGCCAATGACACCAGAAGCACCTGCCGAGCATGCCGGAACCACCTGCTCGACTCGCCAGAACCACCTGCCAGTCATGCAAAAATCACCTGCCGGCTTCGCCACAACCAGTTGGTGAACACTTCCCCATCACCTGCCGGGCTTGCTGGAACCACCTGCCGGTCATGTCAAAATCACCTGCCAACTACGCCAGAACCACTTGTCGACACTGCGGAAACACCTGTCGGGCCGGCCAGAACTACATCTCAGACGTGCCAGAACCTTGTGCGTGTGATGCCGGAACCACACCACAAACAGACGGAGACCACCTGCCAGACCCGCCTGAACCACCTGCCGAGCACGCCGGAGCCACCTGTTCGACTCACCGGAAGCACCTGCCAGAGAGGCCAAAATCAACAGCTGGCTATGCGAGAACCATCTGGCGGACAGTCCGGAATCACCTGCCGGGCATGCAGGAACCACCTCTCAGATGTAACGGAACCACGAGCCGGACACGCTGGAACCATGTCCTGGACAGACTGGAACCACCTGCCGAGCACTCCGGAACCACCTGCTCGACTCGCACGACCCACGTGCTGGACATGCCAAAATGAACTTTCGGCTACACCAGAACCACTTACCCGACACTCCAGAATCACCTGCCTGGCATGCCAGAACCACCTCTCACACGTTCCAGAAGCACGTGCCGGACATGCCGGAACGACCTATAGGACAGAACGGAACCACCTGCCAGACACGCCGGAACCACCTGCTGAACACGCCACAGCCACCTGCTCCACTCGCCGGATCCACCGTCCGGACAGGCCAATATCAACTGCTGGCTATGCCAGAACCACCTGGGGGACAGTCCGGAATCACCTGCCAGCCATGGCGGAACCACCTCTCAGACGTACAAGAACCACGTGCCGGACAAGCTGGAAACACTTACTGGACAGACTGGAACCACCTGCCGGACACGCCAAAATCACCTGCAGGGTACACCAGAACCACTTGGAGAACTCTCCGGGATGACCTGCCGGGCATGCTGGAACCACCTCTCAGACGTACCAGAAGCACGTGGCGGACACCCCAGCACCACCTGCCGGACAGTCCGCAACCACCTGCCGGACACGCCGGAACCACCTGCTCGACTCGCCAGAACCACCTGCCGCACACGCCAAAATCACCTGCCAGGTATGCCAGAACCACTTTGTGGACACTCCGAAATCATCTGCCGGACATGCCAGAACCAGCTCTCAGACACACCAGAACCACATGCCGGACACGCCGGAAGCACCTGCTGAGCATGCCTGAGCCACCTGCTCGACTCGCAAGAAACACCTGCCGGACACGCCAAAATCACCTGCCGAGTACGCCAGAACCACTTGGCGGACACTCCGGAATCACAGGTCGGGCATGCCGGAACCACCTCTCAGACTTGCCAGAACCATGGTCCGGACACGCCGGTACCACCTGCCGAGTATGCCGGAACCACCTGATCCACTCCCGAGGACCACCTGCTGGAAACGCCAAAATCACCTGCTGGCTATGCCAGAACCACTCGGCAGACACTCCGGAATAACCTGCCGGGCATGCCGGAACCACCTCTTAGACATGCCAGAAGGACGTGTCGGACACGCTGGAAACACCTACCGGACAGACCGGAACCACCTGCCAGACATCCCGGAACCACCTGCCGAGCACACCGGAGCCGCCTGCTCGATAGGCCGGAACCACCTGCCAGACAGGCCAAAATCAACAGCTGGCTATGCTAGAACCACCTGGCGGACAGTCCAAAATCACCTGCCTGGCATGCAGGAACCACCTCTCAGACGTAACAGAACCACGTTCCGGACACGCTGGAACCACATCCTGGACAGACTTGAACCACCTGCCTGACACGCCGGAACCACCTGCTCGACTGGCAGGACAATCGTGCCGGACACGCCAAAAGGAACTGCCGGCTACACCAGAACCACTTAACCGACACTCCAGAATCACCTGCCTGGCATGCCAGAACCACCTCTGAGACGTGCCAGAAGCACGTTCCGGACATGCCGGAACGACCTACGGGACAGACCGGAACCACCTGCCTGACATGCCGGAACCACCTGCCGAGCACACCAGAGCCACCTGCTCCCCTTGCCGGAACCACCTGCCAGAGAGGCCAAAATCAACAGCTGGCTGTGCGAGAACCACCTGGGGGACAGTCCGGAATCACCTGCCAGCCATGGCGGAACCACCTCTCAGACGTACCAGAACCACGTGCCGGACAATCTGGAAACACGTACTGGACAGACTGGAACCACCTGCCGGCCACGCCTGAACCACCTGCCGAGCACGACGGAGCCACCTGCCGGACACGCCAAAATCACCTGCGGGCTACTCCACAACCACTTGGAGGACTCTCCGGGATGACCTGCCGGGCATGCTGGAACCACCTCTCAGACGTGCCAGAACCATGTGGCGGACAGTCCGGAATCACCTATTGGGCATGCGCAACCACCTCTGAGACGTACCAGAACCACATGCCGTGCAGGCTGGAACCACCTACCGGACAGACCGGAATCAACTTTCGGGCATGCCGGAACCACCTGTCAGATGTGCCAGAAACACGTGCCAGAGACGCCGGAAGCACCTGCCAAGCACGTTGGAACCACCTGCTCAACTCGCCTGAACCACCTGCCGGACATGCCAAAATCACCTGCCGACTATGCCAGAACCACTTGGCGAACACTCCGGAATCACTTGCCGGGCATGCAGGTACCACCTCTCAGACATGCCAGAACCCCGTGCCAATGACCCCGGAAGCACCAGCCGAGCACGCCAGAACCACCTGCTCGACTCGCCAAAACCACCTGCCGGACACGCAAAAATCACCTGCCGGCTACGCCACAACCAGTTGGTGAACACTTTGGAATCACCTGCCAGGCTTGCTGGGACCACCTGCCAGTCATGCCAAAATGACCTGCCAAGTACGCCAGAACCGCTTGGCGGACACTGCGGAAACACCTGTCGGGCTGGCTGGAACCACATCTCAGACGTGCCAGAAATGTGTTCATGAGATGCTGGAACCACACCCCGAACAGACGGATACCACCTGCCAGAACCGCCTGAACCACCTGCTGAGCACGCCGGAACCACCTGCTCGACTCACCGGTACCACCTCCCTGACACGCCAAAATCACCTGCTGGGTATGCCAGAACCACTTGGCGGAAACTCCAGAATCATCTTCCGGACATGCCGGAACCAGCTCTCAGACACACCAGAACCAAGTGCCGGAGACGCCGGAAGCACCTGCCGAGCATCCCGGAGCCACCTGCTCGACTCGCCAGAAACACCTGCCGGACACGCCAAAATCACCTGCCGGGTACGCCAGAACCACCTGGCGGACACTCCGGAATCACCTGTCGCGCATGACGGAACCACCTCTCAGACGTGCCGGAAGCACGTGCCAGACACGCCGGAAACACCTACCGGACAGACCGGAACCACCTGCCAAGAACGCCGGAGCCACCTGTTCGACTCGCTGGAACCACCTGCCGGACAGGCCAATATCAACTGCTGGCTATGCCAGAACCACCTGGGGGACAGTCCGGGATCACCTGCCAGCCATGGCGGAACCACCTCTCAGACGTACCAGAACCACCTGCCGGAGAAGCTGGAAACACGTCCTGGACAGACTGGAACCACGTGACGGCCATGCCTGAACCACCTGCCGAGCACGGCGGAACCACCTGCCGGACACGCCAAAATCACCTGCGGGCTACGCCAGAACCACTTGGACGACTCTCCGAAATGAGCTGCCGGGCATGTTGGAACCACCTCTCAGACGTGCCAGAAGCACGTGGCGGACAGTCCGGAATCACCTGTTGGGCATACGCAAGCACCTCTGAGACGTACCAGAACCACGTGCCATGCACGCCGGAACCACCTACCGGACAGACCGGAATCAACTTTTGGGCATGCCGGAACCACCAGTCAGATGTGCCAGAAACACGTGCCGGAGACGCCGGAAGCACCTGCCGAGCACGTCGCAACCACCTGCTCAACTCGCCTGAACCACCTGCCGGACACGCCAAAATCACCTGCCCGCTACACCAGCACCACTTCGGGGACAAGCCGGAATCACGTGAGGGGCATGCCGGCACAGCCTCTCAGACTGAACCTCGTGCCGGACACCACAGAACCACCTGCCGGACAGACCGCAACCACCTGCCGGACACGCCGGAACCACCGGCTCGACCCGCCGGAACGACCGCCGGACATGCAAAATCACCTGCCGGCTACGCCGGAAACACTTGTCGAACACTCCGGAATCACCTGAAGGGCATGCCGGAACCACCTCTCAGATATGCCAGAACCACGTGCCAATGACACCGGAAGCACCTGCCGAGCACGCCGGAACCACCTGCTCGACTCGCCAGAACCACCTGCCGGACACGCAAAAATCACCTGCCGGCTATGCCACAACCAGTTGGGGAAAACTTCGGAATCACCTGCCGGGCTTGCTGGAACCACCTGCCAGTCATGCCAAAATCACCTGCCAACTACGCCAGTACCACTTGGCGGACACTGTGGAAACACCTGTCGGGCCGGCCGGAACCACATCTCAGACGTGCCAGAACCATGTGCATGAGATGCTGGAACCACACCCCGAACAGACGGAAAACACCTGCCAGTCCCGTCTGAACAACCTGCCGAGCACGCCGGAGCCACCTGCTCGACTCGCCGGAACCACCTACCTGACGTGCCCAAATCACCAGCCGGGTAAGCCAGAACCACTTGGCGGACACTCCAGTATCATCTGCCGGACATGCCGGAACCAGCTCTCAGACACACCAGAACCACGTGCCGGAGACGCCCGAAGCACCTGCCGAGCATGCCGGAGCCACTTGCTCGACTCGCCAGAAACGCCTGCCGGACACGCCAAAATCAACTGCCGGGTACGCCAGAACCACCTGGCGGACACTCCGAAATCACCTGTCGCGCATGCCGGAACCACCTCTCAGACGTGCCGGAAGCACGTGCCGGACACGCCGGAATCACCTACCGGACAGACCGGAACCACCTGCCGAGCACGCCGGAGCCACCTGTTCGACTCGCTGGAAACACCTGCCGGACAGGCCAATATCAACTGCTGGCTATGCCAGAACCACCTGGGGGACGGTCCAGAATCGCCTGCCAGCCATGGCGGAACCACGTCTCAGACGTAACAGAACCACCTGCCGGAGAAGCTGGAAACACGTCCTGGACAGTCTGGAACCACCTGCCGGCCAAGCCTGAACCACCTGCCAAGCACAACGGAACAACCTGCCAGACACGCCAAAATCACCTGCGTGTTATGCCAGAAACACTTGGAGGACTCTCTGGGATGACCTGACGGGCATGCCGGAACCACCTCTCAGACGTGCCAGAACCATGTGGCGGACAGTCCGGAATCACCTGTTGGGCATGCGCAACCACCTTGAGACGTACCAGAACCACATGCCGTGCAGGCTGGAACCACCTACCGGACAGACCGCAATCACCTTTCGGGCATGCCGGAACCACCTGTCAGATGTGCCAGAAACACGTGCCGGAGATGCCAGAAGCACATGCCAAGCACGTTGGAACCACCTGCTCAACTCGCCTGAACCACCTGCCGGACATGCCAAAATCACCTGCCGACTATGCCAGAACCACTTGGCGAACACTCCGGAATCACTTGCCGGGCATGCAGGTACCACCTGTCAGAAATGCCAGAACCCCGTGCCAATGACCCCGGAAGCACCAGCCGAGCACGCCGGAACCACCTGCTCGACTCGCCAGAACCACCTGCCGATCACGCAAAAATCACCTGCCGGCTACGCCACAACCAGTTGGTGAACACTTTGGAATCACCTGCCAGGCTTGCTGGAACCACCTGCCAGTCATGCCAAAATCACCTGCCAACTACGCCAGAACCGCTTGGCGGACACTGCGGAAACACCTGTCGGGCCGGCTGGAACCACATCTCAGACGTGCCAGAAACGTGTTCATGAGATGCTGGAACCACACCCCGAACAGACGGATACCACCTGCCAGAACAACCTGAACCACCTGCTGAGCACGCCGGAACCACCTGCTCGACTCACTGGTACCACCTCCCTGACACGCCAAAATCACCTGCTGGGTATGCCAGAACCACTTGGCGGACACTCTGGTATCATCTGCCGGACATGCCGGAACCAGCTCTCAGACACACCAGAACCAAGTGCCGGAGACGCCGGAAGCACCTGCCGAGCATGCCGGAGCCACCTGCTCGACTCGCCAGAAACACCTGCCGGACACGCCAAAATCACCTGCCGGGTATGCCAGAACCACCTGGCGGACACTACGGAATCACCTGCCGCGCATGCCGGAACCACCTCTCAGACGTGCCGGAAGCACGTGCCAGACACGTCGGAAACACCTACCGGACAGACCGGAACCACCTGCCAAGAACGCCGGAGCCACCTGTTCAACTCGCTGGAACCACCTGCCGGACAGGCCAATATCAACTGCTGGCTATGCCAGAACCACCTGGGGGACAGTCCGGGATCACCTGCCAGCCATGGCGGAACCACCTCTCAGACGCACCAGAACCGCCAGCCGGAGAAGCTGGAAACACGTTCTGGACAGACTGGAACCACGTGACGGCCATGCCTGAACCACATGCCCAGCACGGCGGAACCACCTGCCGGATACGCCAAAATCACCTGCGGGCTACGCCAGAACCACTTGGACGACTCTCCGAAATGACATGCCGGGCATGTTGGAACTGCCTCTCAGACGTGCCAGAAGCACGTGGCGGACAGTCCGGAATCACCTGTTGGGCATACGCAACCACCTCTGAGACGTACCAGAACCACGTGCCGTGCACGCCGGAACCACCTACCGGACAGACCGGAATCAACTTTTGGGCATGCCGGAACCACCAGTCAGATGTGCCAGAAACACGTGCCGGAGACGCCGGAAGCACCTGCCGAGCACGTCGCAACCACCTGCTCAACTCGCCTGAACCACCTGCCGGACACGCCAAAATCACCTGCCCGCTACACCAGCACCACTTCGGGGACAAGCCGGAATCACGTGAGGGGCATGCCGGCACAGCCTCTCAGACTGAACCTCGTGCCGGACACCACAGACCCACCTGCCGGACAGACCGGAACCACCTGCCTGACACGCCGGAACCACCGGCTCGACCCGCCAGAACGACCGCTGGACATGCAAAATCACCTGCCGGCTACGCCGGAAACACTTGGCGAACACTCCGGAATCACCTGCCGGGCATGCCGGAACCACCTCTCAGATATGCCAGAACCACTTGCCAATGACCCCGGAAGCACCTGCCCAGCACGCCGGAACCACCTGCTCGACTCGCCAGAACCACCTGCCGAACACGCAAAAATCACCTGCCGGCTACGCCACAACCAGTTGGGGAACACTTCGGAATCACCTGCCGGGCTTGCTGGAACCACCTGCCGGTCATGCCAAAATCACCTGCCAGCTACGCCAGTACCACTTGGCGGACACTGTGGAAACACCTGTCGGGCCGGCCGGAACCACATCTCAGACGTGCCAGAAGCATGAGCATGAGATGCTGGAACCACACCCCGAACAGACGGAAAACACCTGCCAGACCCGTCTGAACAACCTGCCGAGCACGCCGGAGCCACCTGCTCGACTCGCCGGAACCACCTACCTGACATGCCCACATCACCAGCCGAGTATGCCAGAGCCACTTGGCGGACACTCCAGAATCATCTGCCGGACATGCCGGAACCAGCTCTCAGACACACCAGAACCACGTGCCGCAGACGCCGGAAGCACCTGCCGAGCATGCCGGAGCCACCTGCTCGACTCGCCAGAAACACCTGCCGGACACGCCAAAATCACCTGCCGGGTACGCCAGAAGCACCTGGCGGACACTCCGAAATCACCTGTCGCGCATGCCGGAACCACCTCTCAGACGTGCCGGAAGCACGTGCCGGACACGCCGGAATCACCTACCGGACAGACCGGAACCACCTGCCGAGCACGCCGGAGCCACCTGTTCGACTCGCTGGAACCACCTGCCGGACAGGCCAATATCAACTGCTGGCTATGCCAGAACCACCTGGGGGACGGTCCGGAATCACCTGCCAGCCATGGCGGAACCACCTCTCAGACGTACCAGAACCACCTGCCGGAGAAGCTGGAAACACGTCCTGGACAGTCTGGAACCACCTGCCGGCCAAGCCTGAACCACCTGCCAAGCACAACGGAACAACCTGCCAGACACGCCAAAATCACCTGCGTGTTATGCCAGAACCACTTGGAGGACTCTCTGGGATGACCTGCCTGGCATGCCGGAACCACCTCTCAGACCTGCCAGAACCATGTGGCGGACAGTCCGGCATCACCTGTTGGGCATGCGCAACCACCTTGAGACGTACCAGAACCACATGCCGTGCAGGCTGGAACCACCTACCGGACAGACCGGAATCACCTTTCGGGCATGCCGGAACCACCTGTCAGATGTGCCAGAAACACGTGCCGGAGACGCCGGAAGCACCTGCCAAGCACGTTGGAACCACCTGCTCAACTCGCCTGAACCACCTGCCGGACATTGCGAAATCACCTGCCGACTATGCCAGAACCACTTGGCGAACACTCCGGAATCACCTGCCGGGCATGCAGGAACCACCTCTCAGACATGCCAGAACCCCGTGCCAATGACCCCGGAAGCACCAGCCGAGCACGCCGGAACCACCTGCTCGACTCGCCAGAACCACCTGCCGATCACGCAAAAATCACCTGCAGGCTACGCCACAACCAGTTGGTGAACACTTTGGAATCACCTGCCAGGCTTGCTGGAATCACCTGCCAGTCATGCCAAAATCACCTGCCAACTACGCCAGAACCGCTTGGCGGACACTGCGGAAACACCTGTCGGGCCGGCTGGAACCACATCTCAGACGTGCCAGAAACGCGTTCATGAGATGCTGGAACCACACCCCGAACAGACGGATACCACCTGCCAGAACCGCCTGAACCACCTGCTGAGCACGCCGGAACCACCTGCTCGACTCACAGGTACCACCTCCCTGACACGCCAAAATCACCTGGTGGGTATGCCAGTACCACTTGGCGGACACTCCGGAATCATCTGCCGGACATGCCGGAACCAGCTCTCAGACACACCAGAACCAAGTGCCGGAGACGCCGGAAGCACCTGCCGAGCATGCCGGAGGCACCTGCTCGACTCGCCAGGAACACCTGCCGGACACGCCAAAATCACCTGCCGGGTACGCCAGAACCACCTGGCGGACACTCCGAAATCACCTGTCGCGCATGCCGGAACCACCTCTCAGACGTGCCGGAAGCACGTGCCGGACACGCCGGAATCACCTACCGGACAGACCGGAACCACCTGCCGAGCACGCCGGAGCCACCTGTTCGACTCGCTGGAACCACCTGCCGGACAGGCCAATATCAACTGCTGGCTATGCCAGAACCACCTTTGGGACAGTCCGGGATCACCTGCCAGCCATGGCGGAACCACCTCTCAGACGTACAAGAACCACCTGCTGGAGAAGCTGGAAACACGTCCTGGACAGACTGGAACCACGTGACGGCCATGCCTGAACCACCTGCCGAGCACGGCGGAACCACCTGCCGGACACGCCAAAATCACCTGCGGGCTACGCCAGAACCACTTGGACGACTCTCCGAAATGAGCTGCCGGGCATGTTGGAACCACCTCTCAGACGTGCCAGAAGCACGTGGCGGACAGTCCGGAATCACCTGTTGGGCATACGCAAGCACCTCTGAGACGTACCAGAACCACGTGCCGTGCACGCCGGAACCACCTACCGGACAGACCGGAATCAACTTTTGGGCATGCCGGAACCACCAGTCAGATGTGCCAGAAACACGTGCCGGAGACGCCGGAAGCACCTGCCGAGCACGTCACAACCACCTGCTCAACTCGCCTGAACCACCTGCCGGACACGCCAAAATCACCTGCCCGCTACACCAGCACCACTTCGGGGACAAGCCGGAATCACGTGAGGGGCATGCCACACAGCCTCTCAGACTGAACCTCGTGCCGGACACCACAGAACCACCTGCCGGACAGACCGGAACCACCTGCCGGACACGCCGGAACCACCGGCTCGACCCGCCGGAATGACCGCTGGACATGCAAAATCGCCTGCCGGCTACGCCGGAAACACTTGGCGAACACTCCGGAATCACCGGCCGGGCATGCCGGAACCACCTCTCAGATATGCCAGAACCACGTGCCAATGACCCCGGAAGCACCTGCCGAGCACGCCGGAACCACCTGCTCGACTCGCCAGAACCACCTGCCGGACACGCAAAAATCACCTGCCGGCTACGCCACAATCAGTTGGGGAAAACTTCGGAATCACCTGCCGGGCTTGCTGGAACCACCTGCCAGTCAAGCCAAAATCAACTGCCAACTACGCCAGTACCACTTGGCGGACACTGTGGAAACACCTGTCGGGCCGGCCGGAACCACATCTCAGACGTGCCAGAACCATGTGCATGAGATGCTGGAACCACACCCCGAACAGACGGAAAACACCTGCCAGACCCGTCTGAACAACCTGCCGAGCACGCCGGAGCCACCTGCTCGACTCGCCGGAACCACATACCTGACGTGCCCAAATCACCAGCCGGGTAAGCCAGAACCACTTGGCGGACACTCCGGAATCATCTGCCGGACATGCCGGAACCAGCTCTCAGACACACCAGAACCACGAGCCGGAGACGCCGGAAGCACCTGCCGAGCATGCCGGAGCCACTTGCTCGACTCGCCAGAAACGCCTGCCGGACACGCCAAAATCAACTGCCGGGTACGCCAGAACCACCTGGCCGACACTCCGAAATCACCTGTCGCGCATGCCGGAACCAACTCTCAGACGTGCCGGAAGCACGTGCCGGACACGCCGGAATCACCTACCGGACAGACCGGAACCACCTGCCGAGCACGCCGGAGACACCTGTTCGACTCGCTGGAAACACCTGCCGGACAGGCCAATATCAACTGCTGGCTATGCCAGAACCACCTGGGGGACAGTCCGGGATCACCTGCCATCCATGGCGGAACCACCTCTCAGACGTACCAGAACCCTCTGCCAGAGAAGCTGGAAACACGTCCTGGACAGACTGGAACCACGTGACGGCCATGCCTGAACCACCTGCCGAGCACGGCGGAACCACCTGCCGGATACGCCAAAATCACCTGCGGGCTACGCCAGAACCACTTGGACGACTCTCCGAAATGACCTGCCGGGCATGTTGGAACCGCCTCTCAGACGTGCCAGAAGCACGTGGCGGACAGTCCGGAATCACCTGTTGGGCATACGCAACCACCTCTGAGACGTACCAGAACCACGTGCCGTGCACGCCGGAACCACCTACCGGACAGACCGGAATCAACTTTTGGGCATGCCGGAACCACCAGTCAGATGTGCCAGAAACACGTGCCGGAGACGCCGGAAGCACCTGCCGAGCACGTCGCAACCACCTGCTCAACTCGCCTGAACCACCTGCCGGACACGCCAAAATCACCTGCCTGCTACACCAGCACCACTTCGGGGACAAGCCGGAATCACGTGAGGGGCATGCCGGCACAGCCTCTCAGACTGAACCTCGTGCCGGACACCACAGAACCACCTGCCAGACAGACCGGAACCACCTGCCGGACACGCAGGAACCACTGGCTCGACCCGCCGGAACGACCGCTGGACATGCAAAATCACCTGCCGGCTACGCCGGAAACACTTGGCGAACACTCCGGAATCACCTGCCGGGCATGCCGGAACCACCTCTCAGATATGCCAGAACCACGTGCCAATGACCCCTGAAGCACCTGCCGAGCACGCCGGAACCACCTGCTCGACTCGCCAGAACCACCAGCCGGACATGCAAAAATCACCTGCCGGCTACGCCACAACCAGTTGGGGAACACTTCGGAATCACCTGCCGGGCTTGCTGGAACCACCTGCCGGTCATGCCAAAATCACCTGCCAACTACGCCAGTACCACTTGGCGGACACTGTGGAAACACCTGTCGGGCCGGCCGGAACCACATCTCAGACGTGCCAGAACCATGTGCATGAGATGCTGGAACCACATCCCGAACAGACGGAAAACACCTGCCAGACCCGTCTGAACAACCTGCCGAGCACGCCGGAGCCACCTGCTCGACTCGCCGGAACCACCTACCTGACATGCCCAAATCATCAGCAGGGTATGCCAGAGCCACTTGGCGGACACTCCAGAATCATCTGCCGGACATGCCGGAACCAGCTCTCAGACACACCAGAACCACGTGCCGCAGACGCCGGAAGCACCTGCCGAGCATCCCGGAGCCACCTGATCGACTCGCCAGAAACACCTGCCGTACACGCCAAAATCACCTGCCGGCTACGCCAGAACCACCTGGCGGACACTCCGAAATCACCTGTCGCGCATGCCGGAACCACCTCTCAGACGTGCCGGAAGCACGTGCCGGACACGCCGGAATCACCTACCGGACAGACCGGAACCACCTGCAGAGCACGCCGGAGCCACCTGTTCGACTCGATGGAACCACCTGCCGGACAGGCCAATATCAACTGCTGGCTATGCCAGAACCACCTGGGGGACGGTCCGGAATCACCTGCCAGCCATGGCGGAACCACCTCTCAGACGTACCAGAACCACCTGCCGGAGAAGCTGGAAACACGTCCTGGACAGTCTGGAACCACCTGCCGGCCAAGCCTGAACCACCTGCCAAGCACAACGGAACAACCTGCCAGACACGCCAAAATCACCTGCGTGTTATGCCAGAACCACTTGGAGGACTCTCTGGGATGACCTGCCTGGCATGCCGGAACCACCTCTCAGACGTGCCAGAACCATGTGGCGGACAGTCCGGCATCACCTGTTGGGCATGCGCAACCACCTCTGAGACGTACCAGAACCACATGCCGTGCAGGCTGGAACCACCTACCGGACAGACCGGAATCACCTTTCGGGCATGCCGGAACCACCTGTCAGATGTGCCAGAAACACGTGCCGGAGACGCCGGAAGCACCTGCCAAGCACGTTGGAACCACCTGCTCAACTCGCCTGAACCACCTGCCGGACATGCCGAAATCACCTGCCGACTATGCCAGAACCACTTGGCGAACACTCCGGAATCACCTGCCGGGCATGCAGGAACCACCTCTCAGACATGCCAGAACCCCGTGCCAATGACCCCGGAAGCACCAGGCGAGCACGCCGGAACCACCTGCTCGACTCGCCAGAACCACCTGCCGATCACGCAAAAATCACCTGCCGGCTACGCCACAACCAGTTGGTGAACACTTTGGAATCACCTGCCAGGCTTGCTGGAATCACCTGCCAGTCATGCCAAAATCACCTGCCAACTACGCCAGAACCTCTTGGCGGACACTGCGGAAACACCTGTCGGGCCGGCTGGAACCACATCTCAGACGTGCCAGAAACGCGTTCATGAGATGCTGGAACCACACCCCGAACAGACGGATACCACCTGCCAGAACCGCCTGAACCACCTGCTGAGCACGCCGGAACCACCTGCTCGACTCACAGGTACCACCTCCCTGACACGCCAAAATCACCTGGTGGGTATGCCAGAACCACTTGGCGGACACTCCGGAATCATCTGCCGGACATGCCGGAACCAGCTCTCAGACACACCAGAACCAAGTGCCGGAGACGCCGGAAGCACCTGCCGAGCATGCCGGAGGCACCTGCTCGACTCGCCAGGAACACCTGCCGGACACGCCAAAATCACCTGCCGGGTACGCCAGAACCACCTGGCGGACACTCCGAAATCACCTGTCGCGCATGTCGGAACCACCTCTCAGACGTGCCGGAAGCACGTGCCGGACACGCCGGAATCACCTACCGGACAGACCGGAACCACCTGCCGAGCACGCCGGAGCCACCTGTTCGACTCGCTGGAACCACCTGCCGGACAGGCCAATATCAACTGCTGGCTATGCCAGAACCACCTGGGGGACGGTCCAGAATCACCTGCCAGCCGTGGCGGAACCACCTCTCAGACGTACCAGAACCACCTGCCGGAGAAGCTGGAAACACGTCCTGGAGAGTCTGGAACCACCTGCCGGCCAAGCCTGAACCACCTGCCAAGCACAACGGAACAACCTGCCAGACACGCCAATATCACCTGCCGGGTACGCCAGAACCACCTGGCGGACACTCCGGAATCACCTGCCGCGCATGCCGGAACCACCTCTCAGACGTGCCGGAAGCACGTGCCAGACACGCCGGAAAAACCTACCGGACAGACCGGAACCACCTGCCAAGAACGCCGGAGCCACCTGTTCGACTCGCTGGAACCACCTGCCGGACAGGCCAATATCAACTGCTGGCTATGCCAGAACCACCTTTGGGACAGTCCGGGATCACCTGCCAGCCATGGCGGAACCACCTCTCAGACGTACCAGAACCACCTGCTGGAGAAGCTGGAAACACGTCCTGGACAGACTGGAACCACGTGACGGCCATGCCTGAACCACCTGCCGAGCACGGCGGAACCACCTGCCGGACACGCCAAAATCACCTGCGGGCTACGCCAGAACCACTTGGACGACTCTCCGAAATGACCTTCCGGGCATGTTGGAACCACCTCTCAGACGTGCCAGAAGCACGTGGCGGACAGTCCGGAATCACCTGTTGGGCATACGCAAGCACCTCTGAGACGTACCAGAACCACGTGCCATGCACGCCGGAACCACCTACCGGACAGACCGGAATCAACTTTTGGGCATGCCGGAACCACCAGTCAGATGTGCCAGAAACACGTGCCGGAGACGCCGGAAGCACCTGCCGAGCACGTCGCAACCACCTGCTCAACTCGCCTGAACCACCTGCCGGACACGCCAAAATCACCTGCCCGCTACACCAGCACCACTTCGGGGACAAGCCGGAATCACGTGAGGGGCATGCCACACAGCCTCTCAGACTGAACCTCGTGCCGGACACCACAGAACCACCTGCCGGACAGACCGGAACCACCTGCCGGACACGCCGGAACCACCGGCTCGACCCGCCGGAATGACCGCTGGACATGCAAAATCGCCTGCCGGCTACGCCGGAAACACTTGGCGGACACTCTGGAATCATCTGCCGGACATGCCTGAACCACCTCTCAGACGTGCCGGAAGCACGTGCCGGACACGCTGGAATCACCTACCGGACAGACCGGAACCACCTGCCGAGCACGCCGGAGCCACCTGTTCGACTCGCTGGAACCACCTGCCGGACAGGCCAATATCAACTGCTGGCTATGCCAGAACCATCTGGGGGACGGTCCGGAATCACCTGCCAGCCGTGGCGGAACCACCTCTCAGACGTACCAGAACCACCTGCCGGAGAAGCTGGAAACACGTCCTGGACAGTCTGGAACCACCTGCCGGCCAAGCCTGAACCACCTGCCAAGCACAACGGAACAACCTGCCAGACACGCCAAAATCACCTGCGTGTTATGCCAGAACCACTTGGAGGACTCTCTGGGATGACCTGCCGGGCATGCCGGAACCACCTCTCAGACCTGCCAGAACCATGTGGCGGACAGTCTGGAATCACCTGTTGGGCATGCGCAACCACCTCTGAGACGTACCAGAACCACATGCCGTGCAGGCTGGAACCACCTACCGGACAGACCGGAATCACCTTTCGGGCATGCCGGAACCACCTGTCAGATGTGCCAGAAACACGTGCCGGAGACGCCGGAAGCACCTGCCAAGCACGTTGGAACCACCTGCTCAACTCGCCTGAACCACCTGCCGGACATGCCAAAATCACCTGCCGACTAGGCCAGAACCACTTGGCGAACACTCCGGAATCACTTGCCGGGCATGCAGGAACCACCTCTCAGACATGCCAGAACCTCGTGCCAATGACCCCGGAAGCACCAGCCGAGCACGCCGGAACCACCTGCTCGACTCGCCAGAACCACCTGCCGATCACGCAAAAATCACCTGCCGGCTACGCCACAACCAGTTGGTGAACACTTTGGAATCACCTGCCAGGCTTGCTGGAACCACCTGCCAGTCATGCCAAAATCACCTGCCAACTACGCCAGAACCGCTTGGCGGAAACTGCAGAAACACCTGTCGGGCCGGCTGGAACCACATCTCAGACGTGCCAGAAACGTGTTCATGAGATGCTGGAACCACACCCCGAACAGATGGATACCACATGAAAGAACCGCCTGAACCACCTGCTGAGCACGCCGGAACCACCTGCTCGACTCACCGGTACCACCTCCCTGACACGCCAAAATCACCTGCTGGGTATGCCAGAACCACTTGGCGGACACTCCGGAATCATCTGCCGGACATGCCGGAACCAGGTCTCAGACACATCAGAACCAAGAGCCGGAGACGCCGGAAGCACCTGCCGAGCATGCCGGAGCCACCTGCTCGACTCGCCAGAAACACCTGCCGGACACGCCAAAATCACCTGCCGGGTACGCCAGAAGCACCTGGCGGACACTCCGGAATCACCTGCCGCGCATGCCGGAACCACCTCTCAGACGTGCCGGAAGCACGTGCCATACACGCCGGAAACACCTACCGGACAGACCGGAACCACCTGCCAAGAACTCCGGAGCCACCTGTTCGACTCGCTGGAACCACCTGCCGGACAGTCCAATATCAACTGCTGGCTATGCCAGAACCACCTGGGGGACAGTCCGGGATCACCTGCCAGCCATGGCGGAACCACCTCTCAGACGTACCAGAACCACCTGCCGGAGAAGCTGGAAACACCTACCGGACAGACCGGAACCACCTGCCGAGCACGCCGGAGCCACCTGTTCGACTCGCTGGAACCACCTGCCGGACAGGCCAATATCAACTGCTGGCTATGCCAGAACCACCTGGGGGACGGTCCAGAATCACCTGCCAGCCGTGGCGGAACCACCTCTCAGACGTACCAGAACCACCTGCCGGAGAAGCTGGAAACACGTCCTGGACAGTCTGGAACCACCTGCCGGCCAAGCCTGAACCACCTGCCAAGCACAACGGAACAACCTGCCAGACACGCCAAAATCACCTGCGTGTTATGCCAGAACCACTTGGAGGACTCTCTGGGATGACCTGCCGGGCATGCCGGAACCACCTCTCAGACCTGCCAGAACCATGTGGCGGACAGTCTGGAATCACCTGTTGGGCATGCGCAACCACCTCTGAGACGTACCAGAACCACATGCCGTGCAGGCTGGAACCACCTACCGGACAGACCGGAATCACCTTTCGGGCATGCCGGAACCACCTGTCAGATGTGCCAGAAACACGTGCCGGAGACGCCGGAAGCACCTGCCAAGCACGTTGGAACCACCTGCTCAACTCGCCTGAACCACCTGCCGGACATGCCAAAATCACCTGCCGACTAGGCCAGAACCACTTGGCGAACACTCCGGAATCACTTGCCGGGCATGCAGGAACCACCTCTCAGACATGCCAGAACCTCGTGCCAATGACCCCGGAAGCACCAGCCGAGCACGCCAGAACCACCTGCTCGACTCGCGAGAACCACCTGCCGATCACGCAAAAATCACCTGCCGGCTACGCCACAACCAGTTGGGGAACACTTCGGAATCACCTGCCGGGCTTGCTGGAACCACCTGCCGGTCATGCCAAAATCACCTGCCAAGTACGCCAGTACCACTTGGCGGACACTGTGGAAACACCTGTCGGGCCGGCCGGAACCACATCTCAGACGTGCCAGAAGCATGTGCATGAGATGCTGGAACCACACCCCGAACAGACGGAAAACACCTGCCAGACCCGTCTGAACAACCTGCTGAGCACGCCGGAGCCACCTGCTCGACTCGCCGGAACCACCTACCTGACATGCCCAAATCACCAGCCGGGTATGCCAGAGCCACTTGGCGGACACTCCAGAATCATCTGCCGGACATGCAGGAACCACCTCTCAGACATGCCAGAACCGCGTGCCAATGACCCCGGAAGCACCAGCCGAGCACGCCGGAACCACCTGCTCGACTCGCCAGAAGCACCTGCCGATCACGCAAAAATCACCTGCCGGCTACGCCACAACCAGTTGGTGAACACTTTGGAATCACCTGCCAGGCTTGCTGGAACCACCTGCCAGTCATGCCAAAATCACCTGCCAACTACGCCAGAACCGCTTGGCGGACACTGCGGAAACACCTGTCGGGCCGGCTGGAACCACATCTCAGACGTGCCAGAAACGCGTTCATGAGATGCTGGAACCACACCCCGAACAGACGGATACCACCTGCCAGAACCGCCTGAACCACCTGCTGAGCACGCCGGAACCACCTGCTCGTCTCACAGGTACCACCTCCCTGACACGCCAAAATCACCTGCTGGGTATGCCAGAACCACTTGGCGGACACTCTGGAATCATCTGCCGGACATGCCGGAACCACCTCTCAGACGTGCCGGAAGCACGTGCCGGACACGCTGGAATCACCTACCGGACAGACCGGAACCACCTGCCGAGCACGCCGGAGCCACCTGTTCGACTCGCTGGAACCACCTGCCGGACAGGCCAATATCAACTGCTGGCTATGCCAGAACCACCTGGGGGACGGTCCGGAATCACCTGCCAGCCGTGGCGGAACCACCTCTCAGACGTACCAGAACCACCTGCCGGAGAAGCTGGAAACACGTCCTGGACAGTCTGGAACCACCTGCCGGCCAAGCCTGAACCACCTGCCAAGCACAACGGAACAACCTGCCAGACACGCCAAAATCACCTGCGTGTTATGCCAGAACCACTTGGAGGACTCTCTGGGATGACCTGCCGGGCATGCCGGAACCACCTCTCAGACCTGCCAGAACCATTTGGCGGACAGTCTGGAATCACCTGTTCGGCATGCGCAACCACCTCTGAGACGTACCAGAACCACATGCCGTGCAGGCTGGAACCACCTACCGGACAGACCGGAATCACCTTTCGGGCATGCCGGAACCACCTGTCAGATGTGCCAGAAACACGTGCCGGAGACGCCGGAAGCACCTGCCAAGCACGTTGGAACCACCTGCTCAACTCGCCTGTACCACCTCCCTGACACGCCAAAATCACCTGCTGGGTATGCCTGAACCACTTGGCGGACACTCCGGAATCATCTGCCGGACATGCCGGAACCAGGTCTCAGACACATCAGAACCAAGAGCCGGAGACGCCGGAAGCACCTGCCGAGCATGCCGGAGCCACCTGCTCGACTCGCCAGAAACACCTGCCGGACACGCCAAAATCACCTGCCCACTACACCAGCACCACTTCGGGGACAAGCCGGAATCACGTGAGGGGCATGCCGGCACAGCCTCTCAGACTGAACCTCGTGCCGGACACCACAGAACCACCAGCCGGGCATGCCGGAACCACCTCTCAGATATGCCAGAACCACGTGCCAATGACCCCGGAAGAACCTGCCGAGCACACCGGAACCACCTGCTCGACTCGCCAGAGCCACCTGCCGGACACGCAAAAATCACCTGCTGGCTACGCCACAACCAGTTGGGGAACACTTCGGAATCACCTGCCGGGCTTGCTGGAACCACCTGCCGGTCATGCCAAAATCACCTGCCAACTACGCCAGTTCCACTTGGCGGACACTGTGGAAACACCTGTCGGTCCGGCCGGAACCACATCTCAGACGTGCCAGAACCATGTGCATGAGATGCTGGAACCACACCCCGAACAGACGGAAAACACCTGCCAGACCCGTCTGAACAACCTGCCAAGAACGCTGGAGCCACCTGCTCGACTCGCCGGAACCACGTACCTGACATGCCCAAATCACCAGCCGGTTATGCCAGAACCACTTGGCGGACACTCCGGAATCATCTACCGTACATGCCGGAACCAGCTCTCAGACACACCAGAACCACGTGCCGGAGACGCCGGAAGCACCTGCCGAGCATGCCGGAGCCACCTGCTCGACTCGCCTGAAACGCCTGCCGGACACGCCAAAATCACCTGCCGGGTACGCCAGAACCACCTGGCGGACACTCCGAAATCACCTGTCGCGCATGCCGGAACCACCTCTCAGACGTGCCGGAAGCACGTGCCGGACACGCCGGAATCACCTACCGGACAGACCTGAACCGCCTGCCGAGCACGCCGGAGCCACCTGTTCGACTCGCTGGAACCACCTGTCGGACAGGCCAATATCAACTGCTGGCTATGCCAGAACCACCTGGGGGACGGTCCGGAATCACCTGCCAGCCATGGCGGAACCACCTCTCACACGTACCAGAACCACCTGCCGGAGAAGCTGGAAACACGTCCTGGACAGTCTGGAACCACCTGCCGGCCAAGCCTGAACCACCTGCCAAGCACAACGGAACAACCTGCCAGACACGCCAAAATCACCTGCGTGTTATGCCAGAACCACTTGGAGGACTCTCTGGGATGACCTGCCGGGCATGCCGGAACCACCTCTCAGACGTGCCAGAACCATGTGGCGGACAGTCTGGAATCACCTGTTGGGCATGCGCAACCACCTCTGAGACGTACCAGAACCACATGCCGTGCAGGCTGGAACCACCTACCGGACAGACGGGAATCACCTTTCTGGCATGCCGGAACCACCTGTCAGATGTGCCAGAAACACGTGCCGGAGACGCCGGAAGCACCTGCCAAGCACGTTGGAACCACCTGCTCAACTCGCCTGAACAACCCGCCGATCACGCAAAAATCACGTGCCGGCTACGCCACAACCAGTTGGTGACCACTTTCGAATCACCTGCCAGGCTTGCTGGAACCACCTGCCAGTCATGCCAAAATCACCTGCCAACTACGCCAGAACCGCTTGGCAGACACTGCGGAAACACCTGTCGTGCCGGCTGGAACCACATCTCAGACGTGCCAGAAACGTGTTCATGAGATACTGGAACAACACCCCGAACAGACGGATACCACCTGCCAGAACTGCCTGAACCACCTGCTGAGCATGCCGGAACCACCTGCTCGACTCACAGGGACCATCTCCCTGACACGCCAAAATCACCTGCTGGGTATGCCAGAACCACTTGGCGGACACTCCGGAATCATCTGCCGGACATGCCGGAACCAGCTCTCAGACACACCAGAACCACGTGCCGGAGACGCCGGAAGCACCTGCCGAGCATGCCGGAGCCACCTGCTCGACTCGCCAGAAACACCTGCCGGACACGCCAAAATCACCTGCTGGGTACGCCAGAACCAGCTGGCGGACACTCCGAAATCACCTGTCGCGCATGCCGGAACCACCTCTCAGACGTGCCGGAAGCACGTGCCGGACACGCCGGAATCACCTACCGGACAGACCGGAACCACCTGCCGAGCATGCCGGAGCCACCTGTTCGACTCGCTGGAACCACCTGCCGGACAGGCCAATATCAACTGCTGGCTATGCCAGAACCACCTGGGGGACGGTCCGGAATCACCTGCCAGCCATGGCGGAACCACCTCTCAGAAGTACCAGAACCACCTGCCGGAGAAGCTGGAAACACGTCCTGGACAGTCTGGAACCACCTGCCGGCCAAGCCTGAACCACCTGCCAAGCACAACGGAACAACCTGCCAGACACGCCAAAATCACCTGCGTGTTATGCCAGAACCACTTGGAGGACTCTCTGGGATGACCTGCCGGGCATGCCGGAACGACCTCTCAGACATGCCAGAACCGCGTGCCAATGACCCCGGAAGCACCAGCCGAGCACGCCGGAACCACCTGCTCGACTCGCCAGAACCACCTGCCAATCACGCAAAAATCACCTGCCGGCTACGCCACAACCAGTTGGTGAACACTTTGGAATCACCTGCCAGGCTTGCTGGAACCACCTGCCAGTCATGCCAAAATCACCTGCCAACTACGCCAGAACCGCTTGGCGGACACTGCGGAAACACCTGTCGGGCCGGCTGGAACCACATCTCAGACGTGCCAGAAACGTGTTCATGAGATGCTGGAACCACACCCCGAACAGACGGATACCACCTGCCAGAACCGCCTGAACCACCTGCTGAGCACGCCGGAACCACCTGCTTGACTCACCGGTACCACCTCCCTGACACGCCAAAATCACCTGGTGGGTATGCCAGAACCACTTGGCGGACACTCCGGAATCATCTGCCGGACATGCCGGAACCAGCTCTCAGACACACCAGAACCAAGTGCCGGAGACGCCGGAAGCACCTGCCAAGCATGCCGGAGCCACCTGCTCGACTCGCCAGAAACACCTGCCGGACACGCCAAAATCACCTGCCGGATACGCCAGAACCACCTGGCGGACACTACGGAATCACCTGCCGCGCATGCCGGAACCACCTCTCAGACGTGCCGGAAGCACGTGCCAGACATGCCGGAAACACCTACCGGACAGACCGGAACCACCTGCCAAGAACGCCAGAGCCACCTGTTCGACTCGCTGGAACCACCTGCCGGACAGGCCAATATCAACTGCTGGCTATGCCAGAACCACCTGGGGGACAGTCCGGGATCACCTGCCAGCCATGGCGGAACCACCTCTCAGACGTACCAGAACCACCTGCCGGAGAAGCTGGAAACACGTCCTGGACAGACTGGAACCACGTGACGGCCATGCCTGAACCACCTTATGAGCACGGCGGAACCACCTGCCGGACAGGCCAAAATCACCTGCGTGTTATGCCAGAACCACTTGGACGACACTCCGAAATGACCTGCCGGGCATGTTGGAACCACCTCTCTGACGTGCCAGAAGCACGTGGCAGACAGTCCGGAATCACCTGTTGGGCATACACAACCACCTCTGACACGTACCAGAACCACGTGCCTTGCACGCCGGAACCACCTACCGGAAAGACCGGAATCAACTTTTGGGCATGCCGGAACCACCAGTCAGATGTGCCAGAAACACGTGCCGGAGACGCCGGAAGCACCTGCCGAGCACGTCGCAACCACCTGCTCAACTCGCCTGAACCACCTGCCGGACATGCCAAAATCACCTGCCCACTACACCAGCACCACTTCGGGGACAAGCCGGAATCACGTGAGGGGCATGCCGGCACAGCCTCTCAGACTGAACCTCGTGCCGGACACCACAGAACCACCAGCCGGGCATGCCGGAACCACCTCTCAGATATGCCAGAACCACGTGCCAATGACCCCGGAAGAACCTGCCGAGCACACCGGAACCACCTGCTCGACTCGCCAGAACCACCTGCCGGACACGCAAAAATCACCTGCTGGCTACGCCACAACCAGTTGGGGAACACTTCGGAATCACCTGCCGGGCTTGCTGGAACCACCTGCCGGTCATGCCAAAATCACCTGCCAACTACGCCAGTTCCACTTGGCGGACACTGTGGAAACACCTGTCGGTCCGGCCGGAACCACATCTCAGACGTGCCAGAACCATGTGCATGAGATGCTGGAACCACACCCCGAACAGACGGAAAACACCTGCCAGACCCGTCTGAACAACCTGCCAAGCACGCTGGAGCCACCTGCTCGACTCGCCGGAACCACGTACCTGACATGCCCAAATCACCAGCCGGTTATGCCAGAACCACTTGGCGGACACTCCGGAATCATCTACCGTACATGCCGGAACCAGCTCTCAGACACACCAGAACCACGTGCCGGAGACGCCGGAAGCACCTGCCGAGCATGCCGGAGCCACCTGCTCGACTCGCCTGAAACGCCTGCCGGACACGCCAAAATCACCTGCCGGGTACGCCAGAACCACCTGGCGGACACTCCGAAATCACCTGTCGCGCATGCGGGAACCACCTCTCAGACGTGCCGGAAGCACGTGCCGGACACGCCGGAATCACCTACCGGACAGACCTGAACCGCCTGCCGAGCACGCTGGAGCCACCTGTTCGACTCGCTGGAACCACCTGTCGGACAGGCCAATATCAACTGCTGGCTATGCCAGAACCACCTGGGGGACGGTCCGGAATCACCTGCCAGCCATGGCGGAACCACCTCTCAGAACCACGTGCCGGACAATCTGGAAACACGTACTGGACAGACTGGAACCACCTGCCGGCCACGCCTGAACCACCTGCCGAGCACGACGGAACCACCTGCCGGACACGCCAAAATCACCTGCGGGCTACTCCACAACCACTTGGAGGACTCTCCGGGATGACCTGCCGGGCATGCTGGAACCACCTCTCAGACGCGCCAGAACCATGTGGCAGAGAGTCCGGAATCACCTGTTGGGCATGTGGAACCACCTCTGAGACGTACCAGAACCACCTGCCGGCTACGCCAGAACCACTTGGCGGACACTCCGGAATCACCTGCCGGGCATGCCAGCACAACCTCTCAGAAGTGCCAGAAGCACGTGCCGGACAGGCCGGAACCATCTCCCGGACAGACTGGAACCACAGGAAACACTCGCCGGAACCACCTGCTTGACTCACCGGTCCCACCTGCAGGACACACCAAAATCACCTGCCCGCTACACCAGAACCACTTGGGGCACAAGCCGGAATCACGTGAAGGGCATGCCGGCACAACCTCACAGACGTGCCAGAACCTCCTGCCGGACACCTCAGAACCACCTGCCAGACAGACTGCAACCACCTGCCGGACACGCGGGAACCACCGGCTCGACCCGCCGGAAGCACTGCCAGACATGCAAAATCACCTGCCGGCTACACCAGAACCACTTGGGAAACACTCCGGAATCACATGCCGGGCATGCCGGAACCACCTCTCACACATGCCAGAACCACGTGCCAATGACACCAGAAGCACCTGCCGAGCATGCCGGAACCACCTGCTCGACTCGCCAGAACCACCTGCCAGTCATGCAAAAATCACCTGCCAGCTTCGCCACAACCAGTTGGTGAACACTTCCCCATCACCTGCCGGGCTTGCTGGAACCACCTGCCTGTCATGTCAAATTCACCTGCCAACTACGCCAGAACCACTTGTCGACACTGCGGAAACACCTGTCGGGCCGGCCAGAACTACATCTCAGACGTGCCAGAACCTGTGCGTGTGATGCCGGAACCACACCCCGAACAGACGGAGACCACCTGCCAGACCCGCCTGAACCACCTGCCGAGCACACCGGAGCCACCTGTTCGACTCACCGGAAGCACCTGCCAGACAGGCCAAAATCAACAGCTGGCTATGCGAGAACCATCTGGCGGACAGTCCGGAATCAAATGCCGGGCATGCAGGAACCACCTCTCAGATGTAACGGAACCACGAGCCGGACACGCTGGAACCACGTCCTGGACAGACTGGAACCACCTGCCGAGCACTCCGGAACCACCTGCTCGACTCGCACGACCGACGTGCTGGACACGCCAAAATGAACTTTCGGCTACACCAGAACCACTTACCCGACACTCCAGAATCACCTGCCTGGCATGCCAGAACCACCTCTCACACGTTCCAGAAGCACATGCCGGACATGCCGGAACGACCTATCGGACAGAACGGAACCACCTGCCGTACACGCCGGAACCACCGGCTCGACCCGCCGGAACCACCGCCGGACATGCAAAATCACCTGCCGGCTATGCCAGAACCACTTGGCGAACACTCCGGAATCAGCTGCCGGGCATGCCGGAACCACCTCTCAGACATGCCAGAACCACGTGTCAATGACCCCGGAAGCACCTGCCGAGCACGCCGGAACCACCTGCTCGACTCGCCAGAACCACCTGCCGGACACGCCAAAATCACCTGCCGGCTATGCCAGAACCACTCGGCAGAGACTCCGGAACCACCTCCAGGACAGACCGGAATCACCTGCCGGACACGCCGGAACCACCTGCTCGACTCGCCAGAACCACATGCCGGACACGCCAAAATCCCCTGCCGGCTACGCCAGAACCACTCGGCAGAGACTCCAGAAACACCTCCAGGACAGCCCGGAATCACCTGCCGGACACGCCAGGACCACCTGCTTGACTCGCCAGAACCACCTGCCGGACACGCCAAAATCACCAGCCGGCTACTCCACAACCACATGTCGGACACTCCAGAATCTCCTGCCGGGCATGTTGGAACCACCTCTCAGAGGTGCCACAACAACATGCTCTAGACCGCGGAAGCACCTGCTGAGAAGGCCGGAAGTTCCTGATCCACTCCACAGAACCACCTGCTGGACACGCCAAAATCACCTGCCGGCTACGCCGCAACCAGTTGGTGAACACTTCGGAATCAACTGCCGGGCTTGCTGGAAGCACCTGCCGGTCACGCCAATATCACCTGCCAGCTACGCCAGAACCGCTTGGCGGACACTCCGGAAACACCTGTCGGGCCTGCCAGAACCACATCTCAGACGTGCCAGAACCATGTGCCCGAGATGCCGGAACCACACCCCGAACAGACTGAAACCACCTGCCAGACCCGCCTGAACCACCTGCCGAGCACATTGGAACCACCTGCTCGACTCGCCGGAACCACCTACCTGACACGCAAAAACCACCGGCCGGGTATGCCAGAACCACTTGGTGGTCACTCCGGAATCATCTGCCAGACATGCCAGAAGCAGCTCTCAGACACACCAGAACAACCTGCCGGAGACGCCAGAAGCACCTGCTGAGCATGCCTGAGCCACCTGCTCGACTCGCAAGAAACACCTGCCAGACGCGCCAAAATCACCTGCCTGCTACACCAGAAGCACTTGGCAGACAAGCCGGAATCACGTGAAGGGCATGCCGTCACAATCTCTCAGACGTGCCAGAACCTCGTGCCGGACACCCCAGAACACCCTGCCGGACAGACCGGAACCACCTGCCGGACACGCCGGAACCACCGGCGCGACTCGCCGGAACCACCCCCGGACATGCAAAATCACCTGCCGGCTACGCCAGAAACACTTGGCGAACACACCGGAATCACCTGCCGGGCATGTCGGAAGCACCTCTCAGACATGTCAGAACCACGTGCCAAGGACACCGGAAGCACCTGCCGAGCACGCCGGAACCACCTGCTCGACTTGCCAGAACCACCTGCCACACACGCCAAAATCACCTGCCGGGTATGCCAGAACCACTTTGTGGACACTCTGAAATCATCTGCCGGACATGCCAGAACCAGCTCTCAGACACACCAGAACCACATGCCAGACACGCTGGAAGCACCTGCTGAGCATGCCTGAGCCACCTGCTCGACTCGCAAGAAACACCTGCCGGACACGCCAAAATCACCTGCCGAGTACGCCAGAACCACTTGGCGGACACTCCGGAATCACAGGTCGGGCATGCCGGAACCACCTCTCACACTTGCCAGAACCATGTTCCGGACACGCCGGTACCACCTGCCGAGTATGCCGGAACCACCTGATCCACTCCCGAGGACCACCTGCTGGACACGCCAAAATCACCTGCTGGCTACGCCAGAACCACTCGGCAGACACTCCGGAATAACCTGCCGGGCATGCCGGAACCACCTCTTAGACATGCCAGAAGGACGTGTCGGATACGCCGGAAACACCTAATGGACAGACCGGAACCACCTGCCAGACATCCCGGAACCACTTGCCGAGCATGCCGGAGCCGCCTGCTCGATAGGCCGGAACCACCTGCCAGACAGGCCAAAATCAACAGCTGGCTATGCTAGAAACACCTGGCGGACAGTCCAAAATCACCTGCCTGGCATGCAGGAACCACCTCTCAGAGATAACAGAACCACGTTCCGGACACGCTGGAACCACATCCTGGACAGACTGGAACCACCTGCCGAGCTCGCCGGAACCACCTGCTCGACTGGCAGGACAATCGTGCCGGGCACGCCAAAAGGAACTGCCGGCTACACCAGAACCACTTAACCGACACTCCAGAATCACCTGCCTGGCATGCCAGAACCACCTCTCACACGTTCCAGAAGCACATGCCGGACTTGCCGGAACGACCTATCGGACAGAACGGAACCACCTGCCAGACACGCCGGAACCACCGGCTCGACCCGCCGGAACCACCGCCGGACATGCAAAATCACCTGCCGGCTACGCCAGAACCACTTGGCGAACACTCCGGAATCACCTGCCGGGCATGCCGGAACCACCTCTCAGACATGCCAGAACCACGTGCCAATGACCCCGGAAGCACCTGCCGAGCACGCCGGAACCACCTGCTCGACTCGCCAGAACCACCTGCCGGACACGCCAAAATCACCTGCCGGCTACGCCACAACCACTCGGCAGACACTCCGGTATCAGCTGCCGGGCATGCCGGAACCACCTCTCAGAGGTGCCAGAACCACATGCCGGAGAGACTGGAAGCAACTGCCGAACTCGCCGGAAACACCTGCTGGACATGCCGGAACCACCTGCCTGACAGTCCAAAATCATATGCCGGCTATGCCAAAAACACTTGGTGGACACTCCAGAATCACCTGGAGGGCATGCCGGAACCACGTCATGGACAGACTGCAAACACCTGCCGGACACCGCAGAACCACCTTCTCGACTCGCCAGAACCACCTGCCGGACACGCCAAAATCACCTGCCGGCTACGCCACAACCAGTTGGTGAACACTTCGGAATCACCTGCCGCGCTTGCCGGAACCACCTGCCGGTCACGCCAAAATCACCTGCCGGCTACGCCAGAACCACTCGGCAGAGACTCCGAAACCACCTCCAGGACAGACCGGAATCACCTGCCGGACACGCCGGAACCACCTGCTTGACACGCCAGAACCACCTGCCGGACACGCCAAAATCACCAGCCGGCTACTCCACAACCACATGTCGGACACTCCAGAATCACCTGCCGGGCATGTTGGAACCACCTCTCAGAGGTGCCACAACAACATGCTCTAGACCGTGGAAGCACCTGCTGAGAAGGCCGGAAGTTCCTGATCCACTCCACAGAACCACCTGCTGGACACGCCAAAATCACCTGCCGGCTACGCCGCAACCAGTTGGTGAACACTTCGGAATCAACTGCCGGGCTTGCTGGAAGCACCTGCCGGTCACACCAATATCACCTGCCAGCTACGCCAGAACCGCTTGGCGGACACTCCGGAAACACCTGTCGGGCCTGCCAGAACCACATCTCAGACGTGCCAGAACCATGTGCCCGAGATGCCGGAACCACACCCCGAACAGACTGAAACCACCTGCCAGACCCGCCTGAACCACCTGCCGAGCACACTGGAACCACCTGCTCGACTCGCCGGAACCACCTACTTGACACGCAAAAGCCACCGGCCGGGTATGCCAGAACCACTTGGTGGTCACTCCGGAATCATCTGCCAGACATGCCAGAAGCAGCTCTCAGACACACCAGAACAACCTGCCGGAGACGCCAGAAGCACCTGCTGAGCATGCCTGAGCCACCTGCTCGACTCGCAAGAAACACCTGCCAGACACGCCAAAATCACCTGCCTGCTACACCAGAAGAACTTGGCAGACAAGCAGGAATCACGTGAAGGGCATGCCGTCACAATCTCTCAGACGTGCCAGAACCTCGTGCCGGACACCCCAGAACACCCTGCCGGACAGACCGGAACCACCTGCCGGACACGCCGGAACCACCGGCGCGACTCGCCGGAACCACCCCCGGACATGCAAAATCACCTGCCGGCTACGCCAGAAACACTTGGCGAACACACCGGAATCACCTGCCGGGCATGTCGGAAGCACCTCTCAGACATGTCAGAACCACGTGCCAAGGACACCGGAAGCACCTGCCGAGCACGCCGGAACCACCTGCTCGACTTGCCAGAACCACCTGCCGCACACGCCCAAATCACCTGCCGGGTATGCCAGAACCACTTTGTGGACACTCCGAAATCATCTGCCGGACATGCCAGAACCAGCTCTCAGACACACCAGAACCACATGCCAGACACGCTGGAAGCACCTGCTGAGCATGACTGAGCCACCTGCTCGACTCGCAAGAAACACATGCCGGACACGCCAAAATCACCTGCCGAGTACGCCAGAACCACTTGGCGGACACTCCGGAATCACAGGTCGGGCATGCCGGAACCACCTCTCACACTTGCCAGAACCATGTTCCGGACACGCCGGTACCACCTGCCGAGTATGCCGGAACCACCTGATCCACTCCCGAGGACCACCTGCTGGACATGCCAAAATCACCTGCTGGCTACGCCACAACCACTCGGCAGAAACTCCGGAATAACCTGCCGGGCATGCCGGAACCACCTCTTAGACATGCCAGAAGGACGTGTCGGATACGCCGGAAACACCTAATGGACAGACCGGAACCACCTGCCAGACATCCCGGAACCACATGCCGAGCATGCCGGAGCCGCCTGCTCGATAGGCCAGAACCACCTGCCAGACAGGCCAAAATCAACAGCTGGCTATGCTAGAAACACCTGGCGGACAGTCCAAAATCACCTGCCTGGCATGCAGGAACCACCTCTCAGAGATAACAGAACCACGTTCCGGACACGCTGGAACCACATCCTGGACAGACTGGAACCACCTGCCGAGCTCGCCGGAACCACCTGCTCGACTGGCAGGACAATCGTGCCGGACACGCCAAAAGGAACTGCCGGCTACACCAGAACCACTTAACCGACACTCCAGAATCACCTGCCTGGCATGCCAGGACCACCTCTCAGACGTGCCAGAAGCACATGCCGGCCATGCCGGAACGACCTACGGGACAGACCGGAACCACCTGCCTGACATGCCGGAACCACCTGCCGAGCACGCCAGAGCCACCTGCTCCCCTTGCCGGAACCACCTGCCAGACAGGCCAAAATCAACAGCTGGCGGTGCGAGAACCACCTGGGGGACAGTCCGGAATCACCTGCCAGCCATGGCGGAACCACCTCTCAGACGTACCAGAACCACGTGCCGGACAATTTGGAAACACGTACTGGACAGACTGGAACCACCTGCCGGCCACGCCTGAACCAACTGACGAGCACGACGGAACCACCTGCCGGACACGCCAAAATCACCTGCGGGCTACTCCACAACCACTTGGAGGACTCTCCGGGATGACCTGCCGGGCATGCTGGAACCACCTCTCAGACGCGCCAGAACCATGTGGCAGAGAGTCCGGAATCACCTGTTGGGCATGTGGAACCACCTCTGAGACGTACCAGAACCACCTGCCGGACACGCCAAAATCACCTGCCGGCTACGCCAGAACCACTTGGCGGACACTCCGGAATCACCTGCCGGGCATGCCAGCACAACCTCTCAGAAGTGCCAGAAGCATGTGCCGGACAGGCCGGAACCATCTCCCGGACAGACTGGAACCACAGGAAACACTCGCCGGAACCACCTGCTTGACTCACCGGTCCCACCTGCAGGACACACCAAAATCACCTGCCCGCTACACCAGAACCAATTGGGGCACAAGATGGAATCACGTGAAGGGCATGCCGGCACAACCTCACAGACGTGCCAGAACCTCCTGCCGGACACCTCAGAACCACCTGCCGGACAGACCGCAACCACCTGCAGGACACGCCGGAACCACGGGCTCGACCCGCCGGAACCACCGCCGGACATGCAAAATCACCTGCCGGCTACGCCAGAACCACTTGGCGAACACTCCAGAATCACCTGCCGGGCATGCCGGAACCACCTCTCAGAGGTGCCAAAACCACGTGCCAATGACACCGGAAGCACCTGCCGAGCACGCCAGAAGCACCTGCTGGACTCGCCAGAAACACCTGCCGGACACGCCAAAATCACCTGCCGGATACGCCAGAACCACCTGGCGGACACTACGGAATCACCTGCCGCGCATGCCGGAACCAACTCTCAGACGTGCCGGAAGCACGTGCCAGAGAGACTGGAAGCAACTGCCGAACTCGCCGGAAACACCTGCTGGACATCCCGGAACCACCTGCCTGACAGTCCAAAATCATATGCCGGCTATGCCAAAACCACTTGGTGGACACTCCAGAATCACCTGGAGGGCATGCCGGAACCACGTCATGGACAGACTGCAAACACCTGCCGGACACGCCAGAACCACCTTCTCGACTCGCCAGAACCACCTGCCGGACACGCCAAAATCTCCTGCCGGCTACGCCACAACAAGTTGGTGAACACTTCGGAATCACCTGCCGCGCTTGCCGGAACCACCTGTCGGTCACGCCAAAATCACCTGCCGGCTATGCCAGAACCACTCGGCAGAGACCACGTAACCACCTCCAGGACAGACCGGAATCACCTGCCGGACACGCCGGAAGCACCTGCTCGACTCGCCAGAACCACCTGCCGGACACGCCAAAATCACCTGCCGGCTACGCCAGAACCTCTCGGCAGAGACTCCGGAACCACCTATAGGACAGACCGGAATCACCTGCCGGACACGCCGGGACCACCTCTTGACTCGCCAGAACCACCTGCCGGACACGCCAAAATCACCTGCCTGCTACACCAGAAGCACTTGGCAGACAAGCCGGAATCACGTGAAGGGCATGCCGTCACAATCTCTCAGACGTGCCAGAACCTCGTGCCGGACACCCCAGAACACCCTGCCGGACAGACCGGAACCACCTGCCGGACACGCCGGAACCACCGGCGCGACTCGCCGGAACCACCCCCGGACATGCAAAATCACCTGCCGGCTACGCCAGAAACACTTGGCGAACACACCGGAATCACCTGCCGGGCATGTCGGAAGCACCTCTCAGACATGTCAGAACCACGTGCCAAGGACACCGGAAGCACCTGCCGAGCACGCCGGAACCACCTGCTCGACTCGCCAGAACCACCTGCCGCACATGCCAAAATCACCTGCCGGGTATGCCAGAACCACTTTGTGGACACTCCGAAATCATCTGCCGGACATGCCAGAACCAGCTCTCAGACACACCAGAACCACATGCCGGACACGCCGGAGGCACCTGCTGAGCATGCCTGAGCCACATGCTCGACTCGCAAGAAACACCTGCTGGACACGCCAAAATCACCTGCCGAGTACGGCAGAACCACTTGGCGGACACTCCGGAATCACAGGTCGGGCATGCCGGAACCACCTCTCAGACTTGCCAGAACCATGTTCCTGACACGCCAGTACCACCTGCCGAGTATGCCGGAACCACCTGATCCACTCCCGAGGACCACCTGCTGGACATGCCAAAATCACCTGCTGGCTACGCCAGAACCACTCAGCAGACACTCTGGGATAACCTGCCGGGCATGCCGGAACCACCTCTTAGACATGCCAGAAGGACGTGTCGGACACGCCGGAAACACCTACCGGACAGACCGGAACCACCTGCCAGACATCCTGGAACCACTTGCCGAGCATGCCGGAGCCACCTGTTCGACTCACCGGAAGCACCTGCCAGACAGGCCAAAATCAACAGCTGGCTATGCGAGAACCATCTGGCGGACAGTCCGGAATCACCTGCCGGGCATGCAGGAACCACCTCTCAGATGTAACGGAACCACGAGCCGGACACGCTGGAACCACGTCCTGGACAGACTGGAACCACCTGCCGAGCACTCCGGAACCACCTGCTCGACTCGCACGACCCACGTGCTGGACACGCCAAAATGAACTTTCGGCTACACCAGAACCACTTACCCGACACTCCAGAATCACCTGCCTGGCATGACAGAACCACCTCTCACACGTTCCAGAAGCACATGCCGGACATGCCGGAACGACCTATCGGACAGAACGGAACCACCTGCCAGACACGCCGGAACCACCTGCTGAACACGCCACAGCCACCTGCTCGACTCGCCGGATCCACCGTCCAGACAGGCAAATATCAACTGCTGGCTATGCCAGAACCACCTGGGGGACAGTCCGGAATCACCTGCCAGCCATGGCGGAACCACCTCTCAGACGTACAAGAACCACGTGCCGGACAAGCTGGAAACACGTACTGGACAGACTGGAACCACCTGCCGGCCACGCCTGAACCACCTGCCGAGCACGATGGAACCACCTGCCGGACACGCCAAAATCACCTGCGGGCTACACCAGAACCACTTGGAGAACTCTCCGGGATGACCTGCCGGGCATGCTGGAACCACCTCTCAGACGTAACAGAAGCACGTGGCGGACACCCCAGCACCACCTGCCGGACAGACCGCAACCACCTGCCGGACACGCCGGAACCACCGGCTCGACCCGCCGGAACCACCGCCGGACATGCAAAATCACCTGCCGGCTACGCCAGAACCACTTGGCGAACACTCCGGAATCACCTGCCGGGCATGCCGGAACCACCTCTCAGACATGCCAGAACCACGTGCCAATGACCCCGGAAGCACCTGCCGAGCACGCCGGAACCACCTGCTGACTCGCACGACCCACGTGCTGGACACGCCAAAATGAACTTTCGGCTACACCAGAACCACTTACCCGACACTCCAGAATCACTTGCCTGGCATGTCAGAACCACCTCTCACACGTTCCAGAAGCACGTGCCGTACATGCCGGAACGACCTATCGGACAGAACGGAACCACCTGCCAGACATGCCGGAACCACCTGCTGAACACGCCACAGCCACCTGCTCGACTCGCCCGATCCACCGTCCGGACAGGCCAATATCAACTGCTGGCTATGCCAGAACCACCTGAGGAACAGTCCGGAATCACCTGCCAGCCATAGCGGAACCACCTCTCAGACGTACAAGAACCACGTGCCGGACAAGCTGGAAACACTTATTGGACAGACTGGAACCACCTGCCGGCCACGCCTGAACCACCTGCCGAGCTCGATGGAACCACCTGCCAGACACGCCAAAATCACCTGCGGGCTACACCAGAACCACTTGGAGAACTCTCCGGGATGACCTGCCGGGCATGCTGGAACCACCTCTCAGACGTACCAGAAGCACGTGGCGGACACCCCAGCACCACGTGCCAGACAGACCGCAACCACCTGCCAGACACGCCGGAACCACCGGCTCGACACGCAGGGACCACCGCCGGACATGCAAAATCACCTGCCGGCTACGCCAGAACCGCTTGGCGAACACTCCGGAATAACCTGCCGGGCATGCCGGAACCACCTCTCAGAGGTGCCAGAACCACATGCCGGAGAGACTGGAAGCAACTGCCGAACTCGCCGGAAACACCTGCTGGACATGCTGGAAGCACCTGTCTGACACTCCAAAATCATATGCCGGCTATGCCAAAACCACTTGGTGGACACTCCAGAATCACCTGGAGGGCATGCCGGAATCACGTCATGGACAGACTGCAACCACCTGCCGGACACGCGGGAACCACCGGCTCGACCCGCCGGAACCACTGCCAGACATGCAAAATCACCTGCCGGCTACACCAGAACCACTTGGCAAACACTCCGGAATCACCTGCCGGGCATGCCGGAACCACGTGCCAATGACACCAGAAGCACCTGCCGAGCATGACGGAACCACCTGCTCGACTCGCCAGAACCACCTGCCAGTCATGCAAAAATCACCTGCAGGCTTCGCCACAACCAGTTGGTGAACACTTCCCCATCACCTGCCGGGCTTGCTGGAACCACCTGCCGGTCATGTCAAAATCACCTGCCAACTACGCCAGAACCACTTGTCGACACTGCGGAAACACCTGTCGGGCCGGCCAGAACTACATCTCAGACGTGCCAGAACCTTGTGCGTGTGATGCCGGAACCACACCCCGAACAGACAGAGACCACCTGCCAGACCCGCCTGAATTAACTGCCGAGCACGCCGGAGCCACCTGTTCGACTCACCCGAAGCACCTGCCAGACAGGCCAAAATCAACAGCTGGCTATGCGAGAACCAACTGGCGGACAGTCCGGAATCACCTGCTGGGCATGCAGGAACCACCTCTCAGATGTAACGGAACCATGAGCCGGACACGCTGGAACCACGTCCTGGACAGACTGGAACCACCTGCCGAGCACTCCGGAACCACCTGCTGTACTCGCACGACCCACGTGCTGGACACGCCAAAATGAACTTTCGGCTACACCAGAACCACTTACCCGACACTCCAGAATCACCTGCCTGGCATGCCAGAACCACCTCTCACACGTTCCAGAAGCACGTGCCGGACATGCCGGAACGACCTATCGGACAGAACGGAACCACCTGCCGGACACGCTGGAACCACCTGCTGAACACGCCACAGCCACCTGCTCGACTCGCCGGATCCACCGTCCGGACAGGCCAATATCAACTGCTGGCTATGCCAGAACCACCTGGGGGACAGTCCGGAATCACCTGCCAGCCATGGCGGAACCACCTCTCAGACGTACAAGAACCACGTGCCGGACAAGCTGGAAACACTTACTGGACAGACTGGAACCACCAGCCGGACACGCCAAAATCACCTGCGGGGTACACCAGAACCACTTGGAGAACTCTCCGGGATGACCTGCCGGGCATGCTGGAACCACCTCTCAGACGTACCAGAAGCACGTGGCGGACACCCCAGCACCACCTGCCAGACAGACCGCAACCACCTGCCGGACACGCCGGAACCACCGGCTCGACCCGCCGGAACCACCGCCGGACATGCAAAATCACCTGCCGGCTACGCCAGAACCACTTGGCGAACACTCAGGAATCACCTGCCGGGCATGCCGGAACCACCTCTCAGACATGCCAGAACCACGTGCCAATGACCCTGGAAGCACCTGCCGAGCACGCCGGAACCACCTGCTCGACTCGCCAGAACCACCTGCCGGACACACCAAAATCACCTGCCGGCTACGCCACAACCACTCGGCAGACACTCCGGTATCAGCTGCCGGGCATGCCGGAACCACCTCTCAGAGGTGCCGGAACCACATGCCGGAGAGACTGGAAGCAACTGCCGAACTCGCCGGAAACACCTGCTGGACATGCCGGAACCACCTGCCTGACAGTCCAAAATCATATGCCGGCTATGCCAAAACCACTTGGTGGACACTCCAGAATCACCTGGAGGGCATGCCGGAACCACGTCATGGACAGACTGCAAACACCTGCCGGACACGCCAGAACCACCTTCTCGACTCGCCAGAACCACCTGCCGGACACGCCAAAATCACCTGCCGGCTACGCCACAACCAGTTGGTGAACACTTCGGAATCACCTGCCGCGCTTGCCGGAACCACCTGCCAGTCACGCCAAAATCACCTGCCAGCTACGCCAGAACCACTCGGCAGAGACTCCAGAACCACCTCCAGGACAGACCGGAATCACCTGCCGGACACGCCGGAACCACCTGCTCGACTCGCCAGAACCACCTGCCGGACACGCCAAAATCACCTGCCGGCTACGCCGGAACCACTCGGCAGAGACTCCGGAACCACCTCCAGGACAGACCGGAATCACCTGCCGGACACGCCGGGACCACCTGCTTGACTCGCCAGAACCACCTGCCGGACACGCCAAAATCACCAGCCGGCTACTCCACAACCACTTGTCGGACACTCCAGAATCACCTGCCGGGCATGTTGGAACCACCTCTCAGAGGTGCCACAACAACATGCTGGAGACTGCGCAAGCACCTGCTGAGAAGTCCGGAAGTTCCTGATCCACTCCACAGAACCACCTGCTGGACACGCCAAAATCACCTGCCGGCTACGCCACAACCAGTTGGTGAACACTTCGGAATCAACTGCCGGGCTTGCTGGAAGCACCTGCCGGTCACGCCAATATCACCTGCCAGCTACGCCAGAACCGCTTGGCGGACACTCCGGAAACACCTGTCGGGCCTGCCAGAACCACATCTCAGACGTGCCAGAACCATGTGCCCGAGATGCCGGAACCACACCCCGAACAGACTGAAACCACCTGCCAGACCCGCCTGAACCACCTGCCGAGCACACTGGAACCACCTGCTCGACTCGCCGGAACCACCTACCTGACACGCAAAAACCACCGGCCGGGTATGCCAGAACCACTTGGTGGTCACTCCGGAATCATCTGCCAGACATGCCAGAAGCAGCTCTCAGACACACCACAACAACCTGCCGGAGACGCCAGAAGCACCTGCTGAGCATGCCTGAGCCACCTGCTCGACTCGCAAGAAACACCTGCCAGACGTGCCAAAATCACCTGCCTGCTACACCAGAAGCACTTGGCAGACAAGCCGGAATCACGTGAAGGGCATGCCGTCACAATCTCTCAGACGTGCCAGAACCACGTGCCGGACAATCTGGAAACACGTACTGGACAGACTGGAACCACCTGCCGGCCACGCCTGAACCACCTGCCGAGCACGAAGGAACCACCTGCCGGACACGCCAAAATCACCTGCGGGGTACACCAGAACCACTTGGAGAACTCTCCGGGATGACCTGCCGGGCATGCTGGAACCACCTCTCAGACGTACCAGAAGCACGTGATGGACACCCCAGCACCACCTGCCGGACAGACCGCAACCACCTGCCGGACACGCCGGAACAACCGGCTCGACCTGCCGGAACCACCGGCGGACATGCAAAATCACCTGCCGGCTATGCCAGAACCACTTGGCGAACACTGCGGAATCACCTGCCGGGCATGCCGGAACCACCTCTCAGACATGCCAGAACCACGTGCCAATGACCCCGGAAGCACCTGCCGAGCACGCCGGAACCACCTGCTCGACTCGCCAGAACCACCTGCCGGACACACCAAAATCACCTGCCAGCTACGCCACAACCACTCGGCAGACACTCCGGTATCAGCTGCCGGGCATGCCGGAACCACCTCTCAGAGGTGCCGGAACCACATGCCGGAGAGACTGGAAGCAACTGCCGAACTCGCCGGAAACACCTGCTGGACATGCCGGAACCACCTGCCAGACAGGCCAAAATCAACAGCTGGCTATGCTAGAACCACGTGGCGGACAGTCCAAAATCACCTGCCTGGCATGCAGGAACCACCTCTCAGACGTAACAGAACCACGTTCCGGACACGCTGGAACCACATCCTGGACAGACTGGAACCACCGGCCGAGCTAACCGGAACCACCTGCTCGACTGGCAGGACAGTCGTGCCGGACACGCCAAAAGGAACTGCCGGCTACACCAGAACCACTTAACCGACACTCCAGAATCACCTGCCTGGCATGCCAGAACCACCTCTCAGACGTGCCAGAAGCACGTGCCGGACATGCCAGAACGACCTACGGGACAGACCGGAACCACCTGCCTGACATGCCGGAACCACCTGCCGAGCACGCCAGAGCCACCTGCTCCCCTTGCCGGAACCACCTGCCAGACAGGCCAAAATCAACAGCTGTCTGTGCGAGAACCACCTGGGGACAGTCCGGAATCACCTGCCAGCCATGGCGGAACCACCTCTCAGACGTACCAGAACCACGTGCCCGACAATCTGGAAACACGTACTGGACAGACTGGAACCACCTGCCGGCCACGCCTGAACCACCTGCCGAGCACGACGGAACCACCTGCCGGACACGCCAAAATCACCTGCGGGATACTCCACAACCACTTGGAGGACTCTCTGGGATGACCTGCCGGGCATGCTGGAACCACCTCTCAGACGCGCCAGAACCATGTGGCAGAGAGTCCGGAATCACCTGTTGGGCATGTGGAACCACCTCTGAGACGTACCAGAACCACCTGCCGGACACGCCAAAATCACCTGCCGGCTACGCCAGAACCACTTGGCGGACACTCCGGAATCACCTGCCGGGCATGCCAGCACAACCTCTCAGAAGTGCCAGAAGCACGTGCCGGACAGGCCGGAACCATCTCCCGGACAGACTGGAACCACAGGAAACACTCGCCGGAACCACCTGCTTGACTCACCGGTCCCACCTGCAGGACACACCAAAATCACCTGCCCGCTACACCAGAACCACTTGGGGCACAAGCCGGAATCACGTGAAGGGCATGCCGGCACAACCTCACAGACGTGCCAGAACCTCCTGCCGGACACCTCAGAACCACCTGCCAGACAGACTGCAACCACCTGCCGGACACGCGGGAACCACCGGCTCGACCCGCCGGAACCACTGCCAGACATGCAAAATCACCTGCCGGCTACACCAGAACCACTTGGCAAACACTCCGGAATCACCTGCCGGGCATGCCAGAACCACGTGCCAATGACACCAGAAGCACCTGCCGAGCATGCCGGAACCACCTGCTCGACTCGCCAGAACCACCTGCCAGTCATGCAAAAATCACCTGCCGGCTTCGCCACAACCAGTTGGTGAACACTTCCCCATCACCTGCCGGGCTTGCTGGAACCACCTGCCGGTCATGTCAAAATCACCTGCCAACTACGCCAGAACCACTTGTCGACACTGCGGAAACACCTGTCGGGCCGGCCAGAACTACATCTCAGACGTGCCAGAACCTTGTGCGTGTGATGCCGGAACCACACCCCGAACAGACGGAGACCACCTGCCAGACCCGCCTGAACCACCTGCCGAGCACGCCGGAGCCACCTGTTCGACTCACCGGAAGCACCTGCCAGACAGGCCAGTATCAACAGCTGGCTATGCGAGAACCATCTGGTGGACAGTCCGGAATCACCTGCCGGGCATGCAGGAACCACCTCTCAGATGTAACGGAACCACGAGCCGGACACGCTGGAACCACGTCCTGGACAGACTGGAACCACCTGCCGAGCACTCCGGAACCACCTGCTCGACTCGCACGACCCACGTGCTGGACACGCCAAAATGAACATTCGGCTACACCAGAACCACTTACCCGACACTCCAGAATCACCTGCCTGGCATGCCAGAACCACCTATCAGACGTGCCAGAAGCACGTGCCGGACATGCCGGAACGACCTATCGGACAGATCGGAACCACCTGCCAGACACGCCGGAACCACCTGCTGAACACGCCACAGCCACCTGCTCGACTCTCCGGATCCACCGTCCGGACAGGCCAATATCAACTGCTGGCTATGCCAGAACCACCTGGGGGACAGTCCAGAATCACCTGCCAGCCATGGCGGAACCACCTCTCAGACGTACAAGAACCACGTGCCAGACAAGCTGGAAACACTTACTGGACAGACTTGAACCACCTGCCGGACACGCCAAAATCACCTGCGGGGTACACCAGAACCACTTGGAGAACTCTCCGGGATGACCTGCCGGGCATGCTGGAACCACCTCTCAGACGTACCAGAAGCACGTGGCGGACACCCCAGCACCACCTGCCGGACAGACCGCAACCACCTGCCGGACACGCCGGAACCACCGGCTCGACCCGCCGGAAACACCGCCGGACATGCAAAATCACCTGCCGGCTACTCCAGAACCACTTGGCGAACACTGCGGAATCACCTGCCGGGCATGCCGGAACCACCTCTCAGATGCAACGGAACCACGAGCCGGACACGCTGGAACCACATCCTGGACAGACTGGAACCAGCTGCCGAGCACTCCACAACCACCTGCTCGACTCGCACGACCCACGTGCTGGACACGCCAAAATGAACTTTCGGCTACACCAGAACCACTTACCCGACACTCCAGAATCACCTGCCTGGCATGCCAGAACCACCTCTCACACGTTCCAGAAGCACGTGCCGGACATGCCGGAACGACCTATCGGACAGAACGGAACCACCTGCCAGACACGCCGGAACCACCTGCTGAACACGCCACAGCCACCTGCTCGACTCGCCGGATCCACCGTCCGGACAGGCCAATATCAACTGCTGGCTATGCCAGAACCACCTGGGGGACAGTCCGGAATCACCTGCCAGCCATGGCGAAACCACCTCTCAGACGTACAAGAACCACGTGCCGGACAAGCTGGAAACACTTACTGGACAGACTGGAACCACCTGCCGGCCACGCCTGAACCACCTGCAGAGCACGATGGAACCACCTCGCGGACACGCCAAAATCACCTGCGGGGTACACCAGAACCACTTGGAGAACTCTCCGGGATGACCTGCCGGGCATGCTGGAACCACCTCTCAGACGTACCAGAAGCACGTGGTGGACACCCCAGCACCACCTGCCGGACAGACCGCAACCACCTGCCGGACACGCCGGAACCACCGGCTCGACCCGCCGGAAACACCGCCGGACATGCAAAATCACCTGCCGGCTACGCCAGAACCACTTGGCGAACACTGCGGAATCACCTGCCGGGCATGCCGGAACCACCTCTCAGACATGCCAGAACCACGTGCCAATGACCCCGGAAGCACCTGCCGAGCACGCCGGAACCACCTGCTCGACTCGCCAGAACCACCTGCCGGACACGCCAAAATCACCTGCCGGCTACGCCACAACCACTCGGCAGACACTCCGGTATCAGCTGCCGGGCATGCCGGAACCACCTCTCAGAGGTGCCGGAACCACATGCCGGAGAGACTGGAAGCAACTGCCGAACTCGCCGGAAACACCTGCTGGACATGCCGGAACCACCTGCCTGACAGTCCAAAATCATATGCCGGCTATGCCAAAACCACTTGGTGGACACTCCAGAATCACCTGGAGGGCATGCCGGAACCACGTCATGGACAGACTGCAAACACCTGCCGGACACGCCAGAACCACCTTCTCGACTCGCCAGAACCACCTGCCGGACACGCCAAAATCACCTGCCGGCTACGCCACAAACAGTTGGTGAACACTTCGGAATCAACTGCCGGGCTTGCTGGAAGCACCTGCCGGTCACGCCAATATCACCTGCCAGCTACGCCAGAACCGCTTGGCGGACACTCCGGAAACACCTGTCGGGCCTGCCAGAACCACATCTCAGACGTGCCAGAACCATGTGCCCGAGATGCCGGAACCACACCCCGAACAGACTGAAACCACCTGCCAGACCCGCCTGAACCACCTGCCGAGCACACTGGAACCACCTGCTCGACTCGCCGGAACCACCTACCTGACACGCAAAAGCCACCGGCCGGGTATGCCAGAACCACTTGGTGGTCACTCCGGAATCATCTGCCAGACACGCCAGAAGCAGCTCTCAGACACACCAGAACAACCTGCCGGAGACGCCAGAAGCACCTGCTGAGCATGCCTGAGCCACCTGATCGACTCGCAAGAAACACCTGCCAGACGTGCCAAAATGACCTGCCTGCTACAAGAGAAGCACTTGGCAGACAAGCCGGAATCACGTGAAGGGCATGCCATCACAATCTCTCAGACGTGCCAGAACCTCGTGCCGGACACCCCAGAACACCCTGCCGGACAGACCGGAACCACCTGCCGGACACGCCGGAACCACCGGCGCGACTCGCCGGAACCACCCCCGGACATGCAAAATCACCTGCCGGCTACGCCAGAAACACTTGGCGTACACACCGGAATCACCTGCCGGGCATGTCGGAAGCACCTCTCAGACATGTCAGAACCACGTGCCAAGGACACCGGAAGCACCTGCCGAGCACGCCGGAACCACCTGCTCGACTCGCCAGAACCACCTGCCGCACACGCTAAAATCACCTGCCAGGTATGCCAGAACCACTTTGTGGACACTCCGAAATCATCTGCCGGACAGGCCAGAACCAGCTCTCAGACACACCAGAACCACATGCCGGACACGCCGGAAGCACCTGCTGAGCATGCCTGAGCCACCTGCTCGACTCGCAAGAAACACCTGCCGGACACGCCAAAATCACCTGCCGAGTACGCCAGAACCACTTGGCGGACACTCCGGAATCACAGGTCGGGCATGCCGGAACCACCTCTCAGACTTGCCAGAACCATGTTCCGGACACGCCGGTACCACCTGCCGAGTATGCCGGAACCACCTGATCCACTCCCGAGGACCACCTGCTGGACATGCCAAAATCACCTGCTGGCTACGCCAGAACCACTCGGCAGACACTCCGGAATAACCTGCCGGGCATGCCGGAACCACCTCTTAGACATGCCAGAAGGACGTGTCGGACACGCCGGAAACACCTACCGGACAGACCGGAACCACCTGCCAGACATCCCGGAACCACTTGCCGAGCACGCCGGAGCCGCCTGCTCGATAGGCCGGAACCACCTGCCAGACAGGCCAAAATCAACAGCTGGCTATGCTAGAACCACCTGGCGGACAGTCCAAAATCACCTGCCTGGCATGCAGGAACCACCTCTCAGACGTAACAGAACCACGTTCCGGAAACGCTCCAACCACATCCTGGACAGATTGGAACCAACTGCCGAGCTCGCCGGAACCACCTGCTCAACTGGCAGGACAATCGTGCCGGACACGCCAAAAGGAACTGCCGGCTAAACCAGAACCACTTAACCGACACTCCAGAATCACCTGCCTGGCATGCCAGAACCACCTCTCAGACGTGCCAGAAGCACGTGCCGGACATGCCGGAACGACCTATCGGACAGAACGGAACCACCTGCCAGACACGCCAGACCCACCTGCTGAACACGCCACAGCCACCTGCTCGACTCGCCGGATCCACCGGCCGGACAGGCCAATATCAACTGCTGGCTATGCCAGAACCACCTGGGGGACAGTCCGGAATCACCTGCCAGCCATGGCGGAACCACCTCTCAGACGTACAAGAACCACGTGCCGGACAAGCTGGAAACACTTACTGGACAGACTGGAACCACCTGCCGGCCACGCCTGAACCACCTGCCGAGCACGATGGAACCACCTGCCGGACACGCCAAAATCACATGCGGGCTACACCAGAACCACTTGGAGAACTCTCCGGGATGACCTGCCGGGCATGCTGGAACCACCTCTCAGACGCGCCAGAACCATGTGGCAGAGAGTCCGGAATCACCTGTTGGGCATGTGGAACCACCTCTGAGACGTACCAGAACCACCTGCCGGACACGCCAAAATCACCTGCCGGCTACGCCAGAACCACTTGGCGGACACTCCGGAATCACCTGCCGGGCATGCCAGCACAACCTCTCAGAAGTGCCAGAAGCACGTGCCGGACAGGCCGGAACCATCTCCCGGACAGACTGGAACCACAGGAAACACTCGCCGGAACCACCTGCTTGACTCACCGGTCCCACCTGCAGGACACACCAAAATCACCTGCCCTCTACACCAGAACCACTTGGGGCACAAGCTGGAATCACGTGAAGGGCATGCCGGCACATCCTCACAGACGTGCCAGAACCTCCTGCCGGACACCTCAGAACCACCTGCCAGACAGACTGCAACCACCTGCCGGACACGCGGGAACCACCGGCTCGACCCACCGGAACCACTGCCAGACATGCAAAATCACCTGCCGGCTATACCAGAACCACTTGGCAAACACTGCGGAATCACCTGCCGGGCATGCCGGAACCACCTCTCAGATGCAACGGAACCACGAGCCGGACACGCTGGAACCGCGTCCTGGACAGACTGGAACCAGCTGCCGAGCACTCCACAACCACCTGCTCGACTCGCACGACCCACGTGCTGGACACGCCAAAATGAACTTTCGGCTACACCAGAACCACTTACCCGACACTCCAGAATCACCTGCCTGGCATGCCAGAACCACCTCTCACACGTTCCAGAAGCACGTGCCGGACATGCCGGAACGACCTATCGGACAGAACGGAACCACCTGCCAGACACGCCGGAACCACCTGCTGAACACGCCACAGCCACCTGCTCGACTCGCCGGATCCACCGTCCGGACAGGCCAATATCAACTGCTGGCTATGCCAGAACCACCTGGGGGACAGTCCGGAATCACCTGCCAGCCATGGCGAAACCACCTCTCAGACGTACAAGAACCACGTGCCGGACAAGCTGGAAACACTTACTGGACAGACTGGAACCACCTGCCGGCCACGCCTGAACCACCTGCCGAGCACGATGGAACCACCTCGCGGACACGCCAAAATCACCTGCGGGGTACACCAGAACCACTTGGAGAACTCTCCGGGATGACCTGCCGGGCATGCTGGAACCACCTCTCAGACGTACCAGAAGCACGTGGTGGACACCCCAGCACCACCTGCCGGACAGACCGCAACCACCTGCCGGACACGCCGGAACCACCGGCTCGACCCGCCGGAAACACCGCCGGACATGCAAAATCACCTGCCGGCTACGCCAGAACCACTTGGCGAACACTGCGGAATCACCTGCCGGGCATGCCGGAACCACCTCTCAGACATGCCAGAACCACGTGCCAATGACCCCGGAAGCACCTGCCGAGCACGCCGGAACCACCTGCTCGACTCGCCAGAACCACCTGCCGGACACGCCAAAATCACCTGCCGGCTACGCCACAACCACTCGGCAGACACTCCGGTATCAGCTGCCGGGCATGCCGGAACCACCTCTCAGAGGTGCCGGAACCACATGCCGGAGAGACTGGAAGCAACTGCCGAACTCGCCGGAAACACCTGCTGGACATGCCGGAACCACCTGCCTGACAGTCCAAAATCATATGCCGGCTATGCCAAAACCACTTGGTGGACACTCCAGAATCACCTGGAGGGCATGCCGGAACCACGTCATGGACAGACTGGAAACACCTGCCGGACACGCCAGAACCACCTTCTCGACTCGCCAGAACCACCTGCCGGACACGCCAAAATCACCTGCCGGCTACGCCACAAACAGTTGGTGAACACTTCGGAATCAACTGCCGGGCTTGCTGGAAGCACCTGCCGGTCACGCCAATATCACCTGCCAGCTACGCCAGAACCGCTTGGCGGACACTCCGGAAACACCTGTCGGGCCTGCCAGAACCACATCTCAGACGTGCCAGAACCATGTGCCCGAGATGCCGGAACCACACCCCGAACAGACTGAAACCACCTGCCAGACCCGCCTGAACCACCTGCCGAGCACACTGGAACCACCTGCTCGACTCGCCGGAACCACCTACCTGACACGCAAAAGCCACCGGCCGGGTATGCCAGAACCACTTGGTGGTCACTCCGGAATCATCTGCCAGACACGCCAGAAGCAGCTCTCAGACACACCAGAACAACCTGCCGGAGACGCCAGAAGCACCTGCTGAGCATGCCTGAGCCACCTGATCGACTCGCAAGAAACACCTGCCAGACGTGCCAAAATGACCTGCCTGCTACAAGAGAAGCACTTGGCAGACAAGCCGGAATCACGTGAAGGGCATGCCGTCACAATCTCTCAGACGTGCCAGAATCTCGTGCCGGACACCACAGAACACCCTGCCGGACAGACCGGAACCACCTGCCGGACACGCCGGAACCACCGGCGCGACTCGCCGGAACCACCCCCGGACATGCAAAATCACCTGCCGGCTACGCCAGAAACACTTGGCGTACACACCGGAATCACCTGCCGGGCATGTCGGAAGCACCTCTCAGACATGTCAGAACCACGTGCCAAGGACACCGGAAGCACCTGCCGAGCACGCCGGAACCACCTGCTCGACTCGCCAGAACCACCTGCCGCACACGCCAAAATCACCTGCCGAGTACGCCAGAACCACTTGGCGGACACTCCGGAATCACAGGTCGGGCATGCCGGAACCACCTCTCAGACTTGCCAGAACCATGTTCCGGACACGGCGGTACCACCTGCCGAGTATGCCGGAACCACCTGATCCACTCCCGAGGACCACCTGCTGGACATGCCAAAATCACCTGCTGGCTACGCCAGAACCACTCGGCAGACACTCCGGAATAACCGGCCGGGCATGCCGGAACCACCTCTTAGACATGCCAGAAGGACGTGTCGGACACGACGGAAACACCTACCGGACAGACCGGAACCACCTGCCAGACATCCCGGAACCACTTGCCGAGCACGCAGGAGCCGCCTGCTCGATAGGCCGGAACCACCTGCCAGACAGGCCAAAATCAACAGCTGGCTATGCTAGAACCACCTGGCGGACAGTCCAAAATCACCTGCCTGGCATGCAGGAACCACCTCTCAGACGTAACAGAACCACGTTCCGGACACGCTGGAACCACATCCTGGACAGACTGGAACCACCTGCTGAGCTCACCGGAAACACCTGCTCGACTGGCTGGACAATCGTGCCGGACACGCCAAAAGGAACTGCCGGCTACACCAGAACCACTTAACCGACACTCCAGAATCACCTGCCCGGCATGCCAGAACCACCTCTCAGACGTGCCAGAAGCATGTGCCGGACATGCCGGAACGACCTACGGGACAGACCGGAACCACCTGCCTGACATGCCGGAACCACCTGCCGAGCACGCCAGAGCCACCTGCTCCCCTTGCCGGAACCACCTGCCAGACAGGCCAAAATCAACAGCTGTCTGTGCGAGAACCACCTGGGGGACAGTCCGGAATCACCTGCCAGCCATGGCGGAACCACCTCTCAGACGTACCAGAACCATGTGCCGGACAATCTGGAAACACGTACTGGACAGACTGGAACCACCTGCCGGCCACGCCTGAACCACCTGCCGAGCACGACGGAACCACCTGCCGGACACGCCAAAATCACCTGCGGGCTACTCCACAACCACTCGGAGGACTCTCTGGGATGACCTGCCGGGCATGCTGGAACCACCTCTCAGACGCTCCAGAACCATGTGGCAGAGAGTCCGGAATCACCTGTTGGGCATGTGGAACCACCTCTGAGACGTACCAGAACCACCTGCCTGACAAGCCAAAATCACCTGCCGGCTACGCCAAAACCACTTGGCGGACACTCCGGAATCACCTGCCGGGCATGCCAGCACAACCTCTCAGAAGTGCCAGAAGCACGTGCCGGACAGGCCGGAACCATCTCCCGGACAGACTGGAACCACAGGAAACACTCGCCGGAACCACCTGCTTGACTCACCGGTCCCACCTGCAGGACACACCAAAATCACCTGCCCGCTACACCAGAACCACTTGGGGCACAAGCCGGAATCACGTGAAGGGCATGCCGGCACAACCTCACAGACGTGCCAGAACCTCCTGCCGGACACCTCAGAACCACCTGCCAGACAGACTGCAACCACCTGCCGGACACACGGGAACCACAAGCTCGACCCGCCGGAACCACTGCCAGACATGCAAAATCACCTGCCGGCTACACCAGAACCACTTGGCAAACACTCCGGAATCACCTGCCGGGCATGACGGAACCACGTGCAAATGACACCAGAAGCACCTGCCGAGCATGCCGGAACCACCTGCTCGACTCGCCAGAACCACCTGCCAGTCATGCAAAAATCACCTGCCGGCTTCGCCACAACCAGTTGGTGAACACTTCCCCATCACCTGCCGGGCTTGCTGGAACCACCTGGCGGTCATGTCAAAATCACCTGCTAGCTACGCCAGAACCACTTGTCGACACTGCGGAAACACCTGTCGGGCCGGCCAGAACTACATCTCAGACGTGCCAGAACCTTGTGCGTGTGATGCCGGAACCACACCCCGAAAAGACGGAGACCACCTGCCAGACCCGCCTGAACCACCTGCCGAGCACGCCGGAGCCACCTGTTCGACTCACCGGAAGCACCTGCCAGACAGGCCAAAATCAACAGCTGGCTATGCGAGAACCATCTGACGGACAGTCCGGAATCACCTGCCGGGCATGCAGGAACCACCTCTCAGATGTAACGGAACCACGAGCCAGACACTCTGGAACCACGTCCTGGACAGACTGGAACCACCTGCCGAGCACTCCGGAACCACCTGCTCGACTCGCCCGACCCACGTGCTGGACACGCCAAAATGAACTTTCGGCTACACCAGAACCACTTACCCGACACTCCAGAATCACCTGCCTGGCATGCCAGAACCACCTCTCACACGTTCCAGAAGCACGTGCCGGACATGCCGGAACGACCTATCGGACAGAACGGAACCACCTGCCAGACACGCCGGAACCACCTGCTGAACACGCCACAGCCACCTGCTCGACTCGCCGGATCCACCGTCCGGACAGGCCAATATCAACTGCTGGCTATGCCAGAACCACCTTGGGGACAGTCCGGAATCACCTGCCAGCCATGGCGGAACCACCTCTCAGACGTACAAGAACCACGTGCCGGACAAGCTGGAAACACTTACTGGACAGACTGGAACCACCTGCCGGCCACGCCTGAACCACCTGCCGAGCACGATGGAACCACCTGCCGGACACGCCAAAATCACCTGCGGGGTACACCAGAACCACTTGGAGAACTCTCCGGGATGACCTGCCGGGCATGCTGGAACCACCTCTCAGACGTACCAGAAGCACGTGGCGGACACCCCAGCACCACCTGCCGGACAGACCGCAACCACCTGCCGGACACGCCGGAACCACCGGCTCGACCCGCCGGAAACACCGCCGGACATGCAAAATCACCTGCCGGCTACGCCAGAACCAGTTGGTGAACACTTCGGAATCACCTGCCGCACTTGCCGGAACCACCTGCCGGTCACGCCAAAATCACCTGCCGGCTACGCCAGAACCACTCGGCAGAGACTCCGGAACCACCTCCAGGACAGACCGGAATCACCTGCCGGACACGCCGGAACCACCTGCTCGACTCGCCAGAACCACCTGCCGGACACGCCAAAATCACCTGCTGGCTACGCCAGAACCACTCGGCAGAGACTCCGGAACCACCTCCAGGACAGACCGGAATCACCTGCCGGACACGCCGGGACCACCTGCTTGACTCGCCAGAACCACCTGCCGCACACGCCAAAATCACCAGCCGGCTACTCCACAACCACTTGTCGGACACTCCAGAATCACCTGCCGGGCATGTTGGAACCACCTCTCAGAGGTGCCACAACAACATGCTGGAGACTGCGGAAGCACCTGCTGAGAAGGCCGGAAGTTCCTGATCCACTCCACAGAACCACCTGCTGGACACGCCAAAATCACCTGCCGGCTACGCCACAACCAGTTGGTGAACACTTCGGAATCAACTGCCGGGCTTGCTGGAAGCACCTGCCGGTCACGCCAATATCACCTGCCAGCTACGCCAGAACCGCTTGGCGGACACTCCAGAAACACCTGTCGGGCCTGCCAGAACCACATCTCAGACGTGCCAGAACCATGTGCCCGAGATGCCGGAACCACACCCCGAACAGACTGAAACCACCTGCCAGACCCGCCTGAACCACCTGCCGAGCACACTGGAACCACCTGCTCGACTCGCCGGAACCACCTACCTGACACGCAAAAGCCACCGGCCGGGTATGCCAGAACCACTTGGTGGTCACTCCGGAATCATCTGCCAGACACGCCAGAAGCAGCTCTCAGACACACCAGAACAACCTGCCGGAGACGCCAGAAGCACCTGCTGAGCATGCCTGAGCCACCTGATCGACTCGCAAGAAACACCTGCCAGACGTGCCAAAATGACCTGCCTGCTACAAGAGAAGCACTTGGCAGACAAGCCGGAATCACGTGAAGGGCATGCCGTCACAATCTCTCAGACGTGCCAGAACCTCGTGCCGGACACCCCAGAACACCCTGCCGGACAGACCGGAACCACCTGCCGGACACGCCGGAACCACCGGCGCGACTCGCCGGAACCACCCCCGGACATGCAAAATCACCTGCCGGCTACGCCAGAAACACTTGGCGTACACACCGGAATCACCTGCCGGGCATGTCGGAAGCACCTCTCAGACATGTCAGAACCACGTGCCAAGGACACCGGAAGCACCTGCCGAGCACGCCGGAACCACCTGCTCGACTCGCCAGAACCACCTGCCGCACACGCCAAAATCACCTGCCGAGTACGCCAGAACCACTTGGCGGACACTCCGGAATCACAGGTCGGGCATGCCGGAACCACCTCTCAGACTTGCCAGAACCATGTTCCGGACACGGCGGTACCACCTGCCGAGTATGCCGGAACCACCTGATCCACTCCCGAGGACCACCTGCTGGACATGCCAAAATCACCTGCTGGCTACGCCAGAACCACTCGGCAGACACTCCGGAATAACCGGCCGGGCATGCCGGAACCACCTCTTAGACATGCCAGAAGGACGTGTCGGACACGACGGAAACACCTACCGGACAGACCGGAACCACCTGCCAGACATCCCGGAACCACTTGCCGAGCACGCAGGAGCCGCCTGCTCGATAGGCCGGAACCACCTGCCAGACAGGCCAAAATCAACAGCTGGCTATGCTAGAACCACCTGGCGGACAGTCCAAAATCACCTGCCTGGCATGCAGGAACCACCTCTCAGACGTAACAGAACCACGTTCCGGACACGCTGGAACCACATCCTGGACAGACTGGAACCACCTGCTGAGCTCACCGGAAACACCTGCTCGACTGGCTGGACAATCGTGCCGGACACGCCAAAAGGAACTGCCGGCTACACCAGAACCACTTAACCGACACTCCAGAATCACCTGCCCGGCATGCCAGAACCACCTCTCAGACGTGCCAGAAGCATGTGCCGGACATGCCGGAACGACCTACGGGACAGACCGGAACCACCTGCCTGACATGCCGGAACCACCTGCCGAGCACGCCAGAGCCACCTGCTCCCCTTGCCGGAACCACCTGCCAGACAGGCCAAAATCAACAGCTGTCTGTGCGAGAACCACCTGGGGGACAGTCCGGAATCACCTGCCAGCCATGGCGGAACCACCTCTCAGACGTACCAGAACCACGTGCCGGACAATCTGGAAACACGTACTGGACAGACTGGAACCACCTGCCGGCCACGCCTGAACCACCTGCCGAGCACGACGGAACCACCTGCCGGACACGCCAAAATCACCTGCGGGCTACTCCACAACCACTCGGAGGACTCTCTGGGATGACCTGCCGGGCATGCTGGAACCACCTCTCAGACGCTCCAGAACCATGTGGCAGAGAGTCCGGAATCACCTGTTGGGCATGTGGAACCACCTCTGAGACGTACCAGAACCACCTGCCTGACAAGCCAAAATCACCTGCCGGCTACGCCAAAACCACTTGGCGGACACTCCGGAATCACCTGCCGGGCATGCCAGCACAACCTCTCAGAAGTGCCAGAAGCACGTGCCGGACAGGCCGGAACCATCTCCCGGACAGACTGGAACCACAGGAAACACTCGCCGGAACCACCTGCTTGACTCACCGGTCCCACCTGCAGGACACACCAAAATCACCTGCCCGCTACACCAGAACCACTTGGGGCACAAGCCGGAATCACGTGAAGGGCATGCCGGCACAACCTCACAGACGTGCCAGAACCTCCTGCCGGACACCTCAGAACCACCTGCCAGACAGACTGCAACCACCTGCCGGACACACGGGAACCACCGGCTCGACCCGCCGGAACCACTGCCAGACATGCAAAATCACCTGCCGGCTACACCAGAACCACTTGGCAAACACTCCGGAATCACCTGCCGGGCATGACGGAACCACGTGCAAATGACACCAGAAGCACCTGCCGAGCATGCCGGAACCACCTGCTCGACTCGCCAGAACCACCTGCCAGTCATGCAAAAATCACCTGCCGGCTTCGCCACAACCAGTTGGTGAACACTTCCCCATCACCTGCCGGGCTTGCTGGAACCACCTGGCGGTCATGTCAAAATCACCTGCTAGCTACGCCAGAACCACTTGTCGACACTGCGGAAACACCTGTCGGGCCGGCCAGAACTACATCTCAGACGTGCCAGAACCTTGTGCGTGTGATGCCGGAACCACACCCCGAACAGACGGAGACCACCTGCCAGACCCGCCTGAACCACCTGCCGAGCACGCCGGAGCCACCTGTTCGACTCACCGGAAGCACCTGCCAGACAGGCCAAAATCAACAGCTGGCTATGCGAGAACCATCTGACGGACAGTCCGGAATCACCTGCCGGGCATGCAGGAACCACCTCTCAGATGTAACGGAACCACGAGCCAGACACTCTGGAACCACGTCCTGGACAGACTGGAACCACCTGCCGAGCACTCCGGAACCACCTGCTCGACTCGCCCGACCCACGTGCTGGACACGCCAAAATGAACTTTCGGCTACACCAGAACCACTTACCCGACACTCCAGAATCACCTGCCTGGCATGCCAGAACCACCTCTCACACGTTCCAGAAGCACGTGCCGGACATGCCGGAACGACCTATCGGACAGAACGGAACCACCTGCCAGACACGCCGGAACCACCTGCTGAACACGCCACAGCCACCTGCTCGACTCGCCGGATCCACCGTCCGGACAGGCCAATATCAACTGCTGGCTATGCCAGAACCACCTTGGGGACAGTCCGGAATCACCTGCCAGCCATGGCGGAACCACCTCTCAGACGTACAAGAACCACGTGCCGGACAAGCTGGAAACACTTACTGGACAGACTGGAACCACCTGCCGGCCACGCCTGAACCACCTGCCGAGCACGATGGAACCACCTGCCGGACACGCCAAAATCACCTGCGGGGTACACCAGAACCACTTGGAGAACTCTCCGGGATGACCTGCCGGGCATGCTGGAACCACCTCTCAGACGTACCAGAAGCACGTGGCGGACACCCCAGCACCACCTGCCGGACAGACCGCAACCACCTGCCGGACACGCCGGAACCACCGGCTCGACCCGCCGGAAACACCGCCGGACATGCAAAATCACCTGCCGGCTACGCCAGAACCAGTTGGTGAACACTTCGGAATCACCTGCCGCACTTGCCGGAACCACCTGCCGGTCACGCCAAAATCACCTGCCGGCTACGCCAGAACCACTCGGCAGAGACTCCGGAACCACCTCCAGGACAGACCGGAATCACCTGCCGGACACGCCGGAACCACCTGCTCGACTCGCCAGAACCACCTATCGGACACGCCAATATCACCTGCCGGCTACGCCAGAACCACTCGGCAGAGACTCCGGAACCACCTCCTGGACAGACCGGAATCACCGGCCGGACACGCCGGGACCACCTGCTTGACTCGCCAGAACCACCTGCCGCACACGCCAAAATCACCAGCCGGCTACTACACAACCACTTGTCGGACACTCCAGAATCACCTGCCGGGCATGTTGGAACCACCTCTCAGAGGTGCCACAACAACATGCTGGAGACTGCGGAAGCACCTGCTGAGAAGGCCGGAAGTTCCTGATCCACTCCAAAGAACCACCTGCTGGACACGCCAAAATCACCTGCCGGCTACGCCACAACCAGTTGGTGAACACTTCGGAATCAACTGCCGGGCTTGCTGGAAGCACCTGCCGGTCACGCCAATATCACCTGCCAGCTACGCCAGAACCGCTTGGCGGACACTCCGGAAACACCTGTCGGGCCTGCCAGAACCACATCTCAGACGTGCCAGAACCATGTGCCCGAGATGCCGGAACCACACCCCGAACAGACTGAAACCACCTGCCAGACCCGCCTGAACCACCTGCCGAGCACACTGGAACCACCTGCTCGACTCGCCGGAACCACCTACCTGACACGCAAAAACCACCGGCCGGGTATGCCAGAACCACTTGGTGGTCACTCCGGAATCATCTGCCAGACATGCCAGAAGCAGCTCTCACACACACCAGAACAACCTGCCGGAGACGCCAGAAGCACCTGCTGAGCATGCCTGAGCCACCTGCTCGACTCGCAAGAAACACCTGCCAGACGTGCCAAAATCACGTGCCTGCTACACCAGAAGCACTTGGCAGACAAGCCGGAATCACGTGAAGGGCATGCCGTCATAATCTCTCAGACGAGCCAGAACCTCGTGCCGGACACCCCAGAACACCCTGCCGGACAGACCGGAACCACATGCCGGACACGCCGGAACCACCGGCACGACTCGCCGGAACCACCCCCGGACATGCAAAATCACCAGCCGGCTACGCCAGAAACACTTGGCGAACACACCGGAATCACCTGCCGGGCATGTCGGAAGCACCTCTCAGACATGTCAGAACCACGTGCCAAGGACACCGGAAGCACCTGCCGAGCACGCCGGAACCACCTGCTCGACTCGCCAGAACCACCTGCCGCACACGCAAAAATCACCTGCCAGGTATGCCAGAACCACTTTTTGGACACTCCGAAATCATCTGCCGGACATGCCAGAAACAGCTCTCAGACACACCAGAACCACATGCCGGACACGCCGGAAGCACCTGCTGAGCATGCCTGATCCACCTGCTCGACTCGCAAGAAACACCTGCCGGACACGCCAAAATCACCTGCCGAGTACGCCAGAACCACTTGGCGGACACTCCGGAATCACAGGTCGGGCATGCCGGAACCACCTCTCATTCTTGCCCGAACCATGTTCCGGACACGACGGTACCACCTGCCGAGTATGCCGGAACCACCTCATCCACTCCCGAGGACCACCTGCTGGACATGCCAAAATCACCTGCTGGCTACGCCAGAACCACTCGGCAGACACTCCGGAATAACCTGCCGGGCATGCCGGAACCACCTCTTAGACATGCCAGAAGGACGTGTCGGACACGCCGGAAACACCTACCGGACAGACCGGAACCACCTGCCAGACATCCCGGAACCACTTGCCGAGCACGCCGGAGCCGCCTGCTCGATAGGCCGGAACCACCTGCCAGACAGGCCAAAATCAACAGCTGGCTATGCTAGAACCACCTGGCGGACAGTCCAAAATCACCTGCCTGGCATGCAGGAACCACCTCTCAGACGTACCAGAACCACGTGCCGGACAATCTGGAAACACGTAGTGGACAGACTGGAACCACCTGCCAGCCACGCCTGAACCACCTGCCGAGCACGACGGAACCACCTGCCGGACACGCCAAAATCACCTGCGGGCTTCTCCACAACCACTCGGAGGACTCTCTGGGATGACCTGCCGGGCATGCTGGAACCACCTCTCAGACGCGCCAGAACCATGTGGCAGAGAGTTCGGAATCACCTGTTGAGCATGTGGAACCACCTCTGAGACGTACCAGAACCACCTGCCGGACACGCCAAAATCACCTGCCGGCTACGCCAGAACCACTTGGCGGACACTCCGGAATCACCTGCCGGGCATGCCAGCACAACCTCTCAGAAGTGCCAGAAGCACGTGCCGGACAGGCCGGAACCATCTCCCGGACAGACTGGAACCACAGGAAACACTCGCCGGAACCACCTGCTTGACTCACCGGTCCCACCTGCAGGACACACCAAAATCACCTGCCCGCTACACCAGAACCACTTGGGGCACAAGCCGGAATCACGTGAAGGGCATGCCGGCACAACCTCACAGACGTGCCAGAACCTCCTGCCGGACACCTCAGAACCACCTGCCAGACAGACTGCAACCACGTGCCGGACACGCGGGAACCACCGGCTCGACCCGCCGGAACCACTGCCACACATGCAAAATCACCTGCCGGCTACACCAGAACCACTTGACAAACACTCCGGAATCACCTGCCGGGCATGCCGGAACCACCTCTCAGATGCAACGGAACCACGAGCCGGACACGCTGGAACCACGTCCTGGACAGACTGGAACCACCTGCCGAGCACTCCACAACCACCTGCTCGACTCGCACGACGCACGTGCTGGACACGCCAAAATGAACATTCGGCTACACCAGAACCACTTACCCGACACTCCAGAATCACCTGACTGGCATGCCAGAACCACCTCTCACACGTTCCAGAAGCACGTGCCGGACATGCCGGAACGACCTATCGGACAGAACGGAACCACCTGCCAGACACGCCGGAACCACCTGCTGAACACGCCACAGCCACCTGCTCGACTCGCCGGATCCACCGTCCGGACAGGCCAATATCAACTGCTGGCTATGCCAGAACCACCTGGGGGACAGTCCGGAATCACCTGCCAGCCATGGCGAAACCACCTCTCAGACGTACAAGAACCACGTGCCGGACAAGCTGGAAACACTTACTGGACAGACTGGAACCACCTGCCGGCCACGCCTGAACCACCTTCCGAGCACGATGGAACCACCTGCCGGACACGCCAAAATCAACTGCGGGGTACACCAGAACCACTTGGAGAACTCTCCGGGATGACCTGCCGGGCATGCTGGAACCACCTCTCAGACGTACCAGAAGCACGTGGCGGACACCCCAGCACCACCTGCCGGACAGACCGCAACCACCTGCCGGACACGCCGGAACCACCGGCTCGACCCGCCGGAACCACCGCCGGACATGCAAAATCACCTGCCGGCTACGCCAGAACCACTTGGCGAACACTGCGGAATCACCTGCCGGGCATGCCGGAACCACCTCTCAGACATGCCAGAACCACGTGCCAATGACCCCGGAAGCACCTGCCGAGCACGCCGGAACCACCTGCTCGACTCGCCAGAACCACCTGCCGGACACGCCAAAATCACCTGCCGGCTACGCCACAACCACTCGGCAGACACTCCGGTATCAGCTGCCGGGCTTGCCGGAACCACCTCTCAGAGGTGCCAGAACCACATGCCGGAGAGACTGGAAGCAACTGCCGAACTCGCCGGAAACACCTGCTGGACATGCCGGAACCACCTGCCTGACAGTCCAAAATCATATGCCGGCTATGCCAAAACCACTTGGTGGACACTCCAGAATCACCTGGAGGGCATGCCGGAACCACGTCATGGACAGACTGCAAACACCTGCCGGACACTCCAGAACCACCTTCTCGACTCGCCAGAACCACCTGCCGGACACGCCAAAATCACCTGCCGGCTACGCCACAACCAGTTGGTGAACACTTCGGAATCACCTGCCGCGCTTGCCGGAACCACCTGCCGGTCACGCCAAAATCACCTGCCGGCTACGCCAGAACCACTCGGCAGAGACTCCGGAACCACCTCCAGGACAGACCGGAATCACCTGCCGGACACGCCGGAACCACCTGCTTGACTCGCCAGAACCACCTGCCGGACACGCCAAAATCACCTGCAGGCTACGCCAGAACCACTCGGCAGAGACTCCGGAACCACCTCCAGGACAGACCGGAATCACCTGCCGCACACGCCAGGACCACCTGCTTGACTCGCCAGAACCACCTGCCGCACACGCCAAAATCACCAGCCGGCTACTCCACAACCACTTGTCGGACACTCCAGAATCACCTGCCGGGCATGTTGCAACCACCTCTCAGAGGTGCCACAACAACATGCTGGAGACTGCGGAAGCACCTGCTGAGAAGGCCGGAAGTTCCTGATCCACTCCACAGAACCACCTGCTGGACACGCCAAAATCACCTGCCGGCTACGCCACAACCAGTTGGTGAACACTTCGGAATCAACTGCCGGGCTTGCTGGAAGCACCTGCCGGTCACGCCAATATCACCTGCCAGCTACGCCAGAACCGCTTGGCGGACACTCCGGAAACACCTGTCGGGCCTGCCAGAACCACATCTCAGACGTGCCAGAACCATGTGCCCGAGATGCCGGAACCACACCCCGAACAGACTGAAACCACCTGCCAGACCCGCCTGAACCACCTGCCGAGCACACTGGAACCACCTGCTCGACTCGCCGGAACCACCTACCTGACACGCAAAAACCACCGGCCGGGTATGCCAGAACCACTTGGTGGTCACTCCGGAATCATCTGCCAGACACGCCAGAAGCAGCTCTCAGACACACCAGAACAACCTGCCGGAGACGCCAGAAGCACCTGCTGAGCATGCCTGAGCCACCTGCTCGACTCGCAAGAAACACCTGCCAGACGTGCCAAAATCACCTGCCTGCTACACCAGAAGCACTTGGCAGACAAGCCGGAATCACGTGAAGGGCATGCCGTCACAATCTCTCAGACGTGCCAGAACCTCGTGCCGGACACCCCAGAACACCCTGCCGGACAGACCGGAACCACCTGCCGGACACGCCGGAACCACCGGCGCGACTCGCCGGAACCACCCCCGGACATGCAAAATCACCTGCCGGCTACGCCAGAAACACTTGGCGAACACACCGGAATCACCTGCCGGGCATGTCGGAAGCACCTCTCAGACATGTCAGAACCACGTGCCAAGGACACCGGAAGCACCTGCCGAGCACGCCGGAACCACCTGCTCGACTCGCCAGAACCACCTGCCGCACACGCCAAAATCACCTGCCGAGTACGCCAGAACCACTTGGCGGACACTCCGGAATCACAGGTCGGGCATGCCGGAACCACATCTCAGACTTGCCAGATCCATGTTCCGGACACGCCGGTACCACCTGCCGAGTATGCCGGAACCACCTCATCCACTCCCGAGGACCACCTGCTGGACATGCCAAAATCACCTGCTGGCTACGCCAGAACCACTCGGCAGACACTCCGGAATAACCTGCCGGGCATGCCGGAACCACCTCTTAGACATGCCAGAAGGACGTGTCGGACACGCCGGAAACACCTACCGGACAGACCGGAACCACCTGCCAGACATCCCGGAACCACTTGCCGAGCACGCCGGAGCCGCCTGCTCGATAGGCCGGAACCACCTGCCAGACAGGCCAAAATCAACAGCTGGCTATGCTAGAGCCACCTGGCGGACAGTCCAAAATCACCTGCCTGGCATGCAGGAACCACCTCTCAGACGTACCAGAACCACGTGCCGGACAATCTGGAAACACGTACTGGACAGACTGGAACCACCTGCCGGCCACGCCTGAACCACCTGCCGAGCACGACGCAACCACCTGCCGGACACGCCAAAATCACCTGCGGGCTACTCCACAACCACTCGGAGGACTCTCTGGGATGACCTGCCGGGCATGCTGGAACCACCTCTCAGACGCGTCAGAACCATGTGGCAGAGAGTCCGGAATCACCTGTTGGGCATGTGGAACCACCTCTGAGACGTACCAGAACCACCTGCCGGACACGCCAAAATCACCTGCCGGCTACGCCAGAACCACTTGGCGGACACTCCGGAATCACCTGCCGGGCATGCCAGCACAACCTCTCAGAAGTGCCAGAAGCACGTGCCGGACAGGCCGGAACCATCTCCCGGACAGACTGGAACCACAGGAAACACTCGCCGGAACCACCTGCTTGACTCACCGGTCCCACCTGCAGGACACACCAAAATCACCTGCCCGCTACACCAGAACCACTTGGGGCACAAGCCGGAATCACGTGAAGGGCATGCCGGCACAACCTCACAGACGTGCCAGAACCTCCTGCCGGACACCTCAGAACCACCTGCCAGACAGACTGCAACCACCTGCCGGACACGCGGGAACCACCGGCTCGACCCGCCGGAACCACTGCCAGACATGCAAAATCACCTGCCGGCTACACCAGAACCACTTGGCAAACACTCCGGAATCACCTGCCGGGCATGCCGGAACCACCTCTCAGATGCAACGGAACCACGATCCGGACACGCTGGAACCACGTCCTGGACAGACTGGAACCAGCTGCCGAGCACTCCACAACCACCTGCTCGACTCGCACGACCCACGTGCTGGACACGCCAAAATGAACTTTCGGCTACACCAGAACCACTTACCCGACACTCCAGAATCACCTGCCTGGCATGCCAGAACCACCTCTCACACGTTCCAGAAGCACGTGCCGGACATGCCGGAACGACCTATCGGACAGAACGGAACCACCTGCCAGACACGCCGGAACCACCTGCTGAACACGCCACAGCCACCTGCTCGACTCGCCGGATCCACCGTCCGGACAGGCCAATATCAACTGCTGGCTATGCCAGAACCACCTGGGGGACAGTCCGGAATCACCTGCCAGCCATGGCGAAACCACCTCTCAGACGTACAAGAACCACGTGCCGGACAAGCTGGAAACACTTACTGGACAGACTGGAACCACCTGCCGGCCACGCCTGAACCACCTGCCGAGCACGATGGAACCACCTGCCGGACACGCCAAAATCACCTGCGGGGTACACCAGAACCACTTGGAGAACTCTCCGGGATGACCTGCCGGGCATGCTGGAACCACCTCTCAGACGTACCAGAAGCACGTGGCGGACACCCCAGCACCACCTGCCGGACAGACCGCAACCACCTGCCGGACACGCTGGAACCACCGTCTCGACCCGCCGGAACCACCGCCGGACATGCAAAATCACCTGCCGGCTACGCCAGAACCACTTGGCGAACACTGCGGAATCACCTGCCGGGCATGCCGGAACCACCTCTCAGACATGCCAGAACCACGTGCCAATGACCCCGGAAGCACCTGCCGAGCACGCCGGAACCACCTGCTCGACTCGCCAGAACCACCTGCCGGACACGCCAAAATCACCTGCCGGCTACGCCACAACCACTCGGCAGACACTCCGGTATCAGCTGCCGGGCATGCCAGAACCACCTCTCAGAGGTGCCGGAACCACATGCCGGAGAGACTGGAAGCAACTGCCGAACTCGCCGGAAACACCTGCTGGACATGCCGGAACCACCTGCCTGACAGTCCAAAATCATATGCCGGCTATGCCAAAACCACTTGGTGGACACTCCAGAATCACCTGGAGGGCATGCCGGAACCACGTCATGGACAGACTGCAAACACCTGCCGGACACGCCAGAACCACCTTCTCGACTCGCCAGAACCACCTGCCGGACACGCCAAAATCACCTGCCGGCTACGCCACAACCAGTTGGTGAACACTTCGGAATCACCTGCCGAGCTTGCCGGAACCACCTGCCGGTCACGCCAAAATCACCTGCCGGCTACGCCAGAACCACTCGGCAGAGACTCCGGAACCACCTCCAGGACAGACCGGAATCACCTGCCGGACACGCCGGAACCACCTGCTCGACTCGCAAGAACCACCTGCCGGACACGCCAAAATCACCTGCTGGCTACGCCAGAACCACTCGGCAGAGACTCCGGAACCACCTCCAGGACAGACCGGAATCACCTGCCGGACACGCCGGGACCATCTGCTTGACTCGCCAGAACCACCTGCCGGACACGCCAAAATCACCAGCCGGCTACTCCACAACCACTTGTCGGACACTCCAGAATCACCTGCCGGGCATGTTGGAACCACCTCTCAGAGGTGCCACAACAACATGCTGGAGACTGCGGAAGCACCTGCTGAGAAGGCCGGAAGTTCCTGATCCACTCCACAGAACCACCTGCTGGACACGCCAAAATCACCTGCCGGCTACGCCACAACCAGTTGGTGAACACTTCGGCATCAACTGCCGGGCTTGCTGGAAGCACCTGCCGGTCACGCCAATATCACCTGCCAGCTACGCCAGAACCGCTTGGCGGACACTCCGGAAACACCTGTCGGGCCTGCCAGAACCACATCTCAGACGTGCCAGAACCATGTGCCCGAGATGCCGGAACCACACCCCGAACAGACTGAAACCACCTGCCAGACCCGCCTGAACCACCTGCCGAGCACACTGGAACCACCTGCTCGACTCGCCGGAACCACCTACCTGACACGCAAAAACCACCGGCCGGGTATGCCAGAACCACTTGGTGGTCACTCCGGAATCATCTGCCAGACATGCCAGAAGCAGCTCTCAGACACACCAGAACAACCTGCCGCAGACGCCAGAAGCACCTGCTGAGCATGCCTGAGCCACCTGCTCGACTCGCAAGAAACACCTGCCAGACGTGCCAAAATCACCTGCCTGCTACACCAGAAGCACTTGGCAGACAAGCCGGAATCACGTGAAGGGCATGCGGTCACAATCTCTCAGACGTGCCAGAACCTCGTGCCGGACACCCCAGAACACCCTGCCGGACAGACCGGAACCACCTGCCAGACACGCCGGAACCACCGGCGCGACTCGCCGGAACCACCCCCGGACATGCAAAATCACCTGCCGGCTACGCCAGAAACACTTGGCGAACACACCGGAATCACCTGCCGGGCATGTCGGAAGCACCTCTCAGACATGTCAGAACCACGTGCCAAGGACACCGGAAGCACCTGCCGAGCACGCCGGAACCACCTGCTCGACTCGCCAGAACCACCTGCCGCACACGCCAAAATCGCCTGCCGAGTACGCCAGAACCACTTGGCGGACACTCCGGAATCACAGGCCGGGCATGCCGGAACCACCTCTCATTCTTGCCAGAACCATGTTCCGGACACGACGGTACCACCTGCTGAGTATGCCGGAACCACCTGATCCACTCCCGAGGACCACCTGCTGGACATGCCAAAATCACCTGCTGGCTACGCCAGAACCACTCGGCAGACACTCCGGAATAACCTGCCGGGCATGCCGGAACCACCTCTTAGACATGCCAGAAGGACGTGTCGGACACGCCGGAAACACCTACCGGACAGACCGGAACCACCTGCCAGACATCCCGGAACCACTTGCCGAGCACGCCGGAGCCGCCTGCTCGATAGGCCGGAACCACCTGCCAGACAGGCCAAAATCAACAGCTGGCTATGCTAGAACCACCTGGCGGACAGTCCAAAATCACCTGCCTGGCATGCAGGAACCACCTCTCAGACGTAACAGAACCACGTTCTGGACACGCTGGAACCACATCCTGGACAGACTGGAACCACCTGCCGAGCTCACCGGAACCACCTGCTCGACTGGCAGGACAATCGTGCCGGACACGCCAAAAGGAACTGCCGGCTACACCAGAACCACTTAACCGACACTCCAGAATCACCTGCCTGGCATGCCAGAACCACCTCTCAGACGTGCCAGAAGCACGTGCCGGACATGCCGGAACGACCTACGGGACAGACCGCAACCACCTGCCTGACATGCCGGAACCACCTGCCGAGCACGCCAGAGCCACCTGCTCCCCTTGCCGGAACCACCTGCCAGACAAGCCAAAATCAACAGCTGTCTGTGCGAGAACCACCTGGGGGACAGTCCGGAATCACCTGCCAGCCATGGCGGAACCACCTCTCAGACGCACCAGAACCACGTGCCGGACAATCTGGAAACACGTACTGGACAGACTGGAACCACCTGCCGGCCACGCCTGAACCACCTGCCGAGCACGACGGAACCACCTGCCGGACACGCCAAAATCACCTGCGGGCTACTCCACAACCACTCGGAGGACTCTCTGGGATGACCTGCCGGGCATGCTGGAACCACCTCTCAGACGCGCCAGAACCATGTGGCAGAGAGTCCGGAATCACCTGTTGGGCATGTGGAACCACCTCTGAGACGTACCAGAACCACCTGCCGGACAAGCCAAAATCACCTGCCGGCTACGCCAGAACCACTTGGCGGACACTCCGGAATCACCTGCCGGGCATGCCAGCACAACCTCTCAGAAGTGCCAGAAGCACGTGCCGGACAGGCCGGAACCATCTCCCGGACAGACTGGAACCACAGGAAACACTCGCCGGAACCACCTGCTTGACTCACCGGTCCCACCTGCAGGACACACCAAAATCACCTGCCCACTACACCAGAACCACTTGGGGCACAAGCCGGAATCACGTGAAGGGCATGCCGGCACAACCTCACAGACGTGCCAGAACCTCCTGCCGGACACCTCAGAACCACCTGCCAGACAGACGGCAACCACATGCCGGACACGCGGGAACCACCGGCTCGACCTGCCGGAACCACTGCCACACATGCAAAATCACCTGCCGGCTACACCAGAACCACTTGGCAAACACTCCGGAATCACCTGCCGGGCATGCCGGAACCACCTCTCAGATGTAACGGAACCACGAGCCGGACACGCTGGAACCACGTCCTGGACAGACTGGAACCACCTGCCGAGCACTCCGGAACCACCTGCTGGACTCGCATGACCCACGAGCTGGACACGCCTAAATGAACTTTCGGCTACACCAGAACCACTTACCCGACACTCCAGAATCACCTGCCTGGCATGCCAGAACCACCTCTCACACGTTCCAGAAGCACGTGCCGGACATGCCGGAACGACCTATCGGACAGAACGGAACCACCTGCCAGACACGCCGGAACCACCTGCTGAACACGCCACAGCCACCTGCTCGACTCGCCGGATCCACCGTCCGGACAGGCCAATATCAACTGCTGGCTATGCCAGAACCACCTGGGGGACAGTCCGGAATCACCTGCCAGCCATGGCGGAACCACCTCTCAGACGTACAAGAACCACGTGCCGGACAAGCTGGAAACACTTACTGGACAGACTGGAACCACCTGCCGGCCACGCCTGAACCACCTGCTGAGCACGATGGAACCACCTGCCGGACACGCCAAAATCACCTGCGGGGTACACCAGAACCACTTGGAGAACTCTCCGGGATGACCTGCCGGGCATGCTGGAACCACCTCTCAGACGTACCAGAAGCACGTGGCGGACACCCCAGCACCACCTGCCGGACAGACCGCAACCACCTGCCGGACACGCCGGAACCACCGGCTCGACCCGCCGGAACCACCGCCGGACATGCAAAATCACCTGCCGGCTACGCCAGAACCACTTGGCGAACACTGCGGAATCACCTGCCGGGCATGCCGGAACCACCTGGCGGACACGCCACAACCACTCGGCAGACACTCCGGTATCAGCTGCCGGGCATGCCGGAACCACCTCTCAGAGGTTCCGGAACCACATGCCGGAGAGACTGGAAGCAACTGCCGATCTCGCCGGAAACACCTGCTGGACATGCCGGAACCACCTGCCTGACAGTCCAAAATCATATGCCGGCTATGCCAAAACCACTTGGTGGACTCTCCAGAATCACCTGGAGGGCATGCCGGAACCACGTCATGGACAGACTGCAAACACCTGCCGGACACTCCAGAACCACCTTCTCGACTCGCCAGAACCACCTGCCGAACACGCCAAAATCACCTGCGGGGTACACCAGAACCACTTGGAGAACTCTCCGGGATGACCTGCCGGGCATGCTGGAACCACCTCTCAGACGTACCAGAAGCACGTGGCGGACACCCCAGCACCACCTGCCGGACAGACCGCAACCACCTGCCGGACACGCCGGAACCACCGGCTCGACCCGCCGGAAACACCGCCGGACATGCAAAATCACCTGCCGGCTACGCCAGAACCACTTGGCGAACACTGCGGAATCACCTGCCGGGCATGCCGGAACCACCTCTCAGACATGCCAGAACCACGTGCCAATGACCCCGGAAGCACCTGCCGAGCACGCCGGAACCACCTGCTCGACTCGCCAGAACCACCTGCCGGACACGCCAAAATCACCTGCCGGCTACGCCACAACCACTCGGCAGACACTCCGGTATCAGCTGCCGGGCATGCCAGAACCACCTCTCAGAGGTGCCGGAACCACATGCCGGAGAGACTGGAAGCAACTGCCGAACTCGCCGGAAACACCTGCTGGACATGCCGGAACCACCTGCCTGACAGTCCAAAATCATATGCCGGCTATGCCAAAACCACTTGGTGGACACTCCAGAATCACCTGGAGGGCATGCCGGAACCACGTCATGGACAGACTGCAAACACCTGCCGGACACGCCAGAACCACCTTCTCGACTCGCCAGAACCACCTGCCGGACACGCCAAAATCACCTGCCGGCTACGCCACAACCAGTTGGTGAACACTTCGGAATCACCTGCCGCGCTTGCCGGAACCACCTGCCGGTCACGCCAAAATCACCTGCCGGCTACGCCAGAACCACTCGGCAGAGACTCCGGAACCACCTCCAGGACAGACCGGAATCACCTGCCGGACACGCCGGAACCACCTGCTCGACTCGCAAGAACCACCTGCCGGACACGCCAAAATCACCTGCTGGCTACGCCAGAACCACTCGGCAGAGACTCCGGAACCACCTCCAGGACAGACCGGAATCACCTGCCGGACACGCCGGGACCATCTGCTTGACTCGCCAGAACCACCTGCCGGACACGCCAAAATCACCAGCCGGCTACTCCACAACCACTTGTCGGACACTCCAGAATCACCTGCCGGGCATGTTGGAACCACCTCTCAGAGGTGCCACAACAACATGCTGGAGACTGCGGAAGCACCTGCTGAGAAGGCCGGAAGTTCCTGATCCACTCCACAGAACCACCTGCTGGACACGCCAAAATCACCTGCCGGCTACGCCACAACCAGTTGGTGAACACTTCGGCATCAACTGCCGGGCTTGCTGGAAGCACCTGCCGGTCACGCCAATATCACCTGCCAGCTACGCCAGAACCGCTTGGCGGACACTCCGGAAACACCTGTCGGGCCTGCCAGAACCACATCTCAGACGTGCCAGAACCATGTGCCCGAGATGCCGGAACCACACCCCGAACAGACTGAAACCACCTGCCAGACCCGCCTGAACCACCTGCCGAGCACACTGGAACCACCTGCTCGACTCGCCGGAACCACCTACCTGACACGCAAAAACCACCGGCCGGGTATGCCAGAACCACTTGGTGGTCACTCCGGAATCATCTGCCAGACATGCCAGAAGCAGCTCTCAGACACACCAGAACAACCTGCCGCAGACGCCAGAAGCACCTGCTGAGCATGCCTGAGCCACCTGCTCGACTCGCAAGAAACACCTGCCAGACGTGCCAAAATCACCTGCCTGCTACACCAGAAGCACTTGGCAGACAAGCCGGAATCACGTGAAGGGCATGCGGTCACAATCTCTCAGACGTGCCAGAACCTCGTGCCGGACACCCCAGAACACCCTGCCGGACAGACCGGAACCACCTGCCAGACACGCCGGAACCACCGGCGCGACTCGCCGGAACCACCCCCGGACATGCAAAATCACCTGCCGGCTACGCCAGAAACACTTGGCGAACACACCGGAATCACCTGCCGGGCATGTCGGAAGCACCTCTCAGACATGTCAGAACCACGTGCCAAGGACACCGGAAGCACCTGCCGAGCACGCCGGAACCACCTGCTCGACTCGCCAGAACCACCTGCCGCACACGCCAAAATCGCCTGCCGAGTACGCCAGAACCACTTGGCGGACACTCCGGAATCACAGGCCGGGCATGCCGGAACCACCTCTCATTCTTGCCAGAACCATGTTCCGGACACGACGGTACCACCTGCTGAGTATGCCGGAACCACCTGATCCACTCCCGAGGACCACCTGCTGGACATGCCAAAATCACCTGCTGGCTACGCCAGAACCACTCGGCAGACACTCCGGAATAACCTGCCGGGCATGCCGGAACCACCTCTTAGACATGCCAGAAGGACGTGTCGGACACGCCGGAAACACCTACCGGACAGACCGGAACCACCTGCCAGACATCCCGGAACCACTTGCCGAGCACGCCGGAGCCGCCTGCTCGATAGGCCGGAACCACCTGCCAGACAGGCCAAAATCAACAGCTGGCTATGCTAGAACCACCTGGCGGACAGTCCAAAATCACCTGCCTGGCATGCAGGAACCACCTCTCAGACGTAACAGAACCACGTTCTGGACACGCTGGAACCACATCCTGGACAGACTGGAACCACCTGCCGAGCTCACCGGAACCACCTGCTCGACTGGCAGGACAATCGTGCCGGACACGCCAAAAGGAACTGCCGGCTACACCAGAACCACTTAACCGACACTCCAGAATCACCTGCCTGGCATGCCAGAACCACCTCTCAGACGTGCCAGAAGCACGTGCCGGACATGCCGGAACGACCTACGGGACAGACCGCAACCACCTGCCTGACATGCCGGAACCACCTGCCGAGCACGCCAGAGCCACCTGCTCCCCTTGCCGGAACCACCTGCCAGACAGGCCAAAATCAACAGCTGTCTGTGCGAGAACCACCTGGGGGACAGTCCGGAATCACCTGCCAGCCATGGCGGAACCACCTCTCAGACGCACCAGAACCACGTGCCGGACAATCTGGAAACACGTACTGGACAGACTGGAACCACCTGCCGGCCACGCCTGAACCACCTGCCGAGCACGACGGAACCACCTGCCGGACACGCCAAAATCACCTGCGGGCTACTCCACAACCACTCGGAGGACTCTCTGGGATGACCTGCCGGGCATGCTGGAACCACCTCTCAGACGCGCCAGGACCATGTGGCAGAGAGTCCGGAATCACCTGTTGGGCATGTGGAACCACCTCTGAGACGTACCAGAACCACCTGCCGGACAAGCCAAAATCACCTGCCGGCTACGCCAGAACCACTTGGCGGACACTCCGGAATCACCTGCCGGGCATGCCAGCACAACCTCTCAGAAGTGCCAGAAGCACGTGCCGGACAGGCCGGAACCATCTCCCGGACAGACTGGAACCACAGGAAACACTCGCCGGAACCACCTGCTTGACTCACCGGTCCCACCTGCAGGACACACCAAAATCACCTGCCCACTACACCAGAACCACTTGGGGCACAAGCCGGAATCACGTGAAGGGCATGCCGGCACAACCTCACAGACGTGCCAGAACCTCCTGCCGGACACCTCAGAACCACCTGCCAGACAGACGGCAACCACATGCCGGACACGCGGGAACCACCGGCTCGACCTGCCGGAACCACTGCCACACATGCAAAATCACCTGCCGGCTACACCAGAACCACTTGGCAAACACTCCGGAATCACCTGCCGGGCATGCCGGAACCACCTCTCAGATGTAACGGAACCACGAGCCGGACACGCTGGAACCACGTCCTGGACAGACTGGAACCACCTGCCGAGCACTCCGGAACCACCTGCTGGACTCGCATGACCCACGAGCTGGACACGCCTAAATGAACTTTCGGCTACACCAGAACCACTTACCCGACACTCCAGAATCACCTGCCTGGCATGCCAGAACCACCTCTCACACGTTCCAGAAGCACGTGCCGGACATGCCGGAACGACCTATCGGACAGAACGGAACCACCTGCCAGACACGCCGGAACCACCTGCTGAACACGCCACAGCCACCTGCTCGACTCGCCGGATCCACCGTCCGGACAGGCCAATATCAACTGCTGGCTATGCCAGAACCACCTGGGGGACAGTCCGGAATCACCTGCCAGCCATGGCGGAACCACCTCTCAGACGTACAAGAACCACGTGCCGGACAAGCTGGAAACACTTACTGGACAGACTGGAACCACCTGCCGGCCACGCCTGAACCACCTGCTGAGCACGATGGAACCACCTGCCGGACACGCCAAAATCACCTGCGGGGTACACCAGAACCACTTGGAGAACTCTCCGGGATGACCTGCCGGGCATGCTGGAACCACCTCTCAGACGTACCAGAAGCACGTGGCGGACACCCCAGCACCACCTGCCGGACAGACCGCAACCACCTGCCGGACACGCCGGAACCACCGGCTCGACCCGCCGGAACCACCGCCGGACATGCAAAATCACCTGCCGGCTACGCCAGAACCACTTGGCGAACACTGCGGAATCACCTGCCGGGCATGCCGGAACCACCTGGCGGACACGCCACAACCACTCGGCAGACACTCCGGTATCAGCTGCCGGGCATGCCGGAACCACCTCTCAGAGGTTCCGGAACCACATGCCGGAGAGACTGGAAGCAACTGCCGATCTCGCCGGAAACACCTGCTGGACATGCCGGAACCACCTGCCTGACAGTCCAAAATCATATGCCGGCTATGCCAAAACCACTTGGTGGACTCTCCAGAATCACCTGGAGGGCATGCCGGAACCACGTCATGGACAGACTGCAAACACCTGCCGGACACTCCAGAACCACCTTCTCGACTCGCCAGAACCACCTGCCGAACACGCCAAAATCACCTGCGGGGTACACCAGAACCACTTGGAGAACTCTCCGGGATGACCTGCCGGGCATGCTGGAACCACCTCTCAGACGTACCAGAAGCACGTGGCGGACACCCCAGCACCACCTGCCGGACAGACCGCAACCACCTGCCGGACACGCCGGAACCACCGGCTCGACCCGCCGGAAACACCGCCGGACATGCAAAATCACCTGCCGGCTACGCCAGAACCACTTGGCGAACACTGCGGAATCACCTGCCGGGCATGCCGGAACCACCTCTCAGACATGCCAGAACCACGTGCCAATGACCCCGGAAGCACCTGCCGAGCACGCCGGAACCACCTGCTCGACTCGCCAGAACCACCTGCCGGACACGCCAAAATCACCTGCCGGCTACGCCACAACCAGTTGGTGAACACTTCGGAATCACCTGCCGAGCTTGCCGGAACCACCTGCCGGTCACGCCAAAATCACCTGCCGGCTACGCCAGAACCACTCGGCAGAGACTCCGGAACCACCTCCAGGACAGACCGGAATCACCTGCCGGACACGCCGGAACCACCTGCTCGACTCGCAAGAACCACCTGCCGGACACGCCAAAATCACCTGCTGGCTACGCCAGAACCACTCGGCAGAGACTCCGGAACCACCTCCAGGACAGACCGGAATCACCTGCCGGACACGCCGGGACCATCTGCTTGACTCGCCAGAACCACCTGCCGGACACGCCAAAATCACCAGCCGGCTACTCCACAACCACTTGTCGGACACTCCAGAATCACCTGCCGGGCATGTTGGAACCACCTCTCAGAGGTGCCACAACAACATGCTGGAGACTGCGGAAGCACCTGCTGAGAAGGCCGGAAGTTCCTGATCCACTCCACAGAACCACCTGCTGGACACGCCAAAATCACCTGCCGGCTACGCCACAACCAGTTGGTGAACACTTCGGCATCAACTGCCGGGCTTGCTGGAAGCACCTGCCGGTCACGCCAATATCACCTGCCAGCTACGCCAGAACCGCTTGGCGGACACTCCGGAAACACCTGTCGGGCCTGCCAGAACCACATCTCAGACGTGCCAGAACCATGTGCCCGAGATGCCGGAACCACACCCCGAACAGACTGAAACCACCTGCCAGACCCGCCTGAACCACCTGCCGAGCACACTGGAACCACCTGCTCGACTCGCCGGAACCACCTACCTGACACGCAAAAACCACCGGCCGGGTATGCCAGAACCACTTGGTGGTCACTCCGGAATCATCTGCCAGACATGCCAGAAGCAGCTCTCAGACACACCAGAACAACCTGCCGCAGACGCCAGAAGCACCTGCTGAGCATGCCTGAGCCACCTGCTCGACTCGCAAGAAACACCTGCCAGACGTGCCAAAATCACCTGCCTGCTACACCAGAAGCACTTGGCAGACAAGCCGGAATCACGTGAAGGGCATGCGGTCACAATCTCTCAGACGTGCCAGAACCTCGTGCCGGACACCCCAGAACACCCTGCCGGACAGACCGGAACCACCTGCCAGACACGCCGGAACCACCGGCGCGACTCGCCGGAACCACCCCCGGACATGCAAAATCACCTGCCGGCTACGCCAGAAACACTTGGCGAACACACCGGAATCACCTGCCGGGCATGTCGGAAGCACCTCTCAGACATGTCAGAACCACGTGCCAAGGACACCGGAAGCACCTGCCGAGCACGCCGGAACCACCTGCTCGACTCGCCAGAACCACCTGCCGCACACGCCAAAATCGCCTGCCGAGTACGCCAGAACCACTTGGCGGACACTCCGGAATCACAGGCCGGGCATGCCGGAACCACCTCTCATTCTTGCCAGAACCATGTTCCGGACACGACGGTACCACCTGCTGAGTATGCCGGAACCACCTGATCCACTCCCGAGGACCACCTGCTGGACATGCCAAAATCACCTGCTGGCTACGCCAGAACCACTCGGCAGACACTCCGGAATAACCTGCCGGGCATGCCGGAACCACCTCTTAGACATGCCAGAAGGACGTGTCGGACACGCCGGAAACACCTACCGGACAGACCGGAACCACCTGCCAGACATCCCGGAACCACTTGCCGAGCACGCCGGAGCCGCCTGCTCGATAGGCCGGAACCACCTGCCAGACAGGCCAAAATCAACAGCTGGCTATGCTAGAACCACCTGGCGGACAGTCCAAAATCACCTGCCTGGCATGCAGGAACCACCTCTCAGACGTAACAGAACCACGTTCTGGACACGCTGGAACCACATCCTGGACAGACTGGAACCACCTGCCGAGCTCACCGGAACCACCTGCTCGACTGGCAGGACAATCGTGCCGGACACGCCAAAAGGAACTGCCGGCTACACCAGAACCACTTAACCGACACTCCAGAATCACCTGCCTGGCATGCCAGAACCACCTCTCAGACGTGCCAGAAGCACGTGCCGGACATGCCGGAACGACCTACGGGACAGACCGCAACCACCTGCCTGACATGCCGGAACCACCTGCCGAGCACGCCAGAGCCACCTGCTCCCCTTGCCGGAACCACCTGCCAGACAGGCCAAAATCAACAGCTGTCTGTGCGAGAACCACCTGGGGGACAGTCCGGAATCACCTGCCAGCCATGGCGGAACCACCTCTCAGACGCACCAGAACCACGTGCCGGACAATCTGGAAACACGTACTGGACAGACTGGAACCACCTGCCGGCCACGCCTGAACCACCTGCCGAGCACGACGGAACCACCTGCCGGACACGCCAAAATCACCTGCGGGCTACTCCACAACCACTCGGAGGACTCTCTGGGATGACCTGCCGGGCATGCTGGAACCACCTCTCAGACGCGCCAGGACCATGTGGCAGAGAGTCCGGAATCACCTGTTGGGCATGTGGAACCACCTCTGAGACGTACCAGAACCACCTGCCGGACAAGCCAAAATCACCTGCCGGCTACGCCAGAACCACTTGGCGGACACTCCGGAATCACCTGCCGGGCATGCCAGCACAACCTCTCAGAAGTGCCAGAAGCACGTGCCGGACAGGCCGGAACCATCTCCCGGACAGACTGGAACCACAGGAAACACTCGCCGGAACCACCTGCTTGACTCACCGGTCCCACCTGCAGGACACACCAAAATCACCTGCCCACTACACCAGAACCACTTGGGGCACAAGCCGGAATCACGTGAAGGGCATGCCGGCACAACCTCACAGACGTGCCAGAACCTCCTGCCGGACACCTCAGAACCACCTGCCAGACAGACGGCAACCACATGCCGGACACGCGGGAACCACCGGCTCGACCTGCCGGAACCACTGCCACACATGCAAAATCACCTGCCGGCTACACCAGAACCACTTGGCAAACACTCCGGAATCACCTGCCGGGCATGCCGGAACCACCTCTCAGATGTAACGGAACCACGAGCCGGACACGCTGGAACCACGTCCTGGACAGACTGGAACCACCTGCCGAGCACTCCGGAACCACCTGCTGGACTCGCATGACCCACGAGCTGGACACGCCTAAATGAACTTTCGGCTACACCAGAACCACTTACCCGACACTCCAGAATCACCTGCCTGGCATGCCAGAACCACCTCTCACACGTTCCAGAAGCACGTGCCGGACATGCCGGAACGACCTATCGGACAGAACGGAACCACCTGCCAGACACGCCGGAACCACCTGCTGAACACGCCACAGCCACCTGCTCGACTCGCCGGATCCACCGTCCGGACAGGCCAATATCAACTGCTGGCTATGCCAGAACCACCTGGGGGACAGTCCGGAATCACCTGCCAGCCATGGCGGAACCACCTCTCAGACGTACAAGAACCACGTGCCGGACAAGCTGGAAACACTTACTGGACAGACTGGAACCACCTGCCGGCCACGCCTGAACCACCTGCTGAGCACGATGGAACCACCTGCCGGACACGCCAAAATCACCTGCGGGGTACACCAGAACCACTTGGAGAACTCTCCGGGATGACCTGCCGGGCATGCTGGAACCACCTCTCAGACGTACCAGAAGCACGTGGCGGACACCCCAGCACCACCTGCCGGACAGACCGCAACCACCTGCCGGACACGCCGGAACCACCGGCTCGACCCGCCGGAACCACCGCCGGACATGCAAAATCACCTGCCGGCTACGCCAGAACCACTTGGCGAACACTGCGGAATCACCTGCCGGGCATGCCGGAACCACCTGGCGGACACGCCACAACCACTCGGCAGACACTCCGGTATCAGCTGCCGGGCATGCCGGAACCACCTCTCAGAGGTTCCGGAACCACATGCCGGAGAGACTGGAAGCAACTGCCGATCTCGCCGGAAACACCTGCTGGACATGCCGGAACCACCTGCCTGACAGTCCAAAATCATATGCCGGCTATGCCAAAACCACTTGGTGGACTCTCCAGAATCACCTGGAGGGCATGCCGGAACCACGTCATGGACAGACTGCAAACACCTGCCGGACACTCCAGAACCACCTTCTCGACTCGCCAGAACCACCTGCCGAACACGCCAAAATCACCTGCGGGGTACACCAGAACCACTTGGAGAACTCTCCGGGATGACCTGCCGGGCATGCTGGAACCACCTCTCAGACGTACCAGAAGCACGTGGCGGACACCCCAGCACCACCTGCCGGACAGACCGCAACCACCTGCCGGACACGCCGGAACCACCGGCTCGACCCGCCGGAAACACCGCCGGACATGCAAAATCACCTGCCGGCTACGCCAGAACCACTTGGCGAACACTGCGGAATCACCTGCCGGGCATGCCGGAACCACCTCTCAGACATGCCAGAACCACGTGCCAATGACCCCGGAAGCACCTGCCGAGCACGCCGGAACCACCTGCTCGACTCGCCAGAACCACCTGCCGGACACGCCAAAATCACCTGCCGGCTACGCCACAACCACTCGGCAGACACTCCGGTATCAGCTGCCGGGCATGCCAGAACCACCTCTCAGAGGTGCCGGAACCACATGCCGGAGAGACTGGAAGCAACTGCCGAACTCGCCGGAAACACCTGCTGGACATGCCGGAACCACCTGCCTGACAGTCCAAAATCATATGCCGGCTATGCCAAAACCACTTGGTGGACACTCCAGAATCACCTGGAGGGCATGCCGGAACCACGTCATGGACAGACTGCAAACACCTGCCGGACACGCCAGAACCACCTTCTCGACTCGCCAGAACCACCTGCCGGACACGCCAAAATCACCTGCCGGCTACGCCACAACCAGTTGGTGAACACTTCGGAATCACCTGCCGAGCTTGCCGGAACCACCTGCCGGTCACGCCAAAATCACCTGCCGGCTACGCCAGAACCACTCGGCAGAGACTCCGGAACCACCTCCAGGACAGACCGGAATCACCTGCCGGACACGCCGGAACCACCTGCTCGACTCGCAAGAACCACCTGCCGGACACGCCAAAATCACCTGCTGGCTACGCCAGAACCACTCGGCAGAGACTCCGGAACCACCTCCAGGACAGACCGGAATCACCTGCCGGACACGCCGGGACCATCTGCTTGACTCGCCAGAACCACCTGCCGGACACGCCAAAATCACCAGCCGGCTACTCCACAACCACTTGTCGGACACTCCAGAATCACCTGCCGGGCATGTTGGAACCACCTCTCAGAGGTGCCACAACAACATGCTGGAGACTGCGGAAGCACCTGCTGAGAAGGCCGGAAGTTCCTGATCCACTCCACAGAACCACCTGCTGGACACGCCAAAATCACCTGCCGGCTACGCCACAACCAGTTGGTGAACACTTCGGCATCAACTGCCGGGCTTGCTGGAAGCACCTGCCGGTCACGCCAATATCACCTGCCAGCTACGCCAGAACCGCTTGGCGGACACTCCGGAAACACCTGTCGGGCCTGCCAGAACCACATCTCAGACGTGCCAGAACCATGTGCCCGAGATGCCGGAACCACACCCCGAACAGACTGAAACCACCTGCCAGACCCGCCTGAACCACCTGCCGAGCACACTGGAACCACCTGCTCGACTCGCCGGAACCACCTACCTGACACGCAAAAACCACCGGCCGGGTATGCCAGAACCACTTGGTGGTCACTCCGGAATCATCTGCCAGACATGCCAGAAGCAGCTCTCAGACACACCAGAACAACCTGCCGCAGACGCCAGAAGCACCTGCTGAGCATGCCTGAGCCACCTGCTCGACTCGCAAGAAACACCTGCCAGACGTGCCAAAATCACCTGCCTGCTACACCAGAAGCACTTGGCAGACAAGCCGGAATCACGTGAAGGGCATGCGGTCACAATCTCTCAGACGTGCCAGAACCTCGTGCCGGACACCCCAGAACACCCTGCCGGACAGACCGGAACCACCTGCCAGACACGCCGGAACCACCGGCGCGACTCGCCGGAACCACCCCCGGACATGCAAAATCACCTGCCGGCTACGCCAGAAACACTTGGCGAACACACCGGAATCACCTGCCGGGCATGTCGGAAGCACCTCTCAGACATGTCAGAACCACGTGCCAAGGACACCGGAAGCACCTGCCGAGCACGCCGGAACCACCTGCTCGACTCGCCAGAACCACCTGCCGCACACGCCAAAATCGCCTGCCGAGTACGCCAGAACCACTTGGCGGACACTCCGGAATCACAGGCCGGGCATGCCGGAACCACCTCTCATTCTTGCCAGAACCATGTTCCGTACACGACGGTACCACCTGCTGAGTATGCCGGAACCACCTGATCCACTCCCGAGGACCACCTGCTGGACATGCCAAAATCACCTGCTGGCTACGCCAGAACCACTCGGCAGACACTCCGGAATAACCTGCCGGGCATGCCGGAACCACCTCTTAGACATGCCAGAAGGACGTGTCGGACACGCCGGAAACACCTACCGGACAGACCGGAACCACCTGCCAGACATCCCGGAACCACTTGCCGAGCACGCCGGAGCCGCCTGCTCGATAGGCCGGAACCACCTGCCAGACAGGCCAAAATCAACAGCTGGCTATGCTAGAACCACCTGGCGGACAGTCCAAAATCACCTGCCTGGCATGCAGGAACCACCTCTCAGACGTAACAGAACCACGTTCTGGACACGCTGGAACCACATCCTGGACAGACTGGAACCACCTGCCGAGCTCACCGGAACCACCTGCTCGACTGGCAGGACAATCGTGCCGGACACGCCAAAAGGAACTGCCGGCTACACCAGAACCACTTAACCGACACTCCAGAATCACCTGCCTGGCATGCCAGAACCACCTCTCAGACGTGCCAGAAGCACGTGCCGGACATGCCGGAACGACCTACGGGACAGACCGCAACCACCTGCCTGACATGCCGGAACCACCTGCCGAGCACGCCAGAGCCACCTGCTCCCCTTGCCGGAACCACCTGCCAGACAGGCCAAAATCAACAGCTGTCTGTGCGAGAACCACCTGGGGGACAGTCCGGAATCACCTGCCAGCCATGGCGGAACCACCTCTCAGACGCACCAGAACCACGTGCCGGACAATCTGGAAACACGTACTGGACAGACTGGAACCACCTGCCGGCCACGCCTGAACCACCTGCCGAGCACGACGGAACCACCTGCCGGACACGCCAAAATCACCTGCGGGCTACTCCACAACCACTCGGAGGACTCTCTGGGATGACCTGCCGGGCATGCTGGAACCACCTCTCAGACGCGCCAGGACCATGTGGCAGAGAGTCCGGAATCACCTGTTGGGCATGTGGAACCACCTCTGAGACGTACCAGAACCACCTGCCGGACAAGCCAAAATCACCTGCCGGCTACGCCAGAACCACTTGGCGGACACTCCGGAATCACCTGCCGGGCATGCCAGCACAACCTCTCAGAAGTGCCAGAAGCACGTGCCGGACAGGCCGGAACCATCTCCCGGACAGACTGGAACCACAGGAAACACTCGCCGGAACCACCTGCTTGACTCACCGGTCCCACCTGCAGGACACACCAAAATCACCTGCCCACTACACCAGAACCACTTGGGGCACAAGCCGGAATCACGTGAAGGGCATGCCGGCACAACCTCACAGACGTGCCAGAACCTCCTGCCGGACACCTCAGAACCACCTGCCAGACAGACGGCAACCACATGCCGGACACGCGGGAACCACCGGCTCGACCTGCCGGAACCACTGCCACACATGCAAAATCACCTGCCGGCTACACCAGAACCACTTGGCAAACACTCCGGAATCACCTGCCGGGCATGCCGGAACCACCTCTCAGATGTAACGGAACCACGAGCCGGACACGCTGGAACCACGTCCTGGACAGACTGGAACCACCTGCCGAGCACTCCGGAACCACCTGCTGGACTCGCATGACCCACGAGCTGGACACGCCTAAATGAACTTTCGGCTACACCAGAACCACTTACCCGACACTCCAGAATCACCTGCCTGGCATGCCAGAACCACCTCTCACACGTTCCAGAAGCACGTGCCGGACATGCCGGAACGACCTATCGGACAGAACGGAACCACCTGCCAGACACGCCGGAACCACCTGCTGAACACGCCACAGCCACCTGCTCGACTCGCCGGATCCACCGTCCGGACAGGCCAATATCAACTGCTGGCTATGCCAGAACCACCTGGGGGACAGTCCGGAATCACCTGCCAGCCATGGCGGAACCACCTCTCAGACGTACAAGAACCACGTGCCGGACAAGCTGGAAACACTTACTGGACAGACTGGAACCACCTGCCGGCCACGCCTGAACCACCTGCTGAGCACGATGGAACCACCTGCCGGACACGCCAAAATCACCTGCGGGGTACACCAGAACCACTTGGAGAACTCTCCGGGATGACCTGCCGGGCATGCTGGAACCACCTCTCAGACGTACCAGAAGCACGTGGCGGACACCCCAGCACCACCTGCCGGACAGACCGCAACCACCTGCCGGACACGCCGGAACCACCGGCTCGACCCGCCGGAACCACCGCCGGACATGCAAAATCACCTGCCGGCTACGCCAGAACCACTTGGCGAACACTGCGGAATCACCTGCCGGGCATGCCGGAACCACCTGGCGGACACGCCACAACCACTCGGCAGACACTCCGGTATCAGCTGCCGGGCATGCCGGAACCACCTCTCAGAGGTTCCGGAACCACATGCCGGAGAGACTGGAAGCAACTGCCGATCTCGCCGGAAACACCTGCTGGACATGCCGGAACCACCTGCCTGACAGTCCAAAATCATATGCCGGCTATGCCAAAACCACTTGGTGGACTCTCCAGAATCACCTGGAGGGCATGCCGGAACCACGTCATGGACAGACTGCAAACACCTGCCGGACACTCCAGAACCACCTTCTCGACTCGCCAGAACCACCTGCCGAACACGCCAAAATCACCTGCGGGGTACACCAGAACCACTTGGAGAACTCTCCGGGATGACCTGCCGGGCATGCTGGAACCACCTCTCAGACGTACCAGAAGCACGTGGCGGACACCCCAGCACCACCTGCCGGACAGACCGCAACCACCTGCCGGACACGCCGGAACCACCGGCTCGACCCGCCGGAAACACCGCCGGACATGCAAAATCACCTGCCGGCTACGCCAGAACCACTTGGCGAACACTGCGGAATCACCTGCCGGGCATGCCGGAACCACCTCTCAGACATGCCAGAACCACGTGCCAATGACCCCGGAAGCACCTGCCGAGCACGCCGGAACCACCTGCTCGACTCGCCAGAACCACCTGCCGGACACGCCAAAATCACCTGCCGGCTACGCCACAACCACTCGGCAGACACTCCGGTATCAGCTGCCGGGCATGCCAGAACCACCTCTCAGAGGTGCCGGAACCACATGCCGGAGAGACTGGAAGCAACTGCCGAACTCGCCGGAAACACCTGCTGGACATGCCGGAACCACCTGCTTGACAGTCCAAAATCATATGCCGGCTATGCCAAAACCACTTGGTGGACACTCCAGAATCACCTGGAGGGCATGCCGGAACCACGTCATGGACAGACTGCAAACACCTGCCGGACACGCCAGAACCACCTTCTCGACTCGCCAGAACCACCTGCCGGACACGCCAAAATCACCTGCCGGCTACGCCACAACCAGTTGGTGAACACTTCGGAATCACCTGCCGAGCTTGCCGGAACCACCTGCCGGTCACGCCAAAATCACCTGCCGGCTACGCCAGAACCACTCGGCAGAGACTCCGGAACCACCTCCAGGACAGACCGGAATCACCTGCCGGACACGCCGGAACCACCTGCTCGACTCGCAAGAACCACCTGCCGGACACGCCAAAATCACCTGCTGGCTACGCCAGAACCACTCGGCAGAGACTCCGGAACCACCTCCAGGACAGACCGGAATCACCTGCCGGACACGCCGGGACCATCTGCTTGACTCGCCAGAACCACCTGCCGGACACGCCAAAATCACCAGCCGGCTACTCCACAACCACTTGTCGGACACTCCAGAATCACCTGCCGGGCATGTTGGAACCACCTCTCAGAGGTGCCACAACAACATGCTGGAGACTGCGGAAGCACCTGCTGAGAAGGCCGGAAGTTCATGATCCACTCCACAGAACCACCTGCTGGACACGCCAAAATCACCTGCCGGCTACGCCACAACCAGTTGGTGAACACTTCGGCATCAACTGCCGGGCTTGCTGGAAGCACCTGCCGGTCACGCCAATATCACCTGCCAGCTACGCCAGAACCGCTTGGCGGACACTCCGGAAACACCTGTCGGGCCTGCCAGAACCACATCTCAGACGTGCCAGAACCATGTGCCCGAGATGCCGGAACCACACCCCGAACAGACTGAAACCACCTGCCAGACCCGCCTGAACCACCTGCCGAGCACACTGGAACCACCTGCTCGACTCGCCGGAACCACCTACCTGACACGCAAAAACCACCGGCCGGGTATGCCAGAACCACTTGGTGGTCACTCCGGAATCATCTGCCAGACATGCCAGAAGCAGCTCTCAGACACACCAGAACAACCTGCCGCAGACGCCAGAAGCACCTGCTGAGCATGCCTGAGCCACCTGCTCGACTTGCAAGAAACACCTGCCAGACGTGCCAAAATCACCTGCCTGCTACACCAGAAGCACTTGGCAGACAAGCCGGAATCACGTGAAGGGCATGCGGTCACAATCTCTCAGACGTGCCAGAACCTCGTGCCGGACACCCCAGAACACCCTGCCGGACAGACCGGAACCACCTGCCAGACACGCCGGAACCACCGGCGCGACTCGCCGGAACCACCCCCGGACATGCAAAATCACCTGCCGGCTACGCCAGAAACACTTGGCGAACACACCGGAATCACCTGCCGGGCATGTCGGAAGCACCTCTCAGACATGTCAGAACCACGTGCCAAGGACACCGGAAGCACCTGCCGAGCACGCCGGAACCACCTGCTCGACTCGCCAGAACCACCTGCCGCACACGCCAAAATCGCCTGCCGAGTACGCCAGAACCACTTGGCGGACACTCCGGAATCACAGGCCGGGCATGCCGGAACCACCTCTCATTCTTGCCAGAACCATGTTCCGGACACGACGGTACCACCTGCTGAGTATGCCGGAACCACCTGATCCACTCCCGAGGACCACCTGCTGGACATGCCAAAATCACCTGCTGGCTACGCCAGAACCACTCGGCAGACACTCCGGAATAACCTGCCGGGCATGCCGGAACCACCTCTTAGACATGCCAGAAGGACGTGTCGGACACGCCGGAAACACCTACCGGACAGACCGGAACCACCTGCCAGACATCCCGGAACCACTTGCCGAGCACGCCGGAGCCGCCTGCTCGATAGGCCGGAACCACCTGCCAGACACGCCAAAATCAACAGCTGGCTATGCTAGAACCACCTGGCGGACAGTCCAAAATCACCTGCCTGGCATGCAGGAACCACCTCTCAGACGTAACAGAACCACGTTCTGGACACGCTGGAACCACATCCTGGACAGACTGGAACCACCTGCCGAGCTCACCGGAACCACCTGCTCGACTGGCAGGACAATCGTGCCGGACACGCCAAAAGGAACTGCCGGCTACACCAGAACCACTTAACCGACACTCCAGAATCACCTGCCTGGCATGCCAGAACCACCTCTCAGACGTGCCAGAAGCACGTGCCGGACATGCCGGAACGACCTACGGGACAGACCGCAACCACCTGCCTGACATGCCGGAACCACCTGCCGAGCACGCCAGAGCCACCTGCTCCCCTTGCCGGAACCACCTGCCAGACAGGCCAAAATCAACAGCTGTCTGTGCGAGAACCACCTGGGGGACAGTCCGGAATCACCTGCCAGCCATGGCGGAACCACCTCTCAGACGCACCAGAACCACGTGCCGGACAATCTGGAAACACGTACTGGACAGACTGGAACCACCTGCCGGCCACGCCTGAACCACCTGCCGAGCACGACGGAACCACCTGCCGGACACGCCAAAATCACCTGCGGGCTACTCCACAACCACTCGGAGGACTCTCTGGGATGACCTGCCGGGCATGCTGGAACCACCTCTCAGACGCGCCAGGACCATGTGGCAGAGAGTCCGGAATCACCTGTTGGGCATGTGGAACCACCTCTGAGACGTACCAGAACCACCTGCCGGACAAGCCAAAATCACCTGCCGGCTACGCCAGAACCACTTGGCGGACACTCCGGAATCACCTGCCGGGCATGCCAGCACAACCTCTCAGAAGTGCCAGAAGCACGTGCCGGACAGGCCGGAACCATCTCCCGGACAGACTGGAACCACAGGAAACACTCGCCGGAACCACCTGCTTGACTCACCGGTCCCACCTGCAGGACACACCAAAATCACCTGCCCACTACACCAGAACCACTTGGGGCACAAGCCGGAATCACGTGAAGGGCATGCCGGCACAACCTCACAGACGTGCCAGAACCTCCTGCCGGACACCTCAGAACCACCTGCCGGACAGACCGCAACCACCTGCCGGACACGCCGGAACCACCGGCTCGACCTGCCGGAACCACTGCCACACATGCAAAATCACCTGCCGGCTACACCAGAACCACTTGGCAAACACTCCGGAATCACCTGCCGGGCATGCCGGAACCACCTCTCAGATGTAACGGAACCACGAGCCGGACACGCTGGAACCACGTCCTGGACAGACTGGAACCACCTGCCGAGCACTCCGGAACCACCTGCTGGACTCGCATGACCCACGAGCTGGACACGCCTAAATGAACTTTCGGCTACACCAGAACCACTTACCCGACACTCCAGAATCACCTGCCTGGCATGCCAGAACCACCTCTCACACGTTCCAGAAGCACGTGCCGGACATGCCGGAACGACCTATCGGACAGAACGGAACCACCTGCCAGACACGCCGGAACCACCTGCTGAACACGCCACAGCCACCTGCTCGACTCGCCGGATCCACCGTCCGGACAGGCCAATATCAACTGCTGGCTATGCCAGAACCACCTGGGGGACAGTCCGGAATCACCTGCCAGCCATGGCGGAACCACCTCTCAGACGTACAAGAACCACGTGCCGGACAAGCTGGAAACACTTACTGGACAGACTGGAACCACCTGCCGGCCACGCCTGAACCACCTGCTGAGCACGATGGAACCACCTGCCGGACACGCCAAAATCACCTGCGGGGTACACCAGAACCACTTGGAGAACTCTCCGGGATGACCTGCCGGGCATGCTGGAACCACCTCTCAGACGTACCAGAAGCACGTGGCGGACACCCCAGCACCACCTGCCGGACAGACCGCAACCACCTGCCGGACACGCCGGAACCACCGGCTCGACCCGCCGGAACCACCGCCGGACATGCAAAATCACCTGCCGGCTACGCCAGAACCACTTGGCGAACACTGCGGAATCACCTGCCGGGCATGCCGGAACCACCTGGCGGACACGCCACAACCACTCGGCAGACACTCCGGTATCAGCTGCCGGGCATGCCGGAACCACCTCTCAGAGGTTCCGGAACCACATGCCGGAGAGACTGGAAGCAACTGCCGATCTCGCCGGAAACACCTGCTGGACATGCCGGAACCACCTGCCTGACAGTCCAAAATCATATGCCGGCTATGCCAAAACCACTTGGTGGACTCTCCAGAATCACCTGGAGGGCATGCCGGAACCACGTCATGGACAGACTGCAAACCCCTGCCGGACACTCCAGAACCACCTTCTCGACTCGCCAGAACCACCTGCCGAACACGCCAAAATCACCTGCGGGGTACACCAGAACCACTTGGAGAACTCTCCGGGATGACCTGCCGGGCATGCTGGAACCACCTCTCAGACGTACCAGAAGCACGTGGCGGACACCCCAGCACCACCTGCCGGACAGACCGCAACCACCTGCCGGACACGCCGGAACCACCGGCTCGACCCGCCGGAAACACCGCCGGACATGCAAAATCACCTGCCGGCTACGCCAGAACCACTTGGCGAACACTGCGGAATCACCTGCCGGGCATGCCGGAACCACCTCTCAGACATGCCAGAACCACGTGCCAATGACCCCGGAAGCACCTGCCGAGCACGCCGGAACCACCTGCTCGACTCGCCAGAACCACCTGCCTGACACGCCAAAATCACCTGGCGGCTACGCCACAACCACTCGGCAGACACTCCGGTATCAGCTGCCGGGCATGCCAGAACCACCTCTCAGAGGTGCCGGAACCACATGCCGGAGAGACTGGAAGCAACTGCCGAACTCGCCGGAAACACCTGCTGGACATGCCGGAACCACCTGCCTGACAGTCCAAAATCATATGCCGGCTATGCCAAAACCACTTGGTGGACACTCCAGAATCACCTGGAGGGCATGCCGGAACCACGTCATGGACAGACTGCAAACACCTGCCGGACACGCCAGAACCACCTTCTCGACTCGCCAGAACCACCTGCCGGACACGCCAAAATCACCTGCCGGCTACGCCACAACCAGTTGGTGAACACTTCGGAATCACCTGCCGCGCTTGCCGGAACCACCTGCCGGTCACGCCAAAATCACCTGCCGGCTACGCCAGAACCACTCGGCAGAGACTCCGGAACCACCTCCAGGACAGACCGGAATCACCTGCCGGACACGCCGGAACCACCTGCTCGACTCGCCAGAACCACCTGCCGGACACGCCAAAATCACCTGCCGGCTACGCCAGAACCACTCGGCAGAGACTCCGGAACCACCTCCAGGACAGACCGGAATCACCTGCCGGACACGCCGGAACCACCTGCTCGACTCGCAAGAACCACCTGCCGGTCAAGCCAAAATCACCTGCCGGCTACGCCAGAACCACTCGGCAGAGACTCCGGAACCACCTCCAGGACAGACCGGAATCACCTGCCGGACACGCCGGGACCATCTGCTTGACTCGCCAGAACCACCTGCCGGACACGCCAAAATCACCAGCCGGCTACTCCACAACCACTTGTCGGACACTCCAGAATCACCTGCCGGGCATGTTGGAACCACCTCTCAGAGGTGCCACAACAACATGCTGGAGACTGCGGAAGCACCTGCTGAGAAGGCCGGAAGTTCCTGATCCACTCCACAGAACCACCTGCTGGACACGCCAAAATCACCTGCCGGCTACGCCACAACCAGTTGGTGAACACTTCGGCATCAACTGCCGGGCTTGCTGGAAGCACCTGCCGGTCACGCCAATATCACCTGCCAGCTACGCCAGAACCGCTTGGCGGACACTCCGGAAACACCTGTCGGGCCTGCCAGAACCACATCTCAGACGTGCCAGAACCATGTGCCCGAGATGCCGGAACCACACCCCGAACAGACTGAAACCACCTGCCAGACCCGCCTGAACCACCTGCCGAGCACACTGGAACCACCTGCTCGACTCGCCGGGACCACCTACCTGACACGCAAAAACCACCGGCCGGGTATGCCAGAACCACTTGGTGGTCACTCCGGAATCATCTGCCAGACATGCCAGAAGCAGCTCTCAGACACACCAGAACAACCTGCCGCAGACGCCAGAAGCACCTGCTGAGCATGCCTGAGCCACCTGCTCGACTCGCAAGAAACACCTGCCAGACGTGCCAAAATCACCTGCCTGCTACACCAGAAGCACTTGGCAGACAAGCCGGAATCACGTGAAGGGCATGCCGTCACAATCTCTCAGACGTGCCAGAACCTCGTGCCGGACACCCCAGAACACCCTGCCGGACAGACCGGAACCACCTGCCGGACACGCCGGAACCACCGGCGCGACTCGCCGGAACCACCCCCGGACATGCAAAATCACCTGCCGGCTACGCCACAAACACTTGGCGAACACACCGGAATCACCTGCCGGGCATGTCGGAAGCACCTCTCAGACATGTCAGAACCACGTGCCAAGGACACCGGAAGCACCTGCCGAGCACGCTGGAACCACCTGCTCGACTCGCCAGAACCACCTGCCGCACACGCCAAAATCACCTGCCAGGTATGCCAGAACCACTTTGTGGACACTCCGAAATCATCTGCCGGACATGCCAGAACCAGCTCTCAGACACACCAGAACCACATGCCGGACACGCCGGAAGCACCTGCTGAGCATGCCTGAGCCACGTGCTCGACTCGCAAGAAACACCTGCCGGACACGCCAAAATCACCTGCCGAGTACGCCAGAACCACTTGGCGGACACTCCGGAATCACAGGTCGGGCATGCCGGAACCACCTCTCAGACTTGCCAGAACCATGTTCCGGACACGCCGGTACCACCTGCCGAGTATGCCGGAACCACCTGATCCACTCCCGAGGACCACCTGCTGGACATGCCAAAATCAGCTGCTGGCTACGCCAGAACCACTCGGCAGACACTCCGGAATAACCTGCCGGGCATGCCGGAACCACCTCTTAGACATGCCAGAATGATGTGTCGGACACGCCGGAAACACCTACCGGACAGACCGGAACCACCTGCCAGACATCCCGGAACCACTTGCCGAGCACGCCGGAGCCGCCTGCTCGATAGGCCGGAACCACCTGCCAGACAGGCCAAAATCAACAGCTGGCTATGCTAGAACCACCTAGCGGACAGTCCAAAATCACCTGCCTGGCATGCAGGAACCACCTCTCAGACGTAACAGAACCACGTTCCGGACACGCTGGAACCACATCCTGGACAGACTGGAACCACCTGCCGAGCTCACCGGAACCACCTGCTCGACTGGCAGGACAATCGTGCCGGACACGCCAAAAGGAACTGCCGGCTACACCAGAACCACTTAACCGACACTCCAGAATCACCTGCCCGGCATGCCAGAACCACCTCTCAGACGTGCCAGAAGCATGTGCCGGACATGCCGGAACGACCTACGGGACAGACCGGAACCACCTGCCTGACATGCCGGAACCACCTGCCGAGCACGCCAGAGCCACCTGCTCCCCTTGCCGGAACCACCTGCCAGACAGGCCAAAATCAACAGCTGTCTGTGCGAGAACCACCTGGGGGACAGTCCGGAATCACCTGCCAGCCATGGTGGAACCACCTCTCAGACGTACCAGAACCACGTGCCGGACAATCTGGAAACACGTACTGGACAGACTGGAACCACCTGCCGGCCACGCCTGAACCACCTGCCGAGCACGACGGAACCACCTGCCGGACACGCCAAAATCACCTGCGGGCTACTCCACAACCACTCGGAGGACTCTCTGGGATGACCTGCCGGGCATGCTGGAACCACCTCTCAGACGCGCCAGAACCATGTGGCAGAGAGTCCGGAATCACCTGTTGGGCATGTGGAACCACCTCTGAGACGTACCAGAACCACCTGCCGGACAAGCCAAAATCACCTGCCGGCTACGCCAGAACCACTTGGCGGACACTCCGGAATCACCTGCCGGGCATGCCAGCACAACCTCTCAGAAGTGCCAGAAGCACGTGCCGGACAGGCCGGAACCATCTCCCGGACAGACTGGAACCACAGGAAACACTCGCCGGAACCACCTGCTTGACTCACCGGTCCCACCTGCAGGACACACCAAAATCACCTGCCCGCTACACCAGAACCACTTGGGGCACAAGCCGGAATCACGTGAAGGGCATGCCGGCACAACCTCACAGACGTGCCAGAACCTCCTGCCGGACACCTCAGAACCACCTGCCAGACAGACTGCAACCACCTGCCGGACACACGGCAACCACCGGCTCGACCCGCCGGAACCACTGCCAGACATGCAAAATCACCTGCCGGCTACACCAGAACCACTTGGCAAACACTCCGGAATCACCTGCCGGGAATGACGGAACCACGTGCAAATGACACCAGAAGCACCTGCCGAGCATGCCGGAACCACCTGCTCGACTCGCCAGAACCACCTGCCAGTCATGCAAAAATCACCTGCCGGCTTCGCCACAACCAGTTGGTGAACACTTCCCCATCACCTGCCGCGCTTGCTGGAACCACCTGCCGGTCATGTCAAAATCACCTGCCAACTACGCCAGAACCACTTGTTGACACTGCGGAAACACCTGTCGGGCCGGCCAGAACTACATCTCAGACGTGCCAGAACCTTGTGCGTGTGATGCCGGAACCACACCCCGAACAGACGGAGACCACCTGCCAGACCCGCCTGAACCACCTGCCGAGCACGCCGGAGCCACCTGTTCGACTCACCGGAAGCACCTGCCAGACAGGCCAAAATCAACAGCTGGCTACGCGAGAACCATCTGGCGGACAGTCCGGAATCACCTGCCGGGCATGCAGGAACCACCTCTCAGATGTAACGGAACCACGAGCCGGACACGCTGGAACCACGTCCTGGACAGACTGGAACCACCTGCCGAGAACTCCGGAACCACCTGCTCGACTCGCACGACCCACGTGCTGGACACGCCAAAATGAACTTTCGGCTACACCAGAACCACTTACCCGACACTCCAGAATCACCTGCCTGGCATGCCAGAACCACCTCACACACGTTCCAGAAGCACGTGCCGGACATGCCGGAACGACCTATCGGACAGAACGGAACCACCTGCCAGACACGCCGGAACCACCTGCTGAACACGCCACAGCCACCTGCTCGACTCGCCGGATCCACCGTCCGGACAGGCCAATATCAACTGCTGGCTATGCCAGAACCACCTGGGGGACAGTCCGGAATCACCTGCCAGCCATGGCGAAACCACCTCTCAGACGTACAAGAACCACGTGCCGGACAAGCTGGAAACACTTACTGGACAGACTGGAAGCACCTGCCGGCCACGCCTGAACCACCTGCCGAGCACGATGGAACCACCTGCCAGACACGCCAAAATCACCTGCGGGGTACACCAGAACCACTTGGAGAACTCTCCGGGATGACCTGCCGGGCATGCTGGAACCACCTCTCAGACGTACCAGAAGCACGTGGCGGACACCCCAGCACCACCTGCCGGACAGACCGCAACCACCTGCCGGACACGCCGGAACCACCGGCTCGACCCGCCGGAACCACCGCCGGACATGCAAAATCACCTGCCGGCTACGCCAGAACCACTTGGCGAACACTGCGGAATCACCTGCCGGGCATGCCGGAACCACCTCTCAGACATGCCAGAACCACGTGCCAATGACCCCGGAAGCACCTGCCGAGCACGCCGGAACCACCTGCTCGACTCGCCAGAACCACCTGCCGGACACGCCAAAATCACCTGCCGGCTACGCCACAACCACTCGGCAGACACTCCGGTATCAGCTGCCGGGCATGCCAGAACCACCTCTCAGAGGTGCCGGAACCACATGCCGGAGAGACTGGAAGCAACTGCCGAACTCGCCGGAAACACCTGCTGGACATGCCGGAACCACCTGCCTGACAGTCCAAAATCATATGCCGGCTATGCCAAAACCACTTGGTGGACACTCCAGAATCACCTGGAGGGCATGCCGGAACCACGTCATGGACAGACTGCAAACACCTGCCGGACACGCCAGAACCACCTTCTCGACTCGCCAGAACCACCTGCCGGACACGCCAAAATCACCTGCCGGCTACGCCACAACCAGTTGGTGAACACTTCGGAATCACCTGCCGCGCTTGCCGGAACCACCTGCCGGTCACGCCAAAATCACCTGCCGGCTACGCCAGAACCACTCGGCAGAGACTCCGGAACCACCTCCAGGACAGACCGGAATCACCTGCCGGACACGCCGGAACCACCTGCTCGACTCGCAAGAACCACCTGCCGGACACGCCAAAATCACCTGCCGGCTACGCCAGAACCACTCGGCAGAGACTCCGGAACCACCTCCAGGACAGACCGGAATCACCTGCCGGACACGCCGGGACCATCTGCTTGACTCGCCAGAACCACCTGCCGGACACGCCAAAATCACCAGCCGGCTACTCCACAACCACTTGTCGGACACTCCAGAATCACCTGCCGGGCATGTTGGAACCACCTCTCAGAGGTGCCACAACAACATGCTGGAGACTGCGGAAGCACCTGCTGAGAAGGCCGGAAGTTCCTGATCCACTCCACAGAACCACCTGCTGGACACGCCAAAATCACCTGCCGGCTACGCCACAACCAGTTGGTGAACACTTCGGCATCAACTGCCGGGCTTGCTGGAAGCACCTGCCGGTCACGCCAATATCACCTGCCAGCTACGCCAGAACCGCTTGGCGGACACTCCGGAAACACCTGTCGGGCCTGCCAGAACCACATCTCAGACGTGCCAGAACCATGTGCCCGAGATGCCGGAACCACACCCCGAACAGACTGAAACCACCTGCCAGACCCGCCTGAACCACCTGCCGAGCACACTGGAACCACCTGCTCGACTCGCCGGAACCACCTACCTGACACGCAAAAACCACCGGCCGGGTATGCCAGAACCACTTGGTGGTCACTCCGGAATCATCTGCCAGACATGCCAGAAGCAGCTCTCAGACACACCACAACAACCTGCCGGAGACGCCAGAAGCACCTGCTGAGCATGCCTGAGCCACCTGCTCGACTCGCAAGAAACACCTGCCAGACGTGCCAAAATCACCTGCCTGCTACACCAGAAGCACTTGGCAGACAAGCCGGAATCACGTGAAGGGCATGCCGTCACAATCTCTCAGACGTGCCAGAACCTCGTGCCGGACACCCCAGAACACCCTGCCGGACAGACCGGAACCACCTGCCGGACACGCCGGAACCACCGGCGCGACTCGCCGGAACCACCCCCGGACATGCAAAATCACCTGCCGGCTACGCCAGAAACACTTGGCGAACACACCAGAATCACCTGCCGGGCATGTCGGAAGCACCTCTCAGACATGTCAGAACCACGTGCCAAGGACACCGGAAGCACCTGCCGAGCACGCCGGAACCACCTGCTCGACTCGCCAGAACCACCTGCCGCACACGCCAAAATCACCTGCCAGGTATGCCAGAACCACTTTGTGGACACTCCGAAATCATCTGCCGGACATGCCAGAACCAGCTCTCAGACACACCAGAACCACATGCCGGACACGCCGGAAGCACCTGCTGAGCATGCCTGAGCCACCTGCTCGACTCGCAAGAAACACCTGCCGGACACGCCAAAATCACCTGCCGAGTACGCCAGAACCACTTGGCGGACACTCCGGAATCACAGGTCGGGCATGCCGGAACCACCTCTCAGACTTGCCAGAACCATGTTCCGGACACGGCGGTACCACCTGCCGAGTATGCCGGAACCACCTGATCCACTCCCGAGGACCACCTGCTGGACATGCCAAAATCAGCTGCTGGCTACGCCAGAACCACTCGGCAGACACTCCGGAATAACCTGCCGGGCATGCCGGAACCACCTCTTAGACATGCCAGAATGATGTGTCGGACACGCCGGAAACACCTACCGCACAGACCGGAACCACCTGCCAGACATCCCGGAACCACTTGCCGAGCACGCAGGAGCCGCCTGCTCGATAGGCCGGAACCACCTGCCAGACAGGCCAAAATCAACAGCTGGCTATGCTAGAACCACCTGGCGGACAGTCCAAAATCACCTGCCTGGCATGCAGGAACCACCTCTCAGACGTAACAGAACCACGTTCCGGACACGCTGGAACCACATCCTGGACAGACTGGAACCACCTGCCGAGCTCACCGGAACCACCTGCTCGACTGGCAGGACAATCGTGCCGGACACGCCAAAAGGAACTGCCGGCTACACCAGAACCACTTAACCGACACTCCAGAATCACCTTCCCGGCATGCCAGAACCACCTCTCAGACGTGCCAGAAGCATGTGCCGGACATGCCGGAACGACCTACGGGACAGACCGGAACCACCTGCCTGACATGCCGGAACCACCTGCCGAGCACGCCAGAGCCACCTGCTCCCCTTGCCGGAACCACCTGCCAGACAGGCCAAAATCAACAGCTGTCTGTGCGAGAACCACCTGGGGGACAGTCCGGAATCACCTGCCAGCCATGGCGGAACCACCTCTCAGACGTACCAGAACCACGTGCCGGACAATCTGGAAACACGTACTGGACAGACTGGAACCACCTGCCGGCCACGCCTGAACCACCTGCCGAGCACGACGGAACCACCTGCCGGACACGCCAAAATCACCTGCGGGCTACTCCACAACCACTCGGAGGACTCTCTGGGATGACCTGCCGGGCATGCTGGAACCACCTCTCAGACGCGCCAGAACCATGTGGCAGAGAGTCCGGAATCACCTGTTGGGCATGTGGAACCACCTCTGAGACGTACCAGAACCACCTGCCGGACAAGCCAAAATCACCTGCCGGCTACGCCAGAACCACTTGGCGGACACTCCGGAATCACCTGCCGGGCATGCCAGCACAACCTCTCAGAAGTGCCAGAAGCACGTGCCGGACAGGCCGGAACCATCTCCCGGACAGACTGGAACCACAGGAAACACTCGCCGGAACCACCTGCTTGACTCACCGGTCCCACCTGCAGGACACACCAAAATCACCTGCCCGCTACACCAGAACCACTTGGGGCACAAGCCGGAATCACGTGAAGGGCATGCCGGCACAACCTCACAGACGTGCCAGAACCTCCTGCCAGACACCTCAGAATCACCTGCCAGACAGACTGCAACCACCTGCCGGACACGCGGGAACCACCGGCTCGACCCGCCGGAACCACTGCCAGACATGCAAAATCACCTGCCGGCTACACCAGAACCACTTGGCAAACACTCCGGAATCACCTGCCGGGCATGCCGGAACCACGTGCCAATGACACCAGAAGCACCTGCCGAGCATGCCGGAACCACCTGCTCGACTCGCCAGAACCACCTGCCAGTCATGCAAAAATCACCTGCCGGCTTCGCCACAACCAGTTGGTGAACACTTCCCCATCACCTGCCGGGCTTGCTGGAACCACCTGCCGGTCATGTCAAAATCACCTGCCAACTACGCCAGAACCACGTGTCGACACTGCGGAAACACCTGTCGGGCCGGCCAGAACTACATCTCAGACGTGCCAGAACCTTGTGCGTGTGATGCCGGAACCACACCCCGAACAGACGGAGACCACCTGCCAGACCCGCCTGAACCACCTGCCGAGCACGCCGGAGCCACCTGTTCGACTCACCGGAAGCACCTGCCAGACAGGCCAAAATCAACAGCTGGCTATGCGAGAACCATCTGGCGGACAGTCCAGAATCACCTGCCGGGCATGCAGGAACCACCTCTCAGATGTAACGGAACCACGAGCCGGACACGCTGGAACCATGTCCTGGACAGACTGGAACCACCTGCCGAGCACTCCGGAACCACCTGCTCGACTCGCAGGACCCACGTGCTGGACACGCCAAAATGAACTTTCGGCTACACCAGAACCACTTACACGACACTCCAGAATCACCTGCCTGGCATGCCAGAACCACCTCTCACACGTTCCAGAAGCACGTGCCGGACATGCCGGAACGACCTATGAGACAGAACGGAACCACCTGCCAGACACGCCGGAACCACCTGCTGAACACGCCACAGCCACCTGCTCGACTCGCCGGATCCACCGTCCGGACAGGCCAATATCAACTGCTGGCTATGCCAGAACCACCTGGGGGACAGTCCGGAATCACCTGCCAGCCATGGCGAAACCACCTCTCAGACGTACAAGAACCACGTGCCGGACAAGCTGGAAACACTTACTGGACAGACTGGAACCACCTGCCGGCCACGCCTGAACCACCTGCCGAGCACGATGGAACCACCTGCCGGACACGCCAAAATCACCTGCGGGGTACACCAGAACCACTTGGAGAACTCTCCGGGATGACCTGCCGGGCATGCTGGAACCACCTCTCAGACGTACCAGAAGCACGTGGCGGACACCCCAGCACCACCTGCCGGACAGACCGCAACCACCTGCCGGACACGCCGGAACCACCGGCTCGACCCGCCGGAACCACCGCCGGACATGCAAAATCACCTGCCGGCTACGCCAGAACCACTTGGCGAACACTGCGGAATCACCTGCCGGGCATGCCGGAACCACCTCTCAGACATGCCAGAACCACGTGCCAATGACCCCGGAAGCACCTGCCGAGCACGCCGGAACCACCTGCTCGACTCGCCAGAACCACCTGCCGGACACGCCAAAATCACCTGCCGGCTACGCCACAACCACTCGGCAGACACTCCGGTATCAGCTGCCGGGCATGCCGGAACCACCTCTCAGAGGTGCCGGAACCACATGCCGGAGACACTGGAAGCAACTGCCGAACTCGCCGGAAACACCTGCTGGACATGCCGGAACCACCTGCCTGACAGTCCAAAATCATATGCCGGCTATGCCAAAACCACTTGGTGGACACTCCAGAATCACCTGGAGGGCATGCCGGAACCACGTCATGGAGAGATTGCAAACACCTGCCGGACACTCCAGAACCACCTTCTCGACTCGCCAGAACCACCTGCCGGACACGACAAAATCACCTGCCGGGTACGCCACAACCAGTTGGTGAACACTTCGGAATCACCTGCCGCGCTTGCCGGAACCACCTACCGGTCACGCCAAAATCACCTGCCGGCTACGCCAGAACCACTCGGCAGAGACTCCGGAACCACCTCCAGGACAGACCGGAATCACCTGCCGGACACGCCGGAACCACCTGCTTGACTCGCCAGAACCACCTGCTGGACACGCCAAAATCACCTGCTGCCTACGCCAGAACCACTCGGCAGAGACTCCGGAACCACCTCCAGGACAGACTGGAATCACCTGCCGCACACGCCAGGACCACCTGCTTGACTCGCCAGAACCACCTTCCGCACACGCCAAAATCACCAGCCGGCTACTCCACAACCACTTGTCGGACACTCCAGAATCACCTGCAGGGCATGTTGGAACCACCTCTCAGAGGTGCCACAACAACATGCTGGAGACTGCAGAAGCACCTGCTGAGAAGGCCGGAAGTTGCTGATCCACTCCACAGAACCACCTGCTGGACACGCCAAAATCACCTGCCGGCTACGCCACAACCAGTTGGTGAACACTTCGGAATCAACTGCCGGGCTTGCTGGAAGCACCTGCCGGTCACGCCAATATCACCTGCCAGCTATGCCAGAACCGCTTGGCGGACACTCCGGAAACACCTGTCGGGCCTGCCAGAACCACATCTCAGACGTGCCAGAACCATGTGCCCGAGATGCCGGAACCACACCCCGAACAGACTGAAACCACCTGCCAGACCCGCCTGAACCACCTGCCGAGCACACTGGAACCACCTGCTCGACTCGCCGGAACCACCTACCTGACACGCAAAAACCTCCGGCCGGGTATGCCAGAACCACTTGGTGGTCACTCCGGAATCATCTGCCAGACACGCCAGAAGCAGCTCTCAGACACACCAGAACAACCTGCCGGAGACGCCAGAAGCACCTGCTGAGCATGCCTGAGCCACCTGCTCGACTCGCAAGAAACACCTGCCAGACGTGCCAAAATCACCTGCCTGCTACACCAGAAGCACTTGGCAGACAAGCCGGAATCACGTGAAGGGCATGCCGTCACAATCTCTCAGACGTGCCAGAACCTCGTGCCGGACACCCCAGAACACCCTGCCGGACAGACCGGAACCACCTGCCGGACACGCCGGAACCACCGGCGCGACTCGCCGGAACCACCCCCGGACATGCAAAATCACCTGCCGGCTACGCCAGAAACACTTGGCGAACACACCGGAATCACCTGCCGGGCATGTCGGAAGCACCTCTCAGACATGTCAGAACCACGTGCCAAGGACACCGGAAGCACCTGCCGAGCACGCCGGAAGCACCTGCTCGACTCGCCAGAACCACCTGCCGCACACGCCAAAATCACCTGCTGAGTACGCCAGAACCACTTGGCGGACACTCCGGAATCACAGGTCGGGCATGCCGGAACCACCTCTCAGACTTGCCAGAACCATGTTCCGGACACGCCGCTACCACCTGCCGAGTATGCCGGAACCACCTGATCCACTCCCGAGGACCACCTGCTGGACATGCCAAAATCACCTGCTGGCTACGCCAGAACCACTCGGCAGACACTCCGGAATAACCTGCCGGGCATGCCGGAACCACCTCTTAGACATGCCAGAAGGACGTGTCGGACACGCCGGAAACACCTACCGGACAGACCGGAACCACCTGCCAGACATCCCGGAACCACTTGCCGAGCACGCCGGAGCCTCCTGCTCGATAGGCCGGAACCACCTGCCAGACAGGCCAAAATCAACAGCTGGCTATGCTAGAACCACCTGGCGGACAGTCCAAAATCACCTGCCTGGCATGCAGGAACCACCTCTCAGACGTACCAGAACCACGTGCCGGACAATCTGGAAACACGTACTGGACAGACTGGAACCACCTGCCGGCCACGCCTGAACCACCTGCCGAGCACGACGGAACCACCTGCCGGACACGCCAAAATCACCTGCGGGCTACTCCACAACCACTCGGAGGACTCTCTGGGATGACCTGCCGGGCATGCTGGAACCACCTCTCAGACGCGCCAGAACCATGTGGCAGAGAGTCCGGAATCACCTGTTGGGCATGTGGAACCACCTCTGAGACGTACCAGAACCACCTGCCGGACACGCCAAAATCACCTGCCGGCTACGCCAGAACCACTTGGCGGACACTCCGGAATCACCTGCCGGGCATGCCAGCACAACCTCTCAGAAGTGCCAGAAGCACATGCCGGACAGGCCGGAACCATCTCCCGGACAGACTGGAACCACAGGAAACACTCGCCGGAACCACCTGCTTGACTCACCGGTCCCACCTGCAGGACACACCAAAATCACCTGCCCGCTACACCAGAACCACTTGGGGCACAAGCCGGAATCACGTGAAGGGCATGCCAGCACAACCTCACAGACGTTCCAGAACCTCCTGCCGGACACCTCAGAACCACCTGCCAGACAGACTGCAACCACCTGCCGGACACGCGGGAACCACCGGCTCGACCCGCCGGAACCACTGCCAGACATGCAAAATCACCTGCCGGCTACACCAGAACCACTTGGCAAACACTCCGGAATCACCTGCCGGGCATGCCGGAACCACCTCTCAGATGCAACGGAACCACGAGCCGGACACGCTGGAACCACGTCCTGGACAGACTGGAACCACCTGCCGAGCACTCCACAACCACCTGCTCAACTCGCACGACCCACGTGCTGGACACGCCAAAATGAACTTTCGGCTACACCAGAACCACTTACCCGACACTCCAGAATCACCTGCCTGGCATGCCAGAACCACCTCTCACACGTTCCAGAAGCACGTGCCGGACATGCCGGAACGACCTATCGGACAGAACGGAACCACCTGCCAGACACGCCGGAACCACCTGCTGAACACGCCACAGCCACCTGCTCGACTCGCCGGATCCACCGTCCGGACAGGCCAATATCAACTGCTGGCTATGCCAGAACCACCTGGGGGAGAGTCCGGAATCCCCTGCCAGCCATGGCGAAACCACCTCTCAGACGTACAAGAACCACGTGCCGGACAAGCTGGAAACACTTACTGGACAGACTGGAACAACCTGCCGGCCACGCCTGAACCACCTGCCGAGCACGATGGAACCACCTGCCGGACACGCCAAAATCACCTGCGGGGTACACCAGAACCACTTGGAGAACTCTCCGGGATGACCTGCCGGGCATGCTGGAACCACCTCTCAGACGTACCAGAAGCACGTGGCAGACACCCCAGCACCACCTGCCGGACAGACCGCAACCACCTGCCGCACACGCCGGAACCACCGGCTCGACCCGCCGGAACCACCGCCGGACATGCAAAATCACCTGCCGGCTACGCCAGAACCACTTGGCGAACACTGCGGAATCACCTGCCGGGCATGCCGGAACCACCTCTCAGACATGCCAGAACCACGTGCCAATGACCCCGGAAGCACCTGCCGAGCACGCCGGAACCACCTGCTCGACTCGCCAGAACCACCTGCCGGACACGCCAAAATCACCTGCCGGCTACGCCACAACCACTCGGCAGACACTCCGGTATCAGCTGCCGGGCATGCCGGAACCACCTCTCAGAGGTGCCGGAACCACATGCCGGAGAGACTGGAAGCAACTGCCGAACTCGCCGGAAACACCTGCTGGACATGCCGGAACCACCTGCCTGACAGTCCAAAATCATATGCCGGCTATGCCAAAACCACTTGGTGGACACTCCAGAATCACCTGGATGGCATGCCGGAACCACGTCATGGACAGACTGCAAACACCTGCCGGACACTCCAGAACCACGTTCTCGACTCGCCAGAACCACCTGCCGGACACGCCAAAATCACCTGCCGGGTACGCCACAACCAGTTGGTGAACACTTCGGAATCAACTGCCGGGCTTGCTGGAAGCACCTGCCGGTCACGCCAAAATCACCTGCCGGCTACGCCAGAACCACTCGGCAGAGACTCCGGAACCACCTCCAGGACAGACCGGAATCACCTGCCGGACACGCCAGAACCACCTGCTCGACTCGCCAGAACCACCTGCCGGACACGCCAAAATCACCTGCCGGCTACGCCAGAACCACTCGGCAGAGACTCCGGAACCACCTCCAGGACAGACCGGAATCACCTGCCGGACACGCCGGGACCATCTGCTTGATTCGATAGAACCACCTGCCGGACACGCCAAAATCACCAGCCGGCTACTCCACAACCACTTGTCGGACACTCCAGAATCACCTGCCGGGCATGTTGGAACCACCTCTCAGAGGTGCCACAACAACATGCTGGAGACTGCGGAAGCACCTGCTGAGAAGGCCGGAAGTTCCTGATCCACTCCACAGAACCACCTGCTGGACACGCCAAAATCAACTGCCGGCTACGCCACAACCAGTTGGTGAACACTTCGGAATCAACTGCCGGGCTTGCTGGAAGCACCTGCCGGTCACGCCAATATCACCTGCCAGCTACGCCAGAACCGCTTGGCGGACACTCCGGAAACACCTGTCGGGCCTGCCAGAACCACATCTCAGACGTGCCAGAACCATGTGCCCGAGATGCCGGAACCACACCCCGAACAGACTGAAACCACCTGCCAGACCCGCCTGAACCACCTGCCGAGCACACTGGAACCACCTGCTCGACTCGCCGGAACCACCTACCTGACACGCAAAAACCACCGGCCGGGTATGCCAGAACCACTTGGTGGTCACTCCGGAATCATCTGCCAGACATGCCAGAAGCAGCTCTCAGACACACCACAACAACCTGCCGGAGACGCCAGAAGCACCTGCTGAGCATGCCTGAGCCACCTGCTCGACTCGCAAGAAACACCTGCCAGACGTGCCAAAATCACCTGCCTGCTACACCAGAAGCACTTGGCAGACAAGCCGGAATCACGTGAAGGGCATGCCGTCACAATCACTCAGACGTGCCAGAACCTCGTGCCGGACACCCCAGAACACCCTGCCGGACAGACCGGAACCACCTGCCGGACACGCCGGAACCACAGGCGCGACTCGCCGGAACCACCCCCGGACATGCAAAATCACCTGCCGGCTACGCCAGAAACACTTGGCGAACACACCGGAATCACCTGCAGGGCATGTCGGAAGCACCTCTCAGACATGTCAGAACCACGTGCCAAGGACACCGGAAGCACCTGCCGAGCACGCCGGAACCACCTGCTCGACTCGCCAGAACCACCTGCCGCACACGCCAAAATCACCTGCCAGGTATGCCAGAACCACTTTGTGGACACTGCGAAATCATCTGCCGGACATGCCAGAACCAGCTCTCAGAGGTGCCGGAACCACATGCTGGAGAGACTGGAAGCAACTGCCGAACTCGCCGGAAACACCTGCTGGACATGCCGGAACCACCTGCCTGACAGTCCAAAATCATATGCCGGCTATGCCAAAACCACTTGGTGGACACTCCAGAATCACCTGGAGGGCATGCCGGAACCACGTCATGGACAGACTGCAAACACCAGCCGGACACGCCAGAACCACGTTCTCGACTCGCCAGAACCACCTGCCGGACATGCCAAAATCACCTGCCGGCTACACCACAACCAGTTGGTGAACACTTCGGAATCACCTGCCACGCTTGCCGGAACCACCTGCCGGTCACGCCAAAATCACCTGCCGGCTACGCCAGAACCACTCGGCAGAGACTCCGGAACCACCTCCAGGACAGACCGGAATCACCTGCCGGACACGCCGGAACCACCTGCTCGACTCGCCAGAACGACCTGCCGGACACGCCAAAATCACCTGCCGGCTACGCCAGAACCACTCGGCAGAGACTCCGGAACCACCTCCAGGACAGACCGGAATCACCTGCCGCACACGCCGGGACCACCTGCTTGACTCGTCAGAACCACCTGCCGGACACGCCAAAATCACCAGCCGGCTACTCCACAACCACTTGTCGGACACTCCAGAATCACCTGCCGGGCATGTTGGAACCACCTCTCAGAGGTGCCACAACAACATGCTGGAGACTGCGGAAGCACCTGCTAAGAAGGCCGGATGTTCCTGATCCACTCCACAGAACCACCTGCTGGACACGCCAAAATCACCTGCCGGCTACGCCACAACCAGTTGGTGAACACTTCGGAATCAACTGCCGGGCTTGCTGGAAGCACCTACCGGTCACGCCAATATCACCTGCCAGCTACGCCAGAACCGCTTGGCGGACACTCCGGAAACACCTGTCGGGCCTGCCAGAACCGCATCTCAGACGTGCCAGAACCATGTGCCCGAGATGCCGGAACCACACCCCGAACAGACTGAAACCACCTGCCAGACCCGCCTGAACCACCTGCCGAGCACACTGGAACCACCTGCTCGACTCGCCGGAACCACCTACCTGACACGCAAAAACCACCGGCCGGGTATGCCAGAACCACTTGGTGGTCACTCCGGAATCATCTGCCAGACACGTCAGAAGCAGCTCTCACACACACCAGAACAACCTGCCGGAGACGCCAGAAGCACCTGCTGAGCATGCCTGAGCCACCTGCTCGACTCGCCAGAACCACCTGCCGCACACGCCAAAATCACCTGCCAGGTATGCCAGAACCACTTTGTGGACACTCCGAAATCATCTGCCGGACATGCCAGAACCAGCTCTCAGACACACCTGAACCACATGCTGGACACGCCGGAAGCACCTGCTGAGCATGCCTGAGCCACCTGCTCGACTCGCAAGAAACACCTGCCGGACACGCCAAAATCACCTGCCGAGTACGCCAGAACCACTTGGCGGACGCTCCGGAATCACAGGTCGGGCATGCCGGAACCACCTCTCAGACTTGCCAGAACCATGTTCCGGACACGCCGGTACCACCTGCCGAGTATGCCGGAACCACCTGATCCACTCCCGAGGACCACCTGCTGGACATGCCAAAATCACCTGCTGGCTACGCCAGAACCACTCGGCAGACACTCCGGAATAACCTGCCGGGCATGCCGGAACCACCTCTTAGACATGCCAGAAGGACGTGTCGGACACGCCGGAAACACCTACCGGACAGACCGGAACCACATGCCAGACATCCCGGAACCACTTGCCGAGCACGCCGGAGCCTCCTGCTCGATAGGCCGGAACCACCTGCCAGACAGGCCAAAATCAACAGCTGGCTATGCTAGAACCACCTGGCGGACAGTCCAAAATCACCTGCCTGGCATGCAGGAACCACCTCTCAGACGTAACAGAACCACGTTCCGGACACGCTGGAACCTCATCCTGGACAGACTGGAACCACCTGCCGAGCTCACCGGAACCACCTGCTCGACTGGCAGGACAATCGTGCCGGACACGCCAAAAGGAACTGCCGGCAACACCAGAACCACTTAACCGACACTCCAGAATCACCTGCCTGGCATGCCAGAACCACGTCTCAGACGTGCCAGAAGCATGTGCAGGACATGCCGGAGCGACCTACGGGACAGACCGGAACCACCTGCCTGACATGCCGGAACCACCTGCCGAGCACGCCAGAGCCACCTGCTCCCCTTGCCGGAACCACCTGCCAGACAGGCCAAAATCAACAGCTGGCTGTGCGAGAACCACCTGGGGGACAGACCGGAATCACCTGCCAGCCATGGCGGAACCACCTCTCAGACGTACCAGAACCACGTGCCGGACAATCTGGAAACACGTACTGGACAGACTGGAACCACCTGCCGGCCACGCCTGAACCACCTGCCGAGCACGACGGAACCACCTGCCGGACAGGCCAAAATCACCTGCGGGCTACTCCACAACCACTCGGAGGACTCTCTGGGATGACCTGCCGGGCATGCTGGAACCACCTCTCAGACGCGCCAGAACCATGTGGCAGAGAGTCCGGAATCACCTGTTGGGCATGTGGAACCACCTCTGAGACGTACCAGAACCACGTGCCGGACACGCCAAAATCACCTGCCGGCTACGCCAGAACCACTTGGCGGACACTCCGGAATCACCTGCCGGGCATGCCAGCACAACCTCTCAGAAGTGCCAGAAGCACGTGCCGGACAGGCCGGAACCATCTCCCGGACAGACTGGAACCACAGGAAACACTCGCCGGAACCACCTGCTTGACTCACCGGTCCCACCTGCAGGACACACCAAAATCACCTGCCCGCTACACCAGAACCACTCGGGGCACAAGCCGGAATCACGTGAAGGGCATGCCGGCACAACCTCACAGACGTGCCAGAACCTCCTGCCGGACACCTCAGAACCACCTGCCAGACAGACTGCAACCACCTGCCGGACACGCGGGAACCACCGGCTCGACCCGCCGGAACCACTGCCAGACATGCAAAATCACCTGCCGGCTACACCAGAACCACTTGGCAAACACTCCGGAATCACCTGCCGGGCATGCCGGAACCACGTGCCAATGACACCAGAAGCACCTGCCGAGCATGCCGGAACCACCTGCTCGACTCGCCAGAACCACCTGCCAGTCATGCAAAAATCACCTGCCGGCTTCGCCACAACCAGTTGGTGAACACTTCCCCATCACCTGCCGGGCTTGCTGGAACCACCTGGCGGTCATGTCAAAATCACCTGCCAGCTACGCCAGAACCACTTGTCGACACTGCGGAAACACCTGTCGGGCCGGCCAGAACTACATCTCAGACGTGCCAGAACCTTGTGCGTGTGATGCCGGAACCACACCCCGAACAGACGGAGACCACCTGCCAGACCCGCCTGAACCACCTGCCGAGCACGCCGGAGCCACCTGTTCGACTCACCGGAAGCACCTGCCAGACAGGCCAAAATCAACAGCTGGCTATGCGAGAACCATCTGGCGGACAGTCCGGAATCACCTGCCGGGCATGCAGGAACCACCTCTCAGATGTAACGGAACCACGAGCCGGACACGCTGGAACCACGTCCTGGACAGACTGGAACCACCTGCCGAGCACTCCGGAACCACCTGCTCGACTCGCACGACCCACGTGCTGGACACGCCAAAATGAACTTTCGGCTACACCAGAACCACTTACCCGACACTCCAGAATCACCTGCCTGGCATGCCAGAACCACCTCTCACACGTTCCAGAAGCACGTGCCGGACATGCCGGAACGACCTATCGGACAGAACGGAACCACCTGCCAGACACGCCGGAACCACCTGCTGAACACGCCACAGCCACCTGCTCGACTCGCCGGATCCACCGTCCGGACAGGCCAATAACAACTGCTGGCTATGCCAGAACCACCTGGGGGACAGTCCGGAATCACCTGCCAGCCATGGCGAAACCACCTCTCAGACGTACAAGAACCACGTGCCGGACAAGCTGGAAACACTTACTGGACAGACTGGAACCAACTGCCGGCCACGCCTGAACCACCTGCCGAGCACGATGGAACCACCTGCCGGACACGCCAAAATCACCTGCGGGGTACACCAGAACCACTTGGAGAACTCTCCGGGATGACCTGCCGGGCATGCTGGAACCACCTCTCAGACGTACCAGAAGCACGTGGCGGACACCCCAGCACCACCTGCCGGACAGACCGCAACCACCTGCCGGACACGCCGGAACCACCGGCTCGACCCGCCGGAAACACCGCCGGACATGCAAAATCACCTGCCGGCTACGCCAGAACCACTTGGCGAACACTGCGGAATCAACTGCCGGGCATGCCGGAACCACCTCTCAGACATGCCAGAACCACGTGCCAATGACCCCGGAAGCACCTGCCGAGCACGCCGGAACCACCTGCTCGACTCGCCAGAACCACCTGCCGGACACGCCAAAATCACCTGGCGGCTACGCCACAGCCACTCGGCAGACACTCCGGTATCAGCTGCCGGGCATGCCAGAACCACCTCTCAGAGGTGCCGGAACCACATGCCGGAGAGACTGGAAGCAACTGCCGAACTCGCCGGAAACACCTGCTGGACATGCCGGAACCACCTGCCTGACAGTCCAAAATCATATGCCGGCTATGCCAAAACCACTTGGTGGACACTCCAGAATCACCTGGAGGGCATGCCGGAACCACGTCATGGACAGACTGCAAACACCTGCCGGACACGCCAGAACCACCTTCTCGACTCGCCAGAACCACCTGCCGGACACGCCAAAATCACCTGCCGGCTACGCCACAACCAGTTGGTGAACACTTCGGAATCACCTGCCGCGCTTGCCGGAACCACCTGCCGGTCACGCCAAAATCACCTGCCGGCTACGCCAGAACCACTCGGCAGAGACTCCGGAACCACCTCCAGGACAGACCGGAATCACCTGCCGGACACGCCGGAACCACCTGCTCGACTCGCCAGAACCACCTGCCGGACACGCCAAAATCACCTGCCGGCTACGCCAGAACCACTCGGCAGAGACTCCGGAACCACCTCCAGGACAGACCGGAATCACCTGCCGGACACGCCGCGACCATCTGCTTCACTCGCCAGAACCACCTGCCGCACACGCCAAAATCACCAGCCGGCTACTCCACAACCACTTGTCGGACACTCCAGAATCACCTGCCGGGCATGTTGGAACCACCTCTCAGAGGTGCCACAACAACATGCTGGAGACTGCGGAAGCACCTGCTGAGAAGGCCAGAAGTTCCTGATCCACTCCACAGAACCACCTGCTGGACACGCCAAAATCACCTGCCGGCTACGCCACAACCAGTTGGTGAACACTTCGGCATCCACTGCCGGGCTTGCTGGAAGCACCTGCCGGTCACGCCAATATCACCTGCCAGGTACGCCAGAACCGCTTGGCGGACACTCCGGAAACACCTGTCGGGCCTGCCAGAACCACATCTCAGACGTGCCAGAACCATGTGCCCGAGATGCCGGAACCACACCCCGAACAGACTGAAACCACCTGCCAGACCCGCCTGAACCACCTGCCGAGCACACTGGAACCACCTGCTCGACTCGCCGGAACCACCTACCTGACACGCAAAAACCACCGGCCGGGTATGCCAGAACCACTTGGTGGTCACTCCGGAATCATCTGCCAGACATGCCAGAAGCAGCTCTCAGACACACCAGAACAACCTGCCGGAGACGCCAGAAGCACCTGCTGAGCATGCCTGAGCCACCTGCTCGACTCGCAAGAAACACCTGCCAGACGTGCCAAAATCACCTGCCTGCTACACCAGAAGCACTTGGCAGACAAGCCGGAATCACGTGAAGGGCATGCGGTCACAATCTCTCAGACGTGCCAGAACCTCGTGCCGGACACCGCAGAACACCCTGCCAGACAGACCGCAACCACCTGCCGGACACGCCGGAACCACAGGCGCGACTCGCCGGAACCACCCCCGGACATGCAAAATCACCTGCCGGCTACGCCAGAAACACTTGGCGAACACACCGGAATCACCTGCCGGGCATGTCGGAAGCACCTCTCAGACATGTCAGAACCACGTGCCAAGGACACCGGAAGCACCTGCCGAGCACGCCGGAACCACCTGCTCGACTCGCCAGAACCACCTGCCGCACACGCCAAAATCACCTGCCAGGTATGCCAGAACCACTTTGTGGACACTCCGAAATCATCTGCCGGACATGCCAGAACCAGCTCTCAGACACACCAGAACCACATGCCGGACACGCCTGAAGCACCTGCTGAGCATGCCTGATCCACCTGCTCGACTCGCAAGAAACACCTGCCGGACACGCCAAAATCACCTGACGAGTACGCCAGAACCACTTGGCGGACACTCCGGAATCACAGGTCGGGCATGCCGGAACCACCTCTCAGACTTGCCAGAACCATGTTCCGGACATGCCGGTACCACCTGCCGAGTATGCCGGAACCACCTGATCCACTCCCGAGGACCACCTGCTGGACATGCCAAAATCACCTGCTGGCTACGCCAGAACCACTCGGCAGACACTCCGGAATAACCTGCCTGGCATGCCGGAACCACCTCTTAGACATGCCAGAATGATGTGTCGGACACGCCGGAAACACCTACCGGACAGACCGGAACCACCTGCCAGACATCCCGGAACCACTTGCCGAGCACGCAGGAGCCGCCTGCTCGATAGGCCGGAACCACCTGCCAGACAGGCCAAAATCAACAGCTGGCTATGCTAGAACCACCTGGCGGACAGTCCAAAATCACCTGCCTGGCATGCAGGAACCACCTCTCAGACGTAACAGAACCACGTTCCGGACACGCTGGAACCACATCCTGGACAGACTGGAACCACCTGCCGAGCTCACCGGAACCACCTGCTCGACTGGCAGGACAATCGTGCCGGACACGCCAAAAGGAACTGCCGGCTACACCAGAACCACTTAACCGACACTCCAGAATCACCTGCCCGGCATGCCAGAACCACCTCTCAGACGTGCCAGAAGCATGTGCCGGACATGCCGGTACGACCTACGGGACAGACCGGAACCACCTGCCTGACATGCCGGAACCACCTGCCGAGCACGCCAGAGCCACCTGCTCCCCTTGCCGGAACCACCTGCCAGACAGGCCAAAATCAACAGCTGGCTGTGCGAGAACCACCTGGGGGACAGTCCGGAATCACCTGCCAGCCATGGCGGAACCACCTCTCAGACGTACCAGAACCACGTGCCGGACAATCTGGAAACACGTACTGGACAGACTGGAACCACCTGCCGGCCACGCCTGAACCACCTGCCGAGCACGACGGAACCACCTGCCGGACACGCCAAAATCACCTGCGGGCTACTCCACAACCACTCGGAGGACTCTCTGGGATGACCTGCCGGGCATGCTGGAACCACCTCTCAGACGCGCCAGAACCATGTGGCAGAGAGTCCGGAATCACCTGTTGGGCATGTGGAACCACCTCTGAGACGTACCAGAACCACCTGCCGGACAAGCCAAAATCACCTGCCGGCTACGCCAGAACCACTTGGCGGACACTCCGGAATCACCTGCCGGGCATGCCAGCACAACCTCTCAGAAGTGCCAGAAGCACGTGCCGGACAGGCCGGAACCATCTCCCGGACAGACTGGAACCACAGGAAACACTCGCCGGAACCACCTGCTTGACTCACCGGTCACACCTGCAGGACACACCAAAATCACCTGCCCGCTACACCAGAACCACTTGGGGCACAAGCCGGAATCACGTGAAGGGCATGCCGGCACAACCTCACAGACGTGCCAGAACCTCCTGCCGGACACCTCAGAATCACCTGCCAGACAGACTGCAACCACCTGCCGGACACGCGGGAACCACCGGCTCGACCCGCCGGAACCACTGCCAGACATGCAAAATCACCTGCCGGCTACACCAGAACCACTTGGCAAACACTCCGGAATCACCTGCCGGGCATGCCGGAACCACGTGCCAATGACACCAGAAGCACCTGCCGAGCATGCCGGAACCACCTGCTCGACTCGCCAGAACCACCTGCCAGTCATGCAAAAATCACCTGCCGGCTTCGCCACAACCAGTTGGTGAACACTTCCCCATCACCTGCCGGGCTTGCTGGAACCACCTGCCGGTCATGTCAAAATCACCTGCCAACTACGCCAGAACCACTTGTCGACACTGCGGAAACACCTGTCGGGCCGGCCAGAACTACATCTCAGACGTGCCAGAACCTTGTGCGTGTGATGCCGGAACCACACCCCGAACAGACGGAGACCACCTGCCAGACCCGCCTGAACCACCGGCCGAGCACGCCGGAGCCACCTGTTCGACTCACCGGAAGCACCTGCCAGACAGGCCAAAATCAACAGCTGGCTATGCGAGAACCATCTGGCGGACAGTCCGGAATCACCTGCCGGGCATGCAGGAACCACCTCTCAGATGTAACGGAACCACGAGCCGGACACGCTGGAACCATGTCCTGGACAGACTGGAACCACCTGCCGAGCACTCCGGAACCACCTGCTCGACTCGCACGACCCACGTGCTGGACACGCCAAAATGAACTTTCGGCTACACCAGAACCACTTACCCGACACTCCAGAATCACCTGCCTGGCATGCCAGAACCACCTCTCACACGTTCCAGAAGCACGTGCCGGACATGCCGGAACGACCTATGAGACAGAACGGAACCACCTGCCAGACACGCCGGAACCACCTGCTGAACACGCCACAGCCACCTGCTCGACTCGCCGGATCCACCGTCCGGACAGGCCAATATCAACTGCTGGCTATGCCAGAACCACCTGGGGGACAGTCCGGAATCACCTGCCAGCCATGGCGAAACCACCTCTCAGACGTACAAGAACCACGTTCCGGACAAGCTGGAAACACTTACTGGACATACTGGAACCACCTGCCGGCCACGCCTGAAACACCTGCCGAGCACGATGGAACCACCTGCCGGACACGCCAAAATCACCTGCGGGGTACACCAGAACCACTTGGAGAACTCTCCGGGATGACCTGCCGGGCATGCTGGAACCACCTCTCAGACGTACCAGAAGCACGTGGCGGACACCCCAGCACCACCTGCCGGACAGACCGCAACCACCTGCCGGACACGCCGGAACCACCGGCTCGACCCGCCGGAAACACCGCCGGACATGCAAAATCACCTGCCGGCTACGCCAGAACCACTTGGCGAACACTGCGGAATCACCTGCCGGACATGCCGGAAACACCTCTCAGACATGCCAGAACCACGTGCCAATGACCCCGGAAGCACCTGCCGAGCACGCCGGAACCACCTGCTCGACTCGCCAGAACCACCTGCCGGACACGCCAAAATCACCTGCCGGCCACGCCACAACCACTCGGCAGACACTCCGGTATCAGCTGCCGGGCATGCCGGAACCACCTCTCAGAGGTGCCGGAACCACATGCCGGAGAGACTGGAAGCAACTGCCGAACTCGCCGGAAACACCTGCTGGACATGCCGGAACCACCTGCCTGACAGTCCAAAATCATATTCCGGCTATGCCAAAACCACTTGGTGGACACTCCAGAATCACCTGGAGGGCATGCCGGAACCACGTCATGGACAGACTGCAAACACCTGCCGGACACGCCAGAACCACCTTCTCGACTCGCCAGAACCACCTGCCAGACACGCCAAAATCACCTGCCGGCTACGCCACAACCAGTTGGTGAACACTTCGGAATCACCTGCCGCGCTTGCCGGAGCCACCTGCCGGTCACGCCAAAATCACCTGCCGGCTAAGACAGAACCACTCGGCAGAGACTCCGGAACCACCTCCAGGACAGACCGGAATCACCTGCCGGACACGCCGGGACCATCTGCTTGACTCGCCAGAACCACCTGCCGGACACGCCAAAATCACCAGCCGGCTACTCCACAACCACTTGTCGGACACTCCAGAATCACCTGCCGGGCATGTTGGAACCACCTCTCAGAGGTGCCACAACAACATGCTGGAGACTGCGGAAGCACCTGCTGAGAAGGCCGGAAGTTCCTGATCCACTCCACAGAACCACCTGCTGGACACGCCAAAATCAACTGCCGGCTACGCCACAACCAGTTGGTGAACACTTCGGAATCAACTGCCGGGCTTGCTGGAAGCACCTGCCGGTCACGCCAATATCACCTGCCAGCTACGCCAGAACCGCTTGGCGGACACTCCGGAAACACCTGTCGGGCCTGCCAGAACCACATCTCAGACGTGCCAGAACCATGTGCCCGAGATGCCGGAACCACACCCCGAACAGACTGAAACCACCTGCCAGACCCGCCTGAACCACCTGCCGAGCACACTGGAACCACCTGCTCGACTCGCCGGAACCACCTACCTGACACGCAAAAACCACCGGCCGGGTATGCCAGAACCACTTGGTGGTCACTCCGGAATCATCTGCCAGACATGCCAGAAGCAGCTCTCAGACACACCAGAACAACCTGCCGGAGACGCCAGAAGCACCTGCTGAGCATGCCTGAGCCACCTGCTCGACTCGCAAGAAACACCTGCCAGACGTGCCAAAATCACCTGCCTGCTACACCAGAAGCACTTGGCAGACAAGCCGGAATCACGTGAAGGGCATGCCGTCACAATCTCTCAGACGTGCCAGAACCTCGTGCCGGACACCCCAGAACACCCTGCCGGACAGACCGGAACCACCTGCCGGACACGCCGGAACCACCGGCGCGACTCGCCGGAACCACCCCCGGACATGCAAAATCACCTGCCGGCTACGCCAGAAACACTTGGCGAACACACCGGAATCACCTGCCGGGCATGTCGGAAGCACCTCTCAGACATGTCAGAACCACGTGCCAAGGACACCGGAAGCACCTGCCGAGCACGCCGGAACCACCTGCTCGACTCGCCAGAACCACGTGCCGCACACGCCAAAATCACCTGCCAGGTATGCCAGAACCACTTTGTGGACACTCCGAAATCATCTGCCGGACATGCCAGAACCAGCTCTCAGACACACCAGAACCACATGCCGGACACGCCGGAAGCACCTGCTGAGCATGCCTGATCCACCTGCTCGACTCGCAAGAAACACCTGCCGGACACGCCAAAATCACCTGACGAGTACGCCAGAACCACTTGGCGGACACTCCGGAATCACAGGTCGGGCATGCCGGAACCACCTCTCAGACTTGCCAGAACCATGTTCCGGACATGCCGGTACCACCTGCCGAGTATGCCGGAACCACCTGATCCACTCCCGAGGACCACCTGCTGGACATGCCAAAATCAGCTGCTGGCTACGCCAGAACCACTCGGCAGACACTCCGGAATAACCTGCCGGGCATGCCGGAACCACCTCTTAGACATGCCAGAATGATGTGTCGGACACGCCGGAAACACCTACCGGACATCCCGGAACCACTTGCCGAGCACGCAGGAGCCGCCTGCTCGATAGGCCGGAACCACCTGCCAGACAGGCCAAAATCAACAGCTGGCTATGCTAGAACCACCTGGCGGACAGTCCAAAATCACCTGCCTGGCATGCAGGAACCACCTCTCAGACGTAACAGAACCACGTTCCGGACACGCTGGAACCACATCCTGGACAGACTGGAACCACCTGCCGAGCTCACCGGAACCACCTGCTCGACTGGCAGGACAATCGTGCCGGACACGCCAAAAGGAACTGCCGGCTACACCAGAACCACTTAACCGACACTCCAGAATCACCTGCCCGGCATGCCAGAATCACCTCTCAGACGTGCCAGAAGCATGTGCCGGACATGCCGGAACGACCTACGGGACAGACCGGAACCACCTGCCTGACATGCCGGAACCACCTGCCGAGCACGCCAGAGCCACCTGCTCCCCTTGCCGGAACCACCTGCCAGACAGGCCAAAATCAACAGCTGTCTGTGCGAGAACCACCTGGGGGACAGTCCGGAATCACCTGCCAGCCATGGCGGAACCACCTCTCAGAAGTACCAGAACCACGTGCCGGACAATCTGGAAACACGTACTGGACAGACTGGAACCACCTGCCGGCCACGCCTGAACCACCTGCCGAGCACGACGGAACCACCTGCCGGACACGCCAAAATCACCTGCGGGCTACTCCACAACCACTCGGAGGACTCTCTGGGATGACCTGCCGGGCATGCTGGAACCACCTCTCAGACGCGCCAGAACCATGTGGCAGAGAGTCCGGAATCACCTGTAGGGCATGTGGAACCACCTCTGAGACGTACCAGAACCACCTGCCGGACACGCCAAAATCACCTGCCGGCTACGCCAGAACCACTTGGCGGACACTCCGGAATCACCTGCCGGGCATGCCAGCACAACCTCTCAGAAGTGCCAGAAGCACGTGCCGGACAGGCCGGAACCATCTCCCGGACAGACTGGAACCACAGGAAACACTCGCCGGAACCACCTGCTTGACTCACCGGTCCCACCTGCAGGACACACCAAAATCACCTGCCCGCTACACCAGAACCACTTGGGGCACAAGCCGGAATCACGTGAAGGGCATGCCGGCACAACCTCACAGACGTGCCAGAACCTCCTGCCGGACACCTCAGAACCACCTGCCAGACAGACTGCAACCACCTGCCGGACACGCGGGAACCACCGGCTCGACCCGCCGGAACCACTGCCAGACATGCAAAATCACCTGCCGGCTACACCAGAACCACTTGGCAAACACTCCGGAATCACCTGCCGGGCATGCCGGAACCACGTGCCAATGACACCAGAAGCACCTGCCGAGCATGCCGGAACCACCTGCTCGACTCGCCAGAACCACCTGCCAGTCATGCAAAAATCACCTGCCGGCTTCGCCACAACCAGTTGGTGAACACTTCCCCATCACCTGCCGGGCTTGCTGGAACCACCTGGCGGTCATGTCAAAATCACCTGCCAGCTACGCCAGAACCACTTGTCGACACTGCGGAAACACCTGTCGGGCCGGCCAGAACTACATCTCAGACGTGCCAGAACCTTGTGCGTGTGATGCCGGAACCACACCCCGAACAGACGGAGACCACCTGCCAGACCCGCCTGAACCACCTGCCGAGCACGCCGGAGCCACCTGTTCGACTCACCGGAAGCACCTGCCAGACAGGCCAAAATCAACAGCTGGCTATGCGAGAACCATCTGGCGGACAGTCCGGAATCACCTGCCGGGCATGCAGGAACCACCTCTCAGATGTAACGGAACCACGAGCCGGACACGCTGGAACCACGTCCTGGACAGACTGGAACCACCTGCCGAGCACTCCGGAACCACCTGCTCGACTCGCACGACCCACGTGCTGGACACGCCAAAATGAACTTTCGGCTAAACCAGAACCACTTACCCGACACTCCAGAATCACCTGCCTGGCATGCCAGAACCACCTCCCACACGTTCCAGAAGCACATGCCGGACATGCCGGAACGAACCATCGGACAGAACGGAACCACCTGCCAGACACGCCGGAACCACCTGCTGAACACGCCACAGCCACCTGCTCGACTCGCCGGATCCACCGTCCGGACAGGCCAATATCAACTGCTGGCTATGCCAGAACCACCTGGGGTACAGTCCGGAATCACCTGCCAGCCATGGCGAAACCACCTCTCACACGTACAAGAACCACGTGCCGGACAAGCTGGAAACACTTACTGGACAGGCTGGAACCACCTGCCGGCCACGCCTGAACCACCTGCCAAGCACGATGGAACCACCTGCCGGACACGCCAAAATCACCTGCGGGGTACACCAGAACCACTTGGAGAACTCTCCGGGATGACCTGCCGGGCATGCTGGAACCACCTCTCAGACGTACCAGAAGCACGTGGCGGACACCCCAGCACCACCTGCCGGACAGACCGCAACCACCTGCCGGACACGCCGGAACCACCGGCTCGACCTGCCGGAACCACCGGCGGACATGCAAAATCACCTGCCGGCTATGCCAGAACCACTTGGCGAACATTGCGGAATCACCTGCCGGGCATGCCGGAACCACCTCTCAGACATGCCAGAACCACGTGCCAATGACCCCGGAAGCACCTGCCGAGCACGCCGGAACCACCTGCTCGACTCGCCAGAACCACCTGCCGGACACGCCAAAATCACCTGCCAGCTACGCCACAACCACTCGGCAGACACTCCGGTATCAGCTGCCGGGCATGCCGGAACCACCTGTCAGAGGTGCCGGAACCACATGCCGGAGAGACTGGAAGCAACTGCCGAACTCGCCGGAAACACTTGCTGGACATGCCGGAACCACCTGCCTGACAGTCCAAAATCATATGCCGGCTATGCCAAAACCACTTGGTGGACACTCCAGAATCACCTGGAGGGCATGCCGGAACCACGTCATGGACAGACTGCAAACACCTGCCGGACACGCCAGAACCACCTTCTCGACTCGCCAGAACCACCTGCCGGTCACGCCAAAATCACCTGCCGGCTAAGACAGAACCACTCGGCAGAGACTCCGGAACCATCTCCAGGACAGACCGGAATCACCTGCCGGACACGCCGGAACCACCTGCTCGACTCGCCAGAACCACCTGCCAGACACGCCAAAATCACCTGCCGGCTACGCCAGAACCACTCGGCAGAGACTCCGGAACCACCTCCAGGACAGACCGGAATCACCTGCCGGACACGCCGGGACCATCTGCTTGACTCGCCAGAACCACCTGCCGGACAAGCCAAAATCACCAGCCGGCTACTCCACAACCACTTGTCGGACACTCCAGAATCACCTGCCGGGCATGTTGGAACCACCTCTCAGAGGTGCCACAACAACATGCTGGAGACTGCGGAAGCACCTGCTGAGAAGGCCGGAAGTTCCTGATCCACTCCACAGAACCACCTGCTGGACACGCCAAAATCAACTGCCGGCTACGCCACAACCAGTTGGTGAACACTTCGGAATCAACTGCCGGGCTTGCTGGAAGCACCTGCCGGTCACGCCAATATCACCTGCCAGCTACGCCAGAACCGCTTGGCGGACACTCCGGAAACACCTGTCGGGCCTGCCAGAACCACATCTCAGACGTGCCAGAACCATGTGCCCGAGATGCCGGAACCACACCCCGAACAGACTGAAACCACCTGCCAGACCCGCCTGAACCACCTGCCGAGCACACTGGAACCACCTGCTCGACTCGCCGGAACCACCTACCTGACACGCAAAAACCACCGGCCGGGTATGCCAGAACCACTTGGTGGTCACTCCGGAATCATCTGCCAGACATGCCAGAAGCAGCTCTCAGACACACCAGAACAACCTGCCGGAGACGCCAGAAGCACCTGCTGAGCATGCCTGAGCCACCTGCTCGACTCGCAAGAAACACCTGCCAGACGTGCCAAAATCACCTGCCTGCTACACCAGAAGCACTTGGCAGACAAGCCGGAATCACGTGAAGGGCATGCGGTCACAATCTCTAGACGTGCCAGAACCTCATGCCGGACACTCCAGAACACCCTGCCGGACAGACCGGAACCACCTGCCGGACACGCCGGAACCACCGGCGCGACTCGCCGGAACCACCCCCGGACATGCAAAATCACCTGCCGGCTACGCCAGAAACACTTGGCGAACACACCGGAATCACCTGCCGGGCATGTCGGAAGCACCTCTCAGACATGTCAGAACCACGTGCCAAGGACACCGGAAGCACCTGCCGAGCACGCCGGAACCACCTGCTCGACTCGCCAGAACCACCTTCCGCACACGCCAAAATCACCTGCCAGGTATGCCAGAACCACTTTGTGGACACTCCGAAATCATCTGCCGGACATGCCAGAACCAGCTCTCAGACACACCAGAACCACATGCCGGACACGCCGGAAGCACCTGCTGAGCATGCCTGAGCCACCTGCTCGACTCGCAAGAAACACCTGCCGGACACGCCAAAATCACCTGCCGAGTACGCCAGAACCACTTGGCGGACACTCCGGAATCACAGGTCGGGCATGCCGGAACCACCTCTCAGACTTGCCAGAACCATGTTCCGGACACGCCGGTACCACCTGCCGAGTATGCCGGAACCACCTGATCCACTCCCGAGGACCACCTGCTGGACATGCCAAAATCACCTGCTGGCTACGCCAGAACCACTCGGCAGACACTCCGGAATAACCTGCCGGGCATGCCGGAACCACCTCTTAGACATGCCAGAAGGACGTGTCGGACACGCCGGAAACACCTACCGGACAGACCGGAACCACCTGCCAGACATCCCGGAACCACTTGCCGAGCACGCAGGAGCCGCCTGCTCGATAGGCCGGAACCACCTGCCAGACAGGCCAAAATCAACAGCTGGCTATGCTAGAACCACCTGGCGGACAGTCCAAAATCACCTGCCTGGCATGCAGGAACCACCTCTCAGACGTAACAGAACCACGTTCCGGACACGCTGGAACCACATCCTGGACAGACTGGAACCACCTGCCGAGCTCACCGGAACCACCTGCTCGACTGGCAGGACAATCGTGCCGGACACGCCAAAAGGAACTGCCGGCTACACCAGAACCACTTAACCGACACTCCAGAATCACCTGCCCGGCATGCCAGAACCACCTCTCAGACGTGCCAGAAGCATGTGCCGGACATGCCGGAACGACCTACGGGACAGACCGGAACCACCTGCCTGACATGCCGGAACCACCTGCCGAGCACGCCAGAGCCACCTGCTCCCCTTGCCGGAACCACCTGCCAGACAGGCCAAAATCAACAGCTGTCTGTGCGAGAACCACCTGGGGGACAGTCCGGAATCACCTGCCAGCCATGGCGGAACCACCTCTCAGACGTACCAGAACCACGTGCCGGACAATCTGGAAACACGTACTGGACAGACTGGAACCACCTGCCGGCCACGCCTGAACCACCTGCCGAGCACGACGGAACCACCTGCCGGACACGCCAAAATCACCTGCGGGCTACTCCACAACCACTTGGAGGACTCTCTGGGATGACCTGCCGGGCATGCTGGAACCACCTCTCAGACGCGCCAGAACCATGTGGCAGAGAGTCCGGAATCACCTGTTGGGCATGTGGAACCACCTCTGAGACGTACCAGAACCACCTGCCGGACACGCCAAAATCACCTGCCGGCTACGCCAGAACCACTTGGCGGACACTCCGGAATCACCTGCCGGGCATGCCAGCACAACCTCTCAGAAGTGCCAGAAGCACGTGCCGGACAGGCCGGAACCATCTCCCGGACAGACTGGAACCACAGGAAACACTCGCCGGAACCACCTGCTTGACTCACCGGTCCCACCTGCAGGACACACCAAAATCACCTGCCCGCTACACCAGAACCACTTGGCGCACAAGCCGGAATCACGTGAAGGGCATGCCGGCACAACCTCACAGACGTGCCAGAACCTCCTGCCGGACACCTCAGAACCACCTGCCAGACAGACTGCAACCACCTGCCGGACACGCGGGAACCACCGGCTCGACCCGCCGGAACCACTGCCAGACATGCAAAATCACCTGCCGGCTACACCAGAACCACTTGGCAAACACTCCGGAATCACCTGCCGGGCATGCCGGAACCACGTGCCAATGACACCAGAAGCACCTGCCGAGCATGCCGGAACCACCTGCTCGACTCGCCAGAACCACCTGCCAGTCATGCAAAAATCACCTGCCGGCTTCGCCACAACCAGTTGGTGAACACTTCCCCATCACCTGCCGGGCTTGCTGGAACCACCTGGCGGTCATGTCAAAATCACCTGCCAGCTACGCCAGAACCACTTGTCGACACTGCGGAAACACCTGTCGGGCCGGCCAGAACTACATCTCAGACGTGCCAGAACCTTGTGCGTGTGATGCCGGAACCACACCCCGAACAGACGGAGACCACCTGCCAGACCCGCCTGAACCACCTGCCGAGCACGCCGGAGCCACCTGTTCGACTCACCGGAAGCACCTGCCAGACAGGCCAAAATCAACAGCTGGCTATGCGAGAACCATCTGGCGGACAGTCCGGAATCACCTGCCGGGCATGCAGGAACCACCTCTCAGATGTAACGGAACCACGAGCCGGACACGCTGGAACCACGTCCTGGACAGACTGGAACCACATGCCGAGCACTCCGGAACCACCTGCTCGACTCGCACGACCCACGTGCTGGACACGCCAAAATGAACTTTCGGCTACACCAGAACCACTTACCCGACACTCCAGAATCACCTGCCTGGCATGCCAGAACCACCTCTCACATGTTCCAGAAGCACGTGCCGGACATGCCGGAACGACCTATCGGACAGAACGGAACCACCTGCCAGACACGCCGGAACCACCTGCTGAACACGCCACAGCCACCTGCTCGACTCGCCGGATCCACCGTCCGGACAGGCCAATATCAACTGCTGGCTATGCCAGAACCACCTGGGGGACAGTCCGGAATCACCTGCCAGCCATGGCGGAACCACCTCTCAGACGTACAAGAACCACGTGCCGGACAAGCTGGAAACACTTACTGGACAGACTGGAACCACCTGCCGGACACGCCAAAATCACCTGCGGGGTACACCAGAACCACTTGGAGAACTCTCCGGGATGACCTGCCGGGCATGCTGGAACCACCTCTCAGACGTACCTGAAGCACGTGGCGGACACCCCAGCACCACCTGCCGGACAGACAGCAACCACCTGCCGGACACGCCGGAACCACCGGCTCGAATCGCCGGAACCACCGCCGGACATGCAAAATCACCTGCCGGCTACCCCAGAAGCACTTGGCGAACACTCAGGAATCACCTGCCGGGCATGCCGGAACCACCTCTCAGACATGCCAGAACCACGTGCCAATGACCCCGGAAGCACGTGCCGAGCACGTCGGAACCACCTGCTCGACTCGCCAGAACCACCTGCCGGACAAGCCAAAATCACCTGCCGGCTACGCCACAACCACTCGGCAGGCACTCCGGTATCAGCTGCCGGGCATGCCGGAACCACCTCTCAGAGGTGCCGGAACCACATGCCGGAGAGACTGGAAGCAACTGCCGATCTCGCCGGAAACACCTGTTGGACATGCCGGAACCACCTGCCTGACAGTCCAAAATCATATGCCGGCTATGCCAAAACCACTTGGTGGACACTCCAGAATCACCTGGAGGGCATGCCGGAACCACGTCATGGACAGACTGCAAACACCTGCCGGACACTCCAGAACCACCTTCTCGACTCGCCAGAACCACCTGCCGGACACGCCAAAATCACCTGCCGGATACGCCAGAACCACTCGGCAGAGACTCCGGAACCACCTCCAGGACAGACCGGAATCACCTGCCGGACACGCCGGGACCATCTGCTTGACTCGCCAGAACCACCTGCCGGACACGCCAAAATCACCAGCCGGCTACTCCACAACCACTTGTCGGACACTCCAGAATCACCTGCCGGGCATGTTGGAACCACCTCTCAGAGGTGCCACAACAACATGCTGGAGACTGCGGAAGCACCTGCTGAGAAGGCCGGAAGTTCCTGATCCACTCCACAGAACCACCTGCTGGACACGCCAAAATCACCTGCCGGCTACGCCACAACCAGTTGGTGAACACTTCGGAATCAACTGCCGGGCTTGCTGGAAGCACCTGCCGGTCACGCCAATATCACCTGCCAGCTACGCCAGAACCGCTTGGCGGACACTCCGGAAACACCTGTCGCTCCTGCCAGAACCACATCTCAGACGTGCCAGAACCATGTGCCCGAGATGCCGGAACCACACCCCGAACAGACTGAAACCACCTGCCAGACCCGCCTGAACCACCTGCCGAGCACACTGGAACCACCTGCTCGACTCGCCGGAACCACCTACCTGACACGCAAAAACCACCGGCCGGGTATGCCAGAACCACTTGGTGGTCACTCCGGAATCATCTGCCAGACATGCCAGAAGCAGCTCTCAGACACACCAGAACAACCTGCCGGAGACGCCAGAAGCACCTGCTGAGCATGCCTGAGCCACCTGCTCGACTCGCAAGAAACACCTGCCAGACGTGCCAAAATCACCTGCCTGCTACACCAGAAGCACTTGGCAGACAAGCCGGAATCACGTGAAGGGCATGCCGTCACAATCTCTCAGACGTGCCAGAACCTCGTGCCGGACACGCCAGAACACCCTGCCGGACACACCGGAACCACCTGCCGGACACGCCGGAACCACCGGCGTGACTCGCCGGAACCACCCCCGGACATGCAAAATCACCTGCCGGCTACGCCAGAAACACTTGGTGAACACACCGGAATCACCTGCCGGGCATGTCGGAAGCACCTCTCAGACATGTCACAACCACGTGCCAAGGACACCGGAAGCACCTGCCGAGCACGCCGGAACCACCTGCTCGACTCGCCAGAACCACCTGCCGCACACGCCAAAATCACCTGCCAGGTATGCCAGAACCACCTTGTGGACACTCCGAAATCATCTGCCGGACATGCCAGAACCAGCTCTCAGACACACCAGAACCACATGCCGGACACGCCGGCAGCACCTGCTGAGCATGCCTGAGCCACCTGCTCGACTCGCAAGAAACACCTGCCGGACACGCCAAAATCACCTGCCGAGTACGCCAGAACCACTTGGCGGACACTCCGGAATCACAGGTCGGGCATGCCGGAACCACCTCTCAGACTTGCCAGAACCATGTTCCGGACACGCCGGTACCACCTGCCGAGTATGCCGGAACCACCTGATCCACTCCCGAGGACCACCTGCTGGACATGCCAAAATCACCTGCTGGCTACGCCAGAACCACTCGGCAGACACTCCGGAATAACCTGCCGGGCATGCCGGAACCACCTCTTAGACATGCCAGAAGGACGTGTCGGATACGCCGGAAACACCTACCGGACAGACCGGAACCACCTGCCAGACATCCCGGAACCACTTGCCGAGCACGCCGGAGCCGCCTGCTCGATAGGCCGGAACCACCTGCCAGACAGGCCAAACTCAACAGCTGGCTATGCTAGAACCACCTGGCGGACAGTCCAAAATCACCTGCCTGGCATGCAGGAACCACCTCTCAGACGTAACAGAACCACGTTCCGGACACGCTGGAACCACATCCTGGACAGACTGGAACCACCTGCCGAGCTCACCGGAACCACCTGCTCGACTGGCAGGACAATCGTGCCGGACACGCCAAAAGGAACTGCCGGCTACACCAGAACCACTTAACCGACACTCCAGAATCACCTGCCCGGCATGCCAGAACCACCTCTCAGACGTGCCAGAAGCATGTGCCGGACATGCCGGAACGACCTACGGGACAGACCGGAACCACCTGCCTGACATGCCGGAACCACCTGCCGAGCACGCCAGAGCCACCTGCTCCCCTTGCCGGAACCACCTGCCAGACAGGCCAAAATCAACAGCTGTCTGTGCGAGAACCACCTGGGGGACAGTCCGGAATCACCTGCCAGCCATGGCGGAACCACCTCTCAGACGTACCAGAGCCACGTGCCGGACAATCTGGAAACACGTACTGGACAGACTGGAACCACCTGCCGGCCACGCCTGAACCACCTGCCGAGCACGACGGAACCACCTGCCGGACACGCCAAAATCACCTGCGGGCTACTCCACAACCACTCGGAGGACTCTCTGGGATGACCTGCCGGGCATGCTGGAACCACCTCTCAGACGCGCCAGAACCATGCGGCAGAGAGTCCGGAATCACCTGTTGGGCATGTGGAACCACCTCTGAGACGTACCAGAACCACCTGCCGGACACGCCAAAATCACCTGCCGGCTACGCCAGAACCACTTGGCGGACACTCCGGAATCACCTGCCGGGCATGCCAGCACAACCTCTCAGAAGTGCCAGAAGCACGTGCCGGACAGGCCGGAACCATCTCCCGGACAGACTGGAACCACAGGAAACACTCGCCGGAACCACCTGCTTGACTCACCGGTCCCACCTGCAGGACACACCAAAATCACCTGCCCGCTACACCAGAACCACTTGGGGCACAAGCCGGAATCACGTGAAGGGCATGCCGGCACAACCTCACAGACGTGCCAGAACCTCCTGCCGGACACCTCAGAACCACCTGCCAGACAGACTGCAACCACCTGCCGGACACGCGGGAACCACCGGCTCGACCCGCCGGAACCACTGCCAGACATGCAAAATCACCTGCCGGCTACACCAGAACCACTTGGCAAACACTCCGGAATCACCTGCCGGGCATGCCGGAACCACGTGCCAATGACACCAGAAGCACCTGCCGAGCATGCCGGAACCACCTGCTCGACTCGCCAGAACCACCTGCCAGTCATGCAAAAATCACCTGCCGGCTTCGCCACAACCAGTTGGTGAACACTTCCCCATCACCTGCCGGGCTTGCTGGAACCACCTGCCGGTCATGTCAAAATCACCTGCCAACTACGCCAGAACCACTTGTCGACACTGCGGAAACACCTGTCGGGCCGGCCAGAACTACATCTCAGACGTGCCAGAACCTTGTGCGTGTGATGCCGGAACCACACCCCGAACAGACGGAGACCACCTGCCAGACCCGCCTGAACCACCTGCCGAGCACGCCGGAGCCACCTGTTCGACTCACCGGAAGCACCTGCCAGACAGGCCAAAATCAACAGCTGGCTATGCGAGAACCATCTGGCGGACAGTCCGGAATCACCTGCCGGGCATGCAGGAACCACCTCTCAGATGTAACGGAACCACGAGCCGGACACGCTGGAACCACGTCCTGGACAGACTGGAACCACCTGCCGAGCACTCCGGAACCACCTGCTCGACTCGCACGACCCACGTGCTGGACACGCCAAAATGAACTTTCGGCTACACCAGAACCACTTACCCGACACTCCAGAATCACCTGCCTGGCATGCCAGAACCACCTCTCACACGTTCCAGAGGAACATGCCGGACATGCCGGAACGACCTATCGGACAGAACGGAACCACCTGCCAGACACGCCGGAACCACCTGCTGAACACGCCACAGCCACCTGCTCGACTCGCCGGATCCACCGTCCGGACAGGCCAATATCAAATGCTGGCTATGCCAGAACCACCTGGGGTACAGTCCGGAATCACCTGCCAGCCATGGCGAAACCACCTCTCACACGTACAAGAACCACGTGCCGGACAATCTGGAAACACTTACTGGACAGGCTGGAACCACCTGCCGGCCACGCCTGAACCACCTGCCAAGCACGATGGAACCACCTGCCGGACACGCCAAAATCACCTGCGGGGTACACCAGAACCACTTGGAGAACTCTCCGGGATGACCTGCCGGGCATGCTGGAACCACCTCTCAGACGTACCAGAAGCACGTGGCGGACACCCCAGCACCACCTGCCGGACAGACCGCAACCACCTGCCGGACACGCCGGAACCACCGGCTCGACCTGCCGGAACCACCGGCGGACATGCAAAATCACCTGCCGGCTACGCCAGAACCACTTGGCGAACACTGCGGAATCACCTGCCGGGCATGCCGGAACCACCTCTCAGACATGCCAGAACCACGTGCCAATGACCCCGGAAGCACCTGCCGAGCACGCCGGAACCACCTGCTCGACTCGCCAGAACCACCTGCCGGACACGCCAAAATCACCTGCCAGCTACGCCACAACCACTCGGCAGACACTCCGGTATCAGCTGCCGGGCATGCCGGAACCACCTCTCAGAGGTGCCGGAACCACATGCCGGAGAGACTGGAAGCAACTGCCGAACTCGCCGGAAACACCTGCTGGACATGCCGGAACCACCTGCCTGACAGTCCAAAATCATATGCCGGCTATGCCAAAACCACTTGGTGGACACTCCAGAATCACCTGGAGGGCATGCCGGAACCACGTCATGGACAGACTGCAAACACCTGCCGGACAACCCAGAACCAACTTCTCGACTCGCCAGAACCACCTGCCGGACACGCCAAAATCACCTGCCGGCTACGCCACAACCAGTTGGTGAACACTTCGGAATCACCTGCCGCGCTTGCCGGAACCACCTGCCGAGCACGCCAGAGCCACCTGCTCCCCTTGCCGGAACCACCTGCCAGACAGGCCAAAATCAACAGCTGGCTGTGCGAGAACCACCTGGGGGACAGTCCGGAATCACCTGCCAGCCATGGCGGAACCACCTCTCAGACGTACCAGAACCACGTGCCGGACAATCTGGAAACACGTACTGGACAGACTGGAACCACCTGCCGGCCACGCCTGAACCACCTGCCGAGCACGACGGAACCACCTGCCGGACACGCCAAAATCACCTGCGGGCTACTCCACAACCACTCGGAGGACTCTCTGGGATGACCTGCCGGGCATGCTGGAACCACCTCTCAGACGCGCCAGAACCATGTGGCAGAGAGTCCGGAATCACCTGTTGGGCATGTGGAACCACCTCTGAGACGTACCAGAACCACCTGCCGGACACGCCAAAATCACCTGCCGGCTACGCCAGAACCACTTGGCGGACACTCCGGAATCACCTGCCGGGCATGCCAGCACAACCTCTCAGAAGTGCCAGAAGCACGTGCCGGACAGGCCGGAACCATCTCCCGGACAGACTGGAACCACAGGAAACACTCGCCGGAACCACCTGCTTGACTCACCGGTCCCACCTGCAGGACACACCAAAATCACCTGCCCGCTACACCAGAACCACTTGGGGCACAAGCCGGAATCACGTGAAGGGCATGCCGGCACAACCTCACAGACGTGCCAGAACCTCCTGCCGGACACCTCAGAACCACCTGCCAGACAGACTGCAACCACCTGCCGGACACGCGGGAACCACCGGCTCGACCCGCCGGAACCACTGCCAGACATGCAAAATCACCTGCCGGCTACACCAGAACCACTTGGCAAACACTCCGGAATCACCTGCCGGGCATGCCGGAACCACGTGCCAATGACACCAGAAGCACCTGCCGAGCATGCCGGAACCACCTGCTCGACTCGCCAGAACCACCTGCCAGTCATGCAAAAATCACCTGCCGGCTTCGCCACAACCAGTTGGTGAACACTTCCCCATCACCTGCCGGGCTTGCTGGAACCACCTGGCGGTCATGTCAAAATCACCTGCCAACTACGCCAGAACCACTTGTCGACACTGCGGAAACACCTGTCGGGCCGGCCAGAACTACATCTCAGACGTGCCAGAACCTTGTGCGTGTGATGCCGGAACCACACCCCGAACAGACGGAGACCACCTGCCAGACCCGCCTGAACCACCTGCCGAGCACGCCGGAGCCACCTGTTCGACTCACCGGAAGCACCTGCCAGACAGGCCAAAATCAACAGCTGGCTATGCGAGAACCATCTGGCAGACAGTCCGGAATCACCTGCCGGGCATGCAGGAACCACCTCTCAGATGTAACGGAACCACGAGCCGGACACGCTGGAACCACGTCCTGGACAGACTGGAACCACCTGCCGAGCACTCCGGAACCACCTGCTCGACTCGCACGACCCACGTGCTGGACACGCCAAAATGAACTTTCGGCTACACCAGAACCACTTACCCGACACTCCAGAATCACCTGCCTGGCATGCCAGAACCACCTCTCACACGTTCCAGAAGCACGTGCCGGACATGCCGGAACGACCGATCGGACAGAACGGAACCACCTGCCAGACACGCCGGAACCACCTGCTGAACACGCCACAGCCACCTGCTCGACTCGCCGGATCCACCGTCCGGACAGGCCAATATCAACTGCTGGCTATGCCAGAACCACCTGGGGGACAGTCCGGAATCACCTGCCAGCCATGGCGAAACCACCTCTCACACGTACAAGAACCACGTGCCGGACAAGCTGGAAACACTTACTGGACAGACTGGAAGCACATGCCGGCCACGCCTGAACCACCTGCCGAGCACGATGGAACCACCTGCCGGACACGCCAAAATCACCTGCGGGGTACACCAGAACCACTTGGAGAACTCTCCGGGATGACCTGCCGGGCATGCTGGAACCACCTCTCAGACGTACCAGAAGCACGTGGCGGACACCCCAGCACCACCTGCCGGACAGACCGCAACCACCTGCCGGACACGCCGGAACCACCGGCTCGACCCGCCGGAACCACCGCCGGACATGCAAAATCACCTGCCGGCTACGCCAGAACCACTTGGCGAACACTGCGGAATCACCTGCCGGGCATGCCGGAACCACCTCTCAGACATGCCAGAACCACGTGCCAATGACCCCGGAAGCACCTGCCGAGCACGCCGGAACCACCTGCTCGACTCGCCAGAACAACCTGCCGGACACGCCAAAATCACCTGCCGGCTACGCCACAACCACTCGGCAGACACTCCGGTATCAGCTGCCGGGCATGCCGGAACCACCTCTCAGAGGTGCCGGAACCACATGCCGGAGAGACTGGAAGCAACTGCCGAACTCGCCGGAAACACCTGCTGGACATGCCGGAACCACCTGCCTGACAGTCCAAAATCATATGCCGGCTATGCCAAAACCACTTGGTGGACACTCCAGAATCACCTGGAGGGCATGCCGGAACCACGTCATGGACAGACTGCAAACAACTGCCGGACACGCCGGAACCACCTTCTCGACTCGCCAGAACCACCTGCCGGACACGCCAAAATCACCTGCCGGCTACGCCACAACCAGTTGGTGAACACTTCGGAATCACCTGCCGCGCTTGCCGGAACCACCTGCCGGTCACGCCAAAATCACCTGCCGGCTACGCCAGAACCACTCGGCAGAGACTCCGGAACCACCTCCAGGACAGACCGGAATCACCTGCCGGACACGCCGGGACCACCTGCTTGACTCGCCAGGACCACCTGCCGCACACGCCAAAATCACCAGCCGGCTACTCCACAACCACTTGTCGGACACTCCAGAATCACCTGCCGGGCATGTTGGAACCACCTCTCAGAGGTGCCACAACAACATGCTGGAGACTGCGGAAGCACCTGCTGAGAAGGCCGGAAGTTCCTGATCCACTCCACAGAACCACCTGCTGGACACGCTAAAATCACCTGCCGGCTACGCCACAACCAGTTGGTGAACACTTCGGAATCAACTGCCGGGCTTGCTGGAAGCACCTGCCGGTCACGCCAATATCACCTGCCAGCTACGCCAGAACCGCTTGGCGGACACTCCGGAAACATCTGTCGGGCCTGCCAGAACCACATCTCAGACGTGCCAGAACCATGTGCCCGAGATGCCGGAACCACACCCCGAACAGACTGAAACCACCTGCCAGACCCGCCTGAACCACCTGCCGAGCACACTGGAACCACCTGCTCGACTCGCCGGAACCACCTACCTGACACGCAAAAACCACCGGCCGGGTATGCCAGAACCACTTGGTGGTCACTCCGGAATCATCTGCCAGACATGCCAGAAGCAGCTCTCAGACACACCAGAACAACCTGCCGGAGACGCCAGAAGCACCTGCTGAGCATGCCTGAGCCACGTGCTCGACTCGCAAGAATCACCTGCCGGACACGCCAAAATCACCTGCCGAGTACGCCAGAACCACTTGGCGGACACTCCGGAATCACAGGTCGGGCATGCCGGAACCACCTCTCACACTTGCCAGAACCATGTTCCGGACACGCCGGTACCACCTGCCGAGTATTCCGGAACCACCTGATCCACTCCCGAGGACCTCCTGCTGGACATGCCAAAATCACCTGCTGGCTACGCCAGAAACACTCGGCAGACACTCCGGAATAACCTGCCGGGCATGCCGGAACCACCTCTTAGACATGCCAGAAGGACGTGTCGGACACGCCGGAAACACCTACCGGACAGACCGGAACCAACTGCCTGACATCCCGGAACCACTTGCCGAGCACGCCGGAGCTGCCTGCTCGATAGGCCGGAACCACCTGCCAGACAGGCCAAAATCAACAGCTGGCTATGCTAGAACCACCTGGCGGACAGTCCAAAATCACCTGCCTGGCATGCAGGAACCACCTCTCAGACGTAACAGAACCACGTTCCGGACACGCTGGAACCACATCCTGGACAGACTGGAACCACCTGCCGAGCTCACCGGAACCACCTGCTCGACTGGCAGGACAATCGTGCCGGACACGCCAAAAGGAACTGCCGGCTACACCAGAACCACTTAACCGACACTCCAGAATCACCTGCCTGGCATGCCAGAACCACCTCTCAGACGTGCCAAAAGCACGTGCCGGACATGCCGGAACGACCTACCGGACAGACCGGAACCACCTGCCTGACATGCCGGAACCACCTGCCGAGCACGCCAGAGCCACCTGCTCCCCTTGCCGGAACCACCTGCCAGACAGGCCAAAATCAACAGCTGGCTGTGCGAGAACCACCTGGGGGACAGTCCGGAATCACCTGCCAGCCATGGCGGAACCACCTCTCAGACGTACCAGAACCACGTGCCGGACAATCTGGAAACACGTACTGGACAGACTGGAACCACCTGCCGGCCACGCCTGAACCACCTGCCGAGCACGACGGAACCACCTGCCGGACACGCCAAAATCACCTGCGGGCTACTCCACAACCACTTGGAGGACTCTCCGGGATGACCTGCCGGGCATGCTGGAACCACCTCTCAGACGTGCCAGAACCATGTGGCAGAGAGTCCGGAATCACCTGTTGGGCATGTGGAACCACCTCAGAGACGTACCAAAACAACCTGCCGGACACGCCAAAATCACCTGCAGGCTACGCCAGAACCACTTGGCGGACACTCCGGAATCACCTGCCGGGCATGCCAGCACAACCTCTCAGAAGTGCCAGAAGCACGTGCCGGACAGGCCGGAACCATCTCCCGGACAGACTGGAACCACAGGAAACACTCGCCGGAACCACCTGCTTGACTCACCGGTCCCACCTGCAGGACACACCAAAATCACCTGCCCGCTACACCAGAAGCACTTGGCAGACAAGCCGGAATCACGTGAAGGGCATGCCGTCACGATCTCTCAGACGTGCCAGAACCTCCTGCCAGACACCCCAGAACACCCTGCCGGACAGACCGGAACCACCTGCCGGACACGCCGGAACCACCGGCGCGACTCGCCGGAACCACCCCAGGACATGCAAAATCACCTGCCGGCTACGCCAGAAACACTTGGCGAACACACCGGAATCACCTGCCGGGCATGTCGGAAGCACCACTCAGACATGTCAGAACCATGTGCCAAGGACACCGGAACCACCTGCCGAGCACGCCGGAACCACCTGCTCGACTCGCCGGAACCACCTGCCGCACACGCCAAAATCACCTGCCAGGTATGCCAGAACCACTTTGTGGACACTCCGAAATCATCTGCCGGACATGCCAGAAACAGCTCTCAGACACACCAGAACCACATGCCGGACACGCCGGAAGCACCTGCTGAGCATGCCTGAGCCACCTGCTCGACTCGCAAGAAACACCTGCCGGACACGCCAAAATCACCTGCCGAGTATTCCAGAACCACTTGGCGGACACTCCGGAATCACAGGTCGGGCATGCCGGAACCACCTCTCAGACTTGCCAGAACCATGTTCTGGACACGCCGGTACCACCTGCCGAGTATGCCGGAACCACCTGATCCACTCCCGAGGACCACCTGCTGGACACGCCAAAATCACCTGCTGGCTATGCCAGAACCACTCGGCAGACACTCCGGAATAACGTGCCGGGCATGCCGGAACCACCTCTTAGACATGCCAGAAGGACGTGTCGGACACGCTGGAAACACCTACCGGACAGACCGGAACCACCTGCCAGACATCCCGGAACCACCTGCCAAGCACACCGGAGCCGCCTGCTCGATAGGCCGGAACCACCTGCCAGACAGGCCAAAATCAACAGCTGGCTATGCTACAAACACCTGGCGGACAGTCCAAAATCACCTGCCTGGCATGCAGGAACCACCTCTCAGACGTAACAGAACCACGTTCCGGACACGCTGGAACCACATCCTGGACAGACTGGAACCACCTGCCGAGCTCGCCGGAACCACCTGCTCGACTCGCAAGAAACACCTGCCAGACACGCCAAAATCACCTGCCTGCTACACGAGAAGCTCTTGGCAGACAAGCCGGAATCACGTGAAGGGCATGCCGTCACAATCTCTCAGACGTGCCAGAACCTCGTGCCGGACACCACAGAACACCCTGCCGGACAGACTTGAACCACCTGCCTGACACGCCGGAACCACCTGCTCGACTGGCAGGACAATCGTGCCGGACACGCCAAAAGGAACTGCCGGCTACACCAGAACCACTTAACCGACACTCCAGAATCACCTGCCTGGCATGCCAGAACCACCTCTCAGACGTGCCAGAAGCACGTTCCGGACATGCCGGAACGACCTACGGGACAGACCGGAACCACCTGCCTGACATGCCGGAACCACCTGCCGAGCACACCAGAGCCACCTGCTCCCCTTGCCTGAACCACCTGCCAGACAGGCCAAAATCAACAGCTGGCTGTGCGAGAACCACCTGGGGGACAGTCCGGAATCACCTGCCAGCCATGGCGGAACCACCTCTCAGACGTACCAGAACCACGTGCCGGACAATCTGGAAACACGTACTGGACAGACTGGAACCACCTGCCGGCCACGCCTGAACCACCTGCCGAGCACGACGGAACCACCTGCCGGACACGCCAAAATCACCTGCGGGCTACTCCACAACCACTTGGAGGACTCTCCGGGATGACCTGCCGGGCATGCTGGAACCACCTCTCAGACGTGCCAGAACCATGTGGCGGACAGTCCGGAATCACCTGTTGGGCATGCGCAACCACCTCTGAGACGTACCAGAACCACATGCCGTGCAGGCTGGAACCACCTACCGGACAGACCGGAATCACCTTTCGGGCATGCCGGAACCACCTGTCAGATGTGCCAGAAACACGTGCCAGAGACGCCGGAAGCACCTGCCAAGCACGTTGGAACCACCTGCTCAACTCGCCTGAACCACCTGCCGGACATGCCAAAATCACCTGCCGACTATGCCAGAACCACTTGGCGAACACTCCAGAATCACTTGCCGGGCATGCAGGTACCACCTCTCAGACATGCCAGAACCCCGTGCCAATGACCCCGGAAGCACCAGCCGAGCACGCCGGAACCACCTGCTCGACTCGCCAAAACCACCTGCCGGACACGCAAAAATCACCTGCCGGCTACGCCACAACCAGTTGGTGAACACTTTGGAATCACCTGCCAGGCTTGCTGGGACCACCTGCCAGTCCTGCCAAAATCACCTGCCAACTACGCCAGAACCGCTTGGCGGACACTGCGGAAACACCTGTTGGGCCGGCTGGAACCACATCTCAGACGTGCCAGAAACGTGTTCATGAGATGCTGGAACCACACCCCGAACAGACGGATACCACCTGCCAGAACCGCCTGAACCACCTGCTGAGCACGCCGGAACCACCTGCTCGACTCACCGGTACCACCTCACTGACACGCCAAAATCACCTGCTGGGTATGCCAGAACCACTTGGCGGACACTCCAGAATCATCTTCCGGACATGCCGGAACCAGCTCTCAGACACACCAGAACCAAGTGCCGGAGACGCCGGAAGCACCTGCCGAGCATGCCGGAGCCACCTGCTCGACTCGCCAGAAACACCTGCCGGACACGCCAAAATCACCTGCCGGGTACGCCAGAACCACCTGGCGGACACTCCGGAATCACCTGTCGCGCATGACGGAACCACCTCTCAGACGTGCCGGAAGCACGTGCCAGACACGCCGGAAACACCTACCGGACAGACCGGAACCACCTGCCAAGAACGCCGGAGCCACCTGTTCGACTCGCTGGAACCACCTGCCGGACAGGCCAATATCAACTGCTGGCTATGCCAGAACCACCTGGGGGACGGTCCGGAATCACCTGCCAGCCATGGCGGAACCACCTCTCAGACGTACCAGAACCACCTGCCGGAGAAGCTGGAAACACGTCCTGGACAGACTGGAACCACGTGACGGCCATGCCTGAACCACCTGCCGAGCACGGCGGAACCACCTGCCGGACACGCCAAAATCACCTGCGGGCTACGCCAGAACCACTTGGACGACTCTCCGAAATGACCTGCCGGGCATGTTGGAACCACCTCTCAGACGTGCCAGAAGCACGTGGCGGACAGTCCGGAATCACCTGTTGGGCATACGCAACCACCTCTGAGACGTACCAGAACCACGTGCCGTGCACGCCGGAACCACCTACCGGACAGACCGGAATCAACTTTTGGGCATGCCGGAACCACCAGTCAGATGTGCCAGAAACACGTGCCGGAGACGCCGGAAGCACCTGCCGAGCACGTCGCAACCACCTGCTCAACTCGCCTGAACCACCTGCCGGACACGCCACAATCACCTGCCCGCTACACCAGCACCACTTCGGGGACAAGCCGGAATCACGTGAGGGGCATGCCGGCACAGCCTCTCAGACTGAACCTCGTGCCGGACACCACAGACCCACCTGCCGGACAGACCGGAACCACCTGCCTGACACGCCGGAACCACCGGCTCGACCCGCCGGAACGACCGCTGGACATGCAAAATCACCTGCCGGCTACGCCAGTACCACTTGGCGGACACTGTGGAAACACCTGTCGGGCCGGCCGGAACCACATCTCAGACGTGCCAGAAGCATGAGCATGAGATGCTGGAACCACACCCCGAACAGACGGAAAACACCTGCCAGACCCGTCTGAACAACCTGCCGAGCACGCCGGAGCCACCTGCTCGACTCGCCGGAACCACCTACCTGACATGCCCACATCACCAGCCGGGTATGCCAGAGCCACTTGGCGGACACTCCAGAATCATCTGCCGCACATGCCGGAACCAGCTCTCAGACACACCAGAACCACGTGCCGCAGACGCCGGAAGCACCTGCCGAGCATGCCGGAGCCACCTGCTTGACTCGCCAGAAACACATGCCGGACACGCCAAAATCAACTGCCGGCTACGCCAGAACCACCTGGCGGACACTCCGAAATCACCTGTCGCGCATGCCGGAACCACCTCTCAGACGTGCCGGAAGCACGTGCCGGACATGCCGGAATCACCTACCGGACAGACCGGAACCACCTGCCGAGCACGCCGGAGCCACCTGTTCGACTCGCTGGAACCACCTGCCGGACAGGCCAATATCAACTGCTGGCTATGCCAGAACCACCTGGGGGACGGTCCGGAATCACCTGCCAGCCATGGCGGAACCACCTCTCACACGTACCAGAACCACCTGCCGGAGAAGCTGGAAACACGTCCTGGACAGTCTGGAACCACCTGCCGGCCAAGCCTGAACCACCTGCCAAGCACAACGGAACAACCTGCCAGACACGCCAAAATCACCTGCGTGTTATGCCAGAACCACTTGGAGGACTCTCTGGGATGACCTGCCGGGCATGCCGGAACCACCTCTCAGACCTGCCAGAACCATGTGGCGGACAGTCCGGCATCACCTGTTGGGCATGCGCAACCACCTTGAGACGTACCAGAACCACATGCCGTGCAGGCTGGAACCACCTACCGGACAGACCGGAATCACCTTTCGGGCATGCCGGAACCACCTGTCAGATGTGCCAGAAACACGTGCCGGAGACGCCGGAAGCACCTGCCAAGCACGTTGGAACCACCTGCTCAACTCGCCTGAACCACCTGCCGGACATGCCGAAATCACCTGCCGACTATGCCAGAACCACTTGGCGAACACTCCGGAATCACCTGCCGGGCATGCAGGAACCACCTCTCAGACATGCCAGAACCCCGTGCCAATGACCCCGGAAGCACCAGCCGAGCACGCCGGAACCACCTGCTCGACTCGCCAGAACCACCTGCCGATCACGCAAAAATCACCTGCCGGCTACGCCACAACCAGTTGGTGAACACTTTGGAATCACCTGCCAGGCTTGCTGGAATCACCTGCCAGTCATGCCAAAATCACCTGCCAACTACGCCAGAACCGCTTGGCGGACACTGCGGAAACACCTGTCGGGCCGGCTGGAACCACATCTCAGACGTGCCAGAAACGCGTTCATGAGATGCTGGAACCACACCCCGAACAGACGGATACCACCTGCCAGAACCGCCTGAACCACCTGCTGAGCACGCCGGAACCACCTGCTCGACTCACAGGTACCACCTCCCTGACACGCCAAAATCACCTGGTGGGTATGCCAGAACCACTTGGCGGACACTCCGGAATCATCTGCCGGACATGCCGGAACCAGCTCTCAGACACACCAGAACCAAGTGCCGGAGACGCCGGAAGCACCTGCCGAGCATGCCGGAGGCACCTGCTCGACTCGCCAGGAACACCTGCCGGACACGCCAAAATCACCTGCCGGGTACGCCAGAACCACCTGGCGGACACTCCGAAATCACCTGTCGCGCATGCCGGAACCACCTCTCAGACGTGCCGGAAGCACGTGCCGGACACGCCGGAATCACCTACCGGACAGACCGGAACCACCTGCCGAGCACGCCGGTGCCACCTGTTCGACTCGCTGGAACCACCTGCCGGACAGGCCAATATCAACTGCTGGCTATGCCAGAACCACCTGGGGGACGGTCCGGAATCACCTGCCAGCCATGGCGGAACCACCTCTCAGACGTACCAGAACCACCTGCCGGAGAAGCTGGAAACACGTCCTGGACAGTCTGGAACCACCTGCCGGCCAAGCCTGAACCACCTGCCAAGCACAACGGAACAACCTGCCAGACACGCCAATATCACCTGCCGGGTACGCCAGAACCACCTGGCGGACACTCCGGAATCACCTGCCGCGCATGCCGGAACCACCTCTCAGACGTGCCGGAAGCACGTGCCAGACACGCCGGAAAAACCTACCGGACAGACCGGAACCACCTGCCAAGAACGCCGGAGCCACCTGTTCGACTCGCTGGAACCACCTGCCGGACAGGCCAATATCAACTGCTGGCTATGCCAGAACCACCTGGGGGACGGTCCGGAATCACCTGCCAGCCATGGCGGAACCACCTCTCAGACGTACCAGAACCACCTGCCGGAGAAGCTGGAAACACGTCCTGGACAGACTGGAACCACGTGACGGCCATGCCTGAACCACCTGCCGAGCACGGCGGAACCACCTGCCGGACACGCCAAAATCACCTGCGGGCTACGCCAGAACCACTTGGACGACTCTCCGAAATGACCTGCCGGGCATGTTGGAACCACCTCTCAGACGTGCCAGAAGCACGTGGCGGACAGTCCGGAATTACCTGTTGGGCATACGCAAGCACCTCTGAGACGTACCAGAACCACGTGCCATGCACGCCGGAACCACCTACCGGACAGACCGGAATCAACTTTTGGGCATGCCGGAACCACCAGTCAGATGTGCCAGAAACACGTGCCGGAGACGCCGGAAGCACCTGCCGAGCACGTCGCAACCACCTGCTCAACTCGCCTGAACCACCTGCCGGACACGCCAAAATCACCTGCCCGCTACACCAGCACCACTTCGGGGACAAGCCGGAATCACGTGAGGGGCATGCCACACAGCCTCTCAGACTGAACCTCGTGCCGGACACCACAGAACCACCTGCCGGACAGACCGGAACCACCTGCCGGACACGCCGGAACCACCGGCTCGACCCGCCGGAATGACCGCTGGACATGCAAAATCGCCTGCCGGCTACGCCGGAAACACTTGGCGAACACTCCGGAATCACCGGCCGGGCATGCCGGAACCACCTCTCAGATATGCCAGAACCACGTGCCAATGACCCCGGAAGCACCTGCCGAGCACGCCGGAACCACCTGCTCGACTCGCCAGAACCACCTGCCGGACACGCAAAAATCACCTGCCGGCTACGCCAAAACCAGTTGGGGAAAACTTCGGAATCACCTGCCGGGCTTGCTGGAACCACCTGCGAGTCAAGCCAAAATCACCTGCCGGCTACGCCAGTACCACTTGGCGGACACTGTGGAAACACCTGTCGGGCCGGCCGGAACCACATCTCAGACGTGCCAGAAGCATGAGCATGAGATGCTGGAACCACACCCCGAACAGACGGAAAACACCTGCCAGACCCGTCTGAACAACCTGCCGAGCACGCCGGAGCCACCTGCTCGACTCGCCGGAACCACCTACCTGACATGCCCACATCACCAGCCGGGTATGCCAGAGCCACTTGGCGGACACTCCAGAATCATCTGCCGCACATGCCGGAACCAGCTCTCAGACACACCAGAACCACGTGCCGCAGACGCCGGAAGCACCTGCCGAGCATGCCGGAGCCACCTGCTTGACTCGCCAGAAACACATGCCGGACACGCCAAAATCAACTGCCGGCTACGCCAGAACCACCTGGCGGACACTCCGAAATCACCTGTCGCGCATGCCGGAACCACCTCTCAGACGTGCCGGAAGCACGTGCCGGACATGCCGGAATCACCTACCGGACAGACCGGAACCACCTGCCGAGCACGCCGGAGCCACCTGTTCGACTCGCTGGAACCACCTGCCGGACAGGCCAATATCAACTGCTGGCTATGCCAGAACCACCTGGGGGACGGTCCGGAATCACCTGCCAGCCATGGCGGAACCACCTCTCAGACGTACCAGAACCACCTGCCGGAGAAGCTGGAAACACGTCCTGGACAGTCTGGAACCACCTGCCGGCCAAGCCTGAACCACCTGCCAAGCACAACGGAACAACCTGCCAGACACGCCAAAATCACCTGCGTGTTATGCCAGAACCACTTGGAGGACTCTCTGGGATGACCTGCCGGGCATGCCGGAACCACCTCTCAGACCTGCCAGAACCATGTGGCGGACAGTCCGGCATCACCTGTTGGGCATGCGCAACCACCTTGAGACGTACCGGAACCACATGCCGTGCAGGCTGGAACCACCTACCGGACAGACCGGAATCACCTTTCGGGCATGCCGGAACCACCTGTCAGATGTGCCAGAAACACGTGCCGGAGACGCCGGAAGCACCTGCCAAGCACGTTGGAACCACCTGCTCAACTCGCCTGAACCACCTGCCGGACATGCCGAAATCACCTGCCGACTATGCCAGAACCACTTGGCGAACACTCCGGAATCACCTGCCGGGCATGCAGGAACCACCTCTCAGACATGCCAGAACCCCGTGCCAATGACCCCGGAAGCACCAGCCGAGCACGCCGGAACCACCTGCTCGACTCGCCAGAACCACCTGCCGATCACGCAAAAATCACCTGCCGGCTACGCCACAACCAGTTGGTGAACACTTTGGAATCACCTGCCAGGCTTGCTGGAATCACCTGCCAGTCATGCCAAAATCACCTGCCAACTACGCCAGAACCGCTTGGCGGACACTGCGGAAACACCTGTCGGGCCGGCTGGAACCACATCTCAGACGTGCCAGAAACGCGTTCATGAGATGCTGGAACCACACCCCGAACAGACGGATACCACCTGCCAGAACCGCCTGAACCACCTGCTGAGCACGCCGGAACCACCTGCTCGACTCACAGGTACCACCTCCCTGACACGCCAAAATCACCTGGTGGGTATGCCAGAACCACTTGGCGGACACTCCGGAATCATCTGCCGGACATGCCGGAACCAGCTCTCAGACACACCAGAACCAAGTGCCGGAGACGCCGGAAGCACCTGCCGAGCATGCCGGAGGCACCTGCTCGACTCGCCAGGAACACCTGCCGGACACGCCAAAATCACCTGCCGGGTACGCCAGAACCACCTGGCGGACACTCCGAAATCACCTGTCGCGCATGCCGGAACCACCTCTCAGACGTGCCGGAAGCACGTGCCGGACACGCCGGAATCACCTACCGGACAGACCGGAACCACCTGCCGAGCACGCCGGTGCCACCTGTTCGACTCGCTGGAACCACCTGCCGGACAGGCCAATATCAACTGCTGGCTATGCCAGAACCACCTGGGGGACGGTCCGGAATCACCTGCCAGCCATGGCGGAACCACCTCTCAGACGTACCAGAACCACCTGCCGGAGAAGCTGGAAACACGTCCTGGACAGTCTGGAACCACCTGCCGGCCAAGCCTGAACCACCTGCCAAGCACAACGGAACAACCTGCCAGACACGCCAATATCACCTGCCGGGTACGCCAGAACCACCTGGCGGACACTCCGGAATCACCTGCCGCGCATGCCGGAACCACCTCTCAGACGTGCCGGAAGCACGTGCCAGACACGCCGGAAAAACCTACCGGACAGACCGGAACCACCTGCCAAGAACGCCGGAGCCACCTGTTCGACTCGCTGGAACCACCTGCCGGACAGGCCAATATCAACTGCTGGCTATGCCAGAACCACCTGGGGGACAGTCCGGGATCACCTGCCAGCCATGGCGGAACCACCTCTCAGACGTACCAGAACCACCTGCCGGAGAAGCTGGAAACACGTCCTGGACAGCCTGGAACCACGTGACGGCCATGCCTGAACCACCTGCCGAGCACGGCGGAACCACCTGCAGGACACGCCAAAATCACCTGCGGGCTACGCCAGAACCACTTGGACGACTCTCCGAAATGACCTGCCAGGCATGTTGGAACCGCCTCTCAGACGTGTCAGAAGCACGTGGCGGACAGTCCGGAATCACCTGTTGGGCATACGCAACCACCTCTGAGACGTACCAGAACCACGTGCCGTGCACGCCGGAACCACCTACCGGACAGACCGGAATCAACTTTTGGGCATGCCGGAACCACCAGTCAGATGTGCCAGAAACACGTGCCGGAGACGCCGGAAGCACCTGCCGAGCACGTCGCAACCACCTGCTCAACTCGCCTGAACCACCTGCCGGACACGCCAAAATCACCTGCCCGCTACACCAGCACCACTTCGGGGACAAGCCGGAATCACGTGAGGGGCATGCCGGCACAGCCTCTCAGACTGAACCTCGTGCCGGACACCACAGAACCACCTGCCGGACAGACCGGAACCACCTGCCGGACACGCAGGAACCACTGGCTCGACCCGCCGGAACGACCGCTGGACATGCAAAATCACCCGCCGGCTACGCCGGAAACACTTGGCGAACACTCCGGAATCACCTGCCAAGCATGCCGGAACCACCTCTCAGATATGCCAGAACCACGTGCCAATGACCCCGGAAGCACCTGCCGAGCACGCCGGAACCACCTGCTCGACTCGCCAGAACCACCTGCCGGACACGCAAAAATCACCTGCCGGCTACGCCACAACCAGTTGGGGAAAACTTCGGAATCACCTGCCGGGCTTGCTGGAACCACCTGCCGGTCATGCCAAAATCACCTGCCAACTACGCCAGTACCACTTGGCGGACACTGTGGAAACACCTGTCGGGCCGGCCGGAACCACATCTCAGACGTGCCAGAACCATGTGCATGAGATGCTGGAACCACACCCCGAACAGACGGAAAACACCTGCCAGACCCGTCTGAACAACCTGCCGAGCACGCCGGAGCCACCTGCTCGACTCGCCGGAACCACCTACCTGACGTGCCCAAATCACCAGCCGGGTAAGCCAGAACCACTTGGCGGACACTCCGGAATCATCTGCCGATCATGCCGGAACCAGCTCTCAGACACACCAGAACCACGAGCCGGAGACGCCGGAAGCACCTGCCGAGCATGCCGGAGCCACCTGCTCGACTCGCCAGAAACGCCTGCCGGACACGCCAAAATCAACTGCCGGGTACGCCAGAACCACCTGGCGGACACTCCGAAATCACCTGTCGCGCATGCCGGAACCAACTCTCAGACGTGCCGGAAGCACGTGCCGAACATGCCGGAATCACCTACCGGACAGACCGGAACCACCTGCCGAGCACGCCGGAGCCACATGTTCGACTCGCTGGAAACACCTGCCACACAGGCCAATATCAACTGCTGGCTATGCCAGAACCACCTGGGGGACAGTCCGGGATCACCTGCCAGCCATGGCGGAACCACCTCTCAGACGTACCAGAACCCCCTGCCAGAGAAGCTGGAAACACGTCCTGGACAGACTGGAACCACGTGACGGCCATGCCTGAACCACCTGCCGAGCACGGCGGAACCACCTGCCGGATACGCCAAAATCACCTGCGGGCTACGCCAGAACCACTTGGACGACTCTCCGAAATGACCTGCCGGGCATGTTGGAACCGCCTCTCAGACGTGCCAGAAGCACGTGGCGGACAGTCCGGAATCACCTGTTGGGCATACGCAACCACCTCTGAGACGTACCAGAACCACGTGCCGTGCACGCCGGAACCACCTACCGGACAGACCGGAATCAACTTTTGGGCATGCCGGAACCACCAGTCAGATGTGCCAGAAACACGTGCCGGAGACGCCGGAAGCACCTGCCGAGCACGTCGCAACCACCTGCTCAACTCGCCTGAACCACCTGCCGGACACGCCAAAATCACCTGCCCGCTACACCAGCACCACTTCGGGGACAAGCCGGAATCACGTGAGGGGCATGCCGGCACAGCCTCTCAGACTGAACCTCGTGCCGGACACCACAGACCCACCTGCCGGACAGACCGGAACCACCTGCCTGACACGCCGGAACCACCGGCTCGACCCGCCGGAACGACCGCTGGACATGCAAAATCACCTGCCGGCTACGCCGGAAACACTTGGCGAACACTCCGGAGTCACCTGCCGGGCATGCCGGAACCACCTCTCAGATATGCCAGAACCATGTGCCAATGACCCCAGAAGCACCTGCCGAGCACGCCGGAACCACCTGCTCGACTCGCCAGAACCACCTGCCGGACACGCAAAAATCACCTGCCGGCTACGCCACAACCAGTTGGGGAACACTTCGGAATCACCTGCCGGGCTTGCTGGAACCACCTGCCGGTCATGCCAAAATCACCTGCAAACTACGCCAGTACCACTTGGCGGACACTGTGGAAATACCTGTCGGGCCAGCCGGAACCACATCTCAGACGTGCCAGAAGCATGTGCATGAGATGCTGGAACCACACCCCGAACAGACGGAAAACACCTGCCAGACCCGTCTGAACAACCTGCCGAGCACGCCGGAGCCACCTGCTCGACTCGCCGGAACCACCTACCTGACATGCCCAAATCACCAACCGGGTATGCCAGAGCCACTTGGCGGACACTCCAGAATCATCTGCCGGACATGCAGGAACCACCTCTCAGACATGCCAGAACCCTGTGCCAATGACCCCGGAAGCACCAGCCGAGCACGCCGGAACCACCTGCTCGACTCGCCAGAACCACCTGCCGATCACGCAAAAATCACCTGCCGGCTACGCCACAACCAGTTGGTGAACACTTTGGAATCACCTGCCAGGCTTGCTGGAACCACCTGCCAGTCATGCCAAAATCACCTGCCAACTACGCCAGAACCGCTTGGCGGACACTGCGGAAACACCTGTCGGGCCGGCTGGAACCACATCTCAGACGTGCCAGAAACGCGTTCATGAGATGCTGGAACCACACCCCGAACAGACGGATACCACCTGCCAGAACCGCCTGAACCACCTGCTGAGCACGCCGGAACCACCTGCTCGACTCACAGGTACAACCTCCCTGACACGCCAAAATCACCTGCTGGTTATGCCAGAACCACTTGGCGGACACTCTGGAATCATCTGCCGGACATGCCGGAACCACCTCTCAGACGTGCCGGAAGCACGTGCCGGACACGCTGGAATCACCTACCGGACAGACCGGAACCACCTGCCGAGCACGCCGGAGCCACCTGTTCGACTCGCTGGAACCACCTGCCGGACAGGCCAATATCAACTGCTGGCTATGCCAGAACCACCTGGGGGACGGTCCGGAATCACCTGCCAGCCGTGGCGGAACCACCTCTCAGACGTACCAGAACCACCTGCCGGAGAAGCTGGAAACACGTCCTGGACAGTCTGGAACCACCTGCCGGCCAAGCCTGAACCACCTGCCAAGCACAACGGAACAACCTGCCAGACACGCCAAAATCACCTGCGTGTTATGCCAGAACCACTTGGAGGACTCTCTGGGATGACCTGCCGGGCATGCCGGAACCACCTCTCAGACGTGCCAGAACCATGTGGCGGACAGTCTGGAATCACCTGTTGGGCATGCGCAACCACCTCTGAGACGTACCAGAACCACATGCCGTGCAGGCTGGAACCACCTACCGGACAGACCGGAATCACCTTTCGGGCATGCCGGAACCACCTGTCAGATGTGCCAGAAACACGTGCCGGAGACGCCGGAAGCACCTGCCAAGCACGTTGGAACCACCTGCTCAACTCGCCTGAACCACCTGCCGGACATGCCAAAATCACCTGCCGACTAGGCCAGAACCACTTGGCGAACACTCCGGAATCACTTGCCGGGCATGCAGGAACCACCTCTCAGACATGCCAGAACCTCGTGCCAATGACCCCGGAAGCACCAGCCGAGCACGCCGGAACCACCTGCTCGACTCGCCAGAACCACCTGCCGATCACGCAAAAATCACCTGCCGGCTACGCCACAACCAGTTGGTGAACACTTTGGAATCACCTGCCAGGCTTGCTGGAACCACCTGCCAGTCATGCCAAAATCACCTGCCAACTACGCCAGAACCGCTTGGCGGAAACTGCAGAAACACCTGTCGGGCCGGCTGGAACCACATCTCAGACGTGCCAGAAACGTGTTCATGAGATGCTGGAACCACACCCCGAACAGACGGATACCACCTGCCAGAACCGCCTGAACCACCTGCTGAGCACGCCGGAACCACCTGCTCGACTCACCGGTACCACCTCCCTGACACGCCAAAATCACCTGCTGGGTATGCCAGAACCACTTGGCGAACACTCCGGAATCATCTGCCGGACATGCCGGAACCAGGTCTCAGACACATCAGAACCAAGAGCCGGAGACGCCGGAAGCACCTGCCGAGCATGCCGGAGCCACCTGCTCGACTCGCCAGAAACACCTGCCGGACACGCCAAAATCACCTGCCGGGTACGCCAGAAGCACCTGGCGGACACTCCGGAATCACCTGCCGCGCATGCCGGAACCACCTCTCAGACGTGCCGGAAGCACGTGCCAGACACGCCGGAAACACCTACCGGACAGACCGGAACCACCTGCCAAGAACTCCGGAGCCACCTGTTCGACTCGCTGGAACCACCTGCCGGACAGTCCAATATCAACTGCTGGCTATGCCATGGCGGAACCACCTCTCAGACGTACCAGAACCACCTGCCGGAGAAGCTGGAAACACGTCCTGGACAGCCTGGAACCACGTGACGGCCATGCCTGAACCACCTGCCGAGCACAGCGGAACCACCTGCAGGACACGCCAAAATCACCTGCGGGCTACGCCAGAACCACTTGGACGACTCTCCGAAATGACCTGCCAGGCATGTTGGAACCGCCTCTCAGACGTGCCAGAAGCACGTGGCGGACAGTCCGGAATCACCTGTTGGGCATACGCAACCACCTCTGAGACGTACCAGAACCACGTGCCGTGCACGCCGGAACCACCTACCGGACAGACCGGAATCAACTTTTGGGCATGCCGGAACCACCAGTCAGTTGTGCCAGAAACACGTGCCGGAGACGCCGGAAGCACCTGCCGAGCACGTCGCAACCACCTGCTCAACTCGCCTGAACCACCTGCCGGACACGCCAAAATCACCTGCCCGCTACACCAGCACCACTTCGGGGACAAGCCGGAATCACGTGAGGGGCATGCCGGCACAGCCTCTCAGACTGAACCTCGTGCCGGACACCACAGAACCACCTGCCAGACAGACCAGAACCACCTGCCGGACACGCAGGAACCACTGGCTCGACCCGCCGGAACGACCGCTGGACATGCAAAATCACCTGCCGGCTACGCCGGAAACACTTGGCGAACACTCCGGAATCACCTGCCGGGCATGCAGGAACCACCTCTCAGATATGCCAGAACCACGTGCCAATGACCCCGGAAGCACCTGCCGAGCACGCCGGAACCACCTGCTCGACTCGCCAGAACCACCTGCCGGACACGCAAAAATCACCTGCCGGCTACGCCACAACCAGTTTGGGAACACTTCGGAATCACCTGCCGGGCTTGCTGGAACCACCTGCCGGTCATGCCAAAATCACCTGCCAACTACGCCAGTACCACTTGGCGGACACTGTGGAAACACCTGTCGGGCCGGCCGGAACCACATCTCAGACGTGCCAGAACCATGTGCATGAGATGCTGGAACCACACCCCGAACAGACGGAAAACACCTGCCAGACCCGTCTGAACAACCTGCCGAGCACGCCAGAGCCACCTGCTCGACTCGCCGGAACCACCTACCTGACATGCCCAAATCATCAGCCGGGTATGCCAGAACCACTTGCGGACACTCCGGAATCATCTGCTGGACATGCCGAAACCAGCTCTCAGACACACCAGAACCACGTGCCGGAGACGCCGGAAGCACCTTCCGAGCATGCCGGAGCCACCTGCTCGACTCGCCAGAAACACCTGCCGGACACGCCAAAATCACCTGCCGGGTAGGCCAGAACCACCTGGCGGACACTCCGAAATCACCTGTCGCGCATGTCGGAACCACCTCTCAGACGTGCCGGAAGCACGTGCCTGACACGCCGGAATCACCTACCGGACAGACCGGAACCACCTGCCGAGCACGCCGGAGCCACCTGTTCGACTCGCTGCAACCACCTGCCGGACAGGCCAATATTAACTGCTGGCTATGCCAGAACCACCTGGGGGACGGTCCGGAATCACCTGCCAGCCATGGCGGAACCACCTCTCACACGTACCAGAACCACCTGCCGGAGAAGCTGGAAACACGTCCTGGACAGTCTGGAACCACCTGCCGGCCAAGCCTGAACCACCTGCCAAGCACAACGGAACAACCTGCCAGACACGCCAAAATCACCTGCGTGTTATGCCAGAACCACTTGGAGGACTCTCTGGGATGACCTGCCGGGCATGCCGGAACCACCTCTCAGACGTGCCAGAACCATGTGGCGGACAGTCTGGAATCACCTGTTGGGCATGCGCAACCACCTCTGAGACGTACCAGAACCACATGCCGTGCAGGCTGGAACCACCTACCGGACAGACCGGAATCACCTTTCGGGCATGCCGGAACCACCTGTCAGATGTGCCAGAAACACGTGCCGGAGACGCCGGAAGCACCTGCCAAGCACGTTGGAACCACCTGCTCAACTCGCCTGAACAACCCGCCGATCACGCAAAAATCACGTGCCGGCTACGCCACAACCAGTTGGTGACCACTTTCGAATCACCTGCCAGGCTTGCTGGAACCACCAGCCAGTCATGCCAAAATCACCTGCCAACTACGCCAGAACCGCTTGGCAGACACTGCGGAAACACCTGTCGGGCCGGCTGGAACCACATCTCAGACGTGCCAGAAACGTGTTCATGAGATACTGGAACAACACCCCGAACAGACGGATACCACCTGCCAGAACTGCCTGAACCACCTGCTGAGCATGCCGGAACCACCTGCTCGACTCACAGGGACCACCTCCCTGACACGCCAAAATCACCTGCTGGGTATGCCAGAACCACTTGGTGGACACTCCGGAATCATCTGCCGGACATGCCGGAACCAGCTCTCAGACACACCAGAACCACGTGCCGGAGACGCCGGAAGCACCTGCCGAGCATGCCGGAACCACCTCTCAGACGTGCCAGAAGCACGTGCCAGACATGCCGGAAACACCTACCGGACAGACCGGAACCACCTGCCAAGAACGCCAGAGCCACCTGTTCGACTCGCTGGAACCACCTGCCGGACAGGCCAATATCAACTGCTGGCTATGCCAGAACCACCTGGGGGACAGTCCGGGATCACCTGCCAGCCATGGCGGAACCACCTCTCAGACGTACCAGAACCACCTGCCGGAGAAGCTGGAAACACGTCCTGGACAGCCTGGAACCACGTGACGGCCATGCCTGAACCACCTGCCGAGCACAGCGGAACCACCTGCCGGACAGGCCAAAATCACCTGCGTGTTATGCCAGAACCACTTGGACGACACTCCGAAATGACCTGCCGGGCATGTTGGAACCACCTCTCAGACGTGCCAGAAGCACGTGGCAGACAGTCCGGAATCACGTGTTGGGCATACGCAACCACCTGTGAGACGGACCAGAACCACGTGCCGTGCACGCCGGAACCACCTACCGGACAGACCGGAATCAACTTTTGGGCATGCCGGAACCACCAGTCAGATGTGCCAGAAACACGTGCCGGAGACGCCGGAAGCACCTGCTGAGCACGTCGCAACCACCTGCTCAACTCGCCTGAACCACCTGCCGGACATGCCAAAATCACCTGCCCACTACACCAGCACCACTTCGGGGACAAGCCGGAATCACGTGAGGGGCATGCCGGCACAGCCTCTCAGACTGAACCTCGTGCCGGACACCACAGAACCACCAGCCGGGCATGCCGGAACCACCTGCCGGACACGCCGGAACCACCGGCTCGACCCGCTGGAACGACCGCTGGACATGCAAAATCACCTGCCGGCTACGCCGGAAACACTTGGCGAACACTCCGGAATCACCTGCCGGGCATGCCGGAACCACCTCTCAGATATGCCAGAACCACGTGCCAATGACCCCGGAAGCACCTGCCGAGCACGCCGGAGCCACCTGTTCAACTCGTTGGAACCACCTGCCGGACAGGCCAATATCAACTGCTGGCTATGCCAGAACCACCTGGGGGACGGTCCGGAATCACCTGCCAGCCATGGCGGAACCGCCTCTCAGACGTTCCAGAACCACCTGCCGGAGAAGCTGCAAACACGTCCTGGACAGACTGGAACCACGTGACGGCCATGCCTGAACCACCTGCCGAGCACGGCGGAACCACCTGCCGGACACGCCAAAATCACCTGCGGGCTACGCCAGAACCACTTGGACGACTCTCCGAAATGACCTGCCGGGCATGTTGGAACCACCTCTCAGACGTGCCAGAAGCACGTGGCGGACAGTCCGGAATTACCTGTTGGGCATACGCAAGCACCTCTGAGACGTACCAGAACCACGTGCCATGCACGCCGGAACCACCTACCGGACAGACCGGAATCAACTTTTGGGCATGCCGGAACCACCAGTCAGATGTGCCAGAAACACGTGCCGGAGACGCCGGAAGCACCTGCCGAGCACGTCGCAACCACCTGCTCAACTCGCCTGAACCACCTGCCGGACACGCCAAAATCACCTGCCCGCTACACCAGCACCACTTCGGGGACAAGCCAGAATCACGTGAGGGGCATGCCGGCACAGCCTCTCAGACTGAACCTCGTGCCGGACACCACAGAATCACCTGCCAGACAGACCGGAACCACGTGCCGGACACGCCGGAACCACCGGCTCGACCCGCTGGAACGACCGCTGGACATGCAAAATCACCTGCCGGCTACGCCAGAAACACTTGGCGAACACTCCGGAATCACCTGCCGGGCATGCCGGAACCACCTCTCAGATATGCCAGAACCACGTGCCAATGACCCCGGAAGCACCTGCCGAGCACGCCGGAACCACCTGCTCGACTCGCCAGAACCACCTGCCGGACACGGGAAAATCACCTGCCGGCTACGCCACAACCAGTTGGGGAACACTTCGGAATCACCTGCCGGGCTTGCTGGAACCACCTGCCGGTCATGCCAAAATCACCTGCGAACTACGCCAGTACCAATTGGCGGACATTGTGGAAACACCTGTCGGGCCTGCCGGAACCACATCTCAGACGTGCCAGAACCAAGTGCATGAGATGCTGGAACCACACCCCGAACAGACGGAAAACACCTGCCAGACCCGTCTGAACAACCTGCCGAGCACGCCGGAGCCACCTGCTCGACTCGCCGGAACCACCTACCTGACATGCCCAAATCACCAGCCGGGTATGCCAGAACCACTTGGCGGACACTCCGGAATCATCTGCCGGACATGCCGGAACCAGCTCTCAGACACACCAGAACCACGTGCCGGAGACGCCGGAAGCACCTGCCGAGCATGCCGGAGCCACCTGCTCGACTCGCCTGAAACACCTGCCGGACACGCCAAAATCACCTGCCGGGTACGCCAGAACCACCTGGCGGACACTCCGAAATCACCTGTCGCGCATGCCGGAACCACCTCTCAGACGTGCCGGAAGCACGTGCCGGACACGCCGGAATCACCTACCGGACAGACCGGAACAACCTGCCGAGCACGCCGGAGCCACCTGTTCGACTTGCTGGAACCACCTGCCGGACAGGCCAATATCAACTGCTGGCTATGCCAGAACCACCTGGGGGACGGTCCGGAATCACCTGCCAGCCATGGCGGAACCACCTCTCACACGTACCAGAACCACCTGCCGGAGAAGCTGGAAACACGTCCTGGACAGTCTGGAACCACCTGCCGGCCAAGCCTGAACCACCTGCCAAGCACAACGGAACAACCTGCCAGACACGCCAAAATAACCTGCGTGTTATGCCAGAACCACTTGGAGGACTCTCTGGGATGACCTGCCGGGCATGCCGGAACCACCTCTCAGACGTGCCAGAACCATGTGGCGGACAGTCCGGCATCACCTGTTGGGCATGCGCAACCACCTCTGAGACGTACCAGAACCACATGCCGTGCAGGCTGGAACCACCTACCGGACAGACCGGAATCACCTTTCGGGCATGCCGGAACCACCTTGCAGATGTGCCAGAAACACGTTTCGGAGACGCCGGAAGCACCTGCCAAGCACGTTGGAACCACCTGCTCAACTCGCCTGAACCACCTGCCGGACATGCCAAAATCACCTGCCGACTAGGCCAGAACCACTTGGCGAACACTCCGGAATCACTTGCCGGGCATGCAGGAACCACCTCTCAGACATGCCAGAACCCCGTGCCAATGACCCCGGAAGCACCAGCCGAGCACGCCGGAACCACCTGCTCGACTCGCCAGAACCACCTGCCGATCACGCAAAAATCACCTGCCGGCTACGCCACAACCAGTTGGTGAACACTTTGGAATCACCTGCCAGGCTTGCTGGAACCACCTGCCAGTCATGCCAAAATCACCTGCCAACTACGCCAGAACCACTTGGACGACTCTCCAAAATGACCTGCCGGGCATGTTGGAACCACCTCTCAGACGTGCCAGAAGCACGTGGCGGACAGTCCGGAATCACCTGTTGGGCATACGCAACCACCTCTGAGACGTACCAGAACCACGTGCCGTGCACGCCGGAACCACCTACCGGACAGACAGGAATCAACTTTTGGGCATGACGGAACCACCAGTCAGATGTGCCAGAAACACGTGCCGGAGACGCCGGAAGCACCTGCCGAGCACGTCGCAACCACCTGCTCAACTCGCCTGAACCACCTGCCGGACACGCCAAAATCACCAGCCCGCTACACCAGCACCACTTCAGGGACAAGCGGAATCACGTGAGGGGCATGCCGGAACAGCCTCTCAGACTGAACCTCGTGCCGGACACCACAGAACCACCTGCCGGACAGACAGGAATCACCTGCCGGACACGCCGGAACCACCGGCTCGACACGCCGGAACGACCGCTTGACATGCAAAATCACCTGCCGGCTACGCCGGAAACACTTGGCGAACACTCCGGAATCACCTGCCGGGCATGCCGGAACCACCTCTCAGATATGCCAGAACCACGTGCCAATGACCCCGGAAGCACCTGCCGAGCACGCCGGAGCCACCTGTTCGACTCGTTGGAACCACCTGCCGGACACGCAAAAATCACCTGCCGGCTACGCCACAACCAGTCGGTGAACACTTTGGAATCACCTGCCTAGCTTGCTGGAACCACCTGCCAGTCATGCCAAATCACCTGCCAACTACTCCAGAAAAGCTTGGCGGAAACACCTGTCGGGCCGGCTGGAACCACATCTCAGACGTGCCAGAAACGTGTTCATGAGATGCCGGAACCACACCCCGAACAGACTGAAACCACCTGCCAGACCCGCCTGAACCACCTGCCGAGCACACTGGAACCACCTGCTCGAATCGCCGGAACCACCGACCTGACACGCAAAAACCACCGGCCGGGTATGCCAGAACCACTTGGTGGTCACTCTGGAATCATCTGCCAGACATGCCAGAAGCAGCTCTCAGACACACCAGAACAACCTGCCGGAGACGCCAGAAGCACCTGCTGAGCATGCCTGAGCCACCTGCTCGACTCGCAAGAAACACCTGCCAGACACGCCAAAATCACCTGCCTGCTACACCAGAAGCACTTGGCAGACAAGCCGGAATCACGTGAAGGGCATGCCGTCACAATCTCTCAGACGTGCCAGAACCATGTGCCGGACACCCCAGAACACCCTGCCGGACAGACCGGAACCACCTGCCGGACACGCCGGAACCACCGGCGCGACTCGCCGGAACCACCCCCGGACATGCAAAATCACCTGCCGGCTACGCCAGAAACACTTGGCGAACACACCGGAATCACCTGCCGGGCATGTCGGAAGCACCTCTCAGACATGTCAGAACCACGTGCCAAGGACACCGGAAGCACCTGCCGAGCACGCCGGAACCACGTGCTCTACTCGCCAGAACCACCTGCCGCACACGCCAAAATCACCTGCCGGGTATGCCAGAACCACTTTGTGGTCACTCCGAAATCATCTGCCGGACATGCCAGAACCAGCTCTCAGACACACCAGAACCACATGCCGGACACGCCGGAAGCACCTGCTGAGCATGCCTGAGCCACCTGCTCGACTCGCAAGAAACACCTGCCGGACACGCCAAAATCACCTGCGGGCTACTCCACAACCACTTGGAAGACTCTCCGGGATGACCTGCCGGGCACGCTGGAACCACCTCTCAGACGCGCCAGAACCATGTGGCAGAGAGTCCGGAATCACCTGTTGGGCAAGTGGAACCACCTCTGAGACGTACCAGAACCACCTGCCGGACACGCCAAAATCACCTGCCGGCTACGCCAGAACCACTTGGCGGACACTCCGGAATCACCTGCCGGGCATGCCAGCACAACCTCTCAGAAGTGCCAGAAGCACGTGCCGGACAGGCCGGAACCATCTCCCGGACAGACTGGAACCACAGGAAACACTCGCCGGAACCACCTGCTTGACTCACCGGTCCCACCTGCAGGACACACCAAAATCACCTGCCCGCTACACCAGAACCACTTGGGGCACAAGCCGGAATCACGTGAAGGGCATGCCAGCACAACCTCACAGACGTGCCAGAACCTCCTGCCGGACACCTCAGAACCACCGGCCAGACAGACTGCAACCACCTGCCGGACACGCGGGAACCACCGGCTCGACCCGCCGGAACCACTGCCAGACATGCAAAATCACCTGCCGGCTACACCAGAACCCCTTGGCAAACACTCCGGAATCACATGCCGGGCATGCCGGAACCACCTCTCACACATGCCAGAACCACGTGCCAATGACACCAGAAGCACCTGCCGAGCATGCCGGAACCACCAGCTCGACTAGCCAGAACCACCTGCCAGTCATGCAAAAATCACCTGCCAGCTTCGCCACAACCAGTTGGTGAACACTTCCCCATCACCTGCCAGGCTTGCTGGAACCACCTGCCGGTCATGTCAAAATCACCTGCCAACTACGCCAGAACCACTTGGCTACACTGCGGAAACACCTGTCGGGCCGGCCAGAACTACATCTCAGACGTGCCAGAAGCTGTGCGTGTGATGCCGGAACCACACCCCGAATAGACGGAGACCACCTGCCAGACCCGCCTGAACCACCTGCCGAGCACGCCGGAGCCACCTGTTCGACTCACCGGAAGCACCTGCCAGACAGGCCAAAATCAACAGCTGGCTATGCGAGAACCATCTGGCGGACAGTCCGGAATCAAATGCCGGGCATGCAGGAACCACCTCTCAGATGTAACGGAACCACGAGCCGGACACGCTGGAACCACGTCCTGGACAGACTGGAACCACCTGCCGAGCACTCCGGAACCACCTGCTCGACTCGCACGACCCACGTGCTGGACACGCCAAAATGAACTTTCGGCTACACCAGAACCACTTACCCGACACTCCAGAATCACCTGCCTGGCATGCCAGAACCACCTCTCACACGTTCCAGAAGCACATGCCGGACATGCCGGAACGACCTATCGGACAGAACGGAACCACTTGCCATACACGCCGGAACCATCGGCTCGACCCGCCGGAACCACCGCCGGACATGCAAAATCACCTGCCGGCTACGCCAGAACCACTTGGCGAACACTCCGGAATCACCTGCCGGGCATGCCGGAACCACCTCTCAGACATGCCAGAACCACGTGCCAATGACCCCGGAAGCACCTGCCGAGCACGCCGGAACCACCTGCTCGACTCGCCAGAACCACCTGCCGGACACGCCAAAATCACCTGCCGGCTACGCCACAACCACTCGGCAGACACTCCGGTATCAGCTGCCGGGCATGCCGGAACCACCTCTCAGAGGTGCCAGAACCACATGCCGGAGAGACTGGAAGCAACTGCCGAACTCGCCGGAAACACCTGCTGGACATGCCGGAAACACCTGCCTGACAGTCCAAAATCATATACCGGCTATGCCAAAAACACTTGGTGGACACTCCAGAATCACCTGGAGGGCATGCCGGAACCACGTCATGGACAGACTGCAAACACCTGCCGGACACGCCAGAACCACCTTCTCGACTCGCCAGAACCACCTGCCGGACACGCCAAAATCACCTGCCGGCTACGCCACAACCAGTTGGTGAACACTTCGGAATCACCTGCCGCGCTTGCCGGAACCACCTGCCGGTCACGCCAAAATCACCTGCCGGCTACGCCAGAACCACTCGGCAGAGACTCCGGAACCACCTCCAGGACAGACCGGAATCACCTGCCGGACACGCCGGAACCACCTGCTCGACTCGCCAGAACCACATGCCGGACACGCCAAAATCCCCTGCCGGCTACGCCAGAACCACTCGGCAGAGACTCCAGAAACACCTCCAGGACAGCCCGGAATCACCTGCCGGACACGCCGGGACCACCTGCTTGACTCGCCAGAACCACCTGCCGGACACGCCAAAATCACCAGCCGGCTACTCCACAACCACATGTCGGACACTCCAGAATCACCTGCCGGGCATGTTAGAACCACCTCTCAGAGGTGCCACAACAACATGCTCTAGACCGCGGAAGCACCTGCTGAGAAGGCCGGAAGTTCCTGATCCACTCCACAGAACCACCTGCTGGACACGCCAAAATCACCTGCCGGCTACGCCGCAACCTGTTGGTGAACACTTCGGAATCAACTGCCGGGCTTGCTGGAAGCACCTGCCGGTCACGCCAATATCACCTGCCAGCTACGCCAGAACCGCTTGGCGGACACTCCGGAAACACCTGTCGGGCCTGCCAGAACCAGATCTCAGACGTGCCAGAACCATGTGCCCGAGATGCCGGAACCACACCCCGAACAGACTGAAACCACCTGCCAGACCCGCCTGAACCACCTGCCGAGCACATTGGAACCACATGCTCGACTAGCCGGAACCACCTACCTGACACGCAAAAACCACCGGCCGGGTATGCCAGAACCACTTGGTGGTCACTCCGGAATCATCTGCCAGACATGCCAGAAGCAGCTCTCAGACACACCAGAACAACCTGCCGGAGATGCCAGAAGCACCTGCTGAGCATGCCTGAGCCACCTGCTCGACTCGCAAGAAACACCTGCCAGACACGCCAAAATCACCTGCCTGCTACACCAGAAGCACTTGGCAGACAAGCAGGAATCACGTGAAGGGCATGCCGTCACAATCTCTCAGACGTGCCAGAACCTCGTGCCGGACACCCCAGAACACCCTGCCGGACAGACCGGAACCACCTGCCGGACACGCCGGAACCACCGGCGCGACTCGCCGGAACCACCCCCGGACATGCAAAATCACCTGCCGGCTACGCCAGAAACACTTGGCGAACACACCGGAATCACCTGCCGGGCATGTCGGAAGCACCTCTCAGACATGTCAGAACCACGTGCCAAGGACACCGGAAGCACCTGCCGAGCACGCCGGAACCACGTGCTCTACTCGCCAGAACCACCTGCCGCACACGCCAAAATCACCTGCCGGGTATGCCAGAACCACTTTGTGGACACTCCGAAATCATCTGCCGGACATGCCAGAACCAGCTCTCAGACACACCAGAACAACATGCCAGACACGCTGGAAGCACCTGCTGAGCATGCCTGAGCCACCTGCTCGACTCGCAAGAAACACCTGCCGGACACGCCAAAATCACCTGCCGAGTACGCCAGAACCACTTGGCGGACACTCCGGAATCACAGGTCGGGCATGCCGGAACCACCTCTCACACTTGCCAGAACCATGTTCCGGACACGCCGGTACCACCTGCCGAGTATGCCGGAACCACCTGATCCACTCCCGAGGACCACCTGCTGGACATGCCAAAATCACCTGCTGGCTACGCCAGAACCACTCGGCAGACACTCCGGAATAACCTGCCGGGCATGCCGGAACCACCTCTTAGACATGCCAGAAGGACGTGTCGGATACGCCGGAAACACCTAATGGACAGACCGGAACCACCTGCCAGACATCCCGGAACCACTTGCCGAGCATGCCGGAGCCGCCTGCTCGATAGGCCGGAACCACCTGCCAGACAGGCCAAAATCAACAGCTGGCTATGCTAGAAACACCTGGCGGACAGTCCAAAATCACCTGCCTGGCATGCAGGAACCACCTCTCAGAGATAACAGAACCACGTTCCGGACACGCTGGAACCACATCCTGGACAGACTGGAACCACCTGCCGAGCTCACCGGAACCACCTGCTCGACTGGCAGGACAATCGTGCCGGACACGCCAAAAGGAACTGCCGGCTACACCAGAACCACTTAACCGACACTCCAGAATCACCTGCCTGGCATGCCAGGACCACCTCTCAGACGTGCCATAAGCACGTGCCGGCCATGCCGGAACGACCTACGGGACAGACCGGAACCACCTGCCTGACATGCCGGAACCACCTGCCGAGCACGCCAGAGCCACCTGCTCCCCTTGCCGGAACCACCTGCCAGACAGGCCAAAATCAACAGCTGGCTGTGCGAGAACCACCTGGGGGACAGTCCGGAATCACCTGCCAGCCATGGCGGAACCACCTCTCAGACGTACCAGAACCACGTGCCGGACAATCTGGAAACACGTACTGGACAGACTGGAACCACCTGCCGGCCACGCCTGAACCACCTGCCGAGCACGACGGAACCACCTGCCGGACACGCCAAAATCACCTGCGGGCTACTCCACAACCACTCGGAGGACTCTCTGGGATGACCTGCCGGGCATGCTGGAACCACCTCTCAGACGCGCCAGAACCATGTGGCAGAGAGTCCGGAATCACCTGTTGGGCATGTGGAACCACCTCTGAGACGTACCAGAACCACCTGCCGGACACGCCAAAATCACCTGCCGGCTACGCCAGAACCACTTGGCGGACACTCCGGAATCACCTGCCGGGCATGCCAGCACAACCTCTCAGAAGTGCCAGAAGCACGTGCCGGACAGGCCGGAACCATCTCCCGGACAGACTGGAACCACAGGAAACACTCGCCGGAACCACCTGCTTGACTCACCGGTCCCACCTGCAGGACACACCAAAATCACCTGCCCGCTACACCAGAACCACTTGGGGCACAAGCCGGAATCACGTGAAGGGCATGCCGGCACAACCTCACAGACGTGCCAGAACCTCCTGCCGGACACCTCAGAACCACCTGCCAGACAGACTGCAACCACCTGCCGGACACGCGGGAAACACCGGCTCGACCCGCCGGAACCACTGCCAGACATGCAAAATCACCTGCCGGCTACACCAGAACCACTTGGCAAACACTCCGGAATCACCTGCCGGGCATGCCGGAACCACCTCTCAGACATGCCAGAACCACGTGCCAATGACACCAGAAGCACCTGCCGAGCATGCCGGAACCACCTGCTCGACTCGCCAGAACCACCTGCCAGTCATGCAAAAATCACCTGCCGGCTTCGCCACAACCAGTTGGTGAACACTTCCCCATCACCTGCCGGGCTTGCAGGAACCACCTGCCGGTCATGTCAAAATCACCTGCCAACTACGCCAGAACCACTTGTCGACACTGCGGAAACACCTGTCGGGCCGGCCAGAACTACATCTCAGACGTGCCAGAACCTTGTGCGTGTGATGCCGGAACCACACCCCGAACAGACGGAGACCACCTGCCAGACCCGCCTGAACCACCTGCCGAGCACGCCGGAACCACCTGCTCGACTCGCCAGAACCACCTGCCGGACACGCCAAAATCACCTGCCGGCTACGCCACAACCACTCGGCAGACACTCCGGTATCAGCTGCCGGGCATGCCGGAACCACCTCTCAGAGGTGCCGGAACCACATGCCGGAGAGACTGGAAGCAACTGCCGAACTCGCCGGAAACACCTGCTGGACATGCCGGAACCACCTGCCTGACAGTCCAAAATCATATGCCGGCTATGCCAAAACCACTTGGTGGACACTCCAGAATCACCTGGAGGGCATGCCGGAACCACGTCATGGACAGACTGCAAACACCTGCCGGACACGCCAGAACCACCTTCTCGACTCGCCAGAACCACCTGCCGGACACGCCAAAATCACCTGCCGGCTACGCCACAACCAGTTGGTGAACACTTCGGAATCACCTGCCGCGCTTGCCGGAACCAGATGCCGGTCACGCCAAAATCACCTGCCGGCTACGCCAGAACCACTCAGCAGAGACTCCGGAACCACCTCCAGGACAGACCGGAATCACCTGCCGGACACGCCGGGACCACCTGCTTGACTCGCCAGAACCACCTGCTGGACACGCCAAAATCACCAGCCGGCTACTCCACAACCACTTGTCGGACACTCCAGAATCACCTGCCGGGCATGTTGGAGCCACCTCTCAGAGGTGCCACAACAACATGCTGGAGACTGCGGAAGCACCTGCTGACAAGGCCGGAAGTTCCTGATCCACTCCACAGAACCACCTGCTGGACACGCCAAAATCACCTGCCGGCTACGCCACAACCAGTTGGTGAACACTTCGGAATCAACTGCCGGGCTTGCTGGAAGCACCTGCCGGTCACGCCAATATCACCTGCCAGCTACGCCAGAACCGCTTGGCGGACACTCCGGAAACACCTGTCGGGCCTGCCAGAACCACATCTCAGACGTGCCAGAACCATGTGCCCGAGATGCCGGAACCACATCCCGAACAGACTGAAACCACCTGCCAGACCCGCCTGAACCACCTGCCGAGCACACTGGAACCACCTGCCGGACATGCCAAAATCACCTCCGGGCTAAACCAGAACCACTTGGAGAACTCTCCGGGATGACCTGCCGGGCATGCTGGCACCACCTCTCAGACGTACCAGAAGCACGTGGCGGACACCCCAGCACCACCTGCCGGACAGACCGCAACCACCTGCCGGACAGGCCGGAACCACCGGCTCGACCCGCCGGAACCACAGCCGGACATGCAAAATCACCTGCCGGCTACGCCAGAACCACTTGGGGAACACTCCGGAATCACCTGCCGGGCATGCCGGAACCACCTCTCAGACATGCGAGAACCACGTGCCAATGACCCCGGAAGCACCTGCCGAGCACGCCGGAACCACCTGCTCGACTCGCCAGAACCACCTGCCGGACACGCCAAAATCACCTTCCGGCTACGCCACAACCACTCGGCAGACACTCCGGTATCAGCTGCCGGGCATGCCGGAACCACCTCTCAGAGGTGCCGGAACCACATGCCGGAGAGACTGGAAGCAACTGCCGAACTCGCCGGAAACACCTGCTGGACATGCCGGAACCACCTGCCTGACAGTCCAAAATCATATGCCGGCTATGCCAAAAACACTTGGTGGACACTCCAGAATCACCTGGAGGGCATGCCGGAACCACGTCATGGACAGACTGCAAACACCTGCCGGACACGCCAGAACCACCTTCTCGACTCGCCAGAACCACCTGCCGGACACGCCAAAATCACCTGCCGGCTACGCCACAACCAGTTGGTGAACACTTCGGAATCACCTGCCGCGCTTGCCGGAACCACCTGCCGGTCACGCCAAAATCACCTGCCGGCTACGCCAGAACCACTCAGCAGAGACTCCGGAACCACCTCCAGGACAGACCGGAATCACCTGCCGGACACGCCGGAACCACCTGCTCGACTCGCCAGAACCACCTGCCCGACACGCCAAAATCACCTGCCGGCTACGCCAGAACCACTCGGCAGAGACTCCGGAACCACCTCCAGGACAGACCGGAATCACCTGCCGGACACGCCGGGACCACCTGCTTGACTCGCCAGAACCACCTGCCGGACACGCCAAAAATCACCAGCCGGCTACTCCACAACCACTTGTCGGACACTCCAGAATCACCTGCCGGGCATGTTGGAACCACCTCTCAGAGGTGCCACAACAACATGCTGGAGACTGCGGAAGCACCTGCTGAGAAGGCCGGAAGATCCTGATCCACTCCACAGAACCACCTGCTGGACACGCCAAAATCACCTGCCGGCTACGCCACAACCAGTTGGTGAACACTTCGGAATCAACTGCCGGGCTTGCTGGAAGCACCTGCCGGTCACGCCAATATCACCTGCCAGCTACGCCAAAACCGCTTGGCGGACACTGCGGAAACACCTGTCGGGCATGCCAGAACCACATCTCAGACGTGCCAGAACCATGTGCCCGAGATGCCGGAACCACACCCCGAACAGACTGAAACCACCTGCCAGACCCGCCTGAACCACCTGCCGAGCACACTGGAACCACCTGCTCGACTCGCCGGAACCACCTACCTGACACGCAAAAACCACCGGCCGGGTATGCCAGAACCACTTGGTGGTCACTCCGGAATCATCTGCCAGACATGCCAGAACCAGCTCTCAGACACACCAGAACAACCTGCCGGAGACGCCAGAAGCACCTGCTGAGCATGCCTGAGCCACCTGCTCGACTCGCAAGAAACACCTGCCAGACACGCCAAAATCACCTGCCTGCTACACCAGAAGCACTTGGCAGACAAGCCGGAATCACGTGAAGGGCATGCCGTCACAATCTCTCAGACGTGCCAGAACCTCGTGCCGGACACCCCAGAACACCCTGCCGGACAGACCGGAACCACCTGCCGGACACGCCGGAACCACCGGCGCGACTCGCCGGAACCACCCCCGGACATGCAAAATCACCTGCCGGCTATGCCAGAAACACTTGGCGAACACACCGGAATCACCTGCCGGGCATGTCGGAAGCACCTCTCAGACATGTCAGAACCACGTGCCAAGGACACCGGAAGCACCTGCCGAGCACGCCGGAACCACCTGCTCGACTCGCCAGAACCACCTGCCGCACACGCCAAAATCACCTGCCGGGTATGCCAGAACCACTTGGTGGACACTCCGAAATCATCTGCCGGACATGCCAGAACCAGCTCTCAGACACACCAGAACCACATGCCGGACATGCCGGAAGCACCTGCTGAGCATGCCTGAGCCACCTGCTCGACTCGCAAGAAACACCTGCCGGACACGCCAAAATCACCTGCCGAGTACACCAGCACCACTTGGCGGACACTCCGGAATCACAGGTCGGGCATGCCGGAACCACCTCTCAGACTTGCCAGAAACATGTTCCGGACACACCGGTACCACCTGCCGAGTATGCCGTAACCACCAGATCCATTTCCGAGGACCACCTGCTGGACACGCCAAAATCACCTGCTGGCTACGCCAGAACCACTCGGCAGACTCTCCGGAATAACCTGCCGGGCATGCCGGAACCACCTCTTAGACATGCCAGAAGGACGTGTCGGACACGCCGGAAACACCTACCGGACAGACCGGAACCACCTGCCAGACATCCCGGGACCACTTGCCGAGCACGCCGGAGCCGCCTGCTCGATAGGCCGGAACCACCTGCCAGACAGGCCAAAATCAACAGCTGGCTATGCTAGAACCACCTGGCGGACAGTGGAAAATCACCTGCCTGGCATGCAGGAACCACCTCTCAGACGTAACAGAACCACGTTCCGGACACGCTGGAACCACATACTGGACAGACTGGAACCACCTGCCGAGCTCACCGGAACCACCTGCTCGACTGGCAGGACAATCGTGCCGGACACGCCAAAAGGAACTGCCGGCTACACCAGAACCACTTAAGCGACACTCCAGAATCACATGCCTGGCATGCCAGGACCACCTCTCAGACGTGCCAGAAGCACGTGCCGGACATGCCGGAACGACCTACGGGACAGACCGGAACCACCTGCCTGACATGCCGGAAACACCTGCCGAGCACGCCAGAGCCACCTGCTCCCCTTGCCAGAACCACCTGCCAGACAGGCCAAAATCAACAGCTGGCTGTGCGAGAACCACCTGGGGGACAGTCCGGAACCACCTGACAGCCATGGCGGAACCACCTCTCAGACGTGCCAGAACCACGTGCCGGACAATCTGGAAACACGTACTGGACAGACTGGAACCACCGGCCGGCCACGCCTGAACCACCTGACGAGCACGACGGAACCACCTGCCGGACACGCCAAAATCACCTGCGGGCTACTCCACAACCACTTGGAGGACTCTCCGGGATGACCTGCTGGGCATGCTGGAACCACCTCTCAGACGCGCCAGAACCATGTGGCAGAGAGTCCGGAATCACCTGTTGGGCATGTGGAACCACCTCTGAGACGTACCAGAACCACCTGCCGGACACGCCAAAATCACCTGCCGGCTACGCCAGAACCACTTGGCGGACACTCCAGAATCACCTGCCGGGCATGCCAGCACAACCTCTCAGAAGTGCCAGAAGCACGTGCCGGACAGGCTGGAACCATCTCCCGGACAGACTGGAAACACTGGAAACACTCGCCGGAACCACCTGCTTGACTCACCGGTCCCACCTGCAGGACACACCAAAATCACCTGCCCGCTACACCAGAACCACTTGGGGCACAAGCCGGAATCACGTGAAGGGCATGCCGGCACAACCTCACAGACGTGCCAGAACCTCCTGCCGGACACCTCAGAACCACCTGCCAGACAGACTGCAACCACCTGCCGGACACGCGGGAACCACCGGCTCGACCCGCCAGAACCACTGCCAGACATGCAAAATCACCTGCCGGCTACACCAGAACCACTTGGCAAACACTCCGGAATCACCTGCCGGGCATGCTGGAACCACGTGCCAAAGACACCAGAAGCACCTGCCGAGCATGCCGGAACCACCTGCTCGACTCGCCAGAACCACCTGCCAGTCATGCAAAAATCACCTGCCGGCTTCGCCACAACCAGTTGGTGAACACTTCCGCATCACCTGCCGGGCTTGCTGGAACCACCTGCCGGTCATGTCAAAATCACCTGCCAACTACGCCAGAACCACTTGTCGACACTGCGGAAACACCTGTCGGGCCGGCCAGAACTACATCTCAGACGTGCCAGAACCTTGTGCGTGTGATGCCGGAACCACACCCCGAACAGACGGAGACCACCTGCCAGACCCGCCTGAACCACCTGCCGAGCACGCCGGAGCCACCTGTTCGACTCACCGGAAGCACCTGCCAGACAGGACAAAATCAACAGCTGGCTATGCGAGAACCATCTGGCGGGCAGTCCGGAATCACCTGCCGGGCATGCAGGAACCACCTCTCAGATGTAACGGAACCACGAGCCGGACACGCTGGAACCACGTCCTGGACAGACTGGAACCACCTGCCGAGCACTCCGGAACCACCTGCTCGACTCGCACGACCCACGTGCTGGACACGCCAAAATGAACTTTCGGCTACACCAGAACCACTTACCCGACACTCCAGAATCACCTGCCTGGCATGCCAGAACCACCTCTCACACGTTCCAGAAGCACGTGCCGGACATGCCGGAACGACCAATCGGACAGAACGGAACCACCTGCCAGACACGCCGGAACCACCTGCTGAACATGCCACAGCCACCTGCTCGACTCGCCGGATCCACCGGCCGGACAGGCCAATATCAACTGCTGGCTATGCCAGAACCACCTGGGGGACAGTCCGGAATCACCTGCCAGCCATGGCGGAACCACCTCTCAGACGTACAAGAACCACGTGCCGGACAAGCTGGAAACACTTACTGGACAGACTGGAACCACCTGCCGGACACGCCAAAATCACCTGCGGGGTACACCAGAAACACTTGGAGAACTCTCTGGGATGACCTGCCGGGCATGCTGGAACCACCTCTCAGACGTACCAGAAGCACGTGGCGGACCCCCCAGCACCACCTGCCGGACAGACCGCAACCACCTGCCGGACACGCCGAAACCACGGTCTCGACCCGCCGGAACCACCGCCGGAAATGCAAAATCACCTGCCGGCTACGCCAGAATCACTTGGCGAACACTCCGGAATCACCTGCCGGGCATGCCGGAACCACCTCTCAGACATGCCAGAACCACGTGCCAATGACCCCGGAAGCACCTGCCGAGCACGCCGGAACCACCTGCTGAACACGCCACAGCCACCTGCTCGACTCGCCGGATCCACCGTCTGGACAGGCCAATATCATCTGCTGTCTATGCCAGAACCACCTGGGGGACAGTCCGGAATCACCTGCCAGCCATGGCGGAACCACCTCTCAGATGTACAAGAACCACGTGCCGGACAAGCTGGAAACACTTACTGGACAGACTGGAACCACCTGCCGGACACGCCAAAATCACCTGCAGGGTACACCAGAACCACTTGGAGAACACTCCGGGATGACCTGAGGGGAATGCTGGAACCACCTCTCAGACGTACCAGAAGCACGTGGCGGACACCCCAGCACCACCTGCCGGACAGACCGCAACCACCTGCCGGACACGCCGGAACCACCGGCTCGACCCGCCGGAAACACCGCCGGACATGCAAAATCACCTGCCGGCTACGCCAGAACCACTTGGCGAACACTCCGGAATCACCTGCCGGGCATGCCGGAACCACCTCTCAGACATGCCAGAACCACGTGCCAATGACCCCGGAAGCACCTGCCGAGCACGCCGGAACCACCTGCTCGACTCGCCAGAACCACCTGCCGGACACACCAAAATCACCTGCCGGCTACGCCACAACCACTCGGCAGACACTCCGGTATCAGCTGCCGGGCATGCTGGAACCACCTCTCAGAGGTGCCGGAACCACATGCCGGAGAGACTGGAAGCAACTGCCGAACTCGCCGGAAACACCTGCTGGACATGCCGGAACCACCTGCCTGACAGTCCAAAATCATATGCCGGCTATGCCAAAACCACTTGGTGGACACTCCAGAATCACCTGGAGGGCATGCCGGAACCACGTCATGGACAGACTGCAAACACCTGCCGGACACGCCAGAACCACCTTCTCGACTCGCCAGAACCACCTGCCGAACACGCCAAAATCACCTGCCGGCTACGCCACAACCAGTTGGTGAACACTTCGGAATCACCTGCCGCGCTTGCCGGAACCACCTGCCGGTCACGCCAAAATCACCTGCCGGCTACGACAGAACCACTCGGCAGAGACTCTGGAGCCACCTCCAGGACAGACCGGAATCACCTGCCGGACACACCGGGACCACCTGCTTGAATGGCCAGAACCACCTGCCGGACACGCCAAAATCACCAGCCGGCTACTCCACAACCACTTGTCGGACACTCCAGAATCACCTGCCGGGCATGTGGGAACCACCTCTCAGAGGTGCCACATCAACATGCTGGAGACTGCGGAAGCACCTGCTGAGAATGCCGGAAGTTCCTGATCCACTCCACAGAACCACCTGCCAGTCACGCCAATATCACCTGCCAGCTACGCCAGAACCGCTTGCCGGACACTCCGGAATCACCTGTCGGGCCTGCCAGAACCACATCTCAGACGTGCCAGAACCATGTGCCCGAGATGCCGGAACCACACCCCGAACAGACTGAAACCACCTGCCAGACCCGCCTGAACCACCTGCCGAGCACACTGGAACCACCTGCTCGACTCGCCAGAACCACCTGCCTGACACGCAAAAACCACCGGCCGGGTATGCCAGAACCACTTGGTGGTCACTCCGGAATCATCTGCCAGACATGCCAGAAGCAGCTCTCAGACACACCAGAACAACCTGCCGGAGACGCCAGAAGCACCTGCTGAGCATGCCTGAGCCACCTGCTCGACTCGCAAGAAACACCTGCCAGACACGCCAAAATCACCTGCCTGCTACACCAGAAGCACCTGGCAGACAAGCCGGAATCACGTGAAGGGCATGCCGTCACAATCTCTCAGACGTGCCAGAACCTCGTGCCGGACACCCCAGAACACCCTGCCGGACAGACCGCAACCACCTGCCGGACACGCCGGAACCACCGGCGCGACTCGCCGGAACCACCCCCGGACATGCAAAATCACCTGCCGGCTACGCCAGAAACACTTGGCGAACACACCGGAATCACCTGCCGGGCATGTCGGAAGCACCTCTCAGACATGTCAGAACCACGTGCCAAGGACACCGGAAGCACCTCCCGAGCACGCCGGAACCACCTGCTCGACTCGCCAGAACCACCTGCCGCACACGCCAAAATCACCTGCCAGGTATGCCAGAACCACTTTGTGGACACTCCGAAATCATCTGCCGGACATGCCAGAAACAGCTCTCAGACACACCAGAACCACATGCCGGACACGCCGGAAGCACCTGCTGAGCATGCCTGAGCCACCTGCTCGACTCGCAAGAAACACCTGCCGGACACGCCAAAATCACCTGCCGAGTACGGCAGAACCACTTGGCGGACACTCCGGAATCACAGGTCGGGCATGCCGGAACCACCTCTCAGACTTGCCAGAACCATGTTCCGGACACGCCGGTACCACCTGCCGAGTATGCCGGAACCACCTGATCCACTCCCGAGGACCACCTGCTGGACACACCAAAATCAACTGCTGGCTACGCCAGAACCACTCGGCAGACACTCCGGAATAACCTGCCGGGCATGCCGAAACCACCTCTTAGACATGCCAGAAGGACGTGTCGGACACGCCGGAAACACCTACCGGACAGACCGGAACCACCTGCCAGACATCCCGGAACCACCTGCCGAGCACGCCGGAGCCGCCTGCTCAATAGGCCGGAACCACCTGCCAGACAGGCCAAACTCAACAGCTGGCTATGCTAGAAACACCTGGCGGACAGTCCAAAATCACCTGCCTGGCATGCAGGAACCACCTCTCAGACGTAACAGAACCACGTTCCGGACACGCTGGAACCACATCCTGGACAGACTGGAACCACCTGCCGAGCTCACCGGAACCACCTGCTCGACTGGCAGGACAATCGTGCCGGACACGCCAAAAGGAACTGCCGGCTACACCAGAACCACTTAACCGACACTCCAGAATCACCTGCCTGGCATGCCAGAAACACCTCTCAGACGTGCCAGAAGCACGTGCCGGACATGCCGGAACGACCTACGGGACAGACCGGAACCACCTGCCTGACATGCTGGAACCACCTGCCGAGCACGCCAGAGCCACCTGCTCCCCTTGCCGGAACCACCTGCCAGACAGGCCAAAATCACAGCTGGCTATGCGAGAACCATCTGGCGGACAGTCCGGAATCACCTGCCGGGCATGCAGGAACCACCTCTCAGATGTAACGGAACCACGAGCCGGACACGCTGGAACCATGTCCTGGACAGACTGGAACCACCTGCCGAGCACTCCGGAACCACCTGCTCGACTCGCACGACCCACGTGCTGGACACGCCAAAATGAACTTTCGGCTACACCAGAACCACTTACCCGACACTCCAGAATCACCTGCCTGGCATGCCAGAACCACCTCTCACACGTTCCAGAAGCACGTGCCGGACATGCCGGAACGACCTATGAGACAGAACGGAACCACCTGCCAGACACGCCGGAACCACCTGCTGAACACGCCACAGCCACCTGCTCGACTCGCCGGATCCACCGTCGGACAGGCCAATATCAACTGCTGGCTATGCCAGAACCACCTGGGGGACAGTCCGGAATCACCTGCCAGCCATGGCGAAACCACCTCTCAGACGTACAAGAACCACGTGCCGGACAAGCTGGAAACACTTACTGGACATACTGGAACCACCTGCCGGCCACGCCTGAACCACCTGCCGAGCACGATGGAACCACCTGCCGGACACGCCAAAATCACCTGCGGGGTACACCAGAACCACTTGGAGAACTCTCCGGGATGACCTGCCGGGCATGCTGGAACCACCTCTCAGACGTACCAGAAGCACGTGGCGGACACCCCAGCACCACCTGCCGGACAGACCGCAACCACCTGCCGGACACGCCGGAACCACCGGCTCGACCCGCCGGAAACACCGCCGGACATGCAAAATCACCTGCCGGCTACGCCAGAACCACTTGGCGAACACTGCGGAATCACCTGCCGGGCATGCCGGAAACACCTCTCAGACATGCCAGAACCACGTGCCAATGACCCCGGAAGCACCTGCCGAGCACGCCGGAACCACCTGCTCGACTCGCCAGAACCACCTGCCGGACACGCCAAAATCACCTGCTGGCTACGCCACAACCACTCGGCAGACACTCCGGTATCAGCTGCCGGGCATGCCGGAACCACCTCTCAGAGGTGCCGGAACCACATGCTGGAGAGACTGGAAGCAACTGCCGAACTCGCCGGAAACACCTGCTGGACATGCCGGAACCACCTGCCTGACAGTCCAAAATCATATGCCGGCTATGCCAAAACCACTTGGTGGACACTCCAGAATCACCTGGAGGGCATGCCGGAACCACGTCATGGACAGACTGCAAACACCAGCCGGACACGCCAGAACCACGTTCTCGACTCGCCAGAACCACCTGCCGGACATGCCAAAATCACCTGCCGGCTACACCACAACCAGTTGGTGAACACTTCGGAATCACCTGCCACGCTTGCCGGAACCACCTGCCGGTCACGCCAAAATCACCTGCCGGCTACGCCAGAACCACTCGGCAGAGACTCCGGAACCACCTCCAGGACAGACCGGAATCACCTGCCGGACACGCCGGGACCATCTGCTTGATTCGATAGAACCACCTGCCGGACACGCCAAAATCAACAGCCGGCTACTCCACAACCACTTGTCGGACACTCCAGAATCACCTGCCGGGCATGTTGGAACCACCTCTCAGAGGTGCCACAACAACATGCTGGAGACTGCGGAAGCACCTGCTGAGAAGGCCGGAATTCCTGATCCACTCCACAGAACCACCTGCTGGACACGCCAATATCAACTGCCGGCTACGCCACAACCAGTTGGTGAACACTTCGGAATCAACTGCCGGGCTTGCTGGAAGCACCTGCCGGTCACGCCAATATCACCTGCCAGCTACGCCAGAACCGCTTGGCGGACACTCCGGAAACACCTGTCGGGCCTGCCAGAACCACATCTCAGACGTGCCAGAACCATGTGCCCGAGATGCCGGAACCACACCCCGAACAGACTGAAACCACCTGCCAGACCCGCCTGAACCACCTGCCGAGCACACTGGAACCACCTGCTCGACTCGCCGGAACCACCTACCTGACACGCAAAAACCACCGGCCGGGTATGCCAGAACCACTTGGTGGTCACTCCGGAATCATCTGCCAGACATGCCAGAAGCAGCTCTCAGACACACCAGAACAACCTGCCGGAGACGCCAGAAGCACCTGCTGAGCATGCCTGAGCCACCTGCTCGACTCGCAAGAAACACCTGCCAGACGTGCCAAAATCACCTGCCTGCTACACCAGAAGCACTTGGCAGACAAGCCGGAATCACGTGAAGGGCATGCCGTCACAATCTCTCAGACGTGCCAGAACCACGTGCCGGACACCCCAGAACACCCTGCCGGAAAGACCGGAACCACCTGCCGGACACGCCGGAACCACCGGCGCGACTCGCCGGAACCACCCCCGGACATGCAAAATCACCTGCCGGCTACGCCAGAAACACTTGGCGAACACACCGGAATCACCTGCCGGGCATGTCGGAAGCACCTCTCAGACATGTCAGAACCACGTGCCAAGGACACCGGAAGCACCTCCCGAGCACGCCGGAACCACCTGCTCGACTCGCCAGAACCACCTGCCGCACACGCCAAAATCACCTGCCAGGTATGCCAGAACCACTTTGTGGACACTCCGAAATCATCTGCCGGACATGCCAGAACCAGCTCTCAGACACACCAGAACCACATGCCGGACACGCCGGAAGCACCTGCTGAGCATGCCTGATCCACCTGCTCGACTCGCAAGAAACACCTGCCGGACACGCCAAAATCACCTGCCGAGTACGCCAGAACCACTTGGCGGACACTCCGGAATCACAGGTCGGGCATGCCGGAACCACCTCTCAGACTTGCCAGAACCATGTTCCGGACATGCCGGTACCACCTGCCGAGTATGCCGGAACCACCTGATCCACTCCCGAGGACCACCTGCTGGACATGCCAAAATCAGCTGCTGGCTACGCCAGAACCACTCGGCAGACACTCTGGAATAACCTGCCGGGCATGCCGGAACCACCTCTTAGACATGCCAGAATGATGTGTCGGACACGCCGGAAACACCTACCGGACATCCCGGAACCACTTGCCGAGCACGCAGGAGCCGCCTGCTCGATAGGCCGGAACCACCTGCCAGACAGGCCAAAATCAACAGCTGGCTATGCTAGAACCACCTGGCGGACAGTCCAAAATCACCTGCCTGGCATGCAGGAACCACCTCTCAGACGTAACAGAACCACGTTCCGGACACGCTGGAACCACATCCTGGACAGACTGGAACCACCTGCCGAGCTCACCGGAACCACCTGCTCGACTGGCAGGACAATCGTGCCGGACACGCCAAAAGGAACTGCCGGCTACACCAGAACCACTTAACCGACACTCCAGAATCACCTGCCCGGCATGCCAGAACCAGCTCTCAGACGTGCCAGAAGCATGTGCCGGACATGCCGGAACGACCTACGGGACAGACCGGAACCACCTGCCTGACATGCCGGAACCACCTGCCGAGCACGCCAGAGCCACCTGCTCCCCTTGCCGGAACCACCTGCCAGACAGGCCAAAATCAACAGCTGTCTGTGCGAGAACCACCTGGGGGACAGTCCGGAATCACCTGCCAGCCATGGCGGAACCACCTCTCAGACGTACCAGAACCACGTGCCGGACAATCTGGAAACACGTACTGGACAGACTGGAACCACCTGCCGGCCACGCCTGAACCACCTGCCGAGCACGACGGAACCACCTGCCGGACACGCCAAAATCACCTGCGGGCTACTCCACAACCACTCGGAGGAATCTCTGGGATGACCTGCCGGGCATGCTGGAACCACCTCTCAGACGCGCCAGAACCATGTGGCAGAGAGTCCGGAATCACCTGTAGGGCATGTGGAACCACCTCTGAGACGTACCAGAACCACCTGCCGGACACGCCAAAATCACCTGCCGGCTACGCCAGAACCACTTGGCGGACACTCCGGAATCACCTGCCGGGCATGCCAGCACAACCTCTCAGAAGTGCCAGAAGCACGTGCCGGACAGGCCGGAACCATCTCCCGGACAGACTGGAACCACAGGAAACACTCGCCGGAACCACCTGCTTGACTCACCGGTCCCACCTGCAGGACACACCAAAATCACCTGCCCGCTACACCAGAACCACTTGGCGCACAAGCCGGAATCACGTGAAGGGCATGCCGGCACAACCTCACAGACGTGCCAGAACCTCCTGCCGGACACCTCAGAACCACCTGCCAGACAGACTGCAACCACCTGCCGGACACGCGGGAACCACCGGCTCGACCCGCCGGAACCACTGCCACACATGCAAAATCACCTGCCGGCTACACCAGAACCACTTGGCAAACACTCCGGAATCACCTGCCGGGCATGCCGGAACCACGTGCCAATGACACCAGAAGCACCTGCCGAGCATGCCGGAACCACCTGCTCGACTCGCCAGAACCACCTGCCAGTCATGCAAAAATCACCTGCCGGCTTCGCCACAACCAGTTGGTGAACACTTCCCCATCACCTGCCGGGCTTGCTGGAACCACCTGGCGGTCATGTCAAAATCACCTGCCAGCTACGCCAGAACCACTTGTCGACACTGCGGAAACACCTGTCGGGCCGGCCAGAACTACATCTCAGACGTGCCAGAACCTTGTGCGTGTGATGCCGGAACCACACCCCGAACAGACGGAGACCACCTGCCAGACCCGCCTGAACCACCTGCCGAGCACGCTGGAGCCACCTGTTCGACTCACCGGAAGCACCTGCCAGACAGGCCAAAATCAACAGCTGGCTATGCGAGAACCATCTGGCGGACAGTCCGGAATCACCTGCCGGGCATGCAGGAACCACCTCTCAGATGTAACGGAACCACGAGCCGGACACGCTGGAACCACGTCCTGGACAGACTGGAACCACCTGCCGAGCACTCCGGAACCACCTGCTCGACTCGCACGACCCACGTGCTGGACACGCCAAAATGAACTTTCGGCTAAACCAGAACCACTTACCCGACACTCCAGAATCACCTGCCTGGCATGCCAGAACCACCTCTCACACGTTCCAGAAGCACATGCCGGACATGCCGGAACGACCTATCGGACAGAACGGAACCACCTGCCAGACACGCCGGAACCACCTGCTGAACACGCCACAGCCACCTGCTCGACTCGCCGGATCCACCGTCCGGACAGGCCAATATCAAATGCTGGCTATGCCAGAACCACCTGGGGTACAGTCCGGAATCACCTGCCAGCCATGGCGAAACCACCTCTCACACGTACCAGAACCACGTGCCGGACAAGCTGGAAACACTTACTGGACAGGCTGGAACCACCTGCCGGCCACGCCTGAACCACCTGCCAAGCACGATGGAACCACCTGCCGGACACGACAAAATCACCTGCGGGGTACACCAGAACCACTTGGAGAACTCTCCGGGATGACCTGCCGGGCATGCTGGAACCACCTCTCAGACGTACCAGAAGCACGTGGCGGACACCCCAGCACCACCTGCCGGACAGACCGCAACCACCTGCCGGACACGCCGGAACCACCGGCTCGACCTGCCGGAACCACCGGCGGACATGCAAAATCACCTGCCGGCTACGCCAGAACCACTTGGCGAACACTGCGGAATCACCTGCCGGGCATGCCGGAACCACCTCTCAGACATGCCAGAACCACGTGCCAATGACCCCGGAAGCACCTGCCGAGCACGCCGGAACCACCTGCTCGACTCGCCAGAACCACCTGCCGGACACGCCAAAATCACCTGCCAGCTACGCCACAACCACTCGGCAGACACTCCGGTATCAGCTGCCGGGCATGCCGGAACCACCTGTCAGAGGTGCCGGAACCATATGCCGGAGAGACTGGAAGCAACTGCCGAACTCGCCGGAAACACCTGCTGGACATGCCGGAACCACCTGCCTGACAGTCCAAAATCATATGCCGGCTATGCCAAAACCACTTGGTGGACACTCCAGAATCACCTGGAGGGCATGCCGGAACCACGTCATGGACAGACTGCAAACACCTGCCGGACACGCCAGAACCACGTTCTCGACTCGCCAGAACCACCTGCCGGACACGCCAAAATCACCTGCCGGCTACGCCACAACCAGTTGGTGAACACTTCGGAATCACCTGCCGCGCTTGCCGGAACCACCTGCCGGTCACGCCAAAATCACCTGCCGGCTACGCCAGAACCACTCGGCAGAGACTCCGGAACCACCTCCAGGACAGACCGGAATCACCTGCCAGACACGCCGGAACCACCTGCTCGACTCGCCAGAACCACCTGCCGGACACGCCAAAATCACCTGCCGGCTACGCCAGAACCACTCGGCAGAGACTCCGGAACCACCTCCAGGACAGACCGGAATCACCTGCCGGACACGCCGGGACCATCTGCTTGACTCGCCAGAACCACCTGCCGGACACGCCAAAATCACCAGCCGGCTACTCCACAACCACTTGTCGGACACTCCAGAATCACCTGCCGGGCATGTTGGAACCACCTCTCAGAGGTGCCACAACAACATGCTGGAGACTGCGGAAGCACCTGCTGAGAAGGCCGGAAGTTCCTGATCCACTCCACAGAACCACCTGCTGGACTCGCCAAAATCACCTGCCGGCTACGCCACAACCAGTTGGTGAACACTTCGGAATCAACTGCCGGGCTTGCTGGAAGCACCTGCCGGTCACGCCAATATCACCTGCCAGCTACGCCAGAACCGCTTGGCGGACACTCCGGAAACACCTGTCGGGCCTGCCAGAACCACATCTCAGACGTGCCAGAACCATGTGCCCGAGATGCCGGAACCACACCCCGAACAGACTGAAACCACCTGCCAGACCCGCCTGAACCACCTGCCGAGCACACTGGAACCACCTGCTCGACTCGCCGGAACCACCTACCTGACACGCAAAAACCACCGGCCGGGTATGCCAGAACCACTTGGTGGTCACTCCGGAATCATCTGCCAGACATGCCAGAAGCAGCTCTCAGACACACCAGAACAACCTGCCGGAGACGCCAGAAGCACCTGCTGAGCATGCCTGAGCCACCTGCTCGACTCGCAAGAAACACCTGCCAGACGTGCCAAAATCACCTGCCTGCTACACCAGAAGCACTTGGCAGACAAGCCGGAATCACGTGAAGGGCATGCGGTCACAATCTCTAGACGTGCCAGAACCTCATGCCGGACACTCCAGAACACCCTGCCGGACAGACCGGAACCACCTGCCGGACACGCCGGAACCACCGGCGTGACTCGCCGCAACCACCCACGGACATGCAAAATCACCTGCCGGCTACGCCAGAAACACTTGGCGAACACACCGGAATCACCTGCCGGGCATGTCGGAAGCACCTCTCAGACATGTCAGAACCACGTGCCAAGGACACCGGAAGCACCTGCCGAGCACGCCGGAACCACCTGCTCGACTCGCCAGAACCACCTGCCGCACACGCCAAAATCACCTGCCAGGTATGCCAGAACCACTTTGTGGACACTCCGAAATCATCTGCCGGACATGCCAGAACCAGCTCTCAGACACACCAGAACCACATGCCGGACACGCCGGAAGCACCTGCTGAGCATGCCTGAGCCACCTGCTCGACTCGCAAGAAACACCTGCCGGACACGCCAAAATCACCTGCCGAGTACGCCAGAACCACTTGGCGGACACTCCGGAATCACAGGTCGGGCATGCCGGAACCACCTCTCAGACTTGCCAGAACCATGTTCCGGACACGCCGGTACCACCTGCCGAGTATGCCGGAACCACCTGATCCACTCCCGAGGACCACCTGCTGGACATGCCAAAATCACCTGCTGGCTACGCCAGAACCACTCGGCAGACACTCCGGAATAACCTGCCGGGCATGCCGGAACCACCTCTTAGACATGCCAGAAGGACGTGTCGGACACGCCGGAAACACCTACCGGACAGACCGGAACCACTTGCCGAGCACGCAGGAGCCGCCTGCTCGATAGGCCGGAACCACCTGCCAGACAGGCCAAACTCAACAGCTGGCTATGCTAGAACCACGTGGCGGACAGTCCAAAATCACCTGCCTGGCATGCAGGAACCACCTCTCAGACGTAACAGAACCACGTTCCGGACACGCTGGAACCACATCCTGGACAGACTGGAACCACCTGCCGAGCTCACCGGAACCACCTGCTCGACTGGCAGGACAATCGTGCCGGACACGCCAAAAGGAACTGCCGGCTACACCAGAACCACTTAACCGACACTCCAGAATCACCTGCCCGGCATGCCAGAACCACCTCTCAGACGTGCCAGAAGCATGTGCCGGACATGCCGGAACGACCTACGGGACAGACCGGAACCACCTGCCTGACATGCCGGAACCACCTGCCGAGCACGCCAGAGCCACCTGCTCCCCTTGCCGGAACCACCTGCCAGACAGGCCAAAATCAACAGCTGGCGGTGCGAGAACCACCTGGGGGACAGTCCGGAATCACCTGCCAGCCATGGCGGAACCACCTCTCAGACGTACCAGAACCACGTGCCGGACAATCTGGAAACACGTACTGGACAGACTGGAACCACCTGCCGGCCACGCCTGAACCACCTGACGAGCACGACGGAACCACCTGCCGGACACGCCAAAATCACCTGCGGGCTACTCCACAACCACTCGGAGGACTCTCTGGGATGACCTGCCGGGCATGCTGGAACCACCTCTCAGACGCGCCAGAACCATGTGGCAGAGAGTCCGGAATCACCTGTTGGGCATGTGGAACCACCTCTGAGACGTACCAGAACCACCTGCCGGACACGCCAAAATCACCTGCCGGCTACGCCAGAACCACTTGGCGGACACTCCGGAATCACCTGCCGGGCATGCCAGCACAACCTCTCAGAAGTGCCAGAAGCACGTGCCGGACAGGCCGGAACCATCTCCCAGACAGACTGGAACCACAGGAAACACTCGCCGGAACCACCTGCTTGACTCACCGGTCCCACCTGCAGGACACACCAAAATCACCTGCCCGCTACACCAGAACCACTTGGGGCACAAGCCGGAATCACGTGAAGGGCATGCCGGCACAACCTCACAGACGTGCCAGAACCTCCTGCCGGACACCTCAGAACCACCTGCCAGACAGACTGCAACCACCTGCCGGACACGCGGGAACCACCGGCTCGACCCGCCGGAACCACTGCCAGACATGCAAAATCACCTGCCGGCTACACCAGAACCACTTGGCAAACACTCCGGAATCACCTGCCGGGCATGCCGGAACCACGTGCCAATGACACCAGAAGCACCTGCCGAGCATGCCGGAACCACCTGCTCGACTCGCCAGAACCACCTGCCAGTCATGCAAAAATCACCTGCCGGCTTCGCCACAACCAGTTGGTGAACACTTCCCCATCACCTGCCGGGCTTGCTGGAACCACCTGCCGGTCATGTCAAAATCACCTGCCAGCTACGCCAGAACCACTTGTCGACACTGCGGAAACACCTGTCGGGCCGGCCAGAACTACATCTCAGACGTGCCAGAACCTTGTGCGTGTGATGCCGGAACCACACCCCGAACAGACGGAGACCACCTGCCAGACCCGCCTGAACCACCTGCCGAGCACGCCGGAGCCACCTGTTCGACTCACCGGAAGCACCTGCCAGACAGGCCAAAATCAACAGCTGGCTATGCGAGAACCATCTGGCAGACAGTCCGGAATCACCTGCCGGGCATGCAGGAACCACCTCTCAGATGTAACGGAACCACGAGCCGGACACGCTGGAACCATGTCCTGGACATACTGGAACCACCTGCCGAGCACTCCGGAACCACCTGCTCGACTCGCACGACCCACGTGCTGGACACGCCAAAATGAACTTTCGGCTACACCAGAACCACTTACCCGACACTCCAGAATCACCTGCCTGGCATGCCAGAACCACCTCTCACACGTTCCAGAAGCACGTGCCGGACATGCCGGAACGACCTATCGGACAGAACGGAACCACCTGCCAGACACGCCGGAACCACCTGCTGAACACGCCACAGCCACCTGCTCGACTCGCCGGATCCACCGTCCGGACAGGCCAATATCAACTGCTGGCTATGCCAGAACCACCTGGGGGACAGTCCGGAATCACCTGCCAGCCATGGCGGAACCACCTCTCAGACGTACAAGAACCACGTGCCGGACAAGCTGGAAACACTTACTGGACAGACTGGAACCACCTGCCGGAGACGCCAAAATCACCTGCGGGGTACACCAGAACCACTTGGAGAACTCTCCGGGATGACCTGCCGGGCATGCTGGAACCACCTCTCAGACGTACCTGAAGCACGTGGCGGACACCCCAGCACCACCTGCCGGACAGACAGCAACTACCTGCCGGACACGCCGGAACCACCGGCTCGAACCGCCGGAACCACCGCCGGACATGCAAAATCACCTGCCGGCTACGCCAGAACCACTTGGCGAACACTCAGGAATCACCTGCCGGGCATGCCGGAACCACCTCTCAGACATGCCAGAACCACGTGCCAATGACCCCGGAAGCACGTGCCGAGCACGTCGGAACCACCTGCTCGACTCGCCAGAACCACCTGCCGGACAAGCCAAAATCACCTGCCGGCTACGCCACAACCACTCGGCAGACACTCCGGTATCAGCTGCCGGGCATGCCGGAACCACCTGTCAGAGGTGCCGGAACCACATGCCGGAGAGACTGGAAGCAACTGCCGAACTCGCCGGAAACACCTGCTGGACATGCCGGAACCACCTGCCTGACAGTCCAAAATCATATGCCGGCTATGCCAAAACCACTTGGTGGACACTCCAGAATCACCTGGAGGGCATGCCGGAACCACGTCATGGACAGACTGCAAACACCTGCCGGACACGCCAGAACCACCTTCTCGACTCGCCAGAACCACCTGCCGGACACGCCAAAATCACCTGCCGGCTACGCCAGAACCACTCGGCAGAGACTCCGGAACCACGTCCAGGACAGACCGGAATCACCTGCCGGACACGCCGGGACCATCTGCTTGACTCGCCAGAACCACCTGCCGGACACGCCAAAATCACCAGCCGGCTACTCCACAACCACTTGTCGGACACTCCAGAATCACCTGCCGGGCATGTTGGAACCACCTCTCAGAGGTGCCACAACAACATGCTGGAGACTGCAGAAGCACCTGCTGAGAAGGCCGGAAGTTCCTGATCCACTCCACAGAACCACCTGCTGGACACGCCAAAATCACCTGCCGGCTACGCCACAACCAGTTGGTGAACACTTCGGAATCACCTGCCGGGCTTGCTGGAAGCACCTGCCGGTCACGCCAATATCACCTGCCAGCTACGCCAGAACCGCTTGGCGGACACTCCGGAAACACCTGTCGCTCCTGCCAGAACCACATCTCAGACGTGCCAGAACCATGTGCCCGAGATGCCGGAACCACACCCCGAACAGACTGAAACCACCTGCCAGACCCGCCTGAACCACCTGCCGAGCACACTGGAACCACCTGCTCGACTCGCCGGAACCACCTACCTGACACGCAAAAACCACCGGCCGGGTATGCCAGAACCACTTGGTGGTCACTCCGGAATCATCTGCCAGACATGCCAGAAGCAGCTCTCAGACACACCAGAACAACCTGCCGGAGACGCCAGAAGCACCTGCTGAGCATGCCTGAGCCACCTGCTCGACTCGCAAGAAACACCTGCCAGACGTGCCAAAATCACCTGCCTGCTACACCAGAAGCACTTGGCAGACAAGCCGGAATCACGTGAAGGGCATGCCGTCACAATCACTCAGACGTGCCAGAACCTCGTGCCGGACACCCCAGAACACCCTGCCGGACAGACCGGAACCACCTGCCGGACACGCCGGAACCACCGGCGCGAGTCGCCGGAACCACCCCCGGACATGCAAAATCACCTGCCGGCTACGCCAGAAACACTTGGCGAACACACCGGAATCACCTGCCGGGCATGACAGAAGCACCTCTCAGACATGTCAGAACCACGTGCCAAGGACACCGGAAGCACCTGCCGAGCACGCCGGAACCACGTGCTCTACTCGCCAGAACCACCTGCCGCACACGCCAAAATCACCTGCCAGGTATGCCAGAACCACTTTGTGGACACTCCGAAATCATCTGCCGGACATGCCAGAACCAGCTCTCAGACACACCAGAACCACATGCCGGACACGCCGGAAGCACCTGCTGAGCATGCCTGAGCCACCTGCTCGACTCGCAAGAAACACCTGCCGGACACGCCAAAATCACCTGCCGAGTACGCCAGAACCACTTGGCGGACACTCCGGAATCACAGGTCGGGCATGCCGGAACCACCTCTCAGACTTGCCAGAACCATGTTCCGGACACGCCGGTACCACCTGCCGAGTATGCCGGAACCACCTGATCCACTCCCGAGGACCACCTGCTGCACATGCCAAAATCACCTGCTGGCTACGCCAGAACCACTCGGCAGACACTCCGGAATAACCTGCCGGGCATGCCGGAACCACCTCTTAGACATGCCAGAAGGACGTGTCGGATACGCCGGAAACACCTACCGGACAGACCGGAACCACCTGCCAGACATCCCGGAACCACTTGCCGAGCACGCAGGAGCCGCCTGCTCGATAGGCCGGAACCACCTGCCAGACAGGCCAAACTCAACAGCTGGCTATGCTAGAACCACGTGGCGGACAGTCCAAAATCACCTGCCTGGCATGCAGGAACCACCTCTCAGACGTAACAGAACCACGTTCCGGACACGCTGGAACCACATCCTGGACAGACTGGAACCACCTGCCGAGCTCACCGGAACCACCTGCTCGACTGGCAGGACAATCGTGCCGGACACGCCAAAAGGAACTGCCGGCTACACCAGAACCACTTAACCGACACTCCAGAATCACCTGCCCGGCATGCCAGAACCACCTCTCAGACGTGCCAGAAGCATGTGCCGGACATGCCGGAACGACCTACGGGACAGACCGGAACCACCTGCCTGACATGCCGGAACCACCTGCCGAGCACGCCAGAGCCACCTGCTCCCCTTGCCGGAACCACCTGCCAGACAGGCCAAAATCAAGAGCTGGCTGTGCGAGAACCACCTGGGGGACAGTCCGGAATCACCTGCCAGCCATGGCGGAACCACCTCTCAGACGTACCAGAACCACGTGCCGGACAATCTGGAAACACGTACTGGACAGACTGGAACCACCTGCCGGCCACGCCTGAACCACCTGCCGAGCACGACGGAACCACCTGCCGGACACGCCAAAATCACCTGCGGGCTACTCCACAACCACTCGGAGGACTCTCTGGGATGACCTGCCGGGCATGCTGGAACCACCTCTCAGACGCGCCAGAACCATGTGGCAGAGAGTCCGGAATCACCTGTTGGGCATGTGGAACCACCTCTGAGACGTACCAGAACCACCTGCCGGACACGCCAAAATCACCTGCCGGCTACGCCAGAACCACTTGGCGGACACTCCGGAATCACCTGCCGGGCATGCCAGCACAACCTCTCAGAAGTGCCAGAAGCACGTGCCGGACAGGCCGGAACCATCTCCCGGACAGACTGGAACCACAGGAAACACTCGCCGGAACCACCTGCTTGACTCACCGGTCCCACCTGCAGGACACACCAAAATCACCTGCCCGCTACACCAGAACCACTTGGGGCACAAGCCGGAATCACGTGAAGGGCATGCCGGCACAACCTCACAGACGTGCCAGAACCTCCTGCCGGACACCTCAAAACCACCTGCCAGACAGACTGCAACTACCTGCCGGACACGCGGGAACCACCGGCTCGACCCGCCGGAACCACTGCCAGACATGCAAAATCACCTGCCGGCTACACCAGAACCACTTGGCAAACACTCCGGAATCACCTGCCGGGCATGCCGGAACCACGTGCCAATGACACCAGAAGCACCTGCCGAGCATGCCGGAACCACCTGCTCGACTCGCCAGAACCACCTGCCAGTCATGCAAAAATCACCTGCCGGCTTCGCCACAACCAGTTGCTGAACACTTCCCCATCACCTGCCGGGCTTGCTGGAACCACCTGCCGGTCATGTCAAAATCACCTGCCAACTACGCCAGAACCACTTGTCGACACTGCGGAAACACCTGTCGGGCCGGCCAGAACTACATCTCAGACGTGCCAGAACCTTGTGCGTGTGATGCCGGAACCACACCCCGAACAGACGGAGACCACCTGCCAGACCCGCCTGAACCACCTGCCGAGCACGCCGGAGCCACCTGTTCGACTCACCGGAAGCACCTGCCAGACAGGCCAAAATCAACAGCTGGCTATGCGAGAACCATCTGGCAGACAGTCCGGAATCACCTGCCGGGCATGCAGGAACCACCTCTCAGATGTAACGGAACCACGAGCCGGACACGCTGGAACCACGTCCTGGACAGACTGGAACCACCTGCCGAGCACTCCGGAACCACCTGCTCGACTCGCACGACCCACGTGCTGGACACGCCAAAATGAACTTTCGGCTACACCAGAACCACTTACCCGACACTCCAGAATCACCTGCCTGGCATGCCAGAACCACCTCTCACACGTTCCAGAAGCACGTGCCGGACATGCCGGAACGACCGATCGGACAGAACGGAACCACCTGCCAGACACGCCGGAACCACCTGCTGAACACGCCACAGCCACCTGCTCGACTCGCCGGATCCACCGTCCGGACAGGCCAATATCAACTGCTGGCTATGCCAGAACCACCTGGGGGACAGTCCGGAATCACCTGCCAGCCATGGCGAAACCACCTCTCAGACGTACAAGAACCACGTGCCGGACAAGCTGGAAACACTTACTGGACAGACTGGAACCACCTGCCGGCCACGCCTGAACCACCTGCCGAGCACGATGGAACCACCTGCCGGACACGCCAAAATCACCTGCGGGGTACACCAGAACCACTTGGAGAACTCTCCGGGATGACCTGCCGGGCATGCTGGAACCACCTCTCAGACGTACCAGAAGCACGTGGCGGACACCCCAGCACCACCTGCCGGACAGACCGCAACCACCTGCCGGACACGCCGGAACCACCGGCTCGACCCGCCGGAACCACCGCCGGACATGCAAAATCACCTGCCGGCTACGCCAGAACCACTTGGCGAACACTGCGGAATCACCTGCCGGGCATGCCGGAACCACCTCTCAGACATGCCAGAACCACGTGCCAATGACCCCGGAAGCACCTGCCGAGCACGCCGGAACCACCTGCTCGACTCGCCAGAACAACCTGCCGGACACGCCAAAATCACCTGCCGGCTACGCCACAACCACTCGGCAGACACTCCGGTATCAGCTGCCGGGCATGCCGGAACCACCTCTCAGAGGTGCCGGAACCACATGCCGGAGAGACTGGAAGCAACTGCCGAACTCGCCGGAAACACCTGCTGGACATGCCGGAACCACCTGCCTGACAGTCCAAAATCATATGCCGGCTATGCCAAAACCACTTGGTGGACACTCCAGAATCACCTGGAGGGCATGCCGGAACCACGTCATGGACAGACTGCAAACAACTGCCGGACACGCCGGAACCACCTTCTCGACTCGCCAGAACCACCTGCCGGACACGCCAAAATCACCTGCCGGCTACGCCACAACCAGTTGGTGAACACTTCGGAATCACCTGCCGCGCTTGCCGGAACCACCTGCCGGTCACGCCAAAATCACCTGCCGGCTACGCCAGAACCACTCGGCAGAGACTCCGGAACCACCTCCAGGACAGACCGGAATCACCTGCCGGACACGCCGGGACCACCTGCTTGACTCGCCAGGACCACCTGCCGCACACGCCAAAATCACCAGCCGGCTACTCCACAACCACTTGTCGGACACTCCAGAATCACCTGCCGGGCATGTTGGAACCACCTCTCAGAGGTGCCACAACAACATGCTGGAGACTGCGGAAGCACCTGCTGAGAAGGCCGGAAGTTCCTGATCCACTCCACAGAACCACCTGCTGGACACGCTAAAATCACCTGCCGGCTACGCCACAACCAGTTGGTGAACACTTCGGAATCAACTGCCGGGCTTGCTGGAAGCACCTGCCGGTCACGCCAATATCACCTGCCAGCTACGCCAGAACCGCTTGGCGGACACTCCGGAAACATCTGTCGGGCCTGCCAGAACCACATCTCAGACGTGCCAGAACCATGTGCCCGAGATGCCGGAACCACACCCCGAACAGACTGAAACCACCTGCCAGACCCGCCTGAACCACCTGCCGAGCACACTGGAACCACCTGCTCGACTCGCCGGAACCACCTACCTGACACGCAAAAACCACCGGCCGGGTATGCCAGAACCACTTGGTGGTCACTCCGGAATCATCTGCCAGACACGCCAGAAGCAGCTCTCACACACACCAGAACAACCTGCCGGAGACCCCAGAAGCACCTGCTGAGCATGCCTGAGCCACCTGCTCGACTCGCAAGAAACACCTGCCAGACGTGCCAAAATCACCTGCCTGCTACACCAGAAGCACTTGGCAGACAAGCCGGAATCACGTGAAGGGCATGCCGTCACAATCTCTCAGACGTGCCAGAACCTCGTGCCGGACACCCCAGAACACCCTGCCGGACAGACCGGAACCACCTGCCGGACACGCCGGAACCACCGGCGCGACTCGCCGGAACCACCCCCGGACATGCAAAATCACCTGCCGGCTACGCCAGAAACACTTGGCGAACACACCGGAATCACCTGCCGGGCATGTCGGAAGCACCTCTCAGACATGTCAGAACCACGTGCCAAGGACACCGGAAGCACCTCCCGAGCACGCCGGAACCACCTGCTCGACTCGCCAGAACCACCTGCCGCACACGCCAAAATCACCTGCCAGGTATGCCAGAACCACTTTGTGGACACTCCGAAATCATCTGCCGGACATGCCAGAACCAGCTCTCAGACACACCAGAACCACATGCCGGACACGCCGGAAGCACCTGCTGAGCATGCCTGAGCCACCTGCTCGACTCGCAAGAAACACCTGCCGGACACGCCAAAATCACCTGCCGAGTACGCCAGAACCACTTGGCGGACACTCCGGAATCACAGGTCGGGCATGCCGGAACCACCTCTCAGACTTGCCAGAACCATGTTCCGGACACGCCGGTACCACCTGCCGAGTATGCCGGAACCACCTGATCCACTCCCGAGGACCACCTGCTGGACATGCCAAAATCACCTGCTGGCTACGCCAGAATCACTCGGCAGACACTCCGGAATAACCTGCCGGGCATGCCGGAACCACCTCTTAGACATGCCAGAAGGACGTGTCGGACACGCCGGAAACACCTACCGGACAGACCGGAACCACCTGCCGGACATCCTGGAACCACTTGCCGAGCACACCGGAGCCGCCTGCTCGATAGGCCGGAACCACCTGCCAGACAGGCCAAAATCAACAGCTGGCTATGCTAGAACCACGTGGCGGACAGTCCAAAATCACCTGCCTGGCATGCAGGAACCACCTCTCAGACGTAACAGAACCACGTTCCGGACACGCTGGAACCACATCCTGGACATACTGGAACCACCGGCCAAGCTCACCGGAACCACCTGCTCAACTGGCAGGACAATCGTGCCGGACACGCCAAAAGGAACTGCCGGCTACACCAGAACCACTTAACCGACACTCCAGAATCACCTGCCTGGCATGCCAGAAGCACCTCTCAGACGTGCCAGAAGCACGTGCCGGACATGCCGGAACGACCTACGGGACAGACCGGAACCACCTGCCTGACATGCCGGAACCACCTGCCGAGCACGCCAGAGACACCTGCTCCCCTTGCCGGAACCACCTGCCAGAGAGGCCAAAATCAACAGCTGGCTGTGCGAGAACCACCTGGGGGACAGTCCGGAATCACCTGCCAGCCATGGCGGAACCACCTCTCAGACGTACCAGAACCACGTGCCGGACAATCTGGAAACACGAACTGGACAGACTGGAACCACCGGCCGGCCACGCCTGAACCACCTGACGAGCACGATGGAACCACCTGACGGACACGCCAAAATCACCTGCGGGGTACACCAGAACCACTTGGAGAACTCTCCGGGATGACCTGCCGGGCATGCTGGAACCACCTCTCAGACGTACCAGAAGCACGTGGCGGACACCCCAGCACCACCTGCCGGACAGACCGCAACCACCTGCCGGACACGCCGGAACCACCGGCTCGACCCGCCGGAACCACCACCGGACATGCAAAATCACCTGCCGGCTACGCCAGAACCACTTGGCGAACACTCGGGAATCACCTGCCGGCCATGCCGGAACCACCTCTCAGACATGCCAGAACCACGTGCCAATGACCCCGGAAGCACCTGCCGAGCACGCCGGAACCACCTGCCGGCTACGCCACAACCACTCGGCAGACACTCCGGTATCAGCTGCCGGGCATGCCGGAACCACCTCTCAGAGGTTCCGGAACCACATGCCGGAGAGACTGGAAGCAACTGCCGAACTCGCCGGAAACACCTGCTGGACATGCCGGAACCACCTGCCTGACAGTCCAAAATCATATGCCGGCTATGCCAAAACCACTTGGTGGACACTCCAGAATCACCTGGAGGGCATGCCGGAACCACGTCATGGACAGACTGCAAACACCTGCCGGACACTCCAGAACCACCTTCTCGACTCCCCAGAACCACCTGCCGGACACGCCAAAATCACCTGCCGGCTACGCCACAACCAGTTGGTGAACACTTCGGAATCACCTGCCGCGCTTGCCGGAACCACGTGCCGGTCACGCCAAAATCACCTGCCGGCTACGCCAGAACCACTCGGCAGAGACTCCGGAACCACTTCCAGGACAGACCGGAATCACCTGCCGGACACGCCGGAACCACCTGCTCAACTCGCCAGAACGACCTGCCGGACACGCCAAAATCACCTGCCGGCTACGCCAGAACCACTCGGCAGAGACTCCGGAACCACCTCCAGGACTGACCGGAATCACCTGCCGGACACGCCGGGACCACCTGCTTGACTCGCCAGAACCACCTGCCGGACACGCCAAAATCACCAGCCGGCTACTCCACAACCACTTGTCGGACACTCCAGAATCACCTGCCGGGCATGTTGGAACCACCTCTCAGAGGTGCCACAACAACATGCTGGAGACTGCGGAAGCACCTGCTGAGAAGGCCGGAAGTTCCTGATCCACTCCACAGAACCACCTGCTGGACACGCCAAAATCAACTGCCGGCTACGCCACAACCAGTTGGTGAACACTTCGGAATCAACTGCCTGGCTTGCTGGAAGCACCTACCGGTCACGCCAATATCACCTGCCAGCTACGCCAGAACCGCTTGGCGGACACTCCGGAAACACCTGTCGGGCCTGCCAGAACCACATCTCAGACGTGCCAGAACCATGTGCCCGAGATGCCGGAACCACACCCCGAACAGACTGAAACCACCTGCCAGACCCGCCTGAACCACCTGCCGAGCACACTGGAACCACCTGCTCGACTCGCCGGAACCACCTACCTGACACGCAAAAACCACCGGCCGGGTATGCCAGAACCACTTGGTGTTCACTCCGGAATCATCTGCCAGACATGCCAGAAGCAGCTCTCAGACACACCAGAACAACCTGCCGGAGACGCCAGAAGCACCTGCTGAGCATGCCTGAGCCACCTGCTCGACTCGCAAGAAACACCTGCCAGACGTGCCAAAATCACCTGCCTGCTACACCAGAAGCACTTGGCAGACAAGCCGGAATCACGTGAAGGGCATGCGGTCACAATCTCTAGACGTGCCAGAACCTCATGCCGGACACTCCAGAACACCCTGCCGGACAGACCGGAACCACCTGCCGGACACGCCGGAACCACCGGCGTGACTCGCCGGAACCACCCCCGGACATGCAAAATCACCTGCCGGCTACGCCAGAAACACTTGGCGAACACACCGGAATCACCTGCCGGGCATGTCGGAAGCACCTCTCAGACATGTCAGAACCACGTGCCAAGGACACCGGAAGCACCTGCCGAGCACGCCGGAACCACCTGCTCGACTCGCCAGAACCACCTGCCGCACACGCCAAAATCACCTGCCAGGTATGCCAGAACCACTTTGTGGACACTCCGAAATCATCTGCCGGACATGCCAGAACCAGCTCTCAGACACACCAGAACCACATGCCGGACACGCCGGAAGCACCTGCTGAGCATGCCTGAGCCACCTGCTCGACTCGCAAGAAACACCTGCCGGACACGCCAAAATCACCTGCCGAGTACGCCAGAACCACTTGGCGGACACTCCGGAATCACAGGTCGGGCATGCCGGAACCACCTCTCAGACTTGCCAGAACCATGTTCCGGACACGCCGGTACCACCTGCCGAGTATGCCGGAACCACCTGATCCACTCCCGAGGACCACCTGCTGGACATGCCAAAATCACCTGCTGGCTACGCCAGAATCACTCGGCAGACACTCCGGAATAACCTGCCGGGCATGCCGGAACCACCTCTTAGACATGCCAGAAGGACGTGTCGGACACGCCGGAAACACCTACCGGACAGACCGGAACCACCTGCCGGACATCCTGGAACCACTTGCCGAGCACGCCGGAGCCGCCTGCTCGATAGGCCGGAACCACCTGCCAGACAGGCCAAAATCAACAGCTGGCTATGCTAGAACCACCTGGCGGACAGTCCAAAATCACCTGCCTGGCATGCAGGAACCACCTCTCAGACGTAACAGAACCACGTTCCGGACACGCTGGAACCACATCCTGGACATACTGGAACCACCGGCCAAGCTCACCGGAACCACCTGCTCAACTGGCAGGACAATCGTGCCGGACACGCCAAAAGGAACTGCCGGCTACACCAGAACCACTTAACCGACACTCCAGAATCACCTGCCTGGCATGCCAGAAGCACCTCTCAGACGTGCCAGAAGCACGTGCCGGACATGCCGGAACGACCTACGGGACAGACCGGAACCACCTGCCTGACATGCCGGAACCACCTGCCGAGCACGCCAGAGACACCTGCTCCCCTTGCCGGAACCACCTGCCAGAGAGGCCAAAATCAACAGCTGGCTGTGCGAGAACCACCTGGGGGACAGTCCGGAATCACCTGCCAGCCATGGCGGAACCACCTCTCAGACGTACCAGAACCACGTGCCGGACAATCTGGAAACACGAACTGGACAGACTGGAACCACCGGCCGGCCACGCCTGAACCACCTGACGAGCACGATGGAACCACCTGACGGACACGCCAAAATCACCTGCGGGGTACACCAGAACCACTTGGAGAACTCTCCGGGATGACCTGCCGGGCATGCTGGAACCACCTCTCAGACGTACCAGAAGCACGTGGCGGACACCCCAGCACCACCTGCCGGACAGACCGCAACCACCTGCCGGACACGCCGGAACCACCGGCTCGACCCGCCGGAACCACCACCGGACATGCAAAATCACCTGCCGGCTACGCCAGAACCACTTGGCGAACACTCGGGAATCACCTGCCGGCCATGCCGGAACCACCTCTCAGACATGCCAGAACCACGTGCCAATGACCCCGGAAGCACCTGCCGAGCACGCCGGAACCACCTGCCGGCTACGCCACAACCACTCGGCAGACACTCCGGTATCAGCTGCCGGGCATGCCGGAACCACCTCTCAGAGGTTCCGGAACCACATGCCGGAGAGACTGGAAGCAACTGCCGAACTCGCCGGAAACACCTGCTGGACATGCCGGAACCACCTGCCTGACAGTCCAAAATCATATGCCGGCTATGCCAAAACCACTTGGTGGACACTCCAGAATCACCTGGAGGGCATGCCGGAACCACGTCATGGACAGACTGCAAACACCTGCCGGACACTCCAGAACCACCTTCTCGACTCCCCAGAACCACCTGCCGGACACGCCAAAATCACCTGCCGGCTACGCCACAACCAGTTGGTGAACACTTCGGAATCACCTGCCGCGCTTGCCGGAACCACCTGCCGGTCACGCCAAAATCACCTGCCGGCTACGCCAGAACCACTCGGCAGAGACTCCGGAACCACTTCCAGGACAGACCGGAATCACCTGCCGGACACGCCGGAACCACCTTCTCAACTCGCCAGAACGACCTGCCGGACACGCCAAAATCACCTGCCGGCTACGCCAGAACCACTCGGCAGAGACTCCGGAACCACCTCCAGGACAGACCGGAATCACCTGCCGGACACGCCGGGACCACCTGCTTGACTCGCCAGAACCACCTGCCGGACATGCCAAAATCACCAGCCGGCTACTCCACAACCACTTGTCGGACACTCCAGAATCACCTGCCGGGCATGTTGGAACCACCTCTCAGAGGTGCCACAACAACATGCTGGAGACTGCGGAAGCACCTGCTGAGAAGGCCGGAAGTTCCTGATCCACTCCACAGAACCACCTGCTGGACACGCCAAAATCAACTGCCGGCTACGCCACAACCAGTTGGTGAACACTTCGGAATCAACTGCCGGGCTTGCTGGAAGCACCTACCGGTCACGCCAATATCACCTGCCAGCTACGCCAGAACCGCTTGGCGGACACTCCGGAAACACCTGTCGGGCCTGCCAGAACCGCATCTCAGACGTGCCAGAACCATGTGCCCGAGATGCCGGAACCACACCCCGAACAGACTGAAACCACCTGCCAGACCCGCCTGAACCACCTGCCGAGCACACTGGAACCACCTGCTCGACTCGCCGGAACCACCTACCTGACACGCAAAAACCACCGGCCGGGTATGCCAGAACCACTTGGTGGTCACTCCGGAATCATCTGCCAGACACGCCAGAAGCAGCTCTCACACACACCAGAACAACCTGCCGGAGACCCCAGAAGCACCTGCTGAGCATGCCTGAGCCACCTGCTCGACTCGCAAGAAACACCTGCCAGACGTGCCAAAATCACCTGCCTGCTACACCAGAAGCACTTGGCAGACAAGCCGGAATCACGTGAAGGGCATGCCGTCACAATCTCTCAGACGTGCCAGAACCTCGTGCCGGACACCCCAGAACACCCTGCCGGACAGACCGGAACCACCTGCCGGACACGCCGGAACCACCGGCGCGACTCGCCGGAACCACCCCCGGACATGCAAAATCACCTGCCGGCTACGCCAGAAACACTTGGCGAACACACCGGAATCACCTGCCGGGCATGTCGGAAGCACCTCTCAGACATGTCAGAACCACGTGCCAAGGACACCGGAAGCACCTGCCGAGCACGCCGGAACCACCTGCTCGACTCGCCAGAACCACCTGCCGCACACGCCAAAATCACCTGCCAGGTATGCCAGAACCACTTTGTGGACACTCCGAAATCATCTGCCGGACATGCCAGAACCAGCTCTCAGACACACCAGAACCACATGCCGGACACGCCGGAAGCACCTGCTGAGCATGCCTGAGCCACCTGCTCGACTCGCAAGAAACACCTGCCGGACACGCCAAAATCACCTGCCGAGTACGCCAGAACCACTTGGCGGACACTCCGGAATCACAGGTCGGGCATGCCGGAACCACCTCTCAGACTTGCCAGAACCATGTTCCGGACACGCCGGTACCACCTGCCGAGTATGCCGGAACCACCTGATCCACTCCCGAGGACCACCTGCTGGACATGCCAAAATCACCTGCTGGCTACGCCAGAACCACTCGGCAGACACTCCGGAATAACCTGCCGGGCATGCCGGAACCACCTCTTAGAGATGCCAGAAGGACGTGTCGGACACGCCGGAAACACCTACCGGACAGACCGGAACCACCTGCCAGACATCCCGGAACCACTTGCCGAGCACGCCGGAACCACCTGCCGGACACGCCAAAATCACCTGCGGGCTACTCCACAACCACTCGGAGGACTCTCTGGGATGACCTGCCGGGCATGCTGGAACCACCTCTCAGACGCGCCAGAACCATGTGGCAGAGAGTCCGGAATCACCTGTAGGGCATGTGGAACCACCTCTGAGACGTACCAGAACCACCTGCCGGACACGCCAAAATCACCTGCCGGCTACGCCAGAACCACTTGGCGGACACTCCGGAATCACCTGCCGGGCATGCCAGCACAACCTCTCAGAAGTGCCAGAAGCACGTGCCGGACAGGCCGGAACCATCTCCCGGACAGACTGGAACCACAGGAAACACTCGCCGGAACCACCTGCTTGACTCACCGGTCCCACCTGCAGGACACACCAAAATCACCTGCCCGCTACACCAGAACCACTTGGGGCACAAGCCGGAATCACGTGAAGGGCATGCCGGCACAACCTCACAGACGTGCCAGAACCTCCTGCCGGACACCTCAGAACCACCTGCCAGACAGACTGCAACCACCTGCCGGACACGCGGGAACCACCGGCTCGACCCGCCGGAACCACTGCCAGACATGCAAAATCACCTGCCGGCTACACCAGAACCACTTGGCAAACACTCCGGAATCACCTGCCGGGCATGCCGGAACCACGTGCCAATGACACCAGAAGCACCTGCCGAGCATGCCGGAACCACCTGCTCGACTCGCCAGAACCACCTGCCAGTCATGCAAAAATCACCTGCCGGCTTCGCCACAACCAGTTGGTGAACACTTCCCCATCACCTGCCGGGCTTGCTGGAACCACCTGCCGGTCATGTCAAAATCACCTGCCAGCTACGCCAGAACCACTTGTCGACACTGCGGAAACACCTGTCGGGCCGGCCAGAACTACATCTCAGACGTGCCAGAACCTTGTGCGTGTGATGCCGGAACCACACCCCGAACAGACGGAGACCACCTGCCAGACCCGCCTGAACCACCTGCCGAGCACGCCGGAGCCACCTGTTCGACTCACCGGAAGCACCTGCCAGACAGGCCAAAATCAACAGCTGGCTATGCGAGAACCATCTGGCGGACAGTCCGGAATCACCTGCCGGGCATGCAGGAACCACCTCTCAGATGTAACGGAACCACGAGCCGGACACGCTGGAACCACGTCCTGGACAGACTGGAACCACCTGCCGAGCACTCCGGAACCACCTGCTCGACTCGCACGACCCACGTGCTGGACACGCCAAAATGAACTTTCGGCTAAACCAGAACCACTTACCCGACACTCCAGAATCACCTGCCTGGCATGCCAGAACCACCTCTCACACGTTCCAGAAGCACATGCCGGACATGCCGGAATGACCTATCGGACAGAACGGAACCACCTGCCAGACACGCCGGAACCACCTGCTGAACACGCCACAGCCACCTGCTCGACTCGCCGGATCCACCGTCCGGACAGGCCAATATCAACTGCTGGCTATGCCAGAACCACCTGGGGTACAGTCCGGAATCACCTGCCAGCCATGGTGAAACCACCTCTCACACGTACAAGAACCACGTGCCGGACAAGCTGGAAACACTTACTGGACAGGCTGGAACCACCTGCCGGCCACGCCTGAACCACCTGCCAAGCACGATGGAACCACCTGCCGGACACGCCAAAATCACCTGCGGGGTACACCAGAACCACTTGGAGAACTCTCCGGGATGACCTGCCGGGCATGCTGGAACCACCTCTCAGACGTACCAGAAGCACGTGGCGGACACCCCAGCACCACCTGCCGGACAGACCGCAACCACCTGCCGGACACGCCGGAACCACCGGCTCGACCCGCCGGAACCACCGGCGGACATGCAAAATCACCTGCCGGCTACGCCAGAACCACTTGGCGAACACTGCGGAATCACCTGCCGGGCATGCCGGAACCACCTCTCAGACATGCCAGAACCACGTGCCAATGACCCCGGAAGCACCTGCCGAGCACGCCGGAACCACCTGCTCGACTCGCCAGAACCACCTGCCGGACACGCCAAAATCACCTGCCGGCTACGCCACAACCACTCGGCAGACACTCCGGTATTAGCTGCCGGGCATGCCGGAACCACCTCTCAGAGGTGCCGGAACCACATGCCGGAGAGACTGGAGGCAACTGCCGAACTCGCCGGAAACACCTGCTGGACATGCCGGAACCACCTGCCTGACAGTCCAAAATCATATGCCGGCTATGCCAAAACCACTTGGTGGACACTCCAGAATCACCTGGAGGGCATGCCGGAACCACGTCATGGACAGACTGCAAACACCTGCCGGACACGCCAGAACCACCTTCTCGACTCGCCAGAACCACCTGCCGGACACGCCAAAATCACCTGCCGGCTACGCCACAACCAGTTGGTGAACACTTCGGAATCACCTGCCGCGCTTGCCGGAACCACCTGCCGGTCACGCCAAAATCACCTGCCGGCTACGCCAGAACCACTCGGCAGAGACTCCGGAACCACCTCCAGGACAGACCGGAATCACCTGCCGGACACGCCGGAACCACCTGCTCGACTCGCCAGAACCACCTGCCGGACACGCCAATATCACCTGCCGGCTACGCCAGAACCACTCGGCAGAGACTCCGGAACCACCTCCAGGACAGACCGGAATCACCTGCCGGACACGCCGGGACCATCTGCTTGATTCGATAGAACCACCTGCCGGACAAGCCAAAATCACCAGCCGGCTACTCCACAACCACTTGTCGGACACTCCAGAATCACCTGCCGGGCATGTTGGAACCACCTCTCAGAGGTGCCACAACAACATGCTGGAGACTGCGGAAGCACCTGCTGAGAAGGCCGGAAGTTCCTGATCCACTCCACAGAACCACCTGCTGGACACGCCAAAATCAACTGCTGGCTACGCCACAACCAGTTGGTGAACACTTCGGAATCAACTGCCGGGCTTGCTGGAAGCACCTGCCGGTCACGCCAATATCACCTGCCAGCTACGCCAGAACCGCTTGGCGGACACTCCGGAAACACCTGTCGGGCCTGCCAGAACCACATCTCAGACGTGCCAGAACCATGTGCCCGAGATGCCGGAACCACACCCCGAACAGACTGAAACCACCTGCCAGACCCGCCTGAACCACCTGCCGAGCACACTGGAACCACCTGCTCGACTCGCCGGAACCACCTACCTGACACGCAAAAACCACCGGCCGGGTATGCCAGAACCACTTGGTGTTCACTCCGGAATCATCTGCCAGACATGCCAGAAGCAGCTCTCAGACACACCAGAACAACCTGCCGGAGACGCCAGAAGCACCTGCTGAGCATGCCTGAGCCACCTGCTCGACTCGCAAGAAACACCTGCCAGACGTGCCAAAATCACCTGCCTGCTACACAAGAAGCACTTGGCAGACAAGCCGGAATCACGTGAAGGGCATGCCGTCACAATCACTCAGACGTGCCAGAACCTCGTGCCGGACACCCCAGAACACCCTGCCGGACAGACCGGAACCACCTGCCGGACACGCCGGAACCACCGGCGCGAGTCGCCGGAACCACCCCCGGACATGCAAAATCACCTGCCGGCTACGCCAGAAACACTTGGCGAACACACCGGAATCACCTGCCGGGCATGTCGGAAGCACCTCTCAGACATGTCAGAACCACGTGCCAAGGACACCGGAAGCACCTGCCGAGCACGCCGGAACCACCTGCTCCACTCGCCAGAACCACCTGCCGCACACGCCAAAATCACCTGCCAGGTATGCCAGAACCACTTTGTGGACACTGCGAAATCATCTGCCGGACATGCCAGAACCAGCTCTCAGACACACCAGAACCACATGCCGGACACGCCGGAAGCATCTGCTGAGCATGCCTGAGCCACCTGCTCGACTCGCAAGAAACACCTGCCGGACACGCCAAAATCACCTGCCGAGTACGCCAGAACCACTTGGCGGACACTCCGGAATCACAGGTCGGGCATGCCGGAACCACCTCTCAGACTTGCCAGAACCATGTTCCGGACACGCCGGTACCACCTGCCGAGTATGCCGGAACCACCTGATCCACTCCCGAGGACCACCTGCTGGACATGCCAAAATCACCTGCTGGCTACGCCAGAACCGCTCGACAGACACTCCGGAATAACCTGCCGGGCATGCCGGAACCACCTCTTAGACATGCCAGAAGGACGTGTCGGATACGCCGGAAACACCTACCGGACAGACCGGAACCAGCTGCCAGACATCCCGGAACCACTTGCCGAGCACGCCGGAGCCGCCTGCTCGATAGGCCGGAACCACCTGCCAGACAGGCCAAAATCAACAGCTGGCTATGCTAGAACCACGTGGCGGACAGTCCAAAATCACCTGCCTGGCATGCAGGAACCACCTCTCAGACGTAACAGAACCACGTTCCGGACACGCTGGAACCACATCCTGGACAGACTGGAACCACCTGCCGAGCTCACCGGAACCACCTGCTCGACTGGCAGGACAATCGTGCCGGACACGCCAAAAGGAACTGCCGGCTACACCAGAACCACTTAACCGACACTCCAGAATCACCTGCCTGGCATGCCAGAACCACCTCTCAGACGTGCCAGAAGCACGTGCCGGACATGCCGGAACGACCTACGGGACAGCCCGGAACCACCTGCCTGACATGCCGGAACCACCTGCCGAGCACGCCAGAGCCACCTGCTCCCCTTGCCGGAACCACCTGCCAGACAGGCCAAAATCAACAGCTGGCTGTGCGAGAACCACCTGGGGGACAGTCCGGAATCACCTGCCAGCCATGGCGGAACCACCTCTCAGACGTACCAGAACCACGTGCCGGACAATCTGGAAACACGTACTGGACAGACTGGAACCACCTGCCGGCCACGCCTGAACCACCTGCCGAGCACGACGGAACCACCTGCCGGACACGCCAAAATCACCTGCGGGCTACTCCACAACCACTCGGAGGACTCTCTGGGATGACCTGCCGGGCATGCTGGAACCACCTCTCAGACGCGCCAGAACCATGTGGCAGAGAGTCCGGAATCACCTGTTGGGCATGTGGAACCACCTCTGAGACGTACCAGAACCACCTGCCGGACACGCCAAAATCACCTGCCGGCTACGCCAGAACCACTTGGCGGACACTCCGGAATCACCTGCCGGGCATGCCAGCACAACCTCTCAGAAGTGCCAGAAGCACGTGCCGGACAGGCCGGAACCATCTCCCGGACAGACTGGAACCACAGGAAACACTCGCCGGAACCACCTGCTTGACTCACCGGTCCCACCTGCAGGACACACCAAAATCACCTGCCCGCTACACCAGAACCACTTGGGGCACAAGCCGGAATCACGTGAAGGGCATGCCGGCACAACCTCACAGACGTGCCAGAACCTCCTGCCGGACACCTCAGAACCACCTGCCAGACACACTGCAACCACCTGCCGGACACGCGGGAACCACCGGCTCGACCCGCCGGAACCACTGCCAGACATGCAAAATCACCTGCCGGCTACACCAGAACCACTTGGCAAACACTCCGGAATCACCTGCCGGGCATGCCGGAACCACGTGCCAATGACACCAGAAGCACCTGCCGAGCATGCCGGAACCACCTGCTCGACTCGCCAGAACCACCTGCCAGTCATGCAAAAATCACCTGCCGGCTTCGCCACAACCAGTTGGTGAACACTTCCCCATCACCTGCCGGGCTTGCTGGAACCACCTGCCGGTCATGTCAAAATCACCTGCCAGCTACGCCAGAACCACTTGTCGACACTGCGGAAACACCTGTCGGGCCGGCCAGAACTACATCTCAGACGTGCCAGAACCTTGTGCGTGTGATGCCGGAACCACACCCCGAACAGACGGAGACCACCTGCCAGACCCGCCTGAACCACCTGCCGAGCACGCCGGAGCCACCTGTTCGACTCACCGGAAGCACCTGCCAGACAGGCCAAAATCAACAGCTGGCTATGCGAGAACCATCTGGCGGACAGTCCGGAATCACCTGCCGGGCATGCAGGAACCACCTCTCAGATGTAACGGAACCACGAGCCGGACACGCTGGAACCACGTCCTGGACAGACTGGAACCACCTGCCGAGCACTCCGGAACCACCTGCTCGACTCGCACGACCCACGTGCTGGACACGCCAAAATGAACTTTCGGCTACACCAGAACCACTTACCCGACACTCCAGAATCACCTGCCTGGCATGCCAGAACCACCTCTCACACGTTCCAGAAGCACGTGCCGGACATGCCGGAACGACCTATCGGACAGAACGGAACCACCTGCCAGACACGCCGGAACCACCTGCTGAACACGCCACAGCCACCTGCTCCACTCGCCGGATCCACCGTCCGGACAGGCCAATATCAACTGCTGGCTATGCCAGAACCACCTGGGGGACAGTCCGGAATCACCTGCCAGCCATGGCGGAACCACCTCTCAGACGTACAAGAACCACGTGCCGGACAAGCTGGAAACACTTACTGGACAGACTGGAACCACCTGCCGGAGACGCCAAAATCACCTGCGGGGTACACCAGAACCACTTGGAGAACTCTCCGGGATGACCTGCCGGGCATGCTGGAACCACCTCTCAGACGTACCTGAAGCACGTGGCGGACACCCCAGCACCACCTGCCGGACAGACAGCAACTACCTGCCGGACACGCCGGAACCACCGGCTCGAACCGCCGGAACCACCGCCGGACATGCAAAATCACCTGCCGGCTACCCCAGAACCACTTGGCGAACACTCAGGAATCACCTGCCGGGCATGCCGGAACCACCTCTCAGACATGCCAGAACCACGTGCCAATGACCCCGGAAGCACGTGCCGAGCACGTCGGAACCACCTGCTCGACTCGCCAGAACCACCTGCCGGACAAGCCAAAATCACCTGCCGGCTACGCCACAACCACTCGGCAGACACTCCGGTATCAGCTGCCGGGCATGCCGGAACCACCTCTCAGAGGTGCCGGAACCACATGCCGGAGAGACTGGAAGCAACTGCCGAACTCGCCGGAAACACCTGCTGGACATGCCGGAACCACCTGCCTGACAGTCCAAAATCATATGCCGGCTATGCCAAAACCACTTGGTGGACACTCCAGAATCACCTGGAGGGCATGCCGGAACCACGTCATGGACAGACTGCAAACACCTGCCGGACACGCCAGAACCACCTTCTCGACTCGCCAGAACCACCTGCCGGACACGCCAAAATCACCTGCCGGCTACGCCAGAACCACTCGGCAGAGACTCCGGAACCACGTCCAGGACAGACCGGAATCACCTGCCAGACACGCCGGGACCATCTGCTTGACTCGCCAGAACCACCTGCCGGACACGCCAAAATCACCAGCCGGCTACTCCACAACCACTTGTCGGACACTCCAGAATCACCTGCCGGGCATGTTGGAACCACCTCTCAGAGGTGCCACAACAACATGCTGGAGACTGCGGAAGCACCTGCTGAGAAGGCCGGAAGTTCCTGATCCACTCCACAGAACCACCTGCTGGACACGCCAAAATCACCTGCCGGCTACGCCACAACCAGTTGGTGAACACTTCGGAATCACCTGCCGGGCTTGCTGGAAGCACCTGCCGGTCACGCCAATATCACCTGCCAGCTACGCCAGAACCGCTTGGCGGACACTCCGGAAACACCTGTCGCTCCTGCCAGAACCACATCTCAGACGTGCCAGAACCATGTGCCCGAGATGCCGGAACCACACCCCGAACAGACTGAAACCACCTGCCAGACCCGCCTGAACCACCTGCCGAGCACACTGGAACCACCTGCTCGACTCGCCGGAACCACCTACCTGACACGCAAAAACCACCGGCCGGGTATGCCAGAACCACTTGGTGGTCACTCCGGAATCATCTGCCAGACATGCCAGAAGCAGCTCTCAGACACACCAGAACAACCTGCCGGAGACGCCAGAAGCACCTGCTGAGCATGCCTGAGCCACCTGCTCGACTCGCAAGAAACACCTGCCAGACGTGCCAAAATCACCTGCCTGCTACACCAGAAGCACTTGGCAGACAAGCCGGAATCACGTGAAGGGCATGCCGTCACAATCACTCAGACGTGCCAGAACCTCGTGCCGGACACCCCAGAACACCCTGCCGGACAGACCGGAACCACCTGCCGGACACGCCGGAACCACCGGCGCGAGTCGCCGGAACCACCCCCGGACATGCAAAATCACCTGCCGGCTACGCCAGAAACACTTGGCGAACACACCGGAATCACCTGCCGGGCATGACAGAAGCACCTCTCAGACATGTCAGAACCACGTGCCAAGGACACCGGAAGCACCTGCCGAGCACGCCGGAACCACGTGCTCTACTCGCCAGAACCACCTGCCGCACACGCCAAAATCACCTGCCAGGTATGCCAGAACCACTTTGTGGACACTCCGAAATCATCTGCCGGACATGCCAGAACCAGCTCTCAGACACACCAGAACCACATGCCGGACACGCCGGAAGCACCTGCTGAGCATGCCTGAGCCACCTGCTCGACTCGCAAGAAACACCTGCCGGACACGCCAAAATCACCTGCCGAGTACGCCAGAACCACTTGGCGGACACTCCGGAATCACAGGTCGGGCATGCCGGAACCACCTCTCAGACTTGCCAGAACCATGTTCCGGACACGCCGGTACCACCTGCCGAGTATGCCGGAACCACCTGATCCACTCCCGAGGACCACCTGCTGCACATGCCAAAATCACCTGCTGGCTACGCCAGAACCACTCGGCAGACACTCCGGAATAACCTGCCGGGCATGCCGGAACCACCTCTTAGACATGCCAGAAGGACGTGTCGGATACGCCGGAAACACCTACCGGACAGACCGGAACCACCTGCCAGACATCCCGGAACCACTTGCCGAGCACGCAGGAGCCGCCTGCTCGATAGGCCGGAACCACCTGCCAGACAGGCCAAACTCAACAGCTGGCTATGCTAGAACCACCTGGCGGACAGTCCAAAATCACCTGCCTGGCATGCAGGAACCACCTCTCAGACGTAACAGAACCACGTTCCGGACACGCTGGAACCACATCCTGGACAGACTGGAACCACCTGCCGAGCTCACCGGAACCACCTGCTCGACTGGCAGGACAATCGTGCCGGACACGCCAAAAGGAACTGCCGGCTACACCAGAACCACTTAACCGACACTCCAGAATCACCTGCCCGGCATGCCAGAACCACCTCTCAGACGTGCCAGAAGCATGTGCCGGACATGCCGGAACGACCTACGGGACAGACCGGAACCACCTGCCTGACATGCCGGAACCACCTGCCGAGCACGCCAGAGCCACCTGCTCCCCTTGCCGGAACCACCTGCCAGACAGGCCAAAATCAACAGCTGGCTGTGCGAGAACCACCTGGGGGACAGTCCGGAATCACCTGCCAGCCATGGCGGAACCACCTCTCAGACGTACCAGAACCACGTGCCGGACAATCTGGAAACACGTACTGGACAGACTGGAACCACCTGCCGGCCACGCCTGAACCACCTGCCGAGCACGACGGAACCACCTGCCGGACACGCCAAAATCACCTGCGGGCTACTCCACAACCACTCGGAGGACTCTCTGGGATGACCTGCCGGGCATGCTGGAACCACCTCTCAGACGCGCCAGAACCATGTGGCAGAGAGTCCGGAATCACCTGTTGGGCATGTGGAACCACCTCTGAGACGTACCAGAACCACCTGCCGGACACGCCAAAATCACCTGCCGGCTACGCCAGAACCACTTGGCGGACACTCCGGAATCACCTGCCGGGCATGCCAGCACAACCTCTCAGAAGTGCCAGAAGCACGTGCCGGACAGGCCGGAACCATCTCCCGGACAGACTGGAACCACAGGAAACACTCGCCGGAACCACCTGCTTGACTCACCGGTCCCACCTGCAGGACACACCAAAATCACCTGCCCGCTACACCAGAACCACTTGGGGCACAAGCCGGAATCACGTGAAGGGCATGCCGGCACAACCTCACAGACGTGCCAGAACCTCCTGCCGGACACCTCAGAACCACCTGCCAGACACACTGCAACCACCTGCCGGACACGCGGGAACCACCGGCTCGACCCGCCGGAACCACTGCCAGACATGCAAAATCACCTGCCGGCTACACCAGAACCACTTGGCAAACACTCCGGAATCACCTGCCGGGCATGCCGGAACCACGTGCCAATGACACCAGAAGCACCTGCCGAGCATGCCGGAACCACCTGCTCGACTCGCCAGAACCACCTGCCAGTCATGCAAAAATCACCTGCCGGCTTCGCCACAACCAGTTGCTGAACACTTCCCCATCACCTGCCGGGCTTGCTGGAACCACCTGCCGGTCATGTCAAAATCACCTGCCAACTACGCCAGAACCACTTGTCGACACTGCGGAAACACCTGTCGGGCCGGCCAGAACTACATCTCAGACGTGCCAGAACCTTGTGCGTGTGATGCCGGAACCACACCCCGAACAGACGGAGACCACCTGCCAGACCCGCCTGAACCACCTGCCGAGCACGCCGGAGCCACCTGTTCGACTCACCGGAAGCACCTGCCAGACAGGCCAAAATCAACAGCTGGCTATGCGAGAACCATCTGGCAGACAGTCCGGAATCACCTGCCGGGCATGCAGGAACCACCTCTCAGATGTAACGGAACCACGAGCCGGACACGCTGGAACCACGTCCTGGACAGACTGGAACCACCTGCCGAGCACTCCGGAACCACCTGCTCGACTCGCACGACCCACGTGCTGGACACGCCAAAATGAACTTTCGGCTACACCAGAACCACTTACCCGACACTCCAGAATCACCTGCCTGGCATGCCAGAACCACCTCTCACACGTTCCAGAAGCACGTGCCGGACATGCCGGAACGACCGATCGGACAGAACGGAACCACCTGCCAGACACGCCGGAACCACCTGCTGAACACGCCACAGCCACCTGCTCGACTCGCCGGATCCACCGTCCGGACAGGCCAATATCAACTGCTGGCTATGCCAGAACCACCTGGGGGACAGTCCGGAATCACCTGCCAGCCATGGCGAAACCACCTCTCAGACGTACAAGAACCACGTGCCGGACAAGCTGGAAACACTTACTGGACAGACTGGAACCACCTGCCGGCCACGCCTGAACCACCTGCCGAGCACGATGGAACCACCTGCCGGACACGCCAAAATCACCTGCGGGGTACACCAGAACCACTTGGAGAACTCTCCGGGATGACCTGCCGGGCATGCTGGAACCACCTCTCAGACGTACCAGAAGCACGTGGCGGACACCCCAGCACCACCTGCCGGACAGACCGCAACCACCTGCCGGACACGCCGGAACCACCGGCTCGACCCTCCGGAACCACCGCCGGACATGCAAAATCACCTGCCGGCTACGCCAGAACCACTTGGCGAACACTGCGGAATCACCTGCCGGGCATGCCGGAACCACCTCTCAGACATGCCAGAACCACGTGCCAATGACCCCGGAAGCACCTGCCGAGCACGCCGGAACCACCTGCTCGACTCGCCAGAACAACCTGCCGGACACGCCAAAATCACCTGCCGGCTACGCCACAACCACTCGGCAGACACTCCGGTATCAGCTGCCGGGCATGCCGGAACCACCTCTCAGAGGTGCCGGAACCACATGCCGGAGAGACTGGAAGCAACTGCCGAACTCGCCGGAAACACCTGCTGGACATGCCGGAACCACCTGCCTGACAGTCCAAAATCATATGCCGGCTATGCCAAAACCACTTGGTGGACACTCCAGAATCACCTGGAGGGCATGCCGGAACCACGTCATGGACAGACTGCAAACACCTGCCGGACACGCCAGAACCACCTTCTCGACTCGCCAGAACCACCTGCCGGACACGCCAAAATCACCTGCCGGCTACGCCACAACCAGTTGGTGAACACTTCGGAATCACCTGCCGCGCTTGCCGGAACCACCTGCCGGTCACGCCAAAATCACCTGCCGGCTACGCCAGAACCACTCGGCAGAGACTCCGGAACCACCTCCAGGACAGACCGGAATCACCTGCCGGACACGCCGGGACCACCTGCTTGACTCGCCAGGACCACCTGCCGCACACGCCAAAATCACCAGCCGGCTACTCCACAACCACTTGTCGGACACTCCAGAATCACCTGCCGGGCATGTTGGAACCACCTCTCAGAGGTGCCACAACAACATGCTGGAGACTGCGGAAGCACCTGCTGAGAAGGCCGGAAGTTCCTGATCCACTCCACAGAACCACCTGCTGGACACGCTAAAATCACCTGCCGGCTACGCCACAACCAGTTGGTGAACACTTCGGAATCAACTGCCGGGCTTGCTGGAAGCACCTGCCGGTCACGCCAATATCACCTGCCAGCTACGCCAGAACCGCTTGGCGGACACTCCGGAAACATCTGTCGGGCCTGCCAGAACCACATCTCAGACGTGCCAGAACCATGTGCCCGAGATGCCGGAACCACACCCCGAACAGACTGAAACCACCTGCCAGACCCGCCTGAACCACCTGCCGAGCACACTGGAACCACCTGCTCGACTCGCCGGAACCACCTACCTGACACGCAAAAACCACCGGCCGGGTATGCCAGAACCACTTGGTGGTCACTCCGGAATCATCTGCCAGACACGCCAGAAGCAGCTCTCACACACACCAGAACAACCTGCCGGAGACCCCAGAAGCACCTGCTGAGCATGCCTGAGCCACCTGCTCGACTCGCAAGAAACACCTGCCAGACGTGCCAAAATCACCTGCCTGCTACACCAGAAGCACTTGGCAGACAAGCCGGAATCACGTGAAGGGCATGCCGTCACAATCTCTCAGACGTGCCAGAACCTCGTGCCGGACACCCCAGAACACCCTGCCGGACAGACCGGAACCACCTGCCGGACACGCCGGAACCACCGGCGCAACTCGCCGGAACCACCCCCGGACATGCAAAATCGCCTGCCGGCTACGCCAGAAACACTTGGCGAACACACCGGAATCACCTGCCGGGCATGTCGGAAGCACCTCTCAGACATGTCAGAACCACGTGCCAAGGACACCGGAAGCACCTCCCGAGCACGCCGGAACCACCTGCTCGACTCGCCAGAACCACCTGCCGCACACGCCAAAATCACCTGCCAGGTATGCCAGAACCACTTTGTGGACACTCCGAAATCATCTGCCGGACATGCCAGAACCAGCTCTCAGACACACCAGAACCACATGCCGGACACGCCGGAAGCACCTGCTGAGCATGCCTGAGCCACCTGCTCGACTCGCAAGAAACACCTGCCGGACACGCCAAAATCACCTGCCGAGTACGCCAGAACCACTTGGCGGACACTCCGGAATCACAGGTCGGGCATGCCGGAACCACCTCTCAGACTTGCCAGAACCATGTTCCGGACACGCCGGTACCACCTGCCGAGTATGCCGGAACCACCTGATCCACTCCCGAGGACCACCTGCTGGACATGCCAAAATCACCTGCTGGCTACGCCAGAATCACTCGGCAGACACTCCGGAATAACCTGCCGGGCATGCCGGAACCACCTCTTAGACATGCCAGAAGGACGTGTCGGACACGCCGGAAACACCTACCGGACAGACCGGAACCACCTGCCGGACATCCTGGAACCACTTGCCGAGCACGCCGGAGCCGCCTGCTCGATAGGCCGGAACCACCTGCCAGACAGGCCAAAATCAACAGCTGGCTATGCTAGAACCACGTGGCGGACAGTCCAAAATCACCTGCCTGGCATGCAGGAACCACCTCTCAGACGTAACAGAACCACGTTCCGGACACGCTGGAACCACATCCTGGACATACTGGAACCACCGGCCAAGCTCACCGGAACCACCTGCTCAACTGGCAGGACAATCGTGCCGGACACGCCAAAAGGAACTGCCGGCTACACCAGAACCACTTAACCGACACTCCAGAATCACCTGCCTGGCATGCCAGAAGCACCTCTCAGACGTGCCAGAAGCACGTGCCGGACATGCCGGAACGACCTACGGGACAGACCGGAACCACCTGCCTGACATGCCGGAACCACCTGCCGAGCACGCCAGAGACACCTGCTCCCCTTGCCGGAACCACCTGCCAGAGAGGCCAAAATCAACAGCTGGCTGTGCGAGAACCACCTGGGGGACAGTCCGGAATCACCTGCCAGCCATGGCGGAACCACCTCTCAGACGTACCAGAACCACGTGCCGGACAATCTGGAAACACGAACTGGACAGACTGGAACCACCGGCCGGCCACGCCTGAACCACCTGACGAGCACGATGGAACCACCTGACGGACACGCCAAAATCACCTGCGGGGTACACCAGAACCACTTGGAGAACTCTCCGGGATGACCTGCCGGGCATGCTGGAACCACCTCTCAGACGTACCAGAAGCACGTGGCGGACACCCCAGCACCACCTGCCGGACAGACCGCAACCACCTGCCGGACACGCCGGAACCACCGGCTCGACCCGCCGGAACCACCACCGGACATGCAAAATCACCTGCCGGCTACGCCAGAACCACTTGGCGAACACTCGGGAATCACCTGCCGGCCATGCCGGAACCACCTCTCAGACATGCCAGAACCACGTGCCAATGACCCCGGAAGCACCTGCCGAGCACGCCGGAACCACCTGCCGGCTACGCCACAACCACTCGGCAGACACTCCGGTATCAGCTGCCGGGCATGCCGGAACCACCTCTCAGAGGTTCCGGAACCACATGCCGGAGAGACTGGAAGCAACTGCCGAACTCGCCGGAAACACCTGCTGGACATGCCGGAACCACCTGCCTGACAGTCCAAAATCATATGCCGGCTATGCCAAAACCACTTGGTGGACACTCCAGAATCACCTGGAGGGCATGCCGGAACCACGTCATGGACAGACTGCAAACACCTGCCGGACACTCCAGAACCACCTTCTCGACTCCCCAGAACCACCTGCCGGACACGCCAAAATCACCTGCCGGCTACGCCACAACCAGTTGGTGAACACTTCGGAATCACCTGCCGCGCTTGCCGGAACCACGTGCCGGTCACGCCAAAATCACCTGCCGGCTACGCCAGAACCACTCGGCAGAGACTCCGGAACCACTTCCAGGACAGACCGGAATCACCTGCCGGACACGCCGGAACCACCTGCTCAACTCGCCAGAACGACCTGCCGGACACGCCAAAATCACCTGCCGGCTACGCCAGAACCACTCGGCAGAGACTCCGGAACCACCTCCAGGACTGACCGGAATCACCTGCCGGACACGCCGGGACCACCTGCTTGACTCGCCAGAACCACCTGCCGGACACGCCAAAATCACCAGCCGGCTACTCCACAACCACTTGTCGGACACTCCAGAATCACCTGCCGGGCATGTTGGAACCACCTCTCAGAGGTGCCACAACAACATGCTGGAGACTGCGGAAGCACCTGCTGAGAAGGCCGGAAGTTCCTGATCCACTCCACAGAACCACCTGCTGGACACGCCAAAATCAACTGCCGGCTACGCCACAACCAGTTGGTGAACACTTCGGAATCAACTGCCGGGCTTGCTGGAAGCACCTACCGGTCACGCCAATATCACCTGCCAGCTACGCCAGAACCGCTTGGCGGACACTCCGGAAACACCTGTCGGGCCTGCCAGAACCACATCTCAGACGTGCCAGAACCATGTGCCCGAGATGCCGGAACCACACCCCGAACAGACTGAAACCACCTGCCAGACCCGCCTGAACCACCTGCCGAGCACACTGGAACCACCTGCTCGACTCGCCGGAACCACCTACCTGACACGCAAAAACCACCGGCCGGGTATGCCAGAACCACTTGGTGGTCACTCCGGAATCATCTGCCAGACATGCCAGAAGCAGCTCTCAGACACACCAGAACAACCTGCCGGAGACGCCAGAAGCACCTGCTGAGCATGCCTGAGCCACCTGCTCGACTCGCAAGAAACACCTGCCAGACGTGCCAAAATCACCTGCCTGCTACACCAGAAGCACTTGGCAGACAAGCCGGAATCACGTGAAGGGCATGCGGTCACAATCTCTAGACGTGCCAGAACCTCATGCCGGACACTCCAGAACACCCTGCCGGACAGACCGGAACCACCTGCCGGACACGCCGGAACCACCGGCGCGACTCGCCGGAACCACCCCCGGACATGCAAAATCACCTGCCGGCTACGCCAGAAACACTTGGCGAACACACCGGAATCACCTGCCGGGCATGTCGGAAGCACCTCTCAGACATGTCAGAACCACGTGCCAAGGACACCGGAAGCACCTGCCGAGCACGCCGGAACCACCTGCTCGACTCGCCAGAACCACCTGCCGCACACGCCAAAATCACCTGCCAGGTATGCCAGAACCACTTTGTGGACACTCCGAAATCATCTGCCGGACATGCCAGAACCAGCTCTCAGACACACCAGAACCACATGCCGGACACGCCGGAAGCACCTGCTGAGCATGCCTGAGCCACCTGCTCGACTCGCAAGAAACACCTGCCGGACACGCCAAAATCACCTGCCGAGTACGCCAGAACCACTTGGCGGACACTCCGGAATCACAGGTCGGGCATGCCGGAACCACCTCTCAGACTTGCCAGAACCATGTTCCGGACACGCCGGTACCACCTGCCGAGTATGCCGGAACCACCTGATCCACTCCCGAGGACCACCTGCTGGACATGCCAAAATCACCTGCTGGCTACGCCAGAATCACTCGGCAGACACTCCGGAATAACCTGCCGGGCATGCCGGAACCACCTCTTAGACATGCCAGAAGGACGTGTCGGACACGCCGGAAACACCTACCGGACAGACCGGAACCACCTGCCAGACATCCTGGAACCACTTGCCGAGCACGCCGGAGCCGCCTGCTCGATAGGCCGGAACCACCTGCCAGACAGGCCAAAATCAACAGCTGGCTATGCTAGAACCACGTGGCGGACAGTCCAAAATCACCTGCCTGGCATGCAGGAACCACCTCTCAGACGTAACAGAACCACGTTCCGGACACGCTGGAACCACATCCTGGACATACTGGAACCACCGGCCAAGCTCACCGGAACCACCTGCTCAACTGGCAGGACAATCGTGCCGGACACGCCAAAAGGAACTGCCGGCTACACCAGAACCACTTAACCGACACTCCAGAATCACCTGCCTGGCATGCCAGAAGCACCTCTCAGACGTGCCAGAAGCACGTGCCGGACATGCCGGAACGACCTACGGGACAGACCGGAACCACCTGCCTGACATGCCGGAACCACCTGCCGAGCACGCCAGAGACACCTGCTCCCCTTGCCGGAACCACCTGCCAGAGAGGCCAAAATCAACAGCTGGCTGTGCGAGAACCACCTGGGGGACAGTCCGGAATCACCTGCCAGCCATGGCGGAACCACCTCTCAGACGTACCAGAACCACGTGCCGGACAATCTGGAAACACGAACTGGACAGACTGGAACCACCGGCCGGCCACGCCTGAACCACCTGACGAGCACGATGGAACCACCTGACGGACACGCCAAAATCACCTGCGGGGTACACCAGAACCACTTGGAGAACTCTCCGGGATGACCTGCCGGGCATGCTGGAACCACCTCTCAGACGTACCAGAAGCACGTGGCGGACACCCCAGCACCACCTGCCGGACAGACCGCAACCACCTGCCGGACACGCCGGAACCACCGGCTCGACCCGCCGGAACCACCACCGGACATGCAAAATCACCTGCCGGCTACGCCAGAACCACTTGGCGAACACTCGGGAATCACCTGCCGGCCATGCCGGAACCACCTCTCAGACATGCCAGAACCACGTGCCAATGACCCCGGAAGCACCTGCCGAGCACGCCGGAACCACCTGCCGGCTACGCCACAACCACTCGGCAGACACTCCGGTATCAGCTGCCGGGCATGCCGGAACCACCTCTCAGAGGTTCCGGAACCACATGCCGGAGAGACTGGAAGCAACTGCCGAACTCGCCGGAAACACCTGCTGGACATGCCGGAACCACCTGCCTGACAGTCCAAAATCATATGCCGGCTATGCCAAAACCACTTGGTGGACACTCCAGAATCACCTGGAGGGCATGCCGGAACCACGTCATGGACAGACTGCAAACACCTGCCGGACACTCCAGAACCACCTTCTCGACTCCCCAGAACCACCTGCCGGACACGCCAAAATCACCTGCCGGCTACGCCACAACCAGTTGGTGAACACTTCGGAATCACCTGCCGCGCTTGCCGGAACCACGTGCCGGTCACGCCAAAATCACCTGCCGGCTACGCCAGAACCACTCGGCAGAGACTCCGGAACCACTTCCAGGACAGACCGGAATCACCTGCCGGACACGCCGGAACCACCTGCTCAACTCGCCAGAACGACCTGCCGGACACGCCAAAATCACCTGCCGGCTACGCCAGAACCACTCGGCAGAGACTCCGGAACCACCTCCAGGACTGACCGGAATCACCTGCCGGACACGCCGGGACCACCTGCTTGACTCGCCAGAACCACCTGCCGGACACGCCAAAATCACCAGCCGGCTACTCCACAACCACTTGTCGGACACTCCAGAATCACCTGCCGGGCATGTTGGAACCACCTCTCAGAGGTGCCACAACAACATGCTGGAGACTGCGGAAGCACCTGCTGAGAAGGCCGGAAGTTCCTGATCCACTCCACAGAACCACCTGCTGGACACGCCAAAATCAACTGCCGGCTACGCCACAACCAGTTGGTGAACACTTCGGAATCAACTGCCGGGCTTGCTGGAAGCACCTACCGGTCACGCCAATATCACCTGCCAGCTACGCCAGAACCGCTTGGCGGACACTCCGGAAACACCTGTCGGGCCTGCCAGAACCACATCTCAGACGTGCCAGAACCATGTGCCCGAGATGCCGGAACCACACCCCGAACAGACTGAAACCACCTGCCAGACCCGCCTGAACCACCTGCCGAGCACACTGGAACCACCTGCTCGACTCGCCGGAACCACCTACCTGACACGCAAAAACCACCGGCCGGGTATGCCAGAACCACTTGGTGGTCACTCCGGAATCATCTGCCAGACATGCCAGAAGCAGCTCTCAGACACACCAGAACAACCTGCCGGAGACGCCAGAAGCACCTGCTGAGCATGCCTGAGCCACCTGCTCGACTCGCAAGAAACACCTGCCAGACGTGCCAAAATCACCTGCCTGCTACACCAGAAGCACTTGGCAGACAAGCCGGAATCACGTGAAGGGCATGCGGTCACAATCTCTAGACGTGCCAGAACCTCATGCCGGACACTCCAGAACACCCTGCCGGACAGACCGGAACCACCTGCCGGACACGCCGGAACCACCGGCGCGACTCGCCGGAACCACCCCCGGACATGCAAAATCACCTGCCGGCTACGCCAGAAACACTTGGCGAACACACCGGAATCACCTGCCGGGCATGTCGGAAGCACCTCTCAGACATGTCAGAACCACGTGCCAAGGACACCGGAAGCACCTGCCGAGCACGCCGGAACCACCTGCTCGACTCGCCAGAACCACCTGCCGCACACGCCAAAATCACCTGCCAGGTATGCCAGAACCACTTTGTGGACACTCCGAAATCATCTGCCGGACATGCCAGAACCAGCTCTCAGACACACCAGAACCACATGCCGGACACGCCGGAAGCACCTGCTGAGCATGCCTGAGCCACCTGCTCGACTCGCAAGAAACACCTGCCGGACACGCCAAAATCACCTGCCGAGTACGCCAGAACCACTTGGCGGACACTCCGGAATCACAGGTCGGGCATGCCGGAACCACCTCTCAGACTTGCCAGAACCATGTTCCGGACACGCCGGTACCACCTGCCGAGTATGCCGGAACCACCTGATCCACTCCCGAGGACCACCTGCTGGACATGCCAAAATCACCTGCTGGCTACGCCAGAATCACTCGGCAGACACTCCGGAATAACCTGCCGGGCATGCCGGAACCACCTCTTAGACATGCCAGAAGGACGTGTCGGACACGCCGGAAACACCTACCGGACAGACCGGAACCACCTGCCAGACATCCTGGAACCACTTGCCGAGCACGCCGGAGCCGCCTGCTCGATAGGCCGGAACCACCTGCCAGACAGGCCAAAATCAACAGCTGGCTATGCTAGAACCACCTGGCGGACAGTCCAAAATCACCTGCCTGGCATGCAGGAACCACCTCTCAGACGTAACAGAACCACGTTCCGGACACGCTGGAACCACATCCTGGACATACTGGAACCACCGGCCAAGCTCACCGGAACCACCTGCTCAACTGGCAGGACAATCGTGCCGGACACGCCAAAAGGAACTGCCGGCTACACCAGAACCACTTAACCGACACTCCAGAATCACCTGCCTGGCATGCCAGAAGCACCTCTCAGACGTGCCAGAAGCACGTGCCGGACATGCCGGAACGACCTACGGGACAGACCGGAACCACCTGCCTGACATGCCGGAACCACCTGCCGAGCACGCCAGAGACACCTGCTCCCCTTGCCGGAACCACCTGCCAGAGAGGCCAAAATCAACAGCTGGCTGTGCGAGAACCACCTGGGGGACAGTCCGGAATCACCTGCCAGCCATGGCGGAACCACCTCTCAGACGTACCAGAACCACGTGCCGGACAATCTGGAAACACGAACTGGACAGACTGGAACCACCGGCCGGCCACGCCTGAACCACCTGACGAGCACGATGGAACCACCTGACGGACACGCCAAAATCACCTGCGGGGTACACCAGAACCACTTGGAGAACTCTCCGGGATGACCTGCCGGGCATGCTGGAACCACCTCTCAGACGTACCAGAAGCACGTGGCGGACACCCCAGCACCACCTGCCGGACAGACCGCAACCACCTGCCGGACACGCCGGAACCACCGGCTCGACCCGCCGGAACCACCACCGGACATGCAAAATCACCTGCCGGCTACGCCAGAACCACTTGGCGAACACTCGGGAATCACCTGCCGGCCATGCTGGAACCACCTCTTAGAGATGCCAGAAGGACGTGTCGGACACGCCGGAAACACCTACCGGACAGACCGGAACCACCTGCCAGACATCCCGGAACCACTTGCCGAGCACGCCGGAACCACCTGCCGGACACGCCAAAATCACCTGCGGGCTACTCCACAACCACTCGGAGGACTCTCTGGGATGACCTGCCGGGCATGCTGGAACCACCTCTCAGACGCGCCAGAACCATGTGGCAGAGAGTCCGGAATCACCTGTAGGGCATGTGGAACCACCTCTGAGACGTACCAGAACCACCTGCCGGACACGCCAAAATCACCTGCCGGCTACGCCAGAACCACTTGGCGGACACTCCGGAATCACCTGCCGGGCATGCCAGCACAACCTCTCAGAAGTGCCAGAAGCACGTGCCGGACAGGCCGGAACCATCTCCCGGACAGACTGGAACCACAGGAAACACTCGCCGGAACCACCTGCTTGACTCACCGGTCCCACCTGCAGGACACACCAAAATCACCTGCCCGCTACACCAGAACCACTTGGGGCACAAGCCGGAATCACGTGAAGGGCATGCCGGCACAACCTCACAGACGTGCCAGAACCTCCTGCCGGACACCTCAGAACCACCTGCCAGACAGACTGCAACCACCTGCCGGACACGCGGGAACCACCGGCTCGACCCGCCGGAACCACTGCCAGACATGCAAAATCACCTGCCGGCTACACCAGAACCACTTGGCAAACACTCCGGAATCACCTGCCGGGCATGCCGGAACCACGTGCCAATGACACCAGAAGCACCTGCCGAGCATGCCGGAACCACCTGCTCGACTCGCCAGAACCACCTGCCAGTCATGCAAAAATCACCTGCCGGCTTCGCCACAACCAGTTGGTGAACACTTCCCCATCACCTGCCGGGCTTGCTGGAACCACCTGCCGGTCATGTCAAAATCACCTGCCAGCTACGCCAGAACCACTTGTCGACACTGCGGAAACACCTGTCGGGCCGGCCAGAACTACATCTCAGACGTGCCAGAACCTTGTGCGTGTGATGCCGGAACCACACCCCGAACAGACGGAGACCACCTGCCAGACCCGCCTGAACCACCTGCCGAGCACGCCGGAGCCACCTGTTCGACTCACCGGAAGCACCTGCCAGACAGGCCAAAATCAACAGCTGGCTATGCGAGAACCATCTGGCGGACAGTCCGGAATCACCTGCCGGGCATGCAGGAACCACCTCTCAGATGTAACGGAACCACGAGCCGGACACGCTGGAACCACGTCCTGGACAGACTGGAACCACCTGCCGAGCACTCCGGAACCACCTGCTCGACTCGCACGACCCACGTGCTGGACACGCCAAAATGAACTTTCGGCTAAACCAGAACCACTTACCCGACACTCCAGAATCACCTGCCTGGCATGCCAGAACCACCTCTCACATGTTCCAGAAGCACATGCCGGACATGCCGGAACGACCTATCGGACAGAACGGAACCACCTGCCAGACACGCCGGAACCACCTGCTGAACACGCCACAGCCACCTGCTCGACTCGCCGGATCCACCGTCCGGACAGGCCAATATCAACTGCTGGCTATGCCAGAACCACCTGGGGTACAGTCCGGAATCACCTGCCAGCCATGGCGAAACCACCTCTCACACGTACAAGAACCACGTGCCGGACAAGCTGGAAACACTTACTGGACAGGCTGGAACCACCTGCCGGCCACGCCTGAACCACCTGCCAAGCACGATGGAACCACCTGCCGGACACGCCAAAATCACCTGCGGGGTACACCAGAACCACTTGGAGAACTCTCCGGGATGACCTGCCGGGCATGCTGGAACCACCTCTCAGACGTACCAGAAGCACGTGGCGGACACCCCAGCACCACCTGCCGGACAGACCGCAACCACCTGCCGGACACGCCGGAACCACCGGCTCGACCTGCCGGAACCACCGGCGGACATGCAAAATCACCTGCCGGCTACGCCAGAACCACTTGGCGAACACTGCGGAATCACCTGCCGGGCATGCCGGAACCACCTCTCAGACATGCCAGAACCACGTGCCAATGACCCCGGAAGCACCTGCCGAGCACGCCGGAACCACCTGCTCGACTCGCCAGAACCACCTGCCGGACACGCCAAAATCACCTGCCGGCTACGCCACAACCACTCGGCAGACACTCCGGTATTAGCTGCCGGGCATGCCGGAACCACCTCTCAGAGGTGCCGGAACCACATGCCGGAGAGACTGGAGGCAACTGCCGAACTCGCCGGAAACACCTGCTGGACATGCCGGAACCACCTGCCTGACAGTCCAAAATCATATGCCGGCTATGCCAAAACCACTTGGTGGACACTCCAGAATCACCTGGAGGGCATGCCGGAACCACGTCATGGACAGACTGCAAACACCTGCCGGACACGCCAGAACCACCTTCTCGACTCGCCAGAACCACCTGCCGGACACGCCAAAATCACCTGCCGGCTACGCCACAACCAGTTGGTGAACACTTCGGAATCACCTGCCGCGCTTGCCGGAACCACCTGCCGGTCACGCCAAAATCACCTGCCGGCTACGCCAGAACCACTCGGCAGAGACTCCGGAACCACCTCCAGGACAGACCGGAATCACCTGCCGGACACGCCGGAACCACCTGCTCGACTCGCCAGAACCACCTGCCGGACACGCCAATATCACCTGCCGGCTACGCCAGAACCACTCGGCAGAGACTCCGGAACCACCTCCAGGACAGACCGGAATCACCTGCCGGACACGCCGGGACCATCTGCTTGATTCGATAGAACCACCTGCCGGACAAGCCAAAATCACCAGCCGGCTACTCCACAACCACTTGTCGGACACTCCAGAATCACCTGCCGGGCATGTTGGAACCACCTCTCAGAGGTGCCACAACAACATGCTGGAGACTGCGGAAGCACCTGCTGAGAAGGCCGGAAGTTCCTGATCCACTCCACAGAACCACCTGCTGGACACGCCAAAATCAACTGCTGGCTACGCCACAACCAGTTGGTGAACACTTCGGAATCAACTGCCGGGCTTGCTGGAAGCACCTGCCGGTCACGCCAATATCACCTGCCAGCTACGCCAGAACCGCTTGGCGGACACTCCGGAAACACCTGTCGGGCCTGCCAGAACCACATCTCAGACGTGCCAGAACCATGTGCCCGAGATGCCGGAACCACACCCCGAACAGACTGAAACCACCTGCCAGACCCGCCTGAACCACCTGCCGAGCACACTGGAACCACCTGCTCGACTCGCCGGAACCACCTACCTGACACGCAAAAACCACCGGCCGGGTATGCCAGAACCACTTGGTGTTCACTCCGGAATCATCTGCCAGACATGCCAGAAGCAGCTCTCAGACACACCATAACAACCTGCCGGAGACGCCAGAAGCACCTGCTGAGCATGCCTGAGCCACCTGCTCGACTCGCAAGAAACACCTGCCAGACGTGCCAAAATCACCTGCCTGCTACACAAGAAGCACTTGGCAGACAAGCCGGAATCACGTGAAGGGCATGCCGTCACAATCACTCAGACGTGCCAGAACCTCGTGCCGGACACCCCAGAACACCCTGCCGGACAGACCGGAACCACCTGCCGGACACGCCGGAACCACCGGCGCGAGTCGCCGGAACCACCCCCGGACATGCAAAATCACCTGCCGGCTACGCCAGAAACACTTGGCGAACACACCGGAATCACCTGCCGGGCATGTCGGAAGCACCTCTCAGACATGTCAGAACCACGTGCCAAGGACACCGGAAGCACCTGCCGAGCACGCCGGAACCACCTGCTCCACTCGCCAGAACCACCTGCCGCACACGCCAAAATCACCTGCCAGGTATGCCAGAACCACTTTGTGGACACTGCGAAATCATCTGCCGGACATGCCAGAACCAGCTCTCAGACACACCAGAACCACATGCCGGACACGCCGGAAGCATCTGCTGAGCATGCCTGAGCCACCTGCTCGACTCGCAAGAAACACCTGCCGGACACGCCAAAATCACCTGCCGAGTACGCCAGAACCACTTGGCGGACACTCCGGAATCACAGGTCGGGCATGCCGGAACCACCTCTCAGACTTGCCAGAACCATGTTCCGGACACGCCGGTACCACCTGCCGAGTATGCCGGAACCACCTGATCCACTCCCGAGGACCACCTGCTGGACATGCCAAAATCACCTGCTGGCTACGCCAGAACCACTCGGCAGACACTCCGGAATAACCTGCCGGGCATGCCGGAACCACGTCTTAGACATGCCAGAAGGACGTGTCGGATACGCCGGAAACACGTACCGGACAGACCGGAACCACCTGCCAGACATCCCGGAACCACTTGCCGAGCACGCAGGAGCCGCCTGCTCGATAGGCCGGAACCACCTGCCAGACAGGCCAAAATCAACAGCTGGCTATGCTAGAACCACCTGGCGGACAGTCCAAAATCACCTGCCTGGCATGCAGGAACCACCTCTCAGACGTAACAGAACCACGTTCCGGACACGCTGGAACCACATCCTGGACAGACTGGAACCACCTGCTGAGCTCACCGGAACCACCTGCTCGACTGGCAGGACAATCGTGCCGGACACGCCAAAAGGAACTGCCGGCTACACCAGAACCACTTAACCGACACTCCAGAATCACCTGCCTGGCATGCCAGAACCACCTCTCAGACGTGCCAGAAGCATGTGCCGGACATGCCGGAACGACCTACGGGACAGACCGGAACCACCTGCCTGACATGCCGGAACCACCTGCCGAGCACGCCAGAGCCACCTGCTCCCCTTGCCGGAACCACCTGCCAGAGAGGCCAAAATCAACAGCTGTCTGTGCGAGAACCACCTGGGGGACAGTCCGGAATCACCTGCCAGCCATGGCGGAACCACCTCTCAGACGTACCAGAACCACGTGCCGGACAATCTGGAAACACGTACTGGACAGACTGGAACCACCTGCCGGCCACGCCTGAACCACCTGCCGAGCACGACGGAACCACCTGCCGGACACGCCAAAATCACCTGCGGGCTACTCCACAACCACTCGGAGGAATCTCTGGGATGACCTGCCGGGCATGCTGGAACCACCTCTCAGACGCGCCAGAACCATGTGGCAGAGAGTCCGGAATCACCTGTAGGGCATGTGGAACCACCTCTGAGACGTACCAGAACCACCTGCCGGACAAGCCAAAATCACCTGCCGGCTACGCCAGAACCACTTGGCGGACACTCCGGAATCACCTGCCGGGCATGCCAGCACAACCTCTCAGAAGTGCCAGAAGCACGTGCCGGACAGGCCGGAACCATCTCCCGGACAGACTGGAACCACAGGAAACACTCGCCGGAACCACCTGCTTGACTCACCGGTCCCACCTGCAGGACACACCAAAATCACCTGCCCGCTACACCAGAACCACTTGGGGCACAAGCCAGAATCACGTGAAGGGCATGCCGGCACAACCTCACAGACGTGCCAGAACCTCCTGCCGGACACCTCAGAACCACCTGCCAGACAGACTGCAACCACCTGCCGGACACGCGGGAACCACCGGCTCGACCCGCCGGAACCACTGCCAGACATGCAAAATCACCTGCCGGCTACACCAGAACCACTTGGCAAACACTCCGGAATCACCTGCCGGGCATGCCGGAACCACGTGCCAATGACACCAGAAGCACCTGCCGAGCATGCCGGAACCACCTGCTCGACTCGCCAGAACCAGCTGCCAGTCATGCAAAAATCACCTGCCGGCTTCGCCACAACCAGTTGGTGAACACTTCCCCATCACCTGCCGGGCTTGCTGGAACCACCTGCCGGTCATGTCAAAATCACCTGCCAGCTACGCCAGAACCACTTGTCGACACTGCGGAAACACCTGTCGGGCCGGCCAGAACTACATCTCAGACGTGCCAGAACCTTGTGCGTGTGATGCCGGAACCACACCCCGAACAGACGGAGACCACCTGCCAGACCCGCCTGAACCACCTGCCGAGCACGCCGGAGCCACCTGTTCGACTCACCGGAAGCACCTGCCAGACAGGCCAAAATCAACAGCTGGCTATGCGAGAACCATCTGGCGTACAGTCCGGAATCACCTGCCGGGCATGCAGGAACCACCTCTCAGATGTAACGGAACCACGAGCCGGACACGCTGGAACCACGTCCTGGACAGACTGGAACCACCTGCCGAGCACTCCGGAACCACCTGCTCGACTCGCACGACCCACGTGCTGGACACGCCAAAATGAACTTTCGGCTAAACCAGAACCACTTACCCGACACTCCAGAATCACCTGCCTGGCATGCCAGAACCACCTCTCACACGTTCCAGAAGCACATGCCGGACATGCCGGAATGACCGATCGGACAGAACGGAACCACCTGCCAGACACGCCGGAACCACCTGCTGAACACGCCACAGCCACCTGCTCGACTCGCCGGATCCACCGTCCGGACAGGCCAATATCAACTGCTGGCTATGCCAGAACCACCTGGGGTACAGTCCGGAATCACCTGCCAGCCATGGCGAAACCACCTCTCACACGTACAAGAACCACGTGCCGGACAAGCTGGAAACACTTACTGGACAGGCTGGAACCACCTGCCGGCCACGCCTGAACCACCTGCCAAGCACGATGGAACCACCTGCCGGACACGCCAAAATCACCTGCGGGGTACACCAGAACCACTTGGAGAACTCTCCGGGATGACCTGCCGGGCATGCTGGAACCACCTCTCAGACGTACCAGAAGCACGTGGCGGACACCGCAGCACCACCTGCCGGACAGACCGCAACCACCTGCCGGACACGCCGGAACCACCGGCTCGACCTGCCGGAACCACCGGCGGACATGCAAAATCACCTGCCGGCTACGCCAGAACCACTTGGCGAACACTGCGGAATCACCTGCCGGGCATGCCGGAACCACCTCTCAGACATGCCAGAACCACGTGCCAATGACCCCGGAAGCACCTGCCGAGCACGCCGGAACCACCTGCTCGACTCGCCAGAACCACCTGCCGGACACGCCAAAATCACCTGCCGGCTACGCCAGAACCACTCGGCAGACACTCCGGAACCACCTCCAGGACAGACCGGAATCACCTGCCGGACACGCCGGGACCATCTGCTTGATTCGATAGAACCACCTGCCGGACAAGCCAAAATCACCAGCCGGCTACTCCACAACCACTTGTCGGACACTCCAGAATCACCTGCCGGGCATGTTGGAACCACCTCTCAGAGGTGCCACAACAACATGCTGGAGACTGCGGAAGCACCTGCTGAGAAGGCCGGAAGTTCCTGATCCACTCCACAGAACCACCTGCTGGACACGCCAATATCACCTGCCAGCTACGCCAGAACCGCTTGGCGGACACTCCGGAAACACCTGTCGGGCCTGCCAGAACCACATCTCAGACGTGCCAGAACCATGTGCCCGAGATGCCGGAACCACACCCCGAACAGACTGAAACCACCTGCCAGACCCGCCTGAACCACCTGCCGAGCACACTGGAACCACCTGCTCGACTCGCCGGAACCACCTACCTGACACGCAAAAACCACCGGCCGGGTATGCCAGAACCACTTGGTGGTCACTCCGGAATCATCTGCCAGACATGCCAGAAGCAGCTCTCAGACACACCAGAACAACCTGCCGGAGACGCCAGAAGCACCTGCTGAGCATGCCTGAGCCACCTGCTCGACTCGCAAGAAACCCCTGCCAGACGTGCCAAAATCACCTGCCTGCTACACAAGAAGCACTTGGCAGACAAGCCGGAATCACGTGAAGGGCATGCCGTCACAATCACTCAGACGTGCCAGAACCTCGTGCCGGACACCCCAGAACACCCTGCCGGACAGACCGGAACCACCTGCCGGACACGCCGGAACCACCGGCGCGAGTCGCCGGAACCACCCCCGGACATGCAAAATCACCTGCCGGCTACGCCAGAAACACTTGGCGAACACACCGGAATCACCTGCCGGGCATGTCGGAAGCACCTCTCAGACATGTCAGAACCACGTGCCAAGGACACCGGAAGCACCTGCCGAGCACGCCGGAACCACCTGCTCCACTCGCCAGAACCACCTGCCGCACACGCCAAAATCACCTGCCAGGTATGCCAGAACCACTTTGTGGACACTGCGAAATCATCTGCCGGACATGCCAGAACCAGCTCTCAGACACACCAGAACCACATGCCGGACACGCCGGAAGCATCTGCTGAGCATGCCTGAGCCACCTGCTCGACTCGCAAGAAACACCTGCCGGACACGCCAAAATCACCTGCCGAGTACGCCAGAACCACTTGGCGGACACTCCGGAATCACAGGTCGGGCATGCCGGAACCACCTCTCAGACTTGCCAGAACCATGTTCCGGACACGCCGGTACCACCTGCCGAGTATGCCGGAACCACCTGATCCACTCCCGAGGACCACCTGCTGGACATGCCAAAATCACCTGCTGGCTACGCCAGAACCGCTCGACAGACACTCCGGAATAACCTGCCGGGCATGCCGGAACCACCTCTTAGACATGCCAGAAGGACGTGTCGGATACGCCGGAAACACCTACCGGACAGACCGGAACCAGCTGCCAGACATCCCGGAACCACTTGCCGAGCACGCCGGAGCCGCCTGCTCGATAGGCCGGAACCACCTGCCAGACAGGCCAAAATCAACAGCTGGCTATGCTAGAACCACGTGGCGGACAGTCCAAAATCACCTGCCTGGCATGCAGGAACCACCTCTCAGACGTAACAGAACCACGTTCCGGACACGCTGGAACCACATCCTGGACAGACTGGAACCACCTGCCGAGCTCACCGGAACCACCTGCTCGACTGGCAGGACAATCGTGCCGGACACGCCAAAAGGAACTGCCGGCTACACCAGAACCACTTAACCGACACTCCAGAATCACCTGCCTGGCATGCCAGAACCACCTCTCAGACGTGCCAGAAGCACGTGCCGGACATGCCGGAACGACCTACGGGACAGCCCGGAACCACCTGCCTGACATGCCGGAACCACCTGCCGAGCACGCCAGAGCCACCTGCTCCCCTTGCCGGAACCACCTGCCAGACAGGCCAAAATCAACAGCTGGCTGTGCGAGAACCACCTGGGGGACAGTCCGGAATCACCTGCCAGCCATGGCGGAACCACCTCTCAGACGTACCAGAACCACGTGCCGGACAATCTGGAAACACGTACTGGACAGACTGGAACCACCTGCCGGCCACGCCTGAACCACCTGCCGAGCACGACGGAACCACCTGCCGGACACGCCAAAATCACCTGCGGGCTACTCCACAACCACTCGGAGGACTCTCTGGGATGACCTGCCGGGCATGCTGGAACCACCTCTCAGACGCGCCAGAACCATGTGGCAGAGAGTCCGGAATCACCTGTTGGGCATGTGGAACCACCTCTGAGACGTACCAGAACCACCTGCCGGACACGCCAAAATCACCTGCCGGCTACGCCAGAACCACTTGGCGGACACTCCGGAATCACCTGCCGGGCATGCCAGCACAACCTCTCAGAAGTGCCAGAAGCACGTGCCGGACAGGCCGGAACCATCTCCCGGACAGACTGGAACCACAGGAAACACTCGCCGGAACCACCTGCTTGACTCACCGGTCCCACCTGCAGGACACACCAAAATCACCTGCCCGCTACACCAGAACCACTTGGGGCACAAGCCGGAATCACGTGAAGGGCATGCCGGCACAACCTCACAGACGTGCCAGAACCTCCTGCCGGACACCTCAGAACCACCTGCCAGACACACTGCAACCACCTGCCGGACACGCGGGAACCACCGGCTCGACCCGCCGGAACCACTGCCAGACATGCAAAATCACCTGCCGGCTACACCAGAACCACTTGGCAAACACTCCGGAATCACCTGCCGGGCATGCCGGAACCACGTGCCAATGACACCAGAAGCACCTGCCGAGCATGCCGGAACCACCTGCTCGACTCGCCAGAACCACCTGCCAGTCATGCAAAAATCACCTGCCGGCTTCGCCACAACCAGTTGGTGAACACTTCCGCATCACCTGCCGGGCTTGCTGGAACCACCTGCCGGTCATGTCAAAATCACCTGCCAACTACCCCAGAACCACTTGTCGACACTGCGGAAACACCTGTCGGGCCGGCCAGAACTACATCTCAGACGTGCCAGAACCTTGTGCGTGTGATGCCGGAACCACACCCCGAACAGACGGAGACCACCTGCCAGACCCGCCTGAACCACCTGCCGAGCACGCCGGAGCCACCTGTTCGACTCACCGGAAGCACCTGCCAGACAGGCCAAAATCAACAGCTGGCTATGCGAGAACCATCTGGCGGACAGTCCGGAATCACCTGCCGGGCATGCAGGAACCACCTCTCAGATGTAACGGAACCACGAGCCGGACACGCTGGAACCACGTCCTGGACAGACTGGAACCACCTGCCGAGCACTCCGGAACCACCTGCTCGACTCGCACGACCCACGTGCTGGACACGCCAAAATGAACTTTCGGCTACACCAGAACCACTTACCCGACACTCCAGAATCACCTGCCTGGCATGCCAGAACCACCTCTCACACGTTCCAGAAGCACGTGCCGGACATGCCGGAACGACCTATCGGACAGAACGGAACCACCTGCCAGACACGCCGGAACCACCTGCTGAACACGCCACAGCCACCTGCTCCACTCGCCGGATCCACCGTCCGGACAGGCCAATATCAACTGCTGGCTATGCCAGAACCACCTGGGGGACAGTCCGGAATCACCTGCCAGCCATGGCGGAACCACCTCTCAGACGTACAAGAACCACGTGCCAGACAAGCTGGAAACACTTACTGGACAGACTGGAACCACCTGCCGGACACGCCAAAATCACCTGCGGGGTACACCAGAACCACTTGGAGAACTCTCCGGGACGACCTGCCGGGCATGCTGGAACCACCTCTCAGACGTACCAGAAGCACGTGGCGGACACCCCAGCACCACCTGCCGGACAGACCGCAACCACCTGCCGGACACGCCGGAACCACCGGCTCGACCCGCCGGAAACACCGCCGGACATGCAAAATCACCTGCCGGCTACGCCAGAACCACTTGGCGAACACTGCGGAATCACCTGCCGGGCATGCCGGAACCACCTCTCAGACATGCCAGAACCACGTGCCAATGACCCCGGAAGCACCTGCCGAGCACGCCGGAACCACCTGCTCGACTCGCCAGAACCACCTGCCGGACACGCCAAAATCACCTGCCGGCTACGCCACAACCACTCGGCAGACACTCCGGTATCAGCTGCCAGGCATGCCGGAACCACCTCTCAGAGGTGCCGGAACCACATGCCGGAGAGACTGGAAGCAACTGCCGAACTCGCCAGAAACACCTGCTGGACATGCCGGAACCACCTGCCTGACAGTCCAAAATCATATGCCGGCTATGCCAAAACCACTTGGTGGACACTCCAGAATCACCTGGAGGGCATGCCGGAACCACGTCATGGACAGACTGCAAACACCTGCCGGACACGCCAGAACCACCTTCTCGACTCGCCAGAACCACCTGCCAAACACGGCAAAATCACCTGCCGGCTACGCCACAACCAGTTGGTGAAAACTTAGTAATCACCTGCCGCGCTTGCCGGAACCACCTGCCGGTCACGCCAAAATCACCTGCCGGCTACGCCACAACCAGTTGGTGAACACTTCGGAATCACCTGCCGCGCTTGCCGGAACCACCTGCCGGTCACGCCAAAATCACCTGCCGGCTACGCCAGAACCACTCGGCAGAGACTCCGGAACCACCTCCTGGACAGACCGGAATCACCTGCCGGACATGCCGGAACCACCTGCTCGACTCGCCAGAACCACCTGCCGGACACGCCAAAATCACCTGCCGGCTACGCCAGAACCACTCGGCAGAGACTCCGGAACCACCTCCAGGACAGACCGGAATCACCTGCCGGACACGCCGGGACCACCTGCTTGACTCGCCAGAACCACCTGCCGGACACGCCAAAATCACCAGCCGGCTACTCCACAACCACTTGTCGGACACTCCAGAATCACCTGCCGGGCATGTTGGAACCACCTCTCAGAGGTGCCACAACAACATGCTGAAGACTGCGGAAGCACCTGCTGAGAAGGCCGGAAGTTCCTGATCCACTCCACAGAACCACCTGCTGGACTCGCCAAAATCACCTGCCGGCTACGCCACAACCAGTTGGTGAACACTTCGGAATCAACTGCCGGGCTTGCTGGAAGCACCTGCCGGTCACGCCAATATCACCTGCCAGCTACGCCAGAACCGCTGGCGGACACTCCGGAAACACCTGTCGGGCCTGCCAGAACCACATCTCAGACGTGCCAGAACCATGTGCCCGAGATGCCGGAACCACACCCCGAACAGACTGAAACCACCTGCCAGACCCGCCTGAACCACCTGCCGAGCACACTGGAACCACCTGCTCGACTCGCCGGAACCACCTACCTGACACGCAAAAACCACCGGCCGGGTATGCCAGAACCACTTGTTGGTCACTCCGGAATCATCTGCCAGACATGCCAGAAGCAGCTCTCTGACACACCAGAACAACCTGCCGGAGACGCCAGAAGCACCTGCTGAGCATGCCTGAGCCACCTGCTCGACTCGCAAGAAACACCTGCCACACACGCCAAAATAACCTGCCTGCTACACCAGAAGCACTTGGCAGACAAGCCGGAATCACGTGAAGGGCATGCCGTCACAATCTCTCAGACGTGCCAGAACCTCCTGCCGGACACCTCAGAACCACCTGCCAGACAGACTGCAACCACCTGCCGGACACGCGGGAACCACCGGCTCGACCCGCCGGAACCACTGCCAGACATGCAAAATCACCTGCCGGCTACACCAGAACCACTTGGCAAACACTCCGGAATCACCTGCCGGGCATGCCGGAACCACGTGCCAATGACACCAGAAGCACCTGCCGAGCATGCCGGAACCACCTGCTCGACTCGCCAGAACCACCTGCCAGTCATGCAAAAATCACCTGCCGGCTTCGCCACAACCAGTTGGTGAACACTTCCCCATCACCTGCCGGGCTTGCTGGAACCACCTGCCGGTCATGTCAAAATCACCTGCCAACTACGCCAGAACCACTTGTCGACACTGCGGAAACACCTGTCGGGCCGGCCAGAACTACATCTCAGACGTGCCAGAACCTTGTGCGTGTGATGCCGGAACCACACCCCGAACAGACGGAGACCACCTGCCAGACCCGCCTGAACCACCTGCCGAGCACGCCGGAGCCACCTGTTCGACTCACCGGAAGCACCTGCCAGACAGGCCACAATCAACAGCTGGCTATGCGAGAACCATCTGGCGGACAGTCCGGAATCACCTGCCGGGCATGCAGGAACCACCTCTCAGATGTAACGGAACCACGAGCCGGACACGCTGGAACCACGTCCTGGACAGACTGGAACCACCTGCCGAGCACTCCGGAACCACCTGCTCGACTCGCATGACCCACGTGCTGGACACGCCAAAATGAACTTTCGGCTACACCAGAACCACTTACCCGACACTCCAGAATCACCTGCCTGGCATGCCAGAACCACATCTCACACCTTCCAGAAGCACGTGCCGGACATGCCGGAACGACCTATCGGACAGAACAGAACCACCTGCCAGACACGCCGGAACCACCTGCTGAACACGCCACAGCCACCTGCTCGACTCGCCGGATCCACTGGCCGGACAGGCCAATATCAACTGCTGGCTATGCCAGAACCACCTGGGGGACAGTCCGGAATCACCTGCCAGCCATGGCGGAACCACCTCTCAGACGTGCAAGAACCTCGTGCCGGACAAGCTGGAAACACTTAATGGACAGCCTGGAACCACCTGCCGGCCATGCCTGAACCACCTGCCTAGCACGATGGAACCACCTGCCGGACACACCAAAATCACCTGCCGGCTACGCCACAACCAGTTGGTGAACACTTCGGAATCACCTGCCGCGCTTGCCGGAACCACCTGCCGGTCACGCCAAAATCACCTGCCGGCTACGCCAGAACCACTCGGCAGAGACTCCGGAACCAACTCCAGGACAGACCGGAATCACCTGCCGGACACGCCGGAACCACCTGCTCGACTCGCCAGAACCACCTGCCGGACACGCCAAAATCACCAGCCGGCTACTCCACAACCACATGTCGGACACTCCAGAATCACCTACCGGCATGTTGGAACCAACTCTCAGAGGTGCCACAACAACATGCTGGAGACTGCGGAAGCACCTGCTGAGAAGGCCGGAAGTTCCTGATCCACTCCACAGAACCGCCTGCTGGACACGCCAAAATCACCTGCCGGCTACGGCACAACCAGTTGGTGAACACTTCGGAATCAACTGCCTGGCTTGCTGGAAGCACCTGCCGGTCACACCAATATCACCTGCCAGCTACGCCAGAACCGCTTGGCGGACACTCCGGAAACACCTGTCGGGCCTGCCAGAACCACATCTCAGACGTGCCAGAACCATGTGCCCGAGATGCCGGAACCACACCCCGAACAGACTGAAACCACCTGCCAGACCCGCCTGAACCACCTGCCGAGCACACTGGAACCACCTGCTCGACTCGCCGGAACCACCTACCTGACACGCAAAAACCACCGGCCGGGTATGCCAGAACCACTTGGTGGTCACTCCGGAATCATCTGCCAGACATGCCAGAAGCAGCTCTCAGACACACCAGAACAACCTGCCGGAGACGCCAGAAGCACCTGCTGAGCATGCCTGAGCCACCTGCTCGACTCGCAAGAAACACCTGCCAGACGTGCCAAAATCACCTGCCTGCTACACCAGAAGCACTTGGCAGAGAAGCCGGAATCACGTGAAGGGCATGCCGTCACAATCTCTCAGACGTGCCAGAACCTCGTGCCGGACACCCCAGAACACCCTGCCGGACAGACCGGAACCACCTGCCGGACACGCCGGAACCACCGGCGCGACTCGCCGGAACCACCCCCGGACATGCAAAAACACCTGCCGGCTACGCCAGAAACACTTGGCGAACACACCGGAATCACCTGCCGGGCATGTCGGAAGCACCTCTCAGACATGTCAGAACCACGTGCCAAGGACACCGGAAGCACCTGCCGAGCACGCCGGAACCACCTGCTCGACTCGCCAGAACCACCTGCCGCACACGCCAAAATCACCTGCCAGGTATGCCAGAACCACTTTGTGGACACTCCGAAATCATCTGCCGGACATGCCAGAACCAGCTCTCAGACACACCAGAACCACATGCCGGACACGCCGTAACCACCTGCTCAGCATGCTGAGCCACCTGCTCGACTCGCAAGAAACACCTGCCGGACACGCCAAAATCACCTGCCGAGTACGCCAGAACCACTTGGCGGACACTCCGGAATCACAGGTCGGGCATGCCGGAACCACCTCTCAGACTTGCCAGAACCATGTTCCGGACACGCCGGTACCACCTGCCGAGTATGCCGGAGCCACCTGATCCACTCCCGAGGACCACCTGCTGGACATGCCAAAATCACCTGCTGGCTACGCCAGAACCACTCGGCAGACACTCCGGAATAACCTGCCGGGCATGCCGGAACCACCTCTTAGACATGCCAGAAGGACGTGTCGGACACGCCGGAATCACCTACCGGACAGACCGGAACCACCTGCCAGACATCCCGGAACCACTTGCCGAGCACGCCGGAGCCGCCTGCTCGATAGGCCGGAACCACCTGCCAGACAGGCCAAAATCAACAGCTGGCTATGCTAGAACCACGTGGCGGACAGTCCAAAATCACCTGCCTGGCATGCAGGAACCACCTCTCAGACGTAACAGAACCACGTTCCGGACACGCTGGAACCACATCCTGGACAGACTGGAACCACCTGCCGAGCTCACAAGAACCACCTGCTCGACTGGCAGGACAATCGTGCCGGACACGCCAAAAGGAACTGCCGGCTACACCAGAACCACTTAACCGACACTCCAGAATCACCTGCCCGGCATGCCAGAACCACCTCTCAGACGTGCCAGAAGCACGTGCCGGACATGCCGGAACGACCTACGGGACAGCCCGGAACCACCTGCCTGACATGCCGGAACCACCTGCCGAGCACGCCAGAGCCACCTGCTCCCCTTGCCGGAACCACCTGCCAGAGAGGCCAAAATCAACAGCTGGCTGTGCGAGAACCACCTGGGGGACAGTCCGGAATCACCTGCCAGCCATGGCGGAACCACCTCTCAGACGTACCAGAACCACGTGCCGGACAATCTGGAAACACGTACTGGACAGACTGGAACCACCTGCCGGCCACGCCTGAACCACCTGCCGAGCACGACGGAACCACCTGCCGGACACGCCAAAATCACCTGCGGGCTACTCCACAACCACTCGGAGGACTCTCTGGGATGACCTGCCGGGCATGCTGGAACCACCTCTCAGACGCGCCAGAACCATGTGGCAGAGAGTCCGGAATCACCTGTTGGGCATGTGGAACCACCTCTGAGACGTACCAGAACCACCTGCCGGACACGCCAAAATCAGCTGCCGGCTACGCCAGAACCACTTGGCGGACACTCCGGAATCACCTGCCGGGCATGCCAGCACAACCTCTCAGAAGTGCCAGAAGCACGTGCCGGACAGGCCGGAACCATCTCCCGGACAGACTGGAACCACAGGAAACACTCGCCGGAACCACCTGCTTGACTCACCGGTCCCACCTGCAGGACACACCAAAATCACCTGCCCGCTACACCAGAACCACTTGGGGCACAAGCCGGAATCACGTGAAGGGCATGCCGGCACAACCTCACAGACGTGCCAGAACCTCCTGCCGGACACCTCAGAACCACCTGCCAGACACACTGCAACCACCTGCCGGACACGCGGGAACCACCGGCTCGACCCGCCGGAACCACTGCCAGACATGCAAAATCACCTGCCGGCTACACCAGAACCACTTGGCAAACACTCCGGAATCACCTGCCGGGCATGCCGGAACCACGTGCCAATGACACCAGAAGCACCTGCCGAGCATGCCGGAACCACCTGCTCGACTCGCCAGAACCACCTGCCAGTCATGCAAAAATCACCTGCCGGCTTCGCCACAACCAGTTGCTGAACACTTCCCCATCACCTGCCGGGCTTGCTGGAACCACCTGCCGGTCATGTCAAAATCACCTGCCAACTACGCCAGAACCACTTGTCGACACTGCGGAAACACCTGTCGGGCCGGCCAGAACTACATCTCAGACGTGCCAGAACCTTGTGCGTGTGATGCCGGAACCACACCCCGAACAGACGGAGACCACCTGCCAGACCCGCCTGAACCACCTGCCGAGCACGCCGGAGCCACCTGTTCGACTCACCGGAAGCACCTGCCAGACAGGCCAAAATCAACAGCTGGCTATGCGAGAACCATCTGGCGGACAGTCCGGAATCACCTGCCGGGCATGCAGGAACCACCTCTCAGATGTAACGGAACCACGAGCCGGACACGCTGGAACCACGTCCTGGACAGACTGGAACCACCTGCCGAGCACTCCGGAACCACCTGCTCGACTCGCACGACCCACGTGCTGGACACGCAAAAATGAAGTTTCGGCTACACCAGAACCACTTACCCGACACTCCAGAATCACCTGCCTGGCATGCCAGAACCACCTCTCACACGTTCCAGAAGCACGTGCCGGACATGCCGGAACGACCTATCGGACAGAACGGAACCACCTGCCAGACACGCCGGAACCACCTGCTGAACACGCCACAGCCACCTGCTCGACTCGCCGGATCCACCGTCCGGACAGGCCAATATCAACTGCTGGCTATGCCAGAACCACCTGGGGGACAGTCCGGAATCACCTGCCAGCCATGGCGGAACCACCTCTCAGACGTACAAGAACCATGTGCCGGACAAGCTGGAAACACTTACTGGACAGACTGGAACCACCTGCCGGACACGCCAAAATCACCTGCGGGGTACACCAGAACCACTTGGAGAACTCTCCGGGATGACCTGCCGGGCATGCTGGAACCACCTCTCAGACGTACCAGAAGCACATGGCGGACACCCCTGCACCACCTGCCGGACAGACCGCAACCACCTGCCGGACACGCCGGAACCACCGGCTCGACCCGCCGGAACCACCGCCGGACATGCAAAATCACCTGCCGGCTACGCCAGAACCACTTGGCGAACACTCGGGAATCACCTGCTGGGCATGCCGGAACCACCTCTCAGACATGCCAGAACCACGTGCCAATGACCCCGGAAGCACCTGCCGAGCACGCCGGAACCACCTGCTCGACTCGCCAGAACCACCTGCCGGACACGCCCAAATCACCTGCCGGCTACGCCACAACCACTCGGCAGACACTCCGGTATCAGCTGCCGGGCATGCCGGAACCACCTCTCAGAGGTGCCGGAACCACATGCCGGAGAGACTGGAAGCAACTGCTGAACTCGCCGGAAACACCTGCTGGACATGCCGGAACCACCTGCCTGACAGTCCAAAATCATATGCCGGCTATGCCAAAACCACTTGGTGGACACTCCAGAATCACCTGGAGGGCATGCCGGAACCACGTCATGGACAGACTGCATACACCTGCCGGACACGCCAGAACCACCTTCTCGACTCGCCAGAACCACCTGCCGAACATGCCAAAATGACCTGCCGGCTACGCTACAACCAGTTGTTGAACACTTCGGAATCACCTGCCGCGCTTGCCGGAACCACCTGCCGGACACGCCAAAATCACCTGCCGGCTACGCCACAATCAGTTGGTGAACACTTCGGAATCACCTGCCGCGCTTGCCGGAACCACCTGCCGGTCACGCCAAAATCACCTGCCGGCTACGCCAGAACCACTCGGCAGAGACTCCAGAACCACCTCCAGGACAGACCGGAATCACCTGCCGGACTTGCCGGAACCACCTGCTCGACTCGCCAGAACCACCTGCCGGACACGCCAAAATCACCTGCCGGCTACGCCAGAACCACTCGGCAGAGACTCCGGAACCACCTCCAGGACAGACCGGAATCACCTGCCGGACACGCCGGGACCACCTGCTTGACTCGCCAGAACCACCTGCCGGACACGCCAAAATCACCAGCCGGCTACTCCACAACCACTTGTCGGACACTCCAGAATCACCTGCCGGGCATGTTGGAACCACCTCTCAGAGATGCCACAACAACATGCTGAAGACTGCGGAAGCACCTGCTGAGAAGGCCGGAAGTTCCTGATCCACTCCACAGAACCACCTGCTGGACTCGCCAAAATCACCTGCCGGCTACGCCACAACCAGTTGGTGAACACTTCGGAATCAACTGCCGGGCTTGCTGGAAGCACCTGCCGGTCACGCCAATATCACCTGCCAGCTACGCCAGAACCGCTTGGCGGACACTCCGGAAACACCTGTCGGGCCTGCCAGAACCAGATCTCAGACGTGCCAGAACCATGTGCCCGAGATGCCGGAACCACACCCCGAACAGACTGAAACCACCTGCCAGACCCGCCTGAACCACCTGCCGAGCACACTGGAACCACCTGCTCGACTCGCCGGAACCACCTACCTGACACGCAAAAACCACCGGCCGGGTATGCCAGAACCACTTGGTGGTCACTCCGGAATCATCTGCCAGACATGCCAGAAGCAGCTCTCAGACACACCAGAACAACCTGCCGGAGACGCCAGAAGCACCTGCTGAGCATGCCTGAGCCACCTGCTCGACTCGCAAGAAACACCTGCCAGACGTGCCAAAATCACCTGCCTGCTACACCAGAAGCACTTGGCAGACACGCCGGAATCACGTGAAGGGCATGCCGTCACAATCTCTCAGACGTGCCAGAACCTCGTGCCGGACACCCCAGAACACCCTGCCGGACAGACCGGAACCACCTGCCGGACACGCCGGAACCACCGGCGTGACTCGCCGGAACCACCCCCGGACATGCAAAAACACCTGCCGGCTACGCCAGAAACACTTGGCGAACACACCGGAATCACCTGCCGGGCATGTCGGAAGCACCTCTCAGACATGTCAGAACCACGTGCCAAGGACACCGGAAGCACCTGCCGAGCACGCCGGAACCACCTGCTCCACTCGCCAGAACCACCTGCCGCACACGCCAAAATCACCTGCCAGGTATGCCAGAACCACTTTGTGGACACTCCGAAATCATCTGCCGGACATGCCAGAACCAGCTCTCAGACACACCAGAACCACATGCCGGACACCCCGGAAGCACCTGCTGAGCATGCCTGAGCCACCTGCTCGACTCGCAAGAAACACCTGCCGGACACGCCAAAATCACCTGCCGAGTACGCCAGAACCACTTGGCGGACACTCCGGAATCACAGGTCGGGCATGCCGGAACCACCTCTCAGACTTGCCAGAACCATGTTCCGGACACGCCGGTACCACCTGCCGAGTATGCCGGAACCACCTGATCCACTCCCGAGGACCACCTGCTGGACATGCCAAAATCACCTGCTGGCTACGCCAGAACCACTCGGCAGACACTCCGGAATAACCTGCCGGGCATGCCGGAACCACCTCTTAGACATGCCAGAAGGACGTGTCGGACACGCCGGAAACACCTACCGGACAGCCCGGAACCACCTGCCAGACATCCTGGAACCACTTGCCGAGAACGCCGGAGCCGCCTGCTCGATAGCCGGAACCACCTGCCAGACAGGCCAAAATCAACAGCTGGCTATGCTAGAACCACGTGGCGGACAGTCCAAAATCACCTGCCTGGCATGCAGGAACCACGTCTCAGACGTAACAGAACCACGTTCCGGACACGCTGGAACCACATCCTGTACAGACTGGAACCACCGGCCGAGCTCACCGGAACCACCTGCTCGACTGGCAGGACAATCGTGCCGGACACGCCAAAAGGAACTGCCGGCTACACCAGAACCACTTAACCGACACTCCAGAATCACCTGCCTGGCATGCCAGAACCACCTCTCAGACGTGCCAGAAGCACGTGCCGGACATGCCGGAACGACCTACGGGATAGACCGGAACCACCTGCCTGACATGCCGGAACCACCTGCCGAGCACGCCAGAGCCACCTGCTCCCCTTGCCGGAACCACCTGCCAGACAGGCCAAAATCAACAGCTGGCTGTGCGAGAACCACCTGGGGGACAGTCCGGAATCACCTGCCAGCCATGGCGGAACCACCTCTCAGACGTACCAGAACCACGTGCCGGACAATCTGGAAACACGTACTGGACAGACTGGAACCACCTGCCGGCCACGCCTGAACCACCTGCCGAGCACGACGGAACCACCTGCCGGACACGCCAAAATCACCTGCGGGCTACTCCACAACCACTCGGAGGACTCTCTGGGATGACCTGCCGGGCATGCTGGAACCACCTCTCAGACGCGCCAGAACCATGTGGCAGAGAGTCCGGAATCACCTGTTGGGCATGTGGAACCACCTCTGAGACGTACCAGAACCACCTGCCAGACACGCCAAAATCACCTGCCGGCTACGCCAGAACCACTTGGCGGACACTCCGGAATCACCTGCCGGGCATGCCAGCACAACCTCTCAGAAGTGCCAGAAGCACGTGCCGGACAGGCCGGAACCATCTCCCGGACAGACTGGAACCACAGGAAACACTCGCCGGAACCACCTGCTTGACTCACCGGTCCCACCTGCAGGACACACCAAAATCACCTGCCCGCTACACCAGAACCACTTGGGGCACAAGCCGGAATCACGTGAAGGGCATGCCGGCACAACCTCACAGACGTGCCAGAACCTCCTGCCGGACACCTCAGAACCACCTGCCAGACACACTGCAACCACCTGCCGGACACGCGGGAACCACCGGCTCGACCCGCCGGAACCACTGCCACACATGCAAAATCACCTGCCGGCTTCGCCACAACCAGTTGGTGAACACTTCCGCATCACCTGCCGGGCTTGCTGGAACCACCTGCCGGTCATGTCAAAATCACCTGCCAACTACGCCAGAACCACTTGTCGACACTGCGGAAACACCTGTCGGGCCGGCCAGAACTACATCTCAGACGTGCCAGAACCTTGTGCGTGTGATGCCGGAACCACACCCCGAACAGACGGAGACCACCTGCCAGACCCGCCTGAACCACCTGCCGAGCACGCCGGAGCCACCTGTTCGACTCACCGGAAGCACCTGCCAGGCAGGCCACAATCAACAGCTGGCTATGCGAGAACCATCTGGCGGACAGTCCGGAATCACCTGCCGGGCATGCAGGAACCACCTCTCAGATGTAATGGGACCACGAGCCGGACACGCTGGAACCACGTCCTGGACAGACTGGAACCACCTGCCGAGCACTCCGGAACCACCTGCTCGAATCGCACGACCCACGTGCTGGACACGCCAAAATGAACTTTCGGCTACACCAGAACCACTTACCCGACACTCCAGAATCACCTGCCTGGCATGCCAGAACCACCTCTCACACGTTCCAGAAGCACATGCCGGACATGCCGGAACGACCTATCGGACAGAACGGAACCACCTGCAAGACACGCCGGAACCACCTGCTGAACACGCCACAGCCACCTGCTCGACTCGCCGGATCCACCGTCCGGACAGGCCAATATCAACTGCTGGCTATGCCAGAACCACCTGGGGGACAGTCCGGAATCACCTGCCAGCCATGGCGGAACCACCTCTCAGACGTACAAGAACCACGTGCCGGACAAGCTGGAAACACTTACTGGACAGACTGGAACCACCTGCCGGCCACGCCTGAACCACCTGCCGAGCACGATGGAACCACCTGCCGGACACGCCAAAATCACCTGCGGGGTACACCAGAACCACTTGGAGAACTCTCCGGGATGACCTGCCGGGCATGCTGGAACCACCTCTCAGACGTACCAGAAGCACGTGGCGGACACCCCAGCACCACCTGCCGGACAGACCGCAACCACCTGCCGGACACGCCGGAACCACCGGCTCGACCCTCCGGAACCACCGCCGGACATGCGAAATCACCTGCCGGCTACGCCAGAACCACTTGGTGAACACTGCGGAATCACCTGCCGGGCATGCCGGAACCACCTCTCAGACATGCCAGAACCACGTGCCAATGACCCCGGAAGCACCTGCCGAGCACGCCGGAACCACCTGCTCGACTCGCCAGAACCACCTGCCGGACACGCCCAAATCACCTGCCGGCTACGCCACAACCACTCGGCAGACACTCCGGTATCAGCTGCCGGGCATGCCGGAACCACCTCTCAGAGGTGCCGGAACCACATGCCGGAGAGACTGGAAGCAACTGCTGAACTCGCCGGAAACACCTGCTGGACATGCCGGAACCACCTGCCTGACAGTCCAAAATCATATGCCGGCTATGCCAAAACCACTTGGTGGACACTCCAGAATCACCTGGAGGGCATGCCGGAACCACGTCATGGACAGACTGCAAACACCTGCCGGACACGCCAGAACCACCTTCTCGACTCGCCAGAACCACCTGCCGAACATGCCAAAATGACCTGCCGGCTACGCTACAACCAGTTGGTGAACACTTCGGAATCACCTGCCGCGCTTGCCGGAACCACCTGCCGGACACGCCAAAATCACCTGCCGGCTACGCCACAACCAGTTGGTGAACACTTCGGAATCACCTGCCGCGCTTGCCGGAACCACCTGCCGGACACGCCAAAATCACCTGCCGGCTACGCCACAACCACTCGGCAGACACTCCGGTATCAGCTGCCGGGCATGCCGGAACCACCTCTCAGACATGCCAGAACCACGTGCCAATGACACCAGAAGCACCTGCCGAGCATGCCGGAACCACCTGCTCGACTCGCCAGAACCACCTGCCAGTCATGCAAAAATCACCTGCCGGCTTCGCCACAACCAGTTGGTGAACACTTCCCCATCACCTGCCGGGCTTGCTGGAACCACCTGCCGGTCATGTCAAAATCACCTGCCAACTACGCCAGAACCACTTGTCGACACTGCGGAAACACCTGTCGGGCCGGCCAGAACTACATCTCAGACGTGCCAGAACCTTGTGCGTGTGATGCCGGAACCGCACCCCGAACAGACGGAGACCACCTGCCAGACCCGCCTGAACCACCTGCCGAGCACGCCGGAGCCACCTGTTCGACTCACCGGAAGCACCTGCCAGACAGGCCACAATCAACAGCTGGCTATGCGAGAACCATCTGGCGGACAGTCCGGAATCACCTGCCGGGCATGCAGGAACCACCTCTCAGATGTAACGGAACCACGAGCCGGACACGCTGGAACCACGTCCTGGACAGACTGGAACCACCTGCCGAGAACTCCGGAACCACCTGCTCGAATCGCACGACCCACGTGCTGGACACGCCAAAATGAACTTTCGGCTACACCAGAACCACTTACCCGACACTCCAGAATCACCTGCCTGGCATGCCAGAACCACCTCTCACACGTTCCAGAAGCACGTGCCGGACATGCCGGAACCACCTCTCAGAGGTGCCGGAACCACATGCCGGAGAGACTGGAAGCAACTGCCGAACTCGCCGGTAACACCTGCTGGACATGCCGGAACCACCTGCCTGACAGTCCAAAATCATATGCCGGCTATGCCAAAACCACTTGGTGGACACTCCAGAATCACCTGGAGGGCATGCCGGAACCACGTCATGGACAGACTTCAAACACCTGCCGGACACGCCAGAACCACCTTCTCGACTCGCCAGAACCACCTGCCGAACATGCCAAAATGACCTGCAGGCTACGCCACAACCAGTTGGTGAACACTTCGGAATCACCTGCCGCGCTTGCCGGAACCACCTGCCGGACACGCCAAAATCACCTGCCGGCTACGCCACAACCAGTTGGTGAACACTTCGGAATCACCTGCCGCGCTTGCCGGAACCACCTGCCGGTCACGCCAAAATCACCTGCCGGCTACGCCAGAACCACTCGGCAGAGACTCCAGAACCACCTCCAGGACAGACCGGAATCACCTGCCGGACATGCCGGAACCACCTGCTCGACTCGCCAGAACCACCTGCCGGACACGCCAAAATCACCTGCCGGCTACGCCAGAACCACTCGGCAGAGACTCCGGAACCACCTCCAGGACAGACCGGAATCACCTGCCGGACACGCCGGGACCACCTGCTTGACTCGCCAGAACCACCTGCCGGACACGCCAAAATCACCAGCCGGCTACTCCACAACCACTTGTCGGACACTCCAGAATCACCTGCCGGGCATGTTGGAACCACCTCTCAGAGGTGCCACAACAACATGCTGAAGACTGCGGAAGCACCTGCTGAGAAGGCCGGAAGTTCCTGATCCACTCCACAGAACCACCTGCTGGACTCGCCAAAATCACCTGCCGGCTACGCCACAACCAGTTGGTGAACACTTCAGAATCAACTGCCGGGCTTGCTGGAAGCACCTGCCGGTCACGCCAATATCACCTGCCAGCTACGCCAGAACCACTTGGCGGACACTCCGGAAACACCTGTCGGGCCTGCCAGAACCAGATCTCAGACGTGCCAGAACCATGTGCCCGAGATGCCGGAACCACACCCCGAACAGACTGAAACCACCTGCCAGACCCGCCTGAACCACCTGCCGAGCACACTGGAACCACCTGCTCGACTCGCCGGAACCACCTACCTGACACGCAAAAACCACCGGCCGGGTATGCCAGAACCACTTGGTGGTCACTCCGGAATCATCTGCCAGACATGCCAGAAGCAGCTCTCAGACACACCAGAACAACCTGCCGGAGACGCCAGAAGCACCTGCTGAGCATGCCTGAGCCACGTGCTCGACTCGCAAGAATCACCTGCCGGACACGCCAAAATCACCTGCCGAGTACGCCAGAACCACTTGGCGGACACTCCGGAATCACAGGTCGGGCATGCCGGAACCACCTCTCACACTTGCCAGAACCATGTTCCGGACACGCCGGTACCACCTGCCGAGTATTCCGGAACCACATGATCCACTCCCGAGGACCTCATGCTGGACATGCCAAAATCACCTGCTGGCTACGCCAGAAACACTCGGCAGACACTCCGGAATAACCTGCCGGGCATGCCGGAACCACCTCTTAGACATGCCAGAAGGACGTGTCGGACACGCCGGAAACACCTACCGGACAGACCGGAACCAACTGCCGGACATCCTGGAACCACTTGCCGAGCACGCCGGAGCTGCCTGCTCGATAGGCCGGAACCACCTGCCAGACAGGCCAAAATCAACAGCTGGCTATGCTAGAACCACCTGGCGGACAGTCCAAAATCACCTGCCTGGCATGCAGGAACCACCTCTCAGACGTAACAGAACCACGTTCCGGACACGCTGGAACCACATCCTGGACAGACTGGAACCACCTGCCGAGCTCACCGGAACCACCTGCTCGACTGGCAGGACAATCGTGCCGGACACGCCAAAAGGAACTGCCGGCTACACCAGAACCACTTAACCGACACTCCAGAATCACCTGCCTGGCATGCCAGAACCACCTCTCAGACGTGCCAAAAGCACGTGCCGGACATGCCGGAACGACCTACGGGACAGACCGGAACCACCTGCCTGACATGCCGGAACCACCTGCCGAGCACGCCAGAGCCACCTGCTCCCCTTGCCGGAACCACCTGCCAGACAGGCCAAAATCAACAGCTGGCTGTGCGAGAACCACCTGGGGGACAGTCCGGAATCACCTGCCAGCCATGGCGGAACCACCTCTCAGACGTACCAGAACCACGTGCCGGACAATCTGGAAACACGTACTGGACAGACTGGAACCACCTGCCGGCCACGCCTGAACCACCTGCCGAGCACGACGGAACCACCTGCCGGACACGCCAAAATCACCTGCGGGCTACTCCACAACCACTCGGAGGACTCTCTGGGATGACCTGCCGGGCATGCTGGAACCACCTCTCAGAAGCGCCAGAACCATGTGGCAGAGACTCCGTAATCACCTGTTGGGCATGTGGAACCACCTCTGAGACGTACCAGAACCACCTGCCGGACACGCCAAAATCAGCTGCCGGCTACGCCAGAACCACTTGGCGGACACTGCGGAATCACCTGCCGGGCATGCCAGCACAACCTCTCAGAAGTGCCAGAAGCACGTGCCGGACAGGCCGGAACCATCTCCCGGACAGACTGGAACCACAGGAAACACTCGCCGGAACCACCTGCTTGACTCACCGGTCCCACCTGCAGGACACACCAAAATCACCTGCCTGCTACACCAGAACCACTTGGGGCACAAGCCGGAATCACGTGAAGGGCATGCCGGCACAACCTCACAGACGTGCCAGAACCTCCTGCCGGACACCTCAGAACCACCTGCCAGACACACTGCAACCACCTGCCGGACACGCGGGAACCACCGGCTCGACCCGCCGGAACCACTGCCACACATGCAAAATCACCTGCCGGCTTCGCCACAACCAGTTGGTGAACACTTCCGCATCACCTGCCGGGCTTGCTGGAACCACCTGCCGGTCATGTCAAAATCACCTGCCAACTACGCCAGAACCACTTGACGACACTGCGGAAACACCTGTCGGGCCGGCCAGAACTACATCTCAGACGTGCCAGAACCTTGTGCGTGTGATGCCGGAACCGCACCCCGAACAGACGGAGACCACCTGCCAGACCCGCCTGAACCACCTGCCGAGCACGCCGGAGCCACCTGTTCGACTCACCGGAAGCACCTGCCAGGCAGGCCACAATCAACAGCTGGCTATGCGAGAACCATCTGGCGGACAGTCCGGAATCACCTGCCGGGCATGCAGGAACCACCTCTCAGATGTAATGGGACCACGAGCCGGACACGCTGGAACCACGTCCTGGACAGACTGGAACCACCTGCCGAGCACTCCGGAACCACCTGCTCGAATCGCACGACCCACGTGCTGGACACGCCAAAATGAACTTTCGGCTACACCAGAACCACTTACCCGACACTCCAGAATCACCTGCCTGGCATGCCAGAACCACCTCTCACACGTTCCAGAAGCACATGCCGGACATGCCGGAACGACCTATCGGACAGAACGGAACCACCTGCAAGACACGCCGGAACCACCTGCTGAACACGCCACAGCCACCTGCTCGACTCGCCGGATCCACCGTCCGGACAGGCCAATATCAACTGCTGGCTATGCCAGAACCACCTGGGGGACAGTCCGGAATCACCTGCCAGCCATGGCGGAACCACCTCTCAGACGTACAAGAACCACGTGCCGGACAAGCTGGAAACACTTACTGGACAGACTGGAACCACCTGCCGGCCACGCCTGAACCACCTGCCGAGCACGATGGAACCACCTGCCGGACACGCCAAAATCACCTGCGGGGTACACCAGAACCACTTGGAGAACTCTCCGGGATGACCTGCCGGGCATGCTGGAACCACCTCTCAGACGTACCAGAAGCACGTGGCGGACACCCCAGCACCACCTGCCGGACAGACCGCAACCACCTGCCGGACACGCCGGAACCACCGGCTCGACCCTCCGGAACCACCGCCGGACATGCAAAATCACCTGCCGGCTACGCCAGAACCACTTGGCGAACACTGCGGAATCACCTGCCGGGCATGCCGGAACCACCTCTCAGACATGCCAGAACCACGTGCCAATGACCCCGGAAGCACCTGCCGAGCACGCCGGAACCACCTGCTCGACTCGCCAGAACCACCTGCCGGACACGCCCAAATCACCTGCCGGCTACGCCACAACCACTCGGCAGACACTCCGGTATCAGCTGCCGGGCATGCCGGAACCACCTCTCAGAGGTGCCGGAACCACATGCCGGAGAGACTGGAAGCAACTGCTGAACTCGCCGGAAACACCTGCTGGACATGCCGGAACCACCTGCCTGACAGTCCAAAATCATATGCCGGCTATGCCAAAACCACTTGGTGGACACTCCAGAATCACCTGGAGGGCATGCCGGAACCACGTCATGGACAGACTGCAAACACCTGCCGGACACGCCAGAACCACCTTCTCGACTCGCCAGAACCACCTGCCGAACATGCCAAAATGACCTGCCGGCTACGCTACAACCAGTTGGTGAACACTTCGGAATCACCTGCCGCGCTTGCCGGAACCACCTGCCGGACACGCCAAAATCACCTGCCGGCTACGCCACAACCAGTTGGTGAACACTTCGGAATCACCTGCCGCGCTTGCCGGAACCACCTGCCGGACACGCCAAAATCACCTGCCGGCTACGCCACAACCACTCGGCAGACACTCCGGTATCAGCTGCCGGGCATGCCGGAACCACCTCTCAGACATGCCAGAACCACGTGCCAATGACACCAGAAGCACCTGCCGAGCATGCCGGAACCACCTGCTCGACTCGCCAGAACCACCTGCCAGTCATGCAAAAATCACCTGCCGGCTTCGCCACAACCAGTTGGTGAACACTTCCCCATCACCTGCCGGGCTTGCTGGAACCACCTGCCGGTCATGTCAAAATCACCTGCCAGCTACGCCAGAACCACTTGTCGACACTGCGGAAACACCTGTCGGGCCGGCCAGAACTACATCTCAGACGTGCCAGAACCTTGTGCGTGTGATGCCGGAACCACACCCCGAACAGACGGAGACCACCTGCCAGACCCGCCTGAACCACCTGCCGAGCACGCCGGAGCCACCTGTTCGACTCACCGGAAGCACCTGCCAGACAGGCCACAATCAACAGCTGGCTATGCGAGAACCATCTGGCGGACAGTCCGGAATCACCTGCCGGGCATGCAGGAACCACCTCTCAGATGTAACGGAACCACGAGCCGGACACGCTGGAACCACGTCCTGGACAGACTGGAACCACCTGCCGAGAACTCCGGAACCACCTGCTCGAATCGCACGACCCACGTGCTGGACACGCCAAAATGAACTTTCGGCTACACCAGAACCACTTACCCGACACTCCAGAATCACCTGCCTGGCATGCCAGAACCACCTCTCACACGTTCCAGAAGCACGTGCCGGACATGCCGGAACCACCTCTCAGAGGTGCCGGAACCACATGCCGGAGAGACTGGAAGCAACTGCCGAACTCGCCGGAAACACCTGCTGGACATGCCGGAACCACCTGCCTGACAGTCCAAAATCATATGCCGGCTATGCCAAAACCACTTGGTGGAGACTCCAGAATCACCTGGAGGGCATGCCGGAACCATGTCATGGACAGACTGCAAACACCTGCCGGACACGCCAGAACCACCTTCTCGACTCGCCAGAACCACCTGCCGAACATGCCAAAATGACCTGCAGGCTACGCCACAACCAGTTGGTGAACACTTCGGAATCACCTGCCGCGCTTGCCGGAACCACCTGCCGGACACGCCAAAATCACCTGCCGGCTACGCCACAACCAGTTGGTGAACACTTCGGAATCACCTGCCGCGCTTGCTGGAACCACCTGCCGGTCACGCCAAAATCACCTGCCGGCTACGCCAGAACCACTCGGCAGAGACTCCAGAACCACCTCCAGGACAGACCGGAATCACCTGCCGGACATGCCGGAACCACCTGCTCGACTCGCCAGAACCACCTGCCGGACACGCCAAAATCACCTGCCGGCTACGCCAGAACCACTCGGCAGAGACTCCGGAACCACCTCCAGGACAGACCGGAATCACCTGCCGGACACGCCGGGACCACCTGCTTGACTCGCCAGAACCACCTGCCGGACACGCCAAAATCACCAGCCGGCTACTCCACAACCACTTGTCGGACACTCCAGAATCACCTGCCGGGCATGTTGGAACCACCTCTCAGAGGTGCCACAACAACATGCTGAAGACTGCGGAAGCACCTGCTGAGAAGGCCGGAAGTTCCTGATCCACTCCACAGAACCACCTGCTGGAGTCGCCAAAATCACCTGCCGGCTACGCCACAACCAGTTGGTGAACACTTCGGAATCAACTGCCGGGCTTGCTGGAAGCACCTGCCGGTCACGCCAATATCACCTGCCAGCTACGCCAGAACCACTTGGCGGACACTCCGGAAACACCTGTCGGGCCTGCCAGAACCACATCTCAGACGTGCCAGAACCATGTGCCCGAGATGCCGGAACCACACCCCGAACAGACTGAAACCACCTGCCAGACCCGCCTGAACCACCTGCCGAGCACACTGGAACCACCTGCTCGACTCGCCGGAACCACCTACCTGACACGCAAAAACCACCGGCCGGGTATGCCAGAAGCACTTGGTGGTCACTCCGGAATCATCTGCCAGACATGCCAGAAGCAGCTCTCAGACACACCAGAACAACCTGCCGGAGACGCCAGAAGCACCTGCTGAGCATGCCTGAGCCACGTGCTCGACTCGCAAGAATCACCTGCCGGACACGCCAAAATCACCTGCCGAGTACGCCAGAACCACTTGGCGGACACTCCGGAATCACAGGTCGGGCATGCCGGAACCACCTCTCACACTTGCCAGAACCATGTTCCGGACACGCCGGTACCACCTGCCGAGTATTCCGGAACCACCTGATCCACTCCCGAGGACCTCCTGCTGGACATGCCAAAATCACCTGCTGGCTACGCCAGAAACACTCGGCAGACACTCCGGAATAACCTGCCGGGCATGCCGGAACCACCTCTTAGACATGCCAGAAGGACGTGTCAGACACGCCGGAAACACCTACCGGACAGACCGGAACCAACTGCCGGACATCCCGGAACCACTTGCCGAGCACGCCGGAGCTGCCTGCTCGATAGGCCGGAACCACCTGCCAGACAGGCCAAAATCAACAGCTGGCTATGCTAGAACCACCTGGCGGACAGTCCAAAATCACCTGCCTGGCATGCAGGAACCACCTCTCAGACGTAACAGAACCACGTTCCGGACACGCTGGAACCACATCCTGGACAGACTGGAACCACCTGCCGAGCTCACCGGAACCACCTGCTCGACTGGCAGGACAATCGTGCCAGACACGCCAAAAGGAACTGCCGGCTACACCAGAACCACTTAACCGACACTCCAGAATCACCTGCCTGGCATGCCAGAACCACCTCTCAGACGTGCCAGAAGCACGTGCCGGACATGCCGGAACGACCTACGGGACAGACCGGAACCACCTGCCTGACATGCCGGAACCACCTGCCGAGCACGCCAGAGCCACCTGCTCCCCTTGCCGGAACCACCTGCCAGACAGGCCAAAATCAACAGCTGGCTGTGCGAGAACCACCTGGGGGACAGTCCGGAATCACCTGCCAGCCATGGCGGAACCACCTCTCAGACGTACCAGAACCACGTGCCGGACAATCTGGAAACACGTACTGGACAGACTGGAACCACCTGCCGGCCACGCCTGAACCACCTGCCGAGCACGACGGAACCACCTGCCGGACACGCCAAAATCACCTGCGGGCTACTCCACAACCACTCGGAGGACTCTCTGGGATGACCTGCCGGGCATGCTGGAACCACCTCTCAGAAGCGCCAGAACCATGTGGCAGAGACTCCGTAATCACCTGTTGGGCATGTGGAACCACCTCTGAGACGTACCAGAACCACCTGCCGGACACGCCAAAATCACCTGCCGGCTACGCCAGAACCACTTGGCGGACACTCCGGAATCACCTGCCGGGCATGCCAGCACAACCTCTCAGAAGTGCCAGAAGCACGTGCCGGACAGGCCGGAACCATCTCCCGGACAGACTGGAACCACAGGAAACACTCGCCGGAACCACCTGCTTGACTCACCGGTCCCACCTGCAGGACACACCAAAATCACCTGCCTGCTACACCAGAACCACTTGGGGCACAAGCCGGAATCACGTGAAGGGCATGCCGGCACAACCTCACAGACGTGCCAGAACCTCCTGCCGGACACCTCAGAACCACCTGCCAGACACACTGCAACCACCTGCCGGACACGCGGGAACCACCGGCTCGACCCGCCGGAACCACTGCCACACATGCAAAATCACCTGCCGGCTTCGCCACAACCAGTTGGTGAACACTTCCGCATCACCTGCCGGGCTTGCTGGAACCACCTGCCGGTCATGTCAAAATCACCTGCCAACTACGCCAGAACCACTTGTCGACACTGCGGAAACACCTGTCGGGCCGGCCAGAACTACATCTCAGACGTGCCAGAACCTTGTGCGTGTGATGCCGGAACCACACCCCGAACAGACGGAGACCACCTGCCAGACCCGCCTGAACCACCTGCCGAGCACGCCGGAGCCACCTGTTCGACTCACCGGAAGCACCTGCCAGGCAGGCCACAATCAACAGCTGGCTATGCGAGAACCATCTGGCGGACAGTCCGGAATCACCTGCCGGGCATGCAGGAACCACCTCTCAGATGTAATGGGACCACGAGCCGGACACGCTGGAACCACGTCCTGGACAGACTGGAACCACCTGCCGAGCACTCCGGAACCACCTGCTCGAATCGCACGACCCACGTGCTGGACACGCCAAAATGAACTTTCGGCTACACCAGAACCACTTACCCGACACTCCAGAATCACCTGCCTGGCATGCCAGAACCACCTCTCACACGTTCCAGAAGCACATGCCGGACATGCCGGAACGACCTATCGGACAGAACGGAACCACCTGCAAGACACGCCGGAACCACCTGCTGAACACGCCACAGCCACCTGCTCGACTCGCCGGATCCACCGTCCGGACAGGCCAATATCAACTGCTGGCTATGCCAGAACCACCTGGGGGACAGTCCGGAATCACCTGCCAGCCATGGCGGAACCACCTCTCAGACGTACAAGAACCACGTGCCGGACAAGCTGGAAACACTTACTGGACAGACTGGAACCACCTGCCGGCCACGCCTGAACCACCTGCCGAGCACGATGGAACCACCTGCCGGACACGCCAAAATCACCTGCGGGGTACACCAGAACCACTTGGAGAACTCTCCGGGATGACCTGCCGGGCATGCTGGAACCACCTCTCAGACGTACCAGAAGCACGTGGCGGACACCCCAGCACCACCTGCCGGACAGACCGCAACCACCTGCCGGACACGCCGGAACCACCGGCTCGACCCTCCGGAACCACCGCCGGACATGCAAAATCACCTGCCGGCTACGCCAGAACCACTTGGCGAACACTGCGGAATCACCTGCCGGGCATGCCGGAACCACCTCTCAGACATGCCAGAACCACGTGCCAATGACCCCGGAAGCACCTGCCGAGCACGCCGGAACCACCTGCTCGACTCGCCAGAACCACCTGCCGGACACGCCCAAATCACCTGCCGGCTACGCCACAACCACTCGGCAGACACTCCGGTATCAGCTGCCGGGCATGCCGGAACCAACTCTCAGAGGTGCCGGAACCACATGCCGGAGAGACTGGAAGCAACTGCTGAACTCGCCGGAAACACCTGCTGGACATGCCGGAACCACCTGCCTGACAGTCCAAAATCATATGCCGGCTATGCCAAAACCACTTGGTGGACACTCCAGAATCACCTGGAGGGCATGCCGGAACCACGTCATGGACAGACTGCAAACACCTGCCGGACACGCCAGAACCACCTTCTCGACTCGCCAGAACCACCTGCCGAACATGCCAAAATGACCTGCCGGCTACGCTACAACCAGTTGGTGAACACTTCGGAATCACCTGCCGCGCTTGCCGGAACCACCTGCCGGACACGCCAAAATCACCTGCCGGCTACGCCACAACCAGTTGGTGAACACTTCGGAATCACCTGCCGCGCTTGCCGGAACCACCTGCCGGACACGCCAAAATCACCTGCCGGCTACGCCACAACCACTCGGCAGACACTCCGGTATCAGCTGCCGGGCATGCCGGAACCACCTCTCAGACATGCCAGAACCACGTGCCAATGACACCAGAAGCACCTGCCGAGCATGCCGGAACCACCTGCTCGACTCGCCAGAACCACCTGCCAGTCATGCAAAAATCACCTGCCGGCTTCGCCACAACCAGTTGGTGAACACTTCCCCATCACCTGCCGGGCTTGCTGGAACCACCTGCCGGTCATGTCAAAATCACCTGCCAACTACGCCAGAACCACTTGTCGACACTGCGGAAACACCTGTCGGGCCGGCCAGAACTACATCTCAGACGTGCCAGAACCTTGTGCGTGTGATGCCGGAACCACACCCCGAACAGACGGAGACCACCTGCCAGACCCGCCTGAACCACCTGCCGAGCACGCCGGAACCACCTGCTCGACTCGCCGGAACCACCTGCCGCACACGCCAAAATCACCTGCCAGGTATGCCAGAACCACTTTGTGGACACTCCGAAATCATCTGCCGGACATGCCAGAAACAGCTCTCAGACACACCAGAACCACATGCCGGACACGCCGGAAGCACCTGCTGAGCATGCCTGAGCCACCTGCTCGACTCGCAAGAAACACCTGCCGGACACGCCAAAATCACCTGCCGAGTATTCCAGAACCACTTGGCGGACACTCCGGAATCACAGGTCGGGCATGCCGGAACCACCTCTCAGACTTGCCAGAACCATGTTCTGGACACGCCGGTACCACCTGCCGAGTATGCCGGAACCACCTGATCCACTCCCGAGGACCACCTGCTGGACACGCCAAAATCACCTGCTGGCTATGCCAGAACCACTCGGCAGACACTCCGGAATAACGTGCCGGGCATGCCGGAACCACCTCTTAGACATGCCAGAAGGACGTGTCGGACACGCTGGAAACACCTACCGGACAGACCGGAACCACCTGCCAGACATCCCGGAACCACCTGCCAAGCACACCGGAGCCGCCTGCTCGATAGGCCGGAACCACCTGCCAGACAGGCCAAAATCAACAGCTGGCTATGCTACAAACACCTGGCGGACAGTCCAAAATAACCTGCCTGGCGTGCAGGAACCACCTCTCAGACGTAACAGAACCACGTTCCGGACACGCTGGAACCACATCCTGGACAGACTGGAACCACCTGCCGAGCTCGCCGGAACCACCTGCTCGACTCGCAAGAAACACCTGCCAGACACGCCAAAATCACCTGCCTGCTACACGAGAAGCTCTTGGCAGACAAGCCGGAATCACGTGAAGGGCATGCCGTCACAATCTCTCAGACGTGCCAGAACCTCGTGCCGGACACCACAGAACACCCTGCCGGACAGACTTGAACCACCTGCCTGACACGCCGGAACCACCTGCTCGACTGGCAGGACAATCGTGCCGGACACGCCAAAAGGAACTGCCGGCTACACCAGAACCACTTAACCGACACTCCAGAATCACCTGCCTGGCATGCCAGAACCACCTCTCAGACGTGCCAGAAGCACGTTCCGGACATGCCGGAACGACCTACGGGACAGACCGGAACCACCTGCCTGACATGCCGGAACCACCTGCCGAGCACACCAGAGCCACCTGCTCCCCTTGCCGGAACCACCTGCCAGACAGGCCAAAATCAACAGCTGGCTGTGCGAGAACCACCTGGGGGACAGTCCGGAATCACCTGCCAGCCATGGCGGAACCACCTCTCAGACGTACCAGAACCACGTGCCGGACAATCTGGAAACACGTACTGGACAGACTGGAACCACCTGCCGGCCACGCCTGAACCACCTGCCGAGCACGACGGAACCACCTTCCGGACACGCCAAAATCACCTGCGGGCTACTCCACAACCACTTGGAGGACTCTCCGGGATGACCTGCCGGGCATGCTGGAACCACCTCTCAGACGTGCCAGAACCAAGTGGCGGACAGTCCGGAATCACCTGTTGGGCATGCGCAACCACCTCTGAGACGTACCAGAACCACATGCCGTTCAGGCTGGAACCACCTACCGGACAGACCGGAATCACCTTTCGGGCATGCCGGAACCACCTGTCAGATGTGCCAGAAACACGTGCCAGAGACGCCGGAAGCACCTGCCAAGCACGTTGGAACCACCTGCTCAACTCGCCTGAACCACCTGCCGGACATGCCAAAATCACCTGCCGACTATGCCAGAACCACTTGGCGAACACTCCAGAATCACTTGCCGGGCATGCAGGTACCACCTCTCAGACATGCCAGAACCCCGTGCCAATGACCCCGGAAGCACCAGCCGAGCACGCCGGAACCACCTGCTCGACTCGCCAAAACCACCTGCCGGACACGCAAAAATCACCTGCCGGCTACGCCACAACCAGTTGGTGAACACTTTGGAATCACCTGCCAGGCTTGCTGGGACCACCTGCCAGTCATGCCAAAATCACCTGCCAACTACGCCAGAACCGCTTGGCGGACACTGCGGAAACACCTGTTGGGCCGGCTGGAACCACATCTCAGACGTGCCAGAAACGTGTTCATGAGATGCTGGAACCACACCCCGAACAGACGGATACCACCTGCCAGAACCGCCTGAACCACCTGCTGAGCACGCCGGAACCACCTGCTCGACTCACCGGTACCACCTCACTGACACGCCAAAATCACCTGCTGGGTATGCCAGAACCACTTGGCGGACACTCCAGAATCATCTTCCGGACATGCCGGAACCAGCTCTCAGACACACCAGAACCAAGTGCCGGAGACGCCGGAAGCACCTGCCGAGCATGCCGGAGCCACCTGCTCGACTCGCCAGAAACACCTGCCGGACACGCCAAAATCACCTGCCGGGTACGCCAGAACCACCTGGCGGACACTCCGGAATCACCTGTCGCGCATGACGGAACCACCTCTCAGACGTGCCGGAAGCACGTGCCAGACACGCCGGAAACACCTACCGGACAGACCGGAACCACCTGCCAAGAACGCCGGAGCCACCTGTTCGACTCGCTGGAACCACCTGCCGGACAGGCCAATATCAACTGCTGGCTATGCCAGAACCACCTGGGGGACGGTCCGGAATCACCTGCCAGCCATGGCGGAACCACCTCTCAGACGTACCAGAACCACCTGCCGGAGAAGCTGGAAACACGTCCTGGACAGACTGGAACCACGTGACGGCCATGCCTGAACCACCTGCCGAGCACGGCGGAACCACCTGCCGGACACGCCAAAATCACCTGCGGGCTACGCCAGAACCACTTGGACGACTCTCCGAAATGACCTGCCGGGCATGTTGGAACCACCTCTCAGACGTGCCAGAAGCACGTGGCGGACAGTCCGGAATCACCTGTTGGGCATACGCAACCATCTCTGAGACGTACCAGAACCACGTGCCGTGCACGCCGGAACCACCTACCGGACAGACCGGAATCAACTTTTGGGCATGCCGGAACCACCAGTCAGATGTGCCAGAAACACGTGCCGGAGACGCCGGAAGCACCTGCCGAGCACGTCGCAACCACCTGCTCAACTCGCCTGAACCACCTGCCGGACACGCCAAAATCACCTGCCCGCTACACCAGCACCACTTCGGGGACAAGCCGGAATCACGTGAGGGGCATGCCGGCACAGCCTCTCAGACTGAACCTCGTGCCGGACACCACAGACCCACCTGCCGGACAGACCGGAACCACCTGCCGGACACGCCGGAACCACCGGCTCGACCCGCCGGAACGACCGCTGGACATGCAAAAGCACCTGCCGGCTACGCCGGAAACACTTGGCGAACACTCCGGAATCACCTGCCGGGCATGCCGGAACCACCTCTCAGATATGCCAGAACCACGTGCCAATGACCCCGGAAGCACCTGCCCAGCACGCCGGAACCACCTGCTCGACTCGCCAGAACCAACTGCCGAACACGCAAAAATCACCTGCCGGCTACGCCACAACCAGTTGGGGAACACTTCGGAATCACCTGCCGGGCTTGCTGGAACCACCTGCCGGTCATGCCAAAATCACCTGCCAGCTACGCCAGTACCACTTGGCGGACACTGTGGAAACACCTGTCGGGCCGGCCGGAACCACATCTCAGACGTGCCAGAAGCATGAGCATGAGATGCTGGAACCACACCCCGAACAGACGGAAAACACCTGCCAGACCCGTCTGAACAACCTGCCGAGCACGCCGGAGCCACCTGCTCGACTCGCCGGAACCACCTACCTGACATGCCCACATCACCAGCCGGGTATGCCAGAGCCACTTGGCGGACACTCCAGAATCATCTGCCGCACATGCCGGAACCAGCTCTCAGACACACCAGAACCACGTGCCGCAGACGCCGGAAGCACCTGCCGAGCATGCCGGAGCCACCTGCTTGACTCGCCAGAAACACATGCCGGACACGCCAAAATCAACTGCCGGCTACGCCAGAACCACCTGGCGGACACTCCGAAATCACCTGTCGCGCATGCCGGAACCACCTCTCAGACGTGCCGGAAGCACGTGCCGGACATGCCGGAATCACCTACCGGACAGACCGGAACCACCTGCCGAGCACGCCGGAGCCACCTGTTCGACTCGCTGGAACCACCTGCCGGACAGGCCAATATCAACTGCTGGCTATGCCAGAACCACCTGGGGGACGGTCCGGAATCACCTGCCAGCCATGGCGGAACCACCTCTCAGACGTACCAGAACCACCTGCCGGAGAAGCTGGAAACACGTCCTGGACAGTCTGGAACCACCTGCCGGCCAAGCCTGAACCATCTGCCAAGCACAACGGAACAACCTGCCAGACACGCCAAAATCACCTGCGTGTTATGCCAGAACCACTTGGAGGACTCTCTGGGATGACCTGCCGGGCATGCCGGAACCACCTCTCAGACCTGCCAGAACCATGTGGCGGACAGTCCGGCATCACCTGTTGGGCATGCGCAACCACCTTGAGACGTACCAGAACCACATGCCGTGCAGGCTGGAACCACCTACCGGACAGACCGGAATCACCTTTCGGGCATGCCGGAACCACCTGTCAGATGTGCCAGAAACACGTGCCGGAGACGCCGGAAGCACCTGCCAAGCACGTTGGAACCACCTGCTCAACTCGCCTGAACCACCTGCCGGACATGCCGAAATCACCTGCCGACTATGCCAGAACCACTTGGCGAACACTCCGGAATCACCTGCCGGGCATGCAGGAACCACCTCTCAGACATGCCAGAACCCCGTGCCAATGACCCCGGAAGCACCAGCCGAGCACGCCGGAACCACCTGCTCGACTCGCCAGAACCACCTGCCGATCACGCAAAAATCACCTGCCGGCTACGCCACAACCAGTTGGTGAACACTTTGGAATCACCTGCCAGGCTTGCTGGAATCACCTGCCAGTCATGCCAAAATCACCTGCCAACTACGCCAGAACCGCTTGGCGGACACTGCGGAAACACCTGTCGGGCCGGCTGGAACCACATCTCAGACGTGCCAGAAACGCGTTCATGAGATGCTGGAACCACACCCCGAACAGACGGATACCACCTGCCAGAACCGCCTGAACCACCTGCTGAGCACGCCGGAACCACCTGCTCGACTCACAGGTACCACCTCCCTGACACGCCAAAATCACCTGGTGGGTATGCCAGAACCACTTGGCGGACACTCCGGAATCATCTGCCGGACATGCCGGAACCAGCTCTCAGACACACCAGAACCAAGTGCCGGAGACGCCGGAAGCACCTGCCGAGCATGCCGGAGGCACCTGCTCGACTCGCCAGGAACACCTGCCGGACACGCCAAAATCACCTGCCGGGTACGCCAGAACCACCTGGCGGACACTCCGAAATCACCTGTCGCGCATGCCGGAACCACCTCTCAGACGTGCCGGAAGCACGTGCCGGACACGCCGGAATCACCTTCCGGACAGACCGGAACCACCTGCCGAGCACGCCGGTGCCACCTGTTCGACTCGCTGGAACCACCTGCCGGACAGGCCAATATCAACTGCTGGCTATGCCAGAACCACCTGGGGGACGGTCCGGAATCACCTGCCAGCCATGGCGGAACCACCTCTCAGACGTACCAGAACCACCTGCCGGAGAAGCTGGAAACACGTCCTGGACAGTCTGGAACCACCTGCCGGCCAAGCCTGAACCACCTGCCAAGCACAACGGAACAACCTGCCAGACACGCCAATATCACCTGCCGGGTACGCCAGAACCACCTGGCGGACACTCCGGAATCACCTGCCGCGCATGCCGGAACCACCTCTCAGACGTGCCGGAAGCACGTGCCAGACACGCCGGAAAAACCTACCGGACAGACCGGAACCACCTGCCAAGAACGCCGGAGCCACCTGTTCGACTCGCTGGAACCACCTGCCGGACAGGCCAATATCAACTGCTGGCTATGCCAGAACCACCTGGGGGACAGTCCGGGATCACCTGCCAGCCATGGCGGAACCACCTCTCAGACGTACCAGAACCACCTGCCGGAGAAGCTGGAAACACGTCCTGGACAGCCTGGAACCACGTGACGGCCATGCCTGAACCACCTGCCGAGCACGGCGGAACCACCTGCAGGACACGCCAAAATCACCTGCGGGCTACGCCAGAACCACTTGGACGACTCTCCGAAATGACCTGCCAGGCATGTTGGAACCGCCTCTCAGACGTGTCAGAAGCACGTGGCGGACAGTCCGGAATCACCTGTTGGGCATACGCAACCACCTCTGAGACGTACCAGAACCACGTGCCGTGCACGCCGGAACCACCTACCGGACAGACCGGAATCAACTTTTGGGCATGCCGGAACCACCAGTCAGATGTGCCAGAAACACGTGCCGGAGACGCCGGAAGCACCTGCCGAGCACGTCGCAACCACCTGCTCAACTCGCCTGAACCACCTGCCGGACACGCCAAAATCACCTGCCCGCTACACCAGCACCACTTCGGGGACAAGCCGGAATCACGTGAGGGGCATGCCGGCACAGCCTCTCAGACTGAACCTCGTGCCGGACGCCACAGAACCACCTGCCAGACAGACCGGAACCACCTGCCGGACACGCCGGAACCACTGGCTCGACCCGCCGGAACGACCGCTGGACATGCAAAATCACCCGCCGGCTACGCCGGAAACACTTGGCGAACACTCCGGAATCACCTGCCAAGCATGCCGGAACCACCTCTCAGATATGCCAGAACCACGTGCCAATGACCCCGGAAGCACCTGCCGAGCACGCCGGAACCACCTGCTCGACTCGCCAGAACCACCTGCCGGACACGCCCAAATCACCTGCCGGCTACGCCACAACCACTCGGCAGACACTCCGGTATCAGCTGCCGGGCATGCCGGAACCACCTCTCAGAGGTGCCGGAACCACATGCCGGAGAGACTGGAAGCAACTGCTGAACTCGCCGGAAACACCTGCTGGACATGCCGGAACCACCTGCCTGACAGTCCAAAATCATATGCCGGCTATGCCAAAACCACTTGGTGGACACTCCAGAATCACCTGGAGGGCATGCCGGAACCACGTCATGGACAGACTGCAAACACCTGCCGGACACGCCAGAACCACCTTCTCGACTCGCCAGAACCACCTGCCGAACATGCCAAAATGACCTGCCGGCTACGCTACAACCAGTTGGTGAACACTTCGGAATCACCTGCCGCGCTTGCCGGAACCACCTGCCGGACACGCCAAAATCACCTGCCGGCTACGCCACAACCAGTTGGTGAACACTTCGGAATCACCTGCCGCGCTTGCCGGAACCACCTGCCGGACACGCCAAAATCACCTGCCGGCTACGCCACAACCACTCGGCAGACACTCCGGTATCAGCTGCCGGGCATGCCGGAACCACCTCTCAGACATGCCAGAACCACGTGCCAATGACACCAGAAGCACCTGCCGAGCATGCCGGAACCACCTGCTCGACTCGCCAGAACCACCTGCCAGTCATGCAAAAATCACCTGCCGGCTTCGCCACAACCAGTTGGTGAACACTTCCCCATCACCTGCCGGGCTTGCTGGAACCACCTGCCGGTCATGTCAAAATCACCTGCCAGCTACGCCAGAACCACTTGTCGACACTGCGGAAACACCTGTCGGGCCGGCCAGAACTACATCTCAGACGTGCCAGAACCTTGTGCGTGTGATGCCGGAACCACACCCCGAACAGACGGAGACCACCTGCCAGACCCGCCTGAACCACCTGCCGAGCACGCCGGAGCCACCTGTTCGACTCACCGGAAGCACCTGCCAGACAGGCCACAATCAACAGCTGGCTATGCGAGAACCATCTGGCGGACAGTCCGGAATCACCTGCCGGGCATGCAGGAACCACCTCTCAGATGTAACGGAACCACGAGCCGGACACGCTGGAACCACGTCCTGGACAGACTGGAACCACCTGCCGAGAACTCCGGAACCACCTGCTCGAATCGCACGACCCACGTGCTGGACACGCCAAAATGAACTTTCGGCTACACCAGAACCACTTACCCGACACTCCAGAATCACCTGCCTGGCATGCCAGAACCACCTCTCACACGTTCCAGAAGCACGTGCCGGACATGCCGGAACCACCTCTCAGAGGTGCCGGAACCACATGCCGGAGAGACTGGAAGCAACTGCCGAACTCGCCGGAAACACCTGCTGGACATGCCGGAACCACCTGCCTGACAGTCCAAAATCATATGCCGGCTATGCCAAAACCACTTGGTGGAGACTCCAGAATCACCTGGAGGGCATGCCGGAACCATGTCATGGACAGACTGCAAACACCTGCCGGACACGCCAGAACCACCTTCTCGACTCGCCAGAACCACCTGCCGAACATGCCAAAATGACCTGCAGGCTACGCCACAACCAGTTGGTGAACACTTCGGAATCACCTGCCGCGCTTGCCGGAACCACCTGCCGGACACGCCAAAATCACCTGCCGGCTACGCCACAACCAGTTGGTGAACACTTCGGAATCACCTGCCGCGCTTGCTGGAACCACCTGCCGGTCACGCCAAAATCACCTGCCGGCTACGCCAGAACCACTCGGCAGAGACTCCAGAACCACCTCCAGGACAGACCGGAATCACCTGCCGGACATGCCGGAACCACCTGCTCGACTCGCCAGAACCACCTGCCGGACACGCCAAAATCACCTGCCGGCTACGCCAGAACCACTCGGCAGAGACTCCGGAACCACCTCCAGGACAGACCGGAATCACCTGCCGGACACGCCGGGACCACCTGCTTGACTCGCCAGAACCACCTGCCGGACACGCCAAAATCACCAGCCGGCTACTCCACAACCACTTGTCGGACACTCCAGAATCACCTGCCGGGCATGTTGGAACCACCTCTCAGAGGTGCCACAACAACATGCTGAAGACTGCGGAAGCACCTGCTGAGAAGGCCGGAAGTTCCTGATCCACTCCACAGAACCACCTGCTGGAGTCGCCAAAATCACCTGCCGGCTACGCCACAACCAGTTGGTGAACACTTCGGAATCAACTGCCGGGCTTGCTGGAAGCACCTGCCGGTCACGCCAATATCACCTGCCAGCTACGCCAGAACCACTTGGCGGACACTCCGGAAACACCTGTCGGGCCTGCCAGAACCACATCTCAGACGTGCCAGAACCATGTGCCCGAGATGCCGGAACCACACCCCGAACAGACTGAAACCACCTGCCAGACCCGCCTGAACCACCTGCCGAGCACACTGGAACCACCTGCTCGACTCGCCGGAACCACCTACCTGACACGCAAAAACCACCGGCCGGGTATGCCAGAAGCACTTGGTGGTCACTCCGGAATCATCTGCCAGACATGCCAGAAGCAGCTCTCAGACACACCAGAACAACCTGCCGGAGACGCCAGAAGCACCTGCTGAGCATGCCTGAGCCACGTGCTCGACTCGCAAGAATCACCTGCCGGACACGCCAAAATCACCTGCCGAGTACGCCAGAACCACTTGGCGGACACTCCGGAATCACAGGTCGGGCATGCCGGAACCACCTCTCACACTTGCCAGAACCATGTTCCGGACACGCCGGTACCACCTGCCGAGTATTCCGGAACCACCTGATCCACTCCCGAGGACCTCCTGCTGGACATGCCAAAATCACCTGCTGGCTACGCCAGAAACACTCGGCAGACACTCCGGAATAACCTGCCGGGCATGCCGGAACCACCTCTTAGACATGCCAGAAGGACGTGTCAGACACGCCGGAAACACCTACCGGACAGACCGGAACCAACTGCCGGACATCCCGGAACCACTTGCCGAGCACGCCGGAGCTGCCTGCTCGATAGGCCGGAACCACCTGCCAGACAGGCCAAAATCAACAGCTGGCTATGCTAGAACCACCTGGCGGACAGTCCAAAATCACCTGCCTGGCATGCAGGAACCACCTCTCAGACGTAACAGAACCACGTTCCGGACACGCTGGAACCACATCCTGGACAGACTGGAACCACCTGCCGAGCTCACCGGAACCACCTGCTCGACTGGCAGGACAATCGTGCCGGACACGCCAAAAGGAACTGCCGGCTACACCAGAACCACTTAACCGACACTCCAGAATCACCTGCCTGCCATGCCAGAACCACCTCTCAGACGTGCCAGAAGCACGTGCCGGACATGCCGGAACGACCTACGGGACAGACCGGAACCACCTGCCTGACATGCCGGAACCACCTGCCGAGCACGCCAGAGCCACCTGCTCCCCTTGCCGGAACCACCTGCCAGACAGGCCAAAATCAACAGCTGGCTGTGCGAGAACCACCTGGGGGACAGTCCGGAATCACCTGCCAGCCATGGCGGAACCACCTCTCAGACGTACCAGAACCACGTGCCGGACAATCTGGAAACACGTACTGGACACACTGGAACCACCTGCCGGCCACGCCTGAACCACCTGCCGAGCACGACGGAACCACCTGCCGGACACGCCAAAATCACCTGCGGGCTACTCCACAACCACTCGGAGGACTCTCTGGGATGACCTGCCGGGCATGCTGGAACCACCTCTCAGAAGCGCCAGAACCATGTGGCAGAGACTCCGTAATCACCTGTTGGGCATGTGGAACCACCTCTGAGACGTACCAGAACCACCTGCCGGACACGCCAAAATCACCTGCCGGCTACGCCAGAACCACTTGGCGGACACTCCGGAATCACCTGCCGGGCATGCCAGCACAACCTCTCAGAAGTGCCAGAAGCACGTGCCGGACAGGCCGGAACCATCTCCCGGACAGACTGGAACCACAGGAAACACTCGCCGGAACCACCTGCTTGACTCACCGGTCCCACCTGCAGGACACACCAAAATCACCTGCCTGCTACACCAGAACCACTTGGGGCACAAGCCGGAATCACGTGAAGGGCATGCCGGCACAACCTCACAGACGTGCCAGAACCTCCTGCCGGACACCTCAGAACCACCTGCCAGACACACTGCAACCACCTGCCGGACACGCGGGAACCACCGGCTCGACCCGCCGGAACCACTGCCACACATGCAAAATCACCTGCCGGCTTCGCCACAACCAGTTGGTGAACACTTCCGCATCACCTGCCGGGCTTGCTGGAACCACCTGCCGGTCATGTCAAAATCACCTGCCAACTACGCCAGAACCACTTGTCGACACTGCGGAAACACCTGTCGGGCCGGCCAGAACTACATCTCAGACGTGCCAGAACCTTGTGCGTGTGATGCCGGAACCACACCCCGAACAGACGGAGACCACCTGCCAGACCCGCCTGAACCACCTGCCGAGCACGCCGGAGCCACCTGTTCGACTCACCGGAAGCACCTGCCAGGCAGGCCACAATCAACAGCTGGCTATGCGAGAACCATCTGGCGGACAGTCCGGAATCACCTGCCGGGCATGCAGGAACCACCTCTCAGATGTAATGGGACCACGAGCCGGACACGCTGGAACCACGTCCTGGACAGACTGGAACCACCTGCCGAGCACTCCGGAACCACCTGCTCGAATCGCACGACCCACGTGCTGGACACGCCAAAATGAACTTTCGGCTACACCAGAACCACTTACCCGACACTCCAGAATCACCTGCCTGGCATGCCAGAACCACCTCTCACACGTTCCAGAAGCACATGCCGGACATGCCGGAACGACCTATCGGACAGAACGGAACCACCTGCAAGACACGCCGGAACCACCTGCTGAACACGCCACAGCCACCTGCTCGACTCGCCGGATCCACCGTCCGGACAGGCCAATATCAACTGCTGGCTATGCCAGAACCACCTGGGGGACAGTCCGGAATCACCTGCCAGCCATGGCGGAACCACCTCTCAGACGTACAAGAACCACGTGCCGGACAAGCTGGAAACACTTACTGGACAGACTGGAACCACCTGCCGGCCACGCCTGAACCACCTGCCGAGCACGATGGAACCACCTGCCGGACACGCCAAAATCACCTGCGGGGTACACCAGAACCACTTGGAGAACTCTCCGGGATGACCTGCCGGGCATGCTGGAACCACCTCTCAGACGTACCAGAAGCACGTGGCGGACACCCCAGCACCACCTGCCGGACAGACCGCAACCACCTGCCGGACACGCCGGAACCACCGGCTCGACCCTCCGGAACCACCGCCGGACATGCAAAATCACCTGCCGGCTACGCCAGAACCACTTGGCGAACACTGCGGAATCACCTGCCGGGCATGCCGGAACCACCTCTCAGACATGCCAGAACCACGTGCCAATGACCCCGGAAGCACCTGCCGAGCACGCCGGAACCACCTGCTCGACTCGCCAGAACCACCTGCCGGACACGCCCAAATCACCTGCCGGCTACGCCACAACCACTCGGCAGACACTCCGGTATCAGCTGCCGGGCATGCCGGAACCAACTCTCAGAGGTGCCGGAACCACATGCCGGAGAGACTGGAAGCAACTGCTGAACTCGCCGGAAACACCTGCTGGACATGCCGGAACCACCTGCCTGACAGTCCAAAATCATATGCCGGCTATGCCAAAACCACTTGGTGGACACTCCAGAATCACCTGGAGGGCATGCCGGAACCACGTCATGGACAGACTGCAAACACCTGCCGGACACGCCAGAACCACCTTCTCGACTCGCCAGAACCACCTGCCGAACATGCCAAAATGACCTGCCGGCTACGCTACAACCAGTTGGTGAACACTTCGGAATCACCTGCCGCGCTTGCCGGAACCACCTGCCGGACACGCCAAAATCACCTGCCGGCTACGCCACAACCAGTTGGTGAACACTTCGGAATCACCTGCCGCGCTTGCCGGAACCACCTGCCGGACACGCCAAAATCACCTGCCGGCTACGCCACAACCACTCGGCAGACACTCCGGTATCAGCTGCCGGGCATGCCGGAACCACCTCTCAGACATGCCAGAACCACGTGCCAATGACACCAGAAGCACCTGCCGAGCATGCCGGAACCACCTGCTCGACTCGCCAGAACCACCTGCCAGTCATGCAAAAATCACCTGCCGGCTTCGCCACAACCAGTTGGTGAACACTTCCCCATCACCTGCCGGGCTTGCTGGAACCACCTGCCGGTCATGTCAAAATCACCTGCCAACTACGCCAGAACCACTTGTCGACACTGCGGAAACACCTGTCGGGCCGGCCAGAACTACATCTCAGACGTGCCAGAACCTTGTGCGTGTGATGCCGGAACCACACCCCGAACAGACGGAGACCACCTGCCAGACCCGCCTGAACCACCTGCCGAGCACGCCGGAACCACCTGCTCGACTCGCCGGAACCACCTGCCGCACACGCCAAAATCACCTGCCAGGTATGCCAGAACCACTTTGTGGACACTCCGAAATCATCTGCCGGACATGCCAGAAACAGCTCTCAGACACACCAGAACCACATGCCGGACACGCCGGAAGCACCTGCTGAGCATGCCTGAGCCACCTGCTCGACTCGCAAGAAACACCTGCCGGACACGCCAAAATCACCTGCCGAGTATTCCAGAACCACTTGGCGGACACTCCGGAATCACAGGTCGGGCATGCCGGAACCACCTCTCAGACTTGCCAGAACCATGTTCTGGACACGCCGGTACCACCTGCCGAGTATGCCGGAACCACCTGATCCACTCCCGAGGACCACCTGCTGGACACGCCAAAATCACCTGCTGGCTATGCCAGAACCACTCGGCAGACACTCCGGAATAACGTGCCGGGCATGCCGGAACCACCTCTTAGACATGCCAGAAGGACGTGTCGGACACGCTGGAAACACCTACCGGACAGACCGGAACCACCTGCCAGACATCCCGGAACCACCTGCCAAGCACACCGGAGCCGCCTGCTCGATAGGCCGGAACCACCTGCCAGACAGGCCAAAATCAACAGCTGGCTATGCTACAAACACCTGGCGGACAGTCCAAAATAACCTGCCTGGCGTGCAGGAACCACCTCTCAGACGTAACAGAACCACGTTCCGGACACGCTGGAACCACATCCTGGACAGACTGGAACCACCTGCCGAGCTCGCCGGAACCACCTGCTCGACTCGCAAGAAACACCTGCCAGACACGCCAAAATCACCTGCCTGCTACACGAGAAGCTCTTGGCAGACAAGCCGGAATCACGTGAAGGGCATGCCGTCACAATCTCTCAGACGTGCCAGAACCTCGTGCCGGACACCACAGAACACCCTGCCGGACAGACTTGAACCACCTGCCTGACACGCCGGAACCACCTGCTCGACTGGCAGGACAATCGTGCCGGACACGCCAAAAGGAACTGCCGGCTACACCAGAACCACTTAACCGACACTCCAGAATCACCTGCCTGGCATGCCAGAACCACCTCTCAGACGTGCCAGAAGCACGTTCCGGACATGCCGGAACGACCTACGGGACAGACCGGAACCACCTGCCTGACATGCCGGAACCACCTGCCGAGCACACCAGAGCCACCTGCTCCCCTTGCCGGAACCACCTGCCAGACAGGCCAAAATCAACAGCTGGCTGTGCGAGAACCACCTGGGGGACAGTCCGGAATCACCTGCCAGCCATGGCGGAACCACCTCTCAGACGTACCAGAACCACGTGCCGGACAATCTGGAAACACGTACTGGACAGACTGGAACCACCTGCCGGCCACGCCTGAACCACCTGCCGAGCACGACGGAACCACCTTCCGGACACGCCAAAATCACCTGCGGGCTACTCCACAACCACTTGGAGGACTCTCCGGGATGACCTGCCGGGCATGCTGGAACCACCTCTCAGACGTGCCAGAACCAAGTGGCGGACAGTCCGGAATCACCTGTTGGGCATGCGCAACCACCTCTGAGACGTACCAGAACCACATGCCGTTCAGGCTGGAACCACCTACCGGACAGACCGGAATCACCTTTCGGGCATGCCGGAACCACCTGTCAGATGTGCCAGAAACACGTGCCAGAGACGCCGGAAGCACCTGCCAAGCACGTTGGAACCACCTGCTCAACTCGCCTGAACCACCTGCCGGACATGCCAAAATCACCTGCCGACTATGCCAGAACCACTTGGCGAACACTCCAGAATCACTTGCCGGGCATGCAGGTACCACCTCTCAGACATGCCAGAACCCCGTGCCAATGACCCCGGAAGCACCAGCCGAGCACGCCGGAACCACCTGCTCGACTCGCCAAAACCACCTGCCGGACACGCAAAAATCACCTGCCGGCTACGCCACAACCAGTTGGTGAACACTTTGGAATCACCTGCCAGGCTTGCTGGGACCACCTGCCAGTCATGCCAAAATCACCTGCCAACTACGCCAGAACCGCTTGGCGGACACTGCGGAAACACCTGTTGGGCCGGCTGGAACCACATCTCAGACGTGCCAGAAACGTGTTCATGAGATGCTGGAACCACACCCCGAACAGACGGATACCACCTGCCAGAACCGCCTGAACCACCTGCTGAGCACGCCGGAACCACCTGCTCGACTCACCGGTACCACCTCACTGACACGCCAAAATCACCTGCTGGGTATGCCAGAACCACTTGGCGGACACTCCAGAATCATCTTCCGGACATGCCGGAACCAGCTCTCAGACACACCAGAACCAAGTGCCGGAGACGCCGGAAGCACCTGCCGAGCATGCCGGAGCCACCTGCTCGACTCGCCAGAAACACCTGCCGGACACGCCAAAATCACCTGCCGGGTACGCCAGAACCACCTGGCGGACACTCCGGAATCACCTGTCGCGCATGACGGAACCACCTCTCAGACGTGCCGGAAGCACGTGCCAGACACGCCGGAAACACCTACCGGACAGACCGGAACCACCTGCCAAGAACGCCGGAGCCACCTGTTCGACTCGCTGGAACCACCTGCCGGACAGGCCAATATCAACTGCTGGCTATGCCAGAACCACCTGGGGGACGGTCCGGAATCACCTGCCAGCCATGGCGGAACCACCTCTCAGACGTACCAGAACCACCTGCCGGAGAAGCTGGAAACACGTCCTGGACAGACTGGAACCACGTGACGGCCATGCCTGAACCACCTGCCGAGCACGGCGGAACCACCTGCCGGACACGCCAAAATCACCTGCGGGCTACGCCAGAACCACTTGGACGACTCTCCGAAATGACCTGCCGGGCATGTTGGAACCACCTCTCAGACGTGCCAGAAGCACGTGGCGGACAGTCCGGAATCACCTGTTGGGCATACGCAACCATCTCTGAGACGTACCAGAACCACGTGCCGTGCACGCCGGAACCACCTACCGGACAGACCGGAATCAACTTTTGGGCATGCCGGAACCACCAGTCAGATGTGCCAGAAACACGTGCCGGAGACGCCGGAAGCACCTGCCGAGCACGTCGCAACCACCTGCTCAACTCGCCTGAACCACCTGCCGGACACGCCAAAATCACCTGCCCGCTACACCAGCACCACTTCGGGGACAAGCCGGAATCACGTGAGGGGCATGCCGGCACAGCCTCTCAGACTGAACCTCGTGCCGGACACCACAGACCCACCTGCCGGACAGACCGGAACCACCTGCCGGACACGCCGGAACCACCGGCTCGACCCGCCGGAACGACCGCTGGACATGCAAAAGCACCTGCCGGCTACGCCGGAAACACTTGGCGAACACTCCGGAATCACCTGCCGGGCATGCCGGAACCACCTCTCAGATATGCCAGAACCACGTGCCAATGACCCCGGAAGCACCTGCCCAGCACGCCGGAACCACCTGCTCGACTCGCCAGAACCAACTGCCGAACACGCAAAAATCACCTGCCGGCTACGCCACAACCAGTTGGGGAACACTTCGGAATCACCTGCCGGGCTTGCTGGAACCACCTGCCGGTCATGCCAAAATCACCTGCCAGCTACGCCAGTACCACTTGGCGGACACTGTGGAAACACCTGTCGGGCCGGCCGGAACCACATCTCAGACGTGCCAGAAGCATGAGCATGAGATGCTGGAACCACACCCCGAACAGACGGAAAACACCTGCCAGACCCGTCTGAACAACCTGCCGAGCACGCCGGAGCCACCTGCTCGACTCGCCGGAACCACCTACCTGACATGCCCACATCACCAGCCGGGTATGCCAGAGCCACTTGGCGGACACTCCAGAATCATCTGCCGCACATGCCGGAACCAGCTCTCAGACACACCAGAACCACGTGCCGCAGACGCCGGAAGCACCTGCCGAGCATGCCGGAGCCACCTGCTTGACTCGCCAGAAACACATGCCGGACACGCCAAAATCAACTGCCGGCTACGCCAGAACCACCTGGCGGACACTCCGAAATCACCTGTCGCGCATGCCGGAACCACCTCTCAGACGTGCCGGAAGCACGTGCCGGACATGCCGGAATCACCTACCGGACAGACCGGAACCACCTGCCGAGCACGCCGGAGCCACCTGTTCGACTCGCTGGAACCACCTGCCGGACAGGCCAATATCAACTGCTGGCTATGCCAGAACCACCTGGGGGACGGTCCGGAATCACCTGCCAGCCATGGCGGAACCACCTCTCAGACGTACCAGAACCACCTGCCGGAGAAGCTGGAAACACGTCCTGGACAGTCTGGAACCACCTGCCGGCCAAGCCTGAACCATCTGCCAAGCACAACGGAACAACCTGCCAGACACGCCAAAATCACCTGCGTGTTATGCCAGAACCACTTGGAGGACTCTCTGGGATGACCTGCCGGGCATGCCGGAACCACCTCTCAGACCTGCCAGAACCATGTGGCGGACAGTCCGGCATCACCTGTTGGGCATGCGCAACCACCTTGAGACGTACCAGAACCACATGCCGTGCAGGCTGGAACCACCTACCGGACAGACCGGAATCACCTTTCGGGCATGCCGGAACCACCTGTCAGATGTGCCAGAAACACGTGCCGGAGACGCCGGAAGCACCTGCCAAGCACGTTGGAACCACCTGCTCAACTCGCCTGAACCACCTGCCGGACATGCCGAAATCACCTGCCGACTATGCCAGAACCACTTGGCGAACACTCCGGAATCACCTGCCGGGCATGCAGGAACCACCTCTCAGACATGCCAGAACCCCGTGCCAATGACCCCGGAAGCACCAGCCGAGCACGCCGGAACCACCTGCTCGACTCGCCAGAACCACCTGCCGATCACGCAAAAATCACCTGCCGGCTACGCCACAACCAGTTGGTGAACACTTTGGAATCACCTGCCAGGCTTGCTGGAATCACCTGCCAGTCATGCCAAAATCACCTGCCAACTACGCCAGAACCGCTTGGCGGACACTGCGGAAACACCTGTCGGGCCGGCTGGAACCACATCTCAGACGTGCCAGAAACGCGTTCATGAGATGCTGGAACCACACCCCGAACAGACGGATACCACCTGCCAGAACCGCCTGAACCACCTGCTGAGCACGCCGGAACCACCTGCTCGACTCACAGGTACCACCTCCCTGACACGCCAAAATCACCTGGTGGGTATGCCAGAACCACTTGGCGGACACTCCGGAATCATCTGCCGGACATGCCGGAACCAGCTCTCAGACACACCAGAACCAAGTGCCGGAGACGCCGGAAGCACCTGCCGAGCATGCCGGAGGCACCTGCTCGACTCGCCAGGAACACCTGCCGGACACGCCAAAATCACCTGCCGGGTACGCCAGAACCACCTGGCGGACACTCCGAAATCACCTGTCGCGCATGCCGGAACCACCTCTCAGACGTGCCGGAAGCACGTGCCGGACACGCCGGAATCACCTTCCGGACAGACCGGAACCACCTGCCGAGCACGCCGGTGCCACCTGTTCGACTCGCTGGAACCACCTGCCGGACAGGCCAATATCAACTGCTGGCTATGCCAGAACCACCTGGGGGACGGTCCGGAATCACCTGCCAGCCATGGCGGAACCACCTCTCAGACGTACCAGAACCACCTGCCGGAGAAGCTGGAAACACGTCCTGGACAGTCTGGAACCACCTGCCGGCCAAGCCTGAACCACCTGCCAAGCACAACGGAACAACCTGCCAGACACGCCAATATCACCTGCCGGGTACGCCAGAACCACCTGGCGGACACTCCGGAATCACCTGCCGCGCATGCCGGAACCACCTCTCAGACGTGCCGGAAGCACGTGCCAGACACGCCGGAAAAACCTACCGGACAGACCGGAACCACCTGCCAAGAACGCCGGAGCCACCTGTTCGACTCGCTGGAACCACCTGCCGGACAGGCCAATATCAACTGCTGGCTATGCCAGAACCACCTGGGGGACAGTCCGGGATCACCTGCCAGCCATGGCGGAACCACCTCTCAGACGTACCAGAACCACCTGCCGGAGAAGCTGGAAACACGTCCTGGACAGCCTGGAACCACGTGACGGCCATGCCTGAACCACCTGCCGAGCACGGCGGAACCACCTGCAGGACACGCCAAAATCACCTGCGGGCTACGCCAGAACCACTTGGACGACTCTCCGAAATGACCTGCCAGGCATGTTGGAACCGCCTCTCAGACGTGTCAGAAGCACGTGGCGGACAGTCCGGAATCACCTGTTGGGCATACGCAACCACCTCTGAGACGTACCAGAACCACGTGCCGTGCACGCCGGAACCACCTACCGGACAGACCGGAATCAACTTTTGGGCATGCCGGAACCACCAGTCAGATGTGCCAGAAACACGTGCCGGAGACGCCGGAAGCACCTGCCGAGCACGTCGCAACCACCTGCTCAACTCGCCTGAACCACCTGCCGGACACGCCAAAATCACCTGCCCGCTACACCAGCACCACTTCGGGGACAAGCCGGAATCACGTGAGGGGCATGCCGGCACAGCCTCTCAGACTGAACCTCGTGCCGGACGCCACAGAACCACCTGCCAGACAGACCGGAACCACCTGCCGGACACGCAGGAACCACTGGCTCGACCCGCCGGAACGACCGCTGGACATGCAAAATCACCCGCCGGCTACGCCGGAAACACTTGGCGAACACTCCGGAATCACCTGCCAAGCATGCCGGAACCACCTCTCAGATATGCCAGAACCACGTGCCAATGACCCCGGAAGCACCTGCCGAGCACGCCGGAACCACCTGCTCGACTCGCCAGAACCACCTGCCGGACACGCAAAAATCACCTGCCGGCTACGCCACAACCAGTTGGGGAAAACTTCGGAATCACCTGCCGGGCTTGCTGGAACCACCTGCCGGTCATGCCAAAATCACCTGCCAACTACGCCAGTACCACTTGGCGGACACTGTGGAAACACCTGTCGGGCCGGCCGGAACCACATCTCAGACGTGCCAGAACCATGTGCATGAGATGCTGGAACCACATCCCGAACAGACGGAAAACACCTGCCAGACCCGTCTGAACAACCTGCCGAGCACGCCGGAGCCACCTGCTCGACTCGCCGGAACCACCTACCTGACATGCCCAAATCATCAGCCGGGTATGCCAGAGCCACTTGGCGGACACTCCAGAATCATCTGCCGGACATGCCGGAACCAGCTCTCAGACACACCAGAACCACGTGCCGCAGACGCCGGAAGCACCTGCCGAGCATGCCGGAGCCACCTGATCGACTCGCCAGAAACACCTGCCGGACACGCCAAAATCACCTGCCGGCTACGCCAGAACCACCTGGCGGACACTCCGAAATCACCTGTCGCGCATGCCGGAACCACCTCTCAGACGTGCCGGAAGCACGTGCCGGACACGCCGGAATCACCTACTGGACAGACCGGAACCACCTGCCGAGCACGCCGGAGCCACCTGTTCGACTCGATGGAACCACCTGCCGGACAGGCCAATATCAACTGCTGGCTATGCCAGAACCACCTGGGGGACGGTCCGGAATCACCTGCCAGCCATGGCGGAACCACCTCTCAGACGTACCAGAACCACCTGCCAGAGAAGCTGGAAACACGTCCTGGACAGTCTGGAACCACCTGCCGGCCAAGCCTGAACCACCTGCCAAGCACAACGGAACAACCTGCCAGACACGCCAAAATCACCTGCGTGTTATGCCAGAACCACTTGGAGGACTCTCTGGGATGACCTGCCGGGCATGCCGGAACCACCTCTCAGACCTGCCAGAACCATGTGGCGGACAGTCCGGCATCACCTGTTGGGCATGCGCAACCACCTTGAGACGTACCAGAACCACATGCCGTGCAGGCTGGAACCACCTACCGGACAGACCGGAATCACCTTTCGGGCATGCCGGAACCACCTGTCAGATGTGCCAGAAACACGTGCCGGAGACGCCGGAAGCACCTGCCAAGCACGTTGGAACCACCTGCTCAACTCGCCTGAACCACCTGCCGGACATGCCGAAATCACCTGCCGACTATGCCAGAACCACTTGGCGAACACTCCGGAATCACCTGCCGGGCATGCAGGAACCACCTCTCAGACATGCCAGAACCCCGTGCCAATGACCCCGGAAGCACCAGCCGAGCACGCCGGAACCACCTGCTCGACTCGCCAGAACCACCTGCCGATCACGCAAAAATCACCTGCCGGCTACGCCACAACCAGTTGGTGAACACTTTGGAATCACCTGCCAGGCTTGCTGGAATCACCTGCCAGTCATGCCAAAATCACCTGCCAACTACGCCAGAACCGCTTGGCGGACACTGCGGAAACACCTGTCGGGCCGGCTGGAACCACATCTCAGACGTGCCAGAAACGCGTTCATGAGATGCTGGAACCACACCCCGAACAGACGGATACCACCTGCCAGAACCGCCTGAACCACCTGCTGAGCACGCCGGAACCACCTGCTCGACTCACAGGTACCACCTCCCTGACACGCCAAAATCACCTGGTGGGTATGCCAGAACCACTTGGCGGACACTCCGGAATCATCTGCCGGACATGCCGGAACCAGCTCTCAGACACACCAGAACCAAGTGCCGGAGACGCCGGAAGCACCTGCCGAGCATGCCGGAGGCACCTGCTCGACTCGCCAGGAACACCTGCCGGACACGCCAAAATCACCTGCCGGGTACGCCAGAACCACCTGGCGGACACTCCGAAATCACCTGTCGCGCATGCCGGAACCACCTCTCAGACGTGCCGGAAGCACGTGCCGGACACGCCAGAATCACCTACCGGACAGACCGGAACCACCTGCCGAGCTCGCCAGAGCCACCTGTTCGACTCGCTGGAACCACCTGCCGGACAGGCCAATATCAACTGCTGGCTATGCCAGAACCACCTTTGGGACAGTCCGGGATCACCTGCCAGCCATGGCGGAACCACCTCTCAGACGTACCAGAACCACCTGCCGGAGAAGCTGGAAACACGTCCTGGACAGCCTGGAACCACGTGACGGCCATGCCTGAACCACCTGCCGAGCACAGCGGAACCACCTGCAGGACACGCCAAAATCACCTGCGGGCTACGCCAGAACCACTTGGACGACTCTCCGAAATGACCTGCCAGGCATGTTGGAACCGCCTCTCAGACGTGCCAGAAGCACGTGGCGGACAGTCCGGAATCACCTGTTGGGCATACGCAACCACCTCTGAGACGTACCAGAACCACGTGCCGTGCACGCCGGAACCACCTACCGGACAGACCGGAATCAACTTTTGGGCATGCCGGAACCACCAGTCAGTTGTGCCAGAAACACGTGCCGGAGACGCCGGAAGCACCTGCCGAGCACGTCGCAACCACCTGCTCAACTCGCCTGAACCACCTGCCGGACATGCCAAAATCACCTGCCCGCTACACCAGCACCACTTCGGGGACAAGCCGGAATCACGTGAGGGGCATGCCGGCACAGCCTCTCACGCATGCCAGAACCACGTGCCAATGACACCAGAAGCACCTGCCGAGCATGCCGGAACCACCAGCTCGGCTCGCCAGAACCACCTGCCAGTCATGCAAAAATCACCTGCCAGCTTCGCCACAACCAGTTGGTGAACACTTCCCCATCACCTGCCAGGCTTGCTGGAACCACCTGCCGGTCATGTCAAAATCACCTGCCAACTACGCCAGAACCACTTGGCTACACTGCGGAAACACCTGTCGGGCCGGCCAGAACTACATCTCAGACGTGCCAGAAGCTGTGCGTGTGATGCCGGAACCACACCCCGAATAGACGGAGACCACCTGCCAGACCCGCCTGAACCACCTGCCGAGCACGCCGGAGCCACCTGTTCGACTCACCGGAAGCACCTGCCAGACAGGCCAAAATCAACAGCTGGCTATGCGAGAACCATCTGGCGGACAGTCCGGAATCAAATGCCGGGCATGCAGGAACCACCTCTCAGATGTAACGGAACCACGAGCCGGACACGCTGGAACCACGTCCTGGACAGACTGGAACCACCTGCCGAGCACTCCGGAACCACCTGCTCGACTCGCACGACCCACGTGCTGGACACGCCAAAATGAACTTTCGGCTACACCAGAACCACTTACCCGACACTCCAGAATCACCTGCCTGGCATGCCAGAACCACCTCTCACACGTTCCAGAAGCACATGCCGGACATGCCGGAACGACCTATCGGACAGAACGGAACCACTTGCCATACACGCCGGAACCATCGGCTCGACCCGCCGGAACCACCGCCGGACATGCAAAATCACCTGCCGGCTACGCCAGAACCACTTGGCGAACACTCCGGAATCACCTGCCGGGCATGCCGGAACCACCTCTCAGACATGCCAGAACCACGTGCCAATGACCCCGGAAGCACCTGCCGAGCACGCCGGAACCACCTGCTCGACTCGCCAGAACCACCTGCCGGACACGCCAAAATCACCTGCCGGCTACGCCACAACCACTCGGCAGACACTCCGGTATCAGCTGCCGGGCATGCCAGAACCACCTCTCAGAGGTGCCAGAACCACATGCCGGAGAGACTGGAAGCAACTGCCGAACTCGCCGGAAACACCTGCTGGACATGCCGGAAACACCTGCCTGACAGTCCAAAATCATATACCGGCTATGCCAAAAACACTTGGTGGACACTCCAGAATCACCTGGAGGGCATGCCGGAACCACGTCATGGACAGACTGCAAACACCTGCCGGACACGCCAGAACCACCTTCTCGACTCGCCAGAACCACCTGCCGGACACGCCAAAATCACCTGCCGGCTACGCCACAACCAGTTGGTGAACACTTCGGAATCACCTGCCGCGCTTGCCGGAACCACCTGCCGGTCACGCCAAAATCACCTGCCGGCTACGCCAGAACCACTCGGCAGAGACTCCGGAACCACCTCCAGGACAGACCGGAATCACCTGCCGGACACGCCGGAACCACCTGCTCGACTCGCCAGAACCACATGCCGGACACGCCAAAATCCCCTGCCGGCTACGCCAGAACCACTCGGCAGAGACTCCAGAAACACCTCCAGGACAGCCCGGAATCACCTGCCGGACACGCCGGGACCACCTGCTTGACTCGCCAGAACCACCTGCCGGACACGCCAAAATCACCAGCCGGCTACTCCACAACCACATGTCGGACACTCCAGAATCACCTGCCGGGCATGTTAGAACCACCTCTCAGAGGTGCCACAACAACATGCTCTAGACCGCGGAAGCACCTGCTGAGAAGGCCGGAAGTTCCTGATCCACTCCACAGAACCACCTGCTGGACACGCCAAAATCACCTGCCGGCTACGCCACAACCTGTTGGTGAACACTTCGGAATCAACTGCCGGGCTTGCTGGAAGCACCTGCCGGTCACGCGAATATCACCTGCCAGCTACGCCAGAACCGCTTGGCGGACACTCCGGAAACACCTGTCGGGCCTGCCAGAACCACATCTCAGACGTGCCAGAACCATGTGCCCGAGATGCCGGAACCACACCCCGAACAGACTGAAACCACCTGCCAGACCCGCCTGAACCACCTGCCGAGCACATTGGAACCACCTGCTCGACTAGCCGGAACCACCTACCTGACACGCAAAAACCACCGGCCGGGTATGCCAGAACCACTTGGTGGTCACTCCGGAATCATCTGCCAGACATGCCAGAAGCAGCTCTCAGACACACCAGAACAACCTGCCGGAGATGCCAGAAGCACCTGCTGAGCATGCCTGAGCCACCTGCTCGACTCGCAAGAAACACCTGCCAGACACGTCAAAATCACCTGCCTGCTACACCAGAAGCACTTGGCAGACAAGCAGGAATCACGTGAAGGGCATGCCGTCACAATCTCTCAGACGTGCCAGAACCTCGTGCCGGACACCCCAGAACACCCTGCCGGACAGACCGGAACCACCTGCCGGACACGCCGGAACCACCGGCGCGACTCGCCGGAACCACCCCCGGACATGCAAAATCACCTGCCGGCTACGCCAGAAACACTTGGCGAACACACCGGAATCACCTGCCGGGCATGTCGGAAGCACCTCTCAGACATGTCAGAACCACGTGCCAAGGACACCGGAAGCACCTGCCGAGCACGCCGGAACCACCTGCTCGACTTGCCAGAACCACCTGCCGCACACGCCAAAATCACCTGCCGGGTATGACAGAACCACTTTGTGGACACTCCGAAATCATCTGCCGGACATGCCAGAACCAGCTCTCAGACACACCAGAACCACATGCCAGACACGCTGGAAGCACCTGCTGAGCATGCCTGAGCCACCTGCTCGACTCGCAAGAAACACCTGCCGGACACGCCAAAATCACCTGCCGAGTACGCCAGAACCACTTGGCGGACACTCCGGAATCACAGGTCGGGCATGCCGGAACCACCTCTCACACTTGCCAGAACCATGTTCCGGACACGCCGGTACCACCTGCCGAGTATGCCGGAACCACCTGATCCACTCCCGAGGACCACCTGCTGGACATGCCAAAATCACCTGCTGGCTACGCCAGAACCACTCGGCAGACACTCCGGAATAACCTGCCGGGCATGCCGGAACCACCTCTTAGACATGCCAGAAGGACGTGTCGGATACGCCGGAAACACCTAATGGACAGACCGGAACCACCTGCCAGACATCCCGGAACCACTTGCCGAGCATGCCGGAGCCGCCTGCTCGATAGGCCGGAACCACCTGCCAGACAGGCCAAAATCAACAGCTGGCTATGCTAGAAACACCTGGCGGACAGTCCAAAATCACCTGCCTGGCATGCAGGAACCACCTCTCAGAGATAACAGAACCACGTTCCGGACACGCTGGAACCACATCCTGGACAGACTGGAACCACCTGACGAGCTCGCCGGAACCACCTGCTCGACTGGCAGGACAATCGTGCCGGACACGCCAAAAGGAACTGCCGGCTACACCAGAACCACTTAACCGACACTCCAGAATCACCTGCCTGGCATGCCAGGACCACCTCTCAGACGTGCCAGAAGCACGTGCCGGCCATGCCGGAACGACCTACGGGACAGACCGGAACCACCTGCCTGACATGCCGGAACCACCTGCCGAGCACGCCAGAGCCACCTGCTCCCCTTGCCGGAACCACCTGCCAGACAGGCCAAAATCAACAGCTGGCGGTGCGAGAACCACCTGGGGGACAGTCCGGAATCACCTGCCAGCCATGGCGGAACCACCTCTCAGACGTACCAGAACCACGTGCCGGACAATCTGGAAACACGTACTGGACAGACTGGAACCACCTGCCGGCCACGCCTGAACCACCTGACGAGCACGACGGAACCACCTGCCGGACACGCCAAAATCACCTGCGGGCTACTCCACAACCACTCGGAGGACTCTCTGGGATGACCTGCCGGGCATGCTGGAACCACCTCTCAGACGCGCCAGAACCATGTGGCAGAGAGTCCGGAATCACCTGTTGGGCATGTGGAACCACCTCTGAGACGTACCAGAACCACCTGCCAGACACGCCAAAATCACCTGCCGGCTACGCCAGAACCACTTGGCGGACACTCCGGAATCACCTGCCGGGCATGCCAGCACAACCTCTCAGAAGTGCCAGAAGCACGTGCCGGACAGGCCGGAACCATCTCCCGGACAGACTGGAACCACAGGAAACACTCGCCGGAACCACCTGCTTGACTCACCGGTCCCACCTGCAGGACACACCAAAATCACCTGCCCGCTACACCAGAACCACTTGGGGCACAAGCCGGAATCACGTGAAGGGCATGCCGGCACAACCTCACAGACGTGCCAGAACCTCCTGCCGGACACCTCAGAACCACCGGCCAGACAGACTGCAACCACCTGCCGGACACGCGGGAAACACCGGCTCGACCCGCCGGAACCACTGCCAGACATGCAAAATCACCTGCCGGCTACACCAGAACCACTTGGCAAACACTCCGGAATCACCTGCCGGGCATGCCGGAACCACCTCTCAGACATGCCAGAACCACGTGCCAATGACACCAGAAGCACCTGCCGAGCATGCCGGAACCACCTGCTCGACTCGCCAGAACCACCTGCCAGTCATGCAAAAATCACCTGCCGGCTTCGCCACAACCAGTTGGTGAACACTTCCCCATCACCTGCCGGGCTTGCAGGAACCACCTGCCGGTCATGTCAAAATCACCTGCCAACTACGCCAGAACCACTTGTCGACACTGCGGAAACACCTGTCGGGCCGGCCAGAACTACATCTCAGACGTGCCAGAACCTTGTGAGTGTGATGCCGGAACCACACCCCGAACAGACGGAGACCACCTGCCAGACCCGCCTGAACCACCTGCCGAGCACGCCGGAACCACCTGCTCGACTCGCCAGAACCACCTGCCGGACACGCCAAAATCACCTGCCGGCTACGCCACAACCACTCGGCAGACACTCCGGTATCAGCTGCCGGGCATGCCGGAACCACCTCTCAGAGGTGCCGGAACCACATGCCGGAGAGACTGGAAGCAACTGCCGAACTCGCCGGAAACACCTGCTGGACATGCCGGAACCACCTGCCTGACAGTCCAAAATCATATGCCGGCTATGCCAAAACCACTTGGTGGACACTCCAGAATCACCTGGAGGGCATGCCGGAACCACGTCATGGACAGACTGCAAACACCTGCCGGACACGCCAGAACCACCTTCTCGACTCGCCAGAACCACCTGCCGGACACGCCAAAATCACCTGCCGGCTACGCCACAACCAGTTGCTGAACACTTCGGAATCACCTGCCGCGCTTGCCGGAACCAGATGCCGGTCACGCCAAAATCACCTGCCGGCTACGCCAGAACCACTCGGCAGAGACTCCGGAACCACCTCCAGGACAGACCGGAAACACCTGCCGGACACGCCGGGACCACCTGCTTGACTCGCCAGAACCACCTGCTGGACACGCCAAAATCACCAGCCGGCTACTCCACAACCACTTGTCGGACACTCCAGAATCACCTGCCGGGCATGTTGGAGCCACCTCTCAGAGGTGCCACAACAACATGCTGGAGACTGCGGAAGCACCTGCTGACAAGGCCGGAAGTTCCTGATCCACTCCACAGAACCACCTGCTGGACACGCCAAAATCACCTGCCGGCTACGCCACAACCAGTTGGTGAACACTTCGGAATCAACTGCCGGGCTTGCTGGAAGCACCTGCCGGTCACGCCAATATCACCTGCCAGCTACGCCAGAACCGCTTGGCGGACACTCCGGAAACACCTGTCGGGCCTGCCAGAACCACATCTCAGACGTGCCAGAACCATGTGCCCGAGATGCCGGAACCACATCCCGAACAGACTGAAACCACCTGCCAGACCCGCCTGAACCACCTGCCGAGCACACTGGAACCACCTGCCGGACATGCCAAAATCACCTCCGGGCTACACCAGAACCACTTGGAGAACTCTCCGGGATGACCTGCCGGGCATGCTGGCACCACCTCTCAGACGTACCAGAAGCACGTGGCAGAGAGTCCGGAATCACCTGTTGGGCATGTGGAACCACCTCTGAGACGTACCAGAACCACCTGCCGGACACGCCAAAATCACCTGCCGGCTACGCCAGAACCACTTGGCGGACACTCCGGAATCACCTGCCGGGCATGCCAGCACAACCTCTCAGAAGTGCCAGAAGCACGTGCCGGACAGGCTGGAACCATCTCCCGGACAGACTGGAAACACTGGAAACACTCGCCGGAACCACCTGCTTGACTGACCGGTCCCACCTGCAGGACACACCAAAATCACCTGCCCGCTACACCAGAACCACTTGGGGCACAAGCCGGAATCACGTGAAGGGCATGCCGGCACAACCTCACAGACGTGCCAGAACCTCCTGCCGGACACCTCAGAACCACCTGCCAGACACACTGCAACCACCTGCCGGACACGCGGGAACCACCGGCTCGACCCGCCGGAACCACTGCCAGACATGCAAAATCACCTGCCGGCTACACCAGAACCACTTGGCAAACACTCCGGAATCACCTGCCGGGCATGCTGGAACCACGTGCCAAAGACACCAGAAGCACCTGCCGAGCATGCCGGAACCACCTGCTCGACTCGCCAGAACCACCTGCCAGTCATGCAAAAATCACCTGCCGGCTTCGCCACAACCAGTTGGTGAACACTTCCGCATCACCTGCCGGGCTTGCTGGAACCACCTGCCGGTCATGTCAAAATCACCTGCCAACTACGCCAGAACCACTTGTCGACACTGCGGAAACACCTGTCGGGCCGGCCAGAACTACATCTCAGACGTGCCAGAACCTTGTGCGTGTGATGCCGGAACCACACCCCGAACAGACGGAGACCACCTGCCAGACCCGCCTGAACCACCTGCCGAGCACGCCGGAGCCACCTGTTCGACTCACCGGAAGCACCTGCCAGACAGGACAAAATCAACAGCTGGCTATGCGAGAACCATCTGGCGGACAGTCCGGAATCACCTGCCGGGCATGCAGGAACCACCTCTCAGATGTAACGGAACCACGAGCCGGACACGCTGGAACCACGTCCTGGACAGACTGGAACCACCTGCCGAGCACTCCGGAACCACCTGCTCGACTCGCACGACCCACGTGCTGGACACGCCAAAATGAACTTTCGGCTACACCAGAACCACTTACCCGACACTCCAGAATCACCTGCCTGGCATGCCAGAACCACCTCTCACACGTTCCAGAAGCACGTGCCGGACATGCCGGAACGACCTATCGGACAGAACGGAACCACCTGCCAGACACGCCGGAACCACCTGCTGAACACGCCACAGCCACCTGCTCGACTCGCCGGATCCACCGGCCGGACAGGCCAATATCAACTGCTGGCTATGCCAGAACCACCTGGGGGACAGTCCGGAATCACCTGCCAGCCATGGCGGAACCACCTCTCAGACGTACAAGAACCACGTGCCGGACAAGCTGGAAACACTTACTGGACAGACTGGAACCACCTGCCGGACACGCCAAAATCACCTGCGGGGTACACCAGAAACACTTGGAGAACTCTCTGGGATGACCTGTCGGGCATGCTGGAACCACCTCTCAGACGTACCAGAAGCACGTGGCGGACCCCCCAGCACCACCTGCCGGACAGACCGCAACCACCTGCCGGACACGCCGAAACCACGGTCTCGACCCGCCGGAACCACCGCCGGAAATGCAAAATCACCTGCCGGCTACGCCAGAATCACTTGGCGAACACTCCGGAATCACCTGCCGGGCATGCCGGAACCACCTCTCAGACATGCCAGAACCACGTGCCAATGACCCCAGAAGCACCTGCCGAGCACGCCGGAACCACCTGCTCGACTCGCCAGAACCACCTGCCGGACACGCCAAAATCACCTACCGGCTACGCCACAACCACTCGGCAGACACTCCGGTATCAGCTGCTGGGCATGCCGGAACCACCAATCAGAGGTGCCGGAACCACATGCCGGAGAGACTGGAAGCAACTGCCGAACTCGACGGAAACACCTGCTGGACATGCCGGAACCACCTGCCTGACAGTCCAAAATCATATGCCGGCTATGCCAAAACCACTTGGTGGACACTCCAGAATCACCTGGAGGGCATGCCGGAACCACGTCATGGACAGACTGCAAACACCTGCCGGACACGCCAGAACCACCTTCTTGACTCGCAAGAACCACCTGCCGGACACGCCAAAATCACCTGCCGGCTACGCCACAACCAGTTGGTGAACACTTCAGAATCACCTGCCGCGCTTGCCAGAAACCACCTGCCGGTCACGCTAAAATCACCTGCCGGCTACGCCAGAACCACTCGGCAGAGACTCCGGAACCACCTCCAGGACAGACCGGAATCACCTGCCGGACACGCCGGAACCACCTGCTCGACTCGCCAGAACCACCTGCCCGACACGCCAAAATCACCTGCCGGCTACGCCAGAACCACTCGGCAGAGACTCCGGAACCACCTCCAGGACAGACCGGAATCACCTGCCGGACACTCCGGGACCACCTGCTTGACTCGCCAGAACCACCTGCCGGAAACGCCAAAATCACCAGCCGGCTACTCCACAACCACTTGTCGGACACTCCAGAATCACCTGCCGGGCATGTTGGAACCACCTCTCAGAGGTGCCACAACAACATGCTGGAGACTGTGGAAGCACCTGCTGAGAAGGCCGGAAGTTCCTGATCCACTCCACATAACCACCTGCTGGACACGCCAAAATCACCTGCCGGCTACGCCACAACCAGTTGGTGAACACTTCGGAATCAACTGCCGGGCTTGCTGGAAGCACCTGCCGGTCACGCCAATATCACCTGCCAGCTATGCCAGAACCGCTTCGCGGACACTGCGGAAACACCTGTCGGGCCTGCCAGAACCACATCTCAGACGTGCCAGAACCATGTGCCCGAGATGCCGGAACCACACCCCGAACAGACGGAAACCACCTGCCAGACCCGCCTGAACCACCTGCCGAGCACACTGGAACCACCTGCTCGACTCGCCGGAACCACCTACCTGACAGGCAAAAACCACCGGCCGGGTATGCCAGAACCACTTGGTGGTCACTCCGGAATCATCTGCCAGACATGCCAGAAGCAGCTCTCAGACACACCAGAATAACCTGCCGGAGACGCCAGAAGCACCTGCTGAGCATGCCTGAGCCACCTGCTTGACTCGCCAGAACCACCTGCCGGACACGCCAAAATCACCTGCCTGCTACACCAGAAGCACTTGGCACACAAGCCGGAATCACGTGAAGGGCATGCCGTCACAATCTCTCAGACGTGCCAGAACCTCGTGCCGGACACCCCAGAACACCCTGCCGGACAGGCCGGAACCACCTGCCTGACATGCCGGAACCACCTGCCGAGCACGCCAGAGCCACCTGCTCCCCTTGCCGGAACCACCTGCCAGACAGGCCAAAATCAACAGCTGGCGGTGCGAGAACCACCTGGGGGACAGTCCGGAATCACCTGCCAGCCATGGCGGAACCACCTCTCAGACGTACCAGAAACACGTGCCGGACAATCTGGAAACACGTACTGGACAGACTGGAACCACGTGCCAGCCACGCCTGAACCACCTGCCGAGCATGACGGAACCACCTGCCGGACACGCCAAAATCACCTGCGGGCTACTCCACAACCACTTGGAGGACTCTCCGGGATGACCTGCCGGGCATGCTGGAACCACCTCTCAGACGTGCCAGAACCATATGGCAGACAGTCCGGAATCACCTGTTGGGCATGTGGAACCACCTCTGAGACGTACCAGAACCACGTGCCGGACAAGCCAAAATCACCTGTCGGCTACGCCAGAACCACTTGGCGGACACTCCGGAATCACCTGCCGGGCATGCCAGCACAACCTCTCAGAAGTGCCAGAAGCACGTGCCGGACAGGCCGGAACCATCTCCCGGACAGACTGGAACCACAGGAAACACTCGCCGGAACCACCTGCTTGACTCACCGGTCCCACCTGCAGGACACACCAAAATCACCTGCCCGCTACACCAGAACCACTTGGGGGACAAGCCGGAATCACGTGAAGGGCATGCCGGCACAACCTCACAGACGTGCCAGAACCTCCTGCCGGACACCTCAGAACCACCTGCCAGACAGACTGCAGCCACCTGCCGGACACGCGGGAACCACCGGCTCGACCCGCCGGAACCACTGCCAGACATGCAAAATCACCTGCCGGCTACACCAGAACCACTTGGCAAACACTCCGGAATCACCTGCCGGGCATGACGGAACCACCTCTCAGACATGCAGAACCACGTGCCAATGACACCAGAAGCACCTGCCGAGCATGCCGGAACCACCTGCTCGACTCGCCAGAACCACCTGCCAGTCATGCAAAAATCACCTGCCGGCTTCGCCACAACCAGTTGGTGAACACTTCCCCATCACCTGCCGGGCTTGCTGGAACCACCTGCCGGTCATGTCAAAATCACCTGCCAACTACGCCAGAACCAATTGTCGACACTGCGGAAACACCTGTCGGGCCGGCCAGAACTACATCTCAGACGTGCCAGAACCTTGTGCGTGTGATGCCGGAACCACACCCCGAACAGACGGAGACCACCTGCCAGACCCGCCTGAACCACCTGCCGAGCACGCCGGAGCCACCTGTTCGACTCACCGGAAGCACCTGCCAGACAGGCCAAAATCAACAGCTGGCTATGCGAGAACCATCTGGCGGACAGTCCGGAATCACCTGCCGGGCATGCAGGAACCACCTCTCAGATGTAACGGAACCACGAGCCGGACACGCTGGAACCACGTCCTGGACAGACTGGAACCACCTGCCGAGCACTCCGGAACCACCTGCTCGACTCGCACGACCCACGTGCTGGACACGCCAAAATGAACTTTCGGCTACACCAGAACCACTTACCCGACACTCCAGAATCACCTGCCTGGCATGCCAGAACCACCTCTCACACGTTCCAGAAGCACGTGCCGGACATGCCGGAACGACCTATCAGACAGAACGGAACCACCTGCCAGACACGCCGGAACCACCTGCTGAACACGCCACAGCCACCTGCTCGACTCGCCGGATCCACCGTCCGGACAGGCCAATATCAACTGCTGGCTATGCCAGAACCACCTGGGGGACAGTCCGGAATCACCTGCCAGCCATGGCGAAACCACCTCTCAGACGTACAAGAACCACGTGCCGGACAAGCTGGAAACACTTACTGGACTGTTGGAACCACCTGCCGGCCACGCCTGAACCACCTGCCGAGCACGATGGAACCACCTGCCGGACACGCCAAAATCACCTGCGGGGTACACCAGAACCACTTGGAGAACTCTCCGGGATGACCTGCCGGGCATGCTGGAACCACCTCTCAGACGTACCAGAAGCACGTGGCGGACACCCCAGCACCACCTGCCGGACAGACCGCAACCACCTGCCGGACACGCCGGAACCACCGGCTCGACCCGCCGGAACCACCGCCGGACATGCAAAATCACCTGCCGGCTACGCCAGTACCACTTGGCGAACACTGCGGAATCACCTGCCGGGCATGCCGGAACCACCTCTCAGACATGCCAGAACCACGTGCCAATGACCCCGGAAGCACCTGCCGAGCACGCCGGAACCACCTGCTCGACTCGCCAGAACCACCTGCCGGACACGCCAAAATCACCTGCCGGCTACGCCACAACCACTCGGCAGACACTCCGGTATCAGCTGCCGGGCATGCCGGAACCACCTCTCAGAGGTGCCGGAACCACATGCCGGAGAGACTGGAAGCAACTGCCGAACTCGCCGGAAACACCTGCTGGACATGCCGGAACCACCTGCCTGACAGTCCAAAATCATATGCCGGCTATGCCAAAACCACTTGGTGGACACTCCAGAATCACCTGGAGGGCATGCCGGAACCACGTCATGGACAGACTGCAAACACCTGCCGGACACGCCGGAACCACCTTCTCGACTCGCCGGAACCACCTGCCGGACACGCCAAAATCACCTGCCGGCTACGCCACAACCAGTTGGTGAACACTTCGGAATCACCTGCCGCGCTTGCCGGAATCACCTGCCGGACACGCCGGAACCACCTGCTCGACTCGCCAGAACCACCTGCCGGACACGCCAAAATCACCTGCCGGCTACGCCAGAACCACTCGGCAGAGACTCCGGAACCACCTCCAGGACAGACCGGAATCACCTGCCGGACACGCCGGGACCATCTGCTTGACTCGCCAGAACCACCTGCCGGACACGCCAAAATCACCAGCCGGCTACTCCAAAACCACTTGTCGGACACTCCAGAATCACCTGCCGGGCATGTTGGAACCACCTCTCAGAGGTGCCACAACAACATGCTGGAGACTGCGGAAGCACCTGCTGAGAAGGCCGGAAGTTCCTGATCCACTCCACAGAACCACCTGCTGGACACGCCAAAATCAACTGCCGGCTACGCCACAACCAGTTGGTGAACACTTCGGAATCAACTGCCGGGCTTGCTGGAAGCACCTGCCGGTCACGCCAATATCACCTGCCAGCTCCGCCAGAACCGCTTGGCGGACACTCCGGAAACACCTGTCGGGCCTGCCAGAACCACATCTCAGACGTGCCAGAACTATGTGCCCGAGATGCCGGAACCACACCCCGAACAGACTGAAACCACCTGCCAGACCCGCCTGAACCACCTGCCGAGCACACTGGAACCACCTGCTCGACTCGCCGGAACCACCTACCTGACACGCAAAAACCACCGGCCGGGTATGCCAGAACCACTTGGTGGTCACTCCGGAATCATCTGCCAGACATGCCAGAAGCAGCTCTCAGACACACCAGAACAACCTGCCGGAGACGCCAGAAGCACCTGCTGAGCATGCCTGAGTCACCTGCTCGACTCGCAAGAAACACCTGCCAGACGTGCCAAAATCACCTGCCTGCTACACCAGAAGCACTTGGCAGACAAGCCGGAATCACGTGAAGGGCATGCCGTCACAATCTCTCAGACGTGCCAGAACCTCGTGCCGGACACCCCAGAACACCCTGCCGGACAGACCGGAACCACCTGCCGGACACGCCGGAACCACCGGCGCGACTCGCCGGAACCACCCCCGGACATGCAAAATCACCTGCCGGCTACGCCAGAAACACTTGGCGAACACACCGGAATCACATGCCGGGCATGTTGGAAGCACCTCTCAGACATGTCAGAACCACGTGCCAAGGACACCGGAAGCACCTGCCGAGCACGCCGGAACCACCTGCTCGACTCGCCAGAACCACCTGCCGCACATGCCAAAATCACCTGCCAGGTATGCCAGAACCACTTTGTGGACACTCCGAAAACATCTGCCGGACATGCCAGAACCAGCTCTCAGACACACCAGAACCACATGCCGGACACGCCGGAAGCACCTGCTGAGCATGCCTGAGCCACCTGCTCGACTCGCAAGAAACACCTGCCGGACACGCCAAAATCACCTGTCGAGTACGCCAGAACCACTTGGCGGACACTCCGGAATCACAGGTCGGGCATGCCGGAACCACCTCTCAGACTTGCCAGAACCATGTTCCGGAAACGCCGGTACCACCTGCCGAGTATGCCGGAACCACCTGATCCACTCCCGAGGACCACCTGCTGGACATGCCAAAATCACCTGCTGGCTACGCCAGAACCACTCGGCAGACACTCCGGAATAACCTGCCGGGCATGCCGGAACCACCTCTTAGACATGCCAGAAGGACGTGTCGGACACGCCGGAAACACCTACCGGACAGACCGGAACCACCTGCCAGACATCCTGGAACCACTTGCCGAGCACGCCGGAGCCGCCTGCTCGATAGCCGGAACCACCTGCCAGACAGGCCAAAATCAACAGCTGGCTATTCTAGAACCACGTGGCGGACAGTCCAAAATCACCTGCCTGGCATGCAGGAACCACGTCTCAGACGTAACAGAACCACGTTCCGGACACGCTGGAACCACATCCTGGAGAGACTGGAACCACCGGCCGAGCTCACCGGAACCACCTGCTCGACTGGCAGGACAATCGTGCCGGACACGCCAAAAGGAACTGCCGGCTACACCAGAACCACTTAACCGACACTCCAGAATCACCTGCCTGGCATGCCAGAACCACCTCTCAGACGTGCCAGAAGCACGTGCCGGACATGCCGGAACGACCTACGGGACAGACCGGAACCACCTGCCTGACATGCCGGAACCACCTGCCGAGCACGCCAGAGCCACCTGCTCCCCTTGCCGGAACCACCTGCCAGACAGGCCAAAATCAACAGCTGGCTGTGCGAGAACCACCTGGGGGACAGTCCGGAATCACCTGCCAGCCATGGCGGAACCACCTCTCAGACGTACCAGAACCACGTGCCGGACAATCTGGAAACACGTACTGGACACACTGGAACCACCTGCCGGCCACGCCTGAACCACCTGCCGAGCACGACGGAACCACCTGCCGGACACGCCAAAATCACCTGCGGGCTACTCCACAACCACTCGGAGGACTCTCTGGGATGACCTGCCAGGCATGCTGGAACCACCTCTCAGACGCGCCAGAACCATGTGGCAGAGAGTCCGGAATCACCTGTTGGGCATGTGGAACCACCTCTGAGACGTACCAGAACCACCTGCCGGACACGCCAAAATCACCTGCCGGCTACGCCAGAACCACTTGGCGGACACTCCGGAATCACCTGCCGGGCATGCCAGCACAACCTCTCAGAAGTGCCAGAAGCACGTGCCGGACAGGCCGGAACCACGTGCCAATGACACCAGAAGCACCTGCCGAGCATGCCGGAACCACCTGCTCGACTCGCCAGAACCACCTGCCAGTCATGCAAAAATCACCTGCCGGCTTCGCCACAACCAGTTGGTGAACACTTCCGCATCACCTGCCGGGCTTGCTGGAACCACCTGCCGGTCATGCCAAAATCACCTGCCAACTACGCCAGAACCACTTGTCGACACTGCGGAAACACCTGTCGGGCCGGCCAGAACTACATCTCAGACGTGCCAGAACCTTGTGCGTGTGATGCCGGAACCGCACCCCGAACAGACGGAGACCACCTGCCAGACCCGCCTGAACCACCTGCCGAGCACGCCGGAGCCACCTGTTCGACTCACCGGAAGCACCTGCCAGACAGGCCACAATCAACAGCTGGCTATGCGAGAACCATCTGGCGGACAGTCCGGAATCACCTGCCGGGCATGCAGGAACCACCTCTCAGATGTAACGGGACCACGAGCCGGACACGCTGGAACCACGTCCTGGACAGACTGGAACCACCTGCCGAGCACTCCGGAACCACCTGCTCGAATCGCACGACCCACGTGCTGGACACGCCAAAATGAACTTTCGGCTACACCAGAACCACTTACCCGACACTCCAGAATCACCTGCCTGGCATGCCAGAACCACCTCTCACACGTTCCAGAAGCACGTGCCGGACATGCCGGAACGACCTATCGGACAGAACGGAACCACCTGCCAGACACGCCGGAACCACCTGCTGAACACGCCACAGCCACCTGCTCGACTCGCCGGATCCACCGGCCGGACAGGCCAATATCAACTGCTGGCTATGCCAGAACCACCTGGGGGACAGTCCGGAATCACCTGCCAGCCATGGCGGAACCACCTCTCAGACGTACAAGAACCACGTGCCGGACAAGCTGGAAACACTTACTGGACAGACTGGAACCACCTGCCGGACACGCCAAAATCACCTGCGGGGTACACCAGAACCACTTGGAGAACTCTCCGGGATGACCTGCCGGGCATGCTGGAACCACCTCTCAGACGTACCAGAAGCACGTGGCGGACACCCCAGCACCACCTGCCGGACAGACCGCAACCACCTGCCGGACACGCCGGAACCACCGGCTCGACCCGCCGGAACCACCGCCGGACATGCAAAATCACCTGCCGGCTACGCCAGAACCACTTGGCGAACACTCGGGAATCACCTGCCGGGCATGCCGGAACCACCTCTCAGACATGCCAGAACCACGTGCCAATGACCCCGGAAGCACCTGCCGAGCACGCCGGAACCACCTGCTCGACTCGCCAGAACCACCTGCCGGACACGCCCAAATCACCTGCCGGCTACGCCACAACCACTCGGCAGACACTCCGGTATCAGCTGCCGGGCATGCCGGAACCACCTCTCAGAGGTGCCGGAACCACATGCCGGAGAGACTGGAAGCAACTGCTGAACTCGCCGGAAACACCTGCTGGACATGCCGGAACCACCTGCCTGACAGTCCAAAATCATATGCCGGCTATGCCAAAACCACTTGGTGGACACTCCAGAATCACCTGGAGGGCATGCCGGAACCACGTCATGGACAGACTGCAAACACCTGCCGGACACGCCAGAACCACCTTCTCGACTCGCCAGAACCACCTGCCGAACATGCCAAAATGACCTGCCGGCTACGCTACAACCAGTTGGTGAACACTTCGGAATCACCTGCCGCGCTTGCCGGAACCACCTGCCGGACACGCCAAAATCACCTGCCGGCTACGCCACAACCAGTTGGTGAACACTTCGGAATCACCTGCCGCGCTTGCCGGAACCACCTGCCGGTCACGCCAAAATCACCTGCCGGCTACGCCAGAACCACTCGGCAGAGACTCCAGAACCACCTCCAGGACAGACCGGAATCACCTGCCGGACATGCCGGAACCACCTGCTCGACTCGCCAGAACCACCTGCCGGACACGCCAAAATCACCTGCCGGCTACGCCAGAACCACCTGGCAGAGACTCCGGAACCACCTCCAGGACAGACCGGAATCACCTGCCGGACACGCCGGGACCACCTGCTTGACTCGCCAGAACCACCTGCCGGACACGCCAAAATCACCAGCCGGCTACTCCACAACCACTTGTCGGACACTCCAGAATCACCTGCCGGGCATGTTGGAACCACCTCTCAGAGGTGCCACAACAACATGCTGAAGACTGCGGAAGCACCTGCTGAGAAGGCCGGAAGTTCCTGATCCACTCCACAGAACCACCTGCTGGACTCGCCAAAATCACCTGCCGGCTACGCCACAACCAGTTGGTGAACACTTCGGAATCAACTGCCGGGCTTGCTGGAAGCACCTGCCGGTCACGCCAATATCACCTGCCAGCTACGCCAGAACCGCTTGGCGGACACTCCGGAAACACCTGTCGGGCCTGCCAGAACCACATCTCAGACGTGCCAGAACCATGTGCCCGAGATGCCGGAACCACACCCCGAACAGACTGAAACCACCTGCCAGACCCGCCTGAACCACCTGCCGAGCACACTGGAACCACCTGCTCGACTCGCCGGAACCACCTACCTGACACGCAAAAACCACCGGCCGGGTATGCCAGAACCACTTGGTGGTCACTCCGGAATCATCTGCCAGACATGCCAGAAGCAGCTCTCAGACACACCAGAACAACCTGCCGGAGACGCCAGAAGCACCTGCTGAGCATGCCTGAGCCACCTGCTCGACTCGCAAGAAACACCTGCCAGACGTGCCAAAATCACCTGCCTGCTACACCAGAAGCACTGGGCAGACAAGCCGGAATCACGTGAAGCGCATGCCGTCACAATCTCTCAGACGTGCCAGAACCTCGTGCCGGACACCCCAGAACACCCTGCCGGACAGACCGGAACCACCTGCCGGACACGCCGGAACCACCGGCGCGACTCGCCGGAACCACCCCCGGACATGCAAAAACACCTGCCGGCTACGCCAGAAACACTTGGCGAACACACCGGAATCACCTGCCGGGCATGTCGGAAGCACCTCTCAGACATGTCAGAACCACGTGCCAAGGACACCGGAAGCACCTGCCGAGCACGCCGGAACCACCTGCTCCACTCGCCAGAACCACCTGCCGCACACGCCAAAATCACCTGCCAGGTATGCCAGAACCACTTTGTGGACACTCCGAAATCATCTGCCGGACATGCCAGAACCAGCTCTCAGACACACCAGAACCACATGCCGGACACCCCGGAAGCACCTGCTGAGCATGCCTGAGCCACCTGCTCGACTCGCAAGAAACACCTGCCGGACACGCCAAAATCACCTGCCGAGTACGCCAGAACCACTTGGCGGACACTCCGGAATCACAGGTCGGGCATGCCGGAACCACCTCTCAGACTTGCCAGAACCATGTTCCGGACACGCCGGTACCACCTGCCGAGTATGCCGGAACCACCTGATCCACTCCCGAGGACCACCTGCTGGACATGCCAAAATCACCTGCTGGCTACGCCAGAACCACTCGGCAGACACTCCGGAATAACCTGCCGGGCATGCCGGAACCACCTCTTAGACATGCCAGAAGGACGTGTCGGACACGCCGGAAACACCTACCGGACAGACCGGAACCACCTGCCAGACATCCTGGAACCACTTGCCGAGAACGCCGGAGCCGCCTGCTCGATAGCCGGAACCACCTGCCAGACAGGCCAAAATCAACAGCTGGCTATGCTAGAACCACGTGGCGGACAGTCCAAAATCACCTGCCTGGCATGCAGGAACCACGTCTCAGACGTAACAGAACCACGTTCCGGAAACGCTGGAACCACATCCTGGACAGACTGGAACCACCGGCCGAGCTCACCGGAACCACCTGCTCGACTGGCAGGACAATCGTGCCGGACACGCCAAAAGGAACTGCCGGCTACACCAGAACCACTTAACCGACACTCCAGAATCACCTGCCTGGCATGCCAGAACCACCTCTCAGACGTGCCAGAAGCACGTGCCGGACATGCCGGAACGACCTACGGGACAGACCGGAACCACCTGCCTGACATGCCGGAACCACCTGCCGAGCACGCCAGAGCCACCTGCTCCCCTTGCCGGAACCAGCTGCCAGACAGGCCAAAATCAACAGCTGGCTGTGCGAGAACCACCTGGGGGACAGTCCGGAATCACCTGCCAGCCATGGCGGAACCACCTCTCAGAAGTACCAGAACCACGTGCCGGACAATCTGGAAACACGTACTGGACAGACTGGAACCACCTGCCGGCCACGCCTGAACCACCTGCCGAGCACGACGGAACCACCTGCCGGACACGCCAAAATCACCTGCGGGCTACTCCACAACCACTCGGAGGACTCTATGGGATGACCTGCCGGGCATGCTGGAACCACCTCTCAGACGCGCCAGAACCATGTGGCAGAGACTCCGGAATCACCTGTTGGGCATGTGGAACCACCTCTGAGACGTACCAGAACCACCTGCCGGACACGCCAAAATCACCTGCCGGCTACGCCAGAACCACTTGGCGGACACTCCGGAATCACCTGCCGGGCATGCCAGCACAACCTCTCAGAAGTGCCAGAAGCACGTGCCGGACAGGCCGGAACCATCTCCCGGACAGACTGGAACCACAGGAAACACTCGCCGGAACCACCTGCTTGACTCACCGGTCCCACCTGCAGGACACACCAAAATCACCTGCCCGCTACACCAGAACCACTTGGGGCACAAGCCGGAATCACGTGAAGGGCATGCCGGCACAACCTCACAGACGTGCCAGAACCTCCTGCCGGACACCTCAGAACCACCTGCCAGACAGACTGCAACCACCTGCCGGACACGCGGGAACCACCGGCTCGACCCGCCGGAACCACTGCCAGACATGCAAAATCACCTGCCGGCTACACCAGAACCACTTGGCAAACACTCCGGAATCACCTGCCGGGCATGCTGGAACCACGTGCCAAAGACACCAGAAGCACCTGCCGAGCATGCCGGAACCACCTGCTCGACTCGCCAGAACCACCTGCCAGTCATGCAAAAATCACCTGCCGGCTTCGCCACAACCAGTTGGTGAACACTTCCGCATCACCTGCCGGGCTTGCTGGAACCACCTGCCGGTCATGTCAAAATCACCTGCCAACTACGCCAGAACCACTTGTCGACACTGCGGAAACACCTGTAGGGCCGGCCAGAACTACATCTCAGACGTGCCAGAACCTTGTGCATGTGATGCCGGAACCGTACCCCGAACAGACGGAGACCACCTGCCAGACCCGCCTGAACCACCTTCCGAGCACGCCGGAGCCACCTGTTCGACTCACCGGAAGCACCTGCCAGACAGGCCACAATCAACAGCTGGCTATGCGAGAACCATCTGGCGGACAGTCGAGAATCACCTGCCGGGCATGCAGGAACCACCTCTCAGATGTAACGGGACCACGAGCCGGACACGCTGGAACCACGTCCTGGACAGACTGGAACCACCTGCCGAGCACTCCGGAACCACCTGCTCGAATCGCACGACCCACGTGCTGGACACACCAAAATGAACTTTCGGCTACACCAGAACCACTTACCCGACACTCCAGAATCACCTGCCTGGCATGCCAGAACCACCTCTCACACGTTCCAGAAGCACGTGCCGGACATGCCGGAACGACCTATCGGACAGAACGGAACCACCTGCCAGACACGCCGGAACCACCTGCTGAACACGCCACAGCCACCTGCTCGACTCGCCGGATCCACCGGCCGGACAGGCCAATATCAACTGCTGGCTATGCCAGAACCACCTGGGGGACAGTCCGGAATCACCTGCCAGCCATGGCGGAACCACCTCTCAGACGTACAAGAACCACGTGCCGGACAAGCTGGAAACACTTACTGGACAGACTGGAACCACCTGCCGGACACGCCAAAATCACCTGCGGGGTACACCAGAACCACTTGGAGAACTCTCCGGGATGACCTGCCGGGCATGCTGGAACCACCTCTCAGACGTACCAGAAGCACGTGGCGGACACCCCAGCACCACCTGCCGGACAGACCGCAACCACCTGCCGGACACGCCGGAACCACCGGCTCGACCCGCCGGAACCACCGCCGGACATGCAAAATCACCTGCCGGCTACGCCAGAACCACTTGGCGAACACTGCGGAATCACCTGCCGGGCATGCCGGAACCACCTCTCAGACATGCCAGAACCACGTGCCAATGACCCCGGAAGCACCTGCCGAGCACGCCGGAACCACCTGCTCGACTCGCCAGAACCACCTGCCGGACACGCCCAAATCACCTGCCGGCTACGCCACAACCACTCGGCAGACACTCCGGTATCAGCTGCCGGGCATGCCGGAACCACCTCTCAGAGGTGCCGGAACCACATGCCGGAGAGACTGGAAGCAACTGCTGAACTCGCCGGAAACACCTGCTGGACATGCCGGAACCACCTGCCTGACAGTCCAAAATCATATGCCGGCTATGCCAAAACCACTTGGTGGACACTCCAGAATCACCTGGAGGGCATGCCGGAACCACGTCATGGACAGACTGCAAACACCTTCCGGACACGCCAGAACCACCTTCTCGACTCGCCAGAACCACCTGCCGAACACCCCAAAATGACCTGCCGGCTACGCCACAACCAGTTGGTGAACACTTCGGAATCACCTGCCGCGCTTGCCGGAACCACCTGCCGGACACGCCAAAATCACCTGCCGGCTACGCCACAACCAGTTGGTGAACACTTCGGAATCACCTGCCGCGCTTGCCGGAACCACCTGCCTGTCACGCCAAAATCACCTGCCGGCTACGCCAGAACCACTCGGCAGAGACTCCGGAACCACCTCCAGGACAGACCGGAATCACCTGCCGGACACGCCGGGACCACCTGCTTGACTCGCCAGAACCACCTGCCGGACACGCCAAAATCACCAGCCGGCTACTCCACAACCACTTGTCGGACACTCCAGAATCACCTGCCGGGCATGTTGGAACCACCTCCCAGAGGTGCCACAACAACATGCTGAAGACTGCGGAAGCACCTGCTGAGAAGGCCGGAAGTTCCTGATCCACTCCACAGAACCACCTGCTGGACTCGCCAAAATCACCTGCCGGCTAAGCCACAACCAGTTGGTGAACACTTCGGAATCAACTGCCGGGCTTGCTGGAAGCACCTTCCGGTCACACCAATATCACCTGCCAGCTACGCCAGAACCGCTTGGCGGACACTCCGGAAACACCTGTCGGGCCTGCCAGAACCACATCTCAGACGTGCCAGAACCATGTGCCCGAGATGCCGGAACCACACCCCGAACACACTGAAACCACCTGCCAGACCCGCCTGAACCACCTGCCGAGCACACTGGAACCACCTGCTCGACTCGCCGGAACCACCTACCTGACACGCAAAAACCACCGGCCGGGTATGCCAGAACCACTTGGTGGTCACTCCGGAATCATCTGCCAGACATGCCAGAAGCAGCTCTCAGACACACCAGAACAACCTGCCGGAGACGCCAGAAGCACCTGCTGAGCATGCCTGAGCCACCTGCTCGACTCGCAAGAAACACCTGCCAGACGTGCCAAAATCACCTGCCTGCTACACCAGAAGCACTTGGCAGACAAGCCGGAATCACGTGAAGGGCATGCCGTCACAATCTCTCAGACGTGCCAGAACCTCGTGCCGGACACCCCAGAACACCCTGCCGGACAGACCGCAACCACCTGCCGGACACGCCGGAACCACCGGCGCGACTCGCCGGAACCACCCCCGGACATGCAAAAACACCTGCCGGCCACGCCAGAAACACTTGGCGAACACACCGGAATCACCTGCCGGGCATGTCGGAAGCACCTCTCAGACATGTCAGAACCACGTGCCAAGGACACCGGAAGCACCTGCCGAGCACGCCGGAACCACCTGCTCCACTCGCCAGAACCACCTGCCGCACACGCCAAAATCACCTGCCAGGTATGCCAGAACCACTTTGTGGACACTCCGAAATCATCTGCCGAACATGCCAGAACCAGCTCTCAGACACACCAGAACCACATGCCGGACACGCCGGAAGCACCTGCTGAGCATGCCTGAGCCACCTGCTCGACTCGCAAGAAACACCTGCCGGACACGCCAAAATCACCTGCCGAGTACGCCAGAACCACTTGGCGGACACTCCGGAATCACAGGTCGGGCATGCCGGAACCACCTCTCAGACTTGCCAGAACCATGTTCCGGAAACGCCGGTACCACCTGCCGAGTATGCCGGAACCACCTGATCCACTCCCGAGGACCACCTGCTGGACATGCCAAAATCACCTGCTGGCTACGCCAGAACCACTCGGCAGACACTCCGGAATAACCTGCCGGGCATGCCGGAACCACCTCTTAGACATGCCAGAAGGACGTGTCGGACACGCCGGAAACACCTACCGGACAGACCGGAACCACCTGCCAGACATCCTGGAACCACTTGCCGAGCACGCCGGAGCCGCCTGCTCGATAGCCGGAACCACCTGCCAGACAGGCCAAAATCAACAGCTGGCTATTCTAGAACCACGTGGCGGACAGTCCAAAATCACCTGCCTGGCATGCAGGAACCACGTCTCAGACGTAACAGAACCACGTTCCGGACACGCTGGAACCACATCCTGGAGAGACTGGAACCACCGGCCGAGCTCACCGGAACCACCTGCTCGACTGGCAGGACAATCGTGCCGGACACGCCAAAAGGAACTGCCGGCTACACCAGAACCACTTAACCGACACTCCAGAATCACCTGCCTGGCATGCCAGAACCACCTCTCAGACGTGCCAGAAGCACGTGCCGGACATGCCGGAACGACCTACGGGACAGACCGGAACCACCTGCCTGACATGCCGGAACCACCTGCCGAGCACGCCAGAGCCACCTGCTCCCCTTGCCGGAACCACCTGCCAGACAGGCCAAAATCAACAGCTGGCTGTGCGAGAACCACCTGGGGGACAGTCCGGAATCACCTGCCAGCCATGGCGGGACCACCTCTCAGACGTACAAGAACCACGTGCCGGACAATCTGGAAACACGTACTGGACAGACTGGAACCACCTGCCGGCCACGCCTGAACCACCTGCCGAGCACGACGGAACCACCTGCCGGACACGCCAAAATCACCTGCGGGCTACTCCACAACCACTCGGAGGACTCTCTGGGATGACCTGCCGGGCATGCAGGAACCACCTCTCAGACGCGCCAGAACCATGTGGCAGAGAGTCCGGAATCACCTGTTGGGCATGTGGAACCACCTCTGAGACGTACCAGAACCACCTGCCGGACACGCCAAAATCACCTGCCGGCTACGCCAGAACCACTTGGCGGACACTCCGGAATCACCTGCCGGGCATGCCAACACAACCTCTCAGAAGTGCCAGAAGCACGTGCCGGACAGGCCGGAACCATCTCCCGGACAGACTGGAACCACAGGAAACACTCGCCGGAACCACCTGCTTGACTCACCGGTCCCACCTGCAGGACACACCAAAATCACCTGCCCGCTACACCAGAACCACTTGGGGCACAAGCCGGAATCACGTGAAGGGCATGCCGGCACAACCTCACAGACGTGCCAGAACCTCCTGCCGGACACCTCAGAACCACCGGCCAGACAGACTGCAACCACCTGCCGGACACGCGGGAACCACCGGCTCGCCCCGCCGGAACCACTGCCAGACATGCAAAATCACCTGCCGGCTACACCAGAACCACTTGGCAAACACTCCGGAATCACCTGCCGGGCATGCCGGAACCACGTGCCAATGACACCAGAAGCACCTGCCGAGCATGCCGGAACCACCTGCTCGACTCGCCAGAACCACCTGCCAGTCATGCAAAAATCACCTGCCGGCTTCGCCACAACCAGTTGGTGAACACTTCCGCATCACCTGCCGGGCTTGCTGGAACCACCTGCCGGTCATGTCAAAATCACCTGCCAACTACGCCAGAACCACTTGTCGACACTGCGGAAACACCTGTCGGGCCGGCCAGAACTACATCTCAGACGTGCCAGAACCTTGTGCGTGTGATGCCGGAACCGCACCCCGAACAGACGGAGACCACCTGCCAGACCCGCCTGAACCACCTGCCGAGCACGCCGGAGCCACCTGTTCGACTCACCGGAAGCACCTGCCAGACAGGCCACAATCAACAGCTGGCTATGCGAGAACCATCTGGCGGACAGTCCGGAATCACCTGCCGGGCATGCAGGAACCACCTCTCAGATGTAACGGGACCACGAGCCGGACACGCTGGAACCACGTCCTGGACAGACTGGAACCACCTGCCGAGCACTCCGGAACCACCTGCTCGAATCGCACGACCCACGTGCTGGACACGCCAAAATGAACTTTCGGCTACACCAGAACCACTTACCCGACACTCCAGAATCACCTGCCTGGCATGCCAGAACCACCTCTCACACGTTCCAGAAGCACGTGCCGGACATGCCGGAACGACCTATCGGACAGAACGGAACCACCTGCCAGACACGCCGGAACCACCTGCTGAACACGCCACAGCCACCTGCTCGACTCGCCGGATCCACCGTCCGGACAGGCCAATATCAACTGCTGGCTATGCCAGAACCACCTGGGGGACAGTCCGGAATCACCTGCCAGCCATGGCGGAACCACCTCTCAGACGTACAAGAACCACGTGCCGGACAAGCTGGAAACACTTACTGGACAGACTGGAACCACCAGCCGGCCACGCCTGAACCACCTGCCGAGCACGATGGAACCACCTGCCGGACACGCCAAAATCACCTGCGGGGTACACCAGAACCACTTGGAGAACTCTCTGGGATGACCTGCCGGGCATGCTGGAACCACCTCTCAGACGTACCAGAAGCACGTGGCGGACACCCCAGCACCACCTGCCGGACAGACCGCAACCACCTGCCGGACACGCCGGAACCACCGGCTCGACCCGCCGGAACCACCGCCGGACATGCAAAATCACCTGCCGGCTACGCCAGAACCACTTGGCGAACACTCGGGAATCACCTGCCGGGCATGCCGGAACCACCTCTCAGACATGCCAGAACCACGTGCCAATGACCCCGGAAGCACCTGCCGAGCACGCCGGAACCACCTGCTCGACTCGCCAGAACCACCTGCCGGACACGCCCAAATCACCTGCCGGCTACGCCACAACCACTCGGCAGACACTCCGGTATCAGCTGCCGGGCATGCCGGAACCACCTCTCAGAGGTGCCGGAACCACATGCCGGAGAGACTGGAAGCAACTGCCGAACTCGCCGGAAACACCTGCTGGACATGCCGGAACCACCTGCCTGACAGTCCAAAATCATATGCCGGCTATGCCAAAACCACTTGGTGGACACTCCAGAATCACCTGGAGGGCATGCCGGAACCACGTCATGGACAGACTGCAAACACCTGCCGGACACGCCAGAACCACCTTCTCGACTCGCCAGAACCACCTGCCGAACATGCCAAAATGACCTGCCGGCTACGCTACAACCAGTTGGTGAACACTTCGGAATCACCTGCCGCGCTTGCCGGAACCACCTGCCGGACACGCCAAAATCACCTGCCGGCTACGCCACAACCAGTTGGTGAACACTTCGGAATCACCTGCCGCGCTTGCCGGAACCACCTGCCGGTCACGCCAAAATCACCTGCCGGCTACGCCAGAACCACTCGGCAGAGACTCCAGAACCACCTCCAGGACAGACCGGAATCACCTGCCGGACATGCCGGAACCACCTGCTCGACTCGCCAGAACCACCTGCCGGACACGCCAAAATCACCTGCCGGCTACGCCAGAACCACCTGGCAGAGACTCCGGAACCACCTCCAGGACAGACCGGAATCACCTGCCGGACACGCCGGGACCACCTGCTTGACTCGCCAGAACCACCTGCCGGACACGCCAAAATCACCAGCCGGCTACTCCACAACCACTTGTCGGACACTCCAGAATCACCTGCCGGGCATGTTGGAACCACCTCTCAGAGGTGCCACAACAACATGCTGAAGACTGCGGAAGCACCTGCTGAGAAGGCCGGAAGTTCCTGATCCACTCCACAGAACCACCTGCTGGACTCGCCAAAATCACCTGCCGGCTAAGCCACAACCAGTTGGTGAACACTTCGGAATCAACTGCCGGGCTTGCTGGAAGCACCTGCCGGTCACACCAATATCACCTGCCAGCTACGCCAGAACCGCTTGGCGGACACTCCGGAAACACCTGTCGGGCCTGCCAGAACCACATCTCAGACGTGCCAGAACCATGTGCCCGAGATGCCGGAACCACACCCCGAACAGACTGAAACCACCTGCCAGACCCGCCTGAACCACCTGCCGAGCACACTGGAACCACCTGCTCGACTCGCCGGAACCACCTACCTGACACGCAAAAACCACCGGCCGGGTATGCCAGAACCACTTGGTGGTCACTCCGGAATCATCTGCCAGACATGCCAGAAGCAGCTCTCAGACACACCAGAACAACCTGCCGGAGACGCCAGAAGCACCTGCTGAGCATGCCTGAGCCACCTGCTCGACTCGCAAGAAACACCTGCCAGACGTGCCAAAATCACCTGCCTGCTACACCAGAAGCACTTGGCAGACAAGCCGGAATCACGTGAAGGGCATGCCGTCACAATCTCTCAGACGTGCCAGAACGTCGTGCCGGACACCCCAGAACACCCTGCCGGACAGACCGGAACCACCTGCCGGACACGCCGGAACCACCGGCGCGACTCGCCGGAACCACCCCCGGACATGCAAAAACACCTGCCGGCCACGCCAGAAACACTTGGCGAACACACCGGAATCACCTGCCGGGCATGTCGGAAGCACCTCTCAGACATGTCAGAACCACGTGCCAAGGACACCGGAAGCACCTGCCGAGCACGCCGGAACCACCTGCTCCACTCGCCAGAACCACCTGCCGCACACGCCAAAATCACCTGCCAGGTATGCCAGAACCACTTTGTGGACACTCCGAAATCATCTGCCGGACATGCCAGAACCAGCTCTCAGACACACCAGAACCACATGCCGGACACCCCGGAAGCACCTGCTGAGCATGCCTGAGCCACCTGCTCGACTCGCAAGAAACACCTGCCGGACACGCCAAAATCACCTGCCGAGTACGCCAGAACCACTTGGCGGACACTCCGGAATCACAGGTCGGGCATGCCGGAACCACCTCTCAGACTTGCCAGAACCATGTTCCGGAAACGCCGGTACCACCTGCCGAGTATGCCGGAACCACCTGATCCACTCCCGAGGACCACCTGCTGGACATGCCAAAATCACCTGCTGGCTACGCCAGAACCACTCGGCAGACACTCCGGAATAACCTGCCGGGCATGCCGGAACCACCTCTTAGACATGCCAGAAGGACGTGTCGGACACGCCGGAAACACCTACCGGACAGACCGGAACCACCTGCCAGACATCCTGGAACCACTTGCCGAGCACGCCGGAGCCGCCTGCTCGATAGCCGGAACCACCTGCCAGACAGGCCAAAATCAACAGCTGGCTATGCTAGAACCACGTGGCGGACAGTCCAAAATCACCTGCCTGGCATGCAGGAACCACGTCTCAGACGTAACAGAACCACGTTCCGGACACGCTGGAACCACATCCTGGAGAGACTGGAACCACCGGCCGAGCTCACCGGAACCAACTGCTCGACTGGCAGGACAATCGTGCCGGACACGCCAAAAGGAACTGCCGGCTACACCAGAACCACTTAACCGACACTCCAGAATCACCTGCCTGGCATGCCAGAACCACCTCTCAGACGTGCCAGAAGCACGTGCCGGACATGCCGGAACGACCTACGGGACAGACCGGAACCACCTGCCTGACATGCCGGAACCACCTGCCGAGCACGCCAGAGCCACCTGCTCCCCTTGCCGGAACCACCTGCCAGACAGGCCAAAATCAACAGCTGGCTGTGCGAGAACCACCTGGGGGACAGTCCGGAATCACCTGCCAGCCATGGCGGAACCACCTCTCAGACGTACAAGAACCACGTGCCGGACAATCTGGAAACACGTACTGGACAGACTGGAACCACCTGCCGGCCACGCCTGAACCACCTGCCGAGCACGACGGAACCACCTGCCGGACACGCCAAAATCACCTGCGGGCTACTCCACAACCACTCGGAGGACTCTCTGGGATGACCTGCCGGGCATGCAGGAACCACCTCTCAGACGCGCCAGAACCATGTGGCAGAGAGTCCGGAATCACCTGTTGGGCATGTGGAACCACCTCTGAGACGTACCAGAACCACCTGCCGGACACGCCAAAATCACCTGCCGGCTACGCCAGAACCACTTGGCGGACACTCCGGAATCACCTGCCGGGCATGCCAACACAACCTCTCAGAAGTGCCAGAAGCACGTGCCGGACAGGCCGGAACCATCTCCCGGACAGACTGGAACCACAGGAAACACTCGCCGGAACCACCTGCTTGACTCACCGGTCCCACCTGCAGGACACACCAAAATCACCTGCCCGCTACACCAGAACCACTTGGGGCACAAGCCGGAATCACGTGAAGGGCATGCCGGCACAACCTCACAGACGTGCCAGAACCTCCTGCCGGACACCTCAGAACCACCGGCCAGACAGACTGCAACCACCTGCCGGACACGCGGGAACCACCGGCTCGCCCCGCCGGAACCACTGCCAGACATGCAAAATCACCTGCCGGCTACACCAGAACCACTTGGCAAACACTCCGGAATCACCTGCCGGGCATGCCGGAACCACGTGCCAATGACACCAGAAGCACCTGCCGAGCATGCCGGAACCACCTGCTCGACTCGCCAGAACCACCTGCCAGTCATGCAAAAATCACCTGCCGGCTTCGCCACAACCAGTTGGTGAACACTTCCGCATCACCTGCCGGGCTTGCTGGAACCACCTGCCGGTCATGTCAAAATCACCTGCCAACTACGCCAGAACCACTTGTCGACACTGCGGAAACACCTGTCGGGCCGGCCAGAACTACATCTCAGACGTGCCAGAACCTTGTGCGTGTGATGCCGGAACCGCACCCCGAACAGACGGAGACCACCTGCCAGACCCGCCTGAACCACCTGCCGAGCACGCCGGAGCCACCTGTTCGACTCACCGGAAGCACCTGCCAGACAGGCCACAATCAACAGCTGGCTATGCGAGAACCATCTGGCGGACAGTCCGGAATCACCTGCCGGGCATGCAGGAACCACCTCTCAGATGTAACGGGACCACGAGCCGGACACGCTGGAACCACGTCCTGGACAGACTGGAACCACCTGCCGAGCACTCCGGAACCACCTGCTCGAATCGCACGACCCACGTGCTGGACACGCCAAAATGAACTTTCGGCTACACCAGAACCACTTACCCGACACTCCAGAATCACCTGCCTGGCATGCCAGAACCACCTCTCACACGTTCCAGAAGCACGTGCCGGACATGCCGGAACGACCTATCGGACAGAACGGAACCACCTGCCAGACACGCCGGAACCACCTGCTGAACACGCCACAGCCACCTGCTCGACTCGCCGGATCCACCGTCCGGACAGGCCAATATCAACTGCTGGCTATGCCAGAACCACCTGGGGGACAGTCCGGAATCACCTGCCAGCCATGGCGGAACCACCTCTCAGACGTACAAGAACCACGTGCCGGACAAGCTGGAAACACTTACTGGACAGACTGGAACCACCAGCCGGCCACGCCTGAACCACCTGCCGAGCACGATGGAACCACCTGCCGGACACGCCAAAATCACCTGCGGGGTACACCAGAACCACTTGGAGAACTCTCTGGGATGACCTGCCGGGCATGCTGGAACCACCTCTCAGACGTACCAGAAGCACGTGGCGGACACCCCAGCACCACCTGCCGGACAGACCGCAACCACCTGCCGGACACGCCGGAACCACCGGCTCGACCCGCCGGAACCACCGCCGGACATGCAAAATCACCTGCCGGCTACGCCAGAACCACTTGGCGAACACTCGGGAATCACCTGCCGGGCATGCCGGAACCACCTCTCAGACATGCCAGAACCACGTGCCAATGACCCCGGAAGCACCTGCCGAGCACGCCGGAACCACCTGCTCGACTCGCCAGAACCACCTGCCGGACACGCCAAAATCACCTGCCGGCTACGCCACAACCACTCGGCAGACACTCCGGTATCAGCTGCCGGGCATGCCGGAACCACCTCTCAGAGGTGCCGGAACCACATGCCGGAGAGACTGGAAGCAACTGCCGAACTCGCCGGAAACACCTGCTGGACATGCCGGAACCACCTGCCTGACAGTCCAAAATCATATGCCGGCTATGCCAAAACCACTTGGTGGACACTCCAGAATCACCTGGAGGGCATGCCGGAACCACGTCATGGACAGACTGCAAACACCTGCCGGACACGCCAGAACCACCTTCTCGACTCGCCAGAACCACCTGCCGAACATGCCAAAATGACCTGCCGGCTACGCTACAACCAGTTGGTGAACACTTCGGAATCACCTGCCGCGCTTGCCGGAACCACCTGCCGGACACGCCAAAATCACCTGCCGGCTACGCCACAACCAGTTGGTGAACACTTCGGAATCACCTGCCGCGCTTGCCGGAACCACCTGCCGGTCACGCCAAAATCACCTGCCGGCTACGCCAGAACCACTCGGCAGAGACTCCAGAACCACCTCCAGGACAGACCGGAATCACCTGCCGGACATGCCGGAACCACCTGCTCGACTCGCCAGAACCACCTGCCGGACACGCCAAAATCACCTGCCGGCTACGCCAGAACCACCTGGCAGAGACTCCGGAACCACCTCCAGGACAGACCGGAATCACCTGCCGGACACGCCGGGACCACCTGCTTGACTCGCCAGAACCACCTGCCGGACACGCCAAAATCACCAGCCGGCTACTCCACAACCACTTGTCGGACACTCCAGAATCACCTGCCGGGCATGTTGGAACCACCTCTCAGAGGTGCCACAACAACATGCTGAAGACTGCGGAAGCACCTGCTGAGAAGGCCGGAAGTTCCTGATCCACTCCACAGAACCACCTGCTGGACTCGCCAAAATCACCTGCCGGCTAAGCCACAACCAGTTGGTGAACACTTCGGAATCAACTGCCGGGCTTGCTGGAAGCACCTGCCGGTCACACCAATATCACCTGCCAGCTACGCCAGAACCGCTTGGCGGACACTCCGGAAACACCTGTCGGGCCTGCCAGAACCACATCTCAGACGTGCCAGAACCATGTGCCCGAGATGCCGGAACCACACCCCGAACAGACTGAAACCACCTGCCAGACCCGCCTGAACCACCTGCCGAGCACACTGGAACCACCTGCTCGACTCGCCGGAACCACCTACCTGACACGCAAAAACCACCGGCCGGGTATGCCAGAACCACTTGGTGGTCACTCCGGAATCATCTGCCAGACATGCCAGAAGCAGCTCTCAGACACACCAGAACAACCTGCCGGAGACGCCAGAAGCACCTGCTGAGCATGCCTGAGCCACCTGCTCGACTCGCAAGAAACACCTGCCAGACGTGCCAAAATCACCTGCCTGCTACACCAGAAGCACTTGGCAGACAAGCCGGAATCACGTGAAGGGCATGCCGTCACAATCTCTCAGACGTGCCAGAACGTCGTGCCGGACACCCCAGAACACCCTGCCGGACAGACCGGAACCACCTGCCGGACACGCCGGAACCACCGGCGCGACTCGCCGGAACCACCCCCAGACATGCAAAAACACCTGCCGGCCACGCCAGAAACACTTGGCGAACACACCGGAATCACCTGCCGGGCATGTCGGAAGCACCTCTCAGACATGTCAGAACCACGTGCCAAGGACACCGGAAGCACCTGCCGAGCACGCCGGAACCACCTGCTCCACTCGCCAGAACCACCTGCCGCACACGCCAAAATCACCTGCCAGGTATGCCAGAACCACTTTGTGGACACTCCGAAATCATCTGCCGGACATGCCAGAACCAGCTCTCAGACACACCAGAACCACATGCCGGACACCCCGGAAGCACCTGCTGAGCATGCCTGAGCCACCTGCTCGACTCGCAAGAAACACCTGCCGGACACGCCAAAATCACCTGCCGAGTACGCCAGAACCACTTGGCGGACACTCCGGAATCACAGGTCGGGCATGCCGGAACCACCTCTCAGACTTGCCAGAACCATGTTCCGGACACGCCGGTACCACCTGCCGAGTATGCCGGAACCACCTGATCCACTCCCGAGGACCACCTGCTGGACATGCCAAAATCACCTGCTGGCTACGCCAGAACCACTCGGCAGACACTCCGGAATAACCTGCCGGGCATGCTGGAACCACCTCTTAGACATGCCAGAAGGACGTGTCGGACACGCCGGAAACACCTACCGGACAGACCGGAACCACCTGCCAGACATCCTGGAACCACTTGCCGAGCACGCCGGAGCCGCCTGCTCGATAGCCGGAACCACCTGCCAGACAGGCCAAAATCAACAGCTGGCTATGCTAGAACCACGTGGCGGACAGTCCAAAATCACCTGCCTGGCATGCAGGAACCACGTCTCAGACGTAACAGAACCACGTTCCGGACACGCTGGAACCACATCCTGGACAGACTGGAACCACCGGCCGAGCTCACCGGAACCACCTGCTCGACTGGCAGGACAATCGTGCCGGACACGCCAAAAGGAACTGCCGGCTACACCAGAACCACTTAACCGACACTCCAGAATCACCTGCCTGGCATGCCAGAACCACCTCTCAGACGTGCCAGAAGCACGTGCCGGACATGCCGGAACGACCTACGGGACAGACCGGAACCACCTGCCTGACATGCCGGAACCACCTGCCGAGCACGCCAGAGCCACCTGCTCCCCTTGCCGGAACCACCTGCCAGACAGGCCAAAATCAACAGCTGGCTGTGCGAGAACCACCTGGGGGACAGTCCGGAATCACCTGCCAGCCATGGCGGAACCACCTCTCAGAAGTACCAGAACCACATGCCGGACAATCTGGAAACACGTACTGGACAGACTGGAACCACCTGCCGGCCACGCCTGAACCACCTGCCGAGCACGACGGAACCACCTGCCGGACACGCCAAAATCACCTGCGGGCTACTCCACAACCACTCGGAGGACTCTATGGGATGACCTGCCGGGCATGCTGGAACCACCTCTCAGACGCGCCAGAACCATGTGGCAGAGACTCCGGAATCACCTGTTGGGCATGTGGAACCACCTCTGAGACGTACCAGAACCACCTGCCGGACACGCCAAAATCACCTGTCGGCTACGCCAGAACCACTTAACCGACACTCCAGAATCACCTGCCTGGCATGCCAGAACCACCTCTCAGACGTGCCAGAAGCACGTGCCGGACAAGCCGGAACCATCTCCCGGACAGACTGGAACCACAGGAAACACTCGCCGGAACCACCTGCTTGACTCACCGGTCCCACCTGCAGGACACACCAAAATCACCTGCCCGCTACACCAGAACCACTTGGGGCACAAGCCGGAATCACGTGAAGGGCATGCCGGCACAACCTCACAGACATGCCAGAACCTCCTGCCGGACACCTCAGAACCACCTGCCAGACAGACTGCAACCACCTGCCGGACACGCGGGAACCACCGGCTCGACCCGCCGGAACCACTGCCAGACATGCAAAATCACCTGCCGGCTACACCAGAACCACTTGGCAAACACTCCGGAATCACCTGCCGGGCATGCTGGAACCACGTGCCAATGACACCAGAAGCACCTGCCGAGCATGCCGGAACCACCTGCTCGACTCGCCAGAACCACCTGCCAGTCATGCAAAAATCACCTGCCGGCTTCGCCACAACCAGTTGGTGAACACTTCCGCATCACCTGCCGGGCTTGCTGGAACCACCTGCCGGTCATGTCAAAATCACCTGCCAACTACGCCAGAACCACTTGTCGACACTGCGGAAACACCTGTCGGGCCGGCCAGAACTACATCTCAGACGTGCCAGAACCTTGTGCGTGTGATGCCGGAACCGCACCCCGAACAGACGGAGACCACCTGCCAGACCCGCCTGAACCACCTGCCGAGCACGCCGGAGCCACCTGTTCGACTCACCGGAAGCACCTGCCAGACAGGCCACAATCAACAGCTGGCTATGCGAGAACCATCTGGCGGACAGTCCGGAATCACCTGCCGGGCATGCAGGAACCACCTCTCAGATGTAACGGGACCACGAGCCGGACACGCTGGAACCACGTCCTGGACAGACTGGAACCACCTGCCGAGCACTCCGGAACCACCTGCTCGAATCGCACGACCCACGTGCTGGACATGCCAAAATGAACTTACGGCTACACCAGAACCACTTACCCGACACTCCAGAATCACCTGCCTGGCATGCCAGAACCACCTCTCACACGTTCCAGAAGCACGTGCCGGACATGCCGGAACGACCTATCGGACAGAACGGAACCACCTGCCAGACACGCCGGAACCACCTGCTGAACACGCCACAGCCACCTGCTCGACTCGCCGGATCCACCGTCCGGACAGGCCAATATCAACTGCTGGCTATGCCAGAACCACCTGGGGGACAGTCCGGAATCACCTGCCAGCCATGGCGGAACCACCTCTCAGACGTACAAGAACCATGTGCCGGACAAGCTGGAAACACTTACTGGACAGACTGGAACCACCAGCCGGCCACGCCTGAACCACCTGCCGAGCACGATGGAACCACCTGCCGGACACGCCAAAATCACCTGCGGGGTACACCAGAACCACTTGGAGAACTCTCTGGGATGACCTGCCGGGCATGCTGGAACCACCTCTCAGACGTACCAGAAGCACGTGGCGGACACCCCAGCACCACCTGCCGGACAGACCGCAACCACCTGCCGGACACGCCGGAACCACCGGCTCGACCCGCCGGAACCACCGCCGGACATGCAAAATCACCTGCCGGCTACGCCAGAACCACTTGGCGAACACTCGGGAATCACCTGCCGGGCATGCCGGAACCACCTCTCAGACATGCCAGACCCACGTGCCATTGACCCCGGAAGCACCTGCCGAGCACGCCGGAACCACCTGCTCGACTCGCCAGAACCACCTGCCGGACACGCCCAAATCACCTGCCGGCTACGCCACAACCACTCGGCAGACACTCCGGTATCAGCTGCCGGGCATGCCGGAACCACCTCTCAGAGGTGCCGGAACCACATGCCGGAGAGACTGGAAGCAACTGCCGAACTCGCCGGAAACACCTGCTGGACATGCCGGAACCACCTGCCTGACAGTCCAAAATCATATGCCGGCTATGCCAAAACCACTTGGTGGACACTCCAGAATCACCTGGAGGGCATGCCGGAACCACGTCATGGACAGACTGCAAACACCTGCCGGACACGCCAGAACCACCTTCTCGACTCGCCAGAACCACCTGCCGAACATGCCAAAATGACCTGCCGGCTACGCTACAACCAGTTGGTGAACACTTCGGAATCACCTGCCGCGCTTGCCGGAACCACCTGCCGGACACGCCAAAATCACCTGCCGGCTACGCCACAACCAGTTGGTGAACACTTCGGAATCACCTGCCGCGCTTGCCGGAACCACCTGCCGGTCACGCCAAAATCACCTGCCGGCTACGCCAGAACCACTCGGCAGAGACTCCAGAACCACCTCCAGGACAGACCGGAATCACCTGCCGGACATGCCGGAACCACCTGCTCGACTCGCCAGAACCACCTGCCGGACACGCCAAAATCACCTGCCGGCTACGCCAGAACCACCTGGCAGAGACTCCGGAACCACCTCCAGGACAGACCGGAATCACCTGCCGGACACGCCGGGACCACCTGCTTGACTCGCCAGAACCACCTGCCGGACACGCCAAAATCACCAGCCGGCTACTCCACAACCACTTGTCGGACACTCCAGAATCACCTGCCGGGCATGTTGGAACCACCTCTCAGAGGTGCCACAACAACATGCTGAAGACTGCGGAAGCACCTGCTGAGAAGGCCGGAAGTTCCTGATCCACTCCACAGAACCACCTGCTGGACTCGCCAAAATCACCTGCCGGCTACGCCACAACCAGTTGGTGAACACTTCGGAATCAACTGCCGGGCTTGCTGGAAGCACCTGTCGGTCACACCAATATCACCTGCCAGCTACGCCAGAACCGCTTGGCGGACACTCCGGAAACACCTGTCGGGCCTGCCAGAACCACATCTCAGACGTGCCAGAACCATGTGCCCGAGATGCCGGAACCACACCCCGAACACACTGAAACCACCTGCCAGACCCGCCTGAACCACCTGCCGAGCACACTGGAACCACCTGCTCGACTCGCCGGAACCACCTACCTGACACGCAAAAACCACCGGCCGGGTATGCCAGAACCACTTGGTGGTCACTCCGGAATCATCTGCCAGACATGCCAGAAGCAGCTCTCAGACACACCAGAACAACCTGCCGGAGACGCCAGAAGCACCTGCTGAGCATGCCTGAGCCACCTGCTCGACTCGCAAGAAACACCTGCCAGACGTGCCAAAATCACCTGCCTGCTACACCAGAAGCACTTGGCAGACAAGCCGGAATCACGTGAAGGGCATGCCGTCACAATCTCTCAGACGTGCCAGAACCTCGTGCCGGACACCCCAGAACACCCTGCCGGACAGACCGGAACCACCTGCCAGACACGCCGGAACCACCTGCCGAGCACGCCAGAGCCACCTGCTCCCCTTGCCGGAACCACCTGCCAGACAGGCCAAAATCAACAGCTGGCTGTGCGAGAACCACCTGGGGGACAGTCCGGAATCACCTGCCAGCCATGGCGGAACCACCTCTCAGACGTACCAGAACCACGTGCCGGACAATCTGGAAACACGTACTGGACACACTGGAACCACCTGCCGGCCACGCCTGAACCACCTGCCGAGCACGACGGAACCACCTGCCGGACACGCCAAAATCACCTGCGGGCTACTCCACAACCACTTGGAGGACTCTCCGGGATGACCTGCCGGGCATGCTGGAACCACCTCTCAGACGTGCCAGAACCATGTGGCAGACAGTCCGGAATCACCTGTTGGGCATGTGGAACCACCTCAGAGACGTACCAGAACCACCTGCCGGACACGCCAAAATCACCTGCCGGCTACGCCAGAACCACTTGGCGGACACTCCGGAATCACCTGCCGGGCATGCCAGCACAACCTCTCAGAAGTGCCAGAAGCACGTGCCGGACAGGCCGGAACCATCTCCCGGACAGACTGGAACCACAGGAAACACTCGCCGGAACCACCTGCTTGACTCACCGGTCCCACCTGCAGGACACACCAAAATCACCTGCCCGCTACACCAGAAGCACTTGGCAGACACGCCGGAATCACGTGAAGGGCATGCCGTCACGATCTCTCAGACGTGCCAGAACCTCCTGCCAGACACCACAGAACACCCTGCCGGACAGACCGGAACCACCTGCCGGACACGCCGGAACCACCGGCGCGACTCGCCGGAACCACCCCAGGACATGCAAAATCACCTGCCGGCTACGCCAGAAACACTTGGCGAACACACCGGAATCACCTGCCGGGCATGTCGGAAGCACCTCTCAGACATGTCAGAACCACGTGCCAAGGACACCGGAAGCACCTGCCGAGCACGCCGGAACCACCTGCTCGACTCGCCGGAACCACCTGCCGCACACGCCAAAATCACCTGCCAGGTATGCCAGAACCACTTTGTGGACACTCCGAAATCATCTGCCGGACATGCCAGAACCAGCTCTCAGAGACACCAGAACCACATGCCGGACACGCCGGAAGCACCTGCTGAGCATGCCTGAGCCACCTGCTCGACTCGCAAGAAACACCTGCCGGACACGCCAAAATCACCTGCCGAGTATTCCAGAACCACTTGGCGGACACTCCGGAATCACAGGTCGGGCATGCCGGAACCACCTCTCAGACTTGCCAGAACCATGTTCTGGACACGCCGGTACCACCTGCCGAGTATGCCGGAACCACCTGATCCACTCCCGAGGACCACCTGCTGGACACGCCAAAATCACCTGCTGGCTATGCGAGAACCACTCGGCAGACACTCCGGAATAACGTGCCGGGCATGCCGGAACCACCTCTTAGACATGCCAGAAGGACGTGTCGGACACGCTGGAAACACCTACCGGACAGACCGGAACCACCTGCCAGACATCCCGGAACCACCTGCCAAGCACACCGGAGCCGCCTGCTCGATAGGCCGGAACCACCTGCCAGACAGGCCAAAATCAACAGCTGGCTATGCTACAAACACTTGGCGGACAGTCCAAAATCACCTGCCTGGCATGCAGGAACCACCTCTCAGACGTAACAGAACCACGTTCCGGACACGCTGGAACCACATCCTGGACAGACTGGAACCACCTACCGAGCTCGCCGGAACCACCTGCTCGACTCGCAAGAAACACCTGCCAGACACGCCAAAATCACCTGCCTGCTACACGAGAAGCTCTTGGCAGACAAGCCGGAATCACGTGAAGGGCATGCCGTCACAATCTCTCAGACGTGCCAGAACCTCGTGCCGGACACCACAGAACACCCTGCCGGACAGACTTGAAACACCTGCCTGATACGCCGGAACCACCTGCTCGACTGGCAGGACAATCGTGCCGGACACGCCAAAAGGAACTGCCGGCTACACCAGAACCACTTAACCGACACTCCAGAATCACCTGCCTGGCATGCCAGAACCACCTCTCAGACGTGCCAGAAGCACGTTCCGGACATGCCGGAACGACCTACGGGACAGACCGGAACCACCTGCCTGACATGCCGGAACCACCTGCCGAGCACGCCAGAGCCACCTGCTCCCCTTGCCGGAACCACCTGCCAGAGAGGCCAAAATCAACAGCTGGCTGTGCGAGAACCACCTGGGGGAGAGTCCGGAATCACCTGCCAGCCATGGCGGAACCACCTCTCAGACGTACCAGAACCACGTGCCGGACAATCTGGAAACACGTACTGGACAGACTGGAACCACCTGCCGGCCACGCCTGAACCACCTGCTGAGCACGACGGAACCACCTGCCGGACACGCCAAAATCACCTGCGGGCTACTCCACAACCACTTGGAGGACTCTCCGGGATGACCTGCCGGGCATGCTGGAACCACCTCTCAGACGTGCCAGAACCATGTGGCGGACAGTCCGGAATCACCAATTGGGCATGCGCAACCACCTCTGAGACGTACCAGAACCACATGCCGTGCAGGCTGGAACCACCTACCGGACAGACCGGAATCACCTTTCGGGCATGCCGGAACCACCTGTCAGATGTGCCAGAAACACGTGCCAGAGACGCCGGAAGCACCTGCCAAGCACGTTGGAACCACCTGCTCAACTCGCCTGAACCACCTGCCGGACATGCCAAAATCACCTGCCGACTATGCCAGAACCACTTGGCGAACACTCCGGAATCACTTGTCGGGCATGCAGGTACCACCTCTCAGACATGCCAGAACCCCGTGCCAATGACCCCGGTAGCACCAACCGAGCACGCCGGAACCACCTGCTCGACTCGCCAGAACCACCTGCCGGACACGCAAAAATCACCTGCCGGCTACGCCACAACCAGTTGGTGAACACTTTGGAATCACCTGCCAGGCTTGCTGGGACCACCTGCCAGTCATGCCAAAGTCACCTCCCAAGTACGCCAGAACCGCTTGGCGGACACTGCGGAAACACCTGTCGGGCCGGCTGGAACCACATCTCAGACGTGCCAGAAACGTGTTCATGAGATGCTGGAACCACACCCCGAACAGACGGATACCACCTGCCAGAACCGCCTGAACCACATGCTGAGCACGCCGGAACCACCTGCTCGACTCACCGGTACCACCTCCCTGACACGCCAAAATCACCTGCTGGGTATGCCAGAACCACTTGGCGGACACTCCGGAATCATCTTCCGGACATGCCGGAACCAGCTCTCAGACACACCAGAACCAAGTGCCGGAGACGCCGGAAGCACCTGCCGAGCATGCCAGAGCCACCTGCTTGACTCGCCAGAAACACCTTCCGGACACGCCAAAATCACCTGCCGGGTACGCCAGAACCACCTGGCGGACACTACGGAATCACCTGTTGCGCATGCCGGAACCACCTCTCAGACGTTCCGGAAGCACGTGCCAGACACGACGGAAACACCTACCGGACAGACCGGAACCACCTGCCAAGAACGCCGGAGCCACCTGTTCGACTCGCTGGAACCACCTGCCGGACAGGCCAATATCAACTGCTGGCTATGCCAGAACCACCTGGGGGACAGTCCGGGATCACCTGCCAGCCATGGCGGAGCCACCTCTCAGACGTACCAGAACCACCTGCCGGAGAAGCTGGAAACACGTCCTGGACAGACTGGAACCACGTGACGTCCATGCCTGAACCACCTGCCGAGCACGGCGGAACCACCTGCCGGACACGCCAAAATCACCTGCGGGCTACGCCAGAACCACTTGGACGACTCTCCGAAATGACCTGCCGGGCATGTTGGAACCACCTCTCAGACGTGCCAGAAGCACGTGGCGGACAGTCCGGAATCACCTGTTGGGCATACGCAACCACCTCTGAGACGTACCAGAACCACGTGCCGTGCACGCCGGAACCACCTACCGGACAGACCGGAATCAACTTTTGGGCATGCCGGAACCACCAGTCAGATGTGCCAGAAACACGTGCCGGAGACGCCGGAAGCACCTGCCGAGCACGTCGCAACCACCTGCTCAACTCGCCTGAACCACCTGCCGGACACGCCAAAATCACCAGCCCGCTACACCAGCACCACTTCAGGGACAAGCGGAATCACGTGAGGGGCATGCCGGCACAGCCTCTCAGACTGAACCTCGTGCCGGACACCACAGAACCACCTGCCGGACAGACAGGAATCACCTGCCGGACACGCCGGAACCACCGGCTCGACACGCCGGAACGACCGCTGGACATGCAAAATCACCTGCCGGCTACGCCGGAAACACTTGGCGAACACTCCGGAATCACCTGCCGGGCATGCAAGAACCACCTCTCAGACATGCCAGAACCCCGTGCCAATGACCCCGGAAGCACCAGCCGAGCACGCCGGAACCACCTGCTCGACTCACCAGAACCACCTGCCGATCACGCAAAAATCACCTGCCGGCTACGCCACAACCAGTCGGTGAACACTTTGGAATCACCTGCCTGGCTTGCTGGAACCACCTGCCAGTCATGCCAAATCACCTGCCAACTACTCCAGAAAAGCTTGGCGGAAACTGCGGAAACACCTGTCGGGCCGGCTGGAACCACATCTCAGACGTGCCAGAAACGTGTTCATGAGATGCCGGAACCACACCCCGAACAGACTGAAACCACCTGCCAGACCCGCCTGAACCACCTGCCGAGCACACTGGAACCACCTGCTCGAATCGCCGGAACCACCGACCTGACATGCAAAAACCACCGGCCGGGTATGCCAGAACCACTTGGTGGTCACTCTGGAATCATCTGCCACACATGCCAGAAGCAGCTCTCAGACACACCAGAACAACCTGCCGGAGACGCCAGAAGCACCTGCTGAGCATGCCTGAGCCACCTGCTCGACTCGCAAGAAACACCTGCCAGACGTGCCAAAATCACCTGCCTGCTACACCGGAAGCACTTGGCAGACAAGCCGGAATCACGTGAAGGGCATGCCGTCACAATCTCTCAGACGTGCCAGAACCTCGTGCCGGACACCCCAGAACACCCTGCCGGACAGACCGGAACCACCTGCCGGACACGCCGGAACCACCGGCGCGACTCGCCGGAACCACCCCCGGACATGCAAAAACCCCTGCCGGCTACGCCAGAAACACTTGGCGAACACACCGGAATCACCTGCCGGGCATGTCGGAAGCACCTCTCAGACATGTCAGAACCACGTGCCAAGGACACCGGAAGCACCTGCCGAGCACGCCGGAACCACCTGCTCCACTCGCCAGAACCACCTGCCGCACATGCCAAAATCACCTGCCAGGTATGCCAGAACCACTTTGTGGACACTCCGAAATCATCTGCCGGACATGCCAGAACCAGCTCTCAGACACACCAGAACCACATGCCGGACACCCCGGAAGCACCTGCTGAGCATGCCTGAGCCACCTGCTCGACTCGCAAGAAACACCTGCCGGACACGCCAAAATCACCTGCCGAGTACGCCAGAACCACTTGGCGGACACTCCGGAATCACAGGTCGGGCATGCCGGAACCACCTCTCAGACTTGCCAGAACCATGTTCCGGACACGCCGGTACCACCTGCCGAGTATGCCGGAACCACCTGATCCACTCCCGAGGACCACCTGCTGGACATGCCAAAATCACCTGCTGGCTACGCCAGAAACACTCGGCAGACACTCCGGAATAACCTGCCGGGCATGCCGGAACCACCTCTTAGACATGCCAGAAGGAAGTGTCGGACACGCCGGAGACACCTACCGGACAGACCGGAACCACCTGCCAGACATCCTGGAACCACTTGCCGAGAACGCCGGAGCCGCCTGCTCGATAGCCGGAACCACCTGCCAGACAGGCCAAAATCAACAGCTGGCTATGCTAGAACCACGTGGCGGACAGTCCAAAATCACCTGCCTGGCATGCAGGAACCACGTCTCAGACGTAACAGAACCACGTTCCGGACACGCTGGAACCACATCCTGGACAGACTGGAACCACCGGCCGAGCTCACCGGAACCACCTGCTCGACTGGCAGGACAATCGTGCCGGACACGCCAAAAGGAACTGCCGGCTACACCAGAAACACTTAACCGACACTCCAGAATCACCTGCCTGGCATGCCAGAACCACCTCTCAGACGTGCCAGAAGCACGTGCCGGACATGCCGGAACGACCTACGGGACAGACCGGAACCACCTGCCTGACATGCCGGAACCACCTGCCGAGCACGCCAGAGCCACCTGCTCCCCTTGCCGGAACCACCTGCCAGACAGGCCAAAATCAACAGCTGGCTGTGCGAGAACCACCTGGGGGACAGTCCGGAATCACCTGCCAGCCATGGCGGAACCACCTCTCAGACGTACCAGAACCACGTGCCGGACAATCTGGAAACACGTACTGGACAGACTGGAACCACCTGCCGGCCACGCCTGAACCACCTGCCGAGCACGACAGAACCACCTGCCGGACACTCCAAAATCACCTGTGGGCTACTCCACAACCACTCGGAGGACTCTCTGGGATGACCTGCCGGGCATGCTGGAACCACCTCTCAGACGCGCCAGAACCATGTGGCAGAGAGTCCGGAATCACCTGTTGGGCATGTGGAACCACCTCTGAGACGTACCAGAACCACCTGCCGGACACGCCAAAATCACCTGCCGGCTACGCCAGAACCACTTGGCGGACACTCCGGAATCACCTGCCGGGCATGCCAGCACAACCTCTCAGAAGTGCCAGAAGCACGTGCCGGACAGGCCGGAACCATCTCCCGGACAGACTGGAACCACAGGAAACACTCGCCGGAACCACCTGCTTGACTCACCGGTCCCACCTGCAGGACACACCAAAATCACCTGCCCGCTACACCAGAACCACTTGGGGCACAAGCCGGAATCACGTGAAGGGCATGCCGGCACAACCTCACAGACGTGCCAGAACCTCCTGCCGGACACCTCAGAACCACCGGCCAGACAGACTGCAACCACCTGCCGGACACGCGGGAACCACCGGCTCGACCCGCCGGAACCACTGCCAGACATGCAAAATCACCTGCCGGCTACACCAGAACCACTTGGCAAACACTCCGGAATCACCTGCCGGGCATGCTGGAACCACGTGCCAATGACACCAGAAGCACCTGCCGAGCATGCCGGAACCACCTGCTCGACTCGCCAGAACCACCTGCCAGTCATGCAAAAATCACCTGCCGGCTTCGCCACAACCAGTTGGTGAACACTTCCGCATCACCTGCCGGGCTTGCTGGAACCACCTGCCGGTCATGTCAAAATCACCTGCCAACTACGCCAGAACCACTTGTCGACACTGCGGAAACACCTGTCGGGCCGGCCAGAACTACATCTCAGACGTGCCAGAACCTTGTGCGTGTGATGCCGGAACCGCACCCCGAACAGACGGAGACCACCTGCCAGACCCGCCTGAACCACCTGCCGAGCACGCCGGAGCCACCTGTTCGACTCACCGGAAGCACCTGCCAGACAGGCCACAATCAACAGCTGGCTATGCGAGAACCATCTGGCGGACAGTCCGGAATCACCTGCCGGGCATGCAGGAACCACCTCTCAGATGTAACGGGACCACGAGCCGGACACGCTGGAACCACGTCCTGGACAGACTGGAACCACCTGCCGAGCACTCCGGAACCACCTGCTCGAATCGCACGACCCACGTGCTGGACACGCCAAAATGAACTTTCGGCTACACCAGAACCACTTACCCGACACTCCAGAATCACCTGCCTGGCATGCCAGAACCACCTCTCACACGTTCCAGAAGCACGTGCCGGACATGCCGGAACGACCTATCGGACAGAACGGAACCACCTGCCAGACACGCCGGAACCACCTGCTGAACACGCCACAGCCACCTGCTCGACTCGCCAGATCCACCGGCCGGACAGGCCAATATCAACTGCTGGCTATGCCAGAACCACCTGGGGGACAGTCCGGAATCACCTGCCAGCCATGGCGGAACCACCTCTCAGACGTACAAGAACCACGTGCCGGACAAGCTGGAAACACTTACTGGACAGACTGGAACCACCTGCCGGACACGCCAAAATCACCTGCGGGGTACACCAGAACCACTTGGAGAACTCTCCGGGATGACCTGCCGGGCATGCTGGAACCACCTCTCAGACGTACCAGAAGCACGTGGCGGACACCCCAGCACCACCTGCCGGACAGACCGCAACCACCTGCCGGACACGCCGGAACCACCGGCTCGACCCGCCGGAACCACCGCCGGACATGCAAAATCACCTGCCGGCTACGCCAGTACCACTTGGCGAACACTGCGGAATCACCTGCCGGGCATGCCGGAACCACCTCTCAGACATGCCAGAACCACGTGCCAATGACCCCGGAAGCACCTGCCGAGCACGCCGGAACCACCTGCTCGACTCGCCAGAACCACCTGCCGGACACGCCAAAATCACCTGCCGGCTACGCCACAACCACTCGGCAGACACTCCGGTATCAGCTGCCGGGCATGCCGGAACCACCTCTCAGAAGTGCCGGAACCACATGCCGGAGAGACTGGAAGCAACTGCCGAACTCGCCGGAAACACCTGCTGGACATGCCGGAACCACCTGCCTGACAGTCCAAAATCATATGCCGGCTATGCCAAAACCACTTGGTGGACACTCCAGAATCACCTGGAGGGCATGCCGGAACCACGTCATGGACAGACTGCAAACACCTGCCGAACACGCCAGAACCACCTTCTCGACTCGCCAGAACCACCTGCCGGACACGCCAAAATCACCTGCCGGCTACGCCACAACCAGTTGGTGAACACTCCGGAATCACCTGCCGGACACGCCGGAACCACCTGCTCGACTCGCCAGAACCACCTGCCGGACACGCCAAAATCACCTGCCGGCTACGCCAGAACCACTCGGCAGAGACTCCGGAACCACCTCCAGGACAGACCGGAATCACCTGCCGGACACGCCGGGACCATCTGCTTGACTCGCCAGAACCACCTGCCGGACACGCCAAAATCACCAGCCGGCTACTCCAAAACCACTTGTCGGACACTCCAGAATCACCTGCCGGGCATGTTGGAACCACCTCTCAGAGGTGCCACAACAACATGCTGGAGACTGCGGAAGCACCTGCTGAGAAGGCCGGAAGTTCCTGATCCACTCCACAGAACCACCTGCTGGACACGCCAAAATCAACTGCCGGCTACGCCACAACCAGTTGGTGAACACTTCGGAATCAACTGCCGGGCTTGCTGGAAGCACCTGCCGGTCACGCCAATATCACCTGCCAGCTCCGCCAGAACCGCTTGGCGGACACTCCGGAAACACCTGTCGGGCCTGCCAGAACCACATCTCAGACGTGCCAGAACTATGTGCCCGAGATGCCGGAACCACACCCCGAACAGACTGAAACCACCTGCCAGACCCGCCTGAACCACCTGCCGAGCACACTGGAACCACCTGCTCGACTCGCCGGAACCACCTACCTGACACGCAAAAACCACCGGCCGGGTATGCCAGAACCACTTGGTGGTCACTCCGGAATCATCTGCCAGACATGCCAGAAGCAGCTCTCAGACACACCAGAACAACCTGCCGGAGACGCCAGAAGCACCTGCTGAGCATGCCTGAGTCACCTGCTCGACTCGCAAGAAACACCTGCCAGACGTGCCAAAATCACCTGCCTGCTACACCAGAAGCACTTGGCAGACAAGCCGGAATCACGTGAAGGGCATGCCGTCACAATCTCTCAGACGTGCCAGAACCTCGTGCCGGACACCCCAGAACACCCTGCCGGACAGACCGGAACCACCAGCCGGACACGCCGGAACCACCGGCTCGACCCGCCGGAACCACCGCCGGACATGCAAAATCACCTGCCGGCTACGCCAGAACCACTTGGCGAACACTGCGGAATCACCTGCCAGGCATGCCGGAACCACCTCTCAGACATGCCAGAACCACGTGCCAATGACCCCGGAAGCACCTGCCGAGCACGCCGGAACCACCTGCTCGACTCGCCAGAACCACCTGCCGGACACGCCCAAATCACCTGCCGGCTACGCCACAACCACTCTGCAGACACTCCGGTATCAGCTGCCGGGCATGCCGGAACCACCTCTCAGAGGTGCCGGAACCACATGCCGGAGAGACTGGAAGCAATTGCCGAACTCGCTGGAAACACCTGCTGGACATGCCGGAACCACCTGCCTGACAGTCCAAAATCATATGCCGGCTATGCCAAAACCACTTGGTGGACACTCCAGAATCACCTGGAGGGCATGCCGGAACCACGTCATGGACAGACTGCAAACACCTGCCGGACACGCCAGAACCACCTTCTCGACTCGCCAGAACCAACTGCCGAACACGCCAAAATGACCTGCCGGCTACGCCACAACCAGTTGGTGAACACTTCGGAATCACCTGCCGCGCTTGCCGGAACCACCTGCCGGACACGCCAAAATCACGTGCCGGCTACGCCACAACCAGTTGGTGAACACTTCGGAATCACCTGCCGCGCTTGCCGGAACCACCTGCCTGTCACGCCAAAATCACCTGCCGGCTACGCCAGAACCACTCGGCAGAGACTCCGGAACCACCTCCAGGACAGACCGGAATCACCTGCCGGACACGCCGGGACCACCTGCTTGACTCGCCAGAACCACCTGCCGGACACGCCAAAATCACCAGCCGGCTACTCCACAACCACTTGTCGGACACTCCAGAATCACCTGCCCGGCATGTTGGAACCACCTCCCAGAGGTGCCACAACAACATGCTGAAGACTGCGGAAGCACCTGCTGAGAAGGCCGGAAGTTACTGATCCACTCCACAGAACCACCTGCTGGACTCGCCAAAATCACCTGCCGGCTACGCCACAACCAGTTGGTGAACACTTCGGAATCAACTGCCGGGCTTGCTGGAAGCACCTCTCGGTCACACCAATATCACCTGCCAGCTACGCCAGAACCGCTTGGCGGACACTCCGGAAACACCTGTCGGGCCTGCCAGAACCACATCTCAGACGTGCCAGAACCATGTGCCCGAGATGCCGGAACCACACCCCGAACAGACTGAAACCACCTGCCAGACCCGCCTGAACCACCTGCCGAGCACACTGGAACCACCTGCTCGACTCGCCGGAACCACCTACCTGACACGCAAAAACCACCGGCCGGGTATGCCAGAACCACTTGGTGGTCACTCCGGAATCATCTGCCAGACATGCCAGAAGCAGCTCTCAGACACACCAGAACAACCTGCCGGAGACGCCAGAAGCACCTGCTGAGCATGCCTGAGCCACCTGCTCGACTCGCAAGAAACACCTGCCAGACGTGCCAAAATCACCTGCCTGCTACACCAGAAGCACTTGGCAGACAAGCCGGAATCACGTGAAGGGCATGCCGTCACAATCTCTCAGACGTGCCAGAACCTCGTGCCGGACACCCCAGAACACCCTGCCGGACAGACCGGAACCACCTGCCGGACACGCCGGAACCACCGGCGCGACTCGCCGGAACCACCCCCGGACATGCAAAAACACCTGCCGGCCACGCCAGAAACACTTGGCGAACACACCGGAATCACCTGCCGGGCATGTCGGAAGCACCTCTCAGACATGTCAGAACCACGTGCCAAGGACACCGGAAGCACCTGCCGAGCACGCCGGAACCACATGCTCCACTCGCCAGAACCACCTGCCGCACACGCCAAAATCACCTGCCAGGTATGCCAGAACCACTTTGTGGACACTCCGAAATCATCTGCCGAACATGCCAGAACCAGCTCTCAGACACACCAGAACCACATGCCGGACACGCTGGAAGCACCTGCTGAGCATGCCTGAGCCACCTGCTCGACTCGCAAGAAACACCTGCCGGACACGCCAAAATCACCTGCCAAGTACGCCAGAACCACTTGGCGGACACTCCGGAATCACAGGTCGGGCATGCCGGAACCACCTCTCAGACTTGCCAGAACCATGTTCCGGAAACGCCGGTACCACCTGCCGAGTATGCCGGAACCACCTGATCCACTCCCGAGGACCACCTGCTGGACATGCCAAAATCACCTGCTGGCTACGCCAGAACCACTCGGCAGACACTCCGGAATAACCTGCCGGGCATGCCGGAACCACCTCTTAGACATGCCAGAAGGACGTGTCGGACACGCCGGAAACACCTACCGGACAGACCGGAACCACCTGCCAGACATCCTGGAACCACTTGCCGAGTACGCTGGAGCCGCCTGCTCGATAGCCGGAACCACCTGCCAGACAGGCCAAAATCAACAGCTGGCTATGCTAGAACCACGTGGCGGACAGTCCAAAATCACCTGCCTGGCATGCAGGAACCACGTCTCAGACGTAACAGAACCACGTTCCGGACACGCTGGAACCACATCCTGGACAGACTGGAACCACCGGCCGAGCTCACCGGAACCAACTGCTCGACTGGCAGGACAATCGTGCCGGACACGCCAAAAGGAACTGCCGGCTACACCAGAACCACTTAACCGACACTCCAGAATCACCTGCCTGGCATGCCAGAACCACCTCTCAGACGTGCCAGAAGCACGTGCCGGACATGCCAGAACGATCTACGGGACAGACCGGAACCACCTGCCTGACATGCCGGAACCACCTGCCGAGCACGCCAGAGCCACCTGCTCCCCTTGCCGGAACCACCTGCCAGACAGGCCAAAATCAACAGCTGGCTGTGCGAGAACCACCTGGGGGACAGTCCGGAATCACCTGCCAGCCATGGCGGAACCACCTCTCAGACGTACCAGAACCACGTGCCGGACAATCTGGAAACACGTACTGGACACACTGGAACCACCTGCCGGCCACGCCTGAACCACCTGCCGAGCACGACAGAACCACCTGCCGGACACGCCAAAATCACCTGCGGGCTACTCCACAACCACTCGGAGGACTCTCTGGGATGACCTGCCGGGCATGCTGGAACCACCTCTCAGACGCGCCAGAACCATGTGGCAGAGAGTCCGGAATCACCTGTTGGGCATGTGGAACCACCTCTGAGACGTACCAGAACCACCTGCCGGACACGCCAATATCACCTGCCGGCTACGCCAGAACCACTTGGCGGACACTCCGGAATCACCTGCCGGGCATGCCAGCACAACCTCTCAGAAGTGCCAGAAGCACGTGCCGGACAGGCCGGAACCATCTCCCGGACAGACTGGAACCACAGGAAACACTCGCCGGAACCACCTGCTTGACTCACCGGTCCCACCTGCAGGACACACCAAAATCACCTGCCCGCTACACCAGAACCACTTGGGGCACAAGCCGGAATCACGTGAAGGGCATGCCGGCACAACCTCACAGACGTGCCAGAACCTCCTGCCGGACACCTCAGAACCACCTGCCAGACAGACTGCAACCACCTGCCGGACACGCGGGAACCACCGGCTCGACCCGCCGGAACCACTGCCAGACATGCAAAATCACCTGCCGGCTACACCAGAACCACTTGGCAAACACTCCGGAATCACCTGCCGGGCATGCCGGAACCACGTGCCAATGACACCAGAAGCACCTGCCGAGCATGCCGGAACCACCTGCTCGACTCGCCAGAACCACCTGCCAGTCATGCAAAAATCACCTGCCGGCTTCGCCACAACCAGTTGGTGAACACTTCCGCATCACCTGCCGGGCTTGCTGGAACCACCTGCCGGTCATGTCAAAATCACCTGCCAACTACGCCAGAACCACTTGTCGACACTGCGGAAACACCTGTCGGGCCGGCCAGAACTACATCTCAGACGTGCCAGAACCTTGTGCGTGTGATGCCGGAACCGCACCCCGAACAGACGGAGACCACCTGCCAGACCCGCCTGAACCACCTGCCGAGCACGCCGGAGCCACCTGTTCGACTCACCGGAAGCACCTGCCAGACAGGCCACAATCAACAGCTGGCTATGCGAGAACCATCTGGCGGACAGTCCAGAATCACCTGCCGGGCATGCAGGAACCACCTCTCAGATGTAACGGGACCACGAGCCGGACACGCTGGAACCACGTCCTGGACAGACTGGAACCACCTGCCGAGCACTCCGGAACCACCTGCTCGAATCGCACGACCCACGTGCTGGACACGCCAAAATGAACTTTCGGCTACACCAGAACCACTTACCCGACACTCCAGAATCACCTGCCTGGCATGCCAGAACCACCTCTCACACGTTCCAGAAGCACGTGCCGGACATGCCGGAACGACCTATCGGACAGAACGGAACCACCTGCCAGACACGCCGGAACCACCTGCTGAACACGCCACAGCCACCTGCTCGACTCGCCGGATCCACCGTCCGGACAGGCCAATATCAACTGCTGGCTATGCCAGAACCACCTGGGGGACAGTCCGGAATCACCTGCCAGCCATGGCGGAACCACCTCTCAGACGTACAAGAACCACGTGCCGGACAAGCTGGAAACACTTACTGGAAAGACTGGAACCACCAGCCGGCCACGCCTGAACCACCTGCCGAGCATGATGGAACCACCTGCCGGACACGCCAAAATCACCTGCGGGGTACACCAGAACCACTTGGAGAACTCTCTGGGATGACCTGCCGGGCATGCTGGAACCACCTCTCAGACGTACCAGAAGCACGTGGCGGACACCCCAGCACCACCTGCCGGACAGACCGCAACCACCTGCCGGACACGCCGGAACCACCGGCTCGACCCTCCGGAACCACCGCCGGACATGCAAAATCACCTGCCGGCTACGCCAGAACCACTTGGCGAACACTCGGGAATCACCTGCCGGGCATGCCGGAACCACCTCTCAGACATGCCAGAACCACGTGCCAATGACCCCGGAAGCACCTGCCGAGCACGCCGGAACCACCTGCTCGACTCGCCAGAACCACCTGCCGGACACGCCCATATCACCTGCCGGCTACGCCACAACCACTCGGCAGACACTCCGGTATCAGCTGCCGGGCATGCCGGAACCACCTCTCAGAGGTGCCGGAACCACATGCCGGAGAGACTGGAAGCAACTGCTGAACTCGCCGGAAACACCTGCTGGACATGCCGGAACCACCTGCCTGACAGTCCAAAATCATATGCCGGCTATGCCAAAACCACTTGGTGGACACTCCAGAATCACCTGGAGGGCATGCCGGAACCACGTCATGGACAGACTGCAAACACCTGCCGGACACGCCAGAACCACCTTCTCGACTCGCCAGAACCACCTGCCGAACATGCCAAAATGACCTGCCGGCTACGCTACAACCAGTTGGTGAACACTTCGGAATCACCTGCCGCGCTTGCCGGAACCACCTGCCGGACACGCCAAAATCACCTGCCGGCTACGCCACAACCAGTTGGTGAACACTTCGGAATCACCTGCCGCGCTTGCCGGAACCACCTGCCGGTCACGCCAAAATCACCTGCCGGCTACGCCAGAACCACTCGGCAGAGACTCCAGAACCACCTCCAGGACAGACCGGAATCACCTGCCGGACATGCCGGAACCACCTGCTCGACTCGCCAGAACCACCTGCCGGACACGCCAAAATCACCTGCCGGCTACGCCAGAACCACCTGGCAGAGACTCCGGAACCACCTCCAGGACAGACCGGAATCACCTGCCGGACACGCCGGGACCACCTGCTTGACTCGCCAGAACCACCTGCCGGACACGCCAAAATCACCAGCCGGCTACTCCACAACCACTTGTCGGACACTCCAGAATCACCTGCCGGGCATGTTGGAACCACCTCTCAGAGGTGCCACAACAACATGCTGAAGACTGCGGAAGCACCTGCTGAGAAGGCCGGAAGTTCCTGATCCACTCCACAGAACCACCTGCTGGACTCGCCAAAATCACCTGCCGGCTACGCCACAACCAGTTGGTGAACACTTCGGAATCAACTGCCGGGCTTGCTGGAAGCACCTGCCGGTCACACCAATATCACCTGCCAGCTACGCCAGAACCGCTTGGCGGACACTCCGGAAACACCTGTCGGGCCTGCCAGAACCACATCTCAGACGTGCCAGAACCATGTGCCCGAGATGCCGGAACCACACCCCGAACAGACTGAAACCACCTGCCAGACCCGCCTGAACCACCTGCCGAGCACACTGGAACCACCTGCTCGACTCGCCGGAACCACCTACCTGACACGCAAAAACCACCGGCCGGGTATGCCAGAACCACTTGGTGGTCACTCCGGAATCATCTGCCAGACATGCCAGAAGCAGCTCTCAGACACACCAGAACAACCTGCCGGAGACGCCAGAAGCACCTGCTGAGCATGCCTGAGCCACCTGCTCGACTCGCAAGAAACACCTGCCAGACGTGCCAAAATCACCTGCCTGCTACACCAGAAGCACTTGGCACACAAGCCGGAATCACGTGAAGGGCATGCCGTCACAATCTCTCAGACGTGCCAGAACCTCGTGCCGGACACCCCAGAACACCCTGCCGGACAGACCGGAACCACCTGCCGGACACGCCGGAACCACCGGCGCGACTCGCCGGAACCACCCCCGGACATGCAAAAACACCTGCCGGCTACGCCAGAAACACTTGGCGAACACACCGGAATCACCTGCCGGGCATGTCGGAAGCACCTCTCAGACATGTCAGAACCACGTGCCAAGGACACCGGAAGCACCTGCCGAGCACGCCGGAACCACCTGCTCCACTCGCCAGAACCACCTGCCGCACACGCCAAAATCACCTGCCAGGTATGCCAGAACCACTTTGTGGACACTCCGAAATCATCTGCCGGACATGCCAGAACCAGCTCTCAGACACACCAGAACCACATGCCGGACACCCCGGAAGCACCTGCTGAGCATGCCTGAGCCACCTGCTCGACTCGCAAGAAACACCTGCCGGACACGCCAAAATCACCTGCCGAGTACGCCAGAACCACTTGGCGGACACTCCGGAATCACAGGTCGGGCATGCCGGAACCACCTCTCAGACTTGCCAGAACCATGTTCCGGACACGCCGGTACCACCTGCCGAGTATGCCGGAACCACCTGATCCACTCCCGAGGACCACCTGCTGGACATGCCAAAATCACCTGCTGGCTACGCCAGAACCACTCGGCAGACACTCCGGAATAACCTGCCGGGCATGCCGGAACCACCTCTTAGACATGCCAGAAGGACGTGTCGGACACGCCGGAAACACCTACCGGACAGACCGGAACCACCTGCCAGACATCCTGGAACCACTTGCCGAGAACGCCGGAGCCGCCTGCTCGATAGCCAGAACCACCTGCCAGACAGGCCAAAATCAACAGCTGGCTATGCTAGAACCACGTGGCGGACAGTCCAAAATCACCTGCCTGGCATGCAGGAACCACGTCTCAGACGTAACAGAACCACGTTCCGGACACGCTGGAACCACATCCTGGACAGACTGGAACCACCGGCCGAGCTCACCGGAACCACCTGCTCGACTGGCAGGACAATCGTGCCGGACACGCCAAAAGGAACTGCCGGCTACACCAGAACCACTTAACCGACACTCCAGAATCACCTGCCTGGCATGCCAGAACCACCTCTCAGACGTGCCACAAGCACGTGCCGGACATGCCAGAACGATCTACGGGACAGACCGGAACCAACTGCCTGACATGCCGGAACCACCTGCCGAGCACGCCAGAGCCACCTGCTCCCCTTGCCGGAACCACCTGCCAGACAGGCCAAAATCAACAGCTGGCTGTGCGAGAACCACCTGGGGGACAGTCCGGAATCACCTGCCAGCCATGGCGGAACCACCTCTCAGAAGTACCAGAACCACGTGCCGGACAATCTGGAAACACGTACTGGACAGACTGGAACCACCTGCCGGCCACGCCTGAACCACCTGCCGAGCACGACGGAACCACCTGCCGGACACGCCAAAATCACCTGCGGGCTACTCCACAACCACTCGGAGGACTCTCTGGGATGACCTGCCGGGCATGCTGGAACCACCTCTCAGACGCGCCAGAACCATGTGGCAGAGAGTCCGGAATCACCTGTTGGGCATGTGGAACCACCTCTGAGACGTACCAGAACCACCTGCCGGACACGCCAAAATCACCTGCCGGCTACGCCAGAACCACTTGGCGGACACTCCGGAATCACCTGCCGGGCATGCCAGCACAACCTCTCAGAAGTGCCAGAAGCACGTGCCGGGCAGGCCGGAACCATCTCCCGGACAGACTGGAACCACAGGAAACACTCGCCGGAACCACCTGCTTGACTCACCGGTCCCACCTGCAGGACACACCAAAATCACCTGCCCGCTACACCAGAACCACTTGGGGCACAAGCCGGAATCACGTGAAGGGCATGCCGGCACAACCTCACAGACGTGCCAGAACCTCCTGCCGGACACCTCAGAACCACCGGCCAGACAGACTGCAACCACCTGCCGGACACGCGGGAACCACCGGCTCGACCCGCCGGAACCACTGCCAGACATGCAAAATCACCTGCCGGCTACACCAGAACCACTTGGCAAACACTCCGGAATCACCTGCCGGGCATGCTGGAACCACGTGCCAATGACACCAGAAGCACCTGCCGAGCATGCCGGAACCACCTGCTCGACTCGCCAGAACCACCTGCCAGTCATGCAAAAATCACCTGCCGGCTTCGCCACAACCAGTTGGTGAACACTTCCGCATCACCTGCCGGGCTTGCTGGAACCACCTGCCGGTCATGTCAAAATCACCTGCCAACTACGCCAGAACCACTTGTCGACACTGCGGAAACACCTGTCGGGCCGGCCAGAACTACATCTCAGACGTGCCAGAACCTTGTGCGTGTGATGCCGGAACCGCACCCCGAACAGACGGAGACCACCTGCCAGACCCGCCTGAACCACCTGCCGAGCACGCCGGAGCCACCTGTTCGACTCACCGGAAGCACCTGCCAGACAGGCCACAATCAACAGCTGGCTATGCGAGAACCATCTGGCGGACAGTCCGGAATAACCTGCCGGGCATACAGGAACCACCTCTCAGATGTAACGGGACCACGAGCCGGACACGCTGGAACCACGTCCTGGACAGACTGGAACCACCTGCCGAGCACTCCGGAACCACCTGCTCGAATCGCACGACCCACGTGCTGGACACGCCAAAATGAACTTTCGGCTACACCAGAACCACTTACCCGACACTCCAGAATCACCTGCCTGGCATGCCAGAACCACCTCTCACACGTTCCAGAAGCACGTGCCGGACATGCCGGAACGACCTATCGGACAGAACGGAACCACCTGCCAGACACGCCGGAACCACCTGCTGAACACGCCACAGCCACCTGCTCGACTCGCCGGATCCACCGTCCAGACAGGCCAATATCAACTGCTGGCTATGCCAGAACCACCTGGGGGACAGTCCGGAATCACCTGCCAGCCATGGCGGAACCACCTCTCAGACGTACAAGAACCACGTGCCGGACAAGCTGGAAACACTTACTGGACAGACTGGAACCACCTGCCGGCCACGCCTGAACCACCTGCCGAGCACGATGGAACCACCTGCCGGACACGCCAAAATCACCTGCGGGGTACACCAGAACCACTTGGAGAACTCTCCGGGATGACCTGCCGGGCATGCTGGAACCACCTCTCAGACGTACCAGAAGCACGTGGCGGACACCCCAGCACCACCTGCCGGACAGACCGCAACCACCTGCCGGACACGCCGGAACCACCGGCTCGACCCTCCGGAACCACCGCCGGACATGCAAAATCACCTGCCGGCTACGCCAGAACCACTTGGCGAACACTCGGGAATCACCTGCCGGGCATGCCGGAACCACCTCTCAGACATGCCAGAACCACGTGCCAATGACCCCGGAAGCACCTGCCGAGCACGCCGGAACCACCTGCTCGACTCGCCAGAACCACCTGCCGGACACGCCCAAATCACCTGCCGGCTACGCCACAACCACTCGGCAGACACTCCGGTATCAGCTGCCGGGCATGCCGGAACCACCTCTCAGAGGTGCCGGAACCACATGCCGGAGAGACTGGAAGCAACTGCCGAACTCGCCGGAAACACCTGCTGGACATGCCGGAACCACCTGCCTGACAGTCCAAAATCATATGCCGGCTATGCCAAAACCACTTGGTGGACACTCCAGAATCACCTGGAGGGCATGCCGGAACCACGTCATGGACAGACTGCAAACACCTGCCGGACACGCCAGAACCACCTTCTCGACTCGCCAGAACCACCTGCCGAACATGCCAAAATGACCTGCCGGCTACGCTACAACCAGTTGGTGAACACTTCGGAATCACCTGCCGCGCTTGCCGGAACCACCTGCCGGACACGCCAAAATCACCTGCCGGCTACGCCACAACCAGTTGGTGAACACTTCGGGATCACCTGCCGCGCTTGCCGGAACCACCTGCCGGTCACGCCAAAATCACCTGCCGGCTACGCCAGAACCACTCGGCAGAGACTCCAGAACCACCTCCAGGACAGACCGGAATCACCTGCCGGACATGCCGGAACCACCTGCTCGACTCGCCAGAACCACCTGCCGGACACGCCAAAATCACCTGCCGGCTACGCCAGAACCACCTGGCAGAGACTCCGGAACCACCTCCAGGACAGACCGGAATCACCTGCCGGACACGCCGGGACCACCTGCTTGACTCGCCAGAACCACCTGCCGGACACGCCAAAATCACCAGCCGGCTACTCCACAACCACTTGTCGGACACTCCAGAATCACCTGCCGGGCATGTTGGAGCCACCGCTCAGAGGTGCCACAACAACATGCTGAAGACTGCGGAAGCACCTGCTGAGAAGGCCGGAAGTTCCTGATCCACTCCACAGAACCACCTGCTGGACTCGCCAAAATCACCTGCCGGCTACGCCACAACCAGTTGGTGAACACTTCGGAATCAACTGCCGGGCTTGCTGGAAGCACCTGCCGGTCACACCAATATCACCTGCCAGCTACGCCAGAACCGCTTGGCGGACACTCCGGAAACACCTGTCGGGCCTGCCAGAACCACATCTCAGACGTGCCAGAACCATGTGCCCGAGATGCCGGAACCACACCCCGAACACACTGAAACCACCTGCCAGACCCGCCTGAACCACCTGCCGAGCACACTGGAACCACCTGCTCGACTCGCCGGAACCACCTACCTGACACGCAAAAACCACCGGCCGGGTATGCCAGAACCACTTGGTGGTCACTCCGGAATCATCTGCCAGACATGCCAGAAGCAGCTCTCAGACACACCAGAACAACCTGCCGGAGACGCCAGAAGCACCTGCTGAGCATGCCTGAGCCACCTGCTCGACTCGCAAGAAACACCTGCCAGACGTGCCAAAATCACCTGCCTGCTACACCAGAAGCACTTGGCAGACAAGCCGGAATCACGTGAAGGGCATGCCGTCACAATCTCTCAGACGTGCCAGAACCTCGTGCCGGACACCCCAGAACACCCTGCCGGACAGACCGGAACCACCTGCCGGACACGCCGGAACCACCGGCGCGACTCGCCGGAACCACCCCCGGACATGCAAAAACACCTGCCGGCTACGCCAGAAACACTTGGCGAACACACCGGAATCACCTGCCGGGCATGTCGGAAGCACCTCTCAGACATGTCAGAACCACGTGCCAAGGACACCGGAAGCACCTGCCGAGCACGCCGGAACCACCTGCTCCACTCGCCAGAACCACCTGCCGCACACGCCAAAATCACCTGCCAGGTATGCCAGAACCACTTTGTGGACACTCCGAAATCATCTGCCGGACATGCCAGAACCAGCTCTCAGACACACCAGAACCACATGCCGGACACCCCGGAAGCACCTGCTGAGCATGCCTGAGCCACCTGCTCGACTCGCAAGAAACACCTGCCGGACACGCCAAAATCACCTGCCGAGTACGCCAGAACCACTTGGCGGACACTCCGGAATCACAGGTCGGGCATGCCGGAACCACCTCTCAGACTTGCCAGAACCATGTTCCGGACACGCCGGTACCACCTGCCGAGTATGCCGGAACCACCTGATCCACTCCCGAGGACCACCTGCTGGACATGCCAAAATCACCTGCTGGCTACGCCAGAACCACTTGGGGACACTCCGGAATCACCTGCCGGGCATGCCAGCACAACCTCTCAGAAGTGCCAGAAGCACGTGCCGGACAGGCCGGAACCATCTCCCGGACAGACTGGAACCACAGGAAACACTCGCCGGAACCACCTGCTTGACTCACCGGTCCCACCTGCAGGACACACCAAAATCACCTGCCCGCTACACCAGAAGCACTTGGCAGACAAGCCGGAATCACGTGAAGGGCATGCCGTCACGATCTCTCAGACGTGCCAGAACCTCCTGCCAGACACCACAGAACACCCTGCCGGACAGACCGGAACCACCTGCCGGACACGCCGGAACCACCGGCGCGACTCGCCGGAACCACCCCAGGACATGCAAAATCACCTGCCGGCTACGCCAGAAACACTTGGCGAACACACCGGAATCACCTGCCGGGCATGTCGGAAGCACCTCTCAGACATGTCAGAACCACGTGCCAAGGACACCGGAAGCACCTGCCGAGCACGCCGGAACCACCTGCTCGACTCGCCGGAACCACCTGCCGCACACGCCAAAATCACCTGCCAGGTATGCCAGAACCACTTTGTGGACACTCCGAAATCATCTGCCGGACATGCCAGAACCAGCTCTCAGAGACACCAGAACCACATGCCGGACACGCCGGAAGCACCTGCTGAGCATGCCTGAGCCACCTGCTCGACTCGCAAGAAACACCTGCCGGACACGCCAAAATCACCTGCTGGCTACGCCAGAACCACTCGGCAGACACTCCGGAATAACCTGCCGGGCATGCCGGAACCACCTCTTAGACATGCCAGAAGGACGTGTCGGACACGCCGGAAACACCTACCGGACAGACCGGAACCACCTGCCAGACATCCCGGAACCACCTGCCGAGCACGCCGGAGCCGCCTGCTCCATAGGCCGGAACCACCTGCCAGACAGGCCAAAATCAACAGCTGGCTATGCTAGAACCACCTGGCGGACAGTCCAAAGTCACCTGCCTGGCATGCAGGAACCACCTCTCAGACGTAACAGAACCACGTGCCGGACAAGCTGGAAACACTTACTGGACAGACTGGAACCACCTGCCGGCCACGCCTGAACCACCTGCCGAGCAGGACGGAACCACCTGCCGGACACGCCAAAATCACCTATGGGCTACTCCAGAACCACTTGAAGGACTCTACGGGATGACCTGCCGGGCATGCTGGAACCACCTCTCAGACTTGCCATTACCATGTGGCAGACAGTCCGGAATCACCTGTTTGGCATGGGGAACCACCTCAGAGACGTACCAGAACCACCTGCCGGACACGCCAAAATCACCTGCCGGCTACGCCAGAACCACTTGGCGGACACTCCGGAATCACCTGCCGGGCATGCCAGCACAACCTCTCAGAAGTGCCAGAAGCACGTGCCGGACAAGCCGGAACCATCTCCCGGACAGACTGGAACCACAGGAAACACTCGCCGGAACCACCTGCTTGACTCACCGGTCCCACCTGCAGGACACACCAAAATCACCTGCCCGCTACACCAGAACCACTTGGGGCACAAGCCGGAATCACGTGAAGGGCATGCCGGCACAACCTCACAGACGTGCCAGAACCTCCTGCCGGACACCTCAGAACCACCTGCCAGACAGACTGCAACCACCTGCCGGACACGCGGGAACCACCGGCTCGACCCGCCGGAACCACTGCCAGACATGCAAAATCACCTGCCGGCTACACCAGAACCACTTGGCAAACACTCCGGAATCACCTGCCGGGCATGCCCGAACCACATCTCAGACATGCCAGAACCACGTGCCAATGACACCAGAAGCACCTGCCGAGCATGCCGGAACCACCTGCTCGACTCGCCAGAAGCACCTGCCAGTCATGCAAAAATCACCTGCCGGCTTCGCCACAACCAGTTTGTGAACACTTCCCCATCACCTGCCGGGCTTGCTGGAACCACCTGCCGGTCATGTCAAAATCACCTGCCAACTACGCCAGAACCACTTGTCGACACTGCGGAAACAACTGTCGGGCCGGCCAGAACTACATCTCAGACGTGCCAGAACCTTGTGCGTGTGATGCCGGAACCACACCCCGAACAGACGGAGACCACCTGCCAGACCCGCCTGAACCACCTGCCGAGCACGCCGGAGAGACCTGTTCGACTCACCGGAAGCACCTGCCAGACAGGCCAAAATCAACAGCTGGCTATGCGAGAACCATCTGGCGGACAGTCCGGAATCACCTGCCGGGCATGCAGGAACCACCTCTCAGATGTAACGGAACCACGAACCGGACACGCTGGAACCACGTCCTGGACAGGCTGGAACCACCTGCCGAGCACTCCGGAACCACCTGCTCGAATCGCACGACCCACGTGCTGGACACGCCAAAATGAACTTTCGGCTACACCAGAACCACTTACCCGACACTCCAGAATCACCTGCCTGGCATGCCAGAACCACCTCTCACACGTTCCAGAAGCACGTCCCGGACATGCCGGAACGACCTATCGGACAGAACGGAACCACCTGCCAGACACGCCGGAACCACCTGCTGAACACGCCACAGCCACCTGCTCGACTCGCCGGATCCACCGTCCGGACAGGCCAATATCAACTGCTGGCTATGCCAGAACCACCTGGGAGACAGTCCGGAATCACCTGCCAGCCATGGCGGAACCACCTCTCAGACGTACAAGAACCACGTGCAGGACAAGCTGGAAACACTTACTGGACAGACTGGAACCACCTGCCGGCCACGCCTGAACCACCTGCCGAGCACGATGGAACCACCTGCCGGACACGCCAAAATCACCTGCGGGGTACACCAGAACCACTTGGAGAACTCTCCGGGATGACCTGCCGGGCATGCTGGAACCACCTCTCAGACGTACCAGAAGCACGTGGCGGACACCCCAGCACCACCTGCCGGACAGACCGCAACCACCTGCCGGACACGCCGGAACCACCGGCTCGACCCGCCGGAACCACCGCCGGACATGCAAAATCACCTGCCGACTACGCCAGAACCACTTGGCGAACACTCGGTAATCACCTGCCGGGCATGCCGGAACCACCTCTCAGACATGCCAGAACCACGTGCCAATGACCCCGGAAGCACCTGCCGAGCACGCCGGAACCACCTGCTCGACTCGCCAGAACCACCTGCTGGACACGCCCAAATCACCTGCCGGCTATGCCACAACCACTCTGCAGACACTCCGGTATCAGCTGCCGGGCACGCCGGAACCACCTCTCAGAGGTGCCGGAACCACATGCCGGAGAGACTGGAAGCAACTGCCGAACTCGCCGGAAACACCTGCTGGACATGCCGGAACCACCTGCCTGACAGTCCAAAATCATATGCCGGCTATGCCAAAACCACTTGGTGGACACTCCAGAATCACCTGGAGGGCATGCCGGAACCACGTCATGGACAGACTGCAAACACCTGCCGGACACGCCAGAACCACCTTCTCGGCTCGCCAGAACCACCTGCCGAACACGCCAAAATGACCTGCCGGCTACGCCACAACCAGTTGGTGAACACTTCGGAATCACCTGCCGCGCTTGCCGGAACCACCTGCTCGACTCGCCAGAACCACCTGCCAGTCATGCAAAAATCACCTGCCGGCTTCGCCACAACCAGTTGGTGAACACTTCCGCATCACCTGCCGGGCTTGCTGGAACCACCTGCCGGTCATGTCAAAATCACCTGCCAACTACGCCAGAACCACTTGTCGACACTGCGGAAACACCTGTCGGGCCGGCCAGAACTACATCTCAGACGTGCCAGAACCTTGTGCGTGTGATGCCGGAACCGCACCCCGAACAGACGGAGACCACCTGCCAGACCCGCCTGAACCACCTGCCGAGCACGCCGGAGCCACCTGTTTGACTCACCGGAAGCACCTGCCAGACAGGCCACAATCAACAGCTGGCTATGCGAGAACCATCTGGCGGACAGTCCGGAATCACCTGCCGGGCATGCAGGAACCACCTCTCAGATGTAACGGGACCACGAGCCGGACACGCTGGAACCACGTCCTGGACAGACTGGAACCACCTGCCGAGCACTCCGGAACCACCTGCTCGAATCGCACGACCCACGTGCTGGACACGCCAAAATGAACTTTCGGCTACACCAGAACCACTTACCCGACACTCCAGAATCTCCTGCCTGGCATGCCAGAACCACCTCTCACACGTTCCAGAAGCACGTGCCGGACATGCCGGAACGACCTATCGGACAGAACGGAACCACCTGCCAGACACGCCGGAACCACCTGCTGAACACGCCACAGCCACCTGCTCGACTCGCCGGATCCACCGTCCGGACAGGCCAATATCAACTGCTGGCTATGCCAGAACCACCTGGGGGACAGTCCGGAATCACCTGCCAGCCATGGCGGAACCACCTCTCAGACGTACAAGAACCACGTGCCGGACAAGCTGGAAACACTTACTGGACAGACTGGAACCACCTGCCGGCCACGCCTGAACCACCTGCCGAGCACGATGGAACCACCTGCCGGACACACCAAAATCACCTGTGGGGTACACCAGAACCACTTGGAGAACTCTCCGGGATGACCTGCCGGGCATGCTGGAACCACCTCTCAGACGTACCAGAAGCACGTGGCGGACACCCCAGCACCACCTGCCGGACAGACCGCAACCACCTGCCGGACACGCCGGAACCACCGGCTCGACCCTCCGGAACCACCGCCGGACATGCAAAATCACCTGCCGGCTACGCCAGAACCACTTGGCGAACACTCGGGAATCACCTGCCGGGCATGCCGGAACCACCTCTCAGACATGCCAGAACCACGTGCCAATGACCCCGGAAGCACCTGCCGAGCACGCCGGAACCACCTGCTCGACTCGCCAGAACCACCTGCCGGACACGCCCAAATCACCTGCCGGCTACGCCACAACCACTCGGCAGACACTCCGGTATCAGCTGCCGGGCATGCCGGAACCACCTCTCAGAGGTGCCGGAACCACATGCCGGAGAGACTGGAAGCAACTGCTGAACTCGCCGGAAACACCTGCTGGACATGCCGGAACCACCTGCCTGACAGTCCAAAATCATATGCCGGCTATGCCAAAACCACTTGGTGGACACTCCAGAATCACCTGGAGGGCATGCCGGAACCACGTCATGGACAGACTGCAAACACCTGCCGGACACGCCAGAACCACCTTCTCGACTCGCCAGAACCACCTGCCGAACATGCCAAAATGACCTGCCGGCTACGCTACAACCAGTTGGTGAACACTTCGGAATCACCTGCCGCGCTTGCCGGAACCACCTGCCGGACACGCCAAAATCACCTGCTGGCTACGCCAGAACCACTCGGCAGACACTCCGGAATAACCTGCCGGGCATGCCGGAACCACCTCTTAGACATGCCAGAAGGACGTGTCGGACACGCCGGAAACACCTACCGGACAGACCGGAACCACCTGCCAGACATCCCGGAACCACCTGCCGAGCACGCCGGAGCCGCCTGCTCGATAGGCCGGAACCACCTGCCAGACAGGCCAAAATCAACAGCTGGCTATGCTAGAACCACCTGGCGGACAGTCCAAAGTCACCTGCCTGGCATGCAGGAACCACCTCTCAGACGTAACAGAACCACGTGCCGGACAAGCTGGAAACACTTACTGGACAGACTGGAACCACCTGCCGGCCACGCCTGAACCACCTGCCGAGCAGAACGGAACCACCTGCCGGACACGCCAAAATCACCTGCGTGCTACTCCAGAACCACTTGAAGGACTCTACGGGATGACCTGCCGGGCATGCTGGAACCACCTCTCAGACTTGCCATTACCATGTGGCAGACAGTCCGGAATCACCTGTTTGGCATGGGGAACCACCTCAGAGACGTACCAGAACCACCTGCCGGACACGCCAAAATCACCTGCCGGCTACGCCAGAACCACTTGGCGGACACTCCGGAATCACCTGCCGGGCATGCCAGCACAACCTCTCAGAAGTGCCAGAAGCACGTGCCGGACAAGCCGGAACCATCTCCCGGACAGACTGGAACCACAGGAAACACTCGCCGGAACCACCTGCTTGACTCACCGGTCCCACCTGCAGGACACACCAAAATCACCTGCCCGCTACACCAGAACCACTTGGGGCAGAAGCCGGAATCACGTGAAGGGCATCCCGGCACAACCTCACAGACGTGCCAGAACCTCCTGCCGGACACCTCAGAACCACCTGCCAGACAGACTGCAACCACCTGCCGGACACGCGGGAACCACCGGCTCGACCCGCCGGAACCACTGCCAGACATGCAAAATCACCTGCCGGCTACACCAGAACCACTTGGCAAACACTCCGGAATCACCTGCCGGGCATGCCCGAACCACCTCTCAGACATGCCAGAACCACGTGCCAATGACACCAGAAGCACCTGCCGAGCATGCCGGAACCACCTGCTCGACTCGCCAGAACCACCTGCCAGTCATGCAAAAATCACCTGCCGGCTTCGCCACAACCAGTTGGTGAACACTTCCGCATCACCTGCCGGGCTTGCTGGAACCACCTGCCGGTCATGTCAAAATCACCTGCCAACTACGCCAGAACCACTTGTCGACACTGCGGAAACACCTGTCGGGCCGGCCAGAACTACATCTCAGACGTGCCAGAACCTTGTGCGTGTGATGCCGGAACCGCACCCCGAACAGACGGAGACCACCTGCCAGACCCGCCTGAACCACCTGCCGAGCACGCCGGAGCCACCTGTTTGACTCACCGGAAGCACCTGCCAGACAGGCCACAATCAACAGCTGGCTATGCGAGAACCATCTGGCGGACAGTCCGGAATCACCTGCCGGGCATGCAGGAACCACCTCTCAGATGTAACGGGACCACGAGCCGGACACGCTGGAACCACGTCCTGGACAGACTGGAACCACCTGCCGAGCACTCCGGAACCACCTGCTCGAATCGCACGACCCACGTGCTGGACACGCCAAAATGAACTTTCGGCTACAGCAGAACCACTTACCCGACACTCCAGAATCTCCTGCCTGGCATGCCAGAACCACCTCTCACACGTTCCAGAAGCACGTGCCGGACATGCCGGAACGACCTATCGGACAGAACGGAACCACCTGCCAGACACGCCGGAACCACCTGCTGAACACGCCACAGCCACCTGCTCGACTCGCCGGATCCACCGTCCGGACAGGCCAATATCAACTGCTGGCTATGCCAGAACCACCTGGGGGACAGTCCGGAATCACCTGCCAGCCATGGCGGAACCACCTCTCAGACGTACAAGAACCACGTGCCGGACAAGCTGGAAACACTTACTGGACAGACTGGAACCACCTGCCGGCCACGCCTGAACCACCTGCCGAGCACGATGGAACCACCTGCCGGACACGCCAAAATCACCTGCGGGGTACACCAGAACCACTTGGAGAACTCTCCGGGATGACCTGCCGGGCATGCTGGAACCACCTCTCAGACGTACCAGAAGCACGTGGCGGACACCCCAGCACCACCTGCCGGACAGACCGCAACCACCTGCCGGACACGCCGGAACCACCGGCTCGACCCGCCGGAACCACCGCCGGACATGCAAAATCACCTGCCGGCTACGCCAGAACCACTTGGCGAACACTCGGGAATCACCTGCCGGGCATGCCGGAACCACCTCTCAGACATGCCAGAACCACGTGCCAATGACCCCGGAAGCACCTGCCGAGCACGCCGGAACCACCTGCTCGACTCGCCAGAACCACCTGCCGGACACGCCCAAATCACCTGCCGGCTACGCCACAACCACTCGGCAGACACTCCGGTATCAGCTGCCGGGCATGCCGGAACCACCTCTCAGAGGTGCCGGAACCACATGCCGGAGAGACTGGAAGCAACTGCCGAACTCGCCGGAAACACCTGCTGGACATGCCGGAACCACCTGCCTGACAGTCCAAAATCATATGCCGGCTATGCCAAAACCACTTGGTGGACACTCCAGAATCACCTGGAGGGCATGCCGGAACCACGTCATGGACAGACTGCAAACACCTGCCGGACACGCCAGAACCACCTTCTCGACTCGCCAGAACCACCTGCCGAACACGCCAAAATGACCTGCCGGCTACGCCACAACCAGTTGGTGAACACTTCGGAATCACCTGCCGCGCTTGCCGGAACCACCTGCTCGACTCGCCAGAACCACCTGCCAGTCATGCAAAAATCACCTGCCGGCTTCGCCACAACCAGTTGGTGAACACTTCCGCATCACCTGCCGGGCTTGCTGGAACCACCTGCCGGTCATGTCAAAATCACCTGCCAACTACGCCAGAACCACTTGTCGACACTGCGGAAACACCTGTCGGGCCGGCCAGAACTACATCTCAGACGTGCCAGAACCTTGTGCGTGTGATGCCGGAACCGCACCCCGAACAGACGGAGACCACCTGCCAGACCCGCCTGAACCACCTGCCGAGCACGCCGGAGCCACCTGTTTGACTCACCGGAAGCACCTGCCAGACAGGCCACAATCAACAGCTGGCTATGCGAGAACCATCTGGCGGACAGTCCGGAATCACCTGCCGGGCATGCAGGAACCACCTCTCAGATGTAACGGGACCACGAGCCGGACACGCTGGAACCACGTCCTGGACAGACTGGAACCACCTGCCGAGCACTCCGGAACCACCTGCTCGAATCGCACGACCCACGTGCTGGACACGCCAAAATGAACTTTCGGCTACACCAGAACCACTTACCCGACACTCCAGAATCTCCTGCCTGGCATGCCAGAACCACCTCTCACACGTTCCAGAAGCACGTGCCGGACATGCCGGAACGACCTATCGGACAGAACGGAACCACCTGCCAGACACGCCGGAACCACCTGCTGAACACGCCACAGCCACCTGCTCGACTCGCCGGATCCACCGTCCGGACAGGCCAATATCAACTGCTGGCTATGCCAGAACCACCTGGGGGACAGTCCGGAATCACCTGCCAGCCATGGCGGAACCACCTCTCAGACGTACAAGAACCACGTGCCGGACAAGCTGGAAACACTTACTGGACAGACTGGAACCACCTGCCGGCCACGCCTGAACCACCTGCCGAGCACGATGGAACCACCTGCCGGACACGCCAAAATCACCTGTGGGGTACACCAGAACCACTTGGAGAACTCTCCGGGATGACCTGCCGGGCATGCTGGAACCACCTCTCAGACGTACCAGAAGCACGTGGCGGACACCCCAGCACCACCTGCCGGACAGACCGCAACCACCTGCCGGACACGCCGGAACCACCGGCTCGACCCTCCGGAACCACCGCCGGACATGCAAAATCACCTGCCGGCTACGCCAGAACCACTTGGCGAACACTCGGGAATCACCTGCCGGGCATGCCGGAACCACCTCTCAGACATGCCAGAACCACGTGCCAATGACCCCGGAAGCACCTGCCGAGCACGCCGGAACCACCTGCTCGACTCGCCAGAACCACATGCCGGACACGCCCAAATCACCTGCCGGCTACGCCACAACCACTCGGCAGACACTCCGGTATCAGCTGCCGGGCATGCTGGAACCACCTCTCAGAGGTGCCGGAACCACATGCCGGAGAGACTGGAAGCAACTGCTGAACTCGCCGGAAACACCTGCTGGACATGCCGGAACCACCTGCCTGACAGTCCAAAATCATATGCCGGCTATGCCAAAACCACTTGGTGGACACTCCAGAATCACCTGGAGGGCATGCCGGAACCACGTCATGGACAGACTGCAAACACCTGCCGGACACGCCAGAACCACCTTCTCGACTCGCCAGAACCACCTGCCGAACATGCCAAAATGACCTGCCGGCTACGCTACAACCAGTTGGTGAACACTTCGGAATCACCTGCCGCGCTTGCCGGAACCACCTGCCGGACACGCCAAAATCACCTGCTGGCTACGCCAGAACCACTCGGCAGACACTCCGGAATAACCTGCCGGGCATGCCGGAACCACCTCTTAGACATGCCAGAAGGACGTGTCGGACACGCCGGAAACACCTACCGGACAGACCGGAACCACCTGCCAGACATCCCGGAACCACCTGCCGAGCACGCCGGAGCCGCCTACTCGATAGGCCGGAACCACCTGCCAGACAGGCCAAAATCAACAGCTGGCTATGCTAGAACCACCTGGCGGAGAGTCCAAAGTCACCTGCCTGGCATGCAGGAACCACCTCTCAGACGTAACAGAACCACGTGCCGGACAAGCTGGAAACACTTACTGGACAGACTGGAACCACCTGCCGGCCACGCCTGAACCACCTGCCGAGCAGAACGGAACCACCTGCCGGACACGCCAAAATCACCTGCGTGCTACTCCAGAACCACTTGAAGGACTCTACGGGATGACCTGCCGGGCATGCTGGAACCACCTCTCAGACTTGCCATTACCATGTGGCAGACAGTCCGGAATCACCTGTTTGGCATGGGGAACCACCTCAGAGACGTACCAGAACCACCTGCCGGACACGCCAAAATCACCTGCCGGCTACGCCAGAACCACTTGGCGGACACTCCGGAATCACCTGCCGGGCATGCCAGCACAACCTCTCAGAAGTGCCAGAAGCACGTGCCGGACAAGCCGGAACCATCTCCCGGACAGACTGGAACCACAGGAAACACTCGCCGGAACCACCTGCTTGACTCACCGGTCCCACCTGCAGGACACACCAAAATCACCTGCCCGCTACACCAGAACCACTTGGGGCAGAAGCCGGAATCACGTGAAGGGCATCCCGGCACAACCTCACAGACGTGCCAGAACCTCCTGCCGGACACCTCAGAACCACCTGCCAGACAGACTGCAACCACCTGCCGGACACGCGGGAACCACCGGCTCGACCCGCCGGAACCACTGCCAGACATGCAAAATCACCTGCCGGCTACACCAGAACCACTTGGCAAACACTCCGGAATCACCTGCCGGGCATGCCCGAACCACCTCTCAGACATGCCAGAACCACGTGCCAATGACACCAGAAGCACCTGCCGAGCATGCCGGAACCACCTGCTCGACTCGCCAGAAGCACCTGCCAGTCATGCAAAAATCACCTGCCGGCTTCGCCACAACCAGTTGGTGAACACTTCCCCATCACCTGCCGGGCTTGCTGGAACCACCTGCCGGTCATGTCAAAATCACCTGCCAACTACGCCAGAACCACTTGTCGACACTGCGGAAACAACTGTCGGGCCGGCCAGAACTACATCTCAGACGTGCCAGAACCTTGTGCGTGTGATGCCGGAACCACACCCCGAACAGACGGAGACCACCTGCCAGACCCGCCTGAACCACCTGCCGAGCACGCCGGAGAGACCTGTTCGACTCACCGGAAGCACCTGCCAGACAGGCCAAAATCAACAGCTGGCTATGCGAGAACCATCTGGCGGAGAGTCCGGAATCACCTGCTGGGCATGCAGGAACCACCTCTCAGATGTAACGGAACCACGAGCCGGACACGCTGGAACCACGTCCTGGACAGGCTGGAACCACCTGCCGAGCACTCCGGAACCACCTGCTCGAATCGCACGACCCACGTGCTGGACACGCCAAAATGAACTTTCGGCTACACCAGAACCACTTACCCGACACTCCAGAATCACCTGCCTGGCATGCCAGAACCACCTCTCACACGTTCCAGAAGCACGTGCCGGACATGCCGGAACGACCTATCGGACAGAACGGAACCACCTGCCAGACACGCCGGAACCACCTGCTGAACACGCCACAGCCACCTGCTCGACTCGCCGGATCCACCGTCCGGACAGGCCAATATCAACTGCTGGCTATGCCAGAACCACCTGGGGGACAGTCCGGAATCACCTGCCAGCCATGGCGGAACCACCTCTCAGACGTACAAGAACCACGTGCCGGACAAGCTGGAAACACTTACTGGACAGACTGGAACCACCTGCCGGCCACGCCTGAACCACCTGCCGAGCACGATGGAACCACCTGCCGGACACGCCAAAATCACCTGCGGGGTACACCAGAACCACTTGGAGAACTCTCCGGGATGACCTGCTGGGCATGCTGGAACCACCTCTCAGACGTACCAGAAGCACGTGGCGGACACCCCAGCACCACCTGCCGGACAGACCGCAACCACCTGCCGGACACGCCGGAACCACCGGCTCGACCCTCCGGAACCACCGCCGGACATGCAAAATCACCTGCCGGCTACACCAGAACCACTTGGCGAACACTCGGGAATCACCTGCCGGGCATGCCGGAACCACCTCTCAGACATGCCAGAACCACGTGCCAATGACCCCGGAAGCACCTGCCGAGCACGCCGGAACCACCTGCTCGACTCGCCAGAACCACCTGCTGGACACGCCCAAATCACCTGCCGGCTATGCCACAACCACTCTGCAGACACTCCGGTATCAGCTGCCGGGCACGCCGGAACCACCTCTCAGAGGTGCCGGAACCACATGCCGGAGAGACTGGAAGCAACTGCCGAACTCGCCGGAAACACCTGCTGGACATGCCGGAACCACCTGCCTGACAGTCCAAAATCATATGCCGGCTATGCCAAAACCACTTGGTGGACACTCCAGAATCACCTGGAGGGCATGCCGGAACCACGTCATGGACAGACTGCAAACACCTGCCGGACACGCCAGAACCACCTTCTCGACTCGCCAGAACCACCTGCCGAACACGCCAAAATGACCTGCCGGCTACGCCACAACCAGTTGGTGAACACTTCGGAATCACCTGCCGCGCTTGCCGGAACCACCTGCTCGACTCGCCAGAACCACCTGCCAGTCATGCAAAAATCACCTGCCGGCTTCGCCACAACCAGTTGGTGAACACTTCCGCATCACCTGCCGGGCTTGCTGGAACCACCTGCCGGTCATGTCAAAATCACCTGCCAACTACGCCAGAACCACTTGTCGACACTGCGGAAACACCTGTCGGGCCGGCCAGAACTACATCTCAGACGTGCCAGAACCTTGTGCGTGTGATGCCGGAACCGCACCCCGAACAGACGGAGACCACCTGCCAGACCCGCCTGAACCACCTGCCGAGCACGCCGGAGCCACCTGTTCGACTCACCGGAAGCACCTGCCAGACAGGCCACAATCAACAGCTGGCTATGCGAGAACCATCTGGCGGACAGTCCGGAATCACCTGCCGGGCATGCAGGAACCACCTCTCAGATGTAACGGGACCACGAGCCGGACACGCTGGAACCACGTCCTGGACAGACTGGAACCACCTGCCGAGCACTCCGGAACCACCTGCTCGAATCGCACGACCCACGTGCTGGACACGCCAAAATGAACTTTCGGCTACACCAGAACCACTTACCCGACACTCCAGAATCACCTGCCTGGCATGCCAGAACCACCTCTCACACGTTCCAGAAGCACGTGCCGGACATGCCGGAACGACCTATCGGACAGAACGGAACCACCTGCCAGACACGCCGGAACCACCTGCTGAACACGCCACAGCCACCTGCTCGACTCGCCGGATCCACCGTCCGGACAGGCCAATATCAACTGCTGGCTATGCCAGAACCACCTGGGGGACAGTCCGGAATCACCTGCCAGCCATGGCGGAACCACCTCTCAGACGTACAAGAACCACGTGCCGGACAAGCTGGAAACACTTACTGGACAGACTGGAACCACCTGCCGGCCACGCCTGAACCACCTGCCGAGCACGATGGAACCACCTGCCGGACACGCCAAAATCACCTGCGGGGTACACCAGAACCACTTGGAGAACTCTCCGGGATGACCTGCTGGGCATGCTGGAACCACCTCTCAGACGTACCAGAAGCACGTGGCGGACACCCCAGCACCACCTGCCGGACAGACCGCAACCACCTGCCGGACACGCCGGAACCACCGGCTCGACCCTCCGGAACCACCGCCGGACATGCAAAATCACCTGCCGGCTACGCCAGAACCACTTGGCGAACACTCGGGAATCACCTGCCGGGCATGCCGGAACCACCTCTCAGACATGCCAGAACCACGTGCCAATGACCCCGGAAGCACCTGCCGAGCACGCCGGAACCACCTGCTCGACTCGCCAGAACCACATGCCGGACACGCCCAAATCACCTGCCGGCTACGCCACAACCACTCGGCAGACACTCCGGTATCAGCTGCCGGGCATGCCGGAACCACCTCTCAGAGGTGCCGGAACCACATGCCGGAGAGACTGGAAGCAACTGCTGAACTCGCCGGAAACACCTGCTGGACATGCCGGAACCACCTGCCTGACAGTCCAAAATCATATGCCGGCTATGCCAAAACCACTTGGTGGACACTCCAGAATCACCTGGAGGGCATGCCGGAACCACGTCATGGACAGACTGCAAACACCTGCCGGACACGCCAGAACCACCTTCTCGACTCGCCAGAACCACCTGCCGAACATGCCAAAATGACCTGCCGGCTACGCTACAACCAGTTGGTGAACACTTCGGAATCACCTGCCGCGCTTGCCGGAACCACCTGCCGGACACGCCAAAATCACCTGCTGGCTACGCCAGAACCACTCGGCAGACACTCCGGAATAACCTGCCGGGCATGCCGGAACCACCTCTTAGACATGCCAGAAGGACGTGTCGGACACGCCGGAAACACCTACCGGACAGACCGGAAGCACCTGCCAGACATCCCGGAACCACCTGCCGAGCACGCCGGAGCCGCCTGCTCCATAGGCCGGAACCACCTGCCAGACAGGCCAAAATCAACAGCTGGCTATGCTAGAACCACCTGGCGGAGAGTCCAAAGTCACCTGCCTGGCATGCAGGAACCACCTCTCAGACGTAACAGAACCACGTGCCGGACAAGCTGGAAACACTTACTGGACAGACTGGAACCACCTGCCGGCCACGCCTGAACCACCTGCCGAGCAGAACGGAACCACCTGCCGGACACGCCAAAATCACCTGCGTGCTACTCCAGAACCACTTGAAGGACTCTACGGGATGACCTGCCGGGCATGCTGGAACCACCTCTCAGACTTGCCATTACCATGTGGCAGACAGTCCGGAATCACCTGTTTGGCATGGGGAACCACCTCAGAGACGTACCAGAACCACCTGCCGGACACGCCAAAATCACCTGCCGGCTACGCCAGAACCACTTGGCGGACACTCCGGAATCACCTGCCGGGCATGCCAGCACAACCTCTCAGAAGTGCCAGAAGCACGTGCCGGACAAGCCGGAACCATCTCCCGGACAGACTGGAACCACAGGAAACACTCGCCGGAACCACCTGCTTGACTCACCGGTCCCACCTGCAGGACACACCAAAATCACCTGCCCGCTACACCAGAACCACTTGGGGCAGAAGCCGGAATCACGTGAAGGGCATCCCGGCACAACCTCACAGACGTGCCAGAACCTCCTGCCGGACACCTCAGAACCACCTGCCAGACAGACTGCAACCACCTGCCGGACACGCGGGAACCACCGGCTCGACCCGCCGGAACCACTGCCAGACATGCAAAATCACCTGCCGGCTACACCAGAACCACTTGGCAAACACTCCGGAATCACCTGCCGGGCATGCCCGAACCACCTCTCAGACATGCCAGAACCACGTGCCAATGACACCAGAAGCACCTGCCGAGCATGCCGGAACCACCTGCTCGACTCGCCAGAACCACCTGCCAGTCATGCAAAAATCACCTGCCGGCTTCGCCACAACCAGTTGGTGAACACTTCCCCATCACCTGCCGGGCTTGCTGGAACCACCTGCCGGTCATGTCAAAATCACCTGCCAACTACGCCAGAACCACTTGTCGACACTGCGGAAACAACTGTCGGGCCGGCCAGAACTACATCTCAGACGTGCCAGAACCTTGTGCGTGTGATGCCGGAACCACACCCCGAACAGACGGAGACCACCTGCCAGACCCGCCTGAACCACCTGCCGAGCACGCCGGAGAGACCTGTTCGACTCACCGGAAGCACCTGCCAGACAGGCCAAAATCAACAGCTGGCTATGCGAGAACCATCTGGCGGAGAGTCCGGAATCACCTGCCGGGCATGCAGGAACCACCTCTCAGATGTAACGGAACCACGAGCCGGACACGCTGGAACCACGTCCTGGACAGGCTGGAACCACCTGCCGAGCACTCCGGAACCACCTGCTCGAATCGCACGACCCACTTGCTGGACACGCCAAAATGAACTTTCGGCTACACCAGAACCACTTACCCGACACTCCAGAATCACCTGCCTGGCATGCCAGAACCACCTCTCACACATTCCAGAAGCACGTGCCGGACATGCCGGAACGACCTATCGGACAGAACGGAACCACCTGCCAGACACGCCGGAACCACCTGCTGAACACGCCACAGCCACCTGCTCGACTCGCCGGATCCACCGTCCGGACAGGCCAATATCAACTGCTGGCTATGCCAGAACCACCTGGGGGACAGTCCGGAATCACCTGCCAGCCATGGCGGAACCACCTCTCAGACGTACAAGAACCACGTGCCGGACAAGCTGGAAACACTTACTGGACAGACTGGAACCACCTGCCGGCCACGCCTGAACCACCTGCCGAGCACGATGGAACCACCTGCCGGACACGCCAAAATCACCTGCAGGGTACACCAGAACCACTTGGAGAACTCTCCGGGATGACCTGCCGGGCATGCTGGAACCACCTCTCAGACGTACCAGAAGCACGTGGCGGACACCCCAGCACCACCTGCCGGACAGACCGCAACCACCTGCCGGACACGCCGGAACCACCGGCTCGACCCGCCGGAACCACCGCCGGACATGCAAAATCACCTGCCGGCTACGCCAGAACCACTTGGCGAACACTCGGGAATCACCTGCCGGGCATGCCGGAACCACCTCTGAGACATGCCAGAACCACGTGCCAATGACCCCGGAAGCACCTGCCGAGCACGCCGGAACCACCTGCTCGACTCGCCAGAACCACCTGCCGGACACGCCCAAATCACCTGCCGGCTACGCCACAACCACTCTGCAGACACTCCGGTATCAGCTGCCGGGCACGCCGGAACCACCTCTCAGAGGTGCCGGAACCACATGACGGAGAGACTGGAAGCAACTGCCGAACTCGCCGGAAACACCTGCTGGACATGCCGGAACCACCTGCCTGACAGTCCAATATCATATGCCGGCTATGCCAAAACCACTTGGTGGACACTCCAGAATCACCTGGAGGGCATGCCGGAACCACGTCATGGACAGACTGCAAACACCTGCCGGACACGCCAGAACCACCTTCTCGACTCTCCAGAACCACCTGCCGAACACGCCAAAATGACCTGCCGGCTACGCCACAACCAGTTGGTGAACACTTCGGAATCACCTGCCGCGCTTGCCGGAACCACCTGTCGGACACGCCAAAATCACCTGCCGGCTGCGCCACAACCAGTTGGTGAACACTTCGGAATCACCTGCCGCGCTTGCCGGAACCACCTGCCGGTCACGCCAAAATCACCTGCCGGCTACGCCAGAACCACTCGGCAGAGACTCCAGAACCACCTCCAGGACAGACCGGAATCACCTGCCGGACATGCCGGAACCACCTGCTCGACTCGCCAGAACCACCTGCCGGACACGCCAAAATCACCTGCCGGCTACGCCAGAACCACTCGGCAGAGACTCCGGAACCACCTCCAGGACAGACCGGAATCACCTGCCGGACACGCCGGGACCACCTGCTTGACTCGCCAGAACCATCTGCCGGACACGCCAAAATCACCAGCCGGCTACTCCACAACCACTTGTCGGACACTCCAGAATCACCTGCCGGGCATGTTGGAACCACCTCTCAGAGGTGCCACAACAACATGCTGAAGACTGCGGAAGCACCTGCTGAGAAGGCCGGAAGTTCCTGATCCACTCCACAGAACCACCTGCTGGACTCGCCAAAATCACCCGCCGGCTACGCCACAACCAGTTGGTGAACACTTCGGAATCAACTGCCGGGCTTGCTGGAAGCACCTGCCGGTCACACCAATATCACCTGCCAGCTACGCCAGAACCGCTTGGCGGACACTCCGGAAACACCTGTCGGGCCTGCCAGAACCACATCTCAGACGTGCCAGAACCATGTGCCCGAGATGCCGGAACCACACCCCGAACAGACTGAAACCACCTGCCAGACCCGCCTGAACCACCTGCCGAGCACACTGGAACCACCTGCTCGACTCGCCGGAACCACCTACCTGACACGCAAAAACCACCGGCCGGGTATGCCAGAACCACTTGGTGGTCACTCCGGAATCATCTGCCAGACATGCCAGAAGCAGCTCTCAGACACACCAGAACAACCTGCCGGAGACGCCAGAAGCACCTGCTGAGCATGCCTGAGCCACCTGCTCGACTCGCAAGAAACACCTGCCAGACGTGCCAAAATCACCTGCCTGCTACACCAGAAGCACTTGGCAGACAAGCCGGAATCACGTGAAGGGCATGCCGTCACAATCTCTCAGACGTGCCAGAACCTCGTGACGGACACCCCAGAACACCCTGCCGGGCAGACCGGAACCACCTGCTGGACACGCCGGTACCACCGGCGCGACTCGCCGGAACCACCCCCGGACATGCAAAAACACCTGCCGGCTACGCCAGAAACACTTGGCGGACACACCGGAATCACCTGCCGGGCATGTCGGAAGCACCTCTCAGACATGTCAGAACCACGTGCCAAGGACACCGGAAGCACCTGCCGAGCACGCCGGAACCACCTGCTCGACTCGCCAGAACCACCTCCCGCACACGCCAAAATCACCTGCCAGGTATGCCAGAACCACTTTGTGGACACTCCGAAATCATCTGCCGGACATGCCAGAACCAGCTCTCAGACACACCAGAACCACATGCCGGACACGCCGGAAGCACCTGCTGAGCATGCCTGAGCCACCTGCTCGACTCGCAAGAAACACCTGCCGGACACGCCAAAATCACCTGCCGAGTACGCCAGAACCACTTGGCGGACACTCCGGCATCACAGGTCGGGCATGCCGGAACCACCTCTCACACTTGCCAGAACCATGTTCCGGACACGCCGGTACCACCTGCCGAGTATTCCGGAACCACCTGATCCACTCCCGAGGACCACCTGCTGGACATGCCAAAATCACCTGCTGGCTACGCCAGAACCACTCGTCAGACACTCCGGAATAACCTGCCGGGCATGCCGGAACCACCTCTTAGACATGCCAGAAGGACGTGTCGGACACGCCGGAAACACCTACCGGACAGACCGGAACCAACTGCCGGACATCCCGGAACCACTTGACGAGCACGCCGGAGCTGCCTGCTCGATAGGCCGGAACCACCTGCCAGACAGGCCAAAATCAACAGCTGGCTATGCTAGAACCACCTGGCGGACAGTCCAAAATCACCTGCCTGGCATGCAGGAACCACCTCTCAGACGTAACAGAACCACGTTCCGGAAACGCTGGAACCACATCCTGGAGAGACTGGAACCACCGGCCGAGCTCACCGGAACCAACTGCTCGACTGGCAGCACAATCGTGCCGGACACGCCAAAAGGAACTGCCGGCTACACCAGAACCACTTAACCGACACTCCAGAATCACCTGCCTGGCATGCCAGAACCACCTCTCAGACGTGTCAAAAGCACGTGCCGGACATGCCGGAACGACCTACGGGACAGACTGGAACCACCTGCCTGACATGCCGGAACCACCTGCCGAGCACGCCAGAGCCACCTGCTCCCCTTGCCGGAACCACCTGCCAGACAGGCCAAAATCAACAGCTGGCTGTGCGAGAACCACCTGGGGGACAGTCCGGAATCACCTGCCAGCCATGGCGGAACCACCTCTCAGACGTACCAGAACCACGTGCCGGACAATCTGGAAACACGTACTGGACAGACTGGAACCACCTGCCGGCCACGCCTGAACCACCTGCCGAGCACGACAGAACCACCTGCCGGACACGCCAAAATCACCTGTGGGCTACTCCACTACCACTCGGAGGACTCTCTGGGATGACCTGCCGGGCATGCTGGAACCACCTCTCAGACGCGCCAGAACCATGTGGCAGAGAGTCCGGAATCACCTGTTGGGCATGTGGAACCACCTCTGAGACGTACCAGAACCACCTGCCGGACACGCCAAAATCACCTGCCGGCTACGCCAGAACCACTTGGCGGACACTCCGGAATCACCTGCCGGGCATGCCAGCACAACCTCTCAGAAGTGCCAGAAGCACGTGCCGGACAGGCCGGAACCATCTCCCGGACAGACTGGAACCACAGGAAACACTCGCCGGAACCACCTGCTTGACTCACCGGTCCCACCTGCAGGACACACCAAAATCACCTGCCCGCTACACCAGAACCACTTGGGGCACAAGCCGGAATCACGTGAAGGGCATGCCGGCACAACCTCACAGACGTGCCAGAACCTCCTGCCGGACACCTCAGAACCACCTGCCAGACAGACTGCAACCACCTGCCGGACACGCGGGAACCACCGGCTCGACCCGCCGGAACCACTGCCAGACATGCAAAATCACCTGCCGGCTACACCAGAACCACTTGGCAAACACTCCGGAATCACCTGCCGGGCATGCCGGAACCACGTGCCAATGACACCAGAAGCACCTGCCGAGCATGCCGGAACCACCTGCTCGACTCGCCAGAACCACCTGCCAGTCAGGCAAAAATCACCTGCCGGCTTCGCCACAACCAGTTGGTGAACACTTCCGCATCACCTGCCGGGCTTGCTGGAACCACCTGCCGGTCATGTCAAAATCACCTGCCAACTACACCAGAACCACTTGTCGACACTGCGGAAACACCTGTCGGGCCGGCCAGAACTACATCTCAGACGTGCCAGAACCTTGTGCGTGTGATGCCGGAACCGCACCCCGAACAGACGGAGACCACCTGCCAGACCCGCCTGAACCACCTGCCGAGCACGCCGGAGCCACCTGTTCGACTCACCGGAAGCACCTGCCATACAGGCCACAATCAACAGCTGGCTATGCGAGAACCATCTGGCGGACAGTCCAGAATCACCTGCCGGGCATGCAGGAACCACCTCTCAGACACACCAGAACCAAGTGCCGGAGACGCCGGAAGCACCTGCCGAGCATGCCGGAGCCACCTGCTCGACTCGCCAGAAACACCTGCCGGACACGCCAAAATCACCTGCCGGGTACGCCAGAACCACCTGGCGGACACTCCGGAATCACCTGTCGCGCATGACGGAACCACCTCTCAGACGTGCCGGAATCACGTGCCAGACACGCCGGAAACACCTACCGGACAGACCGGAACCACCTGCCAAGAACGCCGGAGCCACCTGTTCGACTCGCTGGAACCACCTGCCGGACAGGCCAATATCAACTGCTGGCTATGCCAGAACCACCTGGGGGACAGTCCGGGATCACCTGCCAGCCATGGCGGAGCCACCTCTCAGACGTACCAGAACCACCTGCCGGAGAAGCTGGAAACACGTCCAGGACAGACTGGAACCACGTGACGGCCATGCCTGAACCACCTGCCGAGCACGGCGGAACCACCTGCCGGACACGCCAAAATCACCTGCGGGCTATGCCAGAACCACTTGGACGACCCTCCGAAATGACCTGCTGGGCATGTTGGAACCACCTCTCAGACGTGCCAGAAGCACGTGGCGGAAAGTCCGGAATCACCTGTTGGGCATACGCAACCACCTCTGAGACGTACCAGAACCACGTGCCGTGCACGCCGGAACCACCTACCGGACAGACCGGAATCAACTTTTGGGCATGCCGGAACCACCAGTCAGATGTGCCAGAAACACGTGCGGGAGACGCCGGAAGCACCTGCCGAGCACGTCGCAACCACCTGCTCAACTCGCCTGAACCACCTGCCGGACACGCCAAAATCACCTGCCCGCTACACCAGCACCACTTCGGGGACAAGCCGGAATCACGTGAGGGGCATGCCGGCAAAGCCTCTCAGACTGAACCTCGTGCCGGACACCACAGAACCACCTGCCGGACAGACCGGAACCACCTGCCGGACACGCCGGAACCACCGGCTCGACCCGCCAGAACCACCGCCGTACATGCAAAATCACCTGCCGGCTACGCCGGAAACACTTGGCGAACACTCCGGAATCACCTGCCGGGCATGCCGGAACCACCTCTCAGATATGCCAGAACCACGTGCCAATGACCCCGGAAGCACCTGCCGAGCACGCCGGAACCACCTGCTCGACTCGCCAGAACCACCTGCCGGACACGCAAAAATCACCTGCCGGCTACACCACAACCAGTTGGGGAACACTTCGGAATCACCTGCCGGGCTTGCTGGAACCACCTGCCGGTCATGCCAAAATCTACTGCCAACTACGCCAGTACCACTTGGCGGACACTGTGGAAACACCTGTCGGGCCGGCCGGAACCACATCTCAGACGTGCCAGAACCATGTGCATGAGATGCTGGAAACACACCCCGAACAGACGGAAAACACCTGCCAGACCCGTCTGAACAACCTGCCGAGCACGCCGGAGCCACCTGCTCGACTCGCCGGAACCACCTACCTGACATGCCCAAATCACCATCCGGGTATGCCAGAACCACTTGGCGGACACTCCAGAATCATCTGCCGGACATGCCGGAACCAGCTCTCAGACACACCAGAACCACGTGCCGGAGACGCCGGAAGCACCTGCCGAGCATGCCGGAGCCACCTGCTCGACTCGCCAGAAACACCTGCCGGACACGCCAAAATCACCTGCCGGATACGCCAGAACCACCTGGCGGACATTCCGAAATCACCTGTCGCGCATGCCGGAACCACCTCTCAGACGTGCCGGAAGCACGTGCCGGAGACGCCGGAATCACCTACCGGACAGACCGGAACCACCTGCCGAGCACGCCGGAGCCACCTGTTCGACTCGCTGGAACCACCTGCCGGACAGGCCAATATCAACTGCTGGCTATGCCAGAACCACCTGGGGGACGGTCCGGAATCACCTGCCAGCCGTGGCGGAACCACCTCTCAGACGTACCAGAACCACCTGCCGGAGAAGGTGGAAGCACGTCCTGGACAGTCTGGAACCACCTGCCGTCCAAGCCTGAACCACCTGCCAAGCACAAGGGAACAGCCTGCCAGACACGCCAAAATCACCTGCGTGTTATGCCAGAACCACTTGGAGGACTCTCTGGGATGACCTGCCGGGCATGCCGGAACCACATCTCAGACGTGCCAGAACCATGTGGCGGACAGTCCGGCATCACCTGTTGGGCATGCGCAACCACCTCTGAGACGTACCAGAACCACATGCCGTGCAGGCTGGAACCACCTACCGGACAGACCGGAATCACCTTTCAGGCATGCCGGAACCACCTGTCAGATGTGCCAGAAACACGTGCCGGAGACGCCGGAAGCACCTGCCAAGCACGCCGGAACCACCTGCTCGACTCGCCAGAAGCACCTGCCGATCACGCAAAAGTCACCTGCCGGCTACGCCACAACCAGTTGGTGAACACTTTGGAATCACCTGCCAGGCTTGCTGGAACCACCTGCCAGTCAGGCCAAAATCACCAGCCAACTACACCAGAACCGCTTGGCGGACACTGCGGAAACACCTGTCGGGCCGGCTGGAACCACATCTCAGACGTGCCAGAAACGTGTTCATGAGATGCTGGAACCACACCCCGAACAGACGGATACCACCTGCCAGAACCGCCTGAACCACATGCTGAGCACGCCGGAACCACCTGCTCGACACACCGGTACCACCTCCCTGACACGCCAAAATCACCTGCTGGGTATGCCAGAACCACTTGGCGGACACTCCGGAATCATCTTCCGGACATGCCGGAACCAGCTCTCAGACACACCAGAACCAAGTGCCGGAGACGTCGGAAGCACCTGCCGAGCATGCCGGAGCCACCTGCTCGACTCGCCAGAAACACCTGCCAGACACGCCAAAATCACCTGCCGGGTACGCCAGAACCACCTGGCGGACACTCCGGAATCACCTGTCGCGCATGCCGGAACCACCTCTCAGACGTGCCGGAAGCACGTGCCAGACATGCCGGAAACACCTACCGGACAGACCGGAACCACCTGCCAAGAACGCCGGAGCCACCTGTTCGACTCGCTGGAACCACCTGCCGGACAGGCCAATATCAACTGCTGGCTATGCCAGAACCACGTGGGAGACAGTCCGGGATCACCTGCCAGCCATGGCAGAACCACCTCTCAGACGTACCAGAACCACCTGCCGGAGAAGCTGGAAACACGTCCTGGACAGACTGGAACCACGTGACGGCCATGCCTGAACCACCTGCCGAGCACGGCGGAACCACTTGCCAGACACGCCAAAATCACCTGCGGGCTACGCCAGAACCACTTGGACGACTCTCCGAAATGACCTGCCGGGCATGTTGGAACCACCTCTCAGACGTGCCAGAAGCACGTGGCGGACAGTCCGGAATCACCTGTTGGGCATACGCAACCACCTGTGAGACGGACCAGAACCACGTGCCGTGCACGCCGGAACCACCTACCGGACAGACCGGAATCAACTTTTGGGCATGCCGGAACCACCAGTCAGATGTGCCAGAAACACGTGCCGGAGACGCCGGAAGCACCTGCCGAGCACGTCGCAACCACCTGCTCAACTCGCCTGAACCACCTGCCGGACACGCCAAAATCACCTGCCCGCTACACCAGCACCACTTCGGGGACAAGCCGGAATCACGTGAGGGGCATGCCGGCACAGCCTCTCAGACTGAACCTCGTGCCGGACACCACAGAACCACCTGCCGGACAGACCGGAACCACCTGCCGGACACGCCGGAACCACCGGCTCGACCCGCCGGAAAGACCGCTGGACATGCAAAATCACCTGCCGGCTACGCCGGAAACACTTGGCGAACACTCCGGAATCACCTGAAGGGCATGCCGGAACCACCTCTCAGATATGCCAGAACCACGTGCCAATGACCCCGGAAGCACCTGCCGAGCACGCCGGAACCACCTGCTCGACTCGCCAGAACCACCTGCCGGACACGCAAAAATCACCTGCCGGCTACGCCACAACCAGTTGGGGAAAACTTCGGAATCACCTGCCGGGCTTGCTGGAACCACCTGCCGGTCATGCCAAAATCACCTGCCAACTACGCCAGTACCACTTGGCGGACACTGTGGAAACACCTGTCGGGCCGGCCGGAACCACATCTCAGACGTGCCAGAACCATGTGCATGAGATGCTGGAACCACACCCCGAACAGACGGAAAACACCTGCCAGACCCGTCTGAACAACATGCCGAGCACGCCGGAGCCACCTGCTCGACTCGCCGGAACCACCTACCTGACGTGCCCAAATCACCAGCCGGGTAAGCCAGAACCACTTGGCGGACACTCCGGAATCATCTGCCGGACATGCCGGAACCAGCTCTCAGACACACCAGAACCACGTGCCGGAGACGCCGGAAGCACCTGCCGAGCATGCCAGAGCCACTTGCTCGACTCGCCAGAAACGCCTGCCGGACACGCCAAAATCAACTGCCGGGTACGCCAGAACCACCTGGCGGACACTCCGAAATCACCTGTCGCGCATGCCGGAACCAACTCTCAGACGTGCCGGAAGCACGTGCCGGACACGCCGGAATCACCTACCGGACAGACCGGAACCACCTGCCGAGCACGCCGGAGCCACCTGTTCGACTCGCTGGAACCACCTGCCGGACAGGCCAATATTAACTGCTGGCTATGCCAGAACCACCTGGGGGACGGTCCGGAATCGCCTGCCAGCCATGGCGGAACCACCTCTCAGACGTAACAGAACCACCTGCCGGAGAAGCTGGAAACACGTCCTGGACAGTCTGGAACCACCTGCCGGCCAAGCCTGAACCACCTGCCAAGCACAACGGAACAACCTGCCAGACACGCCAAAATCACCTGCGTGTTATGCCAGAAACACTTGGAGGACTCTCTGGGATGACCTGCCGGGCATGCCGGAACCACCTCTCAGACGTGCCAGAACCATGTGGCGGACAGTCCGGAATCACCTGTTGGGCATGCGCAACCACCTTGAGACGTACCAGAACCACATGCCGTGCAGGCTGGAACCACCTACCGGACAGACCGCAATCACCTTTCGGGCATGCCGGAACCACCTGTCAGATGTGCCAGAAACACGTGCCGGAGATGCCGGAAGCACCTGCCAAGCAGGTTGGAACCACCTGCTCAACTCGCCTGAACCACCTGCCGGACATGCCAAAATCACCTGCCGACTATGCCAGAACCACTTGGCGAACACTCCGGAATAACTTGCCGGGCATGCAGGTACCACCTGTCAGACATGCCAGAACCCCGTGCCAATGACCCCGGAAGCACCAGCCGAGCACGCCAGAACCACCTGCTCAACTCGCCAGAACCACCTGCCGATCACGCAAAAATCACCTGCCGGCTACGCCACAACCAGTTGGTGAACACTTTGGAATCACCTGCCAGGCTTGCTGGAACCACCTGCCAGTCATGCCAAAATCACCTGCCAACTACGCCAGAACCGCTTGGCGGACACTGCGGAAACACCTGTCGGGCCGGCTGGAACCACATCTCAGACGTGCCAGAAACGTGTTCATGAGATGCTGGAACCACACCCCGAACAGACGGATACCACCTGCCAGAACCGCCTGAACCACCTGCTGAGCACGCCGGAACCACCTGCTCGACTCACCGGTACCACCTCCCTGACACGCCAAAATCACCTGCTGGGTATGCCAGAACCACTTGGCGGACACTACGGAATCACCTGCCGCGCATGCCGGAACCACCTCTCAGACGTGCCGGAAGCACGCGCCAGACACGTCGGAAACATCTACCGGACAGACAGGAACCACCTGCCAAGAACGCCGGAGCCACCTGTTCGACTCGCTGGAACCACCTGCCGGACAGGCCAATATCAACTGCTGGCTATGCCAGAACCACCTGCGGGACGGTCCGGGATCACCTGCCAGCCGTGGCGGAACCACCTCTCAGACGTACCAGAACCACCTGCCGGAGAAGCTGGAAACACGTCCTGGACAGTCTGGAACCACCTGCCAGCCAAGCCTGAACCACCTGCCAAGCACAACGGAACAACCTGCCAGACACGCCAATATCACCTGCCGGGTACGCCAGAACCACCTGGCGGACACTCCGGAATCACCTGCCGCGCATTCCGGAACCACCTCTCAGACGTGCCGGAAGCACGTGCCAGACACGCCGGAAAAACCTACCGGACAGACCGGAACCACCTGCCAAGAACGCCGGAGCCACCTGTTCGACTCGCTGGAACCACCTGCCGGACAGGCCAATATCAACTGCTGGCTATGCCAGAACCACCTTTGGGACAGTCCGGGATCACCTGCCATCCATGGCGGAACCACCTCTCAGACGTACCAGAACCCCCTGCCAGAGAAGCTGGAAACACGTCCTGGACAGACTGGAACCACGTGACGGCCATGCCTGAACCACCTGCCGAGCACGGCGGAACCACCTGCCGGATACGCCAAAATCACCTGCGGGCTACGCCAGAACCACTTGGACGACTCTCCGAAATGACCTGCCGGGCATGTTGGAACCGTCTCTCAGACGTGCCAGAAGCACGTGGCGGACAGTCCGGAATCACCTGTTGGGCATACGCAACCACCTCTGAGACGTACCAGAACCACGTGCCGTGCACGCCGGAACCACCTACCGGACAGACCGGAATCAACTTTTGGGCATGCCGGAACCACCAGTCAGATGTGCCAGAAACACGTGCCGGAGACGCCGGAAGCACCTGCCGAGCACGTCGCAACCACCTGCTCAACTCGCCTGAACCACCTGCCGGACACGCCAAAATCACCTGCCCGCTACACCAGCACCACTTCGGGGACAAGCCGGAATCACATGAGGGGCATGCCGGCACAGCCTCTCAGACTGAACCTCGTGCCGGACACCACAGAACCACCTGCCAGACAGACCGGAACCACCTGCCGGACACGCAGGAACCACTGGCTCGACCCGCCGGAACGACCGCTGAACATGCAAAATCACCTGCCGGCTACGCCGGAAACACTTGGCGAACACTCCGGAATCACCTGCCGGGCATGCCGGAACCACCTCTCAGATATGCCAGAACCACGTGCCAATGACCCCGGAAGCACCTGCCGAGCACGCCGGAACCACCTGCTCGACTCGCCAGAACCACCTGCCGGACACGCAAAAATCACCTGCCGGCTACGCCACAACCAGTTGGGGAACACTTCGGAATCACCTGCCGGGCTTGCTGGAACCACCTGCCGGTCATGCCAAAATCACCTGTCAACTACGCCAGTACCACTTGGCGGACACTGTGGAAACACCTGTCGGGCCGGCCGGAACCACATCTCAGACGTGCCAGAACCATGTGCATGAGATGCTGGAACCACACCCCGAAAAGACGGAAAACACTTGCCAGACCCGTCTGAACAACCTGCCGAGCACGCCGGAGCCACCTGCTCGACTCGCCGGAACCACCTACCTGACGTGCCCAAATCACCAGCCGGGTAAGCCAGAACCACTTGGCGGACACTCCGGAATCATCTGCTGGACATGCCGGAACCAGCTCTCAGACACACCAGAACCACGAGCCGGAGACGCCGGAAGCACCTGCCGAGCATGCCGGAGCCACTTGCTCGACTCGCCAGAAACGCCTGCCGGACACGCCAAAATCAACTGCCGGGTACGCCAGAACCACCTGGCGGACACTCCGAAATCACCTGTCGCGCATGCCGGAACCAACTCTCAGACGTGCCGGAAGCACGTGCCGGACACGCCGGAATCACCTACCGGACAGACCGGAACCACCTGCCGAGCACGCCGGAGCCACCTGTTCGACTCGCTGGAACCACCTGCCGGACAGGCCAATATCAACTGCTGGCTATGCCAGAACCACCTGGGGGACGGTCCGGAATCGCCTGCCAGCCATGGCGGAACCACCTCTCAGACGTACCAGAACCACCTGCTGGAGAAGCTGGAAACACGTCCTGGACAGTCTGGAACCACCTGCCGGCCAAGCCTGAACCACCTGCCAAGCACAACGGAACAACCTGCCAGACACGCCAAAATCAACTGCGTGTTATGCCAGAAACATTTGGAGGACTCTCTGGGATGACCTGACGGGCATGCCGGAACCACCTCTCAGACGTGCCAGAACCATGTGGCGGACAGTCCGGAATCACCTGTTGGTCATGCGCAACCACCTCTGAGACGTACCAGAACCACATGCCGTGCAGGCTGGAACCACCTACCGGACAGACCGGAATCACCTTTCGGGCATGCCGGAACCACCTGTCAGATGTGCCAGAAACACGTGCCGGAGACGCCGGAAGCACCTGCCAAGCACGTTGGAAACACCTGCTCAACTCGCCTGAACCACCTGCCGGACATGACAAAATCACCTGCCGACTATGCCAGAACCACTTGGCGAACACTCCGGAATCACTTGCCGGGCATGCAGGTACCACCTGTCAGACATGCCAGAACCCCGTGCCAATGACCCCGGAAGCACCAGCCGAGCACGCCGGAACCACCTGCTCGACTCGCCAGAACCACCTGCCGATCACGCAAAAATCACCTGCCGGCTACGCCACAACCAGTTGGTGAACACTTTGGAATCACCTGCCAGGCTTGCTGGAACCACCTGCCAGTCATGCCAAAATCACCAGCCAACTACACCAGAACCGCTTGGCGGACACTGCGGAAACACCTGTCGGGCCAGCTGGAACCACATCTCAGACGTGCCAGAAACGCGTTCATGAGATGCTGGAACCACAGCCCGAACAGACGGATACCACCTGCCAGAACCGCCTGAACCACCTGCTGAGCACGCCGGAACCACCTGCTCGACTCACCGGTACCACCTCCCTGACATGCCAAAATCACCTGCTGGGTATGCCAGAACCACTTGGCGGACACTCTGGAATCATCTGCCGGACATGCCGGAACCAGCTCTCAGACACACCAGAACCAAGTGCCGGAGACGCCGGAAGCACCTGCCGAGCATGCCGGACCCACCTGCTCGACTCGCCAGAAACACCTGCCGGACACGCAAAAATCACCTGCCGGGTATGCCAGAACCACCTGGCGGACACTACGGAATCACCTGCCGCGCAGGCCGGAACCACCTATCAGACGTGCCGGAAGCACGTGCCAGACACGCCGGAAATACCTACCGGACAGACCGGAACCACCTGCCAAGAACGCCGGAGCCACCTGTTCGACTCGCTGGAACCACCTGCCGGACAGGCCAATATCAACTGCTGGCTATGCCAGAACCACCTGGGGGACAGTCCGGGATCACCTGCCATCCATGGCGGAACCACCTCTCAGACTTACCAGAACCCCCTGCCAGAGAAGCTGGAAACACGTCCTGGACAGACTGGAACCACGTGACGGCCATGCCTGAACCACCAGCCGAGCACGGCGGAACCACCTGCCGGATACGCCAAAATCACCTGCGGGCTACGCCAGAACCACTTGGACGACTCTCCGAAATGACCTGCCGGGCATGTTGGAACCGTCTCTCAGACGTGCCAGAAGCACGTGGCGGACAGTCCGGAATCACCTGTTGGGCATACGCAACCACCTCTGAGACGTACCAGAACCACGTGCCGTGCACGCCGGAACCACCTACCTGACAGACCGGAATCAACTTTTGGGCATGCCGGAACCACCAGTCAGATGTGCCAGAAACACGTGCCGGAGACGCCGGAAGCACCTGCCGAGCACGTCGCAACCACCTGCTCAACTCGCCTGAACCACCTGCCGGACACGCCAAAATCACCTGTCCGCTACACCAGCACCACTTCGGGGACAAGCCGGAATCACGTGAGGGGCATGCCGGCACAGCCTCTCAGACTGAACCTCGTGCCGGACACCACAGACCCACCTGCCGGACAGAACGGAACCACCTGCCTGACACGCCGGAACCACCGGCTCGACGAGCCGGAACGACCACTGGACATGCAAAATCACCTGCCGGCTACGCCGGAAACACTTGGCGAACACTCCGGAATCACCTGCCGGGCATGCCGGAACCACCTCTCAGATATGCCAGAACCACGTGCCAATGACCCCAGAAGCACCTGCCGAGCACGCCGGAACCACCTGCTCGACTCGCCAGAACCACCTGCCGATCACGCAAAAATCACCTGCCGGCTACGCCACAACCAGTTGGTGAACACTTCGGAATCACCTGCCGGGCTTGCTGGAACCACCTGCCGGTCATGCCAAAATCACCTGCCAACTACGCCAGTACCACTTGGCGGACACTGTGGAAACACCTGTCGGGCCGGCCGGAACCACATCTCAGACGTGCCAGAAGCATGTGCATGAGATGCTGGAACCACACCCCGAACAGACGGAAAACACCTGCCAGAACCGCCTGAACAACCTGCCGAGCACGCCGGAGCCACCTGCTCGACTCGCCGGAACCACCTACCTGACATGCCCAAATCACCAGCCGGGTATGCCAGAGCCACTTGGCGGACACTCCAGAATCATCTGTCGGACATGCAGGAACCACCTCTCAGACATGCCAGAACCCCGTGCCAATGACCCCGGAAGCACCAGCCGAGCACGCCGGAACCACCTGCTCGACTCGCCAGAACCACCTGCCGATCACGCAAAAATCACCTGCCGGCTACGCCACAACCAGTTGGTGAACACTTTGGAATCACCTGCCAGGCTTGCTGGAACCACCTGCCAGTCATGCCAAAATCACCTGCCAACTACGCCAGAACCGCTTGGCGGACACTGCGGAAACACCTGTCGGGCCGGCTGGAACCACATCTCAGACGTGCCAGAAACGCGTTCATGAGATGCTGGAACCACACCCCGAACAGACGGATACCACCTGCCAGAACCGCCTGAACCACCTGCTGAGCACGCCGGAACCACCTGCTCGACTCACAGGTACCACCTCCCTGACACGCTAAAATCACCTGCTGGGTATGCCAGAACCACTTGGCGGACACTCTGGAATCATCTGCCGGACATGCCGGAACCACCTCTCAGACGTGCCGGAAGCACGTGCCGGACACGCTGGAATCACCTACCGGACAGACCGGAACCACCTGCCGAGCACGCCGGAGCCACCTGTTCGACTCGCTGGAACCACCTGCCGGACAGGCCAATATCAACTGCTGGCTATGCCAGAACCACCTGGGGGACGGTCCGGAATCACCTGCCAGCCGTGGCGGAACCACCTCTCAGACGTACCAGAACCACCTGCCGGAGAAGCTGGAAACACGTCCTGGACAGTCTGGAACCACCTGCCGGCCAAGCCTGAACCACCTGCCAAGCACAACGGAACAACCTGCCAGACACGCCAAAATCACCTGCGTGTTATGCCAGAACCACTTGGAGGACTCTCTGGGATGACCTGCCGGGCATGCCGGAACCACCTCTCAGACGTGCCAGAACCATGTGGCGGACAGTCCGGCATCACCTGTTGGGCATGCGCAACCACCTCTGAGACGTACCAGAACCACATGCCGTGCAGGCTGGAACCACCTACCGGACAGACCGGAATCACCTTTCGGGCATGCCGGAACCACCTGTCAGATGTGCCAGAAACACGTGCCGGAGACGCCGGAAGCACCTGCCAAGCACGTTGGAACCACCTGCTCAACTCGCCTGAACCACCTGCCGGACATGCCAAAATCACCTGCCGACTAGGCCAGAACCACTTGGCGAACACTCCGGAATCACTTGCCGGGCATGCAGGAACCACCTCTCAGACATGCCAGAACCTCGTGCCAATGACCCCGGAAGCACCAGCCGAGCACGCCGGAACCACCTGCTCGACTCGCCAGAACCACCTGCCTATCACGCAAAAATCACCTGCCGGCTACGCCACAACCAGTTGGTGAACACTTTGGAACCACCTGCCAGGCTTGCTGGAACCACCTGCCAGTCATGCCAAAATCACCTGCCAACTACGCCAGAACCGCTTGGCGGAAACTGCAGAAACACCTGTCGGGCCGGCTGGAACCACATCTCAGACGTGCCAGAAACGCGTTCATGAGATGCTGGAACCACACCCCGAACAGACGGATACCACCTGCCAGAACCGCCTGAACCACCTGCTGAGCACGCCGGAACCACCTGCTCGACTCACCGGTACCACCTCCCTGACACGCCAAAATCACCTGCTGGGTATGCCAGAACCACTTGGCGGACACTCCGGAATCATCTGCCGGACATGCCGGAACCAGGTCTCAGACACATCAGAACCAAGAGCCGGAGACGCCGGAAGCACCTGCCGAGCATGCCGGAGCCACCTGCTCGACTCGCCAGAAACACCTGCCGGACACGCCAAAATCACCTGCCGGGTACGCCAGAAGCACCTGGCGGACACTCCGGAATCACCTGCCGCGCATGCCGGAACCACCTCTCAGACGTGCCGGAAGCACGTGCCATACACGCCGGAAACACCTACCGGACAGACCGGAACCACCTGCCAAGAACTCCGGAGCCACCTGTTCGACTCGCTGGAACCACCTGCCGGACAGTCCAATATCAACTGCTGGCTATGCCAGAACCACCTGGGGGACAGTCCGGGATCACCTGCCAGCCATGGCGGAACCACCTCTCAGACGTACCAGAACCACCTGCCGGAGAAGCTGGAAACACCTACCGGACAGACCGGAACCACCTGCCGAGCACGCCGGAGCCACCTGTTCGACTCGCTGGAACCACCTGCCGGACAGGCCAATATCAACTGCTGGCTATGCCAGAACCACCTGGGGGACGGTCCGGAATCACCTGCCAGCCGTGGCGGAACCACCTCTCAGACGTACCAGAACCACCTGCCGGAGAAGCTGGAAACACGTCCTGGACAGTCTGGAACCACCTGCCGGCCAAGCCTGAACCACCTGCCAAGCACAACGGAACAACCTGCCAGACACGCCAAAGTCACCTGCGTGTTATGCCAGAACCACTTGGAGGACTCTCTGGGATGACCTGCCGGGCATGCCGGAACCACCTCTCAGACGTGCCAGAACCATGTGGCGGACAGTCTGGAATCACCTGTTGGGCATGCGCAACCACCTCTGAGACGTACCAGAACCACATGCCGTGCAGGCTGGAACCACCTACCGGACAGACCGGAATCACCTTTCGGGCATGCCGGAACCACCTGTCAGATGTGCCAGAAACACGTGCCGGAGACGCCGGAAGCACCTGCCAAGCACGTTGGAACCACCTGCTCAACTCGCCTGAACCACCTGCCGGACATGCCAAAATCACCTGCCGACTAGGCCAGAACCACTTGGCGAACACTCCGGAATCACTTGCCGGGCATGCAGGAACCACCTCTCAGACATGCCAGAACCTCGTGCCAATGACCCCGGAAGCACCAGCCGAGCACGCCGGAACCACCTGCTCGACTCGCGAGACCACCTGCCGATCACGCAAAAATCACCTGCCGGCTACGCCACAACCAGTTGGGGAACACTTCGGAATCACCTGCCGGGCTTGCTGGAACCACCTGCCGGTCATGCCAAAATCACCTGCCAAGTACGCCAGTACCACTTGGCGGACACTTTGGAAACACCTGTCGGGCCGGCCGGAACCACGTCTCAGACGTGCCAGAAGCATGTGCATGAGATGCTGGAACCACACCCCGAACAGACGGAAAACACCTGCCAGACCCGTCTGAACAACCTGCCGAGCATGCCGGAGCCACCTGCTCGACTCGCCGGAACCACCTACCTGACATGCCCAAATCACCAGCCGGGTATGCCAGAGCCACTTGGCGGACACTCCAGAATCATCTGCCGGACATGCAGGAACCACCTCTCAGACATGCCAGAACCCCGTGCCAATGACCCCGGAAGCACCAGCCGAGCACGCCGGAACCACCTGCTCGACTCGCCAGAACCACCTGCCGATCACGCAAAAATCACCTGCCGGCTACGCCACAACCAGTTGGTGAACACTTTGGAATCACCTGCCAGGCTTGCTGGAACCACCTGCCAGTCATGCCAAAATCACCTGCCAACTACGCCAGAACCGCTTGGCGGACACTGCGGAAACACCTGTCGGGCCGGCAGGAACCACATCTCAGACGTGCCAGAAACGCATTCATGAGATGCTGGAACCACACCCCGAACAGACGGATACCACCTGCCAGAACCGCCTGAACCACCTGCTGAGCACGCCGGAACCACCTGCTCGACTCACAGGTACCACCTCCCTGACACGCCAAAATCACCTGCTGGGTATGCCAGAACCACTTGGCGGACACTCTGGAATCATCTGCCGGACATGCCGGAACCACCTCTCAGACGTGCCGGAAGCACGGCCGGACACGCTGGAATCACCTACCGGACAGACCGGAACCACCTGCCGAGCACGCCGGAGCCACCTGTTCGACTCGCTGGAACCACCTGCCGGACAGGCCAATATCAACTGCTGGCTATGCCAGAACCACCTGGGGGACGGTCCGGAATCACCTGCCAGCCGTGGCGGAACCACCTCTCAGACGTACCAGAACCACCTGCCGGAGAAGCTGGAAACACGTCCTGGACAGTCTGGAACCACCTGCCGGCCAAGCCTGAACCACCTGCCAAGCACAACGGAACAACCTGCCAGACACGCCAAAATCACCTGCGTGTTATGCCAGAACCACTTGGAGGACTCTCTGGGATGACCTGCCGGGCATGCCGGAACCACCTCTCAGACGTGCCAGAACCATGTGGCGGACAGTCTGGAATCACCTGTTGGGCATGCGCAACCACCTCTGAGACGTACCAGAACCACATGCCGTGCAGGCTGGAACCACCTACCGGACAGACCGGAATCACCTTTCGGGCATGCCGGAACCACCTGTCAGATGTGCCAGAAACACGTGCCGGAGACGCCGGAAGCACCTGCCAAGCACGTTGGAACCACCTGCTCAACTCGCCTGAACCACCTGCCGGACATGCCAAAATCACCTGCCGACTAGGCCAGAACCACTTGGCGAACACTCCGGAATCACTTGCCGGGCATGCAGGAACCACCTCTCAGACATGCCAGAACCGCGTGCCAATGACCCCGGAAGCACCAGCCGAGCACGCCGGAACCACCTGCTCGACTCGCCAGAACCACCTGCCGATCACGCAAAAATCACCTGCCGGCTACGCCACAACCAGTTGGTGAACACTTTGGAATCACCTGCCAGGCTTGCTGGAACCACCTGGCAGTCATGCCAAAATCACCTGCCAACTACGCCAGAACCGCTTGGCGGAAACTGCAGAAACACCTGTCGGGCCGGCTGGAACCACATCTCAGACGTGCCAGAAACGTGTTCATGAGATGCTGGAACCACACCCCGAACAGATGGATACCACCTGCCAGAACCGCCTGAACCACCTGCTGAGCACGCCGGAACCACCTGCTCGACTCACCGGTACCACATCCCTGACACGCCAAAATCACCTGCTGGGTATGCCAGAACCACTTGGCGGACACTCCGGAATCATCTGCCGGACATGCCGGAACCAGGTCTCAGACACATCAGAACCAAGAGCCGGAGACGCCGGAAGCACCTGCCGAGCATGCCGGAGCCACCTGCTCGACTCGCAAGAAACACCTGCCGGACACGCCAAAATCACCTGCTGGGTACGCCAGAACCACCTGGCGGACACTCCGGAATCACCTGCCGCGCATGCCGGAACCACCTCTCAGACGTGCCGGAAGCACGTTCCAGACACGCCGGAAACACCTACCGGACAGACCGGAACCACCTGCCAAGAACTCCGGAGCCACCTGTTCGACTCGCTGGAACCACCTGCCGGACAGTCCAATATCAACTGCTGGCTATGCCAGAACCACCTGGGGGACAGTCCGGGATCACCTGCCAGCCATGGCGGAACCACCTCTCAGACGTACCAGAACCACCTGCCGGAGAAGCTGGAAACACGTCCTGGACAGCCTGGAACCACGTGACGGCCATGCCTGAACCACCTGCCGAGCACAGCGGAACCACCTGCAGGACACGCCAAAATCACCTGCGGGCTACGCCAGAACCACTTGGACGACTCTCCGAAATGACCTGCCAGGCATGTTGGAACCGCCTCTCAGACGTGCCAGAAGCACGTGGCGGACAGTCCGGAATCACCTGTTGGGCATACGCAACCACCTCTGAGACGTACCAGAACCACGTGCCGTGCACGCCGGAACCACCTACCGGACAGACCGGAATCAACTTTTGGGCATGCCGGAACCACCAGTCAGATGTGCCAGAAACACGTGCCGGAGACGCCGGAAGCACCTGCCGAGCACGTCGCAACCACCTGCTCAACTCGCCTGAACCACCTGCCGGACACGCCAAAATCACCTGCCCGCTACACCAGCACCACTTCGGGGACAAGCCGGAATCACGTGAGGGGCATGCCGGCACAGCCTCTCAGACTGAACCTCGTGCCGGACACCACAGAACCACCTGCCAGACAGACCGGAACCACCTGCCGGACACGCAGGAACCACCGGCTCGACCCGCCGGAACGACCGCTGGACATGCAAAATCACCTGCCGGCTACGCCGGAAACACTTGGCGAACACTCCGGAATCACCGGCCGGGCATGCCGGAACCACCTCTCAGATATGCCAGAACCACGTGCCAATGACCCCGGAAGCACCTGCCGAGCACGCCGGAACCACCTGCTCGACTCGCCAGAACCACCTGCCGGACACGCAAAAATCACCTGCCGGCTACGCCACAACCAGTTGGGGAACACTTCGGAATCACCTGCCGGGCTTGCTGGAACCACCTGCCGGTCATGCCAAAATCACCTGCCAACTACGCCAGTACCACTTGGCGGACACTGTGGAAACACCTGTCGGGCCGGCCGGAACCACATCTCAGACGTGCCAGAACCATGTGCATGAGATGCTGGAACCACATCCCGAACAGACGGAAAACACCTGCCAGACCCGTCTGAACAACCTGCCGAGCACGCCAGAGCCACCTGCTCGACTCGCCGGAACCACCTACCTGACATGCCCAAATCATCAGCCGGGTATGCCAGAGCCACTTGGCGGACACTCCAGAATCATCTGCCGGACATGCCGGAACCAGCTCTCAGACACACCAGAACCACGTGCCGCAGACGCCGGAAGCACCTGCCGAGCATGCCGGAGCCACCTGATCGACTCGCCAGAAACACCTGCCGGACACGCCAAAATCACCTGCCGGCTACGCCAGAACCACCTGGCGGACACTCCGAAATCACCTGTCGCGCATGCCGGAACCACCTCTCAGACGTGCCGGAAGCACGTGCCGGACACGCTGGAATCACCTACCGGACAGACCGGAACCACCTGCCGAGCACGCCGGAGCCACCTGTTCGACTCGATGGAACCACCTGCCGGACAGGCCAATATCAACTGCTGGCTATGCCAGAACCACCTGGGGGACGGTCCGGAATCACCTGCCAGCCATGGCGGAACCACCTCTCAGACGTACCAGAACCACCTGCCGGAGAAGCTGGAAACACGTCCTGGACAGTCTGGAACCACCTGCCGGCCAAGCCTGAACCACCTGCCAAGCACAACGGAACAACCTGCCAGACACGCCAAAATCACCTGCGTGTTATGCCAGAACCACTTGGAGGACTCTCTGGGATGACCTGCCGGGCATGCCGGAACCACCTCTCAGACGTGCCAGAACCATGTGGCGGACAGTCCGGCATCACCTGTTGGGCATGCGCAACCACCTCTGAGACGTACCAGAACCACATGCCGTGCAGGCTGGAACCACCTACCGGACAGACCGGAATCACCTTTCGGGCATGCCGGAACCACCTTGCAGATGTGCCAGAAACACGTGCCGGAGACGCCGGAAGCACCTGCCAAGCACGTTGGCACCACCTGCTCAACTCGCCTGAACCACCTGCCGGACATGCCGAAATCACCTGCCGACTATGCCAGAACCACTTGGCGAACACTCCGGAATCACCTGCCGGGCATGCAGGAACCACCTCTCAGACATGCCAGAACCCCGTGCCAATGACCCCGGAAGCACCAGCCGAGCACGCCGGAACCACCTGCTCGACTCGCCAGAACCACCTGCCGATCACGCAAAAATCACCTGCCGGCTACGCCACAACCAGTTGGTGAACACTTTGGAATCACCTGCCAGGCTTGCTGGAATCACCTGCCAGTCATGCCAAAATCACCTGCCAACTACGCCAGAACCGCTTGGCGGACACTGCGGAAACACCTGTCGGGCCGGCTGGAACCACATCTCAGACGTGTCAGAAACGCGTTCATGAGATGCTGGAACCACACCCCGAACAGACGGATACCACCTGCCAGAACCGCCTGAACCACCTGCTGAGCACGCCGGAACCACCTGCTCGACTCACCGGTACCACCTCCCTGACACGCCAAAATCACCTGCTGGGTATGCCAGAACCACTTGGCGGACACTCCGGAATCATCTGCCGGACATGCCGGAACCAGGTCTCAGACACGTCAGAACCAAGAGCCGGAGACGCCGGAAGCACCTGCCGAGCATGCCGGAGCCACCTGCTCGACTCGCCAGAAACACCTGCCGGACACGCCAAAATCACCTGCCGGGTACGCCAGAACCACCTGGCGGACACTCCGGAATCACCTGCCGCGCATGCCGGAACCACCTCTCAGACGTGCCGGAAGCACGTGCCAGACACGCCGGAAACACCTACCGGACAGACCGGAACCACCTGCCAAGAACTCCGGAGCCACCTGTTCGACTCGATGGAACCACCTGCCGGACAGTCCAATATCAACTGCTGGCTATGCCAGAACCACCTGGGGGACAGTCCGGGATCACCTGCCAGCCATGGCGGAACCACCTCTCAGACGTACCAGAACCACCTGCCGGAGAAGCTGGAAACACGTCCTGGACAGCCGGGAACCACGTGACGGCCATGCCTGAACCACCTGCCGAGCACAGCGGAACCACCTGCAGGACACGCCAAAATCACCTGCGGGCTACGCCAGAACCACTTGGACGACTCTCCGAAATGACCTGCCAGGCATGTTGGAACCGCCTCTCAGACGTGCCAGAAGCACGTGGCGGACAGTCCGGAATCACCTGTTGGGCATACGCAACCACCTCTGAGACGTACCAGAACCACGTGCCGTGCACGCCGGAACCACCTACCGGTCAGACCGGAATCAACTTTTGGGCATGCCGGAACCACCAGTCAGATGTGCCAGAAACACGTGCCGGAGACGCCGGAAGCACCTGCCGAGCACGTCGCAACCACCTGCTCAACTCGCCTGAACCACCTGCCGGACACGCCAAAATCACCTGCCCGCTACACCAGCACCACTTCGGGGACAAGCCGGAATCACGTGAGGGGCATGCCGGCACAGCCTCTCAGACTGAACCTCGTGCCGGACACCACAGAACCACCTGCCAGACAGACCGGAACCACCTGCCGGAAACGCAGGAACCACTGGCTCGACCCGCCGGAACGACCGCTGGACATGCAAAATCACCTGCCGGCTACGCCGGAAACACTTGGCGAACACTCCGGAATCACCTGCCGGGCATGCCGGAACCACCTCTCAGATATGCCAGAACCACGTGCCAATGACCCCGGAAGCACCTGCCGAGCACGCCGGAACCACCTGCTCGACTCGCCAGAACCACCTGCCGGACACGCAAAAATCACCTGCCGGCTACGCCACAACCAGTTGGGGAACACTTCGGAATCACCTGCCGGGCTTGCTGGAACCACCTGCCGGTCATGCCAAAATCACCTGCCAACTACGCCAGTACCACTTGGCGGACACTGTGGAAACACCTGTCGGGCCGGCCGGAACCACATCTCAGACGTGCCAGAACCATGTGCATGAGATGCTGGAACCACATCCCGAACAGACGGAAAACACCTGCCAGACCCGTCTGAACAACCTGCCGAGCACGCCAGAGCCACCTGCTCGACTCGCCGGAACCACCTACCTGACATGCCCAAATCATCAGCCGGGTATGCCAGAACCACTTGCGGACACTCCGGAATCATCTGCTGGACATGCCGAAACCAGCTCTCAGACACACCAGAGCCACGTGCCGGAGACGCCGGAAGCACCTGCCGAGCATGCCGGAGCCACCTGCTCGACTCGCCAGAAACACCTGCCGGACACGCCAAAATCACCTGCCGGGTACGCCAGAACCACCTGGCGGACACTCCGAAATCACCTGTCTCGCATGTCGGAACCACCTCTCAGACGTGCCGGAAGCACGTGCCGGACACGCCAGAATCACCTACCGGACAGACCGGAACCACCTATCGAGCACGCCGGAGTCACCTGTTCGACTCGCTGGAACCACCTGCCGGACAGGCCAATATTAACTGCTGGCTATGCCAGAACCACCTGGGGGACGGTCCGGAATCACCTGCCAGCCATGGCGGAACCACCTCTCACACGTACCAGAACCACCTGCCGGAGAAGCTGGAAACACGTCCTGGACAGTCTGGAACCACCTGCCGGCCAAGCCTGAACCACCTGCCAAGCACAACGGAACAACCTGCCAGACACGCCAAAATCACCTGCGTGTTATGCCAGAACCACTTGGAGGACTCTCTGGGATGACCTGCCGGGCATGCCGGAACCACCTCTCAGACGTGCCAGAACCATGTGGCGGACAGTCTGGAATCACCTGTTGGGCATGCGCAACCACCTCTGAGACGTACCAGAACCACATGCCGTGCAGGCTGGAACCACCTACCGGACAGACCGGAATCACCTTTCGGGCATGCCGGAACCACCTGTCAGATGTGCCAGAAACACGTGCCGGAGACGCCGGAAGCACCTGCCAAGCACGTTGGAACCACCTGCTCAACTCGCCTGAACAACCCGCCGATCACGCAAAAATCACGTGCCGGCTACGCCACAACCAGTTGGTGAACACTTTCGAATCACCTGCCAGGCTTGCTGGAACCACCTGCCAGTCATGCCAAAATCACCTGCCAACTACGCCAGAACCGCTTGGCGGACACTGCGGAAACACCTGTCGGGCCGGCTGGAACCACATCTCAGACGTGCCAGAAACGTGTTCATGAGATGCTGGAACCACACCCCGAACAGACGGATACCACCTGCCAGAACCGCCTGAACCACCTGCTGAGCACGCCGGAACCACCTGCTCGACTCACCGGTACCACCTCCCTGACACGCCAAAATCACCTGCTGGGTATGCCAGAACCACTTGGCGGACACTCCGGAATCACCTGCCGGACATGCCGGAACCAGCTCTCAGACACACCAGAACCACGTGCCGGAGACGCCGGAAGCACCTGCCGAGCATGCCGGAGCCACCTGCTCGACTCGCCAGAAACACTTGCCGGACACGCCAAAATCACCTGCCGGCTACGCCAGAACCACCTGGCGGACACTCCGAAATCACCTGTCGCGCATGCCGGAACCACCTCTCAGACGTGCCGGAAGCACATGCCGGACACGCCGGAATCACCTACCGGACAGACCGGAACCACCAGCCGAGCACGCCGGAGCCACCTGTTCGACTCTCTGGAACCACCTGCCGGACAGGCCAATATCAACTGCTGGCTATGCCAGAACCACCTGGGGGACGGTCCGGAATCACCTGCCAGCCATGGCGGAACCACCTCTCAGAAGTACCAGAACCACCTGCCGGAGAAGCTGGAAACACGTCCTGGACAGTCTGGAACCACCTGCCGGCCAAGCCTGAACCACCTGCCAAGCACAACGGAACAACCTCCCAGACACGCCAAAATCACCTGCGTGTTATGCCAGAACCACTTGGAGGACTCTCTGGGATGACCTGCGGGCATGCCGGAACCACGTCTCAGACATGCCAGAACCGCGTTCCAATGACCCCGGAAGCACCAGCCGAGCACGCCGGAACCACCTGCTCGACTCGCCAGAACCACCTGCCGATCACGCAAAAATCACCTGCCGGCTACGCCACAACCAGTTGGTGAACACTTTGGAATCACCTGCCAGGCTTGCTGGAACCACCTGCCAGTCATGCCAAAATCACCTGCCAACTACGCCAGAACCGCTTGGCGGACACTGCGGAAACACCTGTCGGGCCGGCTGGAACCACATCTCAGACGTGCCAGAAACGTGTTCATGAGATGCTGGAACCACACCCCGAACAGACGGATACCACCTGCCAGAACCGCCTGAACCACCTGCTGAGCACGCCGGAACCACCTGCTCGACTCACCGGTACCACCTCCCTGACACGCCAAAATCACCTGGTGGGTATGCCAGAACCACTTGGCGGACACTCCGGAATCATCTGCCGGACATGCCGGAACCAGCTCTCAGACACACCAGAACCAAGTGCCGGAGACGCCGGAAGCACCTGCCAAGCATGCCGGAGCCACCTGCTCGACTCGCCAGAAACACCTGCCGGACACGCCAAAATCACCTGCCGGATACGCCAGAACCACCTGGCGGACACTACGGAATCACCTGCCGCGCATGCCAGAACCACCTCTCAGACGTGCCGGAAGCACGTGCCAGACATGCCGGAAACACCTACCGGACAGACCGGAACCACCTGCCAAGAACGCCAGAGCCACCTGTTCGACTCGCTGGAACCACCTGCCGGACAGGCCAATATCAACTGCTGGCTATGCCAGAACCACCTGGGGGACAGTCCGGGATCACCTGCCAGCCATGGCGGAACCACCTCTCAGACGTACCAGAACCACCTGCCGGAGAAGCTGGAAACACGTCCTGGACAGACTGGAACCACGTGACGGCCATGCCTGAACCACCTGCCGAGCACGGCGGAACCACCTGCCGGACAGGCCAAAATCACCTGCGTGTTATGCCAGAACCACTTGGACGACACTCCGAAATGACCTGCCGGGCATGTTGGAACCACCTCTCAGACGTGCCAGAAGCACGTGGCAGACAGTCCGGAATCACCTGTTGGGCATACGCAACCACCTCTGAGACGTACCAGAACCACGTGCCGTGCACGCCGGAACCACCTACCGGTCAGACCGGAATCAACTTTTGGGCATGCCGGAACCACCAGTCAGATGTGCCAGAAACACGTGCCGGAGACGCCGGAAGCACCTGCCGAGCACGTCGCAACCACCTGCTCAACTCGCCTGAACCACTTGCCGGACATGCCAAAATCACCTGCCCACTACACCAGCACCACTTCGGGGACAAGCCGGAATCACGTGAGGGGCATGCCAGCACAGCCTCTCAGACTGAACCTCGTGCCGGACACCACAGAACCACCAGCCGGGCATGCCGGAACCACCTCTCAGATATGCCAGAACCACGTGCCAATGACCCCGGAAGAACCTGCCGAGCACGCCGGAACCACCTGCTCCTCTCGCCAGAACCTCCTGCCGGACACGCAAAAATCACCTGCTGGCTACGCCACAACCAGTTGGGGAACACTTCGGAATCACCTGCCGGGCTTGCTGGAACCACCTGCCGGTCATGCCAAAATCACCTGCCAACTACGCCAGTTCCACTTGGCGGACACTGTGGAAACACCTGTCGGTCCGGCCGGAACCACATCTCAGACGTGCCAGAACCATGTGCATGAGATGCTGGAACCACACCCCGAACAGACGGAAAACACCTGCCAGACCCGTCTGAACAACCTGCCGAGCACGCTGGAGCTACCTGCTCGACTCGCCGGAACCACCTACCTGACATGCCCAAATCACCAGCCGGTTATGCCAGAACCACTTGGCGGACACTCCGGAATCATCTACCGTACATGCCGGAACCAGCTCTCAGACACACCAGAACCACGTGCCGGAGACGCCGGAAGCACCTGCCGAGCATGCCGGAGCCACCTGCTCGACTCGCCTGAAACGCCTGCCGGACACGCCAAAATCACCTGCCGGGTACGCCAGAACCACCTGGCGGACACTCCGAAATCACCTGTCGCGCATGCCGGAACCACCTGTCAGACGTGCCGGAAGCACGTGCCGGACACGCCGGAAACACCTACCGGACAGACCTGAACCACCTGCCGAGCACGCCGGAGCCATCTGTTCGACTCGCTGGAACCACCTGCCGGACAGGCCAATATCAACTGCTGGCTATGCCAGAACCACCTGGGGGACTGTCCGGAATCAGCTGCCAGCCATGGCGGAACCGCCTCTCAGACGTTCCAGAACCACCTGCCGGAGAAGCTGGAAACACGTCCTGGACAGACTGGAACCACGTGACGGCCATGCCTGAACCAAATGCCGAGCACGGCGGAACCACCTGCCGGACACGCCAAAATCACCTGCGGGCTACGCCAGAACCACTTGGACGACTCTCCGAAATGACCTGCCGGGCATGTTGGAACCACCTCTCAGACGTGCCAGAAGCACGTGGCGGACAGTCCGGAATCACCTGTTGGGCATACGAAACCACCTCTGAGACGTACCAGAACCACGTGCCGTGCACGCCGGAACCACCTACCGGACAGACCGGAATCAACTTTTGGGCATGCCGGAACCACCAGTCAGATGTGCCAGAAACACGTGCCGGAGACGCCGGAAGCACCTGCCGAGCACGTCGCAACCACCTGCTCAACTCGCCTGAACCACCTGCCGGACACGCCAAAATCACCTGCCCGCTACACCAGCACCACTTCGGGGACAAGCCAGAATCACGTGAGGGGCATGCCGGCACAGCCTCTCAGACTGAACCTCGTGCCGGACACCACAGAATCACCTGCCAGACAGACCGGAACCACCTGCCGGACACGCCGGAACCACCGGCTCGACTCGCTGGAACGACCGCTGGACATGCAAAATCACCTGCCGGCTACGCCGGAAACACTTGGCGAACACTCCGGAATCACCTGCCGGGCATGCCGGAACCACCTCTCAGATATGCCAGAACCACGTGCCAATGACCCCGGAAGCACCTGCCGAGAACGCCGGAACCACCTGCTCGACTCGCCAGAACCACCTGCCTGACACGGGAAAATCACCTGCCGGCTACGCCACAACCAGTTGGGGAACACTTCGGAATCACCTGCCGGGCTTGCTGGAACCACCTGCCGGTCATGCCAAAATCACCTGCGAACTACGCCAGTACCAATTGGCGGACATTGTGGAAACACCTGTCGGGCCTGCCGGAACCACATCTCAGACGTGCCAGAACCAAGTGCATGAGATGCTGGAACCACACCCGAACAGACGGAAAACACCTGCCAGACCCGTCTGAACAACCTGCCGAGCACGCCGGAGCCACCTGCTCGACTCGCCGGAACCACCTACCTGACATGCCCAAATCACCAGCCGGGTATGCCAGAACCACTTGGCGGACACTCCGGAATCATCTGCCGGACATGCCGGAACCAGCTCTCAGACACACCAGAACCACGTGCCGGAGACGCCGGAAGCACCTGCGGAGCATGCCGGAGCCACCTGCTCGACTCGCCTGAAACACCTGCCGGACACGCCACAATCACCTGCCGGGTACGCCAGAACCACCTGGCGGACACTCCGAAATCACCCGTCGCGCATGCCGGAACCAACTCTCAGACGTGCCTGAAGCACGTGCCGGACACGCCGGAATCACCTACCGGACAGACCGGAACCACCTGCCGAGCACGCCGGAGCCACCTGTTCGACTCGCTGGAACCACCTGCCGGACAGGCCAATATCAACTGCTGGCTATGCCAGAACCACCTGGGGGACGGTCCGGAATCACCTGCCAGCCATGGCGGAACCACCTCTCAGACGTACCAGAACCACCTGCCAGAGAAGCTGGAAACACGTCCTGGACAGTCTGGAACCACCTGCCGGCCAAGCCTGAACCACCTGCCAAGCACAACGGAACAACCTGCCAGACACGCCAAAATCACCTGCGTGTTATGCCAGAACCACTTGGAGGACTCTCTGGGATGACCTGCCGGGCATGCCGGAACCACCTCTCAGACGTGCCAGAACCATGTGGCGGACAGTCCGGAATCACCTGTTGGGCATGCGCAACCACCTCTGAGACGTACCAGAACCACATGCCGTGCAGGCTGGAACCACCTACCGGACAGACCGGAATCACCTTTCGGGCATGCCGGAACCACCTTGCAGATGTGCCAGAAACACGTGCCGGAGACGCCGGAAGCACCTGCCAAGCACGTTGGAACCACCTGCTCAACTCGCCTGAACCACCTGCCGGACATGCCAAAATCACCTGCCGACTATGCCAGAAACACTTGGCGAACACTCCGGAATCACTTGCCGGGCATGCAGGAACCACCTCTCAGACATGCCAGAACCCCGTGCCAATGACCCCGGAAGCACCAGCCGAGCACGCCGGAACCACCTGCTCGACTCGCCAGAACCACCTGCCGATCACGCAAAAATCACCTGCCGGCTACGCCACAACCAGTTGGTGAACACTTTGGAATCACCTGCCAGGCTTGCTGGAACCACCTGCCAGTCATGCCAAAATCACCTGCCAACTACGCCAGAACCGCTTGGCGGACACTGCGGAAACACCTGTCGGGCCGGCTGGAACCACATCTCAGACGTGCCAGAAACGTGTTCATGAGATGCTGGAACCACACCCCGAACAGACGGATACCACCTGCCAGAACCGCCTGAACCACCTGCTGAGCACGCCGGAACCACCTGCTCGACTCACCGGTACCACCTCCCTGACACGCCAAAATCACCTGCTGGGTATGCCAGAACCACTTGGCGGACACTCCGGAATCATCTGCCGGACATGCCGGAACCAGCTCTCAGACACACCAGAACCAAGTGCCGGAGACGCCGGAAGCACCTGCCGAGCATGCCAGAGCCACCTGCTCGACTCGCCAGAAACGCCTGCCGGACACGCCAAAATCACCTGCCGGGTACGCCAGAACCACCTGGCGGACACTACGGAATCACCTGTCGCGCATGCCGGAACCACCTCTCAGACGTTCCGGAAGCACGTGCCAGACACGACGGAAACACCTACCGGACAGACCGGAACCACCTGCCAAGAACGCCGGAGCCACCTGTTCGACTCGCTGGAACCACCTGCCGGACAGGCCAATATCAACTGCTGGCTATGCCAGAACCACCTGGGGGACAGTCCGGGATCACCTGCCAGCCATGGCGGAGCCACCTCTCAGACGTACCAGAACCACCTGCCGGAGAAGCTGGAAACACGTCCTGGACAGACTGGAACCACGTGACGGCCATGCCTGAACCACCTGCCGAGCACGGCGGAACCACCTGCCGGACACGCCAAAATCACCTGCGGGCTACGCCAGAACCACTTGGACGACTCTACGAAATGACCTGCCGGGCATGTTGGAACCACCTCTCAGACGTGCCAGAAGCACGTGGCGGACAGTCCGGAATCACCTGTTGGGCATACGCAACCACCTCTGAGACGTACCAGAACCACGTGCCGTGCACGCCGGAACCACCTACCGGACAGACCGGAATCAACTTTTGGGCATGCCGGAACCACCAGTCAGATGTGCCAGAAACACGTGCCGGAGACGCCGGAAGCACCTGCCGAGCACGTCGCAACCACCTGCTCAACTCGCCTGAACCACCTGCCGGACACGCCAAAATCACCAGCCCGCTACACCAGCACCACTTCAGGGACAAGCGGAATCACGTGAGGGGCATGCCGGCACAGCCTCTCAGACTGAACCTCGTGCCGGACACCACAGAACCACCTGCCGGACAGACAGGAATCACCTGCCGGACACGCCGGAACCACCGGCTCGACACGCCGGAACGACCGCTGGACATGCAAAATCACCTGCCGGCTACGCCGGAAACACTTGGCGAACACTCCGGAATCACCTGCCGGGCATGCAAGAACCACCTCTCAGACATGCCAGAACCCCGTGCAAATGACCCCGGAAGCACCAGCCGAGCACGCCGGAACCACCTGCTCGACTCACCAGAACCACCTGCCGATCACGCAAAAATCACCTGCCGGCTACGCCACAACCAGTCGGTGAACACTTTGGAATCACCTGCCTGGCTTGCTGGAACCACCTGCCAGTCATGCCAAATCACCTGCCAACTACTCCAGAAAAGCTTGGCGGAAACTGCGGAAACACCTGTCGGGCCGGCTGGAACCACATCTCAGACGTGCCAGAAATGTGTTCATGAGATGCCGGAATCACACCCCGAACAGACTGAAACCACCTGCCAGACCCGCCTGAACCACCTGCCGAGCACACTGGAACCACCTGCTCGACTCGCCGGAACCACCGACCTGACATGCAAAAACCACCGGCCGGGTATGCCAGAACCACTTGGTGGTCACTCTGGAATCATCTGCCACACATGCCAGAAGCAGCTCTCAGACACACCAGAACAACCTGCCGGAGACGCCAGAAGCACCTGCTGAGCATGCCTGAGCCACCTGCTCGACTCGCAAGAAACACCTGCCAGACACGCCAAAATCACCTGCCTGCTACACCAGAAGCACTTGGCAGACAAGCCGGAATCACGTGAAGGGCATGCCGTCACAATCTCTCAGACGTGCCAGAACTACGTGCCGGACACCCCAGAACACCCTGCCGGACACGCCGGAACCACCGGCGCGACTCGCCGGAACCACCCCCGGACATGCAAAATCACCTGCCGGCTACGCCAGAAACACTTGGCGAACACACCGGAATCACCTGCCGGGCATGTCGGAAGCACCTCTCAGACATGTCAGAACCACGTGCCAAGGACACCGGAAGCACCTGCCGATCACGCCGGAACCACCTGCTCGACTCGCCAGAACCACCTGCCGCACACGCCAAAATCACCTGCCGGGTATGCCAGAACCACTTTGTGGACACTCCGAAATCATCTGCCGGACATGCCAGAACCAGCTCTCAGACACACCAGAACCACATGCCGGACACGCCGGAAGCACCTGCTGAGCATGCCTGAGCCACCTGCTCGACTCGCAAGAAACACATGCCGGACACGCCAAAATCACCTGCCGAGTACGCCAGAACCACTTGGCGGACACTCCGGAATCACAGGTCGGGCATGCCGGAACCACCTCTCAGACTTGCCAGAACCATGTTCCAGACACGCCGGTACCCCCTGCCGAGTATGCCGGAACCACCTGATCCATTCCCGAGGACCACTTGCTGGACACGCCAAAATCACCTGCTGGCTACGCCAGAACCACTCGGCAGACTCTCCGGAATAACCTGCTGGGCATGCCGGAACCACCTCTTAGACATGCCAGAAGGACGTGTCGGACACGCCGGAAACACCTACCGGACAGACCGGAACCAGCTGCCAGACATCCCGGAACCACTTGCCGAGCACGCCGGAGCCGCCTGTTCGATAGGCCGGAACCACCTGCCAGACAGGCCAAAATCAACAGCTGGCTATGCTAGAACCACCTGGCGGACATTGGAAAATCACCTGCCTGGCATGCAGGAACCACCTCTCAGACGTAATAGAACCACGTTCTGGACACGCTGGAACCACATCCTGGACAGACTGGAACCACCTGCCGAGCTCACCGGAACCACCTGCTCGACTGGCAGGACAATCGTGCCAGACACGCCAAAAGGAACTGCCGGCTACACCAGAACCACTTAACCGAACACTCCAGAATCACCTGCCTGGCATGCCAGGACCACCTCTCAGACGTGCCAGAAGCACGTGCCGGACATGCCGGAACGACCTACGGGACAGACCGGAACCACCTGCCTGACATGCCGGAACCACCTGATGAGCACGACGGAACCACCTGTTCGACTCACCGGAAGCACCTGCCAGACAGGCCAAAATCAACAGCTGGCTATGCGAGAACCATCTGGCGGACAGTCCGGAATCAAAAGCCGGGCATGCAGGAACCACCTCTCAGATGTAACGGAACCACGAGCCGGACACGCTGGAACCACGTCCTGGACAGACTGGAACCACCTGCCGAGCACTCCGGAACCACCTGCTCGACTCGCACGACCCACGTGCTGGACACGCCAAAATGAACTTTCGGCTACACCAGAACCACTTACCCGACACTCCAGAATCACCTGCCTGACATGCCAGAACCACCTCTCACACGTTCCAGAAGCACATGCCGGACATGCTGGAACGACCTATCGGACAGAACGGAACCACCTGCCAGACACGCCGGAACCACCGGCTCGACCCGCCGGAACCACCGCCGGACATGCAAAATCACCTGCCGGCTACGCCAGAACCACTTGGCGAACACTCCGGAATCACCTGCCGGGCATGCCGGAACCACCTCTCAGACATGCCAGAACCACGTGCCAATGACCCCGGAAGCACCTGCCGAGCACGCCGGAACCACCTGCTCGACTCGCCAGAACCACCTGCCGGACACCCCAAAATCACCTGCCGGCTATGCCACAACCACTCGGCAGACACTCCGGTATCAGCTGCCGGGCATGCCGGAACCACCTCTCAGAGGTGCCAGAACCACATGCCGGAGAGACTGGAAGCAACTGCCGAACTCGCCGGAAACACCTGCTGGACATGCCGGAACCACCTGCCTGACAGTCCAAAATCATATGCCGGCTATGCCAAAACCACTTGGTGGACACTCCAGAATCACCTGGAGGGCATGCCGGAACCATGTCATGGACAGACTGCAAACACCTGCCGGACACGCCAGAACCACCTTCTCGACTCGCCAGAACCACCTGCCGGACACGCCAAAATCACCTGCCGGCTACGCCACAACCAGTTGGTGAACACTTCGGAATCACCTGCCGCGCTTGACGGAACCAGCTGCCGGTCACGCCAAAATCACCTGCCGGCTACGCCAGAACCACTCGGCAGAGACTCCGGAACCACCTCCAGGACAGACCGGAATCACCTGCCGGACACGCCGGGACCACCTGTTTGACTCGCCAGAACCACCTGCTGGACACGCCAAAATCACCAGCCGGCTACTCCACAACCACTTGTCGGACACTCCAGAATCACCTGCCGGGCATGTTGGAGCCACCTCTCAGAGGTGCCACAACAACATGCTGGAGACTGCGGAAGCACCTGCTGACAAGGCCGGAAGTTCCTGATCCACTCCACAGAACCACCTGCTGGACACGCCAAAATCACCTGCCGGCTACGCCACAACCAGTTGGTGAACACTTCGGAATCAACTGCCGGGCTTGCTGGAAGCACCTGCCGGTCACGCCAATATCACCTGCCAGCTACGCCAGAACCGCTTGGCGGACACTCCGGAAACACCTGTCGGGCCTGCCAGAATCACAACACAGACGTGCCAGAACCATGTGCCCGAGATGCCGGAACCACATCCCGAACAGACTGAAACCACCTGCCAGACCCGCCTGAACCACCTGCCGAGCACACTGGAACCACCTGCCGGACACGCCAAAATCACCTCCGGGCTACACCAGAACCACTTGGAGAACTCTCCGGGATGACCTGCCGGGCATGCTGGCACCACCTCTCAGACGTACCAGAAGCACGTGGCGGACACCCCAGCACCACCTGCCGGACAGACCGCAACCACCTGCCGGACAGGCCGGAACCTCCGGCTCGACCCGCCGGAACCACCGCCGGACATGCAAAATCACCTGCCGGCTACGCCAGAACCACTTGGCGAACACTCCGGAATCACCTGCCCGGCATGCCGGAACCACCTCTCAGACATGCGAGAACCACGTGCCAATGACCCCGGAAGCACCTGCTGAGCACGCCGGAACCACCTGCTCGACTCGCCAGAACCACCTGCCGGACACTTCAAAATCACCTGCCGGCTACGCCACAACCACTCGGCAGACACTCCGGTATCAGCTGCCGGGCATGCCGGAACCACCTCTCAGAGGTGCCAGAACCACATGCCGGAGAGACTGGAAGCAACTGCCGAACTCGCCGGAAACACCTGCTGGACATGCCGGAACCACCTGCCTGACAGTCCAAAATCATATGCCGGCTATGCCAAAACCACTTGGTGGACACTCCAGAATCACCTGGAGGTCATGCCGGAACCACGTCATGGACAGACTGCAAACACCTGCCGGACACGCCAGAACCACCTTCTCGACTCGCCAGAACCACCTGCCGGACACGCCAAAATCACCTGCCGGCTACGCCACAACCAGTTGGTGAACACTTCGGAATCACCTGCCGCGCTTGCCGGAACCACCTGTCGGTCACGCCAAAATCACCTGCCGGCTACGCCAGAACCACTCGGCAGAGACTCCGGAACCACCTCCAGGACAGACCGGAATCACCTGCCGGACACGCCGGGACCACCTGCTTGACTCGCCAGAACCACCTGCCGGACACGCCAAAAATCACCAGCCGGCTACTCCACAACCACTTGTCGGACACTCCAGAATCACCTGCCGGGCATGTTGGAACCACCTCTCAGAGGTGCCACAACAACATGCTGGAGACTGCGGAAGCACCTGCTGAGAAGGCCGGAAGTTCCTGATCCACTCCACAGAACCACCTGCTGGACTCGCCAAAATCACCTGCCGGCTACGCCACAACCAGTTGGTGAACACTTCGGAATCAACTGTCGGGCTTGCTGGAAGCACCTGCCGGTCACGCCAATATCACCTGCCAGCTACGCCAGAACCGCTTGGCGGACACTGCGGAAACACCTGTCGGGCATGCCAGAACCACATCTCAGACGTGCCAGAACCATGTGCCCGAGATGCCGGAACCACACCCCGAACAGACTGAAACCACCTGCCAGACCCGCCTGAACCACCTGCCGAGCACACTGGAACCACCTGCTCGACTCGCCGGAACCACCTACCTGACACGCAAAAACCACCGGCCGGGTATGCCAGAACCACTTGGTGGTCACTCCGGAATCATCTGCCAGACATGCCAGAAGCAGCTCTCAGACACACCAGAACAACCTGCTGGAGACGCCAGAAGCACCTGCTGAGCATGCCTGAGCCACCTGCTCGACTCGCAAGAAACACCTGCCACACACGCCAAAATCACCTGCCTGCTACACCAGAAGCACTTGGCAGACAAGCTGGAATCACGTGAAGGGCATGCCGTCACAATCTCTCAGACGTGCCAGAACCTCGTGCCGGACACCCCAGAACACCCTGCCGGACAGACCGGAACCACCTGCCGGACACGCCGGAACCACCGGCGCGACTCGCCGGAACCACCCCCGGACATGCAAAATCACCAGCCGGCTACGCCAGAAACACTTGGCGAACACACCGGAATCACCTGCCGGGCATGTCGGAAGGACCTCTCAGACATGTCAGAACCACGTGCCAAGGACACCGGAAGCACCTGCCGAGCACGCCAGAACCACCTGCTCGACTCGCCAGAACCACCTGCCGCACACGCCAAAATCACCTGCCGGGTATGCCAGAACCACTTGGTGGACACTCCGAAATCATCTGCCGGACATGCCAGAACCAGCTCTCAGACACACCAGAACCACATGCCGGACATGCCGGAAGCACCTGCTGAGCATGCCTGAGCCACCTGCTCGACTCGCAAGAAACACCTGCCGGACACGCCAAAATCACCTGCCGAGTACGCCAGCACCACTTGGCGGACACTCCGGAATCACAGGTCGGGCATGCCGGAACCACCTCTCAGACTTGCCAGAACCATGTTCCGGACACACCGGTACCACCTGCCGAGTATGCCGTAACCACCAGATCCATTCCCGAGGACCACCTGCTGGACACGCCAAAATCACCTGCTGGCTACGCCAGAACCACTCGGCAGACTCTCCGGAATAACCTGCTGGGCATGCCGGAACCACCTCTTAGACATGCCAGAAGGACGTGTCGGACACGCCGGAAACACCTACCGGACAGACCGGAACCACCTGCCAGACATCCCGGAACCACTTGCCGAGCACGCCAGAGCCGCCTGCTCGATAGGCCGGAACCACCTGCCAGACAGGCCAAAATCAACAGCTGGCTATGCTAGAACCACCTGGCGGACAGTCCAAAATCACCTGCCTGGCATGCAGGAACCACCTCTCAGACGTAACAGAACCACGTTCCGGACACGCTGGAACCACATACTGGACAGACTGGAACCACCTGCCGAGCTCACCGGTACCACCTGCTCGACTGGCAGGACAATCGTGCCGGAAACGCCAAAAGGAACTGCCGGCTACACCAGAACCACTTAACCGACACTCCAGAATCACCTGCCTGGCATGCCAGGACCACCTCTCAGACGTGCCAGAAGCACGTGCCGGACATGCCGGAACGACCTACGGGACAGACCGGAACCACCTGCCTGACATGCCGGAACCACATGCCGAGCACGCCAGAGCCACCTGCTCCCCTTGCCGGAACCACCTGCCTGACAGGCCAAAATCAACAGCTGGCTGTGCGAGAACCACCTGGGGGACAGTCCGGAATCACCTGACAGCCATGGCGGAACCACCTCTCAGACGTACCAGAACCACGTGCCGGACAATCTGGAAACACGTACTGGACAGACTGGAACCACCGGCCGGCCACGCCTGAACCACCTGACGAGCACGACGGAACCACCTGCCGGACACGCCAAAATCACCTGCGGGCTACTCCACAACCACTTGGAGGACTCTCCGGGATGACCTGCCGGGCATGCTGGAACCACCTCTCAGACGCGCCAGAACCATGTGGCAGAGAGTCCGGAATCACCTGTTGGGCATGTGGAACCACCTCTGAGACGTACCAGAACCACCTGCCGGACACGCCAAAATCACCTGCCGGCTACGCCAGAACCACTTGGCGGACACTCCGGAATCACCTGCCGGGCATGCCAGCACAACCTCTCAGAAGTGCCAGAAGCACGTGCCGGACAGGCCAGAACCATCTCCCGGACAGACTGGAACCACAGGAAACACTCGCCGGAACCACCTGCTTGACTCACCGGTCCCACCTGCAGGACACACCAAAATCACCTGCCCGCTACACCAGAACCACTTGGGGCACAAGCCGGAATCACGTGAAGGGCATGCCGGCACAACCTCACAGACGTGCCAGAACCTCCTGCCGGACACCTCAGAACCACCTGCCAGACAGACTGCAACCACCTGCCGGACACGCGGGAACCACCGGCTCGACCCGCCGGAACCACTGCCAGACATGCAAAATCACCTGCCGGCTACACCAGAACCACTTGGCAAACACTCCGGAATCACATGCCGGGCATGCCGGAACCACCTCTCACACATGCCAGAACCACGTGCCAATGACACCAGAAGCACCTGCCGAGCATGCCGGAACCACCTGCTCGACTCGCCAGAACCACCTGCCAGTCATGCAAAAATCACCTGCCGGCTTCGCCACAACCAGTTGGTGAACACTTCCCCATCACCTGCCGGGCTTGCTGGAACCACCTGCCGGTCATGTCAAAATCACCTGCCAACTACGCCAGAACCACTTGTCGACACTGCGGAAACACCTGTCGGGCCGGCCAGAACTACATCTCAGACGTGCCAGAACCTTGTGCGTGTGATGCCGGAACCACACCCCGAACAGACGGAGACCAACTGCCAGACCCGCCTGAACCACCTGCCGAGCACGCCGGAGCCACCTGTTCGACTCACCGGAAGCACCTGCCAGACAGGCAAAAATCAACAGCTGGCTATGCAAGAACCATCTGGCGGACAGTCCGGAATCACCTGCCGGGCATGCAGGAACCACCTCTCAGATGTAACGGAACCACGAGCCGGACACGCTGGAACCACGTCCTGGACAGACTGGAACCACCTGCCGAGCACTCCGGAACCACCTGCTCGACTCGCACGACCGACGTGCTGGACACGCCAAAATGAACTTTCGGCTACACCAGAACCACTTACCCGACACTCCAGAATCACCTGCCTGGCATGCCAGAACCACCTCTCACACGTTCCAGAAGCACGTGCTGGACATGCCGGAACGACCTATCGGACAGAACGGAACCACCTGCCAGACACGCCGGAACCAACTGCTGAACACGCCACAGCCACCTGCTCGACTCGCCGGATCCACCGGCCGGACAGGCCAATATCAACTGCTGGCTATGCCAGAACCACCTGGCGGACAGTCCGGAATCACCTGCCAGCCATGGCGGAACCACCTCTCAGACGTACAAGAACCACGTGCCGGACAAGCTGGAAACACTTACTGGACAGACTGGAACCACCTGCCGGACACACCTGAACCACCTGCCGAGCACGATGGAACCACCTGCCGGACACGCCAAAATCACCTGCGGGCTACACCAGAACCACTTGGAGAACTCTCCGGGATGACCTGCCGGGCATGCTGGAACCACCTCTCAGACGTACCAGAAGCACGTGGCGGACACCCCAGCACCACTGCCGGACAGACCGCAACCACCTGCCGCACAGGCCGGAACCACCGGCTCGACCCGCCGGAACCACCGCCGGACATGCAAAATCACCTGCCGGCTACGCCAGAACCACTTGGCGAACACTCCGGAATCACCTTCCGGGCATGCCGGAACCACCTCTCAGACATGCGAGAACCACGTGCCAATGACCCCGGAAGCACCTGCCGAGCACGCCGGAACCACCTGCTCGACTCGCCAGAACCACCTGCCGGACACGCCAAAATCACCTGCCGGCTACGCCACAACCACTCGGCAGACACTCCGATATCAGCTGCCGGGCATGCCGGAACCACCTCTCAGAGGTGCCAGAACCACATGCCGGAGAGACTGGAAGCAACTGCCGAACTCGCCGGGAACACCTGCTGGACATGCCGGAACCACCTGCCTGACAGTCCAAAATCATATGCCGGCTATGCCAAAACCACTTGGTGGACACTCCAGAATCACCTGGAGGGCATGCCGGAACCACGTCATGGACAGACTGCAAACACCTGCCGGACACGCCAGAACCACCTTCTCGACTCGCCAGAACCACCTGCCGGACACGCCAAAATCACCTGCCGGCTACGCCACAACCAGTTGGTGAACACTTCGGAATCAACTGCCGGGCTTGCTGGAAGCACCTGCCGGTCAGGCCAATATCACCTGCCAGCTACGCCAGAACCGCTTGGCGGACACTCCGGAAACACCTGTCGGGCCTGCCAGAACCACATCTCAGACGTGCCAGAACCATGTGCCCGAGATGCCGGAACCACACCCCGAACAGACTGAAACCACCTGCCAGACCCGCCTGAACCACCTGCCGAGCACACTGGAACCACCTGCTCGACTCGCCGGAACCACCTACCTGACACGCAAAAACCACCGGCCGGGTATGCCAGAACCACTTGGTGGTCACTCCGGAATCATCTGCCAGACATGCCAGAAGCAGCTCTCAGACACACCAGAACAACCTGCCGGAGACGCCAGAAGCACCTGCTGAGCATGCCGGAGCCACCTGCTCGACTCGCCAGAAACACCTGCTGGACACGCCAAAATCACCTGCCGGGTATGCCAGAACCACCTGGCGGACACTACGGAATCACCTGCCGCGCATGCCGGAACCACATCTCAGACGTGCCGGAAGCACGTGCCAGACACGCCGGAAACACCTACCGGACAGACCGGAACCACCTGCCAAGAACGCCGGAGCCACCTGTTCGACTCGCTGGAACCACCTGCCAGACAGGCCAATATCAACTGCTGGCTATGCCAGAACCACCTGGGGGACAGTCCGGGATCACCTGCCAGCCATGGCAGAACCACCTCTCACACGTACCAGAACCACCTGCCGGAGAAGCTGGAAACACGTCCTGGACAGACTGGAACCACGTGACGGCCATGCCTGAACCACCTGCCGAGCACGGCGGAACCACCTGCCGGACACACCAAAATCACCTGCGGGCTACGCCAGAACCACTTGGACGACTCTCCGAAATGACCTGCCGGGCATGTTGGAACCACCTCTCAGACGTGCCAGAAGCACGTGGCGGACAGTCCGGAATCACCTGTTGGGCATACGCAACCACCTCTGACACGTACCAGAACCACGTGCCGTGCACGCTGGAACCACCTACCGGACAGACCGGAATCAACTTTTGGGCATGCCGGAACCACCAGTCAGATGTGCCAGAAACACGTGCCGGAGACGCCGGAAGCACCTGCCGAGCACGTCGCAACCACCTGCTCAACTCGCCTGAACCACCTGCCGGACACGCCAAAATCACCTGCCCGCTACACCAGCACCACTACGGCTACAAGCCGGAATCACGTGAGGGGCATGCCGGCACAGCCTCTCAGACTGAACCTCGTGCCTGACAGCACAGAACCACCTGCCGGACAGACCGGAACCACCTGTCGGACACGCCGGAACCACCGGCTCGAAGCGCCGGAACGACCGCTAGACATGCAAAATCACCTGCCGGCTACGCCGGAAACACTTGGCGAACACTCCGGAATCACCTGCCGGGCATGCCGGAACCACCTCTCAGACATGCCAGAGCCACGTGCCAATGACCCCGGAAGCACCTGCCGAGCACGCCGGAACCACCTGCTCGACTCGCCAGAACCACGTGCCGGACACGCAAAAATCACCTGCCGGCTACGCCACAACCAGTTGGGGAACACTTCGGAATCACCTGCCGGGCTTGCTGGAACCACCTGCCGGTCATGCCAAAATCACCTGCCAACTACGCCAGAACCACTTGGCGGACACTGTGGAAACACCTGTCGGGCCGGCCAGAACCACATCTCAGACGTGCCAGAACCATGTGCATGAGATGCTGGAACCACACCCCGAACAGAGGGAAAACACCTGCCAGACCCGTCTGAACAACCTGCCGAGCACGCCGGAGCCACCTCCTCGACTCGCCGGAACCACCTAACTGACATGCCCAAATCACCAGCCGGGTATGCCAGAACCACTTGGTGGACACTCCGGAATCATCTGCCGGACATGTCGGAACCAGCTCTCAGACACACCAGAACCACGTGCCGGAGACGCCGGAAGCACCTGCCGAGCATGCCGGAGCCACCTGCTCGACTCGCCAGAAACACCTGCCGGACAAGCCAAAATCACCTGCGGGCTACGCCAGAACCACTTGGACGACTCTCCGAAATGACCTGCCGGGCATGTTGGAACCAACTCTCAGACGTGCCAGAAGCACGTGGCGGACAGTCCGGAATCACCTGTTGGGCATGCCGGAACCACCTCTCAGACGTGCCGGAAGCACGTGCCAGACACGCCGGAAACACCTACCGGACAGACGGGAACCACCTGCCAAGAACTCCGGAGCCACCTGTTCGACTCGATGGAACCACCTGCCGGACAGTCCAATATCAACTGCTGGCTATGCCAGAACCACCTGGGGGACAGTCCGGGATCACCTGCCAGCCATGGCGGAACCACCTCTCAGACGTACCAGAACCACCTGCCGGAGAAGCTGGAAACACGTCCTGGACAGCCTGGAACCACGTGACGGCCATGCCTGAACCACCTGCCGAGCACAGCGGAACCACCTGCAGGACACGCCAAAATCACCTGCGGGCTACGCCAGAACCACTTGGACGACTCTCCGAAATGACCTGCCAGGCATGTTGGAACCGCCTCTCAGACGTGCCAGAAGCACGTGGCGGACAGTCCGGAATCACCTGTTGGGCATACGCAACCACCTCTGACACGTACCAGAACCACGTGTCGTGCACGACGGAACCACCTACCGGACAGACCGGAATCAACTTTTGGGCATGCCGGAACCACCAGTCAGATGTGCCAGAAACACGTGCCGGAGACGCCGGAAGCACCTGCCGAGCACGTCGCAACCACCTGCTCAACTCGCCTGAACCACCTGCCGGACACGCCAAAATCACCTGCCCGCTACACCAGCACCACTTCGGGGACAAGCCGGAATCACGTGAGGGGCATGCCGGCACAGCCTCTCAGACTGAACCTCGTGCCGGACACCACAGAACCACCTGCCAGACAGACCGGAACCACCTGCCGGACACGCAGGAACCACTGGCTCGAGCCGCCGGAACGACCGCTGGACATGCAAAATCACCTGCCGGCTACGCCGGAAACACTTGGCGAACACTCCGGAATCACCTGCCGGGCATGCCGGAACCACCTCTCAGATATGCCAGAACCACGTGCCAATGACCCCGGAAGCACCTGCCGAGCACGCCGGAACCATCTGCTCGACTCGCCAGAACCACCTGCCGGACACGCAAAAATCACCTGCCGGCTACGCCACAACCAGTTGGGGAACACTTCGGAATCACCTGCCGGGCTTGCTGGAACCACCTGCCGGTCATGCCAAAATCACCTGCCAACTACGCCAGTACCACTTGGCGGACACTGTGGAAACACCTGTCGGGCCGGCCGGAACCACATCTCAGACGTGCCAGAACCATGTGCATGAGATGCTGGAACCACATCCCGAACAGACGGAAAACACCTGCCAGACCCGTCTGAACAACCTGCCGAGCACGCCAGAGCCACCTGCTCGACTCGCCGGAACCACCTACCTGACATGCCCAAATCATCAGCCGGGTATGCCAGAACCACTTGCGGACACTCCGGAATCATCTGCTGGACATGCCGAAACCAGCTCTCAGACACACCAGAGCCACGTGCCGGAGACGCCGGAAGCACCTGCCGAGCATGCCGGAGCCACCTGCTCGACTCGCCAGAAACACCTGCCGGACACGCCAAAATCACCTGCCGGGTACGCCAGAACCACCTGGCGGACACTCCGAAATCACCTGTCGCGCATGTCGGAACCACCTCTCAGACGTGCCGGAAGCACGTGCCGGACACGCCGGAATCACCTACCGGACAGACCGGAACCACCTATCGAGCACGCCGGAGTCACCTGTTCGACTCGCTGGAACCACCTGCCGGACAGGCCAATATTAACTGCTGGCTATGCCAGAACCACCTGGGGGACGGTCCGGAATCACCTGCCAGCCATGGCGGAACCACCTCTCACACGTACCAGAACCACCTGCCGGAGAAGCTGGAAACACGTCCTGGACAGTCTGGAACCACCTGCCGGCCAAGCCTGAACCACCTGCCAAGCACAACGGAACAACCTGCCAGACACGCCAAAATCACCTGCGTGTTATGCCAGAACCACTTGGAGGACTCTCTGGGATGACCTGCCGGGCATGCCGGAACCACCTCTCAGACGTGCCAGAACCATGTGGCGGACAGTCTGGAATCACCTGTTGGGCATGCGCAACCACCTCTGAGACGTACCAGAACCACATGCCGTGCAGGCTGGAACCACCTACCGGACAGACCGGAATCACCTTTCGGGCATGCCGGAACCACCTGTCAGATGTGCCAGAAACACGTGCCGGAGACGCCGGAAGCACCTGCCAAGCACGTTGGAACCACCTGCTCAACTCGCCTGAACAACCCGCCGATCACGCAAAAATCACGTGCCGGCTACGCCACAACCAGTTGGTGAACACTTTCGAATCACCTGCCAGGCTTGCTGGAACCACCTGCCAGTCATGCCAAAATCACCTGCCAACTACGCCAGAACCGCTTGGCAGACACTGCGGAAACACCTGTCGGGCCGGCTGGAACCACATCTCAGACGTGCCAGAAACGTGTTCATGAGATACTGGAACAACACCCCGAACAGACAGAAACCACCTGCCAGAACTGCCTGAACCACCTGCTGAGCATGCCGGAACCACCTGCTCGACTCACAGGGACCACCTCCCTGACACGCCAAAATCACCTGCTGGGTATGCCAGAACCACTTGGCGGACACTCCGGAATCATCTGCCGGACATGCCGGAACCAGCTCTCAGACACACCAGAACCAAGTGCCGGAGACGCCGGAAGCACCTGCCAAGCATGCCGGAGCCACCTGCTCGACTCGCCAGAAACACCTGCCGGACACGCCAAAATCACCTGCCGGATACGCCAGAACCACCTGGCGGACACTACGGAATCACCTGCCGCGCATGCCAGAACCACCTCTCAGACGTGCCGGAAGCACGTGCCAGACATGCCGGAAACACCTACCGGACAGACCGGAACCACCTGCCAAGAACGCCAGAGCCACCTGTTCGACTCGCTGGAACCACCTGCCGGACAGGCCAATATCAACTGCTGGCTATGCCAGAACCACCTGGGGGACAGTCCGGGATCACCTGCCAGCCATGGCGGAACCACCTCTCAGACGTACCAGAACCACCTGCCGGAGAAGCTGGAAACACGTCCTGGACAGACTGGAACCACGTGACGGCCATGCCTGAACCACCTGCCGAGCACGGCGGAACCACCTGCCGGACAGGCCAAAATCACCTGTGTGTTATGCCAGAACCACTTGGACGACACTCCGAAATGACCTGCCGGGCATGTTGGAACCACCTCTCAGACGTGCCAGAAGCACGTGGCAGACAGTCCGGAATCACCTGTTGGGCATACGCAACCACCTCTGAGACGTACCAGAACCACATGCCGTGCACGCCGGAACCACCTACCGGTCAGACCGGAATCAACTTTTGGGCATGCCGGAACCACCAGTCAGATGTGCCAGAAACACGTGCCGGAGACGCCGGAAGCACCTGCCGAGCACGTCGCAACCACCTGCTCAACTCGCCTGAACCACTTGCCGGACATGCCAAAATCACCTGCCCACTACACCAGCACCACTTCGGGGACAAGCCGGAATCACGTGAGGGGCATGCCAGCACAGCCTCTCAGACTGAACCTCGTGCCGGACACCACAGAACCACCAGCCGGGCATGCCGGAACCACCTCTCAGATATGCCAGAACCACGTGCCAATGACCCCGGAAGAACCTGCCGAGCACGCCGGAACCACCTGCTCGACTCGCCAGAACCACCTGCCGGACATGCAAAAATCACCTGCTGGCTACGCCACAACCAGTTGGGGAACACTTCGGAATCACCTGCCGGGCTTGCTGGAACCACCTGCCGGTCATGCCAAAATCACCTGCCAACTACGCCAGTTCCACTTGGCGGACACTGTGGAAACACCTGTCGGTCCGGCCGGAACCACATCTCAGACGTGCCAGAACCATGTGCATGAGATGCTGGAACCACACCCCGAACAGACGGAAAACACCTGCCAGACCCGTCTGAACAACCTGCCGAGCACGCTGGAGCCACCTGCTCGACTCGCCGGAACCACCTACCTGACATGCCCAAATCACCAGCCGGTTATGCCAGAACCACTTGGCGGACACTCCGGAATCATCTACCGTACATGCCGGAACCAGCTCTCAGACACACCAGAACCACGTGCCGGAGACGCCGGAAGCACCTGCCGAGCATGCCGGAGCCACCTGCTCGACTCGCCTGAAACGCCTGCCGGACACGCCAAAATCACCTGCCGGGTACGCCAGAACCACCTGGCGGACACTCCGAAATCACCTGTCGCGCATGCCGGAACCACCTCTCAGACGTGCCGGAAGCACGTGCCGGACACGCCGGAAACACCTACCGGACAGACCTGAACCACCTGCCGAGCACGCCGGAGCCATCTGTTCGACTCGCTGGAACCACCTGCCGGACAGGCCAATATCAACTGCTGGCTATGCCAGAACCACCTGGGGGACAGTCCGGGATCACCTGCCAGCCATGGCGGAACCACCTCTCAGACGTACCAGAACCACCTGCCGGAGAAGCTGGAAACACGTCCTGGACAGCCTGGAACCACGTGACGGCCATGCCTGAACCACCTGCCGAGCACAGCGGAACCACCTGCAGGACACGCCAAAATCACCTGCGGGCTACGCCAGAACCACTTGGACGACTCTCCGAAATGACCTGCCAGGCATGTTGGAACCGCCTCTCAGACGTGCCAGAAGCACGTGGCGGACAGTCCGGAATCACCTGTTGGGCATACGCAACCACCTCTGAGACGTACCAGAACCACGTGCCGTGCACGCCGGAACCACCTACCGGACAGACCGGAATCAACTTTTGGGCATGCCGGAACCACCAGTCAGATGTGCCAGAAACACGTGCCGGAGACGCCGGAAGCACCTGCGGAGCACGTCGCAACCACCTGCTCAACTCGCCTGAACCACCTGCCGGACACGCCAAAATCACCTGCCCGCTACACCAGCACCACTTCGGGGACAAGCCAGAATCACGTGAGGGGCATGCCGGCACAGCCTCTCAGACTGAACCTCGTGCCGGACACCACAGAACCACCTGCCAGACAGACCGGAACCACCTGCCGGACACGCAGGAACCACTGGCTCGACCCGCCGGAACGACCGCTGGACATGCAAAATCACCTGCCGGCTACGCCGGAAACACTTGGCGAACACTCCGGAATCACCTGCCGGGCATGCCGGAACCACCTCTCAGATATGCCAGAACCACGTGCCAATGACCCCAGAAGCACCTGCCGAGCACGCCGGAACCACCTGCTCGACTCGCCAGAACCACCTGCCGGACACGCAAAAATCACCTGCCGGCTACGCCACAACCAGTTGGGGAACACTTCGGAATCACCTGCCGGGCTTGCTGGAACCACCTGCCGGTCATGCCAAAATCACCTGCCAACTACGCCAGTACCACTTGGCGGACACTGTGGAAACACCTGTCGTGCCGGCCGGAACCACATCTCAGACGTGCCAGAACCATGTGCATGAGATGCTGGAACCACATCCCGAACAGACGGAAAACACCTGCCAGACCCGTCTGAACAACCTGCCGAGCACGCCAGAGCCACCTGCTCGACTCGCCGGAACCACCTACCTGACATGCCCAAATCATCAGCTGGGTATGCCAGAACCACTTGCGGACACTCCGGAATCATCTGCTGGACATGCCGAAACCAGCTCTCAGACACACCAGAGCCACGTGCCGGAGACGCCGGAAGCACCTGCCGAGCATGCCGGAGCCACCTGCTCGACTCGCCAGAAACACCTGCCGGACACGCCAAAATCACCTGCCGGGTACGCCAGAACCACCTGGCGGACACTCCGGAATCACCTGTCGCGCATGACGGAACCACCTCTCAGACGTGCCGGAATCACGTGCCAGACACGCCGGAAACACCTACCGGACAGACCGGAACCACCTATCGAGCACGCCGGAGTCACCTGTTCGACTCGCTGGAACCACCTGCCGGACAGGCCAATATTAACTGCTGGCTATGCCAGAACCACCTGGGGGACGGTCCGGAATCACCTGCCAGCCATGGCGGAACCACCTCTCACACGTACCAGAACCACCTGCCGGAGAAGCTGGAAACACGTCCTGGACAGTCTGGAACCACCTGCCGGCCAAGCCTGAACCACCTGCCAAGCACAACGGAACAACCTGCCAGACACGCCAAAATCACCTGCGTGTTATGCCAGAACCACTTGGAGGACTCTCTGGGATGACCTGCCGGGCATGCCGGAACCACCTCTCAGACGTGCCAGAACCATGTGGCGGACAGTCTGGAATCACCTGTTGGGCATGCGCAACCACCTCTGAGACGTACCAGAACCACATGCCGTGCAGGCTGGAACCACCTACCGGACAGACCGGAATCACCTTTCGGGCATGCCGGAACCACCTGTCAGATGTGCCAGAAACACGTGCCGGAGACGCCGGAAGCACCTGCCAAGCACGTTGGAACCACCTGCTCAACTCGCCTGAACAACCCGCCGATCACGCAAAAATCACGTGCCGGCTACGCCACAACCAGTTGGTGAACACTTTCGAATCACCTGCCAGGCTTGCTGGAACCACCTGCCAGTCATGCCAAAATCACCTGCCAACTACGCCAGAACCGCTTGGCAGACACTGCGGAAACACCTGTCGGGCCGGCTGGAACCACATCTCAGACGTGCCAGAAACGTGTTCATGAGATACTGGAACAACACCCCGAACAGACAGAAACCACCTGCCAGAACTGCCTGAACCACCTGCTGAGCATGCCGGAACCACCTGCTCGACTCACAGGGACCACCTCCCTGACACGCCAAAATCACCTGCTGGGTATGCCAGAACCACTTGGCGGACACTCCGGAATCATCTGCCGGACATGCCGGAACCAGCTCTCAGACACACCAGAACCACGTGCCGGAGACGCCGGAAGCACCTGCCGAGCATGCCGGAGCCACCTGCTCGACTCGCCAGAAACACTTGCCGGACACGCCAAAATCACCTGCTGGGTACGCCAGAACCAGCTGGCGGACACTCCGAAATCACCTGTCGCGCATGCCGGAACCACCTCTCAGACGTGCCGGAAGCACATGCCGGACACGCCGGAATCACCTACCGGACAGACCGGAACCACCTGCCGAGCATGCCGGAGCCACCTGTTCGACTCTCTGGAACCACCTGCCGGACAGGCCAATATCAACTGCTGGCTATGCCAGAACCACCTGGGGGACGGTCCGGAATCACCTGCCAGCCATGGCGGAACCACCTCTCAGAAGTACCAGAACCACCTGCCGGAGAAGCTGGAAACACGTCCTGGACAGTCTGGAACCACCTGCCGGCCAAGCCTGAACCACCTGCCAAGCACAACGGAACAACCTCCCAGACACGCCAAAATCACCTGCGTGTTATGCCAGAACCACTTGGAGGACTCTCTGGGATGACCTGCGGGCATGCCGGAACCACCTCTCAGACATGCCAGAACCGCGTGCCAATGACCCCGGAAGCACCAGCCGAGCACGCCGGAACCACCTGCTCGACTCGCCAGAACCACCTGCTGATCACGCAAAAATCACCTGCCGGCTACGCCACAACCAGTTGGTGAACACTTTGGAATCACCTGCCAGGCTTGCTGGAACCACCTGCCAGTCATGCCAAAATCACCTGCCAACTACGCCAGAACCGCTTGGCGGACACTGCGGAAACACCTGTCGGGCCGGCTGGAACCACATCTCAGACGTGCCAGAAACGTGTTCATGAGATGCTGGAACCACACCCCGAACAGACGGATACCACCTGCCAGAACCGCCTGAACCACCTGCTGAGCACGCCGGAACCACCTGCTCGACTCACCGGTACCACCTCCCTGACACGCCAAAATCACCTGGTGGGTATGCCAGAACCACTTGGCGGACACTCCGGAATCATCTGCCGGACATGCCGGAACCAGCTCTCAGACACACCAGAACCAAGTGCCGGAGACGCCGGAAGCACCTGCCAAGCATGCCGGAGCCACCTGCTCGACTCGCCAGAAACACCTGCCGGACACGCCAAAATGACCTGCCGGATACGCCAGAACCACCTGGCGGACACTACGGAATCACCTGCCGCGCATGCCGGAACCACCTCTCAGACGTGCCGGAAGCACGTGCCAGACATGCCGGAAACACCTACCGGACAGACCGGAACCACCTGCCAAGAACGCCAGAGCCACCTGTTCGACTCGCTGGAACCACCTGCCGGACAGGCCAATATCAACTGCTGGCTATGCCAGAACCACCTGGGGGACAGTCCGGGATCACCTGCCAGCCATGGCGGAACCACCTCTCAGACGTACCAGAACCACCTGCCGGAGAAGCTGGAAACACGTCCTGGACAGACTGGAACCACGTGACGGCCATGCCTGAACCACCTGCCGAGCACGGCGGAACCACCTGCCGGACAGGCCAAAATCACCTGCGTGTTATGCCAGAACCACTTGGACGACACTCCGAAATGACCTGCCGGGCATGTTGGAACCACCTCTCAGACGTGCCAGAAGCACGTGGCGGACAGTCCGGAATCACCTGTTGGGCATACGCAACCACCTCTGACACGTACCAGAACCACGTGCCGTGCACGCCGGAACCACCTACCGGACAGACCGAATCAACTTTTGGGCATGCCGGAACCACCAGTCAGATGTGCCAGAAACACGTGCCGGAGACGCCGGAAGCACCTGCCGAGCACGTCGCAACCACCTGCTCAACTCGCCTGAACCACCTGCTGGACATGCCAAAATCACCAGCCCGCTACACCAGCACCACTTCAGGGACAAGCGGAATCACGTGAGGGGCATGCCGGCACAGCCTCTCAGACTGAACCTCGTGCCGGACACCACAGAACCACCTGCCGGACAGACAGGAATCACCTGCCGGACACGCCGGAACCACCGGCTCGACACGCCGGAACGACCGCTGGACATGCAAAATCACCTGCCGGCTACGCCGGAAACACTTGGCGAACACTCCGGAATCACCTGCCGGGCATGCAAGAACCACCTCTCAGACATGCCAGAACCCTGTGCCAATGACCCCGGAAGCACCAGCCGAGCACGCCGGAACCACCTGCTCGACTCACCAGAACCACCTGCCGATCACGCAAAAGTCACCTGCCGGCTACGCCACAACCAGTCGGTGAACACTTTGGAATCACCTGCCTGGCTTGCTGGAACCACCTGCCAGTCATGCCAAATCACCTGCCAACTACTCCAGAAAAGCTTGGCGGACACTGCGGAAACACCTGTCGGGCCGGCTGGAACCACATCTCAGACGTGCCAGAAACGTGTTCATGAGATGCCGGAACCACACCCCGAACAGACTGAAACCACCTGCCAGACCCGCCTGAACCACCTGCCGAGCACACTGGAACCACCTGCTCGACTCGCCGGAACCACCGACCTGACATGCAAAAACCACCGGCCGGGTATGCCAGAACCACTTGGTGGTCACTCTGGAATCATCTGCCACACATGCCAGAAGCAGCTCTCAGACACACCAGAACAACCTGCCGGAGACGCCAGAAGCACCTGCTGAGCATGCCTGAGCCACCTGCTCGACTCGCAAGAAACACCTGCCAGACGTGCCAAAATCACCTGCCTGCTACACCAGAAGCACTTGGCAGACAAGCCGGAATCACGTGAAGGGCATGCCGTCACAATCTCTCAGACGTGCCAGAACTACGTGCCGGACACCCCAGAACACCCTGCCGGACTCGCCGGAACCACCCCCGGACATGCAAAATCACCTGCCGGCTACGCCAGAAACACTTGGCGAACACACCGGAATCACCTGCCGGGCATGTCGGAAGCACCTCTCAGACATGTCAGAACCACGTGCCAAGGACACCGGAAGCACCTGCCGAGCACGCCGGAACCACCTGCTCGACTCGCCAGAACCACCTGCCGCACACGCCAAAATCACCTGCCGGGTATGCCAGAACCACTTTGTGGACACTCCGAAATCATCTGCCGGACATGCCAGAACCAGCTCTCAGACACACCAGAACCACATGCCGGACACGCCGGAAGCACCTGCTGAGCATGCCTGAGCCAACTGCTCGACTCGCAAGAAACACATGCCGGACACGCCAAAATCACCTGCCGAGTACGCCAGAACCACTTGGCGGACACTCCGGAATCACAGGTCGGGCATGCCGGAACCACCTCTCAGACTTGCCAGAACCATGTTCCAGACACGCCGGTACCACCTGCCGAGTATGCCGGAACCACCAGATCCATTCCCGAGGACCACTTGCTGGACACGCCAAAATCACCTGCTGGCTACGCCAGAACCACTCGGCAGACTCTCCGGAATAACCTGCCAGGCATGCCGGAACCACCTCTTAGACATGCCAGAAGGACGTGTCGGACACGCCGGAAACACCTACCGGACAGACCGGAACCAGCTGCCAGACATCCCGGAACCACTTGCCGAGCACGCCGGAGCCGCCTGTTCGATAGGCCGGAACCACCTGCCAGACAGGCCAAAATCAACAGCTGGCTATGCTAGAACCACCTGGCGGACAGTGGAAAATCACCTGCCTGGCATGCAGGAACCACCTCTCAGACGTAATAGAACCACGTTCCGGACACGCTGGAACCACATCCTGGACAGACTGGAACCACCTGCCGAGCTCACCGGAACCACCTGCTCGACTGGCAGGACAATCGTGCCAGACACGCCAAAAGGAACTGCCGGCTACACCAGAACCACTTAACCGAACACTCCAGAATCACCTGCCTGGCATGCCAGGACCACCTCTCAGACGTGCCAGAAGCACTTGCCGGACATGCCGGAACGACCTACGGGACAGACCGGAACCACCTGCCTGACATGCCGGAACCACCTGATGAGCACGACGGAACCACCTGTTCGACTCACCGGAAGCACCTGCCAGACAGGCCAAAATCAACAGCTGGCTATGCGAGAACCATCTGGCGGACAGTCCGGAATCAAATGCCGGGCATGCAGGAACCACCTCTCAGATGCAACGGAACCACGAGCCGGACACGCTGGAACCACGTCCTGGACAGACTGGAACCACCTGCCGAGCACTCCGGAACCACCTGCTCGACTCGCACGACCGACGTGCTGGACACGCCAAAATGAACTTTCGGCTACACCAGAACCACTTACCCGACACTCCAGAATCACCTGCCTGACATGCCAGAACCACCTCTCACACGTTCCAGAAGCACATGCCGGACATGCCGGAACGACCTATCGGACAGAACGGAACCACCTGCCAGACACGCCGGAACCACCGGCTCGACCCGCCGGAACCACCGCCGGACATGCAAAATCACCTGCCGGCTACGCCAGAACCACTTGGCGAACACTCCGGAATCACCTGCCGGGCATGACGGAACCACCTCTCAGACATGCCAGAACCACGTGCCAATGACCCCGGAAGCACCTGCCGAGCACGCCGGAACCACCTGCTCGACTCGCCAGAACCACCTGCCGGACACCCCAAAATCACCTGCCGGCTACGCCACAACCACTCGGCAGACACTCCGGTATCAGCTGCCGGGCATGCCGGAACCACCTCTCAGAGGTGCCAGAACCACATGCCGGAGAGACTGGAAGCAACTGCCGAACTCGCCGGAAACACCTGCTGGACATGCCGGAACCACCTGCCTGACAGTCCAAAATCATATGCCGGCTATGCCAAAACCACTTGGTGGACACTCCAGAATCACCTGGAGGGCATGCCGGAACCATGTCATGGACAGACTGCAAACACCTGCCGGACACGCCAGAACCACCTTCTCGACTCGCCAGAACCACCTGCCGGACACGCCAAAATCACCTGCCGGCTACGCCACAACCAGTTGGTGAACACTTCGGAATCACCTGCCGCGCTTGACGGAACCAGCTGCCGGTCACGCCAAAATCACCTGCCGGCTACGCCAGAACCACTCGGCAGAGACTCCGGAACCACCTCCAGGACAGACCGGAATCACCTGCCGGACACGCCGGGACCACCTGCTTGACTCGCCAGAACCACCTGCTGGACACGCCAAAATCACCAGCCGGCTACTCCACAACCACTTGTCGGACACTCCAGAATCACCTGCCGGGCATGTTGGAGCCACCTCTCAGAGGTGCCACAACAACATGCTGGAGACTGCGGAAGCACCTGCTGACAAGGCCGGAAGTTCCTGATCCACTCCACAGAACCACCTGCTGGACACGCCAAAATCACCTGCCGGCTACGCCACAACCAGTTGGTGAACACTTCGGAATCAACTGCCGGGCTTGCTGGAAGCACCTGCCGGTCACGCCAATATCACCTGCCAGCTACGCCAGAACCGCTTGGCGGACACTCCGGAAACACCTGTCGGGCCTGCCAGAATCACAACACAGACGTGCCAGAACCATGTGCCCGAGATGCCGGAACCACATCCCGAACAGACTGAAACCACCTGCCAGACCCGCCTGAACCACCTGCCGAGCACACTGGAACCACCTGCCGGACACGCCAAAATCACCTCCGGGCTACACCAGAACCACTTGGAGAACTCTCCGGGATGACCTGCCGGGCATGCTGGCACCACCTCTCAGACGTACGAGAAGCACGTGGCGGACACCCCAGCACCACCTGCCGGACAGACCGCAACCACCTGCCGGACAGGCCGGAACCACCGGCTCGACCCGCCGGAACCACCGCCGGACATGCAAAATCACCTGCCGGCTACGCCAGAACCACTTGGCGAACACTCCGGAATCACCTGCCCGGCATGCCGGAACCACCTCTCAGACATGCGAGAACCACGTGACAATGACCCCGGAAGCACCTGCCGAGCACGCCGGAACCACCTGCTCGACTCGCCAGAACCACCTGCCGGACACGCCAAAATCACCTGCCGGCTACGCCACAACCACTCGGCAGACACTCCGGTATCAGCTGCCGGGCATGCCGGAACCACCTCTCAGAGGTGCCAGAACCACATGCCGGAGAGACTGGAAGCAACTGCCGAACTCGCCGGAAACACCTGCTGGACATGCCGGAACCACCTTCCTGACAGTCCAAAATCATATGCCGGCTATGCCAAAACCACTTGGTGGACACTCCAGAATCACCTGGAGGGCATGCCGGAACCACGTCATGGACAGAATGCAAACACCTGCCGGACACGCCAGAACCACCTTCTCGACTCGCCAGTACCACCTGCCGGACACGCCAAAATCACCTGCCGGCTACGCCACAACCAGTTGGTGAACACTTCGGAATCACCTGCCGCGCTTGCCGGAACCACCTGTCGGTCACGCCAAAATCACCTGCCGGCTACGCCAGAACCACTCGGCAGAGACTCCGGAACCACCTCCAGGACAGACCGGAATCACCTGCCGGACACGCCGGGACCACCTGCTTGACTCGCCAGAACCACCTGCCGGACACGCCAAAAATCACCAGCCGGCTACTCCACAACCACTTGTCGGACACTCCAGAATCACCTGCCGGGCATGTTGGAACCACCTCTCAGAGGTGCCACAACAACATGCTGGAGACTGCGGAAGCACCTGCTGAGAAGGCCGGAAGTTCCTGATCCACTCCACAGAACCACCTGCTGGACTCGCCAAAATCACCTGCCGGCTACGCCACAACCAGTTGGTGAACACTTCGGAATCAACTGTCGGGCTTGCTGGAAGCACCTGCCGGTCAGGCCAATATCACCTGCCAGCTCCGCCAGAACCGCTTGGCGGACACTGCGGAAACACCTGTCGGGCATGCCAGAACCACATCTCAGACGTGCCAGAACCATGTGCCCGAGATGCCGGAACCACACCCGTAACAGACTGAAACCACCTGCCAGACCCGCCTGAACCACCTGCCGAGCACACTGGAACCACCTGCTCGACTCGCCGGAACCACCTACCTGACACGCAAAAACCACCGGCCGGGTATGCCAGAACCACTTGGTGGTCACTCCGGAATCATCTGCCAGACATGCCAGAAGCAGCTCTCAGACACACCAGAACAACCTGCTGGAGACGCCAGAAGCACCTGCTGAGCATGCCTGAGCCACCTGCTCGACTCGCAAGAAACACCTGCCACACACGCCAAAATCACCTGCCTGCTACACCAGAAGCACTTGGCAGACAAGCTGGAATCACGTGAAGGGCATGCCGTCACAATCTCTCAGACGTGCCAGAACCTCGTGCCGGACACCCCAGAACACCCTGCCGGACAGACCGGAACCACCTGCCGGACACGCCGGAACCACCGGCGCGACTCGCCGGAACCACCCCCGGACATGCAAAATCACCTGCCGGCTACGCCAGAAACACTTGGCGAACACACCGGAATCACCTGCCGGGCATGTCGGAAGGACCTCTCAGACATGTCAGAACCACGTGCCAAGGACACCGGAAGCACCTGCCGAGCACGCCGGAACCACCTGCTCGACTCGCCAGAACCACCTGCCGCACACGCCAAAATCACCTGCCGGGTATGCCAGAACCACTTTGTGGACACTCCGAAATCATCTGCCGGACATGCCAGAACCAGCTCTCAGACACACCAGAACCACATGCCGGACACGCCGGAAGCACCTGCTGAGCATGCCTGAGCCACCTGCTCGACTCGCAAGAAACACCTGCCGGACACGCCAAAATCACCTGCCGAGTACGCCAGCACCACTTGGCGGACACTCCGGAATCACAGGTCGGGCATGCCGGAACCACCTCTCAGACTAGCCAGAACCATGTTCCGGACACACCGGTACCACCTGCCGAGTATGCCGTAACCACCAGATCCATTCCCGAGGACCACCTGCTGGACACGCCAAAATCACCTGCTGGCTACGCCACAACCAGTTGGTGAACACTTCGGAATCAACTGTCGGGCTTGCTGGAAGCACCTGCCGGTCAGGCCAATATCACCTGCCAGCTACGCCAGAACCGCTTGGCGGACACTGCGGAAACACCTGTCGGGCATGCCAGAACCACATCTCAGACGTGCCAGAACCATGTGCCCGAGATGCCGGAACCACACCCGTAACAGACTGAAACCACCTGCCAGACCCGCCTGAACCACCTGCCGAGCACACTGGAACCACCTGCTCGACTCGCCGGAACCACCTGCCGAGCACACTGGAACCACCTGCTCGACTCGCCGGAACCACCTACCTGACACGCAAAAACCACCGGCCGGGTATGCCAGAACCACTTGGTGGTCACTCCGGAATCATCTGCCAGACATGCCAGAAGCAGCTCTCAGACACACCAGAACAACCTGCTGGAGACGCCAGAAGCACCTGCTGAGCATGCCTGAGCCACCTGCTCGACTCGCAAGAAACACCTGCCACACACGCCAAAATCACCTGCCTGCTACACCAGAAGCACTTGGCAGACAAGCTGGAATCACGTGAAGGGCATGCCGTCACAATCTCTCAGACGTGCCAGAACCTCGTGCCGGACACCCCAGAACACCCTGCCGGACAGACCGGAACCACCTGCCGGACACGCCGGAACCACCGGCGCGACTCGCCGGAACCACCCCCGGACATGCAAAATCACCTGCCGGCTACGCCAGAAACACTTGGCGAACACACCGGAATCACCTGCCGGGCATGTCGGAAGGACCTCTCAGACATGTCAGAACCACGTGCCAAGGACACCGGAAGCACCTGCCGAGCACGCCGGAACCACCTGCTCGACTCGCCAGAACCACCTGCCGCACACGCCAAAATCACCTGCCGGGTATGCCAGAACCACTTTGTGGACACTCCGAAATCATCTGCCGGACATGCCAGAACCAGCTCTCAGACACACCAGAACCACATGCCGGACACGCCGGAAGCACCTGCTGAGCATGCCTGAGCCACCTGCTCGACTCGCAAGAAACACCTGCCGGACACGCCAAAATCACCTGCCGAGTACGCCAGCACCACTTGGCGGACACTCCGGAATCACAGGTCGGGCATGCCGGAACCACCTCTCAGACTAGCCAGAACCATGTTCCGGACACACCGGTACCACCTGCCGAGTATGCCGTAACCACCAGATCCATTCCCGAGGACCACCTGCTGGACACGCCAAAATCACCTGCTGGCTACGCCAGAACCACTCGGCAGACTCTCCGGAATAACCTGCTGGGCATGCCGGAACCACCTCTTAGACATGCCAGAAGGACGTGTCGGACACGCCGGAAACACCTACCGGACAGACCGGAACCACCTGCCAGACATCCCGGAACCACTTGCCGAGCACGCCGGAGCCGCCTGCTCGATAGGCCGGAACCACCTGCCAGACAGGCCAAAATCAACAGCTGGCTATGCTAGAACCACCTGGCGGACATTGGAAAATCACCTGCCTGGCATGCAGGAACCACCTCTCAGACGTAACAGAACCACGTTCCGGACACGCCGGAACCACATACTGGACAGACTGGAACCACCTGCCGAGCTCACCGGTACCACCTGCTCGACTGGCAGGACAATCGTGCCGGACACGCCAAAAGGAACTGCCGGCTACACCAGAACCACTTAACCGACACTCCAGAATCACCTGCCTGGCATGCCAGGACCACCTCTCAGACGTGCCAGAAGCACGTGCCGGACATGCCGGAACGACCTACGGGACAGACCGGAACCACCTGCCTGACATGCCGGAACCACATGCCGAGCACGCCAGAGCCACCTGCTCCCCTTGCCGGAACCACCTGCCTGACAGGCCAAAATCAACAGCTGGCTGTGCGAGAACCACCTGGGGGACAGTCCGGAATCACCTGACAGCCATGGCGGAACCACCTCTCAGACGTACCAGAACCACGTGCCGGACAATCTGGAAACACGTACTGGACAGACTGGAACCACCGGCCGGCCACGCCTGAACCACCTGACGAGCACGACGGAACCACCTGCCGGACACGCCAAAATCAACTGCGGGCTACTCCACAACCACTTGGAGGACTCTCCGGGATGACCTGCCGGGCATGCTGGAACCACCTCTCAGACGCGCCAGAACCATGTGGCAGAGAGTCCGGAATCACCTGTTGGGCATGTGGAACCACCTCTGAGACGTACCAGAACCACCTGCCGGACACGCCAAAATCACCTGCCGGCTACGCCAGAACCACTTGGCGGACACTCCGGAATCACCTGCCGGGCATGCCAGCACAACCTCTCAGAAGTGCCAGAAGCACGTGCCGGACAGGCCGGAACCATCTCCCGGACAGACTGGAACCACAGGAAACACTCGCCGGAACCACCTGCTTGACTCACCGGTCCCACCAGCAGGACACACCAAAATCACCTGCCCGCTACACCAGAACCACTTGGGGCACAAGCCGGAATCACGTGAAGGGCATGCCGGCACAACCTCACAGACGTGCCTGAACCTCCTGCCGGACACCTCAGAACCACCTGCCAGACAGACTGCAACCACCTGCCGGACACGCGGGAACCACCGGCTCGACCCGCCGGAACCACTGCCAGACATGCAAAATCACCTGCCGGCTACACCAGAACCACTTGGCAAACACTCCGGAATCACATGCCGGGCATGCCGGAACCACCTCTCAGACATGCCAGAACCACGTGCCAATGACACCAGAAGCACCTGCCGAGCATGCCGGAACCACCTGCTCGACTCGCCAGAACCACCTGCCAGTCATGCAAAAATCACCTGCTGGCTTCGCCACAACCAGTTGGTGAACACTTCCCCATCACCTGCCGGGCTTGCTGGAACCACCTGCCGGTCATGTCAAAATCACCTGCCAACTACGCCAGAACCACTTGTCGACACTGCGGAAACACCTGTCGGGCCGGCCAGAACTACATCTCAGACGTGCCAGAACCTTGTGCGTGTGATGCCGGAACCACACCCCGAACAGACGGAGACCAACTGCCAGACCCGCCTGAACCACCTGCCGAGCACGCCGGAGCCACCTGTTCGACTCACCGGAAGCACCTGCCAGACAGGCAAAAATCAACAGCTGGCTATGCGAGAACCATCTGGCGGACAGTCCGGAATCACCTGCCGGGCATGCAGGAACCACCTCTCAGATGTAACGGAACCACGAGCCGGACACGCTGGAACCACGTCCTGGACAGACTGGAACCACCTGCCGAGCACTCCGGAACCACCTGCTCGACTCGCACGACCGACGTGCTGGACACGCCAAAATGAACTTTCGGCTACACCAGAACCACTTACCCGACACTCCAGAATCACCTGCCTGGCATGCCAGAACCACCTCTCACACGTTCCAGAAGCACGTGCTGGACATGCCGGAACGACCTATCGGACAGAACGGAACCACCTGCCAGACACGCCGGAACCAACTGCTGAACACGCCACAGCCACCTGCTCGACTCGCCGGATCCACCGGCCGGACAGGCCAATATCAACTGCTGGCTATGCCAGAACCACCTGGCGGACAGTCCGGAATCACCTGCCAGCCATGGCGGAACCACCTCTCAGACGTACAAGAACCACGTGCCGGACAAGCTGGAAACACTTACTGGACAGACTGGAACCACCTGCCGGACACACCTGAACCACCTGCCGAGCACGATGGAACCACCTGCCGGACACGCCAAAATCACCTGCGGGCTACACCAGAACCACTTGGAGAACTCTCCGGGATGACCTGCCGGGCATGCTGGAACCACCTCTCAGACGTACCAGAAGCACGTGGCGGACACCCCAGCACCACTGTCGGACAGACCGCAACCACCTGCCGCACAGGCCGGAACCACCGGCTCGACCCTCCGGAACCACCGCCGGACATGCAAAATCACCTGCCGGCTACGCCAGAACCACTTGGCGAACACTCCAGAATCACCTTCCGGGCATGCCGGAACCACCTCTCAGACATGCGAGAACCACGTGCCAATGACCCCGGAAGCACCTGCCGAGCACGCCGGAACCACCTGCTCGACTCGCCAGAACCACCTGCCGGACACGCCAAAATCACCTGCCGGCTACGCCACAACCACTCGGCAGACACTCCGGTATCAGCTGCCGGGCATGCCGGAACCACCTCTCAGAGGTGCCAGAACCACATGCCGGAGAGACTGGAAGCAACTGCCGAACTCGCCGGAAACACCTGCTGGACATGCCGGAACCACCTGCCTGACAGTCCAAAATCATATGCCGGCTATGCCAAAACCACTTGGTGGACACTCCAGAATCACCTGGAGGGCATGCCGGAACCACGTCATGGACAGACTGCAAACACCTGCCGGACACGCCAGAACCACCTTCTCGACTCGCCAGAACCACCTGCCGGACACGCCAAAATCACCTGCCGGCTACGCCACAACCAGTTGGTGAACACTTTGGAATCACCTGCAGCGCTTGCCGGAACCACCTGCCGGTCACGCCAAAATCACCTGCCGGCTACGCCAGAACCACTCGGCAGAGACTCCGGAACCACCTCCAGGACAGACCGGAATCACCTGCCGGACACGCCGGGACCACCTGCTGGACTCGCCAGAACCACCTGCCGGACACGCCAAAATCACCTGCCGGCTACGCCAGAACCACTCGGCAGAGACTCCGGAACCACCTCCAGGACAGACCGGAATCACCTGCCGGACACGCCGGGACCACCTGCTTGACTCGCGAGAACCACCTGCCGGACACGCCAAAAATCACCAGCCGGCTACTCCACAACCACTTGTCGGACACTCCAGAATCACCTGCCGGGCATGTTGGAACCACCTCTCAGAGGTGCCACAACAACATGCTGGAGACTGCGGAAGCACCTGCTGACAAGGCCGGAAGTTCCTGATCCACTCCACAGAACCACATGCTGGACACGCCAAAATCACCTGCCGGCTACGCCACAACCAGTTGGTGAACACTTCGGAATCAACTGCCGGGCTTGCTGGAAGCACCTGCCGGTCAGGCCAATATCACCTGCCAGCTACGCCAGAACCGCTTGGCGGACACTCCGGAAACACCTGTCGGGCCTGCCAGAACCACATCTCAGACGTGCCAGAACCATGTGCCCGAGATGCCGGAACCACACCCCGAACAGAATGAAACCACCTGCCAGACCCGCCTGAACCACCTGCCGAGCACACTGGAACCACCTGCTCGACTCGCCGGAACCACCTACCTGACACGCAAAAACCACCGGCCGGGTATGCCAGAACCACTTGGTGGTCACTCCGGAATCATCTGCCAGACATGCCAGAAGCAGCTCTCAGACACACCAGAATAACCTGCCAGAGACGCCAGAAGCACCTGCTGAGCATGCCTGAGCCACCTGCTCGACTCGCAAGAAACACCTGCCACACACGCCAAAATCACCTGCCTACTACACCAGAAGCACTTGGCAGACAAGCCGGAATCACGTGAAGGGCATGCCGTCACAATCTCTCAGACGTGCCAGAACCTCGTGCCGGACACCCCAGAACACCCTGCCGGACAGACCGGAACCACCTGCCGGACACGCCGGAACCACCGGCGCGACTCGCCGGAACCACCCCCGGACATGCAAAAACACCTGCCGGCTACGCCAGAAACACTTGGCGAACACACCGGAATCACCTGCCGGGCATGTCGGAAGCACCTCTCAGACATGTCAGAACCACGTGCCAAGGACACCGGAAGCACCTGCCGAGCACGCCGGAACCACCTGCTCGACTCGCCAGAACCACCTGCCGCACACGCCAAAATCACCTGCCGGGTATGCCAGAACCACTTTGTGGACACTCCGAAATCATCTGCCGGACATGCCAGAACCAGCTCTCAGACACACCAGAACCACATGCCGGACATGCCGGAAGCACCTGCTGAGCATGCCTGAGCCACCTGCTCGACTCGCAAGAAACACCTGATGGACACGCCAAAATCACCTGCCGAGTACGCCAGAACCACTTGGCGGACACTCCGGAATCACAGGTCGGGCATGCCGGAACCACCTCTCAGACTTGCCAGAACCATGTTCCGGACACGCCGGTACCACCTGCCGAGTATGCCGGAACCACCTGATCCACTCCCGAAGACCACCTGCTGGACATGCCAAAATCACCTGCTGGCTACGCCAGAACCACTCGGCAGACACTCCGGAATAACCTGCCGGGCATGCCGGAACCACCTCTTAGACATGCCAGAAGGACGTGTCGGACACGCCGGAAACACCTACCGGACAGACTGGAACCACATGCCAGACATCCCGGAACTACTTGCCGAGCACGCCGGAGCCGCCTGCTCGATAGGCCGGAACCACCTGCCAGACAGGCCAAAATCAACAGCTGGCTATGCTAGAACCACATGGCGGACAGTCCAAAATCACCTGCCTGGCATGCAGGAACCACCTCTCAGACGTAACAGAACCACGTTCCGGACACGCTGGAACCACATCCTGGACAGACTGGAACCACCTGCCGAGCTCACCGGAACCACCTGCTCGACTGGCAGGACAATCGTGCCGGACATGCCAAAAGGAACTGCCGGCTACACCAGAACCACTTAACCGACACTCCAGAATCACCGGCCTGGCATGCCAGAACCACCTCTCAGACGTGCCAGAAGCACGTGCCGGACATGCCGGAACGACCTACGGGACAGACCGGAACCACCTGCCTGACATGCCGGAACCACCTGCCGAGCACGCCAGAGCCACCTGCTCCCCTTGCCGGAACCACCTGCCTGACAGGCCAAAATCAACAGCTGGCTGTGCGAGAACCACCTGGGGGACAGTCCGGAATCACCTGCCAGCCATGGCGGAACCACCTCTCAGACGTACCAGAACCACGTGCCGGACAATCTGGAAACACGTACTGGACAGGCTGGAACCACCTGCCGGCCACGCCTGAACCACCTGCCGAGCACGACGGAACCACCTGCCGGACACGCCAAAATCACCTGCGGGCTACTCGACAACCACTTGGAGGACTCTCCGGGATGACCTGCCGGGCATGCTGGAACCACCTCTCAGACGCGCCAGAACCATGTGGCAGAGAGTCCAGAATCACCTGTTGGGCATGTGGTACCACCTCTGAGACGTACCAGAACCACCTGCCGGACACGCCAAAATCACCTGCCGGCTACGCCAGAACCACTCGGCAGAGACTCCGGAACCACCTCCAGGACAGACCGGAACCAGCTGCCGGACACGCCGGAACCACCGGCGCGACTCGCCGGAACCACCCCCGGACATGCAAAATCACCTGCCGGCTACGCCAGAACCACTTGGCGGACACTCCGGAATCACCTGCCGGGCATGCCAGCACAACCTCTCAGAAGTGCCAGAAGCACGTGCCGGACAGGCCGGAACCATCTCCCGGACAGACTGGAACCACAGGAAACACTCGCCGGAACCACCTGCTTGACTCACCGGTCCCACCAGCAGGACACACCAAAATCACCTGCCCGCTACACCAGAACCACTTGGGGCACAAGCCGGAATCACGTGAAGGGCATGCCGGCACAACCTCACAGACGTGCCTGAACCTCCTGCCGGACACCTCAGAACCACCTGCCAGACAGACTGCAGCCACCTGCCGGACACGCGAGAACCACCGGCTCGACCCGCCGGAACCACTGCCAGACATGCAAAATCACCTGCCAGCTACACCAGAACCACTTGGCAAACACTCCGGAATCACCTGCCGGGCATGCCGGAACCACCTCTCAGACATGCCAGAACCACGTGCCAATGACACCAGAAGCACCTGCCGAGCATGCCGGAACCACCTGCTCGACTCGCCAGAACCACCTGCCAGTCATGCAAAAATCACCTGCCGGCTTCGCCACAACCAGTTGGTGAACACTTCCCCATCACCTGCCGGGCTTGCTGGAACCACCTGCCGGTCTTGTCAAAATCACCTGCCAACTACGCCAGAACCACTTGTCGACACTGCGGAAACACCTGTCGGGCCGGCCAGAACTACATCTCAGACGTGCCAGAACCTTGTGCGTGTGATGCCGGAACCACACCCCGAACAGACGGAGACCACCTGCCAGACCCGCCTGAACCACCTGCCGAGCACGCCAGAGCCACCTGTTCGACTCACCGGAAGCACCTGCCAGACAGGCCAAAATCAACAGCTGGCTATGCGAGAACCATCTGGCGGACAGTCCGGAATCACCTGCCGGGCATGCAGGAACCACCTCTCAGATGTAACGGAACCACGAGCCGGACACGCTGGAACCACGTCCTGGACAGACTGGAACCACCTGCCGAGCACTCCGGAACCACCTGCTCGACTCGCACGACCCACGTGCTGGACACGCCAAAATGAACTTTCGACTACACCAGAACCACTTACCCGACACTCCAGAATCACCTGCCTGGCATGACAGAACCACCTCTCACACGTTCCAGAAGCACATGCCGGACGTGCCGGAACGACCTATTGGACAGAACGGAACCACCTGCCAGACACGCCGGAACCACCTGCTGAACACGCCACAGCCACCTGCTCGACTCGCCGGATCCACCGTCCAGACAGGCCAATATCAACTGCTGGCTATGCCAGAACCACCTGGGGGACAGTCCGGAATCACCTGCCAGCCATGGCGGAACCACCTCTCAGACGTACAAGAACCACGTGCCGGACGAGCTGGAAACACGTACTGGACAGACTGGAACCACCTGCCGAGCACGATGGAACCACCTGCCGGACACGCCAAAATCACCTGCGGGGTACACCAGAACCACTTGGAGAACTCTCCGGGATGACCTGCCGGGCATGCTGGAACCACCTCTCAGACGTACCAGAAGCACGTGGCGGACACCCCAGCACCACCTGCCGGACAGACCGCAACCACCTGCCGGACAGGCCGGAACCACCGGCTCGACCCGCCGGAACCACCGCCGGACATGCAAAATCACCTGCCGGCTACGCCAGAACCACTTGGGGAACACTCCGGAATCACCTGCCGGGCATGCCGGAACCACCTCTCAGACATGCCAGAACCACGTGCCAATGACCCCGGAAGCACCTGCCGAGCACGCCGGAACCACCTGCTCCACTCGCACGACCCACGTGCTGGACACGCCAAAATGAAATTTCGGCTACACCAGAACCACTTACCCGACACTCCAGAATCACTTGCCTGGCATGTCAGAACCACCTCTCACACGTTCCAGAAGCACGTGCCGTACATGCCGGAACGACCTATCGGACAGAACGGAACCACCTGCCAGACATGCCGGAACCACCTGCTGAACACGCCACAGCCACCTGCTCGACTCGCCGGATCCACCGTCCGGACAGGCCAATATCAACTGCTGGCTATGCCAGAACCACCTGAGGAACAGTCCGGAATCACCTGCCAGCCATGGCGGAACGACCTCTCAGACGTACAAGAACCACGTGCCGGACAAGCTGGAAACACTTAGTGGACAGACTGGAACCACCTGCCGGCCACGCCTGAACCACCTGCCGAGCTCGATGGAACCACCTGCCGGACACGCCAAAATCACCTGCGGGCTACACCAGAACCACTTGGAGAACTCTCCGGGATGACCTGCCGGGCATGCTGGAACCACCTCTCAGACGTACCAGAAGCACGTGGCGGACACCCCAGCACCACGTGCCAGAGAGACCGCAACCACCTGCCAGACACGCCGGAACCACCGGCTCGACACGCAGGGACCACCGCCGGACATGCAAAATCACCTGCCGCCTACGCCAGAACCGCTTGGCGAACACTCCGGAATAACCTGCCGGGCATGCCGGAACCACCTCTCAGAGGTGCCAGAACCACATGCCGGAGAGACTGGAAGCAACTGCCGAACTCGCCGGAAACACCTGCTGGACATGCTGGAACCACCTGTCTGACAGTCCAAAATCATATGCCGGCTATGCCAAAACCACTTGGTGGACACTCCAGAATCACCTGGAGGGCATGCCGGAACCACGTCATGGACAGACTGCAAACACCTGCCGGACACGCCGGAACCACCTGCTCGACTCGCCAGAACCACCTGCCGGACACGCCAAAATCACCTGCCGTCTACGCCAGAACCACTCGGCAGACACTCCGGAACCACCACCAGGACAGACCGGAATCACCTGCCGTACACACCGGGACCACCTGCTTGACTCACGAGAACCACCTGCCGGACACGCCAAAATCACCAGCCGGCTACTCCACAACCACTTGTCGGACACTCCAGAATCACCTGCCGGGCATGTTGGAACCACCTCTCAGAGGTGCCACAACAACATGCTGGAGACTGCGGAAGCACCTGCTGAGAAGGCCGGAAGTTCCTGATCTACTCCACAGAACCACCTGCTGGACACGCCAAAATCACCTGCCGGCTACGCCACAACCAGTTGGTGAACACTTCGGAATTAACTGCCGGGTTTGCTGGAAGCACCTGCCGGTCACGCCAATATCACCTGCCAGCTACGCCAGAACCGCTTGGCGGACACTCCGGAAACACCTGTCGGGCCTGCCAGAACCACATCTCAGACGTGCCAGAACCATGTGCCCGAGATGCCGGAACCACACCCCGAACAGACTGAAACCACCTGCCAGACCCGCCTGAACCACCTGCCGAGCACACTGGAACCACCTGCTCGACTCGCCGGAACCACCTACCTGACACGCAAAAGCCACCGGCCGGGTATGCCAGAACCACTTGGTGGTCACTCCGGAATCATCTGCCAGACATGCCAGAAGCAGCTCTCAGACACACCAGAACAACCTGCCTGAGACGCCAGAAGCACCTGCTGAGCATGCCTGAGCCACCTGCTCGACTCGCAAGAAACACCTGCCAGACACGCCAAAATCACCTGCCTGCTACACCAGAAGCACTTGGCAGACAAGCCAGAATCACGTGAAGGGCATGCCGTCACAATCTCTCAGACGTGCCAGAACCTCGTGCCGGACACCCCAGAACACCCTGCCGGACAGACCGGAACCACCTGCCGGACACGCCGGAACCACCGGCGCGACTCGCCGGAACCACCCCCGGACATGCAAAATCACCTGCCGACTACGCCAGAAACACTTGGCGAACACACTGGAATCACCTGCCGGGCATGTCAGAAGAATCTCTCAGACATGTCAGAACCACGTGCCAAGGACACCGGAAGCACCTGCCGAGCACGCCAGAATCACCTGCTCGACTCGCCAGAACCACCTGCCGCACACGCCAAAATCACCTGCCAGGTATGCCAGAACCACTTTGTGGACACTCCGAAATCATCTGCCGGACATGCCAGAACCAGCTCTCAGACACACCAGAACCACATGCCGGACACGCCGGAAGCACCTGCTGAGCATGCCTGAGCCACCTGCTCGACTCACAAGAAACACCTGCCGGACACGCCAAAATCACCTGCCGAGTACGCCAGAACCACTTGGCGGACACTCCGGAATCACAGGTCGGGCATGCCGGAACCACCTCTCAGACTTGCCAGAACCATGTTCCGGACACGCCGGTACCACCTGCCGAGTATGCCGGAACCACCTGATCCACTCCCGAGGACCACCTGCTGGACACGCCAAAATCACCTGCTGGCTACGCCAGAACCACTCGGCAGACACTCCGGAATAACCTGCCGGGCATGCCGGAACCACCTCTTAGACATGCCAGAAGGACGTGTCGGACACGCCGGAAACACCTACCGGACAGACCTGAACCACCAGCCAGACATCCCGGAACCACCTGCCGAGCACGCAGGCGCCGCCTGCTCGATAGGCCGGAACCACCTGCCAGACAGGCCAAAATCAACTGCTGGCTATGCCAGAAGCACCTGGGGGACAGTCCGGAATCACCTGCCAGCCATGGCGGAACCACCTCTCAGACGTACAAGAACCACGTGCCGGACAAGCTGGAAACACTTACTGGACAGACTGGAACCACCTGCCGAGCTCGCCAGAACCACCTGCTCGACTGGCAGGACAATCGTGCCGGACACGCCAAAAGGAACTGCCGGCTACACCAGAACCACTTAACCGACACTCCAGAATCACCTGCCTGGCATGCCAGAACCACCTCTCAGACGTACCAGAACCACCTGCCGGAGAAGCTGGAAACACGTCCTGGACAGACTGGAACCACGTGACGGCCATGCCTGAACCACCTGCCGAGCACGGCGGAACCACCTGCCGGACACACCAAAATCACCTGCGGGCTACGCCAGAACCTGTTGGACGACTCTCCGAAATGACCTGCCGGGCATGTTGGAACCACCTGTCAGACTTGCCAGAAGCACGTGGCGGACAGTCCGGAATCACCTGTTGGGCATACGCAACCACCTCTGAGACGTACCAGAACCACGTGCCGTGCACGCCGGAACCACCTACCGGACAGACCGGAATCAACTTTTGGGCATGCCGGAACCACCAGTCAGATGTGCCAGAACTCGTGCCGGGGATGCTGGAAGCACCAGCCGAGCACGTCGCAACCACCTGCTCAACTCGCCTGAACCACCTGCCAGACACGCCAAAATCAACTGCCCGCTACACCAGCACCACTTCAGGGACAAGCGGAATCACGTGAGGGGCATGCCGGCACAGCCTCTCAGACTGAACCTCGTGCCGGACACCACAGAACCACCTGCCGGACAGACCGGAACCACCTGCCGGACACGCCGGAACCACCTGCTCGACCCGCCGGAACGACCGCTGGACATGCAAAATCACCTGCCGGCTACGCCGGAAACACTTGGCGAACACTCCGGAGTCACCTGCCGGGCATGCCGGAACCACCTCTCAGATATGCCAGAACCACGTGCCAAGACCCCGGAAGCACCTGCCGAGCACGCCGGAGCCACCTGTTCGACTCGTTGGAACCACCTGCCGGACAGGCCAATATCAACTGCTGGCTATGCCAGAACCACCTGGGGGACGGTCCGGAATCACCTGCCAGCCATGGCGGAACCACCTCTCTGACGTTCCAGACGCACCTGCCGGAGAAGCTGGAAACACGTCCTGGACAGCCTGGAACCACCTGCCGGCCAAGCCTGAACCACCTGCCAAGCACAACGGAACAACCTGCCAGACACGCCAAAATCAACTGCGTGTTATTCCAGAACCACTTGGAGGACTCTTTGGGATGGCCTGCTGGGCATGCCGGAACCACCTCTCAGACGTGCCAGAACCAGGTGGTGGACAGTCCGGAATCACCTGTTGGGCATGCGCAACCACCTCTGAGACGTACCAGAACCACATGCCGTGCAGGCTGGCACCACCTACCGGACAGACCGGAATCACCTTTCGGGCATGCCGGAACCACCTGTCAGATGTGCCAAAAACACGTGCCGGAGACGCCGGAAGCACCTGCCAAGCACGTTGGAACCACCTGCTCAACTCGCCTGAACCACCTGCCGATCACGCAAAAATCACCTGCCGGCTACGCCACAACCAGTTGGTGAACACTTTGCAATCACCTGCCAGGCTTGCTGGAACCACCTGCCAGTCATGCCAAGATCACCTGCCAACTACGCCAGAACCGCTTGGCGGACACTGCGGAAACACCTGTCGGGCCGGCTGGAACCACATCTCAGACGTGCCAGAAACGTGTTCATGAGATGCTGGAACCACACCCCGAACAGACGGATACCACCTGCCAGAACCACCTGAACCACCTGCTGAGCACGCCGGAAACACCTGCTCTACTCACCGGTACCACCTCCCTGACACGCCAAAATCACCTGCTGGGTATGCCAGAAACACTTGGCGGACACTCCGGAATCATCTGCCGGACATGCCGGAACCAGCTCTCAGACACACCAGAACCAAGTGCCGGAGACACCGGAAGCACCTGCCGAGCATGCCGGAGCCACCTGCTCGACTCGCCAGAAACACCTGCTGGACACGCCAAAATCACCTGCCGGGTATGCCAGAACCACCTGGCGGACACTACGGAATCACCTGCCGCGCATGCCGGAACCACATCTCAGACGTGCCGGAAGCACGTGCCAGACACGCCGGAAACACCTACCGGACAGACCGGAACCACCTGCCAAGAACGCCGGAGCCACCTGTTCGACTCGCTGGAACCACCTGCCAGACAGGCCAATATCAACTGCTGGCTATGCCAGAACCACCTGGGGGACAGTCCGGGATCACCTGCCAGCCATGGCAGAACCACCTCTCAGACGCACCAGAACCACCTGCCGGAGAAGCTGGAAACACGTCCTGGACAGACTGGAACCACGTGACGGCCATGCCTGAACCACCTGCCGAGCACGGCGGAACCACCTGCCGGACACGCCAAAATCACCTGCGGGCTACGCCAGAACCACTTGGACGACTCTCCGAAATGACCTGCCGGGCATGTTGGAACCACCTCTCAGACGTGCCAGAAGCACGTGGCGGACAGTCCGGAATCACCTGTTGGGCATACGCAACCACCTCTGAGACGTACCAGAACCACGTGCCGTGCACGCTGGAACCACCTACCGGACAGACCGGAATCAACTTTTGGGCATGCCGGAACCACCAGTCAGATGTGCCAGAAACACGTGCCGGAGACGCCGGAAGCACCTGCCGAGCACGTCGCAACCACCTGCTCAACTCGCCTGAACCACCTGCCGGACACGCCAAAATCACCTGCCCGCTACACCAGCACCACTACGGCTACAAGCCGGAATCACGTGAGGGGCATGCCGGCACAGCCTCTCAGACTGAACCTCGTGCCTGACAGCACAGAACCACCTGCCGGACAGACCGGAATGACCTGTCGGACACGCCGGAACCACCGGCTCGAAGCGCCGGAACGACCGCTAGACATGCAAAATCACCTGCCGGCTACGCCGGAAACACTTGGCGAACACTCCAGAATCACCTGCCGGGCATGCAGGAACCACCTCTCAGACATGCCAGAACCACGTGCCAATGACCCCGGAAGCACCTGCCGAGCACGCCGGAACCACCTGCTCGACTCGCCAGAACCACGTGCCGGACACGCAAAAATCACCTGCCGGCTACGCCACAACCAGTTGGGGAACACTTCGGAATCACCTGCCGGGCTTGCTGGAACCACCTGCCGGTCATGCCAAAATCACCTGCCAACTACGCCAGAACCACTTGGCGGACACTGTGGAAACACCTGTCGGGCCGGCCAGAACCACATCTCAGACGTGCCAGAACCATGTGCATGAGATCCTGGAACCACACCCCGAACAGAGGGAAAACACCTGCCAGACCCGTCTGAACAACCTGCCGAGCACGCCGGAGCCACCTCCTCGACTCGCCGGAACCACCTAACTGACATGCCCAAATCACCAGCCGGGTATGCCAGAACCACTTGGTGGACACTCCGGAATCATCTGCCGGACATGCCGGAACCAGCTCTCAGACACACCAGAACCACGTGCCGGAGACGCCGGAAGCACCTGCCGAGCATGCCGGAGCCACCTGCTCGACTCGCCAGAAACACCTGCCGGACAAGCCAAAATCACCTGCGGGCTACGCCAGAACCACTTGGACGACTCTCCGAAATGACCTGCCGGGCATGTTGGAACCAACTCTCAGACGTGCCAGAAGCACGTGGCGGACAGTCCGGAATCACCTGTTGGGCATACGCAACCACCTCTGAGACGTACCAGAACCATGTGCCGTGCACGCCGGAACCACCTACCGGACAGACCGGAATCAACTTTTGGGCATGCCGGAACCACCAGTCAGATGTGCCAGAAACACGTGCTGGAGACGCCGGAAGCACCTGCCGAGCACGTCGCAACCACCTGCTCAACTCGCCTGAACCACCTGCCGGACACGCCAAAATCACCTGCCTGCTACACCAGCACCACTTCGGGGACAAGCCGGAATCACGTGAGGGGCATGCCGGCACAGCCTCTCAGACTGAACCTCGTGCCGGACACCACAGAACCACCTGCCAGACAGACCGGAACCACCTGCCGGACACGCCGGAACCACCGGCTCGACCCGCCGGAACGACCACTGGACATGCAAAATCACCTGCCGGCTATGCCGGAAACACTTGGTGAACACTCCAGAATCACCTGCCGGGCATGCCGGAACCACCTCTCAGATATGCCAGAACCACATGCCAATGACCCCGGAAGCAGCTGCCGAGCACGCCGGAACCACCTGCTCTACTCGCCAGAACCACCTGCCGGACACGCAAAAATCACCTGCCGGCTACGCCACAACCAGTTGGGTAACACTTCGGAATCACCTGCCAGGCTTGCTGGAACCACCTGCCGGTCATGCCAAAATCACCTGCCAACTACGCCAGTACCACTTGGCGGACACTGTGGAAACACCTGTCGGGCCGGCCGGAAGCACATCTCAGACGTGCCAGAACCATGTGCATGAGATGCTGGAACCACACCCCGAACAGACGGAAAACACCTGCCAGACCCGTCTGAACAACCTGCCGAGCACGCCGGAACCACCTACTCGACTCGCCAGAACCACCTGCCGGACACGCCAAAATCACCTGCCGGCTACACCACAACCACTCGGCAGAGACTCTGGAACCACTTCCAGGACAGACCGGAACCACCTGCCTGACATGCCGGAACCACCTGCCGAGCACGCCAGAGCCACCTGCTCCCCTTGCCGGAACCACCTGCCAGACAGGCCAAAATCAACAGCTGGCTATGCGAGAACCATCTGGCGGACAGTCCGGAATCACCTGCCGGGAATGCAGGAACCACCTCTCAGATGTAACGGGACCACGAGCCGGACACGCTGGAACCACGTCCTGGACAGACTGGAACCACCTGCCGAGCACTCCGGAACCACCTGCTCGAATCGCACGACCCACGTGCTGGACACGCCAAAATGAACTTTCGGCTACACCAGAACCACTTACCCGACATTCCAGAATCACCTGTCTGGCATGCCAGAACCACCTCTCACACGTTCCAGAAGCACGTGCCGGACTTGCCGGAACAACCTATCGGACAGAACCGAACCACCTGCCAGACACCCCGGAACCACCTGCTGAACACGCCACAGCCACCTGCTCGACTCACCGGATCCACCAGCCGGACAGGCCAATATCAACTGCTGGCTATGCCAGAACCACCTGGGGGACAGTCCGGAATCACCTGCCAGCCATGGCGGAACCACCTCTCAGAGTACAAGAACCATGTGCCGGACAAGCTGGAAACACTTACTGGACAGACTGGAACCACCTGCCGGCCACGCCTGAACCACCTGCCGATCACGATGGAACCACCTGCCGGACACGCCAAAATCACCTGCGGGCTACACCAGAACCACTTGGAGAACTCTCCGGGATGACCTGCCGGGCATGCTGGAACCACCTCTCAGACGTACCAGAAGCACGTGGCGGACACCCCAGCACCACCTGCTGGACAGACCGCAACTACCTGCCGGACACGCCGGAACCACCGGCTCGACCCGCCGGAACCACAGACGGACAAGCAAAATCACCTGCCGGCTACGCCAGAACCACTTGGCGAACACTCCGGAATCACCTGCCGTGCATTCCGGAACCACCTCTCAGACATGCCAGAACCACGTGCCAAGGACACCGGAAGCACCTGCCGAGCACGCCGGAACCACCTGCTCGACTCGCCAGAACCACCTGCCGGACACGCCAAAATCACCTGCCGGCTATGCCACAACCACTCGGCAGACACTCGGGTGTCAGCTGTCGGGCATGCTTGAACCACATCTCAGAGGTGCCAGAACCACATGCCGGAGAGACTGGAAGCAACTCCCGAACTCGCCGGAAACACCTGCTGGACATGCCGGAACCACCTGCCTGAGAGTCCAAAATCATATGCCGGCTATGCCAAAACCACTTGGTGGACCCTCCAGAATCACCTGGAGGGCATGCCGGAATCACGTCATGGACAGACTGCAACCACCTGCCGGACACGCCGGAACCACCTGCTCGACTCGCTGGAACCACCTGCCGGACACGCCAAAACCACCAGCTGGCTACTCCACAACCACTTGTCGGACACTCCAGAATCACCTGCCGGGCATGTTGGATCCACCTCTCAGAGGTGCCACAACAACATGCTGGGGACTGCGGAAGCACCTGCTGAGAAGGCCGGAAGTTCCTGATCCACTCCACAGAACCACCTGCTGGACACGCCAAAATCACCTGCCGGCTACGCCACAACCAGTTGGTGAACACTTCGGAATCAACTGCCGGGCTTGCTGGAAGCACCTGCCGGTCACGCCAATATCACCTGCCAGCTCCGCCAGAACCGCTTGGCGGACACTCCGGAAACACCTGTCGGGCCTGCCAGAACCACATCTCAGACGTGCCAGAACCATGTGCCCGAGATGCCGGAACCACACCCCGAACAGACTGAAACCACCTGCCAGACCCGCCTGAACCACCTGCCGAGCACACTGGAACCACCTGCTCGACTCGCAGGAACCACCTACCTGACACGCAAAAACCACCAGCCGGGTATGCCAGAACCACTTGGTGGTCACTCCGGAATCATCTGCCAGACATGCCAGAAGCAGCTCTCAGACACACCACAACAACCTGCCGGAGACGCCAGAAGCACCTGCTGAGCATGCCTGAGCCACCTGCTCGACTCGCAAGAAACACCTGACAGACACGCCAAAATCACCTGCTGGCTACGCAAGAACCACTCGGCAGACACTCCTGAATAACCTGCCGGGCATGCCGGAACCACCTCTTAGACATGCCAGAAGGACGTGTCGGACACGCCGGAAACACCTACCGGACAGACCTGAACCACCTGCCAGACATCCCGGAACCACTTGCGGATCACGCCGGAGCCGCCTTCTCAATAGGCCGGAACCACCTGCCAGACAGGCCAAAGTCCACAGCTGGCTATGCTAGAACCACCTGGCGGACAGTCCAAAATCACCTGCCTGGCATGCAGGAACCACCTCTCAGACGTAACAGAACCACGTTCCGGACACGCTGGAACCACATCCTGGACAGACTGGAACCACCTGCCGAGCTCGCCGGAACCACCTGCTCGACTGGCAGGACAATCGTGCCGGACACGCCAAAAGGAACTGCCGGCTACACCAGAACCACTTAACCGACACTCCAGAATCACCTGCCTGGCATGCCAGAACCACCTCTCAGACGTGCCAGAAGCACGTGCCAGCCATGCCGGAACGACCTACGGGACAGACCGGAACCACCTGCCTGACATGCCGGAACCACGTGCCGAGTACGCCAGAGCCACCTGCTCCCCTTGCCGGAACCTCCGGCCAGACAAGCCAAAATCAACAGCTGGCTGTGCGAGAACCACCTGGGGGACAGTCCGGAATCACCTGCCAGCCATGGCGGAACCACCTCTCAGACGTGCCAGAACCACGTGCCGGACAATGTGGAAACACGTACTGGACAGACTGGAACCACCTGCCGGCAACGCCTGAGCCACCTGTCGAGCACGACGGAACCACCTGCCGGACACGCCAAAATCTCCTGCGGGCTACTCCAGAACCACTTGGAGGACTCTCCGGGATGACCTGCCGGGCATGCTGGAACCACCTCTCAGACGTGCCAGAACCATGTGGCAGACAGTCCGGAATCACCTGTTGGGCATGTGGAACCACCTCTGAGACGCACAAGAACCACCTGCCGGACACGCCAAAATCACCTGCCGGCTACGCCAGAACCACTTGGCAGACACTCCGGAATCAGCTGCCGGGCATGCCAGCACAACCTCTCAGAAGTGCCAGAAGCACATGCCGGACAGGCCGGAACCATCTCCCGGAAAGACTGGAACCACAGGAAACACTCGCCGGAACCACCTTCTTGACTCACCGGTCCAACCTGCAGGACACACCAAAATCACCTGCCCGCTACACCAGAACCACTTGGGGCACAAGCCGGAATCACGTGAAGGGCATGCCGGCACAACCTCACAGACGTTCCAGAACCTCCTGCCGGACACCTCAGAACCACCTGACAGACAGACTCCAACCACCTGCCGGACAGGCGGGAACCACCGGCTCGACCCGCCGGAACCACTGCCAGACATGCAAAATCACCTGCCGGCTACACCAGAACCACTTGGCAAACACTCCAGAATCACCTGCCGGGCATGCCGGAACCACCTCTCAGACATGCCAGAACCACGTGCCATTGACACCAGAAGCACCTGCCGAGCATGCCGGGACCACCTGCTTGACTCGCCAGAACCACCTGCCGGACACGCCAAAATCACCAGCCGGCTACTCCACAACCACTTGTCGGACACTCCAGAATCACCTGCCGGGCATGTTGGAACCACCTCTCAGAGGTGCCACAACAACATGCTGGAGACTGCGGAAGCACCTGCTGAGAATGCCGGAAGTTCCTGATCCACTCCACAGAACCACCTGCTGGACACTCCAAAATCACCTGCCGGCTATGCCACAACCAGTTGGTGAACACTTCGGAATCAACTGCCGGGCTTGCTGGAAGCACCTGCCGGTCACGCCAATATCACCTGCCAGCTACGCCAGAACCGCTTGGCGGACACTCCGGAAACACCTGTCGGGCCTGCCAGAACCACATCTCAGAAGTGCCAGAACCATGTGCCAGAGATGCTGAAACCACACCCCGAACAGACGGAAACCACCTGCCAGACCTGCCTGAACCACCTGCCGAGCACGCCGGAGCCACCTGTTCGAGTCACCGGATTCACCTGCCAGACAGGCCAAAATCCACAGCTGGCTATGCTAGAACCACCTGGCGGACAGTCCAAAATCACCTGCCTGGCATGCAGGAACCACCTCTCAGACGTAACAGAACCACGTTCCGGACACGCTGGAACCACATCCTGGACAGACTGGAACCACCTGCCGAGCTCGCCGGAACCACCTGCTCGACTAGCAGGACAATCGTGCCGGACACGCCAAAAGGAACTGCCGGCTACACCAGAACCACGTAACCGACACTCCAGAATCACCTGCCTGGCATGCCAGAACCACCTCTCACACGTTCGGGAAGCACGTGCCGGACATACGGGAACAACCTATCGGACAGAACCGAACCACCTGCCAGACACGCCGGAACCACCTGCTGAACACGCCACAGCCACCTGCTCGACTCACCGGATCCACCGGCCGGACAGGCCAATATCAACTGCTGGCTATGCCAGAACCACCTGGGGCACAGTCCGGAATCACATGCCAGCCATGGCGGAACCACCTCTCAGACGTATCAGAACCACGTGCCGGACAATCTGGAAACACGTACTGGACAGACTGGAACCACCTGCCGGCCACGCCTGAACCACCTGCCGAAAACGACGGAACCACCTGCCGGACACGCCAAAATCACCTGCGGGCTACTCCACAACCACTTGGAGGACTCTCCGGGATGACCTGCCGGGCATGCTGGAACCACCTCTCAGACGTGCCAGAACCATATGGCAGACAGTCCGGAATCACCTGTTGGGCATGTGGAACAACCTCTGAGACGTACCAGAACCACCTGCCGGACACGCCATAATCACCTGCCGGCTACACCAGAACCACTTGGCGGACACTCTGGTATCACCTGCCGGGCATGTCAGCACAACCTCTCAGAAGTGCCAGAAGCACGTGCCGGAGAGGCCGAAACCATCTCCGGGACAGACTGGAACCACAGGAAACACTCGCCGGAACCACCTGCTTCACTCACCAGTCCCACCTGCAGGACACACCAAAATCACCTGCCCGCTACACCAGAACCACTTAGGGGACAAGCCGGAATCACGTGAAGGGCATGCCGGCACAACCTCACAGACGTGCCAGAACCTCCTGCCGGACACCTCAGAACCACCTGCCAGACAGACTGCAACCACCTGCCGGACACGTGGGAACCACCGGCTCGACCCGCCGGAACCACTGCCAGACATGCAAAATCACCTGCCGGCTACACCAGAACCACTTGGCAAACACTCCGGAATCACATTCCGGGCATGCCGGAACCACCTGCTCGACTCGCCAGAACCACCTGCCAGTCATGCAAAATCACCTGCCGGCTTCGCCACAACCAGTTGGTGAACACTTCCCCATCACCTGCCGGGCTTGCTGGAACCACCTGCCGGTCATGTCAGAATCACCTGCCAACTATGCAGAACCACTTGTCGACACTCCGGAAACACCTGTCGGGCCGACCAGAACTACATCTCAGACGTGCCAGAACCTTGTGCGTGTGATGCCGGAACCACACCCCGAACAGACGGAGACCACCTGCCAGACCCGCCTGAACCACCTGCCGAGCACGCCGGAGCCACCTGTTCGACTAACCGGAAGCACCTGTCAGACAGGCCAAAATCAACAGCTGGCTATGCAAGAACCATCTGGCGGACAGTCCGGAATCACCTGCCGGGCATGCAGGAACCACCTCTCAGATGTAACGGAACCACGAGCCGGACACGCTGGAACCACGTCCTGGACAGACTGGAACCAGCTGCCGAGCACTCCGGAACCAGCTGCTCGACTCGCACGACCCACGTGCTGGACACGCCAAAATGAACTTTCGGCTACACCAGTACCACTCACCCGACAGTCCAGAATCACCTGCCTGGCATGCCAGAACCACCTCTCACATGTTCCAGAAGCACGTGCCGGACTTGCCGGGACGACCTATCGGACAGAACGGAACCACCTGCCAGACACCCCGGAACCACCTGCTGAACACGCCACAGCCACCTGCTCGACTCGCGGGATCCACCGTCCGGACAGGCCAATATCAACTGCTGGCTATGCCAGAACCACCTGGGGCACAGTCCGGAATCACCTGCCAGCCATGGCGGAACCACCTCTCACACGTACAAGAACCACGTGCCGGACAAGCTGGAAACACTTACTGGACAGACTGGAACCACCTGCCGGCCACGCCTGAACCACCTGCTGAGCACGATGGAACCACCTGCCGGACACGCCAAAATCACCTGCGGGCTACACCAGAACCACTTGGAGAACTCTCCGGGATGACCTGCCGGGCATGCTGGAACCACCTCTCAGACGTACCAGAAGCACGTGGCGGACACCCCAGCACCACCTGTCGGACAGACCGCAACCACCTGCCGGACAGGCCGGAACCACCGGCTCGACCCGCGGGAACCAACGCCGGACATGCAAAATCACCTGCTGGCTACGCCAGAACCACTTGGCGAACACTCCGGAATCATATGCCGGGCATGCCGGAACAACCTCTCAGAGGTGCCAGAACCACATGCCGGAGAGTCTGGAAGCAACTGCCGAACTCGCCGGAAACACCTGCTGGACATGCCGGAACCACCTGCCTGACAGTCCAAAATCATATGCCGGCTATGCCAAAACCACTTGGTGGACACTCCTGAATCATCTGGAGGGCATGCCGAAACCACGTCATGGACAGACTGCAAACACATGCCGGACATGGCAGAACCACCTTCTCGACTCGCCAGAACCACCTGCTGGACACGCCAAAATCACCTGCCGGCTACGACACAACCAGTTGGTGAACACTTCGGAATCACCTGCCGCTCTTGCCGGATTCACCTGCCGGTCACGCCAAAACAACCTGCCGGCTACTCCAGAACCACTCGGCAGAGACTCCGGAACCACCTCCAGGACCGACTGGAATCACCTGCCGGACACGCCGGTACCACCTGCTTGACTCGCCAGAACCACCTGGCGGACACGCCAAAATCACCAGCCGGGTACTCCACAACCACTTGTCGGACACTCCAGAGACACCTGCCGGGCATGTTGGAGCCACCTCTCAGAGGTGCCACAACAACATGCTGGAGACTGCGGAAGCACCTGCTGAGAAGGCCGGAAGTTCCTGATCCACTCCACAGAACCACCTGCTGGACACGCCAAAATCACCTGCCGGCTACGCCACAACCAGTTGGTGAACACTTCGGAATCAACTGCCGGGCTTGCTGGAAGCACCTGCCGGTCACGCCAATATCAACGGCCAGCTACGCCAGAACCGCTTGGCGGACACTCCGGAAACACCTGTCGGGCCTGCCAGAACCACATCTCAGACGTGCCAGAACCATGTGCCCGAGATGCCGGAACCACACCCCGAACAGACTGAAACCACCTGCCAGACCCGCCTGAACCACCTGCCGAGCACACTGGAACCACCTGCTCGACTCGCCGGAACCACCTAACTGACACGCAAAAGCCACCGGCCGGGTATGCCAGAACCACTTGGTGGTCACTCCGGAATCATCTGCCAGACATGCCAGAAGCAGCTCTCAGACACACCACAACAACCTGCCGGAGACGCCAGAAGCACCTGCTGAGCATGCCTGAGCCACCTGCTCGACTCGCAAGAAACACCTGCCAGACACGCCAAAATCACCTGCCTGCTACACCAGAAGCCCTTGGCACACAATCCGGAATCACGTGAAGGGCATGCCGTCACAATCTCTCAGACGTGCCAGAACCTCGTGCCGGACACCCCAGAACACCCTGCCGGACAGACCGGAACCACCAGCCGGACACGCCGGAACCACCGGCGCGACTCGCCGGAACCACCCCTGGACATGCAAAATCACATGCCGGCTACGCCAGAAACACTTGGCGAACACACCGGAATCACCTGCCGGGCATGTCGGAAGCACCTCTCAGACATGTCAGAACCACGTGCCAAGGACACCGGAAGCACCTGCCGAGCACGCCGGAACCACCTGCTCGACTTGCCAGAACCACCTGCCGCACACGTCAAAATCACCTGCCAGGTATGCCAGAACCACTTTGTGGACACTCCGAAATCATCTGCCAGACATGCCAGAACCAGCTCTCAGACACACCAGAACCACATGCCGGACACGCCGGAAGCACCTGCTGAGCATGCCTGAGCCACCTGCTCGACTCGCAAGAAACACCTGCCGGCCTCGCCAAAATCACCTGCCGAGTACGCCAGAACCACTTGGCGGATACTCCGGAATCACAGGTCGGGCATGCCGGAACCACCTCTCAGACTTGCCAGAACCATGTTCCGGACACGCCGGTACCACCTGCCGAGTATGCCGGAACCACCTGATCCACTCCCGAGGACCACCTGCTGGACACGCCAAAATCACCTGCTGGCTACGCCAGAACCACTCGGCAGACACTCCGGAATAACCTGCCGAGCATGCCGGAACCACCTCTTAGACATGCAAGAAGGACGTGTCGGACACGCCGGAAACACCTACCGGACAGACCGAAACCACCTGCCAGACATCCCGGAACCACCTGCCGAGCACGCCGGAGCCGCCTGCTCGATAGGCCGGAACCACCTGCCAGACAGGCCAAAATCAACAGCTGGCTATGCTAGAACCACCTGGCGGACAGTCCAAAATCACCTGCCTGGCATGCAGGAACCACCTCTCAGACGTAACAGAACCACGTTCCGGACACGCTGGAACCAAATCCTGGACAGACTGGAACCACCTGCCGAGCTCGCCGGAACCACCTGCTCGACTGGCAGGACAATCGTGCCGGACACGCCAAAAGGAACTGCCGGCTACACCAGAACCACTTAACCGACACTCCAGAATCACCTGCCTGGCATGCCAGAACCACCTCTCAGACGTTCCAGAAGCACGTGCCGGACATGCCGGAACGACCTACGGGACAGACCGGAACCACCAGCCTGACATGCCGGAACCACCTGCCGAGCACGCCAGAGCCACCTGCTCCCCTTGCCGGAACCACCTGCCAGACAGGCCAAAATCAACAGCTGGCTGTGTGAGAACCACCTGGGGGACAGTCCGGAATCACCTGCCAGCCATGGCGGAACCACCTCTCAGACGTACCAGAACCACGTGCCGGACAAGCTGGAAACAGGTACTGGACAGACTGGAACCACCTTCCGGCCACGCCTGAACCACCTGCCGAGCACGATGGAACCACCTGCCGGACACGCCAAAATCACCTGCGGGCTACACCAGAACCGCTTGGAGAACTCTCCGGGATGACCTGCCGGGCATGCTGGAACCACCTCTCAGACGTACCAGAAGCACGTGGCGGACATCCCAGCACCACCTGCCGGACAGACCGCAACCACCTGCCGGACAGGCCGGAACCACCGGCTCGACCCACAGGAACCACCGCCGGACATGCAAAATCACCTGCCGGCTACGCCAGAACCACTTGGCGAACACTCCGGAATCACCTGCCGGGCATGCCGGAACCACCTCTCAGACATGACAGAACCACGTGACAATGACCCCGGAAGCACCTGCCGAGCACGCCGGAACCACCTGCTCGACTCTCCAGAACCACCTGCCGGACATGCCAAAATCACCTGCTGGCTACGCTACAATCACTCGGCAGACACTCCGGTATCAGCTGCTGGGCATGCCGGAACCATCTCTCAGAGGTGCCAGAACCACATGCCGGAGAGACTGGAAGCAACTGCCGAACTCGCCGCAAACACCTGCTGGACATGCCGGAACCATCTGCCTGACAGTCCAAAATCATATGCCGGCTATGCCAAAACCACTTGGTGGACACTCCAGAATCACCTGGAGGGCATGCCGGAATCACGTCATGGACAGACTGCAAACACCTGCCGGACACACCGGAGCCACCTGCTCGACTCGCCAGAACCACCTGCCGGACACGCCAAAATCACCAGCCGGCTACTCCACAACCACTTGTCGGACACTCCAGAATCACCTGCCGGGCATGTTGGAACCACCTCTCAGAGGTGCCACAACAACATGCTGGAGACTGCGGAAGCACCTGCTGAGAAGGCCGGAAGTTCCTGATCTACTCCACAGAACCACCTGCTGGACACGCCAAAATCACCTGCCGGCTACGCCACAACCAGTTGGTGAACACTTCGGAATCAACTGCCGGGTTTGCTGGAACCACCTGCCGGTCATGTCAAAATCACCTGCCAACTACGCCAGAACCAATTGTCGACACTTCGGAAACACCTGTCGGGCCGGCCAGAACTACATCTCAGACGTGCCAGAACCTTGTGCGTGTGATGCCGGAACCACACCCCGAATAGACGGAGACCACCTGCCAGACCCGCCTCAACCACCTGCCGAGCACGCCGGAGCCACCTGTTCGACTCACCGGGAGCACCTGCCAGACAGGCCAAAATCAACAGCTGGCTATGCGAGAACCATCTGGCGGACAGTCCGGAATCACCTGCCGGGCATGCAGGAACCACCTCTCAGATGTAACGGAACCATGAGCCGGACACGCTGGAACCACGTCCTGGACAGACTGGAACCACCTGCCGAGCACTCCCTAACCACCTGCTCGAATCGCACGACCCACGTGCTGGACACGCCAAAATGAACTTTCGGCTACACCAGAACCACTTACCCGACACTCCAGAATCACCTGCCTGGCATGCCAGAACCTCCTCTCACACGTTCCAGAAGCACGTGCCAGACATGCCGGAACGACCTATCGGACAGAACGGAACCACCTGCCAGATAAGCCAGAATCACCTGCTGAACACGCCACAGCCACCTGCTCGACTCGCTGGATCCACCGTCCGGACAGGCCAATATCAACTGCTGGCTATGCCAGAACCACCTGGGGGACAGTCCGGAATCACCTGCCAGCCATGGCGGAACCCCCTCTCAGACGTACAAGAACCACGCCGGACCAGCTGGAAACAATTACTGGACAGACTGGAACCACCTGCCGGCCACGCCTGAACCACCTGCCGAGCACGCCGGAACCACCTGCTCGACTCGCCAGAACCGCCTGCCAGACATGCCAAAATCACCTGCCGGCTACGCCACAACCACTCGGCAGACACTCCGGTATCAGCTGCCGGGCATGCCGGAACCACCTCTCAGAGGTGCCAGAAGCACATGCCGGAGAGACTGGAAGCAACTGCCGAACTCGCCGGAAACACCTGCTGGACATGCCGGAACCACCTGCCTGACTGTCCAAAATCATATGCCGGCTATGCCAAAACCACTTGGTGGACACTCCAGAATCACCTGGAGGGCATGCCGGAACCACGTCATGGACAGACTGCAAACACCTGCCGGACACGCCGGAACCACCTGCTCGACTCGCCAGAACCACCTGCCGGACACGCCAAAATCACCTGCCGGCTACACCACAACCACTCTGCAGAGACTCCGGAACCACCTCCAGGACAGCCGGAATCACCAGCCGGACACGCCGGGACCACCTGCTTGACTCGCCAGAACCACCTGCCAGACACGCCAAAATCACCAGCCGGCTACTCCCCAACCACTTGTCGGACACTCCAGAATCACCTGCCGGGCATGTTGGAACCACCTCTCAGAGGTGCCACAACAACATGCTGGAGACTGCGGAAGCACCTGCTGAGAATGCCGGAAGTTCCTGATCCACTCCGCAAAACCACCTGCTGGACACGCCGAAATCACCTGCCCGCTACGCCACAACCAGTTGGTGAACACTTCGGAATCAACTGCCGGGTTTACTGGAAGCACCTGCCGGTCACGCCAATATCAACGGCCAGCTACGCCAGAACCGCTTGGCGGACACTCCGGAAACACCTGTCGGGCCTGCCAGAACCACATCTCAGACGTGCCAGAACCATGTGCCCGAGATGCCGGAACCACACCCCGAACAGACTGAAACCACCTGCCAGACCCGCCTGAACCACCTGCCGAGCACACTGGAACCACCTGCTCGACTCGCCGGAACCACCTAACTGACACGCAAAAGCCACCGGCCGGGTATGCCAGAACCACTTGGTGGTCACTCCGGAATCATCTGCCAGACATGCCAGAAGCAGCTCTCAGACACACCAGAACAACCTGCTGGAGACGCCAGAAGCACCTGCTGAGCATGCCTGAGCCACCTGCTCGACTCGCAAGAAACACCTGCCAGACACGCCAAAATCACCTGCCTGCTACACCAGAAGCACTTGGCAGACAAGCCGGAATCACGTGAAGGGCATGCCGTCACAATCTCTCAGACGTGCCAGAACCTCGTGCCGGACACCCCAGAACACCCTGCCGGAAAGACCGGAACCACCTGCCGGACACGCCGGAACCACCGGCGCGACTCGCCGGTACCACCCCTGGACATGCAAAATCACCTGCCGGCTACGCCAGAAACACTTGGCGAACACACCGGAATCACCTGCCGGGCATGTCGGAAGCACCTCTCAGACATGTCAGAACCACGTGCCAAGGACACCGGAAGCACCTGCCGAGCACGCCGGAACCACCTGCTCGACTTGCCAGAACCACCTGCCGCACACGTCAAAATCACCTGCCAGGTATGCCAGAACCACTTTGTGGACACTCCGAAATCATCTGCCGGACATGCCAGAACCAGCTCTCAGACACACCAGAACCACATGCCGGACACGCCGGAAGCACCTGCTGAGCATGCCTGAGCCACCTGCTCGACTCGCAAGAAACACCTGCCGGACTCGCCAAAATCACCTGCCGAGTACGCCAGAACCACTTGGCGGATACTCCGGAATCACAGGTCGGGCATGCCGGAACCACCTCTCAGACTTGCCAGAACCATGTTCCGGACACGCCGGTACCACCTGCCGAGTATGCCGGAACCACCTGATCCACTCCCGAGGACCACCTGCTGGACACGCCAAAATCACCTGCTGGCTACGCCAGAACCACTCGGCAGACACTCCGGAATAACCTGCCGGGCATTCCGGAACCACCTCTTAGACATGCAAGAAGGACGTGTCGGACACGCCGGAAACACCTACCGGACAGACCGGAACCACCTGCCAGACATCCCGGAACCACCTGCCGAGCACGCCGGAGCCGCCTGCTCGATAGGCCGGAACCACCTGCCAGACAGGCCAAAATCAACAGCTGGCTATGCTAGAACCACCTGGCGTACAGTCCAAAATCACCTGCCTGGCATGCAGGAACCACCTCTCAGACGTAACAGAACCACGTTCCGGACACGCTGGAACCACATCCTGGACAGACTGGAACCACCTGCCGAGCTCGCCGGAACCACCTGCTCGACTGGCAGGACAATCGTGCCGGACACGCCAAAAGGAACTGCCGGCTACACCAGAACCACTTAACCGACACTCCAGAATCACCTTCCTGGCATGCCAGAACCACCTCTCAGACGTGCCAGAAGCACGTGCCGGACATGCCGGAACGACCTACGGGACAGACCGGAACCACCAGCCTGACATGCCGGAACCACCTGCCGAGCACGCCAGAGCCACCTGCTCCCCTTGCCGGAACCACCTGCCAGACAGGCCAAAATCAACAGCTGGCTGTGCGAGAACCACCTGGGGGACAGTCCGGAATCACCTGCCAGCCATGGCGGAACCACCTCTCAGACGTACCAGAACCACGTGCCGGACAATCTGGAAACACGTACTGGACAGACTGGAACCACCTGCCGGCCACGCCTGAACAACCTGCCGAGCACGATGGAACCACCTGCCGGACACGCCAAAATCACCTGCGTGCTACTCCACAACCACTTGGAGGACTCTCCGGGATGACCTGCCGGGTATGCTGGAACCACCTCTCAGACGCGCCAGAACCATGTGGCAGAGAGTCCGGAATCACCTGTTGGGCATGTGGAACCACCTCTGAGACGTACCAGAACCACGTGCCGGACACGCCAAAATCACCTGCCGGCTACGCCAGAACCACTTGGCGGACGCTCCGGAATCACCTGCCGGGCATGCCAGCACAACCTCTCAGAAGTGCCAGAAGCACGTGCCGGACAGGCCGGAACCATCTCCCGGACAGACTGGAACCACAGGAAACACTCGCCGGAACCACCTGCTTGATTCACCGGTCCCACCTGCAGGACACACCAAAATCACCTGCCCGCTACACCAGAACAACTTGGGGCACAAGCCGGAATCACGTGAAGGGCATGCCGGCAAACCTCACAGACGTGCCAGAACCTCCTGCCGGACACCTCAGAACCACCTGCCAGACAGACTGCAACCACCTGCTGGACACGCGGGAACCACCGGCTCGACCCGCCGGAACCACTGCCACACATGCAAAATCACCTGCCGGCTACACCAGAACCACTTGGCAAACACTCCGGAATCACCTGCCGGGCATGCCGGAACCACCTCTCAGACATGCCAGAACCAAGTGCCAATGACACCAGAAGCACCTGCCGAGCATGACGGAACCACCTGCTCGACTCGCCAGAACCACCTGCCAGTCATGCAAAAATCACCTGCCGGCTTCGCCACAACCAGTTGGTGAACACTTCCCCATCACCTGCCGGGCTTGCTGGAACCACCTGCCGGTCATGTCAAAATCACCTGCCAACTACGCCAGAACCACTTGTCGACACTGCGGAAACACCTGTCGGGCCGGCCAGAACTACATCTCAGACGTGCCAGAACCTTGTGCGTGTGATGCCGGAACCACACCCCGAACAGACGGAGACCACCTGCCAGACCCGCCTGAACCACCTGCCGAGCACGCCGGAGCCACCTGTTCGACTCACCGGGAGCACCTGCCAGACAGGCCAAAATCAACAGCTGGCTATGCGAGAACCATCTGGCGGACAGTCCGGAATCACCTGCCGGGCATGCAGGAACCACCTCTCAGATGTAACGGAACCACGAGCCGGACACGCTGGAACCACGTCCTGGACAGACTGGAACCACCTGCCGAGCACTCCGGAACCACCTGCTCGAATCGCACGACCCACGTGCTGGACACGCCAAAATGAACTTTCGGCTACACCAGAACCACTTACCCGACACTCCAGAATCACCTGCCTGGCATGCCAGAACCACCTCTCACACGTTCCAGAAGCACGTGCCAGACATGCCGGAACGACCTATCGGACAGAACGGAACCACCTGCCAGACACGCCAGAATCACCTGCTGAACACGCCACAGACACCTGCTCGACTCGCTGGATCCACCGGCCGGACAGGCCAATATCAACTGCTGGCTATGCCAGAACCACCTGGGGGACAGTCCGGAATCACCTGCCAGCCATGGCGGAACCACCTCTCAGACGTACAAGAACCACGTGCCGGACAAGCTGGAAACAATTACTGGACAGACTGGAACCACCTGCCGGCCACGCCTGAACCACCTGACGAGCACGCCGGAACCACCTGCTCGACTCGCCAGAACCACCTGCCAGACACGCCAAAATCACCAGCCGGCTACTCCCCAACCACTTGTCGGACACTCCAGAATCACCTGCCGTGCATGTTGGAACCACCTCTCAGAGGTGCCACAACAACATGCTGGAGACTGCGGAAGCACCTGCTGAGAATGCCGGAAGTTCCTGATCCACTCCACAGAACCACCTGCTGGACACGCCGAAATCACCTGCCCGCTACGCCACAACCAGTTGGTGAACACTTCGGAATCAACTGCCGGGTTTGCTGGAAGCACCTGCCGGTCACGCCAATATCACCTGCCAGCTACGCCAGAACCGCTTGGCGGACACTCCGGAAACACCTGTCGGGCCTGCCAGAACCACATCTCAGACGTGCCAGAACCATGTGCCCGAGATGCCGGAACCACACCCCGAACAGACTGAAACCACCTGCCAGACCCGCCTGAACCACCTGCCGAGCACACTGGAACCACCTGCTCGACTCGCCGGAACCACCTACCTGACACGCAAAAGCCACCGGCCGGGTATGCCAGAACCACTTGGTGGTCACTCCGGAATCATCTGCCAGACGTGCCAGAAGCAGCTCTCAGACACACCACAACAACCTGCCGGAGACGCCAGAAGCACCTGCTGAGCATGCCTGAGCCACCTGCTCGACTCGCAAGAAACACCTGCCAGACACGCCAAAATCACCTGCCTGCTACACCAGAAGCACTTGGCAGACAAGCCGGAATCACGTGAAGGGCATGCTGTCACAATCTCTCAGACGTGCCAGAACCTCTTGCCGGACACCCCAGAACACCCTGCCGGACAGACCGGAACCACCTGCCGGACACGCCGGAACCACCGGCGCGACTCGCCGGAACCACCCCTGGACATGCAAAATCACCTGCCGGCTACACCAGAAACACTTGGCGAACACACCGGAATCACCTGCCGGGCATGTCGGAAGCACCTCTCAGACATGTCAGAACCACGTGCCAAGGACACCGGAAGCACCTGCCGAGCACGCCGGAACCACCTGCTCGACTTGCCAGAACCACCTGCCGCACACGTCAAAATCACCTGCCAGGTATGCCAGAACCACTTTGTGGACACTCCGAAATCATCTGCCGGACATGCCAGAACCAGCTCTCAGACACACCAGAACCACATGCCGGACACGCCGGAAGCACCTGCTGAGCATGCCTGAGCCACCTGCTCGACTCGCAAGAAACACCTGCCGGACACGCCAAAATCACCTGCCGAGTACGCCAGAACCACTTGGCGGATACTCCGGAATCACAGGTCGGGCATGCCGGAACCACCTCTCAGACTTGCCAGAACCATGTTCCGGACACGCGGGTACCACCTGCCGAGTATGCCGGACCCCCTGATCCACTCCCGAGGACCACCTGCTGGACACGCCATATTCACATGCTGGCTACGCCAGAACCACTCGGCAGACACTCCGGAATAACCTGCCGGGCATGCCGGAACCACCTCTTAGACATGCAAGAAGGACGTGTCGGACACGCCGGAAACACCTACCGGACAGACCAGAACCACCTGCCAGACATCCCGGAACCACCTGCCGAGCACGCCGGAGCCGCCTGCTCGATAGGCCGGAACCACCTGCCAGACAGGCCAAAATCAACAGCTGGCTATGCTAGAACGACCTGGCGGACAGTCCAAAATCACCTGCCTGGCATGCAGGAACCACCTCTCAGACGTAACAGAACCACTTTCCGGACACGCTGGAACCACATCCTGGACAGACTGGAACCACCTGCCGAGCTCGCCGGAACCACCTGCTCAACTGGCAGGACAATCGTGCCGGACACGCCAAAAGGAACTGCCGGCTACACCAGAACCACTTAACCGACACTCCAGAATCACCTTCCTGGCATGCCAGAACCACCTCTCAGACGTGCCAGAAGCACGTGCCGGACATGCCGGAACGACCTACGGGACAGACCGGAACCACCAGCCTGAGATGCCGGAACAACCTGCCGAGAACGCCAGAGCCACCTGCTCCCCTTGCCGGAACCACCTGCCAGACAGGCCAAAATCAACAGCTGGCTGTGCGAGAACCACCTGGGGGCAGTCCAGAATCACCTGCCAGCCATGGCGGAACCACATCTCAGACGTACCAGAACCACGTGCCGGACAATCTGCAAACACGTACTGGACAGACTGGAACCACCTGCCGGCCACGCCTGAACCACCTGCCGAGCACGACGGAACCACCTGCCGGACACGCCAAAATCACCTGCGGGCTACTCCACAACCACTTGGAGGACTCTCTGGGATGACATGCCGGGTATGCTGGAACCACCTCTCAGACGCGCCAGAACCATGTGGGAGACAGTCCGGAATCACCTGTTGGGCATGTGGAACCACCTCTGAGACGTACCAGAACCACGTGCCGGACACGCCAAAATCACCTGCCGGCTACGCCAGAACCACTTGGCGGACGCTCCGGAATCACCTGCCGGGCATGCCAGCACAACCTCTCAGAAGTGCCAGAAGCACGTGCCGGACAGGCCGGAACCATCTCCCGGACAGACTGGAACCACAGGAAACACTCGCCGGAACCACCTGCTTGACTCACTGGTCCCACCTGCAGGACACACCAAAATCACCTGCCCGCTACACCAGAACCACTTGGGGGACAAGCCGGAATCACGTGAAGGGCATGCCGGCACAACCTCACAGACGTGCCAGAACCTCCTGCCGGACACCTCAGAACCACCTGCCAGACAGACTGCAACAACCTGCCGGACACGCGGGAACCACCGGCTCGACCCGCCGGAACCACTGCCACACATGCAAAATCACCTGCCGGCTACACCAGAACCACTTGGCAGACACTCCGGAATCACCTGCCGGGCATGCCGGAACCACCTCTCAGACATGCCAGAACCACGTGCCAATGACACCAGAAGCACCTGCCGAGCATGCCGGAACCACCTGCTCGACTCGCCAGAACCACCTGCCAGTCATGCAAAAATCACCTGCCGGCTTCACCACAACCAGTTGGTGAACACTTCCCCATCACCTGCCGGGCTTGCTGGAACCACCTGCCGGTCATGTCAAAATCACCTGCCAACTACGCCAGAACCACTTGTCCACACTGCGGAAACACCTGTCGGGCCGGCCAGAACTACATCTCAGACGTGCCAGAACCTTGTGCGTGTGATGCCGGAACCACACCCCGAACAGACAGAGACCACGTGCCAGACCCGCCTGAACCACCTGCCGAGCACGCCGGAGCCACCTGTTCGACTCACCGGGAGCACCTGCCAGACAGGCCAAAATCAACAGCTGGCTATGCGAGAACCATCTGGCGGACAGTCCGGAATCACCTGCCGGGCATGCAGGAACCACCTCTCAGATGTAACGGGACCACGAGCCGGACACGCTGGAACCACGTCCTGGACAGACTGGAACCACCTGCCGAGCACTCCGGAACCACCTGCTCGAATCGCACGACCCACGTGCTGGACACGCCAAAATGAACTTTCGGCTACACCAGAACCACTTACCCGACACTCCAGAATCACCTGCCTGGCATGCCAGAACCTCCTCTCACACGTTCCAGAAGCACGTGCCAGACATGCCGGAACGACCTATCGGACAGAACGGAAGCAACTGCCAGACACGCCAGAATCACCTGCTCGACTGGCAGGACAATCGTGCCGGACACGCCAAAAGGAACTGCCGGCTACACCAGAACCACTTAACCGACACTCCAGAATCACCTTCCTGGCAGGCCAGAACCACCTCTCAGACGTGCCAGAAGCACGTGCCGGACATGCCGGAACGACCTACGGGACAGACCGGAACCACCAGCCTGACATGCCGGAACCACCTGCCGAGCACGCCAGAGCCACCTGCTCCCCTTGCCGGAACCACCTGCCAGACAGGCCAAAATCAACAGCTGGCTGTGCGAGAACCACCTGGGGGACAGTCCGGAATCACCTGCCAGCCATGGCGGAACCACCTCTCAGACCTACCAGAACCACGTGCCGGACAATCTGGAAACAGGTACTGGACAGACATGCAGGAACCACCTCTCAGATGTAACGGAATCACGAGCCGGACACGCTGGAACCACGTCCTGGACAGACTGGAACCACCTGCCGAGCACTCCGGAACCACCTGCTCGACTCGCACGACACACGTGCTGCACACGCCAAAATGAACTTTCGGCTACACCAGAACCACTTACCCGACACTCCAGAATCACCTGCCTGGCATGCCAGAACCACCTCTCACACGTTCCAGAAGCACGTGCCGGACATGCCGGAACGACCTATCGGACAGAACGGAACCACCTGCCAGACACGCCGGAACCACCTGCTGAACACGCCACAGCCACCTGCTCGACTCGCCGGATCCACTGGCCGGACAGGCCAATATCAACTGCTGGCTATGCCAGAACCACCTGGGGGACAGTCCGGAATCACCTGCCAGCCATGGCGGAACCACCTCTCACACGTACAAGAACCACGTGCCGGACAAGCTGGAAACAGTTACTGGACAGACTGGAACAACCTGCCGGCCACGCCTGAACCACCTGCCGAGCACGATAGAACCACCTGCCGGACACGCCAAAATCACCTGCGGGGTACACCAGAACCACTTGGAGAACTCTCCGGGATGACCTGCGGGCATGCTGGAACCACCTCTCACACGTACCAGAAGCACGTGGCAGACACCCCAGCACCACCTGCCGGACAGACCGCAACCACCTGCGGGACTGGCCGGAACCACCGGCTCGACCTGACGGAACCACCGCCGGACAAGCAAAATCACCTGCCGGCTACGCCAGAACCACTTGGCGAACACTCCGGAATCACCTGCCGGGCATGCCGGAACCACCTCTCAGACATGCCAGGACCACGTGCCAATGACCCCGGAAGCACCTGCCGAGCACGCCGGAACCACCTGCTCGACTCGCCAGAACCACCTGCCGGACACGCCAAAATCACCTGCCGGCTACGCCACAACCACTCGGCAGACACTCCGGTATCAGCTGCCGGGCATGCCGGAACCACCTCTCAGAGGTGCCAGAAGCACATGGCGGACAGTCCGGAATCACCTGTTGGGCATGCGCAACCACCTCTGAGACGTACCAGAACCACATGCCGTGCAGGCAGGAACCACCTACCGGACAGCCCGGAATCACCTTTCGGGCATGCCGGAACCACCTGTCAGATGTGCCAGAAACACGTGCCGGAGACGCCGGAAGCACCTGCCAAGCACGTTGGAACCACCTGCTCAACTCACCTGAACCACCTGCCGGACATGCCAAAATCACCTGCCGACAATGCCAGAACCACTTGGCGAACACTCCGGAATCACTTGCCGGGCATGCAGGAACCACCTCTCAGACATGCCAGAACCCCGTGCCAATGACCCCGGAAGCACCAGCCGAGCACGCCGGAACCACCTGCTCGACTCGCCAGAACCACCTGCCGATCACGCAAAAATCACCTGCCGGCTACGCCACAACCAGTTGGTGAACACTTTGGAATCACCTGCCAGGCTTGCTGGAACCACCTGCCAGTCATGCCAAAATCACCTGCCAACTACGCCAGAACCGCTTGGCGGACACTGCGGAAACACCTGTCGGGCCGGCTGGAACCACATCTCAGACGTGCCAGAAACGTGTTCATGAGATGCTGGAACCACACCCCGAACAGATGGATACCACCTGCCAGAACCGCCTGAACCACCTGCTGAGCACGCCGGAAACACCTGCTCGACTCACCGGTACCACCTCCCTGACACGCCAAAATCACCTGCTGGGTATGCCAGAACCACTTGGCGGACACTCCGGAATCATCTGCCGGACATGCCGGAAACAGCTCTCAGACACACCAGAACCACGTGCCGGAGACGCCGGAAGCACCTGCCGAGCATGCCGGAGCCACCTGCTCGACTCGCCAGAAACACCTGCCGGACACGCCAAAATCACCTGCCGGGTACGCCAGAAACACCTGGCGGACACTGCGGAATCACCTGTTGCGCATGCCGGAACCACCTCTCAGAGGTGCCGGAAGCACGTGCCAGACACGCCGGAAACACCTACCGGACAGACCGGAACCACCTGCCAAGAACGCCGGAGCCACCTGTTCGACTCGCTGGAACCACCTGCCGGACAGTCCAATATCAACTGCTGGCTATGCCAGAACCACCTGGGGGACAGTCCGGGATCAGCTGCCAGCCATGGCGGAACCACCTCTCAGACGGACCAGAACCACCTGCCGGAGAAGCTGGAAACACGTCCTGGACATACTGGAACCACGTGACGGCCATGCCTGAACCACCTGCCGAGCACGGCGGAACCACCTGCCGGACACGCCAAAATCACCTGCGGGCTACGCCAGAACCACTTGGATGACTCTCCGAAATGACCTGCCGGGCATGTTGGAACCACCTCTCAGACGTGCCAGAAGCACGTGGCGGACAGTCCGGAATCACCTGTTGGGCATACGCAACCACCTCTGAGACGTACCAGAACCACGTGCCGTGCACGCCGGAACCACCTACCGGACAGACCGGAATCAACTTTTGGGCATGCCGGAACCACCAGTCAGATGTGCCAGAAACACGTGCCGGAGACGCCGGAAGCACCTGCCGAGCACGTCGCAACCACCTGCTCAACTCGCCTGAACCACCTGCCGGACACGCCAAAATCACCTGCCCACTACACCAGCACCACTTCGGGGACAAGCCGGAATCACGTGAGGGGCATGCCCGCACAGCCTCTCAGACTGAACCTCATGCCGGACACCACAGAACCACCTGCTGGACAGACCGGAACCACCTGCCGGACACACCGGAACCACCGGTTCGACCAGCCGGAACGACCACTGGACATGCAAAATCACCTGCCGGCTACGCCGGAAACACTTGGCGAACACTCCGGAATCACCGGCCGGGCATGCCGGAACCACCTCTCAGATATGCCAGAACCACGTGCCAATGACCCCGGAAGCACCTGCCGAGCACGCCGGAACCACCTGCTCGACTCGCCAGAACCACCTGCCGGACACGCAAAAATCACCTGCCGGCTACGCCACAACCAGTTGGGGAACACTTCGGAATCACCTGCCGGGCTTGCTGGAACCACCTGCCGGTCATGCCAAAATCACCTGCCAACTACGCCAGTACCACTTGGCAGACACTGTGGAAACACCTGTCGGGCCGGCCGGAAGCACATCTCAGACGTGCCAGAACCATGTGCATGAGATGCTGGAACCACACCCCGAACAGACGGAAAACACCTGCCAGACCCGTCTGAACAACCTGCCGAGCACGCCGGAGCCACCTGCTCGACTCGCCGGAACCACCTAACTGACATGCCCAAATCACCAGCCGGGTATGCCAGAACCACTTGGCGGACACTCCGGAATCATCTGCCGGACATGCCGGAACCAGCTCTCAGACACACCAGAAACACGTGCCGGAGACGCCGGAAGCACCTGCCGAGCATGCCGGAACCACCTGCTCGACTCGCCAGAAACACCTGCCGGACACGCCAAAATCACCTGCCGGCTACGCCAGAACCACCTGGTGGACACTCCGAAATCACCTGTCGCGCATGCCGGAACCACCTCTCAGACGTGCAGGAAGCACGTGCCGGACACGCCGGAATCACGTACCGGACAGACCGGAACCACCTGCCGAGCACGCCGGAGCCACCTGTTCGACTCGCTGGAACCACCTGCCGGACAGGCCAATATCAACTGCTGGCTATGCCAGATCCACCTGGGGGACGGTCCGGAATCACCTGCCAGCCATGGCGGAACCACGTCTCAGACGTACCAGAACCACCTGCCGGAGAAGCTGGAAACACGTCCTGGACAGTCTGGAACCACCTGCCGGCCAAGCCTGAACCACCTGCCAAGCACAACGGAACAACCTGCCAGACACGCCAAAATTACCTGCGTGTTATGCCAGAACCACTTGGAGGACTCTCTGGGATGACCTGCCGGGCATGCCAGAACCACCTCTCAGACGTGCCAGAACCATGTGGCAGACAGTCCGGAATCACCTGTTGGGAATGCGCAACCACCTCTGAGACGTACCAGAACCACATGCCGTGCAGGCTGGAACCACCTACCGGACAGACCGGAATCACCTTTCGGGCATGCCGGAACCACCTGTCTGATGTGCCAGAAACACGTGCCGGAGACGCCGGAAGCACCTGCCAAGCACGTTGGAACCACCTGCTCAACTCGCCTGAACCACCTGCCGGACATGCCAAAATCACCTGCCGACTATGCCAGAAACACTTGGCGAACACTCTGGAATCACTTGCCGGGCATGCAGGAACCACCTCTCAGACATGCCAGAACCCCGTGCCAATGACCCCGGAAGCACCAGCCGAGCACGCCGGAACCACCTGCTCGACTCGCCAGAACCACCTGCCGATCACGCAAAAATCACCTGCCGGCTACGCCACAACCAGTTGGTGAACACTTTGGAATCACCTGCCAGGCTTGCTGGAACCACCTGCCAGTCATGCCAAAATCACCTGCCAACTACGCCAGAACCGCTTGGACGACTCTCCGAAATGACCTGCCGGGCATGTTGGAACCACCTCTCAGACGTGCCAGAAGCACGTGGCGGACAGTCCGGAATCACCTGTTGGGCATACGCAACCACCTCTGAGACATACCAGAACCACGTGCCGTGCACGCCGGAACCACCTACCGGACAGACCGGAATCAACTTTTGGGCATGCCGGAACCACCAGTCAGATGTGCCAGAAACACGTGCCGGAGACGCCGGAAGCACCTGCCGAGCACGTCGCAACCACCTGCTCAACTCGCCTGAACCACCTGCCGGACACGCCAAAATCACCTGACCGCTACACCAGCACCACTTCGGGGACAAGCCGGAATCACGTGAGGGGCATGCCGGCACAGCCTCTCAGACTGAACCTCGTGCCGGACACCACAGAACCACCTGCCGGACAGACCGGAACCACCTGCCGGACACGCCGGTACCACCGGCTCGAACCGCCGGAACGACCGCTGGACATGCAAAATCACCTGCCGGCTACGCCGGAAACACTTGGCGAACAGTCCGGAATCACCGGCCGGGCATGCCGGAACCACCTCTCAGATATGCCAGAACCACGTGCCAATGACCCCGGAAGCACCTGCCGAGCACGCCGGAACCACCTGCTCGACTCGCCAGAACCACCTGCCGGACACGCAAAAATCACCTGCCGGCTACTCCACAACCAGTTGGGGAACACTTCGGAATCACCTGCCGGGCTTGCTGGAACCACCTGCCGGTCATGCCAAAATCACCTGCCAACTACGCCAGTACCACTTGGCAGACACTGTGGAAACACCTGTCGGGCCGGCCGGAAGCACATCTCAGACGTGCCAGAACCATGTGCATGAGATGCTGGAACCACACCCCAAACAGACGGAAAACACCTGCCAGACCCGTCTGAACAGCCTGCCGAGCACGCCGGAGCCACCTGCTCGACTCGCCGGAACCACCTACCTGACATGCCCAAAACACCAGCCGGATATGCCAGAACCACTTGGCGGACACTCCAGAAGCATCTGCCGGACATGCCGGAACCAGCTATCAGACACACCAGAACCACGTGCCGGAGACGCCGGAAGCACCTGCCGAGCATGCCGGAGCCACCTGCTCGACTCGCCAGAAACACCTGCCAGACACGCCAAAATCACCTGCCGGCTACGCCACAACCAGTTGGGGAACACTTCGGAATCACCTGCCGGGCTTGCTGGAACCACCTGCCGGTCATGCCAAAATCACCTGCCAACTACGCCAGTACCACTTGGCAGACACTGTGGAAACACCTGTCGGGCCGGCCGGAAGCACATCTCAGACGTGCCAGAACCATGTGCATGAGATGCTGGAACCACACCCCGAACAGACGGAAAACACCTGCCAGACCCGTCTGAACAACCTGCCGAGCACGCCGGAGCCACCTGCTCGACTCGCCGGAACCACCTAACTGACATGCCCAAATCACCAGCCGGGTATGCCAGAACCACTTGGCGGACACTCCGGAATCATCTGCCGGACATGCCGGAACCAGCTCTCAGACACACCAGAAACACGTGCCGGAGACGCCGGAAGCACCTGCCGAGCATGCCGGAACCACCTGCTCGACTCGCCAGAAACACCTGCCGGACACGCCAAAATCACCTGCCGGCTACGCCAGAACCACCTGGTGGACACTCCGAAATCACCTGTCGCGCATGCCGGAACCACCTCTCAGACGTGCAGGAAGCACGTGCCGGACACGCCGGAATCACGTACCGGACAGACCGGAACCACCTGCCGAGCACGCCGGAGCCACCTGTTCGACTCGCTGGAACCACCTGCCGGACAGGCCAATATCAACTGCTGGCTATGCCAGATCCACCTGGGGGACGGTCCGGAATCACCTGCCAGCCATGGCGGAACCACGTCTCAGACGTACCAGAACCACCTGCCGGAGAAGCTGGAAACACGTCCTGGACAGTCTGGAACCACCTGCCGGCCAAGCCTGAACCACCTGCCAAGCACAACGGAACAACCTGCCAGACACGCCAAAATTACCTGCGTGTTATGCCAGAACCACTTGGAGGACTCTCTGGGATGACCTGCCGGGCATGCCAGAACCACCTCTCAGACGTGCCAGAACCATGTGGCAGACAGTCCGGAATCACCTGTTGGGAATGCGCAACCACCTCTGAGACGTACCAGAACCACATGCCGTGCAGGCTGGAACCACCTACCGGACAGACCGGAATCACCTTTCGGGCATGCCGGAACCACCTGTCTGATGTGCCAGAAACACGTGCCGGAGACGCCGGAAGCACCTGCCAAGCACGTTGGAACCACCTGCTCAACTCGCCTGAACCACCTGCCGGACATGCCAAAATCACCTGCCGACTATGCCAGAAACACTTGGCGAACACTCTGGAATCACTTGCCGGGCATGCAGGAACCACCTCTCAGACATGCCAGAACCCCGTGCCAATGACCCCGGAAGCACCAGCCGAGCAAGCCGGAACCACCTGCTCGACTCGCCAGAACCACCTGCCGATCACGCAAAAATCACCTGCCGGCTACGCCACAACCAGTTGGTGAACACTTTGGAATCACCTGCCAGGCTTGCTGGAACCACATGCCAGTCATGCCAAAATCACCTGCCAACTACGCCAGAACCGCTTGGACGACTCTCCGAAATGACCTGCCGGGCATGTTGGAACCACCTCTCAGACGTGCCAGAAGCACGTGGCGGACAGTCCGGAATCACCTGTTGGGCATACGCAACCACCTCTGAGACCTACCAGAACCACGTGCCGTGCACGCCGGAACCACCTACCGGACAGACCGGAATCAACTTTTGGGCATGCCGGAACCACCAGTCAGATGTGCCAGAAACACGTGCCGGAGACGCCGGAAGCACCTGCCGAGCACGTCGCAACCACCTGCTCAACTCGCCTGAACCACCTGCCGGACACGCCAAAATCACCTGACCGCTACACCAGCACCACTTCGGGGACAAGCCGGAATCACGTGAGGGGCATGCCGGCACAGCCTCTCAGACTGAACCTCGTGCCGGACACCACAGAACCACCTGCCGGACAGACCGGAACCACCTGCCGGACACGCCGGTACCACCGGCTCGAACCGCCGGAACGACCGCTGGACATGCAAAATCACCTGCCGGCTACGCCGGAAACACTTGGCGAACAGTCCGGAATCACCGGCCGGGCATGCCGGAACCACCTCTCAGATATGCCAGAACCACGTGCCAATGACCCCGGAAGCACCTGCCGAGCACGCCGGAACCACCTGCTCGACTCGCCAGAACCACCTGCCGGACACGCAAAAATCACCTGCCGGCTACTCCACAACCAGTTGGGGAACACTTCGGAATCACCTGCCGGGCTTGCTGGAACCACCTGCCGGTCATGCCAAAATCACCTGCCAACTACGCCAGTACCACTTGGCAGACACTGTGGAAACACCTGTCGGGCCGGCCGGAAGCACATCTCAGACGTGCCAGAACCATGTGCATGAGATGCTGGAACCACACCCCAAACAGACGGAAAACACCTGCCAGACCCGTCTGAACAGCCTGCCGAGCACGCCGGAGCCACCTGCTCGACTCGCCGGAACCACCTACCTGACATGCCCAAAACACCAGCCGGATATGCCAGAACCACTTGGCGGACACTCCAGAAGCATCTGCCGGACATGCCGGAACCAGCTATCAGACACACCAGAACCACGTGCCGGAGACGCCGGAAGCACCTGCCGAGCATGCCGGAGCCACCTGCTCGACTCGCCAGAAACACCTGCCAGACACGCCAAAATCACCTGCCGGGTACGCCAGAACCACCTGGCGGACACTCCGAAATCACCTGTCGCGCATGCCGGAACCACCTCTCAGACGTGCCGGAAGCACGTGCCGGACACGCCGGAATCACCTACCGGACAGACCGGAACCACCTGCCAAGAACGCCGGAGCCACCTGTTCGACTCGCTGGAACCACCTGCCGGACAGGCCAATATCAACTGCTGGCTATGCCAGAACCACCTGGGGGACGGTCCGGGATCACCTGCCAGCCATGGCAGAACCACCTCTCAGACGTACCAGAACCACATGCTGTGCAGGCTGGAACCACCTACCGGACAGACCAGAATCAGCTTTCGGGCATGCCGGAACCACCTGTCAGATGTGCCAGAAACACGTGCCGGTGACGCCGGAAGCACCTGCCAAGCACGTTGGAACCACCTGCTCAACTCGCCTGAACCACCTGCCGGACATGCCAAAATCACCTGCCGACTATGCCAGAACCACTTGGCGAACACTCCGGAATCACTTGCCGGGCATGCAGGAACCACCTCTCAGATATGCCAGAACCCCGTGCCAATGACCCCGGAAGCACCAGCCGAGCACGCCGGAACCACCTGCTCGACTCGCCAGAACCACCTGCCGATCACGCAAAAATCACCTGCCGGCTACGCCACAACCAGTTGGTGAACACTTTGGAATCACCTGCCAGGCTTGCTGGAACCACCTGCCAGTCATACCAAAATCACCTGCCAACTACGCCAGAACCGCTTGGCGGACACTGCGGAAACACCTGTCGGGCCGGCTGGAACCACATCTCACACGTGCCAGAAACGTGTTCATGAGATGCTGGAACCACACCCCGAACAGACGGATACCACCTGCCAGAACCGCCTGAACCACCTGCTGAGCACGCCGGAAGCACCTGCTCGACTCACCGGTACCACCTCCCTGACACGCCAAAATCACCTGCTGGGTATGCCAGAACCACTTGGCGGACACTCCGGAATCATCTGCCGGACATGCCGGAACCAGCTCTCAGACACACCAGAACCAAGTGCCGGAGACGCCGGAAGCACCTACCGGACAGACCGGAACCACCTGCCAAGAACGCCGGAGCCACCTGTTCGACTCGCTGGAACCACCTGCCGGACAGGCCAATATCAACTGCTGGCTATGCCAGAACCACCAGGGGGACAGTCTGGGATCACCTGCCAGCCATGGCGGAACCACCTCTCAGACGTACCAGAACCACCTGCCGGAGAAGCTGGAAACACGTCCTGGACAGACTGGAACCACGTGACGGCCATGCCTGAACCACCCGCCGAGCACGGCGGAACCACCTGCCGGACACGCCAAAATCACCTGCGGGCTACTCCAGAACCACTTGGACGACTCTCCGAAATGACCTGCCGGGCATGTTGGAACCAGCTCTCAGACGTGCCAGAAGTACGTGGCGGACAGTCCGGCATCACCTGTTGGGCATACGCAACCACCTCTGACATGTAACAGAACCACGTGCCGTGCACGCCGGAACCACCTACCGGACAGACCGGAATCAACATTTGGGCATGCCGGAACCACCAGTCAGATGTGCAGAAACACGTGCCGGAGACGCCGGAAGCACCTGCCGAGCACGTCGCAACCACCTGCTCAACTCGCCTGAACCACCTGCCGGACACGCCAAAATCACCTGCCGGCTACGCCACAACCAGTTGGTGAACACTTCGGAATCAACTGCCGGGCTTGCTGGAAGCACCTGCCGGTCACGCCTGAACCACCTGCCGAGCACGACGGAACCACCTGCCGGAGACGCCAAAATCAACTGCGGGCTACTCCAGAAACACTTGGAGGACTCTCCGGGATGACCTGCCGGGCATGCTGGAACCACCTCTCAGACGCGCCAGAACCATGTGGCAGACAGTCCGGAATCACCTGTTGGGCATGTGGAACCACCTCTGAGACATACCAGAACCACCTGCCGGACACGTCAAAATCACCTGCCGGCTACGCCAGAACCACTTGGCGGACACTCCGGAATCATCTGCCGGACATGCCAGAAGCAGCTCTCAGACACACCAGAACCACATGCCGGACACGCCGGAAGCACCTGCTGAGCATGCCTGAGCCACCTGCTCGACTCGCAAGAAACACCTGCCGGAGACGCAAAAATCACCTGCCGAGTACGCCAGAACCACTTGGCGGACACTCCGGAATCACAGGTCGGGCATGCCGGAACCACCTCTCAGACTTGCCAGAACCATGTTCCCGACACGCCGGTACCACCTGCCGAGTATGCCGGAACCACCTGATCCACTCCCGAGGACCACCTGCTGGACATGCCAAAATCACCTGCATGCTACACCAGAACCACTTGGTGGACACTCCGGAATCACCTGCCGGGCATGCCAGCACAACCTCTCAGAAGTGCCAGAAGCACGTGCCGGACAGGCCGGAACCATCTCCCCGACAGACTGGAACAACAGGAAACACTCGCACGAACCACCTGCTTGACTCACCGGTCCCACCTGCAGGACACAGCAAAATCACCTGCCCGCTACACCAGAACCACTTGGGGGACAAGCCGGAATCACGTGAAGGGCATGCCGGCACAACCTCACAGACGTGCCAGAACCTCCTGCCGGACACCTCAGAACCACCTGCCAGACAGACTGCAACAACCTGCAGGACACACGGGAACCAACGGCTCGACCCGCCAGAACCACTGCCAGACATGCAAAATCACCTGCCGGCTCTACCAGAACCAGTTGACAAACACTCCGGAATCACCTGCCGGGCATGCCGGAACCACCTTTCAGACATGCCAGAACCACGTGCCAATGACACCAGAAGCACCTGCCGAGCATGCCGGAACTACCTGCTCGACGCAAGAACCACCTGCCAGTCATGCAAAAATCACCTGCCGGCTTTGCCACAACCAGTTGGTGAACACTTCCCCATCAGCTGCCGGGCTTGCTGGAACCACCTGCCGGTCATGTCAAAATCACCTGCCAACTACGCCAGAACCACTTGTCGACACTGCGGAAACACCTGTCGGGCCGGCCAGAACTACATCTCAGACGTGCCAGAACCTTGTGCGTGTGATGCCGGAACCACACCCCGAACAGACGGAAAGCACCTGCCAGACCTGTGTGAACCACCTGCCGAGCACGCCGGAGCCACCTGTACGACTCACCGCAAGCACCTGCCAGACAGGACAAAATCAACAGCTGGCTACGCGAGAACCATCTGGCGGACAGTCCGGAATCACCTGCCGGGCATGCAGGAACCACCTCTCAGATGTAACGGAACCACGAGCTGGACATGCTGGAACCACGTCCTGGACAGTCTGGAACCACCTGCCGAGCACTCCGGAACCACCTGCTCGCCTCGCAACACCCAAGTGCTGGACACGCCAAAATGAACTTTCGGCTACACCAGAACCACTTACCCGACACTCCAGAATCACCTGCCTGGCATGCCAGAACCACCTCTCACACGTTCCAGAAGCACGTGCCGGACATGCCGGAACGACCTATCGGACAGAACGGAACCACCTGCCAGACATGCCGGAACCACCTGCTGAACACGCCAAAATCACCTGCCGGCTACGCCACAACCACTCGGCAGACACTCCGGTATCAGCTGCCGGGCATGCCAGAACCACCTCTCAGAGGTGCCAGAACCACATGCCGGAGATACTGGAGGCAACTGCCGAACTCGCCGGAAACACCTGCTGGACATGCCGGAACCACCTGCCTGACAGTCCAAAATCATATGCCGGCTATGCCAAAACCACTTGGTGGACACTCCAGAATCACCTGGAGGGGATGCCGGAACCACGTCATGGACAGACTGCAAACACCTGCCGGACACGCCAGAACCACCTTCTCGACTCGCCAGAACCACATGCCGGACACGCCAAAATCACCTGCCGGCTACGCCACAACCAGTTGGTGAACACTTCGGAATCACCTGCCGCGCTTGCCGGAACCACCTGCCGGTCACGCCAAAATCACCTGCCGGCTATGCCAGAACCACTCGGCAGAGACTCCAGAACCACCTCCAGGACAGACCGGAATCACCTGCCGGAAACGCCGGGACAACCTGCTTGACTCGCCGGAACCACCTGCCGGACACGCCAAAATCACCAGCCGGCTACTCCACAACCACTTGTCGGACACTCCAGAATCACCTGCCGGGCATGTTGGAACCACCTCTCAGAGGTGCCACAACAACATGCTGGAGAATGCGGAAGCACCTGCTGAGAAGGCCGGAAGTTCCTGATCCACTCCACAGAACCACCTGCTGGACACGCCAAAATCACCTGCCGGCTACGCCACAACCAGTTGGTGAACACTTCGGAATCAACTGCCGGCCTTGCTGGAAGCACCTGCCGGTCATGCCAATATCACCTGCCAGCTCCGCCAGAACCGCTTGGCGGACACTCCGGAAACACCTGTCGGGCCTGCCAGAACCACATCTCAGACGTGCCAGAACCATGTGCCCGAGATGCCGGAACCACACCCCGAACAGACGGAAACCACCTGCCAGACCCGCCTGAACCACCTGCCGAACACGCCGGAGCCACCTGTTCGACTCACCGGAATCACCTGCCAGACAGGCCAAAATCAACAGCTGGCTATGCTAAACCACCTGGCGGACAGTCCAAAATCACCTGCCTGGCATGCAGGAACCACCTCTCAGACGTAACACAACCACGTTCCGGACACGCTGGAACCACATCCTGGACAGACTGGAACCACCTGCCGAGCTCTCCGGAACCACCTGCTCGACTAGCAGGACAATCGTGCCGGACACGCCAAAAGGAACTGCCGGCTACACCAGAACCACTTAACCGACACTCCAGAATCACCTGCCTGGCATGCCAGAACCACCTCTCACACCTTCCAGAAGCACGTGCCGGACATGACGGAACGACCTATCGGACAGAACCGAACCACCTGCCAGACACGCCGGAACCACCTGCTGAACACGCCACAGCCACCTGCTCGACTCTCCGGATCCACCGGCCGGACAGGCCAATATCCACTGCTGGCTATGCCAGAACCACCTGGGGGACAGTCCGGAATCACCTGCCAGCCATGGCGGAACCACCTCTCACACGTACAAGAACCACGTGCCGGACAAGCTGGAAACACTTACTGGACAGCCTGGAACCACCTGCCGGCCACGCCTGAACCACCTGCCGAGCACGATGGAACCACCTGCCAGACACGCCAAAATCACCTGCGGGCTATACCAGAACCACTTGGAGAACTCTCCGGGATGACCTGCCGGGCATGCTGGAACCACCTCTCAGACGTACCAGAAGCACGTGGCGGACACCCCAGCACCACCTGACGGACAGACCGCAACCACCTGCCGGACACGCCGGAACCACCATCTCGACCCGCCGGAACAACCGCCGGACATGCAAAATAACCTGCCGGCTACGCCAGAACCACTTGGCGAACACTCCGGAATCACCTGCCGGGCATGCCGGAACCACCTCTCAGACATGCCAGAACCACGTGCCAATGACCCCGGAAGCACCTGCCGAGCACGCCGGAACCACCTGCTCGACTCGCCAGAACCACCTGCCGGACACGCCAAAATCACCTGCCGGCTACGCCACAACCACTGGGCAGAGACTCCGTAACCACCTGCAGGACAGACCGGAATCACCTGCCGGACACGCCGGGACCACCTGCTTGACTCGCCAGAACCGCCTGCCGGACACGCCAAAATCACCAGCCGACTACTCCACAACCACTTGTCGGACACTCCAGAATCACCTGCCGGGCATGTTGGAACCAACTCTCAGAGGTGCCACAACAACTTGCTGGAGACTGCGGAAGCACCTGCTGAGAATGCCGGAAGTTCCTGATCCACTCCACAGAACCACCTGCTGGCCACGCCAATATCACCTGCCGGCTACGCCACAACGAGTTGGTGAACACTTCGGAATCAACTGCTGGGCTTGCTGGAAGCACCTGCCGGTCACGCCAATATCAACTGCCAGCTACGCCAGAACCACTTGGCGGACACTCCGGAATCACAGGTCGGGCATGCCGGAACCACCTCTCAGACTTGCCAGAACCATGTTCCGGACACGCTGGTACCACCTGCCGAGTATGCCGGAACCACCTCATCCACTCCCGAGGACCACCTGCTGGACAAGCCAAAATCACCTGCTGGCTATGCCAGAACCAGTCGGCAGACACTCCGGAATAACCTGCCGGGCATGCAGGAACCCCCTCTTTAACATGCAAGAAGGACATGTCGGACACGCCGGAAACACCTACCGGACAGACCAGAACCACCTGCCAGACATCCCGGAACCACCTGCCGAGCACGCCGGAGCCGCCTGCTCGATAGGCCGGAACCACCTGCCAGACAGGCCAAAATCAACAGCTGGCTATGCTAGAACAACCTGGCGGACAGTCCAAAATCACCTGCCTGGCATGCAGGAACCACCTCTCAGACGTAACAGAACCACGTTCCGGACACGCTGGAACCACATCCTGGACAGACTGAAACCACCTGCCGAGCTCGCCGGAACTACCTGCTCGACTTGCAGGACAATCGTGCCGGACACGCCAAAAGGAACTGCCGGCTACACCAGAACCACTTAACCAACACTCCAGAATCACCTGCCTGGCATGCCAGAACCACCTCTCAGACGTGCCAGAAGCACGTGCCGGACATGCCGGAATGACCTACGGGACAGACCGGAACCACCTGCCTGACATGCCGGAACCACCTGCCGAGCACGAAAGAGCCACCTGCTCCCCTTGCCGGAACCACCTGCCAGACAGGCCAAAATCAACAGCTGGCTGTGCGAGAACCACCTGGGGTACAGTCTGGAATCACCTGCCAGCCATGGCGGAACCACCTCTCAGACGTACCAGAACCACGTGCCGGACAATCTGGAAACACGTACTGGACAGGGTGGAACCACCTGCTGGCCACGCCTGAACCACCAGCCGAACACGACGGAACCACCTGCCGGACACGCCAAAATCACCTGCGGGCTACTCCAGAACCACTTGGAGGACTCTCCGGGATGACCTGCCGGGCATGCTGGAACCACCTCTCAGACGTGCCAGAACCATGTGGCAGACAGTCCGGAATCACCTGTTGGGCATGTGGAACCACCTCTGAGACGTACCAGAACCACCTGTCGGACACGCCATAATCACCTGCCGGCTACGCCAGAACCACTTGGCGGACACTCCGGAATCACCTGCCGGGCATGCCAGCACAACCTCTCAGAAGTGCCAGAAGCACGTGCCGGACAGGCCGGAACCATCTCCCGGACAGACTGGAACCACAGGAAACACTCGCCGGAACCACCTGCTTGACTCACCGGTCCCACCTGCAGGACACACCAAAATCACCTGCCCGCTACACCAGAACCACTTGTGGGACAAGCCGGAATCACGTGAAGGGCATGCCGGCACAACCTCACAGACGTGCCAGAACCTCCTGCCGGATACCTCAGAACCACCTGCCAGACAGACTGCAACCACCTGCCGGACACGCGGGAACCACCGGCTCGACCCGCCGGAACCACTGCCAGACAGGCAAAATCACCTGCCGGCTACACCAGAACCACTTGGCAAACACTCCGGAATCACCTGCCGGGCATGCCAGAACCACCTCTCAGACATGCCAGAACCACGTGCCAATGACACCAGAAGCACCTGCCTAGCATGCCGGAACCACCTGCTCGACTCGCCGGAACCACCTACCTGACACGCAAAAACCACCGATCGTGTATACCAGAACCACTTGGTGGTCACTCCGGAATCATCTGCCAGACATGCCAGAAGCAGCTCTCAGACACACCATAACAACCTGCCGGAGACGCCGGAAGCACCTGCTGAGCATGCCTGAGCCACCTGCTCGACTCGCAAGAAACACCTGCCGGACACGGCAAAATCACCTGCAGCGTACGCCAGAAACACTTGGCGGACACTCCGGAATCACAGGTCGGGCATGCCGGAAGCACCTCTCAGACATGTCAGAACCACGTGCCAATGACACCGGAAGCACATGCCGGACACGCCTGAACCACCGTCTCGACTCGCCAGAACCACCTGCCGGATACGCCAAAATCACCTGCCGGGACGCCAGAACCACTCGGCAGAGACTCCGGAACCACCTCCATGACACACCGGAATCACCTGCCGGACACGCCGGGACCACCTGCTTGACTCGCCAGAACCACCTGCCGGACACGGCAAAATCACCAGCCGGCTACTCCACAACCACTTGTCGGACACTCCAGAATCACCTGCCGGGCATGTTGGAACCACCTCTCAGAGGTGCCACAAAAACATGCTGGAGACTGCGGAAGCACCTGCTGAGAAGGCCGGAAGTTCCTGATCCACTCTACAGAACCACCTGCTCGACACGCCAAAATCACCTGCCGGCTACGCCACAACCAGTTGGTGAACACTTCGGAATCAACTGCCGGGTTTGCTGGAAGCACCTGCCGGTCACGCCAATATCACCTGCCAGCTACGCCAGAACCGCTTGGCGGACACTCCGGAAACACCTGTCGGGCCTGCCAGAACCACATCTCAGACGTGCCAGAACCATGTGCCCGAGATGCCGGAACCACACCCCGAACAGACTGAAACCACCTGCCAGACCCGCCTGAACCACCTGCCGAGCACACTGGAACCACCTGCTCGACTCGCCGGAACCACCTACCTGACACGCAAAAACCACCGGCCGGGTATGCCAGAACCACTTGGTGGTCACTCCGGAATCATCTGCCAGACATGCCAGAAGCAGCTCTCAGACACACCAGAACAACCTGCCGGAGACGCCAGAAGCACCTGCTGAGCATGCCTGAGCCACCTGCTCGACTCGCAAGAAACACCTGCCAAACACGCCAAAATCACCTGCTGGCTACGCAAGAACCACTCGGCAGACACTCCTGAATAACATGCCGGGCATGCCGGAACCACCTCTTAGACATGCCAGAAGGACGTGTCGGACACGCCGGAAACACCTACCGGACAGACCGGAACCACCTGCCAGACATCCCGGAACCACTTGCGGATCACGCCGGAGCCGCCTGCTCGATAGGCCGGAACCACCTGCCAGACAGTCCAAAATCCACAGCTGGCTATGCTAGAACCACCTGGCGGACAGTCCAAAATCACCTGCCTGGCATGCAGGAACCACCTCTCAGACGTAACAGAACCACGTTCCGGACACGCTGGAACCACATCCTGGACAGACTGGAACCACCTGCCGAGCTCGCCGGAACCACCTGCTCGACTGGCAGGACGATCATGCCGGACACGCCAAAAGGAATTGCCGGCTACACGAGAACCACTTAACCGACACTCCAGAATCACCTGCCTGGCATGCCAGAACCATCTCTCAGACGTGCCAGAAGCACGTGCCAGCCATGCCGGAACGACCTACGGGACAGACCGGAACCACCTGCCTGACATGCCGGAACCACGTGCCGAGTACGCCAGAGCCACCTGCTCCCCTTGCCGGAACCACCTGCCAGACAGGCCAAAATCAACAGCTGGCTGTGCGAGAACCACCTGGGGGACAGTCTGGAATCACCTGCCAGCCATGGCGGAACCACCGCTCAGACGTGCCAGAACCACGTGCCGGACAATCTGGAAACACGTACTGGACAGACTGGAACCACCTGCCGGCAACGCCTGAGCCACCTGTCGAGCACGACGGAACCACCTGCCGGACACGCCAAAATCACCTGCGGGCTACTCCAGAACCACATGGAGGACTCTCCGGGATGACCTGCCGGGCATGCTGGAACCACCTCTCAGACGTGCCAGAACCATGTGGCAGACAGTCCGGAATCACCTGTTGGGCATGTGGAACCACCTCTGAGACGTACCAGAACCACCTGCCGGACACGCCAAAATCACCTGCCGGCTACGCCAGAACCACTTGGCGGACACTCCGGAATCAGCTGCCGGGCATGCCAGCACAACCTCTCAGAAGTCCCAGAAGCACATGCCGGACAGGCCGGAACCATCTCCCGGAAAGACTGGAACCACAGGAAACACTCGCCGGAACCACCTGCTTGACTCACCGGTCCCATCTGCAGGACACACCAAAATCACCTGCCCGCTACACCAGAACCACTTGGGGCACAAGCCGGAATCACGTGAAGGGCATGCCGGCACAACCTCACAGACGTGCCAGAACCTCCTGCCGGACACCTCAGAACCACCTGCCAGACAGACTCCAACCACCTGCCGGACACGCGGGAACCACCGGCTCGACCCGCCGGAACCACTGTCACACATGCAAAATCACCTGCCGGCTACACCAGAACCACTTGGCAAACACTCCGGAATCACCTGCCGGGCATGCCGGAACCACCTCTCAGACATGCCAGAACCACGTGCCATTGACACCAGAAGCACCTGCCGAGCATGCCGGGACCACCTGCTTGACTCGCCAGAACCACCTGCCGGACACGCCAAAATCACCAGCCGGCTACTCCACACCCACTTGTCGGACACTCCAGAATCACCTGCCGGGCATGTTGGAACCACCTCTCAGAGGTGCCACAACAACATGCTGGAGACTGCGGAAGCACCTGCTGAGAATGCCGGAAGTTCCTGATCCACTCCACAGAACCACCTGCTGGACACGCCGAAATCACCTGCCCGCTACGCCACAACCAGTTGGTGAACACTTCGGAATCAACTGCCGGGCTTGCTGGAAGCACCTGCCGGTCACGCCAATATCACCTGTCAGCTCCGCCAGAACCGCTTGGCGGACACTCCGGAAACACCTGTCGGGCCTGCCAGAACCACATCTCAGACGTGCCAGAACCATGTGCCCGAGATGCCGGAACCACACCCCGAACAGACGGAAACCACCTGCCAGACCCGCCTGAACCACCTGCCGAGCACGCCGGAGCCACCTGTTCGAGTCACCGGAATCACCTGCCAGACAGGCCTAAATCAACAGCTGGCTATGCTAGAACCACCTGGCGGACAGTCCAAAATCACCTGCCTGGCATGCAGGAACCACCTCTCAGACGTAACAGAACCACGTTCCGGACACGCTGGAACCACATCCTGGACAGACTGGAACCACCTGCCGAGCTCGCCGGAACCACCTGCTCGACTGGCAGGACAATCGTGCCGGACACGCCAAAAGGAACTGCCGGCTACACCAGAACCACTTAACCGACACTCCAGAATCACCTGCCAGGCATGCCAGAACCACCTCTCACACGTTCCAGAAGCACGTGCCGGACATGCCGGAACGACCTATCGGACAGAACGGAACCACCTGCCAGACACGCCGGAACCACCTGCTGAACACGCCACAGCCACCTGCTCGACTCGCCGGATTCACAGACCGGACAGGCCAATATCAACTGCTGGCTATGCCAGAACCACCTGGGGCACAGTCCGGAATCACCTGCCAGCCATGGCGGAACCACCTCTCAGACGTACCAGAACCACGTGCCGGACAATCTGGAAACACGTACTGGACAGGCTGGAACCACCTGCCGGCCACGCCTGAACCACCTGCCGAAAACGACGGAACCACCTGCCGGACACGCCAAAATCACCTGCGGGCTACTCCAGAACCACTTGGAGGACTCTCCGGGATGACCTGCCGGGCATGCTGGAACCACCTCTCAGACGTGCCAGAACCATGTGGCAGACAGTCCGGAATCACCTGTTGGGCATGTGGAACCACCTCTGAGACGTACCAGAACCACCTGCCGGACACGCCAAAATCACCTGCCTGCTACACCAGAACCACTTGGCGGACACTCTGGAATCACCTGCCGGGCATGCCAGCACAACCTCTCAGAAGTGCCAGAAGCACGTGCCGGACAGGCCGAAACCATCTCCCAGACAGACTGGAACCACAGGAAACACTCGCCGGAACCACCTGCTTGACTCAACGGTCCCACCTGCAGGACACACCAAAATCACCTGCCCGCTACACCAGAACCACTTGGGGGACAAGCCGGAATCACGTGAAGGGCATGCCGGCACAACCTCACAGACGTGCCAGAACCTCCTGCCGGACACCTCAGAACCACCTGCCAGACAGACTGTAACCACCTGCTGGACACGCGGGAACCACCGGCTCGACCCGCCGGAACCACTGCCAGACAGGCAAAATCACCTGCCGGCTACACCAGAACCACTTGGCAAACACTCCGGAATCACCTGCCGGGCATGCCAGAACCACCTCTCAGACATGCCAGAACCACGTGCCAATGACACCAGAAGCATTCCGGGCATGCCGGAACCACCTGCTCGACTCGCCAGAACCACCTGCCAGTCATGCAAAATCACCTGCCGGCTTCGCCACAACCAGTTGGTGAACACTTCCCCATAACCTGCCGGGCTTGCTGGAACCACCTGCCGGTCATGTCAGAATCACCTGCCAACTATGCAGAACCACTTGTCGACACTCCGGAAACACCTGTCGGGCCGCACAGAACTACATCTCAGACGTGCCAGAACCTTGTGCGTGTGATGCCGGAACCACACCCCGAACAGACGGAGACCACCTGCCAGACCCGCCTGAACCACCTGCCGAGCACGCCGGAGCCACCTGTTCAACTAACCGGAAGCACCTGCCAGACAGGCCAAAATCAACAGCTGGCTACGCGAGAAACATCTGGCAGACAGTCCGGAATCACCTGCCGGGCATGCAGGAACCACCTCTCAGATGTAACGGAACCACGAGCCGGACACGCTGGAACCACGGCCTGGACAGACTGGAACCACCTGCCGAGCACTCCGGAACCACCTGCTCGACTCGCACGACCCACGTGCTGGACACGCCAAAATGAACTTTCGGCTACACTAGTACCACTTACCCGACACTCCAGAATCACCTGCCTGGCATGCCAGAACCACCTCTCACATGTTCCAGAAGCACGTGCCGGACTTGCCGGGACGACCTATCGGACAGAACGGAACCACCTGCCAGACACGCCGGAACCACCTGCTGAACACGCCACAGCCACCTGCTCGACTCGCCGGATCCACCGTCCGGACAGGCCAATATCAACTGCTGGCTATGCCAGAACCACCTGGGGGACAGTCCGGAATGACCTGCCAGCCATGGCGGAACCACCTCTCAGACGTACAAGAACCACGTGCCGGACAAGCTGGAAACACTTACTGGACAGATTGGAACCACCTGCCGGCCACGCCTGAACCACCTGCTGAGCACGATGGAACCACCTGCCAGACACGCCAAAATCACCTGCGGGCTACACCAGAACCACTTGGAGAACTCTCCGGGATGACCTGCCGGGCATGCTGGAACCACCTCTCAGACGTACCAGAAGCACGTGGCGGACACCCCAGCACCACCTGCCGGACAGACCGCAACCACCTGCCGGACAGGCCGGAACCACCGGCTCGACCCGCCGGAACCACCGCCGGACATGCAAAATCACCTGCCGGCTACGCCAGAACCACTTGGCGAACACTCCGGAATCACCTGCCGGGCATGCCGGAACCACCTCTCAGAGGTGCCAGAACCACATGCCGGAGAGACTGGAAGCAACTGCCGAACTCGCCGGAAACACCTGCTGGACATGCCGGAACCACCTGCCTGACAGTCCAAAATCATATGCCGGCTATGCCAAAACCACTTGGTGGACACTCCAGAATCACCTGGAGGGCATGCCGGAACCACGTCATGGACAGACTGCAAACACCTGCCGGACATGGCAGAACCACCTTCTCGACTCGCCAGAACCACCTGCCGGACACGCCAAAATCACCTGCCGGCTACGCCACAACCAGTTGGTGAACACTTCGGAATCACCTGCCGCTCTTGCCGGAATCACCTGCCGTTCACGCCAAAATCACCTGCCGGCTACGCCAGAACCACTAGGCAGAGACTCCGGAACCACCTCCAGGACCGACCGGAATCACCTGCCGGACACGCCGGGACCACCTGCTTGACTCGCCAGAACCACCTGCCGGACACGCCAAAATCACCAACCGGCTACTCCACAACCACTTGTCGGACACTCCAGAGTCACCTGCCGGGCATGTTGGAGCCACCTCTCAGAGGTGCCACAACAACATGCTTGGGACTGCGGAAGCACCTGCTGACAAGGTCGGAAGTTCCTGATCCACTCCACAGAACCACCTGCTGGACACGCCGAAATCACCTGCCAGCTACGCCAGAACCAGTTGGTGAACACTTCGGAATCAACTGCCGGGCTTGCTGGAAGCACCTGCCGGTCACGCCAATATCACCTGCCAGCTACGCCAGAACCGCTTGGCGGACACTCCGGAAACACCTGTCGGGCCTGCCAGAACCACATCTCAGACGTGCCAGAACCATGTGCCCGAGATGCCGGAACCACACCCCGAACAGACTGAAACCACCTGCCAGACCCGCCTGAACCACCTGCCGAGCACACTGGAACCACCTGCTCGACTCGCCGGAACCACCTACCTGACACGCAAAAACCACCAGCCGGGTATGCCAGAACCACTTGGTGGTCACTCCGGAATCATCTGCCAGACATGCCAGAACCAGCTCTCAGACACACCAGAACAACATGCCGGACACGCCGGAAGCACCTGCTGAGCATGCCTGAGCCACCTGCTCGACTCGCAAAAGACACCTGCCGGACACGCCAAAATCACCTGCCGAGTACGCCAGAACCACTTGGCGGACACTCCGGAATCACAGGTCGGGCACGCCGGAACCACCTCTCAGACTTGCCAGAACCATGTTCTGGACACGCCGGTACCACCTGCCGAGTATGCCAGAACCACCTGATCCACTCCCGAGGACCACCTGCTGGACACGCCAAAATCACCTGCTGGCTACGCCAGAACCATTCGGCAGACACTCCGGAATAACCTGCCGGGCATGCCGGAACCACCTCTTACGCATGCCAGAAGGACGTGTCGGACACGCCGGAAACACCTACCGGACAGACCGGAACCACCTGCCAGACATCCCGGAACCACCTGCCGAGCACGCCGGAGCCGCCTGCTCGATAGGCCGGAACCACCTGCCGGACAGGCCAAAATCAACAGCTGGCTATGCTAGAACCACCTGGCGGACAGTCCAAAATCACCTGCCTGGCATGCAGGAACCACCTCTCAGACATAACAGCACCACGTTCCGGACACGCTGGAACCACATCCTGGACAGACTGGAACCACCTGCCGAGCTCGCCGGAACCACCTGCTCGACTGGCAGGACAATCGTGCCGGACACGCCAAAAGGAACTGCCGGCTACACCAGAACCACTTAACCGACACTCCAGAATCACCTTCCTGGCATGCCAGAACCACCTCTCAGACGTGCCAGAAGCACGTGCCGGACATGCCGGAACGACCTACGGGACAGACCGGAACCACCTGCCTGACATGCCGGAACCACCTGCTGAGCACGCCAGAGCCACCTGCTCCCCTTGGCGGAACCACCTGCCAGACAGGCCAAAATCAACAGCTGGCTGTGCGAGAACCACCTGGGGGACAGTCCGGAATCACCTGCCAGCCATGGCGGAACCACCTCTCAGACGTACCAGAACCACGTGCCGGACACGCAAAAATCACCTGCGGGCTACTCCAGAACCACTTGGAGGTCTCTCCGGGATGACCTGCCGGGCATGCTGGAACCACCTCTCAGACGTGCCAGAACCATGTGGCAGACAGTCCGGAATCACCTGTTGGGCATGTGGAACCACCTCTGAGACGTACCAGAAACACCTGCCGGACACGCCAAAATCACCTGCCGGCTACGCCACAACCACTCGGCAGACACTCCGGTATCAGCTGCCGGGCATGCCGGAACCACCTCTCAGAGGTGCCAGAACCACATGCCGGAGAGACTGGAAGCAACTGCCGAACTCGCCGGAAACACCTGCTGGACATGCCGGAACCACCTGCCTGACTGTCCAAAATCATATGCCGGCTATGCCAAAACCACTTGGTGGACACTCCAGAATCACCTGGAGGGCATGCCGGAACCACGTCATGGACAGACTGCAAACACCTGCCGGACACGCCGGAACCACCTGCTCGACTCGCCAGAGCCACCTGCCGGACACGCCAAAATCACCTGCCGGCTACACCACAACCACTCGGCAGAGACTCCGGAACCACCTCCAGGACAGCCGGAATCACCAGCCGGACACGCCGGGACCACCTGCTTGACTCGCCAGAACCACCTGCCAGACACGCCAAAATCACCAGCCGGCTACTCCCCAACCACTTGTCGGACACTCCAGAATCACCTGCCGGGCATGTTGGAGCCACCTCTCAGAGGTGCCACAACAACATGCTGGAGACTGCGGAAGCACCTGCTGAGAATGCCGGAAGTTCCTGATCCACTCCACAGAACCACCTGCTGGACACGCCGAAATCACCTGCCCGCTACGCCACAACCAGTTGGTGAACACTTCGGAATCAACTGCCGGGTTTGCTGGAAGCACCTGCCGGTCACGCCAATATCACCTGCCAGCTACGCCAGAACCGCTTGGCGGACACTCCGGAAACACCTGTCGGGCCTGCCAGAACCACATCTCAGACGTGCCAGAACCATGTGCCCGAGATGCCGGAACCACACCCCGAACAGACTGAAACCACCTGCCAGACCCGCCTGAACCACCTGCCGAGCACACTGGAACCACCTGCTCGACTCGCCGGAACCACCTACCTGACACGCAAAAGCCACCGGCCGAGTATGCCAGAACCACTTGGTGGTCACTCCGGAATCATCTGTCAGACATGCCAGAAGCAGCTCTCAGACACACCAGAACAACCTGCCGGAGACGCCAGAAGCACCTGCTGAGCATGCCTGAGCCACCTGCTCGACTCGCAAGAAACACCTGCCAGACACGCCAAAATCACCTGCCTGCTACACCAGAAGCACTTGGCAGACAAGCCGGAATCACGTGAAGGGCATGCCGTCACAATCTCTCAGACGTGCCAGAACCTCGTGCCGGACACCCCAGAACACCCTGCCGGACAGACCGGAACCACCTGCCGGACACGCCGGAACCACCGGCGCGACTCACCGGAACCACCACCAGACATGCAAAATCACCTGCCGGCTACGCCAGAAACACTTGGCGAACACACCGGAATCACCTGCCAGGCATGTCGGAAGCACCTCTCAGACATGTCAGAACCACGTGCCAAGGACACCGGAAGCATCTGCCGAGCATGCCGGAACCACCTGCTCTACTCGCAAGAAACACCTGCCGGACACGCCAAAATCACCTGCCGAGTACGCCAGAACCACTTGGCGGACACTCCGGAATCACAGGTCGGGCATGCCAGAACCACCTCTGAGACTTGCCAGAACCATGTTCCGGACACGCCGGTACCACCTGCCGAGTATGCCGGAACCACCTGATCCACTCCCGAGGACCGCCTGCTGGACACGCCAAAATCACCTGCTGGCTACGCAAGAACCACTCGGCAGACACTCCTGAATAACATGCCGGGCATGCCGGAACCACCTCTTAGACATGCCAGAAGGACGTGTCGGACACGCCGGAAACACCTACCGGACAGACCGGAACCACCTGCCAGGCATCCCGGAACCACTTGCGGATCACGCCGGAGCCGCCTGCTCGATAGGCCGGAACCACCTGCCAGACAGGCCAAAATCCACAGCTGGCTATGCTAGAACCACCTGGCGGACAGTCCAAAATCACCTGCCTGGCATGCAGGAACCACCTCTCAGACGTAACAGAACCACGTTCCGGACACGCTGGAACCACATCCTGGACAGACTGGAACCACCTGCCGAGCTCGCCGGAACCACCTGCTCGACTGGCAGGACGATCATGCCGGACACGCCAAAAGGAATTGCCGGCTACACGAGAACCACTTAACCGACACTCCAGAATCACCTGCCTGGCATGCCAGAACCATCTCTCAGACGTGCCAGAAGCACGTGCCAGCCATGCCGGAACGACCTACGGGACAGACCGGAACCACCTGCCTGACATGCCGGAACCACGTGCCGAGTACGCCAGAGCCACCTGCTCCCCTTGCCGGAACCACCTGCCAGACAGGCCAAAATCAACAGCTGGCTGTGCGAGAACCACCTGGGGGACAGTCTGGAATCACCTGCCAGCCATGGCGGAACCACCGCTCAGACGTGCCAGAACCACGTGCCGGACAATCTGGAAACACGTACTGGACAGACTGGAACCACCTGCCGGCAACGCCTGAGCCACCTGTCGAGCACGACGGAACCACCTGCCGGACACGCCAAAATCACCTGCGGGCTACTCCAGAACCACATGGAGGACTCTCCGGGATGACCTGCCGGGCATGCTGGAACCACCTCTCAGACGTGCCAGAACCATGTGGCAGACAGTCCGGAATCACCTGTTGGGCATGTGGAACCACCTCTGAGACGTACCAGAACCACCTGCCGGACACGCCAAAATCACCTGCCGGCTACGCCAGAACCACTTGGCGGACACTCCGGAATCAGCTGCCGGGCATGCCAGCACAACCTCTCAGAAGTCCCAGAAGCACATGCCGGACAGGCCGGAACCATCTCCCGGAAAGACTGGAACCACAGGAAACACTCGCCGGAACCACCTGCTTGACTCACCGGTCCCATCTGCAGGACACACCAAAATCACCTGCCCGCTACACCAGAACCACTTGGGGCACAAGCCGGAATCACGTGAAGGGCATGCCGGCACAACCTCACAGACGTGCCAGAACCTCCTGCCGGACACCTCAGAACCACCTGCCAGACAGACTCCAACCACCTGCCGGACACGCGGGAACCACCGGCTCGACCCGCCGGAACCACTGTCACACATGCAAAATCACCTGCCGGCTACACCAGAACCACTTGGCAAACACTCCGGAATCACCTGCCGGGCATGCCGGAACCACCTCTCAGACATGCCAGAACCACGTGCCATTGACACCAGAAGCACCTGCCGAGCATGCCGGGACCACCTGCTTGACTCGCCAGAACCACCTGCCGGACACGCCAAAATCACCAGCCGGCTACTCCACACCCACTTGTCGGACACTCCAGAATCACCTGCCGGGCATGTTGGAACCACCTCTCAGAGGTGCCACAACAACATGCTGGAGACTGCGGAAGCACCTGCTGAGAATGCCGGAAGTTCCTGATCCACTCCACAGAACCACCTGCTGGACACGCCGAAATCACCTGCCCGCTACGCCACAACCAGTTGGTGAACACTTCGGAATCAACTGCCGGGCTTGCTGGAAGCACCTGCCGGTCACGCCAATATCACCTGTCAGCTCCGCCAGAACCGCTTGGCGGACACTCCGGAAACACCTGTCGGGCCTGCCAGAACCACATCTCAGACGTGCCAGAACCATGTGCCCGAGATGCCGGAACCACACCCCGAACAGACGGAAACCACCTGCCAGACCCGCCTGAACCACCTGCCGAGCACGCCGGAGCCACCTGTTCGAGTCACCGGAATCACCTGCCAGACAGGCCTAAATCAACAGCTGGCTATGCTAGAACCACCTGGCGGACAGTCCAAAATCACCTGCCTGGCATGCAGGAACCACCTCTCAGACGTAACAGAACCACGTTCCGGACACGCTGGAACCACATCCTGGACAGACTGGAACCACCTGCCGAGCTCGCCGGAACCACCTGCTCGACTGGCAGGACAATCGTGCCGGACACGCCAAAAGGAACTGCCGGCTACACCAGAACCACTTAACCGACACTCCAGAATCACCTGCCAGGCATGCCAGAACCACCTCTCACACGTTCCAGAAGCACGTGCCGGACATGCCGGAACGACCTATCGGACAGAACGGAACCACCTGCCAGACACGCCGGAACCACCTGCTGAACACGCCACAGCCACCTGCTCGACTCGCCGGATTCACAGACCGGACAGGCCAATATCAACTGCTGGCTATGCCAGAACCACCTGGGGCACAGTCCGGAATCACCTGCCAGCCATGGCGGAACCACCTCTCAGACGTACCAGAACCACGTGCCGGACAATCTGGAAACACGTACTGGACAGGCTGGAACCACCTGCCGGCCACGCCTGAACCACCTGCCGAAAACGACGGAACCACCTGCCGGACACGCCAAAATCACCTGCGGGCTACTCCAGAACCACTTGGAGGACTCTCCGGGATGACCTGCCGGGCATGCTGGAACCACCTCTCAGACGTGCCAGAACCATGTGGCAGACAGTCCGGAATCACCTGTTGGGCATGTGGAACCACCTCTGAGACGTACCAGAACCACCTGCCGGACACGCCATAATCACCTGCCTGCTACACCAGAACCACTTGGCGGACACTCTGGAATCACCTGCCGGGCATGCCAGCACAACCTCTCAGAAGTGCCAGAAGCACGTGCCGGACAGGCCGAAACCATCTCCCAGACAGACTGGAACCACAGGAAACACTCGCCGGAACCACCTGCTTGACTCAACGGTCCCACCTGCAGGACACACCAAAATCACCTGCCCGCTACACCAGAACCACTTGGGGGACAAGCCGGAATCACGTGAAGGGCATGCCGGCACAACCTCACAGACGTGCCAGAACCTCCTGCCGGACACCTCAGAACCACCTGCCAGACAGACTGTAACCACCTGCTGGAGACGCGGGAACCACCGTCTCGACCCGCCGGAACCACTGCCAGACAGGCAAAATCACCTGCCGGCTACACCAGAACCACTTGGCAAACACTCCGGAATCACCTGCCGGGCATGCCAGAACCACCTCTCAGACATGCCAGAACCACGTGCCAATGACACCAGAAGCATTCCGGGCATGCCGGAACCACCTGCTCGACTCGCCAGAACCACCTGCCAGTCATGCAAAATCACCTGCCGGCTTCGCCACAACCAGTTGGTGAACACTTCCCCATAACCTGCCGGGCTTGCTGGAACCACCTGCCGGTCATGTCAGAATCACCTGCCAACTATGCAGAACCACTTGTCGACACTCCGGAAACACCTGTCGGGCCGCACAGAACTACATCTCAGACGTGCCAGAACCTTGTGCGTGTGATGCCGGAACCACACCCCGAACAGACGGAGACCACCTGCCAGACCCGCCTGAACCACCTGCCGAGCACGCCGGAGCCACCTGTTCAACTAACTGGAAGCACCTGCCAGACAGGCCAAAATCAACAGCTGGCTACGCGAGAAACATCTGGCAGACAGTCCGGAATCACCTGCCGGGCATGCAGGAACCACCTCTCAGATGTAACGGAACCACGAGCCGGACACGCTGGAACCACGGCCTGGACAGACTGGAACCACCTGCCGAGCACTCCGGAACCACCTGCTCGACTCGCACGACCCACGTGCTGGACACGCCAAAATGAACTTTCGGCTACACTAGTACCACTTACCCGACACTCCAGAATCACCTGCCTGGCATGCCAGAACCACCTCTCACATGTTCCAGAAGCACGTGCCGGACTTGCCGGGACGACCTATCGGACAGAACGGAACCACCTGCCAGACACGCCGGAACCACCTGCTGAACACGCCACAGCCACCTGCTCGACTCGCCGGATCCACCGTCCGGACAGGCCAATATCAACTGCTGGCTATGCCAGAACCACCTGGGGGACAGTCCGGAATGACCTGCCAGCCATGGCGGAACCACCTCTCAGACGTACAAGAACCACGTGCCGGACAAGCTGGAAACACTTACTGGACAGATTGGAACCACCTGCCGGCCACGCCTGAACCACCTGCTGAGCACGATGGAACCACCTGCCAGACACGCCAAAATCACCTGCGGGCTACACCAGAACCACTTGGAGAACTCTCCGGGATGACCTGCCGGGCATGCTGGAACCACCTCTCAGACGTACCAGAAGCACGTGGCGGAGACCCCAGCACCACCTGATGGACAGACCGCAACCACCTGCCGGACAGGCCGGAACCACCGGCTCGACCCGCCGGAACCACCGCCGGACATGCAAAATCACCTGCCGGCTACGCCAGAACCACTTGGCGAACACTCCGGAATCACCTGCCGGGCATGCCGGAACCACCTCTCAGAGGTGCCAGAACCACATGCCGGAGAGACTGGAAGCAACTGCCGAACTCGCCGGAAACACCTGCTGGACATGCCGGAACCACCTGCCTGACAGTCCAAAATCATATGCCGGCTATGCCAAAACCACTTGGTGGACACTCCAGAATCACCTGGAGGGCATGCCGGAACCACGTCATGGACAGACTGCAAACACCTGCCGGACATGGCAGAACCACCTTCTCGACTCGCCAGAACCACCTGCCGGACACGCCAAAATCACCTGCCGGCTACGCCACAACCAGTTGGTGAACACTTCGGAATCACCTGCCGCTCTTGCCGGAATCACCTGCCGTTCACGCCAAAATCACCTGCCGGCTACGCCAGAACCACTAGGCAGAGACTCCGGAACCACCTCCAGGACCGACCGGAATCACCTGCCGGACACGCCGGGACCACCTGCTTGACTCGCCAGAACCACCTGCCGGACACGCCAAAATCACCAACCGGCTACTCCACAACCACTTGTCGGACACTCCAGAGTCACCTGCCGGGCATGTTGGAGCCACCTCTCAGAGGTGCCACAACAACATGCTTGGGACTGCGGAAGCACCTGCTGACAAGGTCGGAAGTTCCTGATCCACTCCACAGAACCACCTGCTGGACACGCCAAAATCACCTGCCGGCTACGCCACAACCAGTTGGTGAACACTTCGGAATCAACTGCCGGGCTTGCTGGAAGCACCTGCCGGTCACGCCAATATCACCTGCCAGCTACGCCAGAACCGCTTGGCGGACACTCCGGAAACACCTGTCGGGCCTGCCAGAACCACATCTCAGACGTGCCAGAACCATGTGCCCGAGATGCCGGAACCACACCCCGAACAGACTGAAACCACCTGCCAGACCCGCCTGAACCACCTGCCGAGCACACTGGAACCACCTGCTCGACTCGCCGGAACCACCTACCTGACACGCAAAAACCACCGGCCGGGTATGCCAGAACCACTTGGTGGTCACTCCGGAATCATCTGCCAGACATGCCAGAACCAGCTCTCAGACACACCAGAACAACATGCCGGACACGCCGGAAGCACCTGCTGAGCATGCCTGAGCCACCTGCTCGACTCGCAAAAGACACCTGCCGGACACGCCAAAATCACCTGCCGAGTACGCCAGAACCACTTGGCGGACACTCCGGAATCACAGGTCGGGCACGCCGGAACCACCTCTCAGACTTGCCAGAACCATGTTCTGGACACGCCGGTACCACCTGCCGAGTATGCCAGAACCACCTGATCCACTCCCGAGGACCACCTGCTGGACACGCCAAAATCACCTGCTGGCTACGCCAGAACCATTCGGCAGACACTCCGGAATAACCTGCCGGGCATGCCGGAACCACCTCTTACGCATGCCAGAAGGACGTGTCGGACACGCCGGAAACACCTACCGGACAGACCGGAACCACCTGCCAGACATCCCGGAACCACCTGCCGAGCACGCCGGAGCCGCCTGCTCGATAGGCCGGAACCACCTGCCGGACAGGCCAAAATCAACAGCTGGCTATGCTAGAACCACCTGGCGGACAGTCCAAAATCACCTGCCTGGCATGCAGGAACCACCTCTCAGACATAACAGCACCACGTTCCGGACACGCTGGAACCACATCCTGGACAGACTGGAACCACCTGCCGAGCTCGCCGGAACCACCTGCTCGACTGGCAGGACAATCGTGCCGGACACGCCAAAAGGAACTGCCGGCTACACCAGAACCACTTAACCGACACTCCAGAATCACCTTCCTGGCATGCCAGAACCACCTCTCAGACGTGCCAGAAGCACGTGCCGGACATGCCGGAACGACCTACGGGACAGACCGGAACCACCTGCCTGACATGCCGGAACCACCTGCTGAGCACGCCAGAGCCACCTGCTCCCCTTGGCGGAACCACCTGCCAGACAGGCCAAAATCAACAGCTGGCTGTGCGAGAACCACCTGGGGGACAGTCCGGAATCACCTGCCAGCCATGGCGGAACCACCTCTCAGACGTACCAGAACCACGTGCCGGACACGCAAAAATCACCTGCGGGCTACTCCAGAACCACTTGGAGGTCTCTCCGGGATGACCTGCCGGGCATGCTGGAACCACCTCTCAGACGTGCCAGAACCATGTGGCAGACAGTCCGGAATCACCTGTTGGGCATGTGGAACCACCTCTGAGACGTACCAGAAACACCTGCCGGACACGCCAAAATCACCTGCCGGCTACGCCACAACCACTCGGCAGACACTCCGGTATCAGCTGCCGGGCATGCCGGAACCACCTCTCAGAGGTGCCAGAACCACATGCCGGAGAGACTGGAAGCAACTGCCGAACTCGCCGGAAACACCTGCTGGACATGCCGAAACCACCTGCCTGACTGTCCAAAATCATATGCCGGCTATGCCAAAATCACTTGGTGGACACTCCAGAATCACCTGGAGGGCATGCCGGAACCACGTCATGGACAGACTGCAAACACCTGCCGGACACGCCGGAACCACCTGCTCGACTCGCCAGAACCACCTGCCGGACACGCCAAAATCACCTGCCGGCTACACCACAACCACTCGGCAGAGACTCCAGAACCACCTCCAGGACAGCCGGAATCTCCAGCCGGACACGCCGGGACCACCTGCTTGACTCGCCAGAACCACCTGCCAGACATGCCAAAATCACCAGCCGGCTACTCCACAACCACTTGTCGGACACTCCAGAATCACCTGCAGGGCATGTTGGAACCACCTCTCAGAGGTGCCACAACAACATGCTGGAGACTGCGGAAGCACCTGCTGAGAATGCCGGAAGTTCCTGATCCACTCCACAGAACCACCTGCTGGACACGCCGAAATCACCTGCCCGCTACGCCACAACCAGTTGGTGAACACTTCGGAATCAACTGCCGGGTTTACTGGAAGCACCTGCCAGTCACGCCAATATCACCTGCCAGCTACGCCAGAACCGCTTGGCGGACACTCCGGAAACACCTGTCGGGCCTGCCAGAACCACATCTCAGACGTGCCAGAACCATGTGCCCGAGATGCCGGAACCACACCCCGAACAGACAGAGACCACGTGCCAGGCCCGCCTGAACCACCTGCCGAGCACGCCGGAGCCACCTGTTCGACTCACCGGGAGCACCTGCCAGACAGGCCAAAATCAACAGCTGGCTATGCGAGAACCATCTGGCGGACAGTCCGGAATCACCTGCCGGTCATGCAGGAACCACCTCTCAGATGTAACGGAACCACGAGCCGGACACGCTGGAACCACGTCCTGGACAGACTGTAACCACCTGCCGAACACTCCGGAACCACCTGCTCGAATCGCACGACCCACGTGCTGGACACGCCAAAATGAACTTTCGGCTACACCAGAACCACTTACCCGACACTCCAGAATCACCTGCCTGGCATGCCAGAACCACCTCTCACACGTTCCAGAAGCACGTGCCGGACATGCCGGAACGACCTATCGGACAGAACAGAACCACCTGCCAGACACGCCAGAATCACCTGCTGAACACGCCACAGCCACCTGCTCGACTCGCTGGATCCACTGGCCGGACAGGCCAATATTAACTGCTGGCTATGCCAGAACCACCTGGGGGACAGTCCGGAATCACCTGCCAGCCATGGCGGAACCACCTCTCAGACGTACAAGAACCACGTGCCGGACAAGCTGGAAACAATTACTGGACAGACTGGAACCACCTGCCGGCCACGCCTGAACCACCTGCCGAGCACGCCGGAACCACCTGCTCGACTCGCCAGAACCACCTGCCAGACACCCCAAAATCACCTGCCGGCTACGCCACAACCACTCGGCAGACACTCCGGTATCAGCTGCCGGGCATGCCGGAACCACCTCTCAGATGTGCCAGAACCACATGCCGGAGAGACTGGAAGCAACTGCCGAACTCGCCGGAAACACCTGCTGGACATGCCGGAACCACCTGCCTGACTGTCCAAAATCATATGCCGGCTATGCCAAAACCACTTGGTGGACACTCCAGAATCACCTGGAGGGCATGCCGGAACCACGTCATGGACAGACTGCAAACACCTGCCGGACACGCCGGAGCCACCTGCTCGACTCGCCAGAGCCACCTGCCGGACACGCCAAAATCACCTGCCGGCTACACCACAACCACTCGGCAGAGACTCCGGAACCACCTCCAGGACAGCCGGAATCACCAGCCGGACACGCCAGGACCACCTGCTTGACTCGCCAGAACCACCTGCCAGACACGCCAAAGTCACCAGCCGGCTACTCCCCAACCACTTGTCGGACACTCCAGAATCACCTGCCGGGCATGTTGGAGCCACCTCTCAGAGGTGCCACAACAACATGCTGGAGACTGCGGAAGCACCTGCTGAGAATGCCGGAAGTTCCTGATCCACTCCACAGAACCACCTGCTGGACACGCCGAAATCACCTGCCCGCTACGCCACAACCAGTTGGTGAACACTTCGGAATCAACTGCCGGGTTTGCTGGAAGCACCTGCCGGTCACGCCAATATCACCTGCCAGCTACGCCAGAACCGCTTGGCGGACACTCCGGAAACACCTGTCGGGCCTGCCAGAACCACATCTCAGACGTGCCAGAACCATGTGCCCGAGATGCCGGAACCACACCCCGAACAGACGGAAACCACCTGCCAGACCCGCCTGAACCACCTGCCGAGCACACTGGAACCACCTGCTCGACTCGCCGGAACCACCTACCTGACACGCAAAAGCCACCGGCCGAGTATGCCAGAACCACTTGGTGGTCACTCCGGAATCATCTGTCAGACATGCCAGAAGCAGCTCTCAGACACACCAGAACAACCTGCCGGAGACGCCAGAAGCACCTGCTGAGCATGCCTGAGCCACCTGCTCGACTCGCAAGAAACACCTGCCAGACACGCCAAAATCACCTGCCTGCTACACCAGAAGCACTTGGCAGACAAGCCGGAATCACATGAAGGGCATGCCGTCACAATCTCTCAGACGTGCCAGAACCTCGTGCCGGACACCCCAGAACACCCTGCCGGACAGACCGGAACCACCTGCCGGACACGCCGGAACCACCGGCGCGACTCACCGGAACCACCACCAGACATGCAAAATCACCTTTCGGCTACGCCAGAAACACTTGGCGAACACACCGGAATCACCTGCCAGGCATGTCGGAAGCACATCTCAGACATGTCAGAACCACGTGCCAAGGACACCGGAAGCATCTGCCGAGCATGCCGGAACCACCTGCTCTACTCGCAAGAAACACCTGCCGGACACGCCAAAATCACCTGCCGAGTACGCCAGAACCACTTGGCGGACACTCCGGAATCACAGGTCGGGCATGCCAGAACCACCTCTGAGACTTGCCAGAACCATGTTCCGGACACGCCGGTACCACCTGCCGAGTATGCCGGAACCACCTGATCCACTCCCGAGGACCACCTGCTGGACATGCCAAAATCACCTGCTGGCTACGCCAGAACCACTCGGCAGACACTCCGGAATAACCTGCCGGGCATGCCGGAACCACCTCTCACACGTTCCAGAAGCACGTGCCGGACATGCCGGAACGACCTATCGGACAGAGCGGAACCACCTGCCAGACACGCCGGAACCACCTGCTGAACACGCCACAGCCACCTGCTCGACTCGCCGGATCCACCGGCCGGACAGGCCAATATCCACAGCTGGCTATGCCAGAACCACCTGGGGGACAGTCCGGAATCACCTGCCAGCCATGGCGGAACCACCTCTCACACGTACAAGAACCACGTGCCGGACAAGCTGGAAACACTTACTGGACAGGCTGGAACCACCTGCCGGCCACGCCTGAACCACCTGCCGAGCACGATGGAACCACCTGCCAGACACGCCAAAATCACCTGCGGGCTACACCAGAACCACTTGGAGAACTCTCCGGGATGACCTGCCGGGCATGCTGGAACCACCTCTCAGACGTACCAGAAGCACGTGGCGGACACCCCAGCACCACCTGACGGAGAGACCGCAACCACCTGCCGGACACGCCGGAACCACCGTCTCTACCCGTCGGAACAACCGCCGGACATGCAAAATAACCTGCCGGCTACGCCAGAACTACTTGGTGAACACTCCGGAATCACCTGCCGGGCATGCCGGAACTACCTCTCAGAAATGCCAGAACCACGTGCCAATGACCCCGGAAGCAACTGCCGAGCACGCCGGAACCACCTGCTCGACTCGCCGGAACCACCTGCCAGTCATGCAAAAATCACCTGCCAGCTTCGCCACAACCAGTTGGTGAACACTTCCCCATCACCTGCCGGGCTTGCTGGAACCACCTGCCGGTCATGTCAAAATCACCTGCCAACTACGCCAGAACCACTTTTCCACACTGCGGAAACACCTGTCGGGCCGGCCAGAACTACATCTCAGACGTGCCAGAACCTTGTGCGTGTGATGCCGGAACCACACCCCGAACAGACGGAGACCACCTGCCAGACCCGCCTGAACCACCTGCCGAGCACGCCGGAGCCACCTGTTCGACTCACCGGAAGCACGTGCCAGACAGGCCAAAATCAACAGCTTGCTATGCGAGAACCATCTGGCGGAGAGTCCGGAATGACCTGCCGGCTATGCCGGAACCACCTCTCAGACATACCAGAACCACATGCCAATGACCCCGGAAGCACCTGCCGAGCACGCCGGAACCACCTGCTCGACTCGCCAGAGCCACCTGCCGTACACGCCAAAATCACCTGTCGGCTACACCACAACCACTGGGCAGACACTCTGGTATCAGCTGCCGGGCATGCCGGAACCACCTCTCATAGGTGCCAGAACCACATGCCGGAGAGACTAGAAGCAACTGCCGAACTCGCCGGAAACACCTGCTGGACATGCCGGAACCACCTCCCTGACAGTCCAACATCATATGCCAGCTATGCCAAAACCACTTGGTGGACACTCCAGAATCACCTGGAGGGCATGCCGGAACCACGTCATGGACAGACTGCAAACACCTGCCGGACACGACGGAACCACCTGCTCGACTCGCCAGAACCACCTGCCGGACACGCCAAAATCACCTGCCGGCTACGCCAGAACCACTCGGCAGAGACTCAGGAACCACCTCCAGGGCAGACCGGAATCACCTGCCGGACACGCCGGGACCACCTGCTTAACTCTCCAGAACCACCTGCCAGACACGCCAAAATCACCAGCCGGCTACTCCACAACCACTTGGACACACCAGAATCACCTGCAGGGCATGTTGGAACCACCTCTCAGAGGTGCCACAACAACATGCTGGAGACTGCGGAAGCACCTGCTGAGAATGCCGGAAGTTCCTGATCCACTCCACAAAACCACCTGCTGGACACGCCGAAATCACCTGCCCGCTACGCCACAACCAGTTGGTGAACACTTCGGAATCAACTGCCGGGCTTGCTGGAAGCACCTGCCGGTCACGCCAATATCACCTGCCAGCTACGCCAGAACCGCTTGGCGGACACTCCGGAAACACCTGTCGGGCCTGCCAGAACCACATCTCAGACGTGCCAGAACCATGTGCCCGAGATGCCGGAACCACACCCCGAACAGACTGAAACCACCTGCCAGACCCGCCTGAACCACCTGCCGAGCACGCCGGAGCCACCTGTTCGACTCACCGGAATCACCTGCCAGACAGGCCAAAATCAACAGCTGGCTATGCTAAACCACCTGGCGGACAGTCCAAAATCACCTGCCTGGCATGCAGGAACCACCTCTCAGACGTAACAGAACCACGTTCCGGACACGCTGGAACCACATCCTGGACAGACTGGAACCACCTGCCGAGCACTCCGGAACCACCTGCTCGACTAGCAGGACAATCGTGCCGGACACGCCAAAAGGAACTGCCGGCTACACCAGAACCACTTAACCGACACTCCAGAATCACCTGCCTGGCATGCCATAACCACCTCTCACACGTTCCAGAAGCACGTGCCGGACATGCCGGAACGACCTATCGGACAGAGCGGAACCACCTGCCAGACACGCCGGAACCACCTGCTGAACACGCCACAGCCACCTGCTCGACTCGCCGGATCCACCGGCCGGACAGGCCAATATCCACAGCTGGCTATGCCAGAACCACCTGGGGGACAGTCCGGAATCACCTGCCAGCCATGGCGGAACCACCTCTCACACGTACAAGAACCACGTGCCGGACAAGCTGGAAACACTTACTGGACAGGCTGGAACCACCTGCCGGCCACGCCTGAACCACCTGCCGAGCACGATGGAACCACCTGCCAGACACGCCAAAATCACCTGCGGGCTACACCAGAACCACTTGGAGAACTCTCCGGGATGACCTGCCGGGCATGCTGGAACCACCTCTCAGACGTACCAGAAGCACGTGGCGGACACCCCAGCACCACCTGACGGAGAGACCGCAACCACCTGCCGGACACGCCGGAACCACCGTCTCTACCCGTCGGAACAACCGCCGGACATGCAAAATAACCTGCCGGCTACGCCAGAACCACTTGGCGAACACTCCGGAATCACCTGCCGGGCATGCCGGAACCACCTCTCAGAAATGCCAGAACCACGTGCCAATGACCCCGGAAGCAACTGCCGAGCACGCCGGAACCACCTGCTCGACTCGCCGGAACCACCTGCCAGTCATGCAAAAATCACCTGCCAGCTTCGCCACAACCAGTTGGTGAACACTTCCCCATCACCTGCCGGGCTTGCTGGAACCACCTGCCGGTCATGTCAAAATCACCTGCCAACTACGCCAGAACCACTTTTCCACACTGCGGAAACACCTGTCGGGCCGGCCAGAACTACATCTCAGACGTGCCAGAACCTTGTGCGTGTGATGCCGGAACCACACCCCGAACAGACGGAGACCACCTGCCAGACCCGCCTGAACCACCTGCCGAGCACGCCGGAGCCACCTGTTCGACTCACCGGAAGCACGTGCCAGACAGGCCAAAATCAACAGCTTGCTATGCGAGAACCATCTGGCGGAGAGTCCGGAATGACCTGCCGGCTATGCCGGAACCACCTCTCAGACATACCAGAACCACATGCCAATGACCCCGGAAGCACCTGCCGAGCACGCCGGAACCACCTGCTCGACTCGCCAGAGCCACCTGCCGTACACGCCAAAATCACCTGTCGGCTACACCACAACCACTGGGCAGACACTCTGGTATCAGCTGCCGGGCATGCCGGAACCACCTCTCATAGGTGCCAGAACCACATGCCGGAGAGACTAGAAGCAACTGCCGAACTCGCTGGAAACACCTGCTGGACATGCCGGAACCACCTCCCTGACAGTCCAACATCATATGCCAGCTATGCCAAAACCACTTGGTGGACACTCCAGAATCACCTGGAGGGCATGCCGGAACCACGTCATGGACAGACTGCAAACACCTGCCGGACACGACGGAACCACCTGCTCGACTCGCCAGAACCACCTGCCGGACACGCCAAAATCACCTGCCGGCTACGCCAGAACCACTCGGCAGAGACTCAGGAACCACCTCCAGGGCAGACCGGAATCACCTGCCGGACACGCCGGGACCACCTGCTTAACTCGCCAGAACCACCTGCCAGACACGCCAAAATCACCAGCTGGCTACTCCACAACCACTTGGACACACCAGAATCACCTGCCGGGCATGTTGGAACCACCTCTCAGAGGTGCCACAACAACATGCTGGAGACTGCGGAAGCACCTGCTGAGAATGCCGGAAGTTCCTTATCCACTCCACAAAACCACCTGCTGGACACGCCGAAATCACCTGCCCGCTACGCCACAACCAGTTGGTGAACACTTCGGAATCAACTGCCGGGCTTGCTGGAAGCACCTGCCGGTCACGCCAATATCACCTGCCAGCTACGCCAGAACCGCTTGGCGGACACTCCGGAAACACCTGTCGGGCCTGCCAGAACCACATCTCAGACGTGCCAGAACCATGTGCCCGAGATGCTGGAACCACACCCCGAACAGACTGAAACCACCTGCCAGACCCGCCTGAACCACCTGCCGAGCACGCCGGAGCCACCTGTTCGACTCACCGGAATCACCTGCCAGACAGGCCAAAATCAACAGCTGGCTATGCTAAACCACCTGGCGGACAGTCCAAAATCACCTGCCTGGCATGCAGGAACCACCTCTCAGACGTAACAGAACCACGTTCCGGACACGCTGGAACCACATCCTGGACAGACTGGAACCACCTGCCGAGCACTCCGGAACCACCTGCTCGACTAGCAGGACAATCGTGCCGGACACGCCAAAAGGAACTGCCGGCTACACCAGAACCACTTAACCGACACTCCAGAATCACCTGCCTGGCATGCCATAACCACCTCTCACACGTTCCAGAAGCACGTGCCGGACATGCCGGAACGACCTATCGGACAGAGCGGAACCACCTGCCAGACACGCCGGAACCACCTGCTGAACACGCCACAGCCACCTGCTCGACTCGCTGGATCCACCGGCCGGACAGGCCAATATCCACAGCTGGCTATGCCAGAACCACCTGGGGGACAGTCCGGAATCACCTGCCAGCCATGGCGGAACCACCTCTCACACGTACAAGAACCACGTGCCGGACAAGCTGGAAACACTTACTGGACAGGCTGGAACCACCTGCCGGCCACGCCTGAACCACCTGCCGAGCACGATGGAACCACCTGCCAGACACGCCAAAATCACCTGCGGGCTACACCAGAACCACTTGGAGAACTCTCCGGGATGACCTGCCGGGCATGCTGGAACCACCTCTCAGACGTACCAGAAGCACGTGGCGGACACCCCAGCACCACCTGACGGAGAGACCGCAACCACCTGCCGGACACGCCGGAACCACCGTCTCTACCCGTCGGAACAACCGCCGGACATGCAAAATAACCTGCCGGCTACGCCAGAACCACTTGGCGAACACTCCGGAATCACCTGCCGGGCATGCCGGAACCACCTCTCAGAAATGCCAGAACCACGTGCCAATGACCCCGGAAGCAACTGCCGAGCACGCCGGAACCACCTGCTCGACTCGCCGGAACCACCTGCCAGTCATGCAAAAATCACCTGCCAGCTTCGCCACAACCAGTTGGTGAACACTTCCCCATCACCTGCCGGGCTTGCTGGAACCACCTGCCGGTCATGTCAAAATCACCTGCCAACTACGCCAGAACCACTTTTCCACACTGCGGAAACACCTGTCGGGCCGGCCAGAACTACATCTCAGACGTGCCAGAACCTTGTGCGTGTGATGCCGGAACCACACCCCGAACAGACGGAGACCACCTGCCAGACCCGCCTGAACCACCTGCCGAGCACGCCGGAGCCACCTGTTCGACTCACCGGAAGCACGTGCCAGACAGGCCAAAATCAACAGCTTGCTATGCGAGAACCATCTGGCGGAGAGTCCGGAATGACCTGCCGGCTATGCCGGAACCACCTCTCAGACATACCAGAACCACATGCCAATGACCCCGGAAGCACCTGCCGAGCACGCCGGAACCACCTGCTCGACTCGCCAGAGCCACCTGCCGTACACGCCAAAATCACCTGTCGGCTACACCACAACCACTGGGCAGACACTCTGGTATCAGCTGCCGGGCATGCCGGAACCACCTCTCATAGGTGCCAGAACCACATGCCGGAGAGACTAGAAGCAACTGCCGAACTCGCCGGAAACACCTGCTGGACATGCCGGAACCACCTCCCTGACACTCCAACATCATATGCCAGCTATGCCAAAACCACTTGGTGGACACTCCAGAATCACCTGGAGGGCATGCCGGAACCACGTCATGGACAGACTGCAAACACCTGCCGGACACGACGGAACCACCTGCTCGACTCGCCAGAACCACCTGCCGGACACGCCAAAATCACCTGCCGGCTACGCCAGAACCACTCGGCAGAGACTCAGGAACCACCTCCAGGGCAGACCGGAATCACCTGCCGGACACGCCGGGACCACCTGCTTAACTCGCCAGAACCACCTGCCAGACACGCCAAAATCACCAGCCGGCTACTCCACAACCACTTGGACACACCAGAATCACCTGCCGGGCATGTTGGAACCACCTCTCAGAGGTGCCACAACAACATGCTGGAGACTGCGGAAGCACCTGCTGAGAATGCCGGAAGTTCCTGATCCACTCCACAAAACCACCTGCTGGACACGCCGAAATCACCTGCCCGCTACGCCACAACCAGTTGGTGAACACTTCGGAATCAACTGCCGGGCTTGCTGGAAGCACCTGCCGGTCACGCCAATATCACCTGCCAGCTACGCCAGAACCGCTTGGCGGACACTCCGGAAACACCTGTCGGGCCTGCCAGAACCACATCTCAGACGTGCCAGAACCATGTGCCCGAGATGCCGGAACCACACCCCGAACAGACTGAAACCACCTGCCAGACCCGCCTGAACCACCTGCCGAGCACGCCGGAGCCACCTGTTCGACTCACCGGAATCACCTGCCAGACAGGCCAAAATCAACAGCTGGCTATGCTAAACCACCTGGCGGACAGTCCAAAATCACCTGCCTGGCATGCAGGAACCACCTCTCAGACGTAACAGAACCACGTTCCGGACACGCTGGAACCACATCCTGGACAGACTGGAACCACCTGCCGAGCACTCCGGAACCACCTGCTCGACTAGCAGGACAATCGTGCCGGACACGCCAAAAGGAACTGCCGGCTACACCAGAACCACTTAACCGACACTCCAGAATCACCTGCCTGGCATGCCATAACCACCTCTCACACGTTCCAGAAGCACGTGCCGGACATGCCGGAACGACCTATCGGACAGAGCGGAACCACCTGCCAGACACGCCGGAACCACCTGCTGAACACGCCACAGCCACCTGCTCGACTCGCCGGATCCACCGGCCGGACAGGCCAATATCCACAGCTGGCTATGCCAGAACCACCTGGGGGACAGTCCGGAATCACCTGCCAGCCATGGCGGAACCACCTCTCACACGTACAAGAACCACGTGCCGGACAAGCTGGAAACACTTACTGGACAGGCTGGAACCACCTGCCGGCCACGCCTGAACCACCTGCCGAGCACGATGGAACCACCTGCCAGACACGCCAAAATCACCTGCGGGCTACACCAGAACCACTTGGAGAACTCTCCGGGATGACCTGCCGGGCATGCTGGAACCACCTCTCAGACGTACCAGAAGCACGTGGCGGACACCCCAGCACCACCTGACGGAGAGACCGCAACCACCTGCCGGACACGCCGGAACCACCGTCTCTACCCGTCGGAACAACCGCCGGACATGCAAAATAACCTGCCGGCTACGCCAGAACCACTTGGCGAACACTCCGGAATCACCTGCCGGGCATGCCGGAACCACCTCTCAGAAATGCCAGAACCACGTGCCAATGACCCCGGAAGCAACTGCCGAGCACGCCGGAACCACCTGCTCGACTCGCCGGAACCACCTGCCAGTCATGCAAAAATCACCTGCCAGCTTCGCCACAACCAGTTGGTGAACACTTCCCCATCACCTGCCGGGCTTGCTGGAACCACCTGCCGGTCATGTCAAAATCACCTGCCAACTACGCCAGAACCACTTTTCCACACTGCGGAAACACCTGTCGGGCCGGCCAGAACTACATCTCAGACGTGCCAGAACCTTGTGCGTGTGATGCCGGAACCACACCCCGAACAGACGGAGACCACCTGCCAGACCCGCCTGAACCACCTGCCGAGCACGCCGGAGCCACCTGTTCGACTCACCGGAAGCACGTGCCAGACAGGCCAAAATCAACAGCTTGCTATGCGAGAACCATCTGGCGGAGAGTCTGGAATGACCTGCCGGCTATGCCGGAACCACCTCTCAGACATACCAGAACCACATGCCAATGACCCCGGAAGCACCTGCCGAGCACGCCGGAACCACCTGCTCGACTCGCCAGAGCCACCTGCCGTACACGCCAAAATCACCTGTCGGCTACACCACAACCACTGGGCAGACACTCTGGTATCAGCTGCCGGGCATGCCGGAACCACCTCTCATAGGTGCCAGAACCACATGCCGGAGAGACTAGAAGCAACTGCCGAACTCGCCGGAAACACCTGCTGGACATGCCGGAACCACCTCCCTGACACTCCAACATCATATGCCAGCTATGCCAAAACCACTTGGTGGACACTCCAGAATCACCTGGAGGGCATGCCGGAACCACGTCATGGACAGACTGCAAACACCTGCCGGACACGACGGAACCACCTGCTCGACTCGCCAGAACCACCTGCCGGACACGCCAAAATCACCTGCCGGCTACGCCAGAACCACTCGGCAGAGACTCAGGAACCACCTCCAGGGCAGACCGGAATCACCTGCCGGACACGCCGGGACCACCTGCTTAACTCGCCAGAACCACCTGCCAGACACGCCAAAATCACCAGCCGGCTACTCCACAACCACTTGGACACACCAGAATCACCTGCCGGGCATGTTGGAACCACCTCTCAGAGGTGCCACAACAACATGCTGGAGACTGCGGAAGCACCTGCTGAGAATGCCGGAAGTTCCTGATCCACTCCACAAAACCACCTGCTGGACACGCCGAAATCACCTGCCCGCTACGCCACAACCAGTTGGTGAACACTTCGGAATCAACTGCCGGGCTTGCTGGAAGCACCTGCCGGTCACGCCAATATCACCTGCCAGCTACGCCAGAACCGCTTGGCGGACACTCCGGAAACACCTGTCGGGCCTGCCAGAACCACATCTCAGACGTGCCAGAACCATGTGCCCGAGATGCCGGAACCACACCCCGAACAGACTGAAACCACCTGCCAGACCCGCCTGAACCACCTGCCGAGCACGCCGGAGCCACCTGTTCGACTCACCGGAATCACCTGCCAGACAGGCCAAAATCAACAGCTGGCTATGCTAAACCACCTGGCGGACAGTCCAAAATCACCTGCCTGGCATGCAGGAACCACCTCTCAGACGTAACAGAACCACGTTCCGGACACGCTGGAACCACATCCTGGACAGACTGGAACCACCTGCCGAGCACTCCGGAACCACCTGCTCGACTAGCAGGACAATCGTGCCGGACACGCCAAAAGGAACTGCCGGCTACACCAGAACCACTTAACCGACACTCCAGAATCACCTGCCTGGCATGCCATAACCACCTCTCACACGTTCCAGAAGCACGTGCCGGACATGCCGGAACGACCTATCGGACAGAGCGGAACCACCTGCCAGACACGCCGGAACCACCTGCTGAACACGCCACAGCCACCTGCTCGACTCGCCGGATCCACCGGCCGGACAGGCCAATATCCACAGCTGGCTATGCCAGAACCACCTGGGGGACAGTCCGGAATCACCTGCCAGCCATGGCGGAACCACCTCTCACACGTACAAGAACCACGTGCCGGACAAGCTGGAAACACTTACTGGACAGGCTGGAACCACCTGCCGGCCACGCCTGAACCACCTGCCGAGCACGATGGAACCACCTGCCAGACACGCCAAAATCACCTGCGGGCTACACCAGAACCACTTGGAGAACTCTCCGGGATGACCTGCCGGGCATGCTGGAACCACCTCTCAGACGTACCAGAAGCACGTGGCGGACACCCCAGCACCACCTGACGGAGAGACCGCAACCACCTGCCGGACACGCCGGAACCACCGTCTCTACCCGTCGGAACAACCGCCGGACATGCAAAATAACCTGCCGGCTACGCCAGAACCACTTGGCGAACACTCCGGAATCACCTGCCGGGCATGCCGGAACCACCTCTCAGACATGCCAGAACCACGTGCCAATGACCCCGGAAGCAACTGCCGAGCACGCCGGAACCACCTGCTCGACTCGCCAGAACCACCTGCCGGACACGCCAAAATCACCTGCCGGCTACGCCACAACCACTCGGCAGAGACTCCGTAACCACCTGCAGGACAGACCGGAATCACCTGCCGGACACGCCGGGACAACCTGCTTGACTCGCCAGAACCGCCTGCCGGACACGCCAAAATCACCAGCCGGCTACACCAGAACCACTTGGAGGTCTCTCCGGGATCACCTGCCGGGCATGCCGGAACCACCCCTCAGAGGTGCCAGAACCACGTGCCGGACACGCGGGAACCACCTCCAGGACAGACCGGAACCACCTGCCGGACACGCCGGGACCACCTGCTTTACTCGCCAGAACGACCTGCCGGACACACCAAAATGACTAGCCGGCTACGCCACAACCACTTGTCGGACACTCTGCAATCACCTGCCGGGCATGCCGGAACCACCTCTCAGACGTGCCAAAACCACGTGCCAGACACCCCGGAACCACCTACTGGACACAACGGAACCACCTGCCGGACACGCCTGAACCACCTGCCAAGCATGCAGGAACCACCTGCTCGACTCGCAGGACCCACCTGCCGGACACGCAAAAGTCACCTGCTGGCTATGCCAGAACCACTTGCCGGACTTTCCGGAATCACCTGCCGGGAATGCCGGACCCACCTCTCAAATGTGCCAAAATCAAGTGCCGCAGACGCCAGAAGCACCTGCCGAGCTAGCTGGAAGCAGCTGCTCTAATCGTCGGCAGCACCTGTGGGACACGCCAAAATCACCTGCCGGCTACGCCAGAACCACTCGGCAGGCACTCCGGAATCACCTGCCAGGCATGCCGGACCCACCTCTCAGATGTGCCAGAGCCACAAGCCGCAGACTCCGGAAACACCTGCCGGGCATGCCGAAACCCCCTCTCAGACATGCCAGAACCACGTGCCGGACACGCCGGAACCACCTACCGGACACCTTAGACCTCTCCCGTTCTCTACTCATTCCTTCTTCCCAGTAGGAACCACTATTCTTAGTTTAAACAAGATGATTATATTTGTATTTTTTTTGAAATTGGATACATGGGCTCCTATCATATGTACTTATTTGTATCTGTTTTTTCACTTTGTGTTATGTTTGTGAGATTTTCTATGGAGTTATTTTTAGCAGAAATTCATTCACTTTAGTTTTGATATGATATTTTCATTTATGAAAACATATGACTTATTTAAGCATACTAATGCAATTGTTATAGATTAGTATTAATTTTTGGCTATCATGATAGTGTGAACATTCTATTTTCCTTCAGTGCACATATGAATGCATTTCTAATTAGTATGTATCTAAGACTGGAGTTGCAAGTACATAGTCGGTGTATGTAGTGCAAAAAAGGTAATCCAAGACTATTTAAGACATGGAGGTAAAAAAAGTTAAAATAAAATAAAAAATAATAATTATGTAAATTAATACAAAATGTAAAACAACTACATCAAAGTGATCAAATTCTAAACAAAAGGAAGACACTGTCAGAAAAATTACAAGCAATGGAAAAGAAATGAATTGTTGTAACTAACGGAGGAGTGTACTTTGTCCATCAATTCGACTAAAAAGAGGAAAAAATGTAAATTCTCCTCAAATTAGTACATTAATTTATTATAACCTCCCAATATAGTTCTATCACTTTGTGTTTCTGTGTATGGATGAGCATGTGTGCATTTGAGTGTACAAATTTATTAGCTGACTATAGAATACATCAAGTAATGCAAAAACCAAGAATAGATTGAAGAAAATTTTCTTCCAATTTCAATGAACTAAAAATATTTATTCTATTGGACATAAAATATTATAAAACTACAATAATTAATGTATTTGTATATTAGCATTAGGGTAAACTAAAGGAATACAATAGGAAATCCATAAATAGACCACATATGTATTGATAATTAATTTATGACAAAGTTGCTCCTGTAAGGCAGTGAGGAAGTGTTACTGTTTTTAACAAAATCTAGGGGAACAATTATATAGCAATATATAAAAACAGACTTTTATTTCACATCATATCTAAATTTTAAAAAGAAACCAGATAGTCATAGATCTAAATATTTAAGGAACAACAGTAAAGCACCATGAAGACAACAGGCAAACATCTTCATGATCTGAGAGTTGTAAAACTATTCTTAATTACAACAGAGCAAACTAAATACAAAGACCGATAAACTGGATTACAGTAAAATAAAGGGCCTATGTTGATCAATGATTTGTTTAAAATATGCAAAGCCATCAAAATGTAAAAAGCCACACCCAATCTTTAAAAAAGCCTCACATCTAGAATATGGAAAAACTCAATTTATCAACAGGAAATGTCTAAATCTCAATAAAAAAATGAACAATAACCTTGAAAATGCCTTTACAATACAGCCAATATTGATGCATAAAGGACCTCAACAGCATTAATTACCAATGGAATTCCAATTATATCCACCATCAGTTACTGCTTCAAACTCAGCAGAGCTAATGTTAAAAAGATGAAAACTCTTTTTAAAAATTGTAAATATATAAAGAAAATAAACTCATTTACCTAAACATAAATGTTTGCATAAACATTTTAGAGTAGCCCTTTAGTGTTATCTTGAAAAGTGAACAGTGTATACCCTATAACTTAACAGTTTAATTCGTGAGTATAGATTTTAAAAATTCCTGTAAATATTCACCAAAATACATGGAGAAGTATGTCTCAATAACATGATCTGTATCATTTCCAAAGTGGAAATTACTCTACTAGCAGTGGAATGGATAAATGAATAATTCTATATTAATTCCATAGACTATTCTGTGTAAAATAAAAATTTTAAAACTGGTTGCTAGACAAAAAACATATAGATGAATCTCACAAATATGATTTTTGAAAAATAAACCAAATACAAAATAATATATGCTACATGATTCCACTTACGTCTATTCTAATCCATAGTAGGGCAGACTAGACTATAATTTTAGAAGTCAGCAGAGGGAGTTAAGTCACCAAGAGGACAGAGCAGGAGACTCTTGCTTCTGTACCCCACAAAGATCAACAGCCAGACAGCTACCCACGACCAAGAGCAGCTCTGGAGAGATCTGCCGCCCACTTAAGAAACTTCAGCAACACTGTTGAACAAAAAACTTGAGAAAAACCACACAAAAAGAGAGGGACGGCAGTCTCATTTTGCCTTCATTTTTCCATCACCGAAGCCAGGATTGCTCAGTGCCCATAGGCACTCCCTGGTAGAAACAGTTCCCCACACAGGGAAAGGGAGAGTAGGGTGAGAAATCTTCTCCAGCCTTTGGGCCACTGCAAAGAAGCTCCACTTCTGTTTTGCCCTGCCCAGAAACAGGCAAGGCTGAGACATATAGAAATGGCTAGGAGCAAGGAGGAAGGGCAAAAGCTGCCAGTAGCCACCACCCAGTGAGAGTGACCGCTGTTCCCAGTGACCTCTACAGAAAAACCCAACAAGTTTCACCACTGAAGGAACCAACTGCCAGCCTAGCTGCCATAGGCCCTCTGAAGGTTATGCCATCTTCACCCCACATGTATTTACATTCATTGAGATCAGTTTTCTCAGTCCCTCCCAGCTCCCTCCTCCACCTCCTTACCCCTGCTGGAACCCAGGAACCTCACCTGCAGCCAGCCCAGGCCTCTGTGACTGTGTAACTTCAATATACTACCATAGACCCATATGGCTGAGCACTGCTGCCTAACAGAAGTACGGGGTAGCCCCAACAGCTGTGCATTTGCACACTATCTGTCTGAAAGCTGTCATACGTCTCTACTGCCATTAGCATGCCTGGGATGAGAATGTGCAGCCACTAGAGATCATGCCAACAGTCTGGGCTCGTGCAGCTGCTTGTGGGCCCTGATCCGGCCTAATGGTCTATCACTGGCCTGAACCACTGTGCTCACCTTTGGCTAGCCCTATAAAGTATGTTCTTGCACACTCACGGCCTAACCCACTCCACCGACCTCCACTGAGGTGTGCCTGTGGCAAGACCCAACAACAACATTAGGAATACTGATAGCCAGGACACCAACAGCTACCAGCATGCCTGCACTTGTTCCCTGTCATTAATGACTGCATGGTCAACAGTATGATATGTGGGTTTGCAAATGGCCCCTGCCACCACATAGGCACCTGAAGCTGTTCCCCATAGCAGAGCGTGTGCACACCACTGCCTTTGGCCGCTACCATTGATTACACTAATCCCTAGTCCCTAGACTTGCAGGTACTGCTGAGGACCCATATATCCCTTAAACCCACTGCAGAGACCCTACAACAGTCACTAAGAACCGCAAAATCATTTACGCCATGGATCATGGTGGCCTGAGTACACAAGTCGCCATGCCTCACAGAACAGGTGTTGCCATATGCTCATGCACTTGGCAGCCTTAGTTTTTGGACTTGGGGTCACAGCATGCTTCAGCATGCCCTCACCTGAAAGGTGAGTCTTCCCTAATCAAGATCAGTCCACAAAGCCTGGAAAGGTGACAGCTTCCTCAAATACTTGGACACCTATGCAAGCCACGCTATGTGGATCAGGAAGAATCAGTGAAACATGACAACACCAAAGGATTACAACAAAACTCCAGTAACTGGACTCAAATAAATGGAAATCCAGAAAGCATCAAAAAAACAAAAGAATTAAAAATAACTTGAGTACCAAGTAGTTTCACACAAGTTTTGGGATTATTTTTTCTACTGTGAAAAATGCCACTGGAATTTTGACAGGGATTGCATTGAACATAGATGGCTTTGGGTAATATGGACATTTGAACAATATTCATTTCTACAATTCATGAACATGGGATATCCTTCCATTTCTGTCTTCTATTTATTCTATGTTATTATTGTCATTTTCAGTCTACAGAACTTTCACTTCCTTGGTTAAATATATTAATATGTTTAAGTTTTTTTCATAATGGGATAGTTTTCTTTATTTACGTTTCAGATATTTTGTTTAGTGCATAAAAACATAAATGATTTGCCTGTGTTGATTTTCTATCCTGCAACTTTACTGAAAGCGTTGATTAGTTCCAACAGTTATTTGATAGAGTGTTTAGGATTTACTAGATATAAGATCATATCATTTACAAGGAAAGACAACTGTACATCTTCCTTTCCAATGTGGATGCCTTTATATCTTAGTCTTGAATATTGCTCTTGCTATGACTTTCAGTACTTTGTTGAATAAGACTGGTGATAGTGGACACCCTTCACTTGTTCCTGATCTTAGAGAAAAACTTTAATTATTTTTGCCATTGAGTGTAATGTTAGCTATGGGTTCATTGTATATGGCCTTTATTATCTTGAGGTATGCTGCTTTTATGTCCAAATGATTGATGGTTTTTGTCACAAGAGGATGTGGCATATTGTTAAATGCTCTACTACTATCTGTTGAGATAATTAAATATTTTTCCTTTAATTCTATTAATTTAATGTGTCATGTTTATTAATTTTCCTATGTTCAACCATTCTTGCATCTCAGGGATAAATCCCAGTTGATCACCATATCTGATCCTTTGAATGTATTGTTGAATTCAGTTTGCTAATACTTTCTTGAGACATTTTACATCTATATTCATCAAAGATATTGGTCTATGGTTGTCTTTTCTTGTGTCCTCATCTGGATTTGCTAAGAAGTTGAACCTGGCCTTTTAAAATGAGTTTCAGAGTGTCTCCTCCCCTTCAAGTTTTTGGAACAGTTTGAGAAGGATTGATGTTAATTCTTTAAATGTTTGGTAGAATTCACCAATGAAGTCATCTATCCTGAACTTTTCTGCATTGGAAGATTATTGTTTACTGATTCAGCCACCTTGCTAGTTATTGATTTTTTCAAATTTCCTATTTCTTCCTAATTCATTCTTAGCAGGTTTTCTGTTTCTAGGAATTCATACATTTCCTTAAGGTTATCTGATCTTTTGGCATAATTATCCACAGAATTCTCTTATGACCCTAAGTATTTTTGTATTTTTAGTTGTAATGACTACTCTTAAATTTCTGAGTTTATTTATGTGAGACTTTTTCTTACTCTAGCTAAAAGCTTATAAACGTTATTTATCTTCCAGAAAAACCACCTTTGGTGCCATTGACTATTTTTCCTTTATTGCTTGGTCTATATTTTATTTATTTATGCTATGATCTGTGTTATTTTCTTTATTCTGCTAACATTAGCCCGATTTTTTCCAGTTCCTTGAGGTGGAAAGTTAGGTTTTTTATTTGAGGTCTTTATATGTTCTTAATATATCCATTTATCACCATACTTTCCTCTCAGAGTTGCTTTGGCAGTTAACTCATAGATTTGGGGGCATTGTGTTTAAACTTTTATGTCTTTCAAGATATTTTTATTTCCCTTGATTTCCTTTTCCCTTGATATTTCAGGAGTGTGTTGTTTTGTTTCCAGATGCTTATAAATTTTCCAGCATTTCTCTGCTTGTTGGTTTCTATTTCCATACACTGTGGTTGCAAAAGACACTTGATATGATTTTACTATTACTAAATTTTCTGAAATATGTTTTGTGCTCTATTATATCATCTATACTGGAGAATGTTTCCTGTGCACTTGAGAAGAATGTGCATTCTACTTCTGTTGGATATAACGTTCGATAAGTGTGTACGAGGTCCACTTGATCTAATGTATTTTTCACAAAGTTTCCTGTTGATTTTCTGTCTGTATGTTCTATACTCTGCTGAAAGTAAGAGTAATGAAGTCTCCTACTACTATTGTATTGTGTATTTCCCCTTTAGATACATTTCTATCTGTTTAATATATTGAGGCAATCTAATGCTGGATGCATATGTATTTACAATTGTATCTTGTTGATGAATTTATTTCTTTTTTTATTATATAATCATCTGTGTTTCTTGTTACCACTTTGGCTTAATGACTACTTTCTCTAATATAAATATAGATGCCACCACTTCTTTTCATTTCCACTTGTATAGAATTTCTTTTTTCACTTTGAGCTTATGTGTCCTTAAACCTCAAGTGAGCCTCTTTTAGGTATCATATAGTTAGGTCTTGTTTTTTAATTCATCTGGGTACTCGGTGTCCTTTGATTGGTAATTTCAATCCATACATTTAGAGTAATTATTGATATGTCAGTATTTCCTAATGTCTATATTCATTGGTTTCTTGTTGTATTGTATCTCCATTGTTTCTTCTTCCATCTTTGTGACTACCTTTGTAAATTGATGATTTTCCATGGTGGTGTGCTGTCTTTTCATCTTATTTATCTTTTGTGAATCCACTCTAGGTTTTTGCACTGTGGTCACCATGAGGCTCATATAAAACACCTCATAGATAAAACAATTCATACTAAACTGAAAGTAACTTACTTTCAACTGCATACAAATGCTCCAATCTTTGACTCTTTCATTTTACATATTTGATTTCACAATTTACCTCTTTTTATATTGTGTATTTTTAACAAATTATAGTTATTGTAGTCATTTTAATACTTTTTCTTTGACTTTTCTACTATAGTTAAGTGGTTAACACAGCATAACTTTACCGAGTTAAAGTTTTCTAAATCTTGCTGTATATTTACCTTGATCGTTGTGTTTTAATGTCAATGATTAGTGTTTTTTTAATGTCAACTTGAACACTTGCTTCAACGTTTCTTTCAAGGCAGCTCTACTGTGATGAACCCCCTCATCTGTTGTTTATCTGGGAAAGTCTTCATTTCCCCTTCATATATGAAGTATAACTTTGCTGGAGAGCATATTCTTGTCTGGAAATTCTTTTTTCAACCCTTTGGATGTGTCATTCCACTCTCTCCCGGCCTGGAGTGAATATGCTGAGAAATCTGCTAATAGCCTAATGAGGGTTCCTTTGTAGGTTAAAATATTTTTTCTCTGGCTGCTTTAGGTATTCTCTCTTCATCTTTGATTTTTAACACTTTTAGTATAGTTTGTCTCAGAGAAGATAATTTGGAATAAGATATTGGAGTGAACTGTTACTTTCATGATCATGGATATACAAGCTCCTCTCCAGGTTTAGGAAGTCCTCATCTACTATTATTTTTAAATAAATTTCCTGCTCACTACTCCCTCTCTTCTTCTGAAACCTTATTCCAATATTTCCACATTTGATGAATTTCAATATGTCATGCAGGCTGTCTTCACTTTTTTTGGTTGTTTTTTTGTTCTCCTCTGTTTGGGTTATTTCTAATTTCCTACCCTCAAGCCTACTTATTCTATCTTCTATTTCATCCACTCTATTGCAGATGCTCTTAATTTCAATTTTATTTCATTGTGCAGCTCCAGAATTTCTGCTTGATTCATTTTTATAATTTATAGTCCTTCTTCAATTTCTCATATAGTTTCTCTTATTGAACATTTCTAGTATTCAATTTCTCTTATTGTTTTCTGGATTTCACTGAATGGTCTTTCTTTGCTTTCTTGTAGTTTACTGAGTTTTTCCAAAAAGTTATTTTGAATTCTTTATCAGTGAGATCACAAAATTTCTTTCCTTTGCACTAGGTTATTTAAGGATTATTGTTATCTTTTGTTGATGCTGTGCTTTGACTGTTAATGTTCCTTGTAATTTTATGTTGGTGATTTCACATACAAAGTAGCAGACATCTCCTCAAATCATTATTAAGTGTCTGACTTGGATATACTATACAATGTTGCAATTATTTCCAGGTTTTCTCTGACCTTGAATGGACACACCCACTCCACGTATTGCTCTCTCTTGTGGTAGAATTCTTAAGCTTCAGTGTTTTCTCTAGTTCTTAAAACTCATCAGGCTTCGTGTCAGAACCCTCTCATTTGTTCTGTAGAAGGTGGAACTACAGCTCAAGTTTCTGTTTTTTCTCTTGCCCACTGAATCTGCTCCATTTTTCTGACAGTGCCTTATTCACCTAAACTTAATCTCCATGATCCATATGAGAGTACACACAAAGAGGCAGCTACAGATTGGAGGAGGTGTAAGTTTAACACTTGGGGCATTGGGGGTATCTTCAGTCCCAGTTGGGTGAACTTTGAGGGAAGTTCTTCCAGAGACTGGTAGGGGGGATTCCTACTGAAGTCCTGAGTAGTCAGTAGAAATTGTTTCCATCTAATACTCTTTGATATACTTATCTGCCTCTTCTTGATCTCCTCCCATTATGAAAGTCCTGCCTCAGTACTCTGTGTGCTGTGGGTAAGTACTGGATGTCTTTAGAAACATCTCACACAGCTTGAGCACCCCAACACTCACTTACCACTCTGCATTTTCCCCTGAGGAAAAGGTCAATGCCAGCTAGTTCAGCCCCACACAGTGTCATCTTGGGAAAGGGTGGTAAAGGCAAACTTCCTTTTCTCATCCATCTCCTTATACATCCAAGATCATGTATTTTCTGCTCCAAAGACATGCTTAATCACCCCTCTGGAAGGCAGAATTTCTATAAATTCTCATCCGGGGATTTCTGCCCAGGTCAGCTGTCTCCAAGTCTTCCCCAAACATGGCAGCCATGATTCGGGGCAGTTTCACTGGCTCTGGCTGGTTTTGCAGACTATAAAGTGGGCTGCCTGCCTATTACTGGATTCACAGATAGATAAGATTCCTCCTGGTTTTCATGGTGTATGGTTCTGGATCCCACATCTTCCACGGAGATACATTTGTTAAGGAATGTATGCCTAATTAGCTGTTAAAAAAAGAGGAAAAAATGGAGGAATGTTTTATGTTGCCATGTTGATGATATTACTCTTCAAACAAGAATACTTTAACCAGCAATGTTGTCCTTTAGAATAGATGGTGACACAAAGACTATCCCAAACAAACAATGTCTGAGAGGGTTCAGCAACACACCTCTGTTAAAAGAAATGCTGATAAAAGTTCTTTAAGTTAAGTGAAAGGACACTAAGAATTTTCATAAAGAATAAACAACAGACACTAAAAATTTTCATAAAAATTAAAAAACACATTGGTAAAGGTATATGGTCAGAGTCAATATTTTAATACTACATTATTGGTGAAGTGTTAATCACTTAACTCTACATAGATATGGAAGAATAAAAGTATTAAAAATAGCTGTAGCTGCAATAATTTGTTATGGATACACAATATAAAAAGAGGCACAGAGTGACATCCAAAACATAATAGGTAGAGGGTGATAAAATTTTTGCATGCAGTTGAATGTAAGTTGATATCAGCTATACATTACATTTTATATCAATATTGTAACAGAAATATATACTTGACCATTTAGATGACAAAAATACATTTCTCATATATATTTGGTCTTTGTCCACAATTCCTGGCTCACAACTCCCCAAACTCTAGGAATTTTGGAAGATATTTATGGAGGAGAGCCATGAAGGTGTATTTTGTTATATTAATAAGGTGATTTTTGGGCCTTACCTAAGGATGGGGGCTGGATGTCAGGAGACTTCACCAAGTGATTAAAGGAATGGAAGTTCCAGTCCCAGTCCCAGACCTCTGAGGAGGGCAGCTGAGCTGAATATTAACTTCAGTCTCCAATGGCCAAAATGTAATCAACTATGCCTATATAATGAAGCCACTATAAAATCCCAAAAGGTCCGTGTTCAATGAGCTTCCAGGTTTGTGAACATGTGGTGCTGTGAAAGTGGTGAGCCAGAGAAGGCATGAAAGCTATGGTCCCCTATCCTTCAGAACATACCCTATGCATCTCTTCCATCTGGATGTTCATTTGTATCCTTTCTCATATATTTTAATAAACTGTAAATGTAAGTGTTTCCCTGAGTTCTGTGAGCTGCTGTATCAAATCAATCAAACCCAAGGAGGGAGTCATGGGAACCACTGATTTACAGCCCATTGGCTAAAAGTACAGGTAGAAACCTGAACTTGTGACTGGCATCTGAACCCCAAGGAGGGGGGTCACTGGAATGCACAGTATATAGCTGGTTGATCAGAAGCACAGGTAATATCCTGGATTTGTGACTGAAGTCTGAAGACTAAGGAGGGGGCCTTTGGCACCTCCAATCTGTAGCCAGTTGATCAGAAGCACAGACAACAGCCTGGGCTTTTTACTGACATCTGAAGTGTGAAGGGTAGTGTTGTAGGACTGAACACTTAACCTGTGGAATACAATGCTATCTCATGGTAGATAGTGCCAGAATTTAGTTGAATTCTTAAGCACTCTTCTGGCACCCAAGAACTCCCTGTTGGTGTGACGAAGCCTCCTCGCACACATACACGAGTGTTGAAAGTGGGTTCAGGAACCATTTGTCAGTTGGTTTAAGTAACATGGGATTTGTTAGAGTGGCACTGGATCACAGAAACATGTGATGGTTGGAGAGAAAGGATAGAACAGCAGGGGATGAAGTACCTTTGATCTCTAGATAGCTACCTAATTACCCATGGTATAAAACTGTAGCCATGCAGCAATCAGTTACTAAAGGTAAAAGTTACCAATAAAATTTACAGATGATAACAGCCCCAACTCTTGAGGAGCTGGCTCATTGGATATACAAGAAAATTCAAAGTAATAAGAAGTATGCTAAATATACCATTCTCTGGTTATTGTTATCTGTATTAGCCAAAATAAAAGTAAAAGAAAGTGCTATGTCAGGCCCTGTTGCTGAACCAAGTTCAGATTTGCATCAATCTGAGCTTCAGCTATTAGCCTGAAAAATGCCCAGAAAGGAAAAAATTATGCAGGGGCAATAGAAAGTACCTCTAAGACCTCTGGTCACAAAGAAGGTCGTTAATGTAGAGAAAGCAAAAATAAGACATAGGGGATATAACATAAAGGAACTGGCTCAGTGTGTGGATCAGTATCATGAGCTCCTAAAATACTTTAATAAAATGGATTGTGAGGGTAACCAACATGAGGGCTGTGTGTTTGGTTATGAATGCTGCAGAGGAGAAGAGCACATTTGGGTTGATGCAGGACCTGCAGCTCACTATTTAAAAACCATGGAAGTCTGTATGTGATCCAGACACAAAGGAGCTTATTTCCAAGGGAACAGCCAGCCTGATGTACCGGATAAATAACACTCTAAAAGGTGTTTATCCTGAGAAGGATGACTGCCCAACTCCACCTGTTAATGCCAAATGGAACACCTCATATGAGTCAACTGATATGCTGTGTATGCAAGCCTTGTGGGAATGGCTTTATGATGACCAAACTATTCACAAACTGAATATGCTCATTACCCAGGTTATTGTAAATGCTATTAAGGGGGGCCTTATTGGATGGGAACACCATGTAATGTTATAGTACAAACCAAATAGTTTGAGAAGCTTTATCAGATTTACTGTCTCATCTTCTCTACATTGGTCTTACTGATACCAAGAACATTGAAGTAATTAAGAAAATAGGGAGAGACAAAAAGGAGAGTCAAGGGATTCAACCTAGTAGAGTGGCAGGCTTCAGATAGTTATTAAAAAATGGAATGGATAATGAAGACATTGATGGAGTAGAAACAAAGGTGTTGATGCAACACCAGCAGACATTTGGTGGACCAACGAGACCTCCTGTTGGTCTCTCAACATTAAATGGCTCCAAACAAGTCTGCTTTGTTTACCCCAGTTTGGATGAATTTAAGCTGGAAGGCAAAGATTACAGTGAGAAATGTGACAAACAATTCCCTGGAGCTATGGTTAGGGAAATTAATCAAAGTCAAACTTGACATAGAGGCCAGGGTCTGCCAGCCCCATGCCCAGATGGGGCCCAAATGCCATATACACATGTAAGGGTAAAATATCTAGAGGGAGGAGGAGAAGCTTTTCTGGAACTTTTTGATATAGGAAGCTAATGCACTGTGATTCCAAAACCTGTTGGTGAAGTCTTAACAAGCACTAACCTTAAATTTAAAGGATATGGAGATGCAAAGATTGATGGGATTAAAGTGAAAGTTTGGATAAAAAATTGGAGTTTTTGAATGGATTTCCTGTGAGGTAGTCCCATCTCATTTACCTGAATGATTTATTGGAATAAAGATTATGGCTGGCTGGGGATTGCTTCCCTACCTAATACTGTAAAAGAGAAAGACATGTAAGCCAGTCCTCAGGCCACTTTTAATTGGGGATGATAAATGGAAACCAATAGACCTGCCAGAACCCACACAGGTGGTTAACTTAAAACAATATAGAATACCAGGTAGCAAAAAGAGTTTACCACTTTAATTAATGACACCCGAGAAACTGGAGAGCTGGTAGCAACAAATTTGCTGTCTAATAGCCATGACCTGTGAAAAGGACAGATGGCCCATGTAAACTAAAAGTAGATGATCAAGGCTTAAAAGAAGTTGTCCACCCCATGGCCTCAGCAGTTCCAGACAGGGTTTCAACCATCCAAAAAGCTAGCAGGGTAAAGAAGGCTGGTCCTCAGTGATTGACCTTGCTAATACTTTCATCTCTACCTCAATTTCAGAATAGCATCAACTGCAGTTTGCCTTCACGTGGGAAGAATACAAATTTACTTTTACCTTGCTACCAGAGGATTATCTGAACTCACTAGCTTATTGTCATAATTTGATTAGAAGGAATTTAGACTTGATGCAAATCTCAAGTGTAATAATACACTATATTGATGACATTGTGATAAAACTGAAAAATAAAGAAAAATCCAGGACTAATTTAAATGCAATGATGAGGCACATGACCAACTGGAGCTGGTTAATAAATCCAGCAAAGGTCCAAGGCCATGCCCAACCAGTAAAACTCTTAGGAGCCAACAGGGATGTTCCAAAAGTGACTAAAAATAAGCTACTGTCACTACTGACTCCTAAGATCAAACAAGAGCCCCGGTGTTAATTGGTTTATTTGGATTTCGGAGAACACATATTCCACATCTGGGCATATTGTTAGCTCCCATCTATAACACTACTAGATATAAAGCTATATTTGAGTGAGGAATTGAACACAAGTAGGCCATGTCTGAATTAAAAATGATGGTAGCTCTCTCAACATCTTTGAGTCCTTATGACACCAACTCAAATTTAATTTTGGAAATATCTTCCACACATACTCATGCAGACTGCAGCTTATGGCAAAAGTCCATGAGCACCTTCTAGCAGTTACCATTGGGGTTTTGTACCAGAAAATTCCCAGCTTCTGTCACCTGGTACTCACCATTTAAGAGACAATTATTTGCCTGCTATTGGTAATTAATTGAGACTGCCTCACTGACAGAAGTACACAAAATAATCATGAAGACTGAGATACACATAATGTGTTGGGTGGTGTCAAAGAAACACTCTAATAAGAAAGACAGTGCCCAAAAGAGTTACATAATAAAATAGATATGGATTATACAGGAGGATGCTATCTGGGGAATGCAGGAAGCCACTCACTACATCCATGAGCAGGTAGCCTCTTTTCCTCTAGGACCAACTTTGGAGCCAACTGAGGAGCTGCTGCAACAGATTGCCACATAGATAGTGCCCTATAAAGAGCTCTAAACTGACAAACAATGAGCTCTTCCAAGGTAAACGGACAACATCCTCTGTGGAAGGCCACCATTTTGATTGAAGAAGGTAAAAAGAGATCATCCTGTGGTGCAGAATTGTGTGCTGTTTTCTTAGCAGTGATGAAAAAAATCAAACAGTTGGGAAAAGCTCCTATATTTGGGGTTTTACTGACTCACGGGAAATGGCCAATGTCCTTGTCATATGGTCAGGCATATGGATGGAATCCATATGCATCTGGAATCCAGATGGAATAGTGATTTTTAAAGGGATGCCCATATGGGGCTTGGCCCAATGAAAATCACTAGGGGAATTTGAAGACTGCGGGGATTTAATTCACTATGGGAATTAAAGTAGAACATGTTAATAATCATCAGAACTTCCAGGTTTTGTAGGTTACTGGGATCAACAAGCATCCTAGAGATGGCTACTTGAGTCCATAAAATGAATGCACATGGGGATGTTGCAGCAGCGCAGAGTTGGGATGAATCTAGACATATTTCTCTTGCACCCTCTGAGGCGCAATATGCCAATAAGAACTGTCTTGACTGCAACAAGTGAGACAGAGACAGCAGCTGGATATGTGGCAGATTCCCTGGTAGGAAGGTCCTGATCATAGCAGGAAAATGAGACTAATGCTGGTAGCTCTTGTGGGCTACAAATGGGTCTTGACAGGAATAGACACTGACCCTAGACTGAGCAAAAGTCCAGTGGTAGACGCAAATGTGGAGAGTGTTATAAAAGAAGGAAAACAGAAAATGCTGCACTAATTTGGATGGCTGACCGGCATTTCTTCAGCCCAAGGAATTCACTTTACTGCCCATAATGTCCAGCAGTAGGCAGAGCAATATCTTCGTCAGAGTAACAGTTATAACAGAAAATTGGGACAGACAATTGAAACATTTACAGTCACAAATGGTGGGAGGAAAAGTCATGAAGGGCTGGCTTACATGCTTTCATAAGTATGTGTTCACACTCAACATCAACAGGAGTAGGGCTAAAGAAATGTTCCCATTAGGAAGATTTCTGTTTTTCTGGTTTAGGAAGATTCCTGTTTTTCTGGATCTGAGGAAGACAGAGTGGGGAAGTTGCTGGTATCCTTTCTTCACGTCACCCCATTTCTTCCCCCCTACTCGAGTCTGTGGTCATAGTATCAGGTCTGCAACTAAAAGGACTGGAATTAGGAATGATGTCTAAGTAAGAAACTGTAACTATGCTTTTAACCTTTATATCACAATTATTAATGGCCTGATGGAGCAGGTTGTGTCTTCACCCCATCTGTCAAAATTGAGATTAACAGTGAAGGCATGGCTGGTAAAGATAAGCCACTAGTTCTGCATCTATGCCTCTTTATCTTATCTAAATAAAATTGGAATAAGAGGAAGGCACTTGCTAGATTACCATGGCTACTGGCAATTAGGCCAGCATAGTGGTAAAATCTACATTTTTTTCAAAGGATGGAAAATTTGAGTAAAATGGAGAGAAGTAAAAATAGTGACAAAGGGAAAAGGAAAGAATAAGTGGATAATATAATAAGGGAAATATAATATTACATTAACACTTAGCAAGAGGCTCAGAGCAAGAGATGATATTCCCTTAGCTCAGTTATATCTGATGCTTGAAAAGGTGAAGCCATATATTGCTGAGAATACTCTTGCTTTTGGAATGTGACAAGATCATATGAAAGCCTGGAGACTTGAGTGGCCTCACCCTGGGAGACATTTTCAGATATAATAATGTACTGGATAGTTTTTTTTTTTTTTTTAACATTGGCACCTGCACTAACATTTGTTGCCAATCTTTGTTTTTCTTCTCCCCAAAGCCCTCAGGTACATAGTTGTATATTCTAGTTGTGAGTACCTCTGGTTGTGGCATGTGGAACACGATCACAACATGGCCTGATGAGCAGTGCCATGTCTGCACCCAGGATATGAACCAGCAAAACCCTGGGCCACTGAAGCAGAGCGCGTGAACTTAACCACTTGGCCACAGGGCCAGCACCTGGACTGGATAGTTAATGAGTAAGTTAAACTCTAGTAATGTGCCAGCCTCTTTGGATGTTTATAATTGTTTTGCTGTAAAGAATCTGTCATTGAAGACCTTGGGATGAAACTTCCAAACTGTAGCTGTTTGGTCAGAAGCACAGGCAACAATGTGGACTTGTGACTGGCATCTAAAGTGGGGAGGGATAATCATGTAGGACAGAACCCTTAAACTGTGGAATCTGATGCTATCTTGTGGTAGATAGTGTCAGAGTCAAGTTGAATTCTTGGACACCCTCCTAGTGTCTGTGAACAGCGTCAGCATGAGGAAGCCTCCACACACACACACATTGGAATTGGGTCTAAGAGTCCTTTTAAATACTTACAAAAAATTTCAAGTAAGCCTCAAGGAAACCACAAAACAAAAAAATTATAGTAAATACAAGATAAAGAGAAGGGAATTGAATTACAATACTATGGAAAATTGTCTTTCACGAAGGAAGACAATAAAAGAGGAAAAAATAAATTAAAGAAATACATTACAGCCAGACAACAATTAAAATGGCAATAATAAGTTCTTACCTATCAATAGTTACCTTAAATATAAGTGCAATAAATTCTTAAATCTAAATGCACAGAAAGGCTGAATAGATTTAAAAATATCAAGGTTCAAATATATGCTTTCTAAAAAGGCTGATTTCAGATTTAAGGACAATCAGAAACTGAAAGTTAAGGGATAGAAAAGGATATTCTATTCAAATGTAAAGAAAAGGTGAACAGGAGGAGCTATGCTTATATATCAGATAAAACAGACTGAAAGTTAGTAATGACAGGACGACAAAGAAGGACATTAAATAATGATAAAGACATCAAATCATCAAGAGGATATAATAATTATATACATATTATATATATATATATAATTTATGTATAGAAATACAACTTATTTTTATGTTTTGGTACCTTTTCCTGAAATTTACTGAAATCTTTTATTAGCAAACCTTTTTTTATGGAGTCTTATGGGCTTTCTATGTGTAAAATCATGCCACCTTCAAATAGAACAAATTGTATCTCTTCTTTTCTGAATTTCGTGCCTTTTTTTCTTGTCTAATTGCTCTGGCTAGGACTTCCAATATTATTTTGAATAAACATGTCCATTGGGGGCACCCTTGGCTTGTTCCTGATCTTAGAGAAAAAATTTTCAGAGTTTCATTGTTGAGTATGATGCTAACTGTGGGCTTGTCATATATGGTCTTCATTATATTGAGTTACACTCCATCTATATTCAGTTCATTAAGAGTTTTTTTCATAAAAGTATGTTGAAATTTCTCAAATGCTTTTTCTGCATATATTCAGATGATTATGATGTGACATTTATCCTTTATTTTGTTAATGGGTGTGTGGTGATACATCACATAGATAGACTTTTAAATGTCAAGCCATCTTTGAAACACTGGAGTAAATTCCACTTGACCTTACTTACGATCCTTTTAATGTATTGTTGAATTCAGTTTGCTAACATTTTGTTGAACAATTTTTCCTTCCCTGTTTATCAGAGATATTGATCTGATCTTTTTTATCCCCTTCCTTCTTTTAACATTGGGCTAGTTTGTTTCTTGAGGTGTAAAGTTAGGTTGTTTATTTCAGATCACTATTTTTTTCTTTTTCTTCTTTTTTTAAAGATTTCATTTTTTTCCTTTTTCTCCCCAAAGCCCCCCAGTACATAGTTGTATATTCTTCATCGTGGATCCTTCTAGTTGTGGCATGTGGGATGCTGCCTCAGCATGGTTTGATGAGCAGTGCCATATCCATGGCCAGGATTCAAACCAATGAAACACTGGACTGCCTGCAGCTGAGCACGTGAACTTAACCACTAGGCCACGGGGCCAGCCCCTATTTTTTTCTTAAACTAGGTGTTTATTGCTATAAACCTCTTTCTTAGAACTGCTTTTGCAGCATCCAATAGGTTTTAGTTTCCACATTAATTTAAGATATTCATTGATTTCCTTTTTGATTTCTTCTTTGTCCCATTGGTTGTTTAAGAGTATGATGTTTAGGGACCAGCCAGGTGATGTAGTGATTAAGTTCATATTCTCTTCTTGGGCAGCCTGCGGCTGATGGTTTCACATCCCAGTTGCAAACTTATGCACTCCTCAACAAACCATCCTGTGGCGGTGTCCCACATATAAAGTAGAGGAAGACTGGCACAAATGTTAGCTCAGAGACAATCTTCCTCAAGCAAAAAGAGGAAGATTTCCAACAGACGTTAGCTCAGGGCCTATCTTCCTCACCAAAAAAACAAAAAAGTATGATATTTAATCTCTACACAGGAGCAAGGCTGGTATGGTCTCACCCGGCCTTGCCTGCATTGCTTACACAGGCCCGGCAGTTCCGTTGGTGTATTGGGGGTATATGCTGAACTCTGTCATGATCTGGGCTCCTTGGGTGACAACTCCTGGGCCCAAGAGCTGCCCATGCTTTACCTTTTGCTGAATTACTGGGTGAGCATGGAGAGGAAGTGCTTCCTCCATGTCCCTGTCCTCAGTGTCCTGAGGAACACAGTGAAAATTCTAACACATATGTTATTTTCATTGCAGGAGGAGCATAGATACAAAGACAGGAAGGGGAAGTAGAAACATAGAAAAAGATACTCACAGATAAGTATAATTGGCAAGCTTCAAACAAGATAAATAAAAGAAAAATTACATCTTAGGCACATAATAAAATTAGTGAATACCAAAGAAAATCTTGACAGTAGTAAAAAAGAATGAAAAACACTTTCTTTAAAGAAACATTAACATTAATGACAGTTGACTTCTCAACACCAACTATGAATATCATAAAACAATTTACATATAACTTTAATGTGCTAAATAAAATAATAGGCAACTTAGAAATTATATACCCAGTAACCATAATTTCCAGAAGTAGAAAAAACATAAAAATGTTTCATGCATATGCAAACTGAAATAATTTGTTGGCAGGAAATCTGTGGATCAGAATTGAAAGCAGAGTTATTCAGGAGAAGGAAAATTGTCACTATGGGGAAAAAATGCAGCGAAAAAGAAAACAATTAAAAGTATAAATATAAGGCTACATGTAAAGGAATATTTACTGATTAAGCAATACAAGTCATGGGTGGTGGAGATATGTGTGTAATTAAAATCCATTATAAAATTAATACAAATTTAGAAGGGAGTAAACTACTTGGTGTTCTAAATGCATTACATTTTTGTGAAACTGTAAAAGACAGAATTTCTAGTATGATGTAAATTTCAAGAATGTATATTATAATCTCAAGCATAAGAATGAAAATCAGTATAAAAAGTGCATAGCTACTCAGGTAATGAATGAAAAAATTGGGATAATAAAATACATTAATCAAAAAGAACAAAAGAAGAGATCTCATCAAGATAGCAGCATAAGCACCCTCTGAACTCCTCTCCTCCCACCAACACAACCAGGTTACAACTATTTTTGGAAAAATTACCCTTGAGGTAAAACTGAAAACTGGATAAAAAGAACCTCCACAACAAGGGACAGTCCTGACTAAGGTGGAAGAGGCAGAAATTCCTGCTGGAGAGGAAAAAAGCCTCCTTTGGGAGGAGCAGAGTTTCTCAGCTGGCCAGGTGGGAGCCACCTTAAGGTATTGACAAAGTAAAAATGGCAAGCAATAAGATATATTGGAGGATATGAGGAAGCCATTTGGTGTAAACCTGATCTGGCCTGACTTTGTTTTTTTCCAAAAGGACCTGACTGTGGCCATTGAGCATGTATTGTATAGACATTTCCTATGTCAAAAACAAAGGCCCTTGAGATAAAGGTGCAACTTCCCTCCCCCTTCTAACTTGGCATTTCCTTAAAGATTAAGCATCTTTCCTTAGGCTAGGAACTGATTGCAGTGTTCACCTGTGACCACTCAGCTGGAGACAACAGACCTGCCATCCTGCTGTGTTCACCAAGACAGCAGACCTACCTGCTGTTTCCATCAATAGCTGTGCCAACAGAGCAGTCTCGTGACTATTGTAAAAGGGACATTTCAATCATATGTGAAACAGCCTGTTTGAGGATATATAACCACTCTGTGCACCCCACTTCTTTGGTGCCCTTTCTTCTTCCGGAATAAAGGCCCCGGGCCATGGTCCTCAGATTTCAGCTCAGAATAAACTCACTCAAATTTTCATTTATAGATTGGTTATGGATTATTTTCTTTGACAGTTCGCAGCCCTCACTGGAGGAGTGAGGTCCAGAGTGGGGGTCCATACTGTTATAAGCCTCCTTCAGCCTCAGCACAACTGAGATGAGGGTCTTACTGTCTATCTTTGCTGGCTATTAAATGCAGCAAGGATACCCCCAGAAAAGCTATCAGATGAAAGCTGAAAAGACCCAGGTTTTAAAGGGCCCACTACAAACTCACCCATCTCAGCAACCCAGAATCACCAAAGAGAAGGCTGACAGTACTTTGCTGAAAAGAGATTCACCTCATGGGCTCTGGGGGCATCTTGGTGAGAGGAGGGACCTCTCTGGAGACTGAGACACTCGTCGGGGCCATTGTTCTGACCTGGTCCAGGTGTGCTGACACAGACCCCTGGGGATGCCATTGAGGTTGTTCCCTTGGCCTGTTAGCTCAGGGGCCTGCCACACCCACTAGAGTGTGTGTATTTAATCCAGTTCAGCCAGGGCAGGCAACCTACCCTAGGGACTGGCCCCACCCAACAGCAAGCCCTCAGGCTACTTGTCAGCCAGCATTGACTGGGTGACTTGATCCTGTACAGGCAGATAAGTGTCTCTGCCTTTGTCGGGCGGGGCATGTGTGAGGACTAGGTGAACTGTGGTGACATTGGTGGAGAGGTGGGGACCTCTGCAATGGTGCACTGGTGTATGTTCCAGGGCATTGGGAAGTGTGCGCCGACCAGGCCTATGTTGACAGTGTGTGTGCTCCTGTGGGGGTGGAGGCTTATCAGAGACAAAAGACCCCTGCTTCATAAATAACCATAAAAAAGATCAGCCCCACCTTCCAAGGCCTGAAACAATTGAGTGCTCCCATGCCTAGGGCCAGCCCCAGCCAGCTGCCCTCCTAAGAGAACAGACAACAGTCTTGTAGGCCTGAGTCCTATAGCAACTGTAAAGCCCTGAGCTTAGCATACAGCTACACTGTGTAACAATCCAATTAAGAGGAAAACTGCAACAGGAGTGTGCTGATAGACTTTGTAGACAACCGTGCTGAGGCTCCCCAAACAGGATTTACAAAGAGCTAGCCAGGGAAGGAAAGACTAGACTGCCTCAGTACCTGAATTAAGAGCAATAATGCCAGAGCAGAAAGACACAAGCAGACCACAAAGTGGTCACTCCTGGATCATTTGCACTGATGACAAGAGGAAAGCACAGTGCTGGGCCTCATAAGACATCTCTTACATAAGGCCACTTCTCCAAAGTCAGGAGACATAGCCAACTCACCTAATACATAGAAATAAGCACAGAGAAAGAGGCATAATGAGGAGACAAAGGAACAATTTCCAAGCAAGGGAACAGGACAAAATGCCAGAAAAGGACTAAATGAAACAGAAATAAGTGATCTACTTGGCAAACAGTTCAAACAAAATATCAGAAGGATGCTCACAGATATTGGGAGAAGACTGGAAGAACACAGTGAGCTCATCTGCAAACCACTGGAAAATATATAAAATAACCACTCAGAAATGAAGAACACAATACTGGAAATGAGAAACTCACTAGAGGGACTCAATAGGAGAGTAGAGGATTCAGAATAATGAATCACTGAGCTAGACAAAAGACTAGAGGAAACCACCCAAGCTGTACACGAAAAAGAAAAAAGAATTAGACAGAATGAGAACAGTCTAAGGAAACTCTGGGACAATATCAAGCATGGGAACATTCTGATTATAGGTGTCCCAGAAGGAGAAAAGAGAGACAAAGGGGCAGAAAATTTATTTGAAGAAATAATAGATGAAGATTTTCCTAACCTAAGGAAGGAAACAGACATCCAACTACAGAATGCACAGAAAGTTCCAAACAAGATAGGCCCAAAGAGTTCCACATCAAGACCCATTATAATTAAAATGTCCAAAATTAAAGATAAAGAGAGAATCCTAAAAGCAGCAAGAGAAAGGCCACATGTGACATACAGAGGAAAGTCCATAAGGCTATCAGAGGACTTCTCAGTCAAAAGGCTGCAGGAGAGGCGAGAATGACATGACATATTTAAAGTACTAAAAGGAGAAAACTTACAGCTGAGAATACTCTATCCATCAAGGCTGTCATTCAGAATAGAAGGAGAGATAAAGTGCTTCCCAGACAAGCAAAATTAAAGGAGTCTATCACCAAGAAACCAGTTCTACAAGAAATGCTGAAGGGACTTATTTAAGTGGGAAAGCAATGACCACAAATAGAGATAAAAATAATTATATAAAATAAGGTAATAAAATCACTTGTAAAGGTAAAAATATAGGAAATGTAGCAGATCAAATACCTGTGAAGATAATATGAAAGTTAAAAGACAAATGCACTAAAATCACCTATTTCAAGGATAAAAGCATATTGCATAGACACACTAAACAAGAGACTATATATGATTTCAAATCATAAAATGTGGGAGAAGGGGAGTGAAAAAGTAGAACTTTTAGAAAGAGGTCAAGCTAAACAGTCTGTCAACTTGATATAGATGGTTATATACATAGAATATTATATAGAACCTCATGGCAATCACAAATCAGAAACCTATAATAAGCAAGCAAACAAGTAAGAAAAAAGAAATCAAACACATCACTGAAGAAAGACATCAAACCACAAGGGAAGACAGCAAGAGAAAAGTCAGGAATAGAGAAGAACTACTAAAACAACCAGAAAAAAGATAACGAAAGTGCAATAAATACATATTTATCAATAGATACTTTAAACGTAATTGGAATAAATGTTCCAATCAAATGCCATAGGGTGATCAATTGGATAAAAAAAGAAGACCCATGTGTATGCTGCATACAAGAGATACACTTTAGACTTAAAGACACTCACAGACTGAAAGTGAAAGGATGGAAAAAGATATTCCATGCAAAAAACAATTGAAATAATTAATGAAATGGAGAGCTGGTTCTTTGAAAAGATAAAGAAAATTGACTAACTCTTAGCTAGACTCACCAAGAAAAAGAGAAGGCTCAATTAAATAAAATCAGAAATGAAATAGGAGAGACTACAACAGACACCTCAGAAATACAAAAGATAATAAGAGAATAGTATGAAAACTATATGCCAACAAATTGGATAATCTAGAAGAAATGGAAAAATTCTTAGAAATATAAAACCTTCCAAAACTAGACTAAGAAGAAGTAGAGACGTTGAATAGACCAATTACCAGTAAGGAGATCAAAACAGCAATCAAAAACCTCTGAAAAAATAAAAGTCCAGGACCAAATGGCTTCCCCGGTGAATTCTACCAAACATTCAAAGAAGATTTAATACCTATCCTTCACAAAATCATCCCAAAAAATGAAGATTAGGGTAGGCTTCCTAACTCATTCTACAAAGCCAAAATTATCCTGATAGCAAAACCAGACAAGGACAAAACAAAAAAGGAAAATTATAGGCCAATATCACTGATGAACATCGATGCAAAAATCTCCAACAAAATACTAGCAAATAAAATATAACAATACATTAAAAATATCATATATCATGATCAAATGGGTTTCATTCTAGGGATGCAGGGATAGTTCAACATCTGCAAATCTATCAACATGATACACCACATTAACAAAATGAAGAATAAAAATCACATGATCATCTCAATAGATGCAGAGAAAGCATTTGAGAAGATACAGCATCCATTTATGATAAAAACTCTAAATAAAATGGGTATAGAAGGAAAATATCTCAACATGATGAGGCCATATATGACAAACCGACAGAAAATAACATTCTCAATGGAGGAAAATGTAAAGCTATCCCTCTAAGAACAGGAAGAAGACAAGGATGCCCACTGTCACCATTCTTATTTAACGTAGTATTGGAAGTCCTGGCCAGAGAAACCAGTCAAGAAAAAGAAATAAAAGGGATCCATGCTGGAAAAGATATAAAACTGTCATTCTTTGCAGACAACATGATTTTATGTATAGAAAACCCTAAAGAATCCACTAAAAAACTTTTAGAAACAATAAAGGAATTCAGTCAAGTCATGAGATACAAAATTAACAAACAAAATTGGTTGTGATTCTATACACTAACAACATAGTCGGAGAAAGAGAAATTAAGAATAAAATCCCATTTACAATTTCAACAAAAAGGATAAAATACCTAGGAATAAGCAACCTAAAATGTGAAAGATCTGTAAACTGAAAACTATAAAACATTGTTAAAAGAAATCAAAGGAGACACAAAGAATTGGAAAGATATTCTCTGCTCTTGGATTGGAGGAATTAACATCATTAAAATGTCCATACTGCCTAAAGCAATCTATAGATTCAATGCAATCCTTATCTAAGTTCCACCAAGATTTTTCACAGAAATAGAACAAAGAATCCTAAACTTTATATGGAACAACAAAAGAACCAGAAAAACCAAAGGATTCCTGAGAAAAAAGGACAAAGCTGGAGGTATCACACTCCCTGATTTCAAAATATACTACAAAGCCATAGTAACGCAAACAACATGATACTGGCATAAAAACAGACACACAGATCAATGGAACAGAATCAAGAGCCCAGAAATAAATCCACACAGCTATGGACAGCTAATATTCAACAAGGGAGGCAAGAGCATACAATGGAGAACGGACAGTCTCTTCAATAAATTGGGTTGGGAAAGCTGGACAGCCACATGCAAAAGAATGAAAGTAGACCATTCCCTTACACCATGCACAAAAATCAACTCAAAATGGGTTAAAGACTTGAATGTAAGACCCAAAACCATGAAACTTCTGGAAGAAAACATAGGCAGTATGCTCTTTGACATCAGTTTTAGCAGCATATTTTCAAGTACCATGTCTGACTCGGCAAGGGAAAAAAACAATGAATGAACAAATGGGACTATATCAAACTAAAAAGCTTCTGCACAGCAAAGGAAACCAACAACAAAATGAAAGTACAACCTAACAACTGGGAGAAGACATTTGCAAACCATATATCAGATAAGGGGTTAATATCCAAAATATACAAATAACTCATACAGCACAACAACAAAAAAACCAACAATCCAATTAGAAAATGGGCAAAAGATCTGAACAGAGATTTCTCCAAAGAAGATATATGGATGGCCAACAGCCATATGAAAAGATGTACAACATCCTTAGCTATCAGGGAGATGCAAATCAAAACCACAGTGTGGTATCACCTCACTCTGGTCATAATGGCTATAATTAACAAGACAGGAAACAAGTGTTGGAGAGGATGTGGAGAGAAGGGAACCATCGTACACTGCTGCTGGCAGTGCTAACTGGTGTAGCCACCATGGAAAGCAGTTTGGAGAATGCTCAAAAAATTAGGAATAGATCTACCATATGATCCAGCTATCTCACTTCCGGGTATTTAACCAAAGAACTTGAAAACACAAAGGCATAAAGATACATGGAGCCCTATGTTCATTGCAGCATTATTCACAATAGCCAAGATGTGAAAGCAACCTAGGTGCCTATCAAGGGACAAATGGATAAGAAAGATGTGGTATATATACACAATGGAATACTATTCAGCCATAAGAAATGATGAAACCCGGCCATTTATGACAACATGTATGCTCCTTGAGAGTATTATGCTGAGTGAAATAAGTCAGAGGGAAAAAGTCGAATCCCTAATTATCTCACTCATATGTGGGAGATAAAAACAATGACAAACAAATACATAGCAATGGAGATTGGATTGCTGGTTACATAGGGGAAAGAGGGTGAGGGCAAATGTGGGGATTAGGCTCACATGTTAGGGGATGGACTATAATTAGTTTTTGTGTGGTGAACATGATGCAATCTTCACAGAATTCGAAATATATTACGTTGTACATCTGAAAGCTATATCTTGTTATAGTCCAATGTTACTGCAATTAAAAAATAAAAAATTTTTAGAAGAAGAACATAAGAAAGAAGAGAGAAGGGAACCCAAAACAAATGGAAAAAATAGAAAGTAAATAACAAGAAAGCAAATAAAAATGGATCAAGAATTAAATTAAATGCAAATAACCAAACCGCTGATATCAAAATATTAAGATCTTGTTAAAAAGCAAATTTGCCACTTACATATTTTCAAACACAAAGAAAAAGTTGGCAAAATAAAGAAAGAAAATGATATACCATGCAAAACTAAAGAAAACTGGTGCAATTATCCTATCAGAATACATAGGCAGTAAGTCAAGCAACATTTTTTGAGATAAAGAGGAAACTTTCATAATGCCAAAGGGACACTTCCACCACAAAGATATAAAACAAATTCTCTGTGCACACACTAGTTTAGCTTTAAATGATGCATGACCTAACTTGACAAACTTAAAAGAATGTGACAAACTCATAAAACATACTGTGATATTTTCAATCAAAAGTCAAAATAATAGAACTGATAGATCTTCCAGCAGAGAGAAAGACCAGGGACTCACCTTGTTTTCCTCACTCAGCCTTACAATCTCCTTCCATTGCCCCATAATGGCAGAGTTAATGTGGTGCCAGCTGACCAGTAGCAATATGGTTACAGGTTTTACAGGTTCAATCCAGTTCAACACCCCAGAGCAACTGAGTAAGGGAGGGTTTGGAACCAAGAGGCAATGACTGGATGAAGTGTTTATACATAAAATAATATCTCTATGTAATTTTTAACAAATACCCTCCAGTACAGCCTTTCACACACAGTTTTTATTTTAAGTTAATCTGATTTATCGCCCAGTCAATCATAGTACCTGAAAATGTTATATATATTTTTAATGTATCTGTTCGAAGTAATATATGGACAACAACTTTTACCATTACAGAAGAAGGCAGGTTATTTTAACTCTTAAAAATATCACAAAAGCAAAGTAAATTATGTCCCCAGACTTAAGAGAATCATTCTTTAGAGTCCATGTAATTTCTACTTAACCATGTGCCTATTAGTATATATAATTCCTGCCCATTTTTGTAATCTTATTTCACAGTCTGATATACTTAGATAATATTTAGGATAATAAAGGATATGATATATAAATAATTAATAATTTAAGATATATTATATGAGCATTTAGATCACTGTCACTGTCTACTGTTTAAGAAAACTGTTTAAAATGATCTGATATCCACGAGTGTACTTTTTCTCAGACATAAACAAATAGAGGAAAGAAGTCTATATGGTAAACATGAAAATAGGTGTTTGACTTTCAATGGACATTTCAAAATATGAGGATTGTCAGCAAGATAGACAGAGATGATGCTATTTTACTGTGAGTACATCACACACATGAGTTTCATTTGTGTGTGCCCATGCATACACAATGCCAAAAGGTTGAACACATATTTTCAAACAATGATTCAATTCAATTCAGGAAGAAATTTAACGAAAGAGTTGATTATATTCATTCACTGAAAACCGAATGTCATTCTCTAGTATATTTGTAGACCCTGACTCCCTCAGAATGTAGTGGGATAAACGAACTTCTACAATCTTTGCTGTAATCTCATCTTGGAATCCACTTTCTGCCATTCTCATCTCTGTTTATTTTCTATTCAGAGAGAGTGATCCTTCCGGCAGCTGTAGCTGTTTTTATACCAATGTCCATCCATCCATTCTCTGAATCTCCCTCCAGCATTCCTAGTGTCTCTCTCATTATTCAGATTTCCTACATCATGGAGATATCATCTTGTCTTGTAGAGAAATGACACAGAAAGTCCAAGTTATTACATCTGTAATTTGTTATCAGTGCAGAGTTGTTTTGATTTTTCTGCTGAGATCCATTTTAACTACCTCTCAGAAATTCAGTCCGAGATGCTGTTCCCTGGGGCTCCTTGTTCTTTATTCAGCAAATGTTACTTTGATTGATCTTCAACATAATGGAATCAATACTTAAGGAAGCATGACAGAAGTCTGTTGAAAGCAAACTGATGAGGGATGTTGTCTTTATTTTCCATTTTTTTTCTGGTGATTTGATGCAGGTCACTGTTCGAACATGGTGATACCCTGCAAAGAACTAAAGTGAGTACTTGTGGAAATTCTACTTTTCACAGTCACCATCTAATTATGACCTGGATAGGGATATGCATGATCCACGTAGTCTCTCTGGTTCATTTTTAGGTATAGGGCAGGGGAAAATCTGTCCATGGGTTGCAATTCAGTTTAAAATAGAGGATACTTATTTGATGATACTTGTGCTTACATTGTCTGCCTGACTTCTTAAATTTTTCTCTTACATATCACATATTCACAAATTAGACTTTAAAACAAAGTCAACTAAATTTAGGTAAGTACACTGTTACCAATGTGGCAGGAATACTTCCTATGCTTGAGAAATTATTTTAGAATATCCCCTTTCTTCAATTAGTGTGAAGGTTTAATTAGAAAAATGATTTAAAATGAGTTTTCAAAATTTATCATTGTATCAATGTGCTCTAAGCTGCTTCCGCACCTCTCATAAGTGTAGCCTATGTAACAACTTCAGTTCACCATTTGATGTGTATATTTTGTCATATACAAGAATCTGTAATTCACTCTTGAATAAGGAGAGTGACAGGCTAAAGTTGAATTTGCAAAACAAAATATTTCTTCTGAAACTTAGAGAATAAAATTCTTTGGGAGTTCATGTGTGAACAAGATTCTCAGGAACAGTTCTGGCATTGACTTCAGGGGTCATAGGGTGATCAATCATCCCATTTTTCTCAGGAATGAAGGTGTTCTTAAGACATGAGACTTTTTCTGGAAAAACAGGGGCAGCCCCAGGCTAACCCCGATGGATGATTACACTTCCTTGGGTAGGGCCATAATTTTTACACAATTATATGCACACTCCTTGAACCTGCACCCAATTTTCTCTTTTACACTACTTTTAAGTTGCAAAATTGAGAAATGGGCACTTTCATCTCTCTTTTAATACTTAAGCTGTGAAGCTAAGCTAAAAAGAATGCAACATTCTCCCTGAATGAACTTGAACTAGAAGCAACTCTTACTTAGTGAAGAATTATCTTGAATGAAATTGTCTGACAAAAGTTATTCAGAAATGTAAGAGGATAAAGTAAATTTTACCACTCTAGCCCCATAAAACATAGTGGCTCTCTGGTGAGTTCCTAGCGGCTTGCCTTACATATGGTAGCACTTTAAAAGTGTGCATATGTTGTCCATGCTTGCAAAGAAGAAACAGGTATTTGAAAACAATGATGATGCTGATGATGATTTTGATGATATAGTTGATGATGTGGGAGAATACATTGAGTTGCATTGGTATAACATTGGCTTGTAGATTGCAACATCACTGAGTTTTTTTAATCAGACTCCCTGGATTCAGATCTCCATGTACCCAATATCTGAGTGTGTGGCAATGAGCAAGTATGCTAACACTATCAGACTTGACCAACTACCTCATATGTCAACTGGGACATTAACGTTCTTAATTATTCATTAATCCTGTTTTGAGGATTAAACAAAATAACATGTTGAATGACATTAAAATATTAATGTGAACCTCTATTAATGTTCTAAGTGTCAGTAAACACAACGTGACCTCAATTCCCTCCCTCTAGGAAAGGTTTGCTGGTGTTTCTTTGTCAGTGTGCTTGCATTCTGCCAAACAATAAAAATCAACTTGTCTAAAAAGAAATGCGAAAAAAATAACTTGTCTAAATTCTCCCTGCATGTAGTTTTATCTATTGTAACTTTTATTTTATTCTGGCAATAATTATTATAAATAAATCCTAGTGTTAAATTTAATTAAATTGGCATTGTTCTAAGAGTCAATCAGTGCTTGTAAGCACAGTCATATCTCAAAATGGACAATATGTCTCCCTCTGGACTGATCCTCTATGCTGCCTGCAGGGTTGTCTTTCTAATGTTGGGGCACACCACATATTACTTTCTCGGACTTACAACTTCTTCCTTATTATCTACAGGAGCACAAAATTTTTCCTTAGAGTATAATAATCAAACAAGATCTATCATGTTATACTTCGCATAGCAAAATAATTGTTCTATGCACACAAATCCGTCACCAAAATAGTTGCTTTATCCCAGATGAATTTTGTACTTCACACCTCCCTACATTTGCAGCATTAGTGTTTTTCCTTGGTATTTATTTCCTCTCTTCTCTTCCTTCTCCCTGAACACTCCTTGAAAACTGCTTACCTTTCAAGGACAATACCATAATAGTATTTTAGTTTGGTCTTCTCATTATTCTTTCCAAGACCAAATTAAGCATGCTATGTCACTATATAAAATTGCTTTATACTGTACTTCTAATAATTTTCCGATGATCTAAATACATGTTATTTGATTGTTCATTTTTTAATTTACCATTAACCCCAAAATAATTGAACACATTTATTACATTTCTACATCACTGTAATCAAATAGAAAGCATAATGATTAATACAAATTTTGACTTTAAAATATTGGTTGAATAAAAACGTCTTTGTTGCTTTCAGTATTAATTGAATTATCTTTTATTTTCCTTAAGTGAAGCTGCTTATTCTTGCATTATACTATTATTCAATCATTGCAAACATATTTTTGGAATGTTTTTCTTCCTTTAAGCAATAAAAATTGCCTCATTATTAATTTTAAAAACCTATAGGTTAAAAATATGACTTTTTAAAATGATAGGAATTTGGAACTCTAAATTACCTTCACTTGAGAGCTAAATATGGGCTAAGTATTGGGCTAATGATATGCATTTCTTATTTAATTCTCAAAGCAACTCAACAAGTTTACTGCTGTTGTTATTATACATTTAGCTAACAGAGATAGCCCAAGATTTTGAAAACTTACCTTAAAAATACAAGATCATTGACAGATATTGCCACCGTCAAGATTTAAGCCCTAAGCATTTACCTAATTTTAACTTTCACTACTTTTTCTTACCTCCAAATTTAAATCAATAAAAAAATCTGTCAGTTTAAAAATAATAACTAAAGCAAAATAGATGATTCTAGATGAGATGAACAAAAAGGAACATGGCCAAAAGTCAATGGCTATAAATTACAAGACCTGAAGAAATAGACGTCCTTGCTGATGTGGGCAGGCTCTCTTTGGATGGATGCTCTGGCTTTTGGGAATCAAGGGTAGCATGGAAGCCAGGCCAGTCTCACTTGCAGAATGTAACTAGAAACCATTGACCATAGAATAGAAATTTTGGACACCTGTGGATTGAAAATAATATATGTCTACATCATGGGTCAATAGAAAACTTTCTGAACAAAGCTTTTATAGTCAATAGATACCCTCTCCTCCCAGTGAACTGTGTCATGATACCCCTTTGAATTTGACCTTTTCTACACACAGTAACCATTCCAACTTATGGCACGAGCATTGAGAATAGAGCTGCAATGCTATCACTCTTGTAAAGGGAATGGGGCATTCCAAGAAGAGATGAGAAAAGCAGTCTCCAGATCCTCTTCACTTTTACTCTTAAATCAGAGATAGTGGAGCGGAGGTGTACTTACTTATCGCTTTGCAAACTTTCTGCATTTTGTGAAACCTGGCTTTGAATGTTGGGATAGAATCATTAATGATTACATGGGTAAATAAAAATTACATGGTCATATAGCATTAATTACCTTGATAAATAACAATTCTCCAAGGGACAATTGAAGGTTTTTCTTCATCACGGACTCAGTTTATATTTGGGTGCTTATTTTGGTGAGTAAGATCAAGAAGGCTGGAAGAGTTCCATTGTCTTATACATTCACCCCAAGAAGCTTTGATACCAGATCTCTGATTCAGATGGAATGAAGGACCAGGGTCTCTTACAATAATTGAAAAACACATTCAACCCTCAGTATTTTAAAGAGTAATGTCATTTATTTCAATATCATATATTTCAAATATTAAAAAATACTTAAATTAACTTTCAAATATCAACTATCACAATTATATTTTCTATCCTCATCTATGTTTTCCAAATCATATATTATTCAGCATAAAACTTATATGTTCTTTCCAACCTTTCCTATATCATTCATTTTTTTGTGCGCATTCACCATACTATTTTGTGTTTTACCTGAAGGCATATAGTGGAGAGGTTAAGAGTAATTTCCTTAGAGTCAGAAAAGCTAGATGTAAATTTTTTCTCTTCCACTTATGAGGTTTGTAATCCAGTCATCTGTTATTTTATCTTTCAGAACATTGTTTTCTTATCAATTACATAAAGATGTTAACATTTAATTTCCAAAGGTTTTTTTAGAAAAAATTATATATCTACAGAGGATCTAACACATAGATCCAAGTACTGGCAGATATTACATCACTTCACTATGAAAAAAATAAAAAAAATAAAGCTAGGAATTCTTGAAGTGGATTATAGGTTAAACAAAATCTTTACTTTTTCACACCAGTCTGAACAGCTACACATGAATCAGTCACTAGCTTAAATTTAGAAAATTGTTAGTTGGGATTTCAGGGCCTAGAGGAGCAAATCAGACTGGATTTTTGTCTCAAACATGATTTTTACTTATACCGCTGGATAGGTATCTGAGGTACAATATGACCTCTGAAAAGCAGTGAACAATATAAAACATAAAGTTATGAATAAATTTACAATTGCTTTGAATACTGCTACTGGATGCACCGGGTCACAATAGTCCTGATAGTCATGAATTCAGGTAAAAATATGACTATACATAAAAACAAATCTATCCAAACAAATGAGCAAAAAGAAAACAGGTGACAAAGTGCTAGAAAAGTTTTGGGGATGAATAAAATAAAACAAGAATTTCCCTTTGAAACTCATGGCTACCTTTCAGATAACTGTTTTTCAGCTGCTTCTATCCTGGAGTATCCCTAAAAACCTTTTGCTCCGACTATATAATATCTAATATTTGTCCCAATTTATACTATTTTTGTAAGTAAGAAATCTGAAGGTTATGGAGGGTAAATGGCCAGTCTACAGCTATGATGAAATGAAGAAGTAACCCCAGATTTTCTATTTTTACATCCAACACTCTTGCCATTGCACGGCAGTACAACAAATTAGTTCACTCAATTTTAGGATTGCACTTTTAAAATTGAGGAAAAAATCTCAAAGCAGGAATTTGATTAAATTATTTGGTGCTTGGACTTCAATAAATTAGTCAATGATCTCATGAATACCCAGCCTTAGAATTTTCTGTTGGGCATTTTCCCCCTGATATGTTCCCACTATGATTAGTCCTGTCAGCTTCTGTTGTTTTGGATATTACTGATTGCATATGTTTGTAGAAAGATGGCATGCAATTAACAGAATAAATGAGATATGCAATTATTTGTATTATATTTCCACTGTGTGTGTGTGTGTGTGCGTGTGTGTGTATAAATGAAGGTAACTTAGGCTCAGGCAAGTTTCAACTCAAAATGATAATACTGAAATATTTGAAGCCATTTATTTTTCTATTATTTTTCTTCTCAACCACAGGCTTCTGTTTACTGGAGTCATTAATGGAAGAATATGCATCAGAAATTGGTATGGATCTTGAGAATAGAGGATATTGCCTGGAAGGCCAAAGTCCATCATAAAGGAATTCCTGCTACAAAGTTGTGTCAAATCAATACTCAAATCACTTCATTCACACACACACACACAATCTTATAATGACATTCAGATTTCTTTAATTCCCACATGTTCACTCTCTGCAATGTCTGCCATTTAATCACCAAAACAATATGAATAACAGTATTATAACTGAGTTTATGATTCTGGGGCTCAGCCAAAATCCTGAACTCCAGGGAGTTCTCTTCATTTGCTTTCTCCTCATCTATCTTGTGGCTTTTCTTGGCAATTTGATCATTGTCATTGCCATAATCTAGAACACCACACTACATACCCCCATGTATGTTCTCCTTCTGTCACTGGCTATTATAGACATCATCTGCACAACAAGCAAAATACCCAAGATGCTTGGGACCATGTTAACATCAGGAAGGACCATTTCAAACGGAGGCTGCATGTCCTAGCTCTTCTTCTTTACATGGTCCCTGGGAGCTGAGATGGTTCTTTTCACCACCATGGCCTATGACCGCTATGTGGTCATCTGTTTCCCTCTTCACTACAGCACTGTCATGAACCACCATATGTGCATGGCCTTACTCAGCATTGTCATGGCTATTGCAGTAACCAATTCCTGGGTACACACAGGTCTCATCCTGAAGCTGACCTTCTGTGGACCAAATACCATTGACCACTTCTTCTGTGAGATACCCCCACTGCTGTCTTTGTCCTGCAGCCCTGTGAAAGTCAATGAGGTGATGGTCTATATTGCAGATATTACCCTGGCAGTGGGCGACTTCACCCTCACCTGCATCTCCTGTGCTTTTATCATCGCTGCCATTCTCCACATCTGCACAGCAGCAGGCAAGAGAAAGGCCTTTTCGACATGCTCATCCCACCTCATAGTGGTGTCCCTTTACTATTGCCCTGTAATCTACACCTACATCCGTCCTGCTTCCAGCTACACATTTGAAAGAGACAAAGTGGTAGCTGCACTCTGTACTCTTGTGACCCCCCACATTGAACCCCATTGTGTACAGTTTCCAGAACAAGGAGATGCAGACAGGGATTAAGAAAGTCTTTTCATTTCTGAAACATTAATGGTTTCAAGGGGGTGCATCACTACTCTACTTTAGAATTGTCTACTAGAACATCTCAGATTTTACTGATGTTTCACTTATTTCCATTTCAACTTTTCCTGTTCTCTCTTAAGGGCAAGAATGTTTCACTCCACTGTAACTCACTTCCCTAGCTCCTTATTTCCAAAATGTACTTATTCTCTTATGATTTCACTAGTAATTTATACTTATCATTCCACACGTTAATAATTTTTTTTCATGTAAACTTTAAAAACCAATCACAGTAGAAGAAAGTGTTTTCTCTTTTTCTTATTCTGTTCCTGACCTCCTCATCATCTCTACAATTCCATACTTTTCATTTTTACAAAATCTGTAATGTAATACACATACATCACACAAATATATGACATAAGATATATCATAAATTACATCATAAAATGTGATTTATATACCAATGTATTTCTAAAATATATATGCATAACTTCTAATTCTTATAGATCCATGTATACAAACATTTACCTCTACAAAAAATAAATATTATTTCTAATATTCTAAAGTTAACAATTTTATAAATCAAATCATGTCCACCATTTATGTAACAAGAAAATACATTCTATCTTTGTGAGACATGTTTGGTACACATGCATTACAGTTTTGCTTTAACATCCATGTTATAATCAGGATTCCACTGCAATATATCTTATAAAATAAGAGCAAGATTTTCTCATACTATTATTTTTGAAAAAATTAAAAAATGAGAATAATAGTATTCTCATACTATTATTCTTGAAAAAATGCAGTTAATGTCATTATTGCCTGCATTAGGTTTTTCAATCTACAAATACAAGAACCATATATTATTACTTTTATATAACATTTAATGCCAAATTTTAAGTAAATTAATACCTAATACAAGGAAACAGAGAACTATTCTCAATGCCCTCCAGCTGAAGAATACCAGAAACACGTGATTAGGTGAATGAGTTGATTTATTGCATAAAGGAGACAGCACATCACGTGTCAGTAAGAGGGTGCTGACATGGACTTATTTGTGATTGTGTTGGGTATATGGGAAAAGAACAAAAAAAGGGGATTTTTACTAGATTGGATCATGTCAGAAAATAAGGGTAATTTTATCTGGAAGGTAGAAAGAATAAACATTGCTAAGCTGTAATTGCTAAAGAGGCAGCAATCAAATGTATTAAATGGGAAAAGGAGATATTGGTAATTTCTGAGGTTTGGGCTGTGTTATTATTTTCATGTCAGCTCAGACGTGTCAACAGAGGGGCTTTTTTCTGTCTTCCTCTTTCATAAGGAACTTTTCTGATGCTGATGTTGTGTGAGTTTATTTTGCAATCAACAGGAGAACACTATGACCTAGGTGTTTAGCCAGACAAGCTGAGTAGACAGTTGTCAGAGACTGCTTTTTTTCTCACTTCTTTAAAATGAACTTAATAAAGAACTTCTCCATTATGCTCTCTTCTTTGTCAAAAAAAAAAAAGCCATATAGAAGTCAAATCAATAACATAGGTTAATTCCTTTCTAAAGAATAAATATAAAAGAATTGTCTGAATGTGTATTTTATTTTGAAATTAGGCAGCTATAAGTATGATTTAAAATTGTTAGACTATCATGTGAGACATTCAAATTTGTTTTCATTCGTATTTTTTATGTTGAGGGGAAAATTTTAAAAGTAAACTAATTCTGGGCTTCTTGCTCTCATAGCTTATTCCACTCTGGCTTCCACATTATTCTTGCTGAATATAGCACTGAACATTGTATTTCATTATATATATATACACACCCGCCACATCAATACCGGATATTTGGACTATCTTGCATGATTCTCTACCTAACCCATTATACTGACACATCTACCTCATAACCATAGACACAGAAGAGAACAACTCTGTGTGCTGCTAGTTGTCTAGAAGGGGTAAGATCCCTACAGGAGACTACAGGCTGTGGAAAGTTGAAATTGTATGTTCATATTCCTTTCACAGATACTTTTACCTAAAAGTGCAAACATCCACCTTAAATTATACACCTATTGATCATTTTAAGAGTAAGATTTCAATAGTCATTTGAGTATTTTGTGTATTTTGTGCCATTTATTTGTTGTTATGTGATTGTACAATGGGCAGAACTAGGGTATATAATGGATTTGCCCTTCACTGTATCTAGTACTTGTCGTAATGTATACTTAATATTCCATAATGATCTTCCTAGTACACTTAGAACACTGTGATCATGAGCCAGCCAGTCTGGGTTTGGGCCTCATATAGGTTATTTCTGATTTCTCTGGAGAAAAATCTTGTTCTAGTGAGTGCAGTTGTAGGGCAATTTTTTGTTAAGTCTCTAATATATTTAACTATGAATAACAGAGGATAGTACTTCAGTCCTTTTAAATCAGTGAGGAGACTTATGCTGAATGCAATGGAAGTCAGGTTTTAGACAGTCAATAGTGTCTGCGGCAGCTCAATGAGACCAGCAAAGAACGAGGCTCCTTCCATTTTCTTGTTCTGCCATTCAACTGTGTCTTCTCTAGGGTCATGAATGGCTTCTACATTACCAGGCATCTCACTCATGACCCAAGCAGAATGAAGGATAAAGATGGAGATGTCACAGGGCAAATAAGTCTTTAGCTATTATTTTTTAACTTTTTTCTGATTTATTGAGGTATAATTGACAAAATAGTAAGATATGTAAAGTGTGTGTCATGATGCTTTTTTAAATTAAGAATCACTCAGCCATAATCATGAATTTACATCATATTGGCCATGGCCATACCACTGCACCATCTCAAGCTGTAAGTACATATTGGAAGAATAGATTTAGAAAGTAGGGACTTGGCATCTTTGAACAAACTTTAAGTTAACATACATGGAGAAGGAAAGAGGTGCTCATATTATGTCAGTTAATAATAATGCCTATCAAGAAATTTATCATAAGTACATTGGAATCACAAACATAATGTTGAAATAAAATTGGATTGCAAAAGAGAGAATGCCAAAACGGAGACCATCGTTTGATTTGTAGATGTTGAATCATCCCTGCGTCTGTGGAGTAAATACAAATTTATCATGCTGTATGGTAATTTTAAAGTGTTGTATTTGTTTTGCTAATATTTTTTGAGGATTTTTGCATCAACGACCATCAGTGATACTGGCCTGTAATTTTCCTTTTTTGTTGTCCTTATTTGGTTTTGATATCAGGGTAATGTTGGCCTCATGGAGTGACTTAGGAAACAGTCCCTCTTCTTCAATATTTCAAAATTGTTTCATAGGACAGGTATTATGTCTTCTTTGAATATCTGGTAGAATTCACCAAAGAATCCATCTGGCCCAGGACTATAGATTTTTGGGGGAGGTTTTCGATTACTGTTTCAATCACTTTACTTATGATTGGTCTATTAAGAGCCTCTATTTTTTCTTCATTTAGTTTTGGGAGATTATATGAGTCTAAAAATTTATCTGTTTTTTCTGGGTTATCTAGTTTGTTGGTATATAGTTTTGCATAGTATTCTCTAAAAGTCCTTTGTATTTCTGTGGGATGCACTGTGATTTCTACTCTTTAATTTCTAATTTTATTTATTTGAGCCTTCTCTCATTTTCTCATAGTCTGGCTAAGGGTTTGTCAATTTTGCTTCTCAAGGAATCAGCTCTAACTTTCAGTGATCCATTGTATTGTGTTTTTAGTCTCTATTTCATTTATTTTGGCTCTGATTTTTATTATTTCCCTATTTCTACTGACTTTTAGATATGCTATTATTCTAGTTCTTTTATTGTTAGTTTAAGGTTACTTATTTTTATATTTTTCTTGTTTGTTGAGGTAGTCCTCTAGTGCTAAAACTTTGCCTCTTAGTCCCACTTTTGCTACATTGCATAAGTTTTAGTATGTTGTGCTTTCAATTTCATCTGCCTCTAGGTATTTTTTTATTGCTCTTTTGATTTCTTTCTTTCTTCATTTTTTTATGTTTATGTTTTTTCTGATGAAGATTAGCCTGGAGATAACATCTGTGTGAATCTTCTTCCACTTGATATGTGGGTCACTACCATAGTATGGCAAATGAGTGATGCAGGTCTGAACTTGAGATCTGAACCCACAAATCCAGGGTGCCAAAATAGAGCATGCCAAAATTAACCACTAAACCACGGATCCAGCCCTCTCCTTTGATTTCTTCTTTGATCCTTTGGTTGATCAGTAGCATGTTGTTTAGTCCTCACATGTTTGTGACTTTCTCAGCTTTTTTATTGAATTTGATTTCTAGTTTCACAGTGTTCTGGTCAGATGCTTGACCTGATTTCAATCTTCTTAATTGTATTGAGGCTGGCCCTTTTTCTCAACATATGGTCCATTTTGGGGAAGTTTCCCTGTGCACTTGAGAAGAAAATATTCTGCTTTTGGGAGGTGGAATGTTCTATATACAACTATTAAATCCACCTGGTCCAGTGTTTCATTTAAGGTCACTGTTTCCTTGTTGACTTTCTGTCTGGATGATATATCCAAGGATGTAAATTGGGTGTTGAAGTCCCCTACTATTATTGTGTTTCTGTCAATTTCTTCATTTAGGTCTGTTAATAGTCACATTATATACTTCAGTGATCCTGTGTTAGGTGCATATATATTAATAAGTGCTACGTCTTCTTCGTGGAATGTTCCTGTTATCAGTATATAATTACCCTGATACAAATATTAACAAAATGAGGAATAAAAATCACATGATAATCTCAATAGATACAGAGAAAGAATTTGATAAGTTACAACATAAATTGATGATAAATACTCTCAACCAATTGCATATAGAAGGAAAGTTCATCAACATAATAAAGGTCACATATGACTAACCCAGAGACAATATCATAGTTAATGGTGAAAAACTGAAAGCTATGACTCTGAGAGCAGGAAAAAGATAAGGGTGCCCACTCTCACAACTCTCATTCAATACAGTACTAGAAGTTTTGGTCAGAGCAATTAGGTAAGTAAAAGAAATAAAAAGGATCCAATTGGAGAGAAAGAAGTAAAATTCTCACTGTTTCTGGATGACATGATACTGAATATAGAAAGCCCTAGAGAATCCACCAGAAAACATGTAGCAATAGTCAACAACTACAGCAAAGTTGAAGGTTATAAAATCAACATTCAAAAATCACTTGCATTTTTATACACTAATAATGAACTAACAGAAAGAAAGTTAAGAATACAATAACATTTACAATCACAACAAAGGAATAAAGAACCTAGGAATAAATTTAAGCAAGGAGATGAAAGACCCATACAATGAAAACTGCAAGATATTAGTGAAAATTTGAAGAAGACATAGACAAATGGAAAGATATCTCACACTCATGGATGGGAAGAATAAACATAGTTAAAATGTCCATATTACCTAAAGCACTCTACAGATTCAGTGAAATCCCAATCAGAATCCCAAGACATTCTTCATGGAAACAGAACAAAGAATTCTGAAATAAATATGGAACAACAAAAGACCCCCAAAAGCCAAAGCAATTCTGAGAAAAAAGAACAAAGCTGGAGGTATCACAATCCCTGACTTCAAAATATACTGCAAAGCTATAATCAAAACATCATGGTAGTGTCACAAAAATATACACCCATATCAATGGAATAGAATTGAAATCCCAGAAATAAAATCACACATTTATGGACAACTAATCTTTGACAATGGAGCCAAGAACATACAATGGAAAAAGGAAAGTTTCTCCAATAAATTTTGTTGGGAAAACTGGCAACCACATGCAAGAGAATGAACACAGACCATTATCTTACATGATACACAAAAATTAACTCAAAATGGAATAAAGCCCTGAATGTAAGACCTGAAACTATAAAGCCCCTAGAAAAAAAATACAGGCAGAACACTCTTTGACATTGGTTTTAGCAGTATCTTTTTGAATACTTTGTCATCTTAAGCAAGGGAAACAAACAAACAAAAATAAACAAGTGGAACTACATCAGACTAAAAAGCTTCTGCAAGGCAAATGACACCATGAAGAAAATGAAAAGATAACCCCCCAACTGGGAGAAAATATTTGCAAAGCATATATCTGACAAGGGGTTAATTTCCAAAATATGTAAAGAACTCATACAACTCAAAAACAAAAAAATGAACAACCTGATCAGAAAAGGATCACAGGATATAAACCAACATTTTTCCAAAGAAGATTCACAGATGACAAACAGGAACATGAAAAAAAATGTTTAGCATCTCTAATTATTAGTTAAATGTAAATCAAAGTTACAATGAGATATCTCCTTATACACCTCAGCTATATTTAACAAGACAAGAAAAAACAGGCATTGGAGAGGATACGGAGAAACAGAATTCTGATGCACTCCTTATGGGAGTGCAAACTGGTGTAGCCACTATGGAAAATGGTAGGGAGACTTCCCAAAAAATTAAAAATAGAAATATCATATGATCCAGCTATCCCATTACTGGATATTTATCCCAAGAACTTAAAATCAACAATTCAAGGAGATTTATGCATCCTTATGTTCATTTCAGCATTATTCACAATAACCAAGAGGTGGAAGTAACCCAAGCACCCTTCTATAGATGAATGGATAAAGAAGATGTGGTAGATATACATAATGGGATACTACTCACTTATGAAAAAAGACAAAATTGTGCTATTTGTTATGACATGGATGGATTTTGAGGGTATTATGATAAAGCAAAATAAGTCAAAGACAGGCAAACACCATATAATTTCACTCATATGTGGAAAATAAACAAACACATGGATAAGGAGAATAGATAAGTATTTACCAGAGGGAAAGGAGTGAGATTAGGGCAAAAGGGAGAAAGGTGCATATATAGTAAACATTTCAATTCCACTGATTATGAAGGTTACCCTAAAAATTATGATCTAAAATGTTTGATAATCATTAATAATTTTTTAATATGTATGTTCTGTAATATAAAAATGTAAACAATGACAGTGAATGATATTTAAATAGGCTTTAACATAATTAATTTATTGAGTCCATCCATTTTGACCACAACACTACATAGTAAAATTATTTTATGTTAATCATGGTATTTTTAGTATCAATGTGAGCAAATATGCCTCAATCAATGTTTTTAGGATCTTATTTAATACTTCCTTATTGGTGAATAGATGACCTGTTATTGTGAATTTTATACTGTAATATTTATATATATAATTATATTTATATTTTTATATATATATTTATATATAAATATTATACCCAGTGACTACTAGAAATATAAATGACACTACAACACGTATTACACCAAAATGGAACAAGTGAATTACTAGTTATGCTTACTAAGTCAGACATTATTTTTAATATATTTTCACAATTATGCCAACATACTGTTGAAATTTAATCTTACAAATAAATTTGAAATTGTTGCAAGCATTTTTTATTTAAAACGGGTACTAAAATATTTTGGCCTCTTTTGATAATTTAAAGAAAGTGTAGAGAATTTTGTTTCTAAGTATGCGTACATGAGATGTTAGAATATCATTTACTTACATCATTTTTGCCCACAAAGTTACATGATTGTAGAAATGTTTTCAAATATCTACTTTTATTTTTCCCTATAATACTAATTTCTTCCAAAAACAAGTTAATTTACACACTTGTTTTAAAAAGGCAAACTCTATTTTGAAAGGATAGTATGTTTGTTAAGTTTTTCAAGCCTTAACTTTCAGCTATGTAACAGGCAAACATCCCTAAAAAGTTCACCACTCTTTGGAATTTTTGTTAAAGTCAAATGTTTCATACTAGAATTATTCCAAATGACTTTATAGCAAAGTAATTTGACTGTATATCTTTAATGCAATATAACCTAAATGCAAAGAACTTCAAAAATAATTTCGATGATGTCAGTAATTGTATGTAATTCTGCATTAACATCCACAGAATCTTCCACATGAAATATCCATTTTCTTCAACAACAAAAATTTTACAAGATTAAAATATACAAAAACTGATGATGTTCTTTACCTTTAAACTTCATATCCCCTAGCTCCCTCCACTTAAAAGAGCTGGAAATAATCAATACAGTACCAAAGAAAACTACTAGCCCTGTAGTTGTGGTATCTAAAAGCTATATCCAATTTTTTAAAATCACAAATATTTGGAGTAATCACAAGCTACAGATCAGGGGCAGAACTGACATATGGCAAGACAGGAGTTTGTAGCCTCACTAGAATACATGAACTTAATCAAATAGCAACATGACAAATGAACTCAGGTGTGAAGTTATATTCTTTTACTGCTGAAGAGTGCATATTTGTGCATAAATATGGATAGTAATTGTAATGAATTTAATACATCAAATATGTTTAAATTAAGGTGCTCCAAATGATCTTAAAGCATTTTCATGAACATATGAGAACGTTAGAAAATAAATTCATTAAAACTGGTGCGTAAAATAAAAAAAATGTAGGCTGGCCCTGTGGCCTAGTGGTTAAGTTTGCGCCCTCCTCTGCAGGCGACCCAGTGTTTCCTTGGTTCGAATCCTGGGCGCGGACATGGCACTGCTCATCAGACCACGCTGAGGCAGCATCCCACATGCCACAACTGGAAGGACCCACAACTAGGAATGTGCAACTATGCACCGGGGGGTTTTGGGGAGAAAAAGGAAAAAAATAAAATCTTTAAAAGAAAATTGTATTTTTCCTTTTGCTAACTGCTCCTTACATAACTCCCTTACACTGTGATAATCTTAACCTTGCTATTCTTCTCTCCTACATTACTGATGAAGCCTCTCACAGCTGGTTAACACTGATGGATCACCTCCTGACCACTCATGCTTGATCTGCAGGAAACTTCTGTGAGTGATGCCGAATTCTCATGATTCATTGATCATTCTCATTTAAAAGGTGACAGTGGTAAATATTGTGCTGATATGCAATATCAACACCCTTTGATGTAGTTGACGTGGCACCTTTGACTTCAGCTACTACAGCTCAACAACTTAAATTATATGCGCTCACCTGGCCCTGCACCCTAGTCAAAGGAAAAACTGCCAAATTTTTATACTGATAATAAATGAGCTTTCAGAGTGGTTTATGATTTTGGAATGTTGTGGAAGCAATGTGGTTTTCTAACTTCCAGCAGAAATAAAATTAAAAACAGCCCTTATGTTCAGGAATTATTGGATGCTATATTTAACCTACTGCTTTAGCTATTATTAAGTTCCTGGGGCATTCTAAACTCTACTTCCTGGAAGCTAAAGAGAATCACCTTGCAGCCACTTACACAAGGAATGCTCTTCTTAAAGAAACCAATAGCAGTAAATGTATCTTATACAAGAAACTCACTTAAAACACAAAAGAGTATGCAGGCTGAAAGTAATAATATGGAAAAGTATATACAATAATAGCATTATTCAATAAAAGGTAAGACTGACTATATTTACATTGGAGGAAGTAGACATCAGAGTAAAAGTTAATTACTGCAGGGATGATCATAATGATAAAAAGATCAACAACCAATAAGACACAGTAATCCTAAATGTGTATGCAATAATGTGCAGGGCTTCAAAATCCATGAAACAAAAACTGACACAACTGAAAGGAGGTAAAGAAATATTCAAGATTATATCTGGAGACTTTAGTCATCAAACTTACCAATTAAAAGAACTAATAAAAAGAAAATTATCAAAGACATACGATGGAACAGCACTATAAACCACCTGGGCTTAATCCATATTTACAGAGCACCCCACTTAACAAAACACAATATTGTTATGTGCAATGACTTCAATGAATCTTCAAAGAATTGTGCTCAGTGAAAAAAGACAAACCTCAAAAATTATATGGTGTACACGATTCCGTTGTCTAATATGCATAAATTCATATAATTCATGATGAAATTATAGAATTGAGAACTAATTAGTGATTTCAAGGAATTGAGGGTGAGGAGGGTATTGGCATGGCTATAAAAAGGCAAACTGATGGATCCTTGTGGTGATGCACCTGACGTGTATCCTGAATGTAGCGGCGGATACGTGAACCTACACTCATAATAAAAAAGCATAGAGCTAAACACATGCACATACACACAAACATATACACGAGACAAGAAAAACAAGGAACGTCTGAGAAGTAGTGATGAATTTTATCAGTGCCATCATTTTGGTTATAATATCACATTTTAGTTTTGCAAGATGTTATCCTTGAGGAAAGATGAGTAAAATTTACTTAGTATCTTTCTATATTACTTCTTACAACAGCATATGAATATAAAATTATCTCCCCAAAAAAGAGTTTAAATTAAAAAAATACAGTATTAATACATACAACAGCATGGATGAATCTCAAAAACATGCTAGTGACAGAAATCTTAAACAAAATTGTGTATGCCATAGAATTCGACTAGTATAAATGCCCAGAAAACAAAACTAATTCAAGGTGTAAAAAGACAGAATGATACTTAACTCTGCGGGGTTTGGGGTAGGGATTGCTAGGATGGGGTTAGAAGGAAGAAATTTTCTGCAATGATAATGATTTCAACCCATTAAATGTGTATATGCATTTGCCAAAACTCATTGAGTGGTGCACTTACATTTCTGTATCTAACTGTATGTAAATTAAATATATTGCATAGGTAGCTTTCTGTACCAATTTTGTGTTTTGATTTCATAAAAAGAAATAAAATTAAAAATCAGCAAACAACTCTAGTTAACATTATATATCCATCCTGAGATGTTCAGGGGGTAAAGTGTACCAATGTCTGAAATTTATTTGAAACAAATAAAAGCAATAAATGTAATGGACTCAAGTTGGAGAAAGGCATTCATAAATATATAGATATGTAGTAAAGAAAATACAGCAAAATGTTAATTGTAGAACATAGTAGATACATCTATCGATATTGACTGTATATATGTCTTTCAAGTTTTTCATTTATAATATAATTTTCATATGACAATGTTGGGAGAAAAAATATTAACTATATAAAAGTGAAAGATGTAAATATTTTGAATAACTCAACTACATAAATACATGCAGTTTTTCAAATACACAATTTATTAAGGGACCATTGGTTAGAATCCATAAATAAATGAAAATAAGCTGAATATTTAATAGGAAATAAAACAAACTTGAGAAAGTATTAGGCATTCAGATATTGAGAACCAGTTTCTAAATAGCTATAGGTTTAGGAGAATATAAAAACAAATATTTCAAGATACATGAAAATAAATAAAAATGCAAGAGATTCCTTTATCAGTTTTCAAAAATTGTGGGATATGACCAAAGCCATATTATAGAAGGTACATAAATTAGGGCCTGGATTTAATATTTATCATACAAATACATTTACAGGAATGTTAGATAATGTATCCATGGAAATAAGAGATACCTGAGAAAAAAACTAAAAATAAAATAAAACAAAACAAAATAAAAATATTGTGCCATATAAAAAATGATTAATTTCCCATAAATTAAAATGTAAAGTGAATATAATAGAAAGGCTCTGGACGTTAGGATGAAGATTTTACAAATAACACAAAGGAAAACTGGGTGAAAATACTAGCTACAAAAAGTAATTGCTAAAAATACATAACTAAAAATAAAGTGTTAATTAATAGAACAGACAAAATCAGTTACTGATTGTTCTGCTGAATTGTCAGGTACCATAACCGTCTCAGACAAGATCCAGATAAGAAAATCTCTTTAACATAATAAACATCACCAAAATGAAATAAATAAATAAATACACAGGAAGAGATATTTGAAGAAATAATGAAGAGTTTTTTTCCTGTTAAAGTAAGATTATATTTCCCCCTTGAAATTGATATGCATTGCCAAACATAATATATTAGAAAAAATCTACAGATGGGCGTATTTGTAAGGTTTAAGAGCACGGATGGCAAGGGGAAAATTGGAACCTCTTTCAAAAGAATATCTTGCAAATGCACAAAATAATTATGTTCTCATCTGACTATTCAGTGGCAACATCAGTACTATTGTATCCTCGTTTTTGCAATAAGGAAACTTTTAGATTTTAACTTTTAGCTTCAGTTATTTTCCCAAAAATAAAATGGGAGAGCCTGTCAATGTCAAGTCAGTATTATGCATAAGTAGTTGGATCTAGAGTTTCTTATATCATCACCATAGACTCTTGTGTGTGGTGTTCCATATACATGACATTTATTTATCCCTCAGCTAGTATATACCCAGTTGAATGCATGCCCAAAATGCCAAACAATGTCCTCAGTTCTTAGGACACATCAGAGAACAAAAACAAAAAGCCCTGCTTATGGGTGCATTATATTTCAGGCCAGGTGCATGTGTGTGTGGGAAAGGCAGATACTCAACATAAACATAATAAATAGGTAAATTCTATTGTATGCTAGAAGATCCTAAGCGCAACAGTGAAAGGAAAAGTGGCACAAAAATGAGGCCAATCAAGAGTGATGGGGTATTGGTGGGAGGCTCATGCTAGGCTTCATTGAGCAACTAACTTTGGAGCACAGACTTGAAAGAAATGACGGAATTAGTCCCACAGATTCTTGAGGCAAGAGCAGTGTAGTAAGTGAAAACTCCAAGTGCACTAAGCCCTCAAGCAAGACTGGGCTGTATGTTCTTGAACCACGTGGATGCCTGTTTGGTGGGAAGGTGAGAGCAGTGAGAGGTGAGGTCACAGGGTAAGTAGGAACTAGACAGGTAGAGTGCTGGAGGTCTTCATGAGGACCATGGCTTTGCTCCAAGGTTGGGGTGGGAACCCACTGTGAGCTTTGAGAAGGGGAGTGCCATGATCTGACTCTCAAATATGATTCTGGCTACTTTGGTGAGGGGCACCGACAGAACAGGGGAGATTAGGCAAACATTTCAGAAGTTCAGGTGAAAGGTATGGGTTGCTCAAAGCAGAGTGGTAGCAGTGGAGGTGTTGAGAAGTCACCAGATTCTGGATGTGTTTGGTGGTAAAGCCAACAGTAATCCTGATGGACAGGACACAGAGTGTGTGCAGATGACAACTCTCATGTGTAAGCTCAGAGCTTTGGGCCTGGGGCATTGAAGAAATTCACTGCCATCCAAAGTAATGTGGATGCTCCCAGAGCAGTAAGGGATGGGGGATCAGCATACAGGTTTGGACTTATGATGTCAGAGATGTTTAAGAGCAATTCAAATGGAAAGGTCACCCAGACAGTTAGGCGAGTGTCTGAATCAGCAAACAAATATATATGGAAACTTTAGGAACCATCAAGACAAAGGCAAACAACCCACTAGAAAAAAATGTGTGCAAAAGGCACAAATGGTAATTTAACAGAAATTATGCATGACCAGTAATCATATCAAATAATCCTGAGTAAAGTTAATAATTACTGAAATGAAAATGAAACCGATAGATAGTATTCCACACTTGCTATTATTTGGCAAATATTTAAATGAGCGAACAGACCAGATTTAGATGATGATATGTAGCACAATGAAGTCTGATGTATTAAGGGTAGGAATATAAATTTGTGCAGTCACTGAAAAATAATCAGAAATTACCTGGTAAATGTTTGACAATCCATTTATTTTCGTCTTAAGTGTTCACTGTAAAACAATTTCTGCTTTCACAAGGAGACTTGTCCACATACATTCATTGACCTCTTATTTGTAATCACAGAAAATTGGAGGAAAAAGACCTGAGTAGGTTATGTTTAAACAATGTAAAACTATATAGAAGTTATTATTTTAAGTGATTTATAAACATCAGCACTTGCATGAATAAATATCCTATGACAAAAGGCAAGGAAAAAAATACAAAAGAACACTTTCAGTATGAGTCTTTGAATATAAAACTCGAAAGAGATCACATACATGTTTAAAGATGCAAACATTTATGATAAAGGAAACCGAGGTATTGACTAAAATAAATGTAAAAATGTAGCTCTCTGGGAAAAGTAGGAGACCATTAGGTGTTTTAATGTGTTGCTTATATACATTTCCTATATATGTGATGATTACAAGATGTTACATTTTATTTTAAATCTGTAAATATCACTAAAATATATTCTCTTGTGTTTACAATATATTTTATAATATGAATTGAATAATTTTAATTTTAAAAGTTTCAAACATCAGCACAAAACCACTCAGGACATTCATTTTGTGGTTCTACTCCATCGTATTGATGAGTACATGGAGGTATCACACTCTCAATACATTTGCAAACACAGGCCTGCTTTTACTAAGCCAATGGTCCACTCAGTGTGTTCCTGGCATAACCTAAATGTGGCAAAAACTCAATAACACTTATCTTTAAGGAGACCAGAAATCAGCAGTTGATTTGAACATTTACAGCAATAAGTCATCTAATGGCTAATAAATACAGAGGAGATGATTGTTTCCATACCTAACCCATAGACAACAATTAAATATTACTTTATTCTTACCAGAAAGATGATAAATTTAATGTCATGCTTTTGAGACCCACAACAAGCAAAAATAAAATAGAAGACATATTACTAAAGAAACGACAAAACAGTGAATAAGTTTGGATCAGCATGCACAAGAATCTTAAACAATTTTTGCTCCAGACTCATTTACCAAAGACTAACAATATGCATAGCAAATGTATGCATATTTGCATATTAAGAAAAAGTTTTCTCTGACAAATATAAATATATCTGATAAATATATCTGCAGATCTGAAACAGGTGAAATGTTGCAGAATGGGTGAGTCTGAACTATAGGCTCTGGCTAGGGGCAGAAGGCAGCAGCTTCCCAGAAATAATGAAGAACAATGATGTCATCCAAGAAAAGGGGAACTGGCTTATTAAAAAGGATAATACATATTAATCAAGCTGACCTCTGTGGTTAAGCTTTTTTTTTTTTTTTAAAGATTTTATTTTTTCCTTTTTCTCCCCAAAGCCCCCCGGTACATAGTTGTGTATTCTTCGTTGTGGGTTCCTCTAGTTGTGGCATGTGGGACGCTGCCTCAGCGTGGTCTGACGAGCAGTGCCATGTCCGCACCCAGGATTCGAACCGACGAAACACTGGGCTGCCTGCAGCGGAGCGCGAGAACTCAACCACTCGGCCACGGGGCCAGCCCCTGTGGTTAAGCTTTTAACAGGAAGTTTTGAGGTCAGGAATTTGAGGAGAAAGGCTCAGTATCACTGGGAAGGAACTGAGATAAGCTGTCTTCAGGCTCCAGACATGATATATTCCCAGTATCTGAATGGGGAACAGAATTCAAGTCATGAATCACAGGAACCAGTTTTCAGTTTGGATCCCAAATGTCTGCTCAATGGAAGTTACAATGCTGCTAGACAGAAAGGGTAAGCACAGATTATGAGAGCCAGAATATAATCTGTAAATGAGTTTGTGTCGGTGTTTGTGTGACAGAGAGAGAGATTCACATAGTTAAGTCTAAGGTTTAAAAAAATAGCCCCAAACTACCATAGTAACAGGAAATTGTCACAGATGGAATTTATATTGTGGATAAGAAGAGTCTTGCAATACACACACATGCACACTTGAAATTTAATGAAACAGAAGTATAACTTTTACTTTAAAAGAACAGGAAATTTTGAAACAAATCAGGAAGGATGAAAGGAGAAAAGTGAATGAAAAATAAACACAACCAGAAATTTTGGAAACAGAAAAGATATTGACCAAAATAAAAAATAAAATAAATGGAGGGATGGATCCAAGATGGCGCCGTGAGTAGTCCTCTTTGTCTCTCCCCCTTCGAGTCTACAACTATTTGGACATTTATCGCTTAACAAAGGATATCCAGACAGCATCTCAGGACGTCTGAGAGACCCACGCGACTATACATCGGAAGGCGGATGGACTTTCCTCCGGGAGGATGTGGAAATAGGTGAAAACTCTCCGACCCCGACCAAACAGCCTAGTACCCGCAAGCGGCTTTCTTCCAACGGACGCCCCCAGAAGATCAACATACATCTAGGGCAGGAGCGAGCACACAACAGAGGAGCGACTGTGGAAACAGGTGACCAGAAGCCTACCTAAACCCCCCACAATTACTCCTAAATGCAGAGGGAAACTTTGGATTTGAACACCTGGGCCCGCGGGGAGAGTCTCTCCCCGCCATTGGCGGGGAGATCCCTCCTGGTGTTCACGGTGCCTGGAGGGTGCCAGAGAGAGTCGCTGAGGGTACAGAGGTCTCCTGGCTGCCACTGCCAGCATGGTGGGGCTAGGGATTGCCAGAGATCTCCGAGCGGACTGGGGCTGGGTGAAGCTCCAAAGACTCCATGCCCCGGAGGGGAAGCTCCAGAGTTCTGCCCGGGCAGCAGACAGAACTCTCTGTCTGCCTTTAGCGGAGGGGCCATGCCCAGCATTTAACTCTGGGAAAGTCCTGGAGAGAATCCCAGAGGGTGGGGTGACCTCCAGCTGCCATTGCCCACCCCATGGGGCTAGGGATTGCCGGAGAACTCTGAGAGGACTGGGGCTGGGGGAAGCTCCAGAGTTCTGCCCAGGCAGCAGACAAAACTTTCTGTCTGCCATTAGCGGAGGGGCCATGCCCAGCATTCAACTCCAGGAAAGTCCGGGAGAGAATCCCAGAGGGCAAAGTGACCTCCAGCTGCCATTGCCCACCCTGTGGGGCAAGGGATTGCTGGAGATCTTGGAGAGGACTGGGGCTGGGTGAAGCTCCAGAGGCCCACTCCATGCCCCAGAGGGGAAGATCCAGAGTTCTGCCCAGGAAGCAGACAAAACTCTCTGTCTGCTATTAGCGGAGGGGCTATGCCCAGCATCCACAATACCGGGAGGGTCCCGGAGAGGATAATATTAGGCAGGGTAGCAGCTGACCAGCTACCACTGAAATCAGGATCTCCAGCTATCCCCCCAAGTCAGGGCAAAGGGCTCCCCGAGTTCCTGGGGAACAGGACTGCGGCTGGGGGGAGTTCCAGTGACCCAGCTCTGTAGCCTAGGGGGAAACCCTATAGGTTCACAGCAGCCTCAGGGAAAGCCTCTGCACAGCACCAGTAGAAAGCACCCAACCGGCAGCCACAAGGCTGGAAGAACCCAGGACAAAAGCAGCATAGCTAGGTGAACTAACCACAGACTGTAGAAGATGCCAATAGCTCTCCTGTGACCCATAGTGGACAAGTGAGATTTTGTGGGTGCCGACAGTGACGGAGCAACAAATATAAGTGATCCCACCCCTGGCCACTGGAAAAGCCCATAACACCGTTGCAGACCCCAAGGAGGGAGCACATCTAGGTGGGCTGCAACAGTAGGCACCAGCAGCCTGAAGCCTCCCTGTGACGGCCCCCATGGCAGAGGAGGGAATCCAAAGGACCACTGGGACTACGAGGAGGGGCCCAGGCCCAATTAGCAACTGCGGACAGGGTTCCTGGTTGGTGCAGTATAAACAGCTGCTCCCCCACCACAGCAGCTGAAACAAGTGAAAGGAGCAACTAAACTCCATCTCCATGCAGAGGCACAAATCAACAACTTCAAGCAATATGAAAAAATACATTAAATCTCCAGAACAGAAAGAAAATAACAAAGACACAGAAAACAATCCCAAAGAAAATGAGATATATAACCTAAATGATGATGACTTCAAAACAGCCATCATTAAAATACTCAATGAGTTAAGAGAGAATTCTGACCGACAACTTAACGAGTTCAGGAGCTATGTCACAAAAGAGTTTGATACGATAAAGAAGAACCAAACAGAAATATTGGAAATGAAGAACACAATAGAGGAGATTAAGAAAAATCTAGATGCTCTGAACAGTAGGGCCGATAATATGGAGGAAAGAATTAGCAATTTGGAAGATGACAATATAGAATTGCTGCAGGCAGAGGAGGAGAGAGAAGCAAGACTAAAAAGAAATGAAGAAACTCTCTGAGAATTATCAGACACAATTAGGAGATGCAATGTAAGGATTATAGGTATACCAGAAGGAGAAGAGAAGGAGAAAGGGGCAGAAAGCCTATTCAAAGAAATAATGGCTGAGAACTTCCCAAATCTGGTGAGAGAGATGGATCTTCAGGTGACAGAAGCCAATAGATCTCCAAACTTTATCAATGCAAGAAGACCAACTCCACAGCATATAGTAGTGAAGCTAGCAAAAGTCAACGACAAGGAGAAAATACTAAGGACAGCCAGGCAAAAGAAACTAACCTACAAAGGAACCCCCATCAGGCTATCAGCAGATTTCTCAGCAGAAACTTTACAGGCTAGAAGAGAGTGGAATGATATATTCAAAAATCTGAAGGACAAAAATCTACAGCCGAGAATTCTCTACCCAGCGAAAATATCCTTCAAACACTATGGAGAAATAAAAACTTTCCCAGATAAACAAAAATTAAGGGAGTTCATTGCCACAAAACCTCCTCTTCAGGAAATCCTCCGGAAAACCCTCATTCCTGAAAAATCCAAAAAAGGAAAGGGGCTACAAAACCAAGAGCAGAGGAGATAAGTAGTAGGACAACAACAGAGAGTAGCAGCTCTTCATCAGAACAGATTAAACCATGGGACGAGAAACAAAGGAAATTGAAGAAAACCGGAAAACAGGACACAAAATGGTAGTGGTAGGCCCCCATATCTCAATAATCGATCTAAATGTAAATGGATTGAACTCCCCAATCAAAAGACACAGAGTGGCAGGATGGATCAAAGAACAAGATCCAACAATATGCTGCCTCCAGGAAACACACCTCAGCCCAAAGACAAACACAGACTCAGAGTGAAGGGATGGAGAACAATACTCCAAGCTAATAATGAACAAAAGAAAGCAGGTGTCGCTATACTAATATCAGACAAGGTAGATTTCAAAGCAAAACAGATAAAGAAAGACAAAGAGGGACAGTATATAATGATAAAAGGGACTCTCCACCAAGAAGACATAACACATATAAATATATATGCACCCAACACAGGAGCACCAAAATTTGTAAAGCAACTCTTAATAGAACTAAAAGAAGACATCAACAACATTAGAATAATAGTAGGGGACCTCAACACACCATCAACACCAATGGACAGAATATCCAGACAGAAAATCAACAAGGAAATAATAGAATTAAATGAAAAATTAGACCAGATGGACTTAATAGATATATATAGAACACTTCATCCCAAAGCAGCAGGTTACACATTCTTCTCAAGTGCACATGGAACATTCTCAAGGATTGACCATATTTTGGGAACCAAAGCAAACATCAATAAATACAAGAGAGTTGAAATAATATCAAGCATCTTTTCTGATCATAATGCTATGAAACTAGAAATCAGCTACAAGAAAAAAGCAGAGAAAGGTGCAAAAATGTGGAGACTAAACAACATGCTTCTGAACAAACAATGGATCATTGAAGAAATTAAAGAAGAAATCAAATATTATCTGGAAACAAATGAAAATGAGAACACGACATGCCAAATCATTTGGGATGCACCAAAAGCAGTCCTAAGAGGGAAATTCATCGCAATACAGGCTCACCTCACTAAACAAGAAAAAGCTCACATAAGCAACCTCAAACAACACCTAACAGAACTAGAAAAAGAAGAACAAACAAAGCCCAGAGTAGGTAGAAGGAGGGAAATAATAAAATAAGAGCAGAAATAAATGATATTGAAACAAAAAAGACAATAGAAAGGATCAATGAAACAAAGAGTTGGTTCTTCTAAAGAATTAACAAAATTAACAAACCCCTAGCCAGACTCACCAAGAAAAGAAGAGAGAAATAGCAAATTAATAAACTTAGGAATGACAGAGGAGAAATCACAACAGATACCAATGAAATGCAAGAGATCATAAGAGAATACTATGAAAAACTATATGCCAACAAATTCAACAACCTGGAAGAAATGGGCAAATTCCTAGACTCCTACAATCTCCCCAAACTGAATCAGGAAGAAATGGAGAATCTGAATAGGCCAATCACAATAAGGAAATAGAAACGGTAATCAAAAACCTCCCCAAAAATAAGAGTCCAGGACCAGACGGTTTCTCTGGAGAATTCTACCAAACATTCAAAGAAGACTTAATACCTATTCTCCTCAAACTGTTCCAGAAAATTGAGAAAGATGGAGTACTCCCTAACACATTCTATGAAGCCAACATCACTCTGATCCCCAAACCTGACAAGGACAACACAAAGAAGGAGAACTACAGGCCGATATCACTGATGAACATAGATGCAAAAATCCTCAACAAAATTTTGGCAAACCGAATACAGCAATACATCAAAAAGATTATACACCATGATCAAGTGGGATTTATACCAAGGACACAGGGATGGTTCAACATCCGCAAGTCAATCAACGTGATACACTACAGCAACAAAATGAAAAACAAAAACCACATGATCATCTCAATAGATTCAGAGAAAGCATTCGACAAGATCCAACACCCATTTATAATAAAAACCCTCAATAAAATGGGTATAGAAGGAAAATAACTCAACATAGTAAAGGCCATATATCACAGACCCACAGCCAACATCATACTCAATGGACAAAAACTGAAAGCCATCCCTTTGAGGACAGGAACAAGACAAGGGTGCCCACTTTCACCACTCCTATTCAACATAGTACTGGAGGTGCTGGCCAGAGCAATTCGGCAGGAAAAAGAAATAAAAGGAATCCAAATAGGTAATGAAGAAGTAAAACTATCGCTGTTTGCAGACGACATGATCTTATATATAGAAAACCCCAAAGAATCCATAGAAAAACTATTAGAAATAATCAACAACTACAGCAAAGTAGCAGGGGATAAAATTAACGTGCATAAATCAGTAGCATTTCTATACACTAACAATGAACTAACAGAAAAAGAACTCAAGAACTCAATCCCATTCACAATCGCAATGAAAAGAATAAAATACCTTGGGATAAGCTTAACCAAGGAAGTGAAGGATCTATACAATGAAAACTACAAGACTTTCTTGAAAGAAATTGACGATGACATAAAGAGATGGAAAGACATTCCATGCACATGGATTGGAAGAATAAACATAGTTAAAATGTCCATACTACCTAAAGCAATCTACAGATTCAATGCTATCCCAATCAGAATCCCAAGAGCATTCTTCACAGAAATTGAACAAACAATCATAAAATTCATATGGGGCAACAAAAGACCGCGAATTGCTAAAGCAATCCTGAGCAAGAAAAACAAAGCCGGCAGAATCACAATCCCCGATTTCAAAACATACTACAAAGCTACAGTGATCAAAACAGCATGGTACTGGTACAAAAACAGGTCCACAGGTCAATGGAACAGAATTGAAAGCCCAGAGATAAAACCACACACCTATGGACAGCTAATCTTCGACAAAGGAGCAGAGGGCCTACAATGGAGAAAAGAAAGTCTCCTCAACAAATGGTGCTGGGAAAACTGGACAGCCACAGGCAAAAGATTGAAAATTGACCATTCTTTTTCACCACACACCAAAATAAACTCAAAATGGATCAAAGACCTAAAGATTAGGCCTGAGACAATAAGTCTTTTGGAAGAGAATATAGGCAGTACACTCTTTGACATCAGTTTCAAAAGAATCTTTTCGGACACTATAACTCCTCAGTTGAGGGAAACAATGGAAAGAATAAACAAATGGGACTTCATCAGACTAAAGAGCTTCTTCAAGGCAAGGGAAAACAGGATTGAAACAAAAAAACAGCTCACTAATTGGGAAAAAATATTTACAAGCCACTTATCCGACAAAGGGTTAATCTCCATAATATACAAAGAACTCACACTGCTTAACAACAGAAAAACAAACAACCAGATCAAAAAATGGGCAGAGGACATGAACAGACATTTCTCAAAGGAAGATATGAATATGGCCAATAGACACATGAAAAGATGTTCATCATCGCTAATCATCAGGGAAATGCAAATCAAAACTACACTAAGATATCACCTTACCCCCGTTAGATTGGCAAAAACATCCAAAACCAAGAGCGACAAATGTTGGAGCGGTTGTGGAGAAAAAGGAACCCTCATACACTGTTGGTGGGAATGCAAACTGGTACAGCCACTATGGAAAACAGTATGGAGATTTCTCAAAAAGTTAAAATTAGAAATACCCTATGACCCAGCCATCCCATTACTGGGTATCTATCCTAAGAACCTGATATCAGAAATCTCAAGAGTCCGTTGCACCCCTATGTTCATCGCAGGATTATATACAATAGCCAAGACGTGGAACCAGCCTACATGCCCAGAAACTGATGATTGGATAAAGAAGATGTGGTATATATACACAATGGAATACTACTCAGCCATAAAAAAAGACAAAATTGGCCCATTCACAACAACGTGGATGGACCTCGAGGGTATTATGTTAAGCGAAATAAGCCAGTCAGAGAAAGACGAACTCTATATGACTCCACTCATAGGTGGAAGTTAGTATATTGATAAGGAGATCAGATCGGTGGTTACCAGGGAACAGGGGGGGTGAGGGGAGGGCACAAATGGGGAAGTGGTGTACCCACAACATGACTAACAAAAATGTACAACTGAAATCTCACAAGGTTGTAATCTATCAGAACATTAATTAAAAAAATAAAATAAATAAATAAATAAATAAATAAAATAAAATAAATGGAATGCATTCTGGAATCAACATAGGCCCAAAATAATTTAGTTTACTAGAATTAAATAATGACTGATAAATAAAAATGGCAAGTAATAGGATATATTGGAATATATGAGGAAGCCATTTGGTGTAAACTTAATTCAGCCTGACCTTCTCTTTCCAAAAGGGCCTGACCGAGGCCATTGAGCATGCATTGTATATCTGCTTTAGAGATTCCCTATGGCAAGAGCAAAGGCCCTTGAGATAAAGGTGCAACTTCCCTCCCCCTCCCAACGTTGGCATCTCCTTAAGGATTAAGTATCTTTCCTTAAGCTAGAAGCTGATTGCTGCGCTCACCTGTGACCGCCCAGCTGGAGACAATAGACTTGCCTCCTGCTACGCCCACCAAGATAGCAGACCCACTACCTGCTGTGTCCATCAAGCGCTGTGCCAACAGGGCAATCTTGTGACTATTGTGGGAGGGACATTTCAATCATATGTGAAACACCCTCTTTGAGGGTATATAACCACACTTATACCTCCACTTCTTTGGAGTGCTCTGTTCCTTTGTGGAAAGACTCTCCCGGGTTGTAATCCTCAGATTTAAGCTCAGAATAAACTCACCCAAATTTTCATTTATAGATTGGTTATGGATTATTTTCGTCGACATGACATATCTGCCTAGTATGTGACAAAGGAAAGAAGATAAGAAATATAAAAATCCGTCATAATACGGATAAAATTAAGAGAGAATGTGGGTAATGGGTAATAAAATTTAGTTATGAATTTTTCAATTTTTTTTGAGGAAGATTAGCCCTGAGCTAATTACTGCCAGTCCTCCTCTTTTTGCTGAGTTAACATCTGTGCCCATCTTCCTCTACTTTATATGTGGGATGCCTACCACAGCATGGCGTGCCAAGCGATGTCATGTCCACACCTGGGATCCGAACCAGCGAGCTCCGGGCCGCCAAGAAGCAGAATGTGCAAACTTAACCGCTGTGGCACCAGGCCGGCCCCAGAATTTTTCAATTTGTAATAAAATACACAAAGACTAAACACCACATAGTATGTTAGAAAATTTTATGATTTACCCCATCATAATTATTTGAAATATTATTAACTTCTGTTATATAACGACATAATAATGATAATTATGTTGTCATTATCTTAAAAATTTTGGGGAACCAAATACTTTCTTTTAAAAGCATACAAGAGGGTGCTGATCGGTGGTGCAGCAGTTAAGTTCACACATTCTGCTGCTCAGAGGCCCGTGGTTTGCCAATTTGGATCCTGGGTGTGGACATGGCACCGCTTGGCAAAAAGCCATGCTGTAGTATGCATCCCATGTATAAAGTAGAGGGAGATGGGCATTCATGTTAGCTCAGGGCCAGTCTTCCTCAGCAAAAAGAGAAGGATTGGCAGTACTTTGCTCAGGACTAATCTTCCTCAAAAAAAAAAAAAATCCGCGCAAGAAAAAATGTAGTTGCAGAGATTGTGGAAGGCTTAAACATGTTTCCATCCAAAAGATATGTTTCAATAGTTGGGAAGGTAGAACACGGTGTAGAAAATGTCAAAAATAATCTTGCACTGGTGCATAGTTATCACAGTAGTAGGAAAGAGTGAGAGCTAACGGCACTTTCCGTTTCCTAGAAGTTCTCCAAGATAATCCACACTTTTCCTCCCATGAGTGCTGAAATTGAAGTAGTATGACTGAAATAAGTCAATTCAGTCCATCCTAAGATTTTTGTGTTTTTGCTAACTTGCCTGAATATTTTACTAAATTGATACCATTTATTGGTTTTTATTTTTGAATATTCTACCCTCAGTTCTTGGGCTTTATGAATAAGTGAAATGTGTGTAAACTTTAAAAAATCAAATACCTTCTTGTGAAGTAAAAGAGTTGAATAATATGTACTTCTACATCCAATAATATACCCAAGTATAAATTTATTTCAGTGATAGTTTTGGCATAAATGCTTACATGGTCAAAATATTAAAATTGGGCTTTTATGAATCTGGAGTGATGCCTTCAAGATACTGAAATAAGTGGTAATTTGGAGAAAACAGTGCATCCTTGGAATGATCAGTTAATTTCAATGGTCAATCATCATGTACAGAAGAGCCTCATGAAAGATGAGCATGGTTGTTAAATGCGCCCACAAACACCAAGGGAGCTCATTTTGATGTTCTACTACTTTAAATTAAGAATACACTATTGCCCTTCCATTCCCAATACACTAGTCCACACAGAAAACTGTGTTTAATTAGAAGCAAAAGGTCTATGCATTGTGTATGAGAATTACATAAGGCAAACTTAAAGCTTGTTCTCAAAGTTTCTTTTTTATTCCACTGTTGCTAATTCTGTCCATTTGGGACCTCGTTACTTTCCAGAATGCCTAGGAGAGTTAGAAACCCAAGGGATGATTTAACAAGCTCTACTTTTTGGGTCCATGCTACAGATGTAAGTGCTTGTAATTTCCTCTATTTAATTATAACTTTTTATTGTTATACTGTAGACTAACAACTCCCCTGGCATGTCCAGGGAAGGAGTTTAACTGCCTGGGCCCCCAGCTCCAGGAATTTGGTTAGTAAAGAAAACAAAGCTGCTTTCAAGCCTATTTTTTTCATGCTATGTGAGAGACAATTTAAATCTTTGCTCAATCCCTCTGCTTTTAATCTGCCCTGTTTTTAATAAATAATCTCTCTGGGAGGTCAACTGCTGTTCAAGTTGGAGAAATGAAACCACCACAAGCAAATTCCTTGTGAACTGCGTCCATGAGAACAAAGCAATCATTCTTTTAATTCCAATTATTTGGTAATTTCAATGCTTTTTGTTTGTTCTCAAACAAAAGGTTATTTTTTTATTGTTGTTGTTCCATAAAACACCTAACTCACATTCAAAAAAGTCGCAGAATATATTGTTCAGTCCTCCATTAATACACAAGCCTCAGGAGAAAAGTCACAACATTTATCAGCCCAATCATCACTAGAAAATCAATTTTCATTTTATAATCTACACATACTCCCCTCCTCTTTCATATTTTCTTCCTGTCAACTCCCCTCAAACAAAGACTCCTTACAGAACACAGACTAAAATACTTAGATAACTGATTACTGGTCAGACCACACACACAAATGTGGTTTAGCAACCAGCCAACCAGTGAACCTGAGTTATCTATGTTACATTGTAGCATTCACAACACAGATGGTTCCTTATGGACATTGAAAGCGTCATCTAGGGGTTTCTTAGTTTCCACTCTTTTTTTATAGCCTCCATTTTCATTTTGTCTTTACATGTTTGTTTTGACAAACTTATTTTTGTTTAACAATCATTTCTTCAATATATATTTGTATACATATAATATACATAATATATAAGTAGACACATGCTTATATACACACTTACATATATTTATGTATGTAATAAATGTATATCAGAAGTGAAACTCTTCTGCATTTGGATAGTTTCAATAATTTTAATTGAAGTTTGATACCTGACATTTTGTCTACCATTTAGATGCATATCAGCAAGTACAGTTCTGAGATCTGCTTTCCACAGAACATTTCTTTTATTTACTATTTAAAAAATGTAATATTGTCATCTCAACCATATTATTTGCTTGTCTCCACCTGATCTAATACATTCAATAAAGTAGACCTTATATGAAATCTTACTTCATCAGTGTTAAAAGCATATATTTAAAAATAGCCATTATGCTGAGACACGAAGGGCAAAGGGGTCTTTCTTGCCTCACGCTATTTAAAACTATTCAGGATAATATAATATATGCAGGATAATATAATATAATATGCATAAATATGTTTTGTCAATTTTAAAAGCAAACTTGCCAGTTATTTTACACTCAAAATGAGATCATTTGGGACTAGCTGAAAGAATTCGAATTTGGGATGTGCATGCTATCGTGAACCATAGGCAAATCCAGACAACAAAGGAGGGAGGCTTGTTTGGCACTTCTCATTTGTTGGGCTATTGCCAGGTAGAGAGAGAAATCTTCCTTCAGTAGTAAGTAGTTGTACTTTCTATCAGAGATTCAAGTGTTCATCTCTTCCAGTTTGGAGTGATTGATGACATATGAAAAAATGTGAGAGAGTCTCCTACAGGGCTTCCAGAATTCAATTTACTTAAAATTTCTGTGGCTGGCCCAGTGGCATAGCACTTAAGTGTGCACGTTCTGCTTCAGTGGCTGGGGGTCGCCAGTTAGGATCCTGGGTGCGGAAGTGGCACCGCTTGGCAAGCCATGCTGTGGTGGGCGTCCCACATATAAAGTAGCGGAAGATGGGCATGGATGTTAGCTAAGGGCCAGTCTTCCTCAGCAAAAAAAGAGAAGAATTGGCAACAGATGCTAGCTCAGGGCTAATCTTCCTCAAAAAACAAACAAAACAAAAAACAAAAAAATTCCCTATATTAGATTTCCACAGTTTATATTCTTTTAGATTTACTTACATTTTTACCTATAATAAAATTTATGTATATGACTTTATATATTATATATTTATGTATTGCATTTATATATTTATATGTTTACACTTAGAACTATGGTCACATGACACAGGGTGGGGTTTAATAATAGAGGTATGCATATAATACTCTAGGCCCACTCCTAAATAAGATCGACCCAACTATAACACAAGAAGGTTCATGTGAGGCTAACTGAACGCATGTGAGTATTGAGAAGGGCCTGGTATTCAGTGGAAAAATGATAAAAAAGCATGTTGCTGAATTCCTGATTATTTAATAAATCATCTGATGTCAGATAACTCCATTGCCATCATATCCCATGGTCTCAAGAAGAATTGCCTTCACACTGTCCAGTTAGTAAAAGAATCTTATTTGATTGCAAGGTCAGCAAAACATTAAGCTCTAGAAAACTATGTTCAGAAGCATTTTGGTGATGATTCACTACACTTATCCATGAGAGACCTTACATGAAGAAAAATTGAGATACCACTATCCAAAAATTACAGCATAACCACCCCGGATATTGTTAGGTTGTGCTTTTTCAATGGGGAGAAAATATGTTTCCATTCCTCAGCAATGACAAACCTGAAGATCTGAACCTGGTTAATATGGTCTATTCACTCTTTACCTTGAAAACAACATAATCCATGTAAACTGTTAAAAACAAAGCTACTCAAATTAATTCAACTTAACTTGAATTATGTATGAAATTTCTATATACTGAAGTTTGGCTATCTGTGCCTTTATTTCTTTGCTTGAAGCTTTGACCACAGTGTCATTCTTAATTTGATAATTTTTTATAGTGTGTAGATCTTTGTGTCACGTACTTCTCATTAGTCTTACTTTTCAATATATTGCCTGAATAGTCTTCAAAATAATTATATGTTTTCTAATATTTATTTATGAACCTATGAGAAAATAACATAGATAGATATAGATAGAAATGTAGATATAAATATGTAGATATATATCTGATACATTTGTGTAAATCACCTCCCATTCTTAGAGAAACTCAGCATTGTGTATGAGTTCTATATTTATGTTTTTAATTAAAAATTATATAGATGAGGGTGAAGTCATCATAACTTTATTTTTGTCCATTGTGTGGAGGACAAAGTGGTTTTAGTAATTCTGTTACCGTGTCTTAGTTAATATCAGCCCTGATATTGGTTCCCCTGCAGTGAACCTGGCAGGGATGGGGTTAAAACTGAAAGCCTGCATTCCCAGTTCCCTGGGTCTTTAGTTAAGCTCGTATGAAATATTTGTTTCTTTAATCTCTGACCTCCTGAGCTTTACAACCAAATAGAATTTACAAAGTGTTAAAGCCCAGATGGCCACAAACTGTGCTCCCAATAAAGTTGTAGCTAATCCCAGGATCTTGAAGTTCTTTTACAGAGAAACTAATGTCCAGAGAATAACTAGAAACTGAAGCTTCCCAGGGCCAATTCCTTGGTTTACTGACATTGAAAACCACCTTCCACCTTGGAGATAAACAGTCAAGGACACTCATCTGACAAATCCTTTGTCTCCTCTGCTGGAAGCAGCCCCAGACACAGGCCTACTGGAAGATGTTGACCCAGAAGTCTATGGTCCCCCTCCCCTACCTAAAACCCCAAATAAAAACCTCTACCCATTTCTTAATGCAGAGCAGGCAACTTTTGGGGGACCAGCCCTTGCTTTGGCCCCTCTGCCTAACAAAGTAAAGGCTTTCCTTTTTCTAGCAAGACTCTGTTCTCGTTATTTGGACTGGCCTCGGGATCAGAGACCAAATTTTAGGTAACAATTCCTCTATTGATGCTGTGTTGAATAGTCTTGTTATTAATTTGAATATGGGTATTACCACAGGAAAGGAGAAAACATTTGCAAATAATATGTCTAATGAGGGCTTAATATCCAAAATATATTGCTTAGATCAAACTAAAAGCTAGGAAATGGGAAAAGAGAGCAAAATCATTCTCATTTTCCTCCACAACCCATCATTGCCATGAATGGCTGTTCAATTTTTGCATTTACGTTCTTCAGAGATATAGGGGTATGATTTTACTTTGTTAGATATCCTTTTTAAGACTACTTAGGTATCAAGATTGTTTGCTTCATAAAAGGATTGGGAGATTATTTACTTTTTTATATTTTCAGTGCGTGTAAGTGTGGTATATTGTTTTTCATCAGTGCTTGGGATAACTCATGAAGGAAGCCACCTGGACTTGGGAATTCTAAGAAATAATAGATTCAATAGTTTATACAGATATCAAAGGATCCAAATTTTCTATTTCTTCTTTTACAATTGCTGTAAGTTGAGTGTTTTGAGAAATTTATCCACGCTATGTAAATTGTCAAGTTTGTCATTATATTTTTAATACTATCCTGTCACTAAGTTTTTGATAACTGTAAGATCCACATCAATGTTCCTCTTTTCTGTTTTTGTTAGTTGGTTTGTTTTCTGTGTTTATTATTATTATTATTGGGTTTTATCAGTTTAATAATATTGTAAAAGAGCCTACTTCTGGTTTTGTTGATTATTTTTATTCTAAGTTTGTCTTCTGTTTATTCTTTTTTTAACACTTTAATTTTATTTTTATTTCTTTCCTTAAAAGTATTTTGAAAGAGAATCACATGGTACCCAAAATATTTTAATTTAATTGTGTAATTTAAGTGATAATTTATGTCACAACACTCTCTTTTCAAATTATTATGTATCCAGTCTTCAAAAAAGTCACTCTAATGCTATCAATAGTAGTGATCTGCTCCCTTTATATGGAAGCTTCTAGAAGGTTCTTTTTGCTTTTGAAAATTTAAAATTTTGGTGGTATGATTGTGTCTGTGTTTTGTTTTAATACTTTTAAATCAGTTAGGCCTCTATTTTTCAGGTCATACTTGACCATTATATTTCCAAATATTTCTTCCTAAGATGACTTTTTTGCTCCCCACAAAATTCCTATTGTACTGATGTTGCTATTTGTATTTCTTTACACTAATCTTATATTTAAAAAGTGTTTCTTGTTTAGCATGACAAGATGAGACCCTTGTAACGATGGTTTCCTGTTGTTATGCTGTTCTAGATGTTGACAACCCTACCTACTCACTTATCTTTTATTTTCCACACATGTTTATTTCTTCTGGCTGCTTCTTAGGTGATTTTCTTCATCTGCAATTCTAGCTCAACATTAGCATATTTAGTTATATCCATTAATATTTCAGTTTTATTGACTAGATCTTTATTTTTTTGAAGAATGTCATAAGTTTTAGTTCTACTAGATCTTCAAATACTTGACTGTTTATATCCAACGTTTATAACTGACTTTTATATATTTTCACACTTCTACATCATGTTCCAATTCTTCTCTTTCTTTGAGTATGTGCTTTATTTATTTTGTATCTGTTTTCTCTGTGCCTCACCTGTTTATTGTCCCCATGCAGAGTCAACATAGGCAGACACTGATTCTCCTGGGACATTAGATGGTAGGGTAAAGATCACCTTCAAAATTTTTCCCTTAGGCTTTCTCCCGCTGAACTGCTTCCATTCTGGTCGCCATGGTTCCTCACATTAGGGACCAAACCTCCTCTATCTCTCTCTTGGTATTGTTGTGGGGGATTTTTTGTTAGCTATTTTGCTTGTTGTTTAGTGTGGGGAAATGAAACTTCCCTGGATTTCTCTATTCCTCTCAAATCTTTCTAAGACTCTTCCCATTTCATGAGAATTAGATATTTAGTCACATGTCTAGTTAATTTGTCTGATCTAAAAGGATAATATAACTGATTATAAAACTCCTCTTATCTCTGGGAGAGTGCCAAAGCTTACACCTCTAGTAAACTCCCAGATTAAGATTACTGGAGTGGCTATTTGCCTCGGTATATTCACTTCAAAGAAGACTAGGCCTGGCTACTCCTGGAGAAGTGTTATTGACATAACAAATGTTGGATTAAGAAGGAATCCTTTTCAGGGGAGAGTGGGCAGCTGTCTCCTCCTTTTCATATCCTTATCAAGATGCCCCGGGGTATAGGTTAGGGCAAATGTGGTTGAATATTTATTGCCTACTGTGTAATATTTAATATGAAATCTGTTTCTGATTTATAATACCTTATTAGTTTACTATTAATAAAGATGAATATTAAACATGCAGCACTTAGCTGCATCCAATTATTTCTCACTTCTGTGACCTCTCCAGGGATGGGTTCTGAGGATGGATGCTGAAACATGCTTTAGGTCCCTATTTTCTCATTTACCTTCAAATGTTCTGTTTTCCTTTCATGTGTCTCTTTCAATCTTCATATTTTTGGATTGGAATTGAAATTCTCACTCTCTTCTATATATGCTTGCTGAATTTACTGTATATTTGGAATGGTTTCTTGCATCTCACCTAATGACATGAAAATTTTTCTTACTTTCTTTTTTGTCCTTTGCTCTCATCTTCATTCCGTTTTTTATCAGTTTATTGTGAAATAATTTAAATGCTATAAATTCATTCATTATAATTGCACAATTCAGTAGTTTCTAGTATATTCACGGTTTCACATCCAGTACCACTGTCAATCTTAGAACTTTTTCATCACTCACAAAAGAAATCACGCACCCTTTACCCATAATTCCCCAATTCCTACACCCTCCTCTTCTCCCAGACCTAAGAAACCACTAATCTACTTTCTGTCTTTCTGTACGTCTGTCTCCTCTCGGTCTCTCTCTCTCTCTCTCTCTATGTATATATCTGCCTATTCTTAACTTTTTGTATAAATGGAATCATACAATATATGTTCCTTTACAACTGGCTTCTTTAATTTCATATAATATTTTCAAAGTTCATTTATGTTGGAGTAGGTATCAGTGCTGCATACTTTATCCTTGCTGAGTAGTATTCCATTATTATATTGAATGGATACTTCAGTTTTTGTTTACTCAATCATCAGTTGGTGAACATTTTAGATGATTCTAACTCTATTTTTCTGTTCTGTTTTTAAAATTATATTTTCAATGTATATTACATGAATTGGTACTTTTACATCTAAAACATGAGATTTATGGTTATATTTTTTCTGGCCATCTATACTAACTATTCCTATCTTTATCTTTCTTGCCAGTATGGCAAAATCTTGATTTATTTCTTCTCTAACTATCAAGTTAACATGCAGCAGCAAAACACATCCTATTTGCTTTCTCCAAGTCCTAATAGATAGTGCAAATTAAGTGACTCTCACTTCTTCAGTTTCAGTTCTGTGGATACTAGAAAATGATGATCCAGGTGGTATAATGATTCTGCATAGCAAGTGGGTTTTAAATCCAAGTCCTATAGACTGTCACTGACAGCTTTGGAATGATGCTGGGGTTTTAGGGTAATGTCCATGGAGATACAGAATCCTTAGTAAGTCTTTGTGCACCCTTAGCATCTAGCAGGTCTTCACACTTAAGAGCAGATTATCTTTGCCACCAGCCTGAGTGCTCCTCTCTCGATGAAGGTGGGAGCAGAACTCAGTGGACACCCTCCAACTGATCTTCTGACTTCACAATGTTTGGCTCTGAGTCTTCCCTTTGTGATCTTTGGTGATCAGGGTAAACAGCAGCATCTATGCTATTCACATCTAAGGGTGCTCACGTACAAATTCCTCCAACTCAGCCAGTTGCATGATACTTCATGTATTGAGCAACAGAGATTTGAAAAAAATGACAACTTCATTTTAGGAGGGCAGTTGAAGACTGGGGATATTCAGTGCCAAAATTAGGCAGAGGAACTAAGGCAAAGAGTCAAATTTTGAAATCAGACTTTCCCAAATAAGAGATTTTAACCAATATCAAGCCTTTGAATAATTTTGAAGACATAATCAAGGAGCATAGGATAAGAAGGGTGAAGTTAAGCACATTTGGGGCCACTTCCCAAGCCCAGCTTTCCTTCATTAGCCCCACACCTTCTGGCTTAGGAGAATAAATGATGTTTCCAAATGACATGTGGCTACTGCACACAACAGATAAACTTTCTGATTTTATAATATCTCTATTTTATACCCAGATATCTTCATGCCTTATGTAACATTTGTATGACATGACTCATACATCCAGTTTCCTTTACTATTAATGATCCTTAACCAAGAATATCCTACTAAAAGCATTCCAAAGGCAAGATCTCACCTTCTAGCAAATTTGATGTCTATTTACCCAAATGTCAATTATCTTATCAGCCTGTTTACAAGGTGGTTGTATTGGATAACCTGGCTTCCTTACTTCCCATGGGTGTCTTTCCCTAGGAATAGAGAGCAAACAGGTTGCTTTAGCCCATTGTTCTTCACAGGGAAAACACAAGTGTCCTTGACAAAAGTGGCCCAATGGATTCACGTCTTTTTGAGGCCATCTCAGGAAAAGGAGGAGGAAATCTTCCCTTAGACCACAGATGCATTTAGAATCTGGTTCTCAAAAAGGATGAGACAGAGACAAACTTCATGAGAGACACAGTGTTTCCAACAGAGTAGAATTAGATGCCATGGTAGTTTGTATGACACAGATATACCACCAATATCACAATAAACATTGCATTCAAACAAATGATGAAATATTAAATTAATATTTGAGAATTTGGTATTTAAAATAAATAATTGGTTGAGATTTTAAGATTTTATTCAATTTTATATGGTATTACATTCAACGAATTCCACAAATTTTTTTTTATACATTGAGGACTTGATTGTCTCATACCATGCGCAAATTCTTTGGTAAAGGATAAAATGAAGAATAAAAACAAAACAAATCTCAAATTTATAACAGTTAAGTAGTATTATTACTTTATTTTCTTAAGTTCTGCATGGATTTTCCCACTCTATCCAAAATTAAATAATAGATAATTGACCCATCATTACTATAAATTGTCCTGGGATATTGCAGAAGATACATACTGAGGCATTGCTGAGTTCTGGAAAACTTATTTATCCCAAAAACATGGCATCTCTAGGTGCTTATAGTATAGCTCATCCTGCACAAGTACATGTGATAAGGCTATTGTTTGGTAAAGTTTTGAAAATAACTAAGAGATTAATAGCAGTCCAGAGGAGAAAGTAAAAGGACTTCTTTGAATGACATAAGAACACTTTAGTAGTAATGTGATTACTTCACTTAGCGATAATTGAAGAAGAGAACTCAGGTAAGAGGAAGAGAGAAGATATTGAATGTCAAAGAGTAAAGAGAGAATTGGAAATGCAGAGTGAGTGTATATTAAATTGCTCGGCAGATTTGGGTCTAAATTTTTTAAGTAATTGGGAAATATAGGGTGGGGAAAACTATGGACAAAATTATATGCAGTTCTTGGCCCAAAGAAGTGTATCACATAAGCAGTAAGACAGAATGAAAATATTGCTGTTCCTAGAGGTGACAAGAAGACGGGATGGAGCAAGAATGTTGTGCCATCTCCAGTCAGAGAGGACAGCTCTCTAGTCACATTGAGTGGAGGTGCTGGGCTTAGAGGCAAAGCATAGTCTAATGTGTATTTTAGTTTGAACAGCTAAGATAATGGATAACAAAAGTAGAAAGTATCTGATAAGATGTGTATGTGTATATCAGAAGATGATACTTTCACTTTTGAAATGTTGAGGCCAAATTGACAGTAGTATAGTGAACTAAATTAGATATCCAAATTAGAGATAGAGAAAACTAAGTGCACTCCTTGGAGGGACTGATAATGGATAGCGTCACAAGTTAAGGGAGAAAAGAAGAGAAATATTGTGGAAGTGGAAGCTAAAATTGAAGAAGAGTGAAATTATAATGTTAAGGAGACATGCCAATCAAATAAGGGAAAAAAATAAAGGTACAATATATAGAGAGATGGTTAGATATCGATTTAGAAATAGATATAAAAACATATAAAGGATATCAATATAGGTATGGGTATATGGATATGACCATAGATTCAAGGTAACTTGAGACAAGCTCTGTTTGTATCTCTTATACTACTGTAATTATTAACAGTTGTCTGATTATTCTCAATAATGGCAAGTTTGGATGATAAATTTAAACTTTTCAGTGGTTAGAGATAGAGATATACATATATAGATAGGTATAACTAATGTTATATGTATATATGTATGTTCTTCTTTATGTGTAGGTAAATATGTATTTTATATAAACCAATTGAAAATTATTACCTCTACTAATTCTTACTATGAATTTATTTAAAGTGAGCCTTGGGTAATATTACACTTGCTGTAAACATGCTCTATGATGTAAGACATTCTTGAATGCTTCTTTCACTTTGTGTTTTTCAGTTTCTAGATCATGGGTTTAACATTTAGGTAATAACTCCATCTATCATGGAAAAGTCTGTCTCTCCCTGGGGAGTGTTGACTGGGGGAGAAGTAGATATATTAAATACTGCTGTGAAATAGCACAAACAGACCATTAGGAGATGAGAAGCACAAGTGGAGAAAGACACTTCCCTTCTACCAACTGGATTTTCAGGATGGTGATATGATGTAGGTGTAAGAGATAAAGCTGCCAGGAAAGTCCTGATCCCTAAGATACTCTTACCACTAAAAGAATCATTTCTGGCAGGTAGATGAATGAGCATGAAAGGGTCACCACTGGTGGGATGTCAAAATAGTACTAATTAACCTGATTGAACTTACAGACAGACAGGTTGAACGTGGACATGGTATGGAGCATGGAACTGAGAAAACTGCTGCTCAAGGCCCAGCTGTTAGCTGGACATAATGAACCTTGGTCATGATGAGAGTGTAACAAAGTGGGAAACAGATGGGCATGTACAGGTCATAAGCCATGACAGCAAAAACAACTTCAGTTGCTAACAGTTATTAAAATGGCATCATTTCCTATCAAACTGACCTGACAGATGATGGCAAAGACCTGAAAGAGAGGGTGGTACACCTCAGGAGGTCAGAAAGCCCTACCAGGGTAAACTTCACAGTCACAGTTGTAAGATTATGGATGTCCATCTCCTCCCTCCACAAGGGTTTTTCTGAAAGAAATGAAACCAACAAGCACAGGTTAAAGAAAGAGCAGAGGAGTCTATCGATGAGGAGTCTTGGAAAACAGTTGGTAGTGTAGTACAGCTGATGATGAATTGTTATCCTTATTCCAGTTAGACTTAATTAGATTTCAATTATTAGAACTACTGTTAAAAATATCTCCTGTACTCATGATATGTCTCAAAGTTTTCATCCTCAGTTTCCTATCAAGGGGAAGCCCTCTGAGAGAGATTTAAAAATTCATCTCAGTAATACCAGTGTGGACTCTTCCGTAGTGGTGGTAATTTTGTTTTTTAAAAAGTATTTTATTGAGGTCACATTGCTTTATAACATTGTGTAAATTTCAGGGAAACATCTGTATATTTTGGCTTCTGTATAGACTGTGGGATTTTATAATTCAGTGAAAGCTGAGGGTGTGTTTCTCACACCTGCTTGGGCGTTTGCCTTCTTTTGCCTTGTGTCATCTCAACGTGCATTGTTTTATGCACTCTCCCAATTCTAAGTCCCTTGAATGTGGAAGCTTTGTAGTATTCCTTGGTACATAATTTTAATAACTGTTAGGAACTAGCAAACATATAGTATAAGAATATTTATCTAAATAATTATTGAGTAAAATGTGAATGATCAGTTGCCTGTTTGGACAAAATGTTCCTTTTGGTAAGAAATGAATATGGAGATAAAACCTGTTGATAGTGTCTGAAAGTGACCCAAAGAAAAAATAAATACATTCACAGAGTATTCAATTCCCTTTCCTCTTAAAATTTAAACATTTAACAATGTGCCAAACAATATTTAAGGAAGTATGGAGTTGCAAAAATTATACACGCTTGAAATTCATGGCCATACTTACTCACTTAATGTGTTTTCTTTTTTTTTGGTAAGGAATGTTGGCTCTGAGCTAACATCTGTTGCCAATCTTTCTCTTTTTGCTTGGGGAAGATTGTTGCTGAGGTAACATTTTTCTATGTGGGATGCTGCCACAGCATGGGTTGATAAGCCAGTGTGTAGGTCCATGCCTGAGATCCAAACTTGCAAACCCTGGGCTTCCAAAGCAGAGCAAGTGAACTTAACCTCTGGGCTAGACCCCTCATATAATTTCCTAATTGCATTTCTATGGGTTTTATAAGTCTACATAATCATAATGTTTAAAACTATTTACAAAAATGACTTTAATTGAAGATCTACAAATTAATAGTCCTGTTGAATTTTTGGCACTTTGGAAACTATTTTTTTATCACATATGTATAATAGAAAAAGAAAAATGCAAAAGTCACTTTCAGTGATCTCCCCTCCAAATTTATTTTGTCTACTGGAAATTGTTAATACATCCTTTGCTCGATAAAATGTATAGTATAAATAATACAAATTATACGTAAATATTTATTATACAAATCAAGTGAAATTATTTTCTGTCACCTGTTTTTCCATGATATATTTAAATAAGAATCTCTGCCAGAAACACAATTTGGATGCAACTATTCTTTCATAATTAGTGAGATTGTTTAACTGTACCTCATTCATGGCAGTGATTTTAAAACAGAATCTGTGGAGTCTTTATGTGTGTGTCTATATATATATGTTTATTGTAAATGTGTGATGTTTTTCTATGTCCAGTGGCATTATCAAATTTAATTTGTAGAGAGCTCTATTTAATTAGCTTAAAAACAAGCACTAGATAAATTGAGTATACCCTCAAAAATATAATAGAAACAAACCCAAGTGAATTGCATGATGGTGTAATCTAGGAAAATACTCAGTATTAGAACGAATTTAAATTTGTTGGTTTAATTAAAATGAGTATGCATTTAGAGTTAACAGCATTGAATGTAAAACATTTGTTCTACCAAGGTTTACTAAACGTCAAACAGATTCACATTATCTCTGTTAGAAAATTTGTCAGCAAAAAAAAAAAAAAACAAAACAAAAAACAAAAAACGATGGCTAACTTTGTCTAAAGTCTCATGAAGTGTTTGTATGTAACTTACACGTAATTATTGAGAACAAATTAAATAGATGTAGGTGTAAAAAGTATAAAAATACTTTCAGGTTAACTTTTGAACAATTATTGTGTGTTATGATATGTGTAATTAAAAATAGCTTCCAGAAGCTGTTTGATAACCTGAAACTTTACAGTTTTGCTAAGTTAAGTTATGTGATGGGAATTTATTCAAAGTCTAGATCATTTCCAAATAAGATAAAACACTGAAACATTAATACTAAACAAGTCTGTTCCATTACTTTTGACCTCTTATTACAGTGAAACTAAAAGATAAATTTGGGTCTATTAGTAACATGTCTTATGCTTTATTGAAAGATTGTGCAATGAAACGTGTATGTTTCTAGAAATTGTGAAATAAATTTATAAATGTGCTGATCTACACTGCCGGTTTGTCAAATTGTTCACAACAGATTACTTTTCAGTTTTTACTGAAAGTTAAGGTTTCTGAGGGTTAAAAATTCTAACTAATGTATGTAACTAGAGAGAGAGGTGTGGTCAGTTAGTTAAATTAAATTTTTATTTTAAGAATTTTAAAGATGTTTTAATATCAATACTATATTTCTATAAAGCTGGAACTTAATTTTATTTTCATCTCTTAAAAGAACAAAATATTATTGGAGTATTTGTCTATTCTTTATAATAGATTAGAAAAGGGTTTTCCTTACCTTTTTGTGTTTTATCAAACTATTTCCTGTGCTTCATGCTAAAAGCTGGATCTTTTTGATTAGAAGAGCTAAGGCTTTGTAGCTCTGTAAACTTCTATATTTGTCTTGAGACATTTTTGTCATTTTGGTTAAAAGGAAAATTAAATATTAATTTTTAGGATAATCTGTGATCTTATCTTAGGCTAGTGTTCTAAAACCACTTTGAAGTTTTTGACAGACTTCCCCAAATCAAATTCGAAATGAAGCATTTTTTTATCTCTAGGTAAGTTTGGGATTTTTTAGAGGATCCCTGGAACATCTCTAAAGATTTTTTCTCTTTCCCTATAAAAAGAGGGTTATTGAGTGACATCAGCAACATAGTGGAGCCAGCTCTTCCCTTTGTCTCTCCCCATTTTGAACCACAACTAAATGGACACTCACTGACCACTGGAGGAAGCCCACACAGCACAACAGGTCAACTGAGAGACACAAGCAGTGGTACATCTGACGGCAGATAGACTGGCCCCCTGGGAAGCGGTGGAGCTAGGTGAGCCCTTCCTGCTCTCCCCTGGTAGCCCTCAGCACACACACGTATGCTTTCCAGCCTGACCCAAACACCCCAAAAGTGGAAACATGCATGGGGGAGACTGTAGGAGGAGTCAGAAGCAGGCCTTAGCCCACTCATGATCACATTCCTGGGGGTGGGGAGCTCACCATGCACTTGTGGCACAGAGGAGCAGTCTTAGCTCAGTCCCAGTTAGGAAGCCCTGCACATCAAGCACAGCAGCCTGGGACTGCAAGCAGAGGCTACAGCAGATCTACTCATGGTGACAAGCATACTCTAGGCCAGTGCCAGCACCCATAGTGCTTCTGAGCCACAAAATGAAATGTGTCTGGGGAAGCTGTGGGAAGAAGCAGCAGCAGCCCTTAGCCCACTGGTGATGACTTTCCTGCTGGGGAAGGAGAGCCCACTGTGCACCTGTGATGCAAAGGAGTGGCCCAAGCTCAGTCCAGCTAGGACACCCCGCCTGCCAAAAACAGTCCACACAACAAGCTGAATGCACTCCAGGTAGGGGCAAGTGCCGATGGTACCCCCCACAGCTTCCAGCAAGTGAGGAGGGGCCAGCAACTCTGCTCCTGCTTCCCCCTAGTGGTGACAGGTGGAATCTGCAATATGATACAACCAAAAATGCCTGACAAAATATTAGTTCATCAAACAATATGAGAAACTGCAGCAATAATTCAGACCAGAAGGAAAATGACAATTCTCCAGAAACCAACACGGAAAACACAGAAATTTACAACTAAATGATACAGAATTCAAAATAGCTGTCGTAAAGGAGTTCAATGCATTGCAAGAGAACTTGGAAAGACAATTCAATGAGCTCAGACATAAAATGCAGGCCAGCCCGGTGGTGCAGTGGTTAAGTGCGCCCATTCTGCTTTGGCGGCCTGGGGTTCACAGTTTTGGATCCCAGGTACAGACATGGCACAATTTGGCATGACATGCTGTGGCAGGGGTCCCACATATAAAGCAGAGGAAGATGGGTATGGATGTTAGCTCAGAGCCAGTTTTCCTCAGAAAAAGAGGAGGATTGGCAGCAGTTATCTCAGGGCTAATCTTCCTAAAAAAAAGAAAGAAAGAAAATGAATCTTTTCACCAAAGAAATTGAAACTATAAAAAATCAAGCAGAAATCCTCGATATGAAAAATACAATTAATAAAAAGTAATCCAGAATCCTTAAGGAATATAGCTGATGTTATGGAGGAAAGAATTAGTGATTTTGAGATAAAAATATAAATATTCTACAGATGGAGTAGCAGACAGTAAGATTTTTTAAAAAAAGAAGGAATTATTTGAGAAATATCCAACTCTATTAGGAATAGAAATGTAAGGACTACAGGTATTCCAGAGGGAAAAGAGAGGGCTTATCCAAAGAAATAAAGGCTGAGAACTTCCAAAACCTCGGGGAAGTTCCAGATTTAAAATTACAGGAAGCCAATATAACACCTAATTACATCAATGCTAAAAGACCTTCTTTGAGGCACATAATAGTAAAAATGGCAAAAGCCAATGACAAAAAAAAAAAAGATAAAGGCAGCAAAGCAGAAGAAAATAATCTACAAAGGAAACCCTCTCATGCTTTTAGCAGCTTTCTCAGCAGAAACTAAAGGCTAGGAGAGAATGGAATGATATATTCAAAATACTGAAAGACAAAAACAAACTTACAGCCAAGAATACTCTTTCCAGTGAAACTTTCCTTCAGATGCAAAGTAGAAATAAAAAGTTTCCCAAATAAACAAAAGCTGAGGGAGTTCATCACCACTAGACATCACTTACAAGAAATATTAACGATGCCCTCACACTAGAAACCAAAAGGGAAAGGTCTACATGGCTCTGAGCAAGCAGATAAATGGACAAACATAATCAGAAAATAGCAGCATTGCATCAGAAGAGGGAGACAAAGACTAAACTATAACTTAAAAGATAAAGAGAAAGAAAGCATCAAAAGTAATGATAAACACTTCAACTTAATCACAGACTCACCACATTTAAAACAGGACAATTTGTAGCAGCAATAACTCAGAATGGAGAGGAAAAGTAAGGAACTTTCCTATGTTAATGGAGATAAGAGGCTATGAGAAAATGGACAGTCTCATCTATGAGAGATTCTTCTTTTGAGGAAGATTAGCCCTGAGCTAACATCTTCTGCCAATCCTAATCTTCTTGCTGAGGAAGCCTTGCCCTAAGCCAACATCTGTGCCCATCTCCCTCTACTTTATATGTGAGATGATTACCACAGCATGGCCTGGCAAGCAGTGCCATGTCCACACCCGAGATCTGAACTGACGAACGCTGGGCCACTGAAGTAGAACGTGTGCACTTAACTGCTGTGCCACTGAGCCAGCCCCATCTACAAGATATTTATACAACCCTCATGGTAACCACTAAACAAATAGAGCAGAGCCACAATTCACAAAAGGAGAGAAAATCTCTCAAAGAAGATTTAATACTTATTCTTCTCAAAATATTCCAAAACATTGACAGAAATGGAAGACTTCCAAATTCATTCTATAGGGCCAACATTACCCTCATACCAAAACCAGATGAGGACAACACAAAGAACGAAATCTATAGGCCAAAATTGCTGATGAGCTTAGATGCAAAAGTCCTCAACAAAATATTGGCAAACTGAATACAGCAATACATTAAAATGATTGTTCACCATGATCAAGTGGGATTTATTCCAGGGATGCAAGGATGGTTCTACATCCACAAATCAATCAATATGATACACCTTAACATTAACAGAATGAGAAATAGGAATCACTTGCTCATCTCAATAGATGCAGAAACAGCATTTGACAAGTTTGAACATCCATTTATGATAAAAACTCTCAATAAAATGGGCATAGGGGCCGGCTCCATAGCCGAGTGGTTAAGTTCACGTGCTCCACTGTGGCAGCCCAGGGTTTGGATCCTGGGCACGGACATGGCACTGCTCGTCAGGCTACGTTGAGGCGGCATCCCACATTCCACAACTAGAAGAACCAGCAACTAAGATATACAACTATGTATCAGGGGGGTTTGGGAAATAAAGCAGAAAAAAAAAAAAGATTGGCAATAGTTGTTAGCCCAGGTGCCAATCCTTAAAAAAAAAAAGAAAGAAAGGAAGATTGGCAACAGTTGTTAGCCTAGGTGCCAATCTTTACAAAAAATAAAGATAAAAAATAGAAAATAAAAGAAATAAAAAAATGGGCATAGAAGGAATGTACCTCAACATAATAAAGGCTATATGTGGCAAACCTACAGCCAGTATCATAATTAATGGTGAAAAACTGAAAGCCACCTCTCTGAGAACAGGAGCAAGACAAGGTTTCCCACTCTCAACATTCATGTTCAACCTAGAAATGGAGGTTTTAGCCAAAGATATTAGGCAAGAGAAAGAAATAAAAGGAATCTCAATTGGACAGGAAGAAGTGAAACTCTTGAGGTTTGCAGATGACATGATTCTATATATAGAAAACCCGAAAGAACTGACAAGAAAATCATTAGAAATAACTAAAAACTGCAGCAAAGTTTCAGAGTAAAAAAATCCATTTAAAAAATCATGTACATTTATATACACTAACAATGAACTAGCAGAAAGAGAAATAAAGAATACAATCCCATTGACAATCACAACAAAAAGAGTAAAACATCTAGGAATAGACTTAACCAAAGAGCTGAAAGACCTGTACACTGAAAACTGAAAGACAATATTGAAAGGAATTGAAGAAGGCATAAAAAAATGGAAAGGTATTTCATGTTCATGGTTTGGAAGAATAAACATAGTTAAAATGTCCATACTACCAGAAGCAATCTAGAGCTTCAGTGCAATCCCAATCAGAATCCCAATGACACTCTTCAGAGAAATAGAACAAAGAGTCATGAAAAATATATGGAACAACAAAAGATCCCGAATAGCAAATGCATCCCTGAGAAAAAATATCCAACCTGGAGGCATCACATACATGCTACAAAGTTATAGTTATCAAAACAACATCGTACTGGTACAAAAACAGGTGCACAGATCAATGGAAAAGAATTGAAAACCAAGAAATTAAACCACACTTCTATGGACAGCAGATCTTACACAAAGGAGTCAGGAACATACAATGAGAAAGGAAAGTCTCTTCAGTAAATGGTTTTGGGGAAACTATACAGCACATGCAAAAGAATGAAAATAGGCAATTATCTGGCACCATACACAAAAATTAACTCAAAGTGGATTAAAGATTTGAATGTAAGGCCTGAAACGATAAAACTCCTGGAATAAAACTTAGGGAGTATGCACTTTGACATTGGTCTTAGCAACATCTTTTCAAATACTATGTCTATTCAGGAAAGGGAAAGAAAAGGAAAAGTTAATAAATGGGATTACATCAGACTGAAAATTTTCTGCAAAGCAAAGGAAACCATGAACACAATGAAAAGACAACCCACCAAATTGGAGAAAGTATTTTCAAATCATTATCCAACAAGGGGTTGATCTCCAACATATATAAAGATCTCATACTACTCAACAACAACAAATCAATAAAAAAATGAGCAGAGAATATGAACAGACGTTTTCCCAAAGATATACAGATGGCCAACCAACACATGATATAATGCTCAACATCACTAAGTATTAGGGAAATGCAAATCAAAACTACAATGAGATATCACTTTACCCCAGTCAGAATGGCTCTAATTAACAAGACAGAAAACAACAAATTTTGGAGAGGATGTGGAGTAAAGGGGGCCCTCACACACTGCTGGTGGGAATGGAAACTGTTGCAGCCACTATGGAAAACAGTATGGAGATTTATCAAAAAATTAAAAATAGAAACACCATATGATCCAGCTACCCAATTACTGGGTATTTATACAAAGAACTTGAAATAAGTGACCCCAAGGGATTTGTGTACCCCTATGTTCATTGCAGCATTATTCACAATAGCCAAAATGTGGAAGCAACACAAGTGTCCTTCCACAAATGAATGCATAATGACAATGTGGTACATATATATAATGGGATACTACTCAGCCATAAAAAGATAAAATTGTCCCATTTGCAACAACATGGATGGAACTTGAGGGTGTGATATTAAGTAAAGTAAGCCAGACAGAGAAAGACAAATACTGCATGATTTCACTCATATGTGTGAGATAGCAAATACGTAGATAAAGAGAACAAATTAGTGATTAGTGAAGAGAAGGGGTTTAGGAGGTGGGTGAAAGGGATAAATAGGCAAATATGTACAGTGATGGATAAAAATTAGACTACTAGGGGTGAGTATGACAAAGCATATTCAGAAATTGATAAACAATAATGTACACTCAAAACTACACAAGGTTATAAACCATTATTATCTCAATAAAATTACTTGGGAAAAAAAGAATATAGAAATGAACAAATGAAAACTTGAAAAGAAAAGGAAAAGTGTGTTATTAAACTAATTAGGCTTAACTGATATCTTAAATTACAAGGGAAGTATTTTCAAATAAATGATAACTTTATGCCTTTTTGTTGCATGTATAATGAATTCCAGAAATTATGTGTAATTCCTGAAAGTCCAATATGCCCTGGTATAAAATGTTGTCTGTTATCAATATTGAGGCTCACACTAAAAGGACTAAATCTAAATATCAGAAAAGTGACTTAGCTGATTTTCATGCAAAAGCAGCCACAACAGAATCTATAAAGTTTACGACACATGTGGATGAAGTCCATTCTGCTTCTGCAAAAAATAAAACAAACTAAAATATATGGCCCTCATTATATTTTACCATCCTGAAGTCCTTGTAACATGGCAACAGTCTACTTCTAAATCAGATAATTTGAGATGAATGAAGAATGGCTGTAAAGTAAACAGTTGGGGCTCTGGGAAACCCAAACCAGCCACTTGGTTCTTCATGGATCACTGGCAAGCTCTATTTTTGGTTTTCAGATTCCTTCCCACATTATAGGAAAAACTATTTATCTTGCCAGTGACCTCAGAACTCTTCCCTCTGGGTCCTTTGAGCACCTGTGCCTGGAATTCACTCAATTGCCACTTAGTCTGGCTTATCAATTTGTTTTTGTTATTGTACATGTTTTCTGGATAGGTTGAAGCTTCCCTTGCCATAAAGCTGAAGCCCTTATGGAGGCAAAGAAAACTGTTAGAAAATGTGTTTCCCAACTGGGGTATACTTTCCACAATGTCCAGTGATAAAGGCACCTGTTTCACTGAGAAAATCATATAAGCCTTAACAAAAACCTTGCCAATTTCTTCAAACTTTCACTGTTTCTATCAACATAAATAATCAGACAAAGGGCAGAAGACTGTAATGAAAAAAATTGATGGCTTCATAAAACCTGCTGACAAAATTTAAAGTCTTGGAAACTGATTACATTACCAAGATTTTGACTGAATGCCATAATTTCTAGAGAATGTGCACAGACTCAGATATGACCAGACAGCTTGAAGGAATCAATATTGACTTTATGGAGCCAAGAAAGCCCCTTGGAAATAGCGTGGTACCTTACTTATAAGGTTTCCAACATCTTTACCAGGTGAGTAAGGAAGGTCACTCCTGGCAGGTGCAGGAATATCAGGATATTTTGGAAAGCTTAAGAAGAGACATTTACCCAAGTGTATAGGTGTTACAAGTGAGTCTGATGGAAAGTCCATGGCTTGGTTTCCTGGCCTCAATAGGCCTTTAAAAATTAAATATGTAGATTCCCTATGAAAGGTTCCAGCAAAGCAGATTTAAAACAGCCCATACGGTCAATCACTCTTGTAGCTGCACTTATGACAATAACAGGCTAATATTCTTGAAACTACGCTTATTTTACAAACAAACTAGCCTACTGTGATCATCTTTGATAGAAATGGAGGTGAGTTTAGACAGAAAAAATATTTTTCAGTAAACTCTGTAATACACTATTACAGATAGTAGATACTAGTACAGTTCATTTTGTTTTAAACTTTTTTTATTACCTGTAAATTGGACTGGATTCTGAATTCCAGTTTCTTCTAATACCTGGCTACAACCATCTAAACTAATATATTCAACTTTCTTCTGCCTATTGACTTGGAATCACTAAGGACTAAAATTCGCTTTTTTCCTGAAATTCTTCAAACTGAAGCTGAACAACTTGACATGAATTTTATAGGAATCAATGCAATGGCTTATGTAAGAAAAATCTTTCTTGCATATTGATGTTAAGGGCCACACAGAAAGATCATCACAGACCCTCAAACTGCAAATTAGGAAAATCTTTCAGATCAGCATTTCCTGCCTTTACTCCACATGAAAATGGTTAAGTCAGATATCTAGAAATCTCATAGACTGGGTGCCCTCCGAACTCAGAAACTGGAATTATATCCTACTCCAATCATTAATCATTGCTTTTCTTTTGTTTCCTTAGAAATGTTTCATTAAATATCTGATTGCTTGCATAGTAAGGCTAACTTTTGAAGCCCACCTGCAGCCCTACCCATGAAATTTGGCACTACTGTTTAACTGGACTGACATTGTATAACTGAAAAGACTGGTTCAAAGAGCAATTTAGCAACTCAACTTCTGGTACTTAAAACCTGATAAAATTTCAAAGGTAGGACTGAAGGGCATATCCTCAAGATATGCCACTTTGGCGTGTGGAATATTTTGAGCTGAAAGAGAGACTTTTATCTCTCCCTTAAAGAATTTAAATTGGGGGACTTGCCCATAAAAAGAGTTATTACCAGAAATAAATGTTTATGACCATCTGTATGACAGAGAAAACATCTAATTAGCAAATAGCCCCTTTTCTTATCATCCTGTAAATAACCTTCCTCACCTTTAAAGTCTCAGGCCCCTATCCATACTTGAGCTCAAGATGGCATACTTACCTCATTTTACATTTTTGTATTTGAGCCTATCATGGTTGTGGGTTTCTTGAAGTTATGGATTTGATTTTCTATTATTAATCTATCTCAAGTCAATTTAATTCTTAGATCAGTCAGAAGAACCTGGAAGGGTAGAAAACATTTCTTCCTCCTCCACAGTGGTTAGGATTAGCCATCTCTTGGAAATTACCCAGAAATAAAGCTTTCTTATTATTTATATGACTTATACTTTTTCTTGTAGTCAAACCAAAATGTAATATATATGGAGCTCTTTTGTTTAGCAAATGGTTACTTCAAGTCCTCACTACACAGAGAAAAAATAATTAAGCAAAAATAATCACTCATAAATCTTAGATTTTAAAATAATTCAAAAGTAATTAGTATATCAATATTTACAATATTACATTTAAAATTTCTTTAAAAACAGGAAGCTGTATTTCATTAAACATGTATTGCTAAAAAAATTGTAGAGCCTTCCCTTTTATCTCAATGGATTGATAACTAATAAACTAAAGGAATCATAAAATGTTCTTCTAAAATTTAATCTTTCTAACTTTGTAACCTCCTTGTTGGTTATTTGGTCTCATGGACTAAATTTTCTAGGAAATATACACCTAGGGTTATGAGTCAGAAAAAATCATTAGATCCAGCATCATTTTATGTATGGAGGTTTCAGATGCAGACTTGTGTGAGCATGCACAGCTTTTAGGACTTAAATTAAAAAAATTAATCATTTATTTAGACATCCACTCACAATATTTGAAATTTATCACCTTTTCTCACCTATTTAGTATTCAGTTTTAACTAATTTCTTAAATATGTACATTTTTGCACCATATTAAGATCTTGACACATATTCAATTATCTTAGCTTAACAGGTCCAGAATTTAATGTACAATTTTCTCATCTTTTGAGTTTCAGAGTACTCATTACCGGTAAAAATAGTCAAAAAGAAGAAAGAAAAATGATCTAGCCCAAAAAAGTGCATCAGTAATAAAAAGCAAAAGCAAACCTCACTCATATATAGTGCACATGTTGTAATTTACTCTATCTTTGATGTTATTCCTACTTTTTCCTTAGGGGAAAAAACAATAATATGGATTCAAAATTCTTCTTCTTTTCTTCATAAATCCAAATTATGACCTGCTTAATAATGGGCACTTATTAATAATAATAAGCATCAATTTATAGTTAGTTTAATGTAAGTTTTAAAGAAAGCTAAATTATAGAAGAGTGAAATTTCAGTTTATTGTAATTTTCCAGGGTAAGATTAAACAAAAATTTTTCAATAATTGAGTTGCCAGACAAAAGTAAAGAATAAATTCATGTTATTAGATGTTTTTTGTAATCAGAATAATCATTTCTACAAAATAGTATAACATCCATTTGCTATAAATTTACATTTTTCAATATAAGCAAGTATATTTTAACTCTCTTTATGTATTATCACATATTTTTGTGTTGTTAGACTCTCCAGTGTCAGCCCCCTGGCTGAGTGGTTAAGCTCATACACTCCACTTCAGTGGCCCAGGGTACCCAATTTGGATCCTGGGCATGGACCAGCACATCACTCATCAAGCCATGTTGTAGCAGCATCCCACGAGGAAGAACTAGAATGACCTACAAGTAGGATACATAACTGTGTATTGTAGCTTTGAGGAGAAAAAAATGGGGAGGATCGGCAATAGATGTTAGGTCAAGGCCAAACTTCCTCTCCAAAAAAAGCTTAAAAAAAAAGACTATCCACATAAAAACTTATTTTGCTTCAATGCTTTAGACTCAAATTTAGTGGGATTTCAGTTATTTCAACCTGTAACTGAAAATTAGATTTTATAGCAGAATAATGGTTTAATATAAACAAGTTTACATTCATAAATTTCAGAAACAAATATGCCGATAAAAAAGACACGTGCAGTTAGAGAATGCAGATGAAGGGTATAGAGATGTTCATTTTGTCATTTTAATTTTATATTACTTTGTGACTTTTCAAAATAAACTCTTGGGGAAAACATCAAATGTGAACATAAGAAATTACACATGCAAAAATCAATTTTGCAATCCACCACCATGCCCATATCCTTACTTAACCTCTCTATTATTTTGGAAAAGTCAACTACTCCTAACTCTACACTGTGTTTCCTTTTGAAAACATTCTATAGTCATGCACCACATAATGACATTTCAGTCAAAAATGGACCACATATATAATGGTTATCTCACAAGGTTATACCATATAGCCTAGAGGTGAAGTAAGTTATGCCATCTAGATTTTGATAAGTATACTCTATGATGTTTGCACAATGATGAAATTGCACAGCAATGTATTTCTCAGAACATATCTCCATCATTACATGACACATGTCTGTATTTTCATTTATCCAGAGAAATTTGGTTATATAAGCTCCTATGTTTGTCTTTTTTCCATTTTTTAATTTTTTACTGATAATATAAAAGATTTATTATCACTAAATCTTTACACGGCTTCTGGTGTACTTTATAAAATAGATTTTAACTTTAATTGCTTTAGATGTTACCTTCACCTTTTAGACCACAATACAAATGGATACTCTGTTAAAAAATAATGAGGAAATGCCTATATGTCTTCCACCACATTGTCTCAAGTCCTCTATTCCTCTCCTCTGCTGGAATTTGGTTGATTATTGTATTTATTTGAAATTATGATACCCTTGAATCAAAAAACATGCCTAAAATATGTTTAATCAAAATTAGAATTTTTACTCTTCTTCCACACTAAAGAAATACAGAGTTGTAATACCATTACCAAATATCACCATGCAGCTGGACTCTCTTTGATTTTTCTTCAGTATTCTAAGCATATGGCTCTAATTCTCAGAAATCAAAGAGCATGTGACACTTCCAAGCATCCATGCACTCCATCTACTGTAGCTCTAACCATTCTTGCACTCTGTTTACTGCAGCTCCAATCATTGCATCAGGGTCCTACCTGCTGGAAATAGGAAGTGAATGTGATCTTAGATGAGCCCCTTGGAAGAGTCTTTCCTAAAAGTAGTTCTGAAAAATTTCAATTGCTATGTATTTGAAAAGGCTGAGTTATCTGATCACTCTCATATGCCAGGTAGTCTTGGACATACTGTTGTATTTAAGACAGCTCTTAAAAAGGAACTAGCAGTGTCAAGGACTGCAAATATTCTGAGTTCTTATTTCGTTTCATTATATGTATAATGTAGCACACTATTTTTAAATATATATCTATAAACTATATCTATTGAAACTCTGGTTGAAATATTTGACAAACATCAGAGTTATATAACACATTCCAACTTCCTCTAGCTGTGAATTTTTATTTTTATAAATTATGAGTTCACAAATTCTTATTTTCTTTTTGATGATGGGAGTAGTGGTGAGAAAACAGGACTCCCCACCCAAACATCATCAGCAAACATGACATCCAGACTAGTGGTTAAAATTTTCTGCCTCCTTTTTAGCTGGATGAAGCAATCTGATGAATTTTAGATTAAGGAGATATTAGCAAATTTGATGTGTGTATGTTTCATGTTATATTTATAAAGAAATAGGTTAATGACCTCTACATTCCTATTCTTAATATGCTTAATATTTTTATATTTTCAAATTAATAGTTTTTATATTTCTACACTTTAAAATTTTAATGTTCAGATATAATTTCATAACTTTAATTATCCATTCATCTCTTGGTAGAAGGACGTGCTTCTCTAGATTTCTCTCCCCAAAAAGGGAATATTAGAGTTATAATTACTGTTTTTAAAAAATTATTATTTTCATTATTAAATTTACCATTAAAGTACAAATATATAAGAAGAGCCTATAAATAGCTCACAGAATTTTCCCCATTATTTCTTTTAATTTTATAGTTTAAATTAATATAACAATAAAATTAACTTTTTTGTATACAGTTTTATGAATTTTATCAGTTGTGTAGATTTTTGTATCTACCACCAGAATCAGAATACATAATAATTGTTTCTGAACCCTCTGTTATCCCTTTGTAGTCACACAATGACTCAACTCTAAACCCTGGCAACTACTTGTCTATTCATCACCATCATTTTCCCATTTGAAGAACGTCATATGCAGTATCAACAGCATGTAAACTTTTGAGACTACTTTTACTTAGCATAACTTTTTTGAGATTCATCCAAGTTGTTGCAGATATCTACAGTTCATTTTTATTTCTAAGTAGTTTATTTTATGGATGTCTCAAAATTGTTCCTCCTGGATGTCACCAAGATGGTGGCGTGAGTAGTCTTCTTTGTCTCTCCCTGTTTGAATCTACAACTAATTGGACATTCATCGCTTAACAAAGGATATCCATATAGCATCTCAGGACACCTGAGAGACCTGTGCTGCTATACATTGGAAGGCGGATGGACTTCCCCCTGGGAGGAGGTGGACATAGGTGAAACTCTCTGACCCCGACCCCCAAACAGACTAGTACTTGCAAGCAGCTTTCTTGCAGTGGACTCCCCCATAAAATCACTACGTACCAAGTGCAGGAGGGTGCACACACCAGAGGAGAGATGGTGGAAACAGGTGACTACAGCCCTACCTAAGACCCCCTCAATTACAGCCAAGCCCAGGGGGAAACTCCAGTGTCCCCCACTGGTAGAGTCAGTGAAAGCCTCTACTCTCCATTAGCAGAGAGGCCCTTCCCAGCATTCAGAACGTCAGGAGGCTCCTGAAGAGAATCCCAAATGGGGCAGAAGACTGCCATCCACTGCCGCTTGTCTCAAGGACTCCAGCTGTTACCCAGATGGGGCAAGGGGCACCCAGAGATCCTGTGGGAGTGCTCTGGGGCATGGTGGAGTTCCAGTGGCCTGGCTCCATGGCCCAGGGGGAAACTGTACAGTCTCACAGCAGCCTCAGTGAAAGCCTCTGCACAGCACTAGTAGACAGGCTCCACCTAGCAATCACAAGGCTGGAAGGCCCTGGGACAAAAGTAGCATAGCTAGGTGAGCTAACCATAGACTGCAAAAGATACCCATAGCTCTGCTGTGACCTATAGTGGACAAGTGAGATTTTGTGGGCTCCGACAGTGACAGAGCTGCAAATATAGGTGATCCTGCTCCCGGCCACCAGGAAAGCCCATAACACTGCTGCAGACCCTAAGGAGGGAGCATGTCTAGGTGGTCTGCAACAGTAGGAAGCCTGAAGCCTGCTTATGACTGCCCCCAAAGCTGAAGAGGGACACTACAGGACCACTGTGACTACAAGGAGGGGCAGTTAGCAACAGCTGATAGGGTTCCTGGTCAGTGCTGTCTAAACAACTGCTCCCCCCACACCAGTAGAGACAAGTGGAAGCAGTAACTAAACTCTATCTCTATGTGGAAGCACAAATCTACACCATCAAGCAGTATGAAAAAATATATTAAATCTCCAGAGCAGAAGGAAAATGACAAATACCCAGAACACAATCCCAAAGAAAATGAAATATATAACCTAAATGAAGATGGCTTAAAAACAGCCATTATTATAAAACTCATTGAGTTGAAAGAGAATTCAGATAGACAACTCAACGAGTTCAGGAGATATGTGACAAAAGAGTTTGATACTATATATAAGAACCAAAGAGAAATACTGGAAATGAAGAAAACCATGGAGGAGATTAAGAAAAATCTGGATGCTCTGAACAGTAGGGCTGATGACATGGAGGACAGAATTAGCAATTTGGAGGATAGGAATATAGAAATGCTGCAGACAGTGGAAGAGAGAGAACTAAGACTAAAAAGAAATGAAGAAACTCTCTGAGAATTATCTGACTCAATTAGGAGATGCAACGTAAGGAATATAGGTATACCAGAGGGAGAAGAGAAGGAGAAGGGGGCAGAAAGCCTGTTCCAAGAAATAATGGCTGAGAACTTCCAAAACCTGGGGAGAGAGATAGAACTTCATGTGACAGAAGCCAATAGATCTCCAAACTTTATCAATGCAAGAAGATCAACCCCAAGGCATATAGTAGTGAAGCTAGCAAAAATCAATGACAAAGAGAAAATACTAAGGGCAGCCAGGCAGAAGAAAATAACCTACAAAGGAACCCCCATAAGGCTATCAGCATATTTCTCAGCAGAAACTTTACAGGTTAGAAGAGTGGAATGGTATATTCAAAACTCTGAAGACAAAAACCTACAGCCAAGAATACTCTACCCAGAAAAAAATATCCTTCAAGTATGATGGAGAAATAAAAACTTTCCCAGATAAACAAAAGTTAAGGGAGTTCATTGCCACAAAACCTCCTCTTCAAGGAATGCTTAGGAAAACCCTCATATCTGAAAAAATAAAAAATAGGAAAGGGGCTACAAAACCAAGAGCAAAGGAGATAAGTAGAAGGACGATAACAGAAAGTAGCAGCTCTCCATCAGAACAAGTTAGCAAAAGTCAAACAAAACATTAAAGATAAAAGGAAGGGAAACACCAAGAATAAATATAACCCTGTCATTTTAACAACAAATGCACAACACAAGAAAGAAGAGAAAAAACTCTGACAATAACAACCTACAAGGGGAAGAGAAAAGGGATGGAAGGTTTTATTTCAAGGAAATAAGAGGCTATCAGAAAATGGACAATCTCATCTATGAGAGGTTTTATACAAACCATCTGATAACCACTAAACAAATAACAAGAATAAAGACACAAAGTACAAATAAGAAGAAACCCAATACAGAAATTTACATACCTGAATTAGTAATCCAAAAATCATGGGGCGAGAAACAAAGGAAGTACAAGAGAATCGGAAAACAAAAGATAAAATGGCAGTGGTTGGCCCCTACATTTCAATAATCACTCTAAATGTAAATGAATTGAACTCTCCAATGAAAAGACACAGAGCGGCAGGATGGATCAAAGAACAAGACCCAACAATATGCTGCCTCCAGGAAACACACCTCAGCCCCAAAGACAAACACAGACTCAGAGTGAAGGGATGGTAGACAATACTCCAAGCTAATAATGAACAAAAGAAAGTAGGTGTCACTATACCAATATCAGACAAAGTAGACTTCAAAGCAAAACAGATAAAGAAAGACAAAGGACAGTATATAATGATAAAAGGGACACTCCACCAAGATGACATAACACTTATAAATATATACGCACCCAAAACAGAAGAACCAAAATTTGTAAAACAACTCTTGACAACACTAAAAGGAGACATCAACAACAATACAATAATAGTAGGGGACCTCAACACTCCATTAACACCAATACATAGATCATCCAGACAGAAAATCAACAAGGAAATTACAGAATTAAATGAAAAATTAGATGAGATGGACTTAATAGATATATATAGGACACTTCATCCAAAAACAGTAGGTTACACATTCTTCTCAAGTGCTCTTGGAACATTCTCAAGGATAGACCATATTTTGGGAAACAAAGCAAGCATCAATAAATACAAGAGAGTTGAAATAATATCAAGCATCTTTTCTGATCATAATGCTATGGAACTAGAAATCAACTACAAGAATAAAGCAGGAAAAGGTGCAAAAATGTGGAAACTAAACAACATGCTACTGAACAAAAAAAATGGATTATTGAAGAAATTAAAGAAGAAATCAAATATTATCTGGTGACAAATGAAAATGAAAACACGCCATACAAACTTATTTGAGATGAAGCAAAAGCAGTCCTAAGAGGTAAATTCATTGCAATACAGGCTCACCTCACTAAACAAGAAAAAGCTCACATAAGGAACCTCAAACGACACCTAACAGAACTAGAAAAAGAAGAACAAACAAAACCTGAAGTCAGTAGAAGGAGGGAAATAATAAAAATTAGAGCAGAAATAAACGATATTGAAACAAAAATGACAGTAGAAAGGATCAATGAAACAGAGTTGGTTCTTCAAAAAAATTAACATAATCGAAAAATCTTTAGCCAGACTCACTAAGAAAAAAAGAGAGAAGTCTCGAATAAATAAAATTAGGAATGAGAGAGGAGAAATCACAACAGATACCAAAGAAATAAAAGGGATCATAAGAGAATATTATGAAAAACTATATGCCAACAAATTGAACAACCGAGAAGAAATGGACAAATTCCTAGACTGTTACAACCTCTCCAAACTGAATCAGGAAGAAATGTACAGTCTGAATAGACCAATCACAAGTAAAGAAATAGAAACAGTAATCATAAACCTCTCCAAAATTAAGAGTCCAGGACCAGATGGCTTCTCTGGAGAATTCTACCAAACATTCAAAGAAGATTTAATACATATCCTTCTCAAACTATTCCTGAAAATTGAGGAAGATGGAGCACTCCCTAACACATTCTATGCAGCCAACATAACTCTGATCCCCAAACCTGACAAGGACAACACAAAGAAGCAAAATTACAGGCCAATATCACTGATGAACATAGATGCAAAAATCTCAACAAAATTCTGGCAAACCGAATACAGCAATACATCAAAAAGATTATACACCATGATCAAGTGGGATTTGTACCAGGGACACAGGGATGGTTCAACATCCCCAAGTCAATCAACGTGATACACTACAGTAACAAAATGAGAAACAAAAACCACGTGATCATCTCAATAGATGCAGAGAAAGCATTCGACAAGATCAAACATCCATTTATAATAAAAACCCTCAATAAAATGGGTATAGAAGGGAAGTACCTCAACATAATAAAGGCCATATATCACAATCCCACAGCCAACATCATACTCAACAAAAACGGAAAGCCATCCCTCTGAGAACATGAACAAGACAAGGGTGCCCACTTTCACCGCTCCTATTCAAAATAGTACTGGAGCTGTTGGCCAGAGCAATTTGGCAGGAAAAAGAAATAAAAGGAATCCAAATAGGTAACGAAGAAGTAAAACTATCACTGTTTGCAGACGACATGATCTCATATATAGAAAACCCCAAAGAATCTATAGGTAAACTATTAGAAACAATCAACAGCTACAGCAAAGTTGCAGGGTATAAAATCAACATACATAAATTAGTACTATTTCTATACACTAACAATGAACTAACAGAAAAAGAACTCAAGAACTCAATCCCATTCACAATTGCAACGAAAAGAATAAAATACCTTGGGATAAATTTAACCAAGGAAGTGAAAGATTTATACAATGAAAACTACAAGACTTTCTTGAAAGAAATTGATGACAACATAAAGAGATGGAAAGACATTCCATGCACATGGAATGGAGGAATAATCATAGTGAAAATGCCCATACTACCTAAATCAATCTACAGATTCAATGCTATCCCAATCAGAATCCCAATGACATTCTTTACAGAAATTGAACAAAGAATCCTAAAATTCAATGGGTTAACAAAAGACCCCGAATTGCTAAAGCAATCCTGAGAAAAAAGAACAAAACTGGAGGCATCACAATCTCTGACTTCAAAACTTACTACAAAGCTACAGTAATCAAAACAGCATGGTACTGGTACAAAAACAGGTCCACAGATCAATGGAACAGAATTGAAAGCCCAGAGATAAAACCACACATCTATGGACAGCTAATCTTCGACAAAGGAGCTGAGGGCATACAATGGAGAAAAGAAAGTCTTTTCAACACATGGAGCTGGGAAACTGGAAAGCCACATGTAAAGTAATGAAAATTGACCATTCTTTTTCACCATTCACAAAAAAAAAAACCTCAAAATGGATCAAAGACCTAAAGATTAGGCCTGAAACAACAAGTCTTCTAGAAGAGAATATTTGCAGTACACTCTTTGACATCACTTTCAAAATAATCTTTTTGGACACTATAACTCCTCAGATGAGGGAAACAATAGAAAGAATAAACAAATGGGACTTCATCAGACTAAAGAGCTTCTTGAAGGCAAGGGAAATCAGTATTGAAACAAAAAAAAATCCCACTAATTGGGAAAAAATATTTACAAGCTACTTATCCGACAAAGGGTTACTCTCCATAATATATAAAGAACTCACACAGCTCAACAACATAAAATCAAACAACGTGATCAAAAAATGGGCAGGGGACATGAAAAGACATTTCTCCAAAGAAGACATAACGATGGCCAATAGACACATGAAAAGATGCTCATCATCACTAACCATAAGGGAAATGCAAATCAAAACTACACTATGACATCACATTACACCCGTAAGATTGGCAAAAATATCCAAAACCAAGAGTGACAAATGTTGGAGAGGTTATGGAGAAAAAGGAACCCTCATACACTGTTGGTGGGAATGTAAACTGGTGCAGCCACTATGGAAAACAGTATGGAGATGTTGCAAAAAGTTAAAAATAGTAATACGTTATGACCCAGACATCCCACTACTGGGTATCTATCCTAAGAACCTGAAATCAGCAATTCCAAGATTCCCATGCACCCCTATGTTCATCGCAGCATTATTTACAATAGCCAAGATGTGGAACCAACCTCGGTGCCCAGCAACTGATGATTGGATAAAGAAGATATGGTATATATACACAATGGAATACTACTCAGCCATAAAAAAAGAACAAAATCATCCCACTCACAATGACATGGATGGACCTTGAGGGTATTATGTTAAGCAAAATAAGCCAGACAGAGAAAGACAAACTCTGTATGACTCCACTCATAGGTGTAAGTTAACATATAGACAAGGTGAACTGATTGGTGGTTACCACGGGAAAGGGGGGCTAGGGGGAGGGCACAAGGGTGAAGTGGTGTACCCACAACATGACTAACAATAATGTACAGCTGAAATTTCACAAGGTTGTAAACTATAATAATCTTAATAAAAAAATAAATTAAAAAAAAATTGTTCATCCAATCCTCACTGAAAAGAATTTGGATTGTCTCCTGATTTGGTGATTCTGAATAGAGTGACTGAATATTTATATACAATTTTTTTATGTAAACATACGTTTTCATTTCTCTCAAATACCTAGAAATGTGATTTCTGGGTGATATGATGACTATATGTTTAACTGTAAAAAAACCTTAGCAAATCTTTCAGATTTGTTGTACCGTTTTTACATTACCATCAGAAATATGTGAAATTTTCAGTTATAGTATACCTTCATGATTATTTGGCATGATTTGGCATCGTTTGTGTACTTTACTTTAAGTTACTTCTCTCATGTCACTTTAAATTTGCATTTCCATAATGATTATTGATATTGAAGATCTTCATGTGCTTATTTATAATTGGTTTATCATCTTAATTGAAGTGTCTATCCACTTTTTAATTGTTGATTATTTTCTTCCTTTTGAGTCCTGAGTAAATTTGGGTGTTTTTTTGCTGAGGAAGATTTACCCCAAGCTAACATCTTTTGCAACACTTCCTCTATTTTCCTTTAGGAATATTAGCCCGGAGTTATCATCTATGCCAATCTTCTTCTTTTTTTGGTGGGGGGTAAGATTAGCCCTGAGTTAACATCTGCTGCCAATCCTCCTCTTTTTGCTGAGGAAAACTGGCCCTGAGCTAACATCCATGCCCATCATCCTCCACTTTATATGTGGGATGCCTACCACAGCATGGCTTGCCAAGTGGTACCATGTTTGTACCCAGGATCTGAACGAGTGAACCCTGGGCTGCCAAAGCAGAACATGCACACCTAACAGCTGTGCCACTGGGCCAGCCCCTATGTCAATCTTCTTTTATTTAGTATGTGGGAATCTTCCACAGCATAGCGGACAGATGGTGTAGGTCTGTGCCTGGGATCCAAACTCAGACCGTCAAACTCAGGCTGCACTGAACTTAACCACTAGGTGATGAGCCCGGCCGCCTGAGCAATTTTTATATCTTCTTAATATGAATCCATTGTCAGAATGTGTTTTTCAATCATGTTCTTCCATTGTAGCTTGTGCTTTCATTGTCTAATCATTTTCTTTCACAGAGATTTATTTCTTTATTTCTTTGTAGGTTGGCTTGTTTATTTTTACTAACTTTACACTTTAGAATACTTTGAGGTTCACACAAAATTGAGGGAATGGTACAGAGTTTTCCAATATAATCCATGCTTTCATACATGTTTAGCCTCTCCCATTATCAACATCCCCCACAAGAGTAGTACATTTGTTAATATTGATAAATTTATATTGACACATCATAATCACTCAAGGTCTGTATTTTACTTTGCACTTCACTGTTGCTATTGTATCCATAATTATTGTATCTCCCCATTTACACCACCCCTATCCCCTTGTAACCGTCATTCTACTCTCTATTTCAGCACATTAAGCCTCTTTTAATTCCATCGTGGTGGTATCATGCAGTATTTGTTGTTTTTTCCTTAGTTATATTGCTTAGATGAATGAACAGGTAAAGAAAAATCACATATATATATGTAACATATATGTAATATATACATACATTTATATATGTAAATCGACATATATGCAATATAAATGTAATATATAATACATATATATGTAATGTACATATGGATATTTCAATATCAATTCAAATACATAATACTGTAATGAAAGTGTTTTTTAATACTTTATGTCAAACAATTTTTTGTTGTTGCAAATGGCAGAATTTCCTCCTTTTTCATATTACATAATTGGATATTATTCAGACATGAAAAAGAAAAAAATTCTGGCATTTACAACAAAAATAATTGTTTTACAGAAGCTATGGAAACAGATTTGGAAGAGTATTATTTATCTGAATGGAAATTAACTAAATTCAAATTGAAGAAAAATTAAATAAACTAGTTAGACAATACACTGATCTACAGGAAATAAAGGATATACTTAATAACATATCATGATACAAGGAAGTTATTACTGCACAATTTGAAGTAAGAACCATAGGATCCCACATCTATGCTTATACATGAATATGTAAATAATATCAAAATTGACATGACAATATCTGTATTTTAAATGTAAGAAGAGATCAAAATTTTAATGGTGATTTGCTTTGGTAGTAGAATCATGGGAAATTAGATGGGAGATTTCTGCTACTACTCATCCATTTTACTAAAGCATGATTTTGCCTGAGTACTATCTGTTCTGAAGGTAAAAATCCTAGACAACTCCTAATCCGAGCCCACCAAATAAAAGTTTCTGTTTATCGCAAACACATTCATTTTTCATGGATTTGCTTTGCCTGGAATGTGTCCCCTATCCCTTTACTACCCATTTTGTTGTCCTACATCAAAACAGTAATTTTCCGTTCAATTCAATTGCCAGCTCCTCTTAAATCTGTTCCACAATTAAACCATGTGGAATTTATTTATTATTCATCCATATCCCTCTGACACTATGCTTGTAGCAGTGTTGTGGTACCTATTTGCCTTTCAGTATAAATAAAAAAGTTACACGGTCCTCCTTCATAGAATGCTACTTTTTCAGAATGGAGTGAATGTCTTACACATCTTTAAGATTTGGAACATCTTTATAATTTGCACATGGAAGGTGTTCAATAAATATTCTTTGAATAACAAAATGACCTTATGCCCCAGTTATAATTTATTTTATATTGGTGACTTTGCTAAGTTCCACATAATTTTGCAGGTTATAGAGGGCAAAAGTTAGACCAGAATATCATGTTGAGATCTAAGACAGGGAGAAGGGAACTATAAAAGCTCTATAAGAAAAATGTATAACTATATTACACTTATTTAAATAGTGTGTTAATCTAAATTATTTAGTTTTTCCATAGATGTTATCTTGCTGTGCAAATAGCACTATTTTAAAATACAGAAAAACTGTTCAGAAATTATTAAGTTGAATATTTGCATAAAAAGCATTGGTAAACAAGACACATATATCTAAGAATAATAAACACTGTCTGGATTTGTTTTTCTCTCCTCTCCGTTGTTGGCATTTCATTGTTCCTCAGTGTCTGTGTTAGACTTGCCTTTCTTCACACCACACTTATGCTTTCTGAATGATTCCATTTTCTTCCATGGCATCAAAAGTTATCAATATTGATAAATTTCAAATATGTTTTTCAAAGCCAGTAACCTGCTAGTTGAATTAGCTAATAGAGGATACTCTAAAGTTCAATAGCTGTCCTACATGTACCTAAAATTCAACTTCATTTCCTGAAGCTCACCAAATCTTTCCTATGCTTCTATATGTATTGTTCTAATTTGAAAAACGTGAGCAGGTCTATACCTTTTCACACATATTACAACTTTCATGTACCTTTTTAGTCAATACTTTTCACATGTAACCATTGTTCTGACTTCTACCACAATAAATTAGTGTTGCCTATTTTCACACTTCATGTAATGACATCTACTCTGTGTATTCTTCTATGTATGTGTCCATTTGCTTCAGTTAATGTATCTTAGATGAAGCTGTTGAAATGCATCCATTTGGCTCCATGTATCAGTATCTCATTTTTAATTCTTGTTTATTGTAAGTGTATGGAGATAACCACAGTTTATCTATTCTTATAGTCGTGGTCATCTGGGTTGTTTCCAAAATTTGACAGGCTTGAATCCCTCATGGAATTTACATATCATTAGCCCAATTTTCCAAGAAAGAACCTTCCCCTCCTCATCATTGACATTATCCTCTCTTTAGTCCCACTTGTGATTAGTTATTAAACATTTAATTCTAGCTCTTAAGATTATCTCCATATTTCTATTTTTACTAACAGTATATTGCCTAAGAAGAATAATTTCCAGCAGAAATATTTCAGATGACTTTTCATTCTTCAAATTCTCATCCAATCACAATCTAATATAGGCATACTGTGGAGATAGTGTGGATTCAATTTCAGACCACAGCAGTAGAGTGAATATTGCGTTAAAGTGAGTCACACAATTTTTTGTTTCCCAGTGCATATAAAGTAATATTTATACTAAATTGTAGTCTTTTAAGTGTGCAATAGCATTATGTCTAAAAAATTTATATACCTTAATTTAAAATACTTTATTGCTAAAAAATTCTATCATCTGAGACCTAATTGAGTTTAGTCTTTTTTGCTGAAGGGGATTTTTGTCTCAATGTTGATGGCTGCTGACAGATCAAGCTGGTGGTTGCTGAATGTTGAGATGGCTGTAGCAATTAAGACAACAATAAAGTTTGCCATATTGATTGACTCTTCCTTTCATGAATGATTCCTGTGTAGCATGTGGTGCTGTTTGGTAGCATTTTACTCACAGTTGACATTCTTTCAAAATTGGAGTCAATTTTCTTAAACTCGGGCACCATGTTATCAACTAAGGCTATGTAATATTCTAAAATCTTGGCTGTCATTTCAACTCTCTTCACAGAGTCTTCACCAGGACTAGACTCCATCTCAAGAAATGACTTTCTTTGCTCATCCATAAGAAGTAACTCCTCATCCATTGAGGTTTTATCATGAAAGTGCAGGGATTCAGTCACATCTTCAGGCTCCACTTATAATTCTATGTCTTGCTATTTCCACCACATTTCCAGGGGCTTCCTCCTCTTTAAGCTTGTAAAGTCATCCATGAGGGTTGGAATCAGCTTCTTTCAACTACTGTTAGTGTAGATATTTGGAACTTTTTCCTTTGAATCAAGAATGTTCTTAATGGCTTCTAGAATAGTGAAAACTGTCCATCATGTTCGCAATTTACTTTACACAGATCCATCAAAGGAATAAATATCTATGGCAGCTATAGGTCAATGAAATGTATTTCTTAAGTAATAAGACTTGAAAGTCAAAATTATTCCTTGATTCATGGGCTGTAGAATGGGTGTTGTGTTAGACATGAAAACAACCTTAATTTTGTTGTTTAGATTAATCTCCACAAAAGCTCTTGAGTGACCAAGTGTATTGTCAATGACCAGTAGTATTTTGAAAGGAATCTTTTTCTTCTGAGCAGTGGATCTCAACAGTGGGCTTAAAATATTCAGCAAACCATGTTGTAAACACATATGCTGTCATCCAGGCTTTGTAATTCGATTTTTAGAGAACAGGAAAAACAGATTGAGTTTAATTCTTAAAAGCCCTGGAATTTTTGGAATGGTAAATGATCATTGGCTTCAACTTAAAGTCATCAGCTGTATTAGCCTTTAGTAAGTGAGTCAGCCTGTCCTTTGAATCTTTGAAGCCAGGCATTGACTTTTCCTCTATAGCTATGAAAGTCCTAGATGGCCTCTTCTTCCAATAAAAGACTGTTTCATCTACATTGAAAATCTGCTGTTTAGGGTAGCCACCTTCCTTAATTGTCTCAGCTAGTTTTTCTCGATAACTTGATGCAGCTTCTACATCAGCACCATAGCATTATTATATTGTGGAGGTGGCTTCTTTCCTTAAACTTTGTGAAACAATGTCTGATAGCTTCAAACATTGCTTCTGAAGCTTCTTCACCTCTCTCAGCCTTCATAGAATTGATGAGAGTTATGGGCTGCCTTGCTTTCAATTAGGTTTTAGCTTAGGGTAATTTTCTTCTTGGAGGTTATGTCCAGATCACAAAAACTTTTTCCATATGAGGAATACGATTGTTTCACTTTCTTATCATTAGTATGTTCACTGGAGTACCACTTGTCATTTTCTTAGAGAAGTTGTCCTTTACATTCACAATTTGCCTAATTGTTTGGTTGAACAAGCCTAGCTTTCAGCTTATCTTGGCTTTTGACATGCCTTCCTCACTATGCTTAATAATTTCTAGTTGTTTATTTAAAGTGAGAGATGCCCAACTCTCCCTTTCACTTGAACACTTAGAGGCAATTGTATGGTTACTAATTGTCTCAATTTGAATGATGTTATGTCTCAGGAAATAGGGAGACCAAGTAGAGGAACACAGGAACACAGCTGGTCAGTGGAGCAGTCAGAACACACAACATTCATTAAGCTCACCATCTTATATGTGTGCACTTCATGATGCCCCAAATCAATTATGATATTAGCATCAAAGATCACTGATCACAGATCACCATAATAAATATAACAACGATAATGATGTTTGAAGTATTGCAAGAATTGCCAAAAGATGACATAAAGACATGATGTGACCTATTCCTGTTGGAAAAATGGAGCCTATAGACTTCCTCAATGCTAGGTTACCACAAGCCTTCAATCTATAAAAAATGTTTCTGTGAAGCAGAATAAAGTGAAGCACAATAAAATGAGATATGCTAGTATCCATAAAGAATGGAATGGTTTTTAAAAGCATGATTATGATATGTGTGATTTATTTTTTATGGCTTTTATTTCCCTTCAGGATAAAAGACAAATTCCTTTAAAAAGTATCTCAAATTACTTTGTGATCTGGATTCAGATGATATTTTCTTGTCATCTTTCACTACACTTCTGCTGAGACCATCTATTGTAATCAAATAATTTGTTTAATTTTCTCAAACATGATGTCCATCTACTTCACACTTGTGTCTCTGCACGTCTTTCTCTCTTAGAATTTCTACATTCCACATTCTAGATTGTAGATTATTATAGTTTACATTCTAGATTATTTTGAACTCTTCATTTTCAGCTGTTTTGTGTCAGATATCCTTCCATAATGCTTGTGCACCTCTGGTTTATCTCATCTTTCAATAGTTCCCCATTTTGTACGTGCATAATACTTAAAACACTGTTTTCACTGAAAGTCAGTCTCTCTAAATTGAGATTGCCCTTTACATAACTTTTTTTAATTCACATAATCACACTCAGCACCTACCCTTGTAGTTGAAAAATAGTTGAGGATGAATAATCATTTGTTAAGTTAATGGATAAGTCGAAATCAACTAATTAAACTTCATAAAAGTGCTTGCACTAGAAAAAATGTCACATCAGGAGAAATTATAAAAAGATCATTCAACTTCTAAAATTAGAAGACAATGTAATATTTGAATATGGCGTAATTGAAAATGAAAAAAGAAAAAATATGAGGATTTCCAAGAATTGAGTTCCTAAAAAGTATCAATTTACTAAAAAATTGTATTGAAATATATCATGCAGTGATGAGTAATACATTATGTAGTACATCTACTAAAATATTTAAAAGTTGAAGACATATTCATGATTCAAAATTATGTCTAAGCTGATCTCATAACTCTCAAGCTTTTCCAGAAACACCCATGTTGGGTAAATTTTATCCTTTGTTGAGATTTTTAGATAATTCAGTTTGTAAACACTAAAATGAGTAAAAGTAGCATAAAACTTATGGATTATTAACTCAAATTGCCCCATTTTAAATATTACGTTTCCAAGTCTTAGGAAGTCTTAAAGTATTTTTAATTGAGAAACAGGAAGGAAAACTCTTATTGGGAAATAAGGAAATAAGGTAGAGACTTTGCTGTTAGAATTTAGAAAGGGACTAAAGATTAATGAGGAAGATTCTGGAAGCATTATTTGAGCTCAGAAAGTGAAGAGGTGTTTTCATCAAAGTATTCTATCTTTTCTTTTTGCTGATGTGTATGTGTGTGTTTATTATGTTTGGATATATATTTTGAATGGTTACTTTTACCTGCAGACAAAGATAAAGACAGCATTTCTGTAGTCATAGATATGTGAAATCATTAGATCCTAGTGAGAAAGTAACTCAGAGAATATTATCTCTTTAATTTTGCTTCTCCTGGCCAGACACCTACATAATTTCCAATTTGATTTTGTATTTTGGAAAATCTGAAGCTCTCAGGTTTTATTTGCATCACATAGACAATAAGTAATAAATATTAAAATAAAACTTCTCTTTATAAATGTAAAATCCCACTTTATTTATGCCAAAAAGAGATTACCTAAACAGCACATTGGTTGGTTTCCATTTTGACATGCATTATTGCTACAAAAAGCAATGCTGAATTTGGAATTTACTTACTTATTTTTCATTTAGAATACCCACACGCTATTGTATTGAAGCCAATAAGTAGTTTTTAAATTATTTCTCTCTATATTTTATAGTCATAAGCTTTAGATCCATAACTCCCAGAGAGTATAGAGATTTATAAATAACTTCTGATGGGTGAATCTCATCTGAGCTTTCATTTACCAAAATAATTCATCCTGATAAACAGCACAGATGTTTATCATGTGCACATTTTTATAGAAAAAGATAGTAAAACTACCAACAATATCACAGTTTTGACATTGAAATATTTAATATTATAGACTTCTGTGCTAAATTTCTATTTATTATCGCTTAGTTATTTTCCCTCCTCCATTTTTATTTTTTTGTTTTATTTTCTTCTCTATCTCCTGGGTTTCCCTCCTCCTTCTTCTTTTTTTATACTTCAATAATAAAAATGATTTATTGAACTGATGATCATGCAATCGAACTGTAAGTGGAGATAGATAAAAAAATTTTGTGAGTAAAAATTAAACAAACCTCAATTAGACATTTGTTTCTGAACATTCTACAATTTGATCTCAATACCATCTTGGTTGCACTAGTGTAGAAAACTAATTCAGTATCTTATTAAATGCAAATCAAAAACATTGTAAGTATGGAGGTGATCTACATTTCTTGAATATGTTTAGGTCAGCACTTGATAAGTATAAGATAAACATATGGCATTTCAAGATAATTCATTATTAAAATAATGTTCCTATTATATCCTTGTAAACTTTCTATTATCTAACAGATCCAATGCATTCATTACTTTTCTTAAGTTTCAATACTTAATTTTTAAATTGCAGTAAGATTGGATTGTATTAATATATAGCTTTCAGATGTTAATCGTAATATATTTCAAATTCTGTGTAGATTACATCATGTTCACCACACAAAAACGAATTATAGTCCATCCCCTTACATGTGAGCCTAATCACCCCTTTTGCCCTCCCCTCTCTCCCCTTCCCCTCTGGTAACCACCAATCCAATCTCCATTGTTACGTGTTTGTTTGTCATTGTTTTTATCTTCTACTTATGAGTGACATCATATGGTATTTCACTTTCTACCTCTGAGTTATTTCACTCAGCAAAATACTCCCAAGGACCATCCACATTGTCACAAATGGCCAGATTTTATCATTTCTTGTGGCTGAGTAGTAGTCCATTGTGTATATATACCATATAGTCTTTAGCCACGCGTCCCTGGACAGGCACCTAGGTTGTTGCCAAGTCTTGCCTATTGTGTATAATTCTGCAATGAATATAGGGGTGCATGTATTTTTAGGCCTTTGCATTTTCAAGTTGTTTGGATAAATACCCAGCAGGGGGATAGCTGGATCATATGGTAGATCTATTCTTAATTTTCTGAGGATACTCCATGCTGCTTTCCATAGTGGCTGCACCAGTTTGCACTGCCACCAGCAGTGAACAAGGGTTCCCTTCTCTCCACATCCTCTCCAACATTTGTTGTTTCCTGTGTTGTTAATTATAGCCATTCTGACCAGAGTGAGGTGATACCTCATTGCTGTTTTGATTTGCATTTCCCTGATAGCTAATGATGTTGAGCATCTTTTCACATGCCTGTTGGCTATCTGCGTATCTTCTTTGGAGAGATCTCTGCTCAGATATTTTGCCCATTTTTTAATTGGGTTGTTGGTTTTCTTGTTGAGATGTATGAGTCACAGGATATGAAATCAACATGCAAAGCTTGGTTTCGTTTCTACACACTGACAATGAAGATGCAGAAAGAGAAATTAAGAATGCAATCCCATTTACAATTGCAAAAGAATAAAATACCTAGAAGCAAAATTAACCAAAGAGGTGAAAGATCTGTACACCAAAAACTATAAAATATTGTTGAAAGATATCGAAGAAGACACAAAGAAATGCAAAGATATTCCATGCTCTTGGATTGGATAAAGTGACATCATTAAAATGTCCATACTTCCTAAAGCAATCTATAGATTCAACCCAATCCCTGTCAAAGTTCCAACAACATTTTTCACATAAATAGAACAAAGAATCCTAAAATTTATATGGAAAAACATAAGACCCTGAATGGCCAAAGGGTTCCTGATAAAAAGACAAAGCTGGAGGTATCATACGCATTGATTTAAAAATATACTACAAAGCCATAGTAACCAAGACAACATTGTACTGGCATAAAAACAGACACACTGACCAATGGAACAGGACAGATAGCCCAGAAATATACCCACACACTTATGGACAGCTAATATTCAACAACGGAGCCAGGAGCATACGATGAAGAAAGGAGAGTCTCTTCAACAAATGGTGTTGGGAAAACTAGACAGCCACATGGAAAAGAATGACAGTAGACCTCTACCTTACACTGTGCACAAAAATCAACTCAAAATGGAGTAAAGGCTTGAATCTAAGACAGGAAACCACGAAGCTTCTAGAAGAAAACATAGGCAGTACACTCTTTGACATTGGTCTTAGCAGTATATTTTCAAGTACCATGTCTGACTGGGCAAGGGAAATGAAAGAATAAATGAATAAATGGGGCTACCTCAAACTAAAAAGCTTCTGCACAGCAAAGGAAACCATCAACAAAATGAAAAGACAACCTAACAATTGGGAGAAGATATTTGCAAAGTGTATATCAGATAAGGGGTTAATATCCAAAATATACAAAGAACTCCCTCCTCCTTCTATTTCTCCATCTTCTTTTACTTATTTTTGCTCTTTCTGAATTTCTTGCCCCATATGTTATTTTGATAAACAATCAACTTACAAAGGATAAAAAACTAACCAAAACGAAAGTTATTTTTTGAGAGAGAAGAAGTTTCTTAGGAGTAATCTTTTTTAAATTACTGTATCATTTAGCTGTAAGGACACAAAGGACAAATTTAAAAGTTATTAATTACATTGATAATAAAGTCAATGGAAAAAGAAATAAAAGTTCATTTACAATGGATTAATGGCTGAAAATTTACATTTAGGAATATCTGATGTTGAGAAAATAAAGACAAAATCTACAACAACATATTTTTCCTAGCATTACGGAGATATAATCGACATATAACTTTATGTAATTTTAAGATATAAAATATGAGTTGATATATATATATATAGTGTGAAATGATTGCTACTACAAGGTTAGTTAATACGTCTTTCACCTCATATATTTGTCATTGTGTGTGTGCGTGTGGTAAAAATTTTTAAAATACACTTTCTCTAAAAGCTTTTATCATGCCATATCGTATAGTCACAATGCTGCATATTTGATTCCCAGAACTTAATCATATAATAACTAAAAATAAAATTTCCATTGATAAACATCTTTCCATTTGCCTTATCTCCCTGTCCTTTGGAGCCATAAGTCAACTCAATTGCCATGGATTATGCTCTTTTAGATTCCACATATGAGTGAGATCATAAAGTATTTATCTTTCTATGTCTGATTTATATCACTTAGCACAATTTCCTTAAGGTCCATCTTTTTTGTCAAAAATAACATGATTTCCTGGGCTGGCCCCGTGGCCGAGTGGTTAAGTTCACGCGCTCCGCTGCAGGCAGCCCAGTGTTTCGTTGGTTCGAATCCTGGGCGCGGACATGGCACTGCTCATCAGACCACGCTGAGGCAGCGTCCCACATGTCACAACTAGAAGAACCCACAAGGAAGAATATACAACTATGTACCGGGGGGCTTTGGGGAGAAAAAGGAAATAATAAAATCTTTAAAAAAAAAATAACATGGTTTCCTTTTAATGGCTTATTAATACTTCACTGTGTAAAAATATCACAATTTCAAAGTGCATTAATTCAGTGACACATGCTTATATTATTTCTATGTCTTGGTTATTGTGAATAACACAACAATGAACATGGGAATACTGATATTTCTTAGAGATAATGATTTTATTTCCTTCATCTATATACCCAAAACATGGATTTCTGGATCATATGGTAACTCATTTTTTAAATTTTTTTGTGGAATCTCTATACTCTTTTCCAGAGTTACTCTGCCAATTTGCATTTCCACTGGCTGCACAAGGGTTTCATTTTCCCCCAATTCTTGCCAGCACTCGTTATTTCTTGTCCTTTTGGTAATAGCCATCTACCAAGTGTGAGGTGATAGTTCAGAGTGATTTTGATTTGTATTTCACTGATTGTTTGTGATATTGAGAACTTTCTCGTGAACTTGGACGTTTGTATGTCTTCTTTGAAAAAATATTCAGTGGTCCATTGGTCATTTTAGAAATTATTTTATTGAGGACACAACGGCTTATAACACTGTGTAATTTCAGACGTACATTATTATATATCAGTTTTTGTATAGTTTGCATCATGTTAACTACCAGTACTCCACTTTTTATTCATCAGCATACGTCTGTGCCCCTTTATCCCTTTTGCCCTCCCTACACTCCCTTCCCCTCTAGTAACCACTAATCTGTTCTCTTTATCCATGTGTTTGTTCATCTTCCATATATGAGTGCAATCATAGTGTTTGTCTTGTCTGGCTTATTTTGCTTAGCATAACACACTCAAGGTCCATCCATGTTGTTGCAAATGGCATGTTTTTCCTTTTCTGTGGCTGAGTATTATTTCACTGTATACACATACCAATTCATTATCCATTTATCCATTCATGGACACTTGGGTTGCTTTCACATCTTGGCTATTGTGAACAACGCTGTGATGAATATAAGGTTGCATAAATCCCTTTGAATTATTGATTTATTGCTCTTTGGATAAATGCCCAGTAGTGCGATAGTTGGATCTTATGGTATTTCTATTTTTAACATTTTAAGAAACCTCCATAATGCTTTCCATAGTGGCTGCACATGTTAGCGTTCCCACCAATTGTGTAGGGGTTTCCCTTTTTGCCACATCCTCTCCAATATTGGTTATTTTTTGTTTTGTTAATTAAAGCCATTCTTATGGGTGTAAAGTGATATCTCATTGCAGTTTTGATTTGAAATTCTCTAATAATTAGTGATGTTAAACATCTTTACATGTTCCTGTTAGCCATCTATATGTCTTCTTTGGAAAAATGTCTTTTAATATCCTTTTCGCATGTTTTGATGGGGTGGTTTGATCTTTTGTTCTTGAGTTGTATGAGTAGTTTATATATTTTGAAAATTAACCCCTTCTGTATATATGATTTGCAAATATTTTCTCCCAGTTGGTTGATTGTCTTTTCATTTTGTTCATGGTTTCCTTTGCCTTGCAGAAGCTTTTTAATTTCATGCAGTCCCATTTGTTTCTTTTTTCTTTTGTTTCCCTTGCCTGAGAAGACACGGGGATTGGAAAGATACTGCCTAGACAGATATCAGAGTGTACTGCCTATATTTTCTTATATGAGTTTTATGTTTTCAGTTCTTACATTCCTCTTTAATCCATTTTGAGTTAATTTTTGTGTATGGTCTAAGAAAATGGCCTACTTTCACTCTTTTGCTTGTAGCTGTCAAGTTTTAGCAACACCATTACTGAAGACACATTCCTTTCTCCATTGTTTGTTTTTCACTCCTTTGTCAAAGATTAGCTGCGTATAGATGTGCAGTTTTATTTCTGGACTTTAAATTCTGCTCCATCGAGCTCTGTGTCGTTTTTTTTTTTTTTGTCTTCTCCACGGCCATGCTATATTGATTACTGTAACTTTGTAGTATATTTTGAAGTCAAGGATTGTGATACTTCCAGCTTTGTTCATTTTCCCCAGAATTCCTTTAGCTATTTGGAGTCTTTTCTTCTTCCATATAAATTTTAGGATTCTTTGTTCTAATTCTGTGGAGAGTGTCATTGGGATTCTGATTGGGATTGCTTTGAATATGTAGATTGCTTTAGGTCATACAGAAATTTTAACAATGTTTATTCTTCCAATCCAAGAGCAGGGATATCGTTCCACTTCTTTATGTCTTCTTTGATGTACGTCAATAATTTCTCATAGTTTTCAATGTATAGGACTTTCACCTACTTAGTTAAATATATTCCTAGGTATCTTAGTCTTTTCCTTGCAATAGTAAATGGGGTGTACTCTGGAATATTCTGTCTGCTACTTCCTTGTTAGTATGCAGAACTACATGTGATTTTTGCATGTTGATATTGTACCCTGAAAATTTGTTGTAGTTATTGATTATTTCTAATAGTTTCCTGGTGGATTCTTTAGGGGTTTCTAGATATAGAATCATGTCATCTGCAAACAGTGAGAGTTTTACTTCTTCCTTTACAATTATTATACCTTTTATTTCTTTTTCTTTCCTAATTGCTCATGGCAAACTTCTAATACTATGTTGAATAAAAGTGTCAAGAGTGGGTAACCTTGTTTGTTCCTGTTTTCAGAGGAAAGACTTCTAACTTTTCACCATTAAGTATGATGTTGGCTATGGGTTTGTCATATATGGCCTTTATTATGTTGAAATACTTTCTTTCTATACACATTTTATTCAAAGTTGTTTATCATCAATGGATGTTGCATCTTGTCAAATGCTTTCTCTGCATCCATTGAGCTGATCATGTGGTTTTTATTCCTCATTTTGTTAATGTGATGTACGCATTTTATTGATTTGTGGATATTGAACCATTCCTGCATCTCTGGTATAAATCTCACTTTATCATGCTGTATGATTCTTTTAATGTATTGATGTATGTATCCTATTTGCTAATATTTTATTGAGAATTTTTGCATTTATGTTCATCAGCAATATCCCCCTGTAATTTTCCTTTTCTATGTTGTCCTTCTCTGTTTTTTTTTTTTTTTAACCAGGGTAATGTTGGCCTCATAGAATGAGTTAGAAAACACTGAATTTACCTCTGTTTTTTGGAATAGTTTGAGAAGTATAGGTATTGAATCTTTGAATGTTAGGTATAATTCTTCAGAGAAACCACCTGGTGCTGGACTTTTGTTTGTTGGGAGATTTTTGATGACTGTTTCAATCTCATTAATTGTGATTGGCCTGTGCAGATTCTCTATTGCTTCTTGATTAAGATTTGGGAGATTGTATGATTCTAAGAATCTATCCCTTTCTTCTAGGTTATCCAATTTGTTGGTACATAGTTTTTCTTAATATTTACTTATACTCCTGAGTATTTCTGTGGTATCCATTTTAATTTCTCCTCTTTCATTTCTAATTTTATTTATTTGAGACTCCTCTCATTTTATTAGTCAGTCTGCCTAAGGGTTTGACAATTTTGTTTATCTTTTCAAATAATCAGCTCTTAGTTTCACTGATCCATTCTTTTATTTTTCTTGTCTCTATTTCATTTATTTCTACTCTTATTTTTATTATTTTCCTCCTTCTGCTGACTTTTGCCTTTGCTTCTTTTCCTAGCAATTTTAGGTGTAATTTAAGATCACTTATTTGATATTTTTCTTGTCTGTTGATGTAAGCCTGTATTGCTATAAATTTCCCTCTGATTGCTTCTTTTGCTGCATCCTATAAGAACTGGTATATTGTGTTTTTATTTTCACTCATCTCCAGGTATTTTTTGTTGTTTCTCCTTAGATTTCTTCATTGATCCAATGGTTGTTCAGTAGCACATGGTGTTTAGTCTCCACAAACTTGTAACTTTCCCAGCTTTTTTCTTGTAGATGATTTCTAGTTTCATAATATTGCTGTGAAAAAAGATGCTTGATAGGATTTCCATCTTCTTAACTTTATTAATGCTTGAATTGTCTCCCAAAATATGGTCTGTCTTTGAGAATGTTACATGTGCACTTTAGAAAAATGTGTATTCTGCTCTTTTAGGATAGAATGTTCTATATGTATCTATTAAATCCTTCTGTCCTAGTGTTTCATTTAAGACCACTGTTTCCTCATTGACATTCTGTCTGGATGACCTATCCATTGATGTAAGTGTGATGTTGCTGTCCCTACGTTTATTGTGTTGCTGTCAATTTCTCCCTTTAGGTGTGTTAGTAGTTGCTATTTATACTTTGGTGCTCCTGTGTTTAGTTCATTTATATTAATATATGTTATGTACTTTTGGTCTAATGTCCCTTTTATCATTATATACTGCCACTATTTGTCTTCCATGATTTTTTTTAACTTGAAATCTGCTTTGTCTGATGTAAGTATGGCTATAGCTGCTGTCTTTGCTTGCCATTTGCTTGGAGTATAAACTTTCATCCCTTCACTCTGAGCCTATGTTTGTCTTTAGAGCTGAGATGTGCTTCCTTGAGGCTGTATACCCTTGGGTCTTGTTTTCAATCTATCCAATCTTTGCCTTTTGATTGGTGAATTTAATACATTTACATGTATAGTGATCATTTATGTATGATGGCTTAATACTGACATTTTATCTCCTGTTTCCCGGTTGTCCTATCATTCCATTCTTTCTTTTCCCTTGTATTTCTATCATTTCAGTTTGGTGATTTTCTGTGATAGTTTTCTCAGTTTTCTATTGGTGACTTCTGCCTCTGCTCTGATTTTTCGTTTGGTGGATACTGTGAGGTTTGTATAAAAGATATAATAGATGAAATAATGCTTATTCTCATAGCCTTTTATCTCCATTAGCCTAAGCAGGTTCCAACCCTTTCTGCTTCCTCTTCTGTGTTATTGTAGTCACAAGCTATTTTATTTTTGTTTTCTCAGTTATTTGACTAAATAGAATTGTTTGTAGTTAGTTTTGATGATTTATTTTCATTTACCTTTTATTTTACAATTGTTTGCTGACCTATTTTGATAGAGAGCTGCAATTTTCTCATTTTTTCTATATGCTCATCTCCATGATCAAAACTTTATAAATTTTGCCTTTTTGTTTCAGGTTGGAGGGCTTCCTTCATCATTTCTTATAATGTAGGTATAATGGCAATGGACTCTTGCAGGTTTTGTTTATCTTGGAAAGCTTTTATTTTTCTATCGTACCTGAAGGATATTTTCTCTGGATAGAGCATTCTTAGCTGGTAGTTTTTGTCTTTCAGTATGTTAAATATATTATTCCATTCTCTCCTAGCCTGTAAGGTTTCTGCTGAGAAATCCACTGAAAGCTTGGTAGGGCTTCCTTTGTGCCTTATTCTTTTCTGTCTTGCTGCCCTTGATATTTTTTCTTTGTCAATGACTTTTGACAGTTTTAATACTATATGCCATGGAGAAGGTCTTATTTTTGTATTGATATAATTAAGAGTTCTGTTGCTTTCATGTACTTGTATGTGCAGTTCTTCCTCCAGATTTGGGAAGTTCTCAGAATTATTTCTTTGAACACTTCTCTGCTCATTTCCTACACTCTTTCTCCTTCAGGCATACCTATAATCTTGTGTTACTTTTCCTAGTTTGATGAGATATTTCTGAAAGAATTTTCACATTTTTGCAAAAATCTTAGTTCTCACTACTGCTCCACCTGAAGCATTTCTAGATTTTTATTTTCTAGGACACTAATTCTCTCCTCCATAATATCTGCTCTATATTTTTTATGCTTTCTCCACTATTTATATCTCAATAATTGAGTTCCTTATATCCAGGATTTCTTTATTTTTTTAAGGGCATCAATCTCTTTGTGAAGAATTCCTTCTCTTCTTTCATTTTATTCATGATCTCCTTGAACTGGCTTTTTGTGTTTTCTTGTAACTCATTGAGTTTATGAAAAATATTTTGAATTCTCTGCCATTTAGATTATAATCTTCTGTGACCAAATGTGTAATAAATGATAAAAGCTAATATCTACTGTGCTCAGTGTGTGGGCCATGACCAGGCTGCTCTGCTTAGTGGGTGGCACACTCTCACAGACCACTAAATTCAGTGAGTGGATCTAACTAGGCTATTTCACTTGGTGTTTGCCCATTTTTTAATTGGGTTTTTGCTTTTTTGCTACTAAGTTGCATGAGTGCCTCATATATTTTGGATATTAGTCCTTGATCAGATATTTTGAAATATTTTCCCCCAATCTAGAAGTTGGTTTTTCACTTTGCTGATCATTTCTTTTGCTTTTTGAACAGCTTTATGTTTGATGTACTCCCATTTATTTATTTTTATTTTTGTTGCTTGATACTTTTTGTCATATCAAAATAATCATTGCCAAAAATCAATGTCAAGAGATTTTCCTTATGGTTTCTTCTAGAAGATTTATGGATTCACATCTTACATTTAAGTCGTTATTCTTATGGACTTGATTTTTGTTTGTTCTAAGATAAGGGTTGATTAGTGATGTTATCTTTATTACATTCATTGATCTCTGAATTTCACATTCTACTGGGTGGAAGATAAGAAGACAAAAAATATTTCATAAAATTTACTTGAAGATTACATAAGGATATATATAAATACATGTGTGAATATGTTTTGAAGAATGAAAAGTCTACATATGAAAATAACATATTTCATACATAAGAATATATTATTGATGTTGATATTGAAGTTATTATTAATATTGGTTAAGATTTTTGATGCATATTACTTTTAATAATAAAAAGAGATTTTATAAAATGCATGAGAAGAAAACCAGAAAAGTGCCATTGTTACATGTATTATCATCTTTACCTCTATTAATTGCATGCTTATTCAAAGTCCCAAGGGTATTTATTAACAGATATATTTAATCTGTCCTCTAAGGGACATGTAAAATCAAAGTGATGTACACTTATCCTGGCCACACTCTGTTTTCTCATCTGCATGAGGCTCATGGAATCATCTGATGGTGGGCCCAACTAGACAGGTAGACAGAACATCTGGGGCAAAAGGATAATTATTGTTCTTAATTTATTCTGCTTCTGAGCATTCAATTAGTTCTTAACACTATTTCCTCAGTATTTTCCCTATTATCTATGTTGTGAGAAAAACTGATGCACTTTTCCTTTAGAAACTCTTTATATAACACTTATGTGCTCTAAGATTTTAAAAAATTGGATTTCAATTTCCAGTTACTTATGGAAAAAATAATATATATTCTTTCTATATTATTGCATGATTTTTTTTGACTGAAATTTTTCAGAAGATGAATGACTGACTTTAATTTGAGGAGGATTAATTCTGGTAGCTAGAGAACTGAAATAAATGTCTTAATCATATTTATGTTTTCCTGTTAAAGCTAGCAATGATTTGCCTAAAATACAAATTGTAGAATGTGAAGGAGGACTAAAGCCCAAACAGATCTGAGAACATCTTATAGATTTTGGGGACCTCCTCCTGGGCTGACAGAGACTCCTTGCTCAGTTTAGTTGTGTGATGTTAGGTACTTACAAAAACTTTATCTTTTTAATCTGTAAAGGGAGAAAATACAGTAAGTGCTTTATAGGATCTTGGGGAAGAGTAAATGTGGTGCAGCATTAAACTGATTGCTTGGATGCTTCAAAAATGTTTGATGTTATTTCAGTTAATGATTTCCCAAGTTAAACAATCACTAAGCTGTTTACATTAAACTTCAACAATTGCGTAGAGAAGAATAAGAACGAAAAGAGAGTCCAGTTGCTTTAAATAGTATAGATAGCATTCTTCTGTCTGTGTCTCAGTTCGACTGTTCAGTGTGACTTGATGACAGTGACCTCAATTTACCAAAGTGCAGAACAGATTTGCCCAGCAACCCCAGAGTACCATCCAGCTCTCCCTCTATTTACTCAGTAAACAGATTTGAGGTCTACACACTTACTGTAGTAGACCTACAGTAGTGCCAGTTGCTGCGCTGGTCCTTACTTCACTTCGACTACATACATAAACTTGGTTACTAGATGTGTTTTATAGTTCATTTGACTGTTTTTAAGTTTTAAACACAGCAGGACTTCCGTATGCCAATGAGGGTGGGATTTGATAGAAAGATCATATTTTTTAATGCAATGCATCCAAATTTGTTGGATATTTATGTCAAGGAATCAAATTCATTTGCAGTGCTGTCTACTCTTTCACCATCCCAGAAATCAACATTTTTAATAAGTTAAATATCATAATTAGCCTTCAGAATTGCTGCAAGAGTATAAAATGTATTTGGAACTTGGAAATTCTTCTTGAAATAGTGATGCATCATAACTACTTTTAATCTCCTTCCATAAAGAAGTGTCAATATTTCCAAACTGTTGGTAATGTCTTCTGAAATTTAACATTTAACAATCAGAAGTTGAAAAGTTGTAAAGGTTTAAACTTTATAAGAAAATGTAGAAGGTATTACCAATGCCTTTAGAAAGCCCAGATTATTTTATATCTATTGCTGTTATTTATTATTCATTCTGTATCTACTTTAAATCACATTTACATATTTTTCCCTGAATAGACTTACGGTGACCTCCATAGATTTAGCCTAGTTTACTTTTTCATAGACACAGCAAATTAAAATCAAGATAGAGGAAGAAGCAGGGAATTGGACTCAGAGACATTTCAATGTTGTTTAATTTTCTTCCTTTTATTTCAGTTTCCATAGAAAAATCCTACGTACATTAAAGAAGATGATGTTTGGGCAAACAACAACAACAAAATAAATCCTTATCCAAAAAATGGCATTGATCGTATAAATCTAAGTTCTTCCTGACATTTAGATCTTTGGGAGATGAATTTAAACCTGGAGAATTGTATCATAAATAGAAACAACATGAGATTGAGATTGTTCATAAGGGTTTTAACAGGGTTAAAGAAGGTATATATATATATATATATCCATTTTCATATTTATTTAAATTTTATATATACTTGTATTTATATAAAATAAGTGTGTACATAAATACACACATACACACAAATATACCAGTACACATAGGATACAGAAATTACCTGGTTCAAATTCTTAAATGTGTGAATAATACTGAAAGTGGAAAGCTGAAGTAATTTAACTCATAGCATAAAACAATCATAACAGCCATCACTTACATAGACCTTGTAAATAACTAGCTAGATATTAACTCTTGAACCATGTGTATAGGTGCTTGTTCATCTCCAACTAATAATGTTCTAAGCACTTATTTTACCCTACTTAATCCTCACAAGACCTGAGGTCAAAAATTATTTTTATTCTTTGTTTACATAGAGTGAACACAGGGATGGCAGGTAGAGATTAAGTTGGGTTAACGGTCACAGTCAGGTTGAGATTTTGGGTTTCTCATTTGATGCTTTGACGGTCTCTAAGGAATCAGTCAGGAGCGAGGTCTCTGACCTGCTTTTGGGGCTGCTTTGTTCACTCTACATAACCACCAAATTTCAAAAGGCAGCCTGATTCTAGGGACAGAGGGGTTCAAACATTTGGTATAAATTTTTGCCAAATTAAGTTCCAGTTATTTCCTAGAACATTCTTACATGAAACACACTTCCAAATTTTGTTTGATTCCACTCAGCTACTTAAAGAAGAGAGATAAATTAGACATATAAAAAATCTAGAAATAGGGGCCGGCCCGGTGGTGCAGAGGTTAAGTTTGCACATTCTGCTTCTTGGCGGCCCAGAGTTGGCTGGTTTGGATCCCGGGTGCGAACATGGCACCGCTTGGCAGCCATGCTGTGGTAGGCGTCCCACATATAAAGTAGAGGAAGATGGGCACGGATGTTAGCTCAGAGCCAGACTTCCTCAGCAAAAAGAGGAGTACTGGCAGTAGTTAGTTGAGGGCTAATCTTCCTCAAAAAAAATCTAGAAATAGATTTTTTGTCTTTATACTGATTCACTTTTTGTGTTTGCTTAAGGCACCATCTCTGCAAATTCCCAATATATGTTGATGGATAACACTATCTACAATTTAAAAATCTCATGACTTGAACTGTGTGAAGTTACCAATTCTTTTGACTTACAATTATGAATTATCAGTCTTTTGCTAAATATATTAAATCATATATAACTTATATTCCACAAATATACAGGCTCATGGGACTTCCTCTGGTTAGCAAAACCAAGGTGGCATACACAAGCACAGAAACACTCACACACACTCTCAGTAAACATTCATTAAATTATTTCAGGTGGTTATATCCCAAGAGCGCTCCATTAACACCAAAGTTCTCCTTTGTGGTTTATGTAAAGCCTTATGGACAAAACAACCTGTTTGGTCAAACACACTGATGACTCAGATTTTATCCTGGTGGGAATCTTCAGTCAATCTGAACAGCCAACATTTACATGGTCATTTTTGTGATTTTCATCATAGGCTTGTCTAAAAACATCATTCTGATCCTTCTGATGCACTTTGATGTCAACCTCCACACCCCAATGTACTTTTTTTTATCAGCCACTTGTCTCTCATGGACATGGACATTTTTGTCACTGTGCCCAAGATGCTCAGGGACCAGAACATGAGTGTGACTAAGATCTCAGCTCCTCAATGTGGGATACAGATGCTCCTATAGTTGATACTAGGTGGTTCAGAATGTTTCCTTCTAGCCACCGTGGCCTATGATTACTATGTAGCCATCTGCCATCCTCTCCATTACCCTGTCTTCTTGGACCACATGATGTGTCTTCTCCTGGCATATGACTGCTGGTTTCTGGGCTTGGTGGGTAGTTTCAGGCTCACACCCATCACCATGACCTTCCCCTTCTGCAGATTCCGGGAGATCCATCATTTCTTCTGTGAGGTCCCTGCCATTATACAGCTCTCCTGCTCAAACATTTCTCTCTATGAGACACTCATGTAATTTTGCTGTGTCCTCATGCTCGTCATCCCTGTGACAGTAATTTTAAGCTCCTATTATTTCATCTTCCTCACCATTCACAGAGTGATTTCTGTAGAGGGCTGGAAGAAGGCCTTCCCCACTTGTTCCTCCTAACATGATGGTGGTCACCCTCTACTAGGAGGCTTCTGTATACACCTACATGCTCTCTGGCTCCTATAACCCCCTGTAAGAAGGACATGCTAGTATCTGCCCTTTGTACTATACTAACTCCTGTGATAAACCCTTTAATTTAGAGTCTGAGGAATAAAAATGTCACAAGGGCTATGAAGAAAATGTTGAATGTGGGATTGGTATTTCAAGACACTCTAAAATAACAAATTTGATATTTATATTTTTTCTTCTATCAACACATCAGAAGTTTATAATCTTATGCCTCTGTTAGTTCCAAGATTCTCATACCATGATGTCTTCTCATTTTCACCCCTTTTTTAGTGTTTCTTCAATGTACTATAAAACTCTGATTCTATGCTCCTTCTCCATTCAAAATGTATTGCATTGTCACATTGTATTGAAGTTACACTTATTGAAGTTGATAACTGCAGTTCTATCAAGTAATATCTGTATTTTTACAAAACATAATAAGATAATTAGAAGATGAATGTCATAGGGAGGTTTGAAATTGTCTATAATGAGAGAGAGACAGACAGAAACAGAGTAAGTGAAAGAGAGAGATATTGAAAGAGACAGAGAGATTGAAAGAAAGGTGATGAACCAAAATAGCTACAATGTTAACCATAGGTAAATCTGGGTAAAAGGTATATGGATTTTTTTAATGCTTTTTACTCATGATACTTCTCTATAAATTTTAAATTTACTCCAAATAAAGAGTTAAAATATTTCTCTTCTCACAGTTCTTTTTTCAATTTTTATTCCCTGTGTGTTTGCAGTGTATGTCACATAATATCCTAGAAGACATGCTCATTTCAATGTGACTTTTCATTAGTGAGATGATCCAGTCATCTGCCCACATTTATTGGAGGCTATCTTGTTCCACATTGTCCAACCTTGAAGGCATTTAGTGGAGGTTAATAATCCCACTATTTAGTGAGTTAGAATCCAGAGTTACATAAGGGTTGGTGGGAAAAAATATTAATTCAGAATGGAAGATTTAAGGAAGGCTCTCTGCACAAGATAACTTATGTACTGAGTTTTTAAGTATGTAATTTACAAGACAAAGATAGCCGTGAGACATCAATTAATCAATCATTCTTTTATGTATTTAATAATTATTTCTTATACTAATTATAATCCAAAATAGCAACTAAGTGAGATTACAATATGAGTACAACATGGTTGCTGGCCCCAAGGAATTTCATCTAGTAGTTGTAATTGTATGTGCAAATAGGTGCTATAATGTATGTGCTATGCTTTGATGTTCATGTGGAAAGTGAACAGAACATAAAGACACATTAGTTTTACCTGTGACATGTGAGTTTAGATGAGCCAAGGGCACTGAGGGAAGACCCTGGAGCTCAGTGAATTCTGTCTAGATACTATTCTCAGATGAGTACAGGAGGCTGGGGCACAGGGGAATTAGGGACAAGAGACCACAGAAGCCATGTGGCATGAACAAAGGTCAGATGGTTGACCAAGCAAGAGAAGTAAATGTTCCAGTGGCACTTCCTCCTTTGCTTTACTTTACATACTGATTATATGCCCTTCTGTGACCTAGAACTTAGTGAAATGATCAACCTTGCACATTAGAAATATTACTTAGCTGATAGTCAACCGAAAAAGTGCATGCCTGGAGTCAGGGTAATCAGATAAGTGAGGATGGTGAACAAAAGTGTGTTGATCTAAGGAAATGGATCTCACTTTAACACAAGAAGTCTCTAGGGAGAGGATCCATCACTCTAAATGGGTACATGTTGAACCCATTTTATCAACCCACAGACAAGTGTGTCTGAGTTCAATTTGTGAATAATCAGGTGATTTCAAAAGCAGAGATTCCATTTTTCTGCTGATGCACTCAATTATGTCATGTTTCTAAAATAAGGATATTCCAGTGTTTAAAAAATGATGTTGGAAATCCAATTCCCAATAATTTTGCAGCAGTCAAATTAAATTAATAAACATACACAGTCTTGAACTTTACAAAAATGAGAAGTATTATATATTACCCATTAATTTGCTGGACTATATGATAAACACATTTGTTACTTCCATTTATAGCACCCTAGAAATAGGGAACAAAATAGAACCAAACAAAATATAATTTGAGGTGGGTCTACATTCTTCTAAAGGTAAATTTTTTTACACTATATCAAATGAAAAAGTCTTATTTAGGCGCATGTGTGTAGTGATGGGTTGTAATTAGTCTTTGGGTGGAGAACATGATGTAATCTAAGCAGGAATCAAAATATAATGATTCACACCTGAAATTTATATAATTCTATAAACCAATGTTACAAGAATAAAATAAAAGAAGGTACCCATACAACAAAATAGCAAAAAAAAAAAAAAAAAAAAAACAGCAAAACAAACCCCAAGATAACTAAATTAAATAATGGATAAAGGAGCTGAAATAGATATTTTCCCAAAGAAGACATACAAATGGTCAACAGGTGCATGAGAGGGTACTCAAGATCACTAGTCATCAGGGAAATGCAAATCAAAACTACAATGTGATATTACCTCACACTTGTTAGGCTGTCTGTTATCAAAAAGACAAGAGAAGAGATAAATGCTAGCAGGGATGTGGAGCAAACAAAACCCATAACACTGTTGGTGGGCACATAAACTGGTGTAGCCACTGTGCAAAGCAGTATGGAGGCAGATTCCTCAAGAAATTAAAAATAGAACCATTATATTGTTCAGCAATCCCATAAAACCAATTTTTGAAGAGATATCTGTACCCCTGTATTCATTGCAGCATTATTCACAATAACCAAGGTATGGAAACAATCTGAGTGTCCACTAATGGATGAATGAATCGGGAAATTAGTAAATATGTTCAATGGAATACTATTCAGCCTTCAGAAAGAAAGACATCCAAATCACTTGCATCAACATGAATGGGCCTTGGTGACATTATACTAAGTGAAATAGCTCAGACAGAGAAAGACAAATAATGCATAGTATCACTAATATGTGGAAATTTTTGCAAAAAAAGGAGCTCATAGAAACACAGTGAAGAAGTGGTTTTTCAGGGACATGGGAGTGAGGGGAAATGGGGAAAAACTATTAAAATGGTACGAATTTTCAGTTATAAGATAAAGTCTGATGATCTAATGTATAACATGGTGACTACAGTTGATAACACTATATTATATAAATGAAATCTTCTAAGAGAGTAAAACTTAAATGTTGGCCTCCATAATTATCTGTTCCTATAGATGGACATATGGACAACCCATAGAACATCCTGATGTCCCACTACATCAATGACAATTATGCTAATCACAGTGGATGAAAAACAATTTGCAAGTGTGATGGAGGCTCAAAATGTGCTCAAGGTTGTGAGATAAACAGTGAAGATTCAGTGGCTGACCATATCAGTAAAAATTTCAAGAGATGAGTATCCTGGTGTAGTAGAAAATATCTTCTGCAAAGCAAGGGACAAATTAGTGTACCTTGCACTTCTCATCATATAGAAGGAAGGATAGCACCTGACATGTCTGTGGTTTTGAAAGCAACATTTTCAACATCTACAATGACTTCTCCAGCCAATAATCTAGGTGACAGAAAGTGGCAAGTATGACAGGGATATATCAGCAAAGAATTCTGAAGTAAGTCCTGGCTGAGATTCTGGTGGCCCTGATGCTCATGGTACAGTCCTGTAGATCCAAAGTTATTGATGGTGTTAGTGGTGGGAAAAAATACTAAGAGTAGTTTATGGCAGACCTCAAAAGGATAGCTAGAATTTATACTTCAAAAATTATGGATCCAACCTATATCATGAAAATAAATAGTAAAAAAGAAAAAGCTCTGACATCCTACTGAACCATGGTAGAGATAAAATATGACATCAAGTGACCACAAAGTCATAACTGGCCATCATAAGCAAGGTTGTCTCAAATCTATCAAGTTTTAAGATCAGGTGTTCCCAAGAGGTATTAATCATAAGATGAAAATGTTAAATTTAGCATTGAGAATAAGAAGCAAAATAAGCACCATAAGCAACACAGTTTGTATAGATACCTTGTGTCACACACTACTCTTGTATCCACGTTTCTCCATTAGCTCATACTTAATGTCAACATGGAGTATTCCTAATAATTAGCTGATGGATGAGAAAAAAATCCAAACCTGAATCATGGGCAGCACATTTTCATATGGTACCCTGAAAGACAAGAGTGATGGGGAGATATGTCCAATAGAGCTTTAGGTTACTCCTTTTGTGCACTCACCTGGTTATTCACTTCGTGTACAAGCGTAAATGCCTGAAAGTTAGAATATGCACCTACTGACTTGCAGTGGCAATTGGCATGGCGGGTTGCTCAGAAACTTGGATGGAGAATGATCAAAGGATAAGAAAGATAAGGAGATAAGAAATTCTAGGACAAAGAGATATGGGAGTGGGCACAAAGATATTTAAGAATATTTAGGTATTTTATGATAACACCTACCAGAGAACACCAGCTACTGAAGAAGTACTAAATGATGTACTACAAAATAAAAATTCTGCTTGTTGATGTTCATCAGCCTCTGTAATTGGCTGAAAGATGTTTGTAATAATGTAGTAGGCACATTGCAGAGGAAGACTTTATGCATGATTCCTACATCACAGGCTCCAATACACCAAGCTTGAGCTAAATACAGTCACTGCCAAATCTTCACCCTCTCAGGTATAGAGACTAATGCTGAAGCTTGACAGGACATGATCCCTGGAAGAGATCAAGTGAGTAACTGGTGAAAGGTTGACTATATTGGACTTTTCCTCCTGGTAGTGATCAATATTGACTAAAGTAGGCAAATATTTGAGGAATGGAGTTTCCTTTCCAGTTCCCTGGGATTTAACAAGCATCATCAAGGGCTTGCAGTATGTTTGATCCAGAGACATGGGCCATCGCATAATATTAATCGGACCAACTGACTCACACTACAGCACAGGAGATTTAGCAGTGGGCACTACCATGGGATCCACTGTTGTATTGCACACGGCACTTACCAAAAGCTGCCAGTCTGAATGTGCAATGGGACAGCCAGTTGAAAACACAGTTGGGGTGACAGGTTAGAGATGACATCTTGGGAGAGTAGGATGCTGTTCTCCAGAATTCATTACCCACTCTTAAACTTTAAACATTATATGATTCTTTATACCTATTGGTAGAATACATGAGTCTAATTATCAAGAAATGAAAGTAGGTGTGGCAGCATTTGCTGTTGTTACAAATGACCCACTTAGAGAATTTGTGTTTGCTGTCTCCTCCACTTTGGGCTCTACTGTTAAGAAGTCCAGTTTCCCAAGGGTGAGTAATTCCAACAAAGTGAACTACAAAATTTCATTAAATGCTAAGCTATGGCTGTCCCTACAAACTTTGGGCTCCTCATGCTAAGTAAGCAGCAGAAAAAGGGAGAAATCACTATCCTGCTTGGAGAAACCCACCTTGTCATCAGGAGGTGTTGGGGCTAACATCAAACAGAGGGGACTGGAAGAAATATGCTCTGTACTCAGGGGATTCCTTTGGGTATTTCTTGGTACTATGTTTTCCAATTATGACAGTAAAGGGACATGTTTGGCTGCACAGGAATTAGATTTAAATCACACTATCAGGTAAACTATCTGACCATTGGCTTTGGACTCAACATGAAGTCATCCCATTAATCTTTATTTTAAAGATTATTTAAAGAAAGAAGCTCCATTGAATCCTTAAGCTTCTCCCAGAAGAATTATTATTCTGTTCAATTAGTATTATACTATACTGTATTCTATAATTACTATTCTATTATCAGAAGAGAGTTTCTTCCAGAAATTATACAAATAAATAAACTAAGTGGCACAATCTGTGAGGAGACATGCACATATATTTAGAGTGTTACTGAAAGATGTCTCTGAACTTGGTGTCAATCCAAATAATGAGAACAGAGTTTTGGGTGAAAAGGAAAATCAGCTTTTATTTTCTTTGCCAGGCAAAGTGACCATGCAGCAGGCTAGAGTCTTAAGAACTGCTGGCTCCCCATTAAGAAGTGTGTAAAGGGTTTTAAAGCTTTGCTACTTGTAGGGAGGGCGAACGTGTGACCTTGCTGGTCAGTGCTTTACCACCAGCCTGTGTTTGGACTTATGAGGCTGCTTGCAGAGAGAAGGTGGCAAGATAAGGGTATCTGCAGTAGATGTCCTTGGTTGTTTGCCTCCATGGTGGATGGTGGATTGTGCTTCCAGGAAGCTGAGGAGTTGGGGTCTAGGAAGGTTCAGTTTCTTGATATTCTCTGGACATCCATTTCCCTGTAATAAACTTGAAGGACTTGTAATTAGTCAAACCTTTAGTCTGAGCCCAGTGTGAGGCCACCTGGTCTTTAACAATTTGTAACTTCTATTTGCATTATGAAGCTCAGGGATACAAAGGTTAAATAAACAGATATTTACATATGAATGTAACTACTGAAACAGGGAAAGGGGATGAGTGCTTTTGGTTTTAAACCCATATATGCTGGCTTCAATGTAGAGTTAACAGATATCAGGGCCAATATTAATCAAAAGCCTATCACAAGAAGACTAATTAATTTATTCCTCCAGTTCTTGGGGGTGCTGCTTCCACATAGCCTAGCCTTTTGCCTACTTCAGGGAATTGACCTCACATGGAGACTGCTGCTTCATCCACATTCACCCTTTCTTTTTGGGTGTAGCATCCATCCTATGGTCAATGTGGAAGTATAACTTCTGAGCCAGTGACCCCAACATGGGACAATTCATAAGGGCCTTTTGAGATCCCTGTAGGTTCAGAGAAGATTTCTGTAGTACTTGCATTGCAGTTCAACTTCTCCTGAGTCTTTTCTTTCTCCCTAGGTGTTAATTTAAGATCAATTTCTGGTAAATACCAGGACTCTAATCTCCATCTCAGTATCTGAATCATGGATATCTCAATCTAAAGCAAGCTTTTTCTTCACTCCTGACAGTGTTATTTGAAGGCTTGGAGGAGAAATGATTATCTAAATGATATCCTAGCTAATATTTATTATCAAAACAATGATATTTAATATTTGTGGTTGTATAGTTCATCTATTTTGCAATAGATAAAGATATATTGAAGGGGAAATCAGTGTCCTTAAGCAGTGCTAATATTTGTTACAGTGTCTTTTAAAATATAAACAGTACATGGATTATGCAGCATATCTATAATGTCTAAACAAATAATTTATTTGAAAATTTTAATTGGTCTTTTTATTCATTGGAGGAAGTAATAGGCAAAATACCCATCAGTATTTAAATGCCAAATAATAGAATTAGACCTAAGCTCATTTCTACTGAAAGTCTTTTCAATGTAAAGACATGATTTTTAAAGTTTATTACTTTTGGAATTTTTAAGAATTATGAGAATCGTGGCAAGTCCATACTTAGTTTTGCAACTGGATAGGATTGCACATCCATTAGTGGATATGTATATATATATATGAATAGAAGTTGACTTTAATTTTTAATGAGGTAACCATGAGTATAAAATTGAGGCATAGATATAGCAGCACAAATTCTGTGAAAATGGCATCTTTATATAACTTTATATCCACTGTATCTGACACCATGGATCAAGTCATGGTTCAGTAACAAAATGCCTCAGTATCAGAAGAGTTTACAGTCACGCACTCACATTGCATCATTGCTCAGAGGTGATCCTGCTCCATGTTCTCTTCACTCCAGAACCCAGGCTAAAATAGGCAATCACTCTGGGACTTTGCCAAGCTAACGGCAAAGGGAAAACATGCCTATCTGCAAAACATATAAAGGCCCTCGAAGCTTCTACTTAGAAATGCATATGTTACTTCTGTTCACATATATTGAAAAAAATGTAAAGCCAAAGCTTTACAATAGTAGAGGTGAATTGGACAATTTTCACATAGTCTTGGGCTCTTTAAGGAAAAACTGGAACATTTTAAACAACATACCATATACCACACCACAGTAGAATACTAGAGAGTCTCAGCAATAAACAATAAGTTTCTCTATTCAATTGTTGAAAATATTTGCAACAAATTTATCAGCTTCAAAGTGTCAGAGTGGGACTTGCTCCCTGTGTGTTTTTACAAGCATGTGAACATATATGTGCAAGTATGAGAGACAGAGAGAGGTTATTTGGTTTCTTTCAGACTTAACCCTTCCAATTTTATTTGTGCTATTTATTTAAATAATTAGACACCAGTAAATATTATGATTCATATAAATACCACTAGTTTTACATTTAATTTCATTTACTAACTTCTTCATAGTGATGTGTTACTTTTCCATATGGAAAATAAGAGAAAGTTGTATTGTGACTCCAGCTTTACTGTCTGCCTGGCATCTTTTTGGTATATTCTCTCAATTAACTTCTCTTGCTTTCTTTCTTCTTCAGGATACAGGGAAATATTAATTGTTGGTGTGAGAAGTCCATTAAGAGAGAGAGGAATCTACCACAGTGTTTGAAAAATCTCTTGGGGATCAATAATTACATGAATGTCACTAGATGTAAAGAGACACTAGTGAGAGACATAGATATAAAGTGGAAAATCATATCCCAAAGGTCCTAGGATGACACTGGGCAAAGCTGATCTTTGCTAAAGCATAAACAATGCCATAGTGGAAATATTGAATCTTTTTTGGAGCTAAGGTAGAGTAAATGCTGCTATAATTGTCATGACAATTTAAGGGACATATCATAAGAAGAATGAATAAAAGAAGGCTCTAGAGAAAGAAGCCAATCTGATCTTACATTAAAAAGATTAAACAGAATGGAAGCCAGTTAAAAAAGATTATGCCAACAAATGGGTAACCTGCTGAACCCATTCACAGTCTCCAATTAGATAAAATGTCTCACGCTCAAGACAACAATATACTATATTTTCACTAACAGGAGCCCATTAATACCAACATATCAATTTATTATCAGAATAAAGAGAAACATATGTTCATAGGTATCAAACATATCGATTATATATTGCTCCACTGACATGGAGAATGTGGGATCAAGTTGTTGAGGAATGTTCACTTATAAAAAGTAATCAAGCTGCTCACTATTTATACACTTTTAGAACCATTGTAAGGATATACAATAATATTTTACCTGTCACATTTGATGTATATTTGGCCTTCTTCATTGTATAATGCTGTATTATTTTAGGCTACACATATGTAAATTTATACTTAGGATAAATTTATTGAACTGCATGGTGAAAAAATTTGTGCATTTTGTTTTACATGAATTTATGTTCTCCCCAGCAATGTATGAGAGTGCTAATTTGTGGTCACGTTAGTTAAAGTTGAGTTTCAATTGAGCTATAATATGCAGCTACTGGAAATCATTTTTATTTGCATGTTAAAACTTTTATCAGATTGGAAAGGTTTTTTTCCTTGTATATTAAAACTCCAAATAATGCACCACGAGTGACTGATATTTTCCTTTCTGCTTTTGCTTTTTCCCTTATTCTCCATAGATCTGATACCTCTCTGTACTCAGATTAAATCACATGGTCCATCTTTATAATGATGGCTTGCATACAACCTTATCTACCTGTCCCTCCCTATCCTCAGTGTGATGTCCTTGCAGCCTCACTTCTATTTATGTCCGACCTCCTTGGTGTCTGATTTCACCCTACTGACTATAACTTAAAAAAAAAGTATACCAAATGCGATAACGTAAAGTTTACAGCAACTGGGATATTAAATCTCCATAAATAGCAGTACATATCTAAAATCCATTCACTCTTCCATTTTCTAGATGACTATTTCATGACTTTTCAGTTTCTCTGAATCTTCCAATGCTTCCTCTTCTCTCATCACTATCAGCTGGTTACTTGCTTCCTATTCCAATGAGCGTAATAAAATACAATTATGAAAATTTCAAAATGTCTCCACTGCTATTTCCATGTCCTAACCTAAAAACTTCCACATGTCCCTCAGATTCTCACCTGAAAATGTAGAGACCTTGTGCATGCCACAATGCAAGTCCAAACCCCACATACAGTAAATTTCCATCCATTTCTCTTATACAGGCATGGTCTTAAATATGGTCTTCTCTGCTTTCTCTTCCACCATTTTTATCCCTTCTCACTGGACTATTTCAATCAGAAAACAAAGCATATACAATTTCTTTAAAATATATGTATATTTTCTTAAAAAATATATGTATATACATACATTTATTTCTTTTGATTATATTTTATCCTACCCCTGTCATAAAATTTCTCAGCTCCAATCTAATGAAAATACTTCCTGAAATATTGTGGATGTTATTCCCAATTCTTTTCCTTTAATTCTTTTTTAAGCCCAATCCATTTAGGAATTTGACCATGCTATGTCTTCATAACTTACTTGTGTTGGTCACCAAGGAGATTTATCTTGTTACAAGCATAGAAAAATTATGTCTTTTCAATGATAACAGCAACATTAGATAACTGCATAACTTCATGTTCTTTGGGGTGGTTTCCCACTTGGCTTATTGGACACTGGAATTTTTTTTGTTTTCCTTCTCCCTCATGTGTGGCTCCGTTTTTCTCTTGTAAAGTCTTCTTTCCCCTCAATTTCTTAAACTTGGATATCTCAAGACTCAGTATTGTCTTCTCTTTTATTTTGAGACTAACTCTTGGTGATTGCATATACTTTCTTTGCTTTCCTATCATCTCTATGTATCAACACTCAATTATAAATTTCCATCTCAAGTCTCCTTTCTGAATTCAAAGTTTGTATATCCAACCAATTACTTCACTTCTGCAGATGGGTAACAAATAAAAATCTAATTTTCCCAGATTGAGCTCCTTATCCCATCACTCCACAAATGTTTCCCACCAAGCTCACTTTACAGAAACTCATCACCTTAGATGCTAAATTCTTATCTTTCTATCAATTGCCAACCATCCCCGCAGTGCTATTCAAACCTGGTTGTACATTCATCATCTGTGCATGACTTTCTAGAAACTCTCCATTTTACTCAGAAATCTCTCAATGGTTTATGAAAAATTGAATTTATTCCTAATATTTCTTCTTAGACCTGACCTCCTACTGCTCCTTTGTCAGCCCACACCTTTCCTACAGGATGCGTTGATGTCCTGAAACAGACCAGGATATCAACCTTAAGACTATTGTCTGGGTGATCTATTTGCCCATATTGCCTCCCCACAGATATCTGTACACTCAACTACTTTTCTTCCTTCCTTCAATTATCTGCTCAAACATCAGCTGGTCCGGAAAATTCACTCTTTAAAAAGTACAATCCCTTGAGAAATCTCAAATCACTTTCTCTTGCAGATTTTATGTTTTGTGATATTATCATAGAATTTATAATTTTTAACATAATATTTCAATCAGTTTATGTGTTTCTTTCCCAGCTAGGTTTTCAGCTCCTTATGGTCAGGGGTTTTGTGTATGTTTTCTTTAGTGTTATACTCCACATAGCTTGAATAATCCTTGGCATACAATAGTCATAAATATTAGTTGAATAAATAAATGAATCAGGTCATATATGTCAATACATTCCACTTCTGGATATTATTACAAAAGTGCACAGAAACCTAATTCAAAAATATGTATGTACCCCTATGGTCATTGCAACACTCTTACAACAGCCAAGACTTGGAAGCTCCCTAAGTGGATGAATGGATAAAGAGGAGGTGCTAAACAAATAAATAAATGCACACATAATGTAATACTACTCATCCATATAAATGACAAAACCTTGGGGCTGGCCCAGTGTCATAATGGTTAATTTCATGTACTCCACTTCAGCCACCCGGGGTTTGTGAGTTCAGATCCCAGGCATGGACCTACACACTGCTCATTAAGCCATGCTGTGGCTGCATCCCACATACAAAGTAGAGGAATATTGGCATGGATGTTAGCTCGGAGACCATCTTCCTTAAACAAAAAGAGTAAGATTAGCAACAGATGTTAGCTCAGGGCCAATCTTCCTCACCACCCCAAAAAAAACTCCACAAAATATTCCAATTTTCAACAACAACATAGATAGAACTTGAGGGTATTATACTAAGTGAAATAAGTCTGATGGAGAAAGACAATTACCATATGACTTCACTCACTTGTAGAAGACAAAGTAATAAACAGATAGATATGGAGAATAGACTGGTGATAACTAGAATGGGAGAGGGTTAGGGAGGATGAAAGAGGTAAAGGAGCACACATGTAAGTGACAGATCGCAACTAGACTTTTGGTGGTGAACATGATGTAGTCTATAAAGAAGTCAAAATATAATGATGTATTCTTGAAATTTGTATTATATGATTAATAAATTTTACCTCAATAAAAATGCATATATTTAAACATTTTGATTAGCTTTAAACTTGGTGTTACATGACAGGAACTGCAGATAATAAAATACTAGAGAGTTACTTGACTGGAGGAAGTTTTAACTGTAAAAAATATTGGATAAAAATTTGAGAAGAAAATTGAAGAAATTGAAATACAAGCAAGGAATATTGTGGTAGAAACACAAGTGTTAAAAATAAAAAGATAATCATTGGTAGAGTAAGATAGTTATGCATGGAAATAAAAAGTATTATGTGCAGAATTCCAGTTGGATTTTGTTGGCTTTACCTCATTTAGTGGGTGACAGAACCAAAACACATGATCTCTAAATATTGCTTCAGAGGAAACTTCATGTCCTTGTTCCTTGGGTTGTATATAATAGGGCCCAGGGTTGGAAGAACTACTGTCTAGCATGCAGACACTTGCGAGTGTAAAGCAGAGAAGACATCTGAGGATCACCTCAATAGACCAATTCAGAGTCAACAGGAAAAGAGTCATGATGAGTAGGTGAGGAACATAGGCAGAGAATCCTTTGGACAGGAGCCACAGTAGATGAAATCTTTAGCACAGTAGAGATAATGTGACTATGTGAGAGGGAAATGAGGCTAAAACAGATAAAGTTCAATGAAGAGTTGATGGCAACTGCTCTAAGTTAAGCCAATTACTCATCTGAGCAAGACAGACTGAGTAACTGAGAGATTTCATAGAAGTGATAAATGAGACTGAATGCCCTGATGATCATACAAATGAACCAAGAACAAGTGGCCACTGATGCAGGTACCCCTTTTCATTATGACCTCACAGTGCAAAGGGTAACACATAGCCACAAACCAGTGACAGAATATCTTCATAAACAAGGCCATCTCTGGGCATGCAAAGGAAATAAAGGAAGATCTGAAATACAGCAGAAAAAGATGAAGCTGCCATTGGTCAAATTGTTTACAATGGCCTTGATGGAAGAGTGAGATATAGCAGAGTAGTAAGACAGACAAGTGCTTGAGGAAGAAGTACATGAGACTATGGAGATGCTGGTCAGGAGTAGATACTATAATGGTAAGGAGATAGCTAATAAGGGTCACAAGAAAAAGAATATTACAGGTATCACTCCAGACAGCAGTTTCTGTCACAAAACCTCAGGAAATTCCCATGGGTTATAATGCCATGAAAGAAGTGTAGTTCCAGTGACTTTCTTCAGGATGGGAAAGAGAGATATTTTTACAGAGAGGGCTCCTTGGATACTAAAAACATTCATTCTATAGCCTCTAATTCACTACTGTGACATGACGAAGAAGTCCTTTCTGCTTCATATTTTCATTTATTTTTTGAAATTATCTCATAAAATAACATTAGAGTGAATTCATGTCGAAAATCAAATTAATGATTAAACTTTCTGCTTTTCTATCTACTTTGTTCCACTTATAAATACCATTTTATGCAAGTGTATTCTTTTGATGTTTGTCGTGTTATTCTTGGCTACTCATCACCAACCTGATGGTCTTCCTGAGGAAAAAACAAAGTAAAGTCGTCTTTCATGCTGAAGGGGGAAAAACGTAGAACTTATCTATGCATCCACCAAGCAGCTGGCCACTTTGGTCCTGAAGACACCACGATCTGTTAGAGTGCTGAGCTCAGTTGTCAGCTTCACCATAAAGTAACTGTCACTGACAAGACCCAATTTATCCAAAGGTTCTGTAAAAGGTAACAGTGCTGATGGGTTGATTATAATTGTGACATAAATACACTAAGTGTTTCTAATAAGTTCATCATATTTTAAATAATCCTCATGAAAAAATGAGAGGAATGAAAATTTCAAGAGGCATAAGTCACAAACTTACCAAATTACTATCCAGTGCTTCTGAAATGGGTTAGAATGATAGTTGATCAATCCTACCATCATGACAATTGAAAAAGACAGGATAAGTTTTGTCTATTATACTTCCAACTATTCAAACAAAATAAAAGGTCTAAGGTCAAAGCCAATTACAAAATGGTACAAAAGAGCACTTTTACATGATGTTCAAACAGAGGAAAAGTGTTGAAGGAAAGCTATACAGTGATCAAGTGATGATCATTCATTCTGTTTCCTTTTATATCCTGCAGGAGACCCTATGACGATGCCACAACATGAACCCCTTCAAGTTAATTTATACAATCTTCAACTTAAACATACTAGTTAGCACACCTGTTGGTCATTAGGATAAAATTTTGAAAGTTGTACAATTGTGTGATCTATAAATTTTCTACTTCTCACCATTCTTTTAATCTACTGACTATTACCAAGTTCATTCTCTCCAAAGTGGGAGAATCATATCTCTGTAAATGAAAAATATTGGGAATTCATTAGGCCAAATGTAGAAGGGAAGAGTCCAAAAGAAAAATGGTCCCACAAATTAGCAAATTATTATTCTCCTCAATCAGCAATATTCCAAAAATGAGAGACATGTTATGGACTGTATTGTATCCTTACAGAATTCATACGTTTAAGCTCTAACCCCAAATGAGATGGTATTTTGAGATAGAGCCTTTGGGACATAATTAGGTTTAGATGTAATCATGAATTTGGGGCTCTCATGATGAGATTAGAGCCCTTAGAAGAAGAGGAAGATATATTGTGCTCTCATTGCCACCAAAGGTAAGAGTGAGAAGGTGGCTATTTGGAAAACAGAGAGTGCTTACTGGAACCAGACCACAGTGGCATCCTGATGTCATACTTTCGGTCTCTAGAACTATGAGAAAATAAATACTGTTCTTTAAGCCACCCAGTCTACAGTACCTTGTTATGGCAACCTGAGCAACCTAGTACAGGATCCAAACTTTATTTGGACTTTTCTTACTTCTAATCATTGTGAAAGAAAATAATGAGTGTATTAAGAAAAAAATATGAACTTAGGTTTGAAATTGAGTCTAAAAATAGGCTTCTTGGAGCATAAGAGATGGCACAGTGTGTCACAGTGATGACTAGCCCCAGTAGATCATGTTAGTAGAGCATAAGTATTGTCACCTATGCCAGAACTTTGATTAATTTTGGCCTTGGTGACTGTAGCTACAATTTTGGAAATATTTTTTCTCAAGGTCCCTCAGAACACAGGTGTGTCAATCTCAGGCAGGACACTTTCCATTTACAAGCACAGAAAACTTCATACAGTCATTATGCTAATTTGTTAGGGATTTTCTAGTGGTTGTTATGCCTAACAATTACATTGGAAAATAAAAGTAATATGAAAAATATACAAGGTCACATAACAAAAGAAAAGAACCACAGAAATTACAAGAACATAAAGAATACCATAAAAGAATATCATAAAAGAAGTGAAAACTCAGAATATATCTTTTATATCAATAATAATTCATAGGATATATTGATCCATACAAATCAGTTAGGTGGAGATATCAGTTTCTGATTTAATATGTACGGAGCTTGGCAGTCATAACTCCTTCCTCATAACAAGAAAAATGATGAACAGAATGAAAATCAAACATTGTTAGATCCATCAGAGAATTGAGGTCACAGGGCAAACTGCTGCCCCAAAACTGGAGTGATAGGAGGTCAAGAGCAGAGAAGCCTCAGCAGCTGGAGCCAGTACCAGAAAGAACACTGAAATTGGAATTAATGAATTTCCGGAAGCTCACATGAACTAATGAGATATAAAATCTCTCATGGGGACTGGCCTTAGGGAAGATTCCACACATTTATGAAATTTAACTCCCAATGTGTTCCTACTGTGAGGACTAGAGGAAAAATTCCCTTGAGCTTATGGCAGGGGAAAGGTGAAAAGTAATCATTTGAAATATACCCAGAGCTCTCTGTTCTCCTAAAAATGCCTGTCTTCAATACAAGCTACTGAGGAAAGCCTGAAGTACTTGCACTTTGCCATAGCTTAACCAACCTAGGGGAAGGGAAATACCTAATTCCAGCCCCCTGTAACCTTCATGCCACACTTAAGGGGTGGGGAGAAGTTGGACAGCACTTGTGAAGCTCAGAGTCCAGGAACACAGGACTACAGAATGCATCTGCTCTGATCTACACTTACAACCAAATCACTTGGGCTGCTGTCTGGTAACGAGGAATTGCACCTGAAAGAATGGCAAACTCAGGTTCTATACAAGAATGAACCTCAGAGAACCTGAGGACAACAAGGGACACAAACAAAGACACTAGAGGAATTTATGCCCTCTGACATCATGGTTCCAGCAAGCAGCAAACATAGCCTAATCCATAGCCAGATAGACATATACTCACACTAAACTCCTATTTACTTCAGTTCATTTTTCATGATGCATCATGAATATTTATTATGGGTTTAATTGTGTCCACCTCACATTCATATGTTAAAGTCATAACACTCACTATCTCAGAATGTGACATGATTTTAAAATATTATAGTATTATTTCATACGTAGTTAAGTTGAGAGTAGGGCCTCGCCCTACTCCAGTGTGAGTAGAGACAAGATTCCCTCTTTAAGCAAACTCCAGTCAGGCTCTTCTGGTCCCTGTTCTCCACTAGGCTTCAAGTTTGGCTCCTAAAGACTTGAAAAAACAGTCATATTGTTTCTTACAGCTCAATGCCACATTCTTAGGATGATCCCTGCCCCCCTGTAAAGTTCCTGCCTCAGAGAACTCAATACCACCAAAGGGATTCACTGTTTATTCCAGCTAACACATGGAGAAAGGGGCCTGTCCCCCAGCCTCTGTCGGAGGGTAGGATCTTAACTTCTATAAGTGCCTGTTGAAAAACCCAGAAGAGTTTCACATATATCAATTCCTCCTTCATGCTTTTGTCATTTTTCACTCTACAAAGCCCACATTCTCCTTTTAAATGCTGACTCATGGATACACAAATCAAGAGTGAGTTTTGTTCATTCTTGACTGCTATACTCTTTACCCTTTTCAGTAGTATATTACTGATTAAAATCTATCTTTATCACTTTAGTGCACACCTTTGTTCATCTTTCAATGTTTTCTTGTTCTTTGACTCACATATGAATTGGAACTGCCATCAGGCCCTCAGTTGCAACAACTGGAACTTTCAGCACACAGAGGCCTTTGTCTCATTTCTTGTTTGCTTGATCATTTGAATGTCTGGTGTTGAGTCCAGCTCCTGATCCAATACTCCAGACAAAATCTTTTGAAGCATGGTGAGGATGTATTTTGGCTCTTATAATTCTGAGTGTACTCTCTGAAGCTGGATTAGTGCCTCAAGATTCTTGTAAGGCACCTGCTGGGCTGTAAATCTTTCTTCCTGGCTCTTTCCTTTGAGTGGGGACTCACTCTGAATCCTGGGCTGGCTGGGTCCTTGTTTTGATTGGGGATTCACTGCCTGGGTTCTTGTTTTTAGTGAGGATTCACTCCCTGTCTCCTGGGCTGAAATTTTTTCCTGACTCCTTGTGAAGTCTCTTTGTTCTCCATATTTAATCCTGGTCCTCCCATGGGAACTTCTTAGGACTGAGACATCCTTCTAAACTCCTACTGACTATATGCCACTATAGCACTAACTCTTCTTCTTTTCTTGGTGGTATGACTTTACTTAGATGATCTGGAACTTCAGTGGCTCTTTTGGGATGGTTATCTCTCCAAACTAGCTCTTCTAAGACCTCAGTCTTCCCATTACCTGCACTCTCTTCCAATTACCTCCACATCGCCTTCCTTCTTTTACCACATTCAATCATTGTTTCAGCTCCATGGCACATTTTGATATGCTCCTCTTCAAGCTCTTACTCCTCCCTGCCGCTATTTACCATTAAAAGTCCTTTACCTTCCCACTCCAGCTCCTCAAATTCCTATAGTGACTGGAACTTTAATCCCCCAGCCTCATTGAACGCACTCAGTGGACTCAGGAACCCACAATCCACCATCTGAGAGTGAAAAAATAGCTAACAGGAAACAACATTTGGTCCACAGTCTTCATAATATTGTATATCAGGGCAAACAAAATATATTTATGGTCTCTTTCACAAATATTGGTGAAAAGCTTTAGCCCATATGTTGAACAGGTTGTTGGTGTCACAATCCAATGTACACATCAGGATAGATGCGGAGAGGGCTGATGGCCACTCTTAGTTTATTATAACCAGTGTTTCAATACATACATAGCTTACATCTTTTAAATATACACAGGTGTTCTGGATGAAGTAATTAGCGAATGCCAAGAATTCTCAATGATTTCTCAAGGAGCCCTCCCTCAGCCTCTGTTTTGATATTATCATGTTATTGCTGTGCTCCTATATTTTTATCTTGGAGTAGGCAAGGTCTCCTAGGCAACGATCCTTCCTGCTCCGGATATTGATATCTTGTCTTCATCTGTGCCCCCAGGCGACTGTGCCTGTCTTTGGTTGCCCCTCCATGGAGGTCTTACCCGTCATTGGCTGACCAGCCTTCTCATTTCTTGGTCACAGTTTGTTGGCAAGCTTTTTCCAGTGATTATTAACCCTTCCTGTGTCAGGGGCAGCTACACAGGTAACCTTTAACTTACCCCATCTACCAGAAACCCAATTTGGATATATATGTAAAATTGATCAAAATTTAAAAATGAGGACGAATTTTTCTATAAAATCATGAGTTTTATGTAATTGTCTTTATGCTTATCACTTGTCTAAACTTTTGAAATAAAAATCATAAGGGTTTTTGTCTGACTATAAGTTTTGGTGACTGACTATACTGCATATATTTATGTGTGTTTGTGTAAATATACGTGTGTGTTTATGTGGGCATGTGTTTCTCTACCTCAAGATGGTAACACTAAATTGATTTATACATTTTTGTTGTTGTATTTATTCTATTTGGTTTTCCTATTCAAATATACTAATAATATATCTTCTAGATGTTTAAGATTATACAAATAATAAACTCGATTTTAATAAAATTGACGTTGTTCTGATCAGCTTTATTTCAGCAATAATTGTGTTTTATAATACATTATCCAAAAAAGCTTCCAAACACTTTTTGCTAATTTGAAACCTTAGAATTATACTATGTTAAGGTTTGAGATGATGAGATAATGTAGTCACAAAATTTGCTAATCTCCTACAGAATATATATAATTTGTATATATATAACAAAAATTCACAATTACATACTTTTATTTTTCTCTGAAAATAAACTTCTTAATGGTTAAAATTTGCATTCAATATATGAAAATGAAGCTACTAGAAATGATAAGAGGAAAGAAAAATAACTTTGTGTACAAAGTATGGGAGAAAATTAAGATGTATTTTTGACACATTTTTCCAGCTTTATTGAGATAAAATTGAACCAAAATATTGTGTAAAATTACGATGTAAAACATGTTGATTTGACACATTTAGAAACTGTAAAATAATCACCACCATAGTATTAGTTATCATCTCCATCTAGTCACATAGTTACCATTTCTTTTTGAAATGAAACATTTAAGACCTACTCTTATGTGACACAGTATTATTAGCTATAATCATCTTGATGCCTATCAGATACCCAAACTTGTTAATCTTACCACTGGGTGTTTGTACCCATTGGCTAATATGTCCCCATTTCTCCCACTCTCTAAACTCTGCTAACCACCACTGTACTTTCTTTATCTCTGAGTTTGTCTCTTTTAGATTCTTCTTATAAGTGATATCATAAAGTATTTGTCTTTATGTATTACATAAGGTGTTACATAAAGTATCATGTCTTATTTATCAATTCACCTATTGACAAGTACTTACTTTTTTGGGTTGTTTTCCCCCCATATCATGAACATGGGAATGTAGACATCTCTACAAGATTATGATTTCCATTTATTTGGATATATACCCAGAAGAGGAATTGCTGAATCATACGATATTTTTATTTTTAATTTTTTGAGGAGCCTCCATATTGTTTTCCATAGTGGCTACCATTTACATTCCCACAGACAGTGTACAAGCGTTCTCTTTTCTCCACACCCTCACCAACACTTATCTCCTTTGTATTTGTTGATAGCCATTCTAACTGGAGTGAGATGATATCTCATTGTGGTTTTGATTTGCATTGCCTTGATAATTAGTAACATTTACTACCTTTTCATATTTCTGTTGTCCATTTATATGTCTTTTTGGAAAACTGTCTATTCAATTCTTCGATCTACTTTGTAATCCACATCGTTAGTTATTTTTGTTATTGAATTGCATGTTTTTATATATTTGAATATTAACCCCTTATCAGATACATGATTTGCAAATATTTTCTCCCATTTTGTTGGTTGCCTTTTCATTTTCTTGATTTTCTTTTTTTTTGCAGTGCAGAAACTTTTTGGCTGGATGTAATGCCATTTATTTATTTTTTATTTTGTTGCCTGTGCTTTTGCTATCATATCTAGGAACTTGCTGCCAAGAACAATGTGAAGGAGCTTTGAACCTATGTTGTTTTGCAAAATATTTTATGGTTTCAGGTCTTTAGGTCTTTAATCCATTTGAGTTTATTTTTATGAGTAGTGTAAGATAAGGCTCCGTTTCATTCTTCTACCTGTGGTTACCAAGTTTTCCTAGCACCATTTATTGAAGAGACAATCCTTTCCCCATTGTGTATTCTTGCCCCCTTGTCAGATATTAACTGACTGTATATGTCAGATGTTATTCCTGAGCTTTCATTTCTGGTCCATTGGTCTATGCAGTTATTTTTATGGAGGTACCATACTAATTTGGTCACTATAGCTTTGAAGTATAGTTTGAAATGTTCTTACTCAGGATTGCTGTGGTTCTTTAGTGTCTGTTGCAGTTATATATAAATTTTTTAAGACTATTAACAATATTAACTCCTTCAATCTATGAACACTAGATTAGTTCCCATTGTTTTCTCATCTTCAGTTTATTTCATCAAATTCTTGTAATTTTCAGTTTAAATATCTTTCTGTAGATTTGCTTTTAAGGATTTTATTGCTTTTGATGCTATTGTGAATGGGTTTAGTTTCTTTGTTTTTCAAATGTTTTATTGTTAGTTATAGAAATGCCACTGCCCCTGTTCTAGTCCGGACTTCCTGTACAATATTGAATAAGAGTATTGAGAGTGATCATCCTTGTCTTGCACCTGTTCTTAGTAGGAAAGGCATTTAAATTTTCCTAGTTGAGTACAATGTTAGCTATGGGTTTGTCATATGTGGCATTGCACGTGTTGAAGTGTGTCTTTCTATACCCAATCAATCAGGGGTTTTTTGTCATGAAAGGATATTATATTTTGTCGAATGCTTTTTCTTAACCTATTGAGATGACCATGTGATTCTTATCTTTAATTTTATTAATATGTGTAATACATTTATTGATTTGTGTATGTTGAACCATACTTTTATCCAAGACATAACTCCAACTTGGTTATAATGTATAATCCTTTTCATGACTTCTTGACTTCAGTTTGCTAAGGTTTTGTTAAGAATTTTGCATCTATGTTCATCAGGGATATTGGTGAATAGTTTTGTCTTCTTGTAGTATCCTTATTTATCTTTGGTATCATGGTCATATTGTCTCAGGTGAATTTGGAAGTGTTCCTTCCTCTTCAACTTTTTGGAGGAGTTTGAAAAGGATTGGCATTAGTGGTTCTCTAAATGTTTGGTAGATTCACCAGAGAAGCCCTATGGTCCTGTGGCTTTCTATTTTGAGAGGATTTTGATTAGTGATTCAATATCTACTCCTCATGGGTCAGTTTAGACTTTCTATTTCTTCTTGGCTTACTCTTTGTAATTTGTATAATTCCAGGAAATTATTCATTTTTTCTAGATTATCTAACTTATTGGTGTATAATTGTTCATAGTAATCTCTTATGATCCTATGTATTTCCACAGTGTCAGTTATCATTTCTCCTCTTTCATTTCTGATTTTAATTAAGTCTTCTCTCTTTTTTTTTCTTAGTCTCACTAAAGACTTTTCAATTTCGGTTATCTTTTAAAGAGCAACTGCCAGTTTTATCGATTTTTCCTTTTTTTGCTCTCTATTTCATTTCTTTCCAATTTGATCTTTATTATTTCACTGTATCTTCTAACTTTGGCTTACATTTTTCTAGTTCCTTGAAGGATAAAGTTAGGTTGTTTATTTCTGATCTATCTAGTTTCATAAGATATGAATTTATTGCTATAAACTCCCTCTGTCATCTGCTTTTGCAGCATTCCATAGGTTTTAGTATGTAGTGTTTCCATTTTCACTTTTTTCAATATATTCTTTTCCTTTATTTTTCTTTTTGAGGAAGATTAGCACTGAGCTAAGTACTGCCAATCTTCCTCTTTTTGCTGAGGAAGACTGGCCCTGAGCTAACACCGATGCCCATCTTGCTCTACATTATATGTGGGACAACTGCCACAGAATGGCTTCTGCCAAGCAGTGCCATGTCCACACCCGGGATCTGAACTGGTGAACCTGGGCCACTGAGAAGCAGAACGTGTGATCTTAACCACTGCACCACCGGGCCAGCTCCTGATTTCCTTTTTGATGACTTCTTTGACCCATTGGTTGACCAGGAGTGTGGGTTTTTTTCCCATAAATTTATACATTTTCCAGTTTTCTTCATGGTATTGGTTTCTAGTTTGATACTACTGTGTTCAGAAAAGGTAGATGGTGTGATTTCACTCTTCTTAAATTTTCTAAGACTTGTTTTGCATCACATTGCATATTCTATCCCTGAGAATATTTCATGTGCACTCAAGAAGAATGTGTATTCTACTGCTGTTGGAGGACATGTTTTATAGATGTTTGTTAGGTTCATTTGGTCTAATGTGTCATTTAAATCCATCATCTCTTTGTTGATTTTCTGCCCAAAAGATTTCCCACTGTTGAAAGTGTGGTATTGAAGTCCCCTACTCTTACTGTGCTGCTGTCTATTTTAACATATTTGTTAGTATTTGCTTAACAATTTTGGTGCTACAATTTAAGTATGGATATATTTCAAATTGTTGTATTTTGCTTGATGGATTGTTCCTTTTATCATTATGTAGTGATCTTCCTTTTTTCTATTTTTTGCTATAGACTATTTTGTCTGATATAAGTGTAGTTACCCCCACATTCTTTTGGTTTCAAGTTGCATAGAATATTCTTTTCCATCCCTTCTCTTTGAGCTGTGTGAATCCTTAAAGCTGAAATGGATCTCTTGTAATCAGCATTATAACTGAGTTATTTTTTTAATCCCTCAAGAATCTCTGTGAGTTTTGATTGATGAATTCAATCCTTACCATTTAGGGTAATTATTGGCATCTAAGGATTTACTAATGTTATCTTATTAATCACTTTCTAATCTTTTTGTACTTACATTCATTCTCTCTCCCTCTTTTCTGCCTATCTTTGTAAATTGATCATTTTTCACATTTTGTTTCCACTTTTTTTGCCACTTTCTTTTCTTTCTATTATAAGTGTTTTCTTTGTGCTTCTTGGGGCTTACATAAAACATAAACATATCTATAAAACATCTTGTAGATAAAATAATCCATTTTAGACTGATAGAAACTTATCAATAGCCTAAAAAACCTCAAATCTTTTACACCTCCCTTTTATATATTTGATGTAACAATTTACCACTTTTTTGTTGTGTATTCATTAACAGTTTAGAGTAGCTATAGTTATTTTTACTCTCTTTTCCTTAAACATTTATACTGTAGTGGTGTGGTTAACACATCATCTTAATATGCAGTACAATTTTCTAAATCTGAGTATATTTTTCATCTTTACCAGTGAGTTGTATACTTTGTATCTTTTCATATCACTGCTTAATGTTTTTTGATTTCTGAAGAACTCCTTTCAACATTTATTGCCAGGCAGATCTAGAGGTGTGAATTCCCTCAGTTTTGCTTGTCTGGGAAAGCCTTTATTTGTCCTTTGTATGTGGAGAATAACTTTGTTGGATATAACATTCTTAGCTGTCAGTTAACTTTCAACGTTTTTAATATGTCATTCCACTCTCTACTGGCCTATTGATTTTCTACAGAGAAACCTACTGATAGCTTAACATGAGTTCCTTAGTGGGTTACATTCTTTTTCATTTTCTCTGGCTGCCTTTAATATTCTTAATTTTCTAATCATTTTTGAACAGTTTCCTTACAATATATCTTTGAGATCTTTTTACACTGAGATAATAGAGCGTTCTATTAGCTTTGTAGACCTGTATGTCCAAGGCTCTCCCCAGGTCAGGCTGTTTTAAGCTATTATTCCTTTAAATAACCTCTCTAGCAACTTTTCTTCTCTTTCTGAAATCTTAATTATTCTGATAATTATCTTTTAGGTGGCTCTCATAGTTCATGTAGACTTTCTCTATTTTCGTTCCGTTTTTGCCTTCTATTGTGTTATTTAAAAATTCCTATCCTTCATATCACTTCTGAAAAGATGCTCATCATCATTTGTCACTAAGAAATTGAAAATTTAATTGGGAATGAGAAATTATGATACAACTACTACAATGCTAAAATCCAAGAAACTGACAACACAAAATACTGATAATAATGTGGAGCAATAAGAACTTTCATTTGTTGCTGGTGGGAATGAAAAATGGTACAGTCATTTTAGAAGACAATTTGGTGATTTCTTACAAAACTAAGCATACTCTTACCATACATTCCAGCTATCACACTAATTAGTATTTACCCAAAGGAGTTGAAATCTGTGTCCAAGTGAACAAACTATAGATGGATGTTTATAGCAGATTTATTTGTAATTTCCAAAGCTTAGATCAAATAAAATGTCCTTCAATAGGGTAATAGATAAGCAAGATGTGCTACAACCAGACAACAGACTATTATTCAGTGTAAAACAATGCCTATCAAGTCATGAAAAGACATAGAGGAAACTGAAATATATATTCTCAAGTGAAAGAATCCAATTAGAAAAAACTATATACTCTATGTTTCATACTAGATGTCATCTTGGAAAAATAAAAACTGTGGAGACAGAAAAATGATCATTGGTTTCCAGGGGCTTATAAGATGTGAAGGGATGAATAGTCAGTGCACAGAGAATTTTTAGGGCATTGAAACTCTTCTGTATCATACTTTAATGGTGGTTACAGGACGCTAGGCATTTCTCAAAATCCATAGAATTCTACAATGCAAAAAGTGAACCCTAATGTAAACTGTGAACTTTAATTAACAAACTCATCACACCAATGCAAAATATGTATAAAAGAGGAATTGTGGATAGTAGAAGTAGGGGTATAAGGGCAGTTTTAAACTTTCTGCTGAATGTTTCTTTAAAACTTAAATGAACTAAAAAATTCTACTGATTTAAAAGAAGAATGAAATAGCTTAGAACAAAACCCTGCTCTATTCTGTATAGAAGAAATATATAAAAACAAAAATGACTCAAAAAGTAGAAAATAGCAAGGGAAAAGAACATCATCAGAGTATGCTATAGAAACTGGTGGATACACTGTATATCATCTGAGTTGTTCTTATCTGTATCTCTATATGCTTGTTCACATATTATGATCTATCTATCCATTTATCTATTAGTGTCAGGCTCTACACTCTGAAATCAGAAAAACTTGCATAACTCTTTTATTGACAAAAATTTGATTGTTGCTGATACCAAAACAAACTGTCCTGGGGTAAATCATGTCTGGTTTACCTGCTCTAAACTAAAATGAAATACAACATGCCAAAGTGTATGGCATGTAGCAAGAGTAGTATGAAGACTGAAGTTTATAGTGATAAATTCCTACATTAAAAAAGAAGAAAGATATCAATTAAACTAACTTTATAATTCAAGGTACTATAAAAAGCAGGACAAACTAAACACAAATTTAGCAGAAAGATGTAAATAATGCTTAGAGCAGAAATAAAAAATACAAAGAATATAAAAACAATAAAAATATCAATAAGACTAAGAGTTCATTATTGAAAATATAAGCAGTATTGATACTTTACTAGACTAACCAAGAAAAAATCAGAGAGGACAAATGAATAAAATCAAAAAATGAAAGATGTGGCATTACAATGAATGATACAGAAGATTTAAAAAATAACGTGAGACTGTTCTGAACAGTTATAAGCCAACAAATGGATAACATAAGAAATGATTCAATTCCTAGAACAAAACAACTTACTAAGATTGAATTAAGAATAAAAAACCTAATTTAAACAGAAATGAAAAAGGAGAATGAATAAACAATAAGAAACCTTCTCATAGAAAGAAAAAAAAACACAATCATATGATTTCCAGGTGAATTCCACCAAATATTCAAATAAAAGCTAATGATAACCCTATTTAAACTCTTCCAAATACAAGGAGGTGCACTCCAATCCTCATTTTATGAGGCCAGTGTCGCCCTGATTCCAAAACCAAAGACAACATAGCCAATAATCCTTATGAACATATATGTAAAAATCCTCGGTAAAATATTAGTAACCAAATTCAACAGCACATTATAAGGACCTTACTCTATGGGCAACTGTCATTTATTGTCGGGATGCAAGGGTGATTCAGCATAGTAAAATAAATCAATGTTATACACCACATTAACAGAATGAAAAACAACCACAGGATCATCTCAATAGATGCAGAAAAAAGATATTTGGCAAAATTCATCATAGTTTTATAATAAAAACTCTCACTAAGGGGCTGGCCTCATGACCATGTGATTAAGTTCACGTGCTCTGCTTCAGGGGCTTAAAGTTTCACTAGTTTGTATCCTGGGCCTAGACACGACATAGCTCATCATGCCATGCTGAGGCAGCGTCCAACGTAGTACAACCAGAAGGAACACAATTACAATATACAACTAGGTACTGGGGGGCTTCAGGGAGAAAAAGAAGGAAAAGTAAAAGATTGACAACATATGTTAGCTCAGGTGCCAATCTTAAAAAAAAACCTCTCACTAAATAGTTATATTAGAACTCATCTCAACACAATAATGGCTGTGTATGAAAAACCCGCATATAACATTAGTCAATGGAAAACAACTGAACCCTTTTCCTCTCAGACCTGGAAAGAAACAAGAATGCTCTCACTTGTCATTGCTAATCAATATAATCATGGAAGTACTAGCCAGAGTAATCAGGAAAGAAAACAATAAAAACATATAAATCTAAAAAGAAGAGTGAAATAATCTATTTGGAGATAAGATTATCATACATGCAGAAAACCCTAAACTCCTCACAAAAAAATCATTTCAAAAATTGTTGGAAATAATAAACGGTTTCAATAAAGTTGCAGTATCAAAATCAACATAGAAAAATCAGTCATGTTTCTATACACTAACAATAAACTTTCTGAAAGTGAATTTAAGAAAGCAATTCTATCTACAGTAGCAACAACAAGAAAAAACCCTTTTAAATCTTAGGAATTAAATTAACCAAAGAAGTAAAAGACTTGTAAACTGAAATTGTAAAACATTGTTGGACAAATTCAAAGGGACAAAAATAAATAGAGAAACATTCCATGTTCATGAATTGGAAGAAGTACTATTGCTTAAATGTTCATACTACCCAAAGCAAACTACAAATTAAATGCAATTTCTATAAAAATCATACTGCCGTGTGTTACAGAAATAAAAAGAAATCCTAAAATTCATAGGGAATCACAAAAGACCAAGAATAGACAAATCAGTCTTGGGCAAGGAGAACCAAACTTCAGATATCATCTATTCTCACTTGAAATTATATTGCTAATCCCTAGTGATTAAAACAATAAAGTAATGGCATAAAATAGACACAAGATCACTGATACAGAATAGAGAGCCCAGAAATAAACCCATGTCATTATGGTCAACTGTTCTTTGACAAGTAACTTACAATGGGAAAAGACTTGTGTACTCAAAGATTGGTGTTGGGAAAACTAGATATCCACATGAAAAATAATGAAATTTAACACTTTTTTTCAAATCATATAGAAAAATCAACTAAAAAGTTAACTAAAATCTTAAATGTATGACTTGAAACCCCAAAACTTTTAGAAGAAAATTTAGGGAAAAAACTTCCTGAAATTTGTCTTAGTAATAAGCTTTTGGAATCCAAAATCACAGGGTAAACAAGAAAAAAGTGAGATTTCATCAAACTTAAATGCTTCTGCACAGCAAAGGAAACAATCATCAACATGACATAAAATCTTTCAAATGGAAAAAAATGCAAAGCATATAACTGATAAGGGTTTAATATCCAAAAATATAAGCAACTCAATGCCAAATACACAAATTGCCTCATTAAAAATTGGGGAAAGGAACTAAATATCCTCAAAATAAATAATGTAGATATCCTACAGGTATATGAAAAGGTACTTTACATCTTTAACCATCAGGGAATTGCAAATCTAAACCACAATGTGACATAACTTATTTCTGTTAAGGACAGCTATTATCAAAATGACAAAAGATAGTAAGCACTACAAGGATGTGGACAAAAGAGAACCCCTGGAAACTGTTAGTGAGAATGAAAATTAGTGCAGCTATTACGCTAAATTTTATGGAAATTCTTTAAAAATTGAAAAGGGAACTATGATTTTATTTAGCAATCCCTCTTCTTGGTTTATATCTCAAAGAACTTAAATCAGGATTGTGAAGAGATATCTAAACTTCCATGTTAATTGCAGCATTATTCATAATATCCAAGTTATGGGAACAACCTCAGTGTCCTTTGATAGATGAAACGATAAAAAAATATTCTATATAGTATGTATCTATCACATGTATATTGAAGTCTTATGTCATATATATGTCTATAATGTATATTAAAGGAAAATAACAAATATTGTGAAAATTATATGCTCACAGATTTGACAACTTGGGTGAAATGGACAAATTCCCTGAAAGAATCAATCTACCAAAACTCACATAAGGATAAATGGATAGTATGAATAGAACTATATGTATTAAAGAAACAGAATCAACAATTACTGAGTTCCGGAAAAGATACATCAGGTCTAGAAAGTGTCACTGGTGAATTCTACCAAAGATTTAAGGATGGAAATTCCTGATTGCTGGTGAGAGAAACATAGATGTTCCTGGTGTACATCATATCTGGTCTACTTGCTTTAACTGTACCAAGATAGTCAATGTAATCCAGTTCACATATCAGAAATATCAACAATATTGCCAAGGACATTGACAGCTGCAAATCTTGATGATGGCCACCCTTTACATCTGTACCACCATCCTAAATCTCCTGGTCAACTTCATTTCTAAAGAGAAGACTACATCCTTTGTCTCATGTGGAACTCAGAACTTCCTTTTCTTGATCATGTTGGCTGAGTTCTCCCCTCCAGGACCTCATGGCCTATGCCTGCTCCAAGGCTGTCTGCAGCCATCTTAGGTACCCAGTCCTAACGAACTGCAGAGTGATTCCTGCAGGATGCTGGTACCTGCTGGTGCCTGGTGTGATGGATTCCTTGATGACTTTCTACTGACACCCATTAATATGAATGGCCCCTACAGTGACTTCCTACGTATCAACCATGCATTATTTGAGGTCCCTGAGGTTCTCACTGGGCTGTGCTTATCCATCCCTGTGTGAAGCCCTGTTAAGTATCTGCTGTGTACTCATATCGCTCATCTCCATTTCTATCATCTCAACCTACTGCTCCCTCATCATGCTAACCATTTACCCTGCCAAAGGAAAACTCCATTACTCCTAGTTTATCTCATTTAATGGAAGTGACTATTTCCATGAGACTAACTTCAAATTTTATGTGCTTCTCAGTCATTTCACACACTCAAACAGGATAAGGTAGTGTCGTGTTTCTACACCATTGTCACACATATGCTCAATCCTCATCTACAGCCTCAGAAGCAAGGATGTCATTGGTGCATTTAAAATTTTTTGTATGACGTTCATCTGCCCAGAAAGTAACAACATGAGAACAGGTCTCCCTAAGAACTTTCTCTCTGTGTCCTGTTTCTCCAAAACTGATAAGCTACCAAAGGGATTTATCTTGGGGCTGGCCCCGTGGCCGAGTGGTTAAGTTCGCGCACTCCGCTGCAGGCGGCCCAGTGTTTCGTTGCTTCCAATCCTGGGTACGGACATGGCACTGCTCATCAAGCCACACTGAGGCAGCATCCCACATGCCACAACTAGAAGAATTCACAACGAAGAATATACAACTATGTACCAGGGGGCTTTGGGGAGAAAAAGGAAAAAAATAAAATCTTTAAAAAAAAAGGGATTTATCTTGGCAATTAAGAGTACACATCATGTCTGGATTCTTGCTCATGGGGGGAAAATATGTTTCACTAGTTATGCAGATAATTTTAGCTGTCAAATACAATTTTATATTAAGTACATTAAAAAATTTATCTGGCCTTGGTTCTTGCCTCTGGTTGAAAAAAATAATAGACATTTCAGTTCACAGCAACCTTTTATTCTAAACCAGGTTCCCTTAACAATTAACTTATGGTTAAACAAAACAAATATACCAAAAATCCCATAAAGCTATCAAAATTTTGGATTTGAAAATTCTGTGAATATTTTTGTATCATTAAAGTAAAACAGTACCAATTCATAAGTGACAAGAAAGGTAAATCACATAATTTTAATCATTTTTTAATTATTAAATTTTCCCTAGTGGACTAAAACTCTATGCTCATCTTCATATCCCCTGGGCTGAAAATAGCAACTCTCAAATATTAGGCCATGGTAAATATTGCATGAGTAGAACTGAACTAACTATGAATGTATGACTGTCCAAGCATTACACACAATCAAAATGAATGACTCTAGTATTTTAGTTTATTTTTTAATTTTAATTTAAATTTTTTGAGGAAGATTAGCCCTGAGCTAAAATCTGCTGCTAATCCTCCTCTTTTTGCTGAGGAAGACTGGACCTGAGCCAACATCCATGCCCATATTCCCCTACTTTATATGTGGGATGCCTGCCACAGCATGGCTGAAGGAGTGCTGCTATGTCCATGCCCAGGTTCCAAATCAGTGATCCCCAGGATGCTGAAGCGGAACATGTGTACTTAACCACTGTGCCACTCGGCCAGCCCCAATAGACTCTAATATTTAATAACAAACAACACTGTCGTGGCAATGTCCATGTGAATATAATAGCAGCATACTAAGGATGGATAAAATCTGCCCATCAACTTTACATTCCCCAGGTCTGAGTGGCTCAACAACAATAATTCGAGGAGTTTTGAGTTGGGTTCTAAGTGATGTGGGAAGCACTGGGTGAACTTATTTTTATATGTACATTTTTAAAAGATCAGTATGTCTTATTGTGGATAATGGAGCTGGGGTGAAGGTATATGTAAGAAGACAAGTCAGGAGTCTTCAAAGCTTAGAAACAAAGACGGTCCGAGTAGGGTGGAGACCCAAAATGGTTAAGTTCATAAATTTGGTGTATATTGGGAGGTCATGTTGAATGAAGGCTAACTCAATTGTTTGGGCCCAAGTTATGAAAAATGGGATTTCTATTTGCTAAAATTTTGAAAACTTCTAGAATGGTAGGTTTGAGTAGGAGAAATCAAGAAATTTATTGTTGTTGAGACAATTTTGAAATGTCTATTAGATATTTAAGACATACAACAAGTCAATTGGGGTTCAGAATAGAGTTCTGGCCTGAAGGTATTAATTTGGTAGTCTTCATAAAAAAATTGTTTTTAAAGATATAGGATTAATTGAGGTTACTTAGGTAAGACAGAAGGTTTGATGCAATTGTGACATTTGGGGCCAATTGAGAAGCAAATGAGACAAGAGGTAGGGTCTGATGATAAAAGTAGTATCTCAGGTACATTTAGAAAAGATTATTTAAACAAGGATTGCATAATCAACTGTGACAAGTGCACATTATATTGAGAAGTAAGACTTGAGTATGTATTTAGCAAGATAGATATTGTTTTAGTGGATTTTGGCTGGAGAGTATTCAGGTTAAGATCATGGCAAAGGAAGTAGACAAGAGAAGTAAAGTATAATTAAAGTTACAGATTGAGAGTGAGTGTGTGTGTGTGTGTGTGAAGAAGAACATAGAAATGGAGTAGTATCTAGAAATGCCATGACAGGTCAGTGTATACTGTTGTTGCTGTATTGTGAGATATTACATGTGTTTATATGTTGAATGAAATGATTCAGCACAAAAAGAAAAACAATCACGGAGGAGAAATGGAAAAAGCATCCAGAGGGATGACATTTGAGAGTGTTACAGAACATAGAAGGCAGTGTGAAGTAGAAATATTGATCTATTGTAAGGGCAGATCTAACCCATTTTCTGCAGCAGGAAGTAAGGCAGAGCATTTATGATACAAGCAAGTGTTCTTCTGATGACTATTTTATCAATGACTGTAGGTGTGCAAGGTCGCTTGTCCTGAAGAGAGACCAAAGATGTGTATATAACCACCAGGTGGAAAAATCAGGTCCCAAATGTCCTGGGATAAAGATATAGGATAAAGACAATCTTTGCTGTAACATAAACAACATCATGGGAATATCGTTCCATAGTGGAGGAACAATAGAGTAGATGATGCAGTAATCATCATGATAAGTGTTTCGTGGACAATTGTGTCATTATAAGAGGAATGAATAAAGGCAGGCTGAAAACAAAGAAGTGAAAGTGGTCGAATGTTTAGAAGAATGGTATCTAGTAAAAACAGATTTTACCAAAGAATAAATTAAGCTTCTGAACCCATCCACAGTTTCCAATTGGATAAAATAACTCGTACTCAAGACAACAATGTATTGTCACAAATGGACTCACTGACAACAACATATCAGTTTAGTGCCACTATAGAGAGAAACACATCTTTATTGGTTTCTAACAAATCAGTTATATATTGCAAACAATTTCACAGAGATGGGGCCATATTACTCAAGTGTGTTCAGATATGAAAATTAATTGAGCTGTTCACCATGTATATACTTTTCTGTATATTTATGATTTTTGCACTTTACCACAAGAACAGTTTTATAGAATTGTCCACCTACAAGTTTATTTTGTTTTAATTTAAATATTAGTCTAAATATCATAATAGTTTTTTAATTTGCATAGAGCCATTCTAAAATAAATAATATTTTACCTGTCTGCTTTTAGTTATTTGTTCTTCTTACAGATGGATAAAATTATATGTCTTTTAGGCTGCATATCTGTGAGTTTTTCTTTGGGTTAAAGTTATGAAAGGGCTTAGTGAAAAATGCGTACATTTGTTATTGAACTAATTTATATTCTCCTAACAATATATAAGAATGTCAGTTTCTGCTCACACTAGCTAATACAGAGTTCCAACAACTGACCTGTAAAATATTGCTACCTAATATCATTTTTATTTGAGTTATACCAATTTTATCTGACTGGAAAGACTTTTTCTATTTTGGTTTAATAAAACTGCAAATCTCTAACAATGTGAGTAATTACTATTTTCCTTTCTACTTTTGTTTATATCTCTTATTCTCTTTAGATGTAAGATTTAAGGAGACCCTCTCTCCTTATCCAGTTAAATCTCATGGTCCATATTCATGATGATATTTTGCATGCAATCTCATCCACGTGCCCTTCTGTAACCTCAGTGTAATCTCCTTATAGCCCCATAACTATTTAATTCCAACCTACTCAGTCTGACCAAGCTCTGCTGAAGGTGACTGGATAAAAAAACAACAAAAGCAAAACAGAACTAGGGTGAATGCTACCAACTTAAATTTATAACCTCCAGTGGACTTTTAAACCTCCAAGAATAGTAGTACACATCTACAGTCCATTCATTGTCCTTTTTCTAGATGACTATTTTATACCATTTTAAGTTTTGCTGAATCCTTGAATACATCCTATTCCCACATCACTCTCATCTGATGACTTGTTTCCTATTTCAATGATGATATTAAAATATCCAAAAGAAAATTTCCAAGACTGCATTATTGCCTCCCATTCATCTTCAAATTTTCATATATCCTCTACGTTATCCCTTCTCAATGTGGGCACATTGTGCCTGCTGCAAGGAAAGGCCAACCTTTCCCAATATAAAGCAGATTCCCTCCCTTCTCACCTATACTGGCATACTCCTAAAGCTGTACTGCTTGCTTTCCTGTTCCACAATTTTTCTTTTCTTTCACTCGACAATTTCTCTCAGATTACAAAGCATATATTTTTTTCTGTCAAATTAAAGAAATTATTCTTTGATCTCATTTTATCTTATCCTTGAAAACCAACATATTAAGTACATATTACAGGGAAAAAATCTTAAAATATTGTACCACTCACTATCCCAAATCATTTTCCTTCTATTCTCTCTTATGCATAATTAATTTACTCATTTGCCCCACCACATCCACAAAAACCACTCATGATAAGGCTATCGTGGACAGTTATCCTGTTGTAATCAAACATCAGTTCTCAGTCTTTTTCATGCTACAGGCAACATTTGATAAATCCATAATTCCCTGCTCTTTGATGTGGTTTATCACTTGCCTTAAAGGACTCTTAATTTCTTGTTTTTCCTTTGCCCTTATATGTGGCTCTTTTTCTTTCTTTCAAATTTCTCTTCATCTCCCTGATTTCTTAACATTGGACTTCCCCAGAGTTCACTGTTTTCTCTCTTCTATTTTGAGACTAGCTTTCAGTGATTTCATAGACTTTCCTTGGTTTCTCTACATATTTAGTGTCTTTACATCATCAACTGTCAAATTTAATTATCTATCTTACTCTCTCTAAATACAGATGTGTTTATCCAACCACCAAATTCATTTCTGAATTTGAGTGTCTATTAAAATCTCAATATTCCAAAATAAGGATCCTTAAGCCATCCACCTACCAAACATAAACCATCCAGCTTTCATGATTGAAGATCCATCTTCTAAGACTCTAGATGGTAACCCCCCTTATCTCTGTTGCCAACAATGGGGCCAGTGTAATCTACTTGAACCAAGACAAGAAATTTTTCTTTCCCTCACAACTCTCCAGAGAATTGCCGTTTCATTCATAGTCCTCATAATTATCCACAAAGCCCAGATATCTTGACTCTAACCTGCTTATTTCTCCCTGGACCTGACCTCATAGTGATCTCATTCTTTATCAGTCCACAGTTTTCACATAGGCTGCATTGCTGTCCTCAAGCAAATTGATGATGTCACACCTAAATGCCTTGATATGACCAATCACTTTGCCCAGAGTGCTGTCTCTATGGGTGTCTGTACAGTCAACTTCTTTCCTTCCTCTAATTCTCTGCTTAAACCTCACCTGGTCTGGAAACTCACTCTTTTAAAAATGCAATCCCCTAAGAACTCTCAAACTACTTTCCCTTATAGATTTTATATTTTGTGTTTTCCCCAGAGTATTTATTATTTTAAAATAATGTTTAACTCAGTTTATGTCTATCTCACCCTACTAGAATGTCAGCTCACTATGATCAGAGATCTTATGTGCTTTGTTCACTGATGAATCCAAAGAACCTTGAATAATCCTTGGTAACCGTTCAATACACATTTGATGGATACATAAATGAATGAGCTCATATAGTTCAAGGCACAGCTTGGTTTCTAATTAAAAATTTGCTTATATTTGTTTTTTATTTAATGTTACATGAGAGAAACCGCAGGTAACAAAGAATTGGAGAGTTAATTGAATTGGAGGAAATGTTAATTGTAGATTAGACAGATAACTAAACTGGGAAAAATTGAGGCAGATATAAGACAAGCAAGGAGAATTGTGAATAAACACTTGTGTTAAGAAATTGAATAAAAAGGATTTGTATAATAAAATGCTTTTGAATGAATATTAAAGAGCTATTGTGCCCAGAATTCCAATTGGCTTCTGTTGGCTTTAACTCATTCAGCAGGGGGTAGAACAAAAATATATGATCTCTAAATAATTCTGCAGAACAGCCTTTATGGCTTGTCCTTAAGGGGTATATAATAGGATTCAAAATTGGGGGAATTACTGTATAAAATAAAGAGACCAGTAGATGGAGAGGAGAGGGAACATCTCTCACTGATTTCAATAGGTCACTGCAGCAGCACCAAGAAAAAAGAGTCATGAAGACCAGCTGGGGAAGGCTTTGGATTGTACCTTAGTAAATCTGATCTTCAGAATTATAGAGGTTATGTGAAAATATAAAAGAACAATGAAGATAAAACAGATAAATGTAAATGAAGACATAATGGCAACTGCTCAGACTTCATCTGAGCAAGAATTTCTGAGTAATTAGGAGATATTGGACAAGAATTGATGCAGCAGACAGAATACCCTGAGAGGCAAGGAAGGTGTTGTGAATGCTTTTGTGATTCTAGACAGTCCACAACTGAACCAAGAATAAGTGTCCATCTTGATGCAATTGCCCTCTTCATTATGACTTCATAGTGCAGAGAGTGGCAGATGATCATGTACAAATCAGAGAACCTGACTGTGAGCAAGCCCATCTCTGTGCAGGCCAAACAGAGTACAAAAAAGAAATAAAGCATGTATATGATGTCAGCAATATGGCAACATCGGAGTTTGCGACCCTCATTCCTCTATAGAAACACTGATTTGCAACAACCTCTCATGGATGAGAATATGACTGTGAAAGGCAAGGAGCCCAGAGGAGAGATACCACACCTTGTTGGAGAAAATAAATGTTGGAATAGGTGCATGAAGATAGTAAAAGGAACATTTTGACTGCCTATGTCACCCCTTCCCTAAGGTAGCACAGCTCAGTGCCAAGAGAAGTCTCCTCACTCTGTGATTTCTCCCACTGGGAAAAGTGAGAGGTAAATTGGAGCCCAGCTTCCCCAGCCAGACAGGAGACTGCCCAAGAGGCCCACTTCTTTCTCATTCACTCAAAATACTGAGAGTATCTGCATTTCTTATTAGTCTGGGCCAGCTAGGAGCATGGAAATGGGCAGCAAGTCACAGTAACTGAGTGCAGAACTCAACAAAAAGCAGTGGCTTCCACTGAACACCTTGTGGACTCCTTCTACAGGCCCACACTTGAGCTTCATAGGATGCATCACCTGCAGACCCCATCAACCAGTGCGCATGTGCCCTAGTAATGGATGTGGTCAGCAGACCATATAGGTAGTGTCCCACATGCCCACACAGACAGTGGGCTAACACCTCTGCAACTTATGCATAAGCACTTTTAGACAGCTGGCTGGACTCAGCTAGATTGATAGGTGAAAAATATCTCAAATATTTCAGATCAATGCCTTAAGGAAAAAAAGTAGAAATCTCTCAGCAACCACTCTGGCTTTGTGTGTTATGAAGAAGGCATTCAACTCTACACCTGCCTCCCAAGATGGAACTAGGGAAGTGGAGCTGGTAAATCCATAGAAAATGTCTGAGAAACCCTAAGAATCCATAAACTGACTGGCTGGTGAAGATTTCTCTCTATGAAAGCCAGTCAGTAAAGACTGGAGGAGATGACTACTTCTTAAAATGCAAAGACACCAATGCAAAACTTCAAAAAACACAAAAAATCAGGTAAGCATGATACTATCAAAGCAACACAATATATGTCCATTAACTAACACCAAATAAATAGAGATCTATAAACTGCTTGACAAAGTATTCAAAATAGTTGTTTTAAGGGCGTTAAGCAAGAACACAGATATACAAAATAAAATCAGGGCATAATACAAGAAGAAGATGAGAAATTCAATAAAGAGATAAAAATTGTTAAAAGAACCAAATAGAACTTCTGGAGCAGAAGAATACAATGAATGAAATGAAAAATGCAATAGAGACCAGCAACAGCAGCCTGGATCAAGCAGAAAAAAGAATCTGTGATCTTGGAGACAGGTCATTTGAAATTATACAGCAAGAGAAGGAAATAAATGGAAAAGACTGAAGAAAGCCTACAGGAGTTGGAGGTACCATTTATGCAAACTACATATGCACTATGATAGCCCCAGAAGGAGAAAAGAGAAAGGGGCAAAAAACTTATTTAAATAAATAACTGAAACTTCCTAAATTTTGGATAAGATACTGACATCCAAGTTCAAGAAGCTCAAAAGTTCACAAATAAGGTGAATCTGAAGAAAATTATACCAAGACACATTATAACCAAATTATTAACTCGAAAACAAAGAGAAAAATTTGAAAGAATCATTACAGAAGTGACTCATCATATACAAGTGTGCCCCTATGAGGCTATCAGGGTATTTAACAGCAAAATCCTTGTGGGTCAAGAAAGAATAAGATGATATATTAAAAGGGCCGAAAGAAAAAAAATGCTAAGCAAGAATACCACACCCAGTAAAGCTGCGCTTTAGAAATGAAGGAAAGATAAAGACTTTCCCAAATAAACAAAAGCTGAAGGAGTTCATCTCTGCTAGAACTGCTTTACAAAATATGCTCAAGGGAGTTCTTCAAGTTGAAATGACACCAAGAAGTAACTTTAAAACTATGAAAGTATAAAACTCAATTGTAGTTTTAAGTAAATAATCAAATTCAGAATACTGTAATACTGTAGTGATGAGTGTATACTACTCTATCTCTAGTAAAATGGTTAAAAGACAAATGGATTATAGCTACAATGATGTTGTTAAAGGATGAGCAATAAAAATATATGTAAATTGTGGTGTGAATTACATAAAATGTGGGGAAAGTAAAAATGTAGAGTTTTTGTATGTGATTGAACCTGTTTAGATAAAAACAGACTGTAATAACTATAAGATATTTTATGTAATCTTCAAGGTATGCACAAGAAAAAAATACTTTAGTAGACATAAAAAGACAAAGAGAAAAGAATTAAAGCATACCAGTACGAAAAATCATCAAATCACAATGAAAGCAAAACATGAAGAAAGGGACAACAAAACAATGAGAAAACAATGAACAAAATAGCAAAAGTAAATCCTTACATATCAAAAATTACTTTAAATACTGATGAATTAAATTCTCCAATCAAAGACACAATGACTGCATGGATTAAAAAAAAAAGATCCAGCTACGTGTTACCTATAAGAGACTAACATTAGCTTTAAGGGTGGACCTTAATGTAAAGAGATGGAAAAAGATATTTGATACAAATGACAAGGAAAAGCAAGAAGGCATAGATCTACTTATGTCAGACAATATAGACTTTCAGTCAAATTGATCTCAAGAGAAAAAGAATATCAAAATATGGTGATAAATGGGGGAGCTCATCAAGAGATATAACAATTATGTATTTCGTAAAATTTGGAGTACTGAAATATATAAAGGAACCATTAACAGAACTAAAGATAGAAATAGAGAGCAAGGCAATAATAGTAGGGAACATCAGAATTTCATTTACAACATTGGATAGAGTATTCAGACAGAGAATGAATAAGGAAGGAATGGACTCGAATAATGCATTAGACCTAATAGACCTAACAGACATATAGAAAACATCCCATCCAACAGAGCCATAAAGCACATTCTTTTCAAGCACATAGAAAATATTCTATAAGATGGTAATATTTTGAGGAAAAAAGAAAGTCCTAAAATATTTAGGAATACTGAAAGCATACCAAGGTTATTTTGACCCACAGTGGTATAAAACCAGAAATTAATTTAAAATAAAAGCAAAACTGGAAAATTCACAAATACATGAAAATTAAAGAATACATCCCTAGAAAATTAATAGGTTAAAGAAGAAATCAAAAGGAAAATCAAAATGTATCTTGAGATAAATAAAATGCAAATATAACATATAAAAATTGTGGAACATACAAAAGCAGTTTTAAGAGGAAAGTTTATAGTGATTAATTATTACATTAAGTAAAATGAGAGATCTCAAACAAACTAATTTTACACATCCATGAATAGAATAAGAAGAACCAACTGAGACCAAGTTATCTAAAGGAAGGAAATAGCAAAGATCAGAACAAATAAATAAGTAAATGGAAGCTAGAAAGAAAATAGAAAAAAATATAGAAACTAAGAAATATTTTTTAAAAGCTTAACAAAAATCCCAAACTATTAGCCAGACCTGACAAGAAAAAAATGACAGAGGACCACAAAAAATGAAATTAAAAATGGAAGTCATAGCCAGAGCAATGAGGCAAAGAAAAAAATAAAGTATATTTAAATCTGAAAGGAAGAATTTAAAGTTTTTGTTTGCAGATGACATGAGCTTATATACAAAAAACTAAAGACTCCACCATAAAAACGGTTAGAAATAAACAAATTCTGTGAAGTTGCAGAATACAAAATCCTTATGCATAAATCAATTGTTTCCATACACTAAAAATAGACTATGCAAAGTAAATTAGAAAAACAATACTATATACAATAGCACCAAAAGGAAGAAAATACTTAGAAATAAATTCAACCAAGGATGTGAAATATTTGTACACTGAAAGCTATAAAAATTTGATGAAAGAAACTGAAGATACAAATAAATAGAAAGAAATTCAATATCATAGATGGAAGAAATAAATTTGTTAAAATGTCCATGCTAACCAAAGTGTTTTCCACATCCAAGGCAATTGTATCTAAATTCCAATGACATTTTTCACAAAAACAGAGAAAATAATCCAAAGTTCATATGGAGCCAAAAATGTCCCCAAATAGATAAAGCAATCTTAAGCAAGAACAAAGATGGAGGCATCACACTACCTGACTTCAAAAGGAATTGCAAAGCTACAGTAATCAAGCAATAAGTGTGGTACTGCTATAAAAATATATACAAAAAGCAACTCAAATTGGATCAAATATTTAAACGTAAGACTTAAAACTGTAAAACTACCAGAAGAAAACATAGAGGAAAAGCTTCTTGACACTGGTCTGGGACAATGATATTTTGGATATGACTTCTAACAAACAGTCAACAAAAGAAAAATAGAGAAGTGGGATTGTATCAAACTAAAAATACTTCTCCACGAAAAGGAAACAATAAACAGAGTGAAGAAGATGTGGGGTAAAGAGAACTCCTGTACACTGTTGGTGGGGAAGTAAATTGGTACAGACATTATGGAAAACAGTATACAGGTTCCTCAATATAGTAAAAAAGAAAACTATCAATCTCACTTCTAAGTATATATCCATGCAAAATGAAATTAGACACATGAAGTAATATCTGCACTCCCCTGTTCATTGTTGCATTATTCACAATAGCTAAAATATAGAAACAGTTTGTTTCCAGTATATATATGTGATTATGTATATGCATATACATACATATATAAATATTATTATGAAGGAATGTTATTCAGCCCTAAAAAAGTAAATCCTGCCATTTGCAACAACGTGGATGAACCTAGAGGACATTATGTTTAGTTAAATGAGCCAGACGCAGAAAGACACATATTGCATGTCACTTACATGTGGAACCTAAAAAGGTCAATCTCATAAAAGCAGAAAATAGAATGGTAGATCCAGGGTTTAGGGGTTGGGACAAATGGGGAGATATTGCTCAAAGGGTGCAAAATTTCAGGTATACAGAATTAATACGTTTTGGAGATGTAATGCAGAGTCTGGTGAAAATACTTGATAATATTGTTTTATGTACTTGAAATTTTCAGAGAGTAAATCTCAAATATTCTCTCTACAAAAAAAAAAGAGTCTATGTGAAGTGATGGATACATTAATTTGATTGATTTTTGTAATATTTCACAATATGTACACATATCAAAACATTAAATTGTATACTCTAAATATATAATCCTTTCCTTTGTCAATTTTACCTCAATAAACCTGGGAAAAATATTGAAGCACATATCAGTAGAGAGAGAAGGAGCTACTATTGTTCAAGTTGTCTACAAATGACCTTGGGGAGAATGTCCAAGAGATAAAATAGGTCTATAGGGGAGAAAAGTGTTAGGAAGAAGTACATGAGAGTTTCTGTCCAAAAGTGGAAACCACAATTATAAGATATTTAATAAAGGACATGAAAAGAGTTAGAGAAATCGACACATCACACAGGAGCTGCAGCCAGCAAATCTCAGAAAATCCCATGATTTGTAATGCTATCACAGATGTACGATTTGGCAAAATTTCTCTAGAGTAGGAAGGAAGATGATTTTGAAGATAGAGCTCCTCGAGAACTAAAAGTATTGATTTTAGAGCTTTTCATTCACTCACACTCTAACCTGATGATGGAGAAATATTTCCTGCCCCATATTTTTCTCACTTTTATGAAGTCATCCTCTGAAATAGTAATAAAGTCAGGTTACGACTCAAACTAAGGATTAAACATTCTGTTTCTCTACCTGCTTTTCTCAATCTATATGTAATATTTTTCCATACATACATTTTTTGTAACTTTTGCTATTTTATTATTGGCCGCTCAACACAATTTCCATGCTCTCCCTTTAGGAAGGAAAAATAAAAATGTGTCTATCCAGCCAAGGGAAAAAAGAGCTAAAAATGTGTTCACACAGCCACCAAGCGGTTGGCCCTTGTTGTGCCTAAGACACTGGACCTGTGAGACTGGTGAGTTCACGGCAGTTTACCACTGAATAGATGTGCCACTGTAAGGACTCGATTGACCTACAGGATCAGTAAAGGGCAAACATGCCACTGAGTACATTATAATTGTGAAATAAACGTAGTATATATTTATAAAAGGCTGTTGTCTTTATAAGAAGACTCATGAACAAGAGGAAGGAACATTTCAAAGGGCATTAGCCAATACCTTAGCAAATCACTATTAAATCTCTATGCAATGGGCTAGCATGAGGGTTGATCCCATCATCATGGAAATTAAAAACAACAATTGAGGATTCATTTTGCCTATTATACTTCCAACTGTTCAGACCAAAAGAAAAGTCTGAGATTAAAGGACACTTTCAAACCATAAAAAAGGAGCACTTTGAATACAGCATTTTAAACTTATGAAATATGTCAAAGAACAGCTACACAGTGATAAATAAGGATAATTCCTATCTCCTTCTCTACCCTCAGCACACCCTGATGACCATGACCACCACCAATCTCCCGTTGTATAATGGATCTCCATCTTACACATATTGAATGGTACACCTATTGGTCATCAGAATGTAACTTAAAAAATACGGACATGGGGCTAGCCCCATGGCCAAGTGGTTAGGTTTGTGCGCTCTGCTGCAGGAGGCCCAGTGTTTCATTGGTTCGAATCCTGGGCCTGGACATAGCACTGCTCATCGAACCACGCTGAGGCAGCGTCCCACATGCCACAACTAGAAGGACCCACAATGAAGAATATACAACTATGTACTGGGGGGCTTTGGGGAGAAAAAGGAAAAAAGTAAAATCTTTAATTAAAAAAAAATACAGACATGTTTAGATAGGCTGTAGTCTTTAGTACTTGCTGCCATTTGTCCATTTAAAGATTATCACCAAGATCATATTCTCCTATGTGGGATAAAAATAAGTATCTGAGTGAAAAAAAATACTTTGACTGAAAAATAGATGAAGTGAATAAGGGGAGAGTCAAACAGAAAAAGAGAGACATAAATTAGAAAATTATTCTCCTCAGTCACCAATGTTCCAAATAGAGAGGATCCAAGCTGCTTTTGGGCTTCTCTCTCTTCTAACCTTTGTAACAGAAAATAATTAGAGTATTAAGAAAAAATATGAACAGGAGATTATAGTTTAGGATAAAAATAGGCTTCTTGGCATGCAGTAAAGGGCTCAGAGGGACATAGTGATGATTATTCCCAGTTGATCATGGAAGGAGAAAATGAATATTGTCACCTACAGAAGAACCTTCATTGATGTTGGCCTTGGTGACTCTAGCTAGAACTCTGGTAATATTTTTTCTTTTGGCCCCTGAGGAAACCAAGATTGTCAGTTTCAGGCAGAACTCTTTACATTTACCAGAACATGAACCTTCAAATGGTATGTTAACTTGTTAGTGTGAGTGGTTATTGTAATTAACTTCTTCATGTTAGTCTCCTTTTGGTAAAATTGATCACAGAAAAAAATATACAAGCCAAAATAATCAGAGAAAAGCAGCATAGAAACTACAAAAAGATAGAGAATATTGTAAAAGACTGTGATAACTAAGAATATATTGTACTAATAATAACCAATGATTCCTTTATCCACAAAAATAATTTTGTGGGAACTTCCATTTCTGTTGCAACATGTAAACAGCTTGGAGGTCATCACTTCTTTCTCACAATAAGAAAAAACTTGAACAAAGTGAAAGTCAAAGACTCTTAGATCCATCAGAAAATTGAGGTCACAGAAGAAACTGCTGCCTTCAGGAGCAGTCAGGAGCTGGAGCCAGTACCTGTAGGAACACTCAAACTAGATTTAATGAATTGCTGGGAACTCACATAGACTAAGAAATAAAAACTCTGGTGGGGCCCATCCTTAGGGAAGGCTACACACATTTATGATTTTAAACCCATGGGTCCCAACATATTTTAACCTTCAAGACAAGAGACAAATTCCCTTGTGTTTCCAGAAATGGGAGGGAAAATATGACCATTCAAAATATTCCCAGAGTTCTCTGTTATGTTTAACAATGGCCTTTCCTCAGTGGAAACTATTCACCAGAGCCTAGCCTACTTAGGCTTTACCACATTCTTACTAATCAGGGGAAGTGGAAATTCCCCACAGTAATCCCCTCTAGCCTTCTTGTTTTACCTAAAGGGTGTGGGAGGTTTAGCATCCCTTGTGAAGGCTACAGTCCAAAGACACAGACTGGTTACAAGATTAAGCTATAATCATAGGATTGTAGAAGACATTCTTTCCCCCTCAGACCATACAACCACATAATAGGTCTGCAGGTTGATAATAGCAGATTACAGCATAAAGACCTACATGTCATAGGCTCTATTTAAGGAGAAATATTTAGGGAATCCAAAGACAATAGTATACACAAAACCAAGGACACTAGAGGAAATTACATCTCTGAAGCCACAGGTACAACAAAGAGTAAATATAGCCTAATTCATACCCAGAAAAAAGTAAACCTCACACTAAAGGCCTAATAATCTCTCTGTTGTTATTTCTCCTCTTTCGTTTCTGATTTTTGTTTATTTGAGCTTTCTCCCATTTTTTCTTTGTAAGTTTGGCTAGGGGTTTGTCAATTTCATCTATCTTCTCAAAGTACCAGTTCTTTGTTTCATTGATCCTTTCTACTGCCTTTTTTGTTTCAATAGCATTTATTTCTGCTCTGATTTTTATTATTTTTCTCTTCTACTGACTTTAGGCTTTGTTTGTTCTTCTTTCTCTAATTCAGTTAATTGTAATTTGAGGTTGCTTATTTGGGATTTTTCTTGTTTGTTAATGTGTGCTTGTATTGCATTGAATTTCTCTCTTAATACAGTTTTTTCAGTATCCCATATGAGTTGGTATGGCTTGTTATCATTTTTATTTATCTCCGCATATTTTTTAATTTCTTCCTTTATTTCTTCAATGATCCATTGCTTGTTCAATAATATATTGTTTAGTCTACACATCTTTGTCCCTTTCTCAGCTTTTTTCTTGAAATTAATTTCTAGCTTTATAGCATTATGATTGGAGAAGATGCTTGTTATTACTTCAATTTTTGAAAATTTATAGAGGCTTGCCTTGTTTCCCACCATATCGTCTATCCTTGAGAATGTTCCATGTGCACTTGAGAAGAATGTGTATTGTGCTGTTTTTGGATGGAGTGTTCTATATATGTCTATTAAGTCCAATTGTTTTAGCTTTTCATTTAATTCCACCATTTCCTTGTTGATTTTCTCTCTGGATGATCATTCTAATGATGTGAGTGGGGTGTTGAGGTCTCCTACTATTATAGTGTTATTTTTAATATCTTCTGTTAGGTTTGTTAATAGATGCTTTATGAACTTTGGTGCTCCTGTGTTGGGTTCATAGATATTTATAAGCATTATTTCTTCTTGATGTAGTCTCCCTTTCATCATTATGTACTGGCCCTCTTTGTCTCTCTTTACCTGCCTTATCTTGAAACCTGCTTTGTCTGATATAAGTATTGTGACACCTGCTTTCTTTTGTTCGCCACTAGCTTGGATTATTGTCTTCCACCCCATCACTCTGAGGCTGTGTTTGTTGTTGGAGGTCAGGTGTGTTTCCTGGAGGCAACAGAATGTTGGATCTTGTTGTTTAATCCATCATGTTGCTCTCTGTCTTTTTATTGGACAGTTCAATACGTTTACATTGAAGGTGATTATTGATGCATGAGGGCTTAATGTTGTCATTTGGGCACTTGTTTTCTAGTTTTCCAGCATTACCTTTGTTTCTTGTCCTGTATGTTTTGGCCTACCTATTTACATCTGCAGTTTCTTATTTCCTTACTTATTTTTTGTGTCTCTGTTCTGTTTTTAATGTTAGTGGCTACCGTGAAGTTCATATTCAGAATCTTGTGTGTAACATAGTCCATTTTCTGGTGGTCTCTTATTTCCTTATCCTAAACCGATTCAGTCCCTTTCCTTCATCTGTCCTAAGTTATTCTTGTCATCTCGTATTCCTACTTGAGTTGTGACTTTGTGGTTAAAGTGATAAGATTGTCTTTGTTTTGGGTGTTTTCCTTCCCTTCATCTTAATGGTGTAGTTGTATATTTGCTATCCTTTTCTGATTCTGTTTCCTTACCCTGTTTTATGTGACCCCTTTCTCCCATTTTTTCTTTTTTCAAGTATGAGGGCCTTCTGGAGGATTTCTTTAGGGGGATCTCATGGCTATGAAGTCCGTTAGCTTTTGTTTTTCTGGGAAAGATTTAATGTCTCCCTCATATCAGAAGGATATTTTTGCTCGATAGAGTATTTTAGATGAAGATTGTCATCTTATAAAGTTTTGAATATGTCATTCCAATCTCTCCTAGCTTGTAAGGTTTCTGCAGAGAAATCTGCTGAAGATCTGATAGGGGTTCATTTGTAGATTATTTTTTTCTGCCTTGCTGCCCTGAATATTCTTTCTTTGTCACTCACTTTTGCCAGCTTTACTACTATATGGCTTGCAGTTGGTCTTTTTACATTGACATATCTAGGAGACCTGAAAGCTTCCTCCACACATATTTCTCTCTCATTTTCTAGATTTGGGAAGTTCTCTGCTATTATTCCTTTGAGGACACTTTCTGTTCCATTCTCCTTTTCATCGCCCTCAGGGCTTCTAATTATTCTTATGTTGCATTTCCTCATTGAATTGGCTATTTCTGAGAGATATTCTTCATTCTTTTTTATTCTTAATTCTTTCCTTTCCCCTGTCTTGAGCTATTCAACCTGTCTATGTTTCAGTTATGCTGATTTCCTCCTCTATGGCATCCACACAGGCCCTCTGGGAATCCGTATTCTGTTTTATCTGATCCGTTGTGTTTTTCATCTCTAGTATTTCTGATTGATTCTTCTTTATAGTTTCAATCTCTTTTGTCAAGTAACTCCAGAACTTATTGACTTGTTTCTCTGTATTTCCCTTTACCTAATTGAGTGTTTTTACTATAGCTATTCTGAACTCATTTTCATTTATTTACTTATTTGAGTTCTCAGGGCATAATTCTGGGTACTTGTTTTCCCTGTGGTCCAGAGATTTGATGAATTGATGGATGCTGGAAGAAGCACGAGTCTTACACATGGTGATATTATTCGATTGCACTTACAGTCTCTCGCCATGAGATGGGGGTCGAGAGCTGCATATTGTGAGACCTCTGCCTTCAGCAGAGATGGCAGCACACAGCACAGGTTGGGGGAGTGAGGGGCACCTTCTCTCCCTGCAGACCGGGTTTCGCGATCGGCTCTCGCTATATGCTCTCGTGGGGTCCTGGCTTGCTGAGCTCACCCCACGTGAAAGCTTTCCCCTGTTAGAGGGCTTCCATCTGGGCTGCATGGCCATGGGTGTCCTGGGTGATCCTGCAGATGCATAGACCCTCCCCTGCTCCTTCTCTCATGGAGCCTCCAGTGGCAGTGATCCCGGTCTTTGGGGGAGGGACCAAAGTTCTCTCTTACCCCATTCCAGCTCCTCTGAGAGAGGCTCCAGCCTTTCTGCACTCCATTGTTTGGCTGCTGTGGTTCTCCGAGGATTTCTGCACTATCACGGTATTTTTTTGTTAGAATATGGTTGCTCTTTTTTTGGCTCTTGGCCAGTCTTCCTCAGTAAAAAGAGGAGGATTGGCAACAGATGTTAGCTCACAGCTAATCTTCAATATTTATAAGTAGCTGTAATTTAGTTACGCTACTTTCATTCTAAAGGTTGAGATCTTAAAAAGGATTACTTAGATTTTTTTGCACTAAAGTCTGTATTGTACTTCCACTACCATATTACAGAATGCAGCAGTCTTTGAAAGTTTGAACATATAATCAAAATTTATTGTTTTATATGCCCCAATTTTCTGTTCTAGATTGAGTTGCCATGCAGCACCATGGTAGAGCTGAAACTTAACAGGCTTCGGGGTAAGGTATGCTTTGCATCCTCACTCTGCCATTCACTTGCTCTACAGCTATATAGCTATGAAAATCCTCTTAAAAATATTTAAAACTCAGGGGTCACCTCCATTGCTGAGTGGCTATGTTTGTGCTCTCCACTGTGGTGGCCCAGGGTTTGGATCCTGAGCATGGACATGGCACCACTCATCAGGCCACGTTGAGGTGGCATCCCACATCCCAAAACCAGAAGGACCTGCAACTAAGATATACAAATGTGTACGTGGGGTTTGGGGAGATAAAGCAGAAAAAAAAAATATTGGCAACAGTTGTTACCCCAGGTGACAATCTTTAAAAAAACATATTTAAACCTGTTACCTTATTGCAAATATTTTAATAATATCTACCTCAAAGATGTAGTATTTCTAAAATAATGTCAATAGAGGAAGTAATCCAAATGGTAACTATGTTGAAGAAAAATAAATAAATATGCATTACAAATCATTGACAAGATTAAGCAGGTTATCATCTCAGCACTTATTTTTCTTTCATCTTAATTACATTAATCTTAGTTTTTAAATAATATAAAAAGGTAAAAGGAAACAAGGGGAGGTTTTTTATTATATTTTTTAAATTGTTATATTTTTGCACAGACAAATGTAGAAAATGACAAAACACAAAAATTAGCAATATAAGGAATAGAGTAGGATAATTTAGTAAAGATTCTAAAGACGTTTTAACAATATATAAGGAAAATATTAATACTTTTATGTAAATAAGGATACCACTGAGTTAAATGGAAAATTCTTTGAAAGGCAACAAATAGAAAAACTTACTCAAAACTATAAAATAAATTTATTTTATAGACATAAAATCCTTAAAGAAAATTCTAGGCCCAGAATCTCTCACTGGATAAGTCTATAAAACATTTAATGAAGAAATAATACCAATTTTAAATAAACTCTTTCTGAAATTTGAAGAGGAAGAAATTCTTCAAAGGTTATTATATAAAGCCTTTATGACTCTGAGTACACAAACATACAAAGTGATTGAAATGAAAGAAATTATAAAATTACTATCAATCATGAATAAAGAGGCAAAAATTATTTTTTAATATTTACAAAATTAAATGCTATGGCATGTAAATTGAATATTATACAATGACTAATTGGGACTTGGAATAGAAATATAATGTTGGCTTAACATTCAAAACCATTCTTTGTAATAATATAAAATAATAAATTTTATATGGTTATTAGCATGGATGCATAAAAATGACAATATCTGATCTCCATTTTTTAAAATAGTCAATAGAATAGACATATAAAGAAGATTTCACAGCCTAATGCAGATAATCTGAAAAGCCTACAAATAGCATCACATTTAATGGCAAAATATGAGTGCTTTCCCTCTAAAATTAGGAAAAACACAAGGATTTTCTTTGTCATCATTTCTATTGAACATTGAAGTGGGGATTCCACGAAGTGCAATAAAGCAAAGGTAAAAAAATAAATCCAGACTGAAATAGGGAGAAATGACTATTTTTATTCACAGAGAAAGATCATTTATGTAAAAGTATCAGATTTTTAATTTCCAGTCTGGCAGATAGAAAGCTTAGAGTTTATCTCTTTTGTCCACACAGCAGAAAAGAAAGTTGAATAAAGTGAAACCAACAACTCTTACACATTTATGAAAACTAATGTCATAAAACAAACAGCTGTTACAAATTTCAAAGGACAAAAAGGTAGATACAGAGAATATGAACCTACAAGAACAGAAGCCAAGAATCAGAAAAAATCAGTGGGAACAAGTAGTAGAGAAGGAAAATAAACTGATGAATTCCTGGAGGCTCACACAGATGAGTTTTAGAGATAAAAACTCCAGTGAGGGCCTGTATTAGGGGAGCCCCACACTTTAGAGTTTTAATTCCAGGAGTCTTCTCACATCTCATAGTGAGGATTAGAGCATATCCACTTGTATTTTTGGCAGGAAGGGCTATAAGGTAGACATTTTAGGTATAATATTCACATCAAAGCTTTCATCAATAGAAATAATTTTACCATATCCTATAAAGAATTTTCCAGTGAAACCCAAAGACAAGTGGGGAGATAAAAACTATTGTAGACAGAAAAGTTTATCCTCTGGCACCTACACCTACAACAAACAGTAAAAACAGCATTACCTCTCACAAGAAAAATCATTAAACATCATACTAATGTTCTATTTACCTCAGTTACTTTTGTGCAGAAGATTATGTTCAGGATAAAACAAAAAATTACAAGGTATACAAAGAAAAACAAAATATTGAGACAGAGAAATCATCAGAATGAGAATCAGATAGAGTAAAAGTTTTGGAATAATCAGATCTGCAATGTAAAATAACTGTGTTTGTCACGTTTTCCACAAAAACATTACCCAAAGGAGATTTTACATATACATATATATAATTTATAATAAATAATTTAAATTACAAATAATAAATACAAGTTTATAATTTATAGTGTATCATACATATTTATATATTATTAAATGTATAACCTGCCATCTGCAAGCTGGAAAACCAGGGAAGCTAGTAGTAAAATTCACTCTGAGGCTAAAGGTCTATGAAATGGAGATGACTAGCATAAAAGCCAGAGTCTAATGTTCAGAGAACAAAGAACTCTGGTGTCCGAGACCAGAAAGAGACAGACGTCCCAGCTCAAAAAGAGAGAAGGAATATGCCCTTTCTTTGTCTTTATTCTATTTGGCCCTCAATGAATTAAATAATTTCTTTCCACATTATTGAAGGTGGATACTCTTTAGTCAGTCTACTGAATCGATTGTTAATCTCCTCCAGAACATCATTATAAAACAACTCAGAAATAATGTGTTACCAATTATTTGGATGTCCCTTAAACAAGACAATTTAATACATAAAATTAACCATCACAACAACCATGATTAATATGCTAATAGCTTTAAATAAAGTGAAGAACATGAAAGATCATATGTATAATCTATGAAAATTAATGGAAACTGTAAGAAAGTATCAAAAAGAAGAGCTACATGTTGAAAGTATCATAATGGATAAAAGGGTGTGTTTGATAGGCCCATCAACAAACCAGAGTTCCCAAGGAAAGACTCAAACTGTTTGATGAAATGTCAAAAATTTAAATTGAAAGAAAAAAGAATGAAAAAGACAGAACAGAATATCTAAGAACCGTGGGACAAGTACAAAAAAAATGCAACACCTGCATAAGAAGAATGCAAGAATGAGAAAAAAATGAATAGAAAAATATTCAAAGTAATAGTGACTGAGAATCTCTCTAAATTAATGATAGAAACCAAAACAAAGATACTAGAGTCTCAGAAAAGACTGAGTAAGATATGTGAAGAAAAATCAACACTTAGGCGTATGGTATTCAAATTGCAGATAATCAAACACAAAGACTACATTTTGAAATAAACTAGTGGGAAACAGTACCCTACCTATAGAGATGCAAGGGCTAGAATAATAGCATCAAACATCTCTTCTGAAACTATGCAAGCAAGAAAACATGAAGGGAATTCTATAGTACTAAAAGAAAAACTAACCTAGTATTTAATACAAGGGAAAATTATTGTTCAGAGGGAGTGACATCAGCAGGAAGGTGGAATAGGTGCCTCCGTTCCCCACTCTCCAACAGAAACACTAATTCACTACCATCTAGAAGTGAAAATAACTTCATGAGTTCTCCACAGTGCAGGTAAGAATTTACAGCAACCCAGTTGTTCACACAACAGAGATAGGACACATCAGACAAGGTAAGAAGAACAGTTTGCTTTACTCACTTCATCCCTCCACCAATGTGGCACACACAGCTAGTGGTGAGAGAGATCCTTTGGCTCTCAACTTCTCTTAGAGGCAAGAGAAAGTAAAGTGAATATCTTATCTCTCCAGCCTTTAGAGAAGCTAACCAGAGGCCAACGTCTGTTATGTTTTTCTCAAAACTCTAAGGCTACTGGCATGGCTAGATTGCCAGGGGTCAGTTAAGAACCAAGAAAAGAGGCATGGCCCTGAATAATGAGCATGCAAATTTCAATAGTTGACCAAAAGCCCCTGGTAATGGGCCCTCCTGCAGTCCTTGAAACAGGTCTAGCTGTCTGCAGACACTGACAGCTTTTCCACCCATGCAAAATGTCAGCTGACACACCCAAAATCTCTGCTGTCTTGGCTGTTGAAGAGCTTTACAAGACATATCTATCATGTACACCTTGGAGTAAGGGACTGCTTTTTCAAAAGCACAGATGAAAACACAAAGCTACAAAAGTAATAAAGAAACATGAAAACATGACACCATCAAAGGAGTAAAATAAAGATCCAGTAACCAACTGTAAAGCAATGGAGTCTAATAGTAGCCTAACAAATAATATAAACATTAATCTTAAATAAGTTCAAAGAGCTATAACAGAACACAAGTAGATATCTAAAACTAATCCGAAAAATAAAATCTGAATAAAATAAGAAGTTCAACAAAGAGACTGAAACCATAATATAGTACCAAATAAATTCTAGAGACGAAAAACAGAATGAAAAAAATCAATAAAGAGCTTTAAAAATAAACTTAATAAACCAGAAGAAAAAAAACCAGCAAACTTTAAGACAGTTCATTTGAGATTATTCAGTCAGAAAAACAATTTACAAAAAAACAAATGAAGCTATTTGATATGGTATATTATCAAAAGAATCAACATATGCATTATACTAGTCCCAATAGGAAAAGAAAAAGAGAAAATTTATTTTAAACCAATGATGGAAAGCATTTACCAAATATGAGATAGAAATGGCAATCAAATTCTTCATGGAGATCTAAAGACCCTAAATATATTCAACTTAAAGAAGCCTACATAAAAACATTTACAATTAAGTGGTCAAAATTTAAAAACAGAATTCTGAAAGTAGAAATAGAAAAGTGGTTCGATACAAACAAAGAAACACCAGTAAGCGTATATGTGGACTTTTCAACAGAAAGCTCAAGATCAGGAATAATTGAAATAATATAATCAAAGCTAAAAAATGACAAAAAGTTTATCATACACAGATAAACTGTCCAAGCAGATATTTTTTGCAGAGATATACTGATGGCGAAAAGACACATGAAAATATGTTCAACATCACTCATTATTAGGAAAAAGCAAATCAAAACTACAGTGAGATATACCCTCAGGCCCATCAGAATGGCTATAATTAGCAAGACAGGATATAACAAGTGTTGGAGAGGATGTGGACAGAAGGGAACACTCACACACTGCTGATGGGAGTGCAAACTGGTGCAGCCACTATGGAAAACAGTGTGGAGATTTCTCAAAAAGTTAAGAATAGAACTACCATGAGATCCAGCTATTCAACTTCTGAGTATTTATCTAAAGAACATGAAAAAAAGTGCAAAAAGATACTTGCATTCCTATGTTCATTGCAGTATTGTTCACAATAGCCAAGACTTCGAAACACCGTAAGTGCCCATCAATCAATGAACGGATAAAGAAGTTGTGGTTTCTATACACAAATGAATACTATACAGCCATTAAAAAGATAAAATCTTGCCACTTGCAACAACATGGAAGAACCTTGAGGGTATTATGCTAAGAAAAATAAGACAGCTGAAGAAAGTCAAATACCATAGGACTTCACTCATAAGGGGAAAATAAAAACAACAACAAACAAATAAATATAGAGATTAGATTAGTGATTAGCAGAGGGGAATGCAGGAGGAAAGACAGCAAAGAGGGTATAAAGGTAGATGTGTATGGTGATGGATGATAGTCTTTGGGCAGTGAACATGATGTAGTCTACACAAAAATGGAAATATAATGAAGTATACCTGAAATTTGTATAATTTAATAAAGCAATATTACGTCAATAAATATTAAAAATAAAACAAAAATGAGGAAAATAATTTCCAGAAAGATAAAAACTGAAGAATTTCATCACCACTAAATCTCTTATGCACAAATTGCATATGAAGGATCTCCAAATGAAATAAAAAGATGTTAAACAGCAATCCAAATTCATATGAAAATAAAACGCTCAATAGTAATGTTAAATATATAGAAAAATGCAGAGTAACATAATACTGTAATAGAGGTGTGTAAACAATTTTACCTCTAGTATCATGTTAAAAGACAAAATTATTAAGACTAATTATAATCACAAAAATGTGTTAATGAATACAAAATATAAAATAAACAAATTCTAACATCAAAAATATAAAGTCTGGGGGACAATTAGAATTATAGAGTTTTGTGTGTGATTGGAGTTTAGTTACCACCTAAAAGTAGACTGACATAGGGAGTTTTATTACAACTCTATGGTGACTGTAAATTAAAAAACTATAGAAGATGTAAAAAATAAATAAATAGAAAAGAATTAAAGTATATTACTGCAAAAAAATCATCAAACAAAAGAGAGCAAAGAAGAGAGTAAGAGAGGAATAAAAGATATACAAAACAGAAATTAACAAAAGAATCACAATTTCTTATATTTCAATACTTACTAAAAAGTAAGTGGATTATCTCATCAATCAAGAGATATGGTGTAGTTGAGTGTATAATAAAACAAGATCCATGAATTAAAAAGAATAAGATATTTAAGAATAAATTTAAGTAAGGTGGTGAAAGACCTATACAATGAAATATATGACATTATTGAATGAAATTGAAGAATATATAAAGAATTGGAAAGATATTCCACACTCATGGATTGGAAGAATAAACATAGTTATAAGGTCCATATTACCTAAAGCAATCTATAGATTCAATGCAATCTCAATCAAAATCCAAATGAGATTCTTTGTGGAAATAGAACAAAGAATTGAGAAACTTATATGGAAGAAACGACCCCCAAATAGCCAAACGAATCCTGAGAAAGAAGAAAAAAGCTGGAGGTAACAAATTCCCTGGTTTCAAAATATACTGCAAAGTTATAGTAATCAAAACAGCATGGTTCTGGCGCAAAAACAGACACACAGATCAATGGAACAGAATTGAAAGCCCAGAAATAAAACCACCCATCTATGCACAGCTAATCTTTGACAAAGGAGCCAAGAACATACAATGGAGGAAGGAGAGTCTCTTCAATAAATGATGTTGGGAAAACTGGACAGCTACTTGCAAAAGAATGAAAGTAGACCATTGTCTTACACCATACTCAAAAAGTAACTCAAAATAGATTAAAGACTTGAATGTAAGACCATACTTGAATGTGAAACCATAAAACATTTAGAAGGAAATATACACAGTACATTCCTTGCTATTGGTCTTAGTAGTTTCTTTTCAAATACCATGTCTACTTGGGCAAGGCTAACAAAAGAAAAAATAAACAAACATGACCACATCAGACTAAAAGTCTTTGGCAGGCAAAGGAAATCATGAACAAAACAAAAAGAGAACCTACAAACTGGGAGAAAATATTTGAAAAACAGAACCAATAGGTTATTTGTGTGTATAAATATATATGTATATGTTTATATATGTATACATATATATGTATACATATAAACACACCTATATAATGTATATATAGTTTGGAAAAGCCAGTAGAATAATCAGGGTCTGTTGAAGAGCTTAGAACCAAGACAGCTGATGGTATGGATTCCAGATTGGGCCTAAGGACCAGAGAATCATGAGAGTTGAGGGCAGGAGAACATCAGTGTCCCTGCTCAAACAATCAGAAGAAAGGGCTGAAATTTTTCTTTTACATTTTTTTTTCTATCCAGGCCTTTGAAATATTGTGTGTGGGGGGCAAAATGCCTTACTGAATCTACCCATTTAAATGCTAATTCCATCCAGAAACACCCTAAGAGTCAAAATCAGAAATAATATTTGGCCAAATGTTGGGATGCTTTAGATCAGTCAAGTTGAGGCATAAAATTAAGCATCATAATAATCAACAGGGAAATGCAAATTAAAACTTCAGTGAGATATCACATCACATTTGTTAGGATGGCTCTCAAAAAAAAAAAAATGTAACAAGTGTTGACAAGGAGAAAATCCATACTATCTTGTTAGGAATGTAAATTGGAGCAACCACTGTGGAAAAAACCAAGGAGATCGCTCAACAACTTAAATATTGAACTATCATAATATTTAATAATCTACTACTGGAGATACATACATACAGATATATATATATATATATACATATTTATATACACAAAAAGATTGAAATCAGGATCTCAAAGAGAGAACTGAACTCCAATACTTATTAAAGTATTATTTACAAATACCATGGTGGTTGAATGGATAAATAAACTATAATACATATGTACAATAAAATATTATTCAGGATATAAAAAGAGGAAAATCTTAACATTTGCAACAACATGGATGAACCCTGAGGACATTAGGCTAGGTAAAATTAGCCAGACAGAAGAAAAAATATTATATAATAATGCTTATATGATAATTACAAAACTGTCCAAATCATAGAAACAGAGAGTAGAATGGTAATTGTCAGAGGTGAGGGTATAGACCAATGGGGAGATACTGGTCAAGGTAGTAAGTTGAGTTGGTTATAACTGGTTGTGACCCCATGTACAGCAGAACAGAACCCTGCCTGGCCTTCTTGTGTGATCCTCTCAATTTCTGGTGCTATATCACCCAAAACTTTACTGCTATTCATAGGGTTTTCATGGACAATAATTTCAGAAGTGGGTGGCTAGATCCTTATTCTTTGGCTGTCTTAATCTGAAAGCTCTGCTGAAACCTGAACAGCATGGGTGCCTCTGCTGGCATTTTAAATACCAGTGGCATAGTTTTCAGCATCACAGTAACATGCAGCCAAAACAGTATGAGAAATGACAGACAGGTGGTATTGTTCCATGACTGGAAAACAAACCTGGGCTCTGGCAGTAAGAAAGCCACATGTTAACCACTAGACCAGCAGGGCTGGCTAAAGCAGGAGTAGCTATATTAATTTTAGATAGAGCAAAATTAAAAGCTGAGAGAGGTGTTTGAATAAATATGTGAATCGCATATTGATAATACTGTCAATTCTCCAAGAAGATATCATAACCCTTAATGTATATGTGTATAACAACAGAACATCAAGTTATGTGAGGCAAAAACTAATAGAATTACAAAGAGAAATAGATGAATCCATTATCATGGATTCATCTTATCTGTTACCAACTTTGTTTCCTTCTCGTGGTACTTGAACCCACAATCAGAGGGGAGTCTAGGAAGAGTCCAGGGCTTGTGAACTTTGAACATGACATCAGCCTTTTTATTTCTTGGAGGGTTCTTTTCTGTTTGGTGTCATGGATTTGAGACAAAATTGAAGCTGAGCGTTTAAGATCACAAGTTTTATTCAATGGCCATAGAATGGAGAAATGAGAACTATGTTCACAAATCAACTTCTTAGCTCTTGGGGTGAACCAGTCATTAGAAGGTGTCAAGGCATTGAAGGGGAGGAATAGTCATAGAAATATGGGGAACTGTGCAGGCTTTTCTGGGAAATAGGGTTGCCACCCACCTTTGGTCCTCATGTAGTTTGTTTCTATAATTGCCATGACAGTTGTGAATTGTCATGACACAGGTGGTTGTATGATGTAGCATGATAATATATTACAATGAGTATATAATGAGCTGCAGGGTCTATGACAGGTCTAGCCAGACTGCCATATTGCCTTCAACTAGTTTTAAATGGTTTTAACTATATGTCTCAGCCATCTTATCCTTCCTCTCTTTGTGGTGTCCTATAGGCCTATTCTGAGCAGGGTTGTGGTTAACGTCTTATGGGGTCAGTGGGTCAGGTAACAATACAAGATTTAAATACCCTTCAATTAGAAATGGAAAGACTCAGCAGGTAGAAAATCTGTAAAGACAAAATTGAATTGAATAGCACCATCCATTAACAGCATATAATTCTCAACTCTAGATTATTTCATTCAACAACAGCAGAAAATATTCTTCTCTTCATCACATGAAAAAGTCACCAAGATAAATCACATTCTGGGTCATAAAACACACAGTTAACAAATTGAAAAGAATATATATTATGCAATGTCTGTGCACAGATAACAATAAAATTAAATTAGAAATCAGTAACAATAAGATAAGTGAAAAGTTCCAAAATATCTAGTGATTAAACAACACACTTCTTGCCGGTGTTGCAATCGAATGTACACATCAGGATAGATGCGGAGAGGGCTGATGGCCACTCTGAGTTTATTGTAACCAGCGTTTCAATATATATATAGCTTACATCTGTTAGACATACACAGGTGTTCTGGGTGAAATAATTAGCGAATGCCAAGAATTCTTAGTGATTTCTCAAGGAGCCCTCCCTCAGCGTCTGTTTTGATATTATCATGTTATTGCAGTGCTCATATATTTTTATCTCGGAGCAGGCAAGGTCTCTTAGGCAAAGGTCCCTCCTTCTCCAGATATCGATATTGTTTCTCCATCTGTGCCCCCAGGTGGCTGCCACCTGGCTTAGGTTGCCCCCCAAGCAGGTCTTACCTGTCATTGGCTAACAGGCCTTCTCATCTCTTGGTCACAGTTTGTTGGCAAGCTTTTTCCAGTGATTATTAACCCTTCCTGTGTCGGGGCGGCTACACTTCTAAATAATACCTAAGCCAAAGAAGCAGTGTCAAGAAAAATTAAAAACATTTGAAATAATTGTAAATGAAAATCCATTTATAAATTCTGAACCTTATCATACTTCATGGAGTACAGAGGAAAACAGGTCTTGGAGGTCAATTTGCAGCTTTAACTGAATATGTCCAAGAGGAAAAAAAGACTTAAATCAATAACCTTTGCTTACATCTAAGGAAAGTAAGAAATAAAAGAATAAAACAAATCCAAAGTAAAAGAGAAGAAATAATAAGAATTAGAGCAGAAAGCAACGAAATTGTAAATAAGACATAGAGAAAACCAATGGAACCAAAATTTAATTTATTGAAAAGGCCAATAATACCAATAATCCTCTAGTCAGACTAACTTAAAAAATAGAAAAAGATAATATAGGAATACTATGAAACATTCTATTCCCATATTTTTATAACCTAAATAAAATACACCAGTTCTTTGAAAGAGACAAACTTCCAATTTTTATACAAAAATAAAGAAAAAATCTGAATAGGCTTATATTTATTAAATATACTTAATCAATAATTAAAAATTTTCCAAAATAACACCAACTCAGATACATCTTCTTGTGAATTCTACCAAACGTTTAAGCAAAAAACACCAATTTTATACAGACTCTTTCAGAAGACAGAAAAAACATTCTTTGGGGCTAGCATTATCCTAATAGCACTATTAGTCAAAGACATTACAAGAAAAAACTAAAAACAGCATGAATTAATATCCCTCAAACACAGTTGCAAAAATTCTCAACGAAATGCTAGAAAAGCAATCTAACAATGTATACAAAGAATTATGCACCTGACCAACTGACTGAGATTTATGCTGGGTATACAGGACTTGTTTAATGTTAAAAGATCAATTAACATAATCACACCAATAGGCTAAAAAGAATCACATAATCATATCAATAGATACAGAAAAATAATTCAACATACATCCATGCTACAAGTTCCCAGAGAACTAGGAACAGAGGTTATCTTCCTCAAATTGATAAAGACTATGTACAAAAAACTCTGCAGACATCATATTTGATGGTGAAAACATGAAGCTTACCCATGATGATCAGGAGCAAAGCAAGAAAGTTCCCTCTCACCACTTCTTTTTAATATTATCCTGGAAGATTACCTAACGTAATAAGATAAACAAATGAAACAAAATATATAGAGATTGGGAAGAAAAAAAGAAAATTGTCTTTGCAGATGACATGATTGTCTATGTAAAAATCCAACAGAATAGACAAAATAGTCTGTAGGTCTAATAAGCCACTGTAGAAAGTTTTCAGGTTTCAAGGTTAATATACACAAATCAACACTTTCCCTATATAGTCAGAATGAACAAGTTGAAATAGAAGTTTACAACACAATACCATTTACATTAGCACAGATAAAAATTAAATACTAAGGCATAAATTTAACAAAACATGTACAATACATATATGAAAAAAACTACATAACTCTGATAGATACATTCAAAGAAGAAATGAGTAAATTAAATAAACATAAAGATATTCCAGCAGTTGGAATACAAGTACACACATAGGCCCAGAAAATATGCCCTCCTAGAAAAGACTTAAGAAGACATTTAGCATTCAGCAAGAAGGAGACTAATATATGCAGAGGAGTGTCCCAGGAATTGAAGAGAAAGAAAAAGAGGAAGAAAGAATATTTGAAGATATAATGGCATAAATACGCCCAAATTTGAGGGATTATATGGATATACCTATCAAAGCAGCTCAAAGAACTCCCATTCTTTTCATATTTTTGCAAAAATTTAAAAACATATAATCATTTCCCAGCTCGATCTATGGAGACAGCATTACCCTGATACCAAGGCCAGAGAAGACGTCGTGTGAAAACTACAGGCCAACGTCTCTGATGAATAAGTATGCAAAAGTCCTCAACAAAGTGTTAACAGATCAAATTCAACAGCAAACTAAATGTATTATAGGCCATGACCAGGTGATTTATTCATGGAATGGAAAGATGGTTCAAAATAACAAAATCAATCAATAAAATACACTTCAAAACATAGGTGTAATGAATTTAGAAAGACATCCTTTGCCCATACATTGGAAGACTAAATATTGCTAAGATGCCATTACTACCCAAAATGATCCATACACTCAATGCAATATCTACAAAATCTTAGCTTTTTGTTTGAATAAATAGGAAAATCCATTCTGAAATTCACGTGAGATCTCAAGGAACTTCAAATAGGAAATGGAAATGAAAAAGAACCAAGTTGGAGGTCTTACACTTTCTAGGTTCAAACTTACTACAAGTTATGGTAGTCAATACAGGTTGTGCTGGTGTAGATGCAGACCTATAGACCAATGGAATAAAAATGATGAGAGCCGAGGAATTTTCCCTCACACATATCATAAAATGATTATGACAAGGGTGCTTAGACCATTCAGTTGGATAGGACCTCTATTCATATGCGGTTCTTAAAAAATAATATCCACAAGCAAAAAAATGACAATTTACCTTCAACTAAATATATTTATAAATTTCTACAAAAACTCCTACAGCCATCATAAAAGTTGTGAAGCAGTATCTCATGATTTTGATTTGCATTTTCTGAATGATTACTAGTTTTGAGCTGCTTTATATGTGCTTATTAGTCATTTGTATATCTTTTATTTAAAAAACCTATTCTAATTCTTAAAATAAATTGTATAGCACTTACAAATTGACAGGACAAAATGGGAATCAGTGGACAACCTCTAGCCCTCCCAGTTAAAAGAGTCAATATGGCCCAACATACATTGGAATAAGGCCTTCAAGGATCAAATCTTGTTATATAAGACCTAATTAGTGAATGAGTGATTATACTCAATGCTTATCCATTCAACATCACAATTTGGCCTGTTATTACTTTGGAAGAATAAAGGTCACTTCACATTGATTTCCCAAATCTTTTCTGTTGTGGTCCCATCCGTTAAAGCTCCCATCCCAAATATTATTGATATTACTGCCTTTAATAGCAACTGGTAAATATTTTGTTATTATATAGTTGGTTAGTATATTCTGTTCAGTGCACATATCAAAGGTCTTTCAGCTGCAATTTGCCTTCCTCTATGCAGGAACACAATACACTTTTACCAAGCTACATATGATGTACCTCAGCAGCCTTGCTATTGCAAACAGATTTAATTGTGTTTGATTTTCTCCACAAGCACAAGCATGACATTATCTTGATGGCATCCTAATATGGGAAGTCCCATTTGACATTCTCATTCAGGATAGGAGAACACTTACCCAAGACCATTACCTACGCATAGTGCAAGGTCCTATTAGGTTTTTAAGATCTAAAAAAATATATATTTGGTGAACTGAGAACTACTCAATCACAACACTGTCAATAACACCTTTGACCCTCTCACAATGTTAACACAAATCCAGCATTTTCTGGTCCTTTTTGGGTTTAGGAAGCATTATAGTCCAAGTAACATTTGTAAATTTTACTTAAACCCACTTATGTTTCTTGCAAATCACCCCACCCTGAATAGGATCCCATCCCACAAAAAGGTCTAGAATCTGTCAAGATCAAAGTCAATAGTCACCATTAGTTGCTTTAGATATCCCTTTCCTGTAGGGGCTTTAGCAACTTTATGTCATTCCTTCTGGATTCACTGAATCACTTAAACTGACCATAAATTGCCCACAGGCTTCTGATAAAAGTAACAGCTTTTGTAAGCCCTACATGATACACCATTAGAGTGACAATTTACTGGCCACATGCTAGACTTCCCTTAAAGTAGAGGTGCTTACAGACATAAACATGTGCCCTTCCAAATACAGCTGCCCATTCTGCCTTGAGTCATGGAAGAAATATCCCACAAGGTCAGCTTGGCTACTAAGGCCTTCTTGCTCCAGTATGGAGCCAAACCTGGACCTTCTGGCATATCCTACCTGCAGGAGGGATGGGCTCTGCTCTTCTCAATCTCCTGACAGATTATTGTTTGATGCATATAGGAAAAACAAAAACTAGCATTCATATTTGTCTTCATAGACACCTCTCCCAGTAATCTTTATTTATACAAACTATTTTTGCAAAAACACACATTTATCGTCAGTGAAGTATCTTTTCTTTTATGTCTTCAATAAGTCAGTAACAAGACAAAATTTTTTCTTGAATACTGGGATTGAATTTAAAAAAAAATTCAAGAAAATCTGGCTTTTAAATTCTTTTGCCTTTTGAAAAGCTGATTCAACATAAGGAAATATAAATGGTGACCATTTTATGTGCTGATTATTCAGTGAACCACAAGCTAGTTCAAAGTACTAATTTTCAATTTTTGGAGGATAGTCTCTTTATTGACCACACTAGCACCAGCAAGCCACACTAGGAATCAAGGCCACCACTATATGTCTGCCTGCTGCAGGACTAAGAGATAGAGGATGGTACATTAATTACTGTTATGTTAATTACTGAAATTTACGAACCTCTTTCTTTCTCAAAAAATCCTCTTAACACTAAAGTATTTACCTAGCATCCAGAGATCAGAAATTTCTAATACTGAAAGTTTTTGTCAGCTCCTTAGTTGTTTTGATGGAGGTAACAATATTTGAAGCTTACTTCTTTGACATCTTCTGTGTTGTCCTTAACTGATGTTTGACAAATGTGCAAAAGCGACTTGATTGAGTTGGTATAAACATTTCAACATATGCTGGTTGAGCAAATAAAAGCCTTGATCTAATTGTCACACCTTATATAAAAGGGAAAATCTCTAAAAGTATCAAGACAAATGTAAAATGTAAAACTGTAAACAATTTTGAAAGGAACAACAGCAATTCCAAAAATACAAACTTCAGGATTTAGGGCTAGGTCAAGAGTTCTTGGAACTGACATTAAAATCATGTTTATAAAAATGGAAATTAATACATTTTACTGCAACAATATTATTTTTTTCTGTCAAAAACCGTGTCATTTTTACTGCAGTAAAATTGGTTTATAACATTATATAAATTTCAGGTGTACATCATTATATACTTTGATCTGTGTAGATTACATCTTGTTCACCACCAAAAGACCAATTATAATATATCACCACACATGTGCCTAATCATCCCTTTCACCCTCTTCCCTCCCTCCTTCCGCTCCAGTAACCACCAATCCAATCTCAGTTTCTATGCATTTGTTTATTGTTTTTATCTTCTACTTATGAGTGAGATCATATGGTATCTGCCTTTCTCCCTCTGACTTAACTCATTAAGCATAATGCCCTCAAGAGTCCATCCATGTTGTCATAAAGGGCCAAATTTCATAATTTCTTATGGTGGAGTAGTATTCCATTGTGCATTTTTACCACATCTTCTTTATCCATTCATCACTTGATGGGCAACTAGGTTGCTTCCAAGTCTTGGCTACTGTGTATAATGCTGCTGATACTGGCCCTAATATTAGTTCCCCTACAGTGAACCGAGCACATATAGGATTAAAACTAAAAGCATTCATCCCCTTCCCCTGCTTCTCTAAGTTACATTTATATATAAATCTAACTTTTTTAAAGCTTTGTATCCCTGAAATTTACAGGGCAAATAAAAGTTATAAATTGTTAGAGCCCAGGTGGCCTCATGTTACTTTTTGGCTAGTTATGTGTCCTTTAAAGTTTTGTTACAGGAAAACTGATTTCCACACGATATCAAGAAGCTGAACTCCCAGAGTCCAACTCCTTGACTTCTTGGCACCAGAATCCACCACTCACCCAAGAGGCAGATAACCAAGGACACTCAAATGTGGATCCCCTTATTTCACCATCCGCCCAACTGCAAGCAGCCTCACAAGGCCAAACACAATCTGGTGGGAAACTGCCAACCAGCAAGGCCGTATGCTCCCCCTCCCCTAGCTAAAACCCAAAATAAAACCACTTGCTTGTAGCTTATTTGGGGGTTCAGGTTATGCATCAGCTGCCCATTATCCTTGCTTAAAACTTTGGAATAAAATTCCTACTTTCTTCCACTACACCCAATGTCAGAGATTGGCTTCCTGTGCAATGGGTGAGCAAACTCACTTCAGGTTCAATATCAAATTTGGTGATCCAGATGGGACAATGTTCCAAGTGTTCATCTGGCCTGTGGCACACGGGCCTCTGGCTGAGAGCCTCTCTTGGAAGCTGTCCTGAAGCTACTGAGCCCCTTCTCTCAGGGACAGCCCCAAGTGACTGGCTGCTGCCGAGATGTCATTCGCCCATGGTGCTTTGTTGATATAAGAAATTATGTTGGGACTTGGGAAGACATCTCTTGTCAGTAACTGGCTGGGTTTTCTTTTCTTTTTTTTCTTTTTTTTTTTTTTTGAGGTAGATTAGCCCTGAGCTAACTACTGCCAATCCTCCTCTTTTTGCTGAAGACGACTGGCCCTGAGCTAATATCCGTGCCCATCTTCCTCTACTTTATACAAGGGATGCCTACCACAGCATGGCTTTTGCCATGTGGTGCCATGTCCACACCCGGGATCCAAACCAGGGAACCCTGGGCCGCCGAGAAGCAGAACGTGCGAACTTAACTGTTGCACCACTGGGCCGGCCCCAGAACTGGCAGTTTTTGTCTCTGCCTTTGCACTAACCTTTTCCAGGACCAGACTGGTCAGAAATATGGGTACCTGGCAGCCATCTGGGCTCCATTTGTTCTGAAGTTGTGATGCCCTGGACAGATTGGTTCAATCCCAATCTGTGTGCACACTGAGGCCCCTTGTCCTTGGTCATTACATAGGACCCACAAGGCAGATCATTTGTTGGGTGTCACCAAGTTTAGGACACAGACTATGATGGACTGGAAGAGTATGCTTTTTGGTTTCGGTTTGGTTTCACTTTCTTTGCTCTGGCTTCCATTTGCTGGCTGAGGACTTTTGGGGAAAGCATGTTTGTTTGCTGTTTGGTTCTTGTTTGCGTGTTTTTTTTAAGTGTTACAATGGGAGGTGCCACATTTATTCCACCTAAGAGCCCCTTGGGAATAATTTTGGCTGATTGGTCAACCTATGGTTATGAGCCCATATCTAAGAAGGGATGATTTTCTTTTGTAACACCTCATGGCCTCAATACTCTTTAGACTCTGGAGAAAAAAATGGCTAAATAATGGATCCTTGAGTTGGAAAAATTTTTAGAGAGCTCTCCTCATAAACAGATATTTTATTGGTACCTATGAAAAGACCAAATAACAAGAAAAATGCAATGATCAGTCTTAAGAACTTAATCAAACTTGGGGTCTCAGCTTCTTCTTGTGGTCTTACAGATGCTGAAGAAAACATTAAGTTAATAAAAGAAAGCTGAGGAAAAATAAAGGGACTGTATCAACAAGGTAAACATTTTTAAAGGAGTTTTTAAAAATAACAAGATCATGGTAAATAAAACAGTGGATTAATTAGACAATTCTTAAAGATAATAAAAAGGAGAAATCAGAAAGGGAAGAGTCACAGGATTCTTGCCAAGAAGAAGGAAATACAGACATGAATAAAATTAAAACAAATTTTTTTTAATTAAGGTTATGAAAGTTAACATCCTTGTGAAATTACAGTTGTACATCATTATTAGTCATATTGTAGGTACACCACTTCACCCCTAGTGCCCTCCCCCACCCCCCTTTCCCCTGGCAACCACCGATCAGTTCTCTTTGTCCATATGTTAACTACCACCTATGAGTGGAGTCATACAGAGTTCGTCTTTGTCTGTCTGGCTTATTTCACTCAACAAAATACTCTCAAGGCCTATCCATGTTGTTGTGAATGGGACAACTTTGTCCTTTTTTATGGCTGAGTAGTATTCCATTGTATATATATAGCACATCTTCTTTATCCAATTGTCAGTTGCTGGGCACTTAGGTTGGTTCCATGGCTTGACTATTGTGAATAATGCTGCGACAAACATAGGCGTGCATGGAACTTTTGGAATTGCTGATTTCAGGTTCTTAGGATAGATACCCAGTAGTGGGATGGCTGGCTCTTAAGGTATTTCTATTCTTAACTTTTTGAGGAATCTCCATACTGTTTTCCATAGTGGCTGCACCAGCTTGCATTCCCACCAACAGTGTATGAGGGTTCCCTTTTTTCCACAGCCTCTCCAACATTTGTCACTCTTGGTTTTGGATATTTTTACCATTCTAACAGGTGTAAGGTGATATCTTAGTGTAGTTTTGATTTGCATTTCCCTGATGATTAGTGATGATGAGCACCTTTTCATGTGTCTATTGGCCATCCGTATATCTTCTTTGGAGAAATGTCTGTTCATGTCCCCTGCCCATTTTCTAATTGGGTTGTTTGATTTTTTATTGTTGAGTTGTGTGAGTTCTTTGTATATTATCGAGATTAACCCTTTGTCGGATAAATAACTTGTGAATATTTTTTCCCAATTAGTGGGCTGTTGTTTTGTTTCAATCCTGTTTTCCCTTGCCTTCAGGAAGCTATTTAGTCTGATGAAGTCCCATTTGTTTATTCCTTCTATTGTTTCCCTTATGTGAGGGGTTATGGTGTCTGAAAAGATTCTTTTGAAGCTGATGTCAAAGAGTGTACAGCCGATATTCTCTTCTAGAAGACTTATTGTTTCAGACCTAATCTTTAGGTCTTTGATCCATTTTGAGTTTATTTTAGTAAATGGTGAAAAAGAATGGTTGATTTTCATTCTTTTACATGTGGTTGTCTAGTTTTCCCAGCACCATTTGTGGAAGAGACTTTCTTTCCTCCATTGTAGGCCCTCAGCTCCTTTGTCAAAGATTAGCTGTCCATAGATGTGTGGTTTTATTTCTGGGCTTTCAATTGTGTTCCATTGATCTGTGTATCTGTTTTGGTTACTGTAGCTTTGTAGTATGTTTTGAGGTCAGGAATTGTGATGCCTCCAGCTTTGTTCATATTTCTCAGGATTGCTTTAGCAATTCGGGGTCTTTTGTTGCCCCATATGAATTTTAGGATTCTTTGTTCAATTTCTGTAAAGAATGACATTGGAATTCTGATTGGGATAGTGCTGAATCTGTAGATTGCTTTAGGCAGTATGGACATTTTAACTATGTTTATTCTTCCAGTCCATGAGCATGGAATGTCTTTCTATCTCTTTATGTCATCGATTTCTTTCAAGAAGGTCTTGTAGTTTTCGTTGTATAGATCTTTCACTTCCTTGGTTAAATTTATCCCAAGGTATTTTATTCTTTTCTTTGCGGTTGTGAGTGGGATTGGGTTCTTGAGATCTTTTTCTGTTAGTTCATTTTTAGCATATAGAAATGGTACTGATTTATGTATGTTGATTTTATACCCTGCAACTTTGCTGTAGTTGTTGATTGTTTCTAATAGTTTTTCTATGGATTCTTTGGGGTTTTCTATATTTAAGATCATGTCATCTGCAAACAGCGAGAGTTTTTCTTCTTTGTTGCCTATTTGGATTCCTTTTATTTCTTTTTCCTGCCGAATAGCTCTGGCCAACACCTCCAGTACTATGTTGAATAAGAGTGGTGAAAGTGGGCACCCTTGTCTTGTTCCTGTTCTGAGATGGATGGGTTTCAGTTTTTGTCCGTTGAGTATGATGTTAGCTGTGGGTTTGTCATACATGACCTTTATTATGTTGAGGTTCTTTCCTTCTATACCTATTTTATTGAGGGTTTTTATCATAAATGGATGTTGGATCTTGTCAAATGATTTCTTTGAATCTATTGAGATGATCATGTGGTTTTTGTTTCTCATTTTGTTAATGTAGTGAATCACGTTGATTGTCTTGCGGATGTTGAACCATCCCTGTGTCCCTGGTATAAATCCCACTTGATCATAGTGCATAATCTTTTCGATGTGTTGCTGTATTCGGTTTGCCAAAATTTTGTTGAGGATTTTTGCATCTATGTTCATCAGTGATATTGGCCTGTAGTTTTCCTTCTTTGTGTTGTCCTTGTCAGGTTTGGGGATCATGGTGACGTTCGCTTCATAGAATGTATTAGGGAGTGCTCCATCTTCCTCTATCTTCTGGATTAGTTTGAGAAGGATAGGTATTAAATCTTCTTTGAATGTTTGGCAGAATTTTCCAGAGAAGCCGTCTGGTCCTGGACTCTTATTTTTGGGGAGGTTTTTGATTACTGCTTCTATTCTTTACTTGTGATTGGTCTATTCAGATTCTCTATTTCTTCCTGATTCAGTTTGGGGAGGTTGTATGAGTTTAGGAATTTATCCATGTCTTCTAGGTTGTTCAATTTGTGGGCATATAGTTTTTCATAGTATTCTCTTATGATCGCTTATATTTCTTTGGCATCTGTTGTGATTTCTCCTCTCTCGTTTCTAATTTTATTTATTTGAGACTTCTCTCTTTTTTTTTCAGTGTGTCTGGCTAAGGGTTTGTCAATTTTGCTAATTTTTTCGAAGAACCAACTCTTTGTTTCATTGATCCTTTCTACAGTCTTTTTTGTTTCAATATCATTAATTTCTGCTCTAATTTTTATTATTTCCCTCCTTCTACAGACTTTGGGCTTTGTTTGTTCTTCTTTTTCTAATTCTGTTAGGTGTCATTTGAGGTTGTTTATGTAAGATTTTTCTTGCTTCTTGAGGTGAGCCTGTATTTCAATGAATTTTCCTCTTAGGACTGCCTTTGTTGTGGCCCAAATAATTTGGTACACTGTTTTCATTTTCATTTGTGTCCAGATAATATTTGATTTCTTCTTTAATTTCTTCAATAATCCATGGTTTGTTCAGTAGCATGTTGATTAGTCTCCACATTTTTACCCCTTTCCCTGCTTTATTCTTGCAGTTGATTTCTACTTTCATAGCATTGTGATCAGAAAAGATGCTTGATATTATTTCAACCCTCTTGAATTTATTGATTCTTGCTTTGTTTCCCAAGTTATGGCCTATCCTTGAGAACGTTCCATGCGCGCTTGAGAAGAATGTGTAACTTGCTGTTTTTGGATGAAGTGTCCTATATATCTATTAAGTCCATCTGATTTAATTTTTCATTTAATTCTATAATTTCCTTGTTGATTTTCCGTCTGGATGATCTGTCCATTGGTGTTAATGGGGTGTTGAGGTCCCCTACTATTATTGTATTGCTGTTGATGTCTCCTTTTAGTTTTGTTAATAGTTTCTTTACGAATTTTGGTGCTCCTGTGTTAGGTGCATATAAATTTATAAGTGTTATGTCATCTTGGTGGAGCGTCACTTTTATCGTTATATACTGCCCCTCTTTGTCTTTCTTTGTCTGTTTTGCTTTGAAGTCTACTTTGTCTGATATAAGTATGGCAACACCTGCTTTCTTTTGTTCATTATTAGCTTGGAGTATTGTCTTCCATCCCTTCACTTTGAGTCTGTGTTTGTCTTGGGGCTGAGGTGTGTTTCCTGGAGGCAGCAAATTGTTGGATCTTGTTCTTTGATCCATCCTGGCACTCTGTGCCTTTGATTGGAGAGTTCAATCCATTCACATTTAGAGTGATTATTGAAACGTGGGGGCTTACTGGTGCCATTTTATCACTTGTTTTCCGGATCTTTTGCATTTTGTCCTGATGGAGAGCTGTTACTTTGTGTTATTGTCCTTCTGCTCATCTCCTTTGTTCTGGATTTTGTAACCCCTTTCGTTTTTGGTTTTTCAGGAATGAGTTTCTACCTGAGCATTTCTTGAAGAGGAGGTTTTGTGGCGATGAACTCCCTTAACTTTTGTTTATCTGGGAAAGTTTTTATTTCTCCATCATATTTGAAGGATATTTTCGCTGCATAGAGTATTCTTGGCTGCAGGCTTTTGTCCTTCGGAGTTTTGAATGTTTCATTCCAATCACTTCTAGCCTGTAATGTCTCGCCTGAGAAATCTGCTGATAGCCATATGGGGTTTCTTTTGTAAGTTATTTTCTTCTGCCTGGCTGCCCTTCATATTTTCTCTTTGTCGTTGACTTTTGCTAGTTTCACTACTATATGCCTTGGGGTTGGTCTTCTTGCGTTAATAAAGTTTGGAGATCTATTGGCTTCTGTCACATGAAGTTCCATCTCTCTTGTCAAGTTTGGAAAGTTCTCAGCTATTATTTCTTTTTACAGGCCTTCTGCCCCCTTCTCCTTTTCTTCTCCCTCTGGTATACCTATAATCCTTATGTTGCATCTCCTAATTGAGTTGGATAATTCTCAGTTTCTTCATTTCTTTTTAGTCTTAGTTCTCTCTCCTCCTCTGTCTGCAGCATTTCTATATTCCTATCCTCCAAATTGATAATTCTGTCCTCCATATTATCGACCCTACTCTTCAGAAAGTGCAGATTTTTCTTAATCTCCTCCATTGTGTTCTTCATCTCCAGTGTTTCTAATTGGTTCTTCTTTATAGTGTCAAGCTCTTTTGTGACATAGCTCCTGAACTCATTGAGTTGTCTATCTGAATTCTCTTTTAACTCATTGAGTTTTTAATAATGGCAGTTTTGAAATCATCGTCATTTAGATTATAGATTTCATTGTCTTTGGGATTGTTTTCTGGGTGCTTATCATTTTCCTTCTGTTCTGGAGATTTAATATATTTTTTCATACTGTTTGACGGTGGGGATTTGTGCCTCTGCATAGAGATAGAGTTTAGTTGCTGCTTCCACTTGCTGCAACTGGTGTTGGGGGGGGGCTGCTATTTAGACTGCACCAACCAGGAACCCTGTCAGCTGTTACTGACTGGACCTGGACCCCTCCTCGTAGTCACAGTGGTCCTGTGGGATCCCTCATCGGTTGTGGGGGCAATCACAAGGGGGCCTCAGGCTGCTGGTGCCTACTGCTGCAGCCCACTTTGACATGCTCCCTCCTTGTGGTCTTCAGCGTTGTTGTCGGATTTCCCAGCAGCCGAGAGCAGGATCCCCTATAATTGCCACTTTGTCCCTAACAGAGCCCTCAAGATCAGACTTGTCCACTATAGGTCCCAGCAGAGCTATGGGTATCTTCTGCAGTCTGTCGTTAGTGCACCTATCTGTGCTGCTTTTGCCCCAGGGCCTTCCTGCCTTTCAATTGCCAGTCAGGACCTCTCCACTAGTGCTGTGCAGAGGCTTTCACTGAGGCTGCTGTAGGAACCTGGAGTTCCCCCCTGGGCTATGTAACCATTTCACCAGAGCTCCACTCTGCCCCACTCCACTCTCACTGGCTCTCTGGGAGCCCCTTGCCTCGTCTGGGACACGGCCAGTGTCCGTGGGCCTGGCGGTGGTTTGTAAGCTGCTGCCTTGTGGGGAATTCTGCTCTAGGGAACTTCCTGGTGTTCTGAATGCTGGGCAGGTCCTCCCTGCCAATGGCAAGCAGAGGCCCTCCCGGCTGGGGGTGGTGTGGGAACCTGGAGCGTTCCCCCAGACCGCAGAGCCGGGTGTTGGAGTTCTACCCAGTACCCAAGCATGTCTACGGCAAGTCCTTGTGCCCCCTGCACTGACCTGCGCACCGGAGACCATGAGCCCAGCCGCAGCCTGTGGTCTGGTGCCATACCAGGGAATCTGCCCACCAGGAGCTTCCCTTTGTTCTGGATTCTGGGCGGCACCTCCCTGCTAATGGCGAGCAGAGGCCTTCCCTGCTGGTGGGTGCGGGACCCTGGGGATTCCCCCTGGGCTTAGGAGTAATTGCGAGGGGCTTGGGTAGGGCTGTTGTAACCTGTTTCCACTGTTGCTCCACTGGTGAGTGCACACTCCTGCCCTTGGTGTGTGGTGATGCTATGGAGGAGTCTGCTGGAAGAGAGCCTCCTGCAGGAACTAGGCTGTCTGGGGGTCGGGGGTCAGGGGGTGGAGAGTTTTCACCTATTTCCCCCTTCTCCTTCAGGGATGTCCGTCTGCCTTCCGATGTGTAGTGGCATGAGACTCTTAGGCATCTTGAGATGCAATCTGGATATCCTTTGTTAATCGGTGAATGTCCAATTAGTTGTGAATTCGATATGGGAGAGACAAAGAAGACCACTCACTCCGCCATCTTGGTCCCGCCCCCTCTAAAATAAATGTTTTAATAAAACACTATGTGAGGTTCAGTGGGCTAAAGGGATCCCCTGCTTCTCCACCTCACATTAAAGGACCTCAGACAGGGCTGTTCTATTCACCCAAATTTAAAGAAAAGTTATAAAGCCAGAAGGCAGAAATCACAATGAGAAACCTCACCAACAATTGTTTGGGGCAACAGTTGGAATGCTAACTTTGGCAGAACTGTAAATATTAACATGTTTAAGCTCATGTTATGTGAAGACATTATGTCAACTTTACCAGAATGTTTTTTGCAAATAGATGTTACATCTAGCTGGAAATGTTTCCCTACACAGTATTGTAATACCCAAACATGCTAACAAGATTCTAATATGTTATAATTATAGGTATAAGAATTGATAAAATGAAAATAAAGGTTTGTTAAGTTTACCATATTTAAATGGGCCTTATGTAAAATAATTGCATCTCTTTTGTCTGATTGTATTATAAATTATGTCATATGGATAAACATTGCGTTTTGCTGGGGAATGTTTCCCCTATCCAATATAGTAAGAGCATCTAAATCCACTCTTTAGGCAATGTTAATTAAACATGCTAGAGGAGATCTCACTTTAAAATGGCCTAAATGGAACAATTTCAGTTTACCCTAACTGGTGTATTTACATATAGAATTGGAGAAAGACAGTTACAAAGTTAAATAATCAATGTCAAGGATATTTTAGTAGTTTTAGGCTTCTAAATGAAATCAGAAGTACTTTTCTGCCTCTTTAAAAGAAAATAATTAAACAGGCCTGCAGCCAAACCTGAATCTGCTGGTCCTCTCTCGTCTTGCTGAGTTTCCCCACTTCAACTCCACCGAAATTCCTGATCTAAATGTAAGCAAATGAAAATAAGTAAACTTCTGAAATAACTTGGAAATGTAATGGTCATTCTGGGGAACTTGTTTCACATGAGTCCATCTTAAGCATTACCCTTAAAAGAGAGGATTCAAAATCTCTCATAATGAAATGCAGTCTTTGATTAATATGCAGAAACTTCTAAAAGACAACGTTATTTAACATGATATAAAATTATTTTTTGTAAATTAGAGTTTATTAAGTTTACCGGTTTAATTTAAAAGACGTGTCCTCAGAGTTATCATCACTGGTTATGAAGCAGACTTGTTATGTTTGTTACGAAATGTGTCAGCAAAAGTAATAAAGAAATAGCTGATTTTGTTTAATGTCTCATGAGGTTTTTGTAGATGATCTAAATATAGTTGTTGAGAACAGGTAAACTAAATAGATGTAAAAGTGACAAAAGTTTTGGGGGCAACATTTTAACGATAATTATGTGTTATGATGTATGTACTTAAAACACCTTAACATGATGGCCAAGTACTTTAATGTCACTTGAAGCTTTTTTGAGTAATTTAAATCTAATTGTTGGGAAGAAATGATTTAGATAGATGAAAATGGATAAGAGTTTTTGAGTGCAATAATTATGTTTTATGGTCTGTAGACTTGAAAAACAACTCCCAAAATCTTTTTGGAAACTGGAAACCTTAGAGTTTTGCTAAATTAAATGATAGAAACTTATTTCACACTATAGTTTTCCCAGCAGCATTTATTTATTGAAGAGACTTTCCTTTCTCCATTGGATGTCCTTGGCTCCCTTGTCGAAAATTAGCTGTCCATAGATATATGGGTTCATTTCTGGGCTCTCAATTGTGTTCCATTCATCTGTTTATCTGTTTCTGTGCCAGTACCATGCTGTTTTGGTTACTATAGCTTTGTAGTATATTTTGAAATCAGGGAGTGTGATACCTCCAGCTGTGTTCTTTTTTCTTAGGATTCCTTTGGCTATTTAGGGTCGTTTGTGGTTCCATATAAATTCTAGGATTCTTTGCTCTATTTCTCTGAAAGTGTTATTGGAACTTTGATAAGGATTGCATTGAATCTGCTGGTTGCTTTAGGAAGTACGGGAAATTTAACTATGTTAATTCTTCCAATCCCACATCATGGAATATCTTCTATTTCTTTCAAGAATGTTTAATAGTTTTCAGTGTACAGATTTTCACCTCTTTGGTTAAGTTTATTCTTCAATATTTTATTTTTTTGGTTGCAATTGTAAATGGGATTGTATTTTTAATTTCTCTTTCTGCTACTTCATTGTTAGTGTATAGAAATACAACTGACTTTTGAATGTTGATTTTGTATTCTGCAACTTGACTGTATTCATCTATTATTTCTAAAATTTTTTAGTGGATTCTTTACGGTTTACTATATATAAAATCAAGTCATCCACAAATTTTGACAGTTTCACTTCTTCACTTCCAGTTAGGATCCCTTTTATTTCTTTTCCTTGCCTGATTGTTCTGGCTAAGACATCCAATACTATGTTAAATAAGAGCTATGAAAGTGGGCATCCTTGTCTGCTTCCTGTTCTTAGAGGGGTAGCTTTCAGGTTTTCTTCTATTGCGAACGATATTAACTGTGAATTTGTCATATATGACCTTTATTATTTTGAGATACTTTCCTTCCATATCCATTTTATTCAGAGTCTTTATCATAAATGGATGTTCTATCTTGCCAAATGTTTTCTCTGCATCTATTGAAATGATCATACGAATTTTTTCTTAATTTTGTTAATGTGGTGTAAAACATTGGTTGATTTGTGGATCCATTCCTGCATCCCTGGAATAAATCCGATTTGGTCAGGGTGTCTGCTCTTTTTACTGTATTATTGTATTCAATTTGTTAGTATTTTGTTGATTTTTTCATTGATGTTCATCAGTGATATTGGCCTGTAATTTTTCTTTTTGGTTTTGTCCTTTTCTGTCCTTGGTATCAGAGTTATGTTGGCTTTGTAGAACGACTTCAGAGGTTTCCCTTCCTCTTCAATTTTTTGGAAGATTTTGAGAAGGATAGGTATTAAGTCTTCTTTGAATGTTTGGTAGACTTCACCAGGGAAGCCGTCCAGTGCTCGACTTTTATTTTTGGGGAGGTTTTCGATTGCTGTTTCAATCTCCTTACTGGTGATTGCTCTATTCAGATTCACCATTTCTTCTTGATTTAATTTTGGAAGGTTGTATGATTCTAAGAATTTATCCATTTCTTCTAGATTGTCCAGTTTGTTGGCTTATAGCTTTTCATGCTATTCTCTTTCTTATAATCTTTTGTCTTTCTGAGGTTTCCACTATAATTTCTCCTCTTCAGTTTGTGATTTTATGTATTTGTGCCTTCTCTCTTTGTTTCTTGGTGTGTCTAGCTAAAGGTTTGTCAATTTTGCTTTACATTTCAAAGAAACAGCACTTTGTTTCATTGACATTTTTATTTTTTATAGTCACTATTTCATTTATTTCTGCTCTTATATTTATTACTTCCTTCCTTCTACTGATATGATGCTTTGTTTGTTCTTCTTTTTCTACTTCCTTTAGGTGTACTGTTAGATTATTTATTTGGGATTTTTCTTGTTTGCTGAGGTATGCCTGAATTGCTATAAACTTCACTCTTAGAACCGCTTTTGCTGTATGCTATAGATTTTGGTGTGTCATATTTTCATTTTCACTTGTCACCAGGTCTTTTTTTATTTCTCCTTTGATTTCTTCATTGACCCAATCATTGTTCAGTAGCATTTTGTTTAATCTCCCCATTTTCGTGGCTTTTCTGATTTTCTTCCTGTAGTTGACTTCTAGTTTCATACCTTTGTGGTCAGAAAAGATGCTTGGAATTATTCCATCTTCTTAAATTTATTGAGACTTGTTTTGTGGCCTAATATGTGTTCAATCCTGAAGAGTGTTCCACGTGTATTTGAACAGAATGTGTATTCTGAAGTTTAGTATTACTCATCTACTGTCCTTTCATTGTCTCTCTTTCTAAATGACTGTTCCATGCCATTTTAGTTTTTTATGAATCCTTGACTGCCTCCTATTTCCACATTGCTCTCATATGATGACATTTCCTATTTCAATAATGATATTAAAGTATTCAGAAGTCTTCCAGGTCTGCATTACTGTCACTGACTCATCTGCAAATTTCCATATATCCTCCATGTTCTCCTCTGTCAATGTGGAGACATTGTGAATGGTGCAACGCAAGGTCAACTTTTCCCTATATAATTTATATTCCCACTCACCTTATCTATGCAGGGATATTTTTAAAGCTTTGCTCCACTCTTTCCTGTATAACAATTTTCCTTTTCTTTCTCTAGACTACTTCCCCCAGAACATAAAGCATATACTTTTCTCTCAACCTGAAGAAATTGTTTTTTGATCTCATTTTATCTTACCCTGACATCCAATTTATCATGTACATATTACAGAATTTTTTTTAATATTGTGCTACTCACTATCTCCAATTTGATTTTTTTTTTTTTTTTACTATTCTCTATTAAGCCCAATTAATTTGGTTATTGGCCCCACCACATCCTCAAAAACCACTCTTGATAAGTCTACTAAGGACTTTTAATTTTATAACAAAACATCACTTTTTCATACTACCAGCAACATTTGGAAGATCCACAACTCCCAGCTCTTTGATGTGGTTTATGGCTGCCTTAAATAGAACTTTTTTGGGGTGTTTTGCTTTATCCTTATGTGTGGCTCTTTTTTCTTAAGCAAACTTATCTTCTACTCCCCATTTTTTTCAGTTATTTCATTGAGATAATAATAGTTTATAACATTTTGGAATTTTGGGTGTATGTCATTATTCATCAATTTCTGTATAGACTGCATCATGCTCACCACAGTAGTCTAATTTCTATCCATCACCATATATATGTGCCCCTTTACCCCTTTCTTCCACTCCTTAGCCCCCTTCCCTTCTGGGAGCCAGATAGTCCTCGATTTTTAACAATGGAGCTTCACAGAGTTTAAAGTTTTCTCTTTTTTTATTTGGAGATTGAGTTTCAGTAATCTCATATACTTTCTTTGATTTCTCTATATCTTTGGTCTCTCTATGTCATCAACTCTTGAATTTAATTCTAAAATATTTCTTCTAAATACAGCTGTGTATATCCAACCACCAGATTAATATCTGCATTGGAGTGACTAACAAAGTTTCAAGATTCCAATAGTCAACATTCCAAGATTAGGATCCCTATCAGGTCCACCTAAAAAACCTTCCCCAATCAGTTTACATGATAGGAACTCCATATTTTCAGACTCTAGATGGTTAACTCCTTACCTCTTTTGCCAACCACATAGCAAGTATAATCTACTCAAACCTAGACAAGAAATTTGTCCTCTGCTCACAGCCCACCATAGACACCGTGTTTCAATCATATTTCTTAGAATGGCCTACAAACCCTTGATAAATTGAGTCTAATTTGCTTAATTCTTTTTAGACCTGAACTCCTACTGTTCTCACTCTTTATCAGTCCACAACTTTTATACTAACTGCCTTGCTTTCCTCAAACAGACCAAGAATGACAAAACTGAAAGCTTTGGTCCGACTGATCTGTTTGCCCAGAGTGCCTTCTCCACAGGTGTCTGTACAGCCAACTACTTCCCTTCCTTCAATTCTCTGTTCAAATCTCACCTTGTTTGGAAAGCTTACTTTTTTAAAAGTGCAATACTCTAAGAAAATACAAAACACTTTCTCTTGCAAATTTTATATTCTGTGTTTTTCTATGCTACTTATCATTTTAACATAATGTTTAAATTTGTTTCTGTCTGTCTCACCCTTATACAATGTCAGCTCACCATGGTGAGGGAGCTTGTATGTTTTGTTTCCTGATATATCTAAAGAACATGGAATAATCCCTGGTAGTTAGTCAGTAAATATTTGATGAACGAATAAATGAATAAGGTCATCAAGGTCAATGCACTGTATGATTTCTAGTATTGAAAATTTTGTTTATACTTGTTTTTTATTTGATGTTATGTGAAAGTAACTGAAGATAAATAATTAGAGAATCAATTGAATTGGAGGAAGTGTGAATAATAGGTAAATTAGAGAGAAAATCGAATTTGGGGAGAATTGTGATAATTGGAACACAAACAAGGGAAATTGTGGAACAAATACTAGTGTTAAGAAAATTACAAAAGGATTCATAGAATAAGATACTTTTGCATTGAAATTAAAGAGGTATTATGTCCAGAAATCCAATTGTATTCACTTAGCTTTAACTCATTTAGGGATAGAATCAACATATATAGTCTTTAAATAACTCTACAGAACAGCCTTTATTTTTTTGTCCTTAGGTTGTGGGTAATAAGATTCAGAGTTGGGGGAACTACTGTATAGAATACAGATATCGGCAGGTGGAGAGGGAACAGATGTTGCTGACTTAATTAGGTCACCACAGCAGCAACAAGGGAAAAGACTCAGGATGACTAGGTGAAATACAAAGGTGGAGAAGTCTTTGGACTGACCCTTAGCAGATGGGATCTTCAGACAGCAGAGACTATGTAAAAATGTAAGAGAAAATAGAGATAAAACAGACTAAGCTCAAGGAAGAGGCAATGGCAACAGGTCAGACCTAATTTGAGCAAGAAAGTTTAAGTAACTAGAGGATTTTGCAGAAGAATTGATGTACCAGATTGTATACCTTGAGAAGCGAGGAAAGTATTGAGTCTGTTTTCAGGATTCCAGTAACAACACCACTGAACCAAGAGTTAAGTGGCCATCTTGATGCAGTTGGGTGTCTTCATGATGACCTCATAGTGCAGAGAGAAGAAGATAGTCACAAAGAAGTCATAGAACATCACCATAAGGGAGTCCGTCTCCATTAAGGCCAAAGAAAGCAAAAAGACAAATGGAATATGAGAATGGTGTCAAACAGATGGCAGAATAGGAGTTTTCATTCCTCATCCCTCTACAGAATCACTGATTTTGACAACTTCCCATGGATGACAATGCCACTGTGAGAGTCCAGGGGACCAGAGGACAGATACTGGCACCGTGTTAGAGCAAATAAATGTAAAAAGAGGTGCATGACAAGAGTGAAAGGAACATTTTTACTGCCTGTATCACCCCTTTGATAAGATAGCGCAGTTCAATGCCAAGAAAGATCCCTTACTCTGTGATTTCTCAGACAGGGAAAAATGAGATGGTAATTAGTGCCTAGCTTCACCAGCTATGCAGGATACTAACAAAAAGTCTCACTTATTTCTCAACCAAACAAAACACTGAGAGGATCAGCATGGTTCATTACTCTGGGGAAGAAAGGAGAGGAAAAAGGAGCGACCTTACAGTAACTGGGTGCAGAACTGAACAAATGGCAGTGACTTCTACTAAACACCCTGTGGACTCCACCAGTAGGCCCACACATGAACTTCATAGGATGCATCATATGTTGACCCCCTCAACCAGTGCATGGCTGTTCTCAACACTCCATGTGTCCAGCAGAGCCTGTAGCCACTGTCCCACCTGCCCATGCAGACAGCAGTGTAAAGCCTCTGCAGATTATGCACAAGCACATATCAACAGCTGGCTGTACTCAGCCATGTTGAAAAAAGAGATATAATCTGGAATATTTCACACCAATGACTTAAGGAAAACAAATAGAAAGATCTCAGCACCCACCCTGGCTTTGCAGATTTGGAAGAAGACCTATAACCTTATGATGTCCCCAAAGAGGGAACAGGGAGAGTGGAGCTGGTACAAACTTGGTTCTAAGAGGAAAGTTCAAAGCAATACAGGCCTACCTCAGGAAATGAGAGAAATATTAAATAAACAATTTAACTTTACACTTAAAGAAACTACAAAAAGAATAAGAAATGAATCCCAGAGTTAATAGCAAAAAGGAAATAATAAAGGTCAGACCAGAAATAAACAACATAAAGACTAAAAAGATGGTAGAAAAGATCAATGATCTCATCAAGCTCACAGTGTAGGGGGACCCTGTACTCATCTCATTCCAGGAACACAACCAGGTTACAACTATTCTTGGAAAAATTATCCCAGAGAACTGGAAACTGGATAAAAAGGACTCCAACAACAAGGTAGAGTCCTGACAGTGGCATAAGAGCCAGAAATTCCTTCTAGAGAGAAAAATACCACCTTCATGAGCCACAAAGCTACACAGCTATCTAGCTGGGAGCCACCCTAAGGTACACAGCCCTCCATGGAGAAGTTTGGTCCTTAGCAGGGGCATGTTACCACTATATGCATCCTTCAGACTCAGCACAACTGAGTCTCATACTATCTGGCTTCACTGGCTATCTGCAAAGGGAATACCCCAATAAAAGCTATCGAATGTAAGCTGAAAAGAGGGCCCACACACAAATTCACCCATCTCAGAAAGCAAACCTATGAACACCAGAAAGAAAGGTACACCAACCTTTGGTGAAAAAAGACTCACCTGGTAGGATCTGGGCACATCTCAGTGAGAGTTGAGACCTCTCTGAAGACTGAGACATTGGTGGTGGCCATTGTTGTCACCAAGTACAGGCATGCTGACTCAGATGCTGGCAGACACCATTGGAGTTATTCCCATGGCCTGTTAGAAAAGGGGTCTTCCCCTCTCAGTAGAGTGCTGATTTAATCCTGCTCAGGCAGGGCAGGCAGCCTACCATAGGGACTTACTCCACCCAACAGCAAGCCCTCAGGCTACTTGTTAGTCTGCATAGACTGGGTGCCTGGATCCTCTGCAGAGAGGTGAGTGTGTCCACCACTGTGGAGTAAGGCCTGTGTGAGGACCAAGTGAACTGTGGGGGGCATTGGAGAGGTGAGGGCCTCTGAAGTGGGGTGACTGGGTATTCTTCAAGGGGTCAGGAAGTGTGCATGGGCCAGGAGACAGTGTGTGGGCTTGTGGGGGGTGGGGCATATCAGTGGCAGAAAACCTATTCTTCACAAAAAGCCACAAGGACATTGGCCTCACCTTCCAAAGCCTGAAACAATTGGGTGCTCCCATGCCTGGCACCAGCCCGACTCACCTGCAATCCTAAGAGAGCTGACAACATCCTTGTAGGCCTGAAGCCTACAGCAATTATAAGCCCTGAGTCTAGGAACCAGCTACACTGGGTACATACCCAATTAAAATGAAAACTGGAACAGAGGTGTGCTATTAGACCTTGCAGCCAGTGGCGCTAAAGAGATTATCTACTCAATATGGATTGCTATATATGTAGAATATTATATATGAACCTCATGGTAATCAGAAACCAGAAACTTCTTATAAATAAACAAGTAAGTAAGAGAAAGGAAATCAGACATATTACCAAAGAAAGCCAACAAACCACATGGGAAGAGAGCAAGAGAAGAAAAAAGGAATAGACAAGAACTATGAAAACAGCCAGAAAAAAAGTATCAAAATTGCAATAAATACATATTTATCAATAGCAACTTTAAATGTCAATGGACTAAATGCTCCAATCAAAAGGCAAGGGGTGGCTGATTGGATAAAAAAACAAGACCCATATATATGCTGCATACAAGAAACTCACTTCAGAGTGAAAGACACTCACAAACTGAAACTGAAGGGATGGAAAAAGATACTGCATGAAAATGGCAATGACTAGAAAGGTGGGGTAGCAATATTTATATTATACAAAATAGACTTTAAAACAAAAGCTGTCACCAGAGGCAAAGAAGAGCACTACATAATGATAAAGGGAACAATCCAACAAGAGGATATAACACTCGTAGATATCCATGCAGCCAAAACAGGAGCACATAAATATATAAAGCAATTATTAACAGAAATAAAAGGAGAAATAGACAGTAACACAATAATAGTAGGAGACTTTAACAATCCACTTACACCAATATATAGATCAATAAAAAAATTGGCCTTAAATGACACATTAGACTAGATGGACTTAGGAGATATGCAGAGAACATTCCATCTGAAAACCACAAAATATACACTCTTTGCAAATTCACGTGGAATATTCTTCAGGATTGATCACATATTAGGCCACGAAACAAGTATCAATTAATTTAAGAAGATCAAAATAATACGAAGCATCTTTTCTAAACACAAAGGTATGACACCAGAAATTAACTGCAGGAAGAAAGTCAGAAGAGCCATGCAAATGTGGAGATTAAACAAAATGCTACTAACTGTGACTCAGTCAATGAGGATATCAAAGGAGAAATAAAAAAAAAAAACCTGGAGACAAGTGATAATGAAAATATGACATACCAAAATCTACAGAATACAGCAAAAGCAGTTCTAAAAGGGACGTTTAGCAATTGAAGCCTACCGCAACAAACAAAAAAAAATCTCAAATAAACAATCTCACAGTGCACCTAAAGAAAGTGGAGAAGAGCAAAGAAAGCCCAAAATCAGCAAAAGGGAGGAAATAATAAAAATCACAGCAGAAGTAAATGAAATAGAGACTAAAAATTCAATAGAAACAATCAATGAAAACCAGAGTTGGTTCTTTGAAAAGATAAACAAAATTCAGAAACCTTTAGATAGACTGCTTTCCATAAAAGCTGCACCATCGAGTATCCTCAGAAATTTAAGAATAGAACTACCATATGATCCAGCTATTCCACTACTGGGTATTTATCCAAAGAACTTAAAAACACAAAGGTATAAAGATATATGCACCCCTATGTTCATCATAGCATTATAAATAAAATAGCCAAGGCTTGGAAGCAACCTAGGTACCCATCAAGGGACAGATGGTAAAGAGGATGTGCTATATATACACAATGGAATACTACTAAGCCATAAGAAATGATGAAATCCGGTTATTTCTGTCGTCATGGACAGAAGTTGAGGGTATTATGCGAAATGAAATAAGTCAGAGGGAGAAAGTCAAGTACAATATGATCTCATTCATGAGTAGAAGATGAAAACAGTGACAAACAGACACGTATCAATGGAGCCTGGATCAAAGGAGATGGGGTGACGGAGGAGGGTGAAAGGGGTGATTAGGCACATGGGTGTGGTGATGAATTGCAATTGGTCTTTGGGTGGTGAGCATGATGTAATCTACACAGAATTCAAGACACATTACACTGTACATCCAAAAAATAAATAAATACAAAATAAAAGATAATGTGTCAAAACCAAAAGAAAAACAACAGAGAAAAAGAAAAGATCAATGAAACTAAGAGCCGGTTCTTTGGGAAAAAAAAATGATGAATCTTTGGTGAGGGTCACCAAGAAAAAAAGGCTCAAAAAAATCAGAAATAAAAGAGAAATTACAACTTATACCTGAAAACATCATAAGAAACTGAATTGCATGCCAACAAGATGAACAACCTAGAAGAAATGGATAACTTCATAGAAATTAGCAACCTTCCAAGACTGAATCATGCAGAAAAAGAAAATATAATAGACCAACTACTAGTAAGGTGACTGACCCAGGAATTAAAAACCTCAAAAACAAAAGTCCAGGAGCAGATGTATTCATCGGTGAATTCTACCAAACATTCAAAGATTTACTACCTACACTTCTCTAATTCTTCCAAAAAATTGAATGGTGGTAAAGGTTCCCAAACTCATTTTACAAGGCAAGCATTACCCTAATACCAAAACTAGACAAGTATACCACAACAAAGAAAATTAGAGGCCAATATCTTGGATGAACAAAGATGCAAAACTCCTCAACAAAATATTAGCAAAACAAACTTAACAATACATTAAAAGTCATACAACATGATAAATTGAGATTTAGTTCATGGACACACGGATGGTACAATATCCATAGATTAATGAATGGAATACACCACATTAACACAATGAAGAAAATAAATCATATGGCCATCTCAATAGATGCAGAAAAATCATTTGACAAAATGCAGCATCCATTTATGGTACAAAATCTCAACAAAGTGGATATAGAGACAACATATATCAGCATAATAAAGATTGTATATCACAAGAACACAAGTAACATTACACTTAACAGTGAAAAGATAAAAGTTTTTCTTCTAAGATCAGGAACAAGACAAAGATTGTGACTCTCACCACTATTATTCAACATGAAATTAGATGTCCGAGGCAGAGCAATGAGGCAAGAAAAAGAAATCAAAAGCATCCAAATCAGAAAAGAAAGAATTAAAAATGTCAGTATTTGAAGATGGCATGATGCTATGTATAGAAAACCCTATAGAGTCCACCAAAACGCTGTTAGACTTAGTAAATAAATTCAATACAGTTACGAGATACGAAATCAAGATACAGAAATCTATTGCATTTCTATACACTAATAACAAACAAAAAGAAAGAGAAAATAAGAAAACAATCCCATTTACACCTGCATCAAAAAGAATGATATACCTAATGATAAATTTAACCAAGGAGGTTAAAGATCTATATACTGAAAACTTTAAGGCAATGATGAAAGAAACTTAACAAGGCACAAATAAATGGAAGGATATTCCATGCTCACTGATTTAAATAATTAATATTGTTAAAATGTCCATACTATCCAAAGCATTATCTATCAAAATTTTAATGACATTTTCACAGAACCAGAACAAATAATTCTAAAATTTGTCTGGAACCACAAAATACCCCCAATAGGCAAAGCAATCTGGAGAAAGAACAAAGCTGGAGGTATCATACTCCTTGAATTCAAAATATATTACACAGCTATAGTAATCAAACGGTATGATATTGGCATGAACACAGACACACAGATCAATGGAACAGAATTAAGACCCAAGAAATAAACCCACACACGTATGGGCAATTTAATCATGACACATGAGACAAGAACTTAGAGAAAGGAGAAAGGACAGTATCTTCAATAAATAGTGTTGGGGAAACTGGACAGGCACATGCAAAAGAATGAAACAAGACCACTATCTTACATCATATACAAAAATTAACGCAAAATGAAGTAAAGACCTGACCATAAGACCTGAAACCATTAAATTCCTAGGGAAAAACCTAGGCTGTACACTCTTTGACATAGCTGTTAGTAATGATTTTGTCAATCTGACTTCAAAGACAAGGGAAACAAAAGCAAAATTAAACAAGTGAAATGACATCAAACTAAAAAGCTTCTGCACAGTGAATGAAACTGTCATCAAAATGAAAAAGCAACCTACTGAATAGGAAAAGATATTTCCAAATCATATTTCTGACAAGGGGTTAAAATCCAAATTATATAAAGAACTCATAAAACCCAATAACAAAAAAGACATAGCTCAATTAAAAAGTGGGTAGGGGAACTACATAGACATTTTTTCGAAGAAGATATACAGATGGACAAGAGGCATATGAAAAGAGGTTCAACATCACTATTAGGAAGACGCACATCAAAACCACAATGAGACATCACCTCCTACTTGTTAGAATGGCTATTATCAAAAAGACAAGACATGACAAGTGTGGGAGAGGATGTGGAGAAAAGGGAACCCTTGTGCACTATTGGTGGAAATGTAAATTGGTATAGCCACTATGGAAACAGTATGGAGATTTATCAAAAAAATTTAAGAATAGAACTACCATATGATTTGGCCATCCCAATTCTGGGTATTTAACCAAAAAATATGAAAACACTAACTCAAAAAGATATATGCACTCCTATGTTCATTGCAGCGTTATTTACAACAGCCAAGATATAGAAACAACCGAAGTCTTCATGTATGGATGAATGGATAAAGAAGATGTAGTATGTTTACATAGAATGCTACTCAGCCATTAAAAAGGATGAAATCTTGCCATTTGTGACCACATGGATGGACCTTGAGGGTATTATGCTAAGTGAAATAAATCAGATATAAAAAGACAAATATCATATGACCTCACACATGTGTAGACTTCTTTTAAAAACAAAACAACACAAATAGAAAGTCATAATTACAGAATACAGCTTGGTGATTCTAGAGGGAAATGGGTTTGGGAGGTGGGTTAAACAGGTAAAGGGTGTCAATTGTAATGTGATGGGTGGTAACTGGACTTTTGGTGGAGATCAGTTTGTAGTGTATACAGATGTTGAATTTTGCACACCTGAAACTTACATAATGGCATATACCAATTTTACCCCAATTAATAATAAATTTAAAAATCACATAGGAAATAAAACCTGGAGTTACACAAAATGAAAAAAGAAAAAAAAATGCCAAACATGGCCTTGCAAACCAGAAAAGAATGGTGGGTCCTCAGCCTGAACTCATTGAAGATAAGAAGCAAGAAGTTCATGAAGCAATTGACCTCTTCCATGCTTATGGAAGTGGGATGATGGACATGAAGGAGCTGAAGGTGGTCATGAGAGCACTTGGCTCTGTACCCAGGAAGGAGGAGATAAAGAATACGATGCCTGAAGTGAACAAGGGAGGCGTAGGGAAGATCAGCTTCAATGACTTCTCAGCCATGGTGATTCAGAAGATGTCCAAGAAAGACACCAAAGAAGAAATTCTGATAGCTTTCAGGTCTTTGATGATGATAAAAACCCAGAAGATCTTTTTCAAATAACTAAATCACATGGCAAACTAGTTAGAGGAAACCTCACTGATGAAGAGCTATAGGAAATGAATGATGAAGCCTATCGGGATGGAGACAGTGAAGTGAATGAGAAAGAGTTTCTTGGGAAGATGAAAAAGACCAACCTATATTAAAGTTGGTTTCTCCTGCAAGCATGTGTAGAGAAGTTGAGGGATATGCTGGGTTCCCTGCTTCCATTTTGTGAAACCTTGAGTTAGAGGACAGTGCTATCCCTCCTCTTATATCCTAACTTGTCTAGATACTTCTATTTCCAAATCTTTGGTTCAATGATAGAATTACAAAAATGCTTTTAATATGAGGCTCAGTGGAACACAGTGTTGATTATCTCCAGTTGATCATGTAAGGAGAAAATGAGTATTGTCATATACAGCAGAACTTTGATTAATCTTGGCTTTGGTGCCTGTCGCTAGAAGCCTGAAAGTATTTTTCCTCTTGGTTCCTCAGGAACCCAGGTTTGTCAGTTTCAGGCAGGATTCTTTCTATTTAGCAGCATAGGAACCTTCAAATTGTCAGAATGTTATCTTGTTAGTGTTAGTGGTTATTACAACTAATTTCATCACATTGGTCTCATTTTGGTAAAAATGATCACAGAAGAGAAATATACAATGGCACAGAAGAAATTACAAAAACATAGAGAAAAGCATAAAAGACTGTGAAAACTAGAGATATATATATTATATCAATAATAATTAATGTGATTCATTTATTCATAGAAATAATTTATTGAGAATTTCAGTTTCTGGTTAAACTTGTGAATAGCTTGGAGGTAATCATTCCTTCCTCACAATAAGGAAAAAGCTAAAGAAACTGAAAGTCACTCTCTTTAGACCCATCAGAGCATTCAAATCCCAGGAAAAGTGGCTGCCTTGATAATTGGAGACACACAGGATAAAGAGACTTCCAACTTCTGTGAGCAGAAGCCCAGGATCAGCAGCCAAAAGCTGGAGACACTACCAGTAGAAAAACTTAAAGTAGAATTGATATATTGCTGGAAACTCTCATGGGCTAACTTAAGAAATAAAAGCTCTGGTGGGGCCCATCCTTAGGGAAACCTCCATGCATTTATGAGTTTTAATTCAAGAAGTCCCATCATGTAATCCATATGAAGACTAAAGACAAATTTCCATGTGGTTCTGGAATGGAGAGGAGAAATATAACCATTTGAAATATTCCCAGAGCTCACCGCTCTCCTTAACAAAGGCCTGTTCTCAGTGGAAACTATTTATCAGAGCCTGACCTACTTAGATATTACCACAGCCTTATCAATCCAGGGGAATGGAAATACCTGACATTAATCCCTTCTAGCCTTCTTGTTTCATCTAGATGGTGGAGAAAGCCAGAAATTACTTGTGAAGGTCACAGACCAGGGACACAGGCTGGTTAAAAGATTAAGCCTGTTATCATCAGACCTTAGAAGCCTATAGTCATGGGACCTTAGAAGACATTCCTTTCCCCCACATCATTCAACCACATAAATAGGTCTTTAGTGTAAGAGCAGATTACAGCAGAAAGACCTGCATGTCATAGATCTTACTTAAGGAGAAATCTTTAGGGAACCCAAAGCCAACAGAGGACACAAAACAAGGACACTAGAGGAAATTATAGTCTCTGAAACCACAGTTACAGCAAACAATAAACATAGCCTACCTCATACGCAGATAAACATAAACCTCACACTAAAGTCTTGTTTACCTCAATTCATTTTACCTGATACCTCATGTCCTCATGTTACGGATTGAGTTATGTCCTGTAAAAAGTTATATGTTGAAATCCTAATCCCATACTATCTCAAAATGTGAATTTATCTGAAAATAGGATTATTGCATATATAATTACATAAATTGTGATAATGTCATACTGAAGTTGGGTGGGGACTTAATCCAATATTAATGGTGTTATTATAAAAAGGAGGAATTTGGACACAGATTAAAAACACAGAGAAAATGTCATGTTAAGATAAAGGCTGACATCTAGGCTATTATTCTACAAGCCAATGAAAGCCAGAAATTTCTAGTAAATCACCAGAAACTAGGAAAGATGTATGGAACACGTTTCTACCTCACAGCCCAAAGAAGGAAGCAACTCTATTTCATCTTGATCTCAGACAGCTAGCCTCAAAAACTTTGAGACAATTTTTGTTGTTTAAGCTACTTATTTTGTGGTACTTCATTGCAGCAACCATGGGAAACTAACAAGCCAAATTTCAATAAAAATTGCAAGGCATTCGAAGAATCTAAAAACAACCTGGCGAGAAAAAGGAAGTACCAGAAACAGACATAAATATGCCAAAATTTTGGAAATATCAGACACAATTTAAAATTACTGTAAAATTATGCTAAAGGCTGTAATGAAAAAAAGTGGCAATGTTCAAGATAAGATGAGTAACATAACCCAAGTTATGGAAACTCAAGTAAAGACTCAAAAGAAAAAGCTAAAAATCAGAACACTGTAAAAGAAACAAAGAATGCTTATCATGCTCTTATCAGTAGACCAGACACAGCTTAGGAAGGAATCTCTGAGCTTGAGGCTATGTCAACAGAAAGTTATAAAACTTAAATGCAAAGAGCAAAAAGAAGGAAAAAGACAGAAGGGAATACCCAAGTACTATGGGAGAATTACCAAAATCATAAGATACATATAATGAGAATACCAGAATGATAAAAGTGAGACAAAGAAGTGAAAGAAATATTTTAATAATGTTGAGAATTTTCCAACATTAATGCCTGACAACAAGTCATATATATATATGAATCAGAGAACATCAAGCAGTATAAATACAAAAAGAAATTTTGTATATCAGGTCCATTACCCTCAAACTTCTGAAAAATCAAGGATAAAGATAAAATCTAGAAAGAAGACAAAAAGAGATAAAAGACCTTAAAAACAGAGGAGCAAGGAAAAAATTAAGTTGAATTTCTCTTCAGAAATAAGAATAGAGTTAAACATTTAAAGTGTTGGAAAAAAACACTCACTTAGAATTCTGTATACAGCAAAATTGTATTTAAAAGTGAAGGAGAAATAAAGATTTTCTCAAACAAACAAAAATTGATGGAACTTATTGACTGTAGACTTGCCTTGTAAGAAATGTTAGAAAATTGTTACTTAGAGAGAAAGACAATGCCATAGGTCAGAGATGTAGATTTGAATAAAGGAAGGAAGAATATTAAGCAATTAATAAATTAAGACAAAAACTCTTTCTTTTTTTATTCTCAACTTATCTAACAGGTACAAGTTTGTCCAAAATAATAATAGCAAAAAATTTATTAAGTGATTATAGCTTATGGACACATGAAATAGATGACAACAACAAGATAAGAAATTGGTGGGAGGAATTGAAGGAACAATGTTTTATAAAAGTATCTTTGATACACTAAGAGAAGAGAAAAAGTGAAATAAGGTAAAATGCTCAATTAAAACTAGAAAAGGCATTAAAAGAGAGCTACACAAAACAAGTCAAACAACATCAAAGAATAGAAAACAGTTACAAATGTAGTAGATACTAATCCAACTACAGGAATAATCACTTTAAATGCCAATGATCTAAATGCACCAGTTAAAAGACAGATAGGGTCAGAGTAGATAAAACACACACACGCACACACACACACACACACACATTTACATTTACACATTTTAACAATAAACCCAATTTAAATATAAGTACAAATAGATTAAAACTAATTAGATGTTACAAACTGTGTCATGCTAACCCCTCAGTGGTGGCAGGTGAAACCTGTGAGCAGAGGCTTCAGGAACTACAGCAGAACCAGTGACCCAGCCCCCATTGTTGGTGCCAGACGCCAGCTCTACCAGCAGTAGGGGCAGTGTACAAGTTGCCAGATCCCTGGCCCTTGGCAGAAACAGTGTCATCCTTGAACCCAGAGCCCCTAGCCACAGTGCAGCCAGCACTCTTAGATAACCTGGGAATAGCAGTGCAGGTGGTGCATGGGGCAGGAATATCCTAATCAAAAGAAAGCTGGGTAGGTCTATTAAGTTCCTATATAACTGACTTCAGAGGAAAGAAAACCAGTGATAAATGGGGGAAATCACATAAAGATAAACGGGATAAATTCTCCAAGAAGAGATACAATTTTAATGTGTATATGTCTAAAATACATTAAAATATGTGAGGCAAATACTGATAGAACTGCAAGGAGAAATAGATGAATCCACCATTATATTTGGAGATTTCCACATAACTCTGTAAGTTATTAATGGATTAAAAAAGCAGAAAATCATTAAGGGCATAGTTGAACTGAACAGCGCCATTAATGAACTGGATCTTATTGACATTTACAGCATATTTCATCCAACAACAACAGATATACAGTAGCCTCAAGCTCTCTGGGAGCATTTATGGAGATAGACTTTATTTTATTACACAAACTAAATCCTTAAGAAATTTGATATATTAGAAATCACACAAAGTATGATCTTTGATAACAATAAAATTAACTAGAAATCAACACACTCAAAAAAAGGGAGCTGGAAAAATCCCTAACATTTTGACAATTAAACAAAACACTCTTAAATAACTCATAGATCAAAAAATTATCAAGAAATATTTTTAAATATTTTGAAATAAAGAAATAAAACTATAACATCAAAATCTGCATGATTCATCATAATCAGTATTTATAAAAAATGTGTAGCATTAAATGCATATGGTAGAAAAGGAGAAAGATCTAAAATCAATAATTTATGCTTCAAACTTAGGAAACCAGAGAAAGAAAAGTAAATAAAATCCAAAGTGTGCAGAAGAAAAGAAATAATAAGAAAATAGGATGGAATTAAATATGCAGAAGTTCACTGAAATGGAAAGCTAGATCTTTGAAAAGATCAAACTAAAAACATCCAGCCAGGCTAAACAAGGAAAAACATTTAAAAAAGAAGAAGAAACATCCCCAATATCACAAATGAAAGAGGAGTCATCACTGCTCACTACATGGATATTAAAGAATAATAAAAGAAAATTTCAAAAAGAAACTCCATTGCACAGAAATCTGATAACTTGGATAAAATGGACCATAATTGAAAGATACAACCTATTGAAACTAATGCCAAGGAAAAGTGATCATGAATAGGACTATATCTGTTAAAGAAACAGAATCAATAATTAATGGTCTCCCAAAACAGAAGCACCACATCCAGATAGTTTCACTAATAAATTATACCAAATATTTAAGAAAAAATAATAGTTCTCTACAATCTACTCCAGAAAATAGAAGCAGAAGGAGCACATTTAATCTTCTTCTATAAGCCCAGTATTATCCTGATAAAATAAGCAGACAAACACATTACAGGATGGAAAATTACAGATTAACATTTCTCTTAATCATGGATTCAAAAATCTCAACAATATATTAATAAATTAAGTCTAAAAATGTATACAAAAATTACATACCTAAACCAAGCAGGATATTCTAGATATGCAAGCCCATTTCAATATTCAAAAATAACTTTATATAATCTGTCACATCAACATCCTATAAAAGAAAAGTTATATAATCAATCACTAAGTGCAGAAAATTACTTTAAAAAATCCATCATCCATTCATGATTAAGAAAAAAAAAACCTGTTAGAAAATTAGAAATAGTGGTTACTTTCTCATTTTGATAAAGACCATCTATAAAGCACCTACAACTTACATCATACCTAATTTTGAAAAAATAGATGTTTTCTCTCAAAGATCATATATAAGGCAGAGAAGTTCCCACTCACCATTCTTACTCAACATCACTTTATAAGTTCTAGATAATGCAATAACACAAGACAAGAAAATACAAACTATCCAAATTTTGGGAACGAGGAAAGAAAACTCTCTTTACAGTTGACATTTTTGTCTATATAGAAAAATTTTAAAAATAGACAAAAATCAACTTGGAAGCAGATGTAGCAAGGTTACAGGATACAAGCTTAATATGCAAAAATCAATACTTTTCTACATATCAGCAATGAACAATTTCTATCTTAAATTGAAAATACAACATCATTTATGTTAATACCTAAAAGTTCAGTGATTCTCTATAAATCTAACAATAAACAACAAAACTATACATGCCTAAGAGAATAAAGGAAATATGATCTAGACAGAGAGATATTGTATGTTCATTAATATAAAGACTCAATATTGTTAAAATCTTCCCACGTTACTCTATAGATTCAATGCAATATCAATCAATATCCAAGTAAGTTACTCCATGAAAATTGACAAATTGATTCTAAAGTTTATTAGGAAAGGCAAAACACCCAGAATATCTAACACAATACTGAAGGAAAACAAAGTCGGTATAATGAAACTATCTGTCTTTAAGACTTACTATCAGGTTATATAAGCAAAACAGTGTGATGTTTTTGAAAAAATAGACATATATGAAATAGAATGGAAGACACAGAAATAGATCTACTCAAATAGAGTCAAGTAATTTTTGACAAAGAAGCAAAGGCAGTTCAATGAATAGTGAATAGTCCTTTCAAGAAATGGTTCTGTAACAACTCAACACCCATAGGGCAAAAAAGGAATCTAGAATCCAACAACTTTCATAAAAGATTAACTCAAATTTATTCATTATGTAGGTATAAAACATGAAAATGTGATACTTCTAGACATTACATAGGAGAAAATCTAGGTGGTCTTGTGCCTAACAATGATTTTTTTTTAAATATAATACCAAAAGCACAATCCGTGAAAGAAAAAAAAGTTGAACTTCATTAAAATTAAGAAAATGTCTATTCTGTAAAAAGCACTATTAAAAGAGTGAAAGTACAAGCCACAGACTGGCAGAATCTACTTGCAAACACATTTCTGATAAACAACTTGAATTCATATGCCAAGCATTCTTAAAACTCAACAATAAGAAAACAAACAACCCAGTTAAAAAAGTGTGCAAAAGATCTGACCAAAAAATATTTACATGGCAGATAAGCAATGAAAACATGCTTGTGATAATTTGTCATTAAGGGAATTGCTAATTTAAATAAGAGTGAGATAATGATATAAACCTATTGTAATGCTAAGATCTCAAACCCTGACCACATGAAATGCTGGTGATGATGTGGAGCAATAGGACCTCTCAATCATTGCTGGTGGGAATGCAAAATCATACATCTAGTTTAGAAAACAGTTGGCAGTTTCTACAAATCTAAACATAATTATCCCATCCAATCCAGCAATTGTACTTCTAGGTAATTATTCAAAAGTGTTGAAACTTACACCCACACAAATGTTTATGGCATCTTATTCACAATTGTCAAAACATGGAGCAACCAAGATATCGTTCAATAAGTGAATAGGTAAGCAATTAGTTGTAGATTCTTGCAACAGAATATTATTTAGTGATTTAAAAAAAAGAGAGAGATCGAGCCATGAAAATACTTGGAGAGAACTTAAATGCATATTGCTAAGTTAAAGAAGCCACTCTAAAAGGGCCACATAGTGTATGATTCCTACTGTGGAATACAATTAAGTAAAAAATCTCTCTGAGGACAGGATGAACTCTGTGTGGCTAACAGGGACCTAAAGACAATAGCGTCAAGTGGCCATAATGGGACCAAATGCAGTCACATACACTGTTTCTGGAAAGACCATGGAATTCACCATTAAGCTTTTGACTCTGCTAAGTTCCTGATTTTACAAAAGCCCCTTACAGCCGCCTGGACCTAGCCAATGAAACTTTGACCTGCACCAACCAATCAGGACTTAGCTGGCTTGCATCCCTCATTTGCAGAAGCAGACCTAAGTGGGGACCTTGGTGGGAACTGGCAACCTGGGCGGGAACTTTTTCTATAAAGGCAGCCCCTTTTTTGTTCTTTCAGAGCTGACTTTCAGTTTGCTGCTGCTGGCTACAGTGTCCCAAGTTTGCAAACTGTATGAGCAATATAGCCTTCCTAACTGAATTCCTGTATTCCAGAGCCCTTTGTTGACACTACTATATGACATTTTGTAAAAGGAAAGATTATCAATACAGTAAAATAATCACTGCTTACCAAGGGCTCAGTGTGAAATGGGAAAGAATGTATAGGTGGAAGATAAGGGAATTCTAGGGCATTGAAATGATTTTGTATGATACTATAAAGTGGATACACGACATTATGCGTTTCTCAAATTCACAGTACTGTACAACACAAAAAGTAAACCCTAATGTAAACTATTGTATTAGTTAAATTTACCACACCAATTAAACATGTTAACATTAGGGGAAACTGTTGGTGAGGGAGAAGGGGTCTGTAAGAACTCTGCACTTTCTGCTCAATTATTTTGTAAATCCAAAGATACTGTAAACAGGAGACTTAGCTTTTCTTAAATTAGGTGATAAATGAAAACCCTGTTATCTTCTGTATAGAGGAGACAAACCCAAATGAGAAAGATTTGGACAGTTGAAAATAAAAGAGTGGGAAAAGAATATCATCAGAGTATGATATAGTAGCTGATGGCTACACATTATGTAGTCTGGGTTCTTCACCTCACTTACTTCTCTATAGATGCTTGTTTACTTCTGATGGTCTCCTTTATCTATCTATCTATCTATCTATCTATCTATCTATCTATCTATCTATCCATCTATGTCATTCTCTACACCTTCACATGGTACAAAGTGTTTCATAAACCATTTATTAACAAAAGATTTGATTGATGGTTTGACGAACACAGGCCTTCCCAGAGTTCATCACTTACTCTCTTTGTACCAAGGGAGTCTACACAATCTAGTGCACAGATCAGAGATATCAGCAATATTGTCCAGGACAGAGCCAGCTGCAATCTTCTGAACCACACAATCCTCATCAAAAGTTATCACAGACCTGTGGTAGACAATATGGAGCATGTGAGAGCGATGCCTGAACTTCCTAGGCAAGACAGCCTCTCTGGAGATTGGATGTCCTATACTCAAGGTGGGAGCAGGTCCAAACGAGAGGTGATCTAATCTCATGGAGGGGTCTATTTTACCCAAGTTATAAAATCTACAATGTGATCCCAGGGTTAGCTAGATACAGTCTGGAACATCAAGATGACTAGGTACCCAAGGCTAGCATAGTCTGGTCCATGCACATTCCTGAATACTTTGCTGCAGAAACAGGTGTCATCTCTAAGGTGCAGTGGGAGTCAAACTAACATGCCCCTGATTTTCCCATAATCAATCCTGCTGAGGCATATGAGATACACTCTTGTCTCACATCTAGTTGTTTCAGGTTTAATTCATAACTTTTATATCATTCTCATGTGTAGAGGAACATACCAAAATTTCTCTTACTATAATGATCTATATAAATTTGAGTTACATGATGAAGAGACCTTGTAGTATCTATAAAAATATACAAATTTATCATAAGACTACATGCTTGGTCATACCTTGCATGAATTTTAAATGTATTCCATTTTTTCTTCCAATGCAGGAAGTTGTATCATTTTATATAAGATTATTAAATGATTAAAAGAGAGTTATAAATTGACTTATTCTTTTAATTATAGTCTTCCTCTGGTCTGTTTGTTTCCATGCTCACCATATTTGCTACTGGTTAGAATTCTATTACATTATAAACATCTTTGAATGTCAATTATGCCAAGGAAAAATGTTTCATATGGTGTAATAAATATGACATTTAGGCAACAATTATACTAATTATTTTTTCTAATATAAAACTCATATCACATTCTAATTATAGACTGATGATGTATCATTCACTTTACCAATGTTTTTTACACATTCATAGAAAATATTACCATAGTAGGGAGTATGATTCTATAAATTATTAACACTATTCCAGTTAAACGTAAAATTATCATCTCCTTAGGATATAAACTCCTTGAAATCAAGATAGTGTCAGTTTTGTAACCCTACCTGGAAACATTTCCTGTCATTGGCTCTTGATTAAATGTTGATTTCTTTCTGCCACCACTCTCCTATCACTCTTCCTGCCCAGGAGCTCTTGTTTGCTCAGACTCTTTCCATCATTTATGTAAAAGGGATTGGGAACTTACCTTGCCATGATCCAAATTTTTCTGAACAAATAAAACTCTTCAAATCTTCATCCACTACTACCAGAACCCAGCAATTTTGAAGAATTTTGTAAAAACAAGTATTGTGATGTATTTTAACCATGTCTGAGCATGAGAAACATAAACTATAAATTTATTTTTCCAAGCCAGCACAATGTTGATATATTGTTGATATGGCCATTTTATCAAGTTCATAGTGTTTTTCAAATTTTTTAAGTTGACTTTGGTCTCCTCCAGGAGAATTTAATGATGTCTTCATCTTCAGATGTCGTATAGTTATTTTTAATTTAAACCTTGAATAGTTTAAATATTTTGTTTTTTACAAAATTGGGGTATTTTTTATAAAATTCTCCTTTTGTTAGTTTATCCAAATATCGTTTAAGTTGTACCCATTTTTCCAAATAATTCTATTTTCTTCTAATTTTAGAGGTGATTGCCTTGTGCTTTTCAAATAAATTACAATTTCACATACAAAAGGTCATTGTGCCCTCTCTTTACAAAGATTTTACCACCTATATCCTTCTCATGTCTGACTAATATAATGCTCAATAATAGCAGGGATAACTATTACAGGGAGACAGCACAATTTACTAGTCCTGCGGCCAAAAAGTCCTGGGGCCTAGTGCTGTCACTTGCTTACGCTCTATATGGCATGAGAGTTTTTACAAAGTATCTAAAATGCCTCTGTTTCCTCATCTGAAATAAATGGTAACAAAATATGTATCTCATATAATTGTTTTAGATTTCTCATTGAATACATAAAATTCATTTATTTATGCATTTCTCCTTGAACACTTTTATTTTAAAATAAAGCTGTTTAAATTGTCGTATTTTATTAAATCTAGTATTCATTCATCCTTTTACTCTATTACTGGTTGTCAGATCAATAGATTTTGGAGGAGATGGGAAGGATGAAGATTGTCTTTATTTTCTCAATAATTTTCTGAGGGTTTATGTTCAATACAGAAATAAGTTGCTATTAACTGTGAAGTAAATTGGATATGTTCGTATATTTTCAGGTGGCACATTGACTAGGCATGGTAATGAATTCAAGCAATGAATTATTATTTTTTCAGTTCATTAAACATCCAGATTTTGAACTTTATCAAAGATTGTTTTATAGAATGTGAAAATAAAAATGCTTTGAATTTTTATTTTCACTGTTGACTTTTTTCACTCTCTTAATTAATATCTATGTATCTCTCATGTTTATTAATTCCCTAGGGACTTTGAGTTTTATTAGCAGCCACTCAGTATTCGAGCTTCTGTTTCAGCAGGTAATATTCCATTTGACCTGGAGAAAGTCTGCTTCCACCTGAGACCCACATCCCCCAGGCTCCTCTCTCGAAGCCAACCCACTCCAGACTCCAGGGGCTCTGTCTCCAGCACCTGCGGACACCTAACGAAAACTGTCTTTCCTTGATACATTGTACAACAGCTTTGCTCCATCACTGGGTTTGCATATTATATCAGTTGGTTTCTTCTAGTAATCAATGAAGACATTAGAAATAGTGTTTTTTCATCATTATTGCAGAAAGTGAATACATTTTGAGAAACTGCATGTTCTTTCATCAAGGTATTACTCTTATCCTACTTCTCAGATTTTTACTCATTCAGAAAACAGAATGAGTTTCCTCACCTGTCATGAGGTTTATGTAACCAATTATTTCAACCTCTTTGTGAGAAAAAACATCAAGACAAATGTTTGATAAAAGTGATTTGATGAGTCCCTTGGTTTTATGCATTATGAGCTTTATCAATGAAACAAGCAAACCAAATAATTTACCCCAGACAGTTTGCTTCATTTTTTTATCATTTTAATCAGTTTTGAAGATGTCTACTTTGAGCCTGAGACTGGAAAGTAAGCATCTCTGGTGCAGAATTTGGGGATTTTGTCCTTCAGCACTGATCTCTGTCCCCTAATATAAGCAGAATAAGGGCAGGCTCTTCAGGAGTAAGGACCACTCAGAGAGGACTGCACTGATAGGTGAAGGAGACCCATGTAGATCAGATTTATATTTTCTCAAAGCTGGTGAGCAGCAAAAGCTAGCTTGTTTACTGTCACTTTACAGTTGGGGAAATTGAAACTCAAATTTATCTGTAGGTTCCCCAATTTAGGACAGCTTGACTATGTCAGAACATAACTAGGACTCAGGTCTCCTTCAATCCCATTACATGTTAGACCACGGGGTATTCTTAGTTTTAACTTTATGAATTTGATTTACTAAAATCTTTTGAGTGAAATATTGAGGCATATGGAGGAGGTGGATTTGGACTTAGGGTATGCCTATGTAGTCAAATTTCATCCTTGGTCAGTGTAGCCAGAAGGGAGAAAATGACCGAAGGTGAAAAGGCATGTCCAGGGTCTTTGTTCTGCCCATGCCATTTACCAGGAACACCCTGGCTAAGCTTTGCCTTTTCAGAGATCATTGTAAATTTGAACAAATTGGGTAGGAGTATAATATCCTGAAATTACTCTATAGCATAGGCTTACCCCACAAAACCAGTACATCCTTGCTATTTTGACCTTATGCAGGCTTGGAGAAGACATCGAACTGAAGTGAGAACCCTTTTACTCTCTCACTCTGTGTGTCCTCATGTCTATGGGGAAGTCTCTCCTCAACCCTAACACTCTTCTGTCATCAGGGAGAGGGAGTATCCAGGTGCATTTATCCAAGGTGCGGGACAGGATTGTAAATTCGTTTTTGTTCCTGACATGGAGAGAATTCCACAAGGCTGTCTATTAATTCATCAGATGATGTATGGATTTGAAATGCACAGACTCACAAAAAAAGAAACTGTATAAATATTTATTTATTTATTTATTTGAGGAAGATTAGCTCTGAGCTAACATCTTCTGCCAATCCTCCTCTTTTTGCTGAGGAAGCCCGGCCCTGAGCTAACATCCATGCCCATCTGCCTCTACTTTATATGCGGGATGCCTACCACAGCATGGGGTGGCAAGCGGTGCCATAGCCACACCCGGGATCCAAAGGGGGGAACCCTGGGCAGCCAAGAAGCGGAACATGCGAACTTAACTGCTGTGCCACCCGGACAGCCGCTATAAATATTTAATAAATATGCTTATCTGTTAAAAACAATGCTTTTAAAATTCAGAATTTATGTATAACAATTGAGGATGTATGTAGGTGTTTGCAAAGGAATTGTGCATTTTTTAAGTGTTAATTTCTATCCATTTGTTAAACAAATGTATCAACTAATATGCCTAATATTTTGAATAAGTATATGTATACATGTGTATTTATATATCATGATAATGCATTTATTGTTATACGTCTATAAAATGATCTTCTATGCTCTTAATTCTAAATTGTCTGCAGTTAAAAAATATTGATTTAATAAGTTTTTAATAAAAAACAAATAGTAACTATATATAAATCATATATTTTTCCTTTCAGAAGTATGGAAATGTGACTATTAGAGATAAGGAATTAGGATATTTATTTTCTCATCCTCTAGACAATAGATTATGAGGAATCTGCCACATGGCAGTTGTGTAGAATTTTACATCTACTGCAAGAAAGTTAACTTGGAGAATATATATCCTACTGCTGATTCAGCCTGAAAGGGTTGTGTGTGTGTGAGTGTGTGAGTGTTTTTTTTTTATTTTGCTTTAAGGAGAATCTACAAGTCTTGGCTGTGTAGTTGTGACTTTTTTAATAAAAACTAATAAATGAGCGCTTTATTACTTGTTTCACTAAATTCTATTAACAATAAAAAGACAACACAAAAATTCAGTCTTAAATTACTATGCATTGTTACATTATAATACATAACAAAATATGCAGAAATTAATAATAAAATAATATAACACACACCTGATTCTCCAGTAACTTCTTTTGTTAAATCTTAATATATTCTTGGATTCCTAGGTTTTAATATATGGGGTATCTTATCGGATCCATAATGCCAAAGAGGACAGTTTTGACCCTTCCCACTGAATTTTATAAGTAATTTAAAAGGTGGAGTGCAATTCATAATGCACAAAAATATTCCATTTGCTTCCTTACATGGATATACACAATATTAAAAGAAATATTTCAAATCTGGAAAGTAGGAGTATACCAAATGATTAATAACCAGTGTTTAATTTTATCACATTAATATTTTTCTGGTTGCTCTAAGATTTAAATATTAAAATATTTCAGATATAGTTGACACAATTTTTATTTCACTTTATTCTCTTTTCTTCCCTCCTCCACACCATTTTGATTAATGGGTACTCTGTATAAATTGTTTAACAGATTTGTACAATTTTTATACGTGTGTCTATCCATAAATAATATACTATACTCTTCTGAATGTTTAAACTGATATGATTGGAAACACTTTCTATGTAATAGCTTGCAGCTTGCTTTTGCTATTCAAAAATATATTACGATCTCCTTTATTGATGTATGTAGAGCTATTCCATTTGATTTTATTGCTACAGAGTGTTCCATTCTGGTGTAAAACAAGGTATATTATCAAGTATGTCAGTAATTGGAATTTAGAGTTTAAACATGATAGAACAGACATTCTTAAATATGTCATGTAAAAAATTAAGTATATATTTGTTACAAATAACATTGCCGCTTGAAACTTACACATCTTAATTGTATTAAATATTGCCAAACGACACTCCAAAGTACATAGACTGCTTACACAAAAAACAGCAGTAAAGGAGAGTTTCCTCCCTTCACATCTTTATTAAGACTTTAGTGGTAAGATTTATATGCATTATATTTTCTAGAGCAATGAAAGAAACAAGAGCACCTTATTCAGGTTTTAATGTGCATTTTCATAACGAGTACTTTTGGACATATTTTTGAAGTAGTAATTGATCATTAATTTTTCTGTTTATGAACTGCTTGTTCAGACATTTTGCCTATATTTTTCTTTTATGTTAACCTGCTCTCATAGATACTTTTTTTTAAATCAGGGAACTGATATTACTCCTTTCTCATTTACCTTGCAAATATTTATTGCTCATTATTTGACATTGTGTGAGGGCACTATTGTTTTTAAATTTTTGTTTTAATGAGACAATGAAGTGTTTCATACTGACTATATTATTTATAGCCTATGGAAAGAAGACAATCTTCAAAATTTGTCATAAAAAGGGGGTCCTACATTTCTTATAAATAAGGGTAAGATTCATTCATATTTGCCTACTCTCAAAGGATAGCACTTATATATGTGTTTTATTTATCACGAATGTAATGAGATAATCAAACAATACTGATTAAAATGGATAATCACTAAGCTTATTTTAAATTGACTTCAAAGTTGGCTGATATTTGAAATCATAAAATTGTGAGTTACAACACTTTGGAGTCATGTAGAGAGAATCTAACACAGAAATGACTTTGATGAAGACAAGCATATATGTTTTAAACATGCAGACAGTATCACTGAGCAAAAGTAAAGATATGATGATCATCAATTAATATATAGAAAAAATCTCATTTTCATCAAGTTTTGTTGGTCGAAATTATTACCCATTAAAGAAAATTAGTAGAATGGAGAGGTGAGCAACACTGATCCTGGAGATGGACAACCTTGATTTGAGTGCTGGCTCAGGCTCTGGCTTTTTGAGAGGTCTTGGGCAAGTTAATTGACATTATTTTTTCTTAATTTCTTATTCTGTAGAATAAAAATAATAGTAACACATTTTAATCCTTTGTGCCATTGTGAATATTAATTGAGTTAATATATTTACTGTGCGTATGACAGAATCTGTCACAGAGAAAGTGCTACAGAAGGATTGTTGTGTTTTTATTGTACTATTGTCATTTCTTGTGCATTCACACAAAGCAAACTTCCTCTTTTCCAAATCAGAACTATTTATAATGGGTTTAAAAATTGTATTCCATATTCTTTCTATGACTTAAACAATAAATCCCCATTTTAAAGTCACTTACCAACAAAGTTATTCGACAAAAAGCTAAAGAGAGTTGACTCTGCACAGGACCTGTAACCGTTTTGATTCCAAACTTTTATATTAAAAATTTACCCAGCAACTTGAATAGAAGGTAAATTGTTGGATTCATCTCACAAATTCTTATTTATTAGATTTTCATTGGGACCTTAAAATTTATAACAAGCACCTATTTGATGAAAAAATCTTGATCTCGCATTTTGAGTACTGCAAAGTAAATATACAGTACTAATCAAAAGCTTTGGAAATTACTTACTTAACTATTAAAGTCTTAAGACATACATCTCTTAGAATGTGCCCATGTGAGAAATTCATCTTCCACCACTCTATTTGCTTAAGCAGTGTAGAAGATATCTAACCGATTACTTTATTTAGGGGAATAGTATTTTTGTAACATTGTATTAATACAATATTGTGTTCATTTTTTGTCTCATCTTTAATCACTGTGTGCTTTTCCTTTGACAATCAGGACATAGCTTTCCCTGCTCAATGGATAATCTTACTCAAGTGACAGAATTCCTGCCTATGAGGTTTTCTGATATCTGGGAGTTTCAGATACTACTGCTGGACTGTTTCTCCTGCTTTACCTGGCAGCACAGTTGGGGAACCTTCTCATCGACATGATCATTACTCTTGATCAGTATCTTCACACACCCATGTACTTCTTCCTAAAGAACCTCTCCTTTTTTGATTTGTTTTACATCTCAGTCACTGTACCTAAGTCAATACACAGCTCCATGACGCACAGCAACTCCGTCTCTTATCTTGGCTATATGGCTCAAGTCTATTTTTTTCTTTGCTTTTGCATCTGTTGAACTGGTCTTTCTCACACTTATGTACTATGACCTGCTATGTTGCCATTTGCCCCCCCTCCAATATGGAGCCATTATGACATCAGGAACATGCCACCAGATGGCAGTCATTACCTGGCTAAGTTGGTTTTCTTATGCAGCAGTCCACCATGGCAACATGTTTTGGGAGCCCCTTCCAGATCCAACACAAGGCACCAGTTCTTCTGTGACATCCCTCATGTGTGGGCCCTGATTTCCTGTGAGGTTTTCTTTGTTGAGTTTGTGACCCTGGCTCTGAGCTCCAGCTTGGTGCTGATATGCTTGTTCCTATAATCATCTCCTATATCCAGATCTTCTCAACAATACTCAGAATCCCGTCAGGAGAGAGTTGAGTGAAAGCCTTCGCCACCTGCTCCCCACAGCTGACGGTCTTCATATCCTTCATCACCACAGGGCTCTTTGCTGCCTTAGAGCCAGTTGTTAAAACTTTTTCCACTCAAGATTTGATTATTGCTATGGCATATACAGTTTTGCCTCCCTTCCTGAACCCCATCATATACAGTCTTATAATCAAGGAGATCAAAGCATCTGTCTGGAGACTTCTTGGGAAGATAAATCTTCTGCAAAAGTAGATCACCTGGTCTATGCTAATGGAAGATCCTGTAACAAAAGGTGAGGAGACCACAAACACTTTATGAGAAAAAAATGATATTGAAAAAAACTGCTGGATGGCAGAATGAAAATTTTCCAGCCCTATATTTAGAAAGAAATGCAAATGGTCCTTCAAAAAATAAAAATCTATTTGTATGATATCAAATATTCTAAAATTGTGTAACTACGACCTTCTATGGTGATCCATTCCTTCTCATCCCATTTATCTTCCTACTCATGTAAATACCATATATTGAACCTGTAGCCCTATCTTAAAGTCACGATGTATTTGTTGGAAGGGGACAGATGCACAGACACATCTGTTTTTGGTACCTGATTTACCTACTTATCAAAAGAGAACATAAAACAAGCAAAGTGGTTTCAGAGGACAGAAGTTAATGTTGTTGTGGCTTTTGCCCAATATTTTAAGAATATTTTTTCAGTCTTATCTAATCCTATAAATCTTTCAGGAAATTGCGACAAATTTCATCAATACTCTTTTTTGGCATCTATTTAAGTTGCCATGTTTGGGGCCGTCTCCCTGGCGGAGTGGTTAAGTTCGCGCGCTCCTCTGCGGCGGCCCAGGGTTCGGATCCTGGGCGCGGACATGGCACCACTCATCAGGCCACGTTGAGGCAGTGTCCCACATCCCACAACTAGAAGGACCTGCAACTAAGATATACAACTGTGTACAGGGGGGATTTGGGGAGATAAAGCAGAAAAAAAAAATTGGCAACAGTTGTTAGCCCAGGTGCCAAATTTTAAAAAACAAACAAAAAAATAAATTGCCACATTTCACTTTTGAAATGCTGTAATAATAATAATAAAAACAAATATGACTATATTATTTGCTCTACATCAGACATTGGTCTAAACACTTTAGATATCTATGCTTATAGTAATTCAATGCTTTCAATAACACAATTCTGTTGGTTCTATTTATTTCACTCGGGTTACACAGATGAGAAAACTGAGTTAGAAGTCAAGGACTTGCCCAAGTTCACGCAGCCAAAATTGTCTGAATCAGTAATTGATTCCAGGGAGTTTTATTAGAGAATATAGAATATTTGCCACAACTCTATACAATCTTAATATCTGTAATAAATAAAAAATAATGTTCTAATATTAATTGATATTTCTGTTATACATGTACTTCTTATTTTTGTCTGTGTCATAAGAGTCTAGATTCTTGTTGCTAGCACCATATTTAGAATAATTATACCTACTATGTACGGAAGAGTATCAAAGGGTGTGATTGTTGGTGCTATTGTTACCTCAATTTTTATAAAATTTGTTTCAGATTCAAAAGATAATTTTTGAAGTTCTATGTCTTATTCTTCAAAATGAAATAATTATCTCTATTTGATAGATGAAAATTAGGCTTGGAAGCTACGTTTGAAATTTTAATGAAATTTTGATGTCCTTTATGATAGTTGGTTTATTCATTTTTTATAAAGTTTTAAATTTTGTAAATTGTTATTTTCATGGAAAGTGATCCATTTTATTTTGGGTTCTAGATGTCTTAACATGTAAATTTATATCCATTATTCCACTACTAATTCTTCAAAATTGTATGTTCCTGAATAATTCATTGATTACAATTTCTAATTATTTGGCCATTTTATTTTACCTTCAAGGTAATGATATTTTGACAGTTCTTATGTATTTACTTTCTTATTAATCTATAGTACAATTCACTTTTTTGGTGTACAGTTCTGAGTTCAGACAAATGTATGGACTCATGTAACCATCTTCACAATCTAGACACAACATAATTGTACCTCACCCCAGATTCCCTCCTGATACCAATTTATATTCAATATATCCTCTAACTCCAGCCCGTGGCCAATTCTGATTTATCTTTCCTTACAATTTATCTTTCACACAATGTTATGTAAATTGAATTAAAATGTATGTAGGTTTTGAGTCTGGCACTTTTCCTTAGCATAATGTTTTGGGGATAGAGTCATGTTAAATTTTATATCAACACTTTGTTCCTTATTATTGCTGAGAATTTTTCATTGAATGTATTACTACTATTTTTCTTTATCCACTCAGCAGTTTTCAGTTATTAGTATTTAGAAACATAGCTGATATAAACATTCATGTACAGGTTTTTAAGTAAATGTAAGTTTTCATTTCTTTCATGAAAAGGAGTAAAATCATTGAGACTCTTGTTAAGTGTATGGTAAATTTCCTAAGAAATTGACTAAATGCTTTCCAAACTGTAACAGTTTGTGATCAGCAAAGTTTGTTAGTTGAGCATCTGCATTCTTGCCAGCATTTCATATGCGTTATTAATTTCTTATTTTATTCATTTGAATATGTGTATTTTGGTAGCTCATTTAGTTGTAAGTTTACTTTCCTAATGACTAATTGTACAGTTCATCTTTTCCTTTTCAAAGTTTATTTGCTAGGTTTATGTGTGCTTTGTGAAATGTGTCTTCAAATATTTTGCTCATTTTTAATTGGAATGTTGTTATTCCTGAGTTTTGACAGTTCTTCAAATCTTATGGACACAAGTCGTTTGTCAGATCTATGATTTTCAAATATATATCCTTAGTCCATGGTTTGATTTCCACATACCATTTTGCAGAGGAACCATTTTTAACTTTGATGAAATTCAATTTAGCAAAATTTTCCTATATGGATTATGCTTGTAATGACATTTCTAAGACTGTACCAAACCAAAAGTCACAAAGATTCTATATTTTAAGCAGAATTATAGTGTTCGGCTTTACATTTAGGTTTATGATATAATTTGAGTTCATTTTTAAATAACATATGATGTATGCCTCTAGGTTCCTTTTGTTGTCTGCATATGGCTATCGAATGTTTAGCAACTCTTTCCAATGAATTACCTCTTGGCAAGTTGGTAAAAAATATACTAAACTTATCTGTGTGAGTCTATTTCTTGACTCTTGAGTCTGTTTCACTTTTCTATCTTCTCATCATTTTTCTACTTCAACACCTTATTTCTGTACTTTTATAATAAGAATTGAAATTAGGTAGTGTGACTTCTCAATCTTCATTCTACTTTTTCAAACTTTAGATTTTTTTGTCTTACTATATAAATTTTAAAATAATTTTGGATAGAATCAAAACTTAGGATCAAGTCTACGGTCTACTGGACAGCCACATGCAAAAGAATGAAAGTAGGCCGTTACCTTACACCATGCACAAAAATCAACTCAAAATGGATTAAAGACTTGAATGTAAGAACCCAAAATGATGAAACTTCCAGAAGAAAACATAGGCAGTATACTCTTTGACATTGGTCTTAGTAGCATATTTACAAGTACCATGTCTGACTGGGCAATGTAAACAATAGAAAAAATGAACAAATGGGACTACATCAAACTAAAGTCTTCTGCACAGCAAAGGAAACCATCAACAAAATGGAAAGACGACCTAACAATTGGGAGACTATATTTGCAAACCATGTATCTGATAAGGTGTTAATATCCAAAATATACAAAGAACTAATATAGTTCAACCAAAAAATAAAACAATGACCCAATTAAAAAATGGGCAAAAGATCTGAACAGAGATTTCTCCACAGAAGATATAACGATGGAAAACAAGCATATGAAAAGATGTTCAACATCATTAGCTATCAGGGAAATGCAAATCAAAACTAAAATGAGGTGTCACCTCACTCCAGTCAGAATGACTATAACTAACAAAATAGGAAACAATAAGTGTTGGAGAGGAAGCAGAGAGAATGAAACCTTTATACACTGCAAGTGGGAATGCAAACTGGTGCAGTCACTATGGAAAGCAGTATGGAGTATCCTCAGAAAATTAAGAATAGATCTACCATATGATCCAGCTATCCCACTGCTGGGTATTTATCCAAAGAACTTGATAACACAAAGGCATAAAGATACATGCAGCCCTATGTTCATTGCAGCATTATACACAATAGGCAAGACATGGAAGTAACCTAGGTGCCCATGAAGGGACGAATGGATAAAGAAGATATGGTATATATACATAATGGAATACTACTCAGCCATGAGAAATGATGAATACAGCCTTTCGTGACAACATAGGATGGACCTTGAGGGTATTATGCTAAGTGAAATGTCAGTCTACTTATGATCTCACTCATAAGTAGAAGACAAAAACAACAACAAACACATAGCAACTGAGGTTGTATTGTTGATTACCACAGGGGCAGCGGGGAGGAGGGAAGGCAAAAGGGGTGTTTAGGCTCCCATGTGAAGTGATGGACTATAGTTAGTTTTTGGGTGGTAAACATATGTAATATACACAGAATTCAAAATATATTGTGATGTACATCTGAAAGCTATGTTATGTTACAATCCAATGTTCCTGCAATAAAAAATTTTAAAATATCGTTTTGGATATAATCAATTTTCAGGATCAAGTCTACAGTGTACAGCTGTTTATGTAGTCATTATTTTCTGCTTTCTTTTCCATGAAATCATTAAAAATCTACCACACAGAAAATACAAAATAATTTAACCAATAAATCCTTCTCCCTATAGTCTACCTTTTAGAAAATGTTTCCTAAATGGAATTGTATGGTCATAGACTTTTGAGTTTGGCACTTTCCCTGAGAAAAATGGATTTGAGATTCATCCATGTTGAACGGCATATTAGGTCCATGGACTTGAAAGAGGCAAGGATCTGTTATTCTAGTGTAATCTAGTAGTCACTGACTTGTTAATTATATGCATAGGAAGAAAATATAAAACTTAAATACTTTTTATCTACAACTACAATTTTGAGTAATTTATTTTAATTTAAAATATATAACAATTTCAACTTCATATAATAGTCTTAAAATAAGAATATAAAATGAAGAATACACAGAAATGCATCAAAAACAGAGACAAAAGAAGTTCAGTAAAAAGTACGTCATTTACTGCAAATTAATGTTTATTTTAGATAATTGTAATGCACAATTTCATGCTTTTGAACATGAAAGTATATTGTTTTTGAAGTAAATTTGTTAGAAATTATTGGCAAAATAAAATCAAGTGGTTTAGGAATGAGAATTTAAACAGTCTATCCCACACTCAGTATGGACACTAAGAACTGAAGGCACCTCTTACTGTTTTCATTAGCATGGTTTTGTTATTCTTCTGATTTCATTATTATGACTTTATTCTTCCAGGTGTCTCCTGTCCAGTCCAATGGTTTTATTATATTATAGAAATTTCCCCCTAAATCCATCAACTCTTCAATGGAAAACATAAACACAGTTTAGGTCTAAGATTCTTTCACTCCCTTTATTCAAAATCTTCATCTTGCTATTTCTAGTACTCTGAGATTATTGTATGGTGATCTTTATCCTAATGAGGTCCCCCATGCCACATTTGAAAGATTCACCTAAAGTCAAACAGAATTCTCAACAAATTCTCACAGTAACTAAGAAGATTCTGCCAAGTTTGGAAAGATGGAGTGTTCTCTTGCTGTCTTAAGCAATAAAAAAAGTTCTGTCTTATCGACTAGTTCTTTTGGTGATATTTGGGGAACCAGCTTTTGACAACAGTTACAGTAATTAGAAGAGCACAAACAGAAAATGAGGTCACCCAAGTCAGAACTTCCCACAGACAGCTGCAGCATATTGATGTGCCCTGGAGGAATCATGATCATGACACATGTAGAAGTGAAATATATGATACAATATAAAAAATAACGAAATTCAAAATGAAGCTGAGTTATAGTAATACTTTACATCAATTTGTATATAATAAAAGTATTAATTTAAAATTGAGTGCCTTAAGTTAATGATTCATTTTGAAATTTCTAGGCTAACCACGAAAAAAATACTCAATGATATAACGACAGAAAACTAAAAGCTAAAAAAGGAAATAATAAAACTACAACCATATTACTTAAAAAAAAGACAATAAAACACACAGAACAAAAAAAGCACAAACCGAAAAGAAATAACAGAATGCTAGACAGTACTGATACAACTATGTCAGATATTACAATACTTATAAATGAAATAAACACTCCAATTAAAATAAAACGTTATTGGAATGTCAATATGATATTGTTGAACGCAAGATAGACTATTTACTTTTTACAATAAACCCAATCTATGTATAGAACCAAAGTTGATGTGAAGGTAGAGAACTGAAAAAAATATAGCAGGAAAGAAAATCTTTATTACTTTATCATCAGGTAAAGTATTGCTAGAAATAAAAAGAGTCATTTTAGATTGAGAAAGATTTAATTTAGTGTGAAGATAAAGAAATTGCCAATTCCTACTCAATTAATTGCATAATTCAAAATATGAAATAGATGAAACTGACAAAACTAAAAGAAAAAAGTGAAATCCACAAACATATGTGGAGATATTTACATTCTTCTTTCAGTAACAAACTGAAATACCAAATAAAAACTTCATAAAGATTGTGATTAAACTACTCTTTTGAAAAGTTAAAGTAATTAATATTTCTAGAACAGTGCACAGTGTATTTTTATCAACTGCACATAGAACATTTAACAACTCAATATTTAGCCAGAATAATATGCTAACACTCAGCAAATTCTAATGCATTTAAACAATGCAAGATATACTTTCCTAATCACATAGAATCAAACCAAATATCCAAGACAGCGCATAACTAAAAATTTCCCAATAGTATAGAAACAATATAGCACAATTCAAGAACAAGAACTGGATCAAATGTGGGGGCAGGCCACATGGCCAAGTGGTTAAATTTCCACACACTCTGCTTCAGTGGGCTGGGGTTTGTGGGTTCAGATCCCAGGTGCAGACCTACTCCACTCATCAGCCATACTGTGGAGGCATTCCACATACAACATGGAGGAAGACTGGCATGGATGTTAGCTCAGGGCTAATCTTCCTCACACACACACAAAAAGAATTGGGTAAAAAGAATAAGAAATAAAATTGATACAGTATTTTAAACAAAAATATAATGAAAATTAAACATATCTAAATTTATGATATGGTGCTAAAATAGTGCAGAGAAAGATTTATAGCTTCCAAAGTGTATGTTGAAGGAGAAAAGCATTTGAAAATGAATGATCCAAGTGACATCCCAGGAAGGTGTAAGAGGAGCAAAGTAATTCTAAAAAGTAGAAGAGAGTAAATAATTAAATAAAAGGATAAATTAATAAATACCATGCAGGTCTGTAACAGAAAACAGATCTAAATATTAGTTCTTTGAAAAGTTTAACAATGTCAATAGCCCATAGAAAAATTGGTCAAGAAAAAAGGAGAGAGAGAGAGAAAGCACAAATTACCAATATCAGGAAGTAAATCATGGATATTATTAATGTACAGAATGGTGACTATGGTTAACAACACGTTATTTTATACTTGAAATTTGGTAGGAGTAGATCTCAAAAGTTCTCACCACAAAGAAAAGTGTAATTGTGACGTGACAGTTATGTTGATTAGCAAGATTTTGGTAATCGCTTCACAATGCATATGTAAATCAAAACATAATATTGTACAAACTAAATACACATAATATTTATCTATCAACTATACCTCAGTAAAGCTTGGGGTAAAAAGTGAACATTACTAAAGATCTAACAGAAAATACTCAAATACTAAAAACAAGCAAACAAACAAAACCCCCAATAAGTAGAACAAGTAGTAGAAGACATCCAAATTGGAAAGAGAGAAAAATGTCCCTATTTTAATACAACATGAATGTCAGTCTAGAAAATCCAAGAATTAAAAAGAGACACATAAAATTAATAAATGAGTTTATCAAGGTAATAGGATATAAGGCAAATATGCCAAAATCAATCGTATGTCTATATATTAGTAATATACAATTTGAAAGCAATTATACATGTATATATGTAAATATATATGTATGTGTATAAATGTATTTACAGGAGCTTCAAAAGAATAAAATACTTCAGCAAAGACCTAAGAAAATGTGTGCAGGACCTCTGTGCTGAAAATAGAACACATTATTGAAAGAAGTCAACGAAGATCTAAATAAATATAGAGACAATTGTGTTCATGGATTGGAAGGACCAACATAGTAAATATTTCAAATTTAACAATTTGACCTATATATTTAAAATAATTCCAATTAAAATCTCAGTATGATTTTTGGTAAATATAAACAACCTGTTTCTAAGGCAACTTACAGAATGGGAGAGAGTATTTGCAATCCATATATTTGATATTGTGTTAATATCCAATATAAATAAAATATTACACAACTCGATAGTAAAAAAATTGATTAATAAGTGGGCAGAGGAACTGAGCAGATATTTTTCTAAAGAGGATATACATATGGCCAACAGGTACATGAACAGGAGCTTGACGTCTCTAACCATCAGGGAAATAAACATCAAAACCCCAATGAGATATCACCTCACAACTGTTAGAATGCCTGTCATCAAACAGACAAGAGATAATTGTTGGTGAGGATGTGAAGAAGAGGGTACCTTTGAGCACTTTTCGTGAGAATGTAAATTGGTACAAACACTCTGGAAAATAGCGTGGAGATTCATCAAAAACTTAAAAGTAGAATTACCACACGATCCTGCAATCTCACTTCTAGGAATATATCCAAAGGAAATTAAAACAGGACCTCAAAGAGATATCTACCAGCTCATATCCATTGCAACATCGTTCCTGACAGCCAAGATTTAAAAGCAACAAATGCATTAATAAAAAAATATGACTTATATATGTGGCTTATATATATACACACACACAATGGAATTTTATTTAGCCATGAGAAAAAAGGAAATTCTTCCATTTATGACAACATGGATTAATATTGAGAGGAGTATGCTAAGTGAAATATGCCAGACAAAAACAAATACTGTATATTATTATATGTGGAATCTAAAAAGTTGAATTCATAGAAAGAGAGAGTAGAGTGGTGGTTACCAGGAGCTGGGGGTGAGAGAAATGGGAAGATGTTTGTTAATGAGTACACACTTCTGGTTATAAGGTAATTAAGTTCTGGGTATCTAACGCACAGCATGGTAATTTTAGTTAATAATACTGTATTATATACTTGAAAGTTACAAAGATAATATATCTTAAATGCCAATAAAGCTTTAGAAATAAATTAAAATTTATATGAAAAAGCAAATCAACTGGATAAAATAATTTTGAAATATGTATGAAGTTGAAAAAACTCTTCTAAGACTTACTGTAGAGTTCAGTAATCAAGATAGCACAGCTTTGGCAAATGGATTGACACACGCATTTTGAGATTAGAATGCAGAAATAGGGCCACATAAATATGGAAAATTTATTTTGACTAATGTCAAACCAATTCAAAACAGAAAGATTTGCATTTTTTTTACATGTTGTTGGAACAATTTGCATATCTTGGGGCCAGCAGTAGCTTGCATTGTGCTACTGATCAGGAACTTTGAATTGTGGTTACCTTCAGACATGATAACGTCCTGCTGTCCATTTTCTCTGGGACCACTTTAGAAATCGTGATTCCAAGCTGTCTCGCATCTCTTGGAGCCCTGGTCAGGGCTGGAATGGCTTCTGAGATCAAGCAAGATCTTGGCTCTGAGTCCTCCTCAATTCTGCCTTCTGGGGAATTGGTAACCCTGCTTTGGAGACATCCCCTGGCAGCTCAGGTGTCCACCAGAAGGACCCACCTGCATTCTAGACTATCCGTACATGGCTCAGGTCTGTGGACCAACACCAGGTAAGTGGGATAAATAGTCAGTGTGGCATGCATGTATACCTGTGGTTCCCAAAGCATATACCTTCATGCATCAAGGACTTCCAGGCCTGTAAAACAGAGGCTGACCCAGCTCTGCAGGCCATCTTTCTGGGGCCCCAATTTCCCCCTCAGTAGTCCTGATGCAGAGCTGTGAAGCTTGTTTTAGATAGATCCTTTGTGGCCCTGTTTTGGGAAGATACACATGGCTTCTCTGGGTGTGAGGTCTACCACGTGTTTTCACGAGCTTTTCACAGCACTGCCCTGAATGGCAAGACTAAGGATTTCCTGTGTTTTCTGGATTTTCTTTTTTTTTAGAATAGCCTTTTGTTAGGATGGGCTAGACATTTGCAGCAAGGCGTGCCCTCCAGAAGTCCCTACCTATGACCTGATCTGTCCTTACATGATCTATCTACATCTGCCAGGACCAGCGAAAGATCCCTGGGAGGCTGGATGCTGAGTCACCTTGAGATGTTCATATGCAGTTAGCACTAGAGTACCTGTCATCTGTCATCAAGCCATCTAGGCCTGTTGGATAGTGACTTGCCTAGCCACCAGGCATTTTTTCCATGCATTGCACCACTGATGAAGAAGGTGAACTGTGGTTAACCTCAGACCCTATACTCCCCTCCTGTCCTTTTTCCCTGGGGCATGTCTAGAAGCCATGGTTCTCAGCTGTCTCCCATCCCTTGGAATCCTGGTCAGGCCCAGAATGGCTCCTAGATTCTGTGAGTCTGGGCTTTAGAAGAATCAGTAACTCTGCTTGGAACCAAATGTTTCCTGGCAGCTTGGGTTGCCCTCCAGAATGCCCTGCCTGTGGCCCAGACTATCCCTACATGGTCCAGATCCAGAAGCTGACACCAGGGCTCCAGGTGGCATAGTGAGTGCTGTACACGAACATGCAGTTGACTCCCAAAGCATCTGCCTTCAGGCATTCATAACTTCTAGGCCTGTGAATTGGTTGCCGACCAAGCCCAGCTTTGCCATCTCTCTGGGGCCAGTGGTTCCCCATACTTCAGGCCTCAGGCAGAATGGGGAAGGCCATTTCAGCCAGCACCCTTAGGGCTGTGTGCCAGGAAAATACACAGGGCCTCTGTGGGAGTGAGGTCTCCCAGGTGTTTCACATGAGCTGTTCCCCAGCACTGCCCAGGTTAGCAAGGCTAAGGAATCCTATGAAATCTGGCTTCAGGAAAGCAGGAATTTCTCTTTTGAAATGGGCTGAACATCAGCAGTGTGTGGTGTCCCCTAAAAGTCCCTAATTCTGTCCCAGTCTGTCCCTACATGGTCAGAAGATGGGGTAAGATCCCAGGAAGCCTGGATGCTGTGTCATGCCCAGCCAGCACACACAGTTCACAGCTGAGCTCCTGCCCTCAGTCATCAGTCCCTCTACACCCATTTCATAGGGCCTGCCCCAACCACCAGGCATTTTCCTGGGGCCAGCAGTTTCCCAAACTGTGCCATTGATGAGGAGGTTTAATTGTGATTACCCTAGGATAGGATAAGGCCCTGATGTCCTTTTACCTGCAGTTTTTCTGTCAATCATGATTCTCAGCTCTCTCCCATCTTTTGGAACCATGGTCAGGCCTGGAATGGCTTTAGAGATCCTATCAGATATGGCAGTAGTGAAACCAGTAATATGCTGTGGAGCCAGGTGGAACTTGGCATCTCAGGTGTCCCCCAGAAGTTCCATGTGTGGCCCAGCCTATCCCTACATGGCCCAGATGCAGGAACTAATACCAGGGAACTTGGACGCATAGTCAGGGCAGAATGTGCATGCCCAGTTGGCTTCCAGAGCACCTGCCTTCAGCAATCCAGTACTTCTATACCCATTTAACGGGAGCCACTCCAGTCCCACAGCCATCTTCCTGGGGCCTGTGACTCCTTGCTCTGTATTCCTCATGCAGTCCAGGAAAGCTCATTTCACCAAGACCCCTTGTGACCCTGTGCCAGAAAGATACACAGGCCTCTGTGGGAGTGAGTTCTCCTAGGTATTTCTAATGAGCTCTTGTTGGCACAGCTAGGGATGGCACGGCAAAGAAACTCCCATGAGTTCTGGCTTCAGGAAACATGCATGACTATTTTTGAATGGGCTGGACCTCATCAGTGCAGAGTGTTCCCCAAAAGTCCCAATCTCTTGCTCAGTCTTTCCCTAGATAACCAGGACTTGGAGAAAGATCCCAGGTTTCTGAATGCTGTGGCGGACTGACCCACATAAGCACAGTTTGCACCTTAGCACCTGGCCCCAGTTATCAGGTCTTCGAGGTCTGCTGGCCTGAGACTGCCATAGGCAAGCAGACATTATGCTGGGGCTAGTGTTTCGACAAGTCACACATATGATTAGAATGTTTGGATTGTGGTTACCCTCTGACCCCATAAGGCCCTGTTGCACTTTTTCCCTGGATCCTGTCTGGTCATCATGATTCCAAGCTGTCTCTCAGCCCTTTGGAGCCTGGTTCAGGCCTGGAATGGCTTCTGAGAACCCCTGAGATCTGGCTGCAAGATGCCATGAGATGTGGCCTCAGGGGAACAAGTAGCTCTGCTTTTGTGCCTGACAGCCCTGGGTGTCCCCCATCAGACCCCGCCCATGACCCAGACTGTCCTTAGACAGTGCAGGCCCAGGGACTGAAACCAGGTGTATGGAGGAGAGAAACAGCCGAGGAGGCCACCACAGGGTTTCGGGGGATTGAAAAATGTGCACACAGCCAATGGCGAAGCAGATATACTTTTATTCACTTGGGCCTGGCAAACAGATGGTGGGAGCACAGCAGCTCCCCTTGTGGCCACTTTTATGTGACCATTCGACAAAAGTGTCACACAGCCAGCAGATGACATACAAGGTTTACATTATGCAGGTTACACAAGGTGTTTACACACATGGTTGGTGCAGGTGCTGCCTGCAGTGGACATGCTGAGTCACATCTGCCTGGAAACTGCTCTGGTGTGACTGTCCATGATACTTCCATTTCCCTTCACCAGGGAACCTTGATGTCTAGTCAGTGCAGCGTGTGCTGCACAGCTGTCTCCCAAAGTACCTGCCTTCAGGGATCCAGGAAATCTAGGCCTGTGAACAAGGGTCCTCTTTGGCCCAGCAGGCCATCTTCCTGGGGCTAGCGTTTCTTCCCAAATGTACTTGTGATGCAGAGCAGGAAATGTTGTCTCAGCCAGACCTTTTATGACTTTGTGTCAGGAAGATACACAGGGCCTGTGTGGGAGTGAGGTCTACCACGTCTTTCACACGAGCTGTTCTCCAGCACTGCCTGGAGTGTCCAGTTTAAGTATTTGCCATCATATCTGGTTTAAGTGGAACAGTTATTTCTTTTTTGAAATAGTTTTAACCTTGGCCGGGTGAAGAGCCCCCACCATTCCCCCTGTCTGTCTCTACATGGACGGGACGCAGGGAATTATCCCATGGAGCATGGTTGCTGAGATATGCCAGGACATGCATGGACAATTTTGCCAAGCACCTGTCCTAAGTAATCAGGCCCATCAGGCCTGTTTGACAGGCTCTGCCCTAGCCTTCTAGGCATTATACTGGTGAGCGGTTTCCTGCATTGTGCCACTGATGAAGAGTTTTGAATTGTGATTATGGTGAGACCTCATAAGGCCCTGCAGTCCTTTTTTTCTGGGGCCTGTCTGGCCTTCATGACTCCCAAATGTCTCCCATCATTTAGAGCCCTGTTCAGGACTAGAATGATTCTGTGATCCTGCAAGATCTGGCTTCAGGAGAATTAGTAACTCTGCTTTAAAGCCAGATGGGCCCTGGAGCTTGCAGTGTCTTTCAGAATGCCCCATCTGTGTCCTGCACTATCCCTGCAGGGCCCAGGCCCTGGGGACCAATGCCAGGGATGCTCAGTGCATGGTCAGTGCAGAATGCTCGTGTGCAGTTGTCTTCCACTTGCCTTAAGGCATCGAGGTCTTCAAGTCCTTTGAAAACAGGGCTGTGCCAGCCCAGCAGGCCATCATCTTGTGGCCAGTGGTTCCCACACTGCAGTCCTGATGTGGAGCAGGGAAGGTAGTTTTAGCCAGACTCTTTATGGTCCTGGGTCAGGAAGATACACAGGGCTTCTGTGGGTATGAGATCTCCCAGGTATTTCTCATGAGCTGTTTCTGGGAACTGCCCAGGATGGTACAGGAATTTATGTAAATCTGGCTTCAGAGGAATAGGCTTCTCTTTTTTAGAATGGGCTGAACCTTGGAAGTGTGTGCTGTCTCCCTGGAGTCCATTTTTCTTTCCTGGACTGTCCCTACATGACCAGGATCCTTGAAATATCCCATGGAGCCTGGATGCTGAGTCACACTGGCCTGAGCACATACAGTTCACACACAAATAATTCCATCTGTCATCCCTCTAGACCTGTTGGATATGTCCTGCCTCAGCCCACCAGGAATTATCCTTGGGCCAGGCGTTTTCCTTAAGCCTTTTATGAGAAAATTCGAATTGTAGTTATCCTCAGAGGAAATAAGCCCCTATTGTCCTTTTTTTCTGGGTCATGTCTGGCAATCATGATTCCTAGCTGTTTCCTATTCCTTGGAGCCCTGCTGAGGCCCATAATGAATTCTGAGAGACTGGGAGAGATGGCTTCAGAGGAGTTACTAACAGTTTTGGAGCCAGATAGACCCTGGCAGCCCAGGATAGGTCCAGAGACCCCCAACTTAAGCCCAGATTGTCCCTATATTGTCCAAACTGACAGTCTGATCCCAGGAAGCCTGGATGCCCTATCAGTGTGGCCCATGCACGTGACATTGCCTACAGCGCTCTTGTCCGCAGGCGTCCAGGACTTCCAGATCTGTGTAACAGGGGCTGCCACAACCCAGCAGGCCATCTTCAGGGGGCAGCAGTTCCCCACACTGAACTGCTGATACAGCAAACTAAAAATGGAAACTAAAAAAAGTTTAGTTTTTAATTAATGAGACCAAATAGTAGAAAACTAAAAAAAGAGGAATTGCATGATTATTTCAATTGATACACCAAAAGCTTTTGACATAATCCATTATCCATTGCAGATTCAATTTCTCAGAAAACTAGGAATTGATGGAACTTCCTCAGTCTGACAAAGGACATCTATGAAATACCTGTAGTTGGACTTCAATGAAATAACTCTGTTTGGAATGGCCAAGGAAACCAGCATTCCTAAGAATTTCTTTTAAAGCTGCATCTTTTTAGACTGGACTACAGGCAGAACAGTATGGTGAACACATTCACATCACTGAAATAACGTTGTGCTGAATCACGTGCGCAGCTAGCACTCTTCTATACTGACTTTTTAAATATTTTAGTAATATGAAGGTATAGTTTCACATTGTTTTCTCTGTTGCATTCTTTCCAGTGAGAACGCTGTGGTGTCTTTACCTTTGCTTCTCTGTATATAATACTATTTTCTCTTTAAGATTGCTTTCACTATTTTCTCTTTAACACTGATTTTAAATCAATTTTATTTGGTCAACTCTGACATAATTTTCTTCATGTTCCTTGTGCTTGAGGATTGTTGAGCTTCTTGGATTTGTGGCTTTATAGAGTTTTTTTAAACTTTGAAAATAAAATGGCCATTATAACTTCAGATATTTATTCCTGTCCACACTAAATTTTCTTTCTTGGATACATCAATTACATGTATTGATCACTGTTTTCACATGTCCTCCAACTCACTGTTCCCATTTTCTTTCTGAACCTCATTTTGGATATTTTCTATTGCTACATCTTCAAGTTCACCATCTTTCTTATTTACTATGTCTAGTCTGTCATTAATACCATCTCATGTAATTTTAATCTTACGTGATTTTATATTTTTTATTTTTAGAAGTTTCATTTGGGTTCTTTATATCCTTCATACCTCTACTTAACATTTTGAACATATGAAAAATAGTTAATACAATTGTTTCTGGTTTCTTGCCTTCTATCTGTATTATCTGCTTCTGTCTTAAGTCGTTTTTACTGATTGTTTTTTCTCCTCATTGTGTGTTGAATTTTCCTGCTGGTTGCCTGCCTGGTCCTCCTTGATCAGATTCCAGATATTGTTAGTTTTACCTTTTTAGTTTGATTATTTTACATTCCTATAAATATATCCAAGCATTGTTCAAATTCACAGTTTAGTTGTTTGGAATCACTTTATTGCTTTAAGATCTTACTTTAAGATTTATGGGCAAGACTGGAACAGTGTTTTTCCTTAGGCAAATCTCTCCTGAATACTCTACCCATTGTTTTCTGAACTCTGAGGTATTCCGTTCTAATTGTTAGGTACAGCCATGGTTCTCCCCTATGTGAGCATCTGACACGATTCCCTTTAATCCTTTTAGATAGTACTTTTATGGGCCTTTGGCAGTTTCCTCCCATGCACATGCAGGACAGTGCTCTGCTGAAAACTTGAGGGCAATTCTTTGCAGATTTTCAGGTTTCTTTCTTTGTAGACTACTACTATTTTGGATTTTATCCTGCAAAGATAGCCAACTTAGTCTCCCCAGAATGCCATGTCCATCTCCTCAACTCGTGATTTTAGTGGACTCTGCCAAGGTTCCACTTACCTGTGCCACAGCCTAAAAAGCTGCTGGAGACAGTAAGCTCAGGGAACTGTGGGACTTACCTCATCTGTTTTCTGTCTCTCAGGGATCTTTATCCTTCATTGCACATTATTCAGTCTCTTGAAATTTTTTAAAACTATACTTTGGCTGAAATTTCCTGATTGTTTCAGGAAGGAAGATGCACTACGCAAAATCTCATATGTCCCCCGATGATCCTCATGTATTCCTATTTATGCCCTTGTGTTATCCCCTCCCTTAAGTGGGACCTGGACCTATTGACTTTCTCTTATCAAACATGATAAACGATGAGATGTCACTTGTGATATTAAGCATTAAAAAGAATATGGTTCCTTCCTTGGGTACCTTGTCATACACTTATTCTCTTGCGTGCTGGTCCTGATACAACCTGCTGCCGTGATGTGAGGCAGCCCAGTGTACACTGCCATGTAGCAAGGTCCTGGTACCTGACAACAACCAGGTGAGTGAACTCAGGAGCAAATCCCTCAGGTGACTCCACTAGAGGCTTCAGATAAGAACGCAGCTGACAACTTGATTGTAAACCCATAAGATATCTTGAGACAGGTGCACTCAGATAAGCTGCTCCTGGTTTCCTGATCCTCATAAAATCTAAGATAATAAACGGAAATCCTAAAATGTTTGAAGACATTCATTAAGTATGAGTTTATATTTGGAAAAGATTCAGTACCTGGTAGTGGGATCATGGCATTACAACAAAAAGTTAAAATGTGAGCACGTCCTCGATAGTAAATGGTAGGCTTTGAGGTGCCTGTGAGTGAAAATGTAATATATCTGATGAATTATCAATAGAAATCTCATGGTGTTGGATAAAACTGCCAGTATTGGCTTGTAAGAACCTGAGAAAATTCTTGTTGGAACTGAAGTAAGTGTAAACTTTGTGATGTAGTATTGGAAAATTTAGTAACTTTCTAATGCAGTAATGTGGAAAGTACAAAATTAATCTAATGTCTCAATCACATTTTTTTCTTGTGATGAAAACTTTTAAGATCAACTCTCTTAAGGCAACTTTCAAATATACAATATATTGTTGTTAAATTGGACACCATGCTGTGCATGGTATCCTCAGAACTCATTTATCTTATAACTGGAGTTTTGTAACTTTTGAGTACTCATACCCATTTTCCCCACACCCACCCCCACCTCTTGAAACAACCAAACTGTTCTCTATATCTATGAGGTTCTTTTTTTAATTCCACATATGAGTGAGACCATGCATTATTTGTCTTTCTCTGTCTGACTTATTTCACATAGCACAATGCCCGCAAAGTCCATTCATGTTTTCACAAATGGTAGGATTTATATATATTCTACATTCAATTTTGCATCCACACCAAGAGTGTACAAGTGTTCTGATTTTCCACATCATTGCCAGCACTTGCTTTCTTTGTATTTTTGATAGTACCCATTCTAACAGGTGTGAGGCGATGTCTCATGTGGGTTTCACTATCATTTGCCTGATGATTACTGATGTGGAGCACATTTTCATATACCTGTTGGCCATTTGGATGTTTTATTTGTAAAAATGTCTATTCAGGTAATCTACCCATTTTTAATCAGATTTTTATTTTTTAAGATTTTATTTTTTCCTTTTTCTCCCCAAAGCCCCCTGGTACATAGTTGTATATTCTTCGTTGTGGGTCCTTCTAGTTTTGGCATGTGAGATGCTGCCTCAGAATAGTTTGATGAGCAGTGCCATGTCCACGCCCAGGATTCGAACCAACGAAACACTGGGCCGCCTGCAGCAGAGCACGCGAACTTAACCACTCGGCCACGGGGCCAGCCCCTAAGAATTTTTTTAATGTTTACTTGTATGAGTTCTTTATATATTTTAGATATTAACCCCCTTAGTGGATATATATGATTGACAAATATTTTCTCGCATTAGTTAGGTTGTCTTTTCATTTTGTGGGTGGTTTCCTTCACTGTTCAGAAGCTTTTAATTTTGATGTAGATATGCTTGTTGACTTTTGCTTTGCAGCTTGTACTCTTCGTGTCATAAACAAAAAGTCATTGTTAAGAACAATGTCAGTGAGGTTTTTCCCTATGTGTTCTTCTAGGAGTTGTACTGTTTCTGGTCTTATATTTAAATATTTATTAAATTTTGACTTAATTTTTTGAGTGATATAAGATGGGGATCCAATTTCGTTTTTTTCTGTGTGTAGTCATCGAGTTTTCTCAAGACTATTTATTGAGGAGTCAATCTTTTTACTCACATGTTCTGGCTCCTTTGTCATAATTTAATTGACCATATACCAGTGTGCTTATTTCTGAGTTCTCTATTCTGTTCCATTGACTTTTTTGTCTTTTTATTCCAATACTATATTTTTAATTACTATATCTTTATAATATAGTTTGAAATCAAGAATGTAATATCTCCAGCTTTGTTTTTATTTCTCTAGATCTCTTTGGCTACTTGGGGTTTCTTGTGGCTCCATACCTATTTCAAAATTGGTTTTATATTTCTGTGAAAAAGACATCATAATTTTGATAGAGATTGCGTTGAATTTGTAGATTTGTTTTAATAGTAATGATATTTAAATAATATTCATTCTTCCAATCCATGAGCATAAAATATCTCTCCATTTAGTTTTGTCTTCTGTTTACTTCATCTATGTCTCTTAGTTTATAGTGTACTAATCTTTTATCTCCTGATTAAATTTATTCCTATGTATTTTATTTTTATTGCTGCTATATATATGTGTATTAAGTGCTACTATATATTTAAACTATTTGAATTTTTCCTAAGTATTGAATTCATTTGTCATTTCCTCATTTTTTAAACATAAACTTTAATACATTGTTTACTGAAATTGGCTTTTGTTGTGTCCCTTATGATTTTATACGACCTGGTTTAAATTTCATTTTGTTCTTTATACCAAAATTTTTTGGATAAAATGATCTTGAAAATGTGTCAAAGTTGTTATAAGACAGAAGTGAAGGCCACCTGGGAAAACAAAAGTTTAGAGAGAACTAATAATCTCCCGATAATGAGGAAATATTTACACTAGTGTTTAAGATAAAAGCAATGTTAGAGGTTTACATTATGAGCCAAACATACTGAAATATACTTAGGAGTTGACACGTGTTAACACCTACACCAGATACTGAAGGGTCATCTTTTTTTTCTTCTTTTCTTTTCATGTTATACTTATCTACTTTATTATCTTTTTAATGACAGAAATGATGCAAGCTAAAATCAAACAATAACAAAGTATGGAAAGAAAAAGTGAATATCCCTCCCTACCCCAATAACAGCTGCACAGCCACCATCACCATCCCTCAGGGTGATTGCCAACAACTTGGTGTGTATCCCTTCACATCATTCTCTGTGCTCATCAACATAGAGACACTCATGTGTGTTTCAGTTTGCTTATCCTCTAAACATGTAATCACACAGTTAGCAAGGTAGAATTTATTTTTTAACGAATGTCTTTATAGATCAAAATATACAGATTTGAGTTGTTCTTTTAAACAATTGTATTTGATTCCTTATGAGTGAACCATATATTGTTATTCATAGGTGTTTTAGTCAGGGTTCTCCAGAAAAACAGAGACAACAGGATGTATATATGTAGAGAGAGAAATTATTTTAAGGAATGGGATCATGCAATTGTGAAGACTGGCAATTCCAAAATCTGGTAGGTCAGGCTGGCAAGCTGGAGACCCGACAAAGAGCTGTAGCTCAAGTCTGAAACTCTGCTGGCAGAATTCCCTCTATATCTGGGGAGGTCATTCTTTTTTTTAGGGCCTTCAACTGATTGGATGAGGCCCACCTACACTATGGAAGATAATCAATATGTTTTACTCAAAGTCTACTGATTTAAATGTTAATCTTTTTTTAAAAAAATGTCATTTTGGTGCAAATAGTTTATAACATTGAGAAATTTCAGTTGTACATTAACATTTTTCAAACAACATATAAATGTACCCCTGAGCTCCTTATGCCCATGCTCCCTGCCATGCTCCAGCTAACCACTAAATTGTTCTCTATGTCTGTAAATTTGTTTATATTTCACATATGAGTGAAATCCTACAGTGTTTGTCTTTCTCTGTCTGGCTAATTTTGTTTAACATGCCCTCAAGACTCATCCATGTGGCTGTGAATGTGAAAATTATGTCTTTTTATGGCTTGGTAATATTGCATTGCATGTATATACCACATCATCTTTATCCAGTTATCAGTTACTGGGCAGCTGGGTTGCTTCCACACCTTGGTTATAGTGAATAATGCTGCAATGAACATAGGGGTGCATAAATCTTTCTGTCTTATTGATTTCAAGTTCTTTGGAAAAATACCCAGTAGTGGGATAGCTGGGTCATATAGTATTTCTATTTTTAATTTTTTGAGAAATCTCCATACCGTTTTCCAATGTGACTGCACCAGTTTGCACTCCCACCAGGAGTGGATGAGGGTTCCCTTTTCTCCACAACCTCTCCAACATTTATTATTTTTTGTCTTGGTGACTATAGCCATTCTAACAGATGTAAGATGGTATCTAAGTGTAGTTTTGATTTGCATCTCCTTAATGTTTAGTAACATTGAGCATCTTTTCATGTGCCTATTGGCCATTTGTATATATTCTTTGGAGAAATGTCTGTTCATATCCTCTGCCCACTTTTTGATTGAGTTCTTTTTTTTTTTTTTTGTAGTTCAGTTGTGTGTGTTCTTTATATATTATAGAGATTAACCCCTTATCAGATATATGATTTGCGAATATTTTCTCCCTGTTGGTGTGTTGTTTTTTTCATTTTGATCTTGGTTTATTTGCCTTTCAAAAGATTTTTGGTCTGATGAAGTCCCACCAATTTATTTTTTCTCTTTTCCTTGTCTGAGTGGACATGCTATTTGTAAAGATCCTTTTAAGGCTGATGGCAAAGTGTATACTGCCTACAGTTTTCTCCAAGAAGTTTTATGGTTTAAGGCCTTACCTTCAAGTCTTTGATCCATTTTGAATCCATTTTTGTGTATGGAGAAAGATAATGTTCTACTTTCATTCTTTTGCGTGTGACTGACCAGTTTTCCCAGCAACATTTATTGATGAAGGTTTCCTTTCTCCATTGTATGTTCTTGGCGTCTTTGTCAAAGATTAGCTATCTATAGATATGTGGCTTTATTTCTGGGCTTTCACTTCTGTTCTATTGACCTGTGTGCCAGTTTTTTATTTATTTATTTTTTTTTTACAAGTACCATGCTGTTTTGATTACTATAGCTTTGTAATATGTTTTGAAGTCAGGGATTGTGAAGCTACCAGCTTTGTTCTTGTTTCTCAGGATTGCTTTGGCTATTTGGGGTCTTTCGTTACCTTGTATGAATTTTCAGATTCTTTGTTCTATTTCTTGAAGAATGTCATTGGGATTTTGATTGGGATTGCATTGAATCTGTAGATTTTTTTAGGTAGAATGGACATTTTAACTATGTTTAGTCTCCCAATCTACGTACATGGAATATCTTTCATTTCTTTATGTCATTTTTTATTTCTTTCAATCATGTCTTATAATTTTCCTTGTATAGGTGTTTCATCTCCTTGGTTAAATTTATTCCTAGATATTTTATTTTTTTCATTGTGATTATAAATGGGGTTATATTCTTGAGTTCTTGTCCTGTTAGTTTGTTATTAGAGTATGGAAATGCGGCAGATTTGTAAGTTGACTTTGTATCCTGCAACTTTGTTGTAGTCGTTGACTATTTCTAATAGTTTTCTAATGGATTCTTAGGGGTTTTCTATATATAAAATCTTGTCATCTACAAACAGCGAGAGTTTCAATTCTTCACTGCCTCTTTGGATTCCTTTTATTTCTTTTTCCTGTCTAATTGCTCTGGCCAAAACCTCCAGTACTATGTTGAATAAGAGTGGTGAGAGGGGCCGGCCTGGTGGCATAGCAGTTAGGTTTGCACATTCTGCTTTGGCAGCATTGGGTCCACTAGTTTGCATCCCAGGTGCAGACCTACGCACCAGTTGCCAAGCCAAGCTTTGGGCAGGCGTCCCACATATAGATTAGAGGAGGGTGGGCATGGATGTTAGCTCAGGGCCAGTCTTCCTGAGCAAAGAAGAGGAAGATTGGTGGTGGATTTTAACTCAGGGCTAATCGTCCTCAAAAAAAGAAAATAGCAGTGAGAATGAGCACCCTTGTCTTCTTCCTTTTCTCAGAGGGGTGGCTTTCAGTTTTTCCCCATTGAATATGATGTTGGCAGTAGGTTTGTCATATAAGGCCTTTATTATGTTGATGCATTTTCCTTCTATACCCATTTTCTTGAGAGTTTTTGTCATGAACGGGTGTTGGATCTTGTCAAATGCTTTCACTGCATCTATGCAGATGACCATGTGGATTTTATTCCTCAATTTCTTGATGTGGTCTATCACATTGATTTATGGATGTTGAACCATCCCTGGGTCCCTGGTATGATTCCCACTTGATCATGATGTATGATCCTTTTAATGAATTGCTGAATTCAGGTTGCCAATAGTTTTTTGAGAATTTTTGCATCTATGTTCATCAGCGATATTGGCCTATAATTTTCCTTCTTTGTGTTGTCCTTATCTGGTTTTGGGATCAGGATGATGTTGGCCTCATAGGATGTGTTAGGAATATTACTGTCTTCCTCACTTTTTTGGACTAGTTTGAGAAGAATAGGTAATTAATTATCTTTGAATGTTTCATAGAATTCTCCAGGGAAGCTATCTGGTCCTAGACTTTAATTTTTGGAGATGTTTTTGATTACTGTTTCAATCTCTCTACTTGTGATTGGTCTATTCAGATTCTCTAATTCTTCTTGATTCTGTTTTGGGAGGTTGTAGAGTCTAAGAATTTATCCATTTCTTCTAGATTCTCTAGTTTGTTGGCATATAGTTTTTCATAATATTCTCTTATAATCTTTTGTATTTCTGTGGTATCAATAGTAATTTCTCCTCTTTCATTTCTAATTTTGTTTATTTGAGCCTTCTCTCTTTTTTACTTAGTGAGTCTGGCTAAGGGTTTGTCAATTTTGTTTATCCTCTCAAAGCATCAGCTCCTTGTTTCACTGATCCTTGTAACAGTCTATGTTTCAATTTCATTTATTTCTGCTCAAATTTTTATTGTTTCCCATATTATGCTGCGTGTGGGCTTTGTTTTCTCTTCTTTTTCCAATTGAGTTAGGTGTATTTTAAGATTGTTTATTTGAGCTTTTTCTTGTTTGTTAATGTGGTCTGTATTACTATAATTTCCTTCATAGGACCACTTCTGCTGCATCCCATAAGTTGGTACGGTGTGTTTTCATTCTCATTTGTCTCCAAACATTTTTTGATTTCTCCCTTTATTTCTTCGATGACTCATTGGTTGTTTAGTAGCATGTTGTTGAGTCTCCACAGTTTTGTTCTTTTTCCATGTTTTTCTTATAGTTGATTTCTAGTTTCATGGCATTATGGTTGCAAATGATAGTGGATATGATTTCAATCTTCTTAAATTTATTGAGGTTTGCCTTGTTTCCCAAACTATGGTCTATCGTTGAGAATGTTCCATGTGCACTTGAGAAGAATGTAAAATATGCTGTTCTTGGATCGAGTGCTCTCTATATATCTATTAAGTTCATTTGGGATAGTTTTTCATTTAATTCCTCTATCTCCTTGACGTTTTTGTCTGGATGATCTATGTATTGATGGCAGTGGGGTGTTGAGGTGCCCTACTATTACCATCTCATCATTGATATTTCATTTTAGGTCTGGTAAAAGTTGCTTTATATACTTTGGTGGTGTTGTTTTGGGTGCATACATGTTTATAAATGTTATGTGTTCTTGGTGGAGAGTCCCTTTTTTCATTATATTCTGCCCCCTATGTTTCTCTTTATCAGTTTTATAGTGAAGTCTACTTTGTCTGATATAAGTATGGCGACACCTGCTTTCTTTTGTTTGCCATTAGCTTCTATTCCTTCACTCTGAGCCTATGTTTGTCTCTAGAGTGGACATGTGTTTCCTGGAGGCTGTATATTGTTGGATCTTTTTTTTTGAAGAAGAAGAAGATTAGCCCTGAGCTAACTGCTGCCAATCCTCCTCTTTTTGCTGAGGAAGACTGGCCTTGAGCTAACATCCATGCTGGCCTTCCTCTACTTTATTATTTGTGGGACACCTACATAGTATAGCTTGCTACACAGCATAGCTTGCCAAGCAATGCCATGTCCACACCTAGGATCCAAATGACAAACCCCAGGCTGCCAAAGCAGAACATGTGAACTTAACTGCTGCACCCCTGGGCCTTTGTAAGTTATTTTCTTCTTCCTTGCTGCCCTTAGTATATTTTCTTTGTCCCTGACTTTTGCCAATTTCACTACTATATGCCTTGGAGTGGGTCTCCTTACATTGGCAAAGTTAGGGAGTCTGGAGGACTCTGTCACATGGATTTCCAGCTCCCTCCCCAGGTTTGGGAAGTTCTCAGATATTATTTCTTTGAACAAGCTCCATTCTCCTGCTCTTCTCCCTCTGGAATACCTATAATCCTTATGTTGCACTTTCTGATTGAGTCAGATATTTTGCTCAGAGCTTCATTTCTTTTTGGTCTTAGTTCTCACTTCTCTTCCCTCTGAACCATTTCTGTAGTACTATCCTCTAACTGGCGGATTTTCATTAATATTGTCTGCTCTGTTGTTTAGCTAATCAGAACTTTTTTTTCTCATCCATCATGGTTTTCATCTCAAGCAATTCTGATTGGTTCTCCCTTATGGTTTCAATCTCCTTTGTTTTGTTTTGAGGAAGATTAGCCCTGAGCTAACATATGCTGCCAATCCTCCCATTTTTGCTGAGGAAGACTGGCCCTGAGCTAACATCCATACCCATCTTCCTCTACTTTATACGTGGGGTGCCTGCCACAGCATGGCTTGCCAAGTGGTGCCATGTCCACAGGCAGGATCCAAATTGGTGAACCCCAGGCAGGCAAAGCAGAATGTGTGCACTTAACTGCTGCATCAGCAGGCCAGCTCCTCAATCTCTTTTGTGAAGACGCTCCTGAATTGGTTTATTTGTCTTTCTGTGTTTTCTTGTAACTCATTGAGTTTTTTTATGATATCTGTTTTGAATTGTCATTTAGGGTATGGATTTCTGTTCCTTCAGGATTGGTTTCTGGGTACTTGTCACTTTCCTGCTGGTCTGGATATTTAGTGTACCTACTCATACTGCTTGATGGAGTAGGTTTTTGCTTCCTCATGCTGCTCTTATATAGTCACAGCTGCCATGTATTGCTACTAGTTGGGGCTCAGGTAGTTTGTATTCTGAGCCTGGCACAAGCAGGCACTGCCCAGCTCTGGTCAATGACTGTTTTTCTCTCTGAGCAACTGATTGATGACAGATCTGCAGCACCATGTAGGGGAAGAATACTCTCCTTCCCAAGCACTTCCCCCAGGTCTCGCACTCTCTCTCTGTATGGACCTCTGGGCAATTTCAGGGCAGTGCACTTTCTTTTTCCCCCAGCCAGTGATCCCTCACTTACCACTGTGTACTCCAGGGAATAGAGGGGCTGGAGCACCAGGTGGGGTTGTGTACCTCTCCTCACCTTCACACTTTCCAGGCTGCCACTGCCAAATGTTCTCTGCACTGTGCTCCAGATGACTCTGTGGCTGCAGTGCCAGGCAGGGATGGGTAACTCTCCTCACCTTCACAATTCCCCCACCACCACTGACAAGCTCTCTGCATCTTGTTCCGGGTGATTCTGCAGCTGGAGTTCCCAATGGGGATGGGGTACTTTCCTCACTTGCATACTTTCCCTGCCACTACTGACACATGCTCTGCTCCATGCTCCAGATGATTCTGGGGCTGGCATAGCAGGCGGGGGCTGGGAGCCCTTTTCACCTGCCACAGTTCCTACTACCATGGCCTGTCTCTCTCCATGGAGCTCCTGTGGATCAGTTTACACTTCCTCTGGAGAATTCAGCCCCACCACCACCTTAAGGCATATGGCTGTGTGATTATCTCAGATGTCTTTTGTGATGTATATATGTCCTCTATTGGTGTAGGAATGTCTTTTTGGTTGTATCTTAGAGGGCAAAGTACAAGGGAAGAGCTCACTCTGCCATGATGCTGACATCACTCCCCAGGGTCATCTTTTCTTAATCACCAGACATAATACTCTATTTAAAAAATAGATGAGAAATATATCAAGGAAGAAACAGTAAGAAAATATACCTGTAGTCCTGGAGGAATTCCCTGTAAACAGGCCATTTAGCATGAGGCGGGTAATATAATGACAAATAAACTCAGCCAATGGTGGGAAAAGGTGTTCTCTCAAATAGCAGGGACTTAATATTTTAGTCAAATAATGAGGCTGAAACTATAGTTCTCTTAGTTCTTATTTTGTGGACATAGATTTCACTTTCCAAGTGGATTGCAATATTATTTTTAAGTACATATATATTTTAGATTATTATTTATTTGGGACTTCATTTGCAATTTCCAAGTATTTAAACTCATTCAATTGCATATAATATTATTTAAATAGTTACTTCACCTTTTTTTTTTTTGATAAATCAGTGGCACTTGTAAGAGACTCCATATTAGATTTATTGACTTCCTTTAAAGCACTAACAACTTTGCTAAATGTTTGACAATTCATAAACCTATTCTATTCTAAAGTGATTCTCAACATATACATTTAGTCACACACCCACTCATTAAAGTATGAAATTTTTAAATATCCTTACTCAGCTCACAGAGAATAAGTGGAAAGAATACAAAAAATAAATATAAGATCAATGACTTGGGTCTCTATGAGTCCAAACACAAGCATCTTCATTTGCTCAATGCACACAGAAAGGCTAGATATGGAGGCAACAGTCTTTTGAAGAAAGAAATGGCTTTATTACAGCATGGCCAAGCCAGGAGACAGGATTCAAAGCTCAGATCTGTCTGCAAAATTGGCTTTTGAGTGGGATCTTTATCCTGGGAATAAGAACTAGGAATATATTGGGGCTGAGACATGATTGGGAGAAGGGTAAAAGGAAGTTTCAAGAGTCCCTTGTGCTGGTGTGTCTCTCTTTCATGTCTCTTCATGGGTTGCATGTGCAAGGTCAAGGAGTGCTGTGTGTTACATGCAGTGGATTTTCAGCCTGTGATGGCCAGAGTTCACTGAGCAGTGATTGTAGTCCCTCAATGCACCTGTGCGATGTTTAGTTGAAGGGGGCTGTCAGCAAACTGTTTCCTCACATGTAGTTTTCCTGTTCTACAAGATAAGCTCAGAAGTCTTAGTCAATCATCTATTGTTTTAACCTTATTTACTATGGATCTGGGGTATAGTTTCATCAATAGAGTGATTTTGGAGTGGGGAGTGTAACGTACAAAATCAAGATATGAGCGAAGTCATCTGGTGTTTGTCTTTCTCAGACTGGATTATTTCGCTATCATAACTCACTTTACGTCCTTCCATGTTATTGCAAGTGGGATGAACTTGTCTTTTTTTTTTCTGGCTGAGTATTATTCCACTGTATATATATATATATATATACACACCACATCTTCTTTATCCAATCATCGGTCAATGGGCACTAAGGTTGCTACCATGTCTTGGCTATTGTGAATATTGCTGGAATGAACATAGGTTACTTTGGATTGTTGATTTCAAATTTTTTGGGTAGATACTCAGGAGTGGAATGGCTGGGTCATATGGTAGTTCTATGTTTAGTTTTTTGAGGAGTCTCCATGCTGTTTACCATAGTGGCTGCACCAGTTTGCATTCCCACCAGCAGTGTATGAGATTTCCCTTCTTTCCACACCCTCTCCAACATTTGTTTTTTAGTCTTAGTGATTATATCCACTTTAACAGGCATAAGGTATATCTTAGTGAAGTTTTTATTTGCATTTCCATGATGACTAATGATTTTGAGCATCTTTTCATGTGTTTATTTGCTGTCTGTATATCTTCTTTGGGAAAAATGTCTGTTCATCTCCTCTGCCCACATTTTGATCAGGTTGTTTTCTTTCTTATTGCTCTGCTGTGTGAGTTCCTTATATATTATGGAAATTAACCCCTTGTCATATATATGATTTGCAAATATTATCTCCCAGTTGGTGGGTTGTCTGTTTGTATTGATCCTAGTTTCTTTTGCCTTGCAGAAGCTCTTTAGTCTGATGAATTCTCACTTGTTTATTTTTTCTTTTGTTTCCCTTGTCTGAGATGACATGGTGTTTGTAAATATCCTTTTTAGTTCAATGTCAAAGAGTGTACTACCAATATTATCTTCCAGAAGTTTTATAGTTTCAGGATGTATCTTCAAGACTTTGATCCATTTTGAGTTTATTTTTGTGTATGGTTGGGATAGTGGTCTACCTTCATTTTTTTGCATGTGGCTGTCCAGACTAGTTCCCAACACTATTTATTGAAGAGACAATCTTGTCTGCATTGTATACTCTTGGCAACTTTGTCGAAGATTAGCCGACCATAGATGTGTGGTTTTATTTCTTGGCTTTCAATTCTGTTCCTTTGATCTGTGTGCCTGTTTTTGTACCAGTACCATGCCATTTTGGTCACTATGGCTTTCTATTACATTTTGAAGTCAGGGATTGTGATACCTCCAGCGTTGTTCTTTTTTCTCAGGATTGCCTTAGCAATTCGGGGTCTTAGATTGCCCCATATGAATTTTAGTATTCTTTGCTCTCTTTCCACGAAGAATGTCATTGGGATTCTCATACGAATTGCATTGAATCCGTAGATTGCCTTGGGTAGTATGGACATTTTAACTATGTTTGTTTTTCCAATCCATGAGCAAGGAATATGTTTCCATCTCTTTAATTCATTATCAATTTCTCTAATTACTGTCTTAGAGTTTCCTTTGTATAAGTTTTTCACCTCCTTGGTTAAATTTATCCCTTGGCACTTTAACTTTTTAGTTGTGATTGCAAATGGAATTATATTTTTGAGTTCTCTTTCTGTAAGTTCATTGTTGGAGTATAGAAAAGCTGCTGATTTTTGTAAGCTGACTCTGTACCCTGCAACTTTACTTTAGTTTTCAATTATTTATATTAGTTTTCCATCAGATTATTTGGGGTTTTCTATATATAAGATCATGTCGTCTGCAAACCATGAGTGTTTGAATTCTTCACTCCCTATTTGGATTCTTTTTATTCCTTTCTCTTGCCTAATTGCTCTGGCAAAAACCTCTAGTACTATGTTGAATAAGAGTGGGTGATAGTGGGAATGCTTGTCTCATTCCTGTTCTCAAGGGGATGGCATTCAGTTTTTGCCCATTGAGTATGATGATGGCTGTGGCTTTGTTATATATGGCCTTTATTATGTTGAGATAATTTCCTTCTATCCCCATTTTGTTCAGAGTTTTTATCATAAATGGCTGTCGGATCTTGTCAATGCTTCCTCTGTATCTATTGAGATGATCATGTTGTTTTTATCCCTCAGTTTTTTGATGTGGTGTATCACGTTGATTGATTTGCAGATGTTGAACCATCCCTGTGTCCCTGATATGAACCCCACTTTATTGTGATGTATCATCCTTTTGATGTATTGCTGAATTTGGGTTGCCAAAATTTTGTTGAGAATTTTTGCATCTATGTTCACCAGTGATATGGGCCTGTAGTTCTCCTTTTTCGTACTGTCCTTGTCAGCATTTGGTATCAGAGTGATGTTAGCCTAGTAGAATATGTTAGCAAGTGTTCCATCCTCCCTAATTTTTTGGAATAGCTTGGAAAGGATAGGTATTAAATCCTCTCTGAAAGTTTGGTAGAATTCCCCAGGACAGCCATCTGATCCTGGGGTTTTATTCTTTTGGATGCTCTAGATTGCTGTTTCAATACCTCTCCTTGTGCTTGGTCTCTTCGGATTGTCTGTTTCTTCTTGAATCAAATTTGTGAGCTAGTAAGAGTCTAAGAATTTATCGATTTCCTCTAGGTTATCCATTTTGTTGGCATAAAGTTTTTCATTGTATTCTCTTATAATCTGTTATATTTCTGCAGAGTCTATTGTTATTTCTCCTCTTTCATTTCTGAGTTTGTTTATTTGAGCTTTCTCTCTTCTTTTCTATGTAAGTCTGGCTAGAGGTTTGTAAATTTTATGTATCTTCTCAAAGAACCAGCTCTTTTTTTCATTCATGCTTTCTACTTTCTACTGCCTTTTTTGTTTCAATAGCATTTATTTCTGCTCTGATTTTTATTATTTCTCTCCTTCTGCTCACTTTGGGCTTTGTTTGTTCTTCTTTTTCTAATTCAGTGAGGTGTAATTTGAGATTGCTTATTGGGGATTTTTCTTGTTTGTTAACTTGTGCCTGTATTGCGATGAATTTCCCTCTTGATACAGCTTTTGCTGCATCCCATATGAATTGGTATGGTGTGTTATCATTTTCATTTGTCTCCAGATATTTTTTGATTTCTTCTTTAATTTCATCAATAGATCATTCTGAAGTCTTAAGCAGTCATTTTTCAGCCCATGTATTTATTTAATCTGTGGCCTGAAGCCCATTCTTTGAGACTTCGATGAGAGAAACTATTTATTTTTGAAACCAGCAAATCCTGAGTTCTCAGATTAACATCTTTTTCTTTAGCCTATCTCACCCTCTCACTTTCTATCACAGGCCATGAAAAGAAAGGTGGAATTTTTAATGTTCCCTCTGAAAATCTTCATAGCAAGGTCATTAACTTTTTTGATTACACTAATTTCTTATTACCACAGACTTTCTTTCACTAGATAAACATGGTTCCCTTTGATTCAGATTCCAATGAGACTTTTCTAACTTCCCTCTAAGCCCTCAGCAAGTCTTTTCTAGGCCTTAGGTTTTTAATTAACAGTATCTTTGAGGTCCTTTTTTGCTTGGTCTGCCACCTGATTCTATGAAAACACTACATGAGTTAGTATCAGTTTGGGATGCATCCCTCCACCAACTACCAAAATACATTCAAGTTACTGTTGAGTCATAGCAAGCCACTCCAAATCTTCATGGTTTAAAACAAAAATACCAATTTATTTTGCTCGGGAAACTGCTGTTTTGGTAGGGTTTATTGGACTGTTGATTTTTGCTCTACATGATATCAGTTGGGCAGCTCAACTGAGAACTGGAGATTTACTTCCAAGATGGCTCATGTACGTGGCAGTGAAATGATGCTAACTGCTTTCTGAGAGCTAACCTCTCTGTAGAGCTTAATTGTTCTCCATGCTGGCCTTTCCACAAGCTGCTTGAACTTCCTCATAATGTGGTCAATGGGTCTGAGGGTAAGCAAGCTAGAAGATAAGGAGACAGTCAACAACATTTAATTATGGAATTCACATACAGTCATTTCTTCCATACACTAATGGTAAAGGGAGACACAGAGTGCTTCCCTGTTTCTGAGGGATGGGCTGTATACTTCATTTCTTAGTAGATTAGTTGCAGTGTTCTAGTAGAATTTGTGGAATGGTAGATTTTGCCACCTTCTTTGGAAAATGCAATGTATCACAACTACCCTATAGCACTGTGCTTTTATATAATAGAAATTATGTCACATTTTTCTCTTAACTCACAATAGTGCCTAAGACAGCATTTAAAATATATACTTTGCCTCTAAATAAGCAATTCTAACCATCCATTGAAAATAAAATATGTGAAAATTATGTCCATTATTTCTGCTATATAATTAGTATATTTTTAATATACTGTAATTTGGACTTTGTGGTTTCATGAAGTAATATATATTGGTAAATATTTTATATATTATGTATTTAAATATAAATGTGTTATATCTATTATATATGCAAAATCTTATATATATTTATATCATATATATGTAAAAACATTTATAAGCTTAGTTAGATATATGTAATTATATAAATACATATATTTTTACATATTATATTATGTATATAAATTGTAGATATAAAAAATTACATACATAAATATATGTAATCATTTATCAGCATAGTTGTTGTTAGGGCTGTTGAGTCGATTCAGACTCCTAGTGACATTTCTGTACAGCAGAGCAGAATCCTATCTCACCCTTTTGCATCATCCTCTCATCTTCCAACACTGTATTAGACAAGACTGCTGGCATTCATTGGGTTTTAATGGCCAATTTTATTGGAAGAGGGTGTCCAGTTCCTTCTGTTTAGTCCATCTTAGTCTGGAAGCTCCACTAAAGCCTGTCTACCATGGGTGACCTTGCTTGAACTTGAAATATGGCTGGCTTAGTTTTCAGCATCACAGCAATACAGCCATCACAGTGTGACGATCATCTGAGAGGTGGTGTGGTTCTCTGACATGGACACAAATCTGTGCCATGGCAGTGAGATAATTAGATCTTAATCACCAGATCACCAGGGCTGGCTATCAGCACAGAATACTTCATAAATACATAGACTCCAATCTGTTTGTCACTCAAAGTACACTCTCACAAACAATTTTTAAGTGACTAAAGGCTAAAGCATACAGTTTCACATGGCCTGGAATATAGTATCAATTCCGATGTGTATGCATTTAGAATTAATAATGTTTAAGACTGATGTTTAAAGTCATAATTTGGCATACTGCCTCTAGTTTTATTCTAATTTAATTCATTAAATTTAAAGAGGAGAAATATGAGCAAATATAAATTTTCATTCCTACATTTCTGTTTCAAGGATCTGACATTCTTTTAGCAGCAAAATCTTACAATTATTGAAACTATGGAAGAGCATGTTTTTTTCACTCCTTGAAGACCTACAGATATGGTGCTTTATTTTAAGTTGATGCATGACAGTTAAATAAACTAGCTGTGGTAACTTGTCACACATCACCAAAACTCATATTTTAATAATTTTTGACAAGACTATTTTAATTTGTTTTTCTCATTGCTAAACTGATGTTTCTTTCAAATAAAAATGTGTGTGTCATGTCTTTTTTCCTTTTTTTCTGAGAAATAAATGACCCTAAATCAAAGTTGCAGAGAATTTATGTATTAAGACTTCTCCAAAACCATTTGATACACTCCTTTCAGTTAATCACTGAAAAGGTAAAACCTTCAGCCCTGGGCCTTCTTTGTGCTTTAAAATCACTTTTTAACTGCATAAAATTTAATAGAAAGTAGCTATTTATTCATTTTAAGATGTGCAAAACTACTTTGATTTTTTTCATCTTAATTAGTACAGTGAATAAATATACAATCTGTATTAATTTATGTGGTAAATTTTACCACATGTGAATATTTTAATTAGTTTTGTTTCACAGATAAAAATGTTGACTTCTTCCTTTCATGGTTAATACATATTTTAAAAATATTTAAATGTGTATAGTCCAATCTGTTAATCTTTTTATTTAGGAATTTTTTAATCACATATAGTGACAGAAAATCTTCCCCTGGGAAACATTTTGACAAATGTTTACTGCAACTTTCTTATAAGTGTTCTGTTTAATATTCATGCTGCTTATTTATTAATTTGAAATTTGTTGCATCAAAGTTATACAAAGTTAAATCTGCATTTCTTTTTTCAAAATAAAAATGCACTTTTTAAACAATTCATTCTATCATAATTAGTTATTTTCATTATATATGCAAATAATGTACATCGAATTATTATCTAGCATATCTTGTGCTATAGTGCCTCAATCAGTTACTCTTATTGATGAGATCCAAAGTTCAGAATAAAAATAATGCAACACCGTATAAAAGTGAGACAAATATAATTTTTAGTTAATGTACAAAATGTAAAATAATGAAGAAAAACCCAATGCAAACTAGCAAAGTGAGAGGAAAATATAGATACAATATAAATTTTATTAGCTAAATCCAATTTGGCTGGTGCCAAATTGGCAAATTATGCTCACTATTGAAATCGCAGAAAATATCTCTCCAGTCACTTTCTCAAGGCCCCCTTGACTTCTTTATTCCTCCCACTGTAAATAATGAGGTTCAACAAAGGTGTGAAGATGCTGTAAAAAGCAGAAACAGCATTTTCATGAGCCACCGAATGGTAGGACTTGGACTGCTTGTAGATGAATATGAGGGTGCCATAGAAGAGCCCTACAAGAGCTAGGTGAGAGAAGCAGGTGTCAAAGGCTTTCTTTCATGCAGCAGTGGCCTGCACATGGAGCACAGCAGCCAGAATGAGATTGTAGGATATCCAAAGTGAGAGATACAGGGATCAAGAGCATCAGGATGCAGAACACACACATGAAAAACTCAAAAAGCTTATAGTCTGGTGGAGAAGATCCAAGATGATGGCATGAGTAGTATTCTTTGTCTCTCCCCCTTTGAATCTACAACTAATTGGACATTCATCGCTCAACAATGGATTTCCATGCAGCATCTCGGGACACCTGAGAGACCCATGCTGCTATACATCGGAAGGCGGATGGACTTCCCTCTGGGAGGAGGTGGACATAGGTGAAAACTCTCTGACCCCGACCCAGAACAGCCTAGTACCTGCAAGCGGCTTTCTTCCAGCGGACGCCCCCAGAACATCGACACACACCTAGGGCAGGAGGGAGTGCACACCAGAGGAGCGATGGTGGAAACAGGTGACCAGAGCACTACCTAAGCCCCCCGCAATTACACCTAACCCCAGAGGGAAGCTCCAGAATTACACACCTGAGTCCATGGGGAGAGCCTCTGCCCGCCATTGGCAGGGAAGCCCCGCCTAGCATCCATGGCACTGGGAGGGTCCTGGAGAGAATCCCAGATGGCACGGCAGCCCACCAGCTGCCGCTGCTGGCCCCACTGACTACCAGGCTGGGCTCGGGACTACTGGAGATCTCCTGGGAGAGGACTGGGGCTGGGTGGAGCTCCAGCAGCTGGCTCCATGGCCCGGGGGGAGAAGCTCCAGAGTTCTGCCCTGGCAGCAGACAAAGTCTCTGTCTGAGCTTAGCGGAGAGGCCCCTCCCAGCATCCACAACACGAGGAGGGTCCCGGAGAGAATCCCAAGCAGCATGGCAGCCTGCCAGCTTCCACTGCTGGCCCCAATCACTGCTGGGCCTGGCTTGGGACTGTTGGAGATCTCCTGGGAGGGGACTGGGGCTGGGTGGAGCCCCAGTGGCCAGCTCCGCAGCCCGGGGGGAAGCTCCAGAGTTCCACCCGGGCAGTGGGCAAAGTCTCTGCCTGTCATTGGCGGAGAGGCTCTGCCCAGCATCCACAACACTGGGAGGGTCCAGGAGAGGAGAATACCAGGCAGGGCAGCAGCTGGCCAGCTGCCACTGAACTCAAGGTGTCCAGCCATCCCCCAGACAGGGCAAGGGGCTCCCCTAGATCCTGGGGGAGAGGACTGGGGCTGGGTGGAGTTCAAGCGACCCAGCTCCGTAGCCCAGGGGGAAATCCTACAGTCTCACAGCAGCCTCAGCAAAAGCCTCTGCACAGCACTAGTAGCGAGCACGCATCTGGCAGCCACAAGGCTGGAAGACCCTGGGACAAAAGTAGCATAGCTAGGTGAGCTAACCACAGACTGCAGAAGATGCCAATAGCTCTGCTGTGACCCATAGTGGACAAGTGAGATTTTGTGGGCACCGACAGTGACGGAGCTGCAAATATAAGTGATCCTGCCCCTGGCCACTGGGAAAGCCCATAACACCACTGCAGACCCCAAGGAGGGAGCACGTCTAGGTGGGCTGCAACAGTAGGCACCAGCAGCCTTAAGCCCCTCTGTGATGGACCCCACCGCTGAAGAGGGAACCCACAGGACCACTGTGACTATGAGGAGGGGCCCAGGCCCAGTTAGCAACAGCTGATAGGGTTCCTGGTTGGTGCAGTATAAACAGCTGCTCCCCCACCACACCAGTAGAAACAAGTGGAAGGAGTAACTAAACTCTATCTCTATGTGGAGGCACAAATCCACAACATCAAGCAATATGAAAAAATATATTAAATCTCCAGAACAGAAGGAAAATAACAAATACACAGAAAACAATCCCAAAGAAAATGAAATATATAACCTAAATGACGATGACTTCAAAACAGCCATCATTAAAAAACTCAATGAGTTAAAAGAGAATTCAGATAGACAACTCAACGAGCTCAGGAGCTATGTCACAAAAGAGTTTGATACTATAAAGAAGAACCAAACAGAAATACTGGAAATTAAGAACACAATAGAGGAGATTAAGAAAAATCTAGACGCACTGAACAGTAGGGCCAATAATATGGAAGAAAAATTAGCAATTTGGAAGATAGGAATATAGAAATGCTGCAGGCAGAGGAGGAGAGAGAAGGAAGACTAAAAAGAAATGAAGAAACTCTCCGAGAATTATCAGATGCAATTAGGAGATGCAACGTAAGGATTATAGGTATACCAGAGGGAGAAGAGAGGGAGAAGGGGCAGAAAACCTATTCAAAGAAATAATGGCTGAGAACTTCCCAAACCTAGTGAGAGATGGAACTTCATGTGACAGAAGCCAATAGATCTCCAAACTTTATCAATGCAAGAAGACCAACACCTAGGCATACAGTAGTGAAGCTAGCAAAAGTCCATGACAAGGGGAAAATACTAAGGGCAGCCAGGCAGAAGACATTAACCTACAAAGGAATCCCCATCAGGCTATCAGCAGATTTCTCAGCAGAAACTTTACAGGCAAGAAGAGAGTGGAATGATATATTCAACAATCTGAAGGACAACAGCCTATAGCCGAGAATTCTCTACCCAGCGAAAATATCCTTCAAATATGATGGAGAAATAAAACCCTTCCCAGATAAACAAAAATTAAGGGAGTTCATTGCCACAAAACCTCCACTTCAGGAAATGCTCAGGAAAACCCTCATACCTGAAAAATCAAAAAAAGGAAAGGGAATACAAAGAGCAAAGGAGATAAGTAGAAGGACAACAACAGAGAGTAGCAGCTATCCATCAGAACAGATTAAACCATGGGACAAGAAACAAAGGAAATTGAAGAAAAGTGGAAAACAAGACATAAAATGGCAACGGTAGGCCCGCACATTTCAATAATCACTCTAAATGTAAATGGATTGAACTCTCCAATCAAAAGACACAGAGTGGTAGGATGGATCAAAGAACAAGACCCCACAAAATGCTGCCTCCAGGAAACACACCTCAGCACCAAAGACAAACACAGACTCAGAGTGAAGGGATGGAGAACAATACTCCAAGGTAATAATGAACAAAAGACAGCAGGTGTCGCTATACTAATATCAGACAAAGTAGACTTCAAAGCAAAACAGGTAAAGAAAGACAAAGAGGGACAGTATATAATGATAAAAGGGACTCTCCACCAAGAAGACATAACACTGGTAAAAATATACGCACCCAACACAGGAGCACCAAAATTTGTAAAGCAACTCTTAACAGAATTAAAAGAAGACATCAACAACAATACAATAATAGTAGGGGACCTCAACACACCATTAACACCAATGGACAGATCATCCAGACAGAAGATCACCAAGGAAATTATAGAATTAAATGAAAAATTAGACCAGATGGACTTAATAGATATATATAGAACACTTCATCCAAAAACAGCAGGTTACACATTCTTTTCAAGTGCGCATGGAACATTCTCAAGGCTAGACCATATTTTGGGAAACAAAGCAAGCATCAATAAATACAAGAGAGTTGAAATAATATCAAGCATCTTTTCTGATCATAATGCTATGAAACTAGAAACCAACTACAAGAATAAAGCAGAGAAAGGTGCAAAAATGTGGAGACTAAACAACACACTTCTGAACAAACAATGGATTATTGAAGACATTAAAGAAGAAATCAAATATTGTCTGGAGACACATGAAAACGAGAACACGACATACCAAATCATTTGGGATGCAGCAAAAGCAGTCCTAAGAGGGAAATTCATTGCAATACAGGCTCACCTCAATAAGCAAGAAAAAGGTCACATAAGCAACCTCAAATGACACCTAACAGAATTAGAAAAAGAAGAACAAACAAAGCACAGAGTCAGTAGAAGAAAGGAAATAATAAAAATAAGAGCAGAAATAAACGATATTGAAACTAAAAAGACAGTAGAAAGGATCAATGAAACAAAGAGCTGCTTCTTTGAAAAAATTAACAAAATGGACAAACCCTTAGCCAGACTCACCAAGAAAAGAAGAGAGAAATCTCAAATAAATAAAATTACGAATGAGAGAGGAGAAATCACAACAGATACCAATGAAATACAAAGGATCATAAGAGAATACTATGAAAAACTATATGCCCACAAATTGAACAACCTAGAAGAAATGGACAAATTCCTAGACTCCTACAACCTCCCCAAACTGAATCAGGAAGAAATGGAGAATCTGAATAGGCCAATCACAAGTAAATAAATAGAAACAGTAATCAAAAACCTACCCAAAAATAAGAGTCCATGACCAGACGGCTTCTCTGGAGAATCCTAGCAAACATTCAAAGAAGATTCAATACCTATCCTTCTCAAACTATTCCAGAAAATTGAGGAAGATGGAGTACTCCCTAACACATTCTATGAAGCCAACATCACTATGATCCCCAAACCTGACAAGGACAACACAAAGAAGGAGAACTACAGGCTGATATCACTGATGAACATAGATGCAAAAATCCTCAACAAAATTCTGGCAAACCGAATACAGCAATACATCACAAAGATTATACACCATGATCAAGTGGGATTTAGACCAGGGACACAGGGATGGTTCAACATCCGCAAGTCAATCAACGTGATACACTACATTAACAAAATGAGAAAGAAAAACCGCATGATCATCTCAATAGATGCAGAGAAAGCATTCGACAAGATCGAACATCCATTTATGATAAAAACCCTCAATAAAATGGGTATAGAAGGAATTTACCTCAACATAATAAAGGCCATATATGACAAACCCACAGCCAACATCATACTCAATGGACAAAAACTGAAAGCCATCCCTCTGAGGACAGGAACAAAACAAGCGTGCCCACTTTCAGCACTCCTATTCAACATAGTACTGCAGGTGTTGCCCAGAGAAATTCAGCAGGAAACAGAAATAAAAGGAATCCAAATAGGTAATGAAGTAGTAAAACTCTCACTGTTTGCAGACGACATGATCTTATATATAGAAAACCCCAAAGAATCCATAGAAAAACTATTAGGAACAATCAACAACTACAGCAAAGTATCAGGGTATAAAATCAACATACATAAATCAGTAGCATTTCTATACACTAAAAATTAGCTAACAGAAAAAGAACTCAAGAACTCAATCCCATTCACAATTGCAATGAAAAGAATAAAATACCTTGGGATTAATTTAACCAAGGAAGTGAAGGATTTATACAGTGAAAACTACAAGACTTTCTTGAAAAAAATTGATGATGACATAAAGAGATGGAAAGACATTCCATGCGCATGAACTGGAAGAATAAACATAGTTAAAATGTCCATACTACCTAAAGCAATCTACAGATTCAATGCTACCCCAATCATAATCCCAAGGACATTATTTACAGAAATTGAACAAACAATCCTAAAATTCATATGGGGCAACAAAAGAGTGCGAATTGCTAAAGCAATCCTGAGTACGAAAAACAAATCCGGAGGCATCACAATCCCCGATTTCAAAACATACTACAAAGCTACAGTGATCAAAACAGCATGGTACTGGTACAAAAACAGGTCCACAGGTCAATGGAACAGAATTGAAAGCCCAGAGATAAAACCACACATCTGTGGACAGCTAATCTTTGACAAAGGAGCGGAGGTCCTACACTGGAGACAAGAAAGTCTCTTTAACAAATGGTGCTGGGAAAACTGGACAGCCACATGCAAAAGATTGAAAATTGACCATTCTTTTTCACCACACCACAAAATAAACTCAAAATGGATCAGACCTAAAGATTATGCCTGAAACAATAAGTCTTCTAGAAGAGTATATAGGCAGTACACTCTTTGACATCAGTTTCAAAAGAATCTTTTCGGACACTATAACTCCTCCAATGAGGGAAACAATAGAAAGAATAAACAAATGGGACTTCATCAGACTAAAAAGCTTCCTCAAGGCAAGGGAAAACAGGATTGAAAAAAAAAAACAGCCCACTAATTGGGAAAAGATATTTACAAGCCACTTATCCGACAAAGGGTTAATCTCCATAATATACACAGAACACTCACAGCTTAACAACAAAAAAACAAACAACCCAATCAAAAAATTGGCAGAGGACATGAACAGACATTTCTCAAAAGAAGACATAAGTATGGCCAATAGACACATGAAAAGATGTTCATCATCGCTAATCCTCAGGGAAATGCAAATCAAAACTACACTAAGATATCACCTTACACCCACTAGATTGGCAAAAACATCCAAAACCAAGAGTGACAAATGTTGGAGAGGTTGTGGAGAAAAAGTAACCCTCATACACTGTTGGTGGGAATGCAAACTAGTGCAGCCACTATGGAAAACAGTATGGAGATTTCTCAAAAAGTTAAAAATAGAAATATCTTATGACCCAGCCATTGAACTACTGGGTATCTATCCTATGAACCTGAAATCAGAAATCCCAAGAGTCCCTTGCACCCCTATGTTCATCGCAGCATTATTTACAATAGCCAAGATGTGGAACCAACCTAAATGCCCAGAAACTGATGATTGGATAAAGAAGATATGGTATATATACACAATGGAATACTACTCAGTCATAAAAAAGGACAAAATTGTTCCATTCGCATCAACTTGGATGGACCTCGAGGGTATGATGTTAAGCAAAATAAGCCAGACAGAGAAAGAAGAACTCTATATGACTCCACTCATAGGTGGAAGTTAACATATAGACAAAGAGAACTGATCGGTGGTTACCAGGGAAAAGGTGTGTGGGGGGAGGGCATGAAGGGGTAAGTGGTGTACCCACAACATTACTAACAATAATGTACAAGTGAAATCTCACAATGTTGTAATCTATCATAATCTTAATAATAATAATAAAAAAGCTTATAGTCTGCACAGGCAAGATGCATGTGTGATGATGTCTCACAAAAAATGTGTTTGATTTCCCAAGAGTGGTAGTAAGGGAAGCTCAGAGTGGCACAGGTCTGCATCAGCCCATCCAACCCTCCCAGCAGTCCCAGAACCTGAAGTCATGTGCAAGCAGAGCTTCTGATTCATGAGGATGTAGTGCAGGGCATGACATGTTGTCATGTAGCGATCATAGTCCATGGCCACTAAGATAAAGCACTCCCTCCCTCCAAGAGTGAGATACAGAAAGATCTGAGCTCCACAGCCAATGGGAGAAATGGACCTTTTGTCCATCAGATAGTTGGCTGCCATTCTGGGGACAATAGTGGAGACCAGCATCATGTCCATGAGGGACAGCTGGCTAAGCAGGAAGTACATGGGCATGTGCAGCCCGTGATCCTCATGGATGAGCATGATCATGAGGGCATTGCCCATCAGAAAGGTGAGAAAGATCATGAGCACCATGGGAAAGAGGAACAGATGGGTCTGTGTGTATGTGGTTAAAGAGCCCGAGAAGAATCAAGTTTATCCCTGTGGTTTCATTTGCATTTTCCATGGCTCCAGTCATGACTGGAAGACAGCGAATGGATAGGAAATGAGAACTATTTAAAAGGAAGTTTGAGATTTCTTTAAGAAAACTTTGCCAAATGACATAGAAACAACTGAGACTTGGAGGAATGAGCATGACTTTAATCTTTCAATTCACAATAACATCCCGTCATCCATCTCTTTGGAATTACATATTACTTTTTATCAAAATAAACTGGAAAATGTATATATATATATATATACATTTACATATATATACACATTTATATATATATAGTAGTACCAGTTATATTTCTATCATTTTTGTATATCTTTTCAGTATGCCACACATCATTTACTCACAATGTTGGGAAATATTGTTGTGTAATCCCAATTTTCTCTAATTTGGCTACTTCTTTCTTGAAGGAGCTTCAGATTCACACATTTTGGTTAGTATTGATGTGATATATCTCATATGACATTTGTATATTTTTTGCCTATTTGTTTGACTATTTCACAAGATATCCTTCAATGTAATGATGAACCAAATTTTAAAATTAAAAAGCATACAAAAAATCAATATAGAATTGCTACAGCTCCACTTCCTGGTGAGGAAAATGAAAATGGCTAAGTTTCTCTATTTCATACCTGTAGGCAGCCTGCGATCTCAGTTCACCGAAGTTTCAGCTACCATAGATAGAGCTCTGGGGCAGCTACCGCCTCAGGGCACCATGACCTGTCTTCCTGCATACAGGCACTTTTCTCGGTTTAGAATCCTCTAAACAGTTAACATTTATACTGGACATGGACTCACACAATGTGTCTGAATCTACTCAAATATGTCCACCAGAAAAAGTTAATAATTTTATGCATTAATTAAAGGAATATAAAGAAACTGCTCTTACTTGCAGCTTTCACACTTTACCAGTAATCACACATTCTTAAATGTAGGCAAAAGATTAATTTATTAACCAATTTGATTATCAATTAAAAGATTAATTATCATACTTAATTATTGGTTAATTATGTAATCAGTTATTTAAGATTTACCCAAATTAATTTGTTGCACAAAATTAATCTGAGGTATAGCATCAACTAGAAATAAACTATGGAGCATTTCTGTTACCTTCAGGGATTAATTCTCTTTTCACTAAAGACTTTAGCTTCCATTTTTCTTACCTGTAAGTATATAGGGTAGTAGAAGTGGATGTATATGCAATGAATTCTTTCTTATACTTATGTGACATTTACCGTGTCTTTACAAATCAAACTTTGAAAGAGATTAATAGATTGATTATTTCCAAGAGGGTTATGTTTGGGCATTATTCATAATCTATGATGTAGCACATCCTTTTTTGGTCTCTTTGTTAATTGATAAGCAGTGTAAATTATGTCAGTGGGCACCATGTCTTTTTTTTTTAAGATTTTTAAATCTTTTTCCTTTTTCTCCCCAAAGCCCCCCGGTACATGGTTGTGTATTCTTCGTTGTGGGTCCTTCTAGTTGTGGCATGTGGGACACTGCCTCAGCGTGGTTTGATGAGCAGTGCCCTGTCTGCGCCCAGGGTTCGAACCAACGAAACACTGGGCCCCCTGCAGTGGAGCGCGCGAACTTAACCACTTGGCCACGGGGCCAGCCCCAGTGGGCACCATATCTTTAATAAATATTTCCATTGTTTATAGTGCCTAGTTTATACCCCCAATCTCTATTATATAATTCAAAGATTATAGACGCTTTGTTCATCCAAAGAACTAAAAATAAGATATAATAATGAGCATATCATTATCATGCTCTATTACTTCAATAATACGTATATTATATATATCCAGCTTAGTAAATTGTTAATTACTACTCCATTTTATTACATTGTATATAGATAGTATAATATAATTGTGAATATTTAGTTCCTTTTAAATTTTCTAATATTATAGTCCATGGCCATGAGCATGTGTTGAGTATCTCTAGTAAGGAACCTGAAAGCAGCAATTTTATATTTTGGATAACTGAATTCTTAACATTTTATTCCCATCAACTGTTGATTTTTGCGTCAATTCCTCCAGGTGTGGAACTTTTAGATATTTTTAGTGCAATAATTATGAACAATCATAGAAAAGTGAAAATTAATTTTGTTTTAATTTACAAGTTCCTTAATGATATTGAGCAGAAACTCTTGAGCAGTGATTCATGTAACATCTTTGCCTATACTCACATCTTCATGCTATGTGTTTTCTTAAAATAAATTCATAAAGGTAGCTAAAGTAGATGTTTCTTAAAGACATCTGATAAATATTGCCAAATCTTCCAGGAAAATTGTTTTAATTTGCACTCACATTAGCAGTGCATAAGAATGCACGAGGCCACTCCCTCACATTGAGAACCCTAAATGTTATCATCCTTTAAACAAATCTTTTCTTACAAAATAATATACTTCTTTGTTAAAAATATTCAAACACTACATAAAAGTTTTATTTTAGAAATGAATTTATTCCTTTTATTTAAGGTTTTGAGCCAGCTAGTCTAAAAATTGTGAATTGGAAAGAAAACTCTTATTCTTTACCTCTAAATTGCAATTTTGTCTCTGTAGAGGATGCAAAACTTTACTTCTACCAATGTTAGGTTTTCAGCTGGGACTCTGTAAGAAAAAGTCAGGTTAACCAAAGAAAAACAGTATATTACTGCATGCAGGGTACATGCAGCATACAGCATTCAGGAGAAACCTCAACAAAAAAGCAACAAAGCAGGGGCTTAGAACTGTGGCTTATACAGCATCTTCAAGAAAACCAATATGTTTATTAAAAAGTGACAGGACAAATGCAACCTTTTTTTCTTTTTTGAGGAAGATTAGCCCTGAGCTAACTACTGCCAGTCCTCCTCTATTTTGCTGAGGCAGCCTGGCCCTGAACTAACATCCTTGCCCATCTTCCTCCACTTTATATGTGGGACGCCTACCACAGCATGGCGTGCCAAGCAATGCCATGTCCACAACTGGGGTCCCAACCTGTGAACCCTGGGCCACAGAGAAGGGGAATGTGTGCACTTAACCGCTGTGCCACTGAGCTGGCCCCCAAATGCAAGCAGTTTTAAGCTTCCATTAGCAAACTATGGGAAGGTAAATATGTGGGAGGGAACTAATGGAATAAAGTTATTTTGCAGATTCCTCTAGTGCTGTCTTTGGGTTGTTAAGAGTCTGGCTCCAGTAAAAGGAGAATGGGATCCTCCTTTTAGGATGAAAAAGGGGAGCTTTTCCTGAGTTTGTTGCTTCTTAATTGCTTTTAGCTCAAAATAACTTTTATGTCAAAGAGGTATATTTTGGGGTGACATATTCTGTTTTCCTTCATCTCCATCTACACATTGTGAATTCCATCTTTCCATTTCATTGAATTCTTATGTAAAACATTCACTTACATGCTATGATTTTTGACTGTGTTTTTTTTTGGGGGGGCGGGATGTTTATTTCTAAACACTCTTCTCTGTCCAGTTATTCAGTCTCTGTATTTTACACTCATCCCACAGAGGTTAATATTTAACATTTTTCTGTCAATACTTAAAATTTTTCTCCCCTGGACATGCTCATTCTTTAAGATTAAATTTAGAACCACTTTGCCAAGTTTCCCCAGAAAAAAATCTCTATTAGAATTTTAACCAGAATTGCATTTTATTAGTTTTACATTCTTCTCCAAGTTTAGTACATTACCAGCTATGTCGTCATTTTTCTTGGTAATATATAGAAGTATTTTATTGATATTTTTGTAGATATTATGAACAAATATGTTAGCATGTAATGAGGGCATTTTACACTATTACTAACAACATAGGGGCTCCCCCCTCTGAGAGAAGTATATGCAAGCTGAGACCTGGGGCTGCAGAAACCAGATGAAGATGGGAGGATTGTGCTCCAGGCAGTGGGAGCTCCTGAGTTGGGCTACTTCATGGAAGGCAAGTGCCAAGAACTGAGAGCACTGGAGAGCACAGGACTGAATAGCCAAGCCATTGAGGGCCATACAAACCACACACGGGACGTTTATCTTTAGTTCACAACCAGTACAGAGCCTTGGAGAGTGTTAAGAAGGAGAGGGAGTGGGTTTACATGAACAGGTTTGCATATATGTTATCCTCAATTTACTGCTAGATTTAATAACTAATATTAATTTAGGCAATTTTAATCTATATTTATAAATGAGATTGGTTTATACTTATGAGAGTTCTTTTGGAAGTTACACAGGTTTATAAAATAAATGAAGATTAATTTACACACTACAATAATTTTGAAATTATCTCTTCTTAGAAGATATTCACAGAATGCTTTCTGAACTAGAAATTTTGGGGAGACATCTGTATTAAAATCTTAATTTTTCCAAATTTTAGGGGTCTTATTATTTTCCCTTAGTAATTTCGCTATACATATATATACATACATATGTATGTATCGTATTTATTTGTAGTTATACCTCTATATTATGTATATAGATACAGATGTAACATATTTTGAAATAATCTTCTTCATTGACATTTCCAACTATATTAATATAGTGTTAAAATAACGTCTTATACTATAAATATTTTGCTACTCTTCTCATATTTGTGGTTAGATCATTTCTGTTTTATTCTTAATGATGTTCCGTGTCTTTTTTTCCCCCGAGTTTCATAGCAATAACCAGGAGTTGGTCCATTTGTTTCAATTTCAAAGAATCACCTCTTTATATATCTTGTCTACTTATTTCAGAATTCATGGATATCTATTTATGTGTTTTATATTCTCTTCCTCTTACTTAAATTTGTTCTGTTGATATTTTTCTAACTTCTTGGGTTAAATCTTTATTTGCACCACATTTTCTATATAAAAATTATATTTTGAGTGCTATAAAATTTTGCCTAAGTAACACTTCAGCTATGTCACATAAGTTTCTATATGTGATATATTTTTTCCCAGTACAAGTTTGTGCTTCCTTTTATCCTGAGTAGTGTTTTAGGCATATGTTTACATATTTCAATTTCTCTAAATTAGAAGTAAATCTCTTATTATTATTTCAGAGTTCTAATATATTTTACAAAAAAAGATTGTTCTTTGGAAGCTAACTGAATCTCTTAAGCACAGAAAGGATTTCCATTTAAAATTTGAATGATAGAATTATTTACATGCTTCATTTATAATATTACCTTAAATTATATTCTATATATGGTTAAGTCATTCACTACTTTTTTTTGCATCTTTTAAGTCTACCTTTCCTGATTTGCTTTCTTAAGGAGTGAACCTTCACTTTAAAAGGGATAATGTTGTTACTAAATTAATGTTGTTGCTAAATTAACATAATTGTTTTCCATCTAATCTCATTACATGCTTTCTTTTCTCTGTACCTCCTGCACTTTTATGTGATGCATTTTTCCTTTCATATTTTTCAGTGTTTTAGAAAATACATGCACAGCAGAAAATTCTGGCTCTGGAGCCCTTAGTTTTTAATTCCAATAGCATATGTCTTCTGTTTAGACATTTCGTCACTTTTATTTGGATTTTATCAATATCAAGAAAATGTTTGTGGCCAGTGTGAATTTTATTCTATTGTAGGTGCCATTTTTTCCTTTTTTTATTCTGTCTTTATGCTTCTGGATGTTTTTTCTTCTTCACTCTCATTCTCTTTCCTGTCTTTCTCCTTTCTTTGCTTCTTTCTTTCCTTTCTTTCATATTGCTTTTACTTTAAAAATTTTCCAGGACATACTTAAGTGCATGTATCAATTTACTAAATGAAACTTATACATATATTAAGATTTTTTGTTCTTTTCCCAGAAGTTTTCTTCTCTTCAATTTGTTATTAATAGTTGTCTTACACTGGAATCCCTATTTTAAAAGCTACCAATTATTTATAGCTTGCTTTTGTATTATTATTATTCCTCATCTATCACTTTGTTTCTTGTCATTTAATCTTTCTCCTTCTGGATTCCTGGAAAGCTACTCAAGTTTTACTCTCCACACTTGTGATACAATTTTACATCATTTGCACTATTCTTTCTTGCCTTTCCTGTGACTTTCCATCCTGGAACCATGGTATTTAATTGTCATGGGTAACCTCCTCTTTCCCTTCCATGCAGTAGTGCATTGACCTAGCAGCGTGTTTGTCCTTTCCTGAAGAGTCCCCTAGCATCATAGGCTTTCCTCGGCTTTGCTGCGGGCCCCTTCTGATTCTGCAGCTCATCACTAGGAACTCATTAGACCAGGTGGTACGCCTTTCTGGAAGGGCCCCACCATGGATGACAAGGGTCAAATAAGCCATCACTTGTTCCCTTCTCCTCATCACTCAATCCATTCAACCTTCCCCACGCTGGCAAGCAAGATCATAGAGTTATGTTTTGATTTTTGTTGAAAGATCAGAATAAACTTCGAATGATAGAGATTAGATTTCTAGTTTGCTTGCATTTTCCCTTAAGTCTGCATATTTTCCACTTTCCTAAATTGGGTCTCCAATTCACTGTGCTGACATCCTTAAATATATATAACTGGCATCATACAGAACCCCTACTCGAAAATGCTCTTCCTAAAACAGAAAAATGGCCATCAATTCCATGCACTTATGGCCACATCACCCATTTCTTTCAGTGCATGCAGTGGTTAATGTGATATCCATAATTCAAAATGTATATTTAGCCTTTGAAGAATGGTAAAACTGATGAGGATTTTTTGGAAAATATTATCTTATTTTTATATATATTCAAGATGTAAATGCATCACCCACAGTATGGACACCCTCCATGTCCTAAGACCTTGCAGAATTTCCTGTTGCCCTCTTACCTACATGTCCTTCAGACATTTTATTCAGGCCCCATGTCTAGGTTTATGATGAACCAAATCACGATGCTATTGAGAGTGAAAGGAGATGGAAGAAATGCTAAACCAGATGAGATCCTGGACAGAAGATGCAAACTGGAGTTCCCCAAACTAACCTGGATGGAAGTCCCTTCTTGTAAAACCTTCAAAACCCACAACAATGCAGGATCAAGGGAAAAGAATTATTGGCTCAAATGACCAAAATAAAAACTAAAAAAATCAGAATGAACACATATTTAAATGTTAAACCATTACAAGTTGTCAACTACACCTCAATTCTACTGATAATATTTAGAAAATAATTTTGACCTTGTTACCTTGGTCCACATGTCTTAAAATCTGACCTCTGATGCCTCACTATACCTTTCATTCACAATGTTCTCCCTGAGCTATCCTGAACATAACAAGTTTATTTCTTCTTTAGGAATATTAAATTTGCTATTCATTCTGCATGAATACCCTTCCCCAAATCTTCACATGGCTGCTCTTTGTCATCCTTCACTGGCCATGTTACACTTTTCCTCACAGCGATTATTGGTATTATCCAGAACCATAATCATCATTTACTTGTTTACTTTGTTTCTCCCACAACTAGAGCCATAGGTCACAAGATGTCTCCTTTTGTCTACAACAGGATCCCTAAAGCTTAGAACACTGTGCTGATAGCATCCCATAAATAAAAGTCGGTATGTGAATGATTGAGAAATCAGCAAATGAGTGAAGGAACAAATAAGGAGGATCAAGGCTCAGAAGGATGATGCTGTGATCTAATTCACTACAGTTCATTATAGTTTGCAACTATATCTACAACTTAATTATTATTCATAGATGAGGTTGATTAGTTTTAAAGTTGTCACAAAACTTCTCGATTCAATAAAACATCTTCCTGAATTATTTGGTTATTTGAACTGATTGAATCAATTCTTTTGCAGTCGTTTGCATATTTGAAATAAATGGAGCTAACTCCAGGTGAAGAATCCTCTCTCTTGGGCCCAAATCTTCTGCCATAATAATTAAACTCCCTTAAACTAATCATCTACTGCCAAATGTCCATTTATCTTCATAACATGGAGATCCAGATTTAGAGTTACTCTTTAACAGCCAAGAAGGAAGATGCTGCAAATCCACCCCCCACACAAAAAAATATTTGATGTTAGTTATATAAATAATTTTAATTTAGCAGTACATATACAGACATCTTTAAATAATTCATTTCATCTACTGCAATTTCATTAACCCCACACTTTTCTTCTTACACCTCTGGGTATAACTCAATGCCATGGATGGAGATAAAAAGAACTTTTCCAGTGACTTCACCCTCACAGGGCTCTTTGCTCACAATAAAGCCTCAGGCTTCCTTTTCAGCATCATTTGTGCCATCTTCTTTATGGTCATGATAGCTAATGGAGTCATTAGCTTTCTGATCCACACAGACCCTCACTTCCACACTCCCTTGTCCTTCCTGCTCAGTGCCTCTCTTTCAGCAACATGATGTATATGTCAACTTTTGTACACAAGATGCTGGTTGATTATCTCATGGGCAAGAGGACCATCTCCTTTATCTCCTGAACAGTCCAGTACTTTCTCTACATGGGGTTTGTGGGGGCTGAATTCTTCTTGCTGGGACTTACAGCTATGTGGCCAGCTGCAACCTCCTCTGCTATCCCGTCCTTTTGAGTCACCACGTCTGTTGGATGATCTTGGCCAGCTCTTGGTTTGGTGGTGCTTTTGACAGCTTTCTCCTCACCCATATCACCATGAGTCTCCCATTTTGTGCTTCCCACAAGATCAACCCCTTCTTCTGTGAGGCTCCCACCATGCTGAGGCTGGCCTGTGGCAGCGAAATGAAACAGTGATGTTCATTTGCTGTGTCATAATGCTACCAATCCCTTTCTCTATGGAGATTGCTTGATATGCCAAGATTCTCACCATGGTGTACCATATGAGGTCAGCAGAAAGGAAGAAGAAGGCTTTGGCACCTGCTCATCACACATAATGGTGGTGACCTTTCTTTTCAGGGCTTCCCTTTACACGTATATACTCCCCAATCTTACCACACTCCAGTCAAAGACAAGGTTTTCTCTGACTATTACACCATCCTCACCCCATTGTTAACACAGTATGAGATACACAGATGTCACAGGGGCTTTTTAGAGGGTTTTGGCAAGATGCCAAGGGACCTGTGGCATGACAAGGGAAGAATTCTGACAGTTTCAATCCTCTCAGAGTAGTATGGGTGATGTTATATACATATTATCATGAGTTATATGGATGACACCTGCATCAACTGCCAATGTCAGCTATCTTAAAAGGCGTATCAGCAGTATTTTTGTCAAAAATGTGAAGTCATGGTAACATTCACACATGAATAAGGCTGTAAACACCACTGGTGTTTATTCCTTCTCTGTGTCCACTCATTCCAGTTCTTCTCTCATACCACTTCTCGGACAGTGATTCATGTATATAAATGTCCCAAAATGTCTATTTAATATTATGTGCTCTGACCACCTTCAGTGGCCTCATATGATCTGGTGATTTGATGACATTATTTAAATGATCCATTGATGGGGTTTGCAGAAGGGCTAGATGTGTGGACATTTGAAAGAATTTGAAAGAGACTAAAGGGCCATAAAGCTTCAAAGAGAATAGTTACATAGACTCAGACTAGGATTTAGAAAATCCAGATATCCTTTCTTTGAGTATCAATTGAAAACATTCTTCCTTTATCTAAATTTGGAACTGGAAAAAATGAACCCTGTTTTTTAAGAAATGCAAAGACTAATTCTCTACGGGCAAAGATCCTATGATGTTGCATTTGTTATGTGGTAGATACTTGTTACATCAGAAGACACAGAGGTAGATGAGGAAGAAGTGCTCTGTTAGTTCATAAATTCAATAATCACTTTTCAGCTTCTTCTCCAATTCATTAGGATTGTTAGATTTATGGAATCCTTCTCTAGATGGTAGCAGTGGTATGGATATTTCTATCGACCATTTTCTTCCAAAGAAATTGTGGACAGTCCCTTTTGTCCTTCTCTAGAACACTGGGTTTTACAGTAGATAACATTACTAAATGGGAAGGAAAGAATTAGTTTTTCATTTGAGAATTGGAACTGGAAAATTCTTTGGAAATGACTGAGTATAATTTCTTTTTAGGTACCTGATAAGCAGAGAATGTAAATGTTTAGCCTAAATCATACACCCAGTTATAAAATCCTGGTCCATATCCCAGGCCTCTTGGACCACCTCTAAATGGTGCTCCACCAGGCTTTGGGCTCCCAGCAATTTGATAAAACCCTGGCTGAGTTCAGCACTGTTTACTGTGGATAGACACTGGCAGTGGTGGGTGGGGTGCCTCCAACGCCCTGAAAAAGCTGCTGGGTGGTAGGCAAAATATTTGACCAAATGAAACAATTCACATTGAAACACAGTGGGTTGAACTGACCAGGTAATCAGGAAAGTAGACTTGCTCCCATCTCAGTCAGCTGGGTTATCAATTGCAAACCAGGTGCAGCCTTCCTGTGGTTCTCTATGTCAGACTAGCTTGGAATGCATCGCATACAGGGTGATAGGAGTGGGCATTTCCAACCAAGAAGGTGATGGGGTACACGAAACACAGTAAACAAAGCAGAATAGAAGGAGACGGCCGACCCTGAGAACTTGGGATCCATTTCAGCTCCACTTCTCAAGAACTTCTGTCCATCATGTGAGATAACTGAGGCCCAATTTCCTATTCTGTGAAATTTGAGTTAATATATTTTTTTCCTAAATTAAGTATAAGGATGTTCATCATCACATGATTTATTACTGCCACAATTAAAACAATGTGTGCATTGAAAATGAAGCATTGATTAAATAAAATAAATTATAGCTATGGGGTAGAATACCCTATGAATATTGTAAGTTACATTTGGAAGAATATTTCACATCAGGGATGCTTCTTAATAAGTAGTTCATGAAAAATAAAAATTGTCAAATTATACATAAATACACGCCCATATGCACATATACATATGTTGGTATGTAAATGATATATATGTAAGTATATATATTATATAAATGTATGTATGTATGTATCCATGCAGTGGGAATGTAATTTTGTAAGGATAACCATCTATATGATATGTTTTTTTGTGTCTATCTCTGAGTATTATGGATGCTTCTAAATTTTTAAACTTTTTCCTATTCTCCTCAGATTATGTATTAACTTAATACTCAGGTAAAATAATTATTATTAGATTACCAATAAAATGCTAAAATAAATAACAGCAATTGGGCTACTTTTCATTTTTTATGACTTTTCACATTTGCTCCCACATTTCTCCAGGAGGAATAGCTGCTAGAGGAAATTTCTGATGAAATGTTAAGAAAACCAGGGTCTTGCACTTTGGAGCCCAGTGGTGGAAACACTATTCTCAAAGCTCATGTGACTTTAGGGCTCCCTCTCCTACACCTTAGGAATATACTTTTAATTAGCTCTGACAAATCTGTCTCACTGAAGTCTATTGAGATCTGAAGGGGGAGACCTGCTCTTTCCAAGAGCACTTTACTTCATGACCTTCTCTGAAAACTATTTAAACTCCTGCCTCTTCTCACTCAGAGACCTCCCATTGTGCCAAGGAACCCAAATGCAGAGCAACCAGAGATAATTCATTGTTCTTTAGTAGTCTACCGCTTTCTTCCTGCCTTTTTACTTTTTCATAATTGTCCCTCTTTGGTGTCTAAATATTTTCTTGCAAAGAGAGGAAGCAAGAGTTAACATACTTTTCTAGAAGGCTGGAGAATTTGTGTGGTATATCCTGGCAATGTAAAATGTCTCAGGGATTTTGGGGTGGAAATTATTTAATTTTTATTTTTTAAAAATAATACTTCATTCTGCAGATATTAAGAGCAATATTACCAAATTATTCTTAATAACTTGCTGCATGTCTGTCTGAGCTAATTCTATCATCAGTCAATAATTCAGTAAATTCAAGTTCACAGTCCAAGTAAAAAACCTCTGCGTGCTGGATCTTTAGGGGTAAGATGCAAAGCACACAGGCACACGGGTGGGCTTGAAAGTTTTCTTGTTGTGGATACCCATGACTGTGAATCAATTTGTGTTCTTTTCTCTCTCAACATAAACTGAAGAAATTCAATCTACTAAACAACCATTTTCTCTTCTACTAAGATATCATCTTCTTTCTGAAAAGCCTCTGTTCATTCCCAATCTCTTTCTTAGTTACATAAAGTTCTTATAGTTTGCTGCTGAGTTTTTGTTTTACTAAATTTTGTATGACTAGCTCTACATTTGAATAACGCACTCTACTCTGAATGACTATCTGGAGAGGATTCAGCTCTACGTAAGTGACAATGATGATTTTCTTTATTTGGAGCAAAGTTTAGGATAAAATTAGGCATTTGGGTGATTTTTTTTTTTAAAGATTGGCACCTGAGCTAACAACTGTCACTAATTTTTTTTTCTGCTTTCTCTCCCCAAATTACCCCTGGTACATAGTTGTATATCTTAGTTGTAGGTCCTTCTAGTTGTGGCATGTGGGACGCTGCCTCAACGTGGCCTGAAGAGCTGTGCCATGTCCGCGCCCAGGATCGGAACCAGCGAAACCCCAGGCTGCCACAGCAAAGCGTGCAAGCTTAATCACTCAACCACAGGGCTGGCCCCCTTGGGTGATTTTTTAATATCAATGATATGCATTCCATTCCTTTATGCATACTAAGAGATGTGTAATATGCTGCTTTTAATATGTAGTATTCAGATTTCATGGATAAGAAAAGGCTTTGAGGAAATGAGGTGATGAGTTAAACAAGTGTAGATATAGGAAAAACAAATCCCTTTAAAGATTTTTGAAAATTAAATGATGGGATTTAATAGTTTGAGATTTTGTCTAAACAACGCAAAATTCTTGATTAATTTAAGCAATTCAGTGAATCATCTACAAGCTTCTGCAATATTTAGGCCAACTCTGTATGTTCTTCTCTCTCTCTTATTTTAGTGAAAATCCAGGTCTTTTGAAATTAAGGAAGATCCCAGGTTATAGATCAAATGCTGATGAGCACCTGGCTTGGCTCATCTTAATGACACTTTAACTATTTCATGAATAAGGAAATCACTGAGTTTCTACAGCATTTCCTAGTGGTCTTAATCATCTTTCTTTATATGATGTAAACAAGACTTACGCAAGCTAAATCTAAGGAAATGGAGGCACAGTGTCTACAACTGATGGGTTGCAAATCTCAAGTGCAAGTTCAATGGGAGGAGACTGCCCCATACCACCCCTCAGCTGCAAGTGCACCAAGAAGCAGATTGCCTGATTATTTCTGGGAATTTGCTGGAGTATGCTTTGCAAATCTCCTGCTGTAAGGGTGCTATTGAGTGAAACAGTACAAAGAATCTTCTTTATAAAACGCCTGTTTATGTCTGTGTGTGCAATTTTAACAAAACCTTTCCTCCCTTTTTTTTTTCTTTTTTGATAATTCAAGCAAAGCTTGACCTTGTGAATTAGATGGGATACGGACAACACTATTTGAAAGATACAAAAGGACTAAATGAAAAACTTGCACTTAGTCCCAGTTTATAGGGCACAGACTATGAAGAGGCTTTCTTATTCCCTGTTGGTTCTTTTCTTCTCCCCCCAACCACTGGCATGATTGCCTTTTTATCCTTGTCCTTTTTTTTTTTTTTTACAGATAAGGACACTGAGGGTCTGAGAATTGGGTGTTCTTGTCTTAAGGACATACCGGCGAAACAGACAGACTGCTGGAGGCTCTCTAACTTAAAGCCAGGCCTCATGCCTTGCTGCCAATGATGCAAGCATTGTACATATGACTTTTCTATAATGATGTTAAAGGATGTGCAGACAGCCGCATTCCTCACCCCCACTCTGCCAATGATTCCAAAACATTTTTTTTAGTGCCTGCCATACCATAGAATAAATTCCCATATGAAATAGTGGGTCTCTCCAGTTGTGGGGCGTGTGATCTCTTTAGGGGTCCTGGCAAGAGGGGTATGTGGTGAACAAAGGAATGTGGCCTGAGTGACTCCCTGGAGTGATTTCCCAAACAGTAACGGATGCTTGGTGAAATTGTCTGAGTACATTCGCATTTTATCACGTAATAAGCTTATGATTCTTATTTCAATTTGATTTTATTCTTAATGATTTCAACTTTTTGAGATACTGGGAAGAATTTTGGAATACAGAGAAGATTTAGGGATATATCTAAGGTTTTGTATTTTGTTTCTAAACTGCACAACAATGGATTGAAGTGGCTTGAGAAACTCTCATGTGAAAATTCAACTGGAAGAGGTTTTTACCCAAGATAAATAATATTTTAATGAAATATTTTTTTTAAAAGGCAAAAATCCATGATAAATGAAATACAAAATTTTAAATAAAGATAGAATCAACAACAGTATCATACATGATACTGGCAGAAAAACAGATGCTTAGATCAATAAAACAGAATTAGAATAATTTTAATGTGTATATAATGTGCCAACAATGTGATGTGTTTGATATAAAATAGAAACGTAACATCCCCAGTTATGCTGCACTGGAAAAACTCCATCTAAAATAATTGTTGAAATAGAGACTGTATTTTGAAATGGGCATTTCCAAAGATTATCTCAAGTTAATACCTAGAACTTGGGCATTTTGGCAAAGAATTCATAGATGAATGCATACAAAAATAGGGAAGCATAACCTGGCACAGAGAAAGATGGAGAAAGACTTTATGGGCATATTCAAATTATGAACAGATGAACATTAAAAAGGGAAGAAACTGCTTCTGAGTGGATCTAGAGGGCAAAAAAGGAGGTTTCATGAGGCAGCTTTTAATCCAAGTGAGCACAGAGCTCCTAGCCACAGGGCTGTTGTGCTGAAAGACCATGGACTATGGTCTTCATTTGGCAGAAAGTTCACCAGTAGTCAGAGAGAATCAGGGAAAGGAAGCAACTTGCAACTTAGAGGTACTATTATCACTTGATTTAAAAGATGAGCTTGGTGATCATCCTAGTTCTAGGCAGAAATCACATCCTAACTTCAAGTTAGGTGCGAAGAAATAATTTTAACCACCCTACTCAACCAAATGTGTACCCCTTGCAAAATAAGAGGGAATAGTTTCAAATGTCAGAATGGAATAATTGTGTTGCATTCTTTTGATGTGTGGTATAGTGTAATAAAAAATTAATTTAAGTAAAACTTAAAGACAATTTTATCCGATAAAGTCATGCCAATTTTATGCAATCTTCTTTTTCTTGTGTTCTCATAATTTGCAGGCCAAGCATATCTATGCTTCTCAAAGATATTTAGATTCTCTTCAGGCTTAAATGTGGTTCACCCATATTTCTGAGAATTTATGCTGAAGACCATTTTCTTTAAGTCAAGAGATATTTAGAAAAAAATATAGAATTTAACAGCTGAAATATTTCCACCAGGAGTGCCAAAGTCTATAGACCTGAAATTCAAGAGGTATTTATAACTGAAATTCACAGATTCTAGGTGAATGTGTAGATTGCTTAAATGAGAGATTGAGGATTCTCACACACTTATAGTTTTGCAATAATTAACATATATGGTTATAACATTGGTATTTTACCTTGCATTGTATAATATATTTTTCACTTGTAACTAAGAATTTCTTATTTAATCTATAGAATAGCCCTGATGTCATATCATCTAAAATTAATGTAAATGGGAACCAAGGCTCAGAGAGTTTGGGGAGAGAATACAGGGTAATAGAATTAATTAATATCATGTCAAGGAGAACTCAATTCATTTGATTCTAAATTTGGTTTTACTCTATGTCCACTACCTCATTTCAGAAGAAAATTCCTGTATAAAGTCACAGAATTATTCCAGACATTTTATGATAACTGTCAATTGTACTAAATCATAGGAAAGCAGTACAATCTTTGTCCAGCAGAAATTCAACAAGTATAATTCCTTCTCATTATGATTCAGCATAGTGAGACAGCAGATAATAAATTTAACCAAATAGGGCTTGCTGTCTGACAAATTAGACTTTTTATGTGCAATTGGGAGAGTAATGTCAGGCAGCTGCAAAATAGAGAAGACTTTAGAGTTTGCCTTTGTAATTGCAATTACTATAGAGCTGAGTGGAAAAACTAGTCAAAGGTAGATTTTTAAGAGATTTTGGAATGAGTGTAATGGAAAGCAGAGAATGCTATTTGACTTTGTAAAGCAATACATCATTTTCTCTCTCTTCCTGGCATCACAGGGCATGATAAAAGTTAGACCCAAAATGTGAGAGGTGTGGAAGCAGTTGAAATACTACTAATATTTAGGATATTTCAATATCTGGAGAGCATTTTTCCTTCAGATACATATTTTAATAGGCGACATTAGTCGAAACTAGAAAGGTAGAAGAAAAATGAGGCAGATTCTAAATGGTGATGAAATGGTGCATGGTGTCAGGGAAAAATCTATGAAACCTGCCATCAAAGATTCTGAAATTGGAGGAAAAAAACAGCTAAACACGAGAAACAACATTTGCTCTCTCAAAAATAAGCAGTCCTGGAGCTGGCCTGGTGGCATAGTGGTTAAGTTCATGCACTCTGCTTTGGCAGCCCAGGGTTCTCAGGTTCTGATCCTAGGCATGGGCCTAGCACCACTCATCAAGCCACGCTGTGGTGGCATCCCTCATAAAACAGAGGAATATTGACACAGATGTTAGCTCAACTACAATCTTCCTCAAGGAAAAAGAGGAAGATTGACAACAGATGTTACCTGAGGGCCAATCTTCCTCACAGAAAAACAAAAAGCAGTCTTGATTATACTAAATTATGTCATGTGGTCTTGTTTATGACTAGTTTTCATGAGTCACATTACTAATTACATATAGTTAAAAATTTAACAGATTCATGTTGTTGTGACACTTTATTTGGCAACTACAATAAATGTCTAGCTGTTTTTCTGTCTATTTTTCTGTAAGTAAGAGAACAGAGAGAATTGAGACTGCGTGGTCCAAACATCCCTGCACTAACAGATTGTGTGACCACAAGAATATCACTTTCAATCCACCATTGGTGAAATGGGGTTTACAGTTCCTCACTGCTTAGCTTTATTGTGAAGCTCAGTGATTCAATAGATGTGAAGAACTAGGCACAGGTAAACTCTTCACAATGTCATTATCATTGCTCTTAATAGTAAGTTTTTTTCAGCTCAGTTGACTCAAGTGTTCATATTTTTTTTAATATTTTGAGAATAGACAAGTTTTATCAGTTTAATTCTCAAACATATTGGTAAAATATATCTTGCCTTATCCTATTTAATTCTAAAACACATGGAAATCATTCTCAACATTCAAAATGTTTTTTGTGGATATTTTTTTCTTCTATCATAACCTGAAATTATATAAAGTGCAGCTACTGAATTTGTTTTAATTTACAAATCACATTGAAAAATTTCCAGTTTCTAAAAATAATAGCTGAGTTATAGTTCAGGATGTATGTTCATGTGCTGTTTCCCCTGAATCCTAATTGTTAGTGCTAATTGCTAATAGGTAATGCCAATCATAATACCAATGCTAATTACTCATCATTCTAAAATTGAAATTTCTTTCTTAAAAATAAATAAAAATAATTCTAGAACAGTGAATGCCTCTTGTAATGGATAACCTTTTCATGTCTGAATTTGCAAGAGTAGTTTCCATTGCCCACTTTATTTCCTCCCATACAATTTTATTTCATCATGGATGAACTGACACCAAAAGAAACACTTATAATGTAGACAGCGACTCATGGCCCAAATGGGAGATCACCCATATTTGTGGCTAAACGGTAGACGTAGACTACCCATAGCCAGACTTAAATATTCTGAAGATGATGGTGATGCTGATTATAATAAACATTTATTTAATAAAAATACTCATTTAAACACATCTAAGGTAGCATGTTCACACACACATGTGCACACACACCATATTAGGGTATGTTTAACTGCCGCATAGCATGCTATATACCTTTAGGTGGTGGTGTGTGTATCACTGTAGTACAATAGTACCAGCTGGTATAATCTTGTCCAATCCATTTAAAGAATTATTGATTTTAAATAATCAATTTTACTTAAAAACATTCTAGAAAAGATTGATTGCTAGGTGTCAGTGCCAAAGTACTAAGAAAAATATTTTTAAAAGTTTTCTTCCAACTTTTATGAGTTCGCTATGTAACAGTTAACCCATATTTTCTTTTCTTAATTGTGCATGAGTGATCATTTTATTCTGCAGATTTTAGGGCACAGCAGAGCCATCATGGAATCAATGCAAGTGGACAACACATCCTCTACAGACTTCACTTTCATGGGGCTGTTCAACAGAAAGGACATCTCAGGCCTTCTTTTTGTCGTAATTTCTATCATCTTTTTCACTGCGCTGATGGCCAATGGGGTCATGATCTTCCTGATCTGCACTGACTCATGTCTCCACACTCCCATGTACTTCCTGCTCAGTCACCTCTCCTTCATTGACATGATGTACATCTCTACCATTGTGCCAAAGATGCTGGTTGACTATCTGCTGGGTCAAAGCACTATCTCCTTTTTGGGATGCACAGCTCAGCATTTCCTCTACCTCACCCTTGTGGGAGCCGAGTTCTTCCTGCTGGGCCTCATGGCCTATGACCGCTATGTGGCCATCTGCAATCCCCTCCGCTATCCTGTCCTCATGAGCCGACGGGTCTGCTGGATGATCATAGCAGGTTCCTGGTTTGGTGGATCTTTGGATGGCTTTCTCCTAACTCCCATAACCATGAGCTTCCCCTTCTGCAATTCCCAGGAGATTAACCATTTCTTCTGTGAGGCACCTGCAGTCCTGAAGTTGGCATGTGCAGACACAGTTCTCTATGAGACAGTGATGTATGTGTGCTGTGTTTTGATGCTGCTGATTCCTTTCTCTGTGGTGATTGCCTCTTATGCCCAAATCCTGACCACAGTTCACCACATGAGCTCAGGGGAAGGGAGGAAGAAAGCATTTGCCACCTGCTCATCTCACATGATAGTGGTTACCTTGTTCTATGGGGCTGCCATGTACACCTACATGCTGCCACATTCTTACCACAGGCCAGACCAGGACAAAGTCTTCTCTGTGTTCTACACCATCCTCACACCCATGCTAAATCCCCTCATCTATAGTCTGAGGAATAAGGATGTGACCGGAGCTCTGAAGAGGGCACTGGGGAGAATCAAGGGTACACAAAGAGTGTCAGGGGATGCCTTTTGACAGTTTCTTCCCACTTAGCTGGTGAATGGAATCCTCTGTGACCAGTGTGGCCATGCTCTCAATGAACGATTAAACTGGAGGGTAGCGTTCAACTGTGTAGATAAAAAAAAAAGTCAGTATAAGACATGTTTCCCCTTGGTCTCCTTTCCTTCACTCTTCATTCCTTTCTATGTCTTCCTTTTCTCCTGTGCTGTTCACATGTATTCAAAATAAATGCACAGTGGTTTCCAGAAACACAAACTAAAATTTTTTTGCTCAGAAATTTTATCTTTTAGAGACAAAATAAATTGCATGACATTTTAAATGGCATGGATTATGCTGATGAGTGCAGGAGGGAAGATATTACTTTTTGAGTATATGCTACTATGTACAACTCTAGTTCACCATCTAAGGATAAAAGAAATATCCTCTTTTCTATTTATTAGAGTAATACTTTGACACAGCCTTTTAGGAAGATGGCTGGTTAGCTATCTACGTGTTCCAATTTGTCGGATAGTATGAAGAATCACTGAACATAATTTTCTTGAAAAGCCATTGCACTTACTACAATCATTAAGTGTTTTTTTAAAAATTTTGTGAAGAAACACAGTATTTAACTTTTGGTTGTTTGCAACGTATTTGTGCAAACTATGTGTAGGATAAGGTAAAACTCATGGCTGAGAGTGAGGGACATTGCCCAGACAGACAACATGTGAGCACTGTGTGGCTGAGAGGGTTTCTGAGATGTTGGCAAAACACACATGGGTATGAGTTGGGAGAATACTAAAATTATTTTTCAAATATATCGCAAAGTCATCAAAGTTAAGCATATATGCCAGGTAATAGGAGTTAGCTCATGATTCATATCCATGCTGCCCAACAGTCCAGGAATTGAGGACAGAAAGGATGTGACAAACCATGTTCATTGTCCCATTTGATTATATGAGGAGTTTATTCAGGGACAAAAAGGGGTGACTTTATTAAATTATTAATGATCATAATTATAATCACATTGGTCAATCTGTCTAAAACTTAATAATTTATGTGCTTTATCAGGTTTATTATCCTCTAACAACCTCATATGAAAAAGAAATGCTTTTTATAAGTTCTAATTTACAGATGAGAGCAATGGAGGTCAGGCGCACAAGGAACTTCTGTAGGGTAAACATTTTTAATTAGTGCCCTAGATCACAGGATTTCAAGGAATGCGATTGATAGAGCACTGTATCTTTCAGATACAGCTTCCTCATTCATTCTTCCATTCATTATAGCTATTAGCTAGATAGTCAAAGCACCTGCATTTAAGAAGTTTGTATTCCAATGGAAGAAAGACAATGAAAATAAAGAACAACAAGGAAGCAAGTAAACAAATGACTTATATTCCCACCATAACGTATGTGGCAGCAAAGACTAAAACTGAACATATCCAAAGCTTTATATGTTCAAGAAATTCCTTGCACACAAGAAATTCCTTGGGTGAATTTCCAGCAGATGTGTATGCATAGTCTTCAGCAAAAGACACATGGTAACAGACGAAAATTAGAAACTACTTAAAAACATACTGTGAAATGGATAAGTAAATTGTGAGACATTCATACAATAAGAATAGATGTTCCAATACTACTAGCAACAACATGGATTAATCTCGGAAACGTAATGCTGAACTGAAAAGGGAAGTCACAAAAGAATATATTTATATAAAATACAGATCCAGAAAAAACTGTGTTTGGGGAAGGTTAGTGGCTGGAAGGGTAGATGATGGGCTTCTGGGGTTTCCTGTTTCTTGAAGTAGATGCAGATTATACACCTATGGTTCACTTTGAAAAAAATTATCAAGTTCAAATTTATTTGTTTAATATTTTTGTATTTTAATTATGCTCCAATTAAAAGTTAAAATATAGCCTATACATACATATATATATCACATTTTCTTTGTGCATTCATCCATCAGTGGATGTTTAGGTTGTTTCCATTCCTTGGTTATTGTAAAAAATGCTGCAATAAACATGAGGGTGCAGATATCTCTTTGAGATAGTGATTTCATTTCATTCAGGTATATAATCATAAGTGGAATTGCTGGACCATGTAGTAGTTTTATTTTTAAGTTTTGAGGAACCCCATACTGTTTTCCATAGTGACTGCACAAATTTACATTCCTACCAACAGTGTACAAAGGTTCCCCTTTCTTCATATCCTTGCCAACACATTATTTCCTGTCATTTTGATGACAGCTATTCTAACAGGTGTGGTATAATATCTCATCTTGTTGTACACTTTAAACTAATACAGTATTGTATGTCAACTATATCTCAGTAAAATTTGGAAAAATATAATTCATAATATAATGTATTGTGTACAAGAAATACAATAACACAATTGGATAATGAAAATAAGTGGAGGTCTACTCAAACTATGGTGGTCAAAGAAGAAAATTCTGAGCAGGCAATCTTTGAGCAGGAAAGGAAAAGGCATAGGAAGATCCAAGCAGAGAGCATTCCAGGTAGGAAGAATAGCAAGTGTCAATGTACTGACACAGGGAAGGTAAGTTCAGAAGGCTAGACAGTGGTGCTGGCCTGAAACGAGTGATAGGAAAAATGGGTAGGGACCAGATCAGGAGGTCCTTATATACTGTGGTACAGAAGTTAGCACTTTATTTACATTGCAATAAAATATCATTAGTGGATTTCAGGTAAAAGAAAGGCAGATCATGACTAACATGCTGATGACATTTTTCTGGCTGCTTTGTAGAGAATGGACTGTAGGTAAAAGCATTAAAGTAGGAAGAATTTTTTGGAGGGTTTTCATGCATTCTGAGGAGAGATGCTCCTGGCATGGGTTAGAATTTTTGGTGTGAAGGTAAGAACTGCAATAACCGGGGATGTATTCTTAAGACATGGATTATAGAAGTTTATGATGAGTAGAGGGTAGGGTGTAAGGGAAATAGGATAATCAAGGAGAGTCCCCAGATGTTGGGACTGAACAATTAAGTGAATGGTAGATATATTTGATGAAATAGAGTAAAGCAGGGTTTGTGAATAGAATTAAGAATTTTCTTTCAATCACCTTAAGTTTGAAATGTCTATTGAATATCTAAGATAAAAAGTCAGATAAGAAGCTAGATATTTTTGTCTACATATCTTTGGAGTTGTTAGGTGTGAAGATAGGTTTCAATAGTCATTGATAAGCAGATGGATGTAAAGACGGGAGATTAGATTAAAAGAGATCACCTAAGAAGTGATTGTGTAGATAGAGATGAAAGGAACTGAAGAACTGGGGCCAGGGAATTTAAGAGGTGGCAACGGAAGGATGGAAAAGATGTAAAACACCCAGGGGATAACGATGTGCTAGAAACTTAGAAAAAAAATTTCTTTCTAACAGAAGGGCGATGTCCACCATGTGATGTATTGGGCATAGTTCAAGTACTCTGAAGAGGAAAACTGATCACCTGAGTAGACAAACTAATAGTCCATTTTGTTCTCCACAGAGTGGTTTCAATGGAGTATTGGAGAATACCCTATGAAATAGATTAAGCACAAAAAGAGGTTTACAAATTGGAGAAAAGTACAGGATTTTGCTCAGAATATCAGATGAAAGATGAACTTATATCTGGAGAGTTATGTGTGGTTAAAGGAAGATTTTTAATTTTTTCAATATAGATAATATTAACACTTTTTTTTGGATTTTGACAAGAATAGTCTGGTGTTGAAGGAGGAATCAGTGATTCAAGGGAGAAAGAGGGGTATTTCAAGAAGAGCACCTGTCAATTGGGTGAAAGAGGTTCCAGAACCCCATTGGAAGGCTAAATTTTGGATGAGAGCAGAAACAGTTCCTCATGAAAAACAGGGATACAAGCAATAAGAGGGAAAAAAAATGGAATATCTTCAAGTATGTTGCCTCATTTTCATTATTTCTGCCACCTAACCCCTCACTGTTTTGCAGCTACCTGCTTGTTTCTTTTAACACATGGCTGACAGATGGATTGCTCTTATTGTGCAGACACTATCTACTAGAGCCAAATTTTTCTTTGAAATAATTGACCATTTCATTTCACTGCTTAAACTTGTTTAGTCTATGAGATTGATTTAAGTAGATGCATGTGAAAACTTTTAAATCTCTTCTGTTTGGCCTGTCTCATTCACTGGGAACTCTCAGCAAAGCTCAAATAGTCCGCAGTCCATCTACAGTTGCTATTTGCTTAGAGTCTCTAGATTTCTAACTTCCTGAGTTTAGCATCATTACAGAGGACTGTGATGCATGGCAACACTAAGGATGGGTATGAACAGCCAGGTGAAGAGAAACATAGTGTGAGGTCTCAAACATAGGAGCTTCTGATCTCACGGATCTTAGGCCCAGCACAGTGGTGTGTGGAAGTGTTCTGGTTCTTCAACGTGGCCGCTCTCTGAAAAAAGAGTCTGATGAGCTGTCCTTTTGGGTTTTCATGGAGGCTTCATTACATAGTCATGATTGATTAAGTCATTGGCCATTGGCAGTTGATTCAACCTCAAACCATCCTCTCCTCTCTCAATAATCAGGGGGGAGTACTGAAAGTTTTAATTCTCTGATCACATGACTGGTTCTCCTGGTGGCCAGCCACCACCCCTGGGTGCTTCCAAAAGTCACCTTTCACATAACAAAAGAACCATTATCAATCTAAACACTTAGAAAATTCCAAGGGTTTTGAGAGCTGTGAGCCAGGAACTGAGGACCACTATCAAATATATGTGAGAAGTATATATTTTAATTATCTAAATGACCAAATACATATAAATCACAATATTGTACTGCTCAATAAAGTTTGAATATTTTTTATCTGATTTGTAATGAGGTTGAGTAACTTTTTATTGGTTTGTCAGTCAGAGTTCCTTTTTTGTAAAGTGCCTATTCAAGTGTTTTGCCCATTCCTTATTAAATTTCTCCCTTTTAATATATACATATTTTTTAATAAACATGCTCTTTTGTTTTTAGTTTATTATATGATGTGCTAGTTTGCAACTTATCCTTGTATTTAAATCATGTTTGTATATGCATGGAATTATCGACATTTTCCTTTATGTTAGTGTTTTTTGTGTCTTAACTAATTCTTCCATATCCTAAAGTCATTGAAGGTGTTCTCCTATCCTATCTTCTAAAAGCTTCATAGTATTTTCTTTGTTCACATTTTCATCTTTACCCACCTAGAAGAGATTCATGGTGTATAAGAGGAAAATTTTCCATATGAATCAACAATTTTCCCAGAAAAATGTAATGATAACTCTTTTCCTTTTTTCTGATTTGCAGTGACATCTCTATCCCTTTTTCAAACACACTCATAAAAAACTTTCTCTATTTTTGATATCCCCGAATCTTGTCCTTCCATTCTTTCATATGCCCTCTCTATTGAGAATTTGTGCCTATTCCTTTAGTGTCAACTACATGGGTAAATTCAATAATTAATTCTGTTTTCATTGCATTTGATCCATCAGAAGCACTTGACCCCCAATTGAGAATGTATGGGTTTTGTTGTTTGTTTGTTTTTGTTCACTTGGCTTCAAGTGCCCTATATTGTGATGGTTTTATTCCTACACAACTGTTTGTTTCTCTGAGATCTCTAATTTTTTTTTCTGGCATAACTTCTCCAGGTTCATTTCTAAATATTGGAGTTTACCATGCTCAGTCACTGGCCGCCTTCTCATCTTTTCTATACCTATTCCCAGGTAAGCTTATTTAGGTTTTTGGTTTACCATGTAATATGTATATAGTGATGACTCCAGTCCAGAACTCTTTTTTGCATTCCAGATGCATCCATCCAGCTCCTTACCCAATATGGCCACTTGAATGTCTAATTGTTTTCCCTAACATGCCATTCACCAAACCGAACAGATGTAGACTTTCCTAGGCCCACTGAAGGCAACTCCTCCCTTCCAGTTGGTCTATGTGAGCTCTTGGACATCTTTATCTTGATACCATCAAATCAGTGAGCAAATCCTGCTGGCTCTTATCTCCAGACTACATCTAGTCTCTAACCATTTCTTAAATAGGTTCCAGTTTTATCTCAGTCCTCTAATGGTTATTTCTAAAGTAGCAGCTAAGGTGAAAACACATCAGAGCATGTCAGTGCTGTGGTGAAAACACTGCTATAGCTTGTTATTTCACTGGGAGTGAATTCTAAATTCCTTATGATAAGCTACAAGGACCCTTCCAATATGTCCCCTCCCATAACTTCTTGGCATCTGCTCCTGCTACTCTCCCCTTCACTCACTGTGCTGCCCCACTTGCCTTGTCCTTTCTTGAACAAGCCAAGCACACTCCCACCTCAGGACTATTCCACTGGATTTTTTCTCTGTTTGGGATTGTCTTATCCCAGCTATATTCTTGGTTAAAACCCTTCTCTCATTAAGATTTTTCTCAAACGTTATCCTCCTAAAATGATTATACCGTCCATGATACTTTGAAAAGCAACAAACAGGATCTCATCCTGAGCAATTCCTCTCCTCACTTATTCTACTCTACTATTTCTATAGCATTTGAAACTGTTTATCATATTATAGCTAGCTTACCTATTCTATTTAATTTTAATGTTTGTTTCCCTGTTAAAATGGCAGCTCCTTGAAGACAAGGGCCTTTGCCTATTTTGAGAACTAATATTCCAATGGTCTTGAGCAATGGCTGCATACGGTAGAAACTCAGTAAATAATTATCATATGAATTAGTCACAGAATGCCCATAAATTCATGGATACATTTCTCAATTCTTTATTTTGTTTCTCTGTTTTATTTGTCTCACAATGTGTCAATTTCATATTGTTTGAATTAGTGTAGTATTGAAATAAATCTTGATTTCTAGAATGACAATTTTACCTTCATTGTTCTTGTTTAACATTATTTTCACTGCTATTGTTGGCCTTTTGATCTTTGTTAGAAGAGTTAGATTTTCAAATTAAATATATATATATGTTTCATTAACATTACATTGAATTTGTATCTCTATTTCTATCTTTATCTCTATGTATCTAACTCTATCAATCTCTATATCCATCTCTATCTATTATCTCAATCAAACAATTTCATTTTTAACATATGCCATTATTACGTTGAAGTATTTAAGATAAATAACCAATGTCTTGACATTCTAGTCCTATTAGGCATTTGTAAAAAGCAATAACAGTGCACAGTCTGCTTGTACTAACCCCTGCCATAGGAGTTACTTAAAATCTACAAAATCTCAATGGCTTACAGCATGAGTGTTTACATCTCAGCTTATTGAAGATATCATTCTTCTGTCTTGTGACTTCCTTTGTTTATTGTTGAGAAGTCAGGTCTCAACTGTAACTACGTTAAGTAATCTCTTCTTTCTGTAGCTCATTTTGTAATTTTCTCTTTGTCTTTGATGTTGCACAGTTTCACTATAAGATGCCTAGCTGTGGGTATCCTTTTATTTATTCTGCTGGGTATTTATTAGGTATCTTTCATAAGTATGTAGATGAATTTTAAGAGTTCTGGAAAATTATTGGTGATTTTCAATTATGGACCATTGGCAGGGGCCCTGGCAATTTGTTCACGTGATATACCTTTTTGCAACATAAACCATACTTCCTTTTGCAAATGTGCAAAAGAAATATATTTAAACTACCTCCATTTGCATTTTTATATCTTATAATTTGAAGAATAATCCACAGACATGCTTCTCACTCTGATGCTTCAAGTATTTTAAAATTCATTTGCAATCTCAAGGTAACCTAATGTCCAAAACAATTTTTAAAATTAAGAACAACATTAAAGAACATTTTCCAGTTTAACTCAAAATGGATCAAAGCCCAAAAAGTAAGAGCTAAAATTATAAACTCTTACAATAAAACACAGGAAATCTCTACGACATTTGATTTAGCAATGATTTATTGGATATGAAATGGAAATCACAGGAAAACAACAAAAATAGATAAGTTGGACTAAGTCATATTTCAAAACGTCTGGTTACCAAAGGTCACTGTCAAGAAAGTGAAGAACCAACCCACAGAATGGAAGAAAATATTTGCGTATCATATATCTGATAAGAGATTAATATCAGAGTCCATAAAGAATCTACAACTCAATAACAACCGCCACACACACACATACAAAAGTAAAAAATAAAAATTGGGTAAGAGACTTGGATAGATATTTCTCTGAAGAATATATACAAATGGCCAATAAGCACATGAAAAAATGCTCAACATTATTAGCCATTAGGAAAATGAAAATCTGTGATACTTCTTTGTATATATTGGATATTAACCCCTTATCTGATACATGGTTTGCAAATATCTTCTCCTAATTGTTAGGTTGTCTTTTCATTTTGTTGATGGTTTCCTTTGCTGTGCAGAAGCTTTTTAGTTTGATGTAGTCCCATTTGTTCATTCTTTCTTTTGTTTTCCTTGCCTGGTCAGACATGGGACTTGAAAATATGCTGCTCAGATCTATGTCAAAGAGCGTACTGCCTATGTTTTCTTCTAGAAGTCTCATGGTTTCAGGTCTTACTTTCAAGTCTTTAATCCATTTTGAGTTGACTTTTGTGCATGGTGTACGGGAATTGTCTACTTTCATTCTTTTGCGTGTGGCTGTCCAGTTTTCCCAACACCATTTATTGAACAGACTCTCCTTTCTCCATCGTATGCTCTTGGCTCCCTTGTTGAATATTAGCTGTTCATAAACATGTTGGTTTGCTTCTGCGCTCTCAATTCTGTTCCATTGATCTGTGTGTTTGTTTTTGTGCCAGTACTATGCTGTTTTGGTTACTATGGCTTTAAGTAAAATTTGTAATCAGGGAGTGTGTTACCTCCAGCCTTGTCCTTTTTTCTCAGGAATCCTTTGGCTATGCAGCTCTACAACAACAACAAAATAACAATCCAATTAGAAAATCTGCAAAAGATCTGAACAGAGATTTCTCCACAGAAGATATATGGATGGCCAACAGGCATATGAAAAGATGCTCAACATCATTAGCTCTCAGGGAAATGCAAATCAGAACTACAATGAGGTATCACCTCCCTCCAGTCAGAATGGCTAGAATTAACAAGACAGGAAACAACAAATGCAGGACAAGATGTGGAAAGAAGGGAACACTTGTTGACTGCTGGTGGCAGTGCAAACTGGTGCAGCCACTATGGAAAGCAGTATGGAGTATCCGCAGAAAATTAAGGATAGATCTACCATATGATCCGGCTATTCCATTGCTGGGTATTTATCCAAAGAACTTGAAAACACAAAGGCATAAAGATACTTGCACCCCTATGTTCATTACAGCATTATACACAATAGCCAAGACGTGTAAGTAACCTAGGTGTCCATCAAGGCACAAATGGATAGCAAAGATGTGGTATTTATACACAATGGACTACTACTCAGCCATAGAAAATGATGAAATCTGGCCTTTTGTGACAACATGGATGGACCTTGAGGGTATTATGCTGAGTGAAATAAGTCAGAGGGAGAAAGTCAGATGCCATGTGATCTCAATCATAAGTAGAAGATAAAAACAACAACAAACAAACACGTAGCATTGGATATTGGATTGGCGGTTACCATAGGGGAAGGGGAGAGGGGGGAGGACAAAAGGGCTGATTAGGCTCACATGTGAGGGGATGGACTATAATTAGTTTTTGGGTGGTGAACATGATGTAATGTACACAGAATTCAAAATATGATGTACATCCAAAAATAATAATAAATAAATAAATAAATTGAACGGTATCAAGAAAAAAGATTAAAAAAAAGAAAAAGAAAAATCAAAACCACATTGATATAACACTTTGTACTCATTAGGATAGCTAACAAAGGATAAAGAAAAAAATAGGAAATAAGAAATATTGGTAAGAATGTGGAGAAATTGGAACACTGTGCATTGCTGGTGGGAATGTAACATGGTTCAGCCACTGTGGAAAAAGTTTGGCAATTCCTCAAAAAAAATATAGAATTACTCTGTGATCCCGTAATTCTACTTCCTGGTATATATCACAAAAAAATCAAACCAGGGACTCAAACATATATCTTTACAAGGTTGTTCATAGCAACATTGTTAAGGATAACCAAAAGGTGGAAGCACCCCAATCGTTCATCAACATATGAAAGAATAAACAAAATATGACATTTACAAACAAAGTGATGTCACTCAGCCTTAAAAGGAAATGCATTTCTGATATATGTCACAACATGCATGAATCTTGAAGACATTATGCTACGTGAAATTAGCATAAGAGTAAATATTATCCGATTCCACTCACAAGAAGTAACTAGAAGAGGAAGATCCAGAGAGACAGAAAGTAGAATAGAGGACATCAGGGACTGGGGGCCAGGGTATAGTGAGTTATTGTTTAGTGGGCACAGAAGTTTTATTTGGGATAATGAAAATGTTCCATTGATGCATAGTAGTAACAGTTGTACAACATTGTGAATATACTTAACACCTCTGAATTGTACACTTACAAATGGTTAAAATGATAAATTTTATGTTTAGTACATTTCATCACAATAAAATATTTAAAATTATTTATTTAATAACAAAGAAAATTCAGATGCAAACACGTGGACTATTATGTAAAGGCAATAAATGTGAGTTAATAAGTATCCATATAAGATATTCTGCAACTGAGGAAAGAATAATAAAATATATTTACATCACATCATAAATGGAAGAGAAATATTTCAGTAAAAATAAGTACTTGTTTCTTGGAATTTTTAAAATCCAATTACAGAAGTCATTCATATGATTGAGTGATTTATATCATATGCAGATATAAATTTATAGGTATATATATACTTTTTTCTCAAATATATGCTGCATCTATACCTGATTTGACACAAATTACGATGTATAAGTAGACAATATAAAACATTACATTCTCAACACCAAAAGTCAGAAAGGTCACTGCACAGGAGACGTTAAAATATCCTAAAATCTTACACTACACATATACACACATAGAACATATTTTGAGAATTCTCATGGTTTTACGTGTTTTTCCTTCTATCACTGCTGGAGGAGAACATCATAAAGAACCGGGTGGCTGGTGAATGGAAGTTGCTCCTTTTTTTCCTCATGAAAGGCGGTGCTAAGATGCATCTGACCTGCCTTCTCCAGGGTCATCTAGAGGGTGCTTCCACACAGTCTTGGTAACTGCCACCACAACAGATCATCTGGGCACTGACTTTTTCCCCCTGCTTTAACCACTATTTTTCTCCGCCCATCCCATCTGCTCTCTGGATCACATTCCTCAAGAAAACACTTGCAATACAGTACCTATTTCCCAAAATCAATTTTCTGGTAAGCTCAAGCTAAGGAAAATTATATATGAGAGTAATTTAATAGCAGTTATCGCAAATTGAACCCCAATCCTAAAATAGTAGGAGACACACAAACTGTTCTAAAGTATCAAAATTAAAAAAAAAATCCTCAGCCAACCATACTAGAATAATTGAATTATCTTTTTCTTTTTCCTATAGAAAATGGTATTGTCTTATAAAGCACAATCACAGAATATGCAGCACAAAATTTTTGGAAAAAAAGGGTTAAAGTGTTATATCAAGCAGTTAAATAACAAGATTATGTTAGCGTTTTTCTGAATTTCTTTTCAGTATTTGTTGGCTTTTTCAATTTGTAATTCAAAAGAATTTCTTTTCTCATCAAATGAGAATATTTATGTTTGAAACGAACTGTGTAATCATGCTTTTATATCCTTTTTCTTAAGGAAGTCTCCCCATATTACATAAACTTTAGACTCAGAAAACCTTAAATCCCACCGTCATTTATGCACATAGCCAGGAGAGGTAAATGTGAATTGCATGATAAAGGGCCAAGAGATAATGCAGAGGGAGATATTAGCATAGCAATACACCTTGGCCTAGGATTTTTTTCCAGAGTGTAAGCATTTGGGATAATATTGGAAAAGAGGGGAAAGGGAATCTTATTGTTCTTTAAGTAAGTCAGAGATTTCATTTTCTTATTGCTTTTAGTTGTTTCATTACATATTTCAAATCCTTTGCAGCGATGAAATTTTTCTTATATCATTATGAGTGAAACTGGTGGCCAAGTGACTATTAATAATTGTTTTAAAAGTCATGTGGGATAAGCAACCTATTATCAGACTCCCACTAGGCTCCTGATAGATAACTTCTGTGACACCTGGGTCACCATGGTAACAGTCGTTTAAGTTGTTTTTGAGGAACTGAGAGTTGACTCCTTGTCCACTTCAGGCTGGTTGACACCACTGACATGTCAAGTATGCCTACATGAATGTTCGATAGGTGACCCTTTGACATCAGGAGGTGCCAAAAACTCCACCAGTCAGATCATGCTAAGGCCACCATTTTATGAACACAGATCGTATGAAAAGCCATGCAGCTTGACTACATTTACATAGATCATCAATTATCTCAGTTTTCCTTACCTCCAATCATCTATCCCCACACTTCAGAGCACCCTGCCCCTTTATCCCATAAATACCGCTAATGCCCATTTGCTGGTAGGTGGATTTGAGACGTGTTCTCCCATCTCCTTGCTTGGCTGCCTTGTGAATAAAGCCTTTCTCTGCTGCAAAATTTGTCTCAGTGATTAGCACACTGTGCAGTGGACAAAATGGTCCTTGCTTGCTAACACAACTCATAAGGAAGACAAGATGTTTACAGTACCAAGTGAATCCCTTAGTAACAGAGTGGGTCTAAAATGCAGCATTTTCAGGAATACACTATTTCCCTATGAGGGGTGGGTTTTCCTTTAATCCTTGAAGAGAGGAATGCATAAGAATTAGAATTGTAAAAAAGGAATTTTCCAAAATAAAGCCATGGGGAAAAAACACAAAAGTAATTAATTTAATTTGAGTGCAGAGTCCCACAGTCTGATTTATTTGAGAGCAGTTTAATTACTGTAATTCTTTATAAATTGGAAGGTTACATTTTTATGAATTTAAAAATAAAGGAAGGTGAAAGACTTTATCACATTTACATAAACTGTATAATGGCAGGCTAGGGACAAATTACCCCAGGGAATGATATTCTGATGTCAATTATTCTTTCAAATGAGACTACTGATATAACGTGATGATTCAAGCTCTCTTATTTAAGTTGCTTATTTCTTTGTTTTTACCAGCCTACATAAAGTAGCTGCTGCCCACTTTCATGAACCACCTTTCTTAGGCATTTAAGGACTTGGGCTTGTCCATATCTAGGTTCTCAATCTATTTGCTTATCCTTGACTATTTTAAAGCATCTCACACTGGTTAGGGACTGACTCTTAACCTTATGCCAACAAGATGTAATTCCATGCCCAAGCCACAGCACCATTTCATTATTTTTTTCCATTGATGGCCCCTCCATACCTTCATACATGCCCTTCTCTTTGATTCTCTTTCCCCTCTTTGTTTTGCTTCACTTCAGAATACCAACTCTCAGTTTGAAAGGTCTGAATCATGCCTCTAAGTTACCCACACTTGCTTAAAAAATGCTGAGCAATTCCATTTACTACTTCAGTTCTGTAAGATTTTTCTCCAGACAGTAGGTATTTGACCTTTAGTTCAGACTGTCAGGTTTGGTGGAGGCTACTACGTGAGGTAAGTAATTCTGAGAACTTTATGTCAGTTATGGGTGTTTGAAATGTCAGATTCTGGAGTTAATTAATGGGAAACTGGTTCAAACTAGAGACATATTAGGAAATCTTGAGGTTGATATGCCTCAGTATTCCACTTATAGATATTCATGAATCAGTGCTACTCGTGTAAATTTTAGACATTTTGATTTCATTTCTTCTCTCAGCTGACATGATAGATTCAATTCTCTATTGTGTATTTCACATTGTAGGTGATTTTTCTGCTCAGGAAAGTTCTGTACAGATTTGGTTCAATGTAAAACTTGCCAACACAAATAAACCACAATCAATCCATAAATCAAAATTGGGGTGAGTTTATTCTATTTGCCAGTTTTCGGGACTATATCCCAGGAGAACAACCTTCACCAAAGAAGGAAGCCCTCCAGAGAAGTGGGCTGTATGGCACAGTTATATTTTGTCTTGGAACAAGGAAACCACAACTATGACAGGAATATCTGTCTTATTACAGTCACAAGATATTTTGCTAACACAACAGGTCAATGGTCACTAGATGAGCACAGGAGGACAGTAATTAATCCTTAGTTTCCAGGAAAAATGCTTCTCTTTAAGAAATACTGATATGAGGGAGACATACATCCCCATCTTTAAGAGCATCATTCTTGGTTTTGGGACATTGTAAATGTTTAAAGTAGATGTGCAATGCATGCTTGACAGGCTATGTCAGTCCTTTCTGGGAAAACAAGGTCAGGCCAAATTAGTTTTAAACCAAATAGCTTCCTCATATACCACAATATATTAAATTTTCTTATTGCTTTTCATTTATTCACAAACTTCAAGAAAGTTCTCATTGTTGAAAAAGTATATTCACTTATATAATTTTAAAGTATTTATAGGGACAGGAGTTTATCTAATTTATTTGTACTATTACATCTCCTCAGGTAATTTATTAATTTCTTGAAAGATAACTTAGGTAGAAAAATCTTAATATCCTACTCTAGGAAATTATCCCACCACATTTTCTTATTTTATGCTTAGAAACTACTGAAGGTAGACAGGACAAGAAGTATGAATGGCTTTCCAGATATCAAGAATCTCATAAGTGCTGAAGATAGGCTGTGAAAACAGGTTTCTGATCCCAAATATTGTTTAATGTTTATAACATTCATACAAAATGCCAAGGAAAATAAGTTTTAAGGGTGGGAATATACACAGGAAGACCTAGGTATAATTTTTCTGAAGATTTAGCTGAGAAAGTTATTAGGCCATTACTCTAGTTTCAGAATGAAAGATGGTCCCTTGCTTATGTTAAAATTTCTCTACCCTTCTGAAGATTCCCCAAATAACTTTACGTTAAAAATGAAATTTTATCTCACAATTAGAGGTGAGGCTTCATATGAAAACACTACTGGGGAGGAAATAAAATGGATTAGATTATACGTAGGACTAAATGACTTACAGTGAAGGTCAGTTTTTATCCCTGTTTGGCTAAGTCAGTCCCAATTTATGCCAATTGTCATCATGTCTTGTCTGGTTTAGACTTTCAGCACTTTCAAACATCATTTGAATTAGATGGTTACTTAGGGCTGTGACAAAATTTGACATAGAGCAGAGTTTGACAGGAAAGTGACAATGTAAAAAAGGAAAGAGAAAAAGAAAAAGAAAACTAGCTATCTGGTATTGGGCACTCTATTATTAGAGAGAAAAAATTTGGAAAGCACAGGGTAAGATTCCAAAATTTAATTGTCGCTGCTTTTACAATTTTGCTTAAGACTAACCTAAGACCCATCTGTTTTTAGGATCCATATTTTATGCCAGCATTGACACATGCAACACGGGTGAAGATTGACTCCATCCATTCTGATATTCCCCTTACCAACACAGAGAAGTGGTGGACCTCATTGATGTTGTTCTTCATTTGCATCTGAACTATTTTGCTTATTTGAATAAGTAGAAATAGGACTTCTTGGCACCATCTGAAAGTACAAATTTATTACATATTTGGCCTTGCAGAGAAAACTATAGTCCTAAATTTTTCAACAAAGAGCAAAATAAATTCTATATTTATTAAAATATTAGACATTTAAAAAATTTTGATAATTGGATTAAAACAGAATTACATATTAATCAGAGACATGTATGAGGAATAACGTTCCAAACCAAACTCATAGTTCAAAGGAAAAAATACATGTCTTAATTAAGTAATTAAATATTTACACCATTTTTGGCCTAAAAATCAAACACAGTTACAATTTCAAGTAAAAGTTTGGATAATATTGTTGTAATAAATATTATACATAAAGAATATGCTTATCTTATAAAGAGAAATGCTAATTTTTGAGAAATCTCCAATATAGAACATAAGTAGGATCATGAACATTGAAAGCCCACAATACAAAGACAAAATATACATATACTAATAAGTTTAAATTTCCAATAATCAAAGGAACTCATACTAAACTGAGTTTAGATACGGTTGCTAAATGCAGCAGTGAACACTATGCTACAAGTAAGCTCCATTGTTGTTATTTCAGCATCACTGGCCACCAGCTTCATATACAAATTTGGCTATGCACTTCAAAATCCTAATAACCCATCTTCCATGACCTATCCCATAAAATTAGCACCGTAGTATTTTACATTATAAGCAAACTTAGAAGCAATGTGAATGTCAACCAACTGAGGAATAAGAAAGTGCATGATACATCATTTAACTTTAACAATATTCTGTGTAAAGACGGTGCATCTACATGGAAAGGGTATACTTAGATTTGAAAATTATGCATAGACACAGAAATAGATATTACATCAGGGCATGGCGTATTTCAGTTGATTCCTGTCTATTTTCTCATTTTCTAAATATCTTTAATGTTCCCATATTACCTTGTAATTTTTTAAATGCAGGCATGAGTCAACACTGACAGAATGGGAAGGAAATGTTTTTAAAATCTGAGGAATTATGGAACTGCTGAAATCTCCTTTTCTCTTTGTGAAGAACGCTGGGGAGATCTCTAAGGCTTCAGCAGTGAGTTTCAGCACCAGGAATATTCATGGTCAAGGCTAAGGACATTCATGCTCTGAAAGGGAGATTTTGGGGCCCATTTGTCCCTCTTGGGCTTTAACATTCCCTGTGGACCAATAGCAGTCACTGTACTTGATCTCCACTTACCATCTACTGTCCTCTTAAATTATAGTGAAGTAATGAGCAAAGCCCTCCAAGGAGTTTGCTCTTATTAAAATTCTGATGGGCAGGGCTGAGCGGGCATTTCCCTCTCTCTCCATTCTGTGGATTACTGCTGAACACTTGCTTTTAATTTCCCCAGTGGTTGCGAACAATGAGGGGAAAAAAAGGAGGAACACAACAAAGATATCTTTTATGAAAACGATTCATGGACGTCCTGCTGTAAAACTAGTAATATTTCAATAATGAAAAAACTTAAAAATTTATAAGGATGCAATGTGAGTCTCCTCAATAAAAATCTGACTGATAATGTACTCTTCATAGTTATAGATGAATTTATCATGAACTAGCCACTGGATTTCAGGTTCCATCACTTCCATTGAACTCTTCTCTCAATATTCTGCCCTTTTCATCTTCTCCATTATACACTAGCTGGGTCAAAACCCCAGAGATTCTAATCAAAACCAATCATAAAGTGCACTTGGGGCCAAACATAATATAAGGATTCCTATTTGCCTCAATTCTAGGCTCCTTGAAGGCAGAGACCATATCTTGTACATTCTTTTACATCTCTTCAGAACTTAATACTTTAACTCATGCAGTGTGCCCTGGGAAATGTATGTGGAATGAATGAATTGATATCTATTTAGGATTATTGCAAAACCATATAGAGTGATCATACTGTCACGTAACTGGAGTCATGTGCCTCTGAGAAAGTCTCTTAACCTGTTTAAATCTCATTAAATAGATAAAGCAGTGGCATAGTATTTCATAGGGTTGTTGGGGAAAGTAAATCAAATAAGACACGAAAAACTAAGCACTCAGCTATTAATGTGTTCTTACTACTATTTGCAGGTGAATGCATATAGAGGTAATTCCTTTACTTTTTCTAATTTGTTTTTACTCATGAATTTTTTGCTCAATTATTTCCAGTTCGATTTGTGTTCAATTCTGGGGGACTTGGTTTGATGGAGCAATGTGGAGCCATCATATCCTGGAAAAGGGACACTCCCAAACGAGTGATGCCTGGTAGAAATCTGATGGACACCACAGGGGTGATTTTAAATTTCATAGTAGCCAAATTATAAATGTAAAAAGAAACAGACAAAAATAATTTTAATCTATGTTATTAAACAAAAGATTATTTATTTAGCATGTAATCAATATAAAATTTTAATGAGATATATTGCATACATTTTATCAATATAAATATTTAATGAGTTATGTTGCATATTCTTTTATACTGTCTTTGATTCTTAATGCAATTTGCACTTACAGCACATCTCCCTTCAGAACAGCCATGTTTCAGGTGCTCAACAACCTCATGTGGCTTTCAGCTATCATACTGGACAGTGCAGATCTATATGATGCTGATATAAACTGTTTGCCCAAATAACCTACCAGTTTATAACTGTAGTAATCTTATTTAACTAAATAGCTATCTATGCATAATTTAACTTCAGGTTTAAGCAGAAATTTTGCTCTTTGGGAAGACAATGCTCTATAGTATTATTTAAATCAGCTTTTTCCTTCTTTTTTCTATTAAAAAGTTATTCATTAGTTTTTGCTCCCATCTCACTAATCATATTAATATGGTATGTTATTAATCAGTAGTTTTCTGCTAAAAGAAGGAAAGTAAACACCACTTTATCCTAAACATTTTCCTTTGATTGTCTTCTTTCCCCTAATTCTTAGATTGTTTCTCAGAGCTCAGAGCTCTTGTATTTTATTTTTCAACATGAAATCATTATTTTCAAATATCCAACACCTAATAAATATAAGCTAAACACTCAAATTTTACAATGTACACGTGAGTCAAGAAAGTTGTAAATTAGGTAAAATCTGTCAAGGTCATTATCATTTCATAGGCAAAATGTATACTCTTGATCAGTGGTTTTCAAACTGAATTTCAAGTGTGAGAACTAGAGCCTCGTGTTGGGAGAAAAGTGTATGGTAAGGATCCCCTCCCTTCCTTACCCACCACTCTATCCCCATTCAATCAAACAGGTTGCATATTAACTGTTTTATGTGTATCTTCCTCAATGAAAGATTATGCTTGAGCAAAAGTAAACAAACAAATTAATTAATTAATTAATGTTCTTGAGCCAAAAGACATAAAATTGTTTCATCATGACCTCTAAATTAAGAATAGTCAGCAAGTCAAGCATATCATCCTTGAGTGAATGGTGTGACATAACATAATCCTGCTGAAGATGTTCTTCCAGAAATTAAAAATTCTGAGATTCAGGAAAGGATGTGGGTCATACTTAGAACCCAAAGGTAAAAGGCTGCATTCACAAAGCAACCCATTAACTGGAATCAACCACAGTAAGTATTAGAAAAAGGAGGAAATTGCACAATGAGATGTGATTAATTTGCCTTGATTTGTGCAGGGCCACATGGTAAGGTTTTAATAAAATCAAATATTTATCTTTTGCATCCAGCTTTGCCCATCATATCCATCTCTTTTTTGTGTAACCTACAGAGCTATGGAGTGGGGCAATTATTCCATGTATGCTGACTTTGTCCTCCTGGGCTTGTTCAGGAACTCCAGTTTCCCTTGGCTTCTCTTTGCCATCATCCTCCTGGTCTTTGTCATCTCCATAGCCAGCAACAGTATCATGATCATTCTCATCCACATGGACCCCTGCCTCCACAGCCCCATGTAATTCCTGCTCAGCCAGCTGTCTCTCATGGATGTCCTGTACATTTCCACCCTTGTGCCCAAGATTCTGGTTGACCAGATGGTGGGCCAGGGGGCCATTTCCTTTGCAGGATACACTGCCCAGCACTTCCTCTACTTGACTTTGGCAGGAGCTGAGTTCTTCCTCCTGGGACTCACGTCCTATGACCGATATGTTGCCATCTGCAACCCACTGCACTATCCTGTCCTCATGAGCCACAAAATCTGCTTGTTGATTGTGGTGGCAGCTTGGCTAGGAGGTTCCATAGATGGCTTTCTGCTCACCCCAATCACCATGCAGTTCCCTTTCTGTGCCTCTCAGGAAATCAACCACTTCTTCTGTGAGGTCCCTGCCCTTCTGAAGCTCTCCTGTGTGGACACATCAGTGTATGAGACAGCCATTTATGTGTGTTGCATCATGATGCTCCTCATCCCTTTCTCTGTTACCTCAGCCTCTTACACAAAGATTCTCATCACTGTTTATAGGATGAGTGAGGCAGAGGGAAGGCGAAAGACAGTGGCCACTTGTTCCTCACACATGGTGCTTGTCAGTCTCTTCTATGGGGCTGCCATGTACACCTATGTGCTGCCTCACTCTTACCATACCCCTGAGCAGGACAAGGCTGTGTCTGCCTTTTACACTATCCTGACTCCCTTTCTCAATCCACTTGTTTACAGCCTTAGGAACAAGAATGTCACAAGGGCCCTACAGAAGGCTCTGGGGAGATGCTTGTGCTCAGGAAGGGTAATCACCTTCTAAAGAAACTGCATTTGCTGCTAGAGATTTGAACAAAAGGATACAGGAGTTTATCATCACTTTTGGACTTAAATATTCTCCACCTGGAAAATTAATGTAACTCATATGCCAGCTACTGTGAGGCATTCTTGGGATTTGGAAGATGACTGTGGGATTTTGAGGATATGGTCATTTTTTGAAAGGTGTGAGGGTTCTGAACAATGGGCAATTTTGGATGGAAGGGGAATAAAGTTGGGGTTTCAGTAGTCACCCATCTGTTTCCCATAAAGCATGCTTACCACTGGAGACCATGCAGTTTCCTGTTTGTTGCTGTGGTCAGTCACAGCAAAGAAATACTCATCTTCAGCTCCTTCTCTTACTTTTCACCAATGTCTCTCTTTAGACACTCTACAAATTGACCACTTCAAATATATAAACTTGCAAAATATTATTTTGGTTGTATTTCAAATGTTATTTCAATATTTACTTGATTTTTTCTATAAATGGTACTTCTGGTCATCAAAAACATTGAATTCAATCAAGCCAATATTGAGATCATAATTATTGAAAAAAATTGATTTGACTCTATCTAATTTTCTCAATGGAATTTCATCATAATGGCTTGTAGATACAATAGTATACACGAAATTTTGGAGGATATCTTCACATTTATGTTTTCCCTACAAGATTTTGCTAAGCTCATTCCAGAAGGAAGGATTCAATGTAAAAATAAATGTAGTTTTGAAGCATTGATAAATATGGATGGCTCCTACGTTTCCTACCCATCATTTTCCAACCTCCTAATATAGTTTAAGAGAAGTAATCAGGACAGTTTTAAATCACATCTTTTTCACTGTATTTAAATTGTGTGGTGGCATAATACATTTCATTTCAAAGATTCTCAAGCAAAAGAATGGCTGTTTTTTGAGTGTTAAAGATTGATGTATTCTTTTGGAATTTAATGTAAGTACTTTGTTCTATTTTAATAGTATTTTAATTCAGTTTAATTTTTATTTAAGCAATTCAATGCTTGAATATTGACAAGCATTTTTCTGAAGTAGAGAAAATTTTTATTTCCTTTTTCCATGCCTTTGCTGAATTGACTAAGACTCATTCTAAGTCCTCGGTCTTTCCATCTTCCCAGTTTTATATTTTGGAGTTTACTTATCGTATATTTCATTCTCTAAGAAGGAAATATTTTGCATTACAAAGAACAACATATAATTATAGATAAATTCATTTTTATTTTTTGAGGAAGATTACCCATGAACTACCATCCACCACCAATCCTCCTCTTTTTGCTGAGGAAGATTGACCCTGAGCTAACATCTGTGCCCATCTTCCTCTACTTTGTATGTAGGACAGTGCCCACAGCATGGCTTGATAAGCAGTGCATAGGTCAGTGCCTGGGATCTGAACCAGTGAACCCCGGGCTGCCGAAGCTGAGTGCACAAACCTAACTTCTATGTCACTGGACCGGACCCTATAAATTCATTTTTAAAATGTAAAATATTAGGGTGGTTTAAATGTGTTTAGACAAGTTAGCTGGGGTTTGACATATGTTTTAGAAAATCCAGTGCTTCCATACTCAGGAAAAGAATAGGAGAAACATCTCATTATAGAGCTTTCAAAGGCACCTTATTTTTTATCTTACATTTCCAAAGAGGATACATGGGTCAAATATGATATTGTTTTTTATCCCTAAATGTAGGCTTCTTTCCTATTTTCCCATAATAACACTCAGATTGGAACCAAGTTAGATTCCACCACTGTCTCCTAATCCCCTAGGATTCCTCAACTCAGTCCTTTACTCTCTTTGAACTTTATTTTCTAACACCTGTGTCATGGGGAGGATAACTGAGATCAGGATTAGAATTTTTGCCATTTTCTGATTTAAAAACTGTGAATATGCCTTAAAAATGGATTCTAGATAGGAAAGAAATAGTGAGATTAGGAAAATTGCATTTTCAAGATAGAGAAGCTTTGCTGTTATAACTCTTGTGAAGCTCTAATCATAGATGTGTTTACTATGTCAGGTTGAAGAAATTAATTCAACTTTTTGAACTCCTCTTTCTCAATATATTAAATTATAATATTCTAACCTGTTTCTTACCTTGGAGGGATAATTTTACAAGAATATGATAACTTGTACAAAGCAACTTTAGCTTTGGAAGGTGCTTAAACCATGAGGTATTATAACTAGCTCATCACTACAGAGAAGGGGCAGTGAGATTTGCCTCCCTCAGCCACTTCTATTCCAGGAGTGGGCTTGACCTTTAGGCAGAATTATTTCTTGCATAGATGAAGCTACAGAGGTTATCAAACTCTCCCAATTTCAACATAATACATTTTATAGAACATACAGAAAATATTTCAAGGACCAGTGTTAGTCTGACTGGCCATTACACATCCTTGTAATAAAATAATAGCCATTGCCTCTAGTGTGTCATGAGGAACTGGACAGCACAAGGTCTTTTCACACTTATTTCCACCTAATTTCGGAAACTAAAGAAAACAGGCAAAAAAACACCCCAACATAAAGAAAATTTCTTCTTGGAAGGAAACTACTCAGCCAACTGTGTATGGCTGACCGCACCTTTCCTAACCCAGTGAATCAAAAGGGGCTACATACCTCCAGGCATGTTTCTCATATATGTTTGCTTTCTTTCTTTTCCAGCTTAGTTTTAGGCATATAATTGGCACTCAAATAATATAAATTGAAAAAAAAATAAATGTTGTGTGCTCTATAATGCATTTCTTTACAACATCACCTCATTCTCTCTCCTCTAGAGTAGTGTTATCAAATCTATGCTTCTCTGTCTTTCCCCAATTTAAGCCCTTTTTTCCTCCCTTTCTTCTACCTCTTTTTCTCTTTCATAATTTGTAACCCTTCCTCTTACATACTTGACTAACAACCCCTACCTCCAAACCCGTTTCCTCCTTTCTTTTTTCTTCCCTACTCTTGCACTTTGTCCACTTCCCCTTTGTCTACTCTTTGACTGAGCTCCAGCATCCACTGCTGTCTGTGGTGATGCTGCTCTTCCCCAGTGGTGCGCGGGGTTTTAATTATCCTAGGTTAGCAGGATATCCAGGGACAGGGGAATTTCAGAATCTTTTAAAATGAGTTTCTAAAGTGTATTGACCATGATATGAGAGGGAAAGGAGATGTGGCTAATGAAGAGATATTTTAATGGAAACTTATTTAACACAGAAGTGTTTCTCTTGGTCAGATGCAATTAGTTATAGCAAGAAGAAGGTTTTGCAGAATGGAAAATGTAGGTAAATCGATACCTGCTCCCTTTATAATGCACAAAATAGGTCTCTTTGGTTCTAGTATATTGATACAGGTAAATTGTAGTCTAAAACAGACAGAATTCCCCTAACATTCAGAATCTACTGTTTCATAGTGAGCTGGATAAGTGTAGAGAAGTACGTTCCCTACTCTGATCAGACACCTGATTCTCAACTGTGACTCCATTCGCTCTGTCTTGGGTGCCTGATCTTTCATGCGTGCTCTGGTTAGGTTCTGGCATCTGCTTATAGTTATAAGCACACTATTTGTTTATAGTCATAAACAATGACTGCTCATTGTTACTTATATCAACACCTTTTGCCTTAGAGTATATACTTTAAGTTTAGTGATTTCCAGTCTTTGTTTCTTGATATCCAAGAGCACCTTCAATAATCTCAAAAGAAAAGCCCTAAACATAATTTTATTCACTTAGTTATTTATATTAAATAAATATGTTAAGTCCACTTTAGTAATACTGATAGGATTCTTGGAGATGAAGTAAATAAAATAAAGCAATAAGTATTAATATAGAAAAAAGGAAATATCATTTAAATTCTGCATCATAGAACACTGGAGCTTCAAGTAAGCTCAGACAAGATTATGTTGAATATTTTCATTTACCAGATGGAAGAACCACTTCCAGGAATGGAATTTCATGCCCAAGAATGCACATGAAATGGCAGAACTATAGCTGCAGCCCAGGTATCCTTACCCCAAGTTCAGGCATCTTTAGCCTTTCCTCTGAGCCTTTTAATTTAATGATTCCTCAAAGGATATGGTAGAATTATATGCTTTCTGCCTTAATTTTTTAATTCATAAAAATATTCTACCAGCTGACATATTTTCCTTCTCCCAGGGATCCCAATGTCTTCATGCCTTATTTGTTCATGTCTGAATCTCCAGCTAGGAAACCTTTGATATCTGTCTCTGTCTTTCAGGGACATGAACCGATAAGTAAAATCTTTAGGAATTTGGAAAGAACATTTTAAAAAATATATTAAATTAGGTCTTATCATGATAAACATCAGGGTTTTATCCAAAGAGGACTCAATCTCAATGCCAGGTAGCACTTGGGCAGAGTGTGGGTGGACAAAATTATTTGAAATCAAACCAAGCTCTGGGAACATAAACAACAAGATTTTGGGAATTGCTGTTTTGGAATGTAGGATCCATGCCCATTTCTACCTTTATACAAGTAATATTACTGGAAAGGGCTGAAGGAGCTACAGGGTAGAAGGAGGAGGAGAGCTAAAAGAGAAAGTTGAGCAAGAAACAAGAAAAGGAAGATTGAGAAATCACAAATTATCTATCATATATAAATAATTTGGACTCATATATTTACTAGATACCTAATTTTAACAATACATTAAAAATCTGTAATGTTTACAGGCTGTGATATTTTCCTTAACAAAGTTGATAATAATAATAGAAGCCTGACTTAATGGTTATAGCAGAACTTCTCAAAAATTTTCATGACATGGATACCAAAATAAATGGTAGTCTTCTGCCACACTGGGGTAAACTGAGGTGGCTGTTGGCAGCTGACTCAACTACCTGCTGGTTGTAGACTGCTCAGGCATTACAGACAACTGGAGGACTGAGAGGGTCAATATCTAGTTTTCACTCATTCATGGCTCTGTAATGAACCCATCACGCTGGAGGGAAAATTCTGTTCAAACCAATTTGATGTCCAATTGAACAACTTTTATATTTATTGAAGACTCATAAAATATTCTTCAAGAAGAATTAGTTATTGATTAGCAACCTAAATGGCTGGAAATGTGTGTGTTTTTTCATCTGTAATATAGAGGGCATGAAGTCTTAGGTCTATGTCTAACAAACTTGTGATGATTAGAAATCATATAAGTAGCGTGCCCATCGCCAGGCCTAGTGCACGAGATGCATCCTATCATGGTATTTATTCCTCTTATCATCGTTGCTATTATTGTTACTTAAGTTCTTCACCTCTCCAAATGAGACCACTTCCTTTTTTATCTACCTCTCTAGAAAAATAAAAGAAACAAGTTTTAGAAAGTTCAATTTATCTCATGTTTAAATCTCTTAATAAACTTATGCAAAATAACCTTTAGAGAATATGTGACTTCTGTTTTAATTCATCATTTGTTCCTTTCTTCCTTCTTTGCTTTCTTATTTTTCCTCTCCTCTTCACTTTTCTCTTCTCTTTATCATGTCTTCTTTATTTCATACTGAATTTGAATTCCTCCTCCACTACTCCCTAGATGAATGATTATTAAAAACAGTTAAATTCTGTGTCACATCCATAATTTTAACGTAATTTTTCCCAAATAAAATAGTCCAATGACATGGCAGAGACCAATTTTTAGTTTGGCATGCCTCTTTTTAAAAATTTTATGTTTTAACTTTAAATTTAAGGTGAATCATACTCTCACTCCTATATAACAATTTCTTTTATTACTCTGAAGAGACTCCAGGATTATATAAATAGTCCTATGATGAAATATCAAGAAATGATTACAACATTTCACTCAGGAAAACAACGCACCCTCTGGAAATAGGGATGGGCTTTGGCTGACCTTCTTCTAATGCACAAGGTAAACCAAGTAAATTTAGATTAATTATTAAGCTGTGGATTCCTCGTTTGGGATGCTGAAATCCACTATGAATAAAAGTTTTATTCTGACCTAGTCCCACTTCCATATCTCAGCATTTAAGAAGTCTGCCATTTCACTGTTGACTTACTAAGCCTTGGACTCAGCTACTCTGAGGTAGGATCTTAGATTTTCATGGAAATCAGAAAAAACTTTCCCCATACACTAGGATGTTTTCTTTAGGCATCACTCTATGACTATTAAGAAATCACTTCAAGATTAAGAAGGATGAATTGTACATTTACTTTTTGGCTACCAGACTATTGAAAAAGGGATACTGTAGCTTAAAATATGAGAAGCTAAAGAGAATCAGGTAATAGTTTAAAAAGGCATGAACAAATTTACTGAAGAGGAAAGGGGCTTATAAGTGCTGATTGGTTGGAAGAGAGATCTTAGTATTCATTAAAGAGTTTCCAAATACTAAAAGGTAGGTGACAAGTTCCTATATTACTAAAGGACAAGCATGAATTTCCCTCCATTTTTGTCTGTCTGACAGTATTTATGTACCCATTAATTTGAAGGATAGGCTTGCTGGGTACAATACTCTTGGTTGGCAGTTGTTTCTTTTTTCCTTTCAATACTTTTAATACATAATCTCATTCCCTTCTGGCATGCAAGGTTGTGCTGAAAAAAATCCACTGATAGTGGATGCATTTGCATGTTCTGCTTGGAAGCCTGGGCTTTGCTAGTTCAGATCCCGGGTGTGGACCTACATACCTGTTGGCATGCCATGGCGTGGCACGTGTCCCACATATAAAGTAGAGGAAGATGGGCACAGATGTTAGCTCAGGGGCAGTCTTCATCAGCAAAAAGAGGAGGATTGGTGGCAGATGGTAGCTCAGGGCTAATCTTCCTCAAACAAGCAAATGAACAAAAATCCACTGATAATCTTATGGCAATTCTCTTGAATGTGACAAGTCACTTTACTCTTGCTGCTTTCAAAATTTTTTCTTTGTCTTTAACTTTTGACAATTTGATTATTATATGTTCTGGTGAGAATCTCTCAATGCATCTTTTTGTTTCTCTTTGATTTTCTTGATATGGGTGTCCATCTCTTTCCCAGGTTTGGAAAGTTTTTAGACTTTATTTCCTTGAATAGTATTTCTACCACTCTTTTTTTTCTCTGTTCTCATTTTGGGACTCACAGAATGCATATATTCGTCCATTTGAGGGTGTCCCATGAGTGCCTAAATTACCTTCACTGTGCTTCATTCTTTTTTCTTTTACTCCTCTGTTTAGACAATTCCCACCGGCCCTTTTTTGTGTTTGCTGCACCTTTCTTTTGCTTGACCTAGTGTGGTGCTGATTTGCTCTACTGAGTTTTTCAGTTCAGTTATAGTATTTTTCAGCTTTATGATTTCTGTTGGTACCTTTTACAGTTTCCGTGTCTGTGTTGAAATTCTCACTTGGGTCATGCTTTGCTTTCCAGAGCTCAATGAGCATCTTTATGACTATCATTTTTGGTTCTCGTTTGGTTACATCACCTATCTCTATTTGATAGAGTTGGTTTCAGAACACTTATCTTGTTCATCTTTTTCAAACATATTTCCCTTTTCGTACTTTGCTTGACTCTTTGTGTTTATTTGTGCACATTAGGTAAAACAGCCACCTCTCCCAAGCTCCACAGACTAGCTTTGTTTAGGACATGAAGCTCTCCAACCAGCACAGTCAGAGATTCTGGTTGACTCTATAACCTTTGTTTTAGTCCAAACTGCTGTCATTTTTCCTAATGGCTCTCAAAAAACTAGAAATTTGTAAAGACCAGTCAGTGTCCCTCAGGTGGAAGGAATACACACACCCTCTCAGGATTCTCAAAAACTACTAATTGCCTCTTCCTTCAGCTCCTAGATGAAAGGTAATTGGAAAACCCACCTTTGGGCAGCATCTGAGAAAGTTTGGGTGTTAGAGATGCAGTCTAGCCACTGTCACAGAGAAACAAAGACCTGTATATTGGCCTTCTGCTCTGTGCTGGGGTAGGAGGAATAGCTGCTGTAACTGCTTATGCGCCCATTAAAAAACCTAAATTTGTTATCTGTGGTCCTGGGATTTCGGGAATGCCAACTTCATCAGCCCTCAGAGCTAGCTGATTTAGGAGTCACTCCCTCAGGTGGCAGTAATATAAGTTGGAGCCTGCTAGATGTGTGTCAAAACTTCTTCCAGGGAGAAGATGTAAAGTTGATTTTATCCTTGGGATGAGCCAGAGGAAGATGTGTGAAAGAAACAAATCAAATAATTTAAAAATATATATTTAAAAAGAATTAACTTAATATTTGGAGAATAAAAAAAGCTAAAACTCTTTTTGGGAGGAAAATGTATGAGAAGAAAAAGAGGAAAAACAAACACATATCTGCAACTCATGCATCAGCTAATAGTGAAACAAGCATCATTTCCTGCAACACCTTCAGGTTTTGAGTTCTTCTCCAGTTATGGGACATCACACCAGGGGTGGGGGTATGGCAAGACTGTGTCCTACCCTATTCTGCCAGTTTTTATGTTGTTTTCTTCTCATTTGCCCAATAGGTAGTTATCACTCAGACAGCCTTTAGGGTTTTTCCAGAGGGAATTGTTCATATGTAGCTGTAGACTTAGTGTGTCCATGGGAAGAGGTGAGTGCAGGATCTTCCTGTATCACCATCTTAAACCAGAGCCTATAGCTTTATAATATAGCTTGAAATCAGGAAGTGTCATGTTCCCACCTTGTTCTTCTTTCTCGGAAATGCTTTGCCTATTTGGGGTCTATTTTAGGATTTTTTTTCTACTTCTGTAAAAAATGCCTTTAGAATATTGAAAGAGATTTCATTGACTCTATTGATGGCTTTGAGTGGTATGGACATTTTAGCAATATTAATTCTTTAAATCTATAAGCATGGGATACCTTTCCTTTTATTTTTTTCTTCTTCAATTTCTTTCATCAATGTTTGGTATAATTTTTTTATAATTTTTATTGTAGAGATTTTTCAACTCCTTGGTGAAGTTCATTCCTAAGTGTTTTATTGTGTTTGATGATACTATGAATGAAATATTTTTTTATTTTTAAGAAATTATCTTATCTTTTATTTTTAAAGATTGGTACCTGAGCTAACATCTGTTGCCAATCTTTTTTTATTTTTCCTTCTCCCCAACGCCCCCTCCCTGCCCCCCCGAGTATGTAGCTGTATATTCTAGTTGCAGGTCCTTCTGGTTGGTTGCTGCTGATGAGAAGAGTGGATAGGATCACTGAGTTGGACCCTTGCCTCGTGAGGTTATAGGATGGCCTCAGTTGTGGCCTGGGTTCTCTGGTCAGGGTAATCTGATTTTTGGGACTTAGTACTATACTCAGTATTTGGAGCTATGAAGTAACTTTTCTGCCCTGTTAGAGCAACAGAATGAGCTTGAGGGCTTGCACAGCTGGCTTTTTGTGGACACAAATCAGGCAAGGTTGTGCACTGAATTCACTAGCCAGGCAGAACTTCTGTTTTTGCCTCGCATATGGGTAAAGCCACAGACTGTGTGCTCAGTTCAAGTGCCACTGTAAGCAGGGCTATTGGGTCAGCTAAGCAACTTCTGATGTGATTTGCTTAGATTCCCTGGTCAAGGGACTGAAGGCTGTATCCAGCAAAGGGTGGGGCTACAAATTAGTTTCCCTGGTCAGGGAAAGCAGGAAAATCAACTCCAAGACTGTCTAACTTCTTTGTGATTATGATTCAAGGTGACTTGTGCCCCAAATTCCCTGGCCAAATGAGGCCACTGGGTTTGTTCTGCAAATGATCAACTCTTCCTGCTGTACTCTCTGCATGAGCATTGCTGGATTATACAATTTTCTGGATGTTCCAGCCAAGCTTTCTGGTTTAGTGGGATCTGGAACTAAACTCAGCAGTAGGCACGGCTATTACTTACCTCTCCTGAAAGAGCAGAATGGGAAGGCCAGCTCTAGGCAACCTCCAAGGTGTTCACAGTCAGGCTTCCTGGTCAGGAAGGACAAGGAGCTATACTCAGTGGTGGATAAGGCTATGGTTTTCCTCTCTTCTCTGGGCTGAGGGAAGAACTTACTCTAAGCCCAGAAAGACTTTTTGTTTATGGTCTTAACTCAAGCCAAACTGATACCCACGATTGTTGGCCAAATGGTGCCATGGCTTTGCTTGGTGGACACTCAGCTCTGCCTACCATACACTCTGCTTGAGCATTGCCAGACTATACAGTTTTAAGGTGTTCTGGCTAGGCTTTTAGGTCAGATGGGGCTGGGAGCTATGCTCAGCAGTGGGCTCTGCTATGACTCAGGTCTCTTGCCTAGGTAAGGGCCAACCAGGTTCCAGTTCTAACAGGGCTTTTTTGTTTAAGGTCCTGAATCAGGCAGACTTGCACTCTGCTGAGTTCTCTGCTCAGATTGCACCACTATCTTGTCTGCAGGTGAGCATAGCTGGTGATTAGGACTTCTACTTGGGTGCTGCAGGTAGGAATTTGGTGTGCCTAGATCTGAGTGCTTGTTGTCGAAAGCCCTTCCCTGCTTCTTTCTTTCCCAGTGGTCAAGCCCTGCAGATTCCCTTGCCAACCCCATGGTCCAAGACTAGAATGGAGGATCCCAAGAAGTGATCTACAAGGCTGGTGAAACTGGGTGTCTATCCTCATCTTTCTTTTCCCACTGGGAGAAGTGTAGGCTCAGGGAAGAATTTTTAGTGTGGTGCTGCACCAGCCTGGGACAAAACCTGATATTCTGACCCTTATAATGCTGTCCATCTCAGTCTCCGTGGTGCAGGGAGGGTGCTTCGGCTTCAGCACTGTGTCATAGGATTTTCTCAGTGGTATAGTTGTTAGCTCTTCTGAGGGGTGGTGATCAGGAATGACCTATGTTGCCATCTTAGTGACATCATTTTCTCTCTAATTTCTTAATATACATATTTATTGCTATAAAATTCCCTCTAAATTTCTGTTGCAGCATCTCATAAATTTTTGTTATTTGTTTCCATTTGGCTTGTTTTGAATTATTCTTTGATTTCTTATTTTACACAATGGCTGTTCATGAATGCATGGTTTAGTTTCCACATATTTGTAGATTTCCAGCTTTCCTCATATTGTTGATTTCTATTTTCATACCATTTTGGTCAGAAGTGGTACTTACTATGATTTCAGTCTTTTTTAATTTGGTAAGATTTGTTTGTGATTTAATGTATGATCTATCCTGGAGAATGCCTTGCGTGAATTTGAGAAGAATATATATTCTGTCACTGTGGATGGATTGTCTGGCATTTGTCTACTAGCTTCCTTTGTGCTAAAGTATAGTTTAAGTCTAATCTTCTCTTACTGATTTTCTGTCTTGACAGTGTTTCCATTGTTGATAGTGACCTATTGAAATCCACTACTATTATTGTGTTGTTGTCTATTTCTCACTTCATATTTGTTAGAATTTGCTTATTTAGTTGCTCCAATGTTTGGTGCAAATATATTTATGATTGTTATATATTTTTGATGAATTCTTCCCTCTATCATTTAATATTGATGTCCTGTGTGTCTTCATATAGCTTTTGATTTAGAGTCTATTTTGTCTAATATAGCTATAGCTACCCCTGCTTTCATTTGTTTTCTATCTGCATTGAATGTCTTTTTCCATCCCTTCACTTTGAACTTTTGTGCTTTTTAAAATTGAAATGAGTCTTTTGTAGGCAGCATTTACTTCAATCTTTTAAATTATCTATTTTGCTACTCTATGCTTTTTGTTGAAGAATTCAACCCATCTATATTTAAAAATAATCATTTATAGTTAAGGACTTACTAATGATGTCTTACTGTTTTTTTCTTGATTTCTACTTCCTTTGTACATTCTTCTTCTCTTCCTTTCTTTGTGAATGATGAGTTTCCATAGTGATATGCTTTGATTCCCTTATGTTTGTTTTTTGTGTATTAACTGTAGGTTTTGGCTTTGTATTTTCCTTAAGGCTTACCTAGAACATCCTATATTTATAACAGTGTATGTTAAGCTGCTAACTTATCTTGGATTGAGCACAAATATTCTACTCTTTTACTCCCGTCCTCTATATTTCATGTTCTTGATGTTACCACTTATCTCTTTTAATATTGTGCATCCATTGTAGCTTTATTTCTAATACTTTGTCTTTAACCTTTATACTAGAGTTAAGTGACAACACACCACTATATACAATATTGGAGTATGCTGATTTTGAATATAATAGTATCTTCAGCAGTGAGTTTTCTATTTTTACATGTTTCTAAGTTACTTGTCAGTGTTCTTTTATTTCAACTTGAAGAATTTCTCTCAGCTTTTCTCATAAGGCAGAACTAGTGATGAAGAATCCTCTTAGCTTTTGTTTGCCTTGGAGAGTTTTTGCCTCTTCATTTTTGAAGGACACCTTTGCTGAGTAAAGCATTCTTGGCTGGCAGGGTTTTTTCCCTAGCACTTTGAAAATATTAGCCCACTCTTTCTGACCTGTTAATTTTCTGCTGAAATATCCAGTCTTAACCTTATGAGGGTTCCTCATATGTGTAGATTTTTTTCTCCTTCAGCTTTTAAAATTTATTTTTTGATTTGAACAGTTTTATTCTAAGTTAAATAACAGCTTATGTTTTAAATTGTTAAATGATAGCTTGAAAACTTATGAGCTTTATAAACGTGGCTTCAATTTCCTACCCCACTCCCTCTGTTCCTTCTGGCACTCCAAAATGCATAGGTTGTTTCTCTTGATGGTTTCCAATAACTCATATAAAATGTATTCATTCTTTGTCTTTCTTTCTCCTTTGTTCTTCTCTGACTGGATAATTTTAAATGAGCCATCTTTGACACAGGAGTTCTTCTCTTTGATAAAGTCTGCTGTTGATGCTCTCTATTGCATGCTTTAAATTCATTTATTGTATTCTTCAGATTCAGAATTTCTATTTGGTTCTATTTATGATTTCCATCTCTTTAAGGGCATTTTCATTTTGTTCATGTATTGTTTTTTTCTGATTTTTATTGAATTGCCTTTCTGTGTTGTTCTTGCCTCTCTAAACTTCTTTACGACAACTATTTTGCATGATTTAATGGGTAGATCACACATCTCCATTTCTTTGAAGTTGATTGCTAGAAAACTATTATGTTGCTACTGTGGTGTCATGTTTCCATGATTCTTTATGTTCTTTGATATCTAGATTTAATGTCTTCACATTTGAAGGACTGTCATTTCCTCTAGTCCTTACTGCCTCACCTCCTCAATGAGTGCAATCTCAGAATTTTGTTTTTTCTCCAAAGATGTACTGGAACACTTCTGAGGCTATTTTCCCACCTCTGTTGTGGTTACATGGATGTGTTCACTTTATATTGGTTCATCAATCTTGCCACTTCTAATTTTTGCACTTTTCTATATACAGATGGTCAACAGGAACATGAAAACATGTTCAGTGTGACTAATTATTAGGCAAATGCAAATCAAAACTGCAGTGAGAAATCACCTTACAACTGTCAAAATGGCTATAATTAATGTGATTACAAATAATGTGTTGCAGAGGATGTGGAGAAAAGAGAGCCCTATTACACTGCTGCTGGGAATGCAACTAGTGCAGCCACAATAGAAAATATTGTGAAGATTTCTTTAAAAATTAAAAAAGAGAAATATCAGACAATCCAGCTATCCCATTACTGGGTATTTATCCAAAAATCATGAAATCAACAATAACAAAAAGATTTATGCAGCCTTATAGTCATTAAAGCCTTGTTCAAAAAATTCAAGGTGCAGAAGCAACCCAAGTACTCATCAATGGATGAATTGATAAAAAAGGTATGATGTATACACATATATATATATACATATATATATATATATATATATATATATATATATATATATCACACACAGTGGAATACTACTCAGCCACAAAAAAACCCAAAATTGTCCCATTTGCAACAACATGGATGACCGCGAGAGTATTCTGTTAACCAAAATAAGCCAGAGAGAGATAGGCAAACCTATGATTTCATTCACATGTGGAAGATAAACTAACATATTGATAAAGAGAAAAATTTAATCATTACCAGAGGGGAATGGGGTGAGAGGATGAGCAAAAGGGGTAAAGGGGCACATATGTATAGTGATGGACAAAAACTAGACTATTGGTGCTGAGCACGAAGCAGTGTATACAGAAACTGATGTATAATAACGTAAACTTGAAATTACACAATGTTATAATCCAATACAACCTTAATAAAATAAACAAGTAAAATAAAATACAGAATTGCCTACAGACGTAGAATAACAAGTGAAAAACCCTCTTTACCCTGGCATCACACATATTTCAAGATATTTAATTATTAATTGAAAACAAGGCAGAGTACAGTGTATATCCTATACTAGATTTTTGTGTGGGAATTACTGTAAATTTCTAGTTATTTTATATGCTTTCTGTCCCTGGCCTCCCACAAAAAAGTTTAGAAGAATATCAAGTAATCACTGGATCTATACACAGGGAGCCACTTTAAATTGTTTACTTATTTAGTCAAAGGTAAACAGTGTAGACAGGAAAAGTGAAATATCAGAATTTCTAAATATTTATCTTGTATAGTTTTGGGGTTTTTTTTTTTAGGAAGATTAGCCCTGAGCTAGCATCCACCACCAATCCTCCTCTTTTTGCTCAGCAAGATTGTGCCTGACCTAACATCTGTGCCCATCTTACTCTATTTTATATGTGGGATGCATGCCACATCATAGCTTGATAAGTGATGAATAGTCTGTGCCTATGATCCGAACTGGTGAATCCAGGGCCGCACAAACAGAGAGTGCAAACTTAACCACTGTGCCACAGGCCAGCCCCTAGTTCTGGTTTTTGAGACACAATATCATTTATTTTTGAAGTGAAATAAAATAAGTCAATTAAATATCATGATCTTATAATCATACAGATTGTGTGAAATTGTAATTGTACAAAATTTGAGTGAAAGTTACGTGGTGATTTGAAGTAGGTGATTTAGAGAGCCTTGAGTTTTAGCTGTGAGTTCAGGGACTCTTCCTTAGCAAAGTGATACTTGAGGGGAGATCCTAAGTAAGAGCCACATGCACTGACAGCTACAGGAGGGAGAATCCAATGTGAGCAACATGTGCACAGAATATGGGCGAAAATGCATGGTGAGTATATGGTGATGAGACTATCTACTGAGGTTTGAACTTTGACAAGAGAAGGAACAAGGAAATAAGAAAGGCCAGACCATACAGTGTTTCTAGTTTAGGATGAGTGATTTAATTTATATTCTTAAAAGTAGGAGAAAGACATTTATCTGTTTTAAGAAGGAAGAAAACATGTTCTGATTGACGTTCTAAAATGTCTATTCTGATTGTAGTATGCAGGTCTCATTGGACCAGGTCCTGAGAGGAAGGGGTCAGATCCTTAAGGGAGATACTGTGCTATCCAATACGGACATTTCTAGGTCAGATTCTGCTATTGCTTAAGGAGATGAAAATGTGTCGATTCATTTGTGAAGAATTTGGTATCAAAAATAAGAATTTGCAATGGATTGGCTATGAATACTGATGGATTAGGGCATGACAGGGAAAACTAAGATGCTAGAATTTCTGACTTAAATAATGAGGGGCCACTACACAATATAGTTTATTTTTCCTTCAAGATGGTGGACTAAAGCTGACTTCATTTTTCTACAACTAAAGGTGCACAATTTACACCAGTTTTCACAAGGAAATGTTCAGTGAGGCAGACAGATACTTTATATGGAAACTAAGTACAATGATAACTCAACATAACAGGATTACAAAATTAACAATCAAAATATAAATTTTGACATATGTTTTAGCAAATTTAAACCACAGAAAAGTGTACAGCCAAACAAACAAGATGTTTACAATTCCTAAGTCAGGAAGTTGCTTCAATACTTATAAAATTTGCCCTTTATACACATTGCCATCCAGTTTGTAAAGCTATGTATATAAACATATCGTCAGTATTTAGAAAATAACTTGTAAGTAAATGTTGCCTGTATAAAATATTTACCTACATTAAATTATGTAAAATTTCATTGTGTTCTTCTAGTTTTATGAACAATATAAAATTAAATATTATTTGACTTTCCTTTTGGCTTTTTCACATTGGGTTTTTTACATTGCCTGACATTTGCCTCTTGTTTTATGCTATTACACAGCTTTATGAAGATAACCAGCAGAAAGGTCCTGAGACTCCATAATAATCTGCTTTAATGCAATCTGCTTAAAGGAAATGTAATAGTTATTATTATTACCAAAATTTCCCTTTTCCAATGAAACCATCCTTATTGTGGTATTTTAAAGTAACACCAAAGAGTTTGCAAACATGTAACAATGGAATAAAAATAAGTGAATGTGACAGGCAAGGTTCTTTTGTATGATTGAAATTGTAGATGGAGAAGGCAATGCACTCTTTCCCTTATGACTGACTCCAAACAGCCCATGGCTCCTGGCTTGCTCTAGGAAAAAAAGAAAAGAGTTCCACTGAGAGCTTTATGATAAACAAAATGATAAAAGGGGAAAGGCTTTAAACATTCTGCCAAGGAATTGGATTTGGAAAGATTACTATCACAAAATCTCTCTTCAGTTGTTAGGAATTAAGAATACACTACACCTGAATATGCTGCTTTGGCATCTTGACTATTTTGAGCTGAAGACACTTGAGAAACAGCAGAAGTAAGGAGGACTCACTGACCTCCCCCTTTCTACCTAAAAGTGGGTCATATGATTTCCTATTGGATGTGCTCTCCCTGTGCCAGGAAGAACATTCTTATCACTGCAGACTGTGTGTTGATCTCAAAAGGGACCAGTAAAACAAACCAAGTAAAATAATCCTTTACTTTGTTTACTTTTTTTTTAAAGATTTTATTTTGCCATTTTCTCCCCAAAGCCCCCTGGTACACAGTTGTGCATTTTTAGTTGTGGGTCCTTCTAGCTGTGGTATGTGGGACGCTGCCTCAGTGTGGCCTGACGAGCAGCACCATGTCCGTGCCCAGGATCTGAACCGATGAAACCCTTGGCCACCAAAGTGGAGTCTGTGACCTTAACCACTCAGCCACAGGCCAGCCCCACTTTGTTTACATTTTTATTTATTTATTTAATATTTTTCTAAGATTGGCCCTGAGCTAATATCTTTTGTCAATCTTCTTTTCTTTTTCTTCTTCTCCCTAAAGCCCCCCAGTACATAGTTGTATATTCTGGTTGTAGGTCCTTCTTGCTCTGTGGGACACCACGTCAGCATGACTTGATGAGTGGTGCCATGTCCATGCTCTGGATCCAGACCAGTGAAACCCTGGGCTGCCAAAGCGGAGCATGAGAATTGAACCACTCTGCCACAGGGCTGGACCCACGCTTACCTTACTTTAGTTTCTCCCATATATTTTATAGATACTCCCACAATTTACTGCCCCTTGCTCAAGCTCTTTCATCTTGTCATATACTTACAATTTATTGTTCTTTGTTAAAAATGTATATATGCTTTTGAGACTAACTACTTCTTTGAGTAACTTTTCTCTTTGAAGACACCGATGTGCACATAAAAATGAAAATAAAATATGTATGCTTTTCTTCTGTTAATCTGTCTTATGTTAGTTTGATACTTAGGCACAGATACAAATCATAAGAGGGTAGAAGGAATTTTTCCTCCCCTAAAATAGGATGGCATACAGATTTAGCTGTGTGTTGTTACAGAATGTTTCACTATTATTGTGAGAGTTTTCATATAGATTTCAATATTCTGATGGGAAAAGGAGGTTAAAAAATGTTTTTGTATATCTTAAATTTTTCATTTCCATAGTAGGTAATTTTGACAATAGCTTCCATTAATGTGGACTGTTTTAAAATTAAAACTTAATTAGGCTTTCAGGAGAATATATTACAGTTTTCATATGTATTAGAAAATGACATGTCAAAGTTCAAACTAAGAAAAATTTCAAGCCTTGGCATTTGCAAGAAACTCCTGATTTCATTATATATTATTGCCATAAAAATAGATTGTTTAAAATCTTGGTTGCCTAAAATAGTCCTTCTCATGATTTAATCTGCATACCAGTCAACTGGGGAACTTGTGGCAATGCATGGTCCCATTGAACATGTCTGGGATATGGTTCTGCACTTCTAACAAGATCCCAGACGACCCTGATGCTTCTAGTCCACTGACCACACTTTGAAAAGCAAGACTATAGGAGGTGATCAAGTGGAGGATACTTACTCTAGAAAGCTCTGGTGGGATTTATTTTTCCCAGCAATCTAGTTATCCCATTTATTACTAAAATGTACTGACATAATGGAAAATCATAAAACTACTTCATTAATATAGGGATGTGAACATAGTAATGGAAAAAAAATTTTCTCTTTCGTTTTTTCTATTTTTTCATCTCTCTCTGAAGGAAATTCGTTTATGCTGAAATGATTGCCTACTTCAATATTTTATAACAATGATTGATACTTGTTTTACCATATTAGATATCACATTCTTAAACTGATCAGTTCTAAGTATTTCCTCTTTTCCTTTCCAATTATTATTCTTATTACTTCTGCTAAAATTTTGAAATCCAGTTATATTATCCAGAAAAGACCTTTATCTAGTGTTTTGCTACTCTTTTTCTCATGTCTCCACTTATGTTTATATTAATACTTAAATCAAAATTCATGCTTAAGAATAGTGCTTGGCTCATTATATATGTGTAATGAATGTTTATTGAGTGACTTATTTTGAGGTACCAAGTGATATTCTTATAATCAGCCCATTTACCAGTTGGAGTAACACTGCTCTATTTAACAAAAACAATTTTTGGCCCATACTTACTCTTGTGATATAAATTATGAAAACATTCAAATAAATGGGAGTAAATCAGCCTATTTTCTGATTGTTAATGCCTATGTTCAGGGAGCTTTTATTATCTCTTTATCCTTATGACATTGCACTAAGACATTCTTAAACACAGTAATTATGGAATATCAATTGCATTAGAATTCAACTCAAAATGTAAAGTGCAGAGAGATGTTCATATTAGGTGGTATCAATTTCATAAAATAATTATCAGTACCTGCCATTTGTAAATGTGATTTGAGAATCTATTCCAAGTTGCTCATTTTAGTTGATCTCTCAAATATCATGTGTGGTTCTGGTCAACAGCAGTGTCTTTTGTGCTAGAGCTTTCCTGAAAGCTTTCTTCACATCTTTGCTTCTTAGGGTGTATCTGAGAGGATTTACCAATGGGTGACCACACAATAGAACACTAAGTCCACTTTAACAATAGTGAAGTTGTATTTGGCTGGTGGGTGAACATAGGCAAAGATAATGATGCCATAACAGATGCTGACCACAGTGAAGTGGGGGTACATATGGAAAAAGTCTTCTTCCAAGCCTCCCTGGAAGACTCTACAATTATTATGACCACAATGAGTCCACAGGCAGATGTAGTGAGAAAGTAACAACTTAGAATCATGACAGAGCTACATTCTCCACCAAAAAAGTATCTGAGCAGGACAGTTTATAAATGGCATCAGAGTCATAAAAGAAGTGGTTGATCTTCTGGGGGCCACAAAAGTTTACATGAGAAAGGAGCATGGTACATGAGAAGTGGGCAATAAGGCCCTCAATTCCAGATCCAGCTGAAAACCACAGGCACAGACAAAAAACTCATGAGTAAGTAATGTAGAGGGCAGTAAATGGCCAGATATCTGTCATAACCCATCACTAGTAGAAGGATGCACTCTGTGGCTCTCATGGAGAAAAAAGAAATAATATTGAGTTATACAAGCAGAAACAGAGGTAACGACAACCTGGGAGACGCAGGTGACCAACAAATTAGGCAATGTGGCTGTGGGGCACCATATTTCCAGGAAGGAGAAATTTCCTAAGAAAATATACACGGGCATTTGGAGTGTGGGTTATATCACAACAAGAAAATGATGAGGATGTTTCCCATAAGGGAGAGGAGATATACAGTGGCAACTATCATGAACAACATGAGTCGTAGATAGAGAACACCAGAAAACCCAAGAAAAATGAACTGTCACTGCAGTTTGGTTTGTGACATCCATATATTATCTTCTTTGACTTTGCATGAGCCACCAAATAACAGAATATTATTGATGAGCAAAGAACAAGATTAGAACATGTTTATATTCATTTATTTCATGATCATAATGGACCCTTAATAGTAATAAAAATTGATGTCTGGCAAAAACATAATTGGCATTTTATAAAAATTTTACATGGATTACCTCAGTTGATTCACAAGATAAATCTCCGTTATAAATATTCTAATAATCTTCATTTTACAAATGAAACTTAAGGGAGTACATAGTTTTCCCACAATTACTTCACTTTAAGTGGTGGGTAAAGTTTTGAACTCAGGTAGGTTGATTCAAAAGACAAGGTCCAAGCTAACAGGAAAAATGTGATTGGGTGATTGTCTCATCACTGAGGAATTCAAATCCTAGACATTAGAGGATTATGAATAAATCTGTAGACAGTGCAGATAAGACACCAGTAGATCTCAGGGGGAGGATGGGGTGCCATTCAGAATGGAGATTCTAGGCCATGCTAGTTGTCAGGTGAAGACAAAATTTTATCTTCAAGATCTCTGATTTAGTCCATCAATTAGACTTTTCTGAGAGATGTGTACATGAGTAAACTATATCTCCAGAAAACAAAACAGAGAGTAGGATTCAGAGTCTATATGGGAGACATTATGTTTATAAATATTAAATTTCTTAATCTTTGGCTTGTCTGTTTTTAGAATCATTACATTCATCTGATTTCCTACATTTCTTGGGAACAGGCAAAGAAATAAATTTTTTAAAGTATCAGAAATCCATTTATCCTTCAATAGACAGTGAAGTTGTTTCCATATCTTGGTTGTTGTGAAAGAAGACAACATGAGATCTACCCACTTTCCAAATACTTAAGTATACAATGCTGTATTGCTAACTACAATTATGTTGTGTTCACACCATAATAAAAAAAAGAAATTTTGTCTTTAAAGAAACAAAGATTTCAAATGAGTGTATTCATGTATACATGTGCTTTAGTGCCAAAGGATATCAATGATGAGTGTAAAGTACAGCAGAAAAAAAATTTTAATACTCACAATAAAACATTCTTGTACATGTAATATATATATATATTTTGCTATTCTTTAAAATTCTCTGTGTTAAACATACAGACTTGATATCTCCTATATCACAATAAATAAATTAGTAGAATGAAATGTAGGGGTAATCGGACCCATTCCAATGGATTTTTTGTTAAACCTTTATAGAGTTTTGGAACCATAAAACTATTAAAAATATGTTTATGGGGGCCGGCCTCATGGCCGAGTGGTTAATTTCACACGCTCCGCTGCAGGCGGCCCAGTGTTTCATCAGTTCGAATCCTGGGCGCGGACATGGCACTGCTCATCAAGCCATGCTGGGGTGGCGTCCCTCACGCCACAGCTGGAAGGAGCCACGACTAAGAATATGTACAGGGGGCTTTGGGAAGAAAAAGGAAAAAGAAATCTTTAAAAGAATATGTATACGTTTTATGTCACAGCATTAATGGTCCACGTGTTACATTATTGATTAGCAGAGAATTTTTCAACATACAGATCATAGAAATTTTCACTTAGATATAAAGAGTCAAGAAAAGTTGGTAAGGAGAGGAAACATTTATTTGTTCCACTACACCAACCTGTAGGTAGAAAACCCCTAAAAATGGCAGGGTTTTTGATATTTTACTCTAAGAAAAACATCCTTGTACTTTTTGAAGTCTACAACTATTCAAAGACATATATTTTTAAATTTATTTTGTGAGTTTACATTGTTTTATAACATTACATGAATTTTGGGTGTACATTATTATATTTAGACTTCTGTATAGACTGCACTGTTTTCACCACCAAAAGTCTAGTTTCCATCCATTCACCACACATGCACCACTTTACCCACTTCTCCTTCCCCCCATCCACTTCCTCTCTGGTAACCACCAGTATATTCTCCATATCGCTTTGTTTGTTTGATTATCTTCCATATATTAGTGAAGTCATACAGTAATTGTCTTTCTCTGACTTATTTTGATTAGCAAAATGCCTTTAAATTCAATTCATGTTGTCACAAAAGTCACAATTTCCTCTTTAAAATATGATTAGCAAATACGCAGAATTTGTGATTTAAGAAAACTCATCAGATGAACGAGTTTGGGATGTTTTTAAAATATATTTCCTTATTTTGTCTTTCTGGCTCCATATGAAAAATATTTATGTATATTATTATTATATTATGTATAATTATAAATTATACTGCTTATATTATTCATTTATATTATGTTATTTATATATTTCATTTATATTATTCATTTACAATCAAAAGTCCAAGATATCTATATTATTATTATGTAAAGAAGATTGCATGGCTATTTTTATCCTAACACAGAAAAAGCAATAACAATTTGAAAAGAATAATTATAGCACTTTGGCAACAGAATTAAGTCAAAATCATGTCAAACAGAATATATCTTTTCTTTTTCTAAAATATCTTGCAACTGTCTAATTCTGCCTTTGGTAAAAAGAGGGTTATACACTCTTTCACTGTATATAATCTTAGAAGGGAACTGGGAATTAGAGAAAATTCCTTTTAAGTTAATATTTTATAAAATTAAATAACATTTAAATATGAAAAATAACTTACATATCATTTTACATACTTATTGTTTTTAATTTATTGCCTATTTTCACTAATCCTACATGCTAAGTGAATGCTAGAGGAAGTTTATTGCCTCTGATTACAGAAATTAAAAGTACTGTAAATCCACTAATCTCTAGAAAAGGCAGAAATAACATGGATTATGTACCCCCAGATATACTCACGGCCTATATTCTGTTTGGTTATTTTTCAGGGGTAGAATGCTATAAATTAAATTTCCCTTTAAATGTTCCTTTTCAGCAAAGCTATGTATTAGCAGATAAGGCAATGCAAATGGATCATAACAGAAATAAGCTAAAAAGTTTCTTCAATGCTATATCATTGTCTGCCCCACACCTTCTATGCTATAGATAAACACTGAATTCTCTGTTTGTTTGTTTTATTCCATTTTTTCCCCTTGTAGCCAAGAAGCAAGGAAAATCACTGTCTGAAATCCTTCTTTTGGCATTTGGTAAGATTTCCTCAGCCTGGAGCCTTGGAGATCTGCCCTCCAACTTCTAACATCCACAAACATCACATTATGACTTTCCTTTGGTGAGGGGTAGAGTATTCTCCCTTTGGGACAAAAGGAACAACAAAGTGTGGGGAGCAACAGAAATGTATCCACAGGTACTTAAGGAATAGCTTCCAAATTGACTTCATTAGCTGCCACTGGCCACAATATTCACATTTCATTTATGATTACAGAATTGCATCCCTCAATATTTCAGCCACCACAGCATAGACAGAAGATGATATTCTCTAGCATATAATGCACACAATAGATCACATTTAAAAGTCTTCCTTTACAATAACTGAGCTGAAAAACAAACAAAACAGAAAACAACACTGACATGGAATCTCTTTACAGCAAATAACTGCACTAAAAATCATTTACTTAGTGTGCGTGGAAACAATACTGCTCAATGTAGTAGATATTGAAGTTGAGTCATTTCACAAAAAGTTTGTCACAAGAGCATAGAGAATATGTGTAGAGCATATGAAAGACTGGCAATCCATGTGGCAAAAGAAGAAGAGAACGACGATATAGAACATTGAATAAAATAAACCTAGACATGTGTGGTGAAAAGGGAACTTAGAATACAAGGTTGCGGTTGTTCACGTCATTCAAGGAAAACAATGTTTGTTCAAAATATTGTTTGTGAAAATTTGTTATCCTACAAGCAAAATATATAAAAAACTCTCAATCTTTATGCATAAATAAGAAATGGATCAAAAATTTATGCAAAAAAGAAAAAAAATGTAAAAAAGTGATCATTGAGAAAATTAAAGGTACCAGGAGATACTGGAAAATGTATGGAGGCAGTTTGTTTGAAGGAACATGGGATGTTGGTGGCATGTTTTGATATGAGCATGAAGAATGCTAAATATCTCGGGATGCCAAATACCCCACACGAGGTATTAATAGTGATCCCATTCAGAATCACTGGCCTGAAGACAATATAAGGTTTAGTGAGGTCACATTGGTTTATAAAATTATGTAAATTTCAGATATATATCAATAATTATCCAAGGAACATGAAAACACTAATTTTAAAAGATATATGCACCCCTATGTTCATTGCAGCATTATTCACAATAACCAAGACTTGGAAGTAACCTAAAATAAATGTTTTAAGCTGTAATTGAAATAATATAAAATACACCCATTATAAGTATAGGGTTCAATGAGTTTTGATAAATGTATACACATATGTATCTATCACCAGACTCAAGAAATACAGCACTCTGGAGTGACATCAGCAACATGGTGGACTGAGTTGTTCCCTTTATCTCTTCCCCTTTGAACTACAACTAAATGGACATTCATTGTCCAACAGAGGTTACCCACACAGCACAACAGGACACCTGAAAGACCCATAAAGCTCTACATCTGAAGGTGGATGGACTGACTGTGCCTCTGAGAAGTAGTAGAGATAGGTGAACACTCCCTCATGCTGCCCCATGAAACCTGTGTGGGCACACAAATGCTTTCCTGCTGCCGAGACCAGCTAGGCAGCCAGCTGAAGGGGCAGATGGAATTAATATACAGAACACATCTATATAATAGACAAAACACACTCTATATTATTTAACGGGACAGGGGACCATCAGCATCAAGGACTGAGGTGACATCCCTCTGATCGCCATGTATTTATTTGCAGCCCAAAAAGTACAAGCATAGCAGGAACTCATGCCAGCAGGAATATGCAATTCAAAGCTCAGCAGTTCTAATCTTCCCCCCTTCAATGTACCCTGGCCCTACGCAACGCCATTCTTTGAGGGAACATCCTAGGAACAAACAATCTGTCAAGTTATGCAGACAGCGTTCTGTTCCTGCAAGGGCCCAGCGTTCTTAAGCCCCTTGCCTTCATGTTTGGTAAGAAACTACCTTCCGGCCTTTGATTCCAAAGCACAAACTGTCTAACACAGTAATTTATGAGAATCACCAAGTTGCATATTTCTCAGTCACCCATTTTGTAATTTCTTCTTGCTAAGCTTAAAGCCTTGCAATAATGATGCTATGCTCTCCTGCAACACTATCCCAGCATGGAATGCCCATAGTGACCATGTGGTCCCACAAGTGGGAAGGGACCTTGGCTTGACTGTAAGAAGAGCCAGAGGCAGTTCTAAGCCAGTGCATGAACACTTTCCCAGCTGACAGGGGAGCCCACTATGCTGCTACAGTCCCAATGGGTGGGCCAGGCTCAGATCTCATGAAGAAGTGCCAGTCACCAATCACAGTGGCTGGTCTGATCATAAGAAGAGGTGGCAGGAGACACATCCACATGTATGAAAGTTTGTCAGCCCGCAGGAGCACCAATAGTACTTCTGAGGCCCCACAAATGGGAACACATGTCATTGTGACTGTAAGAAGAAGCAGAGGAAGCCTTGAGCCCATGCATGAATGCTTTCAGAGCTGCGAGAAGAGCCCACTGTGCTGCTGTGGTTGCAACAAGTGGCTCAGGCTCAGAACCCATGAAGAAGCCCTGTCCACCAAGAATAACAGCTGGCACAACTCCCAGAAGAGGTGACAGCAGATCTATGAACATGCATGAATGTTTTCTTGGCTACCAGGTGTGACTATACTGCCACAGTAACCCCACAGGTGGGGATGCATCTTGGTATGACTGTAAGAAGAGATGATGGCAACCCTGAGCTCACCCATGAATGCTTTTCCAGCCAGTTGGGGTGCCCACTGTACCCTGAAAACTTCCACCAGATGGGGTGGGATCAGAAACACAGCTCCTGTTTCCTCTAGAGGTAGCAGGTGGAATCTGTGACTTGATACTAACATAAATGTGCTAGCAAAAGATTAGTTCATCAAAGACCATAGGAAACTACAGCAACAATTCAGAGAAGGAAAATAATGAGTTTCCAACATCCAGCTCTGAAGTCACAGGAACTTACAATCTAAATGACAGAAAATTCAAAATAGCTGTCATAAAGGAACTCCATGAGTTAAAAGAAAATTCAGAAAGACAATTCAATGAGCTCAGGAATAATATTAATGAGAAGAAGGAGTACTTCACCAAAGAGATTGAGACTATAAGAAAAAAAAAACAAGCAGAAATTCTGGACATGAAGAACACAATTAATGAGATAAAAAATAAGTTAGAATACTTTAAAAAAAATAGAGCTGATGTTATGGAGGAAAGTATTAGTGATTTGGAGGATAGAAATATAGAACTGCTTCCAGCAGAGGAGTAGAGGGAAATGAAACTTTAAGAAAATGAAGGAATTCTTCAAGAAATATCCGACTCAATTAGGAAAAGCAAAATAAAGATTATAGGTATGCCAGAGGGAGAAGAGAGGTAGAAAGGAGCAGAGAGTTTGTTCAAAGAAATAATAGCTGAGAACTTCCCAAACCTGGGGAAGGAACCAGACTTACAAATACATGAAGCTGACAGAACTCTTAATTCCATCAATGTTAAAACGCCCTCTCTGTGGAACATAATAGTACAACTGTGAAAAGTCAATAAAAAACCCCGCAAATATTAATGGCAGCAAGGCAGAAGAAAATAATCTAACAGATTTATCAGCAGCAACCTTACAGTCTAGTAGAGAATGGAATGATATGTTCAAAATACTGAAAGACAAAAACTTTCAGCCGGGAATACTCTATCCAGTGAAGCTATCCTTCAGATACAATGGAGAAATCAAAGCTTTCCAAGATAAACAAAATTTAAAGAATTTCATTGCCACTAGACATCCCCTATCATTCAGACAGAAAAGCAACGAGGAAACAGTAGACTTAAATGAGATGCCAGAGCAGATAAACTTAAAGATACATGTAGAGTATTCTATCTTAAAAAAGTATAGTAAACATTCTGCTCAAGTGCATATGGAACGTTCTCAAGGATAGACCATACACTGGGAAACATAGAAAGTCTCAATAAATTTAAGAAGATTGTAATCATATCAAGCATTTTTCCAACCACTTTGCTATGAAACTAGAAATCAATTAGAAAAAAAAAGCTGAGAAAGTGACAAATAATAGAGGACTAAACAACATACTACTGAATAACCATTGGATCAATGAAGAAATCAAAGGAGAAATCAAAAATACCTGGAGACAAATGAAACTTAAAATGCAACATATTAACACGTATAGGATGCAGAAAAATTGGTACCAGGAGTAAAATTATAGCAATACAGGCCTATATCAACAAGAAACAAAAATCTCAAATTAATTAATCTTAAATTACACCTAAGAATTAGAAAAGGAAGAACAAAGTCAAAGTCAGTAGAAGGAGGAAAATAATAAAAATTAGAGCAGAAATTATTGAGAAAGAGGCTAAGAAAAAATACAAACAATCAATGAAACTAAGAGCTGTCACTTCGAGAAGATAAACAAAATTTCAAACCCTTGGCCAGACTCATTAAGAAAAAAAGAGAAGTCTCAAATAAGTAAAATTAGAAATGAAAGAAGAGAAATTAAAATGGGTACAGAGAAATGAAAAGGATTATAAGAGAATACTATGAAAAATCATATGCCAACAAATTAGATAACATAGAAGAAATGGATAAATTCTTAGAGTCATACAGCCTTGCAAAAGTGAATCAAGAAGAAATAGAGAATCTGAATAGAGCAATGACAAAAAAAGTGACGGAAACAGTAATCAAAAATCTCCCCAAACACCAAAGTCCAGAAGCAGATGGTCTCTCTTGTGAATTCTAACAAGTATTCAAATATTTACTGACCACCAAACTAATCTGAAATATTAAAGAAGACAGAACGCTTCCTAACTCATTCTATGAGGCCATTACCCTGATACTAAAACCAGACCAGGATAGCACAAAGAAGGAAAATTAGAGGCCAATATCACCGATGGACATAGTTTTTGCTGAGGATGAAAAACCCTCAGCAAAATTTTGGCAAATCAAATACACCAATACATTAAAAATATCATACACGTTAATCAAGTGGGATTTATACCAGGGATGCTGTGATGGTTCAACATCCACAAATCAATCAATGTGACACACCACATTAACAAACTAAAAATGACATGACCATCTAATTAAACACGGATAAAGCATTTGACCAGATCCCACATCCACTTATGATAAAAACTCTCAATAAAATGGGGAAACAAGGAAATTATCTCAACATAATAAAGTCAAAAAGTGACAAACTCACATGCAACATCATACTTAAAGATGAAAATTGAAACCCATCCTTCTGAAAACAAGAAAAAGACAATGGTGCCCACTCTCACTATTCCTATGCAGCATAGTACTGGAGTTGGTGGCCAGAGAAATTGGGCAAGAAAAAGAAATAAAAGGTATCCAAATTGGAAAGGAAGAAGTGAAACTCTCATTGTTTACAGATGACATGATTCTATACATAGAAAACCCTAAAAATTCCACCAGGAAAGTATTAAGAATAAGCAAAAACTACAGCAAAGTTTTAGGGAACAAAATCAGCTTACAAGAAACAGTTGCATTTCTATACATTAATGAAAAACTGACAGGAAGAGAAGTTAAGAATACAATCTCATTTACAAACACTACAAAAGGAATAAAACATATAGGAACAAATTTGAAGGAAGTGAAAGACATACACACTGAAAATGACATTATTGAAAGAAATTGAAGAAGATACAAAGAAATGGAAAGATAATGCATGCTCATGGATTGGAAGAATGAACATAGTTAAAATGTTCATATTAACTAAAACAATCTACAGATTCAATGAAATACCAATCAGAATTCCCATGATAGTCCCCATGGAAATATAACAAAGATTTCTAAAATTTATGTGGAACAAGAAATACATCAAATGGCTGAAGCAATCCTGAGAACAAAGAACAAAGCTGGAGGCATCACAATTCTGGAATTCAAAATACACTGCAAAGCTATAATAACTAAAACACTATGGTACTGGCACAAAAACAGAGAAATGATGAATGGAACAGAACTGAAAACCCAGGAATAATACCACACACCTATGGAAAGCTAATCTTTGAAAAAGTAGCCAAGAACATACAATGGAAAAAGGAAAAGTTCTTCAATAAATAGTGTTGGGAAAACTGGATAGCTATATGCAAAGGAATGAAAGTAGACCATTGTCTTACACAAAACACAAGAATTAACTCAAAATGATTAGTCTTGAATATAAGACCTGCAACCATCAATCTCCTGGAAGAAAATATTTGCCATACACTCTGACATTTGTCTTAGCAGCATCTTTTCAAATACCATGCCTACTCAGGCATGGAAATAAAAAAATAAGTAAACAAGTGGGATTACACCTGACTAAAAATCTTCTGCAAGGCAAAGGAAACCATGAACAAAACAAAAAGATAACCTAACAACTTGGAGAAGATATTTGCAGAACAAGTATCCAAAAAGGAGTTACTTTCCAAAACATATAAAGAACTCATACAACTCAACAAGAAAAAAACAAACACCCTCATCAAAGAATGGACAGACAATATGAACAGACAATTTTCCAAAGAAGGTATACCAATGGCCAACAGGTACATGAAAAGGTGTTCAACACCACTAATTATTAGGTAAATGCTATCAAAGCTTCAATGAGATACCACCTTACACCCATCAGAATGGCTATAATTTAACAAGACAAAAAATAACAAATGTTGGTAAGGATTTGGAGCAAAGGGAACCTTCATACACTGCAGGTGGGAACGCAAACTGGTGCAATCACTATGGAAAACAGTATAGAGATGTCTAAAAATATTAAAAATAGAAATACCATATGGTGCAGATATCCCACCCTTGGGTATTTATCCAAAGAATGTGAAATCAATCATACAAAGAGATTTATGTATCCCTATGCGAACATGAATCACAGCATTATTCATCATAGCCAAGATGTGGAAGCAATCCAAGTGCACATCAACTGATAAATGGATAAAGAAGAAGTGGTATATATATATACAATGGAATACTACTCAGCCATAACAAAGAGATTGCCATTCCATTTGCAACAATATGGATGGTTTTGAGGGTTTTATATAAACTGAAACAATCCAGATAGAGAAAGAAAACACCATATGATTTCACTCATTTGTCGAAGATAAACACAGAGATAAGCAGAAGAAATTAGTGGTTACCAGGGGGAAGGAATTTGGGGGTGGGCAAAAGGAGTAAAAGGTCACATATGTCTGGTGATAGATAAAACCGAGAGTATTGGTGGTGAGCGTGATTCAGTCTATATAGAAATTTATATGTAATAATGTACACTTGAAATTACACAATGTTATAAACCAAGATGACCTCAATAAAATATTTCTAAAAATGATTCCTAAAATAAAAACATGAAAAAATCCTTGAGATGGATGGTTATGATGGTTTCACAATAATTTTAATGTACTTAATACCACTGAACTGTATGCTTAAAATTGGTTGAGTCGAAACAATTTATGTTATGTGTTTTTATGACAGTTACAAATATTGAGTATACAGGGACATAGTAACTGAGTTGTGGTTTCCAGGCATTTTCTTGTATTTACAAATATAGAATCATTGTTCTTTGCTACTCATCACCTAAAATAGGTCCAAAGAACAAAATAAACTTACTTTAGCAAGAAAGAGAAATAATTATATAAATGTAAATGAATAAACTCTCCAATTGAAAGGCAGAGATTGGTGGAATAGATTAAGAAAACATGATCCATCTATATGCTGTCTATAAGAGACTTGTTTTCGATCAAAAGACACAAATAGGTTGAAAATTAATGGACAATTTTAAAAAATTCATGCAGATAGAAACCAAAAGGAAACCTGAGTGGCTATAGTAATGTTGGAAAAATGTATTTTAAAACTAAAAAATGTTATAAGAAAGTAAAAAGACCTTATATCTTGGTAATATCTCAAGACAATATAACAATTCTGTACATATTTATACTAAACAACAGATCCTCAAAACATATTATATAAATTGTGGCAAAATTGAGAGGAGAAATTGTTAAGTTCTATATCATAATTGAAGACATCAATACCTCACTCTCAATAGTAAATACAGCATCGCAACAGAAAATCAACAAGGATTAGAGAGCTTGTAAATCCAATAAGCCAAATAGACTTAACAGGTATGTATATATAGAACAGTCTACCAACAACAGAATTCATTTTCTTCTCATGCACTCATGAAATATTCTCCAGGGTAGACAACATGGTAGACCACAAAACAAGAGTCAATAAATTTTAAAAAGATTAATATTGAAAAATATAGCTTCTCCAACCACAATAGAATAAAGCTGGATATTAATAAATGAAGGAAGCTGGAAAATTCACAAATCCGTGGAATTTTAACAACGCAATCTAAAACAACAAAAGAGTTTAATAAAAAATTGCAAGGAAAATTAAAAAATAGCAGAAATGAAAGAAATTGAAAATAGAGCATTAAAAAATGTGTGAGATGCAGTGAATGAGGTCCTCAGTGTAAATGTATATCACTAAAAACCTCTAATAAAAAGAATACAATTCTCAAGTCAATAGGCTAATTTTATATCTTCAGAAAAAAGAAAGAAGAGGGAATAAAACATGAACCTAGCAGAAGGAAGAAAATACTTGAGGCCAGGCTTGTCACACAGTTGTTAAGTTCACATGTTCTGCTTCTGTGGCCCGGGGTTTGCCTGTTTGGCTCCCGGGTGCTGACCACAAACCTCTCGTCAAGCTGTGCTGTGACACGTCTCCCACATATAAATTGAGGAAGATGGGCACAGATGTTAGCTCAGGGCCAGTCTTCCTCAGCAAAAAAAGGATGATTGGTGACAGATGTTAGCTCAGGGCTAATCTTCCTCAAAAAAAATAGTTTTCATGTAGATAACTCAGAAATAAGTATGGGTGGACAAGGTGAAGAAAACTCAGTACTAAAAAGAAAGATAAAGAATTCAGACAATGCAATAAATAATAGTCACTAAATGGCAGAGACAAACTACATCATGGAAGATTTTCATAAATCATGGACGTTAGTGTGAAAGCTATAATTATCATATATAATGGGCAAATAATGGAAAGAGAAAATGCTTTAAGAATATAGAATATATTAAAGACAGAACTCAAACAAAATAAAAGTAAAATGTTTATTACAGCTTTAGCATACAAAGAAAATTATATACACTCTCAAACTAGTCATATTTCTCATTTATTCTGGTCATCAAATCTGACTTTTTTTTGTTAGTAAACATGAATTTGAATGTTGATCAAATTAAACAGATATTCTAGGAAAAGTAAACTGTCCCAAATGGTGATCAAGTATTTTTCACAGAAATAAAATTGATTTAGTTTTGAGAAAACCTTACTCTTTTACCCTTGTTCATCATTTATACTGTCCTGTTAATTTAAGCTGTCTTAAAATCAGTGAATTTTATTTTGGCATCATTCCCTGGCTCTCTATTGCTCGTATTTTTTACATAGACTTGATCTGGAAGTAGAGCTCAGATGGATGTCTCTGGATTATTATTTTATTGTGGCACAAGTTTGATTTTGTAATCTGGCTCATTAGTTGATGTATGGCATTGTTCATTAACAGCTTTCTGCTCATTTTCAATGCATGTGTCATATTCTCTAACAAAGAAGTGGAATTCTACTGTCTTTTTTCCTGAATAAATAAATCTAAATAAATTTTTGCATGTTACTTTTGAACAGATGAGACTTGAAGGAAAATATTAATTCAGTCTTCAAATTAATTAGCTTGTTTGTATGTGAATAATATATTATGCAGACAAGAACTTATTTTTAATTTCAAATGCAGTACCCTCAACATTAGGCCTGGGCAGATAAAGATTCTGTGATGAGACTCTAATTCAGAGGTCTGAACCTCTGGACAAGAGTCTTGACCTCAAATACTACCTTATCTTCTATTATTTCGAATTTTATGGCTTTGATACTAATGTGATCCATTGCCCTCTTCTTAAAAAATCAACAGACAGGTGCCATCTCAGGGCCTTAATTTCTGAGTTCCATCTACCAACTATCCAGTCTTTGATTGCATTTGTACCTAAACTTGTAATCACTCCCAATCATTGTAATTCAATACAAAGAAATACAAGTCAAGAAAACTGAATGTAGCAAAATAGAAAGTGAAAAATACATTCAATCTTGATTATGTGCAGATTTCTGAGCTGGCTGTTTTCACTGTATACAAAGATTTTATATACATGTTTAGTGTTCACAAGAGCAGATTGGTAAGAGGGTTAAGATAGGCAAATGAGAGTTTGAAGGACATTCCATGTCATACACAAGCTTCTTTAGATCAGCTGAAAAATAAAACAACATTCTTCCATGTGCTTTCTTTGTATCATTGTGTATTTGTTGAACTGAAACAGTTCACAGGGGATAATAAAGAAAACTTTGAATGCTGGGCTGGATAAATAAGCAACCAAGAGTTCTCATATAATGGAGTCTTAACTTTCACAGTAATATAGGGGCTATACTTTTCTGAAAAAAGAAATATTTGTGAGAATATATTTGGTGTTTCAAGTTGTTGAAATAATTATGCATGTCTGTCTAGGGGATAGGATAGTTATGATTTACAAAATTTTCATCCACACTGAGAGCATCGTTGAGATGACGGTTCATTATGATCATAGTATCATATTTACCTTTCCTAATTGTCACCCTTCTGTTCTTCAGCTGAAGAAACTTACACGTAGGAGATGGCCAACCTCACTGATATGTCAGACTTTATCCTAATGGGATTTTTGGAGATTCATAAGCTTCAAATCTTTCATGCTACACTATTCTTAATTATCTACATGACAGCTCTGTTGGGAAATATCCTCATAATCTCCCTCACCTTTCTTGACCAATGTCTTTCTACTCCTATGTACTTTTTGCTGAAGCCTCTCTTTGAGATTGTTTTTTCATCTTGGTCACCATATCAAAATTTATTATTAATTCAATAACACATGCCAGGACGTTCACTTTCCTAGGCTGTGCTACACAATTTTTCTTTGTCCTTTACCTGGCATTTTCAGAGCTGGTCTTAACTGACAGTGATGTCTATGATGACTTTGTGGCTATTTGTCATCCTTTACACTACAAAGTCACCAAGAAGAGAAAGTTCTCTATGAATTTAGCAGTAGCTTTCTGGCTTACTGGGGGTATAATTGGTGGCATGCACATTTCCAGCACTTTCTCATTAGCCTTCTGCAACTTCCTCATAGAGCAAATTTTCTATGATGTTCATTCCTTAATGAAGATCTAATGTATTGGTGCACATTGAAAAATCTATCATAATTGCCCTAGTATTTTTATTGAGCTTGGGATGCTTTGTTTACATCATAGTGTCCTATTCTTGTATATATTTTTTTTTTTAATTTTTTTTTTTTCCTTTTACTCCTCAAAGCCCCCCGGTACATAGTTGTGTATTCTTCGTTGTGGGTTCTTCTAGTTGTGGCATGTGGGACGCCGCCTCAGCGTGGTCTGACGAGCAGTGCCATGTCCGCGCCCAGGATTCGAACCAACGAAACACTGGGCCGCCTGCAGCGGAGCGCGCGAACTTAACCACTCGGCCACGGGGCCAGCCCCAATTCTTGTATATATTTTGCAGTGCTAAGAAACTCATTGGGACAGGGTAGAGCAAAAGCCTTCTTCACATTCCTGCCTCATCTCTCTGTCATGACCTTATTTGTCTCAACTGGCAGTACACCCTATTTGATCCTAAAGTCAGATGTCCTATCACTTTTGGATCTTTTTTTAAATTTAATTCATTTTTAAAATTATTTTATTGAGGTCATATTGGCTTACAACACTGTGTAAATTTCAGGTATACACTACTATGTATGTTTCTGTATAGACTGTTTTGAATTCACCACCAACAGTCTGTTTTTTATCTGTTATGATACATGTAAGCCTTTTCATGCCCCTTTCACTCTCCCTCCTACCCTCTTCCCTCTGGTAACCACTAATCTGTTCTCCTCATACACATGTTTGTTCATCTTCCACATATGAGTGAAATCATGTGGTATTTGTTATCTGTCCCATACACAGTGGTGATTCCACCTCTGAATCCTATGTTCTACAGCTTGGGAAATAAAGGCATCAAAGATGATCTAAGAAAGGCAATTTTGGGCAAAATTTCCTTACATTGTACTCTTTTGTCTGAGCTGTCTCGTGTATAATACTTACTACCAATATTTGGTGGGATTTCAAATTGAGATGATGCAACATTTGGATTCATGTAATTGGGTCACAAGTGTGGAATTGTGACTGTGGATGACTCCACACTGGTGTGTATCTATTGTTTGAATCATTGATCATGAATTTTGTCATTTAGTCTCAACATGTTCACTGTACTTTGGAATACATTTTTGAGAAAGCTAATCATTTTTGCTTTTCTTTTTTTTAACTTTATTCAAAGCAGGTAGTTCAAGTTAAATATTTTCTTTCCCTGGAAAGATAATTTTGAAAAGAATGGCAATTAATCTGATAAACTGGGGCTAATTTATCTCATTCCTATCATTTGAAGGCCTCTTTCTGCAACAAACCAAATCTCTGGAATTATCCTGTTATTTTCCTTTCTGAATCTGGTAATTTCACTCTGACTTCGAATCTCTGAGCTGCTTTACAACACGCATTGCCTTTCTCATTAGGATAAACATCCTTGAACTGATATAGGATTTAGCAAAAGAGAGAGATGAGTGTCAGTCAATATATGTTCATAAAAATATTATTTTCAACTGATAATCTGGCAAAAAAGAAGTGTAAAGCCACAAAACTTCAAGTTAGGTTCTCAGAAGAGACATAGATGATTTCACTACTTAAATTTTCTACGGACAGAATCTGATGTCATGTGGTCACTGAAGAGACTTTTCAGCAGGCCTGGTAAACTCATGACATAGAGCAATGTAAAGGCTGTGAGTTATTTCAAGAACTAGGATGGATTCTTCTGATAGTACTGAGTGATATAGAGCAACACTGGTCAATAGACATTCTTCAGTGGTGAAAATGTGGCTAGTGTGATCGAGGAAATAAAATTTTAATTCAATTATTTTTAATTGATTTAAATCTAAATAGTCACATGTGACAGGTGACTGCCATAGGGGAAATTCACAGATTTGGAGTGAAAATGATAACATTCTGACATCAAATAATTAAATACATGTCATATATTTTTTATTCTATTTTGTGAAAAACATTCTTGTTTCAGCCTTTAGTCCACAAGAAACAGTATGTATATAAGATGATGAGGCTCACACTTGCCTTAGAGATAAAAATCCATCCTATCAGGGACCTGCCATCTCACTGACATTTTTAGAAACAGAAGTGAAGAGATTTATTCAAGGTGCTAGTTTCCATTAAGAAAGAAGCAAAAGGATTCTTGAATGTTTTAGAAATTTATTATCTGTTGTTTAATGCTACTCTGAATCATTATCAATCAAAAAACAAGCACATAATTGAAGCAAAATATTGACCAATTTCAAGGAAAACCCAAGGAGAAAAGGATTTTCTAACCATGATTTTACCTATTCATCAGAGCCTATTGAAATGCTAGTGACCTTACAATAAAGCGTCACATAAAATGATTAAACATTTAAAATATTTTAGAAATTGCTCCTGATATAGCTAGTTTCTCTCAAAAGAGGGTTCTGGCAATAATCTAAAATTTGTTTCTGTTGTGCACAAATGAGTTTGTACTATGATAAAAAATGATGAACAGGGCAGTTTCCTGCATTCTGGTGAGTTTCTTGATTATGGCAAAGTCTTCAACCTCTCCCTGTTGTGCTTTAGCCAGTGTAAACAGAATAGTGTCTTGTGCATTCAAGGGGCCTCACTTGCCCTGTAGGAAACAAGGTATGATGCAAATCCCAGCAAGGATATGGTAAAGGTCAAGAGAATGCAACTTTGTTCTCATAATAATGAAGTGATCAAATAAACCCTTTCTTTACAAAAAATACGTAAATCTTATAGGAGAAAAATAAGTCTTTTTTTTATTTTTAGTTTTTTCGGATGTACATCATATTTCAAATTCAGGATACATTACATCATGTTCACCACACAAACACTAATTATAGTGCATCCCCTCACATGTGACCCTAATCACCCCTTTTGCCCTCACCCCTCACCCCTTCCCCAATGGTAACCACCAGTCCAATCTCCAATGCTATGTGGGGGTTTTTTTGTCATTTTTATCTTCTACTTATGAGCGAGATCCTATGGTATTTGACTTTCTCCCTCTGACTTATTTCACTCAGCATAATACCCTCAAGGTCCATCCACGTTGTCACAAATGGCTGGATTTCACCATTTCTTATGGCTGAGTAGTAGTCCATCGCATATAAATACCACATCTTCTTTATCCATTCATCCCTTTATGGGAACCTAGGTTGCTTCCAAGTCTTGGCTATTGTGTATAATGCCACAATGAACATAGGGGTGCAAGTATCTTTACGCCTTTGTGTTTTCAAGTTCCTTGGAATAAATACCCAGCAGTGGAATAGCTGGATCATATGGTAGATCTATCCTTAATTTTCTGAGGATACTCCAAACTGCTTTCCATAGTGGCTGCACCAGAAAAATAAATAACAACTAAGTGACACAAAAGAAAATATGACAGGAGAGGGAAGACATGCATTCTTATTTTGGTTGACTAAATATAATAGTGATTTCAATTCTTCCCAAATAAATCAATTCAATAACAATCAATATTAAACAATATTTTTGGGAGGGAAACAGAAAAAATTATTCTGAATCTCCTATGGCAGTTGGGAGGCGTAACACCATGAAATGGCCAGGACATTTTAGGGAAAGAACAAAGTATAATAATGCCAACTTGGCTTACAAGATGCCATATTATATTGTTAAAGTAATATATTAGATGAAATCACATACAACTGATAATATTTTACTATTTTGTCCAACGAAAAAAGACCATTTCATGTGTTTAAATATAATACATGTTTAAGCAGTGTGTATATCCTGGAAGAAAGCCTAAAACAGAGTCATGGTAGAAATCTGGACTTGAAGATGCTGCTGGTAAGAGTCTAAAAAGAAGTGTGAAACATGATATTGGAATCTGTAGTTAGAGGAATCCTTGATATACAGTCACAGAACTCTTAGTAAAATTATGTCTTGCAGTTATATAGAAAACGGAACTCAGAAACAGTGAACTTGGAAATTTGGCTGAGGAGATTTCCAAGCAAAATGCTGAAGTTGTAACTCAGTTTCTCCTTTCTGTTTGTAGCAAAATGTGAGAGGAAAATGATAAATCAAGGGATAATATGTTAAAGCAAAAATAACCAGAACTTAATATGGGAAACTATAAGCCTATGCACAGAGCAAAAGATGCTAAAATTCAGAAACGTCTGCTGAAAAGATGACATTGGGAAACAGTTGAGTGTGTAGTTGTACTACCTTTTGCAGACACGTTGTCAAGATCAAAACCTCAGTGTATTCAGTCACAAGAGAGTTAGGATATTCGTTACAGATCTTTTCAATCAAACTAGAGGCCCTCAAGGAAGTTTAGGAGCTGGATCCCAGACATCTCAACAGAAGCCAAAAATAGAGAAGAGGTCATCTCAAAAATTCTGTGAATTTGACTCTTGTCTAATGGAGTTATTTTCCCATACAATTTATGTAAGATCCCCCAGCATTCTGTGATTTTCAGATGAAGAGAACACTGTCAGCTGGGACTGAAATACACAGAGTACAAAATGAAGGAAAGCTGTTGGACATAAAAAGTTTTACTATCATGAAGTTGACTGATAAAGCTACATACCTACTAAAGGGTGCTAACTTTCAAAAAAATAAGAATGTAGCTTAGAATCTGGAACTAAGGGATTAGAGAGCATAAGGAAGAGCACAGATAGTGAAACCAAAAGCCCAGAAGACAGACCTGAGAGCCCAGAGCAGAGAGCTAAACATGGAGGATTGTCCCCAGTCCTTAAAACCTAATTAAGCAATTTTCAATTTTTTAAAAGAAAGTTACATATGCAATAAACATAAGGAAAGTTTTTTCTAATTTATCATTAATCAATTAATTGCAGAAAAACAGTGAGGTAGGTTATTTTCACTCAGATTAAGAAATTTTAAAGATTAATAATAATCACTTAATAAGTGTTATAACAAATGTTTCCTTTTCACTCTGTGTGCCTTTTGTTTCATATTTTCATGTTTTATCACGCTGGCTAGAACTTCCACTATTGTGCTGAATAGGGTAGTAAGAGCAGAATCTTGATTTTCATGGAGTGTGATGATTAATTATGTGAGTTAACTTGGATTGGTCACAGTGCCCACATATTGGGTCATACATCATTCTCAATGTTTCTATTTTTTCTTCTAAATGTTTTATAGTCACACTTTATATTTCAGTCAATGATCTATTTTGAATTATTTTTACATGTAGTGTGAATTTTAGGTTGATATTTTTTATTTGTCTGTTCATGTCTAATTACTTCATCACCTTTTGTTATAAGAGCTTTACCTTCCTCCACTGATAGATTGACCCCTTTGTTAAAAATGAGCCTATTTCTGTTTCTTTATTCTGCCCCATCGATTTATGTTTCTATCTGTGGTGGATAAAATGATAGTTCTGCAAGTATATCCATATCAAATTCTCTAAAACCTTAAATATGTTAGTTACACGGAAAGGGTAATTAAGGTTACAGATAGGTTTATGGTTGCTAACCAGTAGATTTTAAAATAAAGAGATTATTCTGAATTATCTGGCTGGGCCAAAAGTAATCACAAGAGTTCTTGGATGGGAAAGATGGGGGCAGAAGTGTCAGAACCAGAGAGATGGTAACGTGCAAAAAAATTGACCATACATTTCAGGCTTTGAGTTGAAAGGGGAACATGAAGCAAGAAATGTGAGCACTCCTTAAATCTTTGAAAAAGATGAGAAAATGGATTCTCCTCTAGAGTTTCCACAAAGGAATACAGCAGCCTGATGCCTGGACTTTAGCCTAGTGAAGTGAATCTGGCATTATTGACTACCAGAACTTTAAGTTACTAAATATGTTATCTTAAATCACTATTTTTTGGTAGAAAAATAAAATAAAAATAGATATGGAAAAACAAGATACAAGCAGACTTTATTTTTTAAGATTTTATTTTTTCCTTTTTCTCCCCAAAGTCCCCTGGTACATAGTTGTGTGTTTTTACTTGTGAGGCCTTCTAGTTGCACTATGTGGGATGTCGCCTCAGCGTGGCTCGAGGAGCAGTGCCATGTCTGCACCAAGGATCTGAGCTGGCGAAACCCTGGGCCGGAGAAGTGGAACGCGCAAATTTAACCACTCGACCACGGGGCTGGCCCCCAAAAACAGACTTTTTATTCAAATGTTTGAAAAAGGTTAAACGTTAATGAGATGTTAAAACAGAGTGAAAACACAAATTGCCAACACCAGGCTTCCTAAAACTAAATGCAGCATTACTATATATCTCACAAATATTTAAAAGATAACATGATACAGCATGAACTTTATGTTAAACAATGGCATCATTGACGAGATTGGCATATCTTTTGCGAAAACATGCATAACTTTTATGATAAAAAATTTTGATCAACGTCTTTAAAAAAAGCTACACAGAAATTTATAGATCCACATGATCTCGTGAGTGAACTTTTATGAAAGAATATTTATGAAGATATAAGATTTTTATTACACAAAGCATTTCAGAAAATAGAGAAAAAGAAGCCCCCTAACTCAATTTATGAACTCAAAAGAATAATTATTATAATTGCAATTATTATATGATTATAAAATAAAATTATATAAATAGTATGCACTTATAATAATATTACACATATTTATAGTATTTTTTAAATTAATAAAATGTAATCATAACTGAAAAAGACATCAGAAAACTAACAACCAAAGAACAATACCTGTCATGAATATAAACAAATAAAATTAAAATTATTTAAACTATAAGCAAAAGTGATAATGCTCTACATAGAAAAATATACATTACTGATGCTTATTCAAGGAACAAAAATTTGCTTATATCTTTTAAAATTAATTAAATAATTTATTATTTACCTTAATGTATGAGGAAAATTATATGATCAACTCAATAGATGAAAAAACTACTTATCAAAATTTAAAATCTATTCGTAATAAAAACCATGATAAATAGAAAAAGCAACTTCCCTAATGTCACAATCTTGCTAATAGTGGATCTTTTGAAGAAATAGAAGCATAGTATTTGCTAGCATGGAAGTCTTTATCTGTGGAATACTTTTGGCAGGATGTACCTTACTGCCTAGGATTTCTTATAGTATATAATTGTTGAAACACTTGAATCTATGTATTTATGTGCCGTGACTCCCTGGAAAATGTCATGTAAGTTAATCAACAATATGTCTATACAAGACACATACTTTTTTAACTAAAACATTAGATTCAATATAAGAGCTGTGATTGCACACTGCACATATCATATATAGACATCATATGCTAAATTGGGTTGAAAGGATGTCCTGATATGGATAGTACCTATCTGCAAAACTACATTGGAGAGCTTAGATTTCATTAGCTATATTTAATTGTTTTTATATTTGAAATTATACATAAACTTGATACTAAGTGAGATGTCTAAGTTTTGTAAGTGTAATTTGAAAATTCAGTAATTTGTCTTATCTTAGAGGGAACTATATATAATAGAACACAATAAAGGAGAATTTGTGGGACAAAAGAAGAAAGAAAATTTAAGGTAGATTTAAACTTGAAATATAGAGAGACATCAGCAAGATGAAAGACTAAGAAGCTCCTTTCCCCACAAAGACAGCACAATGACACCAAATAGGGACCAGAATAACTTTGAGAACTCGAGACACCAGTTGAAAAGCTACAGCACAAAGGCCACGGTAAAACCCTGAAGGGATTCAAGGAAAAGGGGCAGGAAAATTTAGAGCATTCACATGCTCACTTATGATACAACCCTATCCTTTTAGAGCATTTCAACTAAGAGGAGCCTTCCATACCAGGGCTCTTCCCGTGGGATTGAAACAAAGAGGAGACTGTATGTTCAATGTTCTCCATGTCTGGTGACAGCCCAGTGGACTAGTCTATGGCTAACCCTGCTCAGAGTGCTGATGGGCCCTGTGGCAGTGTTTATTTAGCAGCCAATGAAAACAGAGAGAGATACCATGGCGCTTTATGGGTGCAGTTCTGCAAGCAGACACCAGGGGCAACAAAAGATCAGAGAAAGTTTCTGAGGTCTTACAAGCTCTTGCTGGGATGAACGGTGAAGGTCTTCAAATTTGTAAAGCCAATGTATGAAAAAGGAAGTGGTGATTGTTTTTTCAAATGCCCAAATCTCATAACAGGACCACAGAGCATAAAAGGAACAGGAAAACAAGGCATGCATAAAGGAGCAAAATAAAACTACAGACATCAAACTTATGTAAAAGCAGATCTATTATCTGCCTGCCAAAGAATTTAAAATAACTATCATAAGAATGCTCAACGAAATAAAAGAGAATACAGATAGACAATGAAACAAATCAGGAAGACATTGCACGAGGTAAATGAGAATACCAACAGATAGAAAATGTAAAAAGGAACCAAACAAATTCTGAGGCTGAAAAATACAGTAACTGAGCTGAAAAATTCCCATGCAAATCAGTCATTTGAAATCATCATCAGGAGCAAAAAGAAAAAAGAAGAAGAAGAAAATTGGGAGGCTAAGGGACTTATGGGATATTATCAAATAGACCAATATTTGCATTATGGGAGTCCCAGAAGGAAAAGAGAGAAGGAAAGGGTCAGAGAGCATATCTGAAAAAAAATAATGGCCAAAAATTTCTGAAATCAGGAAGGAAAAGGAAATAAAAATTATAGAAATTTTAATGAAGTCCAATTTACCAATTATTTCTTTCAGGCATCATACCTTTGTTGTTGGATCTAAAATGTCACTGCAATACTCTAGGTCATCTAGGATTTCTCTTATATTATCTTCTAGGATTTTTATAGTTTTCCATGTTACATTTAGGTCTATGATTCATTTTAAGTTAACTTTGTGAAGAGTATAATGTCTGTGTCTGGATTTACTTATTTATTTTGTTTTTGAAAGTAGATATCCAGTTGTTACACTACCGTTTGCTGAAAAGTTAATCTTGGCTCCATTCTATTGCCTCTGTTCCTTTGTCAAAGGTCAATTAACTATATTTATGTGAGCCTATTTCTGGGCTCTCTAGTCTCTTCCATTGATCTATTTATCTATTCTTTCACCAAAACCACACTGTCTTGATCAATGCAGCTTTATAGTAAGTCTTGAAGTCAAGTAGTGTTAGTCCCCTAACTTTATTTCTTTGATCGTTTTTTAATCACACAATTTTATTTTGTAGTTGTTTAGTTGTAGGATTTCTTTATATATTTTAGGTATTTTTTCCTTATCAGATATGTTTTTCAAATATTTTCTACCATTCTGTAGTTTGCCTTTTCACTTTTTTTCGTTAAAGAACTTCAGTCTGACGTAGTCTCACTTGTTTATTTTTGCTTTTGTTCCCTGTTCTTTTGGCATCATATCCAAGAAATCTTTGATAAATCCAAAGTCATGAAGCTTTCTTCCTGTTTCCTTCTAGGAATTGTATAGCTTTGGGGCTTAAGTTTAGATCTTTAGGCCATTTTGAGCTAACTTTTATGTGTATTGTAAGAAAAGATTCCACCTAATTCCAGGTCACTGAAGAAGAACATGTCCATGTGCAGGAGAGTAGCACACCCCAAACTCCCTGACGACAAGAACAAACTGTACTGGGCTTGCAGCCCAGATCTTGTCCTATTGATCTTTTCATCTGGCTGTTGATTTATATTCTTTGAAATATCCTTTATAATTAATCAGTAATAGTAAGTAAAGCATTTTTCCTGAGTTCCATGATCCGTTCCAGCAAATCATGAAACCTGAGGAGGGTGTTGCAATTACCCCTAATTTGTAGCAAACTTGGACAGAAGTGAGAAACCTGAGGAGATGCACTAGCTGTGATTGGCATCTGAAAGGAGGTGGGCAGTCTTGTGTGACTGGGCCCTTAACCTTTGTGATTTGAAGCTAACTCCAGGCAGATAGTATCAGAATTGAACTGTTAATCTGCTCATTACCCACAACTTCAATTGCCACGTGTGTGTTTATGAATTTTCATTCCTTCTACTCTGACCTAACTCCAACTGTATACATTCACCTGCATAAATAAAATACAAACTTTGTTGAACCCTAGGCTTCAAAAACTCAACATCTACAGAATAGATCTAGATTTCTTTCCCCAGTGGTTTTGTTTCCTGTATTTGTTATTCATTTGTTCATTTATCAATTCAAAATATAGTTTCTGAGTTGACACGGAATGTCAGAAAATGGTCTTAATATTTGAGATACAACATGAGGAATATAAACATGGTCTGTGTTCTCATGAAATGTTTTCATTAGCTGCATAAAAGTATAATACAAATTATAAGAAATATTATATTATAAACATTAGAAAAACAAGAAAAATGCAATAGTTTTATATAGAAGGTGATCTACCATAGCTGAGAAGCTGGTAATGTAGACAGAAGGAAAAAGTATAGGAATATACCTTTATAAGAATACACAGGTTTTGAATTGAAGAAGGTGGCAGGATATAGTAAGACTATTCCAAGAAGAAAGAGTTTTATTTGTGTCAACAATCATTTGAAAAATAGCCTGGTCTACATGAAGAAATAAACTAAGTCTGATAAAGTTGCAATATGGACAGTAAGGGAAAGGAGAGAGGAAATATGGCAGGAAAGAGGAAAAAAGAGAGTCAGGAAAAAAATTACGAGGGTTACCAACATTTGGTAATTCATCCTAAAGGCAAAAGAGGAAAAAAACAGATTATGTGAGAAGAGTAAGTATTAAATGCCCAAAACAAAGAAAAATATGTATTCTGATTTTTTATATAAATAAGAATATGCCTGTCTAAATGATGATGTCTGTTGATTGGAATATTCATATATAAAATTTCTGTTTTTATAAGTAATATGGCTCCAATTTGTAAGCTAGACAATTTGTTTACTGAAATGTTCTCTTGAGAACATTATCCCAACACATTTGTTTTGTGTGTTTTTTTCATTCTTGAATTATTTATATATCTCTGGTGGCATGGATTATATGTATAACTTAGTGTATCAAAACATGTATCAAACATTCAATAAATGTTAGTAATTTATTTCTGAAAATAATGCTTTATATTAGATAAATTCATACTCATATGTTTCTGAAATTTTAATATATTTGATTTATTAATTATGTGAAGTAGTTATAATAAATCAGTTTGATAATCAATAATCAGTTTGATATCAACAACAAAACAATCTATATCATGTTTTTTATAGTTAAAAAAACTGCACAACTTTTAGAAAATTACCTAGTATATAGTGAGTATTCAATAAATGTAGATAGTGATGATACTGTTGAGGAGGATGATTGCAATACGATGGTGATGATGATGAAAGCACATCTCATTACCTGATGACTATATATGACATTATAGTGCGATTAAAGGATTGATTTTGACTAAAGGATTGATCTCTAGTGATGCTGCTGTGTTTTCTTTTAGGCTCAATATATTCATTATACAAATTGATCTTAGGGGCCAGCCCTGTGGCTGAGTGGTTAAGTTTGCGCACCCCGGTTTGGCGGCCCAGGGTTTCACTGTGTTGGATCCTGGGCACAGACATGGCGCTGCTGGACAGGCTTTGCTGAGGTGGCATCCCACGTGCCACAACTGGAAGGAGCCAGAACTAAAATATACAACTATGTACTGGGGGGCTTCAGGGAAAATAAAAAATAAATAAAATCTTTAAAAAAAAGAAATTGAGCTTATAAGTTCTCAATTCTAATTTGAGATATTTTAACTTTTCTTTTAATTAAAATTGTTTTTGTAAACTATTCTCTGGAGACTGTTCTGCTGGACGTGCTGCCGCTAGGGAAGCAGCAATAATTAGCTCAGGCTTCCCTCCTGTTTCCCCGTTCCAGTAATGTGCAGATGTGATCACTGGAACTTCACAGCTTTGAGTCATCCATTTCCCCACAAAAGTCTTATAAAGTGTCCAATAGTCATGTTTGTATTCTCAGCTCCATCGTTTCTTAGCATTCAGACTGTCGGAAGGAGGAACTAATCTATAGAAGTGATTCCAACCATGGACAATACCTAAATCATGTAGTTACAAAGAAAGAATATTCTGCAACCATGCACTTGAGCACTCATAAAAGGTCTGAGGTACACTTCAACAGGTGAGTAAAAACTTTATATTCTTCTTCTCTTTTAATTGACGTTCTGATGTTCTTTGCTCTCATTTCTTTTTTTTTTTCTATTTTCCCCATCACTCTGATTTTCTCCTGTTCTTTCTCCTCTGCTTTTCACTAAATGATAACTTTATGCAGAAACAGGAACTGACTGAAGGTATGTCTTCACTTGAGTGTTTAGTTTTTGCCTTACATTGCCAGTGCCCTCAAGACACCACCAATTGCTCATATTGAAACCAACTATTTATTGGACCACAGGAAAAGCTCTTTCAAGTAATACACTTTACCTCACAATTATTTTCCCTTTCTCACCAAATCCATTAATATTTCTTTTTCTGTCTATAATTACAGGAAAGTAAACTGATCACAGTCTTCATACCATGTCACTGTATTGAGAAATTTAGTTCCTATTAACTAAAATATTGAATTTTTGTTATTGCATTCAAAGTGGTCATTATAAGAAATCACCGTGAAAACTCCAACTCTGATCCAAATTATTTCTCTTACTCGTACCGTAAAGCAAATAATATGCATAACTCTGAAATTTATCTGTGCCCTTACTTGCTTCCTCATTATGTGGCAAACACTTAATAATAAAGAGAGTGAAAGAATAAACTAATAAATATTTTGGGTGAGGAAAAAAAGCAAAACATAAAAAATACAAAGTCTTGACTTATTTCCAGTATTGGCCCTCTGTGATGTAAATTTTAGCTAGCCTCTGCCACACCCAGCCATCGCATCTACTAAAAAGTAGCAATACACATTCTCACTTATCTAAAATTAGCCCTTCCAACACCTATGTATATTAAATTTTTATGTGTCATAATTTGAGATTGGAAATAACTTTCTGATCCAAACCCTTATTTTTGCCTTTAATTGATAGACTTTATAATACAATATACATACTCCAAAATCTACATAGCCAGTAAATTAAAAAAAAAAAAAAACGCAAAACTTTTCCAGCAAGGTTCCTGTTTTCTCTGTACTTTGGCCTTGGATTTCTTGTATGAACTGTACAAAATTAGGCTTTTTCTGCTTCTCTTAAAAGGAGTCAAAATTCAGAAGTTCAATTTTGTATCCCTTTAGCTGAGTATTTTCATTATTTGTCTGAATTTCAAGATAAATATCATCAACAGTGATAAAGTCATATGTTTTGTCCTTTCCCTCCTCTTGAAAGCCCTGTGAGCATCTCATTCACTATGAGATGTGATTCTGTATGGAGATTACATGAGGCTGACTTCCTTTAGTGGTCAGCTGAACAATATAGATGTTGGAACCTGTAAGTCAAGGGTGATGAGCCTATTATGTGATCATATCCAGTTGTTTTTTAACACTTTTTTAAAATGAAAATGATAAAAAGGCTTTAAAAAGGCATTTTGTACATACATATTAATATAGAATTAAACTTTATTGCAACTCTGCCTGCCAGAATTCTGAGTGAATACCAGTACATCTGAATGGATTAAGGTAACTGTGATGTGTCTATCCCAAAGAGCACTATGAATGCATTCACATGACTTGTGAACAGCTGAATTCACTGTTAGCCTCCCTACACTGAGGGGAGCCCCACAGGTCTTTCAAAAGAATAGTTTGTACAATCTTTCTGTAGAACTGATTCAACTATTATGAGTGAACCTCACACTTGAGCTCTTACATCTTGCACAGTTCGTCTCAATATACCCTGGGAAAATAATATTTTCCTTTCATTATCATCCCTCTATTCAAAACAAAGATAGTTAATTGCTATATGTGGAGCACTTCCAAATTTAGATGCAGGGGCCAATGATAAACCTCTCTTTTTTATTATGCCACTGGAAGTGGGAACAGTATGGATCACAGAAACAAGACCAGAGTCACGGAGTTCATCCTTCTAGGATTTCAGAATGAGAAAGAAGTAGAAATTTTTCTTTTTTCTGCATTCCTGCTCATGTGCATGACATCTCTGATTGGCAACACCGTGATCATCCTTTTGGTGTGCGGTGACTACCGTCTGCATTCACCCATGTATTACTTTGTAGCCACGCTCTCTTTCCTTGAGATTTCCATCACCTCCACTGTAGTGCCTAAGATGCTGACCAACATGTTTTCCCTCAGAAAAGCAATATCTTTTGTGGGATGTCTTACTCAGTCTTTCTTCTACTTTCTCCTGGGATCCACAGAATTCTTCATCCTGGCTGTCATGTCATTTGATTGATATGTTGCCATCTGCAACCCACTGAAATATGCCATCATCATGAACAAACAGACATGCATATTGTTGCTTCTGGGATCTTATGTGGGTGAATTTTTGTCAATTTTAGCATCATCAATTTTAACTGCACCTTTGCCCTTTTGTGGGCCAAATGTCATCAATCACTTCTTCTGTGACAGTGCTCCTGTGCTAAAGCTAGTCTGTGCAGATATCTCTCTGGCTGAGCTGGCTGATTTTATCTCATTGGCTGTGTTGCTCTTGGGCTCGTTGCTTCTGACTGGAGTGTCTTACATATTCATTATCATTACTATCATTAGTATTCCCTCTGTCCAGGGACGGCAGAAAGCTTTCTCCACCTGTGTTTCACACATCACTGTAGTTACACTTTACTATGGAAGCTCCATCTTCATCTATGTCCGTCAAAAAAAGGTCAGCGTGATGGATGTTAACAAATTTGCCACAGTGCTGAACACAATTGTAACACCCATGATGAATCCTTTCATCTACAGCCTCCGAAATGAGAAAGTCAAGGAATCCCTAAGAGATGCCATCAATAAATATGTAGGAATGCTAACAAATTTAAGATCTTTACAATCTCAAAAATGACCTTTTTAAACAAAGATGTGTTCATGTCTGGCAATAAAATGATTTTATCATGTAACTATGTAAAATTAATATTCTTGCATATGGAAAAAATTTAAGAAAACATATATTACTTCCTAATCCCTGATCAAGTTCACTTAACAGTGATTCCTATAGATCAAAAAATGTACACATCCATTCATAATACATACACATATATTGACAGGTATACACTTATAAATACTCATGTGATTATTATTGTTTCCATTCTCATGTGCCTCCAGTATCTTAAACATAAAAGTATTGCACAGTCTAGTGATTTGAACTCAGACAAAGCCAGAATTGGGTGTCTCTGCTTTAGGTTAGTTCTTAGCTTTATTACAAAATTTTCCTAGTTTGCTTTCTTTTTATAAAATTTATCTTTTTCATTTGATGCATTTGAATTCCCTTTAGAAGGAAATAATACTAAACATGCTCTGACTTCAATTTGGAATTTTTGCGTATAAATTCTCTCACTTTTTATTTAAATTTGGATTTTAATTATAGATTAATCTCTTCACCACTTCATGTCTGTTACAGTCGATAGCAGTTATGTTCCTACTCCAAAGCCAGAGTGTGAGGGTACATCTAACTGTGGCAAAGGAATATGTCAGAACTTATAAGTCTCTACTTATTATGTGGAGAAGGAATAGGGAAGTAGCAGAAATATATCACATTGGTATGTCCACAATACTTTTTCAGAATGGTAGGAAATTACTTCAGCTACTGAAATTCCACCATAAAATTTTTTTATAAGAAGAGGTGTTTTGAAAGTCTGTCACTAATAAGGACCTTGCAATTTCAATACAACTAAGGTCAGATTGTACTGCTTTTCACTAATTGAAAACACATTTAAAATAATCTAAATGGATGTGTGAGGAAATCACTCCAAAGTACATGCTTAGATGAACATGAAGTATTATCTATCATCATTCCTAAGAAATATATATATTTACAGAGATTGAAGTGTCTGTCACAAGGAAGAGGTAATTTCAAACATATTCTGTTGTCATAAAAAGCTAACTTAAATATACAAATCAAATATACTCTTCTCATATACATCATTTTATGACCATTATATACTCTGTAAATGTTCCAGTCATGCATTTAGTCTCTGTTTACAGAAACCAGATTAAAGAGCTATAATGATCTGCATTTAATTTGTCAATTATTTATAGCTTTTTTCCAGTTGATATTTTCTGATCCCTAGCTATTAACTTATCACCTCCAACTCTCAGACATTAAAATCTTGACTCTTCTTCTTTTAGTAAAAAATAATGATTAATAATTGTGCTTATCCCATTTTGTTATCATTCCCTCATGCTAGCAAGGCTTCTAGGGCATGACTGGAGCCCATCCACAGGGTTCAAACCATTATTCGCAAGGAGAAGGAAAGTTAGAATTTTTATCCATAAAAAACTATGGAAGTTATTATTTTACTTTACTGTCATCAATAAAACCTGAAAATATCGTTAGTGATTGCGTGGAAGTGAGCATAACAGCTCTGAAGAAAAACTCTGTAGCAGTGGGCCAGCTTGCTGATCAGAAAGGATGACCAGCTAAGAGAGGTTCCCAGCAACAGATCCCACCTTTTTCATCATCAGCCTCAGACAAGGCAGACCTTTCTTCATGTTCCCCAGATATTGCCACTGCTTGCAACTCTCACATTAAATATATTCGAGGTTTTTTGAACATATGTCACCCTCCTTGTTGCAATTGATTAGTGAGTTTTATTTCCTAGAATACAGAGTTTTCAAAAGAGGACATTAATGGTGACTATTTTATTCATTTGTGTATTTCCATTGCTGGCTAAGTATGTTCAGTTGGTTCAGGGTGATATATCTCTGTCTATATCGATTTATCTATGTACATATATGAAGAAGTGTTATATAAAATTTAAAATATTGTTCCTAATTAGTAAATGCAACTAAAACACAATGCTTTTAAAATTGGTTGTATTCATTTGAATTTTTAAAATGTTTTTTGTAAATATACACTTTTGCATCACTCACAGCTATATGTAACAACGCTTTAGGAGGAATGTGAAAAATGAATAAAAAGGTTTAGACATTTCAAATTATATATGTTTCTATTTCCCTAAAACACTAATAAAACTCAAATAAATCATGCCAAGGTAAAGTCATCACATAACTGCTTCAGGTTTTAAGGTGAGTTCAACTATTTCTCAGCAGGATAACAGAATTTTTTGTGTCTGAAAGAGGCATTAGAAATATTTTATTTAAACTCTCTATATAAAGATGATGGACATGAAGCAAAAAGTTATGTGTGATATTCAAGATCACAAAAGAAGTAAAAGTAGGAGTTTGAATTCACATTTTCAGTTATGATTTCATTAGTTTAATATTTACTTTTAGTCCTGTTATGTGCAAGGATGATTCACAGATGCTAAGGAAATACAGTAAAGAAGGAATCTAGGCCAATGTCAAAAGGACATGGGGAATAGGGATGAATAAACAAGCAATAATAGAGTTTCACAAATGATCTTTCATCCTTTATTTTTTTGGCCAATAATACCACCACATTTCACTTATATTATATATGTATATATTAATATATACACTCATTTAGAGTTATTCCTATGAACATTCACACATATTTTAATGCAAATATGTATTCCTACATGCTATTTTATTATGTTAAAATATATATAGCATAAAATGTATAATTTTTTTCATTTTTGAGTGTGCAGTTCATTGGCACATTCACATTGCTTTGAAACCATCACGAGAGCTTATTCATCATCCCAAACTGAAACTCTATGCACATGAAAACAATAACCCAGAGCTCATGTTGCTTCTCAGCACCTCGCACAGTGGCTGCTACATGTCATGCGATCAACAGACTTTTGAATATTGAAAAAAATGCCATCGTTGATATAACTCACAGAAAATTTGGGAAAGTTTCTAGAGAAAGAAATATTTATAGAGAAATGTTACAAGCTTATCTGCTTATAGCTACATTCTTTACCATTCATCACAGTGAAATTACTAGTAATGTTTACACTTCAGAATGTCAGAAGTTGCCACTACCCTAATTTCCTTCAGCAATGGGATCTTGGTTGCCACTTGGCTGGTAAGAAATCCAATTTCAAATACTATTTTGAGAAAATGACTCCAAAGAACAGCTTAGGAAAGTGAACTGAAATCCAACAGAGAACTCTTGGAACCACTAGAAAACACATACCCCAGGGCTATCCCATCAATGAGGCAAGGTACTTGGTACACCAACTCCTTTCTGTCACTGGTGAAGAGCTGGGCACAGAATATATTATATTTTAGTACATCTAGTCTGCTGCACAGCTGGGTTCATGAGGTCAGTAACATTACTCAGGCAATAAATACAGCCATTTGAGTGAAAGTGAGCTTGTATACATATAGTGCTAAGAACTAATTTATATGAGTGAAATGGTATCTGCTGTTTCCTATTGTCATGGCATATGTGGAAAAAGTAGTATACAAATTTCCAAAAAAGAAACCATGCATTTCTCATTTGTATTCTTCCAACCATCCAAATAAATAATAATTATCATTTGGAATTAATTTTTCAGAGAATTGGAAGAGACAAAATGCTTCTTTAAATCACTATATTAGGCTAATACACCCTTGTTATTAAAACCAAATAAGGATAGCTCAGTTACACAATGTTAGAGTATACTTGCACTCACCAATATAGAGACAAATATTATAATGAAAATTTTCAGAATTAAAAATTGAAGCATGTAAAAAGATCATGCATATAATCTAGATGACTATATAGAAGAAATGTAATTTGATTTAATGTTTAATTAATATAGGATGTAATTCACCACTTTATTATGAAAGGAGAAAATAAAACATATTTCAGCAGAGGAAAAAACAATCAGTATATTTCAATCAACATTTACTACAAAATGTTTTAAAAATAATAAAAAGGGACATGGCCTAGGTTGTCACATCTGATGAGTAAGTGAGGAATACAAATATGATCCCACTACTGCCATTCATATATCCCATTTTGTCCCCGGGTCCAGCAGGCTTGGTTGGAGTTACCTATGGCAAAGATAGCAATACAAAAGGAAGCAAGCTCACTACCACAAGTGGTTTTCAACACTGTGTATCATGTCCACTAAATTCCAATTGGCAAGGCAAGTCATATGGTTTAGACCAAGGAAGGCAATTCTGTCCCACCAACATAGAGAGGGTGCTATCACAATATAAGAAAAAAGACAAATAGGATGAACAAAATTGCAAGCTACCACTGGTGGGTAAATCAATATTTACCCCCTGTGAACTGGAAGGAATTGCTTTCCTGAACTTAGGGAAGATGACAAATGAAAAAGATAATTATGGAGACAGCAGAACTGTAGGGAGACAAGATGGATGGCAACCAAGATTGCTTCTTACAATTCTTATTTACATTTTCTGCATTTAGATACTCAGCACTAACCTTTGTTTCAGAGTGTCTCATCCAATAATGGTAATTTTTGGATTAAAACCGTTCAGTGTTCTTCCAGTAGTTTGTTTTTCACAAAAAAGATAACTTCTCTTCACTGTTATGCCATTATGTTGTAGGAATTCAACACGCTTTGGCAATTGGCTTATTCTCTTTTTATCTCAAATGCCTTGTTCTTAATTATGCTAGTTACGTCATATGGAGTATATTTCCCATTTTGAAAAACAGTGAGACATGAAAAAAAAAGAGTAAAACACAAGTTACCAAAATCAGACTTTTAAAAAGTATGTTACCATAGATCCTACAAATATTGGAAAAGGTAATGTGAAACAGCTTGAAGATATTTATGCCAATAAAACTGACAAATTAGATGAAATTTATAATTATTTTTGCAAAATGTAGTTAATAACAACTGGTTCAATAACAATGCTTTAATTTGTCTTATATCTTTAAAAAATTATCCAAGAGGAAACTTTACATCTTTGTGGCTCACCACATGGACACTTCTGAATATTTGGGAAGAATTAATATTATACAAACTCTTTTCATAAAATAAAAGAAGAAGAAACCTCTTCCAACTCATTTTATGCTACCAAAAATCCACATTCAAGTAATAATAATAATGGATGACAAGGACATTGCAGAGAAACACAAAGACAAATATTCTTCATGAATGTAGACAAAAAAGTCTATAAAATAATAGCAAATGTTGTCAGCATCTACATTTAAATAATGATGTATCATATATTACTTAGTTTTATTACAGATAAGCAATGCTGCTTACTCCAAGCTAATCATCAACAAAAGAAAGCAGGTGTCACTATACTAATGTCAGACAAAGTAGACTTCAAAGCAAAACAGGTAAAGAAAGACAAAGAGGGACAGTATATAATGATAAAAGGGACTCTCCACCAAGAAGACATAGCACTGGTAAATATATACGCACCCAACACAGGAGCACCAAAATTTGTAAAGCAACTCTTAACAGAACTAAAAGAAGACATCAACAACAATACTGTAATAGTAGGGGACCTCAACACCCCATTAACACCAATGGATAGAACATCCAGACAGAAAAACAACAAGGAAATTATAGAATTAAATGAAAAATTAGACCAGATGGACTTAATAGATATATATAGAACACTTCATCCAAAACAGCAGGCTACACATTCTTCTCAAGTGCACATGGAACATTCTCAAGAATAGACCATATTTTGGGAAACAAAGCAAGCATCAATAAATACAAGAGAGTTGAAATAATATCCAGCATCTTTTCTGATCACAATGCTATGAAACTAGAAATCAACTACAAGAATAAAGCAGAGAAAGGTGCAAAAATATGGAGACTAAACAACACGCTACTGAACAAACAATGGATTATTGAAGAAATTAAAGAAGAAATCAAATATTATCTAAAGACTAATGAAAATGAGAACATGTCATACCAAATCATTTGGGATGCAGCAAAAGCAGTCGTAAGAGGGAAATTCATCACAATACAGGCTAACCTCACAAAACAAGAAAAAGCTCACATAAGCAACCTCAAACGACACCTAACAGAATTAGCAAAAGAAGAACAAACAAAGCCCAGAGTCAGTAGAAGGAGGGAAATAATAAAAATAAGGTCAGAAATAAATGATATTGAAACTAAAAAGACAGTAGAAAGGATCAATGAAACAAAGAGTTGGTTCTTCTAAAAAATTAACAAGATCGATAAGCCCTTGTCCAGACTCACCAATAAAAGAAGAGAGAAATCTCAAACAAATAAAATTAGGAATGAGAGAGGAGAAATCACAACAGATACCAAAGAAATACAAGGGATCATAAGAGAATACTATGAAAAACTATATGCCAACAAATTGAACAACCTAGAAGAAATGCACAAATTCCTGGACTCTTACAACATCCCCAAACTGAACCAGGAAGAAATGGAGAATCTGACTAGGCCAATCACAAGTAAAGAAATAGAAACAGTAATCAAAAACCTCCCCAAAAATAAGAGTCCGTGACCAGACAGCTTCTCTGAAGAATTCTACCAAACATTCAAAGAAGATTTAATACCTATCCTTCTCAAACTATTCCAGAAAATTGAGGAAGATGGAGTACTCCCTAACACATTCTATGAAGCCAACATCACTCTGATCCCCAAACCTGACAAGGACAACACAAAGAAGGAGAACTACAGGCCGATATCACTGATGAACATAGATGTAAAAATCCTCAACAAAATTAAGGCAAACCGAATACAGCAATACATCACAAAGATTATACACCATGATCAAGTGGGATTTATAACAGGGACACAGGGATGGTTCAACATCTGCAAGTCAATCAACGTGATACACTACATTTACAAAATGAGAAACAAAAACCACATGATCATCTCAATAGATGCAGAGAAAGCATTCGACAAGATCCAACATCCATTTATGATAAAAACCCTCAATAAAATGGGTATAGAAGGAATGTACCTCAACATAATAAAGGCCATATATGACAAACCCACTGGCAACATCATACTCAATGGACAAAAACTGAAAGCCATCCCTCTGAGGACAGGAACAAGACAAGGGTGCCCACTTTCACCAATCCTATTCACCATAGTACTGCAGGTGTTGGCCAGAGCAGTTTGGCAGGAAAAATAAATAGAAGGAATCCAAATAGGCAATGAAGAAGTAAAATTCTCGCTGTTTGCAGACGACATGCTCTTATATATAGAAAACCCCAAAGAATCCATAGGTAAACTATTAGAAACAATCAATAACTACAGCAAAGTAGCGGGGTATAAAATCAACATACACAAATCAGTAGTATTTCTATACACTAACAATGAACCAACAGAAAAAGAACTCAAGAATTCAATCCCATTCACAATCGCAATGAAATGAATAAAATACCTTGGGATTAATTTAACCAAGGAAGTGAAGGATTTATACAATGAAAACTGCAAGACTTTGTTGAAAGACATTGTCGACGACATAAAAAGATGCAAAGACATTCCATGCACATGGATTGGAAGAATAAACATAGTTAAAATGTCCATACTACCTAAAGCAATCTACAGATTCTATGCTATCTCAATCAGAATCCCAAGGATATTCTTTACAGAAATTGAACAAACAATCCTAAAATTCATATGGTGCAGCAAAAGACCGCGAATTCCTAAAGCAATCCTGAGTAAGAAAAACAAAGCCGGAGGCATCACAATCCCCGATTTCAAAACATACTACAAAGCTACAGTGATCAAAACAGCATGGTACTGGTACAAAAACAGGTCCACAGATCAATGGAACAGAATTGAAAGCCCAGAGATAAAACCACACATCTATGGACAGCTAATCTTCAACAAAGGAGCTGAGGGCCTACAATGGAGAAAAGAATGTCTCTTCAACAAATGGTACTGGGAAAACTGGACAGCCACATGTAAAAGAATCAAAATCGACCATTCTTTTTCACCATTCACAAAAATAAACTCAAAATGGATCAAAGACCTAAAGATTAGGCCTGAAACAATAAGTCTTCTAGAAGAGAATATAGGCAGTACACTCTTTGACATCCGTTTCAAAAGAATCTTTTCGGACACTATAACTCCTCCAATGAGGGAAACAATAGAAAGAATAAACAAATGGGACTTCATCAGACTTAAGAGTTTCTTCAAGGCAAGGGAAAACAGGATTGAAACAAAAAAACAGCCCACTAATTGGGAAAACATATTTACAAGCTACTTAGCCGACAAATGATTAATATCCATAATATACAAAGAACTCACACAGCTTAACAACAAATAAACAAACAACCTGATCAAAAACTGGGCAGAGGACATAAACAGACATTTCTCCAAAGAAGATATAAGTATGGCAAATAGACACATGAAAAGATGTTCATCATCACTAATCATCAGGGAAATGCAAATCAAAACTACACTAAGACATCACCTTACACCCATTAGATTGGCAAAAATATCCAAAACGAAAAGTGATAAATGTTGGAGAGGTTGTGGAGAAAAAGGAACCCTCATACACTGTTGGTGGGAATGCAAACTAGTGCAGCCACTATGGAAAACATTATGGAGATTTCTCAAAAATTTAAAAATAAAAATACCCTATGACCCAGCTATCCCACTACTGGGTATCTATCCTAAGAACACGAAATCAGCAATCCTAAGAATCCCATGCACCCCTATGTTCATCGCAGCATTATTTACAATAGCCAAGACGTGAAACCAACCTAAATGCCCAGAAACCGATGACTGGATAAAGAAGATATGGTATATATACACAATGGAATACTACTCAGCCGTAAAAAAGGACCAAATTCTTCCATTCGCATCAACATGGATGGACCTTGAGGGTATTATGTTAAGTGAAATAAGCCAGAGAGAGAGAAAGAAGAACTCTATATGACCCCACTTATAGGTGGAAGTTAACATATAGACATGGAGAACCGATCGGTGGTGACCAGGGAAAAGGGGGGATGGGAGGAGGCACAAATGGTGAAGTGGTGTACCCACAACATTACTATAAATAATGTACAACTGAAATCTCACAAGATTGTAATCTATCATAATCTTAATAAAAAATCAACTAGTTAATCTACATATAATCATTAAATAGATGCAGAAAAATTTGCAAAAATTAAACACCTATTCATAATAAAAATTATAATAAAGAAGGAATAGAAATAACTTTCCTCAACATGGTGAACATGCTATAAAGCAAACTGATTGTATTTGTTAACAGGAGATTCCTTATCTATGGAGAATTTTGGCAAAATATATCTGGTTATCTAGGAATGTGTACAGCATCTGCTGCCTTATACTATGTATTTATGGGATATGGATTCCTCAAAAATGTCATGTAGTGTTACCAGCATAAAACTGGAAAATATTTATGTTTCTTAACCCAGACATTGCAATCTCTGAAAGTGTTTCAATTCCAGATATCATCCAAATACTTGTTTAGTAATGATTTTTTCATGTTTGATATTCGTTTAATTCATTTGAATATTCATTTACTTTTTTGATTATTTTATTAATTGCAGTAACATTGGATTATAACATTATATAGCTTTCAGATGTACATCATAATATATTTCGAATTCTGTGTAGATCGCATCATGTTCACCACCCAAAAACTAATTACAGTTCATCCCCTCACATGTGAGCCTAATCACCCCTTTTGCTCTCCCCTCCCATCCCCTATGGTAACCACCAATCCAATCTCCAATGCTATGTGTTTGTTTGTCGTTTTTATCTTCTACTTATGAGTGAAATCATACAGTATTTGACTTTCTCCCTCTGACTTATGTCACTCAGCATAATAACCTCAAGGTCCATCCCTGTTGTCACAAATGCCCAGATTTCATCATTTCTTATGGCTGAGTAGTAGTCCATCGTGTATATATACCACATCTTCTTTATCCATTTGTCCCTTGATGGGCACCTAGGTTGCTTCCAAGTCTTCACTATTGTGTATAATGCTGCAGTGAACATAGGGGTTCAGGTATCTTTATGCCTTTGGTTTTCAAGTTCTTTGGATAAATACCCAGGAGTGGAATAGCTGGATCATATGGTAGAGCTATTCTTAATTTTCTGAGGATACTCCAAACTGCTTTCCATAGTAGCTGCACTAGTTTGCACTCCCACCAGCAGTAAAGAAGGGTCCCCTTTTCCCCACATCCTCTCCAACATTTGTTGTTTCCTGTCTTGTTAATTATAGCCATTCTGACCTGACTGAAGTGATACCTCATTGTAATTTTGATTTGCATTTCTGTGATAACTAACGATGTTGAGCATCATTTCATATGACTGTTTGCCATCCATATATCTTCTTTAGAGAAATCTCTGATCAGATCTTTTGCCAATTTTTTAATTGGGTTGTTTTGTTGTTGTTGTTGAGCTGTATGAGCTTTTTGTATATTTTGGACATTAACCCCTTATCTGATATATGGTTTGCAAATATCTCTTCCAATTGTTAGGTTGCCTTTTCATTTTGTGGATGATTTCCTTTGCTGTGCAGAAGCTTTTTAGTTTTGTTCCCATTTATTCATTTTTTCTTTTGTTTCCCTTGCCCGGGCAGACATGGGACTTGAAAATATGCTGCTCAGACCTATGTCAAAGAGTGTACTGCCTATGTATTCTTCTACAAGTTTCATGGCTTTGGGTCTTACATTCAAGTCTTTAATACATTTTGAGTTGGTTTTTGTGTATGGTGTAAGGGAATGGTCTAATTTCATTCTTTTGCATGTGGCTGTCGAGTTTTCCCAACACCATTTATTGAAGAGACTCTCATTTCTCCATGTTATGCTCTTGGCTCGCTTGTCAAATATTAGCTGTCCATAAATGTTTGGGTTTATTTCTGGGTCTAGATTCTGTTCCATTGGTCTGTGTGTTTGTTTTTGTGCCAGTATCATGCTGTTTTGGTTACTATGGCTTTGTAGTGTATTTTTAAATCAGGGAGTGTGATACCTCCACCTTTTTTTTTTTTTCTCAGGAATCCTTTGGCTATTTGGGTCTTTTGTTGTTCCATATAAATGTTAGGCTTCTTTGTTCTATTTCTGTGAAAAATGTTGTTGGAACTTTGATTGGGATTGTGTTGAATCTATAGATTGCTTTAGGAAGCATGGACATTTTAACGATGTTAATTATTCCAATCCAAGAGCATGGAATTTCTTTGTGTCTTCTTCAATTTCCTTCAGCAATATTTTATAGTTTTTGGTGTATAGATCTTTCACCTCTTTAGTTAAGTTTATTCCTAGGTATTTTATTCTTCTCATTGCAATTGTAAATAGGATTGTATTCTTAATTTCTCTTTCTGCTACTTCCTTGTTAGTGTATAGAAACACAACTGATTTTTGTACGTTGACTTTGTATCCCTCGATTTGACTGTATTCCTTTATTGTTTCTAAAAGTTTTTTTAGAGGAATCTTTAGGGTTTTCTAGATATAAAATCATATTGTCTGCAAAGAGTGACAGTTTCACTTCTTTTCCAGTGTGGCTCACTTTTATTTCTTTTTCTTGGCTGATTGCTCTGGCTAGGACTTCTAGTACTATGTTAAATAAGAGTGGGGACAGTGGGCATCCTTGACTGGCTCTTGTTCCTAGAGGGATAGTTTTCAGTTTTTCTCTATTGAGAATGATATTTTCTGTGGGTTTGTCATATATGACTTTTATTATGTTGAGGTATTTTCCTTCAATACCCATTTTATTTAGAGTTTTTATCATAAATGGATGCTGTATGTTGTCAAATGTTTTCTGTGCATCTATTGAGATGATCATGTGATTTTTATTCTTCATTCTGTTAATGTGATGTATCACATTGATAGATTTGTGGATCTTGAACCTTCCCTGCATCCCTTGAATGAAACCCACTTGATCATGATGTATGATCTTTCAAATGTATTGTTGTATTCAATTTGCTGGTATTTTGTTGAGGATTTTTGCATTCATGTTCATCAGTAATATTGGCCTGTAGTTTTCTTTTTTTGTGTGTTGTCCTTGTCTGGTTTTGGTATCAGGATAATGTTGGCTTCAGAGAATGAGTTAGGAAGCCACCCCTCCTCTTCAATTTTTTCGAAGAGTTTGAGAAGGATAGGTGTAAAGTCTTCTTTGAATGTTTGGTAGAATTCACCAGGGAAGCCATCTGGTCCTGGACTTTTTTTTTTTTTGGGAGGTTTTTGACTGCTGTTTTGATCTCTTTACTGGTGATTGCTCTATTCAAATTCTCTAATTCTTCGTCCAGTTGTGGAAGGTTGTATGTTTCTAAGAATTTATCCATTTCTTCTAGATTATCCAATTTTGTGGCGTATAGCTTTTCATAGGATTCTCTTATTATCTTTTGTATTTCTAAGGTGTCCGTTGTAATTTCTCCTCTTTCATTTCTGATATTATTTATTTGAGCCTTCTCTCTTTTTTTCTTGGTGAGTCTAGCTAAGGGTTTGTCAATTTTGTTTATCTTTTCAAAGAACCAGCTCTTGGTTTCATTAATTTTTTTTCTCTCTCTCTCTTTTTTTTTTTACTCTCTTTTTCTTTTATTTGTGCAATAATTTTTTATAATTTCCTTCCTTCTGCTGATTTTGGGCTTTGTTTGTTGTGCTTTCTCCAGTAGATTTACATGTGCATTTAGATTGTCTATTTGGGAGTTTTCTTCTTTGTTGAGGTAGGCCAGAATTGCTATAAACTTCCTTCTTAGAACTGCTTTTGCTGTATCTCACAGATTTTGGCATATCATATTTTCATTTTCATTTGTCTCCAGGTACTTTTTGATTTCTCTTTTGATTTCTTCATTTACCCAATCGTTGTTCAGTAGCATTTTGTTTAATCTCCAAATTTTTGTGGGTTTTCTGGTTCTCTTCCTGTAGTTGATTTCTAGTTTCATACCTTTGTGGTCAGAAAAGATGCATGGTATTATTTCGATCTTCTTAATTTCATCAGACTTGTTTTGTGGCCTAATATGTGATCAATCCTGGAGAATGTTCCATGGGCATTTGAAAAGAATGTGTATTCTGTGCTTTTTGGATGCAATGTTCTGTATATATCTACGAAGTCCATCTCATCTAATGTGACATTTAAGGCCAGTGTCTCCTTATTGATCTTCTGTTTGGATGACCTATCCATTGGTGTAAGTGGAGTGTTAAAGTCCCTTACTATTATTGTATTACTGTCTATTTCTCCTCTTATGTCTGTTAATAATTGTTTTATATATTTAGATGTTCCTATGTTGGGTGCATAGATATTTGCAAGTGTTATATTTTCTTGTTGGATTGTTCCCTTTATCATTATGTAGGGCCTGTCTCGGTCTCTTGCTACAGTTTTTGTTTTAAAGTCTATTTTCTCTGATATAAGTATTGCTACTCTTGCTTTCTTTTCTTTGCAAATTGCTGGAATATCTTTTTCCATCCTTTCACTTCCTTTGTGAGTGTCTTTAGGTCTGAAGTGTGTTTCTTGTATGCAGCATATACATGGGTCTTGGCTTTTTTTAATCCAATTGGCCATCCTATGGCATTTGATTGGAGCATTTAGTCCATTGACATTTAAAGTAGCTATTGATAAATATGTATTTATTTCCATTATGTTACTTTTTCTTTCTAGGTGTTTTAGTAGTTCTTCTCTGTTCCTGCTTTTTCTCTTGCTCTCTTCCCTTGTGGTTTGATGACTATCTTTAGTAAGATGTGTGATTTCCTTTGTCTTATTTTTTGGTTGCATATAATAGGTTTCTGATTTGTGATTACCATGAGGATCCTATTTAATATTCTATGCATATAACAGTCTATATTGAGTTGATAGACTCTATAGCTTGACCTCTTTCTAAAAGCATTACTTTTTCACTCACCTCCTCCTACATTTTATGTTTTTCAATTCATATATAGTCTCTTGTTTAGTGTGTGTCTATCCATTACCCTCTTATCATTGAAATAGGTGATTTTAGTAGATTTGTCTTTTAACCTTCATATTATCTTCACAGGTAGTTGATCTGCTACCTTTACTATATTTTTACTTTTACAAGTGATTTTATCGCCTGTTTCTTTTTTTGATAATTTTTTAAATCTCTATTTGTGGCAATGGCCTCCCCACTTAAATAAGCGCCTTCAGCATTTCTTGTAGAACTGGTTTCTTGGTGATAAATTCCTTTAATTTTTGCTTGTCTGGGAAGCTCTTTCTCTCTCCTTCTATTCTGAATGACAACCTTGATGGATAGAGTATCCTTTGCTGTATGTTTTTTCCTTTTAGCACTTTAAATATGTCATGCCATTCTCTTCTCCCCTGTAGAGTCTCGGCTGAGAAGTCCACTGATAGCCTTATGGGGTTTCCTCTGTATGTCACTTGTGGCCCTTCTCTTGCTGCTTTTAGGATTCTCTCTTTACCTTTAATTTTGGACATTTTAATTATAATACGTCTTGGTGTGGGACTCTTTTGGCTCATCTTTTTTGGAGCTCTCTGTGCTTCCTGTACTTGGATGTCTGTTTCCTTTCTTAGGTTAGGGAAATTTTCATCTATTATTTCTTCAAATAAATTTTCTGTCCCTTTGTCTCTCTCTTCTCCCTCTGAGACACCTATAATCTGAATTTTACCATGCTTGATATTGTCCCAGAGTTCCCTTAGATGGTTCTCATTCTGTCTAGTTCTTTTTTCTTTTTTCTGTTCTGCTTGGGTGGTTTCCTGTAGTCTTTGTCTAGCTTGCAGATCTGTTCTTCTGTATCCTCTGCTCTGCTATTGAGTCCCTCTAGTGACTGTTTCATTTTCAGTATTGTATTCTTCATTTCTGATTGGATTGGTTCTTTTTTCTATCTTCCAGCTCTTTGCTGATGAGCTCACTGTGTTCATCCAATCTTCTCCCAATATCTGTGAACATCCTTATGATATTTTGTTTGAGCTCTTTGTTGCGTAAGTCACTTGTTTCTGTTTCATTTAGTCCTTTTTCTGGGGATTTGTCCCATTCCCTTGCTTGGAAAGTATTCTTTTGCCTCCTCATTATGCCTCTTTCTCTGAGCTTATTTCTATGTATTAGGTGAGTCAGCTATATCTCCTGATCTTGGAGAAGTGGTCTTATGTAAGAGATGCCTTATGAGGCCCAGCAGTGTGCTTCCATCTTGTCACCAGTCCAGATGATCCAGGAGTGACCACTTTGTTGGTTACTTGTGTCTTTCTGCTATGGCAGGGTTGCTGTTACTGCATGTACCCAGGGAGTCTAGTCTTTCCTTCCCTGGTCATTTGTTTGTAAATCCAGTTTGGCGAGCCTCAGCACCATTGGCTACAAAGTCTATCAGCACACTCCTAGTTCAGTTTTCCTCTTAATTGGGTTGGTGCCCAGTGTAGCTGGTTGCTAGCCTCAGGGGCTTACAGTTGAGATAGGCCCCAGTCCTACAAGGCTGTTTTCAGATCTCTTTGGAGTGCAGTTGAATAGAGTTAGCCATAGGCAGGGAGAACTCAATTGTTTCAGGCTTTGGAATGTGGGACTGATCCTTTTTATGGCTATTTGTGAAGCACAGGTCTTCTGCTGCTGATAAGCCTCACCCCCCACACGACCACACACACTGTCAACACAGTCCTGGTCCATGCACACTTCTCAACTCCCTGGAGCATGCTGAGATGCTGCACTGCAGAGGCCCCGACCTCTCCACCAATGCCCCCCACCATTCAGCTGGTCCTTACACAGGCCCTGTCCCACAGAGTCAGATACCCTTGACTGCCTGTAGAGGATCAGAGCACCCAGTCAATGCAGGCTGAAAAGTAGCCTGAGGGCTTGCTGTTAGGTCATGCCAGTTCCTGGGGAAGGCTGCCTACCCTGGCTGAACTGGATTAAATCTCTTCTCTAGTGGGCATTGCAGACCCCTGGGCTAACAGGTCAAGGTAAGAATCTCACTGGTGCCCACTGGGATCCGTGTTTGCATGCCTGGACCAGCTTATTACAATGGCCCACACCAATGTCTCCGTCTCCAGAGAGGTCCCTCCTCTCACCAAGATACCCACAGAGCCCACCAGTTGAGCCTCATTTCACCAAAGGACTGTCAGCCTTCTCTCTGGTGATTTTAGGTTGCTGCAATGAGTGAGTTTGTGCGTGGGCCCTTTCAGACCCAGGTCTTTTTGGCTTTTGGCCGATAGCTTTTCTGGGGGTATCATCGCTGCAGTTAATAACCAACAAGCCAGACAGTAACGCTCTTGTCTCAGTTGTCCTGAGTCTGAAGGATGCTTATAGGAGTATTGGCCCCAGCTCTGGACCTCACTCCTCCAGGGAGGGCGGCATACCTTAAGGTGGCTCCCACCTGGCCAGCTGAGAAGCACAACTGCTCCCAAACCTTTTTTGTCTCTCCAGCAGGAATTTCTCCCTCTTCTGCCTTAGTCCAGACTGTTTCTTGTTGTGCGGGGTCTTTTTATCCAGTTTTCAGTTTTACATCCAGGGTAATTTTTCCAAAAATATTTGTAACCTGGTTATGTTCATGGGAAGAGATGAGTTCAGAGTCTGCCTACCCTGCCATCTTGACAATAGCTCTCAGAATCAATATTGTTAAGGGATCAATTCTCCCAAAATTAATCTGTACATTTGACACAATCACTATTAAAATTCCAGGAGGAATTTTTTTAACGCACATTGAAAAGCTGAGACATTCATATGGAAATTCAATTGTAAATGCTAAGAATCTAGAAGAGTCAAAATAACTTTGAAAAAAACAGAACAAATTTAGCGAGCAAAAATTGCTCAATTTTTAGAATAATTATAAAGTTATAGCAATCAGAACACTGTGGCATTGATATAGATATAGACAAAACATTACATGGTACAGAATAAAGAGTCCAGAATCATATCTTTTTATATGGATAATTTATTTTCGACCAAAATTCAAAGTAATTTCAATGATAAAGGGACCTTTTCCAATAAATTGAATATCCGTATGCAAAATAATCCACTTTAATCCATGTGTCTTATCATATACAAAAGTTTATTCAAAACTGGATTTAGACCTAAATGACAAGCTTAAATCTACAAAACTTCCAGAAGAAAACATTAGGAGGAAAATTTTGTGGCCTTGGTCAGACACTAATTTTGATTGTATGAGATCAAAAGTACAATCTACAAAAGAACATTCATAAATTGGACTTCAGAATAAACTTGTTATTTAAAAGACAGAGAATGAAAAAAATTAGTCACAGATTGATAGAAAATATTTGGAAAGCAATATCTGCTAAAGGACTTTATCCAGAAGACAAAAAGAAATATAAAAACTCAGCAGTAAAGCAACATATAAACATGGAAAAATTGGAAAATAGATTTTAACACAAATTTCAACAAAGAGATATTCCACTAACAAATAAACACATAAAAATTCCTCAATGTAAAACTTAAATTGGTTAGAATGACCAATATTAAAACACTCATCATATCAACTGTTTTGAGTAATGTAAACTAATGGGACCACTTCAAAACCACTCCAGTTTTGTTTTGTTTTGTTTTAGATACAAGCACCACATATCTACCTTATGATCCAAGCATTCCACTCCTAGGTATTTAGTCAATAAGAAAGAAAGCATTTTTTCCATGAAAATTGGGTACTAAAATGCTCATTTTAGCTCTGTCAGTATCTAGAATAGGAAATAATTGGGGAAGAAATTGTTGAATATATCTAAACAGTGGAATACTAATCAGCAACAAAAAAAGACCTATTGTAACATACAATGCCAGATGTGAATCATAATAAAATTTTGCTAAGTGAAGGAAGACAGTAAAAAAAAAACTACATATTTTAGGATTTCATTTATATGAAATCCTAAAAATGTAGTCATTTTATAGTGACAGAAAACACATCAGTGGCTACTGGATGGGGGATGGGAATTTGTTTATGAAACACGTAAGATTTTGTTTAGTGATTGTATCATTTTCTGGCTTAGTGTGGGTGATGATAGCTGATAGATAAACTTCTCAATCTAATATTCTTAATACAATATAAATATAATTCTTACTCATTAAAAATCTAGTTGATATGTTTTCATATCTTGGCTATTGTGGATAATGCCTCAATGAACATGGAAGTGCAGATATTTCTTTGATATACTAATTTCCTTTCTTTTTGATATATATCCAGAAGTGAGATTGCTGGGTCATATGATATTTCTATTTTCAATCATCTGAGGACCCTTCATACTGTTAATGGCTGTGCCAGCTTACATTCAGACCGACAGTGTGTAAGGGTTCTCTTTTCTCCAAACTCTTGCCAATGTTTGCTTTTCTTTTCCTCTTTTTTTTTTTTTTTTTTTTGCTGAGGAAGACTCACCCTGAGCTAACATCTCTGCCAATCTTCCTCTATTTTGTATATGGGTCACAACCACAGCGTGGCTGGTGAGGGGTGTAGGTCCATGCCCAGGATCTAAACCCATGAACTTGGTCTGCTAAAGTAGAACACATTGAACTTAACAACTATGCCACAAGGTTGGTCCTGTTTTTCTTTTTCTTTTGTTTCATTCTTGGTAATTGCTATCTGAACAGGTGTAAAGTGTTGTCTCATTGTGATTTTGATTTACCTTCCCTGGTGATTTTTTATTTTGAGCACCTTTTCATATACTTAATATAGTTTTGTTTATTCTCTTTGGGAAATGTTTACTCAAGTCCTTTGTTAATTTCTAAATTGGGTGTCTTTTGGCTATTGAGTTGTATGAATTCTTCACATATTTTGGATATCAACTCTGTATAAGATAGTTTACAAATACTTTCTCATTCTCTAGGTTTCCTGGAAGCTGTTATACTAAATGAATCAAGCCAGACACAGAAAGACAAATACTGTATGACATCACGCATATGTGAAATATAAAAATGTCAAGCTCACTGAAGCAGAGAGTAGAATGTTTGTTGCCAGGGGCCAAAGGAAAAGAAAAAGGGCAGACTTTGGTCAAAGCATATAAACATTCAGTTATAAAAGGAATGAGTTCTGGGCATCTAATATGCAGCATAGTGACTATGGTTAATTATATTGTATTTTGTACTTGGAGTTTATATGGAGAAGAGATCTTAAGTGTTCTTACCAAAAAATAAAAAAAATAAAAAGGTGACTAAGTGAGGTGATGGACATGTTAACTATTATGCTTGTGGCAATCATTTTACAATGTATATATATACCAAATAATCACGTTGAGCACCTTAAATATACACAATTTTTAGTTATCAATTATAGGTCAGTAAAGCTGAAAAAGTCTAGTTGTCCTGTGATGGGGGTTTGACTTAAGGAACTCTGTTTCCTGCAATTATGCAGTGACATAGGCTTCTATACCTTTGACTTCTAAGGTCACCATGAATATTGATATCTAGCTAACAAACTAGAAAGAAACAGAAAATATATCCCCCACAAATTAATTAAAGCAAGATACATACTATTGTTATATTTCATAGTTTATGAAAACAGTTTATGATTCACATTCCAACTTTGCTATTTTGCTCTACTAAATCAGTTTTTCAATTTTGATGGCACATCTAGGTATAAGTTTGCAAGTCTGACACAAACTTAAAGGTATTAAAATAATTATATGGTAAGAACATATGTATTCGTTGTGCTATCATAGTTAATCTTTAAAGAATTCGACCATTTTTAAAAATTGTAACCATCTCTTCCTGTGTCCTCCCTTCAAATATTTTATTTTATTTCTTCAAAGCTTTTTATTAATTAAAATGCATTAACTTGCCATTTTTCCTCTTGGGGAGATTCTTCTCCCAACATCACACAATTTTGTACGCACCAATAGACACTCCTGATGCATTTCTTCCACCTTAAAGAAATAGTCGACACTATCCACTTTTAAATACCCCCATATTAAATGCATTGGGGGGGATATTCTATCTCGTTCTCCACTTCTAGTTTTGTCTTGTCCAAAGCAGGAACATCTCCACCTAATTTTAATGATGGAACAAAGAGTACTGCTTAGGTAACAGACATGAATTTCTCAAGGATGCTAAAGTAGGAACAGAGCCTCCTTCCAGGGAAATGAGTATAGGATTAAGGACTATGACAGAAGTGGGATTGGCTGAAAGCCTCATTTAGAATTTATATACAATGCACAGTCCCAGTCTAGGCGTAATAGTAACAAAACATGTGTTTTAATGGATATCAGACTATTTTCCTATTTATTAAATTGTATAAACCCAGGGAGAGGCAAGTGGTTGGCAATCTCAAACCTAAAGTCGTTAATATAAGTATTGAAAACAGATATATGTATATTTTGGAAGAATTTTAATTTAATAAAGGTTTTTAAAATCGTAAACATTGATATCTTTATTTCCTGAATTTTTCAGACAAGGATTAACAAGTAATAGTACTATTTTCCTGAGAAGAATTTATGTAAATCATTTAATTAAAATAATTTGAGTGACAATCCATTAGTTAAAATTACTTTTGTGGGGGCTGGTGTTGTGGTGGTTAAGTTCATGTACTCTGCTTTGGTGGTCCAGGGTTTTTGAGTTTGGATCCAGGGCATGGACCTATGCACTGTTCATTTAGCCATGCTATGTCAGCATCTTGCATACAAAGTGGAGGAAGATTGGCACAGATGTTAGCTCTGCAACAATCTTCCCCACCAAAAAAAAAAAAAACCCTCAAAACAATAACAACACACACACATATAATTTTTTTAGGGTTTCAAACTCTATAGAGATATAGGAAATGTATGCCAAGAAATAGATTCAAAAAGAACCAAAATTATTAGTCACAATGTTGAAGAAAAATAGTTACCCAAAGTTTTGTCGAACTTTTTTTCCTAGATAATTACTTTGATCTTATTTATGTAGTATAGATATAGCCAGATTTCTTGGTATTAATAGCCCTCTGTGAAAATTTCTTCCTTGGGTATTCCCTCTATCTTCCAGGAGTTCTCCCCAAGAGCTGTTGAAATAAATTCATACTGCTTGTTTCTCTGAGTGATCATATTTTCTCAAACAATAAAAGGATGCCTTCTATTTCCACCTTCTCTTCACCTCAGATCGCCGGGAGGGTAAGGTTATAGTTTATCAGCTCGTTCTATTGTTCCTGTTGAAAATCTCCACACATCTGTAAAAGACTACCTCATTATTAACATATTTGGAAAGTACATTTTATATTTAAGAATTGACAAAATCACCAAGGTAATGATGATGAATGAAGTGCTACTAATGAACTAGTGCTAGGTAATGAACTAAATGAAGTGCTGGTTCTATACTTAGAAAGCACACACACACAGACATTCACACACACCACAAATCCTTACAGAGTGTACTTAAAAGGTTGGTTATATTTAATAAACCTAATATTGGCTATGTTTCTGACAAGTCAATGTGTTAATAAAAAAGTCAAACAATTTAAAAAAGCATATTATTGATTCTGATGAATAAAGGCAAAGCAATAGGATACATTACAGCATATGAGGAAGTCATTTGGTTTAAAACTAATTTGTCCTGGCCTTGTTTTTCCAGAAGGGTCTGGCATGGCCTATTGAGCATGCATTGTACATCTGCTTTAAACATTTACAATGTCCTAAAACCAAAATTGATGTCCTTAAATGTAGGGATGTTGCCTCCCCCAATATCATCATTTCTTTAAGGATAAGTATTTCTTCCCAGAAACTACGGATTAATTTTTGACTGGTTGTGTTCACTTTGTGACCAGTGATCTGCTGACCACTGACCTGCTATGCTGGTAAAGCATCTTGTGACTGTAAGAAAAGAGATATTCTCTTCAGATGTGATATATGTTCCTTGTTCCAAGATGATATATAATCACTCTGTATATCTCAATTTTTAGAGTTCTTCCTGTCTTGAGAAGTTCACTCCAAGTCCTCAAAACTGGCTTATATATTAAACTCATCCAGACTTTGATTTGCAAATTGATGAATGATAATTTCATTGACAATTCTTTTACTGAGTATACAGTGTATTTGCAATCTTTACTTTGCTCATTTCATACTGTACTGGATTTATTTTGGTTTTGTAGTTTTCTTATAAAAGATGCATCTAGGTCTCAAGTCTGTAACAATATCTATTGTTTTTCAAATTTACTTTGCTCTTATAACATTTTGAACCTGGTCGAGTAATACTTATTTATATTTATGTAGGTGGAAAACAGAGAAATTTTTGTCTAGACAGGAAATAGACAATGGGAAGGTTTATGAGATGTTTTGCCCTCATGTGAGAAGTTAGCATTTAATTCTTCTGCTATGCCAGAAGTAATAGTTTCACTGTATTATTTTCCTTTAAAGTTTCTTGATAAGCCAAATCAAACTAATTAAGAAATATCAAAGAATATCTATCTTCAAAAAATGGGCAAGCACAATTTTCAAAGAGTTATACACCCTACAATTCTATGTATTAATAATGGAAGACAGTCAAATTCAACCTTCTGTTGTCCATGTCTGTTCTTCACTCAGATGTGTGAGTATTCCAAAAATAAAGAGTAACTTTAAATTGTGTACACAGGTGTAAGTTTGAGCCTATCCTAAAAAAAAGAAAAAAACATAAAACTGTACATTGAAGCTAAAGAACCTGACCTGGATCAAAAAGCTTATCTAACTAAATTATTCTTGTATTACATGTGTGATGATGTTTTGGAATACTAATTTTATTGTGTTTCATTCTGCCTCAGAATTAGATAAGCGTATTTTCTGCTTAACACAATTAATAATTATTATAATTATTCAGAAAGAACATATCATATTTGGAACTCTGAGAAATACAGCACAGTATTTCCTGAATGAAGCACATGGTGTTTTACAGCAATTCCATAAATCAACATCATAAGTTTATGAGTGAAATTTTTGAAAATTGATATTATTGAATTTGTAGAATATTGAGATTTTTAGAATCACGAAATAGCATTTATTTGCGTATGTGTTGTAATGATGATTTCAAAACTCTAGAATATCTATTGTATAGTTTATACCAGAAATGCTATTGAATGGAAGGTACACTTTTAGATACATTTATATATAACACATCTTGTGTCTCTGTTTGTATACTGCTTTTGGTATTCTATTTGTTAAAACATATTTTAAAAATTCAATTGCTCCTCTCCCCTGTTAAGAAAAGTAAGAGATTAAAACACTTGGTAGTGGCAATTGATGAGCAGTGCTTGAAAGGAGTGGCTCCACAGGCTTCATTTACATAAAACTGCTGATTATACTGCAGAGATTCATGAATCTATCAAAGGAGAATTAAGCTTAGCATTTGTAAAACACAAAGATATTATCTGAAGCATTTTTATCTGGAGTTAACATATTCTTTCAAAGTAATGCCTCATTCAGTAATACTGTAAATTAATTTCCAAATTTAATCTAAATATACCCAATGATAAGTGAAGATTTCTCCTACTGAATGATTTTTCATTTCATCTTATTCTATTAGTAATACTTATTCAAAAAATGTATTGAGAAATGCTTATATTTTTGAAATGTCAATATCATAAGACTGCTGAGTTTACCATAACAGAAACTATATGACTATTACTAATATTGATTTTTCTTATTCCAGAAAGCCTCTTGTAGTGGCTACAGGATTCTACAAATTAAAGACATTATAGTAAAAAAGTCATGTGTTAATTCCAATAGCAGAAATATATTAAAAAAAAAAAACATTTGGAATGCAAAGGAGATTAGCGACTACCTTAGAGAGGAGCAGTGAGAAAACTACCCAAACATTCAGAAATAATCAGGATCAGATTTTAAGGACTGGGTAGTCTTGTTTGATAGAGAGGTAAGGAAACTGAGACACCCAGTAAAGCATGTATTGAAGAGTTATTTCTGGAAGACCCTGTAGTCTTTGAGAAAGAGCAGAAAGGCCATTTGGCTGAGACACAGAATTAAGGGGTTGATTTGGTTATACGTATCCAGAAAAGAATTTCATAACAAGATGCTGAGAATAATTTTCTGATATCCCCTGGAGTGTATAATAGATGGCAGGGAATTTTTATATTATATAAACGTGCATATAAGAGCAATGTAAAATGCTACATTGGCTAATTTAATCAATACAATAATAATAGAATTAACTTTCTAGTTATTGTGCCCTTTAGAGTCAAAGGAAGGCTGTACTTTCAAAACGACTAGGATGCTATGGGGTCACTAGCAGTAGAAGACATATGTGGTTACTCTTGGCCAAGATGAGTGAGGCTGGTTTATTTCTCAAGTCCAATGCCTCAAGGAATCTGATGTCTCATTGAGGCAGCTGTCCCTATTCCTGTATCAGTCTTCTGTTAGTGAGGATTGCCTGTGTACATGGAGGGATGCAGAATCTACTACAAATAGGGCACAACAGAGTCATTTCTACCCAAGAAGCTTAAGCAACTTGTGTCTATGAAAGGAAAATAACTTTGGCAGTCTCATTTCAATGAATACTAGGAGGACAATCTGGTGTCTGATGATAATTTATGAGACACTAAAAATTAAAAAAAAATATATAATTGGGGCATTTTCTAAAGACTATTTACTAAAAATAGAAGAAGAGATTAAGGATAATAAACATTTCTGGAGTAGATTTATTAAGAAGTGATTATTTCTTGAATGTGGTAGCTAAGGTTTCACTAAAACGAAGAAAGCATTATTAAAGATGTCTGTCAAAAGAAATTTGGGTCATGATGGAGTACACAATAGAAAAGGAAGGTAAATAAATCTAGAAAAAGGGGCCAGGCTAGCCAAAATACATCGTGTTCATTTAAATGTTGTTGTAAATCAGGTTATTGAAGGAGAGGTTGGGCCATGAGTCTAGACCTCCAGAGATTAAAATAGGAGGATAGTTTGGCAGAGATATTTAACTAGAAATTGAAACCTTGAGATCAGATGAAACCATTTGTGGAAACCATAAACAAAGGCTAAAACTGGACGTCAGTGACAACCATGAGAACAAAGTGTATAATCTGCCACTTTGAGAGGTGGTTTAGGTCCTATGTTTGATGTATAGAAAAGGCATATAATTAGTACAGTTTTATAACATGTGGTAAAGTTGCATCAACACCAATTATTTATGTTAAAAATAATTCTAAACCTGGAAAGATATGGCCAGGAGAAAACTTGCTTTTCACTTTCTTTAGTTAATTCATTCATTGGGCAATAGCCTTCAACAATGAAGCTACAATTGTGACAGAATTCATCCATCTTGTTTTGCTCACTACCAGGAACATAAAGATCTTTCTTTTCTTCATATTCCTAAATGTGTATGTGCTGACAGTTTTACATAATGGTTCAGTAATCCTACTGGTGTGGAGTTATAACTGCCTTCCCTCACCATTTATGTGTTCCTCACAATCCTCTTATTTCTAAAAGTCATGCTCACTTCTTCCATCATTCCTAAGATGTCTGCCATTACAATTTCACAAATAAACACCATATCCTTTGAAGACTCTATTATCCAGTCTTTCTTACATTTTCTCTTTGGGACAGTAAAGTTCTTTATTCTGACAGTCATGTCATTTGACTGATATATTGCCATTTATATCCTTCTGGGATACCCCACCATTATGAGAAGCCAGGTCTGCTCTTTGGAAACTTAAAATTACCATTATGTGCTCCAAATGTTAAAGACCACTTTTTTCCCGTGGCACTGACCCCAGGTTGAAAATGTGGTAGAGATTGTTCATTTTATCTGTTCTGCTGTTTTCCTTCTGAGCTATCTCTTCTTTACCCTGACCCCTTATATCTTCACAGTTTTTATGATTGTCAGGATCCCCTTTGCCCAAGGACAGTGAAAGGCTTTCTTTGCTTGTGCTTCTCATGTGATTGTTGTCGCTTCATCTTTTAAGGTGCCCATTTTTTTCCCTATGACCAAGCTTCTAAGGGCAATGTTGTAATTTTCAAGAACTTGAAGACTAATTTGAGTACAATAGTGATATCCTAGTTAAATGCATTTATCTATACTTTGAGAAGTGAGTTGTCATATAGTCCCTAAAGTAGATAGTTATGCAGCTGAAGAGTACAGACAAATGTTTATTTGATATGTAATATTAGTAATAATATTTTAATTGTCTTTGGAATTGTTTATTTGCTTTTCTGTTTGCATATGACACAAGTAGAAAGCTTTTATAAAGGATATATCTGATAAAGAACTGTTATCTAAAATATACAGAGATCTCAAAGAAACTCAACACAAAGAAAATGAGCAACTCTACTAAAAATTGGGCAAAAACATGAAGAGGTATCTCACGAAAGGTATACAAATTTCAAATAAACATATTAAAAGATGTTACGCATCATATACCACCAAAAAATATATATTAAGACAACAATGAGAAGTCACTGAACACTTGATATAATTGCTGAAATCCAGAACACTGACATCACCAAATGATGTTGATGTTGTGGAGAAACAGGAATACTCACTCGTTACTGGTGGGAATGCAACATGATGCAGCCACTTCCAGAGACAATTTGGTGGCTTCCTACAAAGCTTAACATACTCTTACCATACAATCCAGCTATTGTTCTCCTCGATATTGACTCAAGTGAGTTGAAAACATGTCCACAGTTAAAAATCTTCACAGAGATGTTTATGGCAGTTTTATTAATAATTGCCAAGGCATGAGAGTAATGAAAATATCCTTTAGGTGAATGTGTAAATAAACTGTATATGCAGACATTGGAATATTATTCGGTATTACAAACAAATGAGCTATCAAACCAGGAAAAGATATAGAAGAATCTTAAATGCATATTGCAAAGTGAAGAACGCCAATCTAAAAAGGCTACATGCCATATCACCCAAGTATGTGACATTCTGGGAAAAATAGACTACAGAGACAGCAAATATATCAGTGGTTTCAAGGAGAGAAGGGAGAGGGAGGGATGAATAGGCAAAGAATAGAGGACTTTTAGGGCAAAGAACCTATTCTGTATGAGACTATAATAGTGCATGCATATTACACATTTGAACAACACCAAGAGTGGACCCTAGTGTAGACTATGCGCTTTGGGTGATAATGATGTGTAAATGTAGGTTCATTAGTTGTAATAAATATATCACTTTGGTAAGAGATACTGATAGTGGGGAAAGCTTTGCGTGTGAGGGGCAGGAAATATATGGGAAAGTTTCTTGCTTTCTGCTCAGTATTGCTTTCTCCACCTGGCAACAGTTCAGCCAATAAGAAGCCATTGCTACCCAGAACTGTTAATTTCCCCCAATGAATTTTCATTTAGAACAGCCCCTCTCTACTCTCCCTTTTTCTCTATAAAAGCAGCTTCCCTCCTTAGTTTTCTGGATTCGCTGTAGCATGCACATTCCAAATTGCAATTCTTTTGGCTATTCATGAATAAACCCATTTTGAGGATAAAAATACAAAGTAAATTTAGTTTTTAAGTTGAAATAAATGGTTTCATAAAACTGGGATCCAAAGGCGGTGACCCCCTGAGAGACGTCACCTCCTGGAATCAAGGAATGTACCCACACTATGCTCCTTGTGCTTTTCACTTCTCTGAGTTGCCACCTGCTTTCAGTTTGGTGATTGTCGTCATGTATTTCAAGCTCTACTCTGTTTGTGTTCTGAGCTCTCAGACTTTATTTGGGATCAGAAGATGCTTTGTTCTCTTGAGGGAGGAACATTTTCCTCCTGGTTCAACGTTCTGTCCTTGGGTTCAGGGTATCATCCTTGATTATTACTCAGTTATTTTCTGAAGGTAGTACAGTTCCTTTTGTGGGACTTGGGCTTGCTGAAAATCAAGCAGTTTTCTTTTGTTTTCAGGTTCCTTTTGGAATCAGGGCTGGGATACTAGCAACTTTCTTTTGTTTTTAGATTCCTTTGAGTCTACAACTCTGGCAAACTTTTTGGGTTTTCAGAAGAAATTTCAGAAATGGGATCCCAGTCATTGAAACATTCTGAGAGAAACTCTGATGTTAGAGACTACAGACAGGTTTGTGTTTATGAACATTGAATCCCCTACATGTGCTTTTAAAAAAAATATTTATTTATTTTTAAAGAATTGACACCTGAGCTAACATCTTTTGCCAATCTTCTTCCCTTTTTTTGTCTTCTCCTGGAAGCCCCTGAGTACATAGTTGTATAGTCTGTTTGTAAGTCCTTCTGGCTCTGTTATGTGGGATGCCACATAACATACCACAGCATGGCCTGATGAGCAGTGCCAGATCCATACCCAGGATGTGGATCGGTGAAACTCCATGCCACCAAAGCAGAGCACACAAAGTTAACCACTCAGCCCTGGGGCCGGCTGCTGCATGTGTATTTTTAACTAAGCAGGGCAAACTGACCAAGGTTAGTCCAGACATTCAGTGGCCAATATGGGGAAATTCTGCTCTCCCCAAACTATCAGTTCTTAATAAGAAGCTCTAAAATTAAGCAAAATAAATGATATTTCTGTTTTAATTAGTATCTGGAGGCTTCTGGACATACACAAACCTATAAAGTCACCTGAATACAATATAGTTTGTCTGAATTAGCTGTAAAAACTAAACATAAAAACTGAGAGAAAACAAAATGGCTTCTGGAGCTTCATGTTCGCCTCCCCCTTTCTTCTTTGTCTCAGGTACCATTTTGTTTGTCTTCCCAGACTCCTTTGTCGCACACTATGTCTGGCATCCATCTTGTGCTCAGGCTCTGACCCCAATGCCATCATTCTCTCCTCCTTTCTGCAAATACTTGCCCTGTTTAAAATTAGACTTTTTGAGGATTCAAACGCTAAACCTCTAGTTATTATTTCTTAGATATCTGGGCACAAATAAAAATCTGAGGGAAAAATTTAAATAACAATTACCCTAGACTTTTGATAATAGACAAAATGACTCCAAAAACAGTTCTAAAAGGATCTTTGCAGCATGTAAATTAAAGTATTTTGATAAAAGACTGACTATCTAAAGAAGTAACCTTAAATTAGTCCATCTACTAGAAATACAGTTTGGATGCAACTATTCTTTTGAGTTTTGTACATGAGACATAACTAAAGTTTTCAAATGAAGCCTATGAGAATTCCATTTGTGCCTGTGTTATGTATGTCTATGTATATATGTTACAAAGATGTGATATTTTTCTATCTGCAAATGATGTCAAAACTAATTTGTAAAAAGTTCTTTTTAATTGGCTTGAAACTAAGCACCTACAAATTAAGTATTCCAGAATCTCATAAATATAATAGAAACTAAATCAAATGCTTTTCAAATTTATATGACCTAGAATAAATCTTTAGTAAATAAAAGCTAGCTTAAAGTTGTTTGTGGGGAAAAAAAACGCATGTCTTCAGAGTTGTTAGTATTGGGTGTACTGCAAACATGCGCCTTTACTCTTTGCCTTGGTTTACTAGATAACTAGGTTCATTCTGTCACTGTTACAAAATTTTTCAGCAAGAAAGTAACTTAAGATGATAGTTGGCTGTTTAATGTCTAATCCAAGCATGATTTTTAAAAATAAGTAATTAAAATAAATGTAAATAAGATCAAAGTTTATACTATGTTAAACTAAGTAATGGAGAGTCAGTGAATACCTAAATCATTTTCCAGAAAAGTACAATACTAAACATTAATTACTGGATATAGGTTTACCTACTTTTGGCTTCCTAGTGCAGAAATTAAAGATCAATTTCATTCTGTTGGTAACCATGTCTTGTGCCACATTGGAAGGTTGCACTATTCAAAGGGCACATCCTCCTCCAATTATGAAATGTATTTGTAAATCAGGCAGTTCATGAATGCTTACTTAGTTTTCACTAGGAATAAGGGATACTAAGGGCTAAGAATTCTAATATACATGATCAGAGCTGTTAGAAACAAACAGGGAAACATCTTTGTATGCAAGAAAGTAGGATGTGGGTTTCAGTAAAAGAAATTATGAGAAATGGAAATGCATTCTGTTGAGGGAAAAGAAAGTAATTTTGTTCCAAAGAAAGGCTAATTATTACAAATAGTAAACAAGAAGACATAGGACAAAATATGAATGTAAAAAGAAAGCTGTAGAAGGTTTATGGAAAGAAATTTTTGGAAAATAATTTTATGAAGAGTGAAGACTACCTAAGATTAGAAGGAGTGAATTTTCACATCAAAATAAGTTAATGCAAAATTAAAATTTGGCTCTTTTTCTGTTTACATGAGAATGATTCTTGGGATATAGGACTTATGGCAATACAGGCTGTGAGGGCCTTTTTACCTTTAAGCAATATGATTAGAAAATAGAGGTTTTATGTTTTATCAAAATAATTTTCTGTGTTCTTTTTCTCTCTATCAAATCTTTAATTCCTTAGAAAAATTGCATTTTCTTAGGATTGAAGGACTTAAGTTTGGCTTGCAACTATGTAACCTTTTGTATTTGCTTTTGAAACGTGATTGTTTCTTTGGTCAAATAGATACCTAAGTATTATTTCATAATGATCTGTGTCCAAGTCTTTTGGCATTTTTGACAATCTTCCAAAAATATTCAAATTATAAATTACCTGGATGTAACTTTGGAATTTTCCAGAATGCAGTGGAATATCTCAAATGATTTACTCCTCCTTCTTATGAAAAGAAAGATATTGCACCTATTAGGCTTATCTGGTATGCCAAATTACATGAGACGTAGGGTTGACTGAGCAATAATAAGACTTTTTAGGTTATATTGTACGAGTTAATGTTAGTAAAAAGTGTTCTAGAAATTGTTTAAAATATCTAAAAATCAGATTTCCTGATATAATGTTATTACCTGTAATTCTAGTGACTATCTAAAATGTATGCCACGAAAATACCCAAATTTTCCTGTCAATTGTATTTACCCATTGCCTTTAAAAAAGAATTTTTTTGTCACTTACAGACAGTGATTGTTTTGTTCTCTTCCTGATTCTGTCAGAATTTGGAAACTCTCAAGCATTCTTTTCATGACGATATTTGTATATGCATGGGTTCAGTGAAGGTCTTTTCTCCTTGTAACAGGACACAATTGGGAATATTGGCTACATGACCAAAGCTTTGACTAGAATATCATATTTGAGAGAGATACACAGACTCAGATACGACCAGACAGCTTTAAGGAGCTGCTTGAAAAATCAGCCTAGTTCATTGCTTAGCAGATTCCAGCAAGCAATTTTAATAAAGAGCTTGTATAGTCAGTCACTACTTTTGCTGCATATATATAAATAATCAGTCAAATTTAACAGACAAATTAGTCTTACTATGATTATCTTTATTAAAAAATGGGAGTTATTGTGGCAAAAGAAATTATGTTTGCACCTTTGTAGACATTAAATTCTAGCCCTAGTGTCTTTAATGTTGTGCCATACCTGTAAGTTGTAGTGGATCCTAAATTCTTCTATTTTCCTTAAATCTGAACATGATACTCCAAACTGACATTGGCAATTTTACCGCCCTTGAAATCTCCTCAGAGATGTCTATGCAAGTCCCTCCTCACTACTGAGATTGCAACCAAACTTCAGGGACTTGAGACTTTGTTACACTTCTCACAGCTAAAGAAGACTCTACCTGACATCCAGTTCTTTTACAAATGCTGGAGAAGTCCAAAGTAAATTGACTAGGAAGAGAAGCAGCTCAATTCGAGGCAGATAGATTTTCCATGGTGACTGGAACAAGCCTCTATACCGTCTTTCCACTGCTTCCTACTTTGTTTTCTCTCTCTCTTTCCTGAAGGAGAAGGCCATTCTCCACATTTCCTAATCCCTTGCAAAAGGGGGAGGCCTTTCTGCTGGATTTGCCATCAGAAACCTCAGTCTGTTCCAGAGAGTAATGGCCCCTTAGTTCACACTGTAAATAATTTCACTGAGATTCCAGATGTCATTGTTTGTCTCAATTGATCTGCAGACCCATTCTACTAACTCACGAGGCTAGGCCCACCTAAACTCATTCCTTGCTTTAATTTAACTCATACATTGGAGGAAAGAAACAAGATCTTTTGAATATTTCTGTGAAAAATTCTGTTGGGCTTCCAATGTAACCCAGGCCATCTATAACTTTCGTGATATACCCATTTATTCAGGCAACTTTTGGTATGTAACAACACAGCATCTGAACCTTGGTTATAAAATGCTAGCACCTCAGTGTCAATGAACAAGTCCATGGGTGATATCACTTATGTGGTTGCCTTGTGTAATCCCCCTGGTTATGTCTTCATTGGTGGAGGCTTCAGGAATGGCCTCTACAATTGGGCAACTCATTGCCTTGACAGATGCTGAATGCAAGGACAGTGTACAGTTGCTGCATTCACTGTCCTGTTCTATCTGCATCACCAAACAATGAACTCTCATTGGTCTCTCCCACTGAATCTCCATAGTCATGTTAAACGAGAACTTCCTGTAGGTGTATGTGACTCTAGGTTTGCCTCCATGAGAAGAGCTTTCTTCCTGGGGATCAGATTGAGTGCCTATGAACAAATGATCAGGAATCTCTCCCTAACTCTAGAAGTGTTGGCTGACTCCATAGTCAAAGCAATTTCAGTTCAGTAATGGTCACTTAACTCAGATAGTTTTGGATAAATGTAGTCAGGTCAAGGTAGTTTTGGGTAAATGTATAGCTCTTGATTACTTGCTGAGTAAGGAGGTGTCTCTGCATTGGCAAACACCTTCTGCTGCACACGGATAAATACGTCTGGGGAAGTAGAAACAGTAGTACGTAAGATTAAAGAGTAAGTGCATTGGCTACAACAAATTGCACCTATCAATCCACTGTGTTTTGATTTGTTCAAGTGGTTACCTTCAAGTCTGGGCTACTGGTTTAAAATCATCCTGCAACCCAGACACACAATATTTCTCTTCATCTTATTCTGTATACTTATTATGAACTTGTGTACCTATTGCCTGTTGTACCTCTGTAAAACATGATGTGCCCTATGAGGTAATGCTGGTTCAGCAATTTGATATGATCTCCAATACCTACAACCCTAAGAAATATAGATTTTAGATGGAAAATATCTGATAATTCTCCCTCTTAATCTTTCTTGTTACTCCAATGTGGCCTAAATAGTTTCCAACCCACTTTATATTTTCCCTGCAACATGGGACAAGTCAATCAAGAAAGGTGCTTCCTGGCACTGAGGGACAAGAGCACTATGCACAGGGAACCTGACTGTTGATCAACATTGCTTTCACAGAAAGATCCTGATCAAAAGGGGAAATGTGGAGATTTAAAGAAATTTTAACTAAAGTTTTCTGGATTTGCTTGTGATTTGCCATAGCATATTAAAACTGAAACCATAGAAACAGTGATAATCATAAGAGAATACTGTGAACAATTATATGCCAACAAACTGGATCAACTTGAAGAAATGGATGAATTCCTCAGAACATATACCCTACCCAGACCAAATAATGAAGAAATAGAAAATCTGTTCAGACCAATAACAAGTAAGAAGATTGAAATAGTAACCATATACTTCCCAACAATTAAAAAAAGCCCAGAACCAGGTGGCTTCACTGGTTAATGCTACCTAATACTTAAAGAAGAATTGATGCCAATGCTTCTGAAACTCTTTTAAAAAACCTGAAGAGTAGGGAACACTTCCAAATTCATTTTATGAGGTTAGAATTGGCATGATATGAAAGCCACATAAGAATACTAAAAGAAAAGAAAATACAGGCCAATATTCCTGATGACTATAGACGTAAAATTTCTCAAAAAAATACCAGCAAACCAAATTCAAAAGCACATTTAAAGGATCACACACCATGAGCAAGTGGGATTCATCCTTCGATTGCAAGGATGAGTCAACATACACAAATAAATAAATGTCTTATTAGAATGAAAGATAAAAGATATAATATGATCATCTCAATAAATGCATAAACATGTTTGGCAAAACACTTCCATAGTAATGACCCAACACACTGGGTACAGAAGGAATGTACCTCAATATAATAAAGGCCATATATGACAAACCCACAGCTAACGTGATACTCAAGGGTGAAAAGTCGAAAGCTTTCCCACAAAGATTAAGAACACGATAAGGGAATCCACTCTTACTACTCTTATTCAACGTAATACAGAAAGATTTAGTCACAGTAACTAGTCAAGAAGAAGAAATAAAGCATCCAATTGGAAAGAAAAAAAGTAAAATTGGCTGTTTGCTGATAGTATGATCTTATAAATAGAAAACCCTAAAGAGTTAGTAAAAACATCGTAGAACTAATAAATTCAGTAAAGTTGTGAAATACAATGTCACATGAAAAAATCAGTTGTGTTTCTATACATTAACAATAAACCATGTAAAAAATAAATGAATGAAACAATTCCATATACAATGGCATCAAAATGCATAAAACACTTAGAAACAAATTTGAACAAGGTGCAAGATCTGTACCCTGAAAATTAATAGACATTGATAAAACAAATTGAATACACAAATAAATAAAGATATCTCATATGCATGAATCAGAAAAATTAATTATGTTAAAATGCCCATAGTACTCAAAGCCATCTAAAGAGTCAATATAATATCAAATTCCAATGGCACTTTTCAGGGAAAGAGAAAAGAAAATCCTAAAATTTGTATGGAACCACAAAGACCCTGAATTTCCAAAGTCCTCCTGAGAAAAACAAAACTTAGGCCTCAAAATTCCTGATTTCAAACCTTATTACAATGCTATAATTATGAAAACAGACACATAGGTCAATGTAGCAAAATTGAGAGCTTCAACAAAAACCCATGCCCACATGTCCAACTAATATTTGACAAGGTAGTCAAGAATACTCACTGTGGAAAGGACAGTCACTTCAGTACATGGTGTAGGGAAAACTGGCTATTCACTTCCAGAAAGAAATTGGACCCCTCTCTTACACCACCCAAAAATGTTAATTGAAAATGGATTAAAACTGAAATGCAGTATTTAATATGGTGAAACTCCTAGAAGAAAGAAAACATAGGGGAAAAGCTTCCTGAGTTTGGTCTTAGCAAACTTTTTTTTTTTTATATGACACAAAAACAAAAATTAACAAGTGAAACTATATCAAACAAAAAGTCTTCTGTACAGGAAAAGAAGTAATCAAGAAAACAAAAAAGCAACTCATGGAATGGAAGAAAATATTTGAAAATTACGTATGTGATAAGGAGTTAGTATCCAAAATTCAAACGAAGCCATAGAAGTCAATATAAAATAATAAACAATTTGATTAAAAGATGGATCAGAGGGCTTTAATCCACATTTTTCCAAAGGAAACATCAAAATGGCCAAACGCACATGGAAAGATGCTCAACATCACTAAACATCAGTGAAATGAAAATCAAAACCACAATGAGATATCACCTCACATCTGTTAGAATGCTTATTATCAAAAATATAAGAGATACGTGTTGGCAAGGTTATGAAGGAAAGGGAAAATGTGTGTACTGTTGTGGGAATATAAATTGTTACAGCCACTAAGGAAAACATAATGGAGTTTCCTTAAAAAATTAAAAATAAAACTATCATATAATTCAGTAATCTCATTTCTAGTTGCACATTGAAAAACATAAAATTGTTAAGACCCAACATGTGCACTCTCATGTTCATTGGAGCATTATTCACAGTAGCCAAGATATGGAAACAATCTAAGTTTCTGTCAATGGATGAATAAATAAAGAAAATGTGATATATAAATATACAATGGAGGGCCATTGAAAAGGAATACAAAGGAAAGAATTCTGCCATTTTCAACAACAATGATACATCTGTAGGGAATTATGCTAAGTGAAATAAGCCAGACAGAGAAAGACAAATACTCTGTGTTCTTACTTATATGTGGACTAGAAAACAAACTGAACTCATAGACACAGAAATTAGAATGTTCGTTGCCAGGGGTTGGAAGTGCAGGAAATGGGGAGATGATGGACACATGATACAAACATCCATGTGGAAGATGTCTAAGCTCTGGGGATAAACTGCACAGCACAGCCACTACAATTAGCAATGCTCTATTATAAACTTGAAAGGTGTTAAAAGAGCTGATCTTATGCATGGGATATATGAGAGAAGCAAATGGAAAATCATCCCAAAGATTCTAGTTTAGCAAATGGACCAATAATTATAAATAGAACTGAAAGTGGACTCCTTCAACAGTGTAAACATGGTGTTTTCACAATTTCTGCTCCACCCTTTTTTTCTGACCTCTGCTCTCCATATCTAATAACTTTTTGACAAAACTTACCATCCAATCTATCAAACTTGAAGATAAGCCAAAAACAAGTGTATCTAGTTAGTCACTGAAAAAAAAAATGTGAGGTAGAATATTCTCCCTTATGTAAGAACATTGCAATAATTGTCATCCTATAAAATTTATTTTAATATTCTTATTCAAGAAAACATTTTTACATGAGGAGACAAATATACTGCTGACGTTATTGAGGAGTGTATATTAGTGTATACCTATGGATTTTGATATGCATAATTAATATAATTTAAAAGACTTACTTACATTTTACCATTGGTAATAAAGACTAAAAAAAAAAAAGAGCTGATCTTAAATGTCATCACTACAAAATATTGTAATTATTTGAGGGGATAGAGATGTTAACTACCCTTATTTTGATAAGCATTTCATAATATATGTTTATCAAATCACTATGCTGTACACCTTAAAGTTACATATGTTACATCAGTAATACCTCAATAAAGCTGGGAAAAATATGGGAGAAGTACAGAAAAAATATCACACAAGAAATGTATAAGCAAACTTATTGAAGCAAACTTCATCCCTACCTTGTTTCATATAGCAAATTTAATTTAATAATGATTATACATCTGAATATAAAAGCTAAGACTATAAAGATTATAGAAGAAAATATAGGCAAAGAGACTTAGAGGTGAAATAACCACTAACAAATAGGACCTACTCAAAAAACATTCTGCTCATGGCATATTAGTACATTAAAATATGTTCAACATCATTAGTTATCAAATGCAAATTTAAACCATAAAGATATACACATTTGTGTATTTTCAAATGGCTTAAAAAAAGGCACACGACATCAAACATTGACAAGTATGTGATATAACAGAAACTTTTATCCCTAGTGGTGGTATAAAAGGTTATAAAAATTTTGAACATGCTCTTTGTCAGTTTCTTATAAAATCTGACATACACCTATCCTATGAACCAGCAATTACATCTCAACACATTTACTAATTTTACTAGAAATATATGACCACAACAAGTTTGTGCATGATGTTTACAGTAGGTTTTTTAATAATAATTACAAATCAGAACCAATCAAAATAGTTATGAAGAAAAAATGAATAAACAGACTGCAATAGGTCCATATAACAATATATCACTCAGCATTAAAAAATAAACCACTGATATTCACAACCAAGTGAGTGAATCTCAAGAATGTCACATTAAAAGGAAGAAATAGTGGCCTGCCTGGTGGCATGGTGGTTAAGTTCCTGTGCTCTGCTTCAGTGGCCTGGGATTCACAGGTTTGGATCCCGGGCATGCGCCTAGCACTGCTCCTCAAGTCACACTGGAGCAGCAACCCACATAAAATAGAGGAAGAGTGGCACAGATGTTAGCTCAACAACAATATTCCTGACAAAAAAAAGAAAAAGGAAGAAGACACCCAGAAAATTTTACATAATAAAGATACCATTTTTATGAAGTCTACAAACCATGCAAAACTTACCTATAGTAATAGATATCACAATGTTGGCTGGCTATGGAGAATGAGGACTAACTGGAAGGGGTGTGAGCAAATTTTCTAGAAGATGGAAGTGTTTAATGTCTTGGTTGGAGTTTTGATCACATAGGTCTATATATTTTTTAATAAAAATGCTTTATTGTGCAAATTTCATGAAGGTCCCAGGCCCAAGGCCAAGCCCACAGCCCCAACAGGACCCTGGCTCTGAGCCTGCCCTGCACTCCCCATCCTAGCCCAAAGTATGAGAGCCTCCTGTGGAGTGTGCAGCTGTCCATGAGAGTGCCCATGCATGGGAAGGGCGTCCCTAGGCCTCAGGCACTCATCCACTGTGGGAGGCTTGAGGTGAAGACTGGAGAGACAGAGAGTAGTCCCCACCTGCGCAGGCTTTGGGCCCACAGGGGTGCACAGAGTCCTTCCCACTGCACACCACGAGGTAGATGTAATGGGAGGGAACATGGTGACAGTGCTAAGCAGGGAGCCCACCTTGATGGCCACACCAGCTGCCAGTAATGTGACCTCCACCTCTGTGCAGCAGAGAGCTGGCCACAAAGTTCAAGTATAAGAACACACCCAGACACAGCATTCATGACAGCACCACAAAGACCACCCCTGCAGAGGTGCCCACCAAGGGTAGCCAGGGACACAGGATTCCCTGGTCCAGGAAGAAGGACTGCAAGAAGGGAGGCGACACGTGGCTCAGGAGAGGCAGAAAAGTGAATTTAGAAGTGCAGTGGGCTAGCATCATGAAGGTCACAGAGTGGCTTTGCCCTGACACTGGTGCCACGTGGTGCCACAGTGGGACCAGAAGGGCTGTGCCCACCGTGCTCAGCACCTGGACCACCTGGATGAGGTCTTAATTCACCCTTGCCCAGGGCAAGCTGCCTCCACAGGGTCACCACTAGGAGACCCACGTTACCCAGTGCCACAGGCACAGAGAGGTAACAGGAGGCTCTGATCTGCAGGGAAGGGATGGGGCCACGTCAGGGGCAGGATGTTAAGGGGCAAAGAGATGCAGCTCACGTTTCTGGGTAAACCTGTCCCATGCTTCCCTGCACATTCTCATGGAAAGTTCTTTTATCACCACAGGCAGCTCCACCCAGACCCCGCTGATGACAGCCCATGAGTCTATGCCGAAGAGGGCTACCATAAGGTGGGTCGGAACCAGTCTGCCCTGCGCGGGTGCTGCCATTCAGTCCAAGGCCCTCCAGGACAGGGCAAGGGTCACAGCCTCTCCCCTTTCCTACCTAGGTCCAAAGAACATGATTCGGGGCTTCTGAGAACTGAAGACCACTTTTAGCTGAGACTTCAGGACTTCAGCAAGAACCAGGACCTTGGGAACCAAGTCAGGCTCTGAGGTGGGTGTGGCCACTGTCCGCTTTCCCCTGAGGCAGGGACGTGGCACCGCCTCCCCCTTGCAGCATCCTGTGGGCGGTGGAGAACCTGCACCTGCATGCTGCGGGAACCAGCAGTCCACCCTCCGGCCGGGGAACAATCGCGCCACCTCTGGCCCAGTGCTGCAGCCCCTGCCCAGAGACCAGCCAGTGAGACCAGGAGATGTGGCTGGGCGAGAGGGAAGTCCGCTTACTGGTTCAACCTTGGGGAAGCCAGGTGCAGGGGCCCAGTACAGCCCACTGTAGGCTTTTATTTTCTTGACTTTGGACTTTATTCTTTAAACAAATCATAGAGAATGGGGAAAAGGTTATTTATAGAAAACAATATCTGTATCCGAATTCAGAGGTGCAAATTTAGTGATAGAAGAGACTTAAATACATGCTAGCATCAAAGCAGCAGTTCTTAAAGAATTTAGTTCTATTTTCTTGGATTTTAAGAATGCCTAAAATCCTTCTTCATCAAATAGTACATTAAATATCCCATGTCAGTAATTTTATACTCGACAACAAGGGGTACCTCAGCAGACGTATTGAGTGTTACTGTAGGAGTGGAGTGGTTTTTGTAAAAAAAAGTTCAGGTACCTCAGTGCAAAAATCAGCTGAATTGGCTCCTTCATCACTATGGTAACAGCTTCCTCCTCTTTATCACCATTACTTGTTTGTGACAACTTACTGCTTCTATTTCCAAGTTCTCTACTTGCAGAAAATTTGACTTCCTGTTTTGCACAGGAAATTACAATAGTGTCTCTAATATGACTGAGATCTCAGCGTATATGTGCAAATTCATCAGATGACATCTTTACAACAAAAACTGGAGAAGCATGTCCAGTTACCCTGAGATGAACACTTGAAAACATATGGTGGTATGAGTCTTCCCTGCCCAGATACTGACCTTGACCATGAGATGACCCAGCTCTAGCCATGGCGAGATTCTAGGGGGTCTCTCCTGACCCAGTAACCTCCTACATTTGTGTGCCAGGTAAGGAAGTGCTATTGTTTTATCCACTCTTTTAGTGTACTTTGTTACAATTCAACTTGGAATCGGGCCGCAATTATTCATTTAATAACTTATCCCTGGGCTGGCTTGGTTGCATAGTGGTTAAGTCCATGTGCTCTGCCTTGGCGACCTGGGGTTCGCAGAATACAGGCTGCAGACCCAGCACTGCCTGTCAAGCCACACTGTGGTGGCATCCCACATAAAATAGAGGAAGATCGGCACAGATGTTAGCTCAGCCACAATCTTTCTCAAGCAAAAAGAAGATTGGCAACAGATGTTAGCTCAGAGCCAATCTTTCTCACAAAATTAAAGTAAGAAAGAAAAATAAATCTGTGGAATACGTAGTGATATTTCCATGTTCATCCTTTTTTTCCTTTTTTGGAAGTTTAGCCCTGATCTAACATCTGCTGCCTATCGTCTTCCTTTTGCTGAGGAAGACTGGCCCTGAGCTAACATGCATGCCCATCTTCCTCTACTTTTTATGTGTGGGACGCCTGCCACAGCATGGCCTACCAAGTGGTGCGTAGTTCCTCACCTGAGATCTGAACCGGTGAACCCTGGGCCATCGAAGCAGAATGTGTGACTATGTTCATGTTCATTCTTGTAAGAGTCTTAAATATTTTATTAATCTTTCAAAGAACCAACATTTATTTGGCTTGAATTCCACTATACTGTGTGTGTTTTCTATTTCATTTTGATTTCTGTATTCATCTTTATTATTGTTTTCCCTTACCTACTTTTGGTATGATATACTCTTCTTTTCTGGTTTTGTTAGGTGAAATTTTGCGTAATTTATTTTGAGCCTATTTCCCTGATGAAGGCATTTAAAGCTATAATTTCACCATTAAGTCCTACTTGAGAAGAATGCCACAACATTTTTGTTCTGCTTTCATTGTCAATAGTAAAATATATTCAAGATATTTTCTAATTTATTCTTGATTTCTTCTTAAACCCAAGGTTTATTTAGAAGTGTGTTTATTTTGTTCTTAATTATTTGGGGATTTTTATAAATATTATTTTTCATTGAATTCTAATTTAATTTTATTTTTAGAGAAAATGCTTCATATTATTTATTTCTTTTGAACAATATAGAGAATGATTTAATGGGCCAATCTATGGTGTATTTTGATGAGTTTTCCATATGCCCTTCTTAAGACTATGAAGGAGTTCAAATCATGTCACCCCAAAGTATGCCACTTTGGCATATTGATTATTTTGAGATAAAGGCTCTTGAGAAACGGCAGATGGAAGAAGGGCACTATTATGTTCCTTTTTATTCCTGAAAGGAGGAGCTAAAACTCCCATGTGTAGGATGCCCTCCTGTAGCAGGAGGAAAGAAGACATTCTAATCACCAGAGATGGGGATAGTGGCCGAGAAAAATCTGGACAAAGAAATCACATTAAACAAATCCTTGTCTTTCTAGTCACTTCCCCTCAATTTGCTGTCCCTAGCTCAAACCCCTTTGTCTTCTGAATTCTCCACAGCTTAATTGTTTCTTTGTATAAAAGATACAAAAGCTTTCTACTCTGGTCACTTCTTTGGGTCTTTGTTCTTTTGTGAAGGCTCTCATGCACATGCAAAATATAATACAACTTGGATAGTTGTCTCCTGTTAATCTGTCTTATGTCAGTTTAATTCTTAGACCTAGCCAGAGAGGCTAAGAGGGTAGAGAAGAACATTTCCTCTTCTACAAGTAGGACACGTGTTCTGAAGATAGTGTTCTGTTTTAATGTTTAATTGGGTAAAATTTATTGATAGTATCTAGAAATTCTATATCCTTTTTGGTACTTTTACTGATAATTACTTAGTATTTGTCAATTATTGAGAGAGAGGATGTTAAAATCCTTGATTATGATTGTGAATCAAAATGATTTCCTTGCAGTTCCATAAATGTTTGCTTCATGAAATCTAATGCTCTGTTACATATTTACATGTTAGAATGTTAAGAATTCCTTGAAAATGTCTGCTTTTTCCATTATGCAATACTCTTGATTACTTCTTGCAATAATATTCACCTTGAAACACATTTGATCAGTATCATTGGTTATTGCACTATCCTTTTGCTTACCATGTGCATGGTATATCTTCTTTTTTCATCCTTTACTTTCTCTCTGTACTTTTAGAATGCATCTTTGAAGAAATGTAAGTCAGTTCTCCTCTTTTTTAATTTTTTTAAATTAATTAATTAATTTATTTATTTTTGAGGAAGATTAGCCCTGAGCTAACATCTGCCAATACTCCTCTTTTTGATGAGGAAGACTGGCCCTAAGCTAACATCCATGCCCATCTTCCTCTACTTTATATGTGGCCGCCTACCACAGCATGGCTTCCCAAGTGGTGCCATGTCCGCACCCGGGATTCTCATCGGTGAACCCCAGGCCGCCAAAGCAGAATGGGGCATTTAACTGCTATGCCACTGGGCCGGCCCCCCGATCTCCTCTTTTATGTGGCTTGACAATATCTTCCTTTATTTGCTGCTGTTTACTGTATTCATATCTTGTTAAATTTCTGATTTGGGTTGTAAATCTACCTTATCATATATTTTCCATTTATCCTGATTGCTGTTGTTCCTGTTTATCCTTTCTTGTACTTTTTGGTTGGTTTCCGTGTTAATAGCAAATTCTTTCAATGTTCCCTTTCATTTCTACTATTGATTTCTTAGGTATACAGCAGTCATTATTATTTTTTGTTTTAGTCCTTGTTTTAGAGTTAATGTCTTTAACTTATCTAGGTCTATAATAAGTGCACTATACACTCAATGCTTCCTCCTTCCAGCTTCTCCCAGTAAAACAACAGTGAGATTTCTAGTCTTTCACTTCCGGCATCCTGCTTTCTACTTCTATTCCTATTTCCTATTTCATAAATACAGTAATAATTTGTCAGTTTCTGTCATATATATGTTAATTCTGTTATTCTATATTACAGAACTTGTATGCTGTTTATGTTAAAACAGTCTGTGTTTTTTAAATGGCATAATAAAGCAAAATATTTTAAATTTGCTGAATTATTAACCATTTCTGGTGTTTTCTATTCCATTTAATTTAAGGTTCCATTGAGAACCATCTCTCATCAGCTTGAAGACATCCTTTAATATTTCTTGTTATCTACATGCATTAGTGACAAATTCTTTCTGATTTTTTTGTTTGTTTTGCTTTAATCAAGGAAGTCCTTGTTTTATCATAATATTTTAAGGACGTAGATGTTTGAATTTCACAGTTTTGTTTTGCTTTTTGCTCTTCTCTTTTCCACCCTTAAAACACGTCTTTCCATTGTCAGTTGCCTACCATTGTTTTTGATGAAAACTCAGCGATGATTTTCAGCGTTTTCTATCAGTATTAAATGTACACCCTTTTTAATGGTTATTTGCAAATTTTATCTTTAGTTTATGTTGACAACGGTCTGACTAGCATGTGCCTAGAGGTTGTTATAATGATCTTGTTTGAGTTTTGCTACCTTTCCTTTTTCCGGAAATCTGGCATTTTTAAAATCTAAATTAGGAATTATTCAGTCGTTATTCCTTCATGTTTTTCTCTCACAATTCACTCTTTTCCACTCTGGGACTATAAATATATGTACGTTAAAGCATGTCATATTGTGACAAGTTCCCTTTGGTGCTACTTATTTTCTTTCATTTTTTTTTCTTCTATCCTTCAGTTTAGATAACTTATATTAGTATACCTACACTTTTAAAATCCCTACACTTTTAATATCCTATTTTTCTGCTATCACTAATCAGCAGTTTCAATGTAAGCTACACTTCCTGGAGCTTATATAAGTATTGTTTGTTCTAAAAGAGTATTCCTAATATTACCAGTCCCCAAATGATCATTTTGTGACTTGTTTGAAAGGATTCTCCTCTTTGTCCTTGACAAATCCATAACCTTAATTTTCTCTTTCTACTTGTTTTCTTTCCAATTATCATCTATTATTTCACTTTCCTGCTCATTATAAATCGTGGCATTAGATTTTCCTGAATACGCCTAATACTATATTATGAAATGCTTGTACTTGAAGAAACTGTGGAATGTAGGAAACAAATCAACATGCAGAAATATCTTTAAGTACTTTATTTAGAAGCTTTTAATCTAAATAGCAATATCATAGGTAGAACCGAACTGAAAAAAAAGATACAACCAAATTAGTGTTCTATATGTTATTCCAAGTAATATAGAATATAAATTCATATTGAAATATTTAAAATTCTATTCCAAGGTAGAATTGCTGTGTAAATGTGTGTGTATATGTGTATATTGGAAAAGTGTGCTGAAACTTTCTATGCTACAATCCAAAGAAATGAACTGAATCATATATATGTATATATACATATATATATATATTCTTAACCAAGTAATATATGACATTGAGTTTTCACTAATACTATACTATTAGTTCTATTACTCTTACCCACCATCACCTTCTATTACATCTACAAGTGAAAATTTTAAGTATTGTAACACAATCTTCAAAATCTAACATTCACATGAAAGCAGTGTATTTTGTTTTCAAAATGGAAATATTTTCATAAGTTACATTATCTATAAATTTGCAAACATCATAGGACTTTGCTGGAATTATTGGGAAGCTGAGGATCACCAGGATAAATATGATTCTCAAAGATCCTGTCATTTGGACCTGGTCCCCTTTGAGGAGGTTCTGGCCCTTGGTCAAGTTGTCCTTCATTGCCTCTTACACTGATTCATAACATAGACTGAAGATGAAGGGACTCAGGAGTAGTCTTATGACACTGGAGAGGATAAAGACATCTTTTTGAGATACAGGTTGCTCTTCTGTGAGGGGCAGACATAGACAAAGCTGGAGATCCTGTAACCCATGGAGACCACAGTGAAGTGAGAGGCACAGGTGACAACAGCTTTGCATTGACTTGAGGGTATCTTCAGGACAGTGTAGATGATGTATACGTGGAAGACCTCTGTGAGGGAAAGGCAGCAAATGAGCAGGACAAGGGAACTAAGGAAGTCCAGTGGCTCAATGACATGAATGTCAGCACCAACCAAATGGAGGAGTGGGGCACTCTAACAGAAAATTGGAGCCACAATATGGCAGTCCTGCCTTAAGGACAGTTGATGGGAGAATGAGGAGAAAGCCAACCACCCAGGAGAGGATAACGAGAAGTCCACAGAGCAAGCTGGTACTGGATCTCAGGGTATTGAATAGAGCTGCAAATGGCCACAATGCAGTCATAGGACACAGTGGCAAAAGGATAAACTCAGTGCATCCAGAGAGGAAGTAGAACTTGCACTGTGCAGAGCATTCATCAACTGAGATGGTCTTTCTTTCTCACAGGAAGACTGTCATCATCTTGGGACCAACACAGGTTGTGTCTAATATTTCCATGAAAGAGAGGTTGCTGAGGAAGAAATACATAGATGACTAAAGCTTGTAATGCACAATAACCAGGATAATGTTGAGAGTGTTTCCAAAGACAGTCATCAAGTAGGGCAATAAAAAAATCAACAATTGGATGTCCCAAAAGCGTCTGGTGCTTAGTATCACCACAAGAATAAACTCAGTCATCAATGTCCAATTCCTCCTTTCCAGCTTTTATGTCTCTTTTTATTGCAAAGAGAGTTATGGCAGATAAAAAAGTATAAGGAATCACTCGTTACATTATGAAATTCAGGATAAATTAAGAACAATGTATTTTAGCTATTCTTTTTTCTAGCAAAACTTAAGCAGCACAACTGATAGTATTGTTGGGTGTAATAATTCTTACAAAAATCCAGATAAGGATATATGAAAATAAATTTTCACAATTCCATCTTTCTTTTTTGTATTCCCTAATTCTTAGTAGTGGCACATGTTAAATATATAGTTATACCTATATGTGTTATCTATAAGAAATTTGTCAAGTGTTTTGATAGAATACACCAAGAGTTAGTATCTGTAAATATAATAGCAGTTTACTTCCAATGTTTACGTTGTAGGGACTAGGCTGTGTAGGTGTTGAAAGGGAACACAGCGGGCACAGGCTCCAGTTCCAGATCATTGTTGCAGCTCTGTCTTCAAGGGCCATGCTGGGTTCTGGGCATGCATGGCAGCCATTATGACAGGAGGGTTTTCCTGCCTGGGATTCTAGCACTCCAACTGCCAGCAGAGGTGGATAAATAAAAATAAATTAACTTATCCTCCTTTGTATATGTAAAATTATCTCTATAGGTTAGCAATTATCTTTCTTTTCTAGCCTTTATTTTCCTTTGTATTGTATTGAATTCCAATGAGGTTAATCTATTCTTGAATATTTTTCAGCCAGTGTAAAAACATTATGAAAATGTAGTATTAAGACTCGCAAAATGTTGATAATTTTTCAATCATGTTTTTAAAATGTTTCTTTTGTTGGAGACAAGAGAATAATTACAATTTTATTTCTGAATTAGCCACAAACAAGAAAGATCTGAGCTAAAGCTTTGCTCCATAAAGATTAGTGCCAACATTACCTTTATCTAGTATACATTTACAATGATTTGGCCGAAGGAGTACACAAAGATTTCTCAACTTTAAATATACATATATGTATATATATTTGAAGCAATATAAACTATGGGGAATTATTTGATTTTGGCAGAAATTAGAAGTGTCAAACGATTTCCTCCACAAAAGGGAAGGGGGGCTAAGGAGATAAACATAATCTCTGTGAAATAACAGTAAAACTTTTTTTAGAAAAAAGGATTTTGAGAACAGTAATCACAAATGTACATCAATGAGTTGTATCAAATTTACACAAAGTTATACACAAATGTTACATCAATAAAATAAGTTTTAAAATTTAAAAAATAAAGAGGAATGTATTAATTTTTACTTATATTAGACTGACATTGGAACACAAAACAAAAGCAATTTGCCAGAAACACACACAACATAAAATGGCTTAAAATATAAAGATATAAGCATTGGTATAAATATTTCAGGAAACTCATGGAACAAATTGAAATGTGTGTGTTAATGGCAGAAAAAATTATTATTCAATGCAAATAAAGAACAGAAAATTAGACAAAAAGTAGAAGATCAAGTGTCAAAAAACTATATGAGATGAGAGATCACATCACATTTATGACGGGCAACTTTTAGAAATATGCTCAGAAATGGAAATACAATTTGACACAATATTTTCTGTAATTTGCATTTCAGAAAGAATGAAATAAACAATAAATTATATGAGTATTACTAAAGTATAATATTTAGAAATAAATTATAAAGAAATCCACAGTGTCATGGATGGAATTACAAGCCAAATCCCCTGATTGGAATCAATACGGCAAAGTTCTTTATGACTAGGATTCTATTCCAACCAAAATACAAGATGGGTTTTTATTTCACAAACGGGGAGGATGTTTCAAATATAATCTTAAGCATTCCAACTTTAAAGAGTCTATTTTGTAAGCAAAACAATAAATTTGATTCACATAATTAGCTAGTATAAATTATTTAAGCAGAGTAAAACAATTTAAGATAACCATCTCAGACTTTTAAACAATCACATATAATCATTTTTATTTAATCCCTTGGAGTAACTGTAAGAGAAGAAATTTAACTGCACAAAATGATATTCAAATGGGGCATACTCTAGGTTTAATTCATAAATTCCCTTTAAGATCTCATTGTCAAGAGATATAAAACACACAAGCATTACATGGAAATGTGAACTAGATGGAAGGCCCAGGCTATCAAATACATGTTTAATACTTTAGTAATAGGAGCAAAGGAAACAGTGTTCTTGATAATCTCATTCTAGACAATATGCATCAACATCAGAAAGACAGAATAAAAGGAGAGAGACAGAGAGAGAGAGAGAGATGCTTTCTCAGAATAGATGAGCAATAACTGTTACAGAATTTTGAACTATTTGATGAATGTGATTTCAATTAAACCTGGAAATTGAGTGCTTAGGTTGGGGTTAAGGAAAGTAATGGGAAAAAATGGACATTGCACAAGTGAAGCAATGTTTGAAATCCCAAAGAACAATGTGAGAATGTGCAAGTTTATCTTTCATTAAAGTCAATCAATCTTGACTTGCATAAAGCAAAATTTCATATAAAGATCTGATCATACAATATTCTTCTAAGTTGCTTAGCATGTCATTTTCAAATAAATGTAAAACATTAACTACGCATGCAGATGTTCTTCTTGCTAGACATTCTGTTACACAGGAAAATCTCTAGTAAGTTTCTCATCTTCTTTCCAAGCAGAAAACTTCTTCCTCCATGACACCATAGACTTGTCTTACGATAAGTGGCCCCTGTCCAGTGAAAGAGATTTAGATGGAAAAAAGTGGGGAAAAAATGCCATTTTTGCACCAGATTTTCCTTTTGAAATTGAGTTTTGGGGTCCAGAAGTTGAGTTTTCAGTAGTAACTGTTTAGTCCAGACAGCTTGTGTTGATGGACAAATTAGCACAGGGCAATTCAGCAGCATGAGGTACTTCAGGAAGGAAGATTTTCAGAGGTAACAAGTCTGTAAAAGCAGCTCATCAGGATCCAGGCCCACTGAGAGCTTGAGAACCAAGCTTTTCCTCTCCTTGAAAATGTTTATGAAATTTGTTAGCGAGTCTGTTCTTCTGAGACTACAATATATGCAGGACTCTGCTTTCCCAGGAGAAGTTTTAAGACTCAAAGGAAAATTAATTTCAAATAATATAATTTTTACTGTGCAAACTTGGCTAAAACTTTTTAGGTAAAATTTTTATCTAGAAATAAGCTAACTGTCCTATGATATCAGGAAAATAAGCACTCCATTATTTTTTATTTATTTGTTTTCCTTGGATGACTCTGATTTTCACCAGTGCAAAACTGATCTCACCATAATGTGTCTATCTAATTAATATGAGAGATTTAGTCACCAAACAGAATCTAAGTACTTGACTGAAGGCTTAAATGAGGGCTGGCAGACATGAATGAACAAGTTTTTCACTGCACAAAGAGCCCTGGGTAGGCACAAGATCCACTGGACACTCAAAATAACTTTGTGTATGTGTAGGGAGGGGGGTTCTTAAATTCATGAGTCCATTTTCTTATGTGTTTTTCAAGAAAGGGAACATTTTTCTCATTTATCCTATATGCCCTGTAGGCTGTCTGTAAGCTCTACTACTGTATATGTAGGATCTTACACAATTTCATTTCTACAGTTTTTCAACTTTGATTTCCAATTATTGCTAATTATACATTGTACTTTTGTCCTTGCAGGAGTTTTTTTCTTTGAAATAAAAGTAATATTGTCTTTCAACACTGTTAGATTTGCAAATGTAATTTCTTCTCCCTTGAATGCCACTCTGTGACTTTCTCCTTTAGGTAAAATAAAGCTGACTTTTCAAAGCCCAATATTGATTTCCACCATTTTTGTGTTCTCTATGACTGTAATTCTAATTACCTTTCACCTCATCTATAGTCCTCTTGCAATTCATGTATATATTTTAATACACTGCACAAAGTCTGCATTCCAAGTGTATTTATGTCTTCCTTAAATTCTTAGTGAAATTATTCAGAATAAACATTTACTTTAAATATTTTAATACAGCATGGTTGCATACAGTGAATGGTTGAAAATATTTGGTGAATGTTTGAATGAGTGAATAGATAAAGTAATATATGAAACTGAAAGTATTGGCTATTATTCATATAGAGCAGCAAAATCTGTAACAATCGTAATTTTTCATGGAGAATGTTATGAACGAAATCTCCCCACTCTGAATTAAAGCCCAATGAACTCCTCATCCATAAAGATTATAGAATTTGGAGGCTAGCTAAGTATTGAAAGTTAAATGGCAAAAATAATCCATGTAGTAATTTATCCTAAAACTTAAGACAAACAACAGATATTTTAACCTTACAATTGACCGTTAGTGAGAAATATCTGAGAAGAGGAATCACCTAGTGTACAGGAGCGGTTGAGGAACTGTACGCAGGCAAAACTACTGTGAGAGAATGTTGATTTTATACCTTTATATTTTGAGGCACTAATGAGAAGCTGTGGTTCTGTTTATCTCAATTCCTTCCCCTCATGAAAACTAAACTAATTCTAATTGTTAGAAGTCACAGTTAAAAATTCTGAATTGTAAAAATTTTCCCAATTTAAGCCTCCATTGGAACAAAAATGCCTTTTTGTCTTCTTTCTATGTCTTTCTCTTCTAAGATGTAACTTTATACAATCCTCTTGAAAAGGATTTCCCTGCTACTCCACTGCCCACCAACCCATCCTTCTCCATGTCTCTGATTTCAGAACCGCATCATCACGTGACCATTAAGCTGGGTGTCACGTAGGCTTCAGTTTTTGTGCGTGCTCTTCTATCAGCCCAAACAAAATGTTATGCATTTAAGAGCGGAAACCATACCTAGCATTTGTTACGGTTATGTACAATACCCAGGATGGGGATCAATAATTACTGTAATAATTGATATTATCAGTTCTCACATGATTCCCCAAAAAAACTGACAAATTATACAGTAATGAATCTCTTCAAATAGTTAATTTGAAAAAGCAATAAAAATACATAAAATGTAACATTGAATAAATATTTATCCATAACTTGAAAATAAAAATCCATTTATCTTTATGATAATTATAATCAGCATTTCTATATGTATGCACTTTAATTTTAGCAGTAATCATTAGGTGTAATTTTATTATCTGCTTTTTCCCATGAGCTTACATTAAGAACTTATATTCTATATGTCTATTCCACATTTTTAAATTTATTAATTTGTCTATAAGCCTCTTACAATGATGGCAGAGAGATAAATCTTACCTGTCACAGTTGCTCAATATGTGTACCATGCAAGGAAAAGATAATGCAAGCATAAAAGAGGCTCTTATAAAGAATAATGGGGCACCAGACATAGAAGGAAATAAAAATGATGGGGAGAGCAATGTTGGGATAGAACAATGTTCTGGCAATGTAAGAGCAAGATGACAATAGGGGCATTTTAACATGTGAAGATGTGGGAAAGAATAAATTCAGGAGAAAGAAAATAGAATAATAAAGCATAGGAGGTGAAAATGTGTTGTGAACAGCAAGTAGCTTTTAATGTAATTTGGCTGGTTATAGGGAAATGATAAAGTTAGATAAAAATATTTATTGACATTTAGTGAAATCAAAAATATATTTTAAATGAAAGACACTTTTTAATGAATGAATTCTGTCCAATTATTTTGTATGTGATCCAAATCAGAAATAATGATAAAATATATTTATGTATCAATATGTTGTAAAGTACATTTCACATAAATGTAAGGTATCTTAACCTCATTTATCAGATTCAGACAGTCTTGGGTTCTGCCTGTTGCCCCAGCAAACTACTAATATTGCTTTCTTTTACCATAAATAGTGTCCTACTTTATACAATAAGTAACATGGTTACCCCACAAATAATACAAGTGACCTATTTGATAATTAATTTCTTAAACTTATCTGGCACTGCCTTCTCTCACTTTTACTAGTGATCTGCGCAGGCTGTAAGGATTCAAGAGCGTGATGCCAGCAAGATGGCAGAGTAGAAGATACTAGCTTTTATTTACCCTACAAAACACAATTAGCCAGCTATCCACAAACAAAAATAGCCTTTGGAAAGCTCAAGAGTCCAATTAAGAACCTACAGCAACACAGTGGAGCAAAGAATGGAGAACAACCAGACATGAAGGATCAGTGGGGAGATCAATGCAGTGGAGATATCTGGGAATGTCTGGAGATTGTCAGGAACAAAGAAGAAGAGAGGGGCTATTGGTATCAGTCATGCAGCAGGTGTCATTGCTGTCACCAGTGGCCTGCTCTGTGGAGGACCCTAATAGCGTTTGCTGCTGTGGACCTCACCAGCTCCCCCAACAGTTGCAGACTCCCACAGCTTTCACAGTAGGGTACCTTGTAGTATTTGTCAGCACACACCCCAGGGGCATGCTCTGCAGAGAACACCAGCAGCTGTTATGACTGAGGAAATCAGCAGCTATCACTGCTGCAGACCCCTGGGAGGGAAAGATGAAGCTCTACTCCACCCTCCCAAAAGAAACTACTGTTGTGCCATCCTGGGACCAGGGCTGTGAGCCCCCTCAACCCTGCACATGCCCTGAACCCCAAAGTCACAGCTCATCCACACATGCCTGAGTAGCAAGTCCTAGCTCTCTTGTGACATTGCATACGCCCACACTCTAGACCCACAGTTGCACTTTGTGTGCCCGTTTCAAGCATCAGTGCCAATGCCATGGCAGGTAAGCCAGTGCCCCAGAACTCAGAACTGTTATCACTCAGTGAGCACCCATGCTCCAGTCCTCAGCTCTGTGGCTGTTCCATTGGTATCCATCCATCAGACACCAATTCCACCACCACTGTGAAGGCACCCACAAGCTGGAACAACTGCCAAGGAGAATTTCCTTAGCTGTGACATTGTCCATGGGAGAAAAAGAGAATAGTAGTCCCCAGCAGCTTTTTTTGTTGCTTCTATGGACACTCAACTGCAGGTGTTGAGGATCCTGCAATCTTCACTGACGCTGAACTCAGCTGACGGAATTGCACAAAAACTGTGCTGCTGAGCCTTCCTTAGAGATAAAAACCAGCACCTTCCATGAACAGAGCATGCTTGGATTCACCCTCAGGTGAGGTTCTTTTCAGACAAATATCAGTATGTAGAGCCAGCTCAGATGGCCTAGTGCTTAAAGTTCAGCATGCCCCACTTCAGCAACTCTGATTGGCTTCCTGGGTGTGGAAACATCCCACCCGTCTGTCAGTAGCCATGTGGCAGTGACTCACATAGAAGAACTAGAAGGACTTACAACTAGAATATACAATTATGTACTGGGGCTTTGGGGAGGAAAAAAAAGAGAGAGAAAGATTGGCAACAGATGTGGCAACAGAGTGACTCTTTCCCAGAAGATAAAAACCAGCTCTGGCAAGAAAAAGGGGGAATTTTTGATCCTGGTACACAAAAGTGGTTTGGATCTAATAAAAAAATAAAAATAAAAACCTCTAGTACCAGTTGGAGCACATTTACCATTGTTCCAAGTACATCATTTAACTCACCAGACAACTGAAAGGATGAATTTATAGGGAAAACAATACTTTTGGAAACTTTCTCCCACAGTGGCTCATAAAACATATGCTTGTTATGCTATATGTCCTAAACATAATTCCAGTAAAACACTTTATGTGTCACAATGTCCCTTTACCTTTCCTAAGGGACCCTGAGGTATGGCAATTGGACTTTGTTCAAATGCCACCATCTCAGGTGTGTAAATCTTAGTAATGATTTATATTTTTCACATTGGGTTCAGGCCTTTCCCTGCAGAAGAGCAATGGCTTTAACTGTAGGTAAATTGTTATTTGAAAGGATAATTCATGTTTTGGGGATTCCTACTGAGGTACACATGACCAGGGAACTCATTTCACTGGACAAGTAATTGAATCTATCTGTGACATTTGGCCAATACTTCAGAATTTTTACTGTGCTTATCATCACCAGTCCTTGGGATTAGTGGAAACAATTAACAGCACTATCAAAACTCAATTGGGAAAGATTTTAGGATATTTTAATCTCTCATGGCCAAAAGCTCTTCCACTTGTGCTTCTCAATCTTAGATCTGTACCTTTTGGTAAACATTGGCTGCCTCCTTTGGAAATAATAACAGAACAATCTAGTCAATTAGATGAGGGAATGTATGAACCAACTTTGCTCAAGGGAGATGTATTACATTACTGTGAGGCTCTCATTGAGGCACTTAAATAGATGAAATATTAGTAGCTGTTTCCCTAAACAGTGAGTTCCCAGGAGACAAAGATCTCGTTAAGGATCATAGACTACAACCTGGAGATTTTGTTTATGGGAAGAGGCATCAAATAGAAGACTCTGCAGCCCTGTCTGAAAGGACTGTATCAGGTACTTTTAACCAATCCATGCACTGCAAAATTAAAAAGGATAGACTCATAGATTCACATTTCTCATTTAAAAAAAATTCTCTTCCACCTGAATGATTTCAAATCCTGTTTCTGACACACAACATTGACTGATCAAGACAAATACCTCCAATTCAGTATGAGAAGAAGACAGTATCTGTTGTAGACGGCTGTACCAGGACTCTGGGACAGGCCTGTCTTTCTAAACTTATATTTCTTCATTTAAACTCTTTGTCGTAAGGCTGCCATGCAGGCTAGAGTAATGATTGCCCAGAAACGTGGGATAGTTGATCAATCTTATAACACTGGAGGAGTTTCTTTTCCCGATAGACTATGCCTAAAATTCATTCTTTTGAAATAACCAGTTCAAATATCAAATTTATTACCCTTGTTATTATATCTGTTTTATAATTGTTATAAACAATGTAATCATAAGAATTCATGTACAATGTTTGTGTGGTAATACAAAATTAATTGACAAATTACATAACCTTTGGAATGCACCACCTGCCAATATGTACCTCTTTGCCACTCCACTATATTTAGCATTTTGACATAATGCATATAGCTAGTCGAATGAAATAAAAGCCTAGAACCAAAGGCCATGATGGACCCAGGGCAGACAACAACCAACCTAGCATGAAAGGACAATATTTTGATCATCAATGCTATCAAAAGATTATCAATCAAAGGTGAAAATGACAAGAAATTTTCAGATACTGAGATATATGAGGTTTCCATTTCCATTTCCATTGTAGGCACATTCCAATCTGCTTGAAGGCTGGCAGTTTGGTAGAACTTTAGCTGCAAATAAGGTACAATCCACTTTTCTGTCTGACCATATTTTGTGGCCCCCTAACCTAATGGTTACAAAGCCAAGCCATCAGGACAGGAAACAAGCTTTGTAAAATTTTGATGTTAATTGAAAATATTTATAGCATCCAGGACCATAATTTTTAAGCAGGTGTGCTGTGTGACTATTTAGAAATTAAAGATCTTATGTCTGGTCTTAATTCTGTGGTTCTCAAGTCTAGTGTGCAAAAAATAAAATAAAATAAAAGGGGCGAAAAAGAATTGGAAGCTCAAAAGAACCCCAAAGTGGTGACTATAATTTTAAATTATATTCTTTATTAATAATCCACCAAGACAAAAATTTATGAGAGGAATGTCCATAGTCTAAATTTAAACTCAGCTGGAGTTCCTGTGGGAGGAACCTCTTGGAAACTTCTAGAAGATGAAACTCTCGTGTTAAAACATTACCACACAAAGAGACAAGGAGGTGCCAGTTGCAAGGCCTAGGTTGTTATTTGTGCTTCTGATGCACTGGCTACAGCTGTTTGGGCAAATAAAACCGAAGAGAAAATGTGAGCACTCATCAGATAGGGAATAAACTCTCAGATGGTGACAGCCATAGCTAGCTCAGACAGAGAAATGTATCCATTTGGCAACAGCCATGAGCCACCATAAGGTGGCCCAAATAGAAAAACTCTTCCAAATACCAATAGGTGTGAGACAGCTTGAAGACAATTGTCTCCTATTTGATCAAGCCCAGATGGGGCTATCACTCCCACAATCTCAAAGAAGGGCAGAAACCTTAACCAAGAAGGAAGATGGTCAGAACCTGAGAAGACTTATGGTTGGAGGAGCCAGTTTTCCATAGAAATGGTAAGCACACAAGGGAACTTGTGTTGATACTGAACCCATTTCAAGGAAATGCCTGTCTGCAAAAGTGAGATTGCTTCAGGTCTTGCTTTCTGACACCATATGTCAACCTACCAAAACAAAAGCCAGTTTAAGAGGGAAAGTATTTTGGGGGATCAAAGCATTGCAATATGGGGACCATATATTCAGGTAGAAACCCAAATAATTTCAGGACTATTACAGGAGAGGGACTTGGAGTTTTGTGGGAAAAAGAGAGGTGGAGTTTATTAAAGAAGAGTTAACAGATGATAGATGAGGTAAGGCTAAGTTCGTACTTCATAGATTGGCTTGAAATTCATTCATCAGCAAAGTCCACTTTCATCAGATGTTACAAAGAGACTTATCTTCCTTATTGACTTCTTGGAATGTTAGTGGTTTTGTCCAAATTTGAAGATAAAGAAAACAAGATATGTGAGGCAATTCTTCTAAATGGCTGCTTTGGCTCTATTTTAATATGGCTGCACTTATGTCATCTTTCAAAGAAGCCAAGGAGCTCTTCTTCCTCACTTCCATATCCTATGTCAAAATTGACTTTAATAATAACTTAGTGGATCTGTTTTAAAATGATGTTAGAGCTGACAGTTCAGAGAAACTGCCTTGCTGTCTTGAACCTTAGCCTGAGACAAACCTTTGGACTGGGCCAAAATGGCAAACTGTTTCACAAGCAATTGAGAAGTCAGCAGGAGAATTGACATCCTGAGGACAAAGATTGATGACTGTGGACTTTTTGCAGATAGAATCAGTAGTCAATCAATATTTAGCCAAGATTAGTTCTCTACCTGCAACTCCAATTAAAACTCTCTGTAACATAACCCCCCTTTTTTGCCTTTACAAGCCCCTGAATTTTACTCTCTAGTGGGTTTCTACTTGAATCTGTGGGCTTCCCAAATTGCAATTCTTTAATCCCAAATAAACACTTAGTCTCTTAAAATGGTTTCTGTTTTTGTAGTTTGACACGTGGTGTCAGAAACACCGATTACAAAGTGACGCTTTCATGGACCAATGTCCTGTGAAAATGGCTCAGTATTAAAATGAGTCCACTTGGTGTGCTCAGCCACTTTCATGGACTGCCTGATCCTTCAGTCATTAGTCCCGTCAGGTTCTCACTCCCCTCCTTCATGGTTGAGGACTTTGCTTTTCTTTAGGATTCTGTGGCAGGGGCTTAACCTGGGGTAGTTAACCAGGAGATAATTGTCTCTTAGCAAGCTCACAGCTATTACCATCTGAAAGAGTTTTTCTGTTTGGGACATGTTATGGCACTTATGGCCATTACCACTGGAAGTGTTTCTCTGTATGTGGCAGCTATGGCTGTTGCTGTGTGAGGGTTTATTGCCTGTCTGGTGAGTGCTCAAAATCTTTCTTTTATGTTTTTTGTCCAAACAGGTGTAACCAATGCGTCAGAAGCATAAGTATCAACTTGGTTGCTTGTGACTGGGATCTCTTTGTTTCTTTGTCTGACCATGCTTTCAAAATAAGAATTTAATCTTCTAAATGTTCCCCAAAAGATCCTCTCTTAGGAACTCCAGCTGGATTTATGTTTAAGAACTATCCTCCTTTCTCTTGTAAATTTTTATCCTGGTGAACTGATAATACAAAAGATGATTTAAGAGTACAGTGGCAACTTTGGGCAACATTTGAGCTTCCAAAACTTGTCTTTTTGCACACTAGGCTTGAGAATGAAGGATTTAAAATCAGAAATAAGATCTTTACTTCCTGAAGAGTTAAACATACTACCTTCAATCACATCTGCTTAAAAACTATGGTCCTAGAAGCTGTAAATATTTTAAAAGAACAGCTTTTTTTGTTTTTTTTTGGTGAGGAAGATTAGCCCTGAGACAACATCCACTGCCAATCCTCTTCTTTTTGCTGAGGAAGACTGGCCCTGAGCTAACAACTGTACTGATCTTCCTATATTTTATATGTGGGATGCCTGCCTAGCACGGCTTGATAAGTGATACATAAGTCCATGCCCAGGATCCAATCCCACGAACCCTGGGCTGCCAAAGTGGAGCATACAAACCCAGCCACAATGCCACCAGGTCAATCCCCCAAAGAACAGGAAAATTTTACTAAGCTTCTTTTGTGTTCTGAGAGCTTGCCTTGGTAACTATCAGATTGGTCAAACCAAACGGTGGTTTGCACCTCATTTTCAGCCAAACGTGGCTGTGCAGAAATGGATGTTAAACTCAATTTGCAGGTGTGGTCCTACCAAACTGCTGCTAGCCCTCAGGGGAATTACACTGATAGTTAAAGGAATGTTTCAATTGGATAAGATCATTTAAGAAGAACAGTTAAAATCAAAGCCTTCAAGATTCCAAAATAGCCTCATTGAAAGTTTTGTTGCAAAAAGCTAATGAAAAATTAAGATATAAGCAGGACCTAAAGGAAAAAACTATAAGAAAGTCCATTATGTTAATGCATTAACAAACACTCCATATCTACCTTTGAAAAAAAGCCCCTGTATGGGTCCTTTCCAGAGTTAATGAGACTCTGAGAGCTGTTCTCGTAAACTGCTACATTACTTCCTTAAACAGTCAAGGGGAGACTACAATTAAAAATTACTGGATTTATTTATTACTGCCGGAAATGTTTTCTGTTTTTTCCCAGCTGAACACTGACAAGATATTTAAAAGGATTTAGTAACATCATCTGAATTTTAACCAAATTGGAATCTGATATTCAGAGCCTGATAGGAATTGTTTTTCGACTTCCCCCCTTCAATCTAAAGTACAACTATGTACCCAGAAGGAAAGAAATACATTAAAAATAATGTAAGCGGATATGTATGTCAGTCCTTGATAAGCAAAAAGCTTGTAACCTATCTGACACTATCATGTAGACCAACCTTGATTTCTACAAATGAAAGAAAAAAGAGGAAAAGAAGGTTTTGGAATGTAGACTGCTATGTAAGTACTCTTGCACAACAATCAAATGAAAATTTTAAAATTGAGCCTACAAAATCTATGCTTGTATCTATCTGTGCATTTACGTATGTGTCCTTACATATATGTTTTACATATGTGATATTTTTCAAACTCAGGATGATACTATCAAGACCAATTTATGAGGAGCTCTATTTAATTGGCTTAAAAACAAACAAGTGCCATATAAATTTCGTATACACTGAAAATATAACAGAAAATAACCTGAATGAATTTCAGGATCACATGATCTAGGAAACTATTTGATATTAAAGCTAATTTAAGTTTGCTGCGTAAATTAAAATAGGTATATCTTTAGAGTTATTGGCCTTAAATATAAAATTTTTGCTTTACCTGGGTTTACCAAAACTCAAAGAAATTTATGTCATCTCTGTTACAAAAATTGAAGACAATAAAAATCTCCCCCTCCTCTTCAATTTTTGGAAGAGTTTGAGAACTATAGATATAGTCTTCGTCAAATGTTTGGTAGAATTCACCAGGAAAGCTTTCTGGTCCTGGACTTTTATTTTGGTGGAGGTTTTTGATTATTGTTTTAATCTCTTTACTGATAATTGGTCTATTCAAATTTTCTATTTATTCTTGACTCAGTTTTGGAAGGTTATATGATTCTAAGAATTTATCCATTTCTTCTAGATTATCCAATGTGTTGGTGATGAGGGATCGGTGAGCCGAGGGTCAAAAGAAAGATTTCTTAGACTCTTATGATCTGGCAGTAGTGCTCTTTTATTTACAGAATAGTGTGGAATAGCTTGGGGACAGGACCCATGGGCAGTCAGAGCTTCTGCTGCCGCCGCTTCTGCTGCCCCCGCTGGCACGGAGACAGGGCCCATGGGCAGGCAGAGCAGCTGCTGCTGTCCCCGCTGGTATGGGGACAGGACCCATGGGCAGGCAGAGCTGGTGCGTGGGGACAGGACCCACGGGCGGTCAGAGCTCCTGCTGCTGCCCCGTGTTGAGGGTTAGGGCTAATTTTATAAGGCATGGGTACATGACTTATTTTTACTGGAGAAAAGAAAAGATGATGTAAAAAGTCATTAAATGATTTCAGTGCAGATGGGGTCTGGTTATTGTGCGGTCATATAACTTTAGATATGAATCTAGCCATATAGATTGGCATGTAGGTGAGGATGCCCTGGGCTTCTCTCCCTGGGGCGGTCCTAATTCATACCATAAAGAAAAGTCCACTGGGTCGTATAGTTTGGCATGTAGACCAGGTCACCATGGGCTTCTCTAGCTGGGGCAGCCTTAATCCGCATCATTGGCATATACCTTTTAATAGTATTCTCTTAGAATCTTTTGTATTCAGAGGTGTCTAATGAAATTTCTCTTTTGTTTCTTATTTTATTTGGACTTTCTCTCTTTATTTCTTGGTGAGTCTGGGTAAAAGTTTGTAAATTTTATTAATCTTTTCAAAGGATCAGCTCTTAGTTTCAGCGATTTTTTTCTGCTTGTTGTTATTTCATTTATTCCCACTCTGATTCTTATGGTTTCCTTCCTTCTATTTATTTTAGGCTTTATTTCTTCTTTTTCTAGTTACCATTAGGTTCACAGTTATATTGTTGGAGAGTTTTCTTCTTTTTTTTTTTTGCGGTAGGCCTATATTGCTATAAACTTCCCTCTTAGTACATCACTTCCTGTATCCCATAAACTTTGGCATGCTGTATTTTCATTTTCACTTGTCTCTAGGTATTTTTTTTATTTCTCCTTTGATTTCTTCATTGACTTAATAGTTGTACAGTGGCATTTTGTTTAATCTCCACATATTTGTGACTTTTTCAATTTTTTTCTTGTAATTGATATCCACTTTCGTGCTGGTGTGGTTAGAAAAGTTGCTTGGTATTATTTTACTCTTCTTACAGTTATTGAGACTTCTTTTCTGGCTGAATATGTGATCTATCCTGGAGATTGTTCCATGTGCATTTGGAAAGCATGTCTATTCTGCGGTTTTTGGATGGAATATTCTGTATATATCTTCCAATGACATCTGGTCTAATGTGTCTTTTAAGGCTGATGTTTCCTCATTGAGCTTCTGTTTGGATGATTTATCCATTCATGTAATTGGAGTGTTAAAGTCCCTTTGAACATTGATGGAAAAATTCTCAACAAAATACTAGCAAATCAAATACAATGACATATTAAAAAGATCCTCCCCTGTGACCAAGTTGGATATATCCCAAGGGTGCAGGGATGGTTCAAAATCCACAAATCATTGTGATACACCACATTAACAAAATAAAGAATAAAAATCATGGGATCATCTCAATAGATGCATACAAAGCATTCAATAAGATACAGCATCCATTTATGAAAAAAACTTTGAATAAATTGGATATAAAAGAAAACCACTTCAAGCTAATAAAGGCCATATGTGACAAACCCAGAGCTAATATCATACTCAATGGAGAAAAACTGAAAACTATCCCTTTAAGAACAGGAAGCAGACAAGGATGCCCACTTTCACCACTCTTATTTCACATAGTAGTGGAAGTCCTACTAAGAGCAATCAGGCAAGAAAAAGAAATAAAATGCATCCACATTGGAAGGGAATAAGTGAACTTGTCATAATTTGTGGATGGCATCATTTTGTATATAGGAAACCCTAAAGAATCCACCAAAAATATTAGAAACAATATATGAATATAGTAAGCTGCAGAATACAAAATCAACATGCAAAAATCAGTTGTGTTTCTATACACTAGCAGAAAGAGAAATTAAGAATACATCCCATTTACAATTGCAACAAAAAGAATAAAATAGCTAGGAATAATTTTAGCCAAAAAGATGAAAGACCTATACACTGAAAACTATAAAACATTCCTGAAATAAATCAAAGGAGGCGCCAGCCTGGTGGTACAGTAAGTTCACATGTTCTGCTTCAGTGGCCCGTGCTTTGCTGGTTTGGATCCCAGATGCAGACCTATGCCCTCTTATCAAGCTGTGCTGTGACATGCATCCCACATATAAAAAAATAGTGGAAGATGGTCACAGATGTTAGCTTAGGGCCAATCTTGCTCAGCAAAAGGTGCAGGATTGGTGGCAGATGTTAGCTCAGGGATAATCCTCCTCCTGAAAAAATGAAATCAAAGGAGACACAATAAAATAGAAACATATTTCATGTTCTTACATTGGAAGAGCGAACATAGTTAAATGCCCAATCTTCCTAAAGCAATATACATATTCAATGCAATCGCCATCAAAGTTCCAATGAAATTTTTCACAGAAATAGAGCAAAGAATCCTAAAATTTATATACAAGGACAAAAGACGCCAAATAGCCAAAGGAATCATGAGAAAAAAGAACAAAGCTGGAGGTATCACACTCCTTGATTTCAAAATATACTACAAAGCTATAGTAATCAAAACAGCATGGTACAGGGGCTGGCCCCGTGGCCGAGTGGTTAAGTTCACGCGCTCCGCTGCAGGCGGCCCAGTGTTTCGTCGGTTCGAATCCTGGGCGCGGACATGGCACTGCTCGTCAGACCACGCTGAGGCAGCGTCCCACATGCCACAACTAGAGGAACCCACAACGAAGAATACACAACTATGTACCGGGGGGCTTTGGGGAGAAAAAGGAAAAAATAAAATCTTTAAAAAAAAAACAAAACAGCATGGTACAGGCGCAAAAATAGACACAGAGATCAATGGAACAGAATCAAGAGCCAAGAAATAAACCCACACATCTATGGACAGGTAATTTTCAACAAAGGAGGTAAGAACATACAATGTAGAAAGGAAAGTCTCATTAATAAATGGTGAAGGAAAAACAGGACAGACATATGCATGAAAGTAGACTATATTATGCTAAGTGAAATAAGTCAGATGGAGAAAGTCAAATACTGTGTGATCTCACTCATAAATAGAAGATAAAATCAATAGCAACCAACAAAGAAACACATAAATACAGAGATTATATTGGTGGTTACCAGAAGGGAAGGCAGGAGGCACCAGGGTGAAAGAGTTGACTGAGCACATGTGTATGGTGATGGATGGTAATTAGTCTTGGGTGGTGAACATTATGTCGTCTACTAGAAATTGAAATATAATGATGTACACCTGAAATTTATATAATGATATAAACCAATGTTATCTAAATAAAAATAACTGAGCAATTAATTAAAAATTTAAAAAGAGATTTAGAGCAGGAATTTAGGAATATCATGGCCATTTGAATGAGTAATTATCTGTTGAATGTAGTAATATAGTATGTCATTTTATAATAAAATATAATAGTAAAAAGTTGGCTTACAGAAAAGTATAACTTCCAAACTTTTCAGTAGCTGAAACCTTAGACAATTTCTAAATCAAGTAAAATTAAAAATATATCTTGAGTATCTAAATCACTTCCAAATAAGATAGAATATTAGATATTGATTACTTAACATAGGTTTATCTACATTAGCCCTTTTTTTTCTTTTATTAAGATTGGCACCTGAGCTAACATCTATTGCCAATCTTCTTTTTTCTTTTTCCTGCTTCTTCTCCTCCCTAAAAACCCCCAGTACATAGTTGTACATTCTGGTTGCAAGTGCCTCTGGTTGTGCTATGTGGGACATCAGCTCAGCATGGACTGATGAGTGGTGCCATGTTCATGCCCAGGATCCAAACTGGCAAAACCCTGGGCTGCTGAAGTAGAGTGCACAAATTTAACCACTCACCCATGGGGTTGGCCCCTAAAGTAGCTTTCTATTATGGAAAACCAGAAGGATATTTGGGTCTATTAATAAACATGTCTTGTGATACATTAAAAAAATATGCTATGAGAAAATGTATGTTGTCAGTAAAAAAGGTATGAGGAATGGAGATATTTTTGTTAAGAAAGTAAATTTGTCCTAAAGTAAACTGATTATAGGGAAGAGGAAAGCTCAAATTCTGAATTTAGAACAAATAATCTTTTGGAAGATTTGTGTAAGAGGAACCCTGAGAAAAGAGATTTATGCATGATCAAGCTGCCTAAGACTGAAGTGAATTTAATTAAGTAAATGTTTTACTATCAAAAGTAAGATAGTGTGAAACCAGAACTTGGTTTTCTCTCTCTTAAAAGGACAGTTTGCTTGAACTATTGATCTACTCTTAATAAGATATTGTAAAAGTTTTTTAATAAAAAGTGATCGACCTAGAAAAAACAAGGATTTTATGCTTTATCAGAATATTTTCCTCTGATCAGAAGGTTGAGGCTTCTCTATTCAGGGAGATTTGTTTTCTTCAACTATTTAATCTTTTGTATTTCTTTGAAATTCATTAACTGTCACCATGATTAAATGGATAAATAAGTATTGTTTCACAGTGACCTAAAATTCTATTCGACCAAGTGTTTTAAAACCTTTTGATATTTTTGATAATCAAACTCAAAATTCAAATACTAAACAATTTTTTTTACCTTAAAGTAACTTTGAGAATTTCTGGTACTTCTCAAAGAATTTGTTCTCTCTTCCTATAAAAAGAAAGATATTAAACAAATTTAGTTTATTTGGTATATTAAATCACAACAGAAGCATGTCAAATAAGTGATGCTAAAATTTCTCATAGATATAATTGTATGCATATGTTATTAATGTAAGTCCTCTAAAATTATGGGGTAATTCCTAAAATCGTGATATGTCTTAGTACAATGTTATTGGTCATAATTCTCATCACTATCTTAAAATGCATGTCATAGAAATTAGCAAATTTTCTTTTCAGTTGCATCATAATCAAATATTTAACTATGCCATTTTAATCCTTTTGTCATTTAAATACAGTTATTATTTTACTCTGATGCTTTTGAAAATATGTTTCACCTTCAGGGAGATTCATGGGAAGAATTCTTATACTCACTGTAGAATACAGATTTCTGATAGACTTTCAGATCATCAACTTTCCTAACTGTGTAAGAAATTACAGAAGTCTAATGAAGAGAGTAATGGCATCATGAAACTGCTAAAGATCAAGAATAAATCTTAATTACATGGGACTACATGAACTAAGGAGGATGCTATAATTTTTCCCCAGATTTTAAAAAATCTGTTCTATTAAGCTAGCAACTGTTTGGTAAGACATACTTTTGTAAAGAAAGATGAAACATTTCACTTTTCTCCCTACTGCATCCTTCCAGAAGTCAAAAACACTCAGTGATTATTCTTATTTTCATTTATATAATCAGGCCAAGTTTTTAATATAAAAGAGTTATTATATTTTTGCTTGAGGAAGATTTTCCCTGAGCTAAACTGCATACCAATCTTCCTCTACTTTGTATGTGGTTCACCAGCACAGCATAGCTGCTGACAAGTGGTGTAGGTTGAAAACTGGGAACAAACATGGGCCCCTGAAGCAGAAAGAACCAACCTTAACCACTGGACCATGTGGCTGGCCCTTAAACAAATTAGATTTACTGTGATTATCTTTGGTAAAACAATGAGAATAATTGTAGAGAGGAAAATTATATTTGCACCTTTGCAGATATCAGATTCTAGTCTTTAATTTTCTTTGAGATTTTGTCTTATATATATAGACTGGACACCCTTTGCCTAAGTTGTTGCCTTTTCTCTCACTGACTGTTCATGATACTCTCATTGGAAGACATAAACCACTTTGCTGCTATCTGCCACCCCCTGCACTATGAGGGTGTCACAAAACACAGGTCTCATGTGAGCATAATGTCTGCCTATTGGCTCACTGGAAGTTTTACTATGATCCTGCATTCAGCTGGAATTTTTTCCCTAGCATTCTGTGAGTCCAGCATCTGTAAGTTCTTCTGTGACATTCCCCAGTTAGTCTCCATCTCTTGCCCATGTCTTCTCTCCCGAGAAATTGTTCTCCTACTCAGCAAGGTGGCATTGGTTCTCAACCGCATAATTATTACTCTTCTTTTAAGCTTATAAGTTTACTCCAGCCAGAGATAAAGTTAGAAAAAAGTGTATCTCTACAGATCATATATTTTATTACCAGTGAGACAGATCACCCTTTGTTAGGTTTGGTCAACTGTCCAATCACTCATTCTTAAGAGTAATTTTTGTCAGTTTTTTTTTAATCAAGATCTTATGCTTGAGAAGAGAGAGAAAAGAAATATATATTTTAGTTAAAAATTAAATTCTAGGAATAAAATTATTAGGTTAAATATTTATTTATCTAACAATGTTGGTTATAGGTAGACTATAAATCTTCATTGTGTTATCATTTCTGTTTTGTAACAAAACAGAATTTTTATTTTTTTTGTTTTGATTTTTGTGAGTAACAAAACAGAAGTTTGATTTTATGCTATTTTGGTTATGCTAGATGGTAGTATTTTTATATCAGTATTTAATAAAATAGAATGTTGTTAATAGTGGGTCAACCCACAGCAAAAGTTATTTTTCTTCCTCTTTCTTCCTTCTTCCTTTCTCTCTTCCTGTCTTCCTTCCTTCCTTTCTTTCTTTCTTTCTCTCTTTCTTTCCTTTTTTATTTCTTTTTTTTTATAAGATTTTGTTTTTTCCTTTTTCTCCCCAATCCCCCAGGTACATAGATGTATATTTTTCATTGTGGGTCCTTCTAGTTGTGGCATGTGGAATGCTGCCTCAGCATGGTTTGATGAGCAGTGCCATATCCATACCCAGGATTCGAACCAAAGAAACACTGGGCCTCCTGCAGTGGAGCACGTGAACTTAACCACTCGGCCACGGGGCCAGCCCCATCCTTTTTTATTTCTTAATTTTCTGTGTATCAAATTCAAAAGTACAAATACCTTTAAGTTACACTGGAAAAACTTAAATTTTGTCAAAGAAGATAAAAATTTTAATACTGACACTGTTAATTCACTCCTTTTTAAATTCTTTAGGACATAAAGTAACTTCACCAAGCATTAGTTTCCTCATTGCCAGAAAAAGATACAAGCAGCACTTTTTAATACATAAGTTACTTCATAATGTTCTTTGGCTATGCTGGAGTAATGTGATTCATTCAATGCACAAAAGGGAGCATGCACCTGGCACCACAGTGCTCCATGTCCTCCTGCCCAACAGCTGGAGGATGCCTCCTTCACTCCATTCCTTGGTTGCTCAGAGAAGGACCACTGATGTTTTGTAAACTTGAAAAGAGTGTACACAAGAAATACAATTCTATCTTTTGTGAGTATGCTTTGCTATATATATTCTGAAAATTTTGAAAATATCTTTTTCTTTTTCTCTGGAAGCATTTATTTGTTTACTGTGAGGATGGCATACCTGGTTCTCTTAACAGTTTCACTCAATGATATTATCTTGATATATTTTACTCTTTATGACTCACTGAACGGAAGTTACATGAAATACGTCTATAGCTCATGAAAGCTTGTGACCCACTTGGGAGTTTTAAGCATTATTTTGAAAACATGCTATCTTACTTATTGTCTTTCAGCCTCTCATCTAGAAATTCAGAGTTCTAGTGCCTATAATACCCGAAAGTTATAAGGATTTAACTTATCTTATAAATAAGATAAAGCATGAAAAATAACTATCAGAGTTTAAAGACATAGGCAGTGATTATCTCTATCATCACATTTTTTAAGGTCAACATTTGCAATAAGACCTTTAACAATGGACACTTCTGTTATGATATTGAATATGATTGCAACAGAAAAATGAATGTTTATCTCTAAATGAATTGATAAAATAATTTACTAAAACAAATTTTCCATCAAATATTGCTTTTCACTTGAGAAAATAATTATAATATTTATTTGAAGGAACACATCTAGAATATCACATTTCAAAAAAATTAAAAGATTGCATTTAAAATGAAAAAAGAATATACTTTGTTTTAAGTACCATCCAATTAGTTTTCCAAAATACTGAACGTTGCAGAGGAAATAAAAAAACTCTGTAAGTAATTTCAGTGGAAGAAAGCAAATAATCCAATAAAAATTGGAGGATGGAGCATGATGTTGGCATAGTGCTTTTACTGGCTACAACCAGCTATCCTCGTTGAAAGCAATGATATAAATATAAGGGAGCAAAGAAGTACAGGATGCCACAATCATTAGGAAATTACCCAAGAAGTTGATGATATAGCCATTTTACACTTAATGTGTGCACCACATTAATCACCTAAACACTAAACACTGAAGGGACAAATATGCTTAGAAATAAGAAACTTTGTTATTATGGTACCGAGACAAATAACATTCCAAAAATTAAATTCTAAATGATTTATTTTATACCTAACACTCTTTGTTTCTAAAGTTCTTCATGTTGTCCGTTTATGAGTCCCTGCTGCATGCATATATCATACTCCAATAACAAGGTAAAAAAGGAAAGTCTCACGTAACCAACTGGGGATTAATAACCAGAATATAAAAATCATATCTATAAATCAATAAGTAAAACGTAAACACCCAATATGGACCTAGTAAAGTAATGAATTTCCTGAAAATAGAGGAAAAATGGCCTATGTGTATATTAAAGTGTAGTCAGTCTTATTTCTAATCAGAAAACTGTAAATCAAAAGCATACTGAGAAACAATTTCATACTCACTTTACAGAAAGAACGTTAAGTGTCAAGGATTGACAGAAATGCAGAATAACAAGAGCATTCATGCATCCATACAGAGTATGCAAGTAAGTTCAAAATGGTCCCAACACAGTTTGGCAATTACCTCGTATGTTGACATTTTTTCATGGGAGTATTTGCCATCCTATTTTTTAGTAAAGTGTTTGTTCAAATCTTTTGACATTTTTTAAGTGTATTGATTATCTTGTTGAATTGTAAGGATTCTTTATATATTCTGGACATAAGACCTTTATCTGATATGCGATTTGCACATATTTCTCCCAGTGTGTTGTTGATCTTTTTGTTCTTAGCGGAATCACATGAAGATAAGAAATTTTACTTTTCACTAAGACCAATGTACCCTTTTTCTTTTTTTTTTTTTTTGCAGCTCATGCTTTATTTACATGCCTAAGAGGTTTTTACATAAACAATATCTCAAAGACATTCTCTTATGGTTTGTAGCAGAAGTTTTCAAGCTTTGGGGTTTGTATTTAATCAATTATCTATTTTGAATTAACTTGTGCAAGTGGTGTAAGGTAGTGTCCATTTTTGTTTTTTTTACTATTGGTATATAATTGTAACAACAGCACTTGTTGAAAATATTAATATTTCTCCACTGAATTATTATAACATCTTTGTTAAAATTTAATTGATTATATATGTATGAGTCTATTTCCAGACTCACTAGGCTGTCTCCTTTGTCTATGTATCTATATTTATATCTATGGTACAATGTCCTGGTCACTGTAGTTTTATATTAAAGCTTGCAATTAGGCAGTGGTTTTTTAAGGAACTCTTAAGTGTCATCCATTCTCTGCCTCTCCACATGAAAAACTCCAACAAATAAAAAATCAATTCTACTTTTTATACCAGCTCAGCACATAGTGAACATAAGTGAAGCAGTGTTGAAGAAAAGAAACAATATTGCAACTTTGAATGAACTGTGATTAGCTAAACTAGCTGGATATGCACCCTCCAGGAGATGTGCATTCTCTGTAGGTTTTATGGCCAACCCCCAGCTGTTATAAGTTGATAACTTTGTTCTTTTGAGTTCCTTAGGAACATGATAATGCCTAGCAGAGAGTCTCTGCTAATAGGCATCATCAAGGATAAATGAAAGATCATAGGGCATTGCTTTTGTCTCTGAGACATAACCAGTGAAACAAAAAATTATCAGGAACTAAGACCAGATATATGCCCCACCCAGAGACCAGACACTTCCCCCATCTGGACACTAGATCCCTACATAACTGGCCTGTAGTCTTTGTTCTGTAAGATCGTTCTTTTGGACATTAGTCAGCCATCTTCACCCTTGCTAAAAAGCTGTAATAAAACCCTGTTTTTCTTCCACTACCTTGCCTGTCAACTAGTGGCATGTCTTGTGGTAGGAAGGTTATCCTCCCTTGGGTGGTAAACAATTTGATGACTCTGGTAGGATGTTAAGTCCTGCTCATGGCCAGTTGACCTCAGATGGGCAACCTGTCAGCTATTGAGCCGCTCTTTTTCTCATGGATCTGCCTTTCCTGCTTTCCCATGATGATGAAAGCTGCCTCCTAAAGCTGACTGTGGTAGGAAGAGAAATGGCTACATCTGGTGAGTCCATGGGCTCAATCAAGAATAGGGTAAATCACCTTGGGGGTGCCTGTGAACTCATTTCCCCTCCCTCTGGGCCCTCTAATTTATAGAAGAGCCATCTGGTGTCTTTTCATTTATAGCAGAGCCATCTAGGGTCCAATAGGACCATCTGGGCATGCGATTTGGGTGGGAACAATTGTAGGACTTTTACCCTAAATCTGTGAACCAGTTCACTGGTGTCTGTTTTTTCTGTATTCGTATCTGCGTCAGCACACATCTTACAATTGTCTGTTTGGGAATTTAGTTTCCTGGTGATCATAACAAACTCTTTAGAAATTACCTTGTTTGTTGTGGCCACCTTAGAAAAGCCCCTTAAAGTGAAGATAGCTGTAAACAGCTGGCATGATAACTTGGGATAATTTAAAATTACCGTGGCCACTTTGGGCTCCTTTTGAGCATTGGGACAAAAAAATAAATCTTTAAAGAGTCAAAGGCTCCATATTTTGACATAAAGATTCCAGTTGTTGTAAATGTTTACGAAGAACTGCAGAAGCTTCCTAAGCTTACTTTATGTCCTGAGGGCTTGGCTTGACAAGTGTCAGGTTGGGGTAAGACAAAAATGCGGTTGAACTCCATTTTTCACTCAGAGATGGTCAAATAGAAATTCAGGTTTCACTCCTATTTGTGGCTAAATGTCCTACCAAACTGATGTCAGCCTCAGGGAAATTACATTGGCGGTTAGAAGGAACCCTTGGCTTGGCCTTCATTGTGGGGGTCTTGGTTTTGGGGATGCCCCAAAATTTTCATGATCTGGTTCTAGAAACATAAATATGCTTGTGACCAGATGTAACTAAATTCTGAAACAATTGGAAGCACTAATTCAATCCACCTGTAGGCTCTTAGGCTGCACTTTCCCAAATTGGGTGACTTTTAGCTATTAGTTTGTAGTATGAACTACTGAGTACTCATTGGTTTACTGATCTTTTTCCTCCAAGAGATGGTCAATACTTTTCTTATTTCTATCTTTTGTGTCAATTTTCATAAAATGGAAAAAGTATAGGGCAAGACACAGGCATCTCTATAAGCCTGTTGTCTTGGAATAGGCATATGAGGTGAAAGTTTTTACTAAGATCATCTTGGAAGACAAAAAGGCCACAAATTTGGTGGGCAGGGGTTGAGCAGTTAAGAGCCAATAGTATACTCATCACCTCAAGAGGACTCCCATGATTGTATAAGTTGGTCATGGAAGGGATAGATGACACAGGTCCCCCACCAACATGAAGAAAAGGTCTGTGCAATGAGGTACTCCGCAAAGCACACATGATCCCCAAACCTGTGGTACCTCCCTCCTAGGTATAAATCTGGCTCCAAGAGACCTAAGGTGTATCTAAAGCTGATAATGTACATATAAGATGATTTTTTTTCCTTGTCTTGTTTTATGTCTTAACAGCTTAGCTTTGTGACCCTTCTGGCCTCTGCCATCTGGAGGATGCAGGTGCCTGCAGGTATCTTGGTGAGCAGTCAAATAGACTGGGGTTCCAAGAAGTACTCTCTATCTGGCTGTGTCAGGGCTCAGGGGAGTTTGTCATAAGAGGTCCCAGTTGCTTTCATAAGGGCCTTTGTTATTTCAACCACTGTTGCTTGTTAATGCACTACCACCTGTCAGTGGAAGCCTTTTCTTTCTTGGATAATTTTGGAAGTGAACTTTCTGGATCTTGTGAGGGTTGTTTCTTTTACCATCTTTTGTGGGGAAGGCTCTCATGCCCATGTTTAAGCCATAAAGTCTTATTGATTTCAGTTGCTATTAAAGGGTGTTATGTCTGGCTGGAAATGCTTCCCCTATCCAAAATTATAAGACTGAGACCTATTGATAGGAAGTCCTAATGGAAGCTATGATTAGAGATATAAGATTTGATGGAATTCAGATGAAATTTTGTAGGAAAATTGATACATTTATGGGCTTTATGTGAACTGATTGTATCTTTTTTGCCTGATTGTATTATACATTATATTGTGGGCATATACATTGTGTCTCACTGGGGAGCATTTCCACTGCATGATTGTAAGACAGCATATAAATCTGCCCTTCAGACAGTGTTAATTAAACATACACAACAGAAGTCAATAGGGATGCTTGAACACCCACACAGTATAAGATAAAAACTAGAGGTTAACATCAGATGCTAATAAAATGATGATAAAAGCTCCTCTTTCCTAAAGTAAATGAGTCTAGAGTTAAACTGTACACTTAGAAAGAGGACCTATGTTAAATACTTTGTGCAGACCTGTAAAGATATGATACATTGTCCTGAAGTTTTAAAATATAAAAATCTTTTGATTCACCTCATAAGTTATAATTTCCCATGATATAAAGAAACAATTAGAAAAATCTAGCTGGAAGGTTAGGTCAACCTCTTTTGTCATTCAGACCATAATCCAGTTCTTTTGGTACTGGAAGCAATCATCTCTGTCTTGCAAATCTCTGCAAGTCCAGAAGCATGGTTCTAAAAAGCAGATCAAAGTTCGCTTGTCCTTTTGCCAATACCAAAGTCTCCTCTGTTCCTAAATATTGGGACGTAAGAAACCAATACAGCAAATATGTCCCAGAAACTCTATCTTGGAGAAATCTTGACTGCTTTCTGTGTGTCTTTACTATGTAAATTGTCTGCCCACATCTTTTCAAGGCCCTGAGTGAATTCTTTGAAATGCAAATGTTTCTCATAAACTAATAAGATTTATATTGCACCTGATTCATAAAAAAATAATGGAATATATAAGATCTCTGTGTATACATGTGTGCTCATATATGTCTATAGGTGTATGTTGTAAATGTGAGATATTTTTCTACCTCTGGATGGTATAGCCAAAACCAATAGCTCTATTGAGATTGGATCAAAGTAAGCACTTACAAAAATTATTTGTAAATATAACAGAAACTAGCCCAAATATCTTTCAAGTTAATGTGATATAAGTTAATCTTTGATAAATGAAAGAATGTTTAAGTTTGATTAAAATCATGATGTCCTTGGATTTGTCAGTAATTGGGTATGTAGCCTGGCTTTACTGGTCAAATAAGCTCATGAGATCTGTTACAAATTTGTAGCAAAAAAAGCTTCAAGTGAGGGGCTGGCCCCGTGGCTGAGTGGTTGGGTTTGCGCACTCCGCTGCAGGCGGCCAGTGTTTCGTTGGTTCGAATCCTGGGCGTGGACATGGCACTGCTCATCAAACCACGCTGAGGCAGCGTCCCACATGCCACAACTAGAAGTATCCACAACTAAAATATACAACTATGTACCGGGGGGCTTTGGGGGAAAAAAAGGAAAAAATAAAATCTTTAAAAAAAAATAAAAGCTTCAAATGATAATTTTATCTAATGTCTCATGATGTTTTTGTGGGTAATGTAAACATAATTCTTGGAAACAAATGATTTAGATAGATGAAAGTGGATAAGAGGTTTGGGGCACAGCAATTATGTTTTATGGTCTGTATATTTGAAAAAACAGCTTACAAATGTTTTTGGTAACTTCAAACTTTAGAGCTTCACTAAATTAAGTTCAGTGATGAAAATTTGTTGAGTACCTAGGTCATTTCAACATAACATAAAATGTTAGAGTGTCCAGTGTCAAGCTGGTGGTGTAGGCAGACACTGGATTCACTTTCTCCTATGGGCACAACAAATTTACAATGACTCTTGAATGTTTACCCTTGAGAGAGAATTGAAAACTGGATAAAAGTAACACCCACAAGAAGGCACAGTGCTGACTGCAGTGGAAGAGGCAGAAATTCATTTCTGCATAGAAAAAAGCCACCTTCTAGCCGCATCACAGCTGGCTGAGAGCAATCTTAAGGTACAAAGCCTCCCCTGGAGGAGTAGGGTATCTGAGCAGGGGAGTGTTATCATAATAAGCAGCTTTTGGACTCAGCACAACCGGAACAAGTATTATAATACCTGGCTTTGCCAGCAATTAACAAGAACTTGGAATCTTCAGAAAAGCTAACAGACATAAGGGGGAAAAAAGCGTACTCTTAAATGGCTCACACCCAAATTCACCCATTTTGGAAAGCAACCTAAAATCACCAGGAACAAAGGCGCAGACTTTTGGTGGAAAGAGATTCACTTCATAGGCTCTGGGCACATCTTGGTGAGAGGAGAGCCCTCCTCAGGGAATGAGACAAGCATGCTTACACACATTCCAGCAGATGCAATTGAAGTCCTTCTCCTAGCCTGTTAGCCCAGGGCTCTGTCCCATCTAATAGAGCATTGATTTAATCCACCTCAGCCTGGTCAGGCAGTCTGCACTAAGGGCTGGCTCCACTCAACACCAAGCCCTCAGGCAGTTTGTGAGTCTGCTTACGCATGGTGCCTAGAACCTTTGCTGCTGGGCAAGTGAGTCTGCTTCAGTGGGTTGGGGTATGCTCACAGGGTAGGACTTTGTTAATGAGGTGTGTGGCCCTGCAGGAAGTGGGGCTTACCAGCTGCAGCTGACTTGTGCTTCTTAAACAGCCACATATTGGAACATTCCCATATTATAACTCCTGTAAAAATTGGGTGCTCCCATGCCTGGGGCCAGCCTCACCCAGCTGCAATCATGAGAGATTTGAAAACAGCCTCGCAGGCCAGAGGCCTACAGCAATTGTAAGCCTCTAAGCCTAGCAACCAGCCATGCTGGGTGGCTACTCACTTAGAGAAACTACAAGAGGAATGTGCTGTTAGACCTTGCAGTCAACTATGCTGGGGCTCCCCATGCCTGATAAAGTTACTAAAGGGACCATAGCAGCTACATGCAGCTAAGCATTACAACCAGCTGACCAGGGGGACAGCCTAGCTTCCCCAGACACTTGTAGCAAAAGCAACCCTGCCACAACAGGAAGACACATATAGCCCACACAGGGGACCCTCCTGGAATATTTGGAACTTATGATGAGTGGAAAGCACACTGCTGGGTTTCATAAGGCATCTCTTACATAATGTCCCATCTCCAACATCAGGAGATGTAGCTGATCTACCTAATACACAGATATAAACACAGAGAAAGAGGCAAATAGAGGAGGCAAAGGAATACATTCCAATAAGGGAACAGGACAAAACTTCAGAAAAATAACAAAAATTAGATAAACAATGTACCTGCCAAAGACTACAAATAGTCATAAGAATGTTCACTAATTTTGGGAGAAGAATGGATAAACTCAGGGAGAAATTCAACCAAGAATTAGAAAATATCAAAAAGAAGAAATCAGAAATGAAGAATAAAATACTGTAAATGAAAAATTCACTAAAGGGACTCAATGGCAGAATAGATGATACAGAGGAACAGATCAGTGAACTGGACAAAAGGATAGAGGAAATCACTCAAGCTGAACAGATGAAAGAAAAAGGAATTAAAAAGAATGAGGACAGTCTAAGGGACCCCTGTGACAACATCAAGTGCACTAACTCCCTTACTATCAGTGTCCAAGAAGATGAAGAGAGAGAACAAAGATACAGATAATGTAGCCAAAGAAATAATAGCTGAAAACTGTCCTACCACAAGAAGGAAACAGACATCCAGTACAGGAAGCACAGAGAGTACCAAACAAGATAAACTCAAAGAGGCCAAAACCAAGACACATTATAATTGAAATGTCAAGAATATAAAGAGAGAATCCTAAAAGCTGTAAGAGAAAGACAACAAATTACACACAAAGAAAATGTCACAAGGTTATCAGCTGACTTCTCAGCAGAAAAGTTACAGGCTAGAAGGGAGTGGCATGATATATTTAAAGGGGTGAAAGCAAAAAAACTTACGGCCAAAAACACCCTACCTGGGAAAGTTATAACTCTGAATTGAATAAGAGATAGCTACCCACACAGGCAAAAAATAAAGGAGTTTACCACCAAGAAACCAGCCCTAGAAGTAATGCTAAAGGGAGTTATTTAAGTAGAAAAGAGAAGACCACAGATATGAAGAAGAAAATTATCAAATAAAAATCAATAAAACAACTGGTAAAGGCAAATGCACAGTAAAGGTAGCAGCACAACCATCTATGAAGCTAATATGAAGGTCAAAAGACAAAAGTACTAAAATTATCTATTTCCATGACAATAGGGTAACCTATGCACATGCACAAAAAAAGAGGTTAGATATGATATCAAAAACATAAAATGTGGGAGGAGGGAAGTAAAAGTGTAGAGCTTTTATCAATAAACCGAACTAAAGAGGCCATGGATTTAATATAGATTGCTATAAACTTAGGTTATTATATATGAACCTCATAGTAATCACAAACTAGAAACCTATAATAAATACACAAAACAATAAGAGAAAGGAACCCAAACATAATACTAAACAAAGCCATCAAACCACAGGGGAAGAGAATGTCTCAGAAGAAGAAAGGAAAAGAGAAGAATTCCTAAAACACTCAGAAAAAAATAACCAAATGGCAATAAGTACCTTCCTGTCAATAGTTGTTTTAATGTCAATAGACTAAATGTTTCAATCAAAAGGCCTAGGGTGGCCAATTGGATAAAATACAAGACCAATATATATGCTGCATATGAGACTCATTACAGACCTAAAGACACTCACACACTGCAAGTTGAAGGGATAGAATAAGATACACTATGCAAAAATGCAATGAAAAGAAAGCTGAGTAACAATATTTCTATCAGACAAAATACACTTTACAACAAAAACTGTAACCAGAAACAAAGAAAGGCACTTCATAATGATAAAGGAAATGATCCAACAAGAGGATACAACACATGTAAATATGTATGTACCCAACATAGGAGCACCTATATATATAAAGCTATTATTAACAGATATAAAAGAAGGAATAGACAGCAACACAATAATTGTAAGGGACTTTAACACTCCACCTAAACCATTGAATATATCAACCAAAGAGAATATGAAGAAGGCAACACTGGCCTTAAATGACACATTAAACCAGATGGACTTAGTAGATATATATAGAACATTCCATCCAAAGACTGCATAATACACGTTCTTTTCAAATGCACATTGAACACTGTCCAGGATAGATCATAGGCCACCAAAAAGTCTCAGTAAATTTAAGAAGATTGAAATAATACCAAGTAACTTTTGTGATCACAGTGGTATGAAACTAGAAATCAACTACAGGAAGAAAATCACAAAAGCCACAAATATGTGGAGATTAAACAAAACGTTACTTAGAAACAAGTGGGTCAATGAAGAAACCAAAGGACAAATTAAAAAGTGCCTAGAGACAAATGAAAAGACAACATGCCAAAGTTTATGAGATACAGCAAAATCAGATCTAAAAGTCAAGTCTGTACCAATATAGGCCTACACCCACAAATAAGAAAAATCTCAAATAAACAATCTAACTGTGCATCTAAAGGAACTGGGAAAAGAATAACAAAGTACAAAATCAGTAGAAGAAAGGAAATTATGAAAATCAAAGCAAAATTAAATTAAATAGAGACCCAAAAATAGAAAAACATCAATGAAATGAAGAGCTGGCTCTTGAAAAATATAAGCAAAACTGACAAAGTTTTAGGTAGATTCACAAAGAAAAAATCAAGAAGCCTCAAATAAGTAAAACTAGAAATGAAAGAGGGCAAATTAAAATGGACACCTCAGAAATATAAAAGATTATAAGAGAATATTATAAAAAGCTATACACCAGCAAATTGGATAATCTAAAAGAAATGGATGAATTCCTAGAATCAGACATCTTCCAAAACTGAATCAAAAACAAATAAAGAATTTGAGTAGACTAATGACCAGTAAGGAGATTGAAACAGTAACCAAAAACTTCCCAAAAAATAAAAGTTCAGGACCAAGAAGATTCCCTGGTGAGTTCTACAAAGCATTCAAAGAAGACTTACTGTCTACCCTTATCAAACTCTTCCAAAAAAATTGAAGAGCAGGGTAAGCTTCCTAACTCATTCTACAAAGCCAACATTACCCTGGTGCCAAAACCAAACAAGGACAACACAAAGAAAGAAAATCACCGGCCAATATCATTGATGAACATTGATGCAAAAATCCTCAACAAAATACTAACAAATCAAACACAACACATTAAAAAGATCATACACCATGATGAACTTGAAGTCACTACAGGGATGGAGGGATGGTTCAACATCCAAAAATCAATCAACATGGTAAGCACATTAACAAAACGAAGGATAAAAATCGCATGTTCACCTCAATAGATGCAGAAAAAACATTTGACAATATACACCACTCATTTGTAGTAAAAACTCTGAATATAATAGATATGGAAGGAAAGTATCTCAAAATAATAAAGATCATATATGAAACAACCACAGCTAAAAGTCTCTTTGGAGAAAAACTGAAAGCTTTCTCTCTAAGAACAGGAACCTGATAAGGATGCTCATTTTCACCTCTCTTATTTGGCATAGTATTGGAAGTCCTAGTCAGAGCAATCAGGAAATAAAAAAGTAATTTGTAAAAGCAAGAAGTTAAACTGTCACAATTTGCAGATGTTCTGATTTTATATATAGGAAACCCTAAAAATCCACCAAAAATCTTTTAGAAATAATAAAGGAATATGGAAAAGTTATGGGATACAAAATCAACATACAAAAGTCAGTTGCCTTTCTATCCATTAACAACATAACAAAGTGAGAAATAAAGAATACAATCCCATTTACAACTGTGACAGAAAGAATGAAATACCTAGGAATAAATTTAACCAAAGAGGTGAAAGACCTGTACACTGAAAACTATGAAACACTGTAGAAATAGAAAATGACGCAAACAAATGAAAAGATATTACATGTTCTTTGATTGGAAAAATTAACATATTTAAAAGTTTCTATACTTCCTAGAGCAATATAAAGATTCAATGCAATCCCTATCAAAATTCGAATTATATTTTTCACAGAAAGAGGAAAAAGAATCCTAAAATTTATATGGAACAACATAAGACCCTGAATAGCCAAAAGAATCCTGAGAAAGAAGAACAAAGCCAGAGGTATCACACTCCCTGATTTTAAAATATACTGCAAAGCCATAGTAACCAAAACAGCATGGTACTGGCACAAAAACAGACACAAAGATCAATGGAACAGATTCAAGAGCCCAGGAATAGAGCCTCACATCTATGGACAGCTAATATTTGATAAGGGAGCCAAGAAAATACCATGGAGAAAGTCTCTTCAATAAATGGTGTTGAGAAAACGAGACAGCCACATTGAAAAGAAAGAAAATAGACCAATATCTAACACTACACACAAAAATTAAGTCAAATTGGATTAAAGACTTGAATGTAAGACCTGAAACCATGAAATTTGTAGAAAAATAATAAGCAGTATGCTCTTCAACATCAGTCTTAGCTACTCATTTTCAAGTTCCATGTCTGATGGCTCAAGGGGAACAATAGAAAAAATAAATAAATGGTACTACACCAAACTAAAAAGCCTCTGCACAGCAAAGGAAACCGTCAACAAAACAAAAAGACAACCTAACAATTGGGAGAAGATATAAGCAAACTATATATCTGATAAGGGGTTAATATTCAAAATGTATAAAAAACTCATACATCTCAACAACAACAAAACTAAAAACCCAATTAAAAAGGGGCAAAAGATATGAACACACACCTCCCAAGAAGATATACAGATGGCCAACAGGCACAAGAAAAGATGTTCAACATCACTAATTATCAGGGAAAGGTAAATTAAAATTACAATGAGATATCACCTCACACTCATCAGAATGGCTGTAGTTAACAAGACAGAAAATAACCACTGTTGGAAAGGATGTGGAGAAAAGGAACCTTTCATACACTGCTAGTGGTAGTGCAACCTGATGCAGTCACTATGGAACAGAATATGGAGGTTCCTCAAAAAATTAAGAATAGGACGACTATATAATCCAGCTATTCCACTGCCTGGTATATATCCAAAGAACATGAAATCATGAATACCGAAAGATATATGCACCACTATGTTCTTTGTAGCATCATTCACAATAGCCAAGACTTGGAAACAACCTATGTGCCCATCAAGGGAGGAATAGATAAAGAAGATGTGGTATACAGACACAATGGGATACTACTCAGCCATTAAAAGGTTGAAATCTTGTCATTTGTGACAACATGGATGGACCTTGATGGTATTGTGCTGAACAAAATAAATCATAGGAAGAAAGTCAAATAATGTATGATCTCACTCATAAATAGAAGATGAAAATAACAATAAACAAACACATAGAGACAAGAGATTGGATTGGTGGTTACCGGAGAGGAAGGGGGAACGGAGGAGGATGAAAGGTTATTAGGCACTTGTGTATGGTGATGGATTGTAATTGGTCTTTGGATGGTGAGCACGATGTAGACTACACAGAAATCAGAATATGATGATGTATACCTGAAGTTTATATAGTGTTATAAACCAACATTACCACAATAAAAAAAGAAATTAATTATTAAGCATAGATTTGTCTGCCTTTGGTTTCTTATCTCACAGAACCTGAAATGCTTAGGTTTCTTGACGGGCACTTTTTGTACATGTTGAGGAGTTTTCTGTGAGAAAGAATATACTTCTAGAAAGTTTGTCTACAGGGAAATTAAAATGTATGTTTTCAGTAAAGAAGATATAAAGAACAGAGTTATTTTTCTTTGTTTTGTTAAGAAAGATAAATTTGTCTTAAAATACTAAATAAGAGAAAAGGACAAATTTTTGTTAAATTCTGAATGTAAAAGGATCATGAAAGTAAAATCCTGAGGAGTTTATGAATGATCAAGTAGACAAGGTTAAAGTAAATCTAACTAAGTAAAAGATTTTTAATGTCTAAAATAAGTTTATGAAAAATTAGAATTTGGTATTCTGTCTCTTAAAGAGATAATTTTCTCTAGCTTTTGGTCTGCCCTTGATAAAGAGGTTATAAGAGGTTTTTCTTTATTTTTGAGTAAGTTTACCTAAAAGAAAGAAAAACTATATTTTGTTAAAATAATTTCCTATATTCAAAAAGACTGAGGTCTGTTAAACTTTTTCTGATTTTCTCTTGTCATTTTGATTAAATGTATAATAAGCATTTTTTCCTATTTGACCAAGTCTTAAAAAATTTTGATTTTTAAATTAATCAATTAATTATTTGATTAATTAATTTCTTTTTGATGAAGATTATCCCTGAGCTAACATCCACCACCAATCCTCTTCTTTTTGCTGAGGAAAATTGGCCCTGAGCTAATATCCATGCCCATCTTCCTCTACTTTATATAGAGGATGCCTGCCACAGCATGGCTTGATAAGTGGTGCATAATTCCATGCCTGGGATCCAAACTGGTGAACCTGGGCTACTGAAACAGAATACACAAACCAAACAACTCTGCTACTGGGCTGGCCCCAATACTTTTTCATATTTTTGATGAGCTTTCCCAAAAATTAAAGTCTTTCTTTTAATTTAGAAAAAGGAAACTTTAAGAATCTCCACTTAGCTCTGGGACTACCTAAAGAAACTTGTTCGCTCTCTTCCTATAAAGAAGAAGATACTAAACTAATTAGGCTTATTTGTTATGTCAAATTACTTGGGAAACATTGTCAAATAACTGATGATGAACCTTCCTAGGTGTTATTATGTGGGTAAATGCTATTGATATAAAGGTTTTAAAAACTTTATAACATGCCTAAATTCTGATTTGTTCTGGTTGTCAGCAATAATTGTAGTTATTATCTTGAAGTGCTGTATGTCATAGAATTAATCAAATTTCTTTGTCAATTGCCTTTCTGAGGCCCTTTGTTATTTACAGACAGTTTTTGTTTTGCTCTGTTGCTCCTGAAAAATATGATTCATCTTCAGAGAAATTCATGGAAAGGACTCTAACATTTGCTCTAGAATGCAGATTTCGGATAAATTTCCAGATTATAAAACTGAACTGCGTAAGAAATTACTGAAATCTAATGGAGAAACTTATGACTTCATGAAACTGCTAACAGAAGATTACACATGGCAAAGTGAACTGGTGAAGATGATTAGAAATCCTATCACTCTGTCTAAAATATTTCTGATGGTTTTAATGTTTTATTTTCTTCAAATTTAAGGAAATTTCTTTCTCTTTTCTCTCAAGCTAAGGATGGCACAGCAATTTGGTAAATTATACCTTTGAAAGCAAACAAGGTCTGTTTTGTACTGATTTGCTTTTTTTGTTTTGTTTTTGGTATGCATGTATGAATGGGTTTTTATAGGAGATGATTTTCAACTATAAGAAAACGTTTTTAATGAACTAGATTAAAATTAAAAACACAGAATTGGACAGTTTCTTTTGAAGCATAGACTAAAACCTTAAAGATAGAAAGAGCTTATAAATGGGACATGAAATACATTTTAAATTATATATCTTGTATCTAATTAGTTAAACAAACTAATTTACAAATAGAATAGAATATTAGAATTTCAAGAGAGAATTTGGGCTTACATCTCATTCATTTTCCTTATCTTTGTAATAAAAGCCATGTTACTTTGTGGTTAAGAAGAGTAAATGCAAAAGAGAAGTTATTAACATCTATTTCCCACCATTTTTATAAAAATAGATGGTTTCCTCTATTTCTATGGCAATTACATGTTAATTTCTCTTTTCTTTACCATCATTTAATTGTTGGTAAGGTGATATATTTAACAAAAACAAATGACAGTTAAATCATAATAAACATGCTATTTTTTATTTTGTAGACTTAATAGACAAATCAGACACATCACTCAATTTTTTAAACAACTATAAAAATTATGTTTTATTTGTTCCACTGGTAAAACATCCAGCTGCAGAAATGATTCACAGTAATGGGGATGAACTTTGTTGAAACTTCCATAACATTTTTCTGGCCTTTGCTGTGAAAGATGACATGAGTGGAGCCATATTGAAACAGAGCCAGAGCAGCCATTTCAGAGCAATTGCCTTACATATCGTGTTTTCTTTATCTTCCACACTGTACCAAACCATGGACATTCAAAGAAGTCAACAAGGTCAAGAATATCCAGCTTGTTAGGACTGAGAAAATTGGACTTTGCTGATGACTGAATTACTAATTAATCAATGAAGTCCAAATCTAGTCTTCTGCCTGGTGACCAAATCTCAAGTTAGTCTGTGAAGTACAAACCTAGCCTTAACTCATCTACCACCAATTAACACTTCTTAATACAACTTACCTCATCTTTATGCCTTTTTTCATAAAAACACTGAGCTCTTCTCCTGTAATGAGGACACTATTTGGGTTTCCATCTGAATCTGTGCTCCCTGAATTATGATTCTTTGATCCCAAATAAATGCTTTGCCTCTTAAATTGGTTTCTGTTTTTGTAGGTTGACATTGCTGTAACAAAAACTGCAAATGTCTGAAATGTGTTTTTAAAAAACGATACATGGGCCGGCCCAGTGGCACAGCAGTTAAGTGCATACATTCCACATCTGGGCAGCCTAGGGTTTGCCGGTTTGGATCCTGGGTGTAGACATGGCACCGCTTGGCAAAATCCATGATGTGGTAGGCGTCCCACGTATAAAGTAGAGGAATATGGGCATGGATTATAGTTCAGGGCCAGTCTTCCTCAGCAAAAAGATGAGGATTGGCAGTAGTTAGCTCAGGGCTAATCTTCCTCAAAAAAAAAAAAAAAGGAACAAAAATACACGATACACCTAGTTCTTGAACAACTGAAATAATCAACAAGACATATACTATTGACTCAGCACCATAAGACAGTGCTCTAGAGACTCTTTTAAAAGGAACTAAAGATTAGGTTGTGTTTAACTTAAAACACATTAAATCCACCTCCATCAAAAGTAGGGACCCTGAAATATTTCAATTGGTGTAGTCAACTCAACGCTTGGGTGACCCCTGTAGAGAAAATTGACAGCCATCTCCTAGGGGATGTCTTGGAAAGTTCTGATAAACCTGAGTCAATCACAGAGAGTTGGCCCATTTGGAACTAATATTTCCTGTTCAGTCATCACTTCTTTATAAATCTTACCTCATCTCCTAGCTTGAATGGAAACTGAGCACTAATTCTTCAAGTGGAACTGCTTAACATCTCTCTCTCGCCTCATATTTTATGGTCATTCTGTGGGCATGATAAAATCCTTGCTATTTACTGCTTTGTACTGGATATTGTTCATCTATTCCCTTTTAAAATATCTTCCTTTAAGACTCATGCTAAGGAAGTGAACAACTCATTATCTCCTCATTGAGATGATCCATGTAACTACTAGGCACGCCCACTCATTTAGAGATAACACTACAGTCATGACTTTGTTTCCTAATGGAATTATTGTCCTCAGCTTTGTGACCAATTCATCTTTCTTCTCATGACTTGATTATCTCACTTATTCTTAGCTATACGTTTGGTTTGGTTTTGTTGTTACCCCAAACTAAACCATTTCTTAAATCAATATTTTGAGCCACTAAACCTCTAAGTATTACTCCCCATCAATCCACAGAACTCAAATAACCCTATTATAATTACATTTTTTTAAAATTCTGGATTTCTAGTCATTTTTTGTTCCACTTGTCACATATATATTGATTTCTCTTCTCAAATTAATATCCATCATTTCTTTGCCTCTATCTCTTACTCTACCAACAGAGCTAAGCCTCAACTCAAAATGAATCCTGCCTTTCACCATATTGGACAGAGCCCAAACAGCTGACATGGTTTAAAGCAGTAAGCCAACTGGCAGCTCAAGATGACAATAAATCTCATATCCTACTTCAACGAGGTACTTCCTCTGGTGAAAATTTGTGCAAGTCATAGCTCTATTTCCTTAAACCCTCATCACATTGCAATGATCCCCTCTCTTCTGCATCCCACAATATTTAAAATGCTTTCCCTATTCAATGCTATCTACACATTTGCCCTAGATCCCTTCCTTTTCAACCTCAGGCTGTCAGCTTTCACTCTCTGTATTGATTCCTTAAATTTTTACTAATTAATGGACCCTCACTGCAAGTGTTCATACTAATTCAGATGATAACATCTTAAAAAAATGCAACTACACCTCCAAATCAGCATTTTTCTGACACTTTTACAATGCATTTTCAAGATACTTGTTTACACACACTACTTCTTCCATTTCTGTACAAACCATTCCCTCTCTCACTATCACCAGTCTTGCGTACACCCTCCCTAGTCCAGTCAATGAAGTACAAATCTAGCCTTTATTGCCTTCCCCAGGAACAATAGTAGCCTCTGTGTTGAGCACTTTAATGAAAGCCTCATAATTATCACCTTTTGTGCTCATCTTGTCTTCCTTCTCAGAACACTTACTCCCTTAGAAGAGTCTGTACAACCACCTCACAAATGCCCTCGCAACTCTGCAGTTATTCCTTCTTAGTTCCTTTTCAGGTCCCTCTGCTTCACTTAAAATTTATGATTTGACATTCCTCCTTTCCTCCATTTTACTCTTCAGTTTTATTTTCTTGGTTTATGCTTTATTCCTGGGAATCTTATCCATTTCCATATTTTAAAATATCATCTATGTGGTGAAAACTTACAATTTTAAAAACTTTTAGCCAGGTAACACCTCTGAGCTCCAGATCCACATATACAAATATCCATTTAGCATCATTTCTTGAAGTCTCCCATATGAGGATCAAGAATCCTTCTGCACATATGAAGAGTCAGGCACCAATGTAGTTTAATACTTTAGAAAGAATCTTTTGCTAAGATAATTCATATCTAGTTAAATATAACATACAATAAATATACAAATCAGAGATGAACAAGGTAAGATATTAGATTGGTTTTTAGTATTCTATCCAAAATGCCAGTCCACTGATGTTTTCCTCCCTGTATCACCCACTTCTTATCCCATCACAGATTCCAATGTACCATTTGTACCAGATGGATCTAATACAGACTAAATGATTCTCACAAGTCAAAACCTGGGAGAAAAGGAAACTTGAAGGATGGAAGAATGGCAAGAGAACACAAAGACATGCGGTGAGAGGAAATTGCATGAGCCAAATGGTAAAAGTGCATTTACCCCTGAAACTCAAAGGTAGTTGTGGAATCTATCACATTTGTTTAATAGACTGTAAACTGGTGCCGCTGCAAGTAAATGGATGAGTGAGTCTAGATATTCCATCCTTGACTTCTCCATGTGTGAAGCTCTTCCTATGATAGATTACATCATCAAACTTAAAATAAAGTCAACCTCATGTCCTATATGGGCTACCGAAATGGTCCCAGCAAGTCTTGCTCTCTTTCAGTCTTTTCCCCAAACAATAATAATATTTACAAATGAAAAAATGTATCGTGTCATTCCCTAATTGATACCATTTCATATTCAATTATTTCTCTTAGTGTAAAATCCATTAGACCTATAGGGCTTTTAATGACCTTCAGAGAACAGCTCTTGCTTTTATCTCTGGAATCATTTTTTTACTCCATCCCGAGCTTCTCCATGCTCCTCCTCCTGCATTCATGCCATGTTCCCTACGTGGACAATCATTTCTAGTCTTCTTCTTCTCATCCTTCAAGTGTAGGTTAAATGACTACTTAAGCATAGAGAACTTTCCTAACCCTCTATGTTCATTCAGACCTTCTTGTTCAATGTGCATACACCAGCTTGAACTTTGTTGTTTCATAACAATCATCACAGATAGAAATAAATCAATTTTTCCTTTGATGATTCATTACAATTTTCTCTCCCTCTGAAGACTGCATGCTCCACTAAGGCAAAGTCTTCCTTGGTTGTTTCTATATCAATCCAGACTACAGCAAGAGGACTGGCATATATGAGGGGATTGAAAATATTTATGGAATCAATGAATAGAATAATGGGCAGGATTAGTAGAGGTCTTCTAAATATCGGCTGAACAAAAGAATATTTGAGAGTGATTTAAGCCTATTAATGTATGGTCTTTGACACCCAGGGCTCACGACAGCGTATAACACTTTGTGTTTTTTGTTCCCTCCCTTTTCTTTTTGTTCCTTTCCCTTCCCTTCCCTACTCTCCCCTTCCTTCCTTCCTTCCTATTTCCCCTCCTTCCTTCCTCTCTTGCCATCTTTTCCCTTCCATTCCCATTTCCCCTGATCTCTTCCCTTCCTTCCTTCTCTGTCCCTGTTTCTTTATTTCTTTTTCATTTTTATCTGTCTCTCTGACTTTCTTTCTGTTTCTTTGTCTTTCTCCTTCTCCCTCTCCCACTCCATCCTTTTCCACTCATCCTTCCCCCCAACCTGTGGCCCTTCCTTCTTCTCCTAAAATTCTGTTAAAAAATATTAAAGTTCTAAGTTATTATGGATAAATCTTTGGTGTCTCAAAAATCCTTCTTTGTTCTTTCTTGTCATTAGCAGATAATTTAAGTCAACACGCAATTCACATATTATTTCTTTTCTTTTATAATTCATTCATTCTGCAGATATTTAACAAGAACCAATAGCACACGATGCTGAGTCTACAAGTCCAGTGTCCTAACAGTATTTCAAAAGTGTATAAATTTCTGTACTTAGGCTTTATGAACACAAGATTAATCATATTGCAGAATCTGAAAGGAATGTATGTGTCATCATCATGCAATGGAATTATAAAATCAGATTGAAGTCAGAAGATGAAAGAAAGCTTATAAAGGCAAAATTACCCCCAAAATAGTTTCACAGGGCCAATTTATCTTCTGACTAGTTGTTGGAAAGGGGTCATGAAGAAGCTATTTCATTACGGCTTGTGGAATTTGACATAATGCTGATGATGGCGTTTAGTTCTGAAGGCTCTGAACTGGCTATTCACTTATCCCTGAACTTAATCCACTGGATATCCTGTATTGATATTCCTTAACTAATAAAGAAAATTTCCTTCATTCTTACTCCACAGATGCCACATTTACTTGCCACAACTTTTTTAACGGCCACTTTGAAGTCTTTGTTCCTCAAGCTGTAGATAATAGGGTTTAGCAATGGGGTGACCACGGTGTAGAAGACAGAAATGATCTTGTTGATTTCAGGTGACAGATGGGTATTGGGGAAAACATACATGGAGATCATGGATCCATAGTAGATAGTGACAACAAGCAGATGGGAGCCACATGTGGCAAAAGTCTTCATCCAGCCAGAGGCTGAAGGAATTCTCAATATGGAGGACACAATGAAAAGATAGGAAAGAAAACAGCAAATGCACAGCACAGCAATTGACAGGATAAAGATGACCATCTCTGTGATATAAATTCTGGAACATGAGAGCTCCATGAGGGGAGGGAGGTCATAGAAGAAATGATTGATCTGATTGGGCCCACAGAAATCCAACTTGGAAATCATCAGGGAGGGCAAAAATCCTGTGCTGAAACCTGTCAACCAGGAGGTTGCCACCAACTTGCTGCACATCTCAGGACTCATCAAGAAAGTGTAGTGTAGTGGGCTGCAGATGGCCAGATATCGGTCATAGGCCATCATGGCCAGAAGAAAGCACTCAGTAGCCCCAAAGAACACAAAAAAGTAGAGCTGGGCCATATAGGCAGGGAAAGAGATGGACTAGCCCCAGGAAAGCAGGTTGGATAGGAGAAGGGGCACAATGGTGGATGTATACCAGATCTCCAGAAATGAGAGGTGTTTGAGGACCATGTACGTAGGTGAGTGCAGTCGCTGGTCCTGGCCCACCACTACAATAATGACAACATTCACTGTTACTGTGAGGAAGTAGATGAACAAGAAAATGGAAAAGAGGAGGGTCTGCCACTCAAGAAGGTCCTGGAATCCTAGCAGCTGAAACTCAGTGACAGTGGATATACTTTGGGGCTCCATTTCCTGTGGAGAGGAGAAACATTTTGGAAAAGCAGTATAAACAAGGCATAAAAATATTTGTAACAATTGATATTTGGAACTTCAGAAATAAACTTTTTTAAGTAGTTTGAATTTTTATGTACAGCATTTTGTAAGAACAAATGCATAATTTCATCTAACTTTTATAAAAATACATTTTCATATCACAAGCTGAATGTCAATATTAGATCTTGGAATGAATCTCTGCAAATTCCATTTGTAGGGTTCTCTGAAACCTGGAAAAAGTCTGAGATCCAAAGATATAGGCAAAAAGGACACTGATTGAAACCAAACTCATAAACTGATAACAACAAAGTTTAAAAAAATTAAGGTGCATGGGGAAGGAAATTCCTTTCTTTTCTCACTTGTGAGTTTTGCCTAAAAAAGAAGTCAGGAGGGTGACCTGGTGGCACAAGGGTTAAGTTCACATGGTTCAGCAGCCCAGGGTTCACTGGTTTGGATACCAGGTGCGGACATGGCACCACATGGCAAACCATGCTGTCATAGGCATCCCACATATAAAGTAGAGGAAGATGAGCATGGATGTTAGCTCAGGGCCAGCCTTCCTCAGCAAAAAGAGGAGGATTGGCAGTAGTTAGCTCCAGGCTAATCTTCCTCAAAAAAAAAAAAAAGAATAAAAAAAAATCTTGGGGAAATTGATGCATTCTCCCCTCCCTCAGACAGTATTTGTAGATACTCTGTTGTGTATGTGTTCATGAAGTCTTGGGCTGAGCTAATGTGTACCTCCATCTATATCCTTTCTTGTTCCATTGAATATCACACTCAGCCACAGTAACAACTCCTTCCTGTACAGATTCAACTTGTGACCTTTCCCTCAGTTTCACTTGGTTCATTGTCAAACTGAGTTCTGATTAAATCCAACATCCACCTGCCATACATGAGCTTCCATAAAATAAGGGAGGTGAGAGGCAACACATATCTTTGCCACCTTAACATTCATAACCAATAAACTCCGATGTGTCCTTAGCACTGTGGGTTAACCATTCTACACTAACTTCACCTGTTTAATTTTCCATTCTCTTCAGTGACTATTTCATGTATGTTCATCTCTTTTAAAATGTCCAAAACTTCCGTGTCTATCTATACCATCAGCAAAAGACCTATTGTACTGAAAAAAGTACTGAAATACTCTAATGGGAATATCAGATGCTCAGGCCATTAAGTTCCCCATGTGCCACCTTATGTTTCTGTGCACCTGCTTCCTACATCTTCCTCTGAAGAAACAGTCTATGCCCAGGTTAAGGTAAATCCATCCATACGTGCTTTGGGAGCTTCACTCTTCCAGATAGTGGAAGGTATTGCAGGCATTACATCCTCTTACTCCCTGAATCAATGATGACCCCCTCTCTGCTGCATCGTTGCCTCAGCATGTCAACAGGCTGGTGTTTCTATCCCTTTTAAATTAAAAGACAAAACTGAGAAGAAAAGATCTCAATGCTACTCTGTTTTCCAAACACTGCTTGCATTTGTCTGTTCACCTTTACTCTTTTCCTTCCTGAGGGTGTTGTCTCTCCCAGCTGCCTCGATCCCCATTTGAATGCGCCACAGTCAGGGCCTTTCCCTTACTGCTACATCACAATCCTTCTACCGCAACATCACTCTCCATTTATCCATTCTCATTCCTAACCATCTTGATCTCTCTTCAGCATCACATAGTTGATCTCTCCTTATTCTTGGATCTACTCTTGTCACTTTACATGCTTGACTATGTGCTCTGAGTTCAACTACAGCTCTGTCTTTTCATACTTTATCCATTTATTTTTCAACCATCTCCACCTCTTCCAATTTGCTAATATATGACCTCAGGGATGAATACTTTTCAGTTCACCCTCACTTCTCTGATGGTTTAAGCAGTCTCTTGACTTTAAATGCTGTCATTTGGCCCTCAACACCCAAATGTGTGCATCAAGCTTCAATACAAGCTTCACGTAAACAACTACCCTATTTGACATTCATGCTCACATGTTGAATCAGCAACTGAAATTTAACACAAATTAACCTGCATTCCTGCCTCACTCCATGGTCTCCCCTTATTGAGCCTCCCCTACCTCCTTAATGATAACTCCATCTTACCATTTGCTCAGGCTAGAAACCTTGAATTTGATACTTGTTTCTCTTAGACCCAACACATGATTTCTCACCAAAATCACCTGGCTCCACTGAAAATATATTCAAAAGCTGATCACCATTAACCACCAACATTGCACACTCTTTGGAAAAAGTGCCACATCTTCTCACCTGGAGGGTTCAATAATCTCCTTGCAATCCCTCTGCACCCACCTGCAATTTTTCTGTAAATAATAAAGCAGCCAGTATAAACCTTTTAAAACAGAAGAAAGAGCATGTCACTCCTCTGCTCAATTGCCACAGTGGTATCCAGCTTCATGTGTGTACTGGGAACACAAACGTACTGTTAATCCTTCCTGTTAAGTGAATAAAACCAAGTGATCAATTAGCTTATTTACACATCAAGAATGACTGTTGTGATAATTTGTTGTTTTTGTTTTCATTCACTATTTTTGCTGTTCTCTGTTTTCTCCTCTCATATTTGGGTAAAATCACTGGGAATATTATCTTCATTTGAACATAAAAAATTCATATGGAGCGAAAATAATATCTTTGTAAAATCCATGCAATTGTCATCAGAAACAGAATACTGGATGTTTCTTATATATATTAAACTTTGTGGTATGTGTTTTCTTAAAGCTTAAGACAGGGAAGAAAGGCCAAAACCTTCACAGTTTACCAGGTCCTCCTTGTTCTCTGCTGTGATTGCTTCTTCAATTTGTTTGTTACTTTTCTCTTTGCACATTCTGCTCCCAGCACTCCAGCTTCCTTAGTACTTTTCAAATTACCCAAGACTTGACTCCTTTTCTATTCAGTGTCCTGGAATATTGTCCCTGAATATTTCCATATAGCTTGTTTCTTGTGTCCGTCTAGTCTGCTCACTTTTTCTATGATATTTTATCTGACCACTCTACTGACATTCTAGGAACTTACGACATTGACTCAAGATACAAGTGTTTTGGGAAAAAAACGATACAAGTGCTGTGTGTATCTTGGTTTGAAGACAGAATATTCCAAAATTTATGACTTGAAGCCATTGAATGAACAACTAAAGGAAGCTAAAATATTATTTAATGATAATAGATTAATCAGTTTTTTAAAGCTCAGTGTAATTAATTCTAACACTTGAAATAATAATTATTAAGCAATTAGTATTTCAATAGGTGATGAGTTCCTCGTTACTTAAAGTATCCCAGCAAAGACAGATGATTCACAAAGTTTAGTTGTCCTGTGGACTTGAATGTGCATTGCAGCAGGGACTTTGATCATTTTGTTGATTGATTGGTTCAGAAAGAGGGAGATGTGATGGAGGGTTTTGGAGACACAGTAATGCTCAAAAATTGTCTTAGCAAAGTAACAATTCTACTTTGGAATATGGTCTTTTTTTATTTCCTTATCTCACTTTCTGTAACTGCATTGCCATTGGACTCAATATAAATGACCAATGAATAAATAAAAAATAATTTAAATGTTGTGAACAATGGAGGCCTAGTTTGGGAGACCACATGAAGCAAAATGGCATTGTATTACACTAGACAAAGATTTCAGGGCATCTGGCTCAATCTCTTAGTCATACTAGCACTGAGTGCCAATGCAAATTTTTGTACCAAACTGATTTACAACAATAGCACAATATGAAACACTAGATTCCATACTATGTCCTTCATTGTGGATATGTGAAAGTCTATTTACATGGCAAAAAGACTCTATGCCTTTCTTCTATGAATTTTACAAAGAGTAGAGGTAGAATAATTGTTGAGATATTGCTGCAAACTCATTGGAGAACCTGTCATAGGCCTTGCTTAGAAGAGTGGCCAGAAGGGTCTAGAATGTCTGTTTTTATATTTATCAGATATAATAATGGTATCTCTGAAAATGCAGTTGACTTTGGGCTGCCTCTAAAAGTTTGCAGAAAACCCCACAACTTTGCTGTCTCATTTTCCCCCATCACCTCAGCCAGGTTACAGCACCACTGGGGCTCCGCAAAGCCTCTATTCAGTGACCTGTAGGGCTTTAACACCCAAACCACTGGGAAAGACAACAGCATGGCCTAGAAATTACATCCAGTGATGGTCATTGAAAATCTGTCGTTGATACACATTACCTATGAATAAAAATTTAAATATTTTTAGTAGCATATAAAATTGGTGATTATCTGTTCTTGCCTCAATCACAATCTAAGCAGGAGCCACTTCAAACTTTTCGAAGTTCCAAGACACAAAATATTTTTTCATCCTCTTCTGGATTTTGTGTGTGCTGTTTGCTCTGACTGAATTCTGTTAAAACTATGGAGGCAAGCTGGCAATCCACTACTGGGAATGTAATCTTGTACAATCAGTATGGAAAACAGTATAGAGATTTCTCAAAAAATTAAAAATACAAATACTGTCTGATCCAGCTAATCCACTACTGGGGATTAATACAAAGAACATGAAATCAATAATTCAAAAATGCTTACATACCCCAATATTCATCACAGAATTGTTCATCATAGCCAAGATGTGGAAGCATCCGAAGTGCCCATCAATGGATGAAAAGATAAAGAAGATGTGGTATATACATACAATGGAATACTACTCAGCCATAAAAGAGGACAAAATCATCCCTTTTGTGACAACATGAATGGACCTGGAGGGTATTATGTTAATCAAAATGAGTCAGACAAATTCAAACACCATATGATTTCACTCATATGTGGAAGATAAACACATGGATCGGGAGAACAGACCAATGGTTACCAGACGAGAAGGTGGTGAGGGGAGGGTGAAAGTAGTAAAGGGGCACATATATATAGTGATGGATAAAAACTAGACTATTGATGGTGAACAAGATGCAGTGTATACCGAAACTGAAATATAATAGTGTACACCTGAAATTTACACAATGTTATAAGCCAATATAACGTCAATAAAATAATTTTTTAAACTTTTTAATGTGTATTGAGTTGATAAGTTACAATCTTGTGAAATTTCAGTTGTACATTATTGTTTGTCACTCGTGTTGTAGGTGAACCCCTTCACCCTTTGTGCCCACCCCCCACCCCACCTTTCCCCTGGTAGCCACAAATCTGTTCTCTTTGTGTACATTTCTAAAGTCCTCGTATAAGTGGAGTCATACAGAGATTCTCCTTCTCTGTCTGGCTTATTTCACTTAACATGATTCCCTAAAGGTCCATCCATGTTGTTGCAAATGGGATGATTTTGTTCTGTTTTATGGCTGAGTAGTATTCCATTGTATATATATACCACATCTTCTTCATCCAATCATCTCTTGATGGGCAGTTAAGTTGCTTCCACGTCTTGGCTATTGTAAATAATGCTGCAATGAACATTGGGGTGCATAGGACTTTTGGAATTGCTGACTTTAAGTTTTTTACATAGATACCAGTAGTGGGATTGCTGGGTCGTATGGGAGTTCTAGTTTTAATCTTTTGAGGAATCTCCATACTGTTTTCCATAGTGGCTGCACTAGTTTGCATTCCCAGCAGCAGTGTATGAGGGTTCCTTTTTCTCCACAACGTCTCCAACATTTGCTACAATTAGTTTTAGATATTTTTGTCATTCTAATGGGTGTAAGGTGATATTTAGTGCAGTTTTGATTTGCATTTCCCTGATGATCAGAGATGATGAACATCTTTTCATGTACCCATTGTCCATCTGGATATCTTCTTTGGAGAAATGTGTGTTCATGTCTCCAGCCCATTTTTTGATCGGGTTGTTTGATTTTTTTCTTGTTGAGTTGTGTGAGTTCTTTATATATTATGGATATTAAGCCTTTGTCGGATGTATGCCTTGAAAATATTTTTTCCCATTTAGTGGGTTGTTTTTTTGTTTCAATCCTGTTTTCATTTGCCTTGGAGAAGCTCCTTATCCTGATGAAGTCCCATTTGTTTATTTTTTCTATTGTTTCCCTTCACTGGGAAGACATGGTGTCTGAAAAGATCCTTTTAATACTGATGTCAAAGAGTGTACTGCCTACATTTTCTTCTAGAAGCCTTAAGGTTTCAGGCCTCACCTTTAGGTCTTTGATCCATTTTGAATTTATTTTGGTGAATGGTAAGAAAGAGTGGTCAATTTTCATTCTTTTACATGTGGCTTTCCTGTTTTCCCAGCAGCATTTTTGAAAAGACTTTCTTTTCTCCAATGTAGGCCCTCAGCTCCTTTGTCGAAGATTAGCTGTCCATAGATGTGTGGTTTTATTTCTGGGCTTTCAATTCTGTTACATTGATCTGTGCACCTGTTTTTGTACCAGTAACATGCTGTTTTGATTATTCTAGCTTTGTAGTATGTTCTGAAGTCAGGGATTGTGATGCCTCCAATTTTGTTCTTTTTTCTCAGGATTGCTTTAGCAATTCGGGGTATTTTGTTGCCACATATGAATTTTAGGATTCTTTGTTCTATTTCTGTAAAGAATGTTATTGGGCTTCTGATTGAGATGGCATTGAATCGGTAGACTGCTTTAGGTAGAATGGACATTTCAACTATGTTTATTCTTTCAATCCATGTAGATGGGATGTCTTTCCATCTCTTTATGTCGTCATCCATTTCTTTCACAAAAGCATTGCAATTTTCATTGCATAGATCTTTCAGTTCCTTAGTTAAATTCACCCCAAGGTATTTTATTCTTTTTTGTTGCAATTGTGAATGGTATTGTGTTCTTGAGTTCTTTTTCTGTTAGTTTGTTGTTAGAGTATAGAAATGCTACTGATTTATGTAAGTTGATTTTATACCCTGCTACTTTGCTATAGTTGTTGATTACTGCTAAAAGTTTTCCATCGATTCTTTGGTGTTTTCTATATATAACATCATGTCCTCTGCAAACAGCAAGAGTTTGACTTCTTCCCTCCCTATTTGGATTCCTTTTATTCCTTTCTCTTGCCTAGTTGCTCTGCCCCAAACCTCCCGCAATATGTTGAATAGGAGTGGTAATAGAGGTAATCCTTGTCTCATTCCTGTTCTCAGGGGGATGGTGCTCAGTTGTTCCTCATTGAGTATGATGTTGGCTGTGGGTTAGTCATATATGGCCTTTATTATGTTGAGGTAATTTCCTTCTATACCCATTTTGTTCAGAGTTTTTTATCATAAATGGCTGTTGGATCTTGTCAAATGTTTTCTCTGCATCTATTGGGATGATCATGTGAGTTTTATTTCTCAGTTTGTTGATGTGGTGTATCACATTGATTGATTTGTGGATATTGAACCATCCCTGTGTCCCTGGTATGATTCCTACTTGATCATGAGGTATGATCCTTTTGATGTATTGCTGAATACGGGTTGCCAAAATTTTGTTGAGAGTCTTTGCATCTATGTTCATCAGCTATATTGGCCTGTAGTTCTCCTTTTTTGTGCTGTCCTTGTCAGGCTTTGGTATCACCGTGATGGCCTCGTAGAATGTGTTAGGAAGTGTTCCATCCTCCCAAATATTTTGGAATACCTTGTAAAGGATAGGTATTAAATCCTGTCTAAAAGATTGGTAGAATTCCCCAGGAAAGCCATCTGGTCCTGGGGTTTTATTCCTTCTGATGCTTTTGATGGGTGTTTAAATGTATTTCCTTGTGATTGGTCTGTTTAGATTGTCTGCTTCTTCTGGACTCAGCTTTGGGAGATTGTAAGAGTCTAAGAATTTATTCATTTCCTCTAGATTATCTATTTTGTTGGCATATAGTTTTTCATAGTATTCTCTTATAATCCATTGTGTCTCTGTGGAGTCTATTGTTATTCCTCCTCTTTCATTTCTGGTTTTGTTTATTTGAACTTTCACTCTTTTTTTCTTTGTAAGTTTGGCTAGAGGTTTGTCAATTTTATTTATCTTCTCAAAGAACCAGTTCTTTTGTTTCATTGATCCTTTCTACTGTCTTTTTTGTTTCAATAGCATTTATTTCTGCTCTCATTTTTATTATTTCTCTCCTCCTGCTGACTTTGGGCTTTGTTTACTCTTCTTTCTCTAATTCAGTTAGCTGTAATTTGGGATTGCTTACTTGGTATTTTTCTTGTTTGTTAAGCTGTGCCTGTATTGTGATGGATTTCCCACTTAATACAGCTTTTGCTCTATTCCATATGAGTTGGTATAGCTTGTTATCATTTTCATTTGTCTCCAGATATTTTTTGATTTCTTCTTTTATTTCCTCCATCATCCATTGTTTGTTCAATAGCATATTGCTTAGTCTCCACATCTTTGTCCCTTTCTCAGCTTTCTTCTGGTAATTAATTTCTAGCATCATAGGATTATGATCAGAGAAGATGCTTGTTATTATTTCAATTTTTGAAAATTTATAGAGGCTTGCCTTGTTTCCCAACTTATGGTCCAGCCTTGAGAATGTTCTGTGCACACTTGACAAGAATTTGTATTCTGCTGTTTTTGGATGGAGTGTTCTATATATGTCTATTAAATCCAACTGTTTTAGCTTGTCCTTTAATTCCACAGTTTCCTTTTTGATTTTCTGTGTGTATGACTTGTCCAATGATCTGAGTGGGGTGCTGAGGTTCCCTAATATAATTTTGTTATTTTTGGTATCTTCTTTTAGGTTGTTAATAGTTGCTTTATGAACTTTTGTGCCTCTGTGTAGGGTGCATAGAAATTTATAAGCATTATTTCTTCTTGATGTAGTGTTCCTTTGATCATTATATACTGCCCCCATTTTCTCTCTTTATGTACCTTATCTTGAAATCTACTTTGTCTGATATAACTATTGCGGCGCCTGCTTTATTTTGTTTGCCATTAGCTTGGAGTATCATCTTTCACCCCTTCACTCTGAGCCTGTGTTTGTCATTGGAGGTGAGAAGTGTTTTGTGGAGGCAAGCAATTGTTGGATCTTGTTCTTTAATCCATCATGGCACTCTGTGTCTTTGTTATTGGAAAGTTCAATCCATTTACATTGAGGGTGATTATAGATGTATGAAGGTTCAATGATATCATTCTGTCACTCATTTTCCAGTTTTCCTGCATTTCCTTTGTTTCTCGTCCTGTGTGTTCTGGTCTACCCATTGACTTCTTCAGTTCTTTACGCTGTGTTTCTTGGTTTTTTTCCTTATTTATTCTTTGTGTTTCTGTCCTGCTTTTTAGTTTAGTGGCGAACCTGAACTTTGTATTCAGAATCTCATGCATAAGATAGTCCAATTTCTGATGGCCGCTTATTTCCTTAGCCTAAACTGATTCAATCCCTTTACTCCTCTCCCCCTAAGTTATTATTTTCATATCATATTCCAACTTCTGTTGTGAGTTTGTGGTTGAAGTGACAAGATTGTCTTTATTTTTTCCTTCTCTTTATTGTAATGCTATAATTGAATCTTTGCTATCCTGTTCTGATTCTATCTATTTGTCTCCTTACTCTGTGTTTTGTGACCCCTTTCTCCCTTTTTTTCTTTTTTAAGGTATAAGGAAGGCCTTCTTGAGGATTTCTTGTGAGGGGGAGGTCTCATGGCTATGAAGTCCCTTAGCTTTTGTTTGTCTGGGAAAGATTTAATTTCTCCCTCATATTGAAGGATGTTTTTGATGGATAGAATATTCTTGGCTGAAGATTTTTATTTTTTAAAGTTTTGAATACGACATTCCAATATCGCCTAGCTTGTAAAATTTCTGCAGAGAAATCCGCTGAGAGTCTGATAGGGGTTCATTTGTAGGTTATTTTCTTCTGCCTTGGTGCCGTGAGTATTGTTTCTTTGTCATCATTTTGGCCTGTATTACTGCTATATGCCTTGCAGTAGGTCTTTTTACATTGACATATCTAGGAGACCTGAAAGCTTCCTCCACACACATTTCTCTCTCATTCTGTAGATTTAAGAAGTTCTCTCCTATTATTTCTTTGAGCACATTTTCTGCTCCATTGTCCTTCTCTTCAACTTCTTGTGTACCTAAAATTCTTATCTTGCATTCCCTCATTGAGTTGGCTGTTTCTCAATTTTCTTCACAGCTTTTTTAGTCTTAATTCTCTCTCTTCCCCTTTCCGGAGCCTTTCAACATGTCTATCTTTGATTATGCTGATTTGCTCCATTATGATGTCCACACAAGCATTCAAGGAATCTGTATTATGTTTGATTTCTCCCATTGTATTTTTCATCTCTCGTGTTTCTGATTGATTCTTCTTTATAGTTTCAATCTCCTTTGTGAAGTAGCCCCAGAACTCGTTGAATTGTTTCTCTATATTTTCTTTCACCTCATTGACTTTTTTGATGATAGTTATTCTGAATTCATTGTCATTTAGTTTACCTATTTCTAAGTCTGCAGGACATAATTCTGTGTAGTTATTGTTTTCCCTCTGGTCTGGAGCTTTTATGAGCTGCCTGATACTGGAAGTATGATTTTTCCCCATTGTAATATTATTTTGTAGCAGTTACAGCCTATTGCCACTAGATAGGCATTAAGAGCCACATATTCTGAGCCCTCCACCTTCAGCTTCCCTCATGGGGCCTCCCTTGGAAGCAATCCCAGCATTTAGGGGAGGGAGCAAAGTTCTCTTTTACCCCATTCGAGCTCCTCTGATGTGGGCTCCAGCCACTCTGCCCTGCATCGTTTGCCTCTTATGGGTCTCCAAGAATTCCTGTGCTGTTAGGGTATTTTTTGTTGGAATATAGGTGCTTCTCCATGTTGTATGTTGGAGGGGAGAGAGTCCCAGGCAAGCTCACTTTGCCATGATGCTGACATCACTTTAGGATAATTCATTTTAAAAAAGAAAAGAAAAGAAAGACCTACATTGTACATACAGCCATTTCAGGGGAAAAATAATTAGTGCTATTGTATTAAATCACTAAGATTTGGACTGGCTTGTTATGCAACAATAGTAACTAGAACACATTTTTGTACTTGGAAGAGGGGTATCTCCAACACTAATACTAAAGCCATGTAATGTTGTCATAGAATTATGAGGCAGGCTGAGTAGAAAATGACCTCAAAGAGACTGTTATCAGACATGTAAGATCCTTGAAAGGACCATTACTGAGGCCTTCAAGAGAAGTTGGAAAGATAGCCTTAAAACCTAGAGGAAAAAGGAACCATTTTCATAAAGTAAAAGAAAATCTATAGTAATAAGTAAAACATTGAAAGGAACATAAAGAACTCTGTGACCTTGCTAAAAAGATTTCCAGAGGGAATATTGAAAACTCCACCTGTCTACTGATGGCCCAGGAGATAATATGATAGGATTTAGATATGCTAAAGAAAAAAATGTTAATAGAAGCAGTTAGGAAGTTCTGGGTTCAAAAATAAATAGCTTCTCTCAGCAAAGTCTCCTCAAGAATGGGGCTCAGACCAAAGACTAAATAGAGACTGGGGCTGTAAAATCACTTTTTAAAACTTCAGGACAATCCAGGGGCTAATCATGTGGCATAGTAATTAGGTTCACATTCTCCACTTTGGCAGCTGTGGGTTCACCAGTTCAGATCCCAGACAGGGGTCTACACAGTGATCATCAAGTGAGGCTGTGGCAGCATCTCACATCCAAAAAAGTTGAGGAGGATTAGCACAGATCTTAGCTCAGCAACAATCTTCCTCAAGCAAAATGAAGAAGATGGGCAACATACATTAGCTCAGAGCCAATCGTCCTCAAAAAAAAAAAAAAAGAATCCAATAAAATGAAACAAAACAAAAATTCAGAAAAACCTAAGACCTTATAAGTCCTCATAGGCAAACAATAAGCCCTGTTAGAATCTTAAGGTTATGCCTTTTAGAATCTTTTCAGTAGAAAGAAGCACTTCTAGTAAATCTTTAGGGCATCGTAGTGCAGCAGCTTCACAGGAATCTCGTGATAGGAAAGGGCATGTTTCAAAGGGGTTTGTAGCTGTGGCTTTTGTCTCAGGGAGTGAACTCAAATAAGGTTCATAGAAAACTCACTGTTTGTATGCAATTTTTTTTGGCAGAAACACCTCAAGCTTGGTCTTAGGCACAAGCAGGATGAGATGCAGAAATAGTAACTATACCAGTAATTCAAACAAAATATGTTTTTCCTTAAATCCATGAGAAAGATGTCAACACCATTTTTAAATTACTTCACAAAATCTGGAACTATTGTACTGATAGAATACTGTTATACTATCTGTTTGGAGGTATTTTACAATAATAGAAATATCTTAAAGCTTCATCTTTATTAACAGTTTCTTAGATGTTTTACAAACAAATGATTTTAAATGTAATTCAGGAAAAAACATTTAGAATTTAGTATGAGATAACCAGGAGTTATTATCTGTGGTTATTCACCTAGGAACACGTGCCCTTGTAAGGTGGACTCTCCAAGGCATAGCTACTAAGTTCATGAAAATAGCTTTCCTGCAGTTTGAAAAAAAATAAAATTTAATTTCATTTGAATATCATGAACATGAAATGAGAATGATTCACTGTCACGATGTGTGGCAGACTAGTTACATGACCAACCCACAGAGTTAGATGAATAGACAGACTGCTAGGGAAATAGGTATCTACATCTATATTTGATCTCTCTCTTTCTCTCTCCCCACAGATATATACACACACAAATATACACACAAATATAAATCTTAACTATACCTAAATTTATTTCTATCAGAAGCAGACATTTATGAGAAAGCAGAAACCTAGAAAAATTAAACATCAGTGAGTGTCCTCACCAAGGATGTTAGTCACAGGAAATAAACAAAATGCTATCTGTTCCACAGCCTTGTGTGGCACAGTAAAAAGGAGAGACACTACAAGGCACACGAAGGATGATAATCAGATCGAAGATCCCTCCTACACCCTCAGTGTTAGGCTTGACTAGAAAGAATCTCCCCTTCCACCAGTAAGTCCAGGAACACAGGAGAAAATGGTCTGTCTCAATGAATAGCACTGAGTTGAGTGTTGAGAACTCAGTTGAGACTTTGTCAGTCATTTAAAAGTCCAAGCTTCTTTGCTGGAGGGAGAGGCCATGTGGATCAGCACTGAGCCACCAGACATATAAGGGAAGAAAGCTTCTTAGATACCCAGCTCAGTAGACATTTCAGATGACTCCAACCAGGTTCTAACTGCCACTTCTAGTGAAAGTTCCCCCAAAGAGAGGAACTGCACTGAACCCAGCCATTTCAAAACACTGGGGAGAAACCAAAAATATTTGAGAAATAATGAGAAAAACATTATATTATTATATTATTGTATTGTACAATATGCTACTGTTTTAAATCAGTAAATTTTGTGTGGTTTGTTACACAGCCACAATATGATGACCTGAGTTAAATTATCTAATATATTTATAATGTTTGACATCATAAAGGTGAAATAAAATTAGTATTGATAAATAAATTACACAGAAAAATGTCTTAGATAATCACTAACAAATATAGAATCATAGTACATTTTGTCTTAAGCAATAGAAAGGAAGCATGAAATGAGAAAAATAATCCATCCAAAGAAGACAAGAATGAGATAGATGTGGACATAGAGAAGGCAGATACTTGGAAAGCACTAAAAAAACATCGTAGAAATTAATCCAACTATGTCATTTCTTTCAGCAAATGTAAATATACTTATTGCTGCAAGACAAAGCAAATAATCTATACTGGAGAAAAAATATTGTTTCAACTGGGCATATCTAAAATGAAAACATACAATTGTGTGATAAATAAGGAATGAGCCATGTTTCATCAGGCAAATATTGTCAATAGTAAATGGATTTAGCTTCTGTCATATTAAGCAAAATAAAATTTTTTTAAAGTTTTCTTTGTTGTTGTTGTTTTTTTTTTAAAGATTTTATTATTTCCTTTTTCTCCCCAAAGCCCCCCAGTACATAGTTGTATATTCTTCGTTGTGGGTTCTTCTAGTTGTGGCATGTGAGACGCTGCCTCAGCATGGTCTGATGAGCAGTGCCATGTCCGCGCCCAGGATTCGAACCAACGAAACACTGGGCTGCCTGCAGTGGAGCGCGCGAACTTAACCACTCGGCCACGGGGCCAGCCCCTTAAGCAAAATAAATTTTATCGAAAAAATCAAGAGATACAAAAACACTCACAGATAGTATAATACAGGTCATTATTTATTTTCAGATACTTTCACTGCCCTTACTGTGCAGTGTTCTGTACCTGAGGATACTATTATTCCCATGATCCAGTGACAGAGTTCCTTTTGTAAGAAATCCCAATGGCAGCTGTAGTGAAAGTTTCGAAGTTCTGTAGGACATAATCCAACATATATTTTCTTTCTTTACCTCTTTCTCTGTTTTAACTGGGGTCTCTGGCAGTAGCTAATACTTTCCATTGTTCCAGTTTCCATGAGACAGCTAGAAAACAGGCACAAAGAAAATAAGGTATTGGAAGAGACAAGCTACTCAAGCATTTTCTTCTCATACTGATGAAGGAAGCAACAGCAGAATGAGAAAAACATGATGTTTCTGAAGTCTTCAGCCTGGAATTGGTAAACAGACTTTCAGCCATATGGCATTGAGCAAAGCAAATAAGCACATGGCCAGGCCCATATGTATGGGGTGAGAAGTTCATTTCTCCCTTAGAGGTCAGGAGAATCCTGTGAATATTTGTAAAGCAATATTCTATTACCCTCAGACTTAAACTATCCATCCACAAGAATGCAATTGAGAAAACCACTTAGCCACACGAAGATCATTTTCCACAATTATTATGGTAGATGAACTATAAAGATATTGGAAAATGAAGAACATTCTAGAGGAATAAGCCAGGAACAATGACCAAAAAAAAAAAAAAACCTCAGAAATTCCTGCAAGAAATAAAATTACTTTATTTATTAATTTCTTCATTGAAAATGTATAAGTGCACAAATACCTGCCAAGTGAGATTTGAGAATATCTAAGAACAAATTTCTGTATATTCTCTCATTCTTCTTTTCCTTATAAGTTTGTTTATTGCTGTGATCAGGATCCTGATTCACCAAATGTTTTGGTTATTTCAATGATTTACATTTCACAGGTCATCAAATAAAAAAAAAAGCATTTCTAGATTTGCTTATCTGCTCAGCACTCATGACTGAATGAGACCTTTGATTTTTCTCTTTGCAAAGTGGTTGAGCTTATTTTGTATGAGAGAACCAAACATTTGGTAACCAGAAAGGTAAACTCATTGATTAATGTTGTTGGTTAGTAATCTGGTCTTCTTACTTCTGGACTAAAGATCATATTGCACTTCATTTGTCTTTGGAGTATAGGGTAAACTATGAAACATCAGTGAAAGAGGCCTATATAACACCTGGCTAGATAATTTAAGCACTAATAATAAAATTATGTAATAGTAATTTTTGTTTTACAAATTGAGACATAGACTCTGACATATAATCTTCAAACATACTCAAGAGGAATATGATGGAAAATGACATAGGGAAATAAAAAGAAATCCATCGCCATTCTAATATTTTTCTGAATTACTTAAGAGTGTAAGGATAGAAAAGAAATTTGAAAAATTGTATATTTCATTAAGGTCTCTGTCAATCTATTATATTTTATTATTAAAATATTGACTTGAAGGGTAAACGCATTTTATCTTTCCAGATTTTAAAAATAGTGAGTGTATCAAAATAAGCTTAGATCTTAATCTGTGTTATCTCTGCCTGTCTTCAATAAAATCCCCATAGGTGGCAAGGTGTTATCACCTAATGTAGTGAATTATGCAACACTGCACATATTTTTAAGCCTCCCTCAGAGTATCCACAAGACCTCTCTATTCTCCAAAATTATTCTCATTTATAAATTTCTTCCATGATATAACATACTTTTAATTTCATCAAGAATATATGACTGAGCAAGATGGTGGATGTTTCCCCATTTCTACCCCACAGAGACAACAATGTGGCAGCCATCAGTTGATAAATGTGCCTTTGGGTAAGCTTTGGGATCCAGGTAAAAAGTTGTGAAACTCAGGTCTAGCCAACGCTTGAGAGTGGCGTTTTTCCAAAGGCATGCCTTCCTGCATCCATGTGGTCCTGCTTACAGACTCAGAAATGCCCCTGACAACCCATCCCTCTGCAGATTCAGCACAGTACTGTTTGGCATTGGTCCTGCCTCAAGTTCAATCTGCCAAGTGATCCAAAAAGAAGCACACCTATTCTTGCCCCTACATGCAGGCCCACTGAGCTTGATCTGAGTGTGGATCCCGAAGCAGTCCTAAGACCCAGCTCCAGCCTCACTCAGCCGTGGTCCAGGGACAGTTCCACCTGCCCCAAAACTTGGAAGAAGTCACAATCGTCTCTATGCCTGGTGACAAAATTCAGACTTTGGTCCTAACTGTGGACATTGAAGCAGCCCTGCGACTCAACTCCCACTCTGCTCAGCCTTGTACAGGGCCACTCTTTCCTGATGTAGGACCTACTCAGTGACCAGGCAGGACACCTCCCAGAGACCTGGTGGGAGCAACTCTCATCCACAGGTGTGCCTGTGTAGTAACAGGTAGGTGTGTAGTAACAGGTGTGCCTTCTGTGACCCATCTATAGAGCTTGAAGCAGACACTCATCCGTGTTGCAATCTTACTGACCAAGGTTCTGGAAGCCATCTCTTTGACCCAGAAACCAGACAGGATTTAAGCCCTCCCATATACTTCGTAACAGGCCCATCAACAAAAGTATTAAAAATAAGTAGAGTTACAATAAATGAAAACATATCCTACAGGCATGTATATGCATAAGTACCACGCTGTTGATAGGAGTATAAATTTGCCACACATTGCTGAAGGAGTATTTGCTGCCATTTGTAAAAATTTAAGAGCTATTTGATCAACTAATAGCCTTAAAATTATTTTAGAAAAATATTTGCACATATGTACAAAATATAGACATAATATTTTATTTACAACTGACTCATAATTTTAAAAATATCAGAAGTTTTAAATTCCTTTCATGTACATATTCAGAAATATGAACAAACCATGGTAAGAAATCATGTATGTTTAAGTAAATGTTTTTGCATTTGTGTGTTCCAAGTTCATGTGAAAATGTATATAAGTAAATACAGAAAAAATTTAAGAGTTTCTTCCTGAGAAAGAAAATTAAAGTATACAGTGAAAAAGGATATTTGCTCCTTCATTTTCTTGTATCTTGTATATTTTGTATGGTGAGATGAATTATAATGTGCCTATGACAAATATTAAATAAAATCAAAATAATTAGTAAAGGAAAATAACACAGCTGATCATTTTGTACAGATATCAGCTCATGAATTCAAATCATTCCAATACCTGACAATGTAAAGTTTCACAACCGTTTATTAACATAATTCCTGCCATTAATGAGATAAGTCAGAGCAGGAAAACACCTTGGGTATAAAAACTATCCAAAATTGGACCTAAATATTTGCATTTACAATCCTTAGTGTCGGTGATGACAACTGAAGTCTGCGGCAGAACTCAGGTCCAATACCCATAATTAGCTCTTGTTCTCATTAGTCAATTTAACCACCCACAAAAATGCAAGACACTTTGAACAGTAGATGGACTAGCAATCAGAATAATAGCAGCATTTAAACAGGAATGTTCATCCTGTAGGACGAAACATCCAGCTCATCCAAGTTTACTTTCTATGAAAGAAAATATCCTTTATTGGCCTCATTTTTGGCTTTCACTTCCACAATATTTTAAAGAACAGACTGCCGGAATTAGAGAAGCTGAATTTGTGTTAGGTAAGTGGATTTACCCTAAACCTTTATGCATCTAATATGTTTCCCAGTGCCACTCTATCTCTTTTGATGTGTTGAAGTAGGTAAATTTATTTCATTGTTTATTAGATGCATGAGAGCCATGAATCTTTATTGAAGGAAATTATTGCATAATAAATTTGTTTCTGAACAATTAATATCGACAGAGTAGAATTTTTGTCTACTTCTAGGACTCTGTTGACCGCTCAAGATAGCTCATACGTTGTCTCCTTAACTTGAAACCTCTGTAAAAATATCAGTGTACTCATTATAATCTTCACCTTGTAAATGATGTACATCATTGCCCTATTCTCTATTGTTGTACAGACAAAGATTGCAAGGAGAATATTTAGTTCTGACTTCTCTCATTTCTTATATACTATTAGGATAGAGAAAGGTGGAAAAATAAATGATATCAGAAATTCTTTATACTACTTCTTCAAATGTATCAATAAAACAATCCAGAGGAAATTAAAGTAGATTTCCAAGTATGACTGAAACAGTTAACTACTCCGTTCTGTTCAAAATTTTTCTACTTCTTTTAACCTATTCCATCAAAGTAAAAAGTGAGAAAATCTTCATTTATGGAAGTATGAGGAAAACATTTCATATTTATGCATGAATTCCAAGCCATAATTTGGTAAATTAATTTAGCCTGCTCTTAATGTCTATCTTAATATAATTTTTTCTGTATTAATTGAATAAATACATTACAGAGTGTGAGACATGATTTAGTTTGAGGCTAACCACGTAACCATGAAAATATCCCTGAGAACGGAGTTGAATCAACAAATATTGGAAGCAACGAAAAGAGACAGATCTTAAGGATACAAGTGAATAAAGAATTATAATTTTTCTTCTTTTTTCACAGGAAAGAACCATCATGTCTGAGAAATTAACCAATGTGACCATCATAATGGAATTCTTGCTCATGCAATTCCCTGATGACCAGGTTCTACAGAGTCTCTGTGCCGTGTTGTTCTTACTCATTTACTTGGCATCACTGATAGGGAACATCCTCATTATCACCCTTACCACCATTGACCAGCATCTACAATCCCCCATGTATTTCTTCCTGAAAAATTTGTCTTTGATTGATGTCTGTTTTATTTCTGTCACTATCCCCAAATCCATCATAAACTCTTTGACCAACAGCTATTCCATCTCCTTTTTGGGATGCTCCTCACAGGTTTTCCTTCTTATTTTTTTTGCTAGCAACAGAGTATGGTCTCCTTATAGTCATGTCCTATGATCGCTATGCTGCCATCTGCCACCCTCTGCACTATGAGGCTATCATGAGTAGGGGCAGCTGTGTGAAGATGGTGACTGCATCATGGTTCAGTGGGTGTGTTTATGGATCCCTTCATGTTGCAGGTACATTCTCTGTTCGTTTCTGTGGACCCAACACAGTACATCAGTTCTTCTGTGAAGTTCCATCACTGCTTCACATTGCTTGTTCTGGGGATCAAATTCTAGAATATGCATTTATTATTACTGGCTGTTGTTTTGCTTTTGTATGTTTCATTTTCATGGTTGTTTCCTATGTTCAAATTTTCTCCACTGTCCTAAGAATTCCTTCTGCACAAAGCAGGTCCAAACCTTTCTCCACTTGTATTCCACATATCACTGTGGTGACCTTATTCCTCTCTTCTGGATTTATTGCATATTTAGGTTCAACCTCAAAATCACCAACTTCACTGAACCTCTTTATGTCTGTGTTATACTCTTTTTTAACTCCCAGCCTGAATCCTGTCATTTACAGTCTGAGAAACAGAGACATTAAGGTGGCTCTTAACAATTTTTTTTTTGGGGGGGGGATATTCCCAAAGTTGTAGATGTCTGAAATATCAATGAATTATATAAAATATTTGGTTAATGCAAATAGGTCTTAAAATTATTATATAGCTATTAGGTCATTATTGCTGCTACAAAAGATGCTACAGTTTATATTATTACATGGGTCTGTCAGTCAGATAAGTGTCTTGGCAATTTCCAATCAAGTGGAAATCTTCCACTCCTTAATGTCACATCAAAGGACGCAGGTTCAGAGTAATAATGTTTTTCTTTTTCTTTTCATGTTTAACATCAGTCTCATTCCTCCTTAAGATAACTTTAAGATAATTTCAAAATGTAAATCTTTATTATAATTCCTAGCCATGAATTTTTCCAATATATTCTTTCAATAGTTTTAATGATAATGAGTAATTTCAAACTTATTTTTTTCTTTTATTTGTTTGAATTGGGAAGGATATTTTTATGAACTCAGTTTAATTGATTACCTAAACGATTAATTTTTCATATGGACTTGCAGATACTACACTCATAACAGTCTTTAATAGAATTTATGAGTATAATATATTGGTAAAAATTTCCATTGGCAATCATGTAGTGACATTTTAAGAGTAGTGATATTGCTTGGCAAATGGGAAAATTCTCATTACAGACTCCAAATTAAGAAAGCACATTCAGGAGCAGAACATTTAAGAGAAAGCACAATTTTGTATCCCCATTTTTTGTATTTCTAGAGTTTGTTTCACATAAAGGTATACATTTAAATATATCTAGCAATAAACTGAAATTTTTTTTTTCTTAGATAATCTTCTTTTATATTTACTACTAAATTTAACATTAAATTGACATTTTATCAATTTAGATGGACTCCTGGTTTCTGAATTTTAATACATTTGCATGGAAAACAATTTTCTTTTTGTGTATGTAGGTTTTTATTCCATCATCCCTTACTTCGTTCCTCTTTCTACTTACTTCTGTTCTCTAACTTCTCCATCTTTTTTCTCTCGTATTTATTTCCCTTATATTTCTTTTCTTTATTTCTTAAGTAGAGATATGTGTTCCATATTCCACATCAGTTATCGCACATTTTCTCCATTATTTGACTGTTTACTTCTGTGTCCACTCACCATCCTTTACCCCCAAAATGCCTTTTCCCTTTCTCTCTTTCTGGTAAAATTGGAAGTGAAACAATAACAATTTGTCCACGTCTTGAAACAGTAATCACAATGATTATAATACTAATTTTGTTGTTGATGGTGACGATAATGGTGATGGGACAACTGCCTTTTCTGAGCATTTGGCATGAATTTATCCATTATTTCTGCACAAAAAAAACCCCCTGCAAGATAACTACTACCAATTTATTTTTTATGTGAAAAACTGAGACACCCAATGACTAAGGAGTGTATCCTAAGTCAAACAAATAAAAACTGACACTGTCACCATGCAATCTTAATTAAGATGTTATTCTGTATTCATGAAATGCACGCTTACATATCATGCTCACATCATCCAATTATCAAATTGGTTCTCTTCTGCTGGTTACTGCATTTTTTTCACTATTTTTATATAATTATAAAATGATAATTATCTAAGTCCTTTAATAAATATCTAACTAACACTTGTGGTTGTTTTAAAATATTGTCCTTCTTGAGTAAATGTATTTAAATAAAAATCTTGTGGTTCATTCATATACTGAAACACAATTTGGCAATAAAAATAATAAACTATTGATCAATGCAAAAAGGTGGGTAAATCTCAAAGGCATAATGATGAGTGAAAAAGTGAGTCTACAAAGGGTGCATACTTTAAAATTCCACGTATGATATGCTGCAATGGCATGACTATAGAGATGTAGAGCAGAGCAGTGGAATGCAAAGGCAAGATTTGAAGAAGTGGTTGATTATAGAGAGGCAACCTGAGGAAACATTTGTGGTATTGGAACTGTACTGTGTCTTTATTGTGGTAGTGATTACCTCATTGTATGTGTGCATTACAATTAATGTAAATAAACACGAAAATAATGTAAATTTTATGTCATTAGGAGTCAGCCAAGAAATACAATGAGCAACAACAAAATTTCAGGTGCGTGGACATCTTTCATGCCCATTCTCACATCTTCATGGCTCAGTTTTCTGTGCTGTCACTGCAAGGACAGCTGAGCACAGTTGAGACTTGATAGTGCCTCTTGACCACATCTTATAGCATTAGCTTTCAGTTCTAGAGTTTCTGGGATATTGCATCATGGGATGCCTGCAGGAAGAAATTAATATTTCCTTGGGAGAGAGATAACTGCTGCCTTGGAAAACCAATGGGACACAAAAGGAGCTTGAAATCTCTTCTCTGCCTATCTTCAACAGACACTTCTGAGGCTCCTCTTGCACTGTTCCTGAAAGGATTATCAGTAATATTGAGCTCCAGTTGCCCACAGCAGTAATCAGATCAATAACACTCCCTTGCATTGACATTCCTCCCTAAATTGTTTCACTCTCCTTAGTGACTACTCATGTTCCTAGGAATAACTTTGTCTAGTACAAAAACTGTGTAATGTCCTTTTCCTAGGGTTTACTTTGAGAAAGACAAACTAAGGCAAAAAGTCAGTAAAATTTTTTAGAAAATATAATTCTGTCACCATGTAATGCTATTTTGTCAACCTACAATAATTTTATAGGTATTTTCCTATTCTTTGAAACAGCTTGTTACAACATAAACACACATAAACATTTAAATCTTGTACTCTTCTCAAATATTCATCTATATTCTAGTTAGTTTAAGGATATTTAATTTCAATTAATATCTCCATTTCAATGCAGATAAAGATTATATAGTCCTTAGTATCTAGTGCAAATTGATTTCTTATAACCTCCCATTATGTTATGATGCATTAGCTGTGGGAAGGAAAGTCTTTCTCTCTTCTTCCTCAGCTTCATGGAGACCATAATTAAAATCAGTATTTATTTATTGAATAAATATTGCTGCTTGACATTTTAAGTTGTAATTATTTCATTGTTAGTGAATTTGAAAAAGTTTCCATATTTATTTGCTTCTTGGAAATCTGTTTTGGAATTCTATCGTTATCCCTTTGCACAGACACACACTCAACTGTATAAGAGTTAGATTCTATTACCCAGCAAGTTTTGTAGACACTTTTTTTTTAAAGATTTTATTTTTTTGCTTTTTCTCCCCAAAGACCCCCAGTACATGGTTGCATATTCTTCGTTGTGGGCCCTTCTATTTGTGGCATGTGAGATCCTGCCTCAGCGTGGTTTGGTGAGCAGTGCCATGTCCGCGTCGAGGATTCGAACCAATGAAACACTGGGCCACCTGCAGCCGAGCATGCGAACTTAACCACTCGGACACAGGGCCAGCCCCAAACATTTTTATGATGCAAGGAACTGCAGTAAATGCTGCTATGATTGGTTCACATTATAAATTTAGGAAAGTAGAAGCTATCTAAAGACTGTAAGTTATGATTAATAAGAAGGAGTGTTCACAGAATCAACTAGTTGCATCCTGATTACGAATCAAAACTTCAAAATTAGAGGAATTACTTTCTCAAAACAAAATAACCTATAAAGAATGACTGAATGAGTGATTCTTCATTTCTAGGTAATCAGTGGTGGCATTTCTCCCACCACTTGAAGCTAGCAAATTGATATCTCATTTTTTTAATCATATGCTGATCTGGGCATGACAAATATTAGCTTATGCCTTGAATGTGATAGTGCCATTGGGTGAGGAAAATGTATTAATTGTAATTTCTTCACTCTGATCTTCTAAAAAGTAACATTCAACATAAATAGTCATCATGGAATCACAAACAGAAAGTTGAATTAAATATGACATAACTGCCTTTACCAATGTGTTGTATATTTTAATATGTTCTCAAGCCACAAATTGACATCAGTTTACTTTAGCTAGAACTCTTTTTAGCATTTCTTCTAAGGCAGGTCTAAAGGTGATTAAATCACTCCATTTTTGTTTGTCTAGGAAAGTCGTTCTTTCTCCTTCATTTCTGAAAGACAATTTTGCTAGATAAAGTAATCTTGATTGGCTGTTTTTTTTTTCTTTCATCAGTTTGAAAATATCATCTCTCTCTTGGCTTGTAAGATTTTTGCTAAGAAATCCATTGATAGCTTCATGTGTTTATACTTGTAAGTTACAAGTTTCTTTTATCTTGCTACTTTTATGATTCTCTTTGTCTTATACATTTGATAATTTTATTATTATGTGTCTTTGATAAGATCAATATCAGTTGAATTTGTTTGAGGACCTGTGAGCACATGAACTTGGATGTCCAAATCTCTCTCTAGATTTGGGAAGTTCTCAGCCATTCTTTCTTTAAATGAGCTTTCCTACAGTTTCTCCTCTTCTCCTATGGGACTCCAGTGACTCACGACATTTTTCTTTTCATGGTATCCCATAGTTCACACAGACTTTGTTCATTTCTTTTTTTTTCATTCTTTTTTATTGCATTCTCCTCTGACTGGGTAATTTCTAAGGTCTTGTCTCCTCCTAACTCATAGATTATTTTTTCTGCGAAATCCATTCTGCTGTTGATGCTCTTTATTGCTTTCTTTTTATTTCTTTCATTATTTAGTTCAGCTTTAACATTTCTTTGGTCTTTTTAAATGATTTCCATCTCTTTGTCCAACTTCTGTTATTGACATAATAAAGAAATCTAGATGGCTGTTTTAAGAAAGCTCAGTGAGATACAAGGAAACACAGAAAGAAAAATCAATAAAATCAGAAAATCAATAATAAAACAAAATGAGATTTCCATGTCTTTGTAGTCAGTTAGTGGAAAATTATTGTGTTCCTTGATGTCCTATGTTTATTTGATTTTTTTTATGCTACTTGATACCTTGCATTTCTGTCTTTTCATTTGAAGTAGCAATTACCTCTTCTAATCTTTATTGACTAATTCAGGACAGAAATAGTTTCCAGTAGCCCTTTTTAGGATTCTGAGGCTTTCTCAGACTTCTATGGATATGCCTGCTCCATACTTTTCACTCCACTTATGACAGAATTCTTAAGCTTGTATATCGTCTCTCAATTCTGTCAATTCAGTCTGGGTGTTGACAGCCTCACTTTTGCTTTTCCAAGTATGATGCTAAATGCTTGAGTTTGTGGTGCATTACAGGCTGACAGATTTAGGCCAGCTTTCTGCATGCAATCACTCACCATCTGAAAATGCTAACTCTCGCCATCATCATGTTTGTACAGGAGCTGGCCATGGGGTGGGAGTGTGTGTGCATGAGCCACATGGAGCATCAGGGGTGCTGATGTTCCAACAATGGCCTCTGTAGGTTAGTGATGGGATTTTCACAGCAGGTGCCTGGGAAGCTCGCATGATAGCCTTCCAATGGAGTCTGCTGTGTAGTTGAAAGGATGTGTATCCCTTTGATATCTGCCATTCTGAGTCCTGCTTGTTCTCTCAGCCACTCACTGCCACCTAATAATGCAACTAATGACTCAACACTCTGAATGGGGTAAAAACAATGGGCCTCTTTGGCAATGTCTTGCACATCTGAGCAATGCAGGCACTCCTTCGCATGCTCTCACTTTCCTTCAAATGAGGAGCCACAGTCCACCATGTGCTATATTGGCAGTGAGCAAAGCTGTCTTCAGGAAGGGATGATGCAGGTAAAACCAATCTGTTCCTCTTACCCTTTCTGTCACATACAAAACCTCTAGATTAGCTGACTGTGGAGGAAAATTAATTTCCAGACAAATGCTCAATATGGATAAGACCTCTCTATTCAGCAAACATATGCCTGAAAGGACTGCCACCCATAAGAAGGCCAAGGCAATGTGAGGTTTCATAGCTTTTAAGAACAGGGTAGCAATCCCGCTTGGAGGCAATGCTACAGGCTACAAGTCTAATATAAACAACCTAAATTTGCACCTCAAAGACTAGAAAAAGAAGAAACAAAACCCAAAGTTATAGAAGGAAAGATACAAGAAATATCAGAAAGAAGTAAATGAAGTAGAGACTAAAAAGAATAGAAAAAAGTGATGAAAGTCAGAGCTGGTTCTTTGAAAAGAGAAACAAAATTGAGAAACCTTTGGCTAGAGTAACAATGAAAGAAAGACAGAGGGTTCAAATAAAGAAATTCAGAAATTAAAGAGAGATTAAAACTGATACCACAAAAATAAAAGGATCATAGGAAACTACTATGAAAAATTATATGTTAAACAAATTTGACAATCTAGAAGAAATATATAAATTCCTGGAAACATGCACACTACCAAGACTGCATGATAAAGAAATAGAAAATATGAGTAGATTGATAACTAGTAAGGTGATAGAATCAGAAATCAAAAACATCCAAAGAAATAAAAGTCCAGAATCTAGCAGCTTCAGTGCTAAATTCAACCAAATATCTAAAGAATTACAATCAATCTTTCTCAAACTCTACCAAAAAATAAAAGAGAAAAGCATAGTTCCAAACTCATTTAATGAGACCAGCATTACCTTTATACCAAAAGCAGAAAAAGAAGCAACAAAAAATATAATTATAGGCCAATATCCCTGATAAACCTAGATGCAAGAATCCTCAACAAAATATTAGCAAACAAAATTCAAGAACATATAAAAAAGATCATACATCATGATAAAGTGAAATTTATTCCAAGGATGGCTTAATGTCCATAAATCAATCGATTTGATATGTCACATTAGTAAAATTAAAGTCATAGGATTATTTCAATAGATTCAGAAAAACCATTTCACAAAATTCAACATATATTTATGAGGAAAAACTCAACAAAGTGGGTATAGAGGAAAATATCTCAACATAATGAAGGTCATATGCGACAAGCCCATAACTAACATATATACAATGGTGGAAAGAGGAAAGTTTTTCCTCTGAGATCAGTACCAAGACAAGAATGCCCATTGCTGCCACTTTTATTTGACATATTATTGGAATTCCTGGACAGAGCAATTGGACATGAAAAGAAATAAAAGGCATCCAAATTGGGAAGGAAAAACGAAAATTGTGGCTATTTTCAGATGTATTATATACAGAAAACTCTAAAGACTCTGTGAAAAACTATTAGAAGTAATAAATTCAGTAAATTTGCAGAACACGAAATCAATATACAAAAATGTTTTGCAATTCTTTACACTAATACACTACCAGAAAGAGAAATTAAGACACCAATCTCATTTACAATTGCATCAAAAAGAACAAAATGCCTGGAAATAAACTTAAACAAAGAGGTGAAAGATTATACTTTGAAAACTATAAGATGATAATGAATAAAAATGATAAAAACAAAAATAAATGTAAAAATATCCCTTGTTCATGGACTGGAATAATCAATATTGGATAAAATATCCATAAAAAGATATCTACAGATTCACTGCAATCCCTATAAAAATTCCATCTTTTAGCAGAAATAGAACAAACAATTCTAAAATTTGTATGGAACCACAGAAGCTCCCAAATAGCCAAAGCAAGCTTGAAGAAGAAGAACAAATCTGGAGACATTATGCACCCTGATTTCAAACTATATTACAAAACTGTAGTAACCAAAAAAGTATGATACTGGCATAAAGACAGACACATCCATAGAACAGGATAGAGAGTCCAGAAATAAACGTACACATATATCATAAATTAGTCTGTGAGAAGGAGCTAAGAATACATAATGAGGATAGTACACTCTCTTCAATAAGTGCTACGAGGAAAACTGGACAGCCACATGCAAAACAATGAAACTGGATCACCATCTTACACCATACACAAAATTTAACTCAAACTGGATGAAAGACTTGAATGTAAGACCTGAAACTATGAAACTCTTAGAAAAAAACATACATGGTAAGCTATTTGATTTTGGTCTTGGTGATGATTTTTTTAATTTGACACCAAAAGGAAAGAAAACAAAAGCAAAAATAAATAACTAGTACTAAATAAAAAAAAAAACCTTCTGAACAGCAAAGAAAATCATAAACAGAATGAAAAGGTAATCTACTGAATGAGAGAAAATATTCGTAAAACATATATGTGATAAAGGATTAACATCCAAATTATTTTAAAATCTTGTACAACTCAATAGTGAAAAAAAAAAAGAACAATCCTATTAAAAAATGAGCAGAGGTTCTGAGTAGATGTTTTACCAAAGAAGACATAGAGTTTATGCAGGAAATTATGTTTGAAAATTTGAAATTTAATTTTGATTATTAATTATTTGAAAATTAATTTTGTATTTAATAATTTATTTTAAAGTGGAAGCTGCATGTGGAAGATCAATTGTATTCACAGTTGATCCTCATTACTTGAAAGTTCATTAACCATACTTTAGTATGAAAGTTCCTACATACTAAAACTTATTTCTTACCTCAAAATCAATTCTCATGGCATTTTTACAGTCACTCATAGATGTGCAGAACAGTGAAAATTTTAAGTACTCAATATACACATTCCTAGCCGATGTCCAACAAGATGATGCTCTGCCATCTTAATTCAGCTCTTATACAATGAACAAGTGTTTTGTTTGTGGTCTATTTAGGGTGATAATTTTTCCCATTGTACTTTTGCTGTTTATTGATACTTTAGCTCTTTGAAATAGCCCCTAGTATAGCACTGCAGTGTTGTCCAGTGTCCCTAAGCACAGGAAGGCTGAATATTACTTATTGAAAAAATGTGTTTTAAATAAGCTTCATTCAAGTATGACTTATAGTGCTATAAGCTATGATTTAAATGTTAATAAAACAACAAGATACATTAAATAATGTGTCTTTGAACAAAAACACATACAAAACAAGGTTATATATTGATCAATTTACAAAATGTTTGTGGCCCAGAGGATCTCAGGAAACTAACTGTGTTTTTCCTAGGAGCATGATTCAATATCCACTAATTTAGTTTTCCAATAACTTTATAAAATGTAACTACTATAGGAAGTGATGTTAGAAAAGAGAGACCAGCCTTTATCTCATCACAAAAAAAAAAAAAAAACAAAACTCTACAATTATCAGCCATCCCGAAATGAAAATAGCCCTGGCAGGACTAAAGAGTAGAATTAAGAACCTATAGCAATGTAGAGGAGAAAAAAAAAAAACAGAATAACCACACACATATGATTTCTGGCAAGATAAACTCAGTTGAGATGTCTGGAGACCTCTAGGAACAAAGTAAAGTAAAAGATGCTATCACTATCAGACATAAAGCAAGAGCCATTGTCATCCCTGGTGGCTTGCCCTAGAAAGGACCTCAGCAGCATTTGCCTCAGAGGACGGCAACAGCCTCCACAAGAGTCTTTCTGTAGATTTCACAGAAGAGGACACTGTAGCATTCATTGGCATGGGCCGCAGCATCCTGCTCCACAGAGGACATGAGAAACTTTTACCACTGAGGTTACTGATAGTCAGTGCTTCACAGGTCCCTCAGAGAAGGAGCCACTGTTGTGTGTCCCACAAAGGAGCTTCTGTTGTGTTGTTCTTGGACTAGAATTGTCAATCCACTCAAATTCATGCATGTCCCAAACACAACAGCCACAGTCACTCCATGTGCAACTGTGTTCCAGATCTTGGTCCTGCAACCACTCTATGCACACCTATTTTCCAAAGCCTGATATGATGGCTGCTATATGGATGCTTACGTAAGAATTGGCAGAGTCACTGTTGTTATCTAGCTCCTTAGGCCCTGGTGTCATTGTTGTTCCATGAGCACCCATGCTTCTGTCCCTGGCTTCATGGATGCTCAATGTGTGGCCATGCTTCAAGCACTGGAGCCACAGTGCTGCAGGCTACCCATGCCCTGGACCATGGAGCTGCTGTCATTTTTTTGAGCATCCGTGCTCTAGATGCCCATGCACCTATGCATCAGACACCAGTGCTGCCACAATTGTGAGGGCACTGAAAGTTGGATTCAGTGCCGAGAGGGATCTTCTCTACCATGAAAGCATCTGTGGGAGCAAAAGAGATCAGGAGGTTCTTGGCAGCTTTCACCACTGATGATTCCAACAGTCTTTGCTGCTGCTGAAAAACAGCTGCTGCCTTGACCTTTGAGGACTCTTGCAATCTTTGCTGACTGTGACCTCAGGTGACAGAGCTACACGGTGATTATGCGGCTGGCCGTTTTCCAGAGCTGGAGCCATCATACCCACTCATAAGTAAGTGTTCTTCCCGAGAAAAGCTAGTCTGTAAAGTCTGGAAGAGGTGACTGCACCATGAATCTGCAGATGTCCATGCAAGGTTACAAGGAATATGAAGAAGTGTGGGAACATCATGTCAACAAAAGAGCAAGGTAGTTTTCCGAGTAATGACCCCAAGGAAATGGAGATCTATGGGTTGCTAAACAAAACCTTCAAAATAATTGCTTTAAATAATCTCAGTGAGCTATAAGAAAACACAGACAGACAACACAGTTAAATGATGAAAACAACACACAAAATGAGAAGTTCAACAGAAAGTTCAAAATAATTAAAAAGATAAATTCTGGAGCTAAAGAATACAATGAATGAAATGTAAAATGAAATAGAAAACACCAACACTGAGTAGATCATGCATAAGAAAAAATCTGTGGGGGCGGGCACAGTGGCACAGCGGTTAAGTTTGCATGTTCCCCTTCGGTGGCCCAGGGTTTGCTGGTTTGGATCCCGGGTGCAGACATGGCACCACTTGGAAAGCCATGCTGTGGTAAGCGTCCCACATATAAAGTAGAGGAAGATGGGCACAGATGTTAGCTCAGGGCCAGTCTTCCTCAGCATCATTGTCAGCATTTAGCTCAGGACTAATCTTCCTAAAAAAGAAAGAAGCACTGAAAAAAAAAATCTATGAACTCAAGACAAGTCATTTGAAATCACCTGGTCAGAAGACAAAACAGAAAAGTTTGAAAAAGAGTTAAGAAAGCCTATATGATTTAAGAATGCCACCAACTGAAATAATATTTGTGTTATAGGAGTCCCTGAAGGAGAAGAGAAAAAGACAGAGGAAGAAAGTTTATTTAAATAAGTAATGGCTGAAAACTCTCCAAATCTGAAAAGAGGTATAGACATTGATGTATATGCAGCTTATAGATCTCCATGCAGGTTTAACTGAAAGAGGACTTTACTGAGATAATTATAATACATGCATAAAATCAAAGGCAAAGAGATAATTTTGAAAGAAGCAAAACAAAAGAGACTTGTTACATATAAAGGAAGCTCCAAAAGGGTATCAGCAGATTTCTCAGCAGAAATTTTGCAGGCCAGCAGAGAGTGGATGACATACTCAATATGCTTCAAGAAAAAAAATTGTGAATGAAAATACCTACACAGAAAAGTGCCCTTTAGAAAAAGAGAAATAAAGACTCTCACAGTTAAGAAAAGTTGAGAGTTAATTACCAATAGATCTGCCCCACAAGAAATGTTAAATGAAAGGATGCTATTGAAAAGAAAATAAAGAATGCTAATTAGTAACAAGAAAATTTATGAGTAAAATCTCACTAATGAATATATACAAATATAGTGATACGTGTATAAATATAGTCAAATTCAGATACTGTAATGTTGAAATGGTGATGTGTAAATCATTTAACTCTAGTATTAAAGTTAAAAGACAAATTAAAAATAACTATAACTTATAATAATGTTTTAGTGGATGCACAATAAAACAGATAGAAATCATGACATTAAAAATATGAAATATCGAGGTGCAGAAAAAGGGTAGAGATTTTTTTAATGCAAGTGATGTTAACTTATTATCTGCTTAACATGGACTGCTGTAATTATATGTTTTATCTAACCCTTATGGTAACTAAAACAAAAACCTATACTACATACACAAACAGAAATAGGAAACTAAATATACCACTAGAGAAAATCAAATTAGAAAATAAAATAGCAAAAGAGGAGGAAAGAAATAAAAAAATGATTACCGGAAGACAATCAACAAAATGGCAATAGTGAGTCTTTACTAATCAATACGAGCTTTAAATGTGAATGAATTAAATTCTCCAATTACAAGGTATAGAGTGGCTGAATGAATAAAAAAGCAGACCCAAAAATGCCACCTACACAAGACTCACTTCACTTTTAAGAACATTCATAGGCTGAAAGTGGAGGGATGGAAAAAAAATATTCCATGCAAATGGACACCAACATAGAGCAGAGATAGCTATACTTACATCAGAAAAAAAAAATAGACTTAAAGTTAAAAGTGAAAAATTGTAACAATAGACAAAGAAAGTCGTATAATAATTTGTCCATTTATTAAGAGACAAACTTTTAATTATTTATTTACCCAATATCAGAGCATCTAAAAACATTAAGAAATATTAACAGACCTGTAGTTAGAAATAGACAACAAAGCCATTACAGCAGATAATTTCAACAATACTTTCTGTCTGATCATCCAGACAGAAAATCAATACGGAAATATTGTACTCAAACTACACTTTAAAACAAATGGACCCAACAGACATATACACAACAACCTATCCAACAACAGTAGAATACAGATTCTTCTCAGGTGCACATGCAACATTTTCCAGGATAGATCATACATTAGGTCACAAAACAAGTTTTCATAAATTTAAGAAGATTGAAATCAAACCAAGTAACTTTTCCAGACACCATAGTAGAAAACTAGAAAATGAGAACAGATAGAAAGTTAGAAAATTCACAAATATGTGAAAATTAAACAACATACTCCTGAACAACCAATGGTTTAGAGAAACTATCAAAAAAGAAACTAGAAACAAATATTAAGATAAATAAAAATGGAAACACATCATACCAAAACTTCCAAGATTCAGCAAAGGCACTTCAAAAGGAAAGTTTATAGTGATAAACAAATATGTTATAAAAAAGAGAAAGATTTCAAATAAACAACTAAGTTTACAGCTCAGGGAACTAGAAAAAAACTAATAAGAACAATTATACAACAAAACAGATAACCTATGGGGCTGACCCCATAGGCTGAATGATCAAGTTTGCACACCCTGCTTCAGCGGCCTGAGGTTTCACTGTCTCAGATTCTGGGTGTGGACCTAGCACAGCTCATCAAGTCATGCTGGGGCAGCATCCCACATAGCACAACCAGAAGTACCTACAGCTAGAATATACAACTATTTACTGGGGGTGCTTTGGGAAGAAGAAGAAAAATAAAACATTGGCAACAGATGTTAGCTGAGGTGCCAATCTTCAAAAAAAGAAAAACAAAAAAGCAACGAGCTGCTCCTTGAACTAAAAAACAAAAGCAAAAACAAAAGACAGGTAATCTAGAAAAACATGGATAAATATCTATAAAAATACAACCTACATAAACTAACTCATAAATAAGTAGAAATTTGAAAAGACCTATATGTAGTAAAAAGGTTGAGTCAGTAATCAGAACTCTCCCAACCAAGGAAGACCAGGATCAGATGACTTTACTGATGAATTCTACTGAACATTTAAAGAAGAATCAATAGTTTCAGTTCAAGATGTCAGTGTAGGAAGATCTGAAACTCACCTCGTGCCACAGTCACAACCAGTCTGAAGCTACATGTGGGACAACTTCCTCTGAAAACTTAGACAAAACCAAACACTTCATGAGTGATTTCTGCATATCAGGTAAACAAGAAAAAAAAAAGACATTGAAGTGGGTAGGAGAGATTGAGACACACTCTCACCATAAACACCACCCCTGCCATAGCAACCCACAGTAGGGAGGGAGTTCAAAACCTGGAGCTTTGCCCTGAGGATTGAAGGTTTTGAAGCAAACATCGGACACCTTAACTTTTAAGACTTGCCCCTGAGAAATGAGCCCCCAAAACAACTAGTTTTGAAGCCAAAGGGGCTCACATCTATGAGACCCACAAGGTTATAGTAAACTGAGAAATGTTTTTTAAAGGGCTCATATGTGCAGATTTTCCCTCCCCATAGCCCAGAGTAGTGCCCAGATTTTCTGTGAGAGGTTTATTTTCTTATCTTAAAGCATAAGCCAAAGTAGTAGAAGTCTAATTAACACAGGTCTATAGGCCTACTGAAATGCCCACAAGGGACAGAGGGTGGCAAGCGTCACCTTTGTGCTCCTCCTCTGCCTGGCTCCAGCTCATCAGTAACTTTCCAAAAGTAACTTGTACTCTTGACTATCACCCCAATTTTTGTGGCTGCCACTAGAGGACTCTGTAGATTGCTTTGGCTTTGACCAGTGGGATTTATGCTCTTATGATCCACAGGAATGTAACAGAGAAACAGTTCTTAACTGGCTATCACACCTCAGGGCAAACAAGAGCAAAAGACGGAGGAACCCAGTCTTTCTGTGAAAAAGGCCTATTAGCTTGTTTTCACAGCTTCAGCCAGCAAGGCAGGTTTCTAATTAAAAACACATCTGAGGGGCCAGCCCGGTGGCGCAGTGGTTAAGTTCGCATGCTCTGCTTCTTGGCGGCCCGGGGTTCACTGGTTCCGATCCTGGGTGCGGAGATGGCCCCACTTGGCAGCCATGCTGTGGTAGGCGTCCCACATATAAAGTAGAGGAAGATGGGCACGGATGTTAGCTCAGAGCCAGTCTTCCTCAGCAAAAAGAGGAGGACTGGCACTAGTTAGCTGAGGGCTAATCTTCCTCAAAAAAAAAAAAAAAACCACACATCTGAGAGACAAGTAAAATCATTTTCAGAGACCTTGGAGGGCAAGTGATATCTTAGTATGCCCCCTCTGCCATGAAACAGAGCACCAGTAACTCCCAGAGAAGAGCTTGTACATATGTCTGGTGCCCTGATTTTTGTGGCTGCAGCCTAGAGAATTGCTTTGAGCGCCTGGCACTGGTGGCCAACAGAGCTTGCATTCCTGGGTCCCTGAGACTGTAACAAACAAAGAGAGCACCAGGCAATGGCACAGGTGACAGATTGAAACACATCTCCAGTCATTCTGTGAAGAAAGCCTTTTTTCTTGTGCTGGAGATATGGTCTGAGGGACAGACTTCTGTTTAGGCACATCTCTGGGGGCCTAAGGAGCTGCTCTCTTGGGCTTCAAGCTAGTGGATGTCATCATTATGTTCTCCTTCTGTCTTACTCCAGGTCACTGATGAGTCCCAGAGTGGAGCTTGTATGCTCATCTAGGACCTTGATTTTTGCAAACTCCACCCAGGAGACACATCTAGATTATTTGGTTCTGGTGGCCAGTGGGACTTACACTTGCAGTCCCACAGGCCTATATATATTTACCTACGTTAAGTGGCTGTATGATTCCTGTTTTCCAATCAGCTTGAATCTAGATGCTGACTGAGTTTCCCTTCATTGTGCCACTGACAATTGTTAAAACTGGGAGCCACCAAATATAAAATAGGCTGCTTGGACAATCACAAGGACTTAAGGGAAAAACAAAAGCTAGGGCATGCTTGAATAATAAGGTTCATTTTCTACACAAGGATGCTTTTTCAAGACTCGAAGAGGTTTCTGTTTTACCTAAGTCATAGGAATCAGCAGAGAAAATCAAGGAAAATGAAGAAACAAATGAACATATTAGAAATAAAAAATAAAAATGATAAAATCTCATAAAAAGCTCTTAATGAAATGGAGATAAATAATTTACCTGATAAAGAATTCAAAATAATCATCATAACAATATTCATTGAGCTTGGGAGAAGAATTGGTAAACACAGTGAGAGCTTCAACAAGGAAGAAACATAAGAAAGTACCAAATATAAATCAGAAAGCTCAAGAATACAATTACTGAACTGAAAAATACACTGGAGTATTTTAAAGCAGACTAGATATAGCAGAAAGCTGGATCAGTGAATTGAAAGACAAGGCAGTGGTACTTATGCAATCAGAGAAGCAAAAAGAAAAGAACCAAAACAGTGAAGGCAGCTTAAGAAACTTAAAGGTCAGCATCAAGTGCACTAACATTCACATTACAGGGATCCTAGACCCCAAAGAGTCTCACGCCAAGACATATCATAATTAAAATGTCAAAAGTTACAAACCAGGAGAAACTGTTAAAAGCAACAAAAGAAAACCATCTTGTTATGTACACAGGAACCCCCATAAGGCAATGAGCAGAGTTTTTACAAGAAAGTTTGATGGCCAGAAGTATGTGGCACAGTCTATTCAAAGTGCTGAAAGGAAAAGAAACTTTCAACCAAGAATACTCTACCTGGCAAAGTTGAAATTTAGAATTGAAGGAGGGATAAAGAGTTTTCCATACAAATAAAGCTTAAAAGAGTTCATCACCACTAAACTAGCCATTCAAGAAATATTAAAGGTACTTTTTAACCCTGAAATGAAAGATCATTAATTAGTAACAGGAAAAAATATCTGAAAGCGTATGTCACGGGTAAAGGTAAATATACAGTAAAATACAAAATAATCTAAAGTTGTAAATGTGATGGATTTATCACTTATTAAGCTATTATAAATGTTAAAATATAAGAGTAGTAAAATTAACCATAACTACAAAAATGTGTTAAGGGATGCACAAGATGAAAATATGTAAACTGTGACATCAGAAACAAAATGTGGAGAGGAGCAAGTAAAATTTAAGCTTTAAGGTGTGTTAAAATTTAAGTTGTTCTGAATTTAAAATAGCCTATTACAAAAATAGTTTGTTATATGTGAGCCCGGTGGTAACCACAAAGCAAAAATCTATAGAAGATAAACAAAAGACAAAGAGAAAGAAATCTAACACTACCACTAAAGAGAGTCATCAAACCACAAAGAAGAAGAAAGAAACAGAGAAACTACAAAATAGCCATAAAAATTAATAAAATGGCAATAAGTACATATATATCAATCATTACTTTAAATGTAAATGGACTAAATTTTCCACAAAATGACATACAGTCATTGAATAAATAAAAAAGAACATTGGCCTATATGCAGCCTACAAGAGATTTTCTCCAGATGTGAGCACACATATATGCTATAAGTGAAAGGATGGAAAATAATAACAAAAACATATAGGTAGATACACTAATTTCAGAAAAAATTGACTTTAAAGCACAGACTGTGATGAGACAAATAAATGTGTTACATAAAAATAAACAGATATTCCAAAAAGAGGTTATAACGTTTGTAAATATATACACACACAACATAGGAAGACCTAAATACATGAAGCAAGTGTTAACAGACTGAATGGGAAAATAGACAGCAATCTAATAGTCAGAGACTTCAATAACCCCATTTCTTCAATGGATAAATCATCCAACAGAAAATTCATGAGAAAACATTGGCCTTAAAGGACACGTTAGACCAGATGTAAATAACATATATACAGAACATTGCATCCAAAAGCAGCAAAATTTACATTTTTCTCAAGTGTGTATGAAGCATTATCCAGGATAGGTCATATGTTAGATCACAAAAGAAGTCTTAGCATATATAAGAAGATTGAAATCTTATCAAGTACCTTTTCTATTTACAATGATATGAAAATAGAAATCAATTACAAGAAGAACCCTGGAAAATTGCAAATATTTGGAGATTAAACAACAGGATGCTGAACAACCAATGGAATAAGAAGAAACCTGGGCAAGGGAAACAATAGAAAAAATTAACAAACGGGACTATATCAAACTAAAAAGCTTCTGCACAGCAAAGAAAACCATCAAAAAAATGAAAAGACAACCTGACAGTTGGGAGAAGATATTTGCAGACCATACATATATCAGATAAGGGATTAGTATCCAAAATAAACCAACAACTCATATACCCCAACACCAAAAATCCTAACAATCCAATTAAAAAATGGGCAGAAGATATGAACAGACATTTCTCCAGAGAAGATATAGAGATGGCTAATAGGCACATGAAAAGATGTTCAACGTCATTCACTGTCAGGGAAACGAAAATCAAAACTACAACAAGACATCATCTCACTCCTGTCATAATAGCTCTAATTAACAAGATGGGAAACAAGCATTGGATAGGATATGGAGAGAAGGGAACTCTTGTACACTACTGGTGGTAGTGCAAACTGGTACTGCCACTATGGAAAACAGTATGGAGTTTCCTCAGTAAATTAAGAATAGATCTACCATATGATCCAGCTATTCCACTGTTGGGTATTTATCTAAAGGAGCACAAACAAAAACACAAATGCATAAAGGTACATGCATCCCTATGTCCATTGCAGCGTTATTCACAATACCCAAGACTTGGAAGTAACCTAGGTGCCCATTAGGGGACGAATGGATAAATAATATGTGGTATATATACCCAATGGAATCCTATTCAGCCATAGAAATTATGAAATATGGCCATTTGTGACAACATGGATGGACCTTGAGGGTATTATGCTACGTGAAATAAGTCAGAGGGAAAAAGTCAAATACACTATGATCTCTCTCATAAATAGAAGATAAAAGCAAAGGCAAACAAATGCATGGCAACAGATATTGGATTAGTGGTTACCAGAGGGGAAGGGGGAGAGAGAAGTGGGTGAAAGGTGTGAGTGGGCACATGTGTGTGGTGATGGATTGTAATTGGTCTTTGGGTGGTGAACAAGATGTAATCTACACAGAATTCAAAATATATTATGATGTACACCTGAAAGTTATATAATGTTATAATCCAATGTTACTGCAATAAAAAAGTAAAATAAAATGCAAAAAAAAACCTTAAGACAAATGACACCAAAATATACCAAAATGTATGAGATGCAGCAAAATCAGTTTGAAGAATAAAAGTTAGTGACAAATGCCTACGTGAAGAAACAAAACCTTGGGGGCTGGCACCGTGGTGCAGCGGTTAAGTTCCCACCTTCTGCTTCTCAGTGGCTTGGGGTTTGCCAGTTCCGATCCTGGGTGCGGACATGGCACCACTTGGCACGCCATGCTGTGGTAGGCGACCCACATATAAAGTAGAGGATGATGGGCACAGATGTTAGCTCAGGTCCAGGCTTGTCAGCCAAAAGAGGAGGAATGGCAGAAGGCAGCTCAGGGCTAATCTTCCTCAAAAAAAAAGAGAAAGAACCAAAACCTCAAATAACCTAACTTCACCACTGAAGGAATTAGAAATAGAAGAAAAATACAGATCCTGATTTTAGTATAAGGAAGAAAATAACAAAGATAAGAGTGGAAATAAATGAAATAGAGAATAAAAAAGAATATACAAAAGATCACTGAAATTAAGAGTTGGTTTTGCAAAGATTAAGTTGACAAACACTTAGCTAGATTCACCAGAGCAAAAAGAGAGGACTCAAGTAAATAAAATCGGAAATGAAAGAGTGGACATTACCACTGATACCACAGAAATCCAATGTATCATAAGAGACTACTACAAATAATCATATGCCAACAAATTTTATTTTTCATTGATGTAACATTGGCTTACAACATAATATAAATTTAAGGTATACATCATTATATTTCTACTTCTGTATATTGTGTTCACTACCAAAAGTATAGTTTTAATTTGTCAGCATAAAAATGCCCCCCTTTACTCCTTTCACCTTCCTCCTATCCCATTTCTCCTTTGGTAACCACCAATGTTTTCTCTGTGTCTATGGTTTGTTATTTTTTTCTCTTCCACATATGAGTGAAATCATATGGTGTTTGTCTTTCTTCTTCTGATTTATTTAGCTTAGCATAATATTCTCAAGGTTCATACATGTTGAAAATGGTAACATTTCATCTTATTAGTGGCTGAGTCTTATCTTATTGTGTTTATATATTATGTGAATATGTTTGTATGTACATGTAATATATATATATATATATATATATATTATATCTTATCTGTTCATCCTTTGATAGGTACATAGATGGATTCCAAGTTCTTGGCTATTGTAAACAGTGCTGCAATGCTCACAGGGGTGCATATATCTTTAGAATTAGTGTTTTGTGTTCTTTGGATAAATACCCAGAAATAGAAAAATTGAATCATATCATACTTCTATGTTTAACTTTTTTAAGTATTCTCCATAGTTCTCTTCACAGTAGCTGCATCAATTTACATTCCCACAAGCAGTGTATGAGAGCTCCCTTTTCTCCTCATCCTCTCCACCGCTTATTTCTTCTCTTTTTAATAATAGTCATTCTGATGGGTATGAGGTAATATCTCATTGTGGTTTTGATTTTTATTTTTTAATAATTACTGATGTTGAACGTTTTTTCATGTGCCTGGGACCATCTGTATATAAATATGTCTTCCTTGGAAAAAAAATCTGTTTAGATCCTCTAACCATTTTTTAATTGGGTTGCTCATTCTTTTTTGGACGAGTTGTATGAGTTCTTTAAATATTTTGGATAATAATCCTTTATTGAATATATAATTTGAAAATATATTCTCCCCACTGGTAAGCTATCTTTTTGTTTTCTTGATGGTTTGCTTTGCTGTGCAGAAGCTTTTTAGTTTGATGTAGTGCCATTCACTTATTTTTTCTCTTGTTTCTGTTGCTTGAGGAGACATACACAAAGAGATGTTTCTATGACTGATTCTTTTTCTAGAAGTTTTATGGTTTCATGTCTTAGACACAAGTATGTAATCATTTTGAGTTAATGTTTGTGTATGGCCTAAGGTAATAGTCTGCTTTCATTCTTTTGCATGTGGCTTTCCAGTTTTCCCAGCACCGTTTATTGAACAGGCTTTCCTTTCTCCATTGTATGTTCTTGGCACCTTGCTTTATTGTAGCATTTGTTGGTTTATAGATGTTTTACTCTCTATAGACTAAAAAGGAAAGACAAAAGAATTCTCTTATGCCATCATGATGATGACATCTCTACACCAACAAAGTGGACAACCTAGAAGAAATTAATAAATTTCAGGAAACATACAACTTACCAAGACTAAGTCATGAAGAAACAGAAAATGTGAAAGACTGATGACTGGTAAGGAAATTTTATCAGTAATCAAAAACTTCACCACAAATAAATTCAAGGAAGAGGCAGATTCACTGGTGAATTCTACCAAACATTCAAAAAAGAATAAATAGCAATCCTTCTCAAACTCAAACACTAGAAGAGGAAGAAATAGTTCCAAACTCATTTTATGAAGGTAGCATTACTCTGATCCCCAAATCAGATGAGGATACCACAAGGAAAGAAAACTATAGGCCAATATCCCTGATGAATATAAATGCAAAAATCCTCCAGAAAATACTGGCACAGTCAATTCAACAATACATTAAATGGATTGTACCCTTGATCAAGTGGTATTTATTCCAGGGATGCAAATATCATTCAGCATCAGAAATCAAAGAATGTGATACACCACATTAACAAAATGAAGGATAAAAATCATATAATCATGTCAAGATGCAGAAAAGCATTTGACAATATCCAACATCCTTTTATGATAATGACTCTCAGCAAAGTGGGATAGAGGACATATACTTCAACATAATAAAGGCCATTTATGACAAGCCCACAGCTAACAACATACTCAATGGTTAAAAGCTAAACTATTTTCCTCTATGATCAGAAATAAAATAAGGGGATACATATTTACTCAACATAGTATTAGAAATCCTATCCAGTGAAGGAGACAATTAAAAAAGTATCCAAATCCAAAAGAAACAAAGTTGTCTCTACCTGCAGATGGCATTATATTACATGGAGAAAAAAACATAAATACGGCACAAAAAAAAATCTATTAGAACTAGTAAACAAACATAACAAAGTTGTAAAATAAAAAATCAATAGGGGGCAGCCCCATGGCATAGTGGTTAAGTTTGATGTGCTTTGCTTTGGTTGCCCAGGTTTGTAAGTTTGGATCCCAGGTGCAGACCTACACCACTCATAAGCCATGCTGTGGTAGAGACCCCTACACTAAAATACAGGAAGCTTGAAACAGATGTTAGCTCAGGGAGAATCTTCCTCAGAAAAAATGACATCAATATACAAAAATCTGTTGCTTTTCTATACACTAATTAGAAGATATCAGAGGCTAGCATGGTGGCGCAGTTGTCAAGTGTGCACATTTAGCTTTGGCAGGCTGGGGTTCACCAATTGGGATCCTGGGTACGGACATGGCACTGCATGGCAAAGCATGCTGTGGGAGGCGTCCCAAATATAAAGTACAGAGAGATGGGCCCGGGTGGTAGCTCAAGACCAGTCATCCTCAGCAACAAGAGGAGGATTGGCAGCAGATGTTAGCCCAGGGATAATCTACCTCGAAAACAAAAAACAAACAAAAAGGAGATATCAACAAAAAATAAAGAAAAAATTTCATTTACAATTGCATCAAAAATAGTAAAATGCCTAGGTATAAATTTAACCAAGGAGGTGAAACATATGTACACTGAAAACTATAAGACATTAATTAAAGAAATTGAAGAAGATACAAATAAATGTGCTCATGGATTGGAAGAAAAAGTAGTGGTAAAATATTACACTAAGCAATCTTCAGATTCAATACAATCTCTATCAAAATCTAAATGGCATTTTCACAGAAATAGGAAAATCAATCCTAAAATTTGTATGAGCTTAAGACCTGAAAAAGCCAAAGCAACTTTAAGAAAGAATAATAAAGCTGGAGGGTTTATGCTATCTGTTTTAACCCATGTTACAAAGCTGTAGTATTCAAAGCAGTATGGCATTGCTATTAAAACAGGCACATTGATCAATGGACCAGAATAGACAGCTCAGAAATAAACCTATACACTTAACGTCAATTAATTTATGACAAACAGACAAGAATATATAGAGAAAATCTCTTTAGTAAACAGTGTTGGAAAATCTAGACACCTACATGCAGAAGAATAAAACTAGACCAGGGCTTTCACCATACCAAAAAGAAACATAACTTGAATTATGGACTTAAATGTAATACCTGAAGTCTTAAAATTCCTAAAAGAATAGATCTAGGAAGCTTCTTGACATCAGTCTTCGTGATAATCTTTTGTATTTGACACCAAAAGAAAAGGCAATCAAAGCGAAAACAAACGGGTGGACTACATCAAACTAAAAACCTGCATAGCAAAGGAAACCAACAACAAAATAAAAATCAACATGCCGAATGATAGAAAATCTTTGTAAATTATGTATATGAAAAAGGGTTAACATACAAAATATATAAAAATCCATGCAACTCAAGGGCAAAAATTAAACAACTCAATTAAAAATTGGCATTTCTAAAAAGACATTTTACCAATGAAGAAATAAAGTATGTGAAAAGATGCTAAACATCTTTAATCATCAGGGAATTGCAAATAGAAACCGCAATAAGATATCAACTGACACCTGTTAGAATCAAAAGTATAAGAAATAGCAAGTGTCGGCATGGATGTGGAGAAAAGGGAACTTTTGTGCACTATTGGGGAGAATGCAAATTTGTGCAGCTACTACAGAAAACAGAATGGAGGTTCCTCAAAAAATTAAAAATTGAATAACCTTATGATCCAGCAATTCTAATTTTTGGTATTTGTTAAAAAAAAAAAAAAATACTAACCCCAAAAGATATATGCACCTCCATGATCTTTGGAGCATTATTACAACAGCCAAAGTATAGAAACAGCTTAAGTTTTCCCCAATGGATGAATGGATAAAGAACATATAGCTTATATAGTATGGAATATTATTCAGCCATAATAAAGAAGTGAATCTTGCCATTTATGACAACATGAGTGGACTTTGAGGGCATTATGCTAAGCAAAATATATTAGACAGAGAAGACAAATATTGTATGATCTCACTTAATGTTTAAAAAAAGGAAGCTCCTAGATACATAAAAAAATTTCTGGTTGCTAGAGGCTGGTTGTGAGGGCCTGGTGAAGTGGGTAAAGGGGACCAAAATCTGCAAATTTCCAGTTATAAAATAAACAAGTCATGGGAATGCAATGTGCAGCATGAGGACTATAATCAATAATGCTGGATTGCATATTTGAACGGTGCAAAGAGAGTTGATTCGAAAAGTTCTCATCACAGAAAATTGTAAGTTTGTATGTTGACTGATGTTAACTAGAGTTACTGTAGTGATTATTTATCAGTAAATACAAATATTGAATCACTGGTTAATACCTGAATCTAAAATAATATATATAAGCATTTTCTTTATCAATTTCACCATTGACTGACAGTTTGCTTCCATATCTTCTCTATTGTGAATACTCCTGTAGCAAACACGGAAATAAATATATCTCTTATAAATAATGATCTCATATCCTACAGATTTATTACCCAGAAATTGAATTGATAGATCCTATGGTAGCTATATTTTTTAATTTTTTGAGAAACCTCCCAACTGTTTCATTGTTTAAATAAAAAGTACAGAATACTGGACAGTGATTATCAATTATAGGAGATTTCAAAGCCCTGCTCTTACGCTCGGTCTATAATTAATTGCAGTCTGGGGACAGTGTCTCATGAGACACCTGTCAAGGCATCCCTACTTCTGTGGTACACTGAGCTTTAGAAAGACCTGATCCATCCAGAAGACCATGCTGAGTCCTCAGATGCTCCTCTCAGGCCTAACCCAGGAAAGGAGCAGCAATGTAATTAATCCATTTTGGGGGACCTTGAAATGTCAGAAATTAGGTTTCTCAGGACAAGAACTGACTGACTGAATGCAAAAGAGCCATGGGGCAAAAGGAGTGGCAGCAGCTACTTGAAGTTCTCCAGGCAGCAGTGACTAGGGAACTGGAGGCAGAGGAGGGAAAATGATTTTATCCATTAATAAAACAATTGGCTTGTATGCAGGAAGTTAAATCTTGTTTTCATCCAGGCTCCACATCAAAAATTCAGGCAGAAATCTTTGAAAAGCAAGAACAGGTAAGTTTAGACCACATGAAAAGGAAGATTGCTTCTCACAGTGAGTACATTTCTTTGACAATTAGAAGAGGTAGGAATTAAACAATAAATTTTCAGTGGTTTAGATAAATATATAAATCACTAGAGAGATAGAATAATGTCTTAATGGAGGGAAGCTCTGTTTTAAACTGCCTGAGTCCTCATGTTTTCATCCATTGCCTGACAAGGGACATAGTGAGGGCACACTGTTACATCCCTCACTGTCCCAGTTTCTCAAGATTGCACATAGGGCCCATATGAAGTGCCACTTAGTTAGTGCATGAAAATCACTCTGGCATTTAGTAAGCCCACCATAAGCGTTAACTACTGTTAGTGTAATTATCATTATTGTTAGTATTTCCTCCACTATACGGACATGAGGGGAGACAATCTTGTCCTCCAGCAGTACATCTTTTGGGATTACTTCATGCTAGGCTGGGAGAAGCATTACATGGATCCTGAATGATGAAAACTCTACTCCTTTCCTTGAAAATTTTCTCCAGAAGAAGTATGTAAAGGCATTTATAAGAATACAGTGAGTTATGGATGGAAGCAATCTGTTCACACTCTTTTACGAGGATCAGCCTTTTGCCATTCTTACAAAAATTGTTTTAGAGTGATTCTTAGATTGCTAATCACTCAGTTTCAGACTCTATGTGATGGAGAAAGTTAGGTCCCTTGAGGAATTGACAGGAAATCTGACTTTCCCTAGAAGAAAATCAAAGAGTGCCACTATATTTAGTTAAGACAGACCACAGAATTAAACTTCCTTTTTTGACATTTCTTCAGTAAACCATGGTATTCCATATTGACTACTTGAGGACATAAACATATTTATCTTGACAGAAAATATTTTGCAAGGATTTTTATAATATACGACTTGTGCATTATTCAGTCAAGATTGAATCTGTATCTGGCTAATGCATAGTTTGTTGTTAAAACATTATTTTAGTATAATAAAGGATGTGTTCAATGGTTTTATCAATACCTACTGGCTAATTATAATTTTTAAAAGATAAGAGCAGCCCTTATAGATCAAGTAAGTCAACCTCTTCTTGTACATATGAACAGCTGAATCCTAGTGCTAATCATTGATGTCTAAGCTCACAATGCTATTCATAAAATCAAGGTCATCCTAAAGAAATGACAGGAATCACTTTTATTACACTTTTCTAAATTCAAGACAATATAATATTATGTGCTTAATATAAAACATTACAATATTTTTAAGATACATCACTTCTACTGGCCTAATCTGCTAATGTGTGAAATGATTAATTCACACTTGAAAGGAGCTTCCAAGTAAAAACAGATACTTCAAAAACTGATCATTCGTAAGAGGATAGCCATCATGTTAAATGCTTTGTCATTCCTAGAGGAAAAGTTTTGTAGTGTTTATGTCTATTTTCTGTTCCCAGCCTATGATTAATTGAATCTGCCATGGTTAATAGTACTCCTGTATGTTAACCTGGTAGACATATTTTCATATTTTAGATGTGACAATTGAATACCATGGATTATCATTTTCAAGGATATTCTCCCATTATTTTACTCCCCAGAGAATTAATATCTATGTTAAGGGAAGCATTTACGTCAAAAAATACAGGTATAAAGAGAAGCATCATGATGGAGGGTACCCCAGAAAGCAGCACAGGATCTCTGCTAAGGAAACAAAATTCCTCAGTGTTAAAATAGTGCCACAAGCTTATAATTACTCTACTTTGAAAGTTTGACAGTGAGAACTGATTTCTTTCCATTGGCAGTCAGACATTATACCTTTTTTCATTATCTTAAATAAAGTAAAGCATGAGGACATATGATTTGATACAACATAGTACTTCAAGTATATAATTGATAATGAAAGCAAAATTTCTGGTTGATATTGCTCGAAAAGAGAGGAAGCATTGCATGTGAATCATCAGGGTTCACAACGGAAATCAACTCATTCATCTCAGGACTGAGATATTTGTCATCACATAAATGAAAATACATGTCTTCATTTGTCACCAGTGGAAAGATAACACTCCTACAAACATGAGAACTTAGAATTGATTTGCAGGACTTAGTCAACATGTTAGTGTATTTTGAAGGAGTTTTTATTCCATGGACAATGAACAGTAACTGAAAGATTAATGGATAGAGGAATATGAGTGATGTCTTTTAGGTTGTTAATTGTATAAGAAAATTATTGAAGTGCAAATATAAAGTTTAAAACTAAGATAAGAAGGAAGAACAAAAGGAGAAATTGAATAAAATAAGAATTATCAAGGTGAGTAAGTAAAATAGAATGAACAGCCTATTACATTTGGTTGACAATTATAACTTCTTGAGTATAGCTGTGAGAGGGCCTCAGGAGAAGTTCAAGAGATCCTCTGGGGTGGAGATGGGTAGAATAAGAATTTAAGAAAAGCAACATGCAAGACATAAGAATGTTAACAGCCCAGAGTTCATTAAAAATGTCAAATATATGAGGAAACTAATGGTCAAGTTAGTTATCATTATCTGTCAAAGGGACTAAATACTCATTTACCCAAATCAAACCAACTGTAGGATATGACATTGATAAATTCTAGGTAAAGGAATTTTGATTTGATGGAGTTTTTAATTTCTCTTTTATGAGAATATACTTTTATAGAGACCTAGTCATACATATACAGAGATAATGGTGCTGACCAAGAGATCAAATTATTTTACTGAAGCATTACAACCCTTGTTACATTATTTTCCTTCTGCAAGTATTTCAGTATGAATAGAGCATTTGAATAAAAATATGGACCTGGACCAGAAGAATGAAACAGCAACAGACTTCATCCTCCTTGGGCTCTTTCCCTGGTTCAGATATCCCTATCTTCTCATCCTCATCATCCTCTTCATCTACACTATTGCCTTTACTGGAAACTCCATACTAATCTTCCTCATCTGGCTGGACTCTTGCCTCCACACCCCCATGTACTTCCTGCTCAGTCAGCTCTCCCTCTTAGATCTGGCTTACATCTCTAGCACAGTCCCCAAGATGGTCACCAACTATTTCACAGGGAGGAAGAACATTTCCTATTTTGCCTGTGCCACTCAGCTCTTTTTCTTCCTAACCGTTGGCATTGCTGAATGCATCCTGCTGACTCTCATGGCCTATGACCGCTACGTGGCTATCTGTAATCCCCTGAGTTACACAGTCCTCATGAACCCCAAGGTCTGTCTCCAGATGGCTGCTGCAGCTTGGATTGGGGGAGCCCTTGCTGCCCTTGTACACACTATCTATCCAATGAATTTTCCTATCTGTGGCTCTAGGGAGATTAATCACTACTTTTGTGAGATGCCAGCGATCCTGAGAATGACTTGTGTGGACATATCAGCCTATGAGATGGTGAAATTTGTGTCAACCATTGTATTTCTCCTGGTCCCATTTATTCTCATCCTGGCATCCTACACTCTCATTTTCCTCTGTGTCCTCAGAATGAACACTTGCAAAGGCAAGAACAAAGCCCTGGCCACATGTTCCTCCCACCTGACAGTGGTGAGTCTCTACTTTGGTCAGGCCATCTTTATATACATGACACCCACCTCTTCCCATACACCTGAGCAAGACCAGATTGGAACTGTGCTTGGCACCATAGTGACTCCTATGCTTAATCCACTCATCTACAGCCTGAGGAACAAAGAAGTGGTGGGGGCTCTGAGGAAGTGCATGGGAAGGTGTTGCAAGTGAGAAAATGCCCTGTTTCTACAGTGTCACTTTCAGAAGTGCTCCATCCTCTATGTTAAAAGCTGCCACGGTCACTGGACTGCTGTATTGGAAATGTAACCTCATAAGAGAGCGGGTAGGTATTAGGACTGACGCCGATTGACATTTGTTTGTTGCAATGGAGTCGTTCTTCCATAGTGGTGACTTCAGTTGAGTACAACAATAATATGTTACTTATCATTAGTCTTTAGAGAAATTACACGGATTTTGACAATAACATCTGTACAGACATAAATGATCTCCATCTTCTTCGAGAGCTCTGGTGTATTGGGATACATGGACAAAACTTATTGTCATCCTACAGCTAACTCCTGGATAGATGATTCTTCTTTAAAAATCATCATATCTGCATTTGCTTTCATTTGTCTATTTACTCTTAATGTCCCTGACTAAATCTCAATTTTCCAAAAGATCAAAGATGACTTGTTCTAGGAAATCTTAACGTATAATCCTACTTTGTCCAATCTCATACATTATTTTTATGTTTTAGTACATACAATTTATGTAGCTATATTATTTTTTCTTCTCAATTAAAGACTTTAGATAGCCATATGTGAATAGAAATAAGAATTCATATAATTTTTTTTTTTTTAAAGATTTTATTATTTTCCTTTTTCTCCCCAAAGCCCCCCGGTACATAGTTGTATATTCTTCGTTGTGTGTTCTTCTAGTTGTGGCATGTGGGACGCTGCCTCAGCGTGGTCTGATGAGCAGTGCCATGTCCGCGCCCAGGATTCGAACCAACGAAACACTGGGCCGCCTGCAGCGGAGCGCGCAAACTTAACCACTCGGCCACGGGGCCAGCCCCATGAATTCATATAATTTTTAAGAAGTGAGATAATTTTCTTTGTTCCTAGTAATTTTTACCATTTTTAATTTTTATTTGGTGCATTAATATTTATATTTTTCAAGCTAATGAATTAGCCCAACATTATAATTTTATAATTCTATTCAGTGTGGCTTCTGAGACTGTAATTTTATATAATTACAGTTAACTGATGCCTTCCTGAAAATACTTATAAATTTAACAATTTAAAAATTAAGTGGTATTTTGTTCATAAATATAAAATAGTATAAAGCAGTTTATAAAATATTAATATCTTGCCATGCTTGAGGTATTATTTTTTCATAAAGTAAAATCCAACTGATAGAATTGAAAAGCCAAAGAGAACCCTTCTTATCTCATTCCTTTCCCTATTCTCCAGCACTCATCACGTTCCTGGATTCATAATGCATCATTCTTAAGGTTGCCTACATGTTGTTACAATGGTGTATGACAACAAGTAATCATTGACCAGATTATACACACAAGGTGATGGCTTTTACTGTGTGAGTAGTTTAATTTAAACTGAGTTTTGAGGTAACAGACATTACATTTATAAATAATTATAAAGAATATTAATTTGGTATTAAAAAATCTTAAATTGCAATGGCATGATATTCATATTATGTTACGTTAAGTTCTAATAAACCTCAAAGCAACTGATTACCTCCATCCCATAGAAAATACTTTACAGAAGTTTGCATGTTTCCTCAAACACACCCAAAGAATTCAATTTCTGATACTGTAGTTTACAGTTTTAGAATAGCAATTTATTTATTTTTTATAGAATCTCATTCTTTACTGAAATTTTTCTGTGTTTCAGAGTATTTCTCTCTCCATTTTCTTGAACTTATTAACGATTGGAAGTTTTTTGAAGTTCTTAAATTTTTTACTTCAATATCTGAGCTACCCGTGATCTAGTATCTAAAGTCTGTTTTTCCTTAGTTTTAAATCAGATATGACTTGTTATATGTAATAATTTACAATTGAGTTCTGGTTATTGTTTACCAAAACCCATAGAGAATCCACAGGATTTAATCATTCTCCAAATAATTTATCCTTTCTTTTGCTGAATAGACTTTTCAACTGGCCCATCTAGTCCATCATATGACCCTAAACATCTGTTACTCAAACAAGCAGGCTATTAAAACTAAGCACTTGAGTCAAATAACTAAATTTCAACTTTGACACAAATATTTATTGTAGATTTATTCCATAAATGTCCATAGTTGGAAGTGACCAAATTGTCTTCCAACAGATGCATGGGTAGACAGACTTTGCTGCAGTCATAAGATGGAATAACATTCATCAACAAAAAAAATGAGCTATTGATTCATGTAACAAGAAGCATGAGTGTTGAATGCATTATGCAAAGTAAAAAAGCCAGACTCAAAAAGGTGTATATTGCATGGTTCCACTTATATGACATAGGAAACGCAAATTGATAGCCATTGATAACATATCAGCAATTTCCAGGGTTTTGAAGAGGACTAAGTGGTTGAATACAAAGGGAATGCATATGGAGTTTTTAGGAAAATAACCCTCATAGAAGCCTTACATCAGCCACTGTTCCTAAATGACCAGCACATTTTTTTTTTTTTTGGAGGAAGACTAGCCCTGAGCTAACATCCACCACCCAACCTCCTCTTTTTTGCTGACAAAGATTGACCCTGAGCTAATATCCATGCCCATCTTCCTCTACTTTGTATGTGGGACACTTGCCATAGCATGGCTTGTTAAGCAATGTGTAGGTCCATGACTGGGATCCTAACCAGTGAACCCTCATTTGCCAAAGCAGAATGAACTTAACTGATGCAACACCAGGCTGGCCCCAATGTACTGCACATTTTGTCAGCAGACATTAAAAAATTTTCATCCATGAGTAAAATAACGCAGATGGAAAGTGATTCTTTATGACTCTTATAGATAATTATGGAAATTCATGGAAGTCATTCATATTCACCCCTTTCCTTTTTTTTAGGTGAGTTTTATTTATTTTTGCTCTGGACATCAATCTATCTTATGATGATTTATATATTATTTTGTAATTTTGTTTTCCCCTATTTTATCATCTTTGGAAGAAAAGGAATTTTAACAACAGGCTTTGACTGTGAACAAAGTAATTGAATTTTATAGTCTCATTCACAAAAGGCAGAACTTAACATGGAAAAATAGACAAAAATGTCAATAAAACTAAAAGTTGGTTGAAAATGTCAATCAAATTGATAAACTTCTAGCTATATTGGCTGAAAATTAGAGAGTGGGAAGGTGACCCATCCCCTCTCATGACAAACACATTCAACCCACAGTGGGATTGGTTGTAGGGTGACCACAATAGACACTCCTATTCAAAAAGAGGGTAAACAAGAGGCAAAGTGGTAGTTTGGTCCACAATATTTTAAAATATGGATTTGTTATTATTCAGGTACGGTGAAGCAAAGATCAGGAGATGTCTGCCATGGAAAAAGTAATGTGTTATGCTCACAGATACCAAGAGAAAGGGGCATGGCATTCCATGAGGGCCACATGAGGAAGTAGCAAAGTCAATTAGGTGGCAGAGGGAATGAGGAGAAAACATGGGAAAAGGCCTTTATTGTGTTTCATTTTAAAGGACAGGACAAGTCAGGCTAAGTAGGCTTAGCATTGTCTAATTTGGATAATTTCAGTAAGCTCCAAGATGTAGCATTGTGTTTAGTTGTCTGGTAACTGGGCCTGGGGTATTTAGGGCAAGTGAGTAGTGGCCTGGAGTATGAAAGCCCAATAAAGAAGGTGGCTGGGTGTATGGGTTCTTTATTTGTTGGTTTGCATGTAAGAGATGCATTCACAGGTGAGTTGTTTTCTGTATCTGGGAATTAGTAAACCCTCGGTGTGGCTCCATGGTCAGTGAGAGCCTAGATGTCAAAGCATCAGAAGATAGAAAATAAAAACATATGGTTAATACACATATAAATTCTGCAATCCAACTTAGCATATATCGCTAGTCTTCTTATTAAGGTCTAGTACTGCTCCCAGGAAAAATTTTCCAAAACTCTTGACTCCATTGATTTAACTCTTGGTTCAGCTTCTGTGATTTTGCTCCCAGCCAAGATCTTCCGTCCTTTTTTTATAATAACACAGTTTGCAACTACCTAGCTTCCTCAGTCTTCTTGCACACAAAATCTTGAAATCCAAAGATTTCTTTTAATTTAGTGTTCTCTCTGTCATTTTTGGACCAATGTGGGAACTATGAGTATTCTCTTAAAATTTAGGTGGATTTTCTACTAATATCATAGGGATTCGCTCCATTATATCAAGGACACAATGACAAATCTCTTTAGGATAAACTCTTCTTTAGCTTGGGCTCCCTGTGAAGCTGCTATGGAAAATATGCCCTTAAGATTTATAGAAATTCTCCTAAAGAGAAGATGTACAAGGCATAACTCTCTAGAGGGCCTTTGTTTATATATGTTTCTATGTTCCAATTGACCTATATATTTGGTTTTTGGTTTGAGATCTTTTCTTATTTGAGAATCGTTTGCCATCTGGAGAGGCAAGAAACTTATTTTTGAACCTGTAAAAGCTTGACTCACAGATTTAATAGTTTATTTTCAAATTCTCTCTCCATTGGTTCATCACAGGTAGCGAGAAGTCAGGTAGCACTCTCAATATTGTGCCTGAAAATTCCATTAGCTTGATCATCAATTTTACTCAGTATAACCCCTATTTTCTGTGTTACCACATAAAAAGTATAGTGCATCACTACATAATAGGAGTCTACTTTCTTCTAGCTTCCAGTAACTTTGTCTTTGTTTTTCTTTAGGCTGTAATAAAAAATCTCCTTGAGGCGCTTTGAGCTAACATTAATACTTTTCTCAAGTTTTTTTAAGCTTTACCTAACAGTTTCCTTGGGGGCTATTACACGGTCTGCCCACCACCCAATTCAATAACCAGTGATACAGGTTTTAGTCTTATCTCAGCATCTTCCCATTTCTGGTACAAAATTAGATTCAGTTATCTATTGCTGTGAGACAAACTAATAAAAATTGGTGAAGTAAAATAATAATTATTTACTTTGTTTATAAATGTGAAATTTGGACAGGGCTCAGCATAGGTGGCTCTTGTCAGATGGGACCTGATGCCAGATGGGACAACTTGACTGGAGTCGAGAAGTTCCAGTTACAAGATGGCTCACTCACATGGCTGGCAGGTTGGTGCTGGCTGTTGACTTGAAGCTCAGTTGGAGCTGGAGGCTTGGGATGTTAATACCTCTCCATTTGGGTCTCCCTTTGGGCTATTTGTGCTTCCTCACAGAATGGTGGTTGGGTTAAAAGTGCAATTATCCTAAGAAAACAAATCAGAAATACTAGTTTCATAATAATTTCTGACATACTTTAACAGTCAAGACAGTCAAAAAATCGACTCTACTTTAATTGTGAGAACATAGGCTTCACCTCTTCTTGGAAAAGTAGCCGACTCTAATACAACATGTAGTACGGAAAATAGTTTTGTAGCTGCACTTGGAAAGTGTAATCTGCCACATCTTAGAATCATTGCAAAACTCATATGACTTTTTATATTGTCTTGTTAAAATGTTCCTTAATAAGATAAACTTTCAACAAAAATAATAAAGTATAATGCTTTCATTATCCTCTTGAGTAATAATGTGTGAATATTACATTAAAGCGATAATTACTTATAACACAAATATCAGAGAAATATTAATTAATATGCATTTCTGATTCATTGATAAACATTACCTTTGTGATAGTCATGCTTAACACCCTGATTAACACCACAAGAGATTATTGAGAGGGATAACGTAAGAGTATGTAAAGATTTAATCATTCAAATAAATTTAGTTTTTCTAAGAAACTAGAGATAATTATGTGGTAGAGAAGACTGACATCATGAAGATGATGATATAAGTCATTCTCAAATTCAGTCTCCATTGCAGAAAGAATTACTAGCAACTATCTATAGATAAGGTGCCACTGTGAAGACCCTGGAGCACAGGCAAGAGCCTGAAGCACCCCTCTGGACCACAGAGACTAAGAAGGGTTTCATTATAAGTATACAAGAAAGAGCTACACTCTGAAAGCATTGCCCCTCCCCTAGGCTAACAAAGCTTCCCACTGAGAAGGCCTCCCTTGGCTAATGGTTACTCCAGTGGGAAAAGGAGAGCCCAAGGTGAACATCAAGCTCCCCAGGATGTAAGATGCTTCCTGGGAGGTCTGTTGAGGTCTTAGCCCACAAGAATTATGGGGGATTCTACAGAGCTGGTACACTGGAGATTAGATTGTGACAGAGAAGGATGGTTGGGCTTACAGCAACTGGCACTCAATTCTTGACAGACTGAGCATCTCCCCCAAGCAGCACCACAGTATAAATCCCCACCAGCAGCTCTGCCCAGCTATAGACTTAATATAATGCCCCATCCTACCAGGGAACTTGGTTCACAGTTATACTTCATGCAGGACCATAAAAAATGGGAATTTCTAGCCTTGGAGCCTGTTCTGCTGCTCTACTTGGGCAGGGAAGTTAATTCATAACCCTGCTTGCTGCTGAGCACTACTCCCAGCCTTGCCTGACTAGGAAACTTGGCCAGAGCACCCAGAAAGCTGCATATCCCAGAAGATCTTAAGCAGTGATCGGGGCCGTCACTCTGCCTCTGTACAGGGATAATCAGTGACCCCCTCTGGCCAGGGAGCTGCATGTGAAGTTCTGCCTTATTTGGTCCCAAAATAGTGATACTTTCCAACCTTGGGGCCCTGCCCACTTCTGAATACAGCCTTCAGACCCACTTAACCAAGAAATGTAATGAGAGTACATGGAAAACTATGTAGAACATATTGGAGCCATTTATTTTGTAACATAAGCAGAGAACCCAGACATTTGGCTCTACCCATCTGCAGAGTAAAACCAGTGACCCCATCTGCCTAGGAAACTCAGCACACATTTCTGCTTAATATGATCTCATAAAAACAAGCCCCTCACTTTTCCATGGCTTTTGCTAGGAGGAATATAAAGATCTCACCATTGTGACTCAGCAACGGAAAACATTCTTGGTCTACTACTTTGCCTGTGTCCTTGATAAATTATTACTTTCTTCTCAGTCCTTCCAACAATGCTAACCGATTCAGAAAGAAACTTTGGGATCAGTGGAAAGCATTGGGGATAGATATAAAAAATACATTATAAAAGTCCTATATCCCAGTGGAAAATCAAGGCCACTATTCAAAACCTTCAAATTATGCTATTCTGAATTATAACAAATACATATATACTTTAATTTTTTCATGTGAAAGAGTCAGTCAAACTCTTGGCATTTAAGCTAAGAATTATGATGGGAATCAAAGACCCATTGGGCATTACCATACCTCTCTCAATCCAGTAGTTAAAGTATATTTATCTTACCTGAGGGCAATAGCTACAGGTGCAAAGTTAGAAGTCATCCATATTTAACCTTAGCACCATCTCTCCATCTCAAGAAATTTCAGGTTGTTGAGACCCTCCTTCTCACTTAAAATCCATAATATTTTTCTCCTCCCAGTAACACTTGCTAAAAATTGCTGCTTCTATCTCCAGCACCTGGCACCATCTACAATTACTTAAATCAGCTTTTTAACTCCCTTTTCGGTAAAAAGAGAAACTCACTATTGGCTAACAATAAGGAGAGCAGAGCAAGGGAGGGAAAGTTATTTGAATGTTTTGAATTTTGTTAAGAGAGGATATGTGAGAAGCTGAAAGTTGGTTCAAATCATATCAACAATTACTAATTCATGTTTCATCATATTTCATTTCTATCTGCACTCACTTTATAAAAAAGTATTAAAATCCAACCCAGTTGGGCATTTGCACTAATGTGTACTCTTTTTCGGAGTCATTCCTCTCCCAGATATTTATAAGGTCATCACCTTCACTTTTTCAAGACGTTGCTTAAATATCATATTTATTATTATATTATATTTCCCTGTGTCCCATTACAGAACAATAGAAATTAATTTTCTATTAGCCGACCCTCAGTCTTTCATGCATCTGGCTACTCCAACCTGTTTCTGTCGCCCCTTTCTTCTTCTAAAATATTAATGATTTATGCATTTGTTTCTTACTTTTAGAATTCATCCATTAAAGAATATAAGCTTCAAGGGCCTGCCTGGTGGTGTAGTGGTTAAGGTCGTTCACTCCACTTTGGCAGCCCAGGGTTTGTAGGTTTGGATCTCGGATGTAGATCTAGCACTGTTCATCAAGCAACACTGTGGCAGCATCCCACACAAAATAGTGGAAGGTTGGCAAACATTAGCTCAGTGAGAATGTTCCTCAAGCAAAAAGAGGAGAATTGGCAACAATTGTTAGCTCAGGGCCAATCTTCCTCACACTCACACAAAACAGGTAAGCTCCATACGGCTGAAATTTTTATTTATGTCACTTTTATTTATGTTGCAAAATGCCTAGATGAGTACTAGAACTTAGTATCACTCAATGAATATATATTTAGGCAAATAAATGAATTAATGCTGTTCAGAAAAAAAATCCAGATCAGAGATGTATATTAATATATATATATATTTTATAAAAGTTAATATATGTAAATATATATCAATATATAATATATAAGGAAATTGTGACAGCATAGGGAAGTGAGTTATATGGAGAAGGCCACCAATGCTAAGGTGGTAACTTAGAATTCTACATTCTGAAAGCCAAAAAAATGAACAGAAAAAGAACACCTTATTCGATAGGAACACTGGGGGCTTTTTGCTGTAGTCCAGAATATAATGTTTTTAATAGAAAGGTATATTCACCTTATCCAATGGTGCTCCTAAATTTGACTACTGGTGCAAGAATAATGTAGTTAATAAATGACCTTACTCTCAGGTTTTTTATATATGCTGAATAAACTTAGATAGAACAGCCTTATGAAAGAGAGAAGCAGCACTGGAAAGTGTAAAATTATGAGATATTATTTTGAGGAATTTTATAATAAAAGTCATGTGAGTTATGATGTATTAGCTTGGAATGACTGTGAAGTTAGGAGATCATTTTTGGATACAAGAAATATCTGCATGTTACTATACTGGAGGAATTATCCAAGAAAAATAAAATTTATGATAGGCAAAAGATATTGGAGCCCTCACCTCTCATAATAGATGAAAGATGAATGTGTGTATATACAACGTAATTAGATGGATGGATTTTGTGGTGGTAACTAATAGATATGCTTTTCCTTTTGCTTTAATTTATTATAAAAAATGAATTATCTTAGTGTTTGATTATAATAAAAGAGATCCATAAACTAGTACTTACACAAATAAATGATTACTTTTTAAAAAATGAAGAGAAGTGATAGCTCTTTCTTAGAGAAGCATCCCAATTAATAAATGTAGATGGAATAAGAAAACAAATTCACCACATAAATGATTCTAATAATTTTTGTAGGCAAAATTTATGAAATACTGCCAAATTTTGAATTTTTAAGCAAATTTTTATCTGTGCATTCTCAAAGCACTTCCTTAAGTTATTTGTTAATTACTGTAGTGGCTTTAAAATATACCCACAAGTTCATTAATATTTCTTTTCTATGCTTCTCCCAGCAGATTAATTCTACTTCCCTTCATTGTTGGCTGGATGCATTGATTAGGTTCTAACACTAAACTACAGAAAGAAAAAAAATAACTTTACAATAGAGAAACACAAGCCTTAACCAAATAACTAATGTTCACACAACCAGTGCGAAGTCATGTTGATGTACTGTACACCATAATTTGATGCAATGTGAAGGGTGCCCTAATTCGGTGGAATTCTTTCTAAATCCTAAAGTCCCAATATATTTATGAGAAAACATAAGACAAACTCATATTGAGGAACATTCTATAAAATAACAGACCACTGCCATTTAAAAATAACAATCTCATGCAAAACAGTGTGTATCACAGAGGATGTTAAGAAAACAATGAGGGGGCTGCCCCATGCCCTAGTGGATAAGTTCAGTGTGCTTTGCTTTGGTGACCTTGGTTTGATTCCTGGGTGCAGACTTATACCACTCATCAGTGGACATACTGTGGTGGTATCTCACATACAAAACAGAGGAAAATTGGCACAGATGTTAGCTCACAGTGAATCTTCCTCAGCCAGAAAAAAAAAAGAAAAGGAAACATAAAATAATAAAAAAAGGCAATATGATATTCTGGGTTGTATCTAGTGAATAGATATAAAGACTGGATCCTAGATTGTAAAACAAAAAGACATTACTAGAAAAACTGGGAAAAAAAAATGAAGTCTGTAGTTTAGTTAGAATACAATAGAAAATACTTCTAGACATGAAAACTAATGTGTCACAAATAAAAACATATAGTGGATGAGGAAAATGACAGATGAGACATCGTAGAAGAAAATATTAATAAACTTGAAGATGGCAATAGAAATTATACAAAATGAAACACACAAAGAAAAATAATATTAAAATATAAAAGAAGAAAAATTAATTGTGAGACAATTTAAGACAGCCTAATATACATATAATAGACACAACAAAAGAGAGGAATGAGACGAGAAGAAAGATATGACACTTTTTAAGTAACTCCCCAAATTATATAAATTTACAAATATGAGGGTAATGATAAATCCACAAATGCAGGAAGCTCAACAACTCATAGTATGATAAAGATAGAAACTTTACCAAGGCACAAATTACTCAAAATCAGCAATAAAGATAATTTTTTAGAAACAACCAGAGGAAAACAGGACACAGTGTAAAAAGAGATAAAAGTTCAGGTCACCAGCAAGTTTATATCAATAAAAAATATGCAATCAGAAGACAGAGAAGCATCATGTTCAAACTAAAATTGAATAAGTGAAATTTTCCCAGAAACAATTTTTGAAAACTAAGGTAAAATAAACAGTTTTGAGATATATACATGATGAAATAACTAATCACCAACAGATATATGCAACAACAGATATTAAAGGAAACCTTCAAGTAAAAGGGAAATGATACAAGAATGATGTATTGATATAGAGAAAAGAATCAAGAATACCGGTAATAGTAACTACGTAGGTTAGAATGTAAGATGATTTTTATTATTGTTTAAGTCTCCTTAAAATATAGACTCTTTTTGATTTCATTTCCATGGAATATCTTCTCAAGCAAATGGAAACCAAAAGAAAACTGCTAGCTATATTTATACCAGAGAAAATGTATTTTAAGACAAAAGACCACAATAGGGGACAAAGTATATCATTATATAATGATAAACGGGTCAATCTAGCAAAAGGGGATAATATTTGTTAATATATATGCACCCAACATGGGAGCATTTAAGAATATAAACTCAATATTATCAGACCTAAATGGAGAAATAAATTGCAGCAGAATATTTATAGGAACCACTAGCACCACACTTTCACCAATGAATACATAATCCAGATAGGTAATCAATAAGGAAACAATGTCTTTAAACAGCCTGTTAGACTAGGACTTAATAGACATATAAACATAAACTGAACATTCCATTCAACAGCAACATCACAGGGGCTGGCCTCCTAGCTGAGCTGTTAAGTTTGCCTGCTCTGCTTCAGCAGCCTTGGGTTTCACCGGCTTGGATGCTGGGCACAGGCCTAGCACAGCTCGTCAGGCCATGCTGAGGCAGCGTCCCACATAGCAGAGCCAGAAGGACCTAAAACTAGAATATACAACTGTTTACTGGGGGGATTAGGGGAGAAGAAAGAAAAAAACAAGGAAGATTGGCAACAGATTTTAGCTCAGGTGCTAATCTTTAAGAAAAATAAAAGAGGAGCTGGCCCCATGGCAGAGTGGTTAAGTTCGTGCACTCTGCTGCAGGTGGCCCGGTGTTTCCTTGTCCGAATCCTAGGCACGGATATGGCACTGCTCATCAAACCACACTGAGGCAGCGTCCCACATGCCACAACTAGAAGGACCCACAATGAAGAATATACAACTATGTACGGGGAGCTTTGGGGAGAAAAAGGAAAATATAAAATAAAATCTTTTAAAAAGAAAGAAAAATAAAAGAAACATCATACACATTTTTCTCAAGTGCACAAAATAATCATCTAGGATACATCATATGTCAGGTTGCAAAACAAATGTTAATAAATTTAAGAAGATTGAAGTCATATCAAGCACCATTTCAAAGCACTGTAGTATGGTACTAAAAATCAATTACAAGAAGAAAATGGAAAAATTCACAAATATATGGAGATTGGATATACAATATACCAAAAATGAATCATGAAGAGATAGAAAATCTCAACAGACCAATTAGTAGCAAGGAGATTGAATCCGTAATCACAAACCTTACAGCAAAAGTCCAGGACCAGGCAACTTTACTGGTGAATTCTACTACCAAACATTTAAAGAATAATTAATATCAATCCTTCTCAAATTCTTCCTAAAGAAAGAAGAAGGAACATTTCCAAACTCATTGTGTGAGGCCAGCATTACCCTAATAACAAAAGAAGTCAAATGTAGTACAAGAAAAGAAAATTACAGGCTAATATCCCTGCTTAACAAAAATGCAAAAATTCTGTTCCACCCGGGCAGCAGACAAAACTCTGTGTCTGCCATTAGCAGAGGGGCCACGCCGAGCATTCACGGCTCCAGGAGAGGCCCAGAGAGAACCCCAGAGGGCGGGGCGACCCCCAGCTGCCATTGCCCTCCCCATGGGACTAGGGGTTGCTGGAGATCTCAGAGAGCACCCGGGCTGGGGGAACTTTCAAAGGCCGGCTCTGCGACCCGGAGGGGAAGCGCCGGAGTTCCACCCGGGCAGCAGACAAAACTCTCTGTCTGCCATTAGCAGAGGGGCCACCCCCAGCATTCAGGGCTCCGGGAGAGGCCCGGAGAGAACCCCAGAGGGCAGGGCGACCCCCAGCTGCCATTGTCCGCCCTGTGGGACTAGGGATTGCCGGAGATCTCGGAGAGGACTAGGGCTGGGGGAGTTCCAGAGACCCAGCTTCGTAGCCTAGGGGGAAACCCTGCAGGCTCACAGCAGCCTTAGGGAAAGCCTCTGCACAGCACCAGTAGAAGGCACCCAGCCGCCAGCCACAAGGCTGGAAGACCCCAGGGCAAAAGCAGCATAGCTAGGTGAACTAACCACAGACTGTAGAAGATGCCAATAGCTCTCCTGTGACCCATAGAGGACAAGTGAGATTTTGTGGGTGCCGACAGCAACGGAGCGACAAATATAAGTGATCCCACCCCTGGCTGCTGGAAAAGACCATAACTCCGTTGCAGACCACAAGGAGAGAGCACATCTAGTTGGGCTGCAACAGTAGGCACCAGCAGCCTGAAGCCCCCCTGTGACGGCCCCCACGGCAGAGGAGGGAATCCAAAGGGCCACTGTGGCTACGAAGAGGGGCCCAGGCCCAGTTAGCAACTGCAGACAGGGTTCCTGGTTGGTGCAGTATAAACAGCTGCTCCCCCACCGCAGCAGCTGAAACAAGTGAAAGGAGCAACTAAAATCTATCTCCATGTGGAGGCACAAATCAACAACATCAAGCAATATGAAAAAATACATTAAATCTCCAGAACAGAAAGAAAGTAACAAATACACAGAAAACAATCCCAAAGAAAATGAGATATATAACCTAAATGATGATGACTTCAAAACAGCCATCATTAAGATTCGCAATGAGTTAAGAGAGGATTCTGACCGACAACTCAACGAGTTCAGGAGCTATGTCACAAAAGAGTTTGATACGATAAAGAAGAACCAAACAGAAATATTGGAAATGAAGAACACAATAGAGGAGATTAAGAAAAATCTAGATGCTCTGAACAGTAGGGCCGATAACATGGAGGAAAGAATTAGCACTTTGGAAGATGGCAATATAGAATTGATGCAGGCAGAGGAGGAGAGAGAAGCAAGACTAAAAAGAAATGAAGAAACTCTCCGAGAATTATCAGACACAATTAGGAGATGCAACGTAAGGATTATAGGTGTACCAGAGGGAGAAGAGAAGGAGAAAGGGGCAGAAAGCCTATTCAAAGAAATAATGGCTGAGAATTTCCCAAATCTGGTGAGGGAGCTGGATCTTCAGGTGACAGAAGCCAATAGATCTCCAAACTTTATCAATGCAAGAAGACCAACTCCACGCCATATAGTAGTGAAGCTAGCAAAAGTCAACGACAAGGAGAAAATACTAAGGACAGCCAGGCAAAAGAAACTAACCTACAAAGGAACCCCCATCAGGCTATCAGCAGATTTCTCAGCAGAAATTTACAGGCTAGAAGAGAGTGGAATGATATATTCAAAAATCTTAAGGACAAAAATCTGCAGCCGAGAATTCTCTAGCCAGCGAAAATATCCTTCAAATACGACGGAGAAATAAAAACTTTCCCAGATAAACAAAAATTAAGGGAGTTCATTGCCACAAAACCTCCTCTTCAGGAAATCCTCAGGAAAACCCTCATTCCTGAAAAATCCAAAAAAGGAAAGGGGCTACAAAACCAAGAGCAGAGGAGATAAGTAGAAGGACAACAACAGAGAGTAGCAGCTCTACATCAGAACAGATTAAACCATGGGACGAGAAACAAAGGAAACTGAAGAAAACCGGAAAACAAGACACAAAATGGTAGTGGTAGGCCCCCACATCTCAATAATCACTCTAAATGTAAATGGATTGAACTCCCCAATCAAAAGACAGAGAGTGGCAGGGTGGATCAAAGAACAAGATCCAACAATATGCTGCCTCCAGGAAACACAACTCAGCCCCAAAGACAAACACAGACTCAGAGTGAAGGGATGGAGAACAATACTCCAAGCTAATAATGAACAAAAGAAAGCAGGTGTCACTATACTAATATCAGACAAGGTAGATTTCAAAGCAAAGCAGATAAAGAAAGATAAAGAGGGACAGTATATAATGATAAAAGGGACTCTCCACCAAGAAGACATAACACTTATAAATATATATGCACCCAACACAGGAGCACCAAAATTTGTAAAGCAACTCTTAATAGAACTAAAAGAAGACATCAACAACATTACAATAATAGTAGGGGACCTCAACACACCATTAACACCAATGGACAGAATATCCAGACAGAAAATCAACAAGGAAATAATAGAACTAAATGAAAAATTAGACCAGATGGACTTAATAGATATATATAGAACACTTCATCCAAAACAGCAGGTTACACATTCTTCTCAAGTGCACATGGAACATTCTCAAGGATTGATCATATTTTGGGAACCAAAGCAAACATCAATAAATACAAGAGAGTTGAAATAATATCAAGCATCTTTTCTGATCATAACGCTATTAAACTAGAAATCAACTACAAGAAAAAAGCAGAGAAAGGTGCAAAAATGTGGAGACTAAACAACACGCTTCTCAACAAACAATGGATCATTGAAGAAATTAAAGAAGAAATCAAATTTTATCTGGAGACTAATGAAAATGAGAACACGACATACCAAATCATTTGGGATGCAGCAAAAGCAGTCCTAAGAGGGAAATTCATCGCAATACAGGCTCACCTCACTAAACAAGAAAAAGCTCACATAAGCAACCACAAACGACACCTAACAGAACTAGAAAAAGAAGAACAAACAAAGCCCAGAGTCAGTAGAAGGAGGGAAATAATAAAAATAAGAGCAGAAATAAACGATATTGAAACAAAAAAGACAATAGAAAGGATCAATGAAACAAAAAGTTGGTTCTTCGAAAGAATTTACAAAAGTGACAAACCCCTAGCCAGACTCACCAAGAAAAGAAGAGAGAAATCGCAAATTAATAAAATTAGGAATGACAGAGGAGAAATCACAACAGATACCAATGAAATACAAGAGATCATAAGAGAATACTATGAAAAACTATATGCCAACAAATTGAACAACCTGGAAGAAATGGACAAATTCCTAGACTCCTACAATCTCCCCAAACTGAATCAGGAAGAAATGGAGAATCTGAATAGGCCAATCACAAGTAAGGAAATAGAAACGGTAATCAAAAACCTCCCCAAAAATAAGAGTCCAGGACCAGACGGCTTCTCTGGAGAATTCTACCAAACATTCAAAGACGACTTAATACCTATTCTCCTCAAACTGTTCCAGAAAATTGAGAAAGATGGAGTACTCCCTAACACATTCTATGAAGCCAACATCACTCTGATCCCCAAACCTGACAAGGACAACACAAAGAAGGAGAACTACAGGCCGATATCACTGATGAACATAGATGCAAAAATCCTCAACAAAATTTTGGCAAACCAATTACAGCAATACATCAAAAAGATTATACACCATGATCAAGTGGGATTTATACCAGGGACACAGGGATGGTTCAACATCTGCAAGTCAATCAACGTGATACACTACATCAACAAAATGAAAAACAAAAACCACATGATCATCTCAATAGATGCAGAGAAATCATTCGACAAGATCCAACACCCATTTATGATAAAAACCCTCAGTAAAATGGGTATAGAAGGAAAGTACCTCAACATAATAAAGGCCATATATGATAGACCCACAGCCAATATCATACTCAATGGACAAAAACTGAAAACCATCCCTCTGAGGACAGGAACAAGACAAGGGTGCCCACTTTCACCACTCCTATTCCACATAGTACTGGAGGTGCTGGCCAGAGCAATTCGGCAGGAAAAAGAAATAAAAGGAATCCAAATAGGTAACGAAGAAGTAAAACTGTCATTGTTTGCAGACGACATGATCTTATATATAGAAAACCCCAAAGAATCCACAGAAAAACTATTAGAAATAATCAACAACTACAGCAAAGTAGCAGGGTATAAAATTAACGTGCATAAATCAGTAGCATTTCTATACACTAACAATGAACTAACAGAAAAAGAACTCAAGAACTCAATCCCATTCACAACCGCAACGAAAAGAATAAAATACCTTTGGATGAACTTAACCAAGGAAGTGAAGGATCTATACAATGAAAACTACAAGACTTTCTTGAAAGAAATAGGCGATGACATAAAGAGATGGAAAGACATTCCTTGCACATGGATTGGAAGAATAAACATAGTTAAAATGTCCATACTACCTAAAGCAATATACAGATTCAATGCTATCCCAATCAGAATCCCAAGAACATTCTTCACAGAAATTGAACAAACAATCCTAAAATTCATATGGGGCAAGAAAAGACCACGAATTGCTAAAGCAATCCTGAGCAAGAAAAACAAAGCCGGCGGAATGACAATCCCCGATTTCAAAACATACTACAAAGCTACAGTGATCAAAACAGCATGGTACTGGTACAAAAACAGGTCCACAGATCAATGGAACAGAATTGAAAGCCCAGAGATAAAACCACATATCTATGGACAGCTAATCTTCCACAAAGGAGCAGAGGGCCTACAATGGAGAAAAGAAAGTCTCTTCAACAAATGGTGCTGGGAAAACTGGACAGCCACATGCAAAAGATTGAAAATTGACCATTCTTTTTCACCACACACCAAAATAAACTCAAAATGGATCAAAGACCTAAAGATTAGGCCTGAGACAATAAGTCTTTTGGAAGAGAATATAGGCAGTACACTCTTTGACATCAGGTTCAAAAGAATCTTTTCGGACACTGTAACTCCTCAGTTGAGGGAAACAATAGAAAGAATAAACAAATGGGACTTCATCAGACTAAAGAGCTTCTTCAAGGCAAGGGAAAACAGGATTGAAACAAAAAAACAGCTCACTAATTGGGAAAAAATATTTACAAGCCACTTATCCGACAAAGGGTTAATCTCCATAATATACAAAGAACTCACACTGCTTAACAACAAAAAAACAAACAACCCTATCAAAAAATGGGTAGAGGACATGAACAGACATTCCCCAAAAGAAGATATGAATATATCCAATAGACACATGAAAAGATGTTCATCATCGCTAATCATCAGGGAAATGCAAATCAAAACTACACTAAGATATCACCTTACACCTGTTAGATTGGCAAAAACATCCAAAACCAAGAGTGACAAATGTTGGAGAGGTTGTGGAGAAAAAGGAACCCTCATATACTGTTGGTGGGAATGCAAACTGGTACAGCCACTATGGAAAACAGTATGGAGATTTCTCAAAAAGTTAAAAATAGAAATACCCTATGACCCAGCCATCCCATTACTGGGTATCTATCCTAAGAACCTGATATCAGAAATCTCAAGAGTCCGTTGCACCCCTATGTTCATCGCAGCATTATTTACAATAGCCAAGATGTGGAACCAGCCTACAAGCCCAGAAACTGATGATTGGATAAAGAAGATGTGGTATATATACACAATGGAATACTACTCAGCCCTAAAAAAAAAAGACAAAATTGGCCCATTCACAACAACGTGGATGGACCTCGAGGGTATTATGTTAAGCGAAATAAGCCAGTCAGAGAAAGACGAACTCTATATGACTCCACTCATAGGTGGTAATTAGTATACTGATAAGGAGATCTGATCGGTGGTTACCAGGGAAAAGGGGGGGTTGGGGGAGGGCACAGAGGGGGAAGTGGTGTACCCACAACATGACTAACAAAAATGTACAACTGAAATCTCACAAGGTTGTAATCTATCATAACATTAATAAAAAAAATGCAAAAATTCTCCAGTAAATGTTAGAAAACTGAATTCAGTAATACATTAAAAGAATGGTACAGCATAATCAAGTAGGACTTATCCAGGGATTCAAGGTTAGTTCAACATTTGCAAATCAAGCAATGTGATACACCACATCAATAAAATCAAGGCTAAAAACATATGATTATCTCAACAGTTGCATAAAACTCATTTTTAAAAACAACATTCATTTATGATAAAAATTCTCAACAAAATAAGTATAGAAGAAGCTTACCTTAACACAATAAATACCATATAGGAAACTCCCACTGCTAACATAATCAGTTGGAGAAAACTGAAAGCTTTTTCTCTTAGATCCAGTACAAAGCAAGGATGCCTGCTCTCACCATTTCTATTCAACAAAGTACTGCAAGTCCTAGCCAGAGAAATTAGATAAGAAAAAATATATAAAGGACATCAGATTCTAAAAGAAAAATTAAAATTATCTGTTTACAAGACAACTATCATTTAGGTAGAAAATTCTCGTTAATCAACAAAAGAATGTAAGAAGTGATAAGTAAATTTATTAAAGTATCAGGATAACAAAGCTGTGGTGTTTGTATGCAGTAACAATCAAATATGTAAAAAAGAAATTAAGAAACCAGTCACATTTAAAATAGAAATTAGATAATATGATTCTTAGGAATAAACTTAACCAAAAATTGAAGGAGCGATAATGCTGAAAATTATGAAACATTGATAAAGAAAATTTTAAAAGACAGATAAATGAAAAAAGCATACTGTGTTCATATCTTAAAATGTCCAGAGTACCCATAGTAATCTAAGACTCAGTGCAATGCTTATCAAAATTCCAATGACATTTTTTCACAAAAATAAAAAAAAAACAAAATTTGCATGAAATGATAAAAGATCCTGAATAGCCAAAACATTCTTCAGCAAGAAGAACAAAGCTGAAGGCATCACACTTCCTGATTTCAAACTGCACTTCAGGGCTACAGTAATTTAAACACTATTGTACTTGCATAGAAACATGCATTTAAACCAATGGAATAGAATACAAAGCTCAGAAACAAATCCACATATTTACAGTCAACTGCTTTTTAATGAGGGCATCAAGGACACTCAATGGGGAAAGGCTAGTCTTTTCAGAAAATGGTGTTGGGAAAACTAGATAGTCACATCCAGACAATGACTTTGGATCCTTCACACACCATTTATAAAAATCAACTTATAAAATAAGACTTAAATCTCTAAAACTACTAGAAGAGGATGTAGGGGAAACAAAGTTTCTTTAACATTTACCCTGGAAACAATTTTAAAATTATGACATCAAAAGCACAGGAAACAAAATTAAAAATGTACACGTTGAATTAAATCAAACTGCAAAGCTACGGTACAGCAAAGGAAACAATCAACAGAGAGAAGAAAAACTATGAAATGTGAGAAAATATTTGAAAACAGTGTATTTTTAAGGAGTTAATATCCAAAATATATAAAAACTCATGCAACTCAATAGCAAAAAGAAAAAAAAAAAACCTAATAATTCTTAGGGATTATTAAGTAATTAGAGCAAGGTTGTAGGATGGAAGGTTAATATACAAAAGTTAATCCCTTTTCTACATACACTAACAATGAACAAGTGGGCTTTGAAATTTCAAACACAAATACCATTTAAATTAGAATCCAAAACATGAAATACATAGGTATAAATTCAACAAAATATGTACAAGATTAATATGGGGAAAACTGCAAAACTCAAAAGAATGAAATAAATAAAAAACAAAATGAATGGAAAAATATTCCATGTTAATAAATAGGAAGAGGCCAGCCTGATGGTGCAGTGCTTAAGTGCACATGTTCTGCTTCAGCTGCACAGTGTTCGCTGGTTAGGATCTCAGGTGTGGACATGGCACCTCTTGGCAAGCCATGCTGTAGTAGGCATCCCACATATAAAACACAGGAAGATGGGCATGAATGTTAGCTCAGGGCCAGTCTTCCTCAGCTGAAAGAGGAGAATTGTCAGCAGATGTCAGCTCAGGGCTAATCTTCCTCAAAACAAAATAAAAATAAAGAAATAAAATAAATAAAAATAAGAATACTCAATATTTTCAAGATGTCAATTTTCCTCAAATTGATCTACAGAACTAAAACAATCCTAATCTAATCTCAGGAAGTGGTTTTGCGGATATTGGCAAATTTATTCTAAAGTCTATATGGAGATGCAAAAACCCCAAATAGTCAATATAATATAATAGGAGAAGAACAAAATTGTGGAACTGACACTTGCCTGATTTTAAGACTTATTATGAAGCTAATCAATACAGTGCCATATTGGTTAAACAACAGACAAAAAGATCAATTAATCAGAATAGAAAGCCCAGAAACAGATTCCCATAAATATAGTCAACTTTTAAAAAATAACAGAGTATCCAGTGGAGCAAGTATAGTCTTTCCAACACACAGTTCTGAAAGGCATGGAGATCTACATGCAAAAAAAAAAAAGGAGTTAAACACAGAACTTACACTCTTCACAAAAATTAACTCAAAATATATCACCATCTCAAGTATAAAATGCAGAACTATAAATCTCCTAGAAGACGTGTTGGAGAAAATCTAGCTTCACGTGGGTATGGTGATGTCATTTTAGATACAACATGAAATACGTCAGTCATGAAAGAAATGATTGATAAGCAGGACTTTGTTAAAGTTTAAAAGTTCTGCTATACAAAAGAAAATGTCAAGAGAATGAGAGAATAAGCCACAGGCTGGGAAAAATATTTGCAAAAGACATGTTTGATAAGGACTTTTATAAAATATTCAAAATATACAGAGTTCTCTTAAAATTCAACCATGAGCAAACCAATAATTAGATTAAAAATGGGCCAAATATCTTAACAGACACCTCATCAAAGAAGACATTTAGATTACAATTAAGCAAACTAAAAGGTTCTCCACATCACAGGTTATCAGAAAAATGCAAACTAAAACAATAACATGTCACTACACACATAGTAGAATGGCCAAAATCTGGACCAATAAAAATAACAAATACTGGAAAGAATGTTGAGCAGCAGGAACCCTCATTCCTTGCTGATGGGAAGGCAAAATGATAAGACCAGTTTGGAAGACATTTTGGTGGTTTCTTAATACAAAAATAAACATATCGTTACCATATGATGCAGTAATCATGCTTCTTGGTATTTACTCAAAATTGTTGAAAATCTCTGTCTTCACAAATACCTGCAAATAAAGAATATAGCAGTTTTACGCATACTGGCCAAAATTTTGAAACAACCAAGATATTCTTCTGTAAGTGAATGGATTAAAAAAAAAAAAGCAGTGCAACCAGAGAGTGGAATATTATTCTGCACTAAATAGAAATGTACTATCAAACCATTAAAAGACAAGGAGGAAACTTAATTGTTTCGTACTAAAAGAAAGAAGGCAATCTGAGAAGGCTACATACTGTGTGATTCCAACTATATGGCATGCCAGAAAAGGCAAAGTTATGGGGACATTAACATGATGAGGGTTTGCCAGGAGGAGAGTGGGGATTAAATAGACAGAGTACAGAGGTTTTTAGGACTGTGAAGATATGCTGTGTGATACCGTCATGATGGATATATTTCTTTAAACATTTGTCCAAATTCATAGAATGTATAACATAGTGTACAGTAATGCAATCTATGGAATTTATGTGATTATATTGGGTCAATGTAGTCTCAGCAGTGTAACAAATGTATCACTGTGTTGGAAATTTTGATAATGGGAGAGACTATGCCTGTATGGGGCAAGGTGTATATTTCAAATTGTTTTAACTGCCCCTCAATTTTGCTGTGAAACAAAATCTGCTCTTAAAATGTCTTAATAAAAAAGAAAAGAAATGAAATAAAAATTGGCAAAGAATCCTAATAATCATTTCTTAAAAGAAGACAAACAATTAAATTGAAAAAGTGCTCAATGTCACTAATCATCAGGGAAATGCAACAAAACCTCAATGAGATATGACCTCACACACTTTTGAATGGTTATTATCAGAAAAAGTTTTTGCAAACATGTAGAGAAAAAGGGAAAACTGTACACTGTTGGTAGAAATGTAAATTTGTCCAGCTGCTATGAAAAAAATTGTAAAATTTCCTCAATAAATTAAAAAAGAACTACCATAATATTCAGCAATCCTATTAATGGCTATGTATCCAAAGCAAATAAAATCAGCATTTCGTGGAGATATCTGCATCCCAATATTCTTTGCAGCAGCATTCACAATGGCCAAAATATGGAAAGAAACTAAATGTCCTTTAATGGATGAAGAAAGAAAATATATGGAATATTGTTCAGCCTTTAAAAATGTCTGCGTTTTGTGACCAAATGAATTAAGCTGGAGAATCTTATGACAAGTGAAATACATTTAGATGCGTAAAGACAAATTCTGTAAGATCTCATTTATGTGTGTAATCCAAAATCATCTGTTTCAAAAACTGGAGAGTAGAATGATGTTTTCAAGGGGAGGGGTGAAGTCAGAGGTAATGTTTGTCAAAGGGTACAGAGTTTCATTATGTTTCATTATGCAAGATGAAGAATTTCTGGAGATCCTACATATGGCATGATGACTGTAGTTAGTGATACTATATTGCCTACTTGAAATTTTCTAAATGGTTAGATCCTAAGTATTCTGACCATAGGAGAAAGAAATGGTAACTATGTGAGACGGTGTGTATCATAGCTTCATTGTGGGGATCGTTTTACAATGTAAACACATATCAAAGCATCAAGTTATACACTCTACATATATATACTCTTTATTTGTCCATTATATTCAGTGATGCTGACAAAAATATAGAAAATTAAAAAGAATGAAAAGACACAAAGAAAACTTAAATACATATTATTAACTGAAACAAACCAATCTGAAAAGGCCACATATTGTATGATTCCAACCATATCACATTCTGGAAAAAGGCAAACTACGGAGATAATAAAATAGCAGTGTTTGCCAGGACTTGTGCATGCGTGTATGTGGGGCAAATAAGTGACACAAAGGGGATCATTAGGACAGTTAAAATGCACTGTATAATACCACAAAGATAGATGCATGTTAATAAATATTTTCCCAAATTCACAGATCGTGCAACACCATGAATTAACAGTAATGTGTAATAGGTACTTTGGGTAGTTATAACAAGTCATCTTTCAACTATAACAAATATAGCACTCTTGTGGGGAAAGTTGATAATAAGGGAGGCTATGCATTTGTGCAGCAGGGGGTCTATGAGAAATCTCTGTACCTCCCCCCCCCCCACTTTTCCTGTGAACTTTAAAACTGCTCTAAATATAAAGTTTAAAAAAAGAAACTTTTCAGGAAAAGAGAAGTGCAAGGGAGTTATCTCTACTTCACAAAGAATATCTACAAGAAACCTATAACTAATATTGTATTTAGTGGTAAAGACCTATTGATTTCTAATATCAGGAGTATGTCCAGAATATCTACTATCACCACCACTATTCAGCATTTCACTAGAGGTTGTGATCAGGGCAGTCAGACAAAATAAAAGACATTTAGACTAGAAAAGAAGAAATAATTTTCTTTATCTACAGATGAAATAATCTGTTTAGAATATTGGAAAAAATTTACAAAGGGACTATGGGAACCAGTAAGTGACTTTAGCAAGATTGCATAGTAAAATTTCAACCAAAAAATCAATAATTTCTATAAACCAGCAAGAAGAATGAAAAATTGGAAGTTTAAAAAGGTCATTTGCAATAGTGTAAAAAATGAAATTGTTGGCTGGCCTGGTGGCATAGTGGTTATGTTCAGCATGCTGTGCTTTGGTGGCTTGAGTTCATGGATTTGGGTCCAAGGGGATTCTCCCCACCCCTGCAGTGGAATACACTCTAATGTGTTCATTTCATGTCATGTGTCTGTCTCAATGGGGAAACAGTATATTTTTGTCCATGTCTTATAAGCACTTACCTCTATAACTGGGTATGCAAGTTCAGTCTAGAGTAAGTTTCTCATCCTGTCAGGAAACATTCATAATCTCTATGGACTGGCAACATTAGTCCAACATTCCAACTGTGTGCAGAATCTTTCCTGTGCTATCTATACTTTTTCTTTCTTTATGGCTGACATACAGAAAAATATTGTTGGCACTTTATGCTCCTGAGGGTGCTAGAGAAATGTTTTGACCTGTATCCTCCTCTGCATTGCTGCAGCTTCCCATTCCACACATTGTAAGGATTCAGACGACTGTGCCAAATAAAAGCACCAGGGTAAGCACTCGCAGTTTCCAATATTAAAAAGGGTTCTTCTGATGGGCTTTGACATTTCCAACTTAAAGGCAACTCTTAAATTCACATTGTGATTTCCATAAGCCATGTTCCATATGGAAATTCCCAGAATAGTCCAGTTTTCCATTGCTCATTTGGCTGATCTTATGGCTACAGACTATGAGCCATACTCAACCAGCTGAAGCAGAAACAAAGTGGAAACAGAACGCAATTAAGCTCACACAGATAATTTAATTTTACCCTCTCCAAACTGAGTGTCAGCCTTCCAATAAGCATGCTGTTGATTCACCTTGGAGTTTTCATTATAATCCAGTCCAAAACTTTTTGGTCAATAGAGAACTTCTCAGAGGGCACAATCTTTGTGCTAATAAGATCCAGCAGCCCTAGGATGGCTCCAACATGAACCCCAGAGGAATAGTTCCCACCTGCTTGTAGAAATAATGAGTTCCTCCGTACTTTCTGTGGTAACATGTTCCCAAATATTCTGATTCCATTTTATTATGAAATCCATCTAGACAATGCCTTCTCATTTACAGCATTTCTCCAACATCACCCTAGACTTTCTGTCAATTTCAACTTTCAAGATTTTTTTTAATGTTCTTTCGCCATAGGACAGTCTTAAAGCCCAATACGAACTTAGCAATCATCTCTCAAATGGAAATTTTCTGGTGTCAACCCTCACGGATATCTGCTGAATATTACTTGTAAGCTTTTATTAGAAGATGCAATCAAGACACTTCCAAAATCGTATCTCTCCATGGATCTTAGAATTGCAATGTTAAAAAGAGAGACATCACTTTTTGCCATTCAGGTACAGGCCTTGTTTTGATTACATTTCAAGTGTGGCCTTCTTAGGGGGCTGTTGTTTAGATAGTAGCTGGTAATACCCCCAGATATTTAATACGTATTGTGCAACTTTTAAAAACTAACTAGACAATGTATTTCTCATATGTCACTAATTCTAAAATATCCATTTCTCTACCAGATATTTTTTACATATTCATTATAATGATCTTTGTGTGCTCTGGAAGTGCTAGGGGTTCCATTTAGCATTTCTAGTCAATATGAGCAGAGAAGTCAGTTTACAAGCCTTCCATTGTACAGTACTATTTAAATAACATTTTCCTAAACACTATATTCATTTACACAATACATTTAAGTCAAATAGACATAATCATTTAACATAAAATCTTTTCAAATATTTCAATTTTATCCAAATTTTCACTTTAATTCTCTGAACTGTTCCATTACAATAGACTCTCAGCCTATTGAAATCATGGTTAGTATTTCACTAGTAGGTAGTGGAATCACAGTACACACAGCTCTCATGTTATGAAGTTTCAGTAAAGTTTTATTTCCACCTCTGGGCTATTTTACCTACACATGTATATGGCCTTGAGTCCAGCCAGTGATCAGCCCAAGGGTCATTGTCCCTCTTATCAATTGTTACCCTATTTTTTTTTGCAGAATTATTGCCCTCATGATTCAAGATTAGAATTCTCATTATCTTTGCCTTCCAGTTTTTATTCTTAATTCCTTAAACTTGCATAGCTACATTAGATATTTTGACTAAATCAGCATCCACTTTCTTGATCCCATTCCTAAACAAATGTTTAAAGGTTTACTTTTTGCTGGGATGAGTCCTTTGACTCTCCATACTGTATTTTCTCATTGTCTTAAAAATTAGTCTAATATTTTAAGCTATATGTTATTTAGGCATATTTTTTCCTTTGGTAGTGGCCTTAAGGATAGCAGATGTAGCTCATACTGGTCAAATCTGATTGGTCTGGCATGAAGATCTTTGCCAATACTCTCCTTTACTTTCAGTTACCTGCTGTATATAGCAATAAACAAGGATTCTACGACATTTGATTATTGGTTATTTTGCATTCCATTATGTGTCCAGTGACCTAACTCCTTCAGAGTCAGCTCTATCATTTCTAAATTTTATTGATTACATTTTCATCCAGTAACTGTTCAGATCTTGGCTGCATTGCATATGATGGGTGATCTGCTGGCCTTATAAGAATCAAGTGCTGTAATCTCCTCATTTTCATCTTTCTTTTTGCTAATATTTTTTTTATCATGTTTCATTAAGTCAGATATGGGCTAGAAAATACCACTTCTGACATAAAATGTAAGTTTGACAGTTACTCAGGGCTATGCATAGGTTCAATTATTCAACAGAAGAATTCACAGAATTAAGAAAAAATGTTATACCCATTATTACAGGTTATTACAAGGTAAAGATGCAGGTTAAATTCAGCAAAAAGAAGAAGCATTTGGACAGATTCCAGGAGAGTTTTAGATGCAAACTTCAGGTTGTGTTCCTTCAATGTACTTGTGTTAGTAGCACTTACTTTTCCCAAAAACAATGGATAACGACATGTAAGGAGTATTTTCAATGAGGAAATCTAACTTAAGCTTTGGTTTCTAGAGTTATTTGTGGGGTCACAGCCAATGGCCTCAGCATTTATGAGTCCTCTTGGGCCACAAATAACAAAGAGGAAGTTTTACACAGATGTGCAAGCACTTCCTATGGCTATTTCTCCAGGCTTAGTGCAGAGGGAGCTGAGAAAAAGACTCAGCTCCCAGTTTCTCCCTGGAAAGGGTTTTACTGCATACTTTCCTAGCTGCTGTTCTGTGTCTGTAAGCTGATAGGGCTCCTCTGGGGACATGAAGGGCTTTTGGGAAATTCTGTGCCTTTTTTCTCTGACATTCTCCAATGAAAAAGCCAAGGATCAAAATATCTACTTCCTTAGAGGAGATAGGTCACACATCTAGTACCAAATGTTTATGGCTGCCACCCAGTGGATTGCCTGCCACATCACTGAGTCCTTGGAACCAGGGACACTCAGCATTTGTGATTTCCTTCAGACAGCAGAAAACAAAGAGGTGTCTTAAAACAGATGCTCATGAACACTCCCTACATCTCTTAATCCTTGCTCAGTGCAGAGAGTGTAAGCAAAAATGCACAGCTTACAGTTTCTCTCTAGAAGAAGCTGGACAGAATACTCTACAAGCTTCTACTTGAGGGGAAAGCCTCTAGTTAGTCAGTATCTGAGAGAAGAGAGAGGGGAGATATTAGTAGTACTTTAGGAGATTGAAGGGACATTGGACGCTTCACTGATATTCCCCTGCTGGCTCCCTCTAATGATAAAACACGGTCCTGTACTTCTCACTGGAAGGAGGTTGCATACACATCAAGTTCCTCAACTTTTACACTTTCTACCTGAGGGACTGATTCCCAAATTTCCCAGCTCTGGAAACACTTAAAGTTCAGAATTCACAAGTCTCAGATCTCGTCAAGATGGCGATGTGAGCAGATGTTGAACCTGTCTCCTCCCATGAACACAACCAGGTTTCAACAATTTTTGGAAGAATTACCCTGGATTGAAAACTGAAAACTGGATAAGAAGAACACCCATGACAAGGGACAGTCCTGACAAAGGCAGAAGAGGCAGTAATTCCTGCTGGAGAGGAAAAAAGCCACCTTTGGGAGCAGTGGAGCTTCTCAGCTGGCCAGGTGGGAGCCACCATAAGGAATGCAGCCCTCCCTGGATGAGTGAGGTCCGGAGAGGGGGTGATACTGCTATAAGCATCCTTTCCACTCAGCCCCAACTGACATGGGGGTCATACTAACTGGCTTTTCTGGCTATTGACTGCAGCAGGGACACCCCCAGAAAAGCTATCAGCCAAAAGCCAAAAAGACCTGGGTCTTAAAGAGCCCACACACAAGCTCACTCATTGCAGCAAACTAAAATCACCAGAGAGAAGGCTGACTGTCCTTTGGTGAAATGAGACTCACCTGGTTGGCTCTGGGCACATCTTAGTTAGAGGAGGGACCTCTCTGGAGACTGAAACATTGGTGGGGGCATTGTTCTGAGCTGGCCCAGGCATGCTGATATGGACACCAGTGGGGGCCATTGAGGTTCATGCCTTGGGCTGTTAGCCCAGGGGTCTGCCATGCCCACTAGAACACAGATTGAATCCAGTTCAGCCAGGGCAGGCAACCCATCCTGGGGACTGGCCCCACCCAACAGCAAGCCATCAGGCTACTTTTCAGCCTGCATTGAATGGGTGCCTTGATCCTCTACAGGCAGGTAAGGGTTTCTGCCTCTGGGGGCAGGGCCTGTGTGAGGACCAGGTGAATGGGGGGGCATTGGTGGAGAGGTGGAGGCATTAAAGTGTGGCTTCGGGGTAGGCTCCGGGGGGTTGAGAATGGTGCATGGACCAGGAGTGTGTTGAAGTGTATGTGGCCCTATGGGGAGTGAGGCTTCTCAGCAGCAGAAGACTTGTGTTTCACAAATAGCCATAAAAAGGATCGACACCACCTTCCAAAGACTGAAACATTTTAGTGCCTCCATGACAAGGGCTAGCCCCACTCACCTGCACTCCTAAGAGAACTGACAACAACGTTGTTGGCCTGAGGCCTATCACAACTCTATGTCCCTGAGCCTAGCAACCAGCTACACTGGGTACCAACCCAATTAAGGGGAAAACTGCAATAAGAGAGTGCTGATAGTCTTTGTAGCCAACAGTGCTGAGGCTCCCCAAATTGGACTTACAAACAGCTGGCCAGGGAAGCAAAGATTCGACTCCCTGCGTACCTGCAGTGTGAGCAACCCTGCCACAGCAGAGGGACACATGTAGCCCACAAAGGGGTCACTCCTGGTTCTTATGGACTGGTGACAAGAGGGAATCACATTGCTGGGCCCCATAAGGCATCTCATATATAAGGCCACTTCTCCAAGATCAGGAGACTTAGTCGACTCACCTACTACAAAGAAAATAGCATAGAGAAAGAGGCATAATGAAGAGGCAAAGGAATACTTTCCAAGCAAGGGAAGAGTACAAAACCCAAGAAAAAGGACTAAGTGAAACAGAAACTAGTGACCTACTCGATAAGGAGTTCAAAGAAAATGTCATGAGGATGCTCACAGATATGCGGAGAACAATGGATGAACACAGTGAACATGTCAGCAAAGAACTGGAAGATATTAAAAAAATCAGAAATGAAGAATACAATACTTGACATGAGAAAATCACTAGAGAAAGTCAATAGCAGAGTAGAGGAAGCAGAAGAATGGATCAGAAAGGTAGACAAAAGACTAGAGGAAATCATCCAAGCAGAACAGAAAAGAGAACAAAGAATTAGACAGAATAAGAATAGTCTAAGGGAACTCTGGGACAATATCAAGCGTGCTAACATTCGGATTATAGGTGTCCCAGAAGGAGAAGAGAGAGAGAAAAGGGCGGACAATTTATTTGAAGAAATAATAGAGGAAAATTTTTCCTAATCTGAGGAAGGAAACAGACATCCAAGTTCAGGAAGCACAGAGAGCTCCAAACAAGATAAGCCCAAAGAGGCCCACACCAAGACATATCATAATCAAAATGCCCAAAATTAAAGACAAAGAAAGAATCCTAAAAGCAGCAAGAGAAAGGCCACAAGTGACATATAAAGGGAAGCCCATCAGGCTATCAGCAGACTTCTCAGTCAAGACCCTACAGGCGAGAAGAGAATGGCATGACATATTTAAAGTGCTAAAAGGAAAAAATCTATAGCCAAGAATACTCTATCCATGAAGGTTTTCATTCAGAATGGAAGGACAGATAAAGAGTTTCCCAGACAAGCAAAAATTAAAGGAGTTTATCACCAAGAAACCAGTTTTGCAAGAAATACTGAAGGGACTTATTTAAGTGGGAAAGCAATAACCACAAATAGAGATAAAAAAATTATCAAAAAAACCCAAAACAACAACAACAAAAAAAACAGGCAATAAAATCACTTGTAAGGTAAAAATATAGTAAAGGCAGCAGATCAAGTACCTGTGAAGATAATATGAAGGTTAAAAGACAAATGTACTATAATCACCTATTTCAATGATAAGAGGGTAATGAATAGACACACACTAAACAGAAACAATATATGATGTCAAAAGCATATAATGTGGGAGGAGGGGAGAGAAAACGTAGAACTTTTAGAAAGAGGTCAAGCCAAAGAGTCTATCAACTCAATATAGACTGTTATATGCATAGTATATTAAATAAGATCCTCATGGTAACCACAAACCAGAAACCTATAACAAGCAGGAAAAAAAGTAAGAAAAAAGAAATAAAACATCTTACTAAAGATAGCCATCAAACCACAAGGGAAGAGAGCAAGAGAAAAAGAAAGGAACAGAGAAGAATCACTAAAACACCCAGGAAAAAAAAAGTGACAAAATGGCAATAAATACGTATTTATCAATAGCTACTTTAAATGTCAATGGACTAAATGCTCCAATCAAATGCCATAGGGTGGCCAACTGTATGAAAAAACAAGACCCACGTATATGCTGCATACAAGAGACACACTTCAGACCCAAAGACACTCACAAACTGAAAGTGAAAGGATGAAAAAAAGATATTCCATGCAAATGGAAAAGAAAAGAAAGCAGGGGTAGTAATACTTATATCAGACAAAATAGACTTTAAAACAAAAACTTTAATAAGAGACCAAGATGGGCACTACATAATGATAAGGGGAACAATCCAACAAGAAAATATAACTCCCAAAAAATAAAAGTCCAGGACTCGATGTCTTCCATGGTGAATTCTACCAAACATTCAAACAAGGTATAACACCTATCCTTCTCAAACTCTTCCAAAATATTGAACAGGTGAGGAGGCTTCCTAAGTCCTTCTATGAAGCCAAAAATATCCTGATACCAAAACCAGAAAAGGACAATGCAAAAAAACAAAATTACAGGCCAATGTCACTAATGAACATTGACGCAAAAATCCTCAACTAAATACTAGCAAATCAAATACAACAATACGTTAAAAAGATGATACATCATGATCAAGTGGTTTTCATTCCAGTGATGCAAGAATGGTTCAACACCCACAAATCTATCAACGTGATATACCACATTAACAAAATGAAGAATAAAAATCATATGATCATCTCAATAGATGCAGGGAAAGCATTTGACAAGATACAGCATCCATTTATGATAAAAACTCTAAATAAAATGGGTATAGAAGGAAAATACCTCAACATAATAATGGCCATATATAACAAACCCACAGCAAATGTCATTCTCAATTGAGAAATACTGAAAGCTATCCCTCTAAGAACAGCAATGAGACAAGGATGTCCACTGTCACCACTCTTATTTAACATAGTATTGGAAGTCCTAGACAGAGCAATCAGGCAAGAAAAAGAAATAAAAATGATCCAGATTGGAAAAGAAGTGAAACTGTCACTCTTTGCAGACGACATGATTTTGTATCTAGAAAATTCTAAAGAGTCCACTAAAAAACTTTTATAAATAATAAAGGAATACAGTCAAGTTGAGGGATAAAAAATCAATGTACAAAAATTTGTTGCATTTCTATACACTAACAATGAAGTAGCATAAAGAGAAATTAAGAATACAATCCCAATTACAACTGCAACAAAAAGAATAAAATACCTAGGAATAAACTTAACCAAAGAGGTGAAAGATCTGTACACTGAAAACTATAAAACATTGTTGAAAGAAGTCAAAGAAGACACAAAGAAATGGAAAGATATTCCATGCTCTTGGATTGGAAGAATTAACATCATTAAAATGCCCATACTTCCTAAAGCAATCTGCAGATTCAAGACATTCCCTATCAAAGATCCAACAACATTTTTCACGGACAAAGAACAAAAACTCCTAAAATTCATAGGAACAACAAAAGACCCCGGATAGCCAAAGGATCCCTGAGATAAAAGAACAAAGCTGGAGGTATCACACTCCCTGATTTCAAATTACACTACAAAGCCATAGTAACCAAAACAGCATGGTACTGGCACATAAACAGACACACAGATCAATGGAACAAAATTGAGAGCCCAGAAGTAAACCCACACGTTTATGGACAGCTAATATTTGACAAGGGAGCCAAGAGCATAGGTTGGAGAAAAGAGAGTCTCTTCAATAAATGGTGTTGGGAAAATTGACAACCACATGCAAAAGAATGAAAGTGGACCATTCCCTTACACCATGCACAAAAATAAACACAAAATGGATTAAAGGCTTGAATGTAAGACCTGAAACCGAGAGACTTCTAGGAGATAACATAGGCAGTATGCTCTTTGACATTCGTCTGAGTAGCATATTTTCATGTCCCATGCCTGACAGGGCAAGGGAAACAAGAGAAAAAATGAACAAATGGGACTATATCAACCTCAAAATCTTCTGCACAGCAAAGGAAACCATCAACAAAACGAAAAGACAAGCTAACAATTGGGAGAAGATATTTGCAAACGATATATCAGATAAGGAGTTAATATCCAAAATATACAAAGAACTAATGCAGCTCAGCAACAACAAAAAAACAACCCAATTAAAAATTGGGCAACGATCTGAAGATTAAGTTCTCCAAAGAAGATATACAGATGGCCAAAAGGCATATAACAGATGCTCAACATCATTAGCTATCAGGGAAATGCAAATCAAAACTACAATGAGGTATCACCTCACTTACGTCAGAATGGGCATAATTAACAAGACAGGAAACAACAAATTTTGGAGGGGATGTGGAAAGAAGGGAACCCTTGTTCACTGCTGGTGGCAGTGCAAACTGGTGCAGCTACTATGGAAAACAGTATGGAGTAATTATCCTCAGAAAATTAAGAATAGATGCACCATATGATCCAGCTATCCCACTGTTGCGTATTTATCCAAAGAACTTGAAAACACACAGGCATAAACATACTTGCACCCCTATGTTCATTGTGGCATTATTCACAATAGCCAAGACTTGGAAGCAAGCTAGGTGCCCATCAAGGGGTGAATGGATAAAGAAAATGTGGTATTTACCCACAATGGAATGCTACCCAACCATAAGAAGTGATGAAATCCGGCCATTTGTGACAACATGGATGATCCTTGAGGGTATTATGCTGAGTGAAATTAGTCAGAGGGAGGAATTCAAATACCATGTGATCTCACTCATACATAAAAGATAAAAACAATGACAAACAAACACATAGCAATGGATATTAGATTGGTGGTTACCACAGGGAAAGGAGGGGAGGGCAAAAGGCGTGATTAGGCTCACATGTGAGGGGATGGACTATTATAATTAATCTTTGGGTGGTGAACATGATATAATCTTCACAGAATTGGAAATACATTATGATGTACATCTGAAAGCTATATAATGATATAATCCAATGCTATTGCAATTAAAATTGTTTTTTAAATTAAATAAAAAAATATATATAAAAGAAGTAAACAAATAAATAAAAAAGGAGGAAATAATACCATTTTCAATAACAGATGAAACTTGATGGCACTATGCTAAGTGAAATAAGCCAGACACAGAAACGTAAATATCACATAGTATCATTTATATGTGGGATGTAAAAAGAAAAAAGATATCCAATTCATAGAAAGAGTAGACTTCCAATTCATAGAAAGAGTTGCCATGGTCCAAACGGTAGAGGAAATGCAGAGATGTTTGTCAAAAAGTACACATTTTCCATTATAAGATGAACTAGTTCTTAGGATCTAATGTACAACTTGGTGACTATAGTTAATAATACTGTATTGTGTACTTGAAATTTTCTAAGAGAGTAGATCTTAAGAATTTTCAGCAGACACTCACACAGAAAGGTTTCTTTGTGAATTAATGGATCTGTTAACACAATTGTGGTAAATATATTTATCTGAAATCATCTCTTCTACACTATATAGAACATTTTATTTGTCAATTATACTTCAATAAAGCTAGAAAAAACAGCTGGAACAAGTGGACATGTACATGCCAAAAATAAATAAATAAATAAAAAGGACACAAGGAAGCATTGGGAGATATTGGATATGTCTAGTAACTTGATTGTGGTAATGATATAATGGGTGTTTGAATATATCCAAACTCAAGAAATAGTATGCATAAAATATGTAAAGTTATTTGTATATCAATTGCACCTCAATTAAGCTCTTTAAAAAATGAACCCAGATGCAGACATTGTACAACGTTCACAAAATTTTTAAAAAATTGATCAGTTACCTAAATGTAAACTGGGATACTGTCAAACATCTAAGAAAAGTTATACAACAAAATTTAGGTGGTCTTGTGTTTCAAATTAGATATAAAACCATGTGTTTTTCTATAAAAAACATGATCTATAAAAGAAAAATTGACGTTAGACTTTATTAAATTAAAAACTTCTGCTTTGTAAAAGACAAAAATTGATAGAATTGAAAGACAAATCACACACTAGTAGACAATATTTACAAAACTATATTTGCACCAGATATATTACATATATATCATGAAGAACGTGTATTCAAAATATACAAAGAAATCTTAAAAGTAAATAAAAAATAAAACAACCTTATTGAAGACAAAAGAAAAACATCTTAAAATACACCTCATCAAAGATGACATACAGATGGCAAATGAGCTTAAGGAAATGTGATCATCACCATATGTCATTTGGGAATTTCCAAACCACAATGAGATACTTGTACATAGCTATTAAAATGGATAAATCCAGAAAACTGACAATACCAATTGCACACCAGGATAGAAGGAATACAAGCTCTCTTTAATTGACAATGAAAAAGCAAAATGATACAGCCATATTAGAAGAGAGTTTGGCATTTTCTTACAAATACAAGCATAGCCTTTCTATACAATCCAGCAATAGGGCTGCTGGATATTTACCCAACTAATTAAAAAACCTGTGCACTAATATCTATGGTAATTTAATTTATAGTTTCTAAGCACTGGAAGCAGCCAGGATATTCTTCAATAGCTGAATGTAGAAACAACTGCTGTACATCTATAAAATGGATAATTATTCAGACATGAAAGGAAATGAACTATCAAGCCACAAGAATATATGAATCTTAAAAAACTTATTTCTAAGTGGAAGAAGCAATTTTAAGAGGCTATACTGTATATCACCAATTATAATTTCATTCTAGAAAAGGCAAATATATGAGAAAATAAAAATGTCAGTGCTGGCCATGGTCTTGGTGGAAGAAGATAGAGAGTTGAATAGGTGAAGCATAGGGGATTTTTTAGTGCGGTGAAATTATTCTTCATGATACTGTAGATATGGATACATGAAATTAGGCATTTATCAAAACACATGGAGTTTTATAGCACAGAGAATAAAACAATGTATGCAAACAAAGAAATCATTTAGGTGGCTGAGGGAATCCCTGAGTTGAATGCAAATTGTGAAAAAACAATCTCACTGTATTACAAATGCATGAAAAATGACTCAATGAAGGAGGTGGGTGAAAGGGTGCAGAAATACATAATTTGGGAAATGAGTGGATGCTGCAAAACTAAAGAAGAAATAAACTGTACAGAAACACTGTACCGTAGTTGATAAAGTTGTTTCCGAGAAAGTATTGTTAACAGTGGTGATACTTCCACACATGTGTACTGAAATCGAACCTATAAATAAGTGGATTGTGAATGGCGGGAAGAAGGTTATCACTTCTGGACTGGGAGTTTATAGATAAGCAAGTGGAAGAGGCTAGAATGATGCATGTGGGAATAAATTAGAGTTGAAGACATCAGTATGAATTTAATTTAGCTTAATATAGATACAGAGTTTGTGTGTAGACATATTTATAGATGTCTGAATATACACAGTTAGTGAACACACATACATTTCCTTGCCACGTCAGTTCATATGACCGAGAGGCCCTGACAGCAACAAACAGAGCTGGTACCCAGATCTTTATTCTAATACCTTGCTCCAAGAAAAGGAAACAGGTCTTGGAGAAATGACTGATTCTAGCCTTCGAGATGGAAGTAAGATGAGCCTGAAGTATCTTTTAATGTAAGAAAGTAATGAAATACTACTCTAAAAAAGCCAAGAATGATGGGGTATGTCAAAGGAACATATCAGCTAACTGAAGGAGCTCTCCATTGCCAAAGCTGAAACAATTTGAGCAATAAAATAAATAAAGTAATAGAATTATAACCCAAAGTCTGTAATGCATATCAATGAGTGTACATCAATAGAAACTGTTGAATAGTAAATAAGTAAATGAGAAGATACAACTCTGTGCAGAAGAATACCAACGATTTATGTACATATTCTGCTCTGAAGGAAGATACATCCCACTCCTTAAGTATAGGATGCACATCAAAAGTCTGTACAAAGATTATAATATGGAAAGAAGGGAGAAAGGGTAACTTTACAGTGGGGAAATCTAACAAACCATCTCAACCAGGTGAGGAATAATAACATCAATATAAAGTTATGTTGACAATATCTACTTTGATGTGATGAGATGAAAATGACAATTTATCACTCTAGTCTTCTGGTCCAAAATCTATCATCCCAATCTAATCATGAAAACAGAAAGAGAGAGAAATCAAAATTGAAAACTATTTTACAAAACACCTGAGCAGTACTTCCTAAAACTATCATGTTCTTCAAACACAGTGAAAGCTGGAGAAACTGTCACAGCCACTGGAGGCTAAGAAGAAATAAGGATGAAATTAATGTATAATGGAAAGGATGTGTTAATAATATCAGAAACTGAAAGTGGAGCTCAAAGGAACTCTCTGTACTATCATAACATATTTTTTGTAAATGTGCAACTGCTCAAAAATAAAGTTCGTTAAAAATTAGAGTATCATTAAATGCAAAATCTTTGGAAATGATGAGCTCTGAACATGTCTCCAAGCTCCATTAAATGCCCTATACAAATAATACTGTTGCCATCAGTCACATTCTTCATTCAGAAAGTAGGATACAGATATCAAATTCAAATTCTTTCAACATCTTTTTGAAAGATTTAAATAGAATAATAAGTGTAATGTGTCTGGCAATGTTTCCAGTAAAAATTCACTAATTAATGGAGAAATTAATCTGAATTTTTGGATACAACATTTTCCACCTCTCAAAGACTTATTTTCCACACATTCTCACTATCACTGTGCTTTTTCATCTCAGGATCACTCTCATATTTTCAGGCAACAATAGTTTGTTCCTCACATTGACCTGGGTAACTTTTACACAGAGCAGATCTCATCACGGCTGTCCTCTGACATAAAACCTGCACTTCCTTTCTATTAATTTCAAGACTAAGTTTCAACCCTGTAGCCAAAATATAAGATTCTTTGTTAATCTGACCATTGCCTATCAGGCCATACTCATGTTGTTTCACCTCGCATATCCAGCTACCTATTATAGATCAGATAATAAGAAATATGTGTCATTTTGTAAACACACTTTACGGTTTAATTAATCCCTAAATTTCCTCCACTGGCTCATCCTGGAGTGGTCATAGCCATTGAACAGCTGGAAGAATTTTAACACCTTCTTCAAGGCTCAGACAATTATAAGCTTGTCTGTAAACCCTTCGTTAACCTCCCACTGAAGACTCAACTTCTTTGCATCCACTTCAGCAGATTTCAATGCTACCTCGTGATATTATATTTATTTATTTTTACATCTAATCATGTTTAGAAAATGAGTACCTTGAGAGAATAAACAATGTCTTAGTCATTTCTTTATTTCCAGAATAAAATTTAGTGCCTATGATATATTAGTTGCTGAAAAAAGTTTGTGGAATGACTGCAAGAACAAACTGTTGAATAAGGATAAACAGACTCCCAGTAATGGGAGAAAGAACAACCAATGAAAGAAAGGAAAATACTATGGAGGTATGAAGGCCCCATGATTAAGCACTCATGTCATAAGAGACAGATCAGAGAAAGATGTTTTAGTGTATCCAGAGTTTCGTTCCAGAATCAGAGTTTCAATAGTCAGAACTCGGTATCATTAAATTCTCCTTAACTTATTATCCCTGTTGATACCCCAAAAGTAACTGTCAATAAAAGAGGTTGCTCACACCGTAACACAATCCCTCAGCAATTGTGAAGATGCTGTGGCTCAACCAGATTTTATCACAGAACAGCCTGAGATCACCAATCCAGTTTCTTCCATGCATGTTTGATGATGTTGGAAATTGTGTCCCCAAGAAAGGTGAGTAGATGGTCCCACTCATGGAGGCTCTGGAAGACAAAGGTGTGTTTTATTATCACCTAACGTTAGAAGAATTGATTTTAGTGGGCATGGTGGAAGCACCGACATTTCCTTTGGTTGTAGGGGCTGAATTCTCATGGGTAGTGTCAATGAAATATTCTTTTGTCTTTCTTCATCTTGAGAGACTTAGTTCTCTGGAGCTAGGAGGAAAAAAGCATAATGAAAATTTGTCCCAATTTTGGTCTCAAGAAACAGCTGTGGCATTTCATGACCATCTCTTATCTCACTAAACTTCTCTATCCAAGGAGGAGATCACCTCTCTTTAGGTATCCTCACTATTACGTCAGAATATCTCATAATAACTGTCCAATCCCTGATTTGGAAGAGGGATTCTGGATATTCTAAATAACTTCCCCACTCTCTATTCTCTACTGTTGGCTTAGAATCATGGAATTTCTCCCTCTCAGCAGGATTTCTCCTTTTTATTGCTTCCTCTTTCTCTTTCGTTGTAGGCAAAATCTATTTAATATCATTCAACTATTTTACTTTTCAGGCATTTTGAAAATTGTTACACAGCAATTACTATGTGGTAGGCAATAAACTATGTTCTAGGCACGAAGAAAAATGTAAGAAATTGTTTCTTCTCTAACAGAGCTCACAGTCTAAACAAGACATTGGGCATAAAAATAAATACAATAACCTGAAGTGGGACTGAAATCTGATGAAGAGGATATAAACCTAGTTAACTCTTCCAAAAGTGATTTAATGAAGACTACACAGATATGCTTATGTGTACTGAGTCTTCAAGGTGGAGATGTAAGAGCTCTCCAGGGAAAGGCATCAGGACAAATGTGGGATTTGATTAAACTGTAAGTTCTGCTCAAAATATTTCAAATAGTTTACATTATCTGACCAACAATCAGAATCATATGATGAAAATTGAAAAATGACCCTGGGCTGATAGGCAGCAGGCAGATATCAGAGATGCATACATTTAGGCTACAAGATTGATATTAATTACTAAATTAGTGGAGAATCATTGTAGGTTTTATGGCAGGAGATGTCCACCATTTCCACTCTGTCTTTGTATAGGTCACCCTGGGTCAGTGGGAAGAACAAAGTATTGCTACTGTGAAAGACATAGGGAAATGAGAAGGACTGAAAAAGCACAGGAGAAGTGCCAATGGAATGGTGGGAAATGAATGGGCACATGTCAGGGGTAAAAAATATACATATATTATTTTAAAAAATTGATTAGCAAAAATCGTAGAGTAGGAGACATTGGAGGAAAGTCATTTATCTGAAACATCACAAAAACCGCCTAAAACTATAATCAGAATCAACCTTTTTGGAACTCCGGAAAACATTCAAAGGTTTACAACAAAGAATAAAATGCTAAAGCAGAAAAAGGTGAATTAAACATGATCGGAAAGCCTTGGGAAAATTTAAGTTACACCTCCCTATTCCTCCACCTTGGTTCAACAGAGGTCAGGGAGATGGATGCCTGCATTCCCATTGTAACTTGCATATTTTGGAGAAAGGATAACAAAGGGTGTTACTAAGAAATTGTGTTTTTGATATGGCCTACCTCACAGTAGTCTGAAGGAGTGACATAAGAGGCTAGCAGTTGAGGAGTGATGTCAGCATCATTGTAGAGTGAGTTGTTCCCTTTGTCAGTCATCTGTAAATTACAAGCAGTAGGGCATCCATAGAGCAACAAAGGACTCTCTGCACAGCAAAACAGAGCCCGTGAGGCTTCCATATATCTATACATCTGAAGATGGGCGGACAGGATCTCCTGGAGGTGGTGGTATCAGGGGAGGAATGATGGCAGCTCATGTGACTGGAGGTTCCAGGAATTGCAGACTTATCTATGGCCACAGGCACTAGAAACTGAGGAAATACTCACAATGGAGACCCCAGAAATCTAGTCAGCTGATACTCCCAGAGGAGCAAGGAATCACTATGGGACCATTATCAGAGGGTGTGTGAACCCTAATGATACATGTTACTTAGCCTCCTATTTTCCCAGTGATGGCACCTTTGACACCAGCCCTTTCAGGAGTGGTGGCTGTATCGAAGGCCCTAATACCCTGAAACAATGGTGATGCCTGTGACCTGAGATTCCAGAAATCACATCAGCACCCATGAACAGAGGCTGCAGGAGCCACAACAGCACTTGTGGCTCGGCCACTACCCCTTCCCAGCATTGTCAGGTGGGTCCCATGACCTCAATCTTCAGGAGCCTCAGCACAGCTCGAAACACAGCCCACAGTGCGGACAACCCTAACTCCAGTCCTGCCAGCAGTGTGGGCTACATGTAACCTCCCAGAGCCCTGGCAGCAGTAGTGGCTCCTGTGACCTGTGTTTCCAGGAACAAAAGATGGCCAAATACCATAAGCTAAAGAAGCCCCAGAAGCACTTGTGATCCAGGTAGCCCTTGCTCCAGGGCAGTGGTGGTGGCACCCATGATCATGGCCAACCCAAAAGTGTCAGTTACACACACAAACCTTGCACCCTCAGTGGTTGTGTGGCCTGCACCCCCAGATAATCTAGGAACAGTAGCACAGGCAGGTCGTGCAGGAAAAACACCTGAGCCTTGGGAGAGCACATGAAGAGCCAGGAAACAGGGACAGAAGAGCCCACAACACCAGTCTCCCCTAGGTTCAGAAGCACTCAAATCTTAAGACCCCTTCCCATAGTGGCAGTGGCTTCAGGTCAACAAATCCAGACATGGCTAAGATGGCCCTGACCCAAGCTCCCAACCCACTCTCCCTGTCACTCTTGCCACAGTGGGGAAAAACATGCCGCAGGTGAAACCAGAAGCAGCAGATGTACTCAGAGCTTGGTGACACCTGTGGAAACACCTGCAACTGCAGTGGCACCATAAGAGCAGCAAGGAATCAGCACCCTCAGAGGCACAAGCAGCACAATAAGGGCACTAACAATGCCTCTGGGAGGGGCCGTGGATGCTGGAAAGCACTGGCTCACAGATACAGTCAGAAGCAGCTCAGAATCAAAGTAACCAAAGTCTTACTCAAATAAGAAAAACACTTGCTACCACAAATGACCAGCAGAAGAACTATTCATCCAGCACCATGAAGAAGTACAGTAGCACAGTAGCACAAAAAGTAAATGACAACTCTCCTAGAACCAAACTTTAAGTAATGGAAAATAGCAATGTAACTGACAGGGAATTCAAAGTAGCTTTAAAAAAGGAACTCAACAAGTTACAAGAAAACTCAGAAAGAAAACTCAACGAGTTCAGGATTAAAATTAATGAAAAGAAAGATTACCTCACCAAAGTTTGAAACTCAAAAAAACCAGAAACAAACAGAAATTATGGAGCTGAGCAACACAATGAATGTGGTAAAGAAGAAAACATTGGAAAGAGAGCAGACCATATAGAAGTGAGAAGTACTGAGCTCCAAGATAGGAATCTAGAAATGACTCAGGTGAAAGAGGAAAGAGAGCTAAGATCTATAAAATGCAGAGAAATTCTAGGAGAAATATCTGGCACAATGAGGAAAAGCAACATAAGGATAAAGGGTAATGCAGAAAGAGCAAAGAAGAAGAAATGAGAAGAGAACATACTTAAAGAAATAATAGCTGACACTTTTCCCAATCTGGCAAAGGAACTGGGTAGAAAAGTACATGAAGCTAATAAAACACCTAAATATCTCAACAAGAAAAGACCTTATCCAAACCACATTATTATTAAAACTGTCAAAAGTCAATGACAAAGAAAGAATAATAAGGGTGGCCAAAGAGAAGAAAATAACTTACAAAGGTAGCCTCATTATGGTATCTATGGATTTCTTAGCAGAAAGTATACAGGCTTGGAGAAAGTGGAATGATATATTCAAATATTGAAAGACAAAAATTGTCAACCGAGGATAATCTAAACAGAAAGTCATCCTTCAGATATGAAAGAGAAATAAAAACTTTCCCAAATGAAAAGTGAGAGAGTTAATTGCCACTAAACTTGCCTTACAAGAAATGTTGAAAGGAGCCCTCCCACTTGAAACAAAAAGGCAAAGATATAGAATCTTTGAGCAATTTTATAAATTGACAGTCAGAATTAGAAAATTTCAACTCTGTATCAGAACGGGTTAGTAAACACTAAATTATAATGTAAAGACTTAAAGGAAAGAAAGCATTAAAAATAATTATAACCACTTAAATTTTGTAACAAATTCATAACACAGAAAGGGATGATTTGTGACAAGAAAAACATAAAAGGAAGGGAGAAAAAGGATGGAACATGCATAGGCACATGGAGATAAGATGTTATCAGCAGAAATGGGGCTATCCTGTCTGTGAGATATTTTGTACAAACCTCATGGTAACCACAAAAAAAAAAAAAAATTCAGAGCAGAGTAACAATATGAAAAGAGGAAACTGAGAAGCACATTGCAGAAAACCACCAAACTGAAATAGCAGAGAGAAACAGAAGGGAAAAGAAAGAATGTAAATATAGAACAGCCAGAAAACAACAACAATAAAATGGCAGGATTAAGCCATCATATATCAATAATTAACCTAAATATAAATGGATTGAATTCACCAATCTAATGACAAATTAGCTTAGTGGAATACAAAACTAAATTGAACAATACACTGCCTCCAGGAGACATATCTCTGTTCTAAAGGCAAACATAGGTTCAGAGTGTAAGGATGGAAGATGATATCCCAAGAAAATCACCACCAAAAGAAAGCAGGTGTACCTATAATTATTTCAGAAAAATAGACTTCAGGCCAAAAAACATAACAAGAGGCAAGGATAAATACTATATAATGATAAAGAAGACATGCCATCAAGAATGCATAATACTTATTAATATGTATGAACCTAACACAATAGTACCAAAGTAAGTAAAGCAACTATTAATAGACCTGAAAGGATAAGTTTACAGCAACACAATAAGAGTAGGAGACTTTAACGCTCACTTACATCAATGGATAGATCACATAGACAAAATGTCAATAAAAAAGTGGCTTTAAATGAAACACTAGACCAGATGGATTTAATAAGCACATAGGGAACGCTCCATCCAAAAGCACCTGAATACACATGCTTCACAAATACACATGGAACATTCTCAAGGATAGACCATATGTTGAGAAACAAAACAAGTCTTAATAGATTTAGGAAGATTAAAAACAAATTAAGCATCTTTTTGACCACAGTGACAAGAAACTAAAAATCAACTATAAAACGAAATCTCGAAAAGTCACAACTATATGGAGACTAAAAAGCATGCTACTAAACAACTATCATATCAAAGAGGAAGTCAAAGGAGAAATCAAGAAATGCTTGGAGCAGAACGAAACAAAAACACAACATACTAAAATCTGTGCAATGAAGCAAAAGCAGTAATAAAAGGGAAACATATAGCATACAGGCCTATGCTAACAAACAAGAAAAATCTCACATAAACAAAATAGCACTACCCCTAAAGGAATGAGAAAAAGAACAAATAAAGCTGAATGTAGAAGAAAAGAAATAATAAAAGGCAAAGTGGAGGGGCTGGCCCAGTGGTGCAGCAGTTAAATGTGCACGTTCTGCCTTGGCGCCTGGGGTTCGCCGGTTTGGATCCCAGGTGAGGACATGGCACCGCTTGCCGCACCACGCTGTGGTAGGCATCCCACATATAAAGTAGAGGATAATGGGCACAGATGTTAGCTCAGTGCCAGTCTTCCTCTGTGAAAAGAGGAGGGTTGGCAGGAGTTAGCTCACGGCTAATCTTCCCCAAAATAAATAAATAAATAAATAAATAAATAAAATATTAAAAAAGGAAACTTGGAGTGGAAATAAATGAAATAGAGACTAAAAAGACAATAGGAAAGATCAATGAAACTAACAGCTGTTTCTTTGAAAAGATAAATAATACTGACAAACCTTTAGTTAGCCTCACTAAGAAAAAAGAGAGAAAGCTCAAATCAATAAAATCAGACATGAAAGAGGAGAAATTACAAGAGGTAGTTCAGAAATATAAAGGATGATAGGAGAATACCGTGAAAAGCAAAACGCCAACAAATTGGGTAACTTCAAAGAAATTAATAAATTCCTAGAATCACACAACCTTCCAAAATTGAATCAAGAAGAAATAGAGAATCTGAATAGATCAATCAGTAGTACAGAGAATGAAACAGTAATTTAAAAACTCCCAAAATACAAAAGGAAAGAATCAGATGGCTTCTCTGGTAAATTCTACCACACTTTCAAAGAAGATTCAACACCTATCTTTCTCAAACTCTTCCAAGAAATTGAAGATATTAGGACACTTCCTAGCTCATTTAATGAGACCTACATTACCCTGATACCTAAGCCAGACAAGGACAAAACAAAGAAGAAAATTACAGGCCAATATTATTCATGAACGTGGATGAAAAATCCTCAATAAAATATTTGCTAATCAAATCCAACAATACATTAACAGGATCATACATCACAATCAAGTATGATATTTTCCAGTGGTGCAGGGATGATTCAACATCCACAAACCAATCAACATGATACACCACATTAACAAAATAACTTATAAAAATTATACGATCATATCAATAGATACAGAGATAGCATTTGACATGGTCCAACATGCACTTATGATGATAAGTCTCAATTAAATGGGTATAGAAGGAAATTACCTCAACATAATAAAATCCATATATGACAACCCCACAGCTAACATCATACTCAAAAGTAAAACGCTGAAAGCTATTTCTCTAAAAACAGAAAAAAGACAAGGATGTCCACTATCACCACTGCTATTCAAAATAGTATTGGAAGTGCTAGCCTGAGAATTAGGCAAGAAAAAGAATAAAAGTTTTCCAGATTGAAAACGAAGAAGAAACACTGCCCCTATTTGCAGATGACAAAGTTTTATGTATACAACACCCTAAAGAATCTACCAAAAACTATTAGAAATAATAAGCAAATACAGTAAATTTTCAAGGTATAAAAACAACATACAAAAATAAATTTTCTGTACAGTGAAAACAATCTAGCAGAAAGAGAAATCAAAATACAATCCTATTTACAATTGCAAGAAAAAAAATAAAGCACCTAGAAATAAATTTAACCAAGGAGGTTAAAGACCTGTATACTGAAAACTATAAGAGATCATTGAAACAAGTTGAAAAAAACACACAACACACATAGAAAACACACAAAAACTGGAAAGATGCACATGGATTGGAATAATTAACATAATGAAGATGTCCATATTACCTAAAGCAATCTGCAGATTCAACACAATCTGTCAAAATCCCAGTGGTGTTTTTCATAGGAATAGAAGAAAAAAATCCTAAAATTTATATGGAGCTACAAAAGGCCCAAATAGACACAGCAATTCTGAGAAAAAAGAACATAGCTGAAGATATCACAGTCCCTGCTTTCAAAGTACTAAAAACTATGGTAATCCAAACAGCATGGTACTGGGAGAAATGTAGACATGTGATAAATGGACACAATTGAGAGCCTGGAAATAGACCCAGATGTTAATGTACAGCTAACTTTTGTCAAGGAACTAAGAATGTTGAATGGAGAAAGGATATTCTGTTCGATAAATGGTGTTGGGAAAACTGGACAGTCACATGCAAGAGAATGAAAGTACACCATTACCTTGCACCACAAAAAATCAATTCAAAATTAATTAAAGTTTTGAATACAAGACTTAAACCTATAAAACTGCTATAAGAAAGCATAGGCAATGTGGTCTTTGATATTGTTTTATCCATATCTTTTTGGATGTGTCTCCTCAGACAAGGGAAAAAAAGAAAAAAATAAACATATGGGGGTATATCAAACTAAAATCTTTCTACACAGCAAAGGGAATGATCAACAAAGTGAAAAGATAACCCTACTGATTTACTGATTCAGAGAAGGTATTTGCAAATCATATATCTAATATGGGGCTAATGTCCAAAATATACAAATAACTCAATAACAAATAAACAACCCAATTAAAAAATGGGCTGAGGATATGAGTAGACATTTTTCCGAAGAACCATTTTAACAGATGGTTAAAAGTACATGAAAAAATGTTTAACCTCACTAATTATAAGGAAATGGAAATCAAAACCATAATGAAATATCACCTCATGTCTGTCAAAATGATTATTATTAAAAAGAAAACTAACAAATGTTGGAGAGGATATATAGAAAAAGAGACTCTCATACATTTCTGATAGAAATGTAAATTTGTTCAGCCACTATAGAAAACAGTATGGACATTCTTCAAGACATTAAGAATAGAGCCATCATATAATTCAGCTATTCCATTTCTGAGAACTTATCCAAAAGATGATAAAGGTAATATAGTATCTCATTTGACATACAACTTGTTATACAGCAATAGCTAACCAATACAATAACCAAACCCAACAAAACTGAGGGCAACCATAATAATCTGCTGCTTTTAATTTTGGGCACATAATCTGATATCATGATGCCATGCATGATTCTGCTGTTATTAAACTTTATTTCGGATATTAAAAGTGACTACTTTGAGGTTCCCTTCAAGGTAGCTAGGAGAGTTTGAAAGGACATTCATGTTTGAGCAGAAAAACTGGTGGCACTGAATCACATGACAAGGAAGCATATCAAGCTCTTTTTTGAATCATCCTCTAATCATGAAGATTGAAGAGATTTCTGAGCATTAAGGAGATATAAAATGGATGATATTGACATTATTCATTCATTGTCCCTTTAGTATTTATGAAAAATATTAGGGAAAGGTAGCTATTTTTCAGAAAAATAGAAAGATCATATTTTAGGTAGCACTAGAAGTTTTCAAGTAGAAATAGAAAGATAATTCAGCAATAAAACAAAATATACTAACCAATCCTTTGCTGTAATAAATAAACCTTCTTACTCGTGAATAGCAATCTTCCATTCTTTCACAAATAGAAACATAGCATAAAAAAAGAAATTTTGCTTGGTAAAAATAATAGATGAGGTGAAATTTTCTTCCTCATGTTTATGGTCATCTCTGACACTAAGATTCTATTAAGTCAAGCTACTTATTCAAATAAATATTAGAATATTAGTTAGATAAACAACAGATATCCCAGGGAAACTCCACTGGGAGATGTACATTGGATAATCAATCTTTGCCAGTGACTATGGTAGGCATTATGGACACCAAGTTGCACAATGGAATAAAATGAGAAGAGCAGTCATAAAAAACAGTAACATGTTTGTAGTGCAAGTATCTGACATTAAACTTTTTACTTATAATGTAAGTACCAGAAAATAAGCTTGTGATTTCTGAAGTATCCATTTCAAAAACAACCATGTTGAATAAACATATTATCATCTGTACAATGGAGATACCAGAGAAACACCCATGTCAATCCAACTTATGAAGCTCTCCTTTTAGAAAGCCCTGAGTAATGTAGATAATTGACCACCAGAGTGACCCTGCTTTTCCCTTGCTGCATGCCAATCCCAATCTTGTGTTTTAAATTTCCCAAGAGTGAACATATAAAACAGTAGCCAGCCTCCCCATGGACCCCAATAGAGGCAGAGCCTCCTTGGCTGGCATGTGCATGTTCTCTCTCCATTTCTCTCTTTACCTGTAACCTACCGCATGGCACTTGGGCATGTCATCTACCCTTCAGGACTTATGGGTAATATACATTGTTGTTTTGTGTGTATGAGGAAGATTGGCCCTGAGCTAACATCTTTGCCAATCATCCTCTATTTCATATGTGGGATGCCACCACAGCATGGCTTTGATGAGTGGTGTGTAGGTCCATGCCAGGGATCTGAACCCACCAACCCCAGGGAACTGAAGGAGAGTGCACAAACTTAACCACTGCACCATGAGGCTGGCCCCTATAAGTTTTTTAAAGTTACCTGAAATTTGTTTCTGAGCATCTTCTCACAGTCATAATAAGAATGCCAAGGGTCAGTCTAGCCACAGCATAGTCTCTGTTCAGGGAAATGCCCTTGAAGGCTCACCACAAATAGTACAGACTTACTTGAGTGCCTCAGACATTCCCAATTAATAGTATCAGCATCAATATTCTGAAACTTAAATGGACAAATGTTAAATTCTACATAAGCAGCAAAAGAAGCAAAGGTAGTAATCAGGAAAGAAATAAATACAAGGAAATTATGTAAATGGCCTTAGTTAACAAGTATAGTTATTTTCCATATGAATAATATAATGTGATTATTGTTTCAGGAAAACTAGGGTAAAATTATGTAGCATGACATATGTCATTTGAGAAGAAATTATTTTCCCCATATAAGATACATAAATTTTCAATTATTTCTGATCCAAGTTTGGGGGAAAAAGAGAATATGTAAGAATGGACAAAAGAAAACCTGTCTAAATCAGACAGAGCAGAGGCTGTATAAATTGTGTTACTTAAGTTCTATGGAGAAGCTGAATTCAAAGAAACAAAAATCCCAGGAAATAAATAGAAAGGTACGTTCTACTTCCACAATCTGATCAAAGGATAGTAGTTTTGGGCTCTGAGTTTTTGGGCCCTGAAATCATGGGAACTCCTTCAGCCCCAAGACAATTTGCCCTTATATAACTGCCATCCCAACAATTCTCAGAGCCTTCATTAATTTTTTATCCCACAAATTGTAGATGAAGGCATTCAGTATGGGCGTAATAATAGTGTAAATCACTGAGGCTATTGCACTTGTGTGTGAGATTTCGGCAGCAGCAGAACTAAAGTATATTCCTAAGAATGTGCTGTAAAATAAGGAGACAACTGCCAGGTGAGACACACAGGTGGAAAATGCTTTTTCCTTCCCCTGAGCTGATAACATTCCATGTAAGGAGGAAACTATCTTAGAGTATGAGTAAAGGATACCTGTGAGGGTACCACCACTCAGCAGCCCTTGATCTGATTTTTGTTCCATATTTATTCCTATATATTTGATTACACTTGCTGTGATAAGGTCCAGTAGTGGGTGAGGCTGGACTTTCTCTCCCTTTTACTAGTGGCATCTTTTCTTTGTTATTCTTGGATATTTAGTTCTGATCTTCTTTTGGCAAACTTATGGTGCTCTGATCCTGGTTCTGGATCTTGTCCAACGTATGAGTGTCTCCCCACAATATACTCTATAAGACCCTACATGTGCCACAGCAATCCTACACACGCCCTTCCTTCATAGGATTTATCCCTGAGGACATTGTCATACATGTGATTATTTCATTCTACTCTGTTCTCTCTATTAAAATGTAAGATCAAAATGAGCAGGGACCTCATCTGCTTTATTCATTTTTATGGTTTCTTAAAGATGTACAATTATATATAAAAAAATTTTAGAAAAAAGAATTATAAAATAGAAACAATACTAACTAAAAAAATTAGGTTAATATAGTGGATTTCAGAAACTTTATTAGATGAAATTGAATTAAAAAATAACATGAACTTCTTAAAGAAAAGATATAAAATAACAGTAATTTCATCACATTAATACAAATCTCTAAATCTAAATGAAATGGCCAAATATGTGAAGAAAAAGAATGGAAAATAGAATTAAAAATAATGCATGAAGTAGTACCTAAAATTATAATTTCACCCTATGAAAATATAAATGGATCCAAACATGATTTTGGTGATCTTTAGTTGAATACGAAAGAATATGTTTTACAACACGGCAGAAGATGATCTCTATTTTTAAAAGTGAAAGATATCAGTAAGGAAAAAACAGACATGAAATAAGATGGCAATGCATATAAAAGGTGATTTATTACTACTAAGGATGCAGAAGAACTTCCTATGTTTAAAAAGCATTGAATGGGGGAACAAAATATGACCAAATGATAGATTTGACCCTTCAAAATTTATTAACCCTTACATAGCCTAACAATATATATTTATACATACATACATGAATTAAATAGCAAACAGAAAATTTGGTTTAAAAAAAGGGTTATTATTTGAAAGAATGCAATCAAAAACAAGAATTAAAACACTGTGAATCCAGTATACAAAGCAAAGAACTTGCAAAGGCAATTTGCAACAGAGAAAATAAACGGCTAATAAATTTAAAAATATATTCAGCCTCCAAGGTAATGAAATAATTTAAAAATAAAGCTCTTTAGCATATGCCTGTTTGTATATTAGATATAATTTTTTTGCAAATGAATAGCAAACGAGAGATTTATGTAAAATTCATATCTCAAGAGCTGCAGTTGCAAGATAATAGGTACCTCCATTGGTCTGAATCTTTCTAATGAATACACAACATGTTCAGTATACCCCATCTTAAAGAATAAAACTAAATGAGTAAAATGTCCTCACTTCACTGCAAACTTCTCCTCACCTGATGGTGTATTTTTCTCTTTTCTTCCTTCTCTTAACTGCAAAAGTCCTTGGAAATGTTCAAATTATATTGGCACCCATTCCTTCCTGAGTGTCATCCAGCTAGACTTTTATTATTGTCACTTAATGGTAAAAAACAACTCTTGTACTGCTGAATCCAACAGGCACTTTTCTTAATAGCATATGCAATAAATTGATTTTAAATTAATTATTCAATCAAGCAAATGAACGTGGAGAACTCTCAGCTCTGGGCTGAGCTGATTAGGCTTTCAGGTGACCTCAGGTGAATGGCAAACATCTGCACAGTCTATTGGGCCCTTGTGCTCACCTGGAGGGGAAGTCTGAGAGAAAGATCTCCATGTGGAAGTCCAAATTTCTCCCTGAATGGCTGATGAAGGACACTGAAGCTCTGCCTCCAGACAGGAAAACAGCAAGGAGAGAAGTATTAGTCCCTGAACCAGACTTAAGATTCCAAATGCAAAAACTATGTCCCCTCCTGCTCAAAGTTGAACATGCTCAAGGACTGCAACACTGGAGATATTTACTGTGCTGCATATTTGCTCTATCGTCTCTCTATTTCTGCTCATTAGACACACTTCCCATTGTTACTGCAACCACTGAGCACATCATTTCCCCAGAGGGACTTGTTTGAAGAGAAGGGAAATTCTTCCTGCTGATTCATTGTTCCCAAGGGAGCAGATTTGAAATGAAGTCTATCCAATTTTTATTATTCTTTCTCCAAGAACTATCCTGACTTCCAGAGGTCTAATGAAACTTTTCACATCCATGAGTTAATTTTCTCCAAATCTAAGATTGAGGAAACTGTCTTAACTAGGTCCCTTGGGTCTCAAATCATTGACCTGTGCTGGGAACACAACTCCTGATATCTCTTGAAATCTTTTATTCCTTCTTGAACAAGGGAAAGAGCTGTGTTCCAAAACCTGGGGAAAATAAACCTTGTCTTCATAATTATTTTGACAAATCTCTTAAGACTTATATGCTTTTAATGCAAGTTAAAGCTATCAGTTAGCCATTCATTTATAAAACATTTGGTAATTATGAGATATATTCAGATATTATAATTAACCATAAGCTGAGCTTTGAATCTTATATGAATTATGTCATTTGATTTTTTGTAACTGTCCATTCTATGAAGACTGTACATTTATGAGCTTCATTCTACATTTGCAGTAATATGACTCAGAACAGTTAAAGGATTGACCCAAAATTATGAAATAAGGGGTGTGCTTTCATTGCATTGCAACAAGGTATTTCTAGTTCTCATGCTCTAGGCCAGTGGTTCCGAGCCAGGGATGACTTTGCCTCCAGAGGACACTTATAAATATCTGGATGAATTTTTGATTATCCTAGTTTTGGAAATGCTACTGATGATTTGGCAGATCCAGTGTGACCCAGAGATTCTGTATTTGTAACTTGCTGCCATTGTTGATGTTGCCCATCTTGGTCTGTGTATCACTCTTTGATTATTAAGACTGTTGTCCAGTATTAGGTGTAGGTCCTTTGAGGCCTTCTCCAGGAATGTTCCCACTCACCTCAGGTCTGAACATAGGTGGTCAGATGTTGGAGTCACTAGTTCAGCTTCTGTATAGACAAGTTTGCAAGTATCTCTTGAGTATTTCCTTCATGACAAGAAATGAATCTAAGTCTTTGTTTTCTTTCTGTAAACTGGAGAAATTCCATCTAAGAATGTGGTCTGAGAAGTTAGTAATATTTTAAAGCTCATAGGAAATTACCTGGCACAGAGCAGATGCTCAAGCCATAGCAGGTATTGTGACTGTGTCCAAGTTACACATTTACTACACTCATTATGACCCCAGAAAATTCTCTTGGGACAGGAAGTGAGTCCAGTATTGTCCGGCCTCTGAGAGATAGAGTTGTGATCTTAAGGGAGATTTCCTTTTGGGGCCCCCTGCAGGGAACAGAGTGTCTGAGTGACCACCATTCTATGGTGTGCTGTACTCCTGAACATAACGTGTAAACCTCTCGTAATGGCTCCTAATGGCCATACTAAGAATTTTTAGACTCTTCAAATTGTTTACTGTGTTGCTATATTCCATTGTTAGGAATATCTGCAAAGCTAATGTTTTCTTTTTAAATCAAATTATTCAGTCAACTCTTCTTATCTTCCTTGTTGCCAGTCTATGGCATATAATTTATGAGTTCATTGTCAAAAGAAGTGTGAAATCCTTGTTTGTCTGTTTACCCCAGGTAGAATTTTTATTCTTCACAATTATTTTTTCATTACCCAATTCTTTTAGGTGAACTGCATATTTTCAATCATTGCTTTGAGACTTAAAAAAAAGTTCACCTTTATTGAGGTATAATTGACATACAACATTGTGTAATTTTAAGGTGTACAATATGACGATTTGACATATGTATATATTACAAAATTATTGCAATAAGGTTAGTTAACCAACACCCCATATAATCATTTTTGTTTGTAGTGAGAACATTTAAGATAAATTTCTTAGCAATTTCCAATTATATAATAGATTATTAACTATAGTCATCATGGTGTACAGTGGATCATCAGAACTTGTATATCTTATAACTAATGGTTTGTACCCTTTGATAAATATCTGAATAATTTTCCCCCACCTCAGCTCTGGGCAATCACCTATTTACGGTTTGTTTCTATGAGTTTGACTTTTTTATACAAATTGAAGAAGGATCACATAGTTTTGTCTTTCTCAGTCTGACTTATTACAGTTACTATAATGCCCCAAAAGCTCATCCATGTTGTTGCAAGTGTCAGGAATTCCTTCTTTTTTTTATCACAGAATAATATTCCATTGTACATACATACCCCATCTGCTTTATCCATTCATCCACCAACAGACACTTATATTGTTTCCATGTCTTGGCTATTGTAAATAACTCTGCAATGAAGTTGGGAGTGCCAATATCTCTTTGAGATAATGATTTAATTTCCCTTTGGTTATATAACCAGACATTTGATTGTTGCATCATATAGATGGATTTTTTTAATTTTTAAGGAGCCTTCATTACTGTTTCCCATCATGGCTCTACCCATTTACATTCCTGGCAACAGTAAAATGGTTCCCATTTCGCCACATACTCACCAATGATTGGTTGTTATCTATTACTTATTTGATAAAAATTGTTCTAACAGTCATGAGGTGATAGCTCTGTGGTTTTGATTTCGATTTCCCTGATGGTTAGACATGTTGAGTGTCTCTCTATGTACCTATTACTTATTTGTATGCCTTCTTTGAAAAAATGTCCATTCAGATCTTTTGTCTATTTTTAATCGGATTGTCTGTACTTTTGCTATTAAGTTGTATAAGTTCCTTCCCATACATGAACACAGGATGTCTTTGAATTTATTTGAGTCTTCTTCAGTATCTTTTATCAGTGTTTCATAGTTTTCAGTGTAAAAATTTTCACTTCCTTTGGTAAATTTATTCCTAAATTTTTTATACTTTTTTGGATATTAACCTCTTACCAGATATAAAATTTGCAAATATTTTGTCCCATTTCATAGGAAGGCTTTTGCTTTTGTTGATTGTTTCATTTGCTGTGCAGAAACTTTTTGTTTGATGTAACACCGCTTGTTATGTTTTTCATTTGTTTCTTATGCTTTTGGTATCATATCCACAAATCATTTCCAATACCAGTGTCAATGAGGTTTCTCCTCCACTTTTTAAGAAATTTTATGGTATGAGGTCTTACCTTTAAATCTTTAATGTATTTCAAAATAATTTTTGTGAGTGATTTAAGATAGTGGTACAGTTTTATTCTTTTTAATGTGGACATCCATTTTCCCAACGCTGTTCATTGATAAGACTATCCATTCCCCATTCCATGTTTTTGACACCCTTGTCAAAGATTTGTTGACAGTATGTACATGGATTGATTTCTGAACTCTTGATTCTGTTCCACTGGTCTATTTGTCAGTTGTAATGCTAGCACCATACAATTTGATAACTATAGCCTTGAAATATAGTTTGATATCTAGAACAAATATTCCTTCAGGTTTGTTTTTTCTCAAGGTTGCTTTGGGTATTAGGAGTGGTTTGTGGTTTCATACAAATTTTAAGATTGTCTTTTCTATTAGTGTTAAAAAATGCCAATGGAATTTTGATATGGATTGCCTTGACTCTGTAAATTGGATTGTGTAGTACAGACATTTTAACAATATCTATTCTTCCCATACATGAACACAGGATGTCTTTGAATTTATTTGAGTCTTCTTCAGTATCTTTTATCAGTGTTTCATAGTTTTCAGTGTAAAAATTTTCACTTCCTTTGGTAAATTTATTCCTAAATTTTTTATTCTTTTTGATGCTATTGTAAATGTGACCTCAATTTCTTTTTCAGAGAGCTTATTGTTAGCATATAGAAATTCAACCAATTTTTGTAGATTCATTTTATATCTTGTAACTTTACTGAGTTCATTTATTTGTCTTAAGTTTTTTGTTGAGTCTTTAGGGTTTCCTATACATAAGATCATGTCATCTACAAACAGAGACAATTTACTTTGCCCTTTCTGATTTGGATGCCTTTTATTTATTTTTATTTCCTAATTCGTTTGGCTAGGATTTCTATCAGTATGTTTAATAGAAGTGGCAAGGGTAGCACCCTTGTCTTGTTCTTAGTCTTAAAGAAAAAGTCTTCAGCTTTTTCTATTGAGTATGAAGTTAGCTGTGGCCCTGTCATATATAGCTTTATGGTGTTCAAGTGCATTCTTTCTATATCTAGTTTGAGAAGGTTTTTTCCCCAGTTTTATTAAGATATAATTGGCATACATGACTGTATGAGTTTCAGGTGTACATTATAAAGATTTGACTTACATATATTGAGAGATGATTACCATAATAGATTTAGTTAATGTGCATTCTTATACGGATACAATGAAAATAAAATATTTTTTCTTGTAATGATAACTCACAATTTACTCTCAACAAATTTCATATCTCATACAGCAGTTGTAACTATAGTCATCATGTGATCCTGAAATTATGTTAATTTTCTTCAAATACTTTCTCTGTATCTAATAAAATGATTGTATGATTTTTATTCTTCATTTGGTTAATATAGTATATCACATTAGTTGACTTACACATGTTGAAACAACCTTTCATCCAAGGGATATATTCCACTTGATCATGGTGTATGATCCTTTTACTATGCTGTTGAATTCAGTTTGCTAGTTTTAGGTTGAGAATTTTTGCATCTGTATCCATCAGTGATATTAGCCTATAATTTTACTTTCTTGTAGTGTCCTAATCTGGCTGTGATGTCAGGATAACTCTGGACTTGTAAAATGAGTTTGGAAGTGTTCCTTTCTTTTCAATTTTTCAAACAATTTTGAGAAGGATTGGTATTAATTATTCTTTAATTATATAGTCAGATTCACCAATGAAGCCATCTGATCCTGGACTTTTGCTTTTTGGGGGATTTTTGATTACTGATTCAAACTTAATCCTTCATATTGATCTGTTCAGATTTGATTTTGTATTTACTTTTATTTTGGCTTTTTTTATTCAATTCATTTAAACTAGAAAAATACCAAGCAATTTACCCATTTCTCACATCTCCAACCTCCCACTCCTGATAATCACCGATCTGATCTCTGTATCTATGACCTTATATCTATCTATCTATCATATATAGTATACACATCTAGTGTATATATCATATAGCATATATGGCATATAGTACATAGCATATACATATATTGTGTGTGTGTAGGTATAGATTCCACATATAAGAGAGATGATACAGTATTTGTCTTTCTCTGTCTGACTTATTTTACTTAGCATAATGCCCTCCAGGTCCATCAATGTGGTCACAAATGGCAAGATTTCACTCTTTTTTATAACTGAATAATATTCCATTGTATCTGAGTATACCACTTCTATTTCTTCATGATTCAGTCCTAGTAGTTGTTATGTTTCTAGAAATTCTTCTATTTTTTATAGGTTATCTAGTTTCTTAGCACATAATTGTTCATGATACTACCTTATCCTTTGTATTTCTGTGTTATCATTTGTGATGTGTAAACTTTCATTTCTGATTTTATTTTTGTGACCCCTTTCTCTTTTTTTCTTGGTAAGTCTAGCCAAAATTTTGCCAATTATTTTTATCTTAAAAAAAAGACACCTTGAGGTCGGCACCATGGTTGAGTGGTTAAGTTCATGTGTTCCACTTTGGTGGTCCTGGCTCTTGCTGGTTACAATCCTGGGCAAGGACATAGCACAGCTCATCAATCCATGCTGAGATGGCATACCACATAGCACAACTAGAAGGAGGTGTAACTAGAAAAAGATTGACAAGAGATGTTAGTGCAGGTGCCAATCTTTGGGGGAAGAAAAAGACACCTTGATGGCTTACCCCATGACCAAGTGGTTAAAGTTCCAGGTGCTCCACTTGGTAAGTCTGGATTTGTGGGTTCAGATGCTCTGCATGATCCTACTCCACTCATCAGCCATGTTGTTGAGTCATCCCACATACAAAATAGAGGAAGATTTGCATGGATGTCACCTCAGGGTTAATCTTGCTCCCGTGAGAAAAGAGGAGGATTGGCAACAGATGTTAGTTCATGGTGAATCTTCTTCACACACTTAAAAAATATTTCTTAGTTTTATCTCTTTTATTTTTTAGTCTCTGTTTTATTTATTTCTACTGGAATCTTTGTTATTTTCTTTATTCTACCAAGTTAAGATTAAGATTTTTTCTTTTACTCATTCTTTGAAAACCTGAAGGTAAGATTATTTGTTTCCTTTTAGTGAAGACATTAGTTGCTATAAATTTCTTCCTATTAACTATTTTGGCTGCATCCCATAAGTTTGGTATGTTGTGTTTCAAGACATGTTTTGATTTTCCTTTTGGTTACTTATTTGACGTATTTGTTGTTCAGGAGCATGTTCTTTAATCTCCACGTATTTTTGAATTTTCCTGTTGTCCTCCTCTTATTGATTTCTAGTTTCATACTATTGTCTGGGAAAAGATACTTCATGTGATTTAAAACTTCTTAAATTTTTAAGACTTGTTTTTTGTCCTAATGTACAATTTATCCTGGAGAATCTTCCACGTGTGCTTGAGAATAATGTGTATTCTGATGCCATTGGATAAAATGTTCTGTGTATGTTCTGTCCAAAGTGTACTTCCAGTCCAAATTTTTCTTATTGAATTTCCGTCCACATGATCTATCCATTGTTGAAAGTGGGGCATGGAACTCCACTGCTACTGCTGTATTTCTGTCTATTTCTCCCTTTGCATATTTTAATATTTGCTTTATATACTTAGATGTCCCAAATATATCATGTCATGCTTATATGTACTTAGAATTGTTTCCCCCTGATGAATTGACCAATGCATCATTCAGTAGTGACTCTCCTTGTATCTTGATTTGTTTTTTATTTAAGGTCTCTTACCTGATACAAATATAGCTACCCTTGTCATATGCATAGTGTTTCACTGTTTCTGAGTCCACAGTGTAAACATCTGTGTATTCTTTCTCAGCAGCATCTTCAGGAGTCTGTGATGGCTGCAAGGGCTTTTGAGGTCCTTAGCAGTGTCTCCAGTTTCAGAAGCCAGTGATTGGGACATATGGTGATAGTGTCCAGGGCTGGGGTTGTGCACATAGTCAGCTATGAGGAAAGCCTGCAGTGCATGCAGTTGCAGGGATTAGCAGCAGGTGCCCACATGGCAGTGAGGGCCAATGACCATGTTCAGGGACCAAGGCTGGCCTCAGGCATTGCAGCCATGCTAGATCCTAGGGTTGTTCGGTGTGATGAACAACTATGGGAGTGGGGAGAGGGGCTCACCTAGCTAGAGTCAGAAAGGTGAAAACCTACAGCATCCTCAACAGCAAAATCCACAAGATAGTCTACAGAAGCTGTGATGGCTGTTGATTTTCTCAGTGAGGAAAGCTGCTCGGTCCTCTGTGGATCAGCATACTGGGGTCTGTAAAGGAGTCTTCAGTTGTGAAATCTGTGAGGGGTCTGTGACATCCTTGAGGACTGTTGAGATCCTCCGTGGAGAAGGCTTCTTGGGTCTTTTGCAGAGCAGGCAACTGAGGACTTCAGTGGCTTATTCCTTGTGGCTGAGACTGATAGCTTCTTGCCTTTTTCTTTGTTCCTAGTCATCTTGATTGGATAAAGAAGATATGGTATGTATATACAATGGAATACTACTCAGCCATAAAAAGGATGAAATTCTCCCATTCAAAACAACATGGGTGGACCTTGAGGGTATTATGTTAAGTGAAATAAGCCAGATAGAGAAAGACAAACTCTGTATGACTCCACTCATAGGTGGAACTTAAACATGTAGACAAAGAGAACTGATTGGTGGTTACCAGGGGACAGGGTGTTTGGGGGTTGTGCGCAAATGGTTAAGTGGTGCACCTACAACACGACTAACAATAATGTAGAACTGAAATTTCACAAGGTTGTAAATTGTTGTAATCTTAATAAAAAGTAAATAAATAAGTAGAAGCTAAAAAAAATGGAGAAAATGAAGAGTGCATGTAGGTAAGGGGTAATAAAGATTACTATGAATTTTGCAATCTTTAATCAGATGCACAAATCCTAAGCACCATACAATATGTTAGAAAACTTTATGATTTTCCAAATCATAATTAATTATTTGAAGTATTATTAACAACTGTTATATAGTGTTATGATAATGATAATTATGTTATTATTATCTTAAACATTTCTGGGATCCAAATACTTTCCTTTAAATTAGCCCAAGAATAAATGGGGGTGCAGAGATTGTGGGAGGTCTCAAACATGTTTCAATCCAAATGCTGTCTTTAAGTAGCTGGGAAGGTAGAACAATAGGTAGAAGATGATGAACATAATCTTGCTCTGGTGCATTATCAGAGCAGTCGGAAGGAGAGACAGCTAATGGCACTTTTATTCTCCTAGAAGTTCACCAAGATAATCAATAATTTTCCTTTCATGAGTGCTGAAATTCATGTACAGTGATTGAAATAAGTCAATTCATTCTATCCTATGATTTTTATATTTTTTATTGACTTGACTGATTGTTTTACTAAATTAATACCATTTATTGTGTTTTGTTTTTGAATATTCTAGTCTCCATTCTTGGACTTTTTGAATAAGTGAAATGTGTTTACACTTTAAACAATCAAATATCTTCTTATGCAGTAAAAGAGTTGAATACTATCTGTTTCTACATCCAATAATATACCCAAGTATATTTTTACTTCAGTGATAGTTTTGGCATAAATGCTGACATGGTCGAAACATGAAAATAAGGCTATTATGAATCCGGAGTTATGACTTACAGATACTGAAATAAGTGGTAATGTAGAAGAAAACAGTCCATTCTTGGAATGATGAATTTATTCCAACTGCCAATCGTTAAGTACATAGGAGCCTCATGAAACACGAGCATAGTTGGTAAGTGAGCCCACAACCACCCAGGGAGCTCATTTTGATGTTATACTACTTTAAATTAAGAGTACACTATTGTCCTTCCACTCCCAATACACTTGTCAACACAGACACACCGTGTTTATTCAGACGCGAAAGGTCCATGCATTGTGTATGAGAATTGCATAGTGTTACCGAACCTGAAGTGAGTCTGCTCACCCGTTGCACAGCAAGCCAATCTCTGACACCGGGTGTGGTGGAAGAAAGTAGGAACTTTACTTTTGCACAGCGCTGAGCAAGGAGAGAGGGCAGCTAATGCTGAAATCCCAAACTCCCCAAAAAGCTAAAAGGAAGGGTTTTTATTTGGGGCTTTAGGTAGCAGAGGTGGAGCATATGGCCTTGCTGGTCAGAGCTTTCCCACCAGCTCCTATCTCTTTGTGAGGAGGAGATGGTCCAGGTGCTTGTCCTTGATGGTGTCTGTCTCCATGGAGGATAGTGGATTCTGGAGGCAGGAAGCCAGAGAGTAAGCAGGGAATGATTGTTTTAGTTTTAACCCCATATATGCTGGATTTAGTGTGGGGAAACTGATATCAGGGTCGATATCAGTAGGGTAAACCTAAAACTTGTTCTCAAAGTTTCTCTTTGATTTCACTGTTGCCAAATTCTCCTTATGTCCATGTGGGACCTCATTACTTTCCAAAATGCCTGGGAGAGTTGAGTTAGAAACCCTAGGGATGTTTTAACAAGCTTTTCTTTTTGGATCCAAACTACAGATACAAGTGCTTGTAATTGCCTCTATTTAATTATAACTTTTTATTGTTATATTGTAGACTAACAAGTCCCCTGGCATGTCCATGGAAGGAGTTTAACTGGCAGGGCTCCCAGCTCCTGGAAGTTGATTAGCAAAGGAAACAAACTGCTTTCAAGCCTTTTTTTTTCATGATATGCGAGAGACAATTTAAATCTTTACTCAGTCCCTGTGCTTTTAACCTGTCCTATTTTTAATAAATAGTCTCCCTGGGAGGCCAAGTGATGCTCAAGTTGGAGAAACCAAACCACCAACTGGAAACTCCCTGTGAACTGTTTCCATGAGAACAAAGCAATCACACTGTGAATTCCAATTATTGGTTAATTCTGATGCTTTGATTTTGTTCCCAAAGAGAAGTCTTGTTTTTCTTGTGGTTGTTCCATAAACCCCCTAACTCACCTTTCAAAAACAGACAGAATATATTATTGAGTCCTCCATCAATACACAAGACTCAGGAGAAAAGATACTAACATTTATCAGCGCAATCATCATTAGGAAATAAATTTTGATTTTATAATCTACTTGTACCCAACTCCTTTTCCATATTTTCTTCCTGTTGACTCCCTTTAAAAAAGACTGGTTACAGAACAGAGACTAAAATACTTAGATAACTGATTACTGGTCAGAACATACACAAAAGTGTGATTTAGCAGTCAGCCAATCAGTGCACCTGAGTTATCTATGTTACGTTGTAGCATTCACAACAGAGAGGGTTCCTTGAAGATATTGAAAGCTTCATCTAAGGTTTTCTTAGTTTCCACTATTTTTGTATAGCCAACATTTTCATTTTGTCTTTATGTTTGTTTTGACAGTTATATATAGCAATCTTATTTTTGAGATATATGTAATAGTGCATATAAAATATAGATAACATACACATATATACATACACACATATTACATGCAAATATATGTAATAACATAACTTTATATAAGGAGTGAAACTATTCAATGTTTGGCTAGCTTTAGTGCACGGTGTTACAATATTTTTAATTACAATTTGATACCTGACTTTTCCTCTTTAGATGCATATCAGCAAGTGCAGTTCTGAGATCTACCCTCCATAGCACATATCTTTTATTTGCTATTTCAAAAATGTAATACTGTCATCCCAAAAATATTACTTGCTTGTCTCCAGTTGATCTAATACATTCCATGAAATAGATCTTATATGAAATCTTACTTCATCAGAATGAAAAAAAAAAAAAAAACAGGCGCTGGCCCCGTGGCCTAATGGTTAAGTTCCTGAGCTCCACATCAGGAGGCCCAGCGTTTCCTTGCTTCGAATCCTGGGCACAGACATGGCACTACTTATGAAACCATGCTGAGGCAGCATCCCACATCCACAATTAGAAGGACCCACAACGAAGAATATAAAACTATGTACTGTGGGGGTTTGGGGAGAAAAAGGAAAAAATAAAATCTTTAAAAAAGAAAAAAAACAAAAAAAACACCCATATTTTAAAACAGCCATTATAAAGAGGGTTACAGAGACCAAATGGGTCTTTCCTGCTTCACAACATTTGAAATTATTCAGGATAAAGTATACAGGAATATGTTTCATCAACTTTAAAAGATAATTTTACTATTTTTATCCTCAAAATGAGTTTATTTTGGAATAGCCAAAAGTATTCCAATTTGAGATGTGCATGCTATAGAGAACCACAGGCAAATCCAGACAAGAGAGGAGAGGGGCTTGCTTTTATAATTAAAGAGGAGAGTAGGGATGCTCTGTTATAAACAAAGTTCATTAGGAGAAAGTAGGAATTCAGGGTGACAATAGCTTCTCAGTGGCTGAGCTGTGGCATTTCTTATTGCTTGGGCTATTGCCAGGTAGACAGAGAAATCTTCTTTCAGTAGTGAAGTAGTTGTACTTTCCGTCAGAGATTCAAGCTTATGTCTTCTTTGGAGTAATTGATGGCATATGACAACGTGTGAGAGCTCCCCCTACAGGTCTCCCTGACTCCAATTTGGTGATGATCAACAGGAGAACACCATGACTCAGCTGTTTAATCAGACAAGCTGAGTAGACAACTGTCAGAGTCTGCTATTTTCTTTCTCACTTCTTTAACGTTAAGCTCATAGATGACTCTCTCTCTTAAGCTCTCTTCCTTGTCAAAGAAAACCATATGGAAGTCAAATCAGCAATGTAAGTTCTTTTATTTATAAAGAATAAACAAAATAACTGTCAAGATGTGTTCCTTTTCATTGAAGTTAGGTAGCAATAAGCATGATTTGGCATAGTGAGACCATCATTTGAAACCTTCAAATTTATTTTCATTCAGACTTTTTATTTTAAGTTGAAAATTTTAAAAGGAAGCCAATTCTGAATTCCTTCCTCTCAGAAAGTGTTCCACCATGGCTTCTACAATTTTATTGCTCATTGTAGCACTGGATTTTTCATTTTGTTTTATATATATAAATATATATAAAATATATATATTGTTTTATATATATATAGTACGTCATTATATTTAGACTATCTTGCACGATTCTCTAGAGAACCCATTACACTGACACATATACCTCATGCAGAATAGAAGAGACTTGGCTCAGTGTTTAGCTAGTTGCCTAGAATGTTTATGCTCCCTATAGGAGACTACAAGCTGTGTAAAGTTGAAATCATACCTTAATATTTCTTTCACTGTACACTATACTCCTCAGCAGTGCAAAACTCCATCTTAAATTATGAGCTTCTTGATTATTTTAAGTTTAAGAGTGAGAGACCAGGAGTGCTTTGAGTATTTGTTGCCGTTTTTTCGTTATGTGAATGTGGGATGGGCAGAATTAGGATATATAATGGATTTTCCCTTCATTGTATCTAGTACTTGTCATAGTGTATAGGTAATATTCCATACCGATCTGGCTAGTTCACTTAGAACACTGTGATCATGAGGCAGACAGTCTGAGTTTGGGCTTCATATAATTTATTTCAGATTTCATTGAAGAAAAATCCTGTTCTAATGAATGCAATTGTAGGGCAATTTTTTTGTTGTCTATAATATTTTCAGCTATGAGTAACAAAGAATACTACTTCAGTCCTTTTAAACCAGTGAGAATATTTATGCTGCATGCAATGGAAGTCTGGTGTTAGACAGTCAATAATGTCTATGACTGCTCAATTATACCAGCAAAGAACTAGGCTCCTTTCATTTTATTGTTCTGCCACTCAACTGTGTCTTCTCTAGGGTTATGAATGGCTTCTGTATTACCAGGCATCTCACTCAGGACCCAAGCAGAATGAATGCTAAAGATGGATATGTTAAAGAGCAAATGTCTTCATCTATTAATTTTTAAACTTTTTTCTGATTTATTGAGGTATAATTGACAAGGAAAATAGTAAGATTGTAAAGTGTGTTTCATGATTATATTTTAAATTAAGAATCACTCATCCATAATCATGTATTTACATCATATTGGCCACGGCTGTACCACTGCACCACCTCAAGCTGTAAGCACTGATTGGAAGAGTGGATATAGAAGCTGGGCAATTGACATTTCTGAACAATTTTGGAATTAACATACATAGGAAAGGGAAGAAGTGTTCATATTATGCCAGTTAATATACTATCTCTCAACAAACATATCATAAGTACAGATTTGGAATCACAAACATAATAGTGGAATAAAATTGGATTGAAAAAGAGAGAATGCCATAACTGAGACTACCATGTGATATGTAAATGTTGAATAATCCCTGCACCCCTGAAATAAATGCCACTTGATCATGCTGTATGATCATTGTAAAGTATTGTATTTTATTTGCTAATGTTTTTTAGGATATATGAATCTATATTCATCAGTGATACTGGCCTTTAATTTTCCTTTTTGTGTTGTCCTTATCTGGTTTTGGTATCAGGGTAATGTTTGCCTTGTAGAGTGAGTTAGGAAGCATTCCATCTTCTTCAATAATTCAAAATTGTTTGAAAGGAAAGGTATTATATATTCTTTGAATGTTTGCTAGAATTCACTAAAGAATCCATCTGGCCCTGGACTTTAGTTTATTGGAAGGTTTTGATTACTGTTTCAGTGACTTTACTTGTGATTAGTCTATTCAGAGCCTCCATTTTTTCTTGATTCACTTTTGGGAGGTTATATGAGTCTAAGAATTTGTCCATTTCTTCTAGGTTATCCGATTTATTGTCATATATCTTCTTGTAGTATTCTGCTGTACTCCTTTGTATTTCAGTGGTATTCACTATAATTTCCCTTCTTTGATTTATAATTTTATTTGTTTGATCCTTCACTCTCTTTTTTTAGGGAGTCTGGCTAAGGGTTTGTCAATTTTTATTATCTACTCAAAGAACCAGCTCTTAGTTACATTAATCCATTTTATTATTGTTTTAGTCTCTATTTGATTTATTTTGGGTCTTATTTTTATTATCTCCCTCTTTCCACTGACTTTGGGATTTGTTCTTCTTATTCTAGTACTTTTATGTGTAGTTTAAGATTATTTCTTTGATATTTTTCTTGTTTGTTCAGGGAGGCCATTATTGCTATAAGTTTACCTCTCAGTACCAATTTTGCTGCAAATCATAAGCGTTAGTATGTTGTGTTTTCAATTTCTTTTGTCTCTAGGTACTTTTTTATTTCTCCTTTGACTTCTATCTTCTCTTTCTCTCTCTTTTTTTTTTTTGGCCGATGAAAATTAGCCCAGAGCTAACATCTGTGCCAATCCTCCTCCACTTTATATGTGGGTCACCACCACAGCATGGCTGATGAGTGGTGTAGGTCTGTACCTTGGATCTGAAACCATAAATCCAAGGCACCAAAATAAAGCATGTCAAGATTAGCCACTGCATCATGGGGCCAGCCTCTCTCATTTGATTGCTTCATTGATCCAATGATTGATCATTAGCATATTGTTTAGTCTTCACATGTTTATGACTTTCTTAGCTTTTTTCTTATATTTGATTTCTAGTTTCATAGCATCGTGGTCATAAAAGATACTTGATCTTATTTCAATCTTCTTAATTTTGTTGAGGCTTGCCTTGTTTCCCAACATATGGTCCATCTTTTGAGAGGTTTCATGAGCACTTGAGAAGAATGTATTCTGCTCTTTGGGGATGAAATGTTCTATATATATGTATTAAGTCCACCTGGCCCAGTGTTTCATTTAAGGCCACTGTTTCCTTGTTGACTTTCTGTCTGGATTATACACCCATTGATGTAAGTTGGGTGTTGAGGTCCCCTACTATTGTTTTTCTGTTAATTTCTTCCTTTAGGCCTGCTAATAGTTGCCTTATATACTTTGGTGCTCCTATGTTATGTGTATATACATATTAATTAGTGCTATGTCTTCTTGGTGGCATGTCCCTTTTATCAGTATATAATGCCCTTGACATATCACATTAACAAAATGAGGAATAAAAATCACATGATCATCTCAATAGATGCAGAGAAAGCATTTGACAAGATATAACACAAATTTATGATAAATACTCTCTATAGAATGCATATAGAGGGAAAGTTCCTCAAGATAATAAAGGCCACATTGGACAAACCCACAGCCAACATCATACTTAATGGTGAAAAACAGAATGCCATGCCTCTAAGAACAGGGAGAAGACAAGGCTCTCACTGCTCTTATTCAATACAGTACTAGAAGATTTAGTTAGAGCAATTAGATAAGAAGAAGAAATAAAAAAAGGCCCCAAATTGGAGAAGAAGAATTAAAACTCTCACTGTGGATGACATGATTCTACATATATAAAGCCCTAAAGAATCCACCAGAAAACATTTAGAAACAGTCAACAACTACAGCAAAGTTTCAGGGTATAAAATCAACATAAAAAATCACTTGCATTTCTAATCACTAATAATGAACTAGCAGGAAGATAACTTAAAATTAAAATAACATTTACAATCCAATAAAATGAATAAGACACCTAGGAATAAATTTAAGCAAGGAGGTGAAAGACTTATACACTGAAAACTATAAGATAGTATTGAAAAAAATTGAAGAAGACATAATGAAATAGAAAGATATTCCATGTTACTGGATTGAAAGAATAAACATAGTTAAAATGTCCATATTACCTAAATCAGACTACAGGTTCAATACAATCTCAGTCATAATCCCAGTGACATTCTTCATGGAAATAGAACAAACAATCCTGAAATTGATAATGAGCAACAAAGACCCTGAATAACCAATGCAATCCTGAGGAAGAAGGTTGAGGTATCACAATTGCTGACTTCAAAATATAGTACAAAGCTATAATCCAAACAGCATGTTACTGGCACAGAAATGGACACAAATCAATGGAAGAGAATTGAAAGCCAAGAAATAAAACCATACATCTATGGACAGGTAATCTTTGACAGTGAAGACAAGAACATACAATGGAAAAAGGAAAGCCTCTTGAATAAATTTTGTTCTGGAAACTGGCACCCACATGCAAAAGAATGAACACAGACCATTATCTTTCATGATACAGAAAAATTAACTCAAAATGGATTAAAGACTTAAATGTAAGATATGAAATCTTAAAACTCCTAGAAGAAAATATAGGAGAAATATTTTCAAGTCATGTATCTGATATGGAGTTAATATGCAAAATATATAATATACACGCAACACTCCATCCAAAAACAGTAGAATATACATTCATCTCAAGTGCACATGGAGCATCCACAAAGATAGACCATATGTTGGGAAACAAAAGAAGCTTCAATAAATTTAAGAAGATTGAAATCATATCAAGCATATTTTCTGACCAACAGTGTTATGAAAGTAGAAATTAGCTGCGAGAAAAACACTGGAAAAGCAACAAATATGTGGATACTAAACAATATGCTACAGAAAAACCATTGGATCAATAAAGAAATGAAAGGAGAAATAAAAAAATAACTGGAGACAAATGAAAATGAAAATACATGTTGTACCCTATCAACTGTTATGGGATACAGTAAAAGTGGTTCTAAGAGGGAAACTTATTGCAATACAGGCCCACCTCAAAAAACAAGAAAAATTTCAAAGAAGTAATCTTAAACTACACCTAACAGAAGTAGCAAAAAAGCAACAAAAAAGCCAAGGTCAGCAGAAGAAGGGAAATAATAAAAATTAGAGAATAAATAAAGTAGAGAGTAGAAAAACAGCAGGAAGCATCAATGATACTAAGTGCTTGTTCTTTGAGAAGATAAATAAAATTGAAAAACCTTTGGCCAGACTCACTAAGAAAAAAAAGAGAGAGAAACCTCAAGTAAATAAAATTTGAAATGAAAGAGGAGAAATTGCAATGGATACTGCAGAAATGCAAGGGATTATAAGAGAATACTCAGAAAACTATATTCCCGCATATTGGGTAATCCAAAAGAAATGGATAAATTCTTAGACTCATGCAACCTCTCAAAACTGAATCAAGAAGAATTAGATAATCTGAATAGACTGAACACAAAAAAAGAGATATAAACAGTAATCAAAAACCTCCCAAAAAATGAAAGTCCAAGACCAGATGCCTTCTCTAGAGAATTCTATCAAAGATTCAACTATTTAACATCCATTCTTCTCAAACTGTTCCAAAAAATTAAAGAAGACAGAATACTTCTTAAATCATTCTATGAAGCCAACATTACCTTGATAACAACACCAGACAAGGGTATGACAAAGAAGGAAAATTACAAGCCAATATCACTGATGACCGTAGATGGAAAAATCCTCAACAAAATATTTGCAAACCAAATGCAGTAATACATTAAAAGGATCATGCACCATGATCAAGTGGGATTTAAACCAGGGACACAAGGATATTTCAACGTCTGCAAATCATCCAGGCAGAAAATCAACAAGGAAATGTGGGATTTGACCCATACTTTAGACCAATTTGACCAGAGAAATATACATAGAACATTTCTTCCAACAACCACAGAATACACATTCATCTCAAGTACGCATGGGGCAATCTATAGGATATATCATGACATATCAGGCCAAACAACTATGAGCATATTTAAGAACATTGAAATCATAGCAAATATTTTATATGAGTAAAATAATATGAAACTAGAAGTTAATAACAAGGGGAAAGCTGAAAAATTTGCATATATGTGGACTCTAAACAACACATTCTTGAGCAAACCATAGCTCAAAGAATTCAAAATCGAAAATGGAAAAATATCTCGAGACAAATGTAAATGGAAACTCAAGATACCAAAACCTATTGGATAATGCCAAAGCAGTTTGAAAAGGAAAGTTTAGAGTGATACGCATATAGTAAGAAAAAATCTCAAACAAATAATCCAACTTTACATGTGAAGCAACCAGGAAAACAGCAAACTAAGGTTAAAGTTAGCAGAAAAAAGAAAATAACAAAGATAAAACTGAAATAAATGAAATAGAGAATAGACAAGTCAATAAAACTAGGAGCTCTTTTTTAAAAGAGATAAACAAAATTGAAAAACTTTTAGCTACATTAAGTGATTAAAAAAGAGAGATGATGGGGCCAGGTTCCGCTTCCATGGCCCATGGTTAACCGGTTTGGATCCCAGGTGCGGACATGGCACTGCTTGACAAGCCATGCTGTGGTAGGCATCCCACATATAAAGTAGAGGAAGATGGGCATGGACGTTAGGTCAGGGCCAATCTTCCACAAAAAATAAAAAAAGAGAGAGAGTGAAGGTGCGGATAAAGAAAATCAGAAATGAAATAGATACTAAAATTGATACACAGAAATACAAAAGATCATGAGACTATTATGAAAAACTATATGCCAACAAATGCAATGAGCTAGAAAAAGTGGATAACTTTTTAGAAACATACAACTTAACAAGACCAAATTGTGAAGAAATACAAATATAGGGGAAAAAAACAATAATGAGTGAGGAGATAAAAATCTTTCAATAAAGAGCATCTCAGAACTAGATGGTTTACCTGGTGAATTCTACCAGACATTTAAAGAAGAATTAACACCAATCCTTCAGAAACTCTTCCAAAAAATTGAACAGAAAGGAACACTACCAAGCTCATCTTATTATTCCACCATTACTCTGATACCAAAGACAGAAAAGAACATTACAAGAAAAGAAAAATATAGGCCAATATCATTGAGAATATACACACAACTTCTCAACAAAATACTAGCAAACATAATTCAACAGCAAGATAAAAGGATCATTTACCATGATCAAGTGATATTTATCTCTGGGGAGCAAGGATGGCTCAATATGCTCAAATTGAAACATTTTCTATACCACACGAATTGAACAAAGGATAAAAATCATGATCACCTCAATATATGCAGCAAAATCATTTGAAAAAGTACAACCTCCTTTAATGGTAAAGGCTCTGAACAAATTTGATATAAAAGAAAATACTTCAACATAATAAGGGCAATATATGACTAATCTAGAACTAAAATCATACTCGATAGTGAAATATTGAATTTTTTTCCTGCAGGATCAGGAGCAAGACAAAGAAGCCCACTCTCACCACTGTTATTCAACATAGTACTAGAAGCCCTACCTAGAGCAATCACGCACGATAAAGAAATAAGGGGATCCAGACTGGAAAGAAATAAGTAACATATTGTTATTTGAAGATGATATGATCTTACAAAAAACTTTAAAGATTCAACTAAAAAATTTTTGAAGCTACCTAACAAATTCAGTAAAATTTCAGCATATAAAATTAACATACAAAAATTATGTGCATTTCTATACACTACAATGAAATATCTGAAAAAGAAGTACAGAAAACAATCCTCTTCACAATAATAACAAAAACAATAAAATTCTTGGAAATAAATTTAATGGAGGAGGTGAAAGATCAGAACACTGTCTAGTACAGGATTTTGATGAAAGAAATTTAAAAAGATACAAACATTTGGAGACATATGCCATGTTCACAGATTGAAAGTTAAAATATTGTTAAAATGTCCATACTACCAAAGCCATCTATAGAGTCAATGCAATTCCTGTCAAAATTCCAATATGACATTTTGACAGAATTATAAAAAGCAACCTTATAATTTGTATCTAGCCACAAAAGATCCTAAATAGTGAAAACAGTCTTGAGAAGGAAGAAAACAGGAAGGGTCACCACTTCCTGATTTCAAGCTATACTGTAAAGATATTGTAAACAAAATAGTATATTACTCATAAAAATGCATACACATATCAGTGGAACATACTAGAGAACTTAGGGGAAAAAACACGTGCATATGGTTAACTAATATTTGACAAGGGAGCCACCAATACTTGACAGGAAAAGGGTGGTCTTTTCAACAAATAGTATTGTGAAAATTGGACAACCACACACAGAAAAATGAAATTGAATCCTTATCTTACACAAATGAATTTACAAACATTTGAAACTACTTACAAAAATGAACTCACAGTGGATTAGACTTAAATAGAATACTTGAAATCATAAAACTTCAGGTAGAAAACAGGGAAAAGCTCCTTGACCTTGGTTTGGGCAACGATTGTGCCAGAAGCACAAGAAACAAAGGAAAAAATAAATAAGTGGGACCACATCAAACTCAAAAGCATTTTCATAATAAAATGAAACATAAAAAAATAAAAGACAGCCTATGAAATGGGAGAAAATACTTTCAAGTCGTGTATCTGATATGGAGTTAATATCCAAAATACATAAAGAACTCATACAACTCCATAATGGAAAATAATATTTCAATTAAAATATGAGTAGTGGAACTGAATAGACATTTTTCAAAAAAAGATACACAAATGCTAATAGGTAAGTGAGAAGATACTCAATATCACTAATCATTAGGGAAAGCAAATCAAAACCGCAGTGACATATCACCTCACAACTGTTAGAATGGCTATCATTGAAAAGACAAGACGTATCAAGTACAGGTAGGATGTTGAGAAAAGGGAATTCCTATGCTTTGTTGGTGGGAATATAAAATGATACAGCCACTTGAGAAAAAGTGCAAACACTACTTCAAAAATTAAAAACAGAGCTATCATATAATCTAACAATCCCACTTTTGGATATCTGTCGAAAGGGAATGAAAACAAGAGTGCTAAGAGATATCTGCACTCTCATATTTATTGCAGTATTATTCACAATATGCAAGATATAGAAACAACTTATGTGTCCATCAATGGATGAATGGATAAAGAAGATGTGGTATATGTATATATGTATATAATATGTATATAAATAATATAAATATACATATATATTTATATAGAGAATGGAATATTATTCAACCAAGAGAAAGAAGGGAATCTTGCCGTTTGTGACAAAAAGGAGGGAGTTTGAAGGCATTATGGCTAAGTGAAATAAGGCAAACAGAGAAAGACGAATTTTGCATGCTACTATTTATGTGTGAAATCTAAAAAAGCCAAACATAAATAGAGAGTAGAGAATGGGGCTGGGGGCAATAGGGAGATACTGGTCAAAAGGTACAACCTTCCAGTTAGACAATGAATACATTCTGAGGATCTAATGCACAGAATTGTGAGTATAGGTGACAGTACTATATTATATATTTGAAAATTGCTGAGAGTAAATGTTAAATGTTCTCAACACAAATAAAATGTAATTGTATGATGTATTGGAGGTGTTAGCTAACTGTACAGTTGTAATCATATTGCAATATATAAGTTTCTCAAATCAACATGCCTTACACCTTAAACCTACAGAGCATGTCAATCTCAATAACCCTGAGGAAAAGAAAACAAAAAACCAAGAACAGTGTAGTTTAAATTGGGCTACACTGTGCTAGAAATGTAAGCAAATCTTCAAGAAAATGCATTTTATAGTAATATATTAAGTGCTCATTTAGCAACATACCTTTATATTTTTTTCAAAAATTCTAATACAGTGCATTTATATCATCAGCAGCTACTATGGTCAAGCATTATGCCATGTATTGAGTTTACACTGGTGAACTTCATAGATGTTTATCTCCAAAGAACTGAATGAAATTTAGAGATCTCCATGATGCAATACACATACAGTGCTTAGAAATTTGCCCAGCACACTGAAGTCACTATGAATATTTGATAGTAGTATTGCTTTTTCTTATAGTGAACATTCACTTCTACAATATTGTTAATATCTGATTGGCACATACTACTCTCCAAGACCCCCAAGTGTTCTAACGGAGTCATGGGTGCTATCTCCACTAGTAAATTTTATTTTATGAATAAATATATTTATTAGTAAATAAAAAAGAGTTTGCATTATATCATATTCTCCTCACATTTTCCCATAAAATTCTATAGTAATGTAGTGTATTTTATTCTTGAAAATTTGTATTCAATACTCTATCATAGTTACCTACAACAAAATGTATATATGAATTGATTTTTAAATTAAAAGTTTCCCTTAACAATAACTGATAAAAATTTCTGCATTGAGTTACCATTGAAATTATTAGTAAGGTATTGATCACTAAAATAAAATTATTCTCATAAAATGCACATAAAACTTACCATTAATGACACTTAGTAATTTCACAATGCTGTACAAATATTAGCACCATTTAGTTCCCGAGTATTTTGTTAATTCCAACATGAAACTCTGTAGCCATTAAGAAATCAGTCCTCACTTTCTCTCCCATCCATCTCCTAGCAACCATTAATCTGCTTTCTGTCTGTATGGCTTTGCCTAGTTTGTATATTTATATAAATGGAATCATGGGGCATTTTGTCTGGCTTCTTTTACTCAGCTTCATGTTTTCAAGGTTCACTCATGTTGTAGCACATCTAGCTACTTTATTCATTTTTATGACTGAATAATATTTCATTTTATGGTGACACCACATTCAGTTTACCCATTTATCTATTGATGGGCAATTTTGTTGTTTCTATCTTTTGGCTATTGTGAAGAGTGCTGCTAGGAATATTCATGTAAAATACTTGGTTTGAAACCTGTTTTGTATATTTAGGGTGTATACCCTACAGTAAAACTGCTGGGTCGTATTATAGTTATGGTTCTTTAATTTAGGCACTGCCAAACGGTTTTCCACAGGAGCTGCCCCATTTTACATTCCCACCAGCAATATACAAGGCTTCTCATTTCTCTACATCTTTGCCAGCACTTATTTTCTTTTTTAAATGATTCTAGTCATTATCATGGGTATGAAAAGGTATCAATGCATTTCTACTGAGACTAATGAGGCTGAAAATGTTTTCATGTGGCTGTTGCACATTTTATCTCTTCTTTGTAGAAACGTACCTTTAAGTTTTTGCCTAGTTTTAAGTTAGATTCTTTACCTTTTTGTTGTTGAGTTGTAAGAGATCTTTATATGCATTCTGGGTATTAAACCTTTATCAGAAATATTTCTCCCATTGTGTAGGTGATCTTTTTGCTTTCTTGTCGTGTCCTTTGATGCACGAAACACTTTATTTTTGATAAAGTACAAAAAAATGATGGGCAATATTGTCTTGTTCCTGATCCTAGAAGGATAGCTGTAAGTTGTTCACCACTGAGTATGATGTTAGCTGGGGGATTATTATATATGGTCTTTATTATTTTGAGATACTTTCCTTCCATAAATATTTTATTCAGAGTTTTTATTATAAAAGTTTGCTAAAAGTTGTTGAATGCCTTCTCTGTATTTATCCAGATGATCATGCTATTTTTATTCTTCATTTCGTTAATGTGGTGTATCACATTGATTGATTTGAGGATGCTGAACCATCCTTGCATCCCTGGAATAAATCCCACTTGATCATGTCTTATGATTATTTTAATGTATTGTTGTATTTAATTTTCTAATATTTTGTTGAGGATTTTTGTATCTATGTTCATCATGATATTGTTCTGTAATTTTTCTTTTTCTCTGTTATCTTTGTCTTGTTTTGGTATCAGAGAAATATTGCCCTTGTAGAATGAGTTAGGAAGCTTCCCTTCCTCTTCAATTTTTTGGAACAGTTTGAGAAGGATAGATATTAGATGTTATGTCTTCTTTAAATGTTTGGTAGAATTCAAAAGGAAGACATCTAGTTCTGGATGTTTGTTTTTGGGAGTTTTTTGATTACGGTTGATGTCTTTACCAGCAATTGGTTTATTCAGATCCTCTATTTATTTTTATTCAGTTTTGACGGGTTCTAAGAACTTATCCATTTCTTCTATATTACCCAATTTTTTGGCATATAGCTTTCCATTGTATTCTCTGATAATTCCTTGAATTTAAATGATATCTATTGTAATTTCCCCTCTTTCTTATTTTATTTGATGACCATTTTCTAGTCAATTTTGTATATTGTTTCAAAGAAACAACTCAACTTCATTGATCTTCTATACTCTCTTTTTAGTCTCTATTTCATTTATTTATACTGAGCTACTTATTTTTTCTTCCTTCTATTGATTTTGGACTTCATTTATTCTTGTTTTTCTGGTTCATTTTGGTATATTATTAGATTGTTTATTTGACATTTTTCTTGATTTTTGAGATAGGCACTGTTGCTATAAACTTCCCTCTTAGTACTTTATTTGCTGTATCTCATAGATTTTGGCACATTGCATTTTTATTTGTCTCAAGATATTTTATGATATCTTCATTAATTTCTTTGTTACCCAATAATTGCTCAGTAGCATTTTCTTCAACCCCTGCATATTTGTGACTTTTCCAGTTTTTGCCTTGTAGTTTATTTCTAGTTTCATACCATTATGGTCAAAAAAATACTGGATAGTATTTCAATCTTAAATTTGTTGAGACTTGTTTTGTGGTGTAATATGTGATCTACCTTAGAGAAAGTCTCATGAATATTTGAAGAGAATGTATGTTTTACAATTTGGGGATGAAACATTCTGTGAAATTGTTCCTTTCATTTCCATTTGCTTGGAGTGTCTTTTTCCATGCCTTCACTTGTGTTTGTGAGTGTCTTTAGGTTGGAAGTGTGTCTCTCGCATGCAGCATATATATGGGTCTTGCTTTTTTAACCATTCATTCTCCTTATGTCTTTTGATTGGAGCATTTGTCCATTAACATTAAAAATAGCAATTGATAAATATGTACTTATTGTTTTGTTACTTTTTTCTGGATGTTTTGTAATTCCTCTCTCTTCCTTTCCTCTTCTCTTGTTCTTTTTACTTGTGATTTGATGACATTCACTAGTATTATCTTTGGATTCCTCTTTCTTGGAGCGTATTTACTATAGGCATTTGGTTTGTGGTTACCATGAAGTTTATATATATATATATATAATGACCTATGTAAATAGCAATCTATATTACATTGATGACCTCTTAGGTTCGACCTCTTACTAAAAGCCCTACACTTTACTCAATTTCATGTTTTATGTTTTGACATCATATTTTACCTTTTTTTTATTTTTGTGAATGCCTTAACCTCTTCTATATCACAGTTATAGATGTTTTTAGTGCCTGTAACTTTTGACCCTCATATTAGTTTTATAAGTTATTGATTCATTGCCTTTAATGTTGATTTGCCTTTACCAGAGATATTTTTTCTTTTATAATTTTCTTAGTTCTATTTGTGGCTTTTTCTGTTCCACTTAAATAAGTCCCTTTAACATTTCTTTTAAGGCCAATTTATTTGTGATAAATTCCTTTAGTTTTGGCTTGTCTTTTCTTTTTCTTTTTTTTGACGAAGACTAGCCCTGAGCTAACATCTGCCAATCCTCCTCTTTCTGCTGAGGAAGACTGACCCTCAGCTAACAACTACGCCCATCTTACTCTATTTTATATGTGGGATACCTACCACAGCATGGCTTGCCATGCAGTGCCCTGTCCACGTCCAGGATTTGAACTGGCGAACCCTGGGCTGCCAAAGGGCAACGTGCACAATCAACCACTGTGCCACGGGGTTGGCCCCAAGTTTTTGCTTGTATTGAAAACTGTTTATCTCTCCTTCCATTCTGCATGATAACTTTGCTTGGTAGAGTATTCTTGGTTCTAGGGTTTTTTTCCATTCGGTAATTTGAATATATTATTTCATTCCCTTCTATCCTACAAGATTTCATCAAAATGTCAGTTGATAGCCTTAAGAGGTTTTCTTGGTATGTAATATTGCTTTTGTCTTGCAGATTTTAGGATTATCTCATTACCTTTCAATATTGACGTTTTATTTATAATGTGTAGGGTTGGATCTCTTTGAGTTCATCTTGTTTGGTGCTCTCTGTGCTTTCTGTACCTGGATGTCTGTTTTCTTCCCCATGTTAGGGATGTTTTCAGCTATTGTTTCTCTGCCCCTTTGAGTCTCTTCTTTTTCTGAGATTAACCATAAAGTGGTTGGATGTTAGTACACTTGATGTTGTCCCAGAATTCCCTTAGGCTGTCCTAATTCTTTTAAATTACTTCTCTGTTCAGCTTGAGTGATGTTGTCTACTCTGTCATCCAGATTGCTAACCTGTTCTTCTGTGTCATCTACTCAGCTGTTGATTCCCTCCAGTGAATTTTTCATTTACTTTATTGTACTCTTTAATTCTGATTGGTTCTTTTTAATATTTTGTAATTCTTTGCTGATATTCTCATTTTGTTCAACTATTCTTCTCTCAAGATCAGATAGCACCCATATGACCATTAGCTTGTACTCTTTATCAGATAAATAGTTTTTCTGTTTTGTTTAGTTCTTTTTCTGTGGATTTGTCCTATTTTATTTGGAACATATTCCTTTGTCTCCTCATTTTGCCTACTTCTCTATGTTGCTTATATGTATTAGGTACATGAGCTACATCTCCTGGTGTTAAAAATATGGTGTTATATAAGAATGCTTTTTGAAGGGACCTATCAGCATGATCCTTCTCACCACCCATTCCAAATCCTTCAAGGGTCTCCTTTGTGTGGGCTGCATGTGCCCTTCTGCTGTGGCAGGGTTGGTATTGCTGTAGGCATGCAAGCAAACTGGGCTGGGCCCTGGGCTGGCAAATTGTGAGGTGAGGCCACATGCAGCTGCTACAGCCATGTATAGGGTGGGGCAAGCCCCTGATATGGCTGGATGTGAAGCCTAGTGGTGCATGACTACTGCATTTTTTAGTGATTCAGGGTCCCAGTGTATCTGATTGCTAAGTCCACATGCGCACAACTGCTGCAGGCCCCTGCTGTAGCTGAACGCATGGCCCTGAGTTGCTCAGCTGCCTTGACTGCATTGGTAGGTGAGACAGGCTTCTGATGAGCTTAGCAGCATGCTACATGGATGTTGCCATCTTGCTTTTGGGTGAAGCAGTCCACTAGTGTAAACTACCTACACTGCCCTGCAGTGCACAGCAACATCGGGTGTGCTGATTGGCAAGGCAGGCCCCAGGCATGGCAGTGTGCAATTGGTTCAGGCATTGCAGGTGGGACAGATCCTCTGTGTGGCTGTTTGTGAGGACCAGTGGTACAAGTCTGCTTTGGGCTCACTGGTAGATGGGGCCAGTCAGAGGGACAGGCTACTGCCCAGCCTGGCTATGTTCAGTTGCCTTAGTTGCTCTAGTGGGTGGGGCAGAACCCTGTATTAATAGGCTAGAGGAAGGATTCCAATGCCTGTCAGCATCTGTGTGACCATGGCTGATCTAGGTCATGATAGGAAGTGTAGCCAGTTCCTCAGTCCCTGGATAGTGAACCCAGCCACTTTTGGCTCTCTTGGCTATGCTGTGAACTTAGTAAGTGAATCTCTTTTACCACTGGACTATGAACTTTTCTCTCTCATGTTTTTGTGCTGGTTTCTGAGTTGAGTGAATTTGTGTATGGGCCCTTCAAGAGCAGCTTTTCCTTTCCCTGAAGTTCTATAATTTTGCTGAGCATATTCCTCACTAGTTTTTAAAGCCAGGAATTTGGGATCTTGTTTCTCTTGTGGTGGATCTAAGGGATGGGGTGCCTAATGCAGGGCTCTAACTCCCTGTTCATATAGGAAAATCTCTGAATCTTTGAGACTGTTCCTGACCATGAAGTCCTCAAAGGGCTCTATGTCTCCTTCTTCCACCCCTCTCTGTGTTGTCCATTGATGTGGAGGTTATTTTTATTTAGTTTCCAGATCTCTCCCAGGGGAACATGTTCCCCAGGTAGTCGTAAGTTTGTTGTGTCTGTGGAGGGAGATGAGTTCAGGATTATCCTATGCTGTCATCTTCCAGACTCTCCTAAGCAGACACTCATGAGCAGAAACTTCCAAGAGTGCTGGAGTTGGAAAACCTGAACTGTAACCAACAAGTTGCTAGAGGTTCAAGGTGGTCAACTCTGACAGTTAAAAACTCCAATAAGTTGTAGTCATGGGGGGGTTCTACACTTCTGTGATTTTTACCTACAGGATTTCAACTCGATCCTCATGATACATTTCAGAGAAAAGTTCCCTTGTGTTTTCAGCAGCAGGAAGGAAAAAGGATTAGAAATATTTTCAGTTTACAGAAAAATTGACAAGGGAGAATAAAGAATTTACAAATAAACCATGCTAAGCTTTTGCTATTAATAATATTCTATATTAATATGTTACATTTGTTTAAATTAAAGAACTGATATTTATGTATAGTATTCTTAGAGTCTACACTTTATTCATATTTCTTTAGTTTTTACCTATTGTCCTTTGTCTTTCCAGAAGACCACATTACATTTATTTATTTTGTCACCTTATGCTTCTCTTGGCTGTAACAATTTATCAGAATTTCCCTGTTTTGTTTTTGTATTAGTTACACAAAAGAGCACAGTAAAGAAGGAAAAGCACGCTGATACCAAAAGACATCAATACACAAAAAAATATATTAAGACAAGAAATAAGAAACAAAGAATCTACAAATCGACCAGAAAGTAATTAACAAAATGGCAATAGTAAGTCTTTACCTATCAATAATTGTTTAAAATTTAAATGGATTAAATTCTCTGATCAGAAGACAAAGAATGGCTGAATAATAATAATAAAAAAAGTACAATATGTTGCCTCTGAGAGACTCACTTAAGGTTTAAAGACATATGTAGACTGAAAATGAAAAGATGTAAAAAGGCACTTCAAGCTAGGCTTAACAGAAAAGAAGCAGAGGTTAGCTATGCTTATATCAAATAAAAGACTTTAAACTAAAACTGGAAAACAAGGCAAAGAAGGTAATTATATAATGATAAAGGTGTTGCCACATCAAGATGATACAACAAATGTAAGTATTTATGCAGCAAACATTGGAGAATCTAAATATATAAAGCAAAAGCCCACAGAGCTAAAAGGAGAATTGAACAGTAATACACTAATAGTTAGGACTATAATACCCCACTCTCAATAGTGGTTGTGTCATCCAGACAGAGACTTTATAAGGAAACTGGATTTGAACAACACTACAGACCAAATGGATCAAACAGACTTATACAGGACATTTTATTCAACAACAGCAGAATATTCATTCCTCTTAAGTGCACATGGGATATTTTCATAGCATAGAGCATAGCGTAGGCCACAAAACAAATCTCAGCAAATTCAAGAAATTGAAGCCATGCCAAGGTATCTTCTCTGACAAAATGGCATGAAATTAGAAATCAATAACATGGAAACTGGAAAATTCACAAACACATGGAAATTAAACAACACTCTCCTGAACAATAAATGAATCTAAGAAGAAATTAAAAGGGAAATTAACAAGTTTTTGAGACAAAATTGGAAACACAACATACCAGAACTTATGGGATTCAGCAAAAGCAGTTCCAACTGGGAAATTTATAGCAATAAACACCTACACTAAGAAGCAAGAAAGATCCCCCCAAAACAACTTAACACTATACCTTAAGAAACTAGAAAAAGAAGAGCAAACTGAGTCCAAAGTTAGCAGAAGAATGGAAATAATACAGATAAGAGCAGAAATAAATAAAATGGAGGAAAGAAAAACATGGAGAAGATTAACCAAACTAAGATTTGGTTCTTTAAAAAGATAAACAAAATTGGCAAATTTTAGCTAGATTAACCAAGGCAAAAAGAAAAAGGACTAAAACCAGCAAAATTATAAATGAAAAAGGAGACATTATAATTGTTATCACAGAGATTAAAAGGATCATAAGAGGCTACTATGAGCAACCAAACTGGACAACCTAGCTCAAACAGAAAACTTCTTAAAAACATACAACTTACTAATATTGAATAAAAAAGAAGTAGAAAATTGGAATAGACCAATCACTAGTAAGGAGATTGAACCACTAACCAAAAATCTCCCAACAAAGAAAATCCCAGGACCAGATGGCTTTATTGGTGAATTTTAACAAACATTTAAAGAAGAATTAACATTGTTCCTTCAAAATTCTTCCCAAGAGTTAAGAGGAGAGATAAGCCCTGAGCTTATTTCATGAGACCAACATTTTCTAGATACTAAAACAGGAAAATACACAGTTAGAAAAGAAAACTACAAGTCATTATCCCTAAAGAATGTAGATGCAAAAATTCACAATCAAATACTAGCTAACCAAATTCAGGAACACGTGAAAGGATCATTCACTATGATAAAGTGGGATTTATCCCCAGGGTGAAGAATGTTTCAATATAAACTAATCAAATAATGTGATATATCACATCAATAGAATGAAAGAAAAGAATCATATGACCATCTCAATAGACAGAGAAAATATGCAACAAAATTAAACATTCATTCTTGATAAAAACTCTTAACAAACTATACATAGGAGGAACATACCTCAACTTAATGAAGACCATGTATAACAACCCCACAGCTGGCATCATACTCAGTAGTGAGAGGATAAAAGCTTTTTGTCTAAAATTAGGAACAAGACAAAGGCGCCCACCCTCACTACTCTTATTCAACATACTACTGGATGTCCTAGATAGAGAAATCACACAAGAAAGGAAAATAAAATATATTAGAGTTGGAAAAGAAGAAGAAATATTGTCTTTATTGGCGATGACATATTTTATAGAGAATATTCTAAAGACTCAAACAAAAAACTGTTGGATCTAATGAATAAATTCAGTAAATTTGCAAGATACAAAATTAAGACACAAAAATAGTTAGCATTTCTATAAACTAACAATAACATTTCTGAAAAAGAAACAAAAAATTGATCCAATTTATGGCAGCATTACAAAAAATAAAATACTTAGGAATAAATTTAACTAAGGAGTTGAAAGATCCCTATGCTGAAAAACACAAGACACTGACCAAAGAAATAAAAGTCATACATAAATGAAAATGTATCTCTTGTTCATGTGTAGTAAAAATTAATATTACTAAAATGTCAATACTACCAAAAGCCACCTATAGATTAAATGCAATCTTTATCAAGATTCCAATGGAAGTTTTTACAGAAGTAGAAAAATTACTTGTAAAATTTATATGGAACCAAAAAAGATCCTGAACAGCCAAAGAAGTCCTCAGAAAAAAATAAAGCAGGAAGTATCACAGTTCCTATTTCAATCTATAGTATAAAGCTTTAGTCATCAAAACAGTATGATACTGGCAGAAAAACAAATAGATCATGGAAGAGAATTGAGAGCCCAGAAATAAACCCAAGCACATATGGTCAACCAATACTTGACAAGGGAGCTAAGAATACTCAATAGAGAAAAGACAGACTTCAATAAGTGGTGCTGGGATAACTGTATATTCACATGTAAAATAATGAATTTGAACCCGTATCTTAGACCACTCACAGAAATTAACTCAAAATGAGTTAAACACTTAAATATAAGACCTGAAACCATGAAACTCCTAGAAGAAAACAAAGGAATAAAGCCTCTTGACATGGGTCTTGGTAATGATTTTTTGTATGTGACGCCTAAAGCACAAGCAATAAAATCAAAAATAAACAAATGAAACTAATATAACTAAAAAGCTTTGCTGAGAAAAAGAAACCATCAACAAAGTGAACAGGCAACCTACAGAATGGTAAAAAAAATCTTTCCACATCATATATCTGATAAGGGATTAATATTCAAAATATATAAAATCTCATACAACACAACAGAAAAAAACAATTAAAAATTGGGCAAAGGATCTTGATAGATCTTTCTCCAAAGATATACAAAATGCCAAAAGTTACATGGAAAGCTGCTCAACATCACTAGGTATTAGGGAAATGCAAATTAAAACCACAGTGAAATATCAACTCGTGTCTGTTAAAATGGCCATGATCAAAAAGACAAAAACTTGCAATTGCTGTCATGGATATGGAGAAGAAGGAACCCCTGTGCACTATTAGTTAGACTGTGAATTGGCACAAGTATTATGGAAAATAGTATGGAGAATCTTCAAAAGATTAAAAGAAGAGTTACCATATAATCCAGCAATTCCCTTCTGATAGTATACAAGGAAAATGAAAACACCAACTCAAAAAGATATCTGCACACTCATGTTTAGAGCAGCTATTAAAATAGCTGGGGCATGGAAACAAACTAAGTTTTCATCAGTGGATTAATGGATAAATAAGTTTTGGTATATATATATATATATATATATATGTATATATATAATGGAATATTATTCAGTCATAAAAAAATCCTACTATATGTGACAACATGGTTGGAGCTTGAAGGCATTGTGCTAAGTGAAATATGCCAGCAAGCCAGAGACAAATACTGTATGATCTCACTTATATGTGAATTAAAAAAAAAAGACTCACAGAAAAATGGATCATATTTGTAGTTATCAGAGGTGGGGGATGGAGAGGGGGAAGGGGAGGAAGATGATCAAAAGGTACAAACCTCCCGTTACAAAGTAAATAAGTACTGGGAAGTAACATACAAAATGATGACTACGCCTAACACTGCTGTAGGTTATCTAGGAAACTTAAGAGAGTAAATCCTAAGATTTCTCATCACAAGGAAATTCTTTCTTTTTTTCTGTTGTTATATTGCATCCACATAAGAAAATGGATGTTAGCCAAACCTATTGTGATAGTCATTTCACAATATATGAAAAGTAAGCCTTTATACTGCAAGCCTTAAATTTGGACAATGATGTGTGTCAATTATTTCTCAATAAAACTGGAAAAAAATCCAGAAAAACTTAAAAGTGTTTTATTAGCTTTCTATTGCCGCTGTAATAAATAACCATGAATTTAACGGCTTAAGATAAAACACATTTATTATCTTAATATAGACTTTAAAGTCCAAGATGGGGTCTCACTAGGCTAAATTCGTGATGGCAGCACAGCTGTGTTCATTTCTGTGGGCTCTGGGATACAGTCGGTTTTCTTGCCTTTTCCAGCTTTCAGAGGCCATCTTTACTTGGAAATGGTCACTTTCCTCCCTGTCAAAGCCAGGAACTTGCTTTACTCCTTCTCACCCTGTCATCTTCCACTTTTCAGGAGCTCTGTGCTTTCATTGGGTCACCCTGGATCATGAAGGATAGTCTACCTATCTTTAGGTCATCCCACAGGCAGCATTAATTCTATCTGGGACCATCATCTCCTTTTTCCATGTTGTGCAACATATTCACAGGTTGCAGGGATTGGAAGGTAGACATCTTTGAGAGCTGATTATTTTATCACAAAGTTGTGTATCTCAAACACATGAGATTTGTCTCATTGATGAGGCAAGTTTCAGTTGTCTAAACAAATTTCAAAAAAGTCCATTGATTTCTGTGTTCATTATAGACAATGGGTTAATTGAAACAAAAATATTTTCTAATTAAAAATTATTTTGAAAAGTCTTCAGTGTCTTAAAGTATGAATCACGTACAAAATTTATATTCAACTAATAGTCTTAAAAATGTGCTAGAATATGTCAGGGCAAAATTGCTGAAACAAGATGGAAGCTAAAACCAATAGAAACTAAAATGGACAAACTGGCAGAAAAGCTAATCACCCAAAAACTCTGAAAAAATGAAAAGCATATAACCAAAGTTACAATAATACTCCAACTAACCCAATTGCTAACCTCCAAGATGATTCTTTTTATTTATCAGCACCTAGAATTTTAATAGAGTACAAGGTAACTTATCAAAACAGCATACTGCTTAATTTTCATATTTTGAGTTTCTTATAAATGACGTGACGATAAGATTTGTTTTTATATCTTGATTGTAATACTAAACTTCATGCCTATCCATTTCATTTAGGTATTGTAAGGCTATGCTGTTTGTTAGCATTCAATTGTATAGAACATCTGATCCTAGATGCTTGAAACTTCTCTGTGTTAAAAAGTGGAATTTAGCACATAGGGTATCAAATGAGTCAAATTATTTATCAAAATAGTTCTCTCCAGTTTACACTAATTCTTGTAGTGTTAGATTTTTATTTGCTGCCAATTGAATGTGTGGGAATACTCAACGGCCTCCTTAGTTTTTTTCCCATCTGTATCACCTTGACCTCCAGCCAGTTTGATATGCTTTTAAAATTTTTATTGACATTTTGATATTTCTCTTCTGTCAGTTGCACATCAATATCCAGTGTAACTTTTCTCATTCATTTAGTTATTCACCTTTTCTTAGTGAATTTTTTGGACATTTAAAATGCTTGTTCGGACCAACCCTTTGTCCATCACATATGTTGTCCACACTTTCTCCTAATATAGCTTTTGAGTTTTCAGTTTGACTGTACATTTTTAGTCACTGTTTTTGCTGCTGATTGCAATAATTGTGTTAATATCCACTTAAATACTGAGGAAAATCCTCCTCATCTTCAGCTTTTTCCCAGCACCAGGAAGCCCCACCATACACATCACTCAGCCTATTTGAGACACACACCATCACCTGAGGAAGACATCTTGGGATGAGATGGGAGTTGGAATCCATTTGTGTTACTAAGACTTGACTTCTAAACCAGTGTCCTCTGTAACAGTTTTAATTCAATTTGTCAATTTGGATTAATTGATGTATCACTTCTGTTCTGCCAAAAGCCCAGCTGAGCTAGGACAGTGGAGTATCATTCCTAGAGACCAAAGAAATGACCCAGAGACTGCAAACAGGACATATAGGTTTACTGGGACTTACTTGAAGGGAGAGTGTCCAGTGGTGGCTGGCTAGAAGGAAGTGTGCACCTGCTACTGCCCCCTAAGCAAAGCTTGCTTAAGTAGACAGAGGAACAAAGTCTGCATGCTTGCCAAAGGGCTGTCCTTGGTATGAACAGCATTTCCAGGAACAGTAACTCACATGGAAGGGCTTTGTTTCCCTGTAAGAGGCTATGTTCTTTACGTGGGATAAGGGAGGATCCAGGTTGGCCAGGTCCAGGTGCTTAAAAATCTTGGGAGCTTGGCTGCCTGCCCAGAAGAGAGCCATAAGTACACATGGTTGCAATGGGCCTGGGGGTTTCTGCTGAATGAGCAAGGCCCAGACCCTACATGTTCTCTTCCTGGTCAACCTCTGACCATGCTGTTTTATGAGATTCATTACAGGCTGGAAGTTCCTTCTTCAGGCTTAGGATGGCATCTCTTCCTTTAAGCCCAAGAAGGAAAAGAAATACTATTGTAAGAAAATTCCACGAATTCAGTTATCCTTGGCAAAAAGGGGAGAGTGAATGCATACACATGTGTGAATACCTGCGCATGCATTCCATTCACACATGGAGGCTCTACCAGAACATGAGCCTTTTGGTTGAGCCAGATGCTGTAGACTGAATGTCTGTGTTCCCCAAGATAATATACTGAATTCGAACTGCCAATGTGATAGTAGTATGAGATATTATGGACTTTTGCAAATGATGTGGTCATGAGGGTAGAACTCTTATGAACGGAAATACTGCCGTTATAGAACAGACCCCAAAAAGATCCCTCCTCCCTTCCACCCATGTAAGGAGACACAGTAAGATGATGGTAATCCATGAACCATGCACTCACTAGACACCAAATCTGCTGGAGTCTTGATCTTGTAATTTAAGCCTCCAGATCTGCAAGAAATAAATTTCTGTTGTTTAAGCCACCCAGTAGTCTATGAAATTTTTGTTATAGCAGCCCAAACTACTTCCACCCAGGAAAGTTCCCTTTGAAAAGTCGCAATAGTAAACAGCCCCCAGTACAAGGTAGACATGTAAGCAAGGAAACTTGGGAATGCAGCAATTCCACAATGCCAAAGATTTGTTGCTTTGATGCCTACTGAAGAGCTGGGTTAGAGCTGGGAATGATTGCATTACAAGGAGAAAGTATCTCTGAGTGCTCAGGAGGGGAAGTTGGTGATAAGGGTCCCATATTTGCCAGGGCACTAGGTTTCTTCTTTCCTATGCTGGGGAAGGAGCACTGACCATGACCCTAGAAAGAGACTACTCAGTTTACACTCCAGCACAGCTTCAAATCCAAGGGCTTTTTCTATAGTACGGCCTCATCCTTCCTCAAAGCTTCTCTGGAGAACCAAAGATTTCCCCACATTTTAGGGGGAAGGGTAGATGTAGGGAGAGGAGGTAAGTATCTCATACAAGCTTTTCTCCCATAATCAACTTAAAAAAGAATCTCAGAAGAACTGCAAACAGACTCAGTGGAGAAGGCAGACCCTAGCCCACACACAGACACTCTGTCTCCCTGGAGTGGCTTAACATCAGGTCATCCCTGGCTTCTCTCACACTCCAAGACAGAGATGGTATGATAATAAGCAGGAGATGCTGCTTTGAAGTCCATTCTGTAGACTGCAACTCCATTTCCCTAATAACATAGATATCAAATCAACTAAAGCGTGATGGAATGTAGGGGGAAAGAATGATGCAAAAGAAGAGGGGCTTACCTCTTCTTGATCTTTGGCGGACATCTATTCCAGCTTGGTTCAAGCTCACTATGAGGAGAGTTTTCAGTCTGCATCTAGACCCACTTGCACAGTTAATCATCTGGGCCACCTCTGGCCAGCCCCCTTTCATCCAGTTCCCAATCATTCTGCTGGAGGGACATCCCTTTTGCATACAAATGTGTCCCCAAGAATCATGAAGTAATTGTTTGTTTCACTCATCCAGGAAATGACATAATTGTATATAGCAACTGCTCAGCGTCTACTTGAATGGTGTGAAAACACCATGAAGGAAACGTGGAGAAAATGCAGAAGGAGATATTAAAAGCATGTAACTCCTTATAACATGAATACTTCTCCTTGGCAGGTGAAACCCCTTATATTCACCCCAATTAAAAATTAAATGGTATCAAACATGGAAAACCATGTAAAATCAATGATCAAACTAATCCAAACCATTAAAGAATCCAACAAGGTAGCAGAATGTCAAATTAACATGCAAAAGTCAGCAGCATTCATATGAAAAACAGCAAGCTTATTTACAATAACAACAATAATAGATAAACTTACCAAGAAATGATCTGAAACTGAATGAAGAAAACTACAAAATATCATATAAAATGAATAATGGACATAAATACAGACAAGACGTCATACAGCAATTTCTCCCTGTCCCTCTTTGCTAAGTACGAACATAAGATATGTACGACATGAAAGAAGAAGCTGAATGAGAACTCTGAAAGGTGGTTAGAAGAAGATGAACTGCCTTGAGACTCTAGGATTTGAACAAGATAGCAACAGGGCCTCTTAGCCCCGGTCCAACTCAAGAAGGAAATCCAGATCCAGTATTTTCAGCTCCTCAGTTGATGAACAGAACACAGCCAAGGTAGGCTTGTCCTCCTCCAGATGTAATGAGAGTCTTAGGAACCATTCCAAATAGCACTAACAAGAGGGGGTCCTTGGGAAATGTCACTGACAAAAGAAAGCAAAATAAGATTATCCTTCCCTGTCAGAAATGAGACCCATTCCCCCAGGTAGAGCCTTCTGGGCAGCAGCAGCAAGAATGACCTTGTCACTGTAGGAGAGGAATAAAATAAGGCTTTCTTCTAAGCTTCTAGGTTCTGTGCTGGGCAAAGAGTTAAACTGACATGAGACATATTAACAAAAGAAAAAATATAATTGCATAATAATATAAATATGCATGGAGTTTTTAAATTACAAGACTCAAGGAGGTGGCCAGATTATTGAGAGTTTGTTTCAATTTTTACCAATCTGTTAAATTAACATTTCTTTGTAATAAACATTACTACCATTTGAGCAAGGTTTATTACTGTTGTGATTATGTCCACAAATTAAGGGCATTTTCCTTACTTCTACTGAGGTGAATAAAATCAACCTTGTCAGTAAATTTTGGCATTCTTCTGAGAAATAATGATTTGCTTCAAGCCCGCTCTGTGTGCTGCCAGCACATTTCTTTAATTCTGCCCACTGGAAGAACAAAACCTCTCAGTGTAATTTCTCCAGTTATGACTACATTTAAACATACCCGTCATGGGTTAAAAAGTGAGACAAGACAAGTTACTCTGATAACTCCAACATGTGGTCCATATTTTGTGACAGCTCCAGCTGGAAAGTGCAGATGGATGTCTGTGTTGTTACAAAGATCTAAACTTTCAACAGCATTAGTTAGATTTTTTTTATTGTTGCAAAGTCAGGTAATAGCAAGATGAGTAGACTCCTTCATGACTCCCCTTTCTGACCAGTTAGAGTTAAATGACCTTTGCCATCCATTCAACTTGCCTCCACAAATATGTTTTCCTTACCTAAGGGAGTCCAAACCAAACCTATATCCACTCCTGGTTGATTCAAATGCCCATTTCATACATCTTAAGCCCAAGCATATGTTTCAGAGCATGGAAATTAATCAAAATTGATACTGCAGGTGGTAGGGTCAAGTCAGCACTGTGATTCATAGATTCAGGTTTTGAATCTTTGAAGACATGTTCTCTGTAAACTTCTCCCTCAGTCACATCAGAATGGTCCAGTTTGGCTTCCTTATATTGTCCTTCTGCAACCTTCATGGCAATAGCTGGGCAAATGGCCCCAAAGTCTCTGTCCAGAGAATGAACCCATGCCTCTCTGGTATACCTGGTGAAGATGTGAAGAGGAGTAACCTGAGGGACTTGAATCTGCTTAGGAGTCAGCCCATGCTGCTCCACTTGCTTTGGGATCAAGTATCTGTCAGCAATTTATCTTCTCCTCTTGCGTATACACTGGCACCTAAATAATCTCCATTCTTTTCAACAATGGATATTGGCAGTAGTTATAAAAAGAACTTGGAAAAAGTCAAAGACCACATTTAGATAATTTTCTTTGAAGTTATAGGATTATCTTGTAGACATTTTTCTTGTTGGTCAACCTCCTCTAATAGGAACACTGGATTATTAATGTCAACAGACTTCAAGTCATTGATTACATAACCAGGGATACTGCCAACATAGCTGTGCCTGTGTCCTTATATGTCAGACTGAACACATATCCTCCAAGTGCAAACACTTTGAAATCTTGACCTAGAGTCTTGGCCACTAATCTTCCCAAATTTGTTTTACCTACTCCAAGAGGGCCTGCAACACAAGGAAGGGGCACTTCAGATTGCTTTTTTAGAAGTCTGATACCCAAATATTTAAGTAATCTTTTCGTCAATTTTTCTGTTACATAATCGTCATTTTCCAGAAAAATCTGGGCTACTCAAATATCCAGATGATTAGTTGTACTTCTGTTCCAAGGAAGTTCCACCATAAGTTTTAAATAATTTATAATCAGAGCATATTTTTACATGGACTACAGAATTTTTTTTAGTCTTTTTGTTTCTTTGACACAGAATTTATGGGCCTGTTCTGACATACGAGATGCTTATATATATTTATTTTTCTAGCATGAGATTTTCATCATTATCTACATCCTCCTCTTCATCTTCTAAAGTTCCTGGGATGTGTATAATTCTCCTATGAGGGCATATTACTATAAAATACTTATTATCCTCTGGTCTGTGTTTTCTGTTTTTTAAAGCAATTTTCGTCCTTCCATTTCCTTGATAAGGAGTGGTATCATCCTCTTAAATGGTTCCTCTATACTCACAGTATCTAAAATTTGGAGCTTATTTTGATTGACTATTAGGTGTCCAGATGTGTAGTAAATCTTCCCTTGGAGAACTATCTTAAAAAAAACCTCAATTTAACAACAGTAGGAACACACATATCTGACATTTCAACTAATTTTAGTGCAGGTTTCTAAAACTGTTCTGATACTTCTCCTGGCACCTCTCTAGTATTACAGATGTTAAGAAACTTCTCAAGTTGGTCCAATAGTTCCACTTCAACAACAGGATATGGCTTCTCATTTATGACCTGTACAATCGGAAAACAGCACAGGCATGAAGCCAGCAAAATAGAGTGGAGTTTGGGCCAGTTATTACCCACAACCTGTACTGTCAGTGCACCTGTCCCAATCGTGTGCAGAGGTGGCAGGTCCTAAGCATTGCTGGCAACGTGGGTCATGTTAGACATGAGGTTCAGGATGGTGCCCTGCAACCTTTTATCAGGTAGCTCCACATCAACTGTGGATTGTGGGCTCAGTCCACACTTGGTGCACATGGGGAATCTGGGAAGCAGAAAGCCCCCTGGGTGAACAAAAGCAGGTTGTGGCTGGAGGAAAATTATTGGAAGATGAGTGAAGAAAATGTATATTAAATAAAGTTTATCTTACTGTGTAGATAAGTCAGGTGAAAAGAGTGTCTCTGGGAGTAGCTCTCTTCCTGGTACAGATGCTTTACTAATAGAAATGTCCTTTGTCAATATAAATTTCCTCAACAAAAGGAAAATTTATACTTTATTTTAGCCCGTTAAGAAAGAGGTCAAGAGCTTTTCTTCATCTCCTAGCTGCCAATTGCTTTCAGTTCAAAATAATTTACACACCAAAGTGGTTTATTTGGGAGTGCATGTTCTGAACTCTGAAAGGAAGGGACTTATTGTGGGAAGTCTTTTTCGATTCTCCAACCCAGAGATACCCAAGTTGCCAGGGGCCACCAGTAAGTGGGATTCTGATGCAACATGCTTCAATGCAGCCTCTTCATCCCCAAAGGTATGGTGCATACCAGTGGGGTATATTACTACAGATTCTCCAGCCATTGAGAAAAATGCAGTTATATGCTCATAAATTTGACAAATTGGTAAAAGGAAACAATTTAGAAAACATTTTAAACTAAAATACTCAACCAAGATGAAGTAGGTAATATGAATAGTCACATAAACATTAAAGATATGTAATTGATAATTAAAAGACCTGGAAAAAAAACTATTGGGGCCACTGAAAAATTCTAACAAAGTTCTAAATGCAAATTAACAAAGATTTTCAACAATATTGATACCAACATTGACATCAGTTTCCCTACATTAAACCCAGCATATATGGGGTTAAAACCAAAACACTCATTCCCTGCTTACTCCCTGGCTTCCTGGCTCCAGAATCAACTATACTCCATGGAGACAGACACAGCCAAGGACAAGTACCTGCATTAATTATCACCTCCCTGCAAAGAGATACCAGCTGGTGGGAAAGCTGCTGACCAGCAAGGCCATATGCTCCTCCTCACCTACCTAAAACCCCAAATCAAAACCCTTCCTTCCAGCTTTTCGGGGAGTTTGGGATTTCAGCATTAGCTGCCCTCTCTCCTTGCTCAGCACTGTGCATAAATAAAATTCCTACTGTCTTCTACTACACCAGGTGTCAGATATTGGTTTGCTGTGCAATGGGTGAGCGAACTTACTTCAGGTTTGATATCAATATTTTTCAGAAAATAAAACATATGAGATTTCTAATAACCTGATTCCAAGTTAATAAAGTATAAAAAAGACAGAGAGTACAATAAAATAAAACTACAATATTTCCTATTACAAATAACTCATAAACTTATATGTAAGAATGTTAAAAAATATTAACAAACCAAATTAAACAACGTATCAAAAGTATTTTACACCATGACCAAGGGGATTTCTTACAGGTATGTAAGGCTGATTCAATATTTAAAAATAAATCAAGAATATCAATTTTGTTTAGATATTAGTAAACAGAAACCTTATTAATATAGAATCAAGAGGCCAAGGGAGGATACCTCATGCCCTATGCTGATAGCAAAGCCCAACAGGAAGAAAAAAGACTTCCATTTCTTGACGAGCCGAAAGCTCAGCCAACGAGAGACTATCACTACTCACACAAGGCAAATCCACAGCTTGGACTCTTTGTTTACAACAGGCCTCCTGACTTCCTCTTCTCCTCTATAAAAATGTTTCTCCTCCATTTATTGCTGTGGATCTGCATGTCTTTTGCCATGGGTTCAGACTCCAAGTTGCTATTCTTTGCTGCCCCAATTAAACCCATTTTTGCTGGAGAAATAACTGGCCGTCTATTGGTTTAAGATCAATATTTGTTTAAAAATAAAAGAATGTAGAAAAAGCACTTGATAAAATCCAATAACTATTTATGATAGATAATAAATAAACAGATAAAGCCCTACTCTAGGAAGTTCAAGATAGAGAAAAATTACTTTCACTTGTTAAAGATTATCTATAAAAAATGTACAGCTGACATCATAATTAAGAGTGAAAGATTAAGTGCATTTCCTCATAATGGAGAACAAGACAAGAATGGCCACTTCCATCATTCTTGTTGAACAACTTTCATCATTTTTATTGAACCAAAATACACAATGTTCTAGCAGTAATAGCAGTAAGAGAAATAAAAGCCGTAGAGTTTGGAAAAGAAGAAATAAAACTGTTCTTAGGTGAATTATTCAACTAGGGATCTATTGAAAAACAATGTATTGAATCTAGGAATCTATTGAAATAAATATTCAAGGCAATATATAGTACAAAAAGATCACCAAATAGAAAGTCAACTCACAATAGAAAAAAACAATTTTGGAGGTACATAGGCACAAAAAGATCACCAAAAACAAAAATGACTCACAAAGACAATCTTATTTCTATTTATTAACGAGGATCCTGCAGATGCTGAAATCAAAATCACTGTATCAATTAGCATCACTCCAAAGAACATGAAATGCTCAGGTATATGCTCAATAAAATATGTACAAAATCCATATGCTTAAAATTACAAAATACTGATTAAGGTAATTAAAGAAGATGTAAGTAAATCTAGAAATACAGTTATCAAATACAAACACTACCCACATCAGCTAAAGTGGTGAAAACAGATTTTATTTCATAACTACTGACAGCAGGGGAAAGATCTGACCTCCATTCTAACTTGTGCATAGGTCATTTTGGAATTTTAAAGGAAGGATAGTGGAGTGGGAAGTGTGGGGGCTAAAGTCACAGAAGTGAAAATGTATAAAGGGTTGGTCAGTGTAACTGTGATTAAGCCAGCTGTGTTTGCTTTTGGCGGTTATCAGAGTTAGGATTTTATCTTCACTCAGAGGTTGAGAGAAAGAGACCCTATTCTTAATAATTGCATATCAAAGTAGTGGCTGTCAGGTCCTTGGGAGAATTGTGAGATGAGTATTCAAAACTGTAAGACCTTTATAGTAAATAAACTAGAAAATGGAGGGCAGGGGCCTATAATAGGGTGTTGGCTAGAACAAATAGTAAGTTTTCTGGAAGCTTGAGCTTTCTCAGGCAGGTCTTTTAAAGTTGGGCCTGGATGGTCTAGATACACAGACTTATGCTGCTAGAAGCCATGCTAGAGTTTGATCAAGTCTTCTCCTAATGCAGGGGTTTGGAAGGAGTTGTTATGTGCAGAGGATTCTGAAATGATAACCATGTTCATGGGTAGAATAATGAGTACAGACATCAATTATCCCCAAATTGATGCATAGGTCTAAAATTCTAACCAAAATTCCACCAAATTATTTGTAGACATAGACAAACTTCTTCAAATCTTTATATGGAACAGCACATACTTGACAGTAGTTAAAACAATTTTGATATTGAAGAATAATGTAGCAGTAAACCATTTAACAATATTTAGTATTACTCTGCAACTATTATAATCATGGCATTGTAATTTTCACTGTAGGACGGCAGGAAAATTAATGAACCTGAATAGAGAATCCAAAAATATGCCATATAGTTATACCATAGTAATTTTTGACAAATAGATAAAAGCAATACAGTGAAAGAAAGAAGACCCTTTTACAATTGGTACTGGAGAAATTGAACGTCGGCAGGCAAAAAAAGAAGCACTGCTAAAAATCATCCCAATATAAAAAATAATTCAAAATGCATCATGGATTTATATGTAAAACACAAAATTATAATTTTGTTTTAGTAAATATATAAGAATCTTCAGAATTTAAGGTTAATCAGAAAGTTCTTGGATGGGATAGCAATAGCACATTACATAAAATGAAAAAAGTTAAATTGGATCTCATCACAACTAAAATATTTCACTTTGCAGAAATCACTGTGAGGAATTTGCAAAGACAAGCTAAATTGAAACAACAATGAGATATCACTGCACACCAGCTAGAAAGGCTGAAATCGAGTTATGAAGAAAGACTTGCTCTATCATACATTAAAAATATTGCAAAGTCTGTAATACAACAGGGAAGTGTTACTGGATGAATAAGAAGAGAAGAGAAGAGACAGGGAGAGGGAGGAAGAGGGAAGGGAAGAGGAGAAGGGAGGGGAGGGTCAAGGTGTGCCCTGATGGAAAGTTTCTGACATGGGGAAGCTGGAGGCCACTAGGTAAATGGAGGACATCCTATGCGATGATTTAGGGAGTGTATTTGGCTTTGTCTGGTTGGTCCTGTGTTGAAAGCAGAATTAAAATTTTGGAAGCTGGCAGTTACTGATCAGGTGCAGACTGTTTTGTGCTGACTGTTGCACGGGTTGTGATTTGGTTTCCTAGGGTGATTGCTTTCCAGGTTGTGGGGCGGAGTTCTGTTATCACATAAGATCTGGCCCTTCTCCATTTGTATATTCAGTCTCAAAAATAAGAGTTTCTGTACAAATGCATATTATTCAATTTGCTCTTCACTAAAATAACTGTCTTGAAAAGTTAAAGCTTCAAAAGTTAAAAAGATAAAAATGTTAAAAAATAAATGTTGCCAAATAATTTACATAGATGAATATTAAAAAATTTGAAAAAACCACAAAATTATCTTTCAATAGAACAGAATTTTGTGAAACAGGCTTGTCAAACTTGAAGGCCTGTTCATTAATACAATTTTCTTTCTTGTTTTTTTGTGAGGAAGATTCACCCTGAGCTAACATCTGTTGCCAATCCTGCACATTTTTCTTTTTTTTTTTTTTTTGAGAAATACTGGCCCTGAGTTCCTGAGCTAACATCTGTACAAGTCTTCCTCTACTTTGTATGTGGGATGCCTCCACAGCATGGCTGATGAGTGGAGTATATCTGCACCCAGGATCTGAACACTTGAACCCTGGGCTGCTGAAGCAGAGCACATAGAACTTTAACCACTGTGCCAAGGGGCCGGCCCCAACACCATTTTCTTAAAAAGAAGTTTGGCAAAATGGATTAAATGACTTAAAAAGTCTTTAGCAGCGACTTTACATTTCCACTTCCAGTAATTTACCTCCAGGGAATAATTCTGATAATTCTAATTTCTCCCAAATTAATTTTTAAATAAATTATTGATTAAAACAAGAAAGAAAACAAAATCTAAGTCCAGCAGCAAATGATATTTTCTTGAAAATATATCATGCAAATTATGATCAGAGTATGTCATTTTTTTAAACAGCATAGGAAGAAAGACCCGAGTTAATAAAGGTATTCAGATCATTCTCAGTTATTTTTTTCACTTAACATTAAATCTTGGATACATTATCATGTCAAACTGATGCATTTAGTCGTTCACTTTAAATGATGAAGACTATTTCCTTGGTTTTGATATAATGAGGTGTGCAGAGGGAGTGAGATGTTGAACATAACTTTCACTGAGATTGACAGTAGCAACAGCTTTTGTATTTTTTCAGAATTTGGGGCTCATCCATCAAAGCAGGGATGCCATTTGTCCTCAGAAAGTAAGAATTTGACTTTTGTTAGAAATTTTGATTCTTAGAAATCTCCATGTAACCTTAAAAATTTATTTTATTTTTTAGCTCTATTAAGTTACACTTGATAGACAAAAGAATGCTCAACTTTACTATGCACATATTGATTAGTTTGGACATATGCATACATCCGTCATATCATCACCAGAACCAAGTGCTAAACACATCCATCACTTCCAAAAATTTCCTTGTGATTTTTGTGTGTTTTTTTAATCTTAGGAATTTCATGGATTTTAACCTTATGCTCAGATAAAAGAGGGAGCAGATGAGGTGTACATCGTTTCATTATGCTACCTTAAGAGGTAGGCTTTCAACATACACATGACTTCTGAAAATCCATATTTATTACTCTCACAATGAAATATTTTCTCCCTGTTCCTTCAGATATATAGCCTTTTTATTCTACCTTCCCCCACTTCCTTTTTGAGTAGGGACCCAGTAGGAATTTTCAATAGTACAAACAAACAGGGTCCAAGGGTTGGCTGCCCCTCAGCCCTGCAGGCTTTTCCCCTGTGAGAAGCAGCCCACTGTGCACCTGTGTAAGCCAGTGTGGAACAGGACAGAGAATGTCTGCAGACTGATTCAGCCTGCTGAGCCCTTTTGCTACTTCTAACCTATGGCCCAAAACAGGGATAAATGGAGGGAAATTAACTTTCATGTGTCAATGATGAGAAAGACCATATTTTGCTCTCTAAGGGATAAAGTCATTTGGAGGAAGATCAAATCACTACCATAGTTATTTTTTTCCATAGCTATTTTCACCCTGGAGCCACTGCCGATCCTAACCTTGTGGACTTGCTGGTAGTCAGAATCCAGTAGTATTTTCCTTTTCTAAGGTCAACACATTGTTCTGTATGGGACTTCTATTGCCTTATCCAAACTCTCCTGGGATCCTGTTTATCTACTTTTCACTTTTCATCCCCCGCTTGTTTTTTCTTTTTTTTAACTTTTTATTAAGATTATGATAGTTTACAACCTTGTGAAATTTCAGTTGTACATTATTGTTAGTCATGTTGTAGGTGCACTGCTTCACCCTTGGTGCCCACCCCCCCCCTCCCCTGGCAACCACCAGTCAGTTACCTTAGTCTCTATGTTTAACTTCCACCTATTAGTAGAGACATACAGAGTTCATCTTTCTCTATCTGGCTTATTTCACTTAACATAATACCTTCAAGGTCCATCCATGTTGCTGTGAATGGGACAATTTTTATATTTTTTATGTCTGAGTAGTATTCCATTGTATATATATACACCATATCTTCTATATCCAATCACCAGTTGATGGGCACTTGGGTTGCTTCCACATCTCGGCTATTGTATATAATGCTGAAATGAGCATAAGGGTGCAAGGGACTTTTGGAATTGCTTATTTCAAGTTCTTTGAATAGATACTCAATAGTGGGATGGCTGGGTCATAAGGTATTTCTATTTTTAATTTTTTGAGAAATATCCATCCACTGCTTTTTAGATTTCTTTGTTCACAGTCCTTGCTAAACAAATGTGGCACATTAAAATTATCAGTTTTTATATGTATCTATTGTACTGTATTTCATCAAGAAATAGTGTGCTTTAATTATTGCAGACTCTGACATTAGTTATACTTTTATCCATTTAGCCTTTTTGTGTTTCTAATACTCCATATTTCACAAATATAGTTCCCAAGAGTTTTCACTTATGTAATCAAAACAATCTTTAAAAGGGACAGGGATTTAGAGTTTCTTTAGTAAAACACTATTCTTACTGTTTATATGCACCTAACTTTATAAGTGAAAGTCTAGAACAAATTTAATTGTGTGCAATGTTTTTTCAAGAAAAAAGAGTCCGGTTTTGCTTATATCAAGAACTCCCATTCCCATCATGTATGAGAAAGTAGAGCAAATGTATACAGTTTTTTAATTTCTTTTGTTCGATGTTTTCACTTTTGTCTTTCCCTCTGTCAAGAAACATTTGTCTTTTTCCTCCATATTTATACGTGGGACCTCTGCACAACTATGGAGATGATTTACAGAGATTCTTCTTTTTGTAGGTGGCTTATTTCCCTTCCATTTCTTCAGCAGTTTCCCTTACTATTTTGTTATGGAGAGGGTAGATAAAGGTGTTTAGATCTGGAGTCATCACAGTGTTCAGGACATGCACAGCTTTATTCAGATCCAATGCTTTGCTCCTCTGCTGGCCAAGGGGATGCTGAGGATGGTGCTGATGATATATACCAGGTGATGAGGCACAATCTCAGAATCACCACCAAAGCCGTCACAAAGGTTGTGAGTTCCACTGCTTCTGTGCTGGTGCAGGCTGGGGCAACCTGGAGAAACAAGTCACAGAAGAAGTGGCTGATAGTGCATGAGCCACAGAAGGACAGTCTTCTGATGAGGGCTGTGGGCACTGCAATGGCCAGGAAAGTGCAGAACCAGGAGTCCAGGGCCAGTGTGCTGAAAGAAGGCTGCTCATGATTGTCCCACAGTGTAGAGGTGAGGAGACGGCTAGATAGTGGTTGTAAATCACAGCTGCCAGGAGGAAGTACTCTGTGCAGCTCAATGAGAAAGCAAAATATATGTGCAAAAGGCAGTTCCTAGAGCCCCGGCAGTCCTCCTGTAAGGAAGCCAAACCATAGCAGTTACCAGCTGCCTTTTGCACATATATTTTGCTGTGGTATACCAAACTCCCAGGAAAGAGAGTTTTCTCTGAAAGAACTCCATGGGGGTGTGTAACTGATGGCAAGTACTCAAAATACCAAGATAGTCATATTACCTCGACCCGTGAGTACATACATAACCAGGAAAGCACAAAGAGAAGTGGCTGAATGGTCTGGGACCCAGGAAAATTCAGCAACAGAGAGTCCTGGAGGAGACTTTTATTGTCTGTACTCATTGAAGGAGGAGATAAATAAGAAAGCAGAGGCCCTACACTGAGGCCTTTGACTGAATTGCACAGTCCTGGGAAAATAAAACGAAATATATTCATAATAGTGATTCAACTAAATAACCAAATGCAGACTGACAGCATAACATTTGTTGAAGGCCTGCTTTGTGCCTGGAGCTGTGCATGGTTAATATCAGTTAATTTAATGAAATGGAGAGACATGTATTATTATAACTAATTTAACAGTTCAAGAGGCGTACATGCAAAAATAATTAACAGTTTTACAAAGATTGCACCTATAGTTGCACTTCAAATCCAAATGTCAAATGCAGTCTTTCTACCTCCATCATCCTGCAGTAGCATGCCCCAGCTCAGCCACAGATTACATCTAAATACACAAAGGGCCAACCATTTTATGTTGACTCAATTCACTACTTTGTAAAAGGACACTTTCTGCATGGCCCTTAAATGAAAACATGTATTTTTGTCTTTAAGAAAAAGGCTTCCCAAATGTGTATTCTAGGTACCTAAGTTTAACAGTTATAGCTTCTGAATTGATCTTCTTATTTACAAGTTCTGACCTCAAAAATAATGTTCACAAGTTAACTATAATAATTTAAAAAATAAATAGCTGTAAAATGATTTTTCTTCTCTGATCTTGATCCTTACACATTTAAACTTAATGTGACACATTCTTCACACAAACGAAAGAATGCACCTTATTGAACAATGCACTTAAGGCAACTGATTCTCATGTCTAAGACATCCTGATGCTCATTTGGAAGTAGACATACCAAGAAGAGGCTAAAAGCAGAAAATAATTTTGAAACTAGTTATTAAAAAAGATTGTAGTTTATTTCTGAATCATTATTTTGAGGACAGAACCTATAAATTAGAAGATCAATTGGGAAGCTATTACTGTCAAACATTCAGGTGACTAGAACTCACATTTGAAAGGCAGGTTTGGGAAAAAAAGATGAAGTGGACTTTGGAAACTTCACTTTCCACATTCCCTTCTTTCTTTTATTTTTTTTTAGGAAGATTGGCCCTGAGATAACATCTGTGGCCAATTTCCTCTATTTTATATGTGGAATGCCTGCCACAGCATGGCCTGCTAAGTGATAGGTTGGTCCGTGCCCAGGATCCAAACCAGTGAACCCGAGACTGCCGAAGCATAACATGCCAACTTAACTGACGAGCCACCAGGCTGGCTCCACGTTCCCTTCTGAAGGAATGTTCCTCTCTCCATCCTCATGTATAAGACTCTTATACTCTCTAACACTACATTTCATCTCTTGTATAAATCGCAGAAAATTTTTTACGTATATCCAGTGTCAACAAGCATATCTTTCTGACAAATGAGTCTACAAAGTCAATGGGTAGAAATTGTGGATATGTAGGAATAATTGTCCCTATTGTGCTTCACTTTATTGTACTTTGCAGATATCATATTTTTATATGGCCCTTCATCAGCAAAAAAGTTATGACTTGCTGAAGGCTCAGATGATGCTTCGCATATTTTAGAATAAGGTATTTTTTAATTAAGTTATGTACTTTTTTTTTTTTAGAAATAATGCTATTGCACACTTAATGAACTACGGCATAGTGTAAACATAACTTTTATATGTACTTGGAAGCCAAAAAATTTGTGTGACTTGTTTTATTGCAATATCTGTTTTATTGCAGTGGTCTGGAACCAAGCTCCCAATATCCCCAGGGTATGATGGTACCTCATGTGTAGCAGAATGGGTCTTTAGGGTCAACTAGAGCAATGATCCCAAGTTCTAATGGGCACTTGAATCACTTGAGGGTGATGGCAAAATATAGCTTTCAAATTAGTGATTTAGAGTGGGGCCTGTGGGTGTGCATTTCACACAAACTTTCAGAAGGCATCACTGTCTGGGGATCCTACTCTAAGGAGCAAGAATCTAGCATCCTTCTAATTTTGTAAATAAAGTAAGCTAAAGATGCCGGCCTGATCATGTAGTGGTTAAGTTCATGTCCTCCACTTCATTGGCCCCGGGTTTGCAGGTTCAGATCCCAGGCGTAGATCTGGCACTGCTCATCAAGCCATGCCTGTGGTGGCATCCAACATAAAACAGGGGATGATTGGCATAGATGTTAGCTCAGCAATAATCTTCCTCAAGAAAAAAGAGGAAGATGAGTAAAAGATGTCAGCTCAGGGCCAATCTTTCTCACACACACACACAAAGAATGTTAATTACTCTCCTAAGTTTTGCTTGATTCAGTAATAAAGCATCTAGAATATTAAGTACTTATCCTAATAAAGAAAAACTTATCTCAATTTAGACATTGAAGCATGAGACAGAACAATAGAGACTACAAAGAAAATATGCTAATTAGAGGTAAATGCTAAATAATGGTTTTCATAAATTTCTTAATGCTAATATGTTCCAAAATCTGCATCACTCATGGCCAACCAATTTATTTAACACATGATTTCGAGTCCAAATTACTTATGGCCATAGTTAATGTCTTTAGTATTTTCCAATTTTTTTTCGTTAAAAAGATAGTCAAGAAGATACCATGTAAATATAAACTCATAACAATGGCTAAAAGTAGCCAACATATAGTGAATGCCTACTTGGCAGTCATTAGTTTACTATCTACAAGATCTTCGCATATATTATTACTTTGATTTTATTGTCATCCTACTAGTTTTACAAATGATAAAATAAACACAAAGAAGCCACAGAAGTTGTCCAAAGTAGAGCAATGACCAGCAATTCTAGAGGTCCAGGCCCAGAGCCATAGCACATTAGACCTGATGCTTTCAGAGACATTATAGGTCTGATATCTGATGGTCAGGTTCAAAGAAATGATGCTTTAATTTTTATTTAAATAGAAATTACTGGTAAAAGCTATTTCTAAAATATGTTAATGTGAAATAATTCTATCTTAAATTGTATAATTAAGGTGAATAATTATTTTTATATTTTTTTCATTTTCAAAATTTTAAGATCAGTGTGTGATGACTGAAAATTAGAGAAAAAATAGAATATCCATTATCATATGTTTGAAATGGTATTTTCATATTTTGCTTTCAATTATATTGCAGAATTCATCAAATATCATAAACTAATAATATTTGCTAGAATTAGGAGATGACTATGACCCACATTTTAAAATCTGTATATATTTCTTTATATTTGATTATTTTTATTATTAATTCTAAGATGGCTTATCTGTGACTTTACACTTATGAATTAACAAGAATTTAACAATAAGAGAAATAATTTGATTTACTGATTTTAATTTTGACTGTTCAGATTAAATATTTTACTGGATTATAAGAAAAATATTGTTTTCAAAAATTTATTGACTGAGTTTAATAAGAATTTTAATTTTTTACATTTGGAAATTTATTTTTAATACATAAAACAATTTTTTTCCTACGAAAATGCAATATTTTAGCAAACATTACTACATTTATAATGTTTCTTATTCATAGGAGATTTGAGGGATTGATTGAATGCTATGATGGGTCTACCACATTGCACAAAATTGTGATAAACATACTCATTCATTCATCAAGCATTAGATAGAACATAGTGAGTATAGAGTAACTCTGTTCACTTATGCAGTTGTAATTCTTTGTGCCATAAATATAAACTCCATAAACTTTGTCTTTTGATGTCCCCTTCATCAGTATGTGTATTCCATAATTTTATACATTTAAAAATATTTTGATTGCAATTATTCTATTTAACTCCCTTGCTTCTTTTTTATGTATCTTATTATTTTATGGTATATGTCTTCTTGTACTGTTCCTTGCTGTCAAAATTGACTGTCATGGAACAAGTTTAAAGTGGAGTCAGAGGTACTTTTCCAGAGAAACTGCCTTGCCATCTTAAACATTGAACTGAATCGAGACAGAAATTGTTTTATAAGCAATTATTTGGGTAATAAGCAGGAAAATAGACGTCCTGATCAAAGAGAGTGAGGATTATGGACTTTCTGAAGATAGAATCAATAGTCAATCAATGTTTAGCCAAGATAAGCTCTCAGCTCCCTACTGCAATTAAAATTCTTTGTATGAACCAAACCTCCCTTCTTTGCCTTTAAAATCCACTGACTTTTACTTCCTATTGGGACACTATTTGGGTTTCTACCTAAATCTGTGCTTTCTGAATTGCAATTCCATGATAATAAACAAATTTATTCCCTCTTAAACTTGTTTCCATTTTTTCAATTGACACATGCTGTCAAAAAGTGGGACCTGAAGCAATCTCACCTTCCTGGACCAGAATCTCCTGGAGATGGATTGTAAACCAACAAAAGCCTCCTCGTATAGTTAGACACTTCCATGGACAGCTGGCTGTCTGATTGTGGGACCTCCCAGGCTCATACCTTTCTCCCTTGGCTGAGGTCAGTGACTTTCCTTGGGATTGGTGAGGTGGTTTTCATCATTGCAGAAAAATTTGTCTCAGGTAAGCAAGGAATTCTCTAGTTATGATTTTGATGAAGCTCTTGCTATGGGAGGGGATTCCCTAAGATGAGTAGTCTGAATTTGAAGGGGATTCCTTGATCTCTGAATTTGGAGGCATTCCCTCAGTAGAAATTTCTGCTTAGATAATCTTTGCTGTGGTTTAATATGCACATAAAATAAAAGCTATTGCTAAGAGACATCTTGGAAGCCAAAGTTGAAAAATTGGTGGGCACATGTGAGCATTTAAGAGCTATTAGGGTTCTCACCACCTTGAGAAAACTTCTGTCCTGTGTGACTTCCTGCAGAGCAGTGGTGATGGTGGCTTGGCCCATGCAACTGCCCTCAGAGATGTGGCAGTAGCAGCCTGTTCTGTGTAACTTCTGGTGGAATGGTGGCAGTGCCAGTGGCCCAGCCCATGAGACTGCAAGCAGACAAGGTGGGAGCTGAAGAAACAACTACTGTCCCCCCAGGGGTGGTAGGTGGAACTTGTGACTGGAGTCATCAAGAACCACAGTAGAATCAGTGATGCAGCCTCCAGTGGTGGCAACTCTGACACCAACTCCACCACCAGTTGGGGCTGAATACTATTCTTTGGAACCCTGGGCCCCTGGCAGTGACAGCAGCACCAATGAACACAGCACCTCTGGCAGGGGTGCACCCAAATCCACCTGACAACTCAGAGACTGCAGTTCAGGTGGTGCACAGGATGGCAGCTCCTGTGCCTGCAGAGAGCCAATGTAAGAACATGAGATCCAGGAGACTCCAGAAGCAGCAAAAGTACTCACAGCCTGGAGATCCTGATGGCACAGGATCTCTTATAGTCACATCTAAGCAGCAAGTCACCAGCAACCCCAGAGGTACAAGCATTACGAGGCGGGCACTAAAAGTGCTTCTGGCAGAGGCAGTGGAGGGTGTAAAGAGTAGGCCCTCAAATACAATCAGAAGCAACTCAGAACCAAAGCTGTACCCAAATAAGGAACAGTGATTACTACCACAAATGCACCTGCAGAGGATCAGTTCAACAAACACCATGAAGAACTACAGTAACAGAGTAGAACAGAAGGAAAATGACAGCTCTCCAGAAAACAAACCTGAAATCACAGAAGATTACAATCTAACTGACAGAAAATTCAAGCTAGTTACCATAAAGAAACTCGTTGTTACAAGAAAACTCAGATAGAAAATTAAATGAGCTCATGAACAAAATTAATGAACAGAAAGAATATTTCACCAAAAAGACTGAAGCTCTAAATAAAACCTAAACAGAAATTCTGGATAGGAAGTAAACAATTAATGAGTTAAAAAAACAATTTAGAAAGCATTAAAAATAGAGCAGACACTATGGAGGAGAGAATTAATGAGTTCAAAGATGGAAACCTGGAAATGATTCAGGTGAAGGAGAAGGCAGAACTAAGAGTATAAAAAAATGAAGAAATTCTTTGAGAAATAGATATCTAAGGAAAAGTAACATAGGGACTGTAGGTATCCCAGAAGGAGAAAGGAGGGAGAAAGAGTAGAGTTTTTTCAAAGAAATAATCACTGATAATTTCCCATGTAAGTACATGAAAACAACAGGACTCCCAGTCACATCAATGCAATAAGACCTTCTCTAAGGTATATAATATTAAAATTGTGAAAAGTCAGGGACAAAGAAAAAATATTAAGGCAGCAAGAGAGAAGAAAATAACCTAGAAGGGAAGCCCTGTCAGATTTTCAGTGAATTTCTCAGCAGAAACCTTACAGGCTAGGAGAGAGTGGAATTATATATTCAAAAATACAGAAAAACAAAAACTATTAGGCAATAATACTCTATCCAGCAAAATTAACCTTCAGATGTGATGGATAAATTAAAGTTTTCCCATACAAACAAAGGCTGAGGGAGTTCATTGCCACTAGACCTGCCTTAAAGAAAAGTTGAAGGGAGTACTCCTACCTGAAACAAAAGGTGAAAGTTTACAAAACTTTGAGTAAGGAGATAAATAGAAAAAAACAGAAAATTGCAACAATTTTTAGAATATGCTAGCACACAATTATAACATGAAAGATAAAGAGGAAGAAAGCATCAAACATACTTATAAACACTTCAATTTGGTCACAAATTCAGAACACAAAAAAGAGTAATTTGTGACAACAAAAACATGGAAAGAGAAGAGGAAAGAGATGGAACCTGCTTAGGCTAATGGAGATAAGAGCTATCAGAAAGAGGGCGATCTCATCTATGAGATCTTTGTACAAAACTACTGGTAACCACAGAATAAAAAATCAGAGCAGAGTCACAAATCATAAAGAAAAAACTATCACAGAAAATCTCCAATTTGAAGTGGCAGGCAGAAATACAAAGGAGATGGGGACCGGTGGAAATATTGAAAAAACAGAGAAAAGATAAAAATGACAATATTAAGGCATCATATATCAATAATCACTCTAACTGTAAATGGATTGAATTCTCAAATCAAATGACAGAGTAACTGGATGAATGAGAAACAGGATTCAGAAATATGCTGCCCCAAGGAAACCTATCTCAGAACTGAAGACAAACATAGGCTCAGAGCAAAGGGAGAGAAGATGACACTCCAAAAAATGACAAGCAAAGGACAGCGGATGTAACCATACTTTATCAGACAAAGCAGACTTCCAGATAAAGAAGACATTGAGATAAAGATAGGAATTCACATGATCACAATAGATGCAGAGAAAGCATTTGACAAGATCAAACAGCCATTTATGATAGAAAAAAAAACTCTCAATAAAGTGAGTATAGAAGGAAAATTCCTGAGCATAGTAAAGGTCATATATGAGAAACCCAGAGTCATTCTCATACTTAATAGGTAAAAATTGAAAGATATCCCTCTGAGAGCAGGTACAAGACAAGGATGCCTACTCTCTCCAGTTTTATTCAACAATGGGCTGGAAGTTTTAGCCAGAACAATGAGGTAAAAAAACAGAAATAAGAGGAATCCAAATAGGCAATGAAGAAGTGAAATTATTACTCTTTGCAGGTGACATGATTCTATATATGGAAAACCCTAAAGAGTCCACCAAACAACCATTAGAAATAATCAACAATTCCATAAAATTGCAAGGTACAAAATCAACACACAAAAATCAGTTGCATTGCTATACACTAATAACAAACTAGCAGAAAGAGGACTCAAGAATACAATCTCACTTACAATCTCAAGAAAAAGATTACAATACCTAGAAATTCATTTAATCAAGAAGACGAAAGATCTATACACTGAAAACTCTAAGACATTATTGAAAGAAATTGGAGGGGCCATCCTGGTCGTGCATTGGTTAAGTTAACCCACTCTGATTCAGCAGCCCAGGACTCACTGGTTCAGATCCTGGGCACGGACCTACACACTGCTTATCAAGTCATGCAGTGGCAAGCATCCTACATATAAAATAGAGGAAGATGGGCTCAGATGCTATGTCATGGCCAATATTGCTCAGCAAGAAGAGGAAAATTGGTGGCAGATGTTAGCTCAGGGCTAATCTTCCTCAAAAGAAAAGAGGTGAAGAAGAAATCAAAGAAGACATAAGACATAAAAAAATGGAAAGATATTCCATGCTCATGGATTAGAAGAAGAAACATATTCTGAAAGTCTATATTACCTAGGGGAATCTATTAATTTAATGCAATCCCAATCAGAATCCCAATGACATTCTTCACTGAAATAGAATCAAGAAACCTAACATTTATGTGGAACAACAAAAGACCCCAGAGAGTCAAAGCAATCGTGAGAAAAAAGGACAAAATTGGAGTTATCGCACTCCCTGAGCTCAAATTATACTGCAAGGCCATAGTAGTCAAAATAGCACGGTACTGGAGGAAAAAAATATTCACCATTTAATGGAACATAATTTAAAACGCAGAAATAAACCACATATCTATGGAGAGCTAATCTTTGACAAAGGAGTGAAGAACATACAGTGGAGAAAGGAAAGTCTCTTCAATAAATTATCTTGGGAAAACTGGACAGCCACATGAAAAGAATGAAAGTAAACCATTATGTTACACCATACACAAAATTAACTCTAAATGGATTAAAGATCTGATGTAAGACCTGAAAAAATAAAACTCCTAGAAAAAAATATAGACAGTACACTCTTTGGCATTAGTCCTAGCAGTATACTTGAATAACTTGTCTACTCAGGCAAGGGAAACAAATGAAAAAAATAAGCAAACTGGACTACACCAGACCACAAATCTTCTGCACAGCAAGGGGAACCAACAACACAATGAAAAGGCAACCCACCAACTCGGAGAACATATTTGAAAATCATATATCTGACAAGGAGTTAATTTACAAAATACATAAAGAACTCATAAAACGCAACAACAAAAAATGAACAACCTGTTTAAAACTTGGGCAGAGGATATGAACAGACATCTTTTCAGGCACATGAAAGGATGTTCAGCATGACTCATTACTAGGGAAATGCAATTTAAAACTACAATCAGATATCAACTTGCATCTGTCAGAATAGCTATCATTAACAAGACAAGAAATAACAAGTCTTGGAGAGGTTGTGGAGTAAAGGGAACCCTCATACACTGCTGTTGGGAACGCAAATTGATGCAGCCACTACAGGAAAAAGTATGAAGCTTTCTCAAATACTGAAAATAGAAATACCATATGATCCAGCTTTTCCACTTCTGGGTATTTGTGAAAGAACATGAAAGAAACATTTCAAAGAGATAGATGTAACCCTATGTTCATTGCATCATTATTCACTATAGCTAAGATGTGGAAGTAACCCAAGTGCCTGACAATGGTTGAATGGATAAAGAAGAAGTGGTATATATGTACAATGGAGTGCTATTCATCCATAAAAAGAGTCAAAGTTGTGCCAATTGTGACAACATGGATGAACTTCAAGGGTATTATGCTAAACAAAATAAGTCATACATGGAAAGACAAATACTATATGATTTCATGCCTATGTGGAAGATAAAAAAAATCTATAGATATGGTTAACAGACTAGGGGTTACCAGAAAAGAAGGGTCTGGGGGGAGGGCAAAAGGGATAAAGGGCACATATGTGCTAGGCTATTGGTGGTTAACAAGATGCAGTCTATACAGAAACTGAAATATAATCATGTACACCTGAGTTTACACAATGTTATAAGTCAATATGACCTCGATAAAATCATTTAAAAAAAACCAAAACTCCTATGATAGGCTGTTGGTCATGGCATGGGTTGTATTGATACTAGGTCACAGACTAACCTCAAGCCAACTTTCATGAGACCAAATCCAGTGGTCTAGTGCTTAAATTTGGCACATTCAGCTTCAGTGGCCTGAGTTCAGTTCCCAGGCAGGGACCTAGACCACTAGTCAGTGGCCATGCTGTGGTAGGGGCCCACACACAAAATAGAGACAGATTTGCAGCAGATGTTAGCTCAGGGTGAATATTCCTCAACAAAAGAAGAAAAAAGAGATCTTTTATGAAGTGAGATACACTGAAAAAGCATCACACAACCCCCCCCCCCCATAGCACATTTCTCTTTGGTATTAGTTTGGCTCCAAGAGACCCAAAGCTTAGGTAATTCTGTTAACATGAATATAAAAAGTCAAACTGTCATTCTAAATTGAGTTCTTGTCTTTACCATGAGGCTTTGCTTTCTAAAAATTCCCGAGAATTAATTGTCTCATGAACTCTAGCTGGTTTTATGCTTAAAAATTATGATCCCTCTTCTTTTAAATTTCTGTCTCAATTCATCAAAATTACTAAAGATGACGTAAAATTATAGTGGCCACTTTAGGTCTCTTTTGAGCTTCCAAAACTTGTATTTTTATGTAACCAACTTGAAAGCTGTGAATATAAAATCAGGTCAGCCTAATGGAATGCTTTTTCTTTTTCTTTTCTTTTTTTTTTTTTGCAGGGAAAGATTCACCCTGAGCTAACATCTAGTGCCAATCTCCCTTTTTTTTTTCCTTCCCAAATCCCCAATGTGTGGTTGTATATCCTAGTTGTAAGTCCTTCTAGTTCTATGTGAGCCACCACCACAGTATGGCAGCTGACAGATGCTCATCTGGTTCTGTGACAGGAAGCAAACCCCAGGCCACCAAAGCAGTGACAGCACCAAATTTTACCTACTAGGCCATCAGGGCTGGCTCTGGAATGCATTTTTTTTATTAAGATTATGATAGATTACAGCCTTGTGAGATTTCAGTTGTACGTTATTATTAGTCTTGTTGTGGGTACACCACTTTCCCCCTTGTGCCCTCCCCCCACCCCCCCTTTTCCCTGGTAACCACTGATCAGTTCTCCTTGTCTATATGTTATCTTCCACCTATGAGTGGAGTCATATAGAGTTCGTCTTTCTCTGTCTGGCTTATTTCGCTTAACATGATACCCTCGAGGTCCATCCATGTTGCTGCGAATGGACCAATTTTGTCATTTTTTATGGCTGAGTAGTATTCCATTGTGTATATATACCATATCTTCTTTATCCAATCATGATCTTCTGGGCATTTAGGTTGGTTCCACGTCTTGGCTATTGTAAATAATGCTGCGATGAACATAGGGGTGCAAAGGACTCTTGGGATTTCTGATTTCAGGTTCTTAGGATAGATACCCAGTAGTGGGATGGCTGGGTCATAAGGCATTTCTATTTTTAATTTTTTGAGAAATCTCCATACTGTTTTCCATAGTGGCTGCACTAGTTTGCATCCCCACCAACAGTGTATGAGGGTTCCTTTTTCTCCACAACCTCTCCAACATTTGTCGCTCTTGGTTTTGGATGTTTTTGCCAATCTAACGGGTGTAAGGTGATATCTTAGTGTAGTTTTGATTTGCATTTGCCTGAGGATAAGCGATGATGAACATCTTTTCATGTGTCTATTGGCCATACTTATATCTTCTTTGGAGAAATGTCTGTTCATGTCCTCTGCCCATTTTTTGATCGGGTTGTTTGTTTTTTTGTTTTTAAGCTGTGTGAGTTCTTTGTATATTATGGGGATTAACCCTTTGTCAGATAAGTGGCTTGTAAATATTTTTTCCCAATTAGTAGGCTGTTTTTTTGTTTCAATCCCATTTTCCCTTGCCTTGAAGAAGGTCTTTAATCTTATGAAATCCCATTTGTTTATTCTTTCTATTGTTTCCCTCAACTGAGGAGTTATAGTGCCCGAAAAGATTCTTTTGAAACTGATATCAAAGAGTGTACTGCCTATATTTTCTCCTAGAAGACATTGTTTCAGGCCTAATCTTTAGGTCTTTGATCCATTTTGAGTTTATTTTGGTGTGTGGTGAAAAAGAATGGTCAATTTTCAATCTTTTGCATGTGGCTGTCCAGTTTTCCCAGCACCATTTGTTGAAGAGATTTTCTTTACTCCAATGTAGGCCCTCAGCTCCTTTGTCGAAGTTTAGCTGTCCATAGATGTGTGGTTTTATCTCTGGGCTTTCAATTCTGTTCCATTGATCTGTGGACCTGTTTTTGTACCAGTACCATGCTGTTTTCATCACTGTAGCTTTGTAGTATGTTTTGAAATCGGGGATTGTGATTCCTCTGGCTTTGTTTTACTTACTCAGGATTGCTTTAGCAATTCGCACTCTTTTGTTGCCCCATATGAATTTTAGGATTCTTTGTTCAATTTCTTTAAAGAATGTTCTTGGGATTCTGATTGGGGTAGCGTTGAATCTGTAGATTGCTTTAGGTAGTATGGACATTTTAACTATGTTTACTCTTCCAATCCATGTGCATGGAATGTCTTTCCATCTCTTTATGTCGTCGTCAATTTCTTTCAAGAAAGTCTTGTAGTTTTCATTGTATAAATCCTTCACTTCCTTGGTTAAATTTATCCCAAGGTATTTTATTCTTTTCTTTGCGATTGTGAATGGGATTGAGTTCTTGAGTTCTTTTTCTGTTAGTTCCTTGTTAGTGTATAGAAATGCTACTGATTCATGTATGTTGATTTTATACCCTGCTACTTTGCTGTAGTTGTTGATTGTTTCTAATAGTGTTTCTGTGGATTCTTTGGGGTTTTCTGTATATAAGATCATGTCGTCTGCAAACAGCAAGAGTTTTACTTCTTCCTTACCTATTTGGAGTCCTTTTATTTCTTTTTCCTGCCGAATTGGTCTGGCCAACACCTCCAGTACTATGTTGAATAGGAGTGGTGAAAGTGGGCACTCTTGTCTTGTTCCTGTCCTCAGAGGGATAGCTTTCAGTTTTTGTTCATTGAGTATGATGTTGGCAGTGGGTTTGTCATATATGGCCTTTATTATGTTGAGGTACTTTCCTTCTGTACCCGTTTTGTTGAGGGTTTTTTTTTTATCATAAATGGATGTTGGATCTTGTTGAATGCTTTCCCTGCATCTGTTGAGATGATCATGTGGTTTTTGTTTCTCAATTTGTTAATGTAGTGTATCACGTTGATTGACTTGCGGATGTTGAACCATCCCTGTGTCCCTGGTATAAATCCCACTTGATCACGGTGTATAATCTTTTCAATGTATTGCTGTATTCAGTTTGCCAGAAGTATGTTGAGGATTTTTGCATCTATGTTCATCAGTGATATCGATCTATAGTTCTCATTCTTTGTGTTGTCCTTGCCAGGTTTGGGGATCAGAGTGATGTTGGCTTCATAGAATGTGTTAGGGAGTACTCCATCTTCCTTAATTTTCTGGAATAGTTTGAGAATAATAGGTAATAAATCTTCTTTGACTGTTTGGTAGAATTCTCCAGAGAAGCCGTCTTGTCATGGATTCTTATTTTTGGGGAGGTTTTTGATTACTGTTTCTATTTCTTTACTTGTGATTGGCCTATTCAGATTCTCCATTTCTTCCTGATTCAGTTTGTGGAGGTTGTAGGAGTCTAGGAATTCGTCCATTTCTTCTAGGTTGTTCAATTTGTTGGCATATAGTTTCTCATAGTATTCTCTTATGATCCCTTGTATTTCATTGGTATCTGTAGTGATTTCTCCTCTCTCATTCCTAATTTTATTTATTTGAGATTTCTCTCTTCTTTTCTTGGTGAGTCTGGCTAAGGGTTTGTTGATTTTGTTAATTTTTTCCAAGAACCAAGTCTTTGTTTCATTGATCCTTTCTACAGTCTTTTTTGTTTCAACATCATTTATTTCTGCTTTTATTTTAATTATTTCCCTCCTTCTGCTGACTCTGGGCTTTGTTTGTTTTTCTTTTTCTAATTCTGTTAGGTGTCATTTGAAGTTGCTTATGTGAGCTTTTTCTTGTTTAGTGAGGTGAGCCTGTATTGCAATGAATTTCCCTCTTAGGACTGCTTTTGCTGCATCCCAAATGATTTGGTATGTCATGTTCTCATTTTCATTTGTCTCCAGATAATGTTTGATTTCTTCTTTAATTTCTTCAATAATCCATTGTTTGTTCTGAAGCATGTTGTTTAGTCTCCACATTTTTTCACCTTTCTCTGCTTTATTCTTGTAGTTGATTTCTAGTTTCATAGCATTATGATCAGAAAAGATGCTTGATATTATTTCAACTCTTTTGTATTTATTGATGCTTGCTTTGTTTCCCAAAATATGGTCTAGCCTTGAGAATGTTCCATGCGCACTTGAGAAGAATGTGTAATCTGCTGTTTTTGGATGAAGTGTTCTATATATATCTATTAAGTCCATCTGGTCTAAATTTTCATTTAATTCTATAATTTCCTTGGTGATCTTCTGTCTGGATGTTCTGTCCATTGGTGTTAATGGTGTGTTGAGGTCCCCTACTATCATTGTATTGTTGTTGATGTCTTCTTTTAGTTCTGTTAAGAGTTGCTTTACAAATTTTGGTGCTCCTGTGTTGGGTGCGTATATATTTACCAGTGTTATGTCTTCTTGGTGGAGAGTCCCTTTTATCATTATATACTGTCCCTCTTTGTCTTTCTTTACCTGTTTTGCTTTGAAGTCTACTTTGTCTGATATTAGTATAGCGACTCCTGCTGTCTTTTGTTCATTATTACCTTGGAGTATTGTTCTCCATCCCTTCACTCTGAGTCTGTGTTTGTCTTTGGCGCTGAGGTGTGTTTCCTGGAGGCAGCATTTTGTGGGGTCTTGTTCTTTGATCCATCCTACCACTCTGTGTCTTTTGATTGGAGAGTTCAATCCATTTACATTTAGAGTGATTATTGAAATGTGGGGGCCTACCGTTGCCATTTTATGTCTTGTTTTCCGCTTTTCTTCAATTTCCTTTGTTTCTCGTCCCATGGTTTAATCTGTTCTGATGGATAGCTGCTACTCTCTGTTGTTGTCCTTCTACTTATCTCCTTTGCTCTTTGTAGTCCCTGTCCTTTTTTTGATTTTTCAGGTATGAGGGTTTTCCTGAGCATTTCCTGAAGTGGAGGTTTTGTGACAATGAACTCCCTTAATTTTTGTTTATCTGGGAAGGGTTTTATTTCTCCATCATATTTGAAGGATATTTTTGCTGGGTAGAGAATTCTCGGCTGTAGGTTGTTCTCCTTCAGATTGTTGAATATATCATTCCACTCTCTTCTTGCCTGTAAAGTTTCTGCTGAGAAATCTGCTGATAGCCTGATGGAGGTTCCTTTGTAGGTTAATGTCTTCTACCTGGCTGCCCTTAGTATTTTCTCCTTGTCATTGACTTTTGCTAGCTTCACTACTGTATGCCGTGTGGTTGCTCTTCTTGCATTGATAAAGTTTGGAGATCTATTGGCTTCTGTCACATGAAGTTCCATCTCTCACTAGGTTTGGGAAGTTCTCAGCCATTATTTCTTTGAATAGGCTTTCTGCCCCTTCTCCCGCTCTTCTCCCTCTGGTATACCTATAATCCTTATGTTGCATCTCCTAATTGCATCTGATAATTCTCGGAGAGTTTCTTCATTTCTTTTTAGTCTTACTTCTCTCTCCTCCTCTGCCTGCAGCATTTCTATATTCCTATCTTCCAAATTGCTAATTCTTTCCTCCATATTATCGGCCCTACTGTTCAGTGCATCTAGATTTTTCTTAATCTCCTCTATTGTATTCTTCATTTCCAGTATTTCTGTTTGGTTCTTCTTTATAGTATCAAACTCTGTTGTGACATAGCTCCTGAGCTCGTTGAGTTGTCTATCTGAATTCTCTTTTAACTCATTGAGGTTTTTAATGATGGCTGTTTTGAAGTGATCGTCATTTAGGTTATATTTCACTTTCCTTGGGATTGTTTTCTGTGTATTTGTTATTTTCCTTCTGTTCTGGAGATTTAATATATTTTTTCATATGGCTTGATGTTGTAAATTTGTGCCTCCACATAGAGATAGAGTTTAGTTACTCCTTCCACTTGTTTCTTCTGGTGTGGTGGGGGAGAAGCTATTTATACTGCACCAACCAGGAACCCTATCAGCTGTTGCTAACTGGGCCTGGGCCCCTCCTCATAGTCACAGTGGTCCTGTGGGTTCCCTCTTCAGCTGTAGGGGCCATCACGGAGGGGGGGCTTCAGGCTGTTCATGCCTACTGTTGCAGACCACCTAGATGTGCTCCCTCCTTGGGGCCTGCCACGGTGTTATGGGCTTTTCCAGCAGCCAGGGACAGGATCACTTATATTTGCAGCTCCATCACTGTTGGCACCCACAAAATCTCATTTGTCCACTATGGGTCACAGCAGAGCTATTGGCATCATCTGCGGTCTGTGGTTAGTTCACCTAGCTATGCTAATTTTGTCCCAGGGTCTTCCAGCCTTGTGGCTGCCAGATGGGTGCTCTTTACTAGTGGTGTGCAGAGACTTTCTCTGAGGCTGCTGTGAGACTGTAGGGTTTCCTCCTAGTCTATGAAGCCAGGTCACTAGAGCTACAGCCAGCCCCAGTCCTCTCCCAGGAGATCTCCAGCAGTCCCAAGCCCCGCCAGGCTGTCAGTGGGGCCGGCAGTTGCAGTGGGCAGGGTGCTGCGCTGCTTGGGATTCTCTCTGGGACCCTCCCAGCATTGTGGATGCTGGGAGGAGCCTCTCTGCTAATGGCAAACAGAGACTTTTGTCTGGTGCCCGAGTGGAGCTCTGGAGCTTCTACCCCGGGCTGCGGAGCTGGCCGCTGGAGCTCCACTCAGCCCTAGTCCTCCCTGAGGAGATCTCTGGCAATCCCGTGCCCTGCCCGGCAGACAGTGGGGCAGGCAACGGCAGCTAGCGGGCAGCCGTGCCACTTGGGATTCTCTCTGGGACCCTCCAGGTGCCGTGTACACCAGGCAGGGCCTCCCCACCAATGGCGGGCAGAGGCTCTCTGCGCGGACTAAGGTGTGCAACTCTGAAGGTTCCCTCTGTGTTTAGGTGTAATTGCGGGGGTCTTAGGTAGGGCTCTGGTGACCTGTTTCCACCATTGCTCCTCTGGTGTGCACTCCCTCCTGCCCTAGGTGTGTGCCAATGCTTTGGGGGCGTCCACTGGAAGTAAGCCGCTTGCGGGTACTAGGCTGTTCGGTCAGGGTTGGAGAATTTTCCCCTATCTCCACCTCCTCCCGGAGGGAAGTCCATCCGCCTTCCGAAGTATAGCCACGTGGGTCTCTCAGGCATCCCGAGATGCTGTATGGATATCCTTTGTTAAGCGATGAATGTCCAAAGTGTTGTAGATTTGAAGGGGGAGAGACAAAGAGGACGACTCACACCTCCATCTTGGCTCCTTCCTCCTGGAATGCATTTTTAATTGGCTTTTAGAAGCATACAAATGACAATGAGAGGAATCTAAAATTATTACCAGCCTTGGGGGAATACAATGACCATTATAAGGAACATTCCAATTAGATAAGATCATTTAAGAAGTGCACATAAAAGCAAGTGCTTCAAAATTTACAGTTTTATTGAAAAAAGCTAATATAAATTAAGATATACGAAGCACGTGAAAGAAAAGACTATACAAAAGCCCATCAAGTTAGTGGCTTTACAGACACCCCCATGCATATGTTACAAGAAGGGCTCTATATAGGCCCGTCTCAGAGTTAAAGAGACTCAAAGATTTTCTGGAAAGCTATTATTTCATTAAACAGGGAAGGGAAAACTAAAATTAAAAATTAATGGAGCATTTAATACTACCATAAATATTTACTCTTTGTCCCAGCTGAAACTTGACAGGCTATTTGAAAAGATTTAGAAATTTGGCCAAATTTGAAGCTGATATTCAGAGCCTGATGGGGATTATTTTCAGCTTCTTCCCACTCACCTAAAATAATGCGATGTATCCAGAGTGGAAAAAAACAAGTTAAGGATGAGATAATTGGATGGGTATGTCAGTCTTCAATAAATAACTAACCTCCCCTATATATCTTAAAAACATGTAACATCCCCAGAAACTGTTATCTAGACCATCCGTGATTCTCAGGACTGAAGGAAAAAAGAAAAGAAAAGAGAAGAAAAGAAACTTTTTGGAGATATAGATTACTATGGAAGCACCCTTGCCCAAAAATCTAAGAAAAAAATTTTAAATGGAGGCTATATGATTTCTGTTCTCTATATAAGTATGTTATAAATATTTTACATATTTTTCTACCTCTGGATGATATTGCCAAAATTAAGAGCTCTACTTAATTGTGTTAAAGGTGAAGCACTTATAAGATTTGGGAATTTTATAGTTCTCAGAATTAGAAGAGAAACTAACCCAAATTTTTTTTAGTAAATTTGATACAGAATAATTTTTGGTAAATGAAAGCTTATTTACATTTCTTCGTTTTATTGAAATACGTATGTCCTCAGAGTTATCTGCAATGGATATGACACATACTGCATGTCTTTATTCTACCTGGGTTTATTGGTCAAATAAGCTCATAAGGCAGTAGAAAGGATCAATGAAGCAAAGAACTGATTCTCTGATAAGATAAACAAAACTGACACACTCCTAGCCATATCTACAAAGAAAAAAAGAGAGAAAGCTCAGATAAATAAAATTATAAATGAAAGAGGAGAAATAACAATAGATACCATAGAAATACAATATATTATAAGAGAATAATAGAAAAAGCTGTATACCATCAAATGGATAATATAGTGGAAATGGATAGATTCTTAGACTCATAGAACCTCCCACAGCTGAATCAAGAAAAAATCATCTGCATAGACCAATTACAAGCAAAATGATGGAAATAGTAATCAAAATCATCCCAAAATATAAAAGCCCAGGGGAATTCTACCAAACTTTCATGGAAGACTTAATACCTATCCTTCTCAAGCTATTCCAAAAAATTACGGAAAATTGAATGCTTCCTAACATATTCTACAAGGCCAACATCACTCTGATACCAAACCCTGACAAGGATAACACAACAAACGAATACTATAGGCCAATATCACTGGTGAATATAGAATCAAATATCCTCAAGAAAATATTGGAAACGGAATACAGCAATACATCAAAAAGATCATACATCATGAGGAAGTTGGATTTATACCACGGAAACAGGGATGGTTCAACATCCTCAAATCAATCAATGTAATACACCACGTTAACAAAATGAGGACTAAAAACCACATGATCACTTCAATAGATCCAGTGAAAACGTTTGACAAGATCCAAGAGCCATTTATGATTAACACTTTTAACAAAATGGCGATAGAAGGAAATTACCTCAACATAATAAAGAACTTTTATGACAAATCCACAGTCAACATCATACTCAATGGGCAAAACCTGAACACCATCCCCCGAGAACAGGAGCAAGACAAGGATGTCCACTATCACCACTCTTACTGAACATAGTACTGGATGTTTTGGCCAGACAAATTAGGCAAGAGAAAGGAATAAAAGGAATGCAAAGAGGGAGTGAAGAAGTGAAACTCTTACTGGTTACAGATGACATGGTATTACATATAGAAAACTCCAATGATTCCATTGGAAAACTAATAGAAATAAGGAACAACTACAGTAAATTTTAGGGTACAAAATTCACTTAATACTTATACTCTAAATATACTGATAACAAACTTACAGAAAGAAAAATCAAGAATACAATTTTATTTGCAATTGCAACAAAAAGAATAAAGCATCTAGGAATGAATTTAACCAAGGAAGTGAAGGACTTACATAATGAAAACTGTAAGACATCATTGAAAGAAATAGATGATGACATAAAGAAATGGAAAGAGATTCCATGCACATGAATTGGTGGAATAAGCATAGTTAAAATGTCCATGCTACCCAAAGCAATCTGCAGATGCAATGCAATCCCAATCAGAATCCCAATGACATCCTTCATAGAAATAGAACAAAGAATCCTAAAATTCATATGGGGCAACCAAAGACCCTGAATTGCTAAAGCAAACATGGGAAAAAAGATCAACAATGGAGGCATCACAATCCCTGACTTCAAAATGTAGTAGATAGCCACAGTGATGAAAACAGCATGGTACTGGTACAAAAACAGACACATTGATCAATGGAACAAAACTGAAAGCACAGAAATAAAACCGCACATCTATGAACAGCAAATCTTCAAAAAAAGTGCCAAGGACATACAATGGAGAAAAGATAGTGTCTTCAATAAATGGTGTTGGGAAAACTGGGAAGCCACATGCAAAAGAATGAAAGTAGACCATTATCTTGCATCACACATGAAAATAAACTCAAAATGGATCAAAGACTTGAAGATAAGTCCTGAAACCATAAAACTCCTGTAAGATGATATGGGCAGTACACTCTTTGACATCAAACTTAAAATGATCTTTTCAAACACTATGTCATCTCAGACAAGGGAAACAAATGAAAAAATAAACAAGTGGAAATTCATCAGACTAAAGAGCTTCTACAAGGCGAAAGAAACTATGAGCAAAACAAAAAGACAATCCACCAAGTGAGAGAAAACATTTGAAAATCCAACAGGGGCTTAATCTCCATAATATATAAGGAACTCATACAACTGAACACCAAAAATCAAACAGTCCGATCAAAAAATGGGCAGGAGATATGAACAGACATTTTTCCAAAGAAGATATACAGATGGCCAATAAACACATGAAAAGATGTTCAACATCACTAATCATCAGGGAAATACAAATAAAAACTACGCTAAGATATCACCTTATATCTGTTAAAATAGCTACAATCATTAAGACTAAAAATGACAAATGTTGGATAAGGTGTGGAGAAATGAGAAGCCTCACACATTGCTGGTGGGAATGCAACTGGTGTAGCCACTATGGAAAATGGGATGGAGATTCCTCAAGAAACTGAAAATAGACCTACCATATGACTGAGCTATCTCACTGCTGGGTATCTACCCAAACAATTTGAAATCAACAATCCAATATTACATGCCCCTATGTTCATTGCAGCACTATTCACAATAGCTAAGACATGGAAACAATCCAAGTGCCCATCGACTGAAGATTGGATAAAGAAATTGTGGTGTGTGTGTATATATATATATATATATATATATATATACACACACACTGGAATACTATTCAGCTATAAAAAAGACAAAGTCATCCCATTTGCAACAACATGGAGGGACCTGGAGGGAATTATGCTAAACCAAATAAACCAGATTGAGAAAGGTGAACACCATATGATTTCACTCATATGTGGAATATAAACAAACACATGGACAAAAAAACAGTTCAGTGGTTACCAGGGTAAGGGGGTAGGGTGTGGGTACAGGGGGCTAAGGGGAGCACTTATCTGGTGAAAGACAAGAAACAATGTACAACTGAAATTTCACAATGATGTAAAGTATTATGAACTCAATTAAAAATGAATTTTTTTAAAAACTGAGAATTGTGTACTCTTGGAAGATAGAATTAATAGTTAATCAATGTTAAGCCCAGACTAGCCCTCTGCCTCCAATTCCAATTAAAATTCTTTGTAATACAACCTCCCTTGTTCACCGTTAAAAGCTCCAGACTTTTACCCCCTACTGGGTGTCAGTCAACAAAAACAGACCGGTTTACAAGGCAAAGTGTTTATTTGGGATCAAAGAATTGCAATTTGGGTAGCACTGATTCAGTGAGAAACCCACATAATGTTCTGATTACAGCAGAAGTGCTCAGGGTTTTTATGGGAAAAAGGCAGAAACATGAGGTGATTTGTATCAAAGAAGAGTTTATTGGTGCTAGATGAGGTAAGGTTAACAATGTTCTTTATACATTGCTTTGAGATTTGGTCATCAGGCAAAAGGTTAGATTGGAACATCATTGACCGATCATCAGGAAAGTCCAATTTTGTCAGTCGTTACAAACAGAATCTTCTTGTCCTTACTGCCTTCTTGGAATGTTGGCAGTTTTGTTTAGTTTGCAAGATAAAACAAGACATGCACAGCAATTACTTTAAAATGGCTGTTCTGGATCTATTTTAATGTGGCTCCACTCACATCATCTTTCATATGGGATATTATTTGGGTTTCTACCTGAATGTGTGGTTCCAAAATTGTAACTGTTTGATTCTAAGTAAACACCTTTGCCTCTTAAACTAGTTTCTGTTTTTGCAGGTTGACGTTACTTTTTGATTATCTCAATCTTTCAAAGTGTTTGAAACTTATTGTCAGTCTTTTTTTGTTTATTTTCTCCTTTCTTTCTGATCCTGTCCTGGGCTAATTACATTCACCGTCCCTCTGACTTATTTCGCTTAGCATAATACTCTCAAGGTCCATCCGTGTTGCCACTAATAGCCGGATTTCATCATTTCTTTTGGCTGAGTAGTATTCCATTGTGTGCATATAGCACATCTTGTTTATCCATTTGTCCCTTGATGGGCACTTAGGTTGCTTCCAAGTCTTGCTTATCGTGAATAAAGGTGCAATGAACATAGGGGTGCATGTATCTTTATGCCTCTGCGTTTTCAAGTTCTTTGGATAAATACCGAGCAGTGGGATAGCTGGATAAAATGGTAGATCTATTCTTAATTTTCTGAGGATACTCCATACTGCTTTCCATAGTGGCTGCACCAGTTTTCACCCCCACCAGCAGTGTATGAGGGTTCCCTACTCTCAACATCCTCTCCAACATTTGTTGTTTCCTGTCTTGTTAATTATAGCCATTCTGATTGGAGCAAGGGGATACATCATTGTAGTTTTCATTTGCATTTCCCTGATAGCTAATGATGTTGAACATCTTTTCACATGACTTTTGGCCATCTTTATATCTTCTTTGGAGAAACCTCTGTTCTGATCTTTTGCCTATTTTTTAATTGGGTTGTTGGTTTTTTTTATTGTTGAGATGCATGAGTTCTTTGTATGTGTGGGATATTAACCCCTTATCTGATATATGGTTTGCAAATATCTTCTCTCAATTGTTAGGTTGTCTTTCCATTTGTTGAAGGTTTTCTTTGCTCTGCAGAGCATTTTAGTTTGATGTAGTCCCATTTGTTCATTTTTTCTTATGTTTCCATTACCTGGTCAGACGTGGTACTTTAAAATATGCTGCTGAGACTGATGCAAATGAACGTACTGCCTTTGTTTTCTTCTAGAAGTTTGATAGTTTTGGGTCTTACATTCAAGTCTTTAGTCCATTTTGAGTTAATTTTTGTGCATGGTGTAAGGTAATGGTCTACTTTCATTATTTAGCAAGGAGCTGTCCAGTTTTCCCAACACCATTTATTGAAGAGACTCTCCTTTCTCCATCGTATGCTCTTGGCTCCTTTGTCAAATATTAGCTGTTCATCTATGTGTGGGTTTATTTCTGGGCTCTCGACACTGCTCCACTGATCTGTGTTTCTGTTTTTGTTCCAGTACCATGCCTTTTTGTTTACCATGGCTTTGTAGTATATTTTGAAATGAGAGACTGTGATATCTCCATCTTTGTTCTTTTTTCTCACGAATCCTTTGGCTATTTGGGGTCTTATGTTGTCCCATATAAATTTTAGGATTCTTTGTTCTTTTTCTCTGAAAAATGTTGTTGGGACTTTGATAGAGATTGCTTTGAATCTGTAGATTGCTTTAGGAAGTCTGGACATTTTAAAGATGTTAAATCTTCCAATCCAAGAGCACGGAATATCTTTCCATTTCTTTGTGTCTTCCTCAATTTCTTTCAACAATGTTTTATAGTTTTCGGTGTACAGATCTTTCACCTCTTTGGATAATTTTATTCCTAGGTATTTTATGTTTTTTGTTGCAATTGTAAATGGGATTGTATTCTTAATTTCTCTTTCTGCTACTTCGTTGTTAACGTATAGAAATAGAGCCAATTTTTGGATGTTGATTTTATACCCTTTGACTTGACTGTATTCATTTATTTCTAAAAATTTTTTAGTGGATTCTTTAGGGTATTCTAGATATAAAATCACGTTGTCTGCAAAGAGTGACAGTTTCACTTCTCTTTTTCAAATGTGGATCCCTTTTATGTCTTTTTCTCACCTGATTGCCCTGGCTATGACTTCCAATACTATGTGAAATAAGTGTGGTGACAGTGGGCATCCTTGTCTCATTGCTGTTCTTAGAGGGATAGCTTTCAGGTTTTCCCTGTTGAGAATGATATTTGCTGTGGGTTGATCATATATGACCTTTATTATGTTGAGGTATTTTCCTTCAATACCCATTTTATTTAGAGTTTTTATCATAAATGGATGCTGTATCTTGTCAAGTGCTTTCTCTGCATCTATTGAGATGATCATGTGATTTTTCTTCTTCATTTTGTTAAGGTGATGTATCCTATTGATAGGCTTGCAGATGTTGAACCATCCCTGCATCCCTGGAATGAAACCCACTTGATCATGATGTATTATCTTTTTAATGTATTGTTATATTTGATTTGCTAGTATTTTGTTGACGATTTTTGGATCAATGTTCATTAGTGATATTGGCCTGTAATTTTCTTTTTATGTGTTGTCCTTGTCTGCTTTTGGTATCAGGATAATGTTGGCTTTGTAGAATCAGTTAGGAAGCCTCCTCTCCTCTTCAAATTTTGGGAAGCATTTGATAAGGATAGATATTAAGTCTTCTTTGAATCTTTGATAGAATTCACCAGGGAAGCCATCTGGTCCTGTACTTTTATCTTTTCAGAGGTTTTTGATTGCTGTTGCAATCTCCTTACTGGTGATTGGTCCACTCAAATTCTCTACTTCTTCCTGGTCCAGTTTTGGAAGGTTGTGTGTTTTTAAGAATTTATCCATTTCTTCTAGGTTACCCAATTTGGTGGAATATAGCTTTTCATAGTATTCTCTTATTAGCTTTTGTATTTCTGAGGTGTCCATTGTAATCTCTCCTGTTTCATTTCTGATTTCATTTATTATACCTTCTCTCTTTTTTTCTTGGTGAGTCTAGCTAAGGGTTTGTCAATTTTGTTTATCCCCTTAAAGAATCAGCTCTTCGTTTCATTAATTTTTTCTATGACTGACTCTGCCATGATGCAGGTATCGCTCCCCATAAATTCTTTTTAATTCCAATCATTTATATGTGAATTAGTTTGAATTGTCTGTATCTACATGCATATTATATGTGAATCGCAATTTGATTCCTCCTTTGCTAACCTTACACTGTGAGGTTTTCCCCCTAGCTGTATTGAGGTATAATTGACAATAAAATTATATATATTTAACGTGTATAACTTGATGTTTTTATATACAGAGTAAAATAATCACAAAAATCAAGCAAAGTAATCTATCCATCACCTCACATAGTTACTATTTTTTTCTTTTGTTTTTTTTTTTGGTGAGAACAATTTAGATCTGCACTTTTAGCAAATTTAAAGTATATAAAACATTATTATTAATTATAATTATCATGCTGTATTTTAGATGTCCAGAAATTATTCATCTTGCATAATAGAAAATTTGTACTTCTTAACCCATATCTTCCTATATCCCCTTCCCCCTGACCAAAGATAGCAAGATTCTAGTCTCTGTTTCTGAGAATTTGACTCTTTTATATTCCCACATATAAATGAAATCATACAGTATTTGTCTTTCTGTCTATGGCTTATTTAACTTAGAATAATGTCTGCCACGTTCACCCATGTTGTCATAGATGTCAATATTTTCTTCTTTTTAAAGGCTGAATTATAGCTATACATATATACACACACACACATATAAATATGCATTTATTTGTCTCACAATTTCTTTAATTTATTTACACGTTGATGGAAATTTAGGGCATTTACGTATTTTGCTTATTGTGAATAATGCTGCAATAAACATGAAAATGCAGATATCTCTTTGAGATGGTGATTTCATTTGCTTTTAATATATAGCCAAAAGTAAGATTACTGGATCATGAGGAAGTTATATTTTTAATTTTCTAGGAATATCCAAACTGATTCCCATAAGATTCCTGACTTTGGTGTGGGCAATGATCTTTTGGATATGACACCAAAACCACAGACAACAAAAGCAAAAATAGACAAGTGAAATTACATTAATATAATTATATGTTGAATATTATTTAAAAATATACACTATATAATATAAAGTATATATATAATATATATTGAATATACATAATATAATGTTTAATATATATTATATTATAATATGATAGTGTAATATACACATATATATGGTACACTTACATTTCAATAGCAAAGAAACAACGTGATTTAAAAATGGACAAATGACCTAAAGAGACACTTCTCAAAGAATAACCATCAGGTTATTGAAAAGAACCTGCAAACAACCATCAGGTATCTGAAAAGGTGCCCAACATCACTAATCATTAGGAAAATGCAAATCACAGCCACAGTGAGATATTATTTAACTAGGAGTGACTATATAATAGGATGGTTATCATCAAAAGGAAAATATAATTGGTGAGGATGCAGACGAAAAGGAACTCTGGTATACTATTTGATGTGAATGTAATTTTTTGTATTTTCAGTAAATTTACTTTTTATGATATTCAGATAAAATAAAGCTTTCCATGAAACACATTATAATTATTTATCTGTCTCCTTGATTAATTGTCAAATGTAATATAAATAGTCAAATACACTCAGTAAGGAATCAGAGTCTGTAACATCATAGAATAAGAATCTCCGTGGCTTTCTGTTATTGACATGAGCACCAATTTATTATAACAATTTAATCATAGAATTTGGAATTCCTTTGTTATTTTTAATTCATTTTCCTTTTTCATATCCTGCCTTCTGCACTGGCTATATTTATCTCTTTAATGTTGAGTAGGAGTGATGGTAATGCTTATATTTTTCCTAATCACAGAAACACTTTCAAAGTTTTGCAAGAAACTGTGGAGTTCTATAAAGGCTATGATTCTTTTATTATCATTTTCATTTTATCAAATTCAAAATTTCCCTCTGTTCCTACTTTTTAAGAGTATATATCATCATTAAGAATGTTGTTTTATAAAATATTTTTATTTATTTTTTGAGATTATCCAGATTGCTTTCATTTGTTCTGTTAATGTTACAAATTTAATTTACTAAATTGTAAGGTAAATCCAGTGATGAACTGTATCCCAGAATTGAAAGCAAGAGTTCATCATTTCACATTACCCATTTTACACCTTGCTAGATGGGTAATGTGATATGTTTATTAAAATGTTTTTTAATTGCTATCTATTTTAATTTTGTTATTACTCTCCATATCTGATTCTTTTCATCAAGTGAATGCCATTTTCATTCAATTAGAGTGTATGCTTTACATTTCATTCAACAAGAAATATGGGAGATTTAAACATTTAATTTTTTTCATAAAACTTGTTAATGAAATCATTTTAGCTTGAATTTTTCTTTACGATGTTTCCATTTAGCTGCTTAATTCATTTTTCCATCATAAAAATTATTACTATCTTATTTTTAACTTTTGTTCATTTTGTCCAGATTTTGATCGTGAAAATAAAATTATTATGCTACCATGAATTATATAAAGTCATGTTGTAGGCTGCATATACTTCAGAAATTGCTACATTCTCATTCAATTGAAATAACATTAGAGGCACACTTCTCCATTACTTCCATTGGTATCTTTTCTTGACTGTATTTTATATTATAGAGTTATCCTACTTGTGTGATATTGGTATTTCCACTTCATTTTTGGATGTATAATTGATTATACATACTTTATAAACCCTTCTTTCATGCTTTTTGCCTCAATGATTCTGTTGCTTATTTTAATCACATTATATTGGATTATTTTTTCTGATATTGAATTATATCTGCAGCATTTTATAATTGTAAATTTTCCATTTAACTAATATATTAAGATATAAAGCAAGCTTAATATTTTTCCTTTTTTAGTCCCAGATGTACCCCTTCCTTAATTACAATTATACTATTTTACCTTTCATCTGACATAAGAAAGTATTAAATTATCAATTTGTACTCAGAAAAAGCAGAGATCTAATTAAGAATAAAATTTGTGTATAATTTCAAGCATAAATCCTATTAAAAATAATTGGTGAAGTAGAGAGTTGTCTGAGACTGTTAGCAAGCAATGGCTTGCTGCCTGATATTCATAAAAGATGATACTATGGCACCAGGTTTTGAGAAAGTAAAAGCATTTATTGTGGGGTCAACTCAGAAGGAGACAAGAGTCAAGGCTTCCAAATCTCTCTCTGATCCAGGGTTTAGGCCAAAATTTAAGCAGGTAGTGGAACTTCAAACTTGGCAGAAGCTGATTGGCTAGTCTTCAATCAGTCCATTTATGGTGATCAAGCTATTTGGGCTGCCAAAGCCTGATTTTTCTTATTGAAGGACATCTTAATCTTAAAGGGCTCTGGTGGCAACATTTCAGAAGATTCTTGTTCTAGGGTCATCCTGGGACTATGGATTGCTGCCTGGGATAGGTTCAGTGCTGTCTGTATTACCAGTTAAGGTTCTATTAAACAAAAATCAATTTTGAGGAAGCAAAACTAGTTTAAACTAGTCAGTGTTTTATATGTTGTTTCAAGATCTCCAAAGATGCTTCACAGATCATCTTATGCCACACTAGGACATGCTTTAAGATAATTAATAAATAAATATTTGGATGATATGTGCAATTGAAACACTTTCTGAGATTGCAATGTTTAAGCTAAGAAATATAAATATTTCATAGTCTAATGCTGGTAACATTGCATGACATTTGGTAGGAAGCCATATCCCTTAAATACATAGATTACAGAGCCAGATGCTGTACACAATCATAGACAACCAGATATATTTTGCCAAAGTTCTCCATAGATAAGGAATCTCCTGCTAACAAATAAAATTAGTTTGCTTTCTAAAATGTTCACAAGGTCGAGGAAATTTATTTCTATTCCTTCCTTATTATAATTTTATTATGAATAGGTGTTTAACATTTTCAAAATTTTTCTGCATCTATTTAATGACTATATGTAGATTAATTAGTTGATTTATGAAGATATAATCAACATTGTTTATTTGTAATAAAACACAGTAATATATGACATATCATTCTTTATATATAGAGGTTACAACATTTGCTACTATTTTGCAGACTTATTTTTCTACATTCATGAAGAATATTTGTCTTTGTTTTTCTCTGCAATGTCCTTGTCATCTATTATTATTACTTGAATGTAGATTTTTGGTATCATAAAATGAGTTGGAAGAAGTTTCTTCTTATTCTATTTTATGAAAATAGTTTGTGTAATATTACTTCTTCTCAAATATTCATAAGTGTTTATGGGGAGAGCGACAAAGATGTGAATTTTCCTCTTGAAAATTTTTGTAAACATATAAGACAAATTAAGGCATTTTTATTGAACCAGTTGTTATTAACACATTTTGCAAAAATAATTATCCATTTCATCTAATTTTTAAGTTTTATTGACATAAATATCTTCATGATGTTCCATATTATCTTTTCCAGTAACTGTAGGATCTTTAGTAATATCACATTTTTTAAAAGCCTGATTTTGGCATCTTGTGTTTTACTCATTTTTTAATGTTCACTGCTTTTCAAAAGGGAAATATACACCATATGTCCTAACTAGCATAAATAAGAGCATGGCATTTGAGATAAAAGGAGAATAAGCCAATTTCCGAAGTTGTTGAATGGCTAAAACATAATGGCCTAACAGTGAAGAGAAGTTATCTTTTTTTGTGAAAAACAAAGTACTTGAAGATCACTGAATGACTTTAATCCAAAAATTACCATTATTGTATGAGACACTCTGAAACAAAGATTAGTGCTGAGTATCTGAATGCAGAAAATGTAAATAAGAATTGTAACAAGCAATCTTGGTTGCCATCCATCTTGTCTCCCTACAGTTCTGCTGTCTCCATAATCATCTTTTTCATTTGTCATCTTCCCTATGCTCAGGAAAGCAACTCCTTCCAGCTCACACTGGGTAAATATTGATTTACCCACAAGTGGTATGCTGCATTTTTGTTCATCCTGTCTGTCTTTTTTCTTATATTGTGATAGCACCCTCTCTATGTTGGTGGGACAGAATTGCCTTCCCTGGTCTAAACCATATGACTTGCTAGGCAAATTGGAAGTTAGTGGACATCATGCAGAGTGCTGAAAAACACTTGTGCAAGTGAGCTTGCTTGCTTTTGTATTTTACGTAACCCCAACCAAGCCTGCTGGACCCGGGGAGAAAATGGGAGATATGAATGGCTGTAGTGGGTTCATATTTGTGTTCTGCATTTAATCATCAGATGCAACAACCTACGACATGTCCTTTTTCATTATTTTTAAAATATTTTGTAGCAAATGTTGATTAAAATATACTGATTGCATTTTCCTCTTTTGAAATATGTTTTATTTTCTCCTTTCATGTTAAAGTGGTGAATTACATCCTATATTAATTAAACCAAATTACATTTCTTCTAGACAGTCATTTAGATTATATGCATGTTCTTTTTACATGCTTCAACTTCTTTTTTTTCTTTAAAGATTGGCACCTGAGTTAACAGCTATCGCCAATCTTTTTTTTTTTCTTCTCTATCTCCCAAAATCCCCCTCAGTACATATTTGCATATTCTAGTTGCAGGTCCTTCTAGTTGTGGCATGTGAGATGCCACCTCATTGTGGCCTGATGAGTGATGCCATGTCCACACCCAGGATCTGAACCAGGAAAACCCTGGACCACTGCAGCAGAGCAGGTGAACTTAACCACTTGGCCATGGGGCCGGCCCCCTACATGCTTCAACTTTTAATTTTGAAAATTTTCATTATAATGTTTGTCTCCATGTTGATGAGTGTAAGTATAATCTAACATTCTCTTGCTGAACTATCCTTATTTGTTTTTAATAACAAGAGTGTATTTGCCTAATATAGTGATATAAAGAAGCATTTTGTCTTTTCTTATTCTCTGAAAAATTAATTCTAAATGATAAATATTGTTTATTTGGATGATTGTAAGAATGCAAATAGGAAATGCATGGTTTTCTTTTTGGAAATTTGTAAACTACTTTTTCCACATGTCATGACAATAAGAAATAGCAGATATCATTTCACTCATATACATTAGTTCTTAGCACTATGTGTCTACAAGCTCACTTTCACTCAAATCCCTGTATTTATTGCCAGAGTGATGTTACTGACCTCAAGAACCCAGCTGTGCAGCAGACTAGATGTACTAAAATCTAATATGGTCTGTGCCCAACTTTCACCAGTGACAGACAGGAGTTGGGGTACCAAGTACCTTGCCTCACTGATGGGATAACCCTGGGATATGTATTTTCTAGTGGTTCCAAGAGTTCTCTGTTGGATACAGCTCAATTTCCTAAAGTGTTCTTTGGAGTCATTTTCTCAAAATAGTATTTGAAATTGGATTTCTTACCAACCAAGTGGCAACCAAGATCCCATTGCTGAAGGAAATTAGGGCAGTGGCAACTTCTGACATTCTGAGGTGTCAACATTACTAATAATTTCACTGTGATGAATGGCAAATAATGTAGGTGGAAGAAGATAAGCTTGTAAGATTTCTCTAGAAATATTTCTATCTCTAGAAACTTTCTCAAATTTCCTATGAGTTATATCAATTATGGCATTTTTTTCAATATTCAAAAGTGTTGATCACATGGCAAGTAGCCATTATACGAGGAGATGAGAAGCAAGAGTGAGCTCTGGGTCATTGTTTTCGTAGGCATAGAGTTTCTGTTTGGAATGATGAATAAGCTCTCGTGATCGTTTCAAGGCAATGTGAATGTGACAATGAATTGCATACTCAAAAAGTAAAAAAGTTATAAATTTTATGTTATGTATATTTTAATATAATAAAATAGCATGTATGAATCCATATTTGCATTAAAATATGTGTGAATATTCATAGGAATAACTCTAAATGAGTATATATATTACTATATATATATATATATAAATACAAACAATGTGTGGTGGAATTATTGGCCAAAACAATAAAGGATGAAAGATCATTTATGAAACTCTATTATCATTGATATTTATTCATCACTAACCCCAATGTCCTTTAAACATTGGCCTAGATTCATTCTTTACTGTACCTCATTAGCATCTGTGAATCATCCTTGCACATGACAGGACTAAAACTAAATATTAAACTAATGAAACTATGACTAAATCTGTGAATTCAAACTCCTGCTTTTACTTCTTTTGTGATCTTTAGTATCACACATAAATTCGTTGTTTCATGTCCATCATATTTATATAGAGAGTTTAAATAAAATATTGCTAATATCTCTTTCAGACACAAAAAATTCTGTTAGGTGAACTCACCTTAAAACTTGAAGTAGTTATGTGATGAGTTGACCTTGGTGTGATTTATTTTAATTTTATTAGTGTTTTAGGGAAATAGAAACATACATAAATTGAAATGTCTAAACATTTTAATTCATTTTTCACATTTCTCCTAAGGTTGCTGTTAAATATAACTGTGAGCGATGCAAAAATGTATATTTACAAAAATATTTTAAAAATTAAAACGAATACAACCAATTTTACAAGCATTGTGTTTTAGTTGCATTTACTAAGCAGGAATGATATTTTAAATTTTATTTAATACTTCCTTATATATGTACATATACAAATAGAGATAGACAGAGATATATCACCCTGAACAAACTGGAACATATTTAGCCAGCAATGGAAATACACAAATGAATAAAATAGTCACTATTAATGTCCTCTTTTGAAAACTCTGTATTCTAGGAAATAAAACTCACTAACCAATTGCAACAGGGAGGGTGGCACATGTTGAAAAACAGAGAATATATTTAATGTGAGAGTTTCAAGCAGTGGCACTATCCAGGGAACATGAAGAAAGGTCTACCTTATCTGAGGCTGATAATGAAAAAGGTGGAATCTGTTGCTGGGAACCTCTCTTACCTGGTCACCCCTTCTGATCAGCAAGCAGGCCCACTGCTATAGAGTTTTTCGTCAGAGCTTTTATGCTCACTTCCATGCAATCACTAATTATATTTTCAGTTTTTACTGATGACAGTACAGTAAAGTAAAATAATAATAGCTTCAATAGATTTTATGGATAGAAATTCTAACTTTCCTTCTCCTTGCCAATAGTGATTTGAATCCTGTAGATGGGCTCCAGCCATGACCTAGAAGCTTTGCTAGAATGAGGCCATGCTAATGAAATGGAATAAGCACAATTATTAATCATTGTTTTTTACTAAAAGGGGAAGAGTCAAGATTTTAAAGTCAGAGAGGTGGAGGTTATAAGTTAATAGCTAGGAATCAGAAAATATAGCTTGGAAAAAAATGGAAATAATTGACAAATTAAATGCAGATCTTTATAGCTCTTTATATCTGGTTTCTGTAAACACAGGCTAAAGGCATGACTGGAACATTTACAGAGTATATAATGGTCAGAAAATGATGTACATGAGAAGAGTATATTTATCATTTGTATATTTAAGTAACCTTTTTATGACAACATTATAATTTTGAAAGCACTTGTTTATTATGAGAGACACTTTGATCTCTATAAAATATATCTTTCTTAGGAACAATGATAGATCATACTTCATGTTCATCTAAGCATGTACTTTGGAGTGATCTCATCACATATCTATTTAGGATATTTTAAATGTGTTTTCAATTAGTGAAAAGTAGTACAATCTGACTTAGTTATATCAAAATTCCAAGGTCATTATTAGTAACAGTCTTTGAAAAAATGTCTTCTTATAAAAAATTTTATGGTGGAATTTCAGTAGCTGAAGTAATTTCCTACCATTCTGAAAAAGTATTGTGGACATACCAATCTAATATATTTCTTCTACTTCCCTATTCCTTCTCCACATAATAAGCAGAGACTTTTAAGTTCTGACATATTCCTTTCCCACCGTTAGATGTACCCTCACACTCTGGCATTGGAGTAGCAACATAACTGCTATAGACTGTAACAGACATAGAGTGATGAATATATTAATCTATAATTAAAATCCAAATTTAAATAAAAAGTGAGATAATTTATATGCAAAAATTCAAATTTGAAGTCAGAGCATGTTTAATATTATTTCATTCTAAAAGGATTTCATATTCATCAAATGAAAAAGATAAATTTATCTGCAGAAACCTCACAGGTTAGGAGAGGATGGAATGAAATATTCAAAACTCTGAAGGACAAAAACTTGCAGCCAAGAATATTCTATCCAGCGAACATATCCTTCAAATATGGTGGAGAAATAAAAACTTTCCCAGGTAAACAAAATAAGGGAGTTCATCACCACAAGACCCCCTCCTACAAGAAATGCTCAGGAAGACCCTCATATCTGAAAATAAAAAAAGGAAAGGGGTTACAAAACCGAGAGCAAAGGATATATGTAGAAAGACAAAATCAGAAAATTGCAACTCTCCATCAGAACAGGTTAGCAAATCCTAAGTATAACATTAATGATAAAAGGAAGGAAAACACCAAGAATAAATACAATCTTGTCATTTTAACCACTACCTCACAATGCAAGAAAAAATAAAAAAAAGATCTGACAATAACAACCTAGAAGAGGAAGAGGAAAAGGAAAGAGCTACCTAATCTAAGGAAATAAGAGTCTACCAGATAATAGACTATCTCATCTATGAGATGTTTTATACAAACTACATGGTAACCACTAAACAAATAACAAGAATAGAGACAAATTACAAATAGGAAGAAAGCCAATAAAGAAAACAACCTATCTGAATTGGTAGTCTAAAAATCACGGGACAAGGAAAAAGGAAATGCAGGAGAAGTGGAGAATAAGCAATAAAATGACAGCGGTAGGCCCCCACATTTCAATAATCACTCTAAATCTAAATGGATTGAACTCTCCAATCAAAACACACAGAGTGGCAGGATGGATTAAAGAACAACACCCAACAATATGCTCCCTCCAGGAAACAAACCTCAGCCCCAAAGACAGACACAAACTCAGACTGAAGGGATGGAAGACAATATTCCAAACTAATAATGAAGATAAGAAAGCAGGTATCGCCATACTTATATCAGACAAAGTAGACTTCAAAGCAAAACTGGTAAAGAGAGACAAATAGGCACAGTTTAAAATGATAAAAGGGAAACTCCACCAAGAAGACATAACACTTATAAATATATATGCAACCAACACAGGACTACCAAAATATGTAAAGCAACTATTCGCAAAACTAAAAGGAGATATCAACAATACAAGAATAGTAGGGGGCCTCAACACCCCATTAACACCAATGGATAGATCATCCAGACAGAAAGACAACAAGGAAATTTTAGAATTAAATGAAAAACTAGACAAGATGGACTTAATAGATATATATAGAATGCTCCATTCAAAAACAGCAGGTTACACATTCTTCTCAAGTGCACATGGAACATTCTCAAGAATACACCATATGTTAGGAAACAAAGCAAGACTCAATAAATTCAAGAGGATTGAAATAATATCAAGTATGTTTTCTGATCATAATGCTATAAAACTAGAAATTAACTACAAGCATAAAGCTGGTAAAGTGGCAAAAATGTGGAGCCTAAACACACTACTGAACAACAAATGGATCATTGAAGAAATTAAAGGAGAAATTAAATATTATCTGGAGACAAATGAAAATGTAAACGCACCATACCAATTCATTTGGGATGCAGGAAAAACACTCCTAAGAGAGACATTCATTGCAATAGAGGCACAACTCACTAAACAAGAAAAATCTCAAATAAGCAATCTCAAGCTACAATGAACAGAATTAGAAAAAGAAGAACAAAGTCCAAAGTCAGTATAAGGAGGGAAATAATAAAAATTAGAGCAGAAATGAACAAATTGAAACAAAAAAGACAGTAGAAAGTATCAACGGAACAAAAAGTTGGCTCTTTTAGAAAATAAACAAAATTGACAAATCCTTAGCCAGGCTCACTAAGGTAAGCAAAAAAGAGAGAAAACTCAAATAAATAAAATTAGAAATGAAAGAGGAAACATCACAATGGATACCACAGAAATACAAAATATTATAAGAGAATACCATGAAAAACTATGTCAACACATTGGACAACCTAGAAGAAATGGATAAATTCTTAGACTCTAAAACCCCCAAAACTGAAGCTGAAAGAAATAGAGAATCTGAATAAACCAATCACATGTAAAGAAATTGAAACAGTAATCAAAAACTTTCCCAAAAATAAAAATACAGGACCAGATGGCTTCTCTGGAGAATTCTACCAAACATTCAAAGAAGATTTAATACCTATCCTTCTCAAACTATCCCAGACAATTGAGGAAGGTGGAGCACTTCCTAGCACATTCTTTGAAGCCAACATCAACCTGATCCCCAAACCAGATGAGGACAACACATAGAAGGAAAACTACAGGCCAATATCAATGGTGAACATAGATGCATAAATCCTCAACAAAATTCTGGCAAACTGAATACAGCAATACATTAAAAAAAAAATCCTTCACCATGATCAAGTAGGATTTGTACCAGGGACATAGGGATAGTTCAACATCAGCAAGTCAATCAATGTGATACTCCACATTAACAAATGGAGAAACAAAAATCACATGACCACCTCAATAGATGCAGAGAAAGCATTCGGCAAGATCCAATATCCATTTATGATAAAAACTCTCAATAAAATGGGTATAGAAGGAAAGTCCCTCAACATAATAAACTCCATATATGACAAACCCATAGCCAACATCATACTCAGCGGGCAAAAGGTGAAAGCCATCCCTCTGAGGAGAGGGACAAGACAAGGGTGTCCACTCTTACAACTGTTATTCAACATAGCACTGGAGGCTTTGGCCAGACGAGTTATGCAGGAAAAGGAAATAAAAGAAACCCAAATAGGTAATGAAGTGAAACTCTCACTGTTTGCAGACGACATGATCTGATATATAGAAAACCCCAAAGAATCCATTGGAAAACTATTAGAAATAATCAACAGCTAAAGCAATGTTGCAGGGTATGAAATCAACATACATAAATCAGTAGCATTTCTATACCCTAACAACAAACTAAAAGAAAAAGAACTCAAGAACACAGTCCCATTCACAATCGCAACAAAAAGCATAAAATATCTTGGGGTAAATTTAACCAAGGAAGTGAAAGACCTATACAGCGAAAATTACAAGACTTTCCTGAAAGAAATTGATGACGACATAAAGAGATGGAAAGATATTCCATGCATATGGATTGGAAGAATAAACATAGTTAAAATGTCCATAATACCCAAAGGAATCTACAGATTCAATGCTATTCCAATCAGAATCCCAATGACATTCTTTACAGAAATAGAACAAAGGATCCTAAAATTCATATGGGGCAACAAAAGACCCCAAATTGCTAAAGCAATCCTGAGAAAAAAGAACAAAGCTGGAGGCATCACAATCCCTGACTTCCAAGCATACTACAAAGCTACAGTACTCAAAACAGCACGGTACTGGTACAAAAACAGGTGCACAGATCAATGGAACAGAATTGAAAGTCCAGAAATAAAAGCACACATCTATGGACAGCTAATCTTTGACAAAGGAGCTGGAAAAAAGAAAGTGTCTTCCACAAATGCTGCTAGGAAAACTGGACAGCCACATGTAAAAGAATGAAAATTGACTATTCTTTTTCACCATTCACAAAAATAAACTCAAAATGTATCAAAGACCTAAAGGTAAGACCTGAAACCATAAGGCTTCTAGAGGAAAATATAGGCAGTGCACTCTTTGACATCAGTATTAAAAGGATCTGTTCAGACATCATGTGTTCTCAGACAAGGGAACCAATAGAAAGAATAAACAAATGAGACTTCATCAGACTAAAGAGCTTCTTCAAGGCAAGGGAAAACAGGATTGAAAAAAAAAACCCACCATGTGGAAAAAATATTTGCAATTCATATATGCGTCAAAGGGTTAATCTCCATAATATGTAAATAACTCACACAGCTCACCAACAGAAAAATCAAACAATCCGATCAAAAAAAGGGCAAGATATATGAACAGACTTTTCTCCAAAGAAGATATACGGATGGCCAATAGGCACATGAAAAGATGCTCATGATCACTAATCATCAGGGAAATGCAAATCAAAACTACACTAAGATACCACCTTACACCTGTTAGAATGCCAAAAATATCCAAAAAAAAAACTGACAAATGGAGAAGTTGTGGAGGCAAAGGAATCCTCATACACTGCTAGCTGGAATGCAAACTGGTGCAGCCATTATGGAAAACATTATCGAGATTTCTCAAAAAATTAAAAATAGAAATACCATATGACCCAGCCATCCCACTATGGTGTTGCTATCCAAAAAACATGAAATCAGTAATTCAAAAAGTCCCATGCACCCCTGTGTTCACTGTGGCATTATTTACAATAGCCAAGACGTGGAAGCAACCTAAGTGCCCCTCAACCGATGACTGGATAAAGAAGACATGGTATATATATATATACAATGGAATACTACTCAGCCGTAGGAAAGGATATAATCATCCCATTCACAACAACATGGTTGGACCTTGAGGGAATTATGTGAAGTGAAATAAGCCAGTTAGAGAAACAAAATCTCTGTATGACTCCACTCATGTGGAGGTTAAACATGTAGACAAGGAGGACAGATTAGTGGTTACCAGGGGAAAGGGGCATGAGGGGTGGGCACAAAGGGCGAAGTGGTGAACCTACAACACGACTGACAAACCATAATCTACAAATGATATTTCACAAGGCTATAAACTATCATAATCTCAATAAAAAGTTAAAAAGTAAAATAAAAAATAACAACTTATGAATATATTTAACCAATAAAGTGAAAGTTCTGTACATTGAAAATGATAATACCAACATAGAAGAAATTGAAGAAGACAGAAATGGAAAGATATCTCATGCTCATGAATTGCAGAAATTAATATTGTAAAAATGTCCATATTACCCAAAGCAATGTAAAGATTCAATGCAATGCCTGTCAAAATTCCAATAATATTTTTCACAGTAGAAAAAATAATCCTAAAATTTGTATGAAACTACTGAATGCTAAACAATTATTTTTAATTATTTTTTTTTGTCATTTTCCTGATTTCCATTTATCTTGGTCCTGTTACTGGAGGTTTGTTGCAATCTGTTGGTGTTGTCTTATTTCCCTGGTTCTTCCTGATCTATGCATCCTTGCACAGGTGTCGATGGATTTGAGGAAGCCTTCAGCTTTCCAGGCTTTGTAGAGTGATCTTGGTTTAGGTAAGGTCATGCTGAACCATGCTGTGACCCCAGCTTGAAAAGTTAACGTTGCCAAGTGCATGAGCATGAGTTAGCACCTGTTCTGAGGGGCATGGTGGCTCATGTGCTCAGGCCACTGTGGTCCAGGGTGTGAACAATCTTGTGTTTTTTTGTGACTGTTGGTTGTATTGTAAAGGTGTTGTCAAGGTTATTGTTCATTTTTTGTTGAGTTTTTAGACATTTTCTGTTGATAAATAGGAGTCTTCTCATATTCTAGATATGAGACTTCTTTTCAGTTTAGTTGTGGCTTTTTACATTTTGATTTTTTTGCATATTTTAAACAAATCATTAATCAACACAGGCCGTTTATTTTACTATAATCCAATTTATCAATATTCTTTGTATTTAGTTTGGTTTGTCATATAAAAACATTCCCTACTCTAAGATCATGAAGAAGTTTGCCTAAATTATCTTAACAATGCTTTATTGTTTTACCCAAAAACTTTAGATCTATGACCCTCTACTTTCTTTTTTAAATTTGGATATGGTGTGAAAGAGAAGTCTCTCTTTTTATGTATTTATGTATATTTATTCCTGTAGTTTTCATTAAAAAGAGTAACACTTCCTCACTGCCTTACAGGAGCAACTTTTCCATAAATTATCAATATATATGTGGGTCTATTTTTGGATTTCCTATTCTCTTCCTTTGCTCTAGCCTAACACTAATTTTAAAATCCATTAACTATTGTAGTTTTCTAATATTTTGATAATCAATAGAGTATTATTATTTCATTAAAATTTTCATAAAAATTTCATTATTTCATTATTCTTTTATTGGTTTTTGCATTACTTCATATATTCTATAGTAAACTTATCAATTTGTACATCCATACACACACACATACACATGCATACTCAGAAGCAGAAAGTGATGAAACTATATTGGCAGACAATATTAAATTTATGTTATAATTTGAGGAGAATTTACGTTGTTTTCTTATTTTGGTATAATTGGTGGACAAAGTATACTCCTCCATTAGTTATGACAATTCATTTCTTATCAATGGCTTATAATTTTTCTGACAGGTTCTGGCTTTTAGTTATGAACCTGATCACTTTGATATCGTTATTTGTTTTAAATTTCATATTAATTCATATAATTCTTAATATTTTTATTTTATTGTAACTTTTTAAATCTCCATGTCTTTTATAGTCTTGGATTACCTTCTTTTTCACTACATACACAAACAATATACTTGTAACTCCACTCAGATACATACTAATTAGAAATGCATCCATATGTGCACTGAAGGAAAATACTAGAATGTTCACACTGTCATCATACTAGCCCAAAATTAATACTAATAAATAACCATTGCCATTAGTATGCTTAAATAAATTACATGCTTTTATAAAGAATACCATATCGCAACTAAAATGAATTAATTTTTGCTACAAATATCTCCACAGAAAGTGTTGCAAACATTAACACCAAGTGAAAACACACAAAGAAGTACATGCAATGTGATTCCATGTAATTAATTTTTAAAAATGCACATATAATCATCTTGTTTAAACTAAGAATAGTGGTTCCTATGTGGAGGAGGATTAGGCCGAGAATGGGAGACTTCTAAGATGCATTCTCAAGTGCTAGTAATATGATATTACATTAATACGTGTGTGTTCAATTTGTGACATTTATCTTACAATTTGTAAAATTGTTGAACATACATCTTCCTTTTCTCCAAAACTGTATATTTTTCAAATAACTGATTCCCTAAAAACTATGTTGACTATTTAAGTGTAGACATTGTATTTATTGAATGTGTATTAAAAATCCTGTTAAAAATGCAGATTAAAAGAGGTAAAATACTAGAGAACATTATAAAATTTTAAATTATTTTAACAAGAGATCAAAAATATATGTTATCAGAGCCAGCCCAGTGGTGCAGCAGTTAAGTTTGCTGACTCCACTTCGGCAACCTGGGGTTCACTGATTTGGATACTGGGCACGGACCTATGCACTACTTGTCAAGACATACTGTGGCAGGTGTCCCACATATATAGTAGAGTAAAGTTGGCATGGGTGTTAGCTCGGGGCCAGTATTCCTCAGCAAAAAGAGGAGTATTGGCAGTAGAAGTTAGCTCAGGGCTAAGCTATTTCAAAAAAAAGGAAAGAATATGTGGAATCATTATGCCAAAATTAAAAATAAATAGATGGAAATGAAAAATTGAAGCTAACAAATGAACAAAAGGATTCATTGGTTGCTCTCCACTGTGTTGTTTAATTTCCATGTCTTTTGTGGATTTTACAGCTTTCCTCTCACATTGATTTCTAGTTTCATACCATAGTGGTCTCAAAAGTTACTTGAAATAAACTTTATATTCTTTAATTTGTTTAAACTTGTTCTGGGGCATAATATATGACTTATCCTACAAAAATGTTCCATGTGTACTTCAGAAGAACTTGTTTTCTGTTTCTGTTGGATGGATGTTCCGTATCTGACTGTTAGGTCTATTTGGTCTATAGCGTTGTTCACATCTGCTGTTTCCTTATGATTCCGTGTCTATATAATCTAGCTATTGTTGAGAGTGGGATTTAAAAATCCCCAACTATAATTGTATTGCTGATTATTTTGCCTTTTTCTTTTTTTTTTTTTAGTATTTGCTTTATATATTTAGCTGCTCCAATGTTGGGTGCATAAATATTTGTGATTGTTATATTTTCTTGAAGGATTGATATCTTTCTCATTATATAATAACTTTCTTTGTCTGGATTATTTTTAACCATTTTTAGCTTAAAGTCTTATTTTGTCTGATATAAGCAATGCTACTCATTTTTTTGGATGTCAGGTGCATGACATATCTATTTTACTTTCCTTCACTCTAAGTCTACATGCATCTTTAAGGCTAAAGTGCGTCTCTTGAAGGCATCATTCAATGGATCTGTTTTTTTTGTTGTTCAACCAATTAATGTCTTTTGACTGAAGAATTTAATCCATTTATATTTACTGGAATTATTAATAGGTCAGGGCATATTTCCATCTTGTTTGGCTCTTCTTAGATCTGTTGTTTCTTGCTTCTTATCTTACTGTCATTTTTGTGATTTGATAACTTTTTCTGGTAGTATGCTTTCACTCTTCATCAGAATCTTTAGTGTAATTACTACAATTATTTACCTTTGTTATTACTGTGAGGCTTACATAAAATATATTTATAACACTATTTTAAGCTGATAACTAAACTTTCATAATATTCAAAAACTTTGGACTTTAATTTTCCTCCTCACATTTTAGATTGTTGATATTAAGATTTAAATATATGTTTATGTTGTGTATCCAATAACAAATTATTGTAGTCATTGTTATGTTTTAACTTTGAAATAGACTTGTTTTCTAACTTTGAAATAGTCATTTATGTATAATGTGTCACCATTTAAATATAGAAAATCTGACTTCAACCATATATTTATCCTTTATTTTTAACATTTTATTTTTTTCCTTTTTCTCCCCAAAGCTCCCCAGTACATAGTTGTATATTCTTCGTTGTGGGTCCTTCTAGTTGTAGCATGTGGGACGCTGCCTCAGTGTGGTTTGATGAGCAGTGCTATGTCTGTGCCCAGGATTCGAACCGACGAACCACTGGGCTGCCTGCAGCTGAGCGCACAAACTTAACCACTCAGCCATGGGGCCAGCCCCCATATATTTATCCTTAATAGGGAGTTTAAAACCTACTTTGATATGCTTTTGCAACATTAATTGGAATAATTTTCTTTCTGCTAGAAGAACTCCCTATACAATTTCTTCCTTGGCAACCCTAGTGATAATAAATTTCCTTAGGTTTTGTTTGTGAGGAAAATAATCTTCTCATCTTCATTTCTGCAGGATAGTTATGCAGAGTATAGTATTCTTGATTGAGTCTTTTCTTTCAACAATTTGAATATATCATCCCATTCTCTCCCTGCCCAAAAAGTTTCTGTTAGAAATCCACCAGTCGTCTTATGGGGCTTCCATTATATAAGACACGACACTTTCAAAATATCCTCTTTGTATTTGAATTTGACAATTTACATATAATGGGTCTAGGTGTAGCCCTTTTGGGGTTCAACTTATTTGGGTCTATTGGGCCTTATGAATCTGGATGTACATTTCACTCCCCAGGTTTTGGAAGTTGTTAGCCCTTGTTGCTTTAAACATACTTTCTATCCCTTTCACTTTCTCTTCTCCTTCTGGGTTTCTCATGATGTGGATATTGCTTCTCTCTGTAGTATCCCATGCATCCAGTAGGATTTTTACACTGCATTTCATTCTTTTTCTTTTGTCTCTTCTGGCTGGAAAATTGTAAAAGCCCTGTCATCTTGGTCATTGATTTTTTTCTCCTGCATGATTGAGTCTGATATTGAAGCTCTCTATTGAATTCTTCAGTTCAGTCATTGTATTCTTCACTTCTAGAATTTTTTTATGATTTCTATTCCTTTGTTGAACTTCTCATTTGTTCATGGTATTGTTTTCTTAATATTATTTAGTTGTCTATGTGTCCTTGTAGTTCAATAAACTTCTGTAAGAGCATTATTCTGAATTCTTTGTCAAACAGTTTATACATATCTATATATTTTTTAAGATTTTATTTTTTTCCTTTTTCTCCCCAAAGCCCCCTGGTACATCGTTGCATATTCTTCATTGTGGCTCCCTCTAGTTGTGGCATGTGGGACGCTGCCTCAGCATGGTTTGATGAGCAGTGCCATGTCTGCACCGAGGATTTGAACCAATGAAACACTGGGCCACCTGCAGTGGAGCGCACTAACTTAATCACTGGGCCATGGGGCCAGCCCCCACATATCTATATTTCTGGGGCCAGTTATTTGAGCTTTATTAGTTTCCTTTTGTGGTATCATGTTTACTGTTATTTTGTGATCTTTTATTCCTTACAATGGGGATCTGTGCATTTGAGTAGCCATCTTCTCTTCTACATTTTAAAGATCTGTTTTGGAAGAGATAGTCTTTCACAAGTCAGCTCACTTTGAAGTGCTGGATGGGTCATCTGTTAGCCTCTTTCTTCCAGTGGAGGTTGCAATCAGGGTCTATTTTGAGGTGAGGCTACTGCCTAAGATTTGAGTTCAGAAGATGTTGCTGGCTGGGAGCAAACTGATAAGACCACTGGCTTGGTTCCCTTTTCTGAAGGTGGCTGTAAGAAGAGCACCATAGTTCCCTGGATTCTCTGGTCAGGCTTCCTTGTTGGGTTGGACTGGCTATACATTTGACAGTAAGAAAGACTCTAAATTAGCTCCATGCCTGGGTGAGGGGTACTAAACAGGCTCCAAGGCAAGCAAAGCTCATTGTTTGAGGTTCCCAATCAGGCAGAACTGTGCTTTAAGCACCCTGGCCACACAGGATCCCCAGATTGGCTCTGCAGATGAGTCTTGCCAATAGCCAGGCTCTCTGCTCAAGTGCCACTGGGCCATGCAGCTTCCTGCGTGCTCTGCCAGGTTTTTTTGGTTGTAGGGTGACTGAGGGCTGTACACTACATAAAACAAGGTTATGAATTAACTTCTGATCCTGGACTTAGTGGCAGAACAGGCTCCAAAGCAAGAAAGACTTGTTTGTGGTCTGAAATCAGGTGGAACTGCACACCAAATTCCCTGGATAGACAGGACCACAATTCTGGGTCTTTATTCAGGCAGTGCCATAGGCTGGGCTCTCTGCTTGAGTGCTACTGGGCTACTTAGCTTTCCAGGTGCTACAGCCAGGCTTCTTTGTCATGTAGGGCCAGAGAGATGTACTCCACAGTAAGTGGGGCTGTGAATTAGTTTCCCTGAAACTACGAAGTGGAAGTACAGGCTTCAAGGCCCACAAAGCTCACCTATGGGGACCCAAATCAAGAAGAAATGCCCATCAAGTTGCTTGATCAGACAGAGCCACCATCTTTCTCTGTAAAAGTGCAAAACCACTGGTTAGGATTTATACTTACACATCACTGTGAGTAGGAACCAATTTTGCCAAGATCCAAGTACTAATTGCTGTATCACTTTCCTTCTCCATCACAAACTGATCTCCGGTGGTCAAGCCCTGCAGATTGCCTCCATGATCTTTATGACATAGTGTTGAGTGTACCTGATGATAAGAGACCCACAATACTGGGGGAGATACATGCCTACTTTGGGCTTTCTTTTTCCCACTAAGGAAACCACATGCCCAGAATGGTCCTCTTGGTGTGGCACTGTACCAGCCTGGGGGGACAGGCAAAGTGGTTGGAGTGTCGACTTTCCTCTTACCTTTCTAACGTGGTCTTTTTCAGTCTCTGTGGTTCAGGGTGGTGCTTCCCCTCTACCCTCATGTTCTGGAATCCTCACGCTATTGTCTTGCCTGCCTATAGTTGCTAGTTGGGTTTGTGAAGTGTCAAAAAGTGAAGAATAATCTATGCCACAATTTTGATGAAGTCATGTCCCCCCTGAATAGAGTCCTTAAAAATGGGGACTGATAGTGATATAAGTTTGAGTTCAAGTAGAAGATAAAAGTGCTTATTCTACCTTGTACTTACTAGGATATAAAATGTATCAGTAAGTTCCTATCAAATGAGTAAATATGTTTTATTTTCATTTTCTGAAATGATAACATGTGCTATTTATTGGTTTGGAATATTCTAAGTTTCCTGTAACCCACCTTATAACCACTTCCTTAAAAGGACAACTTCAGCATTGATAAAATAAGGGAATGTCAGTTATGGATGTGATACCCTTTTTGGAATCCAAATATTGAATTTTAAATGGAAAATTAAATCATATTGATGGTTCACACTGGCCTCAGAGTTAATGGCTGATGGAAATCTTATAAGATGTGAAATACAAATATGTGTATGAAGACTCTTTCTCAAGAAGTTCACCATGAGAAAGGTAGACAAGGAGGTCATTATGATATAGTTACAGAGATACCCATGGGTACATTGTGTTCAAGGGGAAGGGCATCTAATCTTGCTGTGGCTGGCTAGAGAAAAGAGGCAATGGAGATGGAGAAAGCAGATATAATGAATCAACACTATGGAATATGTGAAAACTAAATGGAGACCTTGGAGATGACTCAATTTTAGAGTTATGTGAATATGTGAGAATATCCCAGACAAGTTAAAATGATAGCAACCCTCAACCCAACAGTGTAAATAGCAAATATCTGTTAAAAGAACAAATGAGTAACTCCAGTGGGCTAAATACAGAGAAAGAAGATTACTAAGATACAACAATGATTTTATTAAAGAAGAATTTAACTCTGATGTCATATTTCCATTTCACTAAAATAAAAAATGAAACAATACAAACAAGAATGCAACAAAGTCAAAAGTTAATTAAAACCATGTTTCTTGAAAATTGTCTTTCTTACGTTGACCCCCATGGATGACCTCGTCTCTGACGTTACGCAATTGCTTACCTATACAGCTCAGCAAGTGACTTTTTTCTACATTCAATAGTCTTCATGGTAGACATCCTGATGAATACAGTATTCCCTCCATTATAAAATAATTATAATCCTATTATTATAGCCAGTTACACTGACATCCTAGATACCTGAGCAGCTCTTTGGAATTCTGAAGTATAATTTTACTACATTTCATAAAAATACAGATGATTTTATGGAAATACATTTGTTATGTAATGTGCCCAACTGTATCTAAAAACGTAATTCTTACAAATTCTTAAAATTTTGGTGGGAAGAAGCTGGACGATGTGGTCATCATTTACCTTTTATAAGCACCTTGGGAGATTATAATTAGGATTTCAGGGGAGCAGCACATTATATGAGGTATGTTTTTACAAAACAATCACATGTGAAAACTTTATCAAAAGTTTGGAAATATCCACTTCTTTCCATACTTAGAGAGATGGAGACTTTAACTTTCTTCTCAGGAGAAACTAATGATGGATTTACACTACGTATTGAATATAGAAATATATAAAACGCACAGATCAAGCATTTTTTCTATTTTTATGCATAAAGTTATTTTAAGCATATTTTTCATTGCCACCAAAACATCTTTATTCCTAAAGCTCTAGATAATTGGGTTGGGTGTGGGAGTGAGGATGGTATAGAATATGGCCAGGAACTTATCCTGGCCTGGAGTGTGGTATGACTTAGGTCTCATATATGTGAAAATAAATGGCCCATAGTACATTACGACCACATCCATGTGGAAAAAGTTGGAAAACAACTTTTTCTGTGCATCAGATGATTTCATTTGGAGGACAGTAAGAAGAACTTGGACATAGGAAGCAAAGATTAGGGAGAAAGGGATGAACAGAAAAATGATGCCACTTACATGAGCTCCTTGTTCATAGTGTGTTGTGTCCACACAGGACAATTTCAACATTGCAGGGACTTCATAGAAAAAGTGATCAATAGCTCTTGAGCCACAGAAAGGAAGATGGAGTGTGTAAGCTGTGTGAACTATGGAGTAGAGAGTCCCAACAAGCCCGGACCCTGTAGGCATGAGGGTGCTGACATAGTCATTCATAAGAATGGGATAGCGCAGTGGGTGACAGATGGCTACAAAGTGATCATAGGACATTGCTGCCAGGAGAAGGCACTCACCACCCAAGAGGGTGATGGATAGAAATATCTGGAAGCCACAACCAGCAAAAGAAATAGTTCTGCTGCCTAATAGAAAGTTAGCGATAATTTTGGGAACAATATTGGAAATATGCAAGATATCCATAAAAGAGAGATGGCTGGGAAGGAAATACATTGGAGTGTGAAGCCGTGGGTCCTTGTGGATAAGGAGAATCACGGCTGTATTTTCTGCTACAGTCATAATGAAAATAATTAATATAAAGGAAAAGAAAAGCAGGCTTGTCTGGGAAGAGGAGAACAGTCCCAACAAAATGAAGTGGCTGCTGTAAGTGTGATTCTCAAGTCCCATCATGAATATTCCTATGTTACCTAAAAAATAAAAATATAAATGAGCCAAATGGCAAAGGAAGAAAAAGTACTGTAAGCCTCAAACTCATTTCCATACATCTGCATAATAAAAGAAAGGTTGTGATGCATGATTTGGCATGAAAGTCTAAGGACTCTCAACCAGCTTTTGAAGTGGGCATGTTTTACAAGATGGGCATTTAATTGTTTGAATCAGTTGACAATATTCATAACATTGAGTGGGCACCAGCCCTATGTAAAGTGACAAACACTTAAGTCCATATTCTTTACTTGAGCCGAGTCTTTTCCCAAATGTCACCTTCTCCAAGATCTCTACCCTTAAATACACTGCTTATAATCATGACGCTCCCACTAATAACACCAGTTTCCTGGCCCTCCTTACTGTGCTCATTTTACCTTTTGCAAAACACTTTTCACTTTCAGCATATTTGATAATCAATTTATGAACTATATTTTTTTCTTTATTCTCATCTCACCCACCAGAATTTAATGTTGATTATGGTAGATCTTTTTTTTTGTTTGCTGGAATAAGCCAAATGCCTGGAACAGTGGCTGGCAATGATATTTGTGAAATACATGAATAAATAAATGGGCCATGAACTCAATTTGCTCATGCAATTTTTATTTAGATAAAACTTAAAGAAAATGCAGTGCATTGTATCCAAGTCTATCCAAGAATAATAATAATGAAATATTGAAAGTAAAACAAACAATCTGTTGTGGTAACTTGAAACATGAGTTATATTTTAAATCTAAAAGAATAAATATTTATTTCAGTCAAAATCAATAGTCATTATAAGAATATTTCTGTCAGTTTTATTAACTTATGGAAAGTGAATTATATTTTATTAATTCTTTTCTGGGGAATCATAGGTGCTAATATCATTTTTACATAGATAATAGTTACTTAACTCTTCACTGTATAATTATTTCTGCAAATTTGATATGTATGATCTACCCCTCAATATGAATAAAAACCAAGAGTTTTTTGCATCTGAGATTTTTTTTCAAAGAAATTTTTACTGTGTAATTTAAGATTTTTTTGCCTTTATATATATGCAAAGTGTTTACCGCTTGAAAGAAGAAATGAATGAGTTCAGCCACTTCAATGCAAAAACTAACCTTTGTTCATGAAGCATTTTCTACATAACCTTTTTTAAGCCTAAAATAGCCACTTTATTTTAAGGCAACTTAGACAGTGGTTACGAGAATGAAAGAGAGTAACATTGTAATAAATCATGTAGGCCATTTCATATTAATAAAATTAAATGTAAATAAAAATACAGTCCATCATTATGTTTTCTAGGCATATCCCTCCCCATTCGAGCAATAACCACTTCTGATTAAAATCTGTGTGCTGAGATGTACACCCATATCAAAAAAGATTTCATTCATGAATAAGCCATGTGAGACCCTAAATTGATTTCACCAGGAATCCAACTAGTTTGTACATGGGGCCCAATTGTTTAGTTTTGTTTATGAAACTACTCAGGACTTAATAGGTTTATTACAATTATTCAATCAAACTCTTTTTAGCTGATTATTATTCAAATGGTCCATTGATTTCACCCCTTCTTGAAATTGTTTTCTTGCTATAGTCATATCCCAATCTTTTCTTAGCTAAAAAATAGTCGTAATGTATCATTTACTCACTGATTGCACATCACTCAATTACATTTTATCATTTTGTATTTATCAAAACTTTCATAATATAATAGTATCCATTAATTTTGACTTAATTAGACTTAAATATATTATTTCACATCTGTTCTCTATCACTCATTACACAAATAAAGAATACAGATTTTTTTAATTTAGATTTAATTAGAGGTGAGATGTTTATTAATATTGGTAAGACTACACGTTAATAGATTAAACAATTACTGATATGTTCCTGTGTTATGTCTTTATATTAAGTTTTTACTGGAAAACAAAAAAAGAGAGAAAACATGAAATCAATTGTTCCTGCAAAGTATTTACTTTGAAAAGCATTTGCATGAAAATCCCAGAGAATATTGTCTGATGTGTATACCTATAATTTACATAAATGACAACACCATTTTTATCTTTCAAAATTTTATAAAATACCTGAAATAAGTTGCCCACTTGATATAATAATTATAAGTTTTGTCATAAAAATTTTAAATATCAGAATTGCTGGGGAGGATAACAATTGATTCAAAATAATTGTTTTTATTGATAATTGACTCAAATGCAATGGAATTTCATGGGAGAGGCAAAGGTTAACTGAATTACCCTAAATATAAAGGAAATAATATCATTACTTATTTACAGGAGTTGATATGGAATATGGGTATAATTGATGCATGATAGATAATAACTAGCTTAGAAATGAGTATGTTATTAACTCAATTATATTAAGAAAGTAGCAATGTACATTAAAACTTTCCTAATGATTTGAAAAGACATAAGCAAGAAAATTTAATGCACATACAGCATCCTGAATATATTTCATTTTTCATCCTATCTGTATACAAAACACTTATCAGACTTGAAACTATATCTGAGGTAAATTTCTATAAAGTCAGAATGATAACAGGACCTACTTCACAGAGACTTTTTGAATATTAAATAAGACTCATCAAACACACATACACATAAACCTACATGCATACATACACATGTACACACACACACACACACACAACAGAGCCTGGCACATAGTAAGTACTCAGAAACAATGATTATTATTATTGTTTCTATTTTTATTCTATTAATATATCAATTATTACTGTACTATTATTATCATTGTTTCCTCATGTTTTAAATATGCATTTAAACTATTCTATATTAGAGAGACAGAGAGAAATAGAGATAATGGGAGACAGAAAGAGATAGAGAGAAAGAGCTCAAAAAAGGACCAGGATATGACAGAATGTAACTGAATAAAGTGCATTTAATGTGGTGAACCAGAAATATAATTGTACTCACTTTTTGGTAAAATAAAATGTATCCATAAGGGTCTTTGAGGGAGTAAGCAACACAGCATGTTGAATAAGAATATGTGATTGGGCTTATTACCAATATATAGACACAAATGTGTGTGAGAGAGCAAAGTAACACTCTTTTTTCTGAAAGCAATTGGCTGAGCTGTGCACAATTCCATTTTATGCTAGCCTTTGATCTTTTTATTAACCATGTTTTTGGGGAACTGCATCATATCCAAAAAATTATTGCAGGGTTGTCTTACGTCTAGCCTTTGTTGCTACGACTTCAATTTAAGAGAATCCTGAAATTTGTGCCTCAAAGTGACATCAAATTCATCATTCCCAACACTGAACTAATCAAGTAAGGTCCCAGAAATAGTGAATGGTACCATCATGTACAATTGCCCAAGCCAGAAATCAGAAAATTATCCTGACTCTCTTTATCATTGTCCTTTTCCATCTATAAATCACCATCTCCCACCTGTTCTATCTATGTCAGTGCCTCTCACTGGGTATTCTCTCTCTTGAGCTGCATACCTTGTGTAGCCGTGGCAGCTCTAAAGCGTCCCTTCTGTCCTCCTCTTTCAAGTGAACAGACCTGTATGGGCTCAGCACCACCCACATGCTTTCACGCACTTCTCAGCTCCCCGGAAACCAGTGAAACTGACTAAATTTTGAACAAAGAAAACAGAAGAGTGTTGGGACTGGAGACATACACCCTTCTTATTCCTTCATCCTGCTAGTGAGCACCTGCATAGGAAGATGTGTGGTCCTGCATTCTTCCTGGACGAGTTGTTCAGGGAACAAACTCCAGGGATTCTGGAGCAGAAAGCTGTGAGCCACAGGGTAATGTCTTATTGATCATGGCAATGTGGAGTCATAAATGAGAAACAACTCACAAAATTGTTCATAAAATTGATCTGGAATGGGAAAAAGCAGGAAATTTCTCTGTGATAATTATTTTTTATCCTTAACATTCCTATTGAATTGTAAAATTTACGGTCATGGACCTAGTACAATTCCAGCACGTTTTCTTCAAAATGCTTAGCACTTGATTTTATGAGATAAAAACTCAAAGTACTATAATATTGTAGTTATAATTCAAGTAATTCTCTGCTTCCAATTTGTCCCCATAAAAATACACTTTTTGTCCTGTTCCAGATCACACTTCCTGGAACATAGTTTTGAGTATGCAAATACTCTGCTGGGTTACAATCCATGTATATTCCATTATAATTACATTTAAAAAAAAAAACATAAATCTCCCTATCTTTAGTTTCCATTTTCAGTGAAACTGAAGCATTTGTGTTTACTAACCTTGTCTTCCTTGTATGTTTGTTCTAACCTATGTTCTTTCTTCCACATGAACAGTCCTCTCCATTCTTTTTAAGGGCTTCAAAATCTCCCAATATCTAAGATTTCAGTTACAATCCTCCCTTTCTTGGGAATCCCTTGCCCTTTTATCTCTGCTTTCCTTGCTTCTCTTTCTTATTCATAACTGGACAGCTGGGTCAGGATTACATGTTTGATCCATGGCTTCACTGTGTTCAGATGCACTCTCTGTCCTCTGAACAGAACCGCTGCATCTCTTTCTGACCTGGACCTGACATCCACCCAAGGTCCTCTTCTCTTTACCAGTTTTACATGCCCAGGACAGGACATTCTTGCTCGGCCCTTTTATATTTAAGTCACCCAGGTGGCTGGCACCTCAGAGGCTACAAGCAACCTCCTCCTCAATGGTGTCTGACCATTGCTCACACCATTCAGGTGTCTACTTCAATGTCACTTTCTCCAGAGTAAGTGAGAGGTATGGAGTGATGCCTCAATCCAGATGGTCAGTACAAATTACCTGAAGACTTACAGAGAGAAGGGGCACAAATGGTTTTGGATGAGCAAGGAGACATATGGAGGACACCTACTACCTTAAAGTTGTGCAGAGTGTGGCTTCTCAGAGAGAAAAGACACCCTCTTTGATAAGAAGACATGGGGAACCATGTCTCCAGGGGAAATCCAGAGAAGGAAGTGAAGGGAACAGACCGTAATCTCTTGTGTAGAGGTAGGTGGGGGCACTGAGACAGGTCAGGTATTCTTCAGGGTGCAGCAAGAGTCCTGGTGTCACGGAGAGAAGAGAGAGTCTCTATCAACATTGACTAAACAAAGGGAGACTAAACTTTTGTTTGAGGAAAACAACTTCCTTCTCTGACTCCTTTTCCATCATTCCCTCTTTACATAGCATATTTTATTCATTCTTCAGGGCCTGAGAAAAATGTGCTGTCAAAGGTTTTGTTTATGACAGGTCTCTGGCACTAGATGGAAACTCCAGGGAATGCTGCTTGGTGGACCTCACTTGCTACAACTTCGGCTCTTCCCGGTGTTTGCAGTCGTTGGATGAAGCTAATTATTCTGCAGACTGCATATTACAGAGGGGCAGACAAAAAAGGTAGAATTACATTACCTTAGTGATTCCGCTTCTTTTCCTTTTTGATAGGTTCATGAGTCAATTAAATGATTACCAAAAATCTGCATATGTAAATGAATGTAGCAAAAGACATTCTGCTGATATACTAGTTTTCTATGACAGCTAAGCCTTATGAAGCATTTTTAAATATGAAGAGAGATTTTAAGTGTCTTCCCTTTATTAGCATCTTACAGTAACTATTTTCTTTAATCATCAAAGACCCGTATGTTTCTCACAGAGATTAGGCAACATTCCCAAGGTTATCTGGCCTTACCAAAGCTTCAGGTCCTAGAGTTGTGGTCTTAGAATTCACATTCTAAAGTAAACATCATTTTCCTCATTAATTCTTATTTATTTCCCCAACATCCACAGTCCACTCAGTAACATCCTGTTGTTTAGGAAGGGAAATGATGGCTATGTGTATCCTTCTTATGTGCATTGTGGGGAAGGGGAGTGTCCAGTCCTACCTTTAAAACTGGCCTGAACTCTACTTGAATGTTTCAGTTGGTTGTTCTAAAGTTAAACATTGTAGAAGTACACTCCCTCTTTGTCAAAAGTATTTGACATTTGTCAAAACATTGTGCTCTGCCCTCCCTCACATCTCTAACATGTGTTCCACACCCTTAGAAACTGTATGAAACCTCTAAGGACGGCCCTCAGTATCACTTTCCTGAAGGACCTCAAAGCCCTTCTAACTCATTTCTTTGACTTGAGCTCTTCTTGCTTTCCATTATTTCCATCACTCATTGTTCAAGTTTCATAGAACTTTAAACCTGTTTAAAATCAATAGCTAATTTAGTAACTGCAATATGTTGGACAAATTTCTTAAATTAATTTCTGAAACTACCTTATACATTTTAAGTATACTGTCAGTAGAGTGGTATTAAATATTTTCACCTTATTATGCAATCATCACCAGTATTAACACCCACAACTATTTCTGTCCTTTCAAGCTGAAGCTCTGTACAAATTAAACAGTAACTCCTCACTCTCCCTTCCCTCAGCCTCTGGAAAACACCATTCTTCCTCTGTCTCTGTCATTTGAGTACTCTAAGACCCTCAGATAAAGGGACCAACTTATAACACAACCTAATTCACTTGACATAATTTCAAATTATTTCCATAATGCTCTTCCATGCTGTAACACGTGTCAAAATTTCCTTCCGCTTTAAGGCTAATGACCCTTTGTATGCATATACTTACTTTTTACTTATTAATTCATTCCATTTATGGACATTTGTGTTGCTTCCACTCCAGTTGTACATTTAAGGATCAACTTACTTGGAAATTTTTTTTTTTTTTGGTGAGGAAGATGTGCCCTGAGCTAACATCTGTTGCCAATTTTCCTCTTTTTGATTAAGGAAGATTGTCCCTGAGCTAATATCTGTGCCAATCTTCTTCTATTTTTTATGTGACATGCTGCCACAGCATGGCTTGGTGACTGGTATGTAGGTCCATGCCTGGAATCTGAACCCATGAACCCCAGGTCCCTGAATTGGGGCATGTGAACTTAACCGCTATGCCATGGGGCCAGCCCCAATTTACTGGAATTTTTTATAACAGATATTAATTAATTTTATATTGAAAAGGTAAACATATATAGCATAAAAATATAACAATTTGAGCCAAATCTTTGATTACTTTATGCAGGAGAGGTTTACATGTTTTTGGAGAAAAATTACAACTTCCATGAATACATTTTCTATTTCGAACTTTCTACTTGTAGTTAAGTATTTTATCAAATATGAAATCACTGCCTCTGAAATTTTTAATAGAGATAAGTAGTATATCTATGTATTTTCTTTTTAGGTAAAATAAGTATATAAAAACAATTAGTCTTCATGAATCTACTTGACTGATCTGCGTGCTAATAGTGTTTCGATTATTAAATGGAAAGATCAACTAAATCGGTGTTAGATAATATGAATATATGTAATTATAGTTCCCTGACACATAATATTTATTTGTTTAACTAAAATTCCTATCTATATGTTCGTATTGCACAAGTGAGTCTGTTTGCCACTAAGTTTGATGTTTGTAAACCTAGGCAAACAGGATTCTAAAGGGTAACTTCTAGCAAAATTGACTAAGGATACAAAGTGTGGTAGAAATTTAAAATGAAGAATTAACTCACCTTGTAAATAAAATATTTGCAATGGCACTAAATCGATGAAAACTCAATACTCACTAGTGTAGGAAAAGAAAATTTTAATACTCTGAAAATTCTGTCAGTACAACATTGATGCTCGTGCAATGGAGTTAGGATTGAGTGAGCCTTGTGCACTGATTTTCCTCATCAACTGGTATTAAAGTATGAGATGGATATGAAAACGGCGGCAAAGAGAATGACTATGGAAGAGGTAGAGTCCTTCTGCTATGTAACTTCATTGAATTACATCACATCCTTGAGAATCAATTAATATCCCCAGCTTTGCAACTGTGGTTTTATTTATTCAACAATCTAGAACAGTTTAAGCTCCTGCAGATTAGAGATGAAAATTACTTTAAAGATTTAGATTCTCTTGGAACTTAAAAAGAAATTCTCTTATCTCTGTGGTTGGGGGAGGAACCAAAGTTTTATTTTCTCTTCTTTACCAAGGAATGTTTGTGTACTTGTGTGTTTGAGGGGAAATAGTCTCATTACACAAAGCGCCTTTTCCACAGTTAGTGAAAGTACGCATTTACTGTTATAGTGTTAATTGGGGGAATATTTTAAGAAGGTCATTACTATTTTTAGTGTATAACTTGGTAAAACTAAACTAAATTCCAAATTAAGTTATGTTTCCATTTGCAGACTACTTCTTCCATTTCCTAGACCTGAGAACATAAGTCGTCTTGTTTGGAAAGGAAAAATTTCTCTCCTAAGAAATGCCTAAAAATGTATACAATTTTGATAGTTTCAATAAATTTTAATATGTTGCATATGTGTAACTCTCGATATCAAGGACATAGCTTTTATATAGTTAAACACATTGATTTAATTCAGCTTCGAAGAAAATTTGGCTATGCATGATGCAAGGCAAGTGCAAATATAAATGACATATTATGTGCGTAATTTCCTCCTGTCCACTTACGTTGTGTCTGACAATGACAGTTAGAGAAGATTGCATTTCTGAGCCAAGCACTTTGCAGTTAGATTTTATCTGGGCTGATTTTCATGATTTTATTATTGCTTGTCCTTCATATTTTCAATTTCCATGCAACCTTGGTTTTTGGCTCCATTTTTAGCATTCTTGTGACCTTGGCTTGTCTAAGAGTAAATATGTCTCATTTTCCACAACTACAAAATGAAAAAATTATATATCCATTATATATATAGATATATAGATCTCAGGGCATAGTTGACTGGAGAAGCTGCCTCTGTAAAAATAGGAGCTATTGTAACTGCTTAATCCAGGTGAGCTGAGCTGTAATGACTGTAATTTTGTTTGTTTAGAAGAGGAGAGTGTCATAGATTTTAGTTACACTTCTGCCTTTGGATATTGAAACTTACCAAAGTGGCAAATCTTACTCTCTTTTAGAACATAATTGACCACCCTAGTGAAATCTACATTTAAAGTCAAGCTATACTATTTCATATGTAAAATGCAATACTCCTGGCTGAGCACAATTAGTACATCATGAACAGGTAGTATACTAGGTTTCAAGTAAGGCCTTCAGCAAGAGTGTAAAAATCATTTTCAATAAATTCCTATCTTCCCAATTCTGAATACTGCTGTGCCTGGGTCACAGGATGTCATACCACTAAGAACTCCAACAGGAAATTACAGTGATCCTGGGTGTCAAAATTGAAATTAATTTAGGACTATTTATGAATATGTGGTCATAATTTAGGGAATCAACAAGAGATTATATCAGATGCCCATTTTAACAAGAAAAGGGTTTTCCCATACCACGTCTTGAAGACACGTGGGGATGTTGTACTTGTCAGAGTTCACAAAGATGGCCTGTGTGCAAAAGGCTGTCAAACAGATGCTCAGACTTGGCCAGAGTACAGAGCCAGGAAGCCACAGACCAGCAGGCAGGAAGAAAGAGAAATAAATACCACGCTGCTGTCACCCTAGCCATCCCTGAAGAGCACACTTGATGATTCTTGGGACATAGACTCTGAGGCAGAGATAAGCATGCAAGAATTTTATTGTGGAGTGTTCTTAGGAACAACACCCATAGAGTGAAGGAAGCACAATTGGGCACGGGAAGATGTTGAACTATGATGCAGTCACAACAACGTTTTCAGCTAACCCAGGAGGAGTTCTGAAATGTCTCTCCCAAATTGTCCTTCAGCAGAGCAAGTGGCCCACATTTGTTCCCTCACAGGAGTATTGATTGCATGCGGCCTGCCCCCAGGAAAGGAGTGTGACCTTGGGTTAGGCTGTTCTCCTCAAGCAAGAACAATGCCTTGAGAGGGACTTTGCTGAGAGTGTCTGATACAAATATTCCTAGCAGCTGGGGGAACAAGTACCTCAATCCTGAAAGAAAAGGGGAATATGTGGGCACAGAACCATGTACGATACACTCCATGAGCTACACTCAATGAGAAGTCAAAGTGAAGGGGGCTCTTGGATACCATTGACACAGGTTGGCTTCCTGGAGCACAGAGCAGTCGATCATATGATGGGGCATACAGAATACATCTAGCAAGAATGAGCAGTCCAATAAAAATATGGTTTCCTTTTAGTATCAAGTTACAAAGTAGTTTGGAATTTGCCCACAAGAACTATGATGGCATGAGATGCTCAGAACATCTGTTGGCAGGTCTAGCTTTTGGTTTAGAGGAACTGTTAATGTGTCTCTGATAAAGACATCAGTCCTGAACTGGGAACCTGGAACTCTGTCCAAAAGAACTTTTAAGATAGATGTGATGGGAAGCACAAAATTCCCATATGGGTCAATGGGAGTAGTGAGGAGAGGGGCACTCCATTATAAAAGCGTGCCCCCTAGTGTTAGCTCAAGCTTTGTATCCAATAGCTCTCAAAAGGTCTAAAGATTTCGCTTTCCCTAATGTATTCTTGCTCTGTGCTGTGGTCTGAATTGTGCCCTACCCCTAAATTCCTATGATGGGCACCCTAACCCAAACTGTGAAGGAGTTTGGAGATAGAGCCTTTACAGAACTCATTAAGGCTAAATTATGTCATACTGGTAGGGCCTTGATCTGTAGGGTGAATGTGCTTACAAGAGAGGACAGAGCTCACTCTCTAGCTTTTCATAGGCACTGAGGAAAGACCGTGTGAGGACACAGAGAAGGCAGCCTTCTGCAAGCTAGAAAGAGAGGCCTCATGGGAACTAAATTGGCCAGAACCTTGATCTTAGACTTCCCAGCCTCCAGAACTGTGAGAAAATTAAATGTCCATTTTTTAATCCACTCTGTCTATGGTATTCAGTTATGGAAGCCGGAGCTTACAAATCCATTCTGGTATATGGCTCAAGCTTTGTGGAGAAGGATTGGTATACAGTCAGCATGCATAATTATTGTGGCACTGTAGAACATTTCTTCCAGGTGATCTGGCCTCTTTTTCACTGGATGAAATCCGGGAATTGAAATTGACTCAAAGTAGGAAACAAGGTGATGGATTGTCATTTTTTCCTGATGTTGTCTGGCGTCAGTTTTTCCTTCCCCAAGTTTTTGTCTTTGTCAGTTCTACAAATTAAGCAATACCCCCGGTGGTTGCTCATATATCTTACCTTAAGATTACCAAGGTCCACCTCCATCTTGTAAATTATGCTCACCTTGCCTCTGAAGAGTCTGTGGCACCACATGGTCCATGTTATTCCTGGATCCTTTCATTCTCACTCACGTATGTAGCTCTGTTTCCACAGCAGTATCTCTCCATTGATCTTGGCCAAAATGGACAGCGACCTATGAACTTGACAATGATACTTTTAGTCTTTTCCAGAGTGCATTACATAACACTCTGGGCTCCTTTGTGGATTATAGTTACCTGGTGATCCATAACACAGTGATGCCAATGTATCCTCTGCTCTTTGCTTCTTGATCTCTTATTCAGCAATCAGACATGGCCAGCCAGGCATTGTCATCTTACCTATTGTAGGTCTTTGTGATCATTAATTTTATACGTCAACTATAGTACCTGGTTATTGTTTATTCAAATGTAATCTTGGTTTTTTCCCAGGTTTTATTGAGATATTATTCATCAGGGATAGTGGTCTGTGGTGTTCTTTTCCTGTACTGTCCTTATCTGAATTTAGTGTCAGGCTGATGCTGGCCTGGTAACATGCCTTTAGGAGTGTTCCCTCCTCTTCACAATTTTGAAAGTGTTTGAACAGCATTTCTGTTATTATTTCTTTAAATGTTTGGTAGAATTCACCAGTGAAACCATCTGGTCCTGGGGTTTTCTGTGTTAGGAGGTTTTTGATTCCTGATTAAATCTCCTTACTCATTATGGTTTGCTCAGATTATCTATTTTTTGATGAGTCAGTTTTTGTAGATTGTGTATTTATAGGAATTTATCTACCTCTTCTAGATTATCCATTTTTGTGGCATATGAATGTCATAGTACTCTTTTATGATTCTTTGTACTTCTCTGTTGTATCAGTTCTGATATCTGGTCTTTTTTACTGATTTTATTTGAGTCTTCTCTCACTCTCTGATTTTGTCTAGCTAAAGGTTTGTCAATTTAGTTTATCTTTTCAAAAAACACTTAATAGTTTCATCGATCTTCTCCATTGTCTGTCTAGTTTCTTATTCATTTGTTTCCTCCCAATCTTTGTGTTTTTCATTCTTCTCTTAACTTTGGGCTTGTTATTTCTTTATTCTCCCCCAAGTTCTTTGAGGTTTAAATTTAGATTGTCTTTTGAAATCTTTCTTTTTTCTTAATATAGGTATTTATTGCTGTAAAATTCCCTCTTAGTACTTTGGGCTACATCTCATAAATTGTTGTATCCATTTTTATCTGTACCAAGATTTTTTAAATTCCTCTGTTGATTTCCTCCTTGACTCATTTGTTGTTCAGGAATGTGGTGTTTCTTTTCCACATATTTGTGACTTTCAAGGTGTCCTCTTGTAATTCATTTCTAATGTTAAAATGTTTTGGTAGAAAAAGATTCTTGATCTGATTTCAATCTTTTTTTGGTATGTCAAAAGTTCTTTTGTGGCCTAATATATGATTTACTCTGAAGAATGTCATATGTGCACTTGAGAAGAATGTGTATTCTGCTGATTTTTGGTGGAATGATCTGTACATATCTGTTAGGTCCACCTTGTGAAATGAGTAGTTTAAGTCCAATATTTATTTCACTGATTTTTTTCTGGATGATCTCTATGTTATTGAAAGTGGAATTTGAAGTCCCCTACAATTATTACGTCACCATGTGTGTATTTCTTAAGATCTGTTAACATCTGCTTTATGTATATCTAGGTGCCCTAATGTTGGCTGTAGGAGGCCACTTTTTACCTCCTATCTCAAGAAATGAATCATACTTTTAAAAATTTTAATAGTGTTTTCTTAGATTTTTAAATAATCTAAGTTCACTTATAGCCAACTACATAGTTCACAACTATACAAACAAAATTTCAAATAACAGTATATCATTTCATTTGTAGTACCGATTACTTGTAACACATTATTCCCAATTCCTCCTTCCCACCCTTTCTGTTTGTCTAAGAAAGTTTTTATTTTTTCCTTAGTTTTGATAAATAATGCACTAGATGTAGAAATCTAGATTTTTTAAAAAATTTCCCCCTTTAAATATTTCACTTCCCTCTTTTCTTATCTGCGTCGTTTCTGACAAATAGGTCTGCTATAATTTGATCCCTGTTCTTCTAACAATGTTATGTTTTCATCTGACCTCTTTCAAAAATTTTTCTTTGTATTTGGCTCTGTATTATTTTGATATGTTATACTTAGATGACTCTTTTTGGTTATTTCTACTCCTTTCTGCTTTCTGAGCTTTCTGGGTCTGTGATATAGAGTTTGCCATTAATTTTGAAAGATTTCGGCCACCTTTTTCAGATTTATTCTGCTCTATTCTCTCATTTTTCTCCTGGTATTGCAATTGTGTGTATGCTGTATCTTTTGTCATCATCCCACTCTTCTTGTATTTTTCTTGTATTATTTTAATTTTGTTCTTTTTTGCTTTGTATTTTTGGAAAAAAGAATTGACATATTTTCCAACTCATTTTTTTTTATCAACCATTTTGTGTCTACTGATGTGCGCCTCAAAGGCCTTCTTTATTTCTATTACATAATTTTGTTCTTTTTTTTTTAAAGATTGGCATATGAGCTAACATCTGTTGCCAATCTTCTTTTTTTTCCTTTCTCCCCAAAGCCCCCCTAGTACATAGTTGTATATTCTAGTTGTAGGTACTTCTAGTTGAACTATTTGGGACACCACCTCAGCATAGTTTCATGAGCAGTGCTAGGTCCGCATCCAGAATCCAAACTGGTGAAACCTGGGCCACCAAAGCAAGACATGAGAACTTAACTACTTGGCCACAGGGCCGGCCCCTCTATTACAATATTTTTAATTTGAAACATTTTCAGATTTTGTATTTCATGTTGATTCTGTCTTACAATATCTATCCCTTTGCTTATATTAATCATATGTTCTTGCATTTCATATAGTTTCTCTATTGGAGACATTAACATGTTAATCATAGTTTTACATTCTTTATGTGATAATTACAAAATCTGTACCATATCTGAGTCTACTTCTTATGCTTGCTTTTTCACTTCAGACTGTGCATTTTCTTTGCTTTTGGCATGCTTTGTAACTTTTTTGAAAGGCAGACATGATATATTGGATAGTAGGATGTGCGTTTAAAGGGCTTCATTGTGAGGTTTTATGATAATCCATTTAGGATTTGTACTCTGTGTAAAGTTTCCTGTAGTGTACATTGCCAAGCACTTCACATTGCCCTAGTACCCAGGTTTTTGTCTTCCCATGTCTTTGGGATTCCCTAAGAACTCTCCATAGATATAGTCCACATCGTGTAAGTGTTTCAGCTATAATCCACTGTTTTATACTAAAGCCCTGTTGATGTTGTGGTAAAGCATGTATGTGGAATTGCCTCCTACAATCTTATAATTAAATTTCAGTCTTTTACAGGGCCTGTGTCCTTGAGGTGTGCCTTCACAGAAGTTTCATAGCTCTCCTCTTCCTCAGGTGAGAGAGGAAGACCAGGGTAGTGGGAGCTGGGAACACCCTTCACTTAGCTTGGTTAAAGCTCCAGTAAGTGCTGTCCTCCAGAACAGTGGCCTTGTTGTGGAGAAGGCCCTTCCCTCAGCTCAATTGAAGCTCCGGTAAGTGCTGTCCTCTGCAGTAGTGGCCTTGTTGTGGAGAAGGCTCTGAGTTTGTTCAGTGGTTATCATTCCCCTGCACAGCCAGGGGGGAACATTCATCTCTTTATCATGCAAACTTGGTGTGAATCCCAGTCCTGTGTCCCTGTGAACTGTGGCTGCCCCACCACCCACACTCCTGCCATGTGAAGACTGCGGTCTCCAGAAGTTTTCCACTTTAAAGCTGGTAAAACCTCATTCTCACCAATTCACCAAAAATATTTGTAAGTGTTCCTCCCAATTTATGGCTCAGGGAATTTCTGCTGCAGGTCTACAGGTCTCAGATCTGATGTTCTAGATTTGACTTTCACTTCAGATACAGGGTTTGAGTTTGACCTGAGACCTCAATCCTGTGACGGTTGAAAGTAAAGTCAATGTTTATTGTGTTCCACATTGTTCCTCTACTAAGCACAAGCATGATCACTTCCAAGCTCTTTCCATGTGGGAGCTAATACGAGAAGTTCTTTTCAATTTTTAATGCTATTTTCAAGTAGTTTCTTTCTAAACAGCTAGCTAATAATATTATCAGTGTTTTTAAGTTAAAATTCACTTAAATTTTTGATCACAGGCCACTTGACATGCAGTATTCTCTGTAGTGGATATTTCACATACATGTGACATATCTGTAGTGGTTTCTTCAGGGTTATGAGGGTTAGTGTGGTAATCGGTGCCCTGTTTACCTAGGGGACACGAGCTGCAGACCGGCATTCTCTTTGAGAACTGCATGTGGGACAGGAAATTGGCCTTGGACTATTAAAGTATTAATTTCAAGGTATTTAACCTTCCTTGTTCAGGACAGCTTGTTCTGTTATTGGAACAAAGAAGAACTGAATCTGCACACTTTATATGCAGCATCAATTTTGTTCATATGAGTTAAAAGAGTATTTTTCTCTGGAAATCTATGATTTTTTGAGATGCTTAATATATGAGTCTCTAACCTTGTACATAAAATGAAAAACCTCAAAGAAACCATCAATTTATAGCCGTTCATATAACTATTGATATTATTATGTTCTGTTGAGTCAGAATAAGCAGGATAGTCCAATGGTAGCTGGACTTGTAGCCGCCCCTGACACAGGAAGTGTTAATAATCACTGGAAAAAGCTTGCCAACAAACTGTCACCCGGTAGTGAGAAGGCGGGTTAGCCAATGACGGGTAAGACCCCCGGGGGGGGGGGGCAACATAAGACAGGCGGCGGTGGCCCGGGGGCACAGATGGAGAAACTATATCGATATCTGGAGCAGGAGGGACCGTTGCCTAAGAGACCTTGCCTGCTCCGACATAAAAATATACGAGCACAGCAATAACATGATAATATCAAAACAGACGCCGAGGGAGGGCTCCTTGAGAAATCACTAAGAATTCTTGGCATTCCCTAATTATTTCATCCAGAACACCTGTGTATGTCTAACAGATGTAAGCTGTGTATATATTGAAACGCTCGTTACAATAAACTCAGAGTGGCCATCAGCTCTCTCCGCATCTATCCTGATGTGTACATTGGATTGCGACATTGACAGGAATCTAACTAATTTTTTGTAACAAGGTCTTTTCCTATGCCTACGTTGATCACCTGGTTTCATTTACTTTCAAACAGGTGCAGTGTCCCACTCTAGGGTTGAGCACAGCAACCAGTTTTCTGTAGAAATTATATGTTAACAATTAAAATATTTCATGAGTTTATCCACAAAATTGAATGTCTTTCCTGAAAGTCTTTTTGGAAAAGCAAAGGAAATGAAAGTTGTTACATATCTGTAAATAAATCATCATAATGATATATGAACAGTTATCTAATATAATTATGTGCATTTATTCTGTAAATATATACTAAATATATTAGTATGCTGTTCTGTTGGTTGATTCTAATTCTCTTTAAGGCCATGAGGTAAAATGGGTAAATTTTTTAGGTTTTAATGGAGGAAATTTGCCTCCAAAAAATGATTTCTCACTGGTTGTTAACATTTTGGATGACTTTATACATTGTTCATTGGATGTTTTCTAAAGTGTAACATCAAGAATTAAATAAATATCAAAAATATGAAATCAGGTCTGTCAAACAATGTGGACCATTTATGATTGAGGTCACTCAGTTATGCTTATTTATCTTTTTTTTTAATTGCAAATCCATTGGTTTGTAGCATTATGCAAATTTCAGGTGTACATCATTATATTTAGATTTTTCTCTTGTAGATTACATCATGTTCACCACCCAAAAACTAATTACAATCCATCACCATTCACATATTCCCAGTCACCTCTTTCACCCTCATCCTTCCAGCTTTCCCTTCTGGTAACAACCCATCCAATTTCTGTCTCTATGTGTTTATTTCCTGTTGTTCTTACAATCTATTTATGAGTGAGATCATATGGCTTCACACTTTCTCCCTCTGATGTATTTCACTTAAAATAATACTCTCAAGGTCCATCCAGATTGTCACAAATGGCCATGTATCTTCCTTTATTATGGCTCAGTAGTATTCCATTGTGTATATGTTCCACATCGTCATTATCCATTCATCCCTTGAGGGGGACCTAGGCTGCTTCCAAGTCTTGGCTATTGTGAATAATGCTGCAATGAACATAGGGGTGCATGTATCTTTACACATGTGTCTTTTCATGTTCTTTGGATAAATATTCAGTAGCAAAATAGCTAGATCATGTGGTAGTCCTATTCTTAGTTTTTTAATGAATCTGCATACAGTTTTCCATAGTGGCTGCACTGGTTTGCACTTCTACCAGCAGTGTATGAGGGTTCCCTTTTCTGCACATCCTCTCCAACACTTATTCTTTCTTGTTTTGTTAGTTATAACCATTCTGCCCGGTACGAAGTGGTATCTCATTGTAGTTTTGATTTGCATTTCCCTGATAATTAGTGATGTTGAGCATTTTTTCATGTGCCTGTTGGTCTTCTGTGTATCTTCTTTGGAGAAATGTTTTTTCAGATATTTTTCCCATTTTTTAATTTAGTTGTTAGACTTTTTTGTTGAGATGTATGAGTTCCTTATGTATTTTTGATATTAACTCCTTGTCACATATATGGTTTGAAAATATCTTCTCCCAATTGTTAAGTTGTCTTTTCATTTTTGTGATGGTTTCCTTTACTATGCAGAAGCTTTTTAGGTTGATGTAATCCCATTTGCTTATTGTTTCCCTTGCACAGTCAGACATGGTACTTGAAAATATGCTGCTAAGAGGAATGTTGAAGAGTGTACTGCCTATGTTTCTTCTGGAAGTTTCATGGTTTCAAGTCTTACATTCAAATCTTCAATCCATTTTGAGTTAATTTTCGTGTATGGTGTAAGATAGCGGTCTAGTTCCATTCTTTTGCATGTGGCTGTCCAGTTCTCCCAACATAATTTATTGAAGAGACTTTCCTTTGTCTATTGTAGTTCTTGGCTCCCTTGTTGAAAATCAGCTCTCCATATATGTGTGGGTTTATTTCTGGGCTCTCAATTCTGTTCCATTGATCTTTATGTCTGTTTTTTGCTAGTACCATGTTGTTTTGGTTACTATAGCTTTGTAGTATATTTTGAAATCAGAGAGTGTGATACCTCCAGCTTTGTTCTTTTTTCTCAGGATTCCTTTGGTTCTTCAGGATCGTTTGTTGCTCCATATACATTTCTGGATTCTTTGTTCTATTTCTGTGAAAAATATCATTGATAGGGATTGCATTGAATCTGTAGATTGCTTTAGGAAGTATGGACATTTTAACTATGCTCATTCTTCCAATCCAAGAGTGTGGGATATATTTCCATTGTTTTATGCCTTCTTCATTTCTTTCAACAACATTTTGTACTTTTCAGTGCACCTATCTCTTTGGTTACATTTATCCCTAGTAATTTATTCTTTTTGTTGCAATTATAAATGGGATTGTATTCTTAATTTCTCTTTCTGCTACTTTGTTGTTAGTGTACAGAAACAGAACCAACTTTTGTATGTTGATTTTGTATCCTGAAACTTTACTGTATTCATATATTATTTCTAAAATGTTTTTGGTAGATTTTTTAAGGTTTTTGTTATATATACAATCATGGCATCTGCAAATAGTGGCAGTTTCACTTCTTCCTTTCCAATTTGCATCATATTTATTTCTTTTTCTTTCCTGATTTCTTTAGCTAGAATTTCCAATACTATGTTAAATAAGAGGAGTAAAATTGGGCATCCATGTCTGGTTAATGTTCTCAGAGGGATAGCTTTCAATTTTTCTCCATGGAGAATGATATTAACTGTAGGTTTGTTATATATGGCCTTCATTATGTTGAGATACTTTCCTGCTATACCCAGTTTATTCAGAGTTTTTGTCATTAATATAAGATGTATCTTTTCAAGTGCTTTCTCTAGAGTATCTCGTGAGATGATCATGTGATTTTTATTCTTCATTTTGTTAATGTGGCGTATCACACTGATTGATTTGCAGGTATTGAACCATCTCTGCATCCCTGGAATAAATCCCACTTGATCATGGTGTAAGATCTTTTTAAGTTAGTGTTGTATTTGATTTGCTAATATTTTGTTGAGGATTTTTGCATCAATGCTCATCAGTGATATTGGCCTGTAGTTTTATTTTTGTGTGTTGTACTTGTCTGGTTTTAGTGTCAAGGTCATCTTGGCCTCATAGAATGAGTTAAGCAGCTTTCTCCCCTCTTCAATTTTTTGGAAGAGTTTGCGCAGGATAGGTATTAAGTCTTCTTTCAATATTTGGTAGAGTTCACCAGGGAAGGCTTCTGGTCCTGGTCTTTTATTTTTTGAGAGGTTTTTGATTGCTGTTTTGATCTTACTGGTTATTGGTCTATTCAAGTTCTCTATCTCTTCTTGATTCCGATTTCAGAAGTTGTATGATTCTAAGCATTTCTCCATTTCTTCTAGATTATCCAATGTGTTGACACATAGCTTTTCATAGGAGTCTCTTCTAATCTTTTGTATTTCTGAGGTGTCTGTTGTATTTTCTCTGCTTTAATTTCTGATTTTATTTATTTGAGTCTTCTCTCTTTTTTCTTGGTAAGTCTAGCTAAAGGTTCATCAATTTTACTTATCTTTTCTAAGAAGTACCTCTTAGTGTCATTGATTTTTTCTTTTTTTTAGCCTCTACTTCATTTAATTTTGCTCTGATTTTTATTATTTCCTTCCTTCTTATAAGTTTTGTCTTTGTTTTTCTTATTTTCCAGTTCCTTAGGTGCACTGTTAAATGGTTATTTGAAATTTTTTGTTGTTGTTTAGGTAGGCCTCTATTACTATAAAATTCCCTCTTAGAACCACTTTTGCTGTATTATATAAATTTTGGCATGTTCAGTTTTCATTTACATTTGTCTCCAGCTACTGTTTTACTTTTTATTTGATTTCTGCATTGAGCCAATCATTGTTCAGTAGTCTCTGATTCTATGCATGTTTCTCTCACATATAACATTCTAGTCAAAGCTTTGATAATATAACCAATGTTTCCCATCATGTTTTGTTATAAGAAGAGATTCTTATTGAACTTGTGGAAATCACTATATTTCCATTAAAATAAGAATACTCACACATTAAGAGTTTCCAAATTTTGTAGAGATCAGGGAGGATAAAAAAGATAAATGTTTTAATTCTGCTTACAAAGGTAAAATTTACCAAATTGTTATGTCATACTTTAAAAGACAAAAAGAAATTTCCTAAAACCTGAAAAAATAAAACAAAGAATCAGCAATATTTCAAATGAAAAGTCATAAAAATTATAATCAAGCTCATCAGTTCATTTAGCCAAAGGCATGAAATCTTGATCTGGATCTTCTGTTAGCAGTTTCATGAAGCCATCAGTTTTTACATTACAGTTCTGTAATTTCTTACACACTTCAGTTTCCCGACCTAATAGTTTGTCAGAAACCTGTATTCTAGATGAAGTGTTCAAGTCATTTCTATCATTGTCTCTGAAAATGAAGCATATTTGGAAAAATACAAGAGTAAAGCAAAACTGTGTGTAAATGACAAAAAAGTTCAAAATAGCAATTGCCAAAGAAATTTTGTTATTTTGTGACATAATATTACAAGATAGCAATGAGATTTATCAGTGATAACCAGAATAGATCATACGTTTAGGAATGCTATATAATTTTTAAAATACTTATATTAATAACATTTATCCACACAATATCATAGGCCCCCATGAAACAATGTTTAATTATCCATTTAATCTAAGTGACAATGAAATATTTTCAGGTGAATGCATAAAATTAAATCACTCTAAGAAAAATCTTAGAAGCTGTCCTTAAAGTCTTGACGAAAGCAGTACAGGAAATTTACATGGACAAAACATAAAATCTCTACTCGAAGGAAAAAAATAATCTTTTTATCAAGAGAAGGTTAAAAGATTAAGAAAATTATCCTTTTATGAGAGAGAAAAACAAAATCTAATTTTCCACCACCCGACTTTTACCATTTACTTAACTAAATTCATTTTAATCTTAGCTAATTTTACCAAACATTTCTCAGAGTTTTTTTCCCCCATAACTTCTGTAACCTTCTCTTTACATTCAGAAGTTGTCCCATGTCTTCTTTCCTTTTTTAGGATAAAACTTATCTTTCTTAACACAAACAAGAATATATTCATTCTTTACATCTTCTTTACTGAAAACGTACTTCTCACTTTCCTTGAATGCAAGGATATATTCCTTATTAATTTTAGTAGCTTTAATCACATATAATAATTCAACTTCTTAACCATTATAGACCTCGATTTTTAGTGAAAACTAAGATGTAAACAATTATAAACTGTATTTTACATTAACATTCTATGGCTTGTCATATTTATAAATACCTTTATAATTTCTAGAAAGATGCAACTTTCTAGTACAATATTTTAATAAAATATAAGACATGATTACCAATATATCCAAACCTCTTTTATATTCTGTGTAATAAGCCTAGAGTAGATAAAGGTATATTCATTCATTAATGTCTAATATTTTATTTAGAGGATATCTATTCAATGAATTTTCCTTCTGTTAGTTTAAGCCAGTGAAACTTCAAAGATTTGGAGTGACATCAGCATCATGGTGGAGTGAGTTCTTCCCTTGTCTCTCCACTCTCAGTTACAATTAAGCAGACATTCATTAGCCAACAGAGGATACCTTACAGAGATGCCTGAGAGATCCACGCAGCCAAATATCTCAGGTTCTGTGGACTGGATCCCCAAGAAGCAGTAGAACTAGTGAGCAGACATCTTCCTCTCCCCAGTGGGAGCAATCTAGGTCACAAGTCCTCAGACAGAGGCCAGCACAACTGTGAGGGGAGGTGGGGGCTGATTGTCTCACACGCAAATGCTTTCAGAGTGGTAGCCCAGCCTGCAGTAGTGCCAACCTTTTGACAGCTGTCTTGAGCATGACAACACTCTGCTGAGTGGCAAGGCTCAGCCCCACATAGGCACCCATCCCACATACATATTGCAGCAGCTCAGCTGAACAGCCTAGATGTGAAATGGCCCCACCCACAGGGCAGAAGCCTACTTGACAAATACAGAGGCCCCAGCAAACATGACTGCAAGCAGCTGAGTGGCTGCAGCCAGCCCATGCAAATACAGTGTGGCCCTACATACACAACTATCAGCAGATGGGGCAGGATAAGAAAACACAGCTCCTGCCCACCCCCAGTGGTGGCAGGTAGAATCTGTGGCCTGATACCCGATACTATGACAAATGCACCAGCAAAGTATCAATTCATCAATCACCATGAAGAAATACAGTAAAATATTAGAGAAAAATGAAAATGCCAGGTCTCCAGAAACCTATCTTGAAGTCATAGTACTTTACAATCTACATGACAGAGAACTCAAAGTAGTTGTCAAAGAGGAACACTAGTTAAAAGAAAACTCAGAAAGACATTTCAATGGGCTCAGGAATAAAAGTAATGATCAGAGGGAATAATTCACCAAAGAGATTGAAGCTCTAAAAGAAAAATAAACAGAAATTATGGATATGAAAAACACAATTAATGAGATAAAAACTAATCTATAAATCATAAAAAATAGATATAAATTTCTAGAGGACAGAATTAGTGGATAAGAGGACAGAAATATAGAAATTCTTCAGGTGGAGAAGGAGAGAGAACTAAGATTTTAAAAATATGAATAAATTCTTTGAGAAATATCTAATTCAGTCAGAAAGTGCAATATAAGTATAACAAGTATTCCGGAGGAAGAAGGGATGTAGAAAGAAGCAGAGAGCTTGTTCAAAGAAATAATAAAATAATAGCTGAGAACTTCCCAAAGCTGGGGAAGAAAGTGTTCTGACAAGTAGCTGAAGCTAATAGAAGTCCTAACTACATCAATGCACAAAGACCATCTCTAAGTCATATAATATTAAAACTAGCAAAATTTAATAACAGAGAAAAAATTGAAGGGCAGCAAGAGACATGAAAATAAACAAAGAATCCCTATCAGGCTTTCTGTGGATTTCTCAGCAGAAACTTTACAGGCTAGGAGAGAATGGAATGGTATATTCAAAATACTGAAAAGCAAAAACTTTCAGCCAAGAATAATCTATCCAGCAAAACTATCCTTCAGATAAACAAAAGCTGAGGGATTCCATTGCCATTAGACCTGGCTTACAAGAAATGAGGATGTAAACCTTCATATCTGAAATAAAAATGTAAAGGTTTACAAAGGTTTGAGCAAGGAGATAAATAGACAAAATCTGAAAATTTCAGCTTTCTATCAGAGCAGGTTAGCAAACACTTAATTAGAACATAAGAGATACAGAGAAGGAAAGCATCAACATAACTATAAACACTTTAATTTAGTCAGAAACTCACAACACAAAAAAGAATAACTTGTGACAACAATAACTTAGAAGGGGAAAAAGAACAGACTAGAACATGCTTAGGCTAATGGAGATAGAGGCTATCAGAAAATGGACTATCTCATCTGACAATTTCTATACAAACCTCATGGAAACGACTAAATGAATCAGAGTAGAGACACAAATCATAAACCATGAGAAAATCATCACAGAAAACCATGAAAGTGAAATGGTAGTCAGAAAGATAAGGGAAAGGAAACAATGGAAATATAGAACAACCAGGAAAAAAGAGACAATATGTCAGTATTAAGCCCTCGTATATCTATAATCACTTAAAATGTAAATGGATTGAATTTTCTATTTAAAAGACACACAGTGAGTGGATGGATTAAAAAACGAGAGCCAACAATATGCAGCTTCCAGGAAACACCTCTTAGATCTAAAGATATATATAGGCTCAGAGTGAAGGCATGGAAGATGATACTCCAAGCAAATGGCAAACAAAAGAAAGCAAGTGTTGCCATACTTATATCAAACAAGCAGACTTCAAGATAAAAAAGACAATGAGAGACAGTATATAATGATAAAAGGGACATTCAACCAGGAGGGAAAAACACTTATGAATATATATTCATGTAACATAGGAGCAGCAAAGTGTATAGAGCAATTATTAACAAACCTAAAGGGATAAATTGGCAGCAATATAATAATAGTAGGGAACCTCAACACCACACTTACAACAATAGATCAATCATCCAGACAGAAAATCAGCAAGGAAACAGAAACCTTCAATGCAACACTAGACCTGATGGATGTAGTAGACATACATAGAACATTCCATCCAAAAATGGCAGAATACAAATTCTCCTCAAGTGCATATGGAACATTCTCAATGATGGACCATGTTTTAGGAAACAAAACAAGACTGAATAAATTTAAGAAGATTGAAGTTATATCAAGCATCTTTTTTTACCACAACTCTATGAAATTGGAAATCAACTACAAGAAAAAAAGCTGGGAAAGTCACAAATATATGGAGATTAAACAACATGCCATTGAACAACTATTGGATAAATGAAGAAATCAAAGGAAAAATCACAAAATACCTGGAGACAAATGAAAATGAAAACAGAATATACCAACCTTTATGGGATGCAGCAAAAGTGATACTAAGATGGAAATTTGTAGCAATATAGAGCTACCTCAGCAAACAAGCAAAATCTCAAATAAGTGATCTTAAATTATACCCAACAGAACTAGAAAAAAGAACAAACAAAGCTCAAAGTTGGTAGAAGGAAGGAAATAATAAAAATCAGAGTGGAAAAAATAGAGATTAAAAAAGCAATGAAAAGGATCAATAAAACTAAAAGCCGGTTCATTAAGAAGATAAATAAAATTGACAAATCTTTACCTAGGCTCACAAAGCCAAGAGAAATCAAAATCAGAAATGAAAGAGAAGAAATTACAACAGACACCATAGAAATGCAAAGGATTATCAGAGAATACTACAAAAAGTTATACATCAACTAATTGGATAACCTTGAAGAAATGGATAAATTCTTTTTGTTGTTGTTGTGGAAGATTAGCCCTGAGCTAACACATGTTGCCAATCCTCCTCTCTTTTGCTGAGGACGACTGACCCTGAGCTAACAGCCATCTTCATCTTCCTCTACTTTATATGTGGAACGCCTACCACAGCATGGCTTGACAAGGTCCACACCCAGTATCTGAACTGGTGAAACCCAGGCTGCCAAAGCAGAATGTGTGAACTTAAACACTGTGCCACCAGGTCAGCCCCTAGGTAAATTCTTAGAATCAAACAATCTTGCAAAACTGAATCAAGAAGAAATAGAGAATCTGAATAGACCAATCACAGTCAAAGACATTGAAATATTTGTCAAAAATTTTCAAAAAAACAAAAGTCCTGGACTAGATGTTTTCTCTGGTGAATTATACCAAATATTCAAAGATGATAATATTTATCCTTCTCAAACTATTCCTAAAATTTTAGGAGAATGGGATGCTTCCTAATGTATTGCATTAGGCCAAAATTACGCTGATACCAAAACCAGACAAGGAAAATACACAAAAAAGTAAATTACAGGCCAACATCACTGATGAACACAGATTCAAAAAACCTTAACAAAACATCAGCAAATTAAATACAACAATACATTGAAAGGATCATACACCATCATCAAGTTGGATTTATTCACAGATGCACAGATGGTTTGGCATCTGCAAATCAATGTGATACACCACAGTAATAAAATGAAGAATAAAAATCACATAATTATCTCAATAAGTGCAAAGAAATTATTTCACAGGATTCACAATACACTTATGATAAAAACACAATGAAATGTGTATAGAAGGAAAGTACCTAAACATCATAAAGGCCATGTGTGACAAACCCACAGCTAACATCATGCTTATTGGTGAAAAACTGAAAGCCATTCCTCTGAGAACAAGAACAAGACAAGAACACTCACCACTATTATTCAAGATAGAACTGGAAGTTTTATCCAGAGCAGTTAGGCAAGAAAAATAAATAACATGGATCCAGGTAGGAAAGGAAGAAGTAAAACTGTCACTATTTGCACATGACATGATTCCACATATAGAATACTATCAAGAAACCACCAAAAGACTGTTAGAATAATTAAAGAATAAATAGAATAATAGAAAAATAATAGAATACATTTGCAGTATACAAAATCAACACAAAAATCAGTAGTATTTCTATACACTAATAAGGAAATAGCTAAAAGAGAAATCAGGTATATAATCCCATTTACAATTTTAACAAAAGGAACAAAATATCTAGAGGTGCATTTAAACAAGCATTTAAAGACTTATGCGCTGAAAATGATAAGATATTATTGAAAGAAATTGAATAAAACATAAAGAAATGGAAAGATATTCCATGCTCATGGATTGGAAGAATGAACTTGGTTAAAATATCCATATAACTTAAAGCAACCTACAAATTCAGTATAATCTCAATAGGAATCCCTATGATATGTTCATGGAAGTAGAAAAAGGCATTCTAAAATCTATATAGAAAAAAATAAACCCCCAAATTGTCAAAACAATCCTGAAAAAAAAGCATAAAGTTGTAAATATCACACTCCCCGTACTTAAAACATATTACAAAACTATAGTAATCAAAACAGCATCGTACTGGCAGAAAAACAGACACACAGATCAATGGAATAGAATTGACAGCCCAGAAATACAACCATGTATCTATAGACAGCTAATCTTCAACAAAGCATCCAAAAACATACACTGGAGAAAGGTCGTCCTCTTCAATAAGCGACATTTGGAAAACTGGACAGCCACATGCAAAAGAGGGAAAATAGACCATCGTCTAACAGCACACACAAAAATTAACTCAAATTGGATCAAAGACTTGACTCCATAAAATTTCTGGAAGAAAACATAGGCAGTACACATTTTGACATCAGCTTTAGGAGTATCTTTCTGAATTCCCTGTCTACTAAGGCAAGGGAAACAAGCCTTTTACTGGTATGCAGATGTGTTTAGTCATATTCTTAGGAGGACTTCCACTGGACCATTGAGCAATTCCCTAGGCAAGTGGGACTGGCCCCATATCAAAGCTGAGCGGGGATGGGACTGTCTCAAAAGGCTGATTCAGGTTCCAAAGCCAGGACCAATATCTGCAGGCATGCCTCCAGGGTCATATGTAGACATGTCTCTTGTCAGAATTCTGGGCATGCAGGACTGCCCTTGGATCATGGTTGAGAGGGGTTGAGGCTGAGTTACAGGATTGTTTCAGCATTTATAGTTTGATGGAGATCAGTGGGCCTATTTCCAGGTGCATGAAGAGTTGTGTCTCCAAGTGAATCCCTGGGAAGGAATAAGAGTTCTGAGATCATGGCTAAGAGGGATTAGAATTGGGTTTTGAGCTGTTCACATAAAGGACTGAAGTCAATGGGCTTTATACCCAAGGCACAGGCAGGCATGACTCTTCTTAGGTCCCTTGGTGGATGATGCTGGTGGCAGGCCTGTGGCCAAAGAGGACTGTAACTGAGTCCAGAAAGGGACTGGCAGTTTCTGGGTCTGTAGTCCATATCACAGTCAGTGAGCCTGCCACCTCGTGAAAGCCCTGTCTTCTCAAAATGACACAACTTGCACATGGTTTCCACTGGTGTTTTGCAAGTTCCTATCTGGATCCCAAAGCTCCTACAGAGGAACATTTGTCTGCAGATGGCTGCCAAATTGTTATTGGTATGGAGGATGAAATCAGGGGATCTCCTTTTCAAAATCTTGCTGGCATCTACATACAACTAATTTTTGACATAGGAGCCAAGGGAATACAATAGAAAAAGGAAATTCTCTTCAATAAATGGTGTTGGGAAAACTGGATAGCCACATGCAAAAAAAATGAAAGTAGACCATTATCTTACACCATACATAAAACAATATTTATCTCTGAAACATAAACAAGGGATATATCCTAGGTGTTTTGATGATTAATTTCTTTCAAAAATGTTTTTTTATTTTGCAGAATATAATTTTTGCCCTTCTTTAATTACATTTATTCCTAAATATTTTTAACTCAATCATACATGAAATTATCTTAATTTAATTTTTTATTTTTTTGTTGCAAATGAATAGAGGTACAATTGTTTTTTATGTATTGATCGTGTATCTTGGAACATTGACGAACAGGCATAGTAGTTCCAATAGTGTACATCTTTTATTTTTCTATATACAAAATCATATCCTCTATTAATAAACATAGTTTTAATTCTTCCTTCTCAATTTTGGTGTCTTTTAGTTCTTTATGTTGACTAGTTGTCCTGACTAAAATTTTTAGTACAATGTTGAATATAAGTAGCAAGAGTATACATCTTTGTCCAATTCATTATTTTAATTTGCACGATTTTGACATTACATTTAAAGTTAACTGTGGATTTTTCATAGATGCCTTTTACCAGGTTGAGAAAGTTCTTTTCTCTTCTGAGTTTGTTGAGTATATTTTATTATAGAAGGGTGTTGGATTTTGTCAAATGCTTTCCCTGCATATATTGAGACTATCATTTGTTCTTTTTTGTTCTATTAATATAACATAAGTTGATTTTAAGATATTATACCAACTTTCTATTTCTGGGATACATTTCACTTGGTCATGGTTTAGAATCCTTTTTGGAGTTGCTGATTTGGAGTTTTTTGTATTTTGTTAAAAATCTTATGTTTAAGCACTCATAAGAGCTATTGATCTCCACTTTTATTGTGAGCAGTACCATGTCCACGCCCAGGATCCAAACTGGCAAAACCCTGGGTACTGAAGCAGAGCACAGAAATTAACCACTCATCCAAGGGGCAGGCCCCCATGTATGATTTTTGATATCACTAAAATATTGATGTCATAGAATGAGAAAAGTATTCACTCTTCATCCAGTTTTGGAAGATTTAGTTTAAAATTTGTTTTATTTCTTCTTTATACGGTTCATTGAATTCTCTATTGAAGCCATCTGAGTCTGGGCTTTTCTTTGTGGATAGAATTTGGTTACTAATTCAATCACTTTAACTTTTATTTGTCTACTTAGATTGTGTATATTTTCATCAGTCTGTTGTGATAGTTTGTGTCTTTCTAGGAGTTTATCTATTTATTCAAAGTGATATAGTTTATTGGCATTTACTTTTTTAAAGTCTGCTTGTGTAATAATGTTTTTTTATAGACTGGCACCTAAGCTAACAACTGTTGTCAATCTTCTTTTGTACTTTTTCTCCCCAAATCCCCTCAGTATATAGTTGTATAAAAATTTTTTAGTTATGAGTCCTTCTAGTTGTTGGATGTGGGATGCCATACCAACATAGCCCAATGAGCATTACCATGTCTACACCCAGGATCCAAACTTGTGAAACCTTGGGCTGCCGAAGCAGAGTGCGGAAACGTAACCACACCGCCATGGGGCCAGCCCCAATTGTAATAATTTTTATGTCTGTAAGGTGAGTAGTAGTGTCCTGCTGTTCCTGTATGACTCTAGCAATATGAGTCTTAGACTCTTCACTCTCACTTCTATTTTTTGATCAATCTAGTGAAAAGTTAGCAAAATTTGTTGATCTTTTCAAACACACAGCTTTGATTTTGTTAATTTCTCTATTAATCTTTTAATTTTCTATTTTATTGCTTTTCACTCATTGCTATTATTTCAAGTTTATGTTCAATGAGGAACAGGTCTGTGGAGTTCCTCACACTGTCATGGCAGAAGTGGAAACTTCTTTCATCTTATGTAAATATAGAACAATATAAAAACCGGAAAATTAACATGGTGACTATGTAGGTTCTATGGTTCTATATCATTTTATCACACTTGTGGGTATCTATAACCACCACTTCAATCAAAATATTGAACTATTGCATCATCATGAATATCTCCATCATGCTACCCCTTATATTTACATCGAGTACTAACAATCCAGTCTTAACCATTAATTTTCTGGCTGACATATTACATTTTAGATGTCTGTATACATTAAACATTCTCTAAATTCTCTACTGTGTTCCATTACCCAATTTGACTTATCTCACCTATAAACACCTTCCCTTTTTGTTTACTAGTATATTTTAGAAATCTAAATAAATGGAATTTAGTTACTCTGTACTCTTCATTAATTAGCTATTCTTCATTGTTTACATAAATTTATGCTAAATTTAAAAATCATCAAATATTCTGAACATACATTTTAATGTTTTCCATTAATTTTATGCACTAATTTTGAGTAAGAATTGATATCTATACCAGGAGTAAGCAGTATTTTCATATTTTATAATTTTATTGATGTTTCTCATTTTATTTAAAAATGTTTAGTTTAACATAGACTTTGTATCTTGCTGTTTTTGATCTTGAGATCATTTCATTTTGAGAATTTTTTTTTGGTTATTTGTTGATGTAAACAAATGGATCCAATAACCTTCCTGAACTCCATTATTAACTTGAACATTTTTCCATGGTTTCAGTTATTTTTTATAAGTATGTAATTATGGCAATCAAAGTTAAGTAGACATTGTATTCTCTATTCTTCTTGTCCTTAAAATTATTTCAATTATGTTCGTGAAAGCATTGAACAATATATCCCGTATGTTAGATGATGGAAATAATGAACATCATTCGTGTGTTCTAATTTTAAAATACAATCAACTAATTCATTCTGTATAATACCTGTATTTTTTGATACATGATATTTTTCAAACAAGGAAATATTTATTTTCTTTCTTAGAGGCAGATGGCATTTTATTTTGAGAAAGATATCACAATAAAGAAACAATCAACAAAAATAAATAAGCAAAAAACAAATACATTTTAATAACAAAGCATAAGGTGCAGTAAATATATTTTAAACAGCATAGTAAAAATTATAACAGATTTCATATTTATAAAGATATTTCTTATATTAATTTCATTTTTAGTAATCAGGAGATTGTATACTGCACTCTCTACAAAAGTGTAATTAAAGATGTTTTTATTAATTATTGATCTAGGAAACATAAAATATTCAAGGTACTGCAAAAATTGTATTCAATGTTTCTGAATATCCATGTGTAACCTGAAAGTGCTTTTGTCATATAAACCTTGAAAGTTATTTCTCTGGCATATTGCTTTATATTTAATCATAAAAAATGCCCATTCATATATCTCCAGTGATTATATTAAAAGTTAATATTAATAGCAACAGTAGTAACATAAAACTTTACCTTATCCATTCTCATTCTAAATATTTTGAAAAGAAGGCAGTCAAAATACATTTTTTCTATATTTTTCTGTGTTCAAATAAGCAATAAAAATTTCCTGAAGTACTCAAATAGCTAAATAGTTCTAGAATAATTTATCTTCAACCACTATTAGTCCTAAATTTCTTAATACAAAATCACATCTTAAATCTTACATTTTCACGAACTCACAGCATACTGAATATACAATCTAGAAATGTTTCCAATGACTTATTAATATGCATATGTAAAGCAAATAGTTATTTGTCATAAAGAAAATACAATAGTCCATCTTTAAGCTTTTAGGATCTAAATTAAGCAATAATTTCATAGATGATATTGAAAGGACTGCTGGCTTGTGGATTCCTCTGTTTTATTTGCCATGCATCCAGTGCTATAGATGTGTTTATTAGTCAGCTTCCCAAACTTGCCAGTTTTACACAATATATCCATTGCTGTACCAATGCCATTTCTTCTCTAAGAAGACTTTTCGTCTTCTGCTCTATCTAGTCAGGTTTAATTTTCCTTCAAATATTGGCTCAAATGGCATCATTCTTTGGAAAGTTTCTACATGGTTGTCCTGAGTCCACAATCCTAAGGGAAATATTTATTTATTCTTCTGAGTTTGAGGAAATTCTTTGTAAGTTGACACATAACATCCGTTTAGGGATATCCATTTTTTCCTCCTCATCATCATTATCATATTCATCATCATGACTCTCACCATATACATTAAATCTTGATATACATTAAGTGCCATGCAATGAGCTAAAAGCTTGATTAAAAAATCTCATCTAATACTCTCATAGTTTGATAACCCACAAATCCCCTGTGTTTAACCTTTTCATCCCTCGATCCATTTGCATAAGTCCTTAACAAACCACTGATCATTTTTGTCTCCATAGTTTTATATTTTCAGACTCATGTTTATTAGTTTATATACAGTTTTATATAGTTTGTAGGTTCCCTAAAAGAAGAAAACACTGATAATGCTGCTACTAATGAAACAAAAAAATACAATTTTTTTTTATTGAGTTAACATTGGTTTATAATATTATATAATTTCAGGTGTACATCATTATATTTTGATTTCTGTGTAGACTGCATCATGTTCACTACCCAAAGATTAATTACCATCAATCACCAGACACATGTGCTTAGTCACCATTTTCCCCCTGCTCCCTTGCCCTTCCTCTCCAGTAACCACCAATTCAATCTCTGTCTCTATGTGTTTGTATGTTGTTGTTTTTATCTTCTGTTTATTAGTGAGATCATACAGTATTTGACTTTCTTTGTCTGACATTTCACTTAGCGTAATACCTTCAAGCTCCATTCATATTGTCACAAATGGCAAGATTACATCTTTTTTATAGCTGAGTAGTATTACATTCTATATATACCACATCTTCCTTATCCACTCATCCTTTGTTGGGCCATTAGGTGGTTTCCAAGACTTCACTTTGTGAATAACGCTGTAATGAACATAGGGGTGCATATATCATTATGCATTCATGTTTTCATGTTCTTTGGACAAAGAAGATTTACAGATGGCCAACAGCAACATGGAAAGATGTGCAACATCACTAATTATCAGGGAAATGCAAATGAAAACTATGAGATATCATCTCACACCCATAAGAATGGCTATAATTAACAAGACAAGAAAAGATAAGTGTTGGTGAGGATGTGGAGAAGAGGAACCCTCATACGCTGCTGGTGGAAATGTAAATTCACCATTATGGAAACCTGCCATTATGGAAAACAGTATGAGGAATCCCCCAAAACTTAAGAATAAAACTACTATATGATCCTGCTCTTCCACTACTAGATATTTATCCAAAAATATAGAATATAAACACAGACTTTAAACCTTTCACAAAAATTAACTCAAAATGTGTCATACTTCTAAATGCAAAACATAAAACTACAAAACATTTAGAAAATTAGTTATGAAGCATCTTGTCTTCTTCAATTTTTCATAAGAATTTGAGAAGGGTAATGATTACATCTTATTTTAATGTCTGGTAGAATTCACCAGAGAAGCCTTCTGGTCCTGGACTTTTATGTTGCGGAGGTTTTTGATTACTATTTCAAACTCTTTATTTGTAATTGGTCTATTCAGATTCTCCATTTCTCCTTGATTCAGATCTGAAAGGTTGTATGATTTTAAGAATTTATCCAGTTCTTTTGGAGTTTTGTCATATAGCTTTTTGTAGTTTTCTCTTATACTCCTATGTATTTCTTTGGTGTCTGTTGTAATTTTTCCTTTTTCATTTCTGATTTTCTTTATGTGACTATTCTTTATTTTTTCTTAGTGAGTCTGGGGAAGGGTTTGCCAATTTTTCCTATCCTTTCAGAAAACTAGCTCTGGGATTCTTTGATCCTTTCTATTGTATTTTTTAGTCTCTATTTTGTTTATTTCTTCTCTGATCTTTAATTATTTCTTTCCTTTACTCTCTGTGGACTTTGTTCTTTTCATAGTTCTTTTAGATAGTTTGAGACTGTTTATATGAGATTTTGCTTATTTCTTGAGGTAGGCTTCTATTGCTACAAACTTCCCTTTTACTACCTCTTTTGTTGCATCCTATAAATTTTGGTATGTTATGTTTTCGTTTTCATTTGTCTCCAAGTATTTTTTTCTCTCTCCTTTGATTTCTTCATTTACATAATAGTTGTTCAATAGTATGTTTTTAGTCTCCACCTATTTGTGATTTTCCAGCTTTTGTCTTGTAGTTTATTTCAAGTTTCATAGCCTTATGGTCAGAAAAGATGCTTGATATGATTTCAATCTTCTTTAACTTATTGATTCCTATTTTGTTTCCCAACAAATGGTCATCTTTGAGAATGTTTCATGTGCACTTCCGAAGAATGTCTATTCTGCTGTTTTGGGATGGAATGTTCTCTCTATATCTAAGTTCATCTGGTCTAGTATTTTATTTAAAGTTACTGTGTCCTTGTTGACTTTCTGTCTGGATGAGCTTTCCATTGACATAAGTGGGGTTTTAAGTTCTCCTACTATTATTGTGTTGCTGTTACTTTCTCCCTTAAGGTCTGTTAATAGTCGCTTTGTATATATTGGTGCTCCTGCATTAGATGCATATATATGCCTTAGTGTTATGTTGCCTTGATGGAAAATCCCTTTTATCCTTGTGTCCTGCCATGCTTTGTCTCTCCTTTTCTTTTTTTATCTTGATGTCTGCTTTGTGTAATAGAAGTATGGCAAACCCTGGTTTCTTTTGTTTGGCATGTGCTTACAGTATCATCTTCCATCCCTTCACTCTAAGCCTGTGTTTGTCTCTAGAGCTGCGATGTACTTCCTGGATGCAGCATATTGTTGGGCCTTGTTGTTTAATCCATATAACCACTTTGTGTCTTTTGATTGGTGAATTCAGTCTATTTACATTAAGAGAGGTTATTGATATATGAGGAATTAATCTACCATTTTATCCTTTTATTTTTGGTTATTCTATATTTCCATTGTTTCTTTTCCTTGGTACTTTTGTCTGCCATTTCAATTTGGTGATATTCTGTGATGCTTTTCTCAGTTTTCTCTTTATTTATAATTTGTGACTCCACTTCTATTTTTTTTTGATTACTATGAGGTTTGTATAAAAGATTTCATAGATGAGATAGTCCTTTTTCTGATTGCCTCTTGTATCCATTATCCCATGAAGGTTCCATCCTTTTCTCTTCCGCTTCTATGGTTTTGTTGTCACAAGCTATTCTTTTCTGTTTTGTGAGTTTGTGATCAAATTGAAGTGGTTATAGTTATGTTTGATGGCTTCAGTCCATTTATGTTATAAATGTTTACTAATGTATTCTGATATAGACCTGCGATTTTCTGATTCTGTTTATTTATCTCCTTGTTCAAAATTTTTGTAACCCTTTGCCTTTTTGTTTCAGATAGCAGGGCTCCTCTCAAAATTTCTTATAAAAACAATGTTGGAGGTCTCACACTCCATGAATTCAAAATATTCTACAATGCTATAGTCATCAAAATAGCATGATACTAGCAGAAAAAGAGACACACCAATCAGGGGAATAGAAGTGAGAGCACAAAAACAAAACCACGCAACTATCAACAACTAATTTTGGACAATGGATCCAAACATATACAGTGGAGAAAGGAAAATCTCTCTAATACATGAAGTTAGGAAAACTGGACAGGCATATGCAAAAGAGTGTAAATATACAATTATCTCACACCATACAGAAAAAGTAACTCAAAATGGAATAAAGACGTGAGTGTAAGACCTGAGACCATAAAACACTTAGAAAATAAAAATAAATTACTGGACAGAAATAAATATACCAGCTTAAAGGATAATCTTGGGAGTCAAATTTTAATGTCTATTTGCTGTGTGATACTGAGAACAATATTTAATTTCCCATGCCTTCATGTTCTCATTTAGAAGATGGATGTCAAAGTACTTAAATCATACAGTTGTTAATAGGATGCAAAATAACATGTAAAAATTGCTTACTGTGAACAACAGCAAATAGTAAGTAATTGAGAAATAGTATCTCTTAGTATGGTAGTCTCATATAATTCTTAACAACTTCCTATTATACTGATCAATGAATTTAACTTTCCCTTCATGCCTTACTAAAGGAGAGAGAGTTACAATATGTTTAAATGTTAATGACGTCAGGAAATTAGACTCATTTAGCATTGTATAATCTTCAAGAGTGACACTAAGGGGCCAGCCCCATGGCCAAGTGGTTAAGTTCATGTGCTCTGCTTCGGCAGCCCAGGGTTTCACCAGTTCAAATCCTGGGCGTGAACATGGCACTGCTCATGAGGCCATGCTGAGGAGGTATCCCACATGCCACAACTAGAAGGACCCACAACTAAAAATGCACAGCTATGTACCAGGGGGCTTTGGGAAGAAAAATGAAATCTTAAAAAAAAATTCTCAAGCAAAAAAAAGAAAAAAAAAAGAGTGACACTAAGTTTGCTGGCATTTTAAATTTGCACATTTCCCCAGTCACCTTTTCAAGGCTCCCTTGACTTCACTGTTCCTCAGACTATAGTGAAGCGGTTCAGCACAGGGGTGAAGATAGTGTAGAATGCTGACACAACCTTATTAGGGTTAGCTGACCTGTAAGATTTGGGTCTCATGTAGGTGAAAATGGCAGCTCCATAGAAGATTCCCACCACAGCCAAATGTGAGGAGCAGGTTGCAAAAGCCTTCTTGCGGGCTTCTCTAGAGCGCATCTGGAGAACAGCAAAGAGGATAAAACTGTAGGAGGTGAGGATGAGGGAAAACGGGACCAGAAGCATTAACACACAGAAGATATACATTACATTTTCGAAGACAGATGTGTCAGCACAAGCCAAACGCACCAGCATGGGGGCCTCACAGAAGAAATGATCGATCTCAGGTGCACTGCAAAATTCGAAGCTCAGGGTAGCAGCAGCCTGCATGAGCCCATCAGCCGACCCCAAGAACCAAGACCCCAAAGTCATTCTCAGGCATAATTGTCTGCTCATGAGGACAGGATATCTCAGCGGATGACAAACAGCCACATAGTGGTCACAGGACATGGCTGCTAAGAGGAAGCACTCACCCCCTCCCACAGCAAGAAAGAAGAAAATCTGCAAGCCACAGCCAGCAGGGGAGATAGACTTATTTCCAGTCAAGTAGTTAGCAGCCATTTGGGGCACAATGGTGGCAACCAGCATCACATCCATGAGGGAGAGTTGGCTCAGAAGGAAGTACATGGGTGTGTGGAGCTGGTGGTCCCAGTAAATCAAGAGAAGCATGAGGGCATTGCCCATAAAAGAAGCAATGGCCATTGTCAGCACCACCATGAAGAGAAAGAGGTGGGGTCTTGTATGTTTAAAGAGTCCTAGAAGAATGAAGTTTGAGGTTGTGTTTCTCTTCTCCATGATTTCTTCTGGTGTGATTCTGTCAATGGAAAAATAGAGAAGGAAGGGACTTTCATCATCTAACCATCTTAGTTTGACTTCATAACTTCTGGACATGTGCTGAATATGGAATCCAAGGTCCTGATTCAAAGCCTTACATCCCAGTTAAGGTGGTTCTTGACCTATCATTCCACTTCTCTGTAACTCAAACTTTTAATGTTTTAAATAAGGTTAGTCAGTATAATTCACACAATGATATATTCGTTGGTTGATATAATCCAAATGAATCAAATGTAGAAAAAACTGTCAATAACTATTAAATTATGAATAATTACTTTGGCTATTTTTACATTATTTAACAATCATTATTATTGTTGTTTAATTATGTGTACTGAAGCCAAAATCAATCAGTTGAGGAAATAAACACTCATTTATATGTTTGTCATTTATATTTGTTTGAGTCATAGATAAATCTTTTCAAGTTTTGGAAATTTTAACATACTCAAATTAGTTCTTTTTTTAATAAACAAAAAATTCCAATTGTTTCACTGTGGGTTACAAGGACTGAACAAGGGCACAGATGAGTATAAGTAAAACAAAATTTCTCCACTGAAGGAACATAATATCCCCAATAATTGATGAAAATTTTCTTACTTCCTCTCATTAAATAACTATTTTTACTTACCTGATTTTTAAAATGCCAAGTTCATCACTCCCTGCTCTGAAACCTTCAGTCTATTTCCATCATACTTGTGATAAAATGCACATTTCTTTCCCCAGCTTAAGAGGACTTGGAACCATGCCCCAGACATCGTTTCACCACACAATGTACTGCCATGGAGACTTGCAATGAACAGGCAAATATGAAAGCCAAGCATGAGACGATATTTGATGTCAGTAAATTCTTGGAGAGAATAACAATAACTATAGTGATGAGTAAGGTGATTAAAAAGAAAAGGAAGCAATTTTATAACAGTCTTATTACCATGGAGCACAATTATTTGTCACAGGTAAAGTATAAATATATCTGAGGAGAAAAAAATATTTTAAAAATGCTTAAATTATATATTTGGCCTATCTTCTGAGGATAGTTGCTTAATATTTAACAAAATAGATCTATTTCCTTAGGAAACACGAACAAAATGACTGAGCCCACAGAAATGAGCATGGCTTTATTAGGAAGGGTTTGCAGGTTGAGAGATGTTATACACTGAATGTAAGTAAGATATTTTACTGTTTGACATTCTTTAAACACCATACTAAGAACAAAACTTGTAAATTCATAAAGAACCTAAGAGCACATAGGTGCATGGAGCCAATTCTTCTCTTTTATTAGAGGAAAAATGCACAAATTTGCAATTTTTATTTATGGATGGATTTGCAGACTGCTTTATTTCTGATATGGACAGTCCCAAAATATTTCATCCAAAGCTTTAGGGACATAATCTCTGAGCCTGTTGTCTGGAATTGTCTGGTAATTGATTACTGCAGAGGTAGAGACAGTGCTGATGCTTTATAACAAGAAGTGTTTGATTTTGTGAATACTCTGATGCTATAAAAATCAGGAGGCAGACAGAGCCCATCTCTTGCAAACCATCTCACACACAGGCAGTCTCTTCAAACGACCTGTGGAAAGTCAGTGCTAATGGCTCATTGAATCAATACCTTCACCATGTGAGCATTCACATTTGATTGGACACAACAGCACACAGTAACAGCAGCATCTTACAGATGGCTTGTTTAACCACTGATACCAGACACATAAGCAGTCTACCTAATCAAGGCGTTGCCAAGCCTTGGGGATTTGCACTACCTCTTATCTAGCATATGCAGCTCCTTGTTTTACATACTATTTAGGATATTTCTCCTCTTATTGCCACAGACCCTAAATCCTTGCCTGCAGGCTCCCTCTACCTCTATTATAACTTTAAACTGCCCTCAGACTAATCTTATTGATGTGGCGATGTATGGATAAAGAACTCTGGGCTCAAGATACAGAAGTCCTGGTTTAAGAATCATATCTTTTATTTTCTGTATATGTGATGAGCAGTCAGTTACTTAACCTTGTTTTGTTATGTTTATATGTTTTAAATTACAAAGCTTCTTAACAGATTACTCAAATAATTAAGATATTTTGTGCATGAATTCATTCTGAAATAATTTCCCATCATTTTGCAAATTGCAAAAAAATATTAATTTCAATATAATTTTTCAGTCTATGTCATTAGTTGCTATTTTTTTCCCACATAAAGAATAGCCAGAAAGCCATAGGACAAAATATCAGTTTGAACATTTGACTGAATGCTCTGGAAATGTGAAGGCAAAATAGATAGACGAGATTGTCGACAAATATAATCCATAACCAATCTATAAATGAAAGTTTGGGTGAGTTTATTCTGAGCCAAAATGTGAGGACCATGGCCCAGGGCCTTTAAAGAAAGGACATCGAAGAACTGGGGTGCACAGAGTGGTTATATACCCCCAAACAGGATGTTCCACATGATTGAAATGTCCCTTTTACAATAGTTGTGAGACTGCTCTGTTGCACAGCAATTGATGGAAACAGCAGGTAGCTCTGCTGTCTAGGTGAACACTGCAGGGTGACAGGTCTGTTGTCTCAAGCTGGGTGGTCACAGCTGAGCACAGCAATCAGTTCCTAGCCTAAGGAATGATTCCTATCCTTAAGGAAATGCCAATGTAGGGGGAAGTTCCACCTTTATCTTAAGGCCATTTGTTCTTGTCATAGGAAATATTTAAAGCAGATACACAACGTATGCTCGATGGTCATGTCAGGCCCTTTTAGAAAAAACAAAGTCAGGCCCAATTAGGCTTACACCAAACGGCTTCCTCATGTACTCCAATATCCTATTGCTTTCATTTCTATTTGTCCAGATACACACACATTCACACACACACAATCTCACGTGTCTAAATAAATAACAATAAATTTGGAACCATGACTCTTTAGAATGAAAGAGTAGTAAATAAATACCTCCATAATATCCTCCTCTGTTGTGAAAAATTTTGATGTATGATATTTTAGTAAATTAGGCTTTTCAACATACTGTAAAAGACAGTTTAATAGAAAGGTCACTTTAAATGTGTTGCTTAATTTCATGTACATAACTAATGCAACTTGATCTTTTTCACTAAATATAATACAAAGCATTTTTAATAAAGAATTTATTGGCATTATGCATATATAAATGATTATACTTGCTAAGTGAAACATTTGGCCTTTAATTAAATGTACATAGTAACTCAGCAAATTATGAGAATGAGGACAGACGCTTATAAGCATAGGTTCTTTAGCCGGACCAAATTAATGTTAGGCTATTAAATAAGATGACTGAAATTGAGTGAAACATTTTTTTAAAGATAGGTAGATATTTTCATGAAGTGAGAGAAATATTTCCCCTCTAGGAATAGGTTATGAATAGTTTTCCAGGTGTTCATGCACACATCCTTCAGAGAAAGAAAAAGAAACTTTTCTCCATTATTTTTAACGTAATAAAATATCTTGCCCCCAGAATTTTTCTTATCTATTCTTATTTATCTATGTGCTTTATTTAGAAAATATCTGAGAAATTCTGTCTATTAATCCCCAAATTACACCCTTTCTGAAGCTGGTAGAGCAATTGATTACAGTCTCCTTCTCCATATTTGCACTGAGTTATAAGATCTAGTAGGGATCATTGTCATGAACTGTTGGAGTTTCCTTCCACGATCTCCTTTTCTCTTCCTTCTGCCATTCTTCCCTCAACAAGGAAAGTGCCTCTGTGTCCACAAGGTGTTGATATAACAAGGTTATTTTCTTGAAACAGCAACACTGTTCACTGAAAAAATCCACTAATATGAACTCAGTAATTTGAATGGATTGATTGCCTATTCAAGAAAATCTATTAGCTTACTGTTTCTGGGTGGACCAGCTCACAATTTACATCTTCAGAATAAATGTGGACAATAGGGAGACTTTTATTTTCTATCACTTTTGGATGAAATTTTACAAAGGTTACTCTGCAACTCAAAATTCAGTTGGAGAATACCAAACACTTCGTAAATAAGAATCATTTGAAATTACTTCCTAAAATAATGGAAAAGTAATTCTCAAATTAGACTCACCTCTATAGTAGACAGTCATAATCCCTGAGACATACACATGGTAGTGGATCTTTTTAATAGGTTGACTACAAATGTTTGCTTACATCAGTGTTGAGGGTACTGCTTTCTCCTCCTGGCCTCATGCCATACTTATTTGGAAGTCCTACATGACCAACTAAAATTTCCTACACCTACACAAGACCTTCCCTGGGGCAATGAGACCTTCAAAGGCAAGTCACCTTTGGCAAGGGAACACAGATTTAAGGGTTTCTTAAGAGTAAATGATGCAATGAACTAATTTAACACCCAGGTTTTGCTAAAGGCAAAATAACCCCGGATGGGAAGGTGAATAGATGTGGCGCTGTAAGGATAACAGCGAATGCAAGGACTTTTCAAAGGCAAAACAGGAATTCCATTCTTTAACCTGAAGAAACATGACTTAATTGCCTGAAATATAGATTGTTTCTTTTTCTGTTTGATGATAATAATAATAGATTTTATTTATTTAGCATTTCTACATGCTAGCAAATATGCTCAGCATTTTACATATATTTCATGTTTAAAACAGCCATTTGATCTATGAACGTCTGCATTCTAACAGAATGCAGAAAATGTTAACATTTTTAAGCAACATACCTACATTTAACAGTCCTGAGGTAGAAGATTACAGGAATTTATGTTTAAATCACCTCAGATTTGTGGTTTTAAAACTTTAGGGAACATTTGAATCACTCAAAGGGAGGGTTGGTTACACGTTGAGAACTATGACCTTAAATAAGCCATTTAAAGTTGAATTTTGACTCTATCCTTAGTCTTCTGTGCTTTGATAGCCTCTAAACTCATTGATTTCCAATTTTGTGTGTTTTTTTTTAAATCCTTTTTCTATTCCTTATGCATTTCATGGTCTTGGATTAGCATTACAAGTGAGCTTCGTGTTCCTCTTCTGTAAAATATGCATATTAACATTGCTTAGTCTGTAGGATTATGAGAAGGATTAAACAACATATTAGTAAATTACTTGGAAGAGTATCTGGCCCTTTGTAAATAATGTATCAATATTCATTATTATCACCATCATGATTTTTTCCAGTGTGAAAAAAATGTATCGTGAAAGCAGGTCTTTTGTTGATTCTGGCCCAAGTGTTATGAAACATTACCTAGAAAAGAAAATAAGCAAAAGGAGAACAGTCTGCCCTTTTAATGTTATACTTGGTCGTTATTAACAGGACTGCTCAAAGATTATTTAGTTCTCTGGGTGAATGCACCTGTGTGTGACTTACCATTTACTGATACTCAGGGCCCAGAATCTGTGAAGGTGCATATTACTATGTATATTTTTGTCCACTACAGATGCAAATAATTTATGTATAGTAATAAAGTAAGAAATTAACCAGTTTTACTTAGCTAAAAAGAAAAACTCAAGCAATGAAAAGTTGTTTTCCTCCTGACACCAAATGCGTGTTGTCTTTTCCAACATTCTGACAACAACTGGATATCCTACAATTTAATCAAATCAGACACTACCTGGAGTCAGTGCAGACTCTACAGGCTTGAGGGCTCAGTCACACAAGACTGCCTCCTTCAGATGCTCGTCACAAGTATCAGGGTTTGAGGTAACCCACACTTCTGTCCACCTTGGCCACAAAGAGTTCCCATGACCCCCTCCTCAGCTTCTGTAATTTTCTAGAATGACTCACAAAAGTCAGAACAATGCTATTATAATGATTACAGCTTATTAGAAAGGATAAAAAGGGATAACCAGGTAAAGTGGTTCATGGATGAGCTTCAGAAGAGTCTTGAGTGCAGAAGCTTCTATCCCCATGGAGTTGAGTTGCACCATCCTCCTGGTCTGTGTTTGTGAATTCTGAACCCTCTTCTGTCTCTGAACATTGTCGTTGAACCCTGTCTTTTAGGAGTTTTATGGAGGTTTAGTTACATAGGCGTGATTTTAGCGGTTGATGATTAACTAAATTTCCATAATTTGTCTCTTCCCTGGAGGTTGGGGAATGGAACCAAAAGTCCAAACTTCCAATCATGGCTTGGTGTTCTGGCAACCAGGTCCCAACCTCAAGCCATCTAGGGGCCCACCAAGAGTTTCCTCATCAGAACCAAAAGCAGCCTTATCTCACTTCCACTATGGAAATTCCAAAGTTTTTAGGAGTTCTGTGCCAGTAATCTAGGAAAAAGACCAACTATTTTATGTTATAAAACTAAAAGAAAAAGTGAAAATAAAAAATAGCATTTATTTCAGGGTAGCCTCCTCAGAGGTCTATACAAAGCCCTCTTCAACTCAAATGCTCTTTGAACCAGCTCTAACACCCTCTTTGTCCCCTCTTGAATAAGTTAAACAAACTGTGAATAGACATTCATTTATGTCATATTTTTGTGAGCGTTATGTTTTTAACTTTGGGAAAATTTAATTTTTGCAGAAGATTCATCTGATTATGTCTCAAATTGGATCAGAGTTAAAGTGAATCTGGTAAGAGAGTAAGTAACTACTGCATAGGCCTTATAAGCATACAACCCACTTTCCCATATTTCTCATGCAGAACCCTGGATCCATCTGACCTTCTTCGACCTCGGGTATGAGACGGAATCTTTGGAACATGAGATCCCACTACATAGACCACAAGCATCATCTGAGAAGCACTGGGAATTGGGTTAGCAGGGTCAAAAAATGTGGTTTTATGGTTAAGGTTGCCAAAATCTGGAGGCAGCAACACATGAAGACATTTTAACCTGCTCATTGTCTGAACCCAACTGGAAGAGCACAATGAGGACTTGGTCTCACAAGACCAACATCAGTCTGAATGGATGAATAGATGAGGCACATGAAAAATACTCTTCTAAGATCTGTTGACAGACTGTAGGCAACGGACATGAGCTCTCCAAAACAAGATGGCCTAGGACCCAATAAGCAGATGTCAAAACACAGACAGGGAAAAAATTAAGTACTTAAGGGACCACTGACCCATGAAATAATTTGTAGTTAGGTGTGAGTATACTCCTTTGAGGGTCCTCAAAAATGGAAGAGGAATACTTGATTATTTCAATGAATAAAAGTGGGAGGGAAACTTTAATGGCCAATGGTCTTTGCTGCTAAACACACAAAAAATGTAGATGCTCCAACCTGCTCAAAATGTCAACAGAAAGCAATGTGAGAGTTGCTGCTCACAGCTACACCTGCAGGATTGAGAATCTCTAATTTTAGCATTTATCCATTACAAACAAACAAGTAATGTGAGGTGTATGAAATCATGTATTATTGGACATCCTAACCAAAGCTTGAAATTGACAAACTTTCAGTTTTACCAATCTCTTGACCATGGAGAAATTCATGTTTTACTTATAACTGGTATTTGCTGGGTTTCTAATGAGGTTAAATATCATTTCATTAACTCAATTGCAATTCATGTTTTCTTTTCTGTGAAACTATTTATTCTTGCCATTTATCCATTTTCTCTTCTGACATTTAAGACTATTTATTTGTAAGTAGTCTATATGATTGATCATTTATTAATTGTAAATGTTGCATTTTTTCTTCTAAGTTATAACTGTTATTGTTTTAAGTTAATTTTTTATTTTTAATAAAAATTGTATATTTTAAAATTGTAAATGATGTTTTGATATATGTATACATATATATAGTGAAATGAGTATGATAATCAAGCTAATTAACATATCTTCTCCTTACATAGTTGCTATTATTTTGTGAGCTGAGAGCACCTGAAATCTACTCTTTTAGCAAATTTCTGGTATTCAATACAGTATTAACTATAACCATCATACTCTGAATTAAATATCGGGATTTATTTATCCTACATAACAGCAACTTTATGCCTTTTGACCAACATTTCCCCATTTCCCTCGACTCCCCAACACTGGTAGCTATGGTTCTACATATTTAAATTTTTAAAGCTCCACATCTACATGAATTATTTAGGTTTTGTTTCTCTGTGTTTGGTTAATTTCACTTGGCATAATGTCCTCCAAGTTTATCTATGTTCTTGAAAATGGAAGAATCTCCTTCTACTTAAGTGATCTATATCTATCTATCTATCTATCCATCTATCTATCTATCTATCTATATCAAAATTTCTTTACCTCTTCATCTGTAAGCAGAATTTAGTTTGTTTCCATATCTTGGCTACTGGGAATAATGCTGCAATAAGCATAAGAATGCAGATGTCTCTTTGAGTTGCTGATTTTTTTCCTTTGGTTATATACCCAGAAAAGAAGACTGTAGAACTATCCAGTAATCCTATTTTTCATTTTTTTAGGAAGATTCATACTGTTTTCCATGATGGCTATACCAATTCTAAACGACATATGGAAGCCCAAAAGATCTCAAATAGCCAAAATAATGTTGAGAAATAAGAACAGTAGTGGAGGCATCACATTTTCTAATTTAAATTGTATTACAAAGTTCTAGTAATCAAAACAGGATGGTACTGGAATGAAAACAAATACATAGACTATTAAAACAAAGTAGAGATCCAAAGAATAAACCCAAGCATAAATGGTTGAATAAATTTCCACAGGGCACTGAGAACACACAATGGAGAAAGGATAGTTTCTTCAATATATGGTGCTGGTAAAACTGGATATCCAAATGCCAAAGAATGAAATTGAACCGTTTTCTTACACCAATGCAAAAATAAATTAAAATGGAGTAAAGACTGAACTATAAGACCTGAACTATAAATTCCCAGAAGAAAACATAAGGAAATAAACTTCTTGATATTGGCCTTGACAATTATTTTTTGGATATGACACCAGAAGTTTAGGCAACAAAAGCAAAAGTAGACAAGTATGACTTCATCCAACTAGAATATTTCTGCAGAGCAAAGTAAGAAATCAATAAAATGTATAAGGGACCTTTGGGTTGAGTGAAAATGTTTGCAACCATATATCTGATAAGGAGTTAATATACAAAATATATAAGGGGATCAGTCAATTAAATAGCAGAAAAACTATTAAACCAATTAAAACATTGTTAAAGGATCCAGATAGCCAGTTTTCCAAAGAAGACACAAAAATGGTCAATGGGTATATTAAAAGGTGCTCAACATTCACAAATCATCAGGAAAATAAAAATCAAAACCACAATGAGGTATCGCCTCACATCTGTTAGAATGGCTAGCCTTGAAAAATGAAAGATAACAAGTGCTGGCAAAGATGTGGAGAAAAGGGAACCAAGTTTTGTACACTGTTGGTGCTAATGTAAACATGGCTTTCATTTCACAGTCTTTGCAATGCTTTTTGAAAAGGTGTAATTATTAATAACAATACATTTGCATTTCTAAATTGTTTCTTTTGTGGGTTGAGCTCCTTTGTTCTAAAAATTCAATCTTTTCTCTGTGACTGTGAGATTTTCTTCCCTAATTTCTCCTAAAGGTTGTTATGGTTTGCCTTTCTATTGAAAACGTTAATCTTTCTGAGTTCAGATTTGAGTATAGGGTTTTGTTCTTATTTAACTTTTATCATTTACAAATAAATTTTTTGAAACTTCAGTTCAGTTAGTGATTTTATTTATCATAAATTTATTTTCATTTCCTTTAGGTTTCCTATTTATACTATTTGTGTTCTTCAATGATAATATATTTTGACTTGTTGTCTTTGCACATTTTTTCTCCTTTCTTTTGCTTTTGGGTTAGGTTAAAACTGAAACTCAAATGTGAATACAAGTGAGGATAGCAGATGTTGTTTTCTTGTTTCTCTTATAAAGGAGAGTTTATTGAGACTTTCAATAGTTAATGGCTCATTTTATCTAAAAACGTTTGAAGTTTATTCTCTTTTCTTTAATACAGATTATGTTTGTCTTTAGTCTATGGGTGTTTGAAGAGTTTTCCCTTAGCATTCACGTATAACAGCTTCTATTAAATGTATCTTGGTCTCATTTATTTTTACTTTACCTTGTTGGGATAAGACATATTTGAATTTCTGAATCTGAAGAGTCATATCATTTATTATTTTTAGTCATTGGTTTTTTGAATATTTTCTCTTGTATTTTAAAGAAAGGACAGAATTCTTTTGCACTTTTCAAATATGTGAACATATGTATGATATATTAATATTTATTTAAATCATTCTGGTTTCGATTATTTTCTTATTTTCGTTGTTAACAATGTCAACATCCACTATGCATGTTCTGTCTATAAATGTACATTATGATTTGAATGATACTGATATCATGCTGTGGTTCTGTGGGCATCTGTGTGAAACCGAGTAAAGAGTGGGGATTGTTTCAGTATGCTGTCATTGAAATTAGAGTAAAAAACTCTAATATTAGTCTGAAAAACCCTTGGTTATATAGAATCCAGGATATTCATACTTATATTTTACGGAAACACTGAGTTCTTCATCAAGATAAGAAAATATGAACTGAGATTTTTAAGAAGAAATGACTAAATAAATCTCACATAAATAAATAATCACAAAACATTGTCTTCAAATGCTATAGATTTATGTAGAATTTTGGTCATAATTTTTATTCTGGGAATATTATTTGTATAGCTTTCCTGAAGTGTTCTATTGTAATGTAGTAGAAAAGGAAGCTTTAGTGTGTAACAAGTTGCTTCCAAAACTAAATGAAAAGAATAAATAAATACACCTCTGAGCATCTCTCCAAGTTGAATTTACACAAAGCTAAAGGGAAATCAAGTAACTCAGTGAAATTCTACAAATAATGAGGATCACTTGGAATTGTGCTAACATTTCACATTTACTATATAACTTCTAAGGGCTTTAGAAGCTTTAAGACATTTAAAACATTATACCAACCATATGAATAAGTACTGTTATGGTTATGATTCTCCTTCTGCAGCTATGGGAACTGAGGTACAATGAGGTTTGTAAGTACTTATTCTGAAGTCTTCCCCTTGCTAACAGGTGGGCCCTAGATTCATAAATGTGCTGTCTGAGGCCAAGTCTCAGCTCCGCTGGGGCTCACTGTCCCACTGGCATTTAGTGGAAGTTTCTATCCAAACACTGTTTTTAAGGAGTAAGAAAACAAATAATGATTTTCAACAGGTTTCTTCTAACTGATAGTTGAGAGAATGTCACTTCCAGCATCTTTGGTGTTATGTCTGTATTTTGCTTTGGAAGTTGTATCTTCTAATTAAAGATGGTAAATTTTACGGCCTCTTCTTTTAAAACTGTTTAAATGATTAATTTGGAAAAGACAAAATGGAAATAGACTATAGCTTTGGTAGACATTTCATTGGACATGAAAATTTAATCAGAAATATTTGCTAAAAGATTGATTTGTCTGAAATAAAAAATAAAAATAAATTACATTAGATACCTCATGTGATGTGTTTATCTCAAGTACAGAAATTGCACAGTGATGTCATCTTCTTTTGATGTTGCTCAAAAATAAAAAATAACCATTACAAAACAGGAGTAGATTACTGGCTGTCTAACATGAGAGCTACAATAAATCTCACTACAAGCCCAGAAAAGAGCATGATGATATTGTCACCATCTTAAGGCAAGCTTGAAGTTGTGAAACATTTATATGTATTTTATAAATTAATATAACCATTTTAATATAAATTAAGACAAACATTGAAATTTTATGAACTTGCATGATAATTCAGTCAAAAAATAGAGAAATAAAATATTATATGAATACTATTTTTGCTTCATGATTTCAGTACTCATTAAAATACAAGGACACAAGATGTCTCTGTATGAGCCAAGAAAAACATGGGCTTGTGTTAGTCAGAGTTTCCACCCATAGTACGTGGGTATATGTGTGCATATATGTACTTAGCACAGTATATATATATATATATATATATATATATGTGTGTGTGTGTGTGTGTGTGTGTGTGTATGATTTATTATTTATTTCAAGGAATTGGCTCACACAGTAATAGAGGCTAGAAAGACCCAAGATCTGAGGGTGACAAGCTGAGACCCAGGAGAGACACTGGTGCGGTTCTAGTCACAAAGTTGGCAGGCTCAAGACCCAGGTAGAGCTTATTTTTCAGTTTGAGTCTGGGAGACAGAAGAAAATGGTGTCCCAACTTGAAAGCAGTCAGGCAGAAGAAATTCTCTCTTAGCCTTCTTGTTTCATCAAGCCTTCAGCTGATTGGATGAGACTTATATTAGCAAAGGCAATAGATTTTACTCAGACTACAGGTTGAAATATTAATCTCACCCAGATATACTCTCAGAAACACACCCAGAATAATGTTGATGGAATATCTGGGTCCTGATGAATAAATGAAAAGAGAAATTAATATCGAGGTATAGGAGTAAGCCATTTGGTTTAAACCTAAGTCAGCCTGACCGTGTTTTTCCAGAAAGGCCTGACGTGGTCTGTCATGCATGCATTGCATATCTTCTTTAAACATTTACAATATCTCAAAGTAAGGAATGATGCCTTTAAAATACAGGTGTATGCCCCCTCCCATATCAACATTTCTTTGAAGAAAAGCATTTCTCCCCAGAAACTAATGGTCAAACTGATATATTATGCTTATCTTGGGGTCACTAATGAGCTGTGCTATCAAAACATCTTGTAACTGTAGTAACAGAAGATATTCCTGTCTTGTGTTCCTTGTTCCAAGATGGCGTTATAACCATGCTGTACCTCCCTTCTTCAGAGTGCTTCGTTCATTAGTTAATGTCATTCTCCTGGGCTACATAGTCCTCAGTTTGACTCATATAATAAACTCACCCAAATTTTGATTTATAGATTGATTATTTATCATTTGTGTGGGCAACTCTATCAAGTTGACACATAAAGTTAACCATTACCGGTCCAAATCTGATTTACACCTTTGTACAAGACTCACTCTTATGATTTTTAGTAATCTCTTGGGAGAATTTGGACATCTATTCCATGATTAAAGCATTTAATTAAAAGCAAAGAAAGATAATCTTTGGCACAAGGATTTTGTATTATTGGTCATTGAAGTTTTTAGATTAAAAATCACTAAATTGAGATCCAAAGCTTAAGAAATTATATAGCTTTAAAAAATACTGCAGAAGCACCTGTTAACATCTATTAAGGAATCACTCATTTTTGTTTAATTAAGAATTGGCTTAGAGCATCAAGTCTTTATAAGGTACTTTAAATATATCAATCGACTTTCAATGTGGCCACAAACGATCCCTAATAGGAGACTCAGCTCAACTTACGGCATATAACGTAAATGTGCTCCCATTACTATCCTCTGATTGAAAAAGCCTCGTGATGATTTAGTAGACCAGAGATGATCTTCAAACTACTGCTTTTATGAAGGGTGCTGCTATTGCATAAAGTCACATACACTAGCAAGAGAATTTAGAGAGGAACAGACAGTGGTGATGAGGACAAAGTGGTGCATCCATTCATTCATTTGGTCATTCAGGTGGTGCCTTTTTTCAGTCTCTACTCTAGGTATAAATTCAGAGTAGGAAAAAATGTTGACTATAAGGAAGTGTTAGAAAGGAACATTCCAGACAAGAGGATACAGGTAGGATCCCTGAATTCTTAGGGTCGGGTCAGTGTGAGAAAGTGAGATGAGACTCATACGTCATAGTGAAATAAACCAAGCCGCAACACAATTTAAAGACAGGCAAATCTTTTATTTTTTATTTATGTTTTTTTTTTTCTAATTTATGTCCCCAAACCACCCCTGCACACAGTTGTATATCTTAGTTGCAGATCCTTCTAGTTGTGGGATGTGGGACGCCGCCTCAATGTGGCCCGACGAGTGGTGCCATGTCCGCGCCCAGGATCCAAACCCTGGGCCACAGCAGCGGAGCACGCGAACTTAAACACTCGGCCATGGAGCCAGCCCCAAGACAGGCAAACCTTTTAAAAAGTGAGATTGGAACCTTTTAAGGAGAGAGCGTGAGCAAAACAATGAAAATATATGATTCTCATGGAGAAAAAAGCATTTGCCAGTCCATGATTCCCTCTCCATTCTTCTTAAATGCATCCATCAGTGAAAACCACACCTTCTCTGCTCTGCATGCCATGGGTTTGCTGTTTGTAAAGATTTTTTCCCAAAATGGCAATGTATCTATGTACTTGGGCATAAGCAGTAGTAAGCAACCTGGTACAACCCTGATGTCAGACAAAATTCTAATAGAATCAAGTCAAGAAACTTCAATTCTATATTGATAATCTTGTTTTTTCAGAAATTTGAACTAAATTTCCCTATTTAAAACTAAGTGAAATACAATAAATAATTGTATAATTATTGTAATAACTATATATATACATATACATATATGTAGATACATTGTATATACATATACATATATTGTAATAACTATACATATATACATATACAAATAGCCTAATTGTATAGTTAGGTTATCTTGTGAACGTGCCTGCAATATGAAAATGTCCTATGTATAGAATTATCCATTGCAAAATTGTTTATAATAAAAAGCAATCCAAGTTTTTATCAATAAGGTGCTGACTAGTATATTCATGAATTGGTATATTCCACATTCAAGCAATAGAAAGCTCTGGAGAATTTTAAAAAATTAGAAATATTTTAGGTAATGATAAGTAAAAATCTTTATATATTACTTGTTGAATAAAAGAAAATTGCAAAACAGTGATGCTATTGAGGTTTTCTTTTTCTTTCCCTTACTTTCTTTTCACTTTTGAAGGTTTGTAGGATTCCTGAATTCTCTTCAGCATCAACTCCTTTGACTATTTAAGTCCTTTATTAATTGCGTAGCCACAGCTTACATGGAGGAATTAAACTGGAATCACTCAAAGAATTTACATAAATTTTCCCAGAATTAAGTTATAAATTTCTAAGAAAGCTCAAATCACTGAAATTTTTTTGCTAGGTACTGCATTTGGCAGCAAGTAACAGAAATGCAAGCAGTGGCTCAAACACTTAGAGAATCTGTGATCCACATGTAGCTAGAAATCCTGAGAATATACTTGCTTCTTTCTTCCAGTAGCTTAAGAATGTGTGGTTGCAAGCCTCTGAAATATTCATGATGATTTTTTTCCGTTGTCTTGAAAAAGAAGCTGCTTCCATGGGAATCAGATCTGCATTTCCTCATGGTAAGTACAAAAGAATTAGGCCCATTTAAAGAGAAATCTTCTCACTGAGAACATACATTTTTGAGGAGACTGGGAAAGTCGTGTTTTTTCCTGGTTGCATTGACAACCACAAAGCCTAGAGTTACTGTTAGCATCAAAAAATAGCACAGAAACTGTCTAGGAAACTAAGGGTCTCTGACATACTCTGTTCCATAAACACAAGAAAAGCTTTAAAAGAGTTTTTCATGACAAAATGAATGTTTAAATAGAATCTTTGAAAAAAGTGGTGAGATCAAACTCTTTTGGGATGAAGCACAGCTTTGCCTGTCTAACACCTCTATCTACCCTTCTTCCCATTCATAGAAAACACCTACCCACTTCTCACAATAACAATAAACACCAAGTCCAATCCAGTTACTATCTTCATCTCAATATCCGGATGCCTGGATGATGTGCAGTCCTCTTCAAGACTTTTAGCTCCTGAGGTTGGAAAATTCCTAAATTAAAATAGAAAAGATTTAAACTCCCAACATTCAAATATAAAATGACATGAATATAATATAAATTCAAATATAAAAGGATATATCAAGAGAACTTCAGTATAAATTCACACTAAGAAATGGGTAGAATGAGAAATACAAAGTAGCCACTTCTTTATATCAATTCATACTGGGTGGGATAGTTTAAACCTTTATTTTTACCCTGGTGCTAGTGTGTTGGCTTTCTTCCTTAGCCCATGAAATATCCCCTGAATCTCTTCTCTTGTGGGTCTTCCTGTCCATTGTCCATTGTGGACCTGAACTCCATCCTCTGTGATTTTTTCCCAGTATCTTATTCTCCAATGCTTTGTTTGAGATGGATATTTCTGAGGGGGTTCTCCCTGGGATCATGTGGGTGTAGGTTCAAGGTCCTCACAATTGCTTTAAGATGGAATTATAACAGAATGTTGACTACAAAACTTAGAGTATCTGAGAAACCTCAGAAACCTTATTACTAACTTATATCTTCTGAAGTGAAAAAAAAACCTTAAAAAACAAATAAAAAAAAACTCTAGGCAATTCCATATATGATATATATAAAACAAATATGACTGAGCTTTCACCATAAATTTCCATTCTTGTTTCAGGACAGATATTTCAGGGTGATGGTGACAAAAATCAGTAGCTTCTATGGGAATGAGTGAATTGATCACTTTATTTTCCACAGAAACTTGCCTACTGGGCAGAAATCATATACTATAAGATTCCACAGGTAAGGTGCCATCCGTGATTGATGGAATTGTATAGGTTCTTGGAGGGAGCTATTATCCAGAAAGGCAAATACATTGGCTACCAAATACAGGATCTAAAACATGTGCCTATACGATGAAGAAAAAATTGCTGCCCCTCATAGGATGGGAGAGTTCAATATAATCAGCTAGACCCCAGGTGGCTGGCTCATTCCCTCAGTGAATGTTGCCATAATAGTGGCTTATCTTTGGCTTACTTTGTTGGGAGATTAGACATTAACCAAATCAGCTTTGGTGAGGCCAAGTTCATTTCACTGAGCCCATGTATTGACTCCACTCAAGCCACCACAGTCACTGTGTAAAGCTGCCCCTGAAGTAAGCACCAAGTTGGCTGGAGAAAGGGGCTGGCATATCCTGGGTGAAAGAAACATTTCCTCCACTTTATTGGGGCCTTCTATGAAGTGACGCTCTCCTGAGCGGAGCACTTAGAGCACATGGATATATGCACCATCTGTGCCTATCCCAAGCAGTCACCATTTTTAGTTTTGTGTTTCCCAAATCCCAGATTAGTCATCTATCCATTATTTTCAATAATGATCTCATACTAATCTGTACCCTGCTTCATTTAGTTTATTCACCCTACCCTCCTAGACCTACAACCATCCACTGTACTCCCTTAAATAACGTCTGTTGTCACCAAGATTCCCTGTACTCAAAAAATCTTCTCAGAAAGACTTCTTCACCCCAGGCAAACCAAAAACTGGTTATTCCTTAAAGAACTATGAAGAATCGCTCAACTCCTTCTAAACTCCTTGGCTTCATAGAGATACCATCACAGAGTAATTAATTTCACTCTGAATTCTCTCATTGATCACAGCTCTGCTAACCCTTATCTGTAATACTACCACCACTCCACCTTAAAAGTGAGCAACTTCCATTTCTACAAACAGAAATAGATGCCCAATCTCAGGTCAGAGCATCCAATTTTTATACTTGTTTGAAGAGCAAGATCAAATCCGTTGCAGCCACATTTTTTTTCTCTAAAGAATGTATATTTACATGCTGATGAAGATAATCCAGCAGAGAGGAAAATGGAAAGAGGAGATGGTGAGAGAGGATGAGCCTCAGGCATAAATAGAGAGGTGGACTTGTGCAACAGCAGGGTCATCATGCATCATCACAGAAAACATGACTGTGTACAAGGGTCCATGGTACAATAAACTAATACATTTGTGGTGGGATAATTTGAGTTCTGATTCATCATGATTTCTTAAGATATTTGCTTATTTTTCCTAGATGAGACTAAGAACTTTACAGGTCTGTTGGAGTTTGGCAGAGAGAAGGAGGTATAGACTACTGGTTTGGAGAAAGTCCACAGAGATTAGGGAGATATTGTGACATTGCAGAGGGACCAACTTGATATCTGCGTTGATAAATTTGAAGGTGACATCTGTCAGCATGGTTCTGGCTTTCCTCAGCCATGTTTCATTGCCCTGAGTGGATCTTGCAGGCTTGATAGTAGGCTGAGTGTGAGGTTTAAGCAAGTTGGAGTTTTCCCAGGTAAATGCAGAAGGGTGCCACCCTGCCAGAGCCGGAGATATAGATGTTGTGGATTAGAAACTAATAACAACAATAAAAATACTTGCAGGTGTTTATAACTAATCCCCTCCTCAAATGTGAAGCAGTGGTATCAATTTGTCTACTTTTGTATTTGATTATATTTGCATCACATATATGATATATGAAGCACGAATATATATATATATACACACACATATATATGAAACATTTGTTAAATAATATTTTTTAATATTTTACTGTGATAAGTGGCCCCATTTTTAACAAATGCAAGAGTTCAAAATTACTTTAATGTACATTTATATGGATTACTAAGCTGTGGATTGAATGGGATAATGAGACATCCCAAAATCTATGGAGCCCTTCCTCTGTGGCAGGCACTACTTAAACATTTGGCACATCTCATTCCATTTGATTCTTTGAATATCCCTTAGAACGAATTCAAAGACTTGTCAACAAGCTATAGTCCTAAGTAATTTTCCCCAGTTGACTTCTTAATCACTGGGGGGCTAGACTCTTCTCTCTGAGTCTAAATGCAAATTTTATTGCACTAAGAGTCAACCTGCTACTTCAGTAGAACAGCTGACTGCATTACATTTTTTATGGATCAATTGTTTTACCCCTCTACAAATAGAAGGAAATGTTTTGGCAGAGTAAGATTTAATTTAGTCATAGTCACCAATAATTCTCTCTGAAAAAACACTAGACAGTAGGCAGGAAACTCCCTGATACTAGTTCTGCTATTACTTAGTACTTTCTGCACCTCTATTAAAGAGGGTTAACATTAGTTCTCTAACTGACAAAATTTCAATAACCATGATCTGACATCTCTTACAGCACTAAAATCATATTCTGGAATAATCAAGTGAATCCTCTTTTGATTTAATTCTCAGCATCAACAGAAGGCAACAGTATTGATTGGGTTGCTTGCTTTGCTATATTTAAGTGCAGAACTGAGTGGATATGCAAATAAGCAAAATCGAGTGAATTGCCCAAGATTTTCACCCTCAAGGACATTGAGGATGGATTAAGGGTAAAGAGGACTATCTAAGACTCGATGGCATAATGTTCTGTATATGGAATACAGCAAGTCATCCTTTTGTCTTCCAACAGTAAAACTTGAGGGAATTTGGTATAAAATGTCTTAGTTTGCTTATCCTGGATCAAAGTAATAGGAAAGGAAATGTTTTAACTAAGAAATATACATGCAAATGGAGAAATATTTCAGTAGGGAGTGAAGTTGGTTTCTAAATCCAACAAGTCCTGAACAACAGGACCATAAATGTGGCCATAGGTTTTATGTTAAAGAGAATGATGAGCAGTAGGAATAGTGAGGAATGGATATTACAGTATCCTCAGGAATTTTCTCTTCATGAACTTTAGCAAATAAAGAAAATGTTCTCATATCAGAAAGAGAGTTTTGCTTTGATGCAGAGCCTATCGATGAGTGACATGATCTTGTAGCATAGCATAAGAGACTATGTCAGCAAAGTTTGGTACTTAAACATTTTATATAATTCAATGGACTGTTAGCAGAAAATGATGTCATTAAAAATTTTCTTCCTCACCCAAAATACAAACTTTGGAAGAACTTGAGACAAGTTGATTCATAGTAATATTATTAAATTAAGTTGATTTGAGCTAGCTTTAACCTAGAAAGATGTTTTGGAGATACAGTTTTCCTATCTTAGAGAAACATTTTATGTTGCACAGAGAATAGACAGTTTCATAACAAACTGGAAATGCCAATAGTGAACCTAAAATGTAAAAAGAGGTAACATGAGTGAGTTAGAATTTAGTGATATGCAGCCATGGAATGATACGTGTGATTTTAATTAAGAGAAAATTTCTCTGCACATGAGGCCTCTCAATGGTTCAGTTATGGAATGTACAATGAATATTGACACTTCTTGGGGACCTACTGTGTGCTGAACATACAGAGCTCACTTAATTCCATCTTCACAGCTGTTCTTCAAAGTTGTTGGGAATGAGTTAGCCGAGGCTCAGACAAAAAATTTGATGGTTGATCTTGGGCTTATTGTCTATAAGACTTCTTAAAAGTATACTTAATGTGTAACTCTTGAAACATAAATTTGAGACCCTGATATTGCATATTTACATGTAGTAGATCCTGTAAGTTTAGCAATTTTCCTTTTAAGTCTATAAATATCAGCAATAAGCTTCTTAAGATAATCAAGGCAGACCTTAATCATAAAGTCAACTTGTAGCTGCAGGAACAATATTTTCCAAATCATAAAGTAACCAGAGGCTTGAGCTTCATGCAATTTTTCTGCATTAAATAAGGTCCCGTACACAAAAAAGAAATCTGTTGGGCATCAATGAAAATAGATCCTGAGATCTAGCTCCTTTGTTTCATGAAATAAAAGCTTTAAATTCCAGATTTACAGGGCCCTGAAAGTAACTATTGGTTTCCGTTGCCTGACAAGATGCTGGTTTTCAGTTTAGGAAACAAAATAGTTATAACTATCATCAAAGAATTTTATGATACTCTTTGGTGTAATTTATGCAGCAGAGCATCAAAATGAAACTTCTCTCTATTCTAAACATGGAATACATAGGCTTGATCCAGCTATGTTTGTTCAGCATTTGCTATTGGAAACATGACTCCTGGGAGGACTAGCTGGCACCTTTCTTCCCTGAACTTAAACCTAGGTTAAACAAAGGGCTGAGAAAACTACCCCAAGAGTCACTTCCCTCCTATTTCCGGGCCACATATACTAAAGACTGATTTTTAAACTAAACTGGCCACCAAACTGGTCACCTTTTATCAGTATGAACTATCATATGAATTTAGTTCTAAGGCAAAACTTTGGTCCATTTCATGAGCCAGATAAAATGCTGAGAACCACCATGCAATAGTCACCATGCAAGGCCACAGATAATGAATGGTTCATCAGGTGCTACCTTAGCCCCAAATGGTGACCAACCCTCTTGATTCATCCAGGCACTAGAAATTTCTGTTTTAAAATCAGAACAATCCTCATCATACAGGGACAAGTTCAAAAGTCAGATGAGAGAGCTGGACATGAACAGATGATGGGACAGGCAACCATTTTATGCTGTGTCTGTATGAGCACCCTGGTAAAGGTCAAAATAATTTAGCATAATAATTGCTGGGCATCCTTCACTTACAGCCATGGTCTATGCCAAGGGATGTGCATTTATTATTGAACTTAATTTTCTATGCCCAGGGATGTGCATTTATTGTTGAACTTAATTCTCCAGAAGAAACAACAACACTAGATGTGTACAGAGTTTACACCTCCATGAATAACTCTGATGCCCCCAGCAAGAAACATTGCTGTAGTCTCTTTTCCAGGGCTCTCTTGATTCTTTCCTAACTAGTCTCCCACAAGCACTCCTGCTTGCAACTCTCTGCTCACCCAGATCATCTCCTGTGAGTTCTAGAACTATACCTAAAATTATACCTCTTTAACTGGGTTCCCATCTCACCCAAAATAAATCCAAGTCCTTATTATGATCTGGTATTTCCTACACAAATGTCCTAATGCCCTGTCCTTCAAAATCCCTGGTCTCGTGGCCTCATGGCTATTGTCTTGAGAAAGCAGATTTTACTTTTTACTTGCTGTTTACTCAAGATTGAAAATTCTTTAACGAGACCTACTTGAATATTGCCTCCACATAATGGCATTTTCTGAGTTCTCTTATCTGTCTCTCCCTTTACCCCACTTTATTTTTATTTATGGGACTAATCATATTTATGACGTCAGATTGGACGTTAGAGTTTGCTTGCCTATTCTTTGTACACTCATTAAACTTTAGCTATGTAATTATAGATTCTTTTGTGTTTTAATCACCAAAGCATTTCAGTACCTAGCTTCACTGACATACAGTAGAAACTAAGTGAATATCATTTGAGAGAATGATGGAATTATAATGATGGTGAATGTATGTTTTATCTTTACCTGTTTAGGTCATCAGCTTTATTTCTGAAAAGTTATAAAAAGTAGAAACTGTCTACAATCCCATCTAGCATCCATGCTGAAGCAAATTATGCACCTGTTATGTCCTTGACTTTGCACTTTTCATTGTTAGCATTTGTCAACTAAACAGCTATAAAAGTGAGTTTCATTTTCTCTATGGAAATTTATTTTTCATAATTTTATTCACGCTTAAATATTGTATGAAGCAATAAATGATTTTAACTTCTAAATATGAATAATTTCAGCAAACCATTAATTGTTGTTCCTTACAGTTGAAAAATCAGTAACACAAGTATGTAACCCAAATCAATGTCTTGGACACGATGTGCCATGAGATGTCTCCTTCAGACAGATGAGTACACATAAAACAGGAAATCCCACATGGAGACACAGTAAAGGAAGAAATCAAACATATACTGGAATTATAAGACGTGCAACAATCACTTTTTAGGCATGTTTGGGAGACTGATTGAAGGAAAGAACAAATTGCCAAAACTGAGGTAACATAAAGAGAAAGGGCTATAAAAAGTTCAGTTACACATAAGAAATCCCAAAGGAAAGGTATAGGCATAAAAAGCTAGAAAAATTCTCCAGAAAGAAAAATTTATTCACCTTTAAACTTTTTCATTCTTTTCTTCTAAATAATTAATATATGATTTTAATTTTGCAGCTCTACTTAATCACTTAAATCTGAAGAGGTGAGTACTACATACATGAAATATAAATCAACAGCCTTTTCCTGCTCATACCTGCTTTTCTAGTGGAATAACTTTGCTATTGCTTGATTCTGCTTCCACTGACAGTAAATAAACCAAAATGCAGAGGGAAAAAATAAACATACAATCTCAATATACTTTGACCTACTCTGAAATAGGGAATTAAGCCTGACCTTTTGCAAAATAGTAACAATTATACTACTTGGTTTGAATAAGGCATGCTACACAGAGCAAAGCGTTTATCAAACAATTAGGAAAGTTGAATATTGAAATAACTAGAAATTTGAAGCAATCACACAGGCTCAAAATCTGATTGCATCACTAACTGTATTTGAGAATATTATTCAGCACATCTATGTATACTACTTTTATTCTTGGAAAAATGGAGATCTTAATGCCTAAATTAACAGAATTTTGGTTTGGGAAGAATTATAATAAATGATGTAATGTGAAGAAGATCTCATGTAATTTATGGCATCTCAAAAGTATATGAGAGAAAGAAATATAGATGTAAAGATATCAATAGAGATAGAGAGTATATATGGAGATTGAGAACAATTGCCATACTCTTGTACATTTTCATTATCATGCTACTTATTGCTTGAAGCAGTGGAAAATGGAATGCAAAAATGTATATCATGTAATCTGCAATTTTTGTCATGTGTAATATACCTAATGAAGAAAAGAAAATTATGTATAAAAATATGTGCATTTGATTTTGAATTCTGTAGGGATTCAGAAAATGGAAACATCATTATAGGAGAGAGAATATTCAAATAACATTTTATAATTAAAGTCGATCTTGTAGGGCATGCAATATATACTTGTATTGTTCAAATACTTTGATTTTTGGTGATGGGCACATTTTTAGGAAAGGCACAGAATTTATAAAGTACATAAGAGGTAAAGAATCATAGTTTATGTGTCTGGAGAAGTGGCAATGGGGAGGAAAGACCAGAAATTAAAGATGTAGAGGAAGGCTAGGTAATAAAGGACTTAGAATTTAATCATGCGAAATGTTTCTGAGTCACTTATGCCAGTTGCTGTTGTCAGTTACCGTTATCAATATGATGCGCTAAATTGACAGATGTTCAGGAATGCAGGGATTTCTGTGATTTGTTGATAAATTGTGAGCCATGTGCTTGGCCAGGAGTTATCTAGAGAGGAATGCTTTAGTTATCTTAACTTTGCTGGTTATGACACTAGACTTTATACTTGAAGATCATTTGCTGAAATGCTTACTAGGAAAATTGGAAAGGGAGCATTCATTTCAGATACTGAAGTTGATTGAACAAAAGCTGCCATATTGAAGGAAAAACAATTTATTTTAAACAAATGTTAGCAAAATCAGAGTTACTTTTTATTCTCTTCTTTTGTTTCATGTTCTGTGCTTTATTTTTGTTTCTTCTTTCAAGGAAGTTAAAGTAGTGAGTTCTCATGTGGAAATGGAATCCAACTTCAAATCACTTCATTTAACTGGGGTTATTTCCCTCAAATCAAACTGGAGTGCTTCTCTTGTTCTTTCTCATCCTCATCTTCTTTCCCACCTTGATGGGTAACTCAGCAATGACTCATCTCATATGCTTGGATCCCAAGTTCTGCACAGTGATGTACTTTCTCCTCAGCCAGCTCTCCCTCATGGACCTGATGTACATCTATACCACCATCCTCAAGACAGTGTTCAACTACCTCTCTGGCCAGAGAGGCATGCCCTTCCTGGGTTTTGGGGTGCAAAACGTCTTCTTCCTGACCATGGCATGTTCTGAAGGCTAACTACTGGCCTTTGTGACCTACAACTGTTATGTGGTTATTTGGAACCCCTCTATTATCCCATATGAATGAATAAAAGAATGTGTGTAAAGATGATTATAGGATCTTGGTTTGGATGTTTGTCAACTCTTTAGCACACCCAATCTACACCCTCCATATTCCTTACTGCCAATTCAGGGTCATTGATCAATTCTTCTGTGATGTCTCAGCTATGTTGCCTCTGGCTTGGATGGACACATGTGTCTATGTGTACATGTTTTTTGTGAACGCTATCCTCTATTTCCTTTTTCCTTTTCTTTGTCTCACTGCTTTCTGTGGCCGTTTACCATATGCACTCATAAGAAAGAAGAAAAATGATCTTCATCATCTGTTCAACACATCTGACTATAATGGCATTTTACTACACAACTTTTGTCTGTACCTGTCTTTGGCCCAGGAATGTCTGCTTACCAGCAAAATATAAGCTTTTGGCAGTCTCCCACACCATCCTCACCCCCACGCTGGATCCCATTATCTGAATCCTGAAAATGAGAAAGTCCTCATTTGGGGCCATAGCAAGCATGCTTGGGATAGTCTTTTCTATAAAAGAATAATCATGGCTGACCTCACTCTCCTTTATTTCCCTTTACGTGTTGATCAGAACACCCTAGAGCAGCACTGGCTAATAGACGTACAAGGTGAGCGGCATGTAATTTAAAATTTTCTAGTAGCCACATTTAAAAAGTGAAATCGATTTAAAGAATTTATTGATTAATGCAAAACATTATAATCAAAATTGATATTAACAACATTGATATTAATGACATTATTACAATATATTGTTACATATATGCTGTATATATATTACTATTTGTATAGTGATAATTAAACCCATATTGACATCATTTCCATATGTAATCAACATAAAATTATTAATGCCATCTTTTGTTTTCTTTTATAAAGATTGGCACCTGAGCTAACATCGGCTGCCAGCCTTTTTCTTCTTCTCCTTCTTCTTCTTGCTTATTTCTTCTCTCCAAAGCCCTCCCAGTACATAGCTGTATATTCTAGTTGGAGGTCCTTCTAGTTGTGCTATGTGGGGCACCACCTCAGCATGGCCTGAGGAGCAGTGCTAGGTCCGTGCCCAGGATCCAAACTGGCAAAATCCTGGGCTGGCAAAGCAGAGCACAAGAACTTAACCACGCAGCCATGGGTCTGGCCCATTTTATGTTGTTTTTAATGTCAGTCTTCATAATCTTGTGTGTATTTTAAACTTAGAGGACATTAAACTGTTGACTATACATGTTTCAAGTGCCCAGTTGCCACATGGGGCCAATGGCAACTGCATTGGACAGCACAGCCTTAAAGCATCCCATAAATATTTTTAGAATTATATATATGCAGTATATAAAATGTATTTGTGATGTATAAAATATAGATACTGGAATATGAAGTAAGAAAACAAGCATGCAAATCTGATGTTTATAAGTTTGCTTGCCTGTTTTGCTTTATCTTGAACGTAATTGATATCTGAAGTCCAACTTCTCCTAACAACCTTTTATGAAACAATTTTGAGGGGGATTATTTAATTTAGTGTATTTCTGATTTCAGTTAAAGTATTGAGATTAAGTGACCTCCATAAGGATATGGGAATAATCAATAACTTATTCTAAATTAAATTAAGAAATATATATTTAAACAAGGTGAAAGAAGTTATTTCTATTTAAAGAAACTATTTACTTAAAGACATGGACACAAATAACTAGTTAACTATAGCATGTGGCATATGAAGTAAAAAGAGAAACTTTAGGTTTTAGCTACAACATGTAAAATATAAATACAACTTTTCACAGGTTGAAATTCTATGCTAACTTAGAGGAGGAAGAAAGATTTCTCTACCTTTCTAGGTCCTTATGCCTGGTCTAAGAATTAAATTGACATGAGATAAAATAAGAGGAGAAAGTCAAACAAGTTTAATAACATGTAAACATGGAAGAAAACCAGGAAAGCTGAGTAACTCACCAGAATGGCCAAAGCCCCCACTTAATTACCATCTTCAGCTAAAGACAAAAGATGGTGTTTGTGGTAATGGTTTAGGACTTCAAAGGGAGGAAGGAAATTTACATGGAGATGAAAAAGCAGATGTTTGGTCAACAAATGTTTGGACACCTTGTAGAGACAATGGGAAATGGAGAGGTGTTTGATGAAATGGACCTTGTTAGTTTCCTCCCTGCCCACCACATCTAGTTCATATAATACTATAGTTACCTATGTTGATAGCTCTGCCTTGGAACAGACCTTCTACCTTAAATTCTTTTAGGCAGTTATGTGGAAGGTCAAAGTTTCTTCCTCAGTCTTTTACTGTTAAAAATACTCAAACTGAAGAGACACATTGTGAGGTAGCAAATTCTGCTCCCCTACATTAATATTTCAAAATGAAGTGTATAACAAAAGTTTTACTACTGTTATTTTACTAATACACTTAAAGTTACTTCAGACTATGAAGGAGGTTATGTAGGAGTTTTAATGATTGCAGAAAAGAATGGACTCTTAAAAGAGTCCATCCCCCCAACTGTCCATTTATTGCCCAAGTTCACATTCCTAGTATCTGTCCCTGGCATCTTTAATACCTTTTTAAGTGCTTTGGTGTCTAGAGTCTGTTTCAAAACATCATTTCTTATATATTCCCATCCAAGATGTTTTTCTAAAATATAAATATGATATTTTCGTTCCACAAGCTATAATTCCCTATTGAATTCACTAAACTTTCCAAACTTAAAATCATATTAAAGTGCTTCTAAAATGTACATTATGTCTACCTTTACCTGTTTCTACCACCCAAACCAGAAGCAATGTCATGGTTCCCTTAGATCTCTAGCCTGTCCCTGCAGCCCTCAAATCCCCTAGAACTTTGAAACTTAGCTCAGGGCATTTCCCAATTTTAGAAAGTTGTGCTTCACATTTCGTCGATGGCCAATCTGAGTCATGCCATTTTATTACCACATAACTTACAATTCACCTCCCATCTTTTCATGTCTATAACCAATATTGCCCTCCCCCACACCTCCACTCCTACAGTGCTTAAGATGACATATTTTAGTGACACGTTTTCACGTCTATTTCTGAGTCTACTTTTAAATTGAAAGTCATGGAATATAGTAATAATAAGGATGGTAATGCTAGCTAGCATTTAGCAAGTGTAAAGTTTCACCTACCTTTTAACTCAGTCTTTACTACAATACTATCGTTTTAATATTTGCTCCACTTTGAGTCAGCTCTTTGAAGTTTTGGTAGATGAACAGTTCTGCCTTTGGTCAGAGAACTGGAAGAGAAGGTCTCTGTTTGGGAGATAATTTTTTTTATCAGAGCTGAGGCAATTAGTCTCCACATTATCCTGGTTCTGTGTGAATAAGAGTATTACTTTTTGATCTGTGTTTCTGTGGTTTTGTGATTTATAATAAGAAATACGTATTTGTTCTTCATCATGTCCCATTTCTGGCAGTCTTCTAAAACTCTTGGAATTTCCTAAGTGATTGGAGCTATAAGATGTCTTTTGTTATGTAAATGAAGAGACTTTTAGAAAGAACCCAGGTAACCTAAGTATGGGGATGGTTGTCAGGGAATCCAATCATGTAATCAGAGGCTGAGAACTTTCAGTCTCATCTCCCTGACCTCCAGGATGAGGAAAGGGGCCCAAGACTGAGTTCAATCACCAATGACCAGTGATTTAATCAATCATGCCTATGCAATGAAGCCTCTATAAAAATCCAAAGGCCTGGATTCAGAGGTCTTCTAGGTTGATGAAACAAACTGTTTCCAGATGCAGAGCCCCAAGCTCTTCCATTTAGGACCTTTCATGACTTGACCCTTTGTATCTCTTCATCTGGCTGTTCATCCATATCCTTTAATGTTCTTTTTAATAAACCTGTAATCTAGTAAGTAAATCAGTTTCCCGAGTTTTTTTAGCTACTTTAGCAAATTAATCACAAGTTAGGAGGGGCTCATGGGAACCTCCATTTTACAGCCCACAGATCAGAAGGACTACTACTTGGACTTATTTTTGGCATCTAAAGTGGGGGCAGTCTTTTTGGACTGAGTCCTTAACCTATGAATTCTGATGCTATCCCCAGGTTGATAGTGTCAGAATTTACTTAAATTTGTGGGACACCTAGTCAATGTCTAGGGAGAACGGAGTTAATTGCTTACTGGTGTAGAAAAAAGAAAACATATTGTAGCACCTCCCACAGAAGAATGGGATGCTATGGCACGCAAATACTAGAGACATTTATTTGTATTGTGTTATTTGTGGACTAAACTGAAGACATTGAGATGTGACACCATTTAAGAAAAATTGTGAACATGCTGCATGACACATCTAAAGGAAAATGTAACCAGATAATTTCTCTACACAAAGGTCAAGGTACATAGCCTTGGGTCCCCCTTTACCTTCAAATGAGAAATGAACTTTGAGCAAGATCCTCAGTCTATGATACAGTTCATTTATTTGTTTTACTGGAGCCAGACTTTCTTCTTTAATTAAAATTTAAAAATATGCATTTTCCTGCTCTGAATATGACCTCTGGGATTAGTTTTTGGGTTTTGGATTTAGTGTTTTGTTTTTCTACCTTTGATTTGGTCTCTAAAAGTCACCAATAATATGATTCTTCATTTAGTAAAACATATAATACTTCTTGCTATATCCTGGAAAAATTAAACAATCAACTCACTTTTATGCAATAGCAACAACAGATGCTGATGAGACAATGCCAAACTAAAAAAAATAGTCTTCAAGTTTCCCACCAGGCACATGCACTTGGGAGGATGTTATGGAAATTCATTCACGTTCATCTACACTTTATTAATTCAAGGTATGCATTGAGCATTTTTTGTGTGATACTCATTGTTCTTGTTACTGAGCTTAAAGCAGTGGAAAAGAGATACAGCCTCTGACCTTGAGGAGACCAAATGTTGGTGTGAGCCATAAACACCTAAAGTACATGTTTTATAGTCAATACTGGGTGTTGATGAAGTCAGGGAGATTTATCACATAGAATCATCAGGGAGGCCACCCTGACATAATGAAGAGACTGGCCATGTCAGCCTCAAGGAAAGAACTCTCGAAGACCTCAAATGACTGAGGAACGAGAGCAGCAGGAAGCTGTGAGTGGGAGAGGGGTACAACAAGTAGATCAGAGCAGCCTCACAGCCAGGTCATGGTGAGGCATATGAACTTTTTGTAAATATAGTGGAAGCTTTGCATGGAAATATCTTCTAGCTTACAAATGTCCAAATCCACTTGGACATTCAATTGGAGTGAGTGCTGGGGAAATATTTGAAAGTGCAGGGAAAATGGAAACCTCTATCACAGCCACTGCTTCTAAAGAATTGCATTCTTCACCCTGAAAACATCATTTATTTCTTTTCTAATTTTAGATTTTGCTCTTAAAGAAATATTAAACTATAAGAGCCACCAAGGAGCCAAATGACTTACAATTCTAATCATTCTCCTGAAAAATAGTATCTAAAAAGGCTATTTCTGTCATGAGGATAGACAATACACTTTTCCATCTCAAAGTCCCTTCCAATTCCAAGAACAAGTCATCAACCTAATCACAGAGCGAAACAGGAATGGAGTCTTGGGGGCATGTCATTTCTTTGGTGGTTAGCATCATCAAATATGCATTTAAAGCCTTTGAGACAACACAGAACAACAGGGAGAATACCATGATCACTATAAATAGGAGAATTACCAATGTTTTGAATGCACTTTGGAGCCATGGTTCCCAGGGCTCAAACCAATCCAAGTCAAACAAGTCAAAGAAAGACCCTGTTGAAGTCAATTTTTTGAGCCAAGCAGTCTGTTCAGTGATATTATCTAACTGAGTTTCAACTTCCCTAGAAGTATTAACCGAGATGCTGCAGGTAGTGTTGGCCACAGCACAGCCATCTCCAATATTTTCAAGAGTTAAGAAGAGGTTCCTGATCATATTCTCATTGACATTTACTCCAAACCAGGGAAGTAGGGCTCTGCCAAAGGAAGCAAATCCTGAAGCATGAATGCCCCCTGGTAGGGCCTTTTTAACTCTGTGATGTAAATTCATGGGAAACAACCAAGGAGGTGTCTAATTTATGAACAGTTAGGGGCACAGCTAGATAACTGAGGTGGCATTGTCCACTTATGCACCAGCCATCTAGGCATTCACAGGCCCAAGGAGAATAATGACCACCACAGACAGAGATAACTCGTTGTGGGGCACAAAATATTTTCATTAAAGTGGGACTATTAATGGATTCATTTTCAGGGATTGTTACATTTGTCTGTTCAAACCAGGAAGTTCAATTTTTCAGTGCTTTGGGAAAACAAGTCTCCCAGCTTGAAATAAACAGTTGTTCTAAATGTCTTACAAAGATAGATGCTGCTGCTGAGATCTTTTCACAATTGGAGATAGACCTGATTTAGATAATCATGAGAATGTGAGGGTGCAAATGTACTAAGATTTGCATAGATATTTGTATCTAATTGTTAAATTTCAGCTATCATCAAAGAAAGGTAAAAAACAAGGCACCAGATGTCCTGGCCATAAGAGTTGAACTTACTAAGTGATGTTTAAGGGGGGTTGATTGTAGTTTTTAATGACATTGGGAATAGAAGATAAATTGGTGAAATGAGGACCAGAGGGTCTCTAGCAACACAGATAAACTGAAATCTTGTATGACACATCCCAACAGCAAGGTTTGCCATTGAAAGACTTTAATCCTTATACCAGACCCTTCCTCTGGCATCAGTAGATCCGCCCTCTCCATTGAAATATTTACTTCAATTTATAAACACATTCATGTATCCCATCTTTAAACATGAATCAACACATCCCTTAATAAGACATTGCCTCAGTTATCCATTTCTTTTTATACCACAGAGTATTCTATAAGCAATAGAATACTGCTTTCTCATCTTCCTTCTTTCTTCACCACACTCAAGCTAGGATTGTATTCTTAACTGCTCCTCTGAAATTATCATCAAAGTCACTAACACCTTTTCCTTTCTTTGTTCTTTTTCTTTTTGGTGAGGAAGATTGTTGCTGAGCTAACATTTGTGCCAAACTTCCTCTATTTTGCATGTGTGATGCCCCCACAGCATGGCTTGATGAAAGGTGTGCAGTTCTTTGCCCAGGATCTAAACGTGCAAACCTGAGGCTAAAGCAGAGCATGCAAACTTAACCACTACACCACCAGGCTGGCCCCATCAATGCCTTTTCACTGGCAAATCTCATGGTAATTTACATGCCGTCTCCTGTAAGTTTCCTTTTTTTCTTTTAATGAAATTTATAATTAGATAACACAGTACACTTTTGCTTTAAATTTCTCATTTAAAATAATGAGTAAATTTAACCTTTAGAGCATTACATATGTGATAGGAGGAATGCCATTCCTTTGAAGCAAGTTTTTGTCTGTGAGTGTGTGTCTTTTTATTGGTGTACTTGTGAACTCGTCACTAAGTTTTGCAGTCTGTTTATCTGCCACGCTTTCACCTTCATTATAGTTTTTTGTCTACTTATATTGGGCACTTATGATGCTTGCATGGATTAGCAGTGAGTACTCTGTATTATTTTCAATTAAATATCATAAAATAAAACACATTTATTTGGTTTGGAAATGCATTCAGCTGGAAGAATCACATCTTTTCCTCTGACTGTTAAAAGGGCAATAACTCACCAAGAGGGAAAATCACAGCAGAATTATGTGATAAATCATGCAGCAGATAAAAACATGCAAAAACAAATAGTAAACTAAGGAAAAAGAGGCAAGAATTCAATAAAGGTACACTCATTCTATAAATCATATTTGACACAGAATGTTGGAATCTAGCAACTGATTGATTAACCAAATAAATTTAAAACAGACACCTTTAGACAATTGATAGCTTATCTATTTATTTTAGTTTTCAAACTATGCAAAATAAACACCTGAAAATGTAAAACTGTTTTAAGAGAAGGGTCTTTGATGTGGAGAGACAGAGAGATGTGGTATAGTAATGTTCTTAATAGCAGAAACTTGGAAGCCACAAGACAAAGGTTTCTGCTCCTGGTTTGGCCATCTTTTGCCTAAATGGCCTTAGCCAAATTCATTAACCTCATTGTGTGCGGGATTCCTCATTTCTATGAAGCAGTCTTCTCTGCTGACGTACTTCTATCATCATTCTTTCTAACTTCTAAATTGACATCCAAATGTCTGCACTTCCTGTGTAGAATTATTTATACTTTCAGACTATGTCATGAGAGGGAGCGTGTTGACAGAAGTTGGAGAGTGGAGAGGACTACTAGAAAGTGGAAAAGGTTCTATTGTCTATCGAACAGCTTCCCACAGATCATTTAATTTTCTTAGTTGAATAGTGTAGATCTCACTATGATGATTCTGAAAATCACATTCAAAGACACCAATCTGTCCATTTTTCCACAAAGAAGCTGATAATGAATGCCATTGTTCATATCCATTTGCTTACATGGAATAATTCAATTCCCCTTTCTCTTCTGAATTATATACTTCCACAGTTTCTGCAGGTGATGAGTCCCAGCTCTGCAACTTAGAAAATTAACTCCTCACTGTGAACCTCAGTTCTTCATCTCAAAACTCGGATCACATTTACCTCATAGGACCATGGTAAGCATGTCCATGTTTGTTCAACTGACATTTATTGTGTGCATTAGTCACTGTGATAGACATGTTTTCATTGGTGAACAGCACCTACCCCCTTGTAAATAATATTCTAGTGTCAGGCAGATGCTAATCAAGTTATCAGGAAAATTAACACAAAGTTTGCAATAAAAGGGAGGTATATATTGCTAAGAGAAATATGAAGATTTATGTAGAAAGTTTTGGGGAAATTTTTCCTGAAGGAGTAATGTTTGAGCTCAGGTTTAAAAGTTGAGAAGACATCTACCAGGTACAGAGGAGTATTTAAGGTAGGATAAATAATATATGCACAAGTCCATAACAAATAAGAGGGATTGATTGAAAATAGGACGGTGTGGTTGAAGAGAAAGGGACAATGAGGTGTGAAATGGGGCTGAAGACATAGGTGCAGCCATGGAGAGGATTTCAGGATTTCATTATCTTCAGGGTTACATAATGAAATAGCTATGAAATGTGTAGGTGATAGTCGATTCATTTAGGAATGCCAGTTTCTGCCTTTGTCTTCTCAAAGTACACAGAATTTGCGATCTGGTCTGACCTATCGTAAGTAAAGATCAGCTAAGTTTCCCCTAACCGATTTGAGGAAACTCATGGGATTTTGGATCGTGTGAATCCCCTTAGTCCACTAGGAACAAAAGTGATGGTCTCAGTTGTGAGCCCAGCAAATTTAGTTCCCCTAGTTGGAATTCCAGTTCTCTGCCCCTGGGCAAATACAGATGTACCAGCAATTAAGATGTTGAAATATAACTTCCCTGAATGTGCTAATGCCCATTTTCTAGACTTTTACTCAATCAAGTAGAAATGCTGTAATCCATATTTCATTTTCTTTTTTTATTGAGTTCATGATAGTTTACATTATTGTGAAATTTCAGTTGTGCATTATTTCTTGTCTGTCACCACATAATTGCTCCCCTTCAGCTCCTGCGCCCACCTCCCATCCCCTTCCCCTAGTAACCACTGAACTGTTTTCTTTGTCCATGTGTTTGTTTATATTCCACATGTGAGTGAAATCATATGGTGTTCATCTTTCTTAGTCTGGCTTATTTCACTTAGGATAATACCCTTCAGTTCCATGCATTTTGTTGCAAATGTCTGAGTAGTATGCCATTGTATATATATACACCACATGCTCTTTATCCAATCACCAGTCAATGGGCACTTGCATTGTTTCCAAGTCTTGGCTGTTGTGAATAGTGTGGCAACGAACATAGGGGTACATATGTTACTTTGGATTGTTGATTTCCATCTGTTTGGGTACATACCCAGTAGTGGGATAGCTGGGTCATATGGTAGTTCTATTTTTAGTTTTTTGAGGAATTTCCATACTGTTTTCCACAGTGGCTGCACCAGTTTCATTCCCACCAGCAGTGTATGAAGGTTTCCTTTTCTCCACATCCTCTCCAACATTTGTTGTTTTTTGTCTTGGTAATTATAGTCATTCTGAGTGTAAGGGGATATCTCATTGTAGTTTTGATTTGCATTTCCCTAATAATTAGTGACATTAAGCAACTTATACTGTATCTGCTGGGCATATGTATATCTTCCTTGGAAAAATGTGTGTTCTATTCTCTGCCCATTTGTTCATTGGGTTGTTTGGGGATTTTTGTGTTAAATTGTATGAGTTCTTTATATACCTTGGAGATCAACCCTTTGTAGGATAAATAATTTGCAAATATTTTATCCCAGTTGGTGGGTTCTCTTTCCATTTTGTTCATGGTTTGCTTTGCTGTGCAAAAGCTTTTTAGTCTGATGTATTCCCGTTTGTTAGCTTTCTCTTTTGTTTCCCTTACCCAAGTAGCGTATTCGAAAAGATGTGGCTAAGACCAATGTCACAGAGTGCACTGCCTATCTTTTCTTCTAAGATTTTTATGGTTTCAGGTCTTACACTCAAATCTTTAATCCATTTAAAGTTAATTTTTTAGTATGGTGCAAGGTAATGGTCTACTCTCATTCTTCTGCATGTAGCTGTCTGATTTTCCCAGCAACATTTATTGAAGAGAATTTATTTTCTCCATTTTATGTTCTTGGCTCTTTGTTGGAAATTAGCCGTCCATAGATTTGTGGTTTTATGTATGGGCTTTCAATTATGATCATTTTATCTGCTTGTTTTTGTGCCAGTACCAGGCTGCTTTGATTACTCTATGTTTGTAGTATGTTTTGAAGTCAGGGATTGTGATGCTTCCATCTTTGTTCTTTCTTCTCAGTATTGCTTGGGCTGTTCAGGGTCTTCTGCTGTTCCATATAAATTTTTTGTTTCTTTGTTTTATTTCTGTGAAGAATGTCATTGAGATTTTGATTGAGATTGCATTAAATCTGTAGATTGCTTTAGGTAATATGGACACTTTAACTATGTTTATTCTTCCGACCCATGAACATGGAATATCTTTCCATTTCTTATGTCTTCTTCAGTTTCCTTCAATAGCATCCAATAGATTTCAGTGCACAGGTCTTTCACCTCTTTGGTTAAGTTTATTCCTAGATATTTTATTCTTTCCATTGCAATTATAAACGGGATTGTATCCTTGATTTCTCTTTCTGCTACTTCCGTTAGTGTATAGGAATGCAACTGATTTTTTAAAATTGATTTTGTACCCTGCAACTTTGCTGCAGTTGTTGATTATTTCTAATAGTTTCCTGGTGGATTCTTTAGGGTTTTCTATGTATAGAATCATATCATCTGAAAATAATGAAAGTTTCACTTCTTCCTTTCCAACTTGGACTCCTTTTATTTCTTTTTCTTGTGTAATTGCTCTGGTCAATACCTCCAGTACTATGTTGAATAGGAGTGGTGGGATTCAGCACCCTTGTCTTGTTCCTGTTCTCAAAGGGATGACTTCCAGTTTTTCACTATTAAGTATGAGATTGGCTGTGGGTTTGTTGTATATGACCTTTATTTTATTGAGGTACTTTCCTTCACTACTCATTTTATTGAGAGGTTTTGTCATAAATGGATATTGGATCTTGTCAGATGCTTTCTCTCCATCCATGGAGATGATCATGTGATTCTTATTCCTTATTTTGTTAAGGTGGTGCATCACATTGATTTGTGGATGTGGAATGATCCCTGAGTCCCTGGAATGAATCACACTTGATCATGGTGTATGATTCTTTGAATGTATTGCTGTATTCATTTTGCCAATATTTTGTTTAGGATTTTTGCATCTAAGTTCATAAGTGATATTGGCCTATAGTCTTCCTTCTTCATGTTTTCCTTGTCTAGGTTTGGTATACAGGTAATTTTGGCCTCATAGAATGTGTTTAGAAGTTTTCTATCATTTTCAATTTTTCAGAATTTTTTGAGAAGGATAGGTACTAAACCTTCTTTTAATGTTTGGTAGAATTTTCCAGAGAAGCCATCTGGTCCTGTGCTTTTGTTTTGGGGGAGGATTTTGATAACTGTTTCAATCTCTGTGCTTGTGATTGGTCTATTCAAATCCTCTATTTCTTCTTGATTCAGTTTTGGGATATTGTATGAGTCTAGGAATTCATACATTTCTTTTAGGTTATTGAATTTGTGGGCATGTAGTTTTTCATAGTATTCTCTTATAATCCTTTTTTACTTCTGCAGTAGCTATTGTAATTTCTCCTCTTTCATTTCTAATTGTATTTATTAGAGCCTTCTCTCTTTTCTGCTTGGTGTGCCTAAGTGTTTGTTCATTTTGTTTATCTTCTCAAAGAACCAGCTCTTAGTTTCACTAATCCTTTCTACTGTTTTTCTAAGTCTCTATTTCAGTGTTTTTCTGCTCTTATTTTTATTATTTCCCTCCTTCTGCTGACTTTGGGCTTTGTCTGTTCTTTTTCATGGTCTGTTAGGTGCATTTTAAGATTATTTATTTGAGATTTTTCTGGTTTGTTCAGGTTTGTTCAGGTTTGTATTGCTATGAATTTCCCACTAAGGACCACTTTTGCTGCATCTCATAAGAGTCAGCATGTTGTATTCTCATTTTCATTTGTCTCCAGGTATTTTTTTAATTCCCCTTTGATTTCTTCAATGATCCAATGGCTCTTTAATAGCGTGTTGTGTAGTCTCCACGTATTTCTAACTTTCTCAGTTTTATTCTTGTTGATTTCTAGCTTCATAGCATTGTGGTGAGAAAAGATGTTCGGGATGATTTCAATCTTCTTAAATTTATTGAGGCTTGCCTTGTTACTCAACACATGGTCTATCTTGGAGAATGTTCCATGGGCACTTGAGAAGAATGTATATTCTGCTGTTTTTAGATGGAATGCTCTCTTTATGTCTATTAAGTCCATCTTGTCAAGTGTTTCATTTAATTCTACTATTTCCTTGTTGACTTTTTGTCTGGATGATCTATCATTGAAGTAAGTGGGGTGGTGAGGTATCCTACTATTGTTGTGTTGCTGTTAATTTCTCCCTTTAGGTCTTGTAATTGCTTTATGTACATTGGTGCCCCTGGCTTAGGTCATATATATTAATAAGTGCTATGTCCTCTTGCTGGAAGGTCCCTTTATCATTATATACTGCCCCTCTTTGTTTCTCACTGTCTTTTTTAACTTGAAATCTGCTTTGTGTGATAAAAGTATGGCAACACCTTTCTTTTGTTGGCCATTAGCTTGGAGTATTGTCTTCCATCCCTTCACTCTACGTTTATGTTTATCCTTGGAGCTAAGGTGCATTTCCCGGAAGCAGCATATTGTTGGGTCTTGTTTTTCAATCCATCCAGCTACTCTGTGTGTTTTTATTGGAGAATTTAATCCATTTACATTTAAAGTGATGATTGGTATATGGGGACTCAATGCTGCTGTTTTATTTCTTGTTTTCTGGCTGTTCTCTGTTTCCATTGTTTCTCTTCCTTTGTAATGCTGACTGCCACTTCATTTTGCTAGTTTGCTGAGGTGGATTTCTCAGTTTTCTATCTTTTTGTGAATTGTGGCTCTGCTCTGATTTTTTGTTTAGTCTTTATTGTGAGGATTGTATGAAAGATATTCTCTTTTAAGTTGTAAGTGAATCTTTCGCTTCCCTACCTGATAGAGAGCTACAGTTTTCTGATCATGTCTGTCTATTTATCTCTTGCTCAGAGCTTTGTAAACCCTTGCAATTTTGTTTCTGGTGTGACAGCATCTTTAATTATTTCTTGTCAAGGACATCTAGTGGCGATGAACTCCCTAAGCTTTTGCTTATCTGGGAAAGCTTTCATTTCTCCATTGCATCTGAAGGAAAGTTCACTGGATAGAATATTCTTGGCTGAAAGTTTTTGACTTTCATTATTTTGAATATATCATTCCATTCTCTTTTAGCCTGTACGATTTGTCCTGAGAAATCTGCTTACAGCCTGATAGGGTTTCATTGGCAGGTTATTTTCTTGTGCTTCACTGCTCCTAATATTTTTTTCTCTATCATTAACTTTTGCCATTTTTACTATTATATGCCTCGGAGAAGGTCTTTTAGCACTGATGAAGTTGAGTATTCAATTAGGTTCATTTATCTCTAAATCTGAAATCATCTCCAGCTTTAGGAAGTTCTCAGCAATTATTTCTTTGAACAAGTTCTCTGCTCCTTTCTCCCTCTCTTCTCCCTCTTGAATACCTATAATTCATATGTTGCTTTTACTAATTGAGTCATATATTTCTTGAAGAATCCCTTGATATTTAAAAGTCTTAATTCTGTCTCCTCCTCCACATTTAGAATGTTTACATTTTTCTTCTCTAGAAGACTATATACTACATAAGATCAGTTCTGTTTCTTAATGATTCTAGATTATTTTTTATTTCATTAATTGTTTTTCATATCCAGAAATTATGCTTGATTTGTTTTTAAAGTTTCAATCTCTTTGGTGAAGAGATTCATTTTATTGCTGAGCTCCTTGAATTGCCTTTCCCTGTTTTCTTGTCAGTCACTGAGTTTCTTCTTACTGCTGTTTTGAATTCTCTGTCATTTAGGTTGCATATTTCTGTGTCTTCAGTGTTGGTTTCTGGAGAATTGTCATTTTCCTTCTGGTCTTAATTTTTGCAGCCATTTCTCATGGTGTTTTATAAACTAATCTTTTGTTGGGTCATTTGTGATATTCTTAGGACACAGATTCCCCCTGTTACAGCTAGGGGGAAGCAGGAGCAGTGTTTCTAGTCCCACTCCATCTGCTGGAAGCTGTGGACATATTATAGGCACTTTCCCTAGCCTGGGGTGAATTCAGACACTTGTATGGACTGTCCTTGGGAGGTGGGGCTTCCTCACTGGGCTAGGGCCACTCTTTGGTGTTTCAGGGGCACTTTGAGCTCCCTTCCCCACTGGAAAGTGATCACCAGTGGGCTTAAATCTGCCACTGCCTCTCCACACAGATGCCCAGGATATGGTCTCTATTTGGGGGCTCAGCAGCACTGTGAGCCCTCATGTGCATGGCTGGGAAGCATTTGCCCCAGCACGTAGGTCTCCTGCTGTCTCTGTTTACAGTACATCAGACTGTTGTGCTTGGTGGGAGGGGCTTCATCGCTGGGGCCTGAGCTATGGCTGCTCCTTGGTGGCACAGGGGCATGGTGGGCTCCCCCTCCCCACCAGGAGAGTGAACACAAGCACAGGCTAAGGGGTACCACCAGCTCCTCCTATGGTCACCCTGGTGTGTGTTCCCACTGTCAGGTGCTTGCTCCAGGTTGGAAAGTGTTTGTGTGCATGTGCAGGGTTACCAAGGGACAACAGGCTGTGCTCACCTATCTCTGCTACTTCCTTGGGTGCCAGTCCATCCACCTTCAGATGTACAACTGCGTGTGTCTCTCAGGCATTCTGTTGTGTTTTGTGGGCTTTCTCCATTGCTCAGTGAATGTCTATTTAGTTGTAGTTCAAAAGGGGGAATGCTGAAGGGAACAGCTGACTCTGTCATGTTGCCGAGTTCACCCTCCTGTATGTTTCCTAGCAGCATTCCAAGTAGTTGATGACTCCATCTAGAGCTTGGTTTGAAAAAACAAAAAAGTCTTGATTTTCCATTTATTTCACTTGCTTATTGTTATTTATTACTGCACATCAAACCACCCCAAAACCCAGTGGTATAGAATAACTACAATATTGCTGTTGCAATTGATGAGTCTGAAATTTTGACAGGGCTTTGCCAGAAGGACTCATCTCTGCTCCATGTTCTGGCTGTAAGTGCCATGTGAAAGGCTACATTTGCTGGTTATTTGGCTGTGGCTGGATGACCTCATTCACAGTGCAGACTGGAATGACTGGGTCTTGGTGAGACCTATCTCTCTCCACGTCATCTGTCATCATTCGACAGTGTGGTCTGAGTTTCTTTACATGAAGCCTAGAGCCCAAGAGAAGAAAAATAGTAGCTTCAAGGCCTCCAGTGACCTGGGTCCAGAATTGGTACAGTATGACAACTGCCACACTCAGTTGGCCAAAGCAAGTCACTTGGCCAGACCATATTGAAGGGCTTGTTTCTGGATGGAAGGAGCAGTATATATACATAGAATGGGAGAAACTGTTAACAGTCATCTTTGAAAACAATTTACACGCTGTCCATTCTAAAATGTTTTGCTGGTCTCTTTTCCTCTGACTGATTCCTAAATATTAGTCAGTGTTTTTTTTTTTATTGAGGAAGATTGGCCCTGAGCTAATCTGTGCCAATCTTCCTCCACCTTATGTTGTATGCCGCCACAGCACAGCTTGATGAATGGTGCTAGGTTTAAGCCCACTTTGAGTAACTACCTAATTGCTCAAATTACAAAACTAGGAATTATTCTTAATTTTAATCTGTTCTCATCTCACAAGTTCCATTAGAAAATACTCTTGGCTTGATCTCTAAAATATACCCATGACTTACAAATGTTCTCTCTCACTGATAATTCTTTAGTGCAAACCATCACAATGTGTAGCTTGGTTTACTACAGTAGCCTCTTTTCCTTCCACATTTGTCCCATAATATCCATTCTCTGAACAGCAGATGAAGTGGACATGTAAAATTGTAATTCAGGGGCTGGCCCAGTGACACAGCGGTTAAATTCGCATGTTCTGTTTGGGTGGCCCAGGGTTCACCGTTTGGATCCCGGGTGCGGACATGGCACCACTTAGCACTCCATGCTGTGGCAGGCAGCCTACATATAAAGTAGAGGAAGATGGGCACGGATGTTAGCTCAGGGCCAGTCTTCCTTGGCAAAAAGAGGAGGATTGGCATCAGATATTAGGACAGGGCTAATCTTCCTCAAAAAAAAAAAAAGACTGTAAATCAGATTATCTAACAAACTTTTGTTCTGCTTGCACTTCAAGTTTCTACTCTTTAACATGGCTTTACAATACTGCCTCTACTCTGGACTTTTTTCCCTCTCTGATGGCAGCTCCAATTCTTTCTACCCTAGAACTTCACTTTAGTAACAATGGCTGGTGTAGTTATGATCTCTTAGCATGCCAAGCTCATTGTCATTTCAGGAACTTTGAACTTGGCATCCCTTTTCCTGGAGTGATTAGTGCAGGTTTTTCTTGAAATCATTAAGGTACAAGTGAAATGTTATTTTATCAGAGACCTTTCCAGATCATCCTTTCTTGTGCTTTCCCAACTCCATGGTTACTTTCCATAATATTACTATATTTTATTTTATTTACATAGTTTGTCACTAAATGATAGCCTTATTCTTTGTTATTCATTGTCAACAGCACACACATTAGCAAGTAAACTTCACAACTTTAGGGACCTTGTCAATTTTGATCAGAAGTTTAATCCCAGAATCTAAAACATATCAGGAACAGAAAAGCCACTCAATAATTGTTAAGTGAACAAATAGATAAGAAGAAATAGTGGCCACATTTTGCTAAGAGAATGTTTCTTGTTTCTTTTGGTTTTGTTGTAGGATGGTGGAAATGGCATATAACTTTTTTGTTCATGTTAATAGTACCTTATAAAGTTTTGTAAAAGTGAATAATAAAAGTGAAATAATCATTGTCATCCAAGTAATGGGTAAACATTTCAGAAACTCTGAGTGAGAGAAATTCCATCTCTACGTCCTCCCTTTTCTCTCCTGCCTGACTAGAAAGCATGGCATTGCTCACTGTCCCAAGCTTTTTAGAACAGTATGAGAAACATCTAGACACGTGCATCAGTGATGATCAATAAACTATCTTAGAAACATTTCTTTTGAATTTGAGGTGTACATCATTATATTTTGACTTCTATAGAGACCACATCGTTTTCACCATCAAAAGTCTAGTTGCCGTCTATCACGAACAAATGTGCTGCTTCACCCCTTTTCCCTTTCCCCTACCCTTTTGCCCTCTGGTAACCACCAATCTCTTCTTTATATCTCTATCTTTTGTCCTTATTGTTTCTTTATCTTTCACATATGAGTGAAAGATATAGTATCTGGCTTTCTCCGTCTGATTTATTTCACTTAATGGCAATGGCAATACTCCATCTTTTTTCATGGTTGAGTAGTATTCCATTGTTTGTGTGCATATATCACATCTTCTTTATTCATTCATGGGCACCTATGTTGTTTCCAAGTCTAGGCTATTGTAAATATTACTGCAATGAACATAGGGCTGTATGTATCATTTTGAATTAGTGTTTTCAAGTTTTTGGATAAAGACCCAGCAGTAGAATAGCTGGACCATATCGCAGCTCTATTTTTAATTTTTTGAGGAATATCTATACTGTTTTCCATAGTGGCTGCACCACATTATATTCCCATCAGCAGTGTACAAGTGTTTCCTTTTCTCTACATCCTCTCCAACACTTATCTTTCGTCTTTTTGTTATTAGCCATTCTGATGGGAATGAGGTGATATCTCATTGTGCATTTGATTTGCATTTTTCTAATAATTACTGATGTTGAACCTCTTTTCATAAGCCTGTTGGTCATTGGTATATTTTCTTTGTAAAAGTGTCTGTTCAGATCCTCTGTCCCTTTTTTAATTGGATTGTTTAGTTTTTGTCGTTATATGACTTCTTTATATATTTTGAATATTAATCTTTTATCAGAAATGTGATTTGTAAATATTTTCTCCCAATCTGTAGCTTGCCTTTTCATTTTGTTGATGGTTTCCTTTGCTGTGCAGAAGTTTTTTCATTTGATGTAGTCCCATTTGTTATTTTTTGTTATTTGATTCTTTTGCCTGAGGAGATATTTCCAAAAAGATATTACTAAGATCAATGCCAAAGAGTGTATTGCTTATGTCCTCTTCTAAGAATTTTATGGTTTCATGTCTTACGTCAAAGTTTTTAATCCATCTTGAGTAAATTTTTGTGTTTGATATAAGCTAGTGTTTTACTTTCATTCTTTTGCATGTGGCTGTCCAGTTTTTCCATCATTTATTGAAGGGATATTCTTTTCTCCATTGTATGCTGTTGGCTTTTTTGTTAAAAAATAATGGTCCATAAGTGTGTAGGTTTATTTCTCTCCTGTCAAATATGTTCCATTGATTTGTATGTATGTTTTTGTCCTAGTACCATGTTGTTTTGATTACTATAGCTTGGTTGTATTCTTTGAAACCAAGAAGTGTGATTCCTCCACGTTTCTTCTTTTGTCTCATGATTGCTTTGCTTATTGGGGGTTCTTTGTTGTTCCATATAAATTTTTCTATATTTTGTTTCTCTGAAAAATGCCATTGGGATTTAGAAGGGATTTTGCTGAATCTATAGATTGCTGAATCTGTACATCTACAGAATATGCAGAAAATTTTTCCATTTCTTTTTGTCTTTGATTTTTTTCAACATTGTCGTATAATTTCAGTGTACAGGTCTTAACAACTTGGTTAAATTTATTCTTACGTATTTTATTCTCTGTTAAGTTGGTAAATGGGGTTTTACTTTTGATTTCTCTTTTAATTTTGTTGTTGGTGTTTGGAACTAAAACCAATATTTGTACATTTATTTTTATGCACTGTAAATTTATTGTCATTATTTCTAATAATAAATAATATACAAAATATTAAAATGTTTCTAATAAAAAATAATAATTTTAAAAAATATTTCTAATAGTTTTTCATGGATTCTTTAGGGTTTTCTCTGCATAAAATCGTGTCATCTGCAAATAGTGATAGTTTTACTTCTTTTTTTCCAATTTGGATCTTTGTTGTTTCCTTTTCTTGCCTAATTACTCTGAGTAGATCTTCCAATACTATGCTGAATAAGAGTAGTGAGAGTGGGCATCCTTGTCTTGTTTCTGTTCTTAGAGAGTAGCTTTCAGTCTTTCAACATTGAATACAATTTTAGCTGTGGGTTTGACATATATGGCCTTTATTATGTTGAGATACTTTTTTCTATACTCATTTTATTCAGATGTTTTAATCAGAAATGGATGTTGAATCTTGCCAAATGCTTTCTCTTCATCTATTGAGGTGACCATGTGAGTTTTTTCCTTTATTTTGTTACTGTTGTGTATCACATTGATTGCTTTGCGTATGTTGAACCATTCGTGCCTTCCTGTAATAAATCTCACATATTGATCATGGTGTATGATCCTTTTACTGTATTGTTGCAGTCAGTTTGCTATTTGGTTGAGGATTTTTGTATTTAGGTTTATCAATGATATTGGCCTATAATTTTCTTTTACTGTGGTGTCCTGCCTGGTTTTTGTATAAGTATGATGTTGGCCTTATAAAATGAGTTAGGAAGTATCTCTTTCTCTTCCATACTTTGAAGAATTTGAGAAAATAGGTGTCAAATCATCTTTGAATATTTTATAGAATTCACTAGGGAAGTCATCTTGTCCTGGATTTTTATTTTTTGGGAGGTTTGAGACTGCTCTTTAAATCTTTTTACTAATGATTGGACTATTCAGATTCTCTATTTCTTCTTTATTTAGTTTTGGGACGTTGTATTATTCTAAGAATTTACCCATTTTTTTCTAGATTATCCAATTTTTTGGTATACATGTTTTCATAGTATTCTTTTATAATCCTTTGTACTTCTGTGGTAGCTGTTGTAATTTCTGCTCTTTTGTTTCTGGTTGTATTACTTATTTTATTTGAGCTGTCTTTTTTCTTAATGAATCTAGCTAAAGATTTGTCAATTTTGTTTCTTTTCAAAGAATTTTTCTTATTTTCATAGATCCTTTCTATTGTGTTTTCAGTCCCTATTTCATTGTACTTCCACTCTGGTTTTTATTATTTTCTCCCGTCTAGTTTGGGCTCCATTTGCTCTTCTTTTTCTAGTTCCTTTGCGTGTCCTGTTAGGCTTTTTATTTGAGATTTTTCTTGTTTCTTGAGATGGACCTGCATTGCTATAAACATTCCTTGTAGTACCACTATCACTGCATCCAATAGATTTTGGTATGATGTATTTTCATTTCTCTCTAGGTATTTTTTTTATTTCTCCTTTGAGTTCTTCATTTACCAAATAGCTGTTAAGTAGTATTTCATTTAATCCTCACATATTTTTGAATTTTCTAATTTCCTTTTTGTTGATGATTTCTAATTTTATACTACTGTTGTTGGAAAAGATGATTGATATTATTTCTATCTTTTTTAATTTATTCAGACTTGTTTTGTAGCCTAACATGTGATCTATCTTGAAGAATCTACCATGTGCATTTAAAAAGAATGTGTATTCTGCTGTTTTTTGATGAAATGTTTTATATATATCTATTAAGTCCATCTCGTTTAATAAGTCATTTAAGGCCAATGTTTCCTTATTGATCTTCTATCTGGATGATATATCCACTGACATAAGAGGGGTGTTAAAGTCTCCTATTATTATTGTGTTACTATCAGTGTCTTCTTTTTTCTCTCTTAAAATTTGCTTTTTGTAGTTAGGTGTTTCTATTTTGGGCACAAAGATATTTACAAGTGTTATATACTTCTGTTGGCTTAGTTCCTTCATCATTAAATAATGTTCTTCTTTGTCTCTTGTTACAGTTTTTGTTTCATAGTCTATTTTGTCTGTTACATGTATTCCTAACCCAGGTTTCTTTTCATTTCCATTTGCATGAAATATCTTTTCCTATTCTTTTACATTCAGTTTGTGTCTTTAGACCTGAAGTGTGTCTCTTGTATGCAGCACATATATACGTCTTATTTTTATATTCATTTGACCACAGTATGTCTTTTAATTATAACATTAATCTATTTATATTTAAACTAGTTGTTGATAGGTATGTGCTTATTGCCATTTTGTTACTTTTTTCCTCATGTTTTTGTACTTCTTCCTTATTCCTTTCTTCTCTTGCTCTCTTCTTTTGTGATATGATGACTTCCTTTAGTGTTATATTTTGTTTCATTTCTTTTTATTTTTAATGCATTTATTATAAGTTTTTAATTTTTGGCTACCGTGAGGTTCACATATAACAACTTATGTATATAGCAATCTATATTTAGGTGACTGTCTTTTAAGCTTGATCTCATACTAACAGCCCTATGTTTTTACTCCCTCCCATATTTTGTTTTTTACCTCTTTCAATTTTGTGTATCACTTAACCTCTTATGGTAGATGTAGATATTTTTCAGTATTTTTTTATTTTGACATTTATACTAGCTTTGAATATCACAATTGATGTACTCCTGCATAATTCTCACAAAAGAAAATTAAGAAAATAAATTTAAGAACAAATAAATAAAATAATAATAAAAGAAAATAAAGTCTGTGCAAACTCTGACAGATGGTGCTCATGTAAGAAAATGATTAAATATTCCACATTTTGTAATATTTTAACATAATGAGTTTCTTTCATTGTCAGATAATTTCTTCCTTAAATCTAGATTTTCAAAAATCAATCTTCTCAATGCTTTCCTCTTTTTGTTTCTGAAAGTGTAGCTCCGGGGATTTAGGAATAGCACGATGTTGCTGTGGAGCAGGGTGATGATCTTTTCCTGGCCCTGGGAAGAGCTGTTTCCAGGTTGCATTCACGTATATACGAAGTTCCCATAAAAAAGTGAGACCAAAAAGTGAAATGTGAGCCACGAGTATTAAAACCTTTGTGCCTCTTTGAGGATGACTGAATATTTAATATAAATCTCACAATATAGTCATAGGAGATCAGGACAATCACCAGGGATGACAGCACAATGCCTAATGCCAGAATAAAATCAATGCTTTTGAGAGTAGCTATGTTGGCACAGGCTATCCAGATTAGGGTGGACATGTTGAACAGGAAGTAGGCAAACTTATGGTACCCACAGCAGGATAACCACAGGGTCATTGGAGACATAAACAAATAGTTGGCCACCCCAGAGCCACAAGAAAGGGATACTAAACCCAGGGAGATCTGTTGATTCATGATCACCATGTAGTGTAGTAGCTTGCAGACTGTAACAAAATGAGCACACACCATGAAAACCAGGGGCAGGCACTCTATGCCATCCAGGGCCATGGATAGGAAGTGCTGTATGGCACAGCCTATGTATCTTATGGCCTTGTCACATCCACGCATGTTATAGAGCGACTGGGGAAGTATCTTGTGAGACTGAGGTCTAGGAAGGAGAGGTGTGTGAGAAACAATTACAGGGGGCTGTGGAGCTAAAAGTCCAGCATGGACACCAGAATGATGGTGGCATTGCCACAAGGATTAGGAGATATGCAATCAAGATGACCACAAAGAGGATCCTTTCCAAATTGGGGTGGTCAAAAAATCCAAAAAGGATGAAATTTCCCTGGGTGCTGTCATGGGTTCCATCCATCTCTACTGCACCTCAGGAGAATAGAAAATTGGGGAAAAAAGTAATCTACAACCACTAACGACTCTCCGTGTCTATTATACTAAAAGTACTTGAAATTTCCAATGAAAATGTGTGTGCATGTGTTCTCATAGCATAGTATCTTAAAAATAGACATAATTGGATTAAAAAATATATTTTGGGCATAAGAAATATACTCAAAACAAAACACAAATCTTGAATGCCATTTAAAAATAAAAATTTTAGTGAAAATTGAAAATGAAAACATTTTTGATGAGAAAAAAAGAACACTTAGAGTAAACTCAAAAACAATATACTGAGGATATTTTCCTAAAAGTGGACCATATTTTTAGATTATGTGTATATCTTACAAAATTTTAAGGAAATAATTTTTAAAAATAGAGAATTTGTGTATTCCTCCTCTAGCCCCTGAATACTCTGAACCAGTCTGCTTGGAAAATGAAAAACTTATTTGTACTATACATTACTCTAGGTAGAAAGTTGGGATATCATCCTAAGATTAGATTCACTTTCTCTCCTTTTCTGTAAATAAATTTTCTGAATGTTCTAGAAAGTGGTCAGAAGTGGTTGATACCTATTGCTAGTCATTAACTTCTGGGAGATGTCAACTCCTTACAAACTTGTACACAAAATATCAGACTTGAGAGAACACTTATTGGGATTTCTGGGTCTCTATGATCTTCAGCTGTCAGGACCAGATGTGAGTTCATCCACCTGGTAGACACCACCACAGATTATAGTTTCAGTTGTCGTCTATGATCAATGATTTAGGAACTTAATGTCTAAAGCAGTCATACCCATATACCAAACTTTTTGTGTGGTACTACAGTGCCTTGTGAATCTAACTCTCTTAAATTACTGCCAGTCTCCATTCCAGATCCAATTTTTGAAGATGTAGATTATTCTTAGCTTCATCTTACAATTCCAATACCTAGTATTTTCCCTGCATTTTATAGGTAAACCACAGTTATTCATATTTTATTTAATTATTGCAGTAATTTCTGGCTTCCTCATGGACCTAGAGGGAAGAATTTGTTAGTAGCTTTTTAAAATTTGAGAAAGGTTGTATAAAATGTTACTTATAAATTTATGACAGATTTTAATTGAAATAATCATTCAAATGGACTCTTTTTGGGTTATTTTATATCCTAGTGAAGTGAAAGTTTCAGTGCTTGAGAAAAGTGGGGAAATTGCTCTTTTGTGCCTCTTTTCTTTCTCATCACTCTCATTTTTGTCTACACTGGAACAATCTTTGTTTTTTCTGGTTTCCCATTTGTTTTGGCATCATTTGGATACAAATCACTTTTTCCTAAGAATTTTTCCTAAGACTACACTTTCCTAAGGTCAAGGTAGTAGTGGATCAGATTCCAGACAAGTAAAACACTACTTTTAAATCTGATACATGTTGAAGTGATTTTTTTCTGAATTGCCATTTTTAAAAAAATTATATGAACCACAGTTTTATATAAAATAGGATTTTAGTTCGACTCCATATTAATAAGCATTAAAACAGCCCTAAGGATGTAAACTTTTTTAGTTTTAAAAAAATAAAAAAATAGTAGAGGAAGGACAGAGAGTAGGGCTAATAATTTGTGTTGAGGAACCTTGCCCAATTCTCTAATTACAATGTGTATAATTGCTGACTGTCTGCCCCTGTGTTAGATCCTGGCCTTGTTCTTATGTTTGGTGTCTTCTTCCTCGTATCTTTCATTCCTCCTTCAACTCTTCCCCTCTTAAACTTTCCTTCATTTTGTTAATGTTCTTCAGTTCCTTTCCTGAATTATCACTCTTACCAAAATGTTGAAATTGTTTTCTTTACTTAGCTACTGAATAATCCTCAAACATATTAACTTGGTTTTCAAGAGCCTTAAAATTTACACCAGCTTGCTTTTAAACTTAATTCCTCACTAATATAGTGGATATCTCCTGTGTCTCTAATTACTACTGTCTGGATCTAAGCATTTTCTAAACCTGTGGAACCTACACTGCTGTATCCACTTACAATTCCCTTATCTAGTCCATAACTACTAGGCCAAATTTATCACATCTTTTTCAAGATTCAGTCTTCCTCTTGAAACTCCTATGATTACTCAATTGGTTTCAATTATCTCTCTTTTATGGTACCCTCTATACATTCATACTTATGTATCCATCTTCTTCCTATCATATCCTCTATCTCTATATCTAGACATTTATCTCACCGTACCTTGCATTATCTCTACATTTTTTTTCTGAAAGATTAGCCCTGAGCCAACATCTTCTGTCAATCCTCCTCTATTTGCTGAGGAGATTTGCCCCAACCTAACATCTGTGCCCATCTTCCTCTATGTTATGTGGTACAGGTGCCATATCATGGCTTGACATTTGGTGCCTAGGTGCACACCTGGGATCTGAACTGGTGAACCCTGCACTGCTGAAGCAGAATGTGTGCGCTTAACTACTGTGGTACAAGGCCAGCCCCAACATCATCTCTACATTTTTATTGTGGTTTTATCCGGTAGAGGTAGAGAGCAAAAAAAAAAAAAATAGGATTAACCTATTGTTATCTCTCCTGAAAGGCTACTGAACACTCACATAAAAATTGTACAATAAATAGTGTCAAATTTCATTTAGAGCAAAGATACTTTTTGCCGGGAAACACTGTTTACCTAATTCTTTGAACTAAATTGTGAGTTGCACAGATATTTTTATGCATATCATATAAAACATGCTGTATTCCACTGCTATTCTCAGAACACAATTAGCTGGGTGGAAGTGATAGAAGTGGGTTCTGGTACCTGTTGATATGATGGGATCCATCATATCAAATAAAATATTTTGGTTTCACATTCATGTTACTTCAAATTTTGGTCTTTGCCACCTCAATTTTTATCTTTCGCACATCCAGATTTTTTATAACCACCAATTAAACCATCATGTTTTAGGCTTAAGTTGGAGGGTAAAATGCTTTTTATCTCCCTTTATGTTTCTTTTTTTCACATTTCCTCTCATACAGAATGCTTTTGAGCTTCTCTTCATATCTCTGCCTATCAGATTATTTCAACTTTAGTTCAAACTTACTTTTTACACGACACTTTCCGTAATTAACTGACTACAACTCAAAATCTTCTTGTCTATGGGTCACTGATATGGATACATTTTACCCATTGTATTTTGTATGACTTTGTATACACCTGCCAATCTATTCTGTTATGTAACAACATTTGTTAGGAAAGCATATTCCTAATTATCTTATAGAGTTTGTTGAAACAAAAGAGATAAAGTAGTTGAATAACTTGGTGTATCAATCAACCTAGCAATTTGAAAACACAAAATCCTCAAAAATATAATTTATTAAATAGAACAAACCAGAAAAATCATTCAAAATCTTCAATTTGTTAGTCCTATGCTTTCAAGCAAATAAAAGACAACTTTGCCTTTTTTTCTCCTCATGGTACAAAAGACAGACTTCACTAGGAGCGATGGAGCATGCAAGAAATATACTAGCATTGATGGCTTTGTGGAGGAAGGGAGAGAAGAGGATGAGAAGGAGGAGCCATACAAGGTAGCAGAGGGGAAGTGGTGGGAGTTAGCAAGTACAAGACTCTTGAAGAAAGAAATTTTCAAAAATAATAATTTAAAAAGTTAAAAAGAAATATGCTAATTGCCTGAAAGAGACAGAAGGAAGTAGGAGCAGACATTTTCATGAGCTCCAGTGCTGGTAGGTCCCCAGGAGACTCTGCACATTCACAATCCTAAACTTGCTCAGGATAGTCTCTCCGTGAAGTGGAACTTTCATTCAGTCTCCCACACAAGCTCACATATAGCATTCTGTCCATAGATCTGTGGAGTGGACTTCTTAGAATAAAAATTAATTAGAGGATTTGGTTAATTTAATTCAAATAAATACTAAAAACCTTTCTACATTTTTTATCTGAACAAGGTCATTCTATTTTCTTTTCCCTGGCAGACTTCACAGCAGTGAACTACAGTATAACTTAGGAAAAGCTAAAGGCCATCAACATTCCCACTGATATTAAAATATAGAAGAATGGTAGTGATAACAATAGTAGATATTATGTCAGAGAGGAAATAAATACTAGGATGGGGGGCTGGCTCTGTGTCCAAGTGGTTAAGTTTGTGTGCCCTGCTGCAGGTGGCCCAGTGTTTCATTGGTTCGAATCCTGGGCGTGGACATGGCACCACTCATCAAACCATGCTGAGGCACCATCCCACATGCCACAACTAGAAGGACCCACAACTAAGAATGCACAACTATGTACCAGGGAGCTTTGGAAAGAAAAAGTCTTAATAAAAATAAATATTAGGATGGATACAAAATCAGCAGAACATAAAAAATGGAGATTTGGATGTTCCATAAGAGAAGATTCAAACATGTAAAATAACAGAAAGAAAAACAAATCTATGCAGTGTAGATGGGAACATATTACTTAGTTATTTTTGAACAGAGATATGAGGTTCTTGTATTAGTTGATCACAGACTTAGTTTTTATTCTTAAACTCATGACTTGAGTGTAGGAAATCTAGAAAGTACATATTGCACATTTCTTATAAGCCTAAAGACAGATGACATGAGGCAGCAGACATCTTGTGTAAGAACTGGATAGGTGTCCTGTTAGGGATGGCTGATCTCCTTCAATCTGACCTGGTTGTCCTCTACGTTTGATGCAAAGCTAACATCTGTGATCTTCAATCTCCGTCTTTCCCTGTCATGTTAGATATCCGTTTTCTGTGAACCACACATTTCTACATTGTTTACTTTTTATTTCTAGAGGAGCATATTTTTCTTTCAATAGTGTGCAGGAGTCAAATTTTTGAGATGCAAGATATCTTTCCATTAGCCTTCTACGTGAATGATATTTTGCCTAGGTATAATATTCTACTATGAAAATTTCTCATTTGTCTTTCAGTCTGTTATTGAAAAGTTGGAAGCCATTTTGCTTCCTGACATTTTTTTTCCCTCTCAAGAAGCTTGTGAATCTATTATTTATCTTAGGCATACTGAATAGTACAATATTTCATTCACTGAGCTAAGAGGTCTCAGGAAGCCCTTTAATATAACCACACATGATTTTCAGCTTTGGGAAAGGTACTTAATTTATTCAGTTAATAGTGTATTTGCTACATTTTCTCTGTTCTCCAGTTGTCGAACTGCTATTACTCATTATTGGAACTCCTGCACTAATTTTCTATTGTTTGTATCTCTTATTTTCATTCTTCTGTTTTTTTATATTATCTTTTTGAATATTTCCCCATTGTGATCATCTAACACTTGATTATTGATCAATGATTAATTATTTTGATTGATTACTTTGATTGAAGTACTGTTGACATACAATATTATTTTAGGTGTACAGCATAAGGATTCAACATTTATAATAACTTACAAAATGCTCGCCATGACAAGTACAGTAGCCATTTTCATCATAAAAAGTTATTATAATATTATAGACGATATTCTCTAGGCTGTACATTATATCCCTGTGATATATTTTATAACTGGAATTTTGTACCTTTTAATCCCCTTCACCTACTTCATCATTTCCCCAGCCCCCTACCTTCTACTGAACACACATATATCCTTTTATCTATGGTTTTGTTTCGTGTGTTTTGTTTTCTTTTCTGGATTCCACATATAACTGAAACCGTATGGCATTTGTCTTTCTTTTTCTGACATTTCATTTAGGATAATACCCTCTAATTCCATTCATATTGTTGCAAATGATGATTTCATTTTTTATGGCTAAGTAATATTTGATTTTATATAAAGATATATCTCACATCTTTATCTATTCATCTGTTGATGGACATTTTGATTCCATATCTTGGCCATCATAAATAATGTTGTAGTGGTTATAGGGGTGCATATACCTTTTTGAATTAATGTTTTTGTTTGCTTTGGATAAATGTCCAAAAGTGGAGTTGCTGGGTTGTATGGTAGATCTATTTTTAATTTTTTGAAGGACCTCCATACTGTTTTCCTTAGTGGTTGCACCAATTTACGCTCCAATCAACAGCGTAAAAGACTGCCCTTTTCTCCACATTCTTGCCAACATTTATTTGTGTTTTTTTACAACTCCCACACATTTAAAGTTATATCTCATTGTCTTAATTTGCATTTCCCTGATGATTAGTGATATTGAGCATTTTTCGATGTCTCTTGGCCATCTGTGTATCTTCTTTGGAAAAATGTGTATTCAGGTCCTCTTCCCTTTAGTTAATCCTATTGTTTGATTTTTGATGCTGAGTTGTATGAGTTCTTTCTATATTGGATATTAGCACCTTATCAGTTATATCATTTGTAAATATATTCTGCCATTCAGTATGGTGCCTTTTTTGTTGTTGTTGGTTTATTTTGCTGTGCAAAAGGTTTTTACTCTGATGTCATCCCATTTGTTTATTTTTCACTTTTGTTGCCTTTGCCTGATATAACAGGTCTAAACAAAAAAAAAAAATACTTCTAAGCCTGTAAGACTGATGTCAAAGAGCTTACTGCCAAGTTTGCTTTTAAGATTTTTTTGATTTCAGGTCTTACACTTAAATCTATAACCCATTTGGAGTTTAATTTTGTATACAGTGTAAGAAAATGAAAGTGCCCAGTTTTATTCTTTTGCATATAGCTGTGCATTTTTCCCAACACTATTTATTGAAAAGACTGTCTCTTCATCATTATATGTTATTGCCTCTTTTGTCATAGATTATTTGACCATTGACTTGTTTCTTGGCTTTCTATTCTGTTCCCTTGATTTATGTGTCTGGTTTTGTGTCACTACCATAGTTTTGATTACTATAGCTTTATAGTACAGTTTGAAAGCAAAGAATGTGATACCTCCATCTTTGTTCTTCTTTATCAATATTGCTTTATCTATTCGAGATATTTTGTGGTTCCACACAAATTTTAGAATTATTTATTCTAGTTTTGTGAAGATGTCATTGGTGTTTTGATAGAGATTGCATTGATTCTGTAGATTGTTTTGGGTAGTATGGACACTTTAGCAATATTAATTCTTTTAATCTATGAGTATGGTATATCTTTCCATTTATTTATGTCATCTTCAATTTCTTTCATCATTGTCTTGTAGTTTTCAGAATACAGGTCTTCCACCTCCATGGTTAAATTAATTTCTAAGTATTGTATTCTTTTTGATGAAGTTGTAAATGAGATTGTTCTCTTAATTTATCTTTCTGATTGTTTTTTAGTAGTGTTTAGAAACACAAGAGATTATTGTGTTTAGATTTTGTATCCTGCAACTTTACTGAATTACTGAATTAATTAAGTAGTTCTAAGATTTTTTGGTGGACTCTTTAGTATTTTCTGTATGTAGTGTCATGTCATATGCAAAAAAATGTCCACTTTGTTTCTTTCTTTCTAATTTTAATAATTTTTATTTGTCTTACTGATATGGCTAGGAATTCAAATACTATATGGAATGAAAGTTGTAACCATGCTCATTTTTGTCCTGTTCCTGAGCTTAGAGAAAATGCTTTCAGCTTTTCATCATTGAGCATGATACTACCTGTGAGCTTCTCATATATGGCCTTATTATGCTGAGATATGTTCCCTCTATATCCACTTTATTGAGAGTTTTTTAATAGTAATTGGATGTTGAATCTTGTCAAGTGCTTTTACTACCTATATCGAGATGACTATATGATTTTTATCTTTCATTTTGTTAATGTGGTGTATCACATTGATTGACTTGACAATGTTAAACCATTTTTGTGTTCCAGGGATAAATCCCACTTGCTCATAGTGTGTTATCCTTTTAATGTATTGTTTAATCGTGTGTCCTAATATTTGATTGAAGATTTTTACATTAATCTTCAAACAGAGATATTGGCATGCAATTTTCTTTTTTTGTGGTAACTTTCTGGTTTCAGTATTAGGATAATGCTGGCTTCATAGAATGAATCTGGAAGTGTTTTTTTTCTTCAATTTTTTAGAATACTTTTATGATGATAGACGTTAAATCTTCTTTAAGTATTTGGGGGAATTCGCCTGTGAAGATTTATGTCTCTGGACTTTTGTTTGTTGGGAGTTTTTTGATTATTCATTCAATTTTATTAGTAGTAATTGGTCTGTTCCAATTTTCTATTTCTTCCTGATTCAGTCTTGGAAAGTGGTATGTTTCTAGGAATTTATTCATTTTTAAGGTTATTCAATCCATTACACATAATTGTTTATAGTAATCTCATGATCGTTTTTATTTCTACGGTATTGAATGTAACATCGTCTCTTTTACTTCTGATATTATTTATTTGGGTGCCCTCTCTTTTTTATGAGTCTAGCTAAACATTTATTTTTTTGAAATCTTTTTGAATAACCAGCTCTTAGTTTCATTGGTCTTTTCTATTTTTTTAGGTCTCTTGCATTTATTTCCACTCTGATCTTGATTATTTCCTTTCTTCTACTGACTTTGGGCTTTGTTCTCCTTTTCTAGTCCCTTTAGATGAAAGATTAGATCATTTAGTTCAGACGTTTCTTGTTTCCTGAGGGAGGTATCTATCACTATAAACTTTCCTCTTAGCACTGCTTTTGCTATGTCTCACAGATTTTGGAAATTTCTGTTTCCACTTTAATTTGTTTCAAGGTTTTCTTTATTTCCTGTTTGATTTCCTTGTTTGGTATATTAGTTGATTACTAGCATTTTATTTATCCTCCATCTCTTTGTGGTTTTTCCAATTTTCTTCTTGTAATCAATTTATAGTTTCATACCATTGTGGTCAGAAAAGATACTTGATATAATGTCAATATTCTTAAATTTATTGAGACTTTTGTGTGGCCTAATATGTGATCTATCCTGGAGAATCTTCCATGTCCACTTGAAAAGAATTATATTCTTCTCTCTTTGGGTGAAATGTTCTGTATGTATTTGTTAATTCCATCTAGTCTAATGTGTCACTTAAAACCAATATTTTCTTATTGATTTTCCTTTGTTTATTTGTACTTGATTCTTGTTTCTAATTTTAATTTTTATTTTTCTAGCAGTAACATTGTATTATAACATTATATAACTTTCAGATGTACATCATAATGTATTTCTAATTGTCTATGTTACATCCTGTTCACCACCCAAAGACTAATTATAATCCATCACCACACACATGTGCCTCATCACCTCTTCCACCCTCCTCCCTCTTCCATTTCCCTCTGGTAACCAGCAATCCAGTGTATGTTGCTATGTGTTTGTTTGTCATTGTTTTTATCTTCTACTTATGAGTGAGATCATATCGTATTTGACTTTCTCTTTCTGATTTATTTCACTTAGCATAATACCCTCATGGTCCCTCCGTGTTGTCACAAATGTCCGTATTTCATCATTTCTTATGGTTGAGTACTAGTCTATTGTGTATATACACCACATCTTCTTTATCCATTTGTCCCTTAATGAGCACACAGGTTTCTTCCAAACCTTGGCTATTGTGAATAATACTGCGAGGAACACAGTGGTTAATGTATCTTTATGCATTTGTGTTGTCAAGTTCTTTCCCAACAGTGGAATAGCTGGAGCATATGGTAGATCTATTCATACTTGTTACTATATGTTTCTCATTTTCTGTCTTTTAATAGTTACTTTATTTATTTAGGTTCTCCTATGTTGAGGGCATAGATATTTACAAGTGTTATATCCTTTTGTTGGGTTGTTCCCTTTATCATTATGTAGTGCCCATCTTTGTCTCTTGTTACAGTTTTTGTTTTCAAGTCTACTTTGTCTGATATAAGTATTGCTACCCTCATTTTCTTTTGTTTGCCATTTGCATGAAGCATCTTTTTCCATACTTTCACTTTTACTCTGTGAGTGTCTTTAATTCTGACACGTGTCTCTTGTATGCAGCGTATATATGGGTCCTTTTTTTATCCAATTGGCCACCATATGTCTTTTGATTGGAGCATTTAGTCCATTGACATTTAACTAGCTATTGATAAAAATATATTTATTGCCATTTGTTACTTTTTTTCTGGTTGTGTTAGTAGTTCTCTGTTCCTTTCTTCTTCTCTTGCTCTTTTCCTTTGTGTTTTGATGACTTTGTAATATTCTTGATTTCTTTCTACTTACTAATTTGTTTACATATTATAGGTTTCTGGTTTGTGATTTCCATGAGGCTTCTATGTAATGTTCTATGTATATAGCAATCTATATTGAGTTGATAATCTTTTTAGCTTGACTTCTTTGTAAAAGCTCTAATGTTTTACTCCCCTCCTCCCAGATTTTATATTTTTGAAAACATATCTAATCTGTTGTTTTTTGTGTGTTTATCCATTACCCTCTTATCATTGTAATAGGTCAGTTTAGTACTTTTGTCTTTTAACCTATACATCATCTTCATAGGTGGTTGATCTGCTACCTTTATTGTATTTTTGCCTTTACCAGTGATTTTATTGCCTGATTTTTTTTTTTGGTAATTTTATTATCCCTATTTGTGGTCTTCTCTTTCCCACTTAAATAAGTCTCTTCAGCATTTCTTGTAGAACTGGTTTGTTGGTGATAAACCCCTCTAATTTTTTCTTGTCTGGGAAGCTGTTTGTCTCTCCTCTCGTTCCAAATTCTAATCTTGGTGGATAGAGTATTCTTGGCTGTAGGTTTTTTCTTTCAGCACTGTAAATATGTCTTGCCACTCTCTTCTAGCCTGTAGGGTTTCAGCTGAGAAATCTGCTGGTAGCCTACTGATCTTTCCCTTATATGTCAATTGTTGTCTTTCACTTGCTGCTTTTGGGATTCTCTCTTTATCTTTAATTTTGGAAATTTTAATTATAATGTGTCTTGGTGTGGGCCTCTTGGTGTTATTCTGATTTGTTGCTCTCTGTGCTTCCTGTACTTGGATGTCTGTTTCCTTCCTTAGGTTAGGCAAGTTTTCAGCTATAATTTCTTCAAATAGATTTTCCACCCTTTTGTGTTTCTCTTTTTCTTCTGGAACACCTACAATACAAATGCTAGTGCACTTGATATTGTCCCAGATTTCCTTTAGACTGTTCTCATTCTGTCTAATTCTTTTTTCTTTTATCTGTTCACTTGGGTGATTTCCTCTAGTCTTTCTTCCAGCTCACTGATCCATTCTTCTGAATCATCTACTCTGCTATTTCGTCCCTCTAGTGAATTTTTCATTTCCAGCATTGTATTCTTCATTTCTGATTTGTTGTTTTTTATATTTTCCAATTGTTTTTTGATGTTCTTACTGTGTTCATCCAGTCTTCTCCCAATATCTGTGAGCATCCTTATGAATTTTTGTTTGAACACTTTGTCAGGTTAATTGCTTATTTCTGTTTCATTTAGTTCTTTTTCTGAGGTTTTGTCCTGTGCCTTAGCTTGGAATGTATTCCTTTGTCTCCTAATTATATCTCTTTCTCTGTGCTTATATCTATGTATTAGGTGAGTCAACTATGTCTCCTGAGCTTGGAGAAGTGGCTTTATGTATGCAATGCCTTTTGAGGACCAGCAGTGTTCTTCCCACTTTTCACCAGTGCAAATTATCCAGAAGCAACCCTTGTTGGGGCTATTTGTGTCCTCCTGTTATGGCAGGGCTGCTCTTACTGCAGGTACCTGGGAAGTCTAGTCTTTTGCTCCCCAGATGGCTGTTTGTACATTGGGGCTGGAGAACTCCATCACCTTTGGCTTCAAGGTCTAATAGCACACTCCTGTTACAGTTTTCCTGTTAATTGAGTATGTATCCAGTGTAGCTGATTGCTAGACTCAGCTGCTTATAGTTGCTATAGGCCTCAGGCCTGCAAGGCTGTTGTCAGCTCTCTTAGGGTTCCAGCTGAGTGGGGCTGGCCTTAGGCACAGGAGCACCCAATTGTTTCAGGTTTTGGAAGGTGGAGCCAATCTTGTTTGTAGATACAAAGAGACCACCACCAACGTCTCAGTCTCTGGAGCGGTCTCACCTCTCACCAAGATGCACCCAGAGCCTACCCGGTGATGCTCTTTTCACCAAAGGACTGTGCAGTTGTCTTTCTGGTGGTTTTAAGTTGTTCTCTGAGATGGGCGAATTTGTACATGGGCCCTTTAAGAACCAGATTTTTTTCATCTTTCCTCTGATAGCTTTTCTAGGGGTATACCCTGTTGGAGTTAATAGCCAGAGAGAAGCCAGATAGTAGGACACTTGTCTCAGTTGTGCTGAGGCTGAAGGATGCTTATAGTGGTAATGTGCCTTCACTAAGGTTCCCACTTCTCCAGGGAGGACTGCATTCCTTAGGGTGGCTCCCACTTGGTCAGCCGTGAAGCTCCATTCCTCATGAAGGTGGCTTTTTTCATCTCCAGAAGGAATTTCTGCCTCAGTTAGGACTGTCCCTTGTCATGTGGGCTATTTTTATCCAGTTTTCACTTTTTTCTCCAGGGTAATTTTTCCAAGAATAGTTATAACCTGGTTGTGTTTGTAGGAGGAGGTGAGTTCAGAGTCTGCCTATGCTGCCATCTTGACAACATCTCTTTTATTGATTTTCTGTGTGGATCATCTATTAATTGACATTAGTAGGGTGTTGAAGTTTTCTACTCTTACTTTTCCCTGAACCTTCCCCCACCTCTTCCTCTGAACCTAGAAGTGTTTATCTCTTTAAAATTAAGCCTTATGAAGATCCAAAGGCTAAACTCTTAATTTATTATACTCCCTGGACTGAATCTGAACTTTAAGTCCTTGTCAGAAATACTCCTTAAGTACTCCCAAAATCCTTAAGAATTTGCTGAGGAACTTAATATAGTCCTTAAAACTTATAAAACTGATTTCTCTAATTTAATTTAATTTATTTTATTTTTTGAGGAAGATTAGCCAAGAGCTAACTGCTGACAGTCCTCCTGTTTTGCTGAGGCAGGCTGTTCCTGAGCTAACATCCTTGCCCATCTTCCCCTACTTTTTATATGTGGGACACCTGCCATAGCATGGACTTCCAAGCAGTGTTATTTCCACAACCAGGATCTGAACTGGTGAACCCCAGGCTGCTGAAGCAGAACGTGTGCACTTACCCACTCTGCTACTGGGCTGGCCGTGATTTCTTTAATTTAAATCAGCCAGTTCGTATGCTTGTCAATGAAAGATAGACCCAGCATCGGATAAGACCAATTAAATTGGGAAAGTCTTGAAAGGTCTCTAGAATTACAACCAGGAGAACAACCTGCTGACCTGTGGTATGATAAAGGTCGTGCAATCACTGGAATCTTCATTGGGCAATTCCTGGGTCATGCCCAAAGTCTACTGATTGGGGAAAAAATCACCCTCGTGTACAAAAGCCTGATGAACCTGCTCATGGCTATTACAATTGACTTCATATTGTTTTAAAGAAAATTTGTTTTTCCTTCAGATGTTGGTTCCACCCAGGTAGTTTTTACTTCTATGTTTAATGGGCTGAACTGGGAATTTTCTTTTCTATTGCAAGAAACAGAATAGAAGAGAAGCCATTTCCACTCTAGATTTTGTTAATCTGATAAAATTCTCTTGCCCCCTAAATGAGTCACCTAAAAGACAGATCGTTTAAATTCTTAATTCTCAACTCTAGCAGATGAAGTCATCTGAATGAAATAAAACAACCTCCTAGTTCCTGCTATTGTTGCAAACAGCCAGAACATTGGGAAATAAACTTGTGCACATTTAAGTGCTTCAATTGCCTTCAGCCCTCTCACCTGCCTCTCCAGTGTCCCAAAAATTCTCAATGATTTGGCTCTGAGGAGCTGCAGGGGCTCTTCCCACCCCTGCTTCTTAATCAGCTTACGGAAGCATTTCTCCAGATTGAGAGGAGTCTTTTTCTCTCCTAACTGATACTGAAGCCACACTCCTGGTGCTCAACCTCACGTCTATAAAGCAGTCACTGCCTTGAGGTACTAAAACAGTTCAAATAGTGGGCGACCAATAAATCTCAAAATGTTCCTGTCTATAAACCTATTCCATTTGTTTAGGCCTTTTAAGAGACATACACATTTTTCTCTTTGCTCCCTCTGCCTCTAAGCATTTATAAAGCTGATACTTCTTGGAAAATCATACTAAAATTTCTTTCTCCCAAAAGGAGGAAATAATTGTAGAATTTGACAGTGGTCATCAAAATGGCCAGCCAAGTGAACTAAATGACACTTTGATATCATTCATTATCTCTGTCTCTGATTGTGCTAGGGCTGATTCTGGAAACATTTATTATTTATTCCTATTGAATCAGCAACCACCTTCCTATGGGCAAAGTCTTCAACTGATATTGATAAAATTCACAGTGTGTGCCACATCAGGAATCAAATAGATCCCTCAATTATCTCCCCAGACTTAGTCAATACCGTATAGGTAAAGAAGACCTCAAGGTATAAAGCCCATAAAAGAGAATTACAAGTCTCAAGGCTTCATTATCCCTTATACTAGTCCCTGTAATACTTCCATTATACCTGTGAGCAAACACAAGAGCCATGTGCAGAGGCCTGTCCAGGACTTCTAAGCAGTAAACAAAATTGTGATCACTTAACATCCTATTGTTCCTAACACTCATACACTTATATCCACTCCCACCTGAAACAAATTCTTTATAGTTATTATTTTATGTAGTGCATTCTTTCCCATTCTAGTAGATGATATGAAGGTAATCAGTATCTTTTTGCCTTCACTCGAGAGGACAGACAGTTCACCTAGACAGTAATGCTTCAGGGTTGTACTGAGAGTCCTGAGGCCTGATTTGGAAGATATAGGAGTTGTACTTTGGTGCAATATGTGGATGATTCACTTATTTTCTCTGTTTCCCAAGTTTCCTCAGAAGAAGACATAATCCATTTGCTAAAGATTTCAGATTTAAAGGGATGTATGGTTAACAAGGAGAATTGCAGTTTGCCCAAACCAAGGTTTGATATTTAGGACATCTGATATCAGAACAAGGGCTAAACTTGGATTCACATAGGTTTCATGGTGTTTAAAGTTGCCCCAAACCCAAAAGTAAGTGCCAATGGCAAGATTATCCTGGGCTACTTAGTTATTGCCAAAATTGTATTCCAAATTTTTTCTATAATGCCCAACTGTCTGGTTTAATGATGTACAACAACCTCTACCCAATTTTATGAGAATATTGGACAACATGACCTTTAAGGATTTAAGGGATAGCTTGATAAACCCACTTGCTCTTGTACATCCCAATTATCAGATTCCCTTTTGCATTTTTGTGTATAAAAAGGAAGAGAATGCCCTCAAGAACAGGAGACCAACCTTTACTCATAGGAAATTATAGCTAGCAACTGGACCCTGTGGCATGGGGATACCCCTCTTGTTTTATAGCCTTACTGCCTCTGCCTTTTTGGTCAAGGCCACTGAGAAAATTATTGTGGGATCCCTTTAACTACCTTTTTATGCCATGGAGTAAAATCCCTCATAAATGCTCATCAGACTCCACATATTTCAATCAGCTGCCACACCTTCTATAAATCCCTTTTGTTAACTGATCCTCACATAACTTTTTCATGTTGTAATAGCCGTAACCCTTCTATTCTTCTCCACACCATTACTGAAAAAGTCCCTGAAGAATACCTAATGCTGATTGATCGCCTCCAAAACTCCTCATGATGATCTGCGGGAAACTACTTTGGGTAATGCCGATTTCTCATGGTTCAGTGATAGTTCTTATTTAAAAGGTGACAATGGCAAATATTGTTCTGAGTAAGCTGTTGAAACTCTTTTTGATATTGTAGAGGTGGAACCTTTACTTATGGCTACTTTGACACAACAAGCTGAGTTATACACAGTTACACAAGCTTGCACTTTAGCCAAAAGCAAACTTCCAATATTTATACTGAGAGTAGACATGATTTTGGAGTAGCTCGTGATTTTGGAATGTTGTGGAAGCAACATAGTTTCCTTATTTCCAGTGAAAATAAAAATTTAAATGGTGCGTATGTTCAGGATTTAACAGATCCTATACCCTTACCTGCTGCTTTAGCTTTTATGAAGATCAGGAATTCTAAACTTGACTCTCTGAAAACCAAAGGAAACTACCTTGCTCATATCTCTGCAAGAAATGCAGCCCTTAAAGGAGCAAACAACACTCAAATATCTATCGTGGTCTAAAGTGATATTTCTCCAAATTAAAACTTAGAAAAACTGTCTAGGTAAGCCTAACTATTGGTCTCTGAAAGGAAAAAAGGAAAGTAGAAGTTCAACAATTGTTGGTTTAATGAAAAGAGAAAGTCCTGGATCAGACCAAATAACAACCCAGTCCTACCAGTGACTCTAAAATTCCTAGTCCTAACCACTGTACATGCATTTGACCATTGGTCTACTGACAAAACGATAGCATTCATTAATCAAAATTGGTGGGAAATTATTAACAAAGCTGCCGAAAATGCCTACCTCACTTGTCCCACTAGTCCAAAATACAATAGGGAAGACTGTTTGTATGGCTCCTGGACTTTTTAAACTGTGTAAACACTCATTCAAGTTTTGCCAATAGGATTTCACACAACTATTCCCATATTATTGATATAAATATCTCTCAGTCATCATTTGTATGTTTTCTCACTGGACAAAAACCTTTCCTTGCAGACATGCTACTGCATCTTCTGTGGCATATGTCCTTTTGGAAAGGGTTATCCCTACCTGGGGAAGACCTCTCGAACCTTATGGTGATCAAGGAATCCATTTTACTGGTCATGTACTTCAAAAAAATCTTCATTGTTTGGCCAGTTTTAGAATACTCTCACTGTTCTCAACACCCTCAATCTCCTGGTCTAATTGAATGCGTTATGAAGACTCAATTGACAAAATTTCTAGAGATTCACCAAATGCCTTCACCAAAAGCATTGACTTTGATCCTTCAAAATCTAAGATCCACCCCTTTGGAACTCATAAACCCTCACCCTTAGAGATAATCACTGGATGCCCAATGAACTTGTCTCCTTCCTCTCTAGACCCACAATTGATAAAAGGAGATATACTCCAATATTTCAAAGGCCTAATTGCTCCTATTAAAAATAACCATGTTTTGGTAGAGCAATCTTTTGACAGTGTGCTTCAGGAAGACAAAGTCTTTATTCATTTTGCCATGTAACCACGAGATTTCATCTATTGGAAAAGACACCTCCAGAAGGATTCTCTTCAACCTCACTGGAAAGGCCTCTCATTGAAAAGGTACTGTTAGCTGACCCTTGTGCCACCAAACTCCAGGGAATAGACTCTTGGATTGTGACACACCTACAGAAACACCAAATGCTAATTGGACCTGCACATCATCTGGTGACCTGAAAGTAAAGATTTCTGGAATTGAAGCAGATGACATCTGATGAGACAATTTTCCCAAGACATCTATACCAAGCCTTTGGAAGTTTGTCTGCTAAGGCTTTGATGACAGGATAGCACTTCAGATGATCTCCAATGCCTATGATCTTGACAGACGTATTTTAGAAAAAAGGGCCTGAAGGTTCTCCTTCCTATCCCATATTTGTTACTCAAATGTGGCTACAATAGGTGCCCAATCAGTGCACTTTCCCTCCAATGTGGGGCATGGCACCCAGAAAACTCCTTCCTGACATGAGGGGACAAATGCTTGATGAAACCGGAAAACTCTGACTCTTGATCAGTGATGCTTTCAAAGAAAGATCGTGATCTAAAAGGGAAAATATGAAAATTAATAAACAGAATCCTCAGTAAAGTGGAGTCAGGAGGCCAAAGGGGGAACTATCACATCCTACATCGATAGTGGAGCCCAACAGGACTTCCTCTTCTTGACTGGCAAGAAGCTCAGCCAATGAGACACTGCGTCAAGTCAGCCAATGAAAAGCCATTATACATCACCCTCTCAATTCTTCCAATGCACACTTTGTTTACAAAAGTCCTGCCAACTTCTCCTTCCCCTCTATAAAAGAATTTCTCCTCACTTTTGCTGCTTGGAAGTTCCACATTGCTCAATATAGTTATAGACCTTGAGGCAAATAAACACATTTTGCTGAGGAATGAGCTGGCTGCCTATTCCTTAACATCAGCAATTGCTACCCCAGCTTTCTTTTTGTTTCCATTTGCATGAAACATGTTTTTCCATTCCTTCACTTTCATCCTGTGTGTATCTTTATACCTGAAGTGAGTCTCTTGTAAGTAGTTATATGTGTCTTGTATTTAATCCATTCAGCCACTGTATGTCTTTTGATTTGAGCATTTAATCCATTTATGTTAAAATAATTATTGATGGATATGTGCTTATTGTCATTTTATTAATTGTTTTCGTAATTATCCGTGATGCCTTCATTTTTCTCTTGACCACTTCCCTTTTGGTTTTTTTCTTTGGTGTTGTGCTTGTATTCCCTTCTCCTTATTTTCTGTGTATTTATTTTAGGTTTTTGATTTCTGGTTATCATGTGGTTTAAACATACCAATCCATGTATATGCCAGTCTGTTTTAAGTTGATGATCACTTAAGTTCAAGCACATTCTAAAAGAACTACCTTTTGACTCCCCACCATTTTGTGTTTCTAATGTCATGTTTGACATCTTGTTGTTCTGTGTATTCCTAGACTAGTTATTGTAGACATACACGATTTTACTGCTTTTGTCTTTTAACCTACAAATTAGCTTTATAGGTATTTGATACTATATGTTTGTCATTACCAGTAATTTTTTTCTTTTATAACTTTTTGTTTACAATTATAACCTTTTCTTTTTGATTTAAAGAAGTCACTAACATTTCTTGTAAGGCTGGTTTAGTTGTGATGAACCCCTTTAGCTTTTGCTTGTCTGGGAAACACTCTCTCCTTCAATTCTGAAAGCTAACCTTGGTGGGTAGAGCATTTGCGTTTGTAACTTTTTTCCTTCAGCAGTTTGAATATATTATATCAGTCCTCACTGGCCTGCAAAGTTTCTGCTGAAAAATCACATGAAAGTATTATCTGGGTTCCATTGTATGTAACTAACTGTTTTCCTCTCACTTTTAAGTTTCTCTCTTTATCTTTAACTTTAGACAGTTTAATTTCAATATGTTTTGGTATAGGTCTCCTTAAGATCGTCTTAGTTGAGACTCTCTGTGTTTAGTGGACTTGGATGTCTATTTCTTTTGCAGGTTGGGGAAGTTTTCAGCCTTTATTTCTTCAAAAACATTTTCTATCCCTCTCTCACCCTTAGTCTTCTGGGGCTGCTATATTGCAAATACTAATCCACTTGTGGTCCCAGGTGTCCCTAAGATATCTTCATATTTTTATTTTTGTTCTGTTCCAATTGGATGATTTCCACTACCCTGTCTTCTATATCACTGATTCATTCTTCTGCATCATCTAATCTGCCATTGATATCCTCAAATATATTTTTCACTTCAGTCATTTTATTCTTTAGCCATGAAGGGTTATGTTTTTGTACTTTCTATCTCTTTTTTGAAGTTCTCATTGTGTTCATCAATTCTTCTTATGAGTTTGATGAGCATCTTTATGACCACTACTTTGAACTCTTCATCAGTAAATTATTTATTTCTGTTTTATTTGTTTCTGTTTTTTTATTTTGAGGTTCCGTCTTGTTATTTTATTTGGAATATACTCTTTGTCGCCTCATTTTGTCTGTGTTTATTTCTTTTTTTTTTAAAGATTTTATTTATTTATTTTTCCTTTTTCTCCCCAAAGCCCCCCGGTACATAGTTGTATATTCTTCGTTGTGGGTTCTTCTAGTTGTGGCATGTGGGATGCCGCCTCAGCATGGTCCGATGAGCAGTGCCATGTCCACGCCCAGGATTCGAACTAACGAAACACTGGGCCGCCTGCAGCGGAGCGCGCGAACTTAACCACTCGGCCACGGGGCCAGCCCCATGTCTGTGTTTATTTCTATATATTAAGTATGTCAGCTATTTCTTCCAGTCCTGAAGAAGTGACCTTACGTAGAAGGAGTCCTGGGGAGCCCAGGACCTCACATCCCACTGGTCACCAGAGCCAGATGCTCCAGGTATATCTCATCTGTAGGCTGCATGTACCCTCCTGTTGTGCCTGGGCTACAGTTGCTCTGGAGATGCTAGCATGTGAGACTGGCTCCCTATGGGTGGGAGATGCTTTGGAGGGGTTTCAGTGTCAGCCAGGGCCACCTGCTGGGGGGGGGGCAGGGAAGGAGTTATTTTGAAGGAACATTGACTGGGGCAAGTCTATAGGCAAATGCCAGGGCAGGGTGAGTGGTGTGAGCAAGTTAAATAGAGACTGTTACATATGGTGCCCAGCAGGGATAGGTAACCTAGTAAGAAGGAGGGTAAAAAAATGGCATCAACCAGCACTTTTATTTCTGTATAAAGTTTCAACACATTTATTTTCCTCAGGCACATGCCTTAGAATTAGTCAATGGATCTCCTTCACATGTAATCCAGGCCTTTTCAAACTGCCACCTCTGCACTGGCAGACAATGACCTCAGAGACAGTGAGCTTGTGTATGTGCTTTTTGAGAGTGAAGACTTGATTTCTTATAGGTTTCTGGTTCTCCCAGACATAAGCCCTATGGGTTTTCAAAGCCAGATTTTTAGGGGGATTGTTTTCCTGATGCAGGTCCCATAGTCTGGGAAGCCCAATATGTGTCTCAGGCCCCTCAGACATCAGAGAGGATCTCCATGGTTGTGCGTTGTGATGTCCCTCCTACTGTGTGTTGCCATACCAGGGGTGTTGGTCCTGAATAGACCACATATCCACCCCTCCTACCCATCTTAATGTATTTTGTTTAATATATCCTTAGTTGTGAAAAATTTGTCCTGCTACTCTTAAGGTCATTCTCAGCAACAGTTGTTCTTTATGTAGTTGTAGTTTTGATGTGTCTGTAGGAGGACATGAGCTAAGAATTTTCCTCCTCCACTGTCTTGATTCTTTCTGTACCCTTTCTATTTATTTTTTATAGAAATTGCTCATATATAAAATATATATTTTGCCTGAGGAAGATTCACCCTGAACTAATATTTGTTGTCAATCTTCCTCTTTTTTATGTGAACTTTCACAACAGTATGGCCACTGACAGATGAGTGCTGTAGGTCTGCACTTGGGAATCAAACATGGGCCCCCAAAGTGGTGCACACCAAAGTTAACTACTAGGCCACCTGAGCTGGCCCCAAATTGCTCATATTTTTAACTAGCAAAAATATATTTTGGTTTTAGGATGAATATTTCTTTATGTCGCATTTTAGTTTCAGTTTATATCTTCCTTCATATTCTTAAAAAGCAATTTCTCTAAGGTTAATTCTTCTTCCTACTCCCTGGATTTTCTTTTCAAGTTTCATTGTCTTATTTATTTTGGGCTGTATTTCATGAAAGGTGATTTTCTCATATATCTGATGATTCATCTCTGTTCATATATATGAGTTAGCCACTCAATGGAAGTTCTGAGGAGAGGGAAGATTTTTTAAAATATAGCCGTATATGTTTCAAGTGGGGACACTATTTAATTGTGAGAAATTTAAAATATTAGGGCCTGTGGCTCTCTTCTCTTGAGCTGACCAGCTTCTAGAAAGAGAAAATTTCACTATCTCCTCGAAAGGTTATTAGCATGGCTGCCAGTATTACCAAGCAAATGGGAATGAATTGGGCCACCAGTTCAAGATGTGGATGATTACACACACTTCTGTTGTCAAATTGGTCATCTGTCAGCATCTGTCACTGGAACTCACTCTGGTTCAAAGCCTCTAAAGAGAAGCTTTGGGTTTCCATAATATACTAGCAGACATCTAAATCTGAAACTCTTTAAGCATTCACAAATAATGAAAATTAAACCACCCAAATTTTATGTCAGGATATACATAAACATTGTAAATGAACAAAAGTCACTTTTTGGGACGCAGTGGAACTGAAGGTCACTAATAATAAAGAAAAGAGAAGAATGCTGTATGTTACAGAATTTATGGTTCAATGTAGTTATCAGAATTCAAAGATAGCCTATAATGACCCATGTCCTAGTATAATCTCCTTCTTTTAGTTTGATTATGGCTGGTTATCACGTCATGATTAGGTTATGTCAAAACTGAAGGGATTTGGCAAGTGTATTTAAAGTTGACCTAATTCAAATATAATTCTACTTTTCAGTTGACTTTGAATTATACATATATAATTGTTTAGGTCTGTCTTATAAATAAAAAATTTTCTAATTATAATAGTAGTTGTCTAGGAGATATTATCTCTGAATGACATGTATTAACAAACTGGTTATAAGTAAATCAAATAGATAAAGTAGAATAAGCTTCCAGTAAACTAGTAAGCCATTCTCACTGGACTTAGACACTTTTGATCAGTTAATGGCACTTGATTTAACAAACTATGTATAGACTTAATGACACATGTCCCAGAATGCTAGTTTTCAAAACTTACTGGGCATAACCACAGTCTTTCTCTGTCTCCTACATCCTTTGCATCAGCAATTAAAGATACTCTAGTGTCAGTTACTCAGGCATTCACTTATTCCTTTACTACTTCATTCAAAACTATTTCAGGAGAACTTAATGCCCACCAGCCCCTGGAGATGGGGTAAATGAGAGTTTACCTTTATGAAATTCTTACTTTAATGGGGTCTAATTTCCTTTCTGATTGGCAAAACCTTTGCTTCTGTTAGGGACAATAACCTCTAGCAGTTTCCCTCTTGCTGTGATTTAACCTTTTAAATGTATTTCTTTTATATTGCATGTCTTAAAATGTGAATTAGATCATGTCCATCAATACTTTTCTTTTATTCCCCATGTGATATTGATCCCATTATCTCTCCTCTTTAAAATATAATCATAATTATTATTATAATAATCAGAGGAATTCAATCTTAACCTCGTCTACTGACAGTTTTTCAAGAGAAAAGCTCTACTGGGAAAAGGCTCACCTCCTCCCAATCTGTGATGCTGGAAGGCTTTATAGCTCCCTTCTCTTCTCATACAAACACCTTAAAAAGGAAGAGTAGCCTCAGGTTGCCTCCTATAACTCTCCAGAACATAGACATCTGGCTTCTTCTCCTAACACTTTCCTAAAACTTCTTTGACAGATGTTTTCAATGTCCATGGGCTTGTCACCTCTAATTCCTTGGGCATTTTGTAACTTTCTTTACTGATTCTGCCATGGATGTTCCTTCCTTTGGAAATTTTCCTCAATCACATTGGCTGGCTCTCTACCAACTTCTCACTCACCCTCTTTATTTTCCTTCTTTTTTATTTTTCATGAAGTCTTTTGCTTCAGCTGACCACATCAGTATTTACCATTACTATCCTTACTTCCTTGGCTTCATTCCCTGGAATAATACTGCTTTCCTAATGGTTTTTACCATAATTTATAAAGTAATTCAAATAAATATCTGACAGAGGCTTTATGTAGAATTTCAGACTGTTTTATAGGAAAAAGAGTCTCCAAAGGGAATTTAACTTGATATGTTCAACTGAAAACTCAATGTTTCCAACCTTCACATGGACACCTCACCCCAAATATGTTACCTGTGCTTCATTCATCCAGCAGTTTTCACACCTGCAATTATCTTGCTTATTTATATTTTATGTCTATGATTGTGTACTACAAATTTTTGCAGTTCCAAGGAGCTTAGCAGTCATATTTGCTGTTGTAACTCTAGTCTCTGAAATAGTAGCTGACACGTAGTAGCTGCTTGCTGTATTTGTTAAGCTGATGAGTATATCAGTAGATGAACTATGCACTCATGGTTCCCCTTGGCAACACCTACCATGAAAATGAAGATGGCTGATTGCTCTGATAGGTGATAATCAATCACGTGAGTATGAAACTTCTCTTGGCAGAATGTTACAGAACAAAACACAACTTAATGCAACTTCTTTGCTAATGCCTCACTTTTCTTCTGCAACTGTCTATGTCTTCTACAGTATGAGATCCTTGATACTCTTCATGACAGAGAGCAAAGCTATAAACATTGGTGCAAAAGAGAAAACTATAGTTATGATAACAAACTTGTGGTAGATCAGGGGAGACTTGCTATTTTCCTCAGTGTTTGGAGTAAACAAACAGGGAGGATGGGTATAGTGGAAAAGGAAGGGCTTAGAATCATCAAACATTTGGAAGAAAAGATCAAAAAGCTGTTTAGGTTTTCAAAATGGAAAGAAAGCTGTGACAAAAGTAAGATTTAAATGAGCCAAAGTACTGTGGAGAATTTGAGGCCAGCATATACTAAGTCAGTTGATCCATGAGTTGTACAGTAGTCAGTACAAAATATGGACAAATAAGTGAAAGAATATGGCATATTCCTTGTTCTTTGGACCACTAAAATCCCCAACATAATAATTATGTGAAACAATACAAATGACTTGTTTTTCTCCATTACTGTTACCCAGGAATTACTATATATATATATATATATATATATACACACACACATTATTGTTTTTAACAACTTTCCTTAGTAACTTCTCTACCTAAAATACACTCACTTACATAGAAATGAATGAGACACATATGTAAACACAGATATATACACACGTGTGTACACATATTGTGTGTATATATTTTACCTGTATGTGGAGTATGTAGGTGGAGTCACAGATCAAATAGATATGCAAGAATGTACAAAATGTTTAGATAGAGAATATTTAAAATATTCCATATGAGATCAATTCGCATTTGTGTAACATTGGAGAGGCTTTCCCACGGCTTGGATAGGGGTAAAGTCAATGAAAACGTTCAGTGGGAATGAGTCCCACACTCACTCACAAGGAAGAAAGTGAGACAAAGATCAGAGGTGACAGGAATTTCTATCTCCAGATCTGAATCCATAACTATTTAGACAACCAGGAGTTAAGTCCTGCTTCATTCTTTTTCCTTTTGGAAATCTTCTGCAACAAAGACATTTGGCCTCTCAGGAAACTTAAAAGGTTCAAGCTCTAAATTTTCTATAAAGACTATGGGAACTTTATTCATCTTAACAGACATATTTTCTGATAAATTTGATGATATAGTTGGTGATATCACCCCTAAGGGGGCAAACATTGCTTCTAGGAGTTTAAAAATATCTCAGGTATTGCAATGGTTTTTTACTCTAAAAATGCTATAGTACATAGATAATATATTCTATCTCTGGTATTAAAGTTTTTGGTGGATGGAGTGATCAGAAAAAAATAATTAAAAGCTCTTTAAGGGCAGTGATGATTAAAAATAGATTCAGAAACAGAGTTAGACAATTTAGAAACAGAGGAAAGTGTAAAATGTTGTATATGACAAGGTTTTGTTAATTTCCACTGATGGGATTCAGGACTTGCTGCCCCAAAATACTGCACTTTGGTATATAGAATATCTTAAACTGAAAGAGTTTGAGAAAATAGCAAAAGCAAGGTCACTGTGACCTCCCGTCCCTCACCTCTTTTCTCTGAAAGTAGGAGATAAATCTCCCACATAAAGTTACCCTCCTTGTACCAGGAAGAAGGGAGACAGCCTTATTACATTTTAAAAACAAGACATCAGGCCCCAAATGGTGTCCCTTATGCTAAGCCCCAAGTCACTAAACCTAGATCTTACTTAACTAGTTTCAGCTCTCCCAAATGAAATCTTAAACCACTCAATCAGGAAGTACCACCAGATCAGCTCCAGTTAGATAATCCACCTGGAAGACCCCTGCCATCCCCTAAAGGAAAGTAGTTTTGCGACAACCAATTCACTTTTTTTGCCAGTGTAACTACCTTTTCCCTTCTCCCTTTTGCCTATAAAAGTTTTTCATTTTATACAGCTCCTCTGAGCTCCTTTTATCCACTACATTGTATACTGCCCAACTCAACTTGGTTTTTGTTCAAATAAACTCTTGAAAAATATGCCTTAGCTTATCTTTTAACATATCAGAGACAGGGAATTTAGGTTGAGAAGGCTGCATAAACAAACTTTGTTACTTCTTCATCATTTTATAATCCCTAGCCTAAATTCCTTTCTGTTGTCAATTCTTCACAAATAATGTTTCTTTTTCTAAAATATATAAAATTTCCTACTCTGGTCACTTATTTGGGTTTTCATTCTCTTGTGAAGGCTCCAATGTACATTCAACTAAAGTTACATGCTTTTCTCCTGTTAATCTATTTTTGTTGGTTTAATTTTCAGACACAGCCAGGGACCCTACAGAGGGTTGAGAAGAACTTTTTCCTCCCCTACACAAGTTTACACATATTGAGAAATATTTAGATGATTCAGTAGAGGGTATTGATTGTGGGAGGAGGAAATATTATACTGGTTAAAACAAAACTACCACTTTCCTAGGTGGAAAAATACTACAATTCTTTTACATTCTGGATCCTGTAGGATTTGCTAAGACTTGACCTTGTATGGGAGGGCAAAGATTTCCTCGACCCTTTTAGGATCCCTTGCTGTGTTTAATAATTAAACTGACAAAGACAGGTTAACAGGAGAAAAGCATATGAAATTATTTAATATAAGTTTTACATGATATAGAACCATTCATAAGGAAATGAAGACCTAGAGAAACAGACCTGTGTGTTGTTATGCTAGGCTCCATGAAGAGTGGACAGTCACAGAGGAATATGATAGTTTAAAGAGTATGAATTAACTGTAGTAAACTGGGGAAAACCTAGCAATTCCTGTTTGTTAGGATTCTCCTTGGGGTCCCTTTGTCTTTGGATATAAGGATGCTCCTTTCCTCCATGTATGGGGCAGCACCTCTCACATGAGGGCTTTATGATCTGTTTTGGGGGAGATGGTGGGTGGAAAGTTAGAATGACCTTCCTGCTGTTCTTTCAAACTCCTGAAGTTTAAATTATTTGATATGCCAATGCCATATTTTGGGGTAGCATTTCCTGAATCCCATCAGCCTTCTCAGGGCTTCATATAAGTACTATAGCCAAGTGACTATACTATTGCATTCCCACTCTCAGGAACTGAATATTAAAATCTCTGAGACATAACTTTCTCACGTGTAAAATGTATGTGAAATTTCACACTACGATATCCTTCATGAGGATTCAGTGAGTAAACACAGATAAAACCCTAAGAGTGGCAGCCACATACCAAGTACCCCAAACATCCTATTATTAATAACGTAGAAAAAAAATTGTTTCAATAGAAAGCTATGCATTATCTATAGCACACCTTCTGGCTATTAGATTCTAGTTCCCTCTCCTTGGATTTGAGCAATTTTGCACTCATTGTAAGTTGTAAGTTACTGATAGATATGGAAGTTATGCCATGTTTAATAGACAGTTAATTGACATCCCTCCTCACACGGGAAAACCAGTTTTGCTTCATTTGCAATTCAGCTAAATATCCCTCTACTCAGTAAATTTATACTGGTTTGACTTTTCCATTAAGCTGGCTATAGCATCTACCTAATTGCCTCAGGTTCTATGAGTAAAACAAGTCCTTGAACATGAGTCTGCTTTGATATTGTGTGAGTCATAATTTTACCTTTTTATGAAAATTTTCTGTTAGTAATATGCATTATAGAAGTGGCATTTGTAGAAGAGAAGCCCACGGCTATAGTAAAAATGAAAAAAGAGAAGACTTGACTACAGCTGTATAAAGAGTGATTAACAAGAAGAAGAGAAAGGAAAGATAAGATGAATAAAATGTAGTGGCTATTCAAGGAAGAGGAGCACAGAGGATTAGAAGAGGAAGAAAATGCAGTAGGTATCAATCAATAATTGGCACAGAAAGTCATTCACCTAATGGAGAGGACAATTCTATTCTATTCTGTTCTACCTCACAGTTTGACACAATTTTAATCTTAATGTTTTAACGTTGTGTAGGAAAAATTACTGTGAAACCAAATGCACTGGAAATTAATGAGATGACCTTATCCAGGCTATTTCAATAGACAGAGCATTCCTTAGCCAGAGTCAAATGACAAAAATAAAATGGCTTAGTAATGAGTTTGATGCCCTTTTTTAAAGGAAAAACAATCCATAGGTTAGGGGAGTCCAGTGCCTCACAAGCAGTGAAGTGTTCTTCTTCGGGTTGTGTAGGCAACAGCAAATTTCATAAAGCATTAGAAGCAGCACTGCAGAAGCAGGGCATGCTTGGCTGAGGTTGCATACTTTACCTTATTTAGAAAGATCAAGGAACAATAAAATCAGTATGCAGCCCAGAGTTGGCTTGACATTTGGGGGTTGGCAGACTGGATGTACTCTGTTTCTGGTCGAGCAGAGCATTTACAGGAACAGAAAAGTTCGGTTTGCTGATGTGGCATCCTGGGTAGGAGAGGCTCCATCTTGGGTATATAAGTTTATCTCAACAAGAGGAATATCTTCTAGAAAAGGAATGAGCCTGGGGATTTACAGAGGTGCTAAACAAGAGAGTTATGAATCTGAGGAACAGGAGAGAGGGGACACTTCTGAGTCATGTGGGGAAAAGCTACTCTTCAAAGTTAGCTCTTTCCTGGTGCACAAAAGTGTGGTGGAGATTTCTCACCTGTTGCTGTTTTCTGGGAGCCCAGGGCTCAGGTAAAATCAACTTTTCTCTGACTTAGACCCATTAAGTTAAGTCTCTTACACAATTCCATGGCAGCTATCTTTACTGGTGACCCCAGATCATAAGATGATCAGAGGTGTTTAAAATAAAATAATAGGCCCTCAATGGAGTCACTTACGCTAAGTCCCATGTCACCAAAATGAGATAACTTAGTCACAGTTTCAGCTTTCCCAGAAATGAAACCTTACACCAATCAGGAATCACCTGATCAGCACCAGTTGGGTAATCTGCCTGAGAAACCCCTGCCAACTCTTGTAAGGACATCAACCTTGCAACAACCAATCTGCCTTTTCTTACTATGACTTCCTTGTTCCTTTTCCTTCTGTCTATAAAACTGTTTCATTTCGTACATCTCCCCAGAGCTTCTTTCAATCTGCTAGATTGTATGTTGCATGATTCATGAATTAATGAATAATGCCAATAAGGTTGTTAAAGTTTATTCTCTTGAATTTTGTTCTTTAGCAGACTAAACACAATAAAAATCAATCACCACTGTGCAAACTAACTACTTGTATTCACTAGAGTTATGGAAACCTTCGTTGTTCTCTCCAGCACATTTTTCCAGAGGCAGAAATGCTGGCAAACTGGTGACCTCAGAGCTCACAGGGCTGCTCTGCTGATTCACACAGGATGGCCAGCAAGTGCTTTCCAATAAGATAAGTTTGGACAAGTCCTGGGAGCACCACCCTAATTCTTTATTATATCTCACTCTTAGTTGGCTCAGTACCAAGGTAGTATTGTGGAGTTCTATAAATCTTGGAAGTAAACCCTGACTGTCATGCCAACAACTCTCATTCTGTCATTCAGTAACAGACCATCTGCATCACAGTTTCTTAACAACAGCAGTTTTGAGAATTCAGAGCAGGGTCCCTGGAAGCACAGGAAGTACCCTTCTAATAGACCTGGTTTTGCATATGCTTAAATGGCCCCACTGGGGATGGTGCCCTGGAAGGTGAGGTGAGGTGAAGGAATGAGGAGGTTAGAAAGGAAAGGGTGAGAATACAGTCCACCTTGGAAAAGAGGCTCTGAAGCTGAGGGGACAGAGAATTGAAGTGATGGCAGAGGAATGAGCACCCCCCCAACCTGGCTTTTCTCATTATTCCCTCCCCATTTCATTTAGTCTATGAATCCAAACTCAGCATATTCCAGAATGCGTCTGCCCTCTGCATGTCTGCAATGAAAGTCGTGGGTAATCTATCTCCTACATCCTTAAAGTAGGGTCTGAAGGACAGCAGTGAGTGAGTGAGGGTCTCACCTGGGAAGTGTGCAGAAATGCAGAGTCTCTGGCCCCTCCCAAGACCTACTGAATAAGAATCCTCAATTAATTATCCCAGGTAATTCACTTTTACATTAAGCGAGAGGAGCCCTTCACAGTGTTCATGATGAGCTATGTCAAAATGTGGCACTTTGGCATATTGAATATTTTGAGCTAAAGAAGTTTGTAAAACAGCCGGTGCAAGAAGGACTTTCTGATCTTCCCTTACACCAGGTCATACGACCTTCATGTGAAAGGTGCCCGCCATACCTAGAGGGAAGGACTATAGTTATTTTCAAGATGGAGGGACGTGGAGAGGAATCTGAGCAAACAGGACGTGCTATGATTCTCTACTTAATTACATTTAGCTCATACCTCCTTTTTCCTATCATATTTCCCCACCTCTGTCAACTCTTCATCAAATCCATAATAAAAATCATTTCTTTGGATCTTTAATTTAAGGCTCTTGTGTCACGTAAAATTTATATAAAATAAAATTGAATGCTTTTCTCTGTTAAGCTATCTTTGTCCGCTAAAATTTTAAATCCATACAGGAAAGCTAAGAGGTTCCAAGGAAACAATTTCCCCCCATACACCCTGGACTGTAGTATGTAAGGGACAGAAGCCAGTCGTATTCTTTAGGAGTAAAGAGTTTTTGACGCTACTTGTTAAACACCTTTGGATTTTTGCTCTTTAAAAATTCCTGTAGCACATTGATTTTGTATCCCACAACTTGACTGTATTCCCTTATTATTTCTAAAAGTTTTTTAGTGGACTCTTTAGGGTACAAAAATCGGTTGTGTTTCTAGACACTAACAATGAGGTAGCAGATAGAGAAATTAAGACTACAATCCCATTTACAATTGCAACAAAAACAATAAAATACCTAGGAATAAACTTAATGAAAGAGGTGAAAGATCTGTGCACCGAAAACTATAAAATGTTGTTGAAAGAAATTGAAGAAGACACAAAGAAATGGAAAGACATTCCATGCTCTTGGATTGGAAGAATTAACATTGGTAAAATGTCCATACTTCTGAAAGCAAGCTATAGATTCAACGCAATCCCTATCAAATTTCCAACAAAAGTTTTTACAGAAATAGAACAAAGAATCCTAAAATTTATATGGAACAACAAAAGACCCCGAATAGCCAAAGGATTCCTGAGAAAAAGGAACAAAGCTGGAGGTATCACACTCCCCGATTTCAAATTATACTACAAGCCATAGTAACCAAAATAGCATGGTATTGGCACAAAAACAGACACACAGATCAATAGAACAAAATTGAGAGCCCAGAAGTAAACCCACACGTTTATGGACAGCTAATATTCGACAAGGGAGCCAAGAGCATACGATGGAGAAAGGAGTGTCTCTTCAGTAAATGGTGTTGGGAAAACTAGACAGCCACATGCAAAAGAATGAAAGTAGACCATTCCCTTACACCATGCACAAAAATCAACTCAAAATGGATTAAATACTTGAATGTAAGACCGAAACCATGAGACTTCTAGATGAAAACGTAGGCAGTACGCTCTATGACATTGGTCTGAGCAGCATATTTTCAAGTCCCATGTCTGACTGCACAAAGGAAACAAAAGAAAAAATGAACAAATGGCACTACATCAAACGAAAAAGTTTCTGCACAGCAAAGGAAACCATCAACAAAACGAAAAGACAACCTAACAATTGGGAGAAGATATTTGCAAACCACATATCAGATAAGGGGTTAATATCCAAAATATACAAAGAACTCCTACAGCTCAACAACAAAAAAAACAACAATCCAATTAGAAAACGAGCAAAAGATCTGAACAAAGATTTCTCCAAAGAAGATATACAGATGGCCAACAGGCATATGAAAAGATGCTCAACATCATTAGCTATCAGGGAAATGCAAATCAAAACTACAATGAGGTATCACCTCATTCTGGTCAGAATGGTTATAATTAACAAGACAGGAAACATCAAATGTTGGAGAGGGTGTGGAGAGAAGGGAAACCTTGTTCACTGCTGGTGGCAGTGCAAACTGGTGCAGCCACTATGGAAAGCAGTTTGGAGTATCCTCATAAAATTAAGGATAGATCTACCATATGATCCAGCTATTCCACAGCTAGGTATTTATCCAAAGAACTTGAAAACACAAAGGCGTAAAGATACTTGCACCCCTATGTTCATTGCGGCATTATACACAATAGCCAAGACTTGGAAGCAACCTGGGTGCCCATCAAAGGACGAATGGATAAAGAAGATGTGGTATTTATACACGAGGGACTACTACTCAGCCATAATAAATGATGAAATGCGGCCATTTGTGACAACATGGATGGACCTTGAGGGTATTATGCTGAGTGAAATAAGTCAGAGGGAGAAAGTGAAATACCATATGATCTCGCTCATAAGTGGAAGATAAAAACGACAGAAAAAAAACCCACATAGCATTGGAGACTGGACTGGTGGTTACCATTGGGGAAGGGGGCAGAGGGGAGGGCAAAAGGGGTGATTAGGGTCACATGTGAGGGGATTCACTATAATTAGAGTTCAGGTGGTGAACATGATATAATGTATACAGAATTCGAAATATGATGTTCATCTGAAAAAAATAAAAATTAAAAAAAAATTCATAGAGCAATAGAAACAGCAGGAATTGGCAGTCACAGAACTTGGAGTAAATCTCTGGTTCAGTTCTATTTGAGCAAATGATTTAATCTCCAACCCTCAAGTACCACGTGGGTAAAACAGGGACAGAGAGCATCATGCTGAACTCACACAAATGCAGAGAGGAATAGATGAATTATGAGCACCTGACTCAGAGCAGGAACTTAATAAACACTAGGTCCTGCTCGTTAATAAAAACGTACCTGAGAAATAGTGATGCTTTAAAGTTTAAAGTGCACATGCATCATTGCTATAGTTTAACTTTCTGGTTTATCAGAATCTTCACCAGACTTTATTGAAAATGCCAAATGTTGGGAAAAAGGCAGAAAAACAACATAATTTGATTAAAGCCGTGGTGACCTCCCCTGTTTGATGGCTGTCAGCCAAGAGAAGTGGTTGATTGTGATCATTCTGTCTAAAATCCTAAGAAAGTTGTTAACAAATTGCAAACAAACAAGTACAGAAACAAAGTCTGTTGGAGAAAAGTAGTTTCCTCCTTGGCACTCTGGTACACGTTATGAGAACTTATCTTTATAATCACACACTTATCCTGCTTTGTCCTTTGGGTATGATTTACAGATCATATAAAGGAGTTTTTGGATGATGTGTGTTGTGCAGCTCACTCCTCAGAACATTTAATGTTGTAACTGAAACAGTCATATGGTAGTGTAGATAAAGACATAAGTTTGGAAGCCCAGGTCAGACCCAGATCTGGCCCAACAGCTCCAGATTCCATCACTGGTCCCTGACTGAAATGACGACCAGCTTCGTAAGGCCTGTTTTTCCCCTTTTCCCTTACTTCTTTCCTACCTTTGTGTCACCCAGCATCAGCCTCCTCAGTGCCCCATTCGCCTCTTTGTTTCTGAGGGTGTAGATCAGGGAGATCAGGAGAGGGGTGATGATGTTGTAGAAGAGGGTGAGGAACTTGCCCTGGTCTTGGGAAGAGCTGTTCCCAGGTTGCGTGCACATGTACATGATGTTTCCATAGAAAAGTGAGACCACTGTGAGATGGGAGCCACAGGTGTTGAAGGCCTTTTGCCTCCCTGACACTGACTGAATTTGTAACACTGCCCTCATGATGTAGCCATAGGAGACCAGGATAAGTACCAGAGGTGACAGCACAATGCCCACTGCCAGGACAAACGCAGTGCCCTCAACGGCAGCTGTATTGACACAGGCCATCCTGATCAGGGCGGGTGTCTCACACAGGAAGTGGTCCACATGGTGGTTCCCACAATGTGGTAAGAGCAGGGTAACTGGGGACATGGCCAAGGAGTTGGCCATCCCACAGCCCCAAGCCACCAACACCAAGGCCATGCAGAGGCATGGATTCATGATCACCATGGAGTGAAGGGTCTTGCAGACTGCAACAAAGCAGTCATATGCCATGACGGCCAGGAGCAGACACTCCACACCACCCAGACCCAGGAATAGGAAGAGCTGGATAGCACAGCCAGTGTAGCCGATGGTCTTGTCACCTCCACTCAGGTTACAGAGGAGCTGGGGGATGGAGCTGGTGGTAAAACTGAGGTCCAGGAAGTAGAGATGTGTGAGAAAGAAGTACATGGGAGTGTGGAAGTGGAAGTCCAGCTGGAACACCAGGATTATGGTAGTATTGCTCACAAGTGTCAGGAGATATGCAATCAAGATGACCACAAAGTGGATTCTCTCCAGATGGGGACTATCAGAATACCACAAAAGGATGAAATTTCCCTGGGTGCTGTCATTGGTTCCATTACCTCTACTGCAACTGAAGAGAAATATGGATACTAATAATGGTGACAGTATGTATAAGGGAGCACTTACTATGAGCTGGGTGTTCTATGCTGTTTACATTTATTTATTCATTTAATGCCAACCACAGTGATAAGAAGTTGGCACTCTTATTACCCCTGGCTTACAGAAAAGGAAACTGAGGCAGATGTGTGTTAAGCAAATTATGTTATAGAAAGGGGCAGAACTGATTCTGAACCCAGGAAATGAGGGTTAGAGTCTTCACCCTTCACTGCTGGTACTGCCTCAAATTCCAATGACAGGAAGGACAAATCCTGCCATGACTCAACCACTGATTCTTCTCAAGACACAAGTTCCTAAGCTCCTGCTAAAACCTCAAAGCCCAAAAGATAGTCCCTGCATCATCAATTAATGGTATTTAGGAAATATTCATTATATGGAGAATGCTTCATTTGCTCCTTATCCAAAAGACACACCTCACTTGTTTGATCATTATTCTTAAGGTAAACTACCTAAGTAAATAAATAACGTGTGAGGCAGTAGAATATTATTAAAGCAACATACACACAAAAATAATCTCGCTTTCTTTCTCTCTTGGGTCAGGTATTGAAGAAATAGAGTTTTTTTTTTTTTCTTTCCAAGTACTATATACCACTTGAGGAGAAAGCAATCACAAATATTTGCAACAGATAGTAAAACTTTAATGCCACAATTCACATATATGTACAGAAACTTCTTTCAAATTGCAATTCGAAGAATGTACGATATTCAAAGCAAAGCATGTCTGAGAATATAAACCACAAGTCTTACAGACTGATCTAGAGGAATGGATTTAGAACATTTGGACTACAACCCCAATCTCCCCTGTTATAATCCCTTAGCCAACAGATACCATTATGAGATCTTGGAACACTCATTTACCTTTTCATAGTTTTCTCAACTAAAATGGTATTAATCAAACTACCTTGTTTGTTTTACAGATGTGTTTTGAGATTTTTTTAATATGAAAGACAGTTGGTAAATATGAAAGTCTATATGTATGTTACATCAAGCATATGTATCATACAAACAGGGAATGGGAAAATAAGCTCATGAGAGTAGTCAGGGAAACTCTGAAAAAAAAGAGCAATTATAATGAGGAGAAACTATCCTTAATATATATCCAAAGATACTTTGAAAATATCATCATTGAAACATAATCATTGACCAGGCATTTTGGGTGTGGGGAATGTTAATCCTTCATTAACTTGATTCACTCAAACTAGCAACAATTCAAAAATGTAAACATTGAAAAAATACAACTACTATAAGAAAGCCTAATAGTTGTTCTGTTTATTTGTTTTTCTTGGTTATCTTGGATTTAGGTAGATCTCGCTAGACAACTTGCAAATCTCTAAAGATCTGAAGCAATATATAGATAAATTTGCATATTTTTTAAAAAGTCTATACTGTAAGAAATGCAACAAAATGTAAAGAATAATGATCATCCTAGAGAAATTCAACATAACAATTGAAAAGCTATCATGTTTAATAATTATTTCAAGAAATTGGCAAGAGAACGTGTAACAAGAAATAGGCAATGATTTGAAGAAGCAGTTCATAGACATAAGATTTACAAAAACATGACTTAAAAGCATTAAATTATTCCCAGTGATGATTAAGGGTATAAATTTAGAATATAAATATAAAAATATTTTCTTTCTAGATAGGTAAGTACTTAAAAATGTCATATATACAGAGCTAGGAAAAGTGTAGGGAAATGAGCCCATTGACTCTTGATAGGAATTTAAACTGGCCTAGTATCTTTGGAGGGATCTTAAAAAACATCGTTAATTAAAATGCACATATATTTTGACATTGTACATGTTATTTTAACAAGAGAAACATTTGTATTCCATAAAATTTAGAATTACATGGTTTTTTTTATGACCCACTAAGTCTGCATCTAGGAATTTGTCCTTCATTTATTAACCTGAAACATGTAATTACACCTCCTCAAGAATCTCCACTATAGCATTCATTGAAATGGATAATACTCAGAAACAATGTATATGTTTAAAGTTACTGAAATGATTTAATAAATAACAACTTTAAGAACTAGAACAAAACCACTACTAAATTGAAATAAGTATATGTATGCGGCTTCCCTGATATTTTTTCCAAAAGTCCCATTAATTTCAAACAAGTGGAGGGCAAAATATAATGTTTCGTGAGATTATATGAAGTGTGACCCCATTTTTTCGGTCAAAAACTCTCTCTAGATCCATCTATTTCTATTAAAATTGAAACAATATCTGGAAGCATACATTGAATTGTTAAAAAAGACTCACTTCTAGAGATTGAGAAGGGGTTTAATGAGATTTTCATTTTTACATGATCCTTTATTTATTAAATAATTAACTAATAATTGAATTATTATGAAATTTTAAAAATGCATATGCATGTATATAGTATATTATTTAGAAAATTTCCTTATGAATAATGCTTTTAATCTGTTAATCTATCCTTTTAACTTTGTCATGACTCTTTTACAGAGATATTGTCCCATTCCTCTTAAAAATATATGTTTTTTAATTAATAATCTAGACAAGGAATGAAAGCAGGAGTACAGGAAGTTAGGAAGGAAAACAGACTGAAACAAATTTTCAATCACCATAATAAAGCCAGTGTTTCACAACAAACTTCTGCACCATTTCATGGTCCTAAAATTGAGAACCCTTTGAATTAAGAGAAACGTGGAAATGAGAATCACACAGGAAGTGGTCCACATGGTGGTTCCCACAATGTGGTAAGAGCAGGGTAACTCGGGACATGGCCAAGGAGTTGGCCATCCCACAGCCCCAAACTCAGTGAAAGGGCAAGAGTTTGGTTTTCATGATAAGTTGAGATCCAACCTGCTTCTGAATGGGTTTTCTCAATTTTGATGTAGAGGGAAATTAGCAATAATTGAAAGAGCATGTTCTTGTTAATACCTCATATCTTTCCAGCTCTTAAACAGGATGCTGCCCTTTCCTCCTCTTGGAACAAGACAGGAGCACTTGTCTTGCAACAAGCCCTGCTGCTAACACACACTTCTTTCCATGGAAGAAACAGATCTCTCATGTGGAAAACAGAGGTCCTTCACTTTCTGAGTGGTTCTAAGAAGGGACAAATACATTCTCCCTTTAAATTTAAACTGTAGCAGGAATATAATGTTTGCTTTTCTCTGTTTAGATGTCCTTCTGAGCATACTGGTCCAGTATTAACAGCCTCCAACTCTCCCCACCTTTCCACTTGCGATTTATTCTTTATAAGCACCTTCCACAGCCATTGCAAATATCTTCATATTTAACCTAATTTTCACTTGTTCTTGCACACAGCAAATTTCATGGTTTGTCATGTGAAATAATCACCACTCTCCCGGTGAGAGGAGAGATAGGCAATAGGCATCCTTTTATCTTTTATACATGGACTCAGTGTAGCATCTCGAAGAATGAATACTTAATTGCTAATGTGGCAGTTCAAGTCTTTCCTACCTTAGGCAATCATTTACTTGTCATTGCTCAAATCTAGAAAAACTGAAAAATGTTCTCATTCCAAACTGAAGAGACCTGAGCTCTCCTCACACAAAAGTGTGTGGTGACGCATGGAAAGTTCAGGGAATGAAACCAATGGTTGACAACTCATGGTTTTTCAGGCATGATTTTGTCTGGAATTGGAGATGGCAGAGTATCTCACCTGTATTAAGGGGAGTATTGCTTTGTAAAACATTTGTTCAATTTGTGTATTTGGGAGTGAGTGTGCTACCAGTGTGCAGCAGGGTAAAATATATGTTTCCCTGTAGGTGCTGGTCAAAAAATGTGAACACTATTGCCCCCAAATTCACCTGCCTCCTCAGACATGCCCGCACTGAAACCACAAGTCCACAAAATGTCCTTTTTTCAGTTCCTAGAGGGTGAGTGGTCATATGGTTAAAGATTTTAGTTTACCCCCAAAACATTTTTATTCTTGAAGATTAAAGAGTTTTAAACTCACAAAAAGTGTGCCAGCAATTGCATACGATATGAAATGGAATCAATATTTTCAGACCAGGGAGCAGGCCTAGATCACCTCAGTCATGAGCTAACGTTATTCCATCTCCCACCATGAGATCGATAATACCCTTTTCAATGCTATTTTTTTCAAAATGAAACTCACATGGCTGATTGCATTTTCTTACATCTGCCTGACAAATCTCAGTCGCTCTTAACAAACACCAGTGTCAACATAAAAAAAAAAACAAAACTTTCTATTTTGTGTTCCTTCATGTTTTGTTTACTCAGTACTTTTAAATTTCATCTTTTCTTTTTAAGATATTATTTTTTTCCTTTTTCTCCCCAAAGCCCAAAGGTACATAGTTGTATATTCTTCGTTGTAGATCCTTCTAGTTGTGGCATGTGTGATGCTGCCTCAGCGTGGTTTGATGAGCAATGTCATGTCCGCGCCCAGGATTCGAACCAATGAAACACTCGGCTGCCTGCAGCAGAGTGCACGAACTTAACCACTTGGCCATGAGGCTAGCCCCTATATTTCATCTTTTAAACATCATTTCTCATTGATAAATTTATTGCTGTGTTAAAAGTAAACAGCATGAGTCATGATGTAAGTGCTTGTGTGTAGATTTCTGTCTTGGCGTTTCTGTCATCATCCATAAACTTTCCAAGATCAAGGAGAAATTTCCTCATTTTCTTTTTTTTATTTCCCTTTGAGGAACTCCATATGGCTTTTTATATTTAACAAGCCAACAGAAAAATACAGACATCTGCATTGATCTTCTAAATCTATAAATCTATTCACCATTTTTATTTGTAAGCTACAAGAAACCATTGAAGTTCAAAAACGGGAAGGTGCAGATTTAGTTGAAGGACCTTGGCGGGAATGGGCAATGTCTTCTCTCCTCCTGAGTGCACACACATGCTCCAGCTGGGTACAATTCTAGATGTGGGAGGAAATGAAAGTGCCACTCCTGGGCTTGGCCCATTCTTCTATAAATGTAATGGACCATGATATTTGGGCAGCAGTTCTTATGGCAATGACAACATGATGCAACTCTCTCAAGGAAAAACTAGAGAGGGATGCTGATGGTGGTCTGGGTTCATCAACAGCTCCAAGTTCTGGGGAATCTTCTGAACCCATGGCGCTATTAGTACTTACATGGAAGTGTGCTGTAGGCATGCATCAAACTCTCCAATCTCCCATAGGGTCAACACAGAAAATGAGGACGATGAGAACTTGCCCCTTGCTATGGAAATAATTTATTACATCATGTTACATAAAATAAGGGACTCAATCTATTGTTTTTCTAAAAACATAAATACTGATGGAAATATGCCCCATTTCCAAGAATTCTCATGTGTCTAAGAAAGAATTGAGGCATAATCAGTCCCATCCCACCTGGAACAGGATCATGCTTTTTTTTTTCTTAAATCTACTGAAAATAAGGCAAAAGTAATTTGACATTTTTTAACTAAGAATTTTATGACTGAAAAATAAACCCACTATCCTATATAGTAGAAGAAATTCACAGGTACATCATTTAATAGAAAGTTAAAAGAGCTAAAAGTGTGAACTACTTATTTATTTTTATTTCTTTGTTTTTGGATTTTCAAAGAAGATGTCAGCAGACCTGGATTTATATTTTAGTTTCAAAAACAGTTGGATTTTCTCTCTAGTTAAGAGGGAAATTGAGCAAGCATCATGAAACCCTGATTTATTAGATTGTGTATATGACCATTACATTTTAATGCTTTTGTAGAAGCAAAAATGATACCACAGAACATAAACTTTTAAAGATAATAAGTAAATAAATTAATAGAAATACAGTCCCTAGAATCAGTCAGGCAATATCAGAGAAAAATAAGACTATTTTAAGTCAATTTACTAAGGAATTAGTCCAAATTATTATTTGCATACATTTGAGTAGATATGGTCAGAGAATCAGAGAGTAAAGAGAATATTCCATATAGGTGAATGTGCAGAACTTGTACATTTGTAGAATATATGTTCTATTCATATGCAGACCACATCCATGTTTCCTTCTTCCCCACATAATGAGAGAGCAGAGCCTCAGAGGGCCCCAGAAGGACACAAAAATGTGAATGGTGTTTGGAGAGCAGATGGGTTTAATAAATCCCAGTGTTCCAAATTTCACTGCCCTTTGGGAGAGTAACAGTTGAAATCACCACTTTGAATTTTAGTAGCACTTTCTTCCTGCTAATGAAGCTATTTTACTTCCTGCTCTCTACCAGCTCCAAAGACCACCCTCCTTTTGGTTCCCTTCATTCATGGACTTCCCAACATGCTACAATAATTAGCTTATTTACTTATGAATTTACTTGACAAACCAGTCACCTGACTGTGGGGTGGGGGAAATGACCTAACTAGTTATTTGAATAAATCATCCAGTATTCAGCTGAACTGTAGATATAGCTCTAGAGAGTTACAGCTTCAGGAAAACTAGAATCTAATGTAGGGGGCTGACTTTTTAATCATTATTTATGATTATAGCTACAATAATGTTTTGGGCTAGAAAAAAATCCAATGTATAATAACAGAGGGATGCACAGTGGTAGGGAAGTGATGTGGAGGAGAGCAGACCCAGGATATCTCACAGGTAGAGAAAGTGGTTCTCCTGTGCAGCAGATGAAGAGGAGCACACAAAGCACAAAACAGTCAATTTTTTAAAAAAGGTTTTAGTCCACATAATTTTATAGACCATCCCCCACATTCCTGATGACTATGACATTTTGAGAGGTGATGTATAGAGTGAGCATGAGGCAAATCATGATTCAAAGGTGTCATTGTGTTGTCATAGGGAATCAAAGCTACAAGAGGCTCAATGAGACTACTCCTGGGCATGGTAAGTCGTTGTGTCACTGCAATCCATCACCATTACAAAATTATCCCTCTATTCAAATTTTCTGTATACATAAAAGTTGATTTTACTCATTTAGCACTTGACATTGGACTTTATTGGTCAGTGATTATCTAACTATAAATAATAATAATAATATTGCCACTAGAATATATCACATTCCACAAAACACTTTCAAATCCATCTTTTAATTCTGCTCCCTAGAAAGTCAATGATGCATTCATTCAACAAATATGCACTCAGTGATAACGAATTACAAAGGTCTGAGATTCTTGAGATATGTTGAACAAACTGTTATCAATAGGAAAATATCCCTCCCCACATAGTGCTTGATTTCTAAGAAGAAAAGGCAAAAGCAAAGAAATGGAATAAATTTAATAAATAAGATGACAATATAACACATTAGAAACTGATAAATACTATATCAGAAAAAACACCCTTTGTTGCCCTTGGAGAAAAGGACTGGGAGAAGGTATTCTGAGTAGAATCTGAGGTATGCAGTGCTGTATAGTCCTCATTGAGAAGCTGGATTTGAGCAGGCTTAAAGGAGGAAAGGGAATGAGTAGAGGAGACACCTGGGGAAGGGGAATTGTATGTAGAGGGCACATCTTTGATACGGACCCCATGGTGGAAATTACCCAGCCAGGAAGCCATGATAGAGGGAGCAGGATCAAAATAGAAGTAAGGAGAAGAAGTCATAATCAGAAAAGGAACTGTTGTCTACATCCTTAGGGTCTGAGGGTTCATTGTAAAGTTTTTGTCTTTAAATTTAGGTTGAATGATAGGTCATTGCAGTGGCGTTACCCTCTTGGATGCCAGAAGGATCAGTTCAGCTGCCATATTGAGAATGCATATGGGAGATACCAGAGTACAACCGTGATAACTGTTAAGAAATCAACGTAGAAATCCAAAGGGAGAGTATGGAAGCTCTCCCTGGGGTTATACAAGTGGAGTGGTTAGGGCTGACTGAACTCTAGATGTATTCTGAAGGCAGAGCCAATAAGGTGTGTTAATGGACTAGATGTGGGGTAGTGAAATCAAGAGAGGAACCAGGGCCCTGCCTGGTGGCATGGCAGTTAAGTGCTCATGTTCTGCTTTGGCAGCCCGGGGTTCACCAATCACATCCCAGATGCGGACATGGCGCTACTTGGCAAGCCATGTCACCACTTGGCAAGTCATGCTGTGGTAGGCTTCCCACATGTAAAGTAGAGGAAGATGGGCACGACTGTTAACTCAGGGCCAGTCTTCCTGAGAAAAAAGAGGAGGATTGGCAGATGTTAGCTCAGGGCTAATCTTCCTCAAAAAAAGAAAGAGAAGAATCAACCAGATTTTTGACCTGAGTAACTGAATAAATAGAGTTACTATCCATAGAGATGGAGAAGTCTGTGTGTGCATGTGCTCATGTCTGTGTGTGTGTGTGTGTGTTGATTAGTGGAAAGTTAGCACTAAGTTTAGGTATGTTGAGTTTAAAATGTGTATTTCGATGTTAAGTGGACAGTTGAATATACAAGTCTAGCATTCAAGAGAACAGATAAATAAGAAAGTAAAGGGGAAGTCAGAATAGGTGTGGATTTGGAGGATTTTACTGTCAGAGAAGCAAAATTCCAGAAAGAATAGTAGATACTTTTTAAGAATTGGGAAGGGAAAAAAAACAGATCATACTAGGAGGTGCACAAAGTTTTGTGATTCTTTGGAATGCAAAGGATGAAGGAATACTCAAGTTGGTTTAATGACTGATTTAAATCATGATAAAATGCACAGTGAGATGACTGAATCCAAAGGAGACAGAGGAGACCAGGATGTTACCTTTCTAAGTAGGGAGGAGGCGTTTCTGGGACTCTTTGTTCACCTCTTGAGGAGGGTCGAAGGTCTGAGCCTGTTTGGTGGTCTCCTTTCACCCACTGGTCTTCCTAGTCCTGGTAAAAGAGTTGATCCCCCTGGGGATGCATGATCTAGTACCAGTGACTCTGTCCCTCCTGATCCCCATGGGGAAGGGGCTCTGCTGCTCTGAGTGTATGTCCTCTGTCATGACTTCTGTCACAGAGTGCTGGCCTTGCAGTGACACAAAGACTTAGGTGTTACACTGAGTTTCCAGCCCCCACTTAGCTTCTGATGATGGGGAGACGTGAGCTGAGATCCACAGCATGAACATCTTCACTACTGAGATCATACATGGAAGAGGCCTAGGGCCTGAAGGTTCCGTAAGATATCAAAAAGAGGGATGGGGGATATTTTATGATTTCTTTTGCTTGTATATGAGAGATGGAAGGAAAACTCTTTGCTTATGATCAAGGATAAATGTATCAAACATGAATATATAGAAATCTTTCTTTAATATATGGACTTATCAATAAGATATGTAGACACATCTGGAAACAGAGTTCGAAATTGTCACATTTCTAAAATTGTGATATTCCATAACGTTCCTTCTAAGGCAAAAAGTCTAGAAGGAAAAATGTTTAAAAATCTAGAAAGAAAGAGACATCAAAAATATTATTGGAAAGTGAGTGAAAGATTTCAGCCAAAGAAATCTCCCTAGAAGATTAAAACACCTCAAAGTTCAAGGTAGAGATAAAGAAGAAGATTAAAGATTTGCCAGTTTATTATCAGGATAATATTAACTAAATTTGCGATTAATTAATAATTGTTTAGCATTTAAGCATTTTAGCATTTGGCTACCACTTACTTATTAGATACAGATAAATATTAAGCTGGCAGAAAGGTTAGCCTTGAATGACAAGAATTTTATTGGGAAAGCACAGAATATACTTTAAAAATAAGGCAAATATCATTACTATTTTGTCAACATCATCTACATCTTTACGTTGTATTTCAGTAGTAAAGTTGAATTTAAACCAATAATACCAATCATGACCTTAAATATTTACCATAACATTGTAGATGAATATCATTATTCCATAGATAGGAAACATATTAAGTAGCTGATACTGACAGAGACAGAGGTTATTTGTTTAAAGTTTTACAACAAGTAAATGGCTAGGTCAAAGAATTAGTTGAATCAGAATTCTGAGAAACTTCTACTCTAAAGAAAAATGTATCCAAAGAGAAGGAAAATGTTACAACTCCAGAGGGGTATTGTGTGGGAATCAGTGATATTAGATTCGGAGGAATGAATTTCATAACCCTACAAATTCAATCCCAGAATAAAGAGAATTTAAGAAATAGTTGAGTATGGTCTTTTGGAATCATGAATACATAAAGGAATGGTTCTGAATATATTAATTTAGAAGGAAATGGAAGGTTAAACAATAAGTGGTGTAAATCAAAATAGAAAGGATGGATCAAAAAAGAGAGAAAGAGAAAGACAGAAAAAGGGAAAGACTCAGAAGCAGAGACAGACAGAAACAAGAGAAGACAAGGAAAGAAGGAAGAGAAACACAATTATGGATCTGATGCTGCAACAATATTGGACAATTCTGAGCCAATTTAAGAATTGCCATTTCAAATTCTTAACATATGAAATCTTGGAATGAAAATATATTAAAAGAAATAATTACAAATGTGTAAAAATCTTTATCTAATACAAGGCCCATTCATTTGCTGACAGACTCATTAAGAAATTGGGTGGAGACACCTGGAAGAAGAGTGATGAGATTACTCAATTTCTAAAATTAATATGCTCCACTATCTTCCTCCAAATGTGAATATTTCACATTTTCTCTTTTTTCCCTATGGGAAAGTTTCCACAGCAAGAAAGATTAAAGTTCTGATTTGTTGAGGCTTAGAGTATTTCTATCCTCTATTCCACTCCAGGAACCTTTACTAGACTTCAAATTGTTAGGAAGAGAATATTAGGAATGATAATTCTTAACATTATAATCAGTGTCAAGATGACCCATGGATGTCGAGTTTCTTGATCCACTTCTGTCATAGCTGGCAAGAAGAAAAGAATCGTGTCACAGATAAAGAAATAAGGTCGGAGGAGACCAGAGAACAGTTGGGTGGATGTATAGATTCATTTTTGATGTTATAAAAGATTTCATCTGCTTCATAGTCCAAGAAAATCCCAACACAGCAAGGCCATCCAAGGTGGAGGAGAGCTCCTGATGGGCAGGCAAGGACCATGTACTCACACCATTTCCAGAGCCACATGGCTCATACCCCATTCTTGGGAGACAGTATGGTTTCTCCCTTTCTTGATTTAGGCCTTGACAGAGATATAAACCCTACTCAGCTCTTTCTGCCACCATGACTTCCCAGGAATGCCTCTCTGATAAAAAGTTCTACAAACCCAGGATCCAGGGCCATGTGTGAAATCACTTGGGGTTGCCAGGGACATTCCTTCACAGTTCTCCATCTTGCACACTGTGCAGTTAAGCAGAAAGAGGAGGCTATGATGTGTTGTGGCAGGGACCAGCTTTACATCAACTGTGAAAAGAATTTTGTAGGACACTTGAAAGGACAGAATATACTGGTAAAAACTTAGGAAGCCATTATATTGAGGAGACAGTCACAATTTTCCTCATTTTTCTATAATAATTCCTGGAGAAAACCAAATAAGTATTTCATCTTAAAAGCCAGTAAGTATATTCTTCACTATTTTGGGGTGTTTTTCACTGCTACTTCTGCATAATTCAGGACTCATTCTCACGCCAATAAAAACATGACCATTGATGGTATTACAAACTGAGTGCATAACCATTTAGCTTCCTTTCATCTACATTCTTCTGCAGTTAAAATAAACTTTACAACTCCCTCAGGATGTAATTTTTCTTCTTAAATTCTACAGGAAAATTTCTTTAATATGAAATTTACCCCTTTCAAAAGTGGAGTACTGTGGTAGACAGAATTCTAAGATGGACCCCATGACCTTCAGACTTGAGTTACTCTCATGACTGTGTCATATTTTATGACAAGAGGGAGATTGGGTGCTTCTAAGATAATCAAATGGGTCCTTTAGAATCAGAAAAGATTTTATGGCTATTGGGCTGGTGGCAGAAGGGAAAGTCAGAGAGATTCAGATTTGATGTGTCGTTGCTGGCTTTGATGGTGAAGTGGGTCACATGAGGAGAAAGACAAGTGACCTCTAATAGATAGCCAGGAAGGAAATGGGGATTTCAATCCTACAAGCACATGGAAGTGCATTATTCCAAGAAACTGAATAAGTTCGGAATTGGATTTCTCCCCAGAACGCTAAGAGGAGCCCAGCCTGGCCAACATCTTGATTTTTATCTTGTGAATCCCTAATCAGAGAAGCCAGCTGATCCCACCTAGACATATGATCAGCAGAATTATGATTTAATAAATAGATGTGGTTTTAAGTAGCTGAATCTGGGGTAACTTATTACACAGCAATAGAAATCTAATACTGATACTGAAACAATCTCCCTCCTAGGGAGATTGATGTGAAATTTTACTTGTAGACATAATTAATAGATGTCTAAATCTCCCTAGTAAAGAAGGGAGGATGTAAAATATTCAGTGTCTTCTCTTCATAAATATTTAAAAGTAGTAAATTTCATTTACATAGTTTTATTTTTAATATTATAATAACAAATACTACTACTACAATTGTTATTATTATTTGCCTTTAAAGCACTTCTAGTGATGTTTTATTGATATTCAAACCTGGCTGAATCACATACGTAGTACATCATCTATGCTAACCTGTGTAGCCACAGTCAAGATGGTCATTATGATTCCCACATTCTGGATGAGTATATTCCGGGTCAAGGAGTTTATGTGATTTCACAAAACTCTAGAAATTTTAAATAACAGGAATTGAAAGGTGGGTATCCAAGGAATTGTCAGGGATATTTAATATATGTTATGTCTTTAAACACCATTCTTGCTCCAGCACACTTCTTTATTTCATTTATAAGAAATCTGTGAAGTGGCTTTTAATAAGGTCTATCTCTTGTTCCTCTCCTTATACCTTCTCTCTTAAACTCAATTGCTCACCAAAATAGAACAATACCTTAACTGAACTGCTCATACCTATATTCCCAGTGACCTCCACACTGAAGAATGGACAGTCATTAGAGTTCACACGAAAAGGTTTTTCTCTAGCATTTGATGTCACTGAGAACCTCCTTTCTCTTTCCTGAAGAAACCAGTCAACATGTTTTCTTTCCCTCTCTACTTGCCACCCTGTTTGGACTCTTTTGCTGTTTTCTCCTATTCTCCTCTACCACTCCCATTGGAGAAATCAATCGTCCCAGGACCTGGAACTATTCCCTCTTCCTCAGCTCACTCCCAAAGTGTTCTTGGGCTGGCTGGCTCATTACTGTAATTAAATTACATTCATTTGCTTTGATTCCAAATGCATATCTCTAGCCTACACTTTTCTACTGAAGCTCCCTATTTGTAAATTAATCTATCAAATATCAACATTCAGATATTTAACATTCATCACAACATTGATTTGTCCAAAATCCAACTCCTTACATTCTGCGCCACCTGCAGCTTTGCCCCTGAATATAAATGGCAATTTCATTATGCCAATTCTGGAGATGTACACCTTGGAATCATTCATGACTTTTCTCTTTCTCTGACATTGGATATCTAATCCAACAGGAAATCTTGCCAGGACTACTTTCAAAACATACTAAGAGTCTGTCCATTTCTCAGCACGTTTAGTACTATCACAACCATCTCTGACTGAATTATTGGAAAGTCTCTTATCTACTCCCTACTTCAAGGTTCGGCCATCTCTAGCTTGTTCTCAATAAAACATACAAAGTGATCACCACAAAACCTTAATCCAATCTTATTCCTTCATTTACAACTTTTTTGTTTTCCCATTTCACTTAGAATAATCACGCTCATAGTGGCATGCCTGTAGGCTCCTGCACTATTGACTCTCTTCTCACTCACTCTGCTGCAGCCGCACAGTCTTTCTCATAGCTCCTAGAACACATCTTCCATCCTTCCATCTCAGGCCTTGGAACTCATCATTTCTGTTGCCTAGAATGTGCTCATCCAGATCAGATATTTCCTGCCTCATCCTCTACTGTGTGAGGTCTCTCTTGATCATCAATTAAAAATTAGGTGCCCTACCCTTGAAATTTCTAGTCATGCTTAACTTTCTTCTTTTTTCAATGTTCTGTATCATCTAATATTCTGCACGTTTTGCATAATTTAAGTAAATATTTGCAAAATAAAGCTATAGATTTGTAGGAATTTGTTCTTGTTGCTCAGTGATATATTCCAACACTTAGAAAAGTGACTCGCATAAAATAGAAAATATTTGTTGAATTGATTAATTAACTATGTAATTCAGTGAAATGAAATGGAACTATGAGGACAGTTATTCTGAGGGTGAATTACTTGCAATAATTCACACAGCTGGTATACTTTCATCTGCCCTTCAGAACATGGATTAAATCATTGAAAAGGACAGCTAATATGGGTTTTCTCATTATGCAACAAAGCTATTTCCGTGTAAGTAGTGAAACCATTATTCAGCCACATTCTGTTTTCAATTTCTGGTATAAATTGGATTAAAGAAATTTTAAAATATTGAGAATATGCTGTCTTAACAATAAAATCAGACCAAAGAAAGTAACTTATGACACTACATTAATTCCTACATAGAAATAATTGATTCAGTATTTTTGGATTTATTGATTCTCTAATTTAAGAAATTCATCAAATTAACATATGATAAAGTAAACAAAACCCATTATAATTTGATACTCTATAATTCCTTGATATCGATGATTGTTTTCTGTTTTCAAAAATGGTTCATTTAGTCCTCCAAACAATATGTTTTTAAGCATTTTATAAAAAACGACATGGAGATTTAATGAAAATAGTGTTATTTGTATCACATCTAAGATGAGATGAATTGCACTTTCAAGCCCTCTGTTCTAGCCAAATGTAGCTTATGTGGGTGTCAGTGACTCTGTTATTCTATAAGACCTTCAACAAATATCACAATCCTAAATATCTGTTAAGTTTTATTCCAGGAGTTTTATGGTTTCAGGTCTTACATTCAAGCCTTTAATCCATTTAGTGTTCATTTTTGTGTATGATGTGAGATAATGGTCTACTTTCATTCTTTGGTATGCACCTGTCCATTTTCACCAAGACTATCTATTGAATAGATTTTCCTTTCTCCATTGCATACTCTTGGCTCTTTAGTCAAAGATGAGCTGTCCAAACATGTGTCTGTGTGTCTTCTTCTGGACTATGAATTCTGTTCCATATATCTCTGTGTCTGTTCTTCTGCCAGTACCATGCTCTTTTGATATCTATAGCTTTGCAGTATATTTTGAATTCAGCAAATGTGATACCTCCACCTTTCTTTCTTTTCTCAGGATTGCTTTGTCTATTCAGGGTCTTTTGTCATTCCATATAAATTTTAGGACATTTTTGTCTATTTCCATGAAGAATATTAATGGGACTCTGACTGGGATTGCATTGAAACTGTAGATTGGTTTAGGTAATAGGCACATTTTAACTATGTTTACTCTTCCAATTCATGAGTATGGAGTATCTTTTCATTTATTTATCTCTTCTTTGGTTTCTTTCAATAAGGTCTTATAGATGCCATCCCCAAGGCTGAGTGGTTAAGTTCATGTGTCCCCCTCTGGGGCCCAGGTTTTTGCCAGTTGGGATCCTGGGCATGGATATGGTACCAGTTATCAAGCCATGCTGAGGCAGTGTTACACATAGCACAACCAGAGGCACTCACAGCTAGAATATACAACTATGTACTGGGAGGTTTTGGGGAAAGGAAGAAGGAAAAAAAAAGATTGGCAAGAGATGTTAGCTTAGGTGTCAATCTTTAAAAAGTTGATGTCTTATATCTTATACCTTATAGTTTTCAGAGTATAAGTCTGTCACCTCCTTGGTTAAATTTATTTGAAGGTGTTTTATACTTTATGGGGGGAGTGTATTCCTTATTTCTCTTCCTTCTAGTTTGTTATTAGTATATAGAAATGAAACCGACTTTTGTATGTTGATTTTGTATGCTGAAAATATACCATATTGATTATTTCTAATAGTTTTTTGATGGATTCTTTATGATTTTCCATATATAGAATCATATCATCAGCAAATAATAGCAGTTTTACTTATTCCTTTCAAAATTGGATCCATTTTATCTATTTTTCTCGCCTAATTTCTCTGGCTAAAACTTCCAGTACTAGGTAGAATAAGAGTGTTGAGAGGGGGTATCCTTGTGTTGTTCCTGTTCTCAGAGCAATAACTATCAATTTTTCACCATTGAGTATGTTATCGGCTGTGGGTTTCTCAAATATTGTCTTTATTATGTTGAAGTACTTTTCTTCTATACTCATTTTAGTGAGAAATTTAATCATAAATTTATGTTGTTTCTTGTCAAATGTTTTCTCTGCATCTACTGAGACCTAAAACCATAAAACTTCTAGAAGAGAATATGGGCAGTAGACTCTTTGACATCAATCTTAGGACTATCTTTATGAAGACTGTGTCTACTCAAGAAAGGAAATAAAAGAAAAAATAAATTAATGGGACTGTATCACAATAAAAAGCTGCTGTATCTCTAGGGAAATCATGAATAAAAAGTAAAGACAACCCAGAGTGACGTCAGATACACGGCAGAGTGAGCTCGCCCAGGACTCTCTCCCCTCCAAATTACAACTAAGAGGAGCAACTACATTCCAACCAAAGAAATCCCAATAACACAAAAATCGTCAGAGACCCACAGCCCCCAAACAATGGAGGGTAGAGAGGCTGGAGCTGCCCTTGGAATAGCTGGAACAGGGTTAGAGAGAACTTTTCTCCCTCCCCTAGAGAGTGGGATCACTGCTGCAGGAGGCTCCATGAGGGAAGGAGTGGGGGAGGGGCCATGCACCCAGAGGATCATCTAGGACTCCCACAGACCCATGCAGCAGAAACCCTCTAATGGGGGAAAGCTTTCACGTGGGGGGACCCCATCAAGCCAAGGCCCCAAGAAACCAGAGAGCAAAAGTTGATCAGAGTCCAGGTCTGCACATGGGAGAAGGTGGCCTTCCTCCCCCAACCTGTGCTGTGTGCCACCGTGGCAGCTGAAGGTGGAGGGGTCAGAACGCACTGCTCTCAACGCCATTATAGTGGCGACAGGCTGTAACTGCAACCCAATAATAGAATCATGCACAAAAACTGCTCCTCTATGATCCAGCAATTTATAAAAGCTTCAGGCCAAAAGGAAAACAATAAAAATACAGAAGTATGTCCTGAGGACTTAGAAATAGGTAAACTAAGTGAAAATCTATTCAGAATAGCTATCATCAAAAAGCTCAATGAGGTAAAGGGAAATATAGAGAAACAAATCAACGAGTTCTGGAGTTACTTCACAAAAGTGATCAAAACCATAAAGAACAATCAATCAGAAACACTAGACATGAAAAATACAATGGATCCGATAAAACAGAATATGGACTCCCTGAATGTCTGTGTAGATGACATAGAGGAGCAAATTAGCATAATCAAAGATAGACAGGTTGACTGGCTCCAGACAGAAGAAGAAAGAGAACTAAGAATTTAAAAAACTGAAGAAAATCTCAAAGAAATACCCGACTCCATGAGAAAATGCAACTTAAGAATCATCAGAATTCCTGAGGGCATGGAAAAGGAAAATGGAGCAGAAAGTGTGCTCAATGACATAATAGCAGAGAACTTCCCAAATCTGGAGATCAAGGGAGAAACGTGTGTGGAGGAAGCTTTCAGATCTCCTACATTTGTCAATGTAAAAAGACCTACTCCAAGGCATATAGTAGTAAAATAGCAAGAATGAATGACAAAGAATGAATACTCAGGGCAGCAAGGCAGAAGAAAATAACCTACAAAGGAAGCCCTATCAGATATTCAGCAGATTCCTCTACAGAAACCTTACAAGCTAGGAGAGATCTGAATGACATAATCAAAACTTTAAAGGATAAAAATCTTCAGCCAAGAATACTCTATACAGCAAAAATATCCTACAGATATGAGGGAGAAATGAAATCTTTTCCAGACAACAAAAGCCTAGGGACTTGATAGCCACAAGACCACCCATAGAAGAAATCCTCCAGAAGGCCCTCATACCTGAAAAAAGAAAAAAAGGGAGAAAGGGGTCACAAAATACAGACTAAGGAGACAAGTAGATAGAACCAGAATAGGATAGCAAATATTCAACTACAGCATTAGGATAAAGGGAAGGAAATCACCAAAGCAAAGACAATCTTATCACTCTAACCACAACTTCACAACAAAGGTTGGAATAAGAGATGAAAGTAATAATTTAGGAGGGGAGGAGGAAAGGGACTGAGTCAGTTTAGGCTAAGAAAGTAACAGGCCACCAGAAAATGGACTATGTTTTGCATTAGATTCTGAATACAAACTGCAGGGTAGCCACTAAACTAAAAGAAAGAACAGAGACACAAAACATAAATAAGGAAAAAGATAAAAACCCAGCATATGAAATTGCAGAGGTCACTGGGTAGGATAAAACACAAAGGAAGAGGAAAAAAGGAACCACAAGAAAACCAGAAAATGAGTGACAAAATGACAGCATTAAGCCCTCATGCATTAATAATCACCCTCAATGTAAACGGATTGAACTTTGCAATGAAAAGGCACAGAGTGGCATGATGGATTAAAGAACAAGATCCAATAATTTGTTGCCTCCAGGAAACATACCTCAGCTCCAAGGACAAACACAGGCTCAGAGTGAAGGGGTGAAAGACAATACTCCAAGCCAATAACAAACAAATGAAAGCAGGTGTCACAATGCTTATATCAGACAAAACAGATTTCAATAAAAGGCAGGTAAAGAGAGACATAGAGGGCCAATGCATAATGATCAAAGGGACACTTCATCAAGTAGAAATAACGCTTATAAATATCTATGCACTCAACACAGGAGCACCAAAGTTCATAAAGCAACAATTAACAAACCTAAAAGAAGATATTAAACATAACACAATAATAATAGGGGACCTCAACATCCTACTTACATCAATGGACAGACCAACCGGACAGGAAATCAACAAGGCAATAGGGCAGCTAGACAAAAACCTAAAACAGTTGGATTTAATAGACATATATAGAACACTTCATCACAAAACACCAGAATACACATTCTTCTCAAGTGCACATGGAACATTCTCAAGGATAGATCATATGTTGAGAAACAAGGCAACCCTCTACAAATTTAAAAATATTGAAATAATAACAAGCATCTCCTCCAATCATAATGCTACAAAGCTAGAAATTAAGCACAAGAAAAAAGCTGAGAAAGGCAAAAAGATGTGGAAACTACACAATATGCTATTGAACAAACAATGGCTCATTGAAGAAATTAAACAAGACATCCAAAAATATCTGGAGACAAGTGAAAATGAGTACATGCCATACCAGCTCATATGTGATACAGCAAAAGCTAAATTAAGAGGGAAATTCATTGCAATACAGGCACATCTTAACAAAAAAGAAAAATCCAAAATAAACAATCTTAAACCCCACCTAACTATATGAGAGAAAGAAGAACAAACAAAGAGAAAAGTGAACAGAAGGAGAGAAATAATAAAAATCGGAGCAGAAATAAATGCTATTGAAACAAAAAAGGCAGTAGAAAGGATCAATGAAACAAAGAGCCAGTTCTTTGAGAAGATAAATAAAATTGACAAACCTCTAGCCAGAATTATGAAGAAAAAAAGAGAGTAAGCTCAAATAAACGAAATCAGAAATGAAAGAGGAGAAATAAGAACACACTGCACAGAAACACAGCGGATTATAATACTATGAAAAACTACATGCCAAAAACCGGATAACCTACAGGATATGGATAAATTCTTGGACTCCTACAATCTCCCAAAGCTTAGTCAAGAAGCAGACAATCTGAACAGACCAATCACAAGGAAAGTGATTGAAACAACAATCAAAAGCATCCCAAAGAATAAAACCAGAGGACCAGATGGCTTTCCTGGGGAATTCTACCAAACTTCCAGAGAGGATTTAATATCTATCCTTTTGAAGATATTTCAAAAATTTAGGGAGGATGGAACACTTCCTAACACATTCTACGAGGCCAAGATCACTCTGATACCAAAGCCTGATAAGGATACCACGAAAAAAGAGAACTACAGGCCAATATCGCTGATGAATGTAGATGCAAAAATTCTCAACAAAATTTTGGCAACCCGAATTCAGCAATTCATCAAAAGGATCATACCTCATGATCAAGTGGGAGTCATACCAGGGACACAGGGATGGTTCAACATCCACAAATCAATCAACGTGATATACCACATCAAAAAATTGAGGAATAAAACCCACATGATCATCTCAATATATGCAGAGAAAGCATTTGACAAGATCCAACAGCGATTTATGATAAAAACTCTAAGCAAAATGGGCATAGAAGGGAACTACCTCAACACAATAAAGGCCATATATGACAAACTCACAGCCAACATCATATTCAAAGGGCAAAAACTGAGCACCATCCCACTGAAAACAGGAATGAGACAAGGACGCCCCCTATCACCACTCTTATTTAACATAGTACTGGATGTCCTGGCCAGAGTAATCAGGCAAGAAAAAGGAATAAAAGGAATCCAAATAGGGAGGGAAGAAGTGAACCTCTCACTGTTTGCATATGACATGATCTTATATATAGAAAGTCCCAAAGAATCAATTGGAAAACTTTTAAAAATAATCAACGACTACAGCAAAGTTGCAGGGTATAGGATCAATTTACATAAACCAGTAGCATTTCTATACTATAATAACGAGCTACCAGAAAAAGAACTCAAGTACACAATCCCATTCACAATCGCAACAAAGGGAATAAAATAACTTGGGGCAAATTTAACTAAGGAAATTAAAGACCTATACAACAAAAACTACAAGGCTTTTCTGAAACAAAGTGATGACGACATAAAGAGATGGAAAGACATTCCATGTACATGGATTGGAAGCATAAACATAATTAAAATGTCCATCTACAGATTCAAGGCAATCCCAGTCAGAATCCCAATGACATTCTTTACAGAAATTGAACAAAGAATCCTAAAATTCATATGGGGTAACAAAAGACCCCGAATTGCTAAAGCAATCTTAAGAAAAAAGAACAAAGCTGGAGGCATTACAATCCCTGACTTCAAAACATACTACAAAGCTACAGTAATCAACACAGCATGGTACTGGTACAAAAACAGGTGCACAGATCAATGGAACACAATTGAAAGCCAAGAAATAAAACCACACATCTGCAGACAGCTAAACTTCGACAAAGGAGCTGAGGACATACAATGGAGAAAAGAAAGTCTTTTCAACAAATGGTGCTTGGAATACTGGAAAGCCACATGTAAAAGAATGAAAATTGACCATTCTTTTTCACCATTCACAAAAATAAACTCTAAATGGATCAAAGACCTAAAGGTAAGACCTGAAAACATAAAGCTTCTAAAAGAAAATGTAGGCAGTACTCTCCTTGACATCAGTATTAAAAGGATCTTTTTGGAAATCATGTCTTCTCAGACAAGGGAACCAATAGAAAGAATAAACAAATGGGACTTCATCAGACTAAAGAGCTTCTTCAAGGCAAAGGAAAACAAGATTGAAACAAAAAAAACAACCCACTAACTGGGAAAACATATTTGCAAGTCATACATCCAACAAAGAGTTAATATCCATAATATATAAAGAACCCTCACAACTCAACAACAAAAAATCAAACAACCTGATAAAAAAATGGGTAGGAGACATGAACAGGCATTTCTCCAAAGAAGATATATGGATGGCCAATAGGCATATGAAAAGATGTTCATCATCACTGATCATCAGGGAAATGCAAATCAAAACCACACTAAGATATCTCCTTACACCCATTAGAATGACAAAAATAAGCAAAACAAATAGTAGCAAATGTTAGAAAGGTTATTGATAAAAAGTAACCCTCATACACTGTTGGTGGGAATGCAAACAGGTGCAGCCACTATAGAAAACAATATGGAAATTCCTCAAAAAATTAAAACTAGAACTACCATATGATCCAGCTATCCCACTACTGGGTATCTATCCAAAGAACTTAAAATCAGCAATTCCAAAAGTCCCATGCACCCCAATGTTCATTGCTGCATTATTTACAATAGCCAAGACGTGGAAGCAACCTAATGCCCATCAACTGGTAATTGGGTAAACATGCGGTGTATATATCCATAATGGAATACTATTCAGCCATAAAAAACAACAAAATTGTCCCATTTGAAACAACATGGATGGACCTAGAGGGAATTATGTTAAGTGAAATAAGCCAGCTAGAGAAGGAGAATCTCTGTATGACTCCACTCATATGAGGAATTTAAAAATGCAGACTAAGAGAACAGATTAGTAGCTACTGGGGGAAAGGTGGGGTGAGGGCTGGGCACAAAGAGTTAACGGGTGCACCTACAACACGACTGAAAAACGATGATGTACAACTGAAATTTCACAAGATTGTCACCTATCATTAACTCAATAAAAATTAAACTAAAACAAAGAAAAGACAACCCACCAACTGAGAGAAAATATTTGCAAATCATATACCCAAGAAGAGGTTAATTTCCAAAATATATGAGTAACTCATACAACTCAATAACAAAAAAAGGAACAACTCAATCAATAATGGGCAGAGGATATAAACAGACATTTTTCCAAAGAATATATACACATAGACAACAGGTATATGAAAAGATGTTTAACATTCCTAATTATTAGGGAAATGCAAATCAAAACTGCCATGAGATATCACCTCATATCTGTCATAATGGCTATAATTAATGAAAAGAAATAAATGTTGGAGAGTATGTGGAGAAAAGTAAACCGTCATATACTGTTGATGACAGTACAAAATGGAGCAGCCACTATGGAAAACAGTATGGAGATTTCTCAAACATTAAAAACATAAATTCTGTATGATCGAGCTATTCCACTACTGGTTATTTATCCAAAGAACATAAAGTCAATAATTCAAAAAGACATGCAGCACTATGTTTATTGCAGCATTATTTACAATAGCCAAGACATGGAAATGACCCAAATGCCCAGAAAAGATGAATGAATAAAGGAGATGCAATATATATATACAATAGAATATTAGTCAGACATAAAAAAGATATAATTGTGCCATTTGCAACAACGTGGATGAACATTGAGGGTCTTATGCTAAGTGAAATGTCAGAGAAAGTCAAATGCTATATGATTTCACTCCTGTGGAAGATAAACAAGCACACAGATAAGGAGAAGAGATTAGTGCTTATCAGAGGAGAAGGTGGGGGGGAGGGCAAAAGTGGTAAGGGAGCACATATGTATGGTGACGTATAAAAACTAGACTATTGGTGATGAACATGATGTAATCAATACAGAAACTGAAATATGATAATGTACACCTGAAATTTACACAATGTTATAAGCCAACATGACTTCAATAAAATAATTTTTAAAAAACTAAAATAAAAATAATCTGCTAAATTTATTTGAAAAACAGTGGAACGTACAGACATAAAATATTACTCTAAATGTCCCTAAGAAAACTCCAAATTCTTCATTCTTTGAGCCAACAGGCCATAGCTCTGGACACATATATGAGTAGGTTACCTAAGTGGATAAAAATGAAAGGCATTAATATCTGGCAATATTTTATCTCAGAGTAGATTATTAAATCAATCATCTGTATTATATTTCCCCTATCGCTCTAAAAATAGCCACCTGTCAAATTATTTTTTAAAAAGTAGGTAAATGATTAGTTTCATTGTTTATAGAAATGGCAGGCCTTAGTCTTGGCCATTGTGGGTAAAATGTATCTTATTGGTACTGGGGAAAAAAGGAAAAAGTGGGTATAAAAATTAAAATAAATTATTTGAGAGTATATTTTCCAAAGTATTTGTATTATAACTCATTTCAAAATTGCTTTTGTGCTAATAAATGCTCATTATTATTATTATTATTATTATTATTATTATTATTATTGCTTTTGGGGAGGAAGATTGACTCTGAGCTAACATCTGTGCCAATCTTCCTCTATTTTTTCTATGTGGGTCACCACCACAGCATGGCTTGATAAGTAGTGTAGGTCCACACTGGCAATTCAAACTGGTCAACCCCAGGCTGCTGAAGTGGGGTGCACGTACTTAACCACCATGCCACCGAGCCAGCCCCTAAATGCCCAATTTACATGTACTTTGAGTTATGGTAAGATAAGATTATCACACTTATTATTGAAAGTGCAAAGGTTTTGTGTATTTACTGTGTGAAATTTAGAAAATTATTTTCTTTCTGACCCTTAGTTTGTTCACAACGAAATAAGCATAGCAATAATAATAATAATAATAATAATAATAATAATAATAGTTAATTTTAAAATAGATATAATAAGGACAAAACGGGACAAATGAAACACAAATACTTTGTAAATTCCTTCACTTAGTGACCCCCACTATGTGTCCAGGGCTGTTTAGTCACTGTACTTCTATGAGGCTGTGAATTATTTAGTTCAGAAGTCCCTGAATAATTCATTAGGAATGAGATAGATTAAAGTGTGCCCAGAAAATTTCTATTGCAATGCGTTCTATTGCGACAACATAAGCCCATCGATAATGACTTTCCCAATTCAATTGAGATTTAGTATATTCTTGGAGGATTAAAACAAATGTTTCTTTTTCCCTGTTATTTGTTTGCTCTGTAGTCTCAAGGGGATTGTGAACATGCTGCATGGAGCCCTTGTAATTCCTTCCCCCTGTGTCTGGAATAGGCAAGTGACATGGGGAAGGAAATTAGCATTTGCCTTAAAATTTAACATGAAAATTCTAAGCAGAACAATTGTAAGCATTATTTATATGCTTGGTTACTGAGTCAAATGAGTTACTACTGATGCTTTTGATTGGCTGTCACTGAACACACCAATCTAGTCATTTAAAGATTGACTGTGAGGTTTTAAGTGTTTTGCAGTCAGCATAGAATAGGTTGTTCTTTTTCTGTTTAAACTTATGTAAGCCATCAAATTAACTTTAATTTTTTAAAAAAATATTTGTTTTTTGTCATTAATGTGACCTATTTTTTATGATTCTCTGGTGTCCCTTCTGATTCTAATGCTAGGATTTAAAATTAAGAGGCTTCCCATGTAAGTTCTAGGCCACTCTTTTTCCTAAAGAGCATAAATACCAAAGTGGTTTCTCTCCAAAACCCACTGTCTGTCCCCTTGGTCGCATATTCACCACTCCCTTCTCCACCAGGCACCGAGCCTTGCCTCCAGAAGACCCAGGGCTAGGCATTGGCACCTCCCCTTCAGTCCCTAGGCCAGCTCCTTTAGGGCCCTGCTCTGCTGGAATACCCTCATCTCCAGCAGGCTCTGCCCAGTGGCTCACTCGCCCTCCTCCAGCCACCTCAGCTGCTGTTGTTCCTTTTGGGCCAGGAAGACATGATACCTCTCAAGTCCAACCTAAACTGCTGCCCCTGCATTTCCACTTTCTCCTTGAGTGACGCAGTAAATCAAATCATCAATGATGGGGCCATAGTGCCTGATCTGGCTTCTGCCTTCCTGTATAGGACAGTGAAGATGGAGAATGCAATGTCCTGAGTGATCTCCGCTCTGAACAGATTGGGTGCATTTTAACAACATGCAGAAATAAGAGGTCACTCAGATGAGAAGTGGCCTGGTAGAATTTTCGAACTCAGAGTTTGAGAAAGACTGGTGGATTTGGGTTCCCATTTTTCCATGGACGTGGAGGCAAGGCATATCAACTTAAAAAGCAAATTCACTTATTATTTTACCCTCAAAATGAGTTTATTCAGGAACAGCTAAAAGAATTGAAATTTAGAATGCACATGCTATGGCTAGCCACAGACAAATCCAGAAAACAAAGGAGAGGCACTTACTTTTAAAGAGAAAAACGGGGATCAGGGAGGGCTGTTCTAAAAAAAAGTCCTTTGGAGGAAAGTAACAGTTCAGGGCAGCAATGGCTTCTCATTGGCTGGGCTGTTGCCTGATGGGGAGACAAATCTTCCTTCAAGAATAATGTAGTTTTATTTCCTGTCAAAGATGCTGGTAATATCTCTTCCTGTTTAGTTTAATTGACAATGCATGATAGGGCATGAGAGCTCACTCTGCAGGCCTTCCCAACTCTAATTTCGTTAAGGTTTCTTTTATTAATTGGCACATTTTCTTCTTTTGATCAAAATCTTTCTCCAAAAGCATTGCTGATTGATAGTCAGGTTCTCTGCAGGTAGTGATCTTGTCCCTCAGTGCCAAGGAGGACCTTTCCTGGTTGTCAGGTCCAACACTGGGGGGAAAGTGCATAGTATTCAGAAAATATTTAGTTTATGTCTGAGTAACAAGGGAGAGGGAGAACTCTCTGGCATTTCCCATCTAAAGTCTACATTTCTCCAAGGTGGTAGTCTTTGGACATCATCTCAAAGTGCTGAGCCAGCATCACCTTATTGGACATGTCATTTTTACAGAGCTTCAACAGGCAATAAGTAAAGAACTTTACAATAAGTATACATAGTAAGATTAAGAGCAATACTATAAACCCAATTTACAAGATGGTTCTAAACCAGGGCTCAGACTTGAGTGTAACCAGCTAAATAAATCAAAAGACAATGGGTTATGTGGTGAAATTTATTGTAGCAAATGTTCTTGCTCTCTAATATTATGTAATTGTGTTTCTACTTCCCTGAAGGCATTTACCCATGTGCAACAGGAGGTGTTTGCTAGCACATGGATGCCTCTTTGCTCATCAAGTAGATAATCAAGGGATATATGATTATCTAAAGCTACCTTTTCCAGTGAGTTAAGTGACCATTGCTGAGCTAAAATAGATTTGGCTGTGGAGTCACTTAATAACGTCAAGTTAATATTAACTTATGGAGAACTGACATCTTCCTGATGTTGAATTATCCTTCCTGAGAATAAAATAAATTATATTAACTTGCTATGGATTCCATAACCAAGTACCACCAACTGGGTAACTTAGAACAACATAAATTTCCTGTCTCACAATTCTGGAAGCTGCAAGTCAGAGATCAAGGTGTCAATAGGACCATGCTCCCTGTGAAGGAGCAAGACAAAGTTCCATCCCAGGCCTCTCTCCTACTTGTGGTAGTTCCTTGGCTTATGAAACAACACTCCAATCTTCACATGGTGTTCTCTCTGTGTGTGTCTGTGCCCAAATTTCCCCTCTTTGTAGGGAAAATAGCCATATTGGATTAGAAGCCCAGCCTACTCCAGTGTGACTTCATCTTACCTAATTGCATCTGCAGCAAACCTATTTCCAAATAAGATCACTTCTGAGGCACTGAGGGATAGGATTTTAACACAGGAATTTTGGGGTGATGTAGTTTGGCCCATAAAATTTTCTCTCTGGTCCCCCCAAATTCATGCCCTTCTAATAAGCAAAATATGTTAATCTCTTCTCAATAGCCCTGAAAATCTTAATCCATTCTAGGATCAACTCTAAGTTCAAAGTCTCATCCAAGTATCCAGGTCTGAGAGAGTTTCCAGGTATATTCCATCCGGGGTAAAAATTCCTCTCTCTCTATGAACCTCTGAAACCAGATAACACATTATTTACTTCCATAATGTAATAATGAGACAGATGTAGGATAGACAGTCCCATTCTAAAAGTGAGAAATCAGAAATAAAATAGGAGTCATGAGACTGAAGTTAGTCAGAAACCTCACCATGTAAATTCCATTAGGTTTTCAGACAAGACTAATCCTCTTTGATTCAATTTTTTGCCCGCAGAGATGATGGCTCCACTCCTCAGCCCTGGGCAGGTAACTTTCCATTTCTTCATATCTGTGCTTGTATCTTTCAGGAGTACTTTCAAATTTTCCTCGTATAAGTCTTACACATTTCTTACTGAGTTTAGTTCCTAAATGTTTTATCATTTTTGTTCCTTTTATAAATGAGATTTTCTCTCCATTGTATGTTCTACTGCATTATTTCTTGTGTATGTGAAGATAGTGAGTTTAGTATCTTTATTTTATATCCTGTTACCTTACTATATTTTTTGTTGTTATACATTTTTAAAGACAAAACATGGTGAATCAATACCCTGTATCTTTCTAGAAAGTGAAACATAAAATGATGAAAAACATTAAAAATTGGAACAGAGGGTTGTTTTTTATTGCCAAAGTTAAATACAGATTTTACAGTATAGTATATTAAATTATACATGAGACTGAACTAAAATATCTAATGAAAATATTCAAATGAAATATTGGAATCAGTAGCAGATTTTAAAAATGCAGAGCCATGCAGTTACATAAAGATCAATAGCTATTCTGTCACCATCAATGCTTATTAAGTGTTTAAAAATGTGAAAATATTCTTTTCAAACTGCTAATAAAACAAACATCTTGAAATAATCTGGAATAATTTCAACAATTACTATGGAAGAACTTTAGGAAAAATTTTTTAACAAGTCAGGTTTAGCTTCTAACCATTTTAAAAACCTGTGAAGACAACCATATTTCTAGATGAAAATCCTCAACAGTTTAAAAATATTAATCCTTCCTAAGTATTTCTTTTAATTACATTCTAATAAAAGTTCTATTAGATCTTTGGGGACGGCCCAGTGGTGCAGTGATTAAGTTTGCACGTCCCACTTTGGTGGCCTGGGGTTTGCCTGTTCAGATCCCAGGTGTAGACCTATGCACTGCTTATCAGACCATTCTGTGGCAGGCAGCCCACATATAAGATGGAGGCAGATGTCCACAGAAGTTAGCTCAGGGTGAACCTTCCTCAGTAGAAAAGAGGAGGATAGGTGGCAGATGTTAGCTCAGGACTAATCTTCTTCTTCAAAAAAAGAAAAAATATATTCTATAAGATCTTCTGAACTTGACCGAGAGATTTAAAAGATCAACTTAAAGAAAAAACAAACAGGCAAGAAATTGCCAAGTTTGAATGTGAATATAGGGATAACAAGGCAAATTGTCCCACTAGATGTTAAAAATTCTCATGAACAACATCAATAAAACAAGATATTCTAAAGGCATTTGGCATTAGGTGATTGGAAAACAAAAGGTGAGATGGAAATTTAACCTCATCTACACTGGTTTCCGGTATAAGACACCCTCTCTCCCTCATCATGCAATCCCATTCCTTCTTCTACACATTGCTCATCCCCTAAACCATGACTTCAGGTGTGTCCTCCCCTTTGAACTCCTGACTCAGGCACCCAGTGGCCTTGCCTCATCTCCATGCACATGTCTATTGGGAAATTTGAGTCTCAAACTCAGTTCTAAGTTTCCTCTCCAACTTGCCCAGCCCCAGTGTCCTGAGTGCATCGATAGCACTTCAACCTAACATCACCACCCCCTCACTCAGCCACCACGTCTCTCACCGGGACTCACTCAAACCACTCTCTGCGTTCTTGCTCCCTGGACTTTTTTCTCCATCAAGCCTCCATTGATGCTTGTGCACCTAAGTCCTATCATGTCCTTTCTCTCTCTCAATCCTCGAGTCACATCTCAGAGTGGGCTTTACCAAGAGGCAGGAGAGTCACAGCTCTGAGGCCCTGCACTCTGTGAGGCTCTGTGAGTGCTGGCAGTTGCTGGGAGTTGTAGAATGTTGTGGTGGGGAGGGCAAACCAGCCTGCAGTGGGGGCATAAGACAGTGTGAGCACGTCTAGTAAACTGTCCTCAGAGATAACAGAAGAAAGAGACCATTGATTGGTTGTGATTTTCTTTCCTTTTCTAAATGTACACTCTTTTAAGTTTTATACATGTCTTTTGTTAACCATTTCCCTAAACACATCTTGATCATCTCTGTTCCTTCTGAGCTCCCTCACAATCCTGGAGGACCTGCCTCTTGGCTCTATGTGTAACCTGATTTTCTATGTTTCTTTAACTTTCTCACCATAACCTGTGGGAACGGATCTTCTTGTTGCTCATCACACATGGTAAGTAAGATTCTGTCTCAGGGTCTTTACCCTTCCTGTTCCCTCTGCTTAAACATCCCTGCCCAGAAGTTTAATGACTGACTCCGTTGTTTCATTGATGGGTCTGATGAAATTTCACATTCTGTATAAAATAGATTCCCTCATGATTCTCACTCTGCTTTTAATTTTATTCATTGTAGTTATTAATACCTGACGTAATATTGTGTATTCAGTAGTTGATTGTCTTCATTTATCACTAGAATATGAGCTGTATGAGGGTAGAATCATTGTTTTCACCATCATGAACCTAGAAGAGTGGTTGGAACATAACTGGTACTAATAAATATTTTTGGAATGAATGAATGAAAAAAGGATCATTTAGCACTTTAAGTTAGTCTCTAATTGCAAACAATCATGTTAGAAACCTATTTCATATCACACCCCCAATAAGTTATTGCTGCATTAGAAGTTAAATTTACAAAAATATGCTCAATCTCATTCTTAAAAATATGTAACGATTAAAATTTTAACGATCCAAAAATGTGTGAGGACTCTCTAAACACAAAGGTGCTGAAAGAAATCATTAAAGTGAATGTATTAGACTAAATATTTTTTAAAATTCTTATGGAACAAAATATCAAAATTAAAACTGAAATTAAAATATTATAGTCCATACCACTCACAAAGAGTTACAATTATTAATATGTAAACACTTTTATATTTATAAAGAAAAGCTTTCAATAGGAAAAATGTACAAAAGCTATAAACGGATATTTCATATAAGTAGGTACAAGGGTAAACATATGAACATCATATAAACATTAATAATCAAGAAAGGCAGATTAAACAAGGCTTTTCTTATCATATTAACTAAGTCAAAAAGGCACATACAATTTAATGCTAGTGCAGGTGAATTTTGAAGTCAAAGCACAATTTGAAGAAGCTTTTGGGAAAGCAATTCAGGTTTGTGTATGAAAAAACTTGGAACTTTATATACCCTCTGGTGAATTGTCTTAGGAAAACTTACATTCAGAGAATACTTTCTTTATAAGCACTTTTATTTTAGAAAAACTTATAATTTTAAAATCTGAATGAAATGTCATTATTCAATATTAGTGAGGATTGTAACTGAGGTATAATCAATTTGATAGAATATTAACATCATTATCTAGTGTCCAATCATATGCAAACACTTTACACATTTCAAACTGAAGAGGTTTAATGCAGGAGTTTGGTTACAGAGGTGGCAAAAGGCTGGAGAGAAGGCTGGGGAAGGAGGAAGGGGAGTGTTGTCACCGAAGGACCAGAAGTCCTCGCCAACCTTGGATCCTCACATCCCCCTCATTGCTGAGCCGATGAGACTCTCTTCTTGGGGCTACTGCTGGGACCCTCCCCTGCTGCAACCCAGATGCCTGTATCCCACCAACGCCACTGAAACTGCCTTTGGGGTACTGGATCCCACAGCTGCTGCACAGTCCTCGGCTGCCTACAGCTGTTGCAGCAGCCAGAGACCATCACCAGAAGCAGGAAAAAAGATGCAATTTCTTTCTTCCTCCCGCTCTTCAGTTCTCCCAAAGGACTAAACTTTCAGATTTATAGGAAACCAAGTGATGAAGGGGTCTGGATGAACCATCTGCAGCTGAAACCCAGGAGGACACAGGAGGCTCCAGACCGCAAGTGTGGACCTTACAAACAGAAGTCACAACCTAGACAAAGGATGGCATGAGCAAAGGATGGCATGAACAAAGGATGGCATGGGAAAATGATCAACATAGTTCCACAACACACATACAAAAAAGGCTCTGAAATTTGACCGCAAGTTCCATGAGGGTGGGTTTGCTTCTATCTTGTTACCTGGTTTATCTCAACTGCCTGGTGCATGGTATACACTCCATAAATATTTGTAGTTTGAAGGCAAGATATAACATTTAAGGCATGATTTTTGTCTGGGTGATTGCATTATGTTTGATTTAATTTTGGGGGAGTAATCTTTTGTGCTTTTATATTTTTCTATAATTAGCATTCAACATTTAAATTAAAAACAAGTGCCCTAAAATGGAATGCAATGTTAGGACAACATTGATTGCAACTGAGTGACAGAAGAAAGAGGACTATAAGTAACCTAATGAAGAGTGATCCAGACAAAGGTGTAAAGGAGACCACCTGAATTTTAGTCTCAGCCACAGTACTGATTAGAGGTGCTGTCTTTGATACACCACTTAGACTAAGAGTTTTAGAGTCTGTATCTGTGAAAGATGAGAAGAGCAATGTCAATACTTCGCAGAATAATTTTGAAGATTAAATGAGAATATATACATGCATACAAGAAAACTGTGTTGTAAAGTGAAAAAGGCTAAGGCTATCTATAAAATAAGGTACATTTCATAGATAAGATTTTATTGGTGAGGTGAGATTTGAGATTATTGTTAATATTGATTAAGATTTCTAGTGTACAATAAAAGGAGAAAGAAAAAAAAGACATGAGAAGAAAACCACAAAAGTGGAACAGACATGTTTACTAGCTTTTTCAGCTGTCTTAATAGCACTCTTTTTTGAAGTCCCATATGGGATTTATCAACAGAAAACTTTCACCCACTCCTTTAATGGGCATAATAAAGGCAGAGATGATGTCACTCTACTCTCTCTCTTTATAGAGTTAACAACAGCCGCACTCCAACAGCTCATCTAGTTGAGGATTGTGGCATCACCTGATCCTGGGTTCAATCAGGTAGGATGACAGAACCACAGGAGCAAAAGGGTAATGATTGTTTTTTCCTGTTCTGCTTGTGATGCATTCTATTAATTCTTGACCATATTTCCCTGATCTTTTCCCTATCACTTATTTTTCTGGAGGAAAAAAAATTGTATTTTTTTAATCTTTTATATATCACTTATTTTCTGCAACTTATTCATAAATCAGTTCTTGATTTCCAATTATCTATGAGCAAAAGAATATACATTCCTCTTATATTATTGGAAAATAACTTTGTTTTATTGAGACTGAAATATTACAGGAAAAGAGGGTCTTATTTTATTTTGAATGGGGATTATTTCTAGTAGTCAGAACACCGAAATAAATGTCTCAATCATATTTGTGTTTTCCAGATGAAACAGAGATTTAGCGTCTAATACCCACAATGTAGCCTGTGCAGGGAGGACTGTGTTCCTGGAGAGCTAAGGCAGCATTCCATGCTCTGGGACCCACACTTGAGTTGAGACAAGGGTTCTCCATCAGCCTAGTTGTGTGATAGTAGGCAGATGCCCTGGAAACCCATTTTTGTTTTTATCTGTAAAGGCACATAATAAGATGAGTACGTACCTCATAGGCTCTTGGGGAAGATAAAATGTGCTAAAGCAAAAGGACAATTGCTGAGATGCTATCAGCTTCAAATAAAGATTCAATATTCTTCTACCATCACTATTAATAATTCCTCAACTTAAGTATGCACTAAGCTGTTTATGTTAAACTCAAGCAATTGGATAGAGGGGACTAAAAGTGAGCAGGGAGACCAGTTGCCTTGTAGACAGTATTCCTTTGTCTGTCTTGTGTGCTAGGTGGGCTGTTTGGTGTGGCTTGATCACAGTCACCGCCATTTACCAAAATGCAACAAAGATTTGCCCAGAACCCCCATTGGCCCTCCCGCTTCCCCTCCGTTCATTCACAAAACAGCTTTGAGGTCTACGCATGTGCCAGTGACTGTGCTGGCCCTTGCTTCACTATGACAACAAACATAGACCCAGTCAGCAAATGCGTTTTGTGTTTTTTGTACTGTTTTTAAAATTTGCACAGGGCTCAGCTTTCATCTGCCAGTGGTGGTGGAATTTGACAAGCTCATATTTTTTTAATGCTATGTGTCCCAGATTTGTTGGATATTTATATTGATATCAAATTCATTTTTAGTGCTGTCTAATGCTTCAGCACCCCAGAGCATGGGACTGTTATTAAGCTGAACACTGTAATTGGTCTTTGGAATTATTTCATGAGTACAAGATGTATTTGAAACTCAGAAATTGAAATATGCCTGTATCATAACCACTTCTAAACTTTTCTCAGAAAGAAGTATCAAATATCCTTCTTGTTAGTAAGGACTTTCACAATTTAGCATTTAACATGTCAGAAATTGAAAAATTGCACAGGTTTAATCTCCATAAGAGAAAAGTTAGAAAAAGCCATTACTGATTTTCTTCAGAAAGGCCAAACGTATTTTGCTTCTATTGTTCTTTCTTATTTATTTTTGTAGCTCTTTTAAGACTTTAAATCATATTTGTATAATATTTCTCCCTGAAAAGACTGATGTGACCTCCTTATCTGTAACTAGGTGTAATTCTTTTCTTTCATTCATCTCCAGCATCTAACACATACATAGGCTGTGAGCAGCCAGGTAGAAGAGGAAACAGTGAACTGGAGTCAGAGACATCTCAGTCTTGTTCAATTTTCCTTTCTGCATCTCATTTTCCATGAAAAGTTGATTGCTATATACAATATAACAGATTATATTTGCAAAGACAGCTGAAGCCTCGTTCTGTAAGTGGCAATGGCCTTCTAAATGCTAGTCCTTCTCCCTGAAATTTAGAACAAATGGTACGAACTTTAAGGAGATGAAGTTGGAGAAGCATGTGCTAGACAGAACTGAGATGAGATTCTTCATAAAGCTCTCCTTAATCGGGGTGAAAATAAGAAATATGTATTACATATTTATTTATGTTTCATATTTATATATATTTATACAGATATACATATTTATGTAGGATTTATAGGTATTTATATAAAGTCTTCTATGCATACATATATGGGACCACAGAAATTATTCAAATTAAATTCTTTTTTTTTGAGTTAGGTTTTCTTTTTTCATGCTTTATTCTAAAAACTTGTTTAACACTCATTTAACACATTCAAGCTCAGTGATAGTATTGGGACTGCAAATGTGATTAACAAAGAATTTTTAAAAAGTAACATATATATTTTTCTTAGTGTAACTGAAACAACTAGCCTTAAAATGAAGAAATTTCAAGTCTAATTCACAACTTCAAAATATACAATATAGTATTATTGACTATTATTAACAATAGTGGCCATGCTGTATATTACATCCCCATGACTTATTTATTTTGTAACTGTAAGTTTGTACTTTTTTGACTCCATTCACCCATTTTTCCGACCTCCATCGTTTGCCTCTAGTAACCACCGATCTATTCTTTGTATCTATGAGCTTGTTTTTCTTTTTTAAGATTCCACATGTAAATGAGATCGTGTGCTATTTGTCTTTTTCTATCTGACTTATTTCACTTACATAATGTCCTTAGGTTCCATCCATGTTGTCACAGATAGAAATATTTCATTATTTTTTATTGTTGAATAATATTTTATTGTGTATATATATATTTTATATGCATATACACACACACACACACACACACACACACACACATATATATATATATATATATATATATACCACATTTTCTTTATCCTTCCATCCATCCGTGGACATTTAGGTTGTTTTCATATCTTAACTATTGCAAATAATGCTTCAATGAACAAGGGGATGCATATGTATCTTTTCAAGTTAGTGTTTCTGTTTTCTTCAGATAAATTACCTAAAAGTAGAATTGCTGGAATCTGCGGTAATTCTATTTTGAATTTTTTTGAGAAACCTCCATACTCTTTTCAATAATGGCTGCACCAATTTACATCATCACCAATAGTGCACAGGGGTTCTCTTTCTCCACATCCTCACGAGCATTTGTTATCTCTTGTCTTTTTGGTGATATCCATTCTAACAGGTGTGAAGTTATATCTCATTGTGGGTTTTATTTGCATTTCCTTGATGATTAGTGATGTTGAGCATCTTTTCACCTACCTGTTGGCCATCTGTATGTCTTCTTTGGAAAAATATATATTCATATCCTTTGCACATCTTCTAATCAGATTAGTTACTATTTTGATATTGAGTTGTATGTCTTCTTTATATATTTTGACTATTAATGCCTTATCAGATATATGATGTGCAGATATTTTCCCACATTAAGTTGATTGCTTTTTCATTTTCCAAATTCTTATATGTATAAATAGATACTAAGATTGGTGAACCAGAGTAACACATCTCATAAGTCAATAATAGTAACAGCCATCTCTTACATAGACTCTGTGCAGTAAGTACTGTAGATATTAACTCTTTAAACTAACATTACATGCACTTATTCATCTGTGACTAGTAATGTTCCTAGCACTTTCATTGTTTTACCTCATTTAACATTCACCTTACCTGAGGTCAAACATTATTATCTTCTTTTTTCATTGAGTAGACAGAGAGATGGTTGGTAGAGGATAAAGTGGACCCACAGCCACAGTCCAGCCTCAGAGTTTTGGCTCCTTACTTGGTATCCCTAGAATATCTAAGAGGTTGGTCATTGGTGAGAAGCCAGACTTGTTTCTGTGATTTCATGCAACCAAAGACCCTCACAGCATAGCTTGATCCTACAGGCAAAGGGTGTTCAAACTTTCAGAATGGTATTTCCCCAAATTATGTTTCAGTTACTTTCTAAATCTTTCTTATATAAAATACACCTTCCCGAGTTTTTAGGATCCCAGTTGGATCCTTAAACCAGAGAGGTTGATTCTACTCTGACTTCTATAAAAAAGAATATTGTAGAAATAAGAGGTGTGATTTATCCTTTTTTTCAATGATTTACTTTTTGTTTTTGCATAGGGAAGTTATTTTGCAAATTTCCACATTGATAATAAACAACATTATCTATCATCAGAAAATCTCATGACCTTGAACTACGGCAATCTTGCTGTGAGTCAAGGATTCTTTTCATGTACAGCTGCAAATTCTTAATTTTCTGGTAATACTGTTGAGTTTCAGGTAACTTACAATTGACAAATCTAAAGAACCCTGGAACCACCTCCTGTTAGCACAATTGGGTTGGCATATACACTCACTCACACACACAGACACAGAAATACAAGCTTACAAATCATTAATTTCTGTTGATCATATCCCGTGAATAATCTATTAATGCCACTGCTCTCCTTGGTGATCTAGGTGAAATCTCATGGACAACACCACGTGGGTGACCAACAACACCAAATGGTCAGATTTCATTCTCGTGGGATTATTCAGCCAATCCAAGCACCCAGTTCTTCTTTGTGTGGTCATTTTTGTGGTTTTCCTGATGACCTTGTTTGGAAACACCATCCTGATCCTGCTGGTATACTCTCAAGCCCACCTCCACACCCCTACGTACTTTTTCATCAGTCAGCTGTCTCTCATGGACATGATGCACATTTCTGTCACTGTGCCCAAGATGCTGATGGACAAGGTCATGCGTGTGAATAAGATCTCAGCCCCTGAATGTGGGATGCAAATGTTTCTCTATCTGTCTCTAGTAGGTTCAGAATGTTTCCGTCTAGCTGCCATGGCCTATGACCGTTATGTGGCCATCTGCCATCCACTGCATTATCCTATTCTCATGAACCACAAGGTGTGTCTCCTCTTGGTGTCTGGCTGCTGGTTCCTAGGATCAGTGGATGCCTTCATGCTCACACCTGTCACCATGACCTTTCCCTTCTGCAGATCCCAGGAGATCAATCATTTCTTCTGTGAGGTCCCTGCTTTAATGAAGCTCTCCTGCTCAGACACCTCTCTCTATGAGATGCTCATGTACCTGTGCTGTGTACTCATGCTCCTCATCCCTGTGATAGTCGTTTCAAGCTCATACACTCTTATCCTCCTCACCATCCACAGGATGAACTCAGCAGAGGGGTGGAAGAAGGCCTTAAACACTTGTTCTTCCCATATGATGGTGATCACCCTCTATTATGGGGCTTCCATCTACACCTACATGTTCCCCAGCTCCTACCACACACCTGAGAAGGATATGCTTGTATCTGTATTTTACACCATAATCACTCCCGTTCTAAACCCTTTAATCTATAGTATTAGGAATAAGGATGTCACAGGAGCTCTAAAGAAAATGTTGAGTGTGGGATCTGTCTTTCAAGAAACTATCAAGTAGGAAATTTTGGTACTAATGGTTTATTTTTCTTCTCTCTACACATCGTAAGTTTAAGACCTCATGCCAATGTTGTTCCTCAGATTCTCGTACCGTGATATGTGGTCCTGTATTGGTCCCTTTTGAAGGTATTTTTTTCTTGTACTGGAAAGCTCTTCATTTTTATACTCCTTCTGCATTGAAAATATTTATACAATCACATCAATGTTATGTTTTCTGAAGTTGATAACTGCACTGCGACTCTGTGGGGGAATATTCATATTCTTAGGAAATACATAATGAAAATATTTAGAGAAAAAATCATAAGGTGTGCAACTGATGAATTAAAGAGAGAAAAAGTGATGAAGTCAAAATGTTATAATGTTAATAGGCGAATATAGATAAAGGGTATATGAGTGTTAATTGCACCATTTTTATTCATGCTACTCTTCTGTAAATTTGAAATTACTGAAAAATAAAGAGTAAAGTATCAGAATTTCTCAGTTTCTTTGGGTTCTTACTTTCTGCTTGGTGGCAATTTAAGTGACGTATCATAGAAATCATGATCATTTTAATGTGGTTGATCATTACTGTGAAAATCCTGTCATCTGCCCACATTTACTGAGGGCTGTGTTGTTCCTCATGGTCCAATCTTGAAGGCATCTAGTGAGTGTTTTACCTCTCTGAGATTGTTAGTAACTTGTGGAAGACTGAGTATCCAAGGTCATATAAGGTACTGTAGGAAAAATATTAACCCCATGTGTAAGCTGGATTTAGGGAAATTTCCCTTCATGAGGTGGTATCTGAGATGATATTTCAAATATGTAACTTATTAAACAAATAAGCAGAGGAAGAACATCAAACATTCAGTTCTTTATTCAGCCAACATTTCTTATGCTATGTTTTAATAAAAGTAATAGCTCCTAGCTAAATGAGTTTAAACTCATAATAAAATATGGCTACTGTCCCCAAGGAACTTGAACTGTAGGCATAGTTTGTGCAAATAGGTGTATCAAATGCATAAATTGTTTTGATGCTCATGTGGAAAGGGCACAGCTTATTAGGACACATTGGCTCTACCTTTGACATGCAAATTCAGCCAACCAAGGGGGCTGACAGAAGACCCTGGAGATGAGTGTAGAATGGCAACTAGACGTTGCCATCAGATGAGTACACTAAGCTGGGCAGGGGGGTTGTGCTCAGGGAAATGATGCCATGGAAAAGGTAGGGTATGAGCAAAGGTGAGATGTTTGAGGAGCAAGAGATGTAAGTGTTCCAATAGCACTTCTTTCCTGCTTCAACTTGTAGCCTAGTTTCCTGTCCTTTTGTGACCCATGGTTTTACAAACAGTAGTAAAATATTCAGACTTGCATTTGAGAAATGTTAAATTGTGGTAATCAATTTAAAACTTGCAGTACTGGAGATAAGCAGACCAGGTGAGTGAGGACAATAAACTTAAAGGTGTTGATCTAAGTGGAAAGGACCAGGCTTAACACCAGGAGGGACAGGGAGGCAGTATTTTGGGTCAGCAGTGCCTTGTTGAACCTCTTACATAAAACAACAAACTGTTGGACGTCTAAAAATTTCCCATTGGCTATGTCAACTTATGAATTATTAGGTGGTTTCAACAGTATAAATTCCCTTTACCTCTTGACATACTCAATTACTTCATGACTGTAAAATAAGGATTTTGCAGTATTTGGGGAAACAATTTTGGAAAACCAGTTTACATTAACTTTGTTGCAGTCAGAATGAATAAAATTTGCACTCTCTAAAGTTTAAAATAAATGAAAAGTACCCCTCAATTTGCTGAACGATAATGAGACACACATTTGATGATTCCACTTACAACACCCTAGACACGGGTAACAAAAGAACAAAACGTGATGTGGAACCATATCCTTACAAAGATGATGTTTTTGCTCTCTCAAACAAAAACAAAAAAAGATAAAAATGTTTTCAGAAGGATGACGATTTTTTAAATAAAGTGTTCAAAATACAATTTTCCATAGCGTCTACTAATAAGGATTTAGAAAAATGTGCAGCTTGGAAATTCTTATTGAAATTATATATAGTATATAATACTCAGAATTCCTAGACATGGGAGAACAATTTCCCAGTTCCCGAATGAAAAGAATAAGAGGAAGTGTTTCTGGCACTCAAGTGTACTTGCTGACAGTGCCAAACAAGGAGCTGTGCACTGAAGTAGTTTACAGTTTTCACATTTCAGAATGTATTCATGTTTGTGCTCATAATGCCACCAGTATTTGGCCAGACATCACTTAGACCTCATAAAAAGAGGCTCTCAGGGTTTTTACATTCTCTAAAGGGCATTAACAACTGTGATTGGACTTCTTCCCAATTTTAGAAGTAAAGCAGCAAAGATTAGGTAGAGAAGCTTGCACTATTTTTCACAAAGATTCTGCTTTTTAAAATTTGTTTCAAAAATTTGAAAAAATAGGAGGCTCAAATTAATTTTTCTATGGATGACTGAGGAAATGAGGCTTCATAAAATTAGAGGCATATAAATTCACATTTAATATAATTTTGATTGTCTGTTTCCCTTCTTAGTTTATTATTTTATAATCAAATGGTTGTTTATCTATTTTACACCGTGTTCATAAAATGTAAATCTCTAATGTGGCTTGGAACCCTGGATTTGTGTAAGTCAGACTTCATTTTTCATGAGAAAATCAATTTTTTATCTTCAATAATCTTTTTTTAACTCAGCAATCTATCTTCTGTGTTTAACCAGTCCAGTGCATAAAGATTGGGTTATATTTCAATATAGGAGAGATAGGTCATCAATTTCAAAGGAAGTTGCCTATTAATAACAATAATAATAATAAATTAATAATAATAGTCATTAACAAACATACAATGTTTTCACCATTAAAAATGAGTGTCTTGTACATATCTTTTTCCTCAAACATACGATTATTTTTGTAGGACAGATTCCCAGTAAGGGATTATGGTTCAAATGATCAATGAATTTGATATAAACTGCTAGTTTGTATAGGATAAAATTCTAGACTAATTTACCTCCCAACGTCCATGAAGAAAGAGGACCAGTTTCTCACATTCCCATCGTGCTCTAGCCTCCCCATCAGCTCTGTGAGCAGAGGGGGCTGCTTGTCCCTCTGCCTCTTGGATGGTTTGGTCACTGAGAGATCCCAGCAGGTGACTGGAAGGAAGACCCTGAGGTCTGGGCATTTAATTCCTCAGCACTGTCTCTGCCAGGCTGAGACTGGCAATGGCCAAGTTCCAAAACCTGGGGCCCAGCTCTCACTAGTGGTTGTGCTCCCTGCAGCCTCAACTGATGCAATTCCTGGGAACTGCTGCTCCTTCCACTACCCCTCAGGATCAAGGCTGAAGAGAACTTTGCCATAATGATAACCTTGGGTTATTCTCCATACCCTGATAAAAATCCTTACCCCTACTCACCTCTTTTCTACTTTGATTCTGATATGATCAATATTGGCTATACTCTGCAGATTTTTTCCTATACTATTGTAATTTCATCTAGGTTATATATGTGTTTTGCATTTCTCTAATTTTGACTTGGCATTTTTTCATAAATGCATTGTCCTGTACATTTATTAAGCTCTGAATGAGTCTTCAACAGCTTTGTTTATTTTTATGACTGGATAGTTTGCTTTCTAACTTGTTTGCTTCATATATTACTAATATTAATTGTTTTTTTATGTTCTGCTTTTCTACAGGTGAGACCTCAACTTATGTTTAATGTTTGCTTGTTATACACATTTTTTTTTTTTTTTGGTGAGAAAGATTGTTGTTGAACTAATATCTGTTGCCAGTCTTCTTCTTTTTGCTTGAGGCTGATTGTCTCTGAGATAACATCTGTGCCAGTCTTCCTCTATTTTGTATGTGGGATGCTGCCACAGCACGGCTGGGTGAGCTATGTAGGTCAGTGCCAAGGATCCGAAACTGTGAACCCTGGGCAGCCAAAGTGGAGCATACAAACTTAACCCCTAGGCCACTGGGCTGGCCCCAAGATATCTTTTAACATGGTCTAATATGTCAGTCATTCTCTTTTGGAATTCCACACCTTGTTTAGAAAGGCTTTCCTGGTCCCAGTAACTGAAATTGCCTTCTATGCTGTTTTCTAGTGATTTCTTATATATTTTTGTATAGCTCATTAATCTGCATTAATATATTCTTAGTATACTGTGAGATGCACATCAAATTTTATTTATTATTGAGATAAAATTCACATAAAAATCACCATATGAACCCTTTTAAATTGTACAATTCAGTGGTTTTTAGTATATTCATAATATTGCTCAATAAATACTAATACCAAATTCCAGAGAGAAATAAGGAAAGAGAGACAGAGAGAGGGATTGGTGGGTGGGAAAGAACTGGCTTACACAAATGGGGAGGCTAGAAAGTCTGATGTTTGTAGGGCAGGGAGGCAGGCTGGAAATTCATGTACTAACTGATGCATTCTTGAGTGTGAATTCTGTAGCACGACCAGCAGGGTGGAAACTAGGCAGTATTTCTATGCTACAGTTTTGATGCACAATTCCTTCTTCTCCGGGAATCCTCAGTTTTGCTCTTAAGGGCTTTACCTGACATGACACCCACTCACATTAAGGAGGATAATCTGCTTTATTTACAGTCAGCTGATTTTATTTTTATTTTTTAGCTTTAAATAATTAGAATTCAATATATTAAATTAACAAATTTGCACCCCTAGTTCTCTCTTAAGCTTTTAATTCTGCTTACAATTCTTTCTATGTTTAGATTGGGCAGATTTTAGCAACCACTGTTAAGAGATATTTGATATTTTGTTCTGTTTTTAAATGTAATTAATTACATGCACTTCAAACAGTTTATATTGCATTTATAGATTCAATGTTTTGAATGAGTGGCTTCTCTTGGAGAGGTAGTGAATAGGAGAAGCACTTGAAGGAAGGCTTCAGGGGTTCGAGTAATTCTAGGTTTCCTGATCTGGTGCTGCTTACCTAATGCCTAGTTTGCTTTGTGATCTGGGGACTTTCCTGAGGGAAGGTATGTCTAAATAAAATTATTTTTTGTGACATAAAAAAGCTATAGATATTTACTGTATACAATTTGATGTGTTAGGATATAACTATATACTCTTGAGACCATCATCACAATCAATACCATAAACTTATCTATCACCTCAAAAAGTTTCCTTTCACCCCAATGTTTTGTTTTGTTTTGTTCTTTCTCTTGTGGTAAGAGCTCTTAACATAAGATCTACACTATTAGCAAGCTTTGAAGTATGTTGTCAATTATAGGCAGTACACTATACACTGGATCTCTAGGACTTACTCAACTTGTATAATCAAAACTTTATACCCTTCAAAGAATACCTCCCAATTTCCCCCTCTGCCAGCCCCTGGCAACTACCATTCTACTCTGATCATATGTGTTTGACTATCTTAGATTCCACATGTAACTAAGATCAGGCAGTATTTGCCCTTCTGTATCTGGCCAATTTCACCTAGGATGATGTCCTGAAAACCCATCCGTATAGTCACAAATGAAAAGATTTCCTTCTTTTTTAAAGCTGAATAATATTCTATTGTATACAACATTCTACATTTGATCACATTTTTTAATTCACTTGTGGTTGATGGACATTTATTTTGTTTCCATATCTTGGCTATTGTGAACAATGCTGCAAAGAACATGGAGTGCAGCTATTTTCTCAAGACCTATATTTTAATTCATTTGCATATACATGCAAAAGTAGGATTGCTGATTTTTGGGGAACCTACATATTTTTTCCAAAGCAGATGCACCAGTTTACATTTCAACCAAAAGTGCACAATGCTTTTCTTTTCTCCACATCTTCAACAACACTTACTCTTTTTCTCTTTTTATGTTTTTGTAATAGTCATCCTAAAAGGAAGGAGTAGATATCTTATGGATGTTTTGATTTTCATTTTCCTGATAATTAGTAGTGTTATGCGGCTTTTAATATACAAGTTGGCCATTTGTAGGTCTTGGTTGGATAAGCATCTATTCAGTTCCTTTGCCCATATTTTATTGGGTTATTTGCTTTTTGGCTATTGAGTTGTATGAGTTCCTTATATATTTTGGATATTAACACTTTACTTCATATACGATCTGCAAATATTTTCTTATGATGAGAACTTATAAGACCTGCTCTCTTAGAAACTTTCAAATATGCAACATTGCAATATTAACCATAGAATCATGCTTTGCATTACATCCTCATGACTGGCTTACTTTGTCTTTTGGTCACCTTTATCCATTTCACCCTAACCCTATCCCCTATACCCTGTCTTTGGTAATCACTAATCTGTTCTCTGTATCAAACTAAAAACATGCACAGCAAATAAAACCATCAGCAAAATGAAAAGATAACATCCAATAAGGAATTAATATCCAAAATATGTAAAGAACTCATACAACTCAACAACAAAAAACAAACCACCTGATTAAAAAATGGGATGGAATCTTAATAGACATTTTACCAAAGAAGACACACATATAGAACAGGCACGTAAAAATATACACATCACTAATTTTTAAGGGAAGGCAAATAAAAAATACAATGAGATATCATTTCATGCCTGTTAGAATGGCTATTATCAAAAAAGACAAGAAATAACAACTGTTGGAGAGGAGGTGTAGAAAAAAAAACTCTTATAGACTGTTGGTTAAAATGTAAATTGGTGCAGCCACTCTGTTTAGTTTAAGCAAAATAAGTTTTAAACTAGAATAGTGACAAGAGATTTTCATATATTGGGGTATATGAGGTAGCTATCTGATTCAAAACAGATTTGGCTTGAACTAAAAAACCCTGACTTATGTCCTATCAAACATGTATTGTACATCTGCTTTAATCATTAAAGTAAAGAATGCATTAAACGTTATCTCAAAGTAGAAGATGTTCTCTTAAGCTAAGAACATGTATTTGCACTACTACAAAGCCAGTATCCCTAATGCCCTGTTGATAATAGTGGCATTAGGACTCCTGGAGATAAGTTCCTTTTTGGGGATATCAGAGTCATGTTGACCTGCTAATTTCCAACATAAAATCTCTTTGAAACTTTGATGAATATGTATCTTGGGTATGTTTAATGTATGCTATTTGCTCTAAAAATGTATAAGACTGTACTGAAAACTATGCTTCTCTGGAACACTTCCTTCCTTTGTGGAAACTGTCTTCTTGGGTTATAATCTTCAGTTTGACTCAAGTAAAACTCATATTGTTTCTTTTATTAAAGAATGGTTATTTTACATTGACAATAACTACCCCATATACCTCAATATGTGAAAATTTCTTGTCAAAAGAAATATTCATTTCTCTTTCTGTAAATCAAACTTTGAAAATTTAATATATAAGAAAATTCTAAATGCACATAGTGTGCATTATAAAAGCATCCAATTACATATGTGCTTTAAAATTTGCATCTTCCTGACGTGAAACAAAGAATGAATGAGAAGCACTACATAATAATTGCTGGTTAACAACTGGAAGAAAATAAAAATGCCTATTGAGAGATACAGTAAACAGAGAGCCAGGAACCTTGTGGGGGCAAGACATCTTGGGTAATTCTACCCCTGAAAAGCATCATTGTTCAACTTCCAAAATTATCTGGAGTAAATTCTCATAAATAATGGAGAAAATGGTAGAACATTTGAATACTTTGTCTTCTTTTTGTATTTCTCTTCCTAATGTTAAGAGCTTACGGGAGAAGGAATGGCCTGTGGGTGCAGACACAATATTGGTGGCAATTAGCTTACTGATTTCCTGAGCCATGAGACTATTGGAGTAAGGATTTCAAGAAAGTGATTTCTTATAGGCCGGAGTGCTCAACATTTGCTGATGATTTCTTTATCTCCATTTCCAGAGTTGTGTGCATTTAAAAAAAATGAATTATCCTTGCCTTTGTAGAAATGTCAGTAAGAGGGATTTCAATGATGCTAGTGAGGGAGAGCAAAATTTGCCAAGCCAAAATATGCCTCTTTGGCAAAAAGACTATTTTATGCTGGTTATTTTTAAGAATCAGCAGACACAGGAAAAGCTCTGAAAACTGGAGTAGAAATTACTATTTTGTAAGAGACATTTACATTTATAAGGGAAATCTTGATTTGTAAATGTATCTCCCTCTCTGTACCAGGAAGTGGAGGATGACCAAATATCTAGAAACTCTTATCAATGGAGAAGACAGCAACTCAAATATGCAAAAAGAAATACGCCTTTTTACTCTACTTTTCCGGGAAACCTCCCATAAGTGATCTTCTCCCTCCCCCAACATCTTTTTTTTTTCAGGAGGATTAACCCTGAGCTAACTACTGCCAGTCCTCCTCTTTTATGCTGAGGAAGCCTTGCCCAGAGCTAAGATCCATGCCCATCTTCCTCTACTTTCTATGTGCGATGCCTACCACAGCGTGGCTTTGCCAAGCAGTGCCCTATTTGCACCTGGGATCTGAACCTGCAGACCCCGGGCCCCCAAGAAGCGGAACGTGAGAACCTGACCATTATGCCACCAGGCCGCCCCCTCAACATCTTTTATCTTTAGCTGAAGACAATTTTAAAGGGGAAGACTGGGGCCATTTCAGGGAGTTAGTTTTCCTGGGTCTTTCCCATGAATACAAGAGGTATACATGTTATGAAACTTTCACTTTTTTCTAGTAATTTATCATTTATTCCAGGGATGTGTCTAGCCAAGAACCTAGAAGTGTAAAGGAAAAATTATTTTTCCTTTCTTACACCTTTTACTGACAGTATAGTGTAAAATGCCTCCATCTTGATTTTCAACAAACTAGATCCAGAGATATGCCATGGTTTCGCCTAGGTCATGGTGAGTGGGGGCAAAAATAGACAGACCTCCTGACTACCTCCATTATCCACTACCTGAAATGGATAAGGAGTCTGAAATGGGCATCTCTGTTCAATTCCACACTCCCTCAGTATATTTACATTGACAACAACTGACACAAACAGCAGATATTGTCATCATTTTCCTGGTTTGCATGACACTATTCCCTTCCTACTCATTTATTTTACTCTTCTCAGGGCTGACCTCATGGGCATGTGGCCTGTGTGCTTGCATGGGGTCTCACACTCAGAAAGACTCTTTGCTTGTTTGAGTACTCTGTTGTTGAAATCTTAAAATTCTCAATAATTTTATCTCTGAGTATGCATGTGAGCAGGGGAGCTAGGCTAGATGGCACTATTAGAATGCAGTTTTGGTCCAGCAATAGCACCTGCCCATGGGGGCTCAGGAAGCATGTACATGGAGCGATTGGCCTGGCCTCCCCATGTGCACACACACATCTGTATTCAAAGCATGACAGGATCCCAAGGGACTGGCTGGGTTGGGACCCAGAACTAAATGGGTGATAGTGATGTCAACAGCAGCTGCAGATGGAGCAACAATGTTAGAAGAGGCCACTGCTCGGAAGAGAGGAGGATCTCTGCCTGCCAAGAGCAATGACCCATGATGGGAACAAGGTCTGACTTATCCATCCATCCCAGAGACCATCCCTGTGTCATCAGCAAAATTGTTCACTATATCACCAGAGTGCCAGGACAGGGAATGCTAAGGAAATTAGGATGCAAACTTTGTCCTAAATTGTTTTAAATAAAAGTGCACACATAGTCATTGCAATACAGCATTGGAAGTCATTGGAATTCATCAACAACGTTGCAAAGAAAATGTCCACAGGCTTAAAAATATAAATAAGATGTACAGGTAATTTAAAAACTAATATGAAAAAAAATCAATGGAAAAGATAACTTTTCATATGAAGCTTCAAAAATCAATTATTAACAAAAGAGAAAAATAATGTTATTTTAACATGCAATTGAAAATACAATGATAAAATGAATAAACAGGCATTTTAAATATGAAGCCATTTCTTGTTTCTTATACAAAGTCCACAAATTACAATAAATGTGAGAGGAATCATTAAAATGCCATAGATTAAATTTACGTTTGAATTAAACTCAGATTTACAAGAAATTGATTTATATTGAAATTGATAGGTTGAAATCTACTCATAAGAGAAATCTTTTTATAAAAAGATGCTCCTTTAATTATCAGCTTTACATATATTCACAAGGTGGTTGTGTCCAGATATGAGTGATTTTCTTCTGCACCAGATTAATTTTACTAGTTGAACCCTATGCATAAAATATTTTTACTTACTATATATGATTAGTGAACTTATAACCAAGTCCTGGGTACATAAGCAAAAAGCTCTGTCTACATTTTCACTGTGCATATTCTTTGAATCACTCTTCTTAGGGCCCCTATCACCTCTTTGTTTCTCAGGCTGTAGATGATGGGGTTGAGCATTGGGATCAGGATAGTGTAGAAGACAACCAGAATCTTTTCCTCCATTGGAGATTAGAGGGAACTTGGGCATAGATAATTGTAAACAAAGGGAGCATAATGGAAAGTTACCATAGTCAGGAGGATGTTTCAGGTGGAATAGATCTCTTTCCTCCCTTCTGCTGAGTGCATGTGGTGGACAGTAAGGAGAACGTGGCCATAGGAACATGCAATGCCAATAAAGGGAAATGCAAGAAAGAGGGTGGTGCTCACAAACACTGTGTACTCATAAACCCAGGTATCCATGCAGGCTAGAGTCAACATGGCCGGGACATCACAGAAGAAATGGTTGATGGCCCTGGATCGACAGTAGGGGATTTGCAGGGCATATGCAGTGTAAGCACAGGAATTGATAGAGCTCGTTATCCAAGATCCTATTATCATCATTACACACACTCTTTGGCTTATATGAATTGAACAGTGGAGAGGAAAGCAAATAGCCACATAACGATTATAGGCCATAGATGTCAAGAGCAGTGCTTCTGAAATTGCTAAAGTCAAGAAGGGAAGGCTATGAACCCCACATCCAATGAAGAAGATAGATTTGTTTCCAAACAGAAAATTGGAAGCCATTTTGGGGACAATGCTTGAGATGTAGTCAGGTCCATGTGGGAGAGCTGATTAATTAGGAAATACATAGGAATGTGGAGATGAGTGCCCAGGAGGATGAGAAGGATCTCAGACAAGGTGCTAAACAGAGACATTAGGAAAATGAGAACAATGAGAATGAAGAGGACCAGGCCAATTCTTGATGGTGGAAACAACCCCACTAAGATGAAATCAGTCTATGTTTGATTATAGTTTTTCATGGGGCATTGATATGTTTTTTCCTAGAGGAAACACAAGAGTATGTTAAATATAAAGCTATAAGCTATTAACTTTATAAGCTTAGAAAACTATAATTTTTAAATTATTATTGTAGTCAGACTGTGCATTATTTAAAATTTTACATCTCTTAAATGAAGAACAGAACTTATCTATTTTGGAAGAACGAAAACTTGTTTTCTTAGCCAGAGATTAAAATTGGAATATGCAAATATTTGTTGCCAAAGAGTTTTCCAAGAAACCTTTAAAATTATTTCAAAAACATTTCAATTATGCCTTTATTAGGATAAGTATGTTTTACTGCCCTACACAGACTCACATTTCAGCAAAATCAGATGTATTCAAGACATAAGCATAGAAAATCTATGTAAATGTATACATTGTAGAGTTCTAACATCAATAAATTTTTATGACTCTTAAGGGATGATTTTTCTAACATATTTAAGCCCTAAAACTTACTTCTAAAACTACAGTAGCCTATCAGCTCATGTTGAGGAGTTATAATTCTTTCTTAAGTCTACTTGGCAAAGTAAAGACAAATCAAAGTTTCCTAAAGTCAGGTATTATCATTTGATTCATCTGTTCTGAAATGTAGCATGAATCCTTATTGTCCAGTTCCACTTACACAAAGTCATACTCTTCTGCCTCCTCACTTAGGTTCTGAATGCTGCTGTTAAAGAAGACCCTTTACTGGAACATCTATACACACACTCACTGTAGCTCTCACGACTCTGCTCAAGCTCTTCCAAATAGCATGTTCTCTGTCTCTCTGCTTCTCTAACATGTATCTAACATTATACATTGCTTTATGAAACTTTGTCTTATTCATTTTTTCCCTTTTGTTTACTTGTACTTAATATTATTTCCAAGCCCAGATAAGTGTGTGAATTTAAGTGCATATATTTGTCATCTCTCCTTCTTAAAACTCAATTCTTATGATAATAAAGAAATAGATGTTATAAATTAAAAGACAGTAAGTGAGCAAAAGACAGTGTTAGATTAAATAGTTCAGGACGTTTGAAATAAGGAATTTGGATAGAGAAATTGTCACTTACTTAAATGGAAATCAGGAAATGGCGCCTTGAGAGTCTTGTTCATGGAAGTAGGAGGAGGAATTCTCCTCAAAAGACATTATAAGGGAAAAGATCCACACGATATATGATATGTCAGTCTTAAATATTATTTTAAAGCCCAATGTTACCAGACTTTTAAGGAAGTTCCCAACATGAAAGAGGAAGATGCACAAATGTGCATACATACACACACAAACCCACATACCTATTCACACGCAATCTGCGCAAATATAAAGTGAGTTATATGTGGTTGGGAAAATGCAGAAAGAGAGTGCATTTTTAGGAAATAAGATTGCTATCTTCAAAGAAGTATGAGACATCACTAATCCACAATATAAATATTATTAGATATATAAAAAGGAGTGCCATGGAACAAGAAAGTCTTTTGCTAATTAAAAAATACAATAATTGATTTTAAAACTTAAGTGAAACTTTCAAAGGCAAAGGGAAAAGAAATCTACCAGAACTACAAGAAAACAACAACAGCGGCATAAATAGATTGCCATTTTGAAAGATTAAGAGAATTAGAGAATTAATATAGGGAAACAAATCTATGCTTATTGTCATTCCTAGAAATGCATGTAACAAAATAATAATGGGGTTAATATTATTAAAGGATAACACTTTTTGAAATTGATATTATATATGATCCATCATATTCAAACAGCGTGAACAGAATATAGAAAAGCAAATAAGAAATATTTTATTGAAAGATGTTTTCTTGAAAATTATAAATATCCTTGTGGGAGCATTTTCTGAAAATTGTCAATATTGCCAATACATTTATGGCCCTAAAAGCAACTTGAGAGAGAAGATAGCAATAATAATGAAACAAACTATATATGGAATAGTAACCAAAATATTATAAGGTTTTAAAATAATTTATAATTTTATATTTTAGGAATATATACTAGAAGATGTTATAATGCTCTCAACTTTGCCATGCCAGATACAAAGTGAGATGTAACTATGTTGAAAGGATGAGAAAAGGGAAACAAGTACTAGAGGTGCTGGTATGTGGAGAAGGAAAGTCTCCATCCATTGTGGTTGAGGTGATGAGTCAAAAAAGGTATATGATGTTTATTAAATATTATAAGATAAGCATATTGGCAGAAAATACATGGAAATAGAAGGTAAAACTGGTAAAGCAATATGAATTATTTGCCTTTGGAATCTGGAGGAGTGGGTTATGGGACCATAATTTTACTCTGTGACTGCTGAAATCATGTTCTTGCATTACTTGAAAAAATACTAAAGTGATGTAAAATTGATGTCACAGTTACAAATTTACCTCACAACTAACATTATACTCAATTGTGAAGTACTGAAAGATTTTCCTCAAAGATCAAGAACAAGTAAGGATGCCCTTTCTTGTCACTTCTAATCAATATAGTACTGATGGATTAAATAGAGCAATTAGGAAAGAAAAATAAAGAAAAAGATACAAATTGGTAGGAAGAAGTAAAATTATCTTGGTTCAAAAACAACAGAATCTTATAGGAGAAAATTCTAAAAAGTCCACAAAAAAGTCTGTTGAAATAATAAATTCGGCAAAGTTGCAAGGTATGAAATCAGTTGTGTTTCTACACACTAATGATGTAAGATCTTAGGAAGAATTTAAGAAAACAATTACATTTACAATGTCATCAAAAAGAGCAAAGTACTTAGGAATAAACTTAACAAGGAAGGCAAAATAATTTGTGCACTGAAAGTCACAAAACATTGCTGAAAGAAATTGAAGAGGAGATAAACAAATAGAAAAAAAATCCTCTGTTAATGGATCAGAAAACTTAATATTATTAAGATGACAGCACTATCATAAACAAACTTCAGATTCAATGAAAAGGCTATCATAATCCCAACCAGGTTTTTTTGCAGAAATAGACAACTACATCCTATAATACGTATGGAAGCTCAAGGTACCCAAATAGCCAAAACAATCCCATAGAAGAATTGGAAAATTCACTCTTTCTGATTCAAAACTTACTACAAAACTACATTAGTAAGAAGAGTGTAGTATTGGCATAGAGACAAATACACCAATAAAATAGAGATACCAGAAGAAACTCCTTGATATATGTGGTCAAATAACTTTTAACAAGGGTCTGAAAACCATCCAATGGGGGTGTCTTTTGAACGAACATTGGTGATAAAACTGAATATTTACATACAAATAATGAAATTGTACCATTACTTGACACCATACACATAAATTCACTTAAATGGTTCTAGAGCAAAATGTAGAGTTAAAATCTATAAAATTTTAAAAGAAAACCTAGGAGAATCATTTCATGACATTGGGTTTAATTATGCTTGACTAGATGTGACACAAAAACCTGTGTAACAATAAAATAAGGATTAATTGGACTTCATCAAAATTATACTCTATATCAGAAGAGATTAGTAAACACTTAATTATAACATCAAGTCTGGAAAGAAAGAAAGCATCAAATATAACTGTAACCATCTTAACTTGGTAAGAAACCTACAATACACAAGAGATAACTTGTGACAAGAAAAACAGAAGGAGAAGAGAAAAGGACAGCACATACAAAGGTCAATGGAGAAAAAATGCTATAAGCATGAAAAAACTATCTCATTTATAACATCTCTTATGCAAAGCTTATGGTAGCTATAAAATAAAAAATTAGAGCAGAGTCACAAAACATAAAAAAGAGGAACCTGAGAAACATGTCACAGAAAACCACCGAAGTGAAGTGGCAGACAGAAATACAAGGAAAATGAATGAATAGAAATATAAGAAAGCCAGAAAACAAAAGATAAAAGACAGTATGAAGCCCACATATATCCATAATCACTCTAAATGTAAATGGATTGAATTTACCAATCAAAGGACAGAGAGAGTTGGGTGTACTAAAATATGAGAGCCAACAATATGCCACTTCTGTGAAATGTATCTCAGCTATACAGGCAAACACAAGCTCAGAGTGAAGGGATTAAAGATGATACCCTAGGAAATGGCAAACAAAAGAAAGCAGGTGTAGCCATACTTGTATCAGACAAAATAGACTTCAAGACAAAAGATAGAAAGAAACAAAAATGGGCATTAAACAATGATAAAAAAAAAGACATTCCACAAAAATGACATAACATTTATTAATATACGTGCACCTAACATAGAAGCAGCAAAATATACAAAGCAACTAAACAGAACTAAAGGGAGAAATTCACAGCAACACTATAATAGTAGGGGACATTAGCATCCCAGTTACATCAATAAATAGATTGTCTAGATAGAAAGTCAACGAGAAAACACTGGCCTTAAATGAAACACTAGACCAGATGGACTTAATAAATACCTATACCTATGGAATATTCCATCGAAAAGCAGCAGATACATATTCGTCTCAAGCACACATGGAACATTCTCAGAGATACACTGTATGTTGGGGAAAAAAGCAAGTCTCAATAACTTCAAGAAGATTGAAATCCTAAGATTGTTTACTGATCACAATGATATGAAACTAGAAATCAACTACAAGAAGAAAGCTGGAAAAGTCACAAATATGTGGAGATTAAAAATACGATACTGAACAACCATTGGAAGAATGAAGAAATCACAGGAGAAGTTACAAAATACTTGGAGGCAAACAAAAATTAAAATATAGCATATCAAGCCTTATGGGATGCAGCAAAAGCAGTACTAAAAGGGAAGTACATAGAAATGCAGGACTACCTGAAGAAAAAGAAAAATCTCCAATAAACCATCTAACATTACTAATTACCTAAAAGAACTAGAAAAGAAGAAGAAACAAAGCCCAAAGTCAGTAGAAGGAAGAAAATAATAAAAATCAGGTAAGAAATTATAGAAATAGACACTAAAAAGACAATAAAAGTGATTAATCAAACTAAAAGCTCATTCTTTGAAAAGGGAAACAAAACTGACAAACCTTTATCTGCACTCACAAAGTAAAAGAGAAAGAAGGCTGAAATAAAATGAGAAATAAAAGAGGAGAAATTACCATAAACACCACAGAAATGCAAAGGAATATAAGAGAATACTATGAAAAACTATCCACCAGCAAAGTGAATAACCTGTAAGAAGTAGGTAAATTCTTAGAATCATGCAAACTCCCAAAACTGAATCAGGAAGAAATAGAGAATATGAATAGACCAATCACAAGTGAACATATTGAAACTATAATCAAAAACCTCCCAAAGTACGAAACCCCAGGATGAGGTGAATTCTACTATATATTCAAAGAAGATTTAATAGTCATCCTCTCAAAATATTGCAAAAATTGAAGAGGATGGAACACTTTCAAACTCATTTTATGAGACAAGAATTATCCTGATACCAAAACCAGACAAGGATAACACAAAAGAGGAAAATTATAGGCCACTATCACTGATGAACATAGATGAAAATATCCTAAACAAAATATTAGCAAATCTAATACTACCATACATTAAAAGGATCTTACACCATGATCAAGTAGGATTTATTCCAGGGACACAGGGATAGTTCAACATCTACAAGTTAATCAATGTGATACATCGCATTAATAAAATGAGAATAAAAATCATATGATCATCTCAATAGACAGAAAGAAAACATTTGACAGAATTCAACATTCACTTACGATAAAAACTCTGAATGACATGGCTATACAAGGAAAGTAACTTAACATAATAAAGGCCGTATATGACAAACCCACAGCCCATATACTCAATGGTGAAAAAAATGAAAGCTATCCCTTTAAGAACAGTAAAAAGTCAAGGATGCCCTCCCTTGTCAATCTTACTCGTTATAGAATTTGAAGTCCTAGCCATAGCAATTAAGCAAGAAAAGGAAATAAAACGGATCCAAGTTGGAAAGAAAGAAATAAAACAGTCACTATTGAAGATAACATTATTGTATATAGAAAATCCTAAAGAATATACAAGAAAAACTTAGAAATAATAAACAAATAAAGTAAAGTTGCTAGGTACAAAATCAACATGTAAAAATCAGTCGTGTTTCTATACACTGATAAGAAACTAGCAGGAAGAGAGATCAAGAATACAGTCTCATTTACATTCATAAAAAAATGAATAAAATAACTCAGAATAAATTTGCCCAAGGAGGTGAAAGACCTGTCCACTGAAAAACATAAGACATTATGGAAAGAAATCAAAGAAGATACGAAGAAATTGAAAGATATTCCCTGCTCTTGGATTAGAAGAATTAACAAGGTTAAAATGCCCATATTACTTAAAGCAATCTACATATTGTGTGCAATCCCAATCAGAACCCAATGACATTTTTCACAGCAGCACAAAGAATCCTAAAATTCATATGAAGCAGCAAAAGTTCTTGAATAGCCGAAACAATCCTGAGGGAAAAGAACAAAGCTTGAGGTAGCACACTCCCTGAATTCAAAATATACTTCCAAGCTGTAGTAATCAAGACAGCACGATTTTGGGGGGGAAACAAGCACATAGATCAATGGAACAGAATTCAAAGCTCAGAAATAAAACCATGCAACTATGAACAGCTAATCTTTGACAAAGGAGCCAAGAACATACCATGGATAACAGACAGTCTCTTCAATAAATGGTGTTAGGAAAGTTGGACAGCCACATGAAAAAGAACGAATGTACACTGTTATCTTAGAATATACATGAAAAATCTCAAAATGGATTAAAGTCTTTAATGTAAGACCTGAAACCATAAAACCCCTAGAAGAAAACATAGGCCATATGCTGTTTGACATTGGTCTTTTTGTGTGTGTGTGAGGAATAGTGGCCCTGAGCTAGCGTCTGTTGCCAATCTTCCTTTACTTTATGTGGGATGCCCCCAGAGCATGGCTTGATGAGTGGTGCTAGGTCCATGCCCAGGATCTCAACCTGCGAACCCCCAGGCTGCTGAAGTGGAGTGTGTGAAGTGAGCCACTACACCACAGGACTGGCCCCTGACGTTGGTCTCAGCAGAGTCCTTTTGAATACAACAACTGGTACAGCCACTATGGGAAGCAGTATGGAGTGTCCTCATAAAATTAAGAATAGATCTACCATGTGATCCCGCTATTCCACTGCTGGGTATTTATCCAGAACACTTGAAAATGCAAAGGTATAAAGATACTTGCACCCCTATGTTCATAGCAGCATTATACACAATAGCCAAGACATAGAAGCAACCTAGGTGCCCATCAATGGTCGAATGGATAAAGAAGATGTGGTATTTATACACGATGGAATAACTACTCACCCATAAGAAATGATGAAGTCCGGCCATTTGTGACAACATGGATGGGCCTTGAGGGTATTATGCGGAGTGAAATAAGTCAGAAGGAGAAAGTCAAATACCTTATGATCTCACTCATAAGTAGAAGATAAAATCAACTAAAAACAAACACATAGCATTGGAGATTGGATTGGTGGTTACCATAGGGAGTGGGAGAGGAGGGCAGAAGGGGTGATTAGCTCACATGTGAAGGGATGAACTATAATTATTTTTTGGGTGGTGATCATGATGTAATCTACACAGAATTTGAAATATATTATGATGTACATCTGAAAATAAATTAATTAATTTTAAAATATGCTTAGTATTATTAAAATATTAAACTTATTGACACTGCTTTCATGTTAATATGTGATCCATCCTGGAGAATGTTCCCTTTGCATTTGAAAAGAATGTGCATTCTGTGGTTTTGGGATGGAATGTTCCGTATATATCTACTAAGTCCATCTATCTAATGTGTTGTTTAAGCCCAATGTTTCCTTATAGATCTTCTGTTCAGATGATCTATCCATTGATTTAAGTGGAATGTTAAAGTTCCTCACTATTATTGTTACTATTTCTCCTTTTATGTCTGTTAATAATTGCTTTATATATTTAAGTGCTGTTATGTTGGGTGCATATATGTTTATGTGTTATATCTTCTTGTTGGATTTTTTCCTTTATCATTATGTACTGCCCTTAATTGTCTGTTCTTATATTTTTTGTTTTAAAGTCTCTTTAGTCTGCTATAATTATTGCCACCTCAGTGTTCTTTTTATTAGCATTTTCATGGTGTTCCTTTTTCCATCTCTTCAGTTTCAGTTTGAGAGTGTTTTCAGGTTTGAAGTGTGTCTTTTATATGCAGCATATACATGGGTCTTGATTTTTTATCCATTAAGTCACCTTATGTCTTTTTTGGAGTATTTATCCCATTTACATTTAAAATAGTTATTGGTAAGTGTATACTTCTTATCATTTTATTACATATTTTTCTGAGTGTTGTAGTAGTTATCTGTTCCTTTCTTCTCCTCTTGCTCTCTTCCCTTGTGATTTGATGGATGTCTTTTGTATTACATTTGCGTTCTTTCTCAATTTTTTTAGTATTTATTATAGGTTTCTGTTTGTGATTATGATGTGCTTCATGCATAATAACCTATGAAATAGCAATCTATATTGATGGTCTCTTAAAATAGGCCTATTATAAAAAACTCTACATTCCTACTCCCTTCCCCCAGCATTTTATGTTTTTTACATCATATTTAACCTCTCTTTTTTGTGTATTTATCCCTTAATCTCTTATCATGGAAATATATAGTTTTACTACTTTTTGTCTTTTGATCTTCATATTAGCTTTATAGGTGGTTTAACTACTACCTTTAGTGTGCATTTGCCTTTACTAGTGATTTTTTTCCTTTGATAATTTTCTTATTCCTATTTGTCATCTTTTGTTTTTCACTTGAATAAATTCCTTTAGCATTTCGTGTAAGGCTGGCTTAGTGGTGACAAACTCCTGTAGGTTTTGCTTCTCTGGAAAACTCTTTATGTCTCCTTCAGTTTTGAAAGGTAAATTTATTGGGTATAGTGTTCTTCGTTGTAGGTTTCCTCCTTTCAGCACTTTCAATGTACTGTGCTGCTCCCTTCTAGCCTCTAAATTTACTACTGAGAAGTCAGATTATAGACTTATGGGGTTTCCTTTGTATGTATCTTTTCTACTTTCCCTTGCAGCTTTTAGGATTCTCTATCTTTAATTCTGGACATTTAAATTATAATTTGTCTTGATGTGGACCTTTCTGGATTCATCTTTTTTTGATGTTCTCTGCACTTCCTGTTCCTGGATATCTGTTTCCTTCCTTAGGTCAGGGAATTTTTCAGCTATTATTTATTCATGTTGATTCTCTGCCCCTTTGTCTCTCTATTCTCCTTCTGGGACACCTATAATACAGATGTTAGTGTGCCTGATGCTGTCCCAGAGGTCCCTTAGATTATTTTTCATTCTTTTTAATTCTTTTTTTACTTTTTCTTTTCAGCTTGGGTGATTTCCTCCACTCTTTCATAAGTGCACTGATCTATTCTCTTGTGTCATCTACTCTGTTATTGACTTCTTCTAATGAATTTTTTCAATTATGATGTTCTTCAGTTCTGATTCATTGTTTTTATATTTTCCAGTTCTTTGTTGAAGTTCTCACTGTTTTCACCCATTCTTCTCTCAAGATCATTTAGCATCCTTATGACTATTAGTCTGTACTCTTTATCAGGTAGATTGTTTATCTGTTTCATTTATTTCTTTTTCTGAGGATTTTCCTGTTTCTTTTTTGGAATATATTCCTCTGTATTCTCACTTTTCCTACTTCTTTGTGCTTATATCTAAGTATTAGATGGATCAGCTCCCAATGTGTCCTTATATAAGAGATACAATATGGAGCCCAGTAATTTGATTCCATCTGGTCACCAGTTCCTAACATTGCAGGAGGTTCCCCTGTAAAGGCTACACATGTCCTTCTGTTGTGCCACGGTTACTCTTGCTGTGGATTCTGTCCCCCAGGCTGGCTGGTTGTAATTCTAAGCTGTGTGCAGCTCCTATGGTCACTTTACTCACATCATTGGGTGGGGAAAGACCCAGCACAAATGCCTTCAAAGTCTAATAGCACATAACTGCTGCTGTTTTGCTGTTAGGTGAGTCAGACACTCAGCATGGTTGGTTGCTAGACTCAGGGGCTCACAATTGCTGTAGGGCTCTTGTCTCAGAGGCTGTTGTTAGGTTTGTCAGGTGTGCAGCTGGGTGGAGCTGTTCCTAGGCACGGCGTCACAAAATCATTTCAGGTGTTGGAGTGTGGGACAGATACCCTGTGTGGCTGTTTGAGATGGCCAATGGCACAAGTCTGCTGCCACCGACAACCCCCACCACCTATGGGTCCACACATCCAACCAATGCAGTCCTGTCTTACGTGCATTTCCTGCCATGCCAATACTGACTCACTCAATTCACTGCAGACGTCCCGTACGCCCCACCTACGTGGGCCCATCAGTTCCCTGCAGGCCCTCTGGTGAGCAGGACCAGTCCTTCAGGTGGTCTGCCTGCCCTGGCTGAGCTGGATTAAATCAGAGCTCTAATGGCTGCAGCAAATCCCTGCACAAACAGGAGAAGAAGAAATCCAATGGCATTTGCCAGTGTCTGTGTCAGCATGCTTGTATTACTTCACAATAATAGCTGCTGCCGATGTCTCAGTCCCTGTGTAGGTGGGCCCAGCTGTAGCCTGCCTCTTGGAGATGTGCTCACAGTTTATCAAGTCTCTTTTACCAAAAGACTATGCACCTTTCTTTCTGGTGATTTGTGTTGGTTTCAGGAATGGGTCAACCTGTGCATAGTCCCTCTAAGAGCAGACTTTTCTTTCTCTTATGTTCAATAGCTTTTCTGGGGGTATCCTGATTGGTTTTAATAGCCAGCAAAGCCACATATTGTGGCATTCATCTCAGTTGTGCTTAAGTCAAAGGCTGCTTATTGTGGCAGAGCGCTCCTGCTCAGTTCCACCACTCCTCCAGGAAAGGCTTTGTATCTTAACTTTGCTCCTGGCCATGAGTACTGTGGCTAGAATATGGTTTATTCCTCAGTAGAGGGATATTTGTGTCTCTTGCACGTCTGTCAGTATTGCTCCTTGCTGTGAAGGTTCTTTTTATCCAGTTTCTGGTTCTCTCTGAAATGTAATTGTTCCATTGGTAGTTGTAGATTTGTTATGTCCCCAGGATGAGGTGAATTCAGAGGCCTCCTACGCCACTATCTTTCCAACAATCTCCTATTTGTTAGAAAATTTTTGATTCAATCTTCTTGTTTGTTATTGATCTGTTCAGGCTTTCTATTTCTTATTGATTTAATCATGGTAGGTTATAAGCTTCTAGGAATTTATCTATTTCTTCTAGGTTCTCCAGTTTGCTGGTGCATAATTGTTTATAATAGTCTCTAATGATTCTTTATATTTCTGTCATCCCATGAAATTTTTCCTCCTTCATTTCTGTTTTCATTTATTTGAGCCTTCTTTTATTCTTACTCTGGCTAAGGCTTTATTGATTTTGTTTAACTTTAAAATAATCTTATTTTCATTGATTCTTCTATTGTTTTTCTTTTCTCTATTTTACTTATTTCTTCTCTAGTCTTTACTATTTCCTTTATTCTGCTATTGTTTGGGTTTATTTAGTTAACGTGTATTCCACTACTGTTGAGTGAAAAGTTCTGTATATGTCCGTTAGTTCAATTTCATCTTTTGGGTGGTCTAATTCACCTGTTTCTTTATTGTTTTTCTGCCTGGATGTTCTATCCAATATTGAAATGGGAGTATTGAAGTATCCTAATATTAGTATATTTTGCTCTCTTTTTCCCTCAGTCATATTATTATTTTTATTTATTTATGAGCTTTGCTGTTGGGTGCATATATATTTATAATTGTTATGTTTACCTGATGAATTGATCCTTTTATCATTATGTCATGTTCTTCTTTGTCTCCTTTAACAATTTTGACATAAAGACTCTTTTGTCAAATATAAAGTATAGCCACAGCTCTTCCCTCTTATTTATTATTAGCATTGGGTATTTTTTTTGTGCCTTCATTTTCAGACTTTTCACTTCCTTAAATCTGAAGTTGGTTTACTTATAGAAAGCATATAGTAGAGTCTTACTCTTTTAAAAAGTCCATTCAGCTGCTTTATATCTTTTGATTGGAGATTTTAATCCAAATACACAAAGAAATCATTGATAGGCAATGACTTATTATTGCCATTTTGTTAGTTATTGTGAAAGTGTCTTGCAATTGTTACTCTACTCTCTTGCTGTTTTCCTTTCCATTTTGTTAATTTTTGTACTCATATTCTTTGATTCCTTTCCATTTCTCTCTTTTGTATCATCTATAAGTGTTTTTATGTGTGGTTACTGTGGGACTTACATAAAGCATCTTAATATTAGAATAGTATATTTTAGTGGTGACATCTTAACATCAACCACATTTACATTTTTACTTCACCCCTCACATTTTATTATAATTTTATGTTATTGATGTCACAATTCATATATATTTATGCTATCTCTATTAAGCAACTTTCATAGTTATAGTTATTCTTAAAATTTTTGTCTTTTAATGTTCACACTAAAATTAAGAGAAATTTATATACTGTGATTACATTAATTTATGCATTGTGATTTACTACTTTAGTAAAGTATTCTGCATTTGTATTCATATGTAACTACATAGAATGTTTTATAATTTCAAATGTGTTCATGTTGTTGTTTATTGTCTTTTCCTTTAAATGTGAAGCCCCTTTAGCATTTGTTGTAAGTCAGGTCAGGTGGTGACAAACTCTCTCAGGTTTTATTTGTGTAGAAATGTGTTTATATCATCTTTGTTTTAAAAAGATACTTTTTATGGGTATTGAATTCTTCATTTGTGATTTTTTTCATTCAGCATTTTGAATATATCATCTCACACCCTTCTGTTCTGCAAAGTTTCCACCGAGAAATGTCAGGAGGGGTAATTTAGGGCTCTGGTTTGGAGCAGATTTGTTTCTGGGTGACCTACTTCCTTTTTTGTAAGTGACACTATTTTTCTTCTTTCTGTTCTTTGTCATCCTCTCCACCATTTATTTGTTCTATTCTTCTTTTTCCCTGGTAGTTTTTGTCAGTTTGAAGAATCTAACAATTCTTAATCTTTGTATGTGGTTAACAAGCATGAGGCAGATTAATTTGCCATTCTTGTAGGCTGAACAGACAAATTAAAAGTTAAGTTTATTACATGTGGGATGTTTATGACTAACAAAGTAAGGGAAACTTTAGAGAATAATACTTTCCAGGAGGCTAACATCTTACATAATTATTTTTTAAAATCTTCCCCCTGGAATGCAGGCAACACTTTTTCAGTGTTATATGAAAATGCCACTATCAAAAAAGAATGGTCAGACTTGACACTAATTGAGAGAGTCTTCTAACAGATAATTTACAGATATTTCCATCTTTTTACACATAGATGCATCATTATAAAATAATCTAAAATAATTTTCTAATATGTTTTTATATTTATTTTGACTATAGTGTTTCCACATACAGTGAGAAAGGAACAGAAAAAAAGAACTTAGTTTTTTTGAGATTTGCTGCTAATATAAGAAATAAATAGAATAAATATAGTTGTTGAGGAAAACTGATATTTGAACTCAATAAATCTTGTATGAGCACCACATCTGTGAAAAGGCATCATGTGAAAAGCAGTATAGGGATAGAGGAATGTATTTCCTGAGTTAAGGTTCATTACAGTTTCTAGAGATGGCAGAATGCAGAAAAGTTAGCACATGATTTTGATGTAAGGTAGTGTGACAAGATGAATCCTCACTAAGAGCTTTGGATTCTAGAAAGTTAGAAATGACGTGCCTGGCTAGAAATTGTAGGAAAGGTTAATGGAGGCAGTGACCTACATGTAACTTCTGGAGAATGCTGAATTTTCCATCTCCAAAGACAACTTTTAATAGAGTTTCTGTATCAGGATATAAGATTATTACTCCCTGTATGCTTCCAATATGATACCATAAGAATATAATTTGCAATTTACACATTTCTGAAATTTAATTTAAAAGCTGACTACTTCTCAGAGATAGCTCAGAAATTATGACAGTGAGGAGGCTAAAAACTGAAAGATAACTTGCCAGTATGTGAGAGGGGAGTTACTGAAGATATTTTGGGTAAAAATCTTCCATTTTCATCAACATTTGTCCCTGTCCAATGTTCTTCCACATGTGATTTTAACTACTTCCTTCTCCACAAGACTCCTGCTCTCTTTAGAAGATTTGAAAAAAGGAACAAATAAATATTAATTTCATGTAATTTGGGGCAAACAGATATAGAAAACATAAGCAGTGGGTATTGGTATTCATGATGAAATTTTGGTTCTCAGTTAAAGTTGTTTCCAGGCCATCTCCTGAACAGATAAGCAGAAATTGTGTGAGTCAGTACCCAGAGTGAGGAGCTCAGAAGAATAAATTACATTACTCTTTTCTTTGGGCATGTAAGGTGTAAAGAATCTCAGGGCAACTTACTAACATTCTCACAGAATATGGTAAATTCTGTGTAGAAATAAAGTAAGTATAGGGATCCTTCCAAAGATAGGAAGCTAGTGTAGCTCAACTAGGGAGGAGTGGATGGTTGAAGAGACAGTGCCTAAGTGCTTCCCACTGTAACATCTGCAGTAAAACAGAAACACAGAAGGAGCCACCTATCAACTTGTATTTCATCATCATCAATTCTCCACGTTTTCCCACCTGCTTTTTTTTTTTAATACTTCTTTGTCACGCACCCATTCCTAAACCAACAAATTCTCTTATCCTTGTTTTGGCAAATTTAGTCACTTCAAAGTTGCCTTATCTTGTTTGAAGAGTTGAGGTGACTACAGTAGTTACTGGAAGATATGCTAGGGTACTGATGCCATTTTGTCTTTGGATCGTTGTAACCCACTGTATCAGATTCCATTGAGAACCTGATGAAAGGTGTTAACACACCTTTGAAAAAAATTTGACCTGATTATACATATATCACACCAAAAAACAAGAATAAATATTAGGAATATATGAAAAATGGATCTTCTTGCACCCCAAAGGACTAAGGATTCACTAAAAAAAATGCTTTAAGATGATCATTTTATGGGTATCAGAGTTTCAATGTCTTACATGCCATGTGGTACTGTTCAGAGTATGACATCCTCTACTCCAGTTGTACAATTATTCAGAAGTTATTTAAAATTGATCTCAGGGATTTTTTTTCTTTTCCTGGCTTTATAAATTGGAAGCATATTTGTCTCTCTAACCTACACAGTAGACAGAAAGCCACAGCAAATTTATGTTGTGAATGTGTTTTGTAATCAGTAGGGTGCAACAAAAATGAGGTAAATATGATCATGTTTTAAAGGGTAGTAGAAAATATTCAATTTAAAAACTCTTACTGAGCACCCACGAAGTACAAGGCATTGAGTTGGAACAATGCAGAATAAAATCCTGAGAACACATAGTTTTCAATATTCTAACTCCAGGAAGGAAGCTAAAATAAGCACATTCATTTTTTTTGTGTTAAGGCAATAGCATCTACTATTGTAAGAAAAGCTATAAAGCAAGCGTTTAGAGAACAGGAGAATGAATTTTCCTTCTGACAGGCCATCACTGAAAGCCATTTAAAGGATGTTTCTCAGCATTTTGATCCTAAAGTTCACAGAAGGTTGAAGCAGCTAGAAATAGAAAGATTGCAGCGAGAAAGGAGAGGGCAAGAGGAGTTTGCATACTGTACAACTATTTATTTTTTTATTTTTATTTATGTTTTTTCCTGAGGAAGATTTGCCCTGAGCTAACATCTTTGCCAATTTTCCTCTATGTTATATGCGAGTTGCTGCTACAACTAGTTATTTTAAATCCTTGGCTAGTACATTACTTCTATTACAGAGATCACACCTGTTATATTTACTAATCTTAGTATAGCCTCATTACATGGTGAACATACCCTGTTTATACACATAATTCAACAAATATTTGTTGATTTGAGAACTATATTGTCCTTTTTTCTAGATCAGAGGGTATTATATATTAAAAAATAGATTAAAATTCCTTGGTTTAACACAGGAGGAGATTCCCTGAAGTATGCTTGAGGCCACAGAGAATATTTCTCAGAGAAATTAATAAATATATGACTAAAGTAGTCTAAATTGTTTGGAACATGAAAGGATAGAATTGAGCATTGTGGATGCAGATTTGGGTCTAGACTTTTAATGTCATCATGAAACTATTGATTAAATATTTGATAAAGATCCACGATTATTGTTAAACAAATTAAATATACTTATTATTTGTAAGTATATTATAAATAAAGTAATTTATAATTATTGTATATATTATATATATACTAAATATAATTATATATAAATATAAATTATAAATGAATAAAATATTATATGTCATTTTCAGTATATATGTCCAAATGTAAGAAAGAATTAAATTTACCCTGGAAACAGACAGGTTAATAGAATTGATAATATCCATACCAAAAACTACACTCTCTAGTGTGTGGCCAAAATCACTGACTGAATAGAGCATGAGAGAACTTCACATGATCTTGCTTCCAATGCCTACCACAGTTTCAAATGCTAATATTATAGGACACATCACTCATTTAAGTGAACAAAGGAAATGATAAACTCATTGTAATGGTTATGATGCCAAGACGCATTTCTCTTATAGTTTCAGATGTTTGTCCTGGATCACAAAGTGCAAAAAGACTTTTCTTTTTTTTTTTTCTCATTGACACTCCAAAGTGAATAACCTCATCAGGCCTTGTCCCAAGAGTTGTTTTTGATTTGGAGGAAGATGAGAGAAATTTCAAGTCTATTGAGAAGAAAATGTACTAAAAGAGGGAAAAATATATAACTATGACAGTGTGTTAGTTAGTCTGTCACAGGCTGAGCACTTGTCAACTCACAACTTCCAAGACAATATATTGAAGTTTTGGGTGAGACTGGGGAGAGAGACAACAGGATAAGTAAGTATTCCAGATTATATTTAAATATACTTTATTTCAGTTTATATTTTTACTTTCATACAGTGTCTCATCCAATATCAACTTGGCAGGGAATATCTGGAGAAAGACTTTGGTCTTGGAAATAAAGGTGATGATAATATTTGTTTTCAAATTTGAAAAAAAAAGAAATCTTCATTGAAATAAGTGACACTCCAACATTTAATAACCGTTGACTTTGCTAAGACAGAAATAAAAAAATAAATAAATCAGTTACTGACGATCTAATATCCCTCTTTCTAAAGCTACATCTCCCTGCTATTTCTTCTTCTCTACTCCGTTTCATTGTTTCATGAAGGTGGAGTTTGGGTGGTTACAGTCAAGATTTGGTCCTAAACCATTTGCTTGGTTACACCCAAACACACAACTACTCTAGGTCTATGATGCTTAAGCTAAAAACTTGAATTGTGAAAACAAACTATTATGTAATATCTCTTCTTTAATTTAGGAGTGTCACTTCAGGAGCTCTAAGGGGTGCTTTCCAGAAACTGATGAAAGACAGATAAAAATGGGGATATTTGATATATTAACAATTAGAGCGTTCATTTCTGTCTATTAGTCTTTGCCAAGAACTAATATCATAATAGTGCTTAAAGTTTGCAGTAGATTATTCAAAGACTATAAATGTTTCCTGCTTCTCCTTTCAAGTGGAATATCTGGGATATAATGTGTACAGAAGTGGAGAAAATTATGTATTTCTAGAAAATATATTATTTGTATAAATGTTTGTAACAATGTTGTAAAGGACTATATAAATAACACATTCTTTATCTTGGGAGTGGTATGTGCATTGTTTATTATTATTCTTGAACTTACAAGGGCAGTCATGTATATCCTAAATGCCAAGAGATGCACCATGCAAAACATGGGCTCCAAGACTGACTAAAATAGAAAACTGAAGGGCCCAGCCCAGTGGCACAACAGTTAAGTGCACACGTTCTGCTTTGGTGGCCTGGCATTTGCCGGTTTGGATCCTGGGTGCAGACATGGCAACACTTGGCAAGCCATGCTGTGGTAGGCATTCCACATGTTAAGTAGAGGAATATGGGGATAAATGTTAGCTCAAGGCCAGTCTTCCTCAGCAAAAAGAGGAGGATTGGCAGCAGTTTAAAAAAAAAAAAAGAGAAAACTGAAGAAAATAATAAAATGAGGGTTAGCTCTTAATTTTGTATGTATTAAATTGGCAAAATTAGTCAACATAACGTCAAAGCTAAAAAAGGGTTGTATTTGAGGAGTACTGTAGGAAAAGTGTCACACCCACAAGTTTATTTGAGACTCAATGTGCCCACTGAACTGGTCATTAAAAATTTAGGAACAAAGTATGGAAGTGACGTTGAGAAATCTGTCAAAATGTACTTCATGAAGAGTATTTAATTTTGCTTAAAATATTCCATGATTTCCCATAGTACCAAGAATTAACTTGCTTTAACTATCCCAAAATATCTCATGGCACAACTTACATTAATTCCTTTATTTTTTTCGCACAATTTAGTTCACATTCATCCCTTCCTCTCACTCATGAAATCATTTAGCTGAACAATAATGTGATTGAGTTCATTCTGCTTGGGTAAACTAAGGATCCTGTAAGGAAGAAAACGGTTTGTCACTTTCTTGATTTTCTATTTGGGCACATTGTTAGATAACTTGCTGATTATTAGACCAGCTAGGCACATGGAAGTCCAATGTGCTTCTTCCTTTTCCACTTATCCTTATCTGGCACCTGCTTCTCTATGTTCATATCCTCTAGAATGATTGTGGCTGACCTTTTGAAGAAGACCACTATCTCTTTCAGTGAGTGCATGATCCATGTCTTTTTAATGCATTACTTTGGTAGCCTAGAGATATTTATCCTAATTCTCATGGCTTTTTACCACTCTGTAGCCACCTGTAAGTCCCTGTGCTACACAACTAAGATAAGTTATCAAGTCTGTGGTTCACTAGTGGCTGTGGCCTGGGTGGGGTCCTGTGTACATTCTTCAGCTCAGATTTTTATGACCTTGAGTTTACCTTTTTGTGGCCCCAATGTGACCGATCATTATTTCTGTGACTTGCAGCCTTTGTTGAAACTTACCTGTATAGACACCTACGTGGTAAATCTATTCTTAGTGTCCAAAAGGGAGGCCATCTGTATAGTGAGTTTTGTCATGGTGATGTTCTCCTATGTTATCATCTTGCATTCTCTGAGAAACCACAGTGCTGAAGGAATAACAAAAGCCTTCTTCAATTGTATCTCCCACATCATAGTGGTCATCGTGTACTTTGGTCCTTATACATTTATATAAACATTCCCTTCAACCACCTTCTGAATGGACACGATGACACCTGTCAATTGGAAAACCTTTGTTCAACCTTCTGATTTGTACACTGACAAATGGAGAAGTAAAAAATGCAATGAGAAAGTTGTGGAACAAGAAGTTCATCTCAGATGCCAAAAGAAGAGTGGGAGTTTTAAATTTTTCTTAATAGTTTGGATTGACCTAAAAGTTCATAGAGAATATGATATTCTTATTGTGGAATTTTACAATCGTAACTTGAGGCATGAGAGCTACTTACTTCAGGAAAATAAAGAATGTGAACCCATAAGCTGGTTAGTATCGAGCCAAATTTATGAAGGGGAAGTGACAGCACCAGGTATAGTCTGGTACAGAAGGCCCATTGCCACTGTGGTTCACTGCTGTTTCTCTGACTTTTGCCTTCCTAGTGTCACCTATGGTTTTTATCTAGTGCTTTAGCTGTTCTTCATAATGGTGAGTACTGATGCTTTCTGCTTCTAGATTAACTTCCTCCCCATGATTCTCTCTACAGCCTAGCTACTTTTACCTGTTCCAAAGGGTTTCATTTATTAGACACTTCTGTCTCGACGCATTTGATCATCAACTTTCAACTTAATTTTTCTTCCTAATTCAGCAGAAAGTATCAGATTCAAATAACTGTAAAAAGTCCATGTAGCAAGGAAGAAGATAAAATCTAGCAATTATCTTTCCAATTCTTGAGCATTTACTGCAAATTCTAAGCTTGTGTTTACTTAGACCTTTCTCGAACTGTGAGAATATGCACCGTCATGAGGTAGGTCTTGGATCTTAAGAAGGCTGTGACTGTTGGTTTTGTACTCAGAATAGCATTCTCTTGGTAAAATCTAATTTATACTCCCAACTTGATTCTTTCTTCGGGCAGGGGGTGGTATTAAGTTTTCTTTTGAATCATGCGAATTAATTGTAGCATAGCTGGCCCAAATCAAGGGTGATATATTAATGTGGTCTACAAGTAGAGAGAGTAATCAATTGATGTTACTGAATTTTAAAATATTAATAGAAAAAAACAATGAATGAGATAACCTTAAGAAGGATATTTATGTTTCGAAATGGCAATATTTACATGACAGTTATGAATTATAAATTTCCTTTCTGAAAAAGGCAAAACTGTGGAAACTGTAAAAACCAGTCATTGCTAGGGATTCAATGAGAGAGGAGAGGAGATGAATAGATGGAGCACAAGTCATTTTTAGTGAAGGAGAACAAATATTTATGATACTGAAATGATGGAAACATGACATATTGCATAAGCCAAACCCCATAAAACTGTACAATACAAAGTGTAAGCCCTAATGTAAACTATGAACTTTAATACAAGTGTAGCAATATTGGTTTACCACTGTAACAAATATACCAAACTGATGCAGTATGTCAATAAATGGGGAAACTGAGGGGGACAGAGAAGATATGTGGAAACTCTCTGTACTTTTTGTGAAACTTTTCTGTAAGCCTAAAACCACACTAAAAAATAAAGTCTATTTTAAAACATTACATTCACAAGGGAAAATTTGACATATAACCATGATTTAAAATATTTTATTTGAATTATTTATACTAATTTCTTATGTAATAGAAGTATATATCATTGAGCCACATATTTATAGCCCCAAGTTTTTTAGTTTACTCTTCTATGCCATATAAATACCATTAATGAATATATATAAAGAGTAGTGGACAGTCAGTAACTGACTTCATTCAATTTATTTCTGTCCTGGCTAAGTCAATGATGATTTAACTTTGAAATTTAATTTATTTCAATGAATATTTCTCTTTTTTCAAACTTAGAAAGGAATACTATCACTGCCTTCACTTCTAAGAAGAAAACTTTTTATCTACATCTTTCTTTTCAAGATAATTTTGAAAGGGACTATATGCAAGTAAAAAATTTGGAAGGCTTACGTATCTCATTGTGTTCCTCTTCAATCCTTCAATACACTGTCTTGAAAGTTGTAAGTGGCCAAAGCACAGACTATGATAGAGTAAACAGATAAAAATTTCCCTTGTACATCTTTTCCTCTCGCTTGGTAAGCTTTCGTCTCCTGAGCCCCCTTGAAATATACCTTATGTTCCTCCAAATCAAAAACTACTCTCAGGAAAGTGTCTGATGAAGTAATTTATATTAGGATACCATATTTTTAAAAAACTCTCTTTGCACTATGAAACTTTTGAGAAACATCTTCAACTATGAGGAAACTGATCCTTAGTATCTTAATCAAAACAATAAGCTCATTCTTTCCTTCTTAATTTGAAAGAGTGACCCATCATGAAATATTTGTACTTGAAATTAAGTCCCATAATTGTGGCCACTCCTTTGAGTGTGTGACTTTTGATTTGTGCTATCAACCCCATTAGAATGTTCATTTCTAGAACAAGTTTATTTTATTTTATTGTTTTGCTAATATTTGTCCTGAGCTAACATCTGTTGCCAATGGTAGAGATATCTTTTTTTGTTTGAGGAAGATTGACCTTGAGCTAACATGTGTGCCAGTGTTCCTCTACTTTAGTATGTGCAATGCTTCCACATCATGGCTGATGAGTAGAATAGGTCCACATCCAGGATCCAAACCCACAAACCTGGGCCACTGAAGTGGAGTACATGGAATTTTAACCACTTGGTCATGGGGCTGGCCGTAGGAACAAGTTTATTTATACATCTGGACACATATTAAGATAACTTAAGAATTATAAATATATATATTTTCATTAACTTATTAATAATTATGAGTTCTAATAAATATTTAGTCAGCAGTTAAATCAACAGTCTCCTTCCTTCTTAAAATGTCATTTCATTTCTAATTACTTCAACTGTCCCAAAACTCCAGGACCCAACTGCTAAGAAACCTTCTCTGGTGACCTTCAGTGACTGCTTTATGATGAAAGAAATTCTCTCTCCTGTTCCCTAAGGGCTTCTTTGATAGCTTTTCTTATAATATTACATAATATTAGTTAAATTCACTTATATGTGCTCTCTCTTTAGCTTCCTTTTTGGAATAAAAATCTTTGAAAATTATGTATTCTCAGATTTTATTCTCCACAGTTCAAAACTCAATGCCTTGTACAATGTAGGTGCTGAGTAAATGTTTTTAAATTGAACCTTCTCCGTTACTTATTAATATATTTATCTGATTGGTTTAGTGCTATTCTTATTACAAAATGTATTCACATCATTAATCTTCTGTGGCCTTCTATCTATTATGCATGGTAGACAGACATACTCACAATTTATAAATTCAGAAACACAAACTGCGATGAATTTTAAATAACTTAATAAATCATCTCCACAATCTGGAGTGGAAGATGGTGTAGTCTGAACAGCACCACATGGCCATGCAAGATTTGAGACCCTGACACCCATAAAAATGATCATCTTAGCATTTAACTATTTTTTATCATGAATCCTTGGCCCTTAAAGAATACGAGGAGAGCCTTGACATTTTTCATATCCTCCTGATATTGGTTATGTTTTTGTTTATGTCTTTGTGGATGATCATATGTAGATTTTTTCCAGTGGTGTGTTAACACCTTTCATCAGGTTCTCAAAGGAATCTAACACAAAAAATGAGTAACAATGATCTGAAGACAACACTAATAAAATAGCACAACTTAATAACTATTGTACTTACCTAAAACAAGTTTAGCCAACCTTAGAATGGCTAAATTTGTCAAAACAATAGTAAACACACAATGTGTTGGGTGGGGAGGTAACAGAAAAGAGCTGAAAGAAAAGCAGAGAGATAAAGGTGGAAAATAGATGAGAGTGTTAGGTGGATCTTTCTAACTTATCCTATCTGTTTTATTGCAGCGGCCACGGTAAGAATCTTTACTCTCCTTAACAACTCTCTCTTAAACTACTCACCCCTCCCTGATTTGGTTACACTAGAATTCTATCTTTGGGAGAATCTCATTTTATGTACACACAAAATTTACCATTTTCTGCAGGAAGGTTAACAGGTTGACCCAAGATTATTTATCCCTCAAAAGCCCAAATTAAATAATGATAAAAAGCTCCCCTCCCACACATATGGGACATTACCTTTCTTATTCATTACATAGTTTTTAGCCTGCACATTGTCATTTCTGAATTTTCCATGAGTAGTGGTTATTCAGTTTTTCAAACTAAATCTGAGATGCATGTAAACTGCAAATTCTATTCTTATGATATAATTTTAGAAATATGCAGAGATTAGTAATTCTATACTGTAACAAACAACATTATATTTAAAGCTGTCACTTGGAGATGACATTCTGCAGAAGCTATGTGAAGGTCACTACCTCTATTAACCTTTTCTCTAAGCTCTAATCAGGCATAATCTTTTCTAACTTTTCATGCCCATAGTGAGGACTTATCTTGCTCAGCTACCTTACATGGAAAGCATTTGTGAACTTTTTACTCTGCCTTCTCAAGAATCTGTGGTAAACCTTAGGGCATGGAATTCCTCCTTATATCCACACACAACAATGATGGCTTTTCACATACTTTGTGCTCATAACATATTTGTTGAGCTCAAAAAACTTTTTTATTCTAAAGCTTATGTTTGATTCTCTTTATTTACTATATTAAGAGTAAACTTTTTAAAAACATTATTCTTTTATCTGTTCCTTTATCAGAGGAAGTAGGAGCAATATAGACACACATAAAATATATTTAAAAACTAATTTGCATTATTCTGTAATGGTGCCTTTCTGGGTACAAAGATGTAAATAACCTGTCACTTACCTGTTAGAACACTCTATATAGTGTCAAGTCTTCCCATCCCTTTTTGAAAGCAGCCATCCCACAGAATACTGGGAGAAAAATTCCACGTCTTAATTCCTGAGGGAATATTTTGACATGATGATGTAAAATATAATCATCCTAGAGGGTAGTATGCCCTAAAGTTTCCTTTTCTTTGCTAATCAGAAGCATCCCAAATGCTGTAATAAATTTAACTTTGATTTGTCTATTTAGCCCACAAAAGAGAAAGTGACTCATACTCGGTATCCAAGTACAAACAAGGGTTTAGTGGTATTATGTGTGTTAGGCTGACCAAAGGTATCAGGGGAAGAAGAGGAAAACATAAATTGATGGCAGAGAGGGTGATAGAGAAGAGGAAGAAGAAAAAACAGTGTATTTGGTGGAAGAGGAAGTAGATCAGCAAGAAACTACTCTGCTCCCACCTAGTTCCCTAAATTACCCCTCTGTGCATTAGGAGAGACATTTTCCTAGCTCTCATAATTTATTTGCAAGTACAATCCAGGGAAGGCAGTATGGTGTCCTGCAATGAGAAATTCTGTTCTGTGTGCTATAGCCATCCTTCATGAAGGAACCACAGATTTATACTGAGAATTAACATGCATACTGAGCATTGAATAGATATCTCTTATTTTTTGAATTCATTTCTATTTATTTTGCTAATTAATGTTAGTAAACAGGCTCTTATTTTGGAATACACTTTATTGAAACAATGTTACTTCACCAAATATTTATTGAATACATTATGCATATTAGACTCTATTTATCACCCTACATAAATTATATCATTTCATTTACATAACTATTCAATGAGGTAGGTGTTGACAATGACATTTGATATAAAAGAAAACTAAAACTCACAGAAGTTAAGCAGATTGCCCAATTGCATATTTAATAAGTTCAATATGGAGATCTAATCACTCTCTTTTTCCATGGTTTGTCTTCTTTCCACACATTTTCGTGACACCAGCCCAAATTGAAAACCAGGTAGTACTAGACGGTGATGATAATGGAAAAAATTTCTAATGGCTAGCAGTGGTATCTCAGGTTGGGGAGTTTAGAATAATAGGGCAATGATGACAGGGTCAGGTCATCATAGGATATACAAGGGAAAATGTTCAGTAGACAGTTGGCTTTTTTTTAATTGTGAATCTCAAGTTAGGGCTGCAGAACTAGATTGGGAAATCATTACTGGTAAATGATAGTTTAAATCATGAGATTGGGTGAGATCACCTGAAGAAAACAGGTAGTTTGGAGAAGTGAGCAAACGACAAAATGTAGAGTTTCATGAACATTTAAAAGAATTTTTGAAGACTCTTAAGAAGCATGCTTAAAGGATCATGAGTAAATCATGAAAGCACAGTGATTTGAAATCCAAAGGATTAGACTGTCAGGAAGAAGGGAGTGAATCTTCTGCATAAGAAGGCCACATGAGTACTAGTGTCTAAAACTCAGATATATGAACGTCCTGATTGAAATGCTCAATCATTGAGAAATTAAAAATAGGAAAATGTTGCATAAAGAACAAAAACCAGGAAAATATCCTATTTTATTCTTCAAACTCTTATTGAGTTTTGGAAATTGTAGATAGCCATTGAGGGTAGGGTTCGTGACAATCTTGTTCTCCAGCATATCTACAATAGTACATATTTATAAACAACAGTTCACATTGTGCTTCAAATTATCAATTGTTTAGTAGGTGAATGAATGATTAAAACAATTCAAGCCTAATTGAAAATAATTTGAGTAATAATTTGTAATTACCTTTTCTGGAAAATTACCCATGTAATGGTTAAAGAAATACATAGAGATCCTCTCTGAGCTACACTAAAACCACTAATTTAGGACAGAGGTAGATGTGAGGTCAGGTCTTGGGACACAACAAATACTCCTTTAGGAATCCCTTTCATTTGTGTGCCTCAACAGCATTTAGAATCAACAGCCCTGGGAGACATCATCTGGGACACTGAAAATGTCAGGTTGTTCTTATAATAGAGCATGATATTTCTCATGCTGTGGTGTGGAATATAACCCCCAAAGAAGGATGTATTCAACCTTTGGTGTATATTTGCTTTGCTATAAAAGTATCTAAATACTTCTGTAGATTTATCCTGCCTTCCTCATAAGGATTCTAAAGATGAGTTATAACAAACTATCTTATAGGCCCTGAATTGATTATTTTTGCTGGACACAAGTCCATTTTCCTTCTTTGAGTAACTGAAACTTGATTTTCTTCTGAGAAACCACAATTTCTGCCTTTTCATTACATAAGCTATGAGCAGTGCTATCTCCCAAAGATGGGTATCATTCCTGTGTGGTCAATCAGAAAGCATTTCCCCAGGTTGTAATGACTGGGTCATGTATATATTAGTAAATAAGATGCAATCTCAGTACTTTTCTTGAACTACTGAGAAAAGTCTTTTTTTTCCTAATAGAGTTTCTGAGAGTACAGATGTGGAACTCCTCATAATCTTGCCATGAGTGGAGAAAGCCTGATTGAAAATGGAACCAATACAAAACGAAGCAGAAGCAACAGACAAGCAGAAGAAAGCAATTCTTATAATAGAATTCCAACTGTAGAATTCACCCATTTCCAAACTTTTTTACTGTCTTTTATTTGATTCATTTTATATTATTGCCTTTTACATTTATTTAAATAATATAATGAATATTTGTAAGATTACTACTATCCCGAGATGGTATCTACCTACCATTACCAATAATTAAATCAATTTTTAACCTTTTCCATATCCTGCCCCCTGCCTCACCCTAAAGATAGCCAATATCCGATTTTTTAATTGTACAATTATCTTGCTTCCTAAAAACAGAATATCTTTATCATATTTTTTTAGTTTTTTCCTGGTTCTGAACTTAGCATACTATCTGCAGACTTCTATGAATTGTTTTTATTTTTTCATCCACATTAAGGCTACTAACTTTTATATTAGTTGTTGAATACAGTTGTAGATTCATTTCCACTTCTATACATACTCTATTGCGTGATAATTTCAAAATTTTTTCATCCATTATCCTCTCAATTAGTATTTCATTACTATGAATAGTAATTACGAACATTTTAAACATGTCCTCTAGAAATGTAATTGATATGTTGCAGGATGTGGCCATATTCAACTTTACAAGATAATGTACTATATTTCCACAAGGAGTCCAGGAATTGTAGTCTAAACCAAAAAAGGAGAGGACTGGAATATTTACAAACAGATCAAAAAACTATACATGATGAGTGAAGGATTAAGTAGATGAATGTTCTGTACTGTTGTTACTGTTTTAATTAAGAACATGAATAAATTTGCAATACACAAAACAATCTGGGTTTATATTTTTTAACATAAACTTAAAAATGTCAATTCTCAGCCTCTTTACCTGTGTCACACTAGGAATAAAAATTTTGTACACTAAAATAGACTCACATCCTGTGAAAGGAAGAGAGTTTCTTTGAGGCAGGAAGACGTACCTTTGCTTATCAATTATCATTAAGATATGTGATCTGGAAAGTTAGATATGAGGTTTATGATTATGCTTATATTAATGAGAAGTATATTTATAAAAAAATTTCCATCTAATCCTACATACCTACATTAATTGAAGATAAGTTGTAAGGGTCAAGAGTGGCATGGCAATGAAGGAGTTAAGAGTATTGCATGACATTATAAATTTCTTTGTTCCCTAGAATATAGCCTGGACTCAAAAATCTAGCCAAGTAGAATAAGATCTTATGTTTGGAAAATGATAATGACATGTATCATGTTTGTTCTCTTATTGATTTGTTAAAGAGCTCCAAAAATAGATGAACTTTCAGAACCTAGTGTTCCAAGTGGACCCAGTTCCTTCTAATGGCAGATTCTGTCTGCAGATAATTTAGCCTATAAGAAATCTCTTAAAAGCAAAGAATTTAAGATGATGGCCTAATTAAAGATAGATTCATCTTCATCTTATTTCATAATTTAAAAGCCCAATATGAAGAGGTGGGGGGAAGATGAATGCATGAAGCACAGAAGATTTTTAGGGCAGTGAAACTCTGCATGATGCTATAAGGATGGATACCTGACATTATACATTTGTCCAAAAACATAGAACGTACACCAAGAGAGAACTCTAAAGTAAACTAGGGAGTTTGGGTGCCTATGATGTGTCAACGTAAGTTCATCAGTTGTAACAAATGTATCACACTGGTGGGGGATGTTGATAATGGGGGAGGTTGTGCAAGCATTGGGGCAGGGGGTATGTAGGAAATCTCTGTATCTTCCTCTCAATTTTGCTGTGAACCTAAAACTGCTCTGAAAAATAAAAAGTGATTAATATAAAAATCCAATATGATTTATTAGCTAATGTATAGACTTTTATAGACATATGCCAAGTGTTTCTCCAAAGTGTAACTTTTGGAAGTCATAAGCTATATTGAGGCAATGACAATGAAGTAGTCTTCAGATTAGCCTTACTTATAGAGATTCCTTGGAATCACAGTACTTGCCTTTGGCTCATGAAGGAGGGAAAGACAAAGTGTATTCCTTGAGGTACATGCCAATTGTGGTTAATATCTCCTGCCACCATGGACTCGGTCTCCAAGCAGATGCAATGCTTTAATTACTCAGAGTGCTTGGTGCCAAAATCACTTCCACACTAATAGGCACTGTCGTTTCTCAACTCCCCAGTGATAACTTCTTCTAGCAACAGCTTCTTTTCAAGAGGCTTCAGAGCTGAATCCTACTACTGAGCTACTGAAAATGGCTCTTACTAGCAGGTCCCAATGTCCCCAACATAATAAAAGATCCTCTGAAGATATTACAACAGCCACCTTGAAAGGTGTCTCTGTCTCCAGTGTCCTGCCCAGCCAAGAACTGTGACAGGCCTCTTTCCTTTATCTCCAATCCACAAGTTCATGACAGCTCTCTGTCTTTACACAGAACCTCTTCCTGAGATCATTTTTCTCCCTCTTCTCATCATTCAGAACATGGGCACAGCACCACTTTCACATTCAAGACTTGTGTGTCTCTTAGAACTAAATTTCCATTGTTTATATACATGGTACCTAAGTGTACCTTTTTTACTGTGTAGACTGTTCCTCAGATTTGAGTATCTTGCAGAATACTTGTAAATAAGGATGCTCTGAAGTTCAGCTTCAGCCTTGGTATTCAGCCCAAATCATTCATCAGCTTAGACTTCAGAATTTGAAAGACTGATAGGTAACTGCCTACATAAGTGTTACTTCTGACATCTCTGCCCTTTAGAGATACAACTGATGGGTTACCACCATGTCCAACCTGCAGGATGGTACTATTACAAACTAGTCATGATATGCAGATTCATTTTCAATATGTGAATATTTACTTTCAAATATTGGCGAATATTCTATATATGGCTTGGAGACAATATCTCCTTATTTGTTTTATTTTTCATTTTGATTTTCCTTTGGATATGAAACATTAAGCAGAGTGACATTCTTACAATATTAATAATTATAATATTAAACACTTTTCCAAAATGTGAACATAGACATGATAACCACAGCTGCAACTGACAGTAAATCACTTCAGCAACAAGCACATAGGATCGCAAATAAAAATAAAATTGCACAAATTTTTTCTTCCTTTATTATTCTTAATCTAACATCACGCTGATAAAGAATGGAATCCTATTTTTTTCTTCTTGCTTCAAATTAATAAAATTATCTGATAAGGCTCGAACAGTTCTGAAATATTTAAATTGTGATATTTTATTCTGCAGTATTTAAGTTGATAAATATATAAAATTTATCCTTTGAAAATATTTTTACTTTGAGTATTGGAAAGGGTCTTGGAAATTCCTCCATTGATATGTTGAATAAATTTTCCAGGATAAGGCAGAAAAAAGAGGAAGTGGAGAAATAAAAGTTAAGCAACAGGACACTGAGTCAAGTTAAAAATGCACAGTCTTTGGAGGGAAGGAAAATAAACTCTTCTTGAAATCCATGGGGATGGTGCATGCTGTAGGTACCACTTCTGGTACCCACAAATATTTCCAAAATGATCTCTTGAGTTTGAACCTCAGAAGGGCATACTACAATAGAAATTAACCTATGGCTCCCAGCTACTGGAATAAGACTGAGAACTATCAATTGCCAAGATTTCTTTCCTTGCTGTGTGGCATCAGAGAAGGATGCTAGCACACCTGAGTATGTAGTGAGGTCTCTGTGATATCAGTGGTCTTTAGTAAAATTAACTCATCATGGTGATATCTGGTATCATCTCTGTGGGGCACATCACGTGGGGACCTAAGCCGGTGAGAACATTGCATCAGAACTCCCCACATTAGTCCTAAGAATCCATAATGAAATGTGCTCTCAGATTGGAGTGCTCTTTGGTGGAATTTATACTCATCATTTGTTTGCTTTTGGTCATCTTTGGTATTGGTGTTAACAAATTCTAACCTCAGGGCACATAGGTTCTTGGAATGGAAAAAAAATTATATTCAAGCCTCGAATAGCCATTTCTGCTCCCATCCAAGTTGTCGAAAGCAACCAGCTACCTGGGTGTAAGCTTGGCCAATGACCTGAGCTAACATTTTTCTAACATCTTTTTATTTTTACTCTTTGTATTATTTATTATGTCTGATTTTTTGTTGTTGTTGTAAATATGTTGTACATTTTGGGAATTTTCCTTTTGCTGACATTTTGAGATGGCACAGTGGACACTCTATTTCTTTTTTTTAACTTGTTGTTATCTAGTGTGAAGAATTTCCAAAGAGTGCTTTTTCTTGAAAGATCCCTGACCTAAATGAATTAAATATTTTAGAATAAAATAAAGTTCTTAAAAGTAATTTTTGCTATTGTTATATACACTAAAAATCAAACTTTTATATGAAGATTAGAATTTTGAGATACTCTAGCTATTATTAATCTCCTTGATTTAATTGTTTTTAAATACTTGGAAATATTTCTTAGCTAGAACAGGCTATAGAATTCTTCCCAAAATTGTATGTAGCCAACATATTCTCTTAATGTTTACATTAACTGTCAATCTATTTTCCTATTTAATTATTTGAAATCTCTTAATTGTCTTTGAGCTATTTAATACTACAGCTGTTATGACCATTGCTAATATTGGAGCATTGTACTCTTGCAAAAATAAATATATATACATCTACTTGATTATAGAATGTCAACACGTAAAACATACATAGAGGCTCAGATTCTCAGAACTTCCCAACTGAAATCTTTCTCTGCCTCCTGAACCCAATAAGCTTATTGGAGCCCCATCCCAGAGCAGCAGCTGCCACACAGGCCTGCTTCCCCAATCACAACCCTGAACCAGCCTAGATGGGGCAAAAGTCCTAGGGTTTTGATAACCCTTGGACATAACAGGAATCAGTGAACAGTTAAATTTTCAAACATAAACATATTGGATCATAGGAACTTGAGATCTTCTGAGAACATCATGCTGGACTTTCTCAATCATTCATGTCTTTCCTCAAATACTCATATGACCAGAAGAGAGTCCCAAATTTTAAAGCACGGGTCCTCCTCCTTGCTATAATTTCAAGAAAATCACCACTTTTACTTTCTTTTTTCCCTCTCATTTATCCTCAGTCCTTAATTTTTCCATCTGCTGAATTTTGTTATAAAACCCACTCTCAATTCAAACTGTGCTTTCATCATTATTAGAAAAGACAAAGATGTGAAACAATTTTTCCATAGCTTCCTGAACTACATTGACAGATATTTTCGATTTCAATTTTTGTCTATATATATTTACCATAATATAATGAATATTTTTCCAGATAGCTGTACAGATCCCCACCAACTTTTTGAATGATTTTTTTTTCCAGTAACTTGAGACACCACCTTAACTTTATTCCAAAATGTCATACACATTATGTTGTACTTCGAGGTTTGTGTTCAGTTTCACTGATATGTCTATTCTATGGCTAATACCACAATTTTGTAAGTATTGTACCTGAGTGTTATTATCTGGGAACACTTTTCTCCCATTTTTTGGTTCAAATTTGCCTTCCCATGTTTTGTATATTTATTTTTCAATGTGAAAATATTTTTCTAATTAAAAAGTGTATTACTAGTAATTTTACTTGGGAATTCTTTAATGTATAGCTCAACTTGTGGAGAGTTGAGATTTTTAAAATGTTGAGCATCTTTAATATATCAAGTAGATTAGTGATATTAGAGGAAGCAAGGCTGTGACTCACATAGGACCTGGAATAGTTCGGGTCTCTCACACATTGGAATAAAAAATTTCACAATTCACAGGACACCAACTAGATTATTCAGAAGTGCATTACCTCAGTAGTGAAGAAAAGTTAACCATAAACTTACCATAAACTAAATATTGCTCTAGTATCACTTAACAAAGTTCAAGAATAATTATATGAATGCAAAATATCCAGGAACAAAGGTAAAATTCATAATATTTATCATCCAATCAAAAATTACCAAGTATGGAGGGCAGGACCAAGATGGCAGAGTGAGTAGTCTTCTTTGTCTCTCCCCCTTCAAATCTACAAGTAATTGGACATTAATTGGTTAAAAAAGGATATCCAAATAGCATCTCAAGATGCCTGAGAGACCCGTGCTGCTATACATTGGAAGGCAGACAGACTTCCCCCTGGGAGGAGGTGGAGATAGGTGAAAACTCTCTGACCCCCAACCCCCAGACAGCCTAGTACCTACAAGAGGCTCTCTTCCAGTGTACTCCCTCATAGCATCATCACACACCAAGGGCGGGGGTATGCATGCACCAGTGGAGCAATGGTGGAAACAGGTGACTACAGCCCTACCTAAGCCCCCCGCAATTACACCTAAGGCAAGGGGGAAACTCCAGGGTCCTGCACCGCCAGCAAGGAAAGCATTTGCTCACCATTAGCAGAGGTCCCACCCAGAATTCAGAACACTGGGAAGCTCGCAAAGAGCAGAATTCCCAACAAGGTAGCAGCCCACCAGCTGCTGCCAGGCCCACAGACTCCAGCTGTGCCCCAGACACTGCAACAGGCATCCAGAGATCCTGTGGGTGTGCTTGGGGGCTGGGTGGAGCTCCAGGGCCTGGTTCCGTGACCCAGGGGCAAACTCCAGGGTCCCACACTGCCGGCATGGAAAGCCTCTGCTAGCCATTAGCAGAGAGGCTGAGCCCAGCATTCAGAATGCCAGGAAGCTCACAAAGAGCAGAACTCTCAGCAAGGCAGCAGCCTGCCAGTCGCTGCCAGACTCAGGACTCCAGCTGTGCCTCAGATGGTGCAAGAGGCACCCAGAGATGCCATGGGTATGGTCAGGGGCTAGTTGGAGCTCCAATGGCCCAGCTCCACAGCCCAGGGAGAAACTCCAGGGTCCTGCACTGGCAGCAGGGAAAGCCTCTACTTGCCATTACTGGAGAGGCCCCACCCATCATTAGAGCCCCGGGCAGCTCCTGAAGAGCAGGATCCTGGGCAGGGCAGCAGCCTGCCAGCCACCACCAGACCCACGGACTCTGGCTGTGTCTCAGATGGGGCAAGGGGCTCCCAGAGATTCCATGGGAGTGGTCTGGGGCTAGTTGGAGCTCCAGTGGCCAGGCTCCATGGCCCAGGGGGGAACTCCTGGTTCCCACAGCAGCCTCAGCAAACGCCTCTGCACAGCAGTAGTGGGGAGGCCCCGACTGGCAATCACAAGTCTGCAAGGCCTTGGGGCAAAAGTAGCACAGCTAGGTGAGCTAACCACAGACTTCAGAAGATACCTATAGCTGTGCTGTGACACATATTGGACAGGTGAAATCTTGTTGGCTCTGACATTGACAGAGCTGTGATTATAGGTGACCTTGCTAACAGCTGCTGGGAAAGCCCATAACACTGCTGCAGACCCCAAGGAGTGAGTGTGTCTAGGTGGTTTGCAACAGTAGGCACCAGCAGAATGAGGCTCCCTTGTGATTGCCCCCACAACTGAGGAGGGACCCCACATGACCACTGTGACTACGAGGAGGGGCCCAGGTCAAGTCAGTAACAGCTGACAGGGTTCCTAGTCAGTGCATTCTAAACAGATGCTCCCCACCCACACCAGTTGAAACAAGTGGAAACAGTAACTAAACTCTATCTCTATGTGGAGGCACAAATCCACGCCATCAAGCAGTATGAAAAAATATGTTAAATCTCCAGAACAGAAGGAAAATGACAAGTACCCAGAAAACAACCCGAAAGACAATGAAATCTATAACCTAAATGATGATGAATTCAAAACAGCCATTATTTAAAAACTCAATGAGTTAAAAGAGAATTCAGATAGACAACTCAATGAGTTCAGGAGCTATGTCACAAAAGAGCTTGATACTATAAAGAAGAAGCTATTAGAAATACTGGAGATGAAGAACACAATGGAGGAGATTAAGAAAAATCTGGACTCTCTGAACAGTAGGGTCAATAATATATAGGACAGAATTAGCAATTTGGAGGATAGGAATATAGAAATGCTGCAGACAGAGGAGGAGAGAGAATTAATACTAAAAAGAAATGAAGAAACTCTCTGAGAATTATCCACCTCAATTAGGAGATGCAACATAAGGATTATAGGTATACCGGAGGTAGAAGAGAAGGAGAAGGGGGCAGAAGACCTGATAAAATGAATAATGACTGAGAACTTTCCAAACGTGGGGAGAGATATGGAACTTCATGTGACAGAAGCCAATAGGTCTCCAAAATTTATCAATGTAAGAAGACCAACCTCGAGGCATATAGTAGTGAAGTTAGCAAAAGTCAACGAGAAAGAGAAAATACTAAGGGCAGCCAGGCAGAAGAAAATAACCTACAAAGGAACATCCATAAGGCCATCAGCAGATTTCTCAGCAGATACCTTACAGGCTAGAAGAGAATGGAATGAAATATTCCAAACTCTGAAGGACAAAAACCTGCAGCCAATAATACTCTACCCAACGAAAATATCCTTCAAATATGATGGAGAAATAAAAACTTTCCAAGATAAACAAAAGTTAAGAGAGTTATTGCCACAAGACCTCCTCTTCAAGAAATGCTCAGGAAGAACCTCATACCTGAAAAAACAAAAAACGGAAAGGGGTTACAAAATCCAGAACAAAGTAGATAAGTAGAAGGACGATAACAGAAAGTAGCAGCTCTCCATCAGAACAGGCTAGCAAAAGTTAAATAAAACATTAAAGATAAAAGGAAGGGAAACACAAAGAAAAAATATAACCTTGTCATTTTAACCACAAGCTCACAACACAGGAAGGAAGAGGAAAAAAAACTGACAATAAAAGCTTGGAAGGGGAAGAAAGAAGGCATGAAATGTTTTAATTTAAGGAAATAAGAGGCTATCAGAAAAAGGACTATCTTGTCTATGAGACATGTTATATAAACCACCTGGTAACCACTAAACAAATAACAAATAATAAAGGCACAAATTACAAATAAGAAGAAAGCCAATACAGAAATTTGCCTACCTGAATTAGAGATCCAAAAATCATGTGACGAGAAACAAAAGAAATGCAAAAGAACCAGAAAACAAGAGATAAATTGGCAGTGGTAGGCCCCCACGTTTCATAATCACTCTAAATATAAATGTATTGAACTCTCCAATCAAAAGACACAGAGTGGCAGGATGGATCAAAGAATAAGGTCCAACAATATGCCGTCTCCAGGAACCACACCTCAGCCTCAAAGACAAACACAGACTCAGAGTGAAGGAATGCAAGACAATACTCTAAGCTAATGAGGAACAAAAGAAAGCAGGTGTTGCCATACTTATATCAGACAAAGTAGACTTCAAAGCAAAACATATAAAGAAAGGCAAAGAGGGGCAGCATATAATGATGAAAGGGACACTCCACCAAGATGACATAACACATAAATATATACACACCCAACACAGGAGCACCAAAATTTGTAAAGCAACTATTAACAAAACTAAAAGGACACAACAAAAACAATACAATAATAGTAGGGGACCTCGACACCCCATTAACATCAAAGGATAGATCATCCAGACAGAAAATCAACAAGGAAATTGTAGAATTAAATTTAAAATTAGACCAGATGGACTTAATAGATATATATAGAACACTTCATCCAAAAACAGCAAGCTACACATTCTTCTCAAGTGCACATGGAAGATTCTCAAGGATAGACCATATCTTGGGAAACAAAGCAAGCATCAATAAATTCAAGAGTTGAAATAATATCAAGTATCTTTTTGGATCATAATGCTATGAAACTAGAAATCAACTACAAGAAGAAAACTGGGAAAGGGGCAAAAATGTGGAGACTAAACAACATGCTGCTGAACAAAGAATGGATTATTGAAGAAATTAAAGAAGAAATAAAATATTATCTGGAGACAAATGAAAATGAACACATGCCATACCAACTTATTTGGGACATAGCAAAAGCAGTCCTAAGAGGGAAATTCATTGCAATACAGGTTCACCTCAATAAGCAAGAAAAATCTTACATAAGAAACCTCAAACTATAACTAACAGAATTAGAAAAAGAAGAACAAAGCCCAAGTTCAGTAGAAGGAGGGAAATAATAAAAATTTGAGCAGAATTAAACGATATTGAAACATAAACGACAGTAGAAAGGATCAATGAAACAAAGAGTTTGTTTCTCTAAAAAATTAACAAAATCGATAAACCCTTAGCCAGACTCATTTAGAAAAAAAGAGAGAAGTCTTAAATCAATAAAATTAGAAATGAGAGAGTAGAAATCACACCAGATACCAGTGAAATACGAAGGATCATAAGAGAATACTATGAAAAAGTATATGCCAACAAATTGGAGAACCTAGAAGAAATGGATAAATTCCTAGGCTCTTGAAACCTCCCCAAACTTAATCAGGAAGAAATAGAGAATCTGAATAGACCAATCACAAGTGAAGAAATAGAAACAGTAATCAAAAACCTCCCCAAAAGTAAGAGTCCAGGACAGACGGCTTCTCTGGAGAATTCCACCAAACATTCAAAGAAGATTTACTACCTATCCTTCTCAAACTTTTCCAGAAAATAGAGGAAGGTGGAGCACTCCCTAAGGCATTCTATGAAGCCAACATCACCCTGATCCCCAAACCTGACAAGGACAACACAAAGAAGGAAAACTACAGGCCAATATCACTGATGAACATAGATGCAAAAATCCTCAACAAAATTTTGGCAAACCGAATACAGCAATACATCAAAAAGATTATACACCGTGATCAAGTGGGATTTATACCAGGGACACAGGTATGGTTCAACATCCGCAAGTCAATCAACATGATTCACTACATTAACAAAATGAGAAACAAAAACCATATGATCATCTTAATAGATGCAGAGAAAGCATTCGACAAGATCCGACATCCATTTATGATAATAACTCTCAATAAAATAGGTATAGAAGGAAAGTACCTCAACATAATAAAGGCCGTATATGACAAATCCACAGCCAACATCATACTCAACGGAAAAAACTGAAACACATCCCTCTGAGAACAGGAACAAGACAAGGCTGCCCACTTTCACCACCCATATTCAACATAGTACTGGAGATGTTGGCCAGAGCAATTAGGCAGGAAAAAGGAATGTAAGGAATGCAAATAGGCAAGGAAGAATTAAAATTCTCGTTCTTTGCAGAAGACACGATCTTATATATAGAAAACACCAAAGAATCCATAGGAAAACTGTTAGAAACAATCAACAACTACAGCAAAGTTGCAGGGTATAAAATCAACATACATAAATCAGTAGCATTTCTATATGCTAGCAATGAAGTAACAGAAAAAGAACTCAGGAACGCAATCCCATTCACAATCAAAACAAGAAGAATAAAATACCTTAGGATAAATTTAACCAAGGAAGTGAAAGATCTATGCAATGAAAACTACAAGACTTTCTTAAAAGAAATCAATGATGACATGAAGAGATGGGAAGACATTCCATGCACATGGACTGGAAGAATAAACATAGTTAAAATGTCCATACTACCTAAAGCAATCTCCATATTCATCACTATCCAAATCAGAATCCCAATGACATTCTTTACAGAAATTGAAGAAAGAATCCTAAAATTCATATGGGGCAACAAAAGACCCCAAATTGCTAAAGCAATCCTGAGAAAGAAGAACAAAGCTGGAGGCATCACAATCCCTGACTTGAAAGCATACTACAAAGCATAGTCATCAAAACAGCATGGTACTGGTACAAAAACAGATTCGCAGATCAATGGAACAGAATTGAAAGCCCAGAAATAAAACCACACATCTATGGAAAGGTAATCTTCAACAAAGGAGCTTAGGGCCTAAAATGGAGAAAAGAAAGTCTCCTTAACGGTGCTGGGAAAACTGGACAGCCACATGTAAAAGAATGAAAATTGACCATTCTTTTTTACCATTCACAAAAATAAACTCAAAGTGGATCAAAGACCTAAAGATTAGGCCTGAAACAAAAAGTCTTCTAGGAGAGAATATAGGAAGTACACTCTTTGAGATCAGTTTCAAAAGAATCTTTTTGGACACCATAACCCCTCAGACGAGGGAAACAATAGAAAGAAAAAACAAATTGGACTTCATCAGACTAAAGAGATTCTTCAAGGCAAGGAAAACAGGTTTGAAACAAAAAAACAGCCCACTAATTGGGAAAAAATATTTACAAGTTATTTATCCAACAAAGGGTTAATCTCCATAATATATAAAGAACTCACACAACTCAACAACAAAAAATCAACAAACCCGATCTAAAAATGGGCAAGAGACATGAACAGTCATTTCTCCAAAGAAGAAATAGGGATGGCCAATAGACACATGAAAAGTTGCTCATTATCACTAATCACCAGCGAAATGCAAATCAAAACTAGACTAAGATATCACCTTACACCTGTTAGAATGGCAAAAATATCCAACACCAAGAGTGACAAATGTTGGAGAGGCTGTGGAGAAAAAGGTACCCTCATACACTGTTGGGGGAAATGCAAACTGGTGCAGCCACTATGGAAAACAGTATGGAGATTTCTCAAAAAGTTAAAAATAGAAATACCTTTTGACCCAGCCATCCCACTACTGGGTATCCTAAGAACATGAAATCAGCAATTCCAAAAGTCCCATGCACCCCTGTGTTCATCGCAGCATAATTCACAATAGCCAAGACTTGGAACCAACCTAAGTGCCCAGCAACTGATGATTGGATTAAGAAGACATGGTGTATATATATACAATTGAATACTATTCAGCCATAAAAGGACAAAGTCTTCCCATTCACAATAACATGGATGGACCTTGAGGGTATTATGTTGAGTGAAATAAACCAGACAGAGAAAGACAATCCCTGTATGACTCCACTCATAGGTGGAAGTTAACATATAGACAAAGAGAATTGATCACTGGTTACCAGGGGAAAGGGGGATTGGGGGGAGGGCAGAAAGGGTGAAGTGGTGTACCTACAACATGACTAACAATAATGTACAACTGTAATTTCACAAGATTGTTAACTATCATAATCTTAATAAAAAGAATTTAACAAGTATGCAAAGATAAAGAGATACATAATCTACAATATGGGGGTAAAAACAACCAATGTAAACAAACCAAAAAATTACAGTGACTATAAAATTAGTAAGTTGGTATATGAAAACAATTACTATAACTATATTAAGTATTTTCAAGAAAGTGGAGACAAGATTGGTAGGCAGAATCATGGGAAATATAAAGAAGATTCAGTTGAAATTCTAGTGATGAAAATACAATAACAAATGCAAAAGGTTTCTGTTATGGAAGATTAACAGAAAATTGATGCCAGATTAACAGAAAATTGGACACTGCAGAAGATTGGACACTGCAGCAGAAAAGGTTAGTCACTCTAAGAAACAGCAATAGAAACTATCTAAAATGAAAAACAAATAACAAAGGGACTGAAAAGCAAATACAAAGAGTACCAGTGGGCTATGGGAAAACTTTAGACAGCCTAACATGAGTAACTGGAATCCTGGAAGAATAGATAAACAGAAGACACAGGAAAAAATATTTACAAAATTAATGGCCAAATTTTTTCCAAATTTAATGCAAACTATAAATCCATGGATCCAATAATCCAACAAACCGCAAGCACAAAAAATCAGCGAAGAAAAATACACTAAAAATACATCATAATAAATTGGTCAAAAGCAGTGATAAAGAGAAACCTTTAAAAGCAGCCAACGAGAAAAAACACTTTATGTACAGAGAAATAATGATAAAAATTCTCATCAGAAACAATGTAAACCAGAAGACACTGGAGCAACATCTTTAAAGTACTCAGACAAAGATTCCCCATCTAGAATTCAATGCATCAAAAACATCTTTCAAGAACAAAGATGAAGTAAAGACTTTCAGATATACAAACTCAAGGATTTCATCAACACTAGACTTCACAATAACGAAGCTTAAGGAAGCTCATCAGTGAGAGACAAAGAATGCCAAATGGAAGTTTGGATCCACTGAAAGGAAGGAAGGCCATCAGGAGTGGTAAATGTATTTGCAAGTACAAATAATATGACTTTTATGTCAGCAAAAATCAACATTAGCTCATTTTTGCTCATTGTAAAATGAGAGTATTGTCACAAGAGAATTCCCATCTTAATGCTTTCTCTTCTGTGTACCAAATAGTGAAAACCCAAATTTAAATATCCACTTGATATAGCTACAACCTCCCTCTTAAATCCCCTGAAAGTTGTGCATGCTGACTCTATAAAACAGCCAGAACCAGGCTAATAGCTGAGTGTATTGTAATTTTTAAAACCTTGTGGACTATAAGAAATACCAAGATGTATCAAAACATGTCCTCCTCTTAGGGAAAGACCCAGTAGATTTTAAGGACTAGATCTATAATGTAATAATTCTGCTTTGTCAGATGTGTGTCAACTTAGGTAACCGTCCTGCCCTCTAAGACTGGAAATGGTCATCCAAAGAGCAGAGGCAAAGTGAGCCAGCCCTAGGGTCCTAGGATTGTAACATGCTCTACGCAGAAAATGAAACTCTGTAAGAAAGTGACTTTAATAATCCATCTCATGAAAACTGATTTGAGCCACATTTACAATTATAGGCACAATAAAGTGGATGAATCCTGCTAATCATAGGAAATGTTGGCAGCAAATCTTTGGGATTAAATCAGGAATAAATGGTACTCTGAGGATGGCTCCTGAGGCACCATTAACAGCTTTCACACCTGGCTGGCTGGCTGCCAGATTTAAGATGTTTTGAGATTTCTTTGCAGAAGGTGCCAAATACACATTTTACAGAACTTTTAGCTGAAGCACGACACTGTTCAGACCTTTCAGAGAGAACTAAAAGTACAAAGACTCAATCTGGAGGGAAAAGGAAAAGCTTATTACTGAAGAGAGCTAATAATGCGTGTTTTTAAAAGTGGAAAATTTGTCACGCCTGTGGACAAATAAGCTAAGCCAATGCTATGATAAATGCTCAGATGAAGACAAATTCCTAGGGTGATTTCCTAAGAAGGTAGAGGAACAAGCCAAACAACCTGATCTTTACTCAGATTAGGCAGCCTGCTTAACGGTCATTTCTGTAGCTCTACAACACTTTGATTAATTTGGCCCTTATGCGATCTTCCGAGGTGGCACTCACGTCGTCGCCCCTTTAATTTAATCTGGTACTAGAGGATTTTGTAGATTCTCCTGTCTTCAGAAAATGCTAATGGATTGTGTGAATTTTTAACTAGGTTGTACCTCATCCTCTGCATTGTATTTTGCGACCACACTAGCTGCTTTCATGTTAAATTCACGACCTGGATCTCAAGTGAGCCCTTGGTGCTGCTAGACCAGCACTCTTGTTGTGCACAGTCCATGTATTGTCTCACCGTCCTAAAGTGACTAAAGGGCTATTAGGATTTTAGTGATAAAGGATTGTACAGACTAAAGTGCTTTCTCTTCTGCTCTCTCTCTTTAAAATCCCCATACCTTCGTCTCTTTCCTCAGTCTCCACAATGACTTTACTTTCTACTTTACAGAAAAATCTTGAAACAATAAGAAAAGAATTTCACTATCATAACAATGAAAATTAATTTAATCTATAAAGCTGTATGTCATCTTGACCCACCACCCTCTCTCTGACCTCATCTCTTCCTACTCTCTAAGTTTCCACTTCACTGGCCAGCTTACTGTTCCTCAAACCCACCAGACACACTTCTTCAAGCAGATATTCACATGGCTGACACCTCACCTTCTTCAAATATTTATGCAAATGTGATGCCCTTTATGAAGACTACCCTGACCATCTATTTAAAAGTACAGAACTTCCCCTGGCCCTGATGATCCTTATTACTGTCCTCTGTGTTTTATTTTTCCACAGTACATGTAAACTTCTAATGAAATATGCAATCTACTCTGTGTCAGTTTATTATTTTCTCTCTCCCTCACTAGAATCTAAGCTCAGGAGGTCAAGAATCTTTCTTTATTCTGTTCACTGATTTATCTCAAACACCTAAAATATGCCTTGCATATAATAGTTATTCAATAATTATTTGTGGAAAGAATAAAATATAATATAAAATAAAATATAAAATGTGTAGAACCAAAGTATGAAAAAGCTTGGTAGACCCAGATTTTTGTTAATATATTGTGAAAATAAATTAAACTAAAATTAAACAATCTGGACTAAACTTTGAGTCACCAAAGCACTTGCAGAAATTTTTGAAATTTTTTCAAAATACCATATTGTGTATAAATTACAAAAAACCATATGACTATTTTATGTATTTTTAAATATTGGTTTCTTAGTATATTTGGAAAATTGACCATTAGATAAAATGCTCACTTTATTACCACATCTTTAGCAAAATGGCTTATAATTCAGTGCTAGGAACTAAGGAGAGAAACTATTCCAGTTTCCAAGGAATTTATATTCTGTTCCTTTTTTACCTTTACCACCTTAATAAAGCCTTTGAACATCTCCTTCTATGAAATATTTGATTCTTTCTTGTGAGCAGCTATAGTTCATATTTTAAACTTAATACAAGTTGGCTTCTTTGACCTCTATTCCACCTACATTCACTTTGGAAGGTGCTGGAATGCTAAAAGCCATGTTTCCCACACTCTCTACATCTTGCACTTTGGATGTACATTAGGATCCTCCATTATTTGCATTCCTGAGGTACTTGGAAGTTGATACTGCAGAGGCGATCTTCTTCCAGCTCTTGGCAACAGATGAGCAAATAAGACTAAGAGAAGATTAGTAATTTCCTTATACTCAAGAGTTCCACAGCTGTAAGTAGCAGATAGAGTATTCCAATTTGCATCTCTAAACTCCAATTCAGTGTTCTGTGTACTAGAATATGGCTTTATTTGGTGTGTAAGTTCCTGTAGATCATTTTTGTTAATCTGACTTCAATTACACTTTGTAATTTAAAAACAACTTGAATAACAAGTTGGAAAATGACATTTCATCAACTGTAACTTTTAGCAATAAAGTTCCTCCATGAAAATGCAAAATGATATAGTTGACAGAGAAACATGGGTCTCTGAATGTGATATTTTATGTCAAGGTCTAACAATACCTTCCTTTTCCCAAAATCTCTGTGTGTCTCTCAACTACCCTTGAGTCTGTTGAAGGTGTTAATTCTGGAGCATGACATTCCAACTGCTGGGTGACTGCAGCACTAGCAATTACACTTTCTTCAAGAAGTTCTAATTCCTGAAGAATATTTCAAGCACTACTTCAACTATTAAAAGTGAGAAAAATTGCAATCATTGCTGAAAATTTCAAGTAGCAGAAATTAGAATAAGAATAAACCATTCATGGCTGCTTTCTTCACCATCTGATAGTCACGTCCTGAGTGGGAGGCTGGAATACAACGAAGGACAAGTCAAGGGTCAGTACTGGAGAAGTATTGAAAAGATGCTATTTGGTCCAGGGCACAAGCAAGTATTTAAATAATATAAAGATTGTGCATGAGAATCTGATTGAAACACACCAGGACCTCATTGGGGGAGGTGCTACAATTATTATTTATAAGACACAAAAGTTAATAATTGACAACAGGAAATAGCAGGACTCCAGGAGGTAGTATGGTCAGCTTGACTGTCTCAGGGTAGAGAATCTGGATAGGTTAGGAATTCTTCAAGGAAACAAGTCTTGTTTCCACAATATTGCAGAACTGCTCGAGGATACCAATTGTCATCAAATAACTTCCTGATCTTTAAAGCAAATTTATTCCAAAGGGAGAAAAAGCAAATTAGTGCATGTCAAGAAGCATATGGCTCTGCTGAATGATAACAGGAGTGGCCATTCTGTAAGGGAGGTACAGATCAGTGCAGGAACAAATGACTAAATGGCTAATACTGTGATCTAGATTTCCGCTTGTATGGCTGCTTGTTTGTTTGGCTTGATGATGTTCTTGCCAATGGAAAAAACTTATTATTCAGGCAAGTGTGTGGAAATTCACTGCATGAGGGATTAATACCTCCATCAGTGGAGATGCAGCCTCAGGGAATGCAACTAGAATGGTGCAAGTCTGTGCCATCACATTTGCTTAAACAGACACTCTGACTTCTTAAGGTCTATCTTATAGGTCCAGAACACAAAGGAGAGCATTATATTCATAATGTATGTTCTATGAAGCTGAAAAAAATTTTTTTCTACTTTCACCCAAGAATATAGTCAACTTGGATTCAAAAAGGGACATAAGGGATTTGGTAAACACTCTACTTGGACACCTTTTAACAATCATCCTTAACGGGAGAGAATATAAATCACTTTGTAAACTGGAGAGGTTATTTCTTCACTAGGATCATCTTCAATACTTAAGACATCTGTTTTAAATCTCTCTTTGAAAGCAATAAAAGTCCTAGTTCTACAAATTTGAACAAGACATAATAGTTGATGACTTTTCTCTCATTTGTATTCCAGGTGTCTTGCCTCACAGTTAGAAAAAACAAGCTGGAATAATTCCACCTGGTTCTTGGACTCTCTTAAGTTACTTTGTGTGAATGATTCTTGAGTTTGGTAAGATCTTAATTTTGTCTTGAGATGATCTTAGAAATGTTATCTATACAATATTCAATTTTTGACCAATTGTAAAAGTTAAGCTCTAATAACTATCTTTATTCTTTGGTTAAATACTTGCTATGTAAATTTTAGTTATTGCATAGAATTACAGTGGAGAAATTCTTTCCAAAATATGATAATTATTGATTTAATTAATTATATTGAATAAGTGCATAGACATCTATTGCTCTTAAAAATGTCAATAATTCATACTCCCTACCTATTTTCTTTATCTGTGAGCAATACATATACTCTGGATAAGGAAACTTGAGTTATGAATTTGAGGGTATAGTTGAGTTTTAACCTGAGTTAGGACAAGTTATTTTGCTTTATCTATTTGTGTGCCCTTTTGAGAAATATTTAAAATTAAATGAATTAATCTCTATCTTAGAAAATTGGTAAATAAAATAAAATGCATAGGCTTCCAAAATGTGCTCATAGCCAGCAAGAAGAGAATGGATAACTTATCTGGAATTAGTTACTAGGAGATTCTCTGATGCTTTTTTCCCCAATTTCATTTCTCTCTCTGGCAGTGAGTATGTTTCTGTTACCCCACTTTATTTCCATTTCATACCTCTCTTTTTCTCTCCTCTTTCCTAGACTCCAAAGCTCTTTCTCTCTTTCCTTTCCTATTATTGGCATCTGATATCTGCTTAAGGAAAAAAAAGAACCTGAAGTATTATTTTTCTTAAAATTTTAATAGTCAGTGATAATTTAGATTGATGGTTTAGTTTAACAATGAGTTGAATTTTTATATTTTTGTATACATCAAAACATAAGTATTAAATATGCTTGCAAGTAGATCTAGCCATAGGAAACCATACTAACACTGAAAATGATGGTGACGGTGGCAGTGGTTTAGTATGTTGACTATAAAATAAATGTGGAAACATCGTGAGAAAACACAAATAAGTTATTGTAGAACTTAATTTTTTAAATTGCTACATTATTGTCACTTCCTGCAAAATTCCACTGGATTTTGTAGCACTCCCACTAACTAGTCCTTAGTTTTATGACAAGAGAAAGGAACTGGGAACTTATTTGTATGAAGGTGTTCTTCTGAAGTGCTTCAGTGATAAATCGAGTTGTCTAGTTGAATACTCACAGAGTAATAAGCATCTTGAAAAAATTTACCAATACCTATTCCAATTTAAAATGCTCAAATCTTTGATTATGCAATTCTTTTGTAAAAATTTCTTACAGAAATATATATGCATATTTATACACACAGACACAAAGATTTTCACTGCAGCATTGCTGAAATATCAGAAAATTGAACTAAGATAGATCTCCTTAGCTGAAGACTACAGCTAGTAAATGACATCATTGTGCCTGGTTGACAGAGAAATAGCAACTAGATTCTGATAACGGATCTGCTCTCAACCTTGGAGGGTGAGCTGGCACCAGCATTACCCGTGCCCTACAACACATTACAGTTTCCTTCCGGTTGATGAAATGTCTTGGAATGTATTGATGCCCACTGTGTCCTGACTAATTTTTTGGGAACTTTGAGAAATGTGAAAGAAGGAGCAATCCTTGAGCATTTCCCTATGGAAATAGGAGAACCATGAAATAATGATATACAGAAAAGGTGTTTTATGGTTAAGTAGAGTGAATATTCAGCCTGGTTAAAGTGGAGGTCAGCATTGGGTGTAGGAGGAAGGACACCATGAAGGAGGCTGGCAGTGGACTCACTGATAGAGGAGGTGGGCAAAGGCAGTAGGCAAACCCAGAATGTATAGAAATCATGAGATGATCAATAAAAAAGAAGTGTGTATATTACTTTCACAGCTTTCTCATGTGCATTACCTCCTTTGGCCATCACAGCAGGTCTGTGAGGCAAGAGGTAAAAGCAGTGTGGCTGTAAAGCACAGTAGTTAATAGCCTGAAGTTTGGAGTTAGCCATGGACCTGCCAAGAAACTGTGAGGAAGTAACACAACTACTCTAAGTGTTAGTTGCTGCTTCAGAAAATCCACACAATCATACTACTTACATCATATGACTGTTCAACATGATTAAATGAGGAAAAAGCCCTCTGCACATTCCACTCAGACAGTCAGCAATATCTACGTGCTATCTGTGGTTTCTCTTTTACTAATTGTGCTGCTGCAGAAAGTGATGCTTCAGGAGGCTGAGATTACAAAGCCAGAAAGTGCCCTGCCTGTGACTTAGAGGTAGGTTTGCTGTGTCTGAATCCAGTTACATTCCCTGCAAACAGAAAGGCAGACGTGGAAAGAAATGGTCTGAGTCTGGCAGCAGTGGGTAGGATCACAGTGCAGTAACTAAAGTGAGGAGAACAGAGAAATGAATTTGAATAAGTAAGGATGTTCTGTGACAGGAGTTACATGTTAGGAAAATTCAATTCTGTACCGTATCGATAGGGCATCACTCTAAGTTCCAAGCCATACAGACAGATGGGGCATTAGAGCCGTGGCTTTCAATTTTTTTTAACATGAAACGAATCATCTATTTAAGGAAATCTTATCCAGAGGCATATACAATTAATTCAATTAAGAGCTGAATGTGTGTGAATAGAACAGAGTTCTTTCTGTTGTACTCATCTAGTGAGCCATCTTTATACTGCAAATGAGGAAACTGAGGCTCAGAGATGCCAGCAATATATCCAAATAACAGACTAAGTTAGTGACACAACCTAGAATAAAATCCACTTCTCATTTCCTGACTCCTGAGCCAGTGCTCCTGATAATCCACAAGAGGTCTTGCAAGAAAGACCTCAGTTCTTGGGCTAGGAGGAAGAGGATGAGGTTCAGCAATGTGAATACAACAGCACTTCCATAGTCTTCAGGGGATGTTCTGCATGTGTGTAGGGAGTAAGGATGGAGGTAGGTTGTTGAAAAGCAAGAGTGACCTCTCAGCATCCACAGAGTTTAATAGTCCAAATATCAATTAGATACTATGCTACTTGCAAAATTTCTAAGATGTGACAGCCAGCCTCTTCTTAAAAATCCCCAGTAATATAAGTTAGGTTTTCATTGTAGCTTTTCTTCTAGGTTGAAATAGTAACTCTCCTGAAATACCACATAAGCCGTTCTTCTCTTCTGCAGTGGTGGAATGTAGTGTATGATCAAAATGCCAGCTCCACAGCACACTAGTTATATAATCTTATACAAGAAATTTAACTCCTCAAGACCTCAGTTTATCTTCTTTACAATGGGAGCAGTAATGATAACGACTTCATGCAGTATCATGAGGTTTAAATGCCATCATACTTGGCACAGTGCCCAGCAACACAGTGAATCTAAATGCTAATTGTTTAAGGATTATTATTGTGTTCTGTGATCCTTTGCTTCATTTGAGAAACAGAGGAAACTGAAAGAAATGACTTGAGCTGATTCAGATTTGAGTTTGTTGTATTGAGGATCTGTGTCTTTGCCAGAGTATCACAGTTTGTAATCTTCATCATTGAACAATGTATTAGTCAGTGACTATAGAATTAATACTTTTAGATGCATTTTGATCATTTAATATTTAGAAGTAAAGCATAAAATTACAAAAGAATTGCCATATTGTTTGAAAAACATTATAGGAGGAAAAACCCACTTCAGACTGTTTGGAGTATGCAACAGGATAACGATTGTAATGTGACTTAGCTCAGTGATTGGTGAGTGACAAACTCACATCATAATTACCTGAGAAGCAATGTTGATGCTTGAGGGCACTGACTGGAGTCAGAAAATATGGTCCACATTCTGTCTTCATCACTCACTGGCTGTGCAGCTTTGGTTAAGTTTTCTAAACTCTGAGTGCCAGTTCCTTCATCTGTAAAACAGAGTGAATCATGTGCTATTCTGTGCTTGGAATAAGGAAGGTGCTCAAAAAAGTTGGTTATTAATAATAACACTTATAAAGGGAGGAGGAGGAAAAACATTTCATAAGGAAGAGCCATTGAAAAGGCAGGAGAAAAGGCTTGGAGGAAACCTTGCATTAAGGAAGTATTTATTTCCTAACATTATTTTTTATGATCTATTTATTTTTATTGTGGTAACATTGGTTTTTAACATTATACAAATTTCAGGTTTACATGATTATATATTTCGTTTTCTGTATAGATTGCATGATGTGCACCACCCAAAGACTAATTATAATCCATCACCACACACATGTGCCCAATCACCTCTTTTGGCCTCCCCTTTCTCCATTCCCCTCCAGTAAACAATCCAATCTCTGCTTCTATGTGTTTGTTTGTCATTGTTTTTATCTTCTACTTATGAATGAGATGATATGGTATTTTCCTTTCCCCCTTTGACTAATTTCACTTAGCATAGTATCCTCAAGGTCCATCCATGTTCTCACAAAAGATCAGGTTTCACCATTTCTTATGGCTGAGTAGTATTCCATTATGTATATATACCACATCTTCTTTATCCATTCATCCCTTTTTGGGCATCTAGGTTGCTTCCAAGTCTTGGCTATTGTGAATAATTCTGCAATGAACATAGGGGTGCATGTATCTTTATACCTTCCTGTTTTCATGTTCTTTGGATAAATACTCAGTAGTGGAATACCTGGATCATATAGTAGTTCTAGTCTTAATTTTTTGAGGATTCTCCATATTGTTTTCCATAGTTGCTGCACCAGTTTGCACTCTGACCAGTAGTATAAGAGAGTTCCCTTCTCTCCACATCCTCTCCAACACCTGTTTCCTGTCTTGATAATTATAGCCATTCTGACAGGCCTGAGGTGATGTCTCATTGTAATTTTGATTTGCATTTCCCTCGTATTTAATGCTGTTGAACATCTTTTCATGAGCCTATTGGTCATCTGTATATCTTCTTTGGAGAACTGTCTATTCAGATCTTTTCCCATTTTTAATTGGGTTGTTAGTTCTTTTCTTGTTGAGATGTATGAGTTGGTTGTATATTTTGGATATTAACCCCTTATCAGATATATGGTTTGCAAATATCTTCTCCCAATAGTTAGGTTGTCATTTCATTTTGTTGATGGTTTCCTTTGCAGTGCAGAAGATTTTTAGTTTGATGTAATCCCATTTGTTTATTTTTTCTATTGTCTCCATTGCCTGTTCAGACATGGTCCTTCAAAACATTCTGTTAAGACTTATTTTGAAGAGTGTACTGCCTATATTTTCTGCTAGGACTTTAATAGTTTTGATACTGGCCCTGATATCAGTTCCCCTACAATAAACCCAGCACATATGAGGTTAAAACCAAAATCCCCTTTCCCTGCTTAGTCCTCAGCTTCCTGGCACCAGAATCCACCATATGCCATGGAGGCAGACAACCAAGGACATCCATCTGTGGATTCCCTTATTTCACCAACCTCCTTCCTGTAAACAGCCTCACAAGGCTAAATGCAGGCTGGTAGGAAAGTTCTGACCACTAAGACTGCAGGCTCCATCTCCCTACAAGCAGCTGCATTCTTTGTAACCTATAAAACTCCCTGCCTCCCACCTTCCAGGGAGATGAAATGATTTTGAGGGCTCCCTCTCATCTCTTGGCTGATGTCACTCAAAATAACCACCCTTTCCTTTCCATAAGCCTGGTGTTCCAGTTTTTATTCATCCCCTCTTGTGTGGCAGGTAAAAAATCAATGTTTGTGGCCAGTAACAATCTGGTGAGCCAGCCAGGAGGCTCTTGCCCAAGGCTCTGTGACCCCAGGATGACTGGGATTTCCTGGGAAGCAGTCCAGCAGCTTCCTAGGTCATATGCCTTAGGGGCTGTCCCCAGTACGTTCTGTCTGGCCTGGCAGCATTGGCCCTAGGCACACTTTCTTATGGCAGGGAAACAGGTTCTAGATTTGTTTATTTGTTTTTACTTATGGTCATTTGATGGAGTCAATCTGCAATAGGGTAAGTCACCTTAGGCATGCCCTTGAACTCCTTTCCCCTCCATCTGGGGTACTTTCTGTGCACAGAGGGACCTTGTGGGTGAGCATATTGAGTTGGAACAGTTGTAAGATTTTCTACCCTATGTCTGGGAACTGGTTCATTGGTGTCTGGTATTTCTGTATCTGCATCTGTGTGTCTGTCCATTTTCTGAATGGAGAACACTTCCCATGCCTGACATAGTAAGAGCATATAAGTCCACCCTTCTAGCAATGCTAATTAAACATGCTAAAGGAGATCTCACTTTAAAATGAACAAAATGGGATAATTTCACTTTACTCAAACAGGTGTAATTACATATGCAATTGGAAAAAGCCAGCTACAAAGTTAAATAACTAACAGGAAGCCTATTTTAGTCTTTTGAGGCTTCTAAATAAAATCAGGAATATTCTAGTCCCTCTTTAAAAAAATAATTAAAGAATTAAACATGCCAGCAGCCAAAGCCAAATCTGCTGCTCCTCTCTTCTCTCTTGCTTAGCTTCCTCACTTTAACTCCCCTGAAATTTCTGATGTAAAATTAAGCAAGTGAAAATAAGTAAATTTTTGAGATAATTTGGAATTGTAATGGCCATTCTGGGTAATCTTTGCTTTAGATGAGTCCACTTTAAGGGTCAACCTTAAAAAAGAAGATTCAAAACCTCTCATATGGAATTCAGTCTTTGATTAATATGCAACAACATCTAAAAGGCAAAGTTATTTAACACAATATAAAATGATCTTTGGTAAAAGGAAGGCTGTTTAAGTTTTCTTGTTTGATTAAAATAAATATGTTTTCAGAGTTATCAACATTGGATATCATGCAGACATGTTATCTCTGTTACAAAATTTGTCATCAAATGTAATAACTTAGAATAATAGCTGATTTGGTTTGATGTTTCATGAGGTATTTGCAGACAATCTAAAGATTATTAAAGACAGGTAAACTAAATAGATTTTTTTAAAGTTTTTGGAGAAATTTTTCCACAGAAATTATGTATGGATGTACTTACAACATTATGATGTATGTACTTAAAACAAAATAAGATGATGGCTAGGCGCTCTAATGTCACACATGTTTTATGAGACAAATCTAAACATAATTTCTGGAAGCAAATAATTTAGATAAAGAAACAAGTGTAAGAGTTTTTGGGTGCAATAATTATGTTTTATGGAATATTTTCTTGAAAAAATTAGCTTCCAAAATATTTTTGGCAACTTAAAACTTTAGAGTTTTGCTAAATTAAGTTAAAATGATGAAATTTGTTGAGTATCTGGGTAATTTTCCAACCAACATAAAATATTAAGTATTAATTACTAAACGTGGATTTATCTGCCTTTGTTTTCTTATCTCAGAGAAACCAAATGTTGCTTAAGTTTATTGATAAATGTGTTTTGCACATGCTGAGAAATCTTCTATGAGAAAGCACATATTTCTAGATAACCTGTATGCAAGGAAAGTGAAAAGTATGTTTTCAGTAAAGAAGGTATAAAAAGTAGACATATTTTTGTTTGTTTTGTTCAAAAACATAAATTTATCCTAAAGTACTAGGAAAAATAAGAATAGGACATGGGACAAATTCTGAATGAAAAAAGTAAGTGACAAAAGGTTTATGTAAGTTAAACACTGAGAAAAGAGTTTTATACATGGTCAAGTTGGCTAAAATTAAAGTAAATCTAGTTAAGTAAATTATTTAAATGTCAAGAGCAAATAGGTACAAAATTAAAATTTAGTCTTCTCTGTTTTAAAAGAATTTTTTTTAACTTTTTGTCTGCTCTAGATAAAAAGGCTGTGAAAGGGTTTTTTGGCTGTTTTAACTCTGCCTTTGACTGCTCCTATTGCTACTTTGATTGGATGTATAAGTGAAGATTATTTCATAGGAACCTATGATATTATATGGGTAAATGTTATTAATATAAATGTTTTAAAAATTGTATAACATTCCTAAAAATCTAATCTGTCCTGATTGTCTGCTATAATTCTGGTTGTTATCTCAAACTGTTGTGTGTCACAGAAATAGACAAGTTTCTTTCTCAGTTGCCATTTTTGGCTCTTTTGTTGTTTATAGACAGTTGTTTAACTCAGAATTTTTTGCAAATATATTTCATCTCTAGAGAGATTCATGGAAAGGACTCTGACACTGCTTTAGAATACAGGTTTCTGATAAACTTTCAGATTGTATAACTGAGCTGGGTAGGAACCTACAGAACTGTAACTGAAAAACTGACAGCCTCATGAAACTGCTGATAGAAATCAAGAGTTGGTTACATAAAACTAAATGAACTGATAGGGATGATTATAATTTTCATGACTTTGTTTAAAATATTGCTGATTTTTGGTTTTTTTTCAGATTTAAAACTTCCTTTTTCTCTTAAGGAACTATGACTGATGGCAATTTGTAAACAAAACTGAAACCTTTATTTTCCTTCTTACTTTATCCCTCCAGAATTGGGAAACTCTTAATAAGTATTGTTTTCATGACAATATAATTGTATGCGTAAGATCAATAAGAATCTGTTCTCCTTATAACAGGACATAATTGTAAACATTGGTTACAGTACCAAGGCTTTGACTGGAACGTCATATTTGAGAAAAATATACAGATTCAGACATGACCAGATAGCTTTTGAGGAATGAAGATTGAATTTATAAAATAAAGCCATTTGAAGATATTGGCCCGGTACCTTGCTTACACGGTTCTAAGCATACATACTGGACAAATAAAGAAGGTCATTTATCGGGCAGGTGCAAAGAACTTCAATATTTTGGGGACCTCAGAAAAGAGAAATTCCCACAAATCTGTTGGTATTGCAGGTGGAGTCTGATAACAAGTCCTTGGTCTCGATTTACTGGCCTTAAGAGGCTTTTAAAGTTCAATCTGAGATTTCTTATAAAAGTTCTAGCAAAGCAGATTTAAAAGAGCTTATATGATAGATAGCTATCTTGCTATACTTATGTAAGTAAATGGGCCACGTTTATTGAAACTTGACTTACTTTGTAAATAAGTCTATCTTAATTTGGCTATCTGTGGTAAAAATGGGTGTGATTCTAGAGAGAAAAATTATGTTTCAATAAAAACTATAATAGAGATTTGTGGATGTTGGATTTTGGTTCTTTGAAATGTCTTTGAGGGTTTTTTCCTGCAACTAAACTTAACTAAATCTTGAATTGTTCTAGTATCCTGAAATATCTGAAATCACAAATTTTCAAACTAATATCTTCCATCATTTTCATTTTGAATTATTGATAACTGAAACTGCCTTTTTCCTGAACTCTTGCAAACTGAAGCTAGACATCTTGATATAGAATTAAGAAAGGTTTATGTCTGCTACTGTGTAACCCTCTCATAAAGATACTTTAGTGCCCAAGGACACCATCAGAGACATTTAAAACTGCAAAAGATATTTTGATCCTGAATTCCAGAAAGCTTCTTGATTACCTGTTCCTTGGGCTCAGGAATTGGTTTATAATTTGCTCCAACCATTAACCTTGTTTTTTTCTTTTTCTTTCTCTAAAAATTCTTCTTATTAACTACCTGGTTACTTACTTAAATGATATAGGCCTAACATTGGGATCCCACTAAAACCATCAGTGAGATGGAACAATCTATGTCCCTTAGGAGCAGATATCCCCAGAGATACCAGGTCCAGACTAATTTTCAGGACTATTTTCTTGGATTCCCGAAGGGATTAGGTTTATATTTCAGGGACTGTTAAAATTTGAGCTAGCTATACTTCTTATCCTTCTATTGGATATTTATGTACCTTTAGGTGTTTTTCCAAACTGTTGAACAAGGTACAAAAATTTAATAACACAAAATGTCAACCTGAACCTGGGAACAACAAAAAATTTCCAAATGAGTGTTAAACAGTTTCACTCCTCTAACCCAGATCTATGCCCTGATTCAGCAGGAAGTAGATATAGATCAGTCACTGCCCCAAATCACTCAAGATTGAGGAATGAACATAAAATAGGGGAGAACTGATACCAGCCTTGATATCAGTTCTCCTACATTAAGCCCAGCATTTATGGAGTTAAAAGCAAAAACATTCATTGCCTGTTCCTGCTTACTCCTTGGCTTCCTGGCACCAGAATCTACCATAAACCACAGGGGCAGAAAACCAAGAGCATCCAGGTGTAGATTCCCTTGTGTCACCATCCTCCTCCCTGCAGGCAGCCTCATAAGACCAAATGCAGGCTGGTGGGAAAATGCCAACTAGCAAGGCCACAGGCTCCACCTACCTAAAAGCAGCCACATTCCTCGAAACATTTAAAATCTGTTGCCTTCCATCATTTGGGGAGATGACACAAATTTGAGACCTCACTCTCATCTCCCATCTGATGTCATCTGAAATAAAACCCCTTTCCTTTCCATAAGCCCAGCATTCCAGTTTTTATTTTGTCACTCTTGAGTGGTGCAAAAAGAACCTGTATTTGTGGGTGATAACAGTTTCAGGTTTTACATTCAAGTCTTTAATCCATTTTGAGTTAATCTTTGTGTATGCTGTAAGACAATGTTCTACTTTTGTTCTTTTGCATGCAGGTGTCCAGTTTTCACAACCTCATTTATTTAAGAAACTCTCCTTTCTCCATTGTATGCACTTGGCCCTCTTCTCAAAAACTGGTTGTCCATAGATGTGTAGGTTTACGTCTGGGCTTTCAATTATGTTCCATTGATCTGTGTCTGTTTTTATGCCAGTACCATGCTGCTTTGGTTACAATAGGTTTGGAACATATTTAGAAGTCAGGGAGAGTGATACCTACAGCTTTGTTTTTCTTCCTCAGGATTCCTTTGGTCATTTGGGGTCTTTTGTTGTTCCATATAAGTTTTAGGATTCTTCGTTCTATTTCTGTGAAAAATGTACTTGGTATTTTGAGAGTGCACTGAATTTTTAGATTGCTTTAGGAAGTATGCACATTTTAACTATGTTACTTCTTCCAATCCAACAGCACAGAGTATCTTTCAATTTCTTTGTGTCTCATTAATTTCTTTCAAGAATGTTTTGTAGTTTTTAGTGTAACACATCTTTTATCTTTTTGGTTAAGTTTATTCCTAGGTATTTTATCCTTTTTGTTGCAATTGTAAATAGGATTATATTCTTAAATTCTCTTCCTACTACTTTGTTGTACGTGTATAGAAATGAAATGCAACTGATTTTTCTATATTGACTTTTATCCTGCAAGTTGATCATATTCATTTATTATTTCTAAAAGTGTTTTAGTGGATTCTTTAGGGGTTACTAGACATAAAATATTATCTGCAAATAGTGACAGTGTCGCTTCGTCCTTTCCAATTTGGATCCCTGTTATTTCTTTTTCTTGCCTGACTGCTCTGGCTAAGACTTCCACTACTATGTTAAATGGTGAAAGTTGGCATCCTTGTGTGGTTCCTATTCTTAGAGGGATAGCTTTAAGTTTTCCTCCATTGAGGATGATACTGCCTTGGATTTGTCATATATGGCCTTTATTATGTTGAGACTCTTTACTTCTATACCAATTTCATTCAGAGTTTTCATCATAAATAAATGCTGTTTCTTGTCAAATGCTTTCTCTGCAACTGTTGATGTGATCACATGATTTTCATTCATTTGGTTGGTGTGGTTTATCACATCATTTGATTTGTGGATGTTGAAGCATCCCTGCATCCCTGGAATAAATCTCAGTTGATATGGGTGTATGATCTTTTTAATGTATTGTTGCATTAGATTTGCTAGTATTTTCTTGAGGATTTTTGCATCAATGTTGATCAATGATTTTGGCTGGTAATTTTCTTGGTTTGTGCCTTCCTTTTCTGGTTTTGGTATCAGGATAATGTTAGCTCTGTAGAATGACTCAGGAAGCTTTCCCTCTTCTTCAATTTTTTGGAAGAGCTTGAGAAAAATAGGTATTAATTTTTCTTTGAATCTTTGGTAGAATTCAGCAGGGAAGCCATCTGGACCTGGATTTTTATATTTGTGGAATTATTTGATTACTATTGGATTTTCTTACTGGTGATTGGTCTATTCAAATTCTCCATTTCTTCTTGAGTCAGTTTTTGGAAGCTTATATGATTGTAATAATTTATCCATTCTTTCTAAATTATCCAAATTGTTGACATATACTTTTTCATATTATTCTCTTATAATCTTTTGTATTTCTGAGATGTCCATTGGAATTTCTCCTATTTCATTTCTGATTTTATTTATTTGCGACTTCTCTCTGTTTTTCTTGGTGAGGCTAGCTAAAGATTTGTCAATTTTTTTTTTTATCATTTCAAAGAACCAGCTCTTGGTTTCATTGATTTTTCCTATTGTTTCTATTTTAGTCTCTATTTCATTTATTTCTGCTCTTATTTTTATTATTTCCTTCCTTCTACTTATTTTGAGCTTCCTTTGTTCTTCATTTCCCACTTGTTTTAGGTGCACTGTTAGATTGTTTGTGTGAGATTTATCTTATTTGTTGGAGTAGGACGGTTTTGCAATAAACTACCCCCTTAGAACTGCTGTTACTGTATCCCCAAAATGTTGGCATGTTTTATTATCATTTTCATTTGTCTCAAGGTATTTTTTGATTCCCCCTTTAATTTCTTCATTGACCCAGTCAGTGTTGAGCAGCGTTTTGTTTAATCTCAACATCTTTGTGGTTTTTCCTATTTTCTTCCTGTGGATTTCTAGTTTTGTATCTTTGTTGTCAGAAAAGATGGTTGGCATTATTTCAGTCTTCTCAAATTTATTGGGACTTTTTTTGTGGTCTAATATATGATCAGCCTGGAGATTGAAAGGGATGTATATTCTGTGGATTTGGTTGGAATGTTCTGTATATATCCACTAAGTACATTTGATCTAATGTATCATTTAAGGCCAATGTTACCTTATTGATCATCTGTTTGGATGATTTATCCATTGGTGTAAGTGGAGTGTTAAAGTCCCCTAATCTTATTGTGTTAATATTTATCCTTTTATATATGTTACAAATTTCTTTACATATTTAGGTGCTTCTATGTTGAGTGCATAGATGTTTACAAGTATTATATCTTCTTGTTGGGTTGCTCTCTTTATTATTATGTAGTGCCCTTCTTTTTCTCCTGTTAGAGTTTTTGTTTTAAAGTCTATTTTGTCTGATATAACTGTTGTTACCCCAGCTTTCTTTTCATCACCATTTGCATGGACCCTCTTTTCTCATTGCTTCACTTTCGTTTTATGAGTGTCTTTAGGTATGAAGTGTGTCTCTTGTATGCAGCATATACATGGGTCTTGAATTTTTATCCAATGGGCCACTCTATACCTTTTGATTGAAGCATGTAGCCCATTGACATTTAAAGTAGCTATTCATAAATGTACATATTGTTATTTTGTTACTTTTTTCTCTATGTTTAAGTAGTTCCTTTCTGTTCCTTTCTCCTTCTCTTGCTCTCTTCACTTGTGGTTTGATGCCTACATTTGCTATTATGTTTGCATTCCTTCTCTTAATTTTTGTGTATTAATTTTAGGTTTCTGATATGTGATTACCATGAGGTTCATATATAACTACCTTCATATGTAGCATTCTATATTAAGTTGATGATTTCTTTAGTTTGACCTCTTCCTGAAAGCTGTATTGTTTTGCTCCTCTCCTCCCACAATTTATGTTTTTGTTATCATATCTAACCTCTTTTGTGTGTGTGTGTATCCATTCCACTCTTATCATGGAAATAGGTAATTTTAGTATTTTTGTCTTTGACCTTTATATATCTTCATAGGTGCTATATCTGCTACCTTTACTGCATTTTTTTGCCTTTACCATGATCTTATTGCGTTTTTTGGATAATTTTCTTATTCCTATTTGTGATCTTCTCTCTCCCACTTAAGGAAGTCCCTTTACCATTTTTTATAAGACTGGTTTCTTGGATAAAAACTTCTTTAAATTTTGTTTGTCTGGGAAACTCTTTATCTCTCCTTCCATTCTGAATGACAACATTGCTAGGTATATTCTTTTCTGTAGGCTCTTTTCCTTTTATCGCTTTAAATATCTTTTCCCACTCCCTTCTAACCTGTAAGGTTTCTGATGAGAAGTCATCTGATAGCCTTATGGGATTTCCTTTGTATGTAAATTGTTGCCTTTTTCTTGCCACTTTTAGGATTCTGTCTCTCTTTACTTCTTGACATTTTAATTATAACTTGTCTTGGTGTGAGCATCTTTGTGTTTATCTTGTTTGGTGCTCTCTGTACTTCCTGTACCTGGATGCCTGTTTCCTTCCTTGGGTTAGGAAAATTTCCAGGTATTATTTCTTCAAATAGATTCTCTGCCCATTTGTCTCTCTTTTCTCCTTCTGAGACACCTATAATACAAATGTTAGTGTGCTTGATATTGTCCCAGAGTTCCCTTAGACTACCCTAATTCTTTTTAAATATTTTTTCTATTGTCTATTCAGCTTGGGTGATTTCCTCTAGTCTTTCATCCAGCTCACTGATCTGTTCTTCTGTATCATCTACTCTACTATTGAGTCCCTCTAGTGAACTTTTCACTTCCAATATTGTATTCCTCATTTCTGATTGCTTCTTTTTTACATTTTCCAGTTCTTTGTTGAAGTTCTAACTAAGGTCATCCATTCTTCTCCCAACATCAGTGAGCATCCTTATGACTTTTTGTTTGAACTCTTTGCCAGGTAGTTTGTTTATTTCTGTTTCCTTTAGGTTTTTATCTGGAGTTTTGTCCTGTTCCCTTACTCGGAATGTATTTCTTTCCCTCCTCGTTTTGTGTGCTTCTTTTTGCTTATATCTATGTATTAGGTAGTTCAGCCATGTCTCCTGATCTTGGAGAGGTAGCCTTATATAAGCAATGCCTTATGAGACCCAGCAATGTGCTTCCCTATCATCACCAGTTCCAAATGTTCCAGGAGTGACCTCTGTGTTTGATATGTGTGTCCTTATGTTGTGGCAGAGTTCCTCTTCCTGTACTTGCCCAAGGAGGGTAGGCTGTCCCCCTGGCCTGCTACTTGAAATGCTCATCTGCATTGGGATGCTATGGATACTTCAGTCACTGTAATAGGGATGGGAGCCCCAGCACATTTGGCTGTAAAGTATAATAGCACAGTCCTGTCACAGTTTTTCTGTTGAGTAGGCCCACAGTGTGGCTGCTTGCTAGGTCAGGGGCCTCCAATTGCTGTAGGCCTTCAGCCTGTATGGCTGTTGTTAGCTCTCCTGGGATTGCAGTTGAGTAGGGCTGGACCCAGGCATGGGAGCATCCAATATTTTCCAGCTTTGGAATTTAGGGCCAATAGCCTATGTGGCTGTTTGAGAAACATAAGTCTGCTGCAGCTGACAAGCCCCACTGCCCAGAGTGCCACACACTCTCAACATAGTCCTGGTCCATGCACAAACCCTGACACCCTGAAACAGTCCCAGTCACCCCACAGTGGAGTCCCCACACACTCATTCAATGCCCCATATTCTCCACTTGCTCCTTTTCACATGCCTTGTCCCACAGAGATGGGCCCAATTGTCTGACTGAAGAGGATGCAGGCACCTCATCTATGCAGTCATACAAGTTACCTCAGGGCTTGCTGTTGGTTGGGACCAGTCCTTAGGGAGGCTCCTGGCTCTGAGCTGTTTAAATTGTCACTGTAGTGGGTGGCCAGACCCCAGGCTAACAGGCAAGGGAAAGAACTCCAATGGTTTCTGCCAGTGTCGGTGTCCACACACCTGTATTAGCTCATAATAATGGGTGCTGCCAATATCTCAGTCCCTGGAGAGCTCTCATCTCTCACCAAAATGCACCCAGAACCTATCACACGAGTCTCTTTTCACCAAAGGAGTGTGCACCTTTATTTCGGGTGATTTTAAGTTGCTTTCTGAAACGTGTGAATTTGTGCATGGGCCTTTTAAGAGCCAACTTTTCTCCACTATGTCTGATAGCTTTTCTGATGGTATTCCACATTGTTGTTAGTAGCCAGAAAAGTCAGATATTATGAGGTTCTTCTCAGTTGTGCTGAGTCCAAAGGAGACTTATAGTGGTAACAACCACCTCCTCAGATCCCCAACCCTGCAGAGAAGGCTGCATAACTTAGAATTTCTCCTGGCTGGCTGTGAAGCTCTGAAGCTCATGAAGTGGCTTTTTTTCTCTCCAGAAAGGAATTTCATGCTCTTCCATCACTTCCCTTAAGGGCAAGTGAGAACTGCCCCTTGTTGCAGGAGTTCTTTGTATCTAATTTTCAGTTCTTCCTCAAGGGTAGTTGTTCCAAGAGTAGTTGTAGGTTGGTTGTGTCTGTGGAAGGAGGTGAGTGCAGAGTCTCTTATACTGCCATCTTGACACCACTTAACCTCTTTATTTAGTATGTTCTTAAAAGCCAAATGTTTGAATGGTGAATAAATGAATAAAAACAAACAATAATCTTGCTGAACTCCAAGAACTACATGAAGCCAAATAATCAGTAATTATAAATCTTATGTTGCTTTTTTTAGATTTTCCAACTTTCAGCTGGAGCTGATGTCAGCATCTATTAAATGGGAAATCAAAACAAAATGGTAAAATTCATTCTTTTCTGTCTTTCAGAGGACCCAGAGCTGCATAAAATACTCTCTGTTATGTTTCTAATCATATATGTGTCCACAGTTTTCAGAAACCTACTCGTTATGATCACTATGATCACAAGTCAGAGTTTGAGATCACCTATGTATTTTTTTCCTTATTTCTTTGTCAATTTTGGATGCCACTTATCTTCTGTCATCACTCCAAAGATTATTGTGGATTCCTTCTCTGAAAGCACTACCACATCTCCCTCAAGGATCATTGCTTTCGTGGTGTGGGGCTCATTTTACTTATTGTGATGGCCTGTCACCACTATGTAGCCATCTGTAGGCCCCTGCACTACTTGACCATCATTAGCCCTCAGATGTGCTGCCTGCTACTGGTGAGGGTCCTTGCTTGGAGGATTTATCTATGCAGTAATATAGCTTCTGTTCATAAATCAAACAACTTTCTGTGGCCCCAATGTCACTGATCACTTTAAATGTGATTTTTTTCCATTGCTGAAAACTCCCCTTCATGGACACTGACATCCTGGGTCTCTTAGTCATCCTCAACAGTAGGGTGACATGTGTGACCATCTTCAATGCCCTCATCACCTCCTATGTGATAATTCCCTGCTCACTGAAGTCTTGTGGCTCAAAAGGGTAGCATAAAGCTCTCTCCATCTGTGGCTCCCATTGCACGGTGGTCATCTTGTTCTTTGTGCCACACATTTTCTTGTACATGAGACCTGTGGCCACTTACCTCATAGGAAAGGCAATGACTGTGTCTGATTCCATCATCAAGCCCATGTTAAATACATGATCTACAGCCTGAGGAAGGCAGAGGTAAAAAATGCCATGAGGTAACTGTGGGTGAAACAAGGGACTTTGGTTGGCAAGTAACTGTCATGCTGAGAATATCATGTTTTCTGTAAGGGTAAGTCATTCTTTCATAAATGTGTGAGATATAATCATCATATAAAATTGTATTAGTTTCAGGTTTAAAACATAATGATTTGATATTTGTATATATTGTGAAATGATCACCACAATAATCTGGATAACATCCGTCACCATATATAGTTATAAAAATAATTTAAAAAATACCTCAATTTAAAACTAACATAAAATAAATAAAATTTTTAAAAAATTAAAAGAGAAATATATGAGAAATAAAACTGTCCATTCTCTACTAGTCGCCAGAAGCACCTCTTAAAAATATAAATCTGATTTATGATTTAGGGTATTTAAACTTTAGAGATTGTGATACTCTAAGACTTTATATCTTTCCTTGGCTTCCCATTGCCTTTACAAACTCATTGTCTTTCCCTAAAATTCCCTAATTGATCTTTCTAACACCTCTAACTCTCCAACCCCATCTTGAGGGTCTTACCTCTTACCTCACTATGCATTAGCCATGCTGGGCTTTTTCACTTGCCCTTATAGCTATGCAAGACTTTTCTCACCTCAGTGCTTTGGCATGTCTCTCTCTGAAAACAAGCCCTCATCCTGTTCAGGTGGCTGTTTCTCTCCAACTTCTGGCCTTATATTGGGAGATTGTCATTTCCTGAGAGAGTTACCATGATGACCCTATTCAATGATTCTTCCACTCCTGCCATTATTCTCCATGTCAGTGTACTAATTTTATTAGGAACAATGATAAAAACTATAATTATTTTGTATAATTATCATATCATTCTTGTTACTTTCCATCTCTCTCTAGACTTTACATTTGTGTGGGAAGGATTTTTGTTGTGTTTATGCTTGGCACCTATTACGTTTTCAAAAAGTAGTTGTTGAGTGACTATAGAACTTAAGAGTCTTGTTTTCCAAATACCCAAATTCAGATGGTTAGGGAAGAAAAAGAGACCATAAATACTAACTAAAATAAACAAAACAAAAGTCAGAGAGTGATCATTACAACAGAGCTAAGGGAAAGAGAAGACTATGATTATTTCATGGAGGTTTGATCATATTGGGTGGTCAGAGAAGGATTCTATTAGCAGGTAAAATTTCAGCTGATTTTGAATTCTGTTGAGATGTCCTTAGGAAAAGTGATGACATATATTAATCAATATGTTTAATAATGATAAGCACCAATTATTGACAAGAATGATCAGAAGGAAACAGCCATATGAGGATTAGAGGGATGAAGATTCTAGAGAAAGAAAAGGAATGCAGGAAGTACCATGGTATTTTTAAGGAACCATAAAACATCAGAGTGAATGGAACACAGTGGTCCATGTACAGAGTGGTAAGAAGCAGATTCAGAAATGTACACAGTAGTTAGATCCCATAGTGCTGATGTAGCTAGCGCTCCTAAATCCCCAAAGAGAATGAAGAATGTTTTTATCTCTTAAAAATGAGTCAAAGTCACAATTCTTTCAGAATACAGATGGACTCTAACTTCCGTGCTATAGAGGACTTCGGCAACATGGTGTGGAATGCTTTTCTAACTAGCTTCTATTAGTCCTTTAATTTTAAATTGTAGAAGAAACTTCGCAATACCCTTTTTAAATATTCTACAGTAAAATACTCCTTTTAACTCTATATTTCTTTATTTTTTGCACATATCAACATATAAGAAAAAATCCATAAAACTGTGATTACTTGTGTCTTTGGAAAAACATTTGGATGATTTTTAAAAAATTTTTTATTTAAAGTTTTGCCCTGAGCTAACATCTGTTACCAATCTTTTCTTTTTTCTTTCTTCTCCCCAAAGTCTCCCTGTAAATAGCCGTGTATATTGTAGTTGTAGGTCCTTCTGGTCCTGCTATGTGGGGAGCTGCTTCAGCATGGCTTGCAGTGCCAGGTCTGTGCCAAGGATCTGAACTCGCAAAATCCTGGGCCACATAAGTGGAGGGCCCAAAATGAACCACTCAGACATGGACCCGACCCCGGATGATCTTTATATCATGTAGAGCAAATACTGGGAAGGACCTTGAAGTGAGGTTCTTTATTTTTTATTTGTGTGATATATGAGGTTTAATAATTTGATGAATGTCGATCAAAGAAAGAACATAATTCTAGCTTTAGTTTTATGTTTTGTATCATATTGATGAGATTACTTTGTGAGTATATCATCCTGTAATTTAGGGTCACTTGTCAGTTTCTTTGCATCTTTTTTTTTATAGATGACTAAAATTAGTTCTCATAAAATAGGGTGCCTTTATTTCTCATTAAATGAATTTTGTCAAGAAAGGCCTGGCGATTTTTTATATACTGTTTTCTGAGACAACTTTTGGTTCACTGATTTATGTTACTAGGACTTTCTGTTAATAAAATTATATTGTTTTTAAAAAAGGATATTTCCTAAGACACTAAAATGGGATTTGATAAAATTTAGTTTTAACTATGATTAAAATGCAGCAAACTAAAAGTAAAATGAAATTATTTAATTTTTTAACTTGAGCAAAGGATATGTTCCAGAAACCTACTTGTAAATTAACTGAATTAAATTAACTAACTTGGAAATTTCTGGATTAATTTCCATTTAATTCAGCAATAAGACAAGGCCACTTTTTACACTGCTATTATTGTCTATTTGACTGATGGTCTTAATGCAGAGTTCTCAATCTTGTGTAACTACTGTGGCAAGAAAGACAAAACAAATGATAAAAGCCAAATTGGGCAAAACATTTAAGAGATTTTCAACCTCTGGAAAAGAAGCAAACCCTGCACCCAAAAGACTGTGCCATGACATACCTCTAGTCTCTTCTTGCCTTGTTGGGAGCATGTCCAAATTTAACTCAGATTTCAAGAGAAATCAACATCCATATTTTATATAAAATTTAATGATTTTAATATGTTGATATCTAATTATGTTTTTAAAACACTATGTTAAGTACAAGTTCTGGATCAAACAAACTTAGAATTTTCCATCTCAGTTTGGACCAAGTGTTGTCTCTTTGGAAATTTGTCAACCAATGAAATAATTGTAAAAAGAAATAATAATCAAAACTGAAAATGAAATAACAATGCAGTATTGGCTGGCATGTTCATATACTTAGAAAAACCAAGACAATCAATTGATGAATTTCAATGTTTATTTAAAACATTTAGTCAAAAATTGGCATAATAACACTTTCAAATATAATCACAATAAATAATTATGAAATAAAATATCTGCTCCATAGTAAAAATATTTCTATAAAGAACATAAGAAAAATGTGTACAGTATTTATTAGGCATACTAAACATCTTCTCAAAAGGCACACAACTTAATAAAGACTTATAGAATTCATCATGGAAAGATACCATATTTTAAAGTCGTTAACTTTCCTAATTAATAAACAAATTGAGTGAAATCACAATAAAAATTTCAACAAGATTTTTTTCATGGAAACTGAGAAAATGATTCTAAACTCCACATAGTTTAATATGTATATGTGAATAATCAAAGCCTCTTTTTTCATTTGTGGAGGAGGAGGAAGAAGAAGCAAGAACAAATACATTGTAAAGCCATAGTAATTTTAAAACAGGATATACCCACAGAATAGGCAAATATGTTAATACAACAGAGTATTGAGCCTAGAAATTCAGCCACGTCTATTTGGCAATTTAATATATGATGAAGCTGGAAGTTTTATCGATATGCAAATAAAATTTATTATGATAAATGACTATCAATTTGAAAAAAAATCTTGGAACCTATCTCACAAAGTTGATAGAAAAACATTTTGTGACAGAATTTTATGCGTATGGGATACATGAAAAACAAAGAGAGAAAGGATGCAGAATAAGCTAAAAATATCTCCAAAATCCAATTACAATGAGAGTGGGGACACAGGAGATGGTGATGCAAGTAGAAGTGACATTTAAAGTTGATTATGTACTCACTTGTAATGTTTTCACTTTTTAAGTAAGGAAAGTGCATTAATTTTCATTTCTGTAATTAATTAACATTTCTAAATAATATAAAATAGACAATATATATGTATTTGAAGAAAACATAGTGCTTAACATTTCTGGACATAATGAAGTAACTAGATTTTCATATTGCTGTAAGTAACTAAAATCTTGACAAAACATGTGAAACAATGCTTTCAGTATTGGACAACAGGCAATATAGTACTGGGATCCCTTAGGGAATGGAAACAAATCCAGTGGGCTCTGGGGTAAACACAGGCTTCTGCTAGATATCATTCTGGACCAAGGAGCAGGAAAGGAGACTCCCAGCAAGGCACCCACAGTTCTCACTGAGATGAAGATGAAGATCAGAGTTCAGGGTGACTTAAAAGGCTGTTATTTGTGAAGGAGAGCACTGGAGCAGAAGGAGCTATGCAAAGAAAAAAAAGTCCAGCAGTCTTCAAAGAGCCCTGTGCAATCTTAGCCAGTAGCTCAATACTGAGAATACTAAGATGTGGTGGGGGGAGTGCAACTCCACAAGAAAGAGCACGGAAATCAAGGAATTGTTTTTTTGACAAGAGCAATGGTTTCATGGAGGGGAACTTTATCCAAATAGAATGCAATCTCAGTACGTACTTTTGTTGGAATTACTGGGTAAAACGTCGTTTCTTTCCTGAGGGAGTTATTACGTAGGCGTTTTTATTTTTTATTTTTTAATCTTTTTAAAGAATTAAAGAGTTATTTATAATGTGACAGTGATAATATATAAAGAGTTTTTACAAATCAATAAAAAGAACACTCCAATAGAAAAATGGGCCAAGGACACAAAATCAATTGAGAAATATATAAATGGTCAATAAACATTATAAAAATCATTTTAAACATTTAAAAATCAACCTCAATAATAATTAAAGAATGCAAATTAAGACAAGGAAATGCCATTTTAATATTGCATGTCAGACTAGAGGACCAGGGTACACTTAGGACACAAGAACTAGTATTATTCCTTAGCTAGGCTGTACTTATATGAACACCATCATTCTAGTTTCTGCTATTGGGGTGGGATGCAGAAAGGAGGAGGGAGAGAGATCTCTGCAGTATCCCACAGAATCCATTATTGGCTTCATCTTCTAGGGCCCTACACAGCCTCTTAGTCAGCCAGCTATTTGAAGTGACTGGTGCCAAAATTACTTCAACACTAACCCCATTGTCTGTTGACACCCTAGTGATGATTTTCTTTAGGATCCTAGAGATTCTCCTGTATAAGAAGCCTCACACCTCAATAAAAGATAGAAGAACTGAAAATGGCTCCCTTCACTGCAGAAATCACAAAATTATTTCAGAAGGCTTTCTTAGATGTTTTATGAAGTTACTTTGTAATTTTTATTTCCTGAACCAAAGATTAATTTTCACACTTCCTTTCCTTCCGCTTCCTTTCCCTTTTTGTCACCACTCCTTCCTAAAGTCAGTCTCTGCCCAATTCCCTTTGAAATTTTCTCTGTTTACAGATTGAGTTTAATGGTACAAACTTTTCTCCATAAAATTTCTCTCTTATGTGAGTGCAGGAAAATGTTTCTCAAATTGGAATAATGTACGATCCCTTTCTAAATGAAAATTGATTCTGTTGAAGTCCAGTGTTAATACAAATTATTTATGAATTAACATTTCTTATGTAACAAGTTGTTAAAACTGAAATTTTGACCAGGCACAATAGATGTGAGATGGCAAAGTGTGTCTGACTCACCTATGCCTAACTCTAAACCAAAGGAAATGATAAAGGTAAGTCTCCCACAACTACATAAAGGATATAAACCTGGTCAGCGTATAAAGTGGGAGAGTGTTTTGTGAGAACAGTTTTGTGGAAATTACTGTATAGATATGCCTGCCCCTCACCCCATACTTAATGTGTCTGTGTGCGTGTGTGTGCATGCATGTGTGTGTCCATAATGGAGGGGGACTTCAGAGCATTATTCTGAGAACTTGGAATGAGACCATCTATATTGGTGGTCTCAAGCGACTGAGATCAGAAGGTCTAGGTAAGAAGAGAGACTAGCTGACTTACTGGTGGAGTCAGGCGAGAGTGCCTGGTCAAGATCAGCCCGCATTAACAGTGTTTCTACATTAATAACATTTCTGAGGGGCAGAGATTCATAGATGTTTCTCCATGGACAGCCACAAAGGAGTCATAAGATGATTTTCTAGGGGCCATTCCAATAAGGTCAGTCGGAAGGGTGCACAATTTTTAAGGTAACCCCTGGCATTCTGAGGTCTAAGTAAGCAGTTACCACTGAGCACAAGGCAGAGACATTTCCTCCTACAACAAAGATGCTAGAATTAGAGGGCCTACAAAGACCCTCTAAAGGAAGCGAAATAAAAACCCTGCCAAGCTGAGAGACAGTAAGCCAGCTTGTTAGACATCAAGTCAACTAAGACCTTTCTGTTCCCTGACAGCTTCTCTGATCTTCTCTAATTGAGCTCTTATCTAAAATCTAAGGGAATGTGGGCTCTGTACTATCTAAAAATGAAAAGAAAGTTCATGAAACTTTCTGAGTTTTCATTCAGTACAAAACAGATTTTTCTCCCACTGTATTAAATTTGAAGGAGCAACAAGAGATAAGAATTAAAGTTTTATTTTGATTATGTTTTGGAAAATTAAGGGCCAATTATACTTCATTTTATAGTCTTCATGGGACTAGATTCAAATGCTTTAAAAATAGAACTGTAAGGTATAAAATTAGGAGTGTTTATTTGGAGGGAGTGTGAAACAAAACTACCACTTGTGAATAGGGTACTGAGAGCTCTGGAAAATGTCTTCTTTGGGATTTAAACATTTATTCTGCCACCACTTGATTATATTGGAACTATTGGGAATCTTAGATGTGACATAATATTTTGTCTTCAGTTAATGGAAATGCTTCACATATTTATGAAGTTTGTTGTGTTCTTTTCTCAGTAGCCTACAAGACTTAAAGTAATGCTTCTTGCTGCCAGTTTGATGGGAATTATAAGCTTATATACTGAAACAGCATTACAGTGCTTGATTGTGATATTTTGAACTGGTGGTGGTAGCAGTGGGTGTGCATTACACAAATAGATTAAATTATCTTCAAAATGGAAATCTACATTTTAAAATATTACCATATAAAACTAAAAGACCAAACTTGAGAAACACTAGAGCTGACTTTTCTCCCAAGATAACTGAATTTTGAGCTTCAAGATACTATTAGGAACAACAAAAAATATATATGCTTCTTTCCTAATACCCAAATAAACATAACAGCCAAGGAAGATAAGCCATACTATTTCAATGATATAGGAATATCATTGAAACTTCATTTTTTTCTGCAAATGTTCATATACCCAAAAGTGAATCTCAAAATATAACGAAGATAAAGCTCCTTCCATCCCAACTGAGTAAAATTACCACTTTTCTTCCATCTTTTCTCTCTCTTCATCATGCATTGTTATCTATTCTCCTTTCTTCACTTTATCCCCTCTGCTGTGTACATCTGCTGCCAAAATCTCTTACAGCCTCTTCCCTCTCCTTTGTTAAGAGCGCTGTGAAAGATCCAACTGTTTGGTGATATTGCCGATCACAACCAAACATGAGACTCTTTCCTCCCTCACTCTTCAGAGAATTTTGGACAGGTTTTCCAGTGAAAGTCTGAGTTTTCACTAATATTTCCAGCTTTTATTGGAGTTTGTGTCCATCACTCTAGCTCCCCCCAGTGAGGCAGGCTCGGGCACACATTTACAGAGCAGCATTTTCTCAGAGCACCTTCTCTCATGCTCAGGTTGTGACGACAGCAACCTTGATTCTGTAAGTGTCCAGAGCCATATGGGTTAGCTCTTATGACCACATTCATAAGGACTAGAATAAAATCTAAGAAAATAATTGGTGTGGGTGCACACACACTCACATTCTGTCATTTGTTATTGCATTTCTTTCTGAAGAAAAATATGTACAGCAAGATATATTACCATGTGAATATGGCCAAATGTTGATAGAATTCAAATAAGGATCATCATAGGTTGTTCAAAATGATTATGGACTTTAAGTAATCATATTCTAATGCAATCACCTCAGAATAAGGATAATATATATTATATATTATACATATATATTTATAATATATATTTATATACACCCAGATTTATTAATTATTTGACTCCCAACAAGAATATTTTATCTTTTCTGCCCATGAAACAAAATTAAGGTGTTAAGAAAGTGTACATTAGAATCCCTGTTTATCAACTGAAGTCGTAGAGTGCTACATCATAAACTTTCATGTCATTTTTCACTTCTGCAGTCCTCAGTGAATGGATCCAAGGGTTGAGCAAGGGTGTCCCTATTGTATAAAACACAGCCACCATTTTGTCTATTGGAAATGTCGTTGGTGGTCATATGTATCTGAACATACATGGACCAAAAATATGAGAACAAAAACAACAAAATGGGAGGTGCATGTGGAAAGGACTTTCACTTTCCCTCTGCACTATGATTTCTCAGAAAGTATAAGATGACAACATAAGAGATAAGCAGAATTGTGAAACTTGTCATGCATATCGCCCCGCTACTAGAAACTAGTAAACTTATCATGTAAGTGTCCATGCAGGCAAGTTTCAAAAATAGCTGCAAGTCACAGAAATAGTGGTCCATCACATTAGGGTCACAGAAGGGCAATCTCAAAGCCAGTAAAATCTGTGCTGAACAGTGGATACAAGATCCTGCCCAGGCCAGATCACCAACACACCATAGACTCGCCAGCTGGTGATGGTTGCATCTGACAAGGGCTTGCAAATTGCCATGAGACCTAAGGCCGTGAGGCTGAGCATAAAGATTCCCATGTAACCAAAGAAATGGGCTCTAAAGGACTGAGTCATGCACTCCTTGTAGGAAATGGTCTTCTGAGAAAGGGCATCCAGAATCAATCTGGGAGCTGTGGTTGTAGAGAAGGGGGCGTCACTAAAGGACAGAGAGATAGGAAGAAGTGCATGAGACTCCCAAGGGCCCTGCTTGTTCTAATAGTCACTACAATGAGAACGTTCCCCAACAGAGTCATACACACAAACACACATATAGTTCATATATTATGCATCTTATCTCTGTGCTTTGAAATCTGAACACTATTGCAATATAATTAACTAATATTGTTGGAGAATCTCACCTGAAGAAAATATTCTCAGTTCAGTTGATTTATTTTTGTGTCCATTATCCTTTGGATAAAATATGATTTGATTTGACAGTGATTTACCTATGCCTCTTGTGTTTAAGATTCCAGCTTCACTGGTGGTCATGATATAACAAATATCTGGATAATATTTGGAGTTTGTCATAATTTGAGAAACTAGTTTTTATGTCTTTACTGTACTCTTGAGCTTATCCCATTAGAAGATTGAGCCTCTCACCTATGAATTGGACCTGGTAGAAAATTTCCATGTCTATAATGTAAGTAGTGTCTTTTCTCCTATATATCCTTCTTTACCCTAAATTCTCCAAGATACTTCTTCTAAAACATCCCATAATTCCAATGTATACTTTTATCAATTTTCTATTTCACATCCTTGTTCATACTGTATATAGTTTATGTGACTGAAATCATCATGTGATATCATTTTGTGTTCTGATTTTGACTTAGAATTCTTGTAATAGTTCTCCTGTTATACTTTCAATAGTTTAATTATCAATTTAACAGACTAATAATGTATACATTTTTATAAAAAGTATTTAATTAGCCATTTGACCATTGAGATATACTCTTCCAATTTTCATTCTCATAAATAATAATTCTACATATAACTTTGGAATAATTTCTAAAGTGAAATATTGCTGCACCAAATGGTAGAGATTACAATTGTAAGTGATAGGTAATAAAAGGTTTTTCAATATTTGTACCCTTTTATTAACTATATTTTTATTATAGAATGCATCATGATCATACAATATTCAAAGTAAACAGAAGGTTGTGACAAGTAAAATTAAAATATCTGTCCCAATTCTTTGAATCTATAATTCTACTCTCTAGAAATAACTACTTTTTGTTTCTTTTTTTAAGATTTTATTTTTCCTTTTTCTCCCAAAGCTCCCCAGTATATAGTTGTATATTTTTACTTGTGGGTCCTTCTAGTTGTGGTATGTGGGGCTCCACCTCAGTGTGCCTTGATGAGTGGTGCCATGTCTGTGCCCAGGATCCGAACCACTGAACTGGTGAAAGCTTGTGCTGTAGAAGTGGAGCTCACGAACATAACCACTTGGTCATGGGGCTGGCCCCCTACTTTTAGTTTCTTGTATGTCCTTCCAGAAATGTTCTATAAATATGTTTGCATATGTTTGTATATCTATATCTATTTTTTGGCCAATATATCAAGGTTGATGATTTGGTAGAAAAGCCTGATGAACACTCAAACAAACAAACAAAGATTATCTTAAGACATTATCTTATTATCTCATTTACTTAATAGGAAAAAATTTATTTTTATTATATGCATATACGTTTTTATTACCAAACAAGTTTCACATTTTTACTACATTTTTAATTAAAATATTTTCCTTCTGAGAATCTTTTACCTTTTATCAGCTCATATTTTGGAATGTTGGTATTTTATCCAGATGGATTTTAATCTAGCAAGATAACTACGTCTCTTGGCTAAGAATAAATTTGTCAGGGCCAGCCTGGTTTCATAGTGGTTAAATTTGTGTGACCTGCTTCAGAGGCCTGGCCCTACATCCTGCTCATTAAACCATGCTGTGGTGGCATCCCATATACAAAATAGATTGGCACAGATGTTAGCTCAGGGCCAATCTTCCTCACAAAAAAAAAGAATACAATTGTGGGAGTCAGATGGCCTGAGTTCAAATCCCAGTTCCAGTAGTTACTGGCTGCAATGTCTTGGGAAAATCACTTTAGACATAATCACGGTTACTGCTCAGAAAAAATTAGAGAAGATTTGGCTCATAATAATTAAGAACTATACAAGCTTCAGCCTTCGTTATTTCCACAAACTTTTTTCAATTTACATATTCCAAGTTATGAATTTCCCCATTTTAATTTAGTCTGAAAATATTTTAAAGTCATGGTATTTATTTATCTCTACTCCATAATTCCATAATTATCTTTCATTTTAAATATTGAGTCAAAGTTATCTGGAGTTATTGTGAGGAATGAGGAAAACACTTCCTGTTCTTAACAATTTAATATGAGTTTTAAGATGAATGCAGATAAGATCATTAATTATATGTCACCATGTGATTGGTAGTAGAAGAGCCGAAACTGTCTGCAGAGAGGAATAAAAATTCCTAAAAGATAGGTAGTGGTGAAAAATTCAGAATTATATTAACAGATGAAATATAAAGGTAACTGAAGAGGCAGGTTCTAAAACAGGTTCTTTGAGATGCAAATATTCACAAGCAGAGCTGAGAGGTGGCTTGGCACAGAGATTAGTACATAAAATTGGAAGCCACACTGACTAGATTCACACACATCCAACTGCCCATCAGGGTGTGATACTCAAGTCCTTTGACATCTTTGTGAATCATTTACTTCACTTGTAAACATAAATAATAAAATAATGTACCTTTTAGAGTTGCTTTGAATGTTATAGAATTCATTACATACAAAGCATCTAGAAGATGCAGATGTGCAGCACCTGCACTTGGAGTGTTACTTTCATTATGATTATTAGCATTGGCTTTTCAAGAAGTACTTTTTCTTTTTGAAAAATATTAATTTAAATTGTTCATTTATCTGTAATAAGGTGGCACGGCTGTTTTAACACCTTAGGTTCCTTTGCTGAGTGGCTGAAATTTTATCAGCACTGTGGATCATATTAGTTTTCTGATGGTGATCAGAAGCTAGGAATGACAGTTCCAAATATCTTTAATAATATTTAAAAGTAAATGAAAAGTGCATAACAGCTTCAAAATATGGAGCTCATGACAAGAGGAAAGTATAAATAAAATAGGTCCATGGCTGTGAAAAAGTGTGGTACCCAGATATATTAAAATCAGAGGAGTGAGGACACTTTGGATGAGAGAAATAAAATCAAAGATTTAATGGAGAAGATGGGGCAAATGCTTTATCAGGCTAATAAAGAGAAGGTCAATATGAAACTTCTAGTTTAGACAGACTAAAATGTCATAATAGAAAAGCTTGTAAAAGTACATTGTCCTCCTGCCTGAGGACCATGATAGCTAGGTTATGAAGTTTTAATATAATTTTACTGGTGAAATATAAAATTTGGAGGAATGAAAACCATGAGAATAACTTTTATTAATATTTCTTCAGTATCTTAGAACAAAAATCACTCAAAGCAGTTTAACAAAATGTAGTCCTTTTTTTTACTAAATTTATTTTAATTGAACTTTGAGAATGTCTGTAATGAAGAGCCTACCTACCACCTTCAAAGTGTCAGAATTCCAGTAAAGACACCTGTCTTTCTATTCTCTACACTTAGAAACACGGTGGAAAGCATAAAAGGGGACTCACTGTGGCCCCAATCAAATGAAGACTGGGCTTGCAGGCATCCAAAATATGACCCATTGATGACTTCAGACTTGTTATTTCCTTTATTAGAGAAGATTATAAGTGTTCACTCTCAATTAGACTCTGTGAAATATAGCAAAATTAAGTAACTCTCCTCAGCTTTAACAGGATCATTTGTTATTGTGGTTGTTTTTAAAACTTTTTTTTAGGGAAGTTTTAGATTTGTAGCAAAATTAAGAGACAGGTACAGAGATTTCCCATATATTCCTACCCTTACACATGGATAACCACTCCCATTATCAACATTACCCGCCCCAAAGTGCTGCATTTGTTATCATTGATGAACCTATATTGACACATCAGAATCACCCAAAGTCCTAAGTTTACCTGAGGGTTCACTCTTGGTGATGCAGATTCCTTTGGTTTGGATAAATGTGTAATGGCACATATCTATCATTATAATATCACACAGAGTATTTTCACTGTCCTAAGAACGGGATCATTTTTATATAACCAAAATATACAATGTAATAATTTCTTTTCCACAGTATTTAATGCTCATTAAATTGTAAATAGAATGTCTCACACAATTTAGTGGGAGAAAAGTAAGACTTTGGAGTGACATCAGCATAATCGCAGAGTAAGTTATTTCCTTTGTCTCTCCGGTCTAAGTTACAGCTAAATGGAGATCCATTAACCAGCAGAGGATTCCCTACACAGCACAACAGGACACCTGAGAGATCTATGAATCTATACATCTGAAGGAGTGGACTGGACTCTGGGCAAGCTGTGGAACTAGGGGAGTGGCATTCTCCCTCTCTCCAGTGGCAGCAGCCTAGGCCATGGATCCTCACAGTGTGGCCAGCGTGACTATATTAGTGGATGCAGGGACAGCCTGGCCCATATGAATGCTCGAAGAGTGAAGGTAGCTAGGCGTGCAGGAGCACCCATCATGCAGCAGTGGCCCCACCTGTGCAAAGATCCACATCAAGTGGGGGCAGCTCAGCTCACATGAAAGTGCCCTGCTGGGGTGGAAGCCCTGCTCATGCAAGTACAGCTCACTTGCTGAGCATGGTGGCCCAGCCCACATGAACACAGAGTGACAACCAGCAAAGCTATGAGCAGTTGCGTGGGAACAGAAAAAAACAACTCCTGCCCCTCCCAAGAGTGGCAGAAGGAATTTGTGACCAAAAGCAACAGGAACCACAGAAGAACCAGTGACCCAGCACACAGTAGTGGCACCTCTGATACCAGCTCCACCAGCAGCAGGACTGTATACAAGTCCTCACACTCCAAACCCACCACTAGTGACAGTGACACCCATGAAGCTGACATTACTGGTATCAGTGCAACCAGCACCCCAAGACAACCCAAGAACAGTAGTGCAGGTGGTGCACGTTACAGCAACATCTGAGCCCATGGAGAGCCAGTGGAGTAACATGAGACTCAGGTGACCAGAACCAAAGTAACAAAAGCTGTACCCAAGTAAGAAAATGTGATTATTACCAAAATGCACCAGCAGAGGATCAATTCATCAAACACCATGAAGAATTATAGTAACACTGTGGAACAGAAGGAAAATGATAACTCTCCATAAACCAAACCTGATGTCACAGAGGACTACAATCTAACTGACAGAGAATTCAAAATAGCTGTCAAAAGAAACTCAACGAGCTATAAAAAAAACATAGAAAGACAGTTCAATGAGCTCAAGCATAAAATAAATGACCAGAAGGTATATTTCACCAGAGATCAAAGCTCCATAAAACAATCCAAACAGAAATTCTGGATATGAAGAATACAATTAATGAGATAAAATGTAATGTAAAAGGAATAAAACATATAGTAGATCTTTTGGAGCAGAGAATTAGTGGTCCCAAAGAGAGAAACCTAGAAATGCTTCAGGTGGAGGAGGAGAGAGAGCTAAGATTATTTTTATGATTTTATTTTTTTCCTTTTTCTCCCCAAAGCCCCCTGGTACATAGTTGCATATTCTTCGTTGTGGGTCCTTCTAGTTGTGGCATAGGGGATGCTGCCTCAGTGTGGTTTGATAAGCAGTGTCATGTCCGCACTCAGGATTTAAACCAACGAAACACTGGGCTGCCTGCAGCGGAGCACATGAACTTAACCATTCGGCCATGGGGCCAGCCCCAGGGAGAGCTAAGATTTTTTAAAAAATGAAGAAATTCTTTGAGAAATATCCAACTCTATTAGGAAAAGCAATATAAGGATTTATAGGTATCCCAGAGTGAGAAGAGGGGGGAAGAGGCGCAGAGAGCTTGTTCAAAGAAATAATAGCTGAGAAGTTCCCAAACCTAGGGAAACAACTGGACGTACAACAGCATAAAGGTAATAAAACTCCAATTTACCTGAATGCAAAAAGATCTCCAAGCCATATAATATTAAAACCATCAGAAGTCAATGACAAATAAAAAACATTAAAGGCAGAAAGAGAAAAGAAGATAGCCTACAAAGGAATCACCATAAGACTTTCAGACTTTCTCAACAAAAACATTACAACCTAGGAAATAATGGAATGAAATATTCGAAATATTGAAAGATAAAACCTATCAGGCAAGAATACTCTACCCAGTGAAATCATCCTTCAGATATGATTAAGAAATAAAAGATTTACTAGATAAACAAAAGCTCAGGGAGTTCATCACCCCTAGACTGTTCTTATAAGAAATGGTGAAGAAAGTCCTTCTACCTGAGACAAAAAGACAAAGGTTTACAAAACTTTGAGCAAGGAGATAAATAGATAGACAAAATCAGAAAATGGAGGCTCTCTATCAGAATAGGCTAGTGAACATTGAATTATAGCAAAAGCGGTAAAGGTAATGAAAGCACCAAAAATAACTACAGATGCTTTAATTTAGTTACAAACTCACAACACAACAAAGAATAACTTGTGACAACAAAATCACAGAAAAGGAAGAGGAGAGGGGTGTAACCAACTTAGGCTAAAGGAGGTAAGAGGCTATCAGTAAAAAGTACTATCAGAGGAAGATCCAAGATGGCGCCATGAGTAGTCCTCTTTGTCTCTCCCCCTTCGAGTCTACAATTATTTGGACACTTATCGCTTGACAAAGGATATCCAGACAGCATCTCAGGACATCTGAGAGACCCAAGCGACTATACATCGGAAGGCGGATGGACTTTCCTCAGGGAGGATGTGGAAATAGGTGAAAACTCTCCGACCCTGACGAGCAGCCTAGTACCCACAAGCAGCTTTCTTCCAACGGACGCCCCCAGAGGATCTACACACATCTAGGGCAGGAGTAAGCACACAACAGAGGAGCGACGGTGGAAACAGGTGACCAGAACCCTACCTAAACCCCCTGCAATTACTCCTAAATGCAGAGGGAAACTTTGGAGTTGCACACCTGAGCCCGCGGGGAGAGTCTCTCCCCGCCATTGGCGGGGAGTCCCCGCAGGGTGTTCGCGGCACCCGGAGGGTCCCAGAGAGAGTCGCTGAGGGTATGGAGGTCTCCCAGCTGTTGTTGCCCGCCCCGTGGGACTAGGGATTGCCGGAGATCTCGGACAGGACTGGGGCTGGGGGACGTTTCAAAGGCCGGCTCTGCGATCCGGATGGGAAGCGCCAGAGTTCCTCCGGGGCAGCAGACAAAACTCTCTGTCTGCCATTAGCAGAGGGGCCACGCCGAGCATTCACGGCTCCAGGAGAGGCCCGGAGAGAACCCCAGAGGGCGGGGTGACCCCCAGCTGCCATTGCCCGCCCCATGGGACTAGGGATTGCCGGAGATCTCGGAGAGGACTGGGGCTGGGGGAAGTTTCAAAGGCCGGCTCTGCGACCCGGACAGGAAGCGCCAGAGTTCTGCCCGGGCAGCAGACAAAACTCTCTGTCTGCCATTAGCAGAGGGGCCACGCTGAGCATTCATGGCTCCGGGAGAGGCCTGGAGAGAATCGCAGAGGGTGGGGCGACCCCCAGCTGCCGTCGCCTGCCCCGTGGGTCTAGGGATAGCTGGAGATCTCGGAGAGGACTGGGGCTGGGGGGAGTTCCAGAGACCCAGCTTCGTAGCCTAGGGGGAAACCCTACAGGCTCACAGCAGCCTTAGGGAAAGCCTCTGCACAGCACCAGTAGAAGGCGCCCAGCCACCAGCCACAAGGCTGGAAGACCCCAGGGCAAAAGCAGCATAGCTAGGTGAACTAACCACAGACTGTAGAAGATGCCAATAGCTCTCCTACGACCCATAGAGGACAAGTGAGATTTCGTGGGTGCCGACAGCAACGGAGCGACAAATATAAGTGATCCCACCCCTGGCCACTGGAAAAGCCCATAACACCGTTGCAGACCCCAAGGAGAGAGCACATCTAGGTGGGCTGCAACAGTAGGCACCAGCAGCCTGAAGCCTCCCTGTGACAGCCCCCACAGCAGAGGAGGGAATCCAAAGGGCCACTGTGGCTATGAGTAGGGGCCCAGGCCCAGTTAGCAACTGCGGATAGGGTTCCTGGTTGGTGCAGTATAAACAGCTGCTCCCCCACCACAGCAGCTGAAACAAGTGAAAGGAGCAACTAAACTCTATCTCCATGCAGAGGCACAAATCAACAACATCAAGCAATATGAAAAAATACATTAAATCTCCAGAACAGAAAGAAAGTAACAAATACACAGAAAACAATCCCAAAGAAAATGAGATATATAACCTAAATGATGATGACTTCAAAACAGCCATCATTAAAATTCTCAATGAGTTAAGAGAGAGTTCTGACCGTCAACTAAACGAGTTCAGGAGCTATGTCACAAAAGAGTTTGATACGATAAAGAAGAACCAAACAGAAATATTGGAAATGAAGAACACAATAGAGGAGATTAAGAAAAATCTAGATGCTCTGAACAGTAGGGCCGATAATATGGAGGAAAGAATTAGCAATTTGGAAGATGGCAATATAGAATTGCTGCAGGCAGAGGAGGAGAGAGAAGCAAGACTAAAAAGAAATGAAGAAACTCTCCGAGAATTATCAGACACAATTAGGAGATGCAACGTAAGGATTATAGGTATACCAGAGGGAGAAGAGAGGGAGAAGGGGCAGAAAGCCTATTCAAAGAAATAATGGCTGAGAACTTCCCAAATCTGGTGAGAGAGATGGATCTTCAGGTGACAGAAGCCAATAGATCTCCAAACTTTATCAATGCAAGAAGACCAACTCCACGCCATATAGTAGTGAAGCTAGCAAAAGTCAACGACAAGGAGAAAATACTAAGGACAGCCAGGCAAAAGAAACTAACCTACAAAGGAACCCCCATCAGGCTATCAGCAGATTTCTCAGCAGAAACTTTACAGGCTAGAAGAGAGTGGAATGATATATTCAAAAATCTGAAGGACAAAAATCTGCAGCCGAGAATTCTCTACCCAGCGAAAATATCCTTCAAATATGATGGAGAAATAAAAACTTTCGCAGATAGACAAAAATTAAGGGAGTTCATTGTCACAAAGCCTCCTCTTCAGGAAATCCTCAGGAAAACCCTCATTCCTGAAAAATCCAAAAAAGGAAAGGGGCTACAAAACCAAGAGCAGAGGAGATAAGTAGAAGGACAACAACAGAAAGTAGCAGCTCTACATCAGAACAGATTAAACCATGGGACGAGAAACAAAGGAAACTGAAGAAAAGCGGAAAACAAGACACAAAATGGTAGTGGTAGGCCCCCACATCTCAATAATCACTCTAAATGTAAATGGATTGAACTCCCCAATCAAAAGACACAGAGTGGCAGGATGGATCAAAGAACAAGATCCAACAATATGCTGCCTCCAGGAAACACACCTCAGCCCCAAAGACAAACACAGACTCAGAGTGAAGGGATGGAGAACAATACTCCAAGCTAATAATGAACAAAAGAAAGCAGGTGTCGCTATACTAATATCAGACAAGGTAGATTTCAAAGCAAAACAGATAAAGAAAGATAAAGAGGGACAGTATATAATGATAAAAGGGACTCTCCACCAAGAAGACATAACACTTATAAATATATACACACCCAACACAGGAGCACCAAAATTTGTAAAGCAACTCTTAATAGAACTAAAAGAAGACATCAACAACAATACAATAATAGTCGGGGACCTCAACACACCATTAACACCAATGGACAGAACAACCAGACAGAAAATCAACAAGGAAATAAGAGAATTAAATGAAAAATTAGAGCAGATGGACTTAATAGTTATATATAGAACACTTCATCCAAAAACAGCAGGTTACACATTCTTCTCAAGTGCACATGGAACATTCTCAAGGATTGACCATATTTTGGGAACCAAAGCAAACATCAATAAATACAAGAGAGTTGAAATAATATCAAGCATCTTTTCTGATCATAATGCTATTAAACTAGAAATCAACTACAAGAAAAAAGCAGAGAAAGGTGCAAAAATGTGGAGACTAAACAACACGCTTCTCAACAAACAATGGATCATTGAAGAAATTAAAGAAGAAATCAAATTTTATCTGGAGACTAATGAAAATGAGAACACGACATACCAAAACATTTGGGATGCAGCAAAAGCAGTCCTAAGAGGGAAATTCATCGCAATACAGGCCCACCTCACTAGACAAGAAAAAGCTCACATAAGCAACCTCAAACGACACCTAACAGAACTAGAAAAAGAAGAACAAACAAAGCCCAGAGTCAGTAGAAGGAGGGAAATAATAAAAATAAGAGCAGAAATAAACGATATTGAAACAAAAAAGACAATAGAAAGGATCAACGAAACAAAGAGTTGGTTCTTCGAAAGAATTAACAAAATGGACAAACCCCTAGCCAGACTCACCAAGAAAAGAAGAGAGAAATCGCAAATTAATAAAATTAGGAATGACAGAGGAGAAATCACAACAGATACCAATGAAATACAAGAGATCATAAGAGAATACTATGAAAAACTATATGCCAACAAATTGAACAACCTGGAAGAAATGGACAAATTCCCAGACTCCTACAATCTCCCCAAACTGAATCAGGAAGAAATGGAGAATCTGAATAGGCCAATCACAAGTAAGGAAATAGAAACGGTAATCAAAAACCTCCCAAAAAATAAGAGTCCAGGACCAGACGGCTTCTCTGGAGAATTCTACCAAACATTCAAAGAAGACTTAATACCTATTCTCCTCAAACTGTTCCAGAAAATTGAGAAAGATGGAGTACTCCCTAACACATTCTATGAAGCCAACATCACCCTGATCCCCAAACCTGACAAGGACAACACAAAGAAGGAGAACTACAGGCCGATATCACTGATGAACATAGATGCAAAAATCCTCAACAAAATTTTGGCAAACCGATTACAGCAATACATCAAAAAGATTATACACCATGATCAATTGGGATTTATACCAGGGACACAGGGATGGTTCAACATCCGCAAGTCAATCAACGTGATACACTACATCAACAAAATGAAAAACAAACACCACATGATCATCTCAATAGATGCAGAGAAAGCATTTGACAAGATCCAACACCCATTTATGATAAAAACCCTCAGTAAGATGGGTATAGAAGGAAAGTACCTCAACATAATAAAGGCCATATATGATAGACCCACAGCCAACATCATACTCAATGGACAAAAACTGAAAACCATCCCTCTGAGGACAGGAACAAGACAAGGGTGCCCGCTTTCACCACTCCTATTCAACATAGTAGTGGAGGTGCTGGCCAGAGCAATTCGTCAGGAAAAAGAAATAAAAGGAATCCAAATGGGTAACGAAGTAAAACTCTCGTTGTTTGCAGACGACATGATCTTATATATAGAAAATCCCAAAGAATCCACAGAAAAACTATTAGAAATAATCAACAACTACAGCAAAGTAGCAGAGTATAAAATTAACGTGCATAAATCAGTAGCATTTCTATACACTAACAATGAACTAACAGAAAAAGAACTCAAGAACTCAATCCCATTCACAATCGCAACGAAAAGAATAAAATACCTTGGGATAAACTTAACCAAGGAAGTGAAGGATCTATACAATGAAAACTACAAGACTTTCTTGAAAGAAATTGACGATGACATAAAGAGATGGAAAGACATTCCTTGCACATGGAGTGGAAGAATAAACATAGTTAAAATGTCCATACTACCTAAAGCAATATACAGATTCAATGCTATCCCAATCAGAATCCCAAGAACATTCTTCACAGATATTGAACAAACAATCCTAAAACTCATATGGGGCAACAAAAGACCGCGAATTGCTAAAGCAATCCTGAGCAAGAAAAACAAAGCTGGCGGAATCACAATCCCTGATTTCAAAACATACTACAAAGCTACAGTGATCAAAACAGCATGGTACTGATACAAAAACAGGTCCACAGATCAATGGAACAGAATTGAAAGCCCAGAGATAAAACCACACATCTATGGACAGCTAATCTTCGACAAAGGAGCTGAGGGCCTACAATGGAGAAAAGAAAGTCTCTTCAACAAATGGTGCTGGGAAAACTGGACAGCCACATGCAAAAGATTGAAAATTGACCATTCTTTTTCACCACACACCAAAATAAACTCAAAATGGATCAAAGACCTAAAGATTAGGCCTGAGACAATAAGTCTTTTGGAAGAGAATATAGGCAGTACACTCTTTGACATCAGTTTCAAAAGAATCTTTTCGGACACTGTAACTCCTCAGTTGAGGGAAACAATAGAAAGAATAAACAAATGGGACTTCATCAGACTAAAGAGCTTCTTCAAGGCAAGGGAAAACAGGATTGAAACAAAAAAACAGCTCACTAATTGGGAAAAAATATTCACAAGCCACTTATCCGACAAAGGGTTAATCTCCATAATATACAAAGAACTCACACGGCTTAACAACAAAAAAACAAACAACCCGATCAAAAAATGGGCAGAGGACATGAACAGACATTTCTCAAAAGAAGATATGAATATGGCCAATAGACACATGAAAAGATGTTCATCATCGCTTATCCTCAGGGAAATGCAAATCAAAACTACACTAAGATATCACCTTACACCCGTTAGATTGGCAAAAACATCCAAAACCAAGAGCGACAAATGTTGGAGAGGTTGTGGAGAAAAAGGAACCCTCATACACTGTTGGTGGGAATGCAAACTGGTACAACCACTATGGAAAACAGTATGGAGATTTCTCAAAAAGTTAAAAATAGAAATACCCTATGACCCAGCCATCCCATTACTGGGTATCTATCCTAAGAACCTGATATCAGAAATCTCAAGAGTCCGTTGCACCCCTATGCTCATCGCAGCATTATTTACAATAGCCAAGACGTGGAACCAGCCTACATGCCCAGAAACTGATGATTGGATAAAGAAGATGTGGTATATATACACAATGGAATACTACTCAGCCATAAAAAAAGACGAAATTGGCCCATTCACAACAACGTGGATGGACCTCGAGGGTATTATGTTAAGCGAAATAAGCCAGTCAGAGAAAGAAGAACTCTATATGACTCCACTCATAGGTGGAATTTAGTATATTGATATGGAGATCTGATCGGTGGTTACCAGGGAAAAGGGGGTGTGGGGGGAGGGCACAGAGGGGGAAGTGGTGTACCCACAACATGACTAACAAAAATGTACAACTGAAATCTCACAAGGTTGTAATCTATCATAACATTAATAAAAAAAAAGTACTATCTCATCTATGAGATCATTTATACAAATGATCTCATGTGGTTACTTCATGGTAACCATAAAACAAAATATCAGAGCAGAGTCACAAATCATAAATAAACAGAAAATTGAGAAACCCATCACAGAAAACCACTAAACTGAAATGACAGTCAGAAATACAAGGGAAAAGATAGAATGTAATTATAGAAGAAACAGAAAACAAGAGAAAAAATGGCACTATAAGCCTTCATATATCACTAATCAATGTAAATATAAATGAACCGAATTCACCAATCAAAATACATGAACGGCTGGATGGTTTAGAAATAAGATTCAACAATATGCTGCCTCCAGGAAACATATCTCTGCTCTAAAGACAAACGTAGGCTCAGAGTGAAGGGATGAAAGAGAATACTCCAAGAAATAGGCAAGCAAAAATGCAGATGTAGCCATACTTATATCAGACAGAGTAGTCTTTGAGATAAAAAAGTTAATGAGCAATAAGAATGGGCATTATATAATGATAAAAGGGACATTCACCTAAAATGGCATAATGCTTATTAATATATATGCACCTAACACAGGAGCACAAAATTATATAAAGCAACTATTAACTAGTAAAGAAATAAAGGGAGAAATTGACAGCAATACAATAATAGTAGCGGAATTCAACATCTCACTTACGTCAATGGATAAATCATTGAGACAGAATATCAACAAGGAAACAGTGACCTTAAGTGAAACAGTTGACCAGATGGACTTAATAGATATATACGCAATATTCTATCTTAGAACAGCAGAATAAACATTCTTCTCAAGTGCACATAGAACATTCTCAAAATAGATAATTTGTTTGGAAACAAGGCAAGCTCCAGCAAATTTAAGAAGACTGAAATCATTTCAGGCATGTTTTCAGACTGACCACATGCTTTGAAACTGGAAATCAACTACAAGAAAAAAACTAAGAAATTCACAAACGTATGGAGATCAAACGACATGCTACTGAACAACAATTGGATCAATGAAGAAATCAAATGAGAAATGAAAAACTACCTGGAAACATACCAAGTCTTATGGGATGCAGCAAAAGTAGTACTAAGAGGGAAATGTATAACAATAAAGACCTACGTCAACAAAAAAGAAAAATCCCAAATAAGTAATCTTAAACTACACGTAAGAGAACTATGAAAAGGACAAAGCCCAAAGTCAGTAGAAAGAGGAAAATAGTAAAAATCAGAGCAGATATACAAGAAATAAAGACTGAAAAAACAGCAAGAATGATCAATGAAACTAAGAGCTTTTTCTTAGAGAAGATAAACAAATTGACCAACTGTGAGCCAGACTCACTAAGAAAAAAAGAGAGAAGACTCAAATAAATAAAATTAGAAATGAAAGAGGAGAAATTACACTGAATACCAGAGAAATGCATAGGATTATAGGAGAATACTATGAGAAGCTATATGCCAACACATTAGATAACCTAGAAGAAATGGATAAATTCTTAGAATCATACAACCTCCCAAAACTGAATAAACAAAAAGTAGAGAATCTGAATAAATGAATCACAAGAAATTGAAAGAGTAATAAAAAAAATACCTTCAAAAAAACAGAAGTCCAGGACCAGATGGCTTTTCTGGTGGATTCTACCAAAGATTCAAAGAAGATTTAATACCTATCCTTCTTGGAATACTCTGAAATGTTGAAGAAGACGAGCTGCTTTGTAACTCATACCATGAAGCCAACATTATCCTGATAATAAAACCAGACATAGACAACAGAAAAAAGAAAAAATTGTAGGACAATATCACTGTTGAACATAGATTCCAAAATTCTCCACAAAATACTAGCAAACTGAATACAACAACACATTAACAGGATCATACACCATGATCAAGGAGGGAATATTCCAGGGATGCAGAGATGGGTCTACATTCACAAACCAATCAATGTGATGGACCACATTAACAAAATGTATAACAAAAATCACATGATTATCATAATAGATGCAGAGAAAGCATTTGACAAGATCCAACGTGAATTTTTGACAAAGCTCTAAACAAAATGGGTATAGAAGGAAATTATCTCCACATAATAAGATCCATGTATGACAAACCCACAGCCAACATCATAGTTAACTGTGAAAAACTGAAAGCCATTCCTCTGAGCACAGGAAAAAGACAAGGTTGTCTTCTCTTGCCACTGTTATTCAAAATAGCACTGGAAGTTTGGCCAGAGTTCTTAGGCAAGAAATGAAATAAAAGGGATCCAAACTGGAAAGGAAGAAGTAAAATTACCACTGTTGCAGGTGACATGATTCTATACATAGAAAATTCTGTTACAGCCACCAGAAAACTATGAGAAATAATCAACAAGTACAGCAAATTTGCAGGGGACAAAATCAACATACAAAAATCACTTGTATTTCTATACACAAATAATGAACTAGCAGGAAGAGACGTCAAGAATACAATGCCATTTGTAATCACACACACACAAAAATAGAATACCTAGGAATATATTTAACCAAGGAGGTGAAATACCTACACACTGAAAACTGTAAGACATTACTGAAAAAAATCAAAGAAGATGTAAAGAAATGGAATGATATTCTACACTCACAGATTAGAAGAATAAACATAGTTAAAATACTCATTAACTAAAGCAATCTACAGATTCAATGCAATCCCAATCAGATTTACAATGACATTCTTCATGGACATACAACAAAGAATCCTAAAATCTGTATGGAATGACAAAAGACCCTGAATAAAAAAAGATATCCTGAGAAAAACGAACAATACTGGAGTAAATATACCTCAAAGCTATAGTAATCCAAACAGCATGGTACTCACAGAAAAACAGACATGCAGATCAAATGAATAGAATTGAAAGCCCAGAAGTAAAACCACACATCAGTGGGCAGGTAACTACACAACAGAACAGCCACATACAAAATAATGAAAATAGACCATTATCTTACACCATACGCAAAAATTAACTAAAATTGATTAAAGACTTGAATGTAAGATCTGAAACCATAACACTCCTAGAATAAAATATAGGCAGTATGCTCTTGGACATTGATCTTAGCAGTATCTTTTCAAATACCATGCCTACTCAGGCAAGGGAAAGAAAAGCAGACAAAAGGGCCTACATCACACTAAAAAGCTTCTGCAAGGCAAATGAAACCATGAAGAAAACAAAAAGACAACCCACCAAATGGGAGAAAATATTTGCAAATCCTATATCTGACAAGTATAAATAATTCATACAACTCAACAACAGAAAAACAGACAATCAAATTAAAACCTGGGCAGAGGATATCAATAGACACTTTTCCAGATATTTAGACATATAGATATACAGATGGCCAACAGGCACATGAGATGTTCAACCTCATTAATTACTAGCGAAATGCAAATCAAAACTACAATGAGATATCACCTTACACCCATCAAAATGGCTATAATTAACAAGACAAAAATAACAAATGTTGGAGAGGATTAGATAAAAGGGAACACTCATACACTGCTGGTGGGACTGCAAACTGGTAGAGCCACTGTGGAAAACAATTTGGAGATTCCTCAAAAAATTGGAAATATCATATGATGTAGCTATATCACTGCTGGATATTTGTCCAAAGAACATGAAATGAACAATTCAAAGATGTCATGCACCCCTTTGTTCATTGCAGCACTATTCACAATAGCCAAGATGTGGAAGCAAAGCAAATGTCCACCAAATCATGAATGGGTAAAGAAGACATTGTATATCTATACCATGAAATACTACTCAGCTATAAAAAAGAAAAAAAATGTGTTGTTTGCAACAACATGGATGGAACTTGAGGGTATTATGCTAAGTAAAATAAGCCAGACAGAAAAAGACAAATCCCATATGATTTCACTCATATGTGGAAGATAAAGACATGGATAAGGAGAACAAATTACTGGTTACCAGAGGCAAAGAGGATTGAGAAGTGGGCATAAGGGGTAAAGGGACACATACGTATGGTGACAGATAAAAATTAGACTATTGGTGTGAAAACAAAGCAAGCTGAGCAGAAACTGATAAGTAATAATATGCACCTGAAATTTACACAATATTTTAAGCCAATATGTCCTCAATAAAGTAATTTTTAAATTAATACTAACACTTTGAATGAGATACTTATGTGAGTTTTCATTCTAAGAATTATTTTTTCATACATACCACAACATCAGGCTATTTTATAAACATCAGTATTACAAATGCTCAATCCTAGAATTCTTAATGTGGATTCCCACAGGCCTATTCTATGTTTCTAAAGAGAAAGGAAAGACAAAATTTCAGATATTCCCTCTTCTCCTCACTCTTTCTGTGTTCTCTCTCTCTTTTTACCTCCTTGCTAGCACATGAAAAGGAAAAGTAGCCATTTAAAAAATATTATGAATCATAAATATAATAAAATGCTTATGACAGTTTTGAAATGCAACTTCTGAAATACTCACCTTGGCTTCCAAAGTCTTCTAACTCTGTGCCATCATTGTGTTTTTCACGTTTTCTTCCCAGTGCTTCTGCTTATGCTTGTTCCAACCAAGCCTTACACTATTGTCCCTCATAAATGCACCTAGACCATCTCATTCTCTGAATTTCCCATATTTTTTAGTGGCTAAATGACCTTCCTCTGGTATCCATTTCTACCTGTGTATAGAGTATCCAGTTCAAATGCTGTCTCCTCAGCAAAGCTTTTCATATTTTCCCAGCCAAATAACTTTCTTGCTAATGGCCTTCCACAGTTAAAGGGTGCGTATGTGTGCACACACATGTGTGTATACTGAATCACACAATCCCTAATTATGGACTTCTCTCGTTTTGCTTTACTAGCTTTTGTTCATTTGATTTTGGTCATTTGATATCTCATAAGGCAAGTTCTTGTTGTTCTATTTTGTGCACTTCAGTCGAAGCTGGGAGGCAAAGTTTAAGAGAAAGTAGTCATAGAGGAACCAGAAGCAGAACCCAAGCCTTCATGCTCCATGGTGATCTCTCTCTAATGCTCGAGCCGACAGTGTCATGCAAAGCATCAGTCTTCAACCATCTGGGCAGAGCCAGCATAATACCAAGAAACCATAAATAGAGAAAATAGGAGACACTGACATGTTCAGTATATGTCCTGACTATCAGATGGATACAAACTTCAGGATGGGTCAAATGAAGAGATCAGGATTTTACATATATTTTTGAAAAATAATAATGATGAGGAGAAGATAGAGAAGTTATGGAATCATGGCAGGTTTCACAGCCAAAGGGAAAAATTTGATTTTGAGGAAAAGCCAGATAGGAAGAAGAATCAAGGGATGAGAGAGGGAAAAACCCACAGTGTAAGGGTGAGCAAAGGGCCATGTAAGGGATAAAGAGTAGTTTGTCGGAAGATTTCACAAGGGAGTTTTGCTCCTCTCTCCTCTGCTCCTCATATTATCCCTTACTCCAACCCCAGAAACAGAATTTAATGTTTGTTGTTAGCATGGGTGACAGTAGGTCCTGGACAGCCAACATTAGCATTGTTAACTTCAGGACCATCAGTATCATAGAAGCATTGTATCATCAGTATGCATCCGTATCCTTCTCCTGCCCTTAAGCCTTGCTAATGAGAAATCTGCAGGTATAGGATCCTATATCCTTGCTCCCTTCAACGCACCCCCATTTTTGATAAGAATTGTTCCTGAAAAGGGGCTGTGTCAAGCAGATGTCAGGAAAAGCTGTGAACTCTGAAACCTCAGAATCTTTTCATCACTGTGGGAAGTATGTTGCTGGAATTTAAGGTTTCTTAGGAGACAGACTGGATGAGAGCAACTGCCCTAAAATCCAGTCCCAAGAGAGAGGCAAGAAAAAGAAAACAGTGGGGCTTGAAAACTTACCTTTTTTCTTGTAAAAAAGAGAAGATATCCAAAAGAGAGCTCACGGTTTTTGCTCTTTCAGTTGTGATTTACTTTGAAAATGAATCAGGTGCAGTGTGTTTGCAACATGTAAATTGTACTTCAAACAGATCCATTCTCCTTTCAAAGACTGATATGAAGCTCCCAGTTTGCAAACTGTCTTATATGCACAGTAAATTCTTACTAAATATTACCTATTGATTTGAGGGTTTTAATTTTGCTCTTTCTGAATTTTTGACAGTTCACGGCATCAGAAGTGGAATCTGAAGAACCTCAAGGTCTCTGAGGCCAGTGAGGAACCAGGTCCTGGGGCCCTCGGAGCCCTGTGAGCTCACTGCTTTCTCAGTGACTTCAGAGTTTGAGAGTAAGTCTCTCTTGGATCCACGCTCTGCTATCCTTGCATTTTGAACTCCCTGAGTTTTTTGTTCATCCCTGTATTTTGTTTGATAAAGTGTCTTGTTAGGTCACCTTTCTATCTGTAAGGGGAGAAACTCATGATTCCCCGGGTATTAGGAAGGTGTAGAATTACTGGGCTCTCCATAGATTATTTTCAGGGAATCTAAAGGCTGATATGTGTTCCACCTAGTCAAAATCTCTTTTTCCTCCTCCCTTAATGACCCGTGCCTCTTATATGTACACCCACTGTGGACCAGGATCATTTGCCTCTCTAAAAAAATGAATGAACTTTTGGATAATTTCGAATTGTAGCAGCCACTTAGGGAACCTTTCATTTAGATAAGGTAGTCTAACTTAAAGGGCATCCCTGAAAAGAGGATCTCAAACTTCTTGGAGACAATAGAATGCATTCTTTGATGTGTATGCAGAAGCTTCTAAAAGACTGAATGAATCCAAAAATAGTTTCTTTAAAAGAATCCTATGGAGCACAAATAAAAAAATCTTAAAAACTTTGGCCATCTGAGGTAGTGACCTTAATTAGTCTACCTGCCAGAAACAAAATTTGAACCCAGCTATTCTTTTGAGTTTCATATTATTATAACCTAGACATGGCTAAAATTCTAAAATAAAAGCTATAAGATCGCTATTTGTGTCTATCTATGTGTTTGTGTATATCTATGTATTTATGCATATTATGCATATGTGATATTTTAAAATAGTTCTACTTAATTAGGCTAAAGAAAAATAAGTACTTATATAAATTAAGTATTCCTAAAACTCTCAGGAATATATAATCAAACCCAATGTTTCTCAAGTTCATATGATCAGGATAATCTTTGATAAATAAAAGCTAGTTTAAAATATTTTTCATGATACATATATAGATAGTTCACTATTTTTAAAAAGCATGGGAAAATAATGATTAAGTGGAAGGAAAGGAGTGTGATCAGAGGAACAGACATATAGAGTTCTTCTAAGACATTGGCAATGTTCAATTTCTTACTTTGGGTGATGGATACATTGTATTCACATTATTATTATTATTGTTGCTCTTATTATTATTATTGAAAATATACTTATGGTCTACATACTCCTATATGTATGCTATATTCCACAATAAAAGAATTTAAAATAAATCCAATCAAACAAATAAAAAGCATACACCCTTAAACAAACAAACAAAAAAAGCTAGTTTAAGATTGTTAGTTTAATAAAAGCAAGCATATCTTCAGAATTGTTAATATTAGATGTGATGCAAACATATTACTTTATCTTCCTGGGTTTACTAGACAAATAAGCTCATGCTATCTCTATGTTACAAAATGTGTCACCAAGAGAAATATCTTAAGGTGATGGTTAGTTATGTGATGCTTAATCTAAGCATAGTCAATAAAAATAAACAATTTAAGTAAACATAAATAAGTTAAAAGTTCATATGAAGTTAAACTAGATAAAGGATACTCACTGAATATCCAGATAATTTGCAAATAAAATAATATACTGACATATTGATTGCTAACCATAGGTTTAAATTTATCTACTTCTGGCTTCTTAATTTTTTATAGAGTGACAAAATATACTTGGGTCTATTAATAAATATGTATTTCACCACATTAAAGTACTGTACTATGAAAAACTTGTCTCTAAAAATAATGTTTTATAATTATATACTTATAAATTTACCTTTATACTACAGAATGCTAATATGTGATAGACAGTTCACAAGTGCCTGCTTCCTAGTTTTCACTGGAAAGTAAAGATTACTAATAGTTAAAATTTATAAGCAATATGTAAAAATAGAACTACTGGAAATAAGAAGGAAAGGGAACAACTTCATATAAAAAGTATGGGAAGAAAATGGTATTTATTTTTATATGAAGAGTATACAAGGAACATAGGATGTGATTTTTTTTAAGAAAAGAAAGTAACATTGTCTAAAATAAAATGACCAGTTGTTCCAGAAAAGAAAGGAAAAATAAGAGAAAACCTAAATAGATACAGAAAGTAGAGGAGGTTTGAGGAAAAGAAATTCTGTGTTATGAGGTCAACACTGGCTAAAATTGAATAGAATTTTTAGGAGGGTTTTTAAATGAGCTCAATAATATACTGATAGAAGATTAGAGTTTAATTTTCTGTTAAAACCACAAAATTTCTTAGATTATTGGTCTGGTCTTAATAAAAGACTGTTATTATACGAAAGGTGAAACCTGAATCTGATTATAACCCAATTAAGTTATTTATTTGGTTAAATCTTGGCTTGCAGGAGTCTCTGCTCTGGTAAATTTTTCAGTCCTTGACTATTTTTCTCCTTATACTCATCATATTAATCTCTCTAGTGCATTGCATCCTCTCAAGGGTTTTAAATGCCTTTTGCAGCCACTCACACATCAAATGATGTCCATCAGGATTAGCCAACTTAAAGAAGTCAATGCTCTGACCACCCATGTCCATGATGACGATGCAACTGTTCATGACAGTCACCACATGACCATCCCTCCTGACTACTCAACTAGCAGAAACAACAAGGATGTGATTCTTCAGCCTGGCTACATCAACAGTGGTAACCCAGACGAACAGTATACTATTTGGTCACACTCTCAGCTTGCAGAGACAATAGCCAAAAGAAGAAAAATGTTAAAAGTAAGCGCCAAATGGATACAGCAATTGAGAATTCCCTGAGCAGACAATGCCTTTTAAGCCACATAAGCAAGACTAAGTCTAGCTTATTTCATGAATTAAGTTAAGCTTAACTTAGGTTGTTTCTTGTAAGTGCTGCTGAAAATCATAAAAGAAAGTTAAGTCATGTTCCTAAGAATGATATGACATAATCACTTTTAACCTATCTCCTGCCATCTGGAAACATCCATTGTAATAACCAATCCTTGTAAAGGTTAACGTCTTCCCAATTTTCACTTTATAAGCCATCCTATAACTTCATGGCCCTGAGCTTCATATCACTCTGAATTTGGAATCGCCCAGTCTGTGAACTGTCTTATATACACAATAAACTCTTACTAATACTATTTATTGATTTGGTGGTTTTCCTTTTGCTATTTCTAATTTCGACACCACTTACTATGTGCCAGGTGCTATTCTAGGCACTGGGGATTTAACAGTAAAATATCTTTAAAAAGACACATATACCTACCCTTATATAAATTGTATTCTAGTATATATACAAAACTAAATAGATAACTAAACTGTATGACATGTCAGAGAATCATAAGTGCTAAGGAGCAAATTAATCAGAGATGTAAGAATAGGAGATACAGAATGTTGGTGGGAGTTGCATTTCTATGAAGTAGTCAGAAAAGGCATTATTGAAAAGACACATTTTAATAATAAACCAAAGGAAGTGAGAGGGTAAGCCATGCATATATCTGATCGAAGAATAATTAAGACACAGAAAACAACCTGTGTGAAGGTCCTTAGGCAGGAGTATGCCTGATGTCATGCACAAAGTTGGCAGGAACAAAGGTATATGTGTTACAGTGGGGTCAAGGGATTGTTAAAATTTGCAATTAGAAATAAGCTGGAAGGCCTGGCCTCATGGCCTAGTGTTTAAGTTTGGGATGCTCCACTTTGGCAGCCCAGACTCAGTTCCTACACCATTCGTCAGCAGCCATGCTATGTTAGTGACCCACATAAAAAATAGAGGGAGATTGGCACAGATGTTAGCTCAGGGTGAATCTTCTTCAGCAAAAAAAAAAAAAAAAAAAGAAAGAAAGAAAGAAAGAAAGAGCAGGAAATAGAAGCTGGAAATAATAGTAAGATGGCTTGAAAATTTGTGAGTCGAAATTGAGATTTTAGAAGGTTTTGAATTATTGGTAATTACAGAGTCTAAGGTATGACTATGGACGTGAACAACTGAGATACATTAAAGGACAAGATTCCTGGGGAAAAAAATGGTCAATTGGTAGGTTTAGAAGCCAGCATATTGGAAGGATCATCTTTGTGGGTGATGGTGCAAAGAGCCTAGAAGCAGTAGATGACTTTTATAAAAAAAAAAAAAAGTGGCTTGCAGAATCATCTGATGGAGATTGAAAGCTAAGAATAATCATGGAGTAAAGAGGAAGTAGAAACTAGAAGTAGCAATGAGAGGTAATCATATCAAAATCTCATCTCCAGGCCTTTGACACGAAAGATGTGGGAAAAGAAACAATCTTTACTTAAGTGGAAATGCATATAGAGAGAAGAGCTAGGAAAGCAGGAAAATATTCACATAAGAGATTCAACGTGTAGGAAATTCTGCTTGTTGTTTACCTAACATACAGAAGATTTAATGAAAGGAGATTCAGTGTTATGTGAGTTTTGATGTAGAAAGGGAGTTTATAGTGCTATAGGAGATTTAAAATGTAAATTTTAAACATTATCATTAAAAAATCACCAGTCTTTAGTTTAAGAAGCATTCATGCAATCTCTTCAAATCCTGTGAAGTCAAGACTCCTGGACTTGCTATTGGGCTTTTTGAAATAGCATAATCCACAAGAACATGAGCTGAGAAGACAGGGATTTTCTTTTTTTCACTGCTACGTAGAATAGTACTGGGTAGTAATAGGAAGTCAAAAGATATTTGTCACACCAAATTAAATTTTCAGTAAAAAATGTTTCTGTGGATGCACCAAGTGCCAAGTGCCCATTGTAGCGGCTGCTAGTTGTCCTCCAAAACCCATTCTCCCTTCTTCTGTAGTAACAGAGGGCACCTGTGTTCATGGCGACCTGAGCACAGCTAACATTCTCCAGCCCCTTTGCATCTAGGTGCAGCTCTGTGACTACGTTTTTGTCAATTGGATACGAGGAGAAGTGATATGTTAATTTCTAGGCAGAAATCTAAATATTGGACTGTACTCCTCAAGTAGATTTCCCCTTTTTGACATGTGAAACTAAGCTGGTGGTGTCACAACTGTAGATAACAGTGCTCTATGTTAATGCTTCTCAAACTATAATCTGCATATGAAACTCCTAGAGTTAAATTCAGATCATGATTCTTTAGGTGTAGGCTGAACTTTAGGATGCTGCATTTCTAACAAGCTCCCAGTGATGCCAGTGATACTAATATCTGCATCATATTTTGAACATGGAGACCTTAGGAGATGACCAATCAGCTGCTTGGGAGGAGCCTGACTTCCTGAATAAAAAGGAGGAGATGCACCCCCCTGCCAACCTGGACCATCTACCTTCAATTGTTATATCAAATAGAATAAACTTCCCATATTTTAAAGCACTGGGTCTCTCTTTTATAGAAATCTATCCTTACTCAATATATAGGAAGAAAATCTCAAAGATTACCTGCTGGGGTTGCATTTCCTTTTCTTGTTGTTGTTCCAGCCTTATTGAGATATATACTTGACATATAACATTGAGTAAGTTTAAAGTGTACAATGTGATGATTGGATCCATGTATATATTATGAAATATATAGCAAAACATCAGTTAACACATCTGTCACCCTACTCTGGAGCAGCTATTAGTCAGGGTCTGACTTTTAGACTTACAGGCAACACTGAACTCTGTTAATACCCAGAGATGTGCAGGCTCTCATGGACTGGCTCATTTTGACCAAACACAAAAGTGCTTGTGATGTAAAGCAGAATGTGAGTTTAAGAATTTCCTCAAGCTCACCTCTGCTCACTTCTTAGGCTTCAGTCACAATGTAGCAGTATTTGGGGCCACCACAACAGTAATCACAATCTGGCATGGAAATTGTGTGGTTACAACTGTATATAAGTTGGTCATAAGATGACGCAGAGTACACTCATATGAGTTTCAAAATTATCATTTAAGTGAAAACAGGAAGTGAAGCATTCTTATAGAAACCAGCAGGTCTTAGTATTAGGATCTCTGGTTTAAATTCATCAAGTTCTAAGCACTCAATTACAACAACTACCACAAATACTTAATGAATTTCTTCTATGATGAAAGCACTCTACAACTGGCTTGGTATATAATCCTGATCAAATGGACAAAAATCCATGCCTTCTTGGAGCTTACATTCTAGTGGGGACAGACGAGAGACAATAAATACAATAAATGAGTTAAGCAGTATGTTAGATGGTAAATGCTATTAAGAAGGAAAAAAAATAGAGTAAGATAGATCAGGAGCACTGATAGGAGTGCTGTATTTAATATGGCATAAGAGGAGCCTTATTGAGGAGAGAGTAGAATAATGCCATAAGCAAGTGAAGCTGTTCACCAAGCACCTTACTGGAAAAGAATTCTAAACAAAGAAAACAGCTGAGGCCAATGCCCAAAAGTGAAGCCTGCCTGCTGTGGTCAAGGTTGCAAGGAAGCCAGCATGGCTGCAACCAAGGGAGCAACTGTGGAAGTACCAGAAGAGGCCAAGGAGGTGACAGAAGGCTAAATCATTGTGAGTATTTTTCCCTTTTCTCTGAGTGAAATGGGACCATTGTAGAGTGTTAAGCAGAGAAGTCCTGATTTGCCGCTAGTTTCAAAAGGAGCGTCAGTGTGCTGTGCTGGAAGTGGACTCAGCAGAACAAGAGTAGAAGTAGTCAGCATTCTTAGAGTTTATGGTTGTGATCTCAGTGAGAGAGAGTAGCAACTCAGGCCAGGATGACAGGAGAATTAATTGGAAAATATATCATATACTGCAAATAGTTTAAAGGCAAACATTTTTTTTCCTAATAGGTTAGGTGTGAGCTCTGATATCAACTTTTGTGACTCTATCTTTTTGGCCTTGGAAACTGGAAAGATGGAATTTCCTGGGGAAGGCTACAGGTAGAGTATATTTATGGTGAAAACTGTCATTAAATGTGAAAATATCTATTAGATGTATAAAGAAAGATGTCGAGCAAGTAGTTGAGTATACAAGTCTGGCATTCATGTGAGAAGTGTGAGATCGAGATATAAATGTGAAAGTCATCAGCATAAAGATGGTATTTAAAGTCACAACAACCCTTGATTTTATTTTAGAGTTTTAATATAACACTTTAATGAAACTTCTCTGAGCTTTGGTGTCCTAAACACATGCATCTTCAGAGAAATCTCAGTGAATCACAATTAATGGAAAAAGAAAAAAGCTTCCTCATAACCAATGACCTTCCACAAACACTTTTACTGAGAGTATTTGGGCAAAACTCAAGATGAAAAGCTCCATAACCTCATCTCCATTACTACTTCCCCTTTCTCCTTTTCTCTTTTCTTCTTTTCTGTTTATATAATGTTAAACAAGAGCAATTAATAGCAATGCTAAATTTGTGGCAAAACTGGCAAGGCAAGTAGCTTATCAATGCCTTATGTTACAATTCAGGAAAATCTTGCCTCATCATTTGCAGGACTTATACTTGACAGAGTCTCCAGTAGAGAGTAAGAGATATAAATAAATCTTCCAAACTTTTATTATCAGAGTGTGAAGGTCCATCAATATCATTATCCCCAGGAGAGGTGCTCATACAAAATTTCTCTAAGAGGCATTATATGAGTTCATTTGCCACAATTTAGGGTCCAGTCTTCAGATCTGTAGAAAAATAGGCTTGATTATATTTATTCTCAGCGATAGAAGCATTAGTCACTCCCTCAGGCTCCTGTTCTCCATACTCATTGGTTAACACAACCTGAACAGGAATGTAAATTTAATGAGATACATTAAAAAGTATAAATCAAATCACCAAAGTGCTTATCCCAGTCACTGGTCAATATCTTTCTTTCCAGGAAGGAAAATCTCCATAGGAAGCCCAGTTGACATACAAAGTTTGCTTGATAAAGCTAGAAGTCAAGTAGCTGTAGCCTGAGACATTTCTTCTAACCCAGAAGTGTACCTGCCGGGCAACTGACCAGTCTTACACACAAGTCAGTGAAACTCTTCTCTGCACTAGGACTATACCTGATACATAACGAGGGATTTTGTTTCCTTAACATATTGTTCTCTGCATTTCCAAGCTGGAAAACTCACTTCTGTGGATATCTTCTCCTTTTGAATGTATTATTATGACATTAGCTCTGTTTTTTATGTCAGTTGTTGCCTTTTTTGTATACATGATGTCATCCATGAGGTTTTGGATAGATAACTCTCAAATTGTCACCAGCCCATCAATCAAAGATTAAGGAAGTTTCCACAGACTTAAATTACAAAAATAGGTATGTATATAAAACTAAATAACATGCACAAAAATAATTAACATGATAAACGGAAAATTTGCTATGGTACATGAAGAAAAATTATGAATAGATACAATGCATATATTTGTTATAACTAGAATTGTCCTTATTTGAATAGAAGACCATGAATTATCTCCTTGTACATGTTCAACAGGCAAAGGAAAGGCCAGCTTTTATGGCTGTTACAGAAGGAAGACAAGCATCAATTAGGGACTTAATTAGCTGATATATATGCTCCCTTGGGATCATAAGTTTCTGGGCTATTCACCGTTGAGCTGGAAAAGATAAGATCAAGAATTAGTAGAATGCGGAACTGATTCGCCAACAAAATGAATGAGTCAAAATTGGGACCCATTTTTCAACTTAGATCAGAAACACGGAGAAAAGAAACACAAACCAGAATAATGTACAGAAGAAGGTAAAGCCATAGATACAGCAGGATCTGGCTCATAAGCTGCAATGCGGAGAGCAGAAGTGAGGAGTTGGCTGATCCTCCCACAAATACTGCTGTTCTCAATATGCTGACACTCTTTGTGATATTGACTCAATATTAAATGTGTCTGTGCTCTGTGCTCGTTTTTCCTACTTCTCCAAACATTGCCCTGGAAGAGGATTAGATTTCCCACGTTGGAATGACAACATTTTCTCTTTTCTATTAATCCAATTTTATTTAAAGTTTTACATAATGGGCAATTGGAGTCTTCTGTTTTTGCCACCTCTAATCAGTTTTTGCACCATAACTTTCTCTCAGCATTTTTAACTTCTTCATTCCTCAGAATGTAAATGAGGGGCTTCAGCAAAAATGTCCAATAGTGTAAAGCACAGCCACCACTTTTTCCACTGAAAATGTGGTTAGAGGGTGAGAGTATGTGAATATACATGGAGTGAAGAAGAAGATGACAACAATAATGTGGCAGGTGCAGGTGGAGAGGGCTTTCCTTCTTCTGTATTAACTGTGGTTACTCAGAGAATATAAGATATAAATATAGGAGATAAGCAGGAACACAAAAGTCACCATGCATATAGCGACACTATTAAACACTATGTTGATTGAAGACATACAACTTTCAACAAACGTTTCATGTCACAGAAATACTGATTGTAACATTGGGGCCACAGAAGGGTAATTTCCAAGCCAACAGACTCTGTGCTGAGGAATGGATACAGGACCCCACCCATGCCAGGTTCACCAGTGCACTACAGACACACTGGCTCATGATAGTTGTGTATCGCACACCTTAGAAATGGCCACATAGTAATCAAAGGACATGAAGATGAGCACCAAGATCTCCATGCACCCAAAGAAGTGAATTGCAAAGATCTGGCTCATGCACTCATTGTAGGAGATGACTTCCTTCTCAGACACAGAATCTATAAGCAATCTAGGAGCAGCAGTTGGTAGAAAACACATATCAGCAAAGGATAAGTAGAAAAGGAAGAAGTACATGGGGCTTCCAAGCATCTGGCAATGTCTTGGTCATCACAATAACTAAATTGATTGACATAATTGTAAGGTAGAGAAACAAGAAGACCACAAACATTATTTTCTCCTTTAGTACCTCCTGTGTTAACCCAAGCAGAATGAACTCATTCAGACTATTTCAGCTCCATGGTTACAGTGAACATAGAAAGGACGCAGATGAGAAATTGTTCATCTGCAAAGAACATGAGGAAAATGGTGACTTGGCAATAGCAATGGACTTGGACTCTGAATTCCAACTTTACAGTTCTGATTCCATTAACACATATAACTCAGTGGGCCTCAAAGATTTTCACGCATTATAATTGCTTGGGAAACTTTTCTTTTTAATGCTGATGCCCATGCTTTAACCATGGGTATTTATTCAAGGTTTTCCTATGTGGATCATGATTTTGGGGGGAAAATAATAAGCCTACAAGTGATTGTGCCCTCTGCCAAAGTCTGAGGACTAATGACTGTGCTGCATGATCTTGATCAAATCACTTTATTGTCTTAAAACATTTTCTTCATATGAAAATTAGAAATTCTAATAGACAATTTATTAAGTATATGTATATGTGCATATAATATGTATATATACATTTCAATTACTGAAAAATAACATCCCTATATATTTTTAAAATAATTCATTTAGAGAATCCCTCTTGACAAAACGCATTTCTTGATTTGGACACCAGTTTACATCCACTACTCCTGACTCTTAAATATCTTGGGTGGATTATTCCTTAAGAGGAAATTATCCCTCCAAGTTTAGGCTTTTAGTGGCCATAATTTTACCTTCATTGTCAGTCATGGCACATAAGATATTTGAGTAAATCACTGAGGTTGCCATTATTGAGGAAACTTACTATATATTTGACATAACATATTACTCATATAGGATGCATGATATCAAGTTCCACATCCCATGGATCCAAAGTGATGTGCCACTTTTTATATTTCTATAAATTGAACAATGTCTTTACTCACATGTGATTCTCCTGCCACTATATTTCAGAGGTTTGTATTCTTCCAATTTTTATCTCTCTGAAAACATAATTCAAAAACTGTTTCAAAATTTTAACACACAGATATTTCCCATTATTCTACTGTATTCTTTGTTTATATACATACATATCTATAGAATTTCAATTGTCCTGTAATATTATACTTTTTATTGTCATTTTTGATTGTTAAAAGTCTTTATGCATGCAGTTAAAGAGTATCTGTAACACAACTGTCCATTTTAGCAACTGTAAGTTAACATATCAACATTTCATAATATAAATTTTATAATTTATTTTTATGTTACTAGTTTTCAAATGTTAACTCTAATAAAAAGCTTTTGAATAAGCCTCTTCTCATTTATAACCTTTGCTTATTTTTAATAATTTTTTCAGAATAAATTTCCAGGAGGATGCTGACATGAAATATGAAAATTTTCATAATTATTAATGGCCTTTTTATTTGATTGTTTCAATATTTATTAGAGAAATTTTAATTATAAAACAAAAATATTTTCATAATAAAATATCCAAAGTTAACAGTAGATGATAGGGTAAAAAAAGGGCCCTTGAAAAATGTATAATTAACCAATTCCACACTTCACAATTAACTTACTTTCTTACCCATTCTTCCAGGTTTCTCAGTGTTATACTTGTCTGGTTAAATATCCCCTCTTCTGTAAAAACTGGATCATTTTTCATTGTTTCAAAGATTATAAAAATATGGAACAGATTCCTAATAAAAATTTGACTTGGGGCATTATCTTATTTACTTGGTTAATAGCATTAAAATTAGGCCATATATTTCTTTAATTAATGATATGGTATAACACTTTATATATTTTTATTTCTTGTATTTCATCTTTTCTGAATTATATGTATCTTTTGTGGGTTTTTTTCTCCTTTTTTTGCCAAGGAAGAGTCACCCTGAGCTAACATCTGTTGCCAATCTTCCTCTTTTTGCTTGAGGAAGATTGTCCTTGGGCTAACATCTGTGCCAACCTTCTATTTTTTGTATGCAGGTTGCTGCCACAGTATGCCTGATGAATGGCATAGGTCTGCACCAGGGATCTGAAACCATGAACCTGGGCTGGTAAAGTGGAGCGCTCCGAACCCAACTGCTGTGCCATGGAGCAAGCCCCTGTAGTTAAGTTTTTGATATCTTTACATTTTGAGCTCTTTAGTTTTTGTTTCATTTTTATATAGTCAATCTATCAACTTTTCTCTCCTTTCCAGTTTAGTCTATTACTTCAGTTGGGGAGTTATCATCTTTACTCTGTCTGATAATATTTCTATGAGTTTTTAAAAATACTAACGACAAATGATCTAGAATTTATTTTAGCATGCATTTTGAGAAACTCTTCCTCCTTCCCATTAATCACCAATCCATCAATGAATTAGTAAAACCATCAAGTCATCATATATGTACTAAGAACCTACTCACATCTGCAGTAGTGCGTCATGGAAAGATGTCCTCAACCTCTTTACATTCAAGTTGGAAGAGTAACATGCCTCTAGATAAGATAATTACTTACATAAGAATTACACACAACTGTATGTGACAATACCAAATCAGTTTGATTCCAAAGGTAGAAAGATCCCTAGAGAATAACCTGATTGGTCAGTGAAGATTCAAAAGTGAGAAAGAAGTGGAGTTATGGCTTCAAATGTGTTAAACTGTAGTTTCCAATGAGTTTCTCTGAAACTCAAGTATTGAATAAACATAAACTAGGTTTCTTTATGTAGAATTTCAATAGTTTTTTGAATATTAGATTTTCAATATTAGAAATTCAAATTGTCAATTTACTTCTAATAAACACAAACATCTAAATAAAACTTTAAGTTTCTTCACAATTCAGCAGAAACAATATTAATTTGGTGTGATAAACTAGAGATATTATAAAACTACAAGCTCTGATGGGCAGCTCCAATCATCTCTCACAACTGCGAAAGGGAAAATGAATTAATGATTACTTAGTTTCAATATATTAGGGTCATACAGGAGGGTAAAGACAAAAGGGAGGGAGGTTTTTGTTCTTAAGAAAGGAGAAATTGGGTGAGAAGAGTGAGTAAAAAAAATCATAAGAAGGGGAGAAGCAGTCATTGCTTCAGGTAAACATAAAGATGATCTCTGTAAAACCACTCTCATTAAATTAAAGTTGTAGGAGGTATATTTTTGGGCAGATAATGGACAAACATGAAAGTGAGGTCACGTAATTCTATTTTGTTTTATTTTAAATAAGTAAAGAGAAAGCATTTGGGGACGTGAGTACAGAGAAGCAGCACTTGACAAAGTGTATGCATTAAGTCAGATCAACCCCACCTCAGAATCTGATCATTCAATTCAGTTATTATATCCTAACACTCCTGGACAAGCCTACCTCTCTGATTTTGGGGTCATCACAGTAGTGAAGCATGCTGTTTTTCCTGCTTTATTCCTTATTTTTTTTCTTTTACCTTCTGAAATGTTAACCAGTTCACTTATATTTTGTACCACAGTTCTTCTCTTTCTTTTCTCATAAATAGATGTCTGGTTCTATTTCCTATGCTCCTATACTGCTATATGCTTTATTAAACATATACATTTAATTCAAAAAGACAACCCTAGATTATATATTATTCTTGTTCTATAACCTAATCTTTTAAACTGATTTTCATTTTTTTTATTTCATTTGATCTGTGCATTTTCTCACAAAATAAGTCTGGCCATTTGCCTTGTGTTTTTTCTGTGTACGGAGTTTGAGCTCTGATATGGAAAGTTTTACCTGGTACAGTTAGGCTACAACTTGAGTGAGACACTACTGGATAGCATCTCTCTCTAGCATTCACCTTCTATGTCATATAAAACATCAAATCCCAGTCATCATGTAGATTGCATCCCAGAAAAGACAAATTCCAAGCCATCAGAGAAAGATGCCAAATGACACCTTAATACCCTGTTCTGACTCCAAATCAAGTTCTGTAAACTTCATGATGAGACAAACATCAAAGCAGAAAAATAGACTAAAAATATTAGAAAAGTTAGTTTGACCCAAGCTTTCATCCCAGAATTCAGCTTCTTTCTCCCTTAACACTGCACTATCACTTGCCCCCAAACCAGAGAGGGGGTGCAGTTGTGGGTCACGAGAAAGCGTTGTCAAGGATCTTGAAAGCCCAGGTGTGCATGAAGTGCAGCCCTATGTTATCCTCTGTCCCACAAATGTCAGCACTGACCTAAAACTCTTCAAATGAGCGGACCCCCGAGAAAGAAACTTCTGCCACGCAGTCCTCAGGGCCATGGCGATGTTTGGTGCAACCTTTGTGAGCAGAGATGCTTTTGAGAGGTAGTGTAGCTTTGTGCTGAGGCCGGGGAAGGATTAGGAGCCCTGGACCACGATAACACTTCACTAGGGGAAATACTTTCCAGTACCCCCACCATTTGTTGGAAGACACACTGAGAATAGATTCCATCAGGTTAGTCTAAGGGAAGCACATAAAGAAAATATTTCAGATGGATGAAAAACTTACCTCATTTCTTATAAGCAAATAGATGACTTGCAATAAAGTATATTTTTCATATCTCCCACTTTAATTTACTTAGACGGTGAATCATATAAAGCCTAAATAAAACACGCAACATATACTTTATTGAGATTTACAATGCTTTCTATCCTAGAGGTTATGGGGTGTAGGGAGTTTATGGAGAAAGGGGCTGCTGCATGTCTCCATGCTTCACATGGTTCCTGAGCAGATGCACTAGGTTAGACAAAACCACACTTCTACTGGAGCAGGGGAGAGCATCATGAAAAACAGGGGAAGTTGCTTAATTTGGTTCTTGGAAAGTTTTGGAGAAAACTGTCCCTGCGCTTTGAGAGAGAAATGCCTCTGAAGAGCTAGCTTCCCACAGTCTCTCTTTTGGAAAAACATGAGTTGTGTTTTCTTTATACTGCATTGGATATTTATAGTAATTCCCACAAAAATTTGCAAATGCCTAAGGCAGGCTTTTAGCCTCAGGAGCTCCAAGGAAACCATTACTCCCAACTTTGTCCCAAAGGATGTCCAATGAGATACTTAGCTCAGACAGTCCAAGGGCAAAAGTAGACTTTGGGAACAATTAGTTAAACTTCAACTCACTATAACTTGCAGATGAGGAACCTCTGTTTGCTTCTCCATGTGATTTGTTCAGCCCATCTCTTCTAGAGGCATGGAAGTCCCTGAGGTCAGGTACGGCTAGATAAATGAAATATGTAAGGTAGACATGAGTCTGGGCCTCACTACTTATCTGTTATGTGAATTTAAGCGTTTCTCAGCCTCTTTAAATTCATATTTTCTCTTTATAAAAGGCTACAAGTAATAATCTTTATTTATTTATTTTAACATTTTTAATGTTATGTTCTCCCATTTCTAATCCTATCTATGCTTATCAATCAGTGTATAGAGGAATACAGGAAAGAAGGAAAAGGGAAAATAATCTTTGAATACTTGTCTTACATTTTTTCTTTTTTGTTTTAAAGATGTATGCACTTCCACTTACAGGGAAGACCGGTGTTTGCTTTTAAATAGTTGCAACCTATTAAAGATCGGATAGATTACATTAGAAAATTACTTTGTTACCTGGAAAACCATGTTACTACCCAGCCCTCTGGTGTAAGAATTACCTGCAAGATATGACATTACAAGCTAGGTGCCTTAAATGAGGATGAAGTGAGAGGTCCAGAGTAGGCATGGAAGGAGAAAGATGGGCGATGGAAATTGAGGTGGAAGAATGCCATGAATAGATGCTACCTTGCTCTGCACTTTGCTGAAGTGTCTAGTGGCAAGCAACAAGCCCATGTGTCTCAGAGAAAATCACATCCCAACATCTGGCCTTTTTAGTTACAAATGGACTAGAAGAATCCTGAAGAAGGTGTTTAGATGTTGCTTAAAGTCTTTGAGCCTCAGATTCTCCATCAATTAAATGAGAATATGAAAACCTACTTTTTTATATATATATATATATATTGCTGAGGAAGATTTGCCCTGAGCTAACATGCGTTGCAGTCTTCCTCTATTTTATATGTGAGGCACCATCACTGCATGGCCACTGATAGATGAATGGTGTAGGTCTACACCTCAGAACTGAACCTCGGCCACTGAAGTGGAGTGCACTGAACTGAACCACTAGGCCATTGGGGCTGACCCTGAAGACTTACTTTAAAAAAAGACTCTATAAATACTGAAATATATAACATATGAAAGGAAAGAATCCTTGGCTCAGAGAAAGTGCAGAGGAAATATTTGTGCTTTTGTTAACCTTCCTTAGACACAAGAAGCTGAAGACTAAAGAAATGAAATAACTCGCCTAAGGTCATGTTGCTAATTAGTAACAGAACTGAGCCTAGAATCCAAATCTCTTAAGTACAAGTCCAACTCACTTTTTATTTTAATAAGACATACTGTAATGCTATAAGATTTCTTGGCCTGGAAAACAAGAACAGCCAATGAATGAGTCCATGCATTAAACTTCCCAGTCAAAAAGCCCTAAATTAACTCCCTATGTTTGAGGGAATAATTAGGTTTCTCAGTTCTTGTGAAAACACTTTGCAGAAGCTAGTTTCAAAGAAGACCATTAATCTGGCCAAAGGCAAGAAGCTGAGTCACTGATCTCTTGATGTTCCTTCCAGCTCTGAATTGAACTGGCCCTAAGGGCTCATTAAAATTCACTGTAGACTGAAGGACTGGATTACCTAACTGGACTCCATGTTCTGTCAAATCAATGCCAGGGTTTTACTGAAGGCAGTTGACTACAGTCATTCATTCCTTGAGAGATATGTGGATATGGAATTATCTGTAGTAGCACTATTATAGCATCAAAATTACTATATCATTGTAGATAAAAAAAATCATTGTTTTCTTGGAATGCTTCTGGAGACAGGGGGCTTAATCCCTGAGCAACCTTTCTTGATTTCACCTCCCCTTCCCTGAGCAAATCATCAGCATCACCCTCAGCACCAGCACCAAAACCATACTTGTGGGCAGAGCCATGCACAAATAATATTTGTGCTTTTGTCTGGGGAAACATGAAGTATCATTAACTAATCAAAACAGAGAGAAAATACTACATAATTTTTTTTCTTAAAAGTGATTAGTAGAAAAATAAAGGTTAAAGGAAACTAGTACAAGAGGAAAGCAGAAACATATAGATGCAATGCGTATGTATAACACACACACACACAAAAATGTTGCATGAAAAAAGGGAAATAGAAATCTCTGTGAAACTGTCCTAGACACACCAGCGAGTCCCTTTCCTCCCCGTCCTAAGGGAACATCTCTGAAACATAAACACATTGTTTTATTTGCAAATCTCATGATCTGGAGAGAGGCCAAAAGGTAGACACCTACATTTTGATAATTTGTCAAAAGAAATTAAAGGAAAAGAAGCTAAAAATTGTTGGTAACTCAAAGCTCTCCATTCTGAGAGCACAATTTGTGTATACATATAAAATAGGTGAACTACTGACATTTTATGTATAATATAATTATGCACATGTAGGTGATTCAGTTATTTCAATGATTTCAAAATAGTAGTTTAAATTAAAAGAACATGTTTAATATTCAAGTTTTTAAAGTCACCTGCAAAACTCAGTCTGATGACTTCTCCGTGACCTCCAAAAGCCGGTTACCTGATGATCCCAGGAAGTAGAAGGTGGATATTGTGTAAGTAAATTTTCTGGGATCAGCAGGGTCACCAAAACTCTGGCCCCATCCAAGATGTACTCACACAGACTTTTATCTTCAGAAGAGCAGGAAATCATGACACATTAGAGTTTCAATGTAGCAAATCCAAGTGTGGAGGCAAGAAGACCTGCACTGTAAACAAATCATCCAACCAGTCACTGGGAAGTAATTTTAATAGGACTAGAGTTCCCATTGATTTTAAAGGAAGATTTAAAACACATGCTCTAAGTATTCAAGGACTTAAATAGAAAACGCTTGTGGTTGGCAAAGGAATTTAAATGTCATCAAAATAAGAAAGGTTGCTAAAAAAGACAGCCACTAATCTGTTTACAAAATCATTCACAGAACTGTTTCTGCCATTTGGCTGCACTTGGAGCTTAATTTGTCAACATTTCCCAATCCACATTTTAGAAGAAGAATAATAAGGCATTCCCCTTTGGGTAATAGACCTGAGCCAAAAGTGGACAGAGTGCCATTTTCAAATGACACAGAATTTCAAAGTGTGCATCATTTTGATCACTTGCATCATTCCAACTGCATCCTTTTGAGGCTGTGTCTCTACTGACTGAGGAGCTAATCACCATACCAGTGAATTCCCATCTACCCCTGCAATGATCCACTTTTCCCAGGCACAGAACATCACTGGAGCTTGGAGAAGGTGATGCACCACAAACACAAAACCAGATCATGGTATTCACCATTCAATTATTTGCTCCACAGCTAAGCTCTCTCCTTCAGTAACAGAATGGCCACACAATGCTCCAACTGCCCTGATAATATAAATGAAGAAAAGTCAATAGGATTTATTGCCACGTAGCAAGCACCAGGTCCAAATTTTTCTATCAACTAATCGGAGACTCTTTCATTTTTTTTTTTTCCTAAGGATTGCCACCTGAGCTAACAGCTGTTGCCAATGTTTTTTTTATTCTTCTTTTGTCTCCCCAAAGCCCCCCAGTACATAGCTGTACATTTTTAGTTGTGGGTCCTTCTAGTGGCATGTGGGACACCACCACCACATGGCCTGATGAGCAGTGCCATGTCCATGACCAGGATCCGAACCAGTGAAACCCTGGGCCGCAGAAGTGGAGCACGCAAACTTAACCACTCAGCCACGGGGCCAGCCCCAAGCTCTTTCATATTTTGAGACTATCATTAAAATTGTGTCACATCTAACTGAAGGACAGTTGCTATTACTAAGTATTAAAAAATGTACTTCAGCCAGAAAACATAAGGACAAAATTTTTTCTCATTCCTTAACAATTAGTTTTCTCAAATGACAAGTTTTCAATTCAGAAACGTTTGGGGTTATAGTCTTCATTTCTTTTTCCACCTTTAATAGTAAAAAATATCAATATCCTACATATGCAATGTATTTTGGAGATTATAACTGGTTCATTAATGTATTTGACCATATACCTGGGAAGTCTCCTGAGAAGAAAAAAGCCTCTCAATTTTCCCAGATATGATCCTCACAGGTGATGGTCCAACATCTGTGCTTGGATTTTCTTTACCAACGTGCTGACATCACACCATGTTCTTATCTAACCATGGGCTAGGCAGTGCTCCTCAATCTTTTCTTGTCATTATTGCCCCCTTAAGCTTCTTTTTTAGACATTTCATTCCTGTAATCACCCACCCTAAATTTTTAACACCATAGAGTTTTATTTATGTACTTAATGCATTTCTGTGATTTACATATTAAAAATTGTAATATTTTCATCTCTCAAGAAAGTGCTTTTACCTACCAGGGAGAGATAGCATCCCCATTGCAAATGCATGTGTTAGAGTAATTTACTCATAAAAAGAAAGGCGGGTAAACAATTAAGTTATGTAAACTTGGGCCTAACTAAAATTCTAGCTGTACTTCAAACAACTACACAATTCTTCTCTTCTGCATCACCCCCTTGATAAAACATGTTTATCATCCTTATTAGTAACACAGTTACATTTTTCATTTGTCACCTTACTTATTATCCACATATTCCCCACTGGAATTTAAGTTTCATAAAAATGCAACCCTAGTCTGTAGTATTCAACATTGCATTCCCAGTCCCCAGAACTTTCTAGTACATTGTAGGAATTGAACAATATTTTTTAGATAAATGGAATCAGTGAAAATCTCCTGAACTTAAATGAACGCGGAGCCAGTTTTCAAGTAATAAATATTGACACTATGGGAAAACAATGGGAAAGGCCCTATAGAAACAACATTTAGCTCTTTAGGGTGCTACCCTCCTGCCCAAACAGAGTATCACTCTCCTGAGTGACTGAGCTATTTATTCTTTCCCCAAACATCTCTCTCACTCCTGTGTCACTTTCTTTGAAATTCATCCATTTTAATTTCATTTCTTTAGCTCATTGCATCACACTTTTCATGATGCACCTAAAAAGGAATACATCTGTGGAAATGAGATCATCAGATGGCTTTTCTCTGGCATAAGAAGAATCAAGAGAGTGCAAGTAACCTGGGAAGCAGAAGTCAAGGGACAGATGAAGGGAAGAAAGTGGTCCCCCAAAATGAGGGAAGAATGCCTCAAGGGCAGTCTGTACAATGTGGCCAACATTGGTTCTGTATTTTCATATTTTCACATCCTACTAGCAAGGAGTATTGCAAAGTGAGAAGAGTAGAGAAGGCAGAGTCTAAAAGATTTGATATTGTTGCTTAACCTCATTAAGTCTAATTTTCTTCTTGTATAAAATGGAGTAAAGTCCTTTCTAATAAAGAAAGTAAAGCCTCTTACTTTCTAATAAAACTTCTTGCTACACTGAGAGTGTTAAAGCATGTAGAGAATCTAGCAAAATGTGTACCTCATAGTTGGCCTTCAACAGCATTAGCTCACTCCCATCCCTTAATGCCTAATATTTTCATTGAATGAAAATGTCATAAAAAACCAAAGTGTCCTCGTACAATAGATCTAAATATTATTTATCTTATTATTTTTGTATTAAATATACTCATTTCCTCATATGTTGTTTTAAGTATCAGAAAAAATCAGATAGCAGTTGGCTTTCATGAGAGAGTCCTGATGATGAGTGCAAAGAAACATCTTAACATTCCTTAAAACTGTTCATAAACCAGCAAGATTCCACCTACTGAGAATATAAAAGTGCCTCACATTTCGTCCTTCAGTTCTTACACCTTCTGGGTTTGCCTTGACAATTTAAAATTTGTGTCTTGTTAATCTTGTCACCCCTCCACTGAGCACTCACGGTCACACCTAAGACAAATCATTGGCCTTAGTTTCCCTCTTCAAGTCATCTCTTTTGTCTTAGAGTAGAAATGACACTTTTTCCTATCATTACACCTGGCTTACATTCCTCTCCTGACAGTCAAAATGAACCACGTCATTTAATCTAGGTTCTGTTGAAATGTTTAATTTTCATCAAAAGTTGCAAACTTGATCATTTTGAATAGATTAAGTGCTGTTTATATTATCTTCTAGGCTTAGACTTTGTGAGAAAATTTTCTATATCTTATGAACTTTAGACAGTCAGGTATAAGTTAGAACACACAATCACCCCAAAGAACAGGTATAATATGTGCTGGCATCACTGTATAGTCAAATTACATAGCTCCGTATGACTAGTGAATTTGAAAAAAGGACATTTGTGAGAAGTAACACAAGTTGGAGTGTTATAGTTACAGAAGCTTTGATTTATAACATATTATATAGTAATGTAAAATGACCTGACGTGTTCCATATGCATAGAGCAGCATTACCACTTAAAGATATTGCTACATTTGACATAAGGCTACAACAAATTTTACACCATCTTTCTTGAAGGATAAAGTGAATCATTAAGACTGCAGAAAAGTTCATTTCCTATATACAACAACATACCACAGACAACTGTGCTTTATGTGAAAGAAAGTAGGACTGAGATTTAGAAGACTTGGAATCAAATTTTGTAGTTGAAACTCCTGGATGTGTGACTTGAGGCAAGTAAATTAGTAAATCTCTCTCGACTTCAATTTGCTACTCTGTAAAATGGGGATAGTAATATTGGGACTACCAATTTGCTACATGCATAAGTCACCTAAACGAAGTGAATATGCCTGATAGATAATAAAGTGCTCATTTAATGTAAATATATGTATCACATCTACAAAGCAATAGCTTTGGATCCTGGCCATATGCCTCTTTGCTCAGATTAAGTAAAAGAATGTTTATCTTTGTTCCTTCAAATGGCTTCTCAAGTCTTGGTAAGGGAAAAAAAAACTTCTTCTATATTCAAGAAAAACTGTGAGTCATAAGGATATTTAAGAAAATAAGACCAAATTAAGAGTAATTTCAAAATTTATGGCTTAATTTTTGTGCCAAGGAAAAATAGCAGAGATCCATTATAAATTACCCTTCTTCCTTTTGTGTGGCCCTCTTTTTGCTTTTGATAAATTCATAGTGTCAAAAAAAATCTACAGTTATTCTTTCACTCCCCAGCAGTCTCTGCCCCGTACAGAGTAGTAGATATCAAAGAATATCTATCCTCTTTTTTGCTTTACCAAAGGCTAAGCCAAAAGAAAAGAAGTTCTGAGATCAAGATTCTATGGAAAAGCCAACTCCATCCCAGTCGCATACATGTGAACATTCAGTAAAGGAGCAGCGAGCCTGGAGGAAGCATCCTCTAGGATCATCACACTCTGTGTTTATGGTTGTTCTTCTGTTACAAAGCCTGAACCTATGCACATGAGCATTGGTGCCATGGTAAAGTACATTAAAGCACCTGTCAGAGGGCTTGGCCACTATTAATTACTCAATAAACATTAGTATCTGGGACTTCTTTTTCTGTCAGTGATCTTTAAAATTTGTTGATGTTCTTGCACATATCATGACAGATATAATCCTCCCTATTTATATACATCATCACCTTCTTGGTGTGAACAGCCTAAGATATTCTCATCTTCAACAAAGTCCTTGGGACATTTTTTTTTTTGCCTTAAAACAATACAAATTTATTCTCTTATAGTTCTCTTTAGAAATCAGAAATGAGTCTTATGGGGCTAAAATCAAGACATTGACAGAGCTGATTATTCTGAAGCCTCAGGGAAATAATTCCTTTCCTTTCCTTTTCCACATTTTAAAGGCCACCTGCATTCTTGGCTCATAGCCCAGCATCACATCACGTGTTCTCCTTCTGCTGCTGTTGTGACATTGCTTTTTCCTTCTATCATCAATTCTCCCTTTGCCTCTCTCTGTTTTTTTTTTATTTATTTTGTTGGGGATATATTGGCTTATAACATTATGTAAGTTACAGGTGTACATTATTATATTTCATTTACTTTATTGGCTGCATCATATTCACCACCAATAGTCTAGTTTTTAAACATCACCATACATGTGTGCCCCTTTACCCCTTTCACCCTCCCTCATTCCCTACTCCTCTAGTAATCACTAATCTGTTCTTGTTATGTATGTCTTTGATTACCTTCCACAAATGAGTGTAATCATATGGTACTTGTCTCCCCTTATGTCATGTTTTACCTCCGAGTTTCTCATTCTGTAAATGATAGGATTTAATACGGGAATGAGGATTGCAAAGAATACAGTCACTAACTTGACCACAGGGTAGGTGGCCACAGGACACATGCAGGTAAATATCCAAGACACAAAAAGAGTACAGCTACAGTAAAGTGGGAGCCACAAGGTGGGAGGTATTTGTGTCATCCTTTGGAGCCATAGGACCTGAAGGAGGTCAGGATGGCTATGAAAGAGATGAGCAGCATGGAAAAAATAAGCAAGCACATGGCCCCACCGTTGGTTACCACAACCATTCCGAGCCTGTAGGAGTCCCTGCAGGCAAGTTTCAGCAGTGGAAAGAGATTGCACATGAAGTGGTCAATGACATTGGGACCACAGAAGGGCAAGTCAAGCATGAAAAGAATCTGCACAGTAGGGTGCAGGATCCCCCTGATCTAGGCCACTACCACCAGGAGGTGGCAGAGCCCCTGTTGCATGAGGTCATGTGGTACAGAGGCCTGCAGATGGCCACATAGCTATCATAGACCACAACAATGAGGAGGATGATCTCTGATCCTCCAAGAAAGTGTTCTACAAAGAGCTGAATCAGGCAGCCCCTGAAGAAAATGGTTCTTCTCTGGCACAGCCAGTGGATGTTCATCTTGGGAGTGGTGACAGAAGGATAGGCTGCATCTATAAAGGACAAGTAAGTAAGAGAGAAGTACATGGGAGCTGAAAGTGTGATGCTGAGGGAGATGGTGATGACAATGAGCAAATGGGCCAGCACTGTAAATAGAAAAATGAACAAAAAGACAATGAAGAGTATTTTCTGCAAGTCTGGATTCTGTGTGAGTTCTAAGAGAATAAATTCAGTCATATTGTTGGAAGGTGTGAGGTGATCCATTCAGGAATTAACACCTTCCTGCCGCCTACATTATCTACAAAGAGAAAAAAAATCCCTAATGAACATGAAGGGATTGTAGTCTGTATTTCACAGTACAAAAATAGAGTAGTCAATATAAACATGGAGCATGTCCTTGGCACTCTTTGCCCCAGTAATTGTTTCAATTCTTCCTCATTACCTCCATGTTGCTTTCAATCTCTTCAGACACCTAGTACCTGTCACCTATAAAACCTCTATAGGGCAACATTTGACGCGTGGTTTACTGAGAAAATACTGTATATCTGACATCTAGATTTTCCTGGTTCCAACTCTATGACCCTTTTTTGTGTGAGGAAGTTTTGCCCTGAGCTAACATCCGTTGTGAATTCTCCTCTATTTTTTTTCCCTTGAGGAAGATTAGCCCTGAGCTAACGTCTGTGCTGATCTTCCTCTATTATGTATGTGGGGTGCCTCCAGAGCATGGCAAATGAATAGAATACCTCCGCACTTGGGATCTGAACCTGAGAACCCAGGCCTCCAAAGTAGAATGCATGGAATTTTAACCACTTGGCCATGGGGCTGGCCCCCTCCAACTTTGTGACTTTGCTTAGTCATTTTGATGTGCTGTGCTTTCAAACCCTCCTCTGTGTCTGTGAGCTTACAAATCGCAACTCTCAGATAGATTTTGTAAGGTAAAAGTCATTCCCTCTTCCAGGAGAATTTACATTTGAACCCACGGCTCTAACTGTGGAAAGAAAGACGTGGTCAATAACTATTTGTCAGAAGTAGACAGATCAGGGAAAAAAATAAGTCATGGGTGACACACACTCCCTAGTACCTACCAAAACACTATGCTATTCACGTGTGTTTTCTTGCTGTGCCTACCACAGTGCCTGGCATAACATCTGCAATGCCTGGCACCTATTGGGTGATGAATAAATGCTGGGTGAATTATCACACTTCCTACACTTTCATTTGTAAAACTATGCACGTTTCCCCAGCTATAAACCTAGGAATTCCAGCCTTATCATCCTCCCACTCTATTTATCACTACTCTCTACTTTATGAGAAACAAGCTTTTGAAAGGAAGCTGCCTTCCAGTTTAATAGTTTCTGACACACTTTATAGGGTAAGTAGGAAAATATTAATTGCCTTAAGGAAAGAGTATGTTATTGGGTCATTTTTACATTTATGATAACTATAGTGTTTGTTAATTATTCTTCAAAATAATGTTCCAAATACAGTTTAGCATAGCGACATTCAGGAAATTTCCAGCTTCAGTAGACAGGGATAAAAAAAAATTCTTGGGTAGGTATTCAATACATAAGGATCTGTCAAGCAAAGGAAACTCTTATTTTTAAACCTGTAAAAATAGAAACTTAGTGTGGAGAACAGAAAGAAAGAGTCTGCTAAATAAAGTTCTCTACATATATACACACAGACACAAACACATTTAAAATCTATTACTTACCATAAGTACCTATTACATGTCCACTCAGTCAATTTATTGGACACTTGCTGTGTATATTAACCTATATATGTCCACACAAAGTCTTAAAAACTGTTCCTGTTAAATACCTTTGGAAATCCCTCCCCCAACATTTTATTACAAATGGCAGCAGGCCGTCCATCCATGAGATCCTCTCACGCCTTTGTGTGTCTGCCATATGCATTCTCACATCATCTTCTCCCAACCTCCATAACATCCATCATCCATCATTCCTGGTTATAGGAAATTATTTTACTAATAGAATAAGGAGATTTGGGGACATAAATTTCCCAAAGGAAAGAAAAGAGGAAACATAAATATAAGAAATTGTACTCTGCAAAAATGTTTCTTTTCCTTTCAAAGATAGTGGAAAAGAACATTACTATTTAATTATCCAAAATAGAGATCTTATACTTATGTGAGAACAAAGTGCATAGCTTTGCTGCATTTTCGTACTCTGAGGTGAACTCTCCAACAGATCAGAAAAGAGTATAGTGACATAAATTAAAAATAAGATATAATTAATAAAAGTGATTTAGAAATAACTATGAAGAAATACAAATTAATTTCTCCTTTTTCTTTGACTCCACAATAACCTTTCTAGGAATAAACCTTAAAGGAAAATATTTTTTAAAGAGAAAAAAATATGTATAAATATTTTAAATACAATGATTAAAAGCTGTGGAAAATGAGAAACTACATGGAAATTCCAACATTAGAGAAATGGATAAGTAAAATATAGTGAATATATTTGAATAATATGTAGTTTTCAATAGAGATTTTTTAAAAATTATGAGATATCACAGCAAAATTTTTATGTTGTAATATTAAGTGGGGAAAAACTTGGATGCAGACTTGAATACGTAATATGATTCTAACTATTTTAAGTATATATCAATAAGCACAAAAGACCTCAAAATATTTTTACTCCTAAGTTGGTAGTACTGTCATTTATTCTATCTTTCTTGATACCTGACATGCTGAAGAAGAGATTTAAACCTCAGATTGGTGAGGGTGAGGTGTAACTATATGACTTGTAAGATCCATTGAAATCTCAGATTCTATAATTAAATGACCTCCTGGAAAAAATAACCTCACTATGAACTTGTCTGATGTAGCTTCATGGCCAGGGACCCAGGGAGCTGTTACTTCACCAAGAACAAAGTAAAGTTGTAAGATTAAAATGCCAATTAGGGGCCGGCCCCATGGCTGAGTGGTTAAGTTAGGACACTCCTCTTCAGCGGCCGAGTGTTTTGTCGCTGGTTTGGATCCTGGGCGTAGACATGGCACCACTCATCAGGCCATGCTGAGGCAACGTTCCACATAGCAAAACCAGAGGCACTCACTATCATATACAACTATGTACTGGGAGGCTTTGGGGAGAAGAAGAAGAAAAAAAGAAGAAGAAGATTGGCAACAGATGTTAGCGCAGGTGCCAATCTTTAAAAATAAATAAATAAAATGCCAACTAGCTGAGCTAAAATAAGCATCTTTGTTGATTTATAAATGGCACCTCTGGATACGGCCCTTCTCTTCAGCCTTACAAGTGCTAACATATATCCCATTAGTAGGTAAATTCTGTGAAGTTTCTTAGCTATGGCTAATTAGACCTCAGGGTATTTCACCAGCATTAGCGGATCTTGCCAACAACCCAATTATTTCACATCACTTAACCAAACATCAGTTAACTTATAGCACTCATCTTTAATTTTTTAACTCCTTCCTTAAGTCTACATGAAGACAAAACACCATGAAAAGAGAAAAATTAAAGCCAACCACTTATGAACTTGTATCTTTGATAACAAACTTCATATGTAGTCTGGATATTTGGATGCATAAATTAAACATTTAGGTGGGTCATTATCTGACTCTTACATTTTTCATTATAATATTTTTAAATCAATCTACCATTGATAGCGATCGTAATTTTTTTTAAAGATTGGCACCTGCATTATCATCTGTTCCCAATCTTCTTCTCGTTTTTTCCTTCTTCTTCTCCCCAGTCCCCCCAGTACATAGTTGTATATTCTAGTTGTGAGTGCCTCTGGTTATGCTATGTGACACACCACCTCAGGATGGCTTGATGAGTTGTGCCATGACTGTGCCCAGGATCAGAACCAGCAAAACCCTGGGTTGCCAAAGCAGAGTGCATGAACTTAACCACTCGGCTATGGGGCCAGCCCCAATCATAATTTTTAAATATTGTTTTCAGATGTACATTAAGTGATTGTTGTGAAACCTATTGGTACTATGCACCACATAAAGTTTACAGTACTTTTTCAAAGTAGTTGTTTATTTTGCCAATTCTGGAATTAGATTAACATGATAATTATGAAAATAGTACAGGTACAGTGGTGGGTAGAAACATTGCTTTAGAACCATACATCTGTCTAGTCTAGCTCCCCAAGGCCTAGAGTAGTGTGACAAAGGAAAAAGAAGAGTTAGGTCTAAATCAGTGTTTTGTCCATGAAGGCAGTTTTTCAAAAGAAGAGTTCCCAGAGCTATACCAGAAAACTCTGTTTTCACAATACAGATCCAAGGGCAGAGTGGTTTAAAACCCTGGAGAGACAGCAACACAGATTTTCAAACTGGAGGGGTAAGCCAGAATGAAAGCAGAATAAAAAGGAGGTAAGTGAAAACTTTTCCCAAGTTAACTCAAGTTGTTGGTTGGAGAAAGTGGTTATGCTGTGTATTCCATCTAAGTGGGGTCTTCTTTTTAGGACTGTCCCTAAAGAAAAGGAAGATGGAAGTTGAGGAATTTTATTCTCTGCCCTCCTTCCAGGACATCAGGAGGAATATAAACACACCTTCACATACTCACATACAATGACACTGAGTGAAGAGATTCTAGACTGGAAACATAATCTGATGTTTTCTCCATTTCTTGAACTAATTTTTAAGTCAAAATATCACTTTCCTGAACTTGCTGTTTTTGTATTACCTGACCAGAACAACAACAACAAAAAAAACTGAGTTATTTACCTACTTCATAGTTAAAACAGGAAAATTCTCTTCCTAATGTTCTAGGCTGATAAGAAGAACTAATTTATGGTAAACCCAAAACAAATCCAAAAGTATCACTTTATATACTGAGCAGAGATAGTTCACTGTCTTGATTCCCCAGGATCAGCTCACAGGTATATTGATTCAACTCTCAGCATTAGGGTGAAAATTATACAGGATGTAGAAATTAGGATTAGAAATGTATCAATATCATAAAAAGGTTTAACTTAGAATATTTTCGTTCTTAAGGCTTTGATTTTTTATGCCTTAAATGAGGAGCCTCAAACTCATAGCACATCATTCTGCCTCTTTCCAACTCATAATATTCCTTTTAGATTGTATCTTCTCTGTTAAAATGTGTATTCAAGTATTTTGTCTATTTTAATGATTGTATTTGCTTTTCTATACAGTCATGCAACACTTAATGAAGGGGATAAATTCTGAGAAATGCATCAGTAGGCAATTGGTCATTGTGCAAACATCGTAGAGTGTACTTACACAAACCTCGATGGTACAGCCTGCTACATACCTAGGCTACATGGCACTAATCTTATGGGACCACTGTCTAATGAATATGGCGTCCCTCATTGAATGAAACATCATTATGCAGTGAATGACTGTACCTTAGTTGTAAGTATTCTTTATATATTATTGATGTAAAACTATCATCAGATATATAATTTGTACTTTTTTTTTGTAAATTTAGGTCTATGATCCATTTTGAGTTAGTGATGTGTTTGGTAGGAAGTATAGGTTTTAGTTCATCTTTTTTGCATGTGAGTAGTCAATTACTTTTTACTATTTATTGCGAAGAGTATCCTTCCGCAATAAATAGCCTTGGTAGCTTTGACAAAAAGCACTCAGCCATTACGTGTTTATTATTGGATCACTGATTCTATTACATTGATATATGTCTACGTTATACCAGTACCAATTAACATGTTTTGTAATTTTCAGGATTAAGTACTTTTCTTTCATTAAATTCAATTCTAAGTATTTTTATGTTAACATGAATCACATTGTTTTCTTAATTTCACATTCAGATATTATTTTGCTACTATTTAGAAATAAAATTGTTTTTTGTATAATGATTTTGTATCTTGTGACTGTGATGAACTCAGTTATTCTAGTGGTTTTTGTGTGTGTATGTGGAATGCTTATGATTTTCTACTTATAAGATCATGAAGTCTGTGAATAAAATCAGTTTTACTTCAACTTCAGATGACTGACTGATTTATTAATCTATCATCTATCTACCCATCCATGTATATGTCATCTATGTATCTATTTACCTTTCTAAATATCTGTCTATATATCATCAGTACTGAGAGTGGACATCCAGCATTATTTTTTTACTTTAAGGGGAAATCACTCACTCCTTAAACATTCAGTGTGGTGCAAGAAGAATGTTTGGTAGGTTGAAGTAACTTTCTCTATTTCTAATTTGCTCAGACTTTTTTTTTTATCTTAAATTGGTGTTGGATTGTCTCAAACAACTTTTTCTGCATTATTGAGGTGGCTATATGGTTTTTGTGTTTTATTTTACAGAATTGATGTGTTACAGTAATTGCTTTTCGTTTGTTAAACCCACCTTGCATTCCTGGGATAGATCTTACTTGGTTGTGATTTATTACTCTTTAAGCGCATTATTGGATTTATTTTGCTAATATTTTTGCTGACAATATTTGTATCTACAAATGTGAGAGATATCATATTGTGTTTTCTTTCCTCATGTTACTTTTTTGACTTTGTTATCAGGGTAATACTGGCTTAATAAATAAATTGAAAAGAAGATCTCTTACATGAGTCAATCAACAGTTGCTATTATTATTTATATAGATGTTTAGTAAATTTAGGTAGTGAAGCCATCTGTGTCTAGATATTGGTAGGAGTGAAAAATATTTTAATTACAAATTCAATTTATTTATTTTTATATGTCTATTCAGATTTCTATTTCTTCTTTTGTCAATTTTGGTAATTTTTCCTTTTAGGAATTTGTCCTTATCATCTAAGTTGACTAATGTGTTTGCATATGTTGTTTATAATATTTGCTATAGTCGTTTTAATTTCTACAAGGTCAATATGCCTCCTGATTATATTAATTTGTATCTTATCTGCTTTTTATTAAATTCTAGATAAAATTTTATAAATTTTACTGATCTTTTCAAGTTTAAACTCGGATTTTCTCCATTGTTTTTCATCTTTCTATTATTGGTGCATGTGCCAGTCTTTATAATATTCTTCCTTTTCCTTTTTGTTTGTTTGTTTTTAGTTCATCATTCCTTTTTCTAGCTTCCAAATGTGGAAGCTAAAGTTCTAGTTTTGAGATATTTCTTCTTTTCTAATATAGGTATTTAAGACCTAGATTTCCCTCTAAGTACTTTAGAAATATCTTTTAAAATTTTATAGATTGTGTTTTTATTTTCATTCAATTCAAAATTTTCTACAATTTCTCTTGTTTGACCTTTGGCTTATACAGAAGTGTGTTGTTTAATTTTGAGTGTCTTGTCTATATTCTGCATACAAATTCTTTATCAGATGTGTGCTTGCAAAGACGTTCTTCTATTGTATGTCTAACTTTTCCATTCTTTCAACAGTGGCTTTTGAGGAGCAAAGTTTTTAATTTTGATGTCATCTCACTTACCATTTTTCTTTTATTGATTATGATTTGGGATTTATATCTAAGAAATGTTTGTCTAATGTAAAATTACAAGGAATTTTTCTCATGTTTTCTTCTGGAAGCTTTAAAATTTGATTTTACATTTAGTTCTACGACCATTTGAGTTAATTATTTTATGTGGTATGATTTACCAACTGAAGCCCATATTTTGCACATGGGTATTTAAGGGATCTAGAGTCTTTTGTTAAAAGACTGTCCTTTCTCCATTGTACACACTTTGCATCTGTGGAAAATGATCTGATCATTTAGATGTGTGTCTGTATTTGGATCCGCTGCTCTGTTCCATCGGTCTATATGTTTATACTTTAAATACCACATTGCCTTAGTTACTTTGTTTTATAGTAAGTTTAGAAATCAGGTAGTGAGGGGCCGGCCCCGTGGCCGAGTGGTTAAGTTCGTGTGCTCCACTTCGGCAGCCCAGGGTGTCGCTAGTTCGGATTCCGGGTGCAGATATGGCACTGCTCATCAGGCCACATCAAGGCGATGTACCACATGCCACACCTAGAAGGACCTGCAACTAAGATATACCACTATGTACCACGGGGCTTTGGGGAGAAAAAATAAAATAAAAAAATCTTTAAAAGAATTAAGAAATCAGGTAGTGAGATTCTTTCAATGATTTTGTGAATTTCAATATTGTTTGTTTTTTCTAGTTTTGACTGTATACAAATTATGAATCAGCTGGTCAATTAATAAAAAAAGTCTTATTGAGATCTTGGCTGGGATTTCATTGAATCTGTTAATCAATTTAGGGAGTCTTACTATCTTAACAATATATACTCTTTCAATCAATACATTTAAGATTGCTATGAATAATGGTGAATTGACTTCTTCCTTATTTTATGCCCTCCTTATCCTTAGTAATATTTCTTGTTCTAAAGTCTACTTTGCTTTATATTAATATATTCATGAATGATATATTTTATATCTTTTTATATTTAACACAATATGTCTTTACAATTAAGAAGATTTATGTAGATAGTCCGGAGTTTTTTATGTGTCCAGTATGACAACCTCCATCTTTAAATTGGGTGTCTAGTCTATTATGGTTAATGTAATTACTTATATGGCTGAATTAAATCTACCATCTTTATACCTTATCTCTATGTGTTTAATCTATCCTGTGTCTTTCATTTTTGTCTTCTTTGGAAAGAATTTTTCTATGATTCCCCTTATTTTGCCTCCTCTATTGACTTCATATTTTTATTTCTTTAAAATCAAAATGGTTTTCTAAGAGCTTACAAAGACCTTTTTAAAATAAATTATAGGTCTTCTATGGACTTAAAGAACAGTAAACTTACAGGTTCTCTTATCATGCTACTATTATATATTTTACTTGTACAGACTCTGTAAATGTCATTTTATGCTACTTTTTCCCTTCAGACAATCAGATGCCTTTTAGAACAATAAAAATATGGAAAAAATACATTTATTCATTGTGCAATTACCAGTGTTCATTTCCTTGTGTAGCTTGAATTTCCTGTCTGGTAGTATTTTCCATCTCCCTGAATAACTTATTTTAATATTTCTAGCAATACATGCCTACAGGTAATAAATTCTGTCAGTTTCTGTTAGTCTCAAAAAAAGTTGTTTTGTCTGCCATTTGTGAAAGATATTTTCACGTGTATACCATTCTGGAGTGACTGATTTTTTTGTTGTTTCCCCTTTAACATTTTCAACTTTCTGTCCATTTATTCTGACTTTCACATTTTCTGCAATGAAATGTGCTATAATGCTTAACTTTTTCCTTTAGATCAGCTGTTCTAAAGTAGAATTGGTTTTATACTCAATTGCATCCTCCCCATCCCAACAAGCACAAAGAGGACATTTGACAACACATGGAATGTCTTTAATTTTCCCAACTTCAAGGGAGTACTGCTGGCATCTATGGTGAAGAGGTCACAGACACTGCTAAGCAGCATACAATGCACAGGAATGTGCCTCACAACAAAAATAACCCAGTGCAAAATGCCAATATTTCTGAGGTTGAAAAGCCCCGTTCAATATATGATGATTCTTGTATTCAATATTTTTTCTTTTACTTTTGTTCTTTTGTGTTTTATTGTGTGTGTATGTGTGTTTTCTTTCTGCTTTGTATTTTCTGAGCTTTCTTGATTTGTGTTGGGTATCTTTTTTAATTTCGGAATGTTCTTAGCCATTATCTCTACACATATTCCCTCCGCCCTAACCTCCTTCTCTTTTGCTTCTGAGTTTCAAATTATAGTATTTTTTACTATTTGATATTGGTACCCAACTCTTTGATGTTTTCTTTGATCCTTTTTATTCTTTGCATGTAATTTTGTGTGTTTTCTATTGTTCTATCTTTAATTTCACTAGTTCTTTCCTCATCTAGGTTGAAGCAGTTTTTGTGCCCCTTAAAAATGCCCTTTATTGAACCTTCCTACACTTCTGAAGGGAATGCAAACTGGTGAAGCCACAATGGAAAACATTATGAATATTTCTCAAAAAATTAAAAATAGAAATCCCATGTGACCCAGCCATCCCACTACTTGTTATCTATCCAAAGAACTTAAAATCAGCAATGCCAAAAGTCCCATGCACCCCTATGTTCATTGCAGTGTTATTTACAATAGCCTAGACATGGAAGCAACCTAAGTGCCCATCAAGTGATGATTGGATAAAGAAGATATGGTATATGTACACAATGGAATACTACTCAGCCATGAAAAAGGATAAAATTGTCCCATTTGCAACAACATGGATTGACCTTAAGGGTCTTATGTTAAGTGAAATAGGCCAGATAGAGAAAGACAATCTCTGTATGACTCCACTTTTATAAGTGAAGTTAAACATGTAGACAAAGAGAACAGATAAGTGGTTACCAGGGGAAAGAGAGGTGCAGGATGGGCACAAAGGGTGACATGGTGCACCTAAAACACGACTGACAAACAATAATGTACAACTGAAATTTCAAAAACTTGTACATTATCATAATCTCAATAAAAATTTTAAAAAATATCCTTTATCTCTGTTATTTTTCATTTTTTCCTAACACCTTTATTTGATTTAGTTTCATAGTTCCATGACGTTGCTGAAATCCCTGTCTATCTGTTCATATTGTCTACCTTTCCACCAGAGCCCACAGGAGTCATATTTATTTTAGATTGCCTGTCTGTTACTTCTAATGTCTAGGTCATAGCTGAATCTAATTCTGTTAATATCTTTGTCTTTTTGTAGTGAGTTATTTGCTTCCACTTATTTGTGTGCCAGAATGGTTAAGAATGGATATGGTTTTTAGAACAATAGATACTGAAGTAAATGATAGTTATGCCTGGAAATTAACTCACTTTTTGCATAACATTAAGTGTGGGAGTTGAGCTGGGCTTCAGTGTGGTTGATATGGTGGCTACTTCAATGTACCAAAATATCCAAATTCCTCTAGTGTTACCTTATACTTAGGATGGGGCTTGGCCTACAAGATATGTTTAATATCCAATTAACTTTAAGTTGTAAGCCTTCTCTTTGCACATATATCCCAGAGAGTCTCCTGATATTTCCCCCTCCCCTAGCAATGGAATACTGTTACTGGCAACTCTACGGTTGTGTTGGTTAGTTGCACAGTGACCCAAGCTATCCAACGGGTTTCAAAAATGTTTTCAATTTGCAGAATGTCTAGCTTTTTGTACTGTAATATTGAAAGCAAATCTCTTTCTGGCTTGCTACCTCCTACACTTAAGCCAAAAGCCTAATAATATTGACAAGAAAAATTCAACCAAGTGAAACAGTAACATATTTTTAAAAATTGTTCTTTAATAAATCATACTAAAGGCTTTTTCATAAATTTATGAGAAACTAAACAAGTGAATTTCTCTAATGATTGCACAATTCCATTTCAAATCTAGAATATTAACAGATGCACCTTAAATGACAAATGAAATGGATATAATTATATTTAGTAAATTGTTAAAATATTCATTAATGATAAGGGTTTAGAGGTCTTTTGACTTAATATGTGTGTGATGTTAAAAAATATGGAGTGACAGCCCTATTACTCCAAAAACCACAGCTGTGTTCCCATCCTTCTTTTTGTAAGATGATCAAATTTATGTATACTGAAATCTGTATTATTTTAGTAGTAAAAATACTCATCCTTGGATAATTTTAAATTGAAATAAAAAAGGAAAATTCATCTCAATCAATACCATTAAGAGATGCATTTCCAGGGACATTTTATAGTTTACTTTTGAAAATTTTACAAAAATTTGTAACATAGTTAAGTTATTGAATAGGACTAATATAATGATATGTCTGTGTAGACAAAAATCACTTACAACTTTATAAACAAATGAAATAAATGGTCAATATACATATATTTTGGGTGCAAAGTAATATGCTAGTGTGATTATTAAAGGATACAATTCTGGAGAGTGGGTGGATTTAAACATGATTCCTGGGACAAAAGAAATGACAGGAAATCTGATGATCTGTATATTTCAGATTAATTATTATGAACATAACATAACCACAGTATGCATTGGACATTAGATTTTTCTTTTTCACTTAAACTTATTATAAGTTATTTTTGAAGTCATTTGAAAATTCTAAGAGATTTATAAATTTTAAAAATTAACTTATTTAAGAAGCACATGAGTTAAAAAAGTTTGAATAAAACTAATAAAAATCTAGCTCTATAGCAGCTATAGAAGTTACCAAAGATAATTTGAAATTTAAAGTTACAAAATGAAAGCATATGAAATTTTATATCAGTATTTAATGAAATGTATTAAGGCCTGCACGGTTGAAGTCTCAAATTATTGTCTTGATTGTGTCACCTATTAATTTTAAAACAGTTGTCAGAGAACTTAAACAATATATATCTCCATTTCCTCAGAATAAAAGTAAGGGGATTGTGTCTCTGACTTCACAAAAATTTAGTCATCCTTTGCCAAGATAGAAAAGATTTATCCTCTGAAAATGGATTGTTTATCATTGATTCCCAACAAAATTTGTACAACTTTTCTGCTAGGTAGCCATTATTGTTCTAGTTTATTTAAATATCAAATAAATGACAATGTGTAGAAGAAGACAGTTTATTTGTGAATACAGAAAAGAATGTTGGATATTTCTTCTCTAAATATCAACAATACAAAGGTGATATTAATTTATCATTTTAAGTTTAAAATCATACAATCATATCAAATTATTTCATTGAGCCAACATAAAATTGTTGCCTAGTTTTTATTTTACCCTTATAAAAACTGCTAGAATTTCTTTTCTCAATATATTACTGACTAAATTTGAAATTTTATTCAGATGCAAAAAGTATAAAAGGGAAAACTGATGTATAAGAATTTCAAGCAAGGGGCTGGCCCCATGGCCAAGTGGTTGGGTTCTCGTGCTCTGTTGCAGGTGGCCCAGTGTTTCGTTGGTTTGAATCCTGGGTGTGGACATGGCGCTGATCATCGAACCATGCTGAGGCAGCATCCCACATGCCACAGCTAGAAGGACCCACAACAAGGATATACAACTATGTACCAGGGGGCTTTGGGGAGAAAAAGGAAAAAATAAAATCTTAAAAAAAATTTCAAGCAAAACTGATAATAGAAGAGATAAAAGATCAAAATGATGTAATAAAGTGTCCACATTAGATACCTGTGTCTATGATGGCATCTTATAATAAATATTACACTGTTACTAGGAAAATTAATCCTCCCTCATACACACAATAATCTGGATTTGATTTTTTCTTTGTTTAGATTATAATGAAAAATTAGAGTTAATTTAAAGCAGCATTCACATTCCAGGAAAGCAAACAGCTCTCAAAACTTACAACAAATCCGTTGAATTATTTTATGAAGACTGCCTAGAGAGTCCTGATGGAGAAAACTTTTGATATACTCATGGTCAAGCTGCCATAATAGCAATAATAATAACAATAATAATAATATATTTACAGTGATTGGTAGGTGATATAAAGGAAGCATATAATATGGAACATGCATATATTTTCTCTTTTTCTATTTCAAGAAGCAATCTAATACGCCTAAATCTCTTATAAATCTTTTCATCTTATACACTGCAACACTTTTAGAGATCATTTAGAACAGTAGCTAAAAGTCATGCAAATTTTCATTCTTTTAAGCACCTACCAATATACCCTGTATGCATAGAGCATACAATAGTAGCTCAAAATATTTGTTTAGTAATTGAGATTGTTATATGCACGTATCTCTTAAACGTAGTTCATGCTCTTTACTCCTGCATAAAACTAGTATCTTTCTCCTTTGTTTCTCTCAGTAACTTTCTTATCCTTCAGAGTCAGGTAAAGGAGGCATGCAATTATGAACCAATCCCTCTCACAGCCACAAATGATTTTACAATCTCTCTCCCCACCAACACTTTTATTATATTTACCAACAACTCTGGATGTGAGGTTCTTGAAAGTGAGACTACATCTTTTCCTGTTATCTATGTCACTAAATTTAAAACACAAAATTGTTTTCCTATTTAGCACCTATAACTTTTAAATTATCAAGGAAGAAATAATAACAGAACTAGCATTTATGGCACATATAGTATATACCAGATATGTTGTCTATGATTTACTTTGTTCCACATATCACTTTATGAGCTAAGTCATATTACATCATTTTTTTCACTAAAGATGGAGTCAGGACAATTGATCTTCTCTGGTTTATACCATCAGATTTGGTCTCTTTAACTTAAAATTCATTGTCTTTTCATTGTAAATGTTCTTTCTTTTTGAAAATCTAAAGTGATTTTTAAAAGTCAACTCTTGATACAAAGTTCATTACAAAATCAGAAAGATGTTCTGCAAAAACTGAAGTAAATATTTACCAGTGTATGCATTTGAAATGATGAAAATGTTTTCATTATTTTGCTGATGGTCTCCTTGACTTCTTTATTTCTCAGACTCTAAATCAGATGATTCAACACGAGGATCACTACTTTGTGTAAAACACAGAGGCCATTTTGACTGTGTACCTGGAGTTATTGGAGTTGGGTACCTAACGGAGGAAGAGAATGGCGGCATGGAAGATGGTGATGGTGGTCAGGTGTGAAGCACAGGTGGAAAAGACTGTGCAGCATCCACCAACTGAAAGCATCTTCAGGGTCACGACAGTGAACACATAAGACATAAGAATGATGAGCAATGTACTCACCTCATTAAAGGTGGCAACAATAAAGAAATAACTGGCTGAGATAAGAATCAGAGCAAGAAAGGGAAATCAAGGAGGACAGCTCAGAGAAGTGATTGATTATATTGACACCTTGAAAAGATAACTTAGAACAACATGTCAGTAGCAAAGAATATGCTACTCCCCATGCATATGCTACAAGTACTAGCACAGCACAGAGTTTCTGTGACATCGAAACTGTGTAGCACAGAGGGTTGCAAATGGTCACAAAGTGGTCATAGGCCATCACAGCAAATGGAATTAATTCAGTCATCACAAAGGTGCAAAAGAAAAAGAATTGCCCCATATGTTCTGAAAACAAAATGGTTCTGTCTTCTGCAAGTAGGGTCACCAGAATCTTGGGTGTAATGATGGAGGAATAGCAGAAATCCACAAATGAGAAATAGCTTAGAAAAAAGTACTTGGGGATGTGTAGTTTGGGGTTAGTTTTGATAATCACAATCATTCAAAGATTTCTTACCACACTGAGGCTGTAAATGACCAGAAACATCACAAAGAGGGGGGTTAGCAGTTCTGGGAAATATGAGAAGCCCAAGAGGGAGAATACAGCCCCAGCAGTTATATTTCTCTGTTGCAAATATTTTTCCTGATGGTAGGATCTGAAAATCAGTCTTAGAAATAATACATTATGGAGAACAATTGGCACGTGAAGCATGCTTAACTTTCTTCTGTGTAGAATATAAGGTGAGACAGAATAGATGTGTTATAATCCTGATAGGTGTTAAGTATCCACGACAGAAATACCTAATGATTCAGAAAAGAATTCCTAGTTAATTTTACTTTTTCAAAAATTATAAAACAACTCTATTCATGTTCTGAAATATAATTCTAAGACTTAAGAATGTAATTATGAACTCAAGAATTTAAATAGTGGGGCCGCCCTGTGCCCGAGTGGTTAAGTTCATGCTCTCCACTTTGGTGGCCCAGAGTTTTGCCAAGTCAGATCCTGGGTGCAGACCTAGCACTGCTCATCAGGTCATGCTGAGGTGGCGTCCCACCCAGGACAACCAGAAGGACATAGAATTAGAGTATACAACTATGTACTGGGGGGGCCTTTGCGAGAAGAAGAATTTAAAAAAAAGAAGATTGGCAACAGATTTTAGCTCAGTTGTCAATCTTTAAAAAATAAAAAAGAAGTTAAATGGTAACATGTAATTAAACCCTCATGTAAGGCATTCTGATCTTATTGAATTCATGAATTCTGCAAAGAAAGGTCTAGCGAAATGAAAAAAATGTTTTTTCATTCCTACAGTTACTAATGAAAAGCAAAACACTTCAAATAACTTGTATAATTGGAACTAATTTATATAAAAATATGTGGATATATTGTGATATGAAGAAATAGTCTGTTTACTTAATTATATCTGTATTTGAAATATCAGTTTAGCACTTTATCATTCCTCTTTGTGACTAACTACTTCAGATATCAAAGTAAATAGTGATTTATGTTTTTTTAATAAAGAATGTCTATTGAACTGCCTACCCTATGCATTACACCATGTGTAGCAGCATCTCTGGCCTCTAACTCGATGACGATACCACCCAAACGCCTTTTCCTTCCAATGGGACAATCAAAAGTGTCTCCAGACATTGTCAAATGTCCCTTTGGGAGAGGAGAGGGATATGTGATCATCTGTAGTTAAGAACTATTGCCTTATCCTGTAAATTTTCACCTTCCTTCTGTCTGAATTCAACTGAAAACTAATTTGCAAATTAAATATGATTGTTTCTTATCTCCCAAACGATGTTATTATATTGATTAAAAATTTGTATTGTTGAATCTTTGTATACAATTTGTATTATTGTATAATTGTGTCTTTAAATCTGGGAAGTATGATATTTAAAATCTTCTTTCTAATTATTTCTTCCTTTTTTTTCTTTTTTCTCTTGTGAGCCAATATTTTTTTTTACCACACTTTACAATCTTATTTAGAGTAGGTTCTGTTTATTACATTTCCCAGAAGCTTCAATTTATATCTTTCAATTCAATTGTATTTAACATTTGCCTATTCTCCCTTGTACAACTCTTCCAAAATGTCACAGAAGATCACAGACATACACTTGAAAGCTCTCAAGGTCCTTCCATTCTCCCACTCCCTGGAAAAAGTTGTACAGACACTGGTGTGTAGGAGTTCAGCTAAGTCAGACCGTCTGTACAAAGTTCTGTAGCAAGAGGGCCCTTCCTATTCCAGAGACTTAATGTTTACAGTGGCTCAAAATTTTCCCCTAATGATTTTTCCCATGAAGAACTGACTAAACCTAAGGCATCTTCTATATACCTTACATGAAAAAAGAATATCCATATTTCTCAGAGCTACAAACAAACCTGCAGGTGGAAAAGGCAGCCCTTGTCTTGCCTCTGGAGAGCTAGTATGGGGGAGATGCTAAGATTCATATCTACTTCCACTCCTTGTACCCCTAGGAGCCTAGAGATCGTTGCTTGCCTTATTTTCCAGAGGACTTAAATCAAGCAATTAAAATTATCGTTTTCTGATGTAATTCTGGTTTCTTGAAAATCTGAATAAAAACAACAGCAGCTTTAGAAACATTTTATATAAAAGTTAACAAAGTTTGAATGTCTTCTCCTCATGCACCATGATCATTCTCATAGTCTCCTCAAATTCAAATTTCTGTATAATAAAAAGTCATAGCAGAAGTTATCTTTTTTATTTACTCAACAAATATTGCTCTCTTTTTAGTACATTGTTTCATTCTTTTTAAGTTTTTTCTAGCTTTATTGAGTTATAATTGACAAATAAATATATTTAAGGAGTACCACCTGGTGTTCTGATATACATATGCCTTGTGAAACAATCACCACAGTCAAGCTAATTAACATATCATCACTTCAAATTACCTTTCTTTTTTTTTTTCTGGTGAGAACACAAGTTCTAACCTCTTAGCAAATTTCAAGTATGTGACACAGTATTATTAAATATAGTCACATTTCTGTATATTAGATCTTCAGAATACAGTCAGCTCTATAACTGAAACTTTGTACCCCTTGACCAACATCTCTCCATTTCCCCCTCCTCAGTCCCTGGCAACCACCATTCTACTTTCTCCTTCTGTGAATTTGACTGTTTTAGATTCCACAAATAAGTGAATCATGCAGTATTTGTCTTTCAAAAATATTTCTTAAGTATTTACCACGTCCCTGGGCTCTGTAAATCATTACTGCTCCTGCTTACCTACCCGCACTGAGGGAGTGGAGAGATCCTGCTCATGACCCTCAGCTACTTTATTATGTTCCTTCCAAGGGTAATAGGGACAGGGCATCTGTTCATGTATACCAATTATAGGACTACAGGTAAGAATTGAGTTTCTCGTTGTCTCAGAAGGAAGCTATGCCTGGCTGGAACCAGTGTATTAGCGTTTCTAAAGTTATTGCAAACATCCTGGATACCTGATAAAAAAAATATAGTGTATTCACAGCATGATAACATATTTGCTTTCAATTAAAATATCACATTTCCACAAAATTTTTGATTCTCTCATTTCTATATAATGACAGGACCAGGAAAAGAATTTGCCACCCCAAAATATGCCTCTTTGTCATAAGGGCTATTTTGAGCTGATGGTTAATAAAAAATAGCAGGTTCAGTGAAAGCTCTGAAAACCTAGTAGAAGTTACCCTTTTGTAAGGGAAATTTATAAGAGAAATTGCCACTTGTAAGGGTGTCTCCTTCTCTCTGCCAAGAAGAGAAGGATGACTCTAAATCTCTAGAAACTCTTATTAGTGGAGATAGCTTTATCTGCATAGCAACTTTACCCTGGTTTACTGTTCTTTTCCTGGTAACCTCCTGTAATTGACCCTATCTCCACAACAGGGTGGTAAAGATATTTTTCAGGGGCAAGGCAGGAAGCCAGCCAGGATCATCCACAGAAGAGGAAATTTTGATTTTCCAGTGGAAACATCCTGCCAGCATTTCTGCATACCAGCCAGTCCTCCCTGATCCCTAAAACCTTACTCCATACCTTGGACAGGTGAGACAGATTTGAGAGCCTGGCCTCTTGTCTTCTTACCAATTAATTTCACAATAAAGCCTTCCTTCATTCAAAGACTGATATACCACAGTTTCAGATTCTGTGAGCATCAGGTGGCAAGCCCTTACTTGGTAACATCTATCATCATTGACATTTCTTTAGGTTACATTTTTATTATTTCACACTTACTGTTCAATAACCTCCAAATTGGTCTTTACGCCTATAGATTCACCATCTTATATCTGTCTGCCACACTGCCACTAAAATAACTGTTTTCAAATGAACTTAACTAATATTTACACATTTGGTTGAATATGCATAAAATATCTCTGGAAGTGTATATTAGGTATTTTTCACTGGCTGAGGGAAAAGAAGTGAACCGTGGGAATATATCAACTATTCCAAAAAACACATTAAGAATAAACTAAATTAAAATAAATAAATGAAAACTGTAATGAGCAAGTCAGTTGTAGAATTGTAAATATGAGTGATTCATACTCACTTATAGGTACATATCCAAGTTCCTAAAATTTCCTCCCAGGTTTTCTCTGCTACATTTATCCGTCTCACACTTTCAGTACAAATTTCAGTCTCTATAAGTGTCTGCATCTATATTTATTTATGTCTATCATCTATATATCTATCCATCTATATTTATGCTGTTTTATATATCTGCACATTTACGCAATGTCTCATCAATCTGGATACCCTTAACTTACCGCGTATCTCGTTCATCAACAAAACACTGCTAAGTTATGAACCCTTCCATGAAACCTTTCTAACTCATCCAGACAAAAGTTATTCTTTGAAAGTCACAATTTCTGTGAATCATCCTTTGTTTAGTAATTGCTTGCATCACAGTGTGATGTAATTATCAGTTTATATATTTACATGGCTTTCTCTACAGCTAGAGTGTGGGTTCCTGGATATCGTGCACAACCTCTCTTTCACTTGTGTATCCTCCTCACATATTTCTATGTCTACCCAAGAGTAGAGGGATACACATATAGGTATTATTGAAGCAGAACCCTTAGCTTTATTTTCTTCATCTGAAATATTTGGAGTAATTCTGATGCTCTTCACATCAGAAGTGAGAATGTACTCACTGTTCAAGTCCATGTATTTATTGCAGCTACCAAACTTGGATCTCAATTTTATCATCGAGTCATCTGATCCTTCTTCTATACTATACTGACCTTCAGCCTTTGATGCAAGGATCAAATAGTCATGGGTTGGAAAGCCTGATTTCCTATTAAAATTACGTTTACAATCTATGATGCAATATGAATTCAATTATTTATTATTTTTCCTGACAGAATTCTAGAGAAAAGGATTAATACCCAAAACTCTTCAGATTAGGATGTGGACATCCTTTGGAGGTCTTAATCCCGCCTACTACAAGTTTTTTTCAAGGGCATCTTATTCTATGTCATTCAAGAGACCTTATATTTAAAAAAATGAATATAGAATTTCTCAAAATTTCTAGAGTGAGAAATTAACTTTCAAAATTTCATGCAAAAGAGATTCTTGATGGATAAAACCTAAATCTACCTACACCTGACTCTAACACAGAACCACAGTCTTGCTACTTAAAGTGGAGTCCACAGACCAGGGCCAGCAGCATCAAGAACACCTGGAAGCTTGCTAGAAAATGCAGTCCTTGAGTCCCGTGGAGACCTGATGAGTCAGAAATTACATTTGAAGTACAAACCTTAGTGATCCGTATGCACAGTGACATGAGAGAACTGCTGGATAGAGAAGGCTTTCTCACCTCCTCACTGTTCACCTTTGGGGCTGGACAAGTGTTTGTGCAGGGTGCTGTTCTGTGGATTACAAGACATGGATTTGTTCAGACATTGCCAAATATCCCCAGGGGCAAAATTACCTCTTGTTGAGAACTGTTGTCCCATATTTGAGAACTGCAAGTATCCTGACAGAATTTCAATCCCTTATTTGGGATCCCTTATTTTCAAAATATTATTTTATTTTCTTAGTGCAGTAACATTGACTTATAACATTATATAAATTTAGGATGTACATCATGATACTTGAATTTCTTTGTAGTTTATATCACGTTCACCACCCAAAGACTAACTACAATCCGTCAGCACACACACCTGCCTGATCGCCCCTTTCACCCTCCTGCCTCCTCTCTTCCCCTCTGGTAACCACCAATCCAATCTCTGTCTCTATGTGATTGTTTGTTGTTGTTTTTAACTTCTACTTATGAGTGAGATCATATGGTATTTGACTTTCTCCCTCTGACTTATTTCACTTAGCAGAATACCTTTATGGTTCATCCATATGGTCACAAGTGGCTGGACTTCATTATTTCTTATGGCTGAGTAGTATTCCATTGTGTATATATACCATACCTTCTTTATCCATTTGTCCATTGATTGGCTCTTGGGTTGCTTCTGATCCTTGACTATTGTGAATAATGCTGAAATGAACATAAAGGAGCCTGTATCTTTACACCTTCATGTTATCATGTTCTTTGGATAAACACTCAGCAGTGGAATAGCTGAATCGTATGGTGGTTCTATTCCTAATTTTTTGAGGGATCTCCATACTATTTTCATTGTGGCTGCACCAGTTTGTACTCGCACCAGCAGTGTGCGTGGGTTGCCTGCTTTCCACATCCTCTTCAACGTTTGTTGTTTCCCATCTTGTTAATTACAGCCATTCTGATGGGAGTGCGGTGGTATATCATCATACTTTTAATTTGCATTTCTCTGATAGTTAATGATGTTGAACATCTTTTCATATGCCTGTTTACCATTTGTATATCTTCTTTGGAGGAATGTCTGTTGAGATCTTTTGCCCATTTTTTAACTAGCTTATAAATTTTTGAGCTGCTGAGATGTATGTGTTCTTTGTATATTTTGGATATTAACCCCTAATCAGATATATGGTTTGCCAATATCTTCTCCCAATTGTTAGATTGTCTTTTCATTTTGTTGATAATGTCCTTTGCTGTACAGAAGATTTTAGTTTAATATAGTCCTATGTGTTTCTTTTTTCTATCATTTCCCTTGCCTGGTCAGACATGGTACTTGAAAATAACTGCTAAGACCAATGTCTAAGAGTGTACTTCCTGTGTTTTCTTCAAGAAACTTCATGGTTTCAGGTCTTACAATCAATTCTTTAATCCATTTTAAGTTTATTTTTGTGTATGCTGTAAGATAATGGTCTACTTTCATTCTTTTGCATGGGGCTGTCCAGTTTTCCCAACACCATTTACTGAAGAGAATTTTCTTTGTCCATTGTATGTTCTTGGATCCCTTGTTGAAAATTATCTGTCCATGGATGTGTGGTCTTATATCCAGGATCACAATTCTGTTCCATTTATGGGAGTATGTGTGTTTTTGTGACAGTACCGTGCTGTTTTGGTTATTATGGCTCTGTAACATATTTTGCAATTAGGGAGTGTGCTACTTCCAGCTTTGTTCTTTTTCCTCAGGATTCCGTTGGCTAATTGGGGTCTTTTGTTGTTCCCTACAAATTTTAGGATTCTTTATTCTCTTTCTATGAAAAATGTTGTTGGAACTTTGATAGTGATTGCATTGAATCTGTAGATTGCTTTAGGATGTAAGGACATTTTAATTATGTTAATTCTTCTAATCTAAGAGCATGGAATATCTTTCCACTTCTTTTTGTCTTCCTCAATTTCTCTCAACAATGTTTCATAGTTTTCACAGTACAGATCTTTGACCTCCTTGGTTAAGTTTATTCCTAGGTATTTTATTCCTTTTTTGCAATTGTAAATGGCATTGTATTCTTAATTTCTCTTTCTGCTACTTCATTGTTAGTGTATAGAAATACAACTGATTTTTTTATGTTGATTTTGTATCCTGCAACTTGACCACATTCATTATTTCTAAAAGTTTTTCTGGTGGATTCTTTAGGGTTTTCTATACATAAAATCATGTCATCTGAAAATAGTGACTGTTTCACCTCTTCCTTTACAATTTGATCCTGTTTTATTTCTTTTTCTTTTCTGATTGCTTTGGCTAAGATTTCCAATACTATGTTAAATAAGAATGGTCAAAGTAGGCATCCTTGTCTGGTTCCTGTTCTTAGAGGGATGCCTTTCAGTTTTTCTCTATTGAGAATGATATTAGCTATTGGTTTGCTATATACTGCCTTTATTATATTGAGGCACTTTCCTTCTACATTCATTTTATTCAGAGATTTTATCATAAATGGAGGCTATGTCTTGTCAAATGCTTTCTATGCATCCATTGAGATGGTCAAGTGACTTGTTTTCTTCATTTTGTTAATGTGCTGTACCACATTGATAGATTTGTGGATGTTGAACCATTCCTGTATCCCTGGGATAAATCCCACTTGATCATGGTGTATGATGTTTCTAATGTATTGTTGTATTAGATTTGCCAGTATTTTGTTGAGAATTTTTGCATCGATGTCCATCGCTGATATTGGCCTGTAATTTTCTTTTCTTGTGTTGTCCTTTTCTGGTTTTGGTATCAGGGTAATTTTGGCTTCATAGAAGGAGTTAAGAAGCTTCCTCTCCTCTTCAATTTTTTGAAAGAGTTTGAGAAGGATAGGTATTGTGTCTTCTTTGAATGTTTGGTAGAATTCACCAGGGAAGCCATCTGTTCCTGCACTTTTATTTTTGTGTAACTTTTTGATTATTGTTTTGATCTCCTTACTGGTGACTGGTCTATTCAAATTCTCTATTTCTTCTTGATTCTGTAATGAAAGGCTGTATGATTCTAAGAATTTACCTTTTGTTCACAATTATGCAATTCGTTGGTGTAGAGCTTTTCATATTATTCTCTCATGCTCTTTTGTATTTCTGAGGTGTCCATTGTATTGTCTCCTCTTTCATTTCTGAATTTATTTATTTAAACTCTCTTTTTTTTCTTGGTTAGTGTATCTAAAGGTTCATCAATTTTCTTTATCCTTTCAAAGAACTAGTTCTTGATTTCATTGATTTTTCCTAGTTTTTGTCTCTATTTCTTTCTGCTCTGATTTTTATTATATCCTTCCTTCTACTGATTTGGGGCTTTGTTTGTTCATCTTTTTCCATTTCCTTTAGGTGCACTGTTAGATGGTTTATTTGAGATTTTTCTTGTTTGTTGAAGTAAGCCTGTATTGATCTAAACTTCCCTCTTAGAACCACTTTTCCTGTATCCCATAGATTTTGGCATGTTGTATTTTCATTTGTCTCCAAGTATTTTTTGATTTCTCCTTTGATTTCTTCATTTACCCAATCGTTGTTCAGTATCATTTTGTTTAATCTCTACATATTTGTGGCTTTTCCAAGTGTCTTCCTGTAGTTGACTTCTAGTTTCACACTGCTGTGGTCAGAAAAGATGTTTGCTATTATTTCAATCTTAAATTTGTATAGACATGTTTAGTGGCTGAATATGTGATAGATCCTGGAGAATTTCCCATGACATTTGAAAAGAATGTGTATTCTTCACTTTTTTTTTTTTTTGGAACAATAACCCTGAACTACCACCAATCTTCCTCTTTTTTGCTGAGGAAGACTGGCCCTGAGCTACCATCCATGCCCATCTTCCTCTACTTTATATTTGTGATGCCTGCTACAGCACAGCTTGACCAGCAGTGCACAGGTCTGCATCTGGGATCCGAACCGGCAAATCCTGTGCCGCTGAAGCAGAATATGTGAAGTTAACCACAGTGCCACCAGGCCAACTCAAATTCTTCAATTTTGGGATAGAATGCTCAATATACATTTACTAAGCCCATCTTACCTAATGTGTCATTTAAGGCCACTGTTTCCTTATTGATCTTGTGTTTGGATTATCTATCCATTGGTGAAATTGGAGTGTTAAAGTCTCCTACTATTCTTGTGTTACTGTATATTTCTCCTTTTATTTCTGTTAATAATTGCTTTATATATTTAATTGCTGCTATGTTGGCTGCACACTTATTTACAAGTGTTATATCCTCTTGTATTGTTTCTTTTATCATTATATAGTGCCCTTCTTTGTCTCTTATTAAAGTTTTTGTTTTAAGTCTATTTTGTCTGCTATAAATATTGCTACCCTAATTTTCTTTTCTTTGTCATTTGCATGGAGTATCTTTTTCCATCCCTTCACTTTCATTTTTTGGGTGTCTTTAGGTCTGAAATGTGTCTCTTATATGCAGCATTTACGTGGGTCTAATTTTTTATCCAATCAGCCATGCTATGTCTTTTGAAAAGCATTTAGTCCATTGACATTTAAAGTAGCTATTGATAATTATGTATTTATTGCAATTTTGTTACCTTTTTTCTGGGTGTTTTAGTAGTTCTTCTCTGTTCCTTTCTTCTTCACTTGTTCTCTTCCTTTGTGGTTTGATGCCTTTATTTAGTGTTATGTTTCGGTCCCTTTCTCTTAATTTTTTCTGTATTTATTATAGGTTTCTGGTTTGTGATTGCAATGAGATTCATATATGCTAATCTACGTATATAGCAATGTATATTAATTTGATGGTGTGTTTAGTTTGAACTTTTGCTAAAATCTCTACTCTATTAGACAATCCTCCCAGATTTTATGTTTTCGATATCATATGTAACCTCTTTTTGTATGTGTATCCATTACCTTCTTATCATGGAAATAGGTAATTTTAGTAGTTTTGACTTTTAACTTCAGATCTTCAATAGCTGGTTGATTTGCTACTTTTACTGTATCGTTGCCCTCACCAGTGGTTTTATTGCCTTTTTATTTTTGATAATTTTCTTATTCTATTTGTGGTTTTCTATTTCCCACTTAATATGCTCCTTTAACATTTCATGTAAGACTGGTTTCTTGGTGAAAAACTCCTTAATTTTTGCTTGACTGGGAAGCTACTTTTCTCTCCTTCCATTCTTAATGATAACCTTGCTGCATAGAGTATTCTTGGCTGTAGGTTTTTTCCCTTTCACCACTTTAAATATATCATGCCACTACTTTCTAGTCTGTAGAATTTTGGCTGAGAAGTCACTTGACAGCCTTAGGGACTTTCCTTTGTATATCACTGGTTGCATTTCTCTTGCAGCTTTTAGGATTCTCTCTTTATCTTTAATTTTGGACATTTTAATTATAATGTGTTTTGGTGTGGGTCTCTTTGGATTCATCTTGTTTGATGCTCTCAGTGCTTCCTCTACTTGGATGTCTATTTTCTTCCTTAGGTTAGCAAAGTTTTCAACTGTTATTTCTTCAAATATATTCTCTACTCCTTTCGCTCTCTCTTCTCCTTCTGGGACCGCTATAATACAATGTTAGTGTGCTTGATTTTTGTCCCAGAGGTCCCTTAGACTGTTTTTGTTCATTTTAATTCTTTTTTCTTTTATCTGTTCAGCTTGGATGATTTCCTCTTGTCTTTCATCCAGCTCGCTGATCCATTATTCTGTATCATCTACTCTACTATGTGTCCCTCTAGGTAATTTTTCATTTCCATTATTGTATTCTTCATTCCTGATTGGTTCTTTTTCATATTTTCCAATTCTTTGTTGAAATTCTCACTGAATTAATCCATTCTTCCCTGAAGACCAGTAAGCATCCTTATGACTTTTGTTTGAACTCTTTATCAGGTAGTTGTTTATTTCTGTTTCATTTAGTTCTTTTTCTGGGATTTTGTTCTGTTCTCTTACGTGGAACATATTCCCTTGTCTCCTCATTTTACCTCTTTTTTTGTGCTTATATCTATGTATTAGGTAGGTCAGCTACATCTCCTGATCTTGGAGAGGTAGCCTTAGATAAGTGGTGCCTTATGAGGCCCAGCAGTGTGCTTGTCTTGTGAACCAGTTCCAAATTTTCCAGTGGTGACCTCCATTGGCTAGATGATTCCTTCTATTTTGGCATGTTTACTTTTGCTGCAGGGAGGCCAGGCTGTCCCCTTGGCTGGTTGGTTGTAATGCTCAGCTGCATGTGGCTACTATGGACCTTCCAGTCAGTTTATAAGGCATGGAGAGCCCCAGCACAGTTGGATGAAAGGTCTAAAGACACACTCCTTTTGTACTTTTTCTGTTAAGTGAGTAGACCCCCAGTGTGTCTAGTTGGTAGGCTCAGGGGCTTTCAATTGCTGTAGGCCTCTGTCCTGAAAGTCTGTCATCAGCTCTCTCAGGATTGCAGCATAGTGGGGCTGGCCCAGGCATGGGAGCACCTGATTGTTTCAGGCTTTGGAAAGTGGAGCCAATTCCCTATGTAGCTGTTTAAGAAGCACAAGTCTTCTGCAGCTGATAATGTCCACAGGGCCACACACACCATCAACACAGTCCTGCCATGTGTGAATGTCCTGACCCCCTGAGGCAGACCCACTCACGCCACTGCAGAGGCTGCACACACTCCTCCAATGCCCCACACACTCTGCCCATTCCTGGCACATGCTCTGCCACACAGAAGAAGACCCACTCTCCTGCCTGCAGAGGATCCAGGCACCCAGCATATGCAGGCTGACAAGTTGCCCAAGGGCTTGCTGTTGGGTGGGGTTGCTCTCTAGGGTGGGCTGCTTGACCTGGCTGAGATGGATTAAATTGGTGTTATAATAGGTGGGGCAGATCCTGGGCTGACTGGAGTTCTTCCTCCAATGGCTTCTGTTATCATCTGTGTCAGCACACCTGTGCTAGGTCACAACAATGGTTACCACCAATTTCTCAGTCCCTGGAGAGATCTCACCTTTCACTGAGATGCAACCAAAGCCTATCACGTGAGTCTCTTTTTGCCAAAGGACTGTGCACCATTCTTTCTGGTGACTCCAGGTTGCTTTCTGAAATGGGTAAATTTGTGCATGGGCCCTTTAAGAGCTGGATTTTGTCCACTTATGTCCAACAGGTTTTCTAGAGGGATTCCCCCATTGTAGTTAATAACCAGAAAAGCCGGTTATTCTGAGACTTGTCTCAGTTGTGCTGAGTCCAAAGGATGCTTATAGTGGTAACCTTCCCCCCTCAGGTCCCCCACTCCTCCAGGGAAAGCTGTGTACCTTAGGGTTGCTCCTGGCCAGCTGTGAAATACTGTGGCTTGTGAAGGCATCTTCCACCTTAGTCTGGATTGTCTCTTGTTGCAGGGGTAATTTTTATCCAGTTTTCAGTTCTCTCTCAGGGGTAATTGTTCCAAGAACAGTTGTAACTTGGTTGTGTTTATGGATGGAGATGAGTTCAGAGTCTGCCTACACGACCATCTTGACATGAAACCCATGATCAATGTTCTTATCTTAAGGTCGTCTGATTAGCAATCTTAAATCTATCTGTTACATTAACCATCCTATTCAAAGATTCTGGGGATTAAGATGCGGACATATTTAGGAGGCTGTTAGTCTACCTGAAGTATATAGTTTTTAAAAATATGTTACTTGGTGTCACTCAAGGATCCTTATATAAAAGAATCAAACACAGACTTTATCTCAGCCTCTGGAATTATCGAATACAATATATTTTCAAAATTACATATGGATGCAACATTTGATTCAGAAGATTTAAAACTATCTACACACCTGACTGTAACACAAGACCACAGCATTGCTGCTCAAATACTGGTCCACAGACCGGGACTTGCAGCATCAACATCACCCAGGAGCTTGTTAGAAATGCAGAATCCTTTTGCCCTCCTGGACCCGCTGAATGAGAATCTGCAGTTGAACTAGAATTCTGGGTTACTTATATGTATATTGGAGAAGTGCTGGCCTAGAATAGATTTTCTCACATTCTCACTTTAACATTTGGGAAAGGATAATTATTTGTGTTGGATGCTGTTCTGTGTATTGTAGTTATGTAGCAGCATCCCTTCAGACACTGCCATAAATCCCCAGAGGCAAAACCATCTCTGTTTGAGAACCATTGGCTCAGAGTTTGAAAATCAAAAGCATTCTGCCAGAATTCCAATCAATGCTTATTCCTTATTCTGTTTATAATTATGGGCAGATCACTAAACTCCTACAAGCTCCATTCCTGTAACAGGGAATGGAATTCATAAGAGTCCTTCTTCACAGAATGGAGTTTCCAAAAATTAAATTAGACAATGTTTATAAGGTGCTATGTTCAGATTATATAGCATACTATTTTATAAATACATCTCATAATTCACAAAGTTTTCATAATGTGGGGCTAAAGACAGTTCTTATCTTATAAGTATGGAATTCTTCATTCATTTCACAAATATGCCAGGAAACCAAGGAGTATAGTGCCCACAGCTTTAAAGCAACACAGTTCTCTCCCTAGTTGATGAGGGAAATAGTGACTTCCTGAAAATGTCAGGAGTTGTGTCCCACCACAAGTCCACACTTTGAAGATCTGAGTCCCTAATCCAGACAGTTGTTTCCTCAATCTATAATCTGAGGAACTTGAACTCAGTGTTGAGATAGGATGCTTGGAGGTTAGACCTCTGAAAGGCAGGAGACTCCATGAAGAAGGAGTAACAAAATCAGGATTCACTTAATTTCTAACATGATTACTTGTGAAGAAAGAATCAGCAGGAAAAATTTCATTTCTGTCCAGACCAGTGTCCCACAGGGAAATGGTGTGTTCCTAGGTGTGACTAACAATGAAAACATGTCTAATGAGCAGATACAGGGAGCTGTACATATCTCCTTTGCTGTAGTCCCTCACGTATACATCCTTGGGCTGGACAGGGCATAGCTGTTTCTTTTGGAGTCCTAAATATGGCTCAGAGACTAATGTTTGACTCCTTCCTATCTTGTAGGAGGACAGAAATTCAGTCCCCAAAATCAACCATCCAGAGAGAAATTTGGACTTCTACACAGACTTCTCCCTCTCACAGACTTCACCCAGGGGAGTTTGAGAGCACAGAAGGTACTGCAAAGATTGAGAGAGAACAGAAAATGAGAATTTTTACCTGATGTCACCTAAACATTCTAGCCCAGAGACAAGAGATTTCCATGTTTGTTTGCTTGATTAAATAATTAATTTATAGTGAAATTATATAATATTTAAAGAGAGAAATGACTGTTGAGCTCAGCAATACAAGAACCATTGTTGATAATTAAGTGATGGGCATGGAAGTCCATTTAGGTGAGACTGAAGAAAGAATGTAAGGCATAAATTAGTTCCAGTGAAATTAGGACATATCTGAGGAGTTTTGCAGCAAAGTGTGTAAGAAAATAAAAAAGTAGGTGTGGAGGGATTTTCAGTAAAGTGAGAGTCTTTAAAATAATTTTAAGATGTAGTTTATTTAAATATGTTTTGTATTCATTAAAAAGATCCAGATCAGTTGAGGTCGCTACTACCTTGCAACAGCAGTTTATGAGACTTACATTTCACAGAATATTCTTTCACACTGAGTACTCACAAAAATATTATTTAACACATGAAGAAGAGTGTTAAAGAGTTTTAATTTGCAAGTATTTTATTACTACTGGGGATGCATATATATTTTAGGTTTGTCAGACTTTCATTTTATTGAAAATTGAATGTGTCAGTTCTTCACACAGTTTATATACTTGAGTCTGTGTTTATTGTTGTTTTTGATTGCATACTTTCAAACAAAAATTGGAATTTTTTCCACCAATTTTGCTGTTTGGCATTGAATTTATTTATATATGTATAGTTACATTTGGGGGGAATTATGACAATTTATAAATTTTGTGTGGTCAAATCTATCCATCTATCATACTGTGCTGCCCTTCATTACTTTTTAAATGTGGAAAGTTCTATATCTTCTCTATCTGGAGAAAGACATTCTTTTGCATACAACTAATAATCACCTCTATCATGTTCATAAGCATATTTAAATCTATCTGTTTATATGGATAGGAATTACAACTTTATATATTGCTTCTTCCACTACTTTTCAAGAATTATCTTTTATATTTTCATTTCCAGGACCTTGCCCCTTTATCTTAACTTAAAGAGACATGTCAATGTGATTAAATTATTGTATTTTGCAGCTTTTATTTTAGAAGTTACTCTTAGACTTTTATTCAGTTTTGCTTAAGACTGTTATTTGACTCCACTCGATTTAGCCAGGTCTTATTTTCCCTGCCATTGTTTTTATTTTACAAATTCTCCATTTCTTAAAATGTTTTTCTGTATAAATGCACAAATTTATGAAACCACAAAAGACAATAAAATAAATGAAGCCCTGCAAATGTATATTTTACATCATAATGAAGAAGGCCTAGTACGATGAAATAAATGTGGTATGATGTAGTGATCTCAGGGTTAAGTACATGAAGAAGGAGGATAAATAGCTGTGGCAGGAGTAGGATTCTATGGTATATCTAGGGAAGCCTTTGCCTACTGGACTAGGAAGAGAACCAGAACTAGTCTATTCGTTGGATGTGTCATAAAACAGATCAAAACTTAAAGCCAAACAATAACAAAGGGAAGAATGCCCCCAAAAATGAGAGAAAGGCCAGTCTTATCCACTATCACACCATATAAAAACAAGTGTGGTCAGATACACATGAGATAGGTACAGGGATAACAATTAGATCAGGGGCCTCAGAGGTGGATGCCATGATGAAGCAAGTGGAACAATAAGGTTACAGCCCCTTGACAATGGGGAACTTCAGCACCCACTCTGGGTGCCTGTTCTCTCTGGACCCAGTTCTTCTGCTGGGCTCTTCATTCATATTGTCTTTCTCTCACTAGCAGGTACTGGTGTTCTTTTAAAAGTATTGTTGCATTTTCTGCAGTGGATAAGAAACTTTTTCCCTGTGTCCCAAATAAGACATGTCTTTTACATTATGATCCAGCATATGTGCACACACAAATGCAGAAATAAACACATATGCACACATACACACACACTCAACTGAACAAAATGAATCATGAAATAATTTGGTATGTACTCTTATATGTTTGATATACTTTGATATTTTCTTGTGTGCTTTGTTAATTCTATTTTATTTAATTCTTTAAAAACATAATCTGACACCTAACTGGGTCCAGATCTCACAATATGGGAAACATTCCTCTCTTGTCCTCCGTATCAGCATTCCTATGTTTCTGTTCTTTCTCCCATCATCAGCAATTTCTCTGAGAATACATTCTCTCATTTCTTCATGCAATATGTATTTGTTGAGCGACTACTGACAACTGAACTAAGTCTACTTGGGGATGGAAGAGTGATACGTGTATGTAACATTGCTACTTGCCTCAAGGTTCTCACAGTCGAACAGGAAAAAAAGACATGAAATTTATAAAAATTAATGAATGACGACCCTTACAGCTAAATTAAGTGCATGAAGAAGAGCCTCTTTTCTGTGGAAATATTTTTTAAAAAGTTAACTAAGGAGATGATCTACATAGTCTCAAAATGAGATGGAGCTTTGAAGATGGAGAGGGAGTGAAAAGTTCCAAATAGACCAGTGGGTGAGACTCTAAGTAGAGGAAAGTGGTGTATAAAGATAGCAAGCATTAAACCTGTGCTGTCAAGTGAAGCTGCTAGTCAAGTTTAATGCTTAGAAGATCAATGTGGCAAGGGTACAGCAGCAAGAGGGTGAAGGTGGTAGAAACATTACTGAGAGCTGAACCTCATGTTTGAAGCTACAGAATTTTGGCTACATTTTTCAGGAGTGTCACTGATGTCAGTCGACAGTTTCGTGATCAGCTTTGTAGAAATATCTTTCTAGGTCAATGTGAACATCAATTAGAGGGGTGTCATCCTGTGATACATAGCAGAGATGACAAGGAACTAAAATAAGTTTGTAGAATTGGGAACAGAGAGATGAGGAAGCATTAAAGAAGTTATAGAAGCAGAATTAAAAAAATCAGCCAAATCTCATCACTAGTGATATCTGTTTACTAAGGTGAAGGAACTATGCCAAGACTTTTATGTATATTATTATCTCCACCAACCACCTTAAGAGAATGGATAAGGCTTTTCCCTGTGTTTGAGTGAGGATATTAGCATTTAGAAAGATTTCTTTGGCTCTCCAAGTTCAAATAGCAGTAGATCCAAGTTTCAAAAATTGGTTTTCTGATTCCAAAAGTTTTGCATTTAGTGTCAGTTAGAAAAGACTTCTACTATTTCATCTTGAAAATTCCCCCCTATTGTACGTTGTATCTTTGCTGATGTAAATTGTGGGTTTACTTCCTTTGCTCATTTTTCTAATGGGATGATCAATGTGTGAGTTGTCTTGACATCATAAAAATTACTACTCTTTTCTCTTTGGCGTGAATTAGTTTTTGCTGCTTCATTAGTTATTCTTGTCTTCATGGGAATATAACTGGAGTTGAAATGCTGTCAGAAGCAAGGAAGCTTCCTCCGCATCCCAATCTCTCAGGGGTCACATGAGCTTACCAGACCTTTTGTTCCCCTCATGTCCATTACTTTCCTCACTCAGTAGGTTTTTAATAGAAATTATATATATATAATTTCTTCAGTGGGTGCTGAAGTTCCCCATCGTCAAGGGGCTTATTGTTCCACCTGCTTCGTCATGGCATCCACCTCTGATGGCCCCTGATCTAATTGTTATCCCTGTACATATATATATATATATATATATATATATATATATATATATATATATATAATCTTTAACTGTAGTACACAAAATGGTCATACTAAAATGGAGCCCCTTGTGTACATGTCCATGGCAGGATTATCAACTGGAATTTGAATCCTATTTCTACTTATTTAGGGGAAAGATAATCTGATGTTCACAGCTTATCTTGTATCATTTCTTTCCTAATTATTGTGGCTGGAGGTGTGAAGAGCCTGATCATAAAATGGCCCCTGGAAGTCATAGTACACTGTGTGCGCATGAGTGTGTTGTGAATTATGAACATTTTTAGAGTGGGGATACCTGAGTTGATATACTCCAAAATGTAACTCCCAAAATACAAATGCCAGAATATTAATCAACAGATGAAAATAAAGTGGAGATCTCTTTCTAGGCACAACATTCCTGGAAAACAATATTAATCAAGTGGGAGGAACAACATGTGAGGGAAAGACTCCTTGTGTCTTGAGTTTCAGCTGTAGTGGGGAGGCCATCTCAGTCCTCAACATCCTCTGACACTATCTCTCATCACTCTCTGTTCAGCACATTCTCCTTACATATGACTTCCTCTTGAGCTTTGATTTTCTGAAACAAATGCCTTTCTCAGGATCTTTGCAGTGGTCAATTCACCCTCAGGGCATACTTTGCCAGACAACCTCACCTCACTCAACCTCTCCTATTGCAGTCTCTGTTCAAATGTTACCTGTTTGCCAGCTGTGCTTGAACATCCAGTTAAAAATAACACCCAATCCACCCTTTCTGTAATTGCTCTTTTTCATAGCACCTGTCAATATCTGATGATATGCAATTTTTGTATTTTCTTGTGTTCTTTCTCCATCATAGATTGTAGAGACTTTTGTTACTCAGCACTCTATACTCTTTGCATAGGATATGATCAGTCCTAAATTCATATTCCCCAAAGGCATGATAGAATTTCTCATTAAAAGCATAGAATATATGACCACTTGGGGAAAGGCTGAGGGTAGGATAGGAATTACTAATCAAAGATGGCATGGGAGGTTCCATAAAAAGGAAAAATGACATGCAAAAATTAAAGATACTAATTTATTGCATACAAAATGTAAATTCCAACATTTGAACTATGTTAGTAATGCCCATTGGTGTGAAAATTAGTCATGGTATTATTTTTTTTCCTGGTAGTCATCTCTAACACATGGAACCAAGAAATAATACACAAATTTCAGAATTTCTTCTTGAATTTTGAGGAACCAGAATTTCAGTCTCTCATTTTATAGATTTTCCTCTCCAGTTACCTGATCACTGTGTTTGGAAATCTGCACATTTTCCTGGCTGTCAGCCTAGACTACCACCTCCACACACCCATGTCCTTCTTCCTCTCCAACCTCTCCTTTGCAGACATCTATTTCATCTCTATAACTATCCAAAAGTGGTTGGTGAATATCCAGACCCGGTGAAAAATTATAAGCTATGAAGCCTGCATTGCACAGATGTATTTTTTCATTCTTTTTGCAGTTTCAGACATCTTTCTCTTGACCACAACTGCTTCATGGCTACCTGCCATCCACCGCAACACACGGTCATCATGAACATTTGGCTGCATGGACTGCTGTTCGTTCTGGTTACCTGGGTCATGAGTTCTTGAATTCCGTGTTTCACAAGAATGCTGTTGAGACTGTCCTTATGCACAGACTCGGAAATCCCCCACTTTCTCTGTGAACTCAAGCAGATGGACCAACTTGCTTGTTTTGACACCTTTTATAAATGACAGAGTGCTGTATTTTGCAGCTGTGCTGCTGGATGGCGAACCTTTTGTTCTGAAAGCATGCTTTGTTAAGAAAACTTTTCTAAAAGGGCCAATTGTCCTACAACTGAGGAAGTGCCCATGATTGCGGAGGTCAAAGCCTCCAAGTCAGAAATTGTCATTCTTTGATCAGACATTGAGAGTAGAACTTACTCCTTTTAAGTGTTCCCTTAAGTTTTTTTTCAACTCTATTCAAATTAAGTAACTCACTTTATTAAGATTTCTGGTCTTGCTGATATCTACCATTTTTTCCCCTGTTGTTTTCCTACTTCGCAAACTTTATTTCTAACGTTAAGTTACAAATTTATGGAAATATCCATTTACCCAGTAATACAACATGGATTTTTTTTCTTTTTCTTGAAGTAATTTTATTGGGATTATAATGGTTTGTAACATTGTGTAATTTCAGGTGTACATCATTGTATTATCACTTCCTGAATAACTTCATTGTGCTCACCCCAGGTAGTCTAATTTCTATCCATCACCATGCATATGTGCCCCTGTGTCACTTTTGCCCAGCCCACAACCATCTTCCCCTTTGGTAACCACTAATCTGTTCTCTTTATCCATGTATTTGTCATCTTCCACATATGAATGAAATCATGCAGCATTTGTATTTCTCTGTCTGGCTTATTTTGTTTAACATCACACCCTCCAGATTCATCCATGTTGTTGCAAATGGGACAATTTGGCACCAGGGACCATTAACAGATCTACCCAGTGGGGCAGCCGCTCTTCAGGGCAGAGAGAGCATTCGTAGGACTGCTGAGCCCTGGAAGAGTCATCGGGTCCTGGGTGGCTGTGGAGAGAGTCCTAGCAGCCTTGAGCCTGGTGGGTAGAGGGAGCTCATTGTGCCCATGTGGTGCCTACAAGCAGCTCTAGCTCTGGTCCCAGTGAGGAAGCCCCACCTGCATGCCAAGCACAATGTGGATTTTTAACAACATTTTTTTCTCAAATGACATATATCATACCAAATAATTTTGTTTGTTTGTTTTATTAAAACAACAGTCATGAGTTGTACTCCTGCTATGGAAAAAACTACATTTGGCAACTAAGGTCATTTATAAAATTTTAAAGTAGAAGGAAATCTAAGACCACAGTTTTTCACTTATGCGTACATTAATCCTTTGTATATTACTACCTTAACTGCTCTTCTGAAAATGTAGACATTAGCATATAATGTATTTAATAGCTGATCATCGGGGTTGTTTACTTTTTTGAGGAAGATTAGCCCTGAGCTAACATCTGCTGGCAACCCTCCTCTTTTTGCTGAGGAAGACTGGCCCTGAGCTAACATCCATGCCCATCTTCCTCTACATTATATGTGGGACACCTACCACAGCATGGCTTGCCAAGCGGTGCCATGTCCACACCTGGGATCCAAACCGGTGAACCCGGGCTGCCAAAGTGGAGCCTTCACACTTAACTGCTGAGCCACCAGGCTGGCCCCTGATCATTGGGTTTTATTCTCCTTATTAGGAATTTGCTCTCCTATTCAGCTCCCTTATACAGTGTCCAAAATGCCAACCATAGTCCCTATGGAAAACTGATCATCAAACATATGTCTCCAGGAGGAGACTTCATTGAAAGACAAATTTTAATAAATAGATTGACCTATGTGACCTTAGAGCTAGAGATGACCTTATATATGATGGAGCAAAATTTAAAGTCATATAAAGTATTACTATGCAAAACTATTTCTTTTTCATGCTGTACATCTACTCATTAGAGCATAGAGGATTGGTGTCCATGTGCAAAGGAGTTTAGACATATGAGTGAAGAGTTGATTGGTTTTTTAAAACATTTTTATTCAATTAGATTCCTGTTTCTGCTAGAAAACTTCCCGTCCCACAGATAAGATGACTCCTTGCATTGCTCTAAACAAAAAATCTTCTGCTTCTAAATTTTTTCTTAATCACTAAAGGGGTGGTGAATGATCATTATCATTATCACCCACTATATAGCTCCATTATGCTCAAGAATCTATTTTCCTTTATTGTCAAAGAATGACTCAAGAGAGACATTTAATTCTTGTCCAATTTTGTGAATCAGGATCACCAGTTTTTCTATACAACTATGCAAGTAGTTTCAACCTCTCCTGGTTACCTAGAGAGAACCCCAATGAAACACTTTTTAAAATAATTGTCTGAAATAACAGACCATGAATGCTGTCTTCAAATATAAGAACAAATGCCAAAGATAAGCAGCAGCTGATTATTATTATAATTGTCCTCACTTCTGTTAGCTTTGATTATTGCATCAGCTAGCCATTGTTGCATGAAATGCCATCCTAAAAGCAAATGAAGGGATTATATGGTAGGCCTCTGAGCCCTGCTGGTCCCCACATGAGTCTATAGTCAACGGTGAGTCTCTCCAGTATGTTTCTAAGGCTCTTCCTTGATGTGTGGCCATGGTGCTCTTCTCACTTGAACCAATATACGATCAGTTTACTCTATTTCTGTATCAGTTTTTATCTTCTATTTTACCAAAAAAAAAAGAGTATCAAGTGTGAATTGCTTTAATTTACTATTATTATGTCTATATTCATCTAGGACACTCTTCTTTTTCCCAGGTAGAAGAGCTATCTCCTACCACTGCTCACTGTGAATTGGCTACCAGTGTTCTAGATTCCTCTTTGATCCATACACCCTAGATTGTTTACTTATAACTAATTTATTGAAGATAATCACATACTATATGCTGCATATATTTAAAAAGCACACTTTGATTAAAGAAGCCATACAAAAATTACAATAGATGTTGTATGTTTCCATTTGTGTATCATTCATAGAAGTACACAATATGCTTTAATGGTATTTTATGCAATTGTTAAAAATTTAATGTCTCTGAGCCTCACCTTCCTTGTTTCTGAAGATAATCTGGGACAGTAAACATAACTTTAGATGTATGTTGCAAGATATAAATGAAATATATGTACATATTTCATTGAGTCTGAAAATATGTTCAAAGATAAAGTTGTGTGTGTGTACACACATGTATACATTTGTACACATTTATATTTCAAATGAATATATGCACACAAACACAGGTTCATTTCTAGTCATATTTTATGTTGAAAGTAAATGAGAGAAAGTTGGAGAAGATAGAAATGAAAAGAATGAATGTTTGAATTAACACAAAATTAAAAGGATGTAGAAATTTAGACACAAAGATTTAATGAAATTGCTATACATAAATTTAAACGATGAATTGCTTTTCATATCTTAATGTCTGAAAGTCATCAAAGACTGAATTACACTTTCTTTTAAGAAAATGGAAAATCTTCACCAGGTAAAGAGGCTGAATATATCCAAATAGATTTTAAATTTCTTCTTCTACTTTAAGTGAGATTATGCAAAACACCTTTGCACAGGGGAAACTAAATGAATGCATCAAGAAGCTTAATCTCAGTTTCTTGAAAAAAATTTTATTTGGTAAATGTTTGTATTTAATTCCTAATGTTAATGCAAAATTACCGCACTAGTGATTTAAAACAAACACATTTATCCTCTTACAATTCTGAAGGTCAGAAGTCCGAAATAGGTCTCACTGGGCTAAAATCAAGATGTTTGTCAGAGTAGATTCCTTCTGGAGGCTTCAAGGAAAACTCTGTTTACTTTCCTATTCTAACTGAGATTATAGTGCAAAAAGTACAAATATATGTCTTATAACTAACAAATATTTCATAATAATGGACTATGTGGCGGCTCTTAACTTGTGATAAAAGTATGAAATTCCTAATTGTTTTTGGCAAGTGTGTTGAAACATAAGTGTGCTGTGCCCAAGGTTTATGTCAAGGAAACTAAAGTTCTCCCTCTTTATGAAGAGAATAGCTATTTTCCACAGACATCAAAGGCTGCTTTTCCACCACAAGTCAATATGTTGAAGATTTAAGGCATCTAATCTAGACAGAATCCTCACTCCCAAATTTATAGAAAATTTTAAATCAGTGTTGGGATAAGGTGCTGGGAAGTTAGTCCTCTGAAATCTAGCAGAGATCGTGAGGGGGGACTAAGAAAAACTGCATTCACTTGATTCTAACCTGATCTATTAGGAGCATAGAATCTGCAGGAAAACATTTCTTTCTGTCCAGACTAATATGCCACAGGGAAATCAGTGCTTCGAGCTTTGAGGAACCAGAGTGAAATGTGCCTAATGAACAGACACAGGGAGTTGTAAATACCTCCTCTGCTTGTCCTTTAGGCAAGCTTGGGCTGGATGGGACATGGTTGTTGTTTTTGGAATCTTAAGTTTGGCTGGGAGACTAATGCCTGACTCCTTCCTGCTGCCTTGTGTCGAGACAGAGCTTCAATCTCCATCATCAAACATCCACGAGGAATTTGGACTTCCACTCGGCAAGCTTTTCCTCTGAGCTCCTAACAAGGCGAGTCTGAGAGCCCAGTGGGGACTGTTGAAAAGGCAAGAGAGAATCAAAGCAAGTACACACACCTGAGGTCAGTTGAGAGCCACCAGCCTAGGCCAGAGCCAAAACACTGCTACAGTTGTTTGCTCACTTGATTAACGAATTAATCAATTTATTTATCACGCTAAAAATAGAAATGAGTATTGAACTCAGCAATGCATAGGTGATTGTTCACAATTAAGTGATACACCACAATTAGAGAAGGGAAGGAAAGGCATAAAGTGCCTCCAGTAGAATAGAACATATCCAAGAGGTTTTGCAGTCAAAAGGAGTAGGAAAATATGGTATCATGCGAGGAAGGATGTCCAGTGAAGTGAGAGCATCTCCTTTTTATTTTAATGGGGCGTATTCAACTGTGTCTTCATATTGATGAGAAAGACCCAGACTAATGTGTTACTTGCAAATATTTCCTTGCAACAAGAGTTCATAAGACATTTCATAGTATCTTCTTTCCCTCTGGGCATTCACATTAAAAAAAAAACCACTTTGACTTGATAAATAAAAAGGGGTATGCTAAATAACTTTACCCTGCAATTATTTCAAATGTGTGGGCTGAAGATACTTGTAGGTTAGTTATTCAACTGTTTTCTCTATTGTAAATTGTACAAGTACTTTATACGTTTGTGAAATGAGGACAGAGTGATTTTATCCTTGTTTTTGATTACATTCTTCTAAACAAGGAACTAGAGTTTTTTTCACTAATTTTGTTCTTTGTCATTGAATTATTTTATGTATAGATGAATATGTGGGGAATCATATTTATTAGTAATATGGGGTCAAATTTATCACTCAGTCATATTGTGTTTTTTCTATTGCTTTTTTGGGTTTTATTTTTCTTCCCAGAAGTATTTAGCTCTCACTTTTATATTCTTCACTTGTGAATATTTGATATAAACAAAAGTCAAAGTAAATTTTCTTCTGTACACTTAATGCTAATGTCACCCTTTATATATATTACCAACTAGTTTTTACATTCTTTTCATTCCCTCTTGTTCCCTGCAGCCCATTTTGGTTAGATCTATTTCTAAGAGTCGCATTATCTTTGACCATCAACTGAAAGACATTCGTTTCTACACTTGATTAAAGGTTAACTTCAACTTCCATAATGATATTTTAATCCACATGTCTTTATATAAGAAGAAATTATAACAGATACTGTTTTTTGAAAAGTTTAAAAGCCATTCTATTTTATTCTTTTATTTCCAAGTCTTTGGAAATTTAATCTGGAATTACTAACCCATGTTGATATTAGTAAATTATTATTATTTTATGTCTATATATGTTAGTTTTAGATTCTTATTCAATTTTGCCTCATACAGCTGTTTTTAAACCACTATACTTAACCTAATTTTATTCCTCTTGACAATATTTATTCCATAAGTTCTTAGTTTCTTTTATAATTATCTTTCTATGCTATGCACACATACATATTCATACTCTTTTAACAAAATCATGAGTAGCATCTCGTGCCCATAATAAATGCTCTTTATGTCTTAGTGAAATCTTGTTTTCTGTGTTCACTCTTCCTTCTTACTCAGGAATAGCTCATGGGCCTATATCCAATAATTAGTGCAAAGCCAATTAATTATTTAAATGTCTGCAAAATGTTATGGCTGTGCTATTCACACTTACATATTCTCTCTCAATACATTACTATTATAACAATTATACTAAAGTATTTTGAGATTGTTATATTAAAATGCTACTTCTCCACCAGAGGCAATATTGTTCCCCCAAAGACAAGAACATCCAGAGGACACTGAGGAACAGGCAAAGACATATTTGGCGTCACATGAGGGGCTGTCAGTAGAAGCTGAGGATGCATCCTCAGCATCCTACAATGCACGGGACAGACCCCACAACAAAGAATTACCTAACCCAGAATGTAAATAGTGCCAAGAGTGAGAAATCATGAGTTAAAAAAATCTATATTTTGATACTTATAGCTGGCTTCAGGTTGTTTTCCCAACATGTAACACTTCACACTTTTGCCAGCAAAATTAGAGAATCCTATTTTGCTACCTGTTTAGAAATTCCATCTCCAATCAACGTGAAACATCTTTAAAACTTGAAGATCTCACAGGTTGAGGAATGTGAAAGAGATTTCTTGTTTTTTTGAGACAATTATTCAATTTGAGCAAATATTCATATCCTTGATCCCCATGGTCATTATTGTATACCATCTCTATCACATTGTCTTTATTATTCCCCTTCTCACACTTGCTTCCTTTTTTGGATGAATAAATGAAGTGGTATAATCCTCAGGGCCTTTGCAGTAGTTGTTCCCTCTGCCAGGCACACACTTCCCCAGGTATGCTCTTGGCTCCTGCCTTCTCTTCCTTGAGTTCTCTCTTCAAAAGTCACCTTATTTACTGGTGTTTACTGAACACCAATTAAAAAATAAAACTCCTACCTGTTCTCTACTTTATACTGGCTTTTCTTTTCTTCATAGTACTTTCCATCATCTGGTGTATTATATGCTATTTTTATTTGTTTTTATTCTTTCACCATCATTGGATTGTGGTGGCTTCTGTCTTTCAGCACTCTATACTCATTGCCTGTAAAGTGCTTGGAACATGTTCAAAACTTAATAGATATTTCTCAAATGCATGAAAGGTATACTCAGTAAAACAGTATAATGCATGACCTCTTGGGGGAAAATACTGAGACTGGGTCAAAAATGCCTAATCAGAGATTAACAGGGAATCACTTAAAGAGAACAAATCCATGCATAAAATACTGACATTGATTTTTTGAATGCAAAATATAGAAATCGTAGCATTCCAACTATGGGAGTAATGCCATTTGTGTGAAATTAGTAATGTCATTTTCCTCTTTCCTGGTAGTCAGTCCAGCCACATGCAACCAGGCAATGGAACAGGCATTTCAGGATTTCTTCTTCTGGGATTTTCAGAGGAATCAGAATTGCAGTCCTTCACATTTGGGCCTTTTCTCTCAATGTATCTGATCACTGTGCTTGGAAAGCTGCTCATCACCTTGATTGTCAGCTCTGACTCCCACCTCCACACACCCATGTACTTCTTTCTTTCCAACCTGTCATTTGTAGACATCTGTTTCACCTCTACCGCCATCCCAAAGATGTTGGTGAACATCCAGATGCAGAGCAAAGTCATAACCTATGCAGGTTACATCACCCAGCTGTACATTTTTGTAATCTTCTCGGGGCTGGACATCTATCTCCTGGCCATGATGGCCTATGATCGATTTTTGGCCATCTGTCATCCCCTGTACTACATGGTCAGCATGAACCATCAGCTCTGTGGAATCTTGCTTCTAGTGTCTTGGATCACAAGTGTCTTGCATTCTTTCTTACAAACTTCAATGGTGTTGCAACTCTCATTCTGTATACACATGGAAATCCCCCACTTTTTCTGTGAACTCAATCAGATGATCCAACTTGCATGTTCTGATGCCTTTCTTAATAATATGGTTATGTATTTTATAGATATGATGCTGTGTGGTGGTCCCCTGGCTGGTATAATTTATTCTTACTTTAAGATAGTTTGTAGTATATGTGGAATCTCATCAGCTCAAGGGAAGTATAAAGCATTTTCCACCTGTGCATCTCACCTCTCAGTTGTCTCCTTATTTTTTTGTACAAGCCTAGGAGTGTACTTCAGATCTGCTGCTAGCCAGAGCTCACACTCAAGTGCAATAGCCTCAGTGATGTACACCCTTGTCACACCCATGCTGAATCCCTTCATTTACAGTCTGAGGAATAAAGAAATAAAAGGGGCTCTGAAAAGATTCTTCGGGATGGCAAGTACAAAAGGGCCAGTTATGCTTGGGCAGAAGAAATGCCCAGGATTGCAGGACTCAAAGCCTCAGCGTCAGAATTGTGCTTCTTTAATCACTTTGCAGAAATAGAACCTGCCTTTTTATTTATTTCCTGCAATTATCACTTTTTCAACTTCTTTGTACAATTTAGATACTTTATTATGCTTTTCTCTCTCTCTGATATTTAACAGGTTTTTTCCTCCTTTTTTTCCTATTTTCCTAATTTATTCCCAACCTTTGATATGAAAACAATTGGAAATTTCCATTTATTTCATGGAATAACTTGATTCTTGTATGTGTTAGTTGTTGCTGCATAACTACTCAACACAAAATAAAATGGTTTAATATTATGTATATATTATCACATTGAGTGGTATGGTGGGGAGTTGTTCTAAGCTCTATGGTGCCTCATAAATCTGTAACTAGGTGTGATTCCCCATGCTGTGTTTCTAAATCTCATCCATGAATCTCTGCACTGCTGCAGTGTTCTTTTTAAACCAAGTTAAGGTTATTTCATTCATTCTTATATCTATGTTAATCTAGTTTACAGAAAAAATAATTATCAAATTAATTCCACTGCACTATAGCCATATATAACACTTTTCTTTCTTCCCAGTTTGATGTATCAAACATGCTTCTTCAGAGTGACTCAGCTACCTGTGCCCTAGACCCTACCCTGAGTCCCGTGTCAGTAGAAATTTTCCTTTTAACTACTTTATGAGAGTATAATGACTTAAAATAAACTGCACATATTTAAAAAGTTCAGAAAATAGAGGGAGTAGAGAGACTTTCCAGGGTGACACCAACAAGATGGCAGTATGACATTTTCTAGTACCTGTCTGCTCCCAGACACATCAAATTAAACAGCTATCCATCCACCAAAATACCTTTGCAGGAGGCAAGGATTCCAGATGAGTGACTAAAGCAACTTGGTGGATCAAATTAATAAAAAAGACACATTTAAGAGAGTGAAAAGGAAATTTTTATGTTACCCTTGTCATGCCTACGCCAAGCCTGTGTGGCCCGTTGTGGAGAGAGACACTCTCTAAGTGAGGACAGTACAGTGAAGTGAGCACCTGACTTCACCTCAGACCCCAGTGCTAGAGCAACCCCAGTGCGAGGCTAACCCCTCTGAGTCTAGGCTCCAGACCAAGTCCTATACATTCAGTTCCTGGTCTGCTCCAGCACCAAGCCAGGACTCATGATCTCAGGCCCCAGGCTGGCTTCACCAATCCAGGCTCCTAGCCCACTCAAACACCAGGCTGGACTCTGATGCCCAACTTTATGGCTCCACCTGGCCCCAGGCTGACATATGTGTCTCCAGCCTCTAGCCAGCTCCGATGAACTGAAGATTCTGCCCCCCAGGTCCAGGCCATCCCCACGGACTGGATTGTCAAGTCCATTCCCAGGTTCCCTGGCACTTCGTTGGCTACTTTGGACTCAGAATCCAGGCCTGACCACACAGACCAAGGTCCCATGCCCTTCATTGCAGATTCAAGAGCAAGAAATGTCCCAGTGACTCCAGGCTCCAGACTCTACCCCTAGCGATATCAGGTGCCAAACTGGACCCCAGGAATCCAAGCACCAGGCCTGTCACTTCCTGACTAAGTCACCAAGGCTGCCTACTAGAGCTCTCCAGAAGCACCCTTCTGGTGCACACAGCACCAGAGAGCCCACGCAGAATCTTTGACAGGCTGACTGTTGAAGGGCTTTGCCTGCCAAAGCTAATCTGCCAAAACTGGAGATGTCTTTTTCCTCAAACGTGCAGACAGAAGATCAAGGAAACAAGCATCATGAATATTCAAGGAATATGAAACCACACTCCAAAATAAAAAAGTTCTAATGACTGACCCAAGAGAAATAGAGATCTATAAACAACCTAACATTGCTCTTCAAAGAATTAAAAAAATATAGCAATGTCCAAATTTTGCAGAAATAAGGAGATAAATATCAGAGCAGAAATAAATAAAATAGAAAAACAATAGAAAATATCAACAAAAAAAAGAGCTGGCTTTTTGAAAAGATAAAGTTGGCAAAGCTTTAGCTAGACTAACCAAGAAAACAAAGAGATCATTCAAATACATAAAATTGGAAATGAAAGAAAAGACATTACAGTGGCTACAATAGAAAAACAAAGAATCAAAGAAACTACTACAATTATACAAAATAAATTGGATAACCTAGAAAAATGGATAAAATTCATGAAAAAATGCAACTTACTAAGATTGAATCATAAAAGAAATATTTTTTAAAAACTCAACAAGCAAATGAAGAGTAAGGAGTTTGAATGAGTAACCCACAACTTCCAAACAATGAAAACCTAAAGACCAGATGATTTCACTGGTGAAGCTTACCAAAACTTTTAAAAAGAATTAACACAAATCCTCTCAAACTCTGCCAGATAATTTAACAGAGGGGATCATTCCAAAATTTATTTCATGAGGCCAGCTTTATCCTGATTCCAAACCCAGACAAGGACACTACAAGAAAGGAAAACTAACTACATGTCAATAGTCCTGATTAATATATGCAAAAATTAGCAAGAAAATCTCACAAACTGAAGTGAACAACACAATGAAAGGATCATACATTATGATCAGAGGAATTTATTTACAGAATACAAAGTTTTTCCCTGTAAGCAAACAGGTAAATGTGATACATCACATTGATAGAATTAAAGGTAAATACATATATATTTACCTATATATATATATATATATATATATATATATATATATATATATGATAATCTCAATAGATGCAGAAAATGCTTTTCGGAAGCTCAATATCCCTACATGATAGAAACTCTCAACAAATTTGGTATAGAAGGATGATACCACCTCAAAATAATGAAGAACATATATGACAAGTCACATCTAACTTAACAGCGAAAGGTTTAAAGCTTCTAAGATCAGGAACAAGACAAGTATGCAAGTCCTGCCTCTCCTATTCAACATACTATTAGAAGTCCTAGTTAGACAAGTTAGATTTAAAAAAAAAAGAAAGAAAATGGTGCAAAATGGAAATGAAGAAGTAAAGTTGTTTCTGTTTGAAGATGATAGCATCTTGTGTATAGATGCCTAAAGACTCCACAAAAAAACCTTCAGAAGTAATAAATAAATTCACTTAAGTTTCAGGATAGAAAGCCTAAGTCCAAAAATCAGTTGAATTTCTATACACCAACAATGAACAATATTTCTGAAAAAGATAATGAAAAAATTCATTTACAGTAGTATCAAAAGCAATAAAATACTTAAACATTAATATAACCAAGGAAGTGAAAGATCTACACACATAAAACTATAAGATATTGATGAAAGGCATTGAAGCATACACAAGTGATGGAAAGAAATAAAAACTGTCCCATGTTCATGGATTAGATTTAATATTAAAATGCCTGAATACTGAAAGTCATCTATAGATTGGATGCAATCCATATCAAAATTCCAAAGCCATTTTTCACAGAAATATACAAATGATTCTAAAATTTGCATGGAATCACAAAAGATCCTGAATATCCTAGATAATCCTGAGAAATAACAAAGTCGTAGGCATCACCTTTCTCAATTTTGGATTTTCTTATCAAGCTAATTATAACAGTATAGTACTGACTGACATCAGCATCATGGCAGAGTAAGCTCACCTGGGACTCTCTCCCCTCCAACATACAACAAAAAGGAGTAACCATATTCCAACAAAAAAATTCTAATAGCACAGGAATCCTCAGAGACCCACAGAAGCCAAACGACAGAGGCCGGAGAGGCTGGAGCCCACCTCAGAGGAGATGGAATGGGGTGAGAGAGAACTTTGCTACCTACATTAAAGACTGGGATAGCTGCCACTGGAGGCTCCATGAGGGAAGGAGCAGGGGAGGGTCTGACTGGGAGTACACAGGATCACTCAGGAGTCCCATGCCATGCAGCCTAGAGGGAAGCCCTCTAATGGGGTGAAAACTTTTGCATGGAATGACCTCATCAAGCCAAAACCCCAGGAGACCAGATAGCAAGAGCTGATCCGGAAAACTGGTCTGTGCTCAAGAGAAAGTGCCCCTCCTTGCCCAACCTGCACTGTGCACCACCATCTCAGCTGAAGGCAGAGGGCTCACAATACACAGCTCTCGACCCCCATCTCGTGCCCACAGGCTGTAACTGCAACTGAATAATATCACCATGGGGAAGACCCATGCTTCTTCCAGCATCCATCAATTCATCAAATCTCAAGACCACAGGGAAAGCAAGCATCCAGAATTATGCCCTGAGGACTCAGAAATAAGTAAACTAAACGATGAATTCAGAATAGCTACCATCAAAAATCTCAATGAGGTAAAGGAAAACAATGAGAAACAAATCAATGAGTTCTGGAGCTACTTCACAAAAGAGATTGAAACTATAGAGAAGAATCAATCAGAAATATTAGAGATGAAAAATACAATGGAAGAAATAAAACAAAATGCAGAACCCCTGAATCTCTGTGTGAATGCCATAGATGAGCAAATCACCATAATCGAAGATAGACAGGTTGAATGGCTCCAGACAGAATAAAAGAGAGACTTAAGAATAAAAAAGTATGAAGACTATCTCAGAGGAATAGCCAAGTCAATGAGGAAATGCAATATAAGAATAATTGGAATCCCCGAGGGCTATAAAAAGGAGAATGGAGCAGAAAGTGTGCTCAAAGGAATAATAGCAGAAAACATCCAAAATCTAGAGAATGAGAGAGAAATATTTGTGGAGGAAGCTTTCGGGTCTCCTAGATATGTCAATGTAAGAAGACCTACTGGAAGGCATATAGTAGTAAAACTGGCAAAAGTGAATGACAAAGAAAGAATACTCAGGGCAGCAAGGCAGCAGAAAATAACCTACAAAGGAACCCCTATCAGACTTTCAGCAGATTTCTCCACAGAAAACATACAAGCTAGGAGAGATTGGAATGACATATTCTAAACCTTAAAAGATAACAATCTCCAGTCAAGAATACTCCATCCAGCAAAAATATCCTTCAGATATGAGGGAGAAATTAAATCTTTCCCAGACAAACAAAAGCTAAGAGACTTCGTAGCCACAAGACCCCCTTACAAGAAATCCTCAAGAAGGCCCTCATACCTGAAAAAAGAAAAAATGGGAGAAAGGGGTCACAAAACACCTAGTAAGGAGACAAATAGACAGCATCAAAATAGGATAGCAAATATACAACTATAGCAATAGGATAAAGGGAAGGGAAACAGCAAAAACAAACACAATCTTGTCACTTCAACCACAAACACAACACAAGTTGGAATAACAGATGACAATAATAACTTAAGAAGGAAGGAGGAAAGGGACTGAATCAGTTTAGGCTAAGGAAATAAGAGGCCACCAGAAAATGGACTGTTATGCATGAGATTCTGAATACAAACTTCAGCATAGCCACTAAACTTAAAAACAGAACAGAGACACAAAAAATAAGTAAGGAAATAAGAAACTCCAGATGTCAATGGGTAGTCCAAAACACACAGGACAAGAAACAAAGGCAATGCAGGAAAACCAGAAAACGAGTGACAGAATGACAGCATTAAGCCTCATGAGTCAATAATCACCCTCAAGGTAAATGGATTGAACTCTCCAATAAAAAGACACAGAGTGGCAAGATGGATTAAAGAACAAGAGCCAACAATTTGTGGCCTACAGGATTCACACTTCAGCTCCAGTGACAAATACAGGCTCAGAGTGAAAGGGTGGAAGATGATAATCCAAGCTAATGGCAAAAAATAGAAAGCAGGTGTTGCAATACTTACATCAGACAAGTAGATTTCAAGATAAGGCAGGTAAAGAGAGACATAGAAGGTCAGTATATAATGATCAAAGGGACACTACATCAAGAAGAAATAGTGCTTATAAATATCTATGCACCCAACACAGGAGCACCAAAGTTCATAAAGCAATTGTTAACAAACCTAAAAGAAGATATTAAAAATAACACAATAATAGTAGGGGACCTCACATCATTGGACAGATCATCCAGACAGAAAATCAACAAGGAAACAGAATTAAATGAAAAGCTAAAACAGCTGGAATTAATAGACATATATAGAACACTCCATCCAAAAACAGCAGAATACACATTCTTCTCAAGTGCACATGGAACATTCTCAAGGATAGACCATATGTTGGGAAACAAGGAAAGCCTCTATAAATTTTTAAAAATCAAAATAATAACAAGCATCTTCTCTGATCATAATGCTATGAAGCTAGAAATTAATTATAAGAAAAAAGCTGAGAAAGGGACAAAGATGTGGAGACCAAACAATATGCTATTGAACAAGCAATGGATCATTGAAGAAATTAAAGAAGAAATCAAAATACATCTGGAGACAAATGAAAATGATAAAATGCCATACCAACTCATATGGGATACAGCAAAAGCTGTATTAAGAGAGAAATTCAACACAATATAAGCACATGTTAACAAACAAGAAAAATCCCAAATAAGTAGCCTCAAATTATACCTAACTGAATTAGAGAGAGAACAAACAAAGCCCAAAGTCAGCAGAAGGAGAGAAATAATAAAAATCAGAGCAGAAATAAATGCTACTGAAACAAAAAAGGCAGTAGAAAGGACCAATGAAACAAAGAGCTGGTTCTTTGAGAAGATAAATAAAATTGACAAGTCCCTAGCCAGACTCAAAAAGAAAAAAAAGAGAAAGCTCAAGTAAACAAAATCAGAAATGAAAGAGGAGAAATAACAGCAGATTCCACAGAAATACAACGGATTTTAAGAGAATACTATGAAAAACTATATGCCATCAAAATGGATAACCTAGAGGAAATGGATAAATTCTTAGACTTTTACAATCTCCCAAAGCTAAGTCGAGAAGAAGCAGTCGGAATAGACCAATCACAAAGAAGGAGATTGAAACAGCAATCAAAAGCATCCCAAAGAATAAAACCCTAGGTCCACATGGTTTTCCTGCTGAATTCTACCAAACATTCAAAGAGGATTTAATATCTATTCTTTTCAAGTTATTCCAAAAAATTAGGGAGGATGTAACACGTCCTAACACATTCTATGAGGCCAACATCATGTTGATACCAAAGCCTGATAAGGACAGCACGAAAAAGGAGACCTACAGGCCAATATCGCTGATGAACATAGATACAAAAATTCTCACCAAAATTTTGGCAACTTGAATTCAGCAATACATCAAAAGGATTATACATCATGATCAAGTGGGATTCATATTAGGGACTCAGGGATGGTTCAACATCTGCAAATCAATCAACATGGTACACCACATCAACAAATTCAGAAATAAAAAACACACGATCATCTCAATAGATGCAGAGAAAGCATTTGACAAAATCCAACAGCAATTTATGATAAAAATTGTGAACAAAATGGGGATAGAAGGAAATTACCTCCACATAATAATGGTCATATATGACAAACCTACAGCCAACATCATACTCAATGGGCAAAAACAGAGCACCAGCCCCCTGAAAACAGGAATAAGACAAGGATGCCCTCTATGACCGCTCTTATTCAACATAGTGCTGGAGGATTTGGTAGGAACAATTAGGCAAGAGAAAGGCATAAAAGGAATGCAAGTAGGGAGGAAAGAAGTGAAACTCTCGCTATTTGCAGATGACATGATCTTACATACAGAAAACCCCAAAGAAGCCATTAGAAAACTTTTAGAAATAATCAACAACTACAGCAAAGTTGCAGGATATAAAATCAACTCACATAAATCAGTAGCATTTCTATACACTAATAATGGACTAACAGAAAAAGAACTCCAGAACACAATACCGTTCACAATTGCAACAAAAGAATAAAATACCTCAGGGTGAATTTAACTAAGGAAGTGAAGGACCTATACAACAAAAACTACCAGGCTTTCCTAAAAGAAGTGGAGGATGACATAAAGAGATGGAAAGACATTCCATGTACATGGGTTGGAAGAATAAAATGTCCATACTACCTAAAGCAATCTATAGATTCAATGCAATCCTAATCAGAATCCCAATGACATATTTTACAGAAATAGAACAATGAATCCTAAAATTCATATGGGGCAACAAAAGACACAGAATTAGTAAAGGAATCCTGAGAAAAAAGAACAAAGCTGGAGGCATCACAATCCCTGACTTCAAAACATGCTACAAAGCTACAGTAATCAAAACAGCATGGTACTGGTACAAAAATAGGTGCACAGATCAATGGAACAGAATTGAAAGCCCAGAAATAAAACCACACATCTATGGACAGCTAATCTTTGACAAAGGATCTAAGGGCCTACAATGGAGAAAAGAAAGTCTTTTCAACAAATCGTGCTGGGAAAACTGGAAAGCCAGATGTAAAAGAATGAAAACTGACCATTCTTTTTCACCATTCACAAAAATAAACTCTAAATGGATCAAAGACCTTAAACCATAAGCCTTCTAGAGGAAAATGTAGTCAGTACACCGTTTGACATCAGTATTAAAAGGATATTTTCGGACACCATGTCTTCTCAGACAAGGGAAACAATAGAAAGAACAAACAAATGGGACCTCATCAAACTAAAGAGCTTCTTCAAGGCAAGGGAAAACAGGATTGAAACAAAAAACAACCCACTAACTGGGAAAAATATTTGCCTGTCATATATCCAACAAAGTGTTAATCTCCATAATATAGAAAGAACTTACACAACTCAACAACAAAAAATCAAACAACCTGATCAAAAATTGGGCAGGAGACATGAACAGACATTTCTCCAAAGAAAATATATGGATGGCCAATAGGCACATGAAAAGATGTTCACCATCACTGATCATCAGGGAAATGCAAATCAAAACTACACTAAGATATCACCTTACACCCATTAGAAAAATTATCCCTCATACACTACTTGTGGGAGTGCAAACTGGTTCCGCCACTATGGAAAACAGTATGGAGATTTCTCAAAAAATTAAAAATAGAAATACCATATAACCCAACCATCCCACTGCTGGGTATATATCCAAAGAACTTGAAGTCAGCAATTCCAAAAGTCTCATGCACCCCAATGTCCATTGCAGCATTATTTACAATAGCTAAGACATGGAAGCAACCTAAGTTCCCATCAACTGATGATTGGATAAAGAATATATGGTATATATATACAATGGAATACTACTCAGCCATAAAAAAGAATAAAATTCAGCCATTCATAACAACAAGGATGGACCTTGAGTGAATTATGTTAAGCGAAATAAGCCAGATAGAGAAAGACAATCTCTGTATGACTCCACTCATATGTGGAATTTAAACATTTAGACAAAGAGAACAGATTAGTTGCTACCAGAGGAAAGGAGGGGTGGGCACAAAGGGTGAAGGGGTGCGCCTACAATGTGACTGACAAACAATAATCTACAGCTAAAATTTTACAAGATTGTAAACTATCATAAACTCAATAAAAATTATTAGTAAAAAGAAAAACTATAGTACTGACATAAAAAGAGCAACATAGACAAATAGAACCCAATTGTGAGCCTGGAAATAAACCCATGTGTATATGGGCCACTACATTTATAAGAGAGACAGAATAATCAATTAAGAAAGGATTGTCTCTTCAATAAATGGTGCTGGGAAAACTGGATAGTCACATGCAAAAGAATAAAATTGGACTCCTATCCAACACCTCTCACAAATACTAGCTCCAAATAGATTGAAAACTCTAACATAAGATCTGAAACCATAACAATTTTAGACCAAAATATAGGGAAAAAATCTCTTTGACATTGGTTCGAGCTATAGTTTTTTGGATACGACACCAAAAACACAAGCAACAGAAGTTAATATAAACAAGTGGAACAACATCAAACTAAAATTCTTTCGCACAGCAAAAGTAACAATCAACAAAATGAAAAGGTAGCATATGGACTGTGGGAAAATATTTTCAAACTTTGGATCTGATAAGGGGTTAATAACCAAAACATATAAGAAACATACAAATTAATAGCAAAACACAAATAATCCAATTAGAAAACGCACAGAGGAACTGAATGGACATTTTTCCAAAAAGACACATAAATGCAGAAGTTACATGAAAAGATGCTCAATGTCAGTAATCATCATGGAAATGCAAATCAAAACCACAATGAGCTATTACTTCACACCTGTCAGAATGTCTATTATCCAAAATCCTGGAGATAAATACTGTTGGCAAGGATGTGGAGAAAAGTAAACTTTTTGTGCACTGTTTGTTAGAAGGTAAATTGATACAGCCACTATGTGAAACAGTATGAGATTTCTCAAAGAAATAAAAAATAAAAATAGAACTACCGTGTGATGCTGCAATCCCACTTCTGGGTACATATCCAAAGGAAACTAAATTGCAATCCCAAAGAGATGTCTGCTCCCCCATGTTTATTGCAGCATTATTCAAAATATCTACAACATAGAAAATACCTAAGTGTCCATCATTGGATGAATGAATAAGGAAAATGTGATATATGTGATATATATATATATATATATATATATATATATATATATACATTTATATGTGTGTGCTTGTGTATAAATATATATAATGGAAAATTATTCAGCCAAAAGAAGACAATCCTGCCGTTTGCAACAACATGGAGGCACATTGAGGATATTATTCTATGTGAAATGTCAGACAGCAAAAGAAAATACTGTATGATATCACATATATGTGGAATCTAAAAAATTAAACAAATGCAAATAAGTAGAATACTCATGCTCAAACTTCCAGTTATAAAATGAATACATTTTAAGGATCTAATTTACAGCATCGAGGCTATAGTGAGCCAAGGTGTACTACACACCTAAAAGTTGTGAAGAGAATATATCCTAAATGTTCTAAACCATAAAGAAAAGACTGAGTCCCTGAGGTGATGGAGGTGTTAGCTCACCTTATTGTGGCAATCATATTGCATAATGTGTCTATATCAAATCATAACATTGTACCCCTACTCAATGTTACATGTCAATTATATCTCAATAGAGCTGGAAAAAGATAACATTAAATAAAATGTGTAATTTTCAGATTTGAACTAGCCATACAAAAAGAGAACAGTGCCTGACTCTTTTTGCATATATTCAAGAGTATGCATAGTAAGCTTTCAATGTTGTTACGTAATTCCTAAAATTTTAAACTCCCTAGCTTCAATTTCCTCTTTTCTCAATGTAATATGAGATAATAAATATAACTTTAGGTAAATGCTTAAAGAAGTAAACGAAATTTGTGGAAATACTTTGTTGAGTCCCAAGAAAATGTTCAAGAGGAAGATGTGTCTTCATGTAGCGGTGTGCTTGTACATATTGTCTTTCAAATAACCACATGCACACGTATGTACATACCCAAGTGCATTTATTATCCCTTCTTTAATGCTTACTGGCAACTTGAAAGAAAATTAGAGGGTATAGGAATGAAAGAATGAACATTTAAATTAACATGACATTAAAGAAATGCAGAAATTTAGATCCAGGATTTAAAGTAGACTAGGTGACCCCAAATTTAAAAATGAATTACTTTTTCTATCTTAGTGTCTCACAAACCTCAAAGTCAGAACCACATTTTCGTTTCTAAAATATGAAATTCTCTGAATCAGATAATGAGGATCAATATCTCCAAACTGATTTTAGATTTCTACTTCTACTTGAGGAGGGAAACCAACACCAAATGATTCACCTGAAGGAGGCTAAATAAATTGAGAGGCTTAAATTCAGGTTCCTTAAACAAAATTTCATCAGATAAATGAACGTATTAGATTTATTTTGCTGCTATAAAAAATTACCACACTAGTCAATTTAACAACAACAACAAAATTTCGTCTTACAATCCTGGATGTCAGAAGCCTGAAAGGAGTCTTACTGGTGTAAAACAACGAGGTCTGCACATCCTGGTTCCTTCTGGAGGCTCCAGGTGAGAATCAGACTTCTCTTCTGTTCCAGGTCTAGTGGCCACCTGCATGCCTCGGCTCATGGCTCTTCCCTTAACTTTAAAACCAGCAGTTTAACAATTTCAAGTCTCTCTCTCACTTTAATTCTTCTGTCTCTCTCTTCTGTATTTAAAGAACCGTGTGACTAAGTTAGTTCCACCTGCAAAGCAATGCTAATATTTTTAAGGTCAGTTTATTAGCAACCTTATCCAACTTGCTACCTTAAACTCTCTTTGCTATAAAATAACATATTCAAAGCTCAAAAGTTCTTGGAAAGACTTTCCTTTCTCCATTGCATATTCTTGGCTCCTTTGTTGAAAATTAGCTGTCCACAGATGTGTGGGTTAATTTCTGGGCTCTCAATTCTCTTCCATCAATCCGTATCTGTTTTTGTGCCAGTTCCATGCTGTTTTGATAACTATAGCTTTGTAGCATGTTTTGAAATCAGGGAGTATGATACCTCCAGCTTTGTTCTTTTTTCTTAGGATTGCTTTGGGCTTTCAGGGTCATTTCTTGTTCCATATAAATTTTAAGATTCTTTGTTTCATTTCCATGAAAAATGTTGTTGGGATTCTTCTTTGGGGTTTCATTGAACCTGAAGATTGTGTTATGTAATATGGACATTTTAACTATGTTAGTTCTTGCAAACCATGAGCTTAGAATATATTTCCATTTCTTTATGTCTCTTCAATTTCATTCAACCGTGCCTTATAGTTTTTAGTGTACGGGCTTTCACGTCATTGATTAAATTTATTCCCAGATATTTTATTTTTTAATTGTAACTGTAAATGGTGTTTTCTTCCTATTTCCTCATCACCCCCTCTCCTTCGTGACATTGGCACTTCTCTGTGCAGCCCTGAGAGGCCTGGCAAGCCCCTCCTCTTGGGAACTGTGAGTAATAGATACACTTCCCCAGATGTACACATTCTGGCAGTGAAACAGCCTTTGCCCAGGTAGGGGGTGCAGTTGCCGTGGTACCTTGCAGTGTACAGAAGGCAGATCCCCAAATTTTCCTGACTCTGCTCTTCAGCTTCTGTTCCAGTTATATGATGTCAAGTCCACCCAGCGCACTCCAAATTCAACACCTGGGAGTCACCCTTAGCCTCTCTTCTTGACCCTGAGACCACTGACCACATGGGTGAACGTACACTTACATGAACTGATCGACTGCTCTATTTCCTATGTAATGGGATTGTATTCTTGATTTGTCTTCCTGCTAGTTTTTGTTAGTGTGCAGAAACACAACTGACTTTTCTATGTTGATTTTGTACCCTGAAACTTTATTCATTAATTATTTCTGACAGTTTTTTGTGGATTCTTTAGGGTTTTCTATATATATAATCATGTCATCTGCAAATAGTGATAGATCTACTTCTTCTCCAATTTGGATCATTTTAATTTTTTTCTTGCTTAATTGCTCTGTCTGGAACTTCAAATACTATGTGGAGTAAGAATGGCAAGAGTGGGCATGCTTGTCTTGTTCCTGTTCTTAGAGGGATAGCTTTCAATTTTTTATTTTTAATTACAATTTTAGCTATGGATTTGTCATATATGACCTGTATTATGTTGAAGTACTCTCCTTCTATAGCTATTTTCAAAAGAATTTTTAGCATAAATGGATATTTAATCTTATCAAATATATTCTCTGCATCTATTGAGATGATCACGCAATTGTGTTCTCTATTTTGCTAATGTGGTGTATCACATTGATTGATTTGCAGATGTATAACTGTCACTGCATTCCTAGAATAAATCTCACTTAACTGTCATGTACGACCTCAAAGGTTCTTGAGATTTGAATGTGGGCATCTTTTGGAGACCCTTATACTTCCTCCTGCAAAGTAATTTTCAGAATTGCTGTAACTCAAATTTTCTTGTATAAAGAAACAAATAGAGATTTTATTACAAACTGAGGAGTGCATAAATACATCTTTCTTTAAAAATTACTTGCAGAAATAGTTTTTCATGGGACAGTCCTAAACCTACTTACAGCTTACTCTCATAGAAGACCATGGCAATTTTACTCAAATACTGGTGCACAGATTAGGATCTGCAGCATCAAAATCACCTAGATGCTTGTTAGAAATTCAGCGTCTCTGGGACCACGGGAGACCTGTTGAATCAGAATCTACATTTGAACTACAATCCCTGGTGACTCATGTGAACTTAAAGAAGTGCTGGTCTTGAATAGATGTCCTCACCTCCACCATTGGCATTTGGGACTGGATAATTATTTGAGTTGTGTGTTGTCTTGTGCATTTTAGGTGATTAGCAGCACTCATTAAGATATTGCCAAGTAGCTCAAGGGCAAAATCATCACTGGTTTAAGCATCTCATGACAGTGGTAAAAGAGATATTCCTGTCTTATGTGATGTAGGGTCTTTGCTCCAAGATGGTCTATAACCACCCTGTACACCCCACTTCTTTGGTGCCTTTCCTTCCCTGGGGAGGGAAGGCCCCTGGTTATAGTCCTCAGACCTAGCTCACTATAAACTCACCCCAATTTTTATGTATATATTGGTTATGGATCATTTGCAGTGACACCTGGAAGCACTTTACACTTCCTATTTTCTCTTCAAGTTCGGTCTTCATTAATATCACTTAATTGTCAACATGGGCACTTCCATTGCACAGTGATATGTTCACTTTTGTGTTAACATCTTTGATAAATACTCTAGTTGATTGATTAGCCAGCAAAAATCTCTGGAGGCCTCTGATATCTGGACTAACCTGGGTTTTCTCTCAGTTGACTTCAGGTAAAAGTTTTTGCTCCCATTTTCTTGATCCCCACATTCAGTGTCTGTTAGTTTCTCAGACTCACCTGGATGGGAACTCTGAGTGGGAGGTCTCCATGTGGAAGTCAAAATTCCTTCCTGGATTGTTGATAATGGAGACTGAAGTTCTGATCCCAGACAAGACAGCAGGAAAGAGTGAAGCACCAGTCCCTGAGCCAGACTGAGCTCAGAAGAAACAATTATGTCCCTTCTAGCCTAAGGTCTCACACACTGAAGGCTGTGGCAGAGGAAATATTTACAGCTTCTTATATCAGCTCATTTACAGCTTCCTATATCTGCTCATAAACTCTGACACATTTACTCTTGTTACTACCACTTCTAAGTACATAATTTTCCTGCATGACAGTGGTTTGGACAGAAAGTAAATTTTTCCTACTGATTCTCTGTAACTAGGAGAGGTGGCTATAAGCCAGGTGAACTCAGTATTTATTGCACCTTCCCTATTAACTCACTATCCTTCCAACTATTTAAACCTCTTAGCACACTTTCCCAACCCTGAAGTAAAGTTTTCTCCAAAGTCTAAGAGTGAAGAATCTGTCTTGATGAGGCCCTTGGATCATCAATGCATTTACTGGTGATGGGAACACAACCCATGATATCCTTAGAAAATTAACATTCCTCTCTTATAAAAGGGTCAAATTTTCCTTTAATATAAACTTTGGGTATTATTCTTCTTGACTTCCTGACCCTTTTGTTAAAACTATCAGAAATTTCACTGTTATATCTCAGGTTAAAAGCCTCATTCTAAAATATTTGTTAATTATAAAATATATATTTAGATATTTTTATGCACCATAATGTAGCTTATGTTACTGAACCAGGTTCGTTTTTGCCCACTGCCCAGAAACCCAATCACTGAGACGATGAGATTCAACAAAGAGAGGATTTGCTCACAAGGCAGCCACGTAAGGAAACAAGAGCATGAGCCTCAAATTTACATCCCTAAAAATAGGGACTCAGAGATATTTATGGGATGGGGGCAAGGTGGTCTGAAATGTGGAAAGAGGTGGTTGGAGGTGAGTTAATTGATGATCTGTGCAAGCATAGTCAGACTCCATGCCTCTTCACAGGACCCATGTTCACAAAATGGCAGCATTAGAATGATGTGAGGGTGGAGTTTTTAGCCTCTTGACATTAAACGATCGCCTATCAGACATCTGTGAGGGCCTGGTTGATGAGTTGGTGGTCTCAACCAGCCTGAAGTGGACAAAGAGTTCTACTTCCTGAAAAACAGCTGACACCCCCATTACCATGGTGACCCAGACTCCAGGGAGATGTTATCTATAGGAGCCCAGCAGGAGTCAGATAGCATATTACCTAAGCAGCACAGTTAACAATGGGTGAGGTAAACAGCTAAAAGCCATAATCAGTAATTGCCAAAAGGAGAAAACTTTAGTACCTAGATACTTAATCATCAATGGCTGTTGGCTGGTTTCACTTAGAACATTTTAGAGCTTGTCTGATTTAATTTTCAGAAATATTTGTTCTAGGCTGTAGTACTATTATGTGCTCCATTCTCAGAAATAGGATTCAGAGGGATTTACCACTCTGCTCAAAGTTATAAACTGAGTACAGGATGGAGCCTTGGTGGGAATTCTGCTAGAATGCTTCACGTTTGCAAACTCTGAGACAGAGATGATTTTGCCCATGGGGATATTTGATAATGACTAAAGGGATCCTGCCAAATAGCTACAATGCACAGGTGCAAACCCAGCAGAAAGATTTATCTAGCCCCAAATGTTAAGAGTAAGGAAGTGAGAAAACTTATTCTACATCAGAATTTTCCAACCTCATTATGCATACAAATCCTTAAGGATTTTAGTTGAAATATAAATCCTGATTCAGCAAGTGGCTCCAAGGTCTCTGCATTTATAAAAAGCTCCCGGTTGGTATTCATGATGCAGATTCTGGTCTGTGGATCACACCTTGAATAGCAAGGTATGGTCCTGTGTCAGAGACATGTATAGATAGTTTTAGGTCTTGTCCACTAAAAATTGGTTTTGCATATAAATTTAAAAGAAAAGTGTTCCACTCATTGCAGAGACTGTGATAACTTTTGTGTTTGATTCTTTCATTTAAGGGCACTTAAGTGTCATCAACTAGTAAACGTCTGAAAAAGACTGTAGTAGCCAGAATAAGAGACTTCAAAAAAAGTCCACATCCTAATACCAAGAAAACTTGAATATGGCAGTTTACAGAGGAAAGAGGCATTGAGGTGCAGATGACATAAGATTGCTAATCACTGATCTTAAGGTTAGCCTCGATTATCCAGGTTGATGTAATATAATGACAATGACAATGCTCCTTTAAATATGGAAAGAGAGGAAGTAAATTGGAGTCAGAGAGACCATTGAAAATGCTATGGTGCTCACCTTGAAGAGAGAGGGAGGGAATAAAACAAAGGATGCAGATGGCCTCTTGAAAGTGATTTAAGAATGAAATGCATTCTCCCCTGGAAAGTCCAGATGGAATGCAGCCCTCCAGATATCTTGATTTTCTCTTAATGAGACCCATTTTGACTTCATATCTCCAGAAATTTAAGATAAAATTGATCATTTCTTAAGCCTAAAATGGTAACTTGTTACGGCAATAATAGGAATCCATTTCAGACATTTACCCAACAACATTTTGTTTGTTAGAACTGAGTTTAAAACTCTCAGTAAATTCTTCTGGTTTCCCTTGGCTAAAAATATTTTGTGTTGAAATACCACCTTAATAGTGTCAATGAAAATAATCCATAACCAATCTATAAACGAAAATTTGGGTGAGTTTATTCTAAGCCAAAACATGATGAGCATAGCCCAGAGCCTTTCTTCCAGAAGGAAAAACTGACACCAAAGAAGCGAGGTGTACAGAGTGGTTATATACCCTCAAAGAAGATGTTTCACATAGGATTGAAATGTCCCTTTTACAATAGTCATGAGACTGCTCTGTCAAAACAGAGATTGGTGGACACAGCAGGTAGCTCTGCTGTCTCAGTGGACACAGCTTGGTGGCAGGCCTGTTCTCTCGAGCTGGGTGGTCACAGGTGATCAGAGCAATCAGTTCCTGGCCTAAGGAAAGATGCTTATCCTTCAGGAAATGCTATTGTGAGGGGGACGTTGCACCTTTATCTTAAGGGCATTTGTTCTTGCCATATGAAATGTTTAAAGCAGATATACAATGCATCCTCAATGGCCATGTCAGGCCCTTTTGGAAAAACAAAGTCAGGCTGAATTAGGTTTACACCAAATGGCTTCCTCATATTCTCCTATTGCTTGCCATTTCTATCTGTCATTAGAAGAAGAAATTTAGTGTCAATTTGGAGATTTTTGGTTCCATCAGCTAATACAGTGAATTCTCCATTTCATAAGTGTAAATATGGTTCTGAATTTGAAGCATTAAGATAGGAAAAATAACATCATTAAAATTTATGTCACCCATTCTACATTAAGTCTTTTGGTCCAAATTTCTACATTCCTTGAATTTCATGTGAATTCTAATGTTCACTTTTTTCATTTATCTTCCAACTTTCTCTAAAGGTTCTTTCAATGTAATAGATAGGATTATGAATGATTATATATGCATGTACATATATGTGAAATACTGTGGTTCTTTGAAACAAAAATGTATACAAATACACACATATGCACACCCATTTTTTGTCTGGTAACATATGATTTAATATTTTGCCTCATCGTACTTAAGATGAACTCTGACTCTAAAGCTATATTGTGTAAATCTGCTTATTACTATTCATGTTTGTCTATCCAAGTAGCTTGCAATTGGAGACCTGTATTTCATTGTCAAGTTTTGCTAGTGACCATGGTAGGCATGATAAACAGTGATATGAATAACAAAAAAAGATCCTAATGAGTATTAAAAATGCACTGTCAGTTTAAAAAGCAGGATGTTAAGTCTGCACTATGAGGAAGATCAGTTAATGTAGTGATATGCAAAGGAATGATGTTCACAAAAGTGAGAAACAGTTGTCACAGATTTTCCTCTTTTTAAACTTATATAAATACCTGTGGTTGCCAAGAGTAGTTTTCTCCATAGGAATAGCAAAACCCATCTTAGCTAAACAAAAGAAACAATACTCAGTATGATATATTTTATTTCAGAAGAAATTGCTTTTAAGAGATTCCCTTGAAATAAATGGAAATTTCCAAATATTTCACACTCAATGTTAGGAATAACACTGCAAGAGTAGGAAAACGACAAAAGGAAAAACTCTTGGATATCAGGGAGATCACAAATGTTAATCATATAGTTAAATAAATTGTACAGAGATGTTGAAATCAACGAAATAAAAATTCCAGGGAAAAATGACAGTGGTATGTTCTACTTCCACAATGAGATAGGAATCACAGTTTCTGGCTCTGAGTTTCGAACCCTGCAATCACAGGCACTTCTTAAACACAAGGACAATTGGTCCTCATATACCTGCTATCCCAAAGAATGTTTTCTGAGCCCTCTTTATGTCTTTGTCTGTCATTTCATAGGATGAAAGAACACTTTACTGAACACAGCTTGCAAGTAGATGTTTAGGAACATCTTCATATAAGTCTAATCAAACATTTCAGTGGAAGCTGCACAGAATGGCTATCACTTTCAAAAAGTGAAATAAGACTGTGCTGAACCTATATTACAAGTAACTGTTTAGGAACATCTTCATAAATGTGTTTTGAAATATTTCAGTACTGGCATCACAGAAGATCTATCATGTTCATTCAATTACAGAACACTGTGCTGAACCCATCTTGCAGTAGCTGTTTAGAAAGATCTTCATATGTCTTTTCAAACGTTTTGCTACATGCTGTAGAGAATTCCTATCACTATCATACAATGAAGCAACACATGCTAAACTTAGCTTGCAAGTAGCTGTTTAGTAACATCTACATTTGTGTCTTTTCAAACATGCTAGTATATGCTATACAAAATGTCTATCACTTTCATACAATGATAGAGCACTGTGCTGTACTCAGCTTGCAGGCAGATGTTTAGGAACATGTTCATAAAAGTCTTTCAAACTCTTCACTATGCACCACTGAGAATGGCTATCACTTTCACACAATGAAAAACACTTTGCTTATACAGCTTGCATGTAGTTGCTAGGAATATCTTCATATAAGTCTTTTCAAAAGTTCAATATAAGCCATACAGAATAGCTGTCACTTTTATACAAGGAAAGAAAAGTATGCTGAACCCAACTTTATAATACCCACTTAGGAACACCTTCATATGCTTTTTCAAACATTTCACTGTAAAGACACTGTGCTGAACCCAACTTGCAAGTATCTGTTTAGGAATATTTCCATATAATTCTTATCAATCATTTCAATATACAACGTATGGAATGCCTATCACTTTCTTATAATGAAAGAACACTGTTCTGAACACAGCTTGCAAGTAGTTTTGGCAACAGCTTCAACAAAGCTTTTTAAACATTTCACTATGATCATGAAAGAATGTCTATCACTTTCATTCAGTTATAGAACACTGTGCTGGAATCCAGTTTGAAATTAGCTGTTTAGGAAAATTTAATACAGGCTTTCCAAAAGTTTCTCTATACGTGATTTGGAATGGTCGTCACTTTCATCCAATGTAAAAAATACTCAACTGAACTCAGCTTGCATGCAGCTGTGAGGAACATCATCATATAAGTCTTTTCACATGTTTAACTATGTCATAAAGAATGGCTATTACTTTCATTCAATAAAACACAAATCTACTGAACCCAGCTTGCATGCAGCTGTTTAGAAACATCTTCATAAAAGTCCTTACAGAGATTATAGTATATGCTGTACAGAATGGTTATCACTTTCATTCACTTAAAGAACACTGTGCTGAACCACACTTGCAAGAAGATGTTTAAGAAGAGTTTCATAAATTTCTATTCAATATTTCACTATAAGTTGTAGAGAATACCAATCAGTCTCAAATAATGAAAGAACATTCTGCTGAAAAAAACTTGAAGCTAGATTTTTAAGATCATCTTCATGTAAGTATTTTCAAACATTTCACTATAAGCTGTCCAGAATTGCTATCACTTTCATACAAGAGTTCTGTGCTGGACCTGGCTTTCAAATAGTGGTTTTAAAATACCTCATATAAGTTTCTTCAAGCATTTCAGTATATGCTCTCTAGAAAGCCTATCACTTTCATTCACTTAAAGAGAACCCTGCTAAATCAATCTTTCAAGTAGCTTCTTAGGAATAGCTTCATGTAATTCTTTCTACACATTTCACCTAAGCCATTCAGAACGGCTGTCGCTTTCATAAAATGAAAATGCTGTGCTACACACAGCTGCAAGTAGCTGTTAGCAATCATCTTCATATAAATCTTTTAATCATTTCAGCACATGCTGTACAGAATGGTTATCACTTTCATTAAGTGAAAGAGCTCTGTGCTGAACTCAGCTTGCAAATAGTTGTTTAGGAACAAATTCATGTAAGTCATTTCAGATATTTCACTATAAGCCATACGTAAGGGCTAGCACATTCATACAATGGAGATCACTGTGCTCAACCCAGTTTGCAGATGCTGTTTAGGAACATCTTCATTGTATGTCTTTTCTCGATTTTTCCTAAACCCTATAAAGAAGGGATATCATTTTCATAATAGAATAAAACTGTGCTGAAACAGCTTGCAAGTGGTTGTTTAGAAACAGCTTCATGTAGTTCTTTAAAAACATTTCAGCATAAGCTGTACACAATGGCTGCCACACTCACAGAATTTAAAAACACACTATTGAACCCAGCATTGCCTATAGGTGTTTAGGAACACCTTCCTATGAGCCTTTTCAAACATTTTAGTATATGCCATAGAGAATGGTTATTACTTTCATACAGTGAAAGATCACCGTGCTGAATCCGGTTTGCAAGGTGCTGTTTAGGAACATCTTCAGGACAAGTCTTTTCAAACATTTGACTATATGCCATAAAGAATAGCTAACACATTCATGCAATGAAATAAGACTGTGCCGAACTCAGCACGGAAATAGCCACTTAGGAAAATCTTCATATACGTCATTTCAGATATTTTGTATAAGCCATACAGTGTGGCTATCACTGTTGTATAATGAAAGAGCACTGTACTGAATCCAGTTTGCAAGTAGCTCTTTAGGAATATTTTCATATATCTTTTCAAACATTTCACTGTGTGTAGTACAAAATAACTGTCACTTTCATGGAAATGAAGAACAATCTACAAAAGCCACATTGCAAGAAGCTGTTTAGGATAATCTTCCCATAAGCCTTTTCAATCATTTCAGTATACACCGTATAGAATGGCTATCACTGTCATACAATGAAAGTCTTGCCTTTTATGACAACGTGGATGGACATCAAGGGCATTATACTAAGTGAAATATGTCAGTCACAAAAAGAGAAATACTGTATGTTCTCTCTTATTTGTGAAATCCAAAAATAAATAAATAAAATTTATAGATACAGAGAACAAATTGGTGCTTGCCAGAGGTGGGGGATGGGAGGAGGGAGAAATGGATAGAGAGGGTAAAAAGTTTAAGCATAAGATAAAATGAGATTATTAAAGTAACAAAATACCAAACTGCTTTATAGACATTAAAAGCTAAGCTAAACATACGTCAAAAATGATATATGTTATAGTGATGATGATGATGACAATGATTATTAGTAGCAGGATATTCAACAATGATAGAATGTTCATATATAAAAAAAACTTTGACACATCCATACAACATAACACTGCTCACCAATAAAAAGGAACACATTTTTGATATTTCTAACAACTGGATATATCTGAAGAAATTTGTGCTGTGTTAAAAAAGCCAATCAGAAAACTATACACTGTATATATGTATTCAAATTGATGATATTGTATTGATGGAGAATAGATCAGAAGTCTCTAAGGTTTAGCATTGGGGAGAGGGTGCGACTACTAATAAATAAGACAAAGGAGTTCCTTCATGGTGATGAAAGTCAGTATTATAATTGTAGTGATGTTTACATAAATGTAGACGTGGTAAAAATTCATAGAACTCTGTACTCAAACTGCTTTATAGACATTAAAAGCTAAGCTAAACTTACGTCAACATTATACAACTGGTAATATTCAAATGAGGTCTGTACCTAAGTCAATAGTACTTTACCAAAAGTCTCTTTACTGGTTTTGATAATGCACTGTGGTTACGTAACATATAATCATTTGGAGAAGCTGAGTGAAGGGCACATAGGAACACTTTGTACTATTTTTGCAACTGCATGTGATTCAAACACAAAAATACATCAATATAAATTTGTAGTAAGAAAATTTAAAAAAATATTACAAATAAAGTGTCATTCCTCCCTAAACTGATGTAAAAATCTACTGAAATATCAGTAAAATAATCTCAGAACAATTTTGTGAGTGAAGTTACAAGCAGATTCTAAAATTTTTATCATCAAGATTGTAGAATAAGTGGCTCCTGACTTCATTCCCTATCACAAAAAGACTAGCAACCATCCATAAAAAAACAAAAAACTTTGTGAAAATCCCAGAACCTGGGGTGAGGCTCAAAAAACACCTTAGACCACAGAAACAGAGAATTACCACTTTGAAAAGGTAAGAAAAACACTTTCAGTTTGACTATTTTGTGCCTTCCCCAGGCCAGCAGAGCCTATCCCGTAAGGGTTCACTACAGTTTCTCTACTGAGAAAAAGAGAGCTAAAAATGAACATCCAGCTTCCCAAGAGTTGTGAAACACTTATCAGAAAGCCTACTTGGATCTTGTCTCATGAAGATTGCTGGAGTATCAGCAGGGCTGGACCACAAGGGGTCATATAAAGAGAGATAGTAGGGGGCTTATAGCAACAAAGATACAGATATTGGCAGGCTGAATGCCTGCAGGTGTGGTGCTGGAGCAGAAATCTCAACCAGCAGCTCTGCTCATCTACAGAGCCAAGATTGTTGTCCCTCTGACCAGGATGTTCACTCAGCAGCATTGTCTCTTTTGGGACCCTTGCTTGTAGTCATGACCAATCATGTAGTCCAAGCAGAGCACTACTTTGCCATGGAACACAGTGTGCTACTCTGTCTGACTAGAGGTGATTGAGAGCACACATTGTGGCCCCATTTGACCTTGAAGCACAGCCAGCAGGCCCAACTCAACATAGAGCACAACCATCCATTCAAGTCCTGCTTGAACATAGAGCCCAGTCAACATTCCTTCCTCGGACCTCAGAGAAGAGACAGAGAACTTATTCAACTAAAGACTCCAGCAGTACACCCTACATTCCTGTGGATGTCACCAGAAGAACTTTCTAGAAGACCAAATTTACCCGAACAGTGAAGGTCTTTTTCTGCTGAAGCACATCTGTAAGGTACACAAAATAAGACAACTTATTCACATGTGCTGATACCAATGCAATAATACAAATATGAGAAAGATTCAGGTAAACGTGATACTGACAAAGGAAAATAAGGGGCTCCAATAACTGACCCTAAAGAAATATAGACCTATGAATTGTCTGGTAAAGAATCAGAATAATCCTCTTAAAGAAGCTCAGTGAAATACAAGAATGAATTGATAAACAGCTAAGCAAAATTAGGAAATAAATGCATGAACAAAATGAGAACTTCAACAAAGAAATATAAACCATCAAAAAAACAAACAACTCTAGAGCTAAATAATATGACTGAGCTGAAAAATTCAATATAGAGCTTCAAATAACATTCTTCAACAAGCAGAAGAAAAAATCAGTGAACTTGAAAAAAGCATTTAAAATTATATAATCAGAGTGGCAACAAGAAAAATAGAATAAAACAAAGTGAAGAATGCCTACAGGACTTATATGACCCTTTCAAGCAAAGCAACATTCATATTATGGGAAAACCAGAAAGAGAAGAGAGAGAAAGGGACATTCAGATTCATGAGGACCAAAAGTCCCTAAATATGCTGAACCCAAAAAGGGCTATACAGACATACATTATAGTTAAATTATCAATAGTCAAAGACAAGGAGAGTATTTTGAAAGCAACAACAGAAAAGCAACTTGTCATATTCAATGGATTGTCAATAAACCTATCAGCAGTTTCTCAGGAGAAATTCTGCAGGTCAGGGAAGAGTATGATGATATATTCAAAATGTTGAAAGTAAAAAGAAAGGTCAATGAAGAATAATATATTGATGAATCTGACTTTGACTATATACTTACTTTTACCAGTGAGTTTGACACATTCATATGACTTTATATTGTTACTTAGGGTCTTTTCATTTTACTTTGGAGAACTTTCTTTAGCATTTTTTGTAAGGCAGGTCTACTACTAATGAATTCCCTCAGCTTTAGTGCATTTGGGAATGACTTAATGTCTTCTTCATCTCTGAAAGACAGCTTTGACAAGTATAGTATTGGCTCAGAGTGAAGGGATAGAACATGATACCTCAGGCAAATGGCAAGCCAAAGAAAGTGGGTGTAGCCATACTTATATCAGACAATGTGGACTTCGAGATAAAAAGATAATGAGAGACAAAGATGGTCATTATATAATGATAAAAGTTACATTCTTCAAGAAGGCATAATACTTAATACGTATGCACCAAACACAGGAGCAAGAAAGTATATAAAGCAAATACTAACAGACCTAAATGGAGAAACTAACAGCAGTGAGATAATAGTAGGGGACCTTAACATCTCTCTTATATCAATGGATACACCATCTAGACAGAAAGTCAACAAGGGAACAGTGGCCTTAAATGAAACACTAGAGTAGATGGACTGAATAGACATATATACACCATCCCATCCAAAAACAACAAAATACACATTCTTCTCACGTGCATATGATATATTCTAAAAGATGACCATATGTTGGGAAACAAAGCAAGCATCAATAAATTGAAGAAGATTGAAATCATATAAAGCACCTTTTCTGGAAATAATGCTATGAAACTAGAAAGAAGTACAAGAAAAAAGTTGAGAAAGTCACAAATATCTAGGGACTAATCAACATGCTACTGAAGAATCATAGGATAAAAATCCTATGCTCTTCTCAATAGATAGAGAAAAAAGCATTTTAAAAAATAGCATTCTTTCATGATAAAAACTCAACAAAATGGGCAAAGATATAATATACCTGAATATAATAGAGGCCACGTATGTCAAGCCCACAGCTAGTATACACAGTAGGGAAAATTTGAGAGCTTTTTCTCTAAAATTAGGAACAATTAAAGGATGTCCACTTTCATCACTCCTATTCAAAATAGTACTGGAAGACCTAGGCAAGAAAATTAGGTAAGAAAAAGAGAAAAGTCATCTAACTCAGAAATGTAAAGTAAAATTTTATGTTTACAGATGACATATTATATATAAAAATCCTAAAGACCCAACCAAAAATCTCTTAGAATTAATAAATAAATTTGGTAAAATTTCAGGGTAAAAAATCAATTGACGTATAAAAAATCAGTTTTATTTCTATGCGCTAACCCAAAATTATCTGAAAAATGTAAGAAAAGAAAATAACACACTTACAATACCATTAATAACAATAAAATATTTAGGAATAAACTTAACCAAGGAGAGGAAAGGTATATACACTGAAAACTATAAAACATTGATGAAAGAAATTCAAGAAGACAAAAAAAGTGGAAAGATGTTCTATATTTATGGATCAGAAGAGTTAATATTGCTAAAATGTCAATACTATCCAAAGTGATCTATATATTCAATGCTATCAAAATTCAAGTGTTATTATTCATAGAAATAGAAGAAACATTCTAAAATTTATAAGAATCACAAAGGCCATGAATATCCAAAGCAATCTTGAGAAATAACATAGCTGGAAGTGTTACACACCCTGATTTAAAACTATAATACAAACATGTAGTAATCAAAACAGGATGTTTCTGACAAAAAAAATAAGTGCAGAGATCAATGAAACAGAATCGAAAGCCCAGAAATAAATCCATGTGTATATGGTAAACCAATATTTGACAAGGGAGCCAAGAATACCTAATGAGGAAAAGATAGTCTTTTCAATAAATGGTGTTTGGAGTACTGGCTATTCAGACACAATTGAATAAAATTGAACCCCTATCTTACATCACTCAAAAATTAACTGGAATTGATTAAAGACTTCAATGTAACACCTGAAACCATGAAAGCCCTAGATGACAATATAGGGAAAATTAACTTTGACATTGTTCATGGCAATAATTTTTTGGATATGACACCAAAAGCAGATAGATGATATGTTGGGAGACAACGCAGGTCTTGATAAATTTAAGAAGATTGAAATCACAGGAAGCATCTCTTCTGATTATAATGCTATGAAACTAGAAATAAACAGCAAGAAAAAAAGCTGAGAAAGTGACAAATATGTGGAGACTACAGAGCACTCTACTGAACAACCAATGGATTAATGAAGAAATTAAAGGATAAATCAAAAGATACCCAGGGATAAATGAAAATGAAAACACACCATACCAACTCATAGGGGATATAGCAAAAATGGTCCTAAGAGGGAAATTCATAGCAATACAGGCTAACCTTAACAAAGAAGAAAAATCTGAAAAAATAAATTTTACCCTACACCTAAAAGAACTAGAAAAAATATTAAAGTCAAAAGTCAGCAGAAGGAGGGAAATAAAAATTAGAGCAGAAATAAGTGAAATAGAAACAAACTAAAAAAACATTAGAAAGGATCAGTGAAACTAAAAGAGGTGGCTCTTTGAGAAGATAAACAGAATTTACAAACTCTTAGCCAGACTCACCAAGAAAAAAGAGGGAAGTCTCAAATAAATAAAATTAGAAATTAAAGATGAAGAATTACAACAGATACCACAGAAGTACAAAGGTTCGTAAGAGAATACTCTGAAAAACTACATGCCTACAAATTGGACAATGTAGAAGAAATGGATAAATTCTTAGATTCATAGAACCTCCCAAAACTGAATTAAGAAGAAATAGAGAATCTGAATAGACAAATGACAGGTAAAATGATTGAAATAGTAATCAAAAGCTTTCCAAAAAATAAATGTCAAAGACCAGATGGCTTCTCTGGAGAATTTGACTGTTCAAAGAAGATTTATTGCCTATCCTCCTCAAAGTATTACAAAAAATTGAAGATGGAACACTTCCTAACACATTTTATGAGGCCAACATTGCCCTGATCCCAAAGCCAGAGAAGGACAAAACAAAGAAAGAAAATTACAGGCCAATATAGCTGATGAATATAGATGCACAAATCCTCAACATAGTATTGGCAAACCACATAGAGTAGTACATTAAAACGATCATAGAACACGATCAAGAGGGATTTATACCAGGGATGCAGGGATGGCTCAACATCTGCAAAATCATCAATGTAATACACCACATTAACAAAATGAGGAATAAAATCTACATGATCATTTCAATAGATGCAGAGAAAAACTTTGACACGATTCAACATTTTATGAAAAAACTCTCAATAAAATGGGTATAAAAGGAAAGTACAACAAAATAAAAGCCACCTGCATCACCTCCTTACTAAGAGAGTGGATTAATGAGATGGCTCAACCTACACCCTTTATCAGTAGGAAGAAGCTGGAGCAGTCATCTCCCTATGTCCTTCAAGACTGAGAATGAAGAACAAAAAGGGGGGATTTGTAAACCACAGGCCTCCAGGATCAGTTCAAGTGACCCCATCTCTTATCCAGAAAGTTATTAAGAATTGTCTTTCAGAAAAACTGCAGTCACGTAGCCAGAGCACCCATGAAAGAAGAAATCGCGACCTGAAATGACCACAGAACTAAAGATCTTCCTCCCCATGGAATCCTGGGACGCAAGCATGATCAGAACTTGAATGTTAGACTCTTATCAGAAAGGAGGGGTCCCTCATTCAGGAAGATCCAATGTTAAAACTCCTCCCCCAACCTGTCATAAATGTTTAGAACCTTACCATAAATGTTTGAAGCCTACAAATCAAAGCCTATACCACCAGCATTTCTGCATGCCAACCTGTTTTCCCTAACCTCTTAAATTTTGCCCCAAATCCTCAGTTGGGGAGACAGATCTGAGGGCACATGCCCCCTGTCTCCCTGCAGATTGATCTTGCAGAATAAAAGTTGACTTCTCCCCCAAAGGCCGATGCCACAATTAATTGGCTTGTTTATGTACATCAGACACAGAACCCCAATTTTGCACTGTAACAGCAGTGGGGCCTTTATCAAGTTGCTTAATTTCTCAGAGCCTCAATTTCTCATCTGTGGAAAGGGGATGTTATTAATAATAGTATTGCTGAAGTGAAACGAATGTTTTATCATATGTGAGCATGTATAATAAACTCTGTATAAGGGATTATTCTTGCTTTTTTCTGTTTGGGAGCTAAGGGCAATACAGTAAGACATGTAGCTAATCAAACTAGTCCATTATGTGGTGTAACAAGCTGTATTCCCATATGCACCCGTGTTCACAAGCTTGTCCTTCCAGTCATTGTTGTTTGGAATTTGTTTTATAACCATCCAGAAGGATTCCAGAGGAGAGGTTTAGGTCATATTTTAGGAGCAGAAGGGTGCTGTAGAGAAAGAGGTTCTGTTCCAAGTGCTTTGATAGAAGCACAAGCACTGCCAAGTTCTAGGAAACCAAAGCAGCCTGTCCAGGTGGAGTGTGTGATGGAAAAGCAATTCTTCCTTTGATCTATTCTCCTCTCTAAGCACCCTTCTATGCCTTGGGGGCTGTCTGTCTTCTGCTATTGCTCCTTGAGGGTCCCTGACTTCCACTGATGTCTAATTAGGCCCTGGACTCTCTTAGGAAAAGCCCCAGGATCAATCCACTCGCACAGCATAGAAATGTCTTTTGTTCCTTTCTCTCAAGGGTTTTTCTTGTATTCTAAGCTGGTCTATAACATACATATTAGTGGAGCTTAGCTCAGCAAGTGAGAGAGGGCCAGTGTATTATGTCCCCAGTTACCCTCTAGGTTTTCTGACAGATGTCCTCCAAAGTCTAAGCAATTTGAAGGCAAGGTGGCAAGCAGTAAAGGAAGGCTCTGAAGGTTGGTCACTTTTGTCTTCTCTTAAATTTCAGCATGTAAATGGCATCCTAGTGATTTTCTGCATACTGCTGCTTGGAAGTAGGACAGAGAGGACAGAGCTTGGGGACTTTGTGTCCTTGGGCTTAATCAACGTCTCTATTCAGAAGACATGACATACTTGTGGTAAAGAGGTGCTCATGAAAGAGCACCTAAACTGAAGATGCCTGTTCTGATCCAAGGAAAATAACAGACAAACATTTGCATGTGGGCAAGAAAATCTTTCAATCCTATAACCTCTCTTGGTCTAGACCACCACTGGCCAATAGAACTTTATGTTTTAATTTTAAACAATTGCTAAAAATTAAGTAAATATCAAAAAAAAAATCTGTTTTGTGGTCACCTTAGCCACATTTCAAGTGCTCAAGTAGCTACCTGTAGCCAGTGGCTACTATTTTGGACAGCACAGGTTTAGATTACACCCATGTGAATGTAGGGCGGACATTACTGTGCTCGTTTGATCCAATAATCAACATCTTGAGGCAGATAAGAGGTCAAAGACTCAAAGGCCTTTAGGAGCCAGACAGATAAAGATGTGCTATGGGAATGGTGGGGACAGGGTCACACTGGAGAGTATATCTTTGTCCAAAGAGTGGCTGCTACTCAGATTTAGCCAGTTGCTGCCATTTGGAAATGCAAGCCCACAGGTATTAGATCTTTACTCTTTTTTTGTTGCATTGATAATGGATTTTTAAAAACAACAATATAAAGGCTAAAAACCAACAAAAACCAAAAAAATCCACAACAATCTATCCACATTGGAGCCTTGACGTAGTCCACAAACCATGAAATTTCAAATCCTGCAGATGAACCAAAGCATTGCACATGAAACAGCTTCTTTGCAGAGAGAGGAGCTTGTAGGAATGTCGGCTGTAGGTGGCCAGACTTTGGGCATGAGCTTCCAGAAATGGGAAGACTAAATAAAGGAGATTGTGGTAGAAGTTAAAGAAAAAACCCAAAAGCCAAGCAGCTTTTTTTTTTAAGGGTCAAAAGTCAGAGAAGTTCCCAATATGTGCACAGGCTGATAGAGAATGATGGTAGGGATTGGCCTCCAGATGTGAAAGAGCCCCAATACAGAGAATGATTTGCCCCAATGATCCCAAGTGTTACGTGTCAACATTTCATCCACAAGCAAGGGAGAAGAACGGTGTTTCCATGCCCCAGTTCAGACAGTTGTTAGTTGACCCCCAAGTCTTCATTGTACAACTCCAAAATCATAGCATGGGAAGACATCTCAACAATACAAACATTTTAACAACAGGAAGGGATGAGGGGAAAATACTTCACTTTATACAGACATCAATTATCTTAATGAATAATCATTCGGCTGTTCTGTGATGAAAGTTATTGTATATCCAAGTCAATCCATTTTTCTGACTTATAAGGATTAGAGACAGCTTTCAAATTATCAAAAGTAAAGAACATCATTTAGAAATACCTGTTTTACTAGTTCAATGCTGCAAAGAATATTGCTATATCTTAAAGTTCAAATCTCTTTAACCATCTGTATTACTAGATTGTATTTACTGTGTATTTTTGGTTCAGATACTTCAAGAAAAAAATAGTTTATTTACATTTCAAATTCCTGGGTTATGTCTTAGTTATGACTCAGATGTTCTGCTGATTGTTTCAAGACTGCTGTTTTATAATATTTTTCTGACATGATGCCAAGAATGTTGCAAAAAAAAAAAACGAGATTGAGAAACCTGAATCAAACTGAGGCAAATGAGCAAATTTCATCCAAATGAAAATAGAATTGGCAGTTTTCAGCAAATATTTCAAATGGTTGGGTATTTGTTTCATTAAATTTCACCGTGTAAGCCAAGATTTATTGACTGACTATTGCATACCCTCTCTTAAGTGCCCTAGGGTTGGGATATAGGGATAAATTCAACACCCTCATTCTTACTCTCAGGAGGAGTGAAATTCAGAAATGCGGTCATTGGCATTTTCTTCTGAAGTTCAGTTGAAGTTGACAAATAATATCCAAGGGCCTAGTGTGTTCTAGACAACATGCTAAGCATTTGAAAGTCACTACAGGATGAAAACAGGAATACATAGCTTACTGAGTAGTACAGTAAAATACCTCCAAGTTGTTTACAGATACAAGAATTAAATTCTCTCAGAATGCAGATGTTTCTGGAAAGGAAATGTTGTTGAACCACAGAGATGCTATCCTCTTTTGATCACGGAGTGCCTTTCCCCTTGGAGCCTTGGAGCATATACTGCATTTTGTTCAAACCATCAGCGAGTTTGTTGAGATGTGTCTTTCCCCAGGGTGGTCAGCCCTTGGAGAACTTGCATTAGCTCATGAATACGTTAAATTTTAACAGGCACCTCAGCAAAGAGCAAGACTTTTCCAGGATCTAGGGATCTGGCCTTCTGTATTACTCTGCTGGGGCTGCCATAATGAAATGCCACAGACAAGGTGGTTCAAACAACAGAAATTTATTTTCTCAGAGTTCTGGTGGCTGGAAGTCAAAGATCAAGGTGCCATCAGGTTGATTTCTGGCAAGGGCTCTCTTCCTGGCTTGTAGAGGGCCTCCTTCTGGTTGTGTCCTCAGATGGCCTCTTCCCTGTGTGCTGAAGGAGAGAAAGATCTTTGGTGTATCTTCTTCTTCTTTTAAGGACACCAGTCCTATAAGATTAGGGACCCATCCTTATAACCTCATTTAACTTAAATCACCTCTTTAAAGGTTCTGTCTCAAAATACAGTCACATTGGTGGTTAGGGCTTCAACATATGAATTCGGTGGGGGACACAATTCAGTCCATAACAACTTCTTCTATTTTACATATCAGATAATTTCATCTAGGAAATAGTAGAGCCTGTACGTAATTGTCCCCTACCCCCAAATTTGTCAAAAAACAATAATTAGATCCTTCCAGGTTAACACTGGAAAGAGAATTTCCTAGAGAGGAGAAGCAGCTGGATCCTACAGTCTTATTGTCTGTCCCCCATGTTCTACTGTCCTGTGGGAGATCTCTCCTATGTATCCCTGCCATCACCTCCATCCTTGGTGGGATAGGTGTGGGAGTGGGGAGTAGCACTTTCCTTTTAACAAAACTGGCCTAAATAGGAAGCATGACTTTTCCACTCCTGCCCTATAGCACAGCCAAGCCAAGATTACGTCATCTAAGAGAAGCTTTTCTAAGAGCTAGGAAGTGACAAAAGGCTGAGAAGTACTGACTGCAATAGGAAGCACAATGATCCTTTGGCTAAATCTTCCTCATTTGTGGTCCACTGGAGGAGCTACCTTGCTCCCTACTTCCTGGGGCATTAAAGATGCCTAAACCTTCCAAGTTCTATCCCAAGACAGAATTCCTATTTCCCATTTTCCCCCTAGCTGGTTACCCGAGCAGTGACCACCGATCTGTAGAGGAAGTCATGGAGGCAGAAACCCAACAAGATAACCAAAGGAATGCCGCTCAACATTTTGTAACAGGATGGCCATTTGCTGGGAGTTGTCACCCCTTTGTATCCATGGGTAAGTCATGTTTATCTTCCCAGCGCTCCAGATTAAGAACCAACGTGTGCTAGGCACCCTTTGTGGGATAAATTGCTTACACGTCATCTTTCTGTCTGGGTCCTAGATGATCTCTTCTTTATTCCCTCTGTTCACTCTTGCGTCATCTTTCCTTCCAAATGACAGACATCCAGTGCCCCCACTAAAGATGTCAAAAGGGTTCAGACCACGTAATTATATCAGATCTTGCTTGGAGAGTTACTTTTTCATAGTTACTAACCAACCTCAGACAAAATGAAAACCCATCCTGAAATCCCTCTAGGCTTCCCCATAGTTGCACAGCAACGATGAAAGGACTGAAACCTCTATTTACATCTATGAGCATGTAATCTTTAAGACAACATTAAAAAAGTACTGTTTTTCATATGTGCATTTTATCTACCAAATAAAAAGTTGATAGAACATGTTCTACTCTAGCAAACGAGAATTTTAGCAGCAAAAACCAAGGTTTCATTTGTTTTCCTAAATCAGTTGAACCTGTAATTCTCAGCCTTCTGCCATCGCTCCTCAGAGCACGTCCCCCATGTGAGATATGGGAGATGATGCCAATTCCACATTCAGCTCCTGACTCTCAGTGTACAGGATTCTTTGAGCATTCCGTTGAAGAACTTAACCCCTGTTCCTTAAAGAGAAAATTACAGAAAATTAGAGCACTGGTGTTCTGATCTTAGTTGAGACAAATATTCAAAAGGATTTTATTTTAAAACAGACAATCTTAGAAAAGGCCAGGAAGACAGATTCAATTTTTCCCTTGAAAATGTTTAATTTCCATGATTCCAATTTTGAATATTTGGTCATGGTCATACCCATGAGCAAAACCTTTTCAATCCACGGATGTCCTTGAATTAAAACAAGCCTCTCAATCATTCACTGATACAGCAAGCATTTATTGAGGGCCACCTGTATGCATAGCAGTACAGCAGGCGGTTCTTGAGGGATGGAGAAGGGGAAAGTGATGCCCTTCTTGCCTTCTGAGGGTTTGCAATCAGGACCCACGGGGGGTAAACGGTTCCCTCAAGGAGCCCACTTCAGTAGCACAGCCAGCTTGGTGGCCTGGGTGGCAAGAAGGGTGGCTGCTAGGTGTAGAACAGTTTGGGACAAAGTGAGGTTGTGTGTCTTTTAGGACCTGAGCCGCTGGCTGATTCACAGCTATACAAAGTAGGATGTGAGCGGAGAATGCAGCTGCATGGCTCCCCGGGTTCAGTAGGAGATGTCAGAAGGAAAGCTATTTAGACGACTCAATAAGAAGAAGAGGTAGGAACTCAGGCTTCTTGATCAAATATGGCTCATTTGCAGGAGGATGCAGCAGGGACAGGAGAAAGTGAGGATAAAAGCATGCATACGTACATCAGTGCAAATGCAGAAGAGTCTACAAGGCAAATGGAAATGACTGGAAAGAGAAGACCTCAAGGTAAATGCCATTGGAGTGAGCTGAAGAATATAGAAAGGCTCTAACACAGTACTCAGTAGATTCAGAATACCTATCCCGGAAGAGACTCAGAGGACTTTGTGACATTATGAAATCCATTTTTATTGTCCATAATACTCAATAAGGCTTTTCAATCTCTGTGATCTCCCTTTTGCTATTAATCTCTCCTTCTCCTGTCTATGGGAATTTCCACCCCCCCCCTCATTTAACATTCCTTTGAGTCTTCAAAGCTTAGCTGATTCTTATTTTATCTGTAAGGTGGCAGTGTCTAACACAGTCAGTAGATGTCACTGTCGATTAGTTAAGGTGTCCATCCAAAGAAGCCCTTAAGTCAGAAGCTTCACGTTCCCTTTGATGGATTTACTCCCTACTTGGTTGGCTCTGAAAGGTCTAACATCTGTGCATTGTATTTACTGAAGACAGAGATGTAGGCACTTCTCCATTTCAGACATGACCTTCAAGACGTGATTTGCCTGGGGTCTGTGATCACTGGCTTTCACTGGCCTCCAGCTGCACCACATTGCCTCATGCTCTAAGAAGCCACACTTGCCCTTCAAGGCTGATTCAATGACATTTAATGGTAACTAACCCTGGCCCACTGTCCTCTGGACTTAGATCTTTGAGTTGTGGCCAAAATCTTAGCTCTGAGGATGGAGACAGCATCAGGTACCACATAGTCCTGAGCACAGGAGCCAGTCTGAATGTGTCCTGTCACTTGATAGCAGACAGACACTCTTCATCAGCTCCTCAGGACTCCAGGTGCCAGGAAGTAAGTTGAGGTCAGGGAGTTTGTTTTATGTACTGATTTGGAAAAATATTTAGCCACCCTGGAACGGGGACGTGCATTCCGTGTGCCTGAAGCCATGAAATTTGGCAAGTCCCATATCAGATGCCTAAAACTGTTATACAATTCAGTCTAATTTAGATTGTAAGGCTGCCAGAGGGAACCAAGTCTCTTCCTTGGTCCAAAAGTCCCCTCTGAGAATTCTTAGGGCCCAACGATTAATATCAATGTATAATAATAACAATAATAATATTCATTGTCCAGATTAGACCTACAGTTCAAGACACACAGCTTTGAATAATCAGAAGCTAGAATTTGTCCCGGGGGGGGACATGTGAGTACTTGTGCAATAATTTGGCCATCCTACAAATGGAGACAAAGGTACCTGACAGTGTGAATTAGAAAGAAAACATCTCCCAAACTTCTTCCACAATCGACTCTGGCAACCAGAAAAGAAAAGCCATCTTTCTTGTAATTTTTCAAAGACTAGGCCATTGCATGTCTGATGCTTTTTATTCCATATTGTCTTAAAAATAATTTAATTCTACTTAATTTTGCCCGGTATATATGAATCTGCAAGAATAAGCACTTAAAACTTTGTTCTCCGAGAAAGTAACACTTAAAATGGAAAAGCAAACTCAAGATCAGTAAGTCTAACCATCCAAAAGATTAATTAAATCAGTGTTGTGTTTGTGTATATGTGTATGGAATGTGGAAAGAGCCTACGTTTTAGATTCAAATAGATCTGATCCAACTTGTTACTCAGCAGATTCTTCAGTTTTATCATGTCTATGTTATCACTCCAAAGTGTGTTCTGTTGAACGCTAGTTTTGTAGAACAGGAAAGAAAGATCACAGGAAAAAAAAAAGAGAACTGAAGTTAAATAAGTTTGGGAAGTGCTAGGTTGAATAAAGTTCAGCTGCCTTTTTAATTGTAGGTTTGCTCAGAGCCTTTAATATATTAAAATATAATGAGACTATCAAAGAGGGGAGCAATATATAAATTAAAACACAATGAATATCCAAGAGTTGCCCAAAAATATTTATGGTAACATTTACTCCTGGAGCATCTCATGGAATTCAGGAATTTAGGGAAATAATGACTACATTCTTCAGGACTCTCCAGGTGGCAAGTCATAGAGACCCAACACTAGCTTAGGCAAAAATTGGAAACCATTTGCTTGGCTGACCAAATGAAAGGAGGGCCAAGGGTGGAGAGAGCCTCCTGGACAACTGGAGTAGCTTATAATACTTAATATTTATTGTGAGACAACCATGTGCCAGGCATTGTTCAACGTGCTTCACATGTATTAATTTGTTCAATTACAACAGCTCCATGAGTTAAGTGCTATTATTATCTTCTTTTTACAAAAGTGGAAACTCAAGTTGAGAGAGGCTGTTTCCCAAGGTTAGCTAAGCAGTCTGACTCCAAGTCCACACATGAAAACACTATGCACTGTCTGTCTCCTGGGACTTAAATGCTATCAAAGTTTATCTTCTCTGTGTGCCTCTTGTGTCCTTGGGTCTATTTCATTCTCTTCAGCCAACTCTCCCCATGAGAGTAGAGACCTGGCTCCCACCTCTTAGCTTGTCCCCTCACCTGCTTCCCAGGAAAGTGCTCCTGCCCCTTAATGTTTTATGAAAACCATTCTGGAGAAGGACTATGATTAGCCCCTGACTTGAGGTCATCTACTCAATCTTGGTGGGCTGGTGAGTGGGGTTTTCTAACCAGCTCAGCTCACTGCCACTACTGTGGCCGGGAGAGTGGACAACTATGATTAGCCACATCTGCCATATCAATATAGTCTTAATGGGGTGGTGGGGAGCAGTTGTCTGAAAGAAAGAAGGTGTATTTTCCAGAAGTATATGCCTGGGGCACTGATATTCTGAGCTTTGATATACCCTGGGATCTTTTAGGATGTAATGGCATATGTGTATAGAGCTTGCCAACACAGTTCCTGGCTCTGGAACAGGTTGTTGATTCATTGTGGCTTCTCCTCTATTCAGGTTGCAGAAAAGAAAGACCCTCCTTTTAATGTGGGGATGCTAAATTAAGCAGTTGGAAGAACTAACTAGAAAGTGTGCTTTGTATAAAAGTCACAGAATTAGAAAAGGCTTGACTGTCAGTTCAAGATGTAGGTCTCAGAGGTCAGGGCAAGCTGGAGGACAAATAAAACCAGGTCAGAAGTCCAGGCAATTGGAGCAGTAAGATCTAGATTTGTTATAAAGCACACACATGCTCAGATGGAACAGGCCAGGGGTCAACGTCCAGAGGTCCAATCAAAGTGAGAGGGCACAGACAGGGGTCTAACCAGGAGGAGGTCCAGCCCAAAGTGAGTTATGCACGTACCTACTCGGGCTGGAGTGTAGGATCCCAGCTGGATGGAGGACAGGGAGCAGTCCTCAGACACAGAACAGGGAGACAGAGAAGGATGTCTCGGATTCTAATATCAGGGATTGACTAGGCAGCCAAGTGATGCCAGAAGGAATTTCCTCCAATTCCCAGAAGGGAAATTCAACACAAACAGCACATTGATTTACTTCAACCAACTATACCCACACATTCTAAAGGTCAGGCTTCATGTCAGCCAGCTTTGTTCTCAGGATCCATAAAGAGTGCTGCGCCTCCACTTTGTGATTATCCACAAGGTGGGTCTTCATCCACCTTTGGCATTGTTCATTTCATACTCCTGTTGTAACAAATTACCATAAACTCAGTGACTTAAAACAGCGTGAGTTTATTATCTCACAGTTTGGGAGGCTCAGAAGTCAAAAATGGGTCTCCCGGGGTGTTGGAAAGGCTGTGTTCCTTCTGGAGGCTCTAGGGGAAGATCCCTTTCCAGCTTCTAGAGGCCGCCTGCACTCTTGGTTCATGGCCCCCTCCTCCAGCTTCAAAGGCAGCAGCCTAGCATCTTCCGGTGTCTCTCTATCTCTGATCCTCCTGCCTCCCTCTTATGAAGACCCTTGTAACTGCATTGGACCCCACTCCTCTTCCAGATAATCCAGGATAATCACCTCTTCTCAAGGTTCTTAATTTAATCATAACTGCAAAGTCGCTTCTGCCATGTGAGGAAACATATTCACAGGTCTCAAGGATTAGATGTGGAAATCTTTAGGGGATCACTAAGCAAGGCACCACCGCTGTCGCGTTCACCTTTAAACCTCCGAAACAGCTTTGGCTGTTTGTCATATGCATGTATCCTTTCCACAATGCTATCATCAGTCTGTTCCAGATTTTATAAGCACCCGCCTGGGTATCTGCAGGGTGAGAGCTGCATGCCGTGCATGTACTAGCTCTCCTTGAGGAGGAGGATGGGGCTGGAAGGTATGTGCCGTTCCCCGAATGAGGCGGGCTTCTATAAGAGCCGGTGCATGTGGTAGAGGCCCAGCTCACCCCCAGAGCCCTTCCCGACAGTTACATTTTCCTCCACAAAGAGAAGAATTTCTCAGCAACCTCTGGCGCTAGCTACAGCTATACAAATCTGTCATACTTAAGCAAGCTTCATAGAAGAGCAAACGGAATGGATAGATCTCTCTGGAAAAACTCTCATACATGTGCTTCAGGAAAAATGCATGAGAATATTCATGACCGTCTTGTTTGTAACGGTGAAAAACTGCAAAAAACTAAAATTTCCTTCAGTAGCAGAATGGGTAGGTAAACTATTGACATACCCTACAGTAATCGGCATGAATGAGTTAGAAGTATGTATATCGAAATAGAAAAATATTACAAATATAATGTTAAGTGAAAAAAATCCCAAGTTATAGAATTATGTTGTTTATGTACACAGCAGGTAAAAGTATAAAAACATGCTTGGAATGAAAAGACTCCAGCTTCCGAATAGTGGTTTCCTCTGGGTCTGAGCAAGGGAATGGCATTGGATGAGGCCATGTAAAGGACAGTGGCCACATTGGTAAATTTCACTTCTTTAACAAAAAAACTGAAGTGAATATGGCAAAATCAAAATATTTGTTACAGCTGCATGAGAGGGATTATGTGTTTATTATGTCATTCTCTATACTCTTTCATATGATTTTGAAATATTAATAATAAAGCAATAATTAATTAAAAATCTCAGCATAAGACATAATGGAGTTATTTGGATTACTGTTAAAAAGCAACTTTTTAAAAATAATATAACGTTAAAAAGAAATTCGATCTAGTCTCGTTATCGAGTCAAACCACGTGGTGAGCCAACGAGCAATTTACAGTTTTTCAATACTGTACCTTGACTTAAAACTTGATTTGGCATACATACTTCAACTCACTAATTATTATATAATTAGTAATTTGTCTACTTGTCTTTCTGAACAGGCTTGTCAGTGAAAATATTGTCCCTTGCTTTCTTTTTTACAAAATTCCACTTGAAAAGGGGCTAAGGGGAATTTTCCACCAACAGTAATTCTTACTAAAAACCTCTGTAGTATGACACCTCCAGCATGAACTTGATTTAGCAGGAGAAAGTCATTGTTCCAGAATTTTTTTTCCCAGGGACTTATGCAACAGATATTCATTTTCTCTGTGGAACTAGATGGAAACATAAGCTGGGTAAAATTTTTATAATGAGTACAGAATTATCTCTTCACTGTGGTGATATTGAATATGACTTTATTCAAATAATGGTAAGAGAATCCACCTTCACCAGTTCTACACCTCTGCCTTATGCAAAATGTTACAGACAAGTTTAAAGTCACTGCCATTTAGAAATTTAAGCCAATCTTCTTGCCTGTTCTTTTCTAGTCACCTAGTTCTCTGTACAGTCTTAACTCTGCAAGTATCATGTTGTAGTGTTTCTCCAGTTTTCCAAGATTGCAAGGATGAGGTTGCTGACACCCTACAGGGAAGGAGAATTTCTGGGTGAAAAACAAGATTTTAAAGATTTGAGGGAGTGGAGTCAGAAGTGAACATATCAAGGTTCTTATACAATTTTTTTGTTGTTCACTAAGTTAGAGCAGTACAGATAACACGTTCAGGGCTGCAGCTGGGCCATACAGTGCCTCGGTGCAAAATTTAAAATACAGCCCTTTCTCTGGGTGAACACAGCCTTAATCAGCCAGGTGCCCTTGTGCAGGACATAACCTGCCCAACCATACATGGGGGCTCTGAGAGGGATTATCTATGGCATTGTACACATCTTAATATAGTAATATGAATATGCTGCAAAGAATTTATTTATTTATTTATTTATTTTGAGGAAGATTAGCCCTGAGCTAACATCCGTACCAGTCTTCCTCTAGTTTATATGTGGGACGCCTGCCATAGCATGGCTTGACAAGTAGTGTGTATGTCCACATCCAGGATCCAAACCAGCGAGCCCCAGGCCGCTGAAGCAGAACGTGTGAACTTAACCGCTGTGCCACAGGGCTGGCCCCTGCTACAAACAATTTAAATGTGCAACCCCTTGCTTGATAGAAACATTTTCAAGTCTCTCTCCTCTTGCACTTGCAACAATATGCATGCAAATTTGTTTGGCTTTGCTGAGATAGCGTGTACAGTAAGAGGCATTTTCCTTCCTCTGAGTCTGTGTGTCTATTCAAATGGTCTGTGAGTCAGGACTGTTGAGTCATTTCTCACACACACCTGTAGTGCCAATTATGATGCCCACAACAGAGCCTGGAGAGGGATGGTGGGAGCAGGGATCTGGGGCTTAAGCAGCAGAGGAATACAGCAGTACAATGGTCGATTGGTTCTGCCCACAGACAGCACCCTTGAGGAGAAATAAAGTAACTCGAGTGCCAAGCCTTGTCTTCCAAATATTTTTTCAATGCCCACATGCAGTCTCATCCAGTTTGAAAGTCAGCAGTCCCAGGCAACTGGAATTCTGAAACTGAGTGAAGCCTGGCAAGGGGACCTTCCTGTGGAGGGAATAAATGATGGATTTCTTTTATTATTGAATACCCCTCCCAATAATTGGCCAGGATTAGAAAATTCCAAAAAGAAAGAGCTACAAGAAAAGCTGGAAATGCTTTTTTTGAATTTTTTCAGACCACTGACTCTGTTTCAATCAGAATTAGTATTTCTACAAGAAATTTTAAAATACGTATATAATTTTGAAACAATCACACAGAAAAATTGCAAGTGCAACACAGAGAACTTTTTCACCTCTGAGACTTGTCTTTTCCCCTTTGTAATTAGTGAGTATTTTGTGGGGAGAGACTCTGAAACTATGTATCTTGTATCTCATTCATCTTACAATTCATTGATTGTTTTCTCAATATGAACTTGGGCTTGTGTGTTTGGATAATAATCGATTACTACCATAATTTATCTTGATAAATTGTTCTTGTTTTTGGCCCCCGTTCAGGCTGGCTTCTGTGTCCTTTTGGCATGTCCCTCACACTGTGAGCACTTCTTGCTTTCTGGCATAAAATAGTCCAGGCTCACTTTTACATTCCCTGCCCCAGGGTGGAGTCAGTCATTTCCTCTCAAGGAGCCCTGGTTCCTTTGAGTGGAGAATGGTGTTTAGGATTCAAGATCTGGGTGCTACGTGTGCTCATTTCTACTGGTGTATTGTTGCTCCCAGGCCTTTTTGGTGGATGGATTCCCTCCCTCTTGATATATGTATGTATACAAACACACTTCTGTCTATATTCCTCTACCTATATCTATTGAGAACCATGACTTCACACCAATACCTCCAATTCTAATCCATCACCATAGGGTTCAGGCATTCCTTCCCATATGTGTACCTCTCTTCTGCATGAGAAGCCTGCCTCCATTATCTTTATTTTATTTCCTCTTTTGATCAACCCTCTTGTATGTAACCAATCTAGCATCCCTGCTGCCATCCTTTCCTCTGCCCAGATGCCCTCCTTAGTCCCAGAGTGCTGACAGCCCTTGCCAGGCTGCCTTTCCACAAAGACATCCTCTCACCCTTGCCCCAACGCCTTACCTGGGGCCTCCCCTGTGGGGGTGCCCTCCTCCTCATGCTAGAGCTTTGATGTGTCCTAGTGGGCTGTCCCCATGTGTGACACTGTGTTCTCCTTGTGAGCTCTGATACCCTGCTTGGGGCTATGATGGCTCTTCCCCACAATGGTGAGGAAGCCTACCTTGCCCTGCCTCACCGGATAGCTTTAGGACTGAATTATTCGACAAGGGAAGCAGAAGAAAGAGCAGGAGGAGGATCTGGAGGAGGAGGAGGAATTATATGCACTTCCACTAATAAAAAGCCCCTAACCCTAACCTCACTAAATACATGTTGAGCCATTTTTAAAAATAACATTGATCTGAAGAAGTGCTAAACTGTCAGCCTTCCCAGGGTGCCTTGTGTCTTTGCTCAGCCCTGTCTGTCAAGCCCTCTTATGGATGTCTCAGTCCCTTGCTTCTGTATGATCCCAGAGTAGAATCCTAAGGAAGTAGCCTTTTCTCAGCTTCCTTTATCTTCCTGAGGCTTCATTGCAGAAATGCTCTACGATTTACCTTCATTTTCTATTTTCAACTATCCCACTTCCACCCCATTCCTCCTTTTCTAAATATGCCTATCAGGGATGACTTCGGTTTACTGGGATCAACACTCTTGGGCTTGACAAAGAGCTGTATAGCAGTAAAGGTTTGTTGCTAGAGTGTGTTTATCAGGATCTTGTGACTGAGTTTCTATACATGTTTACTCCTGAGTCTAGAGTCCTTTTTTCATAATTATTTTTGTCTTTTAAGACTTGGCATTGTACCTGGCACTTAACGGGCAATCAGTGTGTGTTTGTGGGATTGTAACAAATGATCTTGACTGATATTATAGTCCAAAGTTTGAACACTTGGTGAGCTGAAACTCGAAAAACTTGTTGTTTTCAGTCTCCTGAGTTGGCTTTTCCTTTGTTCTGGGGGAACTAGTCACAACAGGCTTTAGTAAAGAAAGGTGGAGCGAAGACCCTCTTCTGGAATGGAGAGGTATAAACTGAACCATTTGTCTAATTATGTACACAAGGACCATGACTATGGGCAGAGCTGCCTTACCACCCATTATCTTTGCTTCAGTGGGGCTTTTCTATGTCCACGTCTGGGCCATGATGTTTTGCACATCACTGCTCCAAACACTGGAACAATATGTATTTTTGCTCCCAGGTCAGGAGCAGAGATCCCAAAGAGTCTGGGAATACACACAAGCCACAATCTTCTCTTTCCTTATGCTGGAGCAGAGACAGAGCCAAGGAACTTTGCTTGGAGCAAAGGGACCTGGATGGGATTGTGGCTGACCCCACGTGGTGTTATTAAAGATTGAATAACCTACTTGGCAGACCTGCTGATATAGAAATGTGTTCTGACGTCTTTTGGGGAAAAGAACAAAACTACACTCCTGGGTGGTGGAGGTTGGAGTTTCACCTGAAAGGAACGGAGAGTCTGACCACCAGTCGTCCTGGAAAGAGGTCATTCCCGGGGAAGGAGGTGGGAATGTAAGAGGTGGGTCTTAGCAGAAGCAGAGGAAAGATGGTATCTTTTCTCCAATGCCTCAGGTCAGTTAGGCCTGGATGCTGACATGTGGAGGTGTTCAGAACCCACATGCGGTGGTGAGGGTTGCTGGGACATGTGATGTAAAGGCAGATTGGGGGCACCCAGAACAATGTGTAGCATTTTAATCTATTCTCTATGTTGTACTTGTCCATGACTTTTGAAAACACACACACACACAATTCAAGTCACCCAGATTGGAAAAAAAAAAAAAATCCCTGGAGCTATGAGTAGATTTCATCTGTAAAATGAGGAAAATAAGACACATCACATAGGATTGCTGTGTGGATTAAGTGGGATAATCCATGTCAGAGTACCTGCAACTCTGCTCATGAAATGTGGGTTTCCTTTACTTTCCACAGTGAGCACTTTAGGAACTATTTCCAGGGAAGCTTCTGTCTCACACGCTCTGAGACTTGCCTTGAGCCCTTTACTCCAACCCAAAAAATGTCAGTTCTTTATTCCACCATCCTTCATTTTGATAAACATGCTCATGTGTGGCAGGGTGGCTCATAGCATTTAATTATCTACTTCATCCATCATAATTGTAAGGAAACAATGACATAGAGTAAAATGATGAAATGTTAAGGTGACAAGGACTTCAGAGATGATCTAATTGGGTTTCACAACAGGGCTACGTTGATTTTCTGATGGAACAATTCTCTGTTGTATAGGACTGTCCTCCCCTTTACAGGGCACTTTACGTTCTTGATTCCCTTAGTTTCATGACAATCAACAAACACCACACACACTTCCAGATGCCTCCAGATGGGAGAAAATCATATTCCTGTGGAGAACCACTAAGACCTTCGTTTTCACTCAAAGATAAGTAGGCCTGAAGAGGTCACATGACTTGCCAAAATTACAGAGTAGATCAGAGAACCAGAAAAGAAACTAAATCCTATAACTGCTACTGGTAAATCTTATTATTCTCCTTACCCGGATTGAGAAACTGAAATTCAGAATGGTTAAGAACATGTCTTAGGTCAGGTAGTTCACGAATGGCTAAGCTTGTGTTCAGTCCCAGACCCAGTTGTACTCAAAGTGCACGCTTTATGCTCCATCACACGATGCTCCTAAACTAGCCCATGTCCAGTAAGAAAACGAAGACCTGGCATGCTTGGAACTTTCTACAGGACATTTCCTCCACCCTTGACTCAAACCAACAAATGGATAATTCATAGATTTACTGAGGAATTCAATGCGACAGCTCATGCGGCCATGGCCTGAGTTGGTAGATGGGAAACAGGAGTGAGCTGGAGCTGAGCTCTTGGCAACAGGGCCTAGTGGAGTTCTGGTCAAGGCAGATGGAGGTTCTGCAGGCAGAGTGGAGGCCAGAGGTCGACTGCGCTGGGTCAGAAGAGCCAGGGAAAGTGCTGGATTCGTGGTGAGAGGAGCACCTTCCACAGGCTTCTCGCATGGCTGGTGGACTCTAGCAGACGCTGTCTTGCACGCTTCGCCAGGGGAGTCTTGAGATGACAAGCGATGGAAGCATCCCTTAGAAGACAGCCTCCCCAGGTAGCTGCAGGAAACAAGATGCACAAGCTGTAGCCATGAGCAGAGGGCCCTGGGACTGCAGAGCAGGCCTGGTGGGGGTGGCCCCTTGAGACCCATGGCCCTCCCTGGCCCTACCTTCACTTCACCGAATTCTCCTGCTGTCCATCACCCCAGGCCTCTTGACACCGTCTGCCCCATGGCTCACCTCCCCGCTCAGCCCCAAGCTGCCTGTAGCCCTGGGGCACATCAGAGACACTGGGAGGAAGAAGCCCAGGAAAGAAGGGCAAGATTCCTTACCTTTTTGAAAGGGACATCAGGCCCCCCAATTCTGCCAGGTCCTTCCAGCCAGCTCTGTAAGCTAGAAATTAGGACACTGGGTCACAGCGCTGAAGGCGGGGGCCTAGGGCTCTTAGAGGAGGATGCATGCAATGTGCCTTCAGTGGAGACTGTTTGAGGTCAGACTCTGGAGCCCAGGTACTAGTGTCTAAGGCCACAGGATCCCTGATGTGGATGGCACGGCTCCTGATGGGCTGAGGTTTGTCATTGACCAAGTGCTTCAACCTCCACCACAGCCCACATGCCCCTGCTGGGCAACACCCATTTCCAGATGCCTGCTGGCCTGGGCCTTAGTTCCCAGCACAGAATCTGGCAAGTACTCAGCTTTTCATGTCCTTCCCGGGTGCCTCCCTGAGGGCTCTGTTTCCTGAGGGACAGGCTCTGTCCCTGGCATCCTCGAGCCCATGGACCTGGGCACTCAGAGACAGGAGATGGAGGCCAGCTCTGGGGCATAGGGCTGAATGGCAGAAGCTTACCTTTCAAAGCTTCCCTTTTCTTCCTACTCCTGCTGCTCCTCCCTCTCGGCTCCACTTGACACTGAAATGAGAGAAAAATCAAGAAACTGTGGGGGCTGAGACCCAAGGCTCCCTCTTCTCTCTCTGGATCAGCTGCAGACGTACAGCGTTTGTGAGCAAGATGACTGTCTACACTGAACTCCTGGGGCTCTGGGGTGTTTCTTCCCTTTTACTTACTTTTGAAGTGGATAATTGAACACAAAATGGACACTTGCTGTCTTCCTTCTTTGAGGATCATAAGAAGGTCCCCATGTGCGACCAGCATGGATCTTCTCTCACGGTTTCTCTGCTCAAGAAACACACACATTCTCAGATGTATGGAATCTTATGAGCTTCCTCATGAGGACTTTGCTTGCTTAGGCCAGAACCCCACTCCAGGTCCTGCTTAGAGGCTCTCGGGGGCTCAGCACTGCCCTCAGATCAGCTACGATAGAGGAAAGGCCCGCCTGAGACACCTGCCCCAGGAAGGCAGCTGGTGAACCAGTGTTCAGGGCCTGTCCTCCCACAGATCCTACTCAGCATCCCATCCTTGGCCACTGGTCACTGGCCTGGGGACCTTCCCTGGAGCCCTCTGCCACACCGGGAGTCCTGCTCCAAGATCTTTGGATGGAAATCTTTGTGCCCACCCTCACCCCTGCCCACCTAGCCTGGCTTGTCCCTAGAATGATGATGTTCTATTCTTTCCCATCACTGGAGTCCCTCTAGTTTGTTCAGAGAAGGGGAAATCATAGTAAAAAAGAAGAGATACTCATCTTCTGGTGGGTCTCAGTCCAGGATTTCTTACCTTCCTGACCTTTCTCCTTTTGTGGTTGTAAGGACGAATTCCTCTGGAGGGAGGGAAGGAACAGGAGGAAGAGCCCCAGTCCACACAGGTTGGGGATGATGGTCCCAATCACCCAGGAAGCGGAACTGGAGCTCAACCAGGTAGCAACAACGCTTTTTAGATATAAGATAGGAGTTTCCATATCTCAAATACAGTTCTACTCTCAGGCAACTGAGCACTGGGAGTGACTTGGAGATTAGAACCCCACGCCCTCATCATGGAACTGTGGCCATGTCACAAGGGATCCTGAGGGGGGGAAGGGACAGCAGGGAAGCAGATTGAACCATAGGCCCTCCCCCACCAACTGGCCTACAACTGCCTCCCTCCACCCCCTTGGGCCTTCTAGACCTTTGCTAGTTTTCTATTCCTTCCAATTGGAAGCCACACATCATCCGGTTCCTTGCATCTCCTGGATTCTTGGTTAAAAGCCAGGTATCTCATGGCCTTTGAAAGTCTGAAGTTCTCCCAGGAATTTGATCTAGTTCCCAGGGATTCATACCCTGATTCTCCTCTGTCCTCAACTCTGATTGTTGTTTTCACCTCACTTATTGACTGTGTGTGTGTGAGGACACTGAAGTGCTGCTCTCTTAGCTGATCTCAATTACACAATTCAGTGTTCTCGACTCTAGTCACCACGTCAGACATGAGCTCCTCAGAGCTTCTTGATCTCAGAGCTGAAAGTTCGTCCCCTTTTACCTGCCTTTCCCTATTCCTCCCACCCCACAGCTCTGGAAACTGCTTTTCTACTCTCTGTTTCTATGAGTTGACCTTTCTTTTATTGTTTTTCAAGTTCACATGTCAGTGACACCCGGCAGACCCTGTCTTTCTCTGACTGGCTTGTTTCATTGAGCATAACGCCTTCCAGGTTCATCCATGTTGTGCAAATCTCAACTCCATTTGTCCACATAGTAAGTTTTTCATTTCATCATTCCAGAAGTCGAACTTTAGTGTATACTTTATTTAATTTTGGATATTAATATTGTTATGTTTTCCATCAACATTTGCCATCTTCACTGAGAACAACTAACACAAACATTCAAAGTAGTCATTTATTATTTAAATTAAATATAAGAAAAATGTAAGTAAGTAAACCTCCCAGTACTGTGTTCTATGATAGTAGCATTTATACTTATGAAGTTAGAAAAGCTTCACAAAGACTTATGGGACATGCTGGACATGTACACACACACAGACATACCTACATATTCTCACACAGACACACATTTGCACAGACTAATTCAGTATTTTCAAACCCAAGAATTAAGAATTTTCTCATTTTCTTTAATCTCTTATGCTGTCTTTACCCAATTTCTTCTTATTCTGCCTAAAATAGTCTGTCTTAACTCTCCAGAGTTTAGACGCCTGTGTGGCCCACCCAGAAGCCCGGTGTGGGTCATGTGAGCTGAAGTTCTGATTAGGTGGGTTCCTGAATAGCTCCTGGATGGGTACTGGGCAACAGAAAGACCAAGTCATAAGTAGACGCTGGGAATTTTTTGTCCCACCCTCTCATTCCTTTGTAAAGGGAGAAGGGCTGAAAATGGAGTTAATATTGACCATGCCTCCATAAGGAAGCCTCTACAAAATCTCAAAAGTACGGGGTTCGGGGCACTTCCAGGTGGGTGAACACATCTGTGTTCCAAGAGTGATGCACTCCAACACCATGGGAGCAGAAGCTCCTCTGCTCAGGACACTCTCAGACCAGGACCCACGTATGTCTTCATCTGGATGTTCATCTGTACCCTTTATTCTATCCTTTATAAACTGGTAAACCTTAAGTAAATGTTTCCCTGTGTTATGTGAGGTGCTCTAGCAAATTACTGGAACGCAAGGAGGGGGTCGTGAGAACCTCCAATTTGTAGTGAAGTTGGATGGAAGTTGTGGGTAACCTGGGCACCTACTATTTGTGATTTGTGTCTGAAGTAGGGTGGGAGCAGTCTTGTGAGACTGAGCCCTAAACTTGTGGGATATGACATTACAGTGTCAGAATGGAGGTAAACTCTAGAGCACTCAGCTGGTGTCATGGAGAATTGCTTGGTAGGGGGAAGAAACCCCACATATTTGGTGACCGTAAGTGTCAGAAGTGAAATGATCTGTGTAAATGTAAAGGAGAAACACACCTGAGGTGGAGAACTGAGTTTTTCCATCCTCAGGAGGGAAAGACAGCCTTTTTCATACACAGACTCCTACCTGGTCACTGCTCTGCCAGGAGGTGAGCTCTGTGAGGGGAAACAGGAGCTGGAGAGCTGTGAGTGTGGCCACTGTAGCTCCATAGTCAGGTCAAAGATTTGTTTGAGGACCCAGCCTTTTCCAAACCTCTGCAGTTTGTCTAGAGAACAAACAGGATTGCGTGGTTCTAGTGGGGTTGTCTGAGACACTGTTTTTCTGTGTGCGTGTTTTCCTCAACACATGCCTCCGTCATAGACTTAACTCTGCTTACACAGATCTTAACTGCTGTCCATCCAACTACTCATCCAGTGTGAGTAATACAAAGACAGTGACTCTTCCCTGGGTTAGCCGTTCCCCCATTGGTGCTGCAGATGAAATGGACCCTTCCTCACACTGCTCTGCCCATTATAGCTCCCTGGGGGCTACTACAGGCTGGGACACCCTCTTTGAGGTAACTCTGCATCTCGTCCTAGGTGGGCAGAACTGGGTGCCTTTTGGCTTCTTCGTTCTTGTCACTCCAGAGTTTTCTATCATTCACAGCTAATCCTCAGAGTGCCTTGAAGACACTTCTTCCTGCGTTGAACATGCCTCTGGTCTTTGGGCATCTCTAGGGTCTGGGAAATTTTCCTGGGATCTTGTGTGGGCTTGAGTCACAGCTTTGCTCTCCCACATGTTGTCATTGTTAGGAAGGAGAGGAGAGAAAAACAGCCTCAGAAAGGGGAGGGAGGCTTGATCTCATCAAGATGGTGGTGTTGGCAGACTCTGAACTCATCTCCTCCCATGATCAAAACCAGGTTACAACTATTTTTGGAAAAATTATCCTTGATAGAAAACTAAAAACTGGATAAAAAGAACCCCCAGAGAACGGGACAGTCCCGAGTAAGGTAGAAGAGGCAGAAATTCCTTGTGGAGAGGGAAAAAGCCAACTTCAGGAGAAGTGGAGTTCCTCATCTGGCCAGGCAGAGCCACCTTAAGTTATGCAGCCGTCCCTCGAGGAGTGGGGTCCAGAGTGGGGGCCAATAGTGCTATAAACATCCTTCAGACTCAACACAACTGAGAGGACTATAAGCATCCTTCAGACTCAGCAGAACTGAGATGAGGGTCTTACTATCTGGCTTCACTGGCTATTAAGTGCAGCAAGGACACCTGCAGAAAAACTGTCGGATGGAAGCTGAAAAGACCCAGCCCTTTAAGGCCCAGGCACAAAGTCACCCATCTTAGCAACCTAAAATCACCAGATAGAAGGCTGACAGTCCTTTGGTGAAAAGAGACTCACCTGGTAGGCTCTAGGTGCATCTTGGTGAGAGGTGAGACTTCTCTGGAGACTGAGACAATGGTGGTGCCCATTGTTGTGACCTAGTCCAGGCGTGCTGACACAGACCCTGGCAGACGCCATTGAAGTTCTTCCACTGGCCTGTTAGCCTGGTGTCTGTCACACCCTTTAAAGGGCAGATTTAATCTCTTCAGGCAGGGATGGCACCCCACCCGAGGGACTGGCCATGCCCCAAAACAAATCCTCAGGCTACTTGTTGGCCTGTATTGACAGGGGGCCTTGATCCTCTACAGACAGGTGAGTGTGTCTGCCTCTGTGGGGCAGGGCCTGTGTGAGGACCAGGTGAACTGTGGGTGGCATTGTTGGAGAGGTGGCAGCCTCTGCAGTGGGGCATTGGGTTACAATCCAGGGGGGTGGGAAGTGTGCATGGACCAGGACTGTGTTGATGGTGTGTGGTCCAGTGGGGGTTGAGGTATATCAGTGGCAGAAGACCTGGTCTTCAGAAATAACCATTAAAAGGATCAGCCCCACCTTCCAAAGCCTGACACAATTGAGTGCTCCTGTGCCTGGGGTCTGCCCCACTCATCTACACTCCTAAGAGAACTGACAACAGCCTTCCAGGTCTGAGGCCTATAGCAACTGTAAGCCCCTGAGCCTAGCAACCAGCTACACTGGGTACCTACTCAATTAACAGGAAAACTGAAACAGGAGTGTGCTCTTAAGCCTTGTAGCCAATGGTGCTGAGGCTCCCCAAACCAGATTTAGAAACAGCTGGCCAGGGAAGGAATGACTAGATCTCCTGGGTACCTGCATTAAGAGCAACCCTGCCACAGCAGAAGGACACAAGTAGCCCACAAGGAGGTCACTCCCGTATCATTTAGACTGGTGATGAGAAGGAAGCATATTGCTGGGCCTGCAAAGGCATCTCTTACCTACGGCACTTCTCCAAGATCAGGAGACATAGCCGACTCACCTAATACATAGACATAAGCACAGAGAAAGAGGCATAATGAGGAGACAAAGGGATACATTCCAACCAAGGGGATAGGACAAAGCCCCAGAAAAAGGACTACACAAAACAGAAATAAGTGACCTCCCTGACAAAGAGTTCAAACAAAAAGTCATATGGATGCTTACAGATATTGAGAGAAGACTGGATGAACACAGTGAGCTCATCCACGAAGAACTGGAAAAGATAAAAAAGAACCAATCAGAAATGAAGAATGCCACACTGGAAGTGAAAAATTCACTGGAGGTCTCAATAGCAGAGTAGAGGATACAGAAGAACGGATCAGTAAGCTAGACAAAAGACTAGAGGAAATCGCCCAAGCTGAACAGAAAAAAGAAAAAAGAATTAGCCAGAATGAGAACAGTCTAAGGGAACTCTGGGACAATATCATGTACAGTAACATTCATGTTATAGGTGTCCCAGAAGGAGAAGAGAGAGACAAAGGTTCAGAAAATTTATTTGAAGAAATAACATCTGAAATTTTTCCTAACGTCAGGGAGGAAACAGACATTCGAGTACAGGAAGCACAGAGAGCTCCAAACAAGATAAATCCAAAGAGGCCCATGCCAAGACACATTATAATTAAAATGTCCAAAATTAAAGATGAAGAGAGAATCCTAAAACCAGCAAGAGAAATGCAAGAAGTGACATCCAAAGGAAAGCCCATAAGACCATCAATGTATTTCTCAGCTGAAACCCTAAAGGCAAGAAGAGATTGGCATGACATATTTAAAGTGCTAAAAGGAAAAACCGACAGCCAAGAATACTCTATCCATCAAGGTTGTCATTCAGAATGCAAGGAGAGACACAGAGCTTCCCAGAAAGTGAAAATTGAAGGAATTTATCACCAAGAAACCAGTTCTACAAGAAATGCTGAAGGGTCTCATTTAAGTGGGAAAGCAATGACCACAAGTAGGTATAAAAAATTATCCAAAAGACTCCCCAAAATACCAGGCAATAAAATCACTGGTAAAGGGGAAAATATAGTAAAGGAAGCAGATCAACCACCTGTGAAGATAATATGAAGGTTAAAAGGCAAAAGTCATAATATTACCTATTTCAATGATAAGACGGTAATGGACAGACACACACAAAACAAGAGAAGACATATGATTTCAAAAACATAAAATGTGGGAGGAGGGGAGTGAAAAACTAGAGCTTTTAGAAAGAGGTTTAGCCAAAGAGTCTGTCAACTCGATATAAACTGTTATATACATAGAATATTATATAGAATCCTTATGGTAATCACAAATCAGACACCTATAATAAGTAAGCAAATAAGTAAGACAAAAGTAATCAAACATATTACTACAGAAAGCCCTACAGAGAGCAAGAGAAAAAGAAAGGAATAGAGTAGAACTACTAAAACACCCAGAAAAAAATGTACAAAATGGCAATAAATACATATTTATCAATGGCTACTTTAAGTGTGAATAGACTAAATGCTCCAATCAAAAGGCATAGGGTGGTCAACTGGACAAAAATCCAAGACCCATATAAATGCTGCATACTTGAGACACACTTCAGACCTAAAGACAGTCACAAACTGAAAGTGAAAGGATGGAAAAAGATATTCCATGCAAATGAGAACGAAAAGAAAGAGGGGGTAGCAATACTTCTATCAGACAAAATAGACTTTAAAAGAAAAACTGTAACAAGAGGCAAAGAAGGGCACTACATAATGATTAAGAGAACAATCCAACAAGAAAATATAACATTTGTAATATCTATAGACCCAACCTAAATATATAAAGCAATTATGAAGAGACATAAAAGGAGAAATAGAGAGTAACACAGTAATAGTAGGGGACTTTAACACTCCACTTACACCAATGGATAGGTCATCCAAAAAGAAGATCAATAAGGAAACGCTGGCCGTAAATGACACATTTGACCAGATGGACTTAGTGGATATATGCAGAACATTCCATCCACAAACCACAGAATACACATTCTTTTCAAATGCACATGGAACATTCTCCAGGATTGATCACATATTAGGCCACAAAACAAGTCTCAATAAATTTAAGAAGATCAACATAATACCACACATCTTTTCTGACCACAAACGTATGAAATTAGAAATCAACTACAGGGAGAAAATCAGAGAAGCCACAGAAATGAGGAGATTAACCAAAATGCTACTGAACAATAATTATGTCAATGAAGAAATCAAAGGAGAAATGAAAAAATTCCTGGAGACAAAAAAAAAAAAAGAAAATTACAGGCCAATATCAGTGATGAACATCAATGCAAAAATCCTCAACAAAATACTAACAAATTGAATACAATAATACATTAAAATGATCATACATGTTGATCAAGTGGGTTTCATTCCAGGGATGCAGGGATGGTTGAACATCTGCAAATCTATCAATGTGATACACCACATTAACAAAATGAAGAATAAAAATCACATGGTCATCTTAATAGATGCAGAGAAAACATTTGACAAGATACAGCATCCGTTTATGATAAAAACTGTTAATAAAATGGGTATAGATGGAAAATACCTCAACATAACAAAAGCCACAAATGACAAACCCAGAGCAAATATCCTTCTCAATGGAGAAAAACTGAAAGCTATCCCTCTAAGAACAGGACCCAGACAAGGATGCCCACTGTCACTACTCTTATTTAACATAGGATTGGAAGTCCTAGCGAGAGCAATCAGGAAAGAAAAAGATATAAAAGGGATCCATATTGGAAAAGAAGAAGTGAAACTGTCACTCTTTGCAGATGACATGATTTAATATATAGAAAACCCAAAGAATCTGCTAAAAAACTTATAGAAATAATAACTGAATATAGTCAAGTCGCGGGATACAAAATCAACATACAAAAATGGGTTGTGTTCTATACACTAACACCGAAGTAGCTGGAAGAGAGATTAAGAATACAATCCCATTTACAATTGCAACAAAAAGAATAAAATACCTAGGAATAAAATTAACCAAAGAGATGAAAGATCTGTACACTGAAAACTGCAAAACATTGTTGAAAGACATCAAAGAAGACACAAAGAAATGGAAAGATATTCCGTGCTCTAGGATTGGAAGAATTAGCATAGATAAAATGTCCATAATCCCTAATGCAATCTATAGATTCAGTGCAATCCCTATCACAGTTGCAACAACATTTTTCTCAGAAATAGAACAAAGAATCCTAAAATTTTTATGGAACAACAAAAGACTTCGAATAGCCAAAGGATTCCTGAGAAAAAAGAACAAAGCTGGACGTATCACACTCCTTGACTTCAAAATATACTACAAAGCCATAGTAACCAAAACAGCATGGTACTGGCAAAAAAACAGACATATAGATCAATGGAAGAGAATCTAGAGCCCAGAAGTACACCCACACATTTATGGACAGCTAATATTCAACAAGGGAGCCAAGAGCATACAATGGAGAAAGGAGCGTGTCTTCAGTAAATGGTGGTGGGAAAACCAGACAACCACATGCAAAAGAATGAAAGTAGACAATTCCCTTACACCATGCACAAAAATCAACTCCAAATGGATTAAAGACTTGAATGTAAGACCTGAAACCAGGAAACTTCTAGAAGAAAACATGTGCAGTACACACTTTGACATCAGTCTTAGCAGCATATTTTCAAATACCGTGTCTGACCGGGCAAAGGAAACAAAAGAAAAAATGAACAAATGGGACTACGTCAAACTAAAAAGCTTCTGCACAGCAAAGGAAACCATCAACAAAATGAAAAGACAACCAAGAATCGGGAGAAGATATTTGCAAACCATATGTCAGATAAGGGGTTAATATCCAAAATATACAAAGAACTCATACATCTCAACAACAAAAACACCAACAACCTAATTAAAAAATGGGCAAAAGATCTGAACAGAGATTTCTCCAAAGCAAATATATGGATGGCCAATAGGCATACAAAAAGATGCTCAGCATCATTAACTTTCAGGGAATTGCAAATGAAAAGTACAATGAGATATCACCTCACTCCGGTCAGAATGGCTATAATTAACAAGACAGGAAACAACAAGTGTTGGAGAGGATGTGGCGAGGAGGCAACCCTCGTACACTGCTGGTGGGTGTGTAAACTGGTGCAGCCACTATGGAAAGCAGTAAGGAGTATCCTCAGAAAATTAAAAATAGATCTACCATTGAATCCAGCTATTCCACTGCTGGGTATTTATCCAAAGAACTTGAAAACACAAATGCATAAAGATACATGCACCCCTATGTTCATCGCAGCCATGTTCACAATACCCAAGATTGGAAGCAACCTAGGTGCCCAACAAGGACGAACGGATAAAGAAGATGTGGTATATATACAAAATGGAATACTACTCAGCCATAAGAAAGGATGAAATCTGGCCATATGTGACAACATAGATGAAGCTTCAGGGTATTATGCTGAGTGAAATAAGTCAGAGGGAGAAAGGAAAATACCATATGACCTCACTCATAAGTAAAAGATGAAAACAATGACAAAAGCACATAGCACAGAGATTGGATTGGTGGTTACCATAGGGGAAGGAGGTGGGGGGACGGCAAAAGGGGTGATTAGGCTCACATATGTGGTCATGGACTATAATTAGTTTTTGGGTGGTGAACATGATGTAATCTACACAGAATTTGAAATATATTATGACGTACATCTGACAGCTATATAATGTCATAATCCAATGTTACCACGATTAAAAAAAAATGGCAAGAAAGTGGAGGGAATTTCTATTTTGTAGTCTAGTTTGTTTATTATTTACTTTGATCAGCCTGAAGTACATAAAACAAACAAATATACCCACACAGACATGGCACATTATGAAGTTGAAGTTTCCGCAGATAACCCTCACATTGCACATGCAAGAAGTTCACGTAACCTGAGTAGCACAGCCTTCTCAGTGTAAATGGGTGTCTGTCCCATTAGAGACTCTGAGTTACATTTCATAGTACATTTTGGTTGTCAGCCATTGGAACCCGCTGCCCATCCTCTTTCCTAATTTCTGTGGAAGGAAGGTAAGGGGGGACTGTGGGAAGATGGGAGAGTGCCAGGAGCATGGATTCAGTAGGCAGGAAAGGAGCCATCACTGTGCGTGGCTCCTCCCTTGGACTTAATCTTCTAGAAATCCACCTGAGAACAGAGGCATCATTTCCTGACTACAAATGATTGATTCTAGGAATACTTTGGTACACGCGAGTGCTTAGATATCCAATTATATAGTTATTACACAATTATATATAAAGACCTAGGGAAACATAATCTTTCCCCTGATAAAAAGATAATCTTAGTTATACCAAAACAGGTATTATATAAGTTGTTCTTATTATCTTAATCTGATAAATATGCTTTCAATTTATGAATATGTGTGATCACAGAATAATTTGCTGCAGAGTAACTCTCTTAGCAGGCACCAAAGTGATCTTTAATGTCTTTCTCAACAGATAAAGCAACTTTATTCTTCATCAGTCAAACAAAGACATTTTTCTGGAGCTGGGGCGAGAATTCCAGTCTCCTATGTTATTGCCTCCTATGTTCAAATGATGTAGGGAAAATTAAGAATCACATACAGCATATCAAGAAAGGGAGCAGGCATAGTGGGAAGTTATTTACTTTCTATTTCCAAACACTTACATCGCAGTTATGAAGTGTCAGGCATGCTTCCACTTAAAATACTGACCACTGAATACTTCAATAGTTCAAGTGTGGCAGAAATAATATGTATCTGTAGGATCTGATACAAAAAAGAACATCAGAAGTGTCTCTGAATATGGAATTACTGAGAGCATGGGCCAACCCCCAGCTCTGCATTCTGTCCAGGCATTCTAACCGGCATGTTCCCAGGGGCTCACTTCTCACCAATACCATCTGTGACTCACTGCTTCTGAAGATGCTAAGCACTGCAACGCTGCTTTGCTGCTCTGATCAAGGTTTTCCTTCACTCTGCATCTTCCCCACAGTTCTGTAACATCTGAAGCATGAGTTAAAGTCCAATTCCAGAAAAGCCTCCTTTTAAGAGAATTTCAGAAAAATGTCTAAAGTCCATCTCTCCAAATACTTTATTCCACTTCTATTAAACTTCTTTTAACATTTGCTTGGTAGCAGAGTCATCCACAGGCATGTCTGACTTCTCTCCTGGATCACAAATTTTTGGAGAGCAGGAATTTTTTAACAGTTTCAAGCAATATGGAGGAACCTCGAGATTCTGTGGGCCCAGGCATACCTCTTCCAGACAAAGCCTGAGTAGGGTCAGAGCCACATGACTTATTTGCCTAAGGTCATATGTCTAGTTTGTGGCAGAGGTAGGCCTATCACACAGTCCCCTGACTCTCAGTCTTATTTTCTTGACCCCACAGAGCTCAACACAATTTTGACCCGATTGTGCTTATATCATAAGGATGGCCTTCTGATAAGCTATTAAGTAGATACTCGGCACTCAAATATGCCTAACATAGCAACATAGGAGTAAGAAATAAGGGAAAACAAAAAAGAATCATCATGTGTTTATTAATAGGCCACCAAACTGAAATTTTTAGACTTCATCCTGATAATAAAGTACCATTTTGAAGAAATATCCTACTACTTTTCCTCATTTCTGAACTGCAAATGATACGAATTGTCATTGGATCTGAACACAATGTATGTGTTCACTTTAATATCACTAATCTTCTCATCTTCACTGTGCTACATTCTGCTTACGATTCATTTACCAGTTGTGCATCTCCGTTCATGAAGCAGATTGTGGCTTTTCTTGAAACATGAGGTTCCTTGTCTTGTTAACAGCTATGCCACATCCTCCAACTCAGTCTCCCAGTTTGCCTGTTTCTTTGATCCCAGACCCCTCTGCTAGGAAGGAGAATGCTGATGTCTGCATCGGAATGCGTGGTAAGCTCCAGCAAGGTGGAGGGAATGAAAGAGGATGAGGGAAATCCACCAGCGCTTCAGATAAAGAAATGAAAATTCTTGGGGAAATGGAAATGGACACAAAAACTGATAAAGAGAGTGGAGTTCCTGAAGGCAAGGTTGTTTTCATATTCAAAAAAATTAATCATTATGATGGATCACATTAACAGAATGATGGAGAGACATCCAGTGATCGCCTTAGTCAATGAAAAAACAGTTGGTGCAATTCAGTACTTTGGATGACTTATTTTCCCAGTGCATCATATTCTTGACAATCCCAATGTGATTTTCTCACATTCCACGAAGTTTAAAACCTAACCCTGTTCGGTACTTGTTCTAGACCTCCATGTCCATTTCTTGTGAAGACATTAGGGCTCTTCTTTTTTTTAAATTAAGATTATGATAGTTAACAACCTTGTGAAGTTACAGTTGAACATCATTATTAGTCATGTTGTAGGTACACCACTTCAGCCCTAGTGCCCTCCCCCCACCCCCCTTTCCCCTGGTGACCAATGATCAGTTCTCTTTGTCCATATGTTTACTGCCACCTATGAGTGGAGTCATACAGAGTTCGTCTTTCTCTGTCTGGCTTACTTCACTCAACATAATACCCTCAAGGTCTATCCATGTTGTTGTGAATGGGACGACTTTGTCCTTTTTTATGGCTGAGTAGAATTCCATTGTATATATATACCATATCTTCTTTATCCAATCATCAGTTGCTGGGCACTTAGGTTGGTTCCGTAACTTGGCTATTGTGAATAATGCTGCAATGAACATAGGGGTGCATGGGACTTTTGGAATTGCTGATTTCAGGTTCTTAGGATAGACACCCTGCAGTGGGATGGCTGGGTCATAAGGTATTTCTATTCTTAACTTTTTGAGGAATCTCCGTACTGTTTTCCATAGTGGCTGCACCAGTTTGCATTCCCACCGACAGTGTAGGAGGGTTCCTTTTTCTCCACAGCCTCTCCAACATTTGTCATTTTTGGTTTTGGATATTTTTGTCATTCTAACAGGTGTAAGGTGATATCTTAATGTAGTTTTGATTTGCATTTCCCTGATGATTAGTGATGATGAGCATCTTTTCATGTGTCTATTGGCCATCCCTATATCTTCTTTGGAAAAATGTCTGTTCATGTCCCCTGCTCATTTTGCAATTGGGTTGTTTGATTTTTTATTGTTGAGTTGTGTGAGTTCTTTGTATGTTATGGTGATTAACCCTTTGTCGGATAAATAACTTGCAAATATTTTTTTCCCAATTAATGGGCTTTTTTGTTTCAATCCTGTTTTCCTTTGCCTTGAAGAAGCTCTTTAGTCTGATGAAGTCCCATTTGTTTATTATTTCTATTGTTTCCCTCATGTGAGGGGTTATGGTGACCGAAAAGATTCTTCTGAAGCTGATGTCAAAGAGTGTACTGCCGATATTCTCTTCTAGAAGACTTATTGTTTCAGGGCTAATCTTTAGGTCTTTGATCCATTTTGAGTTTATATTTTAGTAAATGGTGAAAAAGAATGGTTGATTTTCATTCTTTTACATGTGGCTGTCCAGTTTTCCCAGCACCATTTGTTGAACAGACTTTCTTTCCTCCATCGTAGGCCCTCAGCTCCGTTGTCAAAGATTAGCTGTCCATAGATGTGTGGTTTTATTTCTGGGCTTTCAATTCTGTTCCATTGATCTGTGCATCTGTTTTTGTATCAGTACCATGCTGTTTTGATTACTGTAGCTTTGCAGTATGTTTTGAAGTCAGGGATTGTGATGCCTCCAGCTTTCTTCTTCTTTCTCAGGGTCGCTTTGGCAATTTGGGGTCTTTTCTTGCCCCATATGAATTTTAGGAATCTTTGTTCAATTTCTGTAAAGAATGACATTGGAATTCTGATTGGGATAGCGTTGTATCTATAGATTGCTTTAGGTAGTATGGACATTTTAACTATGTTTATTCTTCCAATCCATGTACATGGAATATCTTTCCATCTCTTTATGTCGTCGTCGATTTCTTTCAAGAAAGTTTTGTAGTTTTTGTTGTATAGATCTTTCACTTTCTTGGTTAAATTTATCCTAAGGCATTTATTCTTTTTGATGTGATAGTGAATGGGATTGAGTTCTTGAGATCGTTTTCTGTTAGCTCCTTGTTCTCATATAGAAATGCTATTGATTTATGTATGTTGATTTTATACCCTGCAACTTTGCTGTAGTTGTTGATTGTTTCTTATAGTTTATCTATGGATTCTTTGGTCTTTTCTATATATAAGATCATGTCGTCTGCAAACAGCGAGAGTTTCGCTTCTTCATTGCCTATTTGGATTCCTTTTATTTCTTTTTCCTGCCAAATTGCTCTGACCAAAAACTCCAGTACTATGTTGAATAAGAGTGGTGAAAGTGGGCATCCTTGTCTGGTTCCTGTTCTGAGGGGGATGGGTTTCAGTTTTTGTCCATTGAGTATGAATGTTGGCTGTGGGTTTGTCATCTATGGCCTTTATTATGTTGAAGTACTTTCCTTCTATACCTATTTTATTGAGGGTTTTTATCATAAATGAATGTTGGATCTTGTCGAATGCTTTCTCTGCATCTATTGAGATGATCATGTGGTTTTTGTTTCTCATTTTGTTAATGTAGTGAATCACGTTGATTGACTTGCGCATGTTGAACCATCCCTGTGTCCCTGGTATAAATCCCACTATAGGAAGAATGATGAAGGAATTCATGATCTATTTTTCAAAAGGGAGCCTTTCCAATCAAATTGATCTTTCTAACCAGCTAAATTTTCAATGTTTTATTACCATGTTCTTTGAAAACACTGACTGATAGCAGATGGATAGAATTACCTAATTCAAGTATTAGAAGTTCTTCAGGGTCACGTGATGGGTCAAGTTCTACCTCTCACTTCACAATTAGTCTGACGTCTCCCAGCTCCCTTGCTTCTTTCTTGAAATGTTTCTCCTGCAGGTGCTTTGGGGTCTCTGATTTTCTCAGTCTCAGAGCTACATTCACCTTTGGCCTCCTCAGCTTCCCAAAGGATACCTACTTGCATCACATGTCTGCCTTTCAGGTGTTCTCCACCGGGCTCAGCATTGTTAGTCTGGGAAGGAATACTCAGGAGACAGAAACTCTAAGAGGAGCTCCAGGTGATCATCAGTCAGCTTGTTAGCTTAAGGAGCTCCAGGATTATTATTCAGAAATTTAATTTTCAAAACGTTTTATTAATCTTGCTTTGTGTTTTTAGTCTCTATCTGAGTAGTGCGTAGTGTTTTTACTATGCCCAGTGAGGGGTGAGAGATAGATACATTCTCTGACCTCAAATTGTCTACATGATTTCAGGACTGGAATAACACAGCCAAGGTGGAAGATTCCTAAGTGGCGCCTAAGAAGAAAACATTTGTTAGTGACTCAATTGGATTTATTTAGAAAATAAAAATCTGCTTTCACCTGTTTCACGTTACTGTCCATTGGGAGGCATGCTGCCCAAGGATACTGAAGTGTGGTGATTTTCAGGCCAGTTCAAACATTCAGGTTGTTCATACAACTGGTGTTATCAGTAACTAAAAGGCATATCCGATGAGAAGGTCTTTGTATCAGACGAGTGCAGTATTTCCACAGCAGGGAAAACAGGCCTCAGGAAACACATTCAGCTAAAAGTAGCGCAGTAAATTCATTTCTATGTGAGGCATCTATCAGCTCCAAGAAAAACAAAAAAATATATAAACTTCAATAATAGTTACAGAGTTTGGAGAGTCCCATAAGTTGATCAGCAAGACAACTTTCATGAGGCTTATCTTCAAGTGTAAAGTTTTATTTGATTATTAAAACTCTTATTGTACTAAATAAAGCAATAAATCTTATCCCAAATTATCATGCTTCCATTGGTATTTATTATATATGATTTTTGTGGGAATCCAAGGACTTGAATCAAATTAAATTCCAATTATTACGTAGGATTTTAATGTACCAGTAACAGGGATTCCTAGATTCGTGCTTCCTGAGCTGCACTTCCACTAGGGAGCAGAGGGTTTACACTGACACCAGCACGAGGTATCTCCTGGAGGAAGAAGTCTCAAAGTAGAATACAAATACACATAATTCCTCTATACCATTCCTTCTCCTGACGTGTTTGCTGTTCAGGGTTTCCTCACAGTCTGATTTTCACCTCCAATCAATAAAATCATTTTTTACTACTGCTTTGATATGCAATATCCAATGATCTTTCATCTTTTTACTGCACCCATGCTTTCATCTACAGTACTTTTAATTTCCAGCTCTAAAGTAAAATTTTATCCTTCATTTCTATGTACTTCACTTACTTTGAGGAGTGGGAATTCACAGGGGATAGCATTTATACTCAACTAGTAAGTACTAATGTGAATAACCCAATTAACTATAGAATAATGAGAATACCAGATTGTAAATAGTTGCTACCCCTTCAAATGCTACCTAAAATCCTTGACTCTTGACCATGACCTCCCTTACCATATAGAGGAATCTCCACCACCCTACTCCCTGCTACTGCCATTGTGTGTTCTGATTTTCAGGGTCTGTGCCAATCAGTGTTCCAGAAGTCCTGCCTCCTTGTGGCACCACCAGCTCTCCCAAAGACATCAGGAGGTTTCAGCACTGCAGTGCCAGTCCATCAAGCCATCAGCCCAGCCACCACTGCTCCTGTGTGTGAGGCACCGTCCATGGATGTCCCCTGGGCAGAGGTGTCCTGAGATCTAGAATCAAGGTGGGTATATGGTCATTTCACAGGTGAGTCAACACAACAGCTGACAAATATCTCATGCTCTATGGCAATGATGCAGTGGCTGACCTATGGTCCCCTCGGATAATCCTTTTACCGTCCTTTGTGGGAACTGTAGCCTTCATGGAACTTAGGCTCTGAGACGCAGAGTAAGAAAACAAGAGCAGAGAAACGTGCGTTAATGAGGATGTTCCAGGAAGGTACTGATCAGGCTCTGTGGTCTCTGCTGGCACAGGGTAACTCGTGGACACAAGGAAAGCTCTTTTGGATGAAAATGGCCCATAACCATGACTTGGAACAGGGGATGCAGATCTTTATTTGCACTGACTCTATAGGACTTTACTTATATTTAATGGTGGAAGTTTATTAAATTCAACAGTGACTGATTATCATTGGCAAAAACATTAATTGCATCAATTAACAATGAGAACTAACAAAACTATAACACTTGATTTGTGCCAGACACATTCTTAACCTAAATTTAACTCATTAGTGTACTAAATTTTATATCATCATCTTCAGTTTGTTGAAGAGAAAATGGAAGCACATATGGGTTATTTGTAATTTAGGTGCAAAGCTAGGTTTTAAATCAAAGTGGCCTGGTCACTGAGCCCACACGATGTCAGCGTTGAGATGTTATGCTTCACTTAATTAAATATGACATTAAAATAAGCAATTATGACTAAGTGGATAATAAAGATAATGAGAATATAAAGTGCTCAACCAAAATTATAAGGGTGAGAAATATGCTGCATGTAGTTTTTCTAAATTCAGTAGCAAATGCAATTGAATTTGGCATCATGAACAAGTTTGTTGATATTAGAGACATTATATAGTTTTTTAATCTAGAGTCACCTAACAAACAAATAACAATTTAATGAGAAAGTCATTTTTTTCAGAATTCACAAGAATTTTCTCAATTTTATTAGTTTTTTTCAAAAAAGTAATATTTGGAATACTATCTTAGGTATATTTGCCTTTTCATAAATTCCCATTCTTTTTTGTATTTCTGTCCTTCTACTTTCTTTACAATTATTCTGCTTTTGTTTTCCTCTTTTTAAAAAATAGATACATAGTGGGCCATCAAAATTTTTTCACTAATTTTAAAATGTAGTGTTTTTCCTTTAATTTAGTTATATTTTCTAATTTCCACTAAGATACTCTTTGACCTATGTCTTACCTAGAATTTTTCATTTTAATTTCCAAATTTTTCTAATTATATTTTAGTTAATTTCTAGTTTAATATTATTGTGTTCAGAGAGTATGGTCTTTATGATATAAAATATCTGACATATTTGATGCTTTCCCATGGCAAAGTAAACAGTCAAATTTTTGTAAAAATTATGTGTCTTTTCCAGTTCTTAGGAAAATATATATACATGATACATATGTTACACATGTTATATATGTCATAGGTGTTACATATATGTGTTATACCATTTTTCAAGTGATCATAAACATTTACTACCATTGAACATATGTCAGCCTGTAAAGTAATTCACAGCACATTCCCAAAAGCCATTATGTACATAGTGTAGTAAATTAATATAGAAATCATTAACAAACAATAAATTGAAAATCCTGATATATTTGGAAATTAACCATTTGAATTCTAAGTAACTCATCTATAAGTAAAGAAATGACAATGGAACTTTAAAACTATTTTGAACTGAGTAACAATACAATTTTAATTTATTGAAACATGATGAGATTATTGCAGCCAAGTTGAGAAAGAAACAGATAGATGAGAGATAGATGAGAGGTACATAGATAGATAGACAGATAGTCAATATCCAAGTATCATCTACCTGATGGTGGTTGTATGTGGATGGATTCAGATAAAGGCACACTAAAGAAAACTTCATAGCCTCTAAATGCATCTATTAAAAAGAAGAAACCATTATAGGTCTTCCATAATTGAGGCAGCATGGTATTTAGGCAAGGATAATAAAAAATACTAAAAGAACAGAATAGAGATACCAGAAATACATCTACACTTCATTTATTTGAAAGACAATACTGCAGACCAGTTCAATAAATGATGCTATAAAAAAGCAAACTTTACCTCTGTTTCATATTATGCAAAAGAATTTATGATTCCAGCTATATTGTAAAACTTAATGTGAAATTTAAAATAAACTTACACAAACTATCATAGGATAATCATTTCTTGATTACATTTAGGCCTAAATGTTGTAAACAGGACACAGAAAGTACTAACCATAAAAAGAATATATTGATCAATTGGATTACAGAAAAATAAGAACCATTTTCATTAAAAGACACCACAGGAAAATGAAATAGCAAGTCACATAGTAAAGAAAGATATTTGCAAATAATAATATTAGTAACAAAGTGGTCATATTAAGAATAAATAAATCACTTTTAGAAATCATTAGGAAAATTCAAATAACCCAGTAGAGAATATGAGCAAGAAACTTCAACAGGTGTTTCAAATCAGAGAACAGTACCCTGGCCATAAACCCGTGTAAAAGTTTTAAATCTCTTTGGAAATCAGGAAGTACAAACTAAACCCACAATATGACACCACTGCCACTACACACATACACTAACACGCATGCATACATGCACACACACACGCCCCAGAATAGATAAATTCAAATGAAGGATAATGCTAAGTGTTGATGAGAATTGAGATTAGCAGAAACTCTTATTTCTGGTGTGGTTAAATGTCTAACACAGCTTTGGGGAAGGTCACCACAGTAAAAATTCAATTTAAATAAAGGAAAGATGGAAGATGCACTGTGGGCTCTGACACATAGCAGGGATGGCAGATTCCTGGGTAGAGAGAAGCTTGTTACTCTGGATGATGAGAGAAATTCTTTGATTAGGCCATGGAGATTACATAGTTATATTTATATTGTAATTAATATTACATATTGTTATATTTATTTATATATATTTAGGATGTTTCCTAAATTTTAACAATACATTATAAACACATACCAATTTAATTTTAATCACCTATAAAAGCTCTGCTTATTTACAGCTCTGCTCCCGCATGTTATGTCATTGATGTCACAAATTGCATCTTTATATATCATGTACCCATTAACATAGACTTACAATTATGCTTTTGTCTTTTAAATTTTGTGGAAGAATAAAAACTGGAACTATCAGCAAAAATTAGAAAATGAGTGGTTTTTTATATTTATGCATATATTTCCCTTTACTGGAGAAGTTCTTATTTTCGTATGGCTTTGAAATACTGCCTAGCATCCTTTCTTGTAGGGCATATCTAGTGGTAATGGACTCCCTCAGGTTTTGTTTATCTGGCAATGTCTTAATTTTTCCATGACTTTGAAAGGCAGTTGTACTCTATGTAGAATTCTCACTTGGCAGTTGTTCTCTTTCAGTAAGTATTTTAAGTATGTCGTGACTTTGCCTTTTGGCCTGCAAGATTTCTGCTGCAGAGGAATTTAATGATAATCTTTTTGAGATTCCCTTTCACACAATGAGTTTTTTTTCTCTTGCTGTCTTCAAGATTCTCCGTCTTTCAAATGTTCAATTAAATGTATCTCTGTGTGTATTTCCTGAGTTCATTGAATTTCTTGGATGTACATATCCATGTTTTTACTCCAATACGGGAAAATTTTGGCCATTGTTTCTTCAAATAGGTCTCTGGCCCTTTCTTGCAGATATCAAATAAACATTTGGGATGCTCCATAAATCGCGTCATCAGGAAAATGCAAATTAAAACAATGAGATTAAAAAAAACACCTGTTAGAAAGGCCAAAGTCCAGAACACAAAGCAACAGAAACTCTAGTACATTACTTGTGAGAATGTAGAAGAGTACAGCCATTTTGAGGAAAATTTGGTGGTTTCTTGTAAATATGAATAAACTCTTACCATATTATCCAGCAATCATGCTCCTAGGTATTTACCCAAAGGAAATTAAGACATTTACATATATAAAACTGCACAAGGATATCTATAGAAGCTTCATTCTTGATTGACGATTTAGAAGAAACCTGGCTGTCTCTGAGAAGGTGGATGAATAAGTGAATCAGTGAATACAGTGATAAAAGGAAATAAGATATCTAGCCATGAAAAGACATGGAGGAAGCTTAAATGTACAGCACCAAGTAAAAGAAGCTGGTCTAAAAATGTATATTGTATGATTCTGGAAAAGCCAAGACTATGGAGGCAGTAAAAAAATGGGTGGTTGCCAGAGGTAGATGGAGAAAAGGGAAATAAATAGGCAGAACACAGAGGATTTGGGGGGTACTAAAAATACTGTGTGGTGTTATAATAATAAATATATGCAATTATACATTTGTCCCAACCCATAGAATGTACAACACTACAAGAGAAGCCCTAGTGTAAAGTACAGACTTTGGGTAATTATGAGATATTAATATAAATCTTTCTTGGTAAAACATGAATGATTTTGGTGGGCTATATGGCTAATGAAGGAGGCTATGCAAGTATAGGGGTACAGGTTATGTGGAAAATCTCTATACTTTCCTCTCAATTTTGTTGTAAACCTAAAAATGCTCTAAAAATTGTCTTAAAAAGATTTGAAGTAAAAATATCAAGAAATAATGTGTGTATAATTGTAGATGGCATCTATTATTGCAACAAACAAAGAGATAGTTTTTACTTTTTGGTAAAAATTTCCTTTAATAATATCCCCAGAGACATTTTCACGGCATTATTTCTTAGACTATACCAGATGTGATTAAATGTTCAGGTCACCACAGTGTAGAACATAGAAATCATAGGGTCTGAAATAAAAGTCACGGAAGTAGGTTTCAGATAAGCAAAGAATCCACTGGAGATAATTAATACAACCAGCATCAGATGAGGAAGGCAGGTGGAGAAGCCTTTTGACGCTTCTGTTGACGGGATCTTCCTGACAGTGGAGAAGATGCAGATGTAGGAAGCGATGATGAAAATAAAACAGCAGATACTCAACACCACTCTAATGAGGATAGGAAAAATTTCTCTTATTCAATTTTCTGAGCAAGAAATAGCCAATAACTGCAAGATGTCACAAAAGCACTTATGGAATATATTAGACCCACGATAGGATAAGGAGAAGGTACCTGCTGTGTGCATCACAGCACTCATATCCCCACCCGGCCAAGACACGGTGGTTGACTGAACACATGCATCCCTGTTCATGATGACTTCATAGTGCAGGGGATGGAAGGTGGCACCATAGTGGTTAAAGCACAGCACTGTGAGGAGTGCAGCTCTGTGGTTGTTGAAAAAGCATGAGAAAGACCTGGGCAACACAGCTAAGGAATGAGATGTAGTTAATGTGAATCAAAGAGTTGGCAGTGGATGTAGAAATTGTGATTGATATTAGGCAGAGATCCAAGAAGGATAAATTCTTCAAGAAGAAGTACACGGAGGTGTGGAGATGCTGGTCCAAAGTTGTGATCATGATGATGAAGACATTTCCCATGAGGGCATAGAATTAAATCAAGGAGAAGAGCACTGAATGCAAAATGTGCATATTTTTATTGGTCGAAAATCCTGTGAGGATATACTTTGTCACAAACGTGAGCTTTGTCATTACTGGAGGCATAACCTGTATAAAAAAAAGGATAGAGGATTAAAACAACAATATCAAGACTTTAAATATTGAGCATATACTGTGTATCTCCATACGGCAATCACACGGCATATTTACCGTAAACATTACTTCCATCTAATTCCTAGCCAGCATATTAATTGCCAAGCATTATGTGAGTAATATTGCTTTATTGAACCACTTTATTTTCAGTTAAAATACATGTCATTATTATTTTGTTTAAATGCATCCTGTGAAAGATGACAAAAGACTGAAAATTTCAACTTACCTTAACAAAACTCGAACAACAGAGTATCCTCCCCATGTTTCTCAATAAACCCAAATTGACAAGCCAACGACTGCTAAGTTGTTTTCCGGTCTTCCTGTCCATACATCCTATCCCATGACTGACACAACCTCACTTTCAGCTCACCTTCCAAGGAGTTGAACAACCCTTAGAAAAAATGAACTCTTACAGACCTTCCTCAATGTATTCCATAAAATCTTTAACCTACTTATCCTCTGCCAAAGACTCAGCTTAGAGATGTTCTCATATTTAGAATTTTAATAAGAGATTGAGCTAACTGCACTGTTTTCTCATTTGACACATAGCCTGGTGACTGCAGGCATCAGAAATCCTACTTCATATGAGCTAAGATTGTTGGCTTCCTATTCACCAATTTATTCACTTTTCTTCATTATTCCCCCTTTCATGTGACTTCTTCCCCCACAACTAGTAAGTTTAAAATTGTTTTTCCCACAAGCTCTTTTTTCTCTTTCATAATTTCCATAATTCCATGCCTACAATTCATGACCTTGCAACTAGAACAGCTTTAAATCCATCCCTACCCAATCCCCTGCCACATTTCCTCTCCCTCGCAGAAAATTAATGTAATCCTGTGGCAGGTATAAGGGACCACATATATTTGGAGTTACGTCATATGTAGTCTTTAAAATTTCATATGTTCAGATAGTCTTAGTCTGATGAAAGCATGTGGGTGTCCATTCCTTTTGCAGTGACATGTTAGTGTCTTCTGTTTGTACAGATTTTACTCAGCAACGTTCATGTAAATTTAGCAAAATATTAATATTAAGACTGTACTATAGAATATTTCCCCCCACACCCTGTCTTTATTCTCATGCCCCTAAATTTTATGCTCAATCTCTCTCCATGGTGATGGATAATGGAAAAATCCTGAGTGAATATTAGTGTTGGATTTGTAAAAGTAGTAATATAAAATAATTGTAATATATTAGAGAAACAAGTCCAGATATTTTAATGAAAATAACAACAAAAAAGTTTGGAATGCATCGCAGCTAAAGTGTAAAACTCTTTTGGGTTATTTAAAATATACATTTATAATGACAAAATTAGTTTTAATATATCTCTGCTGCTATCTCTATAAAAATACTGTGAATTCTTCTTTTATTGTATCACAGCCCTTCGGTGAATGATAAAAAAATCCAAAATTTGGGGCTGGCCTGGTAGCGTAGTGATTAAATTCACATGCTCTGCTTCGGTGGCCCAAGTTTCACAGGTTCAATCCTGGGTATGGACCTACACACTGCTCATCAAGCCACGCTGTGGTGGCATCCCGTATACAAAGTAGAGGAAGATTGGCAATGGATGTTAGCTCAGGGCCAATCTTCCTCACCAAAAAAAAAAAAGTTTAAGGCCCAAAATAGACATTATCATATCTGCCACTTCTAGCGTGTGAGAGAGAAAATGAGCAGGAAGTATTGACTCAAAGATAGAGTTGTTAAAGATTCTATCTGTCTAATATTTATGCCATTAATATTTTAGAGGCTGAAAAGTATTGCATGCCTTTGTTTTAAACACTTACCATTGTTACTTTTAATTTCATCTTGAGTTTCATCCTTCATTACTTACTATCTACTTCCCATAGATTATTGTGATTTTATTTAACATTTAACACACTTTCAGCTTAATGCACTGTGATAAAATACATTGTTAACCGTTATAAAATCTGATAGTCATCATATATACTCTCAAAATGTTATAATTAAATTACAGAAAATCATACACGGTAGGTCATGATTCTTTAATTCTAAAGTAAAGAACAAATTATATGTTTTCCCATTGAGACTCACCCCAGAAAGCTGGCATTGTTAAACTGAACAATCTGTGAAACAGAGAATAAAAAGATCTCTTTAGATTTGATAGTTTTCATATTTTTTAAATGAGTATTTTAACTACTGTTTTTTCTTAAATCCAAAACAAAATTTTAAATCTAAAATCTTTTAAAGCTAAAATGAATTTTCTTCTGACGATTATTTAAGAATATACCACCAATTCTGCTACACAGAAGTTCCAGCAGTCTTCTGAAGTTTGCTTCTAGTGAAAATACTGCTCATCATGAGGACAGAAGGATATTATAAATTCTCATTTCAATGGGAGATGATTACAGGTGTTGATTCCTCTGAAAATTCAATTGAATCTCAAAACTCTGACTTCACTGACGTCTTGCTAGGGAGAAACGGGGGACCTGAATAGCTTGTCTATTTTACCTCTGCTGATAGTCCCTCGTGGGCTTGCATGTTGTCCAAGAACTATAATGTATCAATCTGCTTTATTCTAGAGGGAAAGTAGTGTTACATTTGTCTTCATTGACTTGCTTAATTGGAATCAGCCTATAATAAATCTGAGGAATTAGTGCAATCAGTACATCATACTTTTATTTTTTAGTGTTTATACATCTATGGACAGGATTATAATTAATTCTAGCATTAAAATGTTTCATTCATCATTTATTGAGTACCTACTGTGGGCTAGACCCATTCACTGGTACCACTTCATTAAAAGCAATGCAGTGAGTCAACCCCAAAGGTAAGCTGGAACACCATTTTCTTTCACCAAGAGACAGGGACTTTGGAGAGAGACTTGGGTGTGTGAGGAGCAGAGACAGCAGTCCCAGGGAGAGTCTGACTCGCAGAGGGTGTATAAAGAGCACTCAGTGGGGATGTGATGGGCAGGCTTCAGAGTCTAGGGCAGAGGAGTCAGTAAACAAGAGACTATAAAATGGGTGAACAAGACAGTGACTGCAGAATCAGAGGACACTGCAGTTCGTGAGAAGTGATTGATCTTTAGTGTGAGTGACAGGAAAAGCACAGATGGTTTAGAGTAGAGAAGTGGCATGATTAACTTGTATTGGAACATGGCCACTCTGTAGAGAGAGCTGACTGTGAAGGACAGGTTGCCATGTCACTATTCCTGATGGGGGTTCGTGACGATTTTGACAAAGCAGGTAGTATAACTGAGAGAGGTATTTGGTTTATATTTGTATTCTAAAGCCTAAATTTCCTTCTTTAATTTAGCACCTTAATCGGTTTTTGTTTATGCTAACCTTTATCATGTGTTCCTGGGTTAAATTATTTTTTAGATAAAGATATTGTATTTGAGCTGTAATATTTCAGAGACAAAAATTTTAAATTTATAGTAGTATAATCAGCAACATTTCATTGCACGTTGGAGAGCCAAACACAAACAATAAAGCAATACATTTTCCAGATATGCAAGTATTCTGCGTTCAACAGGATTGCCAATTTGATCTGGTAAAGAATCTGAAGCAGAAATTTGATTTCCTTAGGATTTGAGGATGTTTCTCTTTCTTCCCTCCTCCTTACTGATTAAAATTTGCCATAATTTTATGTTCATATTATTATTTATTTTCTGTCTGAATGATCTGAAGGTAGTCTCTTTGTTTCTCGAGCTCAAAGATTTCACAAAAATGTACCATGGTGTAATGTTTTCATTTATAACTTATTGTTCTGAGAAAATAATAGATCCTTTCACTTTTTAAACTCATTTCCTTCATTCTGATGAGTTATCTTACAATTTTTTATTTGACATTATCCTTCACTTTTCTTCCTCTTTGCTCTCTCAGAAAATTTATTCCTTGGAATTTCTGAATTGGTATTATTTTCTAATCATTTCCCTCTGACCTTAAATCTGTTACTTATTTTAACTTTTGATGAAAGTTGTCACAACTGACAACTGTTCTTCCATCTTTTTTATGACAATGTTTTTTTCTCTGGTATTATACTTTCAAATCTTAATAACTTTTTATACAGTTGTCTTTGGATGAATTATCCTTTTGCCTTTTCAATCAGAATTTTTACTGTGTGTTTCAATTTTTCCTTTCCTTTCTGCAATGTTTCTGGTTTTTAATTCTTTTCCCTCTGTTAATATTACTGTGATTTTGTTCTCCATCTTTCAAATCAGAGACTTAGCACACCCACCTGATGATCCTATTCTCTAATTTCATTATTAAGAGCAAGGAATTTTATTCGCAGTGTCAAGTGCATGGGCTGATTTTATCTATAGCTGAGCTTCATTGAGAAGGAATACAGAGATTTCAAAAGGTTACAAATATCAATTTTTCAATCAGTTTCTCCAGAAGTAAAACATACCCACTATTCTTTCATCTTAGTGTAAGACAGGTTACCTGAATTCTAGAGAGTAAATTAAGGGCTTAAAAATGAGTAACGTCTATAATAAATAAAGACACCCATTTCATCCTTACATCCCTCTTTCCAGTGCCTGATGTTTCCAGGGCTAATCTCTCCTTCAAATTCTTCAGACTCTACAATCTACTACTTTTTCCATGAATTGCTGTAGTTTCCAGACTCTTCAAGTGGAGAGTAAAGTTATAGTTTTAACTCTCCTTTGAACAAACTCTCCCATTATACCTAACAACTGGTTTTTCCCATTTACAGTTCCTTCTCCTCTGTTGCAGTTTCTGTGAAAGTGGACATTTTTCATAACTTCACTATCATTTAATCATTTGGGGGAGGAAGCATATAAAAATGTCTGTTTTAAATCTGTCATTTTAACCAAAATATGGTTTGCTTAATTTTAGTTGCATGCCTTTTTTTCTATTGTGAACAAAGCATTTTAATATCAAAACAGAAAATTGCACATCTAGTCATCTCAATGCAAATAGTACCATAATGCTAGACTAGTCTTCCAATACAAATCAGGAAATAAATAAAATATAGAAGACAGTTATTTTCAGGCACTGGACATCAGACAGAATGCAAGAATATTACTCTTGAACTCTGTGTCCTGAATCCACAAATGATGGAAAAAATTCTTTGCAACTATCTTTGACTGGAAGGAAAATGCTAAACACGCATCTTGTTTTGAAGATTTGGAATCTGAGGAGAGAGCGAACGCAAAGTAAGTTATAGCATGTCCCTTCTTGAAAACCCAGTAATAAGACACAACTATGCCAGCATATCCTAGAAATGAATTAAAGCAAATGGCATAAACAGGAATGAAATAGTATTCATATGGTTCTAAGATACAATTAATCAGCTTGATAAAAAACTAACAAAATTAAACAAAATTTCAAATACAGACTAGATCTGCATAAACAACATCTCATATTACATACTCTGTATTACATTCTATAATCTCTGTACCCTATGCAATTGTTGTCAAATATCTTAACAATGCCTTTTGTGTCTATATTATTTTATCTTTGGTGGGTATGTCTATACTACATCTATAATGGTGTCTATGTCTACAGCTATTTTATTATAAGATCCAAAATGATTTCACAGTATGTTTAACCATCATGACCTTTTATCTCCATTAATCTTTAACAGTTTCTCAACATTTCTATTCTTCTGAGTTTGACGTTTTCAAGAGTGAAGACCAGTTAATTGTGTAGACTGTCCATTCATTTATATTCATCTGAGGTTTTCTCATGATTAGAACCAGGTTATAAGCTTTTAACTAAAACACTAGGAAAGTGTTTGGAGTAAAGAGGCACACGTGGCACTTCTTGAGCAATGTCAGCAAAATAGCTCCACGGGAATTTCTACCACTTATTCCCCCCACAAAAAAACACATAAATTTGAACTATCTGCACATGAAAATACCTTCACAAGAGCCAAAATTCCAGATAAGGAATAACAGCACTTGGGTAAAGCACAGTAAATAACGAAAGATGTATTGAGGAGGGGAGGAAAGATAGGTTCCCATGACCCCCATTACCCTTCCTGCAAGCCAAAGTAGCCCAGCACAGACAGAGGTACCCTCCCCATAGGAGAAGGAGGATGAGGTGAGTGCCCAATTTCACTGTGGACCCAAGAGCCAACCACCCCCAGAACCTGGCCAACACCTGCAGCCATAGGTGACTCTTTGCAGGCCTGTATGAAACTGGGTGCAACTTCCTGGCACCCACCGTGTCCAGTGGCTCCAAACAATGTCTGTGGCACCAAGTTCCTTGTGGCATTCCTTGAACCCAGACTCCAGAATAAGCCAGTACCTACCGAGTCCAAGAGCTACAGGCAGCTCCTATGGCTGCAGATGGCTTCATTGGCTCTAGACTCTCAGAGATCCCATGTGAACTCAGGTTCCCGGCCGACTCAGGTGCTGGCCACCTCCAGCAGCCCCAGATGTCTCAAAAGTGGCTCCAAAAGATGGCCAAAAGTGGCTCCTGTAGCTCCAGGCTGCTTCTTGCTTCAAGTCCCCTTGAAGGCTCCCACGAACCCAGGCTTCCAATCTGTTGCAGCATCTGCCAGCTCCCACAGCCACAGCTTTCTCCAGTGGCCCCAGAATCCCAGCACTGTCTCTCTCCCATAGCTCCAGGAGGATCCCAGCAGGCTTCAGCAAACCCAGGCTCCTGACATATCACAGCACTAGCTGATCTCCATGGCCCTGAGTGACTACTGTGGCTTCAGGCTCCTAATCAACATCATAAACCTAGGCTCCAAAAAGGCACCTGCTGACCCAGGGTCTTGGTGGGCCATAATGCCAGGCTGAGTTCCATCATTCCAAGTTTTGGCCCACTCTAGCACCAAGCTGCTCAAGGACTCCAACAGTAGTGCTGCTTATGGGCACCATCAATCTGCCAACCCAGAAAACTAATTAGTAACAGTAAAACATAAAAACATAAAAGATGTTGGGGCCGGCCCGGTGGTGCAGCGGTTAAGTTTGTACTTTCTGCTTCTCAGCGGCCTGGGGTTTGCCAGTTCAGATCCTGGGTGTGGACATGGCACCGCTTGGCAAGCCATGCTGTGGTAGGTGTCCCACATATAAAGTAGAGGAAGATGGGCACGGATGTTAGCTCAGGACCAGGCTTCCTCAGCAAAAAAGAGGAGGACCAGCAGTAGTTAGCTCAGGGTTAATCTTCCTCAAAAACAATACAAACGTAAAAGTTGCTAATAAATTTAAGTATATAATCAAATTCAGATTATGCTAACACTGTAATATGGCGTTGTTTTAATCAATTAACTCTGGCTTAAGGCTTAAAGAAAAAAATGTATTAAGAATAATTATAGCTATCATAATTTGTTAATGGATACACAATATAAAAAGAAGTATGCAAACATAATTTATGGGGCATAAAAGCGTACGGATTTTGTGTGTGGTCCAATCAAAATTTTTCTAAGTCTAAAATAGACTGTTCTGTCTATAAGATGTTTTGTGTAAGCCTCAAAGTAACTACAAAGCAGAAACCTGTAGTAGATACAAAAAGATAAAGAGAAGGAAATCAAAGAATACCACTATGGAAAATTATCTATCCACAATGAAAGACGAAAAAATAAAAGAAAAAGGGAACCACATAACAGCCAGACAAAATTAATAAGATGGCATTAGTAAGTCCTCATTTATCTCTAATTACCTTAAATGTAAATGAATTAAATTTTCCAATCAAAAGGCATAGAGTACCTGAACAGATTTAAAAAAAAAAAACAACTCTATGCTGCCTACAAGAGACTCACTTCAGCTTTGAGTTCACACAAAGGATCACAGTCATGGGAGGACAGAATATGTTCCATGCAACCGGAAAGAGAGCAGGGTAGCTATATATATATCAGACAAAATTGACTTTAAGACAAAAACTGTAACAAGAGACAAAGATCAGTAGACAATGGTAAAGAAGTCAACTCATCAAGAGATATAACAATTGTAAATATATATGCAACAAACATTGGAACACCTAAGAATATGAAGCAAACACTAACAGATCTGAAGGTAGAAATAGACAACGATATAATAATAGCAGCTACTTCAATACCCAACTTTCAACAATGGATAAATTATTCAGGGAGAAAATCAACAAGGAAACATTGGACTTTAATGAAACCTTAGACAAAATTGATATAAGAAACATTTGCAGAACATTCCATTCAACAATAATAGAATACACCTTATTCTCAAGAATACAGGGAACATTCTCCAAGACATATCAAATATTAAGTCACAGAAGATGCAAATATAAGAAGGTTTAAATCATACCAAGTATCTTTTCCAACCACAGTAGCATAAAACTAGAAGTCAACAAAAGGAGGAAACTAGAAAATTCACAAAAATGTGAACAGTAAACAGCACACTCCTGAACAACTAATGGTTCAAACAAGAAAATCAAATTGAAAATTTAAAAAGATCTTGAAACAAAAGTGGAAACAGCATACCAAAATTTATGAGATGCAGCCAAAGAAGTTGTAAGAGGAATGTTTATAATGATAAGTGCCTATATTTAAAAAGAAGAAAAATCACCAGTAAACAACTTAACCTCACACTTCAAGGAACAAGAACAACAAAAATGAACAAAATCAGCCCAAAGTTAGCAGAAGAAAGGAAATAATAAAGATCAGAGCAGAAATAAATATAATAGAGAAAAACAACAGAAAAGAACAATAAAACTAAGAGCATATTTTGATAAGATAAACAAAATTGACAAACTCTTAGCTATGCTAAGAAAAAAGAGAGATCAATGAGTTAAACAAAATCAGATGTACAAAATGATGCATTACAACTAATATCACAGAAATACAAAGGATCATAAGACATTACTATGAAAAATTATACACCAGCATTGGATACCCCAGAAGAAATGGATACATTCATAGAAGCATACACCTATCAAGACTAAAAGGAGCAAACTGAAAATATGAACAGAACAAAAAAGAGTGAAGAAATTGTTTTAGTAATCAAATACCTCCCAAGAAGATAAAAGCCCAAGACCATATGTTTCACTGGTGAATTCTTCCAAATATCTGAAGAAGAATTAACATCAATCCTTCACAAACTCTTCCGAAAGATAGAAGAGGAGGGACTATTTCCAAACTCATTTTATGAGGCCAGCATTACCCTAATACCAAAGCAAGACAAGGGCACTACAAGATAATAAAACTACAGGGCCATATCCCTGATGAATATAGAGGCAAAAATTCTCAACAAATACTAGGAAACTGAATTGAAAGTACATTAAAAGTATCAAAAACCATGATCAAGTAAGATTTACCTCTGTGATCTGAGGATAATTCAACATACACAAATCAATAAATGTGATATACCACATTAATAAAATAAAGGACAAAAATCAAATGTCCATCTCAATAGATGTAGGAAAAGCATTTGATAAAAGTCAATATGCTTTCATGTAAAATCTCTCAACAAATTGAGTATAGAAGGAATGAACTTCAACATAATCAAAGGCCATATACGGCAATCTTACAACAAACATAAAACTCACTCGTGAAAGATTGAAAGATTTTTGCTAAGATAAGGAACAAGACAAGGGTGTGCACTCTTACCGCTCCTATTCAATCTAATACTAGAAGACCTAGCCAGAGCAATTCAGAAGAAGAAGAAATACAATGCATCGGAATTGGAAAGGAAGAAGAAAATCGTCTCTGTTTGCAGATGATATAATCTCATGTATAGAAAACCCCAAAGACTCCACCAAAAACTATTAGATCTAATAAAAAAATTCAATAAAGTTGCAGGATACAAAATAAACATACAAAAATTTGTTGCATTTCTATACACTAACAATAAATTATCTGAAAAATAAATAAAGAAAACAATCCATTTCCCCTGAAAATATCATATTCAGGAACCAATTTATCCAAGGATAGGAAAAACCTGTAAACTGAAAATTATGAGAGTGTTGAAATAAAATGAAGAAGACACAAATAAGTGGAAAGAAAATGTGTTCATAGATTGGAAGATTTAAAATTGTTAAAATGTTTAAACTACACAAAACCTTCTATGGACTCAATTCAATCCCTATCAAAATTTGAATAACACTTTTCAGAGAAATAGAAAAAAACATCCTCAAGTTAGTATGGTGCCACAAAAGAACCCGAATAGAAACAGCAATCCTGAGAAAGAAGAATAAAGCTAGAGACATCCCATTTCCTTATTTTAAACTTTATTACAAAGCTATAGTAATCAAAACAGTATGATACTGGCATAAAAATAGAAACACAATCCACTGGCACAGACTGACAGCAACAAAATAAACCTATTCATGTAGACAACTAATATTCATCAAGGGAGAAAAAAAGATGAAATGAGGAAATGAATGGTAATGAGAAAAGTGTATAACCACATGCAGAAAAATGAAATTGGACACTATCTTACACCACTCACAGAAAAATTAATTCAAAATGGATTAAAAATATAAACATAAGATCGGATAGAGTAAAACTCTTAGAAGAAAACAGATGAAAAACGTTTCTTGAGTTTAGTCTTTGGCAAAGATTTTTTTGCAGAAAAAGCAAAAATAAACAAATGAGACTACATCAAATTAAAGAACTTCTGCAAAGCAAAGGAAACAATCCATAAATTGGAAAAGGCACCTGACAGAATGAGAGACAGTACTTGCAAACTATTTATCTGATAAGGGATTGATATCTAAAATATATGAGAAACTCAAACAACTCAATAGCCAAAAAAAAATCTGGTATGAAAGTAGGCAAAAGACTGAATAAACATTTTTTCCAAAGAACATATACAAATAGCCGATAAGTACATGAAAAAATTGCTCAACATCACTAATCATCAGGGAAATGTAAATCAAAACCCCAATGAGATGTCACCTCACACCTGTTAGAATGGCTACTATCAGAAAGACAAGCGACGCCAATTACATATGCTTTATGTCAATTGTATCTCAAGAAGATGGAAAAAATAATGAAACAGCAAGAAAAACGGAAACCCACCATGTCAATTTCTTCTACTGCTACTGATGTTAATTTTAATTACTTGGTTAACGTGATGCCTGTCAAGGTCTCCATAGTGAAGTTACTCTATTTCCTTTGTTGTAATAAGTTCTATGTGGGAAAATATCTTGAGACTAAATCTCTGATTAGACACATCATTGGTTATCATTCTGTCTTTGTATTCTTCAACTTTTTTTTCATATATTATATACTTTCCTGAAATTTTGTTCAATATGCTTGACAGTTAAGATCACTGTAAAGTTCACTTACAGTCTCTTGAATTTTGTGTATTGTTTTATGATACTATCACACTGAAAATCTTATCTTAATAATTTTAAATATTGTCAACTTCATATGGTATGACTGACTTCGTACTTCATTAAGATGGCTGACTGTGTGATTGCCATTTATACTTTTCTAACTTTTGTGAGGTGCTAAATTACATGTTTAACACTTTAACAGGCATATGTCTTGGCCTTGTTTGAACATTGACCAGTTGATATAGGTGTCCTGTGTGTAATTTGTAGTTTAAATATGTTTTTCTCCCTTGGATGTGAGTGCAAAGTGGTCTTGGAATGTGAGCATAGATATTTACAAGCAGATACTTGTGAATATCTGAACTCATAATTTTAGGTATTTACATGGCACCATTATATGCTTTCTTTGGCCTGAAATCATTAAAAGAAGGAGTAAAATTTAAAAAAAAAGAGTGAGACGGACAAAAGAGATGCCTAGCCAAGCTGTGAGCTTCAGCCAGAGTTTGGAAAAAACCCAAGGGACCTGTACAAAAGGAGAGCTGGAAGTGTGCAATCCTGACAGCATAATCCCCTAATCTGCTCTACTGCAGACTCTGCATTGGTCAGATCCAACCCAATCAAGGGTGGTGAGCTTGTTGGTGTAGACCAGGAAGCCTAGACTCCAGGACACAGAGTAGGCTGCAGAAGGACATGGGGAAGCTGTAGGCAGGTAATGTGTGCATATTTGACATGTTCTCTTTTTTGAGATATTGCCTCATTTTGGTGTAAGGTTGCATGCTAAATGTTTGGAAAAATTTTCTGATTTTCAGTTGTGTGAAAAATTTGTACAAAGTGAGTATCTGTATCTTGAGAAAAAGCGTTTGATAAAACTCTGCCAAAATACAGGTACTGCTGACTTGACTGGAGGTGTGGAATAGCTTTGTTTATCAATTGATGTCTTTGATTGCTATAGATTATTCATATTTGTATTTCTTATTGAGTTGAATATGGATTTTTTCAAAGTGTATTTTACATTTTCAAATTTATTATCAGATCATTTTTGTAGTATTCTATGAATTTGGATCTACTTTTGACATATAATTTACTTATTTTTGTTTTCATAAATAAATGTTTCTTTTATTTTCATATATAATTTTAGTAAAGTAATTAAAATAATTATTTTAAATATATAAAACATCAATTTAAATATTTTACTTTTTATTATATTTTTGAGCTACTTCATTGTTTGAAATACAAATGTAAAATAATATGAGAGACTTAATTACAGTTAATGGCCAGGTCATATGTAAAAATAGAGCTCTGACCCACAATCTAGAGTAACCAGGCCAAGAAGCCAGCCTTTTGTAAGTTCAGATTTGTAGTAAATTAGACCACTATCTCTAGTAACAATCCAGGAAGCCAAACAGTAACTCCCAGTAATAATCGGTCACAAATATCCAGGATTATTTTAATAACTGGCAGCTTCCAAAGTTTTGTTCCTGCTTCCAAATTAGGACCAATCAGAAAAAGTCAAATATGCACCCCTGGGCTGCCTACAGCTCTCTCATTCCGACAGCCTCCAATAAGGGCACACCTGGAGACTTCCCTTTCCCAATATAAAGAGGTCCAGTCCCCTGCCTACCTTTGAGTCTCTGCCAAAACCCAAGTGTCACTGGCTGACTCCTTCCCATCGACTGTGACAATCTGAATAAACAGTTCTTGTTTTCCTTTGGAGGCTTTTGTTTTATTTTCTCAAATAATAACACTGATGAATTAAAATAAGCAACGCCCTTTCTTTGTGAAACCTATAGGTGCTGTTTACCCTACAACAAAATTTCCTGTGAAAAATATTTTTGGAACAGCATTGAATTTGTGAAGGACGTTTTGAATCCACCATTTGTATCCATTCATGTCCACTTCCATTGCTTTGAAATTATTATCCATGTCAGTGAATCATTTGGTGTAATCATCAGGTAAGAATAGAATGTTTTTGAGAAATCTTGGTACAAGTATCTAAAATTCTTTTTTATAAATTTGATTTTCAGAGATAATTCCTGACTTCTCAGGAGATTAGGCTAATCACCTGCCCCAGGACAGAGACAGCAGCTTTGAAACCCTGGGTTGCAGCAAGACCCCAACCAGTATTTCACAGTGCAGGTGATGGCCAGAGCACTGGGTCCCTGCTGGAGCCCTGTTTATGCAAAAAAGGTTGGGATGGTTCCTCAGAACATGACATAGACAAGAGTAGGGGGTGGGAATGGGGATATCCTGGGATGATGGCATGTACGTGTTCATCCAGCAGCTCTAGGCTCAACTCGTCCACCCTAGTTGCTGTGTTTTCAGTTCTTCAGGGTGTTTGTTTGCAACTTCTCTCTTGCTCTCTCTCTTTCTGTTCCAGTATGGTATAAGTTTTAAAATTATAATATTTTTTAAATTAAGAGCTTTCATTATTGTGAATTCTTACTATTAGTGGTTCTCAGTTTCATTCTTTTTATTAATTCATTCTTTGATTTCTTTATATATATATACACAAAATATATAGATATGATCAGAATACACAGTCATAGCTATATATTTTCTTTTATATTTAGCTCATAAAGCATACATAATCAGATACTTTAGGTTTATTCAGCTGTTCTTTATCTTTTGGAGTAGTGCTGTCCAATATGGTAACCAATATCTACAAGTGGCTATTGGGCACTTGAAAAGTGGCTTCTCCAAATTGAGATATGCTTAAATATAAAATAGTCCACATTGAATTTAGAAGACTTAATATGAAGGAAATGTAAAATATCTCATTAATAATTATTCTATTGAATTGCAATGATGCCACATAGGTAGGGCTGATTAGTAAAGTGTATTATTAAAATTAATTTTGGCTATAAGAATGTGATGTTTCAACTTAGTCACTAGTCAATTAAAATGAATCATGTGGCTGGATTTTCACATTTAACTCACTTATTTTCCAGCAAACTTTTTGTTTTTAAACTTTTTTCTTTACTGAGGTACAATTGACAAATAAAATTGTATATAAACTGTACAAGGTAATGATTTAATATATTTATACATTGTGAAAGGACTACCAGTATAAAGCTAATCATCACATTTATGTCCTTCAGAGTAATTGTTTTGTGATGAGGACTGTTAGTATTTTTTAAGGACACATTTATCTCTGACTTTAGCTCACTTGGATATCACAATTTTGATAGGTGTTGTCACAGTAATTTAGGTGTAGATATTTGTAAATTTTCTTGTAATTCCAATAAATTCACCAGATGGGATCTTAAATATCCCAACACAAGATTGTTATCTAAAGTGTTACTGGTAATTACTTTGACATGTTCTTTGTTAATAAAACATGCTGCATACATTATCTTTTTTTCTAGTTGATAAAATTTGTAAAAGTGGTAAACATATCTATATACAGAAAAAGAGTGAGAGAGAGAGAGAAAGATGCCATTTGGGGTCAATTATCAATTTCTAATAAAATATATCACACATAACTTTTATAAATTTCAAATGTTATCTTACTTCATTGTCAAGATTTTTCTGTATAATTTTTCTTTATATGTGTATACTTTATGTTATAGATTCAATCTTCTTTTTTCTAACATATTTATGTAAGTTTACTTATTAATATTTATTTAAAAATTAGCATTAATTTTAAAATCTAAATTTTATTTTTTTAGCATTGATTTTAATTACTCATTTTTTCTTGACATTCTATTGAGTTGATGAGACACAATTTTCACCTTCTTCCCTTGCAGTTTTGAAAACACAAGAGCTATTCTTTCAAAGATAAACAACAGTTTTAACATACATCTTTTTAAATTTTTTTCTAAAAAAGTCTATCCAGTATTTCTTCCTTCATTCTATAAAGAGGGCAATAACTTTAGCACACTTTACCCAGCCATTTAGTGCCACAAAAGCTCCTTTTATTAAACTTCTTTTAAGTACTAAGCTTTGTTGTTTTACATACACAAAAATTTGTATCATCACTACCATCTTCAGTATCATCATCTTTGTTAGTATTATTAATATCCTCTGTTTAACTTACCATTATCTATAACAAGTTATTTTGCCACCAGTGTTTTTATATTGTGAGCATTCAACTTGATTTTTAAATCAATTAATCTTTAAATTATGTAATTAATTTCTGCTAAGTTATATGATTTCAGTTATTTTAGTGATACCTGAGGAGTGTTAAAATCTCTTTATGTGCCACAAGATGTGTTGATTTGCCATCGATATTGATAGATTCTTTGACTATAAAAGTCTATGTTTTGGATGACTCACAGTCTCTTCCCTCAGTACACACTCTTTCTCTTAGTACAGTCGGATTTCCCTTCTTCTACATGCTACTATATCCCCATTCTGATAGGAATCTTCTCATTACATCTATTCTCTAGAGATGATCTCAATTTTTTAGATGTATTTAAATGTATGCTTTGTCTCTGATGTAGTCTAAAAGTAGATACGGGAATGGCCCCATGGGCTAGTGGTTAAGCTCAGCATGCTCTGCTTCAGCTGCCCAGGTTTATGGGTTCAGATCCTGGGTGCAGACCTACACCACTTGTCTGCCATACTGTGGCAGGTGACTCACATATAAAATGGAGGAAGATTGGCACAGATGTTAGCTCAGGGAAAATCTTCCTCAAGCAAAAAGAGGAAGATTGGCAATGGATGTTAGCTCAGGGTGAATATTCCTGAAGCAAAAAGAGGAAGATGAATTGGCAATGGATGTTAGCTCAGGGCAAATCTTCCTCACAACAAAAAAATTAGATAGAGTTAGGGAGAAAACATTTAGATATAAATATCTGTCTATCTATATTCCACAGCTTTTCAAATTCTTACCAATTGACTCTTTAAATATTGTTTAACTAACATGATGTTCATTCTCTTACATATGCCTAAAAAGTTTTATCTACATACAAATACACAAAAAAGGCATGTAATTACATAAAACTAAAGTACATTTTTACCAATATTTTTATTGCAAACTGTATTTTTTATGTGCTTATAAGTAGTAGAAAACTATTTCTTATATGACAAGCTCTTCACAAAATATCAGGAATTTTAGAGAATATGCTAAGTGAAACTTCAGTAATTAATTAATCTTATAGATTTATGACTTTTAGACATACATTTTTTTTAAAAAAAGAAATATATAAAATTAAATCCACATATTTCAAGTCAAGAAAGTTGACAACGTTTGAAAAAGTGTCACCTAAGGGAGTTAGGAAGAAGATGAAAATTAAAAGAATATGTGAATAAACTGAGATAAATAGGAAAGTTATTAAGAAAGCTAAGACATTCTTGGAATTTTCTAACAATATGTATTTTTAAAAAGTATCTGATGATTGGTGACATCAGCAAGACGCCAGGCTAATAAGTGCCCACACTGACCCATTGACCAAAAATAACAATAGAACAACTACCTACCAACAAAAATATCTCCGGGAGAGCTCTGGAGTACAATGAAGCAGCTACAGCAAACAAACGGAACATAAAACCTGAGGATAAAAGCATAAGAAGCCTTTCATCTGGGTTACTCAATCCCTTAATTTGCTATAGCTCATCACCAAAAGAGATTTCCATGTTAATGACTTCCCTTTATGCAGAAAAAGATAAGGAGGACCCTGGCAGCCTTTGCAGCCAAGGACCTCAGCAGCACTAACCACTTTCTTAGACACCCCAAGCTTGGGCTAATGAGGTCCCCTCACTTGCCTATGTTGACCTGGGCTGAGTGAGCTGCATAGAGTCTATGGTACTGTGGCCCCAAAGGCAGAATCACCACAACTCAACCAACCAGTGCCCTTCTGCTCACCCTCAGGTGAGGACATTTCCCATAGCAGGCATTCTGTAAAATCTGGAAGAAGTGATTACTCTTCTTCAAATGAGCAGACACAAACACAAGTCAACGAGGAACACAAAAAATTTAGGAAACATGAAACCTCCTAAGAAACACAATAATTTTAAAATAACTGATCCCAAAGAAATGGAGACAAACAAATTATCTATCAAAAAGTCCAAATACATTTTACTATTGTTGTTGTTGAGGAAGTTTCACCCTGAGCTAAGATCTGTGCCAGTCCTCCTCTATTTTGCATGTGGGATGCCTACACAGCATGGCCACGGATGAGTTGTGCAGGTCCACACCCAGGGGCTGAACCCAAGCAGGCAAAGTGGAGTGCACTGAACTTAACCACTAGGCCACAGGGCTGGCCCCCTTAAATACAATTTTTAAGGAAACTCAGTGAGGAACAAGAGAACACAGATAATCAAATCAAAGAAATCAGGAAAATGATAGATAAACAAAATGAGATCAATAAAGAGTTACAAATCACCAATAAGAACGATATAGAATTTCCGGAGTTGAAGAATACAATGAATGAAATAAAAAAATGCAATAGAGAGTTCAAACGCTTAAGATTCAATTAAGCAGAAGAAGGTGTCTGTGAACTCAAAGACAAGTCATGTGAAATTATAAATTCAGAAGAAAAACATTTTTAAAAAATGAAAAAGTGAAGAAAGTTTATAGGATGTATGTGATGCCATCAAGAGAATTAACATTGGCATTGTGGTAATCCCATAAAGAGAAGGGAGATAAAAAGAGGGAGAACTCTTTAAAAAAGAAAAAAATGACTGAAAAGTTTGCAAATCTTTGAAAGGAAATGGATATCCAGTTTTGTAAAGATCAAAGGCCACCAAAAAAGATCAAAAAAAGAAGAAACCAAGACACACTATAATCACATTGTCTGATGTCAACAACAAAGAGAAAACTTTGAAAATGGCCAAAAAAGGTAACACATCACAAATAAAGGAACCCCCATAAGGCTATCAGTAGATTTCTTAGCATAATCCTTGGAGGCAGAGGAGAGAGTTGGATGGTATTTTTAAAGTACTGAAGAAAAGAAAAACCCTGCCAAACTAAATACTACATTTGCCAGAATTATTACAGAAACGTAAGAAAGATAAAGTCTTTCTTGACAAAGATGAGTGAAGGCAGTCTGTCACCAGTACACTTGATTTACAAGACATTCTTTAGGGAGCTCTTCAACTTAAAGCAAAAGAAGGCTAAAGAGCAATGTGAAACTATATGAAAGCACAAATCTCACTGATAAAGTTAAATACATAGAAAATATAGAATAATGTATATATTTTATTCCATTTCCATCATATTCTTCATCACTCATTAGAAATTTGAGTGAATTTAGGGGTTCCAGACTCAATATTCTAAGCTTTTCAATACTGAATAATCAAAGAAAAGGTTGATGAAATTAAATATATTTGGTTAAAGGTGATAAATGTAATAGTTGACCATCATATATTTCTATTCTTGGAACTTAAATATGAGTTGATAGTATAATATATAAAATTCCTTTTTCTTTATTTTTCATTACTGATATCCTTTGGTGAATAACAATGTTCAACTGTATCATTTATAGAAATAATAAATTATTAAATAATATAAAGCCAGTATGTGCAAGCAAAGGTAAAACATTATTTCCTATACTTTGAAATTCCACGTAAAAATTTAAAAGGAGATACTTAAAATGTGTTGTTAAAGGGGTTCATATGCCTACTAGAGGCAGCCTAAATTAGGGTCATGATGATGAATTTAGGTAAGATTTTATTTAAATTTTGTGATATTCACAGTCAAGAGAAGTGACATCACTGTAGAAGGTAGAGGAAACTAGCATAGCAATGACACTTTCAGATAAAGCTGAAGGAAATTTACAGTAAACTTAGAAAATGATAAATAAATAAAGTATTCTGAGTAAACATCATTAATTCCTGAGACTCAGAATACTACTTCTAATTTAGGCTGAAATTTTGAACAAGAAAAAAAATTCATGTTACCTCCAAGTATTCAGCAATATGTTAAATTTGTACTTGGGACATCCAAATGGCCAACAGGTATGTCAAAAGATCAGCATCACTAATCATCAGGGAAATACAAATCAAAACCACAATGAGATGTTACCTCATATCTATTAGATTGGCCATCATCAAGAAGACAAGACATAAGTGTTGGAGAGGATGTGGAGAAAAGGGAGTCTCTGCAAAATGTTGATGAGAATTCAAATTGGTTTATCCCCTATGGAAAACAGTATAGAGGTTCCTCAAAAAATTAAAAAGTAGAGCTACCATATGATCCAGTAATCTTACTTCTGGGTATATATCCAAAGGAAATAAAAATAAGATATAAAAGAAAATCCTCTGCACTGCCCTGTTTATTGAAGCATTATTCACAATAGCCAAGCTATAAGATCTAGAAACAACCTAAGTGTTCATCGATGTATGAACAGATTAAGAAGATAAGATGTCACACACAATGAAATATTATTCAGACATGAGAAGGAATGAAATCCTGCCCATCTAAGACAATATGGGTGGACCTTGAGAGCATTATGCTAAGTGAGATAAGTTAGAGAGAAAAAAATATTTTATGATCTCACTTATATGTACAAACTAAAAAAGCTGAACTAGTAGAAACTGACAATAGAATGGTGGTTACCAGGGGCTGGCGGGTAGGGGGGCCAGGACAATAATAAAGAGTGCAAACTTACAACTAGACCCACAAGTCTGCCCTCTTTGTAACCTACAAAAGAAGAATTTAGCAATCCTATAATTTATTTATCTAATTTATCCAGTCAGCTAATCTCAAATGGTCAAACATTGTTTAATGACTCAGTCTCTTGTTTCAACTTCTGAATATGTAGTGATCATTTGTGCATGTGAGAGTGTGATAAGCCAAAATGAAGAAACTTCTTTCCCTATCGGGATCTCATCAAAATATCTGGGGGGGCTGGCCCCGTGGCCGAGTGGTTGGGTTCTCGCGCTCCGCTGCAGGCGACCCAGTGTTTCGAATCCTGGGCGTGGACATAGCACTGCTCATCAAACCACGCTGAGGCAGCGTCCCATACGCCACAACTAGAAGGACCCACAACGAAGAATATACAACTGTGTACTGGGGGGCTTTCGGGAGAAAAAGGAAAAAAATAAAATCTTAAAAAAAAAAAACAGATGTCTGGGTAGCCTGTGCTGTGGTTATTTGTGTTGACAGTTTCTCATAGTTTATCCTCAGGGAAATTGACTTTGCTCCACACCATCTTCCCGTAACTGCAATTCCTTGGCCATTTATATCCTTGCCTATGATTTCCAATAATAGATTTGTTTGCCAAATGTTGCAAATACCTATATCCACATATCAAAAACTATTCCAAATCTATTTTTGGTATGGGAGCAAAAACCGTGTCAACAAAGGTAGAAATAAATTAATCAGATAATTGCCTGATTAAGTGGAAACTTCAATCAAAGTGAGTTTGTTTCCCAGAGGGTTTTTAAATGAGTCTACACTTCGATAAGTGAAACCAATACATTTTGGGTCTCCTATATTAGCCTAGAACAGTAACAATAGGGGTCTCTAGAAAACAGTTAAATTTTATGATCTCAGAGAGTTTTCACTTAGAGTTAGATAATCACTGAACACAGGATATAAAGGGGAGGGTATTTGTAAGGCCTCTCTGAAAAAAATATCTCTTTAACATGGCTATTTGTTAAAAAGTAATTTATCTGATTCTATTTTAAAATAATTCTACTAAAGATCTTGTTAATTTTGACTACCATAAAATACACCAGTTTATTGCATGCATGTTGGTTCTAGATTCAGTTGATCACTACTGCAATTCGCACAGTACTCCTGTGTTGCTTGCTGACTGTAAGGCATGGAAGGAAGCTTCCTTAGAACAAAAGAAATACTGGGGCTGGCCAGTGGCATAGTGGTTAAGTTCACACACTCCACTTCGGTGGCCCCGGGGTTCGCAGGTACAGATCCCGGATGCAGACCTAGCATCACTCGTCAATGGTATACATATACAACTAAGAGGTATTCTTCAGTGTCCATCTATTTTATTCATTGTGAGTAAAACCATTCTCCTCCTGGAATGTAATTCCTCTCAAAAACACACAGATACTTGTCATGACATGAAATTTGTCCTGCAAAGGTCATACGGCTAAAGCCAGATAATCAAATTGTTTCCCTGAGACATTTCAAATTTGAAATGAGCCAAGCTCTCTTCATTGATGGACATAAATACAAAATTCAGGAGCTGAATTTGGCTGTGTTGTCTGCAAGTGGGAAAAGGTTAGTTGGCCAGGATTCTGAAAAAGGTCTCATGCAAAGAAAAAGCAGCAAAAGATGGCAAAAACATTTCTGGCCGCAGTTGTTTTCCTTTTAGATTCTTATCTAGTACTGATTTAAGTCTTTTATAAGAAAAGCGATGTTTTTGAAGACATGGATAATATTTTTCTTGGAAGAGATAAATAAATTACTAATATTAAAGTAAAATAAAATTTAAAAGGAACAACGGCACAGAGATTGACGAGGTCTATTTAATTTTAGTTATCTTTTACATCTGTGAAGTAGTAAGTTTTTTACTGAAAATATACGTCAAGTTCATTGGGGAGGAAAATCTTTTTAACCAGAAAATAATAATGACTTCTCATAGAAGAAAATGCTTTAACTAACATAAAAGAAAAATGCAAATGATAAAAGGCAAATCTGTGGAAGAGGGATACACAAATATAACTAAAGTTAAAAGGAAAAACCAGCATTCTAAATGTTCATCATTTCTCGGTAACTTTTGAAGTTTAAAACCTCAGAATTTAGTCCTTGATTGTTTACAATGCATTGTATTGGTGTTTGTGTGTGTCTATCCTACTAGACCACAGAGCTGAACAGTTTTTTTTCTCAATTTGGAAAATATAAACTTGATCAAGTAATAAACACACATATAGGCCTTCAGTACTACACTACTATTACTTTATCCTTAAGCAAAAGCACTGCTGCCACGATAATGATAAACTACTACACAGAGTACTACAAGTGTCACTATTCCCACTGCCAAATTTCTGTTTTTCCTATGTATTCAATCATCTTAAAAGATAAGACGTATATGAATCCAGTTTAACTATGTTATTATCATTATAAATAAGAAGACATAGAATAGCCTTCCTCCACTTACAGTACCAATTTCTGAACTTACTCTCTGTAAGGCTAGGAATGCCCAGGTTTGGGATCATTCAAATACACTGTCACTTGGATCTCATTCCCCTGAGGAAGTTCTGGCCCTTAGCCAAGATGACCTTCAATCCGTCTTTCATGGATTCATTCTGTAGACTGCAGATGAAGGAATTCAGGAGTGATGTGATGACACTGGAGAGGATAAAAGGATCTTGTTAAGATGCAGGCTGCTCTTCTGTGAGGGCCAGACATAGACAAGGTTGGAGATCCCATAGCCCATGGCGACCACAGGGAAGTGAGAGGCACAGGTGCCAAAGGCTTTATGTTGACCTTGGCCTGAGGGTATCTTCACAATGGTAGAGATGATGTAAACAAAGGAGACCACTGTGAGGTAAAGAAGCTGATGAGTAGGACAAAGGAGCTGAGGAAGTCCAACAGCTGGATGACAGGGATTTCAGCACAGGCCTAGAGGAGCAAGTGGGTACTGTTACAGAAAAAATAATCAATCACACTGGGGCCACAGTATGGCAGTCCTGCCTTAAGGACAGTAGATGGGAGGATGAAGAAAAAGTCATCCATCCAGGAGAGGATGACAAGATAGACACTAAACAAGCTGGTCATAATCACCCGGTACTACAGGAGGCTGCAAATGGCCACATAGCAGTCATAGAACCTCACAGAAAAAAGGACAAACTCAGTGCATCGAAAGAGGAAGTAGAAAAATGACTGCACGAAGCATTCACCAAATGAGATGCTCTTCCTCTCTGAGAGGAAGCCTGTCAGCATCTTGGGAATAGCACAGGTCGTGGTTAACATTTCAATGAAAGACAGGACAGCTGGCTAAGGAAGAAATATATGGATGAGTGAAGCCTATAATCCACAAGAATCCTGGTAAAGATGAGGGCGCTTTCAAGGACAGTCATCACATAGGAAAATACGAAATCAAGACAAGGAGGCCCCAAAGGGCTCTGGCGGCTGCCTCCCTGTCAGAAGGCTCTCCGTCACCATGGTCCAGTTCTCCTTCTCCATGCTGGCTGGGGAACCTCTGCTCTTAATTTTGTCCAGGAAGGAAAAGAAGCAATGTGTTACTGATTAAAGCACACTATTCCAAGATATGTTAAATTGGGCATTATTTTTTTTCCTAACAAAGTGAGCAACATGATTGAAAAATAAGGTTGGATTTAATTTTTCTTATAATTTCCATATATGAAAATCAGTGTTCCAAACAATTAAGATGTATAAAACTTATCTTCCCTAATACAGGTTTTTTAAACCCCTATATCCCTATGCCATAACCTAAATTGACAAAAACATGGTACCTAAAATTTACATATACCCTGTCTACATATACTTATCATTAATATTATTTGTAAAAAATGCTTTTGATCTATGTAAGCAATAAATAAATCTTTCTAATAAATTTATTAAAATAGTAATTTAAAACTTAAATTAAAAATTTAATTTTGTAACTGATTTTTGCATTACCTGTTTGAAATATTACATAGTTTACACAGATACTTAAAGCGGTCAACTGTACAGAAGCAAAGCCTTCCTAATTTCTTCTTTAACTTTTATTGTCAATAGACACTCTGTGAAGGAATACTTTGTAAATGGCAAATGAGGAAACAGCTAAGAGAAACAGAATAAGGAGAGGTGTTAAACTTTAAAAAGATTGTTTTTAAGAACAACTTTTGGAACAAACTAATCACTTTTTGATAATATTTTTGTAACTCCTCCTTAAATATTTGTGGTTGCAGTATTAATCAGCCTGAAATGTTTGAAAATACAATTCTCTCTATATAAGTGGGTGTCAGGATTGGTCTCACTTTATATAATTAAAATAATTTGGTAAAATGAGGGTACAGAGAAAAAGCTGAATTCAGATTTGATAATAATTAAACACTTTTTCAATTATAGGAAACAAATTAACAATAATATATAATTTTAGTAAGACAAAAAATCAAAGAAGATCCTCAAATGAAAGATAATATGGGAAATTCAATAAGCAAATTTCTAAAAACTAAAGTAAAAATAGGAAAGAACAAAAAACATTAAAAAATAATGAAGCACACCATGGGAAGCCAATATGTCAATTGTATAAAAAAAAGTGAATGGATCAAGTTCACCTAGCATAAATAACAGAATGAATTAAAAAGAAAGTATGACGGTACTCATCTTCTAAAAGACAAAAAAAAAAAGGATCAAAAAGTAAAAAAAAAGGAAATTCAGTCTGACTATGTAAGAGAATTTAAAAAATAAGAAAAGTAAATATTCTCCAAACAAATAGCAGACAACTTAAAATTCAAGAGAAAATAAACATTTCACAGGACAAAATACAAGGAAGGTAAGTTGATGTGTAGAATAAATAATGTTTCCATTGAAGATACAAAAATCCATGAATTAATAAGACAAGTGAGATTGTAACATGATTTTCAAGGCAGATGTTGGAAACATAGAGAGTATTAGAAAATAATAGAGTAATAATAAAAAGATTTGACATACTTTTCACATATTATGATCAATAGTGTAGAAAATGAACATTATTAAGATATTTGATTATAATTAGAAGTATTATTATTACTAGAAGTGAAACATTTATAATTAAATTACGAAAATACATACAATGCTATGAGTGAGCATATCTTAATGAATAAATAGAAAGGAGGATTCTATTCCTTGATTTGGAATCAATATTGCAAAACAAATTTATTCAAAATATGTGAGTATGTATATTGTAATCCCAGTCAATTGCGAGCATGATTTTTATTGAAACTGATCAAAATAAGTTAAATGCAGTCTTGTAGAATAATAAATACTGCTATAAAATACACTAGCTATGATGACATGCTATTAAACTACATGAATTTAGGACAAATATTGCAATCTACATGAGAACATTTGTATATTTTATTTATTCTATTTGTGTTGGAAACTGAAAGAAGAAAAAATTGAACTCACACAAAATGAGGATCCAGTGGTGCATATCCTGCCATGCACCAGCTGCCTTAAGAAGCAGGGTTTTTTTTTTTTTTTTTTTAAAGATTTCATTTTTTCCTTTTTCTCCCCAAAGCCCCCCGGTACATAGTTGTGTATTCTTCGTTGTGGGTTCTTCTAGTTGTGGCATGTGGGACGCTGCCTCAGCGTGGTCTGACGAGCAGTGCCATGTCCGCGCCCAGGATTCGAACCAACGAAGCACTGGGCCGCCTGCAGCAGAGCGCGCGAACTTAACCACTCGGCCACGGGGCCAGCCCCAAGAAGCAGGGTTTTGTGATCACAACCATGGAGGTACTGTAATGAAAGGTAAAATGTAAAGAAGAGACAAGACTCTCCAGTATTTCCCATGGTGTTACTGCCACAGTACTGAATGAGTCAATGTCCTTGATAATGTTACAAGGTTGGGGTATGCTGGGAGAGAGAGAAAGGAGACTTATTTTTCATTCAGGGAAGATATGTAAAATAAAAGTTTTAGGCAAAAGTGGGGTTAAGGAAATTAACAAGGAGAATGACTGCTACAGAAACCAAGTAGTGGGTTGATATCATGAAGCAAAATCTGGTAAGATTCTACACGTTATTTTATCATTATTATAATTTCCTTATGGATTATTTAAATTAAATATTCAAATAAATTTATCAGACTTCAAAACTATATAACGTTCCCTAGTATCCAACACTCAATGAATTCTCAGACATTTACTATAGGTCGAGACCATCTTCTCTTCAAGACGAAGTTCCTGCTGTGACTTAGGAAATATTACAAATAAGCTTCCAGTCTCCTTTTCTAGGACGTTCAAATTTGTAACAATCACTGACCTTACTTGATGTCTCTCCTACCATTGGTAATTTCTCAGGTCAGTAAAAAGCTAGAGCATGCCCCAAATTTGATTTTTTTTCTTTTGGATTCAGGCTCCAGAGCTGGGATTTGGTGTTTCCATAGGAACTGCTGAGCCCAGATCTCTTCTGAGGCTGGTCTATTGCCAGATTACCACAGGACGACCCCACATCTCTCACCTGGGAGAAGGTCTAACTGAGAACAGCAAAGCTTTACAGTCAGCCTAGGCTCCCACAGGGTGAACGTCATGGGGTGGGCAAAAATAGCCTCATTTCTTTTCAGCCTGAAAATTTGCCCCTGTAAACTCATTAGTAACTCTATTCCAGGGAGCCTCTAGTAAGTGTATGAACTTTTACTTTCCCAAGAGACTTTTTAAAGCTAAAAACAAAGAATTTCAAATAAAACTTTTTCTGGTCTATATGGACGTGGAGAAAATATAGTTGCATTCATGTAGGTATGTATATACAGTTGGATTGGGCTACGCATGTTTAGGTTTAATGTATAATCATGAAGTACCTCAGAGCTACATCCAGCTGTCCTCCAGTTTGGGGGAGACACGAGCTCACTCCCTGCTCATCTTCATTTGGTAATACTAATGAATGGGAAGGATTATTTCAGACAGAAATTCATGGATGTGAAATCCTAAGACCTACCATTAAGGATACCACTTATGTTTGAGCATGTTGTGTCCTGCGCAGACACCTCATCCAGAGAAGTATAAGCAAAAACAAAGAGAAAGTTGTTTATATGTTATAAGTAAATTTTGGTGAATTAATATTAAAGTGTATGATGCGCTATGATTGGGAATAGAATTTTGAAGGAAAGTAAAAAATTTGAAAAGAGAAAAGAAGAACCTCATTACATGTTAGGAAGTGCTACTGATAGTATAATGTTTTGTAGAAATTAGAGAAAATGTGAACTGTGTAAGAAAAAAATAAAAAGTACGCTTTTCCATAAGTTCTTTAACAAAAGCTCTCCAATGCCCTAATTCTGAGGCATCAACTGCCCTGCTGGAGATGGAAGGGATAACAGGTCTCAGTGCCCACTCCTCATCAGATTTTCAATTTTATACCAATGCAACCATTCTCCATCAGATTATCTCCCAATATTGTAGCAGTGCTCATCTTTTATTATAATAATTTATCCAATATTAAACAGTACCCCCACTTTTCATTGGAAATTTCACAATGTTGTACATCTACTTTCATTCCTCACCAGAAGTTTTAGGGTTTGATACCCTTGCCCCCATTCTTTATTAGTTTTCCAAAATTATAATCACACTTCCATTTCTTATCGGAATTTCTTCATATAAGTTCAGTGACCCTACTCCTCATCAGAAATGTTCAAACCAAACACTGTAGTGACTCCATTCCTCACCAGAATTTTGCCATATTATGAGAAATGGGACATTGTTATAATATGGGAAAACTTCTGATTAAGATTAGATGCAATGGTATAATATGGGAAAATTTCTGATGAGAAATGGAGCACTGGTATACCATTGGGAAAATTTCATGCTTCCTAATATGTTCCAGTGCCCCAATTCTTTATAAAAATGTTCCCATTAGAATACCCAGGCCCCCATTCCTAAGAGAAGATTTCCAATATTCTCCCACTGGCCTATTAACTGATAGAAGTTCCTCCTTTTTTGCTACTGCAGTGATTCCTATCAGAAGTTTCCCCATATGATACAATTGTGCCTTTCCTCCTTAGAAGGTTCCTCTTAGTATACCATTGTCCCTAATCCTCATCAGATATTCTCCAGTATTATTGCATCAGAATCTTCCAATATTATATGATTTCCGCCACTCCTAAACATGTTTCCTCAGTCCTGCATGACTCGTCAGAAGATTTCCAAAATTGAACCGGAGACCCTACTCCTCATCAGAATTTCCCTGAATGATCTCACTGCTTCCATTGCTCATCAGAAGGGTCCCAATAATCTAGCAGATCCCACTCCTCATCACGATGTTCTCATAAAAGTGTCCCAATTCTTCATCAAAACTGGCTCAGGAATATACTCATGCCGCACTTATTATTTAAAGTTTCCCAGTATTATACCAGCAAGATCATTACTTATCAGAGGTTTCTGCATATTATACCATTACACTTAATACTAATCATAAGTTTTCAAATATTACTGCAGAACTCTATTCCTCATAGTAATTTTCCAAATATTATATTAATTCTCTCATTCCTCATTGGAAGTTATCCCATTTTATACCAGAGAATCCGTTTCCCTTTGCATATTTCCCAACATTTCAGCAGTGCCCACATTTCTCATATTTTTTCAATATTAAACCATCGTCCCCAATATTCATCAGAAGTTTTCAGTGTTATAATACTGACTCCATTCCTCCCGCGAAATTTTCCAAAATATGCTAGTGTCTCCATTCCACACTGGAATTCCCAATATTATGTTGCTAATTAAATTTCACCCATATTTCCCCATATTATACAAATGCCTTCATTCCACATCAAATTTATATTAGTTTGTATCAAAATTATGTCAGGGCCTCCATTCTTCATCCAGCTTCCCAATACTATAGAGTGTCCCATTCATGCAGGATTATGAGGGCGCCCCTTCCTCATTGGATGTTTCCCAATATTACAGTAGTGCTTCTACTCTTCATTGGGACTTTCTTAATATAATACCGCTTTCCTCATTATTATCAGGTTTACCAATATTCTACCTCTGCCTCATCCCCATGAGTTGTTTTCCAATACTATGCCATTGTTCCTGTATGGCATCAAAATTTCCCAATGTTTTACTCTTACCATCATTTCTCATCAGAATGTACCTAAAATTATGCTATACCTCTATCGTTCATAACACGTTTCTCCAGGATTCCAGTCTGCATTCTCCTCAACAGTTTCTCAATAGTATACTTTTGCCCTCATTACTCTTTAGATAGTTCCTCCTTTTATCCCAAGGTTTCTATACTCACAAGACATTTTTAAATATTATTTTAATGTTCTTTTTCTTTATTAGAATTTTCTCAATAACATACTGATATCCATTTCCCTCTTTAGACTATTTAAATAACCAGAGCTCATTCCTCTTCTGAAATGATCTCATATTATACCACCACACCTATTTCTCGTCAGAGGTTTCTATTTATCATACCAAACTACTAATTTCTCATCACATTTCTCCCAATATCATATCAATGCCCCCATTCATCATTAGAAGCTTCCTATTTTATTTTTATGCCCTCATATTCATGAGATATTTGTTAATAGTACTGTCTAGCCCTTCCTGAGTGTAGTTTTTCAATATTAAGTCACTGTTCTCATTCCTCTTTGAATGTTCCCCAACATCACAGCAATGTCCATTCCTCTTTAGAAACCACCCCTACTCCTCATCAGAAGTTTGTCTATGTGATACAAATGTCTTCTTCCCCATAAAATTTTACTATTACCATCCCAGTGCTGCTTTTGTTTATGGATATTTTCTCATAATATACCAACACCTCGATCATTCATAGTATATTTATAAACACTTTTGTTGGTCACAGAAATTTCCAATTATTATACCATTGCCCCTATTCCTCATCAGTAATTTTTATGTATGACACCAGTGCCCCTGTTCCTCTTCAAAAGTTTCTCAATATTATTGTTGAGCTCTTATTCCTTATCAGGAATTTTACTATTATGCCGAGGTATTAATTCCTCATCTCGTTTTCCCATAGTATACCTCTGCCCCAGTGTTTATCAGAATTACACCAGCATCCCTATAACTCTTAAAATAGTTTGGAATGATATGAGGGCGTCTGTTCCTCATCAAGATTTCCAAGTTTATAACAGCATGTCCGTGCCTCGTTAGATTTATGTATATCTTCCTAGTGATCCTGCCCCCCCTCAGAATCCTCTCATTATTATATAAACAATATGAAAAATAATAAATTAATAAATAGTATAATATTATATTATTTAATAAACAAATGTCTCAGTCTTTACCTGAAATTTGTAAATATTACACCCTTACCCCCCTCTTCTGCAGAAATTTCCCAATTTTAAACCAGTGGCCCAATTCCTCAGCCAAAATTTCACCTGTATTTTACTATTGTAAAATCTTAACTGTGCCTAACAGTAGTGCCTCCATTCCTCACAGGAGCTTTGCTTTCATTTCTAAATAGACCTTATCTATTATACTAAAAATCCATTCCCCATGAGAAATTTCCCATTATTATATGTGGCTCCATTCCTCAAATGCAGTTGCTCTTATTATATCACAGTCCCTATCTTCATCAGATATTTCTAATTTCATTCCAGCACACCCATTCTTAATCAGAAGATTTCAATATCATCACAGGGTCCTGGGCCATCATCAGATATACCCTTAATATCCTTATACCCTCATGCCTCAATGGATCCTTTTTGATATGATATTAGTGACTTATTCTTCATTGGAAGTTTCAAATATTAAACAGTGCCAGCATTTCTATCAGAAAATTTTCCGTAATGGCTCAGTGTCCTCATTCCACATAGGAAGTTGTCCATATTAATCTAGTGTTCTTCCACTTGTCATTCAAAGATTCCAAATACTGTATTAGTGCCCTACTCCTCATTCTTCATCAGGGGTTCTCCAATATTGTAAACAATGCCTCATTCCACATAAATTTGCCAATATAATGTTAGTGCTCCCATTTCTCATCATATTTTCTCCATATTACACCATTGCTCTAAATTTCCTTACACTAATTTTTACTCAATGCTTCTCGTATTATTAGAACCTGAAAAGTCTTCTCCAATATTTTGTCAGTGCCTATTTCATAAAAAATTCCCAATATGGGGATTTCATCAGGAAGATAGCAGAATAGGAAGCCCCAGACTTTGCTTCCCCATGGAGACACGAACTTAATAATATGCAGTTCTAAAATGCTTTTTGATAACTTCAGAAACAAGTTATGAAGTTTCAGTTCCTCAGCCAAACACAAAGTCAATAATATCAGCATTGAAATGAGAAATAAAATCCTTGCCATATCAACCATGATGGCCCTTTCCCCAAACCAGCACAGTTGCCTAGGTTTGGGAATAACATCCTAACTTGTTTCTTCCCCCTTGGGAAGAGTTGAATGTATGTCCAATATTATAGCTTTTCAATATTCTGCCTGAAGGACTTGTTTCTGTCCTATCTCTCTTGGAGTGCTGACAGGGAACCAGAATACTTTAGATACCTGGGAACCACAGAGATAAAAAGAGCACTCAGCATCTTGTCACTCTCCAGAGAACAGGCAGTGCTGAAGACAGAGGCAGGAGCAGAACTCAGAGAAGGCACCCAGCTCATAGCTGCTCCCTTAGGAGAGAAAGAGAGGAATGGATGTGCATCCAAAATTCCAGCTTATTGAGATGTTGCTTGAGATATTATTTTCCGTCTTGCCTGACTCAGAATGCTGGTGGAACTACCTTATTTTTAAGGCCTGTGGGCTATGGAGAAGAAAATAAAGCTCAATGTCTTGTTGTAGCACCAGAGAACTGGTAGTGCCACAGATGGATGCTGATAGAGCTCAGCAGTTTTGGGAGAAGGCCTTCAACTTAAGGCATCTCCCTCAGGAAGAAAAGAGAAGAGTGAAATGTGTATCCAATATCCTGGCATTTGGAGAACTGGTTCCTATCACACCTGGCTCAGAGAACTGATGCAAGCGGTATACTTTGGATGCTCATCGACTGCAGATAGGATAAGAGAGCTCAGAAGCTCACTGAAGATTTAGACAACCTGCAGCATTATAGACAGACATCAGAAGGAGTAAGAGCTCCTAAGCTTCTGAGAGAAACCAGAAAACCTTTATAAATAGGAAATGACAGACTCAAGCTCAGAGCAGATGCATCCCCAGAAAAAACTCGAGGGACCCCCAGAATATTTAGATGGTTTGAGTGGTGAAGCTCTCCCTCTGAACAAACCCAGTCAGTAGAGACAGAGAGAGGTGACTGTTTCATCAAATGCACAAAACATAGCAAAAATATCAAAGCACAAGAAGAAGCAGGGAAATAAGGCCCAATAAAATAAACAAAATAAATCCTCAGAAATTGTTCCTAAAGAAATGAAGATTTATGATTAACCTGACAGAGAATTCAAAATAAGCATGTTAAAGGAGATCAAATTGCTACAAGAGGGCACATGTACACAAACAAATGAAATCAGGAAAATTAGTTGTGAACACAAAGATAATATCAAAGAAATAGAAACTATTATAAAACTCAAATTGTCAAGCTGACAAAAACAATGATTGGACTAAAAAACTCAACAGAGGGATTCATCAGCAGACGTGATCAAGCAAAAGGATCAGCAAAACTGAACATAAGGTATTGGAAATTATAGAGTCCAAGGTACAAAACGAAAAAGGATTGAGGAAAACTCAAGTCTCAGAACATGTTAGGAATCATGGAGTGGACCGAGATACGAAATATGGGAGTCAGAGAAAAAGAATAGAAAGTTAAAGAGGCAGAGAAATCATTTGAAGGAATAATGGCCAATGTCTTCCCAAATCTGAGGAAGAAAAGGGACAAGTCTCAGAAACGCAAAGAACTTCAACTGGGAGGAATCCAAAGATACTACACCAAGACAGGATGTAACCAAAGTGTCAAGTTTAAAGCCAAAGAAGGGATATTAAAAGCAGCAAGAAAAAAATGACTCATCATGAACAAGGGAGCTCCCATGGGATTATCATCAGTTTCTCACAAAAAACAAAGGCTTAAAAGGGATGGGATAATATACTGAAAGAACTGAAAGCAAAAAACCTACTACCAAGAATATCATATCGGACAAAACTGTCCTTCACAAACAAAGGAGAAATAAAGACCTGCCAGGATAAACAAAGGCTGAGGGAGTTCGTCACCACTGCATCTGCCTTACAAGAACTGCAAAAGGGAGTTCTTCAAGTCGAAATAAAAGGGTGATAAACAGCAAAACGAAAGTACATGAAAATATGAAGCTCTGTTTTAAAGAAATATATATACACAAAGAATTCTGTAATAACGTAAACAATGGTGTGTAAATCATTTTTAATTCTGATATTCAATTTAAAAGTAAAAAGCATAAATATCTATAAATGTAACACTATGTTTGGGCTGGCCCTGTGGCTGAGTGGTTAAAGTTCCACACACTCAGCTTTGGCAGCCAGGGTTCACGGGTTCAGATCTCGGGTGTGGACCTCCTCCACCTATCAGCCATGCTGTGGAGGCATCCCACATGCAAAATAGAGGAAGACCGGCATGAATGTTAGCTCATGGTGAATCTTCCTCAAGCAAAAAAAAAGAGAAAGCTTTGTGCTGGATCTTAGCTCAGGGAGAATCTCCCTCACACACACACTATATATATGTCCTCACAAACCTATGTTAGTAGATACACAATATAAAAAGGTGATATATCTGACATTGATAACATAAAGTAGTGAGAGAGAAGTAAAGGAGAATAGTTGTTTAATGAGATTAAAGTTAAATTGTTATCTTTAAATAGATTGTTATAGCTACAACATATTTCGTGTAATCTACATGGTAACCAGAAACGCAATACCTACAAAAGTGTACAAAAGAAAACGAGACAGGAATAAAAGAATGCCATTACAAAAAATCAATGAAACACTAAAGAAGGCACCAAGAGAGGACAACAGGGACAGATTTTTTAAAAGATGTACAGAAAACAACTGATGGAATTGCAATAACAAATCACTCTCTATCTAATATCTAAGTATTTTAAATGCAAATATATCAAACTCTCCAATCAAAACACAAAGAAGAGCTAAATGGATTAAAAGACAGGTTCCACCTACAGGCTGGATGGAAGAGACACACACTCACAGATCCCTACCATCAATTTGCCATGGGATGATCAGGAGGAAAGTCCCAGCTCCCAGCATCCCCCTGGGGAGGGAAAGATGAGTCCATTGTTGACCAGAAGGTTGTGTGGCACCTGACTACATTTATATATTCTGGATACAAACTCCTTTTCAGATATTCTATTTGCAAACATTTTTTCCCATTTTGTGACTTGCCTTTTCACGCTCTTGGCAGCATTCTTTGATACACAAAATTCTGGTGTCTTATCCAAGAAATAACTATCAAATCCAAAGTCAAGAAGCTTTCCATTTATGTTCTCCTCTAAGACTTTAATAGTTTTAGCTCTTACATTTAGGTCTTTTATCCAGTTTGAGTTAATCTTTGAGTATGGAATAAGGTATGGGTACAATTTCTTTCTTTTGCACATGGATACGCAGTTGTACCAACACCAATTATTAAAAAAAAACAAAACTATCCTTACTGTCCTTATTTTGAAACTACCCAATAAATAGTTTTGAATTCCTTGTCAAAAACCATTTGGCCATAGATAAAAAGTTTCATTATGGGCTCTTTATTCTATTCTAATTTTCCATATCTCTGTCTTTATGCAGTATCACAGTTTGATTACTGCAGCTTTGGAGTATGTTTTGAAATCAAGCAGTGTGAATCCTCAAAGTTTGTTCTTTTTCAAGACTATTGGAGCTACTTAAGGTCCCCCCACATTCTTTATACGTTTTAGGATGGATTTTCTATTTCTACAAATTTCATTGACAATGAAAATTGCCATGAGAAGTACATGCATCTTAACAAAATTAAGTCTTGCAACCCATGAACAAAGGATGCCTGTCCTTTTATTTATTTTTTAATGCCCTCTGTCTCTATTTATAGCAACATATTGTAGTTTTCGGTATGTAAGTCTTTTGCATTCTTAAAGTTTATTCTTAAGTCTCTGATTCTTTTGATGCTGTTATAAATGGAGTCACTTTCATAACTTCCTTTTTGAGTTTATTATTTGTGTATAGAAATGCATGTGCTTTTTGCATGTAGATTTGTATCCTGTAATTTTGATAAATTCAATTATTAGTTCCGTTTTATTTTTTCTGGGATCCTAATGAATTTCACGGATAACAACTTGTCTTCTGCAAATGGAAATAATTTTGCTTCTTCCTTTTCAACTCAGATATCCTCTATTTCTTTTTCTTGGCTAACTGCACAGGCTAGGACTTTCAGCAATATGTTGAACAGAAATGGTGAAAGCAGGCATTCTTGTGTCATTTCTGATCTCAGGGGGAAGCTTTTAATCTTCAACCAGAGAGCATGTTATCAGCTGTGAGGTTTTCACAGATGGCTTATTTATTGTCGAGGACAGCTGCCTCTATTCCTAGTTTGATGAATCTTTCTTACCATGAAAGAGTGATGCATTTTGTCATTTTTTGCATCAACTGAGATGAACATGTGGGTTTTTTCCCTTCATTTTGTTACCGTGATGTATTACAATGATTGATTTTCATATGTTGAACAGTTATTGCATTACAGGAATAAAGCAGAATTGGTCATAATGTACAATCCTTTTAATATACAGCTGAATTCAGTTTTCTATCATTTTGTTGAGGATTTTTTGCCCAATATTTATAAGAGATATTTCTGTAGTTTTCTATCATTTTGTTGAGGATTTTTTGCCCAATATTTATAAGAGATATTTCTGTAGTTTTCTTTCCACGCAGTGTCTTTGTTATCAGGGCTGCAAGAAATGAGTTAGGAGGTGTTCTCTCCTCTTCAATTTTTGGGAATAGTTTCAGAAGGATTTATGCTAAGCATTCTATGAATTTTTGGTATAATTCACCAGGGACATGATCTCCAAGGCTTTTTCTTTGTTGGGAGCTTTTGACTACTGATTCAATCTCTTTATTTTTAGAAGTCTATTCAGATATTTTATTCATGATTGTGTATTGCCTGGTTTTTAAGGAATTTTTGCTGTCTCTAGGAATTTTTCCATTTCATATAATTTTCCAACTTTGGGGTGTATAATTGTTTGGAGTACTCTCATTATTTGTCATTGTTTTTTATTTTTTTCATTCTATTTCTGTAAAATCAGTCATGATGGCTCCTGATTTTGTAACTTGAATCTTCTCTCATTTTCTCTTGGTCAATCCAGCTAACTTTTTTTTCAATTTTGTTAATATTTTCAAAGAACCAGTTTTTGATGATTTTCCCTGTTGTTTTCTCAATTTTGTTTCTCTCTGCTCTAATCTTTCTTATTTCCTTCTATCTGGGAGCTTTGAGTTTAGTTTGCTCTTCTTATTCCTTAAGTTTAAAATTTAAGTTTTTTAAAATTTAAAATTATTGTTTTTTCATGTAAATGTTTACAGGTATAAATTTCCCTTTTAGCACTGTTTTCACTGCATCCCACAAATTTTGGTATGCTGTGTTTTTGTTTGCATTTATCACTAAATATTTTGTAACTTGCCTTGTTATTTCTTCTTTGACCCATTTTTTGTTTCAAAGTATATTGTTAAATTCCACAAATGTGTGAATTTTCCAGTATTTCTTCTATTAAGAATTTCTGACTACATCTGTTTGTAGTTAGCGAAGGTATTTGTATGATATCCATCTTTTAATATATATTGAGACATTTTCAATGGCCTAAAATAATGGCCTGCTGTAGAGAATGTAACAGGGGCACTTGAGAAAGATGTGTGCTCCTTAGTTGTTGAGCAGAGTGGCTGCACATCTGTCAGCTCTAGTTGGTTGTTAGAGTTGTTCAAGTCCTTTTTTTCCTATTAATCTTCTTTCTAGTTGTTCTATCCATTATTTAAAGTGGGGTGCTGAAGTTACCGAATATTGTTGGGGAGCTGTCTATTTCTCCCTTCAGTCTTTCAATTTGTGCTTCTATTTGAAAGTTTTGATGTTTGGTACGTCAAATATATCCAAAACATCCAAACAATAATATATTTTAATATAATGTAAATTCATATGTATACATATGTAATATGTATATCTTTATACATTATCTTTTCCTTCCTTTTGCGTTCAGCATATGCATCTCCTGAGATATAAAGTTAGGCTGATTTAGATAGCACATACCTGGGGCCAGTTTTTTTTTCCATTCTATCCATGTTCTGATTGGGGAATTTAGCCTATATACATTTAAAATAATTACTAATAGGGACTGATTTACTTTTGCCATTTTTTAATTTGTATTCTATATGTTTTGCATCCTTTTTGCTTCTCATATGCTCCCATACTGTCTTCTTTTGTACTTAGCTGATTTTTCGTTGGGACATGTATCAATTCTCTTCTCATTTTATTTTATGTATAGATATTTTCTCTGTTGTTACCATGGGGATTACATATAATATACTAATTTATAGCAATTTATTTTTATTTAGTATCAATTTATACTGAATTACGTACAGCAGTTTTAGTTCTTTACAGATAAACTCATATGATTTATGCTATTGATGTCATAAATACATGTTTATATTTTGTATACCCGTTAAACATAGACTTATAATTCTTTGTGTTATATTATTAAGATTATGATTATTTTAGTGTATTCTGCATATGTCTATTAGATATTGTTGGTTCATTGAGTTGTTTGAGTCACCTGTTTTCTTATTGATCTTCAGTATCATTGCTATGTTCATTATTTAAAGTCTAGTATTGAAGTATCCAATTATTATTTTTAGTGCTGTCTATTTTTCTCCATTCTTGTCTGTATTATTGTAATATATTTTGATGGGTTCTTATCAGATACATAAGTCTTTATAATTGTTATGTCTTCTGGCTCTATTAAATTTTTCAATAATACATCTTGTATTTGTCTCTTGTAATCTTAGATTTAAAATCTCTCTTGTCTCATATTAGTACAGGTAGCAAACTGCTCATTACTATTCATATGGAATTTCTGTCTCCATTACTTTGAACTTATATGTGTCTTTCAAATGAAGTTAATGTCTTGCAGACAGCATATAGCTTTATCAACTTTTTTTAATGCATTCTGCCTATCTCTGTCTTTTGATTGGATAATTTCTCCATTTACAGTTAAAGTTATTACTAATTAGAAAGAATTTACTTTTGTCATTTTATTATTTGTTTTTTAATAAGACTTACAGATTTTTCTCGCTCATTTCCTGCATTACTGTCTTCTTTGTCCTAGTTGATTTCCTGTAATGAAATATTTTTTTCCCTTCTCATTTCTTTTTGTGTATATTCTATAAGTATTTTCTTTGAGGTTACTGTATAAGTTTGTTAGGGTTGCCATAACAAAAAAATCAGAGACTGATTGCTTAAACAATATATTTTTTTTCTCAAAATTATGGAGGCTAAAAGTCTAAGACCAAGATTTCAACAAGTCTGGTTTCCTCTGAGGTCTCTCTCCTTGGCTTCCAGATGGCTACCTTCTCACTACGTCCTCACATGGTCTTTCCTCTGTGTGTGCACATCCCTGGTGTCTCTTCCTCCTTTTCTCAGGACACCAATTATACTTGATAAGGGCCCCACATTTATGATCTCATTTAACCTAAATTACCATTTTAAAGGCCTTATATCCAAATACCATCACATTGAGGATTAGGGTTTCAGCATTGTAGTTTGGGGGGAGGGTCCAAAATTCAGTCTATAAAATTTACCATGAGGCTTACATTTGCTATTTAAAGGTTAAAACACTCTGTTGTATTTATACCAACCTACTTTCAATAGCGTACAAAACTGTTCCTAAACAGTTCGGTTACCACCCAATTTTACTTACTGATGTCACAAATTGCATCTTTTTAAACTGTGTGCCCCAAACCATAGATAAATAACTTTCCACAATGCATTTGGCTTTCACATCAGTGTAAAGTAGAAACTAGAGTTACAAATCAAAAGCTCTGATAATGACCAGTGGATTTACCTTTACCCAAGATCATGATTTCTTCATATCACTTTGAGTTACTGTCTTCTATCCTTTAGTTTTAACCTAAAGTACTCTGTTTACTTTTTCTTGAAGAATATGAACAGTGATAACAAACTCCCTGACATTTTGTTTATCGAGGAATATCTTAAATTCACTGTCATTTTTTAAAGACAGTTTTGCTGAATAAAGCATTCTCAGTTGGTTTGTTTGCTTTTCCCATCTGTATATCAACCCCCTGCCTTCTGGCCTCCACGGTTTACCTGCTGATGTTCTTATTGAGGAGTCCTCGTCTGTGGCCCTCACTTCTCTATGGTTACTGTCAAGATTCTCTTTGTCTTTGGCATTCATCAGTTTGATTATAATGTGTCTCTGTTAGGTTTCTTCGAGTTTATCCTACTTAAAGTTCATTGAGACTTTGGGATTTGTAGATTCATAGTTTGTATCAAATTTGAGAAGATTTTAGACATTATTTCTTCAGATAGTCTTTCTACTCCTTTCTCTCTCTTCTCCTTCTGGGACTGCCATAATGTGTATGTATCACTGGTAGTGTCACATACATCCCTTAGGCTTTGTTGATTTTCATTTCATCTTTCTTCTTTCTGTTTCTCAGACTCAGTAACTTTAATTGCCCTATTTTCAAGTTTATTATTTTTTCTGCCTGCTCAAATCTGCTTCTGAATCCCTCTAGTGAATTTTAAAATTTGATTTATTGTACTTTCCAGCTGCAGAATTTCTTTATTATAATTTACATATTTTTTCTGCTTTTCCTCCTCGAATCCCCCCAGTACATAGTTGTATGTTATAGTTGTGGGTCCTTCTAGTTGCGGCATGTGGGACGCCACCTCAATGTGGCCTGATGAGCGATGCCATGTCCGTGCCCAGGATCTGAACCAACAAAACCCCAGGCCACCAAAGCAGAGCACACAAACTTAACCACTTGGCCATGGGGGCTGCCCCCTATAATTTATATATCTTTATTGAAATTTTATTTGTTCATACATTATTTTCCTGACTTAGTCCTTTTCTTTTAGCTCCTGGGAATCTTTAAAATGCTGTTTTAAAGTCTTTGTCTAATAAAACGGTTGTTTTAAGGTCTTTGTCTAGTAAGTCCATGATCTGGACTCCCTCAGTGATTATTAAACTTATTTGTTTCCTTAAAGTGGGTCATATTCTTCTGTCTCTTTGTATGACTTGTGATTTTTCTTTGTTGAAATTTGGACATTTGAATCTCATAATATTATAACTCTGGAAATTAGAATCCCCTCATTTCCCAGGTTGTTTTTGTTTGCTTTGCTTTGCTTTATTCCATAGGTGCTCTGGGCCGAGAGTCAGCCTGAGGTATAAACTTCAGGTCTTCTCAGGTCTTTTATGAGCCTACATCTTTCCTTATATGTGCACAATGACTTTTTAAATTGCACCTTATATGTCATTGCTTTTGATTTTCTAATCTTCATGTAGCTGGCTTGCATTAGGGAAAAAAAATGAAGAGATGAAACGAGGTACTCTTTTTTAGTGTTCTCTGGAAGCAACTTCAGCCAGTAGTGGTGTAAAAATGGTGGCCTGCCTTTGTGTCTGCATTTCTGCTATAAGAAGAATCCTTCAATAATCAGAACACAGATTTCTACCTCTTTAACTGATCAAAAAGTTTGGATTAACTCAAGTGAAACTGATTGACATCTCTCTCCCATTGTACATCAGGGTCATTTGTGGACATGATATACTCCTTGCTCTTTAATGCTGCCAAGAATATTGTTCTCCTATTCCATTTTGAAAATATCTTTTAAGTGTCATGCTAAATAACTCAGTCATCCCTCTTTGGGAATGCTTACTTTACTATTGGCCACCTTCTCTCAATTATAGATAACACCAGGATAATGACTATATTTAGAATCTAAATCTTTCCCTCAGCCATTTGGCACCTCATTCTCAGGTATTTGACTTTGTTCTGTAACCTCCTGTTTATCTCACTTGTTCCTAGCCATATTTGGGGCTTTTTTGTCACCCATAATGGAGCCGTGTCTTAAATTACTAACTTGAGCAACCAAACTTCTAAATATATCATCACATCAATCCCCATAGCTCAAATAGCTATTACAACTGAATTTCTTAGAACTTTTAATGTTTATCTCAAGGTTTTCTCTTTACATTCTGAGATTAACATTCATCACTCTCTTACCCCTATTTCCAACTCTACTGACAGAGCTAACCCTCTACCCAAAATAAACCCTGCACTTCAACCTGTGTGTCTGAGTCCAAAAAACGACTGAGTTATTTTAAACTAAAGTATGTAAACAGGTGGGACAATATTACAATAAATCAATGATGTCCTACTCCAACTAGATGCTTAATTTTGCTCCAAAATTCACTTTTATGTCTTTAGCCAGTTGTCAATTCAGTTTACAAAAGGAGTATGACATGCCATTGCATTCTCAGTTTTCTATGGTAAAAAAAAAAAAAAAAAAGCTGATAACATTGTCTCAGAATTGAGAGATAAAACATAATCCATATGAGTTCCCAGTTGCTATCTTCCATATAATGTTGTCTCCCTTTGTGTAATCCCGCATCAGATTGCAATGATCATCAATTTTCCCCTCCTACAGTAAATGCAATTCTTTTCCTACTGAATGTTAATATGTCTACATTTGTCCTAGATCCCTTCTTTTTCAATCTCAGCTACCAGTTATTTTTCCGTATGTTGCATTCTGAGTTTTGCTCACTATTGGATCCTCCTTACAAGTGTTCAAACTTAGACAGTAAAATCATCCATTTAACAAAAATACACATAGCCCTTTAACATCAGCACCTTTTCTCATCTCTTCACAGATTTATTTCTCAAGGTAATTCTTTGCACACACAGTTGCTTCCATTTCGTTGTACACCCTTACCCCTCCACCGTCACTAGTCTGGGGAGCAGTCTCCCCAGGTGAAGACACTGTCCTTCCCGGGATAGACAGTAACTTCTGTGCTAAAAACTTCGATGAAAATTCTTAATCCTCACAGTCCATGCTCACTGTCTCTCCCTTCTGAGAACCCTCTCATCCCTTAGAAAAGTCTGTTTAACCACCTCATGGATGCCATCGTACCTTTGTGGTTGTTCTTTCTTATTCTCTTCTTTTGGTTCCTCTTCCATCACTTAAAATTTGTGTTTTGAAATGCCTCTGTTCGTTAGTGTCTTGTTAGTTTTTCTATTTACTCTCTCTATTTGAGAAATTTTAATTATTCCCATAGTTTCAAATATCACCTATATGTTGAAAATAATAAAATCACCATGATAATATCTAGTAATCAGAGAATATTCAAATTTCTCTTACTTTTCCTAAAAATATTCTTTGTGGTTACCATTTTTTTGTAACAAAATCTGATCAAGTCTTATGAATTGCATTTGGATGTTGTGACATTTTGGTTTCTAGTAAGTTACAGTATACTTCATTACTACTTTACTCAAACTGAACTCTAGCTTCAACAACATGAACTGTGACAGAGATCATTTCCTTAATCAGACTTTCTTCCTGCTCTTGAAACTTCTCCTAGGCCCCTCTGTGTACTGTCTTATAAAGTCTAGTATTAGCAAGAACCCTGATAAGTCAGTTTAACCAGTATCGTGACCCACAATGTCTGATCATCTTTGATATCTGATTGCATTTCTCATCCTTTACCATCCTCCAGGTAATGTTGACCACTCTGGCGTATTTTCAATAAAAATCCTGATAGATTGGTTTAGCTACAGTCTCCCTTATGTTTCTTCCTAGTAATTTTTCATTCACTTCCCCACCCTGCTCCTTGGCTGTAAATTCCCATTTTCCCATGCTAGATTCAGAGTTGAACCCAGTTCTGAAAAGATGCCCAAGTATCTTTACCCCTATTTTAGTAGGCCTGAATAAAATCTATTTTTATTGCTTTAACTGCTGTCCAGTTCTGGTTTTACTTTGACAACTACTTCTTCCTCACGTTGTCCATCTCAATAAATAGCAAAATGAATCCTTGAAGACTTACTTGTCTCCTTTCATTTGCTATTAGTAAATCATTTCAATTTTGCCTTAAAATATATACTTTAAGCAGCTCACAATCATCTTCTTAGTAGAAAATAGTCTCTTCTGAAACTTTCTTGGATCATTTATGGTATCTGTTGACATTTTCATTTAACTGTTGACTTCATGTAATTGTGAAACTATCATATTTCAATATTATATTTTTAAATGAAGTATAATTGCCATATAATATCCTATTAGCTTCCAGTGTATATCATAGTGATTCAGTATTTATATACAGTACAAAATGATCACCACAATAAGTATATTTACCATCCGTCACCAAAGTTGTTACAATATTATTGACTGTATTTCCTACGTTGTACATTACATCCTCGTGACATTTATTTTACAACAGGAAGTTTATATCTCTTAATCTCCTTCACCTATTTGTCTACCCCCAACACAATATTCCCTTACAATTTATATTTTTTAGGTCCTTCTTTAGCCAAATAAGTTTTGAGGTTAATTAATATTTAAAAACCACTTATAAAATAAGACAATCCAAATATGGCTACCATTTCAAAGGCCATAAAATGGAAGCGTCAAGATATTAAATAATAAATTTTCATAAAAGATAAATGTTATAATTGGACATTAAATGGACATGCATAACATTGACATAGAATAGGCTATATGATTTTAGTGGTGAATTTTACCTTTAAAAGTACCAATTTCATCCATTACATTAGTACAGATTCTTTGCGTATGAATTGTATTAACCCAGAATACGTTAAATGACTTAGGTTTTGTGTCAGGGTTTGCATTAGGCACAGGCTGTGTGGTGCTCCCTTTCTTCTATCACTAAATTCCAAGACCTATTTGAAAGTTTCTTTCCCCTCACTCCTATTATAGAGCAACACAAGACTAAAAGAGCAACATCTATTTGAATGAGAAAGAGAGCTATAAAAATTAGCACTCAGGAGCCCTGTCAAAGATTAAGCACAGAGTCAGGCGGCACATGCAAAACAATTCCAGAACACGTGACCTTAATAAACAACGCTGTAATAAAATTATAGCACTTAGGCTAAAGGCCTACTCACAGGTCAAGAAATACAACATTGTTTTGAAATAGGTTGTAACAAGAGGAAAATGAATAGCTTTATTAATATGGTGTGGACCAAAATATGATTTACATATGCAGGATTTCAGCATTCAGAACTAAATAACTGAAGAGGTTGAACCCGTATCAGGAAATAGAAATCATTTCCTTAAACATATTTGGTAAAAGGCTTTTATCAGTTGTTCAATGGGAAATGTGGATTGTTTAATTGAAACTTGATCATTGTTTTAATTTGATAAATGGTATATATTCATAAATTTAGCTTTGGAGTCACCCTTTATGTAAAATTTATGAATTTAATAAACTTTTCTATTTTTATGCCAGATATTTTAATATAGTAATATTTGATTAGATGGCACATAACTGTTTCCTCAATGTTCTGCAGACCAAAACGGGCAAAACAAGATCAGCAACATTTAACTCTTTTTTTATCAATGCATATTTCTCTCTATTTATGTCAGTATATATCAAAATTTAAATATACGCAAAGTGCAATGAAAGTGTAATTGGTAATAGAAAGATTTTTGTTTAAGCCTACAAGGCCTACTACATATTCTTCATACAACATTCATGATTTCAATTTCACAATGTGTAATTTTTGGAAAAGAGGCCTTTGGGGTGGGTTATAATAGATCAATAAAACAAATAAGCTCTTAGACATGCCATTCTATTCCCAGAAATAAACTCACACATGTAAGGACAGCTAATTTTTTATTGAGGTTGTGATAGTTTACAACCTTGTTAAATTTCAGGTGTATGTTATTACTTGTCAGTCATATTATTGGTGCACTACTTCACCCTTTGTGCCCACCCACACCCCCCTTCCTCTGGTAACCACTAATCTGTTCTCTTTGTCCATGTGTTTGTTTATCTTCCCTGTATGAGTGGAATCATACAGAGTTTGTCTTTCTCTCTCTGGCTTATTTTGCTTAACATAATACCCTCCAGGTCCATCCATGTTGTTGTGAATGGGACGATTTTATCCTTTTTAATGACTAAGTGGTATTCCACTGTATACATATATATATATATATATATATATATATATATATACCACATCTTTATACGGTTATCAGTCTATGGGCAATTAGGTTGCTTCCACTTCTTGGCTACTGATAATGATGCTGCAATGAACATAGGGGTGCATGTGTCTCTTTGAATTGTTGATTTCAAGTTCTTTGGACAGATACCCAAAAGTGGGATAGCTGGGTCATATGGTATTTCTATTTTTAATTTTTTAAGAAATCTCCAAACTGTTTTCCATAGTAGATGCACCAGTTTGCATTCCCACTAGCAGTGTATGAGGGTTCCTTTTTCTCCACAACCTCTCCAACATTTGCTATTTTTTGTCTTGGTTATTTTAGCCATTCTAACGGGTGTAAGGTGGTATCTTAGTGTGGTTTTGATTTACATTTCTCTGATGATCAGTGATGATGAGCATCTTTTCATGTGCCTGTTGATTATCTGTATATCTTCTTTTCAAAAATGTCTGTTCATATCCTCTGCCCATTTTTTGATCGGGTTGTTTGAATTTTTTTTGTTGAGTTGTATGAGTTCTTTCTTCTTTTTTTGAGGAAGGTTAGCCCTGAGCTAAAATCTGCTGCCCATCCTCCTGTTTTTGCTGAGGAAGACTGGCCCTGAACTAACATCTGTGCCCATCTTCCTCTACTTTATATGTGGGACCCCTGCCACAGCATGGCTTGACAAGCGGTGTCATGTTCGCACCTGGGATTTGAACCTACGACCCCTGGGCCACCGAATCAGAACGTGCAACCTTAACTGCTGCTCCACCAGGCTGGCTCCTGTATGAGTTCTTCATATATTGTGGAGGTTAACCCTTTGTTGAATTTACAACTTGCAAAGATTTTTTCCCAGTTGTATTGTTTTTGTATTTCAATCCTGTTCTCTCTTGCCTTGTAGAAGATGTTTAGTCTGATGAAGTCCCACTTGTTTATTCTTTCTATTGTTTTCCTTGTCTGAGAAGACATGATGTCTGAAAAGGTCCTTTTAAGACTGATGTCAAAGAGTGCCCTGCCTATTATTTTCTTCTACAAGTCTTATGGTTTCAGGTCTTACCTTTAAGCCTTTGATCCAATTTTGAGCTTATTTTTGTGAATAGCATAAAAGAATAGTCTATTTTCATTCTTTTACATGTGGCTGTCCAGTTTTCCCAGCACCATTTGCTGAAGAGACTTTCTTTTCTCCATTGTATGCTCTCAGCTCTTTTGTCAAAGATAAGCTGTCCCTAGATGTGTGGTTTTATTTTGGGCTTTCAATTCTGTTCCATTTATCTGTATGCCTGTTTTCATATCAGTATCATGCTGTTTTGATCACTATGGCTTTGTAGTATGTTTGAAGTCAGGGATTGTGATGCCTGCAGCTTTGTTCTTTTTTCTCAGTATTGCTTTAGCAATTCTGGGTCTTTTGTTGCCCCGTATGAATTTTAGGATTCTTTGTTCTATTTCTGTGAAGAATGTCACTGGGATTCTGATCGAGATTGCATTGAATCTGTAGATTGCTTTAGGTAGTATGGACATTTTAACTATGTTTATTCTTCCAATCCATGTGCACGGAATGCCTTTCCATCTCTTTATGTCGTCATCCATTTCTTTCAGGAAAGTCTTGTAGTTTTCATTGTATAGGTCTTTCACTTGCTTGGTTAAATTTATTCCAAGATATTTTTTGTTGTTGTTGTGATTGTGAATGAGATTCTGTTCTTGAGTGCTCTTTCTGTTAGTTCATTAAATAATATAGAAATGCAACTGATTTTTTAAGTTGATTTTGTACCCCCCAACTTTACTGTAGTTGTTAGTTATTTCTAATAGTTTTCTAATGGATTCTTTAGGGTTTTCTATATATAAGATCATGTCGTCTGCAAACACTGAGTTTCACTTCTTCACTCCCTATTTGCATTACCTTTATTCCTTTCTCTTGCCTAATTGTTTTGGCCAAAATCTCCAGTACGATGTTGAATAAGAGTGGTAATAGAGGGCATCGTTGTCTTGTTCCTGTTTTCAGAGGGATGGCTTTTAGTTTTTCCCCATTGAGTATGATGTTGGCTGTGGGTTTGTCATATATGGCCTTTACTATGTTGAGGTAATTTCCTCCTATCCCCATTTTGTTGAGACTTTTTTTTTATCATAAATGGATGTTGGATCTTGTTGAACGCTTTCTCTGCGTCTATTGAGAAAATCATGTGGTTTTTGTTTCTCATTTTGTTAATGTGGTGTATCGCATTGATTGACTTGCAGATGTTGAACCATCCCTGTGTTCCTGATATGATCTCAGCTGATCATGGTGTGATCTTTTTAATATATTTGGTTTGTCAATATTTTGTCCAGGATTTTTGCATCTATGTTCATCAGCGATATTGGCCTGTAGTTTTCCTTCTTTGTATTGTTCTTGTCTAGTTTTGGAACCAGGGTGATGTTGGCCTCATAGAATGTGTTAGGAAGTACTCGACCTTCCTCAGTTTTCTGGAATAGTTTGAGAAGGATAGGTATTAAATCTTCTTTGAATGTCTGGTGGAATTCTCCAGAGAAGCCATCTGGTCCTGGACTTCTATTTTTGGGGAAGTTTTTGATTTCTGTTTCAATCTCTTTACTTGTGCTTGGTCTTTTCAGATTCTCTATTTTTTCTTGATTCAGTTTTGGGAGGTTGTAAGAGTCTAAGAATTTATCCATTTCTTCTAGGTTGTCCAATTTGTTGGCATATAGTTTTTCATAGTGTTTGCTTATAATCTTTTGCATTTCTGTCATATCTGTTGTAGTTTCTCTTGTTTCATTTCTGGTTTTATTTATTTGAGCCTTCTCTACTTTTTCTTAGTGAGCCTGGCTAAGGGTTTATCAATGTTTTTTATTTTATTTTTTTGAATAACCAGCTCTATGTTTCATTGGTCCTTTCTACTGTCTTTTTTCTTTTGAATTCATTTATTTCTTCTCCAATTATTATTTCCCTCCTTCTGCTGATTTTGGGCTTTGTTTGTTCTTCTTATTCTAATTCTGTTAGGTGTAGTTTTAGATGGCTTATTTGAGATTTTTTTTTGCTTATTGGGGTGAGCCTGTATTGCAATCAATTTTCCACTTAGGACTGCTTTTGACGCATCCCGAATGAGTTGGTATGGTGTGTTTTCATTCTCATTTGTCTCCAGATAATATTTGAAGAAATGTCATTTTTATATAAAAATTTGCACAGTAAAATACCCAAGTATTAAGTGTTTTCACTAATTTTGAAAAATGTTTGTATTCAGGTAACTAACAATCTGATAAAATATAGAATATATCAACAACCACAGAAAGATCCCTTGTGCCCCATTCTATAAAGTTCCCCCAGTCCTACAAACAAGACAATATTCTTCCTATTTTAGTCATCCTGAATTAGTCGGCTTGTTTTCGAATATGTGTGTGTGTGTGTGTGTGTAGACATTATATGTATATAAAGTATAAACATGCAGTTTGTACTTTTTGCGTCTGCCTTCTTTTGCCAGATGCAATTTTTGGAGATATATGCATGTTGTCACATGTAGCTATAGATTATTGTTTTTATTACATGAATATTTCATTGTATGACTATTTTGCAATATTTACCTCTTCTCTAAACACATTTGAGTGGTTTCTAGTTTTTACCAATATAAAGTTTCTATATACATTATTACACGTCTTTTTTTGGAAATATATTTTCATTTCACATGAGTAAATACCCAGCAGAAATTGCTGGTTGATATTGCAGGTGAAAGCACTAAGCAGCTTCCCACCATGTGAGTTGCACATTTTACCTTTATCTACAAGGCTTGAGAGCTCATATTGCTCCCCACACTCACCAGTATTTGATGTTGCCAATATTTTAAGTTTTAACCTTTCTAGAGTTGTATAGCTCTACACCATTTTTTAATCTGCACTTCCCTAAAGAATGAAGAAGTTGATTACGTACTGATTGGTCTTTCATATATCTTCTGTCATGAAGCATATCTTCAAGTCTTTTTCCAAATTTTCTCTGGATTTATATCATTGAATTGTAAAACATTATTATGTATTCTAGACCAAAGCACATCAAAATATGTTTTATAAATATTTTCTCCTAATCTGTGTTTTGCTTATTTGTTTCCCCACTAGTGCATCTTGCTGAACAGAGGTTTTAATTTTGATGAAGCACAACTTATCATTTTAAATATTATCGTCGGTGGCTTTTTGTATGTGTGCTAAGAAATGATTGTGTTCTTTAAGGATACAAAAACAATATCCTATGTATTTCAAAGTGTAATAACTTCAATGTTTATGTTAGTCCATACATCAATTGAGGGAGATTTATAAAGTTGAAAAGTGTCATGTTTCAGTCAATACATTATGCATATGTACGTTATATTTTTTAGGATTTCTAAACTCTATTTTGTGGGTTTGAGTATAAACATCTTGCATAGATTTTCTTACATTTATTTCTTTGTTTTCAGAATATTTTTATTTTATCAAAAATTTCATTTAAAATATTTAATTAATTGCATATAGAAACAAAATATATTCTATTTACTCAGTATTATGTGACTTTTCTATATCCGCTTACTTATTCCAGTAAACTGGAATTTTACAAAACAGATTGTAGCAGACCGTCGCCTGTGCGCACCGGGCCGCGGCGCCACACACCCTGCAGGCGCTGCTCAAGCACGGCTCCCCCACGTGTGGCCCTACGCCTTCCCGAAGGTGCTGAAGACCTGCGCATCCTCGCCTGAAGTCGTCGAGGTCCTTTTCAACTCTTACCCTCAGCTCCACATGTCGGAGTCCTGGAAGGAGGCAATTCCTGAAGAAGTGTTTGAGATGCACCAGTCTTTCTACAAGTCCTTCTTTGCGTTGGCCCACACCCCGCGTTGTCTGCAGCATCTCTGCCGCTGTGCCATGCGGAAATTGTTTGGCAAAAATTGCTTTTACTTCATACCCCTGCTCCCATTGCCGAAGTCCCTGCAAAATTATCTCCTTTTGGAGCCAAAAGGTGTTTTGCATTGAAAACCAGACCATTTGGACTAAGGCTCAAGTCCTCATCTTTTCTTTCCGTGGAGGCTGCATGGCGAAGAGAGCACTGAGGGTGGGACGTCCCACTCTGCCTGGCGGATGCACAGACCTCGCCAAGCTTCAGGTTCACCTCAGGATGGAACTGGTAATAAAAGCCCTTCTGCCTCTCCACGTTGCTCGTGAGGATGGAAACTGTGACTATCCTAGTCTTGTATCAGAAAGTACCTTCCAACAAAAGTTGAACTAAAAGGTAGACGTATTCTTTTCAATGTTTGTCTCCTACCCCCAGTGAGTTAGCAACGTGCATGCTGTACCCCAGCCTCAGACCCTCTGCCTCATGGGAAACATCCCACCCCTCCTGGAGGTCGGCCACCTGGAAAGACTGTCCCCAACACATGACAGATGTACACGTTTAGAGAGGGCACCTCCTTCCATAACAAGAGCGCCTCCCCAGAAGCCCACTGGTGCTTCCAGCACAAGACCGTCCAGAGCTCCTAGAGGATGATGGCGGGGTGGTGGGACAGACATTCTGATCCTACATGAGTCTGCTCCGGCAAATAGTCTGGGCAGCCAGATGCCAGGAGTAGACACAAGTTGACAGAGGTTGCCATCGGCTCAGCTGAGCATCCATAACAAGAGAGATGTTCTAAAGGTCTAGGACTGTATAAACCGCATCTTCTATTTTCTCTCTTCTGGTGCTTTGACTCTGGGGCCTTGCTGATGCTGGAGGGCCGGCCCCACCCAGGATGAGCCAATCCCTGAGGATAGTCAACAACTCGCCCCCAGCCATGCTTTTCAACCAATCAATGCAGAGCTCATCCCAGCCACCTCCTTTGTTGGGCTTTCACACTCTGGGCGACAGTCCAACCCAGGGCCACGTGCCAGACACTCGGGACAGCCCCTTTGCCCCAGACCCCCCTGAAATTATTCAAACTAGCCAACCCTAAGCCTATCTATCCTTCCTCTCCCGTTCCTTCCACGGAAACCACGGTAAAGCTCCTGTCCACATCCCCTCCTCCACCTCCTGACCAACCCTTGTGCTTCCCCACGTGGCCCCCGAGGCGTGGCGTGTCCCTTCTCTCAGGAATGGTGAGTAATAAACTCTCTTTTCAATGGCAAAAAAAAAATCAGATTGTATACTTGACCACAAAAAAAAGTAAAAGAAAGCATCAAACAAAAATGAATGACAACGAACATGCAGCTAATGCAAACATGTTTTAACAACAACAGAAAATCAAGTTCTGGATGATTTTAGTGGTGTACCCATGGAAATATTTAAGGGAAAAATAAAATTACTAATATTCACTATTGCACTAGTAATATTGCATTATTAATATGACAAACTATTTCAGAAAACAGAAAAGCAGAATGCGTGTCCTAACTCATGCTATTCCACTAACATGACTTTAATATCACAACATAAAAAACTACACTAAGAAAGACACAGATATCAGCAGCCCTCATGAACATACAGTTTTGTCCCTGCAGGGTAGTTGTAAGTAAAGATCATTTAGGGTAATATTAGTGGTGTTCCCCTCTTTCCCAAGGTATCAAAGGAAGCCAAATGGAAATCCTGGACTTCCATCCCACCATGCAGTAACAATTTAATGCTCCTCTCCCTCCACCTGTGTGCCTGTGTGATGTCAGAGGAAACCTAGTAAAACAATATTTAAACAAGATCCAAAGTCTCAAAGCATAATACCCCAAATGCCCAGGTAGCATTTGAAAATCACCTGTAAAAAGAAACAGGAAAATCACAACTTGAAAAGCACAATTCACAGATGTTGACACTGAGATAACACAAATGTTGGATTTATTTGACAAGGATTTTAAAACACCTAGCATAAAATTGACTCAGTGAGCAATTCCAAACAGTTGGAATAAAAAAAAAAATCATCAACCAATAAAGAAAACGTCTCTGTAAATAAATAGAACACAGAAAAACAACTATCTTTTTATGACTCAGTAGTATTCCATGGTGTATGTACACTACATCTTCTTCATGCTTTCACCTGGCAATGGGCACATAGGTTGTTTCCAAGTTTTGGCTATTGTACATGATGCTGCAATGATTATAAAGGTGTATACATATTTTCAAATGAGCATTATTTTGCTCTTTGGAAAAATACCCAGGAGTGGAATAGCTAGATCATATGGTATTTCTATTTTTAATTTTTGGAGGAAACTCCATATTGTTTTCCACAGTTGCTACACCAATTTATGTTCCCACCAGCAGTGTGTGAGCGTTCTCTTTTCTCCACATACTCTGTAGCACTTATTATTTTTTGTCTTTTTGAGAGTAGCTGTTCTGATAGATGTGAGGTGATATCTCATTGTGGTTTTGATTTGCAATTCCCTGATCATTAGTGATATTGAACATCTGTTCATTCGACTGTTGACCATCCATATATTTTCTTTAGAAAAATGTTTAGTCTCTCTGCCCATTTTGTTAAAAGAGTTTTATTGTTGTTGCTGTTGTTGAGTGCTATGAGTTCTTTGTATATTTTCAATATTAACCCCTTAATGGATATATGACTTGCAAGTACCTTCTAATTGGTAGATGGCCTTTTCATTTTCTTGATGGTTTCCTTTCCTCTGAAGAAGATTTTTAGTTTGATGTAGTCCCATTTGTTTACTTTTTCTTTTGCTTCCCTTGATTGAGGAGATATGTACAAAAAGATATTGTGAAGACTGTTGTCAAAGAGCATGTTGCTCATATTTTCTTCTAGGAGTTTTAGGGTTTTACTTTCAATTCTTTCTTCCATTTTGAGTTAATTTTAGTGCGTGGCATAAAATAGCAGTCTGGTTTCATTCCTTTGCATATAACTCTGCAGTTTTTCCAACGCCATTTATTGAAGAGACATTTCCTTATTGTATGTTCTTGGTTCCATTGTCAAAAATTAGCTTCCCATAAATGTTTTGGTTTATTTCTAGGCTCTCAATTCTGGTCCATTGATGTGTCTGTCTGCTTTATTGCCACTGCCGTGGTGTTTTGATTGCCATAGCTTTATACTATACTTTGAAATCAAGGAGTGTGATACCTCTACCTTTGTTCTTTCTTTTTTTCCAGAATTGCTTTGGATATTTGGGGTGTTGTTGTCCCATATGCATTTTATGATTATTTGTTTTATTTGCATGAAAAATTCATTGGAGGGCCAGACCCGTGGCCAAATGGTTAAGTCCACATGCTCCGCTTTGGCAGCCCAGGGTTCAGATCCTGGGCACGGACATGGCACCACTCATCAACCCATGTTGAGGTGGCCTCCCATGTGCCACAACTAGAGGGACCACAACTAAAAAGTATACAGCTATATACTGAGGGGATTTGGGGAGAAAAAGCAGGAAAAAAAGATTGACAACAGTTGCTAGTTCAGGTGCCAATCTTTAAAAAGATAATTCATTGAGATTTTGATAGGGATTGCATTGAATCTGTAGATTGCTTTAGGTAATATGGGCATTTTAATTTTAGTAATTTTTCTAGTCCATTAGCAAGTAACATCTTTCCATTTCTTTCTGTCTTCAATTTCTTTCACCAATATTTTATAGTTTCCAGTGTGAATGTCTTTCACTTACTTGGTTACATTTCTTTTTAGATATTTTATTCCTTTGTTTGCAATTATAAATGGAGTTACATTCTTAATTTCTCTTTCTTCTAGTTTGTTGTTAGTGCATAGAAATGTAACTGATTTTTGTATGTTGATTTTGTAACCTGCAGCTTTACTTTATTTGTTTATTATTTCTAATTGTTTCTCTGGTGGATTCCTTAGGATTTTCTATATATAAAATCATATTGTTTTCAAATAGTGATACTTGTACATCTTTCTTTCCAATTTGGATACTTTTTTTTTAATTTAATTGCTCTAGCTAAGACTTCCAATACTATGTTGAATAAGAGTGGTGAAAGAGGTCATCCTTTTTTTTTCCTATTCTTAGGGGGCTAGCTTTCAGTTTTTCACCCTTGAGTATGATATTAGCTGTGGTTTTGTCATATACAGCTTTTACTTTGTTAAAGTACTTTTATTCTATGCCCATCTAATTGAGAGATTCTATAAATCAATGCTGAATCTGGTCAAATTCTTTTTTTGCATCTATTGAGATGATTGTAAAATTTGTATTCTTTATTTTGTTAATGTAGTTTATCATGTTGGTTGATTTGTGAATGCTGAACCATCCTTACATCCCTGGAATAAATCCCACTTGATGGAATCTTGCCATTTTCAACAGCAGGGATGGACCTTGAAGATATTATGCAAAGTGAAATATCAGATAAAGACAAATAGCACACGACAATTCATTTGTGTAGGATAAGAAAACATTAAAAAGTAAACACATAGATACAGAGAATAGACTGATAGTTACCAGAGGGGAAGCTGGGTTGAGAGGGCAAAGGGGGTAAAGGAATACATTTTCTATAATGATGAAACTGGAATTTTGGGGGCGAATATGATGTAGTCTATACACAATTTTAAATATAGTGAATGTACACCTAACATTTATATAATGTTATAAACCAATGTCACCTCAAAAAAGAAATAAAAATGAAATTAAAATTTTAGAACTGAAAAATATAAGATCAAAATAAAAATAGATAGTTGAATGGTTTAAGTAGTAGAATGGAAAGGATGAAGGAATCAATGAACATGAAGATAAAGCAATAGAGTATACTTAAGCTGAAAAAGAGAAAATTTCAACAAAATATGGGCATCCCGAATACAGCAATACATTAAGAGAATCTTACACCATGATAGATTGGGATTTGTACCAGGGACACAGGAAGGGTTCAACATCCACAAATCATCATGCTACCACATTAAGAAAAGAGTAAAAAATCACATGATCATCTCAATAAATGCAGAGAAAGCATTTGACAATATCCAACATCCATTTATGATAAAAACTCTCAACAAAATGGGGATAGAAGCAAAGCAGTTCAACATGATAAAGGCCATATATAACAAATCAACAGCCAACATCATACTCAATGGGGGAAAACTGAACACCATCTCTCTGAGAACAGGGACAAGACAAGGGTGCCCACTCTGACCACTCTTATTCAACATACTACTGGAGGCTTTGGACAGAGCAATCGGACAAGAGAAAGGAATAAAAGGAATCCAAATAGGCAATGAAGATGTGAAACCCTGGCTGTGTGCAGACGACATGATTTTCTATATAGAAAGCCCTAAAGAATCATCAGAAAACTATTAGAAATAATCAACAATTACAGAAAAGTTGCAGGGTACTAAATAAAGTTACAAAAATCACTTGCATTTCTATATTCTTTAATGATCTAACAGAAAGAGCCCTCAAGAACAGAAGCCCATTTACAATTGCAACAAAACAAAACAAAAATCTTAGAATGAATTTAACCAAGGAGGTGAAAGACCTATTTAATGAAAGTTATAGGATATTAGTGAAATAAAGTGATGTCATAAACAAATGGAAAGATATTGCATGCACATACATTGGAAGAATAAACATAGTTGAAATGTCCATACTACCTAAAGAAATCTACTTAGGTACATTGGGATTCAATCCAATCCTGATCAGAAACCCAATGACATTCTTCATGGAAATAGAGCAAACAATCCTAAAATTCCTGTGGGGCAACAGAAGACTCCATATACCTAAAGCAATGTTGAAAAAAAGAATAGAGCTGTAGGCATCACAATCCCTTACTTCAAAGTATACTAGAAAGCTATAGTAATCAAAACAACATGTTACTGCATGAAAACAGACACACAGATCTGTGGAACAGAATTGAAGTCCCAGAAATAAAACTACACATCTATGGAGAGCTAATATTCGACAAAAGAGCTAAGAACATACAATGGAGAAAGGTCAGTCTGTTCAATAAATAGTTTTTGGAAAACTGGACAACCACATTTAAAAGAATGAAATTAGATCATTATCTTATGCCATTCACAAAAATAAACTCAAAAAGGATCAAAGACTTGAAGTTAAGACCAGAAACCATAAAACTTCCAGAAGCAAATATATGTAGTACACTCTTTGGCTTCAGTCTTAAAAGGATCTTTTCGAATACCATGTCTACTCAGACAAGGGAAACAAAAGAAAGAATAAAGTGGGACTTCATCAGACTAAAGAGCTTCTACAAGGCAAGGGAAAACAAGAACAAAACAAAAAGACAACATATCAGTTTGGAGAAAATATTTGCAAATCACATATCTGGCAAGGGATTAATCTCCCTAATATATAAAGAACTCACACAACTCAACAACAAAAAAACATAGAACCCAATCAAAAAATGTGCAGAGGATATGAAGAGACATATTTGCAAAGAAGATATACAGATGGCCAACAGGCACATGAAAAGATGCTCACCATCACTGATCATCAGGGAAATGCAAATTGAAACTGCACTCTGATATCACCTTACATCCATTAGAATGGCTATAATCACCAAGAAAAAAAATAGGAAATGTTGGAGAGCTCATGGAGAAAAGGGAACCCTCATACACTGCCGGCAGGAATGCAAACTGTTGCAGCCACTATGGAAAATAGTATGGGAATTTCTCAAAAAATTAAAAATAGAAATAGCATATGAACCAGCTATCCCACTCTTGGATATTTATCCAAAGAACATGAAATCAACAATTCAAAAAGGCATATGTACCCTTATGTTCACTGCAGCATTATTCACATTCCCCAAGACGTGAAAGCAACCCAAGTGCCCATCAACTGATTATTGGATAAAGAAGATGTGGTATATATATACAATGGAATACTACTCAGCCATAAAAAGACAAAATCATCCCATTTGCAACAACATGGATGGACCTTGAGGGTATTATGTTAAGTTAAATAAGCCAGGCAGAGAAAGACAAACACTATATGATTTCACTCATATGTGGAAAATAAATAAACACATGGAAAAAGAGAACAGATTAGTGGTTACCAGGGGAAGGAGGTTGGGGAGTGGACATAGGGGTAAAGAGGCACATATATATGGGGACTGACAAATGATAATAATGTACAGCTGAAATTTCACAATGTTGTAAACTATCATAACCTGAATAAAATAAATTTTAAAATAATAATAATTTTAATTAACCCACAGGAAAGCAGTAAAATAAACAGAATCAACAAACAAAAACCAAACAAAAGTGGCAGACACAAGCTCTAACCTAATAATTACATTGAATTTAAGAGTCTGAAACACCAACTAAATTACACAGCCTGGTAGAATGGATTTAAAAAAGTGATCCAACTTTTTACATCTATAATAAATCCAGTTCAAATATAATGACACATAGGGGTTTAAAATATATACAACACATAATGTATGCACTCAACAACATAGCTGCCAAATATATGAAGCAAAAACTGCTGAAACTGAATGGAGAAATAGACAAACAATACAGTTCGAACATCAAAAACCATCTCTCCTCTAAGGATGAGACCACTATACAAGAAACCAATGGTGATGTAGGAGAACTCACCATTGTCACAGGTAGATTTGCATCCTCTGCCTTCTTTTCCAGCCCCTAAAACAAGATGTTGAAGTCCTAACATCTAGTATCTGTGCATGTGACCTTATTTAAAATTAAGGTCTTCGCAGATGATCAAGTTTAGATAAGGTCATTAGGGTGTGCCTAATTCAGTGTGACTCTTTTCTAATAAAAAGGGAAAATTTAGACACAGACTCAGGTGCACGGAAGGAGAATGTTATATGAAGATAAGGCAGAGATCAGGGTGATGCATATGTAAGTCAAAGAAGCCAAATATTGCCAGAAAACCACCAGAAGTTGAGAAAGATGTGTAACAGATTCTCTCTCAAAGCCTTCAGGAGAAATAAACTCTGCCCAGCACCTTCATCTCAGAATCCCAGCCTCCAGAACCATGAGACGATGGATTTTTGTTAGGTAAGCTACTCAACTTGGGGTACTTAGTTATAACAGCCCTAGGAAACTTATACAAACATCAAAAATATTTAATTTAAATTTATAGATCACTTCACCTACCAACAGCATAATGTGTATTCTTTTCACGTGCCCACTTAATATTAACTTTAATATATCATATCCTAAGCTATAAAAAAAGAGAAAACCTGAACTTTTTTTTGGTGAGGAAAGTTGTCCCTGAGCTGACATCCAATGCCAATCTTCCTCTTTTTGCTTGAGGAAGACTGTCCCCGGCCTAACATCTGTGCCAGTCTTCCTCTATTTTATATGTGAGATGCTGCCAGCATGGCTTCCTCAATGGTACATAGATCCATTCCCAGGATATGAACCCACAAACCCCAGGCTGCCAAAGCAAGCAGGTAAACGGAACCATCATGCCCACTGGGCAGGTCAGATCATGCAGAATTGTTCTCCAACTATAATAAAATCAAACTAGAAATTAATAAAACAAGACAACATGAAAACCTCAAAACATTGAACTATTATATTACTATATAAGTGGCAAGTCAAAGTCCAAAGAAATTTTTTTAAAAAACCTCAAATTGAAAGCAAGTGAAAATGCAACTTCACAACATTGTGGAATCAGTTAAAGAAATAGTGAAAGATAAATTTATAACACTAAAGGTATATATTAGAAAAGAGGAAAACTCTCAAATAACCTAAAAACACACCCTAATGTAGAAAAATAAGGGCAAAATAAGCTCAAAAAAAGCAGAAAGAAAGTAAAAGCAGAAATCAAAAACATAAAATGACAATACCAGAAATGGATCAGAGATATCACTACATAGCTTTCAGAAGTCAAAAGAATCATAAATGCATACTGCAATAATCCTTGAAAATATAAATTAGACAACTTAGATAAAATTGATCGATCCTTCAAAACATTCACACTAATATAAAATAGGTAACCTGAATAGCTCTATAATTATTAAAAAACTGAATTCAAAATTAAATTCTTCCTCCCCCAAAACTCTTCAGTCCAAGATGGTTTCACTAGAAATTTCAATCAAATATTTAAAGAAAATTAACACTAATTCTACACAATCTTTTCCAGCAAAAAAATAGAAATGAAGGAATACTTCCCAGCTCATTTTGTGTAACCAATATTACCATAATACCAAAACCAGATCAATTAATATACAAATAATGCAATTCCTATCAAAACCACAGAAAGATTTCTTCTAGATATAGAAAAGATTATTCTAACATTTATATAAAAAGGCAAAGGATTATAATGGCTGAAATCATTTTGTAAAAGTACAGTAAAGTGGAAGGAATCACCACACCTGACTCAAAGCCTGCTGTATAGTTGTAGTAATCCCAATGCCATGGTGTGGTGGAGGGGCCAACACATAGGTAAATGGAACAAAACAGAGAACCTAGACACATATCACATAAGAACAGAAACCTGATTTTTGACAAAAACGCAGTAGAAAAATGGTAGTTTTTCAACACATGAAACTTAGCACTTAGTTATTAATATTAAAAAATGAAATTAGACAAATATCACACCTAATACAAAAACTGACTCAAAATAAGGCTGGTCCAGGTGGCCTAGAGGTTAGGTTTGTTGTGCTTTACTTCAGTGGCCTGAATTTAGTTCCCAGGCTCAGAACTACACCATTTGTCTGTCAGAGGCTAAGCTGTGGCAGCAGCTCAAATACAAAAAGAGAGAGATGGGCTGCAGATGTTAGCTCAGGGCTGAATCTTCCTCAGCAAAACCCATAAATAAATAACTCAAAAGATATTATAGATTTGAATGTGAAACAAAATTATAGAACATCCAGAAGAAAACAGAAAAGCTCAAACTCATAGAGAAGAAATCTTAAATATAATACCATAAGGATGACTCATACAGAAAAATAATTGATAAATTGGCTTTTACACAGGTATTCATAGCAAAATTTTTTTGAGCTCAAATCCTAGAAACAACCCAAATATCTATCATCAGGTGGATACACAAATTGAGGTTTATCTATACAATGAAATAATTTTTAGCCATAATAGGAACAATTTTTGATAGATTCAATAAAATATATCAGTGAAATAGTGCAAAAGAATAATGAGAGGCTTACTAGTTAGAAGGTGGAAGTAAATTTTTATTATTTTATTCTTTTTATTGTTATTATTTACTATGTTTATTAATGGAAGACATAATTACATTAAATAATCTTTGTGATTTTAGTGGTTTCAATATTAAAATTTAGTACTCAAAATAGATTGTTTTACAGATTAGCAGTAAAAAATAGAAAATTCAATTTTAATTATATCATTTATAATTGAATCACCAATATATAAAATACGAGTAATTTTTTACAAGCTGTACATAATCACTATGCTAAAACAGTACAAAAAAATTGCTGATAGAATTTTAAGAGAACCATGCATTGGAAGAGAATTTCAATTTAACCATAATCAATGTATATACTTGACACATCACAGTCTTAATCTCAGTATACTACTTTTAACAGAAATTAGCAAAGTGAGTTTCATATTTGTTTTACACACACTCAGCAACTCCATCATGAAAATTAGTTTTTTCAACAAATGATGAAATAATGACAGTATAGTCAGATGGAAAGTTGAACCTTTACCTAATATACACAAAATTTAATTTGAGGTGAATCATGCAGCTAAATCCAAGAGTTAAACTGTAAACCTTTTGTAAAAGAATAGGAGAATAACCTAGAGTAAGAATATATTGCATAAACAGTTAACAGAAAATAGAACCATAAAAAGGTGATAAATTCATCTTTATTAGTATTTTAAAAAATTATAATCATCAAAAATTCCAATAGGCCGTAGCCTGGAAGAAAAATTTTTTCAGTGCAAATACCTGAGAAAGAATCTACTTTGAGAATATAGAAATAAACTTTTCAAACTTAACGGAAGACAAACTGTTGTATGAAAAAATGGGTGAATGTCTTAGAAAGTCACTTAACCAATGAGATGAAGATATATGGATTGCCAGAAACCAAATGTAAAACATACTTTACACCGTTAGTCATTGGGGAGATACAAATTGAAACCATATTGAGACATCAGTCCGCATCAATACTGAGTCTATTACATAAAAAAGATAAAAAGATTGTCAAAATGTGGAACAACAAGGGCTTTCATGAATTTCTTTGATAAAGTTAAATATACAACCAATTTGAGAAATATTTCCCAATTTATTATAAAGTTAAATATATTCTTCTCTGTTGAGGAAGCAATATTACTCCTAGATATCCAAGAAAAATTAAATGAAAACATGTCCACGAACTAACTACAAAAAAATCTTCATAGCAGATTCACTCACTAAACCCAACAACTGGAAAGAGCTCATCAACATGACAATGGATCAACTAATGTATTTATATGATAGAATATTGCTCACAAATAGGAAAATTTTGAGATTACACAACAAATTTTTCTTATTCCCTTCCTCTCAGTAAATTCCTTCTCTATAGGTCACAGTCAATTTATTTTATTTCTATCACCAACAATTAATTTTTTGTAGAGATATTAAAGAAACCATGAAATGTCAAAGACTAGAAGAACAGTCTGAAGCTGTTGGAGTAGCTCAAAGAGGAAATGAAGCTCCAAATTAAGCAGTCCTTATAGTACCTAAAAAAAGAGACTGATGGAGTACATATCATCAAGTGCTGGCTAATGCCTGAGTGAGCTTGACACAGGAAAGATAGGTTCCTGACAGGATTTCCACTCCTAAAAGAATCTTGTTGTTATCTAATATTTCCTGTTAGCACCACATGTTCTTTTGAGTTGCATACTTAAGAGCCCTTTACTCTGCCTTTTTCTTTGTTCACAAAGATCATGTACAGTGGCTAAGGAAGGTGAGATCAAGAAGGAAATTTTAGACAAGAGATAAACTCTACCTGACACACGAATTCCTTTTACCAGATTATAGGCTGGTGATTAAAATAACATGGCCTTGGAGATCTCAAGATGGTGGGATAGGAACTTATTCCCTTCCATGAACATAACCAGGTTACAACTATTTTTGGAAAAATTACCCTGGATAGAAGACTGGAAACTGGATATAAAGAAACCCCAGAACAAGGGACAGCCCTGACTGAGGTGGAAGGGGCAGAAGTTCCTGCTGGAGAGAAAAAGTCACCCTCGGGGCCAGCCGAGTTTCTCAGCTGGCCAGGTGGGAGCCACCCTAAGTTATGCAGCCCTCCCTGGAGGAGTGAGGTCTGGAGCAGGGGCTGATACTTCTATAAGCATCCTTCAGACTCAGCAAAACTGAGATGAGGGTCTTACTGCCTGGCTTCTAAGTGCAGTGGGGGATACCCCAGAAAAGCTATTGGACAAAAGCCAAAATGGCCCAGGTGTTAAAGGGTCCATGCACAAACTCACCCATCTCAGCAACCTAAAATCACCAGATAGAAGGCTGACAGGCCTTTGGTGAAAAGAGATTCACTTGGCAGGCTCTGGGGGCATCTCAGTGAGAGGAGGGACCTCTCTGGAGATGGAGACATTAGTGGGGTCCATTGTTCTGACCTGGTCCAGGCATGCTGACACAGACCTTAGCAGATGCCATTGAGGTTCTTCCCCTGGCCTGTTGGCCCAGGGGGCTGCCACACTCACTAGAGTGCAGATTTAATCCAGTTCAGCCAGGGCAGGCAGCCCGCTACTCGTTGGCTTGCATCAAATGGGTGCCTTGAACCTCTACAGGCAGGTGAATGTGTTCACCTCTGTGGGGCAGTGGCTGTGTGAGGACCTGGGCAAATGTGGAAGGCATTGGTGGAGAGGTGGGGGCCTCAGCAGTTGGGCATCAGGGTAAACCGCAGAAGGTTGGGAAATGTGCAGAGACTAGGACAGTGTTGACGTGACAGTGGTCCTGTGGGGAGTGAGGCTTACCAGGGGCGGAAGACCCGTGCTACACAAATAGCCATAAAAAGGATCAACCCCACCTTCCAAAGCCTGAAAAAATTGAGTGCTCCCACACCTAGGGCCAGCCCCACTCAGCTGCACTCCTAAGAGCACTGACAACAGCCTTGTAGGCCTGAGGCCTATAGCAACTGTAAGGCCCAGAGGATAGCAGCCAGCTACACTGGGTATCTACCAAATTAACAGGAAAGCTACAATAGGAGTGTGCTGTTAGACCTTGTAGCCAATGGTGCTAAGGCTCCCCAAACCAGATTTACAAACAGCTGGCCAGGGAAGGAAAGACTAGTCTCTCTGAGTACCTGCAGTAAGAGCAACCCTGCCACAGCAGGAGGACACAAGTAGCCCACAAAGGGGTCATTCCTGGATCTTTTGGACTGGTGACAAGAGGGAAGAACACTACTGGGCCTCACAAGGCATCTCTCACATAAGGGCATTTTGCCAAGATCAGGAGAGATAGCTGACTCACCTAATACATAGAAATAAACACAGAGAAAGAGGCATAATGAGGAGATAAAGTAATACATTCCAAGCAAGGGAACAGGACAAAATCCCAGAAAAAGGACTAAATGAAACAGAAATAAGCAACCTACCCAACAAAGAGTACAAACTAAATCTCATAAGGATGCTCACACATATTAGGAGAAGACTAGATGAACACAGTGACCTCGTCAACAAAGTACTGCAAAATATTAAAAAGAACCAATCAGAAATGAAGAATACAATACTGGAAATGAGAAATTCACTAGAGGGACTCAATAGCAGAGTAGAGGATACAGAAGAACATATCAGCGCACTAGATGAAAGACTAGAGGAAACCACCCAAGCAGAACAGAAAAAAGAAAAAAGAATGAGATAGAATGAGAACAGTCTAAGGGAACTCTGAGGCAATATCACGTGTCCTAACATTTGCATTATAGGTGTCTCAGAAGGAGAAGAGAGAGACAAAGGGGCAGAAAATTTATTTGAAGAAATAATAGATGAAAATTTTCCTAATCTAAGGAAGGAAATAGACATTCAAGTACAGGAAGCACAGAGAGCTCCAAACAAGATAAACCCAAAGAGGCCCACACCAAGACACATTATAGTTAAATTGTCCAAAATTAAACATAAAGTGAGAATCTTAAAAGCAGCAAGAGAAATGCCACAAGTGACATATAAAGGGAAGCCCATAAGGCAATCAGCAGACTTCTCAGCCAAAACTGTACAGGCCAGAAGAGAATGGCATGACATATTTAAAGTGCTAAAAGGAAAAAACCTACAGCCAAGAATATGCTATCCATCAAGGTTGTCATCCAGAATGGAAGGAGAGATAAAGAGCTTCTCAGACAAGCAAAAATTAAAGGAGTTCATCACCAAGAAACCAGTTCTATCAGAAATGCTTGTAGCAATGGGCACAAATAGGGATTAAATTGTTTTTAAATAAAATAACCCCACCAGAAAGAAAAACAGGCAATAAAATCACTGGTAAAGGTAAAAATATAGTAAAGGTAACAGATAAACCACCCATGAAGATAAGATGAAGGTTAAAAGACAAAAGTACCAAAATGACCTATTTTAATGAGAATAGGGTAATGAATAGACACACACAAAACAAGAGATTATATAATATTTCAAAAACATAAAATGTAGGAGGAGGAGAGTGAAAAAGTAGAGCTGTTAGAAGGAGCTTAACCTAAAGAGTCTATCAACTTCATATAGGCTGTTATAAACATAGAATATTATATAGGTTCCTCATGGTAATCACAAATCAGAAACCTATAATAAGTAAGCAAATAAGTAAGACCAATATATTACTAAAGAAAGGCATCAAACCACAAGGGAAGAGAGCAAGAGAAAAAGAAAGGAACAGAGAAGAACTACTAAAACACCCAGAAAAAAAGTAACAAAATAAAATGTCAGTAAATATATATATATATATATATCAATAGATACTTTGAATGTCAATGGACTAAATGCTCCAATCAAATGCCATAGGGTGGCCAAGTAGATAAAAAACCAAGACCCACGCATATGCTCCATACAAGAGACACACTTCAGACCTAAAGACACTAACAAACTGAAAGTGAAAGGATAGAAAAAGATATTCCATGCAAATTGCAAAGAAAAGAAAGTGAGCATAGCACTACTTATATCACACAAAATAGATTTTAAAACAAAAACTGTAACAAGAGACAAGGAAGGGCATTATATAATGATAAAGGGAACAATCCAACAAAGAGATATAACACTTGTAAATATCTATTCACCTAACATAGGAGTAAATAAATATATAAAGCAATTATTGAGAGATCTAAAATGAGAAATAGACAGTAACACAATAATAGAAGGGGAATTTAACAGTCCACTTGCACCATGGGATAGACCATCCAAACAGAAGATCAATAAGGAAACACTGGTCTTAAATGGAACATTGGACCAGATGGACTTAGTGGGCACATATAGAACATTCCATCCAAAAACCACAGAATATACGTTCTTTTCAAATGCACATGACACATTCTCCAGGATTGATTACATATTAGCTCACAAACAAGTCTCAATAAATTTAAAAAGATAGAAATAATACCATGCATCTTTTCTGACCACAAAGGTATTAAACTAGAAATCAACTACCATGAGAAAACCAGAAAAGCCACAAAAATGTGGAGATTAAACAAAATGCTAATGAACAACGATTGGGTCAATGAAGAAATCAAGGGAGAAATAAAAAATCCCTGGAAACAAATGAAAATGAAAATACAACATGACAAAATCTATGGGCTGAAGCAAAAGCCATTCTAAGAGGAAAGTTTATAGAAATTCAGGCCTAGCTCAACAAAGGAGAAAAACCCTAAATAAACAGTCTAACAGCTTATCTAAGGGTACTGGAAAAAGAAGAATATGCAAATCTCAAAATCAGCAGAAGGAAGAAATAATACAAATCATCACACAAATAAACAAAATAGAGAGTAAAAATACAATAGAAAAAATTAAGGAAACCAAGAGCTGGTTCTTTGCAAAGATAAACAAAATTGATAAACCTGTAGCTAGAATCACCAAGAAAAAAAGAGAGAAGGCTCAAATAAATACAATCATAAATGAAAGAGGAGAAATTGCAACCACCACCTCAGAAATACAAAAGATAATAAGAGAATACTATGAAAAGCTATACACCAACAAATTGGATAATAGAAGAAATGGTTAAATTCTTAGAAACGTACAACCTTCCAAAACTGGACCATGAAGGAATAGAGAATTTGAATAGACCAATCAGCAGTAAGGAGATCAAAACAGCCATCAAAACCCTCCCAAAAATAAAAGTCCAGGACCAGATAGCATTCCTGGTGAATTCTACCAAAATATTCAATGACTTAATACCCATCCTTCTCAAACTGTTCCAAAAAATTGAAGAGGAGGGGAGGCTTCCTAACTCATTCTAGAAAGCCAACATTCTCCTGATACCAAAACCAGACAAAGCCAACACAAAAAAAGAAGTTAAAAGCCAATGTCACTGATAAACATTGATGCAAAAATCCTCAACAAAATACTATCAAATCGAATACAACAAGACATTAAAAACATCATACATCATGACCAAGTGGGTTTCATTCCAGGGATACAAGGATGGCTCAACATCTGCAAATCTATCAATGTGATACACCACATTAACAAAATGAAGAATAAATATCACATGATCATCTCAATAGATGCTGAGAAGCCATTTGACAAGATACAGCAAAAATACATTTATGATAAAAAAACTTTGAATAAAATGAGTATAGAAGGAAAACACCTGAACATAATAAAGGCCATATATGACAAACCCACAGCAAATGTCATTCTAAGGAGAGAAAAAGTGAAAGCTATCCCTCTAAGAACAGGAACCATACAAGGATGCCCACTGTCACCACTCTTATTTAACGTGGTATTGGAAGTCCTAGTCAGAGCAGTCAGGCAAGAAAAAGAAATAAAAGTGATCCATATTGGAAAAGAAGAAGTGAAACTTTCACTATTTGCAGATGACATGATTTTATATACAGAAAACCCTAAAGAATCCACAAAAAAAGTTTTAGAAATAATAAATGAATACAGGCAAGTCACAGGATACAAAAATCAACATACAAAAATTGGTGGCATTTCTATACAATAATGACGAAGTCATAGAAAGAGAAATTAAGAATACAATCTCATTTACAATTGCAACAAAAAGAATAAAATACCTAGGAATAAACTTAACCAAAGAGGTGAAAGATCTGTACACTGAAAACTACAAAACATTGTTGAAAGAAATCCAAGAAGACACAAATAAATGGAAAGATATCCCATGCTCTTGGATTGGAAGAATTAACATTGTTAACATGTCCATACTTCCTAAAGCAATCTATAGATTCAACGCAATCCCTACTAACGTTCCAACAACATTTTTCACAGAAATAGAACAAAGAAGCCTAAAATTTATATGGAACAAGAAAAGACCCCAAATAGCCAAAGGATTCCTGAGAAAAAACAACAAAGCTGGAGGCATCACACCGCCAGATTTCAAAATATACTACAAAGCCATAGTAACCAAAACAGCATGGTACTGGAACAAAAACAGACACACAGATCATTGGAACAGAATCGAGGGTCCAGCAATGAACCCACACGTTTATGGACAGCTAATATTCGACAAGGGAGCCACGAGCATATGATGGAGAAAGGAGAATCTCTTCAATAAATGGTGTTGGAAAACTGGACAGCCCCATGCAAAGGAATGAAAGTAGACCATACCCTGATACCATGTACAAAAATCAACTCAAAATGGATTAAAGACTTGAATGTAAGACCCAAAACCATGAAACTTCTGGAAGAAAGCATCAGCAGTACACTCTTTGACATTGGTCTTAGCAGCATGTTTTCAAGTACCATGTCTGACCAGGCAAGGGAAACAAAAGAACAAAAGAACAAATGGGACTACATCAAACTAAAAAGCTTCTGCACAGCGAAGGAAACCATCAAAAAAATGAAAAGACAGCCTAACAATTGGAAGAAGACATTTGCAAACCATATACCAGATAAGGGGTTAATATCCAAAATATACAAAGAACTCATACAGCTCAACAACAAAAACTCCAATTAAAAATTGAACAATTAAATTAAACAACCCAATTAAAAAATGGGTAAAAGATCTGAACAGAGATTTCTCCAAAGAGGATATATGGATGGCCAACAGGTATATGAAAAAATGCTGAACATCTTTACCTCTCTGGGAAATGCAAATCAAAACTACAATGAGGTATCACCTCCCTCTGGTCAGAATGGCTATAATTAACAAGACAGGAAACAACAAGTGTTGGAGAGGATGTGGAGAGAAGGGAACCCTTGTTCACTGCTGGTGGGAGTGCAAACTGGTGCAGCCACTATGGAAAGTGGTAAGCAGTATCCTCAGAAAATTAAGAATAGATCTACCACATGATCCAGCTATCCCACTGATGGGTATTTATCCAAAGAACTTGAAAATACAAAGACATAAACGTACTTGCACCCCTATGTTCATTGCAACATTATTCACAATATCCAAAACTTGGAAGTACCAAGGTGCCCATCAAGGGACCTAATGGATAAAGAAGAAGTGGTATTTATACACCATGGAATACTACTCTGCCATAAAAAGTGATGAAATCTGGCCATTTGTGACAACATGAGTGGACCTTGAGGGTATTATGGGAAGTGAAATAAGTCAGAGGGAGGAAGTCAAACACTGTATCATCTCACTCCTAAGTAGAAGATAATTAGAAGGACAAACAAACACTGGACTGGTGGTTACCATAGGGGAAGGGGGGGAGGGAAAAAGGTTTGATTAGGCTCACATATGAGGTGATGCACTATAATTAGTTTTTGGGTGGTGAACAAGATTAAATCTACACAGAATTCAAAATATATTACGATGTACATCTGAAAGATATATGATGTTATAATCCAATGTTACTGCAATAAAATAAAACAAGAAAAAAATAGCATGGTTTTGTGGAAATTGCAAAAATTATTCAATTTATTTTCACTTTTTAGAACTATATAATCAGAATTCAGTATGTATTTTAACATCAGATGGAATCCCTGATGGCTGAAAGAAATAATTCCTTACTGCTAGTGTTCAGAAAGTAAATCAGTTTCTCTTTGAGGAGGTGACATTTGAGTAGAGACTTAGTAAGTGAGGAAATAATACACACTACTGAGAGCATTTCAGGTAGATAAGAGAACAAATAGAAGTTCCTTGAGACATAATTTTGTACTTTTGAGGAAACTCCAGAAACCAGTGTGGGAAGACAGGAGCATGCCAAAGGAGAGCAGCTCTGCATGGAGGTAGAAAGGAAGCTGGACTACCAGCCATTTGTGACATAATGGCTAAGGGAATGACCTTGGAGGTTTTCCCCAATGTGGTAGAAATGCACTGGACAGTAAGGAGCAAGGAAGCATGAAATCTGCATCAAAGGGAGGGCTCACCCACGTTTTTAATCTTTCTCTTGTAAGACTAGGAAGTGATACTGGATTTTAGTAAACCAGTCTAGGAAATGCTGTACTTAGTTGGGATTCTACTTCTCCTACATAAGAGATGTCTTTTTCTTTGTTCCTAGATTTTTAGGCAGAAGCAAAATCTTCATGTGTGTATGTTACTTCACTTTGATTTTATGAAATATAGTCAGAATTTGTTCGTGAATTCACGATTGCCATTGGATAAATATATGTTTTCCAGAATGTCATACAATTGGAATCATACAGGATATAGAATTTTTATGTTGGTTTCTTTCACTTACCAATATTATTTGCATTTTATCCACATCTTTCCAAGCCTTAATAGCTCATTTATTTTTATCACTGAATAATATTCCATTGTATAGATATACCACAGTTAATTTATCCATTCCTTTCTTGAAGGATATCTTGGCTGCTTCCAAGTTTTGGTAAATATAAAAAAATGCCATATATATGTGTATTCAGGTTTTTGTGTAGGCATAATTTTTCATTTCATTTGAGTAAATACAAAGGAATCTGATTACTGGATCATGTGATAAAAATATATTTAGTTTGGTAAGGAACTGATAAACTGTCTTCCAAAGTGGCTGTACCATGTTGCATTTTCTCCAAGAATGAATAGAGTTCCTATTGCTACACATCCTCACCAGTATTTGTTGTATTTTGAATACTAACCATTCTGATATGTGTATAGTGAAATCTCATTGTTGTTTTAATTTTAAATTCTTTTTTTTTTTTTTGAGGAAGATTAGCCATGAGCTGACATCTGCGGCCAATCCTCCTCTTTTTGCTGAGGAAGACTGGCCCTGAGATAACATCCTTGCCTATCTTCTTCTACTGTGTATGTGGGATGCCTACCACAACATGACTTGCCAAGCGGTGCCATGTCCGCACCCACGATCCAAACTGGTGAACCCTGGGCCGCCAAAGCGGAATGTGCACACTTAACCGCTGTGCCACTGGGCCAGCCCCTAATTTGAAATTCTTTAAAGACATGATGTTGAACATCTTTTCATATGGTTACTTGTCATCTGTGTATCTTTTTTGGTGAGGTTTGTGTCCAGATCATGTGCCCATTTTTAACTGTATTTTTTTTCTTATTGTTGAGTTTTAAGCGTTCTTTGTATATTTTGAATTCCAGTCCATTGTAAGATATATGTTTTGGAAAGATTTTCTCTCATCCTGTAGTTTGTCTTTTCATTCTCTTAGCATTATCATTTGCATAGCAGAAGTTCTGAATTTTAATGTTCAATTTGTCTATTATTTTCATGAATTGAGCTCTTGATGTTGTATCAAAAATGTGATTACCAGATCAAGATTTTTTCCGAGATCACCTAGATTTTATCCTATGTTATCTTCTAAGTTTTTTGTAGTTTTGTGTTTTACATTTAGATGTGTGATCCATTTTAAGGTAGTTTCTGTGAAGCATGTGCAGTCTGTCTATATAGACACTTGAAGCTGCATTTCTGGTTTTATTATTAGTAGTAGTAGTATTTCAATTTTATAGCTAAACAAACTATACTAATAAGCTATAAACTATATATAACTATATAAACTAATGGAGTATATCACATTCTGGGGAAAATAAAACTATGGAGACAGTAAACAGGTGAGTGGTTGGCAAGGACTGGGGGGGAGGGATGGAGGGGTGAGAAGGTTCAGCAAGGGAGATTTGTAGGGTAGTGATAGTATTCTTTACCACACGGTGATGACAGACACATACTATTTCACATTTTTCAAAACCCATAGAATGTACAACACGAACAGTGAACTCTAATGTAAACTATGGACTTTAGTTAATAATAACATATCAATATGTGTTCAGTAATTGTAATAAATAACCACAATATTATAAGATGTAAATAAGCGGACAAACTGTATGTGGGAGCAGAGGAAGTTCATGGTAACTCTTTGTGCTTTCCAATTGATTTTTCTGTACACCTATAACTTCCCTAAAAATAAAATCTATTAATTTACTTCTTTTTGAGGAAAATTATCCCTGAGCTAACTGCTGCCAATCCTCCTCTTTTTGTTGAGGAAGACTGGCCCTGAGCTAACACCCATACCCATCTTCCTCCACGTTATATGTGGGACACCTACCACAGCATGGCTTTTGCCAAGCAGTGCCATGTCCACCCCCGGGACCTGAACCAGCGAACCCCGGGCTGCCAAAGCGGAATGTGCTCATTTAACTGCTGCACCACCGGGCTGGCCCCTATTATTTTTTTAAAGTGAAGGAAAGATTCAGAGGAAAGTGTGAAAATATGTACAGCTTTTTGTGAGTATTAAATGAGATTTTTTTATCATGCTCTTAGCCCAGTGCCTAGCACTTAATGTATATCAAGATTGGAGCTCTTTGATGATGAATATAATAACAATGATAAAACAAAGAAGGATGTCCCTCGATCAGTGTGATAAATGCCAATTTATAAACAAAGAACTTCCCCCAAATCAGAAGAAAAATGAATTCTTCTATCAGGGTGGGGGACTGAGGACAACTATGTAAAAAGTTTCAACGGAAATATGTCATTTAATCTGAGATTTGAAGAATAGGGAAATCTTATTAGACAGAGCAGAAGATAAAGTGCTTTCTTAGAGAAGAGATGGCATTTGCAAAGCAATGGATATATTATGTAAACTGACAGATTTCAGAAACAGACTAGTAAATATGCCCAAAGCACTGGATACATGGCAAAAATAGGGACAAATTTGAAATCCAGTAGTTTTTTAATGGCGAGTTACAAATTATTACTTGATTTACATACTAAAAGTTTAAACAACGAGCATTGGATTTCTTTTATGCCAGTTAGCTATTTGCTTTACACATTCAGATGAATAAGTTATTGAAGACGATTTCTAAATTGTTTATTTAGTATATTGTAGGTTCATGAAAATCCATGATTTTAGATGTGATTTAGGATAAAGAAATTTAGGACTAATAGCAGCTAGAGATAAATTACTTTATAACTATTTAGCTAAGAACTTTAGGAAATTTTTATTGATTACTTGAACACAAAAAATAGTCATATATTATACCTTGCCCATTTTCTCCATCAAGAATTTTTCTGAGTGAGGATAAATGAGCTAAATTTTATTTTACTATTGTTGTTAATGTTAATTTATATAATAATCACTGAAGAGGCAAAAATGGGCATATTTTGGTTGGGTGAATGCAAACCAATTACCGGAAAAATAACTTCCAAGGTTTACATAACAAAAGCACTTTCTATGTATACATGTATAATCAGAAACATTGAATAGATTTTTTCTGTATTACATCAAATATTTTCTTATATTTTCTACATGAATAACTGATAAAAACCTTTCTTAATTATATTTTATGGACTCTGTGACATACAAATTTCTGACTATAAAAATGAATGTCGATCTAAGAAATCACTTTATAAAACTGAAATATGTTATAAATTTTTACTATGCTATTTAAAATGTATTTGCTTGACCTCATACTTTGTTATTAAAATGTATTTCTTATTTACTTGACTCTTGTTGATAGTTTCTTTATTATAATATATTTCTCTAAGTAAAATGTCATCAACTTCCAAAAAGAAGAATGAAGATTTCTTAGTTTGAGCAATGCTATGTATTAAAATTAATTGCAGGTATTATCCCTAACAAATTAGTTGGTTATCCTATAAATTAGAACACATAAAAGATGTTTATTATTCCCACTATATTTAATATACTGGATAGAATGTTCAATGCTTTCAGGAAAGTAACTGAAATGATTTTAAAGATTAGAAGAATAAAGAAAATAATGCTCACTTAGTTGTGGTTGCCATAATTATTTATTTATTAAAAAACGACTGAAATCACTAAAATTATTCAAGTTACTGAAGGAGTTCAGGAAAATTATTGGATCTACTTACAAAGATTTACTTTCATCAACAAATGACCATGAAAAACATTCAAAATAAGATAATATTCTCAAGAGCAAAAACAAACAAAATAACTTAAAAACTATAAGTTAAGCTAAACATTTTTTTTAATAGAATGTGGAACATTAATGAAATCATAAAATATGGAGAGATACTGCTTACTCTTGGTAAAGATATTGATTCTAACGCAAATTAGTACATAAATTTAATGAAAAACATAAAAATGTAGATTCAGAATCTTTGGGAAACTTGTTTGAACTTTGTGCAAAATTTATATAGTAAAAAATGATGACTATATAAATAAATGAAGGGTAGAGTGTAAAGAAATACTAGATATTAAGATTTTCTAACACATATTTGTAAACAAATTGAGGAAGTGATGTATAGGTGAAATCAGTCAACTTGAGTAGTGGAACATAGTAAAGAATTTAGAGAGAGATCAGTATACAGAAAGATTTAAAATGTAATGTGTAAGCCACAAATCAATGGTTAAGGCTCAGTTTCTTAGTGGTTGGTGTAAATATAAAGGAACAGCATGAGGAAGACCTTTGTAATGATGTAATAATTGTGTATTTTGACTGCAGTAGCTGTTCTAGAAATCTGCACATGTGATAAAATTATTTCGAACTATAGAACACACACACAGTAACACTGTTAATTTTCTGGTTTTGATATGGTGCTATGTTTATGTAAAATGAAACCACTGGAATTTTCAGTTTTGGCATGACTGTGTGAGGAAATTCACAGACCTGCTCCCCATTGAACCTGGTGAAAATTATCAAAAATGACAAAACAGTCAGAGTTTCTGGAAATGACTCTGAAGGAATACAGCAAATAAAGAAATATTTAGTAGGAAATTTACTAAAACTCGGTAAAAAGTGTTAAAGTCTGTGGCATTTAACCAAGATGTGTGTCTTCTTGTCCCACTTCCAGTTTAGTGAGACAGAATCTCTGCTGCAGACAGGCACAGCTAAAAACGTGGGACTTCCTCTCTCTCCAGCTCTGTGTCAGAGAGATATCTTCCTGGGAGAAGGAGGAAGTCAGAAACCCTCATCCCACCCCTCAAGAAAAGTGTAAAAGGGGTTGGGGACTCTCTTTTTTCACCCCACACCCAAGCATGGGAAGGAGACTGCTGAAAATACTCAGGTCCCAATTTTTCTTGTCCAAGCTCATTAAGCAGAGGTTTCACACTGAGAGAGGCAAAATGAGCAGAACTGCTGTTTCCACCATCAAAAGAATGCTCAGTTTCTAAAGTAATGACATCATAGAGAAGTGTACCATTGTCCCCACACCAACTCCAGAGGATTTTTTCAGAGATTTTTTCCCAGAGAAAGGAGCAGGAAATAGAACAGAGAGTTTCAAACCCCTCCCTGAAGGAACTGACAGCACTTGTAGCAGAATCTGGAGATGTTCAAGCATAAGGGCACTCTCAAGAACAATGAAAGTTATGATGAATGGCAATTGGAATGATAGTGATAGAATTATTGCAGGTATAAGCTAAACTGTAGAAAAGTCATGGTAAAAATGCTAAAAACAAAAGAGAAGGCAAAAAGCTTAAAAGCAACAGGAGAAAAATGGCCTGTCATTTATAAGTGAACCTCAATATGATTAACAGCTGAGGTCTCAACAGAAGTAATGGAGACCAAAAAGCTATAGGATAACATATTCAAAGTGCTCAAAGAAAAATATCAACCAAGAATCCTATATCCAGCAAAGTTACTTTTCAAAAAGAAGGTGAAATGAAGACATTCTTCGGTTAAAAAAAATAAATTAAGAGAGGTTGTTCCTAGGAGATATGTTTTAAGTGAAAAAGTAAAGGAAGTTTTGAGGTAAAAGCAAGTGACTACATATTTTGAATCCCAGAGAGAACTGGTAAAAAACAGTGGTAAATGAAAGTATTTAATTATAAAAGACAGTGTGAATACCCATCTTGTGTTTTCTCCTCTTAACTGATAAAAAAATGAATTCTATAATACAACATGTATATATAATTATTGGGCAAATATCATATTTAAACGTAATATATTTGACAACACCAGTGCAGTGGAGGTAACAGGTAACAAAGCTGTATGGGCAAAACAAATGACTCTGGATGCAAACCACAATAGACAGGAACAAAGAAAAAATGAGAAACTAGAAAATTAATATAAAAAAGCTTTAAATATATGCTTGTTCTCTGTTCTTATCTTAACTTCTTTAAAATACATAAATCTATGTGAAATAATAATTATAACTATGTATTCTTGGGTCTTTAATAGTCAAGATGTACTCTATGTGAAAATAATTCCACCAAAAAGGAGAAGAGAGAATAAAGGAATAATATTTCTACACCACACTGGAATTAAGTTAGTATAAATCTGAAACTATTTTGTAAAAGTAAAGATTAAAGGAACTAGAAAGCTACTTTAGAATATATTCACTTAATGCAAAAGAAAGGAGTAAATGAAACATAGTGTTACACGGGCAATATAGAAAAAAACCCCTGAAAGTTGCAAACATAAACCTATTTATATTCATTAATAGCAGTAAACGTGAATTTATTGAGGAATCCAATCAAAAGGCAGAGAATCTCAGTTGGGATTTTAAAAGGAAATCCAAATTTACTCTGTATACTACAGACACACTTTAAATTTGAGATACACCTATGTTTTACTTCAAGTGATGGAAAATAATTTATCACAGCAACCACAAGAAAATTGAAGCAGATGTACTAATGTCAGACAAAATAGATTTTATTTTTATTTATTTATTTTGTGAGGAAGATTGGCCCTGAGCTAACATCTGTTGCCAATCCTCCTCTTTTCGCTGAGGAAGATTGTTGCTGAGCTAACATTTGTGCCAATCTTCCTCTACTTTGTGTGGAATGCCACCACAGCATAGCTGGACAAGCAGTGCTCGGTCCACATCTGGGATGTGAATCTATGAACCCAGGGATGCAGGAAAAGAGTGCATGAACTTAACCACTATGCCACTGGGCAGGCTCCCTAAAAGGTCTTTAAAACATAAAATAGGGGCCAGCCCTGTGGCAGAGCGGTTAAGTTCACACTCTCCACTTCAGCTGCCCAGGGTTTTGCTGTTTTGGGTCCTGAGCATGGACTCAGCATCACTCATCAGGCCATGCTGAGGTGGTGTCCCACATAGCACAACTAGAAGGACCTGCAAGTAGAATATACAAGTATGTACTGCGGTGGGGGGCTTTGGGGACAAGAAGAAGAAGAAAAGGAAGAGGAAGAGGAAGAAGAGGAAGAAAGCTAGATTGGCAACAGATGTTAGCTCAGGTGTCAATCTTTAAAAAAAAATAAAAAACAGAAAAGAAATGACTAGATATAAAAGGTACATTGGATAGTTATAAAAGGGTATATCCATGAGAAATATATAAAAAGTTATAAACATGTATGCACCTAACCTAATAGAACCCAAATGTATGAAGCAAAAATATATACTAATTAATTTAAAAAGACAATTCAAACAAAAACGATTGAAGACCCAATGGTCTTAATTCAAAGGTGAATATAACAAGGCAGAAGGTCAAAAGAAAATAGAAGGCTGGAACAACACTATAAACCGACTATACCTAACAGATTAAACAAGAAAAAAAAGCATCCAAAACAGATAGGAAGAAACAATCTGCTTTTGTTTGCAGATGACATGTTTTTATATATAGAAAACCCTAAATATGCCGCAAAATAATCCATTGGAACTGATAAAATCAACAAAGTTGCAGAATACAATATCAATATGGAAAAATCAGTGGCATTTTTATACACCAACAATAAACTCTCTGAAAAGAAATTAAGAAAATAATCCCATTTAGAGTACCATAGTGAAAATAAAATTCTTAGGAGTAAATACATCCTTGGATGTGAAATTTCTGTACACCAAAACTATAAGATATTGATTAAAGAAATCAAAAAAGACACAAAGAAATGGAAAGTTTTTCCATGTTCATGGATCAGAAGAATTAATATTGTTAAAATGTCCATACCACTCAAAGGAATCTACAGGTTCAATGCGATCGCTACCAAAATTCTAATGGACTTTTTCTCAACAAGAGAAAAAATACTAAAATTTTTGTGAAACTTAGAAAATACCTCCAATAGCCAGAGCAATCCTGAGAAAGAAGAACAATCCTTTAATTTCAAGCTATATTACAAAGTTATAGAAATAATAACATGATGATACTGCTATGAAAACAGACACATATTCCAATGGAACAGAATAGAGAGCCAAAAATAAACCCAGGCATATAAGGTCAACTAATCTTTGAAAAGGATATCAAGAATACCAAACGGGGAACAGACAGTCTCTTCAATAAGTGGTACAGGGAAAACTGGTTATCCATATGTAAAAGAATGAACTCAGATACTTATATTATACAAAAAAAATTAATTCAAAGCAGATTAAAGTATTAAATGAAAGACCTGAAACCATAAAACCCCTAGAAGAAAATATGGGGAAAATCTCCATGGCACTGTTCTTGGCAATTGTTTTATGTAGAGGGAACTAAAAGCAAAGGCAACAAAAGCAGAAATCAACAAGTGGGACTGCATCAACCTCAAAAGCTTCTGCATAATATACAATCAAAAACATGGGCAGGCAACCTATGGGAGGGAAGAAAATATTTGCAAAACATATAGCTTTGATAAGGGGTTAATATCCAAAATATATAAGGAACTCCTATAACTCAATAGCAAAAATCAAAAAACCCACTTAAAAAATTGTCAAAGTGTCTGAATAGACATTTTTCAAAATAAGATACATATATATCCCCCAGGCATGAGAAAGTTGTTCAAGGCCAACCCCATGGCCAAATGTTTAAGTTCACATGCTCCATTTCAGCAGCCCAAGGTTTCACTGATTCAGATCCTGGGCAGACCTAGGACCACTCATCAAACCATGCTGAGGTGGCCTTCACATAGCAAAACCAGAATGACCTACAACGAGACTATATGACTAGGTCCTGGGGGGCTTTGGGGAGGAGAAAGAAAGAAAAGAAATGATTGGCAACAAATGTTAGCTCAGATGCCAATCTTTAAAAAAAAAAAAAGCTGTCCAATATCGCTAATAATCAGAGAAATAGAAATGAAAACAATGAGATTTTTATCTTACTCCTATTAGGATGGCTATTATCTAAAAAACCCCAAGACTTGTGTTAAAAATGATGTGGAGAAAAGAATATTCTTGTATACTGTTGCTGGGAATGTAAAGTGGTACACTCATTATGGAAAACAGTATGGAGGTTCCTGACAAAATTAAAAATAGGGTGCTCTCATGGCCCAGCAATTCCACTTCTTGGTATATATCAAAAGGAAAAAAAATCAAGATTTCAAAGATATCTGTAGATCCATATTCACCGCAACATTATTCACTATAGCCAAAATATGGAAACAACTTAAGCATCCATCAGTGGATGATTATGTCAAGAAAATGGGGTATACAAATATACAGTGGAATATTATTCAGTCATAACAAACAATAGAATATTGTCATTTGGAACAAAATGGAAAAACCTGGAGGACGTTTCCCTAAGTGGAATAATTAAGATAAAGAAAGATAAATATTGTAATACCTTATATCAGGATTCTAAAACAAGTCAAAATTGCAGAAGTAGAGCCCATAAGCTATAAAATTAAAATTATATAAAATTTATAATATATGAAAATATTTGAACACAGAAAAAGTGTATAAAAACAAAATTGTTGCAAAAGGGTATTAATAGAAACAAACCATGGTGGAAGAAATTTTCCTAAAATATTATTAATCATCTTACATGTAAGCAAATTCAAACATTGTTAACAAACGTACAGATTTTTAAAACACTCCAATCTAACAATATGTTGTTCACAAGAGTTGTGTTTCAAAACACAAACATATAAAACTATTTATTTATAAAAGATATGCACATTACATGTATTTTATGAAAAGTAACTGTTGTATGAAATTAATTTGAGAAAAAGGTATAAAATAGACAACTAATGGGGCCAGCCCCATAGCAGAGTGGCTAAGGTCACATGCTCTGCTTTGGCGGCCCGGGGCTCACTGGTTCAGATCCTAGGCACAGACCTAGCACTGTTCATCAGGCAATGCTGTGGCAGCATCTCACATAAAACAAGTAGAATGATCTACGACTAGGAATACAGATATGTACTTTACTTATCTTTACATACATATATGGGCTGTAGGGAGAAAGAAAAAAAATGAGGAATAGTGAGACCAGATGTTAGCTCAGGGCCAATCTTCCATACCCACCCCCCGCAACAAAACGCAATTAAAAATAAATCCAGGTAGTATTCAAGAAGATATGAAAATCAAGAATTTATGTATATCCACAGTAACCTTCAAAGTTTTATTTTAAAAATTCTCATTAATTAAAAAATATAATTAGGGTTGGCCTCATGGTGTAGTGCTTACAGTTTGGCATGCTCCATGTTGGCAGCCTGGGTTCATAGGTTTGGATCCTGGGCACAGACCTACACAGCTCATTGAACATGCTGTTGCAGTGACCCCTATACAAAATAGAGGAAGACTGGAACATAGGTTAGCTTAGGGTGAATATTCCTCTGAAAAAGTTTTTACATATGTAATTAAAAAATTCACATGGATGGAAAATTTGACAGGTTAAGTGGACACAAAATAGTAAACATATTTTAGAAGTGCATGGTGAAGTAACAATGTTAGCAAAAATATATAAAATGAATAAGCAGAGTACATTTAAATTATTTTATGTTAAAAATTCAAATATCCAAAATTTGTAGAAGTACTAAATATCTAATAAGAACATTTCAGAAATTTTGAAATAATTGACAGCATACACTCACTTTCTGATGACAATGTATTTAAAAGCTACAATGAAAATGCTTAAACAGAAAAACTAAGTAATTTGAAATTCAAAGTACAATGCTTTATGATTCACACTTTTAAAAGAAAAACGGATTTATGAAGCACTTAAATATAAATAAAAACTAAACAAAGTATTTAGAAGGAACGGTAAAATGCATGTAAAAAAAAAATTAATAAAATAGAAAACGGTAGATGAAATCAAGACTGTTAAAATACAGTTCTGGAAAATCTTAACCATAGAAGCAACTAGAAAAACTGACCTATAAATAAAAGAAAGACAAAAATATATATTAGGTGCAAGGAAAATGTCAAAATACAAAGGCTATAACACTTCAGAGAGAACAAATCTTTAAAATTTTTCAGACAGTGTGACAAAATTTTTGTCCAAGAACTTAACACTAAGAAATGGTTAACTTAGAGCAGTGACATCAGCAAGATGGCAGAGTGAGATGTTCTCTTGATCTCTCTCCCTTTGAACTACGACTAAATAGACATTCTTTAATCAGCTGAAGATACCCACACAGCACAACAGGATGCCTGAGAGACCCACGAAGCTATACATCTGAAGGGGGATGGACTGGGCCTCTGGGAAGTAGTGGAGATAGGTGAGCACTCTCTAACTCTTCCTTGAAACTCTGTGAAAATGCTGTGAACACCATCTCAGCAAGGAGCACCCATGGTACTGCTGTGGAACAACAAGTGGGAATGCACCTCAATGAAACTGTAAGAAGAAGTACCAGTATCCCTGAGACCATGTGCAAACAATTTCCCAGCCAACAGGAGAACTCTCCATGCCGCTATGGTCCCAACAAGTTCCCCAGGCTTGGATGCCATGATGAAGCCCTGTCCACCAAGCACATTGGCCAGCATGACTGTAATAAGAGGAGGCAGCAGATCTACATTCATACAAACTCTCTCTTGGCCAGTGGGATGGCCCATAGTGCCACTGCAGCCCCACAAGTGGGAACACATCTCAGCGTGATTGTAAGAAGAGGCAGCAGTAGCCCTGAGCCTCAGTGCAAACACTTTTCCAGCTGAGGGACTGCCGACCATATCCCAACAACATCCAGCAGATGTTGTAGGATCAGAACCACAGCTCCTGCTTCTCCTCAGCAGTAGCAGGTGGAATCTGCAACCTGATACTACCACAACTATGCTGCCAAAGGATTTGTTCACCAAACACCATGAGAAACTACAGCAACAATTCAGAGCAGAAGGATAATAAAAAGTCTCCAGAATCCAACCCTGACGTCACAGAAATTTATAATCTAAATGACAGAGAATTCAAAATAGCTATCATAAAGAAACTCAACAGGTTACAAGAAAACTCAGAAGGACAGTTCAATGGGCTCAGGATTAAAAATAATCAGAAGAGGGGCTGGCCCCGTGGCCGAGTTGTTAAGTTCGCGCGCGCCGCTGCAGGTGGCCCAGTGTTTCGTTGGTTCGAATCCTGGGCGCGGACATGGCACTGCTCATCAAACCACACTGAGGCAGCGTCCCACATACCACAACTAGAAGAACCCACAACAAGAAATATACAACTATGTACTGGGGGGCTTTGGGGAGAAAAAGGAAAAAATAAAATCTTTAAAAAAAATAATCAGAAGAAGGAATACTTCACCAAAGAGATTGAAACTTTAAAAAAATCAAAGCAGAAATTCTAGATATGAAGAACACAATTAATGTGTTAAAAAAATAATCTAGAATCCTTAAAAAAGTGACATTATGAAGTAAAAAATTAGTGACTTGGAGGCTAAAAATATAAAAATGTGTCAGGTGGAGAAGGAGAAATAAGTAAGTGTTTTTTTAAATGAAGGAACTCTTTGAGAAATATCCAGGTAAATTAGGAAAAGCAACATAAGGATTAAAGGCATTCCAGAGGGAGAAGAGGGGGAGAAAGGAGCAGAGAGCTTCTTCGAAGAAATAATAGCTAGACCTTCCCAAACCTGGGGAAAGAACCAGACTTACAAATACATGAAGCCAATAGAACTCCTAATTACATTAATACTAAAAGACCTTGTCCAAGGCACATAACAGTAAAACTGATAAAAGTAAATGACAGAGAAAAAATATTAAGGGCAGCAAGGCAGAAGAAAATAACCTAGAAAGGAACCCAGATAGGATCAGGCTATCAGCAGATTTCTTGGCAGAAACTTTACAGGCCAGAAGAGAAAGAAATGATATATTCAAAATACTGAAAGACAAAAATTTTCAGCAAAGAATACTCTATCCAGTGAAACTCTCCTTCAGATATGATGGAGAAATATAAGCTTTTCCATATAAACGAAAGTTGTGGGAATTCACTCCCACTAGTCCTCCCCTAAAAGAAATCGTCAAGGATGCCTTCATACCTGAAACAGAAAGGCAAAAGTCTATAAAGATTTGAGAAAGGAGATAAATAAACAGATAAGGTCAGAAAATTGCAGCTCTCTTTCAGAACATGATAGCAAATACTTAATTATAACGAGAAAGATAAAGGAGAAGAAAGCATCAAAAGTAACGATAAAGACTTCAAATTACTCACAAACTGACAACACAAAATAGAATAATTTGTGACAACAATAACTCAGAGGGAGAAGGGGATAGGGATGGAACCTGCTTAAGCTAGTGGAGATAAGACGCTATCAGAAAATGGACTATCTCATCTGTGGAGATCTTTTATACAAACCTCATAGTAACCACTGAACAAAAACTCAGAGAAGAGCCACAATTCACAAGAAAAGAGAAACCGCCACATAAAACCAACAAAATTAAATGGAAGTCAGAAATACAAGGGAAGAGAAATGATGGAAATATAGAACAACCAGAAAACAAAAGAGAAATGGCAGTATTAAGCCCTCGTATATAAATAACCATTCTAAATGTAAACGGACTGAATTCTCCAATCAAAAGACACAGAGTAGGGGCCAGCCTGGTGGTGCAGTGGTTAAGTTCACATGTTCCGCTTCTCGGCGGCCCTGGGTGTCCTGGTTCGCATCCCGGGTGTGGACATGGCACTGCTTGGCAGAAGCCGTGCTGTGGTAGGCGTCCCACATATAAAGCAGAGGAAGATGGGCATGGATGTTGGCTCAGGGCCAGTCTTCTCAGCAAAAAGAGGAGGATTGGTAGTAGTTAGCTCAGTGCTAATCTTCCTCAAAAAAAAAAAAAAAGACACAGAGTAGCTGGATGAATTAAAAAACAAGATATAACAATATGCTGCCTCCAGGAAACACATCTCAGCTATAAAGATAAACATAGGCACAGTGTGAAGGGATGGAAGACAATACTTCAAGAAAATGGCAAGCAAAAGAAAGGAGGTGTTGCCATACTAGTATCAGACAGAGCAGAGTTCAGGATAAAAAAGACAATGAGAGACAAAGAGGGGCAATATATAACGATAAAAGGGACTTTCCACCAAGAGGACATAATACCTATGAATATATGTACGCTTAACACAGGAGTACCAAAATATATAAAGCAACTATTAAAAGACCTAAAGGGGGAAGTTAACAGCAACATGATAACAGTATGGGACCTCAACACTTCACTTACATCAATGGATAGATCATCCAGACAGAAATTCAACAAGGAAATAGTGGATTTAAATGAAAAATTGATCAGACAGACTTAATATACAGAGCACATTCTATCCAAAAACAGCAGAATACACATTCTTCTCAAGTCATATGGAGCATTCTCAAAGATAGACCATATTCTGGGAAATAAGGCAAGTCTCAATAAATTTAAGAAGATTGAAATCATATCAAACACCTTTTCCAACCAGAACGCTATGACACTAGAAATCAACTACAAGCAAAAAACTGGGAAAGTCACAAACATGTGGAGAATAAACAACGTGCAACTGAATGACCATTGGTTCAATGAAGAAATCAAAGGAGAAATTAAAAAGTACCTGGATATAAATGAAAATGAAAATGCAACATACCATTTATGGGACGCTTATGGGATGCAGCAAAATAAGTTATATGAGAGAAATTCATAGCAATACAGGCCCACGTCGACAAACAATAAAAATCTCAAGTAAGTAATCTTAAATGACACCTAACAGAGCTAGAAAAAGAAGAACAAAGCCCAAAGTCATAAGATGAAGGGAAATAATACAAATTCTAGAAAAATAAATGAAATACAGACTAAAAAAAACTGTAGAAGTAATCAATGAGAAACCAAAAGCATTTTCTTTGAGAAGATAAACAAAATTGACAAACGCTTAGCCAGACTCACTAAGAGAACAAGAGAGAAGCCTCAACTAAATAAAATTAGAAATGAAAGAGGAGAAATTACAATGGATATTGCAGAAAAACAAAGAGTTACAAGAGAATAGCATGAAAAACTATATGCCCACAAATTGTATAACCTAGAACAAATGGATAAATTCTTAGACCCATACAACCTTCCAAAAATGAACCAAGACGAAATAGAGAATCTGAATAGATCATCACAAGTAAAGAGACTGAAACATTAATCGAAACCTCCCAAAAAGCAAAACTCCAGGATGAGATGGCTTCTCTGGAGAACTCTAACAAACATTCAAAAAGATTTAAGGGGATGGCCCAGTGGCCATGTGGTTAAGTTCACGCGCTCTGCTTCGGTGGCCCAGGGTTTCACTGGTTCAGATCCTGGGTGTGGACATGGCACCACTCATCAGGCCACATTGAGGCAGCATCCCACATTTTAGAACTAGAAGGACCCACAACTAAAGTACACAATGATGTACTGGGAGGATTTTGTGAGAAAAAGGAGGGAAAAAAAAGGATTGGCCACAGTTAGCTCAGGCACCAATTTTTTAAAAAGTAAATAAAAATAAATAAAAATTTTTTAAAAAGACAATACCTATCCTTCTCAAACTCTTCTATAAAATTCAAGAAGATAGTAGGCTCCCAAACTCATTTTGTGAGGCCAAATTATCCTGATAACAAACCAGGCAACGGCAGCACAAAGAAAAAAAATTACAGGACAACATTGCTGATAAACATAGATGCAAAAATCCTCAACAAAATATTGGCAAACCAAATACAGCAGTACATTAAAAGGATCATACACCACAATCAAGTGGATTATATACCAGGGATGTAGGGAAATTTCCACATCCGCAAATCAACTAATGTGATACACCACATTAACAAATGTGGATAAAAATCACATGATGATCTCAATAGATGCAGAGATCTCAATAAAACAAGAATACAAGGAAAGTACCTCAATACAATAAAGGCCATAGATGACAAACTCATAGCCAAAGTCAAACTTCATGGTGAAAAACTAAAAGCCATCCCTCTGAGTAACAGTAAAGAGGGAAGAGCCCATTCTCACCACTCTTATTCAATATAGCACTGGGGGTTTTGGCCAGGACAGCTAGTCAAGAAAAAGAAATAAAAGGAATTCAAATTGGAAAGAAGGAATGAAACTCTCGCTGTTTGTGGATAACATAATTCTATATATAGAAAACCTTAAAGATGCAACAGAAAACTGTTAGAAATAATCAACAACTACAGTAAAGTTGCAGGGCACAAAATCAACTTACAAAATTCAGTTGCATTTCTGTACACTAATAACGAACTAGCAGAAAGAAAAGTCAAGAAGACAATCCCATTTACAATTGCAGCAAAATGAATAAAACTTTTCAGAACAAATTTGACTAAAGAGGTGAAAGACCTATACACTGAAAATTCTAAGGCATTATTGAAAGAAATTGAAGAAGATATAATGAAATGAAGAGATATTCCATGCTCTCGAATTGGAAGAATAAACATGGTTTAAATGTCCGTATTTCCTAGAGCAATCCAGGGATTCCTTGCAATCCCAATAAAAATCCTAAGGACATTCTTCACAGAAATAGAACAAATGTTTCTAAAATTTATATAAAACAACAAAAGATCTTGAATAGCCAAAGTAATTCTAAGAAAAAGAAAAAAGCTGGAGGCATCACAATCCCTGATTTCAAAATATACTAGAAAGCTATAGTAATTAAAACAGCATGGGTCCGGCCCAGTGGTGCAGAGGTTATGTTTGCGTGTTCCGCTTTGGCAGCCCAGGATATGCTGGTTTGCATCTGGGTGCGGACATGGCACCGCTTGGCAAGCCATACTGTGGAAGACATCCCACATATAAAGTAGAGGAAGATGGTCACAGATGTTAGTTCAGGGCCAGTCTTCCTCAGCAAAAAGAAGAGGATCAGCAGCAGATGTTAGCTCAGGGCTAATCTTCCTCAATAAGAAAAAAAAAAAAAACCCAGCATGGTACTGGCACAAAAACAGACACACAGATCAATGGAATAGAATTGAAAGCCCAGAAGTAAAACCACAAAACCACACACACACCTATTGAAGGTTAATCTTTGACAAAGGAGCCAAGAACATACATTGGGGAATGGAAAGTCAAAAATGGTGCTGGGAAAACAGGACAGCAACTTGCAAAAGAGTGAAAGTTGACCATTATCTTGCACCATACACAAAAATTAACTCAAAATGGATTAAAGACTTGAAACCATAAAACTCCTAAGAGACAATATAGGCAGTAGACTCTTTGCATTCAGTCTTAGAAGCATCTTTTTGAATACCCTGTCTACTCAGGCAAGGGAAACAAAAAAATAAATAAACAAATGGGACTACATCAGACTCAAAAGCTTCTTCAAGGCAAAGGAAACCACGAACAAAATGAAAAGACAACCCATCAACTGAGAAAAAACAAATTTGCAAATCATATATCCAACAAGGGGTTAATTTCCAAAATATATAAAGAATTCATACAACTCAACAACAAAACAACCAAGAACCCAATAAAAAACGGGCAGAGGATATGAACTGACATTTTTCCGAAGACGGTATACAGATGGCCCACAGACACATTAAAAGATATCAACATCATTAGTTATTAGGGAAATTCAAATCAAAACTGCAATGAGATATCACCTTACACCTGTCAGAATGGCTATAATTACCAAGATAAAAATAAACAAATGTTGGAACAGATGTGGAGAAAGGGGAACACTCATACTCTGCTGGTGGGCATGTAAACTGGTGCAGCCAGGTTGGATGACAGGATGGAGGTTTCTCAAAAAATTAAAAATAGAGATACCATATGACCCAGCCATCCCACTACTGGGTGTTTATACAAAGAACTTGAAATCAACAATCCAAAGAGATTTATGGACCCCTATGTTCATTGAAACATTATTCACAATAGCCCGGACATAGAAGCAACCCAAGTGCCCAGCAACTGATGAGTGGATGAAGAAGATGGGGTATATATAAACAACAGAATACTACTCAGCCATGAAAGAGGACAAAACCATCCCATTTACAAGAACTCGGATGGACCTTGAGGGTATGATGTTAAGCGAGATAACTCAGACAGAGAAAGACAAATACTGCATGGCTTCACTCATATGTGGAAGATAAACAAACACATGGATAAAGATAACGGATTAATGATTACCAGAGAGGAAGGGGGCTTCAGGTGGGTGAAAGGGATAAAGGAGCACATATGTATGGTGATGGATAAAAATTAGACTATGGGTGGTGAGCACGATGCAGCCTATACAGAAACTAATAAATAATAATGTACAGCTGAAATTACACAATGTTATAAACCATTATGATCTCAATAAAATAATTGAAAAAAATGGTTAACTTATTTAAAATAAGAATTATGAATTTACTTCGGATAAAGGGGAAAACATAAATTAACGAATCAATTTTTAAAATATTCTGAATAAATGTACATAACATAAAATTTGTAATGTAAACCATTTTTAAATGTACAGTACAGTCAGATTAGGTTTATTCACATTGTTGTGAAATAATCATCAATATCCATCTCCAAAACCTTTCATCATCCTAAACTATACCTCTGGACCCATTAAGAAATAACTCTTCATTGCTCTATTTCTCTAGCGCCCCTGGAGACCACTAATCTACTTTCTATGAATTTGAATATTCTAGGTACCTCATATAAATGTCTTCTGTGACTAGCTAATTTCACATAACACAATGTATCCTAGGTTCATCCACGGTGCAGCGTTTACTAGAATTTCATGGCTTCTAAGGCTGAATAATATTTCATTGCATGTATATACTGCATACTGTTTACTCATTCATCCATTGATGGATACTTGGGTTGTTTGCACCTCTTAGCTATTGTGAATAATGTTGGTATGAACATGGGCATAGTAATATATTTTTAAATCATTGATTTCAATTATTTTGTTGTATATAACCAGACTTGAAATTTCTGAATCATAAAGTAATTCTATGTTTATTTTTTCAAGGAATGGCACCAGCAATGCACAAAGTATCCAGTTACTTCACATTCTCATTAAGGCATTGTTTCCTGTGTTAGTTTTCTTAATAGTAGCCATCTTGAAATGTGTGAAGTGATATGTCATTGAGGTTTGACTTGCATTTCCCTAGTGATTAGTGATGTAGAGTATCTTTTCACATGCTTGTTGTCTTTCATTTATTTGCTTTGGAAAGAATGTCTATGCAAGTCCTGTGTCCATAATTTAATTGAGTTGTTTTTGTTGTTGTTGGGGTATAGGGTTTTACAATATATTCTGGATATTAATACCTTATCAGATATCTGATTTGCAAACATTTTCTCCGATTTTCTGAGTTACCTTCTCACTGTTTTGATAATGCCCTTTGATTCACAAAAATTTTTAACTTGGTGAAGTCCAATTTATCTCTCCTTTTGTAAGTTGCCTGTGCTTTTGGTGTCATATCCAAGAAATCATCACCAAATCTCATTCACTGAAGGTTTCCCCTATGTTTTCTTCTAAAAGTTTTATAATTTTGGCTCTTAGAGTATTTGATTCATATTTGGTAAATTGTTGTGCATAGTGTAAGGTAAGTGTCCACTTTTATGCTTTTGCATGTGGACATCCAGTTTTCCCAGCAACATTGGTTGAAAAACTGTTTTTTCCCCATTTGATGGTTGACACTCTTGTCAAAATTTATTTGATCATATACGTGAAGGTGATTTCTGGATTCTCTAGTCTATTCTGTTGCTCTACTTGCCTGATTTATGATGTGTATTTTGATTACTGTAGCTTTCTTGTAAGTTTTGAAATCAGGGTTGCTTTGGCAATTTGGAGATAATTGAGATTCCATATGAACTTCAGAATGGAATTTTCCATTTCTGCAAAAAAAGTCATTGCTACTTTGATATGATTTTCTTTGAATTTATATATATATTTTTTCTTTTTAATAGTATTGACATCATAATATTATTAAGTTTTCCAATCTATTAAAAGGGAATGTATTTACATTTATGTGTCTTCTTTAATTTCTTTCAACAATATTTTTAAAAAATTTCACTGTACAAGTCTTTCATTATCTTCATTAAGTTTATATCTAGGTAATTTGTTCTTTCTATGCTATTCTAAGTGGAATTGTTTACTTAATTTTTTTTCTAGTTTTTTATTGTTAGTGTACAGAAAACCAACTGTTTTATGTGTGATGACTTTATATTCTGACAGTATTGCATTTTCCTAGTGATTAGTGACATAGAGCATCTTTACACATGCCTCTTGGCCCTCATTTATATTCTTTGGAAAAGTTATTAGTTCTAATAGATTTTTTGAGGATTCTTTAGGGTTTTCTACACATAAATTCATGTCATCTGAAGAGACAGAAAACTTTTCTTTTTGCTTTCTGTTTTTAATCATGTATCAATTTACTAAGAAACAATGTGATGTTATTATCTGACTGATCTTAAATCCTCCTTTTGGAAGATGAATTTTTTCTTTTTTAATAGAAACATTAGTTCATCTACTTTATTAGCCACATCAGAATCTGTATTATTACTTTTCATTTTGGAAATCTAATTGCTTGAGCCCTTCTCTAAAGGAACCAAGTAGCAGTGTGAAGACTCACCATGCAGTGGCAACTGAAAGTCCAAAACCCAACATCACACAGACTTGTATTGGGCATCACCAAAAATTTACACAGACAGCTACCTTGTAGGTAGCAACAGGAAATAAAAGAGCTGCAAACCCCCTCTGTTTACAGGTGACATGATCCTATATATAGAAAACCCTACAGAATCCATCAGAAAACTATTAGAAATAAATAACAACTACAGTAAAGTTGTGGGGTACAAAATCAACTTACAAAGATCAGTTGTATTTCTGTACTCTAATAATTAACTTACAGAAAGAGAACTCAAGAATACAATTCCATTTACAATTGCAAAAAAAGGACAGAATATCTAGGAATAAATTTAACCAAGGAGGTGAAGGATTTATACAATGAAAACTATAGGACATTATTGAAGGAAATAGATAATGACACAAAGAGATGGAAAAAGATTCCATGCACATGGATTGGAAGAATAAACATAGTTAAAATGTCCGTACTAATCAAAGCAATCTAAAGATTCAATGAAATCCCAATCAGAATCCCGACATCATTCTTCATGGAAATAGAACAAAGACTCTTAAAATTCATATGGGGTAACCAAAGACCCTATATTGCTAAAGCAATCCTGAGAAAAAAGAACAAAGCTGGAGGCATCACAATCCCTGACTTCAAAATGTACTACAAAGCCATAGTGATCAAAACAGCATGGTACTGGCACAAAAGCAGACACACAGATCAATGGCACAGAACAGAAAACCCAGAAATAAAACTGCACATCTACAGACAGCTATTCTTTGATAAAGGTGCCAAAAACATACAATGGAGAAAGGAAAGCTTCTTTAATAAATGGTGCTGGGAAAACTGGACAGCCACATGCAAAGGAATAAAAGTAGACCCTTATCTTTCTGCACACACAAAAACAGACCCAAAATGGATCAAAGACTTGAAGGTAAGACCAGAAACCATAAAACTTCTGGAAGAATATATGGGAAGTATGCTCTTTAACATCAGCCTTAAAAGGATCTTTACAAACACAGTGTCCACTCAGACAAGAGAAACAAAAGAAAAAATAAACAAGTGGGACTTCATCAGACTAAAGAGCTTCTGGAAGGCAAAAGAAACCAAGACCAAAATGAAAAAGCAACCCATCAACTGGGAGAAAATATTTGAAACTCATATATCTGATATGGGGTTAATCACCATAATATATAAAGAACTAACACAGCCGAGCTACTAAAAATGAAACAACCCAATCAACAAGTGGGCAGAGGACATGAACATTTTTCCCAAGAAGATATACAGATGGGCAATAGGCACAAGAAAAGATGCTCAACGTAACTAATCATCAGGGAGATGAAAATCAAAACTACTCTCAGATATAATCTTACACCCATTAGAATGGTTATAATTACCAAAACAAAAAGTAATAAAAGTTGGAGAGGTTGTGGAGAAAAGGGAACCCTCATCCACTCCTGCTGGGAATGCAAACTGGTGCAGCCACTTTGGAAAACAGTATGGAGATTTCTCAAAAAATTAAAAATAGATTACAATATGACCCAGCTATCTCACTACTGGGTGTTTATCCAAAGAACTTGAAATCAACAATACAAAGATGCTTATGTACCCCTATGTTCATTGCAGCATGATTCCCCTAGCCAAGATGTGGAAGCAACCCAAGTGCCCACTGACTGATGATTGGATAAAGAAGGTGTGGTGGTGTGGTATATATATATATATATATACACAATGGAATACTACTCAGCCAGAAAAAAACACATAATTGTCCCACTTGCAACCACATGCATGGACCTTGAGGATATCATGTTAAGTGAAATAAGCAAGACACAGAAAGACAAACACCATATGATTTCACTCATATGTAGAATATAAACAAACTTCCAGTCCATAAGAAAAATTTAGTGGTTACCAGGGGGAAGGTGGGGAGAGTGGGCACAAGGGGTGTGGGGGCACATTTATATGGCATTTGACAAATATTAATGTACAAGTGAAATTTCAAAATGTTATAAATTGTTTAGACCACAATAAAAAATTTGCAAAAAATTTGTAGTGTTAAGCTTATCGAAGGCATTAAACTTTGTCATGCCATCCCAGCCAAAAATAAACAAAAACTCCAAACCTGTCACATAACCAGATGTGACATCTGCAGAGCCGGCCTGTAGAAATAAACAATAATTACAGGATGAACAAGCAGCACAGCAGGTGTGGTCAGTCAGGAAGAGCTTTTGACACAAACTGATGACATGTTTACTTCTGGAACAATCAGAGGTATGTCCTTATGTTACGTGTTCAATCCTTTCTGTAAAACGTAATTGGTAATAACAGTATAAGATCTAACAATGGTTTATTACACTATCTCTGGGGGTGGGGCTTACTTTCTTTCACCATCTAAATGTCCCTAAATGAAGAATCTTTGCCTGGAGGTGTGCGTGTCTCCAAATTATGTGTGAAATTTCCTTTCAAGAGAACCCAACTTCTTTAGAAAATTTTCAATCCTGCATAAGGACAGTCATTTTGATTTTCAATATTTCACAATTTTTAGAAGACGGCAAAGTCTTTAAACCCTTTTGGCCAGACCTGGATATTTTAATGACAATGTGAAGAAGACAAGTCTTCACGCAAAGCATGTGGAAAGACATCTGTAGTTTACAAAACCTTCTCTGCCCTCCATATCTTATGCAAGTGTGTGCACTTGGCCACACTTAGGTCATATTGAAACCTTAGCTTCAGGGTCATCTGGAAAGTGTAATTTTTAATTGTGCAGCCTCTATAAAACAGGAAGTCCATGTGAGAATAGACTGGAGTGAGTATTGATGAGTCTTCAGTACACTCAGTTTGTGAAAAACTAAACAAATATCCCCAAGTTCTATCCATGTGACAAAGTTAATTAAACCTTTTCTAACGTTGCTGTTTCTATGCAAAGACATGGGTATTGCTCTGGTTTCCTTAGAAACTACTGAAAGCAACTGTACCATTTAGTTTTTTATGTTGTGTATATAACAGAAAACCAACTCAGATTTACTGGCTTGCAATACTGAAAGGTCCAAAGGCGAAGCTTGATCCACTTGTACTTATGTGATCAGAACCTCCAGTTTCTTTTCTTTCCTCTGTTTCACGAACTCTGCTTCTGTGGCGTTGGTCCCTTTTTGATCACAGCATGTTTTTCAGCAGCTCAAGCCCCACATCCTCATGCTCTCAAGTCCAGAACAGGGGAAGGAGCGTGCTTCTGCAGAAGCTGAAGGCAGGGCTCTTGACCATTTCTGCTTTGTAGACCCCGTCAGAGTCTGAAGCCTATAGGACCCCTTTTCTGAGTAATATTTTAAATAAAATACATAACACTACAGAGAAAACCAGTCATATTAAAATATAGGTATCAAATATTTTAAAAAAATATAAGATAATAATATGTGCATATTTATTAAGTAATAATATTTAGTGTGGGTCTAATAATTTCCAAGTAGTGATGAACATTATCACTACTTGGAGGTGTTGTCTGCAATCAATGGCCGTGTGATAGAAAAATGCCTGTGATTTCTACTGGTGAAAAAGTGACAGATATTGCTAATATTATTGTATTCTGTTGACTGAATTCACAATAGAAGGAAATGCTAAATTTCAGTCACAGGGTAGTGAAAGTAAGTAGATAACTTTTTCCTCCTCACCTGAGTTTACCGACACTCCAAATTTTATACCTAAACCCCATGGGGGGATCTGTTGAGCCTCAGGTTAAGAACAATTGCTAGAAGAGAATTTCTCTTCCCTGAAGGCCCAGCAAATGTCATCTTTATCTCCTTGACTTTGGGTTATATTGACATTTCTGAACCAACCACTAAGCCAAATAAGAATATGCTAATTGGTTAGCCAGCTGGGCCTACCAGTGGAACTGGGGTCATTGCTACCCAAAGAGCATGATGGAGAGGAGTGGATGCCCAAGGGAACTTCAGGGGCTCCTGGATGCTGAGCAGCAAGCAGCAGATGTTCATCATGTCGTCCCTTGTCCACCCCCTCTCTTTTGCTCTCAGAGTCAACTAATCACCAGATTTTAGTGAATCTTTCATATGGATTTGTCTTTTCCTGATCAGTCTCTCTGCTAACATCCTAGGCCTCCAATGTGGAGTGTGTGCCATGGTTCATTGGACTGCAAGAAGAAAAATATTGGAATAACTTGTTTATTTTTCTCATCCTTTTCGTATTTATTTTTGTGTATGTTTTATTCTGTACATAAAATATATTAGTGCAGTGGTACATGTATATATGTAAAACATAAATATTTGCATATTTATGGGTACATGTTGAAACTGTGTTAAGTTACGATGACTGGAAGAGTCAGAGAAGTTGAGAGAGCCATAGAGCAATGCTGTTCAATACAAATATAAGGCAAGTTACATGTAATTTAAAATTTGCTAGTTAGTCACATCAAAAAAAGTAAAAAGAAACGCTGAAAATAATTTTAATATGTTATTTAACACAATATATCCCAAACACGATTTCAGTATGCAATCAGTATAAAAAGTTATTCAGATAGTTTATATTCTTTTTTTCATGTAAAACCTTTGAAATTTGATGTGCATTTTACAGTTAAATCTCATTTCAGTTCAGAGGTGATATTTCAGGTGCTCCAAAGCTGCATGTGGCTAGTGGCTTTTGTATTAGCATGGATCTAGACCAACGATCATTCTGAGTTTAGATTTCTATCACTGTCTTGGTGATAGTTTTCATAAATCCATTACCGGCTCCCTTCCATCTTTCTGTACATTTTCCAGGTTACTCGGACAAAAGTTCCACTGGGATGCTGCTCTCCTGCACTAGGTTTCTCTGGCATCACGTTTAAAAGGAGCTTTTCAGACTTTCTGTAAGGCGGGCTATCCGATCCCTCCCTCTCGCGTGTCTCCGGGTCTGCCTGCAGCAAACCTGGTGCTCAATCAGGCAGTTTCCTCACTCCTCCCCTTTGCATTTCTCCAAATAGAATCGTCCATTTTAAGAAGCCTGTTCCCACAAAACCTCCATGGACTCTCCAGTCACTCTGCGTTCTTTCCATTTCCCGAACACCGAGTACGTTGAGTCCTCAGCAGCTTACCGCTTCAGCGCTTCAGTGCAGACTGTTGTTTTGCTGTCTAACGGTTTCTTGCGTGTTGGTTTTATCTCCCCTACTAAATTCTAAGCCTTATGTCTATGTCCCCAAATTGTAGACACATAATTAAAGGCTCAGCCTTTTACCCTTATCTTTAGGGAAATACTCGGGCTATTTACATTTGCAGCTTTAAATTTTTCAAAATTCTGTTTTGTTTTCTACTCTGCTGGTTAACTTAGACAGCTTTTAGCAGATTGAGTTGTATGAATTTGTGCATTAAAGTGTTCATTTGCTTGAAAATTAAGACCTTTAATTTTGTTTGTAGTCTATTTGAAGCTGTAAAATGACTCTTGGAACTACTATAGGGAATTATTGACTAGCTGGAGTTTCTGAAGATGACAGCTGAGTTTGAGAAGGAAGTCTCCGAGGACACATTTGCTTTACTGTCCAGGGACCAGGAGAGGCAAACTGGTTTCCAAAGTAGAGTGAGCGATTTTACTTCACGTTCAGCGTCTGGGTTACCGTCTGGAGGGCTTCCGTACCCTCTCCACGCCCCGCACTCTAGCCCTGGGGGAGGTTCTCTGGTTCAGGCAGTCTGCTGGAAGCAGGGCTCCACCATCATCACGGGATTTCAGTGCCCTTGGGATACGGCCAAAGCCTGTTTAATTATTATTCGTTTAATTGAAAAAATGCAACATGCTTTATATGTCAGATATGATGTTAAGTGCATTAGTTAACTTCTGTCACTTTTTCTTTTAGCACTCTTTTACAGCTCTTATATATTCTTTGGCAAGTAGCAGTCTAATTAAGAATTTATTCCTTTGTCTTATTATCATTTAACACCTTGTGGGTTTTTCCTCCCTTTTTGGCAAATATCATTAATAACGTTGGTTATTAAAGTCCGAATAAATACTCACTTCTCTGGAAAGTTCACATTTTTGTTTTATTATCAGGAGGTTGTAACTTTTCCTCAAATTAAAACATAAGTTTACATTCTAGTTGCATATATTTTTAAGACTATTGTATAAAATATTTTTACACTTAAAAATACAGTATAAAACATTTTAGAACTACTGCTTTTTTAAAAAAAAATTGATGATCTTGAAATTTGAGTGTAAACTTTAGCCATGTTAGTTATAGTTTTATTTCTGAATCTAAAAACAAGTTACTTTATTCTCTCTCTTTACTTGACCTAGGGGCTTAGCCTCTGTATTACAAATGTTCTCAATTACCTAGAAGTATTCTTGGGTATTGTGGAGGACTGGAATTGGCCACTCCAAGATACCTCTCTTTGGCATGAGGATTATTTGGGGCTGGCTACTTTTAAAAGCTGCAGACGTGAGAGAAACTCTGAAAAGCAGAATTTAACCCTTTGTAAGAGACATTTACATTTGTAAAGGAAATCTCCATCTGTAAAGGTGTCTCCCTCTGTGTACCAGGAAGAAGGGGGGTGACCTTATCTCTAGAAACTCTCATCAATGTGGAAGGCAAGGACTTAAATCTGCATAATAAACTGACTCTTGTTTACTTGATTTGTCTGGCAATCTCCCATAACTGATTCTCCCCACCCCCAGCATCCTCCTTTATCTTTAGCTGAGGGTGGTATTTAAGGTGAGAGTGTCCGCCATTTTGGCGAGTCGCTCAGTTTGCCTGAGCCATGTATACATGCTATAAAGCTTTGTTTAATATTCTCCTCTTAATCTGTCTCATGTGAATTTAATTCTCTGTCCAACCAGAAGGACCCAGAATGGGTAGAGCAAACATCTTCCTCCTCTACAGTATAGTACCAAAAATCTACTTGATTTTTACTGTAGATGTTATCTTGTTTTCTTTTGTGAATCTACTTTTTATATCCTACCTGAATTCTAATTATCCTATTTTAGTAGAGAATGAGGAGTTGTAAAGCTTCTTTTATGAATTGTTCCTTTATGAATGTCTCATGGATTTCCCCTGCTTTTAGGCCTCATAAAAGAAGGGGAGCATGCCTATTTAAAGATATCATTAGTCTTGGAGATTAAACTCTGCTTACCAACTCATTTGTTGAACTTAAATTTTACAGTTTCATTTTATTAGAGGTCTTTTCATGTGTCTCCAGGGTTTAGAAGAACCTCCTTCACTAAACACTTATTGAATCTTTCTCTTGTTTAGTGGCTCTGATTTAAACACATGTTACTTCTTGACCACAATCATGTAATCCAGTGAGAATTCTTGTTAAAAGTCTTGAGATTTTGGCTTCTTGAGTAAGTCCTTTAAGGACTAGTCTGACAGTTACTGGTCTTTGTTTCCTGTAGAATCCAGTAAAAATGTGTTAGAATCAAATTTTAGTAACCCTTGTCTTATGTTTATGCTGTTTATTTAGTACTCTTGGAGAATACTATAGGAAATTAGTTTGATTAGTCCCTTTTTTCCCTTCCAAATTCATAATTTAGAAGTTAGGAGAAAATTAATCTTTATCTTTTCTTTCAAAAAATAATGAGCCTAATTTCCCACCTTTCTACTTGCAAAGGATGTTAATTTTATTGGTTTATTAAAGTAACAACACCACTATTCTTGAAGATTCAATGTGAATTCAATGTAATGTTCTCAGCAGGTACAAACCTAGTATTTTTTCCCCTTTAGAAGAAAATCATGTTAAGCCTTCATTAGTGAACCTCAGTATAATTATTCAGTTTTCTTTAAGAAATATTCTATTTGTATTGTGTGCTTATAGAATAGACATCTTTTCAGAGAAACAAAGCTTCGTTAATTTTATTTCCTTGTGCATTGTGTTTGTTTCTAAACTGTTAGTGTTCAGTGTGTTCACCAGATGCTAACTCTGCCTTCTTTGAGCCTTCTGCTTTTGAGTGTTCATTTGGTATGTATTGCAAAAATTCCACTTTGTAGGATAATGCAAAGAACTGTATTGAGACATGCAGTCTTTACCCTCAGGAGCATTTACTGTGAAGGGGTTCACGGTTGTTGTCCATGCCTACTGTGTTCCAGAGGCCCCAAATGAAATTTACACACTAGTTACCAGGAATTTTGAAGGGATTGCTGGTTTTGTTTGTAACCCCCCAACCCTATTAGAAACAATTTGATGTTTGTACTGTTATCAGCCAGAGGATGTAAGTGCTGTCTCCTTTCTCGGTTTAAATATTTGTATTCTCACTTCAGACCTTGACTGTGATTGAGGTGGGTCAGTAGATGGGTGGCGGCCTCTAGCCCATGATGCACATGGATGTCTTCCGGCATTGGAGTGGGAAGTAAGGCTTTCTTACCAAATTACATTTTAAAAGTGAAAATACAAAATTTTATGGATATTTCTAAAATGAATTTTTTTATTTTCTTCAATTTACTTATCATTACATAGAAATAAGTGTGTGAAAATTGAATATAAAACATATACACTAATACACAACAATACATGTATGTGTAGGCCAAGTCTTGGGCAGCTGACACAAAATTAAATGGCCTATTTAAAAGTAGATAGATTTCCAGTCACTGTTGGTTACATTGTTTATACCATGAAAAAGGTAACAGAGTTTAAAAATGCAAATTTTAAAATAGTGTTGAGAAAAAACTAAGGTCAATTTTATAAATTTCTCAGAAATTCTCACTTTATTTCAACTTATAATCTGATTCACAGACTTTCATGTTACTCTTCATAACTCTTCCAGCAAGAAAGATCCTTTTGTATGATTTCTTCAGCTAATCACAGAAAAGCTTTGTTGGCCTTTTGATTTATCTAGCTCTTTTTGTTTTTTCTCCATTAGAAGAAGATAATGAGAAATTAAAAGAAATATAGTATATATGTCTAGCAGTAGAATGATTCAAGTGCTTCTCTTTTTGGTTAAAATATTTTCTTGCCTTTTTCCCTCGAAGGAAGAATTCTGAGCACTCTCCTTACTCTTTTCTCCCTTCCAGTGCTTCTTTATTCTTTTGTCACTTTTTGTTTCTCGTGGTTCTTATAATCAGCTCAGTGTGGGATCGTCTTGAAACTAAAGCCGATATATAAGTCTTCAAAGCATTAAAATCTTGATATGCCAAAATTTAAAGAAAAATTAAATGGAATATTTAATAGGGTTAAAGAACATTTATCCTTTGAGTAGCTAACGTGTTCACATGGTTCAAAATGCAAAAGGTGTAAAAAAATGGTGTTTTCTTCTGTCTTCTGTCCCTCGGGCACAATTTTCCAGTCATTCGAGGCAACCAATTCTATTCTTCCTACATTAAAAAAAACATATATAGTAGCATATTCTCCATACTGTCATCTTGCCTTTTTTACTTGCTTTTTCCTTAGATGTCTGTATATGAAGCATGTGTTAGTGATAGAAAACCTAAATGAACATTGGCTTAAACCACAGTTTTTCCTTCTATAAAAGTTCAGATAGGTGATCTAGGGCTGGGATAGCACTTGTGGTGTTTCTCTCTCTCTGTTTTGAGGCATAATGAGTATAATAAAATGTACAAATATTAAGCGGACCATTAGAGGAGTCTTGCCAATTGTACGTGTATAAAAAAGCTGCTGTCAAGAGACAGAGCCTTCTAGCCCAGCTTCGCTCCTCCCTGCTTTGTTCTGACTGCCTGGCTCTGTCTGTCCTATTACTGCTGCACCCTGTGTTGCCCTCGCCCTCTGACCTAGCTGGATCTCCAGCTACTGCAGCCCATTCCAAGCTGCAGGATGCAAGAAGGGGCAAAAGTTACACACCAGCCTTTTTACAGGAAGATTTCTAGAAGCTGCTGCTTCCCAACACTTACAGTCATTTTGTTATATAGAACTTAGTGTCATGGCGGCATCTGAAGCCAAGGGAGGTTGAGGAATGGAGTCTTTACTATCTTTTTCTGCTAGAAACAATGCTGCAGTGCATAACCTTGTTCATAGGTCATCTTGTGGGATAAATTCCTAGAAGTGGACCTGCTGGGTCAAAGAATATTCGCAGTTTGAGAGTACGCCTGTGTCTCACATCCTTGGTGACACGGTTTTTGTATCTACTAATCTCATCTGTAGAACACCATGATAGAGGATAGCTCTAATATGCCTGATAGGACATGTAGGTGGACGGAGAAAGTACTTCCACCCCAGTGTATGATGCTCTGAACAAGGAATGCGTGGCCAGCTAATGTGACACTAAGTTGCATGACGCATAGCACACCATGTGTGAGTTTCATTTAGGGCAGTCCTAGGAGGAGATGGATGGTAAAAGTTAGAAGAGAAACCCTGCTGCCCATAAACACTTCACAGCAAACTGACAGGAGGGCACACAGTCAGATGTTCTTAGGAATCACTCTCTTAGTTAAAAAGTAGATTAGGGCATAAGGTTAAAATGCGTTAATTTTTTTTTGTCCTCTGTTTTCTTTTATGTACATTCCTTAAAATGCAGAAACGTGTTTTCAACTAAAGTCCCCTCAAACCTAATTGGGGAAAAAGAAAGTAATCAACAAGTATATCTCATTTGGTTTGTTGAATATAATATTTCTTGTTCTAGTTTTCTTAACTTTCTAAAGTTTTATTCTCCAGTTACTAAGTGGGCTCAGATAAATTATATAAAATATATACTATGAAAAATGCATGGTAATTTCCCATGCAACCAGGTGGTATCGCGAGCTGCAGCTCATTTTGAAGCAGGAAGCAGAGTAGAGGGGGGTGCATGTGCGCATTGCCACGCAGAGTGGTGAGCTCTGGCAGGGCAGAGACTTCTTACTCAGCTGCCAAAGCACACGACACAGCGCCTTGCACATGGTAGATTGCATTTTTTCTCTAATTGAAGTGAATCTTGGGAAAGTGGTAGAAAAAGTATTAGACTCAGAGTAGCAAGCTGTTGGCCCTTCCCGGGACGAGGGCAGAAAGTATTAATATAACATCATTGTTGGTACTTTTCAAATGATCATCTGTTTAGTGGAGAAACTTAATAAGGGGCTGATAGGTACGCTCTAAAGATAGAGACTTTGAGGCGCTTTCACTATAGCATCATACCATTTCTGACGATCACATTTCTGTAAATCTCCGCTACTTTTCTTTTTAAGGAATGAAGGTCCAATAAGCCAAAGAACAGGAAAAAAGTATTTCTTCTACTAAATGAATGGGCTTTGTAGTCACGCTCTAGCTCCTTCCTGAGGTCTGCATGGTTTAGAATACAAAGTGGTGCCTGTCATTTCTTTTCTGTGTTCTTGGCGTGGGAAGTGGTGCCTAGCTCATGGTTGGTATTCAGGAAATATTTGTTGAGTAAATGTTTATAAATAGATTTCTTTTATTTGGTTTTGTTAGCACAGGTATTTTTGGGGAAAGGGAGACGTTTTTAAGAGAGTAAGAGCAATAGCTGTTATTTGACTATATTTGACTAATAGCTATTGACAATATCTATTAATTCTTTTTTATTGAGTTCATAATAGTTTGCATCATTATGAAATTTCAGTTGTACATTATTTCTTACCCATCACCATATAAGTGCCCCCCTTCACCCCCTGTGCCCAGCCCCCACCTCCCTTCCCCTGCTAACCACTGAACTGTTTTATTTGTCCATAGCTTGTTTATATTCCACATATGAGTGAAATCATCTGGTGTTTGTCTTTCTCTATCTGGCTTATTTCACTTAACATGATGCCCTCATGGTCTATCCATTTGGCTGTGAATGGGACAATTTCACCTTTTTTTTGTTATGGCTGAGTAGTATTCCATTGTGTATATATACCACATCTTCTTTATCCAATCATCTGTCAATGGGCAGTTAAGTTGCTTCCTTGTCTTGGCTATTGTGAATAGTGCTGCAAAGAACATACGAGTACATATGTTACTTTGGATTGTTGATTTCAATTTCTTTGGCTAAACACCCAGTAGTGGGATAGCTGGGTCATATGGTATTTCTACTTTTAGTATTTTGAGAAATCTCCATACTGTTTTCCATAGTGGCTGCACGAGGTTGTATTCCCACCAGCAGTGTATGAGGGTTCCCTTTTCTCTACACCCTCTCCAACAATTCTTATTTTTACTCTTAGTGATTATAGCCATTTTAACAGGGGTAAGGTGGTATATTCGTGTAGTTTTGATTTGCATTTCCCTGATGATTAATGATGCTGAATATATTTTCATGTGTTTGTTGGCCATCTGTATATCTTCTTTGGAAAAATGTCTGTTCATATCTTCTGCCAATTATTTGATCAGGCTGTTTGTTTATTTTTTGCCCAGTTGTATGAGTTTGTTATATTATGGAGACTAACCCCTTGTGGGATATGTGATTTGCAAAAATGTTCTGCCAATTGGTGGGTTGTCTTTTGGTTTTGATCCTAGTTTCTTTTGCCTTGGAGAAGCTCTTTAGCCTGATGAGGTCTCACTTGTTTATTTTTTATTTTGTTTCCCTTGTCTGAGAAGACATGGTATTTGAAAGGCTCTTTTTAAATTCTATGTCAAAGGTTGTACGACCTATATGATCTTCCAGGAGTTTTATGGTTTCAGGACTTATCCTCAAGTCTTTGATTCATTTTGAGTTTATTTTTGTGTATGCTGTGAGATAATGGTCTACTTTCATTCATTGGCAAGTGGTAGTCCAGATTTCCCAACACATTTGTAGAGGAGATTACCTTTTCTCCCTTGTATGTTCTTGGATCCTTTGTCACAGATTAGCTGTACGTAGATATGCGGTTTTCTTTCTGCAATTTCAGTTCTGTTCCATTGATCTGTGTGCCTGTTTTTGGACCAGTACCATGCTGTTTTGATCACTATGGCTTTTTAGTACATCTTGAAGTCAGGGAGTATGATGCCTCTAGCTTTGCTCTTTTTTCCTTCAGGATTTCTGTAGCAATTCGGAGTCTTTAGTTGGCCTCATATGAATTTTAAGAGTCTTTGTTCTATTTCCATGAAGAATGTCATTGGGATTCTGATTGGGATTGCATTGAATCTGTAGATTGTTTTGGGTAGTACGGACATTTTAACTATGCTTATTCCTGCAATCCATGTGCATGGAATCTCTTTCCATCTCTTTATGTCATCATCTATATCTTTCAATAATGTCTTATAGTTTTCATTGCATAAGCCCTTCAACTCCTTGGTTTAATTTATTCCTAAATACTTTATTCTTTGTGTTGCAATTATAAATGGAATTATATTCTTGATTTCTCTTTCCATAAGTTCGTTATTAGAGTATAGAAATGCAAACAAGTTTTGTAAGTTTTGTACCCCGCAACTCTACTGTAGTTGTTAATTATTTCTATTAGTTTCCCGATGGATCCTTTAGGGTTTTCTATATATAAGATCATGTCACCTGTAAACAGCAAGAGGTTCAATTCCTCACTCCCTGTTTGGATTCCTTTCATTCCTTTCTCTTGCCTAATTGCTCTGGCCAAAACCTCCAGTACTATGTTGAATAAGAGTGGTGATAGTAGCCATCCTTGCCTTCTTCCTGTTCTCAGGGGGATGGTGTTCAGTTTTTGGCCATTGAGTATGATGTTGGCTATGTGTTTGTCATAAATGACCTTTATTCTGTTGAGGTAATTTCCTTCTATCCCCATTTTCTTAAGAGTTTTTATCATAAGTGACTGTTGGGTCTTGTCAAATGCTTTCTCTGCATCTATTGAAATGATCATGTGGTTTTTATTCCTCAGTGTTGACACGGTGTATCACATTAATTGATTGTGGATGTTGAACCATCCCTGTGTCCCTGGTATGAATCCCACTTGATCGTGATGTATTGCTGAATTCGGGTTGCCAATAATTTGTTGAGGATTTTTGCATCTATATTCTTCAGTGATATTGGGCTTTAGTTTTCCTTTTTTGTGCTGTCCTTGTCAGGCTTTGGTATCAGAGTGATGTTGGCCTCATGGAATATGTTAGGAAGAGTTCCATCCTCCTTATTATCTGGAATACCTTGAGAAGGATAGTTATTAAATCCTCTCTGAATGTTTCGTAGAATTCCCCAGGGAAGCTTCTCATCCTGGGCTTTTATTCTTTGGGATGCTTTTGATTACAGTTTCAATCTCTTTCCTTGTGATTGGTCTATTCAGATTATCCATTTCTTCCTAATTCAGCTTTGGGAGGTTGTAAGAGTTGAAGAATTTAGCCATTTCCTCTATGTTGTCCATTTTGTTGGCATATAGCTTTTCATATTATTATCTTATAATCCGTTTGGTTTCCACGGTATCTGTTATTATTTCTCCTCTTTCATTTCTAATTTTATTTATCTGAGCTTTCTCTCTTTTTTTTCTTTGTAAGTCTGGCTAGGGGTTTGTCAATTTTGTTTATCTTCTCAAAGAACCAATTCTTTGTTTCATTGATCCTTTCTACTGCCTTCTTTGTTTCAATAGCATTTATTTCTGCTCTGATTTTTATTATTTCTCTCCTTCTGATGACTTTGGGCTTTGTCAGTTCTTGTTTTTTCTGATTCACTTAGGATTACTTTGAGATTACTTAGTTGAGATTTTTCTTGTTTGTTAAAGCAAGCCTGTAGTGTGATGAATTTCCCTCTTAATATGGCTTTTGCTGCATGCCATATGGTATGGTATGTTTTCATTTCCATTTGTCTCCAGATGTTTTTTTATTTTTCCCGTAATTTCTTCAATGATACATTGGTTGTTCAATAGCCTGTTGTTTAGTCTCCACATCTTTGTCCCTTTCTCAGACTTTTTCTTGTAATTAATTTCTAGCTTTATAGCATTGTGATCAGAAAAGATGCTTGTTATTATTTCAATTTTCTTAATTTATTGAGGCTTGTCTTTGTTTCCCAACATATGGTCTCTCCTTGAGAATATTCCATGCGCAGGTGAGAAGAATATGTATTCTACTGTTTTTGGATGGAGTGTTCTATATATGTCTATTAAATCCAACTGTTCTAGCTTTTCCTTTAATTCCACTGTTTCCTTGTTGATTTTCTGTCTGGGTGATCTATTAATTTATATGAGTGTAGTGTTGAGGTCCCCTACTATTATTGTGTTATTGTTAATATCTTCTTTTATGTTTGTTAATAGTTGCTTTATCTACTTTGGTGCACCTCTCTATGGGCCATAGATATTTATAAGTGTCATATCGCCTTGGTGAAGTGTCACTTTAGTCATTATATACTGCCCTCTTTTGTCTCTCTTTACCTGCCTTGTCTTGAAGTCTAATTTGCCTGATTTACGTATAGCAACACCTGCTTTCTTTTGCTTGCCATTAGCTTGGAATATCATGTTCCATCCCTCCAGTCTGAACTGTGTTTGTCATTTGTGCTGAGATGTGTTTCCTGGAGGCAGCATATTGTTGGGTCACGTTCTTTAATCCATCTCACCACTCTGTCTTTTTATTGGAGAATTCAATCCATTTACATTTAGGGTGATTATCGATATATGAGGGCTTAATGCTGCCATTTTATCACTCATTTATCAGATCTCCTGCATTTCCTTTGTTTCTTGTCCTGTTTATTTTGGCCTACCAATTGAGTTATGTAGTTTTTTATGTTGTGTTTTGTTGTTTTCTTCTGATTTATTATTTGTGTCTCAATTCTGCTTTTTTTGTTTCGTTGTTACCATGAATTTTGTATTCAAAACCTCATAGATAAGATACTCCATTTTCTGATGGCCTCTTATTTCATTAGACTAAACTGATTTAGTCCATTTCCTCTTCCCCTCCTAAATCATTTTTCTCACAACTTATTCCATCTTGTGTTGTGAGCTTGTGATTAAAATGACAAGATTATCTTTGGTTTTGGTGTTTTCTTTCTCTTCATCTTTAATGTTATACTTGAGTATTTGCCATCCTGTTCTGATGTATAGCTACAATTTTCTGATTTTGTCTACCTGTTTATCTCCTTACTCTGTGCTTTGTAATCCTTTTCTCCCTTTTTTTTTAGGTATGGACCTTCCTGAGGATGTCTTGTAGAGGGAATCTCATGGGTATAAACTCTGTTAGCTTTTTTTTTTATCTGGGAATGTTTTTTATTTCTCCATGATATCTGAAGGATATTTTTGCTGGAAAGAGTATTCTTGGCTGAAAGTTTTTGTCCTCCAAAGATTTGAAATCATTGTTCCAGGCTGTCCTAGCCTGTAAGGTTTCTTCAGAGAAATCCACTGAAAGCCTGGTAGGAGTTCCTTTGTAGGTTATTTTTTCTACCTTGCTGCCTTTAGTATTTTTTCTTTGTCATTCTCTTTTGCTAGTTTCATTACTATATGCCTTGCAGTAGATCTTTTTACATTGACATATTTAGGAGATCCGGTAGCCTCTTTCACATGGATTTCCATCTCCTTCCCTAGGTTTGGGATGTTCTCTGCTATTATTTCTTTGAACAAGATTTCTGCTCCATTATCTTTCTCTTCTCTTTCTTGAATACCTGTAATTCTTATGTTGCGTTTCCTAATTGAGATGGACATTTCTCAGAGACTTTCTTCATTTCTTTTAAGTCTTAGTTTTCTCTCCTCCTCTGTTTGGAGCATTTCAACATGTCTATCCACGATTATGCTGATTCATTCCACTATGATGTCCACCTGAGGATTCAGGAAATCCATATTTTGTTTTATCTCTTCCATTGTGTCTTTCATCTCTATTATTTCTTATTGATTCTTCTTCATAGTTTCAATCTCTTTTGTGAAGTAGCTCCTGAACACACTGAAATATTTCTCTACGTTCTCTTTTAACTTGTTAAGTTTTTTGATGACAGTTATTTTGAATTCTCTGTCATTTAGATTACATATTTCTTTGTCCTTAGGACTGATTTCTGGATACTTGTCATGAAGAAAACTGATATTCCGTGTCTAGAGTGAAGGAACTAAAATTAATCTAGAAAATTAAAAAAATTAAAGTTTCACATAATAATTGTATATTCTAAGGCATCATTTTTGTTTATCTTTGTGAACCTCTCTTTTCAGCAATACTAAAGGACGGGATTTTCCACTAACTCGTGGGCAAAGGGGCTTAACTAACATGTATAAATGAAAATGGAAAATGCATAAACATGATGCCATTCAGCATACCAGTTCTACAATTCTTTATCTCTCAAAATTAGTAAATTAAGACCAAAGAACAATAAATGACTTAGGATGGACCTGATCTAATTGGAACCAAATATTTTACTTATTTGTATAATAATTTACATTTTTTTACCCTTATTGAATGTAATTGACTACTAAAATTGTACTGTTTTAAGTTGTGCAGTAGGATGATTTGATATACATATCCATTGTGAAACCATCACCACAGTGAAGCTAATTGACATATCCACAACCTTACATAGTTAATTTTTGTTGTCGAGAACAGCTAAGACCTAGTTGCTTACCAAATTTCAGGTATATAATTCAGCACCATTAACTATAGTCACCCTATTCTGCATTAGAGCTCCAGAACTTTTTATCCTGCATATCTGAAGTTACATATCCTTTGACTAAAACTTCCCCATTTCTGCCATAGTCCATCCTCTGGTAAACATCATTCACCCTCTGCTCCTAAGAGTTTGACTTTTTTATATTTCACATAAAAGTGAGAACATGCAGTATTTTTCTTCCTGTGTCTTCCTTATATCACTTAGCATAACATCCTTCTGGTTCGTCCATGTTGTCACAGTGAGTGACAAGATTTCCTTCTTTTCTAAGGCAGAATAACATTTCACTGTATTTATATTTACCACATTTTCTTTATCCATTCATCCATCCATAACCACTTAGATTGTTTCCATGTGTTGGTTTTTATGAATAATGGTACAATGAACATGGGCATGCAGATACCTCTTCAAGCCAATGACTTCATTACCTTTGGATATACACACAAAAATGAAATTTCTGGGCCATATGGTGGGTCTATTTTAATTTTTTTGAGGAACCTTAACTGATCTTCATAATGACTGTGTCAATTTGCATTCCATCAACAGTGGGAGAGATTCGAATAGATGATGTAACTTTTGACATTTTATATGCATGTCAATTAAGCATTTACTAGAACACTAAATTATTAGAAGTTTGACTTGTAGAATAGTAATTGGCTATAACTTGCTTCTCTCCAAATTTAAATTAAGTGGAATTATGTCTTCACAAGGAACAGGGTGAAAATGTCATAATAATGTGAAAAAATGAGATTGTTGCTTGTTGTTGAAAGATTTACTTCATCCAACTTAACTACATGCTTCTAGAATTTGGGGAAATTTGAAAAATATTTAAAAATATATGAAAATATTAAAAAGACAATTGTTGCTTAGGACCAGTGATCAAACACTTACTAAGGACTTCACACATTGTGAGGGACATTAAGTCATATTTCAGACTAAATGGTGAGCCAAGGACAAATGCAAGTTAGCATAAGCCTTTTGTTCTTGCATTACAACAAACCAATCAGTCATAAAATTTTCTAAATGTTTTCTACTTGAACATTTTTAAGATCTCTCTTCTTCAATTCCTGTTATCACTGCCTTACTCTAGGTACTCCTTCTCTCTTTACTAGACTATTTCCTAGCAAGATTTTCTAACTGAATTAAAATGGAGTTTGGAATCGAATACTATTAGCTAGGGTTCTTAAGCGGAAAAAGAGAAATAAATTCAGTCCAACACAAACTGATAATATAACACTAAAAATGATTGAAAGACTTATAGAATCTTCAGAAATAGAGGTGCATCTTGTCTAAAGACTGCAACCATGAAGAACGTCCAATATGAGCCTGAGGATGAGTCCTGTGATGATACCTCCGTTGCCCCATTTGGGTGCCATTGACAGCCTCAGAAACATGTGACAAGCTCCTCTAGAAACTTCATGAGTTTATTTCTGTTGCATCCATATTCCCTTAGAGGCTGTGCACTTGCCCTGGTTCTTTGAATGACCCACTCCCAAGTCAAATCCTGCAGATAAAGAATCTAATGCATAGTGTAGAAATATGTCTTGGTCATAGCTGTACATCAAGTAAGGAAGCAAGCATTTAGGTTCTATCATAGATATGGAAGTGTTTGCTTTGTAAGACATCTCAAATGAGCTCAGATAAAAAATGATGATAAATGATTTCTAGACTTTCTGCTTAACCAGAAGTCCTGTGGCCCTTCATTTATCTATTTACATGAGCCGTGACAAGTGAGATATAGGGATATGTGAGGAGTTTGTCTTAGTTAAAATGTCTGGGGAAATAAATATGAGAGATTGGAAAAATAGAAAGGATTCGATCTCTACTTCCTGATTAATTCACAAAGACTTCCTATGACTCTATTTGGGTAGACATAGTGAATGGTCACAGAGAGATAGCACCTATCATGAAGTTTGTGAAATTAATGTGTGAATATTGGTGCCTCTAAAGACTGGTGATCTAATGTGACTCAGAGCTGTGTAGAAAGGCCATATCTACATTTCAGTAGTGAATGTAATATGGTGGCAACAATACAGGAAGGTCTCTTACTTCCTTTGGTATCTCAAAGCTCTTGCACCTTTCAAATTTTCCAGAATGGTGTCTTCTTGGGGAGGATGCCAATAGCCATTCTAAATAAGCTAAGATAATCTAGAGATGATTGTGTTATTATGACTGCAGTCTCCCAGCACAAGTCTGTTTTTCTTCTATCTCCCTTTAAGTCCTGACTGGCTTGAGTTTCTCCTAGAATTTCTTAGCTACAATACATATTGATCATGTTAATCTCCTTAGTATGGTAAGTAACTATCTCCTTTAGCTTGTAAACCCCCTTATTTGCAGCATCATACAGTACAATATCCTACCTAAAACTTTATCTTCTCTTCAAGCTAAATTGAATGGAGTTCTCTGAAATGTTTTGACAAGTCAGAATTGTATCAGGTATACAATGGCCTGTATCTTCAATATGTTATCCACTATCCTCACAAAAAGTTCTTGGACGTGATAATTCATTTCTCACTGATCTCAAGTTTCAGGTCAGGAGTCATTTACACAAGGAAGCTGTATCCTCCCTCTCTGCTTGCATAGATCCCAATATCCTACAAATAAAACATGCCATCATCATATTGTAATCATCTTTTTCACTATCCTTCCATAGACCATTAACTGTTATTTTTCTTCTTTAAAAGAATTCTTAAAATATGATTTACAAACACTTGGTAGATTTTCACAAATAGGAAACACTGAAACAGGTGTCCTGACTGGTGAGCAGACATGTCCAGAACCTCACCAGCTACCCCTGTGCTCTCTTTCATTATCTATCACTCAAAAAGTAGTCCATTTTACAACTTCTGATTGCATAGATTAATTTTGTCTTGTAAATGTTTTATTCATATATCATGTGCCTTTTTGTTTCTGTCTTCTTTTCCTTCACATTATGTCTGTTAAATTCATTCCAGTCATTTCTACATCTGTAGATCATTAATTCACGTTGCTACTGAATACTCCATTTGGTAACTATCCTCTATTTGCTTACTCAGTTTTGTTAACAGACACATGTGAATATTGTAGGATTTAACTATTACAAATGTTGCTGCTATGAATATTTTGTACGTGTCCTTAGGAGACTTTATTAAAAAATTCTGTTGGAAAAGACCTAGGAGTGGAAGTTCTCAGTCATTGGACATGCTTATGTTCACCTTTTTTCATCAGCTTTATTAAAGTACAATTGGCAAATAGAAATTGTATATATTTATGATGCGCCACATGATTTGATATATATGAGCCATTAACTGTTAACTGTGAATGGCTTGCTTTTTTCTTTTCCATACGCCCAGACCTTGCTTACTGAGTATTTGTTCTACCTTCAAAATATTTGCACGTCAAAGCATGTCTCAGTTATTCTTAGCCCAATGCATTTCCACATAATTACTAGAATTATTTTATAAATTTCCACCAAAAAATTGGGATTTTGAATGAGATTGCATACCATTTGGATGATAATTTGTGGAAAGAAAAAGTCTTTTCCAAGACTACTCGATTTATTTTAAAAAATCTCACCATATATGTCAATTTATAAAGGCTTGAAACATCCATTTTCTATTAAATTAGTATAGAAATTTTTTCTTTTATGATTTTGTAGATATTTTCAAACAATTTTATGAAAATATTTGTCATCTGAATCTTGCATTTTTCAGAAAGGGGCTTCTTTTTCAAAATATATAAATGTGATTATTCATTTAAGAGCTGTGTGATTTTATGAACAATATAACTCGACTGAATACAGAAATTAAAAAAAAGAGCTGAGGAGTTTATTTATGTTTCACACTCTTCTTTCTTCTCTGAAGATAAACCAGATGCCATGGTAAAAAAATAGAGAGAGAGAAATGTACCAAACAGAAATTCTAGAACTGAAGAACAGTAGTACTGAACTGAAAAAATCACTGGAGAGTGTGAACACTAGACTTAATCAAACAAAAGACAGAGTCAGTGAGCTCAAGACAGGTCATCTGAAATTACCCAGTCAGCAGAACAAAAATAAAAAAGAGTGAAAAAGGGCTACAGAACTTACAGGATTCCACAAGTACACCAACATATGCATTGTGGGAATCCAAGAAGGAGCAGATGAAGAGAAAGGGGCAGAAAGCTTATTTAAAGAAATAATGACAAAAAAACTTTCCAAAACTGAGGGAAAAGAACATCCAGATCCATGAAGCCCAAAGAACTCAAAACAGAATGAATATACAGAAGTCTTCACTGAGACACTGTATAATCAAAACTTCGAATATTTTAGAAACAATTTTAACCAGGCCAATATTATTCCTTCCCAAGTAAAAGATGTAATTAACTTGGTTACTAGAAATCATGAGAAATATAAGAAGAATTAGGCTATTTTCTTCAATAGCATTGTTTTATTAAATAGTTTGCAAATATAAATATACCAATGAGTATTATCATTATTTTCATTATTAAGTTGAACTGTTTATAGTTTAATGGGTTTTTCCAACAGAATGGAAATAATTGGAAAATATGTAGTAACTAAAATAAATGAAATATAACTCACATATGTGTGATACATTAAGAAGTTTTATGTATATATTTTTATTAAACTAAATTTCATTTAATTTAATACATTTGTAGGCCAATATAATCAAAACTGGGAAATAATATATGCAGACATCTTTACTGTGCACTTACTGAACAACAATGTATGAAATATATGATCCATACAACTTTAGAGATGTAATAATATTGGAAGAATATGAATAAATATATTTGTTTTTTTCCCCACTGAATTTACCATTAACACACCTGTGGAAACATCTAAAGAAGTTATCAGAACTCCTTCTCCAAACGTGGCTTACAGCCATCCTGGGCAATTAGTGACTTAGCTTACATTTTCCAAGCGTCAGAGAACATACCCAAGTGAATACCAAAAAAAAAAAAAAAATGAACGTTAGACTAAATCTCCAGGTAAAGAAGCCCTACAATCATTGTTGCTGCTGAGTTTCATTGGGGGTACCTAAAATTTCAAGTATAGAGATGAAAGTCTAATATGTATGTTTGTTTGGAAAATAGTCAAGGAAATTTACAGAAAATGACTTTGTTCATTTTATGACAGTTGGACTGCTGCCAGCTAACCAAGCCAGTGAGTTTGTGAAAGTGTGGAGATAATTAAAGGTATTAATCTTAACTGTGTTTACCTTTATTAGCCACTTAAGAGGAACTCTTCAGCAAGTGCTTAAGAGAGATTTATTCAGAATTAAGTACTTCTGTTTGTAATAAGCCATGGATACATTCAGGCATCTCATTAACTAGGGAACTCCAAAAAGAAAATTCCATTTGAATATAGTGGGTTTGAATAAGATATATAAATATTTTATCCTTAAAAATAAGAAATGGATGGGCTGCTTGAACACTTCTTCACATTTTTTTCAGATATGAGTTCTTTGTAAACCTAAAATGTGGTATTATACACTTCTCAGAACTGATCTATTTGTGAACAATTGATCATGAAATGACAATAAAATATGGTAAAATTCACAGAAAGGCAGATGATGATATTGTCTATGAACTACCGTTCTGGAACTATGGTGAATAATACATGGGCCTAGATGCAACAATACCATATTCTGAAATATAATTGAAAATACTTATGATACTCTATGATACAATATACAATAAAAGTTTATATGAATTTAAGTGATACTTCAAATGTGAGAAGAGTTTATTTGGCCATAATTGGCCCGAGATGTTTATAGAAAACATGAATTTGCAGGATAAAGAATATTCACTGAAGAAGAGAGGATGCATTGTATCCACAGTCTGTGATGTATCCTCTGGAAATAGGGAAGACTGAAGCCAAGTCAAAACTGCTTGACAGCAGTGTAGGGAACATGAATTACATTCTTCAGATGTAGAAGTGCTGTCATTCAAGGATATTATGTGATCACAAAAGTATCGATTGCAATGTTAGCCACTTTGGCAGTGTTGGTTACCATTTGTATTGAAATCACTTAGAATTTAAGGTGGCAGTTTAGAAATGAGTGATGTAATCCATGTAAGAGTTTTAAGTTAAGAAGCAAAAGATCTGAAATGCAGTTTGAGGTTGAGCAAGTGGCTGCACGTTTTCGATGCTGTTCAGAAGGAATTGTAGAGTATGAAATTGACAACAGAAAGTGGTTTTGGAGCTGATCCATAAATGTGCTCTCTAGATGCAAAGTGAGATGAGGGTCATGAGAAGAGGTAGGGACTACTCACATTGGAGTGTGCTTTGGATGTGCTCAAGTGAAACTTGAAGAATAAACCTAACACTTAATGGTCCACATCCTCAATAAAGATTGCAATGGATAGCCTTTTCTAGTTCCTGCTCTTTTATTATATGTTTTTCCCATGAAAGAAGAGTGGTTACATGGCACCCAGGGTAATGTTAATGTTGCTTCCTACTTGCTCTTTTACTCTCCACTCTTTTTAAATTTTAATTTTAAAATTAATTTTCTGTTGTTGAGTTGTAGGAGTTCTTTACATGTTCCCTGTAACAATCTCTTATCAGATGTATATTTTGCAAATATTTTTCCATCTGTGGGTTGCTGATTCACTCTGCTGATAAAATTCTTAGATGCACAGGAATTTTCTATTTTGATGATGTCCAGTTTATCTATATTTCTACTGTTTTACATGCTTTGGCATCATAGTCAATAAAGCACAGGTAAATCCAATATCATGAAATGTTTCCTCTGTTTTCTTCTAAGAGTTTATACTTTTAACACTATATTTAGCTCTTCTGTTCCTTTAGTTTTTGTGGATAGTGTAAAGTAATGGTACAATTTTGTTATTTGCATCTAGATATCCAGTTTTCTCACCACTATTTGTTGAAAAGATGTCTCCATTGAATGGTTTTGAGATCCTTGTCAAAAATTTGACATTTGACCGCACATGTGAGGATTTTTTTCTGGTATCTCTATTTTATTGGTTTATGCTTGTCTTTATGCCAATACTACACTATTTTTATTATAATAGCTTTTTAGTAAGTTTTCAATGAGAAAATAATGAGTTCTTCAATTCTTTTTTATGGATATTTTGGCTATTCAGAGCACCTTGAGATTTCATATGCATTTTAGGATGCATTTTTCCATTTCTGTAAATAATCTCACTGGGATTATGACAGGCATTTCATTGAATCTGAAGTTACTTAAGGTAGTATCGACATCTTAATAATATTAAGTTTTCCAATCCATGAATGCAGGATGCATTTCTATTTATTTGTCTCTTCTTCAGTTTCTTTCAGGATCTTTTATGATTTTCAGTGCACATATTTTTTGCTTTCATTGTTAAGTTTATTTCTAAGTATTTTATTCTTTTTGATGATATAAATGTAATTGTTTTCTTATATTCTTCTTAGGATTGTATGCTATTAGTGTATGGAAATACAACTGAATTTGTATCTTGCAACTTTGCTGAACTTATTAGTTCTAACAGATTTTTATTTGTGGACAGTTTAGAATGGAAAGCTTCCTGCTCTGCATGCCACCCACTTCCACCTCTTTCTCCATTTCCCATCCTTTCAACATAGTTACATACCGCTGTGGGTCTGGGGGGCAAAGTTGACAGCGTTGTATCATCTTCCAGCATATATTGCTAAAATATGAAAATATAAACTACAATAAAATCTAATGATAATTTAGTTACCATTTCTTTGTATAGTTCTTTTCATTATTATGACTATTTACTCCATCAAGGCACTTTTCAGGTCATAAATTTATCAGCAATGTTGACAATTTTCAGAAAGTATATTCAAGAAGACATTTAGCATTTTCAAGAAAATATCTTTCAATAAAATATTTCTCATTTACTTTTCTGTGTTCTGTTCATGATGTTTGAATATGGTGGATCATATATATTAATTCTGAAAAATGTTTTTTTGATAATATGAACTCCATTATTATTTTGCTAATTGCATTTCTAGGAATAACAAGCATACACTGGTTTCCCTGTATTAACTAATTATCCTAACTTTTCAAAATGGCAATCTTTTTATTTTGTTGTTGCTGTATTCTTTTAATTCTGCTAGATTTTTTCACTTTGTCTTTGAAACTTTCACTTAATCATTTGATAAATTATCATGTATTTTTTAATTTGCAAACTCTTTCTTATTATCTGACACTTTTTAAATTAATCTAATAATATATCATGGAATAATAGTGTTTCATACTTCTTTAAAGATATGAATCCTGATTTTTAAAAATGTGTTGTCTTTCTGCATGTTCCCAATCACGTGTAACTCACTTTATATTTGTGTGGGGTGTGTGTGAATACACATGTGTGTTTGTGTGTGTATGTGTGCAGATTTGTGCATCTTCCTCTTTCATGTTGGAAACTTCCTTAAAAGTCTGGGAACATTGGGCTCTAAAATAATATTTAAGACTAAAACATCACACACTGTGTGGAGCTTGTTCAATTCCGAAGTCTCTGGAGGAGAATCCTCCTCCTGCCTCCGTGAAGACTGTCAAGGTGCCAAGTCCTTTTTCTCCATTTGAGTAACTGAACATTTCTCTATCCAAATTCCTTCTTTCAAAGAATCCTGAACTGTTTCATTTCTCATTGTGCCTTTTGCTCACCTGCTGTCTTTTAATTTATAACACATCCAGTTGTTTATCATCATCATAATTTGGTTTTAAAAGAGAGAAATGGTAAGTGTATATGCTTAAATTCACACACTTATCTAGAACTTCAGATAATTTTAAATACAAAAAAAGGGAAAAATGAATAAGACAAAGTGTCATAAATCAATGTATAAAGTTATATACGTGTTAGAGAAGCAGAGAGATGGAAAACATGCTCTTGGGGAGATCTTGAGCAGAGTCATGACAGCCACAATGAGCATGTGTATAGATGTTTGAGTAAAGGGTCTTCTTTAACTGCAGCATTCAGAACCTGAGAGAGGAGGCAGAAGAGAATGACTTTGCATAAGTGGAACTTGACAATAACGATTTATGTTATATTTCAGAACAGATGAACCAAATGATAATACCTGTCTTCAGGAAAACTTGACTTGACATATTGTGAAAAGAAGATGTAAGAAAGACATAAATCTCCTCAAACATGAGCTGATAGACTACTTCAATTTTAGAGGCAAGTTTTAGGGAAAAATATGAAAGAAAAATCATCCCTTAAGGGTCATAAACATTTATTGATACTAGAACTCTATAATATATGGGTTTTCATAAATTTTGCACTTATGAATTTTGAATGCAACAACTGATTTTAATGATATCTGAGTTTGTGTAGGGCAGTAAAACATATTTATCCTAAGGAGGTCAAAATAGAAATCTTGTTTTTAAAATATTTTAATAGTTTCTTAGAAAACACTTTGGCCACAAATGTTCGCATTTTCACGTTTTAATCTCTGGATCAGAAAAGAAAGTTTATTTCTCCCAAAATAGATAAGTTCAGTTCTTCATTTAAGAGCTATAAAATTTTAAGTAATACACAGTCTAAAATATTAAGTTAAAAAGAGCTTATAGTTTTATAGTCAAATCACTTACTCTTGCGTCTATCTCTAGGAAAAATCATATTAACGCTCCATGGAAAATTATAACCTAACATCAACTGATTTTATTTTATTGGGATTGTTTCCACTGTCAAAAATTGGCCTGTTCTTCTTCATTCTCATTGTTCTCATTCTCCTAACAGCTCTGTTTGGCAACCTGTGCATGATTCTCCTCATATTCCTGGACACCTAGCTCCACACACCCATGTATTTTTTACTTAGTCAGCTCTCCATCATTGACTTGAATTACATCTCCACGATTGTCCCCAAAATGATTTCTAATTTTCTCTTTGGAAACAAATCTATCTCCTTCATTGAATGTGGGGTTCAGAGCTTCTTTTTCTTGACGTTAGCAGGTGTGGAAGCGCTGCTCTTGACATCAATGGTGTATGATCGTTATATAGCTATTTGCTTTCCTCTCCACTATCCCATTCGTATGAGCAAAAGAATGTGTGTGCTGATGATAATAGGATCTTGGATAATGGGCTCTGTCAACTCTTGTGCCCACACCACATACACGCCTTCCCTATCCCTTACTGTCAATCCAGGGCCATCAACCATTTCTTCTGCGATGTCCCAGCCATGTTGACTCTGGCCTGCATGGATACCTGGGTTTATGAGTACACAGTGTTGTGAGCACCACCCTCTTCCTCGTGTTTCTTTTCATTGGCATCGCATATTCTTATGGCGGAGTTCTCCTTGCTGTCCACTGCATGCACTCAGCAGAAGGGAGGAAGAAGGCCTATTCCACCTGCCGCACCCACTTGACTGTGGTGACTTTCTACTATGATCCACTTGTTTACACTTATCTACATCCAAGACCCCTCAGATCTCCAACAGAGGACAAGGTTCTGGCTGTCTTCTACACCATCCTGACCCCAATGCTAAACCCCATCATCTACAGCCTGAGAAACAGAGAGGTGATGGGGGCCCTAAGAAGAGTGATTCAGAGAATCTGCACTGTGAAAATGGAGACAGAGCTTTTTGCATGTGTAGCCAGGACTTGGATATAAGTTCATTCATCAGTGTACAGAATTAAATATATTATTTTATGCTTAGGGTGCAAGGACCACAATTAATCTAGATAAGAAGATTATCACTTAGGTCTGGACAAAATTGTCTTGTAAATATACGTGCGTGTGAGTATATATACATATATAAAATTCTAAGCCTTATCTTTTTTCTTCATGATGCTTTTTCCCATCAATTTCAAATTAATTTCCAAATTAATTTATTTTTTCCTGATATGATGTTGATGATAATTATTGTTTGTCATGCAGCAACAAAAATAGAAACTAACTGAAGTTGTATTTCAGCATACCAGTGCTACTATTTTCAAAAATATCTAAAACAAAAATAAATTTTTCCTGAATGTCAAGATCTAATTGAAAGTCAGAAGACTTCTTGTTATTCTCATAGCAAACCTGTAATTTACCATACCAGTTAGTCTTTCTTTTAATTTAAAGAAACTTATCATTACAGATATTTAGCTGAGACTTCAAGAATTCATCAGGGGTTCAGAATTCCTTATACTACTCTGAGTGGAATATGACAGGTTTATGTCTCTAATAGGGTGATGAATCCTAAGGAAATGATTTAATTTCAGGTATACCTCAGGATCAACAATAAAAACATGGAGGTGCTAACAGAGGTCAAGGAAATTGTGCAGTTAATTATAAGATGAGTGGGTCAAAGGTTTAGTCAAATTAGTGGGGATTAATTAGTCAAGGACATTCCCACACCCATCCCTGGTTTTCTACATATACTGTTTGCATCCTAAGTAATGTTAAGAAACAAATTCAACTGAGTAAGTTTTAACGGTTGTATTGGTTTTATTGAATGAATCAGGCAGCATCCCATCTAGTAAACAGAAATTTTACTTCTATTTCTGATCCTGTGGATATTTGTTTTGCAATGTTGCAGCAGCTTTGAAAACCATAGATTCTGGATTCTGATGATTTCTGATAACCCCCTTATATGCTTTAGTGCGATGACCAAGTGTACACTTTCATTTAAAATAATTTACTGACCAAGTTTACTTCCTAAGCTCCTAGCCTTTCCTGTCCTGACACTCAAGTGAGACAGTTAATAATGTTTTAGATGACACAGGGATGGACTCTGGGACTGAAGGCTAAGTCAGCCCCTGCCCCCATCATGGGCCATTGCTCCTGCCAGGCAGAGATCCTCCTCTCTAGAGGGCAGTAGCCACCTCCACCACTGTTGCTGCACCTGCAGCTGCTGCTGGCATCACTGCCACCAGTTTAGTTCCAGGTCCCAACCCAGCCACTCCCCCTGGGTCCTGTGGTGCTTTGAACAGTTGTGTGTGTGCACATTGGGAGGCCAGGCCTGTTGTTCCTTGTGCATGCTGCCTGAGCCCACTTGTGCAAGTATTGTTGCTGGACCAAAGCCGCATGCTAATGCTGCTGCCCAGCGTAGCTCCTCCACTCCCTTGCTTTATCAGCAATAAAATTATTAAGAATTGTAAGATTTCAACAACAGAGTATTAAACAAAGCAAGGATCCTTTCTGAGTGTGAGATCCTCTGCGAGCACACAGGCCACATACCTACAAGGCCAGCCCCCAGAAGAGTAGAATGAGTGAGTAGGAAGGGAACAGTGTCATGCCAATCAGGAAAGTGATGAAAATGTCTGCTGTTTTCATTGTTATCATTAGAAATAATCTTAGGGAGTGTAGAATTGAGCAGAGACACCAACTTCAGACTTCTTACCCATTTCAGGTAGTAAATAATGGAGATAATCAAGAGATCTGTATCTATTTTTGGCCCTGGCACACCAGGATCTAGGGGAAACCACGCCATATCTTTGGATTTAGTTTGCTGAAAGCAAGATGGAGGCATTTTACCCTATAGTGTCAGTAAATAGTGTAGGAGAGGAAAAATAACTTGTCCTCTACCCTTCTAGACTTTTGGTAAAGACATCTCCTGTAATAAAAGACAGATCAACAGGGAAAAAAAAACCACCAAAGTTTCACAACATATATACTCCTTTCTACACGGGAGAGACCCGGGAAAACCAGCTTCCTGAAATGGCCCAAGTCTTCACCTTAAATGTCATCTTCAGTTAAAGACAAAGAGGTTGGGGGGAATGGGAAGACCATTATCGGAAGTTACCAGGAAAGGCACAGTAAACTAGGACGTGGTTGTAATACAGGTTTAAGTTGTTGCCTTCCCCACGGATAAGAGTTTTTAGAAATTTGGTCATTCTCCACTTCCTGGTACAGAGAGGGAGACACCCTTACAAATGAAAATTTCCCTGATAAATGTAAATGTCTTTTACACAAGGGTAACTTCTACTCCAGTTTTCAGAACTCGTCCTATGTCCTTTGACTCTTAAAAATAACCAGCATAAAATAATCTTTATGCCAAAGAGGCATATTTTAGGGTGGCAAATTTTGCTCCTCTTTAATGGCATCATTGAAGTCACTTTTAATGACATTCCTACAAAAGCAAGAATAATTACATTTTTCATGCCAACAGCTCTGAAAATGGGGAGAAAGAGATCACCAGCAAATACTGAGCACTCCATGCTACCAGAAATGACCTTCTTGAAATCTTTTATTCCAGTAGTCTCACGACTCAGGAAAGCAGGAAGTTAATTTCCACCGATATTGTGTCTGCACCCACAGGCCATTCCTTCTCCAGAAAAGCTCTTAACATTAGGAAGAGCAAAACAGAAATAAGACAAATTTCTCAAATATTCTACCATTTTCTGCATTTTTTATGAGAATCTACTTCAGATAATTTTCAAAATTGGACAATGATGACTCTGAGGCTTACAATTACCCTAGTTTTCCTCCTCTCACAGGGTCACTGCTCCCTTTTCGTTACGTCTCCTTACAGCCATTCTTATTATCATCCAGTTAGTAACTAGTAATTATTATCTTGCACTTCTCATTCATTCTTTAATTGGTTCATGGCAAGAAGATGAAATTTTTAAACCACATGGTCTCTAATTGGATGCTTTTATAATGCACACTGTGTTCCGTTAGTGTTTTATTATGTAGTAAATTATCAAAGTTTGATTTACAGAAAGGGAAATGAATATTTTTTTCCATTCTTATTTTGAGAGATGTGTATCTTTCCCACACAATGGAGTGTAGGTCAATCGTGTGATAATATGGAATAAAATAATGATTCCTTTCTTGTAAAAATTAGTTCAACCCCACTACTCACTTTGTTGCATGTAAAATCTGGAGGAAAAAAGACAGCTGCTGCTTGGACCACAACTTATTAGTCATTAAATACTTACTGAGTACTTACTACATTGTAGAAAAAACAAAGGTGGATGTGTCACACAAATGGGGAGCCAATTTGACATTTGAGCCTTATTCTCAACACTTTTATCTCATTTCCACGAGACGAACAATTATGAAATCCTCTTAATTCTGTCTCCTAAATATTTTTAAATACATTTTTCCTCCTCAATCCTTGTAATCATTGCCCTTACTTTCCATCATGTTTTCTGTTTAAGCCGAAACTGGCATTTGGAGTCTGATTCTATCAGCCAGGGTTCTAAATTGAAAGCAAAAGGAAAAAATGTGTCCCAATTGAAACAAAAAAAGAAATATATTAAAAAAGATTCAGTGGCTTCCAGAATCTTCAGAAACACAGAATAATTAGACTTGGTGCATGCACACTGTACACGAAACCCAGTAAGTGTCTGAAAATGAGTTCTGTGAAGACACTCCTGAGACAAAGTGTGAATAAAGGGTATCATCCCCCCACTGAGGATTAGCAGATTAAGTGACCTTAAACCCATATGCATGGTTTAAAGGAGGCCTTGCGAGGAGACAGGCTTGAGAATTAGGTCCTGGAAAGAACAAGGCATGTGACTGATGGCTCAGAACTGGCCAGAGGGAAAAACATTGGAAAAGATGAGAGTGTTTTCCGTAGCGGCTGCAACAGTTTGCACTCCCACCACCAGTGTATGAGAGTTCCCTTCTCTCCAAATCCTCTGCAACACTGTTTCCTGTCTTGTTAATTATAGCCATTCTGATGGATGTAAGGTGATATCTCATTGAAGTTTTGACTTACATTTCCCTGATAATTAGTGATGTTGAACATCTTTTCATGCATGTGCCTATTGGCCATCTGTGTATCTTCTTTGGAGAAATTTCTGTTCAGATCTTTTGCCCTTTTTTTAATTGGGTTGTTAGATTTTTTTGCTGATGAGATGTATCAGTTCTTTATCTATTTTGGATATTAACCCCATGTCTGATGCACGGTTTGCAAATATCTTCCCCCAGTTGTTAGGTTGTCTTTTCATTTTGTTGATGGTTTCCTTTGCTGTGCAGAAGCGTTTTAGTTTGCTGTAGTCCAATTTGTTTATTTTTTCTATTGTTTCCTTTGCCAGGTCAGACATACTTGAAAATATGCTGCTAAGATTGATGTCAAACAGCATACTGCCTAAGTTTTTCTTCTAGAGGTTTAATGGTTTCAAATTTACATTCAGGTCTGTGATCCATTTTGAGTTGATTTTTGTGCATCGTGTAAGATAGTGGTCTAGTTTCATTCTTTTGCATGTGTCTGTCTGGTTTTCCCAATACCAATTATTGAAGAGATTTTTCCTTTCTCCGTTGTATGTTCTTGACTCCCTTGTCAAAAATTAGCTGTCCATAGATGTGTGGGTTTATTTCCAGGCTCTCGATTCTGTTCCATTGATCTATGTGTCTGTTTTTGCGCCAGTACCATGCCATTTTGGTTACCATGTCTTTGTAGTGTATTTTGAAATCAGGGAGTGTGATACCTCCAGCTTTGTTTTTTTTTCAGAATTCCTTTGGCTGTTTGGTTTTTATATATACATTTTATGATTCTTTGTTCTATTTCTGTGAAAAACATCATTGGAACTTTGATAGGGATTTCATTGAATCTGTACATTGCTTTAGGAAGTATGGACATTTTAACTATGTTAATTCTTCCAATCCAAGAGCACAGGATATCTTTCCCCTTCTTTGTTTCTTCTTCAATTTCTTTCAACAATGTTTTATAATTTTCAGTGTACAGATCATTCACCTCTTTGGTTAAGTTTATTCCTAGATATTTTATTCTTTTTTGTTGCAATTGTAAATGGGATTGTATTCTTAATTTCTCTTTCTGCCACTTCATTGTTAGTATATAGAAATGCAACTTATTTTTGTATGTTGATTTTCTATCCTGCAACTTGAGCATATTTATTTATTATTTTAAAAGTTTTTTAGTGGATTCTTTAGCATTTTCTATAGATAAAATCATGTAATCTGCAAATAGTGACAGTTTCACTTCTTCCTTTCCAATTTGGATCCATTTTATTTCTTTTTCTGGACTGATAGCTCTGGCTAAGACTTCCAACACTATGTTAAATAACAATGGTGAAAGTATGGCGATTCCTCAAAAAGGTAAAAATAGATCTATCATATGATTCAGCTATTCCACTGCTGGGTATTTATCCGAAGAACTTGATAACATGAATGCATAAAGATAAATGCACCTCTATGTACATTGCAGCATTATTCACAATAGCCAATACTAGGCAGCAACATAGGTACACATCAAGAGATTAATGGGTAAAAAAGATGTGGTATATATACACAGTGGAATACTACTCAGGCATAAGAAATGATGAAATCTGGCCATTTGTGACAACATGGATGGAACTTGAGGGCATTATGCTAAGTGAAATACGTCAGAAGGAGAAAGGTAAACATCATATGATCTCACTCACAAGTAGAAGGTAAAAACAATGACAAACACATAGAAACAGAGATTGGATTGGTGGTTACCAGAGGGGAAGGGGGAAGGAAGGAGTGTGAAAGGGGTGTTTAGGCACAAGTGTATGGTGATGGACTGTAATTAGTCTTTGGATGGTGAACATGATGTAATCTGCAGAGAATTCAAAATATATAACCATGTACACCTGAAATTTATGTAATGTTATAAATCCCTGCTACTACAATAAAAAAATTTTAAAAAATTAAAATAGAAAAGATGTGAATGTAATAATACATAACCCACTAATCCAATATGTAAGGCTTGTGATGGTAAAGCTGTGCGCTCTTTGAAAAGCAGGCAATAGGAACTGCTGAGAGCCAATGAGGCAGAGACCCCAGCAGCCACTTTAGATGTATCATGAGTGGTAACAGACAAGGAAATATCTCCCGGAGGATACAATCAGGGAACACGGACAATGTTGGGTCAAGGGATTTGTCCCAAAGACCAACATCCAAAACCAGAGCAAGAAATCACATCTAAGCCTGAAGGAGAGGACAATAAACTACCCAGAGATCATGTGCTTTTCTCAGGTGTCGTGGTTTGGTGGAACTTTGGGGTGTCTTTCTTAGTGGGTAGATGAATGTAATTTGATTGGTAAGAAGAAGTTTTCATACGGATAATTGGTACCAGAATGGCTCAGTGTCACACACTGTGGCAAAGACCACTTTGATTTACCAGCAATTAACAATCCTATTTATAGAGATGAGAACTGTTATTGGAAAAGTTGATTAGTCAGGAAGACCAATTTCAACCCTTGCTTCCAGAGTAGACGTGTGAACCCTTCCTTCCCCCACACCAGATTTCCAGGACTCTAGAATAAAATCCAATTCTTCTCTTTGACCCCTGAGAGAAAACCTAAGCAATATATGACTATGTTAAGAAACAAAATTTCACAGAAGTTTTGTCACTGCAACAAGTAGTGGCTGATTTTCTTTCAATACACATTATGAATTTCACAACTTTTAGCTATCTAGTGAAGTTAGAAATGACAATTACAAAACTGCAATGATACTTCCCTGGTGTTAAAACTTAACTCATGAAAATAGCAACCAAAAATCAGATGACAAATATTGACTAAATAATCTTCATTGAAAGTAAATGAATTCAAGGACCTATAGTTTGCAGAAGAAATCATTAAGCTCTGAAGAGTAGGAAGTGCTTACTTTCTCACAGACAAAACTGTTTGATGCTTATTTAAAATGCAAGTAGAAATTTAACTATGCTACTAATTTTTAAATATGTGGAGTTTATGCTCTGATTAATATCTCATAAGTTTTAAGTTTTAAATGGTCTAGCCCTATTTTTCCTAGAATTGATGTCTTCCCAATATGCAGTTTTACCATAAAAAAGTTTTTTGAATACATATATATATCATGTTATGGCAGAACTGTTTACTTTTATATGTTATCAACTTTACAGAGAAAGACTGTGGTTAGGCCAAGTAAGTTTTGAAAACTAGCTTCCTGGGACACGTGTCCTTAAGTCTGTATGTAGTTTGTTAAGTCAAGTGATCAAAAGTGTCTAACTGCAGTGAGGACGGCTTACTGGGTTACCGGCAGCTTATTCTACTTTTCTATTCGATCTGGTTCTAACCAGTTTGTTAGTGCATGACATTCAGACATAGTATCTCCTAGGCAGCTACTATTACAATTAGAAAAATTTTTATTTATAAGATACACCTAAACAATTATTCATATAATTCAAAATGGACTGAAAAGTAGAATTATAGTTGAATTAGATCAACTTGAATTACACCTGCAAAATCCCTTCCGTTTTGACAGAACCAAATCATGACGTGCTAACCAGTCATAATCAAACTAAAAGAAGGAGCTTATGCTAGGACATGGGTCATTATGGTCTATCTTTGAATTCTGATAACTACATTGAATCAGAAACTCTGTAACGTACAGCATTCTTCTCTTTTCTGTAATGTTCATTACTGACCTACAGTTCCAGTGTGTCCCTAAAATCGGCTTTGTTAATTTAAGATGTTTATGTATATGTTGACATAAAATTTGGGTGATTTTATTGCTTTTATTTTCAGTATTTCAATTTTGGAGAATGCGTGAAGAGTTTCAGATTTACATGACTGGTAGTTTCTTATGGAAACGCGAAACTTAGGTTTTGAACCAGAGTGGGTACCAGTGACAGATGCAGACAGATGACCAATTTGACAAGAGAAGTGTGTGTAATCATCCACATCTTGAACTGGAGGTCCAATTCATTCCCATTTGCTTGGGGATACTGGCAGCCATGCTAATAACCCTTAGAGGAGATATTGAAATTTTCTCTTCATAGAAGCTGGTCAGCGCAAGAAAAGAGATCCACAGGCCCTAATGTTTCAAATTTTTCACAATCAAATAGTGTCCCCACTTGAAACATATATTGGCTATATTTCAAAAAATCTTCCCTCTCCTCAGAACTTCCATTGAGTGGCTAACTCATACATATGGACAGAGAAGAATCATCAGATATATGAGGAAATCACCTTTCATGAAATACAGGCCAAAATAAAGAAAACAATGAAACTTGAAAGGAAAATACAGAGGGTATGAAGAAGAATTAACCTTAGAGAAATTACTTTTAAAAAATATAAAAGAAGATATAAACTGAAACTAAAATGGGACATAGAGAAATATTCATTCTAAAACCAAAGTATATTTTTTCTAGTTAAAATTATGAGCAATTTTGAGCCAGTGGTTAACTTTGGCGTGCTCCACTTTGGGGGCCCACGTTTGGTTCTTAAGTGCAGACCTACAACACTCGTCTGTCAGAAATATAAAGGAACCCTAAAGGAATCATGAATAACTACAAAAACATCCAGAAAAATTAACAAAATGACAATAAGTACATATCCATCAATAATTATTTTACTGTAAATGGATTAAATGATCAAATCAAAAGACATAGGGTGGCTGACTGGGCTAAATACAGGACCCATGTAGCCAATTACAAGGCTCACTTCAGATCTATAGATACACACAGGCTGAAAGTGAAGGAATGGAAAAATATGTTTCATGCAAACGGAAACAAAAAGGAAGCTGGGGTAGCAATCACTGATCTTAAGAAATAGACAGCCAGTTCATTCCTCAGCAAAATGGGTTTATTTGCCTCAAGGTGTATAACTACAGTGATCAGTGTGGAACCTCCTAGCAGCAAAGGTGAGGAGAAATTCTTTTATAGAGGGGAAGGAGAAGTTGGGAGGACTTTTATAAATAAAGTGTCTATTTGAGGAATTGAGGGGTTGATGTATGGTGGCTTTTCATTGGCTGACTTGTCGCGGTGTCTCATTGGCTCAGCTTCTTGTCAGTCAAGAAGATGAAGTCCTGTTGGGCTCCACTATCAATGTAGGATGTGACAGTTCCCTCTTTGGCCTCCTGTTGATTAATTTTCATATTTTCCCATATTGATCAGGATCTTTCTCTGAAAGCACCACTGCTCAAGAGTCAGAGTTTTCCAGTTTCATCAAGCATTTGTCCACTGATGCCAGGAAGGAGCTTTCTGAGTGTCATCTCCCACATTGGAGGGAAAGTGCACTGATTGGAAACCTCTTGTGGCCACATTTGAGTAACAAATATGGGATAGGAAGGAGAACCTTCAGGCCCTTTTTTCTAAAATACATCTGTCAAGATCATAGGCATTGGAGATCATCTGAAGTGCTATGTTGTCACCAAAGGTTTGGCAGACAAGCTTCCAAAGGCTTGGTCCGGACATCTTGGGAAAGCTGTCTCATCAGATGTCATCTGCTTCAATTCCAGAAATCTTTACTTTCAGGTCACCAGATGACGTGCAGGTCCAGTTAGCATTTGGTGTTTCTGTAGGTGTGTCACAACCCAAGAGTCTATTCCCTGGAGTTTCATGGCACAAGGGTCAGCTAACCGGACCATTTAAATGAGAGGCTTTTCTAGTGAGGTTGAAGAGAGTCTTTCCACAGGTGTCTTTTCCAATAGACAGAATCTCCTGGTTACATGGCATATTGAGTAAGGTGACAGCCTAGACTTGAGAACAACATAGGTGCCTATGAATGAATAAAGAAGATGTGAAACAGCACATTTGTTGGTGATAGATGGAAACTAGACTTTTGGTGGTGAAAATGATGTGGTCTCTAAAGAAGCCAAAATATAATGATGTACACTTCAAATTAAAAAGAAATACTTCCAAGATAGTCTATTGATCATTGTTGATGCACGTGTGTCTGGATGGTTCTCATACTGTTCTAAAAAGCTTGGGACAGTCAGCAATGCCATGCTTTCTAGTCAGGCAGGAAAGAAAAGGAAGGATATAGAGATGGAATTTCTCTCATTCAGACTTTCTGAAATGTTTACCCATCACATGGATCACAATGATTATTTCATTTTTATTATTCACTTTTACAAATTCACATTTACAAATATTTTACAAATATTAACATGAGCAAAAATTTATATCCCACTTTCACCATCCTACAACAAAGCCAAAAGTAACAAAAAACATTCTCTTAGCAAAATGTGGCTACTATTTCTTCCTATTCGTTCACTTAACAATTATTGAATAGCTTTTCTGTTCCTGATAATGTTCTGGGTGCTGGGGTAAACTTCTGATCAAGATTGACAGGGTTTGTAAATTTGTGAAGTTTGTGTAATGTGGGTGCTGGTGACAATGAACGACAAAGAATAAAGCTATCAGTTAGTGATAGATGCTGTAAATAAAATAAAATATACTAATATTATGGAAAGTAACCATGGAGTTGGGAAAGCATTAGATAGGATGTTCTAGAAAAGTCTCTGATAAAATAATATTTTACTTGCTCCTTAATGATTTAAAGAAAAACCTGCACAAATCACTCCAGGAGAAGGGATGCCATGTTCAAACTTCTTCAAATGGCAGTGAGCTTGGCATGCTTGGAGATCATAAATACAGCCATTGTTACTAAAGTGAAGTTCTAGGGAGAAAAGAATTGGAGCTGCCATCAGAGAGGGAAAAAGTCCTGAGTAAGGATGGTATTGTAAAGCCATGTTAAAGAGTAGAAACTCCAAGTGCAAGCATAAAAAAACGTTTGTTAGATAATGTGATGTACAGTCTTACATGTCCACTTCATCTGCTGTTCAGAGAATGGATATTATGGGACAAAGGTGGAAGCAAAAGAGCCTATGGTAGTAAATGACGGTTTGCATTAAAGAATTATCAGTGAAAGGGAACATTTGTAAGTCAGGGCAGGTTTTAGAGATCAAGCCAAGAGTATTTTCTAATGGAACTTGTGGGATGAGAAAAGATTAAAATCAAGAATAATTCCTAGGTTCGTAATTTGAGCAATTAGATAGTTACTCAAAATGGGCTCAAAACTAGCACTGTTCATCAAGCCATGCTGTGGCAGCATCCTACATAAAGTGGAGGAAGTTTGCACAGATTAGCTTGTGGCCAATCTTCCTCAACAACAAAAAATTAACTAATATTTAGAAATCAGGCAGAGGAAGAGACGAGCAAAACATTTTAGAATGGGCAGTGTGGAAATTGTTTGCAAAGATGACTGTTAACAGTTTCTCCCATTCTATGTATATATGCTGCTTCTTCCATCCAGAAACAAGCCCTTCAATATGCTCTGGCCATGTGACTTGCTTTGGCCAACAGAGTGTGGCAATTGTCATATGGTACCAATTCTGGGCCCAGGTCATCGGAGGCCTTGAAGCTACTATTTTTGTTCTCTTGGGCTCTAGGCTTCACGTAAAGAATTTCAGACCACAACGTCGAATGATGACAGATGACATAGAGAGAGATAGGTCTCACCAAAACCCAGTCATTCCAGCCTCCAGCATTGTGAATGAGGTCATCCTGCCAGAGCCAAACACCCGGCAAATGCAGCTTTGCATGTGGAACTTACAGCCAGAACATGGAGCAGAGATTAGCTCTTCCTGAAAAGCCCTGTCAAAATTTCAGACTCATGAATTGCAACAGCAATATTGTAGTTACTCTATGCCACTGGATTTTGGGGTGGTTTGATTTGCAGTAATAAATAACAATCAACAAGTGAAATAAAAAGAAAATCAAGAGTTTTTTGTGTTTTTCAAACCAAGCTGTAGATAGTGTCATCAACTATTTGGAATGCTGCTAAGAAACATACAGGAGGATGAAGTCAGCAATATGGCAGAGTGAGCTGTTCCCTTCATCATTCTCCCTTTTGAACTACAACTAAATAGACATTCACTGACCAATGGAAGAAACCCACAAAGCACAACAGGATGCCTGAGAGACACACGAAGCTGTACATCTGAGGGTGGGTGGATTGGCCACTGGGGAAGTGAGATGGGTGAGCACACCCTGCTCTCCCCTGGTAGCCCTGTGCATGCACACAAACACTTTCCTACCTGGGGCAAGCACCAGACAGTGGGAGCACACACCAGGGTGACCATAGGAGGAGCCAGCTGTAACTCTTAGCCTGTGCTTGTTTTCACTCTCCTGGTGGGGAGAGGGAGCCCACCATGCCCCTGTGCCACCAAGGGGCAGCAATAGCTCAGGTCCCAGCGAGGAAGCCCCATCCACCAAGCACAACAGTCCAATGTACTGTAAACAGAGACAGCAGCAGATCTACGTGTTGGGGCAAATGCTTCCCAGACATGCAGATGAGGGCTCACAGTGCTGCTGAGCCCCCAAATAGAGAACATGTCCTGGGCAGCTGTGGGAAGAGGCAGCAGCAGCTTTGAGCCCACTGGCGATCACTTTCTGGTAGAGATGGGGAGCTCAGAGTGCCCCTGAAGCACCAAAGCGTGGCCCATCCCAGCAAGGAAGCCCCGCCTGCCAACGACAGTCCACACAAGTGTCTGAATTCACCCCAGGCTGGGGCAAGCACCTGTAATAGGTCCACAGCTTCCAGCAGATGGGGTGGGGCCAGAAACGCTGCTCCTGCTTCCCCCTAGTGGTAACAGGGGGAATCTGCATCCTAAGAATACCACAAATGCCCTGACAAAAGATTAGCTCATCAAACACCATGAGAAAACGGCTGCAACAATTCAGACCAGAAGGAAAATGACAATTCTCCAGAAACCAACACTGAAGACAGAGATATACAGAACCTAAATGATAGAGAATTCAAAATAGCCATCATAAGAAACTCAATGACTTACTAGAAAACACAGAAAGACAATTCAAGGAAACCAGCAATAAAATGAATCTCTTTGCCAAAGAGATTGAAACTTTAAAAAATCAAGCAGAAATTCTGGATGTGAAAAACACAGTTAATGAAATAAAAAATAATCTAGAATCATTAAGAAATAGAACTGATGTTATGGAGTAAATAGTCTTCTAGAGGAGAAAAATGTAGAAATGCTACAAGTGGAGGAGGAGACAGAGCTAAATTTTTAAATAGGAAGGAATTCTGCAAGAAATATATCACTCAATTAAGAAAAGCAACGTAAGGATTATAGGTATTGCAGTGGGAGAAGAGAGGGAGAAAGGAGCCGAGAACTCGTTCAAAGAAATAATTGCTGGGAATTTCCTAAAGCTGGGGATGGTTTCAGATTTACAGATAAATGAAGCTAATTGAATGCCCAACTTCATCAATGCTAAAAGACCTTCTCCAAGGCATATAATAGTAAAAACGGCCAAATTTAATGATAAAGACAAAATACTAGGAGCAGCGAGGCAGAAGAAAATAACCTACCAATGAAACCCTACCAGGCTTTCAGCAGATTTCTCAGGACAAACCCTACAGGCTATGAGAGTATGGAATGATATATTCAAAATAATGAAAGACAAAAACTTTCAGCCAAGAATACTCTATCCAATGAACTTTCTTTAAGATACAATGGAGAAGTAACAGCTTTCCCAGATAAGCAAAAGCTGAGGGAGTTCATCACCACTAGACCTCCTTGACAAGAAATAATTAAAGATGCCGTCACACCAGAAACAAAAATGCAAAGGTCTACACAGCTCTGAGCAGGAGATAAATAGACAGACACGATCAGAAACCTGTGGCTCTCCACCAGATCAGGGAGGCAAAGGCTCAATTACAACTTAAAAGAGAATATCTTTCATACAATCCTCACGATAACCACTAAGCAAACAATCAGAGTACAGCCACAATTCACAAAAAAAAGAGAAAACTGAGAAATCTACCTCAGAAAACAACCAAAATGAAATGGCAGTCAGAAATACAAAGGAAGAGAAATGATGGAAACAGAGAACAGCCAGAAAACAAGAATTAAAATGGCAGCATTAAGTCCCCACATAACAATCACCACTTTAAATGTAAATGGATTAAATTCTCCAATCAAAGAACACTCACAAATAAATAGCCTTAAATCTCAGAAGAAAAATGGATAAATGGCAAGAATAAATAGTTTTACAGGAAAGAAAACATGAATTGCAATTGAGTGAGTGAAATGATATTTAACCTCATTAGAAAATCAGCAAATACAAATTATGTGTAAAACGTGATTTTCTCCATTGTCAAGAGATTGGTAAAACTGAAAGTTTGTCAATTTCAAGCTTTGGTTAGAATGGAGAATACTACATAATTTCATACACCTCACATAACTTGTTAATTTGTGATGGATAAATGCTAAAATTAGAGATTCCTAATCCTGCAAGTGTAGTTGTGAGCAGCAGTACTCACAGTGCTTTCTGTTGACATTTCGAGCAGGTTGGAGCATCTTGTCTGTGTGCTTTGTTTAGCAGCGAAGACCATGGGCCATTAAAGTCTCCCTCCCACTTTTATTCATTGAAACAGTCATGGGTCCTTCATCCATTTTTGAGGACCTTTAAAGGAGTATACACACACCTAAATACAAGTTATTTCATGGGTCATTGGTCCCTTAATTACTTAACTTTTTTCCTTTCTGTGTTTTGACTTCTGCTTATTGGGTCCTGGGTCATCCTGTTTTAGAGAGCTCGTGTAGGTTGCCTACAGTCTGTCAACAGATCTTAGAAGAGTATTTTTCATTTGCCTCATCTTTCCTTTCCTTCCATTCAGACCAATTTTGGCCTTGTGAGACCAAGTCCTCACGTTGCTCTCCCAGTTGGGTTCAGACAATGAACAGGTCAAAATGTCTTCATGTGTTGACCCCCTCCAGAGTCTGGCAACCTTAGCAATGAAAACACATCCTTTAACCCTACCAACCCAATTCCCAGTGCATCTCAGATGGTTGTTGTGTTCTATGCAGTGGTATCTCATGTTCCAAACATTCCTCCTCATACCTGAGGTCAAATAGGGTCAGATGGTACCATGGTTCCACATGAGGAATACAGGAAAGTGAGTTGTATGCCTACAAGGCCTGTGCACTAGTTACTTACTCTCTTACCAGATTCACTTTAAAGCTGGTGCATTTTGAGACATAGTTAGATGAACCTTCTCCAAAAGTTAAATTTTCCCAAAGTTAAATATATAACTCTCACAAAAATTTGAAATAAATGAATGTCTATTCAAAGTTTAACTTATCCATGAGTGGACAAAGAGTGTGTTACAGCTCGTGCAAAAAGTGTTTGAGTTGAACAGGGCTTTTTATAGACCTGTGAGAAGGCCACACTGGAAAAAAATGCTATTTGTTATTTTCACTTTTTCTTGTTGTTTTATAACATAAGAATAATTGATCTTTGTCCTAGGTTCTTGGCACAGAACTCCTAAAAACCTTGGAACTTCCAGAGTGGTAAATGTGATAGGGCTCCTTTTTGTTCTGAGGAGACTCTTGGTGGCCCCTATATAGCTTGACTATGGGACCTGGTTGCCAGAAGACCAAGCCCTGATTAGAAGTTTGGAACTTTTGGTCCCATTCCCCAACCTCCAGGGAAGAGAGAAAGACTGTAAAGTTAGTTAATCACCAATGGCTACAATCATGAGTATGTAATTAAACCTCCATAAAACTCCTAAATGACAGTGTTCAGAGAGCTTCTGTGCACAAACACTGATTGGGAGGATGGTACAACCCAACTCCACGAGGATAGAAGCTCCTGCACTCAAGAGCCTTCCGAAGCTCACCCATGAACCGCTTTATCTGGTTGTCCATTTTTATCCTTTATAATAAGCTGTAATCATTATAATAGCATTGTTCTGACTGTTGTGAGTCATTCTAGAAAATTACAGAACCTGAGGAGAGGGTCCTAGGAGCTCTTTGTAGCCAAGTTGGACAGAAGCATCAAAACCTGACAATTGTGACGAGCACCTGAAGGAGGCAGTCTATGGGACTGAGCCCTCAAGCCTGTGGAGTCTGCACTGACTCCAGGTAGTGTCAGATTTGATTAAATTGTAGGCTCTGTGGTTGATGTCAGAGTGTTGGAAAAGAGGTATTGGAAGACACCACACATTTGGTGTCAGGAGGAAAAAACCTTCTCACTGCTTGAGTTTTTGTTTTTTGGCTAAGTAGCACTGGTTGATTTCTTACTTTATTACCAGACATAAATTATTTGCATCTGTACTGGAACCAAATATACACACTAATATGCAAGTTCACAGATTCTTGGCCCTGATTATTAATAAATAGTAAGCCAAACACAGTTGCATTCACCCAGAGAACTAAATAATCTTTGAGCAGTCCTGTTAAACAATGACCAAGTATAACACTGAAAGGACAGACTGCTCTCCCTTTGCTTATTTACTTTTTTAGATAATTTTTCATAACACTTGGGCCAGAATCAACATAAGCCCTGCTTTCAAGACACTTTTTCCCCCATTGGAAACAATCATGGTAATGATAAAAATGAACGTTTATACCGGATTTATGAAGAGCCAGATACTCTTCCAAATAATTTACAAATATTTTATTTAATCCTTCTAATAATGTTACAAAGTAAGCAAGGTTATTAGGCATATTTTATAGAAGAGGAAGAGGAAGCTCACTTATAATGCTAATCCAAGATCATGAAATACATAAGGAATAAAAAAAGGGTTTAAAAAATTGGAAATCAATGAGTTTAGAGGCAATCAAAGCACTGAAGACCAGTTAAGGATAGAGTCAAAATTCAACTTTACATGAGTTATTTAAGGACATATTTCTCAACGTGTAACTAACCATCCCTCTGAGTGATTCAAATGCTCCCTAAAGTTCATAGATCAAACGGCTGTTTTAAAGATTAAATAAAATGTTTGAAACATATGTAAAATGCTGAGCATATTTGATTAATGAATAAAATCCATCATTATCATCAGTCAGTAAAATGAACAATCTATATTTCAGGCAATTAAGTCACATTTGTTCAGTTCAAGGAATGGAACTTCTGTTTTGCCTTTGAAAAGGCCTTGCATTCGCTGTTATCCTTGGAGTGCCTCATCTCTTCACCTTCCCATTCGGGGTTATTTTGCCTTTAGGAAAACCCAGGTGTTAAATTAGTTCATTGCATCACTTACTCTTGAGAAACCATTAAATCTGTGTTCCCCTACCAAAGGTGACTTGTCTTCGAAAGTGTCGTTGCCCCGGGGAAGGTATTTTATAAGTGTAGGAAACTTTAAGTGGTCACTTAGGACTTTGAAATAAGTATGGCCTGAGGCCAGGAGGAGAAAGCAGTGCCCTCAACACTGATGTAAACGCGCATTTGTAGTGAACCTATTAAAAACACCCAGCACCATGTGGATGTCTCACGGATTACAACTCTACTATAGTGGTGAGTCTAATTTGAGAATTATTTTTCCTTTATATTAGTAAGTAATTTCAAGTGATTCATATTTATCAAGTGTTTAGTATTCCACATCTGAATTTTGAGTTGCAGAGTAACCGTTGTAAGACTTTATTCACAAATGATACAAAATAAAAGTCTCCCCATTGTCCACATATATTCTGAAGACATAAATTGTGGGCTGGTCCACCCAAAACCAGTAGGCTAATAGATCTTCTTGAATAAGGAATCATTTCATTCAAATTACTGAGCTCATAAAATAGTGGATTGTTTCAATGAACTGTGTGGCTGTTTCAAGAAATTAACCATGTTATATCAATATCTTCTGGACATAGAGGCACTTTCTTTGTTGAGGGCAGAATGGCAGGAGGAAGAGAAAAGGAGATTGTGGAAGGAAACTCCAACAGTTTATGACGATGATCTCTACTAGAGCTTACAAGTCAGTGCAATGTGGAGAAGGAGACTGTAATCAATTTCCCTACGAGCTTCAGAAAGGGCATGATTTTGGGATTAATGGACACAGAATTCCTCAAACATTCTCTAAATAAAGGGCCTCGAATAAATAAGAAAAATTCTGGCGGCAAACTATTTTATTACTTTAAGAATAATGAAGAACAGTTTCCTTTTCTTTCTCTGAAGGATGTGATCGTGTACACCTGGAAAACTATCCATAACCTATTCCTGGAGGGGAAGTATTTCTCTCACTTCACGAAAATATATAAGTACATTTAAAAAAAGACTTCACTCAATTTCAGTCACCTTATTTAATAGCCTAACATTAATTTGGTCCACAATTGATGTAAAGAAGAAATACTTATAATATTCTCATAATTTGCTGAGTTAATATGGACTTTTAGTTAAAGGCTACATGTTTCACTTAGCAAGTGAATTCATTTATATAGCCATAAAGCCAATAAATTCTTTATTAAAAATTCTATGTATGATATTTAGTGAAAAAGATCAAGCTGCATTAGTTATGTACAAGAAATTAAGTAACATATTTATATTGACCTTCCTATTAAGTTATCTATTATAGTATGTTGAAAAGCCTAATTTACTAAAATACCATACATCACAATTTTTCACAATAGAGGAAGATATCACAGAGTTACTTATTTATTTACTACATTTTCATTTTAAAGAGTCATGGTTCCAAATTTACTGTTATTAATTAGAGACACACGTGTGTGTGTGACCATGTGTGTATCTCTCTATCATCTATCTATTTCATCCTCACATTTCCAGAGCATTCAGTTGAATGATCAAATTGACATTTTGTGCTATGGCTTTCTAGCTATTGTTTATGTGGGAAAAAAATAGCAACTAATGATATAGACCAACAAATAAAATTGAAATTAATAATTTTCTTTCAATGTGCAAAATGACTTGGGAAATTACTTCAAAATTCATTCATGCACAAAATATCTTAATTATTTTAGTAATCTGTTAAGAAGCTTTGTAATTTAAAACATATAAATGCAGCAAGGTTAAGTAACTGACTCCTCATCACGTATATAGAAAGTAAATGAAATGATTCTCAAACCAGGAGTTCTGTATCTTGAGCCCAGAGTTCTTTATCCATACATCCCCACATCGATAAGATCAGTCTGAGGGTGGTTTAAAGTTATAATGGAGGTTGAGAGAGCCTGCAGGCAAGGAATCAGGGTCTGTGGCAATAAGAGGAGAAAGATATCTTAAATAATATATAAAACAAGGAGCTGAATGAACTAGATAGGAGGTAGTGCAAATCACCAAGGCTTGGCAAGGCCTCGATTAGGTAGACTGCTTATGTGTCTGGTATCAGTGGTTAAACAAGCCATCGCAAAGGTGCTGGTGTTCCTTTGTGTTGTTGTGTCCATTCAAAGGTAAATGTTCACGTGGTGGAGGTAGCAATTTAACGAGCCATTAGAACTGACTTTCCACAGGTCTCTTAAAGAGACTGCCTATGTGTTAGACGGCTCTGCAAGACATGGGCTCTGTCTGCCGCCTAATTTTTATAGCATTAGAGTATTCACAAAATCAAACCCTTCGGGTTATAAAGCATCATCACTATCTCTGTCTCTGTAGTAATCAATTACCAATCAATTACCAGACAATTCCAGAAAACAGGCTCAGAGATTACTGTGTCTCTAAGGCTTCGGATGAAATATTTTTGGACTGTCCATGTCAGAAATAAAGAGGTCTGCAAACCCGTCCATAAACAGAAGTGGCAAATTTGTGCATTTTTCTGCTAAGAAAAGAGGAGAATTGGCTCCATGCACCTATATGCTTCCTTTTCTTTTTAATAACCTTTTTAATCACGAGTACGTTGTTATAGTTATTGCTATGCTCTCCAAGCATTTACTGACATCAAAGATCCTCTCATGCTTGCCTTTCATACTCACCTGATCATTGCAAGTCTCCATGATGGTACATTGTGTCGTGAAACAATGCGTAGGGCATGGCTCCAAGTCCTAGGAAGCTGCGGAAAGAAATGTGCATTTTATTACAAGTGTGATGGAAACAGACTGAAGGTTTCAGAGCAGAGAGTGATGAACTAGAAGAGCCACACTTTAAAATCAGGTAAATAAAAACAGTTATTTAACGAGAGGAAGTAACATTTTCATCAATTATTGGGGATATTATGTTCCTTCAGTGGGGAAACTTTGTTATACTCATCTGTTCCCTTCTGTGGCCCTTGTAACCTGCAGTGAAACAGCTTTAATTTTTTGTTTATTAAAAAAGTAACTAATTTGAGTATGTTAAAATTTACAAAATTTGAAAAGAATTCATCTAAGACTCAAAGAAATATAAATAGTAAATGTTTAAATAAGTGTTTATTTTCTAAAATGGTTAATTTTGGTTTCAGTACACATAAGGAAAGCACAATAGTAATAATTATTAAATAATATAATAAAAGCCAAATTATTTACAATTTTATAATCTTGACAGTTTTTTTCTACTTTTGATTCATTTTGATCTATTATACCAACCAAACAATATATCATTGTGTGAAATACATAGACTAACGTTATTTAAAACATTGAAAGGCTGAGTTACAGAGAAGTGGAATAATAGGTCAAGCAGAACCATCTTAACTGGGATGTAGGGCTTTGAGTCAGGACCTTGGATTCCATATCCAGCACATGTGCAGAAGTTACGAAGCCAAACTAAGGTTTGTAGATGATGAAAGTCCCTTCCTTCTCTATTTTTCCATTTGCAGAATCACACCAGAAGAAATCGTGGAGAAGAGAAACACAACATCAGACTTCATTCTTCTAGGACTCTTTAAACATACAAGACCCCACCTCTTTCTCTTCATGGTGGTGCTGACGATGGCCATTGCTTCTCTTATGGGCAATGTCGTCATGCTTCTCCTGATTTACTGGGACCCCTGGCTCCACACACCCATGTACTTCCTACTGAGCCAATTCTCCCTCATTGATGTGATGCTGATTGCCACCATCGTGCCCAAAATGGCTGCTGACTACTTGACTGGCAAGAAGTCCATCTCCCCTGCTGGTTGTGGGCTGCGGATCTTTTTTCACTCACACTGGGTGGTGGGGAGAGTTTCCTTTTAGAGCCATGTCCTATGACCGCTACATGGCTGTTTGCCATCCACTGAGATATCCTGTCCTCATGAGCCAGCAATTATGCCTGAGAATGACTTTGGGGTCTTGGTTCCTGGGGGCAGCTGATGGGCTCATGCAGGCTGCTGCTACCCTGAGCTTCCCATTTTGTGGCTCATGTGAGATCAATCATTTCTTCTGTGAGGCCCCCATGCTGCTGCGCTTGGCTCGTGCTGACATATCAGTCTTCGAAAATGTAATGTACATCTGCTGTGTGTTAATGCTTCTGGTCCCCTTTTCCCTCATCCTGACCTCCTACAGTTTTATCGTCGCAGCTGTTCTCCAGATGCGTTCTAGAGAAGCCTGCAAGAAGGCTTTTGTCACCTGCTCCTCACATTTGGCTGTGGTGGGACTCTTTAATGGAGCTGCCATTTTCACCTACATGAGACCCAAATCCTACAGGTCAGCTGACCTTGATAAGGTCGTGTCAGCATTCTACACTATCTTCACCCCTGTGCTGAACCCCCTCATCTACAATCTGAGGAACAGCGAGGTCAAGGGGGCCCTGAGAAAGGTGGCTGGGGAAATGTGTAAATTTAAAATGACAGCAAACTTAGTCTCATTCTTCAAATTATTCAAAGAGTCTAATTTCCTGAAGTTGTTAACATTTAAACATATGGCAATTCTCTCTCCTTTAATAATGCTTGAAGAGAAAGTTAAATTCTTTGATCAGTATAATAGGAAGTAGTTAAGAATTACGTGAGACTACCTTACTAAGAGAGGCTATTTCTTGAGCACTTACTATTTGCTATGCTCCACACCAAGCAATTTTTATACATTATTTTTCATCCTATTAACAGCTATATGATATAAGTACTTTGACACCCATCTTCTAAGTGAGAAAATGGAGGCATGGGAAACTAATATTGTTCTCAATATCACACAGCAAATAAATGTTAAAATGTGACTCCCAAGCTTGTCCTTTAAGCTGGTATATTTATTTCTGTCCAGGAATTTATTTTAAACACTCTGTTCTATGTTTTTGCTCTGTGCATGTTATATTTTCACTGTTTTTGTAAGCAGTCTTTCACAATCTGTTTTATCTGGAGCTTGAAGGCAAACCATTTTAATTCATGTAACTTTTTGTTTAAGTAATGTATATCTTTCCCCGGGCTCTAGTTGTAATTGCAGTGGCCAATCTGTTTTAAAGTACACCACGACTAAATTCTTTCTTGGAATTAATTTTGTCCATGATGCTTAAATGTTATGTTGATTTATGATGGACATGGGGTCCATGGATATGAATTCAGATACATAAACATGCTTAGTCTTAATAGAACACTTGATGATAATGAGTGAGCAAACCTGAGTAAGTCAGCCGCCTGTTTCTTATAAGTTATATGGATCACCTCACATCTGCAAATGTCCAGATAACTAGAATTATTTCTCATGCAAAATATGGGCACTCCTCCAGGGTTGGGGGCTTTGAAAAGAGAATAAATAAGACTATTTCTCTATCTGTTGGAGGAAGACGCAAGCCAGATAAGATACAGACAGACACGGTAGAAAGATGTGGTCATCAGAGCCAAATTACAAGCAGAAACTGCATAATAAGTTGGCTTAGAGAATTTTATTATGGAGGCTAAATTTTGTATGTTTGTAACAAATTTAAGAAATAAATGAAATTTTAAACATACATAGAAAAATGAATCCAGAAAGAACTTCCAGGGAAAATAAATCTGCAATATGAGTTTCTGAGAGTTAAAATGGCATTTCAAGTCCACCTCAATTCCAACATGAAAATTTTAGAGCGACATAGGAAATTTCCAGCTTCGTGTTGTGATGCAAGTACCAATACCGTGTGCATATTTGTGGTGGTACCTTAACAGATGCATGTAGATCCTGGGTCCATGTCTAGAGAGATTATTCAGGAAACTCTACACTTTGAGAAGGAATTGAAGATGTCGGAAGAGAGTAGCCCTCTGCTCAAGACTAAGAGTTTGCTTGCCTTGTTTATCATTCTCCTCACCCAGTGTTAGGATGAAAAAATGGAACATAATTGCTAATATTCTGTCAATTATGCCATCAATATTTTTTGTTTTCTTACAATGAACGAAATTGACACAAATAAATGCAGTCATGAAAACGTCATTATTTGTGCCAGATTCATTTGCCATCAGAAAAATAGATTTTAAAACATATGGATTTGAAAATCATATAAGCCCGTAAAATTTGGTAAGAATAAAATATTTCAACAAGACAACTGTTCAGCCTGACCTATAGGAAGAAACTCAAGCAAACCAAAGAAAATAACAGAATGGCATTATCTCCAAGCAAACACAGACATTAATAAAAGTTGACCAGATGCCTGTAAAAATAACAATACAATTCAGGGAAATAATATAGACCTGTTATCTGATCATAATGAAATTAAATATGAAATCAAAATTGAAAAGAAAATTTCAAAATAGTTTTGGAAATTCTATGTCTGTCTCTTTATTTTTTTGATTGCTTTTCAGAGTTTATATCCTTAGTTTTTAAATAAATGTTTCTGTAGAAAATTTTCAAAAGGCACTACTGATGTGTTTTTTATCGATGTCTAAAAACAGAGGAACATCATGCGGAGGCCACATGTACAAAAGCAGGAACTGTAAGAAAATCTGAAGTGGGGAGTTACCTTGAACATACCATCTTCAAGGCATAATTCACTTACAGCTGATACAGTTTTTGGTTAATGCAGTTAATACAAATCTCAAGCATACAGCTTACAAATTTTACATATGTATATGCTTATGTAACTACAACAAAGATCAAGATTTAGAATATTTCATACTTCTAGTACTCTTGGAGTCTTCCTTTTGCTTTTTCCTAATCAAAAACTCCAAGAAGCTAATCATTATTTGAACATATCATCAATTACGCCATGCTTCTTGCACTCAATACTGTATTTTGGAGATTCATCCATATTGCTTTTTGAGATTCCGCATGTAAGCGAGATCATATGGTATTTTTCTTACTCTGATTTTCCATTTAGCATAGTACCTACAAAGTCAATCAATGTGTCACAAATGCCTGGGTTTCCTTCTTTATTGTGGCTTAGTAATATTCCATTGTGTGTGTGTGTGTATACACACACACATATACTTAATACATATATACATATGAAACAATTTGTTTGCAGGTGTTTGCTATTGTGAATAATGCTACAATGAACATGGATGTACAGATATCTCTTTGAGATTCTGATTTCATTTTATTTGGATATATACCCATAAGTTGGGTTGTTGGATCTCATGCTAGTTCTATTTTTAATTATTTGAGGAATCTCCATACAGTTTTCCATAGTAGCTGTACCAATTTACATTACCAACAACAGTGCGCAAGACTCCCTTTTATTCACACCCTCAGCAACATTGTTATCTCTGGTCTTTTTCATGATTGATGTGAGGTGACCCCATTGTGGTTTTGATATGCATTTCCCTGATGATTAGTGACATTAAGCATCTGCTCGTGTATTTTTTGGTCATTTGTAAGTCTTTATTGGAATAATGTCTATTCAGGTCCTTTGTCCATTTTTTCAACCAGGTTATTTGTATTTTTGCTATTAAGTTGTAGGAGTTCCGTATGCATTTTGGCTATTAACCTCTCATCACATATTTGAAAATATTTTATATGTTTAGTATGTTGCCTTTTCATTTTGTTGATTATTTTATTGTAAAGAAGGCTTTTAGTTTAATGCCATCCTATTTGTTGATTTTTGCTATTTTTGCTTGTACTTTTCGTGTCATGTCCAAAAATATCAATGTCAAAACCTACATTGAGGTCTTCTAAGACCTTGTCATCTGAGAGTTTTATGGTTTCAGGTGTTCCATTAAATTATTTCATCCATTTCCAGTTAATTTTTGTGAGTGGTGTAAGATAGGTGTCCAATTTTATTTAATTGTGTGTGAATATCCAGTAGTTCAAATACTGTTTCTTGAAGAGACAATCCTTTTCTCATCAAGCATTCTTGGCTCCTTTGTCAAATATTACTGGACCATATATGCATGAGTCTGTATCTTGGCTCTCAATTCTGTTCCATTGTTGTATATGTTTACTTTTATATCAGTACCATCTAGTTTTGATTAGCATGGATTTGTAAGATTGTGTAAAATCAAAAAATGATTTCCGTTGCTTCCAGCTATGTTATTTTTTCTCAAGATTGCTTTGAATATTCAGCATCTTTTGTGATCCCCATACAAATTGTGAGATATTTTTTCTATTTCTGTGAAAAATGCTGTTGGAATTTTCATAGTGATTGCATTGAATATATAGATGGCTTTGGATAAGTATTGACATTTTAATATTGACTCACTGATCCATCATTATGGGATATGTTTCCATTTGTTTATGTCTTCTTCAAATTTTTCTTATAGTTTATAGTGTATAGACTCCCCACTTTGCTTGAATTTAGTATTTAGTATACTATATTCTAGTATTTTCTTGATGGTATTATAAATAAAATTGGTTTTTTAAATACCTTTTTCATATATTTTGGTGTTAGTGCAAAGAAATAAAATTGACTTATTTAAGTTGTTGATTTTGCACCCGACAGCTTTACTGAATTAATTTATGCTAAGAATTTCTTGTTTGAGTCTTTAAGATTTTCATACATAAAATTATGTTACCTCCAAACAGAAAAAAAATTTACTTTAACTTTCTGATTTTGGTGCCTTTATTTCTTTTTCTCAGTGAACTGCTCTGGCTAGGACTTCCAATACTGTGTTGAATTAGAGTGATGAAGATGTGCATCTTTCACTTGTTCATGATTTAGATGAAAAGCTCTCAAACTTTCATTATTGGGATGATGTTAATCACGGACCTTACATATATGAACTTTATTATGTTCAAGTACATTATTTCTTTACACAATTAGTTGAGAGCTTTTATTATAAAAGAAGGTTAAATTTTTTCAAGTAATTTCTCTGCATCATTGAAAGAAGAATAAGATTTTTACCCTTTATTTTACAAATGCGGTGTATCACACTTATTGATTTGCATATGTTGAGCCATTTTTGTATCCCAGAGACAAGTGCCACCTCGTAGTGATGTGTGATCCTTTAAGTGTGCTACCGAGTTCAGCTTGGTAGTATTTTGCTGAGAATTTTTGCAACTATTTTTGTCAAAGTCATTGGCCTGAACTTACATTTTAGTGTACTTATCTGGCTTTAGTGTCATAGTAGTGCTAGCTGAGTAAAATAAATTCGAGAGTTTTCTTTCTTTTACAAATTTTTGGAAAGTTTCTAGAGGGATTGATGTTAATTCATCTTTACTTGTGAGGTAGAATTCACCAGTGACACAATCTGATCTTGGCCTTTTCTTTGCTGGGCTGTTTGATCACAGCTTCTACCTCCTTAGTCGTTATAAGTCTGCTCACATCTTCTGTTTCTTTATGATTCTGTCTTGGTAGGTATATATTTCTAGGACTTTATCCATTTCTTCTATGCTGTCCAATTTGTTGGAGTATAATTGTTTACAATAGTTTCTTTTGATCTGTGTATTTTTTTTAAAGATTTTATTTTTTCCTTTTTCTCCCCAAAGCCCCACAGTACATAGTTGTATATTCTTCGTTGTGGGTCCTTCTAGTTGTGGCATATGGGACGCTGCCTCAGTGTGGTTTGATGAGCAGTGCCATGTCCACACCCAGGATTCGAACCAACGAAACCCTGGGCCGCCTGCAGCGGACTTAACCACTCGGCCACGGGGCCAGCCCCTGATCTTTGTATTTTAATGGCATCATTTGTAATGTCTTCTCTTCTAATTATATTTATTGGGGTCCTCCGTTTTTTTCTTGTTAGTTTTGCTAAAGTTTTGTCACTTCTGCTAATCGTTTAAAAAAACTCTTACTTTTGTTCATATTTTAAATTGTTTTCCTATTTTCTATTTCATTAACTTCTGCTCTATTTTTTTAATACGTCCTTCCTTCTGCTAACTTTGGGCTTAGTTTTTGCTTCTTTTTCTAGTTCCTTGAGTAGTAATGTTATGTTGTTCATTTGATATCTTTTCTTATGTTTGTGTTTATATTTTTAAACTTGCCTCTTGGTATTGCTTTGGCTGCAATCCATAAATTTTGGTGAGCTGTGTTTGCATTTTTCACCAAGATATTTTTTGTGATTTCCATTTTCACTTCTTCTTTGATTTTTTTAGTTATTCAAGAATGTGTTGTTTAATTTCCATACTTTTGTAAATTTTCTTATTTTCCTGCTTTTATTGATTTCTAGGTTCGTACTATTGTGGTTGGAAAAGATACTTAATATAATTTCTATCTTCTTGACTTTGAGGAGATCTGTTTGTTAGTGTATTTGATTTACTCTGGAGAATGTTCTGAGTACATATGTGAAAAATGTATATTCTGCTGTAGTTGGATGAAATGTTCTGTGTAAATACTTTAGAACATTTTTCTAGACTGTTGTTCAAGTCTTTGCTTATTGATTTTATATCAGCATGTCTCTCCATTGATGAGAGTGGGATATTAAAATCCTCTACTATTATTATGTTGCTGATTATTTCTCCATTTAGTTTTGTTAGTGTTTGCTTTATATATTTCTATATGTAGATGCTCATATCTTCTTGATGAATTCACTTCTTTATCATTATACAATAACCTTATTTATCTCTTTGGCAATGTTTAGCTTAATATCTGATTGGTCTGATATGAGTATATCTACACTTGTTCTATTTTGCTTACCATTTACTTGAAATATCTTTTTGCGTCCCTACCCTTTCAGTCTCTGTGTATCCTTAAAGTTAAACTGTGTCTCTTGTACATAGCATATCGTTAAATCTTGTTTTCTTTATATATTCAGCCATTTTATGTTTTGAGTTTTTTTGAGGAAGATTAGCCACGAGCTAACATCTGTCCCCATCTTCCTCTACTTCATATGTGGCACTCCTGCCACAGCATGGCTTGATAGGTGGTGCATAGGTCCACACCTGGGATCCGAAACGGCAAACTCCGGGCCACCCAAGCAGAGCACAGGAGCTTAATGCCACCAGGACGACCCCACATTTTATGTTTTTTTAGTGGAGAATTTAATCTATTTATCATTAAAGTAATGTTGATAAGTAAGAGTTCACTATCACCATCTTGTTAGTTATTTTCCAACTGTTTTGGATTTCTTTGTCATTTAGATTGTAAAGTTCTATGATTTCAAGATAGGTTTCTGGAGACTTGGCAACCCAGGGATAAACCCCCGTTGATCACAGTAACTGATCCTTTCGATGTGTTCTTGAGTTCAGTTTGCTAATACTTTCTTGAGACTTTTTACATCTATATTCATCAAAGATACTGGTCTATTGTGTCATTATCTGGCTTTGGTATCAAGGTAAACCTGGCCTTTTTAAATGATGTTGGGAGTGTCCCCTCTCCTTCAAGTTTTTGGAAGAGCTTGAGAAGGATTGATGTTAACTCTTTAAATGTTTGGTGGAGTTCACCAATGAAGCGAGCTATCCCGGACTTTTCTGTGCTGGGAGGTTTTTGTTTACTGATTCAATCACCTTGCTACTTATTGATCTGTTCAAATTTCCTATTTCTTCCTAATTCATTCTTAGCAGGTTTTGTGTATCTAGGTATTCATCCATTTCTTTAAGGTTATCTGAATTTTTGGCATAATAATTATTCATAGAAGTGTCTTACGATCCTAAGTATTTTTGTTTCTTCAGTTGTGATGACTACTCTTAAATTTCTGATTTTACTAATGTGAGACTTTTTCTTAGAGTAGCTAAAAGTTTGTCAATTTTATCCCCTCAAGAAACCAACTTTAGTGCTATTGACTTTTTTTCTTTATTTCTTGGTCTCTATTTCATTTATTTATGCTATGATATGTGTCATTATCTTCCTTCTGCTAAGATTTTGGAGAACACATATTGCACATCTGGGAATATTACTAGCTCCCACCTGTAACACTACCAGAAAGAAAGCTATATTTGAGTGAGGAATTGAACAAAAGTAGGCCATGTCTGAATTATAAAAGATCATGGCTCCCTCAATGCCTTTGGGCCCTATGGCACCCGCTCAAATATAATTTTGAAAGTGACTGCCACCCATACTCGTGTAGCCTGGAGCTTATTGCAAAAGCCCATGAGCATCTTCCAGCAGTTACCATTGGGATTTTGGACCAGAAAACTCCCAGCTGCTGCCACTCAGTATGCACTGTGTAAGAGAAAAAAACTGCATGTGTTTTAACGCTTCTTTTAATTCTGTCCTAACTCAGCTAAAGACCACTAGGGACACATCTATTCCAGTAAAGTCAGCTTTACCGAATTACTGCAATAACAAGGGCTACAAGTGACAGAAATGACAGAGTGTCTCATTAAATAAAATAAGAGTGTTCTATATTTGAGGAAAGGGTGGAGTTTAGGTAAAATTTAAAGAATGGTGGGTTTTTAGAGGCTCAATGGAAAGCAAGACTCCGTGTAAATGGTCAACGTTATATCTGGGCTGTACATTAGATACGAGGATGCTTTTCCCTGGAACTACAAAGTGAGATTACATGAGACATTTTGTGTCCAAAGTCTTCTTATCTGAATTTCTGAATCTGTGTTGAAAAGTGAGACTGCATGTCTACGTCCATGTAAATTAGGTGCTCCCAGAAGGGAGGCATACCTCGTTCTTACCTACATAATTAAAAACAGCAGTCTTTTGAGGCCAGCCAGGTGGCACACTGGTTAATTTCCCACTTTCCACTTCAGCTGCCTGTGGTTCACAGGTTCAGATCTCATCAAGCCATGATAAGCATCCCACACATAAAATAGAGTAAGATGGGCACGGATGTTAGCTCAGGGCCAGCCTTCCTCAGCAATAAAGAGGGGGACTGGCAGCAGATGTTAGCTCAGGACTAATCTTCCTCAAAAAAAAAAGGAGTCTTTGAAAATCTAAAATTTCAGAGAAGAATCTCAGTCAGTAAGAAAATGCCACTCAAATAAGGGACTCATCATGACACTTTATAACTGTAACTTGTACTTAGGTGACATTATTCCTGGTTATATTTGCAGTTGGCTTTTCCTTTGTCTGCTATTTTGGTCTAATAAACAGCCAGGCAGATTTCTTTTAAGTTTTTATTTTGAGCGAATTTTAAGTTTCCAGTTACACCATGCTTTATATTTATTTTTATTTAAGGTTGTTTGTCTAATTATATTCTGCTTGATATATTTTTTAAAAGTTTTTTGCAAATTCTGCAAACTCATTGAATATTTGTATTTTCTAAGACTTCTCAGCAAGACAAAAGACTCAGAACAATTTACTTATAACCCAAAGAAATATTCCTTTACCACTTCATGTAGTGATTTTCCAATTTAGCTCTTTAAATCAAATGATTAAAAAAATCTGAAACCACCCATTTAGAAAGATCTAGCAAAAGATCTTTCTTGAGCTATCCCTAAGTATCCGAGAATTCACATGTCACTTTCTCCCAGAATAGCTGTACACACATAAATAATTACTTAATAGCAAAATATTTTCAGCATAGAGTTCATTATGAGGAAGGGTGTGGTGGAGAAAATGCAAAACTCCAAACAGAAAGTTGAATGTAATTATCTCAGGATAGGATCAGAGAGAAAGGAGAAAAGAAACAGAAAAAGACTGACAATGAGTTTCAAACACTTTGAAATATTGAGGTAATCAAAAAGTAATGTCAATCTGCAAAAACAGAAACTAGTTTAAGAGACAAAGTGTTTACTTGGAATCAAATAATTACAATTTTGGAAGCATAGATTCAGGTAGAAACCCAAATAATACCCTATATGAAAGATGACATGAGTGGAGCCACATTAGAATAGAGCCAGCATGGCCATTTTAAAGAAATTGTTGTGCATGTCTTGTTTTATCTTCCAAACTAAATCAAACTGCCAACATTCCAAGAAGGCAGTAAGAACAAGAAGATCCTGTTTGTAAGGACTGATAAAATTGGGCTTTCCTGATGACTGCATTGATAACCAATGAATGAAGTTCCTATCTTGCCTTTTGCCTGATGATCAAACCTCAAAGCAATCTATAAAGAACAAACCGAGCCTTACCTCATCTAGCACCAATAAACTCGTCTTTGATACAACTCACCTCATCTTCCTCCCTTTTTCCCATAAAAGCCCTGAGTCCTTCTGCTGTAATCAGAACGTTACTTGGGTTTTTCACTGAATCAGTGATCCCCGAATTGCAATTCTTTGATCCCAAATAAACACTTTACCTCATAAACTGGTTTCTGTTTTTGTCGATTGACACCCTCTAAGGAGTAAAAGCCTGGGGCATTTAAAGGCGAAGAAGTGAAGTTGTATTACAAAGAATTTTAATTGGAGTTGGAGACAGAGAGCTAGCCCGCACTTAACATTAACTATTAATTCTATCTTCCAAGAGTCCACAATTCTCAGTTTTTCTAAAATTTATTTTTAATTGAGTTCATAATACTTTGCATCATTGTGAAATTTCAGTTGTACATTATTTCTTGTCTACCACAGCATAAGTGCTCCCCTTCAACCTCTGTGCTCACTGCCCACCCCCTTCCCCTGGTAAACACTGAATCATTTGCTTTGTCCATGCGTTTGTTTATATTCCACGTACGTGTGAAATCATATGCTGTTTGTCTTTCTCAGTCTGGCTTATTTGGCTTAGAATAATTCCCTCCAGGTCCATCCATGCTGTTGCAATTGCAATGATTTTGTCTTTTTTATGGCTGAGTAGTATCCCATTGTATATATATACCACATCTTCTTTATCCAATCATCAGTCAATAGGGACTTGTATTGTTTTCATGTATTGGCTATGGTGAATAGTGCTGCAATGAACATAGGGATACATACGTTACCTTGGATTGCTGGTTTCAAGTTGTTTGGGTAGATACCAGAGGTGAGACAGCTGGGTCATAAGGTATTTCTATTATTAGCATTTTGAGGACTCTCCATACTGTTTTCCATAGTGGCTGCACCAGTTGCATTCCCACCAGCAGTGTGTGAGGGTTCCCATTTCTCCACACCTTCTCTAACATTTGCTATTTTTAGTCTTAGTGATTATAGCTATTTTAACAGGTGTAAGATGTTATCTTAGTGTAGTTTTGATTTGTATTTCCCTGATGATTAGTGTTGTCAAACATCTTTGTAAAAAAATTTTTAATTTTTTTACTTGCAGTAACATTGGATTATAACATTATATAGCTTTCAGATGTACAACGTAATACATTTCAAATTCTGTGTAGATTACATCATGTTCACCATCGAAAAACTAATTATAGTTCACCCCCCCACATGTGAGCCTAATCACCTCTTTTGCCCTCCCCTCCCTTCCCCTATGGTAACCACCAATCCAATTGCCATTGCTATGTGTTTGTTTGTCATTGTTTTTATCTTCTACTTATGAGTGAGATCATACTTTGATTTGACTGTCTCCCTCTGACTAATTTCAATCAGCAGAATACCCTCAAGGACCATCCATGTTGTCACAAATGGCTGGATTTCATCATGTCTTACGGCTGAGTAGTATTCCATTGTGTATAAATACCACATCTTCTTTATCCATTTGTCCCTTGATGGGCACCTAGGTTGCTTCCAAGTCTTGGCTATTGTGTATAATGCTGCAATGAACATAGGGGTGCAAGTATCTTTATACCTTTGCATTTTCAACTTCTTTGGATAAATACCCAGCAGTGGGATAGCTGGATCATATGGTAGATCTGTTCTTAATTTTCTGAGGATATATATTGCTTTCCATAGTGGCTGCACCAGTTGGCACTCCCACCAGCAGTGTGCGAGGGTTCCCTTCTCTCCACATCCTCTCCAACACTTGTTGTTTCCTGTCTTGTTAACTATAGCCATTCTGACTGGAGTGAGGTGATACCTCATTGTAGTTTTGATTTGCATTTCCCTGGTAGCTAATGATGTTGAGCATCTTTTCATATGCCTGTTGGCCATCCGTAGATCTTCTTTGGAGAAATCTCTGTTCAGATCCTTTGCCCATTTTTTAATTGGGTTATTGGCTTTTTGTTGTTGTTGAGCTGTATGAGTTATTTGTATATTTTGGATATTAACCCCTATTTAATATATGGTTTGAAAATATCTTTTCCCAATTGTTAGGTTGTCTTTTCATTTTGTTGATGCTTTCCTTTGCTGTGCAGAAGCTTTTTAGTTTGATGTCCATTTGTCCATTTTTTCTTTTGTTTCCCTTGCCTGGTCAGACATGGTTCTTGAAAATATACTGCTAAGACCGATGTCAAAGAGGGTACTGCTTATGTTTTCTTCTAGAATTATCATGGTTTCATGGTTTCCGGTCTTGCATTCAAGTCTTTAATCCATTTTGAGTTGATTTTTGTGCATAGTGTAAGGTAATGGTCTACTTTTATTCTTTTGCATGTAACTGTCCAGTTTTCCCAACACCATTTATTGAAGAGACTGTCCTTTTTCCATCGAACGTCTTTTCATGTGTTTATTGGCCATCTGTATATTTTCTTTGGAAAAATGTCTGTTCGTATCCTCTGCTCCTTTTTTGATCAGACTGTTTTTTGTTGTTGTTATTCAGTTGTCTGAGTTCCTTATATATTACGGAGATTAACCCCTTGTTGGATATATGATTTGCAAATGTTTTCTCCTACTTGATGGATTGTCTTTTAGTTTTGATCCTAGTTTCTTTTGCCTTGAGGAAGCTCTTTAGTCTGATGAAGTCCCACTTGTTTACTTTTTCTTTTATTTCCCTTGTCTGAGAAGACATAGTATTTGAAAGATCCTTTTAAGTTTGATGTCAAAGAGTGTACTGCCTATATTATCTTACATGAGTTTTACTGTTTCAGGACTTATCTTCAACTCTTTGATTCATTTTGAGTTTATTTTTGTGTATGGCATGAGGTAATGGTCTACTTTCATTCTTTTGCAAGTGGCTGTCCAGTTTTCCCAACACCATTTATTGAAGAGACTATCTTTTCTCCATTGAATGTTCTTGGCAACTCTGTCAAAGATTAGCTGTCCATATATGTGCAGTTTTATTTCTGGGCTTTCAGTTCTGTTCCCTTAATCTGTGTGCCAGTTTTTGTACCAATACCAAGTTGTTTTGATCACTATGGCTTTGTAGTACATTTTGAATCAGGGATTATGATGCCTCCAGCTTTGATTTCGTTCTCAGGTTTACTTTAGCAATTCAGGGTCTTTGCTTGCCCCATATGAATTTTAGGATTCTTTGTTCTGTTTCTATGAAAAATGTCATTGAGATTCTGATTGGGTGTCATTGAATCTGTAGAATGCTTTGGGTAATATGGAATTTTCATTATGTTTATTCCACCAATTCATGTGCATGGAATCTCTTTCCATCTCTTTATGTCATCATCTATATCTTCAATAATGTCTTATAGTTTTCATTGCATAAGCCCTTCACCTCCTTGGTTTAATTTATTCCTAGATACTTTATTCTTTTTGTTGCAATTATAAATGGAATTATATTCTTGATTTCTCTTTCCGTAAGTTCGTTATTAGAGTATAGAAATGCAAACAAGTTTTGTAAGTTTTGTACCCCTCAACTTTACTGTAGTTGTTAATTATTTCTATTAGTTTCCCGATGGATCCTTTAGCGTTTTCTATGTATAAGATCATGTCACCTGTAAACAGCAAGAGTTTCGATTCTTCACTCCCTGTTTGGATTCCTTTTATTCCTTTCTCTTGCCTAATTGCTCTGGCCAAAACCTCCAGTACTATGGTGAATAAGAGTGGTGATAGTGGGCATCCTTGCCTTCTTCCTGTTCTCAGGGGGATGGTGTTCAGTTTTTGCCCATTGACTATGATGTTGGCTATGTGTTTGTCATAAATGACCTTTATTCTATTGAGGTAATTTCCTTCTATCCCCATTTTCTTAAGAGTTTTTTATCATAAGTGGCTGTTGGATCTTGTCAAATGCTTTCTCTGCATCTATTGAAATGATCATGTGGTTTTTATTCCTCAGTGTTGACATGGTGTAGCACATTGATTGATTTGCGGATGTTGGACCATCCCTGTGTCCCTGGTATGAATCCCACTTGATCATGATGTATGTTCCTTTTGATGTGTCGCTGAATTCGGGTTGCCAATATTTTGTTGAGGATTTTTGCATCGATGTTCATCAGTGATATTGGCCTGTAGTTTTCCTTTTTTGTGTTGTCCTTGTCAGGCTTTGGTATCACAGTGATGTTGGCCTCGTGGAATATATTAGGAAGTGTTCCATCCTCCCTAATTATTTGGAATAGCTTGAGAAGGATATGTATTAAATCCTCTCTGAATGTTTCGTAGAATTCCCCAGGGAAGCTTCTCATCCCGGGCTTTTATTCTTTGGGATGCTTTTGATTACAGGTTCAATCTCTTTCCTTGTGATTCGTCTATTCAGATTATCTATTTCTTCCTGGGTCTGCTTTGGGAGGTTTTAAGAGTCGAAGAATTTATCCATTTCCTCTATGTTGTCCATTTTGTTGGCATATAGCTTTTCATATTATTATCTTATAATCTGTTGTGTTTCTGTGATATCTGTTGTTATTTCTCCTCTTTCATTTCTAATTTTATTTATCTGAGCTTTCTCTCTTTTTTTTCTTTGTAAGTCTGGCTAGGGGTTTGTCAATTTTGTTTATCTTCTCAAAGAACCAGTTCTTTGTTTCATTGATCCTTTCTACTGCCTTCTTTGTTTCAATAGCATTTATTTCTGCTCTGATTTTTATTATTTCTCTATTTCTCTCTGTCTGCTGACTTTGGGCTTTGTTAGTTCTTCTTTTTTCTGATTCAGTTAGTATTACTTTGAGAATACTTAGTTGAGATTTTTTCTTGTTTGTTAAAGCAAGCCTGTAGTGTGATGAATTTCCCTTTTAATATGGCTTTTGCTGCATGCCATATGAGTTGATATAGTATGTTTTCATTTACATTTGTCTCCAGATATTTTTTGATTTTTCCTTTAATTTCTTGAATGATACATTGGTTGTTCAATAGCCTGTTGATTAGTCTCCACATCTTTGTCCCTTTCTCAGACTTTTTCTTGTAATTAATTTCTAGCTTTATAGCATTGTGATCGGAAAAGATGCTTGTTATTATTTCAATCTTCTTAAGTTTATTGAGGCTTGTCTTTGTTTCCCAACATATGGTCTATCCTTGAGCATGTTCCATGCACAGTTGAGAAGAATATGTATTCTGCTGTTTTTGGATGGAGTGTTCTATATATGTCTATTAAATCCAACTGGTATAGCTTTTCCTTTAATTCCACTGTTTCCTTGTTGATTTTCTGTCTGGGTGATCTATCCGTTGATATGAGTGGAGTGTTGAGGTCCTCTACTATTATTGTGTTATTGTTAATACCTTCTTTTATGTTTGTTAATAGTTGCTTTATGTACTTTGGTGCACCTATCTATGGGCCATAGATATTTATGTGTCATGTCGCCTTGGTGAAGTGTCACTTTAGTCATTATGTACTGCCCTCTTTTGTCTCTCTTTACCTGCCTTATCTTGAAGTCTACTTTGTCTGATTTAAGTATGGCAACACCTGCTTTCTTTTGCTTGCCATTAGCTTGGAATATCATGTTTCATCCCTCCAGTCTGAACCTGTGTTTGTCATTGGAGCTGAGATGTGTTTCCTGGAGGCAGCATATTGTTGGGTCATGTTCTTTAATCCATCTCACCACTCTGTTTTTTTATTGGAGAATTCAATCCGTTTACATTTAGGGTGATTATCGATATATGAGGGCTTAATGCTGCCATTTTATCACTCATTTATCAGATCTCCTGCATTTCCTTTGTTTCTTGTCCTGTGTATTTTGGTCTACCAATTGAGTTGTGTAGTTTTTTATGTTGTGGGTTTTGTTTGTTTGTTTGTTTTCTTCTGATTTATTATTTGTGTCTACATTCTGCTTTTTTGTTTCATTGTTACCATGAATTTTGTATTCAAAACCTCATAGATAAGATACTCCATTTTCTGATGGCCTCTTATTTCATTAGACTAAACTGATTCAATCCCTTTCCTTTTCCCCTCCTAAGTTGTTTTTCTCACATCTTATTCCATCTTGTGTTGTGAGTTTGTGATTAAAGTGCAAGATTATCTTTGTTTTTGGTGTTTTCCTTCTCTTTATCTTTAATCTTATACTTGAATGTTTGCCATCCTGTTCTGATGTATAACTACAATTTTCTGATTTCGTCTACCTATTTATCTCCTTACCCTGTGTTTTGTAAGCCTTTTCTCCCTTTTTTTCAGGTATGAGGACCTTCTTGAGGATTACTTGTAGAGGGAGTCTCATGGCTATGATCTCTGTTAGCTTTCTGTTTACCTGTGAATGTTTTTTATTTCTCCATGATACCTGAAGGATATTTTTGCTGGATAGAGTATTCTTGGCTGAAAGTTTTTGTCCTCCAAAGATTTGAAATTGTCATTCCAGGCTGTCCTAATCTGTAAGGTTTCTGCAGAGAAATCCACTGAAAGCCTGATAGGAGTTCCTTTGTAGGTTATTTTTTCTATCTTGCTGCCTTTAGCATTTTTTCTTTGTCATTCTCTTTTGCCAGTTTCACTACAATATGCCTTGTAGTAGGTCTTTTTACATTGACATATTTAGGAGATCTGGAAGCCTCTTTCACATGGATTTCCATCTCCTTCCCTAGGTTTGGGATGTTCTCTGCTATTATTTCATTGAACAAGTTTTCTGCTCCATTCTCTTTTTTTTCTCCCTCTTGAATACCTGTAATTCTTATGTTGCATTTCCTAATTGAGATGGACATTTCTCAGAGACTTTCTTCATTTCTTTTAAGTCTTAGTTTTCTCTCCTCCTCTGTTTGGAGCATTTCAACATGTCTATCCACAATTATGCTGATTCGTTCCTCTGTGATGTCCACCAGAGCATTCAGGGAATCCATATTTTGTTTTATCTCTTCCATTGTGTCTTTCATCTTCATTATTTCTTATTGATTCTTCTTGATAGTTTCAATCTCTTTTGTGAAGCAGCTCCTGCACACACTGAATTATTTCTCTACGTTCTCTTTTAACTTGTAGAGTTTTTTGGTGACAGCTACTTTGAGTTCTCTGTCATTTAGATTACATATTTCTTTGTCTTCAGGACTGATTTCTGCCTACTTGTCATTTTCTCTCTTTTGTGGAGATTTAATATAACTTTTGATACTGCTAGAGAGTGTGGCTCTGTTTTACTTCATCATGGTATTATTTGGTCACAGTTACCTCCTATCACCACTGGGTGGGGGTCAAGAGCCACATATTCTGAGTCCTCTGCATTTTGCTGAGATCCCAAGCACTGGAGTCAGGCCTGGGCGGGTGGAGGGAGAGGCAGTTTCTTCCACATGCTCTCAGGAGTTTCTCCCTCTACCCTTGCTGTCTCTTCTCCTGTGGTGTTGGCTTGATGAGGTCATCCCTGCTTTAGCATTCACCTCAGTAGGGGCTTTCCCCTTGGCCATGAGCACCCTGGGGATCTTTGGTGTTCCTGCAAATGAGTGTCCCCTCCCCAGTTCCTTCCCTCTTGGAGGCTGCCCATGGTTCCCAATCCTAGTCTTTTGGAGAGGGAGAAAAGTTTTCTCTTACTCTGTTCCACCTCCTTTGAGGGGAGTTCCAGCTTCTCTGCCCTCCATTGTATGGCTGTGTGTGTCCCCCAGAGTTCTTTTGTGTTGTGTTTGGATGCCTTCTGTTGTCGTATGAATGTCTTTTCATTGTGCGGTGGAGGGGCGAGATTACCAGACAAGCTCACTCTGCCGTGATGCTGATGTCCCAGAGTTTCAGTTTTGCAAGATGAAAAAAGTTTGAATTTTTGGAGCAAAGAGCCTGGAGCAGTCACTGGATCAGGGTCAGCCCACAGTCTTCAGTTTTTGTGGTCTGGATGTCTGTTCTCCTGCTGGCTTCTCAAACAATTGCTTGTAAAACAACTGCCATTTTGACACAGTCTGAGAGTTTGGCCCAGTCTAATGTTTAAGACAGCAAGGCTGTTTCTCTTGAAAGGCAGCTGCAACTCCATATTAAAATGGCTCCATTATAGTCGATTTTGACATTTTCCCCTTTTGATTGAGATCTTTCTTTGAAAGCATCACTGATCAACTATTGGAAAGCATTGCTGTTTGACTATTGGAAAGCATTGCTGATCAACTGTTAAAAAACATTGCTGATCAGTCATCAAAGCATCCTCCGTCCTTCATTTTAAGGAAGGCTCATTTTCAGTATGTCATGTCCCACACAAGGAGAAACACAATTTCCTTAAGAGCTTTAAGTCCTACTTGAGCAAAAACAGCACCAGAGCAGATACCATCATATTTCTTTAAGGGCAAATACTGTCTATACTTCCTTGAATTTTCTCAGATGCAAGCTCATAAGTGTTAGCAGTCATATAAATGCATTGAGTGATTATTATCCAAGTGGTATTCTTATAATATTGACTTATGCACAGGAGACAGTTTTACAACAGTGAGAATTTCTATTATAATAAATAAAACACTAAGTTGAAACTGGAGAATAGACCCAAACCAGGCCATTCCTGAGGGTAACCAGTTAAAGTGATCGAAAACCATGGAGTGCCAGTGGGCACAACATTTAACAATTCGGTTTGTGTTCAGATTTTGTCTAGTTCAGTCTTTATTTCAATACAGGTGTTTGCCAAGGAAGAGATACCAAGGAATAGAGGCATTTACTGCAGGAAAAAGCCATCCTGTTCAGCTGGGAGATAAGCACGAACAATTCTATTACCTAATACAAGTTGTGCAAGAGGATCCACAGACTTTTCTTTGGCAGCTATTTCTTTAGTGACAGATAGAGCAATATCTGTCAGGGATTTAGAGAAATTTATGATCATATATTTATCCATGACAGTGCCTATCCTAGGAAATAGGTTTTTTTCAATCTGGTAGCTGTGCTGGGGTTTCTGCCAACAGGCACTGAACACCCTTGACTATGTGTGTAACTAATTTTACATTTTAGTCTGTGAAGTAAACTCAACGCTGATGCCCAATACAGAGTTTTTGATTGGTCACATAATGAAAAAAGTATAACCAACAATCCAGTTGCATAATGACCTCTAGTTTGGTAGAAATTTAAACAATATGATTTACACAGGCTTTTCTGCAAGAAAAAGAGAAACTAGACCCTAAGGGAGTACATATCATGGAGTCATTATAATGAAATTGACTAAACCAAGGATTTGATTGGTCAGGCAAAGAATTCTAGACACTTAGGACAAAGAATTAGGAGAGGAATGGCAGAGAGATTTGTAATTAAATGTACTAAAGAATCTCTAGACTTATGTACAGAACGGGGCTCCTGAGGACAAACCCAACAGTCAGAAATATTCCCCCCTTTGTGAATAGATTGGGAGATGCAGAGAAGAATATTATTTTTCTAACAAAGAGAAAAAGAAAAATAAGGTAAGAGACACATTGAGTAAAAGGCGTACAATCCTGGTCCAACCATTTGGGAAGAGCTGTCTGTCTCAGATGTCAGTTGCTTCTCCTCCTGTACAATTAGATTTGGAGTCCTCCGGAATTTGTTTAGCATCTGCACCAGCATCTGATGACTATATTTTTGGTGGAGCCTTCTTTAGCTGTGAGATGCATCATCAAATTTGAATGCTTTCTAGTTCTGTATCAGTGTCAGTGGTTAGGAGGACTTGGTAAGGTCCTTTCCAGTGGGGCTTGAGAGCTTTCTTCCTCTGATGATGCTTCCAGAATACCCAGTCTACAGGCTCTAGACTGTGACCATAAGATCCTTTAAGTTGGAATCCAGAAAAGCTTCTTTAACCTCTTGATCATACGCTTGAGTATAAGACACTAGAGAGCTTGTGTCGTACCAGCATAAGACAACAAAGAGTCTGCTGAAGATTGTATATCCGCAGACATTGATCTAATGGTGACTATTTTGTGTGGAGTGAGATTATGTTTTTGAAAGAGGTTACTTTGAACAATTAGTGTGACCAAAGGCACTACCTTAGCCCAGGGAAGTCCAGTGCACATGTACGCAACAAAACCTCAAGGACAATTAACAGGACTGAAATATGACATCTACAAAAGTGCAAACATAATTGTTCTCTTTACACTTACCCTCATTTTTGTACCAAAGAAAATCCCACTAAAACTAATTTGTTTATATTAAAAAACTTGGCCTAATTTTTTATATAAGTAAAAATACTGACAGAGGTTTTCTGAATTCCTGAAGGATAAGGTAGAAAGAAAAAGTAAATGTTTTATATTTTTTCACAAAGGTATGTCTTACCAAATTTTTGATAGCTTAGGAAAAAGAATTCTTTAATTCTGGAGAAACAAAACATTTAGAGTATCTTCTTCAGTTCACGTAATCTCAGGTAATTAATACGTATATCTTGATCATTTGTTAGGATATTTTGAAGCCATCATTCTCTCCATTAAGTGTCTGTAATTACCTACCCAGTTCAGTGTTATGATGTGAAAGTTTTTCAGAAACCTGTATTGTAGACTGTGTCAAAATCCTTTCCATGAATCTCCCTGAAGATGAAACATTTTGCAAAAGCATCAAATAAACAATAACTCTGTAAATGACAAAAGACTTAAAATGGCATGGCTAAAGATTTGATTACAATAAAATTGACAGTAAAATTTGATTATTCCTGTGACATATAATATTTTTAGGTAACTAGAATTACTAGAGATAACATATGAGGACATAGATTTTTAAAAATTTGGCACTGTATTTGGAACGTTTATATTAACAACGTACACATATGAGGATATCCATAAAGAAAGTTTGTCATTACTTGTTTGACAATGCTTCACATGTAATTTGACATATCAAATAAACATAATTAGATTGCCATTTCTGTTATTATGAGAAGAGAAAACAAATTCTCTGAGAAGTCCCATGGACTCCCTGGAAGTTCTCAAAGCTACTTGTAGAGCAAAAAATGATTTTGTTTATGATTTAAATTTTTGGGAAGTTTGTTGGAAATATCAAACGGCTTTAACACACCTTGTCAAATAAGATAATAGGTTATGATAAAACAATGCTTACTTATCCATTTAACTAAAGTGACAACAGAAGATGTCAAAGGCAAACACAGAAACTTAAACTGTAAAAAAAAAAAATGCTCTCTTAAAAGAAAGACTTCAGCTTTTTGAACATGGGAAATTATTTTGAGAAAACATAGAATCCCTGTATTTTTGGTAGACTTACATAAAATTAAAGAAAAACCTTTTATAACCTCTTTCTCAAGAGCAGGAAAATAACTGTCATTTTAAGAGAGAGAAAGGCAAATTCTAATTTTGTACCAGTTTACTGTTGATATTAAACCATTTACTTAATTAAATTAATTCCAAGCTTAGCCAACTTGCCCATGCACAAAACTCTTTACCCAAGATTCCTCTTCCACAAACCTATAACTTTTTTTTTTTTTTTTTTACTTTCAGAACATGCCTTTTCTTCTTTCCCATAACCAGTTTTACTTTAGGACAAAATTCCTTTCTTAACAAAAAAATCCCTCCATCCCTTTTACCTTCTTTATTGAAAACATACACTTTATCACAGCATAATTTTTTTTTCTGTAACACAAACTTTTTTTTTATTGAGTCATTGATAGGTTACAATCTTGTGAAATTTCAATTGTACATTAATGTTTGTCAGTCGTGTTGTAGGTGCACCACTTCACCCTTTGTGCCCACCCCCCACCCCACCTTTCCCCTGGTATCCACTAAACTGTTCTTGGTCCATAGTTTTAAATTCCTCATATGAGTGGAGTCATACACAGATTATCTTTCTCTTGCTGGCTTATTTCACTTAACATAATTCTCTCAAGGTCCATCCATGTTATTGCAAATGGAATGATTTTGTTCTGTTTTGCAGCTGAGTAGTATTGCATTGTATATATGTACCACATCTTCTTTATCGATTCGTCTGTTGATGGGCACTTATGTTGCTTCCACGTCTTGGCTATTGTAAACAGTGCTGCAATAAACATTGGGGTGCACAGGACTTTTGGGATTGCTGACTTCAGGCTCTTTGGATAAATACCCAGTAGTGGGATGGCTGGATCGTATGGCAGTTCTATTTTTAGTTTTTTGAGGAATCTCCATACTGTTTTCCATAGTGGCTGCACCAGTTTGTATTCCCACCAGCAGTGTATGAGGGCTCCTTTTTCTCTGCAACCTCTCCAACATTTGTTGCTATTAGTTTTGGATATTTTTGTCATTCTAACGGGTGTAAGGTGATATCTTAGTGTAGTTTTGATTTGCATTTCCCTGATGATCAGCGATGATGAGCATCTTTTCATGTGCCTATTGGCCATCAGTATTTCTTCTTTGGAGAAATGTCGGTTCATGTCTCCAGCCCATTTTTTGATTGGGTTGTTTGATGTTTTGTGATTGAGTTGCGAGAGTTCTTTATATATTAAGGATATTAAGCCTTTGTCAGATATATGACTTGCAAATATTTTTTCCCAGTTAGTGGGTTGTTTTTTTGTTTCAATCCTGTTTTCATTTGCCTTGAAGAAGCTCTTTAATCTGATGAAGTCCCATTTGTTTATTCTTTCTATTGTTTCCCTTCTCTGAGAAGGCATGGTGTCCGAAAAGATCCTCTTAATACTGATGTCAAAGAGTGTACTGCCTACGTTTTCTTCCAGAAGCCTTATGGTTTCAGGTCTCACCTTTAGGTCTTTAATCCATTTTGAGTTTATTTTGGTGAATGGTGAAAAAGAATGGTCAATTTTCATTCTTTTACATGTGACTTTCCAGTTTTCCCAGCACCATTTGTTGAAAAGACTTTCTTTTCTCCATTGTATGCCCTCAGCTCCTTTGTCAAAGATAAGCTGTCCATAGATGTGTGGTTTTATTTCTGGGCTTTCAATTTTGTTCCATTGATCTGTGCACCTGTTTCTGTACCAGTACCATGCTGTTTTGATTACTGTAGCTTTGTAGCATGTTGTGAAGTCAGGGATTGTGATGCCTCCCGTTTTGTTCTTTTTTTCTCAGGATTTCTTTAGCAATTCGGGGTCTTTTGTTGCCCCATATGAATTTTAGGATTCTTTGTTCTAATTCTGTAAAGAATGTCATTGGGATTCTGATTGGGATGGCGTTGAATCTGTAGATTGCTTTAGGTAGAATAGACATTTTAACTATGTTTATTCTTCCAATCCATGTACGTGGAATGTCTTTCCATCTCCTTATGTCGTCATCCAATTCTCTCAGAAAGGCCTTGTAATTTTCATTATGTAAGTCCTTCACTTCCTTAGTTAAATTTACCCCAAGGTATTTTATTCTTTTTCTTGCGATTGTGAATGCTATTGTATTCTTGAGTTCTTTTTCAGTTGGTTCATTGCTGGAGTATAGAAATGCTACTGATTTATGCAAATTGATTTTATACCCTGCAACTTTGCTGTAGTTGTTGATTACTTCTAACAGTTTTCCAATGGATTCTTTGGGGTTTTCTATATATAAGATCATGTCGTCTGCAAACAGCGAGAGTTTCACTTCTTCCTTCCCTATTTGGATTCCTTTTATTCCTTTTTCTTGCCTGATTGCTCTGGCCAGGACCTCCAGTACTATGTTAAATAAGAGTGGTGATAGAGGGCATCCTTGTCTTGTTCCTGTTTTCAGAGGGATGGGGTTCAGTTTTTGCCCATTGAGTATGATGTTGGCTATGGGTTTGTCGTATATGGCCTTTATTATGTTGAGGTAGTTTCCTTCTATGCCCATTTTGTTCAGAGTTTTTATCATAAATGGCTGTTGGATCTTGTCAAATGCCTTCTCTGCATCTATTGAGAAGATCATGTGGTTTTTATTCCTCAGTTTGTTGATGTGGTGTATCACGTTGATTGATTTGTGGATGTTGAACCATCCCTGTGTCCCTGGTATGAATCCCACCTGATCCTGATGTATGATTCTTTTGATGAATTGCTGAATTCTGGTTGCCAAAATTTTGTTTAGAATTTTTGCATCTATGTTCATCAGTGATATTGGCCTGTAGTTCTCTTATTTCGTGGTGTCCTTGTCAAGTTTTGCTATCAGCGTGATGTTGGCCTCATAGAATGTGTTAGGAAGTGTTCCATCGTCCCTAATTTTTTGGAATAGCTTGAAAAGGATAGGTATTAAATCCTCTCTGAAAGTTTGGTAGAATTCCCCAGGAAAGCCATCTGGTCCTGGGGTTTTATTCTTTGGGATGCTTTTGATTGCTGTTTCAATCTCTTTCCTTGTGATTGGTCTGTTCAAATTGTCTGCCTCTTCTTGAGTGAGCTTTGGGAGATTTTAGGAGTCCAAGAATTTATCCATTTCCTCTAGGTTATCCATTCTGTTGGCATATAGTTTTTTGTAGTATTCTCTTATAATCTGTTGTATTTCTGCAGAGTCTGTTGTTATTTCTCCTCGCTCATTTCTGATTTTGTTTATTTGAGCTTTCTCCCTTTTTTTCTTTGTAAGTCTGGCTAGTGGTTTGTCAATTTTATTTATCTTCTCAAAAAACCAGCTCTTTGTCTCATTGATCCTTTCTACTGCCTTTTTCATTTCAATAGTATTTATTTCTGCTCTGATTTTTATTATTTCTCTCCTTGTGCTGACTTTGGGCTTCATTTGTTCTTTTTCCTCTAGTTCAGTTAGGTGTGCTTTAAGGTTGCTTATTTGGGATTTTTCTTTTTTGTTAAGAAGTGCCTGTATTGCAATGAATTTTCCTCTTAATACAGCTTTTGCTGTATCCCATATGAGTTGGTATGGCATGCTATCATTTTCATTTGTTTCCAGGTATTTTTTTATTTCTTCTTTAATTTCTTCAATGATCCATTACTTGTTCAGTAGTGTGTTGTTTAGTCTCCTCATCTTTGTGCCTTTCTCAGCTTTTTTCTTGTAATTAATTTCTAGCCTTATAGCACTATGATCTGAGAAGATGCTTGTTATTATTTCAATTTTTTTAAATTTGTAGAGGCTTGCCTTGTTTCCCAACATATGGTCTATCCTAGAGAATGTTCCATGTGCACTTGAGAAGAATGTGTATTCAGCTCCTTCAGGGTGGAGTGATCTATATATGTCTATTAAGTCCAATTGTTTTAGTTTTTCATTCAGCTCCACTATTTCCTTGTTGATTTTCTGTCTGGATGATCTGTCCATTGATGTGAGTGGGGTGTTGAGGTCCCCTACTATTATTGTGTTGTTTTTAACGTCTTCCTTCAGGTCTGTTAATAGTTGCTTTATGAACTTTGGTGCTCCTGTGTTGGGTGCATAGATATTTATAAGCGTTATTTCTTCTTGATGAAGTGTCCCTTTGATCATTATATATTGTCCCTCTGTGTCTCTCTTTACCTGTCTTATTTTGAAATCCACTTGGTCTGATATGAGAATTGCAACACCTGCCTTTTTTTCCTTGCTATTTGCTTGAAGTATTGTCCTCCACCCCTTCACCCTGAGTCTGTGTTTGCCCTTGGGGCTGAGGTGTGTTTCCTGGAGGCAACAAATTGTTGGATCTTGTTCTTTAATCCATTTTGCCACTCTGTGTCTTTTTATTGGAGAGTTCAATCCGTTCACATTGAGAGTGATTATTGATGCATGTGGACTTAATGCTGTCAATCTGTCACTCATTATCTTGTTTTCCTGTGTTTCTTTTCCTGTGTGCATTAGACTACTCATTTAATACTGCAATTTCTTATACTGGATTTCTTAGATTTTTCCTTATCTATGATTTGTGACTCTGTTCTGTACTTTATTTTAGTGTCTACCTTGAAGTTTGTATTTAGAATCTCGTGTATAATATAGTCTATTCTCTGGTGGTCTCTTACTTACTCGACCAATACTGATTTAGACCCTTTGCTCTTCCCCTCCTAAATAATTATTTTCATTTTTTATTCCAACTCGTCTTATTAATTTGTAGTTAGAGTGCTAAGATCGTCCTTGTTTTGGTAGTTTCCTTATTTTTACCCTAATGCTATAGTTGAATATTTGCTATCCTGTTCTGGTTCTATCCATCAGTCTCCCTAGTCTGTGGCTTGTGTCCCCTTTCTCCCTTTTTTCTTTTTTCAAGTATGAGAGCCTTCTTGAGGATTTCTTGTAATGGAGTGCTTTTAGTTACAAATTCCCTTAACTTTTGTTTGTCTGGAAAAGATTTAATTTCTCCCTCATATCTGAAGGAAATTCTTGCTGGATAGAGTATTCTTGGCTGAAGGTTTTTATCCTTTAAAGCTTTGAATATATCACTCCATTCTCTCCTAGCTTGTAGGGTTTCTGTAGAGAAATCTGCTGACAGTCTGATAGGGGCTCCTTTATAGGTTATTCTCTTTTTTTTTCTTACTTCCCTGAGTATTCTTTCCTTATCATTCCTATTTGCCAACTTTACTATTATGTGCCATGCGGTGGGTCTTTTTACATTGACAAATCTAGGAGATCTAAAACCCTCCTCTACACACATTTCTCCATTGATCCCTAGATTTGGGAAATTCTCTTCAATAATTTCATTAAGCACACTTTCTGCTCCATTTTCCTTTTCCATATTCTCAGGAATTCCTATGATCCTTATCTTCTTACTCCTCATTGAATCCATTATCTCTCGGAGATTTCCCTCATTTTTTTAAATTCTTAGTTCTCTTTCTTCCTCTGTCTGGCGCCATTCAGCCTGTCTGTCCTCGATTATGCTGATTTGCTCCTCTAGGTTGTCTACACGGGCATTCAGGGAATCCGTATTCTGTTTGATCTGGTCCATTGTGTTTTTCATCTCAAGTAATTCTGTTTGATTCTTCTTTATGATTTCAATCTCTTTTGTGAAGTAACTCCAGAACTCGGCTTGTTTCTCTATCTTTCTCTCTACCTGATTGAGTTTTTTTATTATAGCTGCTCTGAATTCATTATCACTTAGTTTACCTAATTCCAAGTCCTCAGGACTTAATTCTGTGTTTTTATTGTTTTCCTTCTGGTCTGGGGCTTTTATAAATTGCTGGATGGTAGAGGAGCGTTTTTTTCTCATGGTGGTAGAATTCAGTTGCAGTTACAGCCTGTCGCCACTAGATGGGGGTCGAGAGCGGCATGTTAGCTCTCCGCCTTTGGGGCAAGATGGCTGTGCCCACTGGCTTTGCTGGGGGAGAGGGGCTGTTACTCACACGCAGCAGTCTGGGCTCAGATCAATTCTGTTCTCTGGTCTCCCAAGGCCCTTGATTTATAGGGTCCCCGTGGACGGAAGCTTTCCCCCCGTCAGCGGGTCTCCACTGAATCAGCGGCAGGAGTCCTGGATGATCCCCCGGTGGTGCGGCCCCTCCCCCGCTCCCTCCCGACCCGCGCTGCAGCGATCGCAGACTCTAGGGGAGGGAGCGATGTTCTCTCCTACCGTTCCAGCTCTTCTGAGGCCATAAGTAGGGTTTGTGATCTCCGCCTTCTTGGTATTGTAGGTCTCTAACGAGCTGGCATTATGTTTATTCTCTGAAATTCACTTCTTCCAATCTTTTGTTGTATTTTGGAGGGGAGAGAATCCCGGGTCAGCTCACCCCGCCATTTTGCTCCCCACAGCATAAATTTTTAATGAGTCACAAGACATGTTCATTAATAGACCGAAACATCTTTTACTTTTTCTGTAATAAGAAGAAAAAAGTAGGTAAACCTATGTTTAGTAATTAACGTCTAATATTTTATCTTATTTGGAAATGATCTACTTACTCAATAAATTTTCATGGGTGTAAATAATTTAGAAAAACTCTAATGTTTCAAGTTACCAAGAGATTTTGAAGTTATTTTTAAGTACATTTACCATAACACATAAAAACTTCACCTAAAAACTTTTTATATTTCTTATATCTATTTAGTTCACTTGTTCCTAATAATTATATTTAGATTGCCTACAAAACTTGTGAAACGTTAGACAAAATCCGCTATTATTATAAGTGATTTTTATAGCTAGCAAATTTCGTAACAAGGATAACATGAGCTTATTTCACCAATAAACCCAGGTAGAATAGACATGGAGTCTGTATCATACCCAATGCTGATAACTCAGAAGACATGCCTATTTCAACCAAACCAAGGAATGTAAATAAACTTTCATTTACCAAAAATTATTCTGTATCACATTTACTTGAAAAACACATGTGGGTTAGTTTCTGTTATATTTCTGAGAAGAGTAAAGTGCTCAATTCTTATAAGTGCTTCACCTTTAACGCAATTAAATAAATCTCTTAAATTTGGTAATACCATCTAGAGGTAGAAAATATGTAAAATATTTACAACATACATATATAGACACAGACAGATGTAAACAGAAATCTTATAGCCTCCATTTAAATTTTTTTCTTAGATTTCCTAGGCAACTAGCTATACAGAGAGTTAAGTCTCTTCTATGCTGCATGAGGAGTTTGTGTCAATGTAATGGGTTAGGTAGAGAATTGTGCAAGATAGTCCACATATAAAGATGCACTATTCATATATGTACATAGCAAAGTGCAATGTTCAGTGCTACAATGAGCGAGAAAAATGTAGAAGCCATGGTGGAACAAGTTCTGAGAGGAAGGAATTCAGAATTGGTTTCTTTTCAAAATTGTCAACTTAAAATAAAAAATCTGAATGAAAATAAATTTAAAGGTTTCAAATGATGGTCTCACTATTTCAAATCATGCTTATTGCTACCTAACTTCAATAAAAAGGACACATTCTGACAATTATTTCACATTTATTCTTTATAAATATGCGAACCTACATTGTTGATTTGACTTCCATATGACTTTCTTTGACAAGGAAGAGAGCTTAAGAGAGATCGTCATCTGTGAGCTTAATGCTAAAGAAGTGAGAGAGAAAAAAGCAGACTCTGACAGTTGTCTACTCAGCTTGTCTGATTAAACTGCTGGGTCACGGGGTCCTGTTGATCATCACTAATTGGAGTCAGGGAGACCTGTAGAGGGAGCTCTCACACCTTGTCATATGTCATCAATTACTCCAAACAAGAAGACAGAAGCTTGAACGTCTGACAGAAAGTACAACTATTTCACTACTGAAGGGAGATTTCTCTCTCTACCTGCCAGTAGCCCAGCCAATAAGAAACGCCACAGCTCAGCCAATGAGAAGTTGTTGCCACCCTGAACTTCTACTTTCCCTCAATGAAATTCATTTAGAACAGACCATTCTTACTCTCTTCTTTCATTATAAAAGCTGCATTTGTTGATATGCATCTAGAAGATAGAGTAAATGTTAGATATCAAATTGTAATTAAAATATTGAAACCCTATACACTAAAGCTATCCAAATATTTAATAGTTTCACTTCCTATATACATTTATTTTATATATAAGATAAAATATTTTACATATATTTATATGTAATGTGTATATTATCTATATTATCTGTATATAATTACATATATCTTGAAAAAGGAGGATTGTTATATATGCCTGTCAAAACAAATATGTAACGACAAAATGAAAGTGGTGGCTGTACAAAAAGAGTGGAAACTAAGAAACCCTTAGACGAGGCTTTCAATATCCACAAGGAACCCTCTGTTCTGTGAATGTTACAAAGTAACATAGATCACTCAGGTGCACTGGTTGGCCGGTTGCTAAACCACAGTTGTGTGTGTGGTCTGACCAGTAATCAGTTATCTAAGTATTTTGCTCTGTGTGCTGTGATCAGTCTTTGTTTAAAGGGAGTTCGCAGGAAGAATATATGAAAGAGGAGTGGGGTATAAGTAGATTATAAAATCAAAATTGATTTTCCAATGATGATTGGGCCGATAAATGTTAGTATCGTTTCTCCTGAGGCTTGTGCGTTAACGGAGGACTCAATAATATATTCTGTCTTCTTTTCAAAGGTGAGTTAGGGGGTTTATGGAACAACAACAATAAAACCAAAAAACTTTTATTTGGGAACAAAGAAAAGGCATCAGGATTACCCAGTAATTGGAATTCACAGTGTGATTGCTTTGTTCTCACGGACACTGTTCACAGGGAGTTTCCAGTTCGTGGCTTGGTTTCTCCAACTTGAACATCACCTGGCCTCCCACAGAGACTATTTACTAAAAACAGGGCAGGTTAAAAGCTCAGGGACTGAGTAAAGATTTACATTGTCTCTCACATAACATGAAAAAAAGGCTTGAAAGCAGCTTTGTTTCCTTTGCTAACCAACTTCCGAGAGCTGGGAGCCCTGCCAGTTCAACTCCTTCCTGGACAGGCCAGGGCACTTGTTAGAGTCTACACTATAACAACAACAATTTATAACTAAGTAGAAGAAATTACAAGCACTTGCACCTGTAGTTTGGATCCAAAAAGAAAAGCTTGTTAAAACATCCCTGGGGTTTCTAACTCAGCTTTCCCAGGCATTTTGGAAAGTAATGAGGTCCCACATGGACATAAGGAGAACTTGGCAACAGTGAGATAAAAAAGAAACTTTGAGAACAAGTTTTAGGTTTGCCTCATGCAATTCTCATACACAATGCATGGACCTTTCACGTCTCATTAAACTCGGTGTGTCTGTGTTGACAAGCATATTGGAAGTGGAAGGACAACAGTGTGCTCAATTTAAAGTAGTAGAACATCAAAATGAGCTCCCTGGGCAGTTGTGGGCTCGTTTAACGACTATGCTCATGTTTCTTGAGGCTCTTCCGTACTTGATGATTGGCGGTTGGAATAACTTCATCATTCCAAGGATGCACTGTTTTCTCCAACATTACCACTTCTTTCAGTATCTTGAAGTCATCCTCCAGATTCATAACAGCTTTATTTTAATATTTTGACCATGTCACATTTATGCCAAAATTATCACTGAAATAAAAATATACTTGGGTATATTATTGGATGTAGAAATACATATTATTCAACTCTTTTACTTCATAAGAAGGTATTTGATTGTTTAAAGTTTACACACATTTCACTTATTCATAAAGCCCAAGAATGGAGGCTAGACTATTCAAAAACAAAATCCAACAAATGGTATCAATTTGGTAAAACATTCAGTCAAGTCAGTAAAAAATACAAAAATCATCGGATAGGATGAATTGACTTATTTCAGTCAGTACTTCAATTTCAGCACTCATGGAAGGAAAATTATTGATTATCTTGGAGAACTTCTAGGATAAGAAAAGTGCCGTTAGCTGTCTCTCCTTCCTACTGCTCTGATAATGCACCAGCGCAAGATTATATTCATCATCTTCTACGTAGGCTTCTACCTTCCCAGCTACTTAAAGACAGCGTTTGGATTGAAACATGTTTGAGGCCTCCCACAATCTCTGCACCCCCATTTTTTCTTGTCCTAATTTAAAAGAAAGTATTTGGATCCAATAAATGTTTAAGATAATAATAACATAATTATCATTATTATAACATTATATAACAGATGTTAACAATATTTCAGATAATTAATTATGATTTGGAAAGTCATACAATTTTCTAACATACTGTATGGCGCTTAGTCTTTGTGTATCTTATTAAAGGTTGCAAAATTCATAGCTAATTTCTTTTACCCCTTACCTCCATGCGCTCTTCATTTTCTCCATATTATAACAGCTTTTTATATTTCTTACCTTCTTTTCTTTGTCACATACTGGGCAGATATCTCATTATTGTCTTCTAGTAAACTAAATTTTTATTGGGCTATGTTGATTCTACAATGCATTCCCTTTATTTTATTTTTTATTTCAGTGCATGTATTTTACATTTCCAAGATTCTGGTTTTGTTTATTTTGCATTCACTTTTCTCCTTTCATCCTTCCTGATTTGTTTCAAAATTTCCTGTTCTTTTAAAATAGAAGTTATACTTCTATTTCATTCAATTTTCAAGTGTGCATGTGTATGTTGCAAGACTTTTCTTATCCGCAATATAAATTCCACCTGTAACAAGTTCCTATTTCTATGGTAGTTTGGGGTTATTTTTTTTTAACATTAGACTTAACTATTTGGATCTCTCTCTCTCTGTGTCACACAAATAAACAGACAAACTCATTTACACATTATATTCTGTCTCCCACCATCTGTCTCCCACCATCTGTGCTTACCCTTTCTGTCTAGCAGCTTATAACTTCCTCTCAGCAGACGTCTGGTCTTCAAACTCAAAACTGGTTCCCATGATTCATGACTTGAGTTTTGTTCCCCATTCAGATATTGTGGACATAGCAGGTCCACAGCCAGAAGACAGTTTGTCTTATTTCCTTTGCAGTAATACTGAGCCTTTCTCCTCAAATTCCTGACCTCAAAACTTCCCATTAAAAGCTTAAACACAGATACCAGTTTGATTAATATGTATTAGCCCTTTGAATAAGGCAAAAGCCCACCACGTCCTCCAATGTCACATAAAAGGTCTTACTCCAGTTCATCTTTATCTTTGGGAAGCTGCTGCCCTCTGCCCCAGTGACAGAGCCTGTAGTTCAGATCCACCCATTCTGCAACATTTCACCTGTTTCAGATCTGAAGATATATTTAACTAGAGTTTCTTGTCACAGAAAACTTTTCTCCTAAGATGTAAATACACATGTATTTGATATGCATACTATTAGTCTTTGGTGTGTGTCTGGAGCAGAAATTGTTTAAGATTCTTCCACAAGTTGGTCCAGATTTATGCACTTTTTTTGTCGCATAACGTCCTCCATCATTTTTTTGCTTGTTTTGGATCCCACAACCATGATGCTAAGTTTGTCATCATCCTGGTGAGAATAAAGTAATATTTTATTGCTGTCTATGGATTAGGTATGGAAGTGATCATCTCCTCCCGTATTTGTTAGCCATTAGACTTCCCATTGCTGTGAATGTTCAAATCAACTGCTGATTTCCGGTCTACTTTAGTGCAAATGTTATTGAGTGCTTGCCATATCTAGGTTATTTCTGGAACGCAGTGAGTGGATCATTTGCTTAACAGAAGCAGGTCTGTATTTGCAAGTATATCGAGAGTGGGATGACAGCAGTGTACTCATTAATATGGTGTAGTAGAACCACAAGGTGAAGTCTCCTTAGTGGTTTTGTGCTGATTTTTGAAACTTTTGAAATTAAAATTATTTTAATTCTTATTATAAAATATATTGTACACACAAGAGAATACATCTCATTAATATTAGCACATTTAAAATAAAATGTAATAACCAGTGATCATCACATATATAGGAAATATACATCAGCAATCCATTCAAACCCCTGGTGGCCTCTTCCTACATTTCCCAGAGAGCTACATTTTTAAATTTGTTTCAGTCGATCCTTTGGTTTCTTTATAACCTTATCATAAGTGTTTGTATCTTCAAATATGTGTGTGTCTCTTTTGAGCTTTATATTCAAAGAATCACACTGAAAGTGTTCTTTTGTCTTTTCTTTTCTTGCCTTTTGTCCTGGGATATGCTGATGTGCTGATGTTTATAAATCACTTAAAAGGATAATAACTTCTGTATAGTTTTACGTTGTTTAAACACAATCTACTCAGGTCTTTTTCCTCTAATTTTCTGCAATTACAAATAAGAGTTCAATGAGTGTATCTGGACAAGTCTCCTTGTGAAAGTAGAAATTGTTTTACAGTGAACACTTAAGACAAAAATAAATGATTGTAGAACCTTTACCAGGTAATTCCTGATTATTTTTCAGTGATTGCACAGATTTATACTTCTACCCCCAATGCATCCGAGTTCACTGTGTTTCACATCATTGTCCAAACTTGGTCTGTTCACTCAATGAAGTATTTGACAAAAAATAGCAAGTGTGGAATACTACCTAATGCTTTCATTTTCATTTCCATAATTATTAATTATACTCAGTGGTATTTGATATGTTTATTGGTCATCCACAATTTCTGTTACACTATTGTTCATTCCTTTTGCACACTTTTTTTCTAGTGGGTTGTTTGCCTTTGTTTTGATGGTTCCTAAAGATTTCATATATATTTGCTTGCTGATTCAGTCACTCATCTACCTGTCTAGGTGACCTTTCCCTTTGAATGGCTCTTAAACATCTCCGACATCATAAGTCCAAACCTGTATCCTGATCCCCCATCCCATACTGCCCCAGCACCTCCTTCCTCAGTACTTTGAATGGCAGTGACGTTTTTCAGTGCCTCAAGCCCAAAGCTTTGAGGTCACCCATGAGGATTCTCACTGCACACGCTCTGTGTCCCGTCCACCAGGTTTTCTGTTGGTTCTACCTCCAAACACACCGAGAATCTGGTGACTTCTCAGCACCTCCACAGCTACCACTCTGCTCTGAGCTGCCCATAACTTTCACTCAAATTTCTGAAATGTTTGCCTAATCTCCCTTCTTCAGTCCATGTCCCTCAGCAACCTACCCTCAACAGAGTAGCCCGAGTCCTATGTGAGAGTCAGATCATGGCACTCCCCTGCTCAAAGCCCTGCAACAGCTTCCCAGCAACCTTGGAGCCAAAGCCATGGTCCCCATGAAGGCCTCCAGGACCCTACCAGTGTAGTTCCTACTTACCCTCTGACCTCATCTCTCACTGCTCTCACCTTCTCCTCTTCCTTCCAACCAAACAGGCATCCGTGTGATTCTAGAACACACTGTCCACAGTCATGCCTGAGGGCTGGTGCACTTGGAGGTTTCTCTTACTAGACTGCTCTTTCTCCAAGAATCTATGGGGTGAATTCCCTCATTTCTTTCCAGTCTGTGCTCCAAAGTTAGCTACTCAGTGGGGCCTAGCATGAGCTCCCCACTATCACCACTGTCACTCTTGATTGGCCTCACTTTTGTCCCACTTTTCCTTTCACTGTAGCACTGATGATCTTCTAACATACCATGGAATTTACCTATTTATTATGTTTACGTTTAGTATCTGCCTTTCCCACACACACATGCACTCAACCTAAAATATAATGCACCCATAAGCATTTTTGTCTTTGTTCTTCACTGATGCATCCAAAGTGCTGAGGACGTTGCTTGCCATATTGTACTTGCATTCAACTGGGTAGATACTAGTTGAGGGATAAACGAAAGTCATGTATATAGAGCAGCACACACAAGTGTATATGGTGATGAGTATAGGAAACTCAGGATCCAACTACTTAGGAATAAATTCTGACAACATTGACAGGCTCTCCCAGTTGCTGTATTTTTGGGAAAATAACTGAAGCTTTAGTTTCCTTATTGCAAAATTGAGGATAAAATATATCAGTGTTGCCACGGAATAGTCAGATGAGACCATAATTATTTTGTTTTGTAAGGCATTCTTTTGAGAAAGGTTAGAATTTTCTCTTTACCTTTCATGGTCTTAAACTTTACAAATATGCCCATGTGTAGATTTTTTTTTACTATATTATGCTTGGCATTGCATATCAATTTTGAGGGGGAAATATAATCTTGCTTCAAATGGGAAAAAAATTTCATTATTTCTTCAAATATCTCCTCCTGTGTATTTACTTATTTACTTTATTTTGGTGATGCTTATTATGTTAAAGCAATTTGTTTATCTGGATGTTGATTGAGAGGGTTACACTATGTGACAATTCAGCAGAATAATCAGTAACTGGTTATGTCTGTTCTGTTAATTAGCACTTTTGTTAGTTATATATTCTTTAACAATTAATTTTTGTATCTAGCATTTTCATCCAGTTTTCCTTATACTTTTTTTCCCTTTGTGTTTCTTATAAAATCTTCATCCTTAACTTCCAGAACCTGTTTACTGTTTGTTTTAAATTTTACTTTATGGTAAATTAATCATTTTTTATATGGCACAAGACTTTTGTTTTACTTTATTTTTAGTCTGTTTTTCTCAGATATCTCTTAATTCCCCAGATATATTGCCTAACATTCCTGTAAATGTATTTCTGTGACTAAATATTAAATGCAGGCCACAATTTATGTCCCTTCTACAATATGTCTTCAGTCATATCCTACAAGTTTGACAAGTATCTCCTTCTTTTTCATACATCTTGATATATTTCTTTTTACATCTTCCTAAACCTATAGCAATTTAGAAGACTTGTTCTCAATTTCTAAATGCATAATTTTCTTATTTTTTCCTTATAAATATTTAATCTATTTTAACTTATTTATGGGTTGTAATCAATAGTCACTTAATAAATTGTGTATTTGTGTAGCTGAGTTATTCAAAATCTTTACATCTTTTGTTGTTGTTATTGTTGTTTTTTTGCTCTATGAAGAAATTCACTTTAACACTTACAACTTTAAGACTTTGCATACGTTACAACAGTGCATTAGGGATACAAGCTGTAAAACCCTTTCCATTCCTTTGGATTTTGCATATGATGGGTTTGCATCAGTCACTGTAGGTAGATTGAGCAAGCTTTGTTTTTGTGTTTGTTTTTTTAAACATGCATTCAACTAGATATGATTCTGAATAGATTAATACTCCCTTTTTATCATTATAGTTAGCTAAAAAATTGCCAGGCAACCCACAAAACAGGATTTTCTGTAAGAACAACCCAGAGTCAGCTGGAGAATCATGGCGCTGGGACCTGCTGGGTGGGCCGCAGGAGTGCTAGCTAAGTGTCAGAGCATTAGGAAGAAAGTCCGGGCTGGAGGCGCCAGGCCTGTAGCACCAGCTGTGGAACCTCCATTATGTGAACGCACAGCTCCATCCTCAAACATTTGCAGGGTGATCACCACCGAGGGGGCGCGTAGCTGTAGGTGGGTGTTCCGGGGGCCCGATATGTGGGCACCTTGACTCGGTGAGGGGCGACAGGAGTTGGGGAGTGGGCAGTCAGCAGGGTACCTGCTGACATCGCCATAGTGGTCCCAGCCACCATGCCCATGGTGACCCCGTTGCCTGTAGGTGGAGGGATAGGTGCAGGGTACACTGTCATCGGCATGCCATTGGGTTGCACCACCGTGGTGTGGTGGACGACGTGAGGAGGTGCTGCATACAGGGGTTGTGTGCAGTATGTGCCTTGCTGTGCGTATGGGCTCTGCTGGGGGTAGGCACTTCGCACGGGGTACACGGCGGTCTGGTAGGGGTTGGGGGAGGAGGAGTATGGTGGCACTGCCCCACTGGTGGGGGAACAGGACACTTTGTAATGTGTGCCAGGAGTGTAACCTGTTTGGAAGGTGGGGTTCGCTCCAGGGTACATGTTGGGGGAGTAGGTGGGAGCCGCTGCTGCGTAGCCCATGGGGAAACCAGCTGGATAACCAATTCCTTTGGCATTTGCATAGGGAACCCCAGAAGAACCAGGGCTATAAACAGGATTCATGATTTCAAGAACATGACATCCACAACCACGGCTAAGACAGAGGTCCAGATCAGCGCTGTCCAACAGCACTTTCTGCAGCTATGAAGCTCATCTCCATGTGGGCTGTTCGATAAGCAACCATCAGCTAAAAGTAACAATCGCTCCCCGCGCCGCCGCGGGCGGCCTGGGCCTCGCTGACCAGCGCGCCAGCCGAGGGAACGCAGCCAGGCCTGCTCCGATGCGGGGGCCGAGCCGCGAGGGCCAGTCTCCGCCTCCGCCGCGGGCCTCTCCCCTGCTCCGCGCCCGGCCCGCCTCTCCGCAGCCCGCCCGACCCGCCCACGCTGCTACATCTTTCGTTTTTATATATTCTTTGATATTTTTTTCTCCCAACATTGGAGTATGAAAATTATTTTATAAATGAATAAGTTGAAAGACTTATATACAGTCAATGCTCATATTTCTATCTTCATTTAACTGTTTTTTATTTGTTTTATCACATATCTATATATTTATGAATGCCCTTCTCCATTTAGTCCATTTTATTTATTTATTTTATTTGTTTCAAAGTGAATTTCAGACACTGGTGCACTTTAGCCCCTGAACATCTGAGGATAGATATATAATATTAACTAACTAGAGTTGTTTGCTTATTTTTAAATTTTGTATCTATATTTTCAATTAAAAAAATTGGTATGTAAAACTACATATGCTATATTTTTACTTAAATACAGTCAGATACACAAATTTAAGTGTACCACTCAATGAATTCTGGCAAATGCATACACCCACGTATTGTGTTGAATTTATCCTGCAGAAAATTTCTACCTCCTATGCCCATTCCCGTTAATCCTTGCCCCAAACCCCAGAAGCTTCAACATTGTTCTGACTTTTTACCACCTTGGATTAGTTTGTTTTCTGGACGTTTATACTAGTGGAGTTCTATGGCATCCAGTTTTGAGTAAGAACTCTGTCATTCTACATGTTTTTGAGATTCACCCATGTTGTTGTATGAATAAATACTTGATTTGTTGTTGTTGTTTAATTTAAACTCTTTTCTTTTGAGAGATAATCTTAGAGTCATATGCTATTGTAAGATATAATGCAGAGAGATACTAAGTAACTTTTACCCATCTTTCCTCAAGGATGACATCTTACAAAACTAAAGTACAATAATTATAACCAGCACAGAGACATTGATAAAATTTATCAATATTTCTCAGATTTTCCTAGTTTTACTTTTCTCAAAAGTATGTGTGTAGGTGTGTGCGTTTAGTTCTATGTAATTTATTATGAATGTAGGTTAGAGTGTCCTCCACTGTGGTCAAGATATAGATCAGGTTCATTACCATGAGAGTCCATCAGTTTGCCATTTACTGCCATACCAACACACCCTCCCCTAATTCGTGGAAATCATTAATTTATTCTCAACTCTATAATTCCATCATGAATTACATGAATTTATGTATATTACATAAATATTATATGAGAGGAGTTTTATACACTATATAATTTTTCAGGATTGGCTTTTTTTCGCTGAGCATAATTGTCTGGAGATTCATTCAAGTCATTGAATGTAACAATTCCAAAAACTTAGACCATTTTTAATTAATTTGTTTTTATGTTGGAAATGGAAACATCTTGTATATTTTTTAACACTAGAAAAGAGGGGACTGGTGAAAGAGAATGTTGACTAATATAAAGTTATTACCATGCAAGCTTTAGTTGAAATTGTTTGGCTTAATATAATAAATTTATAGAATAAATTTAAAAATCTCAAACTACGCTTCAACATACTAAACTTTTGAGATGGAATGAAAATAGTTAATAAGAGAAATTTTATAGGAGCTAATGTCTGCATTAAAAAAAACCTTAAATAAACAACCTGACCTTGAAGTTTCCAAAGAACTAGTAAAAGAATAGATTAAGTCCTAAGTTTGTAGTAGAAATAAATAAAACTGAGACTAAAAACAATAAAAGAGATGAATTAACCTGAGAAATGCTTTGTTTTAAGGTAAACAAAATTGGCGAAAATTTGGCTGGACTAATCAAGAAAAAAAAGAAAGAGGGGTCAAAAAATACAATCAAAAATGAAAGATTACACATTACAAATGATACCACAGAAATAAAAAGGGCCATTACATATTATTATGAACAACTATATGCTAACAATTTAGATGATCTGGAAGAAATGGATGAATTTCTAGAAATGTAAAATCTACCAAGACTGTCATGAAGAAACAGAAATGATACCTACATATACAATGTAATATTATTCAGCCATAAAAAAAAAGAGTGAAATCTTGCCATTTGTGACCATGTTGTTGGACCCTGAGAACATTATGCTAAATACAATAAGTCAGACAGAGAAAGACAAATACTGTAGGATCTCTCTTATATGTGGAATATATCTATACAAACACACACTATTTATACACACTATGTACTATACACCATGTATATACTCTATAATATGTATGCTAGATATGTATGCTATATACTATAGATAGATAGATGGATAGATAGATAGATAGATAGATAGATAGATACAAGCTCATGGATACAGAGACCAGACTGGTGGTTGCCAGGGGTGGGAGGAAGGAGATGGGAGAAATAGTTAAATTGCTGTTTGTTTTTGTCTAGTTTAAATGAATTGAACAAAAAAGTAGAAATAAAAAGAAGTAGAAAATCCAAACAGACTAATATCAAGGAAGAAGATTGAATTAGTAATCAAAAATCCTCCAACAAATGAAAGTCCAGGATCAGATGGCTTCACTTGTGAATCCGACTAAACAATTAAAGAAGAATTAACACCAATCCTTCTCAAACTGTTTCAAAAAATGGAAGAGAAAGGAGCACTTCCGAACTCATTTTATAAGACCAGAATTATCCTGATAGCAAAGCCCGATTAGGACACTAGAAGAAAAGAAAATTACAGGCTAATATTGCTGATAAACATAGATGCAAAAAGTCTCAAACAAAAATTAGCAAACTGAATTCAACAGCGTATTAAGAGGATCATATACCATAATCGAGTAGGACATATCCCTGCGATGCAAGGATGTTTCAATATGTGTAAATCAATAAATGTGACATTAACAAAATGAAGAATAAAAATCATACAATCATTCCCATAGATACAGAGAAAGTATGTGAAAAACACTTAACATCATTTCAGGATCAAACATGATAACTATACTTCCCACTGCTGTATGATATATGCGAATGTTGTTAAGAGAGTAAATTCTGAGTTATCACTACGAGAAAAAAATATTATTTTATTTCCATGTATTTTTATTGTATCTGTATGAGATAATGAACATTAGCTAAATTTATTGTGGTAATCACTTCTCAATATATGTGAGTCAAACATTTATGCTGTGCACCTGAAACTCATACAGTGATGTATGTTAATTATATCTCAATAAAACTGAAAAAAGACCTCTCAAACTAGATATAGAAAGAATGCAATTCAACATAATAGAGACTATGCATGACAAGCCCACAGCTAACATCATACTCAACAGAAAAAGCTGAACACTTTCTCTCTGAGATTAAGAACAAGACAAGGGTGCCACTCTTGCCACTTCTAATTAACATAGTACTAAAATCCTAGCCAAAGAAATTAGGAAAGAAAAATAAATAAAAGGCATCTGAATGAGAAAGGATGAAGTAAAATTTTCTCTGTTTGTAGTTGACATGATCTTACATATAGTAAACCCTAAAGACTCCACAGAAAACTGTTAAAACCAATAAATGAATTCAATAAGGTTGCAGGATATAAAATTAATATGCAAAAATAAGTTACATTTCTATACACGAACAATATACTACCTGAAAAAGAAATTAAGATCTCATTTACAATAGCATCAAAAAGAATAAAATATTTAGGAATAAATTTACTAAAGGAGGTGAAAATCTGTACACTGAAAACTATGAAATATTGGTAAAAGAAACTAAAGAAGACTCAAATATTCTGAAAGGTATCTTGTGCTCAAGCACGGAAAGAATCAATGCTGTTATAATGTCCGTTATACCCTAAATGGTCTACAGATTCCAAGCAATGCTTATCAACATCCAATGGCATTTTTCCAAGAAATAGAAAAAAATCTTAAAACTTGCATGGAACCCATAAGACCCCAAATAGCTACAGCAAACTTGATCAAGAACAAAGCTGATTTCAAGCTGTGTCACAAAGATATAGTAATCAAAACCATATGGTAATGGCATAAAAAAGACATAGGCTACTAAAAAAGAAAAAGAGAACAGAAAGAAACCTGACTGACGTTTTTACAAAGGCACTAAGAAGGGGCTGGCCCCATGGCCGAGTCATTAAGCTTTGGTGGCTCAGGGTTGTGCCAGTTCAGATCCTGGGTGCAGACCTAGCACCAATCATCAGGCCATGCTGAGGTGGCATCCCATATAGCACAACCAGGGGACCCACAACTAGAGTATACAACTATGTACTGGGGGATTTGGGGAGAAAAAAAGAAGATTGGCAACAGATGTCAGCTCAGGTGCCAATCTTTGAAAAACAAAAGGTACTAAGAATACACAGTGGGGAAGGGATTGTCACTTCAATAAATGATGTTGAGAAAACACAATATCTGCATGTAAAAGAATGAAATTAGACTCCATATTATACCATGTACAAAAATCAACTCAAAATGGATTAAAGACTTACAAGTAAGACTTGAAGCTAACAACTCTTAGATGAAAACAGAGAAAAACTCCTTGACATTGTTCTTGGCCATGACCTTGTGGTTTTGACACAAAAAGTATAGGCAAAAACAGAAAAATATAAACAAATGGAACTACATCAAAGTGAAAAGTTTCTGCATGGCAAAAGAAATAATCAACAAATAAAAAGGTAATCTATTGAATGGGAGAAAATATTTGTGAATCATATATACCATAAGAGATTACTATCCAAAATATATAAGAAGCTCATACAACTCAAAAGTTAAGTAAATAAATAAATAACCTGATTAAAAAACACTCAAAAGACATAAATAGACATTTTTCCAAGGAAGATACACAAAAGGTGAACAGACATGTGAAAAGATGCTAAATTTCACCAATCATAGGGAAAATGAAAGTCCAAACCACAATTAGACATCACTTCAAATCTGTTAAGATGGCTACTATCAAAAAGTCAAAATACATCATATTGATGAAGATCTAGACAAAAGTGACCACTTGAACACTGTTGCTGGGAATGTAATTGATCAGCCATTATGGGAAACACTATGAAGTTTCCTTAAAAAATTAAAAATGCAACTACTAGGGGGCAGCCCAGTGGTGCCGCAGTTAAGTTCACATGTTCTGCTTCAGCAGCCTGGGGTTTGCCAGATAGGATCCCAGTTGCGGACCTATACATTGCTTGTCAAGCCGTGCTGTGGCAGGCGTCCCACATATAAAGTAGAGGAAGATGGGTATGGATGTTAGCTCAGGGCCAGTCTTCCTCAGCAAAAAGAGGAAGATCGGCAGTAGTTAGCTCAGGGGTAATCTTCTTCAAAAGAAAAAAAATCATTAAAACTCAAAAAAGTAGCACAAATCTCCCTGGCAATGGTAAATGTATAGCCATAGTTAAATCTGCAATATGGTAATAGTGGTGTATAACTCACAACTCTAGTTTACACGGTAAAAAAGTCAACATGGCAAAAATAACCAAAAATTCAATAATCTGTCATTAGTTACACAATACTAAAAAAATTTCAATTGTAGCAGCAAAAATCTAAATTTTGAGGAGGACAAGAAACCAAAATATAAAGAATGTAAAACATATTGATGTTAAATTGTTAACAGTTCAAAATAGGATGTTATAAGTTTAAGGTATTTTATGTAAGCCTCATGGTAATCACAAAGAAAAATCTCATAGTAATTCTTCAAAAGAACATGATAAAAAGTCAAAGCATACAGTTACCAAAAACATGAAAACACAAAAAAAGGACAGCAGGAAAAGGAAGAGAAACAAGGAACAATGGCTATATAAAACAGCCAGAAAACAATTAATAAAATAGCAATAGTAAGTCCTACCTATATATAATTACTTAAAATTTAATCAAATTAAACTCTTCAATCAAAAGATAAAGAATGGGTGAATGGATAAAAACAAGACCCAGTGATATGCTGCCTACAAAACACTCATTATAATTCTAAGGACACACATAGGCTGAGAGTGAAGGGATGAGAAAAGACATTTCAGCAAAAGTTAAACCAAAAAAGAAGTGGTAGCTATACTTATCACAGACAAAGTAGACTTTAAACTAAACATGATAAAAAGAGAGAAGATTATTACATAATGATAAAGGGATCAACACATCAAGAAGATATAACAATTGTAAATATTTATGCACCCAAGATCTGAGTAGCTAAATATATAAAACAAAAACTAACAGACCTAAAAAGAGAAAGAAACAGCAATACAATAATTATTGGGGACTCTAATACCACATTCTCAACAACAGATGGATCATTCAGACAGAATCAATAAGAAAACAGTAAATTTGAGCAACACTATACATCAAATGGACCTAACAAACATACAATGAACATTCTGTCCAGCAACAGGAAAATACACATTTTCTCAAGCTCATGTGAAATATTTTTCAACATATCGTATGTTAGGCCACAAAATAAGTCATAGTAAATTTAGGAAGATTGCAATCATCCAACTATCTTCTCTGACCACAGTGGCAAGAAACCAGCAATCAAAACAAGAGGAAAACAGGAAAATCCAAAATCACATGGAAGTTAGATAACATTATCCTCAAGAACCAATGGATCAAAAGAGAAATCAAAGAGGAAATAAAAAAGTTTCTTGAGACAAATGAAAATGGAAACACAACATACCAGAATTTATGGGAAGCAGCAAAAAGAGTTCTAAGAGGGAACTTCAAAGCAATGAGCACCTACATTAAGAAGCAAGAAAGATTCCAAATAAATGACCTAATTCTACATCTTTAGGAACAAGAAAAAGAACAAATTGAGCCCAAAGTTAGCAGAAAAAAAAGAAAATCATAAAGATTAGAGTAGAAATAAATTAAAGAGAACAGAAAAACAATAGAAAAGATTAACCAAACTGAGTTGATTCTTTAAAAAGATAAACAAACTCTTAGCTAGATTAACCAAGGAGAAAAGAGAAAGAACCCAAATCAAGAAAATTATAAATTAAAAAGGAGTTAACCTAGATTCACCAAGAAAGAAAAAGGCTCAGATAACGAAAATCAGAATTAAAAGAGAAGACGTTACAACTGATACCACAGACATTCAAAGGATCAAAACAGGCTACTATGAATATCTATATGTGAACAAACTGGACAACCTAGAAGAAATAAAAAAAATTCTTAGAAACATACAGCTTGCCAAGAACGAATCAGGAAGAAGTAAAAAATCTGAATAAACCAATTACTAGTGAGGACATTGAACCAGTACTCAAAAATCTCCCAGCAAAGAAAAGCCCAGGATCAGATAGTTTCGCTGGTGAATTGTACCAAACTTTAAAAAAATCCTTCTCAAATTCTTCCCCAAAACTGAAGAGAAGTAAACACTCTCAAACTCATTTTACAAGGTCAACATTAACCTGATACCAAAACCAGAAATAGATATTGCTAGAAAAGAAAATTACAAGCCACTATCCCTGATGAATATTGATGCATGAATTATCAATAAAATACTAGCAAATTGAATCCAGCAGCACATTAAAAAGATCATTCACCGTGTTAAAGTTGGGTTTACCGCTGGGATGCAAGAGCGTTTCAACATATGCAAAGCAATCAATGTGTTGCATCACATTAATAGAATGAAAGAAAAGAATCCTGTAATCATCTCAATAGACACAGAAAAAGCATTTGACAAAATTTAGCATCCATTCATAATAAAAACTCAACAATTTAAACATGGAACATATCTCAACATATTAAAGGTCATAAATGACAAGTCCACAGCTAACATCATACTCAATAGCAAAAGGGTGAAAGATTTTTCTCTAAGATTAGAAACAGGACCAGAGTGCTCACTCTCACCACTCCTATTCAACAGAGTACTGGAAATCCTAGCTAGAGCAATCAGGCAAGAAGAAGACACAAAAATTATTAGAATTGGAAAGAACGAAATAAAATTGTTCCTATTTGCAGATGACATGATTTTATATAGAGAATATTTTAAAGATCCAACCAAAAATCTGTTAAATCTAATCAATAAATTGAGTAAAGTTATAGGATACAAAGTTAATATACAAAAATCAGTAGCATTTCTTACGCTAACAGTAAAATTTCTGAAAAAGAAATAAAGACATTGATCCAATTCACAACAGCATCGAAAACAATAAAATACTCAAGAACAAATTTAACTAAGAAGGTGAAAGATCTCTGCTGAAAACTACAAAACATTGATGAAGGAAATCAAAGAAAGCAAGTGGAAAGGTATTCTGTGTTCATGAATCGGAAGAATTAATATTGTTAAAATGTCAATATTATCAAAAGTTATCTATAGATTCATTGGAATCACTATCAAGTTTCTAATGGCGATTTTTACAGAAATAGAAATAATACTCCTAAAGTTTATATGGAATGACCAAAGACCCCAAATAGACAAAGAAATTCTGAGAAAGAAGACCAAAGCTGGGAGAATCTCAGTTCCAGATTTCAAGATATAGTAGAAAGCTATAGTCACCAAAATATTATAATACTGGCATAAAAACAGACGAATAGAAGAGCATTGAGAGCCCAGAAATACACCCAAGCTTGTGTGGTCAACTAATATCTGACAAGGGAGCTAAGAATGCTCCATGGTGAAAAGACAGTCTCTTCAATCAATGGTGCTGGGATGATTGCATATTCACATTTAAAAGAATGGAACTGAGCTCATATCTTACACCACTTGCAAAAATTAACTTGAAATGGATTAGACTTAAATGTAGGACCTGAAACAATGAAATTCCTAGAAGAAAACTTAGGAATAAAGCTCCTTGACACGGATCTTGCAATAAACTTTTGTATATGGATTTTTTTTGACACATAAAGCACAGGAACAAAATAAAAAATAAACAAGTGGGACTACATCAAACAAAAAAGCTTTTGCATGGCAAAAGAAACCATCAACCAAGTGAAAAGACGACACTTGGAATTGGAAAAGATATTTGCAAACCATGTGTCTGATAAAGGATTAATATCCAAAACATAAAAACTCATACAACTCAGTGGCAACAAACAATGAAATTAAAAAGTGGGCAAGGGATCTGAATAAACATTTGTCCCAAGAAGATATATGAAAGGCCAACGTACATAAAAATATGCTGAACCTCACTTGTTATTAGGAAGATGCAAATGAAAATCACAATGAGATATTATCTCATGCCTGTTAGAATGACCACGGTCAAAAAGACAACAGTTAAGAGATATTGACCCGGAAGTGGAGAAATAGGAGTGCCTGTGCCCTCTTGGTGAGATTGTAAATTGGTGCAGCCACTGTGAAAAACAGTATGGAGGATTCTCAAAAAATTAAAAATAGAACTACATCATAATTCAGCAATTTCACTTTGGATAATATATCCAGAAGAATAAAAGCATAAACCCAAAGTTAAAATAATACTCCAAAGTAACCCCATTGTCAGCCTCCAATATGGTTCTTTTTGCTTATCATCAGCTAGAACATCAATACAGATTACAAGATATCCTGCTAAACTGTGTGCCGCTTAGTTTCATGTTTGGAGATTTCTGATAAATGTTATGGCAATAAAATATTCTTTTATATTTTGATTTTAATACTCAACTTCAAGTTCATGTTCTTCGTTTAGGTTCATTAATGCTGCTCTGCTTGTGATTATCAATTTTATAGAACATTCCATTGCACGTTTTGGACGATTCCTTGTATCAAACTAAAAAGTCGAATCTGGTACACAAGGTGTCAAGTCTTGAGGCAAATTATTCACCAAAATAGTTCTCTCCAATTTACACAAACTCCAGCAGTGTTAGAATTTTAATTGCTGCCGAAGTAATGTGTGGGCATACTTGAATCCCTTCTTGTTTGTTCATATTTGCATCACCTTGACCTCTAGTGAGCTTGACATGCTTTTAGAATTTGATCTTCCTCTTCTGTGAATTGCATGTTCACATCCATTTCTCTTTTCCTATTTATTTAGTTATTCATCTTTTCCTATTGAATTTTTTGGAGTTTTAAAAGGCTTGTTCTTTATACCAACCCTTTTTCCATCACATATGTTGTATATATTTTCTTCCGTTATGTCTTTTGTGTTTTGACTTTGAATATGTTGTCTTAGTTGTTATTGCTGCTGATTGCAATAATTATGTTAATATGCACTTAAATATTGAGGGAAAACCTCCTCATCTTCAGCTCTCTGCCAGCACCATGAAGCCCATCATAAACATCACTCGGCCTACCTGGGACAGACACCATGACCTGAAAAAGAGATGGTGGTGGGGAGGGGGTGAGACAGGAAATGGAGTCCAATTGTGTTACTAAGCCCCGACTTCTGAACCAGTCTTCTCTGTAGGGATTTTAATTCAACTTGGTAGTTTGGGCTCATTCATGCCCCTCTTCTCACTGGTCACACTCTGGCATACTGCCTTGTGAGGTTCACTCTGGGGTGGAAGTTCCTTCTTTAGGTTTAGAATGACAGTTCTTCCATGCTGGGAAAAAATGAAGACTATTAAAGGAAAATGCCACAGATGAAATTATTTTTGTGGCAAAAAGAGGGGCGATCATGCATGCACGTGTGAATACCTGCTAATGTACTCCATTCACGTGTGGAGATTCTGCCCAAATCTGAGCCCTTAGGTTGAACTAAATGCTGTGGACTGGATATCTGTATCCCCTCAAATGAATATGTTGAAATCTTAGCTGCCAATATAATGCTATTGGGAGACACTAGGCACTTTTGTAGATGATTATGTCATAAGGAGGCAACTCTTAAAAGGGATTAATGTTGTTGTAAATGAGATGCCAGAAAGCTCCCTTACCCCTTCCACCATGTGAGGACACAAGACTATGGTCATCAATGAACCCTCACCAGACATCAGATCTGCAGGACCTGATCCTGTAGTTTTAGCACCTAAAACCGTGAGAAGTAAATTTTTGTTATTTAAGCCACCCAGTCTGCGAATTCTTGTTATAGCAGCTGAATGGACTTACACCAAGGAAAGCATCCTTTGACAGGTTGGAAAAGATCACAGCCCCCAGTACAAGGTAGACGTGCAGACAGGGAAACTGTGGAATGCAGAAATTCTGCAATGTCAACAATTTGCTGCTTTGGGGCCTACTGTAGAAACAGTTCAGAGCTGGGAATGTCTGGGTCATAAGGAGAAGGTCTCTCTGATCGCTCACCAGGGGAAGCTGGTGATAACGGCCCCAAATATGCCGGGACACTAGACAAGTTCTTTCCTATGCTAAGGAAGGAGAACTCACCACAAACCTGGAAACTATTCAGTGTATACTCCAGCACAGCTCCAAATGCAAATCTTGTCTATGGTCTTGTTTCACTCTTCCTCAAAGCTTCTCTGAAGAACCAAAGATTCCCTCAAGTTTTGAGGGGAGGGTGAATGCAGGGTGGTAAGCATATTATATAAGCTTCTCTCCCATAATCAACTTAAAAACTAGTCTCAGAAACACACCCAAACAGAGACAGTGGAGAAGGCAGACCCTAACCCCCCACACAGGCTCTCTGACCTCACGTAGCAGCTTAACATCTGGTTGTCCTGGCCTCTCTCACATCACAGGACAAAGATAGTATGATAACAAGCAGGAGACACTGCTTCAAAGTCCATTCTGAAGACTACAACTCTGTCTTCCTTATAATCTGGCTATGAAATCAACTAAGGCATAATGGGAAGTGGGGGAGAAAGGTGATACATAGGTGGGGGGATTTTCCTGTTGTTGGATCTTTGCAAGCCAGCTGTTCCAGTCTGGTTCAAACTCGCTATAAGCACAGTATTCAGTCAGCAACCATAGCCACCTGCACAATCTTCTGGGCCACCCCTTGCCAGACCCCTTCCCTCCCATCCCCCAGGGACTTAGTGGAGGGCTCTCCCTTTTCCATACAAACGTGGCCCTCCTGGCTCAAGAAGTAATTGACTGTGCCCCTCTTCCATGAAAGAATGAATTGTACGCAGCAACTGCTCAGGCTTCTCTTGAAGGGTGTAAAAACACCACAGAGGACAAGTGAAGGAAACAGAGGAAGGTGTGAACTGTATGTGACTCCTTATGACAGGCCTGCTTCCCCTTGGCTGGCGAACTCTCCTATATGTGCTCCATTTAAAAATGATGTGATATTAAACATGGCAAATCACAGAGAATCAATGTGAAAACTAATGCCAACAGTTAAAACATCCAATGACGTAGCAGGATGTCAAACTAACGTGCAAAAGTCAGTAGCTTTCATGTAGCAAACAGTAGTCACAGCATATAATAGATGAGTAGACTTGATTTACAATAGAAATAAGGAAAGATAAACTAAAAAAGGTTACCAAGAAATGACCTGGACCTCTATGCAGAAAAGTACAAAATAACCTATAAATGCATAACAAACACAGAGACAAGATGGTCCTCTCTGCTAAGTTCAACCATAAAACCTAGACAATCATAAAAGAAGAAATTTAGTGAGAACTCTGAAAGGTGGTAAGAAGAAGGCAAACTGACTTGGGACTTCAGGACTGGAGGAACAACACAGTGACAGGGTGTCTTATCCCCCAACTTTAGAAGGAGACCCAGATTCAGTAATCTCAGATCCTGATCTGCCAACAGAACTCAGCCCAGGTAGGCTTGTCCTCCTCCAGATGCAATGAGTCTTAGGAATTGTTCCAAATTAGCACAGCAACACTCCCAAGGGGGTCTTTGGAAAGTGTCACTAACAAAGGAAACAAAGAGAAGATTCTGCTTCCCTGTCACCCATGAGACTTTCCTCCTTCCCCTGGAGGTACCAAGCCTGCTGGGCAGCAGCAAGAGGGACTTTGCCCACTGGAGGGGACAAAATGACTTCCTCCTAGGTTTTTAGGTTCTGTGGCTGCTCTGAAGATTAAGTTTGCATGAGACAAATTAACAAAAGAAAATAAATTGATTACACAGTAATTTAACTATGGCTTGAATTTCATAAAATATAAGACTCAAGAAGGTAGCCGGATGATTCAGATTTTTTCAATTTTTACCAATTTATTAAATTAATGTTTCTCTAATAAACACTAACTGCCACTTGAGTGAGGTTCATAATCATTCTTGTGATTGTGTTCACAAATTAGAGACAATTTACTTACCCCTACTGCTGTGAATAAAATCAATTTTGTCAGTGCTGTTGGCACGTCATAACTGAAAATTCTGTAAAGTTGAGATTTGGGCCTACAAAACACTATTTAAGAGAGCAGGTAGGTCTTGACAGTAAAGACAGCATCAAAAGCTTCATCCAGGCAGTTTGCTGTGACAAAACTTCAATGCTATTGTACGTCACCTGGGATTTCTTCAAGGTCTTTTTCATTCCTCTGAGAAATGATGATTCACTTCTATCCTGCTCTGTGTGCTGCCAGCACTTTTTCCTTAATTCACTGGAAGATCAAGACCCCTCTGAAATTTCTCCAGTCATAACTACATTTGAATGTAAAAGCAGCCCACTAAAAGGTGAGGCAAGACAAGTCACTGTGATAACTCCAGCATGGGGTCTATCTTTTGTGACAGCTCCAGCTGGAAAATGCACATGGATGTCTGTGTTGTTAAGATCAAAACTTCCAGAAGCACAGGGCAGATGGTATTTCTTGGCATTGCTGCAGAGCCTGCTAATAGCAAGATGGGCAGACTCTTCTCATGATATCCCCTAGCTGAGCAGGCAGAGTTAAATGACCTTCACCATCCATTCAACTTGCCTCCACAAATATGACTTCTCCACCTAAGGGAGTCCAAGCCAAACTTATTGCCATTCCTGGTTGACTCAAATGCCCATTTTATATATCTGGAGCCCAAAGATGTCTTTTGGAGCATAGAAATCAATCAAAATTGGCGTTTCAGGTGGTAGGGCCAAGTAACTGCTGTCATTGATAGATTCAGATTTTGCGTCTTCTAAGATGTTTTCTCTGTAAATTTCTTTCTCATTCACATCAAAATGGTCCAACTTGACTTCCTTATATTGTTCTTTTCCCACCTTCACAGCAACAGCTGGGCAAATGGCCCCAAACCAGCTATCCAGAGAATGACCCCCTGCCTCTCTGGTACACCTGGTGAAGATATGAAGAGGAGTAACCTGAGAGTCTGAATCTGCTGAGGACTCAGCCCATGTTGTTCCAGTTGCTTTGGGATCAATTGCTTGCTGGCAATCTATCTTCTCTTGTGTATACCCTGGCACCTGAATGTCCTCATCTGTCCAAGAGGACAGGTGGAGTAGTAGCAGTCGTATTGGCGATAGTTATTAAAATAACTTGGGAGAGGTTAAAGCCCACATTTAGAGAATGATTTGTGAAGCTATGGTTTTGTTCATGATCCAATACCTCAAGCAGAGCTGCTGCAGGATCACTTGGACACAATTTCTTCTAATTTGTCAACCTCATCTAATAGAAACACCAGATTGTTAACCTCAATGGTCTTCAAGTCATTGATTGTATGACCAGGTATACTGCCAACATAGGTGTGCCTGTGTCCTCAAATGTCAGACTATTCACGTTCTCATCCAAATACAATCTTGTGGAAATTTCGATCTAGAGTCTTGGCCACAGACTTTCCCACATTGTTTTGCCAACTCTAGGAGGGTCAGCAAAGCAAAGAATGGGCCCTTCAGATTGGTTTTCAGGTGTTTGACAGCCTAATATTCCAAAATTCTGTCCTTCAATTTTTCAAGGCAAAATGCTTGTTATTCAGAAGAATTTAGGCTTCTTGAATGTCTGGATGGTCAGTTGTACTTTTGTTCCAGAAAGTTCCACCATAAATTCTAAATAATTTCTAATCTGAACATATTCTGGCATTGCTTGCAGCATCTTTTTAGTCTTTTTCTCTTTTTGACACAGACCTAATGGGCTTCTTCTGACATATTGGATGCTCACTTTTTTTCTAGCATGACAATATCATAATTATCTTCTTCCTCATGTTCGTCTTTTAAAGTACCTAGGATGCGGGCCAGCCCGGTGGTGTAGCAGTTAAGTGCCCACGTTCCGCTTCAGCAGCACAGGGTTTGCAGGTTCGGATCCTGGGCATCGCTTGGCAAGCCGTGTTGTGGTAGGCATCCCACATATAAAGTGGAGGAAGATGAGCACGAAGGTTGGCTCAGGGCCAGTCTTCCTCAGCAAAAAGAGGACGATTGGTAGCAGATGTTAGCTCATGACTAATCTTCCTCAAAAAATAAAAAAAAAAAATAAAGTACCTAGGATGTGTGAAATCATATTGAGGCATATTCATATAATGCATTTATTATCATCCTTCTCACTTTTTCTGTTTTATTATTATTATTATATTTTTAGGAAGATTAGCCCTCATTAACATCTGCCACCAATCCTCCTCTTTTCGCTGAGGATGACTGGCCTTGTGCTAACATCCATGCCCATCTTCCTCTACTTTATATGTGGGACTCCTGCCACAGCATGGCTTGATGAGTGGTGCGTAGGTCTGCACCCAGGATCTGAACTGGTGAACCTTGGGCCACTGAAGGAGAACATGCAAACCTAACCACTGTGCCACCAGGCTGGCCCCAAGTTTTCTGTTTTTTTAAAGCAATTTCAATTCTTGCTTTTGTTTCACCAGCAGTGGTATCATCATCTTGGACAGTTCCTCCAGAGTCACAGTATCTAGAATTTGGAACATTTTTGTTGCTTGTTTGGATAAGTGATGTCAGAATGTCTAGTAAATCTTCCCTAGGAGAACTGTCTAAAAGACATCTCAATTTAGCAACTGCAGGGACATGTATATTCAACATTTCAATCAATAGTAGTTCATTTTTGTAGAACTCTTCTGATAATTCTCCTAGCTTCTCTTTAGTTTTACAGGTGTTGAAAAATTCCTCAAGGCAGCCCAACAGTTCCACTTTAACGACAGGATATGACTTATCTTTTAAATCCGTACCATCTGCAAACAGCACAGGCGTGTGGTCAACAAAAGTGAGTGGGAATTGGGCTGGGTACTGCCCACAATCTGAATCATCAGTGCAGATGCCCCAATCCTGTGCAGTGGTGGCAGATCCTGAGTATTGCTGGCCAGGTAGGTCATGCTGGGGATGAGACTTAGGATGGTGCTCTGCAGCCCTCGAGCAGGCATCTCCACACCAGCTGCCAGTTGCAAGTCCAGTCCACACTGGGTGCACATGGGGGAGCTTGGAAGCAGGAAGCCATCTGGGTGAACAGCAGCAGGAAGTGGCTGAAGAAAAATTATGGGAAGATGAGGGGAGAAAATGTATAATAAATAAAGCTTGCCTTGTTGTGCAGAAAAATCTCTCAGTTAAAAAAATTCTCTAGGGGTTGGCCTGGTGGTTCACTGGTTACGTGTGCACGTTCCACTTCGGTGGCATGGGGTTCCCCAGTTCTGATCCCAGGTGCAGACAGGGCACTACTTGGCACGCCATGCTGTGGCAGGTGTCCCACATATAAAGCAGAGGAAGATGGGCGTGGATGCTAGCTCAGGGCCAGTCTTCCTCAGCAAAAAGAGGAGGATTGGCAGCAGTTAGCTCAGGGCTAATCTTCCTCAAAAAAAAAAAATCTCTAGGGGCTGGCCTGGTGGCACACGGGTTAAATTCACACATTCTTCTTTGATGGCCTGAGGTTCACCAGTTCAGATCCCAGGTGCGGACCTACACAACACTTATCGAGCCATGCTGTGGCAGGCATCCCACGTATAAAGTAGAGGAGGATGAGCATGGATGTTAGCTCAGGGCCAATCTTTTTAAGCAAAAAGAGGAGGGTTGGTGGAGAATGTTAGCTCAGGGCTAATCTTCCTCAAAAAAAAAGTCTCTAAGAGTCATTCTCTTTCTGGTGCAGATGCTTTCACTAATGGAAATTTCCTTTATAAACATAAATTTCCTTTCCAAAGAGGAAGTCTATCCTTCATTTAAAGCAGTCAAGGTGGAGATCAAGAGTTTTTCCTGCATCTGCTGGCTCTCGATTGCTTTTGGCTCAAAATAATTTGTATGTCAAAGTACCATACTTTGGGGATCTTCAGCATTCCTTCAAGAAGAGCCAACTTGTTCTTGGAAGTCTCTGTCTCCTCCCCAACCCAGATGCACTAAAGATGTTAGGGGCCAACAACAAACAGGGTTCTGCCTCAAAAAGTTTTGGGGAAGCCTCTTCACCCTCAAAGTCCTGAGACACACTAGAGGGATAGATCACTGCTGGTTCTTCAGCCATTGAAAATAACATAAACAGCTCCATTCTCATAAATTTAACAACTTGAAAACAAGGAACAATTTACCAAAAATTTCAAACTAACAAAACTCAACCAAGATGATGGTATTTTCCTTGATCGGGTGCTGCTAGCCAAGCTTTTTGCCACAAAACTCAAGACTTGGATTCATGCAACACACCTGAAGAAAGCACAAACCCTGGGGGGAACTGTACATTATTTGGTGACTTAAAAATAAAGATTTCTCCAAATGGAAGCAGACAGTATCTGATGCGAAGGTTTCCAAGGTGTCTGGACCAGGTCTCTTGGAAGTTTGTCTGCCAAACCTTTGAGGATGACATGACACTTCAGATCATCTCCAATGCCTATGATCTTGATAACATGCAAACTTCAGGTAAAAAGTGCCAGAGAGTTCTCCCTCCTCTCACTCCGTGTTCCTCAAATGTGGCCACAATAGGTTTCCAATCTGTGTGTTTTTCCTCCAACCTGGGACATGACTCCCAGAGAAGGTCCTTCCTGGCATCGAGGGACGAGAGGCTACTGAAAGTGGAAAAATCTGACTGCAGATCAACAGTGCTTTCAGAGAAAGATCGCAATCAAAATGGGGACATGTGAAAGTTAATAAACGGAAACGTAGTTGAAATAGTGTTGGAAGGCTAATAGAGGGAGTTCTCATGCCCTATGTCAAAAGCGCAGTGAAACAGGAAGAATAAAGACTTTCTCTTCCTGACCAGTCAGAAACTAAGCCAAGGACAGACTGTCACAACTCTGCCGATGAAAAGCCACTGCCCTCAAGACTGTGTCCAATAGCCCCCACAGTTTTCCCCACTCTGAGATAAAAGAGCTTCTCCTCTCTTCCTTGCTGGGTGCTCCTGCATGGCTTGCCATGGTTGCTCACTCCAAATGGCTATTCTTTGCTAATCCCAGATAAACCAATTTTTGCCAGAGAAATAACTGGCTGTCTATTTGTTTAAGGGCAAGACTTGTTAATAAGCAAGAGATGTAGAGGAAACATTTGATAAAATCCAACTCCTGTTTGTCATAAAATTTTCTAGCAAGTTTGAAATAGATGGAAACTACTTTCACTTGTTGAAGGTCATCTACAGAAAATGCACAGTTGACATCATGCTTAACAGGGGAAGACTAAATGATTCTCCCCATAATAAGGAACAAGGAAAGCAATACCACTTTCACTATTCTTATTCAACAAAATACTGAAGCTTCTGGCAATAACAGAAGTAAAGGAAATAAAAGCCATAGAGTTTAGAAAGGAAAAAATATAACCATTCCTAGTTTCATTGTTGTCTGTGTAAAAAAACTCTGGGAATCTACAAAAAAAAAAAATCAGAACTAATACATGAGTACAAAAAGTTCACCAAGTACAAGATCAACACACAAAAGACAATTTTATTTCTACAACTAATGATGAACCTGCAGATGATAAACTTGAAAATGCTGTATTATTTAAAACCACTCGGAAGAACATGAAATATTCAGGCATATATTCAAGAACATGTGTACAGGATCTGATGCTGAAAATTATAAAATACCGATTACGGTAATTAAAGAAGATGCAAATAAATTGAGAGACTTACTATTGTCAAAGACAAATGCAGCAGAAATTAGTTAAAGTGGTGAAAGCAGATTTTATTCAGTAACGGCTCACAGAAGCTGAGCTGCGCTCAGATTTGTACGGAGGTGAATTTAGAATTTTAAAGAGGGAATGAAGGAGCAGGGTTCAGGGGCTCAGTAGAGTCAAAGAAGTGAAAAAGTACAAAGGTTGGTCAGTGTAACTGTGATTAGACCCACTGTGTTTGTTACTTTGCAGTTATCAAAGTTAGGATTCTATCCTCACTCAGAAGTTGAGAGAAAGAGTCTCTATCTGTCTTAATGATCGTATTTCAAAGGAGTGGCTCTTGGGTCCTTTAGAGAATTGTGAGAGATACATATCGACAGTTGTAAGCCCTCTTTAGTAAATACTCTAAGAAGGGGGATCAGAGGCCTATAATTGGGTGTTGACTAAAATAAATAGCAAATTTTTCTGTCAGCTTTGAGCTCTCAGGAAGGCATTTTAATGGTGGGCTGGAGTTATTCCTGTTACACAGCCTTATGCTGCTAGAAGCCACGCCAGAGTTTGGTTGAGTCTCCTCCTGGTGAGGGGGTTTGGAAGGAGTTGTTATGTGCTGAGAATTCTGCAGTCCTCACCATGTTACTGGATAGAATAATGAGTACAGGTCTCAATTATCCCCAAATTGATCTAAAGGACTAATCTTATTCTAATAAAAATTCCACCACAGTTTGTAGACAGAGACACCTTTTTCTAAAATTTATATAGAAAGGCACATAGCTGAGAGTAGCTAAAACAATCATGACAGGAATAATAATGAGGCAGTAAACACTTTAACAATATTTAGTATTGCCTTGTAGATAGTGTAATCACTGCATCATCATTTTCATTGTAGGACAGCTACATAAATCAATGGAATAGAGTAGAGAATCCAGAAATGGGCCACAGAGTTATACCCTAGTGATCTCTGACACCAAGAGTGAACCTTAATGTAAATTGTGGACTTTGAGTGATAATGGTGTGCCTATGTATGTTCATCAATTGTGAAAAGTATACTACTCTGATGAGGGGTATTGACAACAGAAAGGTTATGCATATGCGGGGGCAGGGACTACATGAGAACACTGTATATTTCATTAAATTTTACTGTAAACGTAAAACTGCTCTAAAAAATAACATCCGTTTATTTTTTAACAGGCAATACAAGAATACCTTGTGGTGATAAAACTAGTCATTATTTTAGCTGTGATGGATACACAAACTTGCACATCTGATAAAATTGTACAGAACTAAATACACAGGGGCAAATTAGTACAAGTAAAACTGGAGAAATCTGAATAAGATAGTGGATTGTATCAATGCCAACAAGCTGGCTGTGGTATCGTCCTATAGTTTTGCAGAATGTTATCATTGTAAGGAACTGGGTAAACTTTTGGAGTTATTCCTTACAACAGTGTGGAATCTACAATGATCTCACTATAAATTTCAATTAAAAATAGTTGGCAAATGGAAAGTCAGTCTATGTTCTAAGTTAGGAAGTTTCATTAAATGGTCAGTCCCATTACTTTATAAATTGAATATAATGCCAATAAAAATTTTAACGAGCTTTTCTGTTGAGTTACATAAATGATCCTACATGGAAAAAATAAACGCATAAGCTAAGCTAGGAAAATATGGACCAGGAAGAACTATGAGGGAGGAACTACTCTATCACACATTAAAAATATTGCAGAGACTCTAATGCAACAGGAGAGTATTGTTGCAAGTACAAGAAGAGGAGAGAAGGGAAAGGGAGGGGAGAGGGTGGCAGAGGTCAGGGGAGTGGGGGAGGGGTGGCCTGATTGGAAGTTGTTGACATGGGGAAGCAGGAGGTCACTAAGTAGAAGGCAGGCATCCTATGCGATGGTTTAGGGAGCATATGTGGCTTTCTCTGGCGGTCCTGTGTTGAAAGCAGAACGAAAGTTTTGGAAACTGGCAATTACTGACCAAGTGCTGACTGTTCTGTGCTGAATGCTGCAGGGCCTGTGACTTGGCTTCTTGGGATGTTTGCTCCCCACGTTGGGGGTCAGAGTTATACTGTCATATGTGATCTGGCCTTTGTCCATTTGTATATTCAGTCTCAAAATAACAGTCGGTGCACAAATTCATCAGTTAGCTCGTCATTAAAAAATCGTCTCTTGGAAAGTTAAACCTTCGAAAGTTAAAAAGATGAAAATGTTAAAAAGATGAAAGACGCCAAATAAGTTTTATAGATGAATAGGAAGAAATTGAATAAGAATCTCAAAATTATCCTTCAACAGATTAGGGTGTCATGAAACAGGTTTCTCAATCTTAAAGTCCTATATTAACATTATTTTCTAAAAAAGAAATTTGGCAAAATGAATTAAAGGACTTAAAACGTCCTTAACGTTGACTTCATGTTACACTTCTAGTAATTTACAATCAGGAAGTAATTCTAAATAGCAATACGTTTTATCTCCTAAATTGATTTTTTTGTGTTAAATTATTAATTAAAAAAAGAAAAAAAAGAAATCAAATCTCCAGCAGTGAAGTATATTTACTTGAGAATATATCATGCAAACTATGTTTCAGTAGAGTGTCATTTTTATTATCAGCATAGGAGAAAAGATGAGTTATGGCAGGGATTCTGCTCATGCTCAGTTATTTCCTTTACTTAACATTAAATCTTGAATAAAGTATAATGTCAAGCTGACTCATTTACTCCTTCATTTTAAAAGCTGAAGACTATTTCCTTGGTTTTTAAATAATGAGGTGTAAAGAAGGGGGTGAGGTGTTGAAAATAACTTCCACTGAGATTGACAGTAGCAACTGCTCTTGATTTTTTTTGAGAGTTGTGGGGTCACCCATCAAAGCAGGAATGCTATTTATGTTCAGAAATTAACAATCTGAATTTTATTAGAAATTTTTATTTTTATACATCCTCAAAAAGTAAACTTAGGAATTTATTTTAATTTTTATCTCTGTTGAGGTATGAGTAATAGACAAAAAATGCACACGTTTTCTATATGTGTATTGATTAGTTTGGACATATGCATACACCCATCATATCGTCACCACAACCAAGTGCTGAACACATCCATGACCTCCAAAACTTTCCTTGTGATTTTTGTGTGTTTTTTTAAGCTTAGGAATTTCATGGATTTTAACCTTATGCTCAGATAAAAGAGGGAGAAGGTGAGGTGTACATTGTTTCATTGTGGTACCTTAAGACGTAGACTTTCAACATACACATGACTTCTGAAAAGCAATATTTATTACTCTCAATGAAATATTTTCTTCTATTTCCTTCAAATATATGGCCTTCTTATTCTACCCCCCACCCACTTCCTTTTTGAGTAGGGACTCAGGAGAAATTTCCAATGGTGCAAACAAACAGGGTCCAAGGGGTGGCTGCCCCTCAGCCCTGCAGGCTTTTCCCCTGTGAGAAGCGCCCACTTTGCACGTGTGTGAGCCAGTGTGGAACAGGAGAGAGTATGTCTGCAGACTGGTTCAGCCTGCTAAGCCCCTTTGCTGCTTCTAACCTATGGCCACGAAAAAGGCTAAATGGAGGGAAATTAAACTTTGATGTGTTGATGATTGAAAAGGAAAGTGCCTTGCTCTCTAAGGGATAAAGTCATTTGGAGGAAAATCAAATAACTATCATAGTTATTTTTTCCTGTCTTATTTTTCCACTGAAGCCACTAGATATTTCAATCTTTCTGACTTCCTAACAGAATCCAGTAGTACTTTCCTTTTCTAAGGCCAATGAACTGTTATGTAAGGGGCTTCTATTGCTTTTTCCAAACCCTCCTGGGATTCTGTTTATCTACTGTTCGTTTTTCACCCCCTGCTTTTCAGATTGCTTTGTTCACTGTCCTTGTAAAATAAATGTGGCTCATTAAAATAACCAGCATTAATATGTATCTCTTTCACTGCATTTTATCTAATAAATATGCTGAAGATTTTCTGTGTTCTGCATGTGAATCCTTTGTTGAATATTGGAACTGGGACAATCTCTTCGCATCCTGTGACTTGCAAATTCCCTCTTGTAATGTGTCCGATGATGAACCGAAAACCTAAATTTTAATGAATCCCAGTTTACTGATATTTCTTTTATGGAGTGTGTGTGTGTGTGTGTGTGTGCGTGTCTTCTTTGAGAAGTTTTTTCTACCCTGTGGTCCCGAGGATGTTTTCTTATGTTGTCTTCTAGAAGTTTCCCCTTTAGGTCAAAGTGTCCAGGAATTGAGTTTTGTGTATTGTGAGGGTAGGGCTCAAGGTTTCTTTTACATCCATATGCTCATCTCTACGAGTAATAACAGGTAGCACTGGGAGAGGCGGACACAAGCCTGGGAGTTAGGGGTCCTGTATTCTCAGACTTACCCTCCCTTTAAAGCACCCTCTGAACTTGGGCAGGTGACTTTCCCAGTTCTCCCTCCTCTCAGACTCCTTCCTTCCTTTCTTCCTTCTATCCTTCATTCCTCCCTCCCTCCCTCCATTCTTTCCTGCCTTCCTTCTTTCCATCTATCCACCCGAGCATCTGTCCAGGTATCAATCTGTCCAACTGTCCTCCTGCCTGTTCGCCTGTTTGTCCTTCTTCTCTCCTTCCATCCTCTTTCCTCCCATCTCTCCAACTTCTCTTCCTTGTCTTTGTTCTTCCTGCTTTCCCTGTGACCATCCATTTGTCCACTCTTCCTCTGTCCATCCAGGTATCCCCTCTATCTGTGCCTCTACCTATCTCTTTGTTGCATCTCTCTTCTTCAAGCACACTGTCTCTCTTGGGTTCATCTCACTCACAGGCTCGAACATCCCTCTACTCACACAATCCCTCCTTCTGTCACTCACATTTATGGCTCACCTGTGAATGGTTGTCCTGGGACAGCCACTGTTGGAGTGCAGATGAGCCTGTGGGGCTTCACCCACTGTGTGGGGTCTCTGTGTCTCCCAGACGACAGCCCTTTCCACAGCTCCTGAGCTGGGCAGCATGTTCCTGCCTACTTCCTCATTGCTTGAGCAACCAGAAGCCACCACAGGCCTAGGGGGCCCCTCTTCCTTCCCCAGAGGAGCTCTCCAACCCCACACCTCAACTGACCAATTCTTACTGGGCAGCTGGGAAGCCGAGGTGTGCAATTCTGCTTTGAGGGAAAGCATGCTGATCACAAGGATTGTACCAATATTTCAATCTGATGCAGCCCTCAGAGAGCCCCTGGTCTTGTGAAAGTCACAGAAAATTCTAATACAAGGTGGGATGTTTTGAGGAGAAGCACCTGGCATCCTTTGGGTGGGAAGGGCTCTCTGGAGGAAGTTTTGCCCAATTGGGGTCTTTAAGAAGGAGTAGGAGTTATATAGGGAAATAAGGTGTGGAGCGTGTTCCTGGGAGAGGAAATTGCATGAGCAATGGCCCTGTAGGCAAAAACAGCATAGTGTATGGGAGAATTGACAGGAATTTGGTTTGCCTGAAGCACAAAGCCCAACTCAGAGTGAATGCATCAATGAGGCTGAAGAGTCAGCAGGAGCCAGATGTGCAAGGGCTTTGAGTGCCAGGTCAAGAAGTTTGAACTTAACCCTGAAGGCCTTAGGGAGCCATGGGTGATGCTAGAGCAGGAGTGTTCTAGTGAGATCTTCATTTCAGAAAAATGCTTCTAATGTTCAAGGCAGAGAACATCCTTTAGACAATGCATCCAGTGAGCATGTTAGGGTGCTGGTTCCGGTGAGAAAAGATAAGACCTACCTGGGACGTGAATGAACAGAAGGAATGCATTGAGGAGCAATCTGTAAGTGCAATTGGTGTTACTGGCAGGTGAGGGAGGAGGAGCTGAGAGATATGCTGGCTTCAACTTGGATGAGCACAGCATTGGGTGGTGGTTCCACTGGGAGCAAAGGCAACAGATGATACTGAGTTCAGGACTCTGATCTGGTCTCAGGCCAGCTCTCATGGATGGCTGTCTCTCTCCCTCTCTTCTTGCAGCCAAGGGGCACGACCTGAAGGCCCTCACACTCAATTCCACCATCTCCAACATCCAGTATTTGACAGACATGAGCAAGGGCTCAGCCACATTGAACTCCACTGAGAGAGTCCTGCAGCACCTGATGAGACCCTGGTGCCAGCAGCTCCTGGTAGGATGAGTCCCAGCCAGCCGCTCCCCACCTGCTGTCTCTCCTGCCTCCTCCCCTGCTTGGATCCTTGTTCAAGAAGAGCAGCCTGGGCCCCTTGTCTTGGGTTGTAGACTGATCTCCCTCAGGGAAGTCCCTTTTCTGAGCATTTGAGAGTCATGAACACTTTTGGTGACCACCCCAGTTTTCACTCTTCCCACTGACTGCCAATTTGCTCCTCCCTCCCTCTGGCCCCCATTATCAGAGGATTCAGGACATCTCTCTAGAGTCCCCACATTCCTCTCTCCCCAGGCCTGCGGACGATGGGGCAGCCACCAGCGTGGAAGCTGTCTGCACCTACCACCCTGACCCCATGGCTCGTGATGGAGAGTATGACAGAGACACCAGGTGACAGCAGCATTCCTGGGAGCTTAACCAGCTGACTCACCGTGTCACCCCGAGGGGCCTCTACTCCCTGCTCAGGGACAGCCTTTTTGTCAGTGGTGAGTGTTCATGCTGAGCTGGATTGACAGTGATCGTTACTTATGCCTGTTCTGCTTTATTTCCTTTCTAACAAGTCAGCCAATGTTCTGATTTGGGGGACACAGAAACTGAATATGTAGAAAATTTCAATTTGCAAATGAAGACTGTGCTGTAAATGGATTTTTAGATCCCAATAAAAAAATGTGAACTATCTCACTATTAATTTTTATATAGATTGCCTGGACAAATGGTAATATCTTGGTTATAATGGGTTTAAATATACCATTAAAATTCGTTTCACCTGTTTATTTTTACTTTTTTAATTGTGAGTATTTTAAAAAAGTTAAATTTCATAAGATAGAGTGTGAAATTCTACTGTTGGACAGCACTGTTCAAGACATGAAAATAAAGCCCAGAGAAAGTAGTTAGGGACAACTTTTCCAAGGAAAGGAGTCAATCTGACCCACGTGGCAAGATGCAGAAAACAGTCTCACACACACATACATACACACACACTTAGAAAGTAAGACCAATATCATCATAGAGTTGAACCACTACTTCTCAAGTAGCAAGAGGTTGCAGTCCTACATTGTTCTAAGTGGACGAACCTCAGGAAAGGATTCAGGAGTCAAGAAAATTTACCAATCAGGAAGATCTAAAACCAGAGAGTAAAGGTCAGGATCTTTTGTGAAGTTCCCAGCGGTGGATTCTGTTAGAGACTCAATACGTTAGTGAGAACTTTGCAAGAAGGGTTGTTACAGAACTCACCTATCCTTTCCTATGTAAAAACACACAAGTTTTGTAAAGAATACTAGCTCCTTCCAATCAACGAAAAGATGGTAGAACACAAATATCCCCCTTGTAAATCACTCCTGGATTAGTGAGCCAGTCAGGGAACAGATGACAGTGGATTGAACTGGACCTCATTAGGCTGATTCTGACTTCATGACCATCCTGTGGATTGTCTCATGCCAGGACCTCTAAAACATGCTGCCCCCACCACTCTTTTGCCACCAAGGTCCACCAACCAGACCTTGCTGACAAATGCCCTGGCTGGGCCCCTTCTGACCACACCTGGAGGACTCTCCCCAAATCCTACTCCGTCACGGCGCTCTTCCACCAGCCACTGGCCAGGGTGGCATTTCCTCCAAGGCTGACACTCTGTGTGCCCAGCTCTGGGAATGACACGTCTCCCTCAAGTGAAGAAAAAGATCTGAGTTCAGAGCCTGTGGGCTGCAGCCATTAGGACAAGGCCTGGGGTTTGCTGCCAGAGAGAAGAGAACCTGCGGTGGGTGTGGGTCCCAGGGTTCAAGAAGCCCCCGTGATTCCTGGATACAATCCCAGAAGATGATGCAGGACAGAGGAGGGATGCTTGGGTGTGATTGTGCTTGGGAATGTCCATAGGGAGGCGGATGTGCCATTGGTAATGCCTTCAACAGTGTTGTTCATTCATCGATTCATCCTGTCTCAGGGAGTGCTGTCTACATCCTTCCAGCCCCTAGTCTCCTGTCTGGAGCAAACAGATAGCGTCAGAGGAACATTTACATTTCATTTATAATGTATGCGTACAGGGCATGCAATGTGCTGGATGTTGCAAGTGTTTTGAAACATTAACTCCTTTAGCACTCTCCATATCCTCACAAATTAGGTACGCTTATCCTTCTTGCCAACAACAGATGAAGAAACTGAGGCACCAATGAGGTAAGTACTTTGCCCTTTACCAATATCTAGGAAGTGATTGAGCTGGAATTTGAACATAAGATGTTGGCTCCATATTCCCTTCTCTTAATCATGTTCTTTGCTCTCTAAGACTTCACACCATGAAGACGATGGCTCAGCGTATCCATTTTCTTGTTACACCCAGTAGCCCCACTATTTGATCTCTGTCTGAAAAAGATGCTATTTGCATCAAAACTCTTGCACATACACAACCAAAATGACTTCTCCCCATATCCCATGTCCTGGAAAATACATAGAGAACATTTCAAAACATTTCTTGCCCAGGCTGGGAGTGCTTCTGGGAAATCCCACTGTTCCTGTAAGAAGCCAAGGGCAGGCTGGGAGCTGTGTCTCAGGGGAAAGGTGAGCTCAGGAGTTACTATGGGGTTACAAAATGGATGGGGGGCCTCAGCAGGAATTGACTTCAGGATCTGGTGGTGTTTCAAGCTGGGTGCTAATTTTCAGGCTTTGTTTGTAGGGGCTGGTGCCGCATTCCAGGGAGATGGGAGTCTTCCTGTGTTCTTGGGGAAACCAGACCCTTGAAAGCAAGGGAATGAGAGTTTCCTTTCACAATGGACTTGGGAGGGGAAACATTCAGCCCAGAAGAGACAGCCATGATCCTGATGAAACCGGAAGAATCTACCTCCTCATCCACCAATCAGAAAGCCCTCCTTCATGGACTCACTTTATCCAGATGAGACCAAGAAGGAGGACATCATGAGATGCCCTTGCAGGTGGGAGACCTGTGACAGTGGAGCCTGTGCCTGGGAGGCTCTGAAAGGCATCATAGGGGTGACATTTGCTGTGAGCAGGGTGCCAGATGAGAGGCACGCCTGCCTGTGTCTGGGAACAGTTTGAGCGTCAGGGAGAAGGCACCACTGGCGCAGAGGCTCACAGGAAGAAGTGGGTCTGACCAGACAATGTCAGAAAGATGGCAGTGTAGCTGGAAGGAGCCTGAGAAGAGAGAGGAGGGTAGACGGGGACAGGCAGGGCCAGAGGGCAGGAACTGGCAGACTGTGCTTTTCCCATCGCTCTCTGATGACACTGCTCTAAGACATTGCACCTAGAAAATACAAATCCTTAACATCGCACAAATTCTGTGTGCCAGGAATGGGGCACAGCTTAGCTGGGTGCCTCTGCCTCAATGTCTCTGTGAAGCAGGGGCTGCGGCTCTATTACGGCTCGACTCGTGGAAGGTTTGCTCCCAAGTTCACTCACATGCATGTTGACGGGGTTTGTTTGGACTGAAAGTCTGAGTTCCTGCCTGTCTGTTGGCCGATCATTCCCTCCATTCTCTCCTATGGAGCATCTTCATAGGACAACTGAAAACACGCACACTTGCTCCCCCAGTTCCAGAGATATAAGAACTGGAGAGAGAGAGAGATGGAAACAGAAGGAGAGAAAGAGGGAGGGGACTAAAGCCAATGAGTAAGAAGGAAGGGCCAGGCTTTTTGTTCTTAACCCTGGGTTGCAGGCCAGCCCATCACCTTGGCTGCATTCTATTCAGAAGGCAGTTCCTGACCACTTGTGGTTCCACAAGGACGTGCACAGCAGAAGGCAGTGAGCACTGGGAGCCATGGTGGAGGCTGCCCACCACATAGGCCGACACGAGGCACTTGGGTCTGATTCTAAGTCAAACAGGAGGCCATGCAAAGTTTCATGCCAGTGAATGGAAATATCTGAATTTCCCCTAATTTCCACCTCTTAAAGGTGCAGAGCTGGAAATGAGGTGACATTTGCTGTGAGCAGAGTGAAAGATGAGAGGCATGCCTGCCTGTGTCTGGGAACAGTTTGAGTGTCAGGGAGAAGGCACCACTGGTGCAGAGACTCACAGGAAGAAGTGAGTGTGACCAGAGAAGGGCAGAAAGGTGGGGGTGTGGCGAGAAGGAGCCTGAGAAGGGAGCAGAGGGCAGATGGGGGCACGGCAGGGACGGGTGGTGGGAACTGGTAGGCTGTGCTTTTTGCCATCGCTCTCTGACGACATTGCTCCAAGAGCTTGCGCCCAAAAAGTACAAATCCTTAACATCTCACAAATTCTGTGTGCCAGGAAGGGGGCACAGCTTGGCTGGGTGCTTCTGCCTCAACGTCTCTCTGAAGCAGGGGCTGAAAATCTCAGATCCTGCCTGTCTGTTGGCCGATCATTCCCTCTGTGCAGACCTGGAAAAGAGGCCCAGAGGGGCAGTGACTTTCTCAAGGTCACACAGCTGGAACCCAGGCCTGTTTTGAGGGGTACTCCACACTACATCCCATCCCTTCTTGTCATTCTTTCATCTGTGTGTGCATCAGACACAGGCAAACCAGACCACAGGTGTTGTCGCTATTGTCTCTTCTACACCTGAGGACGTCCTGAGGGAGCTATTTCCGGCATCGTCCCCATCGTGCAGGTTGGGTGATTGAGGAGCCCCTGGGAGGCACAATGGCGTTTCCAGGACACAGAGCTTGTAGGAAAAAAGAGGTTGGAACTCAGCTGCATGTCCTCAAGCTGGAACCCTGGTTCCATCTCAAGGTCCTGTGTGGGGCACTGTGATGGGTATTTGTGTGCAGTCATGGAGATGACATGGGCAAGGAGGGTGAGCAGCCAAGATCCCAGAGGGGTTTTTGGTGAGTGTGATTGAAGAAGGGGCCAAGGTATGGGAACTCAGAGGAAGTGACCTCACTTCCTTGGAGACAGACCCCAACAGAACTTAGCACACTGGTCTCCAGGCGCCCACATTCTAGACATAGCATCCTATCGAGCTCACTTGAGTGGAGACGTTCAAGAGAACAGCATGTTTTCCTGTTGTCTCCCGAGTTGTGGAGGCTCTGGCTTCAGGAAAGCCAAGACAAAGAGCCTTTTCAGTCACTATAGACACTGGCTTGCCCCTCAACTGCACCGCGTCTGGTCATTTGTCAAGATGAGCTCTGAGGTAACACAGGGCCGGCTATCGGGGTTAGGTCAAAACTGGATGCCACCCCCACACCCCTTTGAGCCTACTTGTGTGTCGGAGGGGAGTGAGTGAGGGACGGTGGGGCTGAGTGGGGAGCACCCTGGGTAGGAGCTGTTTGCTCAGTGTTGGAAGCCTGGCAGTGTGTCATGTTCCCAGCCTAGGTGGTGGCTAGCAGGATGGGAGAGTGGGTGCTGGGAACCAAGCTCCTCTACCCATAGGTTAGTCCCGAGCCATCCGGGTGTCATCTCATTCCCTCCCTGGCTGGAGGTCTATGCAAATGCTGCTCGGTACCTGATCTGTGCTGGGGTTTACTCCTGTGGCCAAGTCGAGGCAGGCCCCTGAGACCTCCCGGTCCGCCTCTTGGGCACTGTATTTGCAGAGCTGCACACAGGAGGTGGTCGAAGAGCTGTCAGATGGCTTCGGGTACTCCATCTCCCTGAACAGGGACCAGCTGCACCGCATCATCATCAATAACCAGGGCTGCTCTGAGGTGAGAGTGGGCACGGAGGGGTCTTCCCACCCAGGCCCCTGAGATGACCAGGGCAGGCCCAGAATCCAACCTCAAACTGCCGTTCTCCTGGGACCCTAAAAGAGCTGTCCCCCATGAGTGTCCCACAGTCCCATTCCCAAAGGAATCTGGACTTCCGCTTCTCCCCACCAGCTGCATAGGAGGATAGGAGGGCACTCGTTGCATTTTCCTAGGAAGATTAGAGAAAACGTTGATGTCATTGTCACTTCCCAATAGGCCCTGAGTATCTTTGAATTTTGCCTTTTTTGGAAAATGGAACCTCGATAATGAGGGTCTCCAAACTTCCTTTAATGTAAGAGAGATAACCATCAGCGTGTTTTGGAAGTCAAAGGGATTCTCAGAACTTGTCACTGCCCTGTACACTGTTTCCAGACCTGGGATGGGTGAGGTGGCCACATAACATTTCCCTCCGGGTCAGGGTCCGATGAAGCCTCAGGAAGTTAGAGGGGATGTCCCTCAGCCCCCAGTTTGGGCGGTTCTCAGTTCTGACCCACAGGACCTAGAGAAGCCACTTGGCATGCCTAAGCCTCTGTTCTCCTCTCTAGAGAGGGCGTGTCTGTTGAGGATTCACTGGGCTGGTGCTCTTCACAGAAGGAGGTCTGTTGTCCCTCAGCTAGCAAATGGCCTTGAGGGAGATCAATGTTTAATCCTTCACCCGCCCAAATTCCGATTGTACTTTGAAAGCCCAGAGCCTTGCTGAGTGTGGGAACCCCTGTCTCTCCTGTCGCACACGTCTGGGAGGGGCTAGGAGTTCCTGGGTCAGCTGCAGACCTTGATAATGCTGGTGGTTTGCAGTGGTGGCCCTGACCCTCTGTCCTCCTCATCCCACCCAGAGTGAAGATGAGTCCACTCTGTCTGTAACTGAGGCCTGCAGGATGCGTGCCCTCCAGGCAGGCATGATGCAGAGGCTCTCAGAGTCTGTGCTGCCAGCCTTCCCCAGCAGAGTCCTCTGCAGTGTCATCACCTCCCTCTACAGCTACTCAGGCTCCAGCACAGCCCACCAGGTGCTGGACCAGCTGTTTCCCAGGTGACTGCCCGCCTCCTCCTCAGCACGGTGGTGACTCTGCCCACTGCCAGCTGTGTGTCTTGCCTTGGGAATTTCACCACATCTCTCTGAGCCTGAGTTGGCTCCTCTGAAACGTGGAGTGGGAGAGGATGAACTTGCTAGGCTTCTCCCAGGGATGAATGGGCTCAGCCATCCAGGTGCTGCCCTGGTGCCCGGCTCTGCAGAGAGGGCCCTGGGTCATGCTGTGGTTGCTGGTGTTGATTATTTCTCTGCTCCCTATGAAAAGTAGTCTTCCTCTCCCTTCACTGGCTTGTGGCTTTTTGAGTTTGGAAAAACACCTGGAGAGCACCCTGTCAAGGAGTTTGAGATGCCATCCAGCTGGTCCTGGTGCTTGTCCTTGGTGTAGCCATTTAGGGATTTCTGGGGCCCCAGAGGGGCCCCAGGCCTACTCAGACACCTGGGGTGGATCTGGTTGGAGTTCATTTAACAATGTCTATGAAGGACATACTGTGTGCAGGGCATCTGGATACACTAAGTGTCACTCAATAAATGAAGCAGACAGCCTCCCTGGGCCTCCCCTCTAATCTGAGTCAGTCACACTTGACATCATTCCTAGGTCCCATCTACCCACCATCCTGGGCGATGCCCTCATCCCCTTTTGGACACATGGAGGCAGCTTGGCCCATTGTGTGCGGGATGCTGGAGGACAGCACCACCTCCCAAAGTGAGTGGTCTTTGAGTGCAGACGGAGGGCCTCCTTTCTCTAGCAAACAGGGTGAGGGGAGAGGATGGAGGCTGTGGCTGGCGCAGGCCTGGGAGAACTCTGCATCTCACCCATCTTGTGATTCCCATGGGAAGGCTGAGTTCTGGTGGCTTCCACTCCAGCAGGACTGGACTCAAAGAGAGCTATCTATGGGTCCCAGGCCCCCTGAGAACCGGTTGGGAGGCCGGGCTGAGTTGCCTCCTAGAGACCCAATCCCAGCAGAGTCCCAGCTCCTTGTGCCTCCCTTTCTCCACATCCACCCCTTGTGAGCGCCACCAGCAGGTCCATAGTAGGAGGTGCGTGAGCAAGCTGCTCACAGATCTGCTGGAGTCTTCATTCCAGTGGCCCACATACATGGAGGGCTTGGGTGGGCTGTGTCCAGACCCTTGGGGAGGAGAGTGTCGGTGGGAACAAGAGACTCTCACAGACTCTGTGTTCAGCCTGCTGGGTGAGCAGGCCTGCCACTGCCAGGACAGCCAGCCGGGGCTCAGGGCTGGGATGGGCCCCTCCTCTGGAGGGGGAGGGGATGGCACAGGGGCCCAGATGCTAACAAGAGTGCCTTGGGTGGGCAGTGTTTAAGGAAAGGCCGGGCCACTGACTCTCTGGCCCATCTGCCTCCCCGCAGTGCTATCTATTTCCTGCTGGGAACCTGGCTGGGCCAAGGGCAGGATTGCAGGGAGCCCCTGCGGTTTCCCTGTTGGACCCTGCAGCTGGCCACTCTGCACGTCAGCTTTGATGGCTCACATGTGGAGGGCCATGCCTACCTTCTGCCAGGCCACCTGGAGCACCTCAAGGCCACTGAGGCCAAACAGAAAGGTGAGGGGACTGGAGTCTGGGAAGACTGTCTGTGTTGAGGTTCATGGGCTAGAGTTCCCTTAAAGGCAGTGGAGTCCTTCCTGTCTTTGGAAAGGCACAGAAACTGTCAGGTGTGTGGGTGAAACTTTCTCCTTATCCTGCTGCAAAGCCAGCTCGAAAGCTCCTGCCACATCCAGAGCCAGAGCCAGAGCCAGAACCAGCTCCTGGGCTAGAGCCATCTCCAGCTCCAGCCCCACCACCCGTGGCAGAGCTGGAGCCAGCATCACCTGCATCGGACCCTACAGGGCTGGAGGAAGGGGCACCATTAACTTCAGCCCCAGTGCCAGCTCCTGAACTAGAGTCCACTGGACCCTGGGCTGTGACCACCGAAAACCAGCTGAGGGAGGAGAAGTCGAACATCTTGGACTTCCCTCCCTGGCTGGTGGCAGAGCAGCTGACAAGCATGGAGGCGGTGAGCAGCGGGGCTTGCAGGGAAGGGGGGCCCTGCCTTCCTGTGCCATGAGCTGCCCCACACCTGCCATTCCCTGATCCAAAATATGATGATCTGGGTCCACATTCCTGCCCCTGCCCCTTACCAACACTGCGACTTGGGCACTTTCTTAACCCCAAGCGCTCGCTGTCCCCACGTGCACAGCAGAGCCGGACACTAAGGGCACCTGCTGCACGGGGTGGCTGTGCCGATGAACGAGGTGGAACAGAGAGGAAGTTGGGCAGGGTCTGGCCCTTTGGTGCAGGAGGGAGCTCACAGAAGTGCTGCCAGGTCCTTGGGCCGATCACGCTTGTGCCCAGGGGGCCTTCAAATCCTCAGCACACATCAGGCATGTGATGTGTACTGACTCCAGCGGAGACAATCACATAAAGCCGGTGCTTCTCCCTGCCTCGGGGGAATGTGCATGGGAATGGGGAGTGGGACCCGAAGGGGACTGCGATGGGTGGAAGATGTCCCTTGGGGTGGGCCGGTGAGGGCTGTGTTCCGGAGCTTGGAGGAAGTGAGATGGGGCTGGGAACAAATGTCCTCCCTTCTGCACAGCACTGTGTCCCGGGTCATCTTGTGCTGACACCTTCAGTGGACACAGACAAAACCCAGGGAATCCCACACACCTCAGAGATCACATCCTCTGCTTCCTGAGCTCCTGCTCTGTCCTCAACCCGCCTGGGACTGTGGGGGACCATGGATGCCGAGCTGGGGTGAGGCAGTGCTGGCAACACTCTGAATCTTCCTCAGGAGCTGTTCAAGAATTTGGTGCCTGCCCACTGCCTGGGCTCCATCTGGTCCCAGCAAGACAGCAGGGACCACAAGTACCTGGCACCCACCATCCGTGACACTGTGGCACACATGAACACCTTGGCCAACAGTGTCATCGCTACGTGCCTCGGGGCCCTGGGCATGACAGTGCAGGACAGGGCCAGGGTGGTGGAGCTGTGGATTCATGTGGCCGAGGTAAGTCATGGGAGGCCCATGGAGGCCCTGTCTGGAATCATGGGAATTGCCTCTTGTTTCTCAGCTGTCGATATTGAAGTCTGTGGTCTGAATCCCTGCACTGGTCCTAGACACTCCTGCCAGGGCCACACTGACCTTGACTTGAGGTCCTGGTGGTGGCAAGCTCACTTCCTTCCTGTGCTCCTTCCTTGTGTTCAGCTAAAAATCCTTGTGCCTGGCAGTGTTACTCCTCAGGTCCCAGGTGTGCCCTCCCTGGGTTTCCTGGGCATCTGTCTCATCCAGGACAGGAGAAGTCCATGAGGGGACAGAATCCAGAGCTGGAGAGCTCCAGCCCCCACTCACAGCTCAATCTCTTCCCTTCCCCAGGGGTGCCTAGGCCTCAGAAATTTCTCATCGTTCCACATGATCCTTTCTGCTCTCAGAGCCCTGCCATTAAGCGTCTCAAAGACACCTGGGGACAAGTATCCAGGTGGGTAGGCTGCTCTCCATCCAAGCACCACGAGGGGGAGGTGGACCTGGCAGCCGGCATTGGGTCGCCATGGCCCCCGCAGTCAGCTGAGACCACCTGGGAGACAGTGAATGCCTGGGACACGGACTGATCCAGTTCCTGGGTCTCTGAGCCTCTCAGGGCCCTTAGGCCAGTGGTTCTGCCCAGGAACTCATTTCCTTCAATATCAGATCCTGACTTGAGCCCAGTTGGAGATTCTCAAGTGTTTCCTTTGCAGCAACAGAAATCTCCATCCAACTGAAACCAAGAGTGTTCAAAACAGATCTGTGTGGTAGATATGGGAATGGAGGCCCCAGGTGACAACAGGAGAGGCCCCTCCCCAGTCCCATGGGGACCTCGGGGCTCAGAGCAACCCAGTGAAATCCCTCATCCAGGCCCCAGGCTGTTTGGGTCTTCTGGGATCTAAAACAAATGGGATTTTCCCTTCAACCATCCCATAGTCTTTCTTTCTTTCTTTCCCCACTCCCCCAGGGAGAGATCCTACATCTTTAAGAAGTGGTGCAGGGGAGAGCAGCACGTGAGCAAGAAACTGTTCCTGAAGGTAACCTGGGGCTGGAGATCTGGGAGGAGGGGTGTGCGAGGGGGCCGGGAACATCCTGAGGGCATCCTAGGAACTGAGGCTATGGTAAGGCCATCCTGGGGTTCAGAGACCCCTGTCGGTGGGGCAGGAAGGAGATGCCGCACGGCCACCACCAACACCCTCTGCCCTCTCCCTCCATGTCTCAGTTTGGCTATTGTTGGGACACACTCTGGGAGTGCAGAGGTCAGGCCCGTGGTCAGTGGTGGGGCAGGGCGAGGGGTGAAGGCAGCGGGGACAGGGACTCTGGCTGGGACGGAGAGTGGCCTCTCCTCAGTGGCTCCTTGAGCAAGTCTCTGCCCCTCTGTGGGCCTCGGTCTCCTCCTCTGGGAAATGGAGGGAGATGACGTGGTGCAGGCCTCACGGTGGGGTGATACCGTCCAAGGGATGACAGGAATGGGAGGAGATTTGTGCTGGCTCCTCCTCGAGAGCTGAGGGGAGAGCAGTGATGACAGTCAGATGACAGGAAGTCCTAGGAGAGCGCTGGAGGCAGGTGGAGTTCTCCTCACTCTTTCCTGATGAGGAAAGAGGCTCAGGGAGGCCTGGGCAGGCCCAAGGTCACACAAGAGTGAGTCCTGGAGCCAGGACTGGTCTAGAATCAGAGCACTCTGGAGGTGGAAACAGCATAGGCAGCAGGGGACTGGAACCTGATGGCCAGGGTCTGAGGTCAGGGGCCTTGGGGAACATGTGGAAGGGAGAAGGACCTCTCTGACCCTGTCCTTAGCACTGACAGGAGGCGACCTCCGTGTTGGCCACTGCACAGAGGGCCCGCCATGGAGCCCAGGAGAGGTGGCGGCAGCAGGTGAGGGTGCCTGTGGTGGAGGTGCCCAGGAGTCAGAGGAGAGGTGGCTCCCCCTCCCAGCTGGAGGCCTCCCTCAGGAGAGGGGCCTTCCTCCTCCAGGGCGTCTCCTATAGCCACAGATCCTGAAGTGCCTGCATTGGCAGTGAGCAGGGGGAGGCCTGGAAGGGCTGGCAGCAGGACAGATTTGGGGTGGGGAGGGGCAGGGGCTACACCCCCTGGCGTTGACCAACAGCCAGCCCTGGGACATGACTGGTGGGGTTTGGTGCTCCTGGAGGGGAGGGCAGGAGGGGATTGTGGATTTTGGGGTGTCCCGAGGATCCTAGGCTGCTGTGTATGGGAGTGTGGGGTGGGCAGGAGGCTCAGGTGAGGGGTTTCAGAGGGGGGTTCATGGGGGTACCTGAGATTGGGAGCTCATCACCATGCCCATCCCGATGGCGGCACAGGGTGTCGTCCCCTCCCTGGTGACATTCTTCAGTTCCCTTGAGCTGCTGGACGCTACGATGGAGGATTATGTGGCAGTGAGTGAGCCCGGAGGTGGGTCCAGGGGTTCAGGCTCCTGAGGGTGGGGAGGAGAGAGTCCTTCCCTGAGCCCTGAGCTGTCTGCATTTGGCAAAGATCCTCTCAGCAGTGCCTCCAGCCTCCTGTGGCAGCCGAGGCATCAGGCCCAACACAGTGATGAGTGATGCAGGCTCCGCGTAAGTCACCGTCCATGTTCCCTGGGCTGTTGAGGCCCTGAGCTGCAGGAGGTTGTGTCTGAGCTGGACTCAGTCCCTCCCTCTAGCCCTGCTGATGTGGAGAGAGAAGTTGGGCCCCTCTGAGTCAGGAAGCACATCACTTTCTGAGATTTTCCTTCCTGCCTGAGGTCTCCGTCTCCCTGTGTGTCATCAGAGAGGGTTGGGTCACGAGGTCGCTGGCGTTAGCTCCTCTGTGCCCCCCATCACAAAGCCCTGTTTCGTGCACACTTCCTGACTCCCTGGGATGTACCTGTCACCCCACTGCAGAGGTCCCCACCTCTCCAACAGTACCCCCCACAGTTCACCTGTTCCTCACACAGTCCCTGCCCCATAGAGGTGGACACACTCTCCTACCTGCAGAGGATCAAAGCACCCAGTCTATGCAGGCTGACAAGTAGCCTGAGGGCTTGCTCTTGTGTAGGGCAGTTCCCTAGGGCAGGCTGCCTGTCCTGGCTGATCTGGATTATTTCTGTGCTCTAGTTGGTTTGGCCGACCCCCGGGCTGTCGGGCAGGGGAAGAACTTCAATGCTGTCTGCCAGCACCTGTCAGCATGCCTGTACTAGGTCACAAGAATGGCCACCACCAATGTCTGTCTCTGGAGATGTCTCACCTCTCACAGAGACACACCCAGAGCCTACCAGGTGAGTCTCTTTTCACCAAAGGACTGCGCAGCTTTCTTTTTGGTGATTTTAGGTTTCTCTCTGATATGGCTGAATTTGTGCCTGGGCCCTTTAAGACCCGGTGTTTTCCTGCTTTCATCTGATAGCTTTTCTAGGGGTATTACCCCATTGCAGTTAATAGGCAGCCGAGCCAAATAGTAGGGCACTCATCTCAGTTGTGCTGAGTCTGAAGCATGCTTATGGCAGTAACAGGCCCCTGCTCAGGTCCCCACTTCTCCAGGGAGGGCTGTGTACCTTACGGTGGCTCCTGCCCCACTGGCTGTGAAGGTCTGTGGTTTGTGAAGGTGGCTTTTTCTCTCCAGAAGGAATTTCTGCCTCTTCTGCCTCAGTCAGGACTGTCCCTTATTGTGGCGGTTCTTTTCATCCAGTTTCCAGTTTTCTCTCCAGGGTAATTTTTCCAAGAACAGTTGTAACCCAGTTCTGTTTGTGGGAGGAGGTGAGTTCAGAGTCTGCCTATGCTGCCATCTTGATGAGATCCCTACTGCCTCATCTTGATTTACAAGCAAAACCTGGAAAACCTCCCCAAACAAGTGTTTTTTGGTTTCTGTAGGAATAATACAGAAAATATTGGGGCCAGCCCAGTGGGGCTGGCAGTGAAGCTCACATGTTCTGCTTCTGCTGTCCAGGGTTTGCCAGTTTCAATCCCGGGTGCAGACCTACGCACTGCTTGTCAAGCCATTCTGTGGCAGGCGTCCCACACATAAAGTAGAGGAAGCTGGGCACAGATGTTAGCTCAGGGCCACTCTTCCTCAGCAAAAAGAGGAAGTTTGGTGGCAGAGGTTAGCTCAGGGCTAATCTTCCTCAAAAAAAAATGAAGAAGAAAATATTAATGTTACCTTTGGTGCTGAAACTCAATTTTGTGGAGTAACATTCAACCTCAATGTGAATTTCGCCATGTTTCTTTGGCTTTTATGGCACTGAGAGCTGAAGCATCAGATCAGAAGGTAAGACTTAGAGGCTGTGGACTACGTTTCCCAAAGGGCAGGAGGCAGGGAGACTGGCCTCTTACTTTTCATCCATTTCCCATCAGGCAGCGGGTGGGAGGAGCATGGCTCCTGATTTTCCTTGGCTGGCAGTTGACCAGTACAGTCTCCACCTCCTGCTGGTTGATCCCGTTTGCCACGCCTCCCAGCTCGCCCTGCCTGCCCACATGCAGTGCAGTGGCACGTGACTGCCCCAGCTCCTCTGGCGCCCCAACTCCCTGCTGCCAACGCCTCCACTCTCGCCAGCCTCCCCACTCGCCCCTCCCCTCCAGCTCGCCCCGCCCTCCCCTGGCTCCGCCTCCTCACTCACTCGCCCACCCGCTTGCCCCCCAACTCCAGCTCTTCCTGAGCCAATGGGGAGGCCGCAGACTTCCGGGTCAGGCGGGGCAATGCCGCCTCAGCTTGGAGTAGGCGAATGTGGCGGGAAGTTCCTGCCTGTTGCACAGCCATGCGCCTGAGGCAAGCGGTAGAGAGGGCGCGGCCATCCCCTCCAAAGCTGTCCCCCTGAGCCCAGTGCCCCGCGGGGCTGTCCCGGCCAGGCCTCGTCCCTCCTGGGCGGGGGCGGCCGGTCCACCGCGCGCCGCGTCGGGCGCTCCGCTGGCGGAGGTCGGTTTGTGCCGCCCTGGCCCGCGAGGCCCAGGCGTCCGGGCGTCGCTTCCGCGGGGAGCCCGGGCGGGAGCGCTTTGATGGGGCTCCGCGGAGACGAGGAGGCCCTCGGAGGACGGCGGGCAGGGCCGCAGCGGGGCGGGAGGGCCGCTCCGAGGGGAGACGCGCCCTGAGCCCGGGCACGGGTCCCGGACAGCCTTCCGGGCGGCGGCGCGGCCCTGGCCCGCCGTGTCCGCTGAGGCCTGCGGGGCTCTGTCCTCGAGGGCCGGGGCGCGGGGCTCGCGGGCTGCACAGGGCTCCTCGGTCCCTCCGTCCCCTCCGTCCCCGCTCCCCAGCGATGGAAGACAGTCCAGGCAGCTGTCTCAGGCTCAGAGAGGCTGCCTGCTGTGCACACCGCGTGTGTCTCCACTCCCCGCTCTCAGGGATGCGGGAGAGGGACAACCGGAGGGAGGGGGAGGGACAGCAGGCCTCGTCCTGGTCCGGAGGGAGGGGGGAGGCCACCCTTGGCTCCTGGGAGTCCGCCTGGTTCTCTACCTGCCTCTTCTGGACTCACCTGGTTTTGTCTCGCCTGGTGTGGACACCTCCTGTCTCTCCCCATCTCCCTTTCCTGGAACAACATGGACCTACCGGTTTGCTGTGGGAGTGCACTGGGTTTGGGGACTGTGGAAAAGCCTCCTGAGTTCTTGTTCTTCTTCCCTTTCTTACTGGGATTGCCTGTCTGTTGAGTCTGAAATTTGCAAGCATCAAAGAAAATGCAGGACAGTATGTATTTTTAAGAGTTCAAAGCAGGACATAGGCACCTTACTTTTTATGACATGCAGAGCAGGATTCTTTGGGGAAGAATTTGATCTACAATCGTAAAGCAATTTCAGAGGGAAGCAAGAGTGTTTCATAGAATCATTTTGTTCTGCGCCTGTTTATGCTGTCCCAACTGGCGTGTAGTGATTGGCATTAAACTTCTGAGTAGATAAGGTGATGTTCATCTGCTCCCTGTAGAAGGGAAGGTCGCTTAATGGCTTTCTCTGCTGAACGGGCCACAGATGGTGTTCTCTGTGCCTTGGGACAGTGCTGATCAGATTCTGAGTTAACACAGCAACACAACCTCAATAACAGTAAACTGTGTTAAGCGTTGCTGTCATTTTAGCGCTAATATCTATATTAATAATCTACACGAATTTTTATAGTGTAACGACCTCCTGTTGTGTTCAGTGCTGCAAAAGTTGTTAAACCAATGAGATGATGCAGGGATGTGTCAAGCGTAGAACCTAGCAGATAGCAAGTGAGAAAGTGCCCAGGAGATGATCATACAGAAAGCTTGTGCTAAGTTGTCTAGCAAGATGCAGTGTGTATTTTAAAAGTCGCAGTAATGCTTTCAAAATGTTGGGAGTCCCTAAAATTAAATTCTTAAATAGGGCAGCTTTTTTTGTGTTTGAGAACTACTGTGAAATAATTACAATTATTATTATTATATGAATGTCCCCGATATCTGAAAAATAAAAAATAAGATTTTTATGTTGACAACTATATATTTTTCCTTAAACTCGTCTTTAATAAAGTATAATGTACTTTGAATAGAATTTTGACTTGAAAAATAAAGCTTCCTGGAAATGAAGCAAAGCTTTTAAGTGGACCTTCTGTACAATGAAGAATGAGTCCTGGATTCCTGCCAAAGTGCCGGCGCTTCTGTCCCGATACCTGAGGCAGCAAACCTAACAAGAATAAATGCTGCCTCTGTGTGTGTGTGGAGGAGGCTCTCATGACATTGGTGTTGATGGGTTTTGAGAATGGGTTGGTACCTGTATAGGTCTGGAGAGTAGGTTTCAGACATGCCGGGTGAGGTTATTATTCCGCGTGAGCAGAAGTGGTCTGATTTGTGCCCCAGATGTTAGGGGCCTGCTCAATGTCGGGGACTGTGCTGGGAGCAGAGTCTGTTCTTGCTACTGTAGTGTTTTTTGGAAGCAAGTTGTCATGGTTTTAAACTAATAGACATCATTCTTTTTGACTGCAGTTATCTAGCATCCAGCACACAAGAGGTCAATAAATGTGTAGGGCATGTTTGAAGACAATATGGAATTTTTGGTAAGGATGCAAGATTAATTAGAAAGCTGATAGAATCCTGGCAAAGCATGTGGCTAGGTGGTGTAACATGATGTGTTTGTGCCCTAGGATGTCTCTGGCCCTTTTGACCACAGTTCCTGGCAGGATGTTCCCACTTGCCATTATAAAGATGCAAAAAGGGCCATGCCCTTGGATTGTTTCCCCTTGGCTCCTGAATGATAGTTAAGGACCTGACATTTGAAGGTTGCTGTTTTGCCCTCATTTTAGCACTTTTCCAGTGATTCCTGCTCCATCTCTCCCAAGGTTGAGTTAAATCTTTGCACTCCAGCTCAAGCACATTCTCCTTACTGTTGTTGTTCTGGATGACATAAGGACAGCCCTTTGAAAAAGAAAAGCTCTCTAGAGAGCCTAGAGAGGTAGGAGGTGTGTGCTTTCCCCCAATAGGAATTAGATGTTTAATATTCAATAAATACTAACGACAGGAAACTATTCTACTTTTCATTAATCTTCTTCAGTAAATTTGTTAAGAATATACTTAGCCACAGCGTCTTTGTCATCTTGGAAACATCTATTGTGAATCATATTCTTGATTTCGTCTTCATGTAGGTACGTGGGCTTTGATGATTCTTTGCCAGAACTCCTGTCCTTCCCTGGCTCCCTGGCTCATAGCATGGGAACGAGTACGGCAGGGTCTGAAAATTAAGTTAGACATTGTTCGTGCTGGTAGATATTGAGGGTGAATATTAAACATGTACACACAGGAAAATGTTTATCAAAAAAGCCAGATACATAAAGTGGGAGGATGTACTAGGTGGAATCATATAATTAAATGACAAGGTTCTTAGTTTGAGACTTCAGAATGTTCTGTTGTATACTTTTTAAGCAAATAGCAGACTTTGTTGGAAAGACACATTTGTCTTATGGAGGTCAGTATCTGGAACAAGATAGTTGGTCCTGCAAGGAGCTAAATGACAACTGGAAAGTCATTAGGATCCAGGGAAGCACCATCCCACACTTTTGGGGGCTTTCTCATACTTTCCTATGCATTTATGTCATTTTCTCTTTACAAACTGTCTGTCTAGCTGCCGTTGGCTTGTAGGGCAGATATTCTGCTCCGGACCTAGCTCCTTCTTTCAGAACCAAAAGAGACTCCATTCTCTATCTAACTGTGAACTGTATCTGAAATTTTCCACGAAGTCATAAAGTTAGAAGTCTTGTAGCTAAGGTCACTACAGCTTTGTTTCTGGTTAATTGCTGTTTCTCAAGGAACAGCTGAACAATTGCCACCGTTGGGTGATTCTGTATATGAATGTGTTGTGAGCACATTTCACAATACCAAGTGTTAGAAAGTGCCCTTAAACCTTTAGTCTTCATAGGCTACATCTGGGAGACCCAGAAACAGAAACTTTTATGGTTTCAACAGGCAGTGTTGCTTTTTTTGACTTCTCCTGGCAGTGTACTATGTAACGTGGCCACAGAGCTATCAACGTACAGATTATATCTAGTTATAAAATGTCATAAGAAAAAGGAACAAACTGTTGACATAGGCAATGATTTGGATGGAGCTTAAGGCATTGTACTGAGTGAAAAAAGCCAATCTGCAAAGGCTGTGTGATTGATTCGATGTACACAGCATTCTCAAAATGGCAACATTATAGAAATTGAGAAGAGATCCATTTTTCTACGGTCACAACTGGGGGTGGAGGGGGTGTGGCTCTAAAGGGGTTGCCTGAGGGAATTTCTCTGGGGTAATAGAACAGTTCTGTGTCCTGATTGTTCTCATGGTTACAAGGATTTTTATGCATGAGAAAACATCATAGAACTCTACACACATCTAGGGAATTTCAGTCCAAACTGAAATTCTACTAAGTAGTTGAATGACTAATGCTTTATCCGTGTCTATTTCCTGGTTTAGATCACTGTGTTGTGCTTGTCCTTTGTATGGCTCTACCACATTTTATTGAACCATTCACCCATTGAAGGGCATGTGGGTTGTTTCTAGTTTTTGACTATTACAAATAAAGCTGCTCTGAACACTCATGTACAGCTTTTGCGTGAATCTATGTTTTCATTTTTTTAGTGTAAATGCCCAGGAGTGCAACTGTTGTTTTCTACATGGTTTTGGAAGAGTTGGACATCTGTAGGCAAAAGGAAAAGAAAACAAGAAAACCAAGGTGTAAACCTCATGTCTTCTGCAAAAATTAATGTTAAATGGATTCATTGGATCATCTTTTTTGTCTTCATTCAAAACCAGTTGGCTTACACTGCAAACAGCATTCCAAAATGAAGATGGGAGGAAACGAGTGAGCATTTAGGTATGAAAATGAATGCAGACTTGGGAAGGTAGGACATGGCTCGAGTCTTGAAGAGAGCATGTGTGCATTTGAGAAGAAGGGGAAAACGTTCCAGAGAATAACATGAGACAAGACAGGTGGTAGAGAAGATAGGTCCGAACTGGCTGTTTCAGGGAGTCATGTGTGTGATGAGGAGGAGGGAAGGAAAGGAAGGATAAGTGGTTCATGAGGATAGAAAACTGCTGGCTAGGTTGTAGAATTGCTAATGAGTTTCAGTGGAAGTTCTTGAGCAGGAAAAAGCTATTGGAGAAATGGTCTTGAAGGAACGTTGTCTTAGGATCACGTATGGCAGCGATGGGTTGGTAGAAAGAACAAGGTATAACCTTGACCCTTATGTTGATTTAGTGCTTTGTGTTACAGCTGTCTTCCCAAAAGCTAAAAGAGTGGTGTCCCTTCAGGATCTGAAGTACCTGGGCTTTCCTGGAGGGATAATGGTAGATTTCAGATCTTTGTCATGACTTTGGTGATGGACACTGAGGACTCTGCTGGACTTTGAAGCTAGGAACACTGCTTTTAGTAAGTTGTACATGTCAGAAGAAGAGTCCTTTGTTGGCTTATTGCTGATGTGGTTGACGTTTCTTCTCTAAACTGTCTAAGAGGTAAGCAACTGAAATGAGAAGAACACACAGAGTTCATGAATTGGCCCAACAAGGAAAAGTTAACAGATCGCTTTTCTTTATTTTGATTTAATCAGCATGTGCTGATACTTGTATGTGAAGAACTATACAGAGAATGGTGAGGAACAGGGTCCTTCCAAATCACTGAGGAGCCGACAGGGACACATGGCTCTAATTGCAGCATTCGGGGTTTTATTCTGAGGGAAGCATTTCCAGTCAGTGAGGACATCGTGTACTTCCTGCCAGTGATCCAGAAGATCTTCAAGGCTAGAATAGGAACCTACAATAGTATACGAACACTTCGCTTATAGTCAGCGGGATGTGACATGTGACAGCCCTCGAGCCCTAACTTCTTAATTTGTGACTAAAAGTACTCAGTTCCTCTTTTCTTAGAGCCCACTTCATTTCTTGGTTTCTTACTTGGAGAAAATTATGCTTTTTTCCAATTCATCTGTGGGAATCCGATTTGGCTTCTGCTTTTTTTTGTGCATTTAGAAGTTGATCTTAGATATATTTTAGGCTTCTGTCCTTTTTTTAAGACCACTACGAAATATAATTTATTTAATGTCAGACAAACTACTACATATCAAAGCATTTCTGCTTCTTTATTTAGAACATAGAAAAGCATAACATCTTGTTTTTCCAAAAAAAAAACAATGATGACTTGCTGAGCAAAGGATTTTACTGCCTAAGAGATTCCCATGATGCATGTTAATGAAAGACTGGTGGTGTGGAAACCTTTAGTGCAACCACTTCTTTGTCTTCAAAGTGCCTTTTCTGTTTGATTTGACTTCCTTGGGCTAATTCTTCCCTTTCAGTCTAGAATTATTTTCCACTGAATGTGGAGATTGATCAAGAATACTTCACTTGTGTTTGCTGCCATTCAGTATCACCACAGAATTTGTGGGGTTTTTATGTGCAGAAGAGCAAGCTCTTACAGTGCTATGCAACCTGCTCTGTTCATTTCAAACTATCATCGTTTGGCTACTGTGCCCTAGTGACTGCTTGACCAACGTGTAAGCGGGGCCATGGCATCCTGACCAATGGGCGTCAGTGTAAGCAGCCTAGAAAGCATGGGTCAGCACTTACTGTCTTTGTGAAGTGCAGGATTCCCAGTCAGGGATGTCCAAAAGTCTGCCATACTGAACTTTCATGCTAAAGGGATGTCATTATCTGGCTCAGCTTCTGACTGAGATTCCATGAATATATGAATAGATGAATATTTTGTGTGGCTCTTATAGAAGAAGGCACTTGGGGACAATCCAAATACTGTTCTCTCCTTCATCACAGGATGGCTTCAAAGAATCCTTTCCCCTTTCTCCTGGCCAGCTAGGTTTGCAGTGAGAAAAAACCTGTTCAGACTTTGTGCCAACACTTCTGGAATATGTGACACTTCATTTGTTTTCTAGAGCACAGAAGTTTGAAAGTAATTTCCTGTTTGTGCTTTTGACAGTGACATATGTCAGTGGAGTCAGGTAGATCTGAGTTGCAGTATTGACTGCTCTGTGACATTAGGGCAACCTGATTTTACCATCCAATCGAGGTTCAATCCTACCTGTTTTATGGTAGGGTTGTCAGAATTGACTCTGAGATGTGTACATGAATCACTTGCTATAATGTGTGGCCCACAGTCCGTGTTCAACAAATGTTTGCCATCCTCACCACTTGAGCATCCCTTAAGGTGTTTTTCTCTGGAGAGTGATCTGAAACAAAAAACATTTTTCAACTCATTTCCCACTGATCTCAAAAGCCAGGTATTAGATGTCATCACACTGTCTGGTCTGGTCTACCATGCATGCCTCCAGTGACAGGAAACTCAGCAACTCTAGAACAGTGTTTTTCAACCATGGGAGTAATGACATTTGAGATAGGTCGTTCATTGTGGTGGAGGGTTGTTCTCTGAATTGAATGATGTTTAGCACCAAACTTGGCTAGGGGGACAAAATCATCCACAATTGAGAACCACTGCTCTAGAGACAGCATATCCTCTTTGTTTCTTTTTTTAAAAATGAGGTCATCATGGGTTATAACATCGTGTAATTTCAAGTGTACATGATTGCTTCTCAGTTTCCCTGGAGACTGCATCGTGCTCGCCCGCAACAGTCTAATTTTTATCCATCACCATATATATGTGCCCCTTTACACCTTATGCTCACCCCCTAACCCCATTCCCTTCTGGTAATCACTAATCTGTTCGCTTTACCCATCTGTTTATCTTCCACATATGGATGAAACCTTGGGATATTTGTCTTTCTCTTTCTGTCTTATTTTCACTTAACGTCACACCCTCACACTCCATCCATATTGTTTAAAGTGGGACAATTTTGTCTTTTTTAATGGCTGAGTAGTATTCTGTTTTATATATGTACCATATCTTCTTTAGCCATTCCTCAGTTGAAGCACAGTGGGTTGCTTCCACATATTGACTATCGTGAAGAATGCTGCAATGAACACAGGGGTGTGTAAATCTCTTTGAGTTGTTGTTTTCCATTTCTTTGAATATGTACCCAGTAGTGGGATAGCTGGATGGTATAGTATTTCAGATTTTAATTTTTCGAGAAATCTCCACCTGTTTTCTATTGTGGCTGCACCAGTTTACATTGCCACTGGCAGTCTAGTAGGGTTCCCTTTTCTCCACATCCTCTCCAACATTTGTTATTTTTTGTCTTCATCATTATAGCCACTCTGACAGGTGTCAGGAGATAGCTCATTGTATTTTTGACTTGCATTTCCCTCATAATTAGCAATGTCGTGCATCTTTTCATGTGCCTGCTGGCCTTCTGTATATCTTCCTTGGAAAAACGTCCTTTCATATCCTGTGCCCATTTTCCAATCTGGTTGTTTCTGTTTTGTCGTTGAGTTCTTTTTATATTTTGGAAATTAACACCTTGTCATATATATGATTTTCAGATATTTTCTCCCAGTTGTTGGGCTGTTTTTTTGTGTTGTTCATGGTTTCCTTTGCCTTGCAGAAGATTTTTAGTTTGATGTAGTCCCACGTGTTTATTTGTTCTTTCATTTCCCATGCCTGTGCTGGCATGGTATTCAAAAAGATGTTTCCCAGACCAATGTCAAACAGTGTACTGGAAATGTTTTCTTCTAGGAGTTTTATGATTTCAGGTCTTACCTTCAAGTGTTTAATCCATTTTGAGGTAATTTTTGTGTACAGTGTAAGGTAAGGGTCTATTTTCATTCTTTTGCTTGTGGGTGTCCAGTTTTGCCAACACTGTTTTTTGAAAAGACTTTCCTTTCTCCATTGTATGCTCTTGCCTCCTTTGTCAAAGATTAGCTGTCCACAGATGTGTGGTTTTATGCCTGGGCTTTCAGTTCTGTTCCATGGATTTGGGTGTCTGTTTTTGTGCCAGTACCATGCTGTTCTGATTCCTAGAGCTTTGTAGTATATTTTGAAGTCAGGGATTGTGAAGTCTCCAGCTTCGTTCTTTTTTCTCAGGATTGTTTCGTCTATTCTGGGTCTTTTGCTGCTCCATATATACTTAGGATTCTTTGTTCTATTTCTGTGAAGAATGTCACTGGGATTCTGATTGAGATTCCATTGAATCTGTAGATTGCTTTAGGTAATATGAATATTTTAACTTTTTATTGTTCCAATCCATGCGCATGGAATATCTTTCCATTTCTTTATATCTTCTTCAGTCTCTTTGTGTAATATCTTATAGTTCTCAGTGTATAGGTCTTTCACCTCTTTGGTAAGATTTAGTCCTAGGTATTTAATTCTTTTGTTGCAATTGTAAATGAGATTCTATTCTTGACTTGTCTTTCTGCCAGTTTGTTTTTAGTGTATAGAAATGCAACTGATTTTCGTAAGTTGATTTTTTTACTGTGAAACTTTTCTGTAGTTGTGGATTCTTTCTAATAGTTTTCAGATGAATTCCTTAGGGTTTTCTATATGTAGAATCATGTCATCTGCAAACAGTGAAAGTTTCACTTCTTCCTTTCCAATTTGGATACATTTTACTTCTTTTTCTTGGAAAATTGCTGTAGTCAAAACCTCCACACCTATGTTGAATAGGAGTGGCAAAAGTGGGCATCCATATCTATGTAGAATACGAGTGGCAAGAGTGGGCACCCTTATCTTGTTCCTGTTCTTGGAGGGATGGCTTTCAGTTTTTCACCATTAAATATAATGTTGTCTGTGGGTGTTTTGGGACTTCGTATGATTCCAAGAATTTGCTATTTCTATTAGGTTATCCAATTTGGTGGCTGGCATATAGTTTTTCATAGAATTGTCATATAGTCCTTTGTATGTCTATGATATTCATTGAAATTTCTCCTCTTTCATTTCTAACTTTATTTAAGCCTTCTCTTTCTCTTAGTTTGTCTGGCTAAGGGTTTGTTCAATTTTGTTTCTCTTCTTCAAGAACTTGCGCTTAGTTTCATTGATCCTTTCTACTGAGTTTTTAGCCTGTTTTTCATTTATTTCTGCACAAATTTTCATTACTTCTCTCTTTCTGCTGACCTTGAGCTTTGTTTATTCTTCTTTTTCAAGTTCTGGTGGGTGTCATCTTGAGATTTTTCTTGTTTTTCTTGAGTTGGGCCTGTATTGCTATGAATTTCCCTGTTAGAACTACTTTTGCTGCTTTCCGTAAGAGTTGGGATGATGTGTTTTCCTGTGCATATTTATCCAGGTTTTAAAAATCCTTTCATTTGGTTTATTTAGATCCAATTGTTCTTCACTAGCAAGTTGTTTAGTCTCCACATATTTGTGATTTTCCCAGCTTTTTGTCTTGTAGTTGATTTTTAGTTTCAAAGCATTGTGGTCAGAAAAGTGGCTTTTTATTATTTCAGTCTTCTTAAATTTACGGAGGCTTGCCATTTCTCCCAGCATATACTCTATCTTTGAGAACGTTCCATGTGCACTTGAGAAGAATGTGTATTCTGCTGTTTGAGGATGGGATGTTCTAGATATATCTATTAAGTCCATCTGCTCAAGTGGTTCACTTAAATTCGCTATTTCCTTGTTGAGTTTCTGTGTGGATGATCTATCTCTTGATGTAAGTGGGGTATTGATGTCCCCTACCATGATTGTGTTTCTGTGAATTTCTCCCTTAAGGTCTGTTCATAGTAGCTTTATGTACATTGGAGCTCTTGCATTAGGTGTGTATGTATTCACTAATAGTATCTCCTCTTGGCAGAAAATCCCTTTTATCATTGTCTCCTGCCCCTCTTTGTCTCTCCTTGTCTTTTTTATCTTGAAGTCTGCTTTGTCTGATATAAATATGGCAACAATTGCTTACTTTATTTGCCGTTGTCTTGGAGTATCGTCTTCCATCCCTTCACACTAAGCATGTGTTTGTCTTTCAGCTGAGATGTGTTTCCTGGAGGCAGCATATTGTTGGGTCTTCTTTTTGAATCCACCCAGCTACTCTGTGTCTTTTGATTGGAGAATTCCATCCATTTACATTTAGAGTTATTATTGATATTTTAGGGCATAATACTTCAATTTTATCTGTTGTTTTCCAGTTGTTCTATGTGTTCACTGTTTCCCTTCCCTTGTATGTCTGACTGCTACTTCACTTGGGAAGTTTTCTGTGGTGACTTTGTCAGTTTTCTTTTTATTTATGAATTGTGGCTCTGCTCTGATATTTTGTTTAGTGGTTACTGTTACATATAAAACATCTCATAGGTGAGATAGTCCATTTTCTGACAGCCTCTTTTCTCCATTAGCCTAAGCCGTTTCCATCCCTTTCCTGCACCCTGTCCTGTTTTTCATACACTTTTGTTTCTTAGTAAGTTCTTTCTTGCATTGAGTGGAAGTGTACTTTCTTATTTCTCCTACCCATCCTGTGTTTTGGAGACACATAGTACAGGCTGAATCCCAGTTCCACGGGATATCCTTAGAAATATGCAAAGATGGTCATCAAGTCTTCTCAGTCTTTTTGAGTTGAAACACCTCCAGTTCGTCAGCCATCCCTTACAAAACATGACTTCATGTCAGGTCACCACATTGGTGGTTTCTTTGTTTTTAATTCATTGTTAAGCTGTAGAATTTGGAAGGAAATGCACTACTCTAGGCATGGCTTGATTAGCAAAAGACTCATGTCTCATATTAGAGCAATTTTCTTCTATTAGTTTAGGTAAGAGTATTCCCTTTCTTCTTCTGCATACTGTATATGATTACAACTCTATCCTTTTGATGGGCACATCATACAGTGATGACCACATCATACACTGAGTTAAAGAAAAAAGAAAAGAACTAGATCTGTCTAACTATACATTCATCCAGTTTTTATGCATTAGTTTTGGGGCTAAGCCTGGGAATTTATGTTTATCCTGTTATATTTCTTTTGATTGGGTTTAAGTACAATCCTGATTTTGGTTGACTCTAAGGTTTCTAGCTTAAAAGAACAAGTAGGTGATTATGCCATCAGCTGAGATTGAAAATACAGGAGAAAGGAGTTTGTGTACATGCATGCATGTGTGCATGCATGAAAGGAGGACTGAGGATGGAAGCCTGAGGAATCCCAATATTAAGAGGCAGCTGGGAGAAGGAGTGATGTCAGCATCATGGTGGAGTGAGCTTGCCCAGGACTCTCTCCCCTCCAACATACAACAAAAAAGAAAAACCACAGCCCAATGAAAAACATCCTGATGGCACAGGAATCCTCAGAGACCGAGGGCAGTCAAATGAGGGAGGTCAATGTTGTTGTACCCGTCCTCAGAGGAGCTGGAACAGGGTAAGAGAGAACTTCGCTCCCTCCCCTAAAATCTGGGATCGCTGCCATGGGAGGCTCCATGAGGGAAGGACTGGGGGAGGGGCTGTGCATCAGCAGGATCACTCAGGACTCCCTAGTGCCCTTGCAGCCCAGACAGAAGCCCTCTAACTGGGTGAAAGATTTCTCGTTCGGTGACCTCATTATGCCAAGACCCCAGGAGAACAGATAGATCTGATTGGGAAACCTGGGTCTGCATGCAAAAGTAGGTGCCCCCCGACCCCCAACTTGTGCTATGACATGCCATCTTGGCTGAAGGTTGAGGGCTCAGAATACATGGCTCTCAACCCCCATCTAGCGGTGACAGGCTGTAACTGCAACCAAATTATATCACAATGGGGAGGACCTGTCCATCTTCCAGCATCTGTCAAGTCATCAAATCTCCAGACCAAAGGGAAAACAAGCACCCAGAATTATGTCCTGATGACTCAGAAATAAGTAAACTAAATGACAATGAATTCAGAATAGCTATCATGAAAAAACCCAATGAGGTAAAGGAAAATATAGAGAAGTCAAAGAGTTCTGGAGTTACTCCACAAAAGAGATTGAAACTATAAAGAAGAATCACTCAGAAGTACTAAAGATGAGAAATACAACAGAAGAAATAAAACATAATATGGATTCCCTGAATGCCCGTGTGGACACCATAGAGGAGCAAATCAGCGTAACTGAAGATAGGTTGAAGGGCTCCAGATAGAGGAAGACAGAGACCTAAGTCTAAAAAGGAATGAAGAAAACCTCCGAGAAATAACCAACTCAATGAGGAAATGCAATATAAGAATTATTGGTATCCCCAAGGGTGAAGAAAAGGAGAATGTAGCAGAAAGCATGCTCAAAGAAATAATAGCAGAGAACTTCCCAAATCTAGGAAATGAGAGAGAAATGTGTGTGGAGGAAGTTTCAGATCTCCTAGATTTGTCAATGTAAAAAGACCTACTGCAAGGCATATAGTAGTAAAACTGGCAAAAGTGAGTGAGAAAGAAAGAATACTCAGTGCAGCAAGGCAGAATAAACTAACCTACAAAGGAACTCCTATCAGACTTTCAGCAGATTTCTCTCTCCGCTCCAAACTACAACCAAAGAATTGGAAAAACTGAATTTCAACCAATAATCCTAATGACAAACAGAAAACTATAGCAACAATATGACGGAGGATGGAGAGGCTGGCACCACCCTCGGAGGACCTGGAACAGGGTAGGAGAGAACTTCACTCCCTCCTCTAGAGACTAGGATGTCTGCTGTGGGTGAAGGAAGGAGTGGGAGAGGGGCTGCATGACCAGGGGATGAACCAGGACTACCGCCGCCAGTTCAGTGGAAACCTGCTGATGGGGGAAAGCTTCCGTGCATGGGGACCCCATGAAGGCAGGGCCCCGGGAGACCACAGAACGAGAGCAGATGGGAAGCCAGATCGGCACACGAAAGAAAGTGCCCCTCCTCTCCGAACCCGTGCTGGGCGCTGCCATCTTCCCTGAAGGTGGAGAGCTCAGAACGCAGGACTTTCGACCACCGTCTAGTGGTGACAGGCTGTAAGTGCAACCGAATACTACCATCATGAGAAAAAACCACTCCTCTATCATCCAGCAATTTATAAAAGCTCCAGACCAAAAGGAAAACAACAAAAACACAGAATTAAGTCCTGAGGACTTGGGAATACATTAACTAAGTGAAAATGAGTTCAGAGTAGCTATCATCAAAAAACTCAATGAGGTTGAGGGAAAGATAGAGAAACAAGTCAACAAGTTCTGGAGTTACATCACAAAAGAGATTGAAACTCTAAAGAAGAATCAATCAGAAATACTAGACATGAAAAATACAATGGACCAGATAAAACAGTATACGGATTCTCTGAATGCCTGTGGAGACACCATAGAGGAGAAAATTAGCATGCTCAAAGATAGACAGGCTGAATGGCTCCAGACAGAGAAAAAACTAAGGATTTAAAAGAAGCAGGAAAATATCAGAGAAATAGCAGATTCAATGAGGATAATGAATTTAAGAATCATTGGAATTCCTGAGAACGTGGAAAAGGAAAATAGAGCAGAAAGTGTGCTTAATGAAATTATAGAATAGAACTTCCCAAATCTAGGGGTTGAGGGAGAAATGTGTGTGGAGGAAGTTTTCAGATCTCCTAGATTTGCCAATGTAAAGAGACCTAGTGCACGGCATATAGTAGTAAAAATGACAAACATGAAAGACAAAGAAAGAATACTCAGGGCACCAAGACAGAAGAAAATAACCTACAAAGGAACTCCTATCAGACTTTCAGCAGATTTCTCTACAGAAACCTTACAAGCTAGGAGAGAATGGAGCGATGTATTCAAAGCTTTAAAAGATAAAAATCTTCAGCAAAGAATACTCTATGCAGCAAGAATATGCTTCAGATATGAGGGAGAAATTAAATCTTTTCCAGACAAACCAAAGTTAAGGGAATTGGTAACCAAAAGTCCTCCACTACAAGAAATCCTCAAGAAGGCTCTCATACCTGAAAAAAGAAAAAGGCAGAAAGGGGTCACAAACCACAGAGTAGGGAGACAGATAGATAGAACCAAAATAGGATAGCAAATATTGGACTATAGCATTAGGATAAAGGTAAGGAAACAACCAAAGCAAAGACGATCTTATCACTCTAACTACAAATTCATAACACGAGTTGGAATAAGAGGTGAAAATAATAATTTAGGAGGGGAAGAGCAAAGGGACTAAATCAGTCTAGGCCAAGTTAGTAAGAGACCACCAGAGAATAGACTGTATTATAGATGAGCTTCTAAATACAAATTTCAGGGTAGCCACTAAAACAAACAGAACAGAGCCACAAAACGTAAATAAGGAAAAATCTAAGAAACCCAGCATAAGAAATTGCAGAAGTCAATTGGTAGGCTAAAACACACAGGACGAGAAACAAAGGTAATGCAGGGAAGCCAGATAATGAGTGAGAGAATGAGAGCATTAAGCCCGCATGCATCAATAATCACCCTAAATGTAACCGGATTGAACTCTCCAATAAAAAGATACAGAGTGGCAAGATGGATTAAAGAATAACCTCCAACAATTTGTTGCCTCCAGGAAACACACCTCAGCCCCAAAGACAAACACAGGCTCAGAGTGAAGGGGTGGAAGACAATACTTCAAGCTAATAGCAAGCAAAAGAAAGCAGGTGTTGCAATACTTATATCAGGCAAAACGGATTTCAAAATAATGCAGGAAAAGAGAGATGCAGAGGGACAATATATAATGATCAAAGGGACACTTCATCAAGAATAAATAACGCTTATAAATATCTATGCACCCAACACAGGAGCACCAAAGTTCATAAAGCAACTATTAACAAACCTAAAATAGGATATCAAAAATAACACCATAATAGTAGGCGACCTCAACACCCCACTCACAACCATGGACAGATCATCCAGACAGAAAATCAACAAGGAAATGGTGGAATTAAACAAAAAGCTAAAACAGTTGGACTTAATAGACCTATATAGAACACTCCATCCAAAAACAGCAGAATATACATTCTTCTCAAGTGCACACAGAACATTTTGAAGGATAGACTATATGCTGTGAAACAAGGCAAGCCTGTATAAATTTTAAAAAATTGAAATACTAAGAAGCAACTTCCGCAATAATAATGCTATAAGGCTAGAAATTAATTACAAGAAAAAAGCTGAGAAAGGCACAAGAATGTGGAGACTAAACAATACGCTACTGAACAAGCAATGGATCATTGAAGAAATTAAAGAAGAAATTAAAAAAATACCTGGAAACAAATGAAAATGATAACATGCCATACCAGCTCACATGGGATACACCAAAAGCTGTATTAAGAGGAAAATTCATCACCATACAGGCACATCTTAACAAACAAGAAAAATCCCAAATAAGCAATCTTAAACTACACCTAACTGAATTAGAGAAAGAAGAACCAACAAAGCCCAAAGTCAGCAGGACAGAAATAATAAAAATCAGAGCAGAAATAAAAGCTATTGAAATGAAAAAGGCAGTAGAAAGGATCAATGAAACAAAGAGCTTGTTCTTTGAGAAGATAAATAAAATTGGCAAACCCATAGCCAGACTTACAAAGAAAAAAAGGGAGAAAGCTCCAATAAACAAAATTAGAAATGAAAGAGGAGAAATAACAACAGACTCCGCAGAAGTACAATGGATTATAAGAGAATACTACAAAAAAGTATATGCCAACAAAATGGATAACCTAGAGAAAATGGATAAATTCTTGGACTCCTACAATATCCCAAAGCTCAGTCAAGAAGAAGCAGACAATTTGAACACACCAATCACTAGGAAAGAGATTGAAACAGCAATCAAAAACATCCCAAAGAATAAAACCCCAGGACCAGATGGCTTTCCTGGGGAATTCTACCAAACTTTCAGAGAGGATTTAATACTTATCCTTTTCAATCTATTTCAAAGAGTTAGGGAGGATGGAACACTTCCTTATACATTCTACAAGGCCAACATCACACTGAAACCAAAGCCAGACAAGGACATCACGAAAAAAGATAACTACAGGCCAATATCGCTGATAAACAAAGATGCAAAAATTCTCAACAAAATTTTGGCAAGCAGAATTTAGCAATTCATCAAAAGGATCATACATCATGAGCAAGTGGGATTCATACCAGGGACACAGGGATGGTTCAACATCTGCAAATCAATCAACGTCATACACCACATCAACAAACTGAGGAATAAAAACCACATGATCATCTCAATAGATGCAGAGAAAGCATTTGACAAGATCCAACAGCCATTTATGATAAAAACTCTGAACAAAATGGGCATAGAAGGGAATGACCTCGACATAATGAAGGCCATCTATGATAAACCTACAGCCAACATCATACTCAATGGGCAAAAACTGAACGCCATCCCCCTAAAATCAGGAATGTGACAAGGATGCCCTCTATCACCACTCTTATTTATCATAGTACAGGAGGTCCTGGCCAGAGCAATCAGGCAAGAAAATGGAATAAAAGGAATCCAAATAGGGAGGGAAGAAGTGAAAGTCTCGCTGTTTGGAGACGACATGATCTTATATATAGAAAACCCCAAAGAACCCATTGGAAAACTCTTAGAAGTAATGAACAACTACAGCAAAGTTGCTGCGTATAAAATCAATTTGCATAAATCAATAGCATTTCTATATTCTAATAATCAATTAATAGAAAAGGAACTCAAGAACACAATACCATCCACAATTGCTGCAAAAAGAATAAAATAGCTCAGAGTGAATTTAACCAAGGAAGTGAAAGACCTATACAATGAAAATTCAAGACCTTTCTGAGAGAATTGGATGACGACATAAGGAGATGGGAAGACATTCCATGTACATGGATTGGAAGAATAAACATAGTTAAAATGTCCATTCTACCTAAAGCAATCTACAGATTCAACGCCATCCCAATCAGAATCTCAATGACATTCTTCACAGAAATAGGATGAAGAATCCTAAAATACACATGTGGCAACAAAAGACCCCAAGTTGCTAAAGCAATCCTGAGAAAAAAGTACAAAACGGGAGGCATCACAATCCCTGACTTCAAACATGCTACAAAGCTACAGGAATCAAACCGGCATGGTACTGGTAGAAAAACAGGTGCACAGATTAATGGAACAGCATTGAAAGCCCAGAAATAAAACCACACATTTATGGACAGCTAATCTTTGACACAGGATCTAAGGGCATACAATGGAGAAAAGAAAGTCTTTTCAACAAATGGTGTTGGGTAAAATGGCAAGTCACATGTAAAAGAATAAAAATTGACCATTATTTTTCATCATTCACAAAAATAAACTCTAAATGGATCAAAGACCCAAAGGTAAGACCTGAAGCCATAAGACTTCTAGAACAAAATGTAGGCAGTACACTCTTTGACGTCAGTATTAAAAGGATCTTTTCGGACACCATGGCTTCTCGACAGGGGAAACTATAGAAAGAATAAAGAAATGGGACTTCATCAGAGTAAAGAGCTTCTTCAAGGCAAGAGAAAACAGGATTGAAACAAAAAAACAAGCCACTAATTGGGAAAAAATATTTGCAAGTCATATATCCAACAAATGATTAATCTCCATAATATATAAAGAACTCACACAACTCAACAACAACAAAAAAACCCAATCAAAAAATGGACTGGAGACATGAACAGACATTTCTCCAAGGAGATATACCGATGGCCAATAGGCACCATGAAAAGATGTTCATCATCACTGATCATCAGGGAAATGCAAATCAAAACTGCACTAAGATATCACGTTACACCCATTAGAATGGCAAAAATAACCAAAACAAAAAGTACCAAATGTTGGAGAGGTTGTGGAGAAAAAGGACCCCTCCTACACTGCTGGAGGGAATGCAAACTGGTGCAGCCACTATGGAAAACAGTATGGAGATTCCTCAAAAAATTAAAAATAGAAATACAATATGACCCAGCCATCCCACTACTGGGTATCTATCCAAAGAACTTGAAGTCAGCAATTCCAAAAGTCCCATGCACCCCTATGTTCATTGCAGCATTATTTACAATAGCCAAGACGTGGAAGTAACCTAAGTGCCCATCAACTGATGATTGGATAAAGAAGATATGGTGTATATATGTATGTATACACTCTATGTGTGTGTGTATATATATATGTGTGTGTGTGTGTGTGTGTGTATGTATGTATGTATGTGTATATATATAGTGGAGTACTACTCAGCCTTAAGAAAGGATAAAGTTGTTCCATTCAAAACAGCGTGGATGAACCTTGAGGGAATTATGTTAAGTGAAATAAGCCAGATAGAGAAGGACAATTTCTGTATGACTCCACTCATATGAGGAATTTAAACGTGGACAAAGAGAACAGATTAGTGGCTACCAGGGGAAAGGGGGCTTGGGGGTACAAAAGGTAAAGGGGTGCACCTACAACATGACTGACAAACAATAATGTCCAACTGAAATTTCACAAGATTGTAAACTATCATAAACTCAATTAAAAAAAAAGCAGCTGGGAAAAAGGAGGCAATAGAAGACACCAAGAAGGGGTGAGCCATAGTTTATGGTGAAAAGGAGAGGAGTATCCTGGAAGCTGGACTGACTGTGTATTCAGGATTATGGTAGACACCTGAATACATAATGAGCAGGACATGGTCCCTGCCTCTGCTCCTGTTTTAATTTCCTCCATGGTTCAACTCTTCAGTTAATGGCACTACCTAGTCTATTATGCCTGAAAACTTGGAGTCATCTTTTATTTGTCCTTCACACTCTCACATCTATTGGGTGAACCACGTTTTACTGACAAAATATCGTTTTAAATTGTAGCATACTTAGTGGGAAAAGTACACGAGTCTTGAGTATCTACCTCAATGATTTTTTTTTAACAATCTAAACACACTATCATAACAACCCCCCAAATCAAGACATTCACTATTCTGGCTCTCCAGAAGCCTCTATCGTGACCCTTTGTAGAATTTGCTCCCACCCAAGGTAACCACTACTCTGACTTCTATCGCTGTAGCTTAGTTTTGCCAGTTTTTGAGCTCAGGTAGATGGAATTATACTCTATGTACTCCTTTCTACCAGGCTCCTTTTATTAAACATCCTGTCTGAGATTCATTCATGTTGTTACAGGTAATTGGTTGGTTTCTATAAAGCTCTTTAGATCTGATTATTATTGCATAATGCATTAGTTTTGATTATTGATAGCTGCATAACATGCCAATCCAAACTTAGTGGAGTGAAACAACAACCATTGTATTAGTCGGATTCTGTGGGTTAGGAATTTGGTAGGGAGAAATTGCTGTGCTCTCTGATGGTTGGGGTCTAGAATCATTTAGAGGCTCTTTCACTCACATGGATGGTACCTTGGCTGGGATGTCTTGAAGACCAAAATCCTCTGGGATCGTTCACAAGGGCACCTACATTTCCTGTTTTGAAAAGTGGCAGTTTTATTTTTCCAATGGTACATCTAAAATACAATTTCAGTGGAGATGGAAACTTCTACTTGAAAGTTGCTCTACTTCTTTTCCACTTTTGGGACCCAGGTGACCTGTTCAGATAGTGTTCACCTATTGCTGATACAAACGCTGTACAGGGGCTGGTGATCATATATGACCAGAGGAAACTTAATGTCGGTATCCAGATGCAGAGATTCCTTTGAGGAAGGGAGGAGGTTTAGGAAATGCTTGGTGAGCACAGTCTGTCTGGTATTGGATAAAATCTCAAGCATTTGGGGATGAACTCCTGCCTCCTCATCTTGGCCCCTGGTCTTGAGATACCAAGTATAAATGGACATGGTGTGCGTCAGGGCTTGTGTTGGTGGTCTATTTTCTTCAGTGCATATGGTTCATCTTCTGTTTGGGAACGAAGTCTTATCACCTGATCGCCAGCGTAGCAGTTGCTATGAAGGTGTCTGTGCCCTGGTTGCAGATTCTCCATGAAGCCTTAGCTCTTCACAGCTTGTTGGCTGGCTTCACTAAGCAAGCTTCCTGAGAGTGGCATGTCCTTGGAAGTCACATCACACCACTTCCACAGAGCAACGCTTCTACTCTGTTGATTGAAGTAGGTTCACGCCTGCCTAGATTCAAGGGGAGGGAACCTGAACCTCACATATTCATAGGATGTGTCTCAAAGAATTTGTGGCCAATTTTTAAAACCACCATGAACTAGATAGCAGAATTGATTTATCCATTCTATTGTAGATGGATATTTGAGTACTTTCTACTTTGGAGGAATAAGGAGAATGATGCTCTAATCATTCTTGCTCCTTCCTCTTGGTTGAAATGTTTAGATTTTAGTTGAGGACACATCTAAGAGTAGAATTGCTGGTCATGTTGTATGTGTGTCTCCAGCTTTAACAGATAGATCCTGCCAAAAAGCTTTCCCAAGTGGCTGCATGAATTCCTACTCCTACCTGCAGTGTGTGAGCCTTCCAGTTGCTCTGCAGCCTCCCCTCCACTTGCTGCCCTCAGCTCAGCATTTCAAAACTGTTTTTAACCATTCTCTGGTTGTATAGAAGATCTCAGTGTGGTTGAATTGTCATTTCCCTTGTCCCTGCTGATTTTAGCACATTTGCATGTGCTTGTTGGCTGCTGGGACACTTTGTGTTGTGAAGTGCCTGTTGAAGTCTTTTGACCAGTTTTAAGCAATTGGTTTGTTTGGCTCCTTTCTTACTGTGATGCTGAAGATTTTCTGTATTCTGCATGAGAATCCTTTGTTGAATATTCGAATTGGAACAATCTCTTCGCATCCTGTGACTTGCCAATTCCCTCTTGTAATATGTCTCATGATGAACTGAAAGTCTAAATTTTAATGAATCCAAGTTTACCAATCTTTTCTTTTATGGAGAGTGTGTGTATGTGTGCATTTGTGTGTCTTCTTTAAGAAGTTTTTGCTACCCTGCCATCCTGAAGATGTTTTCTTATGTTGTCTTCTAGAAGTTTCATTATTTTACCTTTCTCCTTTAGGTCAAACTGTCCAGGAATTGAGTTTTGTGTATTGTGAGGGTAGGGCTCAAGGTTTCTTTTACGTCCACATGCTCATCTCTATGAGTAATAACAGGCAGCATTGGGACAGGTGGACACAAGCCTGGGAGTTAAGGGTCCTGTATTCTCAGCCTTAACCTCCCTTTAAAACACCCTGTGAACTTGAGCAGGTGATTTTCCCAGTTCTCCCTCCTCTCAGGCTCCCTCCTTCCTTCCTTTTTTCCTTCTATCCTTCCTTCCACACTCCCTCCCTCCATTCCTTCCTTCCTTCCATCTATCCATCCAAGCATCTGTCCAGATATCAATCTGTCCAACTGTCCTCCTGCCTGTTCACCTGTTTTTCCTTCTTCTCTCCTTCCATCCTCTTTCCTCCCATCTCTCCAACTTCTCTTCCTTGTGTGTATTCTTCCTGCTTTCCTTTTGACCCTCCATTTGTCCACTCTTCCTCTGTCCATCCAGGTATCCCCTCTGTCTGTGCCTCTACCTCTCTCTTTGTTCCGTCTCTCTCTTCAACCACACTCACTCTTTTGGGTTCATCTCCTTCACAAGCTTGCTCTTACCTCTACTCACACAATCCCTCCTTCTGCCACTCACATTTATGGCTCACCTGTGAGTGGTTGTCCTGGGACAGCCACTACTGAGTGCAGATGAGCCTGTGGGGCTTCACCCACTGTATGGGGGCTCTATCCCACCCTAACAAGAGCCCTTTCCACAGCTCCTGAGCCAGGAAGCAAGTTCCTGCCTACTTCCTCATCACTTGAGCAACCAGAAGCCACCACAGACCTAGGGGACCCCTCTTCCTTCCCCAGAGTAGCTCTGCAGCCCCACACCTACACTGCCAAATTATCACTTGGGAGCTGGAAAGCCGAGGTGTGCAATTCTGGTTTTCGGGCAATCATGCCTATCACAAAGATTATACCAATAATCGAATCTGATGCAGCTCTCAGAGAGCCCCTGGTCTTATGAAATTCACAGAACATTCTAATCGAAGGTGGGATGTTTTGAGGAGGAGCACTGGCATTGTTTGGATGGGAAGAGCTTTGTGGAGGAAGTTTTGCCCAGGTGGGGTCTTTAAGAAGGAGTAGGCATTATATAGGGAAATAGGGTGTGTTTTGAGGAGCGATCCTCAAGTGCAGTGGGTGTTACTGGCAGGGGAGGAAGGAAGACATGAGTGATATACTGGCTTCAACTTGGATGAGCACAGCGGTGGGTGGTGGTTCCACTGGGAGCAAAGGCAACAGATGATAATGAGTTCAGGACTCTGATCTGGTCTCAGGCCAGCTGTCAGTGATGGCCATCTCTCCCCATCTCTTCTTGCAAGCTATGGTGCACGAGCTGAAGGCCCTCACACTGAAGTTCAGCATCTCCAACCTCCAATATTCAACAGACGTGAGCAAGGGCTCAGCGACATTTAACTCCACTGAGAGAGTCCTGAAACACTGGATGAGACCCTGGTGCCCGCAGCTCCTGGTGGGATGAGTCCCAGCCAGCCGCTCCCCACCTGCTGTCTCTCCAGCTCCTCCTCCTCCTGCCTCCTCCCCTGCTTGGATCCTTGTTCAAGAAGAGCAGCCTAGGCCCCTTGTCCTTGGGTTGCAGAGTGATCTCCCTCAGGGAAGTCCCTTTTCTGAGCATTGAGAGTCACAAACGCTTTCAGAGACCACCCCAGTTTTCACTCTTCCATCTGACTCCCAATTTGCTCCTCCCTCCCTCTGGCCCCCATTATCAGAGGATTCAGGACATCTCTCTAGAGTCCCCACATTCCTCTCTCCCCAGGCCTGCGGACGATGGGGCAGCCACCAGCATGGAAACTGTCTGCACCTACCACCCTGACCCCATGGCTCGTGATGGAGAGTATGACAGAGACACCAGGTGACAGCAGCATTCCTGGAAGCTTAACCAGCTGACTCACCGTGTCACCCCGAGGGGCCTCTACTCCCTGCTCAGGGACAGCCTTTTTGTCAGTGGTGAGTGTTCATGCTGAGCTGGATTGACAGTGATCGTTACTTATGCCTGTTCTGCTTTATTTCCTTTCTAACAAGTCAGCCAATGTTCTGATTTGGGGGACACAGAAACTGAATATGTAGAAAATTTCAATTTGCAAATGAAGACTGTGCTGTAAATGGATTTTTAGATCCCAATCATAAAAAAAATTCAACTATCTCTATCATAATTTTTATATAGATTGCCTGGCCAGATGATAATATCTTGGTTGTAATGGGTTTAAATATACTATTAAAATTAGTTTCACATGTTTATTTTTACTTTCTGAAATGTGGCTAATAAAAGAAGTTTAAATTCCATAAGATAGAGTGTCAATTCTACTGTTGCACAACACTGTTCAAGCCATGAAAATAAAGCCCAGAGAAAGTGGTAAGGGACAATTTTTCCAAGGAAAGGAGTCAATCCAACCCACGCAGCAAGATGCAGAACACAGTCTCATCACACACACACACACACACACACACACACACACACACACACACACAGTCACAAAACAAAAGCAACATCATCATAGAGTTGCCCCACTACTTCTGAAGTAGCAAGAGATTGCACTCCTACATTGTCCTGAGTGGACGAACCTCAGGAAAGAAGCCAGAAGTCAAGAGAATTTACCAAACAAGAAGATATGAAACCAGAGAGTAAATGTCAGCATCTTATATGAGGTTCCCAGCGGTGGATTCTGTTAGTGATTCAATATGTTAGGGAGAATTTTGCTAGAAGGGTTGTAACAAAACTAATCTTTCCTTTCCTTTGTAGACATATACAAGTTATGTAAAGAATAATAGCTGTAGCCAACCAATGAAAAGATGATAGAACACGAATATCACTCTTCTAAATCACTCCTGGATTAGTCAGCCAGTCAGGGAACAGATGACAGTGGATTAAGTTGGAGCTTATTAGGCTGATTCTGACTTCATGACCATCCTATGAATTGTCTCCTGCCAGGACCTCTAAAACATGCTGCCCCTGCCACTCATTTGCCACCAAGGTCCACCAACCAGACCAGACCTTGCTGACCAATGCCCTGGCTGGGCCCCTTCTGAGCACACCTGGAAGACTCTCCCTAAGTCCCATTCTGTCACGGTGCTCTTCCACCTACAACCGGCCAGGGAGACATTCACTCCAAGGCTCACACTGTGTGTGCCCAGTTCTGGGGATGGCACTTCTCCCTCAAGTGAAGAAAAGGATCAGAGTGCAGAGCCTGTGGGCTGCAGCCATCAGGACAAGGCCTAAGGTTTGCTGCTAGAGAGAAGAGAACCTGTAGTGGGTGTGGGTGCCGGGGTGCAAGAAGCCCCATGATTTCTGGATAGAATCCCAGAATATGATGCAGGAGAGAGGAGGGATGCTTGGGTGTGATTCTGCTAGGGAATGTCCATAAGGAGGCGGATGTGCCATTGGAAATGCCTTCAACAGTGTTGTTCATTCTTCGATTCATCCTGTCTCAGGGAGTTCTGTCTACATCCATCCAGGCACTAGTCTCCCTTCTGGAGTAAAAAGATAGCATCAGAAGAATGTTTCCATTTCATTTATAATGGATAGGTACAGTGCTTGTAAGGTGCTAGGTGTTGCAAGCAGTTTTCAAACATTAACTCCTTTAATACTCTCCATGTCCTTACAAATTAGGTACACTTATCATTCTTGCCGACACCAGATGAGGAAACTGAGGCACTGATGAGGTGAGTAACTTGCCCGCTACCATATCTAGGAAGTGATTGAGCTGGAATTTGAACATAAGATATTGTCTTCATATTCTCTGCTCTTAAGCATGTTCTTTGCTCTCTAAGACTTCACACCATGAAGACGATGGCTCAGCATATCCATTTTCTTGTTACACCCCGTAGCCCCATTCTTTGATCTCTGTCTGAAAAAGATACTTTTTGCATCAAAACTGTTGCACATACACACCAAAATGACTTCTCCTCATGTCCCATGTCCTGGAAAATACATAGAGAAAATTTCAAAGCCTTTCTTGCCCAGGCTGGGAGTGCTTCTGGGAAATCCCACTGTTCCTCGAAGAAGCCAATGGAAGGCTGGGAGCTGAGGCTCAGGGGAAAGGTGACCTCAGCCATTACCATGGAATTACAGAATGGATGGGAGGCCTCAGCAGGAACTGACTTCAGGATTGGTGGTGTTTGAAGCTGGGCGCTAATTTTCTGGCTGTGGGTGTAGGGGCTGGTGCCACATTCCAGGGAGAAGGGATGGCTCCCTGTGTTCTTAGAAGAAACCAGACCCAGGAAAGAGGTGAAATGACAGTTTCCATTCAGAATGGACTTGTGAGGGGAAACATTCAACCCAGAAGAGACAGTCATGTTCCTGAGGGCACCGGAAGAAGCTGCCTCTGCGTCTGCCAAGCAGAATGCCCTGCTTCATGGACTCACTTTATCCAAAAGAGACCAAGAAGGAGAAAATCATGAGATGACCGTGCAGATGTGAGATCTGTGACGTTGGAGACTGTGCCTGGGAGGCCCTGAAAGGCCTCAGAGGAGTAACATTTGCTGTGAGCAGAGTGACAGATGTGAGGCATGCCTGCCTGTGTCTGGGAACGGTTTGAGTGTCAGGGAGAAGCCACTGCTGGTGCAGAGACTCACAGGAAGAAAGGAGTCTGAGCAGAGAAGGTCAGAAAGGTGGCGGTGTGGCTGGAAGGATCCTGAGAAGAGAGAGGAGGGGAGATGGGGGTACGGCAGGGACGGGTGGCAGGACTGGCAGACTGCTTTTTCCTGTCACTCTCTGACGACGTTGCTCTAAGACCGTGCCCCTAGAAAGTACAAATCCTTAAGCTCTCACAAAGTGTGTGTGCCAGGAATGGGGCACGGCTTAGCTGGGTGCTTCTGCCTCAAGGTCTCTGTGAAGCTTGGGCTGCATCTCTATTGCGGCTCGACTCGGGGAGCATGTGCTCCCAAGTTCACTCACATGCATGTTGACAGGGTTTGTTTGGACGGAAAGCCTGAGTTCCTGCCTGTCTGTTGGCCGATCATTTCCTCCATTCTCTCCTATGGAGCCTCTACATAGGGAAATTGAACACATATGCACTTGCTCCCCCAGTTCCAGAGATATAAGAGGCAGAGAGAGAGAGAGAGATGGAAACAGGAGGAGGGAAAGAAGGAGGGGGCTAAAGACAATGAGTAAGAAGGAAGGGCCAGGCTTTTTGTTCTTAACCCTGGGTTGTGTACCATCCCAACACCTTGGCTGCATTCTATTCAGAAGTCACTTCCTAATGACTGTGCGGTTCCACAAGGATGTGCACAGCAGGAGACAGTGAGCACCGGGAGCCGTGGTGGAGGCTGCCCTCCACATAGGCCAACATGAGGCACTTGGTTCTGACTCTAAGGGAAACAGGAGACCGTGGAATCATTCATGCCAGTGACTGGCAATCTCTGAATTTCCTCTAATTTCAACCCGTTAAAGCTGCAGATGTGTAAATGAGGCCCAGAGGGGCAGGGACTTGCTCAAGGCCCAAGAGCTGTGACACAGGCCTGTTTTAAGAGGTATTCCACACGATAGCCCACCCCTTCTTGTCATTCTTTCATCTCTAAGTGTGTGCATCAGACACAAGTGAAACCAGACACCAGGTGTTGTCACTACTGTCTCTTCTGCAGCTGAGGATGTCCTGAGGGAGCTATTTCTGGCCTCGTCCCTATCGTGCAGGTTGAAGGATTGAGGAGGCCTTGCGAGGCACAATGGTGTTTCCAGGACACAGAGCTTCTAGGGAAAGAGAGGCGTGAACTCAGCTGAACTCAGCTTCCTCAAGCTGGAAACCTGGTTCCATCTCAAGGTCCTGTGTGAGGCTCTGTGCTGGCTATTTGTGTACAGTTCTGGTGATGACATGGGCAAGGAGGGTGAGTAGCCAAGATCCCAGAGGGGTTTTGGGTTGGTGTGAGTGAAAGAAGAGGCCCGGGTAATGGAAGCTTGAGGAAGTGACCTCACTTCCTTGGTGACAGACCCTAACAGAACTTAGCACACTGGTCTCCAGGCGCCCACATTCTAGACATAGCCTCCTATTGAGCTCACTTGAGTAGAGACACTCAAGAGAGCAGGATGCTCTGCTGTTGTCTCCCGACTTGGCGAGGCTGTGGCTTCAGGAAAGCCAAGAAACAGAGACTTTTCAGTTGCTACAAACATTGGCTTGGCCCTCACCTGCACCACCTCTGGCCATTTGGCAGGAGGATCCCTCAGGTAACACAGGGCAGGCCAACCGCCTTAGGCCACAATGGGATCCCAACCCCACACCCCTCTGAGCCTCCTTGTGTGTCCGGGGGGAGTGGAATGAGGGACGGCGGGGCTGAGGGGGCACTCATCCTAGGCAGGAGCCCTTTGCTGGGTGTTGGAAGCCTGGCAGTGCGTCGTGTTCCCAGCCTAGGTGTTGGCTAGCAGGATGGGAGAGTGGGTGCTGGGGACCAAGCTCCTCTACCCATAGGTTAGTCCCGAGCCATCCGGGTGTCATCTCATTCCCTCCCTGGCTGGAGTTCTACACAGACACTGCCGGGTACCTGATCCCTGCTGGGGTTTCCTCCTGTGGCCAAGTCGAGGCAGGTGCCTGAGACATCCCGGCCCGGCTCTCGGGCACTGTCTTTGCAGAGCTGCACGCAGGAGGTGGTCAAAGATCTGGCAAATGGCTTCGGGTACTCCATCTCCCTGGACAGGGGCCAACTGCACCGCACCATCATAAATAACCAGGGCTGCTCTGAGGTGAGAGTGGGCACGGAGGGGTCTTCCCACCCAGGCCCCTGAGATGACCAGGGTAGGCCCAGAATCCAGCCTCAAACTGCTCATCTCCTGGGAGCCTAACAGGGCTGTCCACCCTGAGTGTCCCACAGTCCCAAAGGAATCTGGACTTCTGCTCCTCCCCACCAGCTGCATAGGAGGATAGGAGGGCACTCTTTGCATTTTCCTAGGAAGATTAGAGAAAACGTTGTCACTTCCCACTAGACCCTGAGTATCTTTGAATTTTGCCTTTTTTGGAACATGCAACCTCGAAAACGAGGGTCTCCAAACTCCCTTTAATGTAAGAGAAATAACCATCAGCGTGTTTTGGAAGTCAAAGGGATTCTCCGAGTGTGTCACTGCCTTGTACACTGTTTCCAGACTGGGGCGGGGTGGGGTGGCCACATAACATTTCCCTCCAGGTTGGGGCCCAATGAAGCCTCAGGCAGTTAGAGGGGCTGGCCCTCAGCCCTCACTTTGGGCGGCTCTCAGTTCTGACCCACAGGACCTAGAGAAGCCACCTGGCATACCTAAGCCTCTGTTCTCCTCTCTAGAGAGGGGGTGTCTGTTGAGGACTCACTGGGCTGGTGCTCTTCACAGAGGGAGGTCTGTTGTCCCTCAGCGAGCAAATGGCCTCGAGGGAGATCAATGTGGAATCCTTCGCACGCCCAAAGTCAGATTGTACTGTGAGAGCCCAGAACCTTGCTGAGTGTGGGAGCTCCTGTGTCTCCTGTCGCACATGTCTGGGAGGGGCTAGGTGTTCCTGGGTCAGCTGCAGACCTCGATAATGCTGGTGGTTCGCAGTGGTGGCCCTGACCCTGTGTCCTCCTCATCCCACCAAGAGTGAAGATGAGTCCACTCTGTCTGTAACTGAGGCCTGCAGTATGCGTGCCCTCCAGGCAGGCATGATGCAGAGGCTCTCAGAGTCTGTGCTGCCAGCCTTCCCCAGCAGAGTCCTCTGCAGTGTCATCACCTCCCTCTACAGCTACTCAGGCTCCAGCACTTCCCACCAGGTCCTGGACCAGCTGTTTCCCAGGTGACTGCCTGCCTCCTCCTCAGCACAGTGGTGACTCTGCCCACTGCCAGCTGTGTGTCTTGCCTTGGGAATGTCACCACATCTCTCTGAGCCTGAGTTGGCTCCTCTGAAATGTGGGGTGAGAGAGGATGAACTTGCTAGGCTTCTCCCAGGGATGAATGGGATCAGCCGTCCAGGTGCTTCCCTGGTGCCCGGCTCTGCAGAGAGGGTGGTGGGCCATGCTGTGGTTGCTGGTGGTGATTATTTCTCTGTCCCCCATGGAAAGTAGTCTTCAATTCACCTCTCCCTTCACTGGCTTGTGGCTTTTTGAGTTTGGAAAAGCACCTGGAGAGCACCCTGTCAAAGAGTTTGAGATGCCATCCAGCTGGTCCTGGTGCTTGTCCTTGGTGTATCCACTTAGGGATCTCTAGGGTCACAGAGGGGCCACAGGCCCACTCAGACACCTGGGATGGTTCTGGTTGGAGGTCATTCAACAATGTCTATGAAGGACCTACTCTGAGCAGGACTTCTGGACACTAAGGGTCACTCAGTGAATGAAGCAGACAGCCTCCCTGGTCCTCCCATCTATTTTGAGAGTCAGACAGTCACACTTGACATCATTCACAGGTCCCATCTACCCTCCATCCCGGGTGATGCCCTCATCCCCTTTGGGACACATGGAGGCAGCTTGGCCCATTGCATGCGGGACGCTGGAGGACAGGACCACCTCCCAAAGTGAGCGGTCTTTGGGTCGAGAAGAAGGGCCTCCTGTCTCTAGCAAACAGGGTGCGGGGCGAGGATGGAGGCTGTGGCTGCGTCAGGCCTGGGAGAACCCTGCATCTCACCCATCTTGTGATTCCCATGGGAGGGCTCAGTTCTGGTGGCTTCCACTCCAGCAGGACTGGACTCAAAGAGAGCTGTGCATGGGTCCCAGGCCCCTTGAGAATTGGAAGGGAGGCTGGGCTGCGTTGTCCCCTAGAGACCCACTCCCAGCAGAGTCCCAGCTCCTCCTGCCTCCCTTTCTCCACATCCACACCTTGTGAGCACCACCGCCAGGTCCATAGTAGGAGGTGTGTGAGCAAGCTGCTCCCAAATCTGCTGGAGTCTTCATTCCAGTGGCCCACATACATGGAGGGCTTGAGTGGGCTGTGTCCAGACCCTTGGGGAGGAGAGTGTCGGTGGGAACAAGAGACTCTCACAGACTCTGTGTTCAGCCTGCTGGATGAGCAGGCCTGCCACAGCCAGGTCAGCCAGCCAGGGCTCAGGGCTGGGATGGGGCCCTCCTCTGGAGGGGGAGGGTCTGGCACAGGGGCGCAGATGCTAACAAGAGTGCCTTGGGAGGCCGGTGTTTAAGGAAAGGCCGGGCCACTGACTCTCTGGCCCATCAGCCTCCCCGCAGTGCTATCTATTTCCTGCTGGGAACCTGGCTGGGCCAAGGGCAGGATTGCAGGGAGCCCCTGCGGTTTCCCTGTTGGACCCTGCAGCTGGCCACTCTGCACGTCAGCTTTGGTGGCTCCCACGTGGAGGGCCATGCCTACCTTCTGCCAGGCCACCTGGAGCATCTCAAGGCCATTGAGGCCGAATGGAAAGGTGAGGGGACTGGAGTCTGGGAAGACTGTCTGTGTTGAGGTTCACGGGCTAGCGTTCCCTTAGAGGCAGTGGAGTCCTTTCTATCTTTGGAAAGGCATAGAAACTGTCAGGTGTGTGCGTGAAACTTTCTCTTTATCCTGCTCCAGAGCCAGCTCCAAAGCTCCTGCCACTTCCAGAGCCAGAGCCAGTGCCAGCCCCCGGGCTGGAGCCAGCTGCACCTCCAGTCTCACCACGTGTGGTAGAGCTGGAGCCAGCAGCCCCTGAGTCGGCCACTCCAGGACCAGAGCAAGGGCCACCAGTAAAGGCAGCCCCAGAGCCCAGCTGCCCCTGGGCCGTGACCACCGAGGACCAGCTGCGGGAGGAGAAGCCGAACATCTTGGACTTCCCTCCCCAGCTGGTGGCAGAGCAGATGACGAGGATGGCTGCGGTGAGCAGAGGAGCTCGCGGGGCGGGTGGCCCCTGCCTTCCCGGTGCCATGAGCCACCCCACACCTGCCATTCCCTGCTCGGGATTCCGATGATCTGGGTCCAAATCCCTGCTCCCTCCCTTATCAACACTGTGACCTGGGCAGATTTCTTTCTCCCCAAGCCTTCGCTGTCCCCTAGAGAACAGGGGACAGTAGAGACGGACACTCAGCACCTGCTGTATAGGGTGGCTGTGCCGATGAATGAGGTGGGAGAGAGTGGAAGGTGGGCAGAGTCTGGCCCTTTGGTGGGGGATGGGCACTCACTGAAGTGCTGCCAGGTCCTTGGGGGGATCCCCCATCTGCGCAGGTGTCCCGGACAGCCTCAGCACTTATCAGGAAGGTGATGTGTATTGAGTCTAGTGGAGACAGTCAAACAAAGCTGGGGGTTGTCCCTGCCTCAGGGGGAATGTGCATGGGAATGGGGAGTGGGACCCGAGGGTCACTGGGATGGGTGGATGATGGCCCTTCTGGTGGGCATGTGTGGGCTGCCTTCTGGAGCTTGGAGGAAGTGAGACAGGGCTGGGAGCAAATGTCCCCTCCCTTCCCCACAGTCCTGAGTCCGGGGTCATCCTGGACTGGGTGCATTCAGTGGACACAGACAAAACCCTGGGACTCCCATAAGCCTCAGGCCAGATGCTCTGCTTCCTGAGCTCCAGTTCTGATCTCACCCTGCCTGGGCCTATGGGGGACTGTGGACGCTGAGCTGGGGTGTGGCAGGACCGGGTGACACTCCGCATCTTCTGCAGGAGCTGTTCAAGACGTTGGTGCCCGCCCACTGCCTCGGCTCCATCTGGTCTGAGTGCGACAACAGGGAACGCGAGTCCCTGGCACCCACCGTCCGTGACACTGTGATGCACTACAACACCGTGGCCAATTGCATCCTCGTCACCTGCCTTGGGGATGCGAGCATGACAGCACAGGACAGGGCCAGGGTGGTTGAGCTGTGGATCAGGGTGGCTGAGGTAAGCATTGGCACGCCCTGTCTGGATGCATGGGAATTGCCTCTTGTTTCTCAGCTCTCAGGGTTGAAGTCTGGGGTCTTAGTCCCTGGACTGTCCCTTGACCCTCATGCCAGGGCCACGTTGACCTTGACTTGAGGTCCCAGTGGGGACAAGCTCAATTCCTTGTGAGCAGTGTTACTCATCGTGTGGCAGGTGTGCCCTCCCTGGCTTCCCTGGGCATGTGTCTCCTCCAGGACAGGAGAAGTCCGTGAGGGGACAGAAACCAGAGGCAGCAGAGCTTCAGCTCCACCTCACGGCTCCATCTCTTTGCTTCCCCAGGAGTGCCGAGGCCTCGGGAACTTCTGTTCCCTCCACACAATCCTTTCTGCCCTGCAGAGCCCTGCCATTGCCTGTCTCCAAGACACCTGGGGACAAGTTTCCAGGTGGGTAGTGGGTAGTCTGCTCTCCAGCCAAGCACCATGAGGGTGAGGTGGCCCAGGCAACCTCATTTGGGCCGGCATGTCCCCCAAAGTCAGCTGAGACCACCTGGGAGACAGAGAACACCAGGCACAGGGACTGACCTGGGTGCTGGGTCTCTGAGTCTCTCAGTGCCCTTAGGCCAGCAGTTCCATCCCAGGGATCCATTTCCTTCCAGACAAGATCCTGGCTTGAGCCCAGGTGGAGATTGTCAGGTGTTTCCTTTGCAGCAACAGAAGCCTCTATGCAGCTGAAACCAACACTGTTCCAAGGAGATCTGTTTGGGACATCTGGGAATGGAGGTCCCAAGGGACAAGAGGAGAGGCCCCTCCACAGTCCCATGGGGACCTTAGAGCTCAGAGCACCCCAGCGAAATCCCTCATCCAGGCCCCAGGCAGTTTGGATCTGCTGGGTTCTCAAACAAATGGGACTTGCCTTCAAGCATCCCACAGTTTTTCTTTCTTTCTTTCTTTCTTTCTTTCTTTCTTTTCTCTCTCTCTCTCTCTCTCTCTCTCTCTCTCTCTCTCTCTCTCTCTCTCTTCTTTCTTTCTTTCTTTCTTTCTTTCTTTCTTTCTTTCTTTCTTTCTTTCTTTCTTTCTTTCTTTCTTTCTTTCTTTCTTTCTTTCTCTCTTTCCCCACCCCGCAGGGAGAGTTCTCGAACCTGGAAGAAGTGGGTCAGGAGAGAGAAACGCATGAGCAGGGAGCTGCTAGTGCAGGTAACCTGGAGGCTGGAGATCTGGAAGGAGGCCAGAAGGAGAGGGGAGGGGAACATCCTGAGGGTATCCTAGGAGGTGAGGCTATGGCAAGTCTCGGCCCAGGCTGGGGGTCAGAGAGCCCTGTGAGGGTGGGGCAGGCTGGGGCCATTCGGCCAGGTCCCCCAAGACACCCTGCCCTCCCCCTCCCTGTCTGTTCAGCTGGGGTCTGGACGCACCCCTGGAGTCCAGAGGTCGGGGCCTTGGTCAGATTTGGAGCCAGGGGTGGGGTGAAGGTAGCGGGGACAGGGCCTGTAGCTGGCATGGGGAGCAGCCTCTCCCAGTGGGTCCCTGAGCCAGTCACTGCCCCTCTGGGGGCCTCCGTCTCCTCCTCTGGGAAGTGGAGGGAAATGATCAGCGGTGCAGGCCTCCCAGGGGGCTGCTACCATCCAAGGGAGGACAGGAACGGGAGGAGATTTGTGCCGGCTCCTCCTCGAGAGGTGAGGGGAGAGCAGTGATGACACGCAGATGACTCTGAGTCCTCAGGAGACTCCTGGAAGCAGGTGACATTCTCCTCACACTTTTCAGCTGAGGAAAGAGGGCCAGGGAGGCCTGGGCAGGCCCAAGGTCACACAGGACTGAGTCCTGGAGCTGGGACTGGTCTAGAATCAGAGCACCCTGCAGTTTGCAGCAGCAGAGGCAGCAGGCGACTGGATCCGATGGCCAGGGTCTGAGATCAGGGGCCTTGGGGGGACATGTGGAGGGGAGTGTGGGCACACGGACCCTGTCTTTGGCCCCAACAGGAGGCGACCTCCGTGTTAAAGACTGCAGAGAGGGCCCGCCAGGGAGCCCAGGAGAGGCAGCGGCAGCAGGTGAGGGTGACTGTGGGGGAGGGGCGTAGGAGTCAGAGGAGAGGGGGCGCCTCCTCCCAGCTGGAGGCCTCCCTCGGGAGAGGGGCCTTCCTCCTCAGGCGAATCTGCTGTGGCTGCCAAGCATGACGGGCCTGCAGTGGCAGTGAGCAGGAGGGGGCCTGGAAGGGCTGGCAGCAGGGCAGATTTGGGGTGGGGAAGGGCAGGGGCCACTGCCCCTGGGAGGCACCAACAGCCATCCCTGGGACTTGACTGATGGAGTTTGGTGTTCCTAGAGGGGAGCGGGGGAGGGAATTGTGTGTGTTGGGGTGTCCCGAGGATCCTAGGCTGCTCTGTGTGGGGGCATGGGGTGGGCAGGAGGCTGGGCTGAAGGGTTTCAGGGGAAGGTTCATGGGGGCACCTGAGAGCGGGAGCTCATCACCATGCCCATCCTGATGGCGGCACAGGGTGTCGTCCCCTCCCTGGTGACGTTCTTCCGTTCCCTGGAGCTGCTGGACGGTACGATGGAGGATTATGTGGAGGTGAGTGAGCCCGGAGGTGGGTCCAGGGGCTCAGGCTCCTGAGGGTGGGGAGGAGAGAGTCCTGTCCTGAGCCCTGAGCTCTCTGCATTTGGCAAAGGTCCTCTCAGCAGGGCCTCCAGCCTCCTGTGGGAGTTGGGGTGTCAGGCCCATCTCCCCAGTGGGTGATGCAGGCTCTGCATAAGCCACCATCCAGGTTCCCTGGGCTGCTGAGGCTCAGAGCTGCCTGACTGTGTGGCCGCAGGAGGTGGTGTCTGAGCTGGACTCAGCCTCTCCCTCTGGCCCTGCCAGTGAGGGAAGAGAAGTCGGGCCCCTCCCAGTCAGGAAGCACATCAGTGGCTGAGCTGTCCCTTCCTGCCTGAGGCCTGAGTCTCCCCACGTGTCATCAGAGAGGTTTGGGTTACAAGGTCTCTTGCCTCAGTTGCTCTGTGCCCCCTGCTCTGGAGCCCAGAGACTGGCCCAGGTCCAAGTCTGGGCTCTGGATGGGCCTGCCCACTGGCAGTAGTGCAGCATTGCAAGAGGTGTGGACGGGGGCTAGTGCTGGCCAAGGGGGCTGTTTCTGATGGACTGCGGCTGTCTGCTTTCCAGGGCAATGTGCTCAACTGTCGGAAATGGAATGAAGTAAGCGGCTGTGGCCTCCCGGTGGGGAGGGTGGGGGTTGGAAATCAGAGACACCCCACAGTGGGCAGGACCCCCTCTGGCCCAATCCCCAGGGTGGAACATTTATTTGCACAGTTCGATATACAGAGCTAGGGATCCTATGGCATTGGTGGGTGGGGGAAGGGCTGGCATCAAAGACTCCTTCCTGGAGGAGGAGCTATTTTGAGCCAAGTGTGAGAGCAGGCAAGTCCTGACTGGAATCGCAGGGAGGGAGGGTTCCCAAGTGGGCAAAGGCCCCAGACTGGCCCCTTGCCCCCTTCCTCACCCCTCCACGAGCCCTTCAGGGTCCCCCACTCAGGCCCTGTAGGCATCCTGTGCTTGCTCTGTCCTAGCAATTCAAACTGATGGAGGAGATCGAGCTGCTCCAGGAGGCTGCAAATCTGTACACCGTGCAGCCCGACGAGCACTTTGGGGCCTGGTTCCAGGCCGTGGAGCCCCTGAGCAAGGAGGAGAGGTGAGTCGGGTCAGGAGTTGGGGGAGGGCAGGGCAGACTCTCTCTGCTGACCAGCTCCAGAACCCATGGCCATGGCTCCATGGTCAGCCTCAGATCTGGTTGCATGGCGACCCCTGGGGCCCTTCGACTCCAGCTGCTGGCAGGCTCCAGGATGCACATGTGATGTGTGGCTCCTGAGAGCTCCCAGCTCTGCTCTGTCCCGTAGCTACAGCCTGTCCTGCCAGCTGGAGCCCCGATACCACTGGGTCAGAAAGATTCGACTCTTCTTCAAACACAAGAAGAACCGCTCAGGGCAGAGTGAGTGTCTAGACCGGCAGTGGCTGAATCCACGGGCTCAGGAAACATTCAGGCTGAGTGTGGGCCTGGGGAGGCAGACAGCTGGCCCTGGGTTCCAGCTCCACTGCTGAGCAGTCCTGTCCTGGGCGGTTGCACTCACGTTCCTGGGATTGGTTTCCTCCTCTGTGAAATGGGTGACGCTAAATATCAGCCCCTGTGTCAGGGACAGATGGGGTGCTGTTGGCTGACTGAGCACTGAGCACAGGGCTGGAGCACAGAGAGCAGTGGGGGCCGGGATGGGGTGTGCACTGTGGTTCCAGGGCAGGCCACTCAGGAAATGCCTCTCTTTCTCCAGACACCAGACCCCCAACCAAGGGCCCAGTGGTGGTGGTCGATGACCCTCCTGAGACCAGCTGAGCTACAGCGGGGACACAGCATTGACACTCAGGGTGCACAGGGCCACCTCCCCTGATTCTGATGAGGAGAACTTTGTGATCCATTTCTTGGGGTCCCCTGTTGGCCACGAGGGAAGGCACCAACCCCTCTTCTCCCTCCCCCCTTTTGCCCAGCACCTATTTCCCTATTTGGCGGGGCCATATTTTGTTGTCAATGGTAAATGCTCCGTTTGAGTATTATATTAAATTGTTGCTTCTTTCTAATCCTGGGAGTGGAGGTGTGAGTCTTTCGCTCGCAGCACTCATGGAAACCAGATCCAGAAACTCACATTCCTCCTCGAATTTAGAAATCTCCCAGAGTGAGCAGCTCAGTTTATGTGGAGAAGGGAGAAGTGCCAGTCCCCTCCCTGGCTACTGAAGGACATGCCCAAGTCCCCCTCCCGCCGAGGACAGGATCATTGCAGTGTGGTTCACCCTGTCCAGGAGCAGAGATGGCCCCTCCGACCTCTTGGGACTAAGCGGTTGGAGGCATTTTCTCAGCCAGAGCCACAAGCACTAAGCTGGGCGTGTCTGTCAAACTAGCACGTGCCTGTCCCTAGCACACGTCCTGCCCAGGACAGTGGCTGCCTTTCGACACCCTGCCGGAAGAGGGAACATTTTCCCGGTTTCTCTTGCACACAGATTAGGACCTTGTTTTCTGATTCAGTCTCCAGAATGGCTTCAGCTCTAAGTGGGGAAAATACCATCAAAAGCTCAAAACGTGCACATAGAGAGGACGAGGCCAGAGGAAGGTCCTGTGGACATGGACCATGGGCAGGCAGGACTCTGCCTTCTCGGGCCCACTAGGGGCTCCCTGGTCACCTCTGACCTAGACTGGATCCCCCTGGGCTTCTGGTCCCTGACGCCGAATACCATTTCCTGCTTGTTGTCTATCCAAGGGGAAAGCTGTGGGATGCAGCTTTTAGGGCCTCAGCCAGGTCTCCCTCCAGAAACCTAGTGCTCCCAACAATCTGTTCCAGAAAATATCACCAGAGACAACACTTTCCAACTCATCTTATGAGGCCAGCAGTACCCTAAAAGCAAAACTAGAGTTTAAAAGTAGGGAAAACTTGAGAACAACAAGTCTCAGAAATGAGCAGTTACCGTTTTCTACGAAATATTAGAAAACTGAAGCCAACAATGTAAAACAATCATACACCAGGACAAAGAGGAAATTTTTTCAGGTATGCAAGGTTGTATCAGCATTCCAAAATTAAATCAATGTGATCCACCCTGTCATAGGCTAAAGGAGAAATTTATACATATATGTCAGTTGGTATGTGGGGGAAGTCATCAGATAGTACATATTAGATATGTCAGGTTCTTTCTCTATCAATTGCACCTCATTAAAGCTCTTACAAAAATGAACCTAGATATAGAATTTACACTTTCACAAACTTTTAGTAAATGGAACAGAGACCTAAATGTAATGCAAAACAATGCAACTTCTAAAAAGATTATGCAACAAACTCTAAGTGGACTCGAATCTGGAATTATGTTATTAAGATACAAACTGAAAATATAATCTATGAAAAAAAACTGATGTTAGACTTTATTTATTATTTTGGTAAGGAAGGTCGACCCTGATCTAACATCTGTGCCGATTTTCCTCTATTTGGCCTGTGGGATGCTGTCACGGCATGGCTTGACAAGCTGTGTGTAGGTCTACACCCAGGATCCGAACCTGTGAACCCCAGGCTGCCGAAGTGGAGTGCGTGAACTTCACCACTGTGCCAGTGGGCCGGCCCCAAGTTAGACTTTATTAAATTAAAAACTCCTGCTTTGTGGAAGGCAAAATCGATGAGTCAAAAGACAAATTACAGACTGGCAGACGATATTCGCAAAACAGATATATGATAAAGAAACTATGTCCAAGATATATGTAAAGAATTCTTAAAAGTCAACCATAACAAAAAAATAAACAACCTTATTGAAAAATGGGCAAAAGACCTGAATATATCCCTCACCAAAGAAGACATACAGATGGCAAACGAGCCTGAGGACAGATGACCACCGCCACAGGTCATTCGGGAATTTCATATAAAACCTCAATGAGATACTTCTACACACCTATTAGAACTGATAAATGCAGGAAACTGGAGCCCGGTTCCGGTGTATCTGACAGTTGGTTCCATGGTGTCTGGCAGGTGGTTCCTGTGTGTCTGGCATATGGTTCTGGTACATTCGAAAGGTGGTTCTGGCATGTCCAGCAGGTTGCAACAGTGTGTCTGGGACCTGATTCCATCCTGTCCGGTTGATGCTTTCAGAGTGTCCTGGCTTTGTTTCCGGCATGTCTTGCAATTAGTTCCTGCATGTCCAGTGGGTGATTCTGGCGTGTCTGGCAGATTTTCCAGCCTTTTCCAGAAATTGGTACTGGCGTATCCAGGACCTGGTTCCGGTGTATCCGGCAGGTGATTTTGGTGCGTCCGGCAGGTTGTTCTGGCGTGTTAGGATGGTGGTTCCAGCTTGTGTGGCAGGTGTTTGTGGCATGTCCAGCACCTGGTTCTGGCATATTTGGGAGGTGGTTTCAGTGTATCTGGTACTTGGTTCTGGGATATCCAACAGGTGGTTCCAAAGTGTGTGGCAGGTGGTTCCTGTGTGTCTGGCATGTGGTTCTGGTAGGTTCGGAAGATGGTTCCAGCCTGTCCGTTAGGTGCTTCCAGCATGTCTGGAAGTTGGTTCTGGCGTGTCAGACTCATGTTTCCAGTGTGTCCGGTGGGTGCTTACGGTGAGTCTGGTGGGTCATTATGGGATGTCTGTGTGGTGGTTCCAGAGTGTTCGGCGGGTGCTTTTGGCATGCCTGACGGGTTTTTCCAGCATCTAAGGTGCCTGGTTCGAGCATATCCAGCAGGTGAGTTCTTTCTCAGCTTCCTAAGGAGCTGGAAGCAAGACAGTTTGTGGCTTGTCTCCCCTTGAGGGATGGAGGCAGTGCTTTTTGCAGTCCACCTCTCAAGCAATATAGGGCATGGTTGAGAGCAAATGGGCCTTTCTGACATAGGGTCTTTCTGACACTCTCTCCACGAGTGCACAAGGGCGGTTGGTTAAAAGTCTCTTGTCTCTATCCTCCTAAGCTTGTGGAATCACAATCATATGGGCCTTGGCCCCATTGCTTAAGGGGAAGATGTAGCCATTACCCCTGAGCCGGGTTGGCAAGAGGGAAATGTGGCAGAAGCAGAAGTTCTAAAGTAGCGAGTTAAGGGCTGGGAGGAAATGGCGTTCAACTGCCTGTGTATGAGAGGTTCCCAGTATGCTGTAAGAGCACTGTGGAAAGCGACTTCTTTCTCAGCTTCCTAAAGAGCTGGAAGCAAGATGGTTCGTGTCTTGTCTCCCCTTGAGGGATGGAGGCAGTGCTTTGTGCATTCCACCTCTAGAGCAATGTAGGGCACGGCTGAGAGCAAAGGGGTTTTTCTTCCATAGGTGCTTTCTGAAACTCTCTCCTCCAGTGCACAAGGGCGGTTGGTTAAAAGCCTATTGTCTCTCTCCTCCTAAGCATGTGGAAGCACAATCATTCGGGACTCAGCCTCTTTGCTTAAGGAGAAGATGTAGGCATTTTGTCTGAGCCGGGTTGGCAAGATTGAAATGCCCCAAAAGCAGAAGTTCTAAAGCAATGAGTTAAGGGCTCCAAATAAACAGCATTTCAGGTGCCTTTGTATGAGATGTTCAAGGTACACTATAAGAACAGTGTGGAAAGTGAGTTCTTTCTCAGCTTCCTAAAGAGCTGGAAGCAAGATGGATTATTGCTCATCTCCCCTTGAGGGTTGGAGGCAGTGTTTTGTGCCTTGCAGTTTTAGGGCAATGTAGGACTCTGCTGAGCAAACTTGGCCTTTCTTCCATAGCTGATTTCTGAACACTCTCTCCACCCATGCACAAGGGCGGCATGAGAGGTTGCCGGTATGCTGTAAGAGCACTGTGGAAAGCGAGTTTTTCTTAACTTCCAAAGAGTGGTTGGTTAAAATACTATCGTCTCTCTCCTCCTAAGCATGTGGAAGGACAATCATTCATGCCTCAGCCGAATGATTTGGGTAGGTCTCGTGTGACCCACCTGCCTTAAATGCTGGAACCAACTGCTGGACACTTCAGAAGCATCATCTGGAAACAGTGGAACCACCCACCGCAGATGTGAGAATCAGGTCCAAAATGTGCCAGAGCACCTGCAGGACACACCAGAACCACCTGACTCAAACGCCAAAATCACCTGCCAGATACACAAGAACCACTTGATGGACACTCCAGAATCACATGACGCGCATGAAAGAACCATCTCTCGGAGTGCCAGAACCATGTGCTGGAAACGCCGGAACCACATCACTGACAGACATGAACCACCTGCTGGACACGCCTGAACCATCTGCTTCACTCACCAGAACCACCTTCTGGACAAGCCAAAATCACCTGCTGGATACACTGGAACCAGGCCCCTTAGAAGCCGGAAAAAGCCAACAGACATGCCAGAAGCACCTGCCGCACACTCTGAAACCACGATACAGACATGCCTGAATGACCCACCATACACACCAGAAGCACCCACCAGACACGCCAGAACCACCTGGAACCACCCACCGGACACACTGTAACCATGACACTGACATGCCAGAACAACCTTGCAGACATGCCAGAAGCACCCAAAGGACATGCTGGAACCATCTTCCGAACATACCAGAACCACATGCTAGACACACAGGAACCACCTGCCAGACACTTTGCAACCACCTGTTGGATATGCCGAGACAAGGTACCAGATACACTGAAACCACCTCCCGAATACACCAGAACCAGGTGCTGGCCATGCCACAAACACCTGCCAGACAAGCCAGAACCACCAGCCTAACACGCCAGCACAACCTGCCGGACATGCCAAAATCACCTGCCAGATAAACTGGAACCAGGTCCTGGATATGCCAGAACTAATTTCCAGGAAAGGCCAGAACAACCTGCCAGGCAGCCTGGAATCCCCTGCCAGGCATGCGGGAACCAACTGTCAAACACGCCGGAACCAACACCTGGACACACTGAACGCACCAACCGCACACGAAGGATTCAGGGTCCGGACACACGGTAGCCACCAGCCGGACATGCCAGAACCACCTTCAGAACATACTGGAACCATATGCCAGACACACAGGAACTACCTGCCAGACACCACAGAACCAATGGTCAGATAGGATGGAACCAGGCACCCAGTACGCTGAAGCCACCTGCTGAACACGCCCAAAAGCTGTGCTGGACATACCAGATCCATATGATGGATACACCAGAAACAGGTCCAGCACAGGCCAGAACCAGGTTCCAGAAACACCTGAAACAGCTGCCGGACACACCTGAACCAGCTGTTAGACCAGCCTGAACCACTAGATGGAGAATCCTGAACCACATGCCAGGCACACCGGAACCAGGTGCCCCACACGCCAGAACCACCTTCTGGACACGTCTGAACCACCTACAAGGCTTGTGAGAACCACCTGCCGGATACAGCAGATACAGGTGTCGCACACACCGAAACCTGGTGATGGACATGACTGACCACCTGCAAGACATGCCAGAACCAGGTGCCAGACACACTGGAACCACCTGCCAGACACCTCAAAATCCCCTGCTGGATATGACAGAACCTTGTGACACAAACGTCGGAATCATCTACCAGACATGCCAGGACCACCTCTTGGATATGCTGGAACCAGGTGCCTGATTCACTGAAAGTACCTGCCAGACACACCAGAACCAGGTGTCAGACACGCCTGGACAACCCACAGGACACGTCAAAATCACCTGCATGATACCCTGGAACCATGTGCTAGACATAACGGAACCACCTGCCAGATACACCAGAAACAGGTGCAGTACATGCCGGAACCAGGTGCCCCACACGACTGATTCACCTCCCGGACAAGACTCAACCATCTGCCGGACATGCCGAAACCACCTTCTGGGTGCGCTGGAACAATCTGTGTGCAAGCCTGAACCACCCGCCGCACAAGTGTGACCCATGTGCCTGACATGCTGTAACCAACTGTTGGACATGTTGGAACCATCATCTGGACACTCTGTAACCACTCACCACAGTCGTGAGAATCAGGTCCAGAACGCGCCGGAAGCACCTGCAGGAGAGGCCAGAACCACCTGATCACACGCCGAAATCACCTGCCGAATATGCCAGAACCTCTTGACGGACACTTGGGAATCACATGCAGGGCATGCCAGAACCACCTCTCAGATATGCCAGAAACACGTGCCAGACATGATGGAACCACTTTCTGGACAGACCTGAACCACCTGCCGAACACACCAGAACCACCTGCTTGACTCACCAGAGCCACCTGCGAGACATGCCAAAATCACCTGCCAGATACACTAGAACCAGGCCCCTTAGACGCTGGAAAAACCCAACAGCCATGCTGGAACCAGCCTCTGCACACTCTTTAACCACCCCACAGACATGCCAGAACGACCTGCCAGACACACCAGAAGCACCCACCAGACACACCTGGAAACACCTGCCGGACACACCGGAAACATGACTCTGACACACCAGAACCAACTCCCACACATGCCAGAAGCACCTAACGGACACATCAGAACCATCTTCCAAACGTACCAGAACCACATGCCAGACACACAGGAACCACCTGCCAGACACTTCGCAAACACCTGTTGGATATGCTGAGACCACGTGCCAGATACACTGAAACCAATGGCGAATACGCCAGAACCAGGTGCCGGACATGCCACAAAAACCTGTCAGACAAGCCAGAACCACCATCCTAACATGCTGGAAAAACCTGCCAGACATAACAAAATCACCTGCCAGATACACCAGAACAAGCTCCTGGATACACCAGAACCAATTTCTGGAAAAGGCTGGAACAACCTACCAGACAGACTGGAATCCCCCACTGCACATGCGGGAACCGAATGCCAGACATGCCGGAATCAACACCTGGACACTGTGAGCGCACCAACCACACACAACTGAATCAGGTCCTGGACACTCTGTAGCCACCTGCCAGACACGCTGGAACCACCTTCAGAACATACCGGAACCACATGCCAGACACACAGGAAACACCTGTCAGACACCATGGAACCAACTGTCAGATACGGAACCAGGCGCCCGGTACGCTGAAGCCACCTGCTGAATACGCCAGAACCATGTGCCACACACGCAGGAACCATGTTATGGATACGCCAGGAACAGGTCCAGCACAGGCCAGATCCAGGTGCCGGACACGCCTGAAACAGCTGCCAGACACCCTTGAATCACCTTCTAGACCAGCCTGAACCACTTGACAGAAAATCCATAACCTTGTTCCGGTGTGCCCAGAATGTGGTTACGGTATCCGGTACCTGATTCTGCCATATGTGAGAGGTGATTCCGGCATGTCTGACAGTTGGTTCCGGGATGTCAGGCTCATGCTTCCACCGTGTTTCACGGGTGGATCAGTGCTGTCCAGCACGTGGATCAGTTGTGTCTGGTGGTGGGTTGCAGCATATCTAGGGGTCGTTGCAGTGTGTCCAGAAGGTCGTTCCATCGTGTCCAGCATGTGGTTCTGGCGAGTCAAGCAGGTGGTTCCAGCGTGTACTGCAGGTGGGTCAGGCATGTCTGTCAGCTGGTCGAGGTGCCTCTGCCAGATGGTCCAGGCATGGCTGTCCCCTGACCCAGGCATTTCTGAAATGTGGTTCTGACGTGTCCGAATGATGTTTGGGCATGTCCTGCATGTGATTCAGTCCTCTCAGGGAGGTGCTTTGGGGTTGTCCGGCAGGTGGTCCGGGTGTATCCAGGAAGTGGTTCGGCATAGCCGGCGTGTCCTTTGAGAATGTGTAGCCTGGGGTTCTGGCATATCCCACAGGTGGTTCCAGCGTGTCTTGCACCTGGATGTAGCATGCTCGGCTTCCAGCATGTCCACCAGATGGTTCCAGCTCATCCTAAAGGTGGTTACGACGAGTTCATCAGGTGGTTCAGGCTTGTCCATCACTTGGTTCAGTCGTGTCCAGGACCTGGTTCCAGGATGTGCGACACCTCTTTCTGGTGTATCCAGTAGGTGGCTCCAGGGTGTCCTGCAGGTGGTTCAGTTTTGTCTGGCACCTCATTTCGGTGTGTGCGACACCTTTTTCTAGCACATCTGGCAGGTGATTCTGGCATGTCTGGCAGGTGGTACTTGCATGTCTGGCAAGTGTTTTGGGCATGTCCAGCAGGTTTTTCTGGCCTTAGGGCACCAGATTCCGCCGTGTCCAGCAACTGGTTCTGGCATATCCAACAGGTGTTTCTGGCATGTCTGGTAGGTGTTTGCAGTGTGTCTGGCAAGTGGTTCTGTTACATTGGTAAGGTGTTTCCGGCATGTCTGGTAGGTGTTTGCGGTGTGTCTGGCAAGTGGTTCTGTTACATTGGTAAGGTGTTTCCAGCATTTCCAGTGGGTGCCTCCAGGGTGTCCAGCAGTTGGTTCAGATGTGTGTGGCTGGTGCTTCTGGCGTGCCTGTGTGGTGGTTCTGAAGTGCCTGGCTGGTGCGTCTGGGGTGTCTGGCAGTTGATTCCCACGTGTCTGGCAGGTGATTCCAGCGTATCTGGCAGGTGGCTATGGTGTGTCCGGGACCTGATTTCGTCATGTCAGGTGGTGGTTTAGCATGTCTGGGTGGTGGTTCTGGCATGTCCATCAGTTGATTTTGACATTGAAGTTGGTTCTGGTGTATTCAGGACCTGGTTATGGCATATCCAGCAGGTGATTTCAGCTTGTCCTGCCTGTTGTCTGGCGTGTCTGGTGGGTGGTTCCAGCATGCCCGGCAGGTGGTTGTGATGTGTTTGGCATCTGCTTCTGGCATATCCTGCATGTGGTTTTACAGTGTCCGGCACCTGGTTCTGCCATGTCCGACAGGTGGCTCCAGTGTGTCAGGCAGGTGTTTCTGGGATGTCAGGCAGGTGGTTCTGGTGTGTCCGGCTCGTGGTTCAGCTATGTTTGGCAGGTGGATCAGTGCTGTCCAGCAGGTGGATCAGTCATGTCCGGTGGTTGGTGGCAGCATATCCAGGGGTGGTTCCAGCATGTCAAGAAGGTGGTTCCGTTGTGTCCAGCAGGTGGTTCTGGCATTTCCAGAAAGTGGGTCCACTGTGTGCAATGGGTGATTCTGCCGGTTCCTGCACGTGATTCCAGCATCTCCAGGACCTGATTCTGGCATCTCCAGTGCATGGTTCCAGACTGTCTGGGTGGTGGTTCCGAGGTGCCCAGCTGTTGGTTCCAGCATGTCAGGCAGGTAGTTCAGGTTTTTCCAGTGGATTGTTTCAGTATTTCCAGCGGGTAGTTCAGGTGTGTCTGGCAGGTTGTTCAAGCATGTCTGTCAGCTGGTCCAGTTGCATCTGGCACTTGGTCCTGGCATGGCCGTCCCATGTTCCAGGCATTTCTGAAACGTGGTTTTGATGTGTCCGAAATGTGGTTTTGCCTGTCTGGCATCTGATACATTCCTCTTCAGGAGATGTTTTGGGGGTGTCCGGCAGGTGGTCTGGGTGTTTCCAGGAAGTGGTTTGGCATGTCTGGCATGTCCTTCAATTATGTCTTGCCTGTGTTTCTGGCGTGTCCAGCAGGTGGTTACAGTGTCTCTGGTACCTGGCTCCTACGAGCGCAGCAGGGGCTTCCGGCATGTCTAGCAGGTGGAGCCACCTGCTGGAAATGCCAGAAACAGGCACAGCCGGACACACCAGAACCACCTTAAGAATGTACCAGAACCACATGCGAGTCACACAGGAACTACCTGCCAGACACCATGGAAGCAACTGTCAAATATGCCGGAACCAGGGGCCCGGTACGCTGAAGCCACCTGCTGAATACACCAGAACCATGTGCCGGACACGCTGGATCCATGTGATGGGTACACCAGAAATAGGGCCAGCACAGTCCAGAACCAGGTGCCGGACACACCTGAACCACCTTCTAGACCAGCCTGAACCACGTGATGGACAATCTAGAACCACATGCCGGGCACACCAGAACAAGTTGTCCAACATGCCAGAACCACCTGCTCGACACTCCTGAACCACCACTCTGTCTTGTGAGAACCACCTGCTGGATACACCAGAAACAGATGTTGCACATGCCAAAACGAGGTGCTGGACATGACTGAACCACCTGAAAGACATGCGAGAACCAGATGGCAGACATGCTGAAACCACCTGCAGGACACGTCAAAATCCCCTGCCGGATACAGGGAAACCATGTGCCGCACACGCCAGAATCACCTACCAGACATGCCAGGACCACCTGTTAGATATGCCAGAATCAGGTGCCTGATTCGTTGAAACTACCTGCCGGACATGCCAGAACCAGGTGTCAGACATGCCTGGACAACCCACATGACACGTTAAAATCACCTGCATGATACCCCGGAACCATGTGCCAGACATAATGGAACCACCAGCTGGACACACCAGAGCCACCTGCCGGATATGCCAGAAACAGGCACAGCACATGCAGGAACCAGGTGCCCCAGATGACTGATCCACCTGCCAGACAAGTCTGAACCATCTGCCGGACATGCTGAAACCACCTTCTGGATGTGCCTGAACCATCTGTGGCACACGCTGGAACCACCCACCGGACATGTGTGATGCACCTGCCTGACGAGCTGGAACCAGCTGTCAGACACATAAGGACCATCATCTGGGCACTCTAGAACCACCCACCACAGACATGAGAATCAAGTCCAGAATGCGCCAGAAGCAACTTCAAGACATGCCAGAACCTCCTGACTCATATGCCAAAATCACCTGCCAGATATGCCAGAACCACTTGACGGACACTCTGGAAGCACATGCCAGGCATGCCTGAACCACCTCTCAGATATGCCAGAGCCATGTGCTGGACATGCCAAACCACCTCCCAGACACACCTGAACCACCTGCTGGACATGCCTGAACCACCTGCCAGATATGCTGGGACCAGACCCCTTAGACGCTGGAAAAGCCTGACAGACATGCTGGAACCACCCACCGGACACACCAGAACCACCTGGAACCACCCACCAGACACACTGGAACCATGACTCTGACATGCCAGAACCAGCTCCCGGACATGCCAGAAGCACCCAACAGACATGCCATAACCATCTTCCAAACCTACCAGAACCACATGCCAGACACACAGGAACCACCTGCCAGACACCAGGGAACCAACTGTCAGATATGCCGGAACCAGGCGCCTGGTACCCTAGAGCCACATGCCAAATATGCCAGAACCATGTGCCGGACACGCCGGAACCATGTCATGGATACACCAGAAACAGGTCCAGCACAGGTCAGAACCAGGTGCCGGACATGCCTGAAACAGCTGCTGGACACACAAGAACCACCTGCTAGACCAGCCTGAACCACTTGACGGACAATCCAGAACCACATGCCAGGCACAACAGAACCAGGTGCCCAACATGCCAGAACCACCTGCTGGACATGCCTGAACTACCTGCCTGTCTAGTGAGAATCACCTGCCAGATACACCAGAAACAGGTGTCGCACACACCAAAACCAGGTGCCGGACATGACTGAACCACCTGCAAGACACGCCAGAACCAGCTGCCGCACACACTGGAACCACCTGCCGGACAATTCGAAATCACCTGCCGGATATGCTGGAACCATGTGCTACACATGCCGGAATCACCTACCAGACACGCCGAGATCACCTTTTTACTATCCCGGAACCAGCTGCCTGATTCGCTGAAAGTACCTGCCAGACATACCAGAACCAGGTGTCCGATACGCCTGGAAAAACCACAGGAAGTGTGTAAGTCATCAGCATGATACCCTGTAACCATGTGCCAGACGTAAGGGAACCACCTGCCGTATATGCCAGAAACAGGCACAGCACACGCCGGAACCAGGTGCCCCACACGACTGATCCACCTGCCAGACGAGATTGAACCATCTGCCAGACACTCCGAAACCACCTTCTGGGTGTGCAGGAACCTGTGGCACACGCCGGAACCACCTGCTGAACTTGTGTGACCCCCCCCCCACCTGAGATGCTGGAACCAACTGTCAGACACGTTGGAACCATCATCTGAATACTCAGGAACCACCCACCTCAGACGCGAGAATCAGGTCCAAAACTCACATGAAGCACCTGCAGGACACACGAGAATCACCTGCTTCACATGCCGAAATCACCTGCCTGATATGCCAGAACCACTTGACGGACACTCCGGAATCACATGCTGGGAATGACAGAACCACCTCTCAGATATGACAGCATCACGCGCCAGACATGCTGGAACCACCTCCCTGAAAGACATGAACCACCTGCTGGACACGCCTCAACCACCTGCTGAACATACTGGAACCACCTGCTTGACTGGCCAGAACCACCTGCCAGACACACCAAAATCACCTGCCAGATACCCTGGAACCAGGCCCATTATACACCAGAAAAAAGTGACAGACATACCAGAACCACTTGCTGGACACTCTGGAACCACCACACAGACACGCCAGAACAACCTGCCAGACACACTGGAAACACCCACTGGACACGCCAGAATCACCTGGAACAACCAGCTGGAGACACTGGAACCATGACTCTGACACACCAGAACCAACTCCCGGAAATGCCAGAAGCACCAAAAGCACACACCAGAACCATCTTCCAAACATACCAGAACCACATGCCAGACACTTCGGAACCACCTGTTGGATATGCCGAAACCACGTGCCAAATACCCTGAAACCATCTGCCGAATACACCATAACCAGGTGCCAGACAAGCCACAAACACCTGCCACACAAGCCGGAACCACTAGCCTAACACACTAGAACAACCTGCCGGACACTCCAAAATCAGCTGCCGGATACAGCAGAACCAGGTCCTGGATATGCCACAACCAATTTCCGGAAAAGGCTGGCATAACCTGCCAGACATATGTGGGAACCAACTACCAGACACGCCGGAACAAACACCTGGACACTCTGAAAGTACCAACAGCACACGACGGAATCAGGTCCCGGACACACGGTAGCCAGCTGCCGGACACGCGGGAACCACCTTCAGAACGTGCAGGAATCACCTTCAGAACATAGTGGAACCACATGCCAGACACACAGGAACCAACTGTCAGAAACACCAGAACCAGGTGCCCGGTACCCTTAAGCCACATGCTGAATATGCCAGATCCATGTGCCAGACACCCCAGAACCGTGTGATGGGCACACCAGGAACAGGTCCAGCACAGGCCAGAACCAGGTGCCGGACACACCTGAAACACCTGCCGGACACACTTGAACCACCTGCTAGAACAGCTTGAAACACTTGATGGACAATCTGGAACCACATGCCCTGCACACTGGAACCATGTGCCCGACACGCCAGAACCAACTGCTGGACGTGCCTGAACCCCCTGCCATTCTAGTGAGAAGCACCTGATGGATACACCAGAAACAGTATTGCACACACCAAAACCAGGTGCCGGACACGACTGAATCACCTGCAAGACATGCCAGAACCAGGTGCTGGACACACTGGAACCACCTGCTGGACACTTTGAAATCCCCTGCTGGATACGCCAGAACCATGTGCTGCACACGCCAGAATCACCTACCAGACATACCGGGACCACCTAATGGATACGCCAGAACCAGGTGCCTGATTCCCTGAAACTACCTGCCTGACATGCCTGGACAACCCACAGGAAATGTCAAAATCACCTGGATGATACCCCGGAACCAGGTGCCAGACATAACTGCCTGACACGCCAGAGCCACCTGGCAGATACACCAGAAACAGGCGCAGCACACACCGGAACCAGGTGCCCCACACGACTGATCCACCTGCCGTACAAGACTGAACCATCTGCCAGACATGCCGAAACCACCTTCCGGATGCGCCGGAACCGTCTGTGGCACACGCCAGAACCAGCCGCCGGACATGTGTGACCCACCTGCCTGACACGCTGGAACCAACTGGCGGACAAGTTGTAACCATCATCTGGACACTCTGGACCACCCAACGCAGATGCGAGAATCAGGTCTAGAAAGTGCCAGAAGCACCTGCAGGACACGCCAGAACCACCTGACTCACATGCCAAAATCACCTGCTGGATATGCCAGAGCCAATTGACGGACACTTTGGAATCACATGCTGGACACGCCAGAACCACCTCTCAGACATGCCAGAACCACCTGCCGGACAAGCCAGAAACACCTGCCTGACACGCTGGAGCAATCTGCTGGACGTGCCCAAATGACCTGCCACATATGCCAGAAGCAGGTCCTGTAAAAACCTGCCGGACACGCTGGACCCACCAGACGGACACGCTGAAACCACCAACCCAATATTGGCGGTCCCGCATCTGGTTCCACCATGTCTGGCAGGTGCTTGCTGCGTGCCAGGACCTTATTCTACTGTCTCCAGTGGGTGGTTCCAGAGTGTCCTTGTGGTGGTTCTGATGTGTCCGGCAATTGGTGCCAGCATGTCAGGCAGGTGGTTCAGGCGTTTCCAGGAGGTGCTTTGGGGTGTCTGGCAGGTGGTCCGGGTGTGCGTGGCACCTGGCTCCGGCGTGTTCAGCAGGTGGTTGGGTCATGTTCACCAGATGTTTCTGGTGCATCCTGAAGGTGGTTATGGAATATCCGGCAGGTGGTTCAATCATGTCCAGCAGCTGGTTCAGTCTTGCTCAGCAGGTGGTTCAGTCGTGTCCAGCACCTGCTTCTGGCATGTTCAACACCTGTTTCTGGCATATCCGGCAGGTGGTTCTGGCATGTCTGGTAGGTAGTTCAGTCATGTCCAGCAGGTGGTTCAGGCTTGTCCGTCACTTTGTTCGGTCATGTGCAGCACATGGTTCCAGTGTGTGCGACAACTGTTTCTGGCATATCAGTTAGATGGCTCCAGCATGTCCGGCAGGTGGTTCACTCATGTCCAGCACCTGGTTTCTGCATGTGAGACACATTTTCTAGCCTATCTGGCAGGTGATTCTGGTGTGTCCGGCAGGTGGTTCACACAAGTCTGGCAGGTGGTTCCGGCCTGTCCAGCAGGTGGTCTGGCCTTAGGGCACCAGGTTCCACTGTATCCAACACCTGGTTCTGGCATATTCATCAGGTGGTTTGAGTGTATCCGGCACCTGGTTCAAGCTTATCCAACAGGTGGTTCTGGCGTGCCTGGCAGTTGGCTAATGTGTGTCTGGCATGTGATTCTGGTACGTTCGGAAGGTGGTTCCGTCATTTCCAGTGGGTGCTTCTTGCGTGCCCAGCAGTTGTTTCTGGCAAGTGTGATGGGTGGTTCTGGCATGTGTGTGTGGTGATTCTGACATTCCAGATCAACATTCCAGGCATGCTGGAACCAGATGCCTGACACACAACTACCACCTGCTGGACACACCTGAACCACCTCACATCCTAGTGTGACCACCTGCTGGACATGCTGGAGCCACATGCTGGATATGCCTGAAACAGTTTTTGCACATGCTGAACCCAGGTGCCGGACACGACTGAAGACCTGCCAGACACGATGGAGCCACCTGCCTTATACACCAGAAACATGTGTTGTGCATGCCAGAACCAGGTGCTGGACACTACTGAAACACATGCTGGAAAAGCATGAACCCCCTGACAGCCTTGCATGAACCACCTGCCAGACACGCTGGGACCACCTGCCTGATATGCCAAATACAGGTGTCAGACATGCCAGAACCAGGTGTTGAGCACGACTGAGCCACCTGCCTGACCAGCCTGAACCACCTGGTGGGCACGACAGGACCAACTGCCTGATGTACCATAATCTAATTCAGCATGCACTGGAACCATCAGTTGGACATGCCGGAATCACCTGCACAGCACGCCAGAGCCAGGTACCGGACACTCCAGAACCACCTGCTGGACACACTGGAACCACAGGCCAGACATACTGGAACGACATGCCAGACATGAAGGAACCACATGCCAGACCAACCTGGACCACCTGCCTGACACCTGAATGCCCTGCCCAGAGAGGCCTGAATCACCTGCCAGACATGCCCAACGCACCTTTCGGACACATAAGAACCACGTTTCAGAAATATGTGGACCTCAGAAGGGCCATTCCTTGACCATGTGCTTGATGCACCTGGACCAGCTGACAGACATGCCTGAACAACCTGCCGGACATGCCAGAACTACCCACTGGACACACCGGAACCATCCAACAGAAACACGTGAACTGCCGGGGTCCAGCCCCAGGCGAACAGGGTCTCCTGAGGGATGGACGGCGTCGGCGAGGGAGCAGGCAGTGAGACAAGGAGTTTAGTGTCCAAGTCTAACTTTATTTTGTGTATGTATGATTTATATAGGGCTCAGGGTATGCAAGGATGATTTCATGAAACAGTGCCAGGACATATCTTTGGCTCACGTAAGCGGGTTTTTGCAAGGTAGACAATAGTCCTAAGAGTAATTGATTGTAAGGTAGATTGTAAGAGCAATGGATTGTGTGCAGGCCCGAGGGGAGTCAAGCTTCTGTAATTCTGTACTTCAAGGAGGCTACCCCCAGCGGCCTCCTGACTCAATGGGCCGTGGCAACCACCGTCCTCCCAGAGAGATCTGTGGGGGCCACAGATTTCTTTGTTCCCTCTCCACTCCCATCGCTTCACCTGACCAAAGGACGGGTCAGAATGTTCTTTCCCTAGAAGATGTTTTTCCCCAGAACTTTCCCTAGAATATTGTATTGTATCATTCTCATTCCCAGGGCCAGGCTGAATTCCCCTGAAACACCACCAGGTGTAGAACAGAGTAAGCAGAAGCAGGAAAGTCAAAAGTACCAGGGAGACTTTTTGCAAGGGCAGTCTGGTAGATTCCCTTGAGGGTCGCCGTGAGTCCCCTCATCTCTCTCCTGGACCGTGTCACAAGGCAGAGGCTTAACTTGTAGGCTGATGGCTCCTGGCAGTGAACCATCTGCCTGACACGCTAGAACCAAATGCCAGACATGTCGGAACCACCACCCAGACACTCTGGAACCAGACATTGGAGACTCCAGAATCAGGTCTTGGACAGGCCGGAAGCACCTTCTGGACACTCTGGAATTACATACAGGAAGTGGAAAATCACCCACCGGACACAACGGAACCATCTTCTGGACACACCGGAACCAACTGACTGACAGGCTGGAACAACCCCCGGATATGCAGAAACCAACCGCCGGACACGACTGATCCACCTGCTGGATAGCACTGATCCACCCACCAAACACGGCTGAACCAGCAGCTGGACACACCGGAATCACCTGCCTGACACCCTGGATCCACCTGCTGGAATCTCTGGAACCACCTGTTGGATATGCCAGAACCAGGTGCCGGACACAGTAGATCCACCTGCCAGAAAAGCGAGAACCACCTGCCAGACATGCTGCAGCAGCCTGCTGGACACACTGAAATCACCGGCCAGATGTGCCAGGACCGGGTCCCAGATATGCCATAACCAAATTCCGGACAGACTGGAAATACCTGCCAGAAATGCTGGAACCACCACCTGGACATGCCGAAACTACCAACCCATCCCGATGCAATCAGGTCTCGGACACGCTGTAGCCACTTGCCGGACATGCCAGAATCACCCACTGGAAATGTAGGAATCCACTGCCAGACACCCCAGAAGCAAACACCGGACACGTTGGAACCACACATTGGATATGCCAGGCCCAGGTGACGGAAACACCAGAACCACCTGCTGGACAAGCCTGAACAACCTGCCAGACTTGTGTGAATCACCTGCTGGTCATGCTGGTATCAAGTCTAGAATGCGCCAGAATCATCTTCCAGACAGGCCAGAAAAACCTGCCGGACATGCCAGAATCACCATCGGAAACATTGATACCACCAACCAGACATGACAAAATCAGCTCCTGGACACGCCAAATCACCCACCAGACATGCAGGAACTAACTGCCAGACACCCCGGAAGCACCCACTGGACACGTCAGAACCACCTTACAGACATACCGGCAACTCATGCCAGACACACAGGAACCCCCTGCTGGACTCACTGGAACCACATGAATGACACATCAGTACCATTGGCCAGACATGCCGGAGCCACCTGCCAGACAAAACTGAACCACCTGCCAGACAAGACAGAACCACCTGCCGGATACGCCTGAAATATTTGACAGACTCTCTGGAACTACATGCTGGGCACACCGGAACCACCAGTCAGATATGCCAGAACTGGGTGCTGGACACGCCAGAACCACCTTCTGGACAGGCCTGAACCACCTGTCAGAGAAGAATGAAGCACTTGCCCGATACGCCTGAATCACTTGGTGGACAGTCCAGAACCACCTGCCGGGCATGCCAGCACTATCTGCCAGATAAGCCAGAACCAGGTGCTGGACATGACTCAACCACCTGCCAGGCAACCTGAACCACCTGCTGGAGAGACCTGAGCCATCTGCCGGAGCCCCTACAACCACCATCCAAACGTGCTGGAACAATGTGGTGGACAAACTACAACCACCTGCCAGACACACAGGAACCAGTTCATGGGCATGCCAGAAACACCTGTTGAACAGGAAGTAAGAAGCCGACAGACAACCCTGATCCAGTCAACGGACACGCTGGAACCACAGGTCAGACAAAACAGAATCATGCTCCAGACATGACGGAACCATGTGACTGAAATGCCAGAACCACAAGCCGGACACGATGTAACCAAATTCTGGACACTCTGGAACAAATCATCATACATACCAGAACGAAATGCAGGACAACAGGGAATGACATTCCAGACACAGCAGAACCACCTGACTGACAGGCTGGAACCAACTTTTGGACACATCGGAACCATCATCTGGACACTCTGGAACCACCCACCACAGATGTGAGAATCAGGTCCAGAACGCGCCAGAAGCACCTGCAGGACATGCCAGAACCACTGACTCACGCCGAAATCACCTGCCAGATATGCCAGAACCACTTGATGGACACTCTGCAATCACACGCAGGGCATGCCGGAACCACCTCTCACATATGCCAGAACCATGTGCCGGACACACCGGAACCACCTCCCGGACAGACCTGAACCACCTGCCGAACATGCCAAATCCACGTGCTTGACTCGCTGGAACCACCTGCCGGACACGACAAAATCACCTGCCGGATACGCTGGAACCAGGCCCCTTAGACGCCGGAAAAACCTGACAGACACGTGGGAACCACCCGCCGGACACTCTCGAACCACCACACAGACATGCCTGAATGACACTCCAGACACACCTGAAGCACCCACTGGACACGCCAGATCCACCTGGAACCACCCGCCGGACACACTGGAACCATGACTCTGACACTCCAGAACCAACTCCTGCACATGCCGGAAGCACCCAACGGACATGCTGGGACCATCTTCCTAACGTACCAGAACCACATGCCAGACACAAGGAACCACCTGCCAGACACTTCGGAACCACCTGTTGGATATGACGCAACCAGGTGCCAGATACACTGAAACCTCCTGCCGAAGATGCCAGAACCAGGTGCCGGACACCCCACAAACACCTGCCACACAAGCCGGAACCACCAGCCTAACATGTCGGAACAATCTGCCGCACACACCAAAATCACCTGCCAGATACACTGGAACCACGTCCTGGATATGCCAGAACTAATTTCCATAAAACGTGGGAAACACCTCCCGGACACGCCGGAATCACCCACCGGACATGTGGGAACCAACTGCCAGACACACCGGAACCAACACCCAGACACTCTGAAAGCACCAACCCGACACAATGGCATCGGGTCCCGTACACACAGCAGCGACCTGCCGGACATGCCGGTACCACCTTAAGAATGTACCAGAACCACCTGCCAGACACACAGGAACTACCTGCCAGATACCATGGAACCAACTGTCAGATACGCTGGAACCAGGCACCCGGTACGCTGAAGCCACCTGCCGAATATGCCAGAACCATGTGCCAGACATGATGGAACCATGTGAGGGATACACCAGTAACAGGTCCAGCACAGGCCAGAACCAAGTGGCGGACATGCATGAACCACCTGCTAAACCAGCCTGAACCACTTTACGGACAATCCAGAACCAGTTGCCCAACATGCCTGAACAACCTGCTGGACACTCTGGAACTACCCGCCGGACATATGCCCAGCGTCCACCAGAAACGCCTGAACCACCTCCCAGACACTCTGGAACCAACCGCTGTAAAAGTCGGAACCACTACCTGGACAATCTGCAAACACCTGCCGGAGACACCAAAATCAGGTCCCGGCAGGTGGTCCAGGTGTGTCTGGCACCTGGTTCCGGAGTGTTCGGCAGATGGTTCCGGCATGTCCACCAGATGGTTCTGGCGCATTCTGAAGGTGGTTACGGAACATCAGGCAGTTGGTTCAATCATGTCCAGCAGCTGGTTCAGTCTTGTTTGGGAGGTGCTTCAGTCATGTCCAGCACCTGCTTCTGGTATGTGCAACACCTGTTTCTGGCGTATCCGGCAGGTGGTTCTGGCATGTCTAGCAGGTGTTTCCCTCAAGCCTGGCTGGTGGTCCAGGCATGTCCATCAGGTGGTTCCGGTGTGTCGGGCACCTGGTTCCAGCACGTCTGGCATGTGGTTCTGGAATGTCCATAAAGTGGTCCTCGCTGGTCCAGCAGGTTGTCCAGGCTGGTATGGCAGCTGCTTCAGGCTTGTCCAGCACCTGGTTCTGGCCTTCCCTGGACTTGTTTCTGGCGTAACCAGCAGATGGTTCCAGCGCGTCCAAGAGGTGGCTTGGCTGTGTCCGGCAGATGGTTTCGGTGTATTCAGCAGGTGATTTGGACGTGGCCACCAGGTGTTTCCACCATGTCTGGCAACTGGTTCTGGCATATTCGGCAGGTGGTTTCAGGGTATCCAGTACCAGATTCTGCCATATGTGAGAGGTGATTCCGGCATGTCTGGCAGTTGGTTCTGGGGTGTCAGGCTGGTGATTCTGCCGTGTTTCACAGGTGGATCAGTGCTGTCCAGCAGGTGGATCAGTCATGTCGGGTGGTGGGTTGCAGCATACCCCGGGGTGGTTGCAGTGTGTCCAGAAGGTGGTTCTGTCGTGTCGGGCAGGTGGTTCTGGTGAGTCAAGCAGGTGGTTCTGGCATGTACGGCCGGTGGGTCAGGCGTGTCTGTCAGCTGGTCAAGGTGCATCCAGCAGATGGTCCAGGCATGGCCATCCCGTGGTCCAGGCATTTCTGAAACGTGGTTTCTGACGTGTCTGAATGATGGTTTGGGAGTGTCTGGCATGTGATTCAATCCTCTCCGGGAGGTGCTTTGGGGTTGTCCAGCAGGTGGTCTGGGTGTATCCAGGAAGTGGTTTGGCATGGCCGGCATGTCCTTGGAGTATGTCTGGCCTGGGGTTCTGGCGTGTCCAGCAGGCGGTTCCAGTGTGTCTGGCACCTGGCTCCAGGGTGTTTGGCAGATGCTTCCAGCATGTCCACCAGATGGTTCTGGCGCATCCTAAAAGTGGTTACGATGAATTCATCAGGTGGTTCAGGCTTGTCTGTCACTTGGTTCAGTCGTGTCCAAGACCTGGTCCCAGCATGTGTGACACCTTTTTCTAGCGTATCTGGCAGGTGATTCCGGTATGTCCGGCTGGTGGTACACGCAAGTCTGGCAAGTGTTTCGGGCGTGTCCAGCAGGTGGTTCTGGCCTTAGGGCACCAGATTCCACCATGTCCAGCAACTGCTTCTGGCATATCCAATAGGTGGTTCCGGTGTGTCTGGCAGGTGTTTGTGGTATGTCTGGCAAGTGGTTCTTTTACATTAGTAAAGTGGTTCTAGCGTTTCCAGAGGGTGCTTCCAGGGTGTCCAGCAGTTGGTTCCAGCGTGTGTGGCTGGTGGTTCTGGCGTTTCTGTGTGGTGGTTCCAATGTGTCTGGTGGGTGCTTACAGGGTTTCCAGCAGTTGTTTCCCACATGTCCGGTGGGTGATTCCAGCGTGTCTGGCAGGTGGCTATGGCACGTCTGGGACCTGATTCCGTCATGTCGGGTGGTGGTTTAGGCATGTCTGTGTGGTGGTTCTGTCATGTCCGGCAGTTGATTTCGACATGTAAGCCAGGTTTTTCCAGTCTGTGCAGAAGTTTCCTCTGGCGTATTCAGGACCTGGTTCTGGCGTATCCAGCAGGTGATTTCAGTGTGTCCAGCAGGTTGTTTCGGCATGTCTGGCAGGTGGTTCTGGCATGTGAAGCAGGTTGTTGTGGTGTGTTTGGCATCTGCTTCTGGCGTATCCCACAGGTGGTTTTACAGTGTCCGGCACCTGGTTCTGCCATATCCTACAGGTGGTTCCGGCATGTCAGGCAGGTGTTTCCTGGGTGTCAGGCAGGTGGTTCTGGTGTGTCCGGTTGGTGGTTGAGCCGTGTTTGCCAGGTGGATCAGTGCTGTCCGGCAAGTGGATCAGTCATGTCCAGTGGTTGGTTGCAGCATATCCAGGGGTGGTTCCAGTGTGTCAAGAAGGTGGTTCCGTTGTGTCCAGCAGATGGTTCTGGCGTTTCCAGAAGGTGGTCCACCGTGTCCAGCAGCTGATTCTGCCAGTTCCTGCAGGTGGTACCAGCATGTCCAGGACCTGATTCTGGCATCTCCAGTGCATGGTTCCAGAGTGTCTGGGTGGTGGTTCCGACGTGCCCAGCAGTTGGTTCCAGCGTGTCAGGCAGGTAGTTCAGGTTTTTCTGGTGGATGGTACCAGTATGTCTGGTGGGTAGTTCCAGTGTGTCCGGCAGGTTGTTTAAGCATGTCTGTCAGGTGGTCCAGTTGCATCTGGCACTTGGTCCTGGCATGGCCATCCCGTGTTCCACACATTTCTGAAACATGGTTCTTATGTGTCCGAAATGTTGTTTGGGCATGTCCGGCATCTGATTCAGTCCTATTCAGGAGGTGCTTTGGGGGTGTCCGGCAGGTGGTCCGGGTGTTTCTGGCAAGTGGTTCGGCATGTCTGGTGTGTCCTTCAATTGTGTCTTGCCTGTGTTTCTGGCATGTCCAGTAGGCAGTTCCAGTGTGTCTAGCACCTGGTTCCAGCGTGCTCAGCAGGTGCTTCCGGCATGTTTAGCAGATGGTTCCAGTGCATCCTGAAGTTGGTTACAGTGTGTTGAGCGGGTGGTTCAGGCTGTTCCGTCACTTGGTTCAGTCGTGTGCAGCACCTGCTTTCAGCATGTGTGACACCTGTTTCTGGCATATCCGTCAGATGGCTCCAGCGTGTCTGGCAGGTTGTTCACTCATGTCCGGTACCTGGTTTCGGCGTGTGTGACACCTTTTTCTAGCATATCTAGCAGGTGATTCCAGCATGTCTATCAGGTGGTTCGCACAAGTCTGGCAGGTGGTTCAGTTGTGTCCAGCAGGTGGCTCTGCACTTAGGGCACCAGGTTCCGCCATGTCCAGCACCTGTTTCTGGCATATTCGGCAGGTGGTTTCAGTGTACCTGGCACCTGGTTCAGGCATATCCAACAGGTGGTTCTGGCATGTCTGGCATGTGGTGCAGGGGTATCTGGCATATGGTTCTGTTATGTTCGGAAGGTGGTTCTGGCGTGTCCGGTGGGTGCTTCTGGCGTGTCTGGCAGTTAGCTCTGGCATGTCTGGTGGGTGGTTCTGGCGTGTCTGAGTGGTGGTACCAGTGTGTCCGACGGGTGGTTCTGGCATGTCTGTTGGGTTGTTCTCGCATCTAGGGGCCTGGTTCCAGCATATCTGACAGATAATTTTGGCCTATCTGGCTGATGGTTCCAGCGAGTCAAGCAGATGGTTGTGGTGTGTCCGGCAGGTCGTTCATGCGTGTCCAGCAGGTGGGTTCAGGCCTGTCCAGAAGGTGGTTTCAGCACTTCCAGCACCAGGTTCTGGCATATCTGACATGTGGTTCCTGCATTCCCGGCATGTGGTTCCACATTGTCCATCAAGTGGTTCATGCGTATCTGGCAGGTGGTTCAGCTTGTTTGGCAGGTGGTTCTGGCATGTCCTGCCAGTGGTACTGGCGTGTCACTCAGGTGGTTCCAGTGTGTCAGGCTTGGGGTTCCTGTGTGTCAGGCATGAGTTTCCGGTATTTTTGGAAGGTGGTTGTGATGTGTCAGGTGGGTGCTTCCAGGTTGTCCGGCTTTTGGTTCCTGCATGTCCGGAGGGTGATTCCAGTGTGTCCAGGACCTGATTCTGTATGTTGGGTAGTGGTTTTTGCATGTCTAGGTGGTGGTTCCGGAGTGTCCGGCAGGTGATTTCAGCATGTGCAGCAGGTTTTTCCAGACTCTGTGGAAGTTGCTTCTGGTGTATTCAGGACCTGGTTCTGGCGTATCCGGCAGGTGATTTTGGTGTGTCTGGCAGGTTGTTCTGGCCTGTCTGGCAAGTGGTTTCAGGGTGTCTGGCCATGGTTCTGCCGTATCCGACAGGTTGTCCTGGTGTGTCTGGCAGGTGTTTGCGTGGTATCAGGCAGGTGACTACGGTGTGTTCAGGACCTGATTCCCTCATTTCAGGTGGTGGTTTTGGCATGTCTGGGAGGTGGTTCCTGTGTGTCTGGCTGGTGATTTAGGCATGTACCACAGGCTTTTCCGGCCTGTGTGGAAGTGTGTTCTGGTGTGTCAGGCAGCTTGTTCTGGCATGACCGGCATTTGGTTCTGGAATGTCCGTAAAGTGGTTCAGGGTGGTCTAGCAGATGGTTCAGGCTAGTCCTGCAGCAGTTGCAGGCTTGCCCGGCACCGGGGTCCGGCCTGTGCTGGACCTGTTTCTGGCGTATCTGGCAGATGGTTTCGGCATGTCCGGCACAGGGTTTCAGCTTAACCGACAGCTGATTTGTACTTTTCAGGCAGGTGTATCTGCCATGTCCGGCACCTGGTTCTGGTGTATTTGGCAGGTGGTTTCAGTGTATTTGCCACCTGGTTCCCGCATATAGAACAGGTGGTTCTGGCATGTCTGGCAGGTGTCTGGCATGTGATTCCGGTATGTTCAGAAGGTGGCTCCGGCGTGTCCAGTGGGTGCTTCTGGAGTGTCCGACAGTTGATTCTGGGATGTCTGTTGGGTTGTTCCGGCATATAATGGCATGCTTCTGGTGTATCCAGGAAGGGATTTCGGTGTGTCTGGCAGGTTGTTCCGGCAAGTCAACAGATGGTTGCGCATGTCCAGCAGGTGGTTCAGGCCTGTCCAGAAGGTGGTTCAGGCCTGTCGTGAAGGTGGTTTTGGGGCGTCCGGCACCTGGTACTGGCATATCTGACATGTGGTTCTTGCATGCCCAGCATGTGGTTCCAGATTATCTGTCAAGTGATTCAGGAATATCTGGCAGGTGGTTCAGTCTTGTCTGGCAGGTAGTTCATCTTTGTCCGGCAGGTGGTTCTGGCATGCCCTGCCAGTAGTACTGGCATGTCATTCAGGTGGTGCCAGCATGTCAGGCAGGGGGTTCCTGAGTGTCTGGCATGAGTTTCCAGTATGTCTGGAAGGTGGTTCCAACGTGTCAGGTGAGTGCTTCCGGGGTGTCCAGCAGTTGGTGCCCACATGTCTGGCATGTGATTCCGGTGTGCCCTGAATCTGGCTATGTCGTGTCCAGGACCTGATTCCATCATGTCAGATGGTGGTTTTGGCATGTTTGGGTGATGATTCCAGCATGTGTGGCAGGTGAATTCAGCATGTCCGGCAGGTTGTTTTGGCGTGTCTGGCAGGCGGTTCCAGATTGTTCGGCATGTGGTTCTGGTGTGTCCAGCACCTGGTTCTGGCATACCCAACAGGTGGTTTAGGCATGTCTGGCAGTTAGCTCTGGCATGTCTGGAGGGTGGTTCTTGTATGTCTGGCACCTGGTTCTGGCATATCTGGCAGGTGCATTCGCATTGTCTGGCACCTACTTCTGCTGTATCCGACCTGTGGTTCCAGCTTGTCAGGAAGGTGGTTCTGGGGTGTCAGGCAGGTGTTTCTGCTGTGTCCAGCTGCTGGTTCAGCCATGGTTGACAGGTGGATCAGTTCTGTCCAGCAGGTAGATCAGTCATCTCTGGCAGTTTGCTGCAGCATGTCCTAGGGTGGTTCCAGCATGTCCAAAATGTGATTCCATCGTGCCTGGCAGGTGGTTCCAGCGTGTCAGACAGGTTCTTCTGGCGTGTCAGGAAGGTGGTTCCATTGTGTTTGGTGGGTGATTCTGGCAGTTCATGCAGGTTGTCCCACCATGTCCGGCAGGTGCTTCCGGCATGTTCGGGACCTGATTCTTGCTTCTCTGGGGTTGGTTCCAGAGTTTGCAGGTGGTGGTTCCCATGTTTCCAGCAGTTGGTTCCAGCGTGTCAGGCAGGTGGTTCAGGCGTTTCTGGTGGATGGTTGCAGTATGGCCAGAGGGTAGTTTGGCAAGTCTGGCAAGATGTTCAGGCCTGTTAGTCAGCTGGTCCAGGTGCACCTGGCACATGGCATGGCACATGGCATGGCCGACCTCTCCAGGCATTTCTGAAATACGGTTCTGATGTGCCCAAAAGATGGTTTGGGTGTGCCAGACATCTGATTTGCTCCTCTCTGAGAAGTGCTTTGGGGGTGTCCAGCAGGTGGTCTGGGTGTTTCCAGCAAGTGGTTTGGCATATCCAATGTATCATTTAATTATATCTGGCCTAGGGTTATGTGCCGTAACCACCCACAAGACATGTTGGAATCATCTGCTGGACACATTGGAACCACCTTGTGGAGATGCCAGACCCACCCCTGGATAAGCTGCAACCAACAGCCAGACTCGACTGACGGCTGGAACCAAGCTCCTTATACGCCAGGAAAACTGACCACATGTGCCAGAACCACCTGCAGGACACACTGGAGGCACTACAGAGACACACGAGAACCACGCAAAACACACGTCGCAATCAGGTAGGGGACATGGTGCAACCTCCTGCTGAATGGTCCGGAACCACCTGCCAGAAATGCTGGAACCAGGTGTCCAACATGCCAGAACCACCTGCTGGACGTGCCTGAGCCACATGCCCGACTTGCAAGAACCACCTGCTGGGCACACTGGGACTACCTGAAGTATAATCCAGAAACAGGTATTGCACACGCCAAAAACAGGTGCAGGTAATGAATGAAAAACCTGCAAAACATGACAGAACCAGGTGCCAGATATGCTGGAAACACCTGCTGGACGCGTTGAAATCCCCTGCCAGATACACCGCAACCATGTGCCGCACACACCAGAATCACCTACCAGACATGCCAGGACCACCTGTTGGATACGCTGGAACCAGGTGCCTGATTCACTAAAACTACCTCCTGCACATGCCAGAACCAGGTGTTGGACACGCTGGGACAACCCACGGGACGCGTCAAAATCACCTGCATGATACCCGGGAACCATGTGCCAGACATAATGGAACCACCTGCCGGACACGCCAGCGCCACCTGCCAGATATGCCAGAAACAGGCGCAGCACACGCCAGAACCAGGTGTCCCACATGACTGATCTAACTGCCAGACAAGACTGAAGCATCTGCCGGACATGCAGGAACCACCTTTAGAATGTACCAGAAACACATGCCAGACCCCATGGAACCAACTGTCAGATACGCCGGAACCAGGCACGTGGTACGCTGAAGCCACCTGCCAAATAAGCCAGAACCATGTGCCAGACATGCCGGAACCACTTCCTGGACAGACCTAAACCACCTGCTGTGCACGCCTGAACCACCTGCCGAACACACCAGAACCACCTGCTTGACTCACCGGAACCACCTGCCAGACACGCCAAAATCACCTGCCGGATACACCAGAACCAGGTCCTGGATATGCCAGAACCAATTTCTGTCAAAGGCCAGAACAACCTGCCAGACACGCCAGAATCACCCACCGGACATGTGGGAACCAACTGCCAGACACGCCGGAACCAACACCAGGACACTCTGAAAGCACCAACTGGACACGCCGGAATCAGGTCCCGGATACACAGTAGCCACCAGCCAGACACGCAGGAACCACCTTAAGAATGTACTGGAAACACACACACAAGACACACGGGAACCAACTGTCAGATACGCCAGAACCAGGCGCCCAGGATACTGAAGCCAACTGCTGAATATGCCAGAACCATGTGCTGGACACTCCTAAACCATGTGATGGATACACCAGAAACAGGTCTGGCACAGGCCAGAACCAGGTGCCGGACATGCCTGAAACAGCTGCCACACACACCTGAATCACCTGCTAGACCAGCCTGAACCACTTGATGGACAATCCGGAACCTCATGCCAGGCACACTGGAACCAGGTGCCCGACATGCCAGGACCACCTGCTAGACCAGCCTGAACCACCTGCCAATCTTGTGAGAACCACCTCCTGGATACACCAGAAACAGGTGTCACACATGCCAAAACCAGGTCCTGGACACGGCAGAGCACCGAAATCACCTGCCAGATACGCCAGAACCACTTCACGGATACTCTGAAATCACATGCCTGGCATGCCGGAACCACCTCTCAGATATGCCAGAACCACGTGCTGGACACGCCGGAACTACAGGTGACTTTGGCGTGTCCAGCAGGTTGTTCTGGCATGTTAGGCTGGTGGTTCTGGCTTGTCTGGCAGGTGTCTGTGGCGTGTCCGGCACCTGGTTCTGGTGTATTCAGCAGGTGGTTTCAGTGTATCTGGCACCTGATTCCGGCATATCCAACAGGTGGTTCTGACGTGTCTGGCAGGTGGTTCCTGTGTGTCTGGCATGTGGTTCTTCTACGTTTGGAAGATGGTTCCGGCGTGTCAGTTGGGTGCTTCCGGCATGTCCAGGAGTTGGTTCTGGAGTGCCATAGTCATGGTTCCACCGTGTCCAGAAGGTGGTTCCTGCATGTCAGTCAGGTGCTTCCAGTGTGTCCTGTGGGTACTTCTGGCATGTCCTGGCCCTGATTCTCGAGTCTCTGGTGGGTGGTTCCAGAGTGTCCCATTGGTGGTTCCAAGATTCCGGCAGTTCGTTCCATCGTGGCAGGCAGCTGGTTCACCCATGTCCAGTGGGCGGTTCTGGCATCTGCAACAGACAGTCTGGAAAGTGGTTTCGGCATGTCTGGCAGGTGGTGCAGGCCTCTCTGGCAGATGGTTCAGTCTTGTCCCTCAGGTGATTCAGTCGTGTGGGGCACCTGGTTCTGGTGTGTCTTGCAAGTGGTTTAATCATGTCTGGCACCTGGTTTTGGCATGTGCGACACCTGTTTCTGGCGTATCTGGCAGGTGGTTCTGGTGCATCTGTCAGGTGGTTCTTACAAGACTGGCTGGTGGTTCAGGCGTGTCCAGCAGGTGGTTCTGGTGTGTTGGGCACCTGGTTCTGGTGTGCCCAGCATGTGGTTCCGGATTGTCCGTAAAGTGGTTTAGGCTGGTCTAGCAGGTGGTTCAGGTGTGTCCAGCAGGTGTTTCAGGCATGTCCTGCACCTGGTTCTGGCCTGTGCTGGACCTGTTTCTGTTGTATCCATCACATGCTTCCAGCGTGTCCGGCACATGGTCCTGGTGTATTCAGCAGGTGGTTTCAGCATATCAGGTGCCTGGTTCCAGCGTATCTGACAGTTGGTTCCATGGTGTCTGGCAGGTGGTTCCTGTGTGTCTGGCACGTGGTTCCAGTATTTTCTTAAGGTGGTTCCGGTGTGTCCTACAGGTGATTCCTACATGTCCTGCAGTTGGTTGTGCTGTGTCCCGGGCCTGACTCTGGTATGTCTGGTGGGTGGTTCCGGTGTGTCTGAGTTGTGGTTCAGGCTGCCCGTCGGGTCATTCCAGCTTGTCCTGCATGTGGTTCCTGCATATAAGTGGCCTGGTTCTGGAGTATCCGTCAGGTGATTTCAGCACGTCCAGTATGTTGTTCTGGCGAGTCAAGCACGCGGTTCTGGCATGTCTGGCAGGAGGTTCAGTCATGTCCGGTGGGTGATTTGGGCTGCTCCGGCAGGTTGTTCAGGCTTGTCCATCTGCCAGTTCTGGTGTTCCTGCCAGCTGGTTCTGCTGTAACTGGCAGGGGGTTGTGGTGTGTCCCGCAGGAGGTTCTGGCATGACTGGCGGGTGATTCTGGTGTCTCAGTCAGTTAGTTCCTGCATGTCAGTCAGGTGGTTCTGGCATGCCCAGAAGGTGATTCCATCATGTCCAGTGGGTAGTTCCGGTGTGTCCAATGAGTGGTTCCAGCATGTCCGGAAGGTGGTTCCATCATGTCTGGCAGGTGATTCTGGTGTGTCCCGTGGGTGATTCAGCTGCGTTTGGTGGGTGGATCAGTTGTGTCCAGCTGGTGGATCATTATGTCCTGCATGTGGTTACTGTGTGTCCGGGGCATGGTTCCTGCTTGTCAGAAAAGTGGTTCCATCATCTCAGGGAAGTGGTTCTCGCATGTCCATCAGGTGGTTCTGGCATGTCTGGCAGATTGTTCAGGCATGCCCGTCAGGTGATGCAGGTGCTTCTGGCACCTGCTACAGGCGTGGCAGTCCCATGGTCCAGGCATTTCTGAAACGTGTTTCTGACATGTCAGAATGGTGGTTTGGGTTTGTCTGGAGGCAGTTTGGAAGTGTTTAGTAGGTTCTTCAGGCGTGTGTGGCAGGTGGTCCAGGTAGGTATGGCAGGTGGCTTGCTGTGTCTAGCATGACCTTCCTGCATATCTGGTCTGTGGTTCCAGCATGTCTGGCTGGTGGTTAAGGGTTGTCCAGCAGGTGGTTCCAGCATGTCCGGGTGGTGGTTCCCTCCAGTCCAGCGGTTGGTTCCGGCGAGTCCAGCACCTGGTTCTGGCATATCTGGCAGGTGGATCCTGCGTGCCAGGCAGGTGGTTCCAGATTGTCCCTCCAGCAGTTAAGGCATATCCAGCAGGAGGTTCCATCTTGTCTGGCTGGTGGTTCCAGAGTGTCCAGCATGTGGCTGGGGCAAGACCGGAAGGTGGTTCTGTCATGTCTGCTGGGCAGTTCTGGCATTTCCAGTGGATCATTTCACTATGTCCGGCAGATAGTTCAGGCGTGTCCAGCAGGTTGTTGAGGCATGTCCGTCAGGTAAGCCAGGTGCACCTGGCACGTGTTCCAGACATGGCCATCCCGTGGTCCAGGTGTTTCTGAAATGTGGTTCTGACATGTCCAAAAGGTGGTCTGGCTGTGTCCAGCAGGTGGTTTGGGAGTGTCCAGCACCTGGTTTTGGCATATTCAGAAGGTGGGTTTAGCATATTTGGTACCTGGTTTCAGCATATCTGGCACCTGGTTCCGGCGTATCCAGCTTGTTGTTTCAGTGAACCAGGCACCTAGTTCCAGTGTATCCGACAGGTGGTTCCCATGTGACTGGAATTTGGTTCCTGCGTGTCCGGCAGGTGGTTCCGGTGGGTCCTGCAGTTGGTTCTGGCATGTCTATAGGGTGGATGAAGTGTGTCTGCCTGGTGATTGAGGCATGTCCAGCAGGTGGTTCAGGCTGGTCTGACAGATTTTTCAGGCTTGAGTGGCAGCTGGTTCTGGCATTCCTGCCACCTCATTCTGGTGTAACCAGCAGGTGGTGCCAGCTTGTCCCTCAGGTGGTTCCAGCATGTCCGTTGGGTGATGCCTGCATGTCAGTAAGGTGGCTCCAGTGTGTCAGGTGGTTCCGGCGTGTCTGGAAGGTGGTTCTGTCATGTCCGGTGGGTGGTTCTGGTGTGTCTGAGGAGTGGTTCTGGCATGTGCAGAATGTGGTTCTGTCATGTCCAGAAGGTGATGCTGTCATGTCTGGACTGTGGTTATGGCATGTCCGTTGGGTGGATCAGGGCTGTCTGTCAGCTTTTCCCTTCCTGTTCAGCAGGTGGTTCCGGTGTGCCCAGGACATGGTTCTGGCATGTCTGGCAGGTGGCTCAGACCTCTCCAGCAGGTGGTTCAAGTTGTCCGGCAGGTGGTTTAGTCGTGTCTGGCACCTGGTGCTGGCTTAGCTGGCAGGTGGTGCTGGCGTGCCTGGCAGGTGGTTCTGGACTGTCTCCCAAGGGATGCAGGTTATTGGGCCCCAGCCAGACACAATGGAGCCACCTTCTCGACATGCCAGAACCACCTTCTGAAAACGCTGGAACCACCCCCAGATATGCTGAAACCAACCACCAGACATGACTGATCCACCTGCTGGACAGCACTGATCCGCCTGCCAAACACAGCTGAACCACCAGCCAGACACACCAGAACCACCTGCCTGAGACCCTGGAAACACCTGACAGTCACGCCAGAACCTCCTGTCAGATACAGCAGAACCAGGTGCTGGACACCATGAAACCACCCACCGGATACACAAGAACCAGGTGGTGGACATGCCAGAACCACCTGCCAGACAAGCCAGAACCACCTGCCAGACACACCAGAATAGCCTGCCAGACACGCCAAAATCAACTACTGGATACCCCAAAACCAAATCCTGAATACACCAGAACCAACTTCCACACAGGGTGGAAAAACCTGCCGTACATGCTGAAATCACCTGCTGGACACGCCAGAACCACCACCCAAAGATGCCAAAGCCACCATCCGACATGACAGAATCAGGTCCTGGACACGCTGTACCCACCTGCTGCACACGCTGGAATCACTCACTGGACATGCGGGCACCAACTGCCAGCCACCCCGGAAGCACCCTCCTGACACATCAGAACCACCTTCCAGACACACTGGAAACTCATACCAGACACTCAGGAAACCCCTGCCAGACATGCTGGAACCACCTGAATGACACGCCAGTACCACTGGCAGGACATGCCGGAACCACAAGCCAGAGAAAGCTGAACAACCCGCCAGACAAGACTGAACCACCAGTCGGATATTACTGAACCACTTTACAGACATCTGGAACCACATGCCGGGCACGCTGGAACCACATGTCAGATATGCCAGAACCAGGTGCCAGACGTGCAGAAACCACCTTCAGGACAGACCTGAACCACCTTTTGCACATGCCTGAACAACCTACTGGGACACACCGCAATCATCTGCTTGACTCGCCGGAACAACCTGCTGGACACGCCAAAATCACCTGCCAGATATGCCGGAACCTGGCCTCTTTTACGCCAGAACAACCCAACAGACATGCCAGATCTACCCACCGGACACACTGGAACCACCACTCAGACATCCAGAACCACCCTCCAGACATGCCGGAACCAACTGCCAGACACTCTGGATGCACCCACTGGACACCCCAGAACCACCTTACAGACGTACCAGAATCACATGCCAGAAACACCTGAATCACCTGCCTGACACACCGGAACCACCTGTTGGATATGCCGGAACGAGGTGCCAAATACACTGAAACCACCTGCCGAAATCACCAGAATCAGGTGCCAGACATGGCAGAAACACCTGCCAGACACGTCCAAATCACCTGTCAGATACACCAAAACCATGTGCAGGACATGCCAGAACCACCTGCTGGATACACCAGAAACAGGTCCAGCACAGGCCAGAACCAGGTGCCAGACAAGCCTGCTGCTGCTGCATGACTAGCCTCAACCATCTGCTAGACCACCCTGAACCACTTTACGGACATTCTGGAACCACATGCTGGGCAAGGTGGAACCAGCTGCCTGACATGCCAGAGCCACCTGCTGGACACTCTTGAATCACCTGCCAGACTTGCATGAAGCAACTGCTGGTCACACCAGAATCACCTGCCAGAAATGCCAGAAACAGGAGTCACACACGCTGGAACCAGGTGCTGGACACGACTGAACCAACTGCCGAACAAGCCTGAAGCACTTGCTGGACAGGACTGAAATACCTATTGGACATGCCGGAATGACCTTCAGGACACGTTGGGACCATGTGGTGGACATGCAGGAACCACCTACTGAAAAGCCAGGTGCTGGACACACTGGAATCGCCCACTGGACGTCCCAGAACCAAAGTCCAAACATTCTAGAAAGGCACACTGGACATGCCGGAATCAATGCTGGACACACCTGGACCGCCTGCCAGATACCACCAAAGCACCTCCTGGACAGTCCTGAATCAGATGCTGGACACACCCAAACCACCTTTTGGACACGTCAGAACCACGCTTCAGAAATGCCTGGACCACGGGATGGCCATGCCAGGACAATGTCCCAAATGCAACTGAACCTGCTGACAGACATGCCTGAACAACCTGCTGGACACACCTGAACTACCTGCTGGACATACCAGAACCATCCCCTGGAAACGCCTGAACCACCTGCCTGACATGCTGGAACCAACTGCTGGACACATCGGAACCACAACCCGGACACTCTGGAACCATGCACTGGAGACGCCAGAATCAGGTCTTGGACACGTTATAAGCCCCTGCCTGACATGCTGGAACTACCTGAATGACACGCCAGTACCCCTGGCAGGACATGCTGGAACCACCTGCCAGAAAAGACTGAAACACCTGCTGGATACGCCTGAAACACTTGATAGACAATCTGGAATCACATGCTGGGCACGCTGGAACGACATGTCAGATATGCCAGAACCAGGTGCTGGATGCGCTGAAACCACCTTCCGAACAGGCCTGAACCACCTACTGGACACACCTGAACCACCTGCCTGACACGCTGCAACCACCTACTTGACTCACTGAAACCACCTGCCAGACACGCCAAAATCACCTGCTGGACACGCAGGAACCACCACCCAAACATACCAAAACCACCACCCAACTTGATGGATTCAGATCCTGGACACGCCATAGCCACCTGCTGCATGTGGTGAAATCACCCTCTGGACATGTGGGAAGCAGCTGCCGGACACCCCAGAAGCACCGACCGGACACATCAGAACCAGCAAACAGACACGATGGAACCACCAGCCACACATGCTGGAACCAACTGCCAGACACACTGGAATCACCCACCAGACATGCCGGAAGCACCTTCCGAATGTAACAGAACCACTTCCCAGACACACCTGAACCACCTGCTAGACACACCGGAACCACCTGTTGGATATGCTGGAACCAGGGACCAGATACACTGAAACCACCTGCAGGATATGCCAGAACCAAGTGCTGGACACAGCGGAACCTGGTGCCCTAATGCCAGAACCGCCTGCTGGACACACCCAAAACACCTGCCAAACTAGCGTGAACCACCTGCTAGACATGCTGGAATCACCTGCCAGATACGCTAGAAAAAGTTGTTGCACACGCCATAACCAGGTGCAGGAGATGACTGAACCACCCACTGGACACGCTGGAGCCACCTGCCAGATATGCCAGAAACAGGTGACGCAAATGCTGGAACCAGGTGCTGGACACGACGGAACCAAGTGACGGACAAGCCTGAACCACCTGCTGGACACGCCATAACCACCTTCAGGATGCACCGGAACCATCTGGTGGACATGCCAGAACCACCTGCCAAGCATGCCGGAGCCAGGTGCCAGACACGCTGGATCTGCCTGCTATACAAACCAGAACCCCAGACCACACATACTCGAATGACGTGCCAGACATGCTGAACCACTGGCCGGAAACACCAGGACCACCTGTGGGACACCCCCAAAGCACCTCTTGGAGAGGACTGAATCAGATACCAGACACGCCCAAACCATCTTTCGGACATGTCAGAACCATGTTTCAGAAATGCCTGGACCACGGGACGGCCATGCCTGGACCATGTGCCAGATGCACCTGGACCAGCTGACAGACACGCCTGAACCACATGCCAAACATGCCATAACCACCTGCTTGACTCACCAGAACCACCTGCCGAACACGACAGAACCACCTTCTGGACACGCCACAACCACCGCCAGATATGCTGCAACCCACTGCCAGAACGACTGATCCACCTGCTGGACAGCACTGATCCATCTGCAAAACATGGTGGAATCTCTGGTCTGACACCCCGGAACCACCTGCCAGACATGCTGGAACCAACTTTTGCATATGGGGGAACCAGGTGCCGGATACACTGAAACCACCTACCAAATGTGCCAGAACCAGTTGCCAGATGTGGAGGAAACACCTGCCGGCCACTTCCAAATCACCTGCTGAGTACACGAAAACCATCTGCCAGACACACCGGAACCACCTCTTAGACACACCGGCACCATCTGCCAGATACACCAGAAACAGGTCCAGGACAGGCCAGAACCAGGTGCCAGACAAGCCTGAAGCAGCTGCCATACTAGTCTGAACCACTGCTGGACCAGCCAGGACCACATTACAGACATTCCCAAATCACATGCTGGGCATGCTGGAACCAGGTGCCCAACACGCCAGAACCACCTGCTGGACACGCCTGAACCAACTGCCAGACTTGAGTGAAAAACCTGCTGGACATGCCAGAAATACCTGCCTGATATGCTAGAAACAGGTGTCGCACGCACAGAAACAAGGTGCTGGACACAACTGAAACACCTGCCGGACTCACTGGAGCCACCTGCTGGATATGCTAGAAACAGCTTTCTCACATGCCAGAAGCAGGTGCTGGACACGACTGAACCACCTGCTGAACAAGACTGAACCACCTGCTGGACATGATTGAACCACCTGCCAGATATGCTATAACCACCTTCAGGATGAGCCAGAACCATCTGGTGGACTTGCCAGAACCACCTGCCAAACATGCCAGAACCAGGTGATGGACATGCCAGAACCACTGGCTGGACATGAGGAATTACAGGCCAGACATACTGGAAGGACACACCGGACATGCTGGAACCACTTGCCAGACACACCCGGACCACTCACCAGACACCCCCAAAGCACCTCCCAGAAACGCCTGTACCACCTGCCTGAACCAACTGCTGGACACCACCACAAGGACACTCTGGAACCACCCACCGGAGATGGCAGAATCAGGTCCCAGCACACCAAAAGCACCTGCCAGACACGCTGGAACCACCTGCAGGAACTGCCAGAATCGGGTTGGTGGTTTCGGAGTGTGCAGGTGGTGGTTTCAGTGTGTCTGGCAGGTTTTTCCAGGACCTGGTTCTGGTGTATGAGGCAGGTGATTTCGGCGTGTCCGGCAGGTTGTTCCAGCATGTCAGGCAGGTGGTTCCGGCTTGTCCAGCAGGTGGGTCTCTCGTGTCTGGCACCTGGTTCTGGCATATCCGACAGGTGGTTTCATCATGTCCAGCACCTGGTTCCGCCGAATCTGACAAGTGGTTCTGGTGTGTCTGGAAGGTGGTTCCTTCGTATCCGGTGGGTGATTCCAGTGGTTCCAGAAGGTGGTTCCAGAGTGTCCGGCAGGTGCTTCCGGTGTGTCCAGGATCTGATTCTAGTGTCTCCAATGGGTGGTTGCAGATTGTCCGGGTGTTGTTTCCAACATTTCCGGCAGTTGGTTCCAACATATCAGGCAGGTGATTCAGGCGTTTCCAGTGGATGGTTCCGGTATGCCTGGCAGGTAGTTCTGGGGTGTCCAGCTGGTTGTTCAGGCATGTCTGTCAGCTGGTCCAGATGCATCCGGCACATGGTCCAGACATGGCCGTCCTGTGGTACAGGCATTTCTGAAACATGGTCCTGAAGTGTCCGAATGGTGGTTTGGGCATGTCCAGCAGCTGATTCAGGCCTCTCCAGGATGTGCTTTGGTGGTGTCCAGCAAGTGGTCCAGGTGTGTGCAGCAATTGGTTCCTGCATGTCCAGCATGTCCTTCCAGTATGTCTGGGCTGTGGTTCCGGGGTTTCCAGCAGGTGGTGCTGGCGTGTCTGGCACGTGGTTCCGGCATGTTAGTCAGGTGGTTCCGGCATGTTATTCAGGTGGTTCCAGCATGTCCACCAGATGGTTCCGGTGCATCCGGAAGGTGGTTGTGGTGTGTCCACCAGGTGGTTCAGGCGTGTCCAGTAGGTGGTTGAGGCCTGTACTGCAGGTGGTTCCAGCGTATCTGGCATGTGGTTCTGGAATGTCCGTCAAGTGGTTCAGGCATGTCCAGCAGGTGGCTCAGTCTTTTCTGGCAGGTGGTTCAGTTTTCTCTGGCAGGTGGTTATGGCATGTCTGGCCGATGGTACTGGCATGTCATTCAGGCGGTTCCGCCATGACAGGCAGGGGGTTCCTGTGTGTCTGGCATGAGTTTCTGGTATGTCAGGAAGGTGGTTCCGATGTGTCCGGTGGTTGATTCTAGCATGTCCAGCAGGTTGTTCTAGCATTTTATGGAAATTGGTTCTGGCATATCCAGGAACTCTTTCTGGCGTGTCCAGAAGGTGATTTCGGCATGTCCAGCAGTTTGTTCTGGCATGTTAGGCAGGTGGTTCCGGCTTGTCTGGCAGGTGTTTTTGTCGTGTCCGGCTCCTGGTTCTGACTTATTTGGCAGGTGGTTTCAGTGTATCTGGCACCTGGTTCTGGCATATCCAACAGGTGGTTCTGGTGTGTCCGGTATGTGGTTCTGGTACGTTTGGAAGATGGTTCTGGGGTGTCTGGTGGGTGCTTCTGCTGTGTCCGGAAGTTGGTTCGGTGTGTCTGGTTGGTGGTTCCAGCATGTCTGAGTAGTGGTTCCAGTGTGTCCAGTGGGTGGTTCCAGGTGGTTCCGGCGTGTCTGGGGTGTGTTTCTGGCGGGTCTGGTGGGTGGTTCTGATATATCTGTGTGGTGGTTCCACTGTTTCTGGTGGGTGATTCTGGCATGTCTGGCTGGTTGTTCCGGCATATAAGGGGCCTGGTTCTAGGGTATCTGGCAGGTGATTTCAGCATATCCGGCAGGTGGTTCAGGTATGTCTGGAAGGTGGTTCCGGCGTGTCCGGCACCTGGTTCTGGCATACCTGACAGGTGGTTCTGGCGTGCTCGGCATGTGTTTCTGGAGTGTCTGTCAAGTGGTTCAGGGGTATCCGTCAGGTGGTTCAGTCTTGTCTGGCAGGTGGTTCAGTTTGGTCTGGCACGTGGTTCCAGCATGTCCGGCCAGTGGTACCAGTGTGTCATTCAGGTGGTTCCAACATGTCAGGCAGGGGGTTCCTGTTGTCTGGCATGAGTTTCCAGTATGTCCAGAAGGTGGTTCTGACGTGTCCAGTGGGTGCTTCTGGGGTGTCCGGTAGTTGGTTCCCCCATGTCTGGCAGGTGATTCCAGTGTGTCCAGCAGCTGGCTACGACATGTCCAGGACATGATCCAGTCAAATTGGGGTGGTGGTTTCGGCGTATCTGACTGGTAGTTCCGATGTGACCGGCAGGTTTTTCCGGCCTCTCTGGTTGTCGGTTCTGGTGTAACCGGGACCTGGTTCTGGCATATCCGGCAGGTGATTTTGGTGTGTCCAGCAGGCAGTTCTGGTGTGTCCAGCACCTGGCTCCGGCATGTTCGGCTGGTGCTTCTGGCGCGTCCACCAGATGGATCTGGTGTGTCCTGAAGTTGGTGATGGCGTGTCCTGCAAGTGGTTCAGTCACTTCCAGCAGGTGGTTGAGGCTTGTCCGGCAGGTGTTTCACTCGTGTTCAGCACCTGGTTCCGGGGTGTGCAACACATGTTTTTAGCATATCCAGCAAGTGGCTCCAGCATGTCTGGCAGGTGGTTCAGTCATGTCCGGCACCTTGTTTCAGCATGTGTGACACCTGTTTCTGGTGTATCTGGCAGGTGGTTCCCACGTGTCGGGCAGGTGGTTCAGGCGTGTTCAGCAGGTGGTTCTTACGTGTTGGGCAGCTGGTTACAGCGTGCCTGGCATGTGGTTCCAGAATGTCCGTAAAGTGGTTCAGGATGGTCCAGCAGGTGGTTCAGGCTCATCCAGGAGGTGGTTCAGGCTAGTCCAGCAGCTGCTTCGGGCTTATCTGGCACCTGGTTCCACCCTAGCTGTACCTGTTTCTGGCGTATCTGGCAGATCGTTCTGGCGTGTCCGGGAGGTGCTTTTGGTGTGACCAGCACATGGTTTTGGCATATCTGACAGGTGATTTGGACATGTCTGGCAGTTGGTTCTGGGGAATTTGGCAGGTGGTTTCAGTGTATGCAGCACCTGGTTCTGGCATATCCAACAGGTGTCCAGTAGGTGGTTCCAGGGAGTCAAGCAGGTGGTTGAAGCATGTCAGTCAGGTGGTTCAGGCATGTCCAGCAGGTGGTTCAGGCCTGTCCTGAAGGTGGTTTCGGCACCTCCGGAACCTGCTTCTGGCATATCGGACATGTGGTTCCGGCATGCTTGGAATGCGGTTCTGGAGTGTCTGTCAAGTGGTTCAGGTGTATCCAGCAGGTGGTTCAGTCTTGTCTGGCAGGTGTTTCAGTTTTGTCTTGCAGCTGGTTTTGGCATGTCCGACCAGTGGTACTGACATGTCATTAAGGTGGTTCCAGCTTGTCAGGCAGGGGTTCCTGTTGTCTGGCATGAGTTTCCAGTATGTCCAGAAGGTGGTTCTGACATGTGCGGTGGGTGCTTCCGGGGTGTCCAGCAGTTGGTTCCAGCATGTCCAGCAGTTGATTCCAGCGTGTCTGACATGTGGCTACAACATGTCCAGGACATGATCTCGTCATTTCACTTTCGTGGTTTTGGCCAGTCTGAGGGGTGGTTCCGGCGTGTCCGGCAGATTTTTCTGGCTTGCCTGGAAGTTGGTTCTGGCGTATCCGGGACCTGGTTCTGGCATATCTGGCAGGTGATTTCAGTGTGTCTGGCAGGCTGATATGGCGTGTCAAGCACCTGGCTCTGGCATGTTCGGCTGGTGCTTCCGGCATGTTCACTTGATGGTTCTGGCGTTTCCTGAAGGTGATGACAGCGTGTCCGGCAAGTGGGTCCCTTGTGTCTAGCAGGTGGTTGAAGCTTGTCCAGCAGGTGGTTCAGGTGTGTCCAGCACCTGGTTCCAGCATGTGCAACAGCTGTTTTTGGCATATCCGGCAGGTGGCTCCAACGTGTCTGGCAGGTGGTTCAGTCATGTTGGGAACCTGGTTTCAGCATGTGCGACACCTGTGTCTGGTGTATCTGGCAGGTGGTTCTGGCATGTCCGGCACCTGGTTCTGGTGTATCCGGCAGGTGGTTTCACAGTGACCGGTTCAGGTGTGCTCAGCAGTTGGTTCTGGCGTGTCAGTCACTCGGTTTTAGCGTGCTGGGCATGTGGTTCTGAAATGTCCATAAAGTGATTCAGGCTGGTCCAGCAAGTGGTTCAGGCTAGTCTGGAAGGGGCTTCACGCTTGTCTGGCACCTGGTTCCGTCCTGTGGTTTTCCTGTTTCTGGAGTATCCAGCAGATGTGTCCACGAGGTGGTTCCAGCATGTGTGGCACATAGTTTTGGCGTATCTGACAGGTGATTTGGACATGTCTGGCAGGTGTTTCCACCATGTCCGGGACCTGATTCTGGCATATTTGGCAGGTGGTTTCAGCGTATCCAGCAGATGTTTCTGGCATATCCAACAGGTGGTTCCGGTGTGTCTAGCAGCGGCCCAAGATGTGTACAGGATAGTGGCAAAGAGTGTGGGCTTTGACTTGGGTTTTAATCTCTACCCTGCCACTGTTTTAAATCCAAAGGTTGAAGGCCATATATGGCCTTGGGCAAGAGACGTAATCCTTCACAAACCTCAGTTTGATAACAGTCTCTTCTCCATGGAGTTTTAAGATAAATTATATTACAGTACCTGGCAAATAGTAGATTTTCAATAAATGGTACTTTAAAATACTAATAATGACAACAACAATAATAACAATATCCTTGGATCTACCATTAGAAATTATGAGCATTTTTAGTTAAAGTATTGAGACATCAAGAGCAAGAGGTATTGGTATAAAAAATTAGTAAGAATGACAAAATTTAACATTAGTTGGCCACAAGTATAAACTGTGGAGTCTTTCTAGAAAACAAATATAGAGATGTTTCCCAATCAGTCTTACATGTTTAGAGGATGAATAGGCTCTCACTTAATCCGGAACACAGTCAGCCATTGCTTTGGATCAGCATTTTCCCCCTTAAGTGTCCATTTGGAGACTTAAAGAAAGTAGAACTCACTCAAACTTTTCTTTTCTCATCCACTTATTGCTGCTTTCTTCCAGCAATAATTAAAAGCTGTTGATGATTCTTCCCTCAGAAACTGTCTGAGAAAACATAGCAGAAATACAATAAATATGTTAATTGGCATTTTTATTATGTAGATGTTTTATATAAGGTGACAAATATTTTTCTTTTATGCTGCTTTAGAACTCATAAAATATGATTAAAAACACTGTTAAAAAATCTCTGTAAAATTTAAACACACATCTCCAAAATCATCTCTGAAAATGTATAAATACAGAGTTGACAGACTGCAATTATTTACAAGTCACACACACATATTGACAAAGCCTGGGAGGAGCTGGGTGATCTGACAAGATCGCGTGACCCTTTCTTGTGTTTTAATTTCCACCAGCATTGTAATAATGGTTTTTATACAAAAAAATCGTTTAAAAATTCCTGCAAATAGCTCAATCTAATTATGTCCCTGATGATCTAATTAAATGTTAAATTTTCAGTTATTAAAAACCCACATCATTCTTTAAAAGAAAATGTTTTAATTAATTGCTGTATATGTTTTATGTTTTACATATGCTATATATTACAAATTAATCACTCTCTTCGTATTAGCTATTTAAGCTATTTCTAATTTTCCTATTATACATAATCCTTCAATTAACATCTTTTAAAAGGTCAACTTTTGTTCAAGCTTCTCTTTTATGTCTCAACATTAGATTTTTATTTCCTTGGTCTTTACAATGGAAGACAGGAATGGCACTCTTAAAAACTGAAAGAAGTAAAGATGCCTGTCAAACAATGCAAAATTTATACATTTCCACCCCTTTCTGTCCTTCCCCACCACTGCCATCTCCACATAAGTGTGATCCCTTTCAGTGTGTCCAAGTTTCTGATAATTTCTTAGGATACAATCTGAGACAGGGCAGTTACTGAGTAAATTAGAAATTATAGAAACATTAAAGGAAATTATTGGTGGCAAAATAGAAAAATTCAAATCCTATATATATGGAAATAAGAAACATTTACATCAAAGAAAACAAAGATAAAAAGAAAGTCAATGGAATGGGGTAATGCTTGCCATTAGTATGTCAGAGGGAAGTCTGGTATCTAAAATATAGAGAACTGCTGATAAATATTTTTGGACAGTAACTAGGATCTAGTGGATGAATAAATATTGGCAGAGGAGAAAAACGAGAGCTGGAGGGAAAGGAACTTGCCCACCTTCTGAAGGAAAGTAGACTGTGAAGAGCGTGCTGAGTCTGTGTGCTTGATTGTGCCGTCTTGCACTCTCTCTTATTCAGGGTGATGAGTATTTTGTACACGAAGTTTAGATCTCATGAGTAAACATAAAGTGTGATGTGCACTGATAGAGAATAGATGCAGGAAATGGGATGGAATGGAGCAGGGTGCTGGAATATGTATATACAGTGTGATGAGCACTGATAGAGAATATATACGGGAAATGGGATGGAATGGAGCAGGGTGCTGGAATATATATATATATATATATATATATAGTGTGATGTGCACTGATAGAGAATAGATGCAGGAAATGGGATGGAATGGAGCAGGGTGCTGGAATATATATATATATATATATATATATATATATATATATATATACATATATAGTGTGATGTGCACTGATAGAGAATATATGCAGGAAATGGGATGGAATGGAGCAGGGTGCTGGAATATGTATATACAGTGTGATGTGCACTGATAGAGAATAGATGCAGGAAATGGGATGGAATGGAGCAGGGTGCTGGAATATGTATATACAGTGTGATGTGCACTGATAGAGAATATATACGGGAAATGGGATGGAATGGAGCAGGGTGCTGGAATATATATATATATATATATATATATATATATATATAGTGTGATGTGCACTGATAGAGAATAGATGCAGGAAATGGGATGGAATGGAGCAGGGTGCTGGAATATATATATATATATATATATATATATATATATATATATACATATATAGTGTGATGTGCACTGATAGAGAATATATGCAGGAAATGGGATGGAATGGAGCAGGGTGCTGGAATATATATACATAGTGTGATGTGCACTGATAGAGAATAGATGCAGGAAATGGGATGGAATGGAGCAGGGTGCTGGAATATGTATATACAGTGTGATGTGCACTGATAGAGAATATATACGGGAAATGGGATGGAATGGAGCAGGGTGCTGGAATATGTATATACAGTGTGATGTGCACTGATAGAGAATAGATGCAGGAAATGGGATGGAATGGAGCAGGGTGCTGGAATATGTATATACAGTGTGATGTGCACTGATAGAGAATATATGCAGGAAATGGGATGGAATGGAGCAGGGTGCTGGAATATATATATATATATATATATATATATATATATATATATATATATGTATGTATATAGTGTGATGTGCACTGATAGAGAATAGATGCAGGAAATGGGATGGAATGGAGCAGGGTGCTGGAATATGTATATACAGTGTGATGTGCACTGATAGAGAATATATACGGGAAATGGGATGGAATGGAGCAGGGTGCTGGAATATATCTTTAAAGTGGTTTTACTGTACCAGAGGACATGATTGTGTTTGCGACTCTGATAAAGAAATATTTTGAATGATTTCTTCTTTTGAAAGACAGCGTGCTCATTACCATTGCCTTGTCACTCTTGCTAATTTTTGTTAGTGTTTCCTTCTAGTCATTTCCCAAGTATTCCTGAGAAATGAAAAATCCACTTTGTGCCGGATTTTTTTTGCATCGCCTGCTGCATCTGACAGGCGAGCTCCACGTGGAGATGGGGGCGAGGTGGGTGGGGTCGTGTTCAAACAGCAGGACGGGGGCCTCTCTGCAGGGTCGACAGCTGTCAATGCTGCCCAGGGACATGATGCCCCAGGGTCACATGGCCTGGGAATAAATACTGAGCCCCTGGAGAAAGGAAAATGGACAGGAAGCGGCTCAGGTTAATAGACCGACTTATAAAAATCAGATGCATCGAACGCCACAAGTGTCCACAGCTGCATAAATGGAGGAACAGCACACAGTCCGTTGTGGAGGGAATATTACGCAGCCGTGAAAAGGAAGGAGATTTTTGACATGGGCTCCTTTTCATGGCTGCATAATATTCCACTGCACAGATGGACCCTATTTTGCCCATTCGTTTTTGGTCTCATTTATTCCTCCTGCAAACAGCAGCTAGATCACCGTCCCAGGATGCAGGCATCTGTTTTTGTGCTTTCGGCACCGAGGATGGAGTGTCGGTTTTTGCACGGGGAAGGAGACAAGCAAATGTGGGGACCGACTGGGCCCTTTTGATGGTGGTTTTGAGGTTGGGAGGCAATGCTGTCTGGGAGTCGGTTTGTGATGGGTGATTTGGGTCAGTCACGTCCTGCGCTTCTGAAGGACGGTGGTCGGACCTCAGAGGTGGAAGGAGGCAGTGCCCACCATGCCCTGTGACCTCCCCACCACCAGGCTCATCAAAGGGGGAAGCGGCCTCTGACTCAAGACCCGAGTCATCCTTTGAATCAGAGATCAGTTTTTTCTGAGGAAGAGTGGCCCTGAACTCACATCCATGCCCGTTTTCCTGCATTTTGCATGCAAGATGCTGCCTCACATGGTTTGATGAGCAGAAGAGGCTGGAGGGACCCGACCCCATGACCCTTCACCCCAACCAGCTCCGAGTCCCTCCCAGAGCACCCCCCGCCCCCGCCTGCCTGGGTCAGTGTGCAAATGAGCCTCACCTGCTGCGTGGCCCGTGAGGCCCTTTGATGTGTGGCCGACACCGCGGGACGCTGCCTGGGAAACGACTCAGGAAACGGCAGCCGGCTTAATTGAGGTGAACATGAAAGCCACTGCTGCGTTAATTGGGGCTGCTTGGCCCCCAACCGAGTCAGGACTCACATCTTTCACGCAGCAAGCTGGGCATTAATCACCCCCGGACACAGAGCGCTCAGCCGGGGAGCCCTGGGGGGGGGCCGGGTGTCATCAGCCTAGATATAAAGGAATGGGGCGCGAGCCGAGGGCGTCTGCGTATCAGATGCCAGAGGGAAGATGGGGTTTAGGGGAATCGTTAGTGGGGGGCAGTTGCCTCCGGTCCCCCCACCCAGGTCGTCGGCCTGCCCTGTCAGGGCTGCCTGGGCCGCTCAGGGGCTGGGAATCAGGCTGAGGGGTGGCCAAGTCTGCAAAGCGGGATTGGATGGGTGAGGCAGAGTGCAGGTCTGGAGAGTTCCAGGTGAAGGGCCGTTCAGGGGCTTGAACCCCAGGGATCCGTCCTACCCCATCCTGGAGCCCAGAGTCTGAGGTCAAGGGTTGCAGGGCTGTGCTCCCTCCGGAGGCTCCACGGGAGGGTCCCTCCAGCCTCTTCCAGTGTCTGGGGCTCCAGGGTCCCTGGGCTGGTGGCCGCCTCCCTCCCGTCTCTGCCTCCGTCCTCACGGGGCTGCTCCTCTGCATCTGTGTCTCCTCTTCTCATAAGGACCCCAGTCCCGTTGCATCAGGACCTCATTTCACCTCCTTAAAGAGCCATCTCCAAATCCTGACATGTGCCAAGGTCCTGTGGTCAGCGCTCCTGCCCTGTTCCAGCCTGCAGTGCCTGGTCCCCTGGGATGGGGAGGAGATGTCCTAGTTAGGTGTCTCAGGAGAGCTGATGAAAATTCATTTCAAGAGCATTGTGGTTTAGAGCGAGTCCCATGAGCAACAGACATTTTCAATATCTCATAGTAGCAATAACTTACTTTGGTTTACCACTTTCAAAGGGGAAATCTGCCTGTCTTTCTTCCTTTCCCCAGATATTATCCAGCTTTGTAATGCAAACAATGGCTCCCCTGTTGTTCTCACTGAAGCGCGGGTTACAGTGGAAGGCGAACTCATGCCCTCTCTTGAAATCTCAAGCAAGCCTGTTTTAAACCAAAGACCAGAGTTAGTAAAATGATTCAAGCTGTGCATTTGTATCAAGTGAAGAACATGCAACTTTCTAAAGAGCAAATCATTGTATAAATACCTGACGATTTTCTAAACAGAAATCACACTGACGGTACACTGGGCCAAGGACTGGATGTAATACATGAGCATCTGACAGGAAGCAAGACAACGTGCTGAGTTTTTTGCCTCGTTGTCTTGGTCATGTCATTCTAGTCAGCTGTCATTCCCCCTTTACCACCTCTACCCATGAAAGGTCTTCAAGGTTTTCTCACAGAGGTTTTCGGGTCACTTTGAGGGCACTTTATGCTTACTTTGCAGAGAATAACGGTTACCTCCTTCCTGCCCTGCCAGCCTGCTTTTAATCCCTATTAATGGCAAATAAGAGCTTTCAAATACTCGGCTTCCTCATAGTTAACCAAAAGCCAAGTCCTGACACAGCAAGAGCTAGACAACATCGTTAAAGTTCAGTATTCCGATGCTAAGTTGTAAAGTCGTGACAATAAATGTGGTAAACATTCCATGATGTCAAGTGGAACTAATGAAAGTGCTGCTTGGCTTTTTTTTTTTTATTCAAAGATTTTATTTTTTCCTTTTTCTCCCCAAAGCCCCCCGGTACATAGCTGTATACTCTTAGCCGTGGGTCCCTCCAGTTGTGGCATGTGGGACACTGCCCCAGCATGGCTCGATGAGCAGTGCCATGTCCGCGCCCAGAACTCGCTCCAACGAAACACTGGGCCGCATGCAGCGGAGCGCCAGAACCTAACCCCTCGGCCACGGGGCCAACCCCACGAAAGTGCTGCTTGGCTTTTTGACCCCAGTTCCTGCACTTGGATGTCAAGGCAAACACAAGTCCTGGCTGTCGAATCACTAACTCTTTCCCTCAGTGTCTCAGCGAACCCCATAGAGCACTGACAGAATCAGCATGTGCTCTGGTTTTAAAGCAACGTCTGCACTCTAGACCTTTTAACAATGATTCTCTGTATGTTTTGATTCACCCAGTAATGAACACATACACCACACTGTGTCTTCCAATGATTAAATTCACAGGGAAAAGACCAAGATAGCCAATGGCAATAGAATTTGTATTTGACTGAAAATCCAATGCCTATATTTCCTCTGCAGTGAAAAGCAAGATACTGTCATCTCTACTGCCTTCAGTGTTCTTTTTTTCTTGTAATTCCTCACATAGAATTTGCAGGACCAAGCAATAATTTTTTCAGTTTAGACCACCTTAACCACTTCAACCAGAATTAGTTCTGAGTGGCCGCAGTGTCAGTCTGCATCTCTAGTGTTCCTGGAGCTAAAGTTTCCAGTGCAATAACCCTAAATAAAGCAAAGATATCTATATCAGTGTGGTCCTGCATGAGAGGGGTCGTACAGGGAGGAGAGCAGATATTAACAAATCATGAGTGCTGTGTGCACAGGGTAAGGTGTGCTGGGTCCTACCTTATGTTGGGAGGAAAGATGGATGAGGACATAGGCAGAGGGTATATATGTTTTGTACTTTGCTGTGAGGCAAGCTTTATTGTGAAGGGAAGAACTGTGCCATCAGAAGCTGTACAGGCTGTGTGGAAGTAGCAGTTGGCTTAGGGTGGTGACCTTCATGCGGAACCAGAGGAAGCTGGCTGGAGGTTGGAGTGAGTGGGCCATTTGGATGTAAAATGATCAGATCAGAGCTGAGTCTATCTCCTGCTAACAGAGGAGGTGGCTCCCTTTGACTCACCAGGAAAAAGGTGACAGACACTCATGGAGTCTGTTTGCAAATTATTGAATAAACCTGTGTGCACAGCTTGACTTTGTGCCTTTTGTGTCCTGGTCATAAGACCCAGAAACACAGATGAATTAATGGCTGCAGTAGCTTTAGTGGTACCACTGACCTCAGGGATGGGCGTACTGGACAGCTTCAGGATATCCTTAGCCTTCTTGTTTTACACGTAGGTATAACCAGTGGTGATCACCAGGCCCAGGCATCCCAGGGCAGCCATGGATCAGCACGGATTTACCTGTTAGCTCCAATCTTACCCCATCCTAGCTCACCTCAGTCAAACCAGTTCCAATGGCAAAGGTTGATTTATTTTGAGGAAGTCTTGTAACTTGAGGGATCTGTTCAAATCTTCTAAGTATATAGAGTCTGCTCAGAAAACTGGGGTTCTCCATCCTGCCACTTGTCAGCTGTAGACCAGGCTAACACCATAGGAATCTGTGACCCTGCTGTTGCCCCCACTATGAAGATAGAAATGGCAGCTGAGCTCGCAAGGTCCGAGACTGCACTGTGACCTGCACAACTGCGGGGAGGTTTGTACGCACATCAGGACAGAGTGGCATCACTTTCAAGCGCTCAGACCAACTCGGAACAATGTCCAGTGGGGTCTTTTTGTTTTCACACCTTGTTTTTGATGGGCATGTAGACATAATGTGCATGCTTGGTTTTTTACACAATGTATGGCTCAGAGGTGGAGAGACAGCCAGGCATCACATTACAAAAACTCCACGTTTCCTTGAGCTCTAAGGCTTTCACTGCCAGGAAACACCAACAGAATGGGTTTCCTGCTCTTCCTCTTTGTCCTCAGAAAGTAGGACTCTGTTTTATTCTTGATTCTTCTGGTTTAAGATTCAGTGAGGGAAACGTTGTCCCCGTATTGGGAATACATATTGATTTATAGGATAATCCCGTACTGTGGTATAGCCAAGATTCTAAATGTGTAGTTTTAAAAATTCTAAACCAATCAGCAAATACGACAGACTTGCTAATCTTGCTGTTCACCTGTTTGCATTGCGCTTCACTGTGCCCAGAATTGTTATCAGCATGCAAGGTGTGACTCCTCCAGGCAAAGGCAGGTCACAAAGCACAGTCTGGGAATAAAAAAATATACATGTGTTAAATATTCCATTTGCACTTTTGGTATCCTCTTAATATGTTGCCTCTATGAATCATTACTGTGTTGTTTTGGTAGCAAATTTTCATTATTTAAAAAAAAATTTAATTTATGTTTTTATTTTTTATCATTTTAGTTGCAGTAACATTGGATTATAACATTATATAGCTTTCAGATGTACATCGTGATATATTTCAAATTCTGTGTAGACTGCATCATGTTCAACACACAAAAATGAATTATAGTCCACCTCCTCACATGTGAACCTAATCACCCCTTTTGCCCTGCTCCAGCCCCGATTCCCCTCTGGGAACCACCAATCCAATCTCTGTTGCTAGGTATTTGTTTGTCGTTATTTTTATCTTCTGAGTGAGATCATACGGTATTTGACTTTCTCCCTCCGACTAATTTCACTCAGCATAATACCCTCAAGGACCACCCATGTTGTCACAAATGGCCGGATTTCATCATTTCTTATGGCTGAGTAGTATTCCATTGTGTATACATACCACATCTTCTTTATCCATTTGTCCCTTGATGGGCACCTAGGTTGCTTCCATGTCTTGGCTATTGTGTATTATGCTGCAATGAACATAGCAGTGCATGTATCTTTATGCCGTTGTGCTTTCAAGTTCTTTGGATAAATACCCAGCAGTGGGATAGTTGGATCATATGGTAGATCTATGCTTAATTTTTGCAGGAGGCAGAGGAAATTCCAGGCCTCAAATGCAAGGGAAATGCATGCATTTCCCACACCAAGGGCCCCCCAACCTGTGCAGGGCTGGCTGCATCCCCAGATCCCTCCCCACGTTCCCTGCTTCTGGAGGACTCTTCCAAGAGAATGGGGACCATGAAGAGCAGCCAAAGCCTGATCAAGTCAGCGGGGACTGAAGGACAGTCTGGCAGCAGAAAAGCCATGCTGGCTTCCAGGAGAGGGGCTGGGTGGGTGATGGGAGGAAGCCTGGTCTCTAGGGAAAGTTGCTTCTCTTCTCCAAAGCAGGTATGTGGAAAGTAAGATGCCTCACAGGCCAGGCCAGGGCCACATGGCACTGCTACTGCTCCGCACACTGTCACCACTGTGGCGGAGAGGGATGCTGGAGCTCATGCCGACAGAGACCCTGAGTGCCTGTGCACAAGGAAGGAGTGGAGGCACCAGGTTTTCTATGTCCCGGTGTGGCCAGGACAGCGGCACTGCTCAGGGATGTCAACGCTATAATGAAGTCTGTGCTATTTATCTGGCTACTCAGAAAGGGTTTTCAAAGCAAGAGGAAAGAGGAAATAGGGTAGGAAGGCAGGCCCGGGCCAAGCGGCCTCCGTCACCTCCATGGAACCTCTCTGGAAGGGGTTTCATCGACAGCCTTTCTTTCTACTTCCTGGGCACAGAAACTGAGCAGGAACCCAATGAGAAGGAGGGTTCTGGCATGGAATGGGGTGTAGCAGCTCCCCATTGGTTTGATCTGAAACTCCCAGGCCATGGAGACAGAGGCCAGGTATGGGGTCTTGGGTTCTTGCCTTTACGTGGGCCCCAAAGGCTTTAGACTTCCCCCTCAGCTTCCTCTGGTGCACTAGAATGACTCTGGCATCAGGCTGAGGAAGGGAGGCTTTCTCAGAGATCAGCAGCTCTCCTCTGGAAAGGCCCCACCTCACCCCATGAGACTGACTCACAGCAGCGTGGCCCTGATGAAAGTTCACAGCTTCCAGAAACCAGCAGCCTCAAGGTAATGCTCTGAGGAGCAAGGGGCAAAGGAAAAGAGACTCTGCCTGGTTGGCTTCTGCTGGGGCTTGGGAGGGGTTGAGTGGAAGAGGCTGGGACCCCAGACCACCCGGGCTCTAACAGACCCTCAGGGAAGTGGGGGCTCTTCCCACCCTGTGATCACATGGCTCCTGCTACCAACAGAAAAGGTGAAGCTTGGCCAAGGCCAGCATTATTTGGGGGAGGGGACGTCACAGGGGAGGGAACGGCTAGGGAGCAGGAGCACCATCAAATTCCATGGTCTGGGCCGAGCGTGTCTTCTGCACGTGCAGTTGCCTTATTTGGAGGCAGGAGGTCTGCTACGGCACTATTTCCAAGGTATTACTATGGAAACGCAGCGTAACCCTGAACGCTGTTATTCTGCCTGGGAGTTTTTTCTCTCAAACCAGCCAGCTTTGGGGGATTTGCATGTGTGTCTGCTGTTCCCCTGCAGGAAGCTGTTCAGTCTCCAGGAACAACTCCCATTTGATTTTGCCAGGGACACTACCTTCCAGAGGATGCTAGCCTAGGACTCCTTGGGGAGGGTAGACAGAGGGCAGACAATGACCATCAGCTGAGAGCAGGCCCAGAGCTGCACTCTACTAGTAGGAGGGTTTGTGCAGCAGCCCAGGGCAGGCAAATCCAGGGGAGACCCAGGGGGCGTAGAGGAGAAGGGGGACCCAGTTCCACCCAGGCTGATCTCTGCCACTCAGTGAAGGAGAGAGCACCAGGAAGGACTGCTGAACCCTGGGGGTAGCCATGTTCTGCTATGCCTGGACCTCTGCCAGGCTCTGGGCCTTGCAAGATGCCCAAGGGACCCCCAGTCTCCACTCTGCTCGTTCTCAGGGTTACTGCGAGGCTCGATCAGGCAAGAACACTTGGTAACAGTGAAGCCTGAGCGCAGAGGAAAGGAATAACATTTACTGAGCACCCACACTGGGCCCAAGACCTCCTTTCAAGCTCACAAATAATCCTATAACTGGATCAAAACAAGCCCATCTTGCAAATCAGTTCACTGAGGCTCAGAACCTTTCCTGGTGCCCTGAGCCCCTGGACACTGGCTTGGGAAGAGAAGGAAGAGGAGAGGGGTCTTTGGGGAAGGACTGGACCTGGTGGGACCACCCCAGCCACCTCCCACTCTGGTCACATGGGAGTCAGAGCAGGGGCACAAAAATCAAGACCAGCACCAATTTTTTCCATTTATGATCAAGGCCCCAGAGCAAGAGTGGGGTCCCCAAATTGCCCTTCACTTGGCTCCCCTTTCTCAGCCTGCTCTCTGCAAGAGCATCTCTGTGTAGAAAGTGGAACAGAGCTGAGTCGTTCCTTGGACTGTGGCGCACGAGGAGTGTGTGCAGCCAGCAACCCCTCCTGGCATGCTCTTTGCTTCCCAGCAGCTGGAAGGACAGCCAGGAGAAGAGACACACGCTCTGCTACTGCTTCTCAGCACCTGCCCCCTGGCTGGAAGCCTCCTGGGGCAGCCCCAGGCCACACAAGCAGGCCACCCTGTCCCTGTAGTGGGTCCTGCCCTGTGGCTTGAAGAGGACCATGCAGATTGTAGCCCACAGACCACTGGAAGGATGGAGACAACGTGCAGGGCTGGTGACCACCTCAGCCCTGACCTGAATCCTTCCCTCACCCCTAATTTTAGGCTGGGTCCTGAAGTCCTTGAATCTTCTGGGGTACTCTCGCTTTGCCCCAGCTCCTCATCTCTGAAACCACAAAGTGGACACCAACTGGCAAACCCACTGCCTACCTGTGGCGTGGGTGTCTCGACTTTCTGCTTCTTCTTCTGGTTCTGTTTGTTGGTCCTGGGATAGAACATGAGCATCTCCAGCCACCTGGGGAGAGAAGAGAGGACCGAATCAGACCCCTGCTCTCAGGAACTAGGACCATTTCTTGTTGGGTGGTCCAGGCACCAGGCTCAACACTTCCGGACTGGAGGCACCCACCCAGTGGCAGGCCTTTGAACACCCAAGCAGGGCAGAGCACTGCCCAGATTAGAGCCTGCCACTGCTGGGGCAGGAAGTGCCAGCAGCACAGCCTAGGACAAGCACTGTGCCAGGGTGGAAATGTTCACTCTCTTGATTGTGCTGATGTTTTCAAAGGGGTATAAATTGTCAAAAGGTATCAAATTATGCATTTCAAATATGGACCCTTTATTATATGTCCAGTCCGTATTAATTAGAAGAGCTATAAATAAAACAAATAAGGTGTTGGCTTGACTTCTGGCTTCTGGTCCATGATGTTAGGAGCCTGGAAGTCTCCACTCCATCCCCAAACACTAAACAGCTGAACAAACTGAAAAGGCTCCAGCTGTTCTTAGGTTCATAAGAGCAGTGAGGTCATAGGGCAAATTGCCACCCCCAGATTGGGGAGACTCACAGGTGAACGCAGAGAATCACAACTGAGCCCCCGAGGGGACCAGTGCTGGGGCAGGGAAGCCTAACCTGTAATGGACAATCTGCAGGAGGCCCAGTGTGGACAAGTGTGGACCCTCAGAGAGTTAAAACTCCAGGAGGACCTGGTCACAGGGGCCCAAACTTTTGTGAGTTTTGCCTCCAGCAGCTGGACCTGCTTCTTACAGTGAATGTCTGAGAAAAAATATTGTGCTTCTCACAGAGGAAAGAAAAAATGAAAAATTTTGAAATATGCTAGAGCATTCTGTTCTTAAAAAGTCTGCTCTAAGGAGAAACTATTTTACTAGAACCTGACGTGCTAAGGTTTGATCAGGGACACACCTACCTGTGGGGACTCCAGCCCACTTCAGCCATCCCGCCCTGCCTACGTGGAGGACGCAGAGCACACGTGACGTTCTCTAAGCACATGGATGTGATCTCTTCTGATGCCTCTGGGAAGGAATTGGGTCCAAAGTTACCAGAAATGAAAGGAGAACGACCATTTATTGAGTATCCACTAAACGTCAAGTAGTTTATTAAAATGTCACCCTGTCAGATCCTCTCAACACTGCATTTATAAACACTGTACATCTTTTTCAGAGAATACATTTAGTGAGATATTAATTCTTTCAATGTCAAACAATTCTAGTTTTCATTTCTTCGAAATTATCTAATTTTGAAGTTTGATATTTCATGTACTACTCCTTCAGTTATATACTCTAAGCATTTTGTGATCACCAGAAATTGCCCAGTTTTTTTTTTATTGTGGTAAGAACCCTTACCCTATGGTCGGCCCACTTAACCAAGTCATAAGCGCACACTGCAGTACCGGGAACTCTGGGCACAGAGCTGTGAGCAGCTCTCTAGAACTTACTCATCTTGCACGACTGAAACTTTGTGCCTGTCGGACAGCAGCTCCCTCTTTCCTCTTCCCCCAGCTCCTGGCAATCACCATTCTCCTCTGTTTCTGTGAGTTTGACATTTTTTTCTTCTTTTTTGGTTTGGGGGGTATTTTTCCAGTTTTAATAGGGCATCACTGCCAAATAAACGTGTTATCTCTTTACAATGACATGATTTGATACATTGCAAAAGGATTCCCCTCATCAGGATAAATAATACATCCGTCACCACACAGGTTTCTCTTTTCTTCTCTTTCTTTTTCTTGCGAGCATATTTAAGTTCTCTCTTCGCAAATTTCAATGACACAATGCAGTGTTGTCAACTATAGTGAGTTGAACCGTTTCAGATAGCTCGCATAAGTGGAATCACACAATATTTGTCCTTCTGTGACTGGCTTATTTCACTCAGCACAATCCAGCGATCCCACTTTGGGGTATATATCCACCAGAATTGACATCGGAATCTCAAAGAGACATCTGCATTCTTGTGTTGACTGCAGCCTTGTTCACAAGAGCCAAGATATGGAAACAGCTTAGTGTCCATCGACAGATGAATAGATAAAGATAATGCCAAGAAATATTACTCAGCCTGAAAAGAGAAGGGTATTTTGCATATGCAACAACATAAAGACATTTATTTGACAAGCGACTGCAGACTTCTGTTTGGGCCAAATGGAGTGAGCCCCATGCAGCCTCTCTCTCTCAGATGACAAATGAAACTCTGGCCAGAGAACAAATAATTGCCATCTGATTTTCTAAATTCACCAAGTGAACAACTCCCAGTAACTTGAATCCTGATACTGACCAGGTCTGAGACAGGTTCTGTTGGGGTTTTTACATAAAACAATATTTATATATTACAAATGCTTTAAAAATATACGCAAAATAAATTTGAAAATATGCACCAAAATACGGGCAGAGCTTAATAAATGGTTATAAGGCAGTCCCCCTATTGACCACCACCAAGGTCATGCCCGTCCTCTGTGACATTTGTTCAGTCTTAGTTGTACAGGAGACTGCAAATTAGTACTTCCTGTGTCCCTATGTTACTGTCTCTCTAGGCATTTCATTGTGTGGAGTTCGTCAATGTCTCTGGAATGAATCATGAGAAGAATATTATTTATCGTATTATGTAAAGAATGACACTGAAATGAGTCTGACCGAGTTGGTGTGAACGTTATGCAGCATTTTAAATGCCCTTTTCCCTCAGCAGTGCTATCTGGGGCAGAAGGAACGGGCAGAGCAGCTGAGGGGATTTGGAATTAGAGAGGAGCAGGAGGAAGACAAAACTTCTCCAGTAATCTTTGCAATTTAACCACCACATTGGCGTTCTCACAGCGTGAAATCAAATATGATTTTATGTTCATTCCAGGATTGCTAGCACATCATTTCATAAAATGTGCAGGGTTATTGTTTCCTTTCCCGTCATCTGTATTTGAGAGCCCCAACTCACCTCAGACAAAGGTCCATACTGAATTATTCTGTGTCTTCTATTAAACAAAGGATTCTTTGATACAGTGCAGAAAAATATGTACTTTGATGAGCACGAAATTTGAAGAGAAGGAGCATCTAAAACTTAAGAGGAAAAGGAAGAATTAGAAAAAATAATTGAATTATCTGAAAAACACAAATAATATCAGCTTTCATAAGTCACTGTAAAATATAGAAATAAATGACTAATGACATACTACTTATAAATAGCTACTAAAATTAGGACATTTTTAGAGCTAACGCATTTATTATATATTCCATCACGAATAAGTTGGGAGGCCATAGTAATGAGCCAGGACCCCTGACCTCTGCAGGGAGCCCTCACCCAACCCCAGAAACTGTCTCAGACACTCTCAAGGCATCATGGGTCAGAATCATTCCTTCCTATAGGGAAGGTGTGGAGCCAATGGTGAATGGAGGGATTGGGAAGCTGGATATGGGAGAAGAACCCGGGGCTCAGGGGCCCTTCACAGAGCAGGAAAGTGCAGGGAGGAGCTCCCCCTGGTGGTGTGCTGCTTGACCCAGGTCAGAGCTTTCCCTGGGCTGTGCTGTTTACGTCTGAAGGACCACGCTGATGCACACTGCCCACCATGGGCTAGAGGATCAATGAGTCCTGTTTCAGTGGGTCCAGTAACTTCATTTTCCTCTCCCGCAATGTGTCAAGTTTCCACCGCTAGAAGCTCACAAGCTCTCTCTGCGCTTGGGGCGTCTGGCATGTGTCTCAGTGCGTCTTCATATCTGCTGTCCCCCAATTCTGTGTTCACCATCGCCCAGAGATTTCAGTCATCTAGTCTCAGCCCAGATGCCCCCTGGTGTCAAGGTGAATGTTTCTGCATATAGCACTGATGGTACTTGCACCTATGCTCTGCTCAAGTGATACCGTTCCTGATGGTTTGGATTTCATTATTTTCCTAGAATCGGAAAATGAAATTGCCCTACATCCTCTCTTCTTTTTCTCTCTCTCTATATGTAACATATAATATACAACATATATAAGATGCAACATGTATCACATAATATGCAATATGTAGCATTTCATACATTATAATGCATTTTACATACGAAGTTCTCTCCATATAATACATTACATATATTTATGTTTTTATATGTAATTTTATAATATGCATATTAGTTTAAAATAAATATAAATTCCTTACTTTATATGACTGTTTGATGTAGCTAATATATTTTTAATCAAGTTCTGTAGTTTTACTCACTGTGAGGGCTGATAGAACAGGAACGTTACTACAATGGAACCTCCTCCCTATTTTAGGGCTCTTCTCCCATTGCTGTACTAAAAACTCTCATAGCCTGTGACTGTAATGTACTGGGCCCTAATCAAGATTTTTTTAAGAGCTCCATGGAATTATTGAGTGTTAGGTGTCTAGCATCTGAATCCAAAAGAACAGATGTTTATCCAGCACTTTCCCAACCAAGGAACCACAGGGAAGAGCAGGAGACGTTGTGGATTGACCTGAGGGAGGTGAGCACTGAATGAGATGGCATTGAATGTGGAGATTGCTGTGGGTGGTATTGATGGATACCTGTGCAGTATTGTCATCCAGTCCGTGAACATGGCTGCCCTTTCACTTATTTAAATTCGTTTTTTTCAGTAATGTTTGTATTTTTCAGTTTACAGCCTTTTCTATTTTATTATTTTTGATGCTTTTGGAAATGGAACTGCTTTCTTAATATCCTCTTAATCTTGCTCTTTGTTGTTAATTAGAAAACCAACTGATTTTTGTAGAGTATTACTACCCTTAAGTCCCGTAGTAGATACCAGATAGAACCCATTAGGGGTTATGATAGGAGTTGGTTTTCCTATCTTGAAACAGTAGGATAACAAGTATTAAGCCAGGTGGGAAAATGAAAATGAAGCACTGCCATCCATGAGCAGTACAATGAGTAACCCTGGATCCACCTCTAAAGGCATTGAGGAAAAGTAGGGATTTTCCTGAAGGTTTAGTGGAGGCCAGAGAATAGCTATCACAAAGTACACCTGAGAGCAAAGCTTCTTCAAAATCCCCTTCGAGTAGCTCTGTCTTCCTAGATTTCCATTCCTTTTGGCAGCTGCCCCAACTCTTTCTTCTCCCTCTCTGCTCGTTTTCCCCAGTCAAGCTCATTTCTCTCTGCATCTTTCTTCTCCAAACCCCCTCAGCTTGCATATCCACCCAGTGATAAATACCAAGCCCCACCTCGTGGTCATCCACTCCTCTGCAGCTTCTCAAGGTTGCCCCAGGACTCTGAAGCACCAGCATTCTTTCCATCTAGCATCACTTTGGAACGTGGTTAGTGACATAACTCATCGGTGAACAACATGGGCTCTAAATTCTGACTTCATCTTCGCAAACCGGGTGACCTCAAACAAACGATATCCTTCCTCTGGAGCTGTTTTCCAATCTATAAAATAAGGATAATATAAGTACGTGGCCAGCATGATTGCCGTGAGTATTAAATGCAATGATGCCTGCAAAATACCGGTCTGTAGTGACTGTGCAGTAACTGTTAGCCATCAGTACTATTATTCATCTGCTGGAAAATTCTATGAGGTCAGTAGGGCAGTGGTTCCTGTTTTGATATGAACAAAGCAAGGACCCCAGTGGTGAATTGATTTGCTCAAGGTTGTACAAGACAGGCAGCCAAGCCAGAGGTCAAATCCCATCCCTTGAGTCCAGAGCCTTTGGATTTCTGCCCAATTTCTTGAGGTCAAGACCTGACAAGCAAGTGCTGGTGAATGGGGTCCCCCACAGCTTGGATGCTGTTTAAGAATTCTGAGGAGAGGCGATACCCCTTCCTGGCTTCAGTTTTCAGTGCCAACATTAAATTATGATGATGTATGACATGAAATTGTGTCCCCTGCTGGCCCCTGAAAGTTGCATTTCTTCTGAGGGCGACTACAGAGGATCCATTTTGCTGTTCTCAGTAGGTCTGGAGTGACCTACTCTAGTCCCTCTGCTTGGAACACAAAGCTCATTGCCCTCATGAGCCATTTCTCACAGCAGCCACTCAGGGACTTCCTACATACTTCTAGTTTGCCTGGATGGTGCCCCCCGTTGGGGTGTCATCACTTCATTAAAATACAGAATTAAAGTTTGTCACTGGACACCCAGCCAGCTGTCAAGATCCCCCCTCCTCCTGCCAATGTCACACACTTGGTACTTCCCAGTATAGTGTGGTGTTTAGGGAATTCTGGAGTCAGACAGATATGAGTTCAAGGTCTAGGTGTGACACTAAATGTGGACTTGGTTCAATTTTTCAGCCTCTCTGAATCTCCATTTCTTCATCAGTAAAATGGGTATTTGGATAATGAAAAGCAGGCAGTTAATACTTCCTCGGACTCTGGTAGTTCATGAGACTGTGTCAGTGAGCTATGACTACACTAATGTCACATAACAGATAACCATAAACCTTAGGGGCACATGACAATCAGCAATCCACAGAAGAACAAATGTAAGTAGCCAACCCAAATGTGGACAGACTTCCCTGCATTAGTAAACAAAGCATGTCCAATTAAAGAAAACCCAAGATACCATTTTTCATCTATACTTAATGGGAACTCTTTAAAAGATAGACTTTACTTTTTAGAACAGTTTTGAGATTGATAGAAAATTTAAGAAAGACAGCACAGAGAGTTCCCATACACCTCTGTTCTGGTTTGCTATTACTAGCATCTTACCTCAATCGGGGATATTGGTTACAACAGATGAAATTATACAGGTTCATTGTTATTAACTAGATGTATGACTGTTGATGTTGACCTTGATCGCCTGGCTAAGGTAGTGCTTGTCCGTTTTCTCCACTGCAAAGTTACTGCCCCCTCTTTCCCTACTGTGCACTTTAGGAAGGAATTCCATGCACAGGTCTCTCCCTGGTTGATGCCCCCTCAGCTCTCAGGATCAGGGCAGAAAAAGGAAGATGTGCACAGCTGACTCTCTCCCAGTTCAGGCCTCATCCTGATGCAGTACCACGTGACCTATATAGTGAGGGGTATGTCTTCAATAGCAAATATTTACTGAATACCTACCTGGTGTTGAGTCTGGTGGTTGGCAGTGGAATGCCAGGCTGTGCTAGACAGCCTCATCCCTGCTCAGGGAGCTTGCCCTGAAGTAGGAACATTAGGGTGGGAGGCAGACATGGGGCCATCCTTCCCCAACTTCACCACTGGAGACAGGGAGGCCAGAGAGGACACTGCTGCACTCATGGGTCTGTGATGGGATGAGCGTTGATGGGATGATAGGAGAGCAGGGAATCAGAGGCAACACGAGAGCTGAGGGCACCTGGGAATGACGTGAAGAGTCCTCGGGTTTAGGCGGAGATGTGGAAAAGTCCATGAAACGATATAAACAGAGGAAGATGGAGATAAACAACATGACCTGGGAGAAGTGAACTACCAGGGAAATGAGATTAGAATTCAGGAATTACGAGACCCTGGCAGGGCAAGTGCCTTAGGAATCCCAGAAGATGTGCTTTGGTTTGTCAGGTGGAGGGGCTTGGTCGGTTGAATGTGATCTACTGAGGCTGCTGGAAAGGAAGACAGGGAGAGGCCACATGTCAGCAGGGTGAGAAGTGAAGGGTGGGTGAGAGAGTTGACAGAGGGAGGACAGATTCCCCTCCAGGAAACCTTGCATGGGAAGTGTAAGATGGAGGAGTCCAAATCTGGATGTCCTTCACTGTGTGTCATAAAAATAGAATAATGTTAATTTGTAGATTTTTGTCACAGGGGAAGATAAATTCAAAGCTTATAGATTGATTACCCTTTAAAACATTAACTGTTTATGTCCAACAAAGAAAATTTGCTTCTTTGGCCCCAGCTTGGTGCCATAAAAGTACTATACTCAAAAACATTCTTTACCACCTTACTGGTCTCCTCAGTAAGATGAGTTGAATAACATTTGGACTCAAGTTTAGACTCTAGTGTGTGAGATTCATGTGTTTAACTTTGTGAAAATTGGTCTCTTACAAGTTGGGAGCGTATTTCCTGAGATGTCTGAGAGGATCCTTCCATCTAATCTACTGACCCTGTGGTGACTGAGGACTGGAATCTTCAAGCTCAGGAATTACTGTTCTTGAGTCCTGAGGTGATTCCCAGGAGCTACGAAAACTTTCCTTTTCTGACCCTGTATTTTTCTAGAAATTCACCACCCCCACACACTTTTTTGTTACAAGGGGCTGAAAATGATTTCGGGGGCATTAGCTGACTGGTGTCTACGTGATGAGAACATAACGGAGGTAGTAGAATTTTGGAGAAAGCGTTCTTGGTGGGATATTACAGGAAGGAAAGGAAAGGAAAGTGTCGAGTATGATTATGGAGACTCTAATCTTCAGTGACTGAAAGCATTGCAGACAGGGAGCTGGGTGGACCCACGCCACGTGGGGCCTCGGCGTCATTCTGCAGTTGTGCCTTTTTGTAAGTCACTATCACTCTCACTGGCTTGGATTCAACAGGTTGCTTGGTTGACACTCCTGAAATGAAAAACCAACGATTGTCTTAGTATAAGCATATTCTCAGATACTAGACTCATCTCATTGGGATGAAATGGATTTTCCTAAAGACTTCCTCAGAGCATTGAGGTAAATGTCTGAAACCAAGAAATGTCAAAAATAGGAAGGGGCTCATGATACAGGCCCCCAGGTTCTGAATCTAAACTCTACCTTCTAGAATGGACTCCTGCCCGTTAGCTGTGATTAGCGAGGCGCCAATAATACCAGCTCTAGCATCAGGGGCACTTCTACTAGCCTTCTTAAATACTTTTTCACAAATTTATTTTACATCCATTATCTTACTTAATCTTTACAACGCTCCTAAGATTTAAACATTATTACCCCCCACAGTTTAGAGATGAAGAAACTGAAAACGAGCTAGAATAATTGGACAAAGATCAAACAGCCAGGAAATGGTAGCACAGGAGTCTGCAGTACTCTGAAAGGTTGTCTGACATCAAGTCAGCTCCTTTTTTCTCAATGATGCTGCTCCTCTTAATCTGTTTCAACGAGCACTGGAATTCCTCGGTGCTTCAGGGACCACTGAGCAGCAGCGCCTCGGGGCCCTCACTCTGGTTTCAACCAGAGGACGTCTATTATACACATAATAGATTTGAAGTTTTGTTTGAAAATGTTCCCAGACACTCTATTATCCCATGATGTCTCCTAAAGCTGTTATGAGCTGCACCAGCAACTTCTTGAAGTCAGAGACCTCGACTTCTTTCTTTGGTCTCACAACAGTGTGCAACCCTGCCTGACCTGTGAGCCAGCCTGTGGAAGGAGGAGCAGATGGGAATCACTGCCCTTGGGATGTGCTCTGGGATCCCCCGTCTAGGTATCTCCCATGACCCCTGGCGGCCTCGCTGCCTGTTTCTCACCGAAGTCAGTCGAAAGATCTGCAGCCTTCTCGCTGCCATCACAATGCATGGAGCTCTCCCCCAGGAGGGAAGCAATGTCTTCTCCGAGGTCAGTCGAAGGATCTGCAGCCTTCTCGCTGCCATCACAATGCATGGAGCTCTCCCCCAGGAGGGAAGCAATGTCTTCTCCGAGGTCAGTCGAAGGATCTGCAGCCTTCTCGCTGCCATCACAATGCATGGAGCTCTCCCCCAGGAGGGAAGCAATGTCTTCTCCGAGGTCAGTCGAAGGATCTGCAGCCTTCTCGCTGCCATCACAATGCATGGATCTCTCCCCCAGGAGGGAAGCAATGTCTTCTCCGAAGTCAGTTGAAGGATCTGCAGCCTTCTCGCTGCCATCACAATGCATGGATCTCTCCCCCAGGAGGGAAGCAATGTCTTCTCCAAAGATCTGGAGGCAATTCTCAATCAAAAATTGCACAAGAGAAATCTGCAACACAAAAGGGTAAAAACGGGGTGTTCTTTTTCATATGGCATAGTTATAAATCACATTTCATACATGAATCTTGGCTCTAACAAAAATTGTGAAAGAATACTAAGAAAAATTCAGAGAACCAGTTTTCTCTAAGAACGAACTGTGATACTTTCGTGAGTACTTTGGGCACAGGTTTTAAAATACTTTTCATCAGTGGACTAAAGGCATAATTTGTGGTCTAGTTTAAAAGCTAACATTTTTATATCAATGGTTACATCTTGAAAACAAAGGCAATTTTCAAATGTAACCCACATAGGATGTTTGGGGGAAGATGTATAGTCTCTTATGAAATTTTATCTATTCATTTTCATTAAACATTTTTTCCAGTTTTGTTGAGATATAATAGACATATCACATCTTAGGAAAATTTATAAAGCACCCAATAGACACGGATAAGTGAAATTCATTTGTAAGTTTAGGTGCTGCTTAAACTTGGGCAGCAGAGATTTCTGTGGGTTTTTGTGAGGGAAGAAAGCAGCTGGAGAGACACCATTCAGTTTGTCTGGCTGCAGCCCCTCCTCTTGCATTGCCTGCCCCACCCTTACTTTCTGGAAAACTCTCTTGGGAAACAGCTATGATCTTATTGGGCATGTTGTAGCTCTGATAGGATGTTCTGGAATCTTTTACTAGTTTCCTCACCCTATAGCAGAGGCAAAATAGTAGCCAAGTATTTTTCTGAATGAGCCAAAGCTGGCAGAGGAAGGCCAAAGTGTGTGGAGCCATGGGTGCTCATATTGCCCAAGCTGCCTAGGATGTGCCAGTAATGACCAGAGGAGCTGGGTGTTGTCGGCATCGTGTGATGAAGAAACCATGGCTTGGAAACTTTGCCCAGGGTTACACATCCCTCAGTGATTAGGCTGAGAGTTGAACCTTGGCTTGTCACACTCCAAAGCCCAGGTTCTTTTCTGTCATATCGGGCCACTCCTCTCTCTGCTGTTCAGTCCGTCCAGAGTTTAGTCTCATGGACAGGAAGGGAGGAGAGACTCAACTGCTCACAGTTCCCCCTTAACAACCCTCCTTCCCATCCCCACAGAGGAGGATAAATGACTCTGCCACTCAACGGATACACTTTCAAAAACTGGTCTGTCAGAGTTAACACCGTCCATTTTGGGTTCCAAGTGGGGACTCTGACCCCTAGGGCACGCAAATGAGAGCTTTCATTACCTTTCTTGTGATGTCACTTTCTAATTCTGCGCTGCAGGCATTGGGCAAACAAAGAATGCTTGGGGCTATGCAGGTGGCTAAGTTGTAAGCTGTCATCTGATTGACGGACGAATGCTGCTGAATGTTGTGCAGCACTCCAAAAAGATAGCGCAGGAGCTCTGCATTGGCTCTGGGCAGCTCATCCAAAAGCCTAAAGACACAAAAATGGACCTTTAAAGACAGCACGTCATTTTGCTCAGGAAGTTGGAAATACAGAGAAAGGGAACAGAGGACTTCTTTGTAGAGCAGGCACAAAGCCCAGTGAACATGCACGAGAATGCAGAAATGGCCCTCCTAAACATGCTGCCTGAAATATTTTCCCTGAAACGCCTAGAACGTGTTCTCATTTGGGCACATCTTATTAACATCGAATTTAATCTAAATATATTTTAAAACTCTGAAACATTGCAGAAACTCTTCAATTAAAGTTCACAAAAGCTCATTGATTAAATTAAACAGCGATGAAATTTCAAAGGCTCCCTTTGTTTTGAAGGTAGCAATATAGGAACACTGTCTCAGGGTAAGAGCCCAGCAAAGTTCCAGGCAAAAATGTTTCATTGAGTTCAGTTCCTGAACCAGATAAGAACTTCTCTGGCTAGTTAAGTGTTTGACAAAGGTAAGACCATATCCCTGGAAGATTGGTCCTTTAGCATCTCTCTTGGACCAAAGGATTTCATCTGCTCTCAGTTTCATATTGTCAAATAAAAATGGCAAGTAATAGGATATATTGGAATATATGAGGAAGCCATTTTGGTGTAAACCTAATTCGGGCCTGACCTTGTCTTTCCAAAAGGGCCTGACCGAGGCCGTTGAGCATGCATTGTCTATCTGCTTTAGAGATTCCCTATGGCAAGAGCAAAAGGCCCTTGAGATAAAGGTGCAACTTCCCTCCCCCTGCCAACGTTGGTGTCTCCTTAAGGATTAAGCATCTTTCCTTAGGCTAGAAACTGATTGCTGCGCTCACCTGTGACCACCCAGCTTGAGACAATAGACTTGCCTCCTGCTGCGCCCTTGGAGATAGCAGACCCACTACCTGCTGTGTCCATCAAGTGCTGTGCCGACAGGGCACTCTTGTGGCTATTGTGGGAGGGACATTTAAATCATGTGAAACACCCTCTTTGAGGGTATATAACCACCCTATGTACCCCCACTTCTTTGGAGTGCTCTGTTCCTTTGTGGAAAGACCTCCCGGGTTATAATCCTAAAATTTAAGCTCAGAATAAACTCACCCAAATTTTCATTTATTGATTGGTTATGGATTATTCTCATCGACAACATATTCAGAAGGTAGAAAATGGTCAAGGATTCCTTATTAACAAGACTAGGAGAAGAACAAGAACTCAATAAGAGCAGTAAGGCATGCCACTGTTTTTGAACTGGCCTCCGTGGGAGTGGTCAAATCAAACTCTTTGGCATTGGTCATTATTTTGGTGGACAAAGCTGTAAAGTATAAGCTAATATTTTCCTAAGAGTATGTTGATTGTACTTTGGAGGTGTGCCCCAGTAGAGTAATCATGGCATCGTTACCTCTGAGTGGCAGCGATTTTCTCCTCCTCGTTCTCTCCATCAGTTATACTGACCCATTTAGCATAGAGGTCAGATGTAAAGACACTCCCTGGGATGTTTCGAAGAAAATCCTTACACACATCAAAAGAAGAGTATTATTCTTATGGCAAATACATATTGGACAAATTACAGGGAAAACATGGAGTTGAAAAGTTGAGTTTCTGTCCCCACTTCCTTCTCAGGCTCTCCACACTGTGACCCACGCAGCGCTCAGCTCCACCTCTCCACTGACTTGCACACCCTGAAGTGGGTGCTTGGACTTCTAAAACTTAGAAGCACCAAAGCAGAGTGGGCCACAGTGGGAGCGAAGAGAAAGCCCCCTTCTATCACCTGGAACTTCCTCTTGGTGTCCATTTTAGTAAACTAGTAGAAACTGACAAGGTCCGGTGAGACGTCATCCTCAATCCTGCTAGTTTCTTGAGAAGAAATACCCATCCCCGTTTGAGACACAGTGCTTGCTCTTAACTCAAGCAAGAGAAGTTCTGAAACAAACCAAACGCACACACCCTCGTGCTCTCGCACACATATTAAGAGAGAACTGAGCCTTCTGACTTGAGGTATGTGTGCTCCTTGGGAGAACACTGCATCACAATAGCCTCGTTCATCCTGGTTTTAACTGTATGAACGTTCGATCCTGCAGACTGGGAAGCAGCAGACATTGGAAATATATTAAAATCCCCATTGGGTAACAATGTGTTACCCCTTACAGTCTGTGAGTGGGACATACAGATCCTTCCAAAAGAAGAAACTTACTAAAAACTTAGATACATCGCAACTTCAGGCCTCTGAGTATCAGGGCTACAGACGCACAAATGTCAGCTTCCTAAGTGGAGGCCTGGAACATCTGTCACTTTAGAGGGCTGAGGAACAAGTTTAACATCGTAGAATTGGGCCTATTAAAATTTACGAAGCTTTAATGTTTGTGCAAGCCTGAGGGGAAGTTGTCACATTGTCTTGCTAGCTTCCAAGCACACCTAGCTTCCATTGTTCTCACTCAGCAGCACATGCCTTCTCTTAGTGGTGGCTTGCTCGAGAAGTGCCTCAGGGCAACTATCCTAATTAGAATCTAATGATGGTTCACTCATGCTAATCCCTATTGAGCTGCTGTTAGTGCCAGGCACTATTGTGAGCACTGGGGACAGAGCAGAGAAGCCAATGGACAGAGTCCCAGTCCTCTCACTTTGACTATGTTGATTGGTGTGTGGTACCCATGGTATTGTAGCTAGCCATGGTAGTTAGTGCTTTTCACCGTGTTTCCTATGGAGTGCTTCCAATATATTTGGAGGGAGGAAGCAGTCCAACTCTGGCCGGCTCTTCAAGTCTGGGAGCGTGCAGGAGGGCCCTTGCCTCATGCGTACCACACTACATGCACTCGGAGCATGTGTCTCCTCTCTGTTTCCTGAACCCTGTTCTGTGGGAGCCCATTGGTGAGGCTGAGTGTGGTGAAGCCAGAACATGACCCGAGCAGAATATGCCAAGGGTATTCACTGCTGGACCTCTGTTTTTAGACAGCTCAATGGCAAACTCAATGTGGTCCTGATGATGTACTCATTTCTGGTTTAGGTCAACACCCCAGTTCATTGGGCATGGTATTATCAAAGCCAAGTTGCAAAGTCTGATTCCCCACCAAGATCAGTCAACTTTAGGAATGTCTAAGAACTATACCCACGAGTGGCCACCCCCTTGCTAGTCTGTACTTATAACAGAAAGATAGGCAAGACTCTGCTGATGGGCAACTCTAACTCTTGCTGGAAAATCAGTTCCAGGTGGGCACCTCACAGAAGGCAACACTCAACTTGCTATTTGTATGCCTAGAGTATATTTCTAATCATCCCAATGTCACAGTGGTCGACTCTAAGCCACTTCTGAACTGTCCCTATTTATGACAGAGCTGAACAATCATGGGGAACAAGGAAAGACCAAATGGAATCTCGATTATAAGAGAATTTTAATAACCTATTGTAGTCATTTCTACTTATGACATTCCTCTTTACAGCTGTTAACAAATACCAAGATGGATTGAGTCAATTCTTTCCCTGTTCTATGATTCCCTTCATAGAAACATAACTGGATATTTGTGATTTAGCGGTATCATTTAAAAACCTTTTTTGTATAAATCTATTGAATTTTCAGAATTCCAAACAAATTTCGTTGCTGCACCTACTTTAAAAGTCAGATTTATAAGAAGAAGCATGTGGTAGGAGCTTGTTACTGTGTGACCATAATCGTGGGTGGTGGGTTAAGCTTAACAAACATTAATAAAGGATGCCAAATTTGGTAAGGGTGAAAGAAGGCAAAAAATAGTGAAGTCACCCCTACACTACTTTTAAATTAAAAGAGGCAGGCGAAAGAAGGATGAGGAAGTGAACGGAGCTTTTGCTCACTCATTGAGCATTTTTTGATTCATTGAATGACAAATGTTGGCTTACTGACTACGGTCAACCTCTCTATCTATTTTCAAATGTTTCATACGAATTTTCTTTTGTAAACTTTGCTTTCATTAGGACAATGGTGAAGAAGTCATCAAAAACAGGATGTTTGTTCTGGTAAACGTTCTGTATATCTAAGTGTGTGTTCAGAATTTTTATTATTATTATTCTGGGATAATGTTCAGGAATGAAGAAGGAGAAGGTAGTGTGTGATGAAAAAGGAAAGTATATCTAACATTTGGGGCTTTTAACCCCCAAACTAACGCCCTTAAATTTGGACTTCGTGAAGTGTTTTTCAGTTTCTCAATCTATTATGCCTATTATGGTTCCTGGGCAATCACGGTGAAGGAAATTGATCATGTACCTTCAGAGTTACGCTGTGTGTGGATAATGCTAGAAGTTTCCCTACCTTTAAGACACATGCGACCACAAGAACAGATTCACAGTTCAGGTTCACTTTGTCCCCAGCATTTAATGTCTCCTTTAGGGCTCTGCATAATTTCATATTGGCCGATTTTCTGAATATGCCCTCTGTGAGCGGCCCTTTTTGCTTAAGAAAGCAAAGCATATCCTATCGGGAAGAAGAGAAAGGAAAAATCAATGGCACCTTGTATCCAGGAGCCCAGAGCACCAGCTCCCCCCTTGTCTGAGCTGGGGTAAGCGAGGTGCAGTGCTGGAGGGGGGGGCATGCAAGCAAACGTAGAATTTTTTTTCTCAGTGTCTCTATTTTCTACCCAACCATCCCTTCTACACTCATATGCTGAAACATTTCAAACAGTTGTTAAGTCAGATTTTCCTTTTCAGTGAACTGACACTTTTGAATGAAACTTCCCTGCTTCCAGGCCTTTGTGGAATCACCCGCTCCTACTCCACCAATCTTTCCTCATCATGCCCTAATATAGCTGCTCTTCCCCAGCTATGGAAATCTTGGTGCCATACCCGTGTCCCATTGTTCGTTCCCCTTTAAGGGGCTGCGTACCCCATTTCTACTTCCTGGATTGCTTTCCCTCCTTTCAAATCGGGCTCTCCAAACCCCTCTCCTCCTCCTCTAATTACATCCCCTTCTCATCACTCTTTCCTTTCCTTTTGCTGCATCTTCATGTCCTCTGCTTGTGGTGCAGAAAGGCTCTAGGTATTGGAGTCAGGTAATCCAAGGGACCCGAATCCTATGATGCTACATCTTGGCTCTGTGGCCTTGGGCACAGTGTGCACTTTAGTGAGGTTACTTTTATTCTCATTTGTGAAGTGGGAATGATGATAATCATAGCTACCCCCTAAATTTGCTGTGAAACTTGCAAGGACTGAGGTAGTAGGAGCATGGGACTGGCATGACACATTTCTTCATCGTTAGCCTAAAATTCCCTAGATCTGGTAGAGTGCTTGGAGAGATACTGGACACTCAATAAATGTTGAAACTGACAATTCCATACACCAACTTGAGTTAACACAGGCCAAATTCTGTGGCTGTCACTTGACACATTCTATTTGGATGAAAGGATCCACATATGCCAGAGGCTGAGTCTGTATGCTTCAGCACTGGAAATACAGGTCAAAATCACCTGAGAGATTCTGAGGAGTGAGATTGAGTAGACTCAGCTGAAGGAGGCTGAAGACTACGGTGGAGTTCAGAGAAGATGAGACGGGGTGGACTCTCAGAGACTCATCCACATAGAGCCCATTTGCATTGATCTGAGCAGGCATATGTGGGTCTTTGCTGAAACCTATGGAATGGACATGGGTATCTTTTCTTTGTCGTGTTTGCTTTATGACTCAGCAGTACCTAAATCAGATTTTATTCTTTGACATAATATTAGCAAAGCTTTTCCCCCAAAGCCAGCGGCTGTCTAAAGATTTCTCCATTTAGGGATAGATTTAAACGAGACACTTGACCTCTCAGAGTTCTCCCTCCTCAGGAAAGCCACAGAAGACCAAAATGAGACCCACCAGAAGAGAAGGGGGCAGGCTGTCGCGTTCACACACATCCCCGAGGCTGACGCCGAAGAGCTGCCCTGGCTTTGGGGATGGTGGCGTCACGTGCAGAAGGTCCTGGCAGGTGCTGGAGCCACGCCGGAGGGCCCAGTTGCCCATAAAATTAATTCTCACTGACTTCTGGCCTGAATCCAAAGAAGAAGTGAGATTATCAGTAGTAGTTAGTTTAATTTACTTACGGCACATTCATTGCAATGGCAAGAAGAAAGAGGAACTGAGTCAGCTTTTGCACAGAATTTCCCACGTTTGGAAATTGGCCAACTGCATCCTTGTGGTGTTAATCTGCTCTTCTTCCCCTCATCCTGCAAACCTAGAGGCTTGCTCAGACTCGGGGTCACTTCTTCCAGGGGAAATGCTTCCTAGGCAGTGCTCTCTCCTGCCTGTTGCATGAGACACTTCACTTGTACTTGTCCGTGTTTTCTGATGTTTAGTATGAACAGTGGATTCAGGTGACAGATCACATTTTGAAAGCTAACCAGGTTTGGTTTTCAAATCAAGCAGAGTTTGGCAATCATCTACTTTCATAGTAAGTCTCCTCCCACTCTTAGATTCCCTGTTTGCTTTCTGAACGCCCAACCATGGTCAACTTTCTTTCAGCAAAAGGATCTGCCTTTCAAGACACAACCTGCCTGAGCCCACTTCTCAGCCGGCCTCTGGCCTCTGCTCTGGGGTCCACAATGCTCAGGCAGCTCCATGATGACTATCAGCAGTCAGGGTCCTTGGGAAGTGGTCATTAAATACTGGCTATGTGGTAAGATTCCAGGTGGCCGTGTTTCTTCGGACACCCCACAAAGCTACCCAGAGATGATTTTTAACTACCCAACAGCCCCTGTCAAAAGAATGCTTTTCAAAGGAAAGGTGATCAGCAAGGAAAAGCTGAGTTCCAAGTTTCTAATGCTCAGCTATGAATGTTTACCTAAGAAGGTACCTTAACATTTGTTTAAATCACATGTTTATACCGAATACTAAAAATGTCAACAGAGGAGCCAAGTTGTAGAAGGATAAACAGTGAAGCAACATTTCACCAAGTAGCCTTCAGCGTCCAACCACTCGGCCTTCCTGGGAAGGAGTGAGTGCATCTCCATGTCCACTCACGTGGATGCAGTGCTCCTGGGGCTGGACCAGAGAGAGCAGGATCTGAGAAACAGAAGGCTCCTGGTTCTGCCGCTTAGTCGGATAAGTTTACTGAAAACTCTTTGAGCTTTGGTTTGGTCAACTTTAATGTAAATGATGCTACCTACACCTCTTTGGACTAAATACTAGAAGGTCCCACTCAGCATAAGGCATGGCTCATAGCAGCCTTGATAAATCTCATCTCCCTCACTCAGAGGCCTAAGGAGGCCTAGACATCTGTCTCCTCCCCCCAAAGCAGACCCCACCCCCATTCTCCATTTGATTTCACTGCCTCCAGAAGGTAGCAGTCATGAAGGAATGCCACCACTCCCCTAACTAAGGCTTCTTCCTGCCTGGCATTTGATACCCCTACCATTTTAAAAAGAGAGAAGAAAGCCAATACATTCTTAACTCCAGGAGAAGATTTCTATATGTCTGCATGTACAAATGTTTGTCTCAGATACACGTTAAAATGTAGGTTGAGTTGTTGTATGCAACCTGGTTTTCCTACTCTTAACCTGATTTTATTATTTCTAAAACTATCCAAATGTATTCCATTATTCAGCTTAAACAAGAATGCTCTGAAGAAGTGTGCTCTATCCCTTGATACAAAGCTACACATTCAGCTACTCTATGAGCATAGACAGAAAGTATAGACAGTGAGCTAACATCTGTTGCCAATCTCCTTTCTGCTTGAGGAAGAGTGGCCCTGAGCTGACATCTGTGCCTATCTTCCTATATTTTGTATGTGGGTCGCCTCCACCACTTGGCTTGATAAGTGGTGTAGGTCAGCACCTGGGATCCAAACCCACAAACCCTGGGCCACCGAAGTGGAGCGCACTGAACTTAACCACTACACCACCGGGCTGGCCCCCAAAACCTAGCTAGTTTTAAACAGTCCTGGCAAGATTTAGTTTAGTGTTTCCTCATGCTCCAATTAGGGTCTGTGTATTAAAAAATAAATTTTTTGAAAATTTATCCTTCTAGAATAACAATCATAATAAAAATACTTTGAAGTAGAAATTCTATTCTGGCTCAAATACTTCCCAAATAAATAAAATGTCTTCTTCAGAGAAAGAAATATCAATGGGAAAATATTGGAGTGGTAGGGGAAAAAATGACAAGAAGGAAGATAAAAAAGCCCTGACCGTAAACATTCAGTCTAGTTTTGGTCTCGCCCTGGGTCTGAAGCAGACGTGGAAAGCAAGCTTGCTGTGGGAACAGACTTGAGAGTCCAGTTCTCTCTGGAATCCCAAGGCCACTTCAGCCGAAGCCCAGAAGAGAGTCCAGTTCAATTCCATAACTCTTCGCTCCACTGGAGTTTTTGATTCCAGGTGTGTCTAAGACATGTGGTCATTTGGTCCCCTCCCGTGACAGGCCGAGATACTGGACAAATCCCTGAGATCGGGAAGGCACGTTCTCGGGTTGTAGAAGCACATGCTCTGAGAAGACACATGGATGTGCAGACACAGAACTATATGGCAACAGTGCTCTGGGGATACAGAAAAGGGAGCAACTGTCTACCTAGAAGAATTAAAAAAGAAAAAAAACCTTCCTAGAATTGAGCTGGGTCTTGATTTCAGACCTTTGGAGTTTCTCTAAGCTTGATTCTGGGCGGGTACTGGGTTCCTGTCCACACGGGCCCTCCACCCACACATGGAAAATCAGCTTTGTGTCACGCATTTGGGAAGTGGAGACATGAGCCAAGAGAAGGCGCTTGCCGGAGGGGAGGGGCTTACCTTTCCTCTGCTGGTTCCTGGCTGGGTGCCTTGGCTTCAGGATGAATTGGCCTTGCATGTCTGGGGACTCCTGGAAGGTGGAGCCCTCTGGTCCCTGTGGCAGGAGCCCAGTGGCTGGACGATGGCTCATTTTAATTATGTAGGGATGCTCATGTCCTGTACAGAGAAAAATCTAACTATGCATCAGGATGATGGTGATGGATTAGGATCAAACCTCCTTACTGTGAGCGTGTGGGCCACACCAGTGTGTGCTGCCATTCTCCTGCAGCTTCTGGATGAAGAAGGCTGTGCTCCCGAGCGAGTGCCACGTGCACCCTCACGGGCGACACCTTGCAAAAAGCAGGTGCCCAAGCAAAAGAGTTTAAAATGGAAAGAGAAAAAGATTTTTAACCACGTTGCTTTCTTTGGAATGCATAGATCCGTAAGTGCATTGCACAATGTTGACTTTTGCTGTGTTTCCCTCCGAGAATATTTAATGCCTTCTAGTTTCTGCCTTGACACTAACTAGATCTGTACATCTGAGGCAAATTGCTTGACCTCTCTGAGCCTGACATTCATCCTTTTAAATGCTTACCCTCACACAGACTTATAAGGATCAAGGAAAATATATTAATAAACATTGGTGGTCAATGGTTTTTAAAGAATTGGACCATATATGTTCAGAATTGCTGTGATCACTGTTGTCTCACTCGTAATGTCATTTTAACACAGAGTTTTTGTTTCCTTTTGTCAGTTCTAAAGACAAGGGCTCCTCAAGAGCAGCAGGGCTCTGTGCCTTCAGCTGCCCTCCCACGGCTGCCCACCCTCCCAGGGCCCTGCCAGGCAGCCATCAGAGGGAAGGCTGCATGGTGTTGGAAACCCAGAAGCAAAGTGCAAAACAGTGTTTACAGAGTGGAAAACTGCCCCCAACATCACCGGGAGTTGCCTGCCATGTGATTTGTTTTGCTCTTCCATGCTTTAAATTGCTTCCTCTCCATAGAGTTCTCTGTGGAGAATTGCACTTTTCCCCAACAGTGTGGTGTGGATTTCATTCTTGAAGAATACAGGCATGCCTAGTTTTATTGTGCTTCCCTTAATTGCATTTCACAGATACTGTGCTTTTTACAAATTGAGAACTTCCGGCAACCCTATGTCAAGCAAATCGATCAGCACCGTGTTTCCAACGGTGTTTGCTCGCTTTATGTCGCTGTGTCATATTTTGATAGTTCTTGCAATATTCCAGTCTTTTTCATGATTATTATAGTTGTTATGGTGATCTGTGATCAGTGTCTTTGATGGTACTATTGTAATTGTTTTGGGGCACTATGAACACTGCCCATCTAAGATGGAGACCTTAATGGATAAATGTGTGTGTGTTCTGACCTCTCCACTGACCTGACATTCCCCTCTCTCTCCATATCCTCAGGCCTCCCTGTTCCCTGAGACATGACAATATGGAAGTTAGGCCAGCTAGTAACCCTACAATGGCCTCTAAGTGTTCAATGAGAGGAAGAGTCACACACCTCTCACCTTAAATGAAAAGTGAGAAATGATTAAGCTTCCTGAGGAAGCCATGTCGAAAGCTGAGGCGGCTGAGAGCTAGTCCTCTGGCACCAGAGAGTTAGCCAAGTCATGAACGCAAAAGAAAAGTTCTTGAAGGAAATTCAAAGTGCTCCTGCAGTGAACACATGAATGAGAAGAAAGCAAAACAGCCTTATTGCCGACAGGGAGACAGTGTTAGTGGTCTGGATAGAAGATCAAACCAGCCACAACACTCCCTTCAGCCCAACCTCATCCAGAGCAAGGTCCTCACTCTCTTCAATTCCGTGAAGGCTGAGAAGACCTCCTGCCAGGTCTGCGACAGAGCCTGTCCCTTCCCTTGTCTTAGTCCCTCTATTTTCCACACTGAACAAATTTGCTGATCCAAGAATTATTATTATTCTTTTAGCTCACTTGCTCTAATAACGATTTTAGGAGAGGTGTAATCGATTTATCAATAACCTCAAGAACAATGCTAGAAAACTCGGCCTGAGAAACAGCAAAGTACCGGTGGTTTAGTCAGTGAAGATGTGAGGAGTTAACTGCGATTATCTCATCTTTCTTATGATGCTGAGAAAAGTTTCGGACACAGAGCAAGTATTAAATAAATATTTGTACTTGGATTCAGAGGTATGGCTGGATTTTTTAAGATTCTCACAAAATAGAGGCTACTTAGTAGTTAGGAAATGGAACAGAGGAATTCAAGAGTGGAATATAAAAAAAATAAATAGATGGGAAAAGAAATTCCGATCCAGGTTGCCATCATACCTGAGGAAGTAAGTATGTATAAGTTTTTCAAGACAGCTCTGCTTGTCAAGTAAAAAAGTAAAGAAGAAAAACTCACATTTCCCACAAACTAGACCATAAGCCATGGAATGAAGAGATGTTATCAGTGCCTGGGATAGAGTAAGTGCTTAGTAATTATTTAATAAATGTAGGAAGGAATATTGCATAAGATTTTCACTTTTAAGGGTCTTGGAGCTTGAGACTGAGCAACCGTTCCTTTGAGACTTCAGAGTTGCAGTTTTCCACCCAATCAGCCCCCTCTGAGATGTTCCCAGACACTTACCAGTGAGTGGGCATGGGGCCTCTTTCTTGCCGGAACTGACCCACAGCTGGTAATCTTTCTCAGAGCCCTTGGAAACAAAAAGAACTATGTGTCACACAAAATCTTTCACAGCAGGTACCAGTTCCTTAGCATTTCTGCTTCCAAAAAGAAAAAATTGGGGCCAGTATAAATGCTATTTGGTCAATGGGGGTGGCTACAGTTTTTCGGAGTCAATGGCGCCGATTTCAGTAACCCCTTATTCCTCTCACAGCCTCCAATAGACCCTCCCTGATTCTTGTCCCTGTTGATGAAGGCCAAGGATCTATGGAACCACAATGCAGTCAGCCCCTCAATTTGGGCGTGGCCGATAGCAAAAGAAATCACAGTTATGCCCCCTTTATTAAGGAGGAAAAGTCTAATCTTGAGAGTCCTGCCTTCTGCTATCTCCAAACTCCTTGGAGAATGTTGGCTTTTGCCTTCAAATGTCCCTGCCCAGACAAGCATGCTGTCCAGAGAGCCACACGCCCTGCCATGACTGTTCCATGAAAGTAAAGCTTGAAAGGCCTCGATGGCTCAGCAACCCTGAGCTAAAGGAGGCGGAAGCCCAGGAGGCCTTGAGGAGATGGCCCAGCGAAGTCAGCGCACTGACTCTGGTGCAGACGCGGGAAAGAAGCCACAAGAACTGTAACCGAGAGAACAGGTCAGATGCAGAGCACAGCCACTCCCAGCAGAATCGTTGCCAGTAATGCTGTAAAGCCTACTCGGAACGAACAAGTCAAAATTATAAAGACAGCTGAATTATTTTAAAGAGTTCTCCAAGAGAGGATAAAGCAAAAAATGTTTGAAACGGAATTGTTGGTGATTGATAGGTACCGCGCTTGCCCTTGACTCCCGATTAAAAATCAGTCTAGCCCTTCTGAAGGAGAGTCCCAGCTATGGCAGCCATCACACACACATACACAGGCACACACACGTGCCTGCACAGCTAAATCTGCTCAAAATTGTGTTGCAAATAGGAAATGAGAGCTAATAAAAACCTTTTCTTTTAAGGTAGGGATTGGAAACACTGTGTTGGAATCTCTTCAATCAGGCATACATATATAGCCAAATAGGCTCAACTCTTCGTTAGAAGAGAAATTTTTTTGTCTAGTGAGATTGATCACTTTACGCTAAGGAAAATTAAAATCATGAAATAAAATGAGCTATATCATTAATCAATCTCCCTAACCTCATCCCTAAAAACACTCACTCTCTTCCAAGGTTTAATTGTTATTCAGAGTGTACATATCTTCTAGGTTAGAAATCAATGCAGAAGTGTGCTTTACTCATGCATATAAATTCCAATTCATTTAAAATGTTTTATTATTAATTCTGTTTGTACAGAAATCATTGGCTCCTTATGGAAAATTCTGGTTGTGCTTAGCTTTTAAGAGGCTTTATTATACCATTGGGTTAGGCAAATTTTAAATACAAGTCTTGTAATTACGCCCTGTCACTGTAACAGGGCATTTTTACATTTCCAGAGAATTTTATTTGAGGAGCCGTGCTTTACAAGTGCTTCCTTGTTTTCTGTCCATCTGCATGTTACTCTCCCTCTCTTTTCCCTGACACAACCTCGTCCTCAAACATATGTATCTCTCACCAAAAAGAATTTCAACAGCTCACACCAGCTCCATCAAAGTATCAAAGAGCAGACACTTAAAAGCAGAACAGGATGAAAGTGATGTGGACACAAACGCCCCCGGATTCGTGGTCTCATTCAGAACTTGTCTCCTCCTTTACCAATTCACAAAGGGCATCAGCCAACTCATCCTCAGGGTCTGCATCAATGGGGTGGAGCCTATAGCCAGATGGTCTTTATATCAAAGTTCACAAGAAAACATCTTATTTAGGGTTCATCATACTGAGATTGAGTCCTTGAATGACAACCAGGGCAAATGGCGATGGGAGGGGAGGAATCAGGAAAGATTATACAGAAGGAACAGTCCAGTGGAGGAGGAAATATTTAGAATCTTATGTGATTGTCCATGTATAAAATACATACAATAAAAATGCATGTTGCCATTAGCACTCTAAAATTATAGCCCAATTTCATTATGCTATTACTTTCCATTTGCACAAAATTTAAAATGGGAATACAAGAATAGCAACCATATATAGGTTAATAATATAGCTTTGCTGCCTTCAATTTCCAAATTTGAAGGGGGACAAAATATGACTTTGAAATCCATAATAATCAGTTGTCATGATGGGTGGTGCATTATGCAAACACACACACGCACACAAATCTCAAAAATTAAAGTTGGTTTTTAAGTAAAAATAGTTTGCAGGTAACTTACAGTTATTCCAAGCATTGGTAGTGACATGTTGATAATGTTATTCACTGTATCCGAATTGGTCACTGTTACAGTTACAGACTGTAAAAAATAAATGCGAAAAAAATGCTATAATTTAAATTTGAAAAATTTAAATAATTTCTGTCAAATTACTATCCGTATTCTAAAGGCAAGCTTGTTTTCAGGTAGTGACACAGCACACAAACCCCTAAATACCATTTACTTTCATTCCTTTGTATAACATGAGGCTAGTAGGAAGCATTTCAGTAAATCAAACATTTCTCTGAAAGGATTTGTGGCACAAAAAACATAACAGCTTAAGCAAGGAGAAAGACTGAGAATTCCGGGCAGGCCTGTGGGCTGGTCCTCAGCACCTTGAGGCTATTTCTGTAATGGAGGGGGGGTGGTTTAAAAAGGAGGAGCTGAACCCTTTCTCTTCCTGAGTTGTGCTTTTGTAATATGGCTTTATTTCTTTGCAATTACATACTTGGTGTTCGTAAAATCAGAAGAACTGGCTATAAAAGGCATTTTTAAAAGCTATTCTTTAGTGAGTACTTTCTTTGTGTCTGGCATGATGGTCACTAAGTTTTCATTGTCAAGATATGTTGAGAAAATTAACTGAAACCAATGAGTCCAGGAAATTAGACTGAAAATTTGAGAAACTCAAGTTCCATTCCAAACTCTGCCAGTGACTAGGGTATTCACAATAGCTCCCTGCCACACCTCACAGTGAGAAACTGCTCCATTAAAATAGGAAGACAGTTTACAGAAAAGTACCCGAAAGCAATTAATAGGATTCTGAGACATCTATTGAACTCTGAACTCCAAAAGACATTTTAAAAGAAGAAAAATGGTAACCAAGAACACTGACTGCGCACATAGTTTTGGAGTATTATCAGGCAGGAAGGCCCCTGTCCTAAATCAACGGTGCTTAAAGAAGACAGACAGCATAAGGGGACACTCAGAGGCTTGAAGATGACATTAAAAACAAAGGGAATCCTTTCATAATTCATTCCTTGTCCTTTCATTGTATTTTTCTTCGTATGAATTCAATTGCTTGATATGACAGATGGCCCTGAAACTTGCTTATAATGGGACTTCTATCAATGAAAGCATTCATTGATTTCCAACTACTTGTAGCCCTAAGGATTATGAGAAAGTGCTTCAGAACCCAGTGGTAGAGTTCCGAGCGCCCAGACGCAGGCATGCTGGGAGCTTCCTGTGCTGACATGTCTGGGGGCATTCAAACATGGGGTTTCCCTCGGGACCTAACCAGAAGTAAGGGTGCTGCTGTTTTTAAGATGTCTGAAGTCCCTTCAATACAATCAAAAACTCTCCCATGAAAGATTTTTTAAAGTAAAAGAATCTCTTTTCAAATGCTAATCATCACTCCCAAATTTATCTGGTCTGTAAGATAACGGTTTTTCCTGGCATAAGGAACATATTATGTTCAAAATAGTCATTCCAGGGATGTGTGTATTTCTTCCTGCATGTTGTCTGTTCTCCAAAACAGATAAATTCCAGTAGACAGAGCTCTTTGCAAACAAACGCCTTAAAAAAAAATAAACTATTTCATCAAATAATTTGAAAAAAATGGAAATGTGATTTTTTTTTCATAAGAACCAAAGTGTTACTTGATATATGAAGAACCAGGAAAATGTGATCAATTCTCAAGAGTTGAGGACAACCCTGAGATGATCTAAACGTTCAAATTATTAGCCAAAGACAGCTATTACAATTATGCTCAATTATAGAAATGAAAATATGGTCATAATAAACAAAAATATAGGAATCTCAGCATAGAAATTAAAAATATTGAAAAATAGAAATTTTTTATCTGAAATCTGAAAAAAAAATTGAAACTACACAGGCTAAATTGCATAATGAAGATGACAAATGGAAGAGGAAATGATTTTGAAAGTAGAGAATACAAATTATCCAATGTGAAGAGTAAAGGGGGAAAAAGAAGATTGAAAAAATTAACAGAACCTGAGGGGCCTGTGGACAACATCAAAGTGTCTGATATACGTGTAACTAGAATCTCAGAAAGAAAGAAGAGAAAAAATGGGGAAGAAAAAAAATGAGGAAATAATGACCAAAATTTCCCAAACTTTAGACATAATTTACATTCATAAAGACATAAATTTAAAAACTCAAGAAGTTTAGAAAATGCCAAACAGGATTTTGTTTGGCAAAAAAACAGATTCAAGGAAAACCATGCTCTAATACTTACCCACACTGCTAAAAACCAAAAATCAGAAAAAATCTTGAAAGCAGCTGAAGAAAAATGACAGATCATATGCAGATGATTAATGTTTGAATGATCACAGACAACTCATCAGAAGCATAAAGACCAAAAGACAGTGGAACATCTTTAAAGCGCCGAAAGAAAAAAAATTGCAGGCAAAATTCTACATCCAGCAAACACATCTTTCAAGAGTGAAGGTGAAATAAAGACATTTTCAGATAAAAGAAACTAAGAAAATCTGTTGGCACCAGATCTGCATAACAAGAAATGCTAAGGAAAGTTTCTCCAGGGTGAAATGAAATAGAATTAGAGGGAAATTTGGATCTTCAGGAATGAATGAAGAACATTAGAAATGTTTGTTTTGTGTAATGTTTATACAATTAAAGTTCATTTTCAAAAATTTAAAGGTGATTTTCCATGAAAAATTCTGACTGCAACCCCTGCCCTAAGTGAAATGAGAGCAGGCAGTGTGCTTTCCTAGGGAACTCTGCAGTCTTATCTCCTCAAGCAGAGCATCTCTCCGATACTCAGAAACAGATCAGAATATTTGCACGGCTTTCCTACTGGCCAGGAAATAACTGTCTTAAACTGCCTCTTTTTCCACCTTCACATACTATCGTGTGTGATCGAGAGCTCCCGTAACAGATAACAGAACAAAGTGATATGAAAAACACCCAGAATATTTGCTCCTCAGGGTCAATGTCTTGGCTCCTGCACTACAGTTTCAGAGATCAAATTCTATAGAAACAACTGAGGTGAATGGTTTTTTTCCCCAGTGGCATCAACAAAATAAGGTAGAAATATACTGATCTCTTAAAAGTCTCAAACTTTTCAGTTCAATTAGTGCTGACATTCCTCAGAATGAAAGACTTTTCAAAACTTCTCCGCATTTTTAATACCTGACCCTCCAGTAGATTCTCTCCTAGAAGAGGGACATTACTGAGGCCAGCCGGCAAAATGGGAACATGAATGGTAGCTTCAAGTATTACACCAATGTTCAATGTACTAAAGGCGATAACTGTATGGTGTTATAGAAGGGACTACCCTTATGCTTAGGACATACCCAAGTGTTTAAGGATAAAGGACCGCGACGTATGTGTGACCCTCAAAAATAGGTATCTTCATACACAATATGGAGAAGGAGAGAGAGACAACAAAATAAATGATAAAGCAAATGGAGTAAAATGTTAACCAAATAGGTGAATCTAGCTAAAGGGTATATGGGTGTTCTTTATACCTTTTGTATTTTTGCAACTTTTCTGTAACTTTACAATTATTCTAAATAAAACATCCTAGGAAGAAAAAAACTGTGGAAACAACCCAGGCCACTCTGCATGTAGCAACAATTGGAAAAAATGTTTCATTCTAATAGGAAATACCTGGTTGTGAAAATCACTTTATTACAACAAGCCACTATAATTACCATTAGCAGGATCCAGAGAAACATTAGGAACGTTTACCATGCAATATTCTTTCCATGCTTAAGCACTGAAGCCATCATAGATTCCTCTTGCTTCATATCACCTGGGATTCACGTTTTACGTCACAGTATGGATACGGGAAAATACAGTTTTCCACTTGGTACCTTCTAAATTCTCTCTTTCTCTTCCCCTCTCTTCCTTTCTCCCTCCCTCCCCCTCATCTCCCCTTCCTGTTTTTCTTTCCTTCTCTCTCCCTTTCTCTCTCTCTCTCTCTGTTTCTACCTCCATCTCTCTCTGTCTATGTCTATGCCTTTCTCTTTCATTCTGCCCAAATAAAGAACTTGGAATTTAATTTAATTTTTGCTCTTAAAAATACTCACACAGACACAGTTCTTAATGTCCTCAGTGATGATTTTGAGGGGAATGCTCTCTGGCTGGTCCTTCTCTTTGGCTAGATTGATGCACCTAATCACATTCAATAATAACCCAAAATAGAGTAGGATGCATTAGCTATTAGCTTCTTTTCAAATAATCTATACTGCTAATATTTTCAGTCTACTTGGTTATTTTTGAAAGCATATAAATAGACTCGGCAAAACCAAATTATGAGTTGGAAGAATATGCAAAAATACTTCGTGAAAGTAAGACATGACCCAGAAAATAACGGGTTGCCCCTGTCGTGTGAGATTTGGCAGTAGATCCAGTCCTCAGAGCTTTCCTGCCTGATTGGAGAGCCCAGCACCTTCCTGGGTTCAAGGGTAGGAAGTAGCAGCTGCTTTGAGAATCACTCAGTAGAGTAACCTGCACTTAGGGAAATTGAGCGTGTGTTTTGAGAGTAACGTTGGATCCAATCATTAGGTTGGAGAGAAGGGGAAGATGAGAGTGACAAGCAGAACTTCCTCAAAAATAAGCAAAACATGCATGTAAGTGAGAGGACATTTTTGCAGTAGCAGCCGGGTAAATCTAAACAAGGAGTTATTTGAGGATGCTCGGACAGCTTCTACTAGAGAGAGGGAGAATAGTTTGAGGGTGCTGCCATGAAGAGATCTGCAATCTTTTATTGTGGATCAAAGATTTAGAATATGTATACTGAAAAAATACCTTTGAAGGGAAGAGTGCCATTTTTCCTTTAGTTCTGAAGAACTGCAATTTAAAAAAAGGGAGAAAAATTAACTACATAAAATACTTATACTAAGATATTAGAACTGCCATTGCAGATGAAAATAGCAGCAGCCGTTTATCACTGACGTGGATGTGCGTGTCAGTTGTGCTCTCCTCATCGTTGGGCATTTGATGGGCCCTGCTGTTTTCCAAGCAGTGTTACAGCGATGGGAAATAGATCGTAAAGTGGGAGAGCAGTTGGTGTGGAATCTAAACACATAATTGCAACTATGTGAGGCAAGCTATGTGATCACGGGCAAATCAATTAACCACTCTGAGTTTCAGTTTCCAGAACAGGAAAAGGGTTAATTATACCTCAGAGCGTTCCTGCAGCTGGCAGTGCTATTCAAATATAAAAAAGAACCCCTGTGAACCCAGAAGTGTAGACTCAGGATGTCCAGGGTCAGGGGGCCACATTCCCCATCCTCGTGCCAGTCTTAGAACATGCCTCGGAACACTAACTTGTACTCTTGGACCATACCTTTGTCTTGAATTGTCACCTCTCTATAGACACCAAATAAGACAATATGTACACAGCAATTCAGGCAACCCAGTATTTGATGACATGATTAATTTTATTTGCATAATTAAATACTATTTTTAAGGGAATGAATTTGAGAGTATAAAAGCAAATTTTCAAACTGACTTGGACTATTTAATGCTACTTGCTCACGGAAGATATTCCAGTGATTTAAAAACACAGCTACTCACTGGGGATTAGGGGCAGGATGTTGAGAGGGGCCTTAAACCTTACTCCATGTACCCTGAACTTCCACCTCCCCAAGTAGCTCCTAGAGCCCATTTGAAAAAGCACTCATCCAAAAAGGAAAGGAAATTACTCCAATAGTTCCCATTTTTCATGATCAATTTGCACATAAAAACCTTTTGGGGGAAAGTACATACAAGTGTCATTATGAGAGGTAAGAAAAGGAGTCATTGAATACAAAAGCTGTAGGTCTTACCTGAAGGTGGCCACAAAGTTCACTGTGGGCCAGCCCAAGACAAAGGACCTCTTGGCAGAGGTGTCCACTTCTCCAAATTTGTCCAAACAGTTGGCAATCCATATGGTGTTCAGGGGTACTTTATTTTTTATTTTAAAGTGTTTTTTGTAACTAGAAAGATAACCAAACAAGACCTCTGTTAGTTTGTTTCTTAAATGTTATGGGAACAGCTGTGCTCATGGTAAGATGCCAATTCTCACTGCCCCAGGGTGCAACGTGCCTCCTTTAGCTCTGTGACCCTCTGTGCTCCACACAGTCAGGGGTTGGATGGGTCTTTACAAAGTGTGTGCTGAGTGATGCCTGGGCCAGGAGGGCCCTGAAAACACAATGGCAGCAAATAGCAATTTTTCTGCATGTTGAGGATTGAGTACGGACCATACTCTACATTTTAGAGCTTTTTTAGAGAACCATTAATTCATTTATTATTCATTTATTATTGTTATATTTGTTATTATATTCACATATATCATTTTATTTACTTAATGATTTATTACTATAATTAATTTATTATTTGTTCATGTCTTGCTTACTTTAAAAAGCCTTTGAGTAGCTGAACAAAGATACATGATACATGATTTATAAAGATAATTATACAACTTTTTTCTTGAGAATCAGACTAAAACAGCAATAAGCTTGGATCAGAGGGATTTAAAATACATTTTCAGCCTTAATTTTTTAAAAGATTTTCTAGCGTTTAAGCATAGGTTATTTTAAATTTCCTTTATTAAGATTTCATTCATACCATTTTCTATCAGGTTCCGGATCAAACTGAAAAACTGTTAGCGCGCGGACTGAGCTCAAAATTCAACCAATCAATCGATTGGTCCCACATCAGTGCCCAGGAGGTCTTACATGTGAGTCATGGAGATATTTCCCATTTATCTCTGAGGAATCGGAAGGTGATCGGCTTTGTCAGCAATGAAATGGTTTTCCGACAGTTTCTGCCTAATCTCCTTTGACCTCTGACATGGAAACCACTATATCTCTCGGTTAACTCACAAATTTAACACTCAGGTGAGCCTGAGATTTAGACGGTACAAGTCCTCTGAAGGATGCCTAGGGAACACGGGCACGCCACTTCGGAATTGCCTCCTATTCAGAACCACATGTGGAAACGCTAAAGCTAAAATGAGATCCAAGACACCTCAGGTTCAAAAACCCCTAAGACTCTGCTGACTCATGGAACAGTTAAAGCAAAAAGGCTTTGATGGGATTTATGAAACGAAAATAATTCTGCAGGAAGCCTACCTGAAGGATGACCTAGATTCAAACGTTAGGGTACAGTGGATGCAAATATGCCTTGTGACACAGGTGGCTTCTTAGACATTTATTTCACATTTTTACCCTATGTTGATGTATTTGAATATTTGTGTGAAACACAATCAATTCTCAGATAAAATAATTGTTCTAGATCGTAACTCTAAAAGCATTACGAAGCTAAAAATAGTCTACTGCCGATAGGAAAGAGAGACACATGTCTACTTGTTTTTACAGATTTTAAAAGTTTTGTCATGTAGATGTCCATGTGTGGAGACACCTAAGGTACTGTGTGGAAAATTCCAAATATGTGCACCTGAAAGAGTCGTTTCTTTAATTCTCTCCGAAGTTCCATGAAGTCCCAAGATTATCCACTTCCTTGAAACCAAACCACGGAGTTTCTGTTTGGTTTTCAGTCTCCTATAACATTTATTGAGCTCCCACCACATGCCAAGCACTATTCTACATATTTTACAAACATTGCTTCACTTAATCCTCAATCCACTATATCTATTAGCTCCGTTTTATAGATGAGGAAACTCACAGAGAGATTAAGAAAATTGCCAAAAGCAAGAGATGGGCTTTGAAGCCAGACAGCCTAAGTCATGAGCCTATGCTCACAACCACTCGGCCTCCATGAGTGCTGACCTGGACAGTTCCATGTAGTGCCCTCCTCATCGTTCCTACCTTCAGCCTCCTTTCTCCCCCCAGAGCCATCAGGCTTTCTGATGGCATTGTTCTCTCATTTGAGAGTGAGAGGATCAATCTCCTGACATTCTATCAACAAAGCTAAATGCTAGCCTCGAAATACTGAAAATGTATTACAACAAAAGCTTGTACTACAGTGGATTCTCCTGAGATCTCACCGCGTTTCTCTGCTCTCAGTGACTGACTCTTCAGATTACATCAGTAGAAATGAGAAGTGATGAACCTTACAAAACATGGCTCAAAGGGAGCAGGAGGAAAAAGGCAGTTTTTATTTCTAACACGTGGGTCCTCACTATCCATCTGCTAAGATGATGGTATCCCTCTCGCTTTCTTCTACCTCAACTTGGACACGGGAGCGTGATCCCCGGTGAACTGTGGAAAGTCACAGATTCTAGGGAGATTCCCCTCATTCTAAGGCACAGGTGTTCCCTTAGATGCTGGGAGTAGGGGTCATGGTATCTTCTGCAAGAATCTTTGTAATGCCACTGATAATAAGCTAATAGTCATCTTCATCTTTTGACCTAAACAAAATTGGATTTCGTTGTTTCTATATTCTTTAATAACTAAATATGAGGACAGAGATGTCTGAGGGGGGTGTGAGCTAAGTAAGTACAGTCTCTTCCTTTCTATACGTTCTCCATGGGCCTCTACGAGTATTAGTATCTTATGAAGTAGATGCTGTTTAAAAAAACAAGTCATAATTTCATTTGAAAAATAACCTCTTATTTAGCATTCTAATGAATATCAAAAATGTTAACAAAGTTCCCATCTGACTTTAATTCTTGAGAACCAAAGTTTCTAATGTAGTATGAAAAAAATGAAAAAAATATCCAAACAATTTCCACTCACTGTTATTAACATCCAGCACAACGGGAGAAATATAATTTCCTCATGAAGAAAGGACATATAAATCCCCTTTATTATTACACACAAACTAAAGTTCATTTAGTCTGACTAATATATACGCAGCAGTCAGTCAAGTATTTACTCCCTTTGTGTTGGTTTCTGTAGCATCAACCTGGAGAAGAAAGAGTTTCCAACTGAAGCCTCAAGGCACACTGAGGAAAAACGGAACCTAAGTCACTCCACCCCCTTCCCTGAGTAGAAAAAGCAGGCACTAAACTCAGGTGATTAACTTGAACAGATCGATCCAGGACATAACACAATCCTCCATCTGAGAGCGAGGCATGACAGAAAGGAAATAAGCGGCTTGTTGCGGGTGGCTATTTCATTGAAGTTGTTATTTCTTGGTAGGAAAAAAATAAATAAATTTTCTCATATAACAGTAATCACGAATGTCCCCAAATGTTTACTATGGAAATGATCTAGTAGCCAGCTTTCTAAAAGCTGTGGTAAACTCTTGTACAAGGTGGCAGCATTGAGTACTGCTTGCTTCCTGCTATGGACTGAATTGTGTCCCCAACTCCCACCCCATTCCCCACCCTCCAATTCATACCTTGAAGCCCTAATAGCCAATATGTCAGTTTTGGGAGATAAAGCTTATAGGAGGTAATTAAGGTTAGATGAGGTCATAAGAGTGGGGTCCTAATCCAATAGGATTGGGAGGAAGAGAGAGAGCTCTTTCTCCACAGGCACACACTGAGGAGAGGCATGCGAGCCCATGGGGAGAAGGCGGCCATCTGCAAGCCGGGAGGGGAGCTCTCATGAGGACCCGACCCTGCTGACAGCCTCATCTCAGATTTCCAGTCTCCAGAACCATGACAAATTTCTGTAAATAAATAAATTTCTTTTCTGTGTGGTGAGGAAATGACTAACTCTCATCTGCTTGGTACCTGGTGAGAAATGGAACAGAATGCTCAGGGAACTGAAAAACAAATGAGAAGTCTAGCTATCAAAAAAAAAAATCAGAGGCCAAAATAAAGATAAGAAAATATACTTAAGATGAGTGAAATTGCTTCCAGGTGTAGCCTTGGAGATGGTGATGTCATAAAGAGGACAGAGAGAAAAAGACTCTGTCCAGGGCTTGGCATGAGGTCCACTTGAAGCGCTAATAATAAATAAATGAATCTCTGTAAATACATTTCTGTGGTTTAAGCCAAGCAGTCGATGATATTTGGTTTTGGTAGCCTGACCAGATGAAGACAGTTACCTTATCAAAAATCTCTGCTCTCTCTATATCAAGGTCTTCTGAAGCAAATCAAATGCCTTAGATCACCTACACTTTCCAACATTCCCAATGGATGTAGAAAGCATATAAAAGTAATCTTGCAGGAACTGAGTCTCATAAACAAGAATATTATTGAATAAATTGATAGAGATTGTGTCACATTATGAAACCCTTGAGCAGACACAGAGAGCTCTCTGAAAAGCAGTATGTGAAAGATGGCATCTTCTGTGATAATGGACCAACCAAAATAAAAATTCAGCTCTGAAATGGATGCAATTTGCTAGGAGAAAAGAACACTGTATCAATATAAAATGTTTTTGGCAGAGTACTGTAGGTTCTATCAGACCCATTCAGAGGTTAGCAGTATCTGAGACAAGTGGCTTCTGGTAGGAAAACAAAGGTCGCCTACTCTCCTAAATACTGTAATAATTACAAAGGTGAAAAGAAAAGTGAAGGAGAACGTATTCCCCTTACAAATTGAATGTGAGTGGTCTGCAAAGTCCTGACAAGCAGGAGATGAGTGTTGTGGTTGCTTGCTTTTGTGTGTCTCAGGTTGAGCACAGAGGAATACTACATGGTGTGACAGGAAGAGCATGGCCTTGGGATGAAGGCAGACCTGCAGTGCAGTCTCTCCCACCATTTTCCTGTGTATGACATCGGGCCATTTCCTGAGCCTTCCTCAGTCTTTGTCTTCCTATCTGAAGCCTGGAGATGATGACAGTACCTGCCTTGGAGGGCTATTGGGGAAACTAAACAAGCCATCTGTGATGCTCCTCGTGTGGTCCCAAGAATGCATCCAAGAAATTTCAGTTTCCTATACTAACCTTGCTTAAATAAAGAGATTGGTAACTAGTCTACACTTTTTAAAATAATGCCTCATTCCCTCTATCAGGAGCAGAGTGCCTTGAATGGACCTCATGCCAAGCCCTGGACAGAATCTTTTTCTCTCTGTCCTCTTTATGACATCGTCATCTCCAAGCCTACATCTGGAGGCAATTTCACTCATCTTAAATATATTTTATCGTCTTTATTTTGGCCTCTGATTTTTTTTTTGATAGCTAGACTTCTCATTTGTTTCTCAGTTCCATTTCTCACCAGGATGTGAGGTAGCCATTTCCTCACCACAAAGGAAAGGTTGATTTCAAGGATGAGAGAAAAACTAGTTGATTGTGGTGTGTTCTGTGAAATCCAGACAAAAGAGAGAATAGAGGCAGCAGCACCACAGGTTGGGTAAGAGACTGTGCTGAAATTAACAGACCTAGTTTCAAACGTGGACTCCACTAATTGCTAAGGTGGTGACCTGGGGAAAGGCAGCAGACCTCCGGGCATCAAGGTCCTCCATAAGATAAGGAAAATGAGCCTATCTCACTGGGTAGTTGCAAGGGTCAGACAAGATTCGGTACATAAAGTCCTCAGCATAATTCCTGACAGAAAAAACTTCTGATAAATCATGCTTCTTATTATTAACGTCGCTCAGATTAAATATAGCATTTTGCAAAGTCGGTACTTGCGTGTCTTACCTATGACATGGCGTAACTAACTGAGAGCTAGCGGTGAGGGCAGCCAAGAAAAGAGTTTTCATTTTCTCTAGTAATGAAAAAGCTTCTCGATAGTTTGTTTGGTGAAATATTCTTTGTCTTTTATGGTGTTTCATAAATCATGAAAACAGAGATGAAGAAAGTAAACAGATGACCTTGCATCCACCTACCGTTAGACGTTAATTGAGCAATTACCATGTTTTAGGCTGGATGTTGGTTACATTTGTGTCCAGGGTTGGGAAGAAAGTGCATCCATTTGGTTCTGTCTCCAACATATGTTCCAAATCTGTCTGCTGCCTCTTCTCACTGCCACTCCCAAGATGGAGTCCCTGTCATATTTCATCAGAACCACTGCCTCCCTAACTAGTCTCCCTGCGTCCACTCTTGCTTACCCACCAATCTGCTATCTAGCAATAGGCAGAACAATATGCTAAAAATATAAACTAGATATGGTCACTTGCTTAATTAAATACGCTTCAGCATAATATTTCAACCTTTTTTGTGGCCTGTGGAGACCCTGTGTGGCTGGACCCCTGACCACAGTATCTTACCTGATATTGTGCCCCACACTGCAGGCTCCAGTCACATCAGCCTTTCCTGAACCCCTCCCTCCAGAGGGCTGAGTTGCACCCACTGAGTCCTGCTGGTCCCTCATCCTAGAAGGCTCAGCCACCTAGTCTAGGAATGCGGCTGCTTCTCACCCCATAGGTTTGGTTTAAATGCTGCCAACTCAGAGAGACCTCCATAGACAGCCCCTCTCTAGGATGCTCCCATTTTCTTCTCCACATGGTACCCTCTTCTCTCTCTTATGAGAAGCACTAACTTCAATGTGTAATTTCCCTCCCCTTATTTTTATCATCCGTCCGGAAGCTCCAGGCAGGAGAGACCCTGCCTGTCACATTCTCAATTGTTTTCTCTACAGGGACACGGCACAGAACAAGACCTCTGTCGATACTTGTTGACTAAAGGGAGGATCAAAACATTTGCAAAACCAAAAGAAGAAATCCACTTAACATTTTCCCACAGTAAGGGTTGGTGAAAATGCAATCTGATGGTAATCAGGAGAGCCTGTAGTGTACACGTACTTGGTGTTAGTTATCAGCAACAGATCGCTGAGCAAGAAGAGGTGTCGCTTCTGCCTCCTCCAGCCTCTTTTGAGTTCCACGGGGCCGTGGATCAGCAGAGTGCGACCGGCACTCTCAGATGACGTAGCATTTTCACTGTGGGTGTCCACCTCAACAGAAGAGCTTTCCCTGCAAAGCAACAAATACCACAGGACAACCAGTCACCCATCAAATACCTGATAGAGTTTTGTGCCAAAGGTCAAGGTTAACACGACACTAAAAATTAGCCTCGATCCCCAAAACAGAACTCTATAGCTCAAATTCAAGTCTCCAAATTACAGAAAGCTATTAAAAAAGATGAGGGCACACAGGGAGTTGAGGTAGATGGAGAACGGTTTCCAGGACATGCCCCAGAGCATGCCAACTCTTAGAGGTGGGGAGAAGGGGGCAGCAGCAAAGCAAAGTTGGCCACGAGCTGTTGGGAACGGGAGAACCAAGAGGCCAAAGGTTGAGAATATTACAAGAAGGTAAAAAAAAAAAAAACCCCAAAACCCAGGACAATTTGTGGCCTGAGACAGATAAAATAAAGTGACCTAGAGATTTGTGAAAAAGTAATTGCAATTTAGTTTCATGTTAACATAAAAATTTAGATAACTGAAGATTCTGGAAAATTGACTCCAATCATAGCTAAATCAGTATTCAAGTTTTGGGGGGAAATTCTCAAAGATCAGCAAATAATACTGGAAACATCAATAAGTTTCTAAACACAACAGGGTCTTAGATATTATTTTGTTGAGCTATAACTAAGCTCTAAGCTATGACTCTTTGGTCATAAAAGGTAAAACAACTAAATTTCACAGGACACAAAAACTCTTTCATGAATAGGGAGATATTGTCATAGGTCTACAGAAAATTCTCCCTCATGGAGCCAAGAAAGAGTCTCCCTTGAGTATGTAAAGCCTGCTTTCTGTACTCAGCAGCACTGAACCTTGTGAACATGAGTAGCTTTTCATGAAAGCAGTGCTGAAGGTAAGAATCGGTTCCCATGTTTTAGGAGAAACAAAACAGAACACTTCCTGTGACTGCCAGTCCCTTTGGACGATCAAGAGTAGTATATTCAAAGACTACCTGCGGAGGTGAAGCCTTGAACGACCGCCTGAAAGCTGAAAGCGCTTTTTGATTGACGAAAACATCCCGTTTTCTTCAATTCTTGGCACTGACTATCGAGCACGTCTACAGCACTTGGCAGAGCACTGTAAACTAGGCACTGAAGCCTGAGGATTCTGGAGTTGTCAAGGTCACCGGCCGTTATGACGTTAGGGTTCTAAGGCGCATGCCATAACTGACAAACTGACATATCTGTTTCCCTGGTTTTGCCTGCATCTTTTGAGTTTTTAAAACTAATCTATTTACTTTGAGATAATTGTAGATTCACAGGAAGTTGTAAGAAACAACCCAGAGAAATTACATCAACCTTTTACCTGGTTCCCCGAATGGTACTATCTCTCTAAACTATAGTACAATACCATAATTAAGATAGTAGCATTGATACAGTCAAGATACAGGACATTTATTTCCATCACCACAGGATCCTTTCTCTGCCCGGTCTCCATGATTTCTTCTGGTACCAGCATATCCAGTAATCGTCAACCCTGAAGCGAGAGGTCAGGGTCCAGTAGAGTCTGGCTGTTTTTCCAGGAGATGCAGAGGGAGGGCAGCTGAGTCAGCACAGGCTGGGAGAGGGAACCTGCAGACACAGACAGGCTTGGTTGCTGGGCAAGAATCATGGGAAATTTCTTAGAAGTCTAAGCAAGGGAGAAGTGATGTTGGGGGCTTCCCTCTGTCCCCAAAGCCTGTCCCCAACTGTGCAGTGAGAGAGGAGCGCAAGGAGGAGGGGAGACCAGGCCATGGTGCACACATCCCCATGGTCTCCACCCTGTGCCATAGTAGGCGCGGCCCATGAAAATGGGTTTCCATCCAGTGACTGCCCAGCCCCTCCCTGAGCCCTGGTGCTGGAGCTCAGCTCACACCACACACTGAGGAGGATGGAGGTTGGCCTCACCCCTTGGGAGAGCCCTGGGAGGAAGCACCTACCGAGACAACACAAAGGTCCCTGCTCAGGGGACTCTGCCAGGCCAGAGAGGACAGAGCTGCTCAGCCTCCTTCAGTAAGCACAGGGTCCAGCCCCCAGGCCCAGGCTCCTTTGAGTGAATGGTCCTTGCTGAGCAGCTTTGTAGGGACCAAAGGGCTGTCCTACACTGCCCCCTCCTGGTCACAGGACACACCCCTCACCAGGGCCAAAGCCCTGAGAGCACAGCTGGTTTCTGCAGCTCACCAGGTCACTGTCTCTATTCACACATCCATGGTCTGATCATCTGTTAATGGCATTCACATACATTGGAGGCAATGACTCTTGTATCACTCTCTCATAAGGCAGTGCACATGGAAGGTGGAAAAATGTACAGAAATTGGAATTTAAAGTGTTTTAACCATGAGACAAGATGTTGCAAACATCATATCCCTTCATTTTAATGTGGTTTAGGGAGCGCATCCATGTTCAGTGTTCCATCACTTGTGCATAAAGCAATGAATTCCAAATAATCTCACATAACCTTATCTGTGTTTTAAACTCCAATTTTTAGGTAATCTATTGCCTGTACTAGTGAGAAATCAAAGAAGCACAATGAATCCTAATATTTGAGCTGTGCAGCTCCCATCACGCCATCTTGTATTAGAGTAAAGTCCAACCTGGCAGAGAAAGTCTTAGACCCTCATTTGTTGGCTTCTGTCATCCATCTCTCCCTGTTCAGAATCATCTCTTCTATGGACACACAGCTTACCAACCCCATCATCCTCTCTTCACAGGTTTTCCCACTAGGGTCCTTCATAGGATTTTGGGTTAAAAAATTGAGTATTAAAATTTCATTGATCTTGTGCTGGATCATGAGCTCTATATTTAACATCTTGTTAACAAATGTCTATCATTAGGGGCCGGCTTCATGGCCGAGTGGTTAAGTTCGCGTGCTCCGCTGCGGCGGCCCAGTGTTCGGATCCTGGGCGCACACAGCTAGTCGGGCCACGTTGAGGCGACGTCTCACATCCCACAACTAGAAGGACCTGCAACTAAGATATACAACTGTGTTCAGGGGGGTTTGGGAAATAAGGCAGAAAAAAAAAAAGATTGGCAACAGTTGTTAGCCCAGGTGCCAATCCTTAAAAAAAAAATGTCTATCATACATGTTCTTAAGTGGAATGTTATTTGACTTCTATCAAGTTCACCCACACTCTGCAGTTTATTTGCTCGTGGAGCTTGTCTCCTGTGCTCACAGTTTGTTCCCCCTTCCGCCTGCTCCCCATGGTTTTTTCCTCAGTCCCTGTAGGCCCAGCGCATCCTTCTCTTTCTCTGCGTGAAGCCGTGGAACCCAGTCAATCTCCCTGGTCACTGTCCCCAGGGTCAAGGGGGAGTTTCTCTTCTGTCCTATAGACAATGAGATCACCATTATTACTTAACCTCTACTCTTAATTCGACTCAGAACTCCAGGCTCAAGCTGTCCAGAAAGCAGAAATCATTATCTTTGCCTCAGATCTGCTCTTCAACAAGGTTTGAAATTCAGGAGAATTTAAATACTCTTTCAGCAAACACTGGCTGAGTTTGTCCTTTGTGCCACAGTTTTCTGGGCTCTGTAGATACAGCAGTGACATAAGAGGGGAAAACTATTCACATGGAAGTTAGATCCCAGCAGGAGAAAGAGGCAGTGCATAGACTCGCATAATTCCTCTGGGCATCTGGAGCCTGCTCCTGCTGGCTGAGAGCCCCTCATCTCCCTCAGGACGTGGACACTGAGATTCTCTGTGCTCTGTCCCCAGCCTCCCCTCAGCTGCACATGGCTCTGCCCCATTCCAGGTGCCACGTGCAGGAGCCCAGCCCTGCTCCCCCAGCCTTGCAGAGTCCCTCAGTGTGGCCTCATCCCACAGTTTGCCCACTGTATTCCATTCTTCACTCTGTATTTAGAGCGATATTTCAAGTGCATGTATCTGATAAAGGCACCTCCCTGCTTAAACGTTTCACGCAATTTCTCTCACTGTCAAGATTATGTAAAGCTGTTGAGTGTCACATTCAAAGTCTCTGTATATGTGACCATCTTTATTTCCGACCTCTTGGCTCACCTCTCCCCTGGAGCCTATACAAAAGCACAAGTAGGGCCCCTTTGCTAAGAGGATGCTTAACCCTGAAACCCAGTGTCACCTTCTCCTTTTGGTACTTCTGGTCCTCCTTTCCCACCGCTGTCCCCTTCCATCAGGACCAGGCTCACACATCACCTGCTGGAGATACTGACCATGCTGAGATGAGCAAATACCTGTTTTTATTATAATAATTTACTAGGAAATTTCCACACTTACATCTGATCCCATTGTGCATATTCTCTTAGATAAAATTTAAGCATAGAAATACTGAACAAAGAATGCAGTTATGATTCTTATCATCATTTTGTTTTTCTGATTAGTTTACCCTGTTTACATTCCCTAAAGAAGTGGATGTATATTGTGTTATTACTTTTTATTTAAACATTTCATATTTCCAATTTGGTTGGTGGAGTATTATCCTTGGACTGAGTCAGACATCTAGGATAAAGGGTTGTAAGAAGAGATTTTATAGCATTTGAATTCCAGAACAACTTTAATATGACGATCTGTAAAAATGTGACCCATTAGAGAGCCTGGAGGACTATTCCTCATGATCATTTAATTTAAAAACTGTGACAGACAAGGACGTCCCTGCGTGTGGGGCAGCTCATAATCTAGAACGTCCTCTGCAGGACCAAGGATGCTGCTCTCATAGCAATTCTAACAGATCGCTTCTTCTGATGTGTGACGTTTGTTTTATCTCTGTTTTAAATAGAGAAATTCTAACATAAAGTGACTTAGAATAATTATTTTTGATGATTTATTTATTTTCCTGTCTTCCATCAGGGAATGGGACTTCCCTTTGATTCCAGTTTCCTGAGAGATTGTTTCAAAATCACAAACAAGTTCTGAAATTTTATCAAATTCTTTTCTGTTGAAATAGTCACTGGCTTTTCTTTAATGGATCACAAGCCTGTGGTCTGGAAATAGTGACCACTGACCACTGACTCGTCCCATATGAAAAACTCAATCTGATTTGAATCATAGTCATCAATATAAAAGTTAAAATCATAAGAGTTCTAGAAAAAATACAGTAACATCTTCATGTCCTGGCAATAGACAAATTCTTCCTAGGTTGAACACAAAAATGACTAACCATACGAGAACAAAATACATTACCTAAAATTTTTAAATATCACTTAACAGGCGAGTGACATCAGCAAGATGATGGAATAGGCGGTCCCCCACTCGTGTCCTCACTCAGCAACCATGATTTGGTGGCCATCAATGGAGAAAAGTGCCTTTGTGGGAGCTTCTGGATCCAGGTAGGAGACTGTGAAATCCTGGCAGAACCCAAGGCTGAGGAGTGGTGTTTGAGAAGGCAGGCCCATGCTCAGGGGGTCCTGACCACAGGCCCAGATCAGTGCCATACCCCTGTGAACATGGCACATCTTTTTTTGTCTTCTTCTTGTCACCTGCACCATTTGTCAATGGACCCAGCAGGAGTCACTCCCGTCTGTGCCTCAGTTAGCAGGCCTGACAACCGTGTCCCTGGCTGTGAGCCCTGAAGCAGCCCGTGATCCAGTTCCAGCCCCTCTTAGCCACAGTCCAGGAGCAGTCCTGCCCATCCAGGAACTGCACAAGACAAATGCTCATCAGTGCCCCTGGAGGCAGGCCTGCTGCCCTCAGTCTGAATGGGAATCTTGAGGCAGCCCTGTGCCCTGGCTCCAGCCCTGTGCAGAGTGGTCTGTGGGCAGGAAATGGGCTGGGGACAGGCCCATTTAAGCCCCAGGAAGCAGGCCTTCAGACTAATACCAGCTGTGGACCCTGAAGCAGACTTCTGTCTCAGCACAGCCCTTATCAGCTGTGACCCAGGGCCAACCCTGCCCAAAAAGGAAACTGTCCAGTGCCCAGGGGGGAGCCACACCCATCCATCCACTATCTTCTCTTGATTTTGGGGTAAAGCATTGCCTAGATCCTCCTTCTCACTGCACTGAGGGGTTGTCTTTCTTGAAATGCATCCATCACACTTTGGTTTCTAGGAGAGTCCTCTTGATTTCTCCTACTAGACTCTGCTTGCCTGGGAAATGACGCCATCCTAACGCCTGCTTCCAGGCACAGCCTTTCAGCCCCCACAGGGGATGACTGGGATCAGGATGTGTGGACCATCATCCTGGACCCTGCCCAGTGGGAGAGCAGGCCCCCTCATATGAGGCCTGAGGTCCCATCTGGAGCCAAGTTTCAGCCTCTTCAGCCTCCTGCTGTCTTGTTGGCCAATTTTCTTCCTCAAGAAAATAAGAAGAGAAGCCAAGTAGGCATTATCAATCTTTTTTGCATAAAATAAACCTCTGGAAGCATTTTAACATGACCCCATTACAGAATCCCGCTCCTGAAGTTCAGATTAATTAATCTGGTAGAAAGGGTCATTTTCTGGCTTTTAAAAAGTGGAAAGTTTCTAATATGGGGGCAGCATTGAGAAGGAGGGGGCTGAGTTCATCCTTCGTGTTCTGTTCCTCTAACAAGATGCTGAAATTGAACAGGCACAGGTGAAGTTTTCATCAAATGTAAGAGGAGAGTAAACTAGAGATGCGCAGGCCTGGCCTTCCTAATGAGTAGACACATTTGTCAGAGCTGATCATATCTCCTGAAAATGTGAGCTTCAAATAATCCTGTCTCAACTAGATGGAGCCATCATGTTGTCTCAATTGATTGAATCACCCCACACCCGCACTTTTCCCAAGAGCCCAGCCTCAGTTCCTCTTTTTCCCAACACCATCCTTCAATACTTCCTTCCTCCAAGACATGGGGAATCCGAACTTATTCCTCTATCCCACCTGCTCCACCGGTTAGCCAGACTCACAGTCTGACATTTGTGTCGTCCACAGTTCCTACCTAGTCCCTACCTACATCCAATCCTCCTCCTCCTTCATTTTCTATGCAGCACCTGGGCCTCATAAACAAATCACATACTGTTGATCCCCTGACAACCCCTCTAATGCTCCCATCTCCACCCCACCAAGCTCACCCCTCCTTACTCTCCCAAAACAGCTTTCCTGTACAGTATATTTTGCTTGTTTGTACTCTCTCTTCCCCTAGACAGTGTCACCACTCTGAGCATGTGAACCCTTCCTATCTTGTCCACCTACTATCCTGAGCCCCTACACCCAAGTTTGACCCAAATTAGGTGTTCAGTAAATGGTGTGGATGCACATAATATGGAGAGTCAACTAGCCTGAGTCAAACAGAGCTGGACTTTGTTTCCCTGATCCTGCCCTGACTCCCTGATATGGACTGAACTGTGTCCCTCAAAATCCTAGGTTGAGACCCTAACCCTGATGTGACTGTCCCTGGAGATAAGGCATTGAAGGAGGTAATTAAGGTAAATGAGGTCATGAGGGTGGTGCCCAAACAAGTGGGACTGGTGTGTTTATAAGAAGAAGAAGAGAAACCAGGGATGAGCACACAGAGAAAGGTCACTGTGAGGACACAGTGAGAAGGCAGCCACGCACAAGCCAAGGAGAAACCAAACTGCTGTCACCTTGATCTTGGACTTCCAGCCTGCAGAAATGTGAGAAAACACATCTGTGGTTAATCCACCCCATCTGTGGTGTTATGTTATGGCAGCCCTGGAAGACTCACACACCCCTGGTGGACTCTGTCCCCAGGGCAGCCTGCCCCAGCATCCAGGAATGTCTGCTCGATTAGAGAAAAACAGACAATGGATTGAAACCAAGGACAAGCAGTGGTGGCAGTAATTGAAAGACACAGACTCTTTTCCTCTTATGTGATGTCTTCCTTGTTAGAGATTAAGCAGCGTGTCTCCAACACTCCAAATCTTTGCTTCAGAGGTCCTATTCCTGGTGGAATGGAAGTACTTTGATTTTTGCTACACTCTTCTCTTGGACCAATCCTTACCATTCACTGGTCTCCTCACTAATGTATGAGTTGAATACAATATTTCACATGGCTCTATCTCTACTTGTATGAGTGAACCGTTCACTTTTCTGAGTCAGGCTAACTCTGATCCAAGCTCCAGGACACAGAAGAGGAACGTAACTGGGACAGAGCCCCTGAGACCTGGGCCCTGTGAGGGGGAGAATCTCAGAAATCAGCCCTCAGTGACCTGAGGAATCACTTGTTTGGGGGAACGTGACAGAAGGGCTCTGGACTGGAGTGTGTGTCTAGACATCCATGAGCTGGGCCTCTAGGACAGGTCCTCACCTGAGAGAGGAGGCACTTGCAGGGGAGGAGCCCGGTGATGGCAGGCAATGGCCACTAGTGTGGGTTCTTGAGATGTAATTGCTCTTCTCACTCCCTCTGGGAAGAGGACATCCTCATGAGGGAGTTTTGCCCCTTTCTCCCTCTCCAGAGAGTATTGAATTTCAGCCTGGGGCCTCCCTGATTGGAGTTGGTGTCATTTCACCTGAGACTGACCCTTTGCAGAACATTAGAAAGACCAGGACACCAGAAGCAGAGTCTTATGAGACAGGTGCCCCTGGCCTGTGTTCCCTGCCCAGCTCCTAGTGTGCACAGTAGTTGACCCAACATGAACTAATGACGAGGGTGGAGAGCAGATGATGCACATGCTGGGACCACTGAGGGAAACCTTCTGTCCTTTCCTCTCCTCTCCGACCCCAAATCTCCCAGTCATGTGGTGAGCCTGTGATTTGCCCCAGCTCCAGCTCCAGGGACAGGCCTTTCATTTTCCAAACCAATCAGACAATCCCCTCCCTGCTCACCATGATGGAGTCAGGGGAGACAGTGTGAGGTATCTCTTCCGGTCCCGTCCTCATGAAGTCTGAGATTCCTGTTCCATGGATCAGGGAGGGCAATCTCTCTCATTCAGGAGAGTTTATTGTGTGGGTGTGATGCCTGGGACTGCAGGGACATTTTTGACCCATGTGGGATATCAGCCTAGGGACATGTGAGATCATGGACATTGGACAACTCAGATAAATCTCAGAGAAGGAGGGAAGTCCATTGAGATGACGCACTTGACAACTACAACCTTCCTGTCACCACTGAACAAGGCAGGAAGGCTTTTGTCTGTATTTCCATCACAAGGATGAGCTCAGGACCTCAACCCCCCACGTGTGTCCATAGACCATCATTCAGGAGGTACAGCTCACTCACATCTCACCCAGTCCCTGAGAACCAGCCTCCAAACCTCTTCCTAAATCCCCTTCCTTCCCTCCAAAAAACATGCGGCGTCTGACCGAGGGAGAAGTGGGCTGGGTGGAGGCCCTGAGGCTCTGGGACCCTGGCATGGAGGTCACTGGACATGGGTCACAGACTCAGGTGGTGGCTGTTTTCCTAGCTGCCATCACCCCATGGAACCTCCAGCGACTGGCCCACAGCGCCTCCTGCTGCCCCAGCTCTTATTCCTCTCGGCCTGACATGAGGGGTTAGGAGCCCTTCAGACAGAGATGCCCTGCCTCCACCCCTGGCTCAGCTTCTGCCTCTCACTCCCCACAGGAAGGGGCCACACCCAGGCCTTGCTCAGGCTGCAGCCTCTTGGTCACATTCAGCTCAGAATTCACTGCTGTGGCCTTCTCACTGAGGACCATCCACATCTGTCTCCACTGTCCCCATACTGATTCCACTGCTGGGCTGAGGTGGGGTGTCATAACCCATCCCCAGTGCAGGGAATAAAAACACAAAGGCACCACAGATCTGACCCTGTGCACTCACAGTTTGGGACCCAAGAAATTTGGTCTGTCTCTCTTTCACTCTGTTTTCTCTCCAGCCTCTCCTTCCTGTCAAGCTGAGCCTCAGTCCTCGCTCCCTATGGGCAGAGGCTCCAGAACAACATAAGCAAGGAAGTGCTGAAGGAAGGACGTCATTGTCCCCACAGTGGGTGCTGCTCCAGTGCGGCCCCTCAGATATCAGAGGGAGGGATGGGTTAGCAGCAAATGCCAGTTAGTGGGCAGCACACGGGGTCACTGTGCCTGGTCCATGTCAGGCTCTGCAGTGGTGGCATGTCACGTGCACCGTGACCTCTGCTTATGCTAACCCACACTTTCTCAAGGGGAAACACGTATGAATAAGTCACAACATAAATAATAAAGGTGCCCATGTAACCTGTCTACTCACTGCTGACATTTTTACTCTGTTTTCATGTAAGGAAACATTCCACCATTTGTTCAATTTTTTATTTTATTACGTGCTGAAATTTGTAATTGTTTTTCTACAGATATGGTCAAATTTTTAATTTTTTATACTGGAAACAGAATCATATACATTTTGAACTACATTTTAGATTACATACTTTTAACATGAGATACTATGTTTATTCATTGTGACTCAGATAATTTTTTCATTCATCCTAATTAATTTTCAGTACAATCTCTAGACTTCTAGGTACATACTTACAGCTTTCATAATTAAAATCTAATTCTTCATATTTAAATGTTTTCTCTTTTTTTCTATTCTTGACTTGACACAAATCTCAGGGTAAACCTTTCAGAAGAGCTGTGTCGGCAGTCATCACGTGCGGTCCAAGACCGAAATGGAACAATTCTAGTCTTCTCTGTTCTGGGATAATGCTTTTCTCTGGTTTAAAGATACACCATCCTTAAGCCATTGAGGAAGTAGTCCTTATTGCTTTATTTCTACATTTATTTTTACAAAGGCAGGCATGGAGATGAATTTAATTGTCATCTTCTTAAGCGTTTATTGAAAACGTCATCTGTGTTTTTCTACTTAAACCTTTGCAATGAGAAAGGAGCCAAAAAAGGATGGTTTTGAAACAAATCCACTCATTTCACTCTCACGATTGAGTCCCACTTCTGTCTCTCTTGGCTTATGGTAAACCTTTACATCCACTAATTCTGTGTTCGATTTCCAACACCAGCTGTGGAGTCTTCTTTTCCATTTCCAGAATCTTCCAGGGAACTGACAGACCTAAGGCCTGTGCCTTCATTGAGTGATAAATGATGAATAGTGGTCTCTTCTTTGCCTTGATAAACTCTCACCGATTTCTCCTGATCTGGCTAGAGAAACACACGTTTGCAGTCTTGACACAGTCCTGAGGTCAGGGACACAAACCGTCCCAAGGATGTGGACACACAGGCGTCAAGGTACCCTCTTTCCCTCCGCCCAAGTGGGTCCTGTGACTCTCGGAGCAGCCTTGTCCCTGGGTTCCTGTTCATGCAGGAAGGTCAGTCCTCACAAGGGAGCCTGGGGTCTGAGGGCAGGGAGCCCCCAGGGAGCAAGATGCACAGAGCTGAGGGTCAGGCCCAGGGGATCAGGATGGAAGTGACTGCTCCTGGCCTCAAGAGGACAGGAAGAGGGCCACCATCCTGGGATTGGGTAAAACAGGAAAATAGAGGCATATTTTGGGTTTCTGACAAAGATCTGGGATTGGATTACATGGGTTCCTTGTGGTCAGATACTGGCAGGTTCTTAACTCGGCTGGACACATTGGCATCACCCTTCTGTTGACTCTTCCGTCAATTATCTAGAGAGAATTTGTGCCCTGAAAAGAAAGCTTCTGTCTGTGCAGCAGTGATGAGGGTGAGAACAGGCTGTCAGGAATGGCGCAGCCATCCTCAGAGCCGCAGCTCCCACAAAGTCTCCAGACATTCAGGGATGGCAGCAGATGAACGGCAGAGTCACCCGGATGTAGACTCAGATGAGGAAGTGACCAGAGAGTGACGGGCTCACAGGGGGAGGGGGAGGGGCTGCATCGTGATTCCTCACAGATCTGGACACTGTGTCAAGATCATCTCATGTCTGGTCCCAGTGGCCAACCCCGTCCTAGGACAGGATCTAAGAGACCCTCAGGAAGATTTCCTGCCAGACCTGAAGCCAGTGGGTCTGTCTCAGATGCTGTGAGAAAAGAACACCTGGGTCCACGTTTCTAGGGCTTCTGCCTGGATGCTGTTGTCGCCAGGCCACACTGATCATCTCAAGGTGCTGCTTTCTCTGCTGTGGATGATCCTGTTCCTGAGACCTGACCTGACACCACAGATGGATGTGTGAGCACAGCTTGGAAGCAGGAGCCTGAAACACATAAAAGATGGAGAAGGGGAGGTTTGGGGTCCCTGCTCATGTTGTCCACAGCCTGACTCACTTAAGGATTCACAGCAGACGTTTGGGATTGCCAGAGAGGATGATAAGTGAGGGGGAAATTGCAAAGATAACGAAGTCACCCAGTATGGGAGCCACAAAACCTGAGCGTTGACTGAGAAGAAAGCTCTGGCTGTGGAGACTGTGAGGCGAGGAGCTCCCAACTCGTGTTTCATGTCTTCACTGATCAGGTGAGGAGACACTCTGCAAATTTAATAATAATGCTACAAAGTCAGCCCCTCGTTAGCACTGAAGGGGGGTTGACTCTTGCTGCCCAAGGAGTGTGACTCTCGGTCCCCAGCCCTCCCACACTGGAAGAGCACTTTGGCATCTGGGTTGTGCTGGTTAGTGATGCTAAGCTTCATCCTCGACTTGGAAACCAGAGCTGTTGGCCGAGGGCCATGTGGAGACTGAGAAGAGAACTGAGGTTGTGAGAGTGTGGCTGTTCCGATGGGTCTGGAGCTTTAACTGGATATCCCAGGGGCTGATGTGTCAAAACCACTCCATTCTATCCAGCGCTTTTTTCTGGGGCAGCAGATCTTGGCTTTCCATCCGGGAATCCCAGTTCCCGCAGGAGGCTGGCTCAGCAGGGAGAGAAGCAGAGTCCTGTGCGCACAGGACAGGTCCACGCTGCAGGGAGCAGGGCAGCCCTGGGCAGTGTGCCTACACGTGTGTCAGGGAGCCATTAAAGGTGTGGTGTTCAAGGTCAGTGAGGAACAGGGGGACCCAAGGCATGGTGAGGACAACCTGAACCCTGCCCCTTAAGGCCCCAAAGCTAAGGCACAGCTACCTCACATCTCTCATCCTCCTCCACACCCAGAGGGAAGGGAGGGGCCTGTGGAGGTTCATGTTACTTGTCAGCTTACGTATGCCATGATATTCGGTCAGGACCCAGATATTTGGTGGTACATTACTCTAAGAGTTTCTGTGAATGCATGTTTTCAATGAGATTAATAATTAAATCAGTAAACATTGATTGAAATTGATTACTATCCATAATGTGGGTGGGCCTCATCCAATCAGTTGAAGGACTTGATAGAGAGAAGACTGACCTCCCCTAGGAAGAGGGAATTCCGCCAGCTGACTGCCTTCAGAACCCAACTGTAACTTCTACTCTTTCTTCCCTGGGTCTCTAGCCTGCCAGCCTTCTGCACATTTTGGACTTGCCAGTCTCTATAATCATGTGAAACAATTTCTTAAAATAAATTTCCATAGATAGATACACACATACATACACACATAGGTAGATGGATAGACGATAGTCAGATACATACATAGATACATGGATAAAGAGAGAGACAGACACATCCTACTGATTCTGTGCTCAGGAGAACCATAAGTCGTACACAGCCCTTCATCCAAATCTCTGCCTGCTCTTCGCTCGTTCTGGCCCTTTGCAGGATCCTGTCCTGTAGAACAATCTGTGATACGCGGTGGCACAAGGGCAGCCTGTGCTCTGGGCCCTACACAGACCTCAGGAGGTCGTGGTCACAGGGAAGCAGAGGTCCAGGAATATTCCTGGATGGTTGTGCACTGTACACAACCCCACGAGACCAGGCTGTCGGCGCCCCATTTGTTGAAGGACGGATTCACACTCTTTCTGTGACAGGCCAGGCAGCTACCGCCAGTAATCCATGATTTTGTGAGAAGGGCCTTTGGGTTTCCTGTCCAGGATTCATGGATGCAGGTTCCACTTCTGAGCCTTGGAAATGATGTCAGGGACCCTGGGAGCACCTTCTTCTTTAGAGCCACTGGGTCACAATCCTCATGCACAGGTGACAGATCAGAAGGTGCTCCTTGTGGTGAGGCGACAACAGGAAACCCATCACCCCCGGCGCACATGGTGGGTGCCAGCATGGGCTCAGGGCCCAGTGGCATCCAGCCCTGGCCTGCTGCACCCACCCTCTGCCCGTCAGCCCTCAGAGCAGGTTCCCCACCTGGCCTCTGACTCTTCTGGGACTAACGCTGCTCTCCTTGCCTCACCTTGATCATCGAAAACAACCTCTCTGTTCCTGGAGTTCAAAGACGATGCTCCACCCCTCCCTTCCCAGATGGATCGGCTCCCCAGGAGGGAGAGAAGGAGCATCCCAGGGCTGTGTGCCATTTATGTCTGCTCTTAGCTTTTTCTTTCTTTGCTGAGATCTTCTCCCTCATGGTTCATCGTGATTACATTTTACCTGAAGACCTTGCAGCGAGTCTTTGGATCATTTCGGGAAGAACTGTTATCTTAGTGACAGTCAGTTTTTTGACCCAGAAACTAGGAATATCTATTCATTCATTTATTTTTTAAATTTCTCTTGAAAGGTTTTGTAATTTTCAGTATACAAGATTTGCAATTTTTCTCAGATATATCCACGTTTCATTAAATATTAGTAATGTTGTATGTTATTGTTTTTCTTTTAAAAATTGAAGGTTTATTACTGCTATATAGAATACAATTAATTTCTGCATCTTGGCATTTTATCACAAAATCCAAACTGAAACAGTCAGACCGGAAGCATATCGCAGTCACTCGACCCTGCGCTGGGCATGGGCAGACTCGATCTCTTTTGGCCTCCTCAAATGTCTCCACTGAGAGAATCTTCTCTCTCAACAAGCAATTTTTGTCTATGCAAACATGAGTTGGATAAGAATATATTAGCAATGATATTCTTCATGATATGAAGAAAAGGGTATGACTTTGTCAACTGTTCTGGTTCTAGGAAAATCAGGTCTTGTCTAAGATGTGACAGCAGAAGCCATCTCCTGAGCCACCAGAGGGGCGAGCGCACCAGGCCAAGAGAGTGGGGGGGGTGCGGTTTGTGTCTCACGTCCTCGGGGGTCTAGAGCACATGTGAGCATTAGTGATGCCGGGCCATGTGTTACAGTAATAGTGAACCTCGTCCTCAGGTCGCAGCCCGGGGACAAGCAGAACACCAGAGTTAGTTGTGTCATCTTTGGATCCAGAGATGTGGCTGGGGATCCTGGGCCCTGATGCTCATTTGAGTCTGTGTGGCAGAGCAAGAGATACCTGGGGGCTCCCTGGCTTTGGCTGGTCCAGAATATCCTGTATCCACCAACACTGATGTCACTGCTGGCAGTGCAGGTGAGTCTGGCATATGCTCCAGGTGATGCAGAGGCAAGGTGGCTGAGTCAGCACTGGCCGGGAGAGGGAACCTGCAGACACAGACACCCGTGGATGATGAGGCAGAGACTAAGGTTAAGCAGCTAGAGGGTCTCAGCCACAGGGGGCTGACACAGGCTCAGGAGCTGACTCTGGACACTGCAGACTGTCCCTACCTGTGCAGGGAGAGAGAGGCATGAGGAGGAAAGGAGTCCCGGCCATGGTGCACACAGCCTGCTGGGGCCCCAGATCAGGGCTGGGTGGCCCCCAAATCTTTGATCTTCTCCATTGACCTGAAAGAGAAGGGGCTGCTCACACAAAATTATTCCCCCTAATGATGATCCCACTTTTATCCTGAGAACCAGCTGAGTCTGAGCTTGATTCCTTAGATGGAGGAGCTGATGGGTGAGTTCAGAGTTTGCCCCATCAGAGGGACCAGGGAGGAAGCAGCTGAGGGACCTTACTCAGACCTGTGAGCAGAGAGGACACAGCTACCGAGACCCCTCAGCAAACACAAGCACCAATGTCCCAGCCCTGGAGGATTTGAGGGATTACCCAGCAGGGGGCACCCAAGGTGCAACCTTGGGGAAGACCCACAGCGCCCCCTGCTGCTCACTGTTCTAACTTCAGTCTCAGGTTGGAAATAATGTCAGGGACACTGGCTTGACAGCCTGGTCACTGTGGGTCCACAAACATCCATGCGCCACAGCCCGTGCTCTGCCCCCACGTAAGTGATATTGATAAACAACCTGTTTAACTGTGGGCTTCCTGGCCTGCTAGGAGGAAGAGATGTGCAAATCTGACCACAGGACAATGAGACTGAGTCTGCAGTGAGTGAGGAGGCAGAGGGCTCTGGGAGCAGAGACCCGAGCAGCTCCTTCCACAGGGGCCACATGAAGGAGCCACTGGAGCCCTGGGTCTGAATGGAGACCGGGGTTCTGCTGGTGGACAAAGCAATAACTGTTCCTAGGAAATGTGCTTGATTCTTGGAAGATCGGCAGTGTTTGCAAATACTCAGGGACATTAAGTAGACTAGGTTGGTGGTTGGGTGGCAAACCATACAGGGGACCTTTGCAGTGGTCTACGGCACTGAAGCTGTGGTTCTGAGGAGAGCTGGAGCCCGATTCGAAAGAAATTTTTCTTTCACCAAGAAGGGATTGAGATGTATTTATGACAGCTTTAGTGAGGTTTAATTTTCAAATAATCAACTGCCATTTTAAAGTGTGTAATTTGGCAAGCTCTCATGAATATATGAACACACTGGTGAATCCATCACCACCGTCAAGGCAATGACTGTATCTGTCATTATGTTGACATCACCAGTTTGAAACCACTCCATCCCGCCATCCCCTCCCCAATCCCTAGGTGATTGCTGATCTGCTTTTGTCTGTATAAATTAATGTCCATTGTGTAGAATTTTATATAATTCAAATCTTTGTTCTGGTTTCCCAGCTTTACTTGTCTGGCTTCCTTCATTGAGCATATGTATTTTGACACCCATCCCTGTTTTCACAGTTATCCACAGGCCATTCCTGGGTGCACAGTATGGACGGGCCGCAGTCTGCCTCTCCATCCGCCTGTTCATGAGCGTTTGGGTCTTTTACACTTTGGGCTATTTATACATAAAGCCGTTATTTATGTTAGAAGTAAATTTATTTCTTTGCATTTATTTAATATGTGAATTTCATATATTAAGTAGTTAAAATAAAATTTAATATGTAACTTTATGTTATAAATGAATAAACCTGCTGAGTATTTGTGTACAAGTCTTTGAATGAGTATGCACTTTACTTTTTCCTGGGTAAACAGAGCAGCTGGGTCTTAAGAAGCTATATATTTAACCCTTTTAGAAACTGCTCAACTGTTTTCCTAACTAGTTTGTCGATTCCATGCTCCCACCAGCCGTGTGAGAGTAGCTTTGCCACCTCCTCTCAGTATTGTACTTTTGTCCCTTCTCATGTAGGTTTAGTGGCATATAATTTTCATTTTAATTTGCATTTCCATAATATATAATGATGTTGAAAAATTTTTCATGAGCTTATTTGCTATCATGTATCATCTTTGGTGCAGTGTCTGTTGAAATATCTTTCCTAATTTTAAATTGAACTCTCCTGTAATTATGGAATGGAAAGAACTCTGCAACATATTATCCACACAAGTCCTTTATTAGGTAAGTGATTTGCATGCATATTCTCCCAGTCGATGGCTGTCTTGTCCTTCTATTAGCAGTGACTTTCAAAGTGCAGGGTATTTCATTTTTGATGATTTCAAATTATCAATTTGTTTTTTTGGTTTTTCTTTTTTTGGTTGGAGCTTCTGGTGTTGCAACTAAAAGGTCTTTTCCAGCGTGAGCATTCTTACATATTTCCCTTTATGACATTGTTTTCTTTCTTTCTTTTTTGTTTTGCTTAAATATATAAAACTGGAAAAGCTGAGTCAAACTAAATGTTTAGATTTCAATTTATCAGAAATTGGCAAAAGTTTTCAAAGCATCTCACATTCCAAATGAGTAATATAGGTGAGTTCCTCTGGCCCCACATCCCTGTCAACATTTGGTTTGTTAGACTTTCTCATTCCATCAGTTTCTGTAGGTGCATAGTTTCTTTTTCTTTCTTTTTTTTTTTTGAGGAATATTGACCCTGAGCTAACATCTGCTGCCAATCCTCCTCTTGTTGCTGAGGAAGACTGGCCCTGAGCTAAGACCCGTGCCCATCTTCTGCTACTTTATCTGTGGGACCCCTGCCACAGCATGGCTTGCTGAGAGGTGCCATGTCCACACCCAGGATCCAAATCAGTGAACCCAGGGACGTCAAATTGGAAGGTGCAAATTCAACCACTGTGCCACCAGGCCGGCCCCAAGTAGCTGCATAATTTCTGTAGGTGCATATTCCTTCCTCTCCATTAAGCCGAGGCAGCTCTGATTGTGCTAATTGGCTCACTATGGGCCACCTTTTGGTCCAGGTCTCATTATAGTTGGAATTTCCCTTTTGCTGATGACTTATAAGGCCAAGCACTTTTTAAAATTTTTTATTTATTTTCCTTTGTGAATTGTTTGTTCAGATCTTTTGCCCATTTTAATGGATTGTTTCTCTTTTTATGTGAAAATAGCGATTATTAATGTACTTTTGATGTAGCCATTTTGGTCACACATGTGTCATATGACACCTGGGCAGTTAGTGTGGAAGGTGAGGAGAAGTGACCAGGCCATGGTGGACACACCCAGGCCTGTTGAGGACTCACAGTGCAGAGAGAGCTGTCCCAAGTCTGTGTGTCTTTTGTCACCCAAGCTGCAAGGGAACTAGGGCTCTCTCAGTCCCTTGGGCACCATCTGTCCCCAGGCCCCAGGGGCGGTAGGAAGTCACCCCCTGTGGGTCCCAGTGAGCACTGAGCCGGGCCGTGGATGAGTGAGGGGAGGAAAGGGCAGGCAGGATTCCGGCTGCACCGGCTGCCTCTGAGGCTGGAGTGCTTGCTTTTCAACAGGTCACAGAGTCCTGCCTTTCAGTCTCAGGGGTGTCAAGGTGGCCTTAATGCATCTTTCTCATTTCTCCCTCATTTTTCTGGATTAGCACCTCTTTTCTTCACTGTGATGGGGTCGGTCCCTCCTCCTTCTCTCTCACTCACCAAACCCACGTCCTGGACACCTGAGATAAAATGTCTCAAGATATAAGAAAGAGTCAAGTGCTTTTACTCCCACCATTCTTACTGTTCCTATGTCTCTCTGCCTCTGTCTCTTTCTCTCCTCCTTAAATTAGCATGTGCTTTTGAGTTTATTGCGAGAGTTCTAAAATCCTTGGTCCAGAAGATCAGTGAGTTACCTCTAAGGTGGTCACTCCAATGAACTCCAGTGAGGCAGGAGTGAGGGGCGTCATCCTGGGGTTTCCGCCTGGAGAGGAGAGTATTCCTGCTCCCCTAGGGAATGACACCGCATGAGACAGCAGGGTGCACCAGGTTTGCTTTCTACATTTGCACCATTACTGCAGGACCAGGTCACTCTGTAGCAGCTTTCCAGCTGCCTGCTGCCTGGGGAGCTCATGGTAGGAAGCTATATGCCTTGCTCTTCCCTGGAGAAACAAGAAGAAAAAATCCAACACTTTTGATGGTCAGGACACCAGACACTCTTTCTGGGAGCCATGTGACAGTGTCGGTAGCAGGTCAGAAGAAACAGGATCATCCCACTTCCCCATTCATCTGGATCACTGTTGCTTCAACAAATGACACAGCAATGCAGTGAGATGCTCCACAGACTGGCTGGTGGGGATGGTTGAGTAGCGGTCAGCCCCAGAGCTGGAGCCCCAGAAATGATCAGGAATTCCATCCCCCTTGCTGTGGCTTCCTTCACTCTTCAGGCACGTCACATCCTGATGGGTCTTCCTAGGGTGCTGTTGACACCATCCAATGTAGAAGGTGCTCTGCTCACTGCTCAGGGTGCAGCTGAGCATGGTCAAAGCTCCCAGGGAGGCAGACGCAGAGAGTAACTGAGTCACACAGGCTGACTGAGTCTGGAAACACAAACAGCCATTATGGTGGAGGGAGGGAAAGAGGGAGGGACATTTCTTCCATGTGGTTGGGAGGTAGTTTAGTGGGCTGGGGAATCAGGACCGTCCTGACCTGAGCAGTGCAGGAGGAAGGGGAGGAGAGTGGAATCCAGGCCGTAGTGCAGACGCCCCGGAGCTCTGCTGAGATGGAAATGCTGCAGGTCTTTCTCATCCTCCTCAATCCCCAGAGAATAGAGCCCTTCATACAAATTTGCTCCTCTTCTCCTGGCCAACCAAACACCTCCTCGGTTCATGTTTGCCTCTCCCACCACACACACAATGTCCTGAGATCATTATTTCTGGGAGGGGTAGACCTGGGCTGAGACTGGGCTGAGAATCACCAGGAACGCCGAGACATCCAGCTCCTGGGCCCAGGGGGCAGTGAGCAGAGACCAGGGGACAGGTGTCTGGTTTCCCAGCTCTCAAAGATCCCTTGGCAGCAAGCCTACAGCGCCCCTGCTGCCCCAGGCCCAGGTCCATCATATCTGTGACCAGAGGACAGGTGACCCTGCCAGAGGCTCCTGCCTCCCCCACTGCTTTGATCACTGCCATTCCCTGAGGGCAGAGCGAGGCCCTCCTCAGGGGCAGCCTCCCACCTCATTTCAGTCTGTCTTTGTCTGCTTGGGCCTCCTCAGCAGGAATCAGAGACAGAATTCACCCCCTTTGCAAGGAGTCCTCAGGGGAAGGGGCCTCATATGCAAACCCTACATGAAGGAAAACATTCATTAGCTGAGAACAGGGACAGGTCAGCCATGAAGTCACTTCCCAGGCTGCTCAGGAATCCAGGTCCCTTTCCTCCTGCCTGACCCCTCACTAGATGTGCACAGAGGACACACGGGGGTGAGAGTTTCGAGGATGAAGGCGCACACTGGGTTGCTCCCTGGGGAATGAGGAGAAGCCCAGGGAGGAGAAGGGGAAGGGACTCCTGTGGCTGGAAGAGTCAGGAAACTCGAGGGTCCTTAGGAACTAAGGGACTAGAGAGGTCGGGAAAGGAGAAGGGATGTGAGGAGCACTCCTGAGGAAAGATCTGGGAAAAAGTCCATGTCTTTTCTTCAGGAAGTCATCACAAATGACATTCTTTGAAGCATTTTCCTCAAACCTCTGAATCATTGTGAACAGAGCCTGGGCCCAGGGGAACGTGACATGTGTAGCTATTAGGATCAATCTTTCCTATTAGAGAGTTTTGAAAAGAATGTGGTTCATACTCAAGAACCAAAGCTCTGGGCAGGGGTGGGGAGGTTAAAAATGAGAACGATTTATATGCTTTTATCTGGCAAAATATCCACTCTACATGATTTTGCCAGAAAGATCACCTCCAGCCAAAAATAAAACAAAAAAAACCAAAAACTTTTACCAAAATAAAATAAAACAAAATAAGCAGATAATAAGATCAAATAATAAGATTTCTATAGCCAGAAAACTTTGAGAATTCTATGCACCAGACTCTTAGCTCACTTGAGTCTGGGGAGTTGTTAGGGGCAGAGAGCACATCCTGGCCGTCAGTTCGGTGCGCTCTCTGTGTGTTACAGTGGGGTTGCGTTATCTTGAGATATTAATACACCAAAATGTTTAAATGGATTAGTGAAAATCTAAAGTCATTATTTAATCAAGAGTAGTCAATGAATTTTCCTGGGGGAAAAAAGCTCTATTTTAATTTTGCATTTACAATGATACCACCTCTTGAAATATCATTTTCTCTGTAAGTTTTGTTATTTTTAAACAATTTTGATTAAGTCACACAACAGGGACTTTATGAAATTTTCTTCATTATTGAGCAGAAATTAATTTTTACAAAATATTTGCACCTTGAGTTTTTTTGGCACTGCTTCCTTTCTGATGATGCAGAAATGTTCATTGTGAACTTCATTTTGCTTTTCCTTCCACTTCAATAAACAAGGATTTGCAGGTCTGCCTAGTCTCTCACACACAGGATGAGGCTGCCTGTGTCACCTCTCCCCATGGATGCTCTCTCCCTGGTGGGGCCCCTCAGCTCTCAGGCTCAGGGCAGAGAGAGGAGCACGGGCACAGCTGACCCTCTCCCAGTTCAGGCCCCATCCTGATCCAGTACTACTCGGCCTGTGTAGTGAGGAGCATGTCTTCAATAGCAAATGTTTACTGAACACCGATCTGGTGTTGAGTCTGGGGGTTGGCAGTGGAATTCTAGGCTGTGCTAGACAGCCTCATCCCTGCTCATAGAGCTGAACCTGAAGAAGAAACACGGCGGTGGGAGGCATACAGGGGGTCTCCCTTCCTCACTTTCACCACTGGAGGCAGGAGACCAGAGCAGACACTGCTGCACTCATGGGTCTGTGGGGGATTGAAGGTTTGTGGGATCACAGGGGAGCAGGGAGTCAGCGACAACACGAGAGCTGAGAGGACATGGGCAGGACTTGAAGATTCCCTGGGTTTAGGTGAAGATGTAGAGAAGTCCAAAAAGTGGATACAAACAGAGGAAGACAGAGATAAATAACATGACCCCGGAGATATGGGCTACTAGGAAAAATCGGATTAGTTAGCAGGACAAGTGCCTTAGGAATCCCAGATGTGGTTTGGTTTATCAGGTGAAGGGTCTTGCTCACTAGTTGAGCGTGACCTACTGGGAGTGCTGGAAAGGAAGACAGGGAGAGGCCATATGTCAGGAAGGTGAGAAGTGAAGAGTGGGTGAGAGAGTCAACAGAGAGAGGACAGATTCCCCTTTAGGAAAGATCGGACGGGAAGTGTAAGATGGAGGAATCTAAAGTCTAGCTGCCCTTCTCCATATGTTTCTTGTAAATGGAATCACGTTAATTTGTAGACTTTTACACAGAAGAGAAATCCAAAGCTCATAGATTTATTACCCTTGAAGACATTAACCAGTTTATTTCCAACGTAGAAAACTGGCTTCCTTGGCCCAGTCTTGGTAGAACAAATGTACTATATTTAGAAAATACTCTTTAAAATCTATTACTGTCTCACTAGTCTCCTCAATGAAATATAAGTTGAATAAATTTTTGACACGTGTTCTTACTCCATATGTTTAACTTTTGGAAAATTTTCCCTGACAATTTAGGTTACTTACTGAGATCTCTGAGAGGATCCTTCTATCTAATCTATTGACCCTGTGGTGACTGAGGACTGGAATCTTTAAGGTCAGGAATCGCTTCTCTCGAGTCCTGAAGTGATTCCCAGGAACAACTAAAACTTTGATTTTCTGATGCTATATTTTTCTAAAACTCCACCCCCGACACACATGTTTGTGACAATGGGCTGAAGATGCTTGGTTGGGGTCATTAGCTGACTGGTGGAAAGGAAATGAGAACATAAGAGAGATGGTAGAATTTGGGAAAAATCAATGATTCTAGGTCTGAGGACATTACATGATATGATTGGATAGACAAAGGACATTCCAGAAGGACCTTGACATGTAGAGTCCAGGTGGAGGAAAAACCAGGACAGTTCAACTGAGGCTCTTAATAGTTTTCTCTATGTCCTCGATGGGCAGAGTCACAGCAGAGGTAGCGTCAGGCTGAGTGCTCTCATTCCCTTGGAACTTTACTCTGTGACGTGGACACTCCCAGAAATGACACAGTGGTGGCCAAGGGAGCAGTTGCTGTGGTTTGGGAGCAAAAGGAACTTCCATGTGGAGCATATGGACAGAGGTATTGGTTCATGTGATGGTCCCTGAGTCTGGTCCACATTGGAGAGAGTGAAGGCGGGGAGAGGTGTCCGGTGAGCTTTGGAAGATGCCACCATGGAGGTTTCTTGAGCCTTCTTTACCTTCTTACTAAACCTGGGAAGAAGAGGTCATCAAGAGAAAGCTTTTTTTTTCTTCTTTCTTCCTCTCATGAGACTACCTAAATTTCAGATCAACACGTTGTGGATGGGAATGAATCTGTCTTGTCCCGGAATTGATCTCTTGTAGGAATATCGGAAAGGCCAGGGAGCCAAGCTGTGGCTTTATGATACGGGAACAGTCTGGCCTGTGTCCCCTTCCCTGATCCAAGTGTCCACAGTACATGCCCCAACCTGAACTGACGATGAGGGTGCAGGGAAGAGTGAGGAAATGTTAGAGACCTATTTGGTAAAACTTCTATCATTTTCTTCTCCTATTTGGACTCCAAGTCTCCCAGACATGCAGTTGGCCTAGGATTGACCACACGTGCTCCTGGATAGCCCTTGTGTTACCTAAACCAGTCAGACAATCCCCTCCCTGCTCACCATGGTGGAGATGGGTGATGGTGTAAGTGAGCTCGTCCAGCCCTCCTGAAAGCTGATTTCCTGATCAGTGGAACAGGGAGGGCAAGTCTCTCTGGTTATGGACTGATTGTTGTGTGGACATGATGCCTGGGACTGCAGAGGCAAGTTTGGTCCATGTGGGAAAACAGCCTGGAGACGCTCTATATACTCATGGAGGACGTAGAGACAATCACAGAGAATCCAGCAGCGTTCATCAGCCCTGCTTACAGTTGGTCCTTGTGAAATTTTGCCATTTGTCTTCCTGATACCACAATCCAAACTTTGTAGCCCACCCTGAATTTCTGGTTCTAAACAGACCGAAGTATCCCTCTGTCCCTCCTTCCTCGGAGAGAATTCTCCAGACCAAAGACTGTTAAGCAGCCAGGTTGAAAGCCCCTGCAAGATGAGGTTCTCTCCTACGTGACGGGGGTCCCTGTGCCTGGCTCAGGGCCACTTTAAACTCACTTTAGCTCATATGTGTTTAACAATTGAAGGGACTGATTGAACTTCTGGAAAATCATATCTTCTGAATGAATGGATTAACCTAGTGATAGCATGACATACATATCTTAGAAAAATCCTCTCACTATTTTCATTTGGTTCTAATGTAAAGCATTGCCTAAGTCCTGGCTCCCTCCTCATCCCTGCAGTGAAGGGCTGTCGTTCTCTAGGTGCATCCATCACATTTTGATTTCTAGTAGAGTTTTCTATATTTCTCCTACTAGACTGTGTTCATCCTGGGACCTAATGAGCCCATCCTAACACCTGCTTCCCAGCACATCCTTCCCCGTCCCCCAGGGGATGACTGGGATCAGGATGTGTGGACACGTCTGCCTTGACCCTGCCCAGTGGGAGAGCAGACCCCCTGCTCTGAGGCCTGGGGTTGTATCTGCAAATGAGTCGTCTCAGGGTCATCAGCCTGTCCATTCCTCTTGGCTCATTTTTCTCATCAACAGAATGACAGATGTAGCCAATTAGGGGTTATCTATTCATGATACATAAAAGAACTTTCTGGAAGCATGTAAACACAAACCTATTACAGAATCCCACTTATTGAGTTTAAAATTAAGTAATCTGGTGGAAATTGTGGTTTTCATCTTTTCCAAAGTGGAAGATTTCTAATATGGGGGCAGCACTGCGAACGAGGGGACTGAGTTCATCCTTCACATTCTATTCCTCCAACGACATGATAAAGTTTAACAGGCACAGGTGTAGTTTACATCAAATGTGAGATGAAAGTAAACCGGAGACGTGCATTCCTAGGACTTCTTGTGAACAGCCCCATTTGTCAGGAGCTGATCATGTCTCCTGAAAATATAAGGTTTAAATAATCCTGTCATAAATATATGGGGTCATCATGTTGTCTCAAGTAATCGACTCATTTACGTCCCGCACTGTTCCCAAGAGCCCAGCCTCGGTTCCTCTCTTTCCCATTTTCATTCTTCAGTCCCTCCTACCTTCAAGACATGGGGACCCTGACCTTTCTTCTCCATCCCACCTGCTCCTCCCCTCCTCCAGGGCTCCTAGTCTGACATCGTATCATCCACACCCCCACCTGGTCCCTGCCTTCACTCTCCCCTCCTCCTAGTTCACCTTCTATGCAGCACCTGGATTAAATACACTTAAATCGCATTCTGCTGTTTCCTTGTTCACCGCCCTAATTCTCCCATCTCCACCAACCGCCACGCCTCTCCTCACTCTCCCAGGACATCTTTCTTTCAAAGCATGTTTTGTTTGTTTGTTCTCTCTCTTCCCCTGAGAGTGTCAGCTTCCTGAGCATGGGGACTTTCCCATATTTTCCACCTACTATCCTAAGCTCCTAACCAAAGTCTGACACATAATAGGTGTTCAATAAATTGTGTGGATGCACATCATCTGGACAGTCATCCTGAGTCAAACATAGCTGGACTCTGTGTCCTTGGTTCTTTTCTGACCCCTTGATATGGACTGAACTGTGTCCTTCAAAATCCTATGTTGAGACTCTAACCCCCAGTGTGACTGTCTTTGGGTATAAGGCATTAAAGGAGGTAATTAAGGTAAAAGAGTTCATGGGGGGGGTTCTCCTAAGCAAGTAGGGCTGGTGTCTTTCTAAAAAGAGGAAGAGAAACCAGGGGTAAGTACACAAAGAAAAAGCCATGTGAGGAGACAGTAAGAATGTACACATCTGTGGGCCAAGGAGGGTGGCCTCAGGAAAAAACAAACCTGCCAGCACCTTGATCTTGGACTTCCAGCCTGCAGAACTGTGAGAAAATACCTTTCTTTGGGTTAAGCCAACTCATCTGTGTTTTTTCGCTGTGGCAGCCCTGCCGGACTAACACACTGCATGGATGCTGTGGCCAGCGCCGCCTGCCCCCACATCCAGGAATGTCTGCTCGATTTGAGAAAATCAATAATGTGTTCAAACCAGACACAGGCAGCGGGGGAAGAATGGGAGAGGACGAGGACACAGTCTCTAAACAAAGCACCCTGGATTGAGTCATAGAAAGTTTGGGGCCAAACAAACCAAGGAAGCAGCTGACGTGGCAGAGGAGTGGGGGCTGCGCAGGGAAGCCCCATGGCTGGGGGGGAAGCAGGTTTCTGTCTCACTTCCCCACAGGCCTGGAGCACTGTGTGAGCACTCAGGCTGTCATCATAGCACTCACAGTAATAATCAGCGTCGTCCTCAGACTTGAGCCCAGTGATGGTCAGGGTGGCCGAGTTGCCAGACTTGGAGCCAGAGAATCCTTCTGGGACCCCAGATGGCCGTTTGCTGTTATCATAGATGATGAGTTTGGGGGCCATTCCCGGGAGCTGGTGGTACCAGTGCACATCATAATCACCGATGTCGGAGCTGCTTCCAGTGCAGGAGATGGTGACCCTCTGGCCCAGGTTCCCAGACACTGAGGCCGGCTGAGTCAGCACAGACTGGGCCCAGGATCCTAGAAGAGGGAAAGACACAGAGATGGTGATGCTGGGGTCTAGAAACAAGATGAGAAAGCAGGGTGACATGTATCTTCCCAGGGCCCCTTGTCCCCATAACTAGTCACCTGTGCAGAGAACAATGAGGGTGAGGAGACGGGTCCAGGCCATGGTGGAGGTCATCACCGATTCCCACCGTCTGTGGCCCCACAGCTGAAGCAGAGCTTCTCCCAGATCTCTCCCTTCCCCTCTTCATACTCTACCAGAGGGAGGGCCCACACATGCAAATCAGACCCTCCCAGCTTTCTGATCTCTCACTGGGCCTTGGTTCAGGTCTCACTGCCTAACGATGGCCAGGGAGTGGGGAGTTCACAGCTGTGATCCCTGAACAGAGGGCACCAGGCAGTGCCAGGGGGCTGGTCCCAGCTGTGATCAGCCACAAAAACCTCAGGAACGAGCACTGAGCACCCCCCGGTGTCCAGGCCATGATTCATCAGGTGTGACACAGTGACTAAAGCCAATTAGAAACAGCTCTGGTCCCCACTGCTCTGCCCACTCTCCCCTTGCCTTAGGGTCAGGCCAGGTGGCCCCTCATGTTGCCTCCCCACCACCCAAAGGCAGTCTTTATGCTCTGCTCAGCCTCCTCAGGGGTGAGCATGTTCGTGTCACCGTTGGCTGTTCAGCGGTCAGGACTGAGGTGGTGTCTCTTATCAAACTCCTCTTAGATCAGGATCAAGAACAGAGCAGTGACCGGCCCCATGGAGGGAGGTCCCCTTCTGTGCAGGACCCAGATTCTTTCCTCGTATGTGATCCCTCCCTTGTTAGAGATTAAGCAGTGCATCTCCAACACTCAAAAACTTTGCTCCAAAGCTTCTATTCCTGCTGAAATATAAGGACTTTGATTTTTGCTATGCTCTGTGACCAATACTTACCATTTACTGGTCTCCTCACTAATGTATGAGTTGAATAAAATATTTTACACTGGTTCATTCTATACTTGTATGAGAGTCAGGTGTTTGCCTTTTTGATTCAGGGTCACTCTGATCCCAACGCCCAAACATAGAAGTGGTAGGTGACTGGGATAGAGCACCTGTCACCTGGACCCCATGAGGTGGAGAATCTCAGCAATGACCCCTCACTGACCTCGTGGAGCATGTGCTTGGGGATGGGGGTAGAAGGGGCCAGGAATGGAGCATGCATCCAGAGATTCAGGAGCTGACCCTCTGGGACTCGTCCTCACCTGAGGGACAGGGTAGATGGTGGGGAGGAACACATGTGATGATTGGCACCAGCTGCTACTGTGGTTTCTTGAACCTTAATCATCATCTCACTCCCTCTAGAGAGAGGATGTCCTCATGAGGGATTTTTCCTTCTTTCTACTTCTCCTGAGAATCTTGAATTTCAGATTGATGCCTCACTGATGGGAGTGGGTGTGATTTTACCTGAGATCGATCCTTTGCAGACCATTAGAAAGGTCTGGGAGCCAGAAGCAGAGTTGCGTGAGACAGGAACCTGTGGCCTGGGTCCCCGGTTCAGCTCCCAGTGTCCACAGTGCTAGGATCAACATGAACTAATGATGGCAATGGAGGACAGAGTGATGTGCTGGGTGGGGACCACTTAGGCAAACATTTTGCCTTTTCTTGTCCTCTCTAGACCCCTAATTTCCTAACCATTTGGTGAGCATGTGAAAAACCCCCACTGCAGCTCCAGAAATAGGCCTTTAATTTCCCAAACCGATCAGAAAATCCCCTCCTGGGATGCCATGACGGAATCAGGGGAAATGGTCTAAGTGCTCTGGTCTGGACCTCATGACAACCAGGATTCCTGTTCAATGGATCAGGGAGGGAAGTCTCTCTCATTCAACAGGATTTGTTGTGTGGATGCGATACCTAGGACTGCAGGGACATTTTTGATCCATGTGATAAATCAGCCTGTGGACACAAGAGATAATGGAGAGAGAACATCTCAAGTGAATCTCAGAGAAGAAGGAGTGAAGCTTATTGAGATTCCACACTTGACAACTAAAGAGAAAACTTTCCTGTGTCACCACTGAACACGGCAGGAAGGTTGTTGTCAACATTTCCATCACTGGGATGAGCTCAGGACCTCAGCCCCACATCATTGTCCATGAACCTTCAGCCAGGAGGTACAGCTCACTCAGGTCCCATCCTCTTTCCAAGAACCAGACTCCAAACCTCTTCCCCACATCCCATTCTTTACCTCTTGCCTCCAAAAATCGCACAGTAGCTGATGATCTTTCTTCACCTCTCCTGATCTACTCTTCATCCAGGATGCCAGTCTAATCTTTGTAGCAAATCCACAACCCCCAAAAGGTCTCTGCCTTCACTCTCACCACCTACCCACTCATCTTCCTTGTAGCATCAGGACTTCATAAACTTAATCAGATTTCATATATTCCATGTCAAATCCTCTAATGGTTCCTATTCCCCATCTAGCCCAGCCAATTGTTGGTGTTTCCTAAATGGCGTGGATGGATGTACCTATGAACATTCGGCTACCCTGCATCAAACACAGCTAGACTATGTGTCTCTGGTTTTTCCCTGACCCATCGTGGACTCTGGCCTCATGGCACCCTGACCTTGACATTGAGGAATATCTGATGAATGTGAGATGATCAGATAACTTGTTGCTGCCAAGGATGGGCTTTGGGAGCACAAACTGAGAAGATGGGGCTACAAGCTGTACACCATGTTCCCTAGACTGGGTATGAGAACCTAGTTTTAGGCCAAACAAACAAAGGTATCAAAAAGCCAAACTTCAATGAGAAAACTCAATGCCCAAGTCTGCAAGAGCCAGTAGAGCATTCTCTGTGCCTGCTTTTCCCAGAACACTGCCCTCTCAGGACATGTCCAACAGCACCTCTGCTGGTCTCAGATCCAGGGGCCAGTGCCTCTGACTCCACTCAACTCTCCTGGAGGATGTCCTGATTTTGCTCACAGATCATTGTGATGTCACTACCCAGAAGAGCAAAACAAGTAGGTCGTTTCATGGGATTTGAGTCTGAGACATTAATTGCCTGTAGATAACCAATGACCTCCGGGTGGATAAATACGGGATGCATCGCACAGTCCTCACGGCGCCAGATATTTCAGGTTTACCCAACATTTTACTTTGCTTCTGCCATATGTCTGGAGCATCTTAAACCAAGTTCAAGGCCTAAGACTCTACAGTGTACTCTGTTGGTTCATACTGGTGAGAAATCTGTCTGGGATACCCTGACAGGCTGATTTATGTTGTTGTCACCGTTATTGTTGCTGTTGTTGTTGTGAGGGATTCCTGTTAGACCCCCCAACCCCACTGCACAAGTGCTGGTCATGCCTTCTCTAGTGGCCACTGGAACACAGCGCTGTTGGAGAAAGGCGCCCTCCCTCCTGCTGATCACTCTGGGCTCATTTGCCCTTAATGGCTGTTCTTGAGATTTATTCTTTCTTCTTTTGAATCTGTGATATATTTATGGTAGTTTTTCCCATTTTAGTCAAGTTTTGTCAATGTTTTTAGTCTGAAGATTGATAAGTAAACCATTACTATGTGCATCTCTCTTTTTTGAGGTCCGTCCTCCCTCCTTGACTTAGTGGCATCCAAGATGTGTTACACAACTCACACTGGGCCCTGACCAGGTTTACTTGGTAGCTGCTCCATATGCTGATGTCATTAATGAACAAGGCTGTCTGTAAATTGTTTTGTAATATCAGGGCTCTCTGTGATAAGGAGGGTTGTGTCATAGGCTCTAGATCCCAATGACCTGAGATGCTTTCAAACATCTCCCCCTCCAAAATAAACACACACAAAATCTGTAGCTGTAAAACCGGCAAGATTTGCGGGATTAAACTGGGGAAAGAGAGGAGGTGATGGGTGTGAGAACACAGGGCATGATCAGCAAAGCCTGGGCCAGGCTCATGGGACATGTAGGGGACTGAGCAGAGGAGGACCTGGGTCTCCTGGCTCTCGCTGGCTGACTTCTCTTCTCCATGCATGCATGAGGCAGGGAGGTGCTTGTATAGGTTCTGGTGACAAAATGATTTACTTGCATTGGAAAAGCAGTAATAAAATGGGGTTTTTGTTTTTTTTTTTTGCATCCATACAGGTGGACTGACTAAAAAGCATCAGATCCTCTGGTTTTAGTAGCACAAGTGACAGCAGAAGCCAAAACCTGGGCTGGTGTTGCCTCCAGGCAGGGACAGAGGAGAGTTAGGTCAGACTGGGGAGTGGATCTCACTCCCCACGGACTAGGATTGGCATCGAGGTTGCATGCAGCTGTTTGACAGTGACAATCAGCCTCATCCTCTGGCTGGAGGCTGCAGTAGTCAAGGAGGTTATCTTTACAGACCTGGATCTGGAGATTGGTCTGGAACCCCTGCTGTCCTAGGACACACACTTAGGAGCTCTTTCTGGGAATCCTTGATGCTGATTTCCATTGTAACCTATGTTTCTGTTGATTCCCTTAAAGGAGACGGTTTGGGTCCTTCTAAAGAGCTTCCTGGGTTGGATTGACTTCATGCACATATCGGGGAGTTTCTGCTCGCTCATATTCCACTGTCCTTCTCTTACACTTTGTCTAATTGGAAAGGTCCACTGAGATACAAGAGGAGAGAAGAACTCAAGTGTGTACCTGTAGGCTCCAGATCACACACCGGAGGGAGTCCCATGTGCCCTGAGGGGGATCGGCGGTAGGAAAGTCACAACTGTGGGACATACTTCACCCAGCTTCCATGCTGCAGGCTCACCATTTTAGTCTCCCCTTCTTGCTGACATCACAACCGTACGTCCAGGCACCCAGCAAGTGTGTCAGGCCAGCTCTGTGCCTGGAATTCCTCCTGGGATGTTTCTCACAACATCTTACATCTTAATCTTTTGTGCTTGAACACAGTGAGCCTCAGCCAGATCTGAGCACAAGAGCCTGGGAGGGAGGGAAGCTCTCCGCTCTGACCCCTCACAGAGCAGAGTCCCTGCTGTGGAGGACTGTGTATCTGCTGGATGGACCCTGGGTTCCCACCAAGAAGAAATCTAGCAAAGGCTAATTTCCCATCTTTCAAGACAAACAGCCCAGCTACAAAGGCTCTCATTTTATCACACATGGGTCACCAGGCAAAGATTCAGTGTCATCATGAGATTTGTATTTTGTTTGGTTTAGTTTTCATTTTGGTGTTTGTTTACCTGAGATTGCAGGTATATTGACTGGAAAATTGGGAAGACAGCCGATGTGAACCAGAAACTACTTCCAGGCACAGCTACTGCATCTACAAGTTACTGTAAAATTGCAGAAGCGTCTATTCCAAGAGCCTGAGTGGGCTGAGGTATTTGTCCCAATTTCCCATCTGCCTGTGTCACTGTGAGAAGCCCTATTGTGCACAATCACACAGTAATAATCAGCCTCATCCTCTGGCTGCTGCCCAGAGATGAGCAGAATCCTTGCGTTGGCCGAGGCATCTTTGGATCCAGAGAAGCAGCTGGGGACCTGGAGCCTGGTGCTTCTCTGAATCCGTGTGGTAGTAGAGGAGATGCTGGGAAGGGGACCATGCATTCTGCTGGTACCCACCCTGCTTTGAGTAAAAATCCTCCCTGAGCCGCTGTGTAGGGACCACAGGGCAGTCCCACATCACCCCCCTGCTGGTCATATGTGGAAAAATGAAAAATGCCGAAAATGCAAGAGATAATGTCTGTGAAAAATAGGTAAAATACGTGCTTTTCTAGGAAGGATCAAAATTGGCTCTACTGGAAATAAAACAAGTAAGCTTACCTATTTTAATACAGAAATACAAAATGTTATGGACCCACTCCACAGAATGACTGAACAGACAGATATTCTCACATGGAAGCTCTAAAAACATCAGAGACCAGAGGGTTCCAATCTACTTGCTCTATTTTTAAATAACACTTAAAAGGATGGAAAACTTACCAGTTCTTTTAGAGATCAGTTATATCAGTTATAATGCATGTTACAGTTAAATTACAGAAAAATAAAAATGGCAAACGAACATTAGATATTACGCAAATGTTCTAAATAGAATATTAAGGAAGAGATCTCAATACTAGATTAATGAATTGATGAATTATTACCAAGTGGCATTGATTCCAATGATGCAAGTTGTATGCAATAGTAAGAAATATTTTAATATAACACACAATATAAATATATATATATAGATATGATCATACGGTCTCAAATGATACTGGGAGGGATTTTGATCAAATTTAGCATCAATTCCTAATAAAAGCCACATAAAACTAAAAGCCACAAACAGAAACATTTATAATACGGCCAGACACACTCTCTCACACACGTATAATGAAATCCTAGTGGCAGCATCTTAGTCAATGGAGTGGTAAAGGGCAGCATTTCCAAAAAGATCAGCAATAGGCAAAGGTGATTCCCTTTGCCCATGTACCTCCATTAATATTCCACAGTATTCTGCAAGCATGAGAAAATCCAATTAAAGTAATTATAGCAATGGTTTGGACATAGAATTCATGGGAACAAAGAAGTAGACATTCTTAAAGATCCAAATGAACGTTGTGGCCTTAGATACTCTGGTCCCGGTGCAGAAGTGACAGCAGAGATCACCCCAGTGAGTGACTAGTCACTAACACTCACTAGTACTGGTAACAGATAGTGACAGAGGCATGTGAGTGGAACAGGGGGAGCAAAGGGGAGGTCTTGGTCCACCTGCCCAGCAGTGAAGAGCATCTTGTAAGATATTAGGCAGTCACCTGAGGTCTGGGGTAATCATCTGCATCCCACTCACACTGCATCCCAAGTAACATCAGTCATCACACTTATGGGGCTTCTGTCTCAGAGCCAGAATAAGCCACATGCAGACTTCCAGGGCAGAAAGTTTCTGCCCAAGTGACCAACACACTGAGACAGGCGTTGTGAGTCTGGTGTCACAGCACCTGCTCCATGTGGAACCAAGGAGAAGGCAGGTCCTGTGCCTAAGATCTTGTAAAGGTCCCCTACCAGAAGCTGGAAGAACAAGACTTCTGGATTTGGTTGAGGCACCACTGAGCTCTGTCTCCTGAGGGTCCACTGTGTGGACTCCGCCCACAAGCTGTGTCTTGTCTTCTGCACAGTCTTCCCAGGAGCCCACTTCCTCCTTGGAAGTGCATTTGGGCTCTAATGGTCTGTCAGCCCCACCTTGTTCAAGACTCCCTGAGGAAAAAGGAGGCAATGACCTACATTTGAAGCCATCAATTAGGAAGCCAAAACCAGGAGCTCACAGGGTCACGGGAAGCCTCATGGGTGAAGGCAAGTCCCACATCAGTGAGGACACAGGTCGCCCAACTGCCCTGGAGCCCAATGAGTGGTTGAACATCTGTCTGACCCAACACCTGCCTCTCCTAAGTCTGAGGACACTCCATTGCTGCCCCTGCTGGTGACTGCCCATCCCACAGCCGTTGTGACATCCCTAAGCACACCACGCAGAGTGTTCGATTTTACAGCAGTCTTCCCCAACGTTACTCCCAAGAGAGTGGAATGAGAAAGGCCTTCTAGGATTACATGGGGACAGTGATGCTCTCACACCTGCACTTCTATTTTCATGAAAAACTATAATTATTTTCAAACTGTCAGTCTCTGTCCATTCCACCCTAGAGCTCCAACCTTGCCTGCTGTGGCAGACACTGACCTCGGTGTGTGAGAGGACAGTGAAAGGGCTCAACAGGAACACACCTATGCTGACACGGCCCTGTGTGCATGTGGGTTGTGCACATGGCTCTGTGTTTTCTTGTGGGTTGTGCATATGGCTCTGTGTGCATGTGGGGTGTGCAGATGGCACATTGTGCATGTGGGGTGTGCCCTGGGATATTGGGACAAAGGAGCCTGGACGAAGCTGTGATATGTAAGCTGGGATCTGTGGGATGAGTCAAGTGATCACCCTGGGAAAGACTGGAAGAGCCTTCAAATCAGAGGTCAGGTCATGTACCGAGGTCAGGAAAAGAGGGGAGGCTGGTTGCTGGTGACGCTGGTGGATGGCCACTTGAGGTCAGAGAGATGGACCCTCTAAGCAGGTGAACCCAGAACCTCCAAATGGAATAGAAAAGAAAAATCTCGAAAAATTAATATTCTCTTACTTAAACCTTGAAATCCTTTATTACACATTTTTAAGGTGTATGAACGTGCATCTTCATATAGCCACAAATGCATTCACAATGATGTTGCCTATACATTTGTTAATCATGCAAATGAAGAAATTTTCACTTATTGTATTATTTTTAATACTCCTGAATAGGCCACACAATTGTCAGCTGGAACCCAGTCCCTGTCCTTTCCTTGGCAGTGAATGCTGCTCTGGGAGGTCCCCATGCACAGGGTGAGCCTGCGGAGCTCAGGGTTTGTGTCTCCTTCCCCACTTGCCTGGGGCCCCGCGTGCGCACTGAGGCTGCTGTCCCACATGGAGCAGTAATAATCAGCCTCGTTCCAGGCTGGAGCCCAGAGATGCTCAGGGGGCCACACTGCCTCACCTGGAGCCAGAGAATCTCTCGGAGACCCCAGAGGCCCAGATGTTATTCCTGCTGGTCAGGAGTGTGGGGACATGGCCTTGGGGTTGCTGCTGCAGCCACGCTGCCCCCTCATGGCCGACATTTTTGCTCTTTCCAGTGCAGGTGAGTGTGGCCATCTGTCCTGGGGACTTGGTCACTGAGGGCGGCTGAGTCAGCCCTGCCTGGGCCACAGACACTGTAGGGCACAGAGATGAGTGTGAGGGCAGGATCCCAGCTCACTGTGAAGGAGGGTGGGGGCATGGGGCAGAGCTGGGGGTGGATCTCCATCCCGAGGGTAAGTCACTCTCACCTGTGTGGGGAGTGAGGAGGTGAGGAGGAGAGGAGCCCAGGGCACGGGAGAGACCCAGACTCTGAGCCCTAGAGCTGTGCTGTGGAGACGGAGCTGCCCTAAGTCTCTCTGGATCTCCTGAAACTTTCATCGGGGGTGGAGTGGATACACTCAAATCAGCCCTTGCTCTCTGTCTGCCCCTGGCCTCCCTGCCCTGGTCCTCACAGGGAGATGGAGGTAGAGGAGGGATGAGCTGCCCCAGGGGGTGGAGGCCCTGGCTCTTGATGACCCTGGGTCCTGGAGGTCAGCACAGCCCAGTGAGCACACTGATGGCTGAAACCCTGGAGCCCTGGGTGGCTTCCCAGCTGGGAGGGGCCATCTCAGGATTGTCCCACACTGTCCCACATGCCCTCAGACCCCACCCCACCCGGCCTCTCTGACACACCTGGGCCCTCCGGTTAGAGGAGGACTATTGTCCCGATGCTCTTCATGAAGCTGCTCCTGGTGTCAGAGAGGGACCTGGGCAGCTGGGATTCTAGACACCGGGGGTGTGGGTTGAGGGATGTCCCCGTCACTACAAAGAGGCCACAGCAGCTTGCCTTTCAGCTGCATCAGCAGAGTATGCACAGAATTTTATTAGATCATCGATTATAAGTCCAAAAATGGAGAATATTTTCTCTTTCAGTTTTTCATGAGAATTAGACCCCAACAATTTAATACACTTATTTTCCTAACACTGTCATCACCAGGAGCTTGGGATCGTGTGAGATCCGTGTCGGCTCCAGCGCAGTCTCTAGGTCCTTCTTGTTTCTGACATGACTGGAGTCAGCCTCGCTCTGTCCCCATCACTGTCTCTCTGGAGAGACCGGGTGCCCTGGAAAAGGAGCTCCTGCCTGTGTGGACATGAGCAGGCAGAGGGTGCATCGATGGGAATGGCTCAGTCTACAGGGGATCAGAGGAACGGACATGCTCAGATCGACAGACCCATGTAGGGGGCTCAGACCCTCAGATGCTGGTGACAGAGGTGACGTCAATCACAGAGGAGTGAAGGCGTGATCAGGGGCCCCAGGGGGGTGGTTTATGTCTCACTTCCTCGTGGGCACACAGCACTGAGTACACTGAGGTCTCTGTCATATGTGTGACAGTAACAATCACCTCGTCCTCAGGCTGGAGCCCACAGATGGTCAAAGAGACCACGTTGCCTGACTTGGAGACAGAGAATCATCTGGAATCTCTCAGGGCCTGGTACTTCCAAGAGTCAGAGTTTTGGTGCAGCACCACTGACAGCTGGAACCAACACACACTATGGGATCCAATGTTGCTGTTCCCGGAGCAGGAGATGGTGACCTCCTGGTCCAGGGTCCCTGACACCGAGGATGGCTGGGTCAGCAAAGACCGTGCCCAGGACCCTGAAATGAGGGACACAGAGTCACAGAGGTGGAGAGTCAGGGCCCTTCCCACACCCCAGGCTGGACACCAAGGGGAAGGAAACGTCCCTGTATCCTCCTAGGGACCCGACCTGACCCCAGAGTCCAGTCACCTGTGAGTGAGTGAGGAGGGTGAGGAGAGGGGTCTGGACCATGACAGAGACGCCCCAGAGCTCTCTCTCCCTCCCCCAGATGACACAGGGCTGCCCAATTATCTATCCCTCATCCCTACCCTCACTCTGATGGGAGCAAGAGCCCTTCATCCAAATTGTTTCCCCTTCTCCTCCCCTCACCTCTCCCAGCCTGTCTGTGAACCAAGATTCAATCCCCTTTGCCTTGGAGTTTATCATTGGATGACATGGAACTGGTAACTTATGATATGGGCTCTTCTGGGACCTTGGGAGGAAGGATCTGCTGGGGCCCAGGGGTCACTGAGCAGAGGGCACCAGCTAAGCAGCCAGGTGCTTGGGTCACAGCTCTCTCTCATCACATGTGGTTCAGACACACGCCCACCGCGCCCCCTGCTGGCCCTGGTGCGCTTTGCACCATGTCAGAATACACTGTCAGCATCCCACCTGCGGGAGGGCAGGGCCTCCCTAAGCATTGCCTTCTCCACAGTCCCCTCCTCACAAAGGTGTGGGACCCTCACCCAGGCCTTCACTGGGCTGCAACCTCCTCCCCACACTGACCCCTCAGTTTCATAGAGAGGCCTCCTCACATGGTGGGCTCACTGATGCTCCTTCAGTTGTTACACAGTGGAGCGCAGGGCCCTGAGAACTGGCCCCAGAGGGACAATTTGTGCTGCTTTCTCACAGCAGAAGGACAAAGGCCCTGAGACCAGCTACGTCTCACTGTTTGGGAAGGTGGAGGCACTCCCCCTCTCTCTGACCCCACTTTCCACTGAGGCAGGTGCAGGCCCCTGGACCCTCCCCCTTCATGCCTCTCATGTCCCCCCTGGTGGAGATGGGGGTCCATCAACAGGAACAAGGCAGGGAGGTATTGAGAAGAGGCTGTTCTTCATCCTCAGAAAGACAGAGGTCGGCTGCTCTGGGACCCACCTCTCAGCACAGCTGTCCAGGATGACGCTGGGGCTGCAGCCCTGGGACCTAAGGGGATGGGGCTCCACGAAGAGGGCAGCGTCCCCAGGGTGAAACTGAGACCCTTGTAGGAGGGAGAGACTGAGGAGTGAAGGGGGCTTAAGGGTTGAGACCCCAGGAGACAAGGAAAGCAGACTTTGAGTGACTGAGCCATGGCTGAGTGACAGAAGGGAAGTTTCACACCATCCTCTGGCCCACAGGGACCCTCACATCAGAAGATGACAATGAGCACACATTAGAGCGGATGGAGCTGAGGTGATGGGCTACTTTGAGCAGGGGTCATGCTAGAGGTCCGGGGGACCTGCACAGCTGCCTCTATTTATCCCCACCAGGCACCTTCTTAAGGAAACATTCAGAAAGGTGTATTTTGCCTACTCTTTTCCTTTTATTTCTTTCTCTCTCCCTTCCACACACACACACACACACACACACACACACAAATATAGGTAGAAATGTGTCATGAATCAGCCATGATGGGCATTCGTACTGAAGAATTTCATACCATGAAAGAGACCAACTTTGCTTTAAACTTGGCTACTCTCTCACTTTTTTCCTAAAATTTTTACCTGTTCTGTGTATTTTGTGTATCATCACTTCTCTTCCTATGTATAGTTTTCGTGAAAAAATAATAAACGTGTGTGATTGAGCATCAATTTATTAACTAGAACACAGCTTTAATCTTACTCTTTTTTGTAACTAAAATACTCCATTTACAAAATAATTATGTTTTTTACCCAACCTGTTCACTCTAACAGAACTGTACTAGTGAAAATATTGTGATATTTCTTTACTAATTTCTCAGTGAATAATTTAGCCTTTCACAGTGACAATGAACACAAATTTCTCAGTGAATTCATAGAGATAGGAAGTTCACTAAATACGTAGTCTCCGTTGCATAGAGAGAAAAAGTAGGTAATATATAGAGATGACTAGAGAAGAATTTACATAATTTGATAACTCAGATAAATATGGCTTTTCAAATGGAATTTCCAATGATTCTATTTCCAAATGTGTGGAGGTATAATTAACAAGTAAATATTGTATTATATTTAAGGTGTGAAATGTGATTTAATACATATATACACACACATTTTCAAATGATTACCACAATAAGTTAATTAACACATCCATCACCTTTTTGTATTTGGTGAGAATACTTAAGATCTACTCTCTTAACAAGTTTAAACTTTTCAACAATGTATTATTAACTATAGTCACCATGCTATATATTAGAGCCTCAGAAATTATTCATCTTTTTTTTTTTTTGAGGAAGATTATCCCTGAGCTAACATCTGCCGCCAATCCTCCTCTTTTTGCAGAGGAAGATTGGCCCTGAGCTAACATCCGTGCCCATCTTCCTCTACTTTATATGTAGAAGGCCTGCCATAGCACGGCTTGACAAGTGATGCGTAGGTCCGTGCCTGGGATCCGAAACAGCAAACCCTGGGACACGGAAGCGGAGTGCACGAACTTAAATGCTGTGCCACCGGGCCAGCCCCAGCAATTATTCATATTAATACTGAAAATGTATACCATTTGCTACTTTTCATTTAAATAGGAACAAATTTTATGTTCTTTGTCCTAGAAATGTCAGGTGACATCTCAGAAATGGTAGAAATGGGTGGGTTGGTATTTCAAATAAAAAAAAATGTACTGTATTTATTTCCATCACGTCAGCTTTTAGGCCTCTCACTCTGAAATTTTCACTCTCCACTATAGTTGAGGTGCAGGTCTATTTCCTACATATAGCTCGTTTCCAGAAACAGAGAACAATTATTGTGACACTCTATTCAATTTTTCAAACAAACTATTTACTCTTCAATGATGCACTACAAGATATAAAAACACACTTATATAGAGAACACCAGGTGGGCGCCACAGTGTGGGGCATACGTTCACTCTGAAAATCCTATGATGACCCATCTCAGTGGTTCTGCGCTGATGGACACCTTGTCCTCCATTTTGTCACTCTGTCAGTGCTGAGGTCAGATTTGATGGCAGGTGAACAGTTCTGAGCTTTATACCAAGTGTCCTCCAAGATGGGAAACCAGCACTGCTGCTCTAGAAGTATGTTCACAAGGATTCTGTGAAGTGGTGACAACAAATGGGCTGTCTAACTCTTCTCAGAATATTTGACACTACTTTTCATGTCCCCTTCTCCAATACATTATGCAGAGTTATAAATGCGTCTTATAATTTTCTTTTATTCCTCAGTTTATATTTTTGAAACTTCATTCAAATTGGTTGTGTTAAATTGTGTATCCATTTAGAAAAATGTACAATTTCCTAATTCCAATCTTGAACACTCTCCTCCAGAGAATATAAACAGTGAGAACACACCCAGCCCAAAATAACTGAATTCAACACACAGAGGAGCTGGAGCCAAGAATCAGGTGCTGTATTTCCTGGGGAAGAGTGACAGGCAGGGTTCCCACTGTAGGGGAGGATGACAATTCCTCTACCCTCTACGTCCTTCTGGTTAGTCTAAGAATTAAGTTGACATGAGACAGGATAACAGGAGAAAAATCAAAGTACAATAACATGTACACATGAAATAAACGCAGGAAAACCGAGTAACTCACCAAAATGGCCAAAGCCAGCACCTTAAATACCATCTTCAATGAAATAAGATATAGATAAAGAAAACACAAACCAATAAACAAAACAACACAAAAATATCCTTAATAAATATTTACACAAAAGTCCAACCTCCCCCCAAAAAAACATACCAGCAAACCAAATTCAACTGTACCTTAAAAAATTTATACATTATGAACAAGTAAGATATTTGCTAGAATGCAAGGATGGTTTAACATAAGAAAATCAATCAGTGTAATATAGTACATTAACAGTATGAAGGACAAAAAACACATGATCCTCTCAATTGATGTATAAGAAGCATTCAACAAGTTTCAACACTCTTTCATGATAAAAACAAGACCAAAAAATTCAACCAACTCAAAATAGAAGGGCCCTACCTCAAGATAATAAAGGTCATATATGGCAGAATCACAGCTAACATTGTACCCGATGATGAAAAGCTGAAAGTTTTTCCTCTAAGATCAGAAAGAACACAAGGATGCCCACTCTCACCACTTCTACTGACTATACCACTGGAAGTCCTGGCTAGAGCAATGAGGCAAGAAGAAGAAATAAAAGACATCCAAATCAGAAAGGAACAGTTAAAACTGTCTCTGCAGATGATAGGATATTAGATATAGACAACTCTAAAGACTCCACCAAAACCTGTTAGAATAAACAAACAAATTTAGAACATTTTCAGAATACAAAAACAAAATACAAAAGTCAGTTGTGCTTCCACACACTAACAACACACTACCTGCAAAAGAAATTTGGAAAACAATCCCATTTACAATGACATCAAAATGAATAAAACGCTTAGAAATAAATTTAACCAAGGAACTGAAACATCTGCACAGTGACAACTAAAGAACATTGATGAAATAAATTGAAAAAGACACAAATCAACAGAAAGATATCCAATGTCCATTGGAAAAATTAGTATTGGTAAAACATCTATACTACCTAAGGTGTTATATAGACTCAGTGCAATTACTTTCAAAATCCAAATGCTATCTGATACAGAAAGAAAAATATTTGACCCTAAACTTTACATGGAACCACGAAATACCTCAAACAGAAAAAAACAATGTTGAGAAAGAACAAAGCTGGAGGTCTCATAATTCCTGATTTCAAAACATATTGCAAAGCTACAATAGTCAATGAAGTATTACACTGGAAGAAAGACAGACATCTATACAAATGAAACAGAATAGAGAGCCCAGAAATAAAGTCACGCATAGATGGTCAACTGATCTTCAACAAGGTTGCCAAGAATACACAATGGAGAAACGATAGCTCTCCAAAAAAGGTTTGCAGAAAACTGAATATGCATATTCAAAAGAATAAAACTGAGGAGTCTGATCTAACACCATACACAGAAATGATTTCCAAGTGGATTAGAATTAAACATAATAGTGGAGACTGTAAAAGTGTTAGAAGAAAACAGAATAAAAGGATAATGACATTGGTGTTGGCAATGATTTCTTGGGCATGACATCAAATCACAGGACACAAAAACAAACATTAGAAAAGGGAGGTCACAATTATCTGAAAATATACACAGCAAAGGAAACAGCAAGTGAAAAGACAACTTAAAGAATGGGAAAAGAATATTTGTAAGCTATATATCTGATATGAGGTTATTATAAAAAATACATAAAAGAACACCTATGACATAACAGAAAAAGTCAAATAACCTGATTGAAAAATGGGTAAATGTTTGATGTAAAGTGATGCAGCCACTGTGGAAAATAGTCCAGGGTTTCCTCAAAAACCAAAAGTACAACTACTATATGATGCCGCTCTCCCACTTCTGGGTACTCATCTGAAAAATTGAAATCAGGATCACAAAGAGAAAATTTCACTCCTGTGTTCATTGCAGCATTACGCACAATATTCATGAGGTAGAAACAATGTAAATGTCCTCTGACAAATGAAACAGTAAGGAAAAAATAATATATACATGCAATGGAATATAATTCAGTGAGGAACCAAAAAAACAAAAAGGATATCCTGCCATATGCTACAACATGAATGAACCTCAAGGGGCATTATGCTAAGTGAAATATGCCAGACACAGAAGGACAAATACTGTAATACGGCACGGTTCCAGTTATACGAGATTTCTAAAATAGTCAAACTCATCCAAATGCTGCAGGAGCAGCAACGGCACTCATGTCTTAGCCCTTGCCCTTTCTCCAGCAGTGGCAAATGCCACCTGAGACCTGAGGCTTCAGGAGCCACAGCAGAACCCATGACCCAGCCCCCAGTGGTTGCACTCCTGACACACAATCTACCAGCAGCAGGGAATGTCTACAAGACCCTGGTCACCCAGCAGTGACAGTGACACCTGTGAACCTACTGCTCCTGGCAGCAATGCTGCCATAAAACCTGGGAGCAGCAGCACAAGTGGAGCACAGGGCAGCCTCACCCAAGCCCATGGAAAGCCAGTGGGAAAATATGACACTCAGGAGACTCCAAATGCAGAGGAAGTGTTTGCAGGCTGGTCACCCTGATGGTGACACCTGAGAATGCAGGAACATCATAAACATCAAGGCACCAACAACCTTGGAATCACAAGCAGCACAGGGACGGTACTGACAATGCCTCTGCAGTGGCAGTGGATGGTGAAGTGTGCAGGCTCTCAAAAACATGCAGAAGCAGCCTAGAATCAAAGTACCCAAAGTCTTACCCAAATAAGAAAGGTGTTTACTGCCACAAATGCACTGGCAGAGGATCAACTCATCAAGCACCATGAAGAACTACAGTAACAAGGCAGAACAAAAAGGAAATGAGAAGTCTCTAGAAATCAAACTGGAAGTCATGGAAGACTGCCATCTGACTGACAGGGAACTCAAATAGCTGTCATGAAGACACTCAATGAGCTACAGGAAAACTCAGACAATTCAATGAGCTCAGAAATAAAATTAATGAAGAGAAGGAGTACATCATCAAAGAGACTCAAACTTTCAAGAAACAAACAAACAGAAATTCAGGAGAAGAACACGATAAATGAGATGAAAAATAAAGTAGAAAGCACTGGAAATACAGCAGCCCATATCAAAGAGAGAAGTAGCAAACTCAAAGATAGAGACGTAGAAATGATTCACGTAGAAGAGGAGAGAGAACTAACATTTTTTAAAAAATAAAGAAATTCTATGAGGAATATATGAGTCAATTAGGAAAAGCAACATAAGGATAACAAGTATCCCAGAAGGAGAAGAGAATGAGAAAGGAGCAGAGAGCTTAGTCAAAGAAACAATAGCTGAGAATTTCCCAATCCTGAGGAAAGAACTGGATATACCAGTACATGAGAGAAATAGAACTCCTAATTATCTCAATGCAAAAAGACCTCTCCAAGGCATGTAACATTAAAACTGTCAAAAGTCAATGATGAGAAAGAATATTGAGGGTGGCCAGAGAGATGAAAATAATTTACAAAGGGAACCCCCATGAAGCTATCAACAAATTCTTCAGCAGAAACTCTACAGGCTAGGAGAGAGTGGAATGATATATTCAAAATATTGAAAGACAAACACTATCAGCCAAAAATACTCTATCCAGCAAAGTTCTCCTTCAGATATAAATGAGAAACAAAGGCTTTCACAAACAAATCTGAGAGAGTTTATCACCAGTAGACCTCCCTTACAAGAAAAGTTCAAAGGAGCATCGTACCTGAAACTAAAAGGAAAAGGTTGACAAGATTTCAGCTTGGTGATAAAGACACAGACAGAATCAGAAAATTGCAACTCTATATCATACTAAGTAAACAGTTATACCATAAAGGCTAAATGGGAAAAAAACACACCAAAAATAACTATAACCACTTTAATATAACAAACTCACCACACATAAAGGATAATTTGTGACAATAAAAACATAGAACAGGATGAAGAAAAGGATAGTATCTTCATAGGCTAATGGAGATAAAGTGCTATCAGGAGAAAAAGGACCTCTCATCTAGGAGATCTTTTATACAAACCTTATGTTAACCACAAAACTGGAAAATCAGAGCAGAGTCATAAATCATAAATAAAAAGGGAAATGAGAAAAACATCACAAAAACCCAGCAGACTGAAACTGCAGACAGAATTACAAGGAAAAAGAAACAAGGAAACATAGAACAACCAGATAACAATAGATAAACCCTCGCATATCAATAATCACTCTAAATGGGAATAGATTGAATTCATCAATCAAAAGACACAGAGTGGCTGGATAGATTAAAAGACAAGACCCAATAATATGCTGCCTCCAAGAGAGCTAAGTCAGGTCTAAAGACACACAAAGGCTCAGAATGAATGGATGGAAGATAATACTCCAAGCAAATAGCAACTGGAAGACAGTAGGTGTCACCACACTTATATTAGATGAAATAGACTTCAAGCCAAAAAAGATAGCAAGAGACAAAGGTGAGCATTCTATAATGATAAAAGGGACATTCCACCCAGAAGACATGACATATTCATATGTATGCATCAAACATAGGAGCACCAAACGATATAAAGGAACTATTAACAGAAGTAAAGAGAGAAATTGACAGCAACAGAATAATAGTAGGGAACTTTAACACCCTACTTACAATAATGGATAGATCATCCAGACAGAAAGTCAACAAGGAAACATTGGCATTAAAGCAAACACTAGACCAGATGGACTTTCTCTCTCTATATACATAATATTCTACTGTAAAGTACCAGCATAGATATTCTAAACATTCTTCTCAAGTGCACATGGAACATTCTCAAAGATAGACCATATGTTGGAAAACAAAATAAGCATCAATAAATTTAAGAAGACTGAAATCATATCAAGCATCTTTTCGGACCACAGTGGTGTGAAATTAGAAATCAACTAGGAGAAGAAAACTAGAAAACTCACAAATACATGGAGACTAAACTACATGCTACTGAACAACTATTGGATCAATGAAGAAATCAAAGGAGAAATCAAAAAAACACCCGGAGACAAATGAAATTGAAAACACAACATACGAAAACTTACAGGATGCAGTAAAAGCAGTATGGAGAAAAAACAGGAAAAATCTCAAATAAATAATCTAACTCTACCTAAAAGAAGTAGGAGAAAAAAGACAAATAAGCCCAAAGTCAGCAGAAGGAAGGGAATAATAAAAATCAGATCAGACATAAATGAAATATAGACTAAAAAAAGAAAAGAAAGGATCCACGAAAATAAGAGCTGCTTCTTCAAAAAGAAAAACAAAATTGACAAACCCTTAGCAAGACTCACAAATAAAAAAAGAATGTTCAAATAAAATGAGAAATGAAAGAAGAGAAATTACAACAGATACTACAGAAATAGAAAAGATTATTTGAAAATACTAAGAAAAGCCATATGCCAATATATTGAATAACCCAGAAGAATAAGATAAATTCTTAGAATCATATAACCTCCTGCAGCTGAATCAAGAAGAAATAAAGAGCCTGAATAGATCAGTCACTAGTAAGAAAGCTAAAGCAGTAATACACACCTCCCAGAAAACAAAAGTCCAGGACCAAATGGCTTCTCTGGTGAATTCTACCAAACTTTCAAAGACTTAATATTTATCCTTATGAAATTCTTCCAAAAAGTTGAAGAGGATGGGACACTCCCTAACTCAGTTTATGAGGCCAACATTACCCTAAAACTAAAGCCAGATAAGGACAATGCGAAAAAGGAAAGTTACAGACTGATATTGCTGATGAACACAGACGCAAAAATCCCTAACAAAATATTAGCAAATCAAATACAACAATACATTAAAAGAATCGTACACCATGATGAATTGGGATTTATTCCAGGGATGCAGGGATGGTTCAACATCATCCACAAAACAATCAATGTGAGACACCACACTAACAAAATGAAGAATAAAAAACTCATGAACATCTCAATAGATGCAGAGAAAGCACTTGTCAAGATCCAATATCCAATTATGATAATGACTCTCAATAAAGTAGGAATAGAAGGAAAGTACCTGAATGTAAAAAAGGCCATATACCACAAACCCTCAGCCAACATCACACTCAATGGTGAAAAAGTGAAAGCTATTCCTCTAAAGACAGGAATGAGACAAGGATGTACACTCTCACCATTATATTCCACATAGTATTAGAAGTCCTAGCCAGAGAATTTAGGCAATAAAAAGAAATAAAAAGGATCTGAATTGGAAAGGAAGAAGTTAAACTGTCACTATTTTTGGATGGCATGATTTTCTATTTAGAAAACCCTAAAGAATTAACCAAAAACTACTAGAAATAATTAATGAATACAGTAAAGTTTCAGGGTACAAAATCAACATATGAAAATCAGTTATATTTCTATACACTAACAAGGAACTAGCAGAGAGAGAAATCAAAAATAAAAATCCATTTACAGTCTCAAAAAAGTGAATAAAATACCTACGAATAAATTTAACCAAGGAGGTCAAAGACCCATACACTGAAAAATATGACACTATTGAAAGAAATTGAAGAAGACATAAAGAAATGGAAAGCTATTCCACGTACATGTACTGGAAGAATAAACATAGTTCAAATGTCTTTATTACATAAAGCAATCTGCAGAATCAATGCACTGTGAATGAGAATCTCAACAACATTTTTCATGGAAATACAATGATGAATCCTAAAATTTATACGGAACAACACAAAACTCTGAATAGCCAAAGGAATCCTGAGAGAAAAGAACAAAGCTGGAGGTATCACACTTCCTGAATTCAAAATAGACTACAAAGCTACAGTAATCAAAACAGCTTGGTAGTGGCAGAAAAACAGACACTCAGATCAATGGAACAGAATTGAGAGCCCAGAAATAAACCACGCATCCATGGGCAGCTAATTTTCGACAAAGGAACCAAGAACGTACAAGAGAGAAAGGAAAGTCTTCAAAAAATGGTGCCGTGAAAATTGGACAGTCACATGGAAAAGAATGAAAGTAGACCATTATCTTACAACATACACAAAAATTAACTCAAAGTGGATTAAAGACTTGAATGTAAGATCTGAAATCATAAAAGTCCTAGAAGAAAACACAAGCAATATACTCTTAAATGTCAGCTTTAGTATCTTTTTGAATATCATGCACCCTTAGGCAAGAGTAACAAAAGGAAAAATAAACACATGGGACTACATCAAACTAAAAAGCTTCTGCATAGCAAAGGAAACCATCAACAAAATGCAAAGACAAACTAACTTAGGAGAAGATGTTTGCATTAATATTTGGATTAGTATCCAAAATACATAAAGAATTCATACAACTCAACATCAACAGTAAAACCCAATTAAATAATGGGCAGAAGATCTGAACAGACATTTTTCCAAAGAAGATATACAGATGAACAACAGGCACTTGAAAAGATTAGGGAAATGCAAATCAAAGCTACAGTGAGATACCCCCTCACACCCAAGCAGAATGGCTATTCAAACAGACAAGAAATAGCAAGTGTGTTTTAGGACGTGGAGAAAGGAGAACTCATATACTGCTGGTGGGATGTTAACTGTTGTAGCCACTTTGGAAAACAGGATGGAGATGCCTCAAAAACTAATACTTGAACTACCATATGAAAGAAAGAAAGATGGAATCCTTTCTCCCCCAATCCTAACTCCCTATGGCTTTTCACCCCAGATAGCCAATTTCTTTGCAAACTTATTAAAACTTAAAAGAAATTACACTTTAAATGTCCACGATAAACTTCCTGGGAGGCATAATGGATCTAGAAAGGAGATCTCTGCCCCAAATGATCGCAGGGAAGCGGGAAGGAGCATTTTGAGGACAAGCTGGCACAAAAAGCACGGCTCTCCACTCCTAATCATCTGTTTTCATTATGGTAAAATATGTATAACCCAAAATTTACTGTTCCGACCGTCTTTAAGTGTGCACGCAGCGGCATTAAGTCCATCCGCAATGCTGTGCAGCCATGACCACTACCCTTTTCCAGAACACTCCCCATCTCATACAAACCCTGTTCCCATTGAACATGAACGCCCAGCCCCCTCTCTCAGGCCCTGGGACCCTCGGGTCCGCTCTCTGACCGTTGATCCGCCTGCTCCAGCTTCTCACGTCAGTGACATCCGCCCTTCAGTTCCACCCTCTCAACCATCACATCTATGGTTTGTAGTTTTCTCTCAAAACTGCCCCAAATGACACCGACAGGAAATGCAACTGCAAAACAGTGATTTTCCGTGATCGCTATCACATCAATCGACGATAAAGCCGTTGACAAACTACTTTCTGCAGTTTTTGAAATTTCAATATTACCCAAAAGACCTAAATGACGAGGCTGTTTAGCGTTGAAATCCTGCACAACTCGCCCAATTTTACCCTCGTGCTTCCCAAAGCCTCAAGTTAAATGAGCCAAACCCACTGACTCCGGGCTCAGGAGCCACTCGGACGCCCTGAGCCCCGCCCTGTGCCCCCTCGGCCGGACCTGGAGCCCTCGGTCCCTGAGGACAAACCTGCACATCCTCCTCAGGGGGCACGCGGGGCGGCCACACCTTCCAGTCAGTCAGCGCGTTCAGGACGAGGAGCGCGAGCGGAGTCTGGTCCCTGCTCAGCGCCCGCGACTGTCGCCTGCCACACACGACCGGGGTCGGCGCCCTCACCGGGGTCCAGGCTCTGAGGGGCCGCTGCCGCCAACGTCCCCGCTGCCAAGTCCGCTGACGCCCAACTGCCGCCGCCGCCGCCGGCTCTGAGGGCCCTGGGGGAGGGGCTGGCGGCTGCGGCCCCGCCTCCAAGCGCCGACCACGCCCCCGACACGCCCACCGCGGACTTCCGGCCGGCGGGAGAATCCGCTTCTCTCCTCAGGGCCAGTTCCTTTAGCGCCCTCTCTGGTCGCGGTGAGTAATGCAGGAGGGCTGTGCAGGGCTGCGTGATGGACATCCAAAATGCCGCCAACCACGCCTACCGTGTGCTCTTGATCTGCGTCTATCCTTCTGCCAAAACCATTCAGCTCTGAACGCTCTAACTTTGACTTGTACAAGCTTGTGGCCTTATTTCTCCCACTTTATTCTCTTATTTAAGTGTTTTAGCTATGCGTGCTCCTTAGCTTTTCCATACACATTTTGGCATAATTTTTTCTGTATCTACAAAATGTCTTGTTGAGATTTTGATGGGAATTATATTAAATACATATATCAATTTAAAAGAAAATTGACTTCTTTACAATACTAAATTTTGCGACTCACGAATGTACTGCATCTCTCCATTTATTTAGATCGACTTTTTTTGATTAATTTCATCTGCATTTGAAAGTTCTCAGAATCCAAGATCTGTACAAGACTTCTACAAATTTTTTGTGTATTTCTTAGAATTACACTTAAGTTTTTCATCTTTGAAGAATAGTAACTGATTATATACTTTAAATTTCTGCCAATGCTGTCATTGCTAGTATACTGAAATACAAATGATTTTTGTATACTAATTTTGTGGCCTCCAAATTTGGTGAAGCCACTTACTACTGATAGATATTTTCATTTGTAGATTCCGTGGAAATTTCTATGGAAACAGTCATGTCCTTTGCAAAAAAGGCATGGTTGCATTTCTTATTTTTCTATATGCATGCCTTTTCTTTCCTTGTCTCATTGCACTCACTGGAACTTCCAGTATGATATTAAATAAGAGTAGTGAGGATGGGCCTCCTTGCCTTGTTCTCAGTGATAGCAGGAAAGTGTTAAATATTTCCTTCTTAGGGATACTGATAGCTGTAGGTTTTTGTGGATCAATTTTATCAGGGTGAGGCTGTTCTTTATGCCTAACATACTGAGATTTTTTTAATCATGTGTTAAATTTTGTCAAATTGTTTTATATATTGATTGATATAATCATGTGATTTTTCTTCTTTAATCTTTTCATATGGTTAATTACGTTGATTGATTTCTCATATTGAGCTAGGCATGCATCCCTGCAGTAATACACCGTTGGACATGCTATATAATTCATTTTATATATTGCAAAATATAATTTGATAATATATTAGGGAATTTTATGTCTATAATTGTGAGGGATATCGGTCTATATATTTTTGTGCATTTTAAATTAATGTGTCTTCTATGTTGTTGGATTTAGTGTCTATGAATGTTGCTTGGGTCTTATCAGTTCATCACATTGAGTTCTCTTATATTCTTGCTGACTTTCTGTTGAGTTTTTTATCAGATGTTAAGAAGGCTTTATTGAAGTCATAAGGTGTATTTGTGGATCTACTTCTCCTTTCACTGATATCAGTTTTGCTTCACATATTTTGCATCTCCTTGCTGAGACTTTCAATTATTCCATTTATTTCAAGTTTATTCATATGTGTTAATTTATTTTGCTAATAGTTGCTTTTAATCATTGTCAGATAGGTAATTCTAACATTTTTGTCATGTCTGTGTTGGCATCTATTGTTTGTCTTTCTTCACTGTGTGATGTTTTCCTGATTCTTAGAATGAAGAATTATTTTCAATTGAAAGCTGAACATTTTGGGGATTGTATTATGAGACTTTGGATAGTATTTAAACTTTTTGTCTTAGCTGGCTTTCTGTTACATCACTCCAGCAGGGGAGAAGAGGTGAGCAACACCTCATTCTTTCCAGGTGTGGGGAAATGTTCAGACTCCCCATTGCAGGTGGAGATCTTTTCCCTGCTGGGAGGGGGTAGGAGTGCAGACTTCCCACCAAGCCTCCACAGATACTCCCTGGATGGGAGAGGTAGGAGTGTCTCCTTATTGATGCAAATATGCCTACACTGACTCCAGGAGGGCAGGCCAGCTCATTACCACATGGTAGTGATAAAGGTCCCCACTCTGCTCTTGGCCTGCTCTGTGTCTACCTCTGTGGGTATGTGGAGGAGCACCCACCCCTTCACTGCTGGGTGGAGAGTGGAAATCCAGCACCCACAAGCTCTCTACTGATGCCACAGGGAGAGGGCTGCGTTACCACCTGACATTCCTCCCATTGAAACCTGGGGTCTAGGTACCTCCCTCTACCCAGAGCTGACTCTAGTGCTCCTTGTCACTGACCAATATCTTGGAAATGACATTGTGTCATGCTTAAAGTTTTGTTTGAAATGACCATGAGACTCTGTCTGGTCACTCAGGTCACTCCCCTGTGGAACCCTCATCTGAATGCCCTAGGACTGCCCTGCTGCGAGGAAGCCCAGGTCACTTGGGGAGGTCTCACATAGGTCCTCTAGCCAAATTCAGCATCAACTACACACATGGGAGTGAAGTCACCTCCCCTGGATTCCAACCCCTAGTTTTCCAGTCAGGCCCAGCCAGGGGGTCTTCTCTGCTGAGGCCCCAACATCATAGAGTAAAAAGAAGCCATCCCTACTATGTCTTGTCTGAATTCCTATCTTGTGTCCATGAGCAAAATTAAGTGGTGTGTTTATGCCAATATTTTGGGGAAATTTAAAAATTTTATCCTTGTTGATTTGTTTTGTACAGTAATAGCAATAAGAATAATGCTCTCATAGAAAACTCAAAATGTACAAAAGTGTGTGTATTAAATCTGAGTTTCCTCCTTCCTTCCTGACAGCCTTCCAGCTTCTGCCACTGGAAGAAACATGGTTAAATTTCCAATTTACTTCTGGATTTATTAATTGAACAATCATTAGCACCGACTCTGTAACAGGCATTTTTCTAAGGACTTCACAACACTGCATTTTATAATGATTTCTTAGAGATGACACCAAATGCGCAGACAACAAAATATATTTACAAACTGGATTCACGATGTTTTTGTAAAATGTGCATCAAAAGACACTATCAACAGATTAAAAGGAAATCCACAAAATGTGAGAAAATATTTGCAAGTCATATACTTAATAAGGGATTATTATCCAGAAAATGTATGGAACCCTTAAAACTCAACAACAAAAAACACAGACAACCCAATTCAAAATTAGGCAAAGGATTTGAATACAAATTTCTCCAGTATAGATATTCAAATCACCACTCTCTTGCATGGATGGTTTAAAGAGCATTAGTGCTCAGCAGGGGTGGCTCCTAATCATGCTCTGTCCACTGTTAGTTGGCGGATCATAGACAACCACAAAGTAAAACAAACACATGGCATAGAAAAGGAAGATTGTGAGGAAAATGTATGATTCTTAGTGGTTGTTTTAAAATGTGTGTATTTCAGTATTTTCTAGTCTTCAATAATTGATTATTTTTATAACAAAAGATTAGTGAATACATAAAATTAAATGTTATGTCTGATATTGAATCCAGTTCCGTAATAATAGTTTGTGAATAATCAAGGGCAAATTCCTAATCAGCACATGATGAATGAAGTGGAAACGTATGTGGATCCTTGGAGACAGTCTTGGAAGACAATTCCGTTGGGCTTCAAAAAAGATAGAAAGGGACAGGACTCTGTCATGGATTCATAGCATGTATTTTAGTATTTACACGTTTGTAGACTGGTTATTTTGTGTTGCTTTAGTATGTCATCACCTAGAGTACCAAGGGCTCTATTCTCATTTCTTTCTTGTACCTCTCCTTGCCCTTTCTTCTTCCCACAAGTAGATGGTACAACAGCGGCTCAATCCGTGCCTGTGAACCAACCACATCCATAAACACTGGTCCTTGGTCTATGTCAAGTTCCCTGAGTAATTGATGAGCAGCACCACCATTGAACTTAGTTATTCTGTGTCTTTCTTGCTCCCCAAAAAGATCTTGTGGAGAATGTTCATCAACCCAGGGCAGATGGGAGGTCCCATGCATTACCAAGCTAAGAGAGACTTTCTTTGCCTAAGGTAGAATTGTGATTTTCTTGGTTCCTTTCTTTTTCAATCAATTTCTGATATACACACCTAATCATATGCATTACACACTCCCTAATTTTGACTGCCTAAGAGTGTTTAGTCAAGGGGTTGAGGAGGAGGATCTTACAATTGACACCTGACTCAAGAATGGATGCAAAATTGGTGGGATCAGATTAAAACTGTACATTACTTAGCCTTTTCTACAGTAGGGATTTTTCCTCTTCAGATTAAGAATTTTGTAACTGTCAACCAAAATGGCCCTGACAGGTACATTCTCCAAGACGAACTCCTGCCTTTTCCACAGGTGTTGTCTCCTCTAGCTTTTGTGGGCCTTGACATGACCACACTTTCCTATCTCATTTTTCAGTAACCAAGGGAGCAAAAGATCTGTGCAAACAGTGCACAGAGTAATCTAAGACTGTTTACTTTTTTGTAATTGCAGGTGGCATCAAGAAAAAGACAAAATGGTATATATTGTAGATTCACTCTGATGAAAATGGTATATATTGTAGATTCACTGTCTGATGAAAAATTATAAGAATTGTGGCGCTTACATGCTGGCTTTTGTCTGGAGTGCCACCCTGGCCCCAGCCACCTGTTGGGAATGATGCTCGCAGTTTTAGTCAAATAAGTTGATTTTCCAAGTAACAAAATTCCACCATGTTTCTACAATCCCTGGAGTATTCTTGTAGTGACAGAGGGATGGAGTGTCTGGGTGATCCTCTGTGACAGTCCTGGAGTGAGGGTCATAGGCTGTGGCTATGGAGGAGTTCCCAAGAGGAGATGGGACTTTCCTCTGCCACTGCAGGGTCTAGAGGAGGGTGAGGAGATTGTAGAGAGTTCATTGTAGAGATTTGTTGAGGAAGGAGCAAGCAGGGAAGGTGCACCCTCAGTGCTGGGGCAGCCACAGCTGATTCTCAGTCAGGCCTTTACACAGGCTGCACAGGGGCAGCTCAGGTTAATAGTCAGCGGGATATTGGGGTCACACACTTAATTAATCCACCAAAGCAGCAGCTCAGACAGCCACTTTCCCAGTTAGTTTACGTTAACTGCTCATCCAGCGTTGGTCAGTTGACTGAAAGCTAGTTCTTGTCAGAACCGTCATGTGAGAGTTGCGGTGGAATGTCTGGGCTTCTGAGGCAGAGAGCCAAACAGATACTGGTCACTCAGGGTGGTCCCCTAACCATCAGGAAGGCTCACCAGGAGGCAGGTGACAGTGTAAGCATGCTGGGGAAGGTTGAACACAAGTTTGAACACCCCTTTTCCTTCTGAGGGGCTTTAATCCAGGTAAATTGCTTCATATTTGGATAAGGGATTGAAATGTGGAGGCAAGAGGCCGGATCATGGATTTAGCCCCCACCAACTTTTCTTTTGGTTTGGATACATCATCCAGGGCATCAACTTTTTCCCCAAAGAAACCTGTCATTAAGTTGTTTTCAGGAAGAGAATGATGGAGGATCTTGATTCAGGCATCTGGGGTGTGATCTACTGGTCTCAGGTTTTCCGATTTCTGTACCCAGGGAACCAACTACATTCCTGCCTCAGATCTCTCATTCATCAGTGTTGTGACTCTGGACAGGTCACTTAACCTCTCTAAATTTAATTGCCTTCAACTGCAAGAGGCGTGCTATGTCCCCTGTTCTGCACCCCGCATAGGGTTACAATGGGGATCACAGGAGATGAAAACAGACATTCTCCATGAACTGTGGGCATCCTTCCCATGTAAAGGTTGGAGAATAAGCTTCCATCCTCCCCTGTTCTGTAGCCATCCCCTCTCTGTAGTCAACCACCAGCAACATGTAGCTTATTCTTCAGACATTTAATAACTGAAGTCTTATTGAGCATTTGTGATGAATCAGTACTTGGTCTTAAAGCTTTACTTGTTTGTAATAATGATAGTCCTATAATATAATAGTAATAAATGGGCCCTTCAAGTTTTCATATGACAGCGCAGAGAACTGAGACACAGAGCAGTTATGTAACTTTCCCAGGGTCATGTGACATCTAAGTGGGATTTGAACCCAGGTCATCAGGCACCTGCACCCATGCTCTCTGTCACTGTGCTCTGCTGCTTGTGTTGTCTCATCTAAATCAAAGTATCTTCCCACACAATCCAAGTGTTTTAAGTGAACACTAAACTGCGTGCTTTTCTGGAAGCACAACTTTAATGCAAGTAGTTCTGTTGGGCAGCCTGTGAATAATGGTATCAAAAGTTTGAACTGAGAAGAACTTATTATTGACTTTCCTGTGGTCTTCTGCCAGCAGTATGTCAAAAGCTCTCTCTAGTGTGATTGCATATCCCAGGATCTAACCTTATGGATACAAAGAGAAAATTGTGCTTTGTTTAAGGAAAGATACAGCCCAATTCCAGCAGTGGGTAAGAACAGTGGGCATCTTGTCACATGCCAGGGTGCACAACACACAGGACTCCATTGAAGGTGCTGTGGAAATTCAATGTGTAAGTTAATTTAAGGATAATCATCATAATTTTTCCATGTCCCTTTTTCAAGACAATACTATAAAAATGCTAAGCCATGTCTTTCTTCATTTACATAGGAAAAGTTTAACTTACCAAGTCAATCAGTAGTGTTTCAACTACAGGAGTAAAGATGCATTTATTGTCCAAATTTGGCTCACATTTAACAATAAACCATGTGTCAAACTAATATTTATATATCAGCTGCTCACTTAGCATTAGCCAAAATAGATCTCTCATGGAAATACTGCTGCCATATTATTCTTTAATTAGTAGACTTTACTATTTAAAACAGTTCTATATTAATAACAACAACAAAAATCGAGCAGATAATAAAGTTTTCATATCCTTCCGCCCACCTGCCAGTTCCTACTGTCATTAAAATCTTGCGTTAATGTGGAGCATGGAACAGTTAATGAACCAATATTTACACATTGCTGTTAACTCAATTCCTTAGTTTACATTAGGGTTTATTCTTTTGCTGTACATTTCTACATTCTACATTCAAATACATCCTGTCTTATGTCACCATTACACTGTCATGGAGGCTGATTTAACTATCCTAACAACATCCTGTGCTTCACCTATCTTCCATAATTGATTAGGACAAAGTATTAGCCAATAGTTACAATGGAATGTTTTACCTAGAATTGAATCCAGTCACCTAAGAAAATATTGCATGTAATCAAATGAAAAATCATATAGAAAAGAGGATAATTGCAGTGGTAAATATATGTACCTTTGGAGAGTGAAATTGTTTTGGGAGGTGACAAGAAGATAGCACCAGCTCAGCAGGATTTCACAATAGGTGAGAGGAGTAATGGAAATGTGTAACTGAATCATTGCATGTAGTTTAGGATCATTTGTGACTATTTCACATTGCGTTAGGCTGCTTTTTTTCTACAAAGCTAAATACTTTTTTTCTCATTTATTTTCTGCTGTTTTCATTTCTCTCTCCTTCTTCCACTAAGCAAGACTGGCCAATCTCAGTTCAGTCTATGCTTTTTAAAGAATCACATCCGTACACTCCAGCCACTTCTCTAAATAAAGCAAAGCTCCAAGAGCATTTCATGAGCAACACCACCGCTGAAGGACTGTTACTCTGAGTCCTCCTAGCACCCCAAGACAAGTCGGAGGAGCTTCCTACTGGCAGGGCAGACAAACAGGCTCCATGAAGTGCCAAAGTAAGGTTGTGTCTCATAGAAATATTGTCTTCTTGAATTTTTAAAACTTAGTTTCAAATTTGAAAATATGACAATATACATTAATTATGCTAGAATACATATCTTGGGAGAATAGAAGGGTAGAAGGTTATAAACTGAATATTTACATTCCCCCAAAAATCCATATGCCAAAGCCCTAAACTCGCATGTAAATGTATTAAGAGGTGAGTCTTTTGGAGGGAACCTTGGATGAGGTTATGAAGGTGGAGCCCTCATGGTGAGTTAGTATCCTCATAAGAAGAGCAAGAGAATAGAACTTCCCTTCTCCTTACCATGTGAGAAAACAGATACAAGGGGGTGGTGTACAGGCCATGAAGAGGCCCTCACCACACACCGAGTGCACGGGCACCTTGTTCTTTCCCATCCTCCTCTCCAGAACTATGAAGAATAAATGTCTGTTATTTAAGCCACCCCGTCCATGGTGTTTTGTTACAGCAGTCTGAACTGACTAACACAAACTCTTACAAACAGATGCAGGATTCAAGGGGGCATTTAAAAATGGCTGCATCACTGAACCATCCCTTATTGCCTCGTGGTTAACGTTCCCTGCCCACCTCTTCAGCAGCCTGGGTTCACTTCCTGGTCACGGAACCACACCACCTGTCTGCCAGTTGCCGTGCTTTGAGGGAGGTTCACATAGAAGAACTGGAATGACTTGCAACTATGATATACAACTATGAACTGGGGCTTTGGGGAGGAAGGAAAAGAAATGGCAGAATCAAGTTATAAACTGTGTGGAAGGGGGACTTATCCTTAGTAGCAATTTCTCTTTGGATTAAGAATTTTGTAATTGTAGACCAAAATGGACTTGAGAATTACAGCCCATAGGAAAAGGTAGTATTTTTCCATATGTCCTGTATGCTTCTGGTGCCCGTGGCTTGACTACTGCTTTCTCTCTGGTATTCTATACTCACTAAGAAGACACAAGATCTGATAAAACCTACACAGTATGATCTGACCCTCAGTGTTTTCTTTTCTGTGATTGTAGGTGACTTCAATGACACGTGAAAATGGTCTGCATTCTGGAACACTTACATGCTGAGGAAAACATCCAAATGAACAGAAAGGTGGGGCTTTCTTGCTGGCCTTAGTCTAGAGAGCCTCCATGATTCCAGCTTCCTGCTGGGAATGAGGATGGGGAGTGTGATGTAAGAACTGTTTTCCCAGGTAAAGAACTCTGGCAACATTCTGCAGTCCCTGGAAAAGCTGTGTTCCCTTCAGGGGTGTGGATTTGTGTGCAGGGGGCCTTAGGGATGCCTGTGTGTGAGTCTGTGGGATGTTGCTGTGAATGTGTCGGGAGTGCATATGACAGAGAATGTCAGTTCTCCAGAGATACGTCCTAGTTACACAGCACAATTGTAAGTGCCACCATCCTCAAAGAAAACCCCATAGCCACTCTATGCTTTACATACATTGACTTGCTCATCACTCACCACAGCCATATCTGTGGGTGTGTTTGCTGTTCCCACTCCTCAGAAAATGAGGTGCAGTGATGAGTGACCCAAGCTCTTGAGCTCCTGTGTGAAAGAGTCTAAGTGTGTATGCAGGGCTGTGGCCCCAGTGTTGAGGCTCTGAACTACTTTATAGCCTTCATCACTCCACAATTGGATCATTAGTCCCAGTGCAAGGGTGTCCCAGCATCCATCCATGTTCCTGAATCACCTGGGCATACAGAGGTCTCAATCGCTGTCCTTCATTATAAGGTAGCCTCTGTGGTCACATCACACAGATCATATATTGGCGCACATTACCACAAATGTTGGCATAGTAATTAGCAGAAAAAGCATGGAGAAAGCCCACATGCTTCTGGTCAGCCACAGATTCTGAGAGATCCAGACACCGTGTAGAACAACCTCACCAAATTTTGATGGTGTGGGGTCATTCCTCAGCATCTAGGCCAGAATAGATAAGAATATAGGTGATATTTCAATGGTATTTGATAAGATTATAAAAATATGGCTAAGAAGTGTTCAAATTCTGTGAGCTATCACCCCTGGGAAGATTGTCACATAAGAATAACAGTACTACTTGGTTATTACCCTGGTGCCCGTCACTCATTGTAACTCTCTTGTATAGCTCGGTCAGAGAGCATCACTGCTCACGCCAGCCCTCCTCTCTGTAATGAACTTGCCCACTCCTGGCTGGCTGGTGTGAACCTGGCCGGCTGCTGACCAATGTACACACACATATAGTTAGAGAAGCAAGACTGGAAATGAAAATATCACGTGCGTAATAATGTTTAGTTGAAATGGTAGGACATCCGTATTTTCCAAATTTCTAAAATTGATTATCTCTATGTCAAATATTTAGTGAATAAATAAAAGAAAAATTTTCCTGGAATTAGATCAGTCTCCCAGTGTAAGGTTGCTTTTCATCAATTGGAAAATCTCATACAACCGAGGGGAAATGCAGCATACATGGCTCCATGGAGGCTGAGATGGTTTGAAGGAAGTCAAGAAGCCAGTGGCAGTTAGCTGGATTTAAACATGGGAAAGAAGAGTGATGGGAATTCGTTTAATCATAGCGTGTATTTAATTCCATTTGTAAGTGGAACACTGCACGTTGGTTTAAGCTGTCTTTAGCTCCAAAGCTGAGGATTCTGTGTCTCATTCTTCTCCTTTTCCTCTTCTCTTCTATACTTCTTCTGCCAAAGAGGATGACCTAGCAGCAGCTTATTCTATGCTTGTTAATCAACCACATCCATACACTCTAGTTCTGTATCCATATCAAGCAGGGGTCCCTGAGTAATTCCTGAGCAACACCACCAATGACTGACAGTTAATCTGTGTCCTCCTCACTCCCCATGAGGGCCTTTTGGAGGAGCTTTCTCATGAGAGAGTGGAGACCCCATGTAATGCCAAGATAAGGCTGCCCATCTTTGTCTGAAAGAGATATGGTGGCTTGTTAGTTTATTTCTCTTTCAATTGAACTCTTGTATGAATATCTGACAATGTACATGATAGAAGATACACACAGTTTCGTTGTTGGGGGTGAGTTGTCAACTGTGACTCTTTTATCAACTGATGCCTGATTCAAGAGGACATTCACAAATAAGAGCATCAGCTGACAAACTGTGTGGTAGGGACTTGTCCTCAGCACAAATTTTCTTCCTGGGATTAAGAAATTTGCAATTGAAAACCAATAAATGGTAAATCATCCTGGAGAAGCCCATGCTTTTTTCACTGGTGTGTTCCACACCTGCTTTGGGATCTTTGACTACTGATGATTTCCCATCAGTTTTCTAAAGTCACCAAGAGGACAATTCCCATTGAGTGGAATCCTGGCATTGACCAGGTCAAAGAGAGAGTCCTGTTGGGGGTTTTTACATAAATTGATATTTATATATTGCAAATGCTTAAAAGTATTTTATATGAGGTAAAATAAATATATATAGAAGCACCAAAATATGAGAGAACTTAATAAATGATTATAAGGCAGTCACCTTAGTGACCACCACCAAGATCATTCCTTCTTCATCTAACGCTCAGTTAGTCTCAGCTGTACAAATCACTGCAAATTTACTACTGCATATGTCCTTGTGTTAATGTCCTTCTAGGCATTTCATCGTGTGAATTTTATCAATTCCTCTGGAAGGAATCGTGAGAATAATATTATTTATTGTATAACATAAAGTATGACTTTGGAAGGTTATTGCTTGGTAAAGTATAACTTCATGTTTTTATTCATGCATCATTATCACTTTTATTACATTTAATATGTAATAATTAATTTAAAAGAATGTGCTTTATATTCTTTTTAACTGAACACCCCCCTGGTTTCTTGTACAAGGGATCCAACGTTTTGATCTTGCACTGAACCTACAGAGATTCTATTCAGCTGTGCAGATGTTTAAAAACTCCCCAGCCCTCCCAGATGACAGCACCAGTGAGGGGACATTCAGAAAGAGGGGCCAGGAGAGGAAGCTTGTGTCAGCCTCACAGAGGCCTCAGAGTGACCTCAGCAACTGAGAGGGGCCAAGCCCTGCTGTGACCTGACCTTGTGAGGGGTTCCTGTGAGGCTAATTCTGCCAAGTGCTACATGGGCCTGTGAACAGTGGGCACGCCATGGCGGGGCCCATCCAGCAGTGGGAGGACCCCCTGCCTGCACCAACTTCCCTCATTGTAGTTGTGGAACTTAGGATGGAGGGCAGGGGAGAGGTGGCAACTGCAGAATGTGGCATTTAAACTTGAAATGCCTGTGGAATCGAGCATTTGTAGATTAATCTGACCAGATCTTTAAAAATCTATTTCAAGCATGGATAAAAGATTGAAATAAAAATTAAATGGTGCTCATTCAAGTTGAAGAAAGTAATAATTTTGCATACTTAGTTTTGTGGCATATGCAGTCCACACAGAATACACCAGTGTTTCTAGTTGCTTTCCTTGCCACCATGGGGTCCTGGGGGAGGCAGGGCATGCCAGGCCAGTGGGGTGCCAGGGGACATTTTTTAAATAATATTTTAATTAAAAAAAGTTGTATAGTCTAGAAGGATGTAAAATGAACATTTAACTCTCCTCTACCCTACAGATATCTATATCTTCTGTAAACATTTACTTGGGCACTATTCCATAAATTCTCAATGTACCTTCAGGAATTTCTCTATACGTTGTTAAGAAATAACCCCCCTCAGTATTTTATGATAGAGTTGTTCCCATGGCTCTGTTCACTTAGCAAGGCATCTTGCACAGTTTCCCAAGTTCCTGCATTTGGGAGATTTTCGCTGGGGTGTTTACTTTTCAGTTGAGCCACAACTGGAAAAAAAATCCAAATGCCCATCAACTGATGAGAAGAATAACAAGATGCAGTCCATTCATACAGTGAAAAACTACTCCTCAAAGGAGAGGAGCTAAATATTGATAAATGCTACAACATGGGTGAATCTCAAAAACATGGTTTGCAAAATGCCAGACACAAAAAACTACACAATGATGATTCAGTTTATATTAAATATCCTTAAAAGTCAAATTTACAGGAACAGAAATGAGTTAGTGGTTGCCTGGAGCTGGATGTGGGACATGAATTGACTGCAAACTGGTGCTGTCAAACTAGTTGGGCTGATGGAAATGTTCTAATATTGGATTATGGTGATATGTGATTTGTTAATCTATGAAAACTCAGCTAAAGTAAGTGAGATTTATATCATTAAAATATACCTCAGGAAATAACTAGCAATGTGTGCAGGGTTGGGAAGTATGTGAAATAAATTTGGCAAAACATTGATTGAGTTGAAGATGGGTGATGGGTATGTAGATTCATTACTCAATTTCTCCTATTTAGTGTATATTTGAAATTCCCCATAATAATAATAAAAAGGCTCCACTGAGTGTGGTGTAGGATGAAGGAAATGCTGGGGTGTTGTGAGCTCTGAGTTTGTCCCTTGGGAGGAAGCACCTGCTGTAACTCTAACTCAGGCCTCTGAGCTTGGGTGTAGGGTCCATTAAACCTGAATTTGCTGCAGGCCTTGCTCACCTGGAACAGACCGACAGCGCCTCCTGGTGACATCCTCGAGAGAATATTAACAAAGATGGGAATTATTCAGAACAAAAGGTCCTGTTTCTTTCAGTACGTAAATATTTTAAAAATATTTTCATTATTCCACTTTATTTGGCACATAACACCATATTCATTGCTTGTCTGTCTTTGCTAATCCTTGTCGGTACTTTTTTCTCCAGTTGTACTAAATATCCTCCCCAATACCTGAAATTCAATCTAAGTGTCACCTGTTCCTGAGCCCATCTAGGGAGGTCTTTATTCATGTATTGCAATTTTAGTTCTGGAACTTCCCTTTGGTTTGTATTTATAACTTATGTTTAATTTCCAAGATTCTAGCCTTTTTCCTTTGTTTCTGCAGTGCCTATCATTGTCCCTCAAGGTGTTTTTTTTTTTTTGAGGAAGATTAGCACTGAGCTAACTACTGCCAATCCTCCTCTTTTTGCCGAGGAAGAATGACCCTGAGCTAACATCCGTGCCCATCTTCCTTTACTTTATACGTGGGACGCCTAGCACAGCACGGCTTTTGCCAAGTGGTGCCATGTCCACCCCCCGCATCCGAACCGGAACCCCGGGGCCGCCGAGAAGCAGAAGTGCACGCTTAACCACTCTGCCATCGGGCCGGACCCTGAGGAAGCGTTCTTAAGGGTACAGTCAGTCACCCCCTGGCCCCATCACACAATCGAGAACTGCCTTGATAACTGAGTGTGACAGGTGTGAGAAGAGCAGTTACAGGGGTCTGCATCCACCCAAAGGCAGTCACATGCTCTAGACTGTAATCCAAGGCTTCTTGGTTCCCAAGGGGCTGGAACCCTGGGTTCTGCTTGTCTGGAGTGGAAACTGTGCATTTCTACTCTGCTTGTGTGGGGTGCTGAGGCATGGGAGGTTGGGTCCTGGGGAGGGGAGGTGGCCAGCAGCAGGGGCAGACATCTCACCTGGGGCAGGAGTCAGGCCACCTCAGTACAGGCCAGCGCCTGGGGAATGACCATGAGTCTGACTGAGAGCCCAGGGATGAAGTCCCTCTTCATCCACTGCATGGAGTAGTCCGGCAGCCAGGCCAGGACGGGCAGCCTCCTCTCCACAGCCGCAGGGGGGCAGCAGCGGCCTATGGGGCCATGCAGGCACCTGAGGACCTGGCCTGACCCAGCACCTTCACAGAAGGAGGCAGCCTGGGGTGGGCGTGTGGGGACACAGACCAGCAGTCAAGGTCAGGACTCCAGAGACCCCAGCAATAGGCGGGGGTCCAGGGCATCAGGAGAGGCACAATCTGTCTCCCCTCCAGGGGTCTGAGCCTCCCCAACTTGCTGCTGTGAGAGGAAGCCAACAAGCTGTGCAGAGGGACCTCAGCAAAGGTGGAGCACCCCCACGCCCTGCTCACCGCGCTCCCTGAATCCCCCTGCCCAAAGGCGAGGTGCCTGCTCTGCCTCCATCAACGTCCACCAGGAAAAATATGAGCAAAGCTCTCAGTGAGAAGCCTAAGCACAAATCTGACTCAAGATTTCTCCCTGGAGAATTAGTTTTTTGTTTTTCTTTCCTTCCCCAGGAATTTAACCAGGAGCAGTGTAGAGAGAAGCAAGGGCAGGGGGCACCCTCTTCTGGTTGGCAGGGTGGGGATGGGGGACTGGAGGCGCTGAGGGTGCTGAGATTTTCCAAGGGCCCACCATGGCAGCCTCCACCCACAAAGGACACTGCAGCGCTGCACGAAGGGCGGTCACTCATCCTGAGGCCGCCGACCCCCACCTGCGGCCCTAGAGGGGCCCCAGGGTTCTATTTGGTCCGGGAGAACTTTAGAGGCTCCTTGATTAATTCAGGTGCACAGCATCCTCTAGGATCCCAGCTCCCCGTATTTAGAGCTGGTCCAGGACCACCCCTCACCCCAGACCCCTGCGACACTGCTCTGGGCAGAATCCTGCTCCCAGCCCGCTGAAGGCGCTTGACCTGAAGGCTGGGTGTCAGCAAGGCTGAGGGCAGCGGGGACCTGCTGGAGACATGGCGGGTGGGCAATGGAGGTCCGAGAGGGAGGCGTCCTCCCCGTGGGATGCCACACCGCACCCCGCGTCCCGCGCTGCCTGCCCCCCACCCCTGGGCCCCGCACGCCGACCCCTGGGCACTCACCTGGCGCCGTCTCAGCTGAGAGCCTCCGGACACGACCACAGCGAGTCCTCAGGCGTCTGAGAATCAGAGGAGCGAGGCGCGGGGTCTAGACTGCGGCGCTCAGGGACGGGGCCTGGGGGGCACGTGACCGCGGGGCGGGGCCGGGGCGGGGCCGGGGCGGCCTGCCGGGCTCCGCCGCCTGTCCCATCCTGGGCTCCTCCGCCTGCCCTTGGCTCAGCCTGTCCTGGGCTCCGCCGTCTGTCCTGTCCTGGGCTCCGCCGTCTGTCCCATCCTGGGCTTCGCCTTCGTTCCACCCTTGGGCTCCGCCGCCTGCACTTGGCTCCGCCTGTCCTGGGATCTCCTGCGCGCCCACAAACGTGCCGCTGAACCTCGGTGAGGGCGTCCTGCGGACCTGCTGCTGCCTTGGGCGCCGCCCTCCCTGGACGCCTGCTGTCGCCCCCGGAAGCCCCCACTCGCCCCTCCCCACCAGCGGCCAGCTCAGTGCTGACCCAGGAGGCCTTCAGCCCCCACTGCCCTTCCTCCCAGTCTCGCCTCTGCTGCCCCCAGATGCTTTCTGGCCGGCTCCTGGGAGAGGAGTGCAGGGGAAGGACATTCTCAAACCCTTTCTCCCTCATCATGGTTGGAAGGCTGGCCAAGGCCGCCGCAGGAGGGACATGTGATGGCTCCTGCCTCCTCAGTCAGCAGCATCTTGACTGGGTCTGGCTAGACCCTTCCACAGCACCTGCAGACTGTGATTGCTGGGTGACTATAACTCATGATTTATGAGGCCAGCCAGAAAGATTCAGTATAAGCACTCAGAAAATGCAATAAAACGTTTTGAATTTGTCCTGTCACTTACATTACATTGATTTACTTTCATTAGATATTTGTGAGAGGCAATTATGTTCTGGTTAAAATGGCCTTTGGCATCAACTACGGATTAATCAAGACCTAGTTTTGTCACTACTGGTGGGATAACCCTGAGCACCTTGTTTCGTCTCTCTAGCCTAGATTTCCAGCTCAGTAAGTTGGAGGAAAAGGTAATTATTCTGACCACAAAGCTGGTAGTGAAGTTAGATGGTTAGACAGTCTGTCCGTTATTTAGGGCCGCTTTTTGCCCACAACAGGCCCTCAGTAGGGATTAGATGACATTTTCAGAGGAATTTATGAAAAATCAATAAATAAATTATAGTGGAAATCTGATTCAAGCTTCTACTTCTTCCTAACCACTGAGAAACTGGGAATCCCAAATGAAACCTTATTGATGTGCTTCCAGAATTTCCACTTCCCTCAAAAGTAAAATTCATGGTCCTTATGAAGCTGCCAGCCCTTCCAGCTCTAACGACCCCTCCGCTCCTCACACAGATCAGGGCTGGGCACCCGGGGCATTGAAGACACAGTGTGTGGAGGAGACAGTGCCTTTCCATATCTCACAGATGGCGGGATCTGCTGACCTCCGTCTGTTTTTGCCCCCGACAGGATTCCTCTGGGAGACAGCGGGTGTGTGAGGCTTCATCAGTATCTGCACACATGCCCAAACTCCGCTCACCTCTCTTTTCAAAGAGGCTCCTTCAGTGCTGTCTCCACCGTGTCCAAGGCCCTGTGTGCAGCTGATAACAGGGAGCCCTGGTGTCTCCCTCAGCTTCCCCTCAGTCCACCCCTGACTCAGGCTGACGTGAGAGCTCAGTGGTGGTTCAGGGGACCTGGAGCTGGCGGCAGCACTGACCATTCTCGTTGCTGTTCTGTGCCCAGATCTGCATTCGCTGCTCTGGCTTCCTCATCCCGTGTCCTCTTCCTTACAGGTTGGGGGGGGCATGATGGCACCTGCCCAGGCAATGACAGTGGCACACAGAGCAATTCAGCAGCACAAGCATGATGCATAGCCTCTATCTGAAAGAGCCTGGTTTTCAATCCAGTTTTGTTTGTTTGTTTTTCCAAATCTCAGACAAGATCTTTTTCAACTCCCCTCCAGTGATGGGTGAGTTTTGGGAATTGGGGTAAGATGAGTGAGACTCAGAACTTGCCCCCAGGGAGGGACCAGGGAGGAAGCAGCTGCTGGGTCCTTTCTCAGCCCTGTGAGCATGAGACTCCGCCCAGCCCAGACAGGACACAGCTGCAGGGTCCCCATCAGCACAGGAGGCACCAATGTCCCAGCCCTGGGAATTTTGGGGGATTACACAGCGGGGTCACCCACAGTGCAGACCCTGGGGAGAACCACAGCGCCCCCTTCTGCTCCCGAGTCAGACTTCAGCTCTGGTGGAGATAATGTCAGGGGCACTGGCCTGAGACCTGGTCACTGTCACCACAAACATCCATGGGCCATGCACCCTACTGTGAGCCAAGATACTGGTATAAATTGACTGTTCAATTTCTCAGAAAGCAAAGCAAATACTTCCCCATATTATTAAATTATAAAAATCTACCATATAGTTTATATATCAAGGTTTTGATAAGTTTTAAATTACACTAATAAAAAGGTAAATGTCTGTCACAGTTAATTGAGTGATTCCCCAAATCACAGGAGGTGAAAAGTGTGAGAAGTGGATATCAGGGGAGCATCAACTATCTCGCTGACATCCTTAAACCTGAACTTTCCCATATGCTTCTTTTCCTTCTTCATCTTCATTGTGTAATGACGATAAGCATCTGGCATATGGAGCAGAAGAACAATGTGCTATGGACCTAGCTTATGCATATTCATGAAGAAATGTTAAATATTAACTTGTTCTCCATCATCATTAGTGGATGAGAGTAGGCCTGTCAATGCTGTTTGAATAAAAAGAGTCTCAAAGCTCGTGGTGGCGTCTCCGAGTCTCACTGTCGGTTGATGTATTTTGGAGCTGAGCCTCCCCCCATCATCACAGGCAGAGAGGGAGAGAGGAATGAAAGTCTTGGAGGAGTCACCCTAGAGGGATGGACACAGCCTGGGAGAGGCTGGAGGAGGCACATGGAGATGAACCTTTGGATAGGAGGATGGGGCCATGGACCTCCCCCGATGGTGGTGTTACTGTCTCCACCCTCTCACTGGCTCTCCTGCCTCTAAGGGCTGAGCCGTTCTGAGCACAGGAGGAGGTGTTGGTTGCACTTCCCCATGGGTTTACAGCACTGTGTCAGTGTAATACCCATATACAGAGCACAGGAATAGTCGGCCTCATCCTCAGGCTGGGCACCCGTGATGGTGAGGGTGACTTTGTTCCCAGAAATGGACCCAGAGAAGCGATCAGGGATCCCAGAAGGGCGGTTCTTTGTGTTGTAGATAACTGTGCGGGGAGCCTGACCCAGGATTTGCTGGTAACTGAAAGGATAGTTACTGGAAGAGACGGACCCAGAGCTAAGGCCACAGGTGAGTGTCACCTTCCCTCCTGGAGACACTGAGAGTGATGGCTCCTGGACCACTACAGTCTGAGAATCCGCCCCTAAAACCACTGGGAGAGAGACAAGTGTTGTTATGAGAGACAAGGGTCAGCCTGAGACCAAGCTTTTATGTGTCCGCCAAGGATGCAATGTCCTTTCACCTTACCTGAGCTGTAAGCAAGGAGCTGGAGAAGAAGCACCGTCCAGGCCATGGTGGGGACACTCACAGGACGTCACCTCCTGTGCTCCTGGGCTAGAGTGTGAAGTGTGGTGTTGGTCCTGTGCCCAGAGAGATTCACAGGCCATGTTTCTTCATGCAAATTTGTTCCTGCTGTGTAATCGTGCATCTACACCTTCTTGAACATAAGCTCAGAACAATGTCTCCACGAGATGTAAAGAATGAAATATGAGACATGAATGGGTGTGTCAGAGCCAAGATCGAATGTGGCTCCTGGAGGCCCCAGGTGCAAGAAGTAAAACTTCAATGTGGACACTTGTTGCCAAAGTGTGAAAGACGCATTAGAGTATTTTCCTTGATGGCCCAGGGAAGAACCCTGTCCTCTCAGGAGCAGTCCAACAGCGTCCCCTGCTGGGCTCAGAGCCCATGTCCTATGACACCACCCAGCTGTCCTGGAAGGGGTTGCTGACTTTTGCAGATGGGTTTTTTATGATGTCACTGCCCAGGGCAGTAGATTGAGTAAGTCTTCTCTGTGACGTTTGGGGCTGAGACATTGATTTGTCCATGTCACTCATGTCTCCTTTGGTTCTCCTCAATGAGGGGGAGAACTCCTGGAAATCAGGAGTCCCACAAAGTTCTGAAATCAGGTGAAAGTGAGAAGTACAGCTTCTTTAAGTTTTCAGAGCTCAGAGAATTATCCGCTAACCCCTGGCTGGTACCAGGAGACATACACAGGACTAGGGTGAGATCACCTGGTTCTTCCAGGTCATAAACGCTGTACTTCAGCCCTTCTCATCCACAAATAGCCCCTGTGAAGGCTATTTTCTTTCTGGAAACAAAGTAATTCTGTTTGCATTGAGAGCTAAGTATCTCCAACTTCCCATGGAACGGGAGCTTTTTGTGGCATTGGGGTTGTATTTAGCTCTGTAACAGTGATAATCAGCCTCATCCTCAGGCTGGAGCCCAGAGGTGGCCAAAGAGGTCCTAGTAATAAATGTGGATCTTGAGAATCAGTCTGGAAACCCTGGAAGGTACCCACTGCTGTCCTAGGTCACACAAGTAGGGGCTCTGCATGAGAGTCCTTGGTGCCATTGCCATGGTGACCCCCAATGTCTCTGCTGCTCCCTGTGCAGGAGAAGGTGACCTTGGATCTGGGCCCATCAGGAGCTTCACAGGAGGAGTCACACAAGCACACACTGGGGAGTCCCTGCGCCTGATGTTCACAGCCCCGCCCCACACCCTGGGTTGTTGGAAAGCTCCAGTGAGGTATGAGAGGAGAGGTGGATACAAGTCATAGCTGTGGGCTCAGGGAAACCCAGTCATGGAAGGCTCCTTGGGTCCTGAGTGGTGTCAGCTGTAAGGTCTTATCCATGGACCTACTTCACCCAACTCCTCTGGAGCAGGCTCGGCATTTCCCAGCATTCTTTGAGCATCCCCCACCCTCTCATGACCCATAAAGAGGTTCCCTGGACACAAGTCCCAAACTGCCCCTTTGACTAATGCCCCTCTCCCTGACTTTACAACTGAAGGCTCCGGTGCCAAGTGAGGATTCCAGGCCAGCTCTGTGCCTGAAATTCCCCCCAAGCTCTTTCCTCACTCAGCACCTCACATTGCGGTGTGTCATCTCTGGGACACAGTGAGCCTCGCTGTCCCTGGGCACAGGAACCTGGGGGATGGGAAGGCTTCTGACCCCTCACAGAGCACAGTCCATTCTGTGTTGGTCTGTCCACCTGTCTTCAGGGTCCCTGGGCTCTGATGACGGTAAAAGCTAGGGAAGTCTCATTTTCCTTATTTCAAGAGAAAAAAAAAATCTCTGGTTTTATTCCATATGAATAACCAGGCAACATTTCAGCGTCATCATGAATTTTTTCTTTTTCTTTTTGTGTTTAGTTTTCCTGACACTTCAGAAACATGGAATGAAAAATTGGGAGTAGACGCTTTATGAAGCAGAAGCACTTCCGAATGTCATTTGTATATGTGCGAGTTACTTTAAAACTTAAAACCGTCATGGAACAAGACTCTGAGCAGGCCCAGGTTTTTGTCCCTAATTCCCCATCTCTGTGTGTCACTGTGAGAGACACTACTGTGCCAGATCTGATGGTAAGAGTCAGCCTCGTCCTCAGGCTGGAGCCCAGAGATAAGCAAAAAGCCTGCATTGGCCGAGGCATCTTTGGATCCAGAGAAGCAACTGGGATCTGCTGATCCCAATCACATGCTTGAGTCTGAGTAGCAGCACAGACTGGGATAGCTGGCCACACTGACGCCCCTGCTCAGGGTGCAGGTGAGTCTGGCTGTTGTTCCTGGAGATGCAGAGAGGGAGGGCAGCTGGGTCAGCACAGGCTGGGAGAGGGAACCTGAAGACACAGACAAATATGGGTGCTGGGCAGGAACCAGGGTAAAGTTTCTCAGCATTCTAAGAAGGAACAGAGTGAAAATTGGGGATGTCTACTACTCAGAGTCCTGTCCGTACCTGTTCAGTGAGAGAGGACCACGAGGAGGAGAGGAGTCCAGGCCATGGTGCACACAGCCCCCTGGTCCCCACAGTGGGGCTAGGATGCCCCAGGCCTCCTTTTCTTCTCTACCCTCTGCCACAGGAGGGGCTGTCCATGCAAATGGGTTTCCATGCAGTGCAAGCCCAGCCCCTCCCTGAGCCCTGGTGCTGGAGCTCAGCTAACACCACACACTGAGGAGGATGGAGGCAGGCTTCACCCCTTAGGAGAGCCCTGGGAGGAAGCACCTGCTGAGGCAACATGAAGGTCCCTGCTCAGGGGACTCTGCCAGGCCAGAGAGGGCACAGCTGCTGAGTCCCCATCAGTGAGCACAGGGCCCAGCTACCAGGTCCAGGTTCCTTTGAGTGAATGGTCCTCACTAAGCAGCTATGTAGGAACCACAAGGACTCCCACAGCTCCCCCTTCTGGTCTCAGGGCACACCGCTCACCATGCCCAAAAGCCCTGAGAGCCCAGCTGGTTTCTGCAGCTCACCAGGTCCCTGTCTCTGTTCACACACCCATGGTTAGATTCCTAGATACCGGTATTCTGACACATGTAGCATGATTACTGCTGTTTCTCAGTCCCAGAAGGAGTCCTGTTTGGACATGCTTGTATGTACATATATAACTATTTAGCGTTCATTCTAGAAAATGCCAGGTGGCCCAGATGTGCATCAGGTCAGGTGTCACAGATGAGGGGACAGTTACGCTGGTTTGAAGAGCGTGTAGGGACTGTTTAGGGAAATAACATAGACAGGAGTTTTCCAGGGATAAAATCAGTGATCTATTCCAGCGAGGACAATTGAGCAATCATGCCGAAAGTCATGTAACACATTTAAAGTCTTGATAGAGATTAGATTTGATTCAGCGACTGGGAAAAAAGCATGGCCTTGTTAGGCTTCACCTTTACCAGTGAATATGGAACATACTTCTTTATTCTATGAAGTGAGTTGTATTTCTTAACTTTGTGTTCTTCTGCATATCTATGTCATATATTTCTTTTCAGGATTCTGCCTTAGGTCTCATACAATTTGTTTATATCTTAAAGAAAACTTTCCTACCTATATTTCCTTACTCATCTTAGTTTGGTAGCAAGCTAAATGGGAGATTTTAAAGTTTTTGCCGATGTAGTGGATGGGCAGTTAAATCCTATAACCATCACTTCTGCACTGTACCCCATAACCAGCGCTGCTGGATCTGTGCCCATGGTCCCCAAATGTCTAGACTCACAGGGCCTCTTAGTAATGACCTGTGACCAGGACCTCTGCTCCCCTCAGACACTTTCTCCTCGAGGCCTTCAGAGGGACCCTTCCCACCCAGCTCAGGCGGATCAACCCCCTGCCTAACACCCTTCAGTAACTCCTCACTTCTGTTTGCATAAAACTCAACTCCTCAGCTTCCCTAAGGTGACTTCATGGTCTGGTCCCTGCCCCCTCCATGGGCCACCTCCCAGCCCCTCTCCTTATTCTCAGACCTCTAGCCTCCCTCACTTGCCTATAGTTTCAAAAGCGGGCATTCCTGTCCCTTTCATGGCTTCAAAACCAACTCATCTTCTCTCTATTGGGAATAGATGGGCTTAAACTTGAAATCATGGTGAAAACACACATTTTGGCAACTCTGAGTGTCTCTTAGCAGGACATACCCACAGTATCAGACAGGAGTAGAGAATTTAAAAACTATATTGTGGACAATTTGGAAGTTACACAAACTACAGAGAATGAGTCAAAGAACGACCTGCACCCGTCACCCAACCTCAAGTGTCATCGATAGGACTCAACTTCTTTAATCTCCCACCCTTCTTTATGCCTCATCCTAATACCTAAATATAAAAACAAATTCCAAACACCGTACCGCATCATCGGTCCATGCTTCATCATGCACATGCATTTTTACTGTCCCAAAACCCTTGTCCATTAAAGCAATGCGTCATGACTACTCTCACATAAATGTATTTGCGTTGTCATCTCCTGAATGGTTAGCTTATTTGCTTGTACTGACTGAGAAAGTGAAGGAAGAGCAAGGCATCCTGTGTTTTGGAGCCGTGAGGTTCATGGATGACACATTTGAGTAGAAGAAAGTCCAGACCAGCACGTCCATCCTCAGACAGTCTACTATGGGTCTCCATTCATACACTTCAAGAATCGTGTCTTTTTTGGACACTAAGATTTCAAACCCGTCATTCTTCTTTCATGAGTTTTCCCACCTGGTTCCACTGGCGGATTTGAGGCTAAGGTGTTGCATATTGAATTTCATTCAGCATATGGTGGATTTTGAACTGTGTATTTAGTATTGTGTGACAATCAATTGTCTCACGGGCTCTTAGTTCAGTGAAATGTGAGCAGACATTTAAACAACTAACGTGCTCCCGGCAGTTCCTCTCCTCCTGGAGGTTGTCTTCTATGCTCAGAATCGCTCCACCATCCACCTGCTGCTTCTGTCTGCTGTCTCGTACCCACACTAAGTGCAAACTCCAAGGGTATGTGACTCTGTCTGTTTTTATTAATCTTTGTATCCCATGCTTGAAAAACGCTCACTAAGAGAACAGATGAAGATGGATCTGTTACATTTTCATGTGCATTGTGTAAAGCTTTAAAATATTAATTGCACATCTATTCTGACTAAATGTGTGCTCCACACTCTGGTTGAGAGGAGATTCCGTGTGATTGGCTCACAGGTTCTCTGGCCTCATTTGAGTCTGTGCACCTGTTTTGTATAACAGATGGGAAAGTGGAAGCACAGAGAGGTGACACATCCAGGCTTCTGTCCAGTTGAATGTCGGGAACAGGTCTCAACGTCAAAGGCCTCCTAAGAGCTGAGAATATGTTCTTCTAACCCAGAGGATCCCAAACTGGGGTGATTTGGCCCCCCTCCCTAGGGCATTTTGGGGAATGTCTGGAGGTGTTTTTGTGTGTCATGACTTGGAGAGTAGGGTGCTGTTATCTGATGTGCGGACCCCAAAGAATGTTTTTAAACATCCTGCAATATGCAGAACAGCCCCAGCACAGGGAATGACCCAGCCACATTGTCAGTAGTGCCGCGGTTCAGAAACCCTGTTTGAACCAAATCACCTCCATGAAATGATTGCAAAGGAAGTAGGAAATCATCCATCAAGACATGGGGGGAAATTTTGGAAAAAAAAATAGATTCATAAACATGCAATCTCAACATGGATATTCCAGCAGGAGACAAGAAAGAACAACCATCTCTGCTGGGGACAGATTGAGGGCAGACCCAGCATGGGGAGGCCCTGGGGAACTTCCATCTCACTGCCCCACGGGTCTGGAGCACTGTGCGCTTATAGCTGCTGTCATCAGACTGACCGGAGTAGTCGGCATCATCCTCAGGCTGCAGCTCAGAGACGGTCAGGCAGGTGGCATTAGGGGAGCTGGCTATGGAGTCAGAAAACTGATCAGGAACCCTGGAGGGTCCTTTGTCACTCTTGTAGATTTCGCTGATGGGGGCACTGCTGGTAGCAGTGCACATATCTGCTCCCAATGTAGCCACTGCTGTGGGTGCAGGAGATGGTGGCCTCCTGCCCCGGAGACTCCAACACAGAGCTGGTCTGAGTCAGCACAACCTCAGCCCAAGACCTTGCAAAGAGGGAGCAACACAGAGATCAGTAAGGACAGGACAGACTCCGTTGCCAGGAAAGAGAAAGAGGTCATCATGCCAGGAGACGTCCAGGTGACCTCCCAGAATTCCCTGGAGGCAGCCACCTGTGCAGTGAGCTATATGGGTGAGAGGAGCAGAGCCCAGGCCATGGTGGAGATGCCCCCAGACTCTGCTTCCTGAGTTCCACCACCAGGCCTGAGCCCACCAACCCTTCTTGTATGTTACCTGTATTCTCAGGGTGGGAGGTCTCCACTCGAATCTTCCCGTTTCTGGAGGCTGTGGGTGCCCCTCCTTCAACGTTAGCCTGGCCTGCATCTACTAAAAGGAGAGTGTAGGAGAGGAAAGGGCTTCTCTGCAAGGATTACACAGGAACACTTCCAAGACGCAGGGGAGAGAAGAGCTCAAAGCTGAGGACCTGGGGAGCACCAGCGCCCTCTGGTGGATGCAGGGGACTTGTGATCTGAACTGGAGCAGGCGATCAGGGTTCCCGCCCTCTCCATCCTGGACCCCTCGCAGATCCAGCCACTTCTGATTGGCTTCTTTCACATAGAAACATGCATGTCAGTTTCCTCCATGCCTTTTGGGGGCCAAATGATATGTATTTTTATCCTTGAATCACGTTCCACTGTATAGCCGCACCGGTGTTTCTTTATCCATTCACCTGTTGAAGGGCGTATTGGTTGCTTCCCAGTGTTGGCCATCATGAATAAAGCAGCTGGAAACACTTGTGAGCATATTGACGCCTCAGCTTGATCCTTCCGAGGCTTGCTGTAGACTGTAAGTGCTCTTCCACAACAGCATAGTCTCAGAATCATTTAGCCCCTCTGCTGTATTTTTCTGTGAACTCGACTAAGTGCCCCAAAGTGATGAACAAGGACCACAGCTGGCTGCTTGAAATGTGTACAATTCGCAGCCTGTGTGAGTCGTGGACACTGCTCATCCACCAGCTCCTGGTCACCCTGTGGACAGACCTTGTGTAGTTTCACACTATGCACATGGATTTTAGGGTTCAGCTAAGATGAGAGGAACCCCATGCTGATTTCTAGATGTTTTCTGTGAAGGGCGCTCCTCTCCAGAACTCATCCCCGCAGCTCCCAAGAGCCTCGGATCCCTGAGCTCAGGTCTCCGTCTGCTCCACTCGGTGAGAGCCTGTGCGCTGCCTCAGCTCCCCTCTCTGCTCCAGGGGCCAGGCTGTGCATCACACAAAAAAGATGGGCTGATGATACAACTTGTGCCATTTTTTTCCTCACAAAAATAATAATCTTGTTCTGCCTGCTGTCTAATGTTTGAAAGAACCTTTATACATGTATCGGTTTTTCCAGTTGTTTGCAATGGGCAGTTAAATCATTTTTCAGTTATTCCAACATGGTTGCAACTATTTGTGTTTTTAAAATTACATAAATGGTAGTTTCCAGAGATCTTATTCTGAATCTCACTTTTTTTATTAAGACATCTGTGTTTCCTGAAGATGCGTGGATCTGTTTGAGAACTGAGCTCACGATGTGACTGCTGCGTGGCACTTGGACAGCCCATCGTGAGCCCGCTGTGCGTGCGCACAGGCCTCCTCCTCGGCAGGTAATTGAGTTCCATTGATTTCTGTGTGGTTGGTTGTTCTGTTTCATTTCTGCAACCACCGCATACTCTTTAAATTATCTGTGTGTTCAAATAGATCTCGATATCTAATCATTTATATCCCAATTCCTTTTCATTTGTTCACAAAATGCTCTAGGCTATTCTTGGACTTAACTTTTCCCACATAAATATTAGAAAAAATGTCATGTTTCCTGAATATTCTGACTGATACTACACATAATTATTATATTTATACATTAAATAAGCATACATTTCATATTTTTGATATTAATCATTCTCAGCAACGTCTATTTTTACATTTATTCAGGTCGTGTTTGATCCCCCCGTTGGAATTTTTATCTTTTCCCAGAGTGTCCGTGTGCATTCTGTGTCAGATGGTCGCCTGCGGTCTCTGCGGTCCTTGTGGTTAATGAAGACGGCGCTGTGTGTGCAGGCAGAAGGGGCTGCACTCAAGCTCCATCCGAGCCTGGTTCCCAGCAGAGCGGCCTCTGCTGAGGTGTCAGAAGACACACGCTGGGCCTGGGGCTTTACTGAAGAGGTGACTGAGTGTGAGACATGTGCAGAAATGAGACTCTATAGACGGTCCTGGAAGAGTGTGAGCCCTGAGGCTTCAGTGTCTGTCACAGGCAGATTCCACAGGACATCCCGATCTTATGGTCCTCACGTGGGAAGGTGGCCTCATGCTGCCGGTTGCCTCTGAGAGGAATGTTGTTCCTGAAGAAAGATTTTCTGCTGAGTTGAGCTGAACAGGCTGAGTGTGTGATTTTGGCAACAGCTGAATCTAAAGTTTCTTAGTGTCAGTGATCTGTGGAAGGGCCTCAGAGCCTCTGCTGCTCATCACTTTTGAAAAACAACACAGCACATGAAAAGAGGCTCAACACCATGGGGCATAAGGGAAATACCCGTCAAAATGCACTGAGGTATCACTCCCCCCAGACTAGAAGGGCTATGATAACAATGAGAGACTATAACAATCGTTGGGGAAGATGTGTGGGAATCAGAACATGCAGATGGTGTTGGTGGAAATGTAAACCAGTGGGCCATATTGGAAAGATCTGACAGCTCCTCAGCACTGTAACGTAAAGCACCATACATCTCAGCAATCCCGCTCCTGGGTGCCTCTCCGGCAAATGAAGACACATATTCATCAAAACCAAAGCAAACAGGACTTGTACCTGAACGTTGCTAGCAGCATCATGCATACTAGTGAAAGATGACAAACAACTCAAATGCCCATCAACAGGTGAATGCATAAACAAATGGTGGTTTGCTCACACAATGGAGTATTATTTGGCAATTAAAAATGGACTACTTTGCCATGCCACAGCATAGATGGACATCAAAACTCTTATGCAAATGAAATAAGTGAAATAAGGTGGTCACAAAGGGCCACGTATTTTCCTGGTTCCAGCTACATGAAATGTCCAGAATAGGGGAATGTATGAAGACAGACAGTGGATGGGCGGTTCCCTAAGGTTGAGCAGAGAGTCAGGAAGAGTGATGTCAAATGGGTGGGGACGTTCTCTGAGGGAGGATGGAGATGATCTATAAGTAGATTACAGTGACAGTTACACAGCCCTGTAAATATGCTGAGCACTACTGTAGACATTACACTGGGGAGCTTTATGACGTGCAGACTACATCTCAATAAAATTATAAACAATGTGAGAGGGAGCTTCTGCCACTGACTCTTTAAAGTTGGTCTGTGTTCAGAGTCAGACCCTCAGATGTTGACACTCTAGGATGGGCCACAGTCAACCCTGTTTGTAAGAGGCAGTGTGGAGGTGATCACAGGGAATGGGGCATGTTTTGGTCTCGGTTCCCCATGGGTCCAGAGCACTGTGTTATTGCTGATGCTATCGTCCCATGCTGAACAGTAATAATCAGCCTCATCCTCAGCCTAGAGCCCAGAGATGGTCAGCTAGGCCGTGTTGCCGGACTTGGAGCCAGAGAACCGAGCTGGGGTCCCTGAGGGACGAGAACTTCTGAGCATCACAGTTTTGGGGGCACCGTGAGAAATTTGGTACCAGCCCACATCAAATATTCCAACGTTGTTGCTATTTCCAGCGCAGGAGAGGGTGACTTTCTGTCCCACAGACCCAGACACTGAGGCTTCCTGTGTCACCCAGACTGCGCCCAGGACCCTGGAACAGAGGAGGTAGAGACACGGAGAGTTGAGACTGGGGTTATTGCCCGCAGCATGTGCACAAAATTATGGTTAAAGAGCAGCCAAATTGTCCCCCATAATCACTTCTCCTGCTTTCCAAAGCCAGTCACCTGAGCAGTGAGTGAGGAGGGCGAGGAGGAGAGGGGTCCAGGCCGCGGTGGAGACACCCAGGCTCTGCTTCGGAGCCTCAGGAGTGAGGGAACTGCAGAGTCCTCTTATCTCTCCCCTCAGGAGAGCAGAGAGGGCCCCTTCATGCAAACCACCCCCCTCCCCTGGAGTGCCTGGGCCCACATTTGGTGGAAGTTGAGTATGGGTGGGGCTGGGGAGCCTCTCCTAGGGCCCTGGGAGCTCCCAGCTGCTGGGCCCCAGTGAGCACAGAGCAGATGCACAAGGCAGGGCTCCAGGCTCTGGGTTCCCAGCTGAGATCACCCCACAGACCCTCCGGACAGGCCCACAGCGCCCCCTGCTGTCTCAGAGCCCAGATTCACCTGTGACTGGGATGGATACCCCAGGGCTGAGCAAGGAGAGAGAGAGACTCTGGACTCAGCCCTGCCTCGCACCCTACCCATCCCCACACAGGGGCCAGGGCTTCTCGTCCCCAGGGGGCTCCTTGCTGTGCTGCAGGTGTCACCGCATCTTTTCCTTACTTCAAAAATATGGCCTCTTCGTATAAAGTCACTCCTCTGCCCCTTCCACCATTAGTTAATTATGTGTTGGGGCCATGGGTGACTGACCCCTCAGAGAGACCGTGTCCTGCCGCCAGTGAGCAGAGGGCAGAGGGCAGAGGGCATTAACCCTCCTCCACACCCTCTCTGTGGGGGGCCTGAGGTGACCAGTTCCTCTCTCCCTCATCACAGGTCACTTCCAGCCACGGCAGGCCAGTCTCCATAACCTTCTTTACTTGTCCCCACCTTTACCCTCAGTGGGGCAGGGGTCCATTAATAACTACACACAAGGAATTCTTCCAGAAGAACCTTTATTATTTAGGAGAGAGACCTGCTTCTCCTGTTGCTCGTCCACCCTGGGGAAGATGATCAGGGACATCAGTCCCCCCAGGAAGCAGCCAGGAACCCACAGCCCTGAGGGTGGACAGCAGAGTGAATGGGTCTCCCACACACGATGCGGGCTGTGCATTAGGACAGGGCTGGACCTCCGGGGAAGTGCAGAGGGGCTGAACCTGCAAGCAAATGGGTGAGGAAGGTGGCACAGATGTCCCCAGATTTCTTGTCTAAATCCTCTACTCGCAGCCCATGCATCATTTCTTCCTACTCTACAGATCCTTCTGTGGCACTGCCATGTGTTAGATATTATCCTACATGCTTTATGAACATTAACAAAATTGTTTCTCCCAGTGACCAGATCCACAAGTGTAGTTACAATGGCTTTAATAAACTTCAGTCGATTACATACATATATTTCTAGCCAAGCACTTGCTTCTTGACCTCAGTCCTCTACACTCTATTCCTGTAAGTACTGACTGTGTCCAACTGACTGAGTCACAGAAAACATCTGCTCAACTTCTCTACCGCTGAGTCAGACTAAAAGCCAAAGGATGCCTGTGGCCTTAACAGTGTTGTTTCACTGCTGTGGCACTTAAACCCGGGAGAGTGCTGAGACTTAGTAGTAGCCAGTCCAAAAGTAATTTTGAATGAAAACATAAATGAGTCAACAAAAAAGACAAAAATGCCTCTCCCCTCTCCCACACAGGGTGAAGCATGGATAGAGACACTGTGCCGGAGCTGCTCTTTTATCTGTGCTCTAATCGACTGTCCACATCCCCAGCTGTGTACATGAGTCATCCTAGAGACATCCACGCACCTCTCTCACTCATCCCAGCAACCCCCCAGCCTGCGGATCCTTCAACACAAAGACCCCCAGGGGCAGGCCCCTAGCCTAGTGGTTAAGTTCTTGCCCACCGCTTCAGCAGCCCAGGGTTTTGTGGGTTCAGATCCTGGGCATGTACATGGTGCCGCTCATCAGGCAATGCTGAGGCAGCATCCTACATAGCACAACCAGAGGCACTCACAACTAGAATGTACAACAATGGACTGGGGGCACTTTGGTGAGAAGGAGAAAAAAAAAAGACAATATTGGCAACAGATGTTAGCTCAGGCGCCAATCTTTAAAACAACAACTCTAAATTCTGATGAATCTTCTTTGCCGGTGGAGGCAGCCTCTCTAACCCCTGTGGAAACAGCCTTGTGAGGAGTTCCCTGTGATCAGCTTGGGGAGCAGGAGAAGCCTCGGGCCAGATTTCCAGAGCAATCTGTGATACGCAGGTCCCACCCAAAGGTGCACAACAGCAGCCCTGTGCCCCTTTCTGGGGCATCCATGAAGGTCAGTGATGAGGGGAAATCTTTCCAGTGAGCAGGACTTCCAGCAGCGCTACTGGCTGCTCACTTTGCTTGGAATAAGAAACGTGATCCACGGGTGGGATCATGCACTGACACATGGGCTGTGGCCAACTGCTTGGCCTGATGGTCAGGTCCCTGGAAGCAATACCGTTGGAAAACTGCTGACCAAGAAAATGTAGACAGGTCTCTCTGAATGGGCAAAAAATGCGCAGAGATTTGTTTCAAATGTGAATGCTCCCCAAAGGGTGACCTCGGCACAGGAGGATTTTAATCAAATGGATGGCCTGTTTGTGGATACCAATCAGCCTCTTCCCCAGCAGCCCTGGCATCACCCAATGAGCTATGAGCAAAGGAGTCCTGGTGGCAGGGATGGATGCGGTGCCAGGGATGGACATTTTGCATGGGCTCAGCATCATGGACTTCCACTCACAGAGACTGATTTGGCTCCGGCCACTGCTGGGCGCCCACTCTGCTGACAGCGGAGACCCACACTGAGTGACTCGCACAGCAAGCATCGCCACAGCCATCAGTCAGCTGCCTGGGGTCACAGTGATGACACTGGACTGCATCCAACATGGAAGAGGTAGTGTGCTGTTCTACCCGAACAGACACTCACTGTGAATATGGACTTGGCTTCCCTGAACACAATGTTTCTGCCCAAACTACCGTTAGTGAGCTCAGAATCTCTTTCCCACAGTTATGGTTTCCACATAGCCTTGCTTCTGATCAAGGAACTCAGTTCATAGCAGATGATGTGAGACAATGGGCCCATGCTCATGGAATTCACTTGGCTTATAATTTTTACCTGTCCATTCACTTGTCCATTCACTTGTCCGTCCTGAAGCAGCTGGCTTGACAGAATGGTGCAGTGGCCTTTTGAATTCCCAGTACAGTGTTGGCGAGGGGACGATCCCTTGTAGGGCTGGGGCATGGCTTTTCAGGAGGCTTTAAATGCACTGAATCGTTAATCGATATGTGATGCTCTCTCTCCCACATCCAGCATTCAGGGTTCCAGGAATCAAGGAGTGGAAATAGCAATGACATAACTATTACTCCTAGTGACCCACTAGCCAAGTGTTTAACCTCTGTCCCCTTGATCTTATGTTCTGTTAGCCTAAAGCTCTTAGTTCCAAAGGGATATATGCTGCCACCAGGAGACACAATGCCGATCTCATTGAACTGGAAGTTAAGACTGACAGCTAGGCACTGTGGGCTCCTCGTGCCTCTAAATCAACAGGATAAGAAGGAAATCACTGTGCTGGATGGGGTGACTTCTCCTGACTACCTCACCAAGGAGAAATTGGACCATTATTTCACAGTGGAGGTAAGGAAGAGGGTGTCTATAACACAGAAGACCCCTTAGGGTGTCTCCTACAACTACCATGCCCTGGGATTAATGTCACTGGAAAATGACAACAACTCAATTCAGGCAGGTCTACTGATTGTCCCTACCTTTCAGGAATGAAGGATTGGGCCATTGCAGTGACATCTAGGAGGTCACACTGTCTGACCTGGAGCCAGAGAATCTCTCAGAGACCCCTGACAGCCAGCTGTTACTCCTGTGGCTCAGGAGTCTGGGGACAAGGCACGGGAGCTGCTGCAGCCATGCTGCCCCCTGTTGGCCAACACTGTTGCTGTTTCCCGTGCAGGTGAGTGTGCCTGTCTGTCCCAGGGACTTGGTCCCTGAGGGTGGCTGAGTCAGTCCCATCTGGACCCAGAATCAATAGCGGGAGACACAGGGAGAACAGTGAGCTGAGTGAGTGAGGGGGAAGCAGAGGTGAGCTGAAGCTCCCCAGAGTCTTCCACTCAGGAGAGGCCCCCCGCACCTGTGCAAAGTGAGGAGGCAGATGGGGAAATGGGCCCAACGCACCATGCAGGTGCTCAAGAGCTCCCCTCCCAAGACCCCTTCAGGGACACTGGGGTCCCCCATATCTCTTTCATTATCTACAAGACCCAACAGGGGAGGAGTTCCTACATTCAAATGTGTGCAGGTCCCTGACCCGCTGCAGCACCCCTCAGCTCTAGGCAAAGTCTCTGTTGCCTGGAGGAAGAGGAGGAGGAAGAGAATTGCACCCTCCCAGGCCCCAGGTGGTGAGAGAGCCTGGCCCTTCATGGCCCTGGGTCCCGGAGGTCCTGACCGCTGCAGTCTCATCACAGCACAGCTCAGTGAACTCACTGCTCACTTCCCTCTGGCCTGTGAGACTTTCCCAGGTGGCAGGGCCAGGCAGGCTCACCTCTGAGATAGCCCCACGGTGCCCCCTGCTGGCCACATGTCCTTGCAACCAGGCCACAGACCTGACATACCTGAGCGTCCTGCAGGTCTGCACTCGATGGTGCAGTTGCTTCGGGAAAATTCCTTGCAGGTATTCAAACAGTGACACCAAGAGTTACCATGTGACCCAGCAATTCCACTCCTGGGTACAGACCCAAAAGAAACGAAAGCAGGTGTCCACACAAAACCTTGTACGTGAATGCTCATAGCAGACAAATACATAATAGCCAAAAAGTAGACATAACCCAAATGTCCATCAGCTGAGGAATAAACAGACTGTGCTGCAGCTACACGATGGAATGCCATTCAGCATCGAAAAGAAATGGAGGGCTCACACATGTGGCAACACGGTGGACCCTGAAGCCGTCATGCTGAGTGAAAGAAGCCAGACTCAAAAGGTCACGCATCATATGAGTCCATTTATAGGGAATGTTCAAAATAGGCCAATCCATAGAAACAGAATATGAATTTCTGTCTGCCTAGGCCTGAGGGTTTAGGGGAAACGGGACTGTCTCCTAACGAGTAGAGTGTTTCTTCTGGAGCAGTGATGGAAAGCTTCCAAAATCGATTGTGGTGACGTTGCACAATTCTGTGAGTATACTAAAAACACTGATTTACACACCTTACAGTGTGACTCGTATTACATGTGAACTATATCTCACTGACGCTGTAATGATGACTAAAGACTGCACGGTGAATCAGCAACACAGAAGACATCCCCCAGAAGGGAGGACAGAGTCTCGTTCACTCACTTTAAAGGGTCCCAACCAGGGCAATGAAAACGCAGAGGAATTCCAGTAGCGAATGTTCTAGGTACTAAGACAACCTGAAACATCCATGAGGATTTCTATGTTTTAATTTTTTTTAAAAGGCACTTAAAGTTTAAAAAAACATATTCACAAGTGTCAGAAAAGAATCATCATAACCCGGGGGAGGGGAACACAGGGAGCCATCAAATAGAAAAGAAGTGGAAGAGTTCGGATCACGTGGATGTGCACGCTGAACATGAAAGTGGACCCACGTTTATTACTGCTCCACCCCAAAGAGACGTCAAAGTCAAACAGCCCAATTAATGAGATCTCTTTCAAAAGCATCAGTTTATGAAAAAACAAAATGTTAGGAAATAAATATTTTGCAATCATGAATTGAATCTTCCAGATTCCAAGATTTATAACTAAAAACTCCTGAAGGTTCCATTTCACAGGCATTGGAGTGACTCTCCTCCTTGTGGTTTGAGTGGATTCCAGAAGTGGCAGATGCCTTCAGGATCAAACTGAAAAGAGTCCAAGAGTATGTGTAAAAGGCTGTTCTCGATGCTTAGTCTGACCCTAAAGTCTATATAAGATCAGAGACGTGAACGAGGAGCAGCACAACCAGCAGGTAGAGCGACAAGGAACTGTGGAAAACTCAGCTCTGTGTGCCGGGATATTTCAGGGCACGTGTCTATTAAAATTCATCAGGCTTTAATGCACCTTTCACGGTTAAACAAAAGCAAATACAAAGACATCCTGGATTTGTCCAGGCGTGTGCCTATTCCTGATACCAGCCTTTGGTGTCCCTTCAGTTCACATGACTATCACCGACGACAGTATACACCCCTGGGCACAGACACCGCTCTCCAGGGCCAAGGTGACTGAGGCACTGGTGCCACGGAAGTCTGGGCTACTTAGCCAGGGGACACCTCCTACCTCCACCTCCTTCACTTCTGTCCTGGGCAGTCAGGAGAACCCCACCCCACCCTAGGGGCTCTCAGATGGCTGTCATGACGTGGTCAAGGTTTTAATGACATTGTGGGTGTAGGGTTGCCAGGTAATGAATGCACAAAGAAGCTGCCCTCTACCCGTATTATGATCACATCAGGGAACATTACTGACACTAAAAAGGAAAGATATTGTTTCTAGAATAAAGAACAGACTATCCTAGGACAGACCATTTGCCAAGCTTCCCCTGATGTGTGTGTACATAATATATAAATCGCATTCACCCACCTTTTTAAGGGGTTTCCTCCTCTCTAAATGCAGATGATGATAAACCTCTGTCCCAGGGGTGTGATGAGAAACGAGCACAGGGAAAGTGTGGATCCAGCCCCAGCACAGAGTGAGAGGGAAGACGTGTCAGCTGCTGGATTCTCACACATGCCTCCTCCTGGTCTTGATCTGCTCACTGCCCACCATCAGGGAAGACTGCACAGGCCAGCCTGGAGAACCAGACCCAGGTGAGAACACCAGGTCACAAGAAAGAGGCCTGGCCCCGAGTCTGCCGCCAGGGGCCCCACAGCTTCATTTGTACAAGACAGTTCAGGTCCACTCTGCACACCCACCTGAGCGCTGACCTGCTTTATACCAAGCACAGCGCTGGGGGCCACGGTCGGGAGCAAGACAGCTCCTGCCCCCCAGGATCATCGAACCCAGGGAAAGGAGGACCAATGACGGCCTCGGGGAACCAGTGATCACTGATCTAGAGCTTCTCATGGAGGTTTAAACAGAAACATAAAGAAGCAAGCCATTTGAAAGACAGTCGACAGAAATTGGAAAAAAAATGAAATCATCTAGCTAAATGAGCATGGAGGTATAATCCGCTTGTCAAAATCTAGGCAGGATGCTCACGAGCTGTGCAGGCTGCTGGCTGAGTGGGTAGTAGAGGCAGCGGAACAAACCACCCTGTGCGGGAACCAAGCGCACTGGTGGGAAATCTCCACCAAGAGCGGGGTTGTCATCACCACTCCCCCAGATTACCTGTTGCACAATCTGACCCTCACCCAACATCTGCCCTGAGGGTCATTTTCATTGATGGAGACTCACGCGAGCACCATGTGCTTCCAGCTCTGGAAAGCAAGGGGTCGACTGACCCACACATATCAGGACCTGGCCTCGGTCCTGCTACCCTGCAGGTGCCCCAGTGCCAACAAGTGAGCCTACCTGGATCTGCCCAAAGTCCACGGTGATGGTAGCAGCAGAGGTGAAACCTTTAATGATGGCACAGGAGACGAAGTCCAGCAGGAACCCTGGCAGCCAAGAGGGAATACTGTGTTGGTCAGAGCTCTGCCTGGTCCCAGAGGACATGGGTGGACATGGCGGGGAAAGGCAGTGTGGATGAGACTGAGGCTGAGGACTGGAATGACATGCTCTGTTTGGGCTGGTTGGAGAGCAGGAAAGGGAGGTTGGGGTCTGAGGCTCTGGGAGCTTCTCCAAGTGTCCTGGCCTCTCAGCAGAATAGGGGAGGGCTGAGGGGTGAGGGTCCCCCTGCCCCTACTACACACACACAGGGGTAGCCCTTGGAATGCAAAGAAGGAAATGCTGAGGGCAGGGCCATCCCCAGGAGGCAGGGGCCCCGCTACTCTGGGAAGAGCAGAACCACACCTCCCCCACCATGGACTGAAGGCCTGAGAGTCTTACCCAAGCGCAGGGACCCCATGGCTAACTGCATGCAGCCCACAGGAAAGCCAGCAGCACAGCACAGGCGGGCTCAGGGTAACATGCCAGAAGGTGACCAGGAAGAACTACACGAAGCACCCATGAAGGCAGAGTAGAAGCCACACTGTTGGGGAGAGAGTGATGAGCACCCAGGAGGCACACAGCACACCCATGGTGCCCCTGGTGTAGACATCTGAGCACAGGGGTCTGCGGTGTCCACTGTGTACTTTGGGCACACCAGCGCACACAGGCAGGGTAACCACTCACCCTCGATCATCCATGAGTGTGACCTGCTGTGATGAGGGGACCTCTTTTCTACCCACACCCAAGTGGGGCCACAGGTGCCACCTGCGGGAGCACAAAGACCTGCGTGTTTCTGTGTGAGTCTGTGAGTCTGAGAAATAATGCTTAAAGCTACAATGAGTCATCCTGCTGGCCCCATCACACAACCCAGAACTGCCCTGATACCTGTGTGTGACAAGTGTGACAAGAGAAGTTATAAGGGCGCGCGTCTCCCCAAAGGCAGTCACATGCTCTAGACTGTAAACCAAGGTTTCTTGGTTCCCATGGGGCTGGAGCCCTGGGTGCCCCGCTGTCTGGAGGGGATACTGTGCATTTCTACTCTGCTTCTGGGCAGGCAATGAGGCCAAGTGTGGGGTCAGGGAGGGGATGTGGCCAGCAGCAGGGGCAGACATCTCACCTGGGGCAGGAGTCAGGTCACCTCAGCACAGGCCAGCGCGTGGGGAATGACCTTGAGCCCCACTGAAAGTCCAGTGATGAAGTCCATCTTCAGAGTCCAACAGCCAGGCCAGCATGGGCAGCCTCCTCTGCACGGCCGCAGGGGGGCAGCAGTGGTCTGGCAGGGCCATGCTGGAGCCTGAGGGCCTGGCCTCACTCAGCCTGGGGTGGAGCAGGGGCAACACAGACCAGCAGTCAGGGTCCCGGCCTCAGAGGACCCAGCAATAGGGCGGGGGTCCAGCGCATCAGGAGAGGCACAATCTGTCTCCCCTCCAGGGGGTCTGAGCCTGATGGCCTACATCCCACCCCCTTGCTGGTCTGAGACAGGAAGCCAGAAACCTGTGCAGAGGGGGCCTCCACCAAAGATGGAGTGTCCCCACACCCCTGCCCCAAATCCCAGAACCCCACTTGCCCAAACCCTAGCTGGTAAACAGTTTCTCAATAAGAAGCCTAAACACTCAGTTTTTCCTCCAAGGAAAATCTACTTGCTTCTTTTTATTTCCTCCCCAGGGAATTTAAGGAGGCACAGTGCAGAGAGAAGCAGCGTCCAGGGGGCTCCCTCCTCTGGCTGGTGTGGGTGGGAGGACTGGAGGCCCTGAGGGCCCGAGGCTTTGCAAAGGCCAGCCATGGAGACTTCCACCCACTAAGGGGACTGCAGCGCTGGAGGGGGTGTCTTCCATTGAGGCCTTGCCTTACCCCCGCCCCCACCTGTGGCATTGGCATCCTAGGGGGCCCCAGGGGTTCTAGTTGGTTCTGGGAAGTTCAAGGCCCCTTGATTAACTCAGAGTGCACAGCATCCATAGGATCCTGGCACCACCTGCACAGAGTTGGCCCCAGACTGCCCCTCATCCCCGCCCCTGCGAGGGCGCTCTGGGCACAACGTGGCCCCCACCCCGAAGCCACTTACGGCGAAACCTGGGGTCTACGGGTGGGACACCACGCTGCCTAAGAGTCTATGGCCTGCGGGCTCCACCAAGGTCGAGGGAGGCGGGAACCTGTGTTGGGACGCAGTGGGTGGGGAGCGGGGTCCACGTGGAAGGCGCCCGCATCCTCGGCCCCTGCGCCGGGCCCCGCATCGGCCTCCCCCCGCGGCCCCGCTTTTCTCCCGGGAGCTCGCCTACCCTTCCCTGGGCCCAACGCCACCCACTGCCGCCGCGGACTCACCAGGAACCGCAGCAGCTGGGGGTCTCCTGAGATCACCGCATCAGGGTCCACTGGAGGCGCAGTGGTTGAGCGAGGGGCGGGGCCAGGGCGCCTGGGGGCGGGGCCTGACGCGCACGTGTACTCGGGCGGGGCCAGAGCCCGGGTTGCGCGCCTGCGAGGCGCTGCCGGACCCTGAGCTCTGCCGTGCGCATCGGGCGCCTAGCCGGAAAGTGCTGCTGGTCCTCGGTGAGTGCGTCCCCCGCAGGCCCGCTGACGGCCTGAGCGCTGCCTTCCACCGCCGCCTGTTGTTCCGCCAGAAGTGGCCACTCGTCCCTTTACACCAGCGGTTAGCGCTGACCCGAGCGTGCCCTGCAGCCCCACTGCCATTCCCTCCCCATCTCCCCTCTCTGCTTCCCGGACTTCGTGGTCGGCTCCTTGGAGAGGGAGGCAGGGGCGGCCTCGCCCACCGCGGGGTGTGCAGGGGTGGGCACCATCATTCAGCCCCCAACTGCTGCCCTCCGCTCTGACCCTGCTCTCCCACAAGTGCCCAGAGCAACCAGAGCTAACCCTGCGGGCCCCCAGCTCAGAAGGCTGGGCGGCTTTCCACAACTCAGGGACCCACAGATCCTGAAGGAGATGCCATAGGAGGGGCTGGTGCCCCAGTCCCCAGAGACCAGCCGGGGTGCCCTGGGTCTCTCATCTGCTCCCCAGCCCTTTTTTCAGACTCCGGAGCGCTGTACTTCAGCTCTCCTTCTCCTGGATGAAAGGTGCAGCCCCTGACGACGCATCCCCTGGTGGAAACCCCTGGGAGGTTTCCAGAACCCTGCTGTTCAGGAGATTGGCTGCTGATGGGGATGTTTCCAGGGGCAGCAGGGCCCCAAGTGGTGGTAGCAGAGGCAGCGGCAGGTTCAGCCTTAGGAGAAAGGAGGGCCACTGCACGGGGGTGTGCCAGGACCCGCGGTTGCAGGCTGGCTGGTCTGTCTGTCCCACGAGCCTGTCCCCGTGGCATCTGCACAAATACAATTGTCCAGCCTGAATGCAAGGACACGAACTGCGGTACTCAGGCAGCAAACTCAATCAAGAAATTCCTGCAAAATAAAAGTGGATACTGGGCATTGCAATAAATCATATCGGGGAGAATTGAAGAGTGTTAGAATTATTCAAATGATTTAATATCTCTGGTTTCACAACTGCTGCAATGTTGCAAAGTAAATATCCACAAACAGAAATAGTAAAGAAAATTAAAAGATCATTGCAGTCAGCAGAAAACACTTTTTTCACATGAACCTTCAGGAGAACCACGTGTTAATAAGAAAGACAAGTAGAAAATTAATATTCCATGTAACCAAAGACACAATGGTAGATGAATAAAAAGGCATTTTGAATTATATGCAAATGTAAAGCACACTTTCAGCTATTTATACACCCTCCATAAGTTATGGGAAATGTCAGAGGAAACATTGAAATGCCAAAGTATAAATTTACATTTAAAATTAAATTCAGATGGCATGAAATTGATTTGTTTGAAGGGTTAAATCTTCTTAGAAAAATTTTTCCACAAGGATCATCAGCTCTAGGTGTAATAAAATTTGTATTTTGAAATAATTTATCAGAAATCTCTCCAATGTTGTCATAGCCTATAAAACACTCTTCACGGCTCCACGAGTGTTTACCCCAACACAGACTCTTCTCCTCGGCATAAGTGAACGTGATCTGCAATCTTGCATCTGCCGAAAATAACAGAGACCTCTTTCAACTGTATGAATTTAAAATAAAAGTTACTAACTTTATATATTTTCATGACATAATAAACGAATTTGCATAAGTGAGACAGAAAAATCTTATGATCTGTTTAAACATAATATTGAGAAAGTGTCATGTACTGTATATGTTATATAAAGTAAGACTGATAAGATTGCCTTGTAATGTGTAAATTTATGTTATTCATGTCTTTTTCAGTCCTGTTATGTTTTATAAGTAATAAGATATTTTAAAGGAAAATGCTTCCTATTTTGGTACCTTTAACTGCGTATTTCCCCCTGCTTCCTGCATAAGGGGTTCTGAATGTTCATTTTTCAATGGGCCCCACAAAATATGCAGTCAGCCCTACAGCTGTGTGAAAGGTTTCCAGCCCCCCTGCATGACAGCTCTAGTGAGGGGACAAGGCATGTAGCCAGCAGAGGGTCCAGCTACACACAATGACACAGGTTGAGACTGTTCACACTATTTAGAAGGACTTTAATCAGAGTAGGATTCAAACTGAGTCTCTTGGCCAGTACAAAGTTGTGTTTTGGGCCATGATTTTAAAGCATAAATACTAACTAAAAGCTGAACATTGTCTTCTTAAGAGCACAGAATCATAGTCCTTGGTTTACAAGTACTAGGGCTGCCTGATAAAATAGAAGACCTCTAAGCAAACTTAATTTCAGATGAACAACAAATAATTTTTTAGTATAACTAGGTCCTAAATGTTACATGGGATGTATTTTTTATTTCCTATATCTGGCAACCCAATTAATAGCACTATCATCATTAGTCCATACATTGCCTTAATTAACTTAATAATTAATCTGATATTCATGTTTTAGGTGCAGGAATTTTTAGTAACTATCCTCTTAAGAAACCTTGTGGCAACTCTAAGGCACTGAGAACTTATTTTAGATACTCAGAAGTGACTGATTCTGGATCCTGTTAATCAAATTGTGATTGACCCAGGGTATCAGCATCAACCTCGTGCTTGTTAGAAAAGAATCTCATGTCCCACCTAGACCTACTGAATTCAGAATCTGCATTTTAACAAAATCCTTATGTGATTCACATACACATTAATATTTTAGGAGCACTGATTTAGAAAGCTGTGTTTTAGGAAAATTCCCAGGGCATATGCAGGGTGGATTGAAGGGGAACTGACTGCAAGTATAGAAACCCCTTACAAGAATATTTTAAAAGTTCAGGCATTGCTTCAAGATCTGAATTCTGGTGCAGGCGGCAGGAATGAAAAGAAAGAAACTGAAATGAGAAACACTCTAATGGAAAAAAATCAATGGGACTTGGTAACGGACCAGATGGAGGAGAGAAAGGAAAGATGTCAGAATCCGAATGTAAATCAAGTAGAAGCATCAAAGTGTTTCTAGTCTTCTTGGCAGGGGTTCTCAACCTTAGCTGCACTGTGATCACGATGAGCTTTAAAATACTCATGCCTGGGTCCCAACCCCAGAGACTCTGATTTAAGGTGAAGCCTGGGCATTAGAATTTCAGACTACTTCCCATGTGATTCTACTGTGCAGCCAAGGTAAAGAAACACCAATATGGGCTCTTTCAATCTATTTGTTTTCACTTAGAGTAGTGATTTTCAACCCTTGCTACAGTTTACTTGGGGAGCCTTAAAAATATATCAGTATCCAGACGTTGCCCTTAGAGATTATGATTTAATTGGTAATATTTTAGAAGTTCTTCAGTCAATTGTAATGTGCAGCCAGGGTTGAGAACACTCAATTGAAAAATTCAGTTTAATTGGTAATTTATTAACCATTTTTTTAAAATAAGTATAAATGAAGAGGAAATCAGTGCTAACAGACTCCAAACCTTCTAGTTAGGTGAAATATAAACCAACCTATTTTCCTTTGCTTGTTATAACTTCACAATGAAATTTACTTGGAATTAGCTACAATTTCCATTTTTTCAAAACTTAATTTTGGATCCAAAAAGAATCGGCTTATGACCATGACCATTTATGAAATGAGCATTATTCAGACACTTATAATATGAAATAAATTGATTCCAACTGCAGCCACAATTATATATCTTAGGATAGAATAAGGTCCTGGGGGAGAAGGACAGGAAGGAAGCAAAATGTCTGAAGTTTATTCCTGAGTCAAAGTAAAGTCTCCTTCAGGACTGAACCCTGTAACTAAGGTCCAAATAAAAAATATCGAGCAGAACATTTAAGCACTTCATAGTTAACTTAATCACTATGGGATTATTTCATAAATGTGCAAAGTAAAGTAAAAATTTTTTTCAAAAAGAGAAATGTTTCCAAATAACCTTTTATAAAATGGAAAATTGGCTTACCTCTTCCCTATGATTCTTTATTGGCATACAAAGAATACTTTGTGTCTTGTAGCCTGTAATTTGGTCCACTTCTGCATTGAATCGAGGATCCTAGTAGGGAAAAAGAAATTCAGTTTAATGACTGACCTGTTCAAAGATTGATTTGATTTTTCCCATTTATAAGATTAGAGAAATCTAACCTTTGACTTACCTTGTTGCTCTGAATGACAATTTCATCATTGTAAAAGGCACTGCTGAATGTAAGTACGTATCATCTTTGACAAAGATAAATTTAAGTGATTTTTAGCAGCTAGTGTTTATGAGAACCAAAAAAATACAGACTCAAACATATAAAGGAAATATAAACAAAGAAATAAACTCAAAGAAATTAAGGAAATTCAAAATATTAACCAATTTGGATAGCCTTACTTAGATTCAGGAAGACTGGCAACTCTCCTCCCCGTAACACAACTTGCCTGTTCCCATCTCGCTACCTGATTCTTCCATGCCATCCAACAGGAAAGCATCTCTGCTCTGAAACTTTTCCTATAAAATGAACCACCTCCAAAACAAACTTCCAGTATTGACTTTACTCCCTTGTAATGGTCGTTTATATAATTCCTCAGTATTCTGTTCTATCTCAGGTGTTCACAAGAATTTATATCTTTTTTCTTTTTTCTTTTTGTATATGTAAAAAAGCTGCATGGCCTCAATCAGACTGTAAACAACTCAATCTTTTGAATTTCTTTCCCCTTTTATAAAGTATATCATGCACATCCAGTAATTGCAAAGGACTTTGACACGTGTAAAAATTCTAAATGTGAGCTAAAGAAAGGTACAGGCTATTTTCTCTTAAACTCCAGATTGGGAAGACTGAAGTTACTTAGGCTGTAAACTCTGTGAGGGGCTTTTTTTGGGCTCATCACTGTATTCCCAATGTTAGCACAGGAACTCAACAGCATTTGGTAAATAAATGAAAGAATTCATCAACAAGTGATATCGTAGTTATCAACTGTGATCATTTTTAGTTTATTATAGTTTAAATTAAATCTTATAGGTAGGGGGAAAACATACTAAAGGAAATGGACAGATAACCACTATATGAGGAAAGATTAGAATGGAAAAAACAAACCAGAACATAAATATTTGAATGAGTGTTGTTCCTTCAAAGCAACAGCCTTGGGAAGTTACATGTTTAACCTAATGACAGCATCACTGCTCTCAAAACTCTGCTGTAGGAATTCCCTTCAGAGAATATGGAATCACTACACTGGAAAATCCTCATCTTTGAAGGTCATTTCTATTTTTTTTTTTTAAATTAGTCTAAAGTCATGCAAAGCCAAAGCTGTGAATGAAGTAAATGACTATACTAGATTCCATCAATTGGGGTCAGAAATGAGGCCAATTTTCCCCTGAGAGGGCCAAACCCGACATTAAGGACAACTGCAAAAGAAAAATTATAAAATGGTGGAAAATCAGTTTAAATATTTTATATTATAAATAAACGCTACCGCATTTTTGCTTTTTCTGCAAACATACTCCAAGTTATATTGAGACACAGAGAAAACCTGGGCTGAATGTTTCTAAGAAATAGTTCCTAAATAACATCCTTTAGTATGCAAAGTATCAAAAGCAATTCTGATATTGATGAATTAAAGAAGTAGAAATTTATTAACTTATAGAGTAAATTATTCTACAAGCTAATAATCAAAATATGAATAAAACTGCACCTTCAGCAATTATTTTGTTAATGAATATTTGAATTACAAGACCAATTTATGAAGACGATTAAACCCAACTATCTAATCACAGCAATAGAGTTTCACAGACTGAAATTAGCAGGACTATCACAACATTTTTGTGCATAGTAGAAGTTTAAAATCAACAGCAGCCTGGATTGCTCTCTTCATTGAAGGAGGCGGGAGTAACATATGCTTCAAATTCACTTTAGGTGAATTTTGGCATCTCAAAATATTTTCCTTTAACAATGCACTCACTGCAGAGGCAATACGCAGAGAGAAGTTCTAACCCCATTAGGTCCAAGAAACACCTTAAAAAGAATGGAGCACTACTGTTATTGTGATTATTCCTTTTATTGTTTATGAGAACATGTCAGTGTAAAAAAAACACAAGCCTTGGATCTCCACTTGCCATGATAAAGCAACTGGTACCAGACTTGCCCTACTGCTTTACTAGACAGTGGAGAGCAGAAATGCACGATTGCCATGCAACACTCCGGCTTTCTTCCTGGAGGCATTTTCCTGCTGGGGAGAAGGCAGGCAGCATCCAAGTGGAACAACAGTTCCAAATGGAAGTGAAAGAAATTCGAGACTTCTAAAGGGGCTGGAATTTGAAAGCCAAAGTACCTGATAAGAGAGGCTGTCTTGGGGGGTTGGGGAAAGGGGTTTAAAGGAGGAGTGGCAGAAGACTGAGCAGCTACTCACTTCAGACACGTACAGAGCAAGACTCTGCCCTTGCAAAAATGACCTGTTGAAGTCTGAAATCAGAACGGGGACACCAGTTTGGGAAATGTTTAGAGACACTGGACTTCCAGTCTAGCCAGAGGAGAGATCTTACTAAGCACCTCAGGCATTCAGTTGAGACACAGAACCATATCCTAGATTCAGGGGGCACTCCCTAAGATTAAATTCAAAAGTAAAATACATCCAGCCTAAAAAATAATAATACCAAGGCCAACAAGACCAAAGATCTCTCAACTGCAAGAACAAATGTCAGCCTTATTTTAAAGGAAGACGAAATGATCCAAAAGCCCTGCAATGAAACATCCACAATGTCCAGTATGAAATCAAAAATCAAGACACGTGAAGAAACAGGAAATTGCAACCCATAATGAAGAGAAAAAGTAGTCAATAAAAATGGACCCCAAGATGATTCAGATGTTGGAATTAACAGACAAAGATTTTAAAGCAGCTACTATAAATGCATTTAAGGACTTAGAAGAAAATATGGTAATAATGAACTGATAAGGAATCTCAGCAAAGAAAGAAAAAACTATAAAGAAAAATAAAGCCACATGGAAATTCTAGAATTGAAAAGTATAATGTCTAAAATGAAAAGTTCATTGAAGGGTCTGTGAACCTGACCAAAGATCAACAGAAAGTATCTAATCAGTAGAACGCAGAGGGGAAAAAGAAAAAACCTATAAAAAGTTAACAGAGCCTCAGTGTTTTCTGGGACAATATCAAGTGATCTAACATATACGTAATTGAAGTCCCGAAAAGAAGAAAGAGAATGGAGCAGAAAATATTTAAAATTAAATATTTTATTTAAATAAATACAATTAAAAATAAAATATTTAAAATTAAACCAAAAATTTCTCAAAGTTGTTGAAAACCTTAAACTTATACACATGGTGTGAAAATGAAATACAGCACCACAGGAGGTGCAAACACAAAGTATAGCTGACTTCTCATGAGAAAAATGAAGACAGGAAAAATGTGGGAAAACTCTTTTAAAGTGTTGAAAGAAACTACTATTAACTAATATCTTTTAAGAATACAGGCAAAATAAAGGCATTTTCAGATAAACTAAAAATGAGAGAATTTGTCAGCATCAGACCCACACTACACAAAGTGCTAATGGAAGTTCTTCAGCCTAAAGGGAAAGATACTGGAACCTGCAGAAAGGAGTGAAGAGGTTAGAACTTGGCTTGAGCATATGCTTACAGAGTAAGGAAGCCTGGTTCTTCACTTTTGGAGAAGGAAACACCTAACAGAGAAAAGAAGCAGAAAAAAAAAATGTACCTTGAGATGTGGATTGAAATTGGAGGTATCAGTAAGAATTCATTGTTTTTAATATAATAAGCAGATAGGTATAGAAATAAATAAAATATAGTATGTGTGTATATTTGTTTATTTTTTTCCTAGCTCTGTCTGCAAACATATTAGCAATGAGCACATATCAGAAGCAATGAGCTCACCTAGTGGCTAGACCTTGGTTTCTAAATACAATCCTTTCCTTGGAAGCAAGGCTGCTTGGAAAAAGGAGACATTCTAGGGCTAGGGCAGGGAAGGTCTAAGAGAGCCTGGAACATCTTGTTAAGGCAGTGAGAACTTTCAGCCCCACCAGAAAGCACGAAAATTGTAGTGATGGGGGCATATCAAAAATACACGGGAGTCTGCAAATCTGATATAATTTCAGAAGCCAAATAAATAAAGATAATAACAGATCATAACTCATAAACAAAATGAAAATCCATGAGTCCTCAGTGATATACATGAATGAATGAATGAATAAAAAAGACAAAACTCTTCCTCACATTAGAATGCCAACTAATAAATATAGAAGGTATGATGGCGTTAGAAAATCACTGGATGCCAAAACTGGTAAATGTAGGTTGATGAGGGATAGGATATTTACATAATATCAAAGTATCTCCCCATAAGATATTTCTAATTTGTTGTTTTTAGTGCCATCAAGTCTCTCCGACTCCTAGTCACCCTGTGTACAGCAGAGCGGAACCCTGCTGGGTCTTTTTGCTCCATCCTCTCACCTACCAGCACTGTATCAAACAATGCTGCACTGCTATTCACAGGGTTTTCGTGGCCATTTTTGTGGAAATGGGTGGCCAGGTCCTTCTTCCTAGTCTGTGTTAGTCTGGAAGCTCCAGTGAAACCTGTCCACCATGGGTGACTGCTGGTATTTGAAATACCAGTGGCATAGCTTTCAGCATCCCAGCAACACGCAGCCGCCACAGTATGACGATCTACAGACGGGTGGTATGGTTCCCTGACCAGGAAACGAACCTGGGCTACAGCGGTGAGAATGCTAAATTTTAACCACTAGACCACCAGGGCTGGCTACTTATTATTTACAATGAGAAATTGTACCCTTATAGTGGAGAAACCCGGTGGACACCACTGTAACCAAGTTATCAAATTTAACACCATCAATACTGGGATAAACTAATATCACATGCTTCCTGATAACATACACTGAGGAGGTCTGTGGTATGATAAAAAATATATTTGGTCTTTATCCCTGGTTCCTGGCACAGAGCTTCTAAAACCCTTAAAATTTCCTGAGTTGATAGGAGAATATTTTGATATTCCTAACAAGCCCCTTTCAAACACAACTTAGTTCATGCGAATGAGATGATTCATGGGTAATTGAGCCCCAGATAGCTTCAAGATGGGGGCTGGCTGCCAGAAAAACCAACCAATTGACTGGAGGGTTAGAACTCTCAGACCCACCCCCGACCTCCAGAGAGGGAAGTGGGCACTGGCGACCAGGTTGGTGAAGATATCTATGTGCTGGGATGACGCCCCCCCGCAAAGGGCATGTAAGTTCTGTGTCCCCCACATCCCATTCCTCACCCTATGCATCTCTTCCATTTGGCTGTTCCCAAAGTGTTTCCTTTATAATAAAACTGTAATTGTAAATATAGCACTCTCTTGAATTCTGTGAGTGATTCTAGCAAATAAGTGAACTTGAGGGGGGAACTCCTGAATTTTCAATCAGCTGGGCATAAGTGCAGCTAGCCTGGGGACTCCATTTGTGGCTGGTGTCTGAAGTGGGGGCAATCTTGTGGGACTGAGTCCTTAGCCCGTGGGGTCTGCGCTGATTCCAGGTAGTTACAGTCAGAACTGAACTGGATTGTAGGACCCCCAGCTGGTGTAAGAGGAAAGAATTGACTGTTGTTTGGAAAACCAAACAAGGTCTCAACATCAACACCTGTGGTATTCCTGCCCAAAGTGCCTAACTTGAATCTATTCAGGAAAGACAGTCTACTAAATAACTGGCCTGTATTCTTCCAAAATATATGTCAAGAAAAATAAACACTAACAAACTATTCTGGATTTAAAGGAGACTAAAGAGACATGACAGGTATGTACAATATGTAATCCTGGGTTAGATCCTTGATCAGAGGGAAAAAATAACTATAAAGGACATTTATGGGACGATTGACAAAACCTGACTATGCATCGTTAGATAATAGTATTGTATCATAAAATTTCCTGATTTTGATAAATGTGTTACAATAGCGTAAAAGAATATTCTTGTTAGAAAACATACTCTGAAATATTTAGTGAAAACGTCTCCAACTTAGATGGTTGAGAAAAAAATAATATGCATTATTACTTATATGCAATATATATAGAAAAAGAAAATGATAAAGCAAATGGGGCAAAACATAAACAACTAGAGAATCTGGGTGAAGGGTACACAGAAGTGTCTTATACAGTCTTGCAACTCTTCTGTAAGTTCGAAATTATATAAAAATAAAAAAACAAAAAAAGGAAACAACAGAGTAGACTTGCCAAATTATACACCAGTTTTCTTCCAGAGTGGCATTTTTAAGACATTGCCCCAAGATTATTAGAACTTTGAACAAAGACAAATATTGCAGCTCCCAAACTGTGTTCCCTGGGGCACAATTATGCCATGACAGATTAGTAGATTTATCAAAATTAAAACAGTTGCTAGTGTTATTTCTTTCTTCTAAAATTCAATTTGCAAATAATTTTACTCATCAGAAATTCATTTGAGAGAGCTCATATTTCCTTAGAAAAATATCTTGATAAATCCTTGGAGTAGAGGTGAGACCCACAGGGTGAGAGATGGGGAAGATTCATTTATCTGGAGAAAGAATGACAAGGGAGGAATGATGGAAGGATGGAAGGAATTAGCAGCTACGTGGTGAAGGCCACACAAGTGGAATGTGACCCTTACCTAAGACCCTCCAAGTTTTCTTCCAGAAATCATGGCATACATGGAGTGGTTGTCCTATGGAAACAGGAGAAGTGTCCAAGTTTTGTACTCCAGTTGACTTGGGAGAACGAGGGGTGTTTTGACAATGTAAATCCTTTGACATAGGAAATCTTAGCTAGGCTTAAGGTCACGGAATTAGGGGTTCAAGGCAATCTGTGATGGTTAATTTTCTATGTCAACTTGACTAGGCTAAGGGATGCGCAATTCACTAGTGAAGCATTAGTTCTGGGTATGTCTGTGAGGATGTCTCCTCAAGAGATTAGCATTTCAATCAGCAGACTGAGTAAAGAAGATCTTCACCAATGTGAGCAGGCATCATCCAATCTGTTGAGGGCCTTAACAGAACAAAAAGGCAGAGGAAGGGCAAATTCGCTCTTTCTGTTTGAGCTAAGACATCCATCTTCTGCTGCCCACCTGCCTTCTATCGGAGCTCCTGGCTCTTGGGCCTTCGGATTCAAACCTAGACCAGACTTACACCAGTGGCCCCTCGATTCTCAGGCCTTCAGACTCTGAATTACACCACCAGCTTTCCTGGTTCTCCAGCTTGCAGACAGCAGGAAGATCATGGAAGTTCTACCTAATTCCAACTGAGCTAATTCCTATAATAATCTCCTCTAATATATCTATATATATCCTGTTGGTTCTGTTTCTCTGAAGAACCCTTATACACAATCCAATCTAGATATTGGATGATATCTAGTTTTCATATACAGTCTTGCACCGCATAACAACATTTCAGTTAACAACAGACCACATATACGACGGCGGTCCCATAAGATTAGTACCACATGGCCTAGGTGTGTAATCTAAACCATCTAGGTTTGTGTAAGTGTACTCTATGATGTTCATGTAACAGAATCGCCTAGTGATGCATTTCTCAAAATGTATCCCTGTGGTTAAGCAACCCATGACTGTACAAAGAAAACACCAAAACACATTTATATAGTTGTTCTGATTATTATGTGTCAATATCTTATTATTCATAAATGCTGTGCCACATTCAAGAAAGCTGCATAAATGATGGGCTGATGCAGGAGGAGATGGTGTGACTGAACATCAATATATAGGCAGCATTTACCAACTAACCCTATCATTGGTATTTGTGGTCTAATTGAGAATTACTGGTCTAAGTTGGGGAGCTTGTCTTAGATTTTAAATATATGAATGTGTAATTTTACTAGTAATAAAATGGTTGAATCCTCAAATTTAGGTCATTCTGTTACAAAGTTTTAAAGAGCGAATCAAATGTTGACCCCTTCTTACAATTAATTTGTCTGAGACTATTTTTTAATTCTTAGCTTCAGTCTGAGTACTACTATATTTCATGGCTACCTCATGGTCTTCTGCTACATTACAACTTTTAAAGTGTTCTGTGGTCAAATAAGCTTAAGAAATACTGTTGTACAATGTCATTTTTACAGATGCATTTTTAAAGAGGGAGGACTCAGGAAACATTAGAATGTATTTTCATACTCTGACTACTTTCACAAAGGCCATGAGACAGTATTTTGATTATTCAAATTATGGGTGGGGCTGAGAAATGAATTACTCATTAGCCACTGACTTCCACTGTTAATACCAATGTAAATTACATGTCACAGATCAACTCCACAGCTTCTATTGAAATTCCTGGGACACAAACAACTTCTGCAAGGCCACTAGAAACACAGATCAGGGTGCCAAGAGTGAAGTGGCAACATGAGGAACCCACATGCTAAGAGGCTTCACTCTGGGAGCGTCACAGATCAAGGGCATGGGGCCTCTTTTAGACAGCAGTACAAGAATTAAATCATTACGGGGCTGGCCCCGTGGCCGAGTGGTTAAGTTCGCGCGCTCCGCTGCAGGCGGCCCAGTGTTTCGTTGGTTCAAATGCTGGGCGCGGACATGGCACTGCTCATCAAACCACGCTGAGGCAGCGTCCCATATGCCACAACTAGAAGGACCCACAACGAAGAATATACAACTATGTACTGGGGGGCTTTGGGGAGAAAAAGGAAAAAATAAAATCTTTAAAAAAAAAAAAGAATTAAATCATTACTAACTGCAAAACAAAAATTACATTGTCAAAACTTTAAAGATGGTAAGCAGATGAAACAAAATGCTTATAAGGGAAAAAATTCTCCAGGCTGGAGAAACATAAGCACGCGGACAGATGAAAACTTTCTCAGGAAAACTGAAGCATATTTATGGTCCTACTGTACTTGAGACTATAGTGCCCTTGAAAAGCGGAAACACAGCTGTCACCTAAGACAGGAAGGGAATTCCGCAAATCTGGCAGCAGTCCTTCAGCTGTGTCCTTAATACCCCCCTCTTGGAGTCAGCTACCGTGTGACGTTACTACAGAGCTCAAAGAGGACATGGAGAGAGCTCCATGAAGAATCCGAATTGAAGAAACTGCTTGTACAGAATGGATTCTGAAAAATATCTCAGGATTTAACCTTTCTGAGCTACGACATCTCTCCCCAAATCCCTGCCCTCAGTGTTCCTTACCAGTTACCATCATTTATTCACCCAACTTGAAACCTGAGTCACCTGTGACTCCACTCTTCCTCCTCACTTCCATCTCCCATTAGCTCTCAAGTCCAGCAGATTCTGCTTCTTCATCTGAAGTCCATTCCCTCCTTTTGATCTTTAAGGCCAATGCCCTGGTTCAGGTCCTCACTTCTTCACACTATTACAATAATCTATCCTCCCAGCTTCCAGTATTTTTCCCTCTAATTCATTTTATGACCACTGTAAAATTCATCTTTCTAAAGCACAGTCAGAATCATACTAGTCCACTTTTCAAACCATCTTCAATTATTCCCCATGGCCCCGGACCACATACATACTCCTCAACCTGGTGAATTCAAGACCCCAGCAATCTCTGGGCTCTGCTCCAACAGCTCCTTAATGTCTATACTGACTATACCCCTACATTTCCATACAAGTGCCATGCGCTCCAACTTCCCTGTCTCTTCTTCCAGCTTCTCTTTACATCTGGATCTCACCGTGCACGCAACTCAATCTATGCAAATCTTATCTATTTTCCAGGATCCGTTATCAGCATTACTTCCTCAAAGAAACCTTTCTCCATTTCCCCAACTCAATGTCATCTCCTGCTTCCATGAACCTACCACATTTTCCTTGGCATCTATTATGCTCTGCTTTCTATTCTACTTATCTATCTTATCTACTATAAGTTTCACTGAATCAATACTTATTAAGACTCAACCATGCACCAGGCACTGTATTAGGCACCAGTGATACAGGGGTGAATAAAACAGCAGTGACCTCTCAAATTACATATAAGAATGTTGAGCTGGGATTATCCCGGAACCTTTATGGTGTACTATGTGGTAGGTAGCTAGAATAATTGTTCTTTCAAAGTGCTAGAAAGTATTTCATAAATATATCAAGTGTCATTCAATTAAGATGCTTTGTTTAAAACCCATAATTCTATCAATAAAAAGGATTATTTTAAATAGAAAGTTTGAAGAATCGTATAGTATAATCTTTAGGTCCTTAATTAAAGACTTATACATAACTATAGCACAATGTACAGCAACTATACATAACATACAACTACACGGAAGAAAGGATGGAAAGACAGAAAATCAAACTTTTTTGGTGTCAATGAGACTTTGAATGAGTGGATATGATTGAATGAATGAATGAATGAATTTTGAAAAGCCTATGAGTTTGGTTTCTTGACAGTTTTTGGACCTATCATGTTGGAATCTCAGTAAAATCCTCAGACATGGAAATAACAGATAGGAAAATGTATAGTGATGAGAGAATATAACTATGAGATGAGCTATGTTAAATTATCATTAAAGAGAAAAACAAGATAAGATTTTTCTCAGGTTCATATCCTTGACTCAACCACCAGTAAAAAAGATTTAAAAGATGGGAAAGTTACTACCATACATTCTAGTTTTAACTAAGTACACAAATTACTACCTCTCAGTTATCTTATTGCATACATCTCAGTTTTTAATAACACCCCCATTCACAGTAGTTGTCCAATGCCTACCCACGTTCCCCTCCCCAGCCCATCTCCAGGGTTCCAAAGGCTCCCTATTTACCTCATAAGCATCTTTGATGTTCAAAGGCTTACCAAGCGCTGCCACATGACCCACAATGCCTTTGTTCCATTCTAAGTGGATACAGTTATTGGAAGCTTCTTCCAGTGTTGAACCTTCTGCAACATCAAAGAGGTGGCTGATAAGAAACTTGTCGTTGGAGCTGTCCTCTCAGACGAGGAACAGGGAATAGTGGTCAGCGGCAATGAGTCCATGGATGTGCAAGAAAATTTTGTGACACAAGGCTGTGACATCCAAAAGACTAGAAACATCTTTCACTAATTCCAAGTCTTGTGCACTGGTCCCCTTCATCATTATCAAACCTTGGAGGGGGGGTTAGAGGCATCTGTTCCTTCTTTTCTGAGTCAGAGAGGAAGCTCACAGTTCCCTCAGAATCCTTGACAACAATGGGTCTAAGAGGCTGGTCAAATTCGGAGGCAGAGATTTTCCTGGTTTGTGTCCCAGGGGCGCTGCTATCTGCATGGGAAGTCTGCTGCAAGGGGGAAGAGCAGGATTCCGGGTGGCCTCTGGCGCCTTCCTTGCAGACAGGGATGGTGTGAACTCTGTCAGCAAACCATGAATTGACCATCTCTCTGCAGAACAGAACACGTGACACATTAAATATTTCAGATGGAAAGGCGCTGCCTCTGACAGCTGCTAAAAGTTCCCTCACGGTAAGCTGGTCAGATCATAATTCGATTTGTCATAGAAAATATAAACAAGATGGTTTGGTTAAGAAAGTTTTATTTTGAAAAACTGTAAGGGACGATTGCTTCAATGAATAATTTTAATAAAGTATGACTCCCATATATATATATTTTCAGATACCTGATTTACAACACATCAAGCATCAAGTCTGCTTTTCTCAAAACCAGTTTATATTAAAGTAAAAGACACTAAATTTGACAATAGTCTTAAGAAAACATAAATAGGGAAATTAATCTGCTGATTAAAACATACAACTTGTTCTGAAGTTAAATATTTGAAAGTTAAAGATAAATATTTATCTAAATTTGGCTAGCAATATGCTTGATTTTAGATAGTTTTATCTATATTGCTATATATAGATTAGATTTAGAAGGGGAAATGGGAAATGCAAACAATTTTATCTGATTGAAAGACTAGACTTCTATAAATATCCTAATAATGCTTGATGAATGGTAAAAATGATTTATTCTAGATTACCTACTCCTGGTATAAAGGAAGAAAGTTAAAAAGTAGGCAATACCTAATTTTAAAAATTCAATCCAAGAAAACTTAAATTATTTATGTTTTTAATGTACCCTCCTGTGGAAGAAACCTATTTGAGCTAAAGCCTTCACAGTGGGTGATTTTTTTAAACAAACATACCAGATCATACACATCCAAATGATTATTCATTTCAAATAATTCCCCTTGGAAAGCCATAGTCTTATACCAATTGATACTACCATTACTTTAGACATTTTTGGAACTCTTCTTTTGAAACTAACTTCTAAGAAAATTTGTAAGCCAAATAAGATTAGTTTTATCTAAAAGTTAGATCTTGGTTTTCACTAAGCCGTCCTCTCAAAAAACAAAGACCCAAAAAAACCTAGACTAACAGCTAACTTACTATCTAGCTCATGCACAAGACTTGACTTTCCCCAAAACTCAAATTTACCTTCAAAAGATAAAAACTTGCTACTGCTGAGAATACTTAAAAGAATGTGCCCATAATAAGAACAATGCAATCTCTACCCTACAATAACATAGGGATTATTTCACCAAATGGCAAGACAAAAAAAGCTTGCCAATGCCCAGGGTATTTCCTGTAGTACTATTTGTTTTAGCGAAGGTGAGAAGAAACCTAATAACACCAATGGGAGGCTAGCTAAACGCATTTATCCTATGGACCACTAGGCAGACAGTGAAAGATGGTCATACGCACTGATACAAATAATCTCCAGATTTATTAAGTGAAAAAAGAAGAAAGCTGAGGGGAAAAGAAGAGGTTGTCTTATTTCTGAGTTTCCACTAAGTCTTTCATTTATGGGATGCTCCCTTAATTATTTTACTTTGAACAACACTGTATTGTTTGGTAAATATATATTATTCTGAAATGGTGCCAGTCTAGAATGAAATGGGCAAAAAAATAACACAGATATTATCCGGATGCCCTCATAATTTCAAGCATTGGATGCAGTTATAAAACCCCTTTAAAGCTCTCTTTTAAAAGTAACACAGTAGACAGGTCCATAGCACAGATCACAAGTATATACCCACCGCACAGAGTTTTTAAAAAATAACTGTCCTAATGCTTTATGAAGACATGCTGTGACTTAGGACAAACTTTCCAGTGACAGCAACATACACTGATTCAAATAATGCTGTATCTTAAAAACAGAGAGAAATGAGGGGGAGGTACTCTGGGAAATGCTTATATGGCAGCCGCAGTGCCAAAGGCAATTGATGTCACAAACACATGTGAAGCTGTCAAAAATGTATAGGAAGCTTTTAAATAAAATTGTTTTGTAAAATGTAAGATAGGAAAACAGTACGTGTAAATTCATGGAACTTACGAGATTTTTAAATGTGTACATGTAACTTAAATTGCGAAATCAATATGAAAATAGGTATTTTAACTATTTCAGCTACAAACCCAAAACGTTGCCCTAACTTATTTCTTATCTTCTCATTGGAAAATGGTGATCAACCTTTTTATTTTTTAATCAAACCACATACGTAACAGCTCCATGTGGATATCTAAGCAGACAGGTGAAAACGGGGGAAACAATTCCTAATGCCCCTCCCAACATCATCTCGCTCCCACCTCACTCCCAGCCAGTCTCCCTCACAGTAAGAAATAGCACCATCACCTCCCAGTCACTCAAACCAGACACCTAGGAATTACTCTCAATCTCCGTTTCCTTCCATTCTCACGTCCAATCCAAGTTGCATCTACTTGACTCACAAAACCTTCTATCCCAACCTGTTCATTTCTATCTCCTGTCCTACCGCTCTGGTCCAAGCCCCACCATATCCTACCTGGACTATGGCCACAGCCCCAACTGCTCTCTCTCATATCATACATGCCCCTTTCAATCCATTCTCCAGACAGCAGCCAGAGTAATCTTTTAACAGAGTAAACCTTAAGAGCTTAACTACCCAACTTGGCTCCTCCATGAACTGAGAATAAAACCCAAACTCTTTGAAACCCCCACCGCGGCTGCTCTAGCCCATGCTGGCCTCCTTGGTGCTCCTCAAGCACACTAGCTCCAACTGCCCCCAGTCTGGAATGCTCTCCCCTCCCCTGCGCCGGCTGATCACAGCCTCCTCATCTCATTATTAGATACTTTTCTTGTTTATCCATCTGCTGGTTTGCCTGTCTTTCCTGACCAGATGTAAATTTCATCAGAGCTACTTGTCTCCCTTGTTCACTACTGCATTCCCTGTCACATAGAAAATGCCTGTTACACAGTATGTCCTCAGTAAATATTTCTTGAGTGAAGTGAGTGAATAAATAAATGAAGCCTCCTAAATTAACTGCATCAAAAGGGACAACTGTCTTTTGAATATCTGAATGCTAGTATATTCGTTACAGAAAATCAACATTGTGTTTTAGCTATTAACCATCTCTCTGACGTTAAGCACGTAACTGATCATGGCTAATTTATCCTCATATACGCTGCAGTGCCGACTACATGTCTCAGAGCCAGTGTTCAAAAATTCTTCATGGGGCTGGTCCCGTGGCTGAGTGGTTAAGTTCATGCACTCCGCTGCTGCGGCCCAGGGTTCAGATCCTGGTGGCAGGCATGGCACTGCTCGTTAGGTCACGTTGAGGCGGTGTCCCACATGCCACAACTAGAAGGACCCACAACTAAGATATACAACTATGTACTATGTACTGGGGGGGAGGGTTGGGGAGATAAAGCAGGAAAAAAAAAGATTGGCAACAGCTGTTAGCCCAGGTGCCAATCTTTTAAAAAAATTCTTCACGTGTTGTCTATTACTATAGTTAATTGTCTCACAAGTGATTTACCTCTAGATATTTTCTTGGAGACATGAACTCAGTATTAAATGACACAGGTAAATGGATCTAGTATATTCAGTCATTCAATCAACAATTCTTATTAACTACCAGTCCTGGAGGGAAGGAGTTTCTCATGACCACATTGTTGATTATCTGAGCCCCTGCGGTTATATGCTTGAGTGTGAAAACACATGTTATCAAAACCATCACTTATGAATCAACCACAGATCAAATTAAATCGTCCCTCACACCTCCCTCGTCAGGCCTCCCAGAAGTGTTGCAGTGCATGACCTACGTGGCTGGATGAAGTGGGCCCCTCCTCTTAAGACTAACTTCTATCCTCTTCCAATGAGTTTTTAATACTTCAGTCTCTATACAAGTACAAATCACCTGCAAACTGAAATTGAAATTCCTATACAAGATACAGAATTTCCAGAAGTAGACAAAAGTGATGCTGGAGAAGCATTCTAATATTACACAGAGCCACTGACGAACAAGAGCTATGCCCAATTAAAGACCAGCTAACAACTGAAGAAAGAATCAACCAGGATAATGAGATAACAGATACTTGAAAAGAGAATTCTGTTCAAATAATTACATTCTAGACTAAGAAAGGCCCTTGGAAAAACTGATGAAGTTTTCAAATATTAATTCAAAAAAACTATTTTTTGGGGGAAAAAAATCTCTTTATGATCCTGCTGCAAAAGTCAAACATGAGGTACACATGTATTTATATGATAAACATGTGCCATGGTTTATGGTATAGTTTTGTCAGAAAATCAATTGTTTATTGTAAAAATTAGCAAGGAGTTTTCATTATAATCTCAATTTTATGAAATCTAAAATAAGATAAATTTACTTTCATAATCTACGGTTCCATTTTTCAAGATAAAGTTCCAATTAAAACATTTTCACTGCTATTTTAATTGAATTCACTTTTAAGCGTCCTTTTTGTCTAGAATGAATTATTCTCATGAGGTAAAGATCGCTGAGCAGGGCAGGGCACCAGGGAAATGGTAATGAGCAACCTCAGATAAATTATTAACTGACCTCTCCTCCCCAAACTGAAGTTTATTTTGTGTTCAGAGGTTAATTTATATATATATTGGATCTTGCTGTCATATCAAATTAAATGTAAATGCACACAAATGAATAAAGATGGAAAAGGTGACTGTAAACATGTCAAATATAAGGGTAAAAAGTACCAGATGGGACTCAAGAAAGCTGCGTGGTGATTCTGACCGGGCAAATCACTCCTATGACCTTGCATACGATCTCTGTTTTCCCTTCTTGCTCTTCCTTGATTGTATGGGACGTTGAAAACTATTTACATCAGTGATACTGAGGGTAAAAAAGCACCTTTTATTTAAACCTAGTGAGGCAGGCATTAACAATCCTGCTTTGTCAATGATGAAGCTAAATTAAATGGTTGAACCAAACATACTCTGCTATTTGGTAGCAAAACCAGGTCTCCTGTTCCAAGTCTTACAACCTGGAAGAATACAAAAGTTCGGGAACCTCAGTGCTTGTCATGAAGAAGGCCTCCATAACCTCCCGCTGCATCAGAAAGGGTAAAAGTCAAATTCAGGCACACGAGGCCAGGGAGAGTAAGATCACTTCCAATAACAGTCTCTAACTTCTTTCCATCCAGATCACAAAAGGATGGCACACTCAACCACGGAGGTAAGAACTCTGCCTCAGAGGACTCAAGAGAACAAAGATTCTTAAGGTTAGTGTCCTTAAAAAAACCTGCCTGAATCCCACGTCTGTATTTCTCTGAAAACAGGTCACATTTAAGAAATCTAAGACAAGGCACTAAACAGAATGTATTATAAATGTGTTCGAGACAAGAGTCATTCTTAGGGTTGCTTGATTTAGCAAGTAAAAATACAGGACGTTCAGTTAAAATTGAGTTTCATATAAACAATGAATAATTTTTTAGTATAAGTAGTATCTGAAATTCACATTTAACTGGGTGTCCTGTACTTTAGCCGGCCACTCTAGTCATTCTATCTTCTGTTTTTCCCAACTGGAATTGTTGGCAGAAAGACCACAAAGAAAAGGTAAGGTCTATGCAGCATACTAATGAGTTCCAGGCTATCAAATCTCTAATACTAATTTTATCATCAAAAGAGCACAAAGGATCCTGTATACAACACTGTGCTCCTGTGTATGGATAAAGGAACCTTTTGAAAGCTCCTGGATTAATAATTTGTGGCATAAAATTCCTCCTTAAATCAAGCTTTCTCCTGTTACTCTCAAAACCATACTATATAATATATTTAATTGAGAAAAAACAAACTGCAGTCGACATATAAAAGACAGATTGACTAACTGCTAAAAATTTGGGGGACGACAAAGCATTAAGAAGCTGTGTTTTTTACCCATGAATCCTAAATTCTAATCTAGTCAGCATTTGCTACTAACAGGATGTGTAACCAGTGGCAGACTTCTCTTTCTGCATTTCAATTTCATCCTCTATAAACAGGGCAAATACCACCTATTCTGACTTCTTTTCGAAGTGCAAGGTGCTGACTTCAGCAGGGTATGAAGTCAAGAATACCAAACTGGCGGTCAGCAGATAATTCCAGTTCCAGCTACAAGACAACACATATGTGAGGGTGAACTAGTTACAATTTCTCTGGAGTTCAGGTTCTCCAGGTGTAAAAATGGGCAGCTGTATTAACAGGCCATGAAGACCCGACAACGGCTTACAGTATCAAAGGCCAGGCGGGCATCATTAGGTCAATCAACTTCCTTAGCCTCTTTTTGTCCCTCGGCTTCCTCATTTTTACATAGCCTTACTCCTTCACTCACCGCACAGGGCTGACATACGAGTCAGATAGGAAACGCGTGTGGAAGCATTTCAAAATCTCTCCCACGTATTTAACGTTTTGCTGTCTCACATGCTTTAGTACTCATCCCAATGGAGATGTAGGGCTGGGGTAAGGAGCAACGGCTGTTTATTTCCTCATAAAATTCTGCCAAGAGAACCAGGGAAAAGACAAGGGAAAAAAGGTGGTGTTCCTGGGTACAGGCCCACAGGCTGAGGGGGCTTCATGGGGTCTGGAAACAGGCTGACTACATGCACCCTGAGGACTCGAAGTCCTTGGCCAAAGCAGATACTTCAGAATGCCATTCTTTATAGACTCTCCCTAAGTTTTACCCCAAAAAAGAAGAGTTACATCCTAACTCTACATAAGTTACACCCTAGCCATCCGAGCAAAAAGAACTAAGGGGACATCTGTTCCACAAAGGTATTTCACCCTTTGCTACCAGCACTAGTTAACTCAGAGACTTGACTTCCATGTGCAAGCCTGTCCTTGCTCACTGCCCTGAAACCTGGGAGCACTCACGAGCAGAGCGGTCGTCTTGAAGTCTTTGAGTTGATTTAACGTTTACAAGGCTCTTAATGAAAGACAACAGGCCCTAGACACTGGAAACAAAGCCATGCCCAAGGGAGAGGCGATGAAAACTGACGCCAAGGCTTTATAATCAATGACGAGATCCTCATGCTTAACATCCCATCCAAACCATTCCCTGTCCCCTCACCGCATGTTTCATTATCCTCCAGTCATTTATTTCCGTCCTCATCTTATTACACACAAAAGTTCTTACCTCATAAATGAGTTGTATTAAGTGGGTAAATTAGATTTAGTTTTGTTTTAGACTTTTTTCAATATGTCTTAAAATAACTGGAGAAATCTCAGAGGGGACCAAAAATCAATGTTGGGAGTTATTCTGCTCAGGTAACACAAATGCAAATCCTATCTGTGGCTTCAAACCTGTATTCTGCATACCACAGATGCTGCGCAGGATCGCTGAACGACCCTTTCCCACACTGAGCAAGTCAAGAACCCAAAACACTGATAGGAATTAGACAGTAGGAAATAAAACCAATGGAAGCTGCCAAAAACTTGCTATAAGTTTTCAAAAATGTAACTTGAATTTTAAATCTCAAATCTCTTTTGAACAATGAATGCAATCAATCCCCGTTTATTGTCCTAATATTCTATTTCAGAGAAGACTTTTGCAGCTCAAACTGCTCCTCCAATGACAATTTGATATAAAAATCAGTGTCATGAAGAATAACGCTCAACACATTTTGATTTCATGAGGCTTCTTTACAGCACTAACAGCACTGCGCCCTTCAAGACGGTGTTACAACGTGGGTGGAGCGCCCTGCAAAACTAAATTGAGTTCACACACTCACAAGGCCAGGCAGCCGGGGTCTAGCAGTGGCTGCAGGCAAAAGCTGAACTTGACATTTCCAGGGCCGGACATTTTGCTATGTCTTTACTAACACACAGAGGGATGAATACATTCATTCTTGAATGATAAAAAACATCAAAGGAATTCTAGGGGGGTAGGAAGCTTAGAAGGTGAACTGTCCTTTTTTTACAATGGTTGTAAAACAAGGCTTATTTCATCAAAATTACACACATGGCAGAGAGAAAGCGCTATATATTCCATTCTACACTTCCTATGTGCTCATATGTTTTAGGTAGATGAAAAGTGTATCATAGACTCAATTAAGTTATTGATTAAATTTCATGGTGCCAAGCGAATAATACCTTTTTTAGGGATATTTAAATAAGTTTTGTATATTGGGTACACTTGATCTCATACTTTCTAAAAATTTTATAGATCAGTAACATTCAGTTAAAAAATGAAAATATGGCACATCCTGTTAAGAATCAAAACTTTCCCCCTTTCCCAATTTCTCATTTTCACTCAAGATTATTATAAACCTATCACAGGAAAGAAAACTATAATTTATTTTGTGTTCTGGAAATTTACCACTAATCTAGACAAGTCACAGCTTCCTCCAAATGCCTACTATCTAGAAGTATTAAATAGGATATGCAAAACTTATCAACAGGAAGGAGGGACCCAAGCTCTTGCATGGCATTTCAAATATGATTAGCAAAAGGGACACACACACACACACACACACTATTGCCTGTGTCCATAAGGGCTCCATGCAGCAATAACTTTACTTTCTACTAAACCTGAACTGCTTACTCATCTTACAAAAGAAATCTTCAAAAAGACAGAAATGTCTAAAAATTCATATTCAATATTCCAGATGTCTTGAAAGGGAAAAATAATTAAAATACGCTGCCTAGGTTTTATAGAATATTTCTTGGCATCTAGAAAAGTAAGGAAAAAGAAAAAATTATAACGTAAAGTAAAATTGTGATATAAACTCAATAACTCTCATGAGTTAAAAATCTAATTAGGGACCACCCCATGGCCAAGTGGTTAAGTTCACGCACTCCGCTTCGGCGGCCCAGGGTTTCAAGGGTTCGGATCCTGGACATGGACATGGCACCGCTCATCAAGCCATGCTGAGGCGGCATCCCACATGGCACAACCAGAGGCACTCACAACTAGAATATACAACTAGGTACTGGGGGGCTTTGGTGGGGAGAAGAAAAAAAAGAAGAAGATTGGCAACAAATGTTAGCTCAGGTGCCAATCTTAAAAAAAAAAATTGTAAAAAAAAAGTAATTAGATTTTAGATGAAACCTACTTGTAGAGCAACTAGTTTAATGTATTTTGTACTCTTGCTTAAAATAATGTATCAAAGGATAAAAATTACTTTGAAAATATACTGTACTTAGGGTATTTCATGTTCTAATACTAAAAATATAATTGTAATGGCCTAGTACCTAAACTGTCAGCCACTGTATTTTAAAAAGTCATTTGAGAGTTCCCACTTTTTATACTCTCAAATTATATATGGAAACTAAACCCACTTGGGCAAGGTCTCTAGGCACATCATTTAGTAAGATGCTTGCACAGTAAGAGGCCCTAGGAGAAACTTCCACCTCTTCCTGAGTGAGAGTCACATGACATTAACTCTAGGAGCCTTGCTTTGCTTCCAGGAATGTGGACAGTGAATTCTAGCAGAGCATGGCGCTTAAGGGTCCCAGGTGGCAAAGACTTAGCCTTCAATCCCAGAACTACTACTAAGAGTGAGACCTTAGATACATTAATTACTCTCTCTCTAAAATGGAGATAATGGCAATAACCCTCATAGGGTTCTTAAGAAAAAGGAAATGATGCCCATAAATGATAGCATGGAGTCTGGGACACAATGTTTTTAAAGATTTTATTTTTCCTTTTTCTCCCCAAACACCCCCGGTACATAGTTGTATATTTTTAGTTGTGGGTCCTTCTAGTTGTGGCATGTGGGATGCCACCTCAGCACGGCTTGAGGAGTGGTGCCATGTCCGTGCCCAGCATCCGAACCAACAAAACCCTGGGCCACTGAAGCAGAGTGCACAAACTTAACCACTCGGCCACCGGGCCAGCCCCCGGGACACAATGTTTAACACATGATAGCTACTGTTTTTAAGTTAACCAATTAAATTGAGTATACTTTCAAAAGTGATTTATTTTAATTTTTTTTGCTTGAGGAAGATTAGCCCTGATCTAACATCCATGCCAGTCTTCCTCTATTTTATATGTGGGATGCCGCCACAGCATGGCTGATGAGTGGTGTAAGTCCACGCCCAGGATCCCAACCCAGGAACCCGGGCCGCTGAAGCAGAGTGCATCAAACTTAACCACTAAACCATGTGGCCAGCCTCAAAAGTGATTTTTTTTTGTAAAAATAAAAATAATTTATTCGATGGGCTTCTATAGAATAACTAGATGTTAGCCATTTGTTGCTCCTAGTTTAAAAGCACTAATTTCTCTACAGAAACACTCATAAGAAAAAGTTGTTTTAACGTTAGCATTTTCTCAAATTAGTACTGAAAAAACATAGAGTCCCTAGACCAATGACTACACTTACGTGTGACATGATGTTCTGAGTAACACAGAAAGATTAAGAGCTGAACATTTAGTTGAGAAAAATAATTGCAAGAACGTAACTTGTTTTTCCATTACTACTTAGAAATTAATTTTTTTAAAAAAATAAGTTATAGATTTGGGGGATGATTTTTTTCCAAAATATCAAAGATAAAATAAAACCCTTTGACTGAGAAAATATACAACTAATTACGATGATGAAAACCATAGCAGTATTTCATAATAACTGTCAGTCTAAGTTGGAGAATGTTTTTAACACATGAGAAAACAATGCTTTAACACTCTGCGACAGCAGATTTGGGGATTAAAGTTGATCTGTTTTAGCTCCTACCCAAGGGGGCTCACTTGGGGAAATTCTGTAAGCAGGCTGATGCATGGGCCTCAAGGATGGCCATATAGCAGGTCCCTTGAGCAGTAACATTTGGGGAGACTTGTGGGGTGCCTTGAACAAAACAAGAGCAAAAAGTTGCACGCCCTCAATGATCCACAAAACACGAGTTCTCGTGTTTTTAAATCTACTATTAAAACATCATCCCTTTTTCTTTCTCTCCAGTGCTTTCTTCATCAGTCATGTGAATTAATCACTACAGCCAGAATTACAAAGAGTGTACTAATTTCCTGTCTGGAAAGGGATAGTTGATAACTCATATGGAAATCTACTAAAATTATCTGTAGGAAAAACATAAAAATAACTCACATTATAATGTTAGAAATTTTTCTGCTCTTGGATCCTAATTCTATACAGTTTTAGTTACATAGTTGGCATAATTTGAACTGGATCCACAACAGGTATTTGGAAAATACTTAAAGGAGGAAACTATTCAATCTGAGAAGTCGACACTCTGCTCTCCTGGTGAGAATCCAGAATGCTTAGAGCTGGATGAGATTTTTAAGCTCACTGATTAATCTGTCTGCCTTGATTCTCATTCCCTCTCACCTCCCATTTTAAAGTGGAGGTTTATTAACTTGCGGCAGTCACAAAGCTGGGGACAAACTCGGGAAGTCTGGTCTCCCATTCCAGTCACCTTTCCAGGACCTTACACAATCCACAAAGGTTCTGTTCAAACCATCAATAAAAATTCATCTAAAGAATGAGAAGGACACTTAAAGTCTATAAAACCCCTGTTCTGTTCTTCTAATTCCCATTTGCCAGAATAAGGGAATGACCATCACAGTTGGTGATTATATTTAAGGCATTGATGATTCTCAAGGTAAAATAGTAAACAACTGAAAATCACTCTAAAAAAGGTAAGGAAATAGGCGTTATTTCCTTTAAATTTCTCAAGAACTCTATGAAGTGAATGCTCTTATTTCCATTCAACAGAGAAAGCAAATAAAGTACCTAAGGGCATACTCTCAGAAAGAGGTAGTTCTGGGGGTGAAGTCTGAGTCTGTCCTACGTGGGGCCCTGGCCCACCATAAACAGGAATAAATCTTAAAGGGTTCTGTACAGTGGCTCCCAACTCAGTCATGGTGCCAGCCCTTAGGGCGCATTGTGACCGTGACATCACAATGATGGGGGTGCTCCTGGCATTTAGTGTCTGGGGCCCAGAGACGTTAAACAGCTGCAATGCGCTGAACAGTCTCTCACAACAAAAAAAAGTGTCTTATTAGTTAGAAAGCTTTTGGTCCACCAAGATGACAATAGCATGCCCTTTGGGAAGCATCGATTTAGATGAATAAAAGATTAACATACTATAACAGTATTAAATGAAACAGGAGATTTGGGGCACCTCCAAGTGATATCCTCATATGGTTTTACATTCAAATTTGACCGAGAGTTGGAAGAGACCCGTTTTATAATTCTCCGCGCATTCATAATCACGTGTATGAAAAATGTTCCTTTAAGGAAAACCTACTTACATCTGAATGGAAAAACATCGTAACTGAAACCTATGCTGTGAATGTGTAAATTGACTTGCTTTGCAGCTTAGATATGGGAGAGACTGGTCTATTGGCGTTTCTCAATCTGAGGTCTGAGAAGTCCTGAGAATCAAAAACAAGTATGTTTTGAAGATCTGTACTTTTTCTGTGAAAATATTTTTAATTTTGTGTTTTCACACTGATGACAAGTAAAACCAAAAAAAGGCAAAAGAAGTATACTTTAAATTAGTGGGATGACCACCTTATTACCAAGTACTGTCCTACAATTTTAGCAGTCAGGTTTATATTTGTGTTTACAATCACAGTGCAGCCGAGTGGTTGTAGGATAAAGAGAAAATAAAAGATGTAAATATAATATGCAAATATGCTTTCAAACCAAGTAAAACCCAAACACTGGTATGCTGTGCCATAGGAATAAAGTTTCATGACTGTTCACACAGAGACCCAGCGGGAGCAGTGAAGGATGCCTCCTAAGGCAGCCACAGCAAAGGTGAGCTGACCTCACCAGACCCTCCATCCGGCAGTCAGGGCCACGTTCGTTCACTTTGCAAGGGTGAGTTAACGAATGCTGTCAATTTGCATTTGGCTGGAGTTTTATCATTTTATTCATAATTAAATTATAAATTTATTTTGGTATTACAGTTGCATAAACGCTGTAACTGTGATTAAATTATATCTACTCTTAAGAATTCCATATTTAACTAATATTAAAATAAAAGGACGTCCACATCCAAAAGATGGATGGATGGATGGATGGATGGACTGAAGGAAAGACAGATAGACTAGCTAGATATACAGACAGACAGATAGAATTTGACAAGATTATTTGATCAGCTGAATTTCAGAGCCAAACCAATCCCCAGGTATCTGGAACTTCTGGGTGTGCCCTCATCACTTTCTTTTGGGAATTCCCTCTCCCCCAATGACATATCCAACTATGGGTTACCTGCCCCAACAAAGTAATCAGATAGCCCTATTCTTCTGGACACCGTGATTGGTACAGAGAAGGCATGGAACCCAAACATGGCCAGAGTAATTTTGAGAGGACTGATATAGATGAGAAGGTACTTCTCTAGAATCAGAAGTTTAAGACCCACATAAATCTGCCACGAAAAACCTTTTCTAGCACAGGAAGAAAGTATGCAGGAGAATAAACACAGCATAGGGGCAAAAAAGATGGATGGATGGATGGATGGATGGATGGATGGATGGATGGATACATGGACTGAAAGAAGGAAAGATAGATTAGCTAGATACACAGACAGACAGAATTTGACAAGATTATTTGATCAGCTGAAATTCAGAGCCAAACCAATCCCCAGGCACTTCAATTATGTGAGTCAATTTCATATGAGTTTAAGTTGGGTTTCTGTCACTTGTGACCAAAAGCTTTCTAACTAATATCCTGGAGCTCAAGAAGAAGATGTGTCTTTAACAGGGGAACATTACTTAAGTTTGAGAAACACTGGATTACATGATCCTCTGTAACTTGAAAGTTCAAAGATCCTGTATGTGTGTTTTAATTATTTCGCCAGCTTAAAAGATCAGGATCTTTTCTCTTCTTATGACCTCAGGATAGACATTCAACAGAGAGGAAATGATGATTCTTATTTTTTGTAGTTATCACTAGAAGTATAATATCAGGCGAGGATCTTTTCTCCCCCAAGTTTAAATACAATAAAATTATTCAGAGAAGATAATTTGCAAAAAGTTACTCTTACTTTACAAGTCAGAATCAAGGGAAAAATCTCAAAAAATCCAGACGCTAACAATGGCACAAGAACACTGTAAAAGCATGTTTCCTGCGAACTACAAACCAGAAGACCGAGGGAAAGATACATAGATCTCTTTAAAGGCTTTTGAAAAGCTTTTTAGAATGATTATCAAAATGATTCTGATGAACTTAACTCTGAGGTCGCTTTACCTGTCTTAAACATTTGGTTGGTAATAAGTATAAACTCATACCAATTAGAGAAAATGAATAAAGCACTTACATTGTGAAATATATATATAATTCAAAATAAAATGAGACTACTGAGTCAGTAAATAAGATTACAGAGTTAAATATCAAACAGATGACTCATGTGGAAAGACTTTCTTCGATTTTTTACTCCTAGGTATGTAGCTCACGGGCACTCTTCACTGAGAACCTGACATAACAGATATTGCCAAGGCCACGTCAATCCGCCGTAACACTGACCCACTGAGTGTCCATCTGTCCAGTTAAACTAATTTCACAGGAAGTCCTGCAAGTCAGCAGCTAGTCTGCATCCTACACTCAGAAATCAGTCATCGTTCAACCCTCCACTATCAACCAACTCAGGGATTTATTTAATCGCCCTGCAGTCTTTACGAAAGGCTTTTATCCCAGGAAGAGGTTTTTATCCTTCAATCAGCTCTGAGAACAGAGAACAAATCTAACTCGATACAACATAATAAATTTATACGGTTTAATAAATTATTAGTTGAAAAATGTTTGGGGGATAAACTAATAAATACTGAGCAGTTCCGATTAGCCTTTTCAATTATGAAAGAAATCTTTCCCAAGAATTATTAAAAGGCACTGGGAAGTTCAAACAAAGTTCTAAGTGAATTTGTGTTTTCAAATCCAGAGGAAGGGGAGCATCTCAGTAAGGCATGTTCTCTGTCATCAGATGAAAGGTGAAGACGAAGACTTTATCCATACAACTTGAAAGCAGTTTCAAATATTTTAAAAGAAAATGATATCAGAGACCAGAGTCAAATCATCTACTTAGGTGGAATTACTTAAAAAGGAAATTTTGTTACACGACATAATCAAAATGCTAAAAAGTGCTCATCTTGAGGTGCTGAAGACATGACCTTGTGAAAATACTGGCAGTTTCTAGAGACCTTCTGATCACAAACTGAAAAAAAAAAGCTACTGAATAGTACTACAGGCCTATTTAGATGATGTCATACTAAGCACACAGATATCTCCATCTATGACTAATGGCGACTGCATTAATTCTACCACATTTTAGGAATCATGATCTTGTATTTCAAGATCTGAATGGATCTGCATTTGAAACCTGGAGAACACTAGAGCTAGAAGGGCAATGAGAAATATCCTTTCAGGGGCTCCTACGGATTCTTCCAGAAAGGAAGAATTCAATCCACATGAGGACTTTTAGGTCACTAACGGCTGCTTAGAGCTGGCTGTATGGACCCCTGGTTATACACAATAAAAGCAAAAAAGGCCGTAATTGCACCATCAGAAAAATATTATAAATAACATTGAAGTCAGATTGAGTCCATGCCCACAGAGTTTTATCTTTAATACTAGTGACTGCTTAACAAACCATTTGTCTGAAAATTGTGAAAAGTTTCTATCCCTATGTAGTTATAGAAAGAGTCACTTTTAAGAGCACATAGCAATGTTTATTTTATATCCATCATCTGATTTTAATAAAAATATCTTGCAAACAAAGATGTTTCAGCTGTTAGAGATGAGAAAAAAATTACCAAAAAGAAAGGATCACAAACACAGGACCTGGAAGGTCAACTAATTCAGCACAGCCCTGCAGGGTCGAGTGAAAAGTCTACAACAGAAAACTACACGGGGTGTGAAGGTTCTGGGTTCTGATCCAAACAGTCATAAAAACTTGTCCTCACTTAATATTTCCTATTTCCAGTATATACCAAATATTCTCAAGCTTTTGCCTAGTACAAAACAAAGCAATAAAAAGTCAATTATATTACCCCTACCACACTAAATGACCTAAAATATCACCCACTACCACAGAGCTGATTAGTAACTAATGAAAGGTAACATTATTTTAATATGCTGTCAAGAATAACAACAGCTGTTAAGCGGCGTTAGCAGGGGAAGGCTGTGTTGTGAATGCATGAGCCTTAAGAGCCCTTAATTAAGACAGGATCTCTGGCCTGGAGGACTGCAAAGTTGTCTATAATAGTGAGGGTGGAAGTTTTCCACATATTGCGGTTACTAGTTTCAAATGCATTTTTATGCCAGTAGATTATGACTTGTTCAACTGACTCTCTCAAATTCATATAAACAGGCTGTGATTACTAAAAAGCGTGTATTCTAGGCTCCAAGCTACAGATTTTAATGGGGTGCTTAGCTCCAGAGCTGAAGATAGTTACAAGAAACAGTGTAACAGAGCAGCACAACTGCATTCAAGGTCAACCAGAATTCACAGGTGTTTAAATGAGAATTTAGGAATGCCAGGAACTCCATTCTGTTCAATGACTGCTACTGAGTGCAGCTCATTCATGTCCGGGGACAGGATAGAGAAGCGTGCATGCATGAATGTCAAAGGACAACAATTAAATCAAATAACTAGAAATAGTTCCATCAACACGCCTGTTTACAGGCACAGATGGCCAATCTAAGTGAATCCAAATGTATTTCAAATCCTAAAACATGCCAAATGCCTCTACAGAACTATCCTGTTTCATGGGTTCCTGAATCGCATACGGTATTCATTTACACTTACAAAGTGTAATAAAAGGGAAAAAAGCAAAGCAATGTGAGCTTCTAGTTAAAAAATAAAATCTTAGCTGTAAAGTTAAAATGTCTGCGATAAGTTTGTACCAAAACCATGTGAATCTTACTGGATTTAGCTGTTTGGCATTTTTATAATCAACTAACGTCCAAACTCTCAGTCTCAAGTCTCCAGTTAATGCCACCAAATTTCAGCCCAAACTGGAATATTGTTTTGTGAAGAACCTCTGGGTACACACAAGCTCTCAGATTATATTCTTTACACTGACAACTTTCAGCACTTTGCAACTCCTAAAATGAGGGCCTGTACTACTCAAATATTGGACACTTTCGCTTTCCAACTTATACGCAACATAAACTCTTCTCTTAAGACCATATGTACACACATATATATCATAGAAAGGGTTCAGCCTGTTGTCAACATCAACTATAATATAAAAACCTTAACTGAAAAACAGTATATAGTCTCAGACGATCTAAATTTTACACAGAGCAGTATAATTTTGAGAATTAGGGTTTTAATCCTATACTACTTGGGAGAAGTAATGCGAAAAGAAATGTAACAACTCTTTTCATTTATTTTCCAATAATATGTTACTTTCAATGTTTTGGCAGACTTTGAAAGTGAAGTGTATGACTAGTTAAAAACTACCACAAACAATCCCAAATTTATGCCATTGGGGGAGGGAGGTGAAGGACATTTATGCTGATTTATAAAACGACTTTTTTCTTTCAACTGTTAATAATCAGACTAAAGAACACCTCCAGCGAACAGCCACACAGGCTGAAAAACTCAGCCCAGTTCTCTGCCCACTCCCCATTCTGTGCGCTAGGATTTACGGGGGGGCAGAAGGTGGAAACGTAGGGGGAAAGGAAAGTGAGGACAGATGGCCTTGGGGTAGCAGGTGACATCTGAACACTGTCAACCGACAGCAATCAATAACTTCAGACCTGGATGGCCTTAGTGCCTCACCCCAAACTCACAGAAAAGTGCCCTTTGAGAAGAAACCACTTTCCTTTCCGGGTTTACTCTGGTCGCTCCAGATTTAGGATTTTGAAGGAAGAAAGAGAAAGAGGGAAAGAGGATTTAAAACGAAGGTGGAATAATTAAACAAAACGTAAGATTTGTCCCAAAGCCATCGCCTCTGTCCAAAAACCCCGAAAGTGATCAAATCGACAACTCGTTAGGAGAAAGGGTTAAAAAGAGCCACATCTAACACCCCAAAGTAATACATCCCCAAGAGACTAAAGGAAGACAAAAATGTCTTACAATCTATATTCAATGAAACATCGGCCCACCGGTGTGACCCAGCGTCACCACCCAGCACCCGGCCCCCCCCGCCGCACCCCAGGGGAAAGTGGGACGGGGGATGCTGAAGGAAGTACCTTGTTTTGTCTCCAAAGGGCAACATAGCAAACGTGGGAATTTCGAGGTGCAGATCCTGCGGCCCCGGCGGACCCTGGACTCCAGGAGGCGCCGGCGGTCCACGACGCGCCCAGGTGAGGCCCAGATTCGAAGCCGGGTCCCCTACCGTCCCCGCTGCCGCGCCGCCGCCCCGCGCTGCGTCGCCCCCTGGCGGGGAGTGCCCGGCAGAGCCGAGGCCGCGCGCCGGCGGGTGGGAGCCCAGCGCCCAGTCCCGGCCGGCTCCTCCACCATCACCGCCCCGTGCGCGCCTCGCGGGCGGCCGGGCCGGCCAGCGCGGGCTGCCCGATGGCCGCTGCCCAGAGCCGGCGGGGCGCGGTTCGGGACCCCTCTGCAAAGGCGTGGGTCCTCGAGTGGGCCCGAGTCCGCGCGCAGCAGCCTCGCCCGCGCCCCGGCTTCGCACCCACTCCTCGGGCTTCGGAGGACCCGCCCGCCGCGCGCTCTCCTCTCCACCCTCCTCGTCCCTCGGCTTCAGCCTCAGTTCCTCCCCAACTCTCAGGCAAGCGTTTCCCACGCGCGCCCCGACTGCCCGCTGCGCCGCCGCCTCCCAAAGGACAGGCTCCCTCCCCGCCCTCCGCCGCGGCCGCCCGGCGCTTGGCTCCTGACCAGGAGGAGCCGCCCTCATGGGGTCGGCTGGGGCCGCGCGAGACCCGCCAGCCCCCCGGGGTCCGCTGCCCGCCGCTCTCCCCCGCGCCCTTTGTGTGCGCGCCGCGATCCCCTCCGCGGAGCCCTTTTGGCGGCGCCGCCTTGGGCGCAAGAGCGAGTGAAAGGAGGCGCGCGGGACAATCGGGGGACTGGAAGGGGGCAAAAGGCACTCACTCTGGGAAGGTTCAGGCATGTTGCTGCCTTTGGACTTCCTCGTGGTCTCGCCCCTTCCCCGGCTTCCCCGCCCCGCCAGGGCGGGGGAGAAGCGGAGCCGCTGGGACCGAGTTGGAAATGGTGCTTGCGGAGCTGCAGGGAAGGGGCTCAAAAACTGTTTTGGTTTCGCTAAGGATATTTAGGGGAACCAGGAGGCTAGAGAAGGGCTGGAGGAAGGCCCGGGAGCACGGCTGTATGAAAATAATCTTGCTCCCAGGGAATACCAGGGCGATCACGGTTGGGGGCGGGCGCGGGGGCGGAACGTACATTTTTGTATTTGAACTTTGTGAGCAAGTTGGATCGAATCCGACGCTTGGGTTTTTTGACTGTACTCGCCTTAAAGTCGAGGTCTCTACACCGTAACAGGACCAAGGACCTACTTCAAAAGCGAAGGGCCTGGGAACGGAGGGGGTTTAATGGTGAACGAAGGGGAAAATTCAAAAGAGGGGAGAGATCAGCCCCAGGTCACACTCCGCGCCCCGGTCGCGTCTTCCCTGGATGCTCTTCTTACCTGGTGGCTTTCCTAACAAAGTAAGAGGAGGTAAAGTCCCAGTGATCGTCCAGCTAGGCTTCCACTGTGTCCTGCTCCCGCTGCGGCGGCGGCGGCGCAGAGCCGAGGCCGGCCCGCTCCATGATGGGCGCAGCGCGTCTCTGCGGCTCGCGGGCGCTGCTCGGCCGCCCCAGCAGGGGTTCCTCCCTCGGAGGAGCAGGCTGCTGCCGCGAGACGCTCCCTCTTCGCCTTGCTCCAATCTGGCCGGCTTTCGGGGAAGCGGCTCCGGCACCGGGCCAGCCTTCTGCCGCGCCCCTCCTCTCCCAGTCCTCACGGCTCCCAGGTGTGCCGGGCGGGGCCCTGCGCCGCAGCCCCGCGCCCTCCTTGGGGTCCGGCCGAGCCTGGCTCTCACAGGCTCTCGAGTCCCAAGATTCCGAGGCAGCTGCGGCGGCGACTGGCAAGCTCTCCGGAAGCTAAGTGGTCACGGCTAGAAGGAGGCCACGCGGCCGCTGGGATGCGCTGTGTGCCATGCCGGCTCCCGGGGAGCGCGCAAAGGTGACTGTAGTGTGTTCTCGGAGTGGCCTACTCCAGGAAAGGGAAGGTCGCGATGTGGAGACCCATCCCGAGCCCAGAAAGCGGGAGCTCGGGGAAGTTTCGCCCGAACGTGAGAGGTGGTGCTACCTTGGGCGCTTTTCCTTGGGCCTGGGAGAACAATGACTGTCCCGTCTCGCTTTCCTCCAGCCTAGCGCTCCGGTCTGCGGAGAGTGGGGACCGATCTTCCTCGGAGCCCAGCCAGTGCGGTGGCTCAAATCGCCCAGCCACCGACCATGGCCGGGTAAGGAGAGGGGCGTGTGCCGCCAAGACAGATGTCCGGGTCTGGGTGGGTAACTTCCAGCAAAGCCATTCCCGTACTTCATGTTAATAAGAACAATAATCATTATAAGCTAAGTGCCTTTGCATCAGACAACCCCTTTTCGTGACTAGAAAAAGATTTTCCGGAAAAAGAAAAAGGTAAACTGAAATAATCAGGGATGGTTTGTGAATGAAGTCAGAAAACAAGGACATCTCTCTACAATTAGGGTAACTTGAGAGCACCGGTGCTAAGCCAGTACAGAGCAGAGCAGCCAGTTTCCCACTTGACATTAATTCGTCATTTATATTTAACTGGAATTAACATGGACACACACACACTCTGGAAAAAGAATCCCTATAAAAGGGATCAGCCTTCCTTCTCTGTTTTGTCCCATCCCTGTCATGTTTTACAAGAAGAAATTGGTGTCTTCCTCTGCTTTGTCCTCACCCCCATCTCCCTGTCCTGCATTTGCAATTTTAGTAAGGTATTTCGCAATGACCTAAATTTTGGGGCAGAATTAAATCTGGCGTTGTGTGTTTCACAACGTGTGAACGACCCCATTAGCAGCGATATACCAAAAGTGATTGAACTGACATACTTTTACAAACTCCTTCCAAAACATTCTTGGCAAGAACGTAAGACATTACTCACTACATAGAAACACATAATTAAATTGATAATATGAGAAGGTTAAAAAAGGTCTTCCATTTCTCCAGTGCAATGGTGTATCTTTCCCACATTAAAGAATTGTCCTTTTGTAACTTCAGTTTCTCGAAAACTTGACTGTGGTACGCAAGTAACCACAAGCCAATAAAAAGTAAGCAAAGCAGTAGTGTGTGAAGTAGTGCGTGATAAATTGTGTCCGATTTTAAAATGAGAGTTCTCTCTTCATGTGTTACTGTGATACTGGTGACAGTGCTCTTGAAGTAGAGACTTTCTCCTCACTGCTCAGTGTTTCCCTGTGGAAATCCATGTGTTTCTTCGAACAGGAAGTCAATTATAATTTAAAACTCCACTTACCTACTAAAGATGGAGTCAATTTTTGGCTTGAATTATTTGCTTTGGTTGGCTGCCTTGATTAAATAAACAGGCTCTATCCAAGTGTCCTTTTTTCTCTCCTAACCTTAAAGGGTTAAATTATCAGAAATTAGGAAGGTTTCTAAAAAACTCACTGCAAGAAAAGCAATCCATGGATTTTCCCGTCGGTGAGTCTCAATTCCCTGTGGTGTAGATGGTGGATTGGGGGTTCCCGCTTAAGTCTTTTACCTGAGGTGAGCATAATACAAGGGATATGCTCTAGAATGCTCTAGAAAGTTCAGGAAAAAATTGTAACAATACCTCTTGTAATTTTAAAGTACTTAAAGGTAAGTGTATTTTGAACAGACCTCACCCTGGCCTCTTGTTTTTTAGCTCCATTTTATTCTATCCCAATTTGCTCAATTATTTTATGTTTTTAACTTATTGGTATGGATTGCTCTAAGCATCTCAAATTTTGTTTTAAAATGAGTTGAAGAATGAGTAAATAATAAACATTACCAGGAAATAACTTGAAAAATGCTGTTAATGCCATTTACAACAAACAAATGTGACTTGACAGAAAGCCCTCCAATGCATTCCCATTGTACTAGAATAAAACCCAAACTCTGTAACATGGCTTACGAAGTTCTACGTGAGTGACTTTTACCTACCTCTACTGTTAAAGGCTTTGGTCACACAACCAGAATAAACAAACAAAATGATGGATGATCAAGTTCCTTTTCCAAAAAAGAGAACACAAATTGTAAGAGTCATGACATCTTTCTTGCCTTGCCTTGTTATTTTTCCAAATGCCACACGATATCTTCTGCTCCCTTGCAGCAATCCTGTGTATTCTAGGCTCGATAAAATTGAGTAAATATATTTGCACATATAATGGTATCTAGGTTTCTCACTGTTGAAGGAGTAAGACTAGAAGGTGCATTGTGGTGTTGAAATGGAATTGGAGGTTAAAAATAAAATGTATGTGTGTATGTGTGTCTGTCTGTGGGGAAATCCCACATAACAAGGAAACGCAGGCAGCTTCTAAGAGCTGTGGGCAGCCTCCAGTTGACAGCCTACAAGGAGCTCTGGCCAGCAAGAAAATGAATCCCTCAGTCTTCTAACTACAAGTAGGTAAAATCTGCCAACAACCTGAGTGAGCTCCGATATTTCCCCAGTTAAACCTCAGACGAGACCACAATCCCAGCCCATACATGGATTGCAGCCTTGTGAGATGCTAAGCAGAAGTCATCTTCATAATTATCTTAATAATATTGAGTCCTACAATCCATGAACATAGTATGTTTATTCATTTATTCCGGTCTTTTAAAATTTCTCCCAGCAATGTCTCGTAGTTTTAATGTATATGTGTTGCATATATTTTGTTAAATTTATATATGTATGTATCTATCTATATATCTATCCATCTATCTAGCTATCTATATTCCAGCTGTGTCACTGAGAGGTACTAGAAGCAATGATCATCTAGTAGCAATGAGTACCCTTAGTACCCAGATTTTGGTTTCTAAATACCATTCTCCACTTTAAAAGAAACTAAGAGCCTTTGGAGAAAATATTCCACATCTAGGACAGGGAAAGTGCAAGTGCCCAGAAATTTTGTTTTGCCAGAAAATAAAAAAGGCTTAAAAATGACGGCAATTATGTATCAGAAGGACAGAAGATATAACAGAAGGGGGTTTCCAATGGACAGATCTGGAGCACTTGGAATATCAAAATATATAGTAGTAGTAACAAATTATAAACCATTGACTAAAGAAACTGTGATTCTATACTGATATGAATAAATAACTAGATAAGTAAATAAATAGGAGAGAAGAGAATGTCCCTTACAGTAGAATGCCAAGTAATAAACATAAAAGGAATCATATAGTTAGAAAATCATTAACAGTTGCTGAAACTAATAGGTGAAAGTTTGGTGATGACTGCGATATTTACATCATCTTAAGGTATCTCCTCACAAGTTACATATTAGTTACCATGGAAAATAGTATCTGTACAACGAAGAGACCTTGTGGATACCTCTCTAACCAAGTGATCATTTAGATATCGCTTTATTGGAGAAACCAACCATATATACCTTTTAATAGGATATACTGAGAAGGCCTCAACATCATTTCTGTGTTAGTCCTGCCAAAAATCTGAATCTAATCATGAGGATTAGATTGAGGAATTTCCACATAAACACACCCATTTTGAAGGACTTTCTACAAAATAACTGGCCTGTATGCTTCAAAGATTCCCAGGTTGAGAAAGATGAAGACCAAAGAGGTGTCTATTAGTTATTTATTGCTATGTAACAATATTACCACAGTTTTAGTGGCTTAAAGCAACATACCTACATCATCTTCTAGTTTCTGTGAATAAGAAGTCAAGACTCAGCTGAACCAGCTCTTCTGCTCAGGGGGTTTCATGAGACAATCAATGTGTCAGTCAGAGCTGCAGTCTCGTCTGAGTTCACCTGGAGAAAGATCCAAGTTCACTCAGGCTGTTGACAGAATTCAGTTCCTTGCGATTGTAGAACTGAGGGATTCTTTTCCTTGCCAGCTTCTAGCTGGCTTCCAGCCCTCTCTGATTCTAGAAGCCACCTTTACTTCCTTGCCACATGGAATTCCCCAACATGGCTGCTTGGTTCCTCAAAGCCAGCAAGAGAGAGACTCCAGCAAGATAGGCACTGTAATCCTATGTAACATAATCATGCGATCACATACACATAATCACATACAGCCTATCACCTTCGCCTTATTGTGTTTGTTGGAAACAAGTCAAATCCTGCCCTCACACAAGAGGAGGGGATCACACCAGGATGTGAAAACCAGGAGGTGGGGATGGTGGAGGCCAGCACAGCAATCCGTCTGGAATAACACTGTGATAAAGCATGGTGACTGGGTCATAGCGTATGTTCAGCAGATCTTTGTTGGGTCAATTTAAGAAATGTGGGCTTTCTCTTAGAGTCCTTGGGCAGTATTTCTATATACATATTGTATGTAAATGATATCAGCAATTAATCTTTGATAAGAATAAATAATTCTTTACTTCTTTTAGTGGTCTTTGGAAGTCTTATCACACTTAATAAGATCACCTTTTACTCTTAGCAGCACTAGGCTTGTGTGAAACAGCAGATTTCTGAGGGTAGTGTTGGAGTACATGTTTCAAGTTGTTGCAAAGTACAGATCAGCCTAGTACTTGAAATCCATGAATTTAAATCAGATCATAATTCTCAATCTCAAAGACAGAGCCAACTCATGAATAATAAAACTGTGTTATAGTGCAATGATTCCAATCAGTACACAATATTTTCTTTCCCAAATCAAACATGAGGTTTTCTACCCAAGTCTCTTGTAGCAGCCAAGAATTTAGTTTGATACACAAAGGCTGATCCATGTAAAAAGACATTACACAGAGGATGGTGTGCAGCTGTTCTTCGTATCAATGAAGGTCGCACAGAGAGGAAATGGCCTTACATTAAAACAGGAGGGATTTGGGACAGATACTAAACACACTTTCCTGACAGAGGGATGTAGTACAGATGGATTCATGATGAAAACCAACTGTGGAATTTTTCCCTAGAGGTTCTCACAAATGGGGTGGACACCCATCTGTTGATGATGCTTTGAGGTCCCTTCTAAGAAGCAGATCACTGCAGGAGCTCCTGAGGTTCCCCTCTGCCCTTTCACCTGCATATGGAGAGTGTGTTAAACAGAGGAATTATGTTGTTTTCATTGATAAATAATATGAACCACTCGTAGAAACATAAAATCACATAAAACGCTCATACCCAGAACAAATCTATACACTTCCCATCCACTTTCCTGTTAAAGAAGAGATTCCTTTCTCTAGAGAAAATATCCTGCAGTAGTCAGAATGACTAAAAATAAAATAATGAGTTTAGAGAGAGAGCGGCGAGTGAAACGCTGTGAAGCCAACTGCATCCAGGTTTGACACACTTAACTAAAAGCCAGTTTAAAAGTAGGTCATTGAAAATAGACTCTTTAAAGGCTGAAGGAACAAAAATGTGTGTTTTCAAAAGAAAATGAAGAGAAAAGAGATTTATTGATCTTGATTGCTAGTCTAGAGAATCACTTGTCTTTCCTATTTTAATAGATAAAAATTCTTTACTTGATGCTCAGAGTCTCAGATGGCTGCATAGACACCGTTGTGAAGCCTGCCTCCTCCCAAATTTGTAAGAAAAAGTAGGATTTAATTATCATGCCAGAGAAAAAGAAAGAACCTCATGACTGGAGAGAATTTTCATCTTTTAGGAGTAGCCTTTGGAGAAACTTCTTTGAATCAATTCTTTTAAAACAAAAATCAACATTTTACAATTTAATAAAATCAATGAAAACTCACGCAAGATTCCAAAATTAGGAATACTATAAAATGTGCAAAATTTTTCGCTCAAGTTTGATACATGACTTGAAAATACATTTTTGAATAAACAAAGGCTGTATGGCGATATAGATTAAGCTAGAAGTTCATTCTTTATAGATGCGGTCATAGTGACTCAATTTCCCTACTCCTTTCTTATAGGAAAATTAACAATATAGTGAAAGGGAATAACTTGCAGTCATACTAATCTATAAGTTCCAGGATAAAATTTCCAGCCGTGCTTACAGAGAATGTTGTCTTTAAGTGATAGCACTTCCAAGAAGAGTAATCAGTAAATCAATAGAAAGAAGGAACTACATCCTCATAACAGGCCCCAATTCCTTCAGTTCACTTATTTTCATTCTTCTCTGTGAGCTCACTGAGCTGGTGCATAAATTAGAAGCATTGCACAAACTATTCCAGCATGAGAGTAAGGCCTGCAAAATCTCTTTCATATTAGGGCTGGGAATCTGAAAAACGTTTTAATAATGTCTTAAAACTCCCTAATTGATCAATGCCAGTGATTTTCTCTTTGCAATAGTTGCCATGGAAGGCCATCTATTTTGATCCACTGTGTTGCCATTGCTGAAAACATCTCGGGAAATTCCTCTTTGGAACACTTTCAGAGTCTGCATTAGTCTTTTTGCATCTCTTCGTTAGTGACAATATTTTGGTTTACTTTATGCTGAGAGTGAATTTGTTTCTTTATATATTTTAAACAGCCAAAAGTCACTCTACCTATGGACTGGTGGGAAATGCAATTTTTTTTTTCTGTAAAATGAGAAATGGTTATAAAGTCATGGGACTGATTTTTGTTCTCTAGATTGGAAGTTTATATTCTCCTTTTCATATGCTGGCATTGTGTCCATGGGCAATTTAGTCAACTGCTCAATGCTTCAGTTTCCTTCTTTGTAACAGGAGTAAACAACAGCCCACATAGACTTGTTGTGACTATTAAGTGACATCATAAATGTACAGTAGTAATTAGAGTGCCCAGCACACAGTTAGAGCTCAATAATTCTTGCTCAGAGAATAACTACATGAAGGGACTTCCAGCCTCCTCCTTCCTATCAAACTCCTTTCTCCATCTATTCAAATCCAGCGCATCATCCCAAACTGACTCCGAATCCAGTCTCTGAAGTCACCTCTTTGGTGTAACTAATTCATTTTGCAATTCTCTCTTTCCAACCCATCTTGGAGTCTTGAAGATTGATCTTTCATCATGACTCTTAAATCCATCCCCTTTTCTCTATCCTACTTCTTGTCTTCAACCTGTGAATCCATGCACTCTCCATGTCGCAGGCAGAGTGCTCTCTAAAGCGTAAGCCTGGTGGAGTCGCTTTCCTCCTGAAACACTTTAGTGCCTCCCCATTGTCCTCTGGTAAAGGACAATCTTCTCAGTAGAACTATAAGGCCATTTGCCCTCTGAACCCGGTTTACTGCGGAGGCATCAGTGCCACAATTCCATAAATGTAGCATGTTCTCGCTTTCCCAGGACTTTGCATGTGGCTAAAATATGCTCTCGTACTCTGGCTTCAGGCTAACTCCTACTGTTTCCTCTGGGTTTAATTTAGAGTTCAGATGCTCCCGGAAGCACACACTCCCAGGCCCACTTTGGGCCCCACCTCCCACACAAGTCTCATTTAGGTATCTCTCTTAAGTAATCTTACAGCACCCGCTCACTCATTGCACCGTATTGTAAAGCTCTATTTATTTGAAATTTATTTCCACATCGGAACATGAGCTTCTGGAGGGAAGGCACTGCGTCATGTTCATGCTGGTCCTAGTTGAGCCCCCCAGGACCTGGTGTTCATATATGTACCCCTAGAAACATAAAAGGGATCAGTAATCATTTATTACATGAATGAATGAACAAATAATGTTTCTGACACCTTATTTACTATTCTTGTGACTCATTAACAATTTTTATTGCTATTAGGATTATTTTTTAAATCTTGGAAATCCTTGGAAAAACCAATACCTTCTCCCAAATAGATGCATAGCTAATCCTCTCTCTTAATGTGGGTCTCTGCTCACCATCCATCTCAGAGAAGTTTCCTCAGATCACATAAGGAAATAAGACACACAATCACCGCACTGCCAAACACAGCTGTGTTTTTCCTGATAGCATTTATCTGTTCTGGAGATTATAGTCTATATTTATCATTTGTTTGTTTATTCCTGATCTCTGTAATCGCCGTAAGACTGAGTTTGTTTGATTTTTTACCAGTGGGTTCTCAGCTCCTACAATATTGCCTGGCACAGAGTGGATGCTTAATGTTAGTAAGGTATTGAATTCCAGATTATAAATTCCCTGAGAACAGTAAAATGCATATGCTGCACATCCTCTAACCTGAAATGTTAGAGTATATAATTGATAGGTATATATACATATATTAGTTGAAGTTGCCTTCAAAAAGCTGGTATCTACCTTTGTATCTTTTCAGAGAGGTTAATATTATGGATGAGTAACAGGGAGCCTCTTCAGACAGACAATCCTTGTGGGTAGGCATTGGGGGGGGGAATTAAAAATTAAGTGAGCATCTCCAACCTGTGGAAAAGGAGGCAAAAAGTTTCTTTGAATCAGATCTTTGTTCTGCTAAGAATCACTTGAAGTTTTGCCCTTATCTAAGTTTTGCCTACATTTATGTAAATGTAGGATAGGAAGGTTTCTCCTGTCTGAAGTGGAAGGAAGATCTTGAAACAAAAGGCTGCGGTTCTCTAAGACCCGTGAGCAAAGGAAGCCCCTGAGATAGAGTTAGATTAATTTGTACAAGAAGCTTCGAACTTCTGGAGGAGAGAAACTCAAACATGTGACTTTGTTCCCTGTGATTTGGCACGGGGGGGATGGGGGATCTGTCAAGTTGAATCAGGGTGTCCCTGACCTAGGCTCAGAGGCAGAGACGAGCAAGGGCTCCCCCAGGAAAACTCATCTGCAGAAAGGGTGGAGGTGGATTTACCCCAAAGCTAAGGAAGCTTTTAGGGTCCTTCGCTCACAGGGCCCCTTCTTCAGTCTCTGAGTGGGTCCCTAGCAATGTGTCCACATGGTTGTGTGTGTTTAACTGCTGCCTGATGAAGACAGCTGACTCTCGCCAGCCCAACCTTCCAATCTTGGACTTCTTCAGTAGCATCACTGGAGTGGCTGCAGCCATTTTGGGATCCAGCTAAGGGGAGGTTGAGGTAGAGATATGTTTAATTTAGTTTAGTTTAAAGGTGACGTCTGTAACTGGTTCAAAGTCAATTCTTTTTATTGTTAAGTTTTTGCTAGCTGCCCTAGTGCAGGAATGACTTACAAGAATATTCCTACCGCCCACTCTTCAGAATCCCCTGGTCCCAGGACAAAAAGGGCCAGATTTCCTGTGGTGCCCTGTATCACCTGTCACTAGACGTATGTGGACTATTCAAGAGAAACAAGCTCTTTCTATTTGGGGAACCTGGAAAACTATGATGAGACTTAGTTTAAAATGAGACTACAAGATGTTTTAAAGTCACTGATTTGATGGTTAGCAAAAGATTCTGGAAGAAGTGGAATCTAAATGCCACTTTACCAGTGTTTGCTGAAGAAGGTGATAACTGTTTGACTCCTAAGACAAAGCAAAGAGAAGAAGACGTAGAGTGTGATTTTTGAGGCTTTTGCCTGAGACTCTACCACTCCCTGCCCTCCACCAAAAAACTTGTCTGGAAAACTGAACCTCACGATGGAAGAGGACCCAGTGTCCAACGATGCTGGTGGGTCAAGCGCACTGCCTCCCAAGCCTCAGCACGCTGGCACGCACAGACTGACACGGTGCTCGCTGCTCTAGTGTAGGAATCACTTGTAAGAATATTCCATAGGCAGATTCCAACTGGAAGTAAGGTTATTTTTCCTGTAGGTGGAGAAATTGAGGTACCAGAAATGGAGAGTGTGCTTTGAGGATGAAACTCTATCCCAAATGAAAACTCTATATGAACACTGATTAAGACGGTAAGAGTAAAAGGGACCATAATGGGAAATACAAGTGTAGGTAATGGAGGGCTTATATGGCTCTCTCCTCATGGTCATCCTTATGTTCTTAAGAACACACCCCTGTATAACTCTGGCACAGTGCTTGAAAGACCTAAGACAAGCATTTGAGGATTAGGAGAGCCATTGGATGTGCTGGACATCTTCCGTTTGTCCCTCCAGGTCCTACTGTGTTCCCCAGAGGGCTGACCTGTAAGGACCACCTCATTAAACTCCTTTCCCCTCTGGCTACTGGTTGCCTTGATAGGGAGCATCAGTATGAGATGGGGGGCAGGAGGAGAATGAGCTCAAAATCTTCGTTGACCTGATACGGTGGACTAAACATGGTGGGAAATTCTCTGCTATTTCTCCCAGTGAAAGATGGAGCCTAATTCCTCCCTCTCGATTAATCTGGACTGGCCTAAGTGGCTTGCTTGAATGACTGAATGCAGAGGGAGTGCCATTTTTGGACTTCTGAGGCAAAGTCATCACAAGAAGCCTTGCAGCCCCATCTACCCAAGTCTCTTGGAGCGCTCACTCTTGGAGCTCTGAGCTGTCATGTAAGAAGTTTGATTACCCTGTGACTGCCCTGCTGGAGGAAGCTACAGGGAAAGACTCCGTGGAAAGAGAGCAATGCTGGTCCCCCCTCAGCTATTCCGGCCTTCCCGGGCAGATATGTGAGTGAAGACACCATCTTGGAGGACATTCCAACCCCAGCAGATATATCATGGAGAAGAACCAAGAAACACAGCCAACAGCAGAACTGAGGCCCCAGATATATGACCCCCATTGAGCTGTCCCAGGCATCTCCAGCTGTTCAAACCAGCCCAGCTGAGGCTTGAGGCATTGTGAAGCAAAAATGATCCATTTCCTCTGTGTCCTGCCAGAATTCCTAGCCCACAAAATTGTGAGCATAATACATAATTATTGTTTTACCCTAGTTGGTTTGAGGGTGGTTCATTACACAGCAACCAATAACTAAGCACCTGGTAACCTCCCACTGGGTCATCCCTGGTGGGCTATGTGCCTCTGCCAAAGTCTCTTCAAGACAGCCTTCTCCACAGAGCTCTTCTTGCCATCCAGCTTGTGGGAGGTGATGGCTCCCTGCCATTACTAGCTGTACTATCCTTTGTTTTTGGCTTTCTTAAATCTTATCCACCTTTTAAAAATAGTTCCCTAATTAAACTCTCTTGAATTACCCAGTTTGAGAGTATCATCTGTTTCCTATTGGAATCTTGGCTCATCTACCAGACGTGATACACATCTCAAGACTTATTAAAGAGCAGAGGAGAAAGCTACAGTCTATGTAAGGAAGTTCAAAATTATGCTTCAGAAAGCCACAGAAAAATTTGCACTAGCTAAACAGTATGTCTGTGTACTTATATCAAGGACTTACATTGGGTAATTAGCATCTTACCCTTATTGAAATACTTTCGAAAAGACTAGGTTTTTAAGATTTTCCTTTAAGATTTTCTGGATTCAGTGAATCTTACCCATTTTGCTTTGTTTGGGAGGAAAATGGTCATTTTCTGGGACACTGCATTATTTTGTTTAACTAACAGTTATGTGACACTTTCTATCTTCCAGGCACTCTTCTAAGACCTTTGCAAATAATAACCCATTTAATTCTCCTAATAACCTTATCAGCCATGTGCTATTATTATTTTACAGATGAAAACACGGGGGCGTGTAAAGATCACATAGCTGGCCCGAGGGCTCACAGCTAGTAAGTGGCCGAGCTGGTGCTCGAAGCCACACGGTAGATGTAGAGTGTGCACCCTTTACCACTGTGTTGTGCCGTTAAATCTTGCAGGAAAGATTTAGAAAACCAGAGAAATGAGTCGCGCTGCTCTGCTGTATGGTTAGCCTCAGTGAGGGCAGAGCTGATGGAGAGTGAGAAAGAGAGAGAGGTTGGATGCTCCTCACAGGGCAGACACTAGAGAGGACAAGTGCAGTAGTTATCTGTTGCTGTGTTACAAATTGCTTCAAAATGCAGTGGCTGAAAGCAACAGTAAGTTTTTATGTCTCCTGGTTTCTGTGGATGGGGAATTCACATGGGCTACAGCAGGCCCTCCAATCCTATATGTCCCGAGTCTCAGGTGGAGGATGAGGAGGCTTGGGGTTGGAATCATCTGAAGACTCCTTCCCTCCTGGGCGGGTCTAGCTGGATGTGCAGCCTGCAATATCCCTCACAACCCTCCACCCTCTCTCTGGTTCCGGGGGTGCTTAGAGGAGATGCCACCCACAAAATGAAATGTGTGGGAGTTATTATTTTGGAGAACCTGGGTTAGGTGATTATTTAAATGTTTTCGTCAGGATTTCTGAAGAAAATACAGAGTAAGTTCAAACTAGGTAAAAGGATTATTTTTAAAAGCATGGGGAGAGTTTAAGAAAAAACAAAAATAAGCGATTATGTAGAACTCCAGAAGTAGCAAGGAGAGAGCCGTTACCTGTCCCAGGACTGATTGGACCCTGAGGCTATTTGAAGAGAATGTCTGTGGCCTTTAGGGAGGGAGGCAGATAACCAAGGATGAGCTGGGGGAGTAGGAGGAGGGTGACTAAACCCTCTCACCTCATTGTCCTCCTGCCCTCTGATCCCCATGTCTAACGCCCCTGAAGGCCATATGGCCAGACCAGTCTCCCAGGATCTGGAGTAGGGTGATGGTGAGATGGTGGAGAATGGGTCTGGAGAGGCAAACAGAAGGTACCCAACACACCAAGATATCACCAGGGTCCGGGTGGGGGAGGGAGGAGTATGTTTTGGCGAGTCACCAGTTGTCCCTTATAGAGCTTCAGGTGAATGCTGCTGGAGTCTGTGAGGCCTCCATTAACAGACTTTCTATTTTGTTTTATCTTATGAAATTACCATTTTTGTAGGTTAAAAAAACTGGAAAAGTAGGCAATTGCGTGTAGTTCAACTTAATATTCTGGGTACTTTCCAATAAAGCTGGTATTAGATAACTGTTCATATCAGATGACTAAAAATGTGGCTCCTCATTGTTTTATTGTTGAGTATTTTCTGTATTAGCATTGCCTAAAATACTTAAGTGGAATGGGTATTCTAATTGGCCCACAGTAAACATTTTTTCGTTGTTCAGGGATGAGGCAAGACAAAAACCTAAAGTCAGCAACACTTTTGAGGTCAGCATGTTGCTCACTACAGCTCGTGGCAGTGTGAACCTGGCGCCCCACTGAAATAGGCAAACCTACCTAGCAGTTAGCCTTTCGAAGGTGGACAGCCTTGAACCCAAGCAGAGAACTGTAAGGGGTGGCCCTGAGGCAGGGTTTCATGGAGGCCCAGCAGGAAAGAGAGAAAGAGGAGACTCAGGATAGACCATAGGAAGGGGAAGTTGTGAATTCCATGTTCAAATCATGCCTTTGACCATCTTGTCCTCTAATCACATATTATTTAGTAACCTATTGGATAAAGACATCCTAGGCTTTTGAGTTTTTTTTCTCACTCTGCCATGCAGCTAGGAAGGTGTGAGGTAGACGCTGGTTAATGTGGATTTTAAGGGAATGTTCACTGAGGCATATATTTAAAAATCCTTGGGGCTGGCCTCGTGGCGCAGCAGTTAAGTTCACATGTTCTCCTTCAGTGCTCCAGGGTTCACCGGTTCAGATCCCAGCACGGATCTATGCACCACTTGGCAAACGCCATGCTGTGGTAGGTGTCCCAAATATAAAGTAGAGGAAGATGGACATGGATGTTAGCTCAGGGCCAGTCTTCCTCAGCAAAAAGAGGAGGATTGGCAGTAGTTAGCTCAGGGCTAATCTTCCTCAAAAAAAAAAAAAAAATCCTGTTACCGTCCACTAAGCACAGGGTGGAAACAGAATGTGCCCCTGAAGCAGATTTCTGTTGTCTAAGCAATGGCTTGATTGGTATGGTATAATGAGTCCCCAAAGATGTGCATGTCCTAATCCCCAGGACCTGTTAAAATGTTACCTGACATGGTAAAAGGGACTTTGCAGATATCATTAAATTAAGCATTTTGAGATAGGGACATCATCCTGGATTATCCAAGTGGTTCCAATGTAATCATGAGGGTCCTATTAAGAGGGAGGTAGGAGTGTTAAAGTTAGGAGAAGATGACGTAAAAATGGAAGTACAGATTGGAGTGATGAGGCCACCAACCAAGGGATGCTGGCATCCTCTAGAAGATGGAAGAGGTAAGGAAGGGATTCTCTTCCAAAAGGAACTAGCTCTGCAGAAACATTCATTTTGTTCCTGTAAGATTTTATTCAGACCTCTGATCTCCAGAACCATAAAAGAATAAATTTGTATTGTTTTAAACCAAATTTGTGATAACTTATAACAGCAGCCATAGGAAACTAATAATTGTGGTTTCCCTAGTTATGTGAGTATAGAGTGAGGAGGTATGCATGAGGATAGAGTCCTTTCGACACTCACTCCATGTTGTTACTCCTTACAAACCCAGATGTGAAATTTGCATGAAGAGGATAGCAGACTCAGAAAGACTGGGACCAAGACACATACCCCAAAATTTGGAGTTAGAGTGAGCTGTCAGGGTAGACTCAGAGGGTTCCCATCAAGACACAGTAGCAGAGAGGGCCAATGGGATGCCTGGGGATACAGTGTCCTTAGAAAAGGGAGCAGGTCTTGGCCGATCCAGGCTCGACATAAGATCCCAAGTGTTGTTGGGGGGACGACTGATCTGACACAGCTGATGATGTATGTTACAAGACCCTCAGGACCCAGCTGCCTAGAGATGGTGTTTTTGGGGAATAATGGCTAAGCAAGACATTGTAGACAAATAATGAGAGCTCTACTCCAGGAATCCAAGCAGGAGGCGTCCCTGAAGCCAGAGCATGGGCTTGGACCAGCTCAGCAAGGGTTAACAAGGACCTGAGGAGCTCTGGGGACCAGGTTTCCACAGTGGCACTGTGTGGCAGTGAGAAACACCGGTAGCAGTGGGCCGACTGGACTTCAGTCATCTCTCCACTCAGCCTCTCAGCAAGGATTGACCGAACTGGCACTGAGTGATCCCTGGAGGTTGCTGGTAAATGGTGATGGGGTGGGGTGGGAGGTGGGGAAGTGGAGGTAGTCACAGGGGTGGGGAGTGGGAGGAGAGGATAAGGTGGAGTTTAAGGTTTACTGGGCTACCTGCTTGTAGGTGTTGTTTTGACTGACGGGGTTAATTGGAACAAAATAAGAGATACGTGTAGCTGATTTTTTTTCCTCCGGGTTTATGGAGCAGACCATACTAGACACACATGTTTGTGTTCTGTTAGAAAAATTTAAAAAAATTTTTGGTTTCCTCTTTATAGATTTTTGGGAATCTGAACTTAAACTGTACTAATTTCTTTTTCTTCTTTTTTGAGGAAGATTAGCCCTGAGCTAACTACTGCCAGTCCTCCTCTTTTTTTGCTGAGGAAGCCTGGCCCTGAGCTAACATCCATACCCATCTTCCTCTACTTTATATGTGGGACATCTACCACAGCATGGTGTGCCAAGCGGTGCCAGGTCTGCATCTGGGATCCAAACCAGCGAACCCTGGGCTGCCGAGAAGCGGAACGTGTGAACTTAACCACTGTGCCACCCAGCCAGACACTGTACTAATTTCTATATTTTTTACTTTTGTCCTTCATTAAACAAACAATCTTGTAGGGGCTGGCTCAGTGGCCAAGTGGTTAAGTTCGCGCGCTCTGCTGCGGTGGCCCAGGGTTCGGATCCTGGGCGCAGACATGGCACCGCTCCTCAGGCCACGTTGAGGTGGCGTCCCACATCCCACAACTAGAAGGACTTGCAACTAAGATATACAACTGTGTACTGGGGGTTTGGGAAGATAAAGCAGAAAAAAAAAAAAGAAGATTGGCAGGAGTTGTTAGCTCAGGTGCCAATCTTTGAAAAAAAAAAAATCTTGTAATACTGCAAAATTACAGGATTTGCATGTACATGCCTCACGTCCTTTGAATGTTAGCTTCTCTAATTGGGAGACCCCATCAACAGACATTTTCCAGAAGTTGCTTAACCTTTACAGAGAGCCTGCTTTATGAGAGACATTGCTCTACAATTTTACCTAGCTCATCTCACTGGGATCTTCCCGCAATTCGGTGAGGTATCTTATAAAGGAGGAAATAGCTTCATAGGCTCAGGAGTTTCTTGTAGGTGGTTATAATAGATGGATCTCTAACCATATGATTGATTTTATAAGCATCAGTTAAGATCACACTTAAATCAAGTGTCCAGTGAAGCATGAATGTTAATAGGATGTTTGAATACGTCTAGCAACTAAACTGAGATTTAACATAAATATAAAAGTAATATAACACTTTGCATATCTCTTATTTCTTACAATTAATCACTTCAAAGAAATCCTATTGTCAGATAGCCCAGCATATCCTCCTTAAACTCTACCTCCTCCACTGATTACGTGAACTCTACACATGCCAATAATGTGTGAAAGATGTGTGAAGGAGTGCTTAGCACCGTACTGTGAATACAGGAAGTCCTTGTTAAAGTTTGGTTAAAAAAAAGAAAAGGTAAAGTTTGGTTGCATAAAAAGTTAGCAAAAACATCGTCTGAAATGCACAGTAATGAATAGGGGAGGCAAAAAGGAAAAAATGTTGGATATTATTTCTAAAGTTACAGCCTGATTTAAAAAATAGCAGCTACAGAATGACTCGCCTGGTATATGACTCCTTTTTTGCAAAAAGTCGAAAACACACTATGAATTTGAAAGACAGGATTGCAAAAAGTCTCCTGACTCTCTATACTTCTAAAGCTACAAAATAAAAATTCTTTACATATAGAAGAGCATTGCTCTCTCAATGTTTTTATTTACCTTTGATTTTTGGAGGGCTTTATTTAATATATGATCACCAATCACCATTTGAAATAAACATTTCTTTTTTGTTTTCAAACTTTTTTTTTATTGCTTTTTCACCCCAGATTTCCCCAGCACATAGTTGTATATCCTAGTTGTGGGTCCTTCTGGTTGTGGCATGTGGGATGCCACCTCAGCATGGCCTGATGAGCTGTGCTATGTCCACGCCCAGGATCCCAACTGGCAAAACCCTGGACCGCCGGAGGGGAGCGCGAGAACTTAACCACTCGGCCATCGGCCCAGCCCCTGAACTAGACATTTCTGCTGTCCACAAGCATTCGCTTCTCCGTTCCTTTGCAGACTTTATTCAAGTGTCTTCCCCTTCCTCACACCTCGAATGGACCTCAGGAGAAGCAGACCTCACTACCTGCTCCACGGGTGACTCTGGTGCATCCAAGGCTAACTCCATCCCTAATGCAAGTGACTGGAGAGGACGTGTGACCAAAATAATGTGAGGAGAGGTTTCCAAGGGGCATCTGAGAACGACTCATCATCCCAGTGAGAGATCCTCAGAGTAACCCTCTCTCCAGACGTTGCATGATTGTTCTGCAACTACTTTGCTATTACCCTGAAGATGAAGGTTCTATTTAGAGTGGGGCAAAGAACTCTAGCAGGTGACAGGACTGTCACCTCTAAGGCCCCTCCTCCTTCTCTTCTAATTAATTGAGCCAACAAATATCTGATTGTTTAAGCTAGTTTGAGTTGGGTTTTCTGCCATTTGCAGCTGAAAATATTCTAACCTATACACTACAAGATTTTATTGTGTAAATATAATTCTGGTGTAGAGTCAATAAAACGAATAAAAAAGACAGTCCTGCTCATGGTATCAAAATGATGAGACTCATGCAAACCCAGAAGTCTGTACTTAGGGGCCTGCCAAGCCAAATAAACACCCGGTACAGATTACTTTAGCTAAAAATCTTGCCAATTCAAGAATGCCCGTTCATCTGAAGTCATCAAGTTTCAGTTTCTGAACATTGTACATTGCATATTTTGTGAAATTACACATTTCCAGGGATAGCAAGAAGCCCAAGTGATAATTTACCTGGAAAGGACAGTGAAGAGGGAAGAGGGGTATATAATTTGTGTACGAACTGCTGTAGAACATTTGCCTGTTTTTAGCACCACATGAAATGATTAGAATTTAAAAAAATAAGATTTAAAAAATCCACCAAATTAAGAAAAGGCCATGAATTACTTTTTAGGCACATTTAAAGAGAATCACTCGAATCGGAGCCATTAAAATGTATTACAAGTTGTAAGGATACTTCTCACCTTAAAAAGAACATTTGATCAATGAGTAGATGGTATCAGTATACGTAATTTTTAGAAAGCATTCTGAATTTAAATGATCACAGAACTATCAATACGGGGTTTCAAATTGAACTGTCTCAAGCAATTAACCTAAAATAATGTATCCATTTTGTTTAGAGCCCCAGCAGGGAAGAACAATTAGCAACTTATGAATTACCATTTGTCTTAAACTCCAGAAGTATGCTCGTGACTTGAATAAATATGCTCTCGAGTATAAAATAGGACCCAAATTTACTTTAAAAATTGAAATGGTTTTATTTGTTAAGTGATTTTTATGGTCTATAATCAAATGATTAACTGTCAAAAAAAACCCATTTACTTTTTATGTAAAGAAAGATTATTTCTTAAGTTTGCTTATTTTTCTTCCCAACTAACATTTATGGCACACATTACTTTACGTAGGAGTAAAGGGGTAAAAAGCTGATCCAGCTCTCAAGTAAGGTAGTGTATTGATTTTTGGAGTCCGAGAGAGATTTCTACTTTGTATTTTGCATTTACTTTGTATTTATGTATTTTGCAAAAAAACATAATTCTATTTTTTTAATTGAGTAAGTTGCAGGGTATCTGTTCTGTTGGTCAGAGCTTGTTCATATCTAATCACTGTATTGTCCCCAGCTGATCTGAGAGTAAATATTTTCCAGTTCGTTCTCGGACTGATAGCTTATGATGTTAAATATTTACTACTTCATGTGAAATGGCTGCAATCTTTAAACCAAATTAATAATTATTTATTAAATATCACCATGTGCAAAGTGCCGTATTTAAATATTATTATTTTCCTTGCTGGACATAAAAATCCAGGTTGTTTAAGTCATATCGCCACCTCATAAGGTGGACACAGTTTCCCCACTGCCTTGTTTACAGTAGAGAAAACCTCATCACAAACTAAAGAAACTCGAGTTGCAATACAAGTTAGTGAAAACATGAGTAGTGATAACCATATCCAACATTCACTTAGTGAATTTAGGAGATAAAATGTTTCCTAATGCTTTTTGAAATCTCTATCACCTTACCTGCCCAAGCCTTTTTCCAGTATCTTATAAAAATGTGACTCTAGTCAGATACATTTATCCCTTATATTATTTTTTCTACAAAAGTGACTTGATTTAGAGCTTATACTTTTTTTTGTGTGTGTGCTTTGCTTTAGGACCCAAACAGGCAGTGTTCTAGAAGGGGAGGTAACTCATGTATGAAAGGATAATTCAACCATTCCTAGGATCCAGAAAGCTCCTCAATGTTTCTTCAAGCTTTGTTCATCCATTCGTGTATTCATTGAGAAATGATTTTTGAGTTCCTCCTGTGTAAAATAAATTGCAATTATTTAAAAGTGTTTCGTGAAAATATACTATGACCAGGAAGACAGCTATTAGGCCATTTATTTTCTATTTTGCCGGGAATCGTACCCTCTGAGCTCGTTGGAATTGGACATGAATTTCTAAAGTGAATATTGCTCTTGGTGGCTTCCTGCTTAATGTCAGGCTAGTCAAGTGACTCTAGAAATCGTCCAGTTTTCTTAAAGCTTCCTTTACATGGACTCCAATGTAATTGCTTTCACGTTATTTGATATGTAAAAACCAACTACCTCCTATATTCAAACTTTTATAGCATTTTATTCTTACACTTCCTAAGAGACAAATTACTTTACGAAAATAATAGCATTATTTTTAAGTAATGCTACTGTGTCCCATTTAGGCCAACATTTAGCATATGTCCCATTAATTTTTAGATAGAAATTAAATTAACTATCCTGGCTTCCTCGTTCTTGGGCAGTTACTTATTACTTTTCTTTTTTTCTTATCTGCAAAATTAAATTCCATCAATTCTATCAATGTTCCTGCATCCGGAGCCACATCTTCTGCTTTCCTGCTGGAGCCTGCCTCCCACCTGTCCACTTGTGTACCAGGTCCTCTTCCTCCTTAACTTCTATGAGGCTCTGTTGACCCCTTCTCTCTTCTGCATCGTCCTTTCTTTCTGCACTAAATTATTCCCATCAACATGAAAACATGTGGAATATCTTCCATCTTATTAAAAACAAGCCCTCTCTTGACTCCACATCCCACTCTAGCTCTGCCCCTTTTATGGTGGAGCTCCATACCTGTTTCTCTTCTCTTCACTTCCTCATTCTCTGCCTGGATCCTTTACTGGAACTCACTTACTTTGCCCCTCCACAGCACTTGCTCCTGAACCCATTGTATCCAGGCTTTCTCCCATTTCCACTTCACAGAAGAGCGCTTATTAAGGTCACAAACGACTTCACATTGCCATATCCAGGGTAAGATTCTCAGTCCTCATCTAACTTGCCTCAATCAGCAGCATTTGGTGCAGGTGACCATCCCTTCTCCATGTTCCTCACTTGGTTTCCAAGACAACACTCTGATCTCTCTTTCGCCCCATCCCACTGGCTGCCTGTCTCTCTGGTGGCTGAGTCTGCCTCCTCTTCCTGACTGGGACTCAGTCTTCAGCTCCCTTTTCTCTTCATACTCATTTCCTCAGCCATCTCGCCTCTGAGCTGAAAAATTCCAAAATTATATGCCCAGCCAATGAAGAACAAGGCTGACTTTTATTTCTCATTGTGATACATAGACAGCTAGAAAAGAAGATTCTGTGGCATCCCTCTTTCTTGATTCCATTTTCGTCTCCTCATCCTACTTGCTATCCTAGGGAGCAAATGTGTTCACTTGTCTGTTTCTTTGACGAACACTCGTTGAGCGATATGTGCCAGGCTCTATGCTGTTGTATCCATAATCTAGGATTCTAATGGCTTCTGGTCTTTGCTCTCTTTTCTTTTTTCTATCAGTTCTTCTTGCTCAATCTTATCCATTCCCATTACTTCAGGTATGTTCTAATGACTCCTCAAACATACATCTCCAGCTCAGACTTTCTCTCCCAAGCTGCAAACTCAGAATCCTACTGACTAGATTTCTATACCTGCAATGAACACTTCAAATTCAACATTACGATTTAAATACAATTTTGTTAGAAATTCAACCAACACAAACACACCTTGACGCACTTCCTGCCTAAGTCAGAGATGAGTCATTCTCAGTTCCTCCTCTTCCCTCAGCTCACCAACTGCCCACCTGATCTCTATTCCTACTAATCTTGCTTCGTCATTGCCTTGCCTTAATCATTTATTCTCTATGCATCTCTTGGCCTCCAGCCTTGTATTCCTGCAATCCTTGCCCCACAAAGCTGCCAGCATGATCTACCTAAATTGAAATCTGAATAGTTCACTTCCTCAAATAATATCTTTGATGGCTCTCCATCTCCTATGAAACAAAGCTCACAGTTTTATTCTTTGTAAAAACAAAACCTTTTGAGCCTCATCAGCTCTTCTGAAAAAACTCAAAAGTTCTGTCCCAATGGAATGACTGGCAGATCTGAGAAGCTGACATGCTGTTTCAGACCTCTTGGTGTGTGCGTGTTTCCATGCCCTGTGCGTCTGGTGAATATGCACTCGTCCTTCAAGACTCAGATCAATTTATACTTTCTCCGAAGCTCCTTGATGCCACCCGAAATTAGACCTTCTCTCCTCTGTGTTATACCTTGTATAGATCTCTTTATTTTTTCTATGTATTTTGTGTAATTTAATTGTCTGTATGTGTGTCTACTTTACTGCAGACTATGCAGGCAGAGAACAAGTATTATTAATCTTATTTCAGTCTTTTTACCTTTGTTTCATCTTTTCTAAAGAAGAGGGAACAGTTGATGTGCACTATCGTTTAAGTGAATTTTTTTAACTGCATAAGTTTAGATAAAAAGACATTTTTTTCCTAAAACATAATAGCTATTTTCCTAATATTAGTTAGTGTATGATTCATTAGTTTTCAGTATATTGACAGAGTTATGCAATCATCACCACTATATGTTTCCAGAACATTTCTTTTTATTTTTTTTTAAAGAAGATTAGCCCTGAGCTAACATCAGCTGCCAATCCTCCTCTTTTTGCTGAGGAAGACTGGCCCTGAGCTAACATCTGTGCACGAGTCTTTCCAATGAGGTGACTGTGACCGTGGCCAGCACTCTAGTCTCTAGTTGAAGAGAGGATTATTCTAGTTTACACAAAACCTGGTGACAATGATTTGCCCAGATGGATTTCCCAAGCTAATCAGATATGGCCGGATGCTACAGGCCATTTTCTGCAGTGTTCGGGCTTTTGAGAGACTTCCGTTGACATGTCCAAATAGACTTTGATGGGGCAGTTGCTCTGTTTTTTCGAGGCTTATGTAAATATTCATCCAGTGATCTCATGTTCATACACTTTAAGCATTTCTCATTTCGTTTGGAGGCTTTTAGTTTAGTCATTGACTAAATCCTTCATTCATTCATTCATTCACAATTTATTCACCCAGGATCCATAGTGGTGTGCCTGTGACTTTCATCATTATAATTATTATTAAACCCCATCTCCTCAAAGACCTCTCTGACTTTCCTTCAAATTACCATGTGTTTCTGTAGTTGTGTATAACCGAATCTACCCATTCCCTACACCCTTACCTTAGCTAGCCCAGCTTAAATATTATAACTCTCACCCTCATGCAAGCGCATAGCTGAACACTCAGCTTAACTAGTGTTTCTCCACCCTTGCAAATATGCACAAGTAAACATTAATCACTGTATAATTCATCTTACCAATCATACACAATTGTTTAATTCTGTCCCAGAAGCCAAAAGTAATAAGCATTCATATTTCTATCTCTTAATATACAGTGAGTAAAAAAGGAAGGAAAGCAAATTATGTATTCAGAAGAATAATTCACACACCGCGATAAATGCTGGAAGTTACATTAGCTTGAATGTGTCTCTTCTGTGAGGAGTTGTCAGGGCTCAGTTTAACCCACTAATGCATTTTGATTATAAAACACTTTATTTTGTGTCTTGGAATTTCCTTGTTACACCGACTTTTCCTGAGAAGAGGGTTAACATTCTTAATTGATTGTCAACTTAAGACTGATCCTGGCAAGCAACTAACTTCCTCAGTTCATGTATATCTTTCTCATGAGTCAAATTTATTGTTTTTGTTATTTCTATCTCTAACAAAATTGCATTTAATTTGTGCCAGTGGCAGTGCTGATAATGGGCCATAAAAAATTGTTCTCTCTCCCTGCTCCCCCAAGGATATTTTGCTTATCCAACTAAAAATGTGAGGCAAATTATCTTCCCTCAAATATAGGAAGAAGAGGAATGGACAAAGCTACATGCTTTAGCGACTGGAATCAAAAGAGGTGATGTCCACCTCATAACCGTTTATCGTACAGTTTATATCACGAGGGGATTTGTCACTGCTGCCATTAGCATGTACATCCATAAAGTCAGGGACTTACAGCTGTGTCTGTAAATGGAAGCTCGTCCCCAGAGCTCCCACAGGAAACTCATCATTTGTTTCAGTTTGCATGTGCAATCAATCACGTGCTCACAGCCCGTGAACTGGAGCAGAGTGTAGCACTGGGCTTGGGTGACATGGCTTTATGGTTCCAGATGTTCTCTGATCTTTCAAAACTGCTTTGTACTAAAAGATCCACTGAACACACACTTTTAGAAAACTGCTTCTTTCAGTGCCAGCTGTATTCACTTTCTCTAAAGAAGAAGAGGCATCTTGACCCCCAAATAATGAATTCAATGAGTTCCACAGATCCTATTCTATATCTTACACCATCATATTCCTTTCAACAACTTTAGAAGTCAAGGACTTAAAGTTCCTCTCTCCCATCTTGCCGGCTTCATTGGTCAAATTCTTATTATTAGAATGATTTTAGAATCTTGATTTTAGTAGCAAGACTCTGTAGAACCAAGACTGGATGTCGCAGACTGCATGCATGGCTGTGATCTTGGTCGAGTCACAGAGCCGTGTAAAGCCTCGGTTTCTGACATGTAACATGGATAATAAACTAGGAGAGCCTTCTTACCTGAGCAGGGTTGATACTGGAAGAACCCCCCCCAAAATGAATCCACTTCAAATGTCATACATTTTATAGCAAATTGTAAGAAGTTTACAAATTCATCTTTAAAGATTCAAGCTGGGGCCAGCCTGGTATCACAGAGGTTAACTTCACACATTCTGCTTTGGCGGCCCAAGGTTCCCCGGTTCAGATCCCAGGTGCAGACATGGCACTGCTTGGCAAGCCATGCTGTGGTAGGCATCCCACATATAAAGTAGAGGAAGATGGGCATGGATGTTAGCTCAAGGCCTATCTTCCTCAGCTAAAAGAGGAGGATTGGCAGCAGATGTTAGCTCAGGGCTAATCTTCCTCAAAAAAAAAAAATTCAAGCTAAAGTATGTGAAACTGAATTCTTTTTTTTTTTTTTTTTTTGGTGAGGAAGATTGGCCCTGAGCTAACATCTGCTGCCAATCTGCTTTTTTTGCTTGTGGGACACCACCACAGCATGGCTTGATCAGTGATGTGTAGGTCTGCACCCAGGATCCAAGCCCTGGAACCCTAGGGCGCCAAAGCAAAGTATTTGAACTTAAGCACTATGCCACCAGGCTGGCCCTGAAGCTGAATTCATTTTAATTCATAATTAACATTGCAAAGATACACTAATTCTTAGCATAAATAGAGAATGAATCAGGTATTAACTTTTGGCATAATTTTGGGGGGATAAAATTATATCACAGCATGATAGACAGTCTTCAGATCTGGCTTTGAGAGCAGGATCAGAATCTTTTGATATTTAAGTCATTCATATGATATAAAGAACATAACCCGTCAACAGTTTGCTGATTTTTATTTTTCAGTTGTTAACTATTCTAAATTCTGCCAGATCCTTATTTAGTAATGTTTTGCCTGTGATTTGAGCAGTGTTCCAACATATTTTTCACCAACTTCATGCAATCGGCATCTGCTCCAGAATCTACAATTGCACTTTGCTGTTGATTTTCACTGTGTTGCTGGATGTTTGATACGATGAACAGGACACTGAGGGACACAAGCTTTGGCTCTTGTCCTTGGATGCTGGCATTAAATGGAAGTCATGTTTGTTTGAGTGGGAATTCATTCTATAAGTGGTCAAATTTATTAATGAATATTTTGTGACTTTTACTTTCCTCTTAACCGCTGGGACTCAGTAAATGAATACTAATATGAGGTCTCCCTAAATCATCTAATGATATTAATGAGAAAACTAAATGTGGGACTGTATCTAAGACACTTAGCATAGTCCTAGCACATATTAATCAAACCATATATATTAGTAGTTTTTACCACTATCATTATTTTATAAACATTCTCTAACAAAGTTAGTTAACCCTAAACAGTAAGTTTTGGGGGTACTCACTTAACAGAATGGCCTTAACCATCTAGCAATTCGCAGACTTTTGGGTTCACAGACCACTTCAGCAATCCCGCCCTCTCGTATCATTATTAAACTCACCGGAGCTTACTTCTACAAACCAACTGACAAAAAATACTTTTTTTAGAGACTCTGTGGCCCAAGCCATTCATGCTGTTTTTCTCTTTAAAGGGAGAAAATTCTATGGAATTTTCTTCAATGGAAGGTACAGATAGAGGGTTTGGAACTCCAAGTCAGAGGTTGAAAAGAGAAATGGTTTTTGGCCGAATCAATGACCAAATGAGAGATCAGCGTGGGATGTCAGCTGCAGTTTCTTTTAAAGCCTTTGTCTCCTTCCTGTCCCCCATTTTCTTCTTCCTTCCTTTTGCCTGCAGTCCTCTTTGAGCTAAGATAGAAATCAAAAGGAAAAGTAAGCTACAATCATCATGATTTTTATTTGAGACTGTGGAGAAAAGAGCCAAAAAATGAGGTTAAGTGGAAAGATAAATAACCCTGGCTGAAAGGACGCCATGCCCACTTCCCCAGCCACACAGGCAGAATGACCTTCTAACAAAGAAGTTGACCTTCAGAGAGGATGGTTGCCATTTCTTCAGTTTGACACCCCCTCTTTCTATCCTTTCTTCCACTCCTAGCTTTATTTTTAAAATGTGGATTATCAGATCAATAGATATTTTAATCTACTGTCTGGTCCAGTGCTTTTCAAAACAAGAGTGCATAACAATCCCCTGGGAATTCTGCTGAAATGCAGGCTCTGATTCAGCAGGTCTGGGGAAGGGCCTGAGAGGCTGCATTTCTAATGAGCTCCCAGGTGATACTGATGCTGCTGGTCTGGGGCCAAGGCCCAGACTTTGAGGAGCAAGAATCCAGTGTATTAGCAGGAGCACTAGGTAGGATGAAATGAAAGGGCTTCCTAATGATTAAAGAGATTGAATCTACAGATTTCCCTTTTTCAATATTTGTTATATATCAGGAAAGGAAATTAAATTGGTCTTTCTAGAACTATTTGGGTCCTCAAAAGCATGCTAATTACTCTATTTCTGGCTCCTCAAGGACATTTCCCAATGACGGTGTTCTACTTTCTCCTTGGATAGCGACATTAAGCTGTCTAATTTTGCTTTGACCAAATTGTGAAAGTAGAGAGTCTCTGGTTTTGCAAGTTACCTCATGACCTCTTGCTTTTTCACCCTCATTGGAGCCTCTAAATTTATCCTAATTAGAGTGTAAATAACTAATAATGATAGTGTAGGACAGACGGGAATGTAGCATTAAGCTCCTGCGATGCAACATATGCTGTTGTAAGTGCTGGAAACACAACCACGAACAAAACATATATGGTGTCTAATTGCCTCCTCCTTTTAACCCAGTGAGATGGGTGTGATTTTAATTGTGCGGGTGAGAAACATGGAGAGTTACATAATGCAGCAGGAAGAGCTGGGGAGCAGCAGAGCTGAAATACAAACCCAGTTCTTTTTGACTCCAAAACCCCTGCTAAAGCTCCTGAACTCACTCGAGATTTTGTATTCTGTGGTGTCTCAAAACAGTCACTCTGTTTCTCTTTCTTATACTTTCATAATAAAGCTGCTGACTCTATAGTGACAGCTGCTGATATATTTTGTAAATGAGGAGCCCATCTTCAAGCACAAATAATCCAAACGTGTATAATATTTTAAGACGACTTTACAATTAAAATGTTTTTTTCATTTTAATGCTTCGTTCTATCTCTCGTCCTGGATAATTGACTAGAATTGATATTTTTTCCAAAAGACACAGGAAACTTCTACCATACACAGAAATCCATTTGAAGTGATGTTGAAATCTAAATGTGAAAGATGAAATAATAAAGTTTACAGAGATGACCCGGGAGAATGCTTCATGAACTTGGAGTAGGGAAAGCCTTCTTAAACAGGAGACAGGAAACATTAATCATAAAGGAAAATACTGATAAATCATACTGTAAACTTCTGTTGATAAAAATGTAATACTAAGAAAGTAAAAAGGCAAGCCATAAAATAGAAGATATTTGCAAGGCATAAACCAACAGGTTTAGAGTCAGAATACAAAAAAAAAAAATTCCAATAAATCAGTAAGAGAAAGTAAAAAAGTAAGAAAACTGCTAAAGACTTATGCGGGCATTTCACAAAAAAGCGTATCCAATTGCTAGCAACATATGAAAATGTTCTCAATCTCGTTTTTCATCAGGGAAATACAAATTAAAACCAAAATAAGATACCACTCTACACCCTCTAGAATGTCTAAAATCAAAAAGATTGACAATACCAACTCAGGCAATGGTTTGGAGCACCTGGAACTCTCTCGCACTACTGGTGGGAATGGAAATTGATACAGCGACTTTGGAAATCCTTTTGGCAGTAAATGTTAAAACTGACCAAATGCACAGACAATGGTTCAGCTATTCCACTCCTAGGTAGAAATGGAACAAATATGTGGACAACAGAAAGTCGTCTACGCAAATATGCATATTCTTAAGCATCATGATAGTCAAAACTGGAACAATCCAAAGAGCTATAAATATGGAATGGATAAATAAATTGTGTTTTATTCATTCGACCACATATTACTCAACAATACGCATGAACAAGTGCTGCATACAGCAATATCAGTGAAATCTCACATAGTGTTCAGTAAAAGAAGTCAGACACAAAGAAGTACACATTACATGATTCTGCTTATGTGAACGGCAAAAACAGATAAATCTCAGTATTCTGGGTATTCCAAGTCCGGATAGATACTTTTGCAGGGGAGGGAGTAACAACTGGCAGAGGTGTGAGGAAGACCTCCAGAGTCCTGGAAATGTATTATTTCTGAATCTGAGTGGTGGTTACCTAGATGTGTTCACTTTATGGAAATTCTCTGAAATGTATACTTGTGTATATGTAAGTGAATGCATATACTTTCCTATATGTATGTTATTTTTTTCAGTAAAAAAATAAAATATATGAAGGAGTAAAATACTTTGGAGTTTCTGTCGGGTTTTTTTTTTCCTTTTGAGGAAGATTAGCCTTGAGCTAACATCTGCTGCCAATCCTCCTCTTTTTGCTGAGGAAGATTGGCCCTGAGCTAACATCCGTGCCCATCTTCCTCTACTTTATATGTGGGACACCTACCACAGCATGGCTTTTGCCACGCAGTGCAATGTCCACACCTGGGATCCCAACTGGTGAACCCTAGGCTGCCAAAGCGGAGCGTGTGAGCTTAACCACTGCGCCACCGGGCTGGCCCCCAGAGTATCTGTGTTTTTAATGTCATCTGTTACTAGTTTTTCTCCCTCAACAACAAAGAAGCAAGAATTTTCTTGATTTCATCCCCTTGTCTTGCAAAACTAAAATCTGTTTTTTAAACAAATCGTTATGATGCTTGTAAAATACATCTGTATTCCTGCTTTTTCATCCCCTGGTTTTTTCCTTTTCTACATCAAATACATTCTGTATTCTTTTTTTGGAGTTCTGACCACTGCTTTTGGTCACTTTTCCATTTGCCTTTTACGTTTCAGCAGAGTTCTGGTAATAAGTCCATTTGACCTTAAGACAAATGTGTTATCAAACCTTAAACAAAGCCCAGTCCCGTGGGCCTGATTTGTGACCTCATTCCATCCAACGTGCAAGGAGACGACAGTCCTCTGGGAATGACGGGATGCCTGCTTCCTGAGGATGTCAGGCTTATGACTGAAGAGATGCTCTTTGAAAAAGAGCACAGATGATGGGAGTATGAAGGGAGTTGATCGCGTCAGAAGTGAAAGACCACTTTGGGAAAGTTCGGAAAAGACTTGGTTTCTGGGCTCATCAGATAGGGGTTCGAAGTCTCTGGCATTAACAATGTGCTCTTGGGCACGTGCTCAATCTCTCTGGATTTTAATGGACTTTTCTGTGAAAATGGAAATAAAATTATCTACCTCACAAAGCTGTTGCAAAGATTTCAACTACATAGATATATAAATGTCTCTAACATCATATTTAGCACATCTGGATGTTCCGAAGATGAAGCTCTCTTCTCTTTCTTTTTCCTTTTCAGGCAAATTTGGTCGTGGCAACTGTTTGCAATCATATTTGAGTTTTTGATTCCCAGCAATCTGGAGATGACAGGCTCTGGGATGTTTATTTCATGAAAACACATATTAGGTTCATATATCTTTCCACATAGTCTTTTTTTTTTTTCTTTTTGAATCTTCTAGATGAAATGTGTATCCTAAATAGGATAAGAAAATGACAGCAATATTTGTAAAATTCCTTTAATGGTAAAGAAGACATTTGACTATTTGATCTACTGTCTTAAAGGAATAGAGAGAAGTAAGGTAGATGAACTCTATTTTGTATTTTTAATTCCTATTTTAAAGTCTCACAAATTTGGACAGACCTCTGTTGAAGACCTGAACATAATTGCAGTGTTTTTAAAAAATGCACATTTAGCTACTTTTGATTATAACCAATTGAATCTGGCTTTAAAAAAATGTGTTAACGGGGCATCCTGGAGGCGTAGTGGTTAGATTTGCACATTCTGCTTCTGGGGCCCGGGGTTCACAGTTTCGGATCCCTGGCATGAACCTACACACTGCTCATCAAGTCATGCTGTGCTGGCATCCCATATACAAAATAGAGGAAGACGGGTACAGATGTTAGCTCAGCAACAATCTTCCTCAAGCAAAAAGAGGAAGATTGGTAACAGATGTTAGCTCAAGGCCAATCTTCCTCACCAAAAAAAAATAAAAGGTGTTGCCTAGGAAAGTTGTAAATGAAATAGCAGGAGGGGACTTTAGTATGGAGAAATCTCCTTGTTTTACATCTAAGAAACTTAAGAAGGTGAAGCAACTTGCCTAAGGAGGCCGTTGGAAGTTAGGAGTCAATGAACCACTCCTTTTCTTCTCTGAGTTCTAAGTGGTAGAAGGTAGGCACAAATAAGAGAAAAAGATCAAAGAGTCTGTGTGCTAATGGCTGGTAACACTGACTCAGCATATGCAGCTGGGACCCAAGGTTAAAACAGCAATGTTCTATACCTGTGTCTCAGAACGGAGCCCTTGGAGCCCCTCGGCAGGTGGAGCTGGCTCTGCAAGGCTGACTCCACGTGCACCTGCCCTGCCAGCCCCATGGAGGACATCAGGCCTGCCTGGCAGACGCAGACACTGTAAGAAGCAGGATGAGCCCCCATGACTTCTGTGCAATGAGCCGCCTCAGGCAAACCCCTGCCCCAAAGAATGCCCTGTCGATCAGCAGATGCTTTTAGCATCCGAGGAAATATTTATTTTGAATACTATTTGCTCTGTAATCTTACCTGGAGTATTAATCTGTTCAGCCTGTCTCTTCGAACTACTTACGTCCTATAGAGAAAATGTCAACCTAGAGCCCGCCCAAATGATCATGCTTCCAGATTATTATTATTATTAATCATTTTGGTTATCATTTTTCTTATTGTTTGGTAGATTTCCCCCTTAGCATGAAAGAAGTTAGTATAACACCTCACAAATGTGTCTCCTCCCTGGAGGATTGTACACAATGTTGTCCCTTTCGCTGACTCAAATTCATATGGGGTGACTTCCTCAGATTCTCCAGGCGCTATGTTATAGTTTCAGACTGTAAAACGGCAAAGTCTGAAGACAAAGAAAGAACAAAATTAGCCAAATAAAGTCTGAGGACTATTTACCACGTGGCAGTCAAGATAAAATTAGGTATCAGAGTGAGTTTCTGGGCACAAATAGCAGTTTATTCCCTAAAGTTAAGAATGTCATAGTCAAACGTGAGTAAGAAACTGTAACCACTACTTTAAGCCACTTTATTAGCAAATCAGTTTGATGTTAGTGCAGGAATAGACACAAGTAGCCTTTGAGGACATGTAATATGAATTCATTTCTTTATACCCCCGTCATGCCCCAAAGGATTTGAAGCATCTGAGCCATTACTGAGCCGTTACTGAGCAGACGACAACCTTTTTTCAGGAATTTGGCACCTAACGCCTTTGCATCTAGCAGTGTGGATACGGATGAAATACACAAAAGGAGTCCAGTGGATAATTCACATATGCGGTCTGTCTAATTTATTCAACCCTCTGTGCATCTGGAAAACTCCAGCAACTGAAATAACTGAAAGGGTTGGGAGGGTTGCCTTTAAAAGGCACAGCATCAGATGTCTCCACGCAGAATCGACAACTCCCAGGGGAAACACACACCTCCATTTTAATTTATTACTTGGTAATACGTGTCTCAGCCTCTTTCATTTAATCTTTCTTGCTCCTTTACTCTTGCTCTCTCTCCAAATAACATCTTGTTTTTGAGAACACAGTACTCAGTAAATTAACTCAGTAAATTAACCTTCAGTCTCTGTGATCGTCTATCACAACATAAAGTGGTTAAAGATGTTTTGCATAGTTGTGACCATAAAACACAGGTTTAAACGGGCATTCTTCTTTGTGTCGTACCAATGGAGTATGTGGCTGTGCTTGTAGCTCAGTGAGTGGCTTTCTCACAGTATTGCTTCTTTCTATTTCTATTAAGGCAAAGTGTAACATGCACATGCTGTGAAACAGGCACTGCTCCATCTGCCTCCCTTCATCTCTGGGCTTAAATTTCCGTGTTCTCTTGAAGAGAGAATATAGCTCCCCATTACTGCGACTGTGGTGTCTTGTTGGCAGGAGAGTGACAACTTGGGACCTGTGTAGGGCTTGGTTTCTCAGGGTCATGATTATTCTCATAACTGTTTTATCACTATGACACTGCACTCACTTTACTCATTCCTTCCTCTCTTTTAAAGATTTGGAAGAGTCTGCTCAGAATATAGAATACCCCTTCGGAGTCCTTGCTGCTCTGTAGTTTATGAGCTGAAATTGATGGTTTGTCTATTTCAGGAGTTCTCAACCCAGGGTGCTAGAATAGAATTACCCGTGGGGCTTATAGAATATAGACGTGATGCTTTCCGAGTGGGGCGCAGACATCAGAATGTGTTTTTAACCTCCCCTCTCCCCCTTCCAAAGACGATGCTACTGGACCTTCAGGTTGAGAATCACAAAGCTGTGTCCTCAACTGTCTTCTGCTGTCTGGATCGATGATGCTGTGTAATGGTATAATGGACCCTGTAAGCAGCCTGAGTGGTTTCAGATCCAGGCTGCCACTTTTTACCAGTGTGACTTTAGGCAAAGTACTTAGCCACTCTGACCCTCAGTCTCCTCATCTGTAAAATGGGGATGGTGGTAATAATAGGATATACATCATACATGTAAAACAAACAGAATAGTGTCTGGCACATAATATGTAGTCTAAAAGTGTATTAATAGATATTTAGTTCTCACATCCAGCATTCTTCTCGCTTTCAGATTTCTCCCAAATGTCAAGGAAAGCCTGTCTGTTTGTATGGGATTTACACATTTTAAGTGGTTAACAAGTTGGGGTTCCTGAGAAATGTACGAGGATTTTCTACGATTCCCTTGTTTCATCGTCCCCATAATCACCCAGTGTGTGCTCAAGAAAATCCAACTAATGCTTATAGCATTTCAATAAAATTTTAGTTTTTATACCCTCATTTCATTCCAAAAGGATCTGGGGCAGGTATCTTACAAAGTATACATATATATATATACACATAACAAGTTAAAAGAGCTAGGTAGTAAAATCAGAGAAAAAGATAAACAAGGGTAGGAAGATGAATTAGCCTTTTAAGTTTGGCTCCCAAGAAGGCGCCCTATAAGGTTCTGTAGTCTCCTAGCCCAGGCCCACGTCATCCTTCAGGGCTAATTCATGCCCAAGTGATATTTTACATTATCTGTGCAATAGCTTTCCCGCCAACACAGGAAATAGAAAGATGACTTTTATTATTGCTATTTTTATAAGCAGGAAAATTTAGGCTCTAACAATGAAGCAAATTTTTCTAGATGACTTTACAGGTCAGTGACAACGAAATGCCAGTATTCAGATGCTGTTTACTTTACAGAAAAAGGGCTTAATTTATACAATATTATTAGATAACATATAAATCCTTTAAAAATACCTACTAGACATTACTGCCCCATAAAGACAACCGTTTATGTTCAATTGTCCAAAGAAATGAGCCTAAAATAGCTGCCAGATATGGCATTCGTTTCCGTTTCTGTGATCCACTTTTATCAAAGCATGCAACTGCTTGTGGTTAGCTCTCAAGCCTATAAAAGGAGACTAATGAGAAGTCGAGAAGTCTGGCCTGGCATTCACCCACAATCGCCTCTGGACATCCTTCCCCGTGCTGTCAAACAGCTGGCGTTGGTTCAGCCAATCCGTAGGGTAGGGTGTGCATCCTGGCCAGCTGCCTGCAGGCAGGTAGGTTGGTGTGGATTCCGGGAGCAGCCAGAGAACAGGCAGTGCTCTTGTGGACTAATCCACTAAGACAAGAGAAAGACAAAATAACTGTCAGGTCTAAATTTGTTAGAAAGCCATTGAGTGCTCCAACACTATCAGCTTCAAGCTTCATTGTGGCAGCATTTCATTCTCTGTGGCAGAAGAGGCAGGTTTGAGATGGGGACCATTGGTCACTGATGATGTTAAACTCTTTAGGATTATTTTGTTGGGCTCACATATTCCAACGCCAAAATTTTCCAAGGATCTTAAATGCAGCAGTTACAAGGCTTCCCAGGAGAATTCGTGTGCATTGGTGTATATGTAAAATTCCCCCTCCCATAAAGCTAACACTTGTCTTAACACCAGTGAAAGTGATAGGCTGGCAGGAAAAGAGAGAATATGAGGTCCATGTCTCCTGGCTACTCTAGTTTTCATTTTGGTCTTAAGTTAGGTAGTGTCCTGTATTTCCAGCTGCTAGTTTTTAATTCTCTTATTCCTACCAATCCACTCTGAAGGGCAAAGGATGTTAGAGTGTAGAAACACCATCTGTGTTTTTTATTCAGTATGTAGAGTCTTATAGCTTTTAATTTTTCTTTTTTTTTTAAGAATTTTTTTTTTAAGATTCTATTTTTCCTTTTTCTCCCCAAAGCACCCTGGTACATAGTTGTATATTTTTAGTTGTGGGTCCTTCTAGTTGTGGCACATGGGACGCCGCCTCAGCGTGACCTGACAAGCGGTGCCACGTCCGTGCCCCAGATCCGAACCGGCGAAACCCCGGGCCACCAAAGTGGAGCGCGTGAACTTAACCACTCAGCCATGGGGCCTGCCTGACTTAATTTCTTTATTTGGTTTTAGGGTAAGTGATAGAATGTACTTAAGAATAAAATTATCCTTCTTTATATGCCACTTAGAGGAGAGCCGTGATCAGCAGAAGCACACCTCTGCAAGAGAAGGGCTTTGACAGGCACGCTGGGTAAAGGCCGTATTTTCAAATTTCATACAGTCCTCTTTCAGAGAAAAAACAAATTGTTTTCAGCATGACAAACATCTTCTGCAATCACTCCACGTCAAATGCATATTCTTCAAGATAAAGTACGAAAAGTACAAAACAGTGTGCATTTTCCAATCTTGTACTTCAAGGAAAAAGATAAGTATATTAACATTCTATAAAAATGAAAATACTTGAAGGTTTTATCTACAAATTTAGATACCAGTGAGTAAAAATCTTCCAGTATGAAACTCTGGTTTAGTTTTGTGTGAGGACAGACCCTGCGTGACCTTCTATAAGAACACACAGACATTGGTAAGCTCCTCTCCTCAAGGATCTCCTGTAAGCAGGTGACACAGGGTGTCAAATTTATTTAGTTTAACTTGCAATATATTTCCAATAATAATAACAATGATGAAGTTTTATTGCGCGCTCACCATGTGTCAGGGAATCCGCAAGCCACTTTCCGTGAATCTTTTCATGTAACTCTCACAATGACCCCATTAGGGGGCAGTTATTATTTCCCACTTTCCCAGTGAAGAGTAGAAGCACAGATAAGCTTAATGACTTGCTCAAGGTTATAGCTAGTGTGGGGGGAGCTGGGAGTCCAACAGTGTGGCAGTCCAGCTCCACAGCCCGCGCTCAATGTTCCTGGAAAGGTTAACAGATTAAGCCCCTTTCACTAAGTGCAAATCAATTCGCTATTTTATTGACAGTACATATTAGGTGTTAATACCTTATGCAGAAAATTAGAAAAAAGAAACTATTAGTATTTATCCTTATACTAGTATATATACTCACGGTTATTCTTATGGTTATATAAGTATAATTACACATAATTCTTATATGAGTAGTATAGTACCTATATTAGTATATATTCTCTGTGGCAGAGGAGGCAGGTTATCTTAGTATTATATTAGTTTTATAGAATATAATTAGTATTCTATTAGTACATTAGTACTACGTACTATATATAAAATTAAATCAAATTTTAAATACCGGGAAATTTTAAACTCGTTAACTAAATATGTGGCGAAAACCTTAAACTATTTCGTATATATTTATATATACTGTATGCTAATCTACTATACTAAAGAAACATAATCATATAAATAATAATTAGTATAAAGTACAATTAAATAAAATATTAAAAATGGCATCATTTTGTAGTAATCGGGGAAGAGTTCAGTATTATTTGTGTGAAAAATATGAAATACGAACTATATTAGATCATGCGCTGGTGAAATCTTTAAAAATAAAAGTGAGCTTTTTTTGAGGTTAAGTGGTTTAATGTCCTTACATATCTTTAAGGTGACAAATATATGAATATCTATTAAACTCTAATAAGTCAGAAATACATATTTAATCTCCAGGGTAAAATTGAGGTCCTTAAGGGTAAGTTTTTTAAAAAGTCTCCAGCACTAGTCTAGTGTCTGGCATACAATTTGAATAAGTGAATAAATATATAACTAATTATTAAAGAGTAGCATCAGGCAGAGTTCTCCAGAAAAACAGAACCAACAGGATATATGTAGACATATGTAAGAGGAGATTTATTATAGGAATTGGCTCATGTGGTTATAGAGGCTGAGAAGTCCCACGTCTGTCATCTGCAAGCTGGAGAGACAGGAAAATTGGTCTAATTCAGGCCTCGTCTGAAGGCGTGAGACCTAGGGGAGCTGCTGGTGTTCCCAGATCTGCTCTGAAGGTCCGAGAACAGAAGCTCTGATGTCCAGGGGCAGGAGAATGAGACGTCCCGCTCAAGAAGACAGCGAGAATCTGCCCTCCTTCACCTTTCTGCTCTATTCGGGCCCTTGAAGGGTTGGGTGATGCCGCCCACCCTGGTGAGGGCGATCTGCTTCACTGAGTCTGCAGATTCAAATGCTGACTTCTTCCACAAACATCCTCGCAGACACACCCAGAAACAGTGCTTCACCAGCTATCTGCGCATCCCTTAGCCCAGTCGGGTTGACATAAAATTAACCATTGAAAGAGTGTTTCCAAGTAAAGGTCCATTCAGACCAGCTTCAGATCAATGAATAATAAAAGTGCTTCATTGTCTAACAAGTCTACTCTCTATATTCATTAACAAATAGTTTTAATAGTTGTAAACTACTTCTTGTAACCAGTGCCTGCCACTGTGTAAGTTAAACTTTTGATCTACAAAGTTTTTTGCTTTATTAATCTGATCATCGGCCATTTTCTTCGTAGTTCAAAAAGTTGCTGATAGACTAGTTCAATCCAGGTCGAATAATCCTGGTTTCTAAATTAGTGGATTTGGAGTTAATGAAATTACATTGTACAGCTGACTGTGATAACTAGAAAGGCATTTTCGAGAGCTGTGGCAACCCACACGGTAGCTATTAGCTACACGTGGCCATTTAAATTTAAATTTAAAATGATTAAAATGAAATACAATTAAAAATTCAGTTCCTCAGTTGCACTAGCGGCAACCGCATGGAGCGGCTGCTGCAGATGTTGGAATTCTTCCTTGATGCGTCCACACTTACAGGATTGGGATTCCTGGCTCTCGCTTCCTCTCAGCAATCAGCCCTTCCAGTGGTCTCCTGATGGCTAGGTTTCCAAGCACAGCCACTAGCTCGTCTCTAGATATTAACCTCCTACTTTGAATTTTTCCATCTGGTATTCCTTTCTCAAACCAGCCTAAAAAAATGACTGATTACATCCAAGCCAGTTTCCAAGGCAATGGCACCGTATCAGCTATTTACATGTTCCAGAAAAGTTCCTATTTCCATTACAAATACATTCATTCCTGGCCTCTTGCTGACCCAATTACGGTAAGTCACTGCAATGAGATCTCTTACTGTTACCATTTTCTTTTCTAAGCTGCATTTTACCTGTCTCTTTTTCAAACAAAATGTAGTAAATATTAGATTTCAAAAAGCCACAAAGACCAGCAAAAAGAAAAAGGTGTTTGCACATGGGTGTAGACATAATTCACTGCAGTGTTTAATCTTTGTCTTTTTAAAACAAACTCAGCTTTGAGAGCAATACTGCAGGAAATAGAAAAAGGAAACACTATCTCACATTCTTCTACATGTAACTGAGACATTGTGAATCAAATATTTAGCCATTTAACCAAAACTTCCACTTTTCATCACCAAGCAATCCTGAGCTTTATGACTTACTATGAATTGTTCATACACAGCATTATGTAAGATGAATCAATTTCATCTTGAGTAGAATTAACGGAGTATTTTAGGAAGTCAGATCATTTGGGTGACTTATTTTGAACTAAGTAAAAAATAAATACTGAAAATTATAATTTCTGGGGCAGGGCCCATGGCATAGTGGTTGGGTTTGGCGAGTTCTGCTTTGGTGGCCTGGGTTTGCTGGTTTGGATCACAGGTGTGGACCTACGCTACTCATCAGCCATGCTGTGGCAGTGACCCAAATATAAAGTAGAGGAAGACTGGCACAGATGTTAGCTCAAGGCTGATCTTCCTCAAGCAAAAAAAAAAAAACCAACCAGGAAGACTGGCAACAGGTATTAGCTCAAGGCTAATCTTCCTCAGCAAGAAAAAAAAATTATAATTTCTAACGGTATCTTCTTTGGCTACTGTCTCCAGTCACCTGCTGGTCATCCACCCAGCGTAAGACATGTGCAAGCCATATTGGGTATACTCTGAAGAAGAACTTTGAGCCTCCTGGAGTTACTTAATTTCTGGTACATTTTTCTTTAACGGGAGAGCCACAATATTTTCTAGAGGTAAAATTTACTGTGATGTTAAGCTTGAGAGTAGGATAGTTTTTCCAGAAAGTTTAGAAGTTACAGACTTGACTCAGAGCGCGTTCATGGTTCAATATTTTTCCCGAAATGGAGGGACGGAGGAGGTAACAAAATCACCAATAAAGTGTGGTGGAAGTCCACATCTGGGGCTGAGTGACGCTTGCTGCTAGAGTTCAGACATTTGCTGGACGTGTCTGAAGATTCTTTGAAGTCTATTTGAATGAGAATTTAGGAACCTCCTTGGAAAGGCATCATGTTAAGGGAAAGAGGAATCGAGGTCTGGTGAATTTATCCCTGTAATCCAACCTTTATGATTGGAGTGGAGTTTCAGTTTTGGGTGCAGACACGCTGGTCTGGCTGCAATCTTAGTCCTGTGGGGAAGGAGTGATGTGTTCTCTGCACCTCTTGTTTGTGTGTGTGTGGTTTTTTTCTTAATGTTGGAAGCCTTTGTGAGGCACTTTGGTGCTGGATTAAGGTGGTCTGTTGCTCCTTCAGTTGAGGCCCACAGGGTCAGTGTTGCACATGGTTAAGGAGCAGACAGACTGACACTTACATGCAGATCATCTTCCAGTTCCTTTTGTCTTTATGCTCGGTGACACCCTTCAATAAAATCAGACAATCAAAGCCCCTAATCTGTGCCTTCGGGATCCCGTGGATAACACGGCAGACAGTTTCGTCTTTGAGGACAGTCACAGTCTCACAGAGAAGGCAGATCTCAAAAATAAGTAGGACACTAATTATATAATTACAAGAGTGTGAAAACATATGATGGGGGATCTAATCTAATGGAGGATGGGTAAGGAAAGCCTCTTAGGGTGAGATTTAAATTGACAGCTGCAGGACGGGTCAAGTTAATCAGGCAAATGGAACATGGAGGAAGCATTACAAGTACTAAGAAGAGCATGTGCAAAGACCCTGGGACAGGAGCAAATCTACTGTGTCTGAAGAACCGAAAGATGCTAGTACGGTTGTTGCCAATAGATTGAAGAGGGGAACAGAGGAAGATAAGGTTGCAGAGGTAGGCAGGGACCCGATCGTAGAAAGCTCCGTCAGCCATCATAAGGTTGTTAATTTTATCCTAAGACTAATGGGAAGTCATAAAAAGGTTTTGAGTAGGGAGTGACATGATTAGAATTGCCTTATTACAAGTCCACTTTGGCTGTTTGTTGGTGAACAGATTACAAGGTGGCCAGAATGGATGTGGGGAACCTATTGGAATAACCAAACCAAGGGACCTTTGTGACTTTAGACTACAGTAGTTGTTCTCAAAGTACACTAGGACAAGGTAAAAATTATTTTCGTGATAATGCTGATATTATTTGCCCTTTAAATTGTTTTGACATTTGCACTGATGGTGCAAAAGCAATAGTGGGTAAACGTCTGGAAATTTAGATCTAATTAAGGCTTACAGTCACGGAATTCTTCATGTCAACATATTCTCCGTGAAAAACTGCAAGTTTTATTTAAGAATTTTCTGATGAAACAGAAACATTCACTAGTTTTATTACAATTCATCCCTGAGTACACATCGTTTTCATATTGTGTGACAAGATGGTGAAACATATTGCTGAAGTAGCTCAAAGTTATTGTATATAAAGCTTTTTATATACATATCCTCTATACATATATTTTATATTCTCTCAAATTCTTACCATAACCATCAATGTAAAAATCACTGTCTCAATTTACAGTTGCAGACCCTGGCAATGGATTCAAGAGTATTTTAAGATTTTTAAGAGAAGGGAAGCAAACATTTTTAAAAAGTTACTCTGATTAAACAATAGAAAAACATTTCAGGGTACAAAAGTGAGCGTGAGGAAATGAGTTGTGGCTGACTGAGTTAGTCTCAGCAAGTCATGCTATCAGTCTAGACTAGAGACTATGAGAATGCTGAGAAGAAGAAAATAGAATCAATAGAAAGTTAGTGTATAGAACCAATGAGACTTAGTGATAAATTTGTCGTGGGAGGTGAGAGGAAAGAGAAGGAAGAGTCAAAGTTGACAACCAATTTTTCACTGACAAGAACTGGCTGAGTGTTGGAGCCACTTGCTCAGATGAAAAGTCCTGACAAGAAGGTTTGGAAAGTGGGGGTAGGACAGGGAGCAGAGGAAGGGTGTAGGGAGTGAGGGGATCATGAAGTGTTGACACGATACAGGCTTGTATCTTCCTTGATAGTTTTTAGGAATGGAGATCTGAGAATACATTTGCTATCAAATGCTCTCACCCTCTTCCCTCCCCTTATCCCTGGGGCAATCCAAATGGTACTTGGGCCTTGGGTTTGAAATGCAGATGTTGCCATTTTCTAGGTAACTATAGAGGTTGACATTTAGCAACTCACTTGATCTAAGACCTTGTGATTTTCTTGGATTTAGCTAGATTTTAGGTGACTTGGGAGAAAGAATATTGTCATAGAAGAATTACTAGTGTAATAGGGATCTCGTCTCAACCTAAACTGGGATTTGGAATTTTGGTGTGTGTTTGATGAAAAGCTGCAGCTAAAAGCTCACGGAGGCTATTTGGGTGAAGTAGGTTACATGGTAGGAAAGCGTCTCCAAAGAGCAGGGTGTCCGGAAACAGAGATGGTAAAGGACACGAGTGGACAGGATGCTCTCTCTTTTATTAATGGGTCCCACGGAGTGAATTTGAACCCTGATGGAGATGAAGGCTGCAAGAAGAATCTGGGGGATCTGCTTTCACCAGCACAGAGGCATCTATCATGCGGCTTAGGGGCCAAGGTGATGAAGCAGGAATTGGTTAGGGAAGAGCATCATTTTCTCACAACACTTCAAATATTTTACTCCACTCTCTTCTTGTTTGCATGGTTTCTGGGAACTCAGATGTAATTCTTTTTTTTCCCCTTCTTCTCCCCAAATCCCTCCAGTACCTAGTTGTATGTTCCAGTTGTAAGTCCTTCTGGTTCTGCTATGTGGGACGCAGCTTCAGCATGGCCTCATGAGCAGTGGGTCCACACCCAGGATCTGAACTGGCAAAACCCAGGGCTGCCGAAGTGGGGCGTGCAAACTGGGGCTGCCCCTGTAATTCTTTTTTTTTTTTTATTTAAAGATTTTATTTTTTTCCTTTTTCTCCTCAAAGCTCCCCAGTACATAGTTGTATATTCTTAGTTGTGGGTCTTTCTAGTTGTGGCATGTGGGATGCCGCCTCAGCATAGCCTGATGAGCAGTGCCATGTCCGCGCCCAGGATTTGAACTGGCGAAACCCTGGGCCACTGCAGCGGAGCGTGTGAACTTAACCTCTCGGCCACGGGGCCGGCCCCTGTAATTCTTATTTTTGTTCTTCTACAGGTGAGGTGTTTTCCCCCTCAATTTCTTTCAGGATTTTTTCCTTAATCTTTGATTTTCTGTAATTTGAAAATGATATTGCGAAGGTGTCGTTTTTCTGTCGTTTATCCTGCTTGGTGATCTCTGAGCCTCCTAAATTTGTGGTTTGGCATCTGACATTAATTGGGGGAAATTCTCAGCCATTTCCGTTTCCAATATTTCTTCTATTCCTTTCTCTTTCTTCTTCTGGAATTCCCATTATGCAAATGTTACACCTTTTGTAGTTGTCCCACAGTTCTCGGATATTCTGTTCTATTTTTTTCAGTCTTTGTTCTTTTTGCTTTTTGGCTTTTGAGGATTCAAGCTCAGAGATTCTTTCCTCAGCCATGTGCAGTCTACTAGTAAGCCTATCAAAGGCATTCTTCATTTCTCTTACAGTGTTTTTTACATCAAGCATTTCTCTTTGGTTCTTTCTTAGAAGTTCATCTCTGCTCACATTGCCCATCTGTTTTTGCACGCTTTCTGCTTTATGCATTAGAGCTTTTAGCATATTAATCGTAGTTGTTTTAGATTCTCTAATAATTCCAATATCCCTGCCATGTCTGGTTTGGATGCTTGCTCTCTTTCTCCAAATTGTGTTCTTGCCTTTTGGTATGCCTTGTAATTTTTTCTTGATAGCCAGGCGTGAGGTACTTGGTAACAGGAACTGCTGTAAATAGGTTCTAGCAATGTGGTGGTGAGGCGTAGGGGGAAGGGGAAGCATTCTATATTCCTGCGATTAGGCCTCAGCCTTTTAGTGAACCTGTGCTTTCTGGGCTGTGAAGGAGCATCATTTTCGCCACATCTAGGCATACCATAGCTTGGTTCTGAGATGACAAAGTCTGTTTGGGCTTGAGAGTTTGCTCTTTGGGAGAACCAGGATAGGGGTCCACTCTTGGAGCAGGGAGCCAGTGTTAAGTACCACTCTCAAGTGACTGTACTAGCCAGGAACACAACAAGAAAAATCCAGGAGGAGTGCTTTCCAACCCTGTGCTATGCATTTGGGGGCTACAAAAATAGGTGGATGAGATCCTGCAATCAACATGGAGGTGGAGGACCATGAGATTTGAGCTATTGCTGTTATTGCAGTTTTGTAATCATAGAGTGGTGAGGCCTGGGGTAAGTGTGGATTACACTGGAAAAGTAGCCCTTCAGCTGAAGTGTGCTTCAGAATAACTGGTGGAACTTGCAAAAAAAGATCCATGTTCCTCTTCCACTTCGAGGGTTTTTGATTTAGAGAGCCTAGAGTGGCACCTTGGCAACTGTGTTATGAAAAATCTCCATCAGAAGTGCCAGGTTAAGAACCACAGAGAAAAAATTTATATTTTTGGAGTTATTTCCCTTTTTGACTTTATTGTTTTATTTTCTCATCCCCTTCTCCCCAAATTTCCACATTCCCATTAAAACAGCTTCCTTTATTGGTTTTCTTAATTCCTCATTGAAAGTTTCTCTGAAGAATTACTGGGAGATCCAGCAAGTCTTAGACTCTTGGATTCTTCATTATTGGACTCAGATGAAAAGAAAAATTAAGAGTGTAAACATCCTTTTTTCTTCCTTAGAAGAAAATGGCTCATGATCTTATTTTGTTTGATCCCCTTAACGTTAAACAATTGTGTGAATATTTTCCTTGAAACATCCTCTCTCTTTCGTTACTATTTCCACAGCTCACTCTACTGTTATTTTTGTTTAAAAGCTATCGATGGAATTTAGAGATCAAAGACTTTCAGCCTCATTTCTCCACTCAGGCTGTAAAACAACCTTCCAGAGTTGTAAGCCACAAAAATGATCTCTCATCACGCATACTTTCATTCATTCTTGTGTAAGCTAGGAGAGAAGGTCATTCTTTGGTAGAATCTATGGTACCGAAAATAAACTAGGTTAGTGACCTAATTCCTGCTTAATGAGTCCTTTATTCCCCAATGTTACCCGTATTCAATCCAATGGAATTCTTGTCCTCTTGAAATAAAGCTAAAATATAGTCACCGTGTATCAATTTTTTTTTCAATGCAAGAATTTCAAATGTCTACTCTATCAATTCAGAAAATGGGAGTCAAAGTTACATCAGGAATTAAATGTATTTTTCCCCTTACTCTCCAGGAACTAAAGAAGAGAAAATAGATCATGCTTCAGTCTGAAAGAGCCATAATTCAGCTGTCTTTCTGTATTACTTTTCAGAGGAAGGAGCTTGAGTTTCTACAGAGACGAATGATGCATTAAGTGATGGGGAAAAAAGGAGAGTCTTCAGTCTTGGGAATGTAATACCCTGGCGGTCAGCTGAGTGCCCTGAGGGGAAGTGACCCAATCGGCTGCTGGGAAAACTAATGGCACTGCTCTGCTGGAGGGAGAGACACTTTCTAATCAGACATGATCCACTATCCGGGGAGCTCTGGGTATCATGAGAAAAGGAAGTGCTGTTCCTTTCAACTGAGAAACTACAATGTCCCACCCACTTTTTTTTTTAAAGCTATCTCTTCTCTTTTTTATTAGTTTTGTGATAAATTTTTAATTTAAAAGTTGATTACACAAATCAGAAGTACTTCATAATCATCTATTTAACATTGATAGATGACATTTATCTCTTTATTTTAAAAAATTGAAGGAAATATATCTAACTTAGAATTTAATGTTTGTTGCACACAAGATGAAATGGAAGCTGAAAGTCTTTATGGCTCATTTTTTTATTCCTTAACTTATTCAGTTGATGTGGATTTACTATTCACAACAGGAAAAGAAACTCTTTTTCCCCCCAAACTTTTGCCCTTTATTGAGTGACTTTAGACAATTAATTTGCCCTATCCAAACCTCAGTATGTTACTTGGACATTAAGAAAAATGTGAGTACCTAGTTATTATTATTACAGAATGGATTTCCCAATAAAAAACTAAGAATTTACTCCATCACATTCCTTGGAACGATTTCATCATAAAAACTAAAATAATATATGATTAAGTTAATATTACTGTTTCAATGAACTCATTTGGCAAGAGTTACTGGATGCAATTTGAAGAGTTTTATGGGCCAACTTTAGGGCTAGGCATGTACTTTCTACCCTGAAATTTCCGGTATCTTTGTATTACCCAGAATATGTACTGGGATCAGTGGATATGGCCTTGAAAAAATAGAAAAAAGAAAGAAAGAAAAGAAACGCCTGCTATAAGCTATTGACTTGTGTCACAAAAAAGCATTAAACTATATATAAACAAAGGAAAAATACCTTCTATTTCTCAATGCTTATTAATTCAAACTTTAGTTACTTTTTTCAGTAGAGAGATCATGTGGTTTAACACAGAAACATGCATTTATTTGAGTGTTCATTGTCCTGGAAGAAAATGAAAAGAATACTGTCAGTATTCCCTAAAGACCCAAAGCATCATGCAAATAGAGTCCTTCTTAAAGGAAAAGAGACAGATGATTTTCTGGGAAACAGAAAGACTCAAATGGCTCTATAGTGTATACTTTATGGATGATGGGATGAAGTCATATCATTGAAACAGCTTTTAGTCTATCATATTCTATATATGTGTGTTTTATAGGAAAGCTGTCCACGTATTGTAAACAAGGAAATTATAGGGATTATCTGTGGGGTTTTCTTTTTTCACTCTTATGTTGACTTGGGCTTAATTTTTGAGGATTTCTGTCCACCACCTACTTCTAGACATCTACACCCCGCACATGTAGGGACTGAAGGAAAAGCGGAGTGCATTTGATAATTTCAAAGGCAGGAGAATAGGAGTAACTAAGGAATTAAGCCTGGAGAAATACTTATTATAATGTTTAAAAAGTTATTTTATAGTTATTTGACAAGAACCCCAAGATTCTTCAGTTTCTGGGAACTCAAAGGAAGGTAAGGGCTGTAGCGGATGTTGAGTCTGACATATGTATAAAATAAGGATGCAACTGACATTGAAATGGCAGTCTGAGATTTCCCCGGAGATATTGATTTAGTTTCTGTTTCATCAAAAGCATATTAAGAAGTAACTATGGGTAAAACATTGCAGTTTGAGGATGGATGGAAGGCGGAATTAGACATGGCCCCTGCTTTCAAAGGAGAATTTAATCTGGTGAAGGTGACAGACTGAAGGGAGCACACAAATCAGATTTAGAGAGTGAACGAGATAGAGGTTGTGGGGAGAATGTTGAAGGTGAGCTGAGAAGGGAAGGCTGCAATAACAAAATGTTGTTGTTGGGGTGTCTTTTAATCCCCATCTGCACAGAGGCACCAGTGTTGTATTTCCTGGGTTGAAGGGAGGACTTGTAAATAAATCCCGCCTGAATCTGGAATCTGATAGCACTCATTAGTGCACCTAGATTATCTAGGATTTTTATAGTATCTATGACTTCAAGGGTTCTTAAGCTTTGGAACAGTGTGTATTCCTTAGGAAATGTGAATAATCTATGAGTCTTCCTCATGGGGTAGGGGAGGAGAAGCACCTGAATAATTTCTGGGACTTCTTTCTTTTTTCCTTTTCTTTTTTTATTGTGATAACACTGGATTATAACTTGATATAAATTTCAGGTGTACATCAATGTATTTCAGTTTCTTTGTAGATTACATCATGTTCACCACCCAAAGACTAGTTACAATCCATCACCACACACTTGTGCCTAATCACTCCTTTTGCCCTCCTCCCTCCCCCCTTCCCCTTTGGTACCCACCAACCTAACCTCTGTTTCTGTGTGACTGTTGTTGTTTTTATCTTCTGCTTATGAGTGAGATCATATGGTATTTGACTTTCTCGCTCTGATTTATTTCGCTTAGCACAATACCCTCAAGCTCCACCCATGTAGTCACAAATGGCCAGATTTCATCATTTCTTATGACTGAGTAGTATTCCATTGTGTATATATACCACATCTTCTTTGTCCATTCATCCCATGATGGGCACCTAGGTTGCTTCCAAGTCTTGGCTATTGTGAATAATGTTGCAATGAACATAGAGGTCCATGCATCTTTACACATTCACATTTTCATGTTCTTTGGATAAATACTCAGCAGTAGAATAGCTGGATCATATGGTAGATCTATTCTTAATTTTCTGAGGAATCTCCATACTGTTTTCCATAATGGCTGCACCAGTTTGCACTCCCACAGCAGTGTATGAGAGTTCCTGTCTCTCCACATCCTCTCCAAGACTTGTTGTTTCCTGTCTTATTTATTATAGCCATTCTGACGGAAATGAGGTGACGTCTCATTGTAGTTTTGTTTTGCATTTCCCTGATGTTGAACATCCTTTCATGTACCTGTTGGCCATCTGTATATCTTCGTTGGAGAAATGTCTGTTCAGATCTTTTGCCTATTTTCTAATTGGATTGTTAGTTTCGTTGTTGTTGAGATGTATGAGTTCTTTACATATTTTTGGATATTAACCCCTTATCAGATATATGCTTTGCAAATATCTTCTCCCAATTGTTAGGTTGTCTTTTCATTTTGTTGATGGTTTCCTTTGCCATGTGGAGGCTTCTTAGTTTGATGTAGTCCCATCTGTTTATTTTTTCTACTGTTTCCCTTGCCTGGTCAGACATGGTACTTGGAAATATGCTGCTAAGACCAATGTTGAACAGCATAGTGCCTATGTTTTCTTTGAGAAGTTTCAAGGTTTCAGGTCTTACCTTCAATTCTTTAATGCATTTTGAGTTGATTTTTGTGTATGGTGTAAGGTCATGATCTACTTTCATTCTTTTGCATGTGGCTGTCCAGTTTTCCCAATACCATTTATGGAAGAGACTTTCCTTTCTCCATTGTATGTTCTTGGCTCCCTTGTTGAAAATTAGGTGTCCATAGATGTGTGGGTTTTTTATTCTGTTCCATTGATCTGTGTGTCTGTTTTTGTGCCAGCACCATGCTGTTTTGGTTACTTTGTAGTATATTTTGTAGTATATTTTGAAATCAGGGAGTTTGATACCTCCAGCTTTGTTCTTTGTTCTCAGGGTTCCTTTGGCTATTTGGGTCTCTTGTTCTTCCATATAAATTTTGGGATTCTTTGTTCTATTTCTGTGAAAAATGTTTTTGGAACTTTGATAGGGATTGCATTGAATCTGTAGATTGCTTTAGGAAGTATGGACATTTTAATGATGTTAATTCTTCCAATCCAAGAGCACAGAATATCTTTCCATTTCTTTGTGTCTTCTTCAATTTCTTTCAACGTTTTATAGTTTTCAGTGTACAGATCTTTTGCCTCTTTGATTAAGTTTACTCCTAGGTATTTTATTCTTTTTGTTACAATTGTAAAATGGGATTGTATTCTTTTTTTATTTTTATTTTTTTTTAAAGATTTTATTTTTTTCCTTTTTCTCCCCAAAGCTCCCCGGTACACAGCTGTATATTCTTCGTTGTGGGTCCTTCTAGTTGTGGCATGTGGGATGCTGCCTCAGCGTGGTTTGATGAGCAGTGCCATGTCCTCGCCCAGGATTGGAACCAATGAAACACTGGGCCGCCTGCAGCAGAGCGCGTGAACTTAACCACTCGGCCACGGGGCCAGCCCCATGGGATTGTATTCTTAATTTCCTTTTATGCTACTTTGTTGTTAGTGTGTAGAAACACACTGAACTTTGTATGTTGATTTTGTATCCTGCAACTTTATTGTATTCATTTACTATTTCTAAAAGTTTTCTGGTGGATTCTTTAGGGTTTTCTCTATATAAAATCATATCATCTGCAAATAGTGACAGTTTCACCTCCTCCTTTCCAATTTTGATCCCTTTTATTTCTTTTTCTTGTCTGATTGCTCTGACTAGCACATCAAATACTATGTTAAACAAGAGTGGTGAAAGTGGGCATCCTTGTCTGGCTCTTGCTGTTAGAGCGATAGCTTTCAGTTTTTCTCCATTAAGAATGATATTAGCTGTGGGTTTGTCATATATGGCCTTTATTATGTTCAGGTACTTTCCTTCTATATGCATTTTATTTAGAGTTTTTATCATAAATGGATGCTGTATCTTGTCAAATGCTTTCTTGGCATCTGTTGAGATGATCACGTCACTTTTATTCTTCATTTTGTTAATGTGGTGTATCACGTTGATTGATTTGCGGATGTTGAACCATTCCCGCATCCCTGGAATAAATCCCACTTGATTGTGGTGTATGATCTTTTTAATGTATTGTTGTATTTGATTTGCTAGTATTTTGTTGAGGACTTTTGCATTGATGTTCATCAGTGATATTGGCCTGTAATTTTCTTTTTTTGTGTTGTCCTTGTCTGATTTTAGTATCAGGGTAATGTTGGCTTTTTGGAATGAGTTGTGAAGCTTCCTCTCCTCCTCAATATTTTTGGAAGAATTTGAGAAGAATAGGTGTTAGGTCTTCTTTGAATGTTTCATAGAATTCACCAGGGAAGCTGGTCAGGGACTTCTTTCTAAAGTCCTTGGGCAATCACCTAACCTCTCTGTGTCTCAGTTTCTCAATCTGTAAAATGGGAATGACAATACTTACTCCACAAAGTGGTTGAGAGAATTAAATGAGATAATTATATAAAGTATCTAGCATGGATCCCAGAGCAAATGTTCAATAAATGACAATCATTTTATTCTTCCTTTCTTCTATGAGACTGTGTTCTTTCCCTCACTCTGACTGATGAGACAGTGACAAAGCTGTGGGATCCCATGAAGGACTGTTCACCAAGGAAGGTGGAGTAGATAAAGGGGATACATGAGTTTCATGCCCAAGCATAAAATATGATAGAATACGGAAATCAGGAACTTCATAGGAAGTTATCTGAGAAAATATCCAGGAGAATACTGTAAAGGTACTATGAAGATGCAGCTGTAGCTGTAAATGTTTTGTGGATTTAATATAGTAATAGTCTTAATTTCAATAAAATGACAAATGCATATTTATGGAGAGCTTCCTATGTGCCAGGCATCACGCTTGGCTCAGCTGCCACAGATCAACTCATTTAATCCTCACAACAATGTGAAATAAAACAGTCTATAATGCCTCATCTCAAACTCTAAAATAAAAAAATCTCTGCAAACGAAAACTTGGAAATAATTGATTCAGCAGCAAAATCTGACCTGAACTGACATGAGGCTATTTTCAGTCTTTACTTATCTCACTTAAAGTGAATGTTCATGCATTTTGCAGTAGAAATCTTAATATTTGGTCATGGGGTGTTTCTCAGACCCCCTGGGGTAATGTTCCATATTGCCATTCTAAAAAGTCTCCAAATTCCAAAATTCACCTGATCTCTAGGATTTCAGACAAGGTAGGGGGTGCTTTTGAAAAGAGCCAACATTTACTGAGAACTCGCTGTGTGCCAGGTTTGGGTCCAAGTCTCTACTTACATTGACTCCTTTATCCTCACAATAATCCGCAGAGGCAGATGCATTTGTCATCCTTCCTGCTTTATAGCTGAGGCGACTGAGGGTCAGAGGTCAGGGAGCCCAACGGTACCAGCTAGCAATTCCGAAACACAGAATTTGAACCCAGGCGGTCTGGACCTGGGACACTTTAGCTTAGCTACTACACACACTGCCTTATTTCTATTACTGTAATTGCTATCCTCATTCTGTAGCTGAAAATTCTAAGAATTGAAGGGTAAGTAATTTTCTCTAAGAAAAAGTGTCTGTGTGATCTCAGGGAAGGTACTTAAGCTCTTCGTGTCTCAGCTGTCCCTTCTGTAAAGTGGGGGTAATGAAAATACATACCACACAGGATTGTCACAGGAATTAAGTGAGTTTAAGCAGTTGGAGCAGCGCCTGACACACTGTATGAAATCACTACCTTTTAGCTCTTACTATTGTTACAATCAGGTCATGCAGATGCTAGTAGGGAGGAGGAGGATATGAGGAAAGTCAGTTCTCACACAAAGATTTACTTTGGAGGAGGTAAAAAGGATAATATTTTTTATATAGTAAGTCAGTGTTTCCTTTATTTTTTGTTCCCTAGTCCCTAGGTGTTTAGTGGCTGCCCTATCTGTTAAATCAATGACATTTATTGCTTCAGAGTGAGAGCACGTACAGAACAAAGAGGCCTTTTATTCCTCTTTGAGTCCTCAAGTTGACATGTTTTTATCCATTGCAAGACTTAAGTCTCATTTTTAAAGAACAAGAGTGTTTTATAAATTCCAAAAGCTTCATTTTACAATGAAAAGTCTGGGCTCAGTTCACTCAATTCCTATAGAGCTGTATTTACAAGATGCTATAGTGTAAAGAGAACAGAGACTACTGCAAGGGAAGTTTCCTTATGACAGGAAGGTGGTTCTCTTTCTCTAAGATGACTAGGATTTGGAAAATGGAGGAAGAGAAGTGAGAGAGTATAGATATGAGTGATCTACTCACTTCCTTGGGTGCCAGTGCCCTGGGGAGAGGGAAGAGGGAATGCTCTGAGCGCCTTAGCAAAGCCCTGCATTCAGCTTTGTGTTGGTTCGTGTAGTCTCTGGGCAGAAGAGCCGTGTTTGAGGAAGTGTTTGAAGGCTGCCTCAGAGAATTCTGCATCCTGGTGCATGGTGTGGAAAATCAGCTGACGGCTCTTGGGTCTCCCACGAGGGTCAAAGATTTGAGACAACCAGTAGAACAGACAAGAACCACTATGGGGACCTTAGGATGAGGGAACACAACAAGATCCAGCGGCATCAATAGCAGATGACACCATGGAACAAGACCAGATCAGTCAGACCTCAGGACACACTGGTGGAGGCTATCCAGTGACGAGGGAGGGAAGGGAAAATTCCAGCAGAAGAGAGCATGTGGACCAAAGATCTCTCCTACACCACCATGCTGGCCCGAACCCAGAAGCCAGCTGTAGAGGAAAGAGAGAGAAGTCTCTGTACAAGAGGAGAAACTGTTGTGACCAACTTAATTTTAAAATATTTTGGGAAAAAAATAAGTCAATTAAAAAAGGTGAGTTAATTTTATTTGGCCAATTTTATTTATTTTTTCCTGTTAGTAGAAGGAATTGGACTCCAAAGGACATGTGAGATTAAATAATAAAGGCAGCTACTTTTTCTTTCTTTTTCTTTCTTTCTTTCTTTCTTTCTTTCTTTCTTTCTTTCTTTCTTTTTTTATACAGCTTAAAGTAACTTTCAATTCTATTGTACTTCAAAAGATTAAATCTCAACATTTTCTAAAACCAAACTCCATTCTAAGTTAAGTCAGAATTTGGCCACAAGAGGTAATAAGGATATGGAATTACCCTCTGTCCATAAACAACTAGAAAACTAGACACATTTTAGGAAACAACTATTTTAAGATACTCGATGGTGGGCAGCACAGGGCTATAATCCTGGAGGAAAGAAAAACAAATGAGGTGAACCCTATCTTTGCCCAGGTTTTCTGCCTGGAAGTAATTTCTACTGAAAGTACAGGAAGGGGAATCCAAACAAAGCTTGGGTATGTCATTGAGTTGAGATGGAAATCATCATTTGGGGAAGCCGAGGCATCTAGAATTTGTGGTGCAGACTTCCTAAGAGAAGGGGGCTATGCAGAAGTGCCCCAGGTATCTTCACAGGAGTCCCATTGAGTCTTTGGCTGAATATCAATTTATAAGTACGTCCTTGGACAATTTCAGGGAAAACAACAATTGTTAGGGAGCTGCAACATGAACAATTCCTAGAGCTCACAGAGGTCTGAGAATCATTCAAGTTTCCACAAGCCAAAGTAAAGAGACCCTCATGAATAGATGATGCATTTAGTAGAACCCCCAGAAGAGCTTCGCCTTAAAAGTGGGGCTAAATGAGCACTAAAAGATCTCAAAAAGAGAGCTTTTCCCGTGTTGCTGCCCCGGCTCCCGGTCCCTCCCTCACGTGAGCCTCTGTTCCCTACACAGCAAGCTGAGTCATCATCTCTCCCCCGGCGGCGGGGCTGGACGGCGTACACTGTTTGCTGACCTCTGTTCTCCTAGGACATGGGCTGTGGCGATATCAAGTCCTCCCGCCTCCTCTTCCTGTTCTCCCAAGGAGGGCTTCCCATGTCTCCTCAACCTTTGTCCCTAGCCACGTTTCAGTGGACCACAGGTAGACAGACTCAGGGTTAAGAGGGGGAAGCCTGGTAGGGAGGCACGCAGAGGCTGTGAAAAGCCTTCCTTCTGCTGTCCCCCACTGATAGACGGGGTTAGGTCTGGACTGTGGAGACGGCACAAGAAACTTGATGTTTAGGGCAGTGGCCTCTGTGAAATACATATATATATATATAGGGGTTCTTGTTTCTCTACATCCCAGATAGGGCAGGAAGGGGTCTAGCTCCAGCTATCTTTCCAACCACTCAAGTCAATGGGTAGGGGGGTCCGGGGTATGTGGGATGGCATCTAGCCCCTGATGATGCCCAGCTGTGCAGAACCTGGATCTGGTCCAACAGGCCTTGACTGGATCAAACTGGCACACACTGGTCCTGCGGAACAGACTGCACATGCGCAAATGCTCTCAGCAGACCCTGGGTCCCCAGGTGGCAGAAAGCAGGGCAGGGCAACAGGTACTGATACCCGCCTGCTGAGGAGCAAGGTCTCAGCAACAGGAAGGCACCCGTTCCTTCCCGCTATCACAAGTGACGGGCTGTGGGACAGGAGACCACCCGAATGGGAGTGGCTGGCTGACAGCCCTCTGGCTCGTGAGGCAGGCTGCTGGACCCAGTCTGTCTTTGCCGCATCACCAAGGAGGCACCCTCCAGACACTGCCTGCTCCTGTGCCACGCAAACCAGGGCCTTGCCAACCTCACCTGCCCACTGCCTGCTGGGGCCAAGGTGTGTCTGGCATCCTAGCCATGCCTGCCCCGGGGGAAAAAATCAGACAGTCTTGGGAGCAACAGGGAGAGGGTTGTGATAACACTTGGTGATGGAATGTTCCAAGAAAGGGGGGTAAGGGTACAACGATGGGGATTTGTTTCTTGTAAGAGACTTAAAAGTTCGGGCTATATGAATGGAGATAAAACATGCATACACTCTTGGAGTAAATTTACTTAGCAAATCCATGACATTTTTAGGAAAATATTAATGGTCTTTAGGAGAATAGAAAGGAAAACTGAATTTCTGGCAAAACACCATTTCTAGCTGTTACTGCTCAACTCTACAAAACACCTATGTATTGGGCTTTATCCTCCTTCACTTCAGTGCCTCAACCCCGGTTCCCACGGGGAGGGGCACACTGTAAGTGAAGTCTACAGGTCTCCGTCCCTCTATAGGAGTTTGATGTTTGTCAGGACTTTCCTTTCTGTCATTTCACGTCACTCACAAGGTGGGAATGGGCGCTGGGGTGGGTGGGAAGGTCAGGTTGGTGTGATCAAATGCAAATAAAATTCATAGAACCAAGAAGATAAAAAAACAAAACAAAACAAAAAGCGGGGTCCAGAGTTCATTCAAAACAGCATCCAGAGGGGTGTCAGGAATTGAAAGATGACATGGGGAAGAGGGAGAGGTGGGGGGTGGTTGAAAGGACAGGCCCACGTCCAACAGCCAGGAGGGTCACAGTGGGAGCAGAAGCCATGCCTGGCAAAGCCAGTGAGAAAAAGATCTGGGTCATGAGGCACCTACAATCCTGGTTCAGCTCTTTATTACTTAGGCACCATGTTGAGATCCAGAACAAAGAAGGAGAAATGTCACAAAGGCAAAGGGAAATTTAGGAGTAGCTGTAAACTAGGTAAGATAGGGGGCTATTTTGACAATGAATTGGACTGAATTAGGACTTATATGGACCAGCTCTTGCTTTTAAGCTATAAGCTATTTATAAGTAAACTACTATTTCCTATTTTGCTTTCCGTTCCTAGCTTCTAGAACTCTTATCAACAAATAAATAGGGCTGTGTTCTCTCTATTGCTTTATAACGGCTTCATGTTTGTGCTCTTCCCGCATCCACTGGGCTTAAAGTACCAGAACTAGATAGAAGGGAAATTTTTTCAGAAATCAACATGAATTAAGGAAGTATGTCTTGATTTGTGTTTCACAATGGAGATATTTGTTATTACTTTTTTTTAGCCGCATGTTGATTTTGGGATCCTAAAAAGGATACAGATTTTGTTTTCCCTATTTTAGAACGCCACATGAATGACTTATGGTGTTGGTGAAATGCTCTCTATAACACCACAAGGAGTCTTCTTAGTTAAAAGCAACAAACCAGGGGCTGGCCCCGTGGCCGAGTGGTTAAGTTCGCGCGCTCCGCTGCAGGCGGCCCAGTGTTTCGTTGGTTCGAATCCTGGGCGTGGACATGGCACTGCTCATCAAACCATGCTGAGGCAGCGTCCCACATGCCACAACTAGAAGGACCCACAACGAAAGAATATACAACTATGTACTGGGGGGCTTTGGGGAGAAAAAGGAAAAATAAAATCTTTAAAAAAAAAAAGCAACAAACCATATTGATGAGTGAATTTGCTTCTTCAGTGATTTCTGTGGACAGAGAGTCTGAGGCAGGGGAAGAAGGATGCACGAGAATGTTCGGATCTGTAAGGTGCTTTGTGAACACACGAGGCTGCTCACCTGTGGCTCCATGACAGGGGTTGATATCAGTGGTGGGGAAATTTCAGCTTTTCCTCAGTCTAAGAAGAAATTTAATTAAAGGTATATGGAGCTTTGGGTAATAGTAGACAGCAAATCTTAGAATGAGATCTTGAAAAATTTCATACTTTGCATTTTGTTTTTGAGTAAAAGGCAGATTGAATGCAAGAGTCTCTATTTGAAGGGTGTCTTATTATGGGACAGTTTGAATTTGCTGTGGTCAGGGTCTGTGCAAGTATTCATGGCATCGTGTACTTCGCAGGACTGGAAGGGCCTTCAGAAGTGAGCTAGGTAATAGAAGGGTCTGATCTCCAGCAGGATCTCATCTTCCATTCCAAAAGCCAACGTAGCAAAAGTAACTGATTCAAGCACACTTACAGAGAATGCTTTCCGCGCCCCTTTCCCCTCATTTTTTGAAAGACCAAAGTGATCTTTCAAATTCCAAGGTCTTAACACCTTATATAAATGAAAATGTATGTAAACCCACATCTTACCTGCCTGAGACAGGTGAGTACTGTTAAATACCCTTTAGAGAGAAAGCATAAAGGTCAGCAGCTTGGCTGTGCCTTTAGCTACTTTCCTACTATCTCATCTTTCCCATCCAGGAGGAATCCTGCGCGATGTACTAAATCAGGGTAAGTGACTGAGCTGGATGATAACTAAAAAGTTTAGAGAGTTTGACTCATATGGTTATTGTGTGTATAAATCATGTGTTTTATGAACCTTAATGATATGTGATAAAATCTCATAAACATTTATAGAAGTACTCAAGTCACCTTAGATTAGATAGTGAAGTTTTAATTAAAATTTCCCTACATTTGCCCTTAGACTTCCTGGTTGATTTCTTGGAATCCTGGCAGCTTCTGAGCAAGTTTTCTCAAGGCTCTGAGTCAGTAGTTATGTCTTTTTTTTTTTTTTAAAGATTTTATTTTTTCCTTTTTCTCCCCAAAGCCCCCCGGTACATAGTTGTGTATTCTTCGTTGTGGGTTCTTCTAGTTGTGGCATGTGGGACGCTGCCTCAGCGTGGTCTGATGAGCAGTGCCATGTCCACGCCCAGGATTTGAACTAACGAAACACTGGGCCACCTGCAGCGGAGCGCGCGAACTTAACCACTCGGCCACGGGGCCAGCCCCAGTAGTTATGTCTTTTAAGAATTCAATCAGTAATTTCATCCTTGTTCTGAATATGTTTCCATTATAAACAGTTATGCACGTACACACCAACACACACACATCCATACATAAAAGACTGCATCGCTCGTAAACTATTTTTGCCTTATTCAAGAGCCAAGACTGAGTACTATCAAGGAGCAGATAGTTCTCCAAAAAGTTATAAGGGAAAAACTTCGATTTTAAAGGGAAATAATTATTCATTAAACTTTCAGAAAATTCTCAAGCTATATAATTCACCCTTAAGTTGAAAGAATGGCAAAATTTAATACCATGAATTTTTATCTTATTTTTTCCTGTATTCCATGTAGGAAAAACCAATAGATTTAATCTGGTGTCATTTTGCTTATTCTAATAAGTGAATTATAATAACATCACTTATATTCCTATTCTCTTATACTACATTTGTGAGTCGTTCATTTACAATATATCTTTGTTGTGATTTCTCACAGGTTCTTCATGGAATGTGCTATTTCATTTCTAGATATCTGGTTGTATTTAAATGCCTCCTTCTTTCCTGTTCAAATAGTAACTTTTTCTCCTTCAATATTCTGCAGAGGAAGTAAGCAGCTTCTCATAGGTTAAAAAATTTAAATGTGTCTTCAGGACATTCATGGGGAAAGGAAGGAGGAACTCTGTCACTGTTTTAGCAGTAAAGTACTTAAAAGAAGTAAGTCTGCAGCAAAACTATTTGTTGTGAAGCCCACTTAGAGATAACCCAATCGCTCTATAACTATATTGCTATAAAAAAGAGCAAAACGCAACAAGAAGTTAAGATAAATAACTCTCTCTGAAACTCATCATGTTCTGATTTATGTTAATAAACATCAGTCAGTTTCCAGCTTAGATTTTTAAATTACAAAAAGGAAATTTGTTTGAGATGCTTTTTATATTATATTTGGAAAACATAGAATGGTTTTAGAATAGATTACATTTAGAATATATTTTTGTTTCCTTGCTTGAGGAGATAGTTGAGAAAAAATAAATAGCAATTGTCTGCATAGTTACCCTCCAGCAGCTAGGTCTTAGAAACAGTGCTCCGTCCTTGCTAAGCTTTCTGTACTTTCTGCTGCTGGGGAGACACTAAGGGTGGACAGCGAGGGACAGAAAGAAGAGAATGCCCCAACTTCTCTTCTTGTCTCCGTCTGTTGCTTCCTGTCAGCCAAGTGACCAAGTCATGTTTCTTCCCACCTGCAGCACCCTGAAATGAAGCTGTCAGAGAGAGCTCCCTGAATAGTCACAAACTGATAGCCTCTAGGTCATATCAGAGTGTTCTTGTTTTATTTTTTTAACTTAGTTTTGCTTTTTTCATTTTTGTTGTTGCTTATTTTAAAGTAAACTCTGTATTCAAGTACATGTTATTCTTTGATACAGAATAATACACAAATCAAAGTGTGCAGCTTAAGGAATTGTCACAAAGTGAACACCTTTATGTAATTAACACCCAGTAATTAATTGCCAAAACTGACAAACTGAGATATTACTATGTAAATATCCAGCTTCCTGATTTCTTTTGAAAAGTTGGAAAATCTCATAATATTGAGCCCACATTTCCACTAGCATCAGTCAGCTAAGCTGAAAAGCATCTGGTCCTTTGAGTGGAGAACATGCTTTCCATTTTTTCACAGACCGTACACTCCCTAATATCCCCCACCTGTGAAGGGAAGTGTTGATTGCTGTTGACAAGTACAAATAGTGAAACTTAGGATGACTGTAAAGTTGTGATCAAGAACTGACAGTACAACAAAATTGTGAGAGGAATTTAGGATCCACTGGAATGTTACTAAAATGACAAACATTTTGATTGAACTGGACAAAATGGGATCTAAAAAGAATGCAGATTCTAATTGGTCAGCAATTATGTGAATTGGAAATGATCACATCATGGAGAAAGTTGGCTGGAGACTGAGTGGAGGTTACAAATTCCAAATGCCTGAATCACATTGTCTGCTTGGACGTTGGTCTACTGAGAGGTGTGAGGTTTTGCCACGTTCTGTAGTGATTCTCAGATTATGGTATGTGCCTTTAGTTGTGCAACTATATTTTCACTCCTTCGGATGTATATTATTCCAATAATCAGGTTTTATAGTCCCAATCAGAATCTCCCAATGGTATCCACTCCATGAAAAGTAATTAGCTACTTCACATTAACCCTAGCTGGTGAATGGGATAAGTTTTATCAGTGGCAGTTTGCTAATTACTAATTCTGGTTGTAGTATTGAGTATTGTGTGACTATTCAGCAATAGCTCACACACTCCAGCCCCTTTCTCTGTTCTAATACTGATTTTTGTTCAGGTAATTTAACCTTTTTCCCATGGCCAGATGCTTTCCTAATCCAATTATGGTACTCCCTTTCTTCCTGGCTGTTCATATTTTAGCAATAGGTATGTTACATTTCTGGTCAATGAGCCATGAAGTGGAATCTTCTGGAGGATTTAGGGAAAAATTTTGTAACAATGAAAAGAGACACAGGAAAAGATAGTATTTTTATTGGATATTACTTTGTCTGGTTACGATAATAAGGCAGTCAGCCTGAGGACAAGTCTACACCCTAAAAAACACAATATGGGCAAGTGGAAAGATCCTTGGTCCTTGATGTTGTGGAGGCCTTGAATTAAGCAGCCCTGGAGCTGCTTCGACTCAGACTTTCTTAGATGAGAGAATAAATTTCCTAAGGTTTCAGCTAGTTAAGCCAGGATTTTCTGTTTCTTGTACCTGAGGTTTTTCTAATTAATACACTCGGGAAATATTTCATTAGCGATTGATTTACAGTTGAAGGATTTGTCAGCTTAAGAATAGTCTTTATCTCAGCCTGTCCCACAAAATATACTATCCTAGAAAGGAGAGCAAAAATTGGATGACGGTAGAAAGATAAAATAGTGTGTTAAGGTAAAAATAAAAAAAATATAAAGATGTGGCAGTAACCTAAACCAAGAGTCAACCTATTCTAACAAATTCATTCAGATTAAAAATGTAGAAGCAGGGGCCGGCCCAGTGGTGCAGTGGTAAAGATCATGTGCTCCATTTTGGTGGCTGGGGGTTTGCTGGTTCAGATCCTGGGTGCGGGCTTATGCACTGCTTATCAAGCCATGCTGTGGCAAACATCCCACATACAAAGTAGAGGAAGATGGGCATGGATGTTAGCTCAGGGCCAATCTCCCTCTGCAAAAAAAAAGAGGACGATTGGCAGTGGATGTTAGCTCAGGGCTAATCTTCCTCAAAAAAAAAAAAAAAAAGGTAGAACCAGCCCTGATGGCCTAGTGGTTAAAGTTCAGCATTCTCATCGCTTCGGTGGCCCAGGTTTGCTTCTCAGTCAGAGCCACACCCCCGTCTGTCAATTGCCATGCAGTGGTGACAGCTCACGTAGAAGAAATAGAAGGAATTACAACTAGGACATACAACCATTCACTAGGGCTTTGGGGAGGAAAAAAAAGAGGAAGGTTGGCAACAGATGTTAGCTCAGGGTGAATCTTTCCGTGCAAAAAAAAAAAGAAAAAGAAAAATGTAAAGGTTATATATTGTAAATATATATATATGTCTGTATATATAAATGTTTTATCTAAGACGACTGTTCAAATAGTTTATATAGTTTGTGCATCTGATAAATCTTGAGTGCTTTTGTGTTTCTTAAATTGCTAAACTTAAATTATTGATGCCGTCTTAATTCAACAAAGCCTCTTATCTACCCATCATTAGTGACAGGTCTCTACTGAGCTCAGCTTCAGTAAAGTTTGAACATAAATTAAAGGCTTTTATGAACTACGCTTCTTTTATGAAACTGATTCGCGTATGATCTTGGTATATCATAAGATTTGTATATCAGATAAAGAGCCTTGAACTCTGATTGCATATTTAGAAGTGCTCAAAATGGTTGGTTTCAATTTAGGGCCAAAAGAATTCTTTGTTATGATCAGTTTCCTATTTTTTCAGAGGCAAGTGTATGTGTGTTCCCAGCTCAGCCTCTCTGTGCTGTGTTCTATTCAGCTAATGAGGAAGGAATGTAGTCCATCTTCACATCATTTCACAGAAAGTTTATGTTACAAGTTAGAAATTATATGGGAGGAAGAGAAATATATTCTAGGATAAGTTAGATGAGTAACAGGTACTTTCTCTAAAGTCACACGTGCTAGAAAATATAAATAGGTGTTTAGTCTTGGGGAGAGTGAGTGAGGAGGGGGAGGAGCCAAGTGTTGGCTGGGCAGGGACGTCCCAGCTGTCTAGACCAGACAGCGGATTATGGCCTGGGGCCAGGCCCAGCCTGTTGCCTGTGTTCGTGTGGCCCCTGAGCTAAGAAAGATTTTAACATTTTTAAGTGTTAGAAAAAATTAAAAGGATATTTTGTGAAACATGAAAACTATATGAGATTAACATTTCAGTTTCCACAAGTAGTTTCACTGGTATAGGACCATGCGCATGCATGGCTGCTCTCGAATTAGAAGGGCAGAGTTGAATAAGTGCAACAAAGACGTGTTGCCACAAAGGTTAAAATATTTACTGTCTGGCCCTTTACAGAAAAGGTTTGCTGACCTATGGCCTACCCCAGTGCTTCTCAGCCTGTGACGTGCGTGTGCATCACCTGGGGATCTTGTGAAAGTGTGCAGAGTCTGATTCAGTAGATCTGGGGGCCTGAGTGTCTGCATTCTGACCAGCTGAAGACCACACTTTAAGTAGCACTGGCCTATCCTTTGAAGCACCCAGTAATAAATATGTTAAGATCTGAAGGCCATACAGTCTTTTTTACCTCTGCTCACACCTTCAGGGTAAAGCAGACATGGAGCACATGTAAGAGAATGGGAGTGACTGTTCCAGTAGGTGTTTCTTTGCAGGATCAGGCGTTGGGCTGGATTTGGCCCATGGCTTTCAGTTGCTAATCGCGGGCCTAGAGTATTAGTATGGGGTGTCCATTAAGAAATGGGCATAGTCCTACCTTCAGTTGGCTAATTAGTTCCATTATGCACCCCAATATAATGATGATGAAGATATAAAGAACTTTTCTTGGGTGATTATTATATACCAGGCTCTACGTTAAGCACCCTGAGTCTTCTCTTATTTAATCCTGGGAAGCAGATCCTGTCATTATCTTCACTTACCCATGGGGAAACTGAACTTCAGAGAAAAATAACTTACCCAAAGCCACCACAGCAAATCAGTGGTGGCCTGGGATAAAACATAACCCAGGGTTATTGCATGACTGGATTGAATGTGTACACTCGCAGAGGTTCCACAAGCTGGACAACTGGACCTTGACTATACTCACTTCCTTCACTGTGGGGCCTGGTGCTCACAGACCTGGACAGTAAAAGGCGAGGCATCTATTTAGAATCAGCCTTAGCGTAGGTGTCAGAAAACTGGGTGTTTGGCTCAGGGCGGGCAGAGTTTCTATTTCATGACAGATTTAGTACTTTCACTGGTTGTTCTTGAAGTCAAGGCTCAGAGAGATCTCAGAAAGCACACTTGGCTTTTCCATGCTCCCAAAATGAAACTGCTTTACTTTATAGTAATGTGTTATTTTAGGCACCAAATAGTATGGCATTCTACCTTCCCTGTATACTTTGGAATTTTCAATTATACAATGAATGTCTCTTCTAACCACAATGACTGAAATTACATTTTTCTTTCCAAATTCTTCCAGAATTTTTTTCCCTCTTTCTTAACTACAGTTCCTAAAGTAGAAAGTAGACCTTGATTTTGGCCTAGAATATAAGATTAGTTTTGTCCATCTTTACACAGTTATTTCCGTATCAAATGTTTCTGGGTAAAGCACATATCAGTGTAATTGCATTGTAATAGATAAATACGACACTAAAAGGAAACATGTTGTAATTAAAAACTCTTTGAAAAAAATTTTTCTAAAGTCTCAGACACAATATCCTCAGATTAGAGATAGCATACAGAGATGAATAATTGTGTCATTTATATGAATCATGTGTTGAAAACCTTTATATCACTGCCGTGATGGTTAATAATAATTTCCTTTTTATGAGCAATCAATGTAGGTTACAGGGCAAGGAGGAATATAGAAAAGTTTTCTAAGTCCTAAGAATCTATCTCAAATTTTTAGATAGGGTGGGGAGTTGAAATACCACACTAAAATATGAAATCACATAAAACGATAGATTCTTAGAGTCAGAACTTTTGATGATCTAATATAGCCTTCTATGGATACTCTTATTTTTCTATGTAGGTCCAAATGTATTAAGTGAAATTCTTAAAGCCAATTACTTCTTCAACACTAATATATTGGAGTTTTGTCTCCTGAGTCTGGGAATATGTGTGTGTTTCCTAAGGCTGTCATAACAAAGCACCACAAACAGGTGCGCTGAACAACAGAAATTTGTTGTCTCACTGTTCTGGAGCCTAGAAGCCTGAAATCACGGCATCAGCAGGGCCAGACTCCTCCTGAAGCCTCTTGGGAATAATCCTGCTTTGCCTCTTAGCTTCTGGTGAAGGCCAGCAACCCTTGGCGTTCTTTGGCTTGTAGATGCCTCCCTCCAGTCTCTGCCTCCATCCTCACATGGTGTTTTCTTTGTGTCTCCACATAGCTGTCTTCTTATAAGGACACCAGGCACATTGGATTAGGGGCCCACCCTACTCGAGTATGACCCTGTCTTAACTAATGACATCTGCAGCAACCCATTTCTAAAAAAGGTCACATTTTGAGGTACTGGGTAATATGACTTCAAAATATCTTTTTTCACGGCAGGCACAATAAAACCCATAACAGTGTACAAGGATGCAAAGCCATTGTTTCGCATGCGGATGCTACCGTATGCAGGAGAAGGCAAAATATGTAGAGCTGTGAAGATGCAGCTTGTAATAGTGCAACGTGCACAAAATGCAGTAAAAGTGCCGCAGTGGGGCAACGACCTTTTCTAAGTGAAATGGTAAAGGAAGGCTTTCAAAGGCAGTTATTTAAACCAGGATTTGAGGGACAAATAGGAGCTCATCATGGAGGGATGCCAGGTGGGAGGGACACATCAGGCAAGTGGCTTTGGGTAAAGGCATGGAAGTAAGAATGAGTAAAGTGGGGTTGGCCCCGTGGCTGAGTGATTAAGTTCGTGCGCTCCCCTTAGGCGGCCCAGGGTTTTGCCAGTTTGCATCCTGGGTCCACACATGGCACCGCTCATCAGGCCATGCTGAGGCGGCGTCCCACATGCCACAACCAGAAGGACCTACAACTAGAATATACAACTGCGTACTGGGGGACTTTGGGGAGAAGAAGAAGGAAAAACAAAGAAGACTGGCAACAGATATTGGCTCAGGTGTCAACCTTTTTTTTAAAAAAAGAATGAATAAAGTGTTTATTTGCTGTGATTAATACTAGCTACTCTGTTGAGTATTAGTATGTGTCATTTGATATTAACGACGACTCTTTGATCCCCATTTTGCAGATAGGAAAACTGAAATCTAGAGGAGCTAAGTACTTTGTCGCTAGCTGACACATCTGTGGGTGGTATCACTGGGATTAGGGCCCAGACAGCCCATCACACAGCTTGTGTTATTAGCCATTGTGATAAAAATTACAGGTTAAGGTACTTGAAAGTCCATATGGGGTGGTTAGAGACAAGGCTGAAGAAGTAGGTTGGAGACAAATTGTGAAGAAATTGGTTTATTATATCAGGAGTTTGAACTTTGAAGACTAAAGGCAATTGAACAGTTGGCAAAGCTTTAAGGAAAGGTGTCAAATGGGCAGATTCCTGCAGAGTAGAGGGTGAGCTGGGCGAGAGGGGGATTGGAGGCCCAGAGGCCATGTTAGAGATAATGAAGCTCGGGACTAAGACAGAGAGAGTGGGGAGAGAGGTGATGGATCACAAGATGCCTGTCAGTTAGAGTCAGTCACGTGTTAATGCTTAAGTCAGGGCATGCTATGGTGCATAGCCCTTCCTGCTCCTTTGGCTCAAGTGCTAAAAGCAGAGATGGTCTCAAATCAAGTGATTAAAACAATAATTTCAATCTGTAACCCTAACCTTAGAGTCTAGTAAGTGCCTGTTTATTCTATTTAAAGAGTTATGTTATAGAAGACATTAAAATATTTTTAAAAATTCCAAAGACTGAGGGGCTGGCCCCGTGGCCAAGTGGTTAAGTTCGCCCACTCTGCTGCAGGCGGCCCAGTGTTTCGTTGGTTCGAATCCTGGGTGCAGAGATGGCACTGCTCATCAAGCCACACTGAGGCAGTGTCCCACATGCCACAACTAGAAGGACCCACAACGAAGAATATACAACTATGTACCGGGGGGCTTTGGGGAGAAAAAGGAAAAAAATAAAATCTTTAAAAAAAAATTCCAAAGACTGAGTTAACATGTTTGAAAACAAACTACATAAAAGTGTCAGTAAGCATTTTGTTGAAACGCTTTGATGCAGTCTCATCCATTTCTGTTAAGTTGTTGCTGCTCTGGGTTAAATTCACGCAAGTGTCACTGTAGGCACATCCATACTTCTACAGCTCAGCTTATTCAACCAAAGCCTAGTTCTTTAAAAAATCTGTTATTTCTTAACGATAATTTTAATTTATCACCAAGTTAATGTAACAACACACAGCATTAATCAAGAGTCCCCAGCTCTCTTTGTGTGGGATGGAGGGAACCAAGTCTGTGCCTCCTTATGACTTAGGGCCTTCACACGAGAAGCTGTCCAAACAATCATGGCTATGCAGCTGGATGTTTCTGGAATTTCATGAGAAGATATCAATTGCCAGAGGAAAGTTTATTAATATAAGCTACACTTCTCTTCAGTGAGTTTCTTTTATTTTGAAGAATTATTTTATGCAGATGTCTGGTGCCACCACAGACCGTGCACAGTGACTTGCTTATCTTTAGTGACGTTTGGCCCATCTGTTTGTACTTGGCATCTTTCCCCAAGTGTTGGCCAAGGCCATGTGATACCACTGCCATTAGTCAAGCAAAAGAAAACATAAACGATGTTTGTGAATCTTTTTTCCACTTTTAGACTGTAAACTTAAAAGTATGGTGTCATAAATTTGGGGAAAATGAGACATAAACTGATATATTCATATACATGCTGTGTTTCACTAAACGAAGATCTAGTAGGTAATAAAAAGAATGCTAAAAATTCTATTTAATTGGGTATAGATTGCAGAAAGGAAACAAGTTACCTGAAAATAGCAAACCTTTTTCTGGAGTTCTCCCAGGCACCTGACCATAAAACAACCCCCAAATTGTGTGGGACTGTTATGCCTCTTGCATTGACTTTCAACTTGATATCTTGCAACATTGTTAGATAAAAGAATCCTTGGGATGTTAATTTGTTGAACAACAAATTAGAATTCATTGTTGTAAGGTTTGAAATAAACATAGCAATTAAGGGGTTTAAAATTCTTATACTTCGTCACTTCTGAGAGACCATTCTTTTATGAATTAGAGTGTTCTGTAAAATAGCAGCCCAAAGGACAGGGAGATGTGGAAGGAAAACAAAAAACAGGAAGAATTATCCTTCTTTGCTTCATTCAAAGGCACATCCAAAGAAAAATATGAAGGATAAATAGTGATGCAAAATGCTGACAGTGCAAGCTTACGGGCATTGACTACGCAGCACAGACACATTAATATTGGGATTTTTAGATTACTGCTAAAATATGTAATACAATAGGAAGGAAAAAAACCTAATCTTATTCTCAGTATGAGAACTGTCACTGCCAACATGAAGAAGGTTTCTGTTTCATGTAATGTTCTAACGGACTTACTGCTGCTTCGGTCTGTGGGGACACCTAGAACAAATGTGCTGCATCAAAGGATAAGACCGACTGTGCGGGGCTTCTTCCTCTGCTTAGCAAAATTCCTGGAAGCTAACAGGGAACCAACCTGGAATTAGACGGCTAAATGGGATCTGTGGTGGCTTTTTCGTAGTGAAAAATCCAAACACATCCAGAGAATGATCATATAGATATGTGGTCCAAATGTAGTCTACCCAAAGTTTCCTAGAAATTGAAAAATGGGTCTGGAGATGAGAGAGCGAGACCTGCGGCCTAGAACTGGAGCTAGAGCTAGAGTGTGCTCTCCAAGGCCATCAGTTCTCAGACCCCCGGGAAAGGGACAGAAAGGGCTGGTTCTGCTTGCCCACTTGGAGATTCACTTGATTAGGATTCAGCCTGGGCTAGACCACCTCATACCTGGACTCTGAGATTTCAGTGCTAAAGTCCGTGGCCTCCAGTCACTCGGAATCGATGGCACGTGGGCAGGGAAGCCTTGCATTTCAGTCTCCTCTGGGCCACTGCCGTTCTCTGCAGAGAGAAGCCAGCGGTGGTACTCGACACCTGGCCACTGCCTTCACAGAGGATGAAAAGTGGTGGACGCAGCCAGATTCACACCAACTGGCTCATATCGTATCTTGGATTCTTAAGCGATTACACGTTGATCAAGTTCACGAACGTCACTGGTGCAGAGAAAGTAGGAATGTTGCTGGTATCTTGCATGCTCTAAGAAAAAGCACTTTGCCTTTTATAACTTTTCAGTATTAAAGTCATTGATGTAGGGTTTTAGCCAAGAAAATGAGTAGTGTTATAATATCTACAATTTTACAAAGATACTTGATTTCTTAAAAAAATTGTAAATAATGGTGATGATGAGAATCAGAGAAGAGTAAGAGTTCACTGATGGGAGGTCTTGCCCCACCTGTGCTAACAAACTCATCCTGCGTGTTATGTGGAGTGTAGATGCCAGTGCTCTGGAGGCTTGAGTCTGAATCCGCCACCCTAAATTTGGGTTTGAGCTTTGATTATCTGTTTAAAGCAGTTATCTAAACTGAGACATTTCCAAAGAGATGCTAGGACTGCTGTTTAACAGTTCTGTAAAACCACAGAACAAGACAATTTACTGAACAGAATAAAGAGTGGGGATTTGGAGTGATTCTTTGAATCTATAACAAGTAGCAGGGAAAAAAGAATTACCAATTTTCCAGCTGTTTGGGAGGAAACAATGCTTTCTGGGATTCATATTTCACATCAGGGTTGTTTAACCAGAAAAATACTGAAGTGATTAAATATGAAGCCACGAAACTGAAGCTCAAAAAAACTGGTCAGAAATGTTTGTGGAACGAGCCCACGGCTTTAGTTATTTCTGTTCTGTTGGTCAGTGATGAAATGCATCATAATCAGCCCGCTACATTCTCCTCAGAGGAAGGTTTACTGTGGTGGTTTTAAGGTCTCTTCTTTCTGAATTCTGGTGTAGCAGCACATCCCTGCACACTTCATTTCCTGAGGAATACTAAGCATGAGCCAAACCCAGCTAAAGAAAAGCTTAAATCTCTCACCTCGCTGTGAACCCTTTCCGTGTTTAAACGTAGGAGACATTCTCATAATCTTGCTTGAACCGAACCCTGCCACAAAGGCACTAAATATTTATTACGCAGAGACTCAGGGCCTATTTTTCACTAGAGAAATAAGAGATGTCTGTACCAGTATTCTTTGCCCAAATGTGAAACTGAAGCCAAAACGAATGAAACAACCTTGTTTTCCTTATAACAATTTAGTTGAAGAAAACTTTAATAGGCTCATGTGCAAACAGTGTTACTACCTTTTGGTTGTCCATTGGGAATTTTGGAGGGTGTGTCTCAATCGCTATAGCATGGGGTCTTCTCAGGGCTCAGCCTGCACGTTACTCCGTCCGGGGAGGTCCTTCCTGACCAGAGCTGTCACCAAATAACGTTGGGCCTAGGAAGTGAAGCCAGTACCTGAGTGTTCCTATAGATATTCAATAAGAATATGATTGCCCTTTGACCTTGTTCCCAACACAGTCACAGATAAATCTTGTCAATCTGCTGTTTTGTTGTTTAATTTGAGAGGTCACTTAGGTCTCAAGGATTTGTGAGTTTGTTTTGCAGAAGAAAGAGAATGCCTTTGGGGAGGTTGTGATCATCAGATGGCTGGCCCTCAGCAACCATTGAAATCCAGAGGTCAGATTGCCCAGGGGCGTATGGGGGGTGACTCCTTTGTTTCCCTGAAGTTCCTCCTGTCAAGCCCCTTAGCTCTATAAAACTTCCCTGCTTTCTGCTTTTGGGGAGGCATATTTGAGCAAAACCAGTCTCCCACCTTCTCATCTTGTCAACATGAATGGAGCCTTTCTCCATCTCCAAGCACCATGTGTCAGGGTTTGGCTTGCTGCGCATCCGGCACACAAATTTGAGATTAAGAGTTTCACTCTCAGAAGCTGTCTCCTCCTTAGGATTTTAGTTTTATGTTTATATTAACTCAAATTTCTATGCATTTGACTATACTGTCTTCTGAATTTTTGGCTTATTTCAACAAAGTAATGCTAGATGGCTAAAAATGTAAATTTTTTTTCACGTATAAAGTTACCTGTGAGATAAATGTGTTCTCAGGACATGGAATTTCTGAATCCATAGAGTGAAATCCTCAAAACAAGAGGGCCAGCAAGAGGGGACTGGCACATGCGGGGCGCTTGCTGGCTTGGTGTGTCTGAGGAAAGCGAGGAGAGATTTTGAAGGACGTAATTTCCAACTATAAAACATGTAGGATTATTAACAGCTAAACCTAATTTCATATGATTTGATTGGCCTATATTCCTTAAGTTTAATAGTACCAATTCTTGAAATTCCTAAATTATTGATTTAGAAAATAAATATAAATTGTCTTCAAGGGTTTTTTCGGTCAAAGCTGAATTGCATAAGAGATTTTATTTTCCTTGGCATTTGATAAAAAAGTCAGAGAATAGCTCTGATCAATGGTGTGCTTGTCAACGTTTGTTAACCAGCTCTCAGGCTAGGGTTAGGGAGTCCTCGTTCATAGTATTTGACAATTAACGGGGTGTAAATCCTCCCACATGGCCAATTTCAAACTCCCGGGGGAATGTTAGTTGGCTCAGAAATCTCCTGACAGTTTTACAGTTGGCTCTCACAAGGCAGATGAGCCAGCTCCCGCACACTGGCTAGGACTAAATTTGTACAGACCGTGAAGCAATCCTCAGAATATAAGAGTTTGTCAAAGTAGTTACCCACTCTGGACATGGAATCTCACATTCTGCCTTATGATCCTCCAAATACCCATAAAAAAGGAAGGGAAACATCGTAGGGATAAGAATTGGAAAGTTTTACTATATTTGCTCTCTCCAGAATCTTACATCAAATATGTTGAAAAAGTATGTCAAATGAAGTGAAAAGTTTCTTAAGACTTTGAGATAAATATTAAATGTGCATCTAAAATATAAAGATTTTAGCATTACATAGCATATTTTTGGAAATATAACATCAATAAATGGCCATGAATAAACAATTTACTGCCAGTCGCTAAACCACTCCTTTTATTACTTTTTAATTTATATTCCTCTGTTGTTTCCTCATTGGCCTCCTTTTCCCTCACATCACTTTCTCTCCATCAATGCCACTTTGTTTCACCAAAACAAATATCCCCATGAAAGCTATTTGTCAGCTAGACTGTTTACAATGTATAACTAAAACAATTCTTTTTTCTTATTCAACACCACTCTTTAAAAGAAAACATTTACAAAGGCAGTGCCAATCCTGTGCCAGAGTTTGGGGAAATTTTTGAAAAATAACCTCTGAATAATCCCACCACGCCTGGTAATGTTAGTAACTTAGGGAAAAGAGGTGATGTTGTTTATCTGCCAGAATTAAAAGTTAAAAGTGAAAGCTTCTTAACTTTATTCATTCTTTTCTGCAGCTCAGGCCTGGGACTCAGAAGGTCTATATTGACTAAATTCATTGCCTCTTGAGGTTCTTTTTTCAATTGGCAACTGATAAGGAGTGCTTTCACAGTAGATGTACTCCAACGTGGTCCTTGGGTATGATTTTTTTAAATAGGTATAGCAAAGAAATAGATTTACCAAAGAACACGTAATCAGACAATCTTTGCCAGGTATTCTTTTCTTTAAAAAAAAAAAGCTCATATTTTTTAACTTGCCAAGTCCTCTCTCATCTATTTGTGTTTTCTTTAACACAGGAGAGGCATAACGGTTGTAGGGGAGGAAGACATTTCCTCTACCCGCTCTGGGTTCTTCTGGCTGGAGAACGAATTAAATTGACATGAGACAGAATAACAGGAGAAAATTAAACAAAGCTTTATAACATGTATACATGGGAGAGGCCCAGGCAACCCGAGCAACTCGCCAAAATGGCTGAAGCCACCACCTTAAATATCTTCTTCAGCTAAAGGCAAAGGGAGATGTTGGGGGTCAGGGGAGTCGATCATGGGAGATTACCAAACAAGTACAGTAAACAAGAGTCAGGTTATTATGCAGACTTGAGTCCTTGCCTTCCACATTGATAAGAGTTTCTAGAAATAAGGTCATCCCTCCTTCCTGGTACAGAGAGGGAGACACTTTTACAGATGGAGATTTCCTTTACAAATGTAAATGTCTCTCAACAAAGGGTAACTAAATTCTACTTTTCAGAGTTTCTTTCCTGTCTGCAGTTTTTAAAATTAACCAGCCCCAAATAATCCTCATGCCAAAGAGATATATCTTGGGGTGGCCAATTCCAGTCCCCTACACGGTGATACTCTAGAATAATCAGGAAGAAGAGTATCTCTAAAAAAAATTATTGGATCAGAGAAAAGAAAGAAAATTCTTTCTTTCTTGGGCTTCAAAAGATGTTCAGATAGGTAAAGCATGTTCAGTGCATTGATATTTTTAATTTTTATTTTGTAAAGCGCTGGGAACTCTCCCTTCCCCAAGGACCTAAGATTGGCAGAAGGGCTGCTTTTAAATACATCATGAGTAACAATTTTTCCTTCCATCTATGAGGAAATTATTATTCCTGTTCTTCCCAATCCTTCTGCATCGGCAGTCAGTTGGAAATGTTTACCGCTACCATTAGTGAGTAGGTGTTAAAACAGCACATTTGTTATAAAGAAAAACAAGCAGATGCACATCTTGTGGAGGTCAGCCAGTCACACAATGCACTGGTCGGAAACGTCCCTTCACTTATGTTGTAGTTTCTTTGTATGTTGAGAATAAACTTTGATTCTTCAGGGAAATATTTTTCAAATTATCTTATTAAACAAAATAAAGCACTTCCCCATCTGTAGCTACTTTGGTAAAAAAGAAGAAAACCAGAGCTTTTATTTCTTGGTGATGTCGGAGGAAGACGGTGCACATGAACTGATGAGAAGAAAGAAGGTGGGGTGAGCTGTGCACTAAACTAGTGAGGACTCCCCCTACCTGGAAACCTCTGAAGCTGTGTTTTCTACTAGCTACAAGCTTCTTGAGGACTTACTTGTCCTTGAAGGCATAAGGACAAGTGTTAAGTGTTCAATGAGCTTTTCTTCTTTCTTTGAATTGAGTATTGTGGCTGCTTAGAACTGTCCTCTCTCCGGTCTGACCCTCCCCACCAAAAGAAACAAACAGTAAACAAACTACCCATCCAGGGAGATTACCTATCTGGTGGTTGGCAGGTTATGCGACTGATTTTGTTCCCCTTTAGATTCCTTCCCAGATGTTCTTCGGTAGCAGCCCTCATTATTCTGTAAAGCCTCTTGAACTTCTGCTTCCCTCTGGAGTGCTATCAGCTAGTGAAATATTCTGTCAGTTGATAACAGTTTGATCCTTCCTACCCATCTGCATTATGTAACAGGATTCCTGCAGATGGAAAGGCTTCTTTCCTCCCCTGACAAGGTAGGTAAAACCCAAACTACTTGTGTCTTCCACTTCCTAAACGCCTCCCTGTGAATGAGAGGAAAAAGCTATAAAGAGGACACTCTCCTTTCTGAGAGATTGTTGGTCCCTGATCTAAGCCTTTGCAGACTTTAAAAGAAGAAAAAACCACTACAATTGAGAACATTATATGTTAAAGAAGAATGTCTGTTTTCTAGGTTTATCAGTAATGGAGATTAAATAATAGAGAGGAAAGGTAGTCCTAAGAAGAAGGGGAGGATCACTGAAAGCAGAAAAAAGACGAGCGAATAAATAGTAGCCTTTGTTCTCTGCGTTTGTGTAAATATTCTGCAGCTCTGCGCCTCGAGTCCTCTCTGTTGCTGTCAAGGCTGCCCAATTGCTTCAGATTCTCCTGAAGCCAAACCTCTGGGCAGCGCAGCAGTTAAACTGTATCGACAAACCACAGAAAGGAACTTAGAAAACCAAACCGAACCAAGCCAAAATTACCCCAACAAAAAACTATTTAATCAAGCGAAATTTTCTTGATTTCTGCTTTTCTGAGTAATTATGTCATTACTTAAACAGCATGCTCCTTTGTATCATTAGTGTGTGTTTGATTGCATCTCTCCATCGACCTTAATCTTCAAACCTGGTGTTTGCTTTAATTTAAAGGGTTTCAATATCCCCGTCCCCTTATTTTCTAGCTGACTTGCTGCTGGAAGAGAGATTAACTGTTGCCCTAGAAACACTCAAGACATCAATTTCCCTGGAGCGATAGCTCACTAATCTCAGCACTTAAATCACAAGGTTTCCTTAGAGCTTGTTCAGTGGGTACTTTAAGGTTGATTAAATGACCATTCAGCATCTCAGAGCAACCAAAGGGAAGAGCTCAGAAGTAGCAGATCAGCCCTGTCGGAAGCAGCTCCTTCCATCAGAGGAGACCGATTTTGACAAGACCACCTAGAAGACACACAATTACCATTTACTATTGGTAACTGCAGAATTATAATTATTTATAGCAATCCCATGTTTACAGGAATAACCTATATAATTTTCCTAATGTTTCCTAAATGTGGCATTTGGTCAAAACAGATAAGCATCCATGTGTGTGTAGGTGTGTATGTGTGTGTGCTCACTGTATGGAATATCTCTCTTATTTGCTTACTTTTCACTTGTTGGGGTACCTTCCTCTGGTTCATTGTTACCTCCAGGGAGAGGTCTGGCAATTTAGCTGATGTCCCTTGAGGAACACAGAGATGACAGATAATGGATTTGAGAGATATTTCCAAGCTATTCGATTTCACCAGGACTAGAATAGGATGGGGTATTTGTATTACAATTTGGATCAGGGATTAGATAATTTTGTAACAGAAAATGATAAGAAAGATGCAGTTTCAAAATATATCTACAAATTAACATATTATAAGAATTCTTGGGAGAGGGAAAAACCAAACCAAAAATAAAATAAGACAAATAACAGTATCAGTGATAGCAACAAAAAGCAAAAAGTTGATTCATAAACCAGGCATCAGTCACAGATTTTGGAAGGTGCCAGCATCATTCACATGAGTTGCCATGGGAAGTGCCTTTTCATCAGTTTTTGTTTTTTTTTTTTTGAGGAACATTAGCCCTGAGCTAACATCTGCTGCCAATCCTCCTCTTTTTGCTGAGGAAGACTGGCCCTGAGCTAACATGCATGCCCATCTTCCTCTATTTATATGCGGGACACCCACCACAGCATGGCTTGCCAAGAGGTGCCATGTCCCTGGGTTCCTCAGCTCCCTGAAGCAAAAATGTACAGATGAGTCACGGAAGTACAATTATACTGAAGCCTACTTTAGTTTCTTTCTTTTTCTTATTTTTTGGTGAGGAAGATTGTTCCTGAGCTAACATCTGTTGCCAATCTTCTTCTTTTTGCTTGAGGAAGATTACTGCTGAGCTAACATCCACAACAATCTTCCTCTATTTTGTATGTGGGACACCGCCACAGCAGAGCTTGATGAGCAGTGTGTAGGTCCTTGTGCGGGATCCAAACCTGTGAACACCAGGCCGCCCAAGTGGAGTGTGTGAACTTAATCACTACACCACCTGGCCAGCCCCTGAAGCCTACTTTAAATAAATGTATAATGCTTTGAAATTCACTAAGCCTATGTGCACTAATTCACATATACTAGTATAATACAAATATACAGTTGGTTGGAAATTTTGGCTGTTATGAATTAAAACCTAATTTGAATGTTTGAAAATAATTCATAGGAAGGCTTTGCTTTCTATAATTGAGGTTTACATGTAAAATACATTTTGTTTATAATGCTGTGCTTTATTTTTTCACATGGCTACTAACTGTGTACATTTTGAAAGTTATGATTTTAAAAATGATAATCTTGAAAGTTTCATTTTTATGCCTAAGAAAATATTTTAATACTCTTGCTACATGAATTAATTTTGCATTGACTCCAGCTGCTAATTGCTGTGTGCTTTCCTCCAGCCAGTGGCCATCAAGATGCCTTTCCAAGCTGCCTTAAATCCATGTTTTATTTAAAGTGTATGCTTTCAAAGGTGATTATCCGCTTTAAAAATAAAAGATACCAAAAATAAATAGAAGATGCCAAGTCGTTTATTCCATTGGATATTAGAGCTGGAAGGAACTTGTGGGGTCCTCCAGTCGGGCTCCCCAACTGCTCATTTGTGAAGATAAGGATGCTAAGCCCAGTGAGACACTGCAGCTTGCCAAGGCCACACAGCTAGTTAAGTAGAGCCAGCACTGGAGCCCACATCTCTTGGCTTGCAGATGAGACCTTTCCCACTGCATTTCAAGGAGACCATATTTAGAAAAGATTAAAATGCTGAAATTTTCTCTCCATTTTTGTATGGAGTATATTTGAGTAAATCAATCTCTGACATGAATTATACTCACTATTTCCAGTGTTTATCTGAAAAGTTCTGGAGCTCTGAACATTCTGAGGTTTGCCCTTCATTAGCTACATTGAAAATATTGAAAGAGCCATTTCAACTCCTGTCTTGAGCATACTGCACTCTCTCTGATGTATTGAGTGAGTAGCTGCTCTGAGCCTCTCTGTTGAATGTCATCCTCCTTACCTTATCACAAAGTTATTGGGGATTTAGGAATCAGCTGAAGTATTTCCTAGTTTACAACAATGTTAAAGCTCACCATTAAAAACCACAAAGGTGATTTTTGGATGTTTTAGGCACAGAATGCCTGCAGGCTGGGCTCTGGACAATGGTGTTAACCCAGAGCCCAACCTGAACTGATAGCACTGGTAGTGGAAGCCCATAGCATGATGAACAGCCATTACAGTGATCTCAGGCCTATAGCTCCTGAACAGCAGATGAGGGTGGTTTCTGAATTCTCTCTGTCCTTCTCCTGTAGAGGAATCCCAAGGAGGACTGATCAGCTTTTGTAGGTGTAAAACTGTGGCAATGAGTGACCTCAGCATCAAGGTGGAGTGAGCTCTTCCCTTAGACTTTCCCCCCAAGATACAATGAAAAGGACATTCACAAACCAACAGAGGATATTCACACAACATAAAAGAGGTCTGAGAGACCCATGTGGCCATATGTCTGAAGGTGGAGGTGCAGGACACCCTAAGAAGAAGTGGAAGGAGATAAGGGGATCTCCTCTCCCTCCCCCAATGGCAGTGATCCAGGGCGTGGAATCACATGAGGCTCTGAGAAAAGAGAGGGGAAGGGAAGCTCCCCATGGGAACACCCTTGTTCTCCAAATTTCCTCACAGCCCATGGGAAAGCCCCACACGGAGGTGGCTAATCTATTGCAGGGGTGTCTCCATCAAGACAGCACCCTAGGAGAGCAAATAGCAAGGGCAGAGTGAGAATGCCCCAGGGATCATGAACAAAAGAAAGAGCCCCTCCCTCTGCCTGGCACTCCAGCTCAACTAGTCAGCCAGAGCACGCACACATATGTTAGAAACGCATCAGCTATCGGCGAGCTAGCTAGAAATTGCAGACAGGCCCTGTCAGAATAGATTCTAAGGACAGGCACAGACACCAGGGATCACAGTGAGCTCAGAATACACAGCTCCTGACCACCCACCACAGTGGCAGCAGGTGGAAGCTGCAACCAGATACTATCACTATGCAAAGGCACAAATCCATGCCATCAAATAGTCTGATGAAATATGTTAATACTGCAGACCAGGAGGAAAATGACAAGAACCCAGAAATCAACCCTGAAGGCACAGAAATTTACAATCTAAATGACAGAGAATTCAATATAGCTATAATAATAATAATAAAAAAACTCAGCCATTTACAACAAAATACAGATAGACAGTTCAATGAAATCAGGAACAAAATTAATGAACAGAGAAAATTCTCCACAAAAGAAATCAAAACTATGAAGAAAAACCAATCAGAAACATTGAAGATGAAAACCACAGTGGATGAGATAAAGAAAAATCCAGAGTCCCTGAATAACAGAGCTGAAATTATGGAGGACAGAATTAGCAGTCTGATGGACAGATATATAAAAATGCTTCAGATGGAGGAACAGTGAGGACTAAGACTAAAAAGAAATGAAGAAATTCTCTGAGAAATACCTCAGTTAGGAAATGCAACATAAGGATTATAGGTATTCCAGAGGGAGAAGGTAGGGGGCTAGTTGGAGCAGAAAGCTTGTTCAAAGAAATACTAGCTGAGAACTTCCCAAACCTGGAGAAGGAGCTGGAAATACAAGTAAAAGAAGCTAATATAACTCCTAATTACATCAATGGAAAAAGGTCTTCTCCAAGGCATATAGTAGTAAAACTGGCAAAAGTTGACAAAGAAAAAATACCGAAGGCAGCAATGCACAAGAAAATAACTTACAGAGGAACCCCCATCAGACTTTCAGTGGATTTCTCAGCAGAAACCTTACAGCCTAAGAGAGAGTGGAATGATATATTCAAAATTCTGAAAGACAAAAACTTTCAGCCAAGAATGCTCTATCCAGTAAAAATATCTTTCAGATATGACAGAGAAATAAAAACTTTCCCAAATAAGAAAAGCTGAAGGAGTTCATTGCCACAAGACCCCTACCTACAAGAATTGATCAAGGACAACCTCATATCTGAAAAAAAAAAGAAATAGTTTACAAAGCATTGAGCAAGGAGATAAATAGGTAGACAAAATCAGGAAATTGCAGCTCTCTATCAGAACAGATTAGCAACACTTAATTATAACATTAAGGGTAAAGGGAAGGCAAACATCAAAAATAAATATAATCTCATTGTTTTAACCACAAACTCACAACACAAGATGGAATAAATTGTGACAACAACAACTTAGAAGGATAAGAGAGGGATGGAATGGGCTTAGACTAAGTAAATAAGAGGTTATCAGAAAATGGACTACCTCATCTACAAGATTTTTTATACAAACCCTAAGGTAACCACTAAACAAATAATAGGAACAGAGACACAATGATAAATAAATAGAAAACTGAGAAAACCATCATAGAGAACTACCAAACTGAATTGGTAGTCTGAAATACACAGGACATGAAACAAGGGAAATACAGAACAACCAGAAAATGAGTGATACAATGGCAGCATTAAGCAGTCATATATCACTAATCACTCTAAATGTAAATGGATTGAATTCTCCACTCAAAACACAGAGTAGCTAGATGGATGAAAAAACAAGGGCCGAAAATATGCTGCCTCCAGGAAACACACCTCAGCTCTAAAGACAAACACAGGCTCAGAGTGAAGGGATGGAAGATGATACTCCAAGCTAATGGCAAACAAAAGAAAGTGTTGCCATATTTATTTCTGACAAAGTAGACTTCAAGATATAAAAGGCAATGAGAGACAAAAAGGTGCAGTGTATAATGATAAAAGGGACACTCCACCAAGAGGGCATAACACTTATAAATATATATGCATGTAACACGGGCACCAAAGTACATAAAGTAACTATTAATAGACCTAAAGGGAGATATTAACAGCAATACAATAATAGTAGGGGACTTTAACTCCCCACTTACATCAATAGATAAATCACCCAGACAGAAAATCAACAAGGAAAAAGTGGAATTAAATAAAAAAACTAGACCAGTTGGACTTAATAGATATATACAGAACACTCCATCCAAAACCAGCAGAATACACATTCTTCTCAAGTGCACATAGAACATTCTCAAGGATAGACCATATGTTGGGAAACAAGGCAAGCGTTAATAAATTTAGGAAGATTGACATCATATCATGCATCTTTTCTGACCATAATGCTATGAAGCTAACAATCAACCAGAAGAAAAAAGCTGGGAAAATGACAAATATGTGGAGACTAAACAACATGCTACTGAACAACCAATGGATCACTCCAGAAATTAGTGCAGAAATTGAAAAATATCTGGAGACAAATGAAAATGAAAATATACCATAGGAACTCAGATGGGATACAGCAAAAGTGGTCCTAAGAGGGAAATTCATATCAATAGAGGCCCACCTAAACAAATAAGAAAAATCTCAAGTGTGCAATCTTAAGCTACACTTAATGGAATTAGAAAAAGAAGAACAAGCAAAGCTGAAAGTCAGCAGAAGAGCAGAAATAATAATTAGAGCAGAAATAAATGAAATTGGAAAAAAAAGAACCAGTAGAAAGGATCAATGAAACAAAGAGCAGGTTCATGTAGGAGATAAATAAAATTGACAAACCCTTAGCCAGGCTCAATAAGAAAAAAAGAGAGAAGGCTCAAATAAATAAAATTAGAAATGAAAGAGGAGAAATTACAACAGATACCACAGAATTAGAAAGGATTATAAGATCATACTATGAAAAACTACACACCAACAAATTGGACAATCTAGAAGAAATAGATAAATTCTTAGACTCATACAATCTCCCAAAACTGAATCAAGAAGAAATAGAGAACCTGAATAGACCAATCACAATTAAAGAGATTGAAACAGTAATCAGAAACCTCCCAAAAAACAAAAGCCCAAGACAAGAAGGCTGCTCTGGAGAATTCTAACAAACATTCAAAGAAGATTTAATACTTATCCTTCTCAAACTATTCCAAAAAATTGAAGAAGACGGAACACTTCCTAACAGATTCTATAAGGCCAGCATCACCCTGATCACAAAGGCAGACAAGGACAACACAAAGAAGGAAAATTACAGGCCAATATTGCTGATGAACATAGATGCAAAAACCCTCAACAAAATATTGCCAACTTGCATACAGAAATATATCAACAGGATCATACACTGTGATCAAGTGGGCTTTATACCACGAATGCAGGGATGGTTCAACATCTGCAAAATCAATCGATGTGATACACACATTAACAAAACGAGGAATGAAAACCACATGATCATGTCAACAGATACAGAGAAAGCATTTGACAAGATCGAACATCCATTTATGACAAAAACTCTGTATAAAATGGGTATAGAAGGAAAGTCGCTCAATGTAATAAAGGCCATATATGATAAACCCACAGCCAACGTCATACTCAAAGGGGCCATCCCTCTGAGAACAGGAACAAGACAAGGGTGCCCACTCTCACCACTCATATTCAACATAATACTGGAGGTTTTGGCCAGAGCAATTAGGCAAGAAAAAGAAATAAAAGGAATCGGCAAGGAAGAAGTGAAACCCTCACTATTTGCAGATGATATGATTTTATACATAGAAAAACCCTAAAGAATTTGTCAGAAAACTATTAGAAATGATCAACAACTGCAGCAAAGTTGAAGGATACAAAATCAACTTATAAAAATCAGCTGCATTTCTATACTTTAATAATGAGCTAACAGAAAGAGAACTCAAGAAGAGAATCCCATTTACAATTTCAACCAAAAGAATAAAATATCTAGGAATAAATTTAACCAAGAAGGTGAAAGACCTGTACAATGAAAACTGTAAGACATTATTGAAAGAAATCACTGATGACATAAAGAAATGGAAAGATATTCGATGCACATGGGTTGGAAGAATAAAGATAGTACAAATGTCCATATTACCTAAAACAATCTACAATGTAATGCAATCTCAATCTGATCCCAATGACATTCTTCACAGAAATAGAACAAAGAATCCTAAAATTCATATGGGGTAACAAAAGATCCCACGTAGCTAAAAGTAATCCCAAGACAAAAGAACAAAACTGGAGGCATCACAATCCCTGACTTCAAAATACACTACAAAGCTATGGTAATCAAAACAGCATGGTACTAATACAAAAACAGACACACAGATCAATGGAACAGAATTGAAAGCCCAGAAATAAAACAATGCAATCTACGCACAGCTAACCTTCAACAAAGGACCCAAGAACATACAATGGAGGAAGGAAAGTCTCTTCAACAAATTGTTTTGGGAAAACTGCACAGCCACATTCAAAACAGTGAAAGCAGACCATTATCTTTCACCATACACAAAAATTAACAATGGATCCATCAAAATGGATCAAAGACTTGAAGGTAAGCTGTGAAACCATACAAATCCTAGAAGAAAATACAGGGAGTATGCTCTTTGACATTGGTTTTAGAGGGATCTTTTCAAATCCCGTGTCTACCTGAGCAAGGGAAACAAAAGCAAAAATAAACAAATGGGACTTCATCAGACTAAAGAGCTTCTGCAAGGAACAAGACGAAAAGGCAACCTACCAACTGGCGTAAAATACTTGCAAATCATATATCTGACAGGGGGTTAATCTCCAAAATATATAAAGTACTCATACAACTCAACAACAAGAAAGCAAACAACCTGATCTAAAAATGGGCAGAGGATATGAATAGATATTGCTCTAAGGAAGGTATATGGATGGCCCACAGGCCCATGAAAAGATGTTCAACAACACTAATCAGGGAAACACAAATCAAAACTAGAATGAGATATCACCTTACACCTATTAGAAAGGCTATAATTACCAAGACAAAAAAATAACAAATGTTGGAGAGGCTGTGGAGAAAAGGGAACTCTCATACACTGCTGATGGGAATGCAAACTGGTGCAGCCACTAAGGAAAACAGTATGGAGATTTCTCAAAAAATTAAAAATAGAAATACTACATGACCCAGCTATCCCACTCCTGGGTATTTATCCAAAGAACTTGAAATCGACAATTCAAAGAGACTTGTGCACCCCTATGTTCATTGCAGCATTATTCACAATAGCCAAGATGTGGAAGCAACCCAAGTACCCATCAACTGATGAATGTATAAAGAAGATGTGGGGTGTGTGTGTGTATATATATATACAATTCAATACTACTCAGCCATAAAAAAAGACAAAATGGTCCCATTTACAACAACATGGATGGACCTTGAGGGTGTTATGTTAAGCGAAATAACTCAGACAGAAAGACAAATGCCATGTGACTTCATTCATATGTGGAAGATAAACACATGGGCAAAGAGAACTGATTAGTGGTTACCAGAGAGGAAGGGCGTTGGGGGTGGGCGTAAGGGGAAAGGGGTACATATATATGGTGACTGACAAACAATAATATAAAACTGAAATTTCACAACGTTATAAACTATTATGACCTCAATAAAATTTTTAAAAGTTGGAAAAAAATAATCACAAAGGTAAAAACACTCATTTACACTCCCTCTCCTTCTGCTTATTATACATAATTTGAACGGTACCATGAGGCGCTGGCCTGGTGGCTTAGTGTGTAAGTCTGCATGCTCCGCTTTGGCAGCCTGGGCTTTACAGGTTCGGATCCCAGGCATGGACCTACACACTGCTCATCAAGCCATCTTTGGCAGCATCCCACATACTAAATAGAGGAAGACTAGCACACATGGTAACTCAGGGACAGTCTTCCTCGAGCAAAAAAAGAAGATTGGCAACAGATGTTAGCTCAGGGCCAATCTACCTCACCAAAAAAAAAAAGTATTGTGAAAATAATGTTTTAAAGAGACATTTCAACTTTCAACATATCTGATGTTTATCGTCTTAGTGCCCAGCAGTTTTGCTCTTTCACTAGTAGGAAGTGCGTTATCCTAAGTGTATGCACCTGCTTTACCTCCTTGAGGATCAGAATAATAGTAATCACATTTTTCTTGAGTGCTTACTAGCTGCTAATGCTGGGAATAAATACTTTATGTGCATTATCTTATTCAATTCTTGTGGCTACCCTATGAGGTAGTTGTTATTATCCCCATTTTACAGGTGAAGTAATTAGGCTGAGGGATTAAGATCACAAAGTTGGTGGTGGCAGAATGTCATTAAATCGAAGCAGTCTCAACTCACATGCCAGCTCTGTGCCAGAGTGTATAACCCCCCAAGGAGGAGACAGCTTCCCAGGTCCAACATTGTTTGGTTGCGTCTGTGGTCAAGGGGGACTTCCTGGATGGAGTAAGACCCAGGTTGGACCTGAAAGCCACCGTGCTGTAGTAATTGAGAACCTGGGCCCTGGACACACAGCGCTGGGGCTGGTGTCCCTGCTCTGCTAGTCCCTGCATCTCTCTAAGCTTTAGTTTCCTCATCTGTATAATGGGGAATATATTACCACATATGTCTGCAGCATGGGATGAGATAATCCATGTAAAGAGCTTTACACAATGCCGGACACCTAATACACACTCAAAAAACTTAGCTATGCATACATTTGAACAAAGACAAAAATGAAATTTCTAGCCCATTGTCCATCTCTCCAAACCCCACAATATCCCATGAGGAGAGAAGATCTGAAAGGTGGTCTGGGGGCTGGGGGTGAGAGAGGTTTCTTTGTGCTTTGATTAGCTCAGATGTCACTAAGCCTTGCTTGTAAGAAAATGGAGCAGCCAGTCAGCAGGTGTTTATGATATGATAGACACTAAAATGAGACAGAATGTAAAATGGACGTGGTCCAAGCCCTCGAGAGGCCAAGGAGGGGACAAGCTAGCCAGGATACCATGAACAGGTGCACACATAGTCATTATACAATTGTGCTGTTGTGGGTGAGGGGTGGGATTCTGGGTAGAGACCAAAAGGATGTACCTTAGGGCAGTGTCCGGGAGATGATGGAACAGTTATTGTGAGAAACAGATGGCGAAGACCTCTTGTGAGTCAAAGAAGCTGCTGTCTGTAGCTAGGACATTTATGGCAAAATTTCTGGGATAGGAGTTGCAAAGTAAGAAAAACAGATCTTTCCTAATACAAGTGGAAGTTGTTGGCTAAAATATAGGGTGAAGTGAGAGTGGTTGGACGGAGGAGAAGCCTTCATCCTAAAGGATATGGTTTAAGTATGGCTTAAAGCCAGCGGAAATTAGCACACTACTAGAGATCTAAAGAGGAGGAGTTTGTCATCTGTGTTTCTCTCTCTCTCCTTTCTCTCTCTCTCACACACACACACACGCGAACACACACACACTCTTGTAGGATTTTCTATCTGGAGTATCTCTCTATCCCTCCTCTCCCCCCTCCCCTCCTGCTGCCTTGACTAACACAGGCAGAGTGTTCAGGTCTCAGCTTTAGGCCTTTCTTAGGAAGTCATCCCTGACCATAGGCTGGGTTAGGTCTTTCTCTGTGTGTACTAATAATATCCTCTGTCAACCCCTGTCAGAGGTTATTTGTTTTCTTTGTCTATTGCTGTGTAAGAAACATAGCAGCTTGAAACAACAGAATTTATTTTCTCACAGTTTCTGTGGGTCGAGAGTCCCGGATGCTCTGCTCAGGATCTAAAGCCAAGATCAAGATCTTGGCCATCTGTGTCCTCATCTGGAGGTTCGACTAGGGATAGTTAAGCTTCCAAGCTCCCTTAGGTTGTTGGCAGAATTTATTTTCTTGCGGCTGTTTTCTTAATAGCTGCTGGCTGCGGCCCACTCTCAACCCGGGTCCTTGCCAATGGCCCTCTCTACAACATGGCAATTTGCTTCTTCAAGACCAGCAGGAGAATATCTCCTCTCAGTCTGCTAAGAACATCGTCTTATGCAACATTACATAATCACGGGCGTGATTACCCACTACCTTTGACATAAAATGTAACTCAGTCAAGGGAGTAACTATCCCACCATATTCTCAAATCCTGCCCTTACTTAAGGGGAAGCGATTATACAGAGTGTGTATTGCATTATAATTGCCAACTTATTAAGATCCCAGAAAGGCTATATCTTGGTGATCTTCTAGCTTCTGCTTTGCAGAGTGCTTGGTAGATATTGGGCTCTCAATAGATACTCGCTCAGTCACTTAATAAATATTGACGTTTCGGTTTGGGTAGTAGAGACCATGGAGGCCCAAAGAAAAAAGATTTTAATAACCAATCCATTTAGTAGAATCCTAGGTGAAAAGATGATGTTGAATGGCAATGAAGGACAGAGAAATTCTGAACTGAATCCAGAACGTACAGAATCTGTTAATGAGGATAGCACCATTGCTGTGGTGATGGGGAAACCGGATGCTGTAGTTTTGGAGGTGATGGTTGCCTGATAATTAACAATGCTTGGCTAATGCTATTGCATATGGTATTGAATAGCTAAGAATGAGCAGTTCCCAGTAATTGTGCTAAGGTGTGGAAGGCCATCATGATACTCATCACTAAAAAAATATTTATTTGAGATTTTCCTCTGATCAGGGCATAAGATTAAATACTGTTGGAGAGTGTATCAGGGCTGAATCAATATAGGAAATTTCAAGCAGGGAACTGGTTTACTTAGACGATGGGAAAGCTGAGAAGCCAAAGAGAGGACAGTGATGCTAACCAGAGATTAGCAACACCAGGAAGCCACTACCATCCGAGGGTACAAAGGGAGGTGGTGATCATATAGGAGCTTGGTGGCCAGGGTTACGGAACTGGGCTCATGGAGGAGAGTTAGCTGTCTCCAGAGATGCTGGATGCCTCAGAGAAGGAGGAGGCATGCCCTGGCTTCTCCCTTCCTCCCACTCTTCAGTCTCCTCCTAGTGCCTCCTATTAATTGAACCCAGCTGGAGGCAGATGAGAGGGAAGCAGAGGAGATGCAGGCCGCAGACATCAGCCCTCTTACAGCAGCTTCTCTCAGTCTGGGGCTGAGAGAGAGGAGAAACGGGCCTGAGGGCAAACAAGCTCAGGACCAGTACAGGGACATTAAAATAAATGGCAAGAAACCGTCCTCAAGGGGCTTACATCCAGTAGAGGAAAGAGGCATGCATACAGATAACCATAATAAAGGAGACATCAGCACTTTCTGGAACAATAATCACTGACTTTGGCAATGGTGGTTGGGTGTTATGATAATTTAAAAAACAACAAACATCAAACAAAACACAAGATTTCTGGTATTCAAAATGGAGTTTGCACAAGGAATTAAATCAGATATTGATCAGACATGTATTACACAGTATAATCAGCAAAGACAAAAAATAAATTTTAGAAGAAAGTTTGGGATATACGTATGGCTAAGGGGAAATGATTTAAAGAAAGACAGGAAACCCAGAAGCCACAGATAGATAGACATAATGGATAATACAAAATTTTCTTTTCTTTTAGGAAGACTAGCCCTGAGCTAACATCCGTGCCCATCTTCCTCTACTTTATGTGTGGGACGCCCACCACAGCATGGCTTGCCGAGCAGTGCCTTGTCCACACCCGGGATCCAAACCGGTGAACCCAGGACCACTGGAGCGGAACGTGCGAACTTAATCGCTGCACCACCAGGCTGGCCCCAATGCAAAATAGTTTTAAAGAATGTCAAAATATCATAAAACTGTGAGTAAAGTCAGAATACACATGATAAATTGAGAAAGAATATTTGAAACAAATGACACCAAAAGAGTCAATGCCTGCGATGTACCTAAAGAGGAAGAAAAAGACAAACAACCAAACAGAAAAATTAGCAAAAACATTGGCAATCTGTTACTGAAACCAAAGTGAGTTCCCTCCTGGCGAGTTAGATCAGACTCTCCACCGGAAGTAGTTGTCTCACAAAGTATATTTGCAGCAAACAGGAGGCCATGTGGAATCATTTCCAAAGTCATGGCGTCTGGGAACAAAGGAAAGCAGGGACATCTATTTCAGGTGGGAGATGAATATTCAAAAGGGAGGGGTGGGTATTCGCTTGCTCAGGCTCAGTTGGAACACATGCTTCTGTATCAATGAGGCCTAACCTTCTCCTGGAGAGATCCCAGCATTCAAAATAAGGCAGAGGTCAGAAGCTAGCTCTTCTGGTGAGGCTTCAGCTGGTTCAGGGTGGTTGGTGATTGCATGTCCTTAACATAACAAAGGGAAAAAATAATTTGTGAAAATAGTTAAATGCTTCCAAACCCGCCCTTGAGTTCCTTGGGGCAATTAGTCCGTGACAAATTCACCCAGCAAAGTGAGATAATATTATTCAAGTTTTGTAAGGCAAAGAGTTACTGATCAAGGGCTCACCATCCATTGTGCACAGAAGCTGACACTGTGGCACACTGGTCTTTGAAAGAAGAAAGGCTTTATGCACAATTGATTGGCAAGGAGATGGGCGGGGGGGGGGGGGTAGGCCCCAAAAGCTGTCTGCCTGGTCCAGGTGATGCAGGGTTTATGCAGCACGTGTTTCTATTTAAGAGCTCTGATTCTTCACATGGGTTGGACTGAACTTTCAGAAGCTTAGTCAATGTAAAGAATATTACAGACACGCCAGGTTTTGTCTATAGTTGCCTCCCTCACTTATCCATGGACTTAGTGTCTTCTTTGCCATAGGAAATGGAGAGGCTGCCGGTTTTTTAGCCTGTGCCTTTGTCCTCACAAGCCCTGGGTGGACTGAGTGTGAGTCAGGTACGCAGTGCGAAGATGCTTTATCTGGGACCCCTGTTAGTATCGTCCTAAGTTTTCTTTTATCCTCCTCATTCCTGTTTCTAATGTGGATACTCCCAAATTAGTTCTAGGTGATAGTGTTTTACTTCTGCTAAGAATGATCTTTTATTTCCCTGACCTCTTTCTTTATTTAGGAGATATTTTACTTTTTAGAGTGTTTGGAAAATACTATATATTTCAATGAATATTTGCCCATATATAATGCCTGCCATCTAACATTGCTTAAATTGGTACCTGTGCAATAAAGAGGAAATAAATTTTTCTTTACTTTAATTTACATGTTCTACATGCGCTTTGCTGCTCCTTACTTTATTCCTAGGATTTACCAGGTAGAATTGAACTAATTAGCCATTTTTATTTGTATTGAAACCCTAGAAAAAAGTGTCTGTGGCACATGGAAATTGTAGTTAACTTGGTCCTCCTAAGCATTTTTACAAGAACTGCCTGGCCTAAGTCTAGAGAAGGGGCTCTTGGTTTATTTACCTTTTGTTTGTTCCACCTATTAATCTTAATTTTTAAAAAAAAGTTTAATTATTTTAATGAGTCATATTGGCTCATAACATTGTGTAAAGTTCAGGTGTTTATCGTCAGGAATTAGTTTCTGTACAGACTGAGTCATGTTCCCCAGCAATAGTCTAGTTTGTATCCATCACTGTGCATTTGTGTTACTTTATCTCTTTGGCGCTTCCCACACCCCCTTCCCCTCTGGTAACCACTAATCTCTTCTCCTTCTCCATGTGTTCTGTTTATCTTCCACATATGAGTGAATCATATGGTGTTCATCTCTCTCTGTCTGGCTTATTTTGCTTAGCATAATACCCTCAAAGTCCATCCATGCTGTTATAAATGGCACAAATTGTCTATTTTTATGGGAGGGTAGTGTTCTATTGTATATACGTACAACATCTTCTTTATTCATTCTTCCGCTGATGGGTATTTGGGTTACTTCCATATCTTGGCTGTTGGGAATAATGCTGCGATGAATACAGGGGTGCATACATTTCTTTCCGTTGTTGGTTTCTTGATCTTTGGATTGCTACCCAGTAGCAGGATAGCTGGATCATATGGTATTTCTATTTCTAATCTTTTGAGAAATCTTCATCCTGTTTTCCATAGTAGCTTCAAGAGTTTGCATTCCCACTAGCAGTGTATGAGGGTTCTCTTTTCTCCACATCCTCTCAACAAATAACAAGATTTGTTATTTCTTGTCTTGTTAATTATAGCCATTCTGATGTGTGTGAATTGATATCTCATTGCAGTGTTGATTTGCACTTCCCTAATAATTAGTGATGTTGAACATGTTTTCATGTGGCTCTCGGGCACCTGTATATCTTCTCTGAACAAAGGTCTGTTCACACAATTGTATATATAGAAAACCCTAAATAATCCCAGAAAAACTATTAGAAATAATCAAAAAAGTACAGCAAAGTTGCACAGTCAAAATACAAAAGCAAGATACAGAAATCAGTTGCATTTCTGTGCATTAGTAATGAACTAGCAGAAAGAGAAATGAAGAATAGAATCCCATTTACAGTCTCAACCAAAGGAATAACATACCTAGGAATTAATTTAACCAAGGCGGTGAAAGACCTATACACTGAAAAATGTAAGGAATTATTAAAAGAAATCAAAGAAGACTTAAAGAAACAGAAAGACATTTTATGCTCCTCAATTGGAAGACTAAAGATGCTCCTCAATTGGAAGACTAAAGATAGTTAAAATGTCCATATGACCTAAAAGCAATCTTCACATTGAGTGCAATCCCAATCAGAATCCCAATGACATTCTTCAAGATGTAGAACAAAGAATCCTAGAATTTATATGGAACAACAAAAGACCCCAAATAATCAAAGTAATCCTGAGGAAAAAGAGCAAAGCTGGAGGTATCACGGTCCCTGACTTCGAAATATACTACAAAGCTACAGTAATCAAAACAGCATGGCAGTGGTACAGTGTCAGACACACAGGTCAATGGAACTGAAAGCCCGGAAATAAAACCACACATCTTTGGATAGACAGTGGTCAACAGTGGAGCCGAGAACATTCAACGGAGAAAGGAAAGTCTCTTCTGAAAATGGTGTTGGGAAAACTGGACAGCCACGTACCAAAGAGTGAAAGTAGACCATTATCTTACACCAAACACAAAACTCAACCCAAAGTGGATTAAAGACTTGAATGTAAGGCATGAAACCATAAAAACATTAGAAGAAAACAGAAGCAGTACACTCTTTGACATCAGTCTTAACAGTATCTTTTTGAATACCATGTCTACTCAGGGAAGGGAGACAAAAGAAAGAAGAAACAAATGGGACTACGTTAGACTAAAAAGCTTCCTCGAGGCAAAGGAAACCACACACAAAATGAAAAGACATCCCACTAAGTGGGAGAAAATACCTTCCTCCTTTCGGAATGAGGAACTGGTTATGCTGGGAAGGCGGCCGCATCGTGATGTTCTTGACTCTGCAGTGAGGGTGGTCTCTGCCCAACAGGGAGGGCAGAGTCCTTCCTTGTCACTGATGGGGAAGAAATGGAAAGAGTCAGGTGCTGCTGAAGAAGCTGGAACATAATTTCCAGTTAAAAGTCACCTTTTAATTTTTACTTTCAAATCACATACAAACAAGTTAGACTATGACCAAATATGGCTTGTTTCAGCACTGGCGCTAGTCAGATATTTGAAAATCTGTCATCATAGTCCATTATATCACCAAAATGAGGGAGAAAGTCCCACAATCACATAAATAAATAGTGAAAAGTAATTTGCTAAACTTCAGCCAGAATTTTTAATAGAAAGTCTAAGTAACACAGAAATAGAAAAAAAATACCTACCTATGATAGTCTGTTTACCAAAAACTGACAGCAAAGAGTATGCTAAGTAGCAAAAGACTCAAACTATTTTGATTAAAAGCCGGGGCTATATAGACGTTCCTACGATTTCATTATTATTTGACATTGTTTCAGATATTCTAGATCTGTGCTGTGCATTAGGGTAGCTATTAGTCACATGTGGCTGTTTACATGTAAAGGAATTGAACTTCAATAAAATTCAAAATGTTTCTCAGTCTCACTAGGCACATTTATTTTTTTAATTTTTCTTTTTCTTTTTTGAGGAAGATCAGCCCTGAGCTAAACACCTGCTGCCAATCCTCCTCTTCTTGTTGAGGGAGACTGGCCCTGAGCTAACATCCATGCCCATCTTCCTCTACTTTCTATGTGGAACGCCTACCACAGCATGGCTTGCCATGCGGTGCCACGTCCGCAGCAGGAATGTGAACCGGGGAACCCCAGGCCGCCGAAGCAAAACGTGTCCACTTAACCGCTGCACCACCGGCAGCCCCTCACTAGGCACATTGATAGTGCTCTACAGCTACGTGTCCCTAGTGGCTACTGTGTTAGCACAGCTATAGAACGTTTCCATCATCAGAGAAAACTCCATGGGCCATGCTGTTCTAGAGAATGAAGTCAGAGAAGAATATCTGTATATATAGTATGAAAGATGAGATTAAATGATCCATCTCTTTTGCTTAACATATGTTTATATACGTAACAACCCAGGAGATTTTAGTAACAAAAATCTCTAATGAATGAGAAAATTTGGATCCAAGATAAACACACAACGACTAATTATCTGTGTTATAGCTGTATACACCTAGAAAGGGAAATGAGACAATCATTACATTTACAAGAGCTGAAAACACAACTCATAAGCCAGACACAGAAATAGATATACTGCCTGATTTCACTTAATGTGTGGAATCTACAGTAGTCATACTCATAAAAGCAGAGTGGAGTGGGGGTTCCCTGGGTCTAGGGGGGTTGGCGGGAAATGGGGAGACGTGGGTCAAAGGGTACAAAGCTCCAGGGCTGTAGGATGAACACGTGCTGGAGATCTAATGCCCAGCATGGTGACTGCAGCTCAGGATACTGAATTGTGTTCTTGAAATTTGCTGAGAGTTAATCTTCAGTGTTCTCAGCACAAAAAAATCATAACTGTGGGAGGTGTGGATATGTTAATTACCTTGATTGTGGTAATAATTTCACAAAGTATACATATATCAAACATTGCATCTTACACCATATTTATATATATACAATTTGTTTAGTCAAGTGTACCCTAGGAAAGCTGGAAAAAAAATGTAAAGATAACATAAAATACTTTGAATAAATTTAACCAGAAAGACACAGGACCTATATGAAGAAAACTATAAACCATCATTATAAAAATTTTATAAATATAAAACAACTTCGTGAACTCATGAAAAAGATCATGCAGTGTTCTTTAATGAGCAGTCTTAATATCATAAAAATACCAATTCTCCCAGAATTAACAAATAAATGTAATGTAATTCTGGTTAGAATCCTTGTGAAATTTTTTGAGTGGGAATTGGGTCAAATGAGTAGTCAAGAAAAGTCTGAAAAATAAGAACTCTGAGGAATACCTTGCCTCGCTAGGTGTCACGGGATGCTCTGAAGCCAGTGTGATCAAGGTGACAGAATATGAATATAAGGTTAGACAACTCGATCAGTGTAACAGAACAGCATCCAGAGTGAGTTCCTAGGATGTGTGAAAGTTCGAGTGTGAGCAAGGCAATGGATCGGTTCAGCAGGAAAAGCGTAGATGTGTCATCGTTGGTACTGGCACAATGGACTGTCCATTTGGAAGAAAAGAAAAGTGGATTCTTATCTCACACAATTTTGAAAACTCAGTTCAGCCTGCTTAATCCTGAATATCAAAGTGAAATGGTCAACATGGCAAGTCTGGTAGAGTGGGTACAGCGCAGGGCTAGAGGAACTCTTTCGAGGGAAGACCCAGTACCCAGAAGCTCCAGAAAAGAGGAGACACTTATTCAACTATAAACATTAAAAGAGTATTTTTAGAAAGAGAAATATAAATCAGTTTATTTTGATATTTCCAGTTCAACATTAAGATTATAGGGTTTGTACTCAACTTCCTTAATTTTTTTTGTTTTTTAAGGATTGGCACCTGGGCTAACAACTGTTGCCAATCTTTTTTTTTTCTTTTTTCTGCTTTATCTCCCCAAACTCCCCCTGTACATAGTTGTATATCTTAGTTGCAGGTCCTTCTAGTTGTGGGACGTGGGGCGCCGCCTCAACGTGGCCTGATGAGCAGTGCCATGGCGGTGCCCAGGATCCGAACCCTGGGCCGCCGCGGAGGAGCGTGCAAACTTAACCACTCGGCCACGGAGCCAGCCCCTCAACTTCCTTAATTTTATATTCATATTTCTTTTATGCTGAAATCTCAGTTGCTAATAACATTGATAGAATTATTTCTTTACTTTATTCTACAATATATATCTTACAGCTTAAAAATAACAATTCCAGTATTATTATTAACAAATATGATTATCGAATGTCATTTACAATTTCTTTTGGATTCCTTTTGTCTTTGGGGTGTCTCCTACCAGTTTTGTGCAATTACTGTGCCTTAAAGAAACATGGAATAATTCTCTATGTTGCTTCTGTCAACAGCTGATGTATGTTTAGGAGTCATTTGTTGTTTATATTGTTTTTCATGTCTTAGGAATTTTTGGTGTAATTTTTATAATTGTGAAAAAAATTACATAATTCCAAAGTGAAAATGATGAAACACATTCGGAGAAGTCTACCTTCCCCTCCTGACCCCCAACGTCCTGTTCCTTCTTCTTAGAGGTAACCATTTTTATTAGGTCTTAGTTCCTACTGCCATTATTTATTTTGAAAACATAAACAAGTAGTTATATCTGGTCTTATTTTCCCCTTTTCTTTCGTGAAAAGTACCTCCTGTAACACTGTCCTGAACCTTGCTCATTCCCGTCCTGGTATGTCCTGGAGATCAGTCTGTAGCAATACATGGAAACCTTCCTCATTTCCTTTGACAGCTGCATGGGGTTCCATTGCTCCAATGCACCATATTTTATCCAGGAAATCTTTTATGATGGACTCTTGCTGGCAAAATTTATTGCTGCTGGGTGTGTGGGGAAAAAGTACTCTGAAATAATAGGAAATATCTATTTTGGCCTCTGCTCCCAGTTCCTGGCACAGAGTTCCTCAAACCCTTGTGCTCTCCTAAACGATAGAAGCACCAGTAGCATTGTCTGTTCTAGTGTTTGTTCTTTGAGCCTGGTTCCTGACATGGAGATCCTGAATCCTTTGTAATGTCCTGGGTGGTAACAGCATCATTTGTTCTAACGAGGTGACTCTTTGTGGGCTCCTGAATAACTTCAGGATCTGAGCTCATCACCAGAAAGACCAAGGGGTGATTAGAAGTTAGGCACTTTCAGTCCGACCCCATCCTCCAGGAAGGGCAGAGGGGCAGGAAATGGAATTAGTGTCCATCAGGCCTATGTGATGAAGCCTCCATAAAAATCCCAGTAGTACAGGGTTTGGAGAGCTTCTGAGTTGGTGAACACATTCACATGCTAGGAGGGTGGCACATCCCAAACCCACAGGGACAGAAGCTCCTATGCTCAAGGCCCTTCCTGACCTCGCCCTATATATGTCTTCATTTGGCTCTGTATTCACATCCTTTATAATGTCCTTTAATAAACCCGTCAATGTAAGTGTTCCCTGAGTTCTGTGAGCCATTCTAGCAAATTGTCACACTCAGGGAGGGGGTCATGGGTACCCCAGTTGATAGCTGGTCAGTCAGAAGTGCAGGTGACAACCTGGGCCTTTTCAACTAGCATCTGCAGTGAGGATGGTCTCGTGGGACTTAGCCCTTAACTTGTGAGCTGTGGTGCCCACTCTGAGTAGTCAGCGTTAGAACAGAGTTGAATTGTGGGACACCCAGCTGGGGTCAGAGGATGGCTTGGTGTGTGGAGCACCCTCACATCTGGTGTCAGGAGTGCTGTGTGGCAGTGGTGTGAGAGTCAGGAGGCACCGGGAGGAAGAGTGTTTTTCCCGTACAGGCACCATCACATTGATGGGAGAAATATTTAGCAGTACAGCCATGGTAAGCAATCGGGCGAGATGCATTAAAGATTTGAAAGATGCATGTAACATCATCTCATTTTTCCAAACAGTCAATGATCCAAAAAACATACCTACTTTTTGTATCTACCTATCTATCCATCTGTCTATCTAGGCGTATCTACGTATGGGGAAAATAAAAAGATACCCACTAGCTTGTTGAGATGTGGGGCGGGGGTAGAAGTGGAGAAGACTTAGGGTAACCCAGCAAAAAGCAAAAGAAAAAAAGGCTGTGGTTGATCAATAAAGCACGCGCATATTCACACTGGTGCATCTAGGAAAAACTGTGTGAATATACATGGAATATTTTAAAAATTATTTAGCAAATATGGGGGAAAAGTTGCCATTTAATATAGCAGTGTAAACTTTTAGGTTTCCCGGGAATGAGGTGGATGTAGAGGCCTGTATATAGAGAACTTTGCGTCTTACTGAGAAACATAAAGAAGGCTGGACAGAGGCATTGCGTGTTCCCAGGAGGAGACTCGATACTGCAACACTGTCTGCTCTCAAATTATTTTTCCCTGTATTGCAGCTCCCATAGGATTTTTATGTTGCAATTTGGTGAAATATTCTGTATTTCACGGAAGAGAAACAGCCCACTTTGGGGGACCACAAAAGGCGTACAACAGTAAGCAGGACAGCATGGCAGTGGTGCAAGGCTGGGTCGTGGGTGGGTGACCAACTGTCCCAGTTTGCCCGGGACTGAGGGTGCCCAGGACCGGGGCTGCCAGCGCTGAAACTGACACAGTGCTGAGCACACTGGGGTGCCTGGTCGGCATAGCCGTGGGAAAGAGCGGGCAGCCCAGAAGCAAACGTTCACAGGGAACAGAGGGTCACACATCAAGGGGCAAAGGAAGGACTCATAAGAGGTGGTGCTCAGAGGAATGGTAACTATTTGGAAAAGAGCAAATCAGACCCCCCTCATACCATATTCCAAAATAAATCCCATATGGTTTGGTGAATTAGATATACATAAAAAGTGAAACCGTGAAACAGTGAGAATCTCTATAGGTAAACATTTCTGCCATTCTGATGTAGGGAAGAACGTTCTAAGAATAAATACAGCAGAAGATACCACAGAACAAAATACTGATCCATTTGAATATAGAGTTTATTTTTCATATACATCAGGAAACAGCACACATAAATGAGAAAGGGAAATTATAAATTGGAAGAAAGATTTGCAAAGATGAATGCTAGGCAAAACCTGCCTCAGCCAGAGGAGCCCAGAGAGCCCTGGCGGCTAACCGTGTGGCGGCATCCGGGGTGGGACCCTGGGACAGTGAGGGCCATAGGTGGGAACAAGGAAATAGAGTGACATGTGGACTGTAGCTGGAAATAGGGCGTCAGTACTGGTTCATTAATATCGGCAAATGTGCCATCCCACGGAAGGTGTTCACAGCAGGGAAACTGGGTGTGGGGCATGTGACAGCTCTCTCTACTATCTCCCAACTTTCCTGAAACTCCAGAGCTGTTCTAAAATCAAAGTTTATTAAACATATTCCTGATAAAACTGGCTAATACATATACTATATAACTATATAAAACATAATAGAGAACTTAATATATTATATATAACATATATGCATACATGCACACATAACATATAATACATATACCATAATGTATAATGTAACATAGTATATAACTATACAACATACAAATTAGACAAATGAACATCTAAAGAAACTTGGGCAAAGCATTTAAATAGGTGAATAACAGAATAAATCAGTTTTACGCTCCTAAACTGCCACTGGGTTTGTAAATGGTTTCGTCGCTTCTGGAAAGCAGTGTGCCAGCATGGATTAAGAGCCTTAAGTTGTTCACACCTTTCAACTCAGTGAGTCCGCTTCAGAGTAACCACCCTGCAGGCACGACCTGAGGTGCACACAGTTTGATGGGCAAAGACGTTCTTCCTGGGCTGTGTGTGATAGGAAATAATTGGAGACGTGCAGCACTCGGGGCCTCTTGTCGTCAGCTTTACGGTCTGTGCGTACTCTGAGCCTCTTCAAACGTATGGAAGAAGAGTGTGGCATCAAGGGCGCAGGTTTTGCAGACACATCTGCATTCAAGTCGAAGCACCATCAGCGGCCGTGTGATTTGGGGCAAATCACTTCACATTCTTTCTAAGGCCCAGTTCTCTCGTCTGTAAAATAAGGCCAATAACACATGTAATCCATAGGGGTTTTGTGAAAATCAAATGGAATTATTCAAGCTTTTAGCACAGTGCCTGGCAGATAGCTTAGTAAATAGCAACTCACACTAACTTACAGATGAGAAAATGGGAGCAGAGAGAGGATGAGTAACTTACCCAAGGTCACACAACTGGTGTCGTGAGCTTGGACTCAGACACAGAACACTTGACTTCACATCCCACGTTCCTAACCACAACTCAAGTCTTCGCTCTTATTGATGCAGTTCCGCTGCTGCTGCGTAATGACCTGCGAAAATGCTCATGGGAAAACGCTGAGTAAAAAAAGTACATACAAAATTATATGTACTCTATCAATCTGATTTTCCCCTGAAATTTTTGTATGTGTACTAAACATGCATAGATGAAAGACTGGAAGGAAATAGGCCAACATATTAAAAGGATGATCTTTGAGTAAAGCGTTGAGCACACAGGAGATGCTGTGTTCTCGCTGTGATCACTTGTGCTGGTGTTCTGGTGACTCACCTAAGTGCCTTGGGTGTGAAGGCAGCTGTGTTCTTCCTGCTCAGGACTCTCTTCCTGAGCTGAGCATTCGCATCGCACTCCATCTGTCTGGGAACACTCTCCCCAGTGCTTCTGTGAAGGTGACTTTTTTCCCTTAGCTCTCTGTGTCTCTTTCCCTCTCTTTCCTATTTCTGTTTCTCTCTCTGTGCTGTGTTCTGTGTCCGTATTCCATTTCACCACTTTTCTCCTTAGCTGTGCTCAATCTGTGGTTTAACCTGTCCATTGAGTTTTTAATATTAAACATTTTTTTATTTCTGGAATTCTCTTTCAAAACTACTTGGTCTTTTTAAAAACAAAAGTCTGTTCTTTCCTCCTGTTTTCACCACGCCTTTAATCGTTTTAACAGGGCCGTTTTAGCCTGTGTGTCAGGTGATTCCACCTTCTGAAGGGCTGGCGTCGAATGCGGCTGCTGGTTCTCACAGGGGCTTGTGGTGGCGCTGTCGTGTGCTCTGTGAGTTTTTCTTGTGCATCGTGCTCAGGGCGGCTTTGCCTGTGGGGATCCTGCGGGAAAGATGTCTCTCTGGAGCCGTCTTTGTTGCTTCTGGCGGGATTCGAGGGAGACCAACAGCGAGGGGTCCTTCATGCTGACTTTGACCTGGAGGATCACTGGGCCTTGCAGGAGAGACACATCCTGAGGCCCAGGCCCGCGTGCAAGCAGGCTTGGAGCTCCCCGTCCTCATGGGGGACCTTTCCCTCCGACTCCCCAGGCCCAGGCTGTCTCCACACTCCTGAGCCGGTTCTCATCTATCTCGCCCTCACTGAAGCTGTGGGCCTGTGAAGGCTCCGACTTTCTGCAGGGGTCTTGATTCCAAACCCCGGCCCTACTGAGGTCCAAGGCTCTGTCTCCTGCCTCCACGTGGCCACCAGAACCTAAGCACCTCACTAGGGAGATGACCAAGCCACCGCGGCACAGCCTCAGAGCTGCTGAACTCCACCTCCGCTAAATGCTCTGGGCATGGACCCCTAGGAGTTTCTTCAGTTACTTGCAAACTCAGCTGTATGTTTAACAGGCTGCTGTTTTTTAATCCTTATTTCTAAGTGTGTCGCCCTGTGGGAGGACCTGCAGGTGATTTTGGCCCCCATGTTACTGGCAATGGACCTCAAAGATTATTTTTAAGGGAAAACAGTCTTAGGTGTCAGGCAACATTGACCTAGACATTGTTTTCTTTTAGAAGGTCATCCTGTTTCTTTCATAGGAGCATGTCATTGGATTTTTTTCTGCCCTATTTCTTCATCTTTAAATAGTTTTTCTTGCCTAAAAATGAAAACAAAACTGTCAGCCTTCCAGTTACCTGTGCTCTGCTGTCTCCTGTGTTTTATTTTTATCCTAATCACGGCACATTTGGCAGGAAACCAAGTTTCTTGCCAGCTTCTTGCAAAGGACTCTAGTGAGGGTGAGGACAGGGATCCATCTCATATATGTGCTTGTAGATACACTATAAATGGGTCTTTTTTTTAATTTCTTTTTTGCCAAGGAAGATTCACCCTAATCTAACATCTGTTGCCAATCTTCCTCTTTTTGCTTGAGGAATATTAGCCCTGAGCTAACATCTGTGCCAGTCTTCCTCTATTTCGTATGTGGGTCGCCACCACAGCATGGCTGACGAGTGGTGTGGGTCTACACCCAGCATCCAAACCCCTGAGCCTGGGCTGCTGAAACAGAGCACGTGGAACTTCAACCACTCGGCCATGGGTGTGGCCCCTGTGAGTCATTTATAAAATGAGGAAAATGACCAGAGTAATGATTCCTAACTTTTTTTATTAAGATTATGATAGTTAACAACCTTGTGAAATTTCAGTTGTGCATTATTGTTAGTCATGTTGTAGGTACACCACTTCACCCTTAGTGCCCTCCCCCCACCCCACTTTCCCCTGGTAACCACCGATCAGTTCTCTTTGTCTTTATGTTAACTACCACCTATGAGTGGAGTCATACAGAGTTCGTCCTTCTCTGTCTGGCTTATTTCACTCCACATAATACCCTCAAGGTCTATCCATGTTGTTGTGAATGGGACAACTTTGTTCTTTTTTATGGCTGAGTAGTATTCCATTGTATGTGTATATATATATATATATATATATATATATATATATCTCATATCATATCTTCTTTATCCAACCATCAGTTGCTTGGCACTTAGGTTGGTTCCATGACTTGGCTATTGTGAATAATGCTGCGGTGAACATAGGGGTGAATGGGACTTTTGGAATTGCTGATTTCAAGTTCTTTGGATAGATACCCAGTAGTGGCATGGCTGGGTCATAAGGTATTTCTATTCTTAACTTTTTGAGAAATCTCCATACTGTTTTCCATAGTGGCTGCACCAGTTTGCATTCCCACCAACAGTATATGAGGGTTCCTTTTTCTCCACAGCCTCTCCAACATTTGTCACTCTTGGTTTTGGATATTCTAACAGGTGTAAGGTGATATCTTAGTGTAGTTTTGATTTTCATTTCCCTGATCTTCCTGCCTTTACAACAGAAGTAAATATTTAAATGATGGTTATTTCTTGCTATTAACTCATGACCTATGTTAATTACCCATGCTTTATAAATGCTCCTTGTTTATAGATTGTTTCATTAGGTTAGTTAAAAAGTAACTAGGGAGAAAATAATGAAAGGTGAACTGAAGTCAAATGCAGACTTTCAACTTTAGGATATCACCTCCACTAAAAAGCCTTGTTCATCCCAACAGGTGTACCTCAGAATCCCATTAACTCTGAATCTTTCTGAAAAGATGGCAGCTTCTATTTAACTGTCTTTTAACATCAGAAAGGTTTTAAAAAATTAAAACCAGATTAATCTGGTATTACTGATATTAAATGATTTTTCCAAATTTTTATTCTCCTCTTTTGCTTATACATTACTTGTACTTTCACAAAGTACTGGAATGACTTTCAATTTCACTTTATTAATGAGTAGAAACTGTTTAGTGTTGAGAATAAGTAGTAAAAGTTCCCTATCATACACTGAGGGATTATCCAAATTTGGATCTCTGCCTTCAGAGAATATATTTCCTCAATGCAGTACTTCTTAGAATTTTTATTTTTTAAAGAGAAATTTTAAGAAAAGAACTCGAATTTCTTGCTAAAAGTAGGTATATTTAATAATACAAAGAAAATTGGTTAGTATATTTCTCTATAAATGTGTATGCATGCACAAAAATTGAAAGTTATTATATTTTCAAAAATAACTTTTTATCTTTATCAAAAGTAGAGGTTTATTCTAGAAAATATACAAAACAGAGGGAAGAGTAAAGGGGAAAAATCCTACACATATAGAGCATGTTCATTTCTTAGTTTATTGTTACTTCTATAAAAATAAGATATTACAAACTATTTTAAATCAAGCTTTTCCCCTTCAGCAATATCTGGTGAAGATCTCTAAGCGTTATCTGGTGTAGAGCTAATTTATCATTTTCAAATATTTGAAACACAAAAATTTGTGCTATTCCTTATTGATTAATAGTCACTTTGATTCTAGTCACTTTGACTCCAATATTTCAAAAATATGCTTATAATTTATCTTTATATATATTCATTTTATTTCCAGCAGACAGTTCTCAAGAAAAGAATTGATGGAATGAAAGATGTATAAATATTTAATTTTCATAGAAGTTGCTCCTCTATTTTTCTTGGAACACATTGTGCATTTTCAACTTTTTAATTCAGGCTTCTTAGATTTTTATATCTGGTTATATTTTTGGTTTAATTATTACAGTTCTTTCCTTAAAAGGTGCCAATAATGTGCATGCTGATATCCCTTTGCCAGTTTACCATTTTCTTTCTACTCATGTTAATATTTTGTTCATTTCACCTTAATTGTGTATGCTTTCCTTGGCTCTACTATTCAAGCACTTGCCTTATTTTCATTAGTGATTATTCTGTTACTCATACTTCTGATTTGACCTTCCTTTCTGTGATGGCCTTATTTTACTCTTCAACATTTGTTCTTGAATTATTCTATTTCATTTTGTTATTCCTTTCCTAGATTTTTTCTGTGAGCCACTCATTCGCTTCTATAAAGATAATTGCTTCATTATTATTTTTTTTAAATTCACAATAATATGCAGCCATGCTTCCTTTGTGGCAAGATCTTTAAGGCAGTGTTCTCTCTTTGACATATATTAATGGTTTATTCATCCTTTTCTTACCTACTTTATACGTACATATATATATATAATATATATTAACACACATATATATTAATTTGTTTTATTTTTAGTTGTCATTCTTCTTTCTAAAAGTTTCTGTCTTCCTGGAATATTCAGAAAGTTCATATGGGGAGCAGCAAGATAAATATTCCTAATTCCCATGACACAGTTTTGTCTTTATGAATTAGAGTCTATTTACCATTTTTCCTCTGAAAAAAAGCAGATATCACTGAAGAATATCTCAACCATCAATATGCCCTTTCTGATATATATATATATATATATATATATGTATATATTTTCAAACAAGCCTAAACTAAGGCTGTTCTTTTAAATGAATGTTAAAGGTCATCATTTTCATCATTGCAGTGGCTATTCTTCCTGAAGTTTTCATAATTTTTCAACTAGTTTCCAATAAAATGTTGCTTTCAACACCTTTCTCATGATAAAATTGATGCTAGGTTAATAATTTTCAACATAATACTATGCGTCAAATTTAGATATATAGGACAGACCTGATGGCACAGCGGTGAAGTTCACACGTCCCGCTTTGGCAGCCCGGGGTTCACAGGTTGGGATCCTGGGTGTGGACGTGGCACTGCTTGGCAAGCCACGCTGTGGTAGGCGTCCCACATATAAAGTAGAAGAAGCTGGGCATGGATGTTAGCTCAGGGCCAGTCTTCATCAGCAAAAAGAGGAGGATTAGTAGCAGATGTTAGCACATCTGCCTCAAAAATAATAATAATAAATTTATATGTATATATTTTCATTCATGTGTACATATATATATTTGTCTGTTAGGTATATATACAAAGTGTGTATGTACGCATATATATGTGTGTGTAGGTGTGTGGTGCATAGTGTGTATGTGGATACCTACATACATATGCACACAGTACTCTGGGGTACATATTTAATGTTAGTAAGTTTCCTTTGTAGGAAAATTTTAAAAAATGAATATATGGGTACATCTTAATGTTAGTAAGTTTCCTTTGTAGGAAAAATTTAAAAAATGAATATATGGGTACATCTCATTATTTATTTACCCTTGTAAAATGCTCATTTGTATTGCTTCTAAGAACTGAATTGGATTTTACTATGTTCTTTTTGTTGGCAATAGCTCTGTGCTTGTCTAGCTCAAGTATATTTACTAAAAATTTAATCTCAGGTTTTGGATTATTTGATGTACCTTAATACTGATTACATATACTCTTATGAGAGGAAAAAAAGAATAATAAAATCTACCACAAATGTACAAGAATTATTTTCAGATTCTGTGTAAAGAAAGTCCATGGAAATATGTTATTTTTCACAATTGAAAGAGTAACCAGACATATAAGCATTTGGTGAATATATGTTCACTAACGTAAAGGAGAAGCTGCAGAGGAAAATACAAATACTATGAAAATGACCTAGGAATAAGTCAGTATTGAGTGATAACAAGTTCAAAATAAAATTTGATTTTTAGGTCAAGAAAAGCGAGCAACTAGAAAACATTTTTCGATATAGAGTAGAGGAGATTGTCAGGGTTTAAATCTAGTTTTAGAGAAGTGTTCCTGAAAACAGCCAACTAATATGAATTCCTATAGGGGAAAGACAATGAGATATGAATTCCTATAGGGGAAAGATAATAAATGGGCTGATAGTGGGACAATATACATATCTATATACATATATATATATTAGTAAATACAAGAGAAAAATAGGATTGCATTTGAAGAAAAGATATGTGATTGGTTACACTTTTTTGCTAGTCTTTTTTTATGCTGTCTACTTTGAAAATATATAAAGACAAAGCTGGCTATTTGAATAAAATAAATATTCACCCAAGTTTCCTTACTCAAGCTACTTATTACTAAGTAGTCATCTCTATTATCTCTAACATTCCTCCACTGAAACACATCTCACACATATAAAAGAGTGGTTATCACTGTTTCTGGGGGATACTGGTGTCAAGTTTTTCTAATTCTAACCAAAACCCAAGTGTGTGAACATCTTTATGCAGGCCTATTCCAGCGTCACCAGGGAAACATCATGCCATCAGTGAGATAATGAGCTGATAATAAAGATAGCAGTTGAATAATAGATCTAACACAACATAGAGATACAGAGCCAAGAGGTGATTTGAGGGAAAGAGCAATGACAACAACCAAAACACAACATCAGTCATGTGCAGTGATGGAACAAATTGTACACTATTCTAACATCAAGATATGATGTTTGAATATTGCTGGCCTTGGTACTGATTCGTGATGTTCCCTGCATGGTATAAATAGAGTTCTTATTACCCCTTTGGCCTTCTGTCTTGAACTTTCAAGTTTTAGGAGCCAAATAAAGCAAAGGAATTATATTATATGATGTAACTTGTCTGTAGATCCCAAGTCACTTCTCTTTGCATGTATGGAGAGTGTAAACTTTGACTAGCTGAAGCATGTTCAGGAGAACAGAACAACTTTATTAGATCAATCACAATCCATGATAATTCTTTTGTGTGTATCACAGTAGGTATATTTTATTATAGTAACATAGTGCTCAAGTTAGCCTAGCTAAAACACTAATGGAATATATTGGCCATGTTAGTGAAAAATATGAAGTAAGGTTGGCTTAGGGCTTGTTTTGTTTCAACAGTTAAAGTATGTCATCATTATCTTGTTTGTTTCCATCTCTCTCTTTTACTAGCTGACATTTCGTCTGAAGACTGACTTACCGTTATGATTACAAGATGTCTGCCAAGAGTTTCCAGATCTTCATTATTCTGTAATGAACTAAAGAGTAAGATTGCCAGATGAAATTCAGAGCACCCAGTTAAATTTGAATTTCTGATAAACAGCATTTTTTTTTGGTATAAGTATGTCTTATGAAAAATTATTCATTGTTTATCTAAAATTCAAATTTAACTGGTCATCCTGTATTTTACTTGCTAAATCTGGCAATCTTACTAAGGGAAGAAATACAGTTTTGCTTTGGGAAACTCTTAAAAACTGAGGAAACTTCTTTTCAGAAGTTCTCTCAAAATATCTTCTCATGTTTCATTTTCTCAATTTTGTCATGCATCATACCTGAATAAGTAATCATTCTCAGGAGACGAGATTTTGAATGTTTTGTTTAGACTGAGCTGCATGTTGCACTACATTTCCGGAGAAGTATAACCATAATACCCTAAAATTTTGGGTGGTTATGAAGAGTAGGATACTAGCTAACTGTTGAGGAAGTGACAGCAAGAGTTATATTTCAAAATATAATGGCAGAGGCAATGTAACATAATTTTAAATAATACAGAATTTGAAGCCACACTGTGTGGATCTTCTGTGTCTTAGCAATGTAACCTCGGGCAAGCTGCTTAAGCCCTCTGTGCATCAGTTACTTCACTTTTGAAACTGGCCTTATAATAGTATCTACTTCATGATAGTTTTTATTTAATGTATATAAAGTACTTAAACAGTAGTTTGCCTATAGAAAATCTTTATCTTATGATAATCAGCATAAGGAAAACACACTTCAAAATGACATTTTGGAAAATCTACAAATGAATTATCATTAATTCATGAATGTCCTAATTTAGACCCAGTGGAAGAGTACCCTTAAAAGTTATTTTTAATGATGTTTCTTGAGCATTTTGTTGGAAGAAAATTTATTGGAGCTGTGGACATCAATTTAGATACTTATTGAAGTTTAGCTAGTACCCAATTGTGTAATTTTCTTATTGTAGCAACAACAGTTAATATGAGATCTATCTACTTAATAAATTGTCGTGTGTACAATACAGTATTGTTAACCATGGTCGCCATGTTGTAGAGCAAATCTCTAGAACGTCTTCATCTTGCGTAACGAAAACTTTACACCTATTGAATAACAGCTCCAATTTCCCCCTCCCCCAACCTCTGGCAACTACCATTCTTCTCTCTGCTTCTATGAGTTTGACTATTTTAGACAACTCATGTAAGTGGAATAATGTACTTACTTGTTCTTCTGTGGCTGGTTTATTTCACTTAGCATAATGTCCTCCAGGATCATCCCTTTTGTCCCATATGGCAGCATTTCCTTCTTTTTTAAGGCTGAAAAATATTCCATTGTGTGTATATGCCACGTTTTCTTAATCCATTCATCCATTGATGGGCATTCATGTTGCTTCCATATCTTGGGTCTTATGAATAATGCTGCAATCACACAAGAGTCCAGGTATCCCTCTGAGATCCTGATTTCAATTCTTTTGGACATATACCCAGAAATGGGATTTCCGGATCACACGGTAGTTCTATTTTTAATCTTTTGAGGACCCACCACACTGGTTTCCATGGTGGCTGTCCCATTTCTATTCTCACCAAGAGTGTACAAGGGTTACAATTTCTCCACATCCTTGCCAACACACTAAAACAGTATGGTATTGGCATAAAGATAGACATATAGACCAATAGAACAGAAAAGAGAGCCCACATGGGTAATAAGAATACACAATGGGGAAAGGATAGTTTTTTCAACAAATGCTGGCAGGAACACTGGACATCTATATGAAAAAGAATGAAATTGGAACCTTAACTTTCACCATACACAAAAATAACTCAAAATGGATCGAAGACTTAAACAAAAATCTTGGAGCTGTAAAACTAGAAGAAAACACGGGGAGAAAGCTTCTTGACATTTGGCTTAGCAATTACTTTTTGGATATGAAATCAAAAAGCAAAAACAGATGTGGGGCTATATCAAACTAAAAAGCTTCTGCACAGCAAAGTTAATAGCCAACAAAATGAAAGGCAAGCTATAGAATGTGAGAAAATATTTGCAAACTATATATCTGATAAAGGATTAAGATCCAAAATATATAAGGAGCTCCTATAACTCAATAGCAATAATAAAAACAATATTCTCACTAAAAGTGGGCAAAGGACTTGAATAGACATTTATCCAAAAAAGACATACAAATGGGCAACAGGTATCTGAAAACGTGCTCAATGTCACTAAGCATCAGAGAAAGGCAAATTAAAACCACAATGAGGGGCCGGCCCGGTGGTGCAGCAGTTAAGTGCCCACATTCCACTTCGGCGGCCTGGGGTTCGCTGGCTCGGATCCCGGGTGCGGACATGGCACTGCTTGGCAAAGCCATGCTGTGTAGGTGTCCCACATATAAAGTAGAGGAAGATGGGCACGGATGTTAGCTCAGGGCCAGTCTTCCTCAGCAAAAAAGAGGAGGGTTGACAGTGGATGTTAGCTCAGGGCTAATCTTCCTGCAAAAAAAAAAACCACAATGAAATATCACCAGACACCTGTAAAAATGTGACTATTAAAAAAAGTCATTGTTTCATAATTTCTGTAAATAATAAGACTAAATTATTCGTAGCTTTATGTCATAACTTCATCTTCACAAGTTCCTTACCATAATTGTTCAGTAGCCACATATATTTGCATATTCTCACAGACTAAGGTCCAGTTGAAAATTAGAGACTATCAAAGGAACAAAATGGAAGTATACTAATCAAACCTTATATTGATGCAATCTCTATCATCTTATCATATGTATTGGTAGCAGAGAAAAAGAGTTCCATGCATATTCTTATTCCACTTTTCCTTGTAAGAACCGCATAATATAGTAATTAGGTATCCAGTGAAATCTGAAAATTTATTCAGCATTCTGACATTGTCTTAGTCCATTCAGGCCACTAAAACAAAATGCCATAAACTGAGCAGCTTATAACCAACAGAAATTTATTTCTCACAGTTCTGGGTGCCAGGAAGTCCAAGATGAAGGAGTTGGCAATTCGGGGTTTTGTGAGGGCCCAGCTTCTTCGATGGCTGTTTTCTTGCTGTGACCTCACGTGGTGGAGCACGCTGGTGCCTCTTTGATGAGGGCACTAAGTGCATTGCTAACTACTTCTAAAAGCCGGCACCTCCAAATACCCTCACAGTGAGGATTAAGTTTCGACATATGAATTTTGGGGCAACATAAACAGAAAGTCCACAGCAGATATTAAGAAAAAGTTTAGTGTCTTCATTTCTTTCTAACTAATCTGTTATTTGCTCTGAATTCTCTACCCGTAAGTAGTTTTCTGTAGCAGGCATAGGATGGGAGTTTTGGGGGACTTTGAAAGAGTCAACAGAATCTACTGGATTTATTTTAATGTTTTATACACGATCTCTGCTTGGAAAATGCAAGGAAATTTTGGTGTTTTTACTATGTGTTCCCTTTACCTGGTCCTGTGTTCATGGCGTGGAAGAGTTAAAAAAGGCTGTTAAGATAGAAAGAGAATGTGGCAATGAAGAAAACAGAGAATCTTCAGACTGTTAAGATAGAAAGAGAATGTGGCAATGAAGAAAATAGAGAATCTTCAGATGCATAAGGTGGTCTCTAGGTTCTCCTGGGCTGGTGTACTCCAAAGAGGGTTTGGCTCAATCCCATCCCTGGGTGTGCAGCTGGTAGATGTGTCTCATGTTTACGGCTTCCTTATGTTGGATCTCATCTCTTTTTACATTAATTTAGGCTGGTAGTCCTTATTAGCAATCTTTGCTGCTGCCTCATCATCCCTTGGCCCTTAACTCTCAATGTCTGCCAGGTTCTGCATTTGGATTCTTGCCTGGCTTGCCTTCGGCCTCCATTTCAACAATGACTTTTACCTTTTGAGCCATAGCACATTTATGGAGGTCTTCTTGGCTCTCAGTTTGGTTACGTCTATTGACTCTAAAGAGCACGTGGAGATTTCTGGGCCTCACTATGCTGAAAGGAGATGAAAGATATTCAAGAGTGTCAGCTAATCCCTCTTCCCAGATAGCAAAGCTGATCCTCTCTCTTTTCTTTACTGGAACCCACCGATGTGGGAGAAGAGCATTGTGTGGAGTATCTCCTTCATAAATCTCAGATATCCAGTGTCTAAAGACATATAAAATACTTTTATTACAGGTTTGAAATTTGCACAAGTCAGATTAAGACATCTGCCTAGATTCTTGCTTTTATATATGTGGCTTACTTCCATAAAATCCTGGGACCAGGACAGGTGGTGTTTCCTTCTTTTCTTTCACTATCTGGTTGGGAATTCCCTTATGCTAAACTCTGTCTATGATCAGGTCCTCAAAGCTTAGCTCTTGATACGATAAATGCAAAGAATAGGAATATAGGAAATAATTTTTTTCTAAGCTTTATATTCAAAAGCTAAGTAATTTTCTATTCTTCACTATCTTGCAAAAAAATCCATTCATGCATATAATTAATGAATTCTTTAAGATATTTAAGAACACAAAGGATGAGTTCAATGTTAATTTGTATATACGTATATACCTATATACATATATATGTGTATTTCAAGATATTTCCTTTGGTACATTAATATGTAGAGAGAGCAGAATTCTCAGCTGCTACACATTTTTGGGGGGAACATGATCACATTTAAAGAAAACTTGTCAAAAATGTTAAAAAAGGGAAAAAATGTTGTAGAAGCTTGCTAGTGGCAAATAAACGGAGGCAATCTGTAAGGGAAAGGCTCCCTCATGCAATATACCTAATGATCACTTTGCTGGGCTTTACAGGAGTGATTCTTTTTAGGAGAAAATTCCCACAAATTTTGTTAGAATCTTAAAGTAACTGAAAAAACAGTTTTACAAATTCTGCTCTAAATTGCTTAATCTTCTAGCTCCTTGCCAAGGGGTAATTTGGGGGAAATAGCTATGGGATATCCATATTGGAATATCCATATTTTGTACCCCTTATCTGAAAGATGGTAAAGCATTTGCCTATAAAAATAAATGAGGAACTTAGAATTATAAGGAAAAAAAAAAACCTTAGCCACCATCTCTGTCAAATATGATGCTATGTTTTATATTTGAGATTTTGTTAGCCAAGTAGAATTTTAATTTTGATTTTTGCATGAGATTGCTTCTTTTCAAGTACTAGTTATACCACTTATTATTAGAGACAAGTCACTTACTCTTTCTAAGTCTCAATACCTGTATCTCTGAAATGGCTCAGGTGGACAATATATGAGACAGATGGAAAAAATGTTTTATTTTTGGAACACAGATACCCATTGTATGTATTAACATTAAGGATATACTCACCTGAAAAAAAATCTGTTTTGTGAGTGTTTGTAGAGACTTCTATAGAGAGAAGAGGTGTTAGACATTTTTAATTGGGAAATAAACAAGCTAATGAGCTCTATTTTATAAAAGAAACAGAATAGTAAATATAAATGACAAGACTTTTATCCAGATTAGAATACAAAAATATTATTATTTGACAGAGTAAATTTAACATCACTTTATTTTCCTTACAGTGGAATTGGATTTGAACAGACGCGGGTATATTGGATATATATGACATGGAGTATCTTAAAGGTGATGACATTTTAAATGGTTTTCCAAAGTGGAAAATAATTTTAAAAAGAAAAAGCAAAGACATAAGTTATTTTCTGTACCAGATGAAGCAAGTGCATAGTGTACAGTTTTTTTTTCAAGATGACTTAAAAGAGTATGTTTGCTATATTGAATTTTTTGTCACTAGATGGCATACTATATGTAAAAATAAAGAACTTATGACAGTAATGAGATTAAATTAATGGCAAATAAATGCAATTGTGTAAATTGTCAGAGAATACCATTTAGTTCAAGTAACAATAACCCCTTTAAAATTAAAATTCATTATGTAAGGCTTTATCTCAAGGTTATTTTTGTCACAATAATTTAAAGATAATCATGTGTAAATCTAAATTTTCATTTTTAAGCACCAATATGGATATAGTATACAAAAATCATTATATTCCAGTGTAGAGTAAACTTGGAAGACTGTTACATTGAAATAAATATCAAATGAATGAAAATAATTTTGTTTTAAAAAACCTCAATTTAATAAAGGGGGAAACATTTATGTGCAACATATAGTGAATGCTGAAATTATTTCAGTCATTCACGTGTTATGTATTTTAATAATGCTACTAGAAAAATAATGTTTTCAATCTAATTTACTCTAACCTACATTAAGTTTACTGGCATTGTCATGAAAGAGAAAGACGTGAGACCTAGTATTTTCATTATTACTGCTGCATACAAACTACCCTAAATGCGAAGTTTTTAAAACAACAAATTCTTTGCTCTTGAGTTTTTAGTTTTTTTATTTGAGCAGTGTTCAGCCAGAACAGCATATCTCTAATCTATGTGAAACAACTTAATTGGGGCTAGAAGATATCCAGTAATTCATCGTGGCTGATTGTTGGCTGGAAACTCAGCCGGGACTATCAACTAAGGCTTAAATTTTCTTCCACATGGTTATCTGGGCTTTTTTCCACTTCATAGCAGGATAGATATCAAGAGAGAGGACACAGAACTTGACAGTCTTCTAAGAAATTAAGGCTGAAACCAGCACAGAGTCACTTCCGCTATGTTCTAGGAAACACTCACAGTTCTGGTTACACAGTTCAGATTCAAGGGGGTAGAGAAACAGACTACAGGTTTATGAGGGGAGTGACAAAGAATTTATAGTTCTCTTTAATCTGCAATAGTCTACCCTCTATCCATAATTATTTACATAACACTCACCTTTAAAATACCCTATAAGACATAAAGATTTATCTCATTAGTCATCATACTCAAATCGGGAGTATTTTCATTTGTTTCAGGAGATGCAGATGTGGGGGTTGTTTTTAGATGTGGTTTCTATTGGTCTAAAAAAACATGAAGTAACATGAAAAGTTTTGTGCCCTCCATATACCCAAATAAAATGACAGATATAGGAAAAAGGTAATGGACACTTTCATTCAAAAAGGAGGAGAATGGGAGGCAGAGAGAAATCATTAGTTCGTAGCGATTCTGAAATCTCTGGGTGTGTATTGCCAGTTGCTTGATTAGCGCTCAGTGCCGCACTCTGGGAATGGTTTTCTATGGCTCTTCGTTTCCCTCTCTAAGTTCTTGGCTCTGCCCTTTGCCATTAGAAATATTCCAAAGTTGCAGCTGCATAGCTTTCTCAGTCTGGGTCACGGTTCTGGGAAGTTAAGGGCGTAGAGACCACTCTTTCTTTTAAACTCTCTCTGTCCCTTTCAGTTCAAGTGGATTAATCTTTTGAAAATTTGTGAGTTTCTTTTCTGCAATTTATATTCAATTCAATGAGGCGAAGTGTGAGACAAGCCCAGATTTCTTTCTAAGGAAGGCCCTTCTCTACCCTACATCATGTTTTAGGCTGCCATTGGACAACACTCTTCTGCTGCTCAGAAGCTCTTCATCTAGCTGCACGGGTCTGTGAGACAGGTCCATAAATCTTTCTGAGGTCTTAGCAAAGGGTCTTACAAGATCCACCATTGACATTTTTGACTCAGAGACCACTTTACTGGATTTAAAGTCCCACTGAATTGAATCTTTTACCTGAAGCCTTTTATTACTTTGGTAACTTCTTGTTGTTTAAAGACTTGGAATGAGAAAGTTTTATTTTCAAACACAGTCCTGCTCTTTTATTTTTCCTTTAAATTCCACCTGAAGACTGAGAGTTCATTTTGGCTCTTCTCAAAGCTTCGTACTTTTTCATAAGAAGCTCAAAGAAGTCAGCTAGTAGCTGCAGCATTCTTCCTGGAAACCTTGTAGGCCATATCTGTGAGTTAATTAGATACCATTTCTATTTTCCAGAACATCTCAAGCAACAGTACTGGCAAATGTTATTTCACTTTCCTCTTATATTCAATAGCAAGATCACTGTCCTTCCAGCTTTCGCCAATAGCGTCCTTGGGAGCTTTCCCCACCACTCCATTTCAAAGCTAATTCCACAAGTTTTAGATTTTTATTCCAGTAGAACACCATCTCAAGAACTAGTGATACTAGTAGCACCACGTATACTATTTATAAAATAATGTCATGTATCTTTCCTTATAAATAAGCTTTTTTTATTTTGGAATACTTCAAGAATTACAGAAAAGTTGCAAGATAGTTCAGGGAGTTCCCAAATACTCCATATTCAATTTCTTCCACTGTTAACATCTTACAGTGCCATGGAACAATTGCAAAAACAAAGAAACTGGCATCGGTACATTAGGATTAACTAACTCTAGACTTTATTTGGATGTCACTAGTTTTCCCATTAATTTTCTCTTTTTGTTCCAGATTCAAATGTAGGGTACCACATTATAGTTAGTTCTCAATATCTTCCCAGTCTGTGGAAGTTTCTTAGTCTTTCCTAATCTTCTGTGACTTTGACAGTGTTTAGAAACATTGAGCAATTATGTAGAATGTACCCAACTGGGGATTGTCTGATTTTTTCTTTTTTTATTTTTTTATGGTTAGACTAGTATATGGTTTTTGGAAAAAATAACACACAGTACTCTTCTCGTTACATCATATTGGGTGCTACATGATATCAACAAGATTTCATTGGGGATTTTAACCTTCATCACTTGGTTAAGGTAGTGTTTGCCAAATTCATCCACGTAAAAATTACTAATCGACCTTTCTATGGTATATTCTTTGGAAGCAAGTCACTACCTGTAGCCCTCCCTCAAGCAGGGCCTAGAAGGTGATTAACTTGTACCTCCTGAAAGAGGAAATGTATCCATATATTAATGTGGTTCTTCTGTCAGGAAGATTTGCTGCTTCTCCTCTTGTATTTATTTATTTAATCATTTATTTATGTTAGTATGGACTCATGAATATGTATTTTCTATTTTTGGTTATAATCCAATACTGTATTATTTATTCATTCCTCAAATTGATCCAGCTTTGTTTACTGGGTGCTCTTTCAGGTTGGCTAATGTGTTCTCTTAACATACCCTATTCTTCTGAATTTTTTAATAAACTTATTAAAATTTTAGGATAGAGGTAGATTTACAGAAAATTTGTCAACATGGTGTAGAGAACTCACATACACCCCACATCTAGTTTTCCTATTATTTATATCTTACATTAGCATGGTATATATGTCACAATTAATAAACCAATAGTGGTATATAATTAACCAAAGTCCACACTTTATTCATATTCCCTTAGTTATTCTCTAATGTCCTTTTTCTGTTACAAGATTCCATCCATTTAGTTGTCATATCGCTGTAGTCACATCACATTTAGTTGCAGACTGTGACAGTTTACAGAATATCCTTGAGAGTTTTGAGTAATACTGGTCAGATATTTTGAAAAATATCTCCTAGAATTTTTCTGATATAATTCTCATTTTTTGACTAGGGTAATCGGGTAATGGGTTTTGGGGAGGCCAACCACAGAGGTAAATTGCCATTCTCTTCATATCATATCAAAAGTATGTCTTACGACTATTGATCTTAACCTTGAACACTTGACTAAGAGAGTGTTGGTTAGGTTTCTATACTGTAAAGTTACTGTTTTCCCCCTTTTCTGTACTGTACTCTTTGAAGTAAGTCACTGTAATCAGCCCACTCTGAAGGAGCGGAGAGTTATGCCCTCCTTCCTGGAGGAGGAAGTATTTATAGAAGTTATTTGGATTCCTCTCCAATGGGGATCTATCTATTCTCTCCCACTAATTTATTTATTCAATCATTTATTTGTATCACTATGCACCAATGGATATTTATTTTGTACTTTAGATTATAATCCAATAATGCATTATTTATGTGGTTGTTCAAATTGTGCCAATTTGTTATTTCAGTTAGCTCCTGTGTCCCTTTGACATATTCCTTCATTTTGTTGTTTTGTGAGTTCTTCCATACTTTCTGGCACTGTAAGATGTTCCAGACTCTCGTCACTTTTGTTTATGAAAAGTCAAGTCTGATTTAAAACTGAGATCTCAAATTCAATTTAAAATTCATATCTTTCCCAGTCTCAAAAGCAGACTTAAAACATCCCTCTAGTTTAATGGTGATAGTGATTTGGGAGATAAAAGGCAAAACCTGATTTTGTGACACTTTTTAGTCCCATCCTCCTTAAGGTCAATCTCCTTTGGTGCTGGAGGTAAAGAGTGGGAGGAAACATGAACATCTCATGGAAACTGCCATTGAACATGGCAGAGTAATATCCCTGTTCCAATTTAGGCCAGATGGCCATCTTATATTTGCTGCTGGTCTTCTATACTGTTTGGGGAATGTAAACACTTCACAGTAGCCGCAGACACAGATACTTGTGAAATCCACTTTTACAATCTCCAATTAAATTACAATGGAGTGGGCCCTTTGGTTTTATTCTTGTTTGTATGACAATAGTTACATCTCTCACCTTTAGCAATCTCCTAGTACATTGAGATTTTTAAACATCTTATATTTCATATATTGGAACTCAACATCACATTACCATGTAAAATACTCTCTTATACACATTTGCATGTAGCTCCATAACAATATGCAACAATCGAAACCACTATCAGAACTTGTAACCAAAGAAGTGTATATAGTGAAAATTAAGCAACATTATCTTCCTTTCTTCATTAAGTTTCACTAATATAGAGAATCTGAGGCTTCTTTCACGGCTATAAGTTAAGGACAAATTCCTCATCCTACATATTGATAAAACAATTGATGAGAAATATTTTACGCTGTCATAGAGTAAGAATAGAAGTCACAGTAACAGGCATAACAACTATGTATACATAATTATGTCATTATGTCAAAATATAGGAAATATTTATATCAAAGTTGTGATGAAACAGAATTTGGTTGAACTTAGTTAAAAATGTAAATATTAACTATATTCCAAATAGAATGTTATTACTTGGAATCTCATCATAAAGAAAATATATCTTACAGTCTAGGAATTCCATCCAGTAGAAGCACCAAAGATGATGATAAATATATACAATTCTGATTAAAATTTATGTAAGTGAGATGAAATAGTAAGATTTGTAATTTGTGAAAATGACCCATATTTCTAAGCATTCTCACCCATTCCAATGACAGGAATGTCAGAATGCCTTGCTAAGGGCCTAGAAAAGAGGAGAGGAGGGGAGGGAGATTGGCCACAAAGGATTTGACTGTTTCTCTTTCCCACACTCACTGCTGGCACCTTTTTAAAAAACACAGATTGTTTAGATGTTCAGTACACTTGAAATATTTATGTGGGCTAGGGACAATTTGAATTCTAGTTTGGAAGGCATTTGAGTGTGGAACCTTGGAGTAAAGCAAGTGATAATTAGTGAAGAGAAGAAAGAGGTGGACATTTTAAGCAGAGCATGCGGCATATGAACAGATCTTGAGTCAGGGAATGTGGAACGTCAGAGACATAGCTAACACACACACCTCCTTCATGTCTGTCTTTCTGCTTCAGCCTCACCCTGGCAGGCACTTGTAATATAAAATAGGAGAAATATTATTAATAAAGAGAATTCTTTATCATATGGATGTACTTTGAAGAAGAATATAAGAATACCTAGTGCCTTCCTAAAATTAAGCAAGAAAATTTTGTTTTCTTTGTATGCTTGTTATAGTTCTCAGAGAAGGAGATGTTGGCAGGTGGTGACAGGAGGAAGAATGAGAGAAGTACAAAAATCTAAGGAGCAAGCAGGGTCAGGACACTACTCACCACTCCTTGTTAAGTAAAAGCTGAATAGCAATTGAAGAAAATAGTAATAGCAGGGGTAGTAGTAGCAGTATTAGTAATGATAATAAAAGAAGAAATAACAATGACTTCTTTTGATTACTTATATGTTTTAGATGTTTTCAATAGAGGACCTCACTCTAATAAACTCTATTGAACACCACTCTATTGAACACCACCAACCCTTATCAACACGCTGAGATGGGTGATAACAGTGTATACGTTTTACTGTAAATTTAGGTTTAGAGAAGTTATTGTCTTACTTAATGTTAAACACCTAACAAACGGTGGAAATGAACAAAGAACCAAGGGACTGAGTAAATGGTTGGAACCGTCCTCACTGCGACCTGCATTACTATTACTATTAAGATTTTCTTTCTTTAATTGGTCTGCTCTATTTTTCTGGTAATGGACTCCAGGTCTCCAACTTCTGTCCCCTCCTTCTCTCTTAATTCCATCCAATCAAGCTCTTGACCTCTCATCACTCCAACGAATCTGATTTCATCAATGTCACTCATGATATACAGCTTCTTAAATTTAGTGATCTATTTGCATCCTGGTTTTATTTGATTTATTAGAAGCATCTGACACAACTCCTTTCTCCTTCTTCTACTTTTTTCACTTGACTTTCAGGACTGAATACTCTGTGGGATTTTCTCCCCTATCGTTAGAGTTGCTTCTCGGTTTCTGTGGCTGCATCCTCTTCTCTTGGGCTTTTAAACTTGAAGAGGCCTTAAGCCTAGTCCTTGCTGATCTCATTCATCCTCATGGCTTAAATACTACCTGTGTACTCACAGCTGTCAAATTTGTATCTCTAATCCACAATTCTTTTGTGAATTCCCATACTTAGGTTCTCGTACTTAAAACGTATATTCATCACCACCTGGTTGTCTCTTAGAGATCTTAAATTTAATATGTCCAAGTATAAACTCAGGATCATCTCACAAAAATCTTATCTATCTGCAGCCTTAACTATTTCAGTTGATGGAAAATTCTTCCTTCTAGTTTCTCAGGCCAAAAAAAATCTTTGTTTTACCCTAGAATCCTTTATTTATTTTTAAAACACTACATCTAAACCATCATAAAATCACACCAGCTCTACCTTAAAATATATTGAACTCCAACCACTTCTTCCCATTTCTACTTCTCCCGCTCTAGCCTGAGCCACCATCACCTCTCGCCTGGATTTCCATAATAGCCTTCTACGAGTTCTTCCTAATGCCCAAGAGCTTAGACCCTGAAAACACAGCTCCCAAAGTGAATCTTTTAGAACATAAATCAGATTACACCACTCTTTTGCTTAAAACTCTGTATGGCTACTCTATATTCAGCATAAAAGCCAAGATATCTGCAATGCTTATCAGTAGAGTGATCACATAATTTATGATCCAACCCAGATTAGAGAGTGAAAGAAGGACTTATAGCAATTATGACAGAAGAGTAGACATAAAAATAAATTGGCCAGGACAAGTGGGATGTTTCCTCGCCCTACTACTGAAGTGCCTGATGATTTGCCCCCATTGCCTATCTGATCTCTTCTGCCATCACTCTTCTTTGTATTGATTCTGTTTTCATTACTCGCACTTCCTTTCTGTTCCTCAAACACACCACGCAGCCAGGCACACATCTACTTCAGGACTTGTGCTCCCACCCTGTTCTCTCCGCCTAGAATATTATCTTGAGAATTCACTAGGATTACTGGGTCCTACCCTGACCCTCTATTTAATACTGAAATCTAAACCCTCATCAACATTTCTATAATGTTGTGAATCTTATACTGGAAAACTATGCACATAACAAAGTGCTGAGTACATTGTAAAAAATAAATGCTAGCTGTTATCATCAGTAGCATCATTATAACTAGATATTCCTTTGGTAAATCAATAAATTTTGAAAAGCTTTAAAGAATGGCAGATACAAAGTATGGCAGTTACATTGGTATGTTTACCTAATTATCAATATGCTATTAATGCTCAGAATACCAAGAAATGGGTTTAGAGATGGATACAAGCCATTTGACGTTGAACAGTAAGATCTAGGTATACCACGTTAGAATCAGGATAGTGCTAACTCTGATATATATCCATATATGTGATTTGTAAAATATATATTTTTTAAAAAGTAAATACAGAGTTTTACAAGATATCTTCTTAAACAATCAAATATTCTGCACTACAGCCTTTAAAAATTTACATAGCCTTTTCATGTCCTGAAAGAAAGAGTCATACAGTGTGGGTTTTATCAATCTGTATTCTTCAGAAGTGTTCTAAACATACTCATCAATCCACCACAGACAACCTACTACCTAAACACCTTTCCCTTTTTTTGGTAATTTCAGATAAACTCAAGAACGCTAAAATAATAACAATAACATACCAATGAAAATACTAATAGTATCTTCCTCCAGGCAAATATTTTAAAAATAGGAATAAGCATTTTATAAAGTCTGTTCTTTTTAGAATTACAAATAAAATTTGTTTGAAAATAGATATTTAGATAGATAGTTGTATATGTAATGTGCACAATGTATATTAATATTAAATGACTAATCTCTTGTCTGAGATTTCCATAAGTAAAAGGGAACGCTAGCTGTGTTAGGCAGGGTTCTCCAGGGAAACAGAACCAGCAGGATATAGAGATAGAGACAGAGGCAGAGACAGAGATAGAGGTGTACAGAAAGAGATTTATTATGAGGGATTGGCTCATGTGATTATGGAGGCTGAGAAGTTCCATGATCTGTAGCCTGCAAATGGGAAGCCCAGGAAAACTGGTGGTGTAGTTCTAGTCCAAATTTGAAGAGCTGAGGAACTGGAGAGGCAATGATGTAAGTCCCAATCTTAGTCCAAAGGCTCAAAAACCAGGGGTGCTGAAATTCAAGAGCAGGAGAAGACAGATGTCCCACCTCAACAGAGAACAAATTTGCCCTCCGCTACCTTTTTGTTCTATTCAGGCCCCCAAGGTATACAATGATGCCTACGCACATTGGTGAGGATGATCTTTTTCACTCAGCCTACTGATTCAAATGCTAATATCTTCCAGAGACACCTTCATAGACACACCCACAAATAACGTTTCACCAGCTCCCTGGGCATCCCTTAGTCCAGTTGAGTTGTCACAAAAAATTAACCATCATGCTGATCAGTGATCTCTTTCTAAATTAGTGATTAGTTTATTCAGCAAACATCTGCACAAAACCTATAATATCAAAGCAATGTACTAATGTATTTATTCCTTTAGTTTACTAGATTTACAACATAATTTAAACCAGCTGGTTACCTTCTATCTTCTATTCATCAAAATCTAATAGTACCATGTAATATTTTTCCTCCGTAAGGGGAATTACATTCTCGGATGCTTCTCTAGATGATTTTTAAGGCACTTGAATCTGCTTCTTGCCTAACATTCTACAGTGTTTAATCTGGACCATTCCTGGGAACTGCTCTACAAAGTCTTATAACTTTTCTGGGAAATTAAGCTATAGTGTCCTAACTAAGAAGATTATTTCGAGGACAAGCATAACATGGGCTTCTCCTTTTGCTTGTCTGAATACTACACATTATCGCAAGGTTATGGAAATTGTTCAGTAAATAAATATCCACAATGTGAAAGTGATAAAGAAATGCAGATTTCAATTTCCATTATTCCTTTGAATATTAAATATCATCTCTGTCCGACTTCTTTCGAAAGAGGTCCTCAGAGTGATCAGAGGACATAGGTAAGTGTTTTTTCTCCTTTGAAGCGAGGTACCACGGTATAAGTGAAGCAATGTGTGATTCAAGATTAGGAAATTGGAGCTTAAATTTTGCCTTTAATGCTGTCTTATGCTGTAGTCTTAGACGAGTTAACTCAAAGTGGAGGTGAAAGGATAATGATTCCTTGAGAATTTTTGTGAAAATGAATTGAGATGGGATATCTAACCCTCAGATTACAGGGCAAATAGTTATTGCTGTTTACCCTCTGGGCACATTTTAACTTCATATAATTTTATGTCATTTTACAAGGAATTTACAAATACAATCATAAAGACTTACTGAAATCAACTTTATTAAATATTAATACATTTTAAATATAGTAAAACTATTTTAATCAGTAAACTTTTGTCCATAAACATCACTGGAGATGAAAGAATACATTCATCTTTTAACAATGTGGGACTGTCCAGATTTTTATTTCAAACTGTTGCGTGAAGTACTTTCCTTTGAAGGACTAACTGGAGGAGAATACTGTATTTCCATTTTTTTTTCTTGGAAATACATTGTTTAGGGATCAATTCTTAAGTTTGAGAAAATTTATTTAAAATATCGTCATCTGAAGACACATAGTCTGATTTCATTAATATGAAAATTTCATCGTACCGTTAGAGCCTAAGTGCTGCAATCTTTTCCTTTACATTCATTCATTCTTCTGATCGTATTCACCTTATGGCTATGGAATGTGAAATTTCTTCTCTTTGTCATCATGGTTGGAAAATAAAAACTTCTAATTCTCATATTGAGTGGATCTGAAAGCAAACTACAGAGATGCTGCCCCTAGTATTTTCTAACACTTTCTTAAAAGATGATGCAATAGTTGGATAACACAATAAAAACACAGAAAAATAACAATTTATTCCACTCTTGTGTCCTCCTCCTAAGTGATTTCACCATTCTTTTGTTTTCTTATTACTTATCTTTTTTCAGCTTAGTTGTAATCACTGATGAGTGATCATGAGTAATGATGGAAGAATTCTTAAGATGATGAATAAGAAAAATGTTTCAAATACAGAGAAAATAAAATCATGATCTCATAATTCATTTTAGATTCTTTACAGAATCCAATGGACCAAAATGATAATCGCAAGGGAGTATGAATTATATTCTACGAAAAAAGGTAAATGCTATTTTTGTTCTTTGGAAGGACTCAAAGAATAAAAGTCATGAAACATGGATCCTTGAAAACAGAGTTGTTCAAAAGAGAAACTGGAAAGCTAAAATCGATCCAGTGATCCTAATGTTTACCAAGGCTTAATCAACTTGGCACACCATATATGTTCAATAAAAATCAGCCTTATTTTCTTTTTCTAAACGACGTCTTGATTTATCGAACCCTGAAGAAAGAAGGGTTTGGGTTTTGGAAGATAGTAGAAAGAAGAAAGCAATAGAGGCAATATGTGCATCTATATATTTAAACAGTGTAAACTATAAAATAGTAAATAGTATTTAATATGCGTACATACATACATATATGCATGCATACAGTATATATGAATTTACATATACACACATACACACACACACCATCTCCACTCTTTAAACTGATGCCACAAAATGCGCATTTTCATAAATACCGTTTTAAGATATTAGAGTGGTTTGGCTATAATAGCTGCTACTTCACTAGAATTTATTTAAGATTGTCATAAATTAAACCAAAAAAAAAATATCAAGAGTAGGATCTCTTATTTGGGGGGAACGTAATGCATTAGGATGAGGCATACTAGTTTTGAAATATATTAGTCTTGGAGAATTGAAGCAACTCACTAAGCTGAATTCACTGAAATAAACTGGATTAGTGGAAGAGGAAATCACCATCTGAACACTAGCTGAAATCTGAAAACATAGATGCTAGCTACATTTTTCAGTAGCTGTTTCATGTGGATGTTACTGGTCCTAAGTGTCTATGCCTTCTAATATAACTATAAGCTATCCTCCAAAAATCAATTTCTAATAAATCTAATTAATGCTCAGCCATATTAGCTGTGGAAGAAGAAACAGAAATGCCTGTTTTGCCTCCAGGAATGCCGAAGGTAGTCATTTTACATTTATTTTGAACTATACACTATATTTATGTATATGATTTTCATTAAAACATTTCCATTTCCACTTTGCTACTGCAAATGAGTAGTTAAAAGGCCAAAATGTTCTTTCAAAGTCATTTGAGGTATTATTTAAATGTTTATTTCATTTCCCTGAATAAGCTATATAAGTAATCATATGATACAGGATTAGAAATTTTATTTTCTCTGATTCTCAATGGTGTTTTTGCAGTTACATTTAAATTAGCCAATTGTAAAAACTCACACAAAGATTAAAATAAAATCAGCAAATATAATAAGGGTAAAAACTATAACGTTAAAAAAATTGTTCCAAGTGTAAACGTCTATTTTGATCTATTCTTTTCACAAGAAATCTAGAATCCCAAACCTTCTGAGCACAAACAACATGCGTGTTTCTTTAGACATATCCTATGATAAATGGGGTATTTTATTTAATAGATAAATCAGACGTGTAAAATTATTTCCAACATGCATACTTCAAGTGTGTTAAAAATGAGACTGAATATACTTTTATTTGTGTGGGCATATGTGTGTGTGTGTGTATTTGTGTATGCACGAATTGACAAAGTCTTAGAAGCAATTTCTCTTATTAATATTGAGTAGGTCTCAAACATCCCTTTTAATTTGTTCCTTTGGAATTATGTGCATATTTTCCCTCAGATTCTGTACTATGCCTGGTATTTGAGTTCTAGTTGACCCACTGAAAATTTGAAAAGCTTAATTGAGTTTGAAAAGTATAGCTACCAATAATTTCATGGTAATAGATGATTTAAGCATAATTTGTTCATTGATAATTAATTCAGTCATTTGGATGTTATTTTTTGACGTCTATTTATGTCAAGCACCACAGTAAAAAACTAGGCAGACACAGTCAATACTGTTCTGGGATTTCCATCTAAAAGAGACTAAAATATGACATTACATAGTATTTATTATTCTTTGCCACAGCCTCAATTGAAGAGTTGTTTTATTCTTTCCTCAGACATCATATTTGGAATAGATTTCTTCTTAATCTGCTTCCCTTCATTTTCTTCCACCAAAATATTTTAAAAATAAGAAATTCCTTTTACTATCTTTTAGTAGTCTCCAAGTTTTTGGATGATGAATCTCATGATTTAAAACTCAATATGCAGTAATAATTATTGTATTTATTGAGTGTTTGCTATAGGGTAGACATCATTCTGTGTTTTAATTTATCTAATGCTCAATTAAATTTTATAAAAAAGGTACTTTCCATTTTTCACTTGGGGAACTCAAGGCACAGAAAGATTGTCTTACCTAAAATTATAGAAACACACAGATTAAGCTCATATATCCAGAATTCTAGACATGCCTCATGAATCTAGAGGCCTCTCTTAACCACTATGCCTTAATAACTTGCAAATATGAAGTATAGGAACACATACACACACAATGATATGGCATATTTATTAGTAGTATTAACATTATAAAAGCACCTGTAATAATAACACATATATATGCATGTACTGTCACACAGTGTACTGACATTTCGGTCAATGACAGACCGCACATACGATGATCATCCCGCAAGATTGGTGTTACTTAACCTAGGTGTAGTAGGTTATGCCATATAAATTTGTGTCAGGATACTCTATGATGTTCGCACATGACAAAATCACCAAATGATGCATTTCTCAGAACGTGTCCCCATCATTAAGTGATACGTGACTGTACATACATACATATATATAGGGGAAAAGAGAGAATGGATTGAAAGATACATGAAAGTTATAATATTTCCTTCCTGCACTGTATTTGATCATCTTGGACACTCCCTATGTGAGCGCACTACATGCTTTCTGGAAGAAGAGGCTTAGTCAAGTTTCATCTATAAGACATTTATTAGTGATCAAAATGTGTGAAAGAAAGTGAGGAGCAGAATTAGGCAGAGAAAGAACATTGACTATGATGCAGTGCCGACAGTTCCTTTGCAAGCAGTGCACTTCATTATTTTCCCACATCAGGCTGAAATAACTGGGTTTTATTTCCCCTCCTGCTTCAGCTGTGACTTTCCCAGGTTGATCTGATGGTCTATCATGCAGGAACTTCTGCGTGGTGTTCTATATGATATGACCAGTCCGTTCTATAGCCATTGGTTTATTAATGTGACTCCATTGCTGTTCAGTGGCTGCGATGGTCTGCCATGATTTTTTGTGAGACCTAGTGCTCTCAGATGCTTACTGAATCTCTGTGGTCAGAAAAGATAAATCCATAGCTGTAATAAGTTTGTATTCCTATGAGAATAAACTATTGGCTTTAATAGCCTCGAATATTAGCAATGAAGTCAATTTGCCATCAAGTAGACAGTTTGTGTCCTCGAGAAATGGTACCATATTGTGGAGCTCAGGTTGGTCTCTGGCGTCAGCAGACTGGACATTCAGCAGAGGCAGAAGCTAGATTGCCTTGATAAATGAAAGTCATGCTCGGGTCCATGCATAGCCACCATCTCTGACTCCATAGTCATCACTCTAATTTTAACACCCATTATGATAATTGTGACCCCTAGCTTCTAGGCTAAATCTCACTTCCTGGTTTCAATAGTTGCAGGGCTCAATCATCCTCAGTAAGCCAAGTTGCATATCAGCTTCTCCTATTGTCAGTCCTGGTCAACAGAGAAAAAGCACCTGTGATCCAGTGATACTCATGTCTCTCCTAGCAGAAGTTTCCTTAAAACCTTGGTAAATGGTGTGCTTCAGCTTTCCCATTGAACATAATTAGCTGAAGGGTCTTCTGGTTGTAGAGCATACCCATTTCAATATATACACATTCCTGAGCCTTTCTTTTCTTCCTTCACCATTTACCATGGTGATTTTGATATTTCAATTGCTGAGCATGTACCCAAGAATTTGCCCTCCTTTTAAGTTTTAAGTTTCAGCCCCTCTGATCAAGTGCCCTAATAAGCTGTCGCATGAACACTACCCCAGCTCCTATCGGTACATTCTGGTTAGATCTTGCAGCTCCTTTGAGACTTTTTTATTAAGACTTTGAGATGGCCTTTTTCTTTTATACTTAGGTGCAGCTCATTCTCAGCTGAGATGTATTACGTCTCCAGTTACAGTCCTAGTCACCATGAAGGGAGGGGTAGGACACTCTGAGGAGGGCATTCATGGCATCGCTGCCTGGGAGGGAGCAGAGTCCTCTGTGCTATCTTCTAGAATAGAAGAAGTGCTAACTCTTAGTAGAAAAAGAGGCCAAATGGCTCCGAAATTTAAGATGTTTCAGAGATTAAAAGTATTTGAGAGTGCTCACCCACGTGCCTCCATTTCATGTGACATAATCCCAGGTTTTGAAAATCAGAGATACACAGACCTGGGTAAATGAACAGAATAAACTGAAAGTTGCCAAGGCATTGAGGAGTTTCTGGGCCAAAATCTGAGAAAGGAGAAAAGCCCAGAGAAATGAAACCAAATTAACAACATTTTGCCCCCATTGGGCATTATCTCACTCTAGATACTGAGTCTATAACACGTTTATGAAGTGGTGGAACAATAGTCAGAGCTCAGGTCGCCATATATCTGAAGTTTTGGGTAGGAATTCGCAAGCTTAAAGCTCAGTAGTATGGATGAAGTGGATAGACAAAGCCTCAAAAGATTGAAAGAGGGAAAGAATAGGGTCCAAAAAGTATTTTAGCACGTACTGCAAAAGAAATACAATGCAACACTCACACGCACACACACCCCTAGGAATCGTAGGAACATTGTTGGGGGTGGGAGAAGACAAAGAAAAATATGAAAGAAAGGAAGACAGGATATATTACTTTAAAGGAGCAACAATAAGATTTCTCAAGTGAAATAAAGGAAATAAAAAAGCAATGATATGATGTCTTCAAACATTTCAAAGAAAAATACTATCAAACTAAAATTAAATAATAATCATAATCAGTCCTTCCAAAATGAGATGAAACAAAACTCATTAAGAAAAACAAAAATAGAGAGAATTTGGTCACCCAAAGACTTCATTAGAGAAAGTATAGCAGGTTTCCCTTTGCTGAGACAACATGCCAATAAGTTGGAAGATTTCTGTGAAGTATAGTCTTCCAGGAAATTATAAATGCCCAATATTGAATATAAGATATAAAAATTAGAAGATATAGGAATCCTGAACAAAGTAATAGCAATCAAATAAATTAATAAATAAAAACTCAAATAATTAGTAAAATAACACCAAGGAATATAGATCAAGATGATAGATTGGGTAGGTAAAATAGAAAAAAATATAAAAATCACCAACAAATAACAGTATGAGGAAAATCCAAGCTCCATTACAGAACAGAAATTTTGCAGACTTATTGAATGACAGATAGTCAAAATGTCTGTGTGTGTATGTGTATATATATATACATACATACATACAAATACATATATACACACAGAGAAACAAAGCCCAAAGAAACAGTAGCTTAAAATGCATGTAAGAGAACATTATTTTAAAGGAAGGGGGAATTTATGGGTACTCCAAACACAAATTCGATGATTATAAGAAGTAGGAGGGGAGGAGACTTAGGGGAGTTTTTTCAGAGTGATAAATAGTACGGAGAACTCTGATGAGAAAGACTGTGAGTTTATGGTTTGAGAGCACTACAGATATTGGAAATACAAATATGATTTTTGAATTTGAAATTGAAATGCATAGTGTAAAACAAAATAGATTAAATGTCAACTAATTTCGTATTAATAACTTTGAATACAGAGTCAAGTAATTCTTCCAGATGTAATTGCAAAAGAATTAATAAATGAAAAGTAAGGGGAAAGTTTGGAATAAAGTTTGGTCTATATTTGGAAACTATACAACCAGTAGGAGTTTCAGAAGAAGTTTGGAGAAAAAAATTAAAGAAACAATATGACAGATTCTCTCCTATGTGGAGTAAAAGCAGTGGTCTTCAGATTGAAATGGGCTTCCAAAGAAGGCATAGCATTTAGAGTGAAAAATCCCCACATAGACACAACAGACTAGAAATTAAGGACACCAAGTGCATAGATAAATCCAAAAAGATACCAGATAGAGAAGGGTGAATAAAAATGAGACACACTCTCAGACAAATATACACACCTACACACACACAATCTGCAGGGAAAAAAGAGTGTACTAGCCTATGAGTGTGTATCTTCAACCTACGATGCTGATAGACTTCAAAGTTCTGAGGAAATATGAATTGCATCCTTGAATTCTAAAAGTACCAAATTAGCGCTCAAGTGAGATTGGTGATAAATGCAGCCATGAGCTACATAGCCGCATTTTAGTGAACAGATCACAAAACAATGGTGGTCCCCTGAGATTAGTACCAGATAGCCCAGTTGTGCAGTAGGCTCTACCATCTAGGTTTGTGTAATTACATTCTACGATGTTCACACAATGGTGAAACTGCCAAATGACACATTTCACAGAACATATCCCCACCATTAAGCGAGGCATAACTGTGTTAATATATGAAACAGTTAAAAATTATAACATTTACATTTATTTTATTAATAAGTCATTTGATATACTGTAGTAAACTGAAACTTAAATTATATAAGAAAAGTGTGGGGGTGGGGAGAAGCAGAGGAAAGACAATAAACTAGTTAAAATTATAGTTACATTAAGGACTTTCAGTTCTGAGAATAGTACAGTAACTGATACTGGGCATTCTTACTCTCCCAGAAAAACCCTATAAAGCTAGAAGAAAATATAAAAAGTAAATATTTCAGGAATTGAAAGTATCTACTCTTAGGACAGCCCCAATCTCCCTGGCTCCTCCCAGTTCTTGCTTCAGCTACTTCCTGTACCAGCCCTAGCTTATGTTTTTGAGGTATGGAGTGGGATAAGGGAGTCTTATAAAATACTGCGAATAAACTCATTAAGAAAGCTTTGATTTTCTGATGAGCATGATGGTGGTGAAAGCACTCACTGGTTTATAATTGTATTATCCTAAAATTCTTTTGTAAATAATGTTAATTTGCTGAGCAATGACACTATCTTCTGATGGAAGTTAATGTCGGGTCTCCTTTTGCTGTTGCATTGTTATTCCTGGTGATATTTTCGTTTGATTTTAGGTTTTTCTGAGAGTAGTTGAAATTATTGTTTTAATATAGAGAGGTTCTAGACTATTTTTCAGCAGTGCAGTTGGCCAGTATTTGTCAAAACAGTTAACTCCAAATTGAATGTGACAGTAATAATTTTACTTTCTTGTTTATGAAAAAACTGAATGTTCAAGAAATTTAGAGGAATGGATTTCATGTTTATATAACTAAATTATCATTCACAGAGCATAGTTTAAGAAACAAAGTGCAAGATCCGGCAGCATAAGTGTGGTATTGTGCTTATATGAAGTCAAATTATGTCAGGTGAAATTGAATTTAGGGGATGAACATAACCACTCAAATAACAAAAAGCCAGAAGTTTCCATTAGGAACGTATTTAGAAGTCTTTGAAATGAAAACCGCTTTCTTGCATTGAGATACATAGCTATTTATATTTGTTAGAATTCCAAATCAGTGAGTAGTGGGAATCAATTCAAAATTTTGTATTCAGGCATAAGAAACACTAAGCTGTCAAATAGTCTTTCTCGTAACCCATGGAGAGTCATTTCTCTCAAATTTACCTTCTGAGATCGAAATGATACTAGAAGAGCAAGAAAGCAGGAACGCTCAGGTTTAACTCGTTCCACATCTTAAGTAATAAGCAGCTCTAATCACACTTGAAGGTGACTCAAAGAAGATATTTGCCTCTTAAGCTTAGTTATTTTTGTTTTGTTTCTCAAAAGGTTTTAAATAAGCCCATACACTCACCTGAAGGAATTGCCAGACTCCACAACCTCAGTTAAAATAGTTTCCTTTTTGAAAAAAAGTAAAAACGTATTTGTCTTTCATCTAGTTCCACCAAAGAATCCAATTTATTATTTTAAATGTAGGAGATATGACTGTAATAAAAAGCAGTTTTCACTATGTAGTTTCCACCATGGACAACAACCCAATTACAGTCAAAGTAATCTCTTCCAATAGCGTTACTGTTAACTTTCTGAGAGAGATTAAAGAGCATTGATCAATAATAACTGCTCTTTCGAATATATCAGCTACGTTCCATCTGTGGTTTATAAACTGGCAAATAGTAATCCTTCCAGAAAATATGTTATATAGTAAAGATTAAGTATTATTTTCTCTGGGCTCATTGACATGCATATCTCAGTGTGAGAGAAAACCTCGAAAGAGTTTTTTATTTTTTTAGTACAAAATGAACAGACAGCTTTACATAGAAACTTTAAATTGCATGAAAACAACCAAACACAATGGTGCTGACCGTAGGACTCGCCAAAATGATAGTTCCTGTTCAAGTCTGAAGAGACAGATAATCTCTCGCTGTAAGGGTAAAAATACTCCATTATTCTCACAGATGTCCTGTATGTACTTAAAATAAAAGCAATGAGAATAATAGGCACTGAAATTTAAAAAGTAAAAAATAGCTATGGCTTACAGTATTTATGAGCACTAATTTTATCTAAGAATTGGTAAGTACCAAGTACAATCTAAGATTTATATATGTTTTAGTTTTTCTTAATCATCCCAATGGGATGAACTGACCATTCTATGTTCTTTGAAAAATCCATTTTTAAACAGAAACTAATATATTAAAGTACTGTTGTTTGATTACAGAAAGATAAAGAAAAATGTGGATGTTTTCATTAAAAGTGTGAATATGTAAAATTGCTCATCTTATTTAGTTTGACATAGTCCTTGTGGGGCCAGTCCGGTGGCGCAGCGGTTAAGTTTGCACGTTCCGCTTCTCGGTGGCCCAGGGTTTGCCGGTTGGGATTCCCGGGTGCAGGCATGGCACCGCTTGGCAAAAGCCATGCTGTGCTAGGCGTCCCACATATAAAATGGAGGAAGATGGGCATGGATGTTAGCTCAGAGACAGTCTTCCTCAGCGAAAAGAGGAAGCTTGGCAGTAGTTAACTCAGGGCTAATCTTCCTCAAAAAAAAAACCCAAAAAACAAAAAAACATGAAATAGTCTTTGTTTAGGGAATCACACTAAATTATGTCATTATGTCTTCCCCGACTGGCTAAATGCACAGTTTTAAGGTATCTACCTAGCATGAGAAGAAACAGTATGTGAGGTTGTCTGACTCGTTTCAAAATTAACTAGATTTTAGATGTGTTTCATATGACTTATCTTTATTACACTGATACTAATATTATGTATTACTCTTCTCCCTTTGCCAAACAACTAATAAAGCATTCATCTGGGTGATATTTTGCCACCTATAAGATACTCTTCAGTAAACTGGTCAATCAAGAAAATTATCAGAAAGGCTTTAATATATTAAGTTGCCTCATTTTTTAAAAGCAATATTTTCTGTTAATAACAAGTATAAGAGAACATATAAACTTTAGAAAGTCAACTACAGATAAGAGTTACTGCAATTTCTAATTAGCCCCGATGTTACGTTTTCTAATTTGTTTTTCGTGTATTCAGTTACTGAATGCACTTCCATTGAGTGACTGTTAGGTATAAACACTCTGCTGAGGACTGAGGACATTCTGCCATCTTGGTCTTGCCACCTCATGGTGTTGAAATTTGCCATATTAGGATTTGTAAATGAAAGTCAATTTGAACTAAATGCAACTTATGCAATCATGGATTTTAATCTCCAATGTAAACTTTAAGCCTGACATATTTGCATACATTTTTGCATATATGCTTTTGAGCCATATGTAAAGTAGGAACACAATGAAAGTGAGTATTTAATTCATTAGCTTGATCTAGATAAATACAGAAATATATGAATTTCAGTCACAGAAATCCCCAGTACATTTATTCAAATACGGACATCACAATTATGTTAATGGAGTTACTAGAAACTTAGTGTTAAACACAAGTAAAGTAAAGAATCATAATGAAAGGAAAATAGATCTTAAGTAAGAATATACTAATTTTATAATGCTTGATGGCAACAATCACTGAGTTCAACTTGCCTTCTGTGACTTTATGTGAGGCTCATGTATGTTGAGAAGTTTGATTTATTTATTTTGAAAAGTGTGCAGGCCTTTCTTAAAACTGTTCTGCTTCAAGAAACAATGATGCTACTCATGACAGAATTAAATGATAAATGGCTCTGTAAACATCTTTGATCACCGAGCACAAACATGCAAGCATTTGTGAATTAAAGAATGACAGCTAAATCACAAAGGAACAGCAATACATGAAATCTTTAGTGGAAAAAATATTTCATGTAGTGGTAAAAATCAAGAATTAGAGCTATGCTTAATTTGAAATTATAGAGTAACTGAGAAATTATGTTACTGTCTGGTGGAAAAAGCTTATGAAGGAAAAAAGTAATGAAATTCATGTTCCAGGACAGAGATTCTCAATAGATAGACATACAATTTTGATATCAATTTGTTCTGAGTCTTAGTTTAAAAAACCTGTAAAGAGAAGTTTTTATGACATAGTTTTATATTATAAAGTTAATTTGCATTATTTTGTCCAGAATAAATTATCAAAGACATTTAATATTTGAATAGGACTCTGACTTGCACTATTAATGAAGAACCTTATTTAAATGATAAGCATGTGGAAGGTCACCGAAGAGAATTCTCTTTCTTGAAGAAATGCTCCAGAATGCTTCCTGAATTCCTGACTCACATATCCAAATACCTGCTCAACTATTTCACCTGAATATAAAATCTAAGATGTTCAAATTTGAACCCCAGACTTTTTCCTAACATGGTTGATAGTATCTTCATGCGTAGTTACTTAGGCAAAGAAACTTTGGATCAATCTTGACTTTTCTCTTTCTCTCACACTCCACATCTAATCCAAAACAAATTCTGTTAGGTCTGACTTATAACTATATACATAATATAACATCCTCCCACCATCTCCACTGCTACAGATCTGACGTAAGCCACCACTACCACTCGCCTAGCTGCCTGAAACAGCCTCTTAACAGTTCTCTTTACTTCTATCATTATCCCTACAAAATCTATTCTCCACAGAGTAGGCAGCATTATTTTGTAAAACAATAAGTCAAATTGTGGCACTCCTCTTCTTGAAACCCTGAAAAAATTTCCTCTTTCACTGAGAATAAAAACCAAAGTCATTATAACAGACTATGACATAATAGACTATGATGCCGTACGTGATCTCATCTCTATTTATCTTAGTGACGTGATTTCCTGATACTTTTACTTATACATTCTCCATTCAGCCACAGTGGCTCCAAACTATTCCTCCCACACACTGGGTATGCTTATGCCTGTTTTCTGGCTATTCCTTTACCTGGAACACTCTTCTACACCTGAATGACTATCTCAGTCATCTTCAAACCTCCTCAATGTGATTATCCATCCTACCTTGTGAAAATGGAACAAATTGTCTACTACCCCACAAGCACTCCTGTTCCACTTGTTTTCCATAGAAATTATCAAATTCTATCATAATACAAAGTTGTCTTATTTGCTGTATTTATTTCCTGTTTTCCCCTATTATACAAATAGCCTCACATAGGCAAGTGTGATTTGTCCAGCGTGATCACGGATGTACCCCAATGGCCTTGAACACTGCTGGGCACATAATAAGTTCTCAATAAATATTTTTAGAAGATATCTAGCCAACCAGGGACACAGTGCCCCACAAAGAAGTGAAAATCTGACAGACAGCCTGAATGTTTGTTCTGTTTTCTTTTTTTTTTAATGTGAAAGCTTTACAGATTAATTTTTCCATGCAAAGATCACAAAAGCTTGGGCAACAATTTCTACCCCAGTTATTGCTATCTAAGTTTTACCTAGTCTACAGTTTTTCATGGCCAGTGAACTCATGGGCCTATGCTCTCATCTCCTTATATCTTCGGTACTTTAGTTATCTGCTTCCTAGTCACCTTCTCAGATTGAGAACATATTTTGACTCTTACCCCTTGCTTATCAACTTCATTTCACTCTACTACCCAGATTCACTCTATTTTGGACTTCTCTGGATGCTTCTGGTTATAGAACAATGGTAGCCCTAGAATATAGGTACTCATTGCACTCTGTTAAACCTATGGTTCACGCATCTGGCGAACCATAACAATCTCCCCAACCTCTATGTTGGGGGAAGGGTATCAGACATGGAATGATCCTAGGTTCCTGTTTTTAAAAGGTCACATGTGATATCTAGGAGGATAAATCAGGGAAATGCAAAACATTAAGTAAGATTTGAAGATGTTGGCAGTGAAAATAAAAGAATGCTAATGAAATGTGGAGAAAAGCATCTCAAAGATAATTGAATGATTAAGTCAACAATTATTAAAAGCTTATTTGATGGAGGAGGGAAAGAGATTAGGATTTCAAAATTACTTTTAACTCAAAATGATTTAATGAATACCTCTTTTATTATTTAATTATTTTTTATTGAGGTAACATTGGTTTATAACATGAATGATTATCTCTTACTATAGATATAGTATCTCTAAGGATAGTCAGGATTATGATGCCTTAACAAACGTTCCCAAATTTTAATAGCTTAATGGAATTCACTTTCATTTCTCAGTAAAATATCCTCTTCATGATGCTGTTGTCCATGTGGTAGGTCAATATTCTCTATCTCAAAATTACTGTCCACAGTTGTCATGACAGAGAAAAAGCACATGGAGAATTACAAAAGAGAAATAAAAATTTTCAGACTGGAAGTGATACTTATCATTTCCATTTGCCTTTCATTGGCCAAAGAAAGCGATCATCACACTAATTTCACACTAAAATAACTGGAAAGGGACAAAGAAGTCTAAATATTGATAAATACTAATAATATCATTCACTGGCTCTGTGCTAAGGACTAGAATACAATGTTAAGACACTTTCAATGGATTGATATATAGTTGTATGGTTCACTTACATGGCAAATATAAGAGGGGAAAGTCCAAGGTCAAAGATAAAAAAATTCATTACAATCCATGTTGAGATGGAGATAAAATTACCCCCAATAGGCAGTTGATAAGACCTTGAGCTCTATTATAAAGCCAAGGCTATGATCTTGTGTTTTAATTCACTGTTGTTTTTGAGAAAGTTGAGGTTATAATTTTGAATTATTTTATCTAATTATACAATATAAATTGAGACAAGAATAAGTGTAAAGAAACAGTAGGAACTATATCATCCATCATTATCAATGACTTATATTAATAGCCTTATTTCCAGAAAGATAAAGTTAAAATATTCTACTTATCCCTTCAATCTTTTGACTTTACCTACTTATTTCCATGTGGAGTTTGTTAGATAAATAGTTTGTCCATCAAGATGCTTGGAATTTAGAAGCAGAGTTTACTTTTAATGAAAATATCTCCCACAGTGAATAATATCTAAATTAATTTTTGTTTGTTGGCAATTACTCTCTTAATTTCCAAAACATACTCTGCATGAAAATGGAGAAATAGAATTTATGTTGCAGAATTTTTCTCTTTTCCAGACATGAAACATTATGATATAAATTACAATTTCATAAGTAAATATTTACAATTGCTCCCTTATTATTTGATTGCAGATATTGAATTATTGATCGCATCTGCCCTTTAGAGCCAGATTGTATCCTTATGAGGTTTCTGTTCACATGTTGTTTTCTCTGTGGGAAATAAATTGTTTCTCTGTAGGAAGTGTCAGATGTTTACTAATAAGTTTTTTCAATAGGCTTGGGCTTTTGAATGTTAAAATTTAAATCTTTCTTTCTATTGTTACATTAAGCCCATTTCAATAATGTACAATTTCTTGGATTTTGGAGACTTTTCGGCACAAGATTTATTATGTATAATATCAGGCAACATTTACAGATTATTTTATTTTTGCAGGAGCTACCACAAAATAATTATTTTCTATTGAGACAGGAGTATTTTTGCCTATATGTTTGTTTCTCATATGTGCCTACGTTTACAATAATGAATTTCAACTGCTATTTTGCTCAACTCTAGCATTTAGAAATCTTGCTTTTTAACTTTTGAAATAAATATGCTGTGCATTTAAGCTAATAAGGTTTTAGATATAATAAATTAAGTTTAAAAAATTATGTCTGTTGTTTTGGAGTTTAAATAAGCATTATTTTTATACTAAGTCATTATTAGTATGCATTGATACCCGAAAAATGAACTACTGATATAAATATATGCAAGAGACTGTTCAACATAATTTTACCTGTGATCTTCATATTTTTTCCCCTAAATCTCTAAAGCTGAAAACAGGTCATAAATTCTAATGAGAGTAACACTGAAGTTCCTGATAGCTCTTCCAGTTCTTTATAAAAATATAGTACTTATCCCTTAAACTCTACCACAAAACAGTTGTACTAACCACCTTCTGTAAAAAGACTAGATATTTTAAGAAAGTGTATTTAAGTAAGAACATTTTGTGAAGTCACATTGTACAGTAAACATAGATGGATAATGCCAAGATGAGGTGGATTTCCATGAGAACCACTCAGAGCGACTGAAAGTTTCTTCAGGAAAGGAAGGCTGTTTTCTTACTCCCGGAACAGATGTTTGCTCAGTACAGAAATAAAAAGTGATTCATAATAAAGGAATCTTGGCAGACCTTAACAAATTTCCCCTGGAGTTTGGGGAATAAGTGACATTTTCTTTTCCCTGAAAATTTCAGAGGGCAGGATGCTGGCTTGGATAGCCTGCAATGCCACAAAAAAGTAGAGAATATTGAAGCAGAGACAGGGCCCACGTCTGTCATTGGTATGTCTAAGGATGTGTGTATCTTCTTTGAGTCAAGTGGAAATTGGTATTTATCACACATGAAGTATCCTGAAGCCATCCCATTTAAGAGGATGTGGGATCATCACCCATAAGCGGGTGAGGAGGGTACCCTTGGGGCTAAAGGTACATCTTGAGAGAACAAGGCTATGTGATGGAAATGTGAAATGCATCATTTGCCATTTTCCATTTGGGCCTTCAAATAATCTATTCCTAGAATTATATTTGGATAACTGCCATAAAGAGGACCCTAGCACACAGGAGATAACTTCAAATATGACTTGCTACATAAATCTTCCCTTTAAATCACTCACCTGAGTTTTGCCTCAACCTTGGGGAACCAGAAAGGAGAAAGAAATGAAAATTGATTTAAAGAATAGACTATTCCTCATTATCTTACCTCCGGTGCCTGAAGACAGATTAAGGATTAATTTGGGATGGGAGGAGCTTTTAAAAGCAGCCAGAGTCCAAGTTCTACATTAGACTAGAACTTGACAGATTTTTCTCTCTCAATAACCGAAGCTGTTCATGTATTAAAAACAGTTCTTATATTTGAGTCCGAGAAGCTATGGAATCTGATGAAAGTTTTTCAAAGGTAAGGTTAGGAAGAGTCAGTAAACATCAGGGAAGGCAAAAATGGGAGAGGGTGATATCTTATGTGTGCCCCAAAGATATGAAACTCTAAATTCAACTGTTTACTCATGGAAGACTTTTATATGAGAACCAATGGATGGTTGTTAACTTATCTCTGACCATGGCTCTCATTCAAAACTCTGCTGATCATCAGCACAAAACAAGAGTACACACAGAGAGAACAATTGGGTGAGGAAAATGGAAAGGAAAAGTAATAACATTTTGTGACTACTTGTCCATTATCAGCTACTTTGCATATACTATATTTAAGTTTCATTATATTTCATATTATGTTACATATGAAAGTTTTCTTTGAAAAGTAATGAACAAGTAATAGCTACCTTTCCTAAAGTAATGGCTAATGTATGACAAGTTGATCATCACAACATTCCTATTGTGGTCATGCAGTTTTCAGAATGAAAGACTGACCTTTATAAATTTATGCTTTCGTAATATCCCTTTCAATATTAGTAGGAAAGTTTAACTTGAAGCTCGCATATATGCTGAATGAAGCAAATGAAACAAATGCAATTGATGTAAAATGGGAAAATGTTTCCCTCATATATTTGGAACACATGGCTTATGAGTGAGTAAGTAGACAATATAAAGAGAATGATCTGAATTACCTCACAGAGGTTAACGTCAGGTGGGTACACTGAACTCAGTCAATAAGTAGAAAATAACTATAATGTCCACTAACGGGGTAAGCAATGTCATATACACACTCTCTTTAGCAGGGGTAGGAGAAAGGAATATTAATAACAAAAAGAAAAAAACTGGAGGGGGTATATAATTATGCTAAAAATAAATAAAACACATAAAATAGAGGAATGATTTAAATATTATTCCGGGAAACAAGGTAGGAGACTCAAGCTGAAGGAAATAAAAATTAAGGACAGATCAGTCAGGAGTGTAGCACAGCTTTACCAAGTGTCCCTGATACCGGTTGTGCTAAATACTTGCAGACAGTACGAGTGTTGACTGCTTCAGAAACGTGGTCAACTTAGTCATAAAAACCCAGGACAAAATAACAATGGAACTGACACCAGGTAGCTCAGATACTCGCTGATTAGACTGGAGCTCTAAATCACAGTCAGGAGAATAGGGTGGAGGGGAGAGAGTACACAAGACGGAAGGGAAAATGTGATGTGTTAGGCATAGAAATAAACAGGGCTACTGAGACACAATGCTGAAAACGGTATCTCTTGTTTTCAGAAAAATAAAGTAATAGTTGGTATATTGAAATAGAAAATATCCCATGAAATGAAAATTGACCATTTGGTATGAAATAATAAATTTGTTGGTAAATATCCAATTTATTAAAAACAAAGAACTGCAGCTTTTCTGAAATATTGGAAAAATTATATAGGTATATTCAACAAACTTATGAAGCTATTCAGAGAAATTAATAACTTGGAGTCATTTAAAGCAATCAATTGAATTAAGACATATAACTAAGATTATTTTTATATTTGAAAAACAAGTTCTAATACTAAAGTTGCTTTCAATAAATAACACAGTGGCAAACATGGTAATAAGTTGACTTTTGGAATAGAGTGAACGTAAGAAGAAACATTAAGCCAAAAACAATATATGGTTCATGAAATATGAATCTGAAAAATCAGTTTATATATATATTTGGCTTTATTTTCTCCCCAGAGAATCTGCCCTGAGAATAATGTTGGTGAGCAATATGTAGAAATGTGCAATTGGAAATAAGTTGACAGCCACGTTTAAACATTGTAATGAAGATCCACAATTAAAGGAGATTCTCTGTCACCGGCCTGTCTGGAGCTGCTATGCCCGGAGAATGTGGACATAGCTATGGGGATAGTCAATCTGTATGCAAAGCCTCGCTCTGACACCAATTCACACTGACCTTGTACAAGTTACTTAACTCTCCTTAAGCTTTCTCATCTCAAGCAATGAAGACCTTATCTAGAGGCGAGTTGTGGGTATTGATTAGCTAATGTTCTGAAAGTTGTGTGCAGATGGAAGAAACAGGACATAAAGGATAAATGTAAGTCCTACACGCAAGGAGACTTCCTTAAGACTTCCAAAGTTGGTATACACATCACACATTTTCAACTGGGCAGAAAAGCAGATGGGGAATTCTCAAATTGTGGTACAACAAAATGACTGTGAAAAGTAGCATAAACTATTGCATAAGAATAACATATGTTGTAGAAAAGAGACAAATCGCATTCAAATAATTTAAATGGTAATAAACCATGGGAATCTATTAAGTATCAGTTCTTTTTCACTGCATTTGTTTCACTATTTACTATCAATTTAGCACAAATATAGAGAAATGTCTCAGGGTTTTATTAAAGTTAACACTATATAAGTATTAAATTCCCATGAATTATAAATTAACACTATATTGTAGAGTTTGTGGTGTTATAATATTTAGCAGTCAAACTCAATAGAAAAGCAAAATTTTATTACAGCTAATAAGCATATCTATTACCACATATATTTTCATAATTAACATAGATGTAACAAGTGACAAACAAATAACATCCAATACAAAATAAGAAAATCACACCAGAGTGCTTATAGGCACATATAACCTAGAGTCAGGATTTTACCAGTTTAAATCTTAGAAACCGTTTTTCAGAACTAAGAAGTTACATGGACAAAGTAATACTTTTAGTGATTTATCACAGTCAAATAATATATTATATAATATATTCAAATTATCATACAATAGACATATGTAAAAATGCAACCTCTAAAATTATTGAAAATGGCAAATAAATAAAAATCTTAGGTATTTACTCGACTGAGTTAAAAATTTATGTTCCTATAAAATCCAGAACACAAATGTTTAGAAGCTTTGTTCATAAATGCCAAGTCCTGGGAGAAGTCAAGGTGTCCTTCAATAGTTGAGTGGAAAAACATACTTTGGTACATGCCTACAACAGGATTCTATTTGGAGATTTAAAAAAATGAGCTATCAAGCTCTGCAAAGACATGGATTAATTTTAGTTGCATGTTGCTAACTGAAAGAGACCATTTTGAAAAGCCTGCCATATTTATATGGCATTCTGGAAAAGGCAAAACAATAGAAAGGATGAGTAGATCAGTGATGGCTAGTGCTACAGAGTGGTGAAGGGTGAATAGGTGAAACCCAGGGAATGTTTGAGAGTAGTGGAACTGTTCTGTTTGATACTGTAATGAATGAGTCAATACTTTGTTTTTTCTTTCTGTTGTGTGGCCCCGTTAAAAATTTCTCATCTTCTATATTGTTATATTTTATCATTCAAAGCAAATTTAAAATAAAACAGTCTCTTTAAAAGAAAACAAGAAAGAAAATTAAAGTTAGGAAAAGAGTAATGAAAGAAAGATGGAAAAGTAGACAACACAGGTGAAAGAGAGAATTTCTACAAAATTTTCAAATGTAAAAAAAATATGAAATGGACTCTGCTAAGATTAAAAATGAAATATATGTAATTAAAAACTACTGGCAAGGTATGTAAAACAGTTTAGACATAGCAGAGAACAATACTGGTGAACTAAAACACAGGTCAATAGAAAACATCTAAACTGAATCAAAGAGAGAAAAAAATGGGGTAAAAGAGTTTATGACACATGTGTAACAGACACAAATATTCTAGTAAATATGTAATAATAATCCCAGAAGGAAGCAGTGGAGAGACTGAGTTCGAAAAAATATTGAAAAAAAATAACCATGAATTTTCCAAAATTGTTGAAAGATAACTTTCATTCAAGAAGTTCGATGAAACACTATAGTAAAAGCACAAAGGAAACCACAGATAGGCTTATTGTAACAAAATACTGCAACTTACAGTTAAAAAGAAAATCTGCCAGGGTGAAGTGAACATGCTACCGTCAAGAAAGCAATTAGGAATATTCACCTGACTTCCATGCAGAAAGAAAAAAAGGGAAGCCAAAAGAAAATAGAATGATATTTTATAGTCTAGGGAAATTTGCTGCCAAGAAATCATTCTCTAATAGAAAAAATTATGCTACAAAATGTATGATGAGTCAGCCTGGTCTAAAATAAAATACTGAAAGAGTGACGTCAGCATCATGGCTAAGTGAGTTGCTACCTTTGTCTCTCCTCTCTAAATTACAACCGGTAGGACATCCATAGACCAACAAAGGATTCTCGGCATAGTGTACCAGAACACCTAAGAGACCCACGTATGTATGCATCTGAAGGTGGGTGAGCTGGATCTCCTGGAGGCTGTGGGACCAGGGGAGCAATGGCAGCAGCTCCTGAGACTGGAGGCTCCAGGAACTGTGGTGATGCCCACTGAAGCCCCAGGAACCAAGGCAGCCCATGCCCCCAGAGGCCAAAGGAACCATAGCAGTACCTGAGACCCAGCTCTCCCCACCTTCCCTAGAGGCAGTGTCTCTGACGCTGGCCCTCCCAGAAGCAAGGGTTGCATCCAAGACCCTGGTACCCTTGGCAGCAGTGGTAGTGCTCCTCTGACCTGAGACTTCAGGAACTATGGCAGCACTCATGACTTAGCTCCTTCCCAACATCCAGAAGTGGCAGTGGCACCCATGACCTGAGGCTCGGGAGCCACTACCATGCCTGAGACCAGAGGCTCCAAGAAGAGCAGCAGCACCTGGGACCCAAGTACCATGCTCTTTGTGGTGGTGGCTGTGGCGACCATGACCCCAGACCACCTAGCAGTGATGATAACTCCTATGAACCCAGCACACTCAATAGCAGTGATTCCAGCACTCAGAGAAAACTCAGGAGCAGCAGCACAGGTGGCACATATACCAGCAGCACCTGAAGCCACAGAGACACTGACAGCAGAGCTCATGACCTTGGTCCTTTCCAGCTGCAGTGGTGTCTGTAAATCTGGCACCCCCACCCATAGAGTGGTGCCTGTAGACTCAACCAATCTGGATGTGTCAGAGGTTCCCACAACTTTGAGTCCCTCTCCACCCTCCACCTTCCCCCAATGCAGTGGGAGCACACATGACTCAGGTGATCCAGGAAGCAGCAGAAGCACTTGCCTACTTGGTGACCCTGATGGCAACATCCATGACTACAGCAACATCACAAGGAGCAAGGCACCAGCAACTTCAGAGGCACAAGCAGCACAATGAGTGCACTCTTGACATCTCTGGGAAAGGCAGTGGAAAGTAGAAAGTGCACACTCTCAAATACAATGAAAAGTAGCTCAGACTCAAAGTAACCAAAGCCTTACCCAAATAAGGCAGGTGTTTACTACCACAAATGCACTGGCAGAGGATCAAGTAATCAAGTACCATGAAGAACTACAATAACATGGCGGAACAGAAAGAAAATTACAATTCTCCAGAACTCAAACTTGAAGACATGGAAGACTGCAATTTAATGGTAAAGAATTCAAAATAGTTGTTGTGAAGAAACTCGGCAAGCTACAAGAAATCTCAGACAAAATGTTCAATGAGCTCTGAAATGAAATAAATGAATGGAAGGAGTACTTCGCCAAAGAAATTTAAACTCTAAAAAAAACCAAATAGAAATTCTGGAGCTGAGGAACTCCATAAATGAGATGAAGAATAAAGTAGAAAACATTGTAGATAGAGCAGACCATATCAAAGAAAGAATTCATGAGTTTGAAGACAGAAATCTCGAAATAATTGAGGTGGAAGAGGAGAAACAGCTAAGATTTTTAAGAAATGGAGAAGTTCTATGAGAAATATCCCACTCAATCAGGAAAAAACAACATAAAGACAATGGGTAACCCAGAAGAAGAAGAGAGGGAGAAAGGAGTGGACAGCTATTTAAAGAAATAATAGCTGAGAACTTTGAAAGCCTGCTGAAGGAACTGGATACACATGTACATGAAGCTAATAGAACATCTAATTATGTCAATGCAAAAAGACCTTCTCCTTGGCATATTATATTAAAACTTCCAAAAGTCAATGACAAAAAAGAATACTAATGGCAGCTAGACAGAAGAAAACATCAATTTACAAAGGAACTCCCATTAGACTATCAGTGGACTTTTCAGCAGAAATTCTACAGGCCCAGAGAGAGAGAAATGATAAATTCAAAATACTGAAAAATAAAAACTGTCAGCCAATAAAACTCTATCCAGCAAAGTTATCTTAAAAATATAAAGGAGATATAAAGGCTTTTGCAAACAAACAAAAGCTAAGGGAGTTCATCACTACTAGACCTACGTTACAAAAAAATCTTGAAAAAAGCTCTCCCCCCTGAAATGAAAAGGCAAAGTTATGCAAAGATTTAAGGAAACTGACAAACAGGCAGAATTAGAAAATTGTACTCTACATCAGAATAGGTTAATAAACTCTTAATTATAACATAAAGTTTAAATGGAAAGAAAGTATTAAAAATGATTTTAGGGAATTCAATTTGATAATCAACTCACAATACAAAACAGGATAACTTTTGACAACAAAAATATAGAAGAGGAAGAGGAAAGGGACAGAACCTGTATAGGCTAATGGAGACAAGATGCTAGCAGCAGAAAAATGACTATCTCATCCACCAGATCTTTTGTACAAACCTCATGGCTACCACAAAACAAAAATTCAGAGAGTAATGAAACATCAAAATGAGGAAACTGAGAAACACATCAAAGAAAACCACTAAACTGAAATAACAAACAGAAACGCAGAGAAAAAGAAGCAGTGGAAACATAGAACAGCCAGAAAACAAAAGATAAAGTGGCAGTATTAAGTCCTCTTATATCAGTAATCACCCTAAATGTAAATGGATTGAATTCATTAGGTGAAAGACAAAGGGTGGGTGGATGGATTGAAAACCAAGACCCAACAATATGCTGCCTCCAGGAGACCTATCTAAACTCTAAAGACAAACAAGGCTCAAAGTGAAGGGATGGAAAATGATGCTCCAAGAAAAGGACAACCAAAGAAAGCAGTTTTGGTTCTGGTTATATGGAAGAAAATAGACTTCAGGCCAACAAAGATGACCGAAAACAAATATGGACATTATATAAGGATAAAGGGGACAATCTGTGAAGAAGATATAACATTTGTTAATATATATATACACCTAACATAGATACATCAAAGTGTACGAAGTAATAATTAACAGACCTAAAGGGAGAAATTGATAGCAACACAATAATAGTAGGGGACTTTAATACCCTACTTACATCACAGAATAGATCATCTAGACAGAAAGTCAACAAGGAAACATTTGCTTTAAACGAAACACTAGACCAGATTGACTTTACACCTATATATATTGAACAATCCGTCCAAAAGAAATTCTTTTTAAGTGAACATGACATGGAACAATCCAAAAGATAGACTATATGTTGGGAAACAAAATATATCTCAATAAATTTAAGAAGATATTTATTATATCAAGCAGCTTTTTCAATGACAATGGTATGAAACTAGAAATCAACTACAAGAAAAAATTGAAAAGTCAAAATATGTGTAGACTAAACAAGATGCTACTGAACAACTATTGGATCAATGAATATATCAAAGGAAACATCAAAAAATAGCTGGAGACAAATGAAAATGAAAACAACACATATCAAAACTTATGGGATGCAACAAATTTAGTAGTAAGAGCAATAAAGGCCTACCTCAACCAACAAGAAAAATCTCAACTAAATAATCGAACACTATACTTAAAAGAACTGGAGAAAGAAGCAAAAATGAAGCCCAAATTCAGCAGAAGGATGGAAATAATAACAATTAGAGTGGAAATAAATCAAATAGAGTCCAAAAATACAATAGAAACAAGCAATTAAACTAAGAACTGATTCTTTGAAAAGGTAAACAAAATTGAAAACCCCTTTGCTAGACTCATTCAGAAAGAATACATAAAGTTCAAACAAATAAAATAAGAAATGAAAGGAGAAATTACAATGGAAATCACAGAATTACAAAGGATTATAAGAGAATACTATGAAAAGCTATACGCCAGCAAATTGAATAAACTAGAAGAAATGGATATGTTCTTAGAATCATACAACCTCCCAAAACTGCTCAAGAAGAAATAGAGAATCTTCAATAGAGTGATGACTAGTAACGAAATTAAAACAGTAAACAATAAACCTCCCCAAAACAAAAATCCAGGATGAGAGAGCTTCCTGGTGAATTTCACCAAATATTCAAAGAATATTTAATATCTATCTTCTCAAACCCTTCCAAAAAATTCAGAGAAAAAGATGCTTCCCACCTCATTTTACAAGGCCACAATTACCTTGATACTAAATCCAGACAAGAGCAGCACCAAAAAGGAAAATTACAGGTCAGTATCGTTGATGAACCTAGATGCAAAATTCCTCAACAAAATATTAGCAAACTGAACACGATGATACATTAAAAGGATCATACTCCACAATCAAGTGGGATTTATTCCAGGGATTCAAGGATGGTTCAACATCCATAAATCAATCAATGTGATACACCACATTAAGAAAGTGAAGAAAACAAATCACATAATCATCTCAATAGATCAGAGAAAGCATTTGATAATATTCAGCATCCATATATGACAAAAACTCTGAATAAAACCAGTATAGAAGATAAATAGCTCCATATAATAGAGGCCTAATAGGAGAAACTCACAGCTAACATCATACTCAACCATGAAAAAGTGAAAGTTATTCCTCTACTAATAGAAACAAGACAAGGTTGCCCACTCTCACCACTCTTATACTGGAAGTCCTAGCCAGAGCAATTATGCAAGAAAAAGAAATAAAGCTATCCAAATTAGAAAGGAAGAAGTAAAATTGTCACTATTTTTGGATGACACGAATATATATATAAAACCCTGAAGAATCCATCAAAAAACTATTAGAAATAATTAATAAATGCAATAAAGTTGCAGGGTGAAAAAACCAACATACAAAAATTAGTTGTGTCTCTCTACACTAAAAACAATCAGAAAGAGAAATCAAGAATACAATCCCATTTATAATCACTAAAAAAAGAGAATAAAATACCTAGGAATAAGTTTAACTATCACAATGTTGAAGGAAAGTGAAGAAGACACAAAGAAATGAAAAGATATTCTGTGCTCATGGATTGGAAGAATTAACTTAAGTTAAAATGTCCAAATTACCTAAAGCAATTTACAGATTCAAAGCAATCCCTATCAAAACCCCAATGACAATTTTCATGGAAATGAAACAAAGAATTCCAGAATCTATATGGAGCAACAAAAAACCCCAAGTAGCCAAAGGAATCCTGAGGGAAAGAACAAAGCTGGAGTTACCACACTCCCTGATTTCAAAATATACTACAAAGCTGTAGTAATCAGCATGGTACCAGCAGAAAAACAGACACACAGATCAATGGAACAGAAGAGAGAGCCTAGAAATAAATCCACACATTTATGAGTAGCTAATTTTTGACAAAGGAGTCAAGAACATCCAACAGAGAAAGGAAAGTCTCTTCAATAAATGGTTTTGGGAAAACTGGATAGCCACATGAGAGAAAATAAAAGTAGACCATTATCTCGCCACCTACACAAAAATTAACTTAAAATGGATTAAAGACTTGAATATAAGACCTGAAACCATAAAATGCCTAGAAGAGAACATGGGCTATATGCTCTTTGACATCGATCTTAGCAGTAGATTTTTTAATATGTCTCCTCAGGCCAGGGGTAAAAAGAGAAATAGAAACAGATGGGACTGCATCAAACTAAAAAGGTTTTGTCCAGCAAAGGAAACTATCAACAAAATGAAAAGGCAACCTACTAGTTGGGAGAAGATATTTGAAAACCACGTATCCAAATGGGGTAAATACCCAAAATATAGAAAGAACTCATACAACTAAATAACAACAAGAAACAAACAACTAAATCAAGAAATGGGCAGAAGATCCGAATAGACATTTTTCCAAAGAAGATATGCAGATGGCCAACAGGCACATGAAAACATGTTCAACATCACTAATTATTAGGGAAATGCAAATCCAAACCACAATGAGGTATCACCTCATGACCATCAGAATGGTTGCTATTGAAAAGACAGGAAATAAGAAGTGCTACAGAGAATGTGAAGAAAAGGAACGCTCATACACTGCTCCTTGGAATTTAAATTTGTGCAGCCAATATGGAAAATAGTATGGAGATTCCTCCAGCAATCAAAAATAGAACTATCATATGGCCAAGCTATTCCACTTCCAGGTCTTTATCCAAACAAAACAAAAACACGAATTAGAAAAGATATTTACACCCGTACGTTCATTGCAGCATTATTCCCATTGGCCAAGACTTGGAAACAACATAAGTTTACATCCACAGATGAATGGATAAAGAAAATGTGGTATAATTTTATAGTGGAATACTATACAGTCATGTTGTTGCCATTTGCAGCATGGATGAACATTGAGAGTATTATGCTAAGTGAGATAAATCAGATGGAGAAAGAAAAATAACATAGGATTTCACTCTTATGTGGAAGATAAATAAACACAGATACAGAGAATAGATTGGTGGTTACCAGAGGGGAAATGGGTGAGGGGAGGGTGAAAGTGGTAAAAGAGCACAAGTGTATAATGATGGGTGGCAACTAGACTTTTGGTGGTGAATGTGTTACGGTTGATACAAGCATCAGAATATAATAATGTACACCTCAAATTTGTATACTGTTATAAACCAATGTGACCTCAATATAAATATCTACATAGATAACTATATACATATATATATATATTCCTACATACATACTAAAGGGAAAATTTCTGGCAGAAGGCACATGGCTGTTAACAGAAATATGGAAATGGAAAATGTAATGAAGTGTAATGGAGAGGGTAAATCCGTGGACAAATATGTTATCAGTAGTACAAAAAATAAATGGAATGTCTTATAATGTGTGAAATGTATGGAAAATGAAAACCAATAGCAGAAATAATTCAAAACTAGAAATGATATACCTGCTGAAGTGCTCTCTGGTTCTAGCAGAGTCAAGGACACTGTAAAAGTACTAACTGTTTTATAGTATAAAAAGTCAAGGAAACACCACATAATACCTAAAACAACCAATACAATAAATGATATGTAACTAACATGTTATTAAGGAAAAAATGTATTAAAAATATTTGTTGGACCCCCCAAGAGGCAAGAAATCTGGATAACAGAATATTAAACAATGGTGTCAAATATTATACAAATACATTTTCTAGAAGTAATTACATTTTATATAAATGAACTAAATATTCAAGTTACAAAAGCAATATTGTCAAATTGGATTCTGACAAAAATAAAACCCAGAAATTGAAACAAAAGGTTGGAAAAATAATATATATCACAAGCAATAATAAAAAGAAAAATGATAGTTTTGCTAATATCAGGCAAATTAGACTTTAAGGCAGGGATCATACTACAGAAAAAGAGAATTATGTTATAATGACAGTAGGATTTATCAAAAAAAGTTGTAAAAATTCTCATTTGAATTGTACTTAGTAACAGTCTTAAATAATATAAACAAAAATTGATATAACTAAATCAAAATAGAAACATACACAAAGTAACAGTGTCGGATTTTCACTCACCTCTTTAACTAATCATAAAAAAATAAAGAGGCCATTCCTCATGGGTCACATACCTACTAAGAAAGAGAAAGAAGGTCATTAAGCTACTCTTCGAATGCACAAAGTGCTTACATCCATTATGTGAATAATTAAATGCACTGTTCACAGTAAGGTGCAGAAAAATTTGAAGAAAAAATGGTAATGGTAAAGATGAATCAAAGTAGCATTTTGTGGTATTTTTTCTGATGGCTGTCTTAATAAAAGTAAAATATTCAGATTTTCATTGAAGCAGTGTTTTAACTCTTGAAGTATTCCATATATATGAGAATGCCATCATGATAGCTCTCCTCAGTAGTTTTAAAGCTCTACAGAAAGTAGCAGTTTTTCTGAGATTTTAGCATAATTTCTCTATGGCCTTCATAAGCAATTTGTCTATTCACTCGAATAATCTTTTGTTTCTACATCATTGACAAGGAAGCATTTAAAAGCATATATATTCTTTCAATGATTTATGCCAAAGTGAATAAGCTGTTTCAGTTTTCACTGTGTCCGTTACTTTTGAAAGAATGCTAATTTAATGTAATAGTGGGGCTTATAAATTTCATTATAGAAATGGCTATTTTAACTGTTTTTTAAACAAAGATTACATATTGAATTAAGGCAATTTAACTAGTCTTATAATTCAGCTATAAACTACACCCATTAATGTTTTCTACTCAAGGAAAAAGATGTCAAGTTTTCCTATGCTGTCTGCCTCCACCACTGTCCCTAATTCCAAGATCCAGCCTCCCTGTGGAAATCTATTTCTCTCTACTCCGAAATCAGTGAAGTAATAAAAACCTATCCTCTAAACCTAACCAATGTGTTGTACTGAAAGAAGTTACCATACTATATATGGACACACAAATATATACATACATATGCATACGTACATACATACATACATATGTGTGTGTATATATATACTTTCTTGTGATTAGTTTTATATCTACCTCATTTTTATATTTAGTTTAAAAAGGGATAATCTAAAATATTTTGAAAATAGGCAAAAGAATGAAAACAGATTTTTCTTAGCCAACTGATAAAGAGGGATAAAGGATATGAGACATGAATCCAGATGGTCAACCGACATAGACCATAAATGTGACACAAAGGTGGATTGACATGCAGGCCGAGGGGCCACGTGTTGAGAGACTAAGTCACTCAATATGCTTAACACGATGCACGATGCACAAGCCTGTCAGACACTTCGAGACAGACACAAAAATGAAAAACAATGCAGAGAGAACAAGATTCCACAACCCAAAGAGACTGAGCAAGAGACAGAGATTAAAAAATCAGAAAAGTAAAAAGTTTAAGTCAGCGGCAGGGGGACTCGAAAGCACTTAGCCATTTTAGAAATCAGGAGGAAAATCAACACGTATTAAGCATGGCAAGGAAAACTGGAGGGGTAGCCATTTTATTCAACTTTTAAAATTTGTTTATTTTATACTACTTTAAAAACCATCTTATCAAGTACCAATCATGAATAAATCTGTATTTTTTAACATAGGATGTGAATGTAAACTTGTGCTCACAATATTTTAATCTCTTAAGGAAACAGTCTTTCACTTTTTTCCTCCTGGGCATATTTTTTAAATTGCCAAAAATAAAAAAAAATGGTTTTCCCAGCACAAACAGCTTTGTTCATGTTTCTGATATATAGCTGTCTACTGCTTTACTAGACCCAAGTATGACATTTATTCAATTTCCTTAACCAGTGCCTTCTTGTCGCTTTTAACATTTTACTCAAAGGAGATAGTGCATATAACATGAATGGCATAAAAGAAGTGGTAATTAAAAAATATATTGTTAACTCAATAAATTGATCTATAAAATAGTTTTAACTATTTTAGTTATTTATGTGTTTAAGATGTGTATTAGTTACAATTCACAATAATTCTATTCCTCTCCTAAAAATCTTTCTAATTTCTTGTAGTATAAAATTGGGCATTTTGCATATTTCAGTTTTCTTTTTTAATATAAAATAGTGTAACTAAAATGGCTTATTTTTAACTCCTCAAATATGAAATACAAATTACATATCACTAGAGTACAGCATGTTAACTTTTGAAAATACAAGTAACATTATTGTTCCCATTAGAACCCCCTACATTTTTAATGTATTAGGAATATATTTACATAGAAACAGGAGTGTACACTAGCGATCAGCTGCAAATGGGCAGTGTCAAATTTCAGCCATAGGAAAACAAAGAGAGTAATAGAGACAGAAAACAGGATCAAAGGCCAAAACAGAAGAGGGGAAGCAAAAAGCATAGATATAATGAATTCCTTCACTGTGAAATTCATAAAAATAATTAAAGAACGAAAATATAATAGAAATGATAAAGACCAAACAATGTTTCCTGGCATAGATGATAAGAAACAAAAAGACCCAGAAAGACACAACTTAGGAAAAATACTTTCTAAGTTCCCTCTTTTAGAAGCGACCAATGTTGTTGCTGGAAAATCCCTGATCTCTTTAGAATTCATATTCATTGGGCTGGGGGTGGAGCGATAGGGGTGCTTTATTCAGAATTTAAAGAAAATTTGGGCACCATCACAGAATGGGTACAGTTCCTATATACTTCCAAACTATTCTTAAGAGGCCAGAGTACAAATTGTCCATTTTATATATTACCTTTGAATTGCTGTGAAGGATTTTAAACTTGTAGCATGAGCTATGAAACAAGACATGGTATTTCAGCCTTCTCAAGAAAGCAAGCCTCCTCTGGCCACTTCCACTTCTAGCCTAGATGAAATAACAGGGATCAGAATTGCCCTCCTACCTGAAACAGCCAAAAAGAAGACAAAATAAATAATACAACAGTTTAGAAGACATTGGTCATCAGGCATTTGGGAAAAAGTGATCTTTGAGAGTGGGAAACGAAGAAGCATCTTTGAGTACCTACTTCATGCCAGGCACTTTCATGGATTCTTTTGCCTACGTTATTGTCTGTGATAAATGCGAAGAACGATAAAAAGGATGATATAAGTCTATATGGAATTTAATTTTATTACAGTACCAAAGGAAATATATTCTAAAAAAAAGTTTTATTTCAGTAGCTAAATTTTTTCCACGAAATATCTGAAGTCCCACTTGCTGTTTCTACTTACCCCAAGCCTCTTAATAATTTCTAGCTGTCAGAAGCATTTTCATAGTTTTCTATATATGTCAATATAAATTCAATGTCAATGTTAAGGGAAAAATCAGGCACCTTAAATTTCTAAAAATAATAACTATACTATCTGCTCTTTTTGGTGCTTTTTCATGGCAGTTGTATATAAATTTATAATAAATGTATAATAAATTTATATACAGGTTGAGTTATAAAGAATTTTGTCCTTTCACGTGTAAAGCAATTGAGGATAGATTGTAAATGTGACTCATTTATTTTTGTTTTGTAAAAGACTTTATTTTTTTAGAGAAGTTTTAGGTTCACAGCAAAACTGAGTTGAAGGTATAGAAATTTCCCAAATGCTCCCTGCCTCGACATATGCATAGTTTCCCGCATTATCGACACACCCCACCAGAAAGGTTCATTTGTTGCAATTAATGAACCTACATTGATACATCATTTTCACCCAAATCCATAGGTTACATTAGAGTTTACTCAGTGTTGTACATTCTATGGGTTTGGACAAATTTATAGTGACATGTACTTACCATTATAATATCATATAGAGTAGCTTTGTTTCCCTAAAAAATCCTGTGTTCCACCTAGTCATCACTCATGCCCCTCAAACTCTTGGCAGCCACTAACCTCTTTATAGTCTCTGTAGTTCTGCCCTTGCTAGGATATAATACAGTTGGAATCATACGGTATGTAACCTTTCCAGATTGACTTCTTTCACTGAGTAACATGCTGTTAAATTTCCTCCATGTCTTTACATGACTTGATAGCTCATTTCTTTTTAGATTTGAATAATAATCCATGTATGGATGTACCATAGTTTTTGTTTGTTTTTTTAACCTATTGACCTACTGAAGGATATCTTAGTTGCTTCCAAGTTTTGTCACTCATGGATAAACCTGCTCTAAACATCTATGTGCAGGTTTTGTGTGGAGGTAAGTTTTCAACTTCTTTGGGGAACTATCAACAAGTATATTGCTGCTTCATATGGTTTAGGGCATGCTTAGTTTTGTTAGAAACTGCCAAACTGTCTTCCAAAGCGGCTGTAGCATTTTGCATTCCCACCAGCCGTGAATGAGAGATTCCAGCTGCTCCGCACATTCACCAGCATTTGGTGTTGTCAGTGTTCTGGGTTTTGGCCATTCTAATAGGTGTGTGGTGACATCTCATTGTTGTTTTAACCTGCATTTCCCTGATGACATCTGATGTGGAGCATCGTTTCATCTGCTGATTTGCCATCTGTGTATCTTCTTTAGTGAGGTGTCATTTAAAGCCTTTAGGTGGTTTTTTAATTGATTTGTTTTCTTTGTGTTGAGTTTTAAGAGTTCTTTTCTGAATTTTGGATAACAGTCCTTTGTCAGGTATGTCTTTTGCCTAGTCTGAGGATTCTCTTTTTATTCTCCAGCTAGTGTGTTTTGAAGACCAGATATGTTTTGTTTTGATGAAGTCTAGCTTATCAATACTTTCCTTTGTGGATTGTGCCTTGGATGTTCTTCATAAAAAGTTATTGCTACACCCAAAGGCATCTAGATTTTCTCCCTATGTTATATTCCAGAAATCTTATAGTTTTGCATCTTACATTTAGGTCTGTGACCCATCTTGAGTTAACTTTTTGACAGGTGTAAGGTCTGTGTCTATATTTCACTTTTTTCACACAGATGTTCAGTTGTTCCAGCAATATTTGTTGAAAAAACTGTCTTGTCTCCATTGTACTGCCTCTGCTGCTTTGTCAAAAATCAGTTGATTAGGTTTTTGGAGGCCTATTTCTCAGCTGTCTATTTCCTTTCACCAATCTGCCTGTCTTTTCTTTCACCAAGACCACACTGTCTGGATTACCGTAGTTTATAGTAAGTCTTGGAGTCAGGTAGTGTGGGTCCTCCGACTTTGTTCTTTTCCTTCTGTATTGTGTTGGCCATTCTCGGTCTTTTGCCTCTCCGTATAAATTTTAGACTCAATTTGTTGATGTCCACAAAATAACTCTCGGGGATTTTGATTCTGATTACATTGAATCTATAACTAATTTGTTTTTCCTATTTATAATAACAAATTAATTTTCACATATATAATATTTCCATCATATATGTTTTCATTAATATTTGCTACTATGAAAAATGAACTCCACTGTACTAAATGTTTTAGTATTATTTCTATATAGGTTTCCTGACTCTCCTGATATATTACATTATGACATAGTTGATACCATTCCAAGGTCAAGATCATACTTGCTCTGAGCTACCTGATATTTTCAGATGTGTCACATAGTATAATAATTATAAAGAACTTTACTTGCAGAATAATAAGGCAAAACTAAATGTTTAATTCATGCTATATCTTATTTTAATTTAAATAGCTATGTAATACAATGGGAAATAACTCACATTAGATCCTGGGTAATAATAATAAAAGTAAAAATCAGTAACTGCAGATAACACCCCGCGTGACTAAGAATGTAGTCTTTATATTCACAGTCTTTTCTGCATTTGAATGTCAGCCGCAATAGTAACTAAATGTAGCATGTATTTGTGAAGACAACACATGTATTTTGCTTAGCAACAAGGCAATCCATGGCAAACATTCTATAATGGCTTGCTTTTATTGCCCTAATAGAAACATTTGTATGTGATTTGACTTTTTTCTATATAAAAATTTATCCTGAAAAATTGTTTTCTTATTACATAATTATTGAGATTTTTTCTATAGAGAGAAGGAGAAATAAAGGCCACATGAAATATTTGAGAATTCTGATAGTCTAATAAACATGACAATTCTTAAGGCATTTATTATTCTTTATTTCTTAAGAAGTCATAGGACTCTATGCATTGGCTCTGTTTTTTCATATATTAAATAAAATATTCTTTTAATAGTTTCAGTTTTGAAGTTATTTCAAAAAATCTGCTTCCAGATATAGAATTTATATTTTTATATGCCAATATTGTGCTTGGAGAAAAGTCAAAACATCTTTTATAGCATATAAACCATCTGGAAAGAGTAATAATGTGAAATGGTTTGTAAATAAATGTAAGTTTGTTTGAGAAGTTATAGCATCTTTCCTTATATGACGTCTCTGACTTTTAATTAATTTTTTTGTTGAAATATCTTTGAGTTAAATATATATGCCATTTTGCCACCTGAGAAACAAGATTAACAATATGATTATTCTAATAGTTGGTTAAATTGGTATTTACTCTTTTCATATGGATTTAAATATAGTTTAAGTATTTATTCTTTAACATTTAATAAAAATTTCAGGGGCTGGCCCCGTGGCATGGTGGTTAAGTTCATGCATTCTGCTTTGGAGGCCTGGGGTTCACAGTTTCAGATCCCAGGCATGGAACTACAAACGGCTCATCTCCGTGACAGCATCCCATGTATAAAATAGAGGAACATAGGCAAAGATGTTAGTTCAAGGACAATCTTCCTCACACACACACAAAAAACTTTAATGACAAATATTTTTTCTAACCACCTTTACCTATACAGTTCATTAAAAATTAAAAGATATCGTCAGTGTTAGGGGTGTTCAAAGAGATTCAATCTGAACTTTTATTTATCTGTTTATAATACTGGTGTACTTGAAATCATGCAAATTTTTAAAAACTATAACTTTATCTATGTACTTCTAATGTGTACACAGAGTGTGATTGAAATGCTCACAAATTTATTTACAAGTACAGTAAATTATGAAGTACAACGTTTGACTCTCGCCTTTTTTCTTAGGAAGATTAGTCCTGAACTAACATCTGCTGCCAATCCTCCTCTTTTTGCTAAGGAAGACGGGCCCTGAGTTGACATCCACGCCCACCTTCCTGTACTTTATATGTGGGACGCTTGCCATAGCATGGCTTGATAAGCAGTGCATAGGTCCGTGCCTAGGATCCAAACCAGCAAACCCTGGGCTGCCAAAGCAGAACATGCAAACTTAAGTGCTGTGCCACTGGACTGGTCGCATTGTTTGGTCTCTTTTATCAGGTTTCACAACTTCATAGATTATTTTTTCTCAATTTCAATTTCACCTTTATGATATAAATAATATCATCTATTTCAGTCTTTATCGTCAAAATCTGAGGAGACGGCAGCTGTGTAAGGATTCCTAAGTCATTGTAATTGTGGGTAGAGTCAGAAAGAGCTTTAAATAAACAGTAAACAGGCATCCAAAATCTGTCTACTAGAAATAAAAACTGTATGCCCAAATACCAAATAAAAATAACCTGCTTTCTCACATCCTTTCTTTTTCCTTATCCATCATTTTATTTTTTCTCTTTATCACCTTCAAAAAACAGCAGGAAAATGTTAAATGGTCATATAATCGCCAGAAGTTTTTCCATATGCTGTGGAAATTATTTTGTTTTTGTCCTATTCTGTTGTTTACCCCATAGTCTATTTTGAATAGGTTACAAAATTTAAAATTAGCGTATTAAAACATTCCTTAAAAGTATTCTGGACTGGAACACTATTGGTGTGTTTCCTTTTGTTGATGGTTGCTGTGAAGAATGTTGAACACTCTACTTTTCCACAAAACTTCCTGTCATTTCTCTCAAATTTTCTACATGCTTTAAACATTATTTTGTTTGTTTTAAGCCACTAGCTAAAATGGTTCACATTTTTGTGGAACGTGTATCATTTAATCACTAACTACTAGTCTGTTTTAAATTTAATCTCTGGAATTATGTAATTTTAATCTATGCCATTTTATTATTTTTGGCTTCTCTCTTTGATGTACAGTAGTCATTTTTCCCTGGAATCACTCGTGCTCACATGGAGTAGCAGCTAGCAGCCCGCCGCGCTGCTCAGCCCTGGGGGCCCGACGCCCCCCACACAGTGGGGCAGCCGCAAGAGTGGGTGAAAGTGGCAGCCCGCCGCGCTGATCAGCCCTGGGGGCCCCACCCCCACTCAGGTGGACGACCGCCAGAGTGGGTAAAAGTTGAAGCCTGCCTCGCTGCTATGCCCTGGGGGCCCCCCCCACTCAGCCGGCCGACCGCCAGAGTGGGTAAAAGTGGCAGCCCGTCACGCTGCTCAGCCCTGGGGGCCCCCCCAAACCCCGCTCAGGCAGCCGACTGCCAGAGTGGGTGAAAGTGGCAGCCCAGCAGGCTGCTCAGCCCGGGGGGGCTCCACCCCCACTGATGCGGACGATGGCCACAGTGGGTAAAAGTGGCAGCCCGCCCCGCTGCTCAGCCCTGGGGTCCGCACCCCAACTCAGGCGGCCGACCGCCACAGTGAGTAAAAGTGGCAGCCCGCCAGGCTGCTCAGCCCTGGGGTCTGCACCCCCACTCAAGCGGCCCTCCGCCACAGTGGGTAAAAGTGGCAGCCCACCGCGCTGCTCAGCCCTGGGGGCCCCCACGCGGGCGGCAGATGGCACAGGAGAGTAAAAGTGCCAGCCCGCCGCGACGCTCAGCCCCGGGGGCCCCCACGCGGGCGGCCTACGGCGCAGGTGAGTAAAAGTGCCATGCCGAGTGGAACTACTATCCAATGTAAACATTTTTGACATTAGAAAGTGGTCCTAAAACCACGCGAAGAAATGTGTGCATGGTATGCTACCATTTATCCAAGAAGATTTCCTGTAAATATATGTGCCTGCATATATCAATACATTATTATACCATATTGTTTTCTAAATGAAAAGATAAGCCATAAATATTTTTAAATGATTCCATATAAGGGGAAGAAGGGATCGTGACCAGGAGGAAGGAAGAGGCTAGACTCCACTGAATATACTTTGTAGGTGTGATTTTGAAACCATGAATATAGTCTTATACAAATATAAAATGAAGTGAAATATTCAGAAAAGAAATCCCTAGAAGTCAAGAGCAAATTGAAATAAATAAACCTAGCCATCTACTGATTTGTGGCATGACCACAAAGACAGAAACTATTCCATGTGACTTTAAAATACTTATTTGACTGTACATCCTTAGTAAGACATACCCTAAGAACAGGAAGAAGATACAAAAGAAAGAACAACTTAAAGGGTATTCAACAATCGTGTTATTGACTCTATGGTTAGCGTTGTTCTTCTGAGACTTAAGATTGACGGGATCAAGTGAAATAGCTCCTGAATTTTAACCAGAAGCAGTCTGATAAACTCAGTATACGTTGTATTTTAAAAAACGCTTTCTAGCTTTATGCACTAAAAGGTCTGGAAACAATGACACACCCATCACTAGTGAAAGCTTCTAGTGTATAGATTGTGGGCTCCAAGCACCATTTCTCATTAACTGCAACCAGGGCTCCTGGGAGAAGTGGCTGCTTCCAGGTCTGGGACAAGCAATGTAGCAGGTGAGCCTGAAAATCTTGTCGTATCCAAAGATAGGAAGCCATCAAAGATAACTCGAGTCTTGTCAAAAGGACCCAGGAGCTGACCTGACTAGGCTCCCATTAGTCAAAGATGGAGCAATTTGAGCATCAAAACTAATAACAGTGACTTGAAAGACACCAAAATATTTGTACAGTCATGCATCACTTAACGACGGGATATGTTCTGAGAAATCCATCCTTAGCCAGTGTTGCCCTTGTGTGAACATCACTGAGTGTACTTACACTAACTTAGGTGGGATAGCCTCCTTCACACCTAGGCTCTATGGTACTAATCTTTCAGGACCACCGACATATACATGTTCTGTCGTTGACCTAAACGTCATTATACCGGGCATGACTGTATTCACGAAGTCACTAGGATAGATTAAAAAAAAGGCAAACAGAAAACATCCCTTTGGTGGCTCAGGATGCTAGAGAACCAACACAATCTTTGGAAAATGGGTTAATGAAAAGAGAGATTCAAGCATTTATCCTGACTTCTGTAAGAACCCTACCTTAGGGTATTCAAACAGTTGATGAGAGAAAGTCTCCTTATAGAAATGAGCCAGGTAATGAATGAAGAAGGATCCATAGAGTGAGGGCATAACCATTTTGCACCCTCTAATGAAACAACAGATCTAGGAATGGTCATTGGTGGCTACAAAGGTCTCAAAGAGAGATGGCCAGACATGGTGCCTCCTGATGAAAGTCTACAAATTTGATGTCTGAATCTAGCTGAGTCAATTTTAACAAAATGCCTGAGGAGCAGAAAAACAGATTCAAAGTCTCCATGGGGACACAGCTAGCTAACTCTGGACTGTGGGAAACTAGAGCAGTGCCACCCAACATGGCTTCACAGACCAGCATCAGCATGATTCGGGAGCTTGTTACAAACGCACATTCTCAGGCCTTAGGTTACTGTTAATTTTTTAGGGTATGGCAGTGCTTTGGTGGCTATATTTTACAAAGTCCTTTCTTTTAGTGATGTGTATTTAAATATTTGTGCATGAAATGATATCCTATTTGAGATTTGTCTCTACCTAATTTGGGGGTGGGAAGTGGGAAAAGAGGTGGGGTTATAACAGAAACAAGATGAGCCATGACTTCATAATGATAGAGGCTGGGTGCTGGGTACATGGCAATTCTTTATACGCCTCTGTTTTTTAATACTCAGCCTTTCCATAATAAGATGGATTTTAAAAGAGTCTAATTCAGACAAATAATGTGCCAAATATAACAAAATGTTAATTATTAAATAGGTTGATGGATGTATTAGGGTAGTTATTACCCTTTTCTCTCTACTTCTCCATGTGCTTGAAAATGTTTCTACTTAAAACTAAAAAGACTTTCACTGGGAAAAACTGAAGTAGATGCTCATGCTTCAAAACATGGGAGTCACTGTAGAAAAGACTGACGTACTTGCTGTAACAATTATTGATGAAAGTGTATGTGCAGACACCATATTAGACAAATTCAGATGTAATTACCTTGTTGTTAACACCAGTGTTAATCAGCAGGAAGTGAGGTCCAGGGAGCTGTCACCCAGAGTCACAGGCTGTGCCTGTGGTCAGTCCCGAGCCGATCTCTACCTATCCTGTGATCTTCCTGGTTCTGGAACATTTACATTTCAGAATCACATCATTTTTCGGGTTTATTGTTGATCATTCCTATGACTTGGGGATGCTTTCTGTGTTCTAGGATATCAAGTGATAACATTCTGTGCTGTGTGTTTGTTACTTGATTTTTGACTTTAAAATGCGTCATTGGGTTATAACATACATTCAGAGAATTGCGTGAATATGAAGTATGCAGCTGCACAAGTGTCACTTACGTCTTGTGGACAGGTTTCTGGAACCCCTCTCCCTGGTCCAGTGGGTGAATCTCGCCCGCAAACTGCATAGGCGTTAAGTCAGTCCGATAACACCCACGCTGTGCTGTGCAAGAGCCGTGCAGGCCATCTTCAGCCTGTGTCACACGACCTTGCGTCCCCACGTCTCATGACTGAAGACGCCAGTTGGACCTCTGCAGAGCAGGAAGAGGTGAAGGGCAGCTCGCTCTCACCCTCCCCCGCTGCATTGCTTAGAGATTGTGGGAATAATTAACGACCCTGGTCCTCGTCTCCCTCCACACGTAGATAACGTTAGCGTCTCTGAACTTGTTTGATGTATGACTGAAGATGCTTGTTTATGTCACCCAGATGCACCTTATCCTTTTTTGACATAGATGAAATCTAGTGGCAAGTTTTTTCCCTCTTCTCCTCTTCCCTGCACAGTACACTGACTGCTCACACCCTCGGAGCAGTCCCATCAGAGCACCCTGTGGAACTGGTTCTCGGGGTCCCACTCCTCACCCCGAGTATTGAATGAACTCCATCACTAATGTCACCAGGACCTTTCACTCAGTCAACAGCATATAACCTGTGTACCACCACCCAGGGCAGGATGTAGAATATTTCCCATGCCTCCACCCCTTGTGCCCCTCCCTTGTCACAACCCTCCTCCTGGGAAATGGCTATGCTGAGGTCTACCACCAGAGATAGAAGTAGGATCCTAGTGGGTGGTCTTTTCTGTCCTGCTCTTTCACTCATCATGATGTCTGGGAGAGTCACACTGTTGCTGCAGGTGGCAGAAGCTTATTGATTTTTGTTGCTGTGTAGTATTCCATTGTGTAAATATCCTCAAGTTACCTATCTATCCTATTTGATGGAAAGTTGAGGTTGTTTCCAGTTCTCCACTATTGTGCGTAGAATGGCGATGAACATTCCCAGGATTTAGAAAGGTACAGGGAGTATAATGCTGGGGTAAGAATGTGCCAGGAGATAAATGGAAAAGAATACAGAGTCCACAGATAGACTCATAAACATGGGCAACTGATCTTTGTCAAAAGATCAGAGGCAATTTGATGGAGAAAATTTAGTCTTTTAAACAAATGGTGATGGCACAATCGGGTGACCATATGGAAAAAACTTAACAAAGACGCCAACTTTTCACATGACACAAATATTCACAAAAATTGTTCATTGATGTAAACATAAACTGCGAAACTCTCAAAATTCTAGAACTAGCAAAGGAGAAGATATGACCTCAGTTTTCATAATGACCTTTTATCTTCAACATTGAAAGAACGAGTCTTCAAAGAAAAATCCAGTTAAGGTGGACTTTGTTAGAATTAAAATTTTCTACTCTATGATAATCACTGTTAAGAGAAGAAAAAGACCAACCCTAGACTGTGCGAAATCTTTGGAAGAAGCCTGTCTAAGAAAGGGCTTGTATTAAAATGTACAAAGCATCATAAATTCAACAATAAGAAAACAAACATTCCAATGAAAAATGGGTAAAGATCTGAACAGACACCTCGCTAATGAAGGTATAAGCATACAATAAGCATGCAAGAAGATGCTCAAAATCACTTATCATTAGAGAGAAGCAAGTTGAAACAAAGTGAGACGCCTTGACACACAAATACACGAGATCAATTCATGGCTGGGGGGTAGGACAGCACAGACTCTCTGTCGTCACTGCTGCCCATGCCGAGTGGTGCAGCCACTGTGGAAGACACTTGGGCACTTTCTTACAGAGCTAAACATCATCTTAACACGTGATCCCTCAACCATCTTCCTAGGTATTTACACAATGTTTTCAAATAGAACGTCAACAAAAAAGCCAGCACACATATATAGACTGCTCCTCATTTATACAGGCAGGGAACTTGAATGAACAAAGATAACCTTCCATAAATGAAAGGACACCCAAATGAGGTACATCCATGCAATGTAATGCTATCAGGTGCCAACACTGAAAGAGCTATCAAGATGAAAACACATGGAGGAATCTCAAATTCACCTTTCTAACAGAAAGAAGCATCTGCGAAGGCTGGGTAGAGTACGGTCTCATTGATACGGCATTCTGCAAACACAAAGCTATCAATTTGATACACAGATCAGCTTCCCAGAGCTGTGCAGGCCTGGTGTTGGGGGAGAGGGATGAAGAGGTCATTAAATCCGTGTGATGCTTTAATGGTGGATACTTGCCTCTCTGCCTTTGACAAAATCCCCAGATTTTTACAGTGGAAAGAGCAAATCTTGACTTACACAAATTAGTAAAATGATTTAGGTGGGTGGATCCTTGGATGGAATGCAGATGAGACTAGAGAGCCTAACCGTATTGAGAATGGAAGAAACAAACTCACTGCAAGTGGTGGGGGAAGTGGTGCTGACCTAAGGACCTTTGGAAATGACTGGAATCTGTGCAACTACAGGAAAAGACACCTAGCCAGCAGAGAACCCTACTTGATCAAGTTCTTTCTCAAGAGTTACTGGTTAATAACTGTGAGGCCCCTATGCATCTAGACCGGGATTGGAGAAATGACTGAGTGGTCGTCAGACGGCAGGAGACAGGGTTCCACTACTGCAGGAGCAGGTTTCGGGGAGGGCAGGGCGCGGGCTGGAGGGCTCCATGTGGCCATGCGTTCGACTGGGAAGCCGTGCTCTGAACTGACGTTGACCTTAATCTAAACATGGCTGTTTCCATATAGACACATATATAGCAGACAGTGTACACACGGTAAGGTCAGCACACCAGCCTAACTTAAGCATCCTGCCACCGAGAGAACCAAGAATCAAGGACACCCCGGAGCAACCAGCACACTGAGCTCACAGATGCACTTTTTTTTTTTTTTAAAGATTTTTTATTTTTCTCCTTTTTCTCCCCAAAGCCCCCCGGTACATAGTTGTATATTTCGTTGTGGGTCCTTCTAGTTGTGGCATGTGGGACGCTGCCTCAGCGTGGTCTGATGAGCAGTGCCATGTCTGCGCCCAGGATTCGAACCAACGAAACACTGGGCCGCCTGCAGCGGAGCGCGCAAACTTAACCAGTCGGCCACGGTGCCAGCCCCAACAGATGCACGTTTTTAATGCCATGGTCTCATACAAGGAGCCAGTGCTCCTTGAGGAAAAGGCTGATTCCAGGCTGAGGCTGAGAAGGCGCAAGACAATGCTGCAGAATCCTGTAGAAAAGTAAGGAGGTGTTATATCCCCAACTAAAATACACAGGCGCCATAGTTTTCCATCACATTTATGTCGTAAGAATATTTAAGCATTAAAACCAACCCGGCGGTGTAGAGGCTGAGTCAAATGCTTCATTTTGGCTGCCCAGGATTCACAGGTTCAAATCCTAGGCGCAGACTTATGCCCTGTTCATCAAGCCATGCTGTGGTAGGTGTCCCACAGACAAAAGAGAGGAAGATTGCCACACATGTGAGGGACGCTGGAGGCAGAAAGAGGCAGCGGAGCTCCGTCGGGACAAGGAGCGGTCTCATGCCCGCCAGCGTGGCTCTGAGAGTTTGAGAAAGAGGCCCCTTCAGAATCAGTGGGGGCATCAGTTGGAAATTTGTTTAGTTAAGAAAATGGTCTATTCAGCTGAAACACTTCAAAATCAGAGCGATGTGCATGGAGCAAAGGTAGTTGGTGTTCGTTTCTGGCCCGTGTGCACTCACGCCCCCATCCATTCGCTGAGTGACTGAGCTTCTCCACATGAGCCGCAGCGGCTCCTGGGCCCTTTGCACTTCAGGTTCCCCATACAATGCACAGGTTAGCATGGGATCTCTGTGCCTCCTTCCAGCTCCGTCTGCCTCATTGCTACATTCACATAAGGACACATTCCACTAGGGAACTATTGTTGCCGTTGTTAGGACACGAAAAACGCATCCTGGGCCCCCCTGAGAGGTGCTGCCGGGCCTCACATGCCTCCTGGATGCAGGGTTCAGTGTGGTTGGCATGCCCTCTGTGGGCCATGGTCACACCAAGCCCGTGCTCAGCAGCTTTTCTCACATCCCGGTCCCAGGCCACAGGGTGAGGAAGGGGCAGCAGGCCAGCAGGCACTGGGGCCTGAACCACTCAGCAGGTCAGCACTCCCGTTTGAATCCACGCTTGGGGTGGACACCAGGGAACAAGCACCCGAGGCTCCCCTGGGCTCCTGAGGTGTTTCGGGTGCCCCTTCCCTGTCCCCTTCCTCCATACCCCATGCCCTGGGAGCCCTTCCACCCAGGACATCAGGAGGCTTAGCCCCTCCAGCCTGGCTATGGGACCCCCGAAGCCTTGTGGTCGTGTCCTCCTGGCAGGGAGCCTCTCTTTTTTCTGGAACTCCAGTCGTGCTGGCTGAGGGCTCCAGCCCTGTTTGTTTGAGGCTCCATCCATCGCCCAGGCTGCATGCCTGCTGCTCTCTGAGACAGGGCCCTGTTTTCCTTAACATGCCCTGTTGTTCACCACAAGCTCTCTGGGCCTCCAACTCCTGCCCGCTCCAGACTGTGTACTGTCTGCTCCCACCCCTCACACCCCTGTTACTGGGCTCTACCTTCTGCTGGGAAGCCCACCAGTTGGCTTTGACTGGTCTGTGAACACTCAGCACTGCCCTGGCCTCTGTTCACCTCTGTTTCCATCACGGTGGACACCCAGCTCTGTGTGACAACCTCACATCCTTCCAGCCATCCTCAGCTCCCCCGGAGTCCTGGTCCAGCTCCTTCTTTCACACCTCCTACCATCCAGGATGCTTTTAAACAGCCTCTGAGTACCACAGACAAGCTGCCACTCCCCCAGGCCACCTGCTCTGATGCTAGCCTAGGTCCCTGCATCTCGGCTGCTTCCAGGAGGAGGTGCCTCCTGGGCAAGGCCCTGAGTGACCACCTTAGTGTAGTCATGCTCAGAAACTCAAAACCAGGTCCTGCTTCCTGTGAGCTCGTGAAGATTCTGGAGACATGGTCGGAGAGCTGACGCTGACTTCCAAAATCTGCTCCCAGGCCATTCCAAAATGTCTGCCCCTGAGAGAAGGCCCGACTACCCAGCAGTTGTCCCCTGCAATGGGGTGGGATGGCACTCATGGCACGAGAACTGCGGGAAGCAGGGACGTCTCCCTTGGTCTATTTCACTCTCTTGGCAAAAAGACCACAGACCAGTGAAGAGTTCTGATGATGAAACTTTGCCCAGTTCTGACTCCCACTCTCTGTGGTCAGGAGCAGCCTTGGGGGGATGCTTGTTAAGAAACAGCTAGTGAGACTACACGGCAGAACTTTGTGTCACTGAAGAACGTCGTAAAGTCTCACACCAGGACCATTTAACTGTGTGACACTATTCTTCTCTGGCACAAAATGTGCCCCCAATCCAACAAGATTCCAGTTGCTCCTTCGTTTCTGGGCCTGATGGTGGGTGGGATAGAAGGAAATTCATGACTTCAGCCTCTAATCTGGTAGGACAATCAGGCACACACTGAGCTCTCTCTGTCTCTCACGACCAAGGGAGGGGGACCAACTCAGAACTGACCTGGGCCCTGGTCACATCGAGAACAACAGGTTCCCTGCATCAAGATGGAGTCCCTGGGTAAGCCATCTGTCTGAGGGGGCAGAGATGTGGTGGGCAGGCATTCTAGGTGCGGGCAAGAAGAGCTGAGGTGAGGGAGCAAGAGAGCCCAGGCATGTTTGAGGAGGGCAGGCCAGATGGTGTGGGTGACAACGGCCAATTACTCCTCCTTTCTGTGCTTCCTCTACGTTATTAAAAACCTGGGATATTACCCACAACACTCCAAGTTATTCTGAGGGCAAAATGAGTGGATACGCACAAAGACTCTTAACCTAGACCCCTTGCCTTCCCCGGCCCTGCTCAGCCCTGGGTCCTGGCACTTCTCTTGCTCTTGGAGGTAAAGGATGGTCTGCCGTGTAGCCAGTCACATTCTTGGATGGCTGTGCCCTGTCAGGGAGGCCATGGGCAACCAGGATGTGTCTTCCATCCCTGCCGCAGCCTGAAGGCCGCGCTGGCAGAGGCCAGGCCCCCTGTGTGTCTGAGGGCCACTGGCAGCCTCCATCCAGAGGGGAGAGCTCTGAACCGCTAAACAAGTCCTCTGGGTCTTGCTGTGACTGGGTGTTTCCGTGGGAGCACGTTCACAATACTCGGCGGTGGCCCCTGAGCTGCTGATCACCGGGTGGGGACTCTGGGTGAACTCAGCGCAGTGGCTCTTGTCCACCCATACTGCCAGCCCTTCAGGATTTAAACAGGCAAGGCCGTGTCCATGGATGCCCAGAGATCATAGTTGGGTGGCATTCCCCTGGAGGACCTCCCTACACCTGCCCCTCTCAGCCTCAGCTTTCAAAGCCCCCAACAGAAATGGCTCACACAGACTGGGAGGTAACCACAGCACAAGACTGTGGATAAGAGCACAGCCATCCCAGGGGCAAAGGTCTATGGGCTCGGGCCCAGCTAGAATGTAGGACAAGTCAGGAATAACATGACTCAGGGTGTGACGGATGGATCTCCTAGACCAAGGACGTCAGCACCACACAGACCCGGAAGTCACCTTGGTCAGCAAGGGACCGAGTGGGGGTTTTGTCTGGCCAGGTACATGGACCCTTATCCCGCCTGTCAGAACCCATCCTGGTCCATCAGGCCAGCCAGGGAGGAGTGGCTGTGAGGCACCTGAGGGAGGGTGGGGCCTTTAGGGGACTTCTGACTTGACAAGAGTGAAGAAGGAAGTGCAGGGGCTGGGGTTCTGGGTCACAGGGAGCAGGAGAATATCGGGAACGGGGCCCAGCTGGAGCCTGGACGGCTGCACCACAAGTGTTCCCCTGGAGAGGAGACAAGCAGGGAGAGGACTTCGGAGCCGGGGACAAGTTCCCAGCAGGATTCCAGGCCAGGGAAAGGGTGAGCATGGAGCCCCAGGGGGACACTGAGGAGGGGAGGTCCTGCCTGCCCAAAGTCCCTGCACAAATGACCTTCCCCTGGCCTTGTCCTCTCCACACGCACGGTTTGATCTCGTTACGTGTTTTCCCCAGTTAGAGCTGATGCGTTTCCAGAGGCTGAACTAGGAAACTATAAGTTCCCAACATGGGGTCCAGAGACACGTCCACAAGAGACACAGGAAATGTTTCCTCTCCCTCCAGAGTGTGGACGGGCAGCCCCTCTCCTGGGGCACAGAGTGGGCCTGGCAAGTGGTGGTTTTAGGGACCCCCACATTTCCGTGGTGGATGCTCGGCCTGAGAAAACACCTCAACCTCCCATCTCAGGGGTCTGAGGGGCTGTCTCTTCTCCTGGGCCAGCTTCACGTTGCTGACACGGACCTGTCCTCTGAGGAGGGGCACTTGGGGGTCTCCTTCAGCAGCCAGGGAGGGGCTGCACCTTCCCCCCTCTCCCACACACAATAATCGGATGACTGCAAAATGTCTTACTCCAGTGAGGAATCTGAGAGTCTGGATAGCGTTTAAATTAGCACAGAATGTGAAAGAAGCACCACTCCCAGGCTCTAAGAGAAACAGGACTTTAATACAACAGTCTGCAAATCTGGCATGAACTATTTACAAGCAGTGATTCTCACCCCTACAGAGATGGAAATTGGCCTCAGGAAGGGGTGGCAGGCGGTGGGGCCCTTGCACCCTGAGTGCCCCAGCTGGGTCCCTGCTGCTAAGGAAGAGGTCATACGACAACGGGACACTCACTCCCTCCTCAGCTTCATGATGGCCATGCTCTCTGGGCCTGGAGAGATTTGCTGGCCAACTAGCACCGGGGCTCCAGCTGGCAGGACAGGCTGTAGCTACAGGATAGAGTGGCACCTGTGAGCCTCCCACAATCCACAGCCCTGGTGTCCCTCCCGGCATCTGCCCAGCAGCTGGAGCCCAGCTTCCCCAGCCATCGCCATGCGACAGGTCAGGGCTGACAAGGGAGTCATGGACTCAGGCTCTCCGGACTGGCCAGCAGGGAGAGTTCACCTGTTCCTCCCCATGTCCTGTCCAGCCTCACCTCTCGTCCTCACTGAGCTGCTCCATGTCCCAGAACCAGGCCCTGAATTGCTCCTGGGGCTCTAGGTTGTAATTCTCTGCAGCCTCCTGGAGCTGCACGATCTCCATCATCACTTTGTCCTCCTGGCACCAGAGGGAGGAGAGGATGCAGACAGAGCCTGCTGGGGATACTGCAGGGTCTTCATGGGGTGAGGAGTGGGGCAAGGGGCTGGTCCTGGGTCCTTGCTCACATGGGACCCTCCTTCCCTCCAATTCCATGCAGGACCTACCTGTTCTCAGAGATGGGTATAAGCCCCTCCTGCAGGAAGTTTTGCTTGATGCCCACCGCTGCCCCCACCCCCCCACTGGATGGGTCTCCTGATTCTCTGTCATCCAACACTCTCAATAAATGTAAGATGCAGCGGGTGGTGCCCAGGAGAGTTCCGCCCAGGGGCGTCTCTGGTTTCCACGCCCCTCTCCTCCCTGACATGGAAGGCCACAGCTGCTCACCTTTTTCTTTTTCTCGTGGTTGATCTCATTGCCCTGGAAGGCAGACAGCAAAAGTCCATCAGAACGAGGCCCCTAGCTATGACCAGCCCCCGTGCACACCCCTTCTCATGGTGCCCAGCTCCAGGTCCAGGAGGGGGCTGGGCCTGACAGAAAACAGGACTTGAACCGAGGCCAGGCTCTGGGCTCCAGAGAAGGGAGGACATGGGGGCCGACACTCAAAGACCCTGTAGCCCAAGCCTCTCTGATGACAGACAGGGAGGCTGAGTCCTCAGGCAGGAAGGGACAGCTCCATCAGTGTGCTGCCTGACTTGGAGGCCGACTTCTCTCTCACCTCCAACAAAACCCCTGCAGCTCTGCAGGCAGGCAGCTCTGCTGCTTCACCAGCCTGGGGACCCGGGACGGGCTCCACGTGGAGCCTTCGTTCCCTCATCCCTAAGAGGGGCACACTGTCCCAGCCCACAGGGGAGCCTGGGAGGCTGTCATGACAGGAAGTTACCACATTCTGACCACTCAGGTCTTGGTACTGGGACTGTGTCTTCCCAAGTCCCAACCTGGTCATCCACTTCTGGCCCCCGGCCTCACTCACATTTATGTAATCCTCCATGGCAGTGTCCAGCATGATCAGGTCAGCATGGTGCCCAGGAAGGGGACGATGCCCTGTGCCATTGGGATTAGATGGAATGAGGCCCTGGTCTCAGGTGTCCCCATGACCCTCCCCTGAAAACTCCCCATGCTCAGCCTCCTGGCCCAGCCCAGGGTCCCCACATGGAGAAGCCTCAAACCCTTCATAGCCAGCCCTCAATCCCCACCCTTCACCCTCCAAGAACACCTGACTCCTCCTGGTCACCTCCCAGGGCCTGCTTTTGGCTGGTCACAGGGCCTTTGACCCTTGGCCTCTCCACTCTCCTGACCCATCCTGCTGCAGCTCCCCAGGCCCTCCTCCTGGTCACTTCTAAGGGTGGGTGTCAGGCTCTGCGGCAACAGGAGGAGGGCTGCAGGAGGAAGGCCCCCCTCTGGATTGGAGCCTCCAGCTGGGAGGGCAGAGACCCCTCCTCTGACCTTGGAGCCCCTCCCCTACAGGTGCACTCACCTTCTGCTGCTGCCTCTTCCGGCCTCTCTGGATGGTCCTCAGCAGGGTGGCAAATTTGGAGGGCTGCTTCTGACAGGATCAAGGACAGGGTCAAGGAGGCCATCCTCCCCTCACCCCACTTCTCCTCAGCTCCTCTGACCTCAGCAGTGGACGTCTGAACCAAGTCAGCTGGTGCCAATGCTACTCCATCCTCCAGGATGCTCTGATTCTAGAACAATCCCAGCTCCAACACTCTTGGTGTGTGACCTTGGGCAGAAGGCCTGTCCTCCTTGAGTCAGCCTCCTCATCTGGAACGTGTGACAACTCCCCCTACCTCGCAGGGTCTCCTGAGGACTCAGCGTCAGTGACGGTCTGCATGGTTCTGGCTCTCACCCCACCCGGCGTGAAAGGGTGGGGTGGGGCTGAGAGGACACTTTGGTTTCTCTTTCATGTGAAGCCTATGAGGTCCACTCAGGAAAGATCCATTGAGCACCACCAGTTTCCTGGACACTTCTCATAAGCCACCTGGGCACCAGTTACTGCTGACTAGGACCCAGGTGAGGTTCCTGACAGGGACAGACTAGCAGGGACCGCGGTAGGGCCAGTGGGGAGTCACACATGCACACACACCTGTCATGCTCCAGTCATTCAGACTCAAGGCTGGGCAGCCCATTTGTCCACCTGGCCTGGGGGAATGCCTGGCAGTGCCCATCCAGAGGGCAGGCAGGGTGCCCTCCTCATGGAGAGGTGGTGAAGACAGAAGGAGCAATGGGGGCCTGGCTTCCTAAAGACACACTGAGCTGGTTCAGGGAAGAAACATAGCACCACCCACCCCATCCATGCAACAGCCTGGAAGAATCTAAGTGCTGAGAGCGTGGACCAAAATGGAAGGCAGCCCCTGCTCAACCAGCCAGCTCAGCATCCCCACCTGGATCAGCCCAGACACCCCCACTTCCTGCCATGACCAGGGCTTCCCACCCCACAAACACCTCCCCCACCTGCCCATGGACCAAACATACCCCATCTTCCTGTTTATCCAGGGAAGACTGGAATTGTACACAGAAACTTCAAGTGAGAAATGACCGTCCACATCCTGCCCCATCCCCCTTCCCCACACCCCGCCTCTCCCTCCACATGCCAGCCTCGACTCTACCTTGATGAGCAGCTCCCAGCTCAGGGAGTTGTCCTCATCACAGAGCTTTTTAAATTTTCGGCAGCTCTTCCTGAGGGGGGAAAGGACGAAGGAGAATCTCAGGAATAATGGGGCAGGGGGCATAAGTCCAAGTCCCTTCTCTATGAGAATCTAGAAAATCCAAACTGCCTGAATGAGGATTTTTGCGGGGGTCCTCTGAGCACTGACGTCACCATGGGACTGCAGAGGGGGCTCTCATGTTGGTCACCTGGGGCTGCCACTCCCATTTCTATGGAGCAGCTGTATTTTGACCAGTTTGGGTTTCCACTGGGCACAGAGGTCTGTTGCTGTATGGCAAACACTTGAAAATCTCCAGTTTGGTTCAACCTACTATGTGACATCTTAGCAACCTGATTGCTGAAGCAGAACTGGTGGCCTAAGTTGCCAGTGAGGATCAGGGACACTGCACACCAACCAAGGCCCTGTGCCCAGGGCTTACTGCCACCCAGGAAGCTCCAGCCGATGAGAGGGCAATGGCAGACACGTGGGAGCTCCCTCCTCCCCCGGTCCTCCTGTGGAGAGGCATCCCCACCTGGACACTTTCCCCCAGGTCTTCTTCAGTCTGTGTATGGGCACGTTCTGCAGAGCCGAGAGTATGGCATGAAGGGAGGAGATGTTCCTCAAGGCTTGGCACTCCTGAGGAGGGAGAGGAGGAGCTGGGAGGGGGAGCAGGAGCCCTGTCTGCTCTGGCATCAGTCCCCCTCCCTTCCACTCTCCCCTCCTGAGTGGGACAGATGGCCAGGGTGCCAGGGTGGGCACAGGTGCACCAAAGAGTAACACTTCCAGGAGGAGGAATTTCGCTCAAAGTAGGAATGAGCCAGGGAGGAAGTGAGCATCCCACCACTGGGACATGCGAGTCAAGGTCAGTGTGCCCTTGACAGGAAGGACCTAGCGACTGTGCAGGGGCTTAGAGTGCAGCCTTCAGTCCTGATAGCTGATCAAGAAGAATGGACAGTTCCACGGCTCAGGAGAGGGTCTCCCCCCGCATACCCTGGCCACCTCGATCCACCGCTCCAGAACCTTGGCCCTGCCCCGGGCCGTCACGTTTGGGTCCCCAAGGCAGGACGTCATAACACACTTTACTACTCTGTTGAACTGCACCACTGTGGCCCAGACGGTGGGTGCCACGTTCTCATGTCCGGGCCGGTTTCTTTTGCCCCAGGTGGAGTCCAGACACTCAGAGGGCTCGACGTTCTTGAACACTTCCTGGGGAGGAGGGGAGTGTCACTCAGCCCTGCCACAGCCCAGCTGAGTGTCCACGCAGGAGTCACCGGTCTAGGGAGGGGCTCAGGAAGCTGAGGATGTGTTCTCAGCGTGGTGGGAGCCCCTCGCTTTCATTGTTCTTCCACTGAGAGCACCCAGCACAGGAGGACCCGGGACTCCAGACTGGTGGGGAAAGGACAGGAGCATTTACACACAGCCCACCCCCACAAACTGCAAGCTCCAGAGGGCTGCTCCACTTGGCTCCTCCCAAGGGGGCATCTCCCTGCATCCTGAGCATCCTTGGTCCCAGGCCCCATTCCGCTGCACATTCCCCTGTGCCAGCTACACCCACGGGCTTTGTCAGGTTGTCTCCCTTTTAGTTAGGTACACGTCTGGTGCATCACAAATGCTGAGGCTGCTGAGCATCCCTAGCAGATGACTGGACCACCTGAGTTCCTGGCTGCACACAGTGAGTTCTCCTCCCCGACCTCTCAGGCCAGGCCCCACCAGGCTTCCTCTGTGTTCTACTTCACTCAATGTGCTCAGCCCCTCTGTCCAGCAGGTCCTCTTGGTCCCCATCTCTACAGTGTGAGGGTGGAACATGAAGGCTGGGGATTTGCCTAGATCCCATGGTTGGGAAGTGGTGGAGCTGGGATTTGGACCCAGGTCACAGGAGCCACCACAGGGAAAAGCAGGTCTGGGCCAGCTGATGGCATAGGGGTGGCCTGCCCCACCCCGCCCTGAGAGCCCGGGTGCTCACCGCGTCAATGGCCGTCAGCTGTTCTGCCACCTCCCTTGGGGAGAAGGCCATGAGGCTAGGCTTCCCATAGGGCTGCTTCTTCCCGGTCACTCGACAGGGGTGGGAAGCCTCTGGAACCGGAGCTGATTCTGCGGCTGTTACTGGAGCCTGAGGTGGAAATCCCAGCAGACCCCTTGGTCCCGTTGAGTCCAGTTCAGGACCTGGCAGTTGGGCTGGGGCTGCTGATGGCACTCGCTCAGGGTCTGGAGCAGCTGATGGCGGTGCTGCTGGCTCCAGCGCTAGAAGTGATGGCAGAAATAGAACTGGAGTTCCATCCAGCTCCAGATGTGGCCCCTTTTCTGCCTCTGCACCTGGCAGAAGTGCTGGAGCTGGGGCAGGAGCTGGAGAAAGAGAAAGGGTCAGCTACATAAGTTGCTTTCCATGTGCCTTTCCCCAAACAGGAAAGATCCCACTGTCTTTAAATGAATCCCCATTCATGACCCACCCACTGGGGTAGTCTTCCAAGCCTACGGTCTCCCTTACCCTCTGTCTCCAACTCAGTGGCCTGGAAAAGTTCCACCTGGATGAGAAGAGGGGTGGCCTGGTGCTTGAGGACTGAGCCAGGCAAGAGGTCCTGTAGATACGCCAACGTCAGATTGATCCTGGAGTGGCGCAGCATCTGCCACATATCCTGGGAGTTCTCCTGAGGCCAGGGGCCCCAGATGGGAGAGAGGGCACTGGGGAGAGGCATGTGTGAAGAGAGTCACAGGCCTGGCCTGCTGTTCCACACTGTGTTCCCACAGCACCTTCTCTGTGCCTGAGCCCCAGAGGGTGGACCGGCCACTCCAATCCCTGGGTGGCTGTCCTTGCACTGGAAGGCCTGGTCATCAGCCAATCTAACAGAGAGCCTGTGTGAGTCTGGTCTTCCACCTGACACTCTTCCCAAAGGGCCTGGACATAGCCTGCCCCATCCTCCGCACTCAAGCATCAGGACTGAGGTTTGAGGCAGATTTGTGACCAGGCTGCTCACCACCTACTGTTCTGGGCCCCAGTGGTGGTGGTTAGGAGAGGTGCATGTGCAGAGGGCAGGGAGAGGGAGAGGGAACTGTGGAAGCGATGAGTCTCTCAGTGGCCGACTCAGCCCAACCTCTCCTCTGCTTCCCATGGCGGGACTGGGACCCCATGAACAGGTCTCTTTGATTCATTTCCTCCTGTAGGGAAGACCGCAGACCTCAGGCCTCCCACAGAAACCCCAAGAGGTGTGAGATCCAGGGTCTGCCAGTCCATCCATAGCCACAGTCCCCATGGTCTCCTAGCCCCTTCTGTGGACACAGGAGGCCCTCCCTCTGGACCCAACACCACTCATGGCCTTAGTTGGTCCTTGAAGTCTGTCATCGTGGTCTGACTATGAGAGGCTGCGTCCATATCTAGAGGAGGCCAAGAGGGTGTGACATCTAACGTCCTCTGGGCATGAATACTCATGATGGCCAGAAGTGAGCTTCTAGCTCTCAGGCTAGAATTGAGCCCCAGGGATAGTGTCTGCTTCCTTCATTGGACATCCTTAGTGTGTAGGAAAGGGTATGAATGTAGTAGGAGCTTAACATATAGTATTGAATGAATGAACCCCCTCCAGAGCCTTCCCAGAATTCTGAGTGGGCCTGCATCTCCTCTGCTGCCCACAGAGACCACTGCTCTGGCCGCACCGAAGACAAGGACCAGGATCAGCTAGATGGAGTCGCTAAATTGTCTTGCCAATAGGAAAACAGTTTACTTTCATGTACTTTTCCACACTCAGGAAGGCCACAGGCCAGCGAGGGGAGAGGCAGGGAGTCTCCTCACTGGGGACGGAAGCTATAAGCGTGAGGACACGCAGCTTGAGCAGCAGCCCCTTCTGTGGAGTCCGGCACCAAGCAAGTGCCTGCCATGGTTTCTCCTGTGATTTCCTTCAGTGACCCTGTGAGGTTCATCCTCTTACCACCCCACTATTCAGATGAGCAAGGTGACGCTCATAGAGGTGTGGGGACGTTCCCAAGGCACACGTTTATTAGGTGGGAGACTCCCTGCTGTGCTGTGGAGGGGTGGGCACTCACCTCTGGAGCAGCTAGTCCAGGACCTCTGGGGTCGGGTAGAAGGCCTGGTACACACACGGGAAGGTGGTGACGGAGATGGATCTGCCGTGGAAAGATGGTTGCAGGCAGTCTACCACCTTCTGCACTGCGCCTGCCTTGAGGGTCAGCATCGTGCGGGCCTCAGCCACGGACAGGGGCGGTTCCTTGGCATACCACGTGGACAAGGAGGGACACAGAGTCAGTGGAATCACCATGAACCACCAGGAGCATCAGGGTCTGGAGCTCAGACCAGAACCTCCCAGCACCTCAAGAAGTTGTGCAAGAGGGACGAGAGCCCACCTTGAAAATGGTTTTGAACTTAAAAGTACAATTTGATTTTTAGGGGAAGGACAAATAGTACCTTGAAGGCATTCTGTGACCTGAGGAACAATCGCACCTCTGTGCATTAAGAGCCTGTGTTAAGAGCATCACCTCAGGGAGTCATCAATAAACATCCCCACCACAGACATGAGCAAAGAGACGATTAGTGACCTTCTGCCAGTCTGCAGTTCTATGTCATGGCAGACCAAGAAAACTCAGAGTCCATTCGGACACATGTAACGTGACCTGCAGTGTGTTGCTGAAATGGCAACAGAATTGGGTCATGTCAAGGTCCAACAGCATCGAAAGGCTGAATCAATGTGCAAAATGTCCTTCTCTGTGGAACATGATGAAGTCACTTAAGGCCTCAGCTCCTGACCTGAGCGGCCTACAATGAGTTGATGTGTTCTGTGCAATGACAAGTTGCAGAGAAATGTATAGAATCCTCTAATCCCACTGGAATGCTCTTTGTGTGTAATCAGCCCAGCAAGTGTGATGACTTGTGAGGCTTGGAGCAGGTCTGCAAGGACAGTGGCCTGAGTGCTACACAGCTCCCCAGCCGGGCAGTTACATGGATCAAAACAGGAGCAAAATGCTAAGGTCCTCATGGCCTCGTGAGAAGTGATAACAACAGTAAACCTTTCCTCTACAATTCCAAGAAACATGTGGAGAGTGTCTTTCCACCCTAGCCCAAAGCTGGCTGGGGAGGAGAGGAGGCCCAGGCTGCTTTGGGAGCAAGGCCGTAGGACACCCAGTGGGAAAGCCCTGTGAGGGCCCCAGGGGTGTGCTCAGATTCAGACCTGGGTTCCAGGCCCACGCTGAACATCTTGGGGGGGTGGGGGTAAAGTCCTTCTGCTCCTGCTCTCACCTCAGACCGGCACAGGATGCTGCTGGTGGCCTGCTGCTCCTGCCCCTTGACTAGGGAGGGAGAGAAGTCAAACCCAACACATAACTCTTCAAACATCTCCTGAGTGGAGCTCTGGAAAGACAATGCCCGGCAGACGGGCCAGGAGGCATTAGGAGCCTGCTAGACATCGCCATAGGGGGACACCCCCATGAGAATTTCTGTTCCCTAGTTCAGGCACAGATGGACATCTGCACAGACATCTGACCAGGGAGGGAACTAGATGAAACTTCTAAGGCTCGGGATTAACACAAGGGCAGAGGAGCTTGATCCCCAGCACCCACCTGCTCAGGTTGCCAGCCTGGCGTATGAATATCACAGACTCACCAGTTTTACAGCACGTAACAAACTGCTCTGATTTGAAGTGTTTTTTGAGATAACAAGGTGCAGAGAAATGTATAGAATCCTGTAATCCACGCCCATGCTCTTTGTGTGTAATCAGCCTAGCAAGTGTGATGATTTGTGAGGCTTGGAGCAGGTCTGCAAGGACAGTGGCGCTGAGTGCTACAGCTTCACAGCCGGGTAGTTACATCAATCAAAACAGGAGCAAAATGCTAAGGTCCTCATGGCCTCGTGAGAAGTGATAACAACAGTCAACCTTTCCTCTATGATTCCAAGACAGATGTGGAGAGTGTCTTTCCACCCGAGCCCTCAGCTGGCTGGGGAGGAGAGGAGGCCCAGACTCCTTTGGGAGTAAGGCCGTAGGACACTCAGTGGGAAAGCCCTGTGAGGGCACCAGGGGTGTGCTCAGATTTGGACCGGGGTTCCAGGCCCAACCTAAACATCTTGGGGTGGTGGGCGGGGAGACCCTCTGCTCCTGCTCTCACCTCAGACCGGCACAGGATGCTGCTGGCGGCCTGCTGCTCCTGCCCCTTGACTAGGGAGGGAGAGAAGTTGAACCCATCACGTAGCTCTTCAAAGGTCTCCTGCGTGGAGTTCTGGAAAGACAGTGCCCGGCAGACGGGCCAGGAGGCATCAGGGGCCTGCCTGTACATCGCCATAGGGGGACACCCCCATGAGGAATTCTGTTCCCTAGTCCAGGCACAGAGGGACGTCTGCACAGACATCTGACCAGGGAGGGAACTAGATGAAACTTCTACGGCTCAGGATTAACACAAGGGCAGAGCAGCTTGATCCCAGCACCCACCTGCTCAGGCTGCCAGCCAAGCCCCGGGGTATGAATATGACAGACTTACCTGGCTGACAGCACATAACATTCTCCTCCTGCCCAGGAGGGCCCCACTCCTCACCTGCTGCCTTCCCGCACAGCGCCCACGCGTACACACACACCCCGACACTCACACACAAACCCTCACACAAGGTGCAAGGGCTATGGGGCTGCTCAGGTGGGATCCGAGTTGTGTCCTGCCCTACAGTGGGCTGCCCTGGGCTGCCCCACATTACCTTTGGGTACCTCCTGGCAAATGACCAGTGGCATTGACCATGAGGCTTGATCCGATGTCCACAACACCACAACAGTCTCACACTCTGGGCTTTCCTGATCCTGGAGCCTCTGAAAACTGGGACACAACAAGCAAACATGTTGTTCTCTGAAGTGTCTCCAGTCAAATGAGCTGGCTAGGGGTCTGTCTCTAGAATTAACTGCCTGGTTACCAGAGTTCTAAGTCTGTTGGGGTCTATCGGCAAGGAAGTGAGGTCACTTTTTCAAGATTCCATTACCTGGGCTGCTTCCTGTAATCGGACCTACCCAAACCACCCCCATGTCTTCTTCTTAACTATACATGAGGAGCTTCCACAGCCCCAGCCACAGCTCCCTGGGAATGTGATGAGGGTCCCAGCTTTGAGGAGGCAGAGCAGAATTCAGACCTCCTTTATCTTACCAGTTCTCTGTCCTGGAAAACTCATTGTGCTTCTCAGGGCCTCCCCAGTCTCCAAATCTGCACAAGGGGAATCCGCCTAGAATCTACTTGCTAGGGACATCATCAGGTGTATATGCAATAATATCCATACCATCTGTGAGGTGGTGTCAAGTGCAAGTAATGCACAAACAAAGAGATGGAAGAATTACGAGAAGGGATGTAGCATGAACACCACTCAAACCAGGCCTGGGTTCAGCAATGCGCTATTGCAACAGGCACTTCCTCTCTTGGCCTCATTTCAATGTCAGCACAAGGAGAGGGTTGATGAATGAAATCCAGACACTGTCATCCTCTGGATTCAAACCTCTCCATTGTTTCCTCTTCTGTTTAGAAAGAGACCCAAGTGCCTCATCTTGATCTGTGAGGTGGGCAGCCTTCACCATGGCTCCCAGAGATCCCCACCCGTGGTACACACATCCCTCACAGATTCCTGTGTGACCACTGAGTGCTTAGTGACTGGCTCTCACCAACAGAACACAGCCAATGTGGACGAGTGTCATGTCTAAATTTTAAACACAGAAAGTCTCTCACTTCTTTCTTATTCCCTCTCTTAAGTTCCGTCTATCTCTCTTTCCCGTGTCTCTCTCTCTCTCCTGTCCCTGAGCTGTGGAATCAAGCACACACGTTTTGAGCTGCCATACACAGAGGCCCACATGGGAGAGAACCGAGGCAGCGCCCAGGCCAACAGACAGAAAGGAACCCATGCTCTGAGTCCAAAGTGCATCTCGACTCCTTCGAGTGAACCTGAGAGGAAATTCTCTGCCAGTCGAGCATCACTTGAGGCCGCGGCCTTGAGGCATCTTGAGCAGAACAACCAAGCTAATCTATGTCTGATTCCTCAACCACAAAAATTGTGAGATATGAGGCATTTGCCGTTTACAGATGCAAGGCACTGGAACCGTGATTTCAGGCCCCAGGATCTGGCCCTGCCCTCCTCCGCCTCCTCTCTCCCCCCAGGCTCCCTCCAGCCACACTGGCCACCTTTCTCACATCCTCTGGCCAAACCCCCTTCTGCCCATGAGTGTCTACAGCAGGGGTGCCTTCTCCCTGACACGCCGCTCCCAGACTTGTGCAGGGCTGGCTCCCTCTTGTCATTCTGGTCCCAGGAAATGTCACCCCAGTGAGGCCTTTCAGACTCCTACCCGGTGATCCCCGGCCCTCCCTCACAGGCCCCTGAATGTCCCCTCAGCACTGGCTCTTTCCCCTCTCATGTCTTTGCTTTCATGCTTTTGTCCTTGTCCCCTCCAGAGTGTGAGCTCCTGACTGGCAGGGACCACTCAGTCACTGTCAGCCCTGCACTTACACCCACTTGAGCACCTGGCACAGGGGTGAGTGCTCGGTGCACAGTGGCTGAGTGAAGAATTGTGAAACTCGTGTCCCCTCCTCCTGCTCTTCACCAAGTCAGACTGTGGAGAGGACCGCTAGTGCCAGGAGGAGTGAGTTCTCTCTGAGGCGGGGGACAGCCGGAAAGGCCTCTGCACAGCTATTTGCTGCTCCAGCAGCTGAGGCAGGCTGAGTGGGCGCCGTGTTTAAGAAGTCAGCACAGGGACTGGATGCACACAGCCTGTGCGATGACACCACCAGTTCACTTAACATCCATCACCGAAAACAGAAAAGTAAGTGTTTGCTTGTGATGAGAAATTTAGCTTCTTGGTTCTTAGCAATTTTGAAATGTACCACACAGCAGTGTCAACTTAGGCAGTGCTGTGTGGCAATTACATCCCAATAGAAGTGACAACAGTGAAAACCCAACCTCGTTGGGCACCAATGACGCTGGAGGCTGCCTTCCCCCTGGTGGCCAGCACCAGCACTGCAGCCCTGGCAGAAGCCACCAAACAGGAAGTTTCTTTGGGTGTCCTCAAGGCAGAGGCTCCCCACTGTCCCAGGGGTAAAGGAGCAGGACCTGCAGGCTTCCAGGCCGTGGGAGGAACCTCAGAAGCCTCCCTCTCCCTCATGTTTCTGTCCCTCCACTTGGGTGTCCTTTTTTCTCAGGAGGCATCCTGACCTCAACCAAGGCAATGATTCTCCTCTCCAGCCAAGTGAGGACCTCGGGAGTCCAACAAGGACTGGTCTTGTCCCTGGACTCTGGCCTTAGTACACAGTGCTCTGGCATGTTCTTCCTTATCCCAAGTTCTCATCCACCCGAACCCCCAAGCCTCTCTCAGTTCTAAAGGATCTCCAGCAGGTGGGAAAGCATTTTCTCAGGTGCTCAGAGCACAGGGCGTCATCGATGGAGAACCAAGGGCCACAGACCCTTCGTGAGCATCATACGGAACCCAGGGAGTCACCCACTGGACGCACTCCACTTTACACAGGAGGACACCAAGGTATTCTCTCCTCTACCCAATGTCTACACAAGAGGAGAACGGCTCATCAGAGTAGCAGGTGCCCACAGAAGTGGACTCCAGCTCCCCAGTCCTGTGCCCTTCAGGCTGGGCCAGGGATGCCCTTGGAACAGGTACACACCTAGAAACCTCAGGGATTCTTCAGTCCATCTCGGGCCTTCTGGTCATGTAGCCAGGAAGATGGATGCTACTGTTCATGGCAGAGCTGCCTCCAACTGCCTTCTCCTCGGCCTCTTGTCACTTCCCTGGTGTCTGCTCTTTCCTGGGGTCCCTGCATGGTCCACACAGGAGAAATCGGTGTGAGTGTGCCTGTGCATGATTGGATGCGAACAGGAAGATGACCCCCCCACGGATGGGGTGGGGAGGGCTCCCCTAGGACCATGAGGTCCCTGTTTCCAAAGAAAACCCAAAGGGAAGGGGTTGAGCCTTGGCCGAGGAAGCCAGAGCCCTGCCTGATCCTCTGGATTCTGACCCCCTCCTGAGGTCTGGGTCAGTCCCTCCAACTTTCTGGGCCTCAGATTCCCAAATGGACAAAGAACACGTTTTGTAAGAGCAAAGTCAAAATGGACCCTCTGCAAATGAAACAAGTACCATGCTTTGACCTCCCCCCACTGTTTATCCTCCAAGGAGACTTAGAACCTACACGGTGTCTATTACTGGGTAAAATCACCCTCAGCACACAAAACTGATAATGGTTAAAATGGCACACGGTGAACTTTATCAGTGACTAAATATCGATGGAAGAAGAAATACATCCGAATATATTTTGATATGACTGATAAGATTCAGGAAAGTTTACTTGCTAGAAATAATAACACCTAAACAAAACTTAAAATGTCAGAACCTGTAGTCAGTACATTATGATGTAGATTAAAAGAAATTCAGTCATTTGCATAACAATTAATTGATTCTGAGAAAAAATAGATTCAGTGAATTAATAACAAACTGGATACACTGGAATTGTTTTATGGTGCTTATTTTATAGCAGTCAAGGAATTAATAATACTATATTGCATTTTGAAAGTCACTAATAGCGTAAATCTTAGAAGTTCTCATCACAAGAAACACATTTGTAACTCTTGATGATAGACGTCAACCAGACTTCTTATAGTGATCATTTCACAATATACACACATATTGAGTCATTCTGGTGGAGACCTGAAACTGATATAAAACAAACTTAAATTTAATATTAAAAATGTCTTACTATGTTTTCTCTGAAAAATACATGGTTACAAAAATTTTGCAGAGTTTTGTATAATTCTGATTTCAAGGCTCTCTTAGGCCCAGAATGAAAACATTTGTCTGATCAAAGTTGCCTCAGGTACAAGGGCTGAGACAAACACCAGGGTCAGAATGGAAGAGCACGAATGGAAACACTAAATCATCCTCTGCTCATTTCTTTGTATTTGCACTTTTAACAGAAAATACATTTTTATTGGCTTAAAACGCACATAATGTAAAACTTACCGTCTTGCCCATTTTTCGGTGTGCACGCCATCAAGCACATTAAGCTCCTTACGCGCATCTTCAGTGTGTTGGCCACAGTCGTACGGTGGTGCAGCCATCACCACAGTCCATCTTCAGAACTCTTGTCACCCCACAGAACTGAAGCTCTGTCCCCACTCATCGGTCACTCCCCTTCCCCTGCTCCCGCCCCTGGCCAACAGCATCCGCTGTCCGTCTCTCGGAATCTGACCATTTCAGGAATGCCATATAAGTGGGGTCACACAAGGCCTGTGTTTTTGCGACTGGTTGATTTCATTTAGCATAATTTCCTAAAGGTTCATCCATGTTGTCTCATATCTCAGAATATCCTTAGTTTCTAAGGATGAATAACATGCAATTGTATATATATATATATGCCCATGTTGCTTCTCCATTCATCCCTGGATGGATCCTTGGGTTGTTCCACGTTTCAGCGATCATGAACAATGATGCCATGAACATGGGTGTTCAAATATGTCTTTGAGACCAAGTTTTCAGCTCTGAGGTGTATATATCCTGTAGTAGAATTGTTGGGTCATTTAGTGATTCTATTTTTAATTGTTTTAATGAAATGCCATGCTGATTTCCACAGCAGCTATACCATTTTACATTCCAGCCACAGTGTACGTGGGTCCAATATCTCCACATCTTTGCCAGCATGCCTTTCTTCACTGTCTGTTTTTTGGGGGTGCCGTCACATGGATGTGAGGTGATGTCTCATTGAGATTTTGACTTACATTTCCCCAGTGATTAGTCACATTAAGCATCTTTTTATATGCTTGTTGACCATTTGCATATCTTCTTGAAGGAAAATTCTATTCAAGTACTTTGCTCATTTTTGATTTGGGTTGTTTGTTTTTTTGTTGTTGAGTTGAGAAGTTCTATGTCTATTCTGGATATTCAGCCCTTGTCAGATAGATCATTTGCAAATATGGGCTCCCATGCTGCATGGGTTGTGTTTTTACTCTGTTGATGTTGTCTTCAGAGGCAGAAAAGGTTTTAATATTCATGAATTTTGGTGTGTGTACTCTGTTTTTTATTGCCCATGCCTTGAGTGTCATATCCATGAAATCATTGCCAAGTCCTATTGTGAAACGTTTTGTCCCATGTTTTCCTCAAAGTGTTTCAGTTCTTACATTTGGGTCTTGATCCATTGAGAATTAAGTTTTATATCTGGTGTGAGGTCAGAATCCAAGTTTAGATTTTGCATGAAAATATCCACTTTTTCAGGAACCACTGGTTGAAAAGACTGTCTTTTCCCCATTGAACAACCTTGGCCACCTTATTTCTGGGCTCTCTATTCTGTTCCGATGCTCTATGTGTCTGTCTTTATGCCATTACAATGCTGTTTTGATATTGTAGGTTTGTAGCAAGTTTTACATCAGTAAAAAGAGAGTCCTCCAACTTAGTACTTCCTTTCAAGACTATTTTAGACATCTGGGCATACTTGAGATTCCATATGAATTTTAGGATGGGTGTCTTTCAGCACAAAATGTCATTGGGATTTTGGTAAGGACTGCATTTAATTGGTTCATCTCTTTGGAGGAAGCTGACATCTTAACAACAAGGAGGCTTCCAATCCACGATCACAGGACGCCTCTCATTTCTGGTAGTGCCGGGTGGTTGTTCAGGTGGAGGGGACAGCACTCTTCCAAGTAGTCACGCAGGGTCCCAGAATTCCTCCACACTGTGCCTTCAGCATTTCCTCAGAACTCATCGACATCTGCATCCAGTCAAGGGAGAGAAAAATACGTGTCAAATGCATGTGGGAAGTTTTCAAGGACTGGGTGTGGATGTAGCACACGTCTGTGCCACCCTCTCCCCTGGCCAGAACTACGCATGGAACCAGCAGACCCTAACAGTCGGGACTGCAGGCAGAATCAGCGGACCCCACCAAATTTGGGACTGTGGACTAACCAAGGGCTAGAGACTCAGTGTCTCAGGGAACCATATGCCAGCTCCAGCTGCCTGCTACCACTCTGACTGGCACTGTGGACGAACCCAGGGCTGAGACAGATGCTCTGCTAGAGCATCCTGTCAGACTACACTGGCCCGTTAACCTGCGCCTGGAAAGTCACTTAGCTCAGGAGCTCAATGCAGGGAGAGTGGAGCTGAGATGCACGAGACACTTACCCACAGCCCTCAGAGACAGCAAAAAAGACGGAGAATCCAAAGGCTTCATGGGTACCAATGCTTGTGTTTCTCATCCCCGAAGCCATAAAAAGTCTCCTTTGAATCCCGCTGCTGCCACCAAGCTGCTAAGAAAGAAAATACAACTGTGTAAGTCTAAAGAACTTCATTGCTTTATTCACCAATTCCTGCATCCGGAGGCATCCAATCTAGCAGATAGAAAGCAGCTCCAAGGAGCTGTACAGAATGAAAGACTTTGAAAGGCAAAAGGGAGAAGAAAAAGAAGTCACAGCAGGCGGGAAGATCGCTCGGTTATTGCAAGGTTACTTTCCTCAGGGGACAGCAGCAGTCTATGACGTGGAATACCTACCTAGGGCTGATGGGACAATTCCTAATCCACTGGTTTAAGATTCTGTTTCCGGGAGAGTCGAAAATCTAATGAAGTCAAGACTCAGTTTGGTGACGTGGGGCTTAGCGTAAGAGGCTCCTCTTGGGGCCTGCTGTCTGGTTTTGACACATGACTCTGCTGGCCCCCTGCTGTCCCCAGGTACACCCGGGTTTCCCTTCCTGACCATTGTTGGTCACACATCCACTGCACCTGCCTCCAGTTCTCCCCCTTCCACACCGCAATCCCCGCCATGACTCCCTCTGACACTATCACGACTTCTCCCACCATACTGCCCCTGCTTTCCACAAGGCCAGCAAGACACTTCATAAGCACCACTTCATCAGTCCAGTGGGCTGAGCGGGCTGCCCAGCATCGGGACTCAGAAACTGTTGGGCCTGTCACACGGCTTCCAATCACCAGTACCACAGCTGAAGTGCCTGCCCTGCCGAGATACTCAAATTTACCCAGCTCCATCGAACAACATCTTTGCTGCAAGCTTCCCTTAAAAATGCTCCACCCATTTTCTGCCCCAGCTGTTTTTTGAGGAGTCGTTTTGGGGGAGACTTTGAGGCCACCTTGGTGATTCTGTGCCCGGGCACAAGCAGCTCTTAGCCCACACACCCTTTGGTTGTACCACCTGGAATCGTAGAGCACAGGGAGCCAGTGGATAGGCACCAATCACTGCTTTGACCCCCAAGAGCCGGTGAATATTTCATAGCAGGAACATCTACTTTCGGGTCTTCCTGTGGGCGCACGACACAAGGCGCTCCCTGGTACCCCGCTCTCCCCCACATCCTCTGATCAGCTTTCCGCAGGCGATGTTCTGCAGTACATCATTGTCTCTACGGACCTGCCCCTAGAGCTGTACCCCACAGACCAGGAGTCCCTGAGTTTCCTGCCCTGACAGGCTACCACTGACCCAAAGAGATATGTCTGTTCTACTAGGATGACTGGACTGGCATAGGGGAGTGGCCCTAGGCACAGAAAATCAGGTTATTGAGGCCACCAAGAAGTGTGGACAAACATAACCCAACACGGACAGCAGCTCCATGAGACTCTATTCTACTCCTTGTGGGACAGTCGCCTAAGTCTCTGCCAAATGATTTTAGGAAACCACCTGGCCTCAGACTATCTATACTGGCCAAAGAAGGAGGGGTCGGGGCCCTCCCATGGTCTACCACCTGCATGTACATCAGCAACTGACAAGTTCAAACCTACCTACACCAGAGAGTCCAAGGGGTGAGAATACTGCCCAGTATTACTGAGATCTCTGAACAGATTCCCAGGGCCCCCAAGACCACTGAGCTATTTTCTTGGCTGGTCTTTTCAAGGTGGAGACCATGACTATGGACTGGATCTCAGACTGTTGCTTGTGTGATTTTCGTACTCGCCTCTAGACCCTAATCAGCTGTTTACTCTCAGGGCTACACCGTGCCTTACCCCTAATAGCTGCATGAATTACCCTAATTTCAAATTTTCACTGAAGAAAATCTGTTCAACATAAAATACACCATTTTAAGTATTTGAAAGTACACAAGTCAGCGACGTTTAGGACAATGATAATGTTGTGTGGCTATCACTACTATCTAATTCCAGAACATTTTTAATACCTTGCAAAGAAACCCAGCCTCGCTGTCTCTGTGCTTTGCCCTAACCCAAGTCCACAGAAAGATCTTATCTGTTTCCTCTCCCTGCAGATTTGCTATTCTGGGCATTTCATTCAAATGGAATCATAGAATCTGTGGCTTTGTGTACCACTTCAATTAGCACACTTTTTTAAGGATCATCCAGGGCCTAGCACGTGGCAGTGCTTTCTTCCTTTTTAGGGCTGTGTTATATCCCATAGTATCAATATGCCACATTTGCTTTATGTGTTCATAATTTGGTGGAAAATTGGGTTTATTTCATTTTTGGGCTACTGTGAATAATGCTGCTTTGAATGTCCATGGACAGGTTTTCCTGCGAACATATGTTTTCCATGTTCTTTTGGAGATGCCTCACAATGGACTGTCCAACTCAAAGGCAATGATTGCTTGAAGATGTTAAGAAATGCAAAGCTGTGCTCTACAGTGGCTGCATCATTTTACGTTCCCACCAGTGATGTATGAGGTCTCCCCTTCTTCCTCATCTTTACCAACACTTGTGATTTTCCTTTATGTTGAATACAGCCTACACATTGAGTTCGAAACAGTAGCACATTGTGGTTTGAATTTCCCTTTCCCTAATCATGAATGACATCTAGCATCTCTCTTGTGCTTATGGGCCATCCACATATCTTCTGGAGAAATGTCGATTTCAACCATTTGCCTATTTTAATTGTTTTATTTGTCTTTTATTATTGAGTTCTAAGAGATATTTATGTATTCTGAACACTAGATTATACAAGTTGAAAGTCGGCAAATTCAAGACCCAAGTTTCAACAATGGATAGAACATCCAGACGGAAAATAAGGACACGGTAGAAATAAATGACATTAAATACTAAGAACATTTTATTGAAGAGCAGCAGAATACACCTTCTTCTCAAGAGCACACAGAGTATTTTCCAGAAGGGATCACGTTTGAGGTCACAAAACAAATCTTAACAAAATTAAGACGATTGAAATCATACCAAGCATCTGTCCTGAACACAATGGAGTGAGACTAGAAATCAATATCCGGAGGAAACCTGGATCATTCCTGAGAGATGGAAATTAAACAGCAACCTCTTACACAGACATTAGGTCAAAGAGGAAATCAAGAGAGAAATTAAAAAATAGCTCAAGACAAACAAAAAGGATTAAAAACACACCAAAATTATGGGATGCAGCAAAAATAATACTGAGGGAAGTTTGCAGTGATCAACTTGTAATGTCTTAAAGAAGAAGGACCTCAAATTGACAACCTAAGTGACAACACACAGGACTAGGAAAAGGGAAAACTGAATCCAAAGCTAACAGAAGGATGGAAGTCACAAAGGTGAGAACAGAAGAAAGGAAATAGAGGAGAAAGACAAAAGATCAAAACGATGAGTCAATTTTTTGAAAAAATAAAATTGACCAACCCTTAGAAGACAGAATGCCTGACAGAAGAAAAGAGAGAACAATCAAGTAAAGTAAATGAGAAGTGAAAGAGGAGGCCTCACAATCGATGCTTCAGAAATAAGATCATAGAGACGCTTCTGAGCTCTTGCTCACTAACACACTGGGTGACCCAGCAGACTAAGTTCCTAGCAACAACCCACCCAGTGTCACTCACGAGGAAACAGACAACTGAACAGACCAGTGACAGATACGGAGGCTAAGTCAGTGATCACAAATCTATCATTTAAAGAAAAAGACCTTTCTAATTTACACTAGACACACTTAAAACCGGTTACACGCCAAGCCAATCTTTATTTGAGTTATTTACTTAATGTTAAAATACAGCTGATAAAAATATTCATAATGCTCTTTTATGTAGAGAGTTTGAAGGTAAAGTTTCTTGAGAAAACTACAGGTTTTTGCACTTGGTACACAGGGAATGAAATTCTAAAGCACGGAGAATGCGCATTTCTTCACATGATTAGCGCCCCAGTTTTAGTAAATACCTCTGAGAGATGAGCAAATACAATAAAGTGTATGACTAAAGCATCACACTTCACTCAAGACTCATTCTATATAGCCACCCTATCTGCAAATATTTAGTATGTTATTTCTAATACTTCACAGTATCACTGCCATCGATGATAGTAATACTAAATTTCCCTTTGAAAGCATCCTAACTTGCCAATTTCTTTGACTTTCTAATACTAGAACACTTATACAGGTAAACTGAATATGTTAAAAATGAAATGGAAAACAAGGCAAAATTAAGCTAGCATAACAAAATTATTTGACGTACTTGAATATTTGAAGAAGATAAAGTTAGATAAAATTTATTTGAAAAAGTAAAATGTCAACAATTTTAAAATTAAATAAGGTGTTTGAAAAATGGTTATATGCATTTAAATATAATGTATTTAATATTTATAATTAATTTTATATTTGTATGATTTAGAGATGCTGCAAGTATACATTTTTACCAAATGAAATGGGTGTATATTAAAATTAATTCTGCGTCAAAGCCCAGATCAATGGCAAACATTGCTAAAAAGAATAAGCTTCTGAGATTAAGAATTAAATCTAAAAGTGGAAAATTTTTATTATCAAATATAAATTACAAAAGTTGTTTTTAGTCAGATTTTTTAAAGGAAAATTATTTCTCAGCATTGCCGGATCTCATAGCATGCACAAGATGGCAACATTCTACATAATACCCACTTTCTCCAGAGGGGTGTGGAGAACCACATTAGATTTTGGTCAGCTCTGAAGTGGCTGCCACCAGGTTGTTTGTCCTAATTCTCTAATAGTAAATGAACTTGACAAAGATTTCTCTTTTTTTCCACACTTGGACTTGAAAGATTTCCTTGTTTGTGGTCAAGTAGATTGATTCAAATAATCTCACAAAGTAAAAGGGTTCATAGCTCAGGGAAGATGCTTTCCGAACATTTCCTGAATTGAGTTTGGATTGTTATCCTCATTAGATCTTTTACTTCTAGTGTTTCTCATACGCCTGCTGCCTGATTAAAACTCATCCTTACAATATGAATCAAGAAATGTGGCCAAAGAAGGATGTGATTGGTTTTCAAAATAGACAGATAATCTCTGAATTTTTAACTATGAAGACATACCTTTTATTTTACACACATTGAATAATGCACCTTTCCTGATATAAAATGTTAAGGGCTCTTTAGAGCAAGTAGCAAATTAGAATCCCCTTGACTGTCAACGAGTGGTTCCAGCAACATATCGATTATGACTGGTTGTAAAATAAAATTTGTCCCTAGTTTGTGTTATTATTTACAAAGTACAGTATTTGTTTTTTCGTGTGTAAGTAGAAATTTAAACTTACTTTTTGGATATTGTTGAAATCCTCTCTCTCTTTTTCTCTGCATCTCTTTTATTTATTTTAAATCACTTGTAATTCACATATAGATTCCATGATACTTCATGCCTAGATAGTATATTTATGCTCTGAGTTTTTCCAACAATGACTTCATAAATATTTTTAGATATATGATACAATTTAATTTCACTCATTGAATTTGGTTGTTATATCTTCTTAGTCACTTTTCAACTCTCAACTTGATTCAACTTTTTTATTTTGTGACATCAATTTCTTATGAACAAATGACAGTTGTCTTATAGCTTGTCCTGCTTCTGGATTTACTTAATGATTTCTTCTTAATTCCATTTATTTCCTATAATTTAGAAACAAGGTTTAAGGAATTAATTATATTTAGATTAAATATTTTAGCAAATATACTTCATGATGTATCATATCAGAAACACCATAAATAGTTGCTTTTTCATTTTCTTTCAACATCATGTACAAGTTTGTGACAAGGCAAAAATTTTTTTCAGCTTTATTGAGATACAATTGCTAAGGTACATCTTAAAAGGTCTCATCCTCAGAAAAAAAATTGTAACTACATGAAAATGTGCTTTTAATATCATTTTTAACTAGTGTCTTGTCTTTGAGGAAAGATAATGAAAATGGGCTTCTTTCTTCCCCACATTCAGTAATTCTGTAACATTAGGCTATGTGATAGTCACAAATAAAGGGTTAAAAAAGTATTAAATTTTTGCAATTCTTACCTCACTCATGGACTTCATCATGCTTGTTTCATGAGCTTTAACATTTGTGTGACTCGAATATTCCACCAATATCTGAAAGTCAATATATAGCTATTAGCAATAATTTTACCAACAAGCTTTGCTCATGGTATTGGTGTTTTATTCTAATTTGAAATGAAGGTAACCTAAAAGATTTCACAGTTATTAGTCAAGAACATGCTTGATCAGCAACAGCAGTGTGAAAATCAATAAACAGAAACCTCACTTAAAATAGAATTGAGAGGCCAGAAAGGAGAGCTCTCACATGTATTAACCATTGCAGAGCCCAACAGGAAGAAGATTTCCTCTTCCTGCCCAGTAATAGCCAAGGAGAGACTGTCGCAACACAGCCAATGAAGAGCCGCCACGCTTTGATCTCCCAGTCTCCTCCAATGGACTTTTTGCTTACAATAGCTCTCCCAACTTTCTTTGCCCCTCTATAAGAGGGTTTCTCCTCCCCTTGTTGCTCAGGACTTGCATGTGGCTCGCCATAGTTGCAGACTCCAAATTGCAGTTCTTTGCTGATCCTAGGTGAAGCCATTTTTGCTGGAGAAATAATTGGCTGTCTGTTTCTTTAAGGTCAAGACCAGAAACAATGTTGAAGTCACCATGTAATAGAGCCTTCTAAATACTGACACTGAAATCAAATTGTAAATTAAAGCTTTTGTTGAGTTTATCCCTAACATGTGAATGCGTATACAAATGCAAAAATGAACAGTTTCTAATAGAAAAATGAAATCTAAAATAAAAGTCTCTCTATATCTTGAATCTAACTTACAATTTCCACTGTGTCATTCTATATCGGTCAAATGTTGCCAAAATAATATTGTGAAACAAACTACCCCAAAATTCTGGATCCTGAAATGGGAATCATTCATTTTCATCTGTGCGTTTGTACATAAGTTTATTTAGGGTGAGCTCATCTGGGCTTACCTCCAAGCTGGAGATTGCCAGTTTCTTTCATCTGTCTCCCATCCTCTATGTATCAGCAGGCTAGCAGAGGCATCTTCTTCTTCTTCTTTTTTTTTTTGAGGAAGATTAGCCCTGAGCTAACATCTACCGCCAAACCTCCTCTTTTTGCTAGGAAGATTGGCCCTGAACTAACACCTTTACCCATCTTCCTCTACTTTATATGTGGGATGCCTGCCACAGTATGATTTGATAAGTGTGTGTAGGTCCACACCCAGGATCGGAACAGGCAAACCGGGGGCCTCTGAAGCGGAGCATGCGAAGTTAACTGCTATGCCACTGGATGGGCCCCAGAGAAATCTTCTTACTGTGGCAATACAAGAACCACATGAAGGAAAGTCCAACTGTGCAAGTCCATTTTAAGCCTCAACTTGCACAATGTCTGCTAGCATCCTTTGAATCAGGGAACCACATGCCCCAGTCCAAAGACAAAGGTTAGAGAAATAACCTCTGCCTCTAAAGGGAGAAAATGCAGGGTTATGTGACCAACTGCCTGGATACAGAAAGGAAAGAAGCATTTGTTCCAATTACTCAACTTAGTACACTTCTGATGTATTGTCCACTCTGGACTCATCAAATGTAAGAAGTATTTCCTTAACTTTCTATAAGCTTTCATGCTTTGGGCATTTAATTTCACTTGCCAATGACTTTTCCTAAATTTGTACTCTTTCCCTCTGTGTCTCCCTCTGTATCTGTCTCTCCCTCTTTCTTAGCCTATGAAAACAACATGAAGTGTATATTCTCAGTGAGTTATTTTTCAAAACATCTAAATTTTTTTGTCTGTGACAGAGAGCAAAGAGAACAGAAAAAATGCGAAAGTCGGTGAGATATTTCGGGGGAAACCTAAACTAATGAGGAGGAAGAGTACACAAAACAACCTTGGTTACCTGTCCCCCTTAGCGAACAAGTGTGAGGGATGTACCCGTGCAGGGTTTCCTATTGACCAGGTCCCGGCTTCCTTTGCACATGTAGCGCTGTACAGATATCTGCACTCATGCTCTCCATTAATACTGTGAATACAAAGTACACTGTAATTACAATGCAATCCACTGCCGGGAACTGCTGAGAGGCTAATTAAGTAATTTCTACAAATTACTTTTAGATGCTTCAAGGAAAGTAGTTTATGGATGTCAATTATAGTATCGAAGTATTTGCTGCTAGTTATTGTCTGAAAAAAATGACTACTCCCATCTTTGTTTAATGTGTTGAATATTGTCCTTAGTTATATAACGTGTTGACAATTTTCCCTATTTTCCTTCCTAGAGAAGTAAATAAAGTTTTGTTCAAATTAACTGTGAACATAGAATTTTTCAAACAAATAAATGGAAAATTACCTTAATAGAAATTAATAAAAATAATTAAATAGAAAACAAATCACATGTGATTCTATAGCATCAGAATAATTGTAAAATATCAAAATACTTTATTGAGATGTTAAGGAAACTTCGAGCAGAACTTTGTGTGTCATTAATCATGAAAGACTCTGTTCTTCAAAAGTCGAAGTAATTTTTATTATAATCTTACTAAGAGAATTTTTCTGTAAAAACATTTCAACGATGCAATAAATAGACAAAGAATAAATCTATAGAGCTATGCACAGCTAGATACGTGGATAATCCACAGCTTCCTGGATGTGGGAGTAGTTCTACAACTTCATCATTCAGCATTAAAAAAGGAGTATTCTTTAAATATATTTTACAAAACAAAGATACGTGTATGCATCATTTAAAGCGATTAGAAATCTACCAATCTTTTTATTATAGTGGGGGATTCTATAAACATTTCATAATACTGTAATGAAATGGAAAATGAAAATGACTATGAAAAGTAAGCCAGATGAATTATCACAAAAGGAGGAAAGTCTGCACTATTTCTAAAATAACATTACCCCTTTTCATTTAGAACATAGTAGGGAATGTCTTCATTAAAACAATTAGTAACTTTGAATTTGGGCACGTTTAAAGAAAATTTCCAAGTATTTCAATATTAAGGAATATAATGTATGCAGAATACTCATGTGTGAATTGTGAACAGAAAAAAATCAGAATATATAAAAAGGACATTTTGTCCTAGACTTATAGTCTCTTTTATTATATGATATTTATATATTTCTGCTTGTATTTTTCTATTGACACTTCTACCTAGACTTATCTAGACTTACTTTTAACAGTTTCAAGCTGAATATACCTACACTTATAAGCATGTTAAAAATGATGTGATAATGTTTCTCATACACTTTAATGCAAAAAGCTTAATTATATTTCACATTATATCTTAAATATATTGACAGGCCAAAATACAAAAAAAATGTGTTTTCATGACATATTTTGCATCTCATATCTTAAAACATTTTAACTTACATGGATGAATATGAATAAACATCAATTGAAATATTAATTTTATGTACCAAATTCAACTAATTATCATTCTCAGAAGAAGGTGATCTTTCTTTTGCTTTCTTTTTATTGAGGAAGATTCACTCTGAGTTAACATCTGTGCCAATCTTCCTGTATTTTGTGTGTGGGTTGCTGCCACAGCATGGCTGCTGATGAGTGGTGTAGGTCTGTGCCCAGGAATAGAATCTAGGCCACTGAAGCGGAGTGTGCCAAACTCAACCTCCAGGCAGTGGGGCCAGCCCCTAACACTTTTTTAAGATTGTAAAAATTGTAAGGGAAAACAAACTTTAGAATACACATACACACACACACGTATTCACGAAATAGTTCATTTAATAAACATTTAAATTATTAATTAATAAATGAATGGAATAGTTAATAGATTAAAAATTCTCAGAATTCTCGAATTATAACCATTTAAATCAGCATAGCCATAGATGTATTTGGAAAAATTAGCTATACCGTTTTTATGATTATACAAATTTAATTAGCAGAACTTTCTCATTAAAAAGGTTATCCATAGCATCAGACTTCAGATGCCCCTAAATTGCTATTGTTCTTAGCAAATGAAATTAATAACATAATATAGGGCAAATAAGAAACCTAGATGTTGTTTCTCTCACTGAATTTAATAGACGCTGGCAAGTGACCCTAACCTCCTGGCAAATCCCTTACCCTCTCTGCACCTCAGTTCCCGCCACTGTAAAATGAATGGCTGTGCTAAATGAACACCACATTCACTTTGTTCTCTGAGATTTCCTGCACCTCTGAAAAAGACCTCTGAATAGTAGGATGTAAAAACTCTGATTACCTGCTAAACCTTACATTTCTATTTTGTAGTATGTTCATTTCCTAAAAATTTGAAACTTTATTTGTACATTTCCATTATGTTTACTTATGGACTTTTCACTAACGGAATTTTGAGCATATATATCTTCCTAGAGCTTAAAACATTTCTCTCAACTTTACCTTCATCTGACTCACTTTTGCAAATAATTAAATGTCTCAAGGTGTCAAAACTAATTTGTTCACAGTAAGATGTAGCTTGGTTGTGCAGGGTTCTGAAAAGGGAAAGGCTAAAAGGGTTGGCAAATGGATTGCACCATGAAAAATGAAGAAACTATGCCATTAAATTGTATATCTTTAAAACTTTCTTGAAAAAAATAGATCACCTCATTTGTACTTTCCTATGCTGTGTTATAGCTATGAGAATACACAAGTTGTAAGAGCGCTATCCTAGGAAAATAACATGTACTCTTTTTACGTTTTCTGTTACAGTTTTGATCCTTTAGCTTATAGTTGATTAAAAACAAAGTAAGAGAGAACATTTTAACTAAGAATTTGCCCCATTAAATTTCTTAGTCTTGGAATTACACAATTGTCATTATTTTAAATGCTGAGAAGTAAATAATATATAGTATATGCAAAAACAAAAGCAACCAACACTTATAGACATACCTGAATGTGGATATAGGTCCCTAACCATTAAAAAAAATCACTGGCTTTGGCTTACAAGAGGTGAAGTAAGTAAATCTTGAAAATTGGAAACTAATTCCACTTTACTTTTCTGAAGTTTTCATATCTTAAATCCATGTTTCTAAAATCTATTTCACATGTATTAATTAACTGAAGTTCAGTGTTTATTTTATTTCTTTTTTTTTTTTTTTAAGATTTTATTTTTTCCTTTTTCTCCCCAATGCCCCCCGGTACATAGTTGTATATTCTTCGTTGTGGGTCCTTCTAGTTGTGGCATGTGGGACGCTGCCTCAGCGTGGTTTGATGAGCAGTGCCATGTCCGCGCCCAGGATACGAACCAAGGAAACACTGGGCCGCCTGCAGCGGAGCGCGCGAACTTAACTACTCGGCCACAGGGCCAGCCCCTTATTTTATTTCTTAACTATACATAATATCACTTTCTTATTTTATTTATATACTAAAATAGTACATTTTTGCTTCAGATTATTGAATGAATTGGACTTTATTAAACCAATTTAATTCTAATGTTTCCTTCTAATCATATTAATATGGACATCCTATTGCTTTTCACTAGTCAAAGTAGAATATCATTACTTTGATCCTTAGACTCAATACACCTATATACAATTAATCTTATGAAGAGAGAATTTTTAAGGAGTACTATTTACTTTTTTTTTTTCTGCTTTATCTCTCCAAACCCCCCCGTACATAGTTGTATATCTTAGTTGTAGGTCCTTCTAGTTGTGGGATGTGGGACGCCGCCTCAAAGTGGCCTGACGAGTGGCACCATGTCCGCACCCAGGATCCGAACCCTGGGCCGCTGCAGCGGAGCGCACAAACTTAACCACTTGGCGACGGAGCCGGCCCAGTATGATTTACTTTTGACCGATCTGAGCGTAGAAGTTTGGTACATTAGAGTCAGAGCTTTCTATCCCTTTCAATTTTCAAAACATAGAATCCCAACACTCAGAGCTACATTAATATTACAAATAGATTGATGATAATAAATTAAGCTACACAATGAGAAGTAGGATTCTAAATATGTCTACTTATTGAGTATTTTAAACAAGCCAGGCACTGTGTTAATTATGTTATAGATATAATTTTTAATTCTCACAAGCCTTCAAGTTAGGTATTTTTCTTCTTTTCATTTTTCAGTGAAAGTAATTAATTCACCCAAAATCACACAACTGAAGGTTGACCCAGTATTAGAAGTCATGATTTCTCCAACTCCAAGGCATTTTTTGACTTCTTGATTCTACACACTAATACGTGACAACTATAAATAAAAGAATCGTGTATCCTGCTTTGCTCAAGTGAACCTGTCTGTCCTCCTGTTGTCTTAGAAAAATAAATATAGAGCTTTCTTCATTATCAGAAAAATCCTGGTTTGGATGAAAAATTATATGGTGTCCCTAAATATAGAAATTATATAAGGGATTTTTACTTTAATATCTAATCAACAAGGCATTTGTGAAAATCATTAATTAGCTCAGTATAATCTGTATTCCAGTAAAGTCTAGCTCCTTTTCTGCAGTTCCTCAGCTGCTGTTTTCTCATTACGACTGTGCAAAGTGCCAGTCTGTTGTGTCAGGAAACTTATTACTGAAATTGTGATTGTTTATTACGTTGTTCAGTGCATAGTTCTTATGCGCCAAATTGTCCATTGATTTCTGAAGAAGGCTTTGCCAATTCCAGTCTGCCTGTTCTTAGAATTGAAGAGTCGGGGTAAAATTTAGTTCTGTTTAATCAAGCAATCAGTTCTATGGTTGAGCCTATATGGATTCTCTATGTAGATACACCTGGGTCAAAGTTCAACATGTTGGCAGGGTAGGAGGTGTATTTTAAATTTTTCCTGGCAATGTCAGTTGAAAAATGGATCTCTCCTCTAGTAGTGCCATAAGATCCTGAAAAACGCCACTAACCCTCACCTGGCCACAGCAGTTAGGGAGCAATTCTGATTAATGACGTGGTCACCTGCTTAGAGCAGGTTTTTACACATAAACATCCGTTTCTCGAAGAAGCATCGTGGACCTCTGGCCTTGAATAAAATTTGTAACTCCACATTTCTTTTTAAACTACTTAAGATCTACAATTTCTCTAACTAATGGAAAAAGCAGAATGTAGAGTATGAAGAATAGGTTGTGAGTCATATAGATGGAATTGTTAATCCATGTCCTGCCACTTATTAGGGTGTGACCTCAGATAAATCTCTTACACACCTTCAGCCTCCAAGTTCTTATCATCATATAAAGATCTGAGTGCATAATACACTATGCTGTCCAAGGAAGAGGTGATTTATAGCTCAGACAAAGCGTTTATCTCAGGGCCTGGAGCCTAGTACTCGCTCAGTAAAATATAGCTACTATGGTATGATTGTTACATTGCACACTCAGTTTTAAACATCAAGTTTGCAACTACCCAGAGACACAAAATTGTGAAAATCACAACATAGCTTCCACAGTCTAGATAGATGGACTGTAATGCAGAGTGAAAATACAAACTCAACTATTTTAATTGTAGATGTGAGAACATTTTATAACATTTGAATTCATCATCAGTATTTATTATCTTCTACTGGTTTCCATACAAAACTATTTTCCTCATTTTCTTAAAAATAGACTCAAATAAATTTTAGATAAATTAATGCCTTAAATAAAAACCAAGGTATCTGCCTTCTAGTTCCTAGACTGACAATGTGTTCTTTGGGGAAAAAATATCGAATTGATTAATTCTTATTCATAAGGAGGAAATGTGTAAAATAATCTGTCCACAATGATAAAGATAAGATTTCTGTTAACTCTTGGAGGAGATGGATTTGTGGCTGCTAAGTTTAATACCTTATGGGGAAAATATCTGTTAATATTCAGCAACTCTTAGAATATGTGTTTGTTCCCTAAAATGAAATAAATATGATGGAATATTTACAACAGATAAAAATCAATAACATTTCACCCATGTTATTTCAGAACTAATATGACTCTATGGAAGATCTTCATTCCATAATTTCTTATGTTATAGAAACTTTTTAAAGACTCCTTCACTATATTTTTTTCTCAGTGGTATATTATTTCATGGTGAATACCGTTCTAATAATAGTAGTTAAAATTTATGATCCCCATATCAATAATATGATTATGTTTCCAAAGACACAGAGTTACTTACATGTTTGACAAATAAGTTTTAAAATTTTACTTAATAATTTTGATCTGAGTAAATCATTTTGAAACTTAATACTCATTCTGTAATCTTCACCGTGTCCATGGTGACTTCACAACAGTCCAAGCCCTTTTTATAAATGCAGTTAAGCTTGGCTCCTTAGCAGATCAAGTACAAATACTTCCACTCTGTTCTCTTAACTTTGAACCCACTATTTTTCAACTCCAACTTAAAATTCTCATTTTTCCCTCCTATTTTTTCCAGATAAAAGTGGCCTTCTATATCTAATAGAACAAAGGTTTATCTCAGTTCAGGGAAAATAGTTATTCTAATTGCAAGTGCCATAGAATATGTTTTCTGTAAAAGATGAGATTTTGCTAAATACACTCACAAATTAGTTCATCATACTTTTTTGATCTCTCTAATTTATACCAGGTAGTTCAGCTTCTGATTGTTTGCTAATATTCAGGAACACTGAGCATTAATAAGAAACCGTATCCTTTAATTTGCATGAAAACATAGATTCCTATAGAAAGAACAGGAACCTGATTTACATTGCTATTCAGGAAGTTTTGGAAATTATCACGTGTGAAGATGTGTTGAAGAGTTAGGCGTGCACTAAAAGAAAAACCTAAACATTACTGTGGGACTTTGCCTTTCCAGCCTCAAACCTTGAACTCCATATCATTGTGTTCTCTGATGAAGCAAGAATGTGTTTGAAATCAAGAACCACTTTCCTGAGGGCAGCAGAGCTACTTCAGGACCCATGACCACCTGTGCAAGTAGACTATTAGAAGAGGAAGAAATTCAGATAGACAAAGAGAAATATCAGACAGCATTGGTTAAGAGACAATTAGCAGCAGCATCAGCAGCAATCCATGAAGAGAAAAATAATAGTAATGTAAAAGTTTAGTATGAGTCCCCTCCACGTTCCTCCATAAAGATCCTTGTTTTCTGAGAGTAATAGAAACGATACTATGGTGGAAGATATTGGATTTGCATGGTAAAGAAACAAGACTACTTCTTTGGGAAAATGTCTGTGCGTACCCTCTGCCCATTTTTTGATCAGTTTGTTTGTTTTTTGGTCATTGAGTGGTATGAGTTCTTTGTATATTTTGGAAATCAACCCCTTGATTTGCAAATATATTCTCCTGGTTGGTGGGCTGTCTTTTCATTTTGTTCATGGTTTCTTTTGCTTGCAGAAGGTTTTTAGTCTGACATAGTCCCATTTGTTTATTTTCTCTTTTACTTCCCAGGCCTGAGTAGACACGGTATTCAAAAAGATGCTGCTAAGACTGATGTCAAACAGTGTACTGCCTATATTTTCTTCTAGGAGTTTTATGGTTTCAGATCTTACATTGAAGTCTTTAATCCATTTTGAGTTAATTTTTGTGTATGGTGTAAGATAATGGTCTACTTTCATTCTTTTGCATGTGACTGTCCAGTTTTCCCAACACCATTTATTGAAGAGACTTTCCTTTCTCTATTGTATATTCTCGACTCCTTTGTCAAAGATTAGCTGCCCATAGATGTGTGGTTTTATTTCTGGGCTTTCAAATCTATTCTATTGATCTATGTGTCTGTTTTTGTGCCAGCACCATGCTGTTTTGATTACTATAGCTTTGTAGTATTCTTTGAAGTCAGGGATTGTGATGCCTCCACTTTTGTTCCTTTTTCTCAGTATTGCTTTGGCTATTTGGGGTCTTTTATTGTTCCATATAAATTTTAGGATTCTTTGTTCTATTTCTGTGAAGAATGTCATTGGGATTCTGACTGTGATTGCATTGAATCTGTAGATTGCTTTCACTAATATGGACTTTTTTTTTGGAGTAAGATTAGCTCTGAGCTAATGTCTGCTGCCAATCCTCCTCTTTTTGCTGAGGAAGACCAGCCCTGAGCTAAGATCCATGACCATCTTCCTCGACTTTATATGTGAGATGCCTAACACAGTATGGCCAAGCAGTGCCATGTCCATACCCGGGATCCCAACCGGCAAACCCTGGGCCACCAAAGCAGAACATGTGCACTTAACCACTGCACCCCCTGGCCAGCCCCTGAGCATTGAAACTATGTGTATTCTTCCAATCCATAACATTGAATATCTTTCCACTTCTTTATTTCTGCTCCAAAGGATATGAACAGACATTTTTCCAAAGAAGATATCCAGATGGCCAACAGACACATGAAAAAATGTTGAACATCACTAATTATTGGGGAAATGAAAATCAAAACTATGAGATATCACCTTACGCTGATCAGAACGGCTATAATTACCAAGACAAAATGTAAAAAATGTTGGAGAGGATGTGGAGCAAAAGGAATACTCATACACTCCTGGTCGGAATGCAAAGTGGTGTAGCCACTATGGAAAACAGTATGAAGAATTCTCAAAAAGTTAAAAATAGAATACCAAACAACCTACCTATCCCGCTACAGGATGTTTATCCAAAGAACTTGAAGTCAACAATTCAAAGAGGTTTATAAATCCCTATGTTCACTGCAGCATTATTCACAATAGCCAAGACATGGAAGCAAGCCAGACAGAGAAAAACCAATACTGCATGATTTCACTCGCATGTGGAAGACAAATAAACATATGGACAAAGAGAAGACATCAGTGGTTACCAGAGGAGAAGGGTTGGAGGGCTGGAAAAAAATGAGTAAACAGGCACATATGTATAGTGACAGATAAAAACTAGACTATTAGTGGTGAGCATGATGCAGTCTATACAGAAACTGATAAGCAATAATGTACCATGAAATTACACAATGTTATAACCCCCATTATGACCTCAATAAAATAATTGAAAAGAAACAAAAGAGTGCTGATGTTCAGAGAAGTGTCTTTATGTGTATCTACTCACCAGCAAGTGAAGTATTCCTTCACTTCCAAGTTTTAATTCTAACTTAATTTAAAGTACTAACAATTTCTATTAGCAAACAAAGGGTTCTTCCATTTATTAAATTCTGAATATGTGCTATGAATTCTTTGGTGAATTTATGGCTAAATTTTTATTTTTATCATTATACCAATCTAAAGGCAATTAAAATTGCTATCACTCCCTCAGAGGAGGAACTAACTCTTTTCTTGTTTCACACAATTCTTGAGATGTAGAGCCAGGATTAATTGTTGTGGATGAGATACTAAAGCACAGGTTTCCACGATCCCATGGAAGAAATATTCCCATGATATTCCTTTTGTTGTTAAAAAAAACTATATCAAATGTAAAAATGTAAATAGGCTTACATAATTTAAATATCATATTAAAATGTACAATTTGTCTCTAAATATAAAATATTTTTCTGGGGCAATTTAAACCAGAAAAGGAGAACAGAAGGAAATAAAGGCAATGGTGAAAGATAGCTCCCACTGGCTTTTAACATTCATTTTTATTAATTTAATCCTGAATGTGTACATAGGGTATTCTAGATAAGAGAGAGATTTCTCATTAAATGCCTCCCAGTAAGTAATATGTCTGTTGGTGCCCGTTGCCCTAGTCCTTACCCCTAGAGCAACCTGATGAGAGCCAGGTCAGTTGTCCTAATGAGTAGCTGGACACTTCGTAGGCAAGATATGGGGGAAAATGACTAACTTCTGCTTATAAAGGGGAAGGGGGCACTTGTTCCCTCCTGAAATATAATGGGCCTGAATCCTAACTGAACCCTTTGGCATGTAAATAATCTCTCCGGGAGTCAGATGGCCTCATGGTTTTGGCTTTTACCAACTAGAGGTGTCTCCAACCCTTGGGTCTTATTTCTCCTTGAAACGACAGTCCCTAGGGAGATGTCTTAGTGGTCCACCCTGATTAACTTAGCTGCCCATCTTAGGGTGTAACCATTTGGCTTTGGGAGATAAGAGAACTTTTAAACAAATGGATATGGATTTAATCCTTATAGTACACGGATGTTTCTTAGAGAAGTGAAAGCAAATATTCTCCCATTTTACAGCGCATGTTTCTGTGGCTCAGGAGACTAGGCCTTTTACAGGAGCACAGAGAATTTGCCAGCAGCAGCAGAACTGTTTTTGGAAATGAGCAAGTGGCAAAGTGTTGAGAAAGGAAAAGATCTTTTGAAAACCTGTGGTAAAGCATTGTTGGCTATATGATTTGGGGAAACTTTATAACTGGCACGACATTCTCCTCTACTCTTAACAATTGTTGGAAAATTCTCTCTTGTAAACTAAGCAAGATCAGGCTTGGATTAATTTGCTCAGGTGAAGAAGCATGCTTTCTCTTGTTCACTGTACGATGTGTAAGAAAGTAGAGTGTCCCTCTCCTCTTTTCCCCTTAGTGGGCCAATGAAAATGCCTCAGTGCATCCCCAGTTTACGAGTACTCAAGGCTACTAATTCTCAGTCCGCCAAACATTCATCACATATCTAAAATGCATGAAGTGTGTGAGGTTCCAATTTTTGAAGGTATCTGAATAATTAAAGTTTCATTATTCCAAAGATCATATAGTGAAATGTGTCGATAGGTTAACAGATTACTTAGGAATAAAGTGCCAAAGGCACTGTCACGATGTTCTCTTCTGCAGGCCATGCCCACAGCCAGATCTGTGCCACAACACCATCTAAATCGCTATACTGGGATGGGTTTAGGTACCTACCACATCATAGGTCAAGAGTGCTAACCACTGACTCGTGGATCTGAAGCTTCTTATTACAAAGCTAATGCATTGTACAAATTGCATCATGCCGCATGGGTCTAAGAAAAAGCACAGTGCTTATTGTTTTGCTCAAGATTTTGTGGAAAATTGTAATGCTGGATTTTGTCCAAACTTTAATTCTTTGTGAATCTTCTTTCCGTAAAATTGTCCACTTTGTAAAATGAATCTAGAATCTGAAATACAGGGCCTTAATATCATTGTCTTTGAACTTCCTTTTCTGAGCATTATCCTTGGAATTAGAGAAAAAAATGGTTATTTTATTGACAACCTCTAATAAAGCTCCTTTTATTGCCCCTTTTTTTCCTGCGCAAAAAACTGCCTGCATTTTATCTGCCCCAGCACTATAAAGTATTCTGCAGGATCATTTCTCATTCTTCATAAACCGGCAGCATGCCCCAAATCAACAGTGACTGGAGTTGCTTGTCTCTAGGTCAGTTTGCTCAAACAGTTAGAACTTGTTTGTCATAAATCAGTTGAGTCCACATGCAGAGATTGATATTAATGCTTTGTTAAGAGATTTTCAGTATGGTTATTTTATACATTGCTGGTTTTGTTTGCAAAATTTAACCAGTGAAAATTGCTCCTCAAGACTCAGAAGCAGGCAACGCCACAAAGTTTACTGTCCTAAGTGGAAGTAATTGCACTCAAATTGACCCAACCTGGAATAGGTAAACATTTAGTTACAGTAATGTTCCTTTCCCTTCTCCTCCCACATGATGATCAAGGCCTTGATGCTTACCACGTCAGAAATATTAAGGAAAGGCCTGTGATCTTTTCTATTGGTGTCATCCATTTTCCTTGTGCCAAGCTCAGAGCTTAGTCATGCAGATATTTGTCATATCTTCCAAGGTCAACTCACATTGTGTTCTGTCTCCAGGTCTCATGCAGCCTGTAAGAGATTTTCCATTTCTCATGGTCCTTGTTTGAACTTCTCAGTGACATTCCACACTGGCATTTCTACATTGGTTTGTTCCAAGGGCTTACATATTCATTTTGTAGAGAAGTGTCCCCTCTGCTTGAGCACAATATTAAGAAAATATTGTGAAAGTTTCTCACAATATTTTCTTAATATTTCAACAGGCATAATGGTAAAAATACAACATTCAAAATGGTTGAAATCCAGATACAGTAGTGTTTACAAGGTAAAATAAAGCCATATATGGTAATATTGGAGAAGACAAATGTCATAAAATCAATGGTCTGACATTCCTGGTTAAAATACTTTAAAAGGGGGGGAAATTATACAAAAGGTAAACAAATAAAAGAAACTAATAAGGAACAGGAATCAATGGAATAGAAAATAGAAAAACAATGAAGAAAATTAATAAAATGAAAAACTGATTATTTAAAAATATCAATAAGAGGGATGAACTTCTAATTAGGCTAATACAAATAACAGCAAAGGCAAAAATTAATAGTGTGGAGAATGGAGGAGGGAACTTCCATAGTTATTAAGACATTAAAAAGATAATAAAGAGATGGTATTAAATTTTATGCCAGAAAATTTGACTACTTGGATGAAATATGCAAACTATTTGAAAGATACAAATGACCCATGAAGAAATAGAAAATCTGAATATCTCTATATACATGAAAAATAATAAAAAATTTTTTGTTGAGTAAGCAACTTCCCACAAAGAAACTTCTAACGTCTGAAGAAAGACAAATATAATTCTTAAACAGACTCAGAAAATAAACTTGCCTTGTTAGAAACGTTAAAAAGTTCTTCAGAAAGAAGGAAAATGCTGTGAGTCAGAAAATGGGTCTTTCAATAGACGAACAGATGAAAAAACTGCGGTACATGCACACACTGGGATATTTTCATAGAAAAAAATAAATGAGCTATCAAGCCACAAAAAAAAACATGGAGGAACTTTAAATTTATATTTCCCAGGGTAAGAAGCCAGACTGAAAAGTCTACATATTATATCACTCCACTTAAATGGCATTTTGGAAAAGGCAAAACTACAGAGACATTAAAAAGATCTGTGGTTGCCACTAGTTTTGGGGAGAGGGGAGGAGGGATGAATATGTGGAAAACAAGGACTTTTAGGGCAGAAAAATTACTCTGCACACTATTGTAATCGTGGATACACAATATTATGCATTTGTCAAAATCCATACAACTGTACAGCACAAAGCATGAATCCTAAGAAAATTAATTTTAGTTACTGATAAAGTGTCAATATTGGTTGCTCTTCACTTGTAACAAATGTACCATACTGAAAGAAAATGTTAATCACACGGGAAACTGTGAGTTTGGGAAGGAAGTACACGGGGACTCTCTGTACCATCCACTCTCATTTTAAATCTTTACAAAAGTAACTGACCAAGTTAATATGGAGGAAAAGAACTAGCTTGACCTCCTTTACGCAATATCAGGTCAAATCAGTCGTTGATAAACTTTGTTTTAGCCTGGTTAAAACAGAGTAGTACAGCTTGAAAAAATTGGGTGTTATTCCAGGAACGCAAGGTTTGTTTAATATATGAAAATTAATGCACTTCACTATATTAAAATAATATATAAGAAAAGACATGATCATTTTAATAGAGGCAAAGAAACCATGTGAAAAAACTTTTAAAAATTCATGGAAAACCTCTCAGCAAACTAAGAATAGAAAGACAAATGCTCAGTGGTGAAAAAATAATAATAATGATTTCTACCAAAAATCTTAAACAATGCAAGTATATACTTGTCACCATTCCTTTTCAACTTTGACCAGATATCAGTGTAAAAAGATGAGAAAGAAGAAACGGAACATAAAATTCGAAAGGAACAAGTAGAACTCTCTTTTTCTAGAGATGATGTGATCATCTATATAGATAATCCAAAGGAATCCAAAACAAATGAATACTAGAAACAATAAGTAATTTTATTAAGTAGCAAGACACAAAGTTAATACACAAAAGTCAAATTTACTGCTATACCTCTCAATGGGCAGGTAGAAAATAAAATAAAAAGTAACATCATTTACAAAAGCATAAAATTAAAATTCTAGGAGTAATTTAATTGGCAATTTATAAGATGTGTCCACTGGAAGTTAAAAGTAAAAGACTCAGAGAAATTAAAGATAGAGTAAAGAAATAAATATACAAGTCTATCAATTGGAATACCTGACATAAAGATGGCAATTCTTCCCTGAGTTCATCTATAGATTAAATGTAAGCCTAATTGAAATTGAAATTCTAGCAGGATGTTTAAAATATATAAGAAACTGAATCTAAAACATATTTGCTAAGTCAGAGGTCCTAGAATATACAAAATGATTCGATTAAAGGAAAATACTTGAGGACATATATTTCCTGTGTTTAATATTTACTATTAAGCTATATGGAACAAAACAGTGTGCTGCTGGCATATGGATTCGTAGATAAAGGAGTTGAACAAGCTAGAAAGTCTGGAAATACATCCCCTCTTACGTGATAAATTGGCATTCTACAAAGATACTAAGATTTGTATGATAAAATGAAAATGACTGTTAATATCAAATATCTGGCAGTTTTTATAATGTTAAACAAACACCAGATGACCCCACAATCCCACTCTAGGTATTTAACCTAGTGAAATGAAAACCTACGTCCACACAAAATCTGTTCGCAAATGTTTATACCAGTGTTTTCTCACAGTTGCCCCAAACTGGAAACAACCCAAATGTCCTTCAACCAGTAAGTAGATAAAGAAACGATGGTGCAGTCGTACCATTGGATACCATGCAACATTAAGAAGGAACCAACTGTTAATGCTCACAAATACTTGGATGAATCTCAAAGGTAATAAGCAAAGTGAAAGAAGCCAGACTCAGAAAGCTGCACACCATGTGAATCCGTTTATGTGGAAACAGAGAAGGCAAAACTACAGGATGGAGAAGAGACCAGTAACTTCAGGGTTAGAGATGGGGAAGGCATTTGACTATAAAGAGCAGCTCAATGATATTCTGGAAGACGACAAACTGTTCTGTATCTTGAGTGTGGTGGTAGTTTACACAATCATATGCATTTGTCAATTCTCACAGGGCTATGCCTCTCAAGAGAGTGAATTTCACTTTAGGTAAATTACAGATAATTTTTTACAAGCAAAGAATAATGCACATTTCTGCCTATTTTCTTTCTTGGTGTGTCTTCTTTGCACCTTCCTCCCCAGTTTCTGTTGTCAAGAGAAGGCAAAGGTAATATATACGATTGTAACCTGTGGTGTCTTGCCATGAGAAAACATGTCATATACAAACTGGAACTAGGGAGCATTAAGGTTCTTTCCAAAATGATGGGCAGAGTTTAGGTCAAACAAGATTTAGTAATGAAGAGATCCATTACTGCCTCTAGGCCTGAAAGAACAAAGGAGGGAGCAGTCTCCGGACTTGGAGAGAAAGTCATCTGGTGAGGGCTGCCTGGGGCCCTCAGTCCAGGGAAGCACCCTACCTGCAGTGCCCAGCCCAGGGACCAGAGGGAATAAATATCCTGAGGGCCCTCTTCTTCCTGCAGGTGGCTGACGCTTGCAAAACTTAACCAGAAACTGTGAAGCAAGGGTTCCCACCAGTGCAGTCCATGCACATCAGCCTCACTGGGCACAGAGCCAGGCAGAAAATGAGGACATATATCTGGATGGGCAAATGGAGGCCATCCAGCAAAACCACAGCATTTCCAATAAGGAACTGAAGGAATAGAATCCACATTATTAAAAAAAAAAAAAAAGAAGAAGCTGAAACACCTAATGTTAGTTATCCCATCTTTTGTAGCTCCTAAGAAGCTCCTGTTATTTCAGGATTATATATTCACACTAGCCTTTGTATTACTAGGAAATCGTGTGTAACGATGCATACTACAACATTATTTTTCAAATAAAAGTGAAATTTTGTAAATATATACTAAAATGATCGAATATAGATAAATTATCTAACTTTTTTTTTTGCTGAAAGCTATTCAAGGAAATTCCTTGTACTTTTTACAAAACAGACTATTCTTTTAGATATTTTTTTCAGGCATAAATTTGTATCTAACAACAGATATTGGGTCTCGCATTGTCTTTTCTCCTTTTAGTCTGTCACTTTTTATCCTATATCCAGAAACTCTGAACATCTCATCAAATCCCATAGCTTCAACCGTAATCTGTGAGTGTGTAGTGAACACATCTTCCCCACTCGCCTTCACCTCCTTCCATTCTCCAGTCATAATTTCCTTCATTGGATGACATTTCCACCTAATGTACTGAAGTCACATTCTCATCAAAACAGTTCAATACAAAGCTCATCACACCCTCTTCTCCATGAAGAGACATTCTTTTTCCTTCATCCCATGAAGAGACAACCTTCTTTCTAGCTTCTCTTTTCCTTAATATTCCATAAATAGGGATGGGGTATTTATCTATGGTACCTTTTCAGAAAGATTGTTGTGAAGGATAAAAAGATAAAGAATGTGAAATATTCTGCTAAAATGTTAAATAAAAATGTTTTGAGATTTTATATTCCATATTTTCAATGTATAATAAATATTGGCGTGGATTAGGAAAACTAGATTTATTTTTCAGACACACTCAGTGTCTTCAGTGACCTATTTTTATGTTATTCATGTTTAAGACGTTTCAGAATTTAAATTTCCAACATTTGGCATTTACTTGAAAACATATGTACTGTCTATAGTAATTTGCTCACTAATAGGTTGGGTACCTTTTTATACATATGTCACATTTCTAAAATTTATTTGGCCACTTCCTATATTAGAGGCTTGCTAAATTTATCTCAACATTTTTAATAAGCACATGCTTATTTGCAGAATATCAGCATCCATATAAATTGCTTACAAAATATGGCTCTGTAAGTATTTTATATTAAAACATAAATATAGGTGATACCTTTGTTAATGATTCAAATAATATCCAGTGATATTATAAATTTGATATTTTCACATTTAATTGATTTTTTTTTACATTTTAAGATTACGTGCTGTAAAAATGTCACATTCTATTTATTCAAGTGACTTTTGATTTCTCCATCTTGATTCAATGACAGATGCTGTCAATGTTTTCTACATTCGGTCACTAAAAAATATGTTTTGTTTGAATTACCAATGCTTCTACTTTTAACGTAACTATCATAATTTAACAGCTAGCAAAATAGTTTCCACATTTTCAATTTATTGTGCCCAGTGCACTAGATTCATTTATGAATACCTTTGTTAATGTCAGCTCCAGCTGAAAATTCACAGAGGCTCAGTATAGTTTTAAGATTAAAATTGAAGCTCCTTCCATTAGTTTTTTTTTTTATGGCTGAAAATATCTTCTTTTTTTTCATTTTCCATTCTTTTAATTTCAACTTGTATCTTTTTTTATTGTGGTAACACTGTTTTATAAAATTATATAAATTTCAGGTGTACATCATTGTCTTCTGATTTCTGTGTAGATCGCATCATGCTCATCACCCAAAGACTAACTACAATCCATCACCACACACTTGTGCAAATCACTACTTTCACCTCCTCCCTGTCCCCCTCCCCTCTGCTAACCACCAATCTCTGTCTCTATGCGTTTGTTGGTTTTTTATTTTGTTTTTTTTTCCCCAGTAATCTTACTGAGATCACAATGGTTTATAACATTGTGTAATTTAGGGTGTACAATATTATTTATCAATTTCTGAATACACTTCATTGTGCTCATTCTCAGCGGTCTAATTTTTATCCATCGCCATACATATGTACCCCTCTGTCCCTTTCGCCCACCCAGCAACCTCCTTCCCCTCTGGTAACCACTAATCTGTTCTCTTTATCCATGTGTTTGTTATCTTCCACATATGAGTCAAATTATTCAGTATTTATCTTTCTCTGTCTGGCTTATTCCACTTAACATCATACCCTCAAGGTCCATCCCTGTTGTTGTAAATGGGACAATTTTGCCTTTTTTATGGCTGCATAGTATACTATTGTGTGTATATATATATATACTACATCCTCTTCATCCATTCATCTGTAGAAGGGCACTTGGGTTGCTTCCACATCTTGGCTACTGTTAACAAACTTGCAATGAACACAGGGGTTCATAAATCTCTTTGGATCATTGACTTCAGATTCTTTGGATAAATACCCAGTAGTGGGATAGCTGGATGGTATGGTATTTCTATTTTTAATTTTTTAAGAAATCTCCATACAGTTTTCCATAGTGGCTGCACCAGTTTACATTCCCACCAGCAGTGTAGGAGAATTCCCTTTGCTCCACATCCTCTCCAACATTTGTTGTTTTTTGTCTTGGTAACTACAGCCATTCTGACTGGTGTAAGGTGATGTCTCATTATAGTTTTGATTTGCATTTCCCTAATAATTAGTGATGTTGAACATTGTTTCACGTGTCTGTGGGCCATCTGTATATCTTCTCGTATTTTCAACCTAAATGCCCATTCTGGCTTTTTCTGCCCCTTCTGTCTAATAATAAGAAGAAGGAGGAGGAGGAGGAGGGGGAGGAGGGGGAGGGGAGGGGAGGGGGAGGGGAGGAAAAGAAGAAAGAGTGTCAGTTCACTTGAACTGCACATTGATCACCAAGTGCATTATCTCATGGCCTCAGCTTTGTGGTTTTTTGTATTGCTGTTTCTTGGAATACATACTTCCACACTTTCTATACCTATGAAAACCCATTTTATACTACAAGGTCAAATGATACCATGTCCCCTAATAAATTCAATTTTCCTTCTTCGAAAAACCGGGATCATTTTCTACTACTGTGCATCTCATCATATATAACCAATTCTGTAAGAGCCTCCATAACAGCTTATTGCCTAATAAAGCTTAAATTCCTTCAATGCAAAGTTTTTTCTATTTACATATTAAGACAAACCTAAATACACCCACACGTAGCTATTTAACACACCTTGATTTGATTTGATGATACATCACCATCTAGACTATCATTTAAATGTGTATTTGTTAGGATCCTACTCTCTCATATTGCTTCTTCTTGAAAAATACTGCTCTTTCAGATGACTGAGCTACACAGTGATGGTAATGACTCATACATTCTCCTGAAAGTCTTAATCACGGAATCATCTTGATTCTCTATGCTTTTGACATTCAACATTAAATGAAATTTGACAATTATACCTTTCTATTTTGTAAGAATCCTTTTTATTTTTAGTCCAAAGTGACTCATAGAAGCCATCTCTTTGTTTACTTGTCATATTTGAGAGACTATGTCTACCATTTAGGAAATTATTCCTTCTTATGATTACCACTATTGCATCCCCACAGCCGTGCACTACATTCTATAACTTTATTCCAGAATACAGTAAACATTTACATAGAAAAATTTGTATTAAATATAACCTTCAAATTCTTGCAAACTCATGAGTCAGATACTTGCAGCAGAGGAAATAGAAAGTACCTTTAGCAGACATCATTTTCAAAAATACTGCCCTGAGTTTTCTTTGCTAGAAGAAATACTATTGTCTGGAGGTTCTGTTTCTGTTTTGTTAAAACACCTGCACAGCTTTCAAATTCTCCTCTGAAATCCCATGCTACCAGGAGAGAATGCTGACCTTTTAGCTCATTTTTATTTTCTGGCTGACTTTACAGAGGGTTACTTATTATATCTACTGTTGATAGCTATAATGACCAGTAATGCCAGGTCATCTTTCAGACTCTTTTTCCACAATACCAGGATTGTTACAGCGATTTAGAGATCTTGGAATACCTCCCACATTACTTTGACTTTCTCTCTATTCTACCAGCACTAGACCAACAGCTGCTGGGGTGTGTATGTCTATCCATAAAATGCAGATTTTTCCATGTTGGTACTCAAATTGTTTCATTTCACTTAATTACACTCATTCCTGTCTGGCTGTGGCCACCATGATATCTCCCCAGACATGCTCTTCTGCACTTGACCTTGCCCTTCACCCATCAGGAAGGAGAGTCAAATTCCATGACCACTGAATTAGAGAGAAAAAACATATCACGAAGAAAAAAACATACTAAATAAGTAAAAGCCATATATACAACAAAGAATATGAGAAATAAAGCAGGGTAATAAATTACATAGTCCCAGGTGTGGACCTGATGCACCTTTTAAATAAGGAGATAGGAAAGTCTTCACTGAGTGGATGACATTTAAATAAAAACTTGAAGAGGGGGCCATGTATTCACTAAATTTTATCAATTCTGTTTTTTCATTAAATTCCACTTTATTTTCTGTAATTAATGTTTTCCCTCACTTTTTGGGTAACTTTTTAAAGTTACTGTCTTTTTGATATGCATAATTGTTTATGATAAAGTTTATTTATGTACATGTTCAATAAATATTTTCTTTTCCCCATTAATCAATTCATTAGAAATATTATAAATTCAGCTATTTTGTGTAGATATGAATTCCAGAAAAGAAAGATAACACCAGAATTATGAGAGCTATTACAGCAGCTACAACGTGCTCTCTCTCTTTGTCCCATGTGACTCACAACTTTAGAGTTACTCTTTAAAAAGGGAGAGAATAAATTCTGATTTAAAAACTTACCAAAGAAAATCAGGCTTCATTTTTCCTTTTTCGAATATCTTGGACAAATCATATATGTTTAAAACTTGTTCTTTTATTTATTACTTTTTCAAAAGAAGACATCTTATTCAGTAGTGTATATAATTAAAGGAAAACAATTTTCTTAAAAAGACAGTTTACAAAAAAATATATTTGGGTTTTTTATAATTCTCATTGAAAGAATATCTAGTAATTTAAAATGGAAAAATGCAAAAAGCCTGAGTGGAGCAAGTTTTGTATGTTTATGTCATTGCAAGGGGCCCTGTGTCATTGGAGTAGCATCAGGAACGATGAAGAGTACTGGGAGATAAGATCAGGAGGGAGCAAAAAGCTAGTTTCTGCTGGCCTCTGCCAGCCACTGTCAGGAATCTGCCTGCATTGTGAGAGCGACTGAGAGCCACGGGAGGAGGACTGAGCTATAGAATGACATGATGTCAGCTATGTTTTAAGAGGACCACTTGGGTTTTTATCTCAAGAGTAGACTACATGGAAAGGAGAGATTGAGTTACAGATTATTGCAATAACACAGGCAAGAGAGGCGGTGTCTTCATCCAGGGGGCCAGCAGTTGAGTGGGGAGAAACTTAATAACAGAGAGAACAGAACTGAGTGATTATATCAGAGGCACAAGAGAAAAAGAGGAGGCAGAGAGGACACCAAGTGTTTGTCCTCAAAAATCGGAAGGATGAGGCTGTCATAAAAGGAAGCATACATACTGCAAGAAATAAGGTGATATAACATTCATCAATACTGAAATTAGTGTCTACCCTAGTAATATCAGAGACCATCAGTTTTCTTCACTAAATGAGTTTATGAAAGCTAACAAACTTTGGTATAATAATAAAGAATAGGTAGAAAAAACTTAAAAATAAAAGAATTTCATTTGTAAAGCATAAGCTGTTCTCCCATACATAAATCTCTAGTTCCTATGAGGACATTTTACCCATACTATTAAATTAACTAATTAATCTATGCACTGATTTATTAACTTAATCAATACGAATGAGCACCTACCATCGGCTACTATTCTGTGATCAAGTAGTAAAAAATGTGTAACTAAATTCTAATGAGGATAAGATGTTAAGTAGATAATTTCTTTTTTTTAAGAGAACAGGAGGTTGAGCCTTCTTTTTTGTTTTTAAGTAGGCTTTTTAATGTTTTTTTTGGTGAGGAAGATTGGCCCTGAGGTAACATCTGTTGCCAGTCTTCTTTGTTTTGTTCCCCCGGAGCCCCAGTACCTAGCTGTATGTGCTATTGTAGGTCATTCTAGTTCTTCTATGTGGGATTCCGCCACTGCATGGCGTGGTGAGTGGTGTGTAGGTCTGCATTCAGGATCCGAACTGGGAAACCCTGTGCTGTGGAAGTGGAGCGCACAGACTTCACCACTCGGCCACGGGGCAGGCCCCCAATTAGATAGTTTTAAGGAGACATTTATACAGTGATTTTTGATACTTACATTAATTCTTGGAGTGCTATCTTTAATTATTTTAAATATAATGTGCATGCAAATATGGCAAGGAGATATTTTTGATACTGATCATTAATTGAACTTTAGTATTAATTGGGTATTTAGGATAAAACAAGAGAGAAAGGAAAATAATTATGATAGACCCTGTGTATCCGGAGGAATATCATGTTCCAGAAGTTGCTTTTATAAAGAAAGCAGAGGGGGAAGAACTGAAGAGGTGGAAATAGGAAGCAGAAATGAGTAAAATTACGTTTAGAAATCATTTTACTTACTAGTGTGAAAATGAGGTGGTAGAGATTGTAGCAAAACATAAAACAGGGCTTCTGCCTAAAAGATTGCTGCAGGGACCAGCCTGGTGGTGCAGCGGTGAAGTTCGCATGTTCTGCTTCTCCACGGCCCGGGGTTCATGGTTCAGATCTCAGGTGCAGACATGGCACCACTTGGCATGCTATGCTGTGGTAGGCGTCCCACATATAAAGTAGAGGAAAATGGGCACGGATGTTAGCTCAGGGCCAGCCTTCCTCAGCAAAAAGAGGAGGACTGGCAGTAGTTAGCTCAGGGCTAATCTTCCTCAAAAAAAAAAAAAAAAAGAAAAGAAAAAGAAAAAGATTGTTGCAGTAGAACAGACAATATATTTTGGAGGTCTATACTGTCCCTCAGCGATTGAGTAGCCTGGAGAAGAGAACATCAAAACCAAATGGAGAGCCAACGTACCTGTAGAATTAAAAAAGGCATTTTCTTTAGCAAAACATTGGGCGTGAGGCATTGTGAAAAATTCCTACATTTTGGCATAACTGACAGTCTCTAGATAAGGTTCAAAGGAAGAGGCACACATTTTTGGAGAGAGTGGAGAATAGAGACAATCTTTTTCTCACCTCGTATCCTTCTGTCCATGAACTGAAATCCATCTCATAGTGGCAAATTCTATGGGTGAAGAAAAAATATGGAGGCACTGTGGACAATTAGACCGGAGCAGGCTCCGGGCAGATGTGACTCAGCATGTTGCTGCAGGCAGCGTATGCGCCACCATGTATATGAACACCTTATGTAACCTACATAATGTCAACATCTGCTGGCTGTACGCCACTTCTGTCTAGTGGTCATATAAAAGCAGCCACAAGGGGAACTGCTGCGCTCACACTATCTCTCGGCCAAAGTGAATAAAATGTATGTCTACCTTGCCCTCGGGTGCTCAGACCTTTTTTTCAACTCCTCGAGCACCGAGCCCCATGGTCCCTTCATCTGCTGTTTCTCTCCTGCATACACTTGGCATAGTCAAAAGGATTCTGAGGTGTATGGACCTATGGCTCCTGAGGCTGCCGGGACAGACATGTGGCCACCCCTGTGGAAGGATGGGAGTCCGTGGAGGGTACCCTGGTCAGCACTGAGATGGCTCTGCATGCCCAGGGGAGCAGGTGCCAGAGAACGCCTGGCCTGCCATGGGGCTGGCGGGCCGGCTGTTTTTGACAGCCTTAAGCTGGAACATGGATTCTGCCTTGTGGGATGCAGCCGGCATCGGGGAACTCCTAACCGAGGGGGACACCCTGGAGACACGGGTGCGGCAGTTGGAACAGGAGCTAGAAATGCCGCCTCGCAGCAACCGGCAGAGGACGCTGAGGACTGGGACGTAGAGGAAGCACGCCCTCTCCACGCTTCGCCAGTAATCCAGCAAAAGGTAAAGCATGAGCAGCCCTTGGGTCCAGGCGATGTTGCCCAAGGAGCCCTGATGGTGACAGAGTTCATGGCGTATACCACCTATACGCCAAAGGAACTGCGGGACTTGCGCAGGCAGCGGCTGGGGGAGCCCATACCAGCCTGGCTCCTGCCGCTATGGGATGAGGGGGCAGATCCCTTCGGCAGCTGCTACAGCCGCTGGCTAACCCAAGGGCAGGGAAATTACTCCATGACGGATTGGGTGATGGCTGCCGCCTGGGACAGTGTGAGAGAATGCCGGGGAGCTCCCGGAGACTGTAAGCCCATGGCAGACCTATGTGGTCCAAGTTATCCGCGTGTTGGGAACGAGATCCCGTCTGATTCTTTTGGGCCAGATACATGAAGTAGCCACTACAATGGCCACTTTGGGGAACGTAGAGTGCCCAAGGAAGGAGAAAACTGTGCATGTCTCACTGCGGGGGAGGCCCCCAAGCCTAGAGCAGGTTCGGCAGAGAACAGGCCCAAGCAAGTGACTGCATGCAGATGTAGATTGACCTGTTAGCTGCAGGCATTGATCAAACGAAAATAGACAGGCAACCAAACACTGTCTTGATGGCACTGAGGCACTGGTTAAACCCTGAGAAACAGTTCTAGAAGACAGCAGGAGTGGGGAAAAATCCTGGCAAGAGTCACCAGGCAAGCCTTCAGGATTTCTGAAGCCCTCAGGTGAGGAGCTCATGTACCTCTTTGACTAGGGGGAAGGCTGAGGTGCTCGGCTTAGGGGATCCCCAAAGGACCATAGGACTCCCATGGAACTTGGGATTTACTGGTCCCCCAGCAATGTACAGTGTGTGCTGGTATTGGTAGATACTGGAGCTGATTACAGTCTGATTTACGGCAACCCAGTTAAGTTTCCAGAGAAGCTGGCATATGTTGATGGCAATAGAGACGGTAGGTGAAAGTAAAGCCGGTGTCTCTGTCCTTTGGCATTGGCCGTTTACCACCCCGAGTGTACACAGTGTATGTCTCCCATGCTTGAGTATGTTCTGGGGGTGGACGTCTTGAAAAGACTGCACCTACAGATGACCATGGGTGAATTCCACCTACAGGTGCTTGTGGTTGAGACTGTTGTCCTGGTGGACATGAGGAGATCACACAGACTACTGCAAAGTTAAAAGAGGTTGGGATGGTACAATCCACCCACGGTCCTTATAATGCCCTGGTTTGGCCCATGAAGAAGGCTGATGGCACATGGAGTATCACTGTGGACTACTGGGAATTAAATAAAGTGACTCCTCCATTACATGCTGCTGTGCCCTCAATGCATGACCTCATGGATCAGCTGACAGTCTGATTGGGACAGTACCACTATGTTGTAGACCTTACTAATGCCTTCTTTTCCATTGATATTGCCACTGAGAGTCAAGATCAGTTTGCTTTCACCTGGGATGGCAGGCAGTGGACTTTTCATGTTTTTCCACAAGGATACTTGCACAGCCCCACTATTTGTCATAGATTTATCACCCAGGACTTGGCTGCCTGAGTTCATAGTGATACAGTGCTTGTATTTCACTACATTGATGTTGTGTTAAACTCTGACTCTCTTACAGATCTCAAACAGGCTACCAACTCCCTGCAGAGACATCTGGCAACATGTGGTTGGGCTGTGAATGCCGCCAAAGTCCAGAGACCAGGACTTGTTGGGATATTAGCAAGTGTTTATCTCTCTTTTAGTCCAGGTGGTGAGACCCCGGTATGCTATGGAGAAAAAGCGGGCCCCTTGAGACTGGACACGCACTGCGAGCCAAGCATTTAAGGTCACCAAGCATGCGGTGCAGCAGGTAAAGGCTCTGCAAGTGGCTGATCCAGGACGGCCATATAAATTGGGTGTCTGTGTTACCCAAGAGGGTTTTGGCTGAGGCTTATGGTAGTGACAGGACAGGATATGAGCCCCTGTTGGGTTTTGGTCCCAACTTTAGAAAAGGGCAAAAATATGATATTCTCTACTAAAGAAACAGTTGACAGCTGCCTGTGTTGCCCTGGTAGCATGTGAGGCCATCACACGAATGGCCCCTGTAAAGCTCAGAACTACATACCCTATACAGGGATGGCTCAAACAAAGGAGTTCAGTGAGCTCCAGCCCCCTGAATATAGAGTTATAACAAGTGTTGGGGCCAGCTGAGTTCCTTGCTGTGGAAGAAAAGGCCCCAAAGTCTCCTCTAGAAATAGAGCCCACACCCTATGCTAAAGAAAAGTCCCTGTCCTAGAGAATGCTTGGTATACTGAAGGTACTAGTAGAGGGCATGCGCCCTTGGTCCGATGGCAAGTGGACTACATCGGACCATTACCAAAGACCAAAGGCAATGTGTACGCCTTTATGGCTGTTGATACGGCTACTGGTTTACTCTTTACATGGCCCTGTACGGCCACAGATCAGAGACAGACAATTCAGGCCCTACGGGTACTCTTTATGGTCTTTTTGGTTGACCCTTGGTTGTAAAAAACGACAAGGGGACACACTTTACAGGACAAGAAGTCCAACAGTGGGCTGGCCCCAACGTGCCTCAACATGAGACAAGTACAAGAATAAAAATGGTCATAAAATATGAAAGCCCTCACTGCAGATGGTTGGTGCTTTTAGCTCCATGGGGACTTGAAAAGCAGCGAGACTTACATATCACCCCGTGGGTGACTAGTAGTTGGCCCCCTTGGGTAACTGTCAGGCTGCCACAGACCAATGCTGGTTCTATCCTAAAGGAAATGCATGTGATTTCTTTGCGGCCGATAATGAGTTCCCCTCTACTGCTCCATGTGGAGCCCACGCTTGCAGCCTCTCTACAGACAAGAAAAGTATGATATCAATGGCCTGGAAGGCCCCTGTTGGTAGCCCCCCTCCTGTCCCAAGATAAGTGACTAGCATACATTTTGCTTAAAGAACGTGATTTATCTTTGTTGGCTCCTATCACTACCTTGTCCTTTTGCCCATAGATAAAGTACAGCGAACAGTATTGTAGAATGGGCATACACCTGTACTAAGGTTGCCAATGTATCTAACTGTTGGGTGTACACGGAACTGCCCACCGGAGCAGTAGAAGGCTTGCCATGGCACATCCACCCCGCTTCGGAAAGAAACGAGACCTGGCTGTATTCCTAGAGAGCATCTCATGCTCAGAGGTGCCAGGTGGCTCAACAGATATGCTGACAATGTGGACATAAGCAGCCCTGGCCAACCCCAAGCCTCTGAGATGGCCATGGGTCGTTATCCGGGGAGGCTGTTGTGCTCCACACACCTGTGCCCTTGTACATAGAACAACAAAAGGGAGAATACGACAACAAGGTGGATACCTCAGGGGCTGTGTCAAAAGGTTACACGAATGACCTGGCCCAAATATTGGTGAAACGTCCCTCCCTGTGTGGGGGTGGCCCCCACAGATATAGTACCCTTGAGCAGCTTCTGGGTCTATGGTAGTCATGAATGGCCTTATCTCCTGACTAACTTGATAGGACAACATACTTGAGGGTGGCCCTAAGCTGTCCTCCCTGCGGCAGTGGGTTCTCGCCACGCTGGTGGGTGTAGCTTGTCTCTTGGTGGCTACTTACTGATCATTGTATTGTTGTTGTAAAATGTAGCTTTAAGACGTCGTGCTGTGTGCACATGCACACACCTCCTACAAGCCCGCGACTGCTGCAGTCTAATGGGTGTAGAGTGAAAGAAAAATATGGAGGTGCTGTGGACAATTAGATGGGAGCAGCTTCCGGGCAGATGTGACTCAGCATGTTACTGCAGGCAGCGTATGCGCCACCATGTATATGAACACCTTATGTAACCTTCATAATGTCAACATCTGCTGGCTGTATGCCACTTTTGTCTAGGGTCATATAAAAACAGCCACAAGGAAAACAGCTGCACCCACCGTATGCAGGCCAAAGTAAGTAAAGAGTATGTCTACCTTGCCATCGGCGGCTCACCTCGTTTTTTCAACTCCCTGTGCCCCGTAGTCCTGTCCTCGGCTGTTTCTCTCCTACTTACAATGGGGCAGGACAAATATTTCTGTAATTAACCTGAAGTAGAGGCTCCAGAACCTGCTTGTCTGGGAGGAACAATAAAACCGGAGTATAACCTTGAATTTAAATGTTGACTCCTTCATATTAAAAGACCCTAGCAGCTCTTTATTAACAGGTTCTAATTGTGTCTTCACATAAAGGAATCCGCACTCTAGATTGTAACGCTGTCCCTTCCAGCATGCAGCTGATGAAAGAGATATTTCTAGAGTGTCAAGTATTCGTTGATTCTAGAAGGCTTGAAAATGGTAGGTTTTATGTAATGTCAAAGCCTGTGTTTACTCCAGTGACCACTCAGATTATAGCTACAGTGTGTTTAGGAAAATGAACAGAATCTTTAGACTATATTTGCATATGTAGATGCAGCATGCATAATGGTTTCAACAAATATTTTTAAACCACTCTTCAAATCAGGATGAAAGATTGATCTTAAAATGGTTGACATTTTAATGATACAACACTAATCAAATATATTTAGAATTTTATTTCAGATTACATAATTTCACGATGGCTTTTAAAACTTGGCTGAGAATCACTGCATGGAAATAAATGAAAACTGGTAAGTATAGATATGTACTGTTGTGTAATCCCTGATTTTCATCACAGGAATTTAGTCGTTGGTATTTTCGTTGTAGCATTAAATTGTTTTGTTTAAAAAGCTTTGTATAATTTGTGTTTTTAATTTTGTAAACAGCATCTATGTTGTAATGAGAGGTACTTAGAAAAATCATTAAAAAATTGTTTATTAACTTGCCTTGCCTTTTTGAAAATGCCTCAATATTCTCCACGTTAAGAGTGCTCAGAACTATCGGCCAGCTGCAAGCATTCTGTTGAAATATTAGAGGACTTGTCCTGAATATCTTAAAGGAGACCTACTAATTAATTTAATCTTGATTTTTATTTTCAAATTAAAACAGCTGTGCTTTACCAAAGCTTATAACTGAAAATTTTTGTTTCCCAATTTCTATTTACATTTGTAATTACACAGTACCTGATACGTCCCGAAAGTGATAGGAACAAAAACATGGTGCTCCCCATTCATTAACTCAACTGTTTGGATTCAGGTAGTTGTAGGGGTGAGTAACATGTGAGGACACAGACATTAATTAAAAAACCTCACAAGTAAATGCAAAATCTTAACTGGGACAAACACCCTGAAATATAAGCACACAATATCATGAAACCATGTTTTAGGAGATAGGACTTAGGGAATTTCTGAAAGGGCTCCCTAAAGAAATAGAAATTGGTCATAGAAAAGTAAAATGAATAAAGCCGGGATTAAAAAGATCTCCAAACAGAGGATACAGGGTTGCAAAGCTCTCTGGCAGCACGAGCGTATGCAGCACTGAAAGGAGGTCAGCATGTCTTGAGTTCATAGAGTGAGGGGGGAGATGGTACAAGATGAGACAGGAGGGCCAGGGAGCAGTCAGAACAGCAACATTTTGAAGGCCATGATTAATTTTTTAAAATTGTGTGAACAAGTATCTAAAACACAGAATTCTTTTTTAAATCTGGGAGAAGATAATTCTTGCCTTATTACTCCAGAAAAACTATGGCATAGGAATTTACAAGTTCTGAAATATACGTAAGAAAAACAAATTTAAAAATGCTTCCTATTTCATCAATCTCAGCTATTACTGAACAGCAGTTTTCTTACTAATTTTACCATCCCTAACATCTTTAGGAGACATTAAAATGGCAGAACAACTATTTTAACACTATTTTTGCATTGAAGCAAGATAAACCAAACAGATTATGCTTCTAGTCTAGGAAATTAGTCAAGAGCTAAAATTATATGCCTTATTATTTCACAGAAAGTCAAATGAGAGATGTGTTTCTGTTTCAATAAAATAGAGGTTGGCTTTGAGAGATTGGAATACCTAAATTTTCAAACAAAAATTATAGCATCGTTATAGATGTGACAATGTCCAATGAATAAACCATTTTTCAAGCAAACTGGAGTGTGTGGGGACAGGGTGAAGAAAGATGTGATTTCTAAAGTGATGTGTCCCTGGTAACCATGCCCGAACGGAAGTGGAAGATTGCATTCTTTGTGTACAGATTCCCCTAGTCAGGACGGCAACACTCACTGGGGAGAGGGAGAGACTCCTTCCAGACCACGAAGATAGAAACTATCTGGTGTCTATCTCTGATGTATTATATAAACATAAATACTCTTTTGTTTATAAGAGTGGTCTTTGTAGAGGGTAAATTTATCTAACTGGTCTAAAAAGCAGGAAGTACTCCTGTGGCAAACAGGCAACATTATGGTGGAAAAAAAGCAGTGATATACCTAATAATTTTCTGTTGCATATTACAAATCATTTGCTTATACATTATTTTAGTTGACTCTCAAAACAAGCATGTAGAGAATGACTTGTCCTGCCTCTATCAATTAACTCATTGCCAGTTCTTACTTTTATAACGTGCATTCTGATAATAAATGCATGTCTTTATCAAGATAGCTCCCTAAAATAAGAGTGTTGTGCTATATAAGAAGAGATCACCAAGAAAGAATACTGGACTGCTCTTTTGCGGGGAAAGCACATTTTCCCTAGATAAGTTGTCAAATATAAGAACCTCCTTGATGTCTGGAAATTTGTTTCTTAATTAAGCATAAAGCTAGGTTTTAAAACCTGTTCTAATTACAATTTATCAAACAAATGTTTTAAAAGTTCTCAAATGTTTCTCCACTGGGAACCATTTAATAATTATATTGTAGATATAATTAATTAATTAGGTCAATAAATGCATCTCATTTTCAAATTTTGGAGGTGTTATAAACTCCAGATTCTTTATCTGTGGTTTTCACCAGCAGCCGGAGCGATTTCTTTTCAACACTATTACTTCTTTTTCAGTGATGTTGTACCATCAATCATCTCTCCTCTTCCTATTGATGTCAATGTTTTCCTTTCCATGGCTTCTTCCCCTCAGCAGATGAGCAAAGTCAACATCAACTTATGCTAAACTAGCTTCCTCATTTTCTCATTTAATATTATATCCTTTAAAATCCTTTTCAAGTTATGTTTCTTCCAACTTCCCTCATATGTGCCACATTGGTCAACTGGCTAGTCTTTCAATGGATTCTGAAATCTTACTCTGTCCCTACAATCCTGTTGTTCTTTCCTTGGGGCACATGCTTCCTTTCCCTTTCTGCCTCCCTTGGTCCATTATAAATTCATTTATTCATAAAATCCCAATTAAAATAAGACATCATCAATTAAAGATAACCACATATTCTCCACTAGAATCAGTATCTTGAACTCCCTAATCTCATCATATTTTGTTTCTCCACTGAGCAGCATGACCCTCATGGCCTGATTAGGGTTGCAGTCATTTACGTTTGATACACTAGAGGGTGGGGATTCTGTTTTGTTTATATTTCCTTGGGCATCACTCCAGCAGGAGTCTTGCTCAAAATTGCTACCAAGCAAGAATCTGACATGTGGAATATCAGTCTCATTCCAGCTTTGAGAGTGAACATTCAAGGAGGGTTCTTATATGCCTTTGTATTCGGTAGCCAACTGTTCTTGGGTTCTGGTCTGGAGTCAAATATTCTTAGATTCTAATGTTTAAATGATACCAAGAGTTTTCTTCTCTATCTGAGAAACCAAGAAACTGTGGCCTTCCAATGTCAAAGTGTTTTGCTGGGTCAAATACCTTAAAATCTGTACAAACCAGTTAATTGAGCACAGCTCAAGAATACTTATGATTTTCTATCTACAGAGTCATTGCTACTTTGATATATGTTCTCAAGTAAAAATGCCTCATGTGGCAGCTGTGTGTTATTTTTATACTTGTGTTTCTAATGTTTTGAATTTTTTAAATGTCTCTATGTGTGGTGTCTAAAATAAAACTTTACTTGAATTGCTGTGTAAAAATCTAGATCGCACTTGTAAAAATGGTCAAGAAGTGTGTTCCTCGATTTAAAAAATGCTTATACATTATATTTATTTTTCAAGAACATTTCAAATCTCCACTTGATCATGCCTTATATGGACTTATGTTTTCTCCTCACTATTTTTCTTAAATTTTTGTACATTTGATTTATGTGGTTTTAAGATAATTTACTTAGAATTTTAATTTTTATTCAAATTGTAGAATATGGGTACCATAGGATCTCATATTTGTAAATCCAAGCAAACACCATGTGTCAAGATATCCTAATTTGAACAGAACACTTTGTTTTTAATTGTACAAGTTGTTTTTCTTAAGTAATGAATAGAGAAAGCTTGACATGGCAGATGGTGGGTGGGTGGACCCCCTGTAGGCACAAACTATCTTGGAAAACTAGAAGCCGTGGAGAAGGATTCTGGATAAATTGGCAATTGAGAGGATGATCTGTCGACAAAGAGGTTGGTGTGAAATCAGGAATTTGAATCCAATCTTGATGGAACTCAAATACTGTTTCTTAGAATTGGGTTACTGTTTTAAGCATGATGATTGAACACTTACTTTGTTATATGCTGTGTTTTCATGATTAATAGCTTTTGAGATAGTTATCCATCATCCATACTTCTTGCATTCACTTGTTAACGAGAGAAGCTTTGCAAAAGACAGTGCTTGTAAATATATTTATTTGGTATAAAGAAGTGTTTTCAGTGTTTTATATGTTTAAATGTGTTAGGGAAATGGAGAGTTGCTAAAGTACATACAAACAGAAGAAATATGAATACATAGACACATACATATATATCTATACGCAAAAGTTTAAGGTAAAATAATCCAGATATGACAGTAAAATTTTGGTCTTAATAAGATTAATCAGGTGTCATATTTTTAATCTTGATACTTTTTCAGTATTTTACAATATAGGAAGAAACAGTGTTACCTATATCATATATGGCATGTATGTATATTAAATGAGACAATATATGTAAAGGTCTTCAGTCAGTGGCTTTCATATTATACATACTCAGCAAGTGGTGCTCATAATTATTAATAAGAAGACTGAAAGGCTAAAATAAATGTTTTAATTAGTTTTATCTGGCTACACAGCTGAATATGAATTTAAAATATTTTAATGTTCACTCTGAACATTTATATTTATATTGTGTTACCATAACACAAAATAACTCAGCAAATTTTAAAATATTAAAACTTCTTCACCCTTACTAGGAACAAAAATGTCTGATGATTTAGACTATTGGCTCTGGAAACATGATCTTGGATCAGATTCCTGATTTGTCACCTAAGAAACTCATAATATTGAACATATTATTTAATCTTTTCAGGTCTCCGATTCTTCATCTGTAAAATTAAGATGACACCAGTGACTACATTATAGAGTTGTTATGAGGATTATACGTATAAATATACATAAACCATAGTCTGAAAAAGATTCATCATGCAATAAATGTTAGTTACAATTTTAATTAATGTTATGTTTTAACACTTTACTAAGAGATAAATGAAATTTTCTTAGTCATTTTCCGTATTATATAAGATGATCTGAATATTCAACATTTGGAGGGCATGTTTACACATGAATTCACTGAAAATTTGATTATTTGGCATTTAGAAAACTTGCCCTGAGAGATTTTGGACATCAATTTAACGAGAGTAATTAAAACCAACAGAAATAAGGGGCCAGTGCAGTGTCGTGCTGGTTGAGTTCACGTGCTCCACTTCCGCAGCCTGGTGTTTGCAGGTTTGGATCCTGGGTGGGAACCTACGCACCGCTCCTCAAGCCATGCTGTGATGGCATCCCACATACAAAATAGAGGAAGATTGGCATAGACATTAGCTCAGGACCAGGCTTTCTCACTAAAAAAAGAAAACCAAATTAGCACCAACAGAAATAAAAAACTGAAATTCACCGAAAGTTCTTTTATAAGAGTGTTTGAGTAGAAGAAGTCCATAGTTGCTAAGTCATTTTGTAAAAAGAAAAGAATAAAGAAAACAATGATTTCAAATATGAGCTATAAAGCAAATGCCATAAAGTGTAAAGATATTCATTGAGAGTATGATCTAAATGCTTCTAATATAGGAACACAAGAGACCGCATTCCTGGAAAAACCAGAAGAAATGCATTTATCGAAAAGTGTTTAATATTTCTTCAAGAGAATGCAAGGAAGCCAGTAATTCTAAGACAATAAAACAACCATGTGTAGTAATCTGCTGAATATCTATTAGTTATGTCCAATTTCTGTATCCTGATAATGTAGACATAATCTCAGTTGTGGTTTTTAAAAGTAAGATAGATCAAGTGGCATCATATATCAAGACTTCAAATGAGAAAAAGAAAATCACAAAGAATAGAATTACTGAGGGAGGGATGTAGCTAATTGAAGATGATTGGTTCAAAATGAAAAAGAAGTAAACAAACAAAATTAAACTACTTTATTTTTGGGAAATGGGCCCAATGCATTGCCTCTTTAAATTCTTACAGCAATTCTTAAGATAGGTAGTACAATTCTCATTCATGTATGATAAGACTTGACATATAAAAAGTTCAAATAATTCATCAAAGGTCACACAAAAAATCACTGTCAAGACACAATTGCTACCAAACTCTGTGTGCTTGCTGTTACCCACATAAGCAGAAACTGCTACTACTAGTGGAAATATGTGGATATGATGGCACAGCCCAAGGAAAGACCCGATGAGTTCCCTTAGTATCTGTCAGTAATCCTCCACTAGTCACTGAAATAGTACATCTTAAAAGCCAACACCATATTTATTCCTATTTTACATTAATTATTTTCTTCCTCGCTACTAAAAGAACATATTTCCTTATTATTTGGAACATAACAGAAAAGAGTTTTTGATGTTTAAGTAAAAGTATTATTGGAGAAAGAAAATAAAAGATACATATCCAATGATTTACACCACTTATTGAATTCCTAGCATGTGTCTAGCAACTTAGATACATGAACCAGAAGCTACAACCACCTGATCAGACCAGTGTCTATTTTATAGACTAGTAAATGGAAGTTTAGTAAATCTAGATATTCCCTGAAAACATGCAAAATGAAGGAGGCAGATTTAAGTGTCAAACACAGATGTTTGATTTTATAGTCTGTGAACTTTTCAATGAATCTTACCCATGATAAATTTAGTTTCTCCAAAGTAGCACATTATAATAAAGTATTTCTCTCTGAAGAAGAATCATACCAGTACCATCCCTGTACTTTCAATCTCAAGTAGTGGTTAATGTGGTTAGAAGAAGAAATTACCATAGTACGTGTCATTGTATCAAAAGTGGAAATAGTTCCTTGGGGCTGGCCCCATGGCCGAGTGGTTAAGTTCATGCGCTCCGCTGCAGGCGGCCCAGTGTTTTGTCAGTTCGAATCCTGGGCGCGGACATGGCACTGCTCATCAGACCACGCTGAGGCAGCGTCCCACATGCCACAACTAGAAGAACCCACAACGAAGAATACACAACTATGTACCGGGGGGCTTTGGGGAGAAAAAGGAAAAAATAAAATCTTTAAAAGAAAAAAAAAGTGGAAATAGTTCCATAGGATTAGTTTAGCATGAATAAGCCAACAAAAATGATTGTGTGAGTGAGAGAGGAGGTAAGGAAAAAAGAATGACTATGAGGGTAATGAAAACAAATTTCATATATTCACTGCATTTGAATTAGAGAATCTGGGACATAGGAGAAGTCGAATATGAATTTGTAGTCAACGTAAAATTGCTACTTACCTGAAGCATGAAACTTCATCACCCTCATCTTAGCTCCTAGAAATCCAGAGTTATTAACGATTAGGAAATTATCTTTCCCTGAATTTCAGCCAAAACATTTAACTCAATAACCCACAACGTTGGTTAAGTGCCGTGTAAAGAAATGTTTCCCTTTACGGGAACCATCAAAGTGAAGGAATGGTCCTTTACTTTGCTTTATTGCCCACAGTGGTTGCCAATTAATTTTATTATAACACTCATAAGTTTTAGCGCTTTCCTATAAGGTCCTCTTCAGGTTTTACCCTCTTGGTTTTGAGCTTTTCATTGTACTTAAATTTAATTTCCCTATTTGTATGAATACTTCAATTTCCTCCCCCCCCCTTTTTTTTTTTTGAGGAAGACTGGCCCTGAGCTAACCTCTGTGTCCATCTTCCTCTACTTTATACCTGGGATGCCTGCTACAGCATGGCTTGATAAGCAGGGTGTAGGTCCACACCAGGGATCTGAACCAGTGAACCTGGGGCCGCCAAAGCAACGCACAGGAACTTAACCACTGCACCAGTGGGCTGAGCCCTCAATTTTCTCTTAATAAAATATATACTTGGTTTTAAAACAACATTGTTGATTTATTTTTCCATCAACCAAAGTTAAAGGTAGCATTTTACATTTAAAATTTATTTTAATTTTGAATTCTTTTAAATATATAGTACAGTACGGAAATTGATAGAAATTAATATAACATGACCCAATGAACCCTAAGTTAAATTTAAAATATTGAAATATTATATATATTTTAGATATGAGGAAATTTACAGTTATATCTAAAGCCACATGAAATTTATTATTTTTCAAGTCCCAGATCCAAGATGATAAATGACAAGGCTAGATCATGTCAGACCTTGCAAACAGTTTAAAAAATACTTAGTTTTAAATGAAAATTTGATGATAAATCATTAGACAGTTTTGTGCAGAGCAGTAGTATGACCTGACACATTTCAGTGGAACCAATCTACTATTATATTTAGAAAAGACAAAGGTGAGGAAGAAGATTGACCAAATAGGGGGCTATTGTAATTATTTTAGGGAGAAATAATGGGATTGAAACAGAATGGTAATTGTGGAAGTGAGTAATCAAAGTAATTGAGGAGTAATCAAACTGAATATGGAAATTGTCTTATTGATTTATCTGATTGATGGATTCTGTGATGTTGCAGTAAGAGGGTAAGGAGACAAGGCAAGCATAGTTCTGCTTTCCTGTTTTGTTTAGTTTTGTCTACTTTGGTCCTCTGAATCTGGAAGGGTGGTGTTAGGTGTTACCATGAACTGTGACAGGGAAAATTATGATTAGATCAGCTTATGAAGAAAGGCTTAAGAAAGCATTAAGGTGTTTTAGGATATTTTTCTTTGTCTTTTGGGGTCTTCAATTTACATAAAACATTTCTACGTAAGGATTTGTTCTTATTTCCTGTCCTAGTCTATGTGTTAAGCGAAAGCTGTAGGGGAGGGCAAATGTGAAAATGCATCACAGATGTGAATGAAAATGAAGGGTATTCGACCCTGTAGCATTCATTGTTAGAATGCATATGTTACAAATATGCAAATCGTATATGTATTAAACTCTTTCTATTTTTCCCAATAGATTTCTTTAAGAAAGAATATCAAATTGCTGAGGTCTCTAAAGCATTTTTAAAACATGTCTTATATTCAGATTATTTTGTGATTATTTGGTTCCGAAGAACTAAAACTCATTAAGAAATAATGCCTCAAGAAGGAAAGTATAAGTGCTATTCCAAAAATGTGTCTGCAGAAACCTTTACCGCTAGATGAGTGCAGCTGATGTTTCCTCCATTTCTCTCCTCTGGGTCTTCCTACACACTGTTTTACTTACCACCCCAAACAACTGAATTCCAGGCATCTTCCCCTATGTGGAAATACCTGTTATGACAGCCCAATATAGGATGTTAGGCTGTGAGTGTGCATCAACTTTTGAGCTTGGATCTTTGCAGACAAAATTCACATTTGAGAAGTGAAATCTAATTAGTTCAGAGTGGCCGAGTTAGCACTCTACAGTGGTGAAGGCGATAGTGCGATGGAGTACTTCAGGAAGGCAATGTTTTTGCTAAGAAGGAACTGTAAGTGAGGAGCAAGTTATTACTATCTCTAGTGTAAAATATAAGCAAAATAACTTTACCATAAAAAATAAGCAGAAAAATAATTTATTGATTATCATAAAAATATCCTGTTTTTAATGCAACTTTCAGAGGTAGTATTGGTTATTAATTGTCATTGTTTACCCTTTTACTTTATTTCTTAATAAATTCCCAGAGACGTATCTCAGGTTAGTTCTTAACAATGACGTAAAACATACCATTCTGGAGACATGAATATTAGAATTGGTGCCACAAAAAGGTTAATTTTTCAGTTTGCTGAGAAATGGGAGCTGAATTTCTTCAACTGTTTTTAAGTTACGTCAACTGTGAAATAATTATGTTTCTCCAGCTCCTATAGGAGTTTTTGCTGTGCAATAATTTGAAGTGCAGAAGGTCTAAAATTGCAGATATCTCATGCACTTATTCCTCTCTAAGCTACTGTGCAAATTTAGAGCAAAAAGCTATAGTGATGTTTTCAAACACTGATTTTCACACATATATTCATAACCAAATCCAGTCTATAAGAAGTACATGAGTACTCACAAAATGCTAACACGAAAATTTATGAGAATGGCTAACAATCTCCTTCCTATCTTAGTGTAACAAATATTCAATTAAAATTATTATTCTTTAAATATTAATACCACAAAAATTATGATAAAATTTGAATATATAACAATATTAGCTTTCATTACTATTTCTTGGAATTCCATTAGGCAATTAATAGCAAATTGTTAATATATTATGCCTCTAATTTTCCCAGAATCATAAACTGAATTTTGCTTTGAAAAGGCACAATGTTGATATATAGCTTAGTATTTATGTTAATATCTTTCTTATCACAATTTTCCATTTATTTAAATTGTATTTGCATAAAATATATCACATTAATTAATGTGACCTTTATAATCATAGATATTACCCAGAGAACATTCCTTCTCACACTTACACTCTTCTGGCATCTTCAGAGTCTCTTTTGTTATTGGATCTTTCTGCATTCCATTGTTTGCTGTTCTCAACTATAATACAACCAAGTAAAAATGTAAAATTATTTAATCTAGCTGACAATTCTATATCTCAAACATCCCTATTCTTTAGTTAACAAATCTCTTGAATCTGGTTTCCTTAACTTCTGATAATCTGGGTTCAGTACCCTTCTAGATACACATTACCTCATTCAGATTCAGGTTTAATTCCTGATTCAGCTTCAAGAAACATTTATTAAGCACTTACATTAAGCTTTAAAGTATATAATATTATCTTTAATTCTTATATGAGGGTTTATTATTCATGTACCTATTAAACAGGAGAGTAAGTATCTTCAGAAATTTGAAAGCATTTGGCCTAAGCAGAGCTATATATTTGATTTAGGTTTTGCTGTGTATTAGTCAGAGTCTAATCATGACAGAGAGTCACACAAAATTTGAGAAGGGAAAGTTTAATACAAAGAATGATTCTCCACAAGAACAGATTAAAGTGGTAGGGAATTGGCTGGTAAGATGTAAAGAGAACTGTAAAGTTACAGAAAGAACAAATATAAGAAGCAATCACTACACCTACAGCCAAGACCGAGCACCCAGGGAAGAGACGCCCTGGACTGAATCAGACCTCGTTGGAGAATTCTATTTTTCACACTGGCTACTATGCTTTCCTTACTTAGATATTTCAGATAAGATTTGTAGTTTTCTTTGTGGCCATCTTTTCTTCTCCATACTTATTGCCAAAACTTTTGTGTAGTTTTGATCATTTTAAAGCTCTACTATTTCTGCGGACTCCAAATAGTTATTTATTACCCACTGGATTCAATTGAAATTATTGTGTGTTTTCTGTAGTGGAAAGAATATGGACAACTAAAGATAAGGAGATCCCTTTTATGAGTCTTAGTACTGTCACTTGCATATCACGTTACTCTAAATAAATAATTTTCCCTTCCAGATTTTAGTTTCTTCCTCTCAAATTGAGTGAGGAAGATTCAGCACTTCTAATTTCTACGTAGAAAGGTAAAGAATCAGTAGATAAAGTGGTCCATATTGTTACTGCTCTTCAATATTTCTAATTCTCTTTCCCACCTGGGCACATCAGAGGACTGAAGCTTCTAGTCACCTTGACGTGTGACATAGCCAGATGACTTCATTGACTAATGAACTGTGATCTGAAGTATGAATGCCATTTCTAGATGAAAGCAGTTAAGGTATCTTGCCATGCCACTGTGATCTTAGGAGTTCATTACATGGATTCATACAGTGGTGCCCCAGATCAAAACAACCTAAAATAATACGCCCACATAGGGGATAGCATCTATAGCGGGTTTCCCTAACCACAGTGGACACTAAGTAAATGAGAAATGAGTGGACATTGTGTATTTTAAGCAACTAACGTGTTTGATATCACAGCATAACTTATAAAAGATTTTACAAAATCAATGTAGCTAGACAAGAACCCAGAAGGATAGTTATATAGGCAGATGGAACAATAGAAGGTAACACTTATTCAGCACATATGATTATGCCTGGTACCACTCTAAGAGTTGTACCTAAACTGTCTATTTACCCCATCCATTTAAAAAGGTAAATTTATGATTCCTGTCTTATGCTGCTGATAAGAAGAAGGTTTAAGTAATTTCCCCAAGTTCACAGATTACAAAATGAATTGACAGGACCCATATTCTGAAAACACAGTTCTTGCTCTTAGCCACTGATGAGTAGCTAGCTAAATAGAACATTTCAAATAACATATTTGAGTGGTACAGAAAAGGAATTTTCTGTTTAAGAGGGAAGTTTCTCACTTGTAACATAGCTTGGGTTTGGCCAAAAGTAAATCATCAATATATCGTACTTTTCAATTCCAAGTAACTCGTCTATTACATGTTAAAACCACTATGTGAGAAGATATAATAATTTCTTGAAAGTTAAGTAATAACTTAGTAAAATAAATACATATTGAATAATGTTCTTGATTGATTGAATGATGTTTCAATCTGTCCTCCAACAATTGTCTCTTAACACTCATTAAAACACTTGCAGCTGACAAAGCCTTAGGGAATTTAGCCAAATCTACTAACCTGAAATAACAATCCAAGAACACTTCAAGTGAAAGTCAAATCTGGGTGAAAAATATGATATTTATTATTGACTACTTTGCAAATTAACAATTATTTTAAAATTAAAACAAAATTTGGTTTTGGCCCAGAAAATGTAAATCTTTTTAAGCATTTACAGTGAAGTACAATATACTGTCACCTTAACAGAAATTGTGCTACTTGAATTCAGTGGTAACATTATATCAGAACTCATAGTGGAATAATCTTCTACTAAATAGAAAAACAAGAAACAATGCTTTCAGACAAGTTATCTTCTTATGTTTCAACATAAGGGGATAAGAAGCCCAATGAAAAGATTAAAAAAAAAAAGAAGAGAAGAAAGATAACTTTGGTAAATTTCACTGCAGGTACTAAAGCTATTTTGAAATATTGTGCATAAGTCATGTAAAGGAAATTTGGCAATATATCGATGTTTGTCATCTCCATGAAATCAAATGCAAAAATTAAAGTTTATCCTAGGGCATCAAAATGACGGCAATGACAGATGCAATAGAATGATAAAGATGTAACCAATAATTAATGAAGACACTGTTAACAGTGAAAAGAAGGTATATGATGACATAGTCTTTGTTGTAAGTTCTAGCTTATAATCAGTTGTATTGTCTACAGGAATCACATACAAAGCTGGGAGTGCTCAGAAGTCACAGTCTTTTGAAGAGTTGATAGCTTAGATAAGTTATACTCTGGATTAGATTTGGTCTGATGCAAAGGGATGTCTCATCACTGAATCCACTTCTGCAGCCTTTGCTTCCCTGATTAGCAGAACAGCTGTTTTCACGCGCACAGGCAGACACACACATGTACACACACACACACAAAGATAGGCTTCTGAAATGACTTGATAGAAAACCTAGAAATCTTTCAAATAATCTAAATATACACAAGTAGTCATCATGAGAAACACTTTATTGGCTTCTAAATTTACTTCCTTATATTAACGTGAAGCAGATTAGCGTAAGAATTTAATCAAGTGGAAATCTACCTCATAAAGCATAATCTGTAAACAGGAATATTGATTAAGAAAAGGTTATCTTATTTCTAGATAGAATCAAATTAAAAGTACAGAGGGACCAAAGTCAATTGAAAATTTTCATGTTTTCCAATGGAATACCTTTGAATATTTGGGAATCGTGAAGATGTTTTTATCAGGGAAAATTACCAACATGAGTATTTGAGATTTCTCATCACCGTCTTATGTAAAAACTATGGAGCAAACATGAAGACAAAGTAGAACGGAAGATAAATGAAAATACAGACAGGCAAGGGGAACTTCATGGGTAAATTCAATTATCTTTGTTAAAAGTAGACTATTTAGCATGTATGTTTTCTTCCTCTTCTCAAGAAGGTAATGGAAATAATTTTTAAAAAATTTTAGCATCCCTGGGACATAAGAGAGCTTGTCTCAATACAGCGGAATTTTGAGGAATTTCTGGGAGATATGAAGCAGACGGGAAAAGATGGAGGGCAAAGCTGATCAGTGCAGAATAGCCTTTGATTCAAAGCAGGCAAAAGGGGAAAACCTGGAGGAATAAGTGAGCAGATTTTCTAAACTGAGCCCTGAAAACAATCAAAGCTCAGAACAGAAGGGACTGGAAACAAGGCAAGCTGGGTAATAAGGTAGAAAGTGAAGGGATTCAGATTCTGAGCTAGTCATTCCCACACAAGTTGACTTGTACAATCTGAGTTGCCAGGGACTATTAAAAATGAACTGAGGGATATGGCACTGAAATCTGTCAATGTTGGCAGCAGAGACAAAGAGGAGAAGGGATTTACCACAGCAAGCATTTGGGTGCCATTAATAAAACTTGGAAGACAAAAATGATTTAACATATTTGGAAAACATCCTGAATGATGTGGTATTTCCTTTCTTATTGAATCCCAAGAACTACGACTCTAAGTGGACTCAAACAACCCTAACACCTCAGAGTTTGGAAGATTGCGCTGCCTGGGGAATAGATGAGGAGATGAAGTACAGGACTTTTAAGGTTTCCTCCAGGGACCAATACGCTGAATAGTTAACCATAGGCTATGCACTCAGGCTTCATTTGGTGTGAAAAGCAACTTAAAAGGGATCATGCCATTTAAGGGAATTCATAGGCAATCTCCTGATTGAAGAAGTTTACCATCTATTGGAAGACTTCTAAACAGACCCAAACTCTCATGTCAAACACCTCACTCAACCAACACACACATAAAAATTCCACTAGACAAAGCCCCTGACAATTCATTAATGTGGGATTGGATTACCAGGATGGATGTGGAAGTGATCTTTGTCACAAATTTGTGCTTGGGTGGATGATGAAATAGGAAGAACATCTATTTATTCATTTTAGTTTTTTGAAAAGTTAATGAGCTTTTAAAAAGGACATGTAAAAGCTTTACACATCGTATAACCCCAGTAATATTTATTAACTTCTTTTTCACTAAGTCATAGAAGGCAGCCTGATAATAATTTAGGCCTGCATAACTGAAGAGACGCTAAGGTTGATCAGTCATATGAGAAGAAAGCACTTGCTTTGGAAGATAAGTATTGGGACACTGACCAATAGGGGTGGGATTGCCTTATTGAACATTCTGTTCATTTTGATGATATCCTTTAGAATTAGTGTGCCATTTTTGTTCTCTTGGAGCAAACACATTTGACAGAAACACAAAATAATGTCAGAATGTATGGTCCAGGATGTGGAATTAACCTTCTAACCGATAACCTTCTAATTGATAGCTCCAATTGTCCCAGAGAAAAATGCCAAGAAAATGAGAGGATCCTGCCTTAGGGACAAGAGGGTGACATCAGCACACTAGATGTTTACTGCAACAGATTTGCTCACTTTGTCACCAGGAATTAATGGGTTTAGTAATAATTATTAATTGCCTTATATTAAGCATGTTCTATCTATTTTCCTGTGAAAGGATTTAGGGAGATAGAAATAAGATTTCTTCTCAATTTTTTTTCAGCGTACACAGGGACCAACTGAAATAGAAAATGTATTCCTCAGAATACTGAGCAATGAGATGATTCATGAAGGATGCTGAACAATCCATCATTCTATGTCAATCTAGACGTTCTTTTCCTAAAAATGACAGATTTGAAAAAATAATAATCAGACATACGAGGAGAAACAGAAAATTTTCAAAATAGATGTAAAATGAGTGGATTAATTAGGACAACCAGCTACTGATAAAAAAGCTGAATGCAGAAAACAGATAGGACTTTGCAATAAAAACAACTTTAAGCACTTTTTTCAGGAAGGAATCAATAAATAAGCTTGGCAAGAAAGAGCATTTTGGGAAACAAGAGGTATGGTGGTAAAAATAATGGGGAAAAAGTCAACAGAGAAACTGAGTGGATAATATGGAATACTGACTGTGATTTGGAAGAGAAATATTAGATATTCCACTGGAATGCAGAACAAACATGCAAAGAAGAGATTAAAATACTGAGTGCTAAGACATGACACATGGGATCTAGAACATCCAAATCCGTAGAATAATACTTCCAGGAGCACAAAATTGGGTGGATAGGGAGGTATAAAAAAAATCAAACTAATGGTGAAAACTGAAATAAAGAAATGGTTAATCGTTAATAGGAAAAAGGCCACTGAATAATGGACAGTATTGAAAAGAAAACAAAACAAAATATTACTCAGTGAAAGTCACATATTCTAAGGATAAATAGGAAGCCTGTGAGTTACCTAATTCAGGGAGATGGTTACAGAGGAAAGAGAATCAGGTAAGTGTTAGAAAGCTCCTCCAGAACATTGAGCTCTAGAAGACCATGGGAAAAAAATCACAAGGTCTTTAATGGAAAAGTATTGTGACATTTAGATTCCACATTGGAGCAAATGGGGCAGAGTGTAGAAGAGATCTTTTCAGATAGGCAAAGATCAAAATATATATGATCTGTAATTACAGTTTTGTCTTTGTTTTGCGTTGTAACTAGTTATTCTGGTAGAACTTTGGAATGATGCTCAAATCCCATTTGGCTTTTGTTAGTAGGCCTCCTAACCAGGGGATGACACAGCTCTTTTCAGGCAACTTTGTGTATTTTTCTCCATCACCAGTGGCCTCACCTTCTGTGTGACCCTTCCTTTACAGTCTGATCCCTGCCCACTCTGGAATTTGGTATCCAGAACTACGCCCAGGGGCTGAGCAGCTTTCCCAGCCCGCTTTGTGCATGTTGATGTGTGCAGGCACTAGAGTCTTTTATTGTCATTTAGTACAGGGCAGTGATGCTTATGACAGTACAAACAACCTTAACTCAATTAGCTTCTTATCTGTTTGAATTCGGTGAACTCCATGTGCTACATAGCTGTGAGTATAAGACCATAATACACAGTTTATTTCCTGCATAATGTCTCGTATCTGCTTTATTACTATTAATTATTATTATTATTATTTTGCTTTCTGACCCCAGACCCTGCCCCCTCTCTTTCTCCCTCTTTATCTCATGTGGTTAATGTGAGTTTATTAGGCTTTGGTAGGAGAGTTGTACCTTTGGCGTCTTTTCCATGAGCTATTTTTGTCTAATTGATGGGATTTAATGTTACCACTTTAATTCGTTCATACAATTTAGTAAGGAATTCTTTGATTTGATCATTCACACAATTCTAAATTTTCATTGGCCTCTGTAGGTCTCCTTAGTTTGTTTTTGCTTCTTCGAGAGTTGAGAACAATTTGTGTTTTCCAGGCCTGCAAGTCTCTGCATTCCTAGCCTCTCTCTGTTCTTTTTCTGTTCTTCAAATTTGCTATATATTTTATCTTGGTGGCATCGCTTTTTTTAAAATAGTACTTACTCTGTTGAAACCATTGGTCACTCATATATCCATACTGAGATTATGTTTTCTAACATCTTCTATAAATAAAAGTTCAGTAGAACATTAGCACATTCCACCTGATCACAAGGACAGTTGTACCAACTGTTCTGTCACTGTATAATATTTGTCATACTCCTTCTAGACTTCAGTATTAATTTCATCTAACCCTTTAAATCAACGGACTCTTTAACCATTGCCGTGTTTCTGTGTTTTGCTTTTGTCACAGTAGCACCTACTTCAAGCATCATTTTTACAAATCAGTCTGCTGCAGTAACAAATAAACCTAAACCTTCATGACATCATATAGCCAATATTGTATTCTTAGTCATACTTCCTGTCATGCAGGCTCTGCTCATCTTAGATAACTAGGTAGCAGCTGAGTTTCCACTTTGACACATGCACCCGTATTCTCCAAAGACAGAAAAGGGAATTTGGTGAGACATATGCTGGCTCTCAAAACTTCTGAGAGAGAAATTGCGCTTATGCTCTCTTTTCATTGATCTGGTGAAGTCTCATGATCTGACCGACACTGTTGAATGGTAATAGAGAAGTACGATTCTAGTACATGGTAGGCACTATACTAGCATTTGGGTCTAAGGGAGCAAATCAAACAGAAAAAGTTCTTATTTTTTGCAGGGACAATCAATCTTCCTCATTGTTTTCCCTCCCCAAAGTCTCCCAGTTCATGGTGTACATCCTCGTTGTAAGTTCTTCTATTTCTTCAATGTGTGCTGCCACCACAGCATGACAACTGACAGACGGGTGGTGTGGCTCCATGGCCCAGAGATGAACCCGGGTGGCCAAAGTGCTGAGAACGCCAACCTTTATCCATTAGGCCCTCAAGGCTGCCCCCAGAAAAAGTTCTTAACGTATTTGAAATTTTATCTTTCCTTTAAATGAAGTAAATTGGGTTTGCTTTTGATTCTTAATGGGATGATTTTAGAAATTTTTAAGAAAATTTCTGTTTTGCTTCCTATATTTAAAACTTTTATCTTTTAAAAAAATTTCTCCTAGGTTTAATATGTCATAGAGAATTCAGTTGCTCATTTGCCTAATTTTTAAAAGTGTATTATCTAACAAGTTATCACAATTTTAACAGCGAAAAACAGCAAACATTTATTATCTCACATTTATTAGCTCAAAATTTCTGGGGATCAGGAGTCTGGGGTCCTCAGTCAGAGTCTTAAAAGGCTGGAATCAGGTACAGGTTGAGCTGTGGTATCATCAGAGGCTTGAAAGGGAAAAAAAATCTGCTTCCAAGCTCCCTCAAGCTGTCGGTGGAATTGATCTCCTTGCCACCATGGAACTGAGGGGTCTGTTTTTTGCTAGCTTTCAGTGGCCGCTGCTGTCAGCTCCTAGAGGCCACCAGCAGTTCCACATCTCATGGCCCTTTCTGCAGGCCCTCTCAGAACATGGTGGCGGAATTCTTTAGAGGCAACAAGGGAGACTCTCTTCTCAGAGGGTCCAGTTCCTCTTCTAACATTTTTCGATTAAGTCAGACTCAACTAGGATATTTTGATTAACATAAAATCAATTCATTTGGGATCTTAATTACATCTTCAAAGCAATGTCATCTTTCCCATATTCTGTTGACCAGAAGAAAGTCACAGATCCTGTCCACTCTCAAGGGGAGGGGATTATTCAGATGGTGAATACCCGGAAGTGAGGGTCATGGGTAGTCAAGGTAGAGTGTGTTTACTACAGGAAGATTGCTATTGTATTCCTCATGTCCAACTATATAATCTAATTTGGTCACATTCGTGAAATAATGTTATCTATCAAGTAGCCCTTATGTTTTCGGAATCATTTCTTATTGTCCTTTTTTAAACTGTTAAAAGTTTCCCAATAAATGTATCTTTTAATTTCTTCTATTATTTCTAAGCATTTATCTTTTATATACCACTTATTGTTTTGTGTAATAGAATTGCTTAATTTTATTACAATTCTCAATTAATGAGTTGTAATTTTGTATCAGGCACTCTGTTAAGCACTTAAATATGTTATCTTATTAATTAATTATAATACATCCAATTTAGATATAATGGTAAACGTTTCCTACAGACACCTAGTGTGTAAGTGATAAATTACAGGGGCCAGCTTATGTCTATTTATTTGACAAGGCAATTCTTTCATGTGCTATATATTTGATCCCTTAAGTTAACAATAGCTTCAATGTCAATCAAAAGATATTTATAAAAAGTGACCTTCATTTAGTCACATAAACTAATGGTTTATTAGGATGGTTGTGTTTTGATACCTATCTTCTCTTTTGCATTCCCTATAGTAGCTTTATAAATTAGTTTTCCTTTAAATTTTCTGTGCTATTTTGAAAAATTCTGTATAAATTTATTTTGTGACCTAACTCAATCTGAATGCCTTTTTATTTCTAAAAGCAGGGTTAGATTATTTAAATTATTATTACTTCTCTTTGGTATGGTTTATGTGCCGAAATAGTTTTTATTTGTTTCAATGCTACCACTCTGTTTCCTTGACATACTTAATTTTACTATGAGAATCGTGTTTTTCCTGTTTATTTTAACCTAGATTTGAAAATTTATGTAACATTTCCAGTATTGCTACTGGTTCTGCTTATGTCACATTTATTTGGGCATATGTTTTTTAATTATAGACGACAAAAGTTAAAGTGCATTGTTCCATAATCTATTTTATATGAATTTTAAAATCTTATGCTCTCGTGTGATCCCCTCCTTTTGTGTGTTGGCTCAGTCTAATGATTTACTTCTAACAAGAAGAGTAAGACAAAAAGTAACGGGATAAGGCTGGATTACAAAAGATTGTGATTTCCATCTTGATGATGCCATTTCTGGTTCCTACTTGTTCATTCTGATGAAGCCAGCAGCCATGTGGTGAGCTGCCCCATGGAGAGGCACAGGTGGCAGGTAAATGAAGGCAGCTTCAGGCCAACAGCTGTGAGGAACTGAGAGTCTCTGTTCCAGAGCTCCTCCAGCCGGCTGAGCGGCTATGGTGCTGCTCCACTTCAGAGGCCCAGGGTTCCCCTGGTTGGGATCCTGGGCCTGGACCTACTCACTGCTCATCAAGCCATGCTATGGTGACATCCCACATCGAAGAACTGGAAGAACTTACAGCTGTGATGTACAACTATGTACTGGGGTTTTGGGGAGAGAAAAAAAAGAGGATGATTGGCAATAGGTGATAGCTCAGGGCCAGTCTTCCTCACCAAAAAAAGCATCCTTAAAAAAAATAATAAAAACAGCTCTTCAGTGCAAGAGCCCATGAAGAACTGAGTCCTTCCAACAACCACAGGAGTGAACTTGGAAGTGAATGGTCCCCAGGTGAAACCCAGCAGACACTGCAGCCTTGTGAGAGACCTTGAGATGAAGAAATCAGTTTAGTCATCCTGAAATTTCCAAGTCATAGAAACAGAATAAAATAAAGGTATGTTGTCCTAACCCGTTAAATTTGGGGAAAATTTGTTAAACAGTGATAGATAAGCAATACAATTTTTTACATGATTGTTTTCCTCCAAGTATGTCAAAAATATATTATCTTGTATTGGTTGTTTCCAACAGTATGTATCTCTCAGTCTGTCTATGGAACAATCTTCAAACTGAGGTAGTTGAATAAAAAAACTAATATCATAAATGCTTCATTGAACAAGCCTCATCTTTTTCCAAAGAAAAGGCATGTAAATAAATTCATTAAATTTAAATAATTATACATGGATTGGGGAATATTTTATTTTAATATTTTAATAAATATTTTACATATATTCCACCTATGAAATACTTTCTAGTTTTGAGTTAAATGATAAATAAAATAACAAAAATTGATTCAGAAGCATGAAATGCTTAAAATATAGAAACAAAATTAATTTGAATTACATAATTAAAATTGATTTATTGCAAATATATGAAGAATATTTAAAAATAACACATTATTTTAGTAAGTCAAGTAGACACATATCTACTCTGAGATCCAAGGAGCACTCAATAAATAATAACAAGGAAATATTCCTTAATCTGATGTTATTAAGCCCAGTGTTTTCTTATAGAATAGAAGTGTGCATTTAAATTTTACCCTGGATTCACTCATTGAAACTGGATTACTACATCAAGAATTCCCTGAGCCCTGCTTAGGTTTATTTCATGCTATAAAACACTTGGGCTGATTTCGTTTGACATTTAATTCTGTGCAAGCTCTAATAGCTCAGTAACTCACATGAAAAGTGCAATTGCAAACATCCAGGGAGTGGAATTCGCCGCGATTCATACGAACAAATATTGTATGCCACTAAAAATGTGGGAACATTGCCAAAACAATACAGCTGATGAATGCTTTTATTTTCTGTCTCCTATAAACTGCCTACTGGAAGGATTACTGGCAACACTCACATTTTTACACTCTTGGTGCATATTGTTTTATACCATTCAAGAACTAGTAACAGCAGAGGAGTAAGAAAGATACAACTTGGCATGAATATTACAAAGCACTGCTTGTGAAATTTTAGCGAAGACTTTATACGTGATCATATTCAGAAGTAAAAACTATGGGAAACTATTTTTTACTTAATATAAATCCATGTAGAAAATACTATTTGACACATTTATATAAATGTTTCACATATTTATTTGTCAATACATGAAATGAATACTACGTATAATATGAACACATATTTATACTTTTTGAGGTTTTCTTAAACTTAGCAATATGTATGGAGAATGTTGAATAATATATTTATTTAACATAATCATATTCAATTACTTGATATAGAAAATTTTGCATAAATGCATACATTATGCATCTCTCCATGTGTTACTTTTTAAAATCATACAGTAATACTCATGAGTTCCTTCATTTTGAATATATTATTTTTGCTTCAGAGGAGGATTTTAGAACATAACATAGAAATAAATTCTACTATACTTTCTTCCAAAATGTTCAATATAATTAAAGTTTTAAAAAACGTATTTCTGGGGGCTGGCCCCGTTGCCGAGTGGTTAAGTTAGCGCGCTCTGCTGCAGGCGGCCCAGTGTTTCGTTGGTTCGAATCCTGGGCGCGGACATGACACTGCTCATCAAACCACGCTGAGGCAGCGTCCCACATGCCACAACTAGAAGGACCCACAACGAAGAATATACAACTATGTACTGGGGGGGCTTTGGGGAGAAAAAGGAAAAAATAAAATCTTTAATAAAAAAAACGTCTTTCTGACAAAATATGGCTTTGGTAAATCCCCATGAGAAAATATACAATGCTCCATTTTCATATTACACCTTAGCAGTGTATTGTAAATATATCCAGATTAGCCATGAATATGGATCCTTTATTTTAAGATGATGCCGTATATATTATTACACAGGATGAATTGCAGGATGATTGGAAATGAGGGCAAAAAGGTATAATCACATAATGGTTAAAAACTGAAAATCTAATAGAGAAGCACATCATGTTCATAAAATATAACATGCATCAAATTTTATATTATAAATTGAAATATGTATATCATTACATTTCTTCTTTTTCTGTGATTTCTTCTCATGAGTTGAATGTTCAGAAAAACATTTTCACCTCAGAGTGCTCACAATAATTTTTATTCTTCCCCTACACATAATACATGGCTAAAATTAGACATCGAGCAGTTTTTGAGGGTCAATGTAGATCTGGGATTCTTTCTACAGAAGGAAAATATTGTTAAAATGGATCAAACTTACTGAACATTAAAATCGTAGGATTTTTTTAAAGTTTCCTCAATAAATCTCAGCCCTCCAGAGCTTTCGTATTTAACCCTAATATCCTTTCAATCAAATTATCTATTAAGATAGTATCTTTTATAGTTGGATTTTATGCATTGTCTTAAATTAATTTGTGAATTCCAGACTACATTGTAGAGATGCCAGCCATTGTTTTGGGGGAATGGCAAGGTATATATAATTCCCAATAGGTTTTACCCCCCATAGTTCTGTCATTTTTTTAAGCACTTGCTCAGTTCTTGGGAATTGGCACAATTGTTGAAAGGAACAGGAAATAGCCAGGGTTTTGACTTTTACTACTACAACATAAAGTTGGGGGACTCCGCCATGAGGTAGTGGTAAAGTTCAGAGTGCTCTGATTTGGCTGCCCAGGTTCCCAGGTTCGATTCCTGCGCATGGACACACACCACGCATCAGCAGTCAGGCCGTGGCAGCGACCCACGTTCAAAACAGAGGAAGATTGGCACAGACGTTAGGTCAGAATGAATCTTCCTCAACAACAACAAAAAAGGCGGCATTATCACTCTCTTCTTGAAAATCATGCCAGAGCAATGAGAGTGGGAAACATAAACACAGATCTGTTTTAGCAAAACTAAGACACTGAATTTTCAAACTTCAACCTAAGTGAAAAGACTCTAGAGGTGTAGAGAGTGAGCCATAGTATACATAAAAAGGAGCAAAGACAGCAGCACTGAGCAGCCAAGTAAAGGTCTGGAGGTCTGCGTGGAGAAGAGTGTTGTTCCTGCAGCAAAAACATTAAGTGCAGCCTAAAGAGTCATTTTTCTTGTGTGGCTGGGCTAAAAGAAATTTGGAGCAATTACAGGTGGCCAAAAATTAATGTAAATTTGTAAAACAAACATTAGTGGTGATCCACACTAAGTACTCAGTGAGGACTGAGCTCTCCTGGGAGCAGGTACAAATATCTGCACTGTGGTTAAAGGCTGGGCCTGGAGTCAGTCACACGGGGGTGTGTAAGGTGTGTCTTCTAGCCCATAGAACAAAACTTTATTTATTTATTTATTTTTTAATTTTAATTTTGAGGAAGATTAGCCCTGCACTAACACCTGCCACAAATCCTTCTCTTTTCACAGAGGAGGACTGGCCCTGAACTAACATCCGTGCCCATCTTCCTCTACTTCATGTGGGATGCCTGCAACAGCATGGCTCGACAAGCAGGATATAGGTCCACACCCAGGATTCAAACCAAGGAACCCCGGGCTGCTGAAGTGGAATGTGGGAACTTAACCACTGTGCCCCAGGACAAAACATTTTGATGGCACAACACAAACATTCTGATATGGGTGGTTATATCAGCATCCCACAAAATAAATTCTAAGAAAAAAATAAAACTATCATTAAATGATACAATACATCATGAATATAATTGATTATAAATTACTATGTACCTAACATGTGAAGTAACTACAGAGTTGAAAAAACAAGAGAGTGGTTGACATTTACACACCGCAGATTGCAAATACCACCACAGTTTATTGATAGGTCAGTCAAGCCTGAATAAATACTTTACATATAAATAGAGATCATTTGAACAACAAATGGAACAAGCTTGAATATTTTAGACATGCAGAAAATACTGAATGAAACAAATACAGTACAAGGAGTATTAATCCCAAAAAATGGAAAATTTTAAGCAAAGTTGGTCATACGTAGCTAGCAAAAAATTTCTCAAATGTTTCAAGAATCTATATGTTTACAAAGCAATTGAAAAGTAAATAACAGAGAGGCAAATAAAGAATTATCATCCATAAATTATAAGTAACTTCTGTAAACTAATAAAAACAAATCAGTCTGATAGGAAATGCATAAAAAATATTTTAAAATCTTGAAAATAACATTTTATCAAAGATAAGCCTAAAAGATAATTCTTACCCACTGCTGGGGAGGCGGAATTTAACTTCAAGAAAATAGTCTGGCACTATTTTTTACAGCTAAACATTTGCATATTCTTCAACACAATAATTCTGTGTTATGGAATTACTTAAGAGATCTTTTGTACATAGGTACCAAGAGACTTTTATAAGAATATTCATGACACCATTGTGAGGAATAGAGACAACACCACTGATTTCTATTAAAAAAAAGAATGGATATGAAAATCTTGGTTTATGCATATATATATATATATATAATACTGAACAACTCTAGAAACAAAATTTTTACATGTGGCTATCCAGTTTTCCCAACTTCATTTATTGAAGAGACTGTCTTTGCCCCATTGTGTGTTCTTGGCACCCTTGTCAAAGATTAGCTAACCTCATATCCATGGGTTTATTACTAGGCTCTCTATTCTGTTCATCAGTCTATAACGTCTGTCTTTATGCAAGTACCGTATGGTTTTACTTACTTAGTTTTGCAATAGATTTTCAAATCAGGAATTGTGATGCCTCCAGCTTTGTTCTTTTTTCTCAAGATTGCTTTGACTGTTCTGGGTCTTTTGTAGGTCTGCCAAGATTTTAGAATTGCCTTTTCTATTTCTGTAAAGAATGCCACTGGGATTTTGATGGTGATAGCACTGAATGTGTAGATTGCTTCAGCTACTATAGACATTTTGACAATATTAAGTCTTTGAATTCATTAACATGAGATACCTTTCCATGTATTTGTGGCTTCTTAAATTTCTCTCATCATTAACTTATCATTTTCAGTGTACATATTTTTCACCCCCTTGGTTAAATTTATTCCACAGTATTTTATTATTTTTGATACTATTGTAAATTGGATTTTTAAAAGCATCTTTTTCAGATGGCTCATTGTTCGTGTATATAAAAGCAACCAGCGTTCGTATGTTGATTTTGTGCCCTGCAACTTTACTGGGCGCACTTATTCTAATAATGTTTTTGTATTAATTTTGTATAGTCCTCAGGGCTTTCTACATATAAGATCACGTCATCTTCAAACAAATAATTTTACTTCTTCCTTTCCAATTTGGATTCTCTTTATTTCTTTTTCTTGGCTAATTGTGCTGGCTAGGCCTTCCCTACTGTACGTCATACACAAACATCAACTCAACATGAATTAAAGCTTTAAACATAAACTATGAAACTGTTCAACTAGGAGAAGCAGGGTAAATCTTCTTGACATAAGTCTTGGCAAAGATTATTTGGATATAACACAAAAAGCCCAGAAAACAAAAGCAAAAATAGACAAATGGGACTATATCAAACTGAAAATCTTCTTCAGAGCAAAGGAAACAATCAACAGAATGAAAGAGCAACCTACAAAACAGAAAAAAAAATTTGCAAATCATGTATTTTCCAAAATATACAAGGAAATCCTACAACTCAATAGCAAGAACAAAAAATGTTCAATTAAGAAATAGGCAAAAACCTTGAATAGATACTTCTGCAAAGAAGACAAATGAACAGGTATACGAAAAGATCTCATTACCAGGAAAGGGCAAATCAGGACTAAAATGAGATATCACCTCACACCTGTTAGAATGTTTTTTATAAAAAAAAACAAAGGATAATGGGTTGGCAAGGTTGTGGAGAAATTATAACCCCCATATACTGTTGGTGTGAATGTAACATGGTGCAACTGCTATGGAAAGCAGCACCGAGATTACCCAGAAGATTCAAAATAGAATACCGTATGATCTATAAATCTCATCTCTGGTATATGTACCAGGGAAATGAAACTAGTATCTCGAAGAGATATCTGTATTCTCGTGTTCATTGCAGCACTATACACAATAGCCAAGATATGAAAATAACTCATCATCCTATGAAGAGATAAAGAAAATGTGGTGTATACGTACAACAGCATATTATTCAGTCTTGAAAAAGAATAAAATCTTGAAATTTGTGACAATATGGATGACCTTGGAGCCAGTCAGAGAAGGACAGATATTACATGAATCTACTTAAGTGAAATGTCTAAAATACTTAAACTCATAGAAATAGAAAATACAATAGAGGTTGCCAGAGGCTTTGTGGGGAAACGGGGAGTTACTATTCAGTGAATACAAAGTTTCAGTTGTACTAGATGAATGGATTCTAGAGATATGCCCAACACAGGGTCTATAGTTAACAATACGGTATGGCAGCACAGAACACTGCAACATTTGTTAAGAGGGTAGATCTCATGGTAAGTGTTCTTACCACCAAGAAAATAAATGTCACACACAAAACAAAACAAAAAGCCCACAAAGGGACAGAGGGAAGCTCTGGAAGTTGTTGGATATGGCTATTACATTGATTGCGCTATTCTCATACATCTAAATTAAACAAATTGTAGACATTAAATATGTGCCGTTCTTTCTATATCAGTTATACCTCAACAAAGCTGTTAAATCTAGAAACATAATATTCATTGAAAACACAAATCAAAACAGAAAATGTACAGTTTTCTACTTTTGATAATGTTCTAAAATAATATTAAAAATATAGTGTTAAGAAAATCTACCTGTGGGATTTTAACAACAAAGAGGAATCAAAAAAAAAAAAAAAAAAAACCCAGGGGAATCGGAATAGTGGTTCCCTCTAGAAGGGAGACAGCGGAATAGGATGGGCGTCTTTTGCATGGGTTCTTGGATGAACATTTTGTGCTGGATTCTGTATAATGTATAGAACATAGCCCGAGTTCCAGAGGCTTCTGTAGATGCAAAGCACTTCCCAGCCACATGGGCTGCCATTTACACAGTCTGCAGCCTGAGTGGGGGCCCCCAGGGCTGAGCAGCGCGGCGGGCTGCTACTTTTACTTAGTTGCACCCTCTGGAGCCTGAGTGGGGGCCCCCAGGGCTGAGCGGTGCGGTGGGCTGCCACTTTTACTTTACTCACTTGCGCCGTCTGCCGCACGAGTGGGGGCCCGCCAGGGCTGAGCTGCGCGGCAGGCTGCCACTTTCACCCACTCTGGCGGTCGGCCGCCTGAGTGGGGGTGGGGGGGCCCCCAGGGCTCAGCAGCGCGGCGGGCTGCCACTGTTACCCACTCTGGCGGTCGGCCGCCTGAGTGGGGTGGGGGGCCCAGGGCTGATCAGCACGGCGAGCTGCCACTTTTACCTACTCTGGCCATCGGCCGGCTGAGTAGAGGGTTGGCCCCCCAGGGCTGAGCACCACGGCAGGCTGCCACTGTTACCCTCTCTGGCGGTGGGCCGCCTGAGCAGGGGCCCAGGGCTGAGCAGCCAGGCGGGCTGCCACTTTCACCCACTCTGGTGGTCGCCCGGCTGAGTAGGGGGTTGGCCCCCCAGGGCTGAGCAGCTCGACGGGCTGCCACTTTAACCCACTCTGGCGGTTGGCCGGCTGAGTGGGGGGTTGGCCCCCAGGGCTGAGCACCGTGGCGGGCTGCCGCTTTCACCCACTCTGGTGTTCAGCCGCCTGAGCGGGGGTGGTGCGGGTCCCCATGGCTGAGCAGCGTGGCGGGCTGCCACGTTTACCCTCTCTGGTGGTGGGCTGGCTGAGTGGTTGTGGGGCCCCCAGGGCTGAGCAGCGCAGTGGGATGCCACTTTCACCCACTCTGGAGGTCGGCCACCTGAGCAGGGGTGGGGGCGGTCCCCAGGGCTGAGCAGCGCGGCGGGCTGCCACTTTCACCCACTCTGGCGGTCGGGCGCCTGAGTGGGTGTGGGGGCTACTAGGGCTGAGCAGCGCGGCGGGCTGCCACTTTTACCCACTCTGGCGGTCGGGCGCCTGAGTGGGTGTGGGGGCCACTAGGGCTGAGCAGCGCAGCGGGCTGCCACTTTTACCCACTCTGGCGGTCGGCCGCCTGAGCAGGGGTGGTGGCGCCCCAGGGCTGAGCAGCGCGGGTGGCTGCCACTTTCACCCACTCTGGCGGTCAGGCGCCTGAGTGGGGGTGGGATGTCCACAGGGCTGAGCAGCGCTGCGGGCTGCCACTTTCACACACTCTGGCGGTCGGCCGGCTGAGTGGGGGGTTGGCCCCCAGGACTGAGCACCGCGGCGGGCTGCCACTTTCACCCACTATGGGGGTCGGCCGCCTGAGTGGTGGTGGGGGGGCCACCCAGGGCTGAACAGCGTGGAGGGCTGCCACTTTTACCCACTCTGGCGGTTGGCCCGCTGAGTTGGGTGGGGGCCCCCATGGCAGAGCAGCGCGGTGGGCTGCCACTTTTACCCACTCTGGCTGTGGGCCTCCTGATTGGGGGGTGGGGGCCCCAGGGCTGAGCAGCGCGGTGGGTTGCCACTTTTACCCACTCTGGCGGTCGGCCGCCTCAGTGGGGGTGGAGGGGCCCACAGGGCTGAGCAGTGCGCCGGGCTGTCACCTTTACCCATTCTGGCGGTCGGCCGGCTGAGTGGGGGGGAGCCCCCAGGGCATAGCAGCGCGGCAGGCTGAAACTTTTACCCACTCTGGCCGTCGTCCACCTGAGTGGGTGGTGGGGGCCCCCAGGGCTGAGCAGCGCGGCGGGCTGCCACTTTAACCCACTCTGGCGGTCAGGCGCCTGAGTGGGGGTGGGATGTCCACAGGGCTGAGCAGCGCAGCGGGCTGCCACTTTTACCCACTCTGGCGGTCGGCCGCCTGAGCAGGGGTGGTGGCGCCCCAGGGCTGGGCAGCGCGGGTGGCTGCCACTTTCACCCACTCTGGCGGTCAGGCGCCTGAGTGGGGGTGGGATGTCCACAGGGCTGAGCAGCGCTGCGGGCTGCCACTTTCACCCACTCTGGCGGTCGGCCACATGACGGGGTGGGGGCCCAGGGCTGAGCTGCGCAGCAGGCTGCCACTTTCACACACTCTGGCGGTCGGCCGGCTGAGTGGGGGGTTGGCCCCCAGGACTGAGCACCGCGGCGGGCTGCCACTTTCACCCACTATGGGGGTCGGCCGCCTGAGTGGGGGTGGAGGGGCCCACAGGGCTGAGCAGTGCGCCGGGCTGCCACTTTAACCCACTCTGGCGGTCGGCCGGCTGAGTGGGGGGTTGGCCCCCAGGGCTGAGCAGCGCGGCGGGCTGCTAGCTGCTACTCCATGTGAGCACGAGTGATTCCAGGAAAAATGACTACTGTACATCAAAGAGAGAAACCAAAAATAATAAAATGGCATAGATTAAAATTACATCATTCCAGAGATTAAATTTAAAACAGACTAGTAGTTAGTGATTAAATGATACATGCTCCACAAAAATGTGAACCATTTTAGCTAATGGCTTAAAACAAACAAAATAATGTTTAAACCATGTAGAAAATTTGAGAGAAATGAAAGGAATTTTTGTGGAAAATAGAGTTTTCAACATTCTTCACAGCAACCATCAACAAAAGGAAACACATCAATAGTGTTTCAGTCCAGAATACTTTTAAGGAATATTTTAATACGCTAATTTTAAATTTTGTAACCTATTCAAAATAGACTATGGGGTAAACAACAGAATAGGACAAAAGCAAAATAATTTCCACAGCATATGGAAAAACTTCTGGCGATTATATGACAATTTAACACTTTCCCTGCTGTTTTTTGAAGGTGATAAAGAGAAAAAATAAAATGATGGATAAGGAAAAAGAAAGGATGTGAGAAAGCAGGTTATTTTTATTTGGTATTTGGGCATACAGTTTTTATTTCTAGTAGACAGATTTTGGATGCCTGTTTACTGTTTATTTAAAGCTCTTTCTGACTCTACCCACAATTACAATGACTTAGGAATCCTTACACAGCTGCCGTCTCCTCAGATTTTGACGATAAAGACTGAAATAGATGATATTATTTATATCATAAAGGTGAAATTGAAATTGAGAAAAAATAATCTATGAAGTTGTGAAACCTGATGAAAGAGACCAAACATTGGGACCAGTCCAGTGGCACAGCACTTAAGTTTGCATGTTCTGCTTTGGCAGCCCAGGGTTTGCTGGTTTGGATCCTAGGCATGGACCTATGCACTGCTTATCAAGCCATGCTATGGCAAGCGTCCCACATATAAAGTACAGGAAGGTGGGCATGGATGTCAACTCAGGGCCCGTCTTCCTTAGCAAAAAGAGGAGGATTGGCAGCAGATGTTAGTTCAGGACTAATCTTCCTAAGAAAAAAGGCGAGAGTCAAACGTTGTACTTCATAATTTACTGTACTTGTAAATAAATTTGTCAGCATTTCAATCACACTCTGTGTACACTTTAGAAGTACATAGATAAAGTTATAGTTTTTAAAAATTTGCATGATTTCAAGTACACCAGTATTATAAACAGATAAATAAAAGTTCAGATTGAATCTCTTTGAACACCCCTAACACTGATGATATCTTTTAATTTTTAATGAACTGTATAGGTAAAGGTGGTTAGAAAAAATATTTGTCATTAAAGTTTATTGTGTGTGTGTGAGGAAGATTGTCCTTGAACTAACATCTTTGCCTATGTTCCTCTATTTTATACATGGGATGCTGTCACGGAGATGAGCCGTTTGTAGTTCCATGCCTGGGATCTGAAACTGTGAACCCCAGGCCTCCAAAGCAGAATGCATGAACTTAACCACCATGCCACGGGGCCAGCCCCTGAAATTTTTATTAAATGTTAAAGAATAAATACTTAAACTATATTTAAATCCATATGAAAAGAGTAAATACCAATTTAACCAACTATTAGAATAATCATATTGTTAATCTTGTTTCTCAGGTGGCAAAATGGCATATATATTTAACTCAAAGATATTTCAACAAAAACTTAATTAAAAGTCAGAGACGTCATATAAGAAAAGATGCTATAACTTCTCAAACAAACTTACATTTATTTACAAACCATTTCACATTATTACTCTTTCCAGATGGTTTATATGCTGTAAAAGATGTTTTAACTTTTCTCCAAGCACAATATTGGCATATAAAAATATAAATTCTATATCTGGAAGCAGATTTTTTGAAATAACTTCAAAACTGAAACTATTAAAAGAATATTTTATTTAATATATGAAAAAACAGAGCCAATGCATAGAGTCCTATGACTTCTTAAGAAATAAAGAATAATAAATGCCTTAAGAATTGTCATGTTTATTAGACTATCAGAATTCTCAAATATTTCATGTGGCCTTTATTTCTCCTTCTCTCTATAGAAAAAATCTCAATAATTATGTAATAAGAAAACAATTTTTCAGGATAAATTTTTATATAGAAAAAAGTCAAATCGCATACAAATGTTTCTATTAGGGCAATAAAAGCAAGCCATTATAGAATGTTTGCCATGGATTGCCTTGGTGCTAAGACAAATACATGTGTTGTCTTCACAAATACATGCTACATTTAGTTACTATTGCGGCTGACATTCAAATGCAGAAAAGTGAATATAAAGACTACATTCTTAGTCACGCGGGGTGTTATCCGCAGTTACTGATTTTTACTTTTATTATTATTACCCAGGATCTAATGTGAGTTATTTCCCATTGTATTACATAGCTATTTAAATTAAAGAAAGATATAGAATGAATTAAACATTTAGTTTTGCCTTATTGCTCTGCAAGTAAAGTTCTTTATAATTATTATACTATGTGACACATCTGAAAATATCAGGTAGCTCAGAGCAAGTATGGTCTTGACCTTGGAATGGTATCAACTATGTCATAATGTAATCAGGAGAATCAGAAAACCTATATAGAAATAATACTAAAACATTTAGTACAGTGGAGTTCATTTTTCACAGTAGCAAAGATTAATGAAAACATATATGATGGAAATATTATATATGAGAAAATTAATTTGTTATTATAAATAGGAAAAACAAATTAGTTATAGATTCAATGTAATCAGAATCAAAATCCCAGAAAGTTATTTTGTGGACATCAACAAATTGAGTCTAAAATTTACACGGAGAGGCAAAAGACTGAGAATGGCCAACACAATACAGAAGGAAAAGAACAAAGTCGGAGGACCCACACTACCTGACTCCAAGACTTACTATAAACTATGGTAATCCAGACAGTGTGGTCTTGGTGAAAGAAAAGACAGACAGATTGTTGAAAGGAAATAGACAGCTGAGAAATAGGCCTCCAAAAACCTAATCAACTGATTTTTGACAAAGCAGCAGAGGCAGTACAATGGAGACAAGACAGTTTTTTCAACAAATATTGCTGGAACAACTGAACATCTGTGTGAAAAAAGTGAAATATAGACACAGACCTTATACCTGTCAAAAAGTTAACTCAAGATGGGTCACAGACCTAAATGTAAGATGCAAAACTATAAGATTTCTGGAATATAACATAGGGAGAAAATCTAGATGCCTTTGGGTGTAGCAATAACTTTTTATGAAGAACACCAAAGGCACAATCCACAAAGGAAAGAATTGATAAGCTAGACTTCATCAAAACAAAACATATCTGGTCTTCAAAAGACACTAGCTGGAGAATAAAAAGAGAATCCTCAGACTAGGCAAAAGACGTACCTGATAAAGGACTGTTATCCAAAATTTAGAAAAGAAATCTTAAAACTCAACACAAAGAAAACAAATCAATTAAAAAACCACCTAAAGGCTTTAAATGACACCTCACTAAAGAAGATACACAGATGGCAAATCAGCAGATGAAACGATGCTCCACATCAGATGTCATCAGGGAAATGCAGGTTAAAACAACAATGAGATGTCACCACACACCTATTAGAATGGCCAAAACCCAGAACACTGACAACACCAAATGCTGGTGAATGTGCGGAGCAGCCGGAATCTCTCATTCACGGCTGGTGGGAATGCAAAATGCTACAGCCGCTTTGGAAGACAGTTTGGCAGTTTCTAACAAAACTAAGCATGCCCTAAACCATATGAAGCAGCAATATACTTGTTGATAGTTCCCCAAAGAAGTTGAAAACTTACCTCCACACAAAACCTGCACATAGATGTTTAGAGCGGCTTTATCCATGAGTGACAAAACTTGGAAGCAACTAAGATATCCTTCAGTAGGTCAATAGGTTAAAAAAACAAACAAAAACTATGGTACATCCATACATGGATTATTATTCAAATCTAAAAAGAAATGAGCTATCAAGTCATGTAAAGACATGGAGGAAATTTAACAGCATGTTACTCAGTGAAAGCATGTTACTCAGTGAAAGAAGTCAATCTGGAAAGGTCACATACCGTATGATTCCAACTGTATTATATCCTAGACAGGGCAGAACTACAGAGACTATAAAAAGGTCAGTGGCTGCCAAGAGTTTGAGGGGCATGAGTGATGACTAGGTGGAACACAGGATCTTTTAGGGAAACAAAGCTACTCTATATGATATTATAATGGTAAGTACATGTCACTATAAATTTGTCCAAACCCATAGAATGTACAACACTGAGTAAACTCTAATGTAACCTATGGATTTGGGTGAAAATGATGTATCAATGTAGGTTCATTAATTGCAACAAATGTACCATTCTGGTGGGGTGTGTCGATAATGCGGGAAGCTATGCATATGTCGAGGCAGGGAGCATTTGGGAAATTTCCATACCTTCAACTCAGTTTTGCTGTGAACCTAAAACTTCTCTAAAAAAATAAAGTCTTTTACAAAACAAAAATAAATGAGTCACATTTACAATCTATCCTCAATTGCTTTACACGTGAAAGGACAAAATTCTTTATAACTCAACCTGTATATAAATTTATTATACATTTATTATAAATTTCTATACAACTGCCATGAAAAAGCACCAAAAAGAGCAGATCGTATTGTTATCATTTTTAGAAATTTAAGGTGCCTGATTTTGCCCTTAACATTGACATTGAATTTATATTGACATATATAGAAAACTATGAAAATGCTTCTGACAGCTAGAAATTATTAAGAGGCTTGGGGTAAGTAGAAACAGCAAGTGGGACTTCAGATATTTCGTGGAAAAAATTTAGCTACTGAAATAAAACTATTTTTTAGAATATATTTCCTTTATTACTGTAATAAAATTAAATTCCATATAGACTTATATCATCCTTTCTATCGTTCTTCTCATTTATCACAGACAATAATGTAGGCAAAAGAATCCATGAAAGTGCCTGGCATGAAGTGGGTACTCAAAGATGCTTCTTCGTTTCCCACTCTCAAAGATCACTTTTTCCCAAATGCCTGATGACCAATGTCTTCTAAACTGTTGTATTATTTATTTTGTCTTTTTTTTGGTTGTTTCAGGTAGGAGGGCAATTCTGATCCCTGTTATTTCATCTAGGCTAGAAGTGGAAGTGGCCAGAGGAGGCTTGCTTTCTTGAGAAGGCTGAAATACCATGTCTTGTTTCATAGCTCATGCTACAAGTTTAAAACCCATCACAACAATTCAAAGGTAATATATAAAATGGACAATTTGTACTCTGGCCTCTTAAGAATAGTTTGGAAGTATATAGGAACTGTACCCATTCTGTGATGGTGCCTAAATTTTCTTTAAATTCTGAATAAAGCACCCCTATCGCTCCACCCCCAGCCCAATGAATATGAATTCTAAAGAGATCAGGGATTTTCCAGCAACAACTAACATTGGTCGCTTCTAAAAGAGGGAACTTAGAAAGTATTTTTCCTAAGTTGTGTCTTTCTGGGTCTTTTTGTTTCTCATCATCTATGCCAGGAAACATTGTTTGGTCTTTATCATTTCTATTATATTTTCGTTCTTTAATTATTTTTATGAATTTCACAGTGAAGGAATTCATTATATCTATGCTTTTTGCTTCCCCTCTTCTGTTTTGGCCTTTGATCCTGTTTTCTGTCTCTATTACTCTCTTTGTTTTCCTATGGCTGAAATTTGACACTGCCCATTTGCAGCTGATCACTAGTGTACACTCCTGTTTCTATGTAAATATATTCCTAATGCATTAAAAATGTAGGGGGTTCTAATGGGAACAATAATGTTACTTGTATTTTCAAAAGTTAACATGCTGTACTCTAGTGATATGTAATTTGTATTTCATATTTGAGGAGTTAAAAATAAGCCATTTTAGTTACACTATTTTATATTAAAAAAGAAAACTGAAATATGCAAAATGCCCAATTTTATACTACAAGAAATTAGAAAGATTTTTAGGAGAGGAATAGAATTATTGTGAATTGTAACTAATACACATCTTAAACACATAAATAACTAAAATAGTTGAAACTATTTTATAGATCAATTTATTGAGTTAACAATATATTTTTTAATTACCACTTCTTTTATGCCATTCATGTTATATGCACTATCTCCTTTGAGTAAAATGTTAAAAGCGACAAGAAGGCACTGGTTAAGGAAATTGAATAAATGTCATACTTGGGTCTAGTAAAGCAGTAGACAGCTATATATCAGAAACATGAACAAAGCTGTTTGCGTGGGGAAAACCATTTTTTTTTATTTTTGGCAATTTAAAAAATATGCCCAGGAGGAAAAAAGTGAAAGACTGTTTCCTTAAGAGATTAAAATTTTGTGAGCGCAAATTTACATTCACGTCCTATGTTAAAAAATACAGATTTATTCATGATTGGTACTTGATAAGATGGTTTTTAAAGTAGTATAAAATAAACAAATTTTAAAAGTTGAATAAAATGGCTACCCCTCCAGTTTTCCTTGCCATGCTTAATACGTGTTGATTTTCCTCCTGATTTCTAAAATGGTTTAGTGCAATCGATTCCCCCTGCTGCTGACTTAAACATTTTACTTTTCTGATTTTTTAATCTCTGTCTCTTGTTCAGTCTCTTTGGGTTGTGGAATCTTGTTCTCTCTGCATTGTTTTTCTTTTTTGTGTCTGTCTCGAAGTGTCTGACAGGCTTGTGCATCGTGCATCGTGTTAAGCATATTGAGTGACTTAGTCTCTCAACACGTGGTCCCTCGGCCTGCATGTCAATCCACCTTTGTGTCACATTTATAGTCTATGTTGGTTGACCATCTGGATTCATGTCTCATATCCTTTATCCCTCTTTATCAGTTGGCTAAGAAAAATCTGTTTTCATTCTTTTGCCTATTTTCAAAATATTTTCGATTATCGCTTTTTAAACTAAATATAAAAATGAGGTAGATATAAAACTAATCACAAGAAAGTATATATATACACACACATATGTATGTATGTATGTATGTATGCATATGTATGTATATATTTGTGTGTCCATATATAGTATGGTAACTTCTTTCAGTACAACACATTGGTTAGGTTTAGAGGATAGGTTTTTATTACTTCACTGATTTCGGAGTAGAGAGAAATAGATTTCCACAGGGAGGCTGGATCTCGGAATTAGGGACAGTGGTGGAGGCAGACAGCATAGGAAAACTTGACATCTTTTTCCTTGAGTAGAAAACATTAATGGGTGTAGTTTATAGCTGAATTATAAGACTAGTTAAATTGCCTTAATTCAATATGTAATCTTTGTTTAAAAAACAGTTAAAATAGCCATTTCTATAATGAAATTTATAAGCCCCACTATTACATTAAATTAGCATTCTTTCAAAAGTAACGGACACAGTGAAAACTGAAACAGCTTATTCACTTTGGCATAAATCATTGAAAGAATATATATGCTTTTAAATGCTTCCTTGTCAATGATGTAGAAACAAAAGATTATTCGAGTGAATAGACAAATTGCTTATGAAGGCCATAGAGAAATTATGCTAAAATCTCAGAAAAACTGCTACTTTCTGTAGAGCTTTAAAACTACTGAGGAGAGCTATCATGATGGCATTCTCATATATATGGAATACTTCAAGAGTTAAAACACTGCTTCAATGAAAATCTGAATATTTTACTTTTATTAAGACAGCCATCAGAAAAAATACCACAAAATGCTACTTTGATTCATCTTGACCATTACCATTTTTTCTTCAAATTTTTCTGCACCTTACTGTGAACAGTGCATTTAATTATTCACATAATGGATGTAAACACTTTGTGCATTCGAAGAGTAGCTTAATGACCTTCTTTCTCTTTCTTAGTAGGTATGTGACCCATGAGGAATGGCCTCTTTATTTTTTTATGATTAGTTAAAGAGGTGAGTGAAAATCCGACACTGTTACTTTGTGTATGTTTCTATTTTGATTTAGTTATATCAATTTGTGTTTATATTATTTAAGACTGTTACTAAGTACAATTCAAATGAGAATTTTTACAACTTTTTTTGATAAATCCTACTGTCATTATAACATAATTCTCTTTTTCTGTAGTATGATCCCTGCCTTAAAGTCTAATTTGCCTGATATTAGCAAAACTATCATTTTTCTTTTTATTATTGCTTGTGATATATATTATTTTTCCAACCTTTTGTTTCAATTTCTGGGTTTTATTTTTGTCAGAATCCAATTTGACAATATTGCTTTTGTAACTTGAATATTTAGTTCATTTATATAAAATGTAATTACTTCTAGAAAATGTATTTGTATAATATTTGACACCATTGTTTAATATTCTGTTATCCAGATTTCTTGCCTCTTGGGGGGTCCAACAAATATTTTTAATACATTTTTTCCTTAATAACATGTTAGTTACATATCATTTATTGTATTGGTTGTTTTAGGTATTATGTGGTGTTTCCTTGACTTTTTATACTATAAAACAGTTAGTACTTTTACAGTGTCCTTGACTCTGCTAGAACCAGAGAGCACTTCAGCAGGTATATCATTTCTAGTTTTGAATTATTTCTGCTATTGGTTTTCATTTTCCATACATTTCACACATTATAAGACATTCCATTTATTTTTTGTACTACTGATAACATATTTGTCCACGGATTTACCCTCTCCATTACACTTCATTACATTTTCCATTTCCATATTTCTGTTAACAGCCATGTACCTTCTGCCAGAAATTTTCCCTTTAGTATGTATGTAGGAATATATATATATATGTATATAGTTATCTATGTAGATATTTATATTGAGGTCACATTGGTTTATAACAGTATACAAATTTGAGGTGTACATTATTATATTCTGATGCTTGTATCAACCGTATCACATTCACCACCAAAAGTCTAGTTGCCACCCATCATTATACACTTGTGCTCTTTTACCACTTTCACCCTCCCCTCACCCATTTCCCCTCTGGTAACCACCAATCTATTCTCTGTATCTGTGTTTATTTATCTTCCACATAAGAGTGAAATCCTATGTTATTTTTCTTTCTCCGTCTGACTTATCTCACTTAGCATAATACTCTCAATGTTCATCCATGTTGCAAATGGCAACAACATGACTGTATAGTATTCCACTATAAAATTATACCACATTTTCTTTATCCATTCATCTGTGGATGTAAACTTATGTTGTTTCCAAGTCTTGGCCAATGGGAATAATGCTGCAATGAACGTACGGGTGTAAATATCTTTTCTAATTCGTGTTTTTGTTTTGTTTGGATAAAGACCTGGAAGTGGAATAGCTTGGCCATATGATAGTTCTATTTTTGATTGCTGGAGGAATCTCCATACTATTTTCCATATTGGCTGCACAAATTTAAATTCCAAGGAGCAGTGTATGAGCGTTCCTTTTCTTCACATTCTCTGTACCACTTGTTATTTCCTGTCTTTTCAATAGCAACCATTCTGATGGTCATGAGGTGATACCTCATTGTGGTTTGGATTTGCATTTCCCTAATAATTAGTGATGTTGAACATGTTTTCATGTGCCTGTTGGCCATCTGCATATCTTCTTTGGAAAAATGTCTATTCGGATCTTCTGCCCATTTCTTGATTTAGTTGTTTGTTTCTTGTTGTTATTTAGTTGTATGAGTTCTTTCTATATTTTGGGTATTTACCCCATTTGGATATGTGGTTTTCAAATATCTTCTCCCAACTAGTAGGTTGCCTTTTCATTTTGTTGATAGTTTCCTTTGCTGGACAAAACCTTTTTAGTTTGATGCAGTCCCATCTGTTTCTATTTCTCTTTTTACCCCTGGCCTGAGGAGACATATTAAAAAATCTACTGCTAAGATCGATGTCAAAGAGCATATAGCCCATGTTCTCTTCTAGGCATTTTATGGTTTCAGGTCTTATATTCAAGTCTTTAATCCATTTTAAGTTAATTTTTGTGTAGGTGGCGAGATAATGGTCTACTTTTATTTTCTCTCATGTGGCTATCCAGTTTTCCCAAAACCATTTATTGAAGAGACTTTCCTTTCTCTGTTGGATGTTCTTGACTCCTTTGTCAAAAATTAGCTACTCATAAATGTGTGGATTTATTTCTAGGCTCTCTCTTCTGTTCCATTGATCTGTGTGTCTGTTTTTCTGCTGGTACCATGCTGATTACTTCAGCTTTGTAGTATATTTTGAAATCAGGGAGTGTGGTAACTCCAGCTTTGTTCTTTCTCTCAGGATTCCTTTGGCTACTTGGGGTTTTTTGTTGCTCCATATAGATTCTGGAATTCTTTGTTTCATTTCCATGAAAATTGTCATTGGGGTTTTGATAGGGATTGCTTTGAATCTGTAAATTGCTTTAGGTAATTTGGACATTTTCACTTAAGATAATTCTTCCAATCCATGAGCACAGAATATCTTTTCATTTCTTTGTGTCTTCTTCACTTTCCTTCAACATTGTGATAGTTAAACTTATTCCTAGGTATTTTATTCTTTTTTTTAGTGATTATAAATGGGATTGTATTCTTGATTTCTCTTTCTGATTGTTTTTAGTGTAGAGAGACACAACTAATTTTTGTATGTTGGTTTTTTCACCCTGCAACTTTATTGCATTTATTAATTATTTCTAATAGTTTTTTGATGGATTCTTCAGGGTTTTATATATATATTCATGTCATCCAAAAATAGTGACAATTTTACTTCTTCCTTTCTAATTTGGATAGCTTTATTTCTTTTTCTTGCATAATTGCTCTGGCTAGGACTTTCAGTATAAGAGTGGTGAGAGTGGGCAACCTTGTCTTGTTTCTATTAGTAGAGGAATAACTTTCACTTTTTCACGGTTGAGTATGATGTTAGCTGTGAGTTTCTCCTGTTAGGCCTCTATTATATGAAGCTATTTATCTTCTATACTGGTTTTATTCAGAGTTTTTGTCATATATGGATGCTGAATATTATCAAATGCTTTCTCTGATCTATTGAGATGATTATGTGATTTGTTTTCTTCACTTTCTTAATGTGGTGTATCACATTGATTGATTTATGGATGTTGAACCATCCTTGAATCCCTGGAATAAATCCCACTTGATTGTGGAGTATGATCCTTTTAATGTATCATCGTGTTCAGTTTGCTAATATTTTGTTGAGGAATTTTGCATCTAGGTTCATCAACGATACTGACCTGTAATTTTCCTTTTTGGTGCTGCTCTTGTCTGGATTTAGTATCAAGGTAATTGTGGCCTTGTAAAATGAGGTGGGAAGCATCTTTTTCTCTGAATTTTTTGGAAGGGTTTGAGAAGATAGATATTCAATATTCTTTGAATATTTGGTGAAATTCACCAGGAAGCTCTCTCATCCTGGATTTTTGTTTTGGGGAGGTTTATTGTTTACTGTTTTAATCTCGTTACTAGTCATCACTCTATTGAAGATTCTCTATTTCTTCTTGAGCAGTTTTGGGAGGTTGTATGATTCTAAGAACATATCCATTTCTTCTAGTTTATTCAATTTGCTGGCGTATAGCTTTTCATAGTATTCTCTTATAATCCTTTGTAATTCTGTGATTTCCATTGTAATTTCTCCTTTCATTTCTTATTTTATTTGTTTGAACTTTATGTATTCTTTCTTAATGAGTCTAGCAAAGGGGTTTTCAATTTTGTTTACCTTTTCAAAGAATCAGTTCTTAGTTTAATTGCTTGTTTCTATTGTATTTTTGGACTCTATTTGATTTATTTCCACTCTAATTGTTATTATTTCCATCCTTCTGCTGAATTTGGGCTTCATTTTTGCTTCTTTCTCCAGTTCTTTTAAGTATAGTGTTCGATTATTTAGTTGAGATTTTTCTTGTTGGTTGAGGTAGGCCTTTATTGCTCTTACTACTACTTTTGTTGCATCCCATAAATTTTGATATGTGTTGTTTTCATTTTCATTTGTCTCCAGCTATTTTTTGATGTTTCCTTTGATATATTCATTGATCCAATAGTTGTTCAGTAGCATCTTGTTTAGTCTACACATATTTTGACTTTTCAATTTTTTCTTGTAGTTGATTTCTAGTTTCATACCATTGTCATTGAAAAAGATGCTTGATATAATAAATATCTTCTTAAATTTATTGAGATATATTTTGTTTCCCAACATATAGTCTATCTTTTGGATTGTTCCATGTCATGTTCACTTAAAAAGAATTTCTTTTGGACGGATTGTTCAATATATATAGGTGTAAAGTCAATCTGGTCTAGTGTTTCGTTTAAAGCAAATGTTTCCTTGTTGACTTTCTGTCTAGATGATCTATTCTGTGATGTAAGTAGGGTATTAAAGTCCCCTACTATTATTGTGTTACTATCAATTTCTCCCTTTAGGTCTGTTAATTATTACTTCATACACTTTGATGTATCTATGTTAGGTGTATATATATATATATATAAACAAATGTTATATCTTCTTCATAGATTGTCCCCTTTATCATTATATAATGTCCATATTTGTTTTTGGTCATCTTTGTTGGCCTGAAGTCTATTTTCTTCCATATAACCACAGCCAAAACTGCTTTCTTTGGTTGTCCTTTTCTTGGAGCATCATTTTCCATCCCTTCACTTTGAGCCTTGTTTGTCTTTAGAGTTTAGATAGGTCTCCTGGAGGCAGCATATTGTTGGGTCTTGGTTTTCAATCCATCCACCCACTCTTTTTCTTTCACCTAATGAATTCAATCCTTTTACATTTAGGGTGATTACTGATATAAGAGGACTTCATACTGCCAGTTTATCTTTTGTTTTCTGGCTGGTCTATGTTTCCACTGCTTCTTTTTCTCTGCGTTTCTGTTTGTTATTTCAGTTTAGTGGTTTTCTTTGATGTGTTTCTCAGTTTCCTCATTTTGATGTTTCATTACTTTCTGAATTTTTGTTTTGTGGTAGCCATGAGGTTTGTACAAAAGATCTGGTGGAGGAGCTAGTCACTTTTCTGCTGCTAGCATCTTGTCTCCATTAGCCTATACAGGTTCTGTCCTTTTCCTCTTCCTCTTCTATATTTTTGTTGTCAAAAGTTATCCTGTTTTGTATTGTGAGTTGATTATCAAATTGAATTACTTAAAATCATTTTTAATACTTTCTTTCCATTTAAACTTTATGTTATAATAAAGAGTTTATTAACCTATTCTGATGTACAGTACAATTTTCTAATTCTGCCTGTTTGTCAGTTTCCTTAAATCTTTGCATAACTTTGCCTTTTCATTTCAGGTGGGAGAGCTTTTTTCAAGATTTTTTTGTAAGGTAGGTCTAGTAGTGATGAACTCCCTTAGCTTTTGTTTGTTTGCAAAAGCCTTTATATCTCCTTTATATTTTTAAGATAACTTTGCTGGATAGAGTTTTATTGGCTGACAGTTTTTATTTTTTAGTATTTTGAATTTATCATTTCTCTCTCTCCGGGCCTGTAGAATTTCTGCTGAAAAATCCACTGATAGTCTAATAGGAGTTCCTTTGTAAATTGATGTTTTCTTCTGTCTAGCTGCCATTAGTATTCTTTTTTGTCATTGACTTTTGGAAGTTTTAATATAATATGCCAAGGAGAAGGTCTTTTTGCATTGACATAATTAGATGTTCTATTAGCTTCATGTACATGTGTATCCAGTTCCTTCAGCAGGCTTTCAAAGTTCTCAGCTATTTCTTTAAGTAGCTGTCCACTCCTTTCTCCCTCTCTTCTTCTTCTGGGTTACCCATTGTCTTTATGTTGTTTTTTCCTGATTGAGTGGGATATTTCTCATAGAATTTCTCCATTTCTTAAAAATCTTAGCTGTTTCTCCTCTTCCACCTCAATTATTTCGAGATTTCTATCTTCAAACTCATGAATTCTTTCTTTGATATGGTCTGCTCTATCTACAATGTTTTCTACTTTATTCTTCATCTCATTTATGGAGTTCCTCAGCTCCAGAATTTCTATTTGGTTTTTTTTTAGAGTTTAAATTTCTTTGGCGAAGTACTCCTTCCATTCATTTATTTCATGTCAGAGCTCATTGAACATTTTGTCTGAGATTTCTTGTAGCTTGCTGAGTTTCTTCACAATAACTATTTTGAATTCTTTACCATTAAATTGCAGTCTTCCATGTCTTCAAGTTTGAGTTCTGGAGAATTGTAATTTTCTTTCTGTTCCGCCATGTTATTGTAGTTCTTCATGGTACTTGATTACTTGATCCTCTGCCAGTGCATTGGTGGTAGTAAACACCTGCCTTATTTGGATAAGGCTTTGGTTACTTTGAGTCTGAGCTACTTTTCATTGTATTTGAGAGTGTGCACTTTCTACTTTCCACTGCCTTTCCCAGAGATGTCAAGAGTGCACTCATTGTGCTGCTTGTGCCTCTGAAGTTGCTGGTGCCTTGCTCCTTATGATGTTGCTGCAGTCATGGATGTTGCCATCAGGGTCACCAAGTAGGCAAGTGCTTCTGCTGCTTCCTGGATCACCTGAGTCATGTGTGCTCCCACTGCATTGGGGGAAGGTGGAGGGTGGAGAGGGACTCAAAGTTGTGGGAACCTCTGACACATCCAGATTGGTTGAGTCTACAGGCACCACTCTATGGGTGGGGGTGCCAGATTTACAGACACCACTGCAGCTGGAAAGGACCAAGGTCATGAGCTCTGCTGTCAGTGTCTCTGTGGCTTCAGGTGCTGCTGGTATATGTGCCACCTGTGCTGCTGCTCCTGAGTTTTCTGTGAGTGCTGGAATCACTGCTATTGAGTGTGCTGGGTTCACAGGAGTTATCATCACTGCTAGGTGGTCTGGGGTTATGGTCGCCACAGCCACCACCACAAAGAGCATGGTACTTGGGTCCCAGGTGCTGCTGCTCTTCTTGGAGCCTCTGGTCTCAGGCATGGTAGTGGCTCCCGAGCCTCAGGTCATGGGTGCCACTGCCACTTCTGGATGTTGGGAAGGAGCTAAGTCATGAGTGCTGCCATAGTTCCTGAAGTCTCAGGTCAGAGGAGCACTACCACTGCTGCCAAGGGTACCAGGGTCTTGGATGCAACCCTTGCTTCTGGGAGGGCCAGCATCAGAGACACTGCCTCCAGGGAAGGTGGGGAGAGCTGGGTCTCAGGTACTGCTATGGTTCCTTTGGCCTCTGGGGGCATGGGCTGCCTTGGTTCCTGGGGCTTCAGTGGGCATCACCACAGTTCCTGGAGCCTCCAATCTCAGGAGCTGCTGCCATTGCTCCCCTGGTCCCACAGCCTCCAGGAGATCCAGCTCACCCACCTTCAGATGCATACATACGTGGGTCTCTTAGGTGTTCTGGTACGCTATGCAGAGAATCCTTTGTTGGTCTATGGATGTCCTACCGGTTGTAATTTAGAGAGGAGAGACAAAGGTAGCAACTCACTTAGCCATGATGCTGACGTCACTTTTTCAGTATTTTATTTCAGACCAGGCTGACTCATCATACATTTTGTAGCATAATTTTTTCTATTAGAGAATGATTTCTTGGCAGCAAATTTCCCTAGACTATAAAATATCATTCTATTTTCTTTTGGCTTCCCCTTTTTTTCTTTCTGCGTGGAAGTCAGGGGAATATTCCTAATTGCTTTCTTGACGGTAGCATGTTCACTTCACCCTGGCAGATTTTCTTTTTAACTGTAAGTTGCAGTATTTTGTTACAATAAGCCTATCTGTGGTTTCCTTTGTGCTTTTACTATAGTGTTTCATCGAACTTCTTGAATGAAAGTTATCTTTCAACAATTTTGGAAAATTCATGGGTTTTTTTTTCAATATTTTTTCGAACTCAGTCTCTCCACTGCTTCCTTCTGGGATTATTATTACATATTTATTAGAATATTTGTGTCTGTTACACATGTGTCATAAACTCTTTTACCCCATTTTTTTCTCTCTTTGATTCAGTTTAGATGTTTTCTATTGACCTGTGTTTTAGTTCACCAGTATTGTTCTCTGCTATGTCTAAACTGTTTTACATACCTTGCCAGTAGTTTTTAATTACATATATTTCATTTTTAATCTTAGCAGAGTCCATTTCATAATTTTTTTACATTTGAAAATTTTGTAGAAATTCTCTCTTTCACCTGTGTTGTCTACTTTTCCATCTTTCTTTCATTACTCTTTTCCTAACTTTAATTTTCTTTCTTGTTTTCTTTTAAAGAGACTGTTTTATTTTAAATTTGCTTTGAATGATAAAATATAACAATATAGAAGATGAGAAATTTTTAACGAGGCCACACAAGAGAAAGAAAAAACAAAGTATTGACTCATTCATTACAGTATCAAACAGAACAGTTCCACTACTCTCAAACATTCCCTGGGTTTCACCTATTCACCCTTCACCACTCTGTAGCACTAGCCGTCACTGATCCATTAATCCTTTCTATTGTTTTGCCTTTTCCAGAATGCCATATAAATATGGCAGCCTTTTCAAAATGGTCTCTTTCAGTTAGCAACATGCAACTAAAATTAATCCATGTCTTTGCAGAGCTTGATAGCTCATTTTGTTAAATCTCCAAATAGAATCCTGTTGTAGGCATGTACCAAAGTATGTTTTTCCACTCAACTATTGAAGGACACCTTGACTTCTCCCAGGACTTGGCATTTATGAACAAAGCTTCTAAACATTTGTGTTCTGGATTTTATAGGAACATAAATTTTTAACTCAGTCGAGTAAATACCTAAGATTTTTATTTATTTGCCATTTTCAATAATTTTAGAGGTTGCATTTTTCCATACGTCCATTGTATGGTAATTTGAATATATTATATAATATATTATTTGACTGTGATAAATCACTAAAAGTATTACTTTGTCCATGTAACTTCTTAGTTCTGAAAAACGGTTTCTAAGATTTAAAGTGGTAAAATCCTGACTCTAGGTTATATGTGCCTATAAGCACTCTGGTGTGATTTTCTTATTTTGTATTGGATGTTATTTGTTTGTCACTTGTTACATCTATGTTAATTATGAAAATATATGTGGTAATAGATATGCTTATTAGCTGTAATAAAATTTTGCTTTTCTATTGAGTTTGGCTGCTAAATATTATAACACCACAAACTCTACAATATAGCGTTAATTTATAATTCTTGGGAATTTAATACTTATATAGTGTTAACTTTAATAAAACACTGAGACATTTCTCTATATTTGTGCTAAATTGATAGTAAATAGTGAAACAAATGCAGTGAAAAAGAACTGATACTTAATAGATTCCCATGGTTTATTACCATTTAAATTATTTGAATGTGATTTGTCTCTTTTCTACAACATATGTTATTCTTATGCAATAGTTTATGCTACTTTTCATAGTCATTTTGTTGTACCACAATTTGAGAATTCCCCATCTGATTTTCTGCCCAGTTGAAAATGTGTTATGTGTATACCAACTTTGGAAGTCTTAAGGAAGTCTCCTTGCGTGTAGGACTTACATTTAACCTTTATGTCCTGTTTCTTCCATCTGCACACAACTTTCAGAACATTAGCTAATCAATACCCACAACTGGCCTCTAGATAAGGTCTTTATTGCTCGAGATGAGAAAGCTTAAGGAGAGTTAAGTAACTTGTACAAGGTCAGTGTGAATTGGTGTCAGAGCGAGGCTTCGCGTGCAGATTGACTATCTCCATAGCTATGTCCACATTCTCCGGGCATAGCAGCTCCAGACAGGCCGGTGACAGAGAATCTCCTTTAATTGTGGATCTTCATTACAATGTTTAAACGTGGCTGTCGACGTATTTCCAATTGCACATTTCTACATATTGCTCACCAACATTATTCTCAGGGCAGATTCTCTGGGGAGAAAATAAAGCCAAATATATATATAAACTGATTTTTCAGATTCATATTTCATGAACCATATATTGTTTTTGGCTTAATGTTTCTTCTTACGTTCACTCTATTCCAAAAGTCAACTTATTACCATGTTTGCCACTGTGTTATTTATTGAAAGCAACTTTAGTATCAGAACTTGCTTTTCAAATATAAAAATAATCTTAGTTATATGTCTTAATTCAATTGATTGCTTTAAATGACTCCAAGTTATTAATTTCTCTGAATAGCTTCATAAGTTTATTGAATATACCTATATAATTTTTCCAATATTTCAGAAAAGCTGCAGTTCTTTGTTTTTAATAAATTGGATATTTACCAACAAATTTATTATTTCATACCAAATGGTCAATTTTCATTTCATGAGATATTTTCTATTTCAATATACCTACTATTCCTTCATTTTTCTGAAAACAAGATATACCGTTTTCAGCATTGTGTCTCAGTAGCCCTGTTTATTTCTATGCCTAACACATCACATTTTCCCTTCCGTCTTGTGTACTCTCTCCCATCCACCCTTTTCTCCTGACTGTGATTTAGAGCTCCAGTCTAATCAGCGAGGATCTGAGCTACCTGGTGTCACTTCCATTGTTATTTTGTCCTGGGTTTTTATGACTAAGTTGACCAGGTTTCTGAAGTAGTCAACACTCCTACTGTCTGCAAGTATTTAGCACAACTGGTATCAGGGACACTTGGTAAAGCTGTGCTACACTCCTGACTGATCTGTCCTTAATTTTTATTTCCTTCAGCTTGAGTCTCCTACCTTGTTTCCCGGAATAATATTTAAATCATTCCTCTATTTTATGTGTTTTATTTATTTTTAGCATAATTATATACCCCCTTCAGTTTTTTTCTTTTTGTTATTAATATTCCTTTCTCCTACCCCTGCTAAAGAGAGTGTGTATATGACATTGCTTACCCCGTTAGTGGACATTATAGTTATTTTCTACTTATTGACTGAGTTCAGTGTACCCACCTGACGTTAACCTCTGTGAGGTAATTCAGATCATTCTCTTTATATTGTCTACTTACTCACTCATAAGCCATGTGTTCCAAATATATGAGGGAAACATTTTCCCATTTTACATCAATTGCATTTGTTTCATTTGCTTCATTCAGCATATATGCGAGCTTCAAGTTAAACTTCCCTACTAATATTGAAAGGGATATTACGAAAGCATAAATTTATATAGGTCAGTCAGTCTTTCATTCTGAAAACTGCATGACCACAATAGGAATGTTGTGATGATCACCTTGTCATACATTAGCCATTACTTTAGGAAAGGTAGCTATTACTTGTTCATTACTTTTCAAAGAAAACTTTCATATGTAACATAATATGAAATATAATGAAACTTAAATATAGTATATGCAAAGTAGCTGATAATGGACAAGTAGTCACAAAATGTTATTACTTTTCCTTTCCATTTTCCTCACCCAATTGTTCTCTCTGTGTGTACTCTTGTTTTGTGCTGATGATCAGCAGAGTTTTGAATGAGAGCCATGGTCAGAGATAAGTTAACAACCATCCATTGGTTCTCATATAAAAGTCTTCCATGAGTAAACAGTTGAATTTAGAGTTTCATATCTTTGGGGCACACATAAGATATCACCCTCTCCCATTTTTGCCTTCCCTGATGTTTACTGACTCTTCCTAACCTTACCTTTGAAAAACTTTCATCAGATTCCATAGCTTCTCGGACTCAAATATAAGAACTGTTTTTAATACATGAACAGCTTCGGTTATTGAGAGAGAAAAATCTGTCAAGTTCTAGTCTAATGTAGAACTTGGACTCTGGCTGCTTTTAAAAGCTCCTCCCATCCCAAATTAATCCTTAATCTGTCTTCAGGCACTGGAGGTAAAATAATGAGGAATAGTCTATTCTTTAAATCAATTTTCATTTCTTTCTCCTTTCTGGTTCCCCAAGGTTGAGGCAAAACTCAGGTGAGTGATTTAAAGGGAAGATTTATGTAGCAAGTCATATTTGAAGTTATCTCCTGTGTGCTAGGGTCCTCTTTATGGCAGTTATCCAAATATAACTCTAGGAATAGATTATTTGAAGGCCCAAATGGAAAATGGCAAATGATGCATTTCACATTTCCATCACATAGCCTTGTTCTCTCAAGATGTACCATTAGCCCCAAGGGTACCCTCCTCGCCCGCTTATGGGTGATGATCCCACATCCTCTTAAATGGGATGGCTTCAGGATACTTTATGTGTGATAAATACCAATTTCCACTTGACTCAAAGAAGATACACACATCCTTAGACATACCAATGACAGACGTGGGCCCTGTCTCTGCTTCAATATTCTCTACTTTTTTGTGGCATTGCAGGCTATCCAAGCCAGCATCCTGCCCTCTGAAATTTTCAGGGAAAAGAAAATGTCATTTATTCCCCAAACTCCAGGGGAAATTTGTTAAGGTCTGCCAAGATTCCTTTATTATGAATCACTTTTTATTTCTGTACTGAGCAAACATCTGTTCAGGGAGTAAGAAAACAGCCTTCCTTTCCTGCAGAAACGTTCAGTCGCTCTGAGTGGTTCTCATGGAAATCCACCTCATCTTGGCATTATCCATCTATGTTTACTGTACAATGTGACTTCACAAAATGTTCTTACTTAAATACACTTTCTTAAAATATCTAGTCTTTTTACAGAAGGTGGTTAGTACAACTGTTTTGTGGTAGAGTTTAAGGGATAAGTACTATATTTTTATAAAGAACTGGAAGAGCTATCAGGAACTTCAGTGTTACTCTCATTAGAATTTATGACCTGTTTTCAGCTTTAGAGATTTAGGGGAAAAAATATGAAGATCACAGGTAAAATTATGTTGAACAGTCTCTTGCATATATTTCTATCAGTAGTTCATTTTTCCGGTATCAATGTATACTAATAATGACTTAGCATAAAAATAATGCTTATTTAAACTCCAAAACAACAGACATAATTTTTTAAACTTAATTTATTATATCTAAAACCTTATTAGCTTAACAGCACAGCATATTTATTTCAAAAGTTAAAAAGCAAGATTTCTAAATGCTAGAGTTGAGCAAAATAGCAGTTGAAATTCATTATTGTAAACTTAGGCACATATGAGAAACAAACATATAGGCAAAAATACTCCTGTCTCAATAGAAAATAATTATTTTGTGGTAGCTCCTGCAAAAATAAAATAATCTGTAAATGTTGCCTGATATTATACACAATAAATCTTGTCCCGAAAAGTCTCCAAAATCCAAGAAATTGTACATTATTGAAATGGGCTTAATGTAACAATAGAAAGAAAGATTTAAATTTTAACATTCAAAAGCCCAAGCCTATTGAAAAAACTTATTAGTAAACATCTGACACTTCCTACAGAGAAACGCTTTATTTCCCACAGAGAAAACAACATGTGAACAGAAACCTCATAAGGATACAATCTGGCTCTAAAGGGCAGATGTGATCAATAATTCAATATCTGCAATCAAATAATAAGGGAGCAATTGCAAATATTTAGTTATGAAATTGTAATTTATATCATAATGTTTCATGTCTGGAAAAGAGAAAAATTCTGCAACATAAATTCTATTTCTCCATTTTCATACAAAGAGTATGTTTTGGAAATTAAGGGAGTAATTGCCAACAAACAAAAATAAATTTAGATATTATTCACTGTGGGAGATATTTTCATTAAAAGGAAACTCTGCTTCTAAATTCCAAGCATCTTGATGGACAAACTGTTTATCTAACCAACTCCACATGGAAATAAGTAGGTAAAGTCAAAAGATTGAAGGGATAAGTAGAATATTTTAACTTTATCTTTCCGGAAATAAGGCTATTAATATAAGTCATTGATAATGATGGATGATATAGTTCCTACTGTTTCTTTACGCTTATTCTTGTCTCAATTTATATTGTAATAATTAGATAAAATAATTCAAAATTATAACCTCACCTTTCTGAAATACAACAGTGAATTAAAATGCAAGATCATAGCCTTGGCTTTATAATACAGCTCAAGGTCTTGTCAACTGCCTATTGGGGGTAATTTTATCTTCATTTCACACAGATATCTCCATCTCAACATGGATTGTAATGAATTTTTTTATCTTTGACCTTGGACTTTCCCCCTCTTATATTTGCCATGTAAGTGAACCATACAACTATATATCAATCCATTGAAAGTGTCTTAACATTGTATTCTAGTCCTTAGCACAGAGCCAGTGAATGATATTACTAGTATTTATCAATATTTAGACTTCTTTGTCCCTTTCCAGTTATTTTAGTGTGAAATCAGTGTGATGATCGCTTTCTTTGGCCAATGAAAGGCAAATGGAAATGATAAGTATCACTTCCAGTCTGAAAATTTTTATTTCTCTTTTGTAATTCTCCATGTGCTTTTTCTCTGTCATGACAACTGTGGACAGTAATTTTGAGATAGAGAATATTGACCTACCACATGGACAACGGCATCATGAAGAGGACATTTTACTGAGAAATGAAAGTGAATTCCATTAAGCTATTAAAATTTGGGAACGTTTGTTAAGGCATCATAATCCTGACTATCCTTAGACATACTATATCTATAGTAAGAGATAATCATTCATGTTATAAACCAATGTTACCTCAATAAAAAATAATTAAATAATAAAAGAGGTATTCATTAAATCATTTTGAGTTAGAAGTAATTTTGAAATCCTAATCTCTTTCCCTCCTCCATCAAATAAGCTTTTAATAATTGTTGACTTAATCATTCAATTATCTTTGAGATGCTTTTCTCCACATTTCATTAGCATTCTTTTATTTTCACTGCCAGCATCTTCAAATCTTACTTAATTTTTTGCATTTCCCTGATTTATCCTCCTTAACATCACATGTGACCTTTTAAAAACAGGAACCTAGGATCATTCCATGTCTGATACCCTTCCCCCAACAAAGAGGTTGGGGAGATTGTTATGGTTCGCCAGATGAGTGAACCATAGGTTTAACAGAATGCAATGAGTACCTATATTCTAGGGCTACCATTGTTCTATAACCAGAAGCATCCAGAGAAGTCCAAAATAGAGTGAATCTGGGTAGTAGAGTGAAATGAAGTTGATAAGCAAGGGGTGAGAGTCAAAATATGTTCTCAATCTGAGAAGGTGACTAGGAAGCAGATAACTAAAGTACCGAAGATATAAGGAGATGAGAGCATAGGCCCATGAGTTTACTGGCCATGAAAAACTGTAGACTAGGTAAAACTTAGATAGCAATAACTGGGGTAGAAATTGTTGCCCAAGCTTTTGTGATCTTTGCAAGGAAAAATTAATCTGTAAAGCTTTCACATTAAAAAAAAAGGAAAACAGAACAAACATTCAGGCTGTCTGTCAGATTTTCACTTCTTTGTGGGGCACTGTGTCCCTGGTTGGCTAGATTTCTTCTAAAAATATTTATTGAGAACTTATTATGTGCCCAGCAGTGTTCAAGGCCATTGGGGTACATCCGTGATCACGCTGGACAAATCACACTTGCCCATGTGAGGCTATTTGTATAATAGGGGAAAACAGGAAATAAATACAGCAAATAAGACAACTTTGTATTATGATAGAATTTGATAATTTCTACGGAAAACAAGTGGAACAGGAGTGCTTGTGGGGTAGTAGACAATTTGTTCCATTTTCACAAGGTAGGATGGATAATCACATTAAGGAGGTTTGAAGATGACTGAGATAGTCATTCAGGTGTAGAAGAGTCTTCCAGGTAAAGGAATAGCCAGAAAACAGGCATAAGCATACCCAGTGTGTGGGAGGAATAGTTTGGAGCCACTGTGGCTGAATGGAAAATGTATAAGTAAAAGTATCAGGAAATCACGTCACTAAGATAAATAGAGATGAGATCACGTACGGCATCATAGTCTATTATGTCATAGTCTGTTATAATGACTTTGGTTTTTATTCTCAGTGAAAGAGGAAATTTTTTCAGGGTTTCAAGAAGAGGAGTGCCACAATTTGACTTATTGTTTTACAAAATAATGCTGCCTACTCTGTGGAGAATAGATTTTGTAGGGATAATGATAGAAGTAAAGAGAACTGTTAAGAGGCTGTTTCAGGCAGCTAGGCGAGTGGTAGTGGTGGCTTACGTCAGATCTGTAACAGTGGAGATGGTGGGAGGATGTTATATTATGTATATAGTTATAAGTCAGACCTAACAGAATTTGTTTTGGATTAGATGTGGAGTGTGAGAGAAAGAGAAAAGTCAAGATTGATCCAAAGTTTCTTTGCCTAAGTAACTACGGATGAAGATACTATCAACCATGTTAGGAAAAAGTCTGGGGTTCAAATTTGAACATCTTAGATTTTATATTCAAGTGGAATAGTTGAGTAGGTATTTGGATATGTGAGTCAGGAATTCAGGAAGCATTCTGGAGCATTTCTTCAAGAAAGAGAATTCTCTTCGGTGACCTTCCATATGCTTATCATTTAAATAAGGTTCTTCATTAATAGTGCAAGTCAGCGTCCTATTCAAATATTAAATGTCTTTGATAATTTATTCTGGACAAAATAATGCAAATTAACTTTATAATGTAAAACTATGTCATAAAAACTTCTCTTTACAGGTTTTTTAAACTAAGACTCAGAACAAATTGATATAAAAATTGTATGTCTATCTATTGAGAATCTCTGTCCTGGAACATGAATTTCATTACTTTTTTCCTTCATAAGCTTTTTCCACCAGACAGTAACATAATTTCTCAGTTACTCTATAATTTCAAATTAAGCATAGCTCTAATTCTTGATTTTTTCCACTACATGAAATATTTTTTCCACTAAAGATTTCATGTATTGCTGTTCCTTTGTGATTTAGCTGTCCTTCTTTAATTCACAAATGCTTGCATGTTTGTGCTCGGTGATCAAAGATGTTTACAGAGCCATTTATCATTTAATTCTGTCATGAGTAGCATCATTGATTGTTTCTTGAAGCAGAACAGTTTTAAGAAAGGTCTGCACACTTTTCAAAATAAATAAATCAAACTTCTCAACATATATGAGCCTCACATAAAGTCACAGAAGGCAAGTTGAACTCAGTGATTGTTGCCATCAAGCATTATAAAATTAGTATATTCTTACTTAAGATCTATTTTTGTTTCATTATGATTCTTTACTTTTCTTTGTGTTTAACACTAAGTTTCTAGTAACTCCATTAACATAACTGTGATCTCCGTATTTGAATAAATGTACTGGGGATTTCTGTGACTGAAATTTGTATATTTCTGTATTTATCTAGATCAAGCTATTGAATTAAATACTCACTTTCATTGTGTTCCTACTTTACATATGGCTCAAAAGCATATATGCAAAAATGTATGCAAATATGTCAGGCTTAAAGTTTACATTGGAGATTAAAATCCATGATTGCATAAGTTGCATTTAGTTCAAATTGACTTTCATTTACAAATCCTAATATGGCAAATTTCAACACCATGAGGTGGCAAGACCAAGATGGCAGAATGTCCTCAGTCCTCAGCAGAGTGTTTATACCTAACAGTCACTCAATGGAAGTGCATTCAGTAACTGAATACACGAAAAACAAATTAGAAAACGTAACATCGGGGCTAATTAGAAATTGCAGTAACTCTTATCTGTAGTTGACTTTCTAAAGTTTATATGTTCTCTTATACTTGTTATTAACAGAAAATATTGCTTTTAAAAAATGAGGCAACTTAATATATTAAAGCCTTTCTGATAATTTTCTTGATTGACCAGTTTACTGAAGAGTATCTTATAGGTGGCAAAATATCACCCAGATGAATGCTTTATTAGTTGTTTGGCAAAGGGAGAAGAGTAATACATAATATTAGTATCCGTGTAATAAAGATAAGCCATATGAAACACATCTAAAATCTAGTTAATTTTGAAACGAGTCAGACAACCTCACATACTGTTTCTTCTCATGCTAGGTAGATACCTTAAAACTGTGCATTTAGCCAGTCGGGGAAGACATAATGACATAATTTAGTGTGATTCCCTAAACAAAGACTATTTCGTGTTTTGTTTTTTTTTTTTTTTTGAGGAAGATTAGCCCTGAGTTAACTACTGCCAAGCTTCCTCTTTTCGCTGAGGAAGACTGTCTCTGAGCTAACATCCATGCCCATCTTCCTCCATTTTATATGTGGGACGCCTAGCACAGCATGGCTTTTGCCAAGCGGTGCCATGCCTGCACCCGGGAATCCCAACCGGCAAACCCTGGGCCACCGAGAAGCGGAACGTGCAAACTTAACCGCTGCGCCACCGGACTGGCCCCACAAGGACTATTTCAAACTAAATAAGATGAGCAATTTTACATATTCACACTTTTAATGAAAACATCCACATTTTTCTTCATCTTTCTGTAATCAAACAACAGTACTTTAATATATTAGTTTCTGTTTAAAAATGGATTTTTCAAAGAACATAGAATGGTCAGTTCATCCCATTGGGATGATTAAGAAAAACTAAAACATATATAAATCTTAGATTGTACTTGGTACTTACCAATTCTTAGATAAAATTAGTGCTCATAAATACTGTAAGCCATAGCTATTTTTTACTTTTTAAATTTCAGTGCCTATTATTCTCATTGCTTTTATTTTATGTACATACAGGACATCTGTGAGAATAATGGAGTATTTTTACCCTTACAGCGAGAGATTATCTGTCTCTTCAGACTTGAACAGGAACTATCATTTTGGCGAGTCCTACAGTCAGCACCATTGTGTTTGGTTGTTTTCATGCAATTTAAAGTTTCTATGTAAAGCTGTCTGTTCATTTTGTACTAAAAAAATAAAAAACTCTTTCGAGGTTTTCTCTCACACTGAGATATGCATGTCAATGAGCCCAGAGAAAATAATACTTAGTCTTTACTATATAACATATTTTCTGGAAGGATTACTATTTGCCAGTTTATAAACCACAGATGGAACATAGCTGATATATTCGAAAGAGCAGTTTTTATTGATCAATGCTCTTTAATCTCTCTCAGAAAGTTAACAGTAACGCTATTGGAAGAGATTACTTTGACTGTAATTGGGTTGTTGTCCATGGTGGAAACTACATAGTGAAAACTGCTTTTTATTACAGTCATATCTCCTACATTTAAAATAATAAATTGGATTCTTTTGTGGAACTAGATGAAAGACAAATACGTTTTTACTTTTTTTCAAAAAGGAAACTATTTTAACTGAGGTTGTGGAGTCTGGCAATTCCTTCAGGTGAGTGTATGGGCTTATTTAAAACCTTTTGAGAAACAAAACAAAAATAACTAAGCTTAAGAGGCAAATAGCTTCTTTGAGTCACCTTCAAGTGTGATTAGAGCTGCTTATTACTTAAGATGGGGAACGAGTTAAACCTGAGCGTTCCTGCTTTCTTGCTCTTCTAGTATCATTTCGATCTCAGAAGGTAAATTTGAGAGAGATGACCCTCCATGGGTTACGAGAAAGACTATTTGATAGCTTAGTGTTTCTTATGCCTGAATACAAAATTTTGAATTGATTCCCACTACTCACTGATTTGGAATTCTAACAAATATAAATAGCTGTGTATCTCAATGCAAGCAAGTGGTTTTCATTTCAAAGACTTCTAAATACGTTCCTAACGGAAACTTCTGGCTTTTTGTTATTTGAGTGGTTATGTTCATCCCCTAAATTCAATTTCACCTGACATAATTTGACTTCATATAAACACAATACCACACTTATGCTGCCAGATCTTAAACTTGGTTTCTTAAACTATGCTCTGTGAATGATAATTTAGTTATATAAACATGAAATCCACTCCTTCTCTAAATTTCTTGATCATTCAGTCTTTTCATAAACAAGAAAGTAAAATTATTACTGTCACATTCAATTTGGAGTTAACTGTTTTGACAAATAGTGGCCAACTGCACTGCTGAAAAATAGCCCAGAACCTCTCTATATTAAAACAATAATTTCAACTACTCTCAGAAAAACCTAAAATCAAATGAAAATATCACCAGCAATAACAATGCACCAGCAAAAGGAGACCCGACATTAACTTCCATCAGAAGATAGTGTCATTGCTCAGCAAATTAACACTATTTACAAAAGAATTTTAGGATAATACAATTATAAACCAGCGAGTGCTTTCACCACCATCATGCTCATCACAAAATCAAAGCTTTCTTAACGAGTTTATTCACAGTATTTTATAAGACTCCCTTATCCCACTCCATACCTCAAAAACATAAGCTAGGCTGGTACAGGAAGTAGCTGAAGCAAGAACTGGGAGGAGCCAGGGAGATTGGGGTTGTCCTAAGAGTAGATACTTTCAATGCCTGAAATATTTACTTTTCATATTTTCTTCTAGCTTTATAGGGTTTTTCTGGGCGAGTAGGAATGTCCAGTATCAGTTACTGTATTATTCTCAGAACTGAAAGTCCTTAATGTAACTATAATTTTAACTAGTTTATTGTCTTTCCTCTGCTTCTCCCCACCCCCACACTTTTCTTACATAATTTAATTTTCAGTTTACTACAGTATATCAAATGGCTTATTAATAAAATAAATGGAAATGTTATAATTTTTAACTGTTTCATATATTAACACAGTTATGCCTCGCTTAATGGTGGGGATATGTTCTGTAAAATGTGTCATTTGGCAATTTCACCATTGTGTGAACATCGTAGAAGGTACTTACACAAACCTAGATGGTAGAGCCTACTGCACAACTGGGCTATCTGGTACTAATCTCAGGGGACCACCATTGTTTTGTGATCTGTTGTTCACTAAAATGCGGCTATGTAGCTCATGGCTGTATTTATCACCAATCCCACTTGAGCGCTAATTTGGTACTTTTAGAATTCAAGGATTCAATTCACATTGAAGTCTATCAGCATCGTAGGTTGAAGATACACACTCATAGGCTAGTACACTCATTTTTTTCTGCAGATTGTGTGTGTGTAGGTGTGTATATTTGTCTGAGAGTGTGTCTCATTTTTATTCACCCTTCTCTATCTGGTATCTTTTTGGATTTACCTATGCACTTGGTGTCCTTAATTTCTAGTCTGTTGTGTCTATGTGGGGATTTCTCACTCTAAATGCTATGTCTTCTTTGGAAGCCCATTTCAATCTGAAGACCACTGCTTTTACTCCACATAGGAGAGAATCTGTTGTATTGTTTCTTTAATTTTTTTCTCCAAACTTCTTCTGAAACTCCCATTGGTTGTATAGTTTCCAAATATAGCCCAAACTTTATTCCAAACTTTCCCCTTACTTTTCATTTATTAATTCTTTTGCAGTTACATCTGGAAGAATTACTTGACTCTGTATTCAAAGTTATTAATACAAAATTAGTTGACATTTAATCTATTTTGCTTTACACTATGCATTTCAATTTCAAATTCAAAAATCATATTTGTATTTCCAATATCTGTAGTACTCTCAAACCATAAACTCACAGTCTTTCTCATCAGAGTTCTCCGTACTATTTATCACTCTGAAAAACTCCCCTAAGTCTCCTCCCCTCCTACTTCTTATAATCATCGAATTTGTGTTTGGAGTACCCATAAATTCCCCCTTCCTTTAAAATAGTGTTCTCTTACATGCATTTTAAGCTACTGTTTCTTTGGGCTTTGTTTCTCTGTATGTATATATGTATGTGTATGTACATATAGATACACATACACACACAGACATTTTGACTATCTGTCATTCAATAAGTCTGCAAAATTTCTGCTCTGTAATGGAGGTTGGTTTTTCCTCATACTGTTATTTGTTGGTAATTTTTATATTTTTTTCTATTTTACCTACCCAATCTATCATCTTGATCTATATTCCTTGGTGTTATTTTACTATTTGAGTTTTTATTTATTAATTTATTTGATTGTTATTGTTTTGTTCAGGATTCCTATATCTTCTATTTTTATATCTTATATTCAATATTGGGCATTTATAATTTCCTAGAAGACTATACTTCACAGGAATCTTCCAACTTATTGGCATGTTTTCTCAGCAAAAGGAAACCTGCTATACTTTCTCTTCTGAAGTCTTTGGGTGACCAAATTCTCTCTATTTTTGTTTTTCTTAATGAGTTTTGTTTCATCTCATTTTGGAAGGACTGATTATGATTATTATTTAATTTTAGTTTGATAGTATTTTTCTTTGAAATGTTTGAAGACATCATATCATTGCTTTTTTATTTCCTTTATTTCACTTGAGAATCTTATTGTTGCTCCTTTAAAGCAGTATATCTTGTCTTCCTTTCTTTCATATTTTCCTTTGTCTTCTCCCACCCCCAACAATGTTCCTACGATTCCTAGGGGTGTGTGTGTGCGTGTGAGTGTTGCATTGTATTTCTTTTGCAATACGTGCTAAAATACTTTCTGGACCCTATTCTTTCCCTCTTTCAATCTTCTGAGGCTTTGTCTATCCACTTCATCCATACTACTGAGCTTTAAGCATGCGAATTCCTACCCAAAACTTTGGATATATGGCGACCTGAGCTCTGACTATTGTTCCATCACTTCATAAACGTGTTATAGACTCAGTATCTAGAGTGAGATAATGCCCAATGGGGTGGGGGGAAATGTTGTTAATTTGGTTTCGTTTCTCTAGGTTTTCCTCCTTTCTCAGATTTTGGCCCAGAAATTCCTTAATGCCTTGGCAACTTTCAGTTTATTCTGTTCATTTACCCAGGTCTGTGCATCTCTGATTTTCAAAACCTGGGATTATGTCACATGAAATGGAGGCACGTGGGTGAGCACTCTCAAATACTTTTAATCTCTGAAACATCTTAAATTTCGGAGCCATTTGGCCTCTTTTTTTACTAAGAGTTAGCACTTCTTCTATTCTAGAAGATAGCACAGAGGACTCTGCTCCCTCCCAGGCAGCGATGCCATGAATGCCCTCCTCAGAGTGTCCTACCCCTCCCTTCATGGTGACTAGGACTGTAACTGGAGACGTAATACATCTCAGCTGAGAATGAGCTGCACCTAATTATAAAACAAAAAGACCATCTCAAAGTCTTAACAAAAAAATCTCAAAGGAGCTGCAAGATCTAACCAGAATGTACCGATAGTAACTGGGGTAGTGTTCATGCAACAGCTTATTAGGGCACTTGATCGGAGGGGCTGAAACTTAAAGCTTAAAAGTAGGGCAAATTCTTGGGTACATGCTCAGCAATTGAAATATCAAAATCACCATTGTAAATGGTGAAGGAAGAAAAGAAAGGCTCAGGAATGTGTATATATTGAAATGGGTATGCTCTACAACCAGAAGACCCTTCAGCTAATTATGTTCAATGGGAAAGCTGAAGCACACCATTTACCAAGGTTTTAAGGAAACTTCTGCTAGGAGAGACATGAGTATCACTGGATCACAGGTGCTTTTTCTCTGTCGACCAGGACTGACAATAGGAGAAGCTGATATGCAACTTGGCTTACTGAGGATGATTGAGCCCTGCAACTATTGAAACCAGGAAGTGAGATTTAGCCTAGAAGCTAGGGGTCACAATTATCATAATGGGTGTTAAAATTAGAGTGATGACTATGGAGTCAGAGATGGTGGCTATGCATGGACCCGAGCATGACTTTCATTTATCAAGGCAATCTAGCTTCTGCCACTGCTGAATGTCCAGTCTGCTGACAACAGAGACCAATCTGAGCTCCACAATGTGGTACCATTTCTCGAGGACACAAACTGTCTACTTGATGGCAAATTGACTTCATTGCTAATATTCGAGGCTATTAAAGCCAATAGTTTATTCTCATAGGAATACAAACTTATTACGGCTATGGATTTATCTTTTCTGACCACAGAGATTCAGTAAGCATCTGAGAGCACTAGGTCTCACAAAAAATTATGGCAGACCATTGCAGCCACTGAACAGCAATGGAGTCACATTAATAAACCAATGGCTATAGGACGGACTGGTCATATCATATAGAACACCACGCAGAAGTTCCTGCATGATAGACCATCAGATCAACCTGGGAAAGTCACAGCTGAAGCAGGAGGGGAAATAAAACCCAGTTATTTCAGCCTGATGTGGGAAAATAATGAAGTGCACTGCTTGCAAAGGAACTGTCGGCACTGCATCATAGTCAATGTTCTTTCTCTGCCTAATTCTGCTCCTCACTTTCTTTCACACATTTTGATCACTAATAAATGTCTTATAGATGAAACTTGACTAAGCCGCTTCTTCCAGAAAGCACGTAGTGCACTCACATAGGGAGTGTCCAAGATGATCAAATACAGTGCAGGAAGGAAATATTATAACTTTCATGTATCTTTCAATCCATTCTCTCTTTTCCCCTATATATATGTATGTATATACAGTCACGTATCACTTAATGATGGGGACACGTTCTAAGAAATGCATCATTTGGTGATTTTGTCATGTGCGAACATCATAGAGTATCCTGACACAAATTTATATGGCATAACCTACTACACCTAGGTTAAGTAACACCAATCTTGCGGGATGATCATCGTATGTGCGGTCTGTCATTGACCGAAATGTCAGTACACTGTGTGACAGTACATGCATATATATGTGTTATTATTACAGGTGCTTTTATAATGTTAATACTACTAATAAATATGCCATATCATTGTGTGTGTATGTGTTCCTATACTTCATATTTGCAAGTTATTAAGGCATAGTGGTTAAGAGAGGCCTCTAGATTCACGAGGCATGTCTAGAATTCTGGATATATGAGCTTAATCTGTGTGTTTCTATAATTTTAGGTAAGACAATCTTTCTGTGCCTTGAGTTCCCCAAGTGAAAAATGGAAAGTACCTTTTTTATAAAATGTAATTGAGCATTAGATAAATTAAAACACAGAATGATGTCTACCCTATAGCAAACACTCAATAAATACAATAATTATTACTGCATATTGAGTTTTAAATCATGAGATTCATCATCCAAAAACTTGGAGACTACTAAAAGATAGTAAAAGGAATTTCTTATTTTTAAAATATTTTGGTGGAAGAAAATGAAGGGAAGCAGATTAAGAAGAAATCTATTCCAAATATGATGTCTGAGGAAAGAATAAAACAACTCTTCAATTGAGGCTGTGGCAAAGAATGATAAATACTATGTAATGTCATATTTTAGTCTCTTAGATGGAAATCCCAGAACAGTATTGACTGTGTCTGCCTAGTTTTTTACTGTGGTGCTTGACATAAATAGACGTCAAAAAATAACATCCAAATGACTGAATTAATTATCAATGAACAAATTATGCTTAAATCATCTATTACCATGAAATTATTGGTAGCTATACTTTTCAAACTCAATTAAGCTTTTCAAATTTTCAGTGGGTCAACTAGAACTCAAATACCAGGCATAGTACAGAATCTGAGGGAAAATATGCACATAATTCCAAAGGAACAAATTAAAAGGAATGTTTGAGACCTACTCAATATTAATAAGAGAAATTGCTTCTAAGACTTTGTCAATTCGTGCATACACAAATACACACACACACACATATGCCCACACAAATAAAAGTATATTCAGTCTCATTTTTAACACACTTGAAGTATGCATGTTGGAAATAATTTTACATGTCTAATTTATCTATTAAATAAAATACCCCATTTATCATAGGATATGTCTAAAGAAACACGCATGTTGTTTGTGCTCAGAAGGTTTGGGATTCTAGATTTCTTGTGAAAAGAATAGATCAAAATAGACGTTTACACTTGGAACAATTTTTTTAACGTTATAGTTTTTACCCTTATTATATTTGCTGATTTTATTTTAATCTTTGTGTGAGTTTTTACAATTGGCTAATTTAAATGTAACTGCAAAAACACCATTGAGAATCAGAGAAAATAAAATTTTTAATCCTGTATCATATGATTACTTATATAGCTTATTCAGGGAAATGAAATAAACATTTAAATAATACCTCAAATGACTTTGAAAGAATATTTTGGCCTTTTAACTACTCATTTGCAGTAGCAAAGTGGAAATGGAAATGTTTTAATGAAAATCATATACATAAATATAGTGTATAGTTCAAAATAAATGTAAAATGACTACCTTCGGCATTCCTGGAGGCAAAACAGGCATTTCTGTTTCTTCTTCCACAGCTAATATGGCTGAGCATTAATTAGATTTATTAGAAATTGATTTTTGGAGGATAGCTTATAGTTATATTAGAAGGCATAGACACTTAGGACCAGTAACATCCACATGAAACAGCTACTGAAAAATGTAGCTAGCATTTATGTTTTCAGATTTCAGCTAGTGTTCAGATGGTGATTTCCTCTTCCACTAATCCAGTTTATTTCAGTGAATTCAGCTTAGTGACTTGCTTCAATTCTCCAAGACTAATATATTTCAAAACTAGTATGCCTCATCCTAATGCATTACGTTCCCCCCAAATAAGAGATCCTACTCTTGATTTTTTTTTTTTGGTTTAATTTATGACAATCTTAAATAAATTCTAGTGAAGTAGCAGATATTATAGCCAAACCACTCTAATATCTTAAAACGGTATTTATGAAAATGCGCATTTTGTGGCATCAGTTTAAAGAGTGGAGATGGTGTGTGTGTGTATGTGTGTATATGTAAATTTATATATACTGTATGCATGCATATATGTATGTATGTACACATATTAAATACTATTTACTATTTTATAGTTTACACTGTTTAAATATATAGATGCACATATTGCCTCTATTGCTTTCTTCTTTCTACTATCTTCCAAAACCCAAACCCTTCTTTCTTCAGGGTTCGATAAATCAAGACGTCGTTTAGAAAAAGAAAATAAGGCTGATTTTTATTGAACATATATGGTGTGCCAAGTTGATTAACCCTTGGTAAACATTAGGATCACTGGATCGATTTTAGCTTTCCAGTTTCTCTTTTGAACAACTCTGTTTTCAAGGATCCATGTTTCATGACTTTTATTCTTTGAGTCCTTCCAAAGAACAAAAATAGCATTTACCTTTTTTCGTAGAATATAATTCATACTCCCTTGCGATTATCATTTTGGTCCATTGGATTCTGTAAAGAATCTAAAATGAATTATGAGATCATGATTTTATTTTCTCTGTATTTGAAACATTTTTCTAATTCATCATCTTAAGAATTCTTCCATCATTACTCATGATCACTCATCAGTGATTACAACTAAGCTGAAAAAAGTTAAGTAATAAGAAAACAAAAGAATGGTGAAATCACTTAGGAGGAGGACACAAGAGTGGAATAAATTGTTATTTTTCTGTGTTTTTATTGTGTTATCCAACTATTGCATCATCTTTTAAGAAAGTGTTAGAAAATACTAGGGGCAGCATCTCTGTAGTTTGCTTTCAGATCCACTCAATATGAGAATTAGAAGTTTTTATTTTCCAACCATGATGACAAAGAGAAGAAATTTCACATTCCATAGCCATAAGGTGAATACAATCAGAAGAATGAATGAATGTAAAGGAAAAGATTGCAGCACTTAGGCTCTAACGGTACGATGAAATTTTCATATTAATGAAATCAGACTATGTGTCTTCAGATGACGATATTTTAAATAAATTTTCTCAAACTTAAGAATTGATCCCTAAACAATGTATTTCCAAGAAAAAAAAATGGAAATACAGTATTCTCCTCCAGTTAGTCCTTCAAAGGAAAGTACTTCACGCAACAGTTTGAAATAAAAATCTGGACAGTCCCACATTGTTAAAAGATGAAAGTATTCTTTCATCTCCAGTGATGCTTATGGACAAAAATTTACTGATTAAAATAGTTTTACTATATTTAAAATGTATTAATATTTAATAAAGTTGATTTCAGTAAGTCTTTATGATTGTATTTGTAAATTCCTTGTAAAATGACATAAAATTATATGAAGTTAAAATGTGCCCAGAGGGTAAACAGCAATAACTATTTGCCCTGTAATCTGAGGGTTAGATATCCCATCTCAATTCATTTTCACAAAAATTCTCAAGGAATCATTATCCTTTCACCTCCACTTTGAGTTAACTCGCCTAAGACTACAGCATAAGACAGCATTAAAGGCAAAATTTAAGCTCCAATTTCCTAATCTTGAATTACACATTGCTTCACTTATACCGTGGTACCTCGCTTCAAAGGAGAAAAAACACTTACCTATGTCCTCTGATAACTCTGAGGACCTCTTTCTAAAGAAGTCGGACAGAGACGATATTTAATATTCAAAGGAATAATGGAAATTGAAATCTGCATTTCTTTATCACTTTCACATTGTGGATATTTATTTACTGAACAATTTCCATAACCTTGTGATAATGTGTAGTATTCAGACAAGCAAAAGGAGAAGCCCATGTTATGCTTGTCCTCGAAATAATCTTCTTAGTTAGGACACTATAGCTTAATTTCCCTGAAAAGTTATAAGACTTTGTAGAGCAGTTCCCAGGAATGGTCCAGATTAAACACTGTAGAATGTTAGACAACAAGTAGATTCAAGTGCCTTAAAAATCATCTAGAGAAGCATCTGAGAATGTAATTCCCCTTATGGAGGAAAAATATTACATGGTACTATTAGATTTTGATGAATAGGAGATAGAAGGTAACCAGCTGGTTTAAATTATGTTGTAAATCTAGTAAACTAAAGGAATAAATACATTAGTACATTGCTTTGATATTATAGGTTTTGTGCAGATGTTTGCTGAATAAACTAATCACTAATTTAGAAAGAGATCACTGATCAGCATGATGGTTAATTTTTTGTGACAACTCAACTGGACTAAGGGATGCCCAGGTAGCTGGTAAAACGTTATTTGTGGGTGTGTCTATGAAGGTGTCTCTGGAAGATATTAGCATTTGAATCAGTAGGCTGAGTGAAAAAGATCATCTTCACCAATGTGCGTAGGCATCATTGTATATCTTGGGAGCCTGAATAGAACAAAAAGGTAGCGGAGGGCAAATTTGTTCTCTGTTGAGGTGGGACATCTGTCTTCTCCTGCTCTTGAATTTCAGCACCCCTGGTTTTTGAGCCTTTGGACTAAGATTGGGACTTATATCATTGCCTCTCCAGTTCCTCAGCTCTTCAAATTTGGACTAGAACTACACCACCAGCTTTCCTGGGCTTCCCATTTGCAGGCTACACATCATGGAACTTCTCAGCCTCCATAATCACATGAGCCAATCCCTCATAATAAATCTCTTTCTATACACCTCTATCTCTGTATGTGCCTCTGTATCTATCTCTATATCCTGCTGGTTCTGTTTCTCTGCAGAACCCTGCCTAACACAGCTAGCATTTCCTTTTACTTATGGAAATCTCAGACTACAGATTAGTCACTTAATATTAATATACATTGTGCACATTACATATACAACTATCTATCTAAATATCTATTTTCAAACAAATTTTATTTGTAATTCTAAAAAGAACAGACTTTATAAAATGCTTATTCCTATTTTTAAAATATTTGCCTGGAGAAAGATACTATTAGTATTTTCATTGGTACGTTATTGTTATTATTTTAGTGTTCTTGAGTTTATTTGAAATTAAAAAAAGGGAAAGGTGTTTAGGTAGTAGGTTGCCTGTGGTGGATTGATGAGTATGTTTAGAATACTTCTGAAGAATACAGATTGATAAAACCCACACTGTATGACTCTTTCTTTCATGACATGAAAAGGCTATGTAAATTTTTTAAATGCTGTAGTGCAGAATATTTGATTGTTTAAGAAAATATCTTGTAAAACTCTGCATTTACTTTTTAAAAAATACATATTTTACAAATCACCTATATGGATATATATCAGAGTTAGCACTATCCTGATTCTAACGTGGTATACCTAGATCTTACTGTTCAAAGTCAAATGGCTTGTATCCATCTCTAAACCCATTTCTAGGTATTCTGAGCATTAATAGCATATTAAGAATTAGGCAAACATACCAATGTAACTGCCATACTTTGTATCTGCCATTCTTTAAAACTTTTCCAAATTTATTGATTTACCAAAGGAATATCTAGTTATAATGATGCTACTGATGATAATAGCTAGCCTTTGTTTTTTACTATATACTCAGCACTTTGTTATGTGCATAGTTTATCGAGTATAAGATTCACAGCATTATAGAAATGTTGATGAGGGTTTAGATTTCAGTATTAAATAGAGGGTCAGGGTAGGACCCAGTAATCCTAGTGAATTCTCAAGATAATATTCTAGGCGGAGAGAACAGGGTGGGAGCACAAGTCCTGAAGTAGATGGGTGCCTGGCTGCGTGGTGTGTTTGAGGAACAGAAAGGAAGTGCGAGTAATGAAAACAGAATCAATACAAAGAAGAGTGATGGCAGAAGAGATCAGATAGGCAATGGGGGCAAATCATCAGGCACTTCAGTAGCAAGGCGAGGAAACATTGCACTTGTCCTGGCCAATTTATTTTTATGTCTATTCTTCTGTCATAATTGCTGTAAGTCCTTCTTTCACTCTCTAATCTGGTTTGGATCATAAATTATGTGATCACTCTACTGATAGGCATTGTAGATATCTTGGCTTTTATGCTGAATATAGAGTAGCCATACAGAGTTTTAAGCAAAAGAGTGGTGTAATCTGATTTATGTTCTAAAAGATTCACTTTGGCAGCTGTGTTTTCGGGGTCTAAGCTCTTGGGTATTAGGAAGAACTCGTAGAAGGCTATTATGGAAATCCAGGTGAGAGGTGATGGTGGCTCAGGCTAGAGCGGGAGAAGTAGAAATGGGAAGAAGTGGTTGGAGTTCAATATATTTTAAGGGAGAGCTGGCATGATTTTATGATGGTTTAGATGTAGTGTTTTAAAAATAAACAAAGGATTCTAGGGTAAAACAAAGATTTTTTTTTGGCCTGAGAAACTAGAAGGAAGAATTTTCCATCAACTGAAATAGTTAAGGCTGCAGATAGATAAGATTTTTGTGAGATGATCCTGAGTTTATACTTGGACATATTAAATTTAAGATCTCTAAGAGACAACCAGGTGGTGATGAATATACGTTTTAAGTACGAGAACCTAAGTATGGGAATTCACAAAAGAATTGTGGATTAGAGATACAAATTTGACAGCTGTGAGTACACAGGTAGGATTTAAGCCATGAGGATGAATGAGATCATCAAGGACTAGGCTTAAGGCCTCTTCAAGTTTAAAAGCCCAAGAGAAGAGGATGTAGCCACAGAAACCGAGAAGCAACTCTAACGATATGGGAGAAAATTCAACAGAGTATTCAGTCCTGAAAGTCAAGTGAAAAAAGTAGAAGAAGGAGAAAGGAGTTGTGTCAGATGCTTCTAATAAATCAAATAAAACCAGGATGCAAATAGATCACTAAATTTAAGAAGCTGTATATCATGAGTGACATTGATGAAATCAGATTCGTTGGAGTGATGAGAGGTCAAGAGCCTGATTGGATGGAATTAAGAGAGAAGGAGGGGAGAGAAGTTGGAGACCTGGAGTCCATTACCAGAAAAATAGAGCAGACCAATTAAAGAAAGAAAATCTTAATAGTGATAGTAATGCAGGTCGCAGTGAGGACGGTTCCAACCATTTACTCAGTCCCTTGGTTCTTTGTTCATTTCCACCGTTTGTTAGGTGTTTAACATTAAGCAAGACAATAACTTCTCTAAACCTAACTTTACAGTAAAACGTAGACACTATCATCACCCACCTTAGCGTGTTGATAGGGTTGGCGGTGTTCAATAGAGTGGTGTTCAATAGAGTTTTTTAGAGTGAGGTCGTCTATTGAAAACATCTAAAACATGTAAGCAATTGAAAGAAGTCATTGTCATTTCTGTTTTTGTTATCATTACTTATACTGCTACTACTGCCCCTGCTATTACTATTTTCTTCAATTGCTGTTCAGTTTTTACTTAACAAGGAGTGGTGAGTAGTGTCCTGACCCTGCTTGCTCCTTACATTTTTGTGCTTCTCTCATTCTTCCTCCTGTCACCACCTGCCAACATCTCCTTCTCTGAGAACTATAACAAGCATACAAAGAAAACAAAATTTTCTTGCTTAATTTTAGGAAGGCACTAGGTATTCTTATATTCTTCTTCAAAGTACATCCATATGATAAAGAATTCTCTTTATTAATAATATTTCTCATATTTTATATTACAAGTGCCTGCCAGGGTGAGGCTGAAGCAGAAAGACAGACGTGAAGGAGGTGTGTGTGTTAGCTATGTCTTTGACGTTCCGCATTCCCTGACTCAAGATCTGTCCATATGCCGCATGCTCTGCTTAAAATGTCCACCTCTTTCTTCTCTTCACTAATTATCACTTGCTTTACTCCAAGGCTCCACACTCAAATGCCTTCCAAACTAGAATTCAAATTGTCCCTAGCCCACATAAATATTTCAAGTGTACTGAACATCTAAACAATCTGTGTTTTTTAAAAAGGTGCCAGCAGTGAGTGTGGGAAAGAGAAACAGTCAAATCCTTTGTGGCCAATCTCCCTCCCCTCCTCTCCTTTTTCCTAGGCCCTTCACAAGGCATTCTGACATTCCTGTCATTGGAACGGATGAGAATGCTTAGAAATATGGTTCATTTTCACAAATTACAAATCTTACTATTTCATCTCACTTACATAAATTTTAATCAGAATTGTATATATTTATCATCATCTTTGGTGCTTCTACTGGATGGAATTCCTAGACTGTAAGATATATTTTCTTTATGATGAGATTCCAAGTAATAACATTCTATTTGGAATATAGTTAATATTTACATTTTTAACTAAGTTGAACCAAATTCTGTTTCATCACAACTTTGATATAAATATTTCCTATATTTTGACATAATGACATAATTATTTATACATAGTTGTTATGCCTGTTACTGTGACTTCTATTCTTACTCTATGACAGCGTAAAATATTTCTCATCAATTGTTTTATCAATATGTAGGATGAGGAATTTGTCCTTAACTTATAGCCGTGAAAGAAGCCTCAGATTCTCTATATTAGTGAAACTTAATGAAGAAAGGATGATAATGTTGCTTAATTTTCACTATATACACTTCTTTGGTTACAAGTTCTGATAGTTGTTTCGATTGTTGCATATTGTTATGGAGCTACATGCAAATATGTATAAGAGAGTATTTTACATGGTAATGTGATGTTGAGTTCCAATATATGAAATATAAGATGTTTAAAAATCTCAATGTACTAGAAGATTGTTAAAGGTGAGAGATGTAACTATTGTCATACAAACAAGAATAAAACCAAAGGGCCCACTCCATTGTAATTTAATTGGAGATTGTAAAAGTTGATTTCACTAGTATCTGTGTCTGTGGCTACTGTGAAGTGTTTACATTCCCCAAACAGTATAGAACACCAGCAGCAAATATAAGATGGCCATCTGGCCTAAACTGGAACAGGGATATTACTCTGCCATGTTCAATGGCAGTTTCCATGAGATGTTCATGTTTCCTCCCGCTCTTTACCTCCAGCACCAAAGGAGATTGACCTTAAGGAGGATGGGACTAAAAAGTGTCACAAAATCAGGTTTTGCCTTTTATCTCCCAAATCACTATCACCATTAAACTAGAGGTATGTTTTAAGTCTGCATTTGAGACTGGGAAAGATAAGAATTTTAAATTGAATTTGAGATCTCAGTTTTAAATCAGACTTGACTTTTCATAAACAAAAGTGATGAGAGTCTGGAACATCTTATAGTGCCAGAAAGTATGGAAGAACTCACAAAACAACAAAATGAAGGAATATGTCAAAGGGACACAGGAGCTAACTGAAATAACTAATTGGCACAATTTGAACAACCACATAAATAATGCATTATTGGATTATAATCTAAAGTACAAAATAAATATCCATTGGTGCATAGTGATACAAATAAATGATTGAATAAATAAATTAGTGGGAGAGAATAGATAGATCCCCATTGGAGAGGAATCCAAATAATTTCTATAAATACTTCCTCCTCCAGGAAGGAGGGCATAACTCTCCGCTCCTTCAGTGTGGGCTGATTACAGTGACTTACTTCAAAGCGTACAGTACAGAAAAGGGGGAAAACAGTAACTTTACAGTATAGAAACCTAACCAACACTCTCTTAGTCAAGTGTTCAAGGTTAAGATCAATAGTCGTAAGACATACTTTTGATATGATATGAAGGGAATGGCAATTTACCTCTGTGGTTGGCCTCCCCAAAACCCATTACCCGATTACCCTAGTCAAAAAATGAGAATTATATCAGAAAAATTCTAGGAGATATTTTTCAAAATATCTGACCAGTATTACTCAAAACTCTCAAGGATATTCTGTAAACTGTCACAGTCTGCAACTAAATGTGATGTGACTACAGCGATATGACAACTAAATGGATGGAATCTTGTAACAGAAAAAGGACATTAGAGAAAAACTAAGGGAATATGAATAAAGTGTGGACTTTGCTTAATTATATACCACTATTGGTTTATTAATTGTGACATATATACCATGCTAATGTAAGGTGTAAATAATAGGAAAACTAGATGTGGGGTGTATGTGAGTTCTCTACACCATGTTGACAAATTTTCTGTAAACCTACATCTATCCTAAAATTTTAATAAGTTTATTAAAAAATTCAGAAGAATAGGGTATGTTAAAAGAACACATTAGCCAACCTGAAAGAGCACCCGGTAAACAAAGCTGGATCAATTTGAGGAATGAATAAATAATACAGTATTGGATTATAACCAAAAATAGAAAATACATATTCATGAGTCCATACTAACATAAATAAATGATTAAATAAATAAATACACGAGGAGAAGCAGCAAATCTTCCTGACAGAAGAACCACATTAATATATGGATACATCTCCTCTTTCAGGAGGTAGATGTTAATCACCTTCTAGGCCCTGCTTGAGGGAGGGCTACACGTAGTGACTTGCTTCCAAAGAATATACCATAGAAAGGTTGATTAGTAATTTTTACGTGGATGAATTTGGCAAACACTACCTTAACCAAGTGATGAAGGTTAAAATCCCCAATGAAATCTTGTTGATATCATGTAGCACCCAATATGATGTAACGAGAAGAGTACTGTGTGTTATTTTTTCCATAAACCATATACTAGTCTAACCATAAAAAAAAAAAGAAGAAAAAATCAGACAATCCCCAGTTGGGTACATTCTACATAATTGGTCAATGTTTCTAAACACTGTCAAAGTCACAGAAGATTAGGAAAGACTAAGAAACTTTCACAGACTGGGAAGATATTGAGAACTAACTATAATGTGGTACCCTACATTTGAATCTGGAACGAAAAGAGAAAATTAATGGGAAAACTAGTGACATCCAAATAAAGTCTAGAGTTAGTTAATCCTAATGTACCGATGCCAGTTTCTTTGTTTTTGCAATTGTTCCATGGCACTGTAAGACGTTAACAGTGGAAGAAATTGAGTATGGAGTATTTGGGAACTCCCTGAACTATCTTGCAACTTTTCTGTAATTCTTGAAGTATTGCAAAATAAAAAAAGCTTATTTATAAGGAAAGATACATGACATTATTTTATAAATAGTATACGTGGTGCTACTAGTATCACTAGTTCTTGAGATGGTGTTCTACTGGAACAAAAATCTAAAACTTGTGGAATTAGCTTTGAAATGGAGTGGTGGGGAAAGCTCCCAAGGACGCTATTGGTGAAAGCTGGAAGGACAGTGATCTTGCTATTGAATATAAGAGGAAAGTGAAATAACATTTGCCAGTACTGTTGCTTGAGATGTTCTGGAAAATAGAAATGGTATCTAATTAACTCACAGATATGGCCTACAAGGTTTCCAGGAAGAATGCTGCAGCTACTAGCTGACTTCTTTGAGCTTCTTATGAAAAAGTACGAAGCTTTGAGAAGAGCCAAAATGAACTCTCAGTCTTCAGGTGGAATTTAAAGGAAAAATAAAAGAGCAGGACTGTGTTTGAAAATAAAACTTTCTCATTCCAAGTCTTTAAACAACAAGAAGTTACCAAAGTAATAAAAGGCTTCAGGTAAAAGATTCAATTCAGTGGGACTTTAAATCCAGTAAAGTGGTCTCTGAGTCAAAAATGTCAATGGTGGATCTTGTAAGACCCTTTGCTAAGACCTCAGAAAGATTTATGGACCTGTCTCACAGACCCGTGCAGCTAGATGAAGAGCTTCTGAGCAGCAGAAGAGTGTTGTCCAATGGCAGCCTAAAACATGATGTAGGGTAGAGAAGGGCCTTCCTTAGAAAGAAATCTGGGCTTGTCTCACACTTCGCCTCATTGAATTGAATATAAATTGCAGAAAAGAAACTCACAAATTTTCAAAAGATTAATCCACTTGAACTGAAAGGGACAGAGAGAGTTTAAAAGAAAGAGTGGTCTCTACGCCCTTAACTTCCCAGAACCGTGACCCAGACTGAGAAAGCTATGCAGCTGCAACTTTGGAATATTTCTAATGGCAAAGGGCAGAGCCAAGAACTTAGAGAGGGAAACGAAGAGCCATAGAAAACCATTCCCAGAGTGCGGCACTGAGCGCTAATCAAGCAACTGGCAATACACACCCAGAGATTTCAGAATCGCTACGAACTAATGATTTCTCTCTGCCTCCCATTCTCCTCCTTTTTGAATGAAAGTGTCCATTACCTTTTTCCTATATCTGTCATTTTATTTGGGTATATGGAGGGCACAAAACTTTTCATGTTACTTCATGTTTTTTTAGACCAATAGAAACCACATCTAAAAACAACCCCCACATCTGCATCTCCTGAAACAAATGAAAATACTCCAGATTTGAGTATGATGACTAATGAGATAAATCTTTATGTCTTATAGGGTATTTTAAAGGTGAGTGTTATGTAAATAATTATGGATAGAGGGTAGACTATTGCAGATTAAAGAGAACTATAAATTCTTTGTCACTCCCCTCATAAACCTGTAGTCTGTTTCTCTACCCCCTTGAATCTGAACTGTGTAACCAGAACTGTGAGTGTTTCCTAGAACATAGCGGAAGTGACTCTGTGCTGGTTTCAGCCCTAATTTCTTAGAAGACTATCAAGTTCTGTGTCCTCTCTCTTGATATCTATCCTGCTATGAAGTGGAAAAAAGCCCAGATAGACATGTGGAAGAAAATTTAAGCCTTAGTTGATAGTCCCGGCTGAGTTTCCAGCCAACAATCAGCCACGATGAATTACTGGATATCTTCTAGCCCCAATTAAGTTGTTTCACATAGATTAGAGATATGCTGTTCTGGCTGAACACTGCTCAAATAAAAAAACTAAAAACTCAAGAGCAAAGAATTTGTTGTTTTAAAAAACTTCGCATTTAGGGTAGTTTGTATGCAGCAGTAATAATGAAAATACTAGGTCTCACGTCTTTCTCTTTCATGACAATGCCAGTAAACTTAATGTAGGTTAGAGTAAATTAGATTGAAAACATTATTTTTCTAGTAGCATTATTAAAATACATAACACGTGAATGACTGAAATAATTTCAGCATTCACTATATGTTGCACATAAATGTTTCCCCCTTTATTAAATTAAGGTTTTTTAAAACAAAATTATTTTCATTCATTTGATATTTATTTCAATGTAACAGTCTTCCAAGTTTACTCTACACTGGAATATAATGATTTTTGTATACTATATCCATATTGGTGCTTAAAAATGAAAATTTAGATTTACACATGATTATCATTAAATTATTGTGACAAAAATAACCTTGAGATAAAGCCTTACATAATGAATTTTAATTTTAAAGGGGTTATTGTTACTTGAACTAAATGGTATTCTCTGACAATTTAAACAATTGCATTTATTTGCCATTAATTTAATCTCATTACTGTCATAAGTTCTTTATTTTTACATATAGTATGCCATCTAGTGACAAAAAATTCAATATAGCAAACATACTCTTTTAAGTCATCTTGAAAAAAAAACTGTACACTATGCACTTGCTTCATCTGGTACAGAAAATAAATTATGTCTTTGCTTTTTCTTTTTAAAATTATTTTCCACTTTGGAAAACCATTTAAAATGTCATCACCTTTAAGATACTCCATGTCATATATATCCAATATACCCGCGTCTGTTAAAATCCAATTCCACTGTAAGGAAAATAAAGTGATGTTAAATTTACTCTGTCAAATAATAATATTTTTGTATTCTAATCTGGATAAAAGTCTTGTCATTTATATTTACTATTCTGTTTCTTTTATAAAATAGAGCTCATTAGCTTGTTTATTTACCAATTAAAAATATCTAACACCTCTTCTCTCTATAGAAGTCTCTACAAACACTCACAAAACAGATTTTTTTCAGGTGAGTATATCATTAATGTTAATACATACAATGGATATTTGTTTTCCAAAAATAAAACATTTTTTCCATCTGTCTCATATATTGTCCACCTGAGCCATTTCAGAAATACAGGTATTGAGACTTAGAAAGAGTAAGTGACTTGTCTCTAATAATAAGTGGTATAACTAGTACTTGAAAAGAAGCATTCTCATGCAAAAATCAAAATTAAAATTCTACTTGGCTAATAAAATCTCAAATATAAAACATAGCATCATATTTGACAGAGATGGTGGCTAAGGATTTTTTTTTTCCTTATAATTCTAAGTTCCTCATTTATTTTTATAGGCAAATGCTTTACCATCTTTCAGATAAGGGGTACAAAATATGGATATTCCAATATGGATATCCCATAGCTATTTCCCCCAAATTACCCCTTGGCAAGGAGCTAGAAGATTAAGCAATTTAGAGCAGAATTTGTAAAACTGTTTTTTCAGTTACTTTAAGATTCTAACAAAATTTGTGGGAATTTTCTCCTAAAAAGAATCACTCTTGTAAAGCCCAGCAAAGTGATCATTAGGGATATTGCATGAGGGAGCCTTTCCCTTACGGATTGCCTCCGTTTATTTGCCACTAGCAAGCTTCTACAACATTTTTTCCCTTTTTTAACATTTTTGACAAGTTTTCTTTAAATGTGATCATGTTCCCCCCAAAAATGTGTAGCAGCTGAGAATTCTGCTCTCTCTACATATTAATGTACCAAAGGAAATATCTTGAAATACACATATATATGTATATAGGTATATACGTATATACAAATTAACATTGAACTCATCCTTTGTGTTCTTAAATATCTTAAAGAATTCATTAATTATATGCATGAGTGGATTTTTTTGCAAGATAGTGAAGAATAGAAAATTACTTAGCTTTTGAATATAAATCTTAGAAAAAAATTATTTCCTATATTCCTATTCTTTGCATTTATCGTATCAAGAGCTAAGCTTTGAGGACCTGATCATAGACAGAGTTGAGCATAAGGGAATTCCCAACCAGATAGTGAAAGAAAAGAAGGAAACACCACCTGTCCTGGTCCCAGGATTTTATGGAAGTAAGCCACATATATAAAAGCAAGAATCTAGGCAGATGTCTTAATCTGACTTGTGCAAATTTCAAACCTGTAATAAAAGTATTTTATATGTCTTTAGACACTGGATATCTGAGATTTATGAAGGAGATACTCCACACAATGCTCTTCTCCCACGTCGGTGGGTTCCAGTAAAGAAAAGAGAGAGGATCAGCTTTGCTATCTGGGAAGAGGGATTAGCTGACACTCTTGAATATCTTTCATCTCCTTTCAGCATAGTGAGACCCAGAAATCTCCACGTGCTTTTTAGAGTCAATAGACGTAACCAAACTGAGAGCCAAGAAGACGTCAATAAATGTGCTATGGCTCAAAAGGTAAAAGTCACTGTTGAAATGGAGGCTGAAGGCAACCCAGGCAAGAATCCAAATGCAGAACCTGGCAGACATTGAGAGATAAGGGCCAAGGGATGATGAGGCAGCAGCAAAGATTGCTAATAAGGACTGCCAGCCTAAATTAATGTAAAAAGAGATGAGATCCAACATAAGGAAGCCGTAAACATGAGACACATCTACCAGCTGCACACCCAGGGATGGGATTGAGCCAAACCCTCTTTGGAGTACACCAGCCCAGGAGAACCTAGAGGCCACCTTACGCATCTGAAGATTCTCTATTTTCTTCATTGCCACATTCTCTTTCTATCTTAACAGTCTGAAGATTCTCTGTTTTCTTCATTGCCACATTCTCTTTCTATCTTAACAGCCTTTTTCAACTCTTCCACTCCATGAACACAGGACCAGGTAAAGGGAACACATAGTAAAAACACCAAAATTTCCTTGCATTTTCCAAGCAGAGATTGTGTATAAAACATTAAAATAAATCCAGTGGATTCTGTTGACTCTTTCAAAGTCCCCCAAAACTCCCATCCTATGCCTGCTACAGAAAACTACTTACGGGTAGAGAATTCACAGCAAATAACAGATTAGTTAGAAAGAAATGAAGACACTAAACTTTTTCTTAATATCTGCTGTGGACTTTCTGTTTATGTTGCCCCAAAATTCATATGTCGAAACTTAATCCTCACTGTGAGGGTATTTGGAGGTGCCGGCTTTCAGAAGTAGTTAGCAATGCACTTAGTGCCCTCATCAAAGAGGCACCAGCGTGCTCCACCACGTGAGGTCACAGCAAGAAAAGAGCCATCGAAGAAGCTGGGCCCTCACAAAACCCGGAATTGCCAACTCCTTCATCTTGGACTTCCTGGCACCCAGAACTGTGAGAAATAAATTTCTGTTGGTTATAAGCTGCTCAGTTTATGGCATTTTGTTATAGTGGCCTGAATGGACTAAGACAATGTCAGAATGCCGAATAAATTTTCAGATTTCACTGGATACCTAATTACTATATTATGCGGTTCTTACAAGGAAAAGTGGAATAAGAATATGCATGGAACTCTCTTTCTCTGCTACAAATACATATGATAAGATGATAGAGATTGCATCAATATAAGGTTTGATTAGTATACTTCCATTTTGTTCCTTTGATAGTCTCTAATTTTCAACTGGACCTTAGTCTGTGAGAATATGCAAATATATGTGGCTACTGAACAATTATGGTAAGGAACTTGTGAAGATGAAGTTATGACATAAAGCTACGAATAATTTAGTCTTATTATTTACAGAAATTATGAAACAATGACTTTTTTTAATAGTCACATTTTTACAGGTGTCTGGTGATATTTCATTGTGGTTTTTTTTTTTCAGGAAGATTAGCCCTGAGCTAACATCCACTGCCAACCCTCCTCCTTTTTGCTGAGGAAGACTGGCCCTGAGCTAACATCCGTGCCCATCTTCCTCTACTTTATATGTGGGACACCTACACAGCATGGCTTTGCCAAGCAGTGCCACGTCCGCACCCGGGATCCGAGCCAGCGAACCCCAGGCCGCCGAAGTGGAATGTGGGCACTTAACTGCTGCACCACCGGGCCGGCCCCTCATTGTGGTTTTAATTTGCCTTTCTCTGATGCTTAGTGACATTGAGCACGTTTTCAGATACCTGTTGCCCATTTGTATGTCTTTTTTGGATAAATGTCTATTCAAGTCCTTTGCCCACTTTTAGTGAGAATATTGTTTTTATTATTGCTATTGAGTTATATGAGCTCCTTATATATTTTGGATCTTAATCCTTTATCAGATATATAGTTTGCAAATATTTTCTCACATTCTATAGCTTGCCTTTCATTTTGTTGGCTATTAACTTTGCTGTGCAGAAGCTTTTTAGTTTGATATAGCCCCACATCTGTTTTTGCTTTTTGATTTCATATCCAAAAAGTAATTGCTAAGCCAAATGTCAAGAAGCTTTCTCCCCGTGTTTTCTTCTAGTTTTACAGCTCCAAGATTTTTGTTTAAGTCTTCGATCCATTTTGAGTTGATTTTTGTGTATGGTGAAAGTTAAGGTTCTAATTTCGTTCTTTTTCATATAGATGTCCAGTGTTCCTGCCAGCATTTGTTGAAAAAACTATCCTTTCCCCATTGTGTATTCTTATTACCCATGTGGGCTCTCTTTTCTGTTCTATTGGTCTATACGTCTATCTTTATGCCAATACCATACTGTTTTAGTGTGTTGGCAAGGATGTGGAGAAACTGTAACCGTTGTACACTCTTGGTGAGAATAGAAATGGGACAGCCACCATGGAAACCAGTGTGGTGGGTCCTCAAAAGATTAAAAATAGAACTACCGTGTGATCTGGAAATCCCATTTCTGGGTATATGTCCAAAAGAATTGAAATCAGGATCTCAGAGGGATACCTGGACTCTTGTGTGATTGCAGCATTATTCATAAGACCCAAGATATGGAAGCAACATGAATGCCCATCAATGGATGAATGGATTAAGAAAACGTGGCATATACACACAATGGAATATTTTTCAGCCTTAAAAAAGAAGGAAATGCTGCCATATGGGACAAAAGGGATGATCCTGGAGGACATTATGCTAAGTGAAATAAACCAGCCACAGAAGAACAAGTAAGTACATTATTCCTCTTACATGAGTTATCTAAAATAGTCAAACTCATAGAAGCAGAGAGAAGAATGGTAGTTGCCAGAGGTTGGGGGAGGGGGAAATTGGAGCTGTTATTCAATAGGTGTAAAGTTTTCGTTATGCAACATGAAGACGTTCTAGAGATTTGCTCTACAACATGGCGACCATGGTTAACAATACTGTATTGTACACACGACAATTTATTAAGTAGATAGATCTCATATTAACTGTTGTTGCTACAATAAGAAAATTACACAATTAGGTACTAGCTAATCTTCAATAAGTATCTAAATTGATGTCCACAGCTCCAATAAATTTTCTTCCAACAAAATGCTCAAGAAACATCATTAAAAATAAGTTTTAAGGGTACTCTTCCACTCGGTCTAAATTAGGACATTCATGAATTAATGATAATTCATTTGTAGATTTTCCAAAATGTCATTTAGAGGTGTGTTTTCCTTATGCTGATTATCATAAGATAAAGATTTTCTATAGGCAAACTACTGTTTAAGTACTTTATATACATTAAATAAAAACTATCATGAAGTATATACTATTATAAAGCCAGTTTCAAAAGTGAAGTAACTGATGCACAGAGGGGTTAAGCAGCTTGCCCGAGGTTACATTGCTAAGACACAGAAGATCCACACAGTGTGGCTTCAAATTCTGTATTATTTAAAATTATGTTACATTGCCTCTGCCATTATATTTTGAAATATAACTCTTGCTGTCACTTCCTCAACAGTTAGCTAGTAGCCTTCTCTTCATAACCACCCAAAATTTTAGGGTATTATGGTTATACTTCTCCGGAAATGTAGTGCAACATGCAGCTCAGTCTAAACAAAACATTCAAAATCTCATCTCCTGAGAATGATTACTTATTCAGGTATGATGCATGACAAAATTGAGAAAATGAAACATGAGAAGATATTTTGAGAGAACTTCTGAAAAGAAGTTTCCTCAGTTTTTAAGAGTTTCCCAAAGCAAAACTGTATTTCTTCCCTTAGTAAGATTGCCAGATTTAGCAAGTAAAATACAGGATGACCAGTTAAATTTGAATTTTAGATAAACAATGAATAATTTTTCATAAGACATACTTATACCAAAAAAAAATGCTGTTTATCAGAAATTCAAATTTAACTGGGTGCTCTGAATTTCATCTGGCAATCTTACTCTTTAGTTCATTACAGAATAATGAAGATCTGGGAACTCTTGGCAGACATCTTGTAATCATAGCGGTAAGTCAGTCTTCAGACGAAATGTCAGCTAGTAAAAGAGAGAGATGGAAACAAACAAGATAACAATGACATACTTTAACTGTTGAAACAAAACAAGCCCGAAGCCAACCTTACTTCATATTTTTCACTAACATGGCCAATATATTCCATTAGTGTTTTAGCTAGACTAACTTGAGCACTATGTTACTATAATAAAATATACCTACTGTGATACACACAAAAGAATTATCATGGATTGTGATTGATCTAATAAAGTTGTTCTGTTCTCCTGAACATGCTTCAGCTAGTCAAAGTTTACGCTCTCCATACATTCAAAGAGAAGTGACTTGGGATCTACAGACAGGTTACATCATATAATATAATTCCTTTGCTTTATTTGGCTCCTAAAACTTGCAAGTTCAAGACAGAAGGCCAAAGGGGTAATAAGAACTCTATTTATACCATGCAGGGAACATCACAAATCAGTACCAAGGCCAGCAATATTCAAACATCATATCTTGATGTTAGAATAGTGTACAATTTGTTCCATCACTGCACATGACTCATGTTGTGTTTTGGTTGTTGTCATTGCTCTTTCGGTCAAATCACCTCTTGGCTCTGTATCTCTATGTTTTGTTAGATCTATTATTCAACTGCTATCTTTATTATCAGCTCATTATCTCACTGATGGTGTGATGTTTCCCTGGTGACGCTGGAATGGGCCTGCATAAAGATGTTCACACACTTGGGTTTTGGTTAGAATTAGAAAAACTTGACACCAGTATCCCCCAGAAACAGTGATAACCACTCTTTTATATGTGTGAGATGTGTTTCAGTGGAGGAATGTTAGAGATAATAGAGATGAATACTTAGTAATAAGTAGCTTGAGTAAGGAAACTCGGGTGAATATTTATTTTATTCAAATAGCCAGCTTTGTCTTTATATATTTTCAAAGTAGACAGCATAAAAGAAGACTAGCAAAAAAGTGTAACCAATCACATATCTTTTCTTCAAATGCAATCCTCTTTTTCTCTTGTATTTACTAATATATATATATGTATATAGATATGTATATTGTCCCACTATCAGCCCATTTATTATCTTTCCCCTATAGGAATTCATATCTCATTGTCTTTCCCCTATAGGAATTCATATTAGTTGGCTGTTTTCAGGAACACTTCTCTAAAACTAGATTTAAACCCTGACAATCTCCTCTACTCTATATCGAAAAATGTTTTCTAGTTGCTCGCTTTTCTTGACCTAAAAATCAAATTTTATTTTGAACTTGTTATCACTCAATACTGACTTATTCCTAGGTCATTTTCGTAGTATTTGTATTTTCCTCTTCAGCTTCTCCTTTACGTTAGTGAACATATATTCACCAAATGCTTATATATCTGGTTACTCTTTCAATTGTGAAAAATAACATATTTCCATGGACTTTCTTTACACAGAATCTGAAAAGAATTCTTGTACATTTGTGGTAGATTTTATTATTCTCTTTTTCCTCTCATAAGAGTATATGTAATCAGTATTAAGGTACATCAAATAATCCAAAACCTGAGATTAAATGGTTAGTAAATATACTTGAGCTAGACAAGCACAGAGCTATTGCCAACAAAAAGAACATAGTAAAATCCAATTCAGTTCTTAGAAGCAATACAAATGAGCATTTTACAAGGGTAAATAAATAATGAGATGTACCCATATGTTCATTTTTTAAAATTTTCCTACAAAGGAAACTTAGTAACATTAAGATGTACCCATATATTCATTTTTTAAAATTTTCCTACAAAGGAAACTTACTAACATTAAATATGCACCCCAGAGTACTGTGTGCATATGTATGTAGGTATCCACATACACACTATGCACCACACACCTACACACACATACATATGCGTACATACACACTTTGTATATATACCTAACAGACAAATATATATATGTACACATGAATGAAAATATATACATATAAATTTATTATTATTATTTTTGAGGCAGATGTGCTAACATCTGCTACTAATCCTCCTCTTTTTGCTGGTGAAGACTGGCCCTGAGCTAACATCCATGCCCATCTTCTTCTACTTTATATGTGGGACGCATACCACAGCGTGGCTTGCCAAGCAGTGCCACGTCCACACCCAGGATCCCAACCGGTGAACCCCGGGCTGCCAAAGCGGAACTTGTGAACTTCACCGCTGTGCCATCAGGTCTGTCCTATATATCTAAATTTGACGCATAGTATTATGTTGAAAATTATTAACCTAGCATCAATTTTATCATGAGAAAGGTGTTGAAAGCAACATTTTATTGGAAACTAGTTGAAAAATTATGAAAACTTCAGGAAGAATAGCCACTGCAATGATGAAAATGATGACCTTTAAGATTCATTTAAAAGAACAGCCTTAGTTTAGGCTTGTTTGAAAATATATATATATATATCAGAAAGGGCATATTGTTTGGTGAGATATTCTTCAGTGATATCTGCTTTTTTTCAGAGGAAAAATGTTAAATAGACTCCAATTCATAAAGACAAAACTGTGTCATGGGAATTAGGAATATTTATCTTGCTGCTCCCCATATGAACTTTCTGAATATTCCAGGAAGACAGAAACTTTTAGAAAGAAGAATGACAACTAAAAATAAAACAAATTAATATATATGTGTGTTAATATATATTATATATATATATATGTACATATAAAGTAGGTAAGAAAAGGATGAATAAACCATTAATATATGTCAAAGAGAGAACACTGCCTTAAAGATCTTGCCACAAAGGAAGTATGGCTGCATATTATTGTGAATTTAAAAAAAATAATAATGAAGCAATTATCTTTATAGAAGCGAATGAGTGGCTCACAGAAAAAATCTAGGAAAGGAATAACAAAATGAAATAGAATAATTCAAGAACAAATGTTGAAGAGTAAAATAAGGCCATCACAGAAAGGAAGGTCAAATCAGAAGTATGAGTAACAGAATAATCACTAATGAAAATAAGGCAAGTGCTTGAATAGTAGAGACAAGGAAAGCATACACAATTAAGGTGAAATGAACAAAATATTAACATGAGTAGAAAGAAAATGGTAAACTGGCAAAGGGATATCAGCATGCACATTATTGGCACCTTTTAAGGAAAGAACTGTAATAATTAAACCAAAAATATAACCAGATATAAAAATCTAAGAAGCCTGAATTAAAAAGTTGAAAATGCACAATGTGTTCCAAGAAAAATAGAGGAGCAACTTCTATGAAAATTAAATATTTATACATCTTTCATTCCATCAATTCTTTTCTTGAGAACTGTCTGCTGGAAATAAAATGAATATATATAAAGATAAATTATAAGCATATTTTTGAAATATTGGAGTCAAAGTGACTAGAATCAAAGTGACTATTAATCAATAAGGAATAGCACAAATTTTTGTGTTTCAAATATTTGAAAATGATAAATTAGCTCTACACCAGATAACGCTTAGAGATCTTCACCAGATATTGCTGAAGGGGAAAAGCTTGATTTAAAATAGTTTGTAATATCTTATTTTTATAGAAGTAACAATAAACTAAGAAATGAACATGCTCTATATGTGTAGGATTTTTCCCCTTTACTCTTCCCTCTGTTTTGTATATTTTCTAGAATAAACCTCTACTTTTGATAAAGATAAAAAGTTATTTTTGAAAATATAATAACTTTCAATTTTTGTGCATGCATACACATTTATAGAGAAATATACTAACCAATTTTCTTTGTATTATTAAATATACCTACTTTTAGCAAGAAATTCGAGTTCTTTTCTTAAAATTTCTCTTTAAAAAATAAAAATTCTAAGAAGTACTGCATTGAGGAAATATATTCTCTGAAGGCAGAGATCCAAATTTGGATAATCCCTCAGTGTATGATAGGGAACTTTTACTACTTATTCTCAACACTAAACAGTTTCTACTCATTAATAAAGTGAAATTGAAAGTCATTCCAGTACTTTGTGAAAGTACAAGTAATGTATAAGCAAAAGAGGAGAATAAAAATTTGGAAAAATCATTTAATATCAGTAATACCAGATTAATCTGGTTTTAATTTTTTAAAACCTTTCTGATGTTAAAAGACAGTTAAATAGAAGCTGCCATCTTTTCAGAAAGATTCAGAGTTAATGGGATTCTGAGGTACACCTGTTGGGATGAACAAGGCTTTTTAGTGGAGGTGATATCCTAAAGTTGAAAGTCTGCATTTGACTTCAGTTCACCTTTCATTATTTTCTCCCTAGTTACTTTTTAACTAACCTAATGAAACAATCTATAAACAAGGAGCATTTATAAAGCATGGGTAATTAACATAGGTCATGAGTTAATAGCAAGAAATAACCATCATTTAAATATTTACTTCTGTTGTAAAGGCAGGAAGATCAGGGAAATGAAAATCAAAACTACACTAAGATATCACCTTACACCTGTTAGAATATCCAAAACCAAGAGTGACAAATGTTGGAGAGGCTGTGGAGAAAAAGGAACCCTCATATACTGTTGGTGGGAATGCAAACTGGTGCAGCCACTATGGAAAACATTATGGAGATTTCTCAAAAAGTTAAGAATAGAAATACCTTATGACCCAGCCATGCCACTACTGGGTATCCATCCAAAGAACTTGAAATCAGCAATTCCAAAAGTCCCATTCACCCCGATGTTCACCGCAGCATTATTCACAATAGCCAAGTCATGGAACCAACCTAAGTGCCAAGCAACTGATGGTTGGATAAAGAAGATATGATATGAGATATATATATATATATATATATATATATATATATATATATATACAATGGAATACTACTCAGCCATAAAAAAGAACAAAGTCGTCCCATTCACAACAACATGGATAGACCTTGAGGGTATTATGTGGAGTGAAATAAGCCAGACAGAGAAGGACGAACTCTGTATGACTCCACTCATAGGTGGTAGTTAACATAAAGACAAAGAGAACTGATCGGTGGTTACCAGGGGAAAGTGGGGTGGGGGGAGGGCACTAAGGGTGAAGTGGTGTACCTACAACATGACTAACAATAATGCACAACTGAAATTTCACAAGGTTGTTAACTATCATAATCTTAATAAAAAAAGTTAGGAATCATTACTCTGGTCATTTTCCTCATTTTATAAATGACTCACAGGGGCCACACCCATGGCCGAGTGGTTGAAGTTCCACGTGCTCTGTTTCAGCAGCCCAGGCTCAGGGGTTTGGATGCTGGGTGTAGACCCACACCACTCGTCAGCCATGCTGTGGTGGCGACCCACATACGAAATAGAGGAAGACTGGCACAGATGTTAGCTCAGGGCTAATATTCCTCAAGCAAAAAGAGGAAGATTGGCAACAGATGTTAGATTAGGGTGAATCTTCCTTGGCAAAAAAGAAATAAAAAAAAAGACCCATTTATAGTGTATCTACAAGCACATATATGAGATGGATCCCTGTCCTCACCCTCACTAGAGTCCTTTGCAAGAAGCTGGCAAGAAACTTGGTTTCCTGCCAAATGTGCCGTGATTAGGATAAAAATAAAACACAGGAGACAGCAGAGCACAGGTAACTGGAAGGCTGACAGTTTTGTTTTCATTTTTAGGCAAGAAAAACTATTTAAAGATGAAGAAATAGGGCAGAAAAAAATCCACTGACATGCTCCTATGAAAGAAACAGGATGACCTTCTAAAAGAAAACAATGTCTAGGTCAATGTTGCCTGACACCTAAGACTGTTTTCCCTTAAAAATAATCTTTGAGGTCCATTGCCAGTAACATGGGGGCCAAAATCACCTGCAGGTCCTCCCACAGGGCGACACACTTAGAAATAAGGATTAAAAAACAGCAGCCTGTTAAACATACAGCTGAGTTTGCAAGTAACTGAAGAAACTCCTAGGGGTCCATGCCCAGAGCATTTAGCGGAGGTGGAGTTCAGCAGCTCTGAGGCTGTGCCGCGGTGGCTTGGTCATCTCCCTAGTGAGGTGCTTAGGTTCTGGTGGCCACGTGGAGGCAGGAGACAGAGCCTTGGACCTCAGTAGGGCCGGGGTTTGGAATCAAGACCCCTGCAGAAAGTCGGAGCCTTCACAGGCCCACAGCTTCAGTGAGGGCGAGATAGATGAGAACCGGCTCAGGAGTGTGGAGACAGCCTGGGCCTGGGGAGTCGGAGGGAAAGGTCCCCCATGAGGACGGGGAGCTCCAAGCCTGCTTGCACGCGGGCCTGGGCCTCAGGATGTGTCTCTCCTGCAAGGCCCAGTGATCCTCCAGGTCAAAGTCAGCATGAAGGACCCCTCGCTGTTGGTCTCCCTCGAATCCCGCCAGAAGCAACAAAGACGGCTCCAGAGAGACATCTTTCCCGCAGGATCCCCACAGGCAAAGCCGCCCTGAGCACGATGCACAAGAAAAATTCACAGAGCACACGACAGCGCCACCACAAGCCCCTGTGAGAACCAGCAGCCGCATTCGACGCCAGCCCTTCAGAAGGTGGAATCACCTGACACACAGGCTAAAACGGCCCTGTTAAAACGATTAAAGGCGTGGTGAAAACAGGAGGAAAGAACAGACTTTTGTTTTTAAAAAGACCAAGTAGTTTTGAAAGAGAATTCCAGAAATAAAAAAATGTTTAATATTAAAAACTCAATGGACAGGTTAAACCACAGATTGAGCACAGCTAAGGAGAAAAGTGGTGAAATGGAATACGGACACAGAACACAGCACAGAGAGAGAAACAGAAATAGGAAAGAGAGGGAAAGAGACACAGAGAGCTAAGGGAAAAAAGTCACCTTCACAGAAGCACTGGGGAGAGTGTTCCCAGACAGATGGAGTGCGATGCGAATGCTCAGCTCAGGAAGAGAGTCCTGAGCAGGAAGAACACAGCTGCCTTCACACCCAAGGCACTTAGGTGAGTCACCAGAACACCAGCACAAGTGATCACAGCGAGAACACAGCATCTCCTGTGTGCTCAACGCTTTACTCAAAGATCATCCTTTTAATATGTTGGCCTATTTCCTTCCAGTCTTTCATCTATGCATGTTTAGTACACATACAAAAATTTCAGGGGAAAATCAGATTGATACAGTACATATAATTTTGTATGTACTTTTTTTACTCAGCGTTTTCCCATGAGCATTTTCGCAGGTCATTACGCAGCAGCAGCGGAACTGCATCAATAAGAGCGAAGACTTGAGTTGTGGTTAGGAACGTGGGATGTGAAGTCAAGTGTTCTGTGTCTGAGTCCAAGCTCACGACACCAGTTGTGTGACCTTGGGTAAGTTACTCATCCTCTCTCTGCTCCCATTTTCTCATCTGTAAGTTAGTGTGAGTTGCTATTTACTAAGCTATCTGCCAGGCACTGTGCTAAAAACTTGAATAATTCCATTTGATGTTCACAAAACCCCTATGGATTACATGTGTTATTGGCCTTATTTTACAGACGAGAGAACTGGGCCTTAGAAAGAATGTGAAGTGATTTGCCCCAAATCACACGGCCGCTGATGGTGCTTCGACTTGAATGCAGATGTGTCTGCAAAACCTGCGCCCTTGATGCCACACTCTTCTTCCATACGTTTGAAGAGGCTCAGAGTACGCACAGACCGTAAAGCTGACGACAAGAGGCCCCGAGTGCTGCACGTCTCCAATTATTTCCTATCACACACAGCCCAGGAAGAACGTCTTTGCCCATCAAACTCTGTGTGCACCTCAGGTCGTGCCTGCAGGGTGGTTACTCTGAAGCGGACTCACTGAGTTGAAAGGTGTGAACAACTTAAGGCTCTTAATCCGTGCTGGCACACTGCTTTCCAGAAGCGACGAAACCATTTACAAACCCAGTGGCAGTTTAGGAGCGTAAAACTGATTTATTCTGTTATTCACCTATTTAAATGCTTTGCCCAAGTTTCTTTAGATGTTCATTTGTCTAATTTGTATGTTGTATAGTTATATACTATGTTACATTATACATTATGGTATATGTATTATATGTTATGTGTGCATGTATGCATATATGTTATATATAATATATTAAGTTCTCTATTATGTTTTATATAGTTATATAGTATATGTATTAGCCAGTTTTATCAGGAATATGTTTAATAAACTTTGATTTTAGAACAGCTCTGGAGTTGCAGGAAAGTTGGGAGATAGTAGAGAGAGCTGTCACATGCCCCACACCCAGTTTCCCCGCTGTGAACACCTTCCGTGGGATGGCACATTTGCCGATATTAATGAACCAGTACTGACGCCCTATTTCCAGCTACAGTCCACATGTCACTCTATTTCCTTGTTCCCACCTATGGCCCTCACTGTCCCAGGGTCCCACCCCGGATGCCGCCACACGGTTAGCCGCCAGGGCTCTCTGGGCTCCTCTGGCTGAGGCAGGTTTTGCCTAGCATTCATCTTTGCAAATCTTTCTTCCAATTTATAATTTCCCTTTCTCATTTATGTGTGCTGTTTCCTGATGTATATGAAAAATAAACTCTATATTCAAATGGATCAGTATTTTGCTCTGTGGTATCTTCTGCTGTATTTATTCTTAGAACGTTCTTCCCTACATCAGAATGGCAGAAATGTTTACCTATAGACATTCTCACTGTTTCACGGTTTCACTTTTTATGTATATCTAATTCACCAAACCATATGGGATTTATTTTGGAATATGGTATGAGGGGGGTCTGATTTGCTCTTTTCCAAATAGTTACCATTCCTCTGAGCACCACCTCTTATGAGTCCTTCCTTTGCCCCTTGATGTGTGACCCTCTGTTCCCTGTGAACGTTTGCTTCTGGGCTGCCCGCTCTTTCCCACGGCTATGCCGACCAGGCACCCCAGTGTGCTCAGCACTGTGTCAGTTTTAGCGCTGGCAGCCCCGGTCCTGGGCACCCTCAGTCCCGGGCAAACTGGGACAGTTGGTCACCCACCCACGACCCAGCCTTGCACCACTGCCATGCTGTCCTGCTTACTGTTGTACGCCTTTTGTGGTCCCCCAAAGTGGGCTGTTTCTCTTCCGTGAAATACAGAATATTTCACCAAATTGCAACATAAAAATCCTATGGGAGCTGCAATACAGGGAAAAATAATTTGAGAGCAGACAGTGTTGCAGTATCGAGTCTCCTCCTGGGAACACGCAATGCCTCTGTCCAGCCTTCTTTATGTTTCTCAGTAAGACGCAAAGTTCTCTATATACAGGCCTCTACATCCACCTCATTCCCGGGAAACCTAAAAGTTTACACTGCTATATTAAATGGCAACTTTTCCCCCATATTTGCTAAATAATTTTTAAAATATTCCATGTATATTCACACAGTTTTTCCTAGATGCACCAGTGTGAATATGCGCGTGCTTTATTGATCAACCACAGCCTTTTTTTCTTTTGCTTTTTGCTGGGTTACCCTAAGTCTTCTCCACTTCTACCCCCGCCCCACATCTCAACAAGCTAGTGGGTATCTTTTTATTTTCCCCATACGTAGATACGCCTAGATAGACAGATGGATAGATAGGTAGATACAAAAAGTAGGTATGTTTTTTGGATCATTGACTGTTTGGAAAAATGAGATGATGTTACATGCATCTTTCAAATCTTTAATGCATCTCGCCCGATTGCTTACCATGGCTGTACTGCTAAATATTTCTCCCATCAATGTGATGGTGCCTGTACGGGAAAAACACTCTTCCTCCCGGTGCCTCCTGACTCTCACACCACTGCCACACAGCACTCCTGACACCAGATGTGAGGGTGCTCCACACACCAAGCCATCCTCTGACCCCAGCTGGGTGTCCCACAATTCAACTCTGTTCTAACGCTGACTACTCAGAGTGGGCACCACAGCTCACAAGTTAAGGGCTAAGTCCCACGAGACCATCCTCACTGCAGATGCTAGTTGAAAAGGCCCAGGTTGTCACCTGCACTTCTGACTGACCAGCTATCAACTGGGGTACCCATGACCCCCTCCCTGAGTGTGACAATTTGCTAGAATGGCTCACAGAACTCAGGGAACACTTACATTGACGGGTTTATTAAAGGACATTATAAAGGATGTGAATACAGAGCCAAATGAAGACATATATAGGGCGAGGTCAGGAAGGGCCTTGAGCATAGGAGCTTCTGTCCCTGTGGGTTTGGGATGTGCCACCCTCCTAGCATGTGAATGTGTTCACCAACTCAGAAGCTCTCCAAACCCTGTACTACTGGGATTTTTATGGAGGCTTCATCACATAGGCCTGATGGACACTAATTCCATTTCCTGCCCCTCTGCCCTTCCTGGAGGATGGGGTTGGACTGAAAGTGCCTAACTTCTAATCACCCCTTGGTCTTTCTGGTGATGAGCTCAGATCCTGAAGTTATTCAGGAGCCCACAAAGAGTCACCTCGTTAGAACAAATGATGCTGTTACCACCCAGGACATTACAAAGGATTCAGGATCTCCATGTCAGGAACCAGGCTCAAAGAACAAACACTAGAACAGACAATGCTACTGGTGCTTCTATCGTTTAGGAGAGCACAAGGGTTTGAGGAACTCTGTGCCAGGAACTGGGAGCAGAGGCCAAAATAGATATTTCCTATTATTTCAGAGTACTTTTTCCCCACACACCCAGCAGCAATAAATTTTGCCAGCAAGAGTCCATCATAAAAGATTTCCTGGATAAAATATGGTGCATTGGAGCAATGGAACCCCATGCAGCTGTCAAAGGAAATGAGGAAGGTTTCCATGTATTGCTACAGACTGATCTCCAGGACATACCAGGACGGGAATGAGCAAGGTTCAGGACAGTGTTACAGGAGGTACTTTTCACGAAAGAAAAGGGGAAAATAAGACCAGATATAACTACTTGTTTATGTTTTCAAAATAAATAATGGCAGTAGGAACTAAGACCTAATAAAAATGGCTACCTCTAAGAAGAAGGAACAGGACGTTGGGGGTCAGGAGGGGAAGGTAGACTTCTCCGAATGTGTTTCATCATTTTCACTTTGGAATTATGTAATTTTTTTCACAATTATAAAAATTACACCAAAAATTCCTAAGACATGAAAAACAATATAAACAACAAATGACTCCTAAACATACATCAGCTGTTGACAGAAGCAACATAGAGAATTATTCCATGTTTCTTTAAGGCACAGTAATTGCACAAAACTGGTAGGAGACACCCCAAAGACAAAAGGAATCCAAAAGAAATTGTAAATGACATTCGATAATCATATTTGTTAATAATAATACTGGAATTGTTATTTTTAAGCTGTAAGATATATATTGTAGAATAAAGTAAAGAAATAATTCTATCAATGTTATTAGCAACTGAGATTTCAGCATAAAAGAAATATGAATATAAAATTAAGGAAGTTGAGGGGCTGGCTCCGTGGCCGAGTGGTTAAGTTTGCACGCTCCTCCGCGGCGGCCCAGGGTTTGGATCCTGGGCACCGCCATGGCACTGCTCATCAGGCCACGTTGAGGTGGCGCCCCACGTCCCACAACTAGAAGGACCTGCAACTAAGATATACAACTATGTACAGGGGGAGTTTGGGGAGATAAAGCAGAAAAAAGAAAAAAAAAAGATTGGCAACAGTTGTTAGCCCAGGTGCCAATCCTTAAAAAAAAAAAAAATTAAGGAAGTTGAGTACAAACCCTATAATCTTAATGTTGAACTGGAAATATCAAAATAAACTGATTTATATTTCTCTTTCTAAAAATACTCTTTTAATGTTTATAGTTGAATAAGTCTCTCCTCTTTTCTGGAGCTTCTGGGTACTGGGTCTTCCCTCGAAAGAGTTCCTCTAGCCCTGCGCTGTACCCACTCTACCAGACTTGCCATGTTGACCATTTCACTTTGATATTCAGGATTAAGCAGGCTGAACTGAGTTTTGAAAATTGTGTGAGATAAGAATCCACTTTTCTTTTCTTCCAAATGGACAGTCCATTGTGCCAGTACCAACGATGACACATCTACGCTTTTCCTGCTGAACCGATCCATTGCCTTGCTCACACTCGAACTTTCACACATCCTAGGAACTCACTCTGGATGCTGTTCTGTTACACTGATCGAGTTGTCTAACCTTATATTCATATTCTGTCACCTTGATCACACTGGCTTCAGAGCATCCCGTGACACCTAGCGAGGCAAGGTATTCCTCAGAGTTCTTATTTTTCAGACTTTTCTTGACTACTCATTTGACCCAATTCCCACTCAAAAAATTTCACAAGGATTCTAACCAGAATTACATTACATTTATTTGTTAATTCTGGGAGAATTGGTATTTTTATGATATTAAGACTGCTCATTAAAGAACACTGCATGATCTTTTTCATGAGTTCACGAAGTTGTTTTATATTTATAAAATTTTTATAATGATGGTTTATAGTTTTCTTCATATAGGTCCTGTGTCTTTCTGGTTAAATTTATTCAAAGTATTTTATGTTATCTTTACATTTTTTTTCCAGCTTTCCTAGGGTACACTTGACTAAACAAATTGTATATATATAAATATGGTGTAAGATGCAATATTTGATATATGTATACTTTGTGAAATTATTACCACAATCAAGGTAATTAACATATCCACACCTCCCACAGTTATGATTTTTTTGTGCTCAGAACACTGAAGATTAACTCTCAGCAAATTTCAAGAACACAATTCAGTATCCTGAGCTGCAGTCACCATGCTGGGCATTAGATCTCCAGCACGTGTTCATCCTACAGCCCTGGAGCTTTGTACCCTTTGACCCACGTCTCCCCATTTCCCGCCAACCCCCCTAGACCCAGGGAACCCCCACTCCACTCTGCTTTTATGAGTATGACTACTGTAGATTCCACACATTAAGTGAAATCAGGCAGTATATCTATTTCTGTGTCTGGCTTATGAGTTGTGTTTTCAGCTCTTGTAAATGTAATGATTGTCTCATTTCCCTTTCTAGGTGTATACAGCTATAACACAGATAATTAGTCGTTGTGTGTTTATCTTGGATCCAAATTTTCTCATTCGTTAGAGATTTTTGTTACTAAAATCTCCTGGGTTGTTACGTATATAAACATATGTTAAGCAAAAGAGATGGATCATTTAATCTCATCTTTCATACTATATATACAGATATTCTTCTCTGACTTCATTCTCTAGAACAGCATGGCCCATGGAGTTTTCTCTGATGATGGAAATGTTCTATAGCTGTGCTAACACAGTAGCCACTAGGGACACGTAGCTGTAGAGCACTATCAATGTGCCTAGTGAGGGGCTGCCGGTGGTGCAGCGGTTAAGTGGACACGTTTTGCTTCGGCGGCCTGGGGTTCCCCGGTTCACATTCCTGCTGCGGACGTGGCACCGCATGGCAAGCCATGCTGTGGTAGGCGTTCCACATAGAAAGTAGAGGAAGATGGGCGTGGATGTTAGCTCAGGGCCAGTCTCCCTCAACAAGAAGAGGAGGATTGGCAGCAGGTGTTTAGCTCAGGGCTGATCTTCCTCAAAAAAGAAAAAGAAAAGTTAAAAAAATAAATGTGCCTAGTGAGACTGAGAAACATTTTGAATTTTATTGAAGTTCAATTCCTTTACATGTAAACAGCCACATGTGACTAATAGCTACCCTAATGCACAGCACAGATCTAGAATATCTGAAACAATGTCAAATAATAATGAAATCGTAGGAACGTCTATATAGCCCCGGCTTTTAATCAAAATAGTTTGAGTCTTTTGCTACTTAGCATACTCTTTGCTGTCAGTTTTTGGTAAACAGACTATCATAGGTAGGTATTTTTTTCTATTTCTGTGTTACTTAGACTTTCTATTAAAAATTCTGGCTGAAGTTTAGCAAATTACTTTTCACTATTTATTTATGTGATTGTGGGACTTTCTCCCTCATTTTGGTGATATAATGGACTATGATGACAGATTTTCAAATATCTGACTAGCGCCAGTGCTGAAACAAGCCATATTTGGTCATAGTCTAACTTGTTTGTATGTGATTTGAAAGTAAAAATTAAAAGGTGACTTTTAACTGGAAATTATGTTCCAGCTTCTTCAGCAGCACCTGACTCTTTCCATTTCTTCCCCATCAGTGACAAGGAAGGACTCTGCCCTCCCTGTTGGGCAGAGACCACCCTCACTGCAGAGTCAAGAACATCACGATGCGGCCGCCTTCCCAGCATAACCAGTTCCTCATTCCGAAAGGAGGAAGGTATTTTCTCCCACTTAGTGGGATGTCTTTTCATTTTGTGCGTGGTTTCCTTTGCCTCAAGGAAGCTTTTTAGTCTAACGTAGTCCCATTTGTTTCTTCTTTCTTTTGTCTCCCTTCCCTGAGTAGACATGGTATTCAAAAAGATACTGTTAAGACTGATGTCAAAGAGTGTACTGCTTCTGTTTTCTTCTAATGTTTTTATGGTTTCATGCCTTACATTCAAGTCTTTAATCCACTTTGGGTTGAGTTTTGTGTTTGGTGTAAGATAATGGTCTACTTTCACTCTTTGGTACGTGGCTGTCCAGTTTTCCCAACACCATTTTCAGAAGAGACTTTCCTTTCTCCGTTGAATGTTCTCGGCTCCACTGTTGACCACTGTCTATCCAAAGATGTGTGGTTTTATTTCCGGGCTTTCAGTTCTGCTCCATTGACCTGTGTGTCTGACACTGTACCACTGCCATGCTGTTTTGATTACTGTAGCTTTGTAGTATATTTCCAAGTCAGGGACGGTGATACCTCCAGCTTTGCTCTTTTTCCTCAGGATTACTTTGATTATTTGGGGTCTTTTGTTGTTCCATATAAATTCTAGGATTCTTTGTTCTACATCTTGAAGAATGTCATTGGGATTCTGATTGGGATTGCACTCAATGTGAAGATTGCTTTTAGGTCATATGGACATTTTAACTATCTTTAGTCTTCCAATTGAGGAGCATAAAATGTCTTTCTGTTTCTTTAAGTCTTCTTTGATTTCTTTTAATAATTCCTTACATTTTTCAGTGTATAGGTCTTTCACCTCCTTGGTTAAATTAATTCCTAGGTATGTTATTCCTTTGGTTGAGACTGTAAATGGGATTCTATTCTTCATTTCTCTTTCTGCTAGTTCATTACTAATGCACAGAAATGCAACTGATTTCTGTATCTTGCTTTTGTATTTTGACTGTGCAACTTTGCTGTACTTTTCGATTATTTCTAATAGTTTTTCTGGGATTATTTAGGGTTTTCTATATATACAATTGTGTGAACAGACCTTTGTTCAGAGAAGATATACAGGTGCCCGAGAGCCACATGAAAACATGTTCAACATCACTAATTATTAGGGAAGTGCAAATCAACACTGCAATGAGATATCAATTCACACACATCAGAATGGCTATAATTAACAAGACAAGAAATAACACATCTTGTTATTTGTTGAGAGGATGTGGAGAAAAGAGAACCCTCATACACTGCTAGTGGGAATGCAAACTCATGAAGCTACTATGGAAAACAGGATGAAGATTTCTCAAAAGATTAGAAATAGAAATACCATATGATCCAGCTATCCTGCTACTGGGTAGCAATCCAAAGATCAAGAAACCAACAACGGAAAGAAATGTATGCACCCCTGTATTCATCGCAGCATTATTCCCAACAGCCAAGATATGGAAGTAACCCAAATACCCATCAGCGGAAGAATGAATAAAGAAGATGTTGTATGTATATACAATAGAACACTACCCTCCCATAAAAGTAGACAATTTGTGCCATTTATAACAGCATGGATGGACATTGAGGGTATTATGCTAAGCAAAATAAGCCAGACGGAGAGAGATGAACACCATATGATTCACTCATATGTGGAAGATAAACAGAACACATGGAGAAGGAGAAGAGATTAGTGGTTACCAGAGGGGAAGGGGGTGTGGGAAGGGCCAAAGAGATAAAGTGACACAAATGCACAGTGATGGATACAAACTAGACTATTGCTGGGGAACATGACTCAGTCTGTACAGAAACTAATTCCTGATGATAAACACCTGAACTTTACACAATGTTATAAGCCAATATGACTCATTAAAATAATTAAACTTTTTTTTAAAAAATTAAGAAGATTAATGGGTGGAACAAACAAAAGGTAAATAAACCAAGAGCCCCTTCTCTAGACTTAGGCCAGGCAGTTCTTGTAAAAATGCTTAGGAGGACCAAGTTAACTACAATTTCCATGTGCCACAGACACTTTTTTCTAGGGTTTCAATACAAATAAAAATGGCTAATTAGTTCAATTCTACCTGGTAAATCCTAGGAATAAAGTAAGGAGCAGCAAAGTGCATGTAGAACATGTAAATTAAAGTAAAGAAAAATTTATTTCCTCTTTATTGCACAGGTACCAATTTAAGCAATGTTAGATGGCAGGCATTATATACGGGCAAATATTCATTGAAATATATAGTATTTTCCACACACTCTAAAAAGTAAAATATCTCCTAAATAAAGAAAGAGGTCAGGGAAATAAAAGATCATTCTCAGCAGAAGTAAAACACTATCACCTAGAACTAATTTGGGAGTATCCACATTAGAAACAGGAATGAGGAAGATAAAAGAAAACTTAGGACGATACTAACAGGGGTCCCAGATAAAGCATCTTCGCGCTGCGTACCTGACTCACACTCACTCCACCCAGGGCTTGTGAGGACAAAGGCACAGGCTAAAAAACCGGCAGCCTCTCCATTTCCTATGGCAAAGAAGACACGAAGTCCATGGATAAGTGAGGGAGGCGACTATAGACAAAACCTGGCGTGTCTGTAATATTCTTTACATTGACTATGCTTCTGAAAGTTCAGTCCAACCCATGTGAAGAATCAGAGCTCTTAAATAGAAACACGTGCTGCATAAACCCTGCATCACCTGGACCAGGCAGACAGATTTTGGGGCCTACCCCCCCTGCCCATCTCCTTGCCAATCAATTGTGCATAGAGCCTTTCTTCTTTCAAAGACCAGTGTGCCACAGTGTCAGCTTCTGTGCACAATGGATGGTGAGCCCTTGATCGGTAACTCTTTGCCTTACAAAACTTGAATAATATTATCTCACTTTGCTGGGTGAATTTGTCACGGACTAATTGCCCCAAGGAACTCAAGGGCGGGTTTGGAAGCATTTATTTAACTATTTTCACAAATTATTTTTTCCCTTTGTTATGTTACGGACATGCAATCACCAACAACCCTGAACCAGCTGAAGCCTCACCAGAAGAGCTAGCTTCTGACCTCTGCCTTATTTTGAATGCTGGGATCTCTCCAGGAGGAGGTTAGGCCTCATTGATACAGAAGCATGTGTTCCAACTGAGCCTGAGCAAGCGAATACCCACCCCTCCCTTTTGAATATTCATCTCCCACCTGAAATAGATGTCCCTGCTTTCCTTTGTTCCCAGACGCCATGACTTTGGAAATGATTCCACATGGCCTCCTGTTTGCTGCAAATATACTTTGTGAGACAAATACTTCCGGTGGAGAGTCTGATCTAACTCGCCAGGAGGGAACTCACTTTGGTTTCAGTAACAGATTGCCAATGTTGTTGCTAATTTTTCTATTTGGTTGTTTCTCTTTTTCTTACTCTTTAGGTACATCGCAGGGATTGACTCTTTTGGTGTCATTTGTTTCAAATATTCTTTCTCAATTTATCATGCGTATTCTGACTTTACTCACGGTTTTATGATATTTTGACATTCTTTAAAACTATTTTGCATTGGGGCCGGCCTGGTGGTGCAGCGATTAAGTTCGCACGTTCCGCTTCAGTGGTCCTGGGTTCACCGGTTTGGATCCCGGGTGTGGACAAGGCACTGCTTGGCAAGCCATGCTGTGGTGGGCGTCCCACACATAAAGTAGAGGAAGATGGGCACGGATGTTAGCTCAGGGCTAGTCTTCCTAAACGAAAAAAAAATTTTGTATTATCCATTATGTCTATCTATCTATGGCTTCTGGGTTTCCTGTCTTTCTTTAAATCATTTCCCCTTAGCCGTACGTATATCCCAAACTTTCTTCTAAAATTTATTTTTTGTCTTTGCTGATTATACTGTGTAATACATGTCTGATCAATATCTGATTTAATTCCATGTGCAAACTCCATTTTGAATACCAGAAATCTTGTGCTTTGTTTGATGTTTGCTGTTTTTTAAATTATCATAACACCCAACCACCATTGCCAAAGTCAGTGATTACTGTTCCAGAAAGTGCTGATGTCTCCTTTATTATGGTTATCTGTATGCATGCCTCTTTCCTCTACTGGAATGTAAGCCCCTTGAGGACGGTTTCTTGCCATTTATTTTAATGTCCCTGTACTGGTCCTGAGCTTGTTTGCCCTCAGGCCCGTTTCTCCTCTCTCTCAGCCCCAGACTGAGAGAAGCTGCTGTAAGAGGGCTGATGTCTGCGGCCTGCATCTCCTCTGCTTCCCTCTCATCTGCCTCCAGCTGGGTTCAATTAATAGGAGGCACTAGGAGGAGACTGAAGAGTGGGAGGAAGGGAGAAGCCAGGGCATGCCTCCTCCTTCTCTGAGGCATCCAGCATCTCTGGAGACAGCTAACTCTCCTCCATGAGCCCAGTTCCGTAACCCTGGCCACCAAGCTCCTATATGATCACCACCTCCCTTTGTACCCTCGGATGGTAGTGGCTTCCTGGTGTTGCTAATCTCTGGTTAGCATCCCTGTCCTCTCTTTGGCTTCTCAGCTTTCCCATCGTCTAAGTAAACCAGTTCCCTGCTTGAAATTTCCTATATTGATTCAGCCCTGATACACTCTCCAACAGTATTTAATCTTATGCCCTGATCAGAGGAAAATCTCAAATAAATATTTTTTTAGTGATGAGTATCATGATGGCCTTCCACACCTTAGCACAATTACTGGGAACTGCTCATTCTTAGCTATTCAATACCATATGCAATAGCATTAGCCAAGCATTGTTAATTATCAGGCAACCATCACCTCCAAAACTACAGCATCCGGTTTCCCCATCACCACAGCAATGGTGCTATCCTCATTAACAGATTCTGTACGTTCTGGATTCAGTTCAGAATTTCTCCGTCCTTCATTGCCATTCAACACCATCTTTTCACCTAGGATTCTACTAAATGGATTGGTTATTAAAATCTTTTTTCTTTGGGCCTCCATGGTCTCTACTACCCAAACCGAACCGTCAATATTTATTACGTGACTGAGTGAGTATCTATTGAGAGCCCAATATCTACCAAGCACTCTGCAAAGCAGAAGCTAGAAGATCACCAAGATATAGCCTTTCTGGGATCTTAATAAGTTGGCAATTATAATGCAATACACACTCTGTATAATCGCTTCCCCTTAAGTAAGGGCAGGATTTGAGAATATGGTGGGATAGTTACTCCCTTGACTGGGTTACATTTTATGTCAAAGGTAGTGGGTAATCACGCCCGTGATTATGTAATGTTGCATAAGACGATGTTCTTAGCAGACTGAGAGGAGACATTCTCCTGCTGGTCTTGAAGAAGCAAATTGCCATGTTGTAGAGAGGGCCATTGGCAAGGACCTGGGTTGAGAGTGGGCCCCAGCCAGCAGCTATTAAGAAAACAGCTGCAAGAAAATAAATTCTGCCAACAACCTAAGGGAGCTTGGAAGCTTAACTATCCCTAGTCGAACCTCCAGATGAGGACACAGATGGCCAAGATCTTGATCTTGGCTTTAGATCCTGAGCAGAGCATCCGGGACTCTCGACCCACAGAAACTGTGAGAAAATAAATTCTGTTGTTTCAAGCTGCTATGTTTCTTACACAGCAATAGACAAAGAAAACAAATAACCTCTGACAGGGGTTGACAGAGGATATTATTAGTACACACAGAGAAAGACCTAACCCAGCCTATGGTCAGGGATGACTTCCTAAGAAAGGCCTAAAGCTGAGACCTGAACACTCTGCCTGTGTTAGTCAAGGCAGCAGGAGGGGAGGGGGGAGAGGAGGGATAGAGAGATACTCCAGATAGAAAATCCCACAAGAGTGTGTGTGTGTTCGTGTGTGTGTGTGTGTGTGTGTGAGAGAGAGAGAAAGGAGAGAGAGAGAAACACAGATGACAAACTCCTCCTCTTTAGATCTCTAGTAGTGTGCTAATTTCCGCTGGCTTTAAGCCATACTTAAACCATATCCTTTAGGATGAAGGCTTCTCCTCCGTCCAACCACTCTCACTTCACCCTATATTTTAGCCAACAACTTCCACTTGTATTAGGAAAGATCTGTTTTTCTTACTTTGCAACTCCTATCCCAGAAATTTTGCCGTAAATGTCCTAGCTAAAGACAGCAGCTTCTTTGACTCACAAGAGGTCTTCGCCATCTGTTTCTCACAATAACTGTTCCATCATCTCCCGGACACTGCCCTAAGGTACATCCTTTTGGTCTCTACCCAGAATCCCACCCCTCACCCACAACAGCACAATTGTATAATGACTATGTGCGCACCTGTTCATGGTATCCTGGCTAGCTTGTCCCCTCCTTGGCCTCTCGAGGGCTTGGACCACATCCATTTTACATTCTGTCTCATTTTAGTCTCTATCACATCATAAACACCTGCTGACTGGCTGTTCCATTTTCTTACAAGCAAGGCTTAGTGACATCTGAGCTAATCGAAGCACAAAGAAACCTCTCTCACCCCCAGCCCCCAGACCACCTTTCAGATCTTCTCTCCTCATGGGATATTGTGGGGTTTGGAGAGATGGACAATGGGCTAGAAATTTCATTTTTGTCTTTGTTCAAATGTATGCATAGCTAAGTTTTTTGAGTGTGTAATAGCTGTCCGGCATTGTGTAAAGCTCTTTACATGGATTATCTCATCCCATGCTGCAGACATATGTGGTAATATATTCCCCATTATACAGATGAGGAAACTAAAGCTTAGAGAGATGCAGGGAGTAGCAGAGCAGGGACACCAGCCCCAGTGCTGTGTGTCCAGGGCCCAGGTTCTCAATCACTACAGCACGGTGGCTTTCAGGTCCAACCTGGGTCTTACTCCATCCAGGAAGTCCCCCTTGACCACAGATGCAACCAAACAATGTTGGGCCTCGGAAGCTGTCTCCTCCTTGGGGGGTTTTACACTCTGGCACAGAGCTGGCATGTGAGTTGAGACTGCTTCGATTTAATGACATTCTGCCACCACCAACTTTGTGATCTTAATCCCTCAGCCTAAATTACTTCACCTGTAAAATGGGGATAATAACAACTACCTCATAGGGTAGCCACAAGAATTGAATAAGATAATGCACATAAAGTATTTATTCCCAGCATTAGCAGCTAGTAAGCACTCAAGAAAAATGTGATTACTATTATTCTGATCCTCAAGGAGGTAAAGCAGGTGCATACACTTAGGATAATGCACTTCCTACTAGTGAAAGAGCAAAACTGCTGGGCACTAAGACGATAAACATCAGATATGTTGAAAGTTGAAATGTCTCTTTAAAACATTATTTTCACAATACTTTTTTTTTTTTTTTTGGTGAGGTAGATTGGCCCTGAGCTAACATCTGTTGCCAATCTTCTTCTTTTTGCTCGAGGAAGACTGTCCCTGAGCTACCATGTGTGCTAGTCTTCCTCTATTTAGTATGTGGGATGCTGCCAAAGATGGCTTGATGAGCAGTGTGTAGGTCCATGCCTGGGATCCGAACCTGTAAAGCCCAGGCTGCCAAAGCGGAGCATGCAGACTTACACACTAAGCCACCAGGCCAGCGCCTCATGGTACCGTTCAAATTATGTATAATAAGCAGAAGGAGAGGGACTGTAAATGAGTGTTTTTGCCTTTGTGATTATTTTTTCCAACTTTTAAAAATTTTATTGAGGTCATAATAGTTTATAACGTTGTGAAATTTCAGTTTTATATTATTGTTTGTCAGTCACCATATATATGTACCCCTTTCCCCTTACGCCCACCCCCAACGCCCTTCCTCTCTGGTAACCACTAATCAGTTCTCTTTGTCCATGTGTTTATCTTCCACATATGAATGAAGTCACATGGCATTTGTCTTTCTGTCTGAGTTATTTCGCTTAACATAACACCCTCAAGGTCCATCCATGTTGTTGTAAATGGGACCATTTTGTCTTTTTTTATGGCTGAGTAGTATTGAATTGTATATATATATACACCCACACCCCACATCTTCTTTATACATTCATCAGTTGATGGGTACTTGGGTTGCTTCCACATCTTGGCTATTGTGAATAATGCTGCAATGAACATAGGGGTGCACAAGTCTCTTTGAATTGTTGATTTCAAGTTCTTTGGATAAATACCCAGGAGTGGGATAGCTGGGTCATGTAGTATTTCTATTTTTAATTTTTTGAGAAATCTCCATACTGTTTTCCTTAGTGGCTGCACCGGTTTGCATTCCCATCAGCAGTGTATGAGAGTTCCCTTTTCTCCACAGCCTCTCCAACATTTGTTATTTTTTTGTCTTGGTAATTATAGCCTTTCTAATAGGTGTAAGGTGATATCTCATTCTAGTTTTGATTTGTGTTTCCCTGATTAGTGTTGTTGAACATCTTTTCATGGGCCTGTTGGCCATCCATATACCTTCCTTAGAGCAATATCTATTCATATCCTCTGCCCATTTTTAGATCAGGTTGTTTGCTTTTTTGTTGTTGAGTTGTATGAGTACTTTATATATTTTGGAGATTAACCCCCTGTCAGATATATGATTTGCAAGTATTTTACGCCAGTTGGTAGGTTGCCTTTTCGTTTTGTTCCTTGCAGAAGCTCTTTAGTCTGATGAAGTCCCATTTGTTTATTTTTGCTTTTGTTTCCCTTGCTCAGGTAGACACAGGATTTGAAAAGATCCCTCTAAAACCAATGTCAAAGAGCGTACTCCCTGTATTTTCTTCTAGGATTTGTATGGTTTCACATCTTACCTTCAAGTCTTTGATCCATTTTGATGGATCCATTGTTAATTTTTGTGTATGGTGAAAGATAATGGTCTGCTTTCACTGTTTTGAATGTGGCTGTGCAGTTTTCCCAAAACAATTTGTTGAACAGACTTTCGTTCCTCCATTGTATGTTCTTGGGTCCTTTGTTGAAGGTTAGCTGTGCGTAGATTGCATTGTTTTATTTCTGGGCTTTCAATTCTGTTCCATTGATCTGTGTGTCTGTTTTTGTATTAGTACCATGCTGTTTTGATTACCATAACTTTGTAGTGTATTTTGAAGTCAGGGATTGTGATGCCTCCAGTTTTGTTCTTTTTTCTTGGGATTACTTTTAGCTACATGGGATCTTTTGTTACCCCATATGAATTTTAGGGTTCTTTATTCTATTTCTGTGAAGAATGTCATTGGGGTCAGATTGAGATTGCATTACATTGTAGATTGTTTTAGGTAATATGGACATTTTAACTATCTTTATTCTTCCAACCCATGTGAATCGAATATCTTTCCATTTCTTTATGTCATCAGTGATTTCTTTCAATAATGTCTTACAGTTTTCATTGTACAGGTCTTTCACCTTCTTGGTTAAATTTATTCCTAGATATTTTATTCTTTTGGTTGAAATTGTAAATGGGATTCTCTTCTTGAGTTCTCTTTCTGTTAGCTCATTATTAAAGTATAGAAATGCAGCTGATTTTTATAAGTTGATTTTGTATCCTTCAACTTTGCTGCAGTTGTTGATCATTTCTATTAGTTTTCTGACAAATTCTTTAGGGTTTTTCTATGTATAAAGTCATATCATCTGCAAATAGTGAGGGTTTCACTTCTTCCTTGCCGATTCCTTTTATTTCTTTTTCTTGCCTAATTGCTCTGGCCAAAACCTCCAGTATTATGTTGAATATGAGTGGTGAGAGTGGGCACCCTTGTCTTGTTCCTGTTCTCAGAGGGATGGCCCCTTTGAGTATGACGTTGGCTGTGGGTTTATCATATATGGCCTTTATTACATTGAGCGACTTTCCTTCTATACCCATTTTATACAGAGTTTTTGTCATAAATGGATGTTCGATCTTGTCAAATGCTTTCTCTGTATCTGTTGACATGATCATGTGGTTTTCATTCCTCGTTTTGTTAATGTGTGTATCACATCGATTGATTTTGCAGATGTTGAACCATCCCTGCATTCGTGGTATAAAGCCCACTTGATCACAGTGTATGATCCTGTTGATATATTTCTGTATGCAAGTTGGCAATATTTTGTTGAGGGTTTTTGCATCTATGTTCATCAGCAATATTGGCCTGTAATTTTCCTTCTTTGTGTTGTCCTTGTCTGCCTTTGTGATCAGGGTGATGCTGGCCTTATAGAATCTGTTAGGAAGTGTTCCGTCTTCTTCAATTTTTTGGAATAGTTTGAGAAGGATAAGTATTAAATCTTCTTTGAATGCTTCTTAGAATTCTCCAGAGCAGCCTTCTTGTCTTGGGCTTTTGTTTTTTGGGAGGTTTTTGATTACTGTTTCAATCTCTTTACTTGTGATTGGTCTATTCGGGTTCTCTATTTCTTCTTGATTCAGTTTTGGGAGATTGTATGAGTCTAAGAATTTATCTAATTCTTCCAGATTGTCCAATTTGTTGGCGTGTAGTTTTTCATAGTATGATCTTATAATCCTTTCTAATTCTGTGGTATCTGTTGTAATTTCTCCTCTTTCATTTCTAATTTTATTTATTTGAGCCTTCTCTCTTTGTTTCTTATTGAGCCTGGCTAAGGGTTTGTCAATTTTATTTATCTCCTACATGAACCAGCTCTTTGTTTCATTGATCCTTTCTACTGGTTCTTTTTTTTCAATTTCATTTATTTCTGCTCTAATTATTATTTCTGCTCTTCTGCTGACTTTCAGCTTTGCTTGTTCTTCTTTTTCTAATTCCATTAAGTGTAGCTTAAGATTGCACACTTGAGATTTTTCTTATTTGTTTAGGTGGGCCTCTATTGATATGGATTTCCCTCTTAGGACCACTTTTGCTGTATCCCATCTGAGTTCCTATGGTATATTTTCATTTTCATTTGTCTCCAGATATTTTTCGATTTCTGCACTAATTTCTGGAGTGATCCATTGGTTGTTCAGTAGCATGTTGTTTAGTCTCCACATATTTGTCATTTTCCCAGCTTTTTTCTTCTGGTTGATTGTTAGCTTCATAGCATTATGGTCAGAAAAGATGCATGATATGATTTCAATCTTCCTAAATTTATTAACGCTTGCCTTGTTTCCCAACATATGGTCTATCCTTGAGAATGTTCTATGTGCACTTGAGAAGAATGTGTATTCTGCTGGTTTTGGATGGAGTGTTCTGTATATATCTATTAAGTCCAACTGGTCTAGTTTTTTTATTTAATTCCACTTTTTCCTTGTTGATTTTCTGTCTGGGTGATTTATCTATTGATGTAAGTGGGGAGTTAAAGTCCCCTACTATTATTGTATTGCTGTTAATATCTCCCTTTAGGTCTATTAATAGTTACTTTATGTACTTTGGTGCCCGTGTTACATGCATATATATTTATAAGTGTTATGCCCTCTTGGTGCAGTGTCCCTTTTATCATTATACACTGCACCTTTTTGTCTCTCATTGCCTTTTATATCTTGAAGTCTACTTTGTCAGAAATAAATATGGCAACACTTACTTTCTTTTGTTTGCCATTAGCTTGGAGTATCATCTTCCATCCCTTCACTCTGAGCCTGTGTTTGTCTTTAGAGCTGAGGTGTGTTTCCTGGAGGCAGCATATTTTCGGCCCTTGTTTTTTCATCCATCTAGCTACTCTGTGTTTTGAGTGGAGAATTCAATCCATTTACATTTAGAGTGATTAGTGATATATGACTGCTTAATGCTGCCATTGTATCACTCATTTTCTGGTTGTTCTGTATTTCCCTTGTTTCATGTCCTGTGTATTTCAGACTACCAATTCAGTTTGGTAGTTCTCTATGATGGTTTTCTCAGTTTTCTATTTATTTATCATTGTGTCTCTGTTCCTATTATTTGTTTAGTGGTTACCTTAGGGTTTGTATAAAAAATCTTGTAGATGAGGTAGTCCATTTTCTGATAACCTCTTATTTACTTAGTCTAAGCCCATTCCATCCCTCTCTTATCCTTCTAAGTTGTTGTTGTCACAATTTATTCCATCTTGTGTTGTGAGTTTGTGGTTAAAACAATGAGATTATATTTATTTTTGATGTTTGCCTTCCCTTTACCCTTAATGTTATAATTAAGTGTTGCTAATCTGTTCTGATAGAGAGCTGCAATTTCCTGATTTTGTCTACCTATTTATCTCCTTGCTCAATGCTTTGTAAACTATTTCTTTTTTTTTTCAGATATGAGGTTGTCCTTGATCAATTCTTGTAGGTAGGGGTCTTGTGGCAATGAACTCCTTCAGCTTTTCTTATTTGGGAAAGTTTTTATTTCTCTGTCATATCTGAAAGATATTTTTACTGGATAGAGCATTCTTGGCTGAAAGTTTTTGTCTTTCAGAATTTTGAATATATCATTCCACTCTCTCTTAGGCTGTAAGGTTTCTGCTGAGAAATCCACTGAAAGTCTGATGGGGGTTCCTCTGTAAGTTATTTTCTTGTGCATTGCTGCCTTCGGTATTTTTTCTTTGTCAACTTTTGCCAGTTTTACTACTATGTGCCTTGGAGAAGACCTTTTTCCATTGATGTAATTAGGAGTTATATTAGCTTCTTTTACTTGTATTTCCAGCTCCTTCTCCAGGTTTGGGAAGTTCTCAGCTAGTATTTCTTTGAACAAGCTTTCTGCTCCAACTAGCCCCCTACCTTCTCCCTCTGGAATACCTATAATCCTTATGTTGCATTTCCTAACTGAGGTATTTCTCAGAGAATTTCTTCATTTCTTTTTAGTCTTAGTCCTCACTGTTCCTCCATCTGAAGCATTTTTATATATCTGTCCATCAGACTGCTAATTCTGTCCTCCATAATTTCAGCTCTGTTATTCAGGGACTCTGGATTTTTCTTTATCTCATCCACTGTGGTTTTCATCTTCAATGTTTCTGATTGGTTTTTCTTCATAGTTTTGATTTCTTTTGTGGAGAATTTTCTCTGTTCATTAATTTTGTTCCTGATTTCATTGAACTGTCTATCTGTATTTTGTTGTAAATGGCTGAGTTTTTTTATTATTATTATTATAGCTATATTGAATTCTCTGTCATTTAGATTGTAAATTTCTGTGCCTTCAGGGTTGATTTCTGGGTTCTTGTCATTTTCCTCCTGGTCTGCAGTATTAACATATTTCATCAGACTATTTGATGGCATGGATTTGTGCCTTTGCATAGTGATAGTATCTGGTTGCAGCTTCCACCTGCTGCCACTGTGGTGGGTGGTCAGGAGCTGTGTATTCTGAGCTCACTGTGATCCCTGGTGTCTGTGCCTGTCCTTAGAATCTATTCTGACAGGGCCTGTCTGCAATTTCTAGCTAGCTCGCCGATAGCTGATGCGTTTCTAACATATGTGTGCGTGCTCTGGCTGACTAGTTGAGCTGGAGTGCCAGGCAGAGGGAGGGGCTCTTTCTTTTGTTCATGATCCCTGGGGCATTCTCACTCTGCCCTTGCTATTTGCTCTCCTAGGGTGCTGTCTTGATGGAGACACCCCTGCAATAGATTAGCCACCTCCGTGTGGGGCTTTCCCATGGGCTGTGAGGAAATTTGGAGAACAAGGGTGTTCCCATGGGGAGCTTCCCTTCCCCTCTCTTTTCTCAGAGCCTCATGTGATTCCACGCCCTGGATCACTGCCATTGGGGGAGGGAGAGGAGATCCCCTTATCTCCTTCCACTTCTTCTTAGGGTGTCCTGCACCTCCACCTTCAGACATATGGCCACATGGGTCTCTCAGACCTCTTTTATGTTGTGTGAATATCCTCTGTTGGTTTGTGAATGTCCTTTTCATTGTATCTTGGGGGGAAAGTCTAAGGGAAGAGCTCACTCCACCTTGATGCTGAGGTCACTCATTGCCACAGTTTTACACCTACAAAAGCTGATCAGTCCTCCTTGGGATTCCTCTACAGGAGAAGGACAGAGAGAATTCAGAAACCACCCTCATCTGCTGTTCAGGAGCTATAGGCCTGAGATCACTGTAATGGCTGTTCATCATGCTATGGGCTTCCACTACCAGTGCTATCAGTTCAGGTTGGGCTCTGGGTTAACACCATTGTCCAGAGCCCAGCCTGCAGGCATTCTGTGCCTAAAACATCCAAAAATCACCTTCGTGGTTTTTAATGGTGAGCTTTAACATTGTTGTAAACTAGGAAATACTTCAGCTGATTCCTAAATCCCCAATAACTTTGTGATAAGGTAAGGAGGATGATATTCAACAGAGAGGCTCAGAGCAGCTACTCACTCAATACATCAGAGAGAGTGCAGTATGCTCAAGACAGGAGTCGAAATGGCTCTTTCAATATTTTCAATGTAGCTAATGAAGGACAAACCTCAGAATGTTCAGAGCTCCAGAACATTTCAGATAAACACTGGAAATAGTGAGTATAATTCATGTCAGAGATTGATTTACTCAAATATACTCCATACAAAAATGGAGAGAAAATTTCAGCATTTTAATCTTTTCTAAATATGGTCTCCTTGAAATGCAGTGGGAAAGGTCTCATCTGCAAGCCAAGAGATGTGGGCTCCAGTGCTGGCTCTACTTAACTAGCTGTGTGGCCTTGGCAAGCTGCAGTGTCTCACTGGGCTTAGCATCCTTATCTTCACAAATGAGCAGTTGGGCAGTCTGACTGGAGGACCCCACAAGTTCCTTCCAGCTCTAATATCCAATGGAATAAACGACTTGGCATCTTCTATTTATTTTTGGTATCTTTTATTTTTAAAGCGGATAATCACCTTTGAAAGCATACACTTTAAATAAAACAGGGATTTAAGGCAGCTTGGAAAGGCATCTTGATGGCCACTGGCTGGAGGAAAACACACAGCAATTAGCAGCTGGAGTCAATGCAAAATTAATTCATGTAGCAAGAGTATTAAAATATTTTCTTAGGCATAAAAATGAAACTTTCAAGATTAGCATTTTTAAAATCATAACTTTCAAAATGTACACAGTTAGTAGCCATGTGAAAAAATAAAGCACAGCATTAGAAACAAAATGTATTTTACATGTAAACCTCAATTATAGAAAGCAAAGCCTTCCTATGAATTATTTTCAAACATTCAAATTAGGTTTTAATTCATAGCAGCCAAAATTTCCAACAAACTGTATATTTGTATTATACTAGTATATGTGAATTAGTGCACATAGGCTTAGTGAATTTCAAAGCATTATACATTTATTTAAAGTAGGCTTCAGGGGCTGGCCAGGTGGTGTAGTGATTAAGTTCACACACTCCACTTGGGTGGCCTGGTGTTCACAGGTTCGGATCCTGCACAAGGACCTACACACTGCTCATCAAGCTCTGCTGTGGCGGTGTCCCACATACAAAATAGAGGAAGATTGTTGTGGATGTTAGCTCAGCAGTAATCTTCCTCAAGCAAAAAGAAGAAGATTGGCAACAGATGTTAGCTCAGGAACAATCTTCCTCACCAAAAAAAAAGAAAAAGAAAGAAACTAAAGTAGGCTTCAGTATAATTGTACTTCCGTGACTCATCTGTACATTTTTGCTTCAGGGAGCTGAGGAACCCAGGGACATGGCACCTCTTGGCAAGCCATGCTGTGGTGGGTGTCCCGCATATAAATAGAGGAAGATGGGCACGCATGTTAGCTCAGGGCCAGTCTTCCTCAGCAAAAAGAGGAGGATTGTCAGCAGATGTTAGCTCAGTGCTAATGTTCCTCAAAAAAACAAAAAAAACTGATGAAAAGGCCCTTCCCATGGCAACTCATGTGAATTATGCTGGCACCTTCCAAAATCTGTGACCGATGCCTGGTTTATGAATCAACTTTTTGCTTTTTGTTGATATCACTGATACTGTTATTTGTCTTATTTTATTTTTGGTTTGGTTTTTCCCTCTCCCAAGAATTCTTATAATATGTTAATTTGTAGATATATTTTGAAACTGCATCTTTCTTATCATTTTCTGTTACAAAATTATCTAATCCCTGATCCAAATTGTAATACAAATACCCCATCCTATTCTAGTCCTGGTGAAATCGAATAGCTTGGAAATATCTCTCAAATCCATTATCTGCCATCTCTGTGTTCCTCAAGGGACATTAGCTAAATTGCCAAACCTCTCCCTGGAGGTAACAATGAACCAGAGGAAGGTACCCCAACAAGTGAAAAGTAAGCAAATAAGAGAGATATTCCATACAGTGAGCACACACACATACACACCTACACACACGGATGCTTATCTGTGTTTTGACCAAATGCCACCTTTAGGAAACATTAGGAAACTTTATATAGGCTATTCCTGTAAACATGGGATTACTATAAATAATTATAATTCTGCAGTTACCAATAGTAAATGGTAATTGTGTGTCTTCTAGGTGGTCTTGTCAAAATCGGTCTCCTCTGATGGAAGGAGCTGCTTCCGACAGGGCTGATCTGCTACTTCTGAGCTCTTCCCTTTGGTTGCTCTGAGATGCTGAATGGTCATTTAATCAACCTTAAAGTACCCACTGAACAAGCTCTAAGGAAACCTTGTGATTTAAGTGCTGAGATTAGTGAGATATCGCTCCAGGGAAATTGATGTCTTGAGTGTTTCTAGGGCAACAGTTAATCTCTCTTCCAGCAGCAAGTCGGCTAGAAAATAAGGGGACGGGGATATTGAAACCCTTTAAATTAAAGCAAACACCATGTTTGAAGATTAAGGTCGATGGAGAGATGCAATCAAACACACCCTAATGATACAAAGGAGCATGCTGTTTAAGTAATGACATAGTTACTCAGAAAAGCAGAAATCAAGAAAATTTCGCTTGATTAAATAGTTTTTTGTTGGGGTAATTTTGGCTTGGTTCGGTTTGGTTTTCTAAGTTCCTTTCTGTGGTTTGTCGACACAGTTTAACTGCTGCGCTGCCCAGAGGTTTGGCTTCAGGAGAATCTGAAGCAATAGGTTAGCCTTGACAGCAACAGAGAGGACTTGAGGCGCAGAGCTGCAGAATATTTACACAAACGCAGAGAACAAAGGCTACTATTTATTCGCTCGTCTTTTTTCTGCTTTCAGTGATCCTCCCCTTCTTCTTAGGACTACCTTTCCTCTCTATTATTTAATCTCCATTACTGATAAACCTAGAAAACAGACATTCTTCTTTAACATATAATATTCTCAATTGTAGTGGTTTTTTCTTCTTTTAAAGTCTGCAAAGGCTTAGATCAGGGACCAACAATCTCTCAGAAAGGAGAGTGTCCTCTTTATAGCTTTTTCCTCTCATTCACAGGGAGGGGTTTAGGAAGTGGGAGACACAAGTAGTTTGGGTTTTACCTACCTTGTCAGGGGAGGAAAGAAGCCTTTCCATCTGCAGGAATCCTGTTACATAATGCAGATGGGTAGGAAGGATCAAACTGTTATCAACTGACAGAATATTTCACTAGCTGATAACACTCCAGAGGGAAGCAGAAGTTCAAGAGGCTTTACAGAATAATGAGGGCTGCTACCGAAGAACATCTGGGAAGGAAACTAAAGGGGAACAAAATCAGTCACATAACCTGCCAACCACCAGATAGGTAATCTCCCTGGATGGGTAGTTTGTTTACTGTTTGTTTGTTTTGGTGGGGAAGGTCAGACTGGAGAGAGGACAGTTCTAAGCAGCCACAATACTCAATTCAAAGAAAGAAGAAAAGCTCATTGAACCCTTAACACTTGTCCTTATGCCTTCAAGGACAAGTAAGTCCTCAAGAAGCTTGTAGCTAGTAGAAAGCACAGCTTCAGAGGTTTCCAGGTAGGGGGAGTCCTCACTAGTTTAGTGCACAGCTCACCCCACCTTCTTTCTTTTCATCAGTTCACGTGCACCGTCTTCCTCCGACATCACTAAGAAATAAAAGCTCTGGTTTTCTTCTTTTTTACCAAAGTAGCTACAGATGGGGAAGTGCTTTATTTTGTTTAATAAGATAATTTGAAAAATATTTCCCTGAAGAATCAGAGTTTATTCTCAACATACAAAGAAACTACAACATAAGTGAAGGGACGTTTCTGACCAGTGCATTGTGTGACTGGCTGACCTCCACAAGATGTGCGTCTGCTTGTTTTTCTTTATAACAAATGTGCTGTTTTAACACCTACTCACTAATGGTAGCGATAAACATTTCCAACTGACTGCCGATGCAGAAGGATTGGGAAGAACATGAATAATAATTTCCTCATAGATGTGTCGACGAAAATAATCCATATCCAATCTATAAATGAAAATTTGGGTGAGTTTATTCTGAGCTTAAATCTGAGGATTATAACCCGGGAGAGTCTTTCCACAAAGGAACAGAGCACTCCAAAGAAGTCGGGGTATAAGGGTGGTTATATACCCTCAAAGAGGATGTTTCACATAGGATTGAAATGTCCCTTTTACAATAGTCGCGAGACTGCTCTGTCGGCACAGCGATTGATGGAAATAGCAGGTAGGTCTGCTGTCTCAGTGAACACAGCAGGGTGGCAGTCTGTTGTCTCCAGCTGGGTGGTCACAGGTGAGCTGGGAGGTGAGTGCAGCAATCAGTTCCTAGCCTAAGGAAAAATGCTTATCCCTAAGGAAATGCTAATGCGGGGGAAAGTTGCACCTTTATCTCAAGGGCCTTTGTTCTGGCCATAGGAAATGTCTAAGTAGATATGCAATGCGTGCTCAATAGCCACAGTCAGGCCCTTTTGAAAAAAAAAGTCAGGCCGAATTAGGTTTATACCAAATGGCTTCCTCATATACTCCAATATATCCTATTGCTTGCCATTTTTATTTGTCTGATGGAAGGAAAAATTATTACTCATGATGTATTTAAAAGCAGCCCTTCTGCCAATCTTAGGTCCTTGGGGAAGGGAGAGTTCCCAGCGCTTTACAAAATAAAAATTAAAAATATCAATGCACTGAACATGCTTTACCTATCTGAACATCTTTTCAAGCCCAAGAAAGAAAGAATTTTCTTTCTTTTCTCTGATCCAATAATTTTTTTTAGAGATACTCTTCTTCCTGATTATTCTAGAGTATCACTGTGTAGGGGACTGGAATTGGCCACCCCAAGATATATCTCTTTGGCATGAGGATTATTTGGGGTTGGTTAATTTTAAAAACTGCAGACAGGAAAGAAACTCTGAAAAGTAGAATTTACTTACCCTTTGTTGAGAGACATTTACAATTGTAAAGGAAATCTCCATCTGTAAAAGTGTCTCCCTCTCTGTACCAGGAAGGAGGGATGACCTTATTTCTAGAAACTCTTATCAATGTGGAAGGCAAGGACTCAAGTCTGCATAATAACCTGACTCTTGTTTACTGTACTTGTTTGGTAATCTCCCATGATCGACTCCCCTGACCCCCAACATCTCCCTTTGCCTTTAGCTGAAGAAGATATTTAAGGTGGTGGCTTCAGCCATTTTGGCGAGTTGCTCGGGTTGCCTGGGCCTCTCCCATGTATACATGTTATAAAACTTTGTTTAATTTTCTCCTGTTATTCTGTCTCATGTCAATTTAATTCATTCTCCAGCCAGAAGAACCCAGAGCGGGTAGAGGAAATGTCTTCCTCCCCTACAACCGTTATGCCTCTCCTGTGTTAAAGAAAACACAAATAAATGAGAGAGGACTTGGCAAGTTAAAAAATATGAGCTTTTTTTTTTTAAAGAAAAGAATACCTGGCAAAGATTGTCTGATTACATGTTCTTTGGTAAATCTATTTCTTTGCTATACCTATTAAAAAAAATCATACCCAAGGACCACGTTGGAGTACATCTACTGTGAAAGCACTCCTTATCAGTTGCCAGTTGAAAAAAAAACCTCAAGAGGCAATGAATTTAGTCAATATAGACCTTCTGAGTCCCAGGCCTGAGCTGCAGAAAAGAATGAATAAAGTTAAGAAGCTTTCACTTTTAACTTTTAATTCTGGCAGATTAAACAAACAACATCACCTCTTTTCCCTAAGTTACTAACATTACCAGGCGTGGTGGGATTATTCAGAGGTTATTTTTCAAAAATTTCCCCAAACTCTGGCACAGGATTGGCACTGCCCTTGTAAATGTTTTCTTTTAAAGAGTGGTGTTGAATAAGAAAAAAAAATTGTTTTAGTTATACATTGTAAACAGTCTAGCTGACAAATAGCTTTCATGGGGATATTTGTCTTGGTGAAACAAAGTGGCATTGATGGAGAGAAAGTGATGTGAGGGAAAAGGAGGCCAATGAGGAAACAAGAGAGGAATATAAATTAAAAAGTAATAAAAGGAGCGGTTTAGCGACTGGCAGTAAATTGTTTATTCATGGCCATTTATTGATGTTATATTTCCAAAAATATGCTATGTAATGCTAAAATCTTTATATTTTAGATGCACATTTAATATTTATCTCAAAGTCTTAAGAAACTTTTCACTTCATTTCACATACTTTTTCAACATATTTGATGTAAGATTCTGGAGAGAGAAAATATAGTAAAACTTTCCAATACTTATCCCTACGATGTTTTCCTTCCTTTTTTATGGGTAATTGGAGGATCATAAGGCAGAATGTGAGATTCCATGTCCAGAGTGGGTAACTACTTTGGCAAACTCTTATATTCTGAGGATTGCTTCACGGTCTGTACAAATTTAGTCCTAGCCAGGGTGCTGGAACTGGCTCATCTGCCTTGTGAGAGCCAACTGTAAAACTGTCAGGAGATTTCTGAGCCAACTAACATTCCCCCGGGAGTTTGAAATTGGCCATGTGGGAGGATTTACACCATGTTAATTGTCAAATACTATGAACGAGGACTCCCTAACCCTAGCCCGAGAGCTGGTTAACAAACGTTGACAAGCACACCATTGATCAGAGCTATTCTCTGACTTTTTTATCAAATGCCAAGGGAAATAAAATCTATTATGCAATTCAGCTTTGACCGAAAAAACCCTTGAAGACAATTTATATTTATTTTCTAAATCAATAATTTAGGAATTTCAAGAATTTGTACTATTAAACTTAAGGAATATATGCCAATCAAATCATATGAAATTAGGTTTAGCTGTTAATAATCCTACGTGTTTTATAGTTGGAAATTGCGTCCTTCAAAATCTCTCTTCGCTTTCCTCAGACACACCAAGCCAGCAAGCGCCCCGCATGTGCCAGTCCCCTCTTGCTGGCCCTCCTGTTTTGAGGATTTCACTCTATTGATTCAGAAATTCCACGTCCTGAGAACACATTTATCTTGCAGGTAACTTTATACGTGAAAAAAAAATTTACATTTTTAGCCATCTAGCATTACTTTGTTGAAATAAGCCAAAAATTCAGACGACAGTATAGTCAAATGCATAGAAATTTGAGTTAATATAAACATAAAACTAAAATCCTGAGGAGGAGACAGCTTCTGAGAGTGAAACTCTTAATCTCAAATTTGTGTGCCGGATGCGCAGCAAGCCAAACCCTGACACATGGTGCTTGGAGATGGAGAAAGGCTCCATTCATGTTGACCAAGATGAGAAGGTGGGAGCCTGGTTTTGCTCAAATCTGCCTCCCCAAAAGCAGAAAGAAGGGAAGTATTATAGAGCTAAGGGGTTTGACAGGAGGAACTTCAGGGAAACAAAGGGGTCACCCCCCATATGCCCCTGGGCAGTCTGACCTCTGGATTTCAATGGTTGCTGAGGGCCAGCCATCTGATGATCACAACCTCCCCAAAGGCATTCTCTTTCTTCTGCAAAACAAACTCACAAATCCTTGAGACCTAAGTGACCTCTCAAATTAAACAAGAAAACAGCAGATTGACAAGATTTATCTGTGACTGTGTTGGGAACAAGGTCAAAGGGCAATCATATTCTTATTGAATATCTATAGGAACACTCTGGTACTGGCTTCACTTCCTAGGCCCAACGTTATTTGGTGACAGCTCTGGTCAGGAAGGACCTCTCCAGACAGAGTAACGTGCACACTGAGCCATGAGGAGACCCCATGCTATAGCAATTGAGACACACTCTCCTAAATTCCCAATGGACAACCAAAAGGTAGTAACACTGTTTGCACATGAGCCTATTAAAGTTTTCTTCAACTAAATTGTTATAAGGAAAACAAGGTTGTTTCATTCGTTTTGGCTTCAGTTTCACATTTGGGCAAAGAAGAATACTGGTACAGACATCTCTTATTTCTCTAGTGAAAAATAGGCCCTGGGTCTCTGCGTAATAAATATTTAGTGCCTTTGTGGCAGGGTTCGGTTCAAGCAAGATTATGAGAGTGTCTCCTACATTTAAACACGGAAAGGGTTCACAGCGAGGTGAGAGATTTAAGCTTTTCTTTTTGCTGGGTTTGGCTCATGCTTAGTATTCCTCAGGAAATGAAGTGTGCAGGGATGTGCTGCCACACCAGAATTCAGAAAGAAGAGACCTTAAAACCACCACAGTAAACCTTCCTCTGAGGAGAACGTAGCGGGCTGATTATGATGCATTTCATCACTGACCAACAGAACAGAAATAACTAAAGCCGTGGGCTCGTTCCACAAACATTTCTGACCAGGTTTTTGAGCTTCAGTTTCATGGCTTTATATTTAATCACTTCAGTATTTTGCTGGTTAAACAACCCTGATGTGAAATATGAATCCCAGAAAGCATTGTTTCCTCCCAAACAGCTGGAAAATTGGTAATTCTTTTTTCCCTGCTACTTGTTATAGATTCAAAGAATCATTCCAAATCCCCACTCTTTATTCTGTTCAGTAAATTGTCTTGTTCTGTGGTTTTACAGAATTGTTAAACAGCAGTCCTAGCATCTCTTTGGAAATGTCTCAGTTTAGATAACTGCTTTAAACAGATAATCGAAGCTCAGACCCAAATTTAGGGTGGCGGATTCAGACTCAAGCCTCCAGAGCACTGGCATCTACACTCCACATAACATGCAGGATGAGTTTGTTAGCACAGGTGGGGCAAGACCTCCCATCAGTGAACTCTTACTCTTCTCTGATTCTCATCATCACCATTATTTACAATTTTTTTAAGAAATCAAGTATCTTTGTAAAATTGTAGATATTATAACACTACTCATTTTCTTTGCTAAAACCCTACATCAATGACTTTAATACTGAAAAGTTATAAAAGGCAAAGTGCTTTTTCTTAGAGCATGCAAGATACCAGCAACATTCCTACTTTCTCTGCACCAGTGACGTTCGTGAACTTGATCAACGTGTAATCGCTTAAGAATCCAAGATACGATATGAGCCAGTTGGTGTGAATCTGGCTGCGTCCACCACTTTTCATCCTCTGTGAAGGCAGTGGCCAGGTGTCGAGTACCACCGCTGGCTTCTCTCTGCAGAGAACGGCAGTGGCCCAGAGGGGACTGAAATGCAAGGCTTCCCTGCCCACGTGCCATCGATTCCGAGTGACTGGAGGCCACGGACTTTAGCACTGAAATCTCAGAGTCCAGGTATGAGGTGGTCTAGCCCAGGCTGAATCCTAATCAAGTGAATCTCCAAGTGGGCAAGCAGAACCAGCCCTTTCTGTCCCTTTCCCGGGGGTCTGAGAACTGATGGCCTTGGAGAGCACACTCTAGCTCTAGCTCCAGTTCTAGGCCGCAGGTCTCGCTCTCTCATCTCCAGACCCATTTTTCAATTTCTAGGAAACTTTGGGTAGACTACATTTGGACCACATATCTATATGATCATTCTCTGGATGTGTTTGGATTTTTCACTACGAAAAAGCCACCACAGATCCCATTTAGCCGTCTAATTCCAGGTTGGTTCCCTGTTAGCTTCCAGGAATTTTGCTAAGCAGAGGAAGAAGCCCCGCACAGTCGGTCTTATCCTTTGATGCAGCACATTTGTTCTAGGTGTCCCCACAGACCGAAGCAGCAGTAAGTCTGTTAGAACATTACATGAAACAGAAACCTTCTTCATGTTGGCAGTGACAGTTCTCATACTGAGAATAAGATTAGGTTTTTTTCCTTCCTATTGTATTACATATTTTAGCAGTAATCTAAAAATCCCAATATTAATGTGTCTGTGCTGCGTAGTCAATGCCCCTAAGCTTGCACTGTCAGCATTTTGCATCACTAGTTGTCCTTCATATTTCTCTTTGGATGTGCCTTTGAATGAAACAAAGAAGGATAATTCTTCCTGTTTTTTGTTTTCCTTCCACATCTCCCTGTCCTTTGGGCTGCTATTTTACAGAACACTCTAATTCATAAAAGAATGGTCTCTCAGAAGTGACGAAGTATAAGAATTTTAAACCCCTTAATTGCTATGTTTATTTCAAACCTTACAACAATGAATTCTAATTTGTACTTCAACAAATTAACATCCCAAGGATTCTTTTATCTAACAACGTTGCAAACTATCAAGTTGAAAGTCAATGCAAGAGGCATAACAGTCCCACACAATTTGGGGTTTGTTTTATGGTCAGGTGCCTGGGAGAACTCCAGAAAAAGGTTTGCTATTTTCAGGTAACTTGTTTCCTTTCTGCAATCTATACGCAATTAAATAGAATTTTTAGCATTCTTTTTATTACCTACTAGATCTTCGTTTAGTGAAACACGGCATGTATATGAATATATCAGTTTATGTCTCCTTTTCCCCAAATTTATGACACCATGCTTTTATGTTTACAGTCTAAAAGTGGAAAAAAGATTCACAAACATCGTTTATGTTTTCTTTTGCTTGACTAATGGCAGTGGTATCACATGGCCTTGGCCAACACTTGGGGAAAGATGCCAAGTACAAACAGACGGGCCAAACGTCACTAAAGATAAGCAAGTCACTGTGCACGGTCTGTGGTGGCACCAGACATCTGCATAAAATAATTCTTCAAAATAAAAGAAACTCACTGAAGAGAAGTGTAGCTTATATTAATAAACTTTCCTCTGGCAATTGATATCTTCTCATGAAATTCCAGAAACATCCAGCTGTGTAGCCATGATTGTTTGGATAGCTTCTCGTGTGAAGGCCCTAAGTCATAAGGAGGCACAGACTTGGTTCCCTCCATCCCACACAAAGAGAGCTGGGGACTCTTGATTAATGCTGTGTGTTGTTACATTAACTTGGTGATAAATTAAAATTATTGTTAAGAAATAACAGATTTTTTAAAGAACTAGGCTTTGGTTGAATAAGCTGAGCTGTAGAAGTATGGATGTGCCTACAGTGACACTTGCGTGAATTTATCCCAGAGCAGCAACAACTTAACAGAAATGGATGAGACTGCATCAAAGCGTTTCAACAAAATGCTTACTGACACTTTTATGTAGTTTGTTTTCAAACATCTTAACTCAGTCTTTGGAATTTTTTTTTAAAGATTTTATTTTTTTCCTTTTTCTCCCCAAAGCCCCCCGGTACATAGTTGTATATTCTTCGTTGTGGGTCCTTCTAGTTGTGGCATGTGGGACACTGCCTCAGTGTGGCTTGATGAGCAGTGCCATGTCCGCACCCAGGATTCGAACCAACGAAACACTGGGCCGCCTGCAGCAGAGTGGGCGAACTTAACCACTTGGCCACGGGGCCAGCCCCTCAGTCTTTGGAATTTTTAAAAATATTTTAATGTCTTCTATAACATAACTCTTTAAATAGAATAAACAGGTACTTACTAGACTCTAAGGTTAGGGTTACCGATTGAAATTATTGTTTTAATCACTTGATTTGAGACCATCTCTGCTTTTAGCGCTTGAGCCAAAGGAGAAGGAAGGGCTATGCACCATAGCATGCACTGACTTAAGCATTAACACGTGACTGACTCTAACTGACAGGCATCTCGTGATCCATCACCTATCTCCCCCCACTCTCTCTGTCTTAGTCCCGACCTTCATTATCTCTAACATGGCCTCTGGGCCTCCAATCCCCCTCTCACCCTCTACTCTGCAGGAATCTGCCCATTTGACACCTTTCCTTAAAGCTTTGCCAACTGTTCAATTGCCTTTAGTCTTCAAAGTTCAAACTCCTGATATAATAAACCAATTTCTTCATAATTTGTCTCCAAACTACTTCTTCAGCCTTGTCTCTAACCACCCCATATGGACTTTCAAGTACCTTAACCTGTAATTTTTATCACAATGGCTAATAACACAAGCTGTGTGATGGACTGTCTGGGCCCTAATCCCAGTGATACCACCCACAGATGTGTCAGCTAGCGACAAAGTACTTAGCTCCTCTAGATTTCAGTTTTCCTATGTGCAAAATGGGGATCAAAGAGTCGTCGTTAACATCAAATGACACATACTAATACTCAACAGAGTAGCTAGTATTAATCACAGCAAATAAACACTTTATTCATTCTTTTTTTTAAAAAAAAGATTGACACCTGAGCCAACATCTGTTGCCAGTCTTTTTTGTTTTTCCTTCTTCTTCTCCCCAAAGTCCCCCAGTACGCAGTTGTATATTCTAGTTGTAGGTCCTTCTGGTTGTGGCATGTGGGATGCCGCCTCAGCATGGCCTGATGAGCGGTGCCATGTCTGGACCCAGGATGCAAACCAGCAAAACCCTGGGCCACCTAAGGGGAGCGCACGAACTTAATCACTCGGCCACGGGGCCAACCCCACTTTATTCATTCTTACTTCCATGCCTTTACCCAAAGCCACTTGCCTGATGTGTCCCTCCCACCTGGCATCCCTCCATGATGAGCTCCTATTTGTCCCTCAAATCCTGGTTTAAATAACTGCCTTTGAAAGCCTTCCTTTACTATTTCACTTAGAAAAGGTCGTTGCCCCACTGCGGCACTTTTACTGCATTTTGTGCATGTTGCACTATTACAAGCTGCATCTTCACAGCTCTACATATTTTGCCTTCTCCTGCATACGGTAGCATCTGCATGCAAAACAATGGCTTTGCATCCTTGTACTCTGTTATGGGTTTTATTGTGCCTGCCGTGAAAAAAGATATTTTGAAGTCATATTACCCAGTACCTCAAAATGTGACCTTTTTTAGAAATGGGTTGCTGCAGATGTCATTAGTTAAGACAGGGTCATACTCGAGTAGGGTGGGCCCCTAATCCAATGTGCCTGGTGTCCTTATAAGAAGACAGCTATGTGGAGACACAAAGAAAACACCATGTGAGGATGGAGGCAGAGACTGGAGGGAGGCATCTACAAGCCAAAGAACGCCAAGGGTTGCTGGCCTTCACCAGAAGCTAAGAGGCAAAGCAGGATTATTCCCAAGAGGCTTCAGGAGGAGTCTGGCCCTGCTGATGCCGTGATTTCAGGTTTCTAGGCTCCAGAACCATGAGACAACAGATTTCTGTTGTTCAGCGCCCCTGTTTGTGGTGCTTTGTTATGACAGCCTTAGGAAACACAGACATATTCCCAGACTCAGGAGACAAAACTCCAATATATTAGTGTTGAAGAAGTAATTGGCTTTAAGAATTTCACTTAATACATTTGGACCTACATAGAAAAATAAGAGTATCCATAGAAGGCTATATTAGATCATCAAAAGTTCTGACTCTAAGAATCTATCGTTTTATGTGATTTCATATTTTAGTGTCGTATTTCAACTCCCCACCCTATCTAAAAATTTGAGATAGATTCTTAGGACTTAGAAAACTTTTCTATATTCCTCCTTGCCCTGTAACCTACATTGATTGCTCGTAAAAAGGAAATTATTATTAACCATCACGGCAGTGATATAAAGGTTTTCAACACATGATTCATATAAATGACACAATTATTCATCTCTGTATGCTATCTCTAATCTGAGGATATTGTGTCTGAGACTTTAGAAAAATGTTTTTCAAAGAGTTTTTAATTACAACATGTTTCCTTTTAGTGTCGTATTTATCTATTACAATGCAATTACACTGATATGTGCTTTACCCAGAAACATTTTATACGGAAATAACTGTGTAAAGATGGACAAAACTAATCTTATATTCTAGGCCAGAATCAAGGTCTACTTTCTACTTTAGGAACTGTAGCTAAGAAAGAGGGAAAAAAATTCTGGAAGAATTTGGAAAGAAAAATGTAATTTCAGTCATTGTGGTTAGAAGAGACATTCATTGTATAATTGAAAATTCCGAAGTATACAGGGAAGGTAGAATGCCATACTATTTGGTGCCTAAAATAACACATTACTATAAAGTAAAGCAGTTTCATTTTGGGAGCATGGAAAAGCCAAGTGTGCTTTCTGAGATCTCTCTGAGACTTGACTTCAAGAACAACCAGTGAAAGTACTAAATCTGTCATGAAATAGAAATTCTGCCCGCCCTGAGCCAAACACCCAGTTTTCTGACACCTACGCTAAGGCTGATTCTAAATAGATGCCTCGCCTTTTACTGTCCAGGTCTGTGAGCACCAGGCCCCACAGTGAAGGAAGTGAGTATAGTCAAGGTCCAGTTGTCCAGCTTGTGGAACCTCTGCGAGTGTACACATTCAATCCAGTCATGCAATAACCCTGGGTTATGTTTTATCCCAGGCCACCACTGATTTGCTGTGGTGGCTTTGGGTAAGTTATTTTTCTCTGAAGTTCAGTTTCCCCATGGGTAAGTGAAGATAATGACAGGATCTGCTTCCCAGGATTAAATAAGAGAAGACTCAGGGTGCTTAACGTAGAGCCTGGTATATAATAATCACCCAAGAAAAGTTCATTATATCTTCATCATCATTATATTGGGGTGCATAATGGAACTAGTAAGCCAACTGAAGGTAGGACTATGCCCATTTCTTAATGGACACCCCATACTAATACTCTAGGCCCGCGATTAGCAACTGAAAGCCATGGGCCAAATCCAGCCCAACGCCCGATCCTGCAAAGAAACACCTACTGGAACAGTCACTCCCATTCTCTTCCATGCGCTCCATGTCTGCTTTACCCTGAAGGTGTGAGCAGCGGTGAAAAAGACTGTATGGCCTTCAGATCTTAACATATTTATTACTGGGTCCTTCAAAGAATAGGCCAGTGCTACTTAAAGTGTGGTCTTCAGCTGGTCAGAATGCAGACACTCAGGCCCCCAGATCTACTGAATCAGACTCTGCACACTTTCACAAGATCCCCGAGTGATGCACACGCACGTCACAGGCTGAGAAGCACTGGGGTAGGCCAGAGGTCAGCAAACCTTTTCTGTAAAGGGCCAGACAGTAAATATTTTAACCTTTGTGGCAACACGTCTTTGTTGCACTTATTCAACTCTGCCCTTCTAATTCGAGAGCAGCTATGCATGCGCGTGGTCCTATACCAGTGAAACTGCTTGTGGAAACTGAAATGTTAATCTCATATAGTTTTCATGTTTCACAAAATATCCTTTTAATTTTTTCTAACACTTAAAAATGTTAAAATCTTTCTTAGCTCAGGGGCCACACGAACACAGGCAACAGGCTGGGCCTGGCCCCAGGCCATAATCTGCTGTCTGGTCTAGACAGCTGGGACGTCCCTGCCCAGCCAACACTTGGCTCCTCCCCCTCCTCACTCACTCTCCCCAAGACTAAACACCTATTTATATTTTCTAGCACATGTGACTTTAGAGAAAGTACCTGTTACTCATCTAACTTATCCTAGAATATATTTCTGTTCCTCCCATATAATTTCTAACTTGTAGCATAAACTTTCTGTGAAATGATGTGAAGATGGACTACATTCCTTCCTCATTAGCTGAATAGACCACAGCACAGAGAGGCTGCGCTGGGAACACACATACACTTGCCTCTGAAAAAATAGGAAACTGATCATAACAAAGAATTATTTTGGCCCTAAATTCAAACCAACCATTTTGAGCACTTCTAAATATGCAATCAGAGTTCAAGGCTCTTTATCTGATATACAAATCTTATGATATACCAAGATTATACGCGAATCAGTTTCATAAAAGAAGCGTAGTTCATAAAAGCCTTTAATTTATGTTCAAACTTTACTGAAGCTGAGCTCAGTAGAGACCTGTCACTAGTGATGGGTAGATAAGAGACTTTGTTGAATTAAGACGGCATCAATAATTTAAGTTTAACAATTTAAGAAACACAAAAGCACTCAAGATTTATCAGACGCACAAACTATATAAACTATTTGAACAGTCTTAGATAAAACATTTATATATACAGACATATATATATATTTACAATATATAACCTTTACATTTTTCTTTTTCTTTTTTTTTTTGCACGGAAAGATTCACCCTGAGCTAACATCTGTTGCCAAGCTTCCTCTTTTTTTTCCTCCCCAAAGCCCTAGTGAATGGTTGTATGTCCTAGTTGTAATTCCTTCTATTTCTTCTACGTGAGCTGTCACCACTGCATGGCAATTGACAGACAGGGGGTGTGGCTCTGACTGAGAAGCAAACCTGGGCCACTGAAGCGATGAGAACGCTGAACTTTAACCACTAGGCCATCAGGGCTGGTTCTACCTTTTTTTTTTTTTTGAGGAAGATTAGCCCTGAGCTAACATCCACTGCCAATCGTCCTCTTTTCTTTTGCAGAGGGAGATTGGCCCTGAGCTAACATCCATGCCCATCTTCCTCTACTTTGTATGTGGGATGTTTGCCACAGCATGGCTTGATAAGCAGTGCATAAGCCCGCACCCAGGATCTGAACCAGCAAACCCCCAGCCACCAAAATGGAGCACATGATCTTTACCACTGCACCACTGAGCCGGCCCCTGCTTCTACATTTTTAATCTGAATGAATTTGTTAGAATAGGTTGACTCCTGGTTTAGTTTACTGCCACATCTTTATTTTTTTTATTTTTACCTTAACACACTATTTTATCTTTCTACCGTCATCCAATTTTTGCTCTCCTTTCTAGGATAGTATATTTTGTGGGACAGGCTGAGATAAAGACTATTCTTAAGCTGACAAATCCTTCAACTGTAAATCAATCGCTAATGAACTATTTCCCCAGTGTATTAATTAGAAAAACCTCAGGTACAAGAAACAGAAAATCCTGGCTTAACTAGCTGAAACCTTAGGAAATTTATTCTCTCATCTAAGAAAGTCTGAGTCGAAGCAGCTCCAGGGCTGCTTAATTCAAGGCCTCCACAACATCAAGGCCAAGGATCTTTCCACTTGCCCATATTGTGTTTTTTAGGGTGTAGACTTGTCGTCAGGCTGACTGCCTTATTATCGTAACCAAAGTAATATCCAATAAAAATACTATCTTTTCCTGTGTCTCTTTTCATTGTTACAAAATTTTTCCCTAAATCCTCCAGAAGATTCCACTTCATGGCTCATTGACCAGAAATGTAACATACCTATTGCTAAAATATGAACAGCCAGGAAGAAAGGGAGTACCATAATTGGATTAGGAAAGCATCTGGCCATGGGAAAAAGGTTAAATTACTTGAACAAAAATCAGTATTAGAACAGAGAAAGGGGCCGGAGTGTGTGAGCTCTTGCTGAATAGTCACACAATACTCAATACTACAACCAGAATTAGTAATTAGCAAACTGCGACTGATAAAACTTATCCCATTCACCAACTAGGGTTAATGTGAAGTAGCTAATTACTTTTCATGGAGTGGATACCATTGGGAGATTCTGATTGGGACTATAAAACCTGATTATTGGAATAATATAGATCCGAAGGAGTGAAAATATAGTTGCACAATTAAAGGCACATACCATAATCTGAGAATCACTACAGAACGTGGCGAAACCTCACACCTCTCAGTAGACCAACGTCCAAGCAGACCATGTGATTCAGGCAGTTGGAATTTGTAACCTCCACTCAGGCTCCAGCCAACTTTCTCCATGATGTGATCATTTCCAATTCACATAATTGCTGACCAATTAGAATCTGTATTCTTTTTAGATCCCGTTTTGTCCAGTGCAATCAAAATGTTTGTCATTTTAGTAACATTCCAGTGGATCCTAAATTCCTCTCACAATTTTGTTGTACTGTCAGTTCTTGATCACAACTTTACAGTCATCCTAAGTTTCACTATTTGTACTTGTCAACAGCAATCAACACTTCCCTTCACAGGTGGAGGATATTAGGGAGTGTACGGTCTGTGAAAAAATGGAAAGCATGTTCTCCACTCAAAGGACCAGATGCTTTTCAGCTTAGCTGACTGATGCTAGTGGAAATGTGGGCACAATATTATGAGATTTTCCAACTTTTCAAAAGAAATCAGGAAGCTGGATATTTACATAGTAATATCTCAGTTTGTCAGTTTTGGCAATTAATTACTGGGTGTTAATTACATAAAGGTGTTCACTTTGTGACAATTCCTTAAGCTGCACACTTTGATTTGTGTATTATTCTGTATCAAAGAATAACATGTACTTGAATACAGAGTTCACTTTAAAATAAGCAACAACAAAAATGAAAAAAGCAAAACTAAGTTAAAAAAATAAAACAAGAACACTCTGATATGACCTAAAGGCTATCAGTTTGTGACCATTCAGGGAGCTGTCTCTGACAGCTTCATTTCAGGGTGCTGCAGGTGGGAAGAAACATGACTTGGTCACTTGGCTGACAGGTGACAACAGACTGAGACAAGAAGAGAAGTTGGGGTATTCTCTTCTTTCTGTCCCTCGCTGTCCACCCTTAGTGTCTCCCCAGCAGCAGAAAATACAGAAAGCTTAGCGAGGACGGAGCACTGTTTCTAAGACCCAGCTGCTGGAGGGTAACTATGCAGACAATTGCTGTTTATTTTCTCTCAACTATTTCCTCAAGCAAGGAAACAAAAATCTATTCTAAATGTAATCTATTCTAAAACCATTCTATGTTTTCCAAATATAATATGAAAAGCATCTCAAACAAATTTCCTTTTTGTAATTTAAAAGTCTATGCTGGAAACTGACTGATGTTTATTAACATAAATCAGAACATGATGAGTTCCAGAGAGAGTTATTTATCTTAACTTCTTGTTACGTTTTTATAGCAATATAGTTATAGAGTGATTGGGTTATCTCTAAGTGGGCTTCACAACAAATAGTTTTGCTGCAGACTTACTTCTTTTAAGTACTTTACTGCTAAAACAGTGACAGAGTTCCTCCTTCCTTTCCCCATGAATGTCCTGAAGACACATTTAAATGTTTTAACCTATGAGAAGCTGCTTACTTCCTCTGCAGAATATTGAAGGAGAAAAAGTTACTATTTGAACAGGAAAGAAGGAGGCATTTAAATACAACCAGATATCTAGAAATGAAATAGCACATTCCATGAAGAAACTGTGAGAAATCACAACAAAGATATATTGTAAATGAACGACTCACAAATGTAGTATAAGAGAATAGGAATATAAGTGATGTTATTATAACTCACTTATTAGAATAAGCAAAATGACACCAGATTAAATCTATTGGTTTTTCCTACATGGAATAGAGGAAAAAATAAGATAAAAATTCATGGTATTAAATTTTGCCATTCTTTCAACTTAAGGGTGAATTATATAGCTTGAGAATTTTCTGAAAGTTTAATGAATAATTATTTCCCTTTAAAATCGAAGTTTTTCCCTTATAACTTTTTGGAGAACTATCTGCTCCTTGATAGTACTCAGTCTTGGCTCTTGAATAAGGCAAAAATAGTTTACGAGCGATGCAGTCTTTTATGTATGGATGTGTGTGTGTTGGTGTGTACGTGCATAACTGTTTATAATGGAAACATATCCAGAACAAGGATGAAATTACTGATTGAATTCTTAAAAGACATAACTACTGACTCAGAGCCTTGAGAAAACTTGCTCAGAAGCTGCCAGGATTCCAAGAAATCAACCAGGAAGTCTAAGGGCAAATGTAGGGAAATTTTAATCAAAACTTCACTATCTAATCTAAGGTGACTTGAGTACTTCTATAAATGTTTATGAGATTTTATCACATATCATTAAGGTTCATAAAACACATGATTTATACACACAATAACCATATGAGTCAAACTCTCTAAACTTTTTAGTTATCATCCAGCTCAGTCACTTACCCTGATTTAGTACATCGCGCAGGATTCCTCCTGGATGGGAAAGATGAGATAGTAGGAAAGTAGCTAAAGGCACAGCCAAGCTGCTGACCTTTATGCTTTCCCTCTAAAGGGTATTTGACAGTACTCACCTGTCTCAGGCAGGTAAGATGTGGGTTTACGTATATTTTCATTTATATAAGGTGTTAAGACCTTGGAATTTGAAAGATCACTTTGGTCTTTCAAAAAATGAGGGGAAAGGGGCGCGGAAAGCATTCTCTGTAAGTGTGCTTGAATCAGTTACTTTTGCTACGTTGGCCTTTGGAATGGAAGATGAGATCCTGCTGGAGATCAGACCCTTCTATTACCTAGCTCACTTCTGAAGGCCCTTCCAGTCCTGCGAAGTACACGATGCCATGAATACATGCACAGACCCTGACCACAGCAAATTCAAACTGTCCCATAATAAGACGCCCTTCAAATAGAGACTCTTGCATTTGATCTGCCTTTTACTCAAAAACAAAATGCAAAGTATGAAATTTTTCAAGATCTCATTCTAAGATTTGTTGTCTACTATTACCCAAAGCTCCACATACCTTTAATTAAATTTCTTCTTAGACTGAGGAAAAGCTGAAATTTCCTCACCACTGATCTCAACCCCTGTCATGGAGCCACAGGTGAGCAGCCTCGTGTGTTCACAAAGCACCTTACAGAGCCGAACATTCTCGTGCATCCTTCTTCCCCTGCCTCAGACTCCCTGTCCACAGAAATCACTGAAGAAGCAAATTCACTCATCAATATGGTTTGTTGCTTTTAACTAAGAAGACACTTTGTGGTGTTATAGAGAGCATTTCACCAACACCATACGTCATTCATGTGGTGTTCTAAAATAGGGAAAACAAAATCTGTATCCTTTTTAGGATCCCAAAATCAACATGCGGCTAAAAAAAAGTAATAACAAATATCTCCATTGTGAAACACAAATCAAGACATACTTCCTTAATTCATGTTGATTTCTGAAAAAATTTCCCTTCTATCTAGTTCTGGTACTTTAAGCCCAGTGGATGCGGGAAGAGCACAAACATGAAGCCGTTATAAAGCAATAGAGAGAACACAGCCCTATTTATTTGTTGATAAGAGTTCTAGAAGCTAGGAACGGAAAGCAAAATAGGAAATAGTAGTTTACTTATAAATAGCTTATAGCTTAAAAGCAAGAGCTGGTCCATATAAGTCCTAATTCAGTCCAATTCATTGTCAAAATAGCCCCCTATCTTACCTAGTTTACAGCTACTCCTAAATTTCCCTTTGCCTTTGTGACATTTCTCCTTCTTTGTTCTGGATCTCAACATGGTGCCTAAGTAATAAAGAGCTGAACCAGGATTGTAGGTGCCTCATGACCCAGATCTTTTTCTCACTGGCTTTGCCAGGCATGGCTTCTGCTCCCACTGTGACCCTCCTGGCTGTTGGACGTGGGCCTGTCCTTTCAACCACCCCCCACCTCTCCCTGTTCCCCATGTCATCTTTCAATTCCTGACAACCCTCTGGATGCTGTTTTGAATGAACTCTGGACCCCGCTTTTTGTTTTGTTTTGTTTTTTTATCTTCTTGGTTCTATGAATTTTATTTGCATTTGATCACACCAACCTGACCTTCCCACCCACCCCAGCGGCCATTCCCACCTTGTGAGTGACCAGAAATGACAGAAAGGAAAGTCCTGACAAACATCAAACTCCTATAGAGGGACGGAGCACTGTAGACTTCACTTACAGTGTGCCCCTCCCCGTGGGAACCGGGGTTGATGCACTGAAGTGAAGGAGGATAAAGCCCAACACATAGTTGTTTTGTAGAGTTGAGCAGTAACAGCCAGAAATGGTGTTTTGCCAGAAATTCAGTTTTCCTTTCTATTCTCCTAAAGACCATTAATATTTTCCTAAAAATATGATGGATTTGCTAAGTAAATTTACTCCAAGAGTGTATGCATGTTTTATCTCCATTCATATAGCCCGAACTTTTAAGTCTCTTACAAGAAACAAATCCCCATCATTGTACCCTTACCCCCCTTTCTTGGAACATTCCATCACCAAGTGTCATCACAACCCTCTCCCTGTTGCTCCCAAGACTGCCTGATTTTCCCCCCGGGGCAGGCATGGCTAGGATGCCAGACACACCTTGGCCCCAGCAGGCAGTGGGCAGGTGAGGTTGGCAAGGCCCTGGTTTGTGTGGCACAGGAGCAGGCAGTGTCTGGAGGGTGCCTCCTTGGTGATGCGGCAAAGACAGACTGGGTCCAGCAGCCTGCCTCACGAGCCAGAGGGCTGTCAGCCAGCCACTCCCATTCGGGTGGTCTCCTGTCCCACAGCCCTTCACTTCTGATAGCGGGAAGGAACGGGTGCCCTCCTGTTGCTGAGACCTTGCTCCTCAGCAGGCGGGTATCAGTACCTGTTGCCCTGCCCTGCTTTCTGCCACCTGGGGACCCAGGGCCTGCTGAGAGCATTTGCGCAGGTGCAGTCTGCTCCGCAGGAGCAGTGTGTGCCAGTTTGATCCAGTCAAGGCCTGTTGGACCAGATCCAGGTTCTGCACAGCTGGGCATCATCAGGGGCTAGATGCCAGCCCACATACCCCGGACCCCCCTACCCATTGACCTGAGTGGTTGGAAAGATAGCTGGAGCTAGACCCCTTCCTGCCCTATCTGGGATGTAGAGAAACAAGAACCCCTATATATATATATATGTATTTCACGGAGGCCACTGCCCTAAACATCAAGTTTCTTGTGCCGTCTCCACAGTCCAAACCTACCCCCGTCTATCAGTGGGGGACAGCAGAAGGAAGGCTTTTCACAGCCTCTGCGTGCCTCCCTACCAGACTTCCCCCTCTTAACCCTGAGTCTGTCTACCTGTGGTCCACTGAAACGTGGCTAAGGACAAAGGCTGAGGAGACATGGGAAGCCCTCCTTGGGAGAACAGGAAGAGGAGGCGGGAGGACTTGATATCGCCACAGCCCATGTCCTAGGAGAACAGAGGTCAGCAAACAGTGTACGCCGTCCAGCCCCGCGGCCGGGGGAGAGATGATGACTCAGCTTGCTGCGTAGGGAACAGAGGCTCACGCGAGGGAGGGACCGGTAGCCGGGGCAGCAACACAGGAAAAGCTCTTTTTGAGATCTTTTAGTGCTCATTTAGCCCCACTTTTAAGGCGAAGCTCTTCTGGGGTTTCTACTAAATGCATCATCTATTCATGAGGGTCTCTTTACTTTGGCTTGTGGAAACTTGAATGATTCTCAGACCTCTGTGAGCTCTAGGAATTGTTCATGTTGCAGCTCCCTAACAATTGTTGTTTTCCCTGAAATTGTCCAAGGACGTACTTATAAATTGATATTCAGCCAAAGACTCAATGGGACTCCTGTGAAGATACCTGGGGCACTTCTGCATAGCCCCCTTCTCTTAGGCAGTCTGCACCACAAATTCTAGATGCCTCGGCTTCCCCAAATGATGATTTCTGTCTCAACTCAATGACATACCCAAGCTTTGTTTGGATTCCCCTTCCTGTACTTTCAGTAGAAATTACTTCCAGGCAGAAAACCTGGGCAAAGATAGGGTTCACCTCATTTGTTTTTCTTTCCTCCAGGATTATAGCCCTGTGCTGCCCACCATCGAGTACCTTAAAATAGTTGTTTCCTAAAATGTGTCTAGTTTTCTAGTTGTTTATGGACAGAGGGTAATTCCATATCCTTATTACCTCTTGTGGCCAAATTCTGACTTAACTTAGAATGGAGTTTGGTTTTAGAAAATCTTGAGATTTAATCTTTTGAAGTACAATAGAATTGAAAGTTACTTTAAGCTGTAAAAAAAAGAAAGAAAGAAAGAAAGAAAGAAAAAGTAGCTGCCTTTATTATTTAATCTCACATGTCCTTTGGAGTCCAATTCCTTCTACTAACAGGAAAAAATAAATAAAATTGGCCAAATAAAATTAACTCACCTTCTTTTTTAATTGACTTATTTTTTCCCAAAATATTTTAAAATTAAGTTGGTCACAACAGTTTCTCCTCTTGTACAGAGACTTCTCTCTCTTTCCTCTACAGCTGGCTTCTGGGTTCAGGCCAGCACGGTGGTGTAGGAGAGATCTTTGGTCCACATGCTCTCTTCTGCTGGAATTTTCCCTTCCCTCCCTCGTCACTGGATAGCCTCCACCAGTGTGTCCTGAGGTCTGACTGATCTGGTCTTGTTCCACGGTGTCATCTGCTATTGATGCCGCTGGATCTTGTTGTGTTCCCTCATCCTAAGGTCCCCATAGTGGTTCTTGTCTGTTCTACTGGTTGTCTCAAATCTTTGACCCTCGTGGGAGACCCAAGAGCCGTCAGCTGATTTTCCACACCATGCACCAGGATGCAGAATTCTCCAAGGCAGCCTTCAAACACGTCCTCAAACACGGCTCTTCTGCCAAGAGACTACATGAACCAACACAAAGCTGAATGCAGGGCTTTGCTAAGGCGCTCAGAGCATTCCCTCTTTCCTCTCCCCAGGGCACTGGCACCCAAGGAAGTGAGTAGATCACTCATATCTATACTCTCTCACTTCTCTTCCTCCATTTTCCAAATCCTAGTCATCTTAGAGAAAGAGAACCACCTTCCTGTCATAAGGAAACTTCCCTTGCAGTAGTCTCTGTTCTCTTTACGCTATAGCATCTTGTAAATACAGCTCTATAGGAATTGAGTGAACTGAGCCCAGACTTTTAATTGTAAAATGAAGCTTTTGGAATTTATAAAACACTCTTGTTCTTTAAAAATGAGACTTAAGTCTTGCAATGGATAAAAACATGTCAACTTGAGGACTCAAAGAGGAATAAAAGGCCTCTTTGTTCTGTACCTGCTCTCACTCTGAAGCAATAAATGCCATTGATTTAACAGATAGGGCAGCCACTAAACACTAGGGACTAGGGAACAAAAAATAAAGGAAACACTGACTTACTATATAAAAAATATTATCCTTTTTACCTCCTCCATAGTAAATCTTTGTGTGAGAACTGACTTTCCTCATATCCTCCTCCTCCCTACTAGCATCTGCATGACCTGATTGTAACAATAGTAAGAGCTAAAAGGTAGTGATTTCATACAGTGTGTCAGGCGCTGCTCCAACTGCTTAAACTCACTTAATTCCTGTGACAATCCTGTGTGGTATGTATTTTCATTACCCCCACTTTACAGAAGGGGCGGCTGAGGCACGAAGAGCTTAAGTACCTTCCCTGAGATCACACAGACACTTTTTCTTAGAGAAAATTACTTACCCTTCAATTCTTAGAATTTTCAGCTACAGAATGAGGATAGCAATTACAGTAATAGAAATGAGGCAGTGTGTGTAGTAGCTAAGCTAAAGTGTCCCAGGTACAGACCGCCTGGTTTCAAATTCTGTGTTTCGGAATTGCTAGCTGGTACCGTTGGGCTCCCTGACCTCTGACCCTCAGTCGCCTCAGCTATAAAGCAGGAAGGATGACAAATGCATCTGCCTCTGCGGATTATTGTGAGGATAAAGGAATCAATGTAAGTAGAGACTTGGACCCAAACCTGGCACACAGCGAGTTCTCAGTAAATGTTGGCTCTTTTCAAAAGCACCCCCCTACCTTGTCTGAAATCCTAGAGATCAGGTGAATTTTGGAATTTGGAGACTTTTTAGAATGGCAATATGGAACATTACCCCAGGGGGTCTGAGAAACACCCCATGACCAAATATTAAGATTTCTACTGCAAAATGCATGAACATTCACTTTAAGTGAGATAAGTAAAGACTGAAAATAGCCTCGTGTCAGTTCAGGTCAGATTTTGCCGCTGAATCAATTATTTCCAAGTTTTCGTTTGCAGAGATTTTTTTATTTTAGAGTTTGAGATGAGGCATTATAGACTGTTTTATTTCACATTGTTGTGAGGATTAAACGAGTTGATCTGCGGCAGCTGAGCCAAGCGTGATGCCTGGCACATAGGAAGCTCTCCATAAATATGCATTTGTCATTTTATTGAAATTAAGACTATTAGTATATTAAATCCACAAAACATTTACAGCTACAGCTGCATCTTCATAGTACCTTTACAGTATTCTCCTAGATATTTTCACAGATAACTTCCTATGAAGTTCCTGATTTCCGTATTCTATCATATTTTATGCTTGGGCATGAAACTCATGTATCCCCTTTATCTACTCCACCTTCCTTGGTGAACAGTCCTTCATGGGATCCCACAGCTTTATCACTGTCTCATCAGTCAGAGTGAGGGAAAGAACACAGTCTCATAGAAGAAAGGAAGAATAAAATGATTGTCATTTATTGAACATTTGCTCTGGGATCCATGCTAGATACTTTATATAATTATCTCATTTAATTCTCTCAACCACTTTGTGGAGTAAGCATCATCATTCCCGTTTTACAGATTGAGAAACTGAGACACAGAGAGGTTAGGTGATTGCCCAAGGACTTTAGAAAGAAGTCCCTGACCAGCTTCCCTGGTGAATTCTACGAAACATTCAAAGAAGACCTAACACCTATTCTTCTCAAATTCTTCCAAAAACATTGAGGAGGAGAGGAAGCTTCACAACTCATTCCAAAAAGCCAACATTACCCTGATACTAAAATCAGACAAGGACAACACAAAAAAAGAAAATTACAGGCCAATATCACTGACGAACATCAATGCAAAAGCCCTCAACAAAATACTAGCAAATCAAATACAACAATACATTAAAAAGATCATACACCACGATCAAGTGGGATTTATTCCAGGGATGCGGGAATGGTTCAACATCCACAAATCAATCAACGTGATACACCACATTAACAAAATGAAGAATAAAAGTGACGTGATCATCTCAACAGATGCCAAGAAAGCATTTGACAAGATACAGCATCCATTTATGATAAAAACTCTAAATAAAATGCATATAGAAGGAAAGTACCTGAACATAATAAAGGCCATATATGACAAACCCACAGCTAATATCATTCTTAATGGAGAAAAACTGAAAGCTATCACTCTAACAACAAGAGACAGACAAGGATGCCCACTTTCACCACTCTTGTTTAACATAGTATTTGATGTGCTAGTCAGAGCAATCAGACAAGAAAAAGAAATAAAAGGGATCAAAATTGGAAAGGAGGAGGTGAAACTGTCACTATTTGCAGATGACATGATTTTATATAGAGAAAACCCTAAAGAATCCACCAGAAAACTTTTAGAAATAGTAAATGAATACAATAAAGTTGCAGGATACAAAATCAACATACAAAGTTCAGTTGTGTTTCTACACACTAACAACAAAGTAGCATAAAAGGAAATTAAGAATACAATCCCATGGGGCTGGCCCCGTGGCCGAGTGGTTACGTTCACACGCTCTGCTGCAGGCGGCCCAGTGTTTTGTTGGTTCCAATCCTGGGCGAGGACATGACACTGCTCATCAAACCACACTGAGGCAGCATCCCACATGCCACAACTAGAAGGACCCACAACGAAGAATATACAGCTGTGTACCGGGGAGCTTTGGGGAGAAAAAGGAAAAAAATAAAATCTTTAAAAAAATAAAAATAAAAAAAGAATACAATCACATTTTACAATTGTAACAAAAAGAATAAAATACCTAGGAGTAAACTTAATCAAAGAGGCAAAAGATCTGTACACTGAAAACTATAAAACGTTGAAAGAAATTGAAGAAGACACAAAGAAATGGAAAGATAGTCTGTGCTCTTGGATTGGAAGAATTAACATCATTAAAATGTCCATACTTCCTAAAGCAATCTACAGATTCAATGCAATCCCTATCAAAGTTCCAAAAACATTTTTCACAGAAATAGAACAAAGAATCCTAAAATTTATATGGAAGAACAAGAGACCCAAATAGCCAAAGGAACCCTGAGAAAAAAGAACAAAGCTGGAGGTATCACACTCCCTGATTTCAAAATATACTACAAAGCTATAGTAACCAAAACAGCATGGTGATGGCACAAAAACAGACACACAGAGCAATGGAACAGAATAAAACTCCCACGCATCTATGGACACCTAATTTTCAACAAGGGAGCCAAGAACATACAATGGAGAAAGGAAAGTCTCTTCCATAAATGGTATTGGGAAAACTGGACAGCCACATGCAAAAGAATGAAAGTAGATCATTACCTTACACCATACACAAAAATCAACTCAAAATGGATTAAAGAATTGAAGCTAAGACCTGAAACCTTGAAACTTCTCAAAGAAAACATAGGCACTATGCTGTTCAACATTGGTCTTAGCAGCATATTTCCAAGTACCATGTCTGACCAGGCAAGGGAAACAGTAGAAAAAATAAACAGATGGGACTACATCAAACTAAGAAGCCTCCACATGGCAAAGGAAACCATCAACAAAATGAAAAGACAACCTAACAATTGGGAGAAGATTTTTGCAAAGCATATATCTGATAATGGGTTAATATCCAAAAATATATAAAGAACTCATACATCTCAACAACAACGAAACTAACAATCCAATTAAAAAATAGGCAAAAGATCTGAACAGACATTTCTCCAACGAAGATATACAGATGGCCAACAGGTACATGAAAGGATGTTCAACATCAGGGAAATGCAAAACAAAACTACAATGAGACATCACCTCATTTCCGTCAGAATGACTATAATAAATAAGACAGGAAACAACAAGTCTTGGAGAGGATGTGGAGAGACAGGAACTCTCATACACTGCTGTGGGAGTGCAAACTGGTGCAGCCATTATGGAAAACAGTATGGAGATTCCTCAGAAAATTAAGAATAGATCTACCATATGATCCAGCTATTCTACTGCTGAGTATTTATCCAAAGAACATGAAAACGTGAATGTGTAAAGATGCATGGACCTCTATGTTCATTGCAACATTATTCACAATAGCCAAGACTTGGAAGCAACCTAGGTGCCCATCATGGGATGAATGGACAAAGAAGATGTGGTATATATACACAATGGAATACTACTCAGTCATAAGAAATGATGAAATCTGGCCATTTGTGACTACATGGGTGGAGCTTGAGGGTATTATGCTAAGCGAAATAAAGCAGAGCGAGAAAGTCAAATACCATATGATCTCACTCATAAGCAGAAGATAAAAACAACAACAGTCACACAGAAACAGAGATTAGGTTGGTGGGTACCAAAGGGGAACGGGAGAGGGAGGAGGGCAAAAGGAGTGATTAGGCACAAGTGTGTGGTGATGGATTGTAACTAGTCTTTGGGTGGTGAACATGATGTAATCTACAAAGAAACTGAAATATATTGATGTACACCTGAAATTTATATCAAGTTATAATCCAGTGTTATCACAATAAAAAAAGAAAAGGAAAAAAGAAAGAAGTCCCTGAAATTATTCAGGTGCTTCTCCTCCCCTACCCCATGAGGAAGACTCATAGATTATTCATATTTCCTAAGGAATACACACTGTTCCAAAGCTTAAGAACCCTTGAAGTCATAGATACTATAAAAATCCTAGATAATCTAGGTGCACTAATGAGTGCTGTCAGATTCCAGATTCAGGTGGGATTTATTTACAAGTCCTCCCTTCAACCCAGGAAATACAACACTGGCGCCTCTGTGCAGATGGGGATTAAAAGACACCCCAACAACAACATTTTGTTATTGCAGCCTTCCCTTCTCAGCTCACCTTCAACATTCTCCCCACAACCTCTATCTCGTTCACTCTCTAAATCTGATTTGTGTGCTCCCTTCAGTCTGTCACCTTCACCAGATTAAATTCTCCTTTGAAAGCAGGGGCCATGTCTAATTCCGCCTTCCATCCATCCTCAAACTGCAATGTTTTACCCATAGTTACTTCTTAATATGCTTTTGATGAAACAGAAACTAAAGCAATATCTCAGGGGAAATCTCAGACTGCCATTTCAATGTCAGTTGCATCCTTATTTTACACATATGTCAGACTCAACATCCGCTACAGCCCTTACCTTCCTTTGAGTTCCCAGAAACTGAAGAATCTTGGGGTTCTTGTCAAATAACTATAAAAGAACTTTTTAAACATTATAATAAGTATTTCTCCAGGCTTAATTCCTTAGTTACTCCTATTCTCCTGCCTTTGAAATTATCAAATGCACTCCGCTTTTCCTTCAGTCCCTACATGTGCAGGGTGTAGATGTCTAGAAGTAGGTGGTGGACAGAAATCCTCAAAAATTAAGCCCAAGTCAACATAAGAGTGAAAAAAAAAACCCCGCAGATAATCCCTATCATTTCCTTGTTTACAATACGTGGACAGCTTTCCTATAAAACACACATATATAGAATATGATAGACTAAAAGCTGTTTCAATGATATGAATTCATCCCATCATCCATAAAGTATACACTATAGAGCCATTTGAGTCTTTCTGTTTTCCAGAAAATCATCTGTCTCTTTTCCTTTAAGAAGGACTCTATTTGCATGACGCTTTGGGTCTTTAGGGAATACTGACAGTATTCTTTTCATTTTCTTCCAGGACAATGAACACTCAAATAAATGCATGTTTCTGTGTTAAACCACATGATCTCTCTACTGAAAAACGTAACTAAAGTTTGAATTAATAAGCATTGAGAAATAGAAGGTATTTTTCCTTTGTTTATATATAGTTTAATGATTTTTTGTGACACAAGTCAATAGCTTATAGCAGGCGCTTCTTTTCTTTCTTTCTTTTTTCTATTTTTTCAAGGCCATATCCACTGATCCCAGTACATATTCTGGGTAATACAAAGATACCGGAAATTTCAGGGTAGAAAGTACATGCCTAGCCCTAAAGTTGGCCCATAAAACTCTTCAAATTGCATCCAGTAACTCTTGCCAAATGAGTTCATTGAAACAGTAATATTAACTTAATCATATATTATTTTAGTTTTTATGATGAAATCGTTCCAAGGAATGTGATGGAGTAAATTCTTAGTTTTTTATTAGGAAATCCATTCTGTAATAATAATAACTAGGTACTCACATTTTTCTTAATGTCCAAGTAACATACTGAGGTTTGGATAGGGCAAATTAATTGTCTAAAGTCACTCAATAAAGGGCAAAAGTTTGGGGGAAAAAAGAGTTTCTTTTCCTGTTGTGAATAGTAAATCCACATCAACTGAATAAGTTAAGGAATCAAAAAATGAGCCATAAAGACTTTCAGCTTCCATTTCATCTTGTGTGCAACAAACATTAAATTCTAAATTAGATATATTTCCTTCAATTTTTTAAAATAAAGAGATAAATGTCATCTATCAATGTTAAATAGATGACTATGAAGTACTTCTGATTTGTATAATCAACTTTTAAATTAAAAATTTATCACAAAACTAATAAAAAAGAGAAGAGATAGCTTTTAAAAAAAAAGTGGGTGGGACATTGTAGTTTCTCAGTTGAAAGGAACAGCACTTCCTTTTCTCATGATACCCAGAGCTTCCCGGATAGTGGATCATGTCTGATTAGAAAGTGTCTCTCCCTCCAGCAGAGCAGTGCCATTAGTTTTCCCAGCAGCCGATTGGGTCACTTCCCCTCAGGGCACTCAGCTGACCGCCAGGGTATTGCATTCCCAAGAATGAAGACTCTCCTTTTTTCCCCATCACTTAATGCATCATTCGTCTCTGTAGAAACTCAAGCTCCTTCCTCTGAAAAGTGATACAGAAAGCTGAATTATGGCTCTTTCAGACTGAAGCATGATCTATTTTCTCTTCTTTAGTTCCTAGAGAGTAAAGGGAAAAATACATTTAATTCCTGATGTAACTTTGACTCCCATTTTCTGAATTGATAGAGTAGACATTTGAAATTCTTGCATTGAAAAAAAAATTGATACACGGTGACTATATTTTAGCTTTATTTCAAGAGGACAAGAATTCCATTGGATTGAATACGGGTAACATTGGGGAATAAAGGACTCATTAAGCAGGAATTAGGTTACTAACCTAGTTTATTTTCGGTACCATAGATTCTACCAAAGAATGACCTTCTCTCCTAGCTTACACAAGAATGAATGAAAGTATGCGTGATGAGAGATCATTTTTGTGGCTTATAACTCTGGAAGGTTGTTTTACAGCCTGAGTGGAGAAATGAAGCTGAAAGTCTTTGATCTCTAAATTCCATCGATAGCTTTTAAACAAAAATAACAGTAGAGTGAGCTGTGGAAATAGTAACGAAAGAGAGAGGATGCTTCAAGGAAAATATTCACACAATTTTTTAACGTTAAGGGGATCAAACAAAATAAGATCATGAGCCATTTTCTTCTAAGGAAGAAAAAAGGATGTTTACACTCTTAATTTTTCTATTCATCTGAGTCCAATAATGAAGAATCCAAGAGTCTAAGACTTGCTGGCTCTCCCAGTAATTCTTCAGAGAAAATTTCAATGAGGAATTAAGAAAACCAATAAAGGAAGCTGTTTTAATGGGAATGTGGAAATTTGGGGAGAAGGGGATGAGAAAATAAAATAATAAAGTCAAAAAGGGAAATAACTCCAAAAATATAAATTTTTTCTCTGTGGTTCTTAACCTGGCACTTTTGATGGAGATTTTTCATAACACAGTTGCCAAGGTGCCACTCTAGACTCTCTAAATCAAAAACCCTCGAAGTGGAAGAGGAGCATGGATCTTTTTTTGCAAGTTCCACCAGTTATTCTGAAGCACACTTCAGCTGAAGGGCTACTTTTCCAGTGTAATCCACACTTACCCCAGGCCTTACTACTCTATGATTACAAAACCGCAATAACAGCAATAGCTCAAATCTCATGGTCCTCCACCTCCATGTTGATTGCAGGATCTCATCCACCTATTTTTGTAGCCCCCAAATGCATAGCACAGGGTTGGAAAGCACTCCTCCTGGATTTTTCTTGTTGCGTTCCTGGCTAGTAGAGTCACTTGAGAGTGGTACTTAACACTGGCTCCCTGCTCCAAGAGTGGACCCCTATCCTGGTTCTCCCAAAGAGCAAACTCTCAAGCCCAAACAGACTTTGTCATCTCAGAACCAAGCTATGGTATGCCTAGATGTGGCGAAAATGATGCTCCTTCACAGCCCGGAAAGCACAGGTTCACTAAAATGCTGAGGCCTAATCGCAGGAATATAGAATGCTTCCCCTTCCCCCTATGCCTCACCACCACATTGCTAAAACCTATTTACAGCAGTTCCTGTTACCAAGTACCTCATGCCTAGCTATCAAGAAAAAATTACAAGGCATACCAAAAGGCAAGAACACAATTTGAAGAAAGAGAGCAAGCATCCAAACCAGACATGGCAGGGATATTGGAATTATTAGAGAATCTAAAACAACTACGATTAATATGCTAAAAGCTCTAATGCATAAAGCAGAAAGCGTGCAAGAACAGATGGGCAATGTGAGCAGAGATGGAACTCCTAAGAAAGAACCAAAGAGAAATGCTTGATGTAAAACACACTGTAAGAGAAATGAAGAATGCCTTTGATAGGCTTACTAGTAGACTGCACATGGCTGAGGAAAGAATCTCTGAGCTTGAGGATATACCAACAGAAGCCTCAAAAACCAAAAAGTAAAAAGAACAAAGACTGACTAAAATAGAACAGAATATCCGAGAACTGTGGGACAACTACAAAAGGTGTAACATTTGCATAATGGGAATTCCAGAAGAAGAAAGAGAAAGGAATAGAAGAAATATTGGAAATGAAAATGGCTGAGAATTTCCCAAAATTAATGTCAGATGCCAAACAACAAATTCAGGAGGCTCAGAGATCACCAAGCAGGATAAACGACAGAAAAACGACACCTTCACAATATCATTTTCAAATTACAGAAAATCAAAGATTAAGGAAAAAATCCTGAAAGAAATTGAGGGGAAAAACACCTCACTTGTAGAAGAACAAAAATAAGAATTACAGGGGCCGGCCCCGTGGCCGAGAGGTTAAGTTCACATGCTCCGCTGCAGTCGCCCAGGGTTTCACCAGTTCAAATCCTGGGCGCGGACATGGCACTGCTCATCAGGCTATGCTGAGGCGGCATCCCACATGCCACAACTAGAAAGACCCACAACTAAGAATATACACTATGTACTGGGGAGCTTTGAGGAGAAAAAGGAAAAAAATAAAATCTTTAAATAAAAAAGAAAAAATTACAGGGGCAGCCCCCATTTGCACGCCCCACTTTGGCAGCCCTGGGTTTTGCCAGTTCAGATCCTGGGTGTGGACCCACTGCTCATGAGGCCATGCTGAAGCTGCGTCCCACATAGCAGAACCAGAAAGACTTACAACTGGAACATACAACTAGGTACTGGGGGGATTTGGGGAGAAGAAGGGGGAAAAAAAGAATTACATCTGAGTTCCCAGAAACCATGCAAACAAGAAGAGAGTGGAGTAAAATATTTGAAGTGTTGTGAGAAAATGATGCTCTTCCCTAACCAATTCCTGCTTCATCACCTTGGCCCCTAAGCCGCATGATAGATGCCTCTGTGCTGGTGAAAGCAGATCCCCCAGATTCTTCTTGCAGCCGTCATCTCCATCAGGGTTCAAATTCACTCCATGGGACCCATTAATAAAAGAGAGAGCATCCTGTCCACTCGTGTCCTTTACCATCTCTGTTTCCGGACACCCTGCTCTTTGGAGACGCTTTCCTACCATGTAACCTACTTCACCCAAATAGCCTCCTTGAGCTTTTAGCTGCAGCTTTTCATCAAACACACACCAAAATTCCAAATCCCAGTTTAGGTTGAGACGAGATCCCTATTACGCTAGTAATTCTTCTATGACAATATTCTTTCTCCCAAGTCACCTAAAATCTAGCTAAATCCAAGAAAATCACAAGGTCTTAGATCAAGTGAGTTGCTAAATGTCAACCTCTATAGTTACCTAGAAAATGGCAACATCTGCATTTCAAACCCAAGGCCCAAGTACCATTTGGATTGCCCCATGGATAAGGGGAGGGAAGAGGGTGAGAGCATTTGATAGAAAATGTATTCTCAGATCTCCAGTCCTAAAAACTATCAAGGAAGATACAAGCCTGTATCATGTCAACACTTCATGATCCCCTCGCTCCCTACACCCTTCCTCTGCTCCCTGTCCTCCCCCACTTTCCAAACCTTCTTGTCAGGACTTTTCATCTGAGCAAGTGGCTCCAACACTCAGCCAGTTCTTGTCAGCGAAAAATTGGTTGTCAACTTTGACACTTCCTTCTCTTTCCTCTCACCTCCCACGACAAATTTATCACTAAGTCTCATTGGTTCTATACACTAACTTTCTATTGATTCTATTTTCTTCTTCTCAGCATTCTCATAGTCTCTAGTCTAGACTGATAGCATGACTTGCTGAGACTAACGCAGTCAGCCACAACTCATTTCCTCACGCTCACTTTTGTACCCTGAAATGTTTTTCTATTGTTTAATCAGAGTAACTTTTTAAAAATGTTTGCTTCCCTTCTCTTAAAAATCTTAAAATACTTTGAATCCATTGCCAGGGTCTGCAACTGTAAATTGAGACAGTGATTTTTACATTGATGGTTATGGTAAGAATTTGAGAGAATATAAAATATATGTATAGAGGATATGTATATAAAAAGCTTTATATACAATAACTTTGAGCTACTTCAGCAATATGTTTCACCACCTTGTCTCACAATATGAAAACGATGTGTACTCAGGGATGAATTGTAATAAAACTAGTGAATGTATCTGTTTCATCAGAAATTCTTAAATAAAACTTGCAGTTTTTCACTGAGAATATGTTGACATGAAGAATTCCGTGACTGTAAGCCTTAATTAGATCTAAATTTCCAGACGTTTACCCACTATTGCTTTTGCACCATCAGTGCAAATGTCAAAACAATTTAAAGGGCAAATAATATCAGCATTATCACGAAAATAATTTTTACCTTGTCCTAGTGTACTTTGAGAACAACTACTGTAGTCTAAAGTCACAAAGGTCTCTTGGTTTGGTTATTCCAATAGGTTCCCCACATCCATTCTGGCCACCTTGTAATCTGTTCACCAACAAACAGCCAAAGTGGACTTGTAATAAGGCAATTCTAATCATGTCACTCCCTACTCAAAACCTTTTTATGACTTCCCATTAGTCTTAGGATAAAATTAACAACCTTATGATGGCTGACGGAGCTTTCTATGATCGGGTCCCTGCCTACCTCTGCAACTTTATCTTCCTCTGTTCCCCTCTTCAATCTATTGGCAACAACCATACTAGCATCTTTCGGTTCTTCAGACACAGTAGATTTGCTCCTGGCCCAGGGTCTTTGTACATGCTCTTCTTAGTACTTGTAATGCTTCCTCCATCCTCCATTTACCAGATTAACTTGACCCGTCCTGCAGCTGTCCATTTAAATCTCACCCTAAGAGGCTTTCCTTACCCGTCCTGCATTAGATTAGATCCCCCATCATAAGTTTTAACACTCTTGTAATTATATAATTAGTGTCCTACTTATTTTTGAGATCTGCCTTCTCTGTGAGACTGTGACTGTCCTCAAAGACGAAACTGTCTGCCGTGTTATCCACGGGATCCCGAAGGCACAGATTAGGGGCTTTGATTGTCTGATTTTATTGAAGGGTGTCACCGAGCATAAAGACAAAAGGAACTGGAAGATGATCTGCATGTAAGTGTCAGTCTGTCTGCTCCTTAACCATGTGCAACACTGACCCTGTGGGCCTCAACTGAAGGAGCAACAGACCACCTTAATCCAGCACCAAAGTGCCTCACAAAGGCTTCCAACATTAAAAAAAAAACCGCACACACACACAAACAAGAGGTGCAGAGAACACATCACTCCTTCCCCACAGGACTAAGATTGCAGCCAGACCAGAGTGTCTGCACCCAAAACTGAAACTCCACTCCAATCATAAAGGTTGGATTACATGAATAAATTCGCCAGACCTCGATTCCTCTTTCCCTTAACATGATGCCTTTCCAAGGAGGTTCCTAAATTCTCATTCAAATAGACTTCAAAGAATCTTCAGACACGTCCAGCAAATGTCTGAACTCTAGCAGCAAGCGTCACTCAGCCCCAGATGTGGACTTCCACCACACTTTATCAGTGATTTTGTTACTTCCTCCGTCCCTCCATTTCTGGAAAAATATTGAACCATGAAAGTGCTCTGAGTCAAGTCTGTAACTTCTATACTTTCTGGAAAAATTATCCTACTCTCAAGCTTAACATCACAGTAAATTTTACCTCTAGTAAATATTGTGGCTCTCCCATTAAAGAAAAATGTACCAGAAATTAAGTAACTCCAGGAGGCTCAAAGTTCTTCTTCAGAGTATACCCAATATGTCTTGCACATGTCTTACGCTGGGTGGATGACCAGCAGGTGACTGGAGACAGTAGCCGAAGAAGATACCATTAGAAATTATAATTTTTTTTTTCTTGCTGAGGAAGATTAGCCTTGAGCTAATACCTGTTGCCAGTCTTCCTGGTTGGTTTTTTTTTTTTTTTTTTTTTGCTTGAGGAAGATCAGCCTTGAGCTAACATCTGTGCCAGTCTTCCTCTACTTTATATTTGGGTCACTGCCACAGCATGGCTGATGAGTAGTGTAGGTCCACACCTGTGATCCAAACCAGCAAACCCAGGCCACCAAAGCAGAACTTGCCAAACCCAACCACTACGCCATGGGCCCTGCCCCAGAAATTATAATTTTCAGTAGTTATTTTTTACTTAGTTCAAAATAAGTCACCCAAATGATCTGACTTCCTAAAATACTCCGTTAATTCTACTCAAGATGAAATTGATTCATCTTACATAATGCTGTGTATGAACAATTCATAGTAAGTCATAAAGCTCAGGATTGCTTGGTGATGAAAATTGGAAGTTTTGGTTAAATGGCTAAATATTTGATTCACAATGTCTCAGTTACATTTAGAAGAATGTGAGATAGTGTTTCCTTTTTCTATTTCCTGCAGTATTGCTCTCAAAGCTGAGTTTGTTTTAAAAAGACAAAGATTAAACACTGCAGTGAATTATGTCTACACCCATGTGCAAACACCTTTTTCTTTTTGCTGGTCTTTGTGGCTTTTTGAAATCTAATATTCACTACATTTTGTTTGAAAAAGAGACAGGTAAAATGCAGCTTAGAAAAGAAAATGGTAACAGTAAGAGATCTCATTACAGTGACTTACCATAATTGGGTCAGCAAGAGGCCAGGAATGAATGTATTTGTAATGGAAATAGGAACTTTTCTGGAACATGTAAATAGCTGATACGGTGCCATTGCCTTGGAAACTGGCTTGGATATAATCAGTCATTTTTTTAGGCTGGTTTGAGAAAGGAATACCAGATGGAAAAATTCAAAGTAGGAGGTTAATATCTAGAGACGAGCTAGTGGCTGTGCTTGGAAACCTAGCCATCAGGAGACCACTGGAAGGGCTGATTGCTGAGAGGAAGCGAGAGCCAGGAATCCCAATCCTGTAAGTGTGGACGCATCAAGGAAGAATTCCAACCTCCGCAGCAGCCGCTCCACGGGGTTGCCGCTAGTGCAACTGAGGAACTGAATTTTTAATTGTATTTCATTTTAATCATTTTAAATTTAAATTTACATGGCCACGTGTAGCTAATAGCTACCGTGTGGGTTGCCACAGCTCTCGAAAATGCCTTTCTAGTTATCACAGTCAGCTGTACAATGTAATTTCATTAACTCCAAATCCACTAATTTAGAAACCAGGATTATTCGACTTGGATTGAACTAGTCTATCAGCAACTTTTTGAACTACGAAGAAAATGGCCGATGATCAGATTAATAAAGCAAAAAACTTTGTAGATCAAAAGTTTAACTTACACAGTGGCAGGCACTAGTTACAAGAAGTAGTTTATAACTATTAAAACTATTTGTTAATGAATATAGAGAGTAGACTTGTTAGACAATGAAGCACTTTTATTATTCATTGATCTGAAGCTGGTCTGAATGGACCTTTACTTGGAAACACTCTTTCAATGGTTCATTTTATGTCAACCCGGCTGGGCTAAGGGATGCCCAGATAGCTGGTGAAGCACTATTTCTGGGTGTGTCTGCGAGGGTGTTTGTGGAAGAAGTCAGCAGTTAAATCTGCAGACTCAGTGAAGCAGATCGCCCTCACCAGGGTGGGCGGGCATCACCCAATCCTGCAAGGGCCCGAATAGAGCAGAAAGGTGAAGGAGGGCAGATTCTTGCTGTCTTCTTGAGCGGGACGTCTCATTCTCCTGCCCTTGGACATCAGAGCTTCTGTTCTCGGACCTTCAGAGCAGCTCTGGGAACACCAGCAGCTCCCCTAGGTCTCACGCCTTCAGACGAGGCCTGAATTAGACCAATTTTCCTGTCTCTCCAGCTTGCAGATGACAGACGTGGGACTTCTCAGCCTCTTTAACCACATGAGCCAATTCCTATAATAAATCTCGTCTTACATATGTCTATATATATCCTGTTGGTTCTGTTTTTCTGGAGAACTCTGCCTGATGCTACTCTTTAATAATTAGTTATATATTTATTCACTTATTCAAATTGTATGCCAGACACTAGACTAGTGCTGGAGACTTTTTAAAAAACTTACCCTTAAGGACCTCAATTTTACCCTGGAGATTAAATATGTATTTCTGACTTATTAGAGTTTAATAGATATTCATATATTTGTCACCTTAAAGATATGTAAGGACATTAAACCACTTAACCTCAAAAAAAGCTCACTTTTATTTTTAAAGATTTCACCAGCGCATGATCTAATATAGTTCGTATTTCATATTTTTCACACAAATAATACTGAACTCTTCCCCGATTACTACAAAATGATGCCATTTTTAATATTTTATTTAATTGTACTTTATACTAATTATTATTTATATGATTATGTTTCTTTAGTATAGTAGATTAGCATACAGTATATATAAATATATACGAAATAGTTTAAGGTTTTCACCACATATTTAGTTAACGAGTTTAAAATTTCCCGGTATTTAAAATTTGATTTAATTTTATATATAGTACGTAGTAGTAATGTACTAATAGAATACTAATTATATTCTATAAAACTAATATAATACTAAGATAACCTGCCTCCTCTGCCACAGAGAATATATACTAAGATAGGTACTATACTACTCATATAAGAATTATGTGTAATTATACTTATATAACCATAAGAATAACCGTGAGTATATATACTAGTATAAGGATAAATACTAATAGTTTCTTTTTTCTAATTTTCTGCGTAAGGTATTAACACCTAATATGTACTGTCAATAAAATAGCGAATTGATTTGCACTTAGTGAAAGGGGCTTAATCTGTTAACCTTTCCAGGAACATTGAGCACGGGCTGTGGAGCTGGACTGCCACACTGTTGGACTCCCAGCTCCCCCCACACTAGCTATAACCTTGAGCAAGTCATTAAGCTTATCTGTGCTTCTACTCTTCACTGGGAAAGTGGGAAATAATAACTGCCCCCTAATGGGGTCATTGTGAGAGTTACATGAAAAGATTCGCGGAAAGTGGCTTACGGATTCCCTGACACATGGTGAGCGCGCAATAAAACTTCATCATTGTTATTATTATTGGAAATATATTGCAAGTTAAACTAAATAAATTTGACACCCTGTTTCACCTGCTTACAGGAGATCCTTGAGGAGAGGAGCTTACCAATGTCTGTGTGTTCTTATAGAAGGTCACGCAGGGTCTGTCCTCACACAAAACTAAACCAGAGTTTCATACTGGAAGATTTTTACTCACTGGTATCTAAATTTGTAGATAAAACCTTCAAGTATTTTCATTTTTATAGAATGTTAATATACTTATCTTTTTCCTTGAAGTACAAGATTGGAAAATGCACACTGTTTTGTACTTTTCGTACTTTATCTTGAAGAATATGCATTTGACGTGGAGTGATTGCAGAAGAGGTTTGTCATGCTGAAAACAAATTGTTTTTTCTCTGAAAGAGGACTGTATGAAATTTGAAAATACGGCCTTTACCCAGCGTGCCTGTCAAAGCCCTTCTCTTGCAGAGGTGTGCTTCTGCTGATCACGGCTCTCCTCTAAGTGGCATATAAAGAAGGATAATTTTATTCTTAAGTACATTCTATCACTTACCCTAAAACCAAATAAAGAAATTAAGTTAGGCAGGCCCCATGGCTGAGTGGTTAAGTTCACGCGCTCCACTTTGGTGGCCGGGGGTTTTGCCGGTTCGGATCTGGGGCACGGACGTGGCACCGCTTGTGAGGTCACACTGAGGCGACGTCCCATGTGCCACAACTAGAAGGACCCACAACTAAAAATATACAACTATGTACCAGGGTGCTTTGGGGAGAAAAAGGAAAAATAAAATCTTAAAAAAAATTCTTAAAAAAAAAGAAAAATTAAAAGCTATAAGACTCTACATACTGAATAAAAAACACAGATGGCGTTTCTGCACTCTAACATCCTTTGCCCTTCACAGTGGATTGGTAGGAATAAGAGAATTAAAAACTAGCAGCTGGAAATACAGGACACTACCTAACTTAAGACCAAAATGAAAACTAGAGTAGCCAGGAGACATGGACCTCATATTCTCTCTTTTCCTGCCAGCCTATCGCTTTCACTGGTGTTAAGACAAGTGTTAGCTTTATGGGAGGGGGAATTTTACATATACACCAATGCACACGAATTCTCCTGGGAAGCCTTGTAACTGTTGCATTTAAGATCCTTGGAAAATTTTGGCGTTGGAATATGTGAGCCCAACAAAATAATCCTAAAGAGTTTAACGTCATCAGTGACAAATGGTCCCCATCTCAAACCTGCCTCTTCTGCCACAGAGAATGAAATGCTGCCACAATGAAGCTTGAAGCTGATAGTGTTGGAGCACTCAATGGCTTTCTAACAAATTTAGACCTGACAGTTATTTTGTCTTTCTCTTGTCTTAGTGGATTAGTCCACAAGAGCACTGCCTGTTCTCTGGCTGCTCCCGGAATCCACACCAACCTACCTGCCTGCAGGCAGCTGGCCAGGATGCACACCCTACAGATTGGCTGAACCAACGCCAGCTGTTTGACAGCACGGGGAAGGATGTCCAGAGGCGATTGTGGGTGAATGCCAGGCCAGACTTCTCGGCTTCTCATTAGTCTCCTTTTATAGGCTTGAGAGCTAACCACAAGCAGTTGCATGCTTTGATAAAAGTGGATCACGGAAATGGAAACGAATGCCATATCTGGCAGCTATTTTAGGCTCATTTCTTTGGACAATTGAACATAAACGGTTGTCTTTATGGGGCAGTAATGTCTAGTAGGTATTTTTAAAGGATTTATATGTTATCTAATAATATTGTATAAATTAAGCCCTTTTTCTGTAAAGTAAATAGCATCTGAATACTGGCATTTCGTTGTCACTGACCTGTAAAGTCATCTAGAAAAATTTGCTTCATTGTTAGAGCCTAAATTTTCCTGCTTATAAAAATAGCAATAATAAAAGTCATCTTTCTATTTTCTGTGTTGGCGGGAAAGCTATTGCACAGATAATGTAAAATATCACTTGGGCATGAATTAGCCCTGAAGGATGACGTGGGCCTGGGCTAGGAGACTACAGAACCTTATAGGGCGCCTTCTTGGGAGCCAAACTTAAAAGGCTAATTCATCTTCCTACCCTTGTTTATCTTTTTCTCTGATTTTACTACCTAGCTCTTTTAACTTGTTATGTGTATATATATATGTATACTTTGTAAGATACCTGCCCCAGATCCTTTTGGAATGAAATGAGGGTATAAAAACTAAAATTTTATTGAAATGCTATAAGCATTAGTTGGATTTTCTTGAGCACACACTGGGTGATTATGGGGACGATGAAACAAGGGAATCGTAGAAAATCCTCGTACATTTCTCAGGAACCCCAACTTGTTAACCACTTAAAATGCGTAAATCCCATACAAACAGACAGGCTTTCCTTGACATTTGGGAGAAATCTGAAAGCGAGAAGAATGCTGGATGTGAGAACTAAATATCTATTAATACACTTTTAGACTACATATTATGTGCCAGACACTATTCTGTTTGTTTTACATGTATGATGTATATCCTATTATTACCACCATCCCCATTTTACAGATGAGGAGACTGAGGGTCAGAGTGGCTAAGTACTTTGCCTAAAGTCACACTGGTAAAAAGTGGCAGCCTGGATCTGAAACCACTCAGGCTGCTTACGGGGTCCATTACACCATTACACAGCATCATCGATCCAGACAGCAGAAGACAGTTGAGGACACAGCTTTGTGATTCTCAACCTGAAGGTCCAGTAGCATCGTCTTTGGAAGGGGGAGAGGGGAGGTTAAAAACACATTCTGATGTCTGCGCCCCACTCGGAAAGCATCACGTCTATATTCTATAAGCCCCACGGGTAATTCTATTCTAGCACCCTGGGTTGAGAACTCCTGAAATAGACAAACCATCAATTTCAGCTCATAAACTACAGAGCAGCAAGGACTCCGAAGGGGTATTCTATATTCTGAGCAGACTCTTCCAAATCTTTAAAAGAGAGGAAGGAATGAGTAAAGTGAGTGCAATGTCATAGTGATAAAACAGTTATGAGAATAATCATGACCCTGAGAAACCAAGCCCTACACAGGTCCCAAGTTGTCACTCTCCTGCCACCAAAAGACACCACAGTCGCAGTAATGGGGAGCTATATTCTCTCTTCAAGAGAACACGGAAATTTAAGCGCAGAGATGAAGGGAGGCAGATGGAGCAGTGCCTGTTTCACAGCATGTGCAGGTTACACTTTGCCTTAATAGAAATAGAAAGAAGCAATACTGTGAGAAAGCCACTCACTGAGCTACAAGCACAGCCACATACTCCATTGGTACGACACAAAGAAGAATGCCCTTTTAAACCTGTGTTTTATGGTCACAACTATGCAAAACATCTTTAACCACTTTATGTTGTGATAGACGATCACAGAGACTGAAGGTTAATTTACTGAGTTAATTTACTGAGTACTGTGTTCTCAAAAGCAAGATGTTATTTGGAGAGAGAGCAAGAGTAAACGAGCAAGAAAGATTAAATGAAAGAGGCTGAGACACGTATTACCAAGTAATAAATTAAAATGGAGGTGTGTGTTTCCCCTGGGAGTTGTCGATTCTGCGTGGAGACATCTGATGCTGTGCCTTTTAACGGCAACCCTCCCAACCCTTTCAGTTATTTCAGTTGCTGGAGTTTTCCAGATGCACAGAGGGTTGAACAAATTAGACAGACCGCATATGTGAATTATCCACTGGACTCCTTTTGTGTATTTCATCCGTATCCACACTGCTAGATGCAAAGGCGTTAGGTGCCAAATTCCTGAAAAAAGGTTGTCGTCTGCTCAGTAATGGCTCAGTAATGGCTCAGATGCTTCAAATCCTTTGGGGCATGATGGGGGTATAAAGAAATGAATTCATATTACATGTCCTCAAAGGCTACTTGTGTCTATTCCTGCACTAACATCAAACTGATTTGCTAATAAAGTGGCTTAAAGTAGTGGTTACAGTTTCTTACTCACGTTTGACTATGACATTCTTAACTTTAGGGAATAAACTGCTATTTGTGCCCAGAAACTCACTCTGATACCTAATTTTATCTTGACTGCCACGTGGTAAATAGTCCTCAGACTTTATTTGGCTAATTTTGTTCTTTCTTTGTCTTCAGACTTTGCCGTTTTACAGTCTGAAACTATAACATAGCGCCTGGAGAATCTGAGGAAGTCACCCCATATGAATTTGAGTCAGCGAAAGGGACAACATTGTGTACAATCCTCCAGGGAGGAGACACATTTGTGAGGTGTTATACTAACTTCTTTCATGCTAAGGGGGAAATCTACCAAACAATAAGAAAAATGATAACCAAAATGATTAATAATAATAATAATCTGGAAGCATGATCATTTGGGCGGGCTCTAGGTTGACATTTTCTCTATAGGACGTAAGTAGTTCGAAGAGACAGGCTGAACAGATTAATACTCCAGGTAAGATTACAGAGCAAATAGTATTCAAAATAAATATTTCCTCGGATGCTAAAAGCATCTGCTGATCGACAGGGCATTCTTTGGGGCAGGGGTTTGCCTGAGGCGGCTCATTGCACACAAGTCATGGGGGCTCATCCTGCTTCTTACAGTGTCTGCGTCTGCCAGGCAGGCCTGATGTCCTCCATGGGGCTGGCAGGGCAGGTGCACGTGGAGTCAGCCTTGCAGAGCCAGCTCCACCTGCCGAGGGGCTCCAAGGGCTCCGTTCTGAGACACAGGTATAGAACATTGCTGTTTTAACCTTGGGTCCCAGCTGCATATGCTGAGTCAGTGTTACCAGCCATTAGCACACAGACTCTTTGATCTTTTTCTCTTATTTGTGCCTACCTTCTACCACTTAGAACTCAGAGAAGAAAAGGAGTGGTTCATTGACTCCTAACTTCCAACGGCCTCCTTAGGCAAGTTGCTTCACCTTCTTACGTTTCTTAGATGTAAAACAAGGAGATTTCTCCATACTAAAGTCCCCTCCTGCTATTTCATTTACAACTTTCCTAGGCAACGCCTTTTATTTTTTTTTGGTGAGGAAGATTGGCCTTGAGCTAACATCTGTTACCAATCTTCCTCTTTTTGCTTGAGGAAGATTGTTGCTGAGCTAACATCTGTACCCGTCTTCCTCTATTTTGTATATGGGATGCCAGCACAGCATGACTTGATGAGCAGTGTGTAGGTTCATGCCAGGGATCCGAAACTGTGAACCCTGGGCCCCAGAAGCAGAATGTGCAAATCTAACCACTACGCCTCCAGGATGCCGCGTTAACACATTTTTTTTAAGCCAGATTCAATTGGTTATAATCAAAAGTAGCTAAATGTGCATTTTTAAAAAACACTGCAATTATGTTCAGGTCTTCAACAGAGGTCTGTCCAAATTTGTGAGACTTTAAAATAGGAATTAAAAATACAAAATAGAGTTCATCTACCTTACTTCTCTCTATTCCTTTAAGACAGTAGATCAAATAGTCAAATGTCTTCTTTCCCATTAAAGGAATTTTACAAATATTGCTGTCATTTTCTTATCCTATTTAGGATACACATTTCATCTAGAAGATTCAAAAAGAAAAAAGAAAAAGACTGTGTGGAAAGATATATGAACCTAATATGTGTTTTCATGAAATAAACATCCCAGAGCCTGTCATCTCCAGATTGCTGGGAATCAAAAACTCAAATATGATTGCAAACAGTTGCCACGACCAAATTTGCCTGAAAAGGAAAAAGAAAGAGAAGAGAGCTTCATCTTCGGAACATCCAGATGTGCTAAATATGATGTTAGAGACATTTATATATCTATGTAGTTGAAATCTTTGCAACAGCTTTGTGAGGTAGATAATTTTATTTCCGTTTTCACAGAAAAGTCCATTAAAATCCAGAGAGATTGAGCACGTGCCCAAGAGCACATTGTTAATGCCAGAGACTTCGAACCCCTATCTGATGAGCCCAGAAACCAAGTCTTTTCCGAACTTTCCCAAAGTGGTCTTTCACTTCTGACGCGATCAACTCCCTTCATACTCCCATCATCTGTGCTCTTTTTCAAAGAGCATCTCTTCAGTCATAAACCTGACATCCTCAGGAAGCAGGCATCCCGTCATTCCCAGAGGACTGTCGTCTCCTTGCACGTTGGATGGAATGAGGTCACAAATCAGGCCCACGGGACTGGGCTTTGTTTAAGGTTTGATAACACATTTGTCTTAAGGTCAAATGGGCTTATTACCAGAACTCTGCTGAAACGTAAAAGGCAAATGGAAAAGTGACCAAAAGCAGTGGTCAGAACTCCAAAAAAAGAATACAGAATGTATTTGATGTAGAAAAGGAAAAAACCAGGGGATGAAAAAGCAGGAATACAGATGTATTTTACAAGCATCATAACGATTTGTTTAAAAAACAGATTTTAGTTTTGCAAGACAAGGGGATGAAATCAAGAAAATTCTTGCTTCTTTGCTGTTGAGGGAGAAAAACTAGTAACAGATGACATTAAAAACACAGATACTCTGGGGGCCAGCCCGGTGGCGCAGTGGTTAAGCTCACACGCTCCGCTTTGGCAGCCTAGGGTTCACCAGTTGGGATCCCAGGTGTGGACATTGCACTGCGTGGCAAAAGCCAAGCTGTGGTAGGTGTCCCACATATAAAGTAGAGGAAGATGGGCATGGATGTTAGCTCAGGGCCAATCTTCCTCAGCAAAAAGAGGAGGATTGGCAGCAGATGTTAGCTCAAGGCTAATCTTCCTCAAAAGAAAAAAAAAAACCCGACAGAGACTCCAAAGTATTTTACTCCTTCATATATTTTATTTTTTTACTGAAAAAAAATAACATACATATAGGAAAGTATATGCATTCACTTACATATACACAAGTATACATTTCAGTGAATTTCCATAAAGTGAACACATCTAGGTAACCACCACTCAGATTCAGAAATAATACATTTCCAGGACTCTGGAGGTCTTCCTCACACCCCTGCCAGTTGTTACTCCCTCCCCTGCAAAAGTATCTATCCGGACTTGGAATACCCAGAATACTGAGATTTATCTGTTTTTGCCGTTCACATAAGCAGAATCATGTAATGTGTACTTCTTTGTGACTGAGTTCTTTTACTGAACACTATGTGAGATTTCACTCATATTGCTGTATGCAGCACTTGTTCATGCTCATTGTTGAGTAATATGTGGTCGAATGAATAAAACACAATTTATTTATCCATTCCATATTTATAGCTCTTTGGATTGTTCCAGTTTTGACTATCATGATGCTTAAGAATATGCATATTTGCGTAGACGACTTTCTGTTGTCCACATATTTGTTCCATTTCTACCTAGGAGTGGAATAGCTGAACCATTGTCTGTGCATTTGGTCAGTTTTAACATTTACTGCCAAAAGGATTTCCAAAGTCGCTGTATCAATTTCCATTCCCACCAGCAGTGCGAGAGAGTTCCAGGTGCTCCAAACCATTGCCTGAGTTGGTATTGTCAATCTTTTTGATTTTAGACATTCTAGAGGGTGTAGAGTGGTATCTTATTTTGGTTTTAATTTGTATTTCCCTGATGAAAAACGAGATTGAGAACATTTTCATATGTTGCCAGCAATTGGATACGCTTTTTTGTGAAATGCCCGCATAAGTCTTTAGCAGTTTTCTTACTTTTTTACTTTCTCTTACTGATTTATTGGAATTTTTTTTTTTGTATTCTGACTCTAAACCTGTTGGTTTTATGCCTTGCAAATATCTTCTATTTTATGGCTTGCCTTTTTACTTTCTTAGTATTACATTTTTATCAACAGAAGTTTACAGTATGATTTATCAGTATTTTCCTTTATGATTAATGTTTCCTGTCTCCTGTTTAAGAAGGCTTTCCCTACTCCAAGTTCATGAAGCATTCTCCCGGGTCATCTCTGTAAACTTTATTATTTCATCTTCCACATTTAGATTTCAACATCACTTCAAATGGATTTCTGTGTATGGTAGAAGTTTCCTGTGTCTTTTGGAAAAAATACCAATTCTAGTCAATTATCCAGGACGAGAGATAGAAAGAAGCATTAAAATGAAAAAAACATTTTAATTGTAAAGTCGTCTTAAAATATTATACACGTTTGGATTATTTGTGCTTGAAGATGGGCTCCTCATTTACAAAATATATCAGCAGCTGTCACTATAGAGTCAGCAGCTTTATTCTGAAAGTATAAGAAAGAGAAACAGAGTGACTGTTTTGAGACACCACAGAATACAAAATCTAGAGTGAGTTCAGGAGCTTTAGCAGGGGTTTTGGAGTCAAAAAGAACTGGGTTTGTATTTCAGCTCTGCCGCTCCCCAGCTCTTCCTGCTGCATTATGTAACTCTCCGTGTTTCTCACCCGCACAATTAAAATCACACCCATCTCACTGGGTTAAAAGGAGGAGGCAATTAGACACCATATATGTTTTGTTCGTGGTTGTGTTTCCAGCACTTACAACAGCATATGTTGCATCGCAGGAGCTTAATGCTACATTCCTGTCTGTCCTACACTATCATTATTAGTTATTTACACTCTAATTAGGATAAATTTAGAGGCTCCAATGAGGGTGAAAAAGCAAGAGGTCACGAGGTAACTTGCAAAACCAGAGACTCTCTACTTTCACAATTTGGTCAAAGCAAAATTAGACAGCTTAATGTCGCTATCCAAGGAGAAAGTAGAACACCGTCATTGGGAAATGTCCTTGAGGAGCCGGAAATAGAGTAATTAGCATGCTTTTGCAGACCCAAATAGTTCTAGAAAGACCAATTTAATTTCCTTTCCTGATATATAACAAATATTGAAAAAGGGAAATCTGTAGATTCAATCTCTTTAATCATTAGGAAGCCCTTTCATTTCATCCTACCTAGTGCTCCTGCTAATACACTGGATTCTTGCTCCTCAAAGACTGGGCCTTGGCCCCAGACCAGCAGCATCAGTATCACCTGGGAGCTCATTAGAAATGCAGCCTCTCAGGCCCTTCCCCAGACCTGCTGAATCAGAGCCTGCATTTCAGCAGAATTCCCAGGGGATTGTTATGCACTCTCGTTTTGAAAAGCACTGGACCAGACAGTAGATTAAAATATCTATTGATCTGATAATCCACATTTTAAAAATAAAGCTAGGAGTGGAAGAAAGGATAGAAAGAGGGGGTGTCAAACTGAAGAAATGGCAACCATCCTCTCTGAAGGTCAACTTCTTTGTTAGAAGGTCATTCTGCCTGTGTGGCTGGGGAAGTGGGCATGGCGTCCTTTCAGCCAGGGTTATTTATCTTTCCACTTAACCTCATTTTTTGGCTCTTTTCTCCACAGTCTCAAATAAAAATCACGATGATTGTAGCTTACTTTTCCTTTTGATTTCTATCTTAGCTCAAAGAGGACTGCAGGCAAAAGGAAGGAAGAAGAAAATGGGGGACAGGAAGGAGACAAAGGCTTTAAAAGAAACTGCAGCTGACATCCCACGCTGATCTCTCATTCGGTCATTGATTCGGCCAAAAACCATTTTTCTTTTCAACCTCTGACTTGGAGTTCCAAACCCTCTATCTGTACCTTCCATTGAAGAAAATTCCATAGAATTTTCTCCCTTTGAAGAGAAAAACAGCATGAATGGCTTGGGCCACAGAGTCTCTAAAAAAAGTACTTTTTGTCAGTTGGTTTGTAGAAGTAAGCTCCGGTGAGTTTAATAATGATACGAGAGGGCGGGATTGCTGAAGTGGTCTGTGAACCCAAAAGTCTGCGAATTGCTAGATGGTTAAGGCCGTTCTGTTAAGTGAGTACCCCCAAAACTTACTGTTTAGGGTTAACTAACTTTGTTAGAGAATGTTTATAAAATAATGATAGTGGTAAAAACTACTAATATATATGGTTTGATTAATATGTGCTAGGACTATGCTAAGTGTCTTAGATACAGTCCCACATTTAGTTTTCTCATTAATATCATTAGATGACTTAGGGAGACCTCATATTAGTATTCATTTACTGAGTCCCAGTGGTTAAGAGGAAAGTAAAAGTCACAAAATATTCATTAATAAATTTGACCACTTATAGAATGAATTCCCACTCAAACAAACATGACTTCCATTTAATGCCAGCATCCAAGGACAAGAGCCAAAGCTTGTGTCCCTCAGTGTCCTGTTCATCGTATCAAACATCCAGCAACACAGTGAAAATCAACAGCAAAGTGCAATTGTAGATTCTGGAGCAGATGCCGATTTCATGAAGTTGGTGAAAAATATGTTGGAACACTGCTCAAATCACAGGCAAAACATTACTAAATAAGGATCTGGCAGAATTTAGAATAGTTAACAACTGAAAAAGAAAAATCAGCAAGCTGTTGATGGGTTATGTTCTTTATATCATATGAATGACTTAAATATCAAAAGATTCTGATCCTGCTCTCAAAGCCAGATTTGAAGTGAAGACTATCATGCTATGATATAATTTTATCCCCCCAAAATTATGCCAAAAGTTAATACCTGATTCATTCTCTATTTATGCTAAGAATTAGTGTATCTTTGCAATGTTAATTATGAATTAAAATGAATTCAGCTTCAGGGCCAGCCTGGTGGCATAGTGCTTAAGTTCAAATACTTTGCTTTGGTGCCCCAGGGTTCCCGGGCTTGGATCCTGGGTGCAGACCTACACATCACTGATCAAGCCATGCTGTGGTGGTGTCCCACAAGCAAAAAAAGCAGATTGGCAGCAGATGTTAGCTCAGGGCCAATCTTCCTCACCAAAAAAAAAAAAAAAAAGAAAGAAAGAAAAGAAAAAGAATTCAGTTTCACATACTTTAGCTTGAATTTTTTTTTTTGAGGAAGATTAGCCCTGAGCTAACATCTGCTGCCAATCCTCCTCTTTTAGCTGAGGAAGATAGGCCTTGAGCTAACATCCATGCCCATCTTCCTCTACTTTATATGTGGGACGCCTACCACAGCATGGCTTGCCAAGCAGTGCCATGTCTGCACCTGGGATCCGAACCGGGGAACCTGGGGCCGCCAAAGCAGAATGTGTGAAGTTAACCTCTGTGATACCAGGCTTGCCCCAGCTTGAATCTTTAAAGATGAATTTGTAAACTTCTTACAATTTGCTATAAAATGTATGACATTTGAAGTGGATTCATTTTGGGGGGGGGTTCTTCCAGTATCAACCCTGCTCAGGTAAGAAGGCTCTCCTAGTTTATTTTCCATGTTACATGTCAGAAACCTAGGCTTTACACGGCTCTGTGACTCGACCAAGATCACAGCCATGCACGCAGTCTGCGACATCCAGTCTTGGTTCTACAGAGTCTTGCTACTAAAATCAAGATTCTAAAATCATTCTAATAATAAGAATTTGACCAATGAAGCCGGCAAGATGGGAGAGAGGAACTTTAAGTCCTTGACTTCTAAAGTTGTTGAAAGGAATATGATGGTGTAAGATATAGAATAGGATCTGTGGAACTCATTGAATTCATTATTTGGGGGTCAAGATGCCTCTTCTTCTTTAGAGAAAGTGAATACAGCTGGCACTGAAAGAAGCAGTTTTCTAAAAGTGTGTGTTCCGTGGATCTTTTAGTACAAAGCAGTTTTGAAAGATCAGAGAACATCTGGAACCATAAAGCCATGTCACCCAAGCCCAGTGCTACACTCTGCTCCAGTTCACGGGCTGTGAGCACGTGATTGATTGCACATGCAAACTGAAACAAATGATGAGTTTCCTGTGGGAGCTCTGGGGACGAGCTTCCATTTACAGACACAGCTGTAAGTCCCTGACTTTATGGATGTACATGCTAATGGTAGCAGTGACAAATTCCCTCGTGATATAAACTGTACGATAAACGGTTATGAGGTGGACATCACCTCTTTTGATTCCAGCCGCTAAAGCATGTAGCTTTGTCCATTCCTCTTCTTCCTATATTTGAGGGAAGATAATTTGCCTCACATTTTTAGTTGGATAAGCAAAATATCCTTGGGGGAGCAGGGAAAGAGAACAATTTTTTATGGCCCATTATCAGCACTGCCACTGGCACAAATTAAATGCAATTTTGTTAGAGATAGAAATAACAAAAACAATAAATTTGACTCATGAGAAAGATATACATGAACTGAGGAAGTTAGTTGCTTGCCAGGATCAGTCTTAAGTTGACAATCAATTAAGAATGTTAACCCTCTTCTCAGGAAAAGTCGGTGTAACAAGGAAATTCCAAGACACAAAATAAAGTGTTTTATAATCAAAATGCATTAGTGGGTTAAACTGAGCCCTGACAACTCCTCACAGAAGAGACACATTCAAGCTAACGTAACTTCCAGCATTTATCGCGGTGTGTGAATTATTCTTCTGAATACATAATTTGCTTTCCTTCCTTTTTTACTCACTGTATATTAAGAGATAGAAATATGAATGCTTATTACTTTTGGCTTCTGGGACAGAATTAAACAATTGTGTATGATTGGTAAGATGAATTATACAGTGATTAATGTTTACTTGTGCATATTTGCAAGGGTGGAGAAACACTAGTTAAGCTGAGTGTTCAGCTATGCGCTTGCATGAGGGTGAGAGTTATAATATTTAAGCTGGGCTAGCTAAGGTAAGGGTGTAGGGAATGGGTAGATTCGGTTATACACAACTACAGAAACACATGGTAATTTGAAGGAAAGTCAGAGAGGTCTTTGAGGAGATGGGGTTTAATAATAATTATAATGATGAAAGTCACAGGCACACCACTATGGATCCTGGGTGAATAAATTGTGAATGAATGAATGAATGAAGGATTTAGTCAATGACTAAACTAAAAGCCTCCAAACGAAATGAGAAATGCTTAAAGTGTATGAACATGAGATCACTGGATGAATATTTACATAAGCCTCGAAAAAACAGAGCAACTGCCCCATCAAAGTCTATTTGGACATGTCAACGGAAGTCTCTCAAAAGCCCGAACACTGCAGAAAATGGCCTGTAGCATCCGGCCATATCTGATTAGCTTGGGAAATCCATCTGGGCAAATCATTGTCACCAGGTTTTGTGTAAACTAGAATAATCCTCTCTTCAACTAGAGACTAGAGTGCTGGCCACGGTCACAGTCACCTCATTGGAAAGACTCATCATCCAATGGAATGTGTGCATAAAGGTACAAACAGCCACTACACCAAATGTCACTCTACCTGCCACATGTTCAAGTAAATCATCCAATGTCTAAAACCTACCATCTATGCTGAATACAATACTGGGCAGCAGGAAGGAATCCACAGTATGTTTATTAAAGTTTTCAAATAATACTAAGTTGGGTGGGTTAAATGCAGACAAAAACAAGGTAATAGCTAGTAACCAGGAAAGACTGGCTAAGAAAAAATAATTTAAAAAAGTCTAAAGAATCACAAGGGCTGACAAATTAAACATGATGTCCCTAACCTTAGCCCTATACCGTCACACAATGCTTACATGTAAGATAGATAGGACAATCGGAGTGAGAAAGTATTTTCCCCTCAAAATTAATAATTATTAATAATTATATAATTATATAATAATTAATAATTATTAATAATTATAATAATTAATAAAGAGTGTTAATCTTAATAAATCAAATCTTAATAAAGAGTGTTGCATTTGAGGGCCTTATATTCCCCAACAAACTGGGAAACAGGAGAGAATCTTGGCAGAATCTTAGGAATAATAAGAAATAATTTAAAATATACTAAGTCCTGTGAAACAGTAAAGATGTTTGTATAAGAAAAAATAACTATTGTGTCTTCTGAGAGGCTTATCTCTCATTTATTTCCAAGTAATATAAAACAAAAGATTTGTTTACTGATTTTACATAGAATGGAACTCTTTATAACCCTTTAATGGGAGGATGATATCAAACCATGTATAATCACAATGAGATACCACTTGATATCCACCAGGAAGGCTATAATCAGAAAGATGGAGAGTAACAAGTGCTGACAAGGACATAGAGAAACGAGAACCCTCTTACATAGATTGTGGGAATGCAAAATTGTGCAATCACTTTGGAAGGCAATTTGGCAGTTCCTTACAAAGTTAAACAGAGCTATCATGTGATTCAGCAATTCCACTCCTTATATATACCTGAGAATTGAGAATATACGTCCACACAAAACCTTGTACATGAATGATAGAAGCATTATTCATAATAGCCCAAAAGTGGAAAAACCCGAATGTCCATCAATTGAAGAATGAATAAACAAAATGCAGTATATCCATACAATGGAATATTATTTACTCATAAAAAGGAATGATAGAAGCTACAACATGGAAGAACCTTGAAAATATTATGCTAAGTGAAAGAAGCCACACGTGAAAGGCCATATGTTATGTAATTTCATTTATATTAAATTGCCCAGAATAGGCAAACCTATAGAGGTAGAAAGTAGATTAGTTGGCGTAGAGAGGGGATGAGGATGGAGAGTGACAGCTAATGAGGTCAGAGTTTCTTTTGGGGGTAATGAAAATGTTTTAGAATTAGAAATGTTCTGGAAGGGCCGGCCCGGTGGTGCAGTGGTTAAGTGCACACGTTCTGCTTCAGCGGCCCGGAGTTCGCTGGTTCGGATCCTGGGTGTAGACATGGCACGACTTGGCAAGCCATGCTGTGATAGGCATCCCACATATAAAACTAGAGGGAGGTGGGCACAGATGTTAGCTCAGGGCCAGTCTTCCTCAGCAAAAAGAGGAGGATTGGCAGCTGATGTTAGCTCAGGGCTAATCTTCTTTAAAAAAAATAAAAAGAAATGTTCTGGAAACATATAGTGGTGATGATTGCATAACTCTGTCAATATACTGAAAACTAATGAATCATACACTAACTAATATTAGGAAAATAGCTATTATGTTTTAGGAAAAAAATGTCTTTTTATCTAAACTTATGCAGTTAAAAAAATTCACTTAAACGATAGTGCACATCAACTGTTCCCTCTTCTTTAGAAAAGATGAAACAAAGGTAAAAAGACTGAAATAAGATTAATAATACTTGTTCTCTGCCTGCATAGTCTGCAGTAAAGTAGACACACATACAGACAATTAAATTACACAAAATACATAGAAAAAATAAAGAGATCTATACAAGGTATAACACAGAGGAGAGAAGGTCTAATTTCGGGTGGCATCAAGGAGCTTCGGAGAAAGTATAAATTGATCTGAGTCTTGAAGGACGAGTGCATATTCACCAGACGCACAGGGCATGGAAACACGCACACACCAAGAGGTCTGAAACAGCATGTCAGCTTCTCAGATCTGCCAGTCATTCCATTGGGACAGAACTTTTGAGTTTTTTCAGAAGAGCTGATGAGGCTCAAAAGGTTTTGTTTTTACAAAGAATAAAACTGTGAGCTTTGTTTCATAGGAGATGGAGAGCCATCAAAGATATTATTTGAGGAAGTGAACTATTCAGATTTCAATTTAGGTAGATCATGCTGGCAGCTTTGTGGGGCAAGGATCGCAGGAATACATGGCTGGAGGCCAAGAGATGCATAGAGAATAAATGATTAAGGCAAGGCAATGACGAAGCAAGATTAGTAGGAATAGAGATCAGGTGGGCAGTTGGTGAGCTGAGGGAAGAGGAGGAACTGAGAATGACTCATCTCTGACTTAGGCAGGAAGTGCGTCAAGGTGTGTTTGTGTTGGTTGAATTTCTAACAAAATTGTATTTAAATCGTAATGTTGAATTTGAAGTGTTCATTGCAGGTATAGAAATCTAGTCAGTAGGATTCTGAGTTTGCAGCTTGGGAGAGAAAGTCTGAGCTGGAGATGTATGTTTGAGGAGTCATTAGAACATACCTGAAGTAATGGGAATGGATAAGATTGAGCAAGAAGAACTGATAGAAAAAAGAAAAGAGAGCAAAGACCAGAAGCCATTAGAATCCTAGATTATGGATACAACAGCATAGAGCCTGGCACATATCGCTCAACGAGTGTTCGTCAAAGAAACAGACAAGTGAACACATTTGCTCCCTAGGATAGCAAGTAGGATGAGGAGACGAAAATGGAATCAAGAAAGAGGGATGCCACAGAATCTTCTTCTCTAGCTGTCTATGTATCACAATGAGAAATAAAAGTCAGCCTTGTTCTTCATTGGCTGGGCATACAATTTTGGAATTTTTCAGCTCAGAGGCGAGATGGCTGAGGAAATGAGTATGAAGAGAAAAGGGAGCTGAAGACTGAGTCCCAGTCAGGAAGAGGAGGCAGACTCAGCCACCAGAGAGACAGGCAGCCAGTGGGATGGGGGGAAAGAGAGATCAGAGTGTTGTCTTGGAAACCAAGTGAGGAACATAGAGAAGGGATGGTCACCTGCACCAAATGCTGCTGATTGAGGCAAGTTAGATGAGGACTGAGAATCTTACCCTGGATATGGCAATGTGAAGTCGTTTGTGACCTTAATAAGCGCTCTTCTGTGAAGTGGAAATGGGAGAAAGCCTGGATACCATGGGTTCAGGAGCAAGTGCTGTGGAGGGGCAAAGTAAGTGAGTTCCAGTAAAGGATCCAGGCAGAGAATGAGGAAGTGAAGAGAAGAGAAACAGGTATGGAGCTCCACCATAAAAGGGGCAGAGCTAGAGTGGGATGTGGAGTCAAGAGAGGGCTTGTTTTTAATAAGTGGAATATATTCCACATGTTTTCATGTTGATGGGAATAATTTAGTGCAGAAAGAAAGGACGATGCAGAAGAGAGAAGGGGTCAACAGAGCCTCATAGAAGTTAAGGAGGAAGAGGACCTGGTACACAAGTGGACAGGTGGGAGGCAGGCTCCAGCAGGAAAGCAGAAGATGTGGCTCCGGATGCAGGAACATTGATAGAATTGATGGAATTTAATTTTGCAGATAAGAAAAAAAGAAAAGTAATAAGTAACTGCCCAAGAACGAGGAAGCCAGGATAGTTAATTTAATTTCTATCTAAAAATTAATGGGACATATGCTAAATGTTGGCCTAAATGGGACACAGTATCATTACTTAAAAATAATGCTATTATTTTCGTAAAGTAATTTGTCTCTTAGGAAGTGTAAGAATAAAATGCTATAAAAGTTTGAATATAGGAGGTAGTTGGTTTTTACATATCAAATAACGTGAAAGCAATTACATTGGAGTCCATGTAAAGGAAGCTTTAAGAAAACTGGACGATTTCTAGAGTCACTTGACTAGCCTGACATTAAGCAGGAAGCCACCAAGAGCAATATTCACTTTAGAAATTCATGTCCAATTCCAACGAGCTCAGAGGGTACGATTCCCGGCAAAATAGAAAATAAATGGCCTAATAGCTGTCTTCCTGGTCATAGTATATTTTCACGAAACACTTTTAAATAATTGCAATTTATTTTACACAGGAGGAACTCAAAAATCATTTCTCAATGAATACACGAATGGATGAACAAACCTTGAAGAAACATTGAGGAGCTTTCTGGATCCTAGGAATGGTTGAATTATCCTTTCATACATGAGTTACCTCCCCTTCTAGAACACTGCCTGTTTGGGTCCTAAAGCAAAGCACACACACACAAAAAAGTATAAGCTCTAAATCAAGTCACTTTTGTAGAAAAAATAATATAAGGGATAAATGTATCTGACTAGAGTCACATTTTTATAAGATACTGGAAAAAGGCTTGGGCAGGTAAGGTGATAGAGATTTCAAAAAGCATTAGGAAACATTTTATCTCCTAAATTCACTAAGTGAATGTTGGATATGGTTATCACTACTCATGTTTTCACTAACTTGTTTTGCAACTCGAGATTCTTTAGTTTGTGATGAGGTTTTCTCTACTGTAAACAAGGCAGTGGGGAAACTGTGTCCACCTTATGAGGTGGCAATATGACTTAAACAACCTGGATTTTTATGTCCAGCAAGGAAAATAATAATATTTAAATACGGCACTTTGCACATGGTGATATTCAATAAATAATTATTAATTTGGTTTAAAGATTGCAGCCATTTCACATGAAGTAGTAAATATTTAACATCATAAGCTATCAGTCCGAGAACGAACTGGAAAATATTTACTCTCAGATCAGCTGGGGACAATACAGTGATTAGATATGAACAAGCTCTGACCAACAGAACAGATACCCTGCAACTTACTCAATTAAAAAAATAGAATTATGTTTTTTTGCAAAATACATAAATACAAAGTAAATGCAAAATACAAAGTAGAAATCTCTCTCGGACTCCAAAAATCAATACACTACCTTACTTGAGAGCTGGATCAGCTTTTTACCCCTTTACTCCTACGTAAAGTAATGTGTGCCATAAATGCTAGTTGGGAAGAAAAATAAGCAAACTTAAGAAATAATCTTTCTTTACATAAAAAGTAAATGGGTTTTTTTTGACAGTTAATCATTTGATTATAGACCATAAAAATCACTTAACAAATAAAACCATTTCAATTTTTAAAGTAAATTTGGGTCCTATTTTATACTCGAGAGCATATTTATTCAAGTCACGAGCATACTTCTGGAGTTTAAGACAAATGGTAATTCATAAGTTGCTAATTGTTCTTCCCTGCTGGGGCTCTAAACAAAATGGATACATTATTTTAGGTTAATTGCTTGAGATAGTTCAATTTGAAACCCCGTATTGATAGTTCTGTGATCATTTAAATTCAGAATGCTTTCTAAAAATTACGTATACTGATACCATCTACTCATTGATCAAATGTTCTTTTTAAGGTGAGAAGTATCCTTACAACTTGTAATACATTTTAATGGCTCCGATTCGAGTGATTCTCTTTAAATGTGCCTAAAAAGTAATTCATGGCCTTTTCTTAATTTGGTGGATTTTTTAAATCTTATTTTTTTAAATTCTAATCATTTCATGTGGTGCTAAAAACAGGCAAATGTTCTACAGCAGTTCGTACACAAATTATATACCCCTCTTCCCTCTTCACTGTCCTTTCCAGGTAAATTATCACTTGGGCTTCTTGCTATCCCTGGAAATGTGTAATTTCACAAAATATGCAATGTACAATGTTCAGAAACTGAAACTTGATGACTTCAGATGAACGGGCATTCTTGAATTGGCAAGATTTTTAGCTAAAGTAATCTGTACCGGGTGTTTATTTGGCTTGGCAGGCCCCTAAGTACAGACTTCTGGGTTTGCATGAGTCTCATCATTTTGATACCATGAGCAGGACTGTCTTTTTTATTCGTTTTATTGACTCTACACCAGAATTATATTTACACAATAAAATCTTGTAGTGTATAGGTTAGAATATTTTCAGCTGCAAATGGCAGAAAACCCAACTCAAACTAGCTTAAACAATCAGATATTTGTTGGCTCAATTAATTAGAAGAGAAGGAGGAGGGGCCTTAGAGGTGACAGTCCTGTCACCTGCTAGAGTTCTTTGCCCCACTCTAAATAGAACCTTCATCTTCAGGGTAATAGCAAAGTAGTTGCAGAACAATCATGCAACGTCTGGAGAGAGGGTTACTCTGAGGATCTCTCACTGGGATGATGAGTCGTTCTCAGATGCCCCTTGGAAACCTCTCCTCACATTATTTTGGTCACACATCCTCTCCCGTCACTTGCATTAGGGATGGAGTTAGCCTTGGATGCACCAGAGTCACCCGTGGAGCAGGTAGTGAGGTCTGCTTCTCCTGAGGTCCATTCGAGGTGTGAGGAAGGGGAAGACACTTGAATAAAGTCTGCAAAGGAACGGAGAAGCGAATGCTTGTGGACAGCAGAAATGTCTAGTTCAGGGGCTGGGCCGATGGCCGAGTGGTTAAGTTCTCGCGCTCCCCTCCGGCGGTCCAGGGTTTTGCCAGTTTGGATCCTGGGCGTGGACATAGCAGGCCATGCTGAGGTGGCATCCCACATGCCACAACCAGAAGGACCCACAACTAGGATATACAACTATGTGCTGGGGAAATCTGGGGTGAAAAAGCAATAAAAAAAAAGTTTGAAAACAAAAAAGAAATGTTTATTTCAAATGGTGATTGGTGATCATATATTAAATAAAGCCCTCCAAAAATCAAAGGTAAATAAAAACATTGAGAGAGCAATGCTCTTCTATATGTAAAGAATTTTTATTTTGTAGCTTTAGAAGTATAGAGAGTCAGGAGGCTTTTTGCAATCCTGTCTTTCAAATTCATAGTGTGTTTTCGACTTTTTGCAAAAAAGGAGTCATATACCAGGCGAGTCATTCTGTAGCTGCTATTTTTTAAATCAGGCTGTAACTTTAGAAATAATATCCAACATTTTTTCCTTTTTGCCTCCCCTATTCATTACTGTGCATTTCAGACGATGTTTTTGCTAACTTTTTATGCAACCAAACTTTACCTTTTCTTTTTTTTAACCAAACTTTAACAAGGACTTCCTGTATTCACAGTACGGTGCTAAGCACTCCTTCACACATCTTTCACACATTATTGGCATGTGTAGAGTTCACGTAATCAGTGGAGGAGGTAGAGTTTAAGGAGGATATGCTGGGCTATCTGACAATAGGATTTCTTTGAAGTGATTAATTGTAAGAAATAAGAGATATGCAAAGTGTTATATTACTTTTATATTTATGTTAAATCTCAGTTTAGTTGCTAGACGTATTCAAACATCCTACTAACATTCATGCTTCACTGGACACTTGATTTAAGTGTGATCTTAACTGATGCTTATAAAATCAATCATATGGTTAGAGATCCATCTATTATAACCACCTACAAGAAACTCCTGAGCCTATGAAGCTATTTCCTCCTTTATAAGATACCTCACCGAATTGCGGGAAGATCCCAGTGAGATGAGCTAGGTAAAATTGTAGAGCAATGTCTCTCATAAAGCAGGCTCTCTGTAAAGGTTAAGCAACTTCTGGAAAATGTCTGTTGATGGGGTCTCCCAATTAGAGAAGCTAACATTCAAAGGACGTGAGGCATGTACATGCAAATCCTGTAATTTTGCAGTATTACAAGATTTTTTTTTTTCAAAGATTGGCACCTGAGCTAACAACTCCTGCCAATCTTCTTTTTTTTTTTCTGCTTTATCTTCCCAAACCCCCAGTACACAGTTGTATATCTTAGTTGCAAGTCCTTCTAGTTGTGGGATGTGGGACGCCGCCTCAACGTGGCCTGAGGAGCGGTGCCATGTCTGCGCCCAGGATCCGAACCCTGGGCCACCGCAGCAGAGCGCGCGAACTTAACCACTTGGCCACTGAGCCAGCCCCTACAAGATTGTTTGTTTAATGAAGGACAAAAGTAAAAAATATAGAAATTAGTACAGTGTCTGGCTGGGTGGCACAGTGGTTAAGTTCACACGTTCCGCTTCTCGGCAGCCCAGGGTTCGCTGGTTTGGATCCCAGATGCAGACCTGGCACCGCTTGGCACACCATGCTGTGGTAGATGTCCCACATATAAAGTAGAGGAAGATGGGTATGGATGTTAGCTCAGGGCCAGGCTTCCTCAGCAAAAAAAGAGGAGGACTGGCAGTAGTTAGCTCAGGGCTAATCTTCCTCAAAAAAGAAGAAAAAGAAATTAGTACAGTTTAAGTTCAGATTCCCAAAAATCTATAAAGAGGAAACCAAAAATTTTTTTAAATTTTTCTAACAGAACACAAACATGTGTGTCTAGTATGGTCTGCTCCATAAACCCGGAGGAAAAAAAATCAGCTACACGTATCTCTTATTTTGTTCCAATTAACCCCGTCAGTCAAAACAACACCTACAAGCAGGTAGCCCAGTAAACCTTAAACTCCACCTTATCCTCTCCTCCCACTCCCCACCCCTGTGACTACCTCCACTTCCCCACCTCCCACCCCACCCCATCACCATTTACCAGCAACCTCCAGGGATCACTCAGTGCCAGTTCGGTCAATCCTTGCTGAGAGGCTGAGTGGAGAGATGACTGAAGTCCAGTCGGCCCACTGCTACCGGTGTTTCTCACTGCCACACAGTGCCACTGTGGAAACCTGGTCCCCAGAGTTCCTCAGGTCCTTGTTAACCCTTGCTGAGCTGGTCCAAGCCCATGCTCTGGCTTCAGGGACGCCTCCTGCTTGGATTCCTGGAGTAGAGCTCTCATTATTTGTCTACAATGTCTTGCTTAGCCATTATTCCCCAAAAACACCATCTCTAGGCAGCTGGGTCCTGAGGGTCTTGTAACATACATCATCAGCTGTGTCAGATCAGTCGTCCCCCCAACAACACTTGGGATCTTATGTCGAGCCTGGATCGGCCAAGACCTGCTCCCTTTTCTAAGGACACTGTATCCCCAGGCATCCCATTGGCCCTCTCTGCTACTGTGTCTTGATGGGAACCCTCTGAGTCTACCCTGACAGCTCACTCTAACTCCAAATTTTGGGGTATGTGTCTTGGTCCCAGTCTTTCTGAGTCTGCTATCCTCTTCATGCAAATTTCACATCTGGGTTTGTAAGGAGTAACAACATGGAGTGAGTGTCGAAAGGACTCTATCCTCATGCATACCTCCTCACTCTATACTCACATAACTAGGGAAACCACAATTATTAGTTTCCTATGGCTGCTGTTATAAGTTATCACAAATTTGGTTTAAAACAATACAAATTTATTCTTTTATGGTTCTGGAGATCAGAGGTCTGAATAAAATCTTACAGGAACAAAATGAATGTTTCTGCAGAGCTAGTTCCTTTTGGAAGAGAATCCCTTCCTTACCTCTTCCATCTTCTAGAGGATGCCAGCATCCCTTGGTTGGTGGCCACATCACTCCAATCTGTACTTCCATTTTTACGTCATCTTCTCCTAACTTTAACACTCCTACCTCCCTCTTAATAGGACCCTCATGATTACATTGGAACCACTTGGATAATCCAGGATGATGTCCCTATCTCAAAATGCTTAATTTAATGATATCTGCAAAGTCCCTTTTACCATGTCAGGTAACATTTTAACAGGTCCTGGGGATTAGGACATGCACATCTTTGGGGACTCATTATACCATAGCAATCAAGCCATTGCTTAGACAACAGAAATCTGCTTCAGGGGCACATTCTGTTTCCACCCTGTGCTTAGTGGACGGTAACAGGATTTTTTTTTTTTTTTTTGAGGAAGATTAGCCCTGAGCTAACTACTGCCAATCCTCCTCTTTTTGCTGAGGAAGACTGGCCCTGAGCTAACATCCATGTCCATCTTCCTCTACTTTATATTTGGGACACCTACCACAGCATGGCGTTTGCCAAGTGGTGCATAGATCCGTGCTGGGATCTGAACCGGTGAACCCTGGAGCACTGAAGGAGAACATGTGAACTTAACTGCTGCGCCACGAGGCCAGCCCCAAGGATTTTTAAATATATGCCTCAGTGAACATTCCCTTAAAATCCACATTAACCAGCGTCTACCTCACACCTTCCTAGCTGCATGGCAGAGTGAGAAAAAAAACTCAAAAGCCTAGGATGTCTTTATCCAATAGGTTACTAAATAATATGTGATTAGAGGACAAGATGGTCAAAGGCATGATTTGAACATGGAATTCACAACTTCCCCTTCCTATGGTCTATCCTGAGTCTCCTCTTTCTCTCTTTCCTGCTGGGCCTCCCTGAAACCCTGCCTCAGGGCCACCCCTTACAGTTCTCTGCTTGGGTTCAAGGCTGTCCACCTTCGAAAGGCTAACTGCTAGGTAGGTTCGCCTATTTCAGTGGGGCGCCAGGTTCACACTGCCACGAGCTGTAGTGAGCAACATGCTGACCTCAAAAGTGTTGCTGACTTTAGGTTTTTGTCTTGCCTCATCCCTGAACAACGAAAAAATGTTCACTGTGGGCCAATTAGAATACCCATTCCACTTAAGTATTTTAGGCAATGCTAATACAGAAAATACTCAACAATAAAACAATGAGGAGCCACATTTTTAGTCATCTGATATGAACAGTTATCTAATACCAGCTTTATTGGAAAGTACCCAGAATATTAAGTTGAACTACACGCAATTGCCTACTTTTCCAGTTTTTTTAACCTACAAAAATGGTAATTTATTAAGATAAAACAAAATAGAAAGTCTGTTAATGGAGGCCTCACAGACTCCAGCAGCATTCACCTGAAGCTCTATAAGGGACAACTGGTGACTCGCCAAAACATACTCCTCCCTCCCCCATCCGGACCCTGGTGATATCTTGGTGTGTTGGGTACCTTCTGTTTGCCTGTCCAGACCCATTCTCCACCATCTCACCATCACCCTACTCCAGATCCTGGGAGACTGGTCTGGCCATATGGCCTTCAGGGGCATTAGACATGGGGATCAGAGGGCAGGAGGACAATGAGGTGAGAGGGTTTAGTCACCCTCCTCCTACTCCCCCAGCTCATCCTTGGTTATCTGCCTCCCTCCCTAAAGGCCACAGACATTCTCTTCAAATAGCCTCAGGGTCCAATCAGTCCTGGGACAGGTAACGGCTCTCTCCTTGCTACTTCTGGAGTTCTACATAATCGCTTATTTTTGGTTTTTCTTAAACTCTCCCCATGCTTTTAAAAATAATCCTTTTACCTAGTTTGAACTTACTCTGTATTTTCTTCAGAAATCCTGACGAAAACATTTAAATAATCACCTAACCCAGGTTCTCCAAAATAATAACTCCCACACATTTCATTTTGTGGGTGGCATCTCCTCTAAGCACCCCCGGAACCAGAGAGAGGGTGGAGGGTTGTGAGGGATATTGCAGGCTGCACATCCAGCTAGACCCGCCCAGGAGGGAAGGAGTCTTCAGATGATTCCAACCCCAAGCCTCCTCATCCTCCACCTGAGACTCGGGACATATAGGATTGGAGGGCCTGCTGTAGCCCATGTGAATTCCCCATCCACAGAAACCAGGAGACATAAAAACTTACTGTTGCTTTCAGCCACTGCATTTTGAAGCAATTTGTAACACAGCGACAGATAACTACTGCACTTGTCCTCTCTAGTGTCTGCCCTGTGAGGAGCATCCAACCTCTCTCTCTTTCTCACTCTCCATCAGCTCTGCCCTCACTGAGGCTAACCATACAGCAGAGCAGCGCGACTCATTTCTCTGGTTTTCTAAATCTTTCCTGCAAGATTTAACAGCACAACACAGTGGTAAAGGGTGCACACTCTACATCTACCGTGTGGCTTCGAGCACCAGCTCGGCCACTTACTAGCTGTGAGCCCTCGGGCCAGCTATGTGATCTTTACACGCCCCCGTGTTTTCATCTGTAAAATAATAATAGCACATGGCTGATAAGGTTATTAGGAGAATTAAATGGGTTATTATTTGCAAAGGTCTTAGAAGAGTGCCTGGAAGATAGAAAGTGTCACATAACTGTTAGTTAAACAAAATAATGCAGTGTCCCAGAAAATGACCATTTTCCTCCCAAACAAAGCAAAATGGGTAAGATTCACTGAATCCAGAAAATCTTAAAGGAAAATCTTAAAAACCTAGTCTTTTCGAAAGTATTTCAATAAGGGTAAGATGCTAATTACCCAATGTAAGTCCTTGATATAAGTACACAGACATACTGTTTAGCTAGTGCAAATTTTTCTGTGGCTTTCTGAAGCATAATTTTGAACTTCCTTACATAGACTGTAGCTTTCTCCTCTGCTCTTTAATAAGTCTTGAGATGTGTATCACGTCTGGTAGATGAGCCAAGATTCCAATAGGAAACAGATGATACTCTCAAACTGGGTAATTCAAGAGAGTTTAATTAGGGAACTATTTTTAAAAGGTGGATAAGATTTAAGAAAGCCAAAAACAAAGGATAGTACAGCTAGTAATGGCAGGGAGCCATCACCTCCCACAAGCTGGATGGCAAGAAGAGCTCTGTGGAGAAGGCTGTCTTGAAGAGACTTTGGCAGAGGCACATAGCCCACCAGGGATGACCCAGTGGGAGGTTACCAGGTGCTTAGTTATTGGTTGCTGTGTAATGAACCACCCTCAAACCAACTAGGGTAAAACAATAATTATGTATTATGCTCACAATTTTGTGGGCTAGGAATTCTGGCAGGACACAGAGGAAATGGATCATTTTTGCTTCACAATGCCTCAAGCCTCAGCTGGGCTGGTTTGAACAGCTGGAGATGCCTGGGACAGCTCAATGGGGGTCATATATCTGGGGCCTCAGTTCTGCTGTTGGCTGTGTTTCTTGGTTCTTCTCCATGATATATCTGCTGGGGTTGGAATGTCCTCCAAGATGGTGTCTTCACTCACATATCTGCCCGGGAAGGCCGGAATAGCTGAGGGGGGACCAGCATTGCTCTCTTTCCACGGAGTCTTTCCCTGTAGCTTCCTCCAGCAGGGCAGTCACAGGGTAATCAAACTTCTTACATGACAGCTCAGAGCTCCAAGAGTGAGCGCTCCAAGAGACTTGGGTAGATGGGGCTGCAAGGCTTCTTGTGATGACTTTGCCTCAGAAGTCCAAAAATGGCACTCCCTCTGCATTCAGTCATTCAAGCAAGCCACTTAGGCCAGTCCAGATTAATCGAGAGGGAGGAATTAGGCTCCATCTTTCACTGGGAGAAATAGCAGAGAATTTCCCACCATGTTTAGTCCACTATATCAGGTCAACGAAGATTTTGAGCTCATTCTCCTCCTGCCCCCCATCTCATACTGATGCTCCCTATCAAGGCAACCAGTAGCCAGAGGGCAAAGGAGTTAAATGAGGCGGTCCTTACAGGTCAGCCCTCTGGGGAACACAGTAGGACCTGGAGGGACAAACGGAAGATGTCCAGCACATCCAATGGCTCTCCTAATCCTCAAATGCTTGTCTTAGGTCTTTCAAGCACTGTGCCAGAGTTATACAGGGGTGTGTTCTTAAGAACATAAGGATGACCATGAGGAGAGAGCCATATAAGCCCTCCATTACCTACACTTGTATTTCCCATTATGGTCCCTTTTACTCTTACCGTCTTAATCAGTGTTCATATAGAGTTTTCATTTGGGATAGAGTTTCATCCTCAAAGCACACTCTCCATTTCTGGTACCTCAATTTCTCCACCTACAGGAAAAATAACCTTACTTCCAGTTGGAATCTGCCTATGGAATATTCTTACAAGTGATTCCTACACTAGAGCAGCGAGCACCGTGTCAGTCTGTGCGTGCCAGCGTGCTGAGGCTTGGGAGGCAGTGCGCTTGACCTACCAGCATCGTTGGACACTGGGTCTTCTTCCATCGTGAGGTTCAGTTTTCCAGACAAGTTTTTTGGTGGAGGGCAGGGAGTGGTAGAGTCTCAGGCAAAAGCCTCAAAAATCACACTCTACGTCTTCTTCTCTTTGCTTTGTCTTAGGAGTCAAACAGTTAACACCTTCTTCAGCAAACACTGGTAAAGTGGCATTTAGATTCCACTTCTTCCAGAATCTTTTGCTAACCATCAAATCAGTGACTTTAAAACATCTTGTAGTCTCATTTTAAACTAAGTCTCATCATAGTTTTCCAGGTTCCCCAAATAGAAAGAGCTTGTTTCTCTTGAATAGTCCACATACGTCTAGTGACAGGTGATACAGGGCACCACAGGAAATCTGGCCCTTTTTGTCCTGGGACCAGGGGATTCTGAAGAGTGGGTGGTAGGAATATTCTTGTTAGTCATTCCTGCACTAGGGCAGCTAGCAAAAACTTAACAATAAAAAGAATTGACTTTGAACCAGTTAAAGACGTCACCTTTAAACTAAACTAAATTAAACATATCTCTACCTCAACCTCCCCTTAGCTGGATCCCAAAATGGCTGCAGCCACTCCAGTGATGCTACTGAAGAAGTCCAAGATTGGAAGGTTGGGCTGGCGAGAGTCAGCTGTCTTCATCAGGCAGCAGTTAAACACACACAACCATGTGGACACATTGCTAGGGACCCACTCAGAGACTGAAGAAGGGGCCCTGTGAGCGAAGGACCCTAAAAGCTTCCTTAGCTTTGGGGTAAATCCACCTCCACCCTTTCTGCAGATGAGTTTTCCTGGGGGAGCCCTTGCTCGTCTCTGCCTCTGAGCCTAGGTCAGGGACACCCTGATTCAACTTGACAGATCCCCCATCCCCCCCGTGCCAAATCACAGGGAACAAAGTCACATGTTTGAGTTTCTCTCCTCCAGAAGTTCGAAGCTTCTTGTACAAATTAATCTAACTCTATCTCAGGGGCTTCCTTTGCTCACGGGTCTTAGAGAACCGCAGCCTTTTGTTTCAAGATCTTCCTTCCACTTCAGACAGGAGAAACCTTCCTATCCTACATTTACATAAATGTAGGCAAAACTTAGATAAGGGCAAAACTTCAAGTGATTCTTAGCAGAACAAAGATCTGATTCAAAGAAACTTTTTGCCTCCTTTTCCACAGGTTGGAGATGCTCACTTAATTTTTAATTCCCCCCCCCAATGCCTACCCACAAGGATTGTCTGTCTGAAGAGGCTCCCTGTTACTCATCCATAATATTAACCTCTCTGAAAAGATACAAAGGTAGATACCAGCTTTTTGAAGGCAACTTCAACTAATATATGTATATATACCTATCAATTATATACTCTAACATTTCAGGTTAGAGGATGTGCAGCATATGCATTTTACTGTTCTCAGGGAATTTATAATCTGGAATTCAATACCTTACTAACATTAAGCATCCACTCTGTGCCAGGCAATATTGTAGGAGCTGAGAACCCACTGGTAAAAAATCAAACAAACTCAGTCTTACGGCGATTACAGAGATCAGGAATAAACAAACAAATGATAAATATAGACTATAATCTCCAGAACAGATAAATGCTATCAGGAAAAACACAGCTGTGTTTGGCAGTGCGGTGATTGTGTGTCTTATTTCCTTATGTGATCTGAGGAAACTTCTCTGAGATGGATGGTGAGCAGAGACCCACATTAAGAGAGAGGATTAGCTATGCATCTATTTGGGAGAAGGTATTGGTTTTTCCAAGGATTTCCAAGATTTAAAAAATAATCCTAATAGCAATAAAAATTGTTAATGAGTCACAAGAATAGTAAATAAGGTGTCAGAAACATTATTTGTTCATTCATTCATGTAATAAATGATTACTGATCCCTTTTATGTTTCTAGGGGTACATATATGAACACCAGGTCCTGGGGGGCTCAACTAGGACCAGCATGAACATGACGCAGTGCCTTCCCTCCAGAAGCTCATGTTCCGATGTGGAAATAAATTTCAAATAAATAGAGCTTTACAATACGGTGCAATGAGTGAGCGGGTGCTGTAAGATTACTTAAGAGAGATACCTAAATGAGACTTGTGTGGGAGGTGGGGCCCAAAGTGGGCCTGGGAGTGTGTGCTTCCGGGAGCATCTGAACTCTAAATTAAACCCAGAGGAAACAGTAGGAGTTAGCCTGAAGCCAGAGTACGAGAGCATATTTTAGCCACATGCAAAGTCCTGGGAAAGTGAGAACATGCTACATTTATGGAATTGTGGCACTGATGCCTCCGCAGTAAACCGGGTTCAGAGGGCACATGGCCTTATAGTTCTACTGAGAAGATTGTCCTTTACCAGAGGACAATGGGGAAGCACTAAAGTGTTTCAGGAGGAAAGCGACTCCACCAGGCTTACGCTTTAGAGAGCACTCTGCCTGCGACATGGAGAGTGCATGGATTCACAGGTTGAAGACAAGAAGTAGGATAGAGAAAAGGGGATGGATTTAAGAGTCATGATGAAAGATCAATCTTCAAGACTCCAAGATGGGTTGGAAAGAGAGAATTGCAAAATGAATTAGTTACACCAAAGAGGTGACTTCAGAGACTGGATTCGGAGTCAGTTTTGGATGATGCGCTGGATTTGAATAGATGGAGAAAGGAGTTTGATAGGAAGGAGGAGGCTGGAAGTCCCTTCATGTAGTTATTCTCTGAGCAAGAATTATTGAGCTCTAACTGTGTGCTGGGCACTCTAATTACTACTGTACATTTATGATGTCACTTAATAGTCACAACAAGTCTATGTGGGCTGTTGTTTACTCCTGTTACAAAGAAGGAAACTGAAGCATTGAGCAGTGGACTAAATTGCCCATGGACACAATGCCAGCATATGAAAAGGAGAATATAAACTTCCAATCTAGAGAACAAAAATCAGTCCCATGACTTTATAACCATTTCTCATTTTACAGAAAAAAAAAATTGCATTTCCCACCAGTCCATAGGTAGAGTGACTTTTGGCTGTTTAAAATATATAAAGAAACAAATTCACTCTCAGCATAAAGTAAACCAAAATATTGTCACTAACGAAGAGATGCAAAAAGACTAATGCAGACTCTGAAAGTGTTCCAAAGAGGAATTTCCCGAGATGTTTTCAGCAATGGCAACACAGTGGATCAAAATAGATGGCCTTCCATGGCAACTATTGCAAAGAGAAAATCACTGGCATTGATCAATTAGGGAGTTTTAAGACATTATTAAAACGTTTTTCAGATTCCCAGCCCTAATATGAAAGAGATTTTGCAGGCCTTACTCTCATGCTGGAATAGTTTGTGCAATGCTTCTAATTTATGCACCAGCTCAGTGAGCTCACAGAGAAGAATGAAAATAAGTGAACTGAAGGAATTGGGGCCTGTTATGAGGATGTAGTTCCTTCTTTCTATTGATTTACTGATTACTCTTCTTGGAAGTGCTATCACTTAAAGACAACATTCTCTGTAAGCACGGCTGGAAATTTTATCCTGGAACTTATAGATTAGTATGACTGCAAGTTATTCCCTTTCACTATATTGTTAATTTTCCTATAAGAAAGGAGTAGGGAAATTGAGTCACTATGACCGCATCTATAAAGAATGAACTTCTAGCTTAATCTATATCGCCATACAGCCTTTGTTTATTCAAAAATGTATTTTCAAGTCATGTATCAAACTTGAGCGAAAAATTTTGCACATTTTATAGTATTCCTAATTTTGGAATCTTGCGTGAGTTTTCATTGATTTTATTAAAGTGTAAAATGTTGATTTTTGTTTTAAAAGAATTGATTCAAAGAAGTTTCTCCAAAGGCTACTCCTAAAAGATGAAAATTCTCTCCAGTCATGAGGTTCTTTCTTTTTCTCTGGCATGATAATTAAATCCTACTTTTTCTTACAAATTTGGGAGGAGGCAGGCTTCACAACGGTGTCTATGCAGCCATCTGAGACTCTGAGCATCAAGTAAAGAATTTTTATCTATTAAAATAGGAAAGACAAGTGATTCTCTAGACTAGCAATCAAGATCAATAAATCTCTTTTCTCTTCATTTTCTTTTGAAAACACACATTTTTGTTCCTTCAGCCTTTAAAGAGTCTATTTTCAATGACCTACTTTTAAACTGGCTTTTAGTTAAGTGTGTCACACCTGGATGCAGTTGGCTTCACAGCGTTTCACTCGCCGCTCTCTCTCTAAACTCATTATTTTATTTTTAGTCATTCTGACTACTGCAGGATATTTTCTCTAGAGAAAGGAATCTCTTCTTTAACAGGAAAGTGGATGGGAAGTGTATAGATTTGTTCTGGGTATGAGCGTTTTATGTGATTTTATGTTTCTACGAGTGGTTCATATTATTTATCAATGAAAACAACATAATTCCTCTGTTTAACACACTCTCCATATGCAGGTGAAAGGGCAGAGGGGAACCTCAGGAGCTCCTGCAGTGATCTGCTTCTTAGAAGGGACCTCAAAGCATCATCAACAGATGGGTGTCCACCCCATTTGTGAGAACCTCTAGGGAAAAATTCCACAGTTGGTTTTCATCATGAATCCATCTGTACTACATCCCTCTGTCAGGAAAGTGTGTTTAGTATCTGTCCCAAATCCCTCCTGTTTTAATGTAAGGCCATTTCCTCTCTGTGTGACCTTCATTGATACGAAGAACAGCTGCACACCATCCTCTGTGTAATGTCTTTTTACATGGATCAGCTTTTGTGTATCAAACTAAATTCTTGGCTGCTACAAGAGACTTGGGTAGAAAACCTCATGTTTGATTTGGGAAAGAAAATATTGTGTACTGATTGGAATCATTGCACTATAACACAGTTTTATTATTCATGAGTTGGCTCTGTCTTTGAGATTGAGAATTATGATCTGATTTAAATTCATGGATTTCAAGTACTAGGCTGATCTGTACTTTGCAACAACTTGAAACATGTACTCCAACACTACCCTCAGAAATCTGCTGTTTCACACAAGCCTAGTGCTGCTAAGAGTAAAAGGTGATCTTATTAAGTGTGATAAGACTTCCAAAGACCACTAAAAGAAGTAAAGAATTATTTATTCTTATCAAAGATTAATTGCTGATATCATTTACATACAATATGTATATAGAAATACTGCCCAAGGACTCTAAGAGAAAGCCCACATTTCTTAAATTGACCCAACAAAGATCTGCTGAACATACGCTATGACCCAGTCACCATGCTTTATCACAGTGTTATTCCAGACGGATTGCTGTGCTGGCCTCCACCATCCCCACCTCCTGGTTTTCACATCCTGGTGTGATCCCCTCCTCTTGTGTGAGGGCAGGATTTGACTTGTTTCCAACAAACACAATAAGGCGAAGGTGATAGGCTGTATGTGATTATGTGTATGTGATCGCATGATTATGTTACATAGGATTACAGTGCCTATCTTGCTGGAGTCTCTCTCTTGCTGGCTTTGAGGAACCAAGCAGCCATGTTGGGGAATTCCATGTGGCAAGGAAGTAAAGGTGGCTTCTAGAATCAGAGAGGGCTGGAAGCCAGCTAGAAGCTGGCAAGGAAAAGAATCCCTCAGTTCTACAATCGCAAGGAACTGAATTCTGTCAACAGCCTGAGTGAACTTGGATCTTTCTCCAGGTGAACTCAGACGAGACTGCAGCTCTGACTGACACATTGATTGTCTCATGAAACCCCCTGAGCAGAAGAGCTGGTTCAGCTGAGTCTTGACTTCTTATTCACAGAAACTAGAAGATGATGTAGGTATGTTGCTTTAAGCCACTAAAACTGTGGTAATATTGTTACATAGCAATAAATAACTAATAGACACCTCTTTGGTCTTCATCTTTCTCAACCTGGGAATCTTTGAAGCATACAGGCCAGTTATTTTGTAGAAAGTCCTTCAAAATGGGTGTGTTTATGTGGAAATTCCTCAATCTAATCCTCATGATTAGATTCAGATTTTTGGCAGGACTAACACAGAAGTGATGTTGAGGCCTTCTCAGTATATCCTATTAAAAGGTATATATGGTTGGTTTCTCCAATAAAGCGATATCTAAATGATCACTTGGTTAGAGAGGTATCCACAAGGTCTCTTCGTTGTACAGATACTATTTTCCATGGTAACTAATATGTAACTTGTGAGGAGATACCTTAAGATGATGTAAATATCGCAGTCATCACCAAACTTTCACCTATTAGTTTCAGCAACTGTTAATGATTTTCTAACTATATGATTCCTTTTATGTTTATTACTTGGCATTCTACTGTAAGGGACATTCTCTTCTCTCCTATTTATTTACTTATCTAGTTATTTATTCATATCAGTATAGAATCACAGTTTCTTTAGTCAATGGTTTATAATTTGTTACTACTACTATATATTTTGATATTCCAAGTGCTCCAGATCTGTCCATTGGAAACCCCCTTCTGTTATATCTTCTGTCCTTCTGATACATAATTGCCGTCATTTTTAAGCCTTTTTTATTTTCTGGCAAAACAAAATTTCTGGGCACTTGCACTTTCCCTGTCCTAGATGTGGAATATTTTCTCCAAAGGCTCTTAGTTTCTTTTAAAGTGGAGAATGGTATTTAGAAACCAAAATCTGGGTACTAAGGGTACTCATTGCTACTAGAAGATCATTGCTTCTAGTACCTCTCAGTGACACAGCTGGAATATAGATAGCTAGATAGATGGATAGATATATAGATAGATACATACATATATAAATTTAACAAAATATATGCAACACATATACATTAAAAACTACGAGACATTGCTGGGAGAAATTTTAAAAGACCGGAATAAATGAATAAACATACTATGTTCATGGATTGTAGGACTCAATATTATTAAGATAATTATGAAGATGACTTCTGCTTAGCATCTCACAAGGCTGCAATCCATGTATGGGCTGGGATTGTGGTCTCGTCTGAGGTTTAACTGGGGAAATATCGGAGCTCACTCAGGTTGTTGGCAGATTTTACCTACTTGTAGTTAGAAGACTGAGGGATTCATTTTCTTGCTGGCCAGAGCTCCTTGTAGGCTGTCAACTGGAGGCTGCCCACAGCTCTTAGAAGCTGCCTGCGTTTCCTTGTTATGTGGGATTTCCCCACAGACAGACACACATACACACATACATTTTATTTTTAACCTCCAATTCCATTTCAACACCACAATGCACCTTCTAGTCTTACTCCTTCAACAGTGAGAAACCTAGACACCATTATATGTGCAAATATATTTACTCAATTTTATCGAGCCTAGAATACACAGGATTGCTGCAAGGGAGCAGAAGATATCGTGTGGCATTTGGAAAAATAACAAGGCAAGGCAAGAAAGATGTCATGACTCTTACAATTTGTGTTCTCTTTTTTGGAAAAGGAACTTGATCATCCATCATTTTGTTTGTTTATTCTGGTTGTGTGACCAAAGCCTTTAACAGTAGAGGTAGGTAAAAGTCACTCACGTAGAACTTCGTAAGCCATGTTACAGAGTTTGGGTTTTATTCTAGTACAATGGGAATGCATTGGAGGGCTTTCTGTCAAGTCACATTTGTTTGTTGTAAATGGCATTAACAGCATTTTTCAAGTTATTTCCTGGTAATGTTTATTATTTACTCATTCTTCAACTCATTTTAAAACAAAATTTGAGATGCTTAGAGCAATCCATACCAATAAGTTAAAAACATAAAATAATTGAGCAAATTGGGATAGAATAAAAGGGAGCTAAAAAACAAGAGGCCAGGGTGAGGTCTGTTCAAAATACACTTACCTTTAAGTACTTTAAAATTACAAGAGGTATTGTTACAATTTTTTCCTGAACTTTCTAGAGCATTCTAGAGCATATCCCTTGTATTATGCTCACCTCAGGTAAAAGACTTAAGCGGGAACCCCCAATCCACCATCTACACCACAGGGAATTGAGACTCACCGACGGGAAAATCCATGGATTGCTTTTCTTGCAGTGAGTTTTTTAGAAACCTTCCTAATTTCTGATAATTTAACCCTTTAAGGTTAGGAGAGAAAAAAGGACACTTGGATAGAGCCTGTTTATTTAATCAAGGCAGCCAACCAAAGCAAATAATTCAAGCCAAAAATTGACTCCATCTTTAGTAGGTAAGTGGAGTTTTAAATTATAATTGACTTCCTGTTCGAAGAAACACATGGATTTCCACAGGGAAACACTGAGCAGTGAGGAGAAAGTCTCTACTTCAAGAGCACTGTCACCAGTATCACAGTAACACATGAAGAGAGAACTCTCATTTTAAAATCGGACACAATTTATCACGCACTACTTCACACACTACTGCTTTGCTTACTTTTTATTGGCTTGTGGTTACTTGCGTACCACAGTCAAGTTTTCGAGAAACTGAAGTTACAAAAGGACAATTCTTTAATGTGGGAAAGATACACCATTGCACTGGAGAAATGGAAGACCTTTTTTAACCTTCTCATATTATCAATTTAATTATGTGTTTCTATGTAGTGAGTAATGTCTTACGTTCTTGCCAAGAATGTTTTGGAAGGAGTTTGTAAAAGTATGTCAGTTCAATCACTTTTGGTATATCGCTGCTAATGGGGTCGTTCACACGTTGTGAAACACACAACGCCAGATTTAATTCTGCCCCAAAATTTAGGTCATTGCGAAATACCTTACTAAAATTGCAAATGCAGGACAGGGAGATGGGGGTGAGGACAAAGCAGAGGAAGACACCAATTTCTTCTTGTAAAACATGACAGGGATGGGACAAAACAGAGAAGGAAGGCTGATCCCTTTTATAGGGATTCTTTTTCCAGAGTGTGTGTGTGTCCATGTTAATTCCAGTTAAATATAAATGACGAATTAATGTCAAGTGGGAAACTGGCTGCTCTGCTCTGTACTGGCTTAGCACCGGTGCTCTCAAGTTACCCTAATTGTAGAGAGATGTCCTTGTTTTCTGACTTCATTCACAAACCATCCCTGATTATTTCAGTTTACCTTTTTCTTTTTCCGGAAAATCTTTTTCTAGTCACGAAAAGGGGTTGTCTGATGCAAAGGCACTTAGCTTATAATGATTATTGTTGTTCTTATTAACATGAAGTACGGGAATGGCTTTGCTGGAAGTTACCCACCCAGACCCGGACATCTGTCTTGGCGGCACACGCCCCTCTCCTTACCCGGCCATGGTCGGTGGCTGGGCGATTGGAGCCACCGCACTGGCTGGGCTCCGAGGAAGATCGGTCCCCACTCTCCGCAGACCGGAGCGCTAGGCTGGAGGAAAGCGAGACGGGACAGTCATTGTTCTCCCAGGCCCAAGGAAAAGCGCCCAAGGTAGCACCACCTCTCACGTTCGGGCGAAACTTCCCCGAGCTCCCGCTTTCTGGGCTCGGGATGGGTCTCCACATCGCGACCTTCCCTTTCCTGGAGTAGGCCACTCCGAGAACACACTACAGTCACCTTTGCGCGCTCCCCGGGAGCCGGCATGGCACACAGCGCATCCCAGCGGCCGCGTGGCCTCCTTCTAGCCGTGACCACTTAGCTTCCGGAGAGCTTGCCAGTCGCCGCCGCAGCTGCCTCGGAATCTTGGGACTCGAGAGCCTGTGAGAGCCAGGCTCGGCCGGACCCCAAGGAGGGCGCGGGGCTGCGGCGCAGGGCCCCGCCCGGCACACCTGGGAGCCGTGAGGACTGGGAGAGGAGGGGCGCGGCAGAAGGCTGGCCCGGTGCCGGAGCCGCTTCCCCGAAAGCCGGCCAGATTGGAGCAAGGCGAAGAGGGAGCGTCTCGCGGCAGCAGCCTGCTCCTCCGAGGGAGGAACCCCTGCTGGGGCGGCCGAGCAGCGCCCGCGAGCCGCAGAGACGCGCTGCGCCCATCATGGAGCGGGCCGGCCTCGGCTCTGCGCCGCCGCCGCCGCAGCGGGAGCAGGACACAGTGGAAGCCTGGCTGGACGATCACTGGGACTTTACCTCCTCTTACTTTGTTAGGAAAGCCACCAGGTAAGAAGAGCATCCAGGGAAGACGCGACCGGGGCGCGGAGTGTGACCTGGGGCTGATCTCTCCCCTCTTTTGAATTTTCCCCTTCGTTCACCATTAAACCCCCTCCGTTCCCAGGCCCTTCGCTTTTGAAGTAGGTCCTTGGTCCTGTTACGGTGTAGAGACCTCGACTTTAAGGCGAGTACAGTCAAAAAACCCAAGCGTCGGATTCGATCCAACTTGCTCACAAAGTTCAAATACAAAAATGTACGTTCCGCCCCCGCGCCCGCCCCCAACCGTGATCGCCCTGGTATTCCCTGGGAGCAAGATTATTTTCATACAGCCGTGCTCCCGGGCCTTCCTCCAGCCCTTCTCTAGCCTCCTGGTTCCCCTAAATATCCTTAGCTAAACCAAAACAGCTTTTGAGCCCCTTCCCTGCAGCTCCGCAAGCACCATTTCCAACTCGGTCCCAGCGGCTCCGCTTCTCCCCCTCCCTGGCGGGGCGGGGAAGCCGGGGAAGGGGCGAGACCACGAGGAAGTCCAAAGGCAGCAACATGCCTGAACCTTCCCAGAGTGAGTGCCTTTTGCCCCCTTCCAGTCCCCCGATTGTCCCGCGCGCCTCCTTTCACTCGCTCTTGCGCCCAAGGCGGCGCCGCCAAAAGGGCTCCGCGGAGGGGATCGCGGCGCGCACACAAAGGGCGCGGGGGAGAGCGGCGGGCAGCGGACCCCGGGGGGCTGGCGGGTCTCGCGCGGCCCCAGCCGACCCCATGAGGGCGGCTCCTCCTGGTCAGGAGCCAAGCGCCGGGCGGCCGCGGCGGAGGGCGGGGAGGGAGCCTGTCCTTTGGGAGGCGGCGGCGCAGCGGGCAGTCGGGGCGCGCGTGGGAAACGCTTGCCTGAGAGTTGGGGAGGAACTGAGGCTGAAGCCGAGGGACGAGGAGGGTGGAGAGGAGAGCGCGCGGCGGGCGGGTCCTCCGAAGCCCGAGGAGTGGGTGCGAAGCCGGGGCGCGGGCGAGGCTGCTGCGCGCGGACTCGGGCCCACTCGAGGACCCACGCCTTTGCAGAGGGGTCCCGAACCGCGCCCCGCCGGCTCTGGGCAGCGGCCATCGGGCAGCCCGCGCTGGCCGGCCCGGCCGCCCGCGAGGCGCGCACGGGGCGGTGATGGTGGAGGAGCCGGCCGGGACTGGGCGCTGGGCTCCCACCCGCCGGCGCGCGGCCTCGGCTCTGCCGGGCGCTCCCCGCCAGGGGGCGGCGCAGCGCGGGGCGGCGGCGCGGCAGCGGGGACGGTAGGGGACCCGGCTTCGAATCTGGGCCTCACCTGGGCGCGTCGTGGACCGCCGGCGCCTCCTGGAGTCCAGGGTCCGCCGGGGCCGCAGGATCTGCACCTCGAAATTCCCACGTTTGCTATGTTGCCCTTTGGAGACAAAACAAGGTACTTCCTTCAGCATCCCCCCTGTCCCACTTTCCCCTGGGGTGCGGCGGGGGGGGCCGGGTGCTGGGTGGTGGCGCCGAGTCACACCGGTGGGCCGATGTTTCATTGAATATAGATTGTAAGACATTTTTGTCTTCCTTTAGTCTCTTGGGGATGTATTACTTTGGGGTGTTAGATGTGGCTCTTTTTAACCCTTTCTCCTAACGAGTTGTCGATTTGATCACTTTCGGGGTTTTTGGACAGAGGCGATGGCTTTGGGACAAATCTTATGTTTTGTTTAATTACTCCACCTTCGTTTTAAATCCTCTTTCCCTCTTTCTCTTTCTTCCTTCAAAATCCTAAATCTGGAGCGACCAGAGTAAACCCGGAAAGGAAAGTGGTTTCTTCTCAAAGGGCACTTTTCTGTGAGTTTGGGGTGAGGCACTAAGGCCATCCAGGTCTGGAGTTATTGATTGCTGTCGGTTGACAGTGTTCAGATGTCACCTGCTACCCCAAGGCCATCTGTCCTCACTTTCCTTTCCCCCTACGTTTCCACCTTCTGCCCCCCCGTGAATCCTAGCGCACAGAACGGGGAGTGGGCAGAGAACTGGGCTGAGTTTTTCAGCGTGTGTGGCTGTTCGCTGGAGGTGTTCTTTAGTCTGATTATTAACAGTTGAAAGAAAAAAGTCGTTTTATAAATCAGCATAAATGTCCTTCACCTCCCTCCCCCAATGGCATAAATTTGGGATTGTTTGTGGTAGTTTTTAACTAGTCATACACTTCACTTTCAAAGTCTGCCAAAACATTGAAAGTAACATATTATTGGAAAATAAATGAAAAGAGTTGTTACATTTCTTTTCGCATTACTTCTCCCAAGTAGTATAGGATTAAAACCCTAATTCTCAAAATTATACTGCTCTGTGTAAAATTTAGATCGTCTGAGACTATATACTGTTTTTCAGTTAAGGTTTTTATATTATAGTTGATGTTGACAACAGGCTGAACCCTTTCTATGATATATATGTGTGTACATATGGTCTTAAGAGAAGAGTTTATGTTGCGTATAAGTTGGAAAGCGAAAGTGTCCAATATTTGAGTAGTACAGGCCCTCATTTTAGGAGTTGCAAAGTGCTGAAAGTTGTCAGTGTAAAGAATATAATCTGAGAGCTTGTGTGCACCCAGAGGTTCTTCACAAAACAATATTCCAGTTTGGGCTGAAATTTGGTGGCATTAACTGGAGACTTGAGACTGAGAGTTTGGACGTTAGTTGATTATAAAAATGCCAAACAGCTAAATCCAGTAAGATTCACATGGTTTTGGTACAAACTTATCGCAGACATTTTAACTTTACAGCTAAGATTTTATTTTTTAACTAGAAGCTCACATTGCTTTGCTTTTTTCCCTTTTATTACACTTTGTAAGTGTAAATGAATACCGTATGCGATTCAGGAACCCATGAAACAGGATAGTTCTGTACAGGCATTTGGCATGTTTTAGGATTTGAAATACATTTGGATTCACTTAGATTGGCCATCTGTGCCTGTAAACAGGCGTGTTGATGGAACTATTTCTAGTTATTTGATTTAATTGTTGTCCTTTGACATTCATGCATGCACGCTTCTCTATCCTGTCCCCGGACATGAATGAGCTGAACTCAGTAGCAGTCATTGAACAGAATGGAGTTCCTGGCATTCCTAAATTCTCATTTAAACACCTGTGAATTCTGGTTGACCTTGAATGCAGTTGTGCTGCTCTGTTACACTGTTTCTTGTAACTATCTTCAGCTCTGGAGCTAAGCACCCCATTAAAATCTGTAGCTTGGAGCCTAGAATACACGCTTTTTAGTAATCACAGCCTGTTTATATGAATTTGAGAGAGTCAGTTGAACAAGTCATAATCTACTGGCATAAAAATGCATTTGAAACTAGTAACCGCAATATGTGGAAAACTTCCACCCTCACTATTATAGACAACTTTGCAGTCCTCCAGGCCAGAGATCCTGTCTTAATTAAGGGCTCTTAAGGCTCATGCATTCACAACACAGCCTTCCCCTGCTAACGCCGCTTAACAGCTGTTGTTATTCTTGACAGCATATTAAAATAATGTTACCTTTCATTAGTTACTAATCAGCTCTGTGGTAGTGGGTGATATTTTAGGTCATTTAGTGTGGTAGGGGTAATATAATTGACTTTTTATTGCTTTGTTTTGTACTAGGCAAAAGCTTGAGAATATTTGGTATATACTGGAAATAGGAAATATTAAGTGAGGACAAGTTTTTATGACTGTTTGGATCAGAGCCCAGAACCTTCACACCCCGTGTAGTTTTCTGTTGTAGACTTTTCATTCGACCCTGCAGGGCTGTGCTGAATTAGTTGACCTTCCAGGTCCTGTGTTTGTGATCCTTTCTTTTTGGTAATTTTTTTCTCATCTCTAACAGCTGAAACATCTTTGTTTGCAAGATATTTTTATTAAAATCAGATGATGGATATAAAATAAACATTGCTATGTGCTCTTAAAAGTGACTCTTTCTATAACTACATAGGGATAGAAACTTTTCACAATTTTCAGACAAATGGTTTGTTAAGCAGTCACTAGTATTAAAGATAAAACTCTGTGGGCATGGACTCAATCTGACTTCAATGTTATTTATAATATTTTTCTGATGGTGCAATTACGGCCTTTTTTGCTTTTATTGTGTATAACCAGGGGTCCATACAGCCAGCTCTAAGCAGCCGTTAGTGACCTAAAAGTCCTCATGTGGATTGAATTCTTCCTTTCTGGAAGAATCCGTAGGAGCCCCTGAAAGGATATTTCTCATTGCCCTTCTAGCTCTAGTGTTCTCCAGGTTTCAAATGCAGATCCATTCAGATCTTGAAATACAAGATCATGATTCCTAAAATGTGGTAGAATTAATGCAGTCGCCATTAGTCATAGATGGAGATATCTGTGTGCTTAGTATGACATCATCTAAATAGGCCTGTAGTACTATTCAGTAGCTTTTTTTTTTCAGTTTGTGATCAGAAGGTCTCTAGAAACTGCCTGTATTTTCACAAGGTCATGTCTTCAGCACCTCAAGATGAGCACTTTTTAGCATTTTGATTATGTCGTGTAACAAAATTTCCTTTTTAAGTAATTCCACCTAAGTAGATGATTTGACTCTGGTCTCTGATATCATTTTCTTTTAAAATATTTGAAACTGCTTTCAAGTTGTATGGATAAAGTCTTCGTCTTCACCTTTCATCTGATGACAGAGAACATGCCTTACTGAGATGCTCCCCTTCCTCTGGATTTGAAAACACAAATTCACTTAGAACTTTGTTTGAACTTCCCAGTGCCTTTTAATAATTCTTGGGAAAGATTTCTTTCATAATTGAAAAGGCTAATCGGAACTGCTCAGTATTTATTAGTTTATCCCCCAAACATTTTTCAACTAATAATTTATTAAACCGTATAAATTTATTATGTTGTATCGAGTTAGATTTGTTCTCTGTTCTCAGAGCTGATTGAAGGATAAAAACCTCTTCCTGGGATAAAAGCCTTTCGTAAAGACTGCAGGGCGATTAAATAAATCCCTGAGTTGGTTGATAGTGGAGGGTTGAACGATGACTGATTTCTGAGTGTAGGATGCAGACTAGCTGCTGACTTGCAGGACTTCCTGTGAAATTAGTTTAACTGGACAGATGGACACTCAGTGGGTCAGTGTTACGGCGGATTGACGTGGCCTTGGCAATATCTGTTATGTCAGGTTCTCAGTGAAGAGTGCCCGTGAGCTACATACCTAGGAGTAAAAAATCGAAGAAAGTCTTTCCACATGAGTCATCTGTTTGATATTTAACTCTGTAATCTTATTTACTGACTCAGTAGTCTCATTTTATTTTGAATTATATATATATTTCACAATGTAAGTGCTTTATTCATTTTCTCTAATTGGTATGAGTTTATACTTATTACCAACCAAATGTTTAAGACAGGTAAAGCGACCTCAGAGTTAAGTTCATCAGAATCATTTTGATAATCATTCTAAAAAGCTTTTCAAAAGCCTTTAAAGAGATCTATGTATCTTTCCCTCGGTCTTCTGGTTTGTAGTTCACAGGAAACATGCTTTTACAGTGTTCTTGTGCCATTGTTAGCGTCTGGATTTTTTGAGATTTTTCCCTTGATTCTGACTTGTAAAGTAAGATTAACTTTTTGCAAATTATCTTCTCTGAATAATTTTATTGTATTTAAACTTGGGGGAGAAAAGATCCTCGCCTGATATTATACTTCTAGTGATAACTACAAAAAATAAGAATCATCATTTCCTCTCTGTTGAATGTCTATCCTGAGGTCATAAGAAGAGAAAAGATCCTGATCTTTTAAGCTGGCGAAATAATTAAAACACACATACAGGATCTTTGAACTTTCAAGTTAGAGAGGATCATGTAATCCAGTGTTTCTCAAACTTAAGTAATGTTCCCCTGTTAAAGACACATCTTCTTCTTGAGCTCCAGGATATTAGTTAGAAAGCTTTTGGTCACAAGTGACAGAAACCCAACTTAAACTCATATGAAATTGACTCACATAATTGAAGTGCCTGGGGATTGGTTTGGCTCTGAATTTCAGCTGATCAAATAATCTTGTCAAATTCTGTCTGTCTGTGTATCTAGCTAATCTATCTTTCCTTCTTTCAGTCCATGTATCCATCCATCCATCCATCCATCCATCCATCCATCCATCCATCTTTTTTGCCCCTATGCTGTGTTTATTCTCCTGCATACTTTCTTCCTGTGCTAGAAAAGGTTTTTCGTGGCAGATTTATGTGGGTCTTAAACTTCTGATTCTAGAGAAGTACCTTCTCATCTATATCAGTCCTCTCAAAATTACTCTGGCCATGTTTGGGTTCCATGCCTTCTCTGTACCAATCACGGTGTCCAGAAGAATAGGGCTATCTGATTACTTTGTTGGGGCAGGTAACCCATAGTTGGATATGTCATTGGGGGAGAGGGAATTCCCAAAAGAAAGTGATGAGGGCACACCCAGAAGTTCCAGATACCTGGGGATTGGTTTGGCTCTGAAATTCAGCTGATCAAATAATCTTGTCAAATTCTATCTGTCTGTCTGTATATCTAGCTAGTCTATCTGTCTTTCCTTCAGTCCATCCATCCATCCATCCATCCATCTTTTGGATGTGGACGTCCTTTTATTTTAATATTAGTTAAATATGGAATTCTTAAGAGTAGATATAATTTAATCACAGTTACAGCGTTTATGCAACTGTAATACCAAAATAAATTTATAATTTAATTATGAATAAAATGATAAAACTCCAGCCAAATGCAAATTGACAGCATTCGTTAACTCACCCTTGCAAAGTGAACGAACGTGGCCCTGACTGCCGGATGGAGGGTCTGGTGAGGTCAGCTCACCTTTGCTGTGGCTGCCTTAGGAGGCATCCTTCACTGCTCCCGCTGGGTCTCTGTGTGAACAGTCATGAAACTTTATTCCTATGGCACAGCATACCAGTGTTTGGGTTTTACTTGGTTTGAAAGCATATTTGCATATTATATTTACATCTTTTATTTTCTCTTTATCCTACAACCACTCGGCTGCACTGTGATTGTAAACACAAATATAAACCTGACTGCTAAAATTGTAGGACAGTACTTGGTAATAAGGTGGTCATCCCACTAATTTAAAGTATACTTCTTTTGCCTTTTTTTGGTTTTACTTGTCATCAGTGTGAAAACACAAAATTAAAAACATTTTCACAGAAAAAGTACAGATCTTCAAAACATACTTGTTTTTGATTCTCAGGACTTCTCAGACCTCAGATTGAGAAACGCCAATAGACCAGTCTCTCCCATATCTAAGCTGCAAAGCAAGTCAATTTACACATTCACAGCATAGGTTTCAGTTACGATGTTTTTCCATTCAGATGTAAGTAGGTTTTCCTTAAAGGAACATTTTTCATACACGTGATTATGAATGCGCGGAGAATTATAAAACGGGTCTCTTCCAACTCTCGGTCAAATTTGAATGTAAAACCATATGAGGATATCACTTGGAGGTGCCCCAAATCTCCTGTTTCATTTAATACTGTTATAGTATGTTAATCTTTTATTCATCTAAACCGATGCTTCCCAAAGGGCATGCTATTGTCATCTTGGTGGACCAAAAGCTTTCTAACTAATAAGACACTTTTTTTTGTTGTGAGAGACTGTTCAGCGCATTGCAGCTGTTTAACGTCTCTGGGCCCCAGACACTAAATGCCAGGAGCACCCCCATCATTGTGATGTCACGGTCACAATGCGCCCTAAGGGCTGGCACCATGACTGAGTTGGGAGCCACTGTACAGAACCCTTTAAGATTTATTCCTGTTTATGGTGGGCCAGGGCCCCACGTAGGACAGACTCAGACTTCACCCCCAGAACTACCTCTTTCTGAGAGTATGCCCTTAGGTACTTTATTTGCTTTCTCTGTTGAATGGAAATAAGAGCATTCACTTCATAGAGTTCTTGAGAAATTTAAAGGAAATAACGCCTATTTCCTTACCTTTTTTAGAGTGATTTTCAGTTGTTTACTATTTTACCTTGAGAATCATCAATGCCTTAAATATAATCACCAACTGTGATGGTCATTCCCTTATTCTGGCAAATGGGAATTAGAAGAACAGAACAGGGGTTTTATAGACTTTAAGTGTCCTTCTCATTCTTTAGATGAATTTTTATTGATGGTTTGAACAGAACCTTTGTGGATTGTGTAAGGTCCTGGAAAGGTGACTGGAATGGGAGACCAGACTTCCCGAGTTTGTCCCCAGCTTTGTGACTGCCGCAAGTTAATAAACCTCCACTTTAAAATGGGAGGTGAGAGGGAATGAGAATCAAGGCAGACAGATTAATCAGTGAGCTTAAAAATCTCATCCAGCTCTAAGCATTCTGGATTCTCACCAGGAGAGCAGAGTGTCGACTTCTCAGATTGAATAGTTTCCTCCTTTAAGTATTTTCCAAATACCTGTTGTGGATCCAGTTCAAATTATGCCAACTATGTAACTAAAACTGTATAGAATTAGGATCCAAGAGCAGAAAAATTTCTAACATTATAATGTGAGTTATTTTTATGTTTTTCCTACAGATAATTTTAGTAGATTTCCATATGAGTTATCAACTATCCCTTTCCAGACAGGAAATTAGTACACTCTTTGTAATTCTGGCTGTAGTGATTAATTCACATGACTGATGAAGAAAGCACTGGAGAGAAAGAAAAAGGGATGATGTTTTAATAGTAGATTTAAAAACACGAGAACTCGTGTTTTGTGGATCATTGAGGGCGTGCAACTTTTTGCTCTTGTTTTGTTCAAGGCACCCCACAAGTCTCCCCAAATGTTACTGCTCAAGGGACCTGCTATATGGCCATCCTTGAGGCCCATGCATCAGCCTGCTTACAGAATTTCCCCAAGTGAGCCCCCTTGGGTAGGAGCTAAAACAGATCAACTTTAATCCCCAAATCTGCTGTCGCAGAGTGTTAAAGCATTGTTTTCTCATGTGTTAAAAACATTCTCCAACTTAGACTGACAGTTATTATGAAATACTGCTATGGTTTTCATCGTCGTAATTAGTTGTATATTTTCTCAGTCAAAGGGTTTTATTTTATCTTTGATATTTTGGAAAAAAATCATCCCCCAAATCTATAACTTATTTTTTTAAAAAAATTAATTTCTAAGTAGTAATGGAAAAACAAGTTACGTTCTTGCAATTATTTTTCTCAACTAAATGTTCAGCTCTTAATCTTTCTGTGTTACTCAGAACATCATGTCATACGTAAGTGTAGTCATTGGTCTAGGGACTCTATGTTTTTTCAGTACTAATTTGAGAAAATGCTAACGTTAAAACAACTTTTTCTTATGAGTGTTTCTGTAGAGAAATTAGTGCTTTTAAACTAGGAGCAACAAATGGCTAACATCTAGTTATTCTATAGAAGCCCATCGAATAAATTATTTTTATTTTTACAAAAAAAAATCACTTTTGAGGCTGGCCACATGGTTTAGTGGTTAAGTTTGATGCACTCTGCTTCAGCGGCCCGGGTTCCTGTGTTGGGATCCTGGGCGTGGACTTACACCACTCATCAGCCATGCTGTGGCGGCATCCCACATATAAAATAGAGGAAGACTGGCATGGATGTTAGATCAGGGCTAATCTTCCTCAAGCAAAAAAAATTAAAATAAATCACTTTTGAAAGTATACTCAATTTAATTGGTTAACTTAAAAACAGTAGCTATCATGTGTTAAACATTGTGTCCCGGGGGCTGGCCCGGTGGCCGAGTGGTTAAGTTTGTGCACTCTGCTTCAGTGGCCCAGGGTTTTGTTGGTTCGGATGCTGGGCACGGACATGGCACCACTCCTCAAGCCGTGCTGAGGTGGCATCCCACATGCCACAACTAGAAGGACCCACAACTAAAAATATACAACTATGTACCGGGGGTGTTTGGGGAGAAAAAGGAAAAATAAAATCTTTAAAAACATTGTGTCCCAGACTCCATGCTATCATTTTATGGGCATCATTTCCTTTTTCTTAAGAACCCTATGAGGGTTATTGCCATTATCTCCATTTTAGAGAGAGAGTAATTAATGTATCTAAGGTCTCACTCTTAGTAGTAGTTCTGGGATTGAAGGCTAAGTCTTTGCCACCTGGGACCCTTAAGCGCCATGCTCTGCTAGAATTCACTGTCCACATTCCTGGAAGCAAAGCAAGGCTCCTAGAGTTAATGTCATGTGACTCTCACTCAGGAAGAGGTGGAAGTTTCTCCTAGGGCCTCTTACTGTGCAAGCATCTTACTAAATGATGTGCCTAGAGACCTTGCCCAAGTGGGTTTAGTTTCCATATATAATTTGAGAGTATAAAAAGTGGGAACTCTCAAATGACTTTTTAAAATACAGTGGCTGACAGTTTAGGTACTAGGCCATTACAATTATATTTTTAGTATTAGAACATGAAATACCCTAAGTACAGTATATTTTCAAAGTAATTTTTATCCTTTGATACATTATTTTAAGCAAGAGTACAAAATACATTAAACTAGTTGCTCTACAAGTAGGTTTCATCTAAAATCTAATTACTTTTTTTTTTACAATTTTTTTTTTTTAAGATTGGCACCTGAGCTAACATTTGTTGCCAATCTTCTTTTTTTTTTTCTTCTCCCCACCAAAGCCCCCCAGTACCTAGTTGTATATTCTAGTTGTGAGTGCCTCTGGTTGTGCCATGTGGGATGCCGCCTCAGCATGGCTTGATGAGCGGTGCCATGTCCATGTCCAGGATCCGAACCCTTGAAACCCTGGGCCGCCGAAGCGGAGTGCGTGAACTTAACCACTTGGCCATGGGGTGGTCCCTAATTAGATTTTTAACTCATGAGAGTTATTGTGTTTATATCACAATTTTACTTTACGTTATAATTTTTTCTTTTTCCTTACTTTTCTAGATGCCAAGAAATATTCTATAAAACCTAGGCAGCGTATTTTAATTATTTTTCCCTTTCAAGACATCTGGAATATTGAATATGAATTTTTAGACATTTCTGTCTTTTTGAAGATTTCTTTTGTAAGATGAGTAAGCAGTTCAGGTTTAGTAGAAAGTAAAGTTATTGCTGCATGGAGCCCTTATGGACACAGGCAATAGTGTGTGTGTGTGTGTGTGTCCCTTTTGCTAATCATATTTGAAATGCCATGCAAGAGCTTGGGTCCCTCCTTCCTGTTGATAAGTTTTGCATATCCTATTTAATACTTCTAGATAGTAGGCATTTGGAGGAAGCTGTGACTTGTCTAGATTAGTGGTAAATTTCCAGAACACAAAATAAATTATAGTTTTCTTTCCTGTGATAGGTTTATAATAATCTTGAGTGAAAATGAGAAATTGGGAAAGGGGGAAAGTTTTGATTCTTAACAGGATGTGCCATATTTTCATTTTTTAACTGAATGTTACTGATCTATAAAATTTTTAGAAAGTATGAGATCAAGTGTACCCAATATACAAAACTTATTTAAATATCCCTAAAAAAGGTATTATTCGCTTGACACCATGAAATTTAATCAATAACTTAATTGAGTCTATGATACACTTTTCATCTACCTAAAACATGTGAGCACATAGGAAGTGTAGAATGGAATATATAGCGCTTTCTCTCTGCCATGTGTGTAATTTTGATGAAATAAGCCTTGTTTTACAACCATTGTAAAAAAAGGACAGTTCACCTTCTAAGCTTCCTACCCCCCTAGAATTCCTTTGATGTTTTTTATCATTCAAGAATGAATGTATTCATCCCTCTGTGTGTTAGTAAAGACATAGCAAAATGTCCGGCCCTGGAAATGTCAAGTTCAGCTTTTGCCTGCAGCCACTGCTAGACCCCGGCTGCCTGGCCTTGTGAGTGTGTGAACTCAATTTAGTTTTGCAGGGCGCTCCACCCACGTTGTAACACCGTCTTGAAGGGCGCAGTGCTGTTAGTGCTGTAAAGAAGCCTCATGAAATCAAAATGTGTTGAGCGTTATTCTTCATGACACTGATTTTTATATCAAATTGTCATTGGAGGAGCAGTTTGAGCTGCAAAAGTCTTCTCTGAAATAGAATATTAGGACAATAAACGGGGATTGATTGCATTCATTGTTCAAAAGAGATTTGAGATTTAAAATTCAAGTTACATTTTTGAAAACTTATAGCAAGTTTTTGGCAGCTTCCATTGGTTTTATTTCCTACTGTCTAATTCCTATCAGTGTTTTGGGTTCTTGACTTGCTCAGTGTGGGAAAGGGTCGTTCAGCGATCCTGCGCAGCATCTGTGGTATGCAGAATACAGGTTTGAAGCCACAGATAGGATTTGCATTTGTGTTACCTGAGCAGAATAACTCCCAACATTGATTTTTGGTCCCCTCTGAGATTTCTCCAGTTATTTTAAGACATATTGAAAAAAGTCTAAAACAAAACTAAATCTAATTTACCCACTTAATACAACTCATTTATGAGGTAAGAACTTTTGTGTGTAATAAGATGAGGACGGAAATAAATGACTGGAGGATAATGAAACATGCGGTGAGGGGACAGGGAATGGTTTGGATGGGATGTTAAGCATGAGGATCTCGTCATTGATTATAAAGCCTTGGCGTCAGTTTTCATCGCCTCTCCCTTGGGCATGGCTTTGTTTCCAGTGTCTAGGGCCTGTTGTCTTTCATTAAGAGCCTTGTAAACGTTAAATCAACTCAAAGACTTCAAGACGACCGCTCTGCTCGTGAGTGCTCCCAGGTTTGCAGGGCAGTGAGCAAGGACAGGCTTGCACATGGAAGTCAAGTCTCTGAGTTAACTAGTGCTGGTAGCAAAGGGTGAAATACCTTTGTGGAACAGATGTCCCCTTCGTTCTTTTTGCTCGGATGGCTAGGGTGTAACTTATGTAGAGTTAGGATGTAACTCTTCTTTTTTGGGGTAAAACTTAGGGAGAGTCTATAAAGAATGGCATTCTGAAGTATCTGCTTTGGCCAAGGACTTCGAGTCCTCAGGGTGCATGTAGTCAGCCTGTTTCCAGGCCCCATGAAGCCCCCTCAGCCTGTGGGCCTGTACCCAGGAACACCACCTTTTTTCCCTTGTCTTTTCCCTGGTTCTCTTGGCAGAATTTTATGAGGAAATAAACAGCCGTTGCTCCTTACCCCAGCCCTACATCTCCATTGGGATGAGTACTAAAGCATGTGAGACAGCAAAACGTTAAATACGTGGGAGAGATTTTGAAATGCTTCCACACGCGTTTCCTATCTGACTCGTATGTCAGCCCTGTGCGGTGAGTGAAGGAGTAAGGCTATGTAAAAATGAGGAAGCCGAGGGACAAAAAGAGGCTAAGGAAGTTGATTGACCTAATGATGCCCGCCTGGCCTTTGATACTGTAAGCCGTTGTCGGGTCTTCATGGCCTGTTAATACAGCTGCCCATTTTTACACCTGGAGAACCTGAACTCCAGAGAAATTGTAACTAGTTCACCCTCACATATGTGTCGTCTTGTAGCTGGAACTGGAATTATCTGCTGACCGCCAGTTTGGTATTCTTGACTTCATACCCTGCTGAAGTCAGCACCTTGCACTTCGAAAAGAAGTCAGAATAGGTGGTATTTGCCCTGTTTATAGAGGATGAAATTGAAATGCAGAAAGAGAAGTCTGCCACTGGTTACACATCCTGTTAGTAGCAAATGCTGACTAGATTAGAATTTAGGATTCATGGGTAAAAAACACAGCTTCTTAATGCTTTGTCGTCCCCCAAATTTTTAGCAGTTAGTCAATCTGTCTTTTATATGTCGACTGCAGTTTGTTTTTTCTCAATTAAATATATTATATAGTATGGTTTTGAGAGTAACAGGAGAAAGCTTGATTTAAGGAGGAATTTTATGCCACAAATTATTAATCCAGGAGCTTTCAAAAGGTTCCTTTATCCATACACAGGAGCACAGTGTTGTATACAGGATCCTTTGTGCTCTTTTGATGATAAAATTAGTATTAGAGATTTGATAGCCTGGAACTCATTAGTATGCTGCATAGACCTTACCTTTTCTTTGTGGTCTTTCTGCCAACAATTCCAGTTGGGAAAAACAGAAGATAGAATGACTAGAGTGGCCGGCTAAAGTACAGGACACCCAGTTAAATGTGAATTTCAGATACTACTTATACTAAAAAATTATTCATTGTTTATATGAAACTCAATTTTAACTGAACGTCCTGTATTTTTACTTGCTAAATCAAGCAACCCTAAGAATGACTCTTGTCTCGAACACATTTATAATACATTCTGTTTAGTGCCTTGTCTTAGATTTCTTAAATGTGACCTGTTTTCAGAGAAATACAGACGTGGGATTCAGGCAGGTTTTTTTAAGGACACTAACCTTAAGAATCTTTGTTCTCTTGAGTCCTCTGAGGCAGAGTTCTTACCTCCGTGGTTGAGTGTGCCATCCTTTTGTGATCTGGATGGAAAGAAGTTAGAGACTGTTATTGGAAGTGATCTTACTCTCCCTGGCCTCGTGTGCCTGAATTTGACTTTGACCCTTTCTGATGCAGCGGGAGGTTATGGAGGCCTTCTTCATGACAAGCACTGAGGTTCCCGAACTTTTGTATTCTTCCAGGTTGTAAGACTTGGAACAGGAGACCTGGTTTTGCTACCAAATAGCAGAGTATGTTTGGTTCAACCATTTAATTTAGCTTCATCATTGACAAAGCAGGATTGTTAATGCCTGCCTCACTAGGTTTAAATAAAAGGTGCTTTTTTACCCTCAGTATCACTGATGTAAATAGTTTTCAACGTCCCATACAATCAAGGAAGAGCAAGAAGGGAAAACAGAGATCGTATGCAAGGTCATAGGAGTGATTTGCCCGGTCAGAATCACCACGCAGCTTTCTTGAGTCCCATCTGGTACTTTTTACCCTTATATTTGACATGTTTACAGTCACCTTTTCCATCTTTATTCATTTGTGTGCATTTACATTTAATTTGATATGACAGCAAGATCCAATATATATATAAATTAACCTCTGAACACAAAATAAACTTCAGTTTGGGGAGGAGAGGTCAGTTAATAATTTATCTGAGGTTGCTCATTACCATTTCCCTGGTGCCCAGCCCTGCTCAGCGATCTTTACCTCATGAGAATAATTCATTCTAGACAAAAAGGACGCTTAAAAGTGAATTCAATTAAAATAGCAGTGAAAATGTTTTAATTGGAACTTTATCTTGAAAAATGGAACCGTAGATTATGAAAGTAAATTTATCTTATTTTAGATTTCATAAAATTGAGATTATAATGAAAACTCCTTGCTAATTTTTACAATAAACAATTGATTTTCTGACAAAACTATACCATAAACCATGGCACATGTTTATCATATAAATACATGTGTACCTCATGTTTGACTTTTGCAGCAGGATCATAAAGAGATTTTTTTCCCCCAAAAAATAGTTTTTTTGAATTAATATTTGAAAACTTCATCAGTTTTTCCAAGGGCCTTTCTTAGTCTAGAATGTAATTATTTGAACAGAATTCTCTTTTCAAGTATCTGTTATCTCATTATCCTGGTTGATTCTTTCTTCAGTTGTTAGCTGGTCTTTAATTGGGCATAGCTCTTGTTCGTCAGTGGCTCTGTGTAATATTAGAATGCTTCTCCAGCATCACTTTTGTCTACTTCTGGAAATTCTGTATCTTGTATAGGAATTTCAATTTCAGTTTGCAGGTGATTTGTACTTGTATAGAGACTGAAGTATTAAAAACTCATTGGAAGAGGATAGAAGTTAGTCTTAAGAGGAGGGGCCCACTTCATCCAGCCACGTAGGTCATGCACTGCAACACTTCTGGGAGGCCTGACGAGGGAGGTGTGAGGGACGATTTAATTTGATCTGTGGTTGATTCATAAGTGATGGTTTTGATAACATGTGTTTTCACATTCAAGCATATAACCGCAGGGGCTCAGATAATCAACAATGTGGTCATGAGAAACTCCTTCCCTCCAGGACTGGTAGTTAATAAGAATTGTTGATTGAATGACTGAATATACTAGATCCATTTACCTGTGTCATTTAATACTGAGTTCATGTCTCCAAGAAAATATCTAGAGGTAAATCACTTGTGAGACAATTAACTATAGTAATAGACAACACGTGAAGAATTTTTTTAAAAGATTGGCACCTGGGCTAACAGCTGTTGCCAATCTTTTTTTTTCCTGCTTTATCTCCCCAACCCTCCCCCCCAGTACATAGTACATAGTTGTATATCTTAGTTGTGGGTCCTTCTAGTTGTGGCATGTGGGACACCGCCTCAACGTGACCTAAGGAGCAGTGCCATGCCTGCCACCAGGATCTGAACCCTGGGCCGCAGCAGCGGAGCGCATGAACTTAACCACTCAGCCACGGGACCAGCCCCATGAAGAATTTTTGAACACTGGCTCTGAGACATGTAGTCGGCACTGCAGCGTATATGAGGATAAATTAGCCATGATCAGTTACGTGCTTAACGTCAGAGAGATGGTTAATAGCTAAAACACAATGTTGATTTTCTGTAACGAATATACTAGCATTCAGATATTCAAAAGACAGTTGTCCCTTTTGATGCAGTTAATTTAGGAGGCTTCATTTATTTATTCACTCACTTCACTCAAGAAATATTTACTGAGGACATACTGTGTAACAGGCATTTTCTATGTGACAGGGAATGCAGTAGTGAACAAGGGAGACAAGTAGCTCTGATGAAATTTACATCTGGTCAGGAAAGACAGGCAAACCAGCAGATGGATAAACAAGAAAAGTATCTAATAATGAGATGAGGAGGCTGTGATCAGCCGGCGCAGGGGAGGGGAGAGCATTCCAGACTGGGGGCAGTTGGAGCTAGTGTGCTTGAGGAGCACCAAGGAGGCCAGCATGGGCTAGAGCAGCCGCGGTGGGGGTTTCAAAGAGTTTGGGTTTTATTCTCAGTTCATGGAGGAGCCAAGTTGGGTAGTTAAGCTCTTAAGGTTTACTCTGTTAAAAGATTACTCTGGCTGCTGTCTGGAGAATGGATTGAAAGGGGCATGTATGATATGAGAGAGAGCAGTTGGGGCTGTGGCCATAGTCCAGGTAGGATATGGTGGGGCTTGGACCAGAGCGGTAGGACAGGAGATAGAAATGAACAGGTTGGGATAGAAGGTTTTGTGAGTCAAGTAGATGCAACTTGGATTGGACGTGAGAATGGAAGGAAACGGAGATTGAGAGTAATTCCTAGGTGTCTGGTTTGAGTGACTGGGAGGTGATGGTGCTATTTCTTACTGTGAGGGAGACTGGCTGGGAGTGAGGTGGGAGCGAGATGATGTTGGGAGGGGCATTAGGAATTGTTTCCCCCGTTTTCACCTGTCTGCTTAGATATCCACATGGAGCTGTTACGTATGTGGTTTGATTAAAAAATAAAAAGGTTGATCACCATTTTCCAATGAGAAGATAAGAAATAAGTTAGGGCAACGTTTTGGGTTTGTAGCTGAAATAGTTAAAATACCTATTTTCATATTGATTTCGCAATTTAAGTTACATGTACATATTTAAAAATCTCGTAAGTTCCATGAATTTACACGTACTGTTTTCCTATCTTACATTTTACAAAACAATTTTATTTAAAAGCTTCCTATACATTTTTGACAGCTTCACATGTGTTTGTGACATCAATTGCCTTTGGCACTGCGGCTGCCATATAAGCATTTCCCAGAGTACCTCCCCCTCATTTCTCTCTGTTTTTAAGATACAGCATTATTTGAATCAGTGTATGTTGCTGTCACTGGAAAGTTTGTCCTAAGTCACAGCATGTCTTCATAAAGCATTAGGACAGTTATTTTTTAAAAACTCTGTGCGGTGGGTATATACTTGTGATCTGTGCTATGGACCTGTCTACTGTGTTACTTTTAAAAGAGAGCTTTAAAGGGGTTTTATAACTGCATCCAATGCTTGAAATTATGAGGGCATCCGGATAATATCTGTGTTATTTTTTTGCCCATTTCATTCTAGACTGGCACCATTTCAGAATAATATATATTTACCAAACAATACAGTGTTGTTCAAAGTAAAATAATTAAGGGAGCATCCCATAAATGAAAGACTTAGTGGAAACTCAGAAATAAGACAACCTCTTCTTTTCCCCTCAGCTTTCTTCTTTTTTCACTTAATAAATCTGGAGATTATTTGTATCAGTGCATATGACCATCTTTCACTGTCTGCCTAGTGGTCCATAGGATAAATGCGTTTAGCTAGCCTCCCATTGGTGTTATTAGGTTTCTTCTCACCTTCGCTAAAACAAATAGTACTACAGGAAATACCCTGGGCATTGGCAAGCTTTTTTTGTCTTGCCATTTGGTGAAATAATCCCTATGTTATTGTAGGGTAGAGATTGCGTTGTTCTTATTATGGGCACATTCTTTTAAGTATTCTCAGCAGTAGCAAGTTTTTATCTTTTGAAGGTAAATTTGAGTTTTGGGGAAAGTCAAGTCTTGTGCATGAGCTAGATAGTAAGTTAGCTGTTAGTCTAGGTTTTTTTGGGTCTTTGTTTTTTGAGAGGACGGCTTAGTGAAAACCAAGATCTAACTTTTAGATAAAACTAATCTTATTTGGCTTATAAATTTTCTTAGAAGTTAGTTTCAAAAGAAGAGTTCCAAAAATGTCTAAAGTAATGGTAGTATCAATTGGTATAAGACTATGGCTTTCCAAGGGGAATTATTTGAAATGAATAATCATTTGGATGTGTATGATCTGGTATGTTTGTTTAAAAAAATCACCCACTGTGAAGGCTTTAGCTCAAATAGGTTTCTTCCACAGGAGGGTACATTAAAAACATAAATAATTTAAGTTTTCTTGGATTGAATTTTTAAAATTAGGTATTGCCTACTTTTTAACTTTCTTCCTTTATACCAGGAGTAGGTAATCTAGAATAAATCATTTTTACCATTCATCAAGCATTATTAGGATATTTACAGAAGTCTAGTCTTTCTATCAGATAAAATTGTTTGCATTTCCCATTTCCCCTTCTAAATCTAATCTATATATAGCAATATAGATAAAACTATCTAAAATCAAGCATATTGCTAGCCAAATTTAGATAAATATTTATCTTTAACTTTCAAATATTTAACTTCAGAACAAGTTGTATGTTTTAAACAGCAGATTAATTTCCCTATTTATGTTTTCTTAAGACTATTGTCAAATTTAGTGTCTTTTACTTTAATATAAACTGGTTTTGAGAAAAGCAGACTTGATGCTTGATGTGTTGTAAATCAGGTATCTGAAAATATGTATATATGGGAGTCATACTTTATTAAAATTATTCATTGAAGCAATCGTCCCTTACAGTTTTTCAAAATAAAACTTTCTTAACCAAACCATCTTGTTTATATTTTCTATGACAAATCGAATTATGATCTGACCAGCTTACCGTGAGGGAATTTTTAGCAGCTGTCAGAGGCAGCGCCTTTCCATCTGAAATATTTAATGTGTCACGTGTTCTGTTCTGCAGAGAGATGGTCAACTCATGGTTTGCTGACAGAGTTCACACCATCCCTGTCTGCAAGGAAGGCGCCAGAGGCCACCCGGAATCCTGCTCTTCCCCCTTGCAGCAGACTTCCCATGCAGATAGCAGCGCCCCTGGGACACAAACCAGGAAAATCTCTGCCTCCGAATTTGACCGGCCTCTTAGACCCATTGTTGTCAAGGATTCTGAGGGAACTGTGAGCTTCCTCTCTGACTCAGAAAAGAAGGAACAGATGCCTCTAACCCCTCCAAGGTTTGATAATGATGAAGGGGACCAGTGCACAAGACTTGGAATTAGTGAAAGATGTTTCTAGTCTTTTGGATGTCACAGCCTTGTGTCACAAAATTTTCTTGCACATCCATGGACTCATTGCCGCTGACCACTATTCCCTGTTCCTCGTCTGTGAGGACAGCTCCAACGACAAGTTTCTTATCAGCCACCTCTTTGATGTTGCAGAAGGTTCAACACTGGAAGAAGCTTCCAATAACTGTATCCACTTAGAATGGAACAAAGGCATTGTGGGTCATGTGGCAGCGCTTGGTAAGCCTTTGAACATCAAAGATGCTTATGAGGTAAATAGGGAGCCTTTGGAACCCTGGAGATGGGCTGGGGAGGGGAACGTGGGTAGGCATTGGACAACTACTGTGAATGGGGGTGTTATTAAAAACTGAGATGTATGCAATAAGATAACTGAGAGGTAGTAATTTGTGTACTTAGTTAAAACTAGAATGTATGGTAGTAACTTTCCCATCTTTTAAATCTTTTTTACTGGTGGTTGAGTCAAGGATATGAACCTGAGAAAAATCTTATCTTGTTTTTCTCCTTAATGATAATTTAACATAGCTCATCTCATAGTTATATTCTCTCATCACTATACATTTTCCTATCTGTTATTTCCATGTCTGAGGATTTTACTGAGATTCCAACATGATAGGTCCAAAAACTGTCAAGAAACCAAACTCATAGGCTTTTCAAAATTCATTCATTCATTCATTCAATCATATCCACTCATTCAAAGTCTCATTGACACCAAAAAAGTTTGATTTTCTGTCTTTCCATCCTTTCTTCCGTGTAGTTGTATGTTATGTATAGTTGCTGTACATTGTGCTATAGTTATGTATAAGTCTTTAATTAAGGACCTAAAGATTATACTATACGATTCTTCAAACTTTCTATTTAAAATAATCCTTTTTATTGATAGAATTATGGGTTTTAAACAAAGCATCTTAATTGAATGACACTTGATATATTTATGAAATACTTTCTAGCACTTTGAAAGAACAATTATTCTAGCTACCTACCACATAGTACACCATAAAGGTTCCGGGATAATCCCAGCTCGACATTCTTATATGTAATTTGAGAGGTCACTGCTGTTTTGTTCACCCCTGTATCACTGGTGCCTAATACAGTGCCTGGTGCATGGTTGAGTCTTAATAAGTATTGATTCAGTGAAACTTATAGTAGATAAGGTAGATAAGTAGAATAGAAAGCAGAGCATAATAGATGCCAAGGAAAATGTGGTAGGTTCATGGAAGCAGGAGATGACATTGAGTTGGGGAAATGGAGAAAGGTTTCTTTGAGGAAGTAATGCTGATAACGGATCCTGGAAAATAGATAAGATTTGAATAGATTGAGTTGTGTGCACGGTGAGATCCAGATGTAAAGAGAAGCTGGAAGAAGAGACAGGGAAGTTGGATCGCATGGCACTTGTATGGAAATGTAGGGGTATAGTCAGTATAGACATTAAGGAGCTGTTGGAGCAGAGCCCAGAGATTGCTGGGGTCTTGAATTCACCAGGTTGAGGAGTATGTATGTGGTCCGGGGCCATGGGGAATAATTGAAGATGGTTTGAAAAGTGGACTAGTATGATTCTGACTGTGCTTTAGAAAGATGAATTTTACAGTGGTCATAAAATGAATTAGAAGGAAAAATACTGGAAGCTGGGAGGATAGATTATTGTAATAGTGTGAAGAAGTGAGGACCTGAACCAGGGCATTGGCCTTAAAGATCAAAAGGAGGGAATGGACTTCAGATGAAGAAGCAGAATCTGCTGGACTTGGCAGCTAATGGGAGATGGAAGTGAGGAGGAAGAGAGGAGTCACAGGTGACTCAGGTTTCAAGTTGGGTGAATAAATGATGGTAACTGGTAAGGAACACTGAGGGCAGGGATTTGGGGAGAGATGTCGTAGCTCAGAAAGGTTAAATCCTGAGATATTTTTCAGAATCCATTCTGTACAAGCAGTTTCTTCAATTCGGATTCTTCATGGAGCTCTCTCCATGTCCTCTTTGAGCTCTGTAGTAACGTCACATGGTAGCTGACTCCAAGAGGGGGGTATTAAGGACACAGCTGAAGGACTGCTGCCAGATTTGCGGAATTCCCTTCCTGTGTTAGGTGACAGCTGTGTTTCCGCTTTTCAAGGGCACTATAGTCTCAAGTACAGTAGGACCATAAATATGCTTCAGCTTTGCTGAGAAAGTTTTCATCTGTCCACATGCTTATGTTTCTCCAGCCCGGAGAATTTTTTCCCTTATAAGCATTTTGTTTCATCTGCTTACCATCTTTAAAGTTTTGACAATGTAATTTTTGTTTTGCAGTTAGTAATGATTTAATTCTTGTACTGCTGTCTAAAAGAGGCCCCATGCCCTTGATCTGTGACGCTCCCAGAGTGAAGCCTCTTAGCATGTGGGTTCCTCATGTTGCCACTTCACTCTTGGCACCCTGATCTGTGTTTCCAGTGGCCTTGCAGAAGTTGTTTGTGTCCCAGGAATTTCAATAGAAGCTGTGGAGTTGATCTGTGACATGTAATTTACATTGGTATTAACAGTGGAAGTCAGTGGCTAATGAGTAATTCATTTCTCAGCCCCACCCATAATTTGAATAATCAAAATACTGTCTCGTGGCCTTTGTGAAAGTAGAGTATGAAAATACATTCTAATGTTTTCTGAGTCCTCCCTCTTTAAAAATGCATCTGTAAAAATGACACTGTACAACAGTATTTCTTAAGCTTATTTGACCACAGAACACTTTAAAAGTTGTAATGTAGCAGAAGACCATGAGGTAGCCATGAAATATAGTAGTACTCAGACTGAAGCTAAGAATTAAAAAATAGTCTCAGACAAATTAATTGTAAGAAGGGGTCAACATTTGATTCGCTCTTTAAAACTTTGTAACAGAATGACCTAAATTTGAGGATTCAACCATTTTATTACTAGTAAAATTACACATTCATATATTTAAAATCTAAGACAAGCTCCCCAACTTAGACCAGTAATTCTCAATTAGACCACAAATACCAATGATAGGGTTAGTTGGTAAATGCTGCCTATATATTGATGTTCAGTCACACCATCTCGTCCTGCATCAGCCCATCATTTATGCAGCTTTCTTGAATGTGGCACAGCATTTATGAATAATAAGATATTGACACATAATAATCAGAACAACTATATAAATGTGTTTTGGTGTTTTCTTTGTACAGTCATGGGTTGCTTAACCACAGGGATACGTTTTGAGAAATGCAGCACTAGGTGATTCTGTTACATGAACATCATAGAGTACACTTACACAAACCTAGATGGTTTAGATTACACACCTAGGCCATGTGGTACTAATCTTATGGGACCGCCGTCGTATATGTGGTCTGTTGTTAACTGAAATGTTGTTATGCGGTGCAAGACTGTATATGAAAACTAGATATCATCCAATATCTAGATTGGATTGTGTATAAGGGTTCTTCAGAGAAACAGAACCAACAGGATATATATAGATATATTAGAGGAGATTATTATAGGAATTAGCTCAGTTGGAATTAGGTAGAACTTCCATGATCTTCCTGCTGTCTGCAAGCTGGAGAACCAGGAAAGCTGGTGGTGTAATTCAGAGTCTGAAGGCCTGAGAATCGAGGGGCCACTGGTGTAAGTCTGGTCTAGGTTTGAATCCGAAGGCCCAAGAGCCAGGAGCTCCGAGAGAAGGCAGGTGGGCAGCAGAAGATGGATGTCTTAGCTCAAACAGAAAGAGCGAATTTGCCCTTCCTCTGCCTTTTTGTTCTGTTAAGGCCCTCAACAGATTGGATGATGCCTGCTCACATTGGTGAAGATCTTCTTTACTCAGTCTACTGATTGAAATGCTAATCTCTTGAAGAGACATCCTCACAGACATACCCAGAACTAATGCTTCACTAGCGAATTGCGCATCCCTTAGCCTAGTCAAGTTGACATAGAAAATTAACCATCACAGATTGCCTTGAACCCCTAATTCCGTGACCTTAAGCCTAGCTAAGATTTCCTATGTCAAAGGATTTACATTGTCAAAACACCCCTCGTTCTCCCAAGTCAACTGGAGTACAAAACTTGGACACTTCTCCTGTTTCCATAGGACAACCACTCCATGTATGCCCTGATTTCTGGAAGAAAACTTGGAGGGGCTTAGGGAAGGGTCACATTCCACTTGTGTGGCCTTCACCACGTAGCTGCTAATTCCTTCCATCCTTCCATCATTCCTCCCTTGTCATTCTTTCTCCAGATAAATGAATCTTCCCCATCTCTCACCCTGTGGGTCTCACCTCTACTCCAAGGATTTATCAAGATATTTTTCTAAGGAAATATGAGCTCTCTCAAATGAATTTCTGATGAGTAAAATTATTTGCAAATTGAATTTTAGAAGAAAGAAATAACACTAGCAACTGTTTTAATTTTGATAAATCTACTAATCTGTCATGGCATAATTGTGCCCCAGGGAACACAGTTTGGGAGCTGCAATATTTGTCTTTGTTCAAAGTTCTAATAATCTTGGGGCAATGTCTTAAAAATGCCACTCTGGAAGAAAACCTGTGTATAATTTGGCAAGTCTACTCTGTTGTTTCCTTTTTTTGTTTTTTTATTTTTATATAATTTCGAACTTACAGAAGAGTTGCAAGACTGTATAAGACACTTCTGTGTACCCTTCACCCAGATTCTCTAGTTGTTTATGTTTTGCCCCATTTGCTTTATCATTTTCTTTTTCTATATATATTGCATATAAGTAATAATGCATATTATTTTTTTCTCAACCGTCTAAGTTGGAGACGTTTTCACTAAATATTTCAGAGTATGTTTTCTAACAAGAATATTCTTTTACGCTATTGTAACACATTTATCAAAATCAGGAAATTTTATGATCCAATACTATTATCTAACAATGCATAGTCAGGTTTTGTCAATCGTCCCATAAATGTCCTTTATAGTTATTTTTTCCCTCTGATCAAGGATCTAACCCAGGATTACATATTGTACATACCTGTCATGACTCTTTAGTCTCCTTTAAATCCAGAATAGTTTGTTAGTGTTTATTTCTCTTGACATATATTTTGGAAGAATACAGGCCAGTTATTTAGTAGACTGTCTTTCCTGAATAGATTCAAGTTAGGCACTTTGGGCAGGAATACCACAGGTGTTGATGTTGAGACCTTGTTTGGTTTTCCAAACAACAGTCAATTCTTTCCTCTTACACCAGCTGGGGGTCCTACAATCCAGTTCAGTTCTAACTGTAACTACCTGGAGTCAGCGCAGACCCCACGGGCTAAGGACTCAGTCCCACAAGATTGCCCCCACTTCAGACACCAGCCACAAATGGAGTCCCCAGGCTACCTGCACTTATGCCCAGCTGATTGAAAATTCAGGCGTTCCCCCCTCAAGTTCAGTTATTTGCTAGAATCACTCACAGAATTCAAGAGAGTGCTATATTTACAATTACAGTTTTATTATAAAGGAAACACTTCGGGAACAGCCAAATGGAAGAGATGCATAGGGTGAGGAATGGGATGTGGGGGACACAGAACTTACATGCCCTTTGCGGGGGGGCGTCATCCCAGCACATAGATATCTTCACCAACCTGGTCGCCAGTGCCCACTTCCCTCTCTGGAGGTCGGGGGTGGGTCTGAGAGTTCTAACCCTCCAGTCAGTTGGTTGGTTTTTCTGGCAGCCAGCCCCCATCTTGAAGCTATCTGGGGCTCAATTACCCATGAACCATCTCATTCGCATGAACTAAGTTGTGCTTGAAAGGGGCTTGTTAGGAATATCAAAATATTCTCCTATCAACTCAGGAAATTTTAAGGGTTTTAGAAGCTCTGTGCCAGGAACCAGGGATAAAGACCAAATACATTTTTTATCATACCACAGACCTCCTCAGTGTATGTTATCAGGAAGCATGTGATATTAGTTTATCCCAGTATTGATGGTGTTAAATTTGATAACTTGGTTACAGTGGTGTCCACCGGGTTTCTCCACTATAAGGGTACAATTTCTCATTGTAAATAATAAGTAGCCAGCCCTGGTGGTCTAGTGGTTAAAATTTAGCATTCTCACCGCTGTAGCCCAGGTTCGTTTCCTGGTCAGGGAACCATACCACCCATCTGTCTATCGTCATACTGTGGCAGCTGCATGTTGCTGTGATGCTGAAAGCTATGCCACTGGTATTTCAAATACCAGCAGTCACCCATGGTGGACAGGTTTCACTGGAGCTTCCAGACTAACACAGACTAGGAAGAAGGACCTGGCCACCCACTTCCAAAAAAATGGCCACGAAAACCCTGTGAATAGCAGTGCAGCATTGTTTGATACAGTGCTGGTAGGTGAGAGGATGGAGCAAAAAGACCCAGCAGGGTTCCGCTCTGCTGTACACAGGGTGACTAGGAGTCGGAGAGACTTGATGGCACTAAAAACAACAAATTAGAAGTATCTTATGGGGAGATACTTTGATATTATGTAAATATCCTATCCCTCATCAACCTACATTTACCAGTTTTGGCATCCAGTGATTTTCTAACGCCATCATACCTTCTATATTTATTAGTTGGCATTCTAATGTGAGGAAGAGTTTTGTCTTTTTTATTCATTCATTCATTCATGTATATCACTGAGGACTCATGGATTTTCATTTTGTTTATGAGTTATGATCTGTTATTATCTTTATTTATTTGGCTTCTGAAATTATATCAGATTTGCAGACTCCCATGTATTTTTGATATGCCCCCATCACTACAATTTTCTTGCTTTCTGGTAGGGCTGAAAGTTCTTACTGCCTTAACAAGATGTTCCAGGCTCTCTTAGACCTTCCCTGCCCTAGCCCTAGAATGCTTCCTTTTTCCAAGCAGCCTTGCTTCCAAGGAAAGGATGGTATTTAGAAACCAAGGTCTGGCCACTAGGTGAGCTCATTGCTTCTGATATGTGCTCATTGCTAATATGTTTGCAGACAGAGCTAGGAAAAAAATAAACAAATATACACACATACTATATTTTATTTATTTCTATACCTATCTACTTATTATATTAAAAACAATGAATTCTTACTGATACCTCCAATTTCAATCCACATCTCAAGGTACATTTTTTTTTTCTGCTTCTTTTCTCTGCTAGGTGTTTCCTTCTCCAAAAGTGAAGAACCAGGCTTCCTTACTCTGTAAGCATATGCTCAAGCCAAGTTCTAACCTCTTCACTCCTTTCTGCAGGTTCCAGTATCTTTCCCTTTAGGCTGAAGAACTTCCATTAGCACTTTGTGTAGTGTGGGTCTGATGCTGACAAATTCTCTCATTTTTAGTTTATCTGAAAATGCCTTTATTTTGCCTGTATTCTTAAAAGATATTAGTTAATAGTAGTTTCTTTCAACACTTTAAAAGAGTTTTCCCACATTTTTCCTGTCTTCATTTTTCTCATGAGAAGTCAGCTATACTTTGTGTTTGCACCTCCTGTGGTGCTGTATTTCATTTTCACACCATGTGTATAAGTTTAAGGTTTTCAACAACTTTGAGAAATTTTTGGTTTAATTTTAAATATTTTATTTTTAATTGTATTTATTTAAATAAAATATTTAATTTTAAATATTTTCTGCTCCATTCTCTTTCTTCTTTTCGGGACTTCAATTACGTATATGTTAGATCACTTGATATTGTCCCAGAAAACACTGAGGCTCTGTTAACTTTTTATAGGTTTTTTCTTTTTCCCCTCTGAGTTCTTCTGATTAGATACTTTCTGTTGATCTATGGTCAGGTTCACAGACCCTTCAATGAACTTTTCATTTTAGACATTATACTTTTCAATTCTAGAATTTCCATGTGGCTTTATTTTTCTTTATAGTTTTTTCTTTCTTTGCTGAGATTCCTTATCAGTTCATTATTACCATATTTTCTTCTAAGTCCTTAAATACATTTATAGTAGCTGCTTTAAAATCTTTGTCTGTTAATGCCAACATCTGAATCATCTTGGGGTCCATTTTTATTGACTACTTTTTCTCTTCATTATGGGTTGCAATTTCCTGTTTCTTCACGTGTCTTGATTTTTGATTTCATACTGGACATTGTGGATGTTTCATTGCAGGGCTTTTGGATCATTTCATCTTCCTTTAAAATAAGGCTGACATTTGTTCTTGCAGTTGAGAGATCTTTGGTCTTGTTGGCCTTGGTATTATTATTTTTTAGGCTGGATGTATTTTACTTTTGAATTTAATCTTAGGGAGTGCCCCCTGAATCTAGGATATGGTTCTGTGTCTCAACTGAATGCCTGAGGTGCTTAGTAAGATCTCTCCTCTGGCTAGACTGGAAGTCCAGTGTCTCTAAACATTTCCCAAACTGGTGTCCCCGTTCTGATTTCAGACTTCAACAGGTCATTTTTGCAAGGGCAGAGTCTTGCTATGTACGTGTCTGAAGTGAGTAGCTGCTCAGTCTTCTGCCACTCCTCCTTTAAACCCCTTTCCCTAACCCCCCAAGACAGCCTCTCTTATCAGGTACTTTGGCTTTCAAATTCCAGCCCCTTTAGAAGTCTCGAATTTCTTTCACTTCCATTTGGAACTGTTGTTCCACTTGGATGCTGCCTGCCTTCTCCCCAGCAGGAAAATGCCTCCAGGAAGAAAGCCGGAGTGTTGCATGGCAATCGTGCATTTCCGCTCTCCACTGTCTAGTAAAGCAGTAGGGCAAGTCTGGTACCAGTTGCTTTATCATGGCAAGTGGAGATCCAAGGCTTGTGTTTTTTTTACACTGACATGTTCTCATAAACAATAAAAGGAATAATCACAATAACAGTAGTGCTCCATTTTTTTTAAGGTGTTTCTTGGACCTAATGGGGTTAGAACTTCTCTCTGAGTATTGCCTCTGCAGTGAGTCCATTGTTAAAGGAAAATATTTTGAGATGCCAAAATTCACCTAAAGTGAATTTGAAGCATATGTTACTCCCGCCTCCTTCAATGAAGAGAGCAATCCAGGCTGCTGTTGATTTTAAACTTCTACTATGCACAAAAATGTTGTGATAGTCCTGCTAATTTCAGTCTGTCAAACTCTATTGCTGTGATTAGATAGTTGGGTTTAATCGTCTTCATAAATTGGTCTTGTAATTCAAATATTCATTAACAAAATAATTGCTGAAGGTGCATTTTTATTCATATTTTGATTATTAGCTTGTAGAATAATTTACTCTATAAGTTAATAAATTTCTACTTCTTTAATTCATCAATATCAGAATTGCTTTTGATACTTTGCATACTAAAGGATGTTATTTAGGAACTATTTCTTAGAAACATTCAGCCCAGGTTTTCTCTGTGTCTCAATATAACTTGGAGTATGTTTGCAGAAAAAGCAAAAATGCGGTAGCGTTTATTTATAATATAAAATATTTAAACTGATTTTCCACCATTTTATAATTTTTCTTTTGCAGTTGTCCTTAATGTCGGGTTTGGCCCTCTCAGGGGAAAATTGGCCTCATTTCTGACCCCAGTTGATGGAATCTAGTATAGTCATTTACTTCATTCACAGCTTTGGCTTTGCATGACTTTAGACTAATTTAAAAAAAAAAATAGAAATGACCTTCAAAGATGAGGATTTTCCAGTGTAGTGATTCCATATTCTCTGAAGGGAATTCCTACAGCAGAGTTTTGAGAGCAGTGATGCTGTCATTAGGTTAAACATGTAACTTCCCAAGGCTGTTGCTTTGAAGGAACAACACTCATTCAAATGTTTATGTTCTGGTTTGTTTTTTCCATTCTAATCTTTCCTCATATAGTGGTTATCTGTCCATTTCCTTTAGTATGTTTTCCCCCTACCTACAAGATTTAATTTAAACTATAATAAACTAAAAATGATCACAGTTGATAACTATGATATCACTTGTTGATGAATTCTTTCATTTATTTACCAAATGCTGTTGAGTTCCTGTGCTAACATTGGGAATACAGTGATGAGCCCAAAAAAAGCCCCTCACAGAGTTTACAGCCTAAGTAACTTCAGTCTTCCCAATCTGGAGTTTAAGAGAAAATAGCCTGTACCTTTCTTTAGCTCACATTTAGAATTTTTACGCGTGTCAGAGTCCTTTGCAATTACTGGATGTGCATGATATACTTTATAAAAGGGGAAAGAGATTCAAAAGATTGAGTTGTTTACAGTCTGATTGAGGCCATGCAGCTTTTTTACATATACAAAAAGAAAAAAGAAAAAAGATATAAATTCTTGTGAACACCTGAGATAGAACAGAATACTGAGGAATTATATAAACGACCATTACAAGGGAGTAAAGTCAATACTGGAAGTTTGTTTTGGAGGTGGTTCGTTTTATAGGAAAAGTTTCAGAGCAGAGATGCTTTCCTGTTGGATGGCACGGAAGAATCAGGTAGCGAGATGGGAACAGGCAAAGTGTGTTACGGGGAGGAGAGTTGCCAGTCTTCCTGAATCTAAGTAAGGCTATCCAAATTGGTTAATATTTTGAATTTCCTTAATTTCTTTGAGTTTATTTCTTTGTTTATATTTCCTTTATATGTTTGAGTCTGTATTTTTTTGGTTCTCATAAACACTAGCTGCTAAAAATCACTTAAATTTATCTTTGTCAAAGATGATACGTACTTACATTCAGCAGTGCCTTTTACAATGATAAAATTGTCATTCAGAGCAACAAGGTAAGTCAAAGGTTAGATTTCTCTAATCTTATAAATGGGAAAAATCAAATCAATCTTTGAACAGGTCAGTCATTAAATTGAATTTCTTTTTCCCTACTAGGATCCTCGATTCAATGCAGAAGTGGACCAAATTACAGGCTACAAGACACAAAATATTCTTTGTATGCCAATAAAGAATCATAGGGAAGAGGTAAGCCAATTTTCCATTTTATAAAAGGTTATTTGGAAACATTTCTCTTTTTGAAAAAAATTTTTACTTTACTTTGCACATTTATGAAATAATCCCATAGTGATTAAGTTAACTATGAAGTGCTTAAATGTTCTGCTCGATATTTTTTATTTGGACCTTAGTTACAGGGTTCAGTCCTGAAGGATACTTTACTTTGACTCAGGAATAAACTTCAGACATTTTGCTTCCTTCCTGTCCTTCTCCCCCAGGACCTTATTCTATCCTAAGATATATAATTGTGGCTGCAGTTGGAATCAATTTATTTCATATTATAAGTGTCTGAATAATGCTCATTTCATAAATGGTCATGGTCATAAGCCGATTCTTTTTGGATCCAAAATTAAGTTTTGAAAAAATGGAAATTGTAGCTAATTCCAAGTAAATTTCATTGTGAAGTTATAACAAGCAAAGGAAAATAGGTTGGTTTATATTTCGCCTAACTAGAAGGTTTGGAGTCTGTTAGCACTGATTTCCTCTTCATTTATACTTATTTTAAAAAAATGGTTAATAAATTACCAATTAAACTGAATTTTTCAATTGAGTGTTCTCAACCCTGGCTGCACATTACAATTGACTGAAGAACTTCTAAAATATTACCAATTAAATCATAATCTCTAAGGGCAACGTCTGGATACTGATATATTTTTAAGGCTCCCCAAGTAAACTGTAGCAAGGGTTGAAAATCACTACTCTAAGTGAAAACAAATAGATTGAAAGAGCCCATATTGGTGTTTCTTTACCTTGGCTGCACAGTAGAATCACATGGGAAGTAGTCTGAAATTCTAATGCCCAGGCTTCACCTTAAATCAGAGTCTCTGGGGTTGGGACCCAGGCATGAGTATTTTAAAGCTCATCGTGATCACAGTGCAGCTAAGGTTGAGAACCCCTGCCAAGAAGACTAGAAACACTTTGATGCTTCTACTTGATTTACATTCGGATTCTGACATCTTTCCTTTCTCTCCTCCATCTGGTCTGTTACCCAGTCCCATTGATTTTTTTCCATTAGAGTGTTTCTCATTTCAGTTTCTTTCTTTTCATTCCTGCCGCCTGCACCAGAATTCAGATCTTGAAGCAATGCCTGAACTTTTAAAATATTCTTGTAAGGGGTTTCTATACTTGCAGTCAGTTCCCCTTCAATCCACCCTGCATATGCCCTGGGAATTTTCCTAAAACACAGCTTTCTAAATCAGTGCTCCTAAAATATTAATGTGTATGTGAATCACATAGGGAGTTTGTTAAAATGCAGATTCTGAATTCAGTAGGTCTAGGTGGGACATGAGATTCTTTTCTAACAAGCACGAGGTTGATGCTGATACCCTGGGTCAATCACAATTTGATTAACAGGATCCAGAATCAGTCACTTCTGAGTATCTAAAATAAGTTCTCAGTGCCTTAGAGTTGCCACAAGGTTTCTTAAGAGGATAGTTACTAAAAATTCCTGCACCTAAAACATGAATATCAGATTAATTATTAAGTTAATTAAAGCAATGTATGGACTAATGATGATAGTGCTATTAATTGGGTTGCCAGATATAGGAAATAAAAAATACATCCCATGTAACATTTAGGACCTAGTTATACTAAAAAGTTATTTGTTGTTCATCTGAAATTAAGTTTGCTTAGAGGTCTTCTATTTTATCAGGCAGCCCTAGTTGTAAACCAAGGACTATGATTCTGTGCTCTTAAGAAGACAATGTTCAGCTTTTAGTTACTATTTATGCTTTAAAATCATGGCCCAAAACACAACTTTGTACTGGCCAAGAGACTCAGTTTGAATCCTACTCTGATTAAAGTCCTTTTAAATAGTGCGAACAGTCTCAACCTGTGTCACTGTGTGTAGCTGGACCCAAGACCCCTCTGCTGGCTACATGCCTTGTCCCCTCACTAGAGCTGTCATTGCAGGGGGGGGTGGAAACCTTTCACACAGCTGTAGGGCTGACTGCATATTTTGTGGGGCCCATAGAAAAATGAACATTCAGAACCCCTTATGCAGGAAGCAGGGGGAAATACGCAGTTAAAGGTACCAAAATAGGAAGCATTTTCCTTTAAAATATCTTATTACTTATAAAACATAACAGGACTGAAAAAGGCATGAATAACATAAATTTACACATTACAAGGCAATCTTATCAGTCTTACTTTATATAACATATATAGTACATGACACTTTCTCAATATGTTGAAACAGATCATAAGATTTTTCTGTCTCACTTATGCAAATTCGTTTATTATGTCATGAAAATATATAAAGTTAGTAACTTTTATTTTAAATTGATACAGTTGAAAGCGGTGTCTGTTATTTTTGGCAGATGCAAGATTGCAGATCACGTTCACTTATGCCGAGGAGAAGAGTCTGTGTTGGGGTAAACACTCGTGGAGCCGTGAAGAGTGTTTTATAGGCTATGACAACATTGGAGAGATTTCTGATAAATTATTTCAAAATACAAATTTTATTACACCTAGAGCTGATGATCCTTGTGGAAAAATTTTTCTAAGAAGATTTAACCCTTCAAACAAATCAATTTCATGCCACCTGAATTTAATTTTAAATGTAAATTTATACTTTGGCATTTCAGTGTTTCCTCTGACATTTCCCGTAACTTATGGAGGGTGTAGAGATAACCAAAAGTGTGCTCTGCATTTGCATATAATTCAAAATGCCTTTTTATTCATCTACCATTGTGTCTTTGGTTACATGGAATATTAATTTTATACTTGTCTTTCTTATTAACACGTGGTTCTTCTGAAGGTTCATGTGAAAAAAGTGTTTTCTGCTGACTGCAATGATCTTTTAATTTTCTTTACTATTTCTGTTTGTGGATATTTACTTTGCAACATTGCAGCAGTTGTGAAACCAGAGATATTAAATCTTTTGAATAATTCTAACACTCTTCAATTCTCCCCGATATGATTTATTGCAATGTCCAGTATCCACTTTTATTTTGCAGGAATTTCTTGATCGAGTTTGCTGCCTGAGTACCGCAGTTCGTGTCCTTGCATTCAGGCTGGACAATTGTATTTGTGCAGATGCCACGGGGACAGGCTCCTGGGACAGACAGACCAGCCAGCCTGCAACCGCGGGTCCTGGCACACCCCCGTGCAGTGGCCCTCCTTTCTCCTAAGGCTGAACCTGCCGCCGCCTCTGCTACCACCACCACTTGGGGCCCTGCTGCCCCTGGAAACATCCCCATCAGCAGCCAATCTCCTGAACAGCAGGGCTCTGGAAACCTCCCAGGGGTTTCCGCCAGGGGATGCATTGTCAGGGGCTGCACCTTTCAGCCAGGAGAGGGAGAGCTGAAGTACAGCGCTCCGGAGTCTGAAAAAAGGACTGGGGAACAGATGAGAGCCCCAGGGCACCCCGGCTGGTCTCTGGGGACTGGGGCACGAGCCCCTCCTATGGCATCTCCTTCAGGATCTGTGGGTCCCTGAGTTGTGGAAAGCCGCCCAACCTTCTGAGCTGGGGGCCCGCAGGGTTAGCTCTGGTTGCTCTGGGCACTTGTGGGAGAGCAGGGTCAGAGCGGAGGGCAGGAGTTGGGGGCTGAATGCTGGTGCCCACCCCTGCACACCCCGCGGTGGGCAAGGCCGCCCCTGCCTCCCTCTCCAAGGAGCCGACCACGAAATCCGAGAAGCAGAGAGGGGAGATGGGGAGGGAATGGCAGTGGGGCTGCAGGGCACGCTCGGGTCAGCACTAACCGCTGGTGTAAAGGGACGAGTGGCCACTTCTGGCGGAACAACAGGCGGCGATGGAAGGCAGCGCTCAGGACGTCATCGGGCCTGCGGGGGACGCACTCACCAAGGACCAGCAGCACTTTCCAGCTAGGCGCCCGATGCGCACGGCAGAGCTCAGGGTCCGGCAGCGCCTCGCAGGCCGGCACCCGGGGCTCTGGCCCCGCCCGAGTACACGTGCGCGTCAGGCCCCGCCCCCAGGCGCCCTGGCCACGCCCCTCGCTCAACCACTGCGCTTCCCGTGGACCCTGATGCGGTGATCTCAGGAGACCCTCAGCTGCTGCGCTTCCTGGTGAGTCCGCGGCGGCAGTGGGTGGCGTTGGGCCCAGGGAAGGGTAGGCGAGCTCCCGGGAGAAAAGCCGGGCCGCGGGGGGAGGCCGATGCCGGCCCGGCGCAGGGGCCGAGGATGCGGGCGCCTTCCACGTGGACCCCGCTCCCCACCCGCTGCGTCCCAACCCAGGTTCCCGCCTCCCCAGAACTTGGTGGAGCCCGCAGGCCATAGACTCTTAGGCAGCGTGGTGTCCCACCCTTAGACTCGCCGTAAGTGGCTTCGGGGTGGGGTCCATGTTGTGCCCAGAGCAGCCTCGCAGGGGCGGGGATGAGGGGCAGTCTGGGGCCAACTCTGTGCAAGTGGTGCCAGGATCCTATGGATGCTGTGCACTCTGAGTTAATCAAGGGGCCTTGAACTTCCCAGAACCAACTAGAACCCCTGGGGCCCCCTAGGATGCCAATGCCACAGGTGGGGGCGGGGGTAAGGCAAGGCCTCAGTGGAAGACAGCCCCTCCAGCGCTGCAGTCCCCTTAGTGGGTGGAAGTCTCCATGGCTGGCCATTGCAATGCCTCGGGCCCTCAGGGCCTCCAGTCCTCCCACCCACACCAGCCAGAGGAGGGAGCCCCCTGGACCCTGCTTCTCTCTGCACTGTGCCTCCTTAAATTCCCTGGGGAGGAAAAAAAAAGAAGCAAGCAGATTTTCCTTGGAGGAAAAACTGAGTGTTTAGGATTCTTATTGAGAAACTGTTCATCAGCTAGGGTTTGGGCAAGTGGGGTTCTGGGATTCAGGGCAGGGGTGTGGGGACACTCCATCTTTCGTGGAGGCCCCCTCTGCACAGGTTTCTGGCTTCCTGTCTCAGACCAGCAAGGGGGTGGGATGTAGGCCATCTAGCTCAGACCCCCTGGAGGGGAGACAGATTGTGCCTCCCCTGATGCCCTGGACCCCCGCCCTATTGCTGGGTCCTCTGAGGCCTGGACCCTGACTGCTGGTCTGTGTTGCCCCTGCTCCACCCCAGGCTGAGTGAGGCCAGGCCCTCAGGCTCCAGCATGGCCCTGCAAGACCACTGCTGCCCCCCTGCGGCCGTGCAGAGGAGGCTGCCCATCCTGGCCTGGCTGTTGGACTCTGAAGATGGACTTCATCACTGGACTTTCAGTGGGGCTCAAGGTCATTCCCCACGCGCTGGCCTGTGCTGAGGTGACCTGACTCCTGCCCCAGGTGAGATGTCTGCCCCTGCTGCTGGCCACATCCCCGCCCTGACCCCACACTAGGCCTCATCACCTGCCCAGAAGCAGAGTAGAAATGCACAGTATCCTCTCCAGACAGCGGGGCACCCAGGGCTCCAGCCCCATGGGAACCAAGAAGCCTTGGTTTACAGTCTAGAGCATGTGACTGCCTTTGGGGAGACGCGCGCCCTTATAACTTCTCTTGTCACACTTGTCACACACAGGTATCAGGGCAGTTCTGGGTTGTGTGATGGGGCCAGCAGGATGACTCACTGTAGCTTTAAGCATTATTTCTCAGACTCGCAGACTCACACAGAAACACGCAGGTCTTTGTGCTCCCGCAGGTGGCACCTGTGGCCCCACTTGGGTGCGGGTAGAAAAGAGGTCCCCTCATCACAGCAGGTCACACTCATGGATGATTGAGGGTGAGTGGTTACCCTGCCTGTGTGCGCTGGTGTGCCCAAAGCACACAGTGGACACCGCAGACCCCTGTGCTCAGATGTCTACACCAGGGGCACCCTGGGTGTGCCATGTGCCTCCTGGGTGCTCATCACTCTCTCCCCAACAGTGTGGCTTCTACTCTGCCTTCATGGGTGCTTCGTGTAGTTCTTCCTGGTCACCTTCTGGCATGTTACCCTGAGCCCGCCTGTGCTGTGCTACTGGCTTTCCTGTGGGCTGCATGCAGTTAGCCATGGGGTCCCTGCGCTTGGGTAAGACTCTCAGGCCTTCAGTCCATGGTGGGGGAGGTGTGATTCTGCCCTTCCCAGAGTACCAAGGCCCCTGTCTCCTGAGGATGGCCCTGCCCTCAGCATTTCCTTCTTTGCATTCCAAGGGCTATCCCTGTGTGCGTGTAGTAGGGGCAGGGGGACCCTCGCCGCTCAGCCCTCCCCTATTCTGCTGAGAGGCCAGGACACTTGGAGAAGCTCCCAGAGCCTCAGACCCCAACCTCCCTTTCCTGCTCTCCAACCAGCCCAAACAGGGCATGTCATTCCAGTCCTCAGCCTCAGTCTCATCCACACTGCCTTTCCCAGCCATGTTCACCCATGTCCTCTGGGACCAGGCAGAGCTCTGACCAACACAGTATTCCCTCTTGGCTGCCAGGGTTCCTGCTGGACTTTGTCTCCTGTGCCATCATTAAAGGTTTCACCTCTGCTGCTACCATCACCGTGGACATCGGGCAGATCCAGGTAGGCTCACTGTTGGCACTGGGGCACCTGCAGGGTAGCAGGACCAAGGCCAGGTCCTGATATGTGTGGGTCAGTCGACCCCTTGCTTTCCAGAGCTGGAAGCACATGGTGCTCGCGTGAGTCTCCATCAATGAAAATGACCCTCAGGGGGGATGTTGGGTGAGGGTCAGATTGTGCAACAGGTAATCTCGGGGAGCGGTGATGACAACCCCGCTCTTGGTGGAGATTTCCCACCAGTGCGCTTGGTTCCCACACAGGGTAGTTTGTTCCGCTGCCTCTACTACCCACTCAGCCAGCAGCCTGCACAGCTCGTGAGCATCCTGCCTAGATTTTGACAAGCGGATTATACCTCCATGCTCATTTAGCTAGATGATTTCATTTTTTTTCCAATTTCTGTCGACTGTCTTTCAAATGGCTTGCTTCTTTATGTTTCTGTTTAAACCTCCATGAGAAGCTCTAGATCAGTGATCACTGGTTCCCCGAGGCCGTCATTGGTCCTCCTTTCCCTGGGTTCGATGATCCTGGGGGGCAGGAGCTGTCTTGCTCCCGACCGTGGCCCCCAGCGCTGTGCTTGGTATAAAGCAGGTCAGCGCTCAGGTGGGTGTGCAGAGTGGACCTGAACTGTCTTGTACAAATGAAGCTGTGGGGCCCCTGGCGGCAGACTCGGGGCCAGGCCTCTTCCTTGTGACCTGGTGTTCTCACCTGGGTCTGGTTCTCCAGGCTGGCCTGTGCAGTCTTCCCTGATGGTGGGCAGTGAGCAGATCAAGACCAGGAGGAGGCATGTGTGAGAATCCAGCAGCTGACATGTCTTCCCTCTCACTCTGTGCTGGGGCTGGATCCACACTTTCCCTGTGCTCGTTTCTCCTCACACCCCTGGGACAGAGGTTTATCATCATCTGCATTTAGAGAGGAGGAAACCCCTTAAAAAGGTGGGTGAATGCGATTTATATATTATGTACACACACATCAGGGGAAGCTTGGCAAATGGTCTGTCCTAGGATAGTCTGTCCTTTATTCTAGAAACAATATCTTTCCTTTTTAGTGTCAGTAATGTTCCTTGATGTGATCATAATACGGGTAGAGGGCAGCTTCTTTGTTCATTCATTACCTGGCAACCCTACACCCGCAATGTCATTAAAACCTTGACCACGTCATGACAGCCATCTGAGAGCCCCTAGGGTGGGGTAGGGTTCTCCTGACTGCCCAGGACAGAAGTGGAGGAGGCGGAGGTAGGAGGTGTCCCCTGGCTAAGTAGCCCAGACTTCCGTGGCACCAGTGCCTCCATCACCTTGGCCCTGGCGAGCGGTGTCTGTGCTCAGGGGTGTATACTGTCGTCGGTGATAGTCATGTGAACTGAAGGGACACCAAAGGCTGGTATCAGGAACAGGCACACGCCTGGACAAATCCAGGATGTCTTTGTATTTGCTTTTGTTTAACCGTGAAAGGTGCATTAAAGCCTGATGAATTTTAATAGACACGTGCCCTGAAATATCCCGGCACACAGAGCTGAGTTTTCCACAGTTCCTTGTCGCTCTACCTGCTGGTTGTGCTGCTCCTCGTTCACGTCTCTGATCTTATATAGAGTTTAGGGTCAGACTAAGCATTGAGAACAGCCTTTTACACATACTCTTGGACTCTTTTCAGATTGATCCTGAAGGCATCTGCCACTTCTGGAATCCACTCAAACCACAAGGAGGAGAGTCACTCCAATGCCTATGAAATGGAACCTTCAGGAGTTTTTAGTTATAAATCTTGGAATCTGGAAGATTCAATTCATGATTGCAAAATATTTATTTCCTAACATTTTGTTTTTTCATAAACTGATGCTTTTGAAAGAGATCTCATTAATTGGGCTGTTTGACTTTGACGTCTCTTTGGGGTGGAGCAGTAATAAACGTGGGTCCACTTTCATGTTCAGCGTGCACATCCACGTGATCCGAACTCTTCCACTTCTTTTCTATTTGATGGCTCCCTGTGTTCCCCTCCCCCGGGTTATGATGATTCTTTTCTGACACTTGTGAATATGTTTTTTTAAACTTTAAGTGCCTTTTAAAAAAAATTAAAACATAGAAATCCTCATGGATGTTTCAGGTTGTCTTAGTACCTAGAACATTCGCTACTGGAATTCCTCTGCGTTTTCATTGCCCTGGTTGGGACCCTTTAAAGTGAGTGAACGAGACTCTGTCCTCCCTTCTGGGGGATGTCTTCTGTGTTGCTGATTCACCGTGCAGTCTTTAGTCATCATTACAGCGTCAGTGAGATATAGTTCACATGTAATACGAGTCACACTGTAAGGTGTGTAAATCAGTGTTTTTAGTATACTCACAGAATTGTGCAACGTCACCACAATCGATTTTGGAAGCTTTCCATCACTGCTCCAGAAGAAACACTCTACTCGTTAGGAGACAGTCCTGTTTCCCCTAAACCCTCAGGCCTAGGCAGACAGAAATTCATATTCTGTTTCTATGGATTGGCCTATTTTGAACATTCCCTATAAATGGACTCATATGATGCGTGACCTTTTGAGTCTGGCTTCTTTCACTCAGCATGACGGCTTCAGGGTCCACCGTGTTGCCACATGTGTGAGCCCTCCATTTCTTTTCGATGCTGAATGGCATTCCATCATGTAGCTGCAGCACAGTCTGTTTATTCCTCAGCTGATGGACATTTGGGTTATGTCTACTTTTTGGCTATTATGTATTTGTCTGCTATGAGCATTCACGTACAAGGTTTTGTGTGGACACCTGCTTTCGTTTCTTTTGGGTCTGTACCCAGGAGTGGAATTGCTGGGTCACATGGTAACTCTTGGTGTCACTGTTTGAATACCTGCAAGGAATTTTCCCGAAGCAACTGCACCATCGAGTGCAGACCTGCAGGACGCTCAGGTGTGTCAGGTCTGTGGCCTGGTTGCAAGGACATGTGGCCAGCAGGGGGCACCGTGGGGCTATCTCAGAGGTGAGCCTGCCTGGCCCTGCCACCTGGGAAAGTCTCACAGGCCAGAGGGAAGTGAGCAGTGAGTTCACTGAGCTGTGCTGTGATGAGACTGCAGCGGTCAGGACCTCCGGGACCCAGGGCCATGAAGGGCCAGGCTCTCTCACCACCTGGGGCCTGGGAGGGTGCAATTCTCTTCCTCCTCCTCTTCCTCCAGGCAACAGAGACTTTGCCTAGAGCTGAGGGGTGCTGCAGCGGGTCAGGGACCTGCACACATTTGAATGTAGGAACTCCTCCCCTGTTGGGTCTTGTAGATAATGAAAGAGATATGGGGGACCCCAGTGTCCCTGAAGGGGTCTTGGGAGGGGAGCTCTTGAGCACCTGCATGGTGCGTTGGGCCCATTTCCCCATCTGCCTCCTCACTTTGCACAGGTGCGGGGGGCCTCTCCTGAGTGGAAGACTCTGGGGAGCTTCAGCTCACCTCTGCTTCCCCCTCACTCACTCAGCTCACTGTTCTCCCTGTGTCTCCCGCTATTGATTCTGGGTCCAGATGGGACTGACTCAGCCACCCTCAGTGACCAAGTCCCTGGGACAGACAGGCACACTCACCTGCACGGGAAACAGCAACAGTGTTGGCCAACAGGGGGCAGCATGGCTGCAGCAGCTCCCGTGCCTTGTCCCCAGACTCCTGAGCCACAGGAGTAACAGCTGGCTGTCAGGGGTCTCTGAGAGATTCTCTGGCTCCAGGTCAGACAGTGTGACCTCCTAGATGTCACTGCAATGGCCCAATCCTTCATTCCTGAAAGGTAGGGACAATCAGTAGACCTGCCTGAATTGAGTTGTTGTCATTTTCCAGTGACATTAATCCCAGGGCATGGTAGTTGTAGGAGACACCCTAAGGGGTCTTCTGTGTTATAGACACCCTCTTCCTTACCTCCACTGTGAAATAATGGTCCAATTTCTCCTTGGTGAGGTAGTCAGGAGAAGTCACCCCATCCAGCACAGTGATTTCCTTCTTATCCTGTTGATTTAGAGGCACGAGGAGCCCACAGTGCCTAGCTGTCAGTCTTAACTTCCAGTTCAATGAGATCGGCATTGTGTCTCCTGGTGGCAGCATATATCCCTTTGGAACTAAGAGCTTTAGGCTAACAGAACATAAGATCAAGGGGACAGAGGTTAAACACTTGGCTAGTGGGTCACTAGGAGTAATAGTTATGTCATTGCTATTTCCACTCCTTGATTCCTGGAACCCTGAATGCTGGATGTGGGAGAGAGAGCATCACATATCGATTAACGATTCAGTGCATTTAAAGCCTCCTGAAAAGCCATGCCCCAGCCCTACAAGGGATTGTCCCCTCGCCAACACTGTACTGGGAATTCAAAAGGCCACTGCACCATTCTGTCAAGCCAGCTGCTTCAGGACGGACAAGTGAATGGACAAGTGAATGGACAGGTAAAAATTATAAGCCAAGTGAATTCCATGAGCATGGGCCCATTGTCTCACATCATCTGCTATGAACTGAGTTCCTTGATCAGAAGCAAGGCTATGTGGAAACCATAACTGTGGGAAAGAGATTCTGAGCTCACTAACGGTAGTTTGGGCAGAAACATTGTGTTCAGGGAAGCCAAGTCCATATTCACAGTGAGTGTCTGTTCGGGTAGAACAGCACACTACCTCTTCCATGTTGGATGCAGTCCAGTGTCATCACTCTGACCCCAGGCAGCTGACTGATGGCTGTGGCGATGCTTGCTGTGCGAGTCACTCAGTGTGGGTCTCCGCTGTCAGCAGAGTGGGCGCCCAGCAGTGGCCGGAGCCAAATCAGTCTCTGTGAGTGGAAGTCCATGATGCTGAGCCCATGCAAAATGTCCATCCCTGGCACCGCATCCATCCCTGCCACCAGGACTCCTTTGCTCATAGCTCATTGGGTGATGCCAGGGCTGCTGGGGAAGAGGCTGATTGGTATCCACAAACAGGCCATCCATTTGATTAAAATCCTCCTGTGCCGAGGTCACCCTTTGGGGAGCATTCACATTTGAAACAAATCTCTGCGCATTTTTTGCCCATTCAGAGAGACCTGTCTACATTTTCTTGGTCAGCAGTTTTCCAACGGTATTGCTTCCAGGGACCTGACCATCAGGCCAAGCAGTTGGCCACAGCCCATGTGTCAGTGCATGATCCCACCCGTGGATCACGTTTCTTATTCCAAGCAAAGTGAGCAGCCAGTAGCGCTGCTGGAAGTCCTGCTCACTGGAAAGATTTCCCCTCATCACTGACCTTCATGGATGCCCCAGAAAGGGGCACAGGGCTGCTGTTGTGCACCTTTGGGTGGGACCTGCGTATCACAGATTGCTCTGGAAATCTGGCCCGAGGCTTCTCCTGCTCCCCAAGCTGATCACAGGGAACTCCTCACAAGGCTGTTTCCACAGGGGTTAGAGAGGCTGCCTCCACCGGCAAAGAAGATTCATCAGAATTTAGAGTTGTTGTTTTAAAGATTGGCGCCTGAGCTAACATCTGTTGCCAATATTGTCTTTTTTTTTTCTCCTTCTCACCAAAGTGCCCCCAGTCCATTGTTGTACATTCTAGTTGTGAGTGCCTCTGGTTGTGCTATGTAGGATGCTGCCTCAGCATTGCCTGATGAGCGGCACCATGTACATGCCCAGGATCTGAACCCACAAAACCCTGGGCTGCTGAAGCGGTGGGCAAGAACTTAACCACTCGGCTAGGGGCCTGCCCCTGGGGGTCTTTGTGTTGAAGGATCCGCAGGCTGGGGGGTTGCTGGGATGAGTGAGAGAGGTGCGTGGATGTCTCTAGGATGACTCATGTACACAGCTGGGGATGTGGACAGTCGATTAGAGCACAGATAAAAGAGCAGCTCCGGCACAGTGTCTCTATCCATGCTTCACCCTGTGTGGGAGAGGGGAGAGGCATTTTTGTCTTTTTTGTTGACTCATTTATGTTTTCATTCAAAATTACTTTTGGACTGGCTACTACTAAGTCTCAGCACTCTCCCGGGTTTGAGTGCCACAGCAGTGAAACAACACTGTTAAGGCCACAGGCATCCTTTGGCTTTTAGTCTGACTCAGCGGTAGAGAAGTTGAGCAGATGTTTTCTGTGACTCAGTCAGTTGGACACAGTCAGTACTTACAGGAATAGAGTGTAGAGGACTGAGGTCAAGAAGCAAGTGCTTGGCTAGAAATATATGTATGTAATCGACTGAAGTTTATTAAAGCCATTGTAACTACACTTGTGGATCTGGTCACTGGGAGAAACAATTTTGTTAATGTTCATAAAGCATGTAGGATAATATCTAACACATGGCAGTGCCACAGAAGGATCTGTAGAGTAGGAAGAAATGATGCATGGGCTGCGAGTAGAGGATTTAGACAAGAAATCTGGGGACATCTGTGCCACCTTCCTCACCCATTTGCTTGCAGGTTCAGCCCCTCTGCACTTCCCCGGAGGTCCAGCCCTGTCCTAATGCACAGCCCGCATCGTGTGTGGGAGACCCATTCACTCTGCTGTCCACCCTCAGGGCTGTGGGTTCCTGGCTGCTTCCTGGGGGGACTGATGTCCCTGATCATCTTCCCCAGGGTGGACGAGCAACAGGAGAAGCAGGTCTCTCTCCTAAATAATAAAGGTTCTTCTGGAAGAATTCCTTGTGTGTAGTTATTAATGGACCCCTGCCCCACTGAGGGTAAAGGTGGGGACAAGTAAAGAAGGTTATGGAGACTGGCCTGCCGTGGCTGGAAGTGACCTGTGATGAGGGAGAGAGGAACTGGTCACCTCAGGCCCCCCACAGAGAGGGTGTGGAGGAGGGTTAATGCCCTCTGCCCTCTGCCCTCTGCTCACTGGCGGCAGGACACGGTCTCTCTGAGGGGTCAGTCACCCATGGCCCCAACACATAATTAACTAATGGTGGAAGGGGCAGAGGAGTGACTTTATACGAAGAGGCCATATTTTTGAAGTAAGGAAAAGATGCGGTGACACCTGCAGCACAGCAAGGAGCCCCCTGGGGACGAGAAGCCCTGGCCCCTGTGTGGGGATGGGTAGGGTGCGAGGCAGGGCTGAGTCCAGAGTCTCTCTCTCTCCTTGCTCAGCCCTGGGGTATCCATCCCAGTCACAGGTGAATCTGGGCTCTGAGACAGCAGGGGGCGCTGTGGGCCTGTCCGGAGGGTCTGTGGGGTGATCTCAGTTGGGAACCCAGAGCCTGGAGCCCTGCCTTGTGCATCTGCTCTGTGCTCACTGGGGCCCAGCAGCTGGGAGCTCCCAGGGCCCTAGGAGAGGCTCCCCAGCCCCACCCATACTCAACTTCCACCAAATGTGGGCCCAGGCACTCCAGGGGAGGGGGGTGGTTTGCATGAAGGGGCCCTCTCTGCTCTCCTGAGGGGAGAGATAAGAGGACTCTGCAGTTCCCTCACTCCTGAGGCTCCGAAGCAGAGCCTGGGTGTCTCCACCGCGGCCTGGACCCCTCTCCTCCTCGCCCTCTTCACTCACTGCTCAGGTGACTGGCTTTGGAAAGCAGGAGAAGTGATTATGGGGGACAATTTGGCTGCTCTTTAACCATAATTTTGTGCACATGCTGAGGGCAATAACCCCCGTCTCAACTCTCCGTGTCTCTACCTCCTCTGTTCCAGGGTCCTGGGCGCAGTCTGGGTGACACAGGAAGCCTCAGTGTCTGGGTCTGTGGGACAGAAAGTCACCCTCTCCTGCGCTGGAAATAGCAACACCGTTGGAATATTTGATGTGGGCTGGTACCAAATTTCTCACGGTGCCCCCAAAACTGTGATGCTCAGAAGTTCTCGTCCCTCAGGGACCCCAGCTCGGTTCTCTGGCTCCAAGTCCGGCAACACGGCCTAGCTGACCATCTCTGGGCTCTAGGCTGAGGATGAGGCTGATTATTACTGTTCAGCATGGGACGATAGCATCAGCAATAACACAGTGCTCTGGACCCATGGGGAACCGAGACCAAAACATGCCCCATTCCCTGTGATCACCTCCACACTGCCTCTTACAAACAGGGTTGACTGTGGCCCATCCTAGAGTGTCAACATCTGAGGGTCTGACTCTGAACACAGACCAACTTTAAAGAGTCAGTGGCAGAAGCTCCCTCTCACATTGTTTATAATTTTATTGAGATGTAGTCTGCACGTCATAAAGCTCCCCAGTGTAATGTCTACAGTAGTGCTCAGCATATTTACAGGGCTGTGTAACTGTCACTGTAATCTACTTATAGATCATCTCCATCCTCCCTCAGAGAACGTCCCCACCCATTTGACATCACTCTTCCTGACTCTCTGCTCAACCTTAGGGAACCGCCCATCCACTGTCTGTCTTCATACATTCCCCTATTCTGGACATTTCATGTAGCTGGAACCAGGAAAATACGTGGCCCTTTGTGACCACCTTATTTCACTTATTTCATTTGCATAAGAGTTTTGATGTCCATCTATGCTGTGGCATGGCAAAGTAGTCCATTTTTAATTGCCAAATAATACTCCATTGTGTGAGCAAACCACCATTTGTTTATGCATTCACCTGTTGATGGGCATTTGAGTTGTTTGTCATCTTTCACTAGTATGCATGATGCTGCTAGCAACGTTCAGGTACAAGTCCTGTTTGCTTTGGTTTTGATGAATATGTGTCTTCATTTGCCGGAGAGGCACCCAGGAGCGGGATTGCTGAGATGTATGGTGCTTTACGTTACAGTGCTGAGGAGCTGTCAGATCTTTCCAATATGGCCCACTGGTTTACATTTCCACCAACACCATCTGCATGTTCTGATTCCCACACATCTTCCCCAACGATTGTTATTGTCTCTCATTGTTATCATAGCCCTTCTAGTCTGGGGGGAGTGATACCTCAGTGCATTTTGACGGGTATTTCCCTTATGCCCCATGGTGTTGAGCCTCTTTTCATGTGCTGTGTTGTTTTTCAAAAGTGATGAGCAGCAGAGGCTCTGAGGCCCTTCCACAGATCACTGACACTAAGAAACTTTAGATTCAGCTGTTGCCAAAATCACACACTCAGCCTGTTCAGCTCAACTCAGCAGAAAATCTTTCTTCAGGAACAACATTCCTCTCAGAGGCAACCGGCAGCATGAGGCCACCTTCCCACGTGAGGACCATAAGATCGGGATGTCCTGTGGAATCTGCCTGTGACAGACACTGAAGCCTCAGGGCTCACACTCTTCCAGGACCGTCTATAGAGTCTCATTTCTGCACATGTCTCACACTCAGTCACCTCTTCAGTAAAGCCCCAGGCCCAGCGTGTGTCTTCTGACACCTCAGCAGAGGCCGCTCTGCTGGGAACCAGGCTCGGATGGAGCTTGAGTGCAGCCCCTTCTGCCTGCACACACAGCGCCGTCTTCATTAACCACAAGGACCGCAGAGACCGCAGGCGACCATCTGACACAGAATGCACACGGACACTCTGGGAAAAGATAAAAATTCCAACGGGGGGATCAAACACGACCTGAATAAATGTAAAAATAGACGTTGCTGAGAATGATTAATATCAAAAATATGAAATGTATGCTTATTTAATGTATAAATATAATAATTATGTGTAGTATCAGTCAGAATATTCAGGAAACATGACATTTTTTCTAATATTTATGTGGGAAAAGTTAAGTCCAAGAATAGCCTAGAGCATTTTGTGAACAAATGAAAAGGAATTGGGATATAAATGATTAGATATCGAGATCTATTTGAACACACAGATAATTTAAAGAGTATGCGGTGGTTGCAGAAATGAAACAGAACAACCAACCACACAGAAATCAATGGAACTCAATTACCTGCCGAGGAGGAGGCCTGTGCGCACGCACAGCGGGCTCACGATGGGCTGTCCAAGTGCCACGCAGCAGTCACATCGTGAGCTCAGTTCTCAAACAGATCCACGCATCTTCAGGAAACACAGATGTCTTAATAAAAAAAGTGAGATTCAGAATAAGATCTCTGGAAACTACCATTTATGTAATTTTAAAAACACAAATAGTTGCAACCATGTTGGAATAACTGAAAAATGATTTAACTGCCCATTGCAAACAACTGGAAAAACCGATACATGTATAAAGGTTCTTTCAAACATTAGACAGCAGGCAGAACAAGATTATTATTTTTGTGAGGAAAAAAATGGCACAAGTTGTATCATCAGCCCATCTTTTTTGTGTGATGCACAGCCTGGCCCCTGGAGCAGAGAGGGGAGCTGAGGCAGCGCACAGGCTCTCACCGAGTGGAGCAGACGGAGACCTGAGCTCAGGGATCCGAGGCTCTTGGGAGCTGCGGGGATGAGTTCTGGAGAGGAGCGCCCTTCACAGAAAACATCTAGAAATCAGCATGGGGTTCCTCTCATCTTAGCTGAACCCTAAAATCCATGTGCATAGTGTGAAACTACACAAGGTCTGTCCACAGGGTGACCAGGAGCTGGTGGATGAGCAGTGTCCACGACTCACACAGGCTGCGAATTGTACACATTTCAAGCAGCCAGCTGTGGTCCTTGTTCATCACTTTGGGGCACTTAGTCGAGTTCACAGAAAAATACAGCAGAGGGGCTAAATGATTCTGAGACTATGCTGTTGTGGAAGAGCACTTACAGTCTACAGCAAGCCTCGGAAGGATCAAGCTGAGGCGTCAATATGCTCACAAGTGTTTCCAGCTGCTTTATTCATGATGGCCAACACTGGGAAGCAACCAATACGCCCTTCAACAGGTGAATGGATAAAGAAACACCGGTGCGGCTATACAGTGGAACGTGATTCAAGGATAAAAATACATATCATTTGGCCCCCAAAAGGCATGGAGGAAACTGACATGCATGTTTTTATGTGAAAGAAGCCAATCAGAAGTGGCTGGATCTGCGAGGGGTCCAGGATGGAGAGGGCGGGAACCCTGATCGCCTGCTCCAGTTCAGATCACAAGTCCCCTGCATCCACCAGAGGGCGCTGGTGCTCCCCAGGTCCTCAGCTTTGAGCTCTTCTCTCCCCTGCGTCTTGGAAGTGTTCCTGTGTAATCCTTGCAGAGAAGCCCTTTCCTCTCCTACACTCTCCTTTTAGTAGATGCAGGCCAGGCTAACGTTGAAGGAGGGGCACCCACAGCCTCCAGAAACGGGAAGATTCGAGTGGAGACCTCCCACCCTGAGAATACAGGTAACATACAAGAAGGGTTGGTGGGCTCAGGCCTGGTGGTGGAACTCAGGAAGCAGAGTCTGGGGGCATCTCCACCATGGCCTGGGCTCTGCTCCTCTCACCCATATAGCTCACTGCACAGGTGGCTGCCTCCAGGGAATTCTGGGAGGTCACCTGGACGTCTCCTGGCATGATGACCTCTTTCTCTTTCCTGGCAACGGAGTCTGTCCTGTCCTTACTGATCTCTGTGTTGCTCCCTCTTTGCAAGGTCTTGGGCTGAGGTTGTGCTGACTCAGACCAGCTCTGTGTTGGAGTCTCCGGGGCAGGAGGCCACCATCTCCTGCACCCACAGCAGTGGCTACATTGGGAGCAGATATGTGCACTGCTACCAGCAGTGCCCCCATCAGCGAAATCTACAAGAGTGACAAAGGACCCTCCAGGGTTCCTGATCAGTTTTCTGACTCCATAGCCAGCTCCCCTAATGCCACCTGCCTGACCGTCTCTGAGCTGCAGCCTGAGGATGATGCCGACTACTCCGGTCAGTCTGATGACAGCAGCTATAAGCGCACAGTGCTCCAGACCCGTGGGGCAGTGAGATGGAAGTTCCCCAGGGCCTCCCCATGCTGGGTCTGCCCTCAATCTGTCCCCAGCAGAGATGGTTGTTCTTTCTTGTCTCCTGCTGGAATATCCATGTTGAGATTGCATGTTTATGAATCTATTTTTTTTTCCAAAATTTCCCCCCATGTCTTGATGGATGATTTCCTACTTCCTTTGCAATCATTTCATGGAGGTGATTTGGTTCAAACAGGGTTTCTGAACCGCGGCACTACTGACAATGTGGCTGGGTCATTCCCTGTGCTGGGGCTGTTCTGCATATTGCAGGATGTTTAAAAACATTCTTTGGGGTCCGCACATCAGATAACAGCACCCTACTCTCCAAGTCATGACACACAAAAACACCTCCAGACATTCCCCAAAATGCCCTAGGGAGGGGGGCCAAATCACCCCAGTTTGGGATCCTCTGGGTTAGAAGAACATATTCTCAGCTCTTAGGAGGCCTTTGACGTTGAGACCTGTTCCCGACATTCAACTGGACAGAAGCCTGGATGTGTCACCTCTCTGTGCTTCCACTTTCCCATCTGTTATACAAAACAGGTGCACAGACTCAAATGAGGCCAGAGAACCTGTGAGCCAATCACATGGAATCTCCTCTCAACCAGAGTGTGGAGCACACATTTAGTCAGAATAGATGTGCAATTAATATTTTAAAGCTTTACACAATGCACATGAAAATGTAACAGATCCATCTTCATCTGTTCTCTTAGTGAGCGTTTTTCAAGCATGGGATACAAAGATTAATAAAAACAGACAGAGTCACATACCCTTGGAGTTTGCACTTAGTGTGGGTACGAGACAGCAGACAGAAGCAGCAGGTGGATGGTGGAGCGATTCTGAGCATAGAAGACAACCTCCAGGAGGAGAGGAACTGCCGGGAGCACGTTAGTTGTTTAAATGTCTGCTCACATTTCACTGAACTAAGAGCCCGTGAGACAATTGATTGTCACACAATACTAAATACACAGTTCAAAATCCACCATATGCTGAATGAAATTCAATATGCAACACCTTAGCCTCAAATCCGCCAGTGGAACCAGGTGGGAAAACTCATGAAAGAAGAATGACGGGTTTGAAATCTTAGTGTCCAAAAAAGACACGATTCTTGAAGTGTATGAATGGAGACCCATAGTAGACTGTCTGAGGATGGACGTGCTGGTCTGGACTTTCTTCTACTCAAATGTGTCATCCATGAACCTCACGGCTCCAAAACACAGGATGCCTTGCTCTTCCTTCACTTTCTCAGTCAGTACAACAAGCAAATAAGCTAACCATTCAGGAGATGACAACGCAAATACATTTATGTGAGAGTAGTCATGACGCATTGCTTTAATGGACAAGGGTTTTGGGACAGTAAAAATGCATGTGCATGATGAAGCATGGACCGATGATGCGGTACGGTGTTTGGAATTTGTTTTTATATTTAGGTATTAAGATGAGGCATAAAGAAGGGTGGGAGATTAAAGAAGTTGAGTCCTATTGATGACACTTGAGGTTGGGTGATGGGTGCAGGTCGTTCTTTGACTCATTCTCTGTAGTTTGTGTAACTTCAAAATTGTCCACAATATAGTTTTTAAATTCTCTACTCCTGTCTGATACTGTGGGTATGTCCTGCTAAGAGACACTCAGAGTTGCCAAAATGTGTGTTTTCACCATGATTTCAAGTTTAAGCCCATCTATTCCCAATAGACAGAAGACAAGTTGGCTTGGAAGCCATGAAAGGGACAGGAATGCCCGCTTTTGAAACTATAGGCAAGTGAGGGAGGCTAGAGGTCTGAGAATAAGCAGAGGGGCTGGGAGGTGGCCCATGGAGGGGGCAGGGACCAGACCATGAAGTCACCTTAGGGGAGCTGAGGAGTTGAGTTTTATGCAAACAGAAGTGAGGAGTTACTGAAGGGTGTTAGGCAGGGGGTTGATCCACCTGAGCTGGGTGGGAAGGGTCCCTCTGAAGGCCTCGAGGAGAAAGTGTCTGAGGGGAGCAGAGGTCCTGGTCACAGGTCATTACTAAGAGGCCCTGTGAGTCTAGACATGTGGGGACCATGGGCACAGATCCAGCAGCGCTGGTTATGGGGTACAGTGCAGAAGTGATGGTTATAGGATTTAACTGTCCATCCACTACATCGGCAAAAACTTTAAAATCTCCCATTTAGCTTGCTACCAAACTAAGATGAGTAAGGAAATATAGGTAGGAAAGTTTTCTTTAAGATATAAACAAATTGTATGAGACCTAAGGCAGAATCCTGAAAAGAAATATATGACATAGATATGCAGAAGAACACAAAGTTAAGAAAATACAACTCACTTCATAGAATAAAGAAGTACGTTCCATATTCACTGGTAAAGGTGAAGCCTAACAAGGCCATGCTTTTTTCCCAGTCGCTGAATCAAATCTAATCTCTATCAAGACTTTAAATGCGTTACATGACTTTCGGCATGATTGCTCAATTGTCCTCGCTGGAATAGATCACTGATTTTATCCCTGGAAAACTCCCGTCTACGTTCTTTCCCTAAACAGTCCCTACACGCTCTTCAAACCAGCGTATCTGTCCCCTCATCTGTGACACCTGACCTGATGCACATCTGGGCCACCTGGCATTTTCTAGAATGAACGCTAAGTAGTTATATATGTACATACAAGCATGTCCAAACAGGACTCCTTCTGGGACTGAGAAACTGCAGTAATCATGCTACATGTGTCAGAATACCTGTATCTAGGAATCTAACCATGGGTGTGTGAACAGAGACAGGGACCTGGTGAGCTGCAGAAACCAGCTGGGCTCTCAGGGCTTTTGGGCATGGTGAGCGGTGTGCCCTGAGACCAGAAGGGGGAGCTGTGGGAGTCCTTGTGGTTCCTACATAGCTGCTCAGTGAGGACCATTCACTCAAAGGAACCTGGACCTGGTAGCTGGGCCCTGTGCTCACTGATGGGGACTCAGCAGCTGTGCCCTCTCTGGCCTGGCAGAGTCCCCTGTGCAGGGACCTTCATGTTGCCTCAGCAGGTGCTTCCTCCCAGGGCTCTCCTAAGGGGTGAAGCCTGCCTCCATCCTCCTCAGTGTGTGGTGTTAGCTGAGCTCCAGCACCAGGGCTCAGGGAGGGGCTGGGCTTGCACTGGATGGAAACCCATTTGCATGGACAGCCCCTCCTGTGGCAGAGGGTAGAGAAGAAAAGGAGGCCGGGGGCATCCTAGCCCCACTGTGGGGACCAGGGGGCTGTGTGCACCATGGCCTGGACTCCTCTCCTCCTCGTGGTCCTCTCTCACTGAACAGGTACGGACAGGACTCCGAGTAGTAGACATCCCCAATTTTCACTCCGTTCCTTCTTAGAATGCTGAGAAACTTTACCCTGGTCCCTGCCCAGCACCCATATTTGTCTGTGTCTTCAGGTTCCCTCTCCCAGCCTGTGCTGACCCAGCTGCCCTCCCTCTCTGCATCTCCAGGAACAACAGCCAGACTCACCTGCACCCTGAGCAGGGGCGTCAGTGTGGCCAGCTATCCCAGTCTGTGCTGCTACTCAGACTCAAGCATGTGATTGGGATCAGCAGATCCCAGTTGCTTGTCTGGATCTAAAGATGCCTCGGCCAATGCAGGCTTTTTGCTTATCTCTGGGCTCCAGCCTGAGGACGAGGCTGACTCTTACCATCAGATCTGGCACAGTAGTGTCTCTCACAGTGACACACAGAGATGGGGAATTAGGGACAAAAACCTGGGCCTGCTCAGAGTCTTGTTCCATGACAGTTTTAAGTTTTAAAGTAACTCGCACATATACAAATGACATTCGGAAGTGCTTCTGCTTCATAGAGCGTCTACTCCCAATTTTTCATTCCATGTTTCTGAAGTGTCAGGAAAACTAAACACAAAAAGAAAAAGAAAAAATTCATGATGACGCTGAAATGTTGCCTGGTTATTCATATGGAATAAAACCAGAGATTTTTTTTTTCTCTTGAAATAAGGAAAATGAGACTTCCCTAGCTTTTACCGTCATCAGAGCCCAGGGACCCTGAAGACAGGTGGACAGACCAACACAGAATGGACTGTGCTCTGTGAGGGGTCAGAAGCCTTCCCATCCCCCAGGTTCCTGTGCCCAGGGACAGCGAGGCTCACTGTGTCCCAGAGATGACACACCGCAATGTGAGGTGCTGAGTGAGGAAAGAGCTTGGGGGGAATTTCAGGCACAGAGCTGGCCTGGAATCCTCACTTGGCACCGGAGCCTTCAGTTGTAAAGTCAGGGAGAGGGGCATTAGTCAAAGGGGCAGTTTGGGACTTGTGTCCAGGGAACCTCTTTATGGGTCATGAGAGGGTGGGGGATGCTCAAAGAATGCTGGGAAATGCCGAGCCTGCTCCAGAGGAGTTGGGTGAAGTAGGTCCATGGATAAGACCTTACAGCTGACACCACTCAGGACCCAAGGAGCCTTCCATGACTGGGTTTCCCTGAGCCCACAGCTATGACTTGTATCCACCTCTCCTCTCATACCTCACTGGAGCTTTCCAAAAACCCAGGGCGTGGGGCGGGGCTGTGAACATCAGGCGCAGGGACTCCCCAGTGTGTGCTTGTGTGACTCCTCCTGTGAAGCTCCTGATGGGCCCAGATCCAAGGTCACCTTCTCCTGCACAGGGAGCAGCAGAGACATTGGGGGTCACCATGGCAATGGCACCAAGGACTCTCATGCAGAGCCCCTACTTGTGTGACCTAGGACAGCAGTGGGTACCTTCCAGGGTTTCCAGACTGATTCTCGAGATCCACAATTATTACTAGGACCTCTTTGGCCACCTCTGGGCTCCAGCCTGAGAACGAGGCTGATTATCACTGTTACAGAGCTAAATACAACCCCAATGCCACAAAAAGCTCCCGTTCCATGGGAAGTTGGAGATACTTAGCTCTCAATGCAAACAGAATTACTTTGTTTCCAGAAAGAAAATAGCCTCCACAGGGGCTGTTTGTGGATGAGAAGCGCTGAAGTACAGCGTTTATGACCTGGAAGAACCAGGTGATCTCACCCTAGTCCTGTGTATGTCTCCTGGTACCAGCCAGGGGTTAGTGGATAATTCTCTGAGCTCTGAAAACTTAAAGAAGCTGTACTTCTCACTTTCACCTGATTTCAGAACTTTGTGGGACTCCTGATTTCCAGGAGTTCTCCCCCTCATTGAGGAGAACCAAAGGAGACATGAGTGACATGGACAAATCAATGTCTCAACCCCAAACGTCACAGAGAAGACTTACTCAATCTACTGCCCTGGGCAGTGACATCATAAAAAACCCATCTGCAAAAGCCAGCAACCCCTTCCAGGACAGCTGGGTGGTGTCATAGGACATGGGCTCTGAGCCCAGCAGGGGACGCTGTTGGACTGCTCCTGAGAGGACAGGGTTCTTCCCTGGGCCATCAAGGAAAATACTCTAATGCGTCTTTCACACTTTGGCAACAAGTGTCCACATTGAAGTTTTACTTCCTGCACCTGGGGCCTCCAGGAGCCACATTCGATCTTGGCTCTGACACACCCATTCATGTCTCATATTTCATTCTTTACATCTCGTGGAGACATTGTTCTGAGCTTATGTTCAAGAAGGTGTAGATGCACGATTACACAGCAGGAACAAATTTGCATGAAGAAACATGGCCTGTGAATCTCTCTGGGCACAGGACCAACACCACACTCCACACTCCAGCCCAGGAGCACAGGAGGTGACGTCCTGTGAGTGTCCCCACCATGGCCTGGACGGTGCTTCTTCTCCGGCTCCTTGCTTACAGCTCAGGTAAGGTGAAAGGACATTGCATCCTTGGGGGACACATAAAAGCTTGGTCTCAGGCTGACCCTTGTCTCTCATAACAACACTTGTCTCTCTCCCAGTGGTTTTAGGGGCGGATTCTCAGACTGTAGTGGTCCAGGAGCCATCACTCTCAGTGTCTCCAGGAGGGAAGGTGACACTCACCTGTGGCGTTAGCTCTGGGTCCGTCTTTTCCAGTAACTATCCTTTCAGGTACCAGCAAATCCTGGGCCAGGCTCCCCGCACAGTTATCTACAACACAAAGAACCGCCCTTCTGGGATCCCTGATCGCTTCTCTGGGTCCATTTCTGGGAACAAAGTCACCCTCACCATCACGGGTGCCCAGACTGAGGATGAGGCCGACTATTCCTGTGCTCTGTATATGGGTATTACACTGACACAGTGCTGTAAACCCATGGGGAAGTGCAACCAACACCTCCTCCTGTGCTCAGAACGGCTCAGCCCTTCGAGGCAGGAGAGCCAGTGAGAGGGTGGAGACAGTAACACCACCATCGGGGGAGGTCCATGGCCCCATCCTCCTATCCAAAGGTTCATCTCCATGTGCCTCCTCCAGCCTCTCCCAGGCTGTGTCCATCCCTCTAGGGTGACTCCTCCAAGACTTTCATTCCTTTCTCCCTCTCTGCCTGTGATGATGGGGGGAGGCTCAGCTCCAAAATACATCAACCGACAGTGAGACTCGGAGACGCCACCACGAGCTTTGAGACTCTTTTTATTCAAACAGCATTGACAGGCCTACTCTCATCCACTAATGATGATGGAGAACAAGTTAATATTTAACATTTCTTCATGAATATGCATAAGCTAGGTCCATAGCACATTGTTCTTCTGCTCCATATGCCAGATGCTTATCGTCATTACACAATGAAGATGAAGAAGGAAAAGAAGCATATGGGAAAGTTCAGGTTTAAGGATGTCAGCGAGATAGTTGATGCTCCCCTGATATCCATTTCTCACACTTTTCACCTCCTGTGATTTGGGGAATCACTCAATTAACTGTGACAGACATTTACCTTTTTATTAGTGTAATTTAAAACTTATCAAAACCTTGATATATAAACTATATGGTAGATTTTTATAATTTACTAATTTGGGGAAGTATTTGCTCTGCTTTCTGAGAAATTGAACAGTCAATTTATATCAGTATCTTGGCTCACAGTAGGGTGCATGGCCCATGGATGTTTGTGGTGACAGTGACCAGGTCTCAGGCCAGTGCCCCTGACATTATCTCCACCAGAGCTGAAGTCTGACTCGGGAGCAGAAGGGGGCGCTGTGGTTCTCCCCAGGGTCTGCACTGTGGGTGCCCCCGCTGTGTAATTCCCCAAACTTCCCAGGGCTGGAACATTGGTGCCTCCTGTGCTGATGGGGACCCTGCAGCTGTGTCCTGTCTGGGCTGGGCGGAGTCTCCTCACAGGGCTGAGAAAGGACCCAGCAGCTGCTTCCTCCCTGGTCCCTCCCTGGGGGCAAGTTCTGAGTCTCACTCATCTTACCCCAATTCCCAAAACTCACCCATCACTGGAGGGGAGTTGAAAAAGATCTTGTCTGAGATTTGGAAAAACAAACAAACAAAACTGGATTGAAAACCAGGCTCTTTCAGATAGAGGCTATGCATCATGCTCATGCTGCTGAATTGCTCTGTGTGCCACTGTCATTGCCTGGGCAGGTGCCATCATGCCCCCCCCAACCTGTAAGGAAGAGGACACGGGATGAGGAAGCCAGAGCAGCAAATGCAGATCTGGGCACAGAACAGCAACGAGAATGGTCAGTGCTGCCACCAGCTCCAGGTCCCCTGAACCACTACTGAGCTCTCACGTCAGCCTGAGTCAGGGGTGGACTGAGGGGAAGCTGAGGAAGACACCAGGGCTCCCTGTTATCAGCTGCACACAGGGCCTTGGACACGGTGGAGACAGCACTGAAGGAGCCTCTTTGAAAGGAGAGGTGAGCGGAGTTTGGGCATGTGTGCAGATACTGATGAGGCCTCACACACCCGCTGTCTCCCAGAGGAATCCTGTCGGGGGCAAAAACAGACGGAGGTCAGCAGATCCCGCCATCTGTGAGATACGGAAAGGCACTGTCTCCTCCACACACTGTGTCTTCAATGCCCCGGGTGCCCAGCCCTGATCTGTGTGAGGAGCGGAGGGGTCGTTAGAGCTGGAAGGGCTGGCAGCTTCATAAGGACCATGAATTTTACTTTTGAGGGAAGTGGAAATTCTGGAAGCACATCAATAAGGTTTCATTTGGGATTCCCAGTTTCTCAGTGGTTAGGAAGAAGTAGAAGCTTGAATCAGATTTCCACTATAATTTATTTATTGATTTTTCATAAATTCCTCTGAAAATGTCATCTAATCCTTACTGAGGGCCTGTTGTGGGCAAAAAGCAGCCCTAAATAACGGACAGACTGTCTAACCATCTAACTTCACTACCAGCTTTGTGGTCAGAATAATTACCTTTTCCTCCAACTTACTGAGCTGGAAATCTAGGCTAGAGAGACGAAACAAGGTGCTCAGGGTTATCCCACCAGTAGTGACAAAACTAGGTCTTGACTAATCCGTAGTTGATGCCGAAGGCCATTTTAACGAGAACATAATTGCCTCTCACAAATATCTAATGAAAGTAAATCAATGTAATGTAAGTGACAGGACAAATTCAAAACGTTTTATTGCATTTTCTGAGTGCTTATACTGAATCTTTCTGGCTGGCCTCATAAATCATGAGTTATAGTCACCCAGCAATCACAGTCTGCAGGTGCTGTGGAAGGGTCTAGCCAGACCCAGTCAAGATGCTGCTGACTGAGGAGGCAGGAGCCATCACATGTCCCTCCTGCGGCGGCCTTGGCCAGCCTTCCAACCATGATGAGGGAGAAAGGGTTTGAGAATGTCCTTCCCCTGCACTCCTCTCCCAGGAGCCGGCCAGAAAGCATCTGGGGGCAGCAGAGGCGAGACTGGGAGGAAGGGCAGTGGGGGCTGAAGGCCTCCTGGGTCAGCACTGAGCTGACCGCTGGTGGGGAGGGGCGAGTGGGGGCTTCCGGGGGCGACAGCAGGCGTCCAGGGAGGGCGGCGCCCAAGGCAGCAGCAGGTCCGCAGGACGCCCTCACCGAGGTTCAGCGGCACGTTTGTGGGCGCGCAGGAGATCCCAGGACAGGCGGAGCCAAGTGCAGGCGGTGGAACCCAGGGGTGGAACGAAGGCGAAGCCCAGGATGGGACAGACGGCGGAGCCCAAGGGTGGAACGAAGGCGAAGCCCAGGATGGGACAGACGGCGGAGCCCAGGACAGGCGGAGCCCAGGGCAGATGGCGGAGCCCAGGACGGGACAGACGGCGGAGCCCAGGACAGGACAGACGGCGGAGCCCAGGACAGGCGGAGCCAAGGGCAGGCGGTGGAACCCAGGGGTGGAACGAAGGCGAAGCCCAGGATGGGACAGACGGCGGAGCCCAGGACAGGCGGAGCCCAGGGCAGACGGCGGAGCCCAGGATGGGACAGGCGGCGGAGCCCGGCAGGCCGCCCCGGCCCCGCCCCGCGGTCACGTGCCCCGCAGGCCCCGTCCCTGAGCGCCGCAGTCTAGACCCCGCGCCTCGCTCCTCTGATTCTCAGACGCCTGAGGACTCGCTGTGGTCGTGTCCGGAGGCTCTCAGCTGAGACGGCGCCAGGTGAGTGCCCAGGGGTCGGCGTGCGGGGCCCAGGGGTGGGGGGCAGGCAGCGCGGGACGCGGGGTGCGGTGTGGCATCCCACGGGGCGGACGCCACCCGCTTGGACCTCCATTCCCCACCCGCCATGTCTCCAGCAGGTCCCCGCTGCCCTCAGCCTTGCTGACACCCAGCCTTCAGGTCAAGCGCCTTCAGCGGGCTGGGAGCAGGATTCTGCCCAGAGCAGTGTCGCAGGGGTCTGGGGTGAGGGGTGGTCCTGGGCCAGCTCTAAATACAGGGAGCTGGGATCCTAGAGGATGCTGTGCACCTGAATTAATCAAGGAGCCTCTAAAGTTCTCCCGGACCAAATAGAACCCTGGGGCCCCTCTAGGGCCGCAGGTGGGGGTCGGCGGCCTCAGGATGAGTGACCGCCCTTCGTGCAGCGCTGCAGTGTCCTTTGTGGGTGGAGGCTGCCATGGTGGGCTCTTGGAAAATCTCAGGACCCTCAGCGCCTCCAGTCCCCCATCCCCACCCTGCCAACCAGAAGAGGGTGCCCCCTGCCCTTGCTTCTCTCTACACTGCTCCTGGTTAAATTCCTGGGGAAGGAAAGAAAAACAAAAAACTAATTCTCCAGGGAGAAATCTTGAGTCAGATTTGTGCTTAGGCTTCTCACTGAGAACTTTGCTCATATTTTTCCTGGTGGACGTTGATGGAGGCAGAGCAGGCACCTCGCCTTTGGGCAGGGGGATTCAGGGAGCGCGGTGAGCAGGGCGTGGGGGTGCTCCACCTTTGCTGAGGTCCCTCTGCACAGCTTGTTGGCTTCCTCTCAGACCAGCAAGTTGGGGAGGCTCAGACCCCTGGAGGGGAGACAGATTGTGCCTCTCCTGATGCCCTGGACCCCTGCCTATTGCTGGGGTCTCTGGAGTCCTGACCTTGACTGCTGGTCTGTGTCCCCACACGCCCACCCCAGGCTGCCTCCTTCTGTGAAGGTGCTGGGTCAGGCCAGGCCCTCAGGTGCCTGCATGGCCCCATAGGCCGCTGCTGCCCCGCTGTGGCTGTGGAGAGGAGGCTGCCCGTCCTGGCCTGGCTGCCGGACTACTCCATGCAGTGGATGAAGAGGGACTTCATCCCTGGGCTCTCAGTCAGACTCATGGTCATTCCCCAGGCGCTGGCCTGTACTGAGGTGGCCTGACTCCTGCCCCAGGTGAGATGTCTGCCCCTGCTGCTGGCCACCTCCCCTCCCCAGGACCCAACCTCCCATGCCTCAGCACCCCACACAAGCAGAGTAGAAATGCACAGTTTCCACTCCAGACAAGCAGAACCCAGGGTTCCAGCCCCTTGGGAACCAAGAAGCCTTGGATTACAGTCTAGAGCATGTGACTGCCTTTGGGTGGATGCAGACCCCTGTAACTGCTCTTCTCACACCTGTCACACTCAGTTATCAAGGCAGTTCTCGATTGTGTGATGGGGCCAGGGGGTGACTGACTGTACCCTTAAGAACGCTTCCTCAGGGTCCGGCCCGATGGCAGAGTGGTTAAGCGTGCACTTCTGCTTCTCGGCGGCCCCGGGGTTCCGGTTCGGATGCCGGGGGCGGACATGGCACCACTTGGCAAAAGCCGTGCTGTGCTAGGCGTCCCACGTATAAAGTAAAGGAAGATGGGCACGGATGTTAGCTCAGGGTCATTCTTCCTCGGCAAAAAGAGGAGGATTGGCAGTAGTTAGCTCAGTGCTAATCTTCCTCAAAAAAAAAAAAAAAAAACACCTTGAGGGACAATGATAGGCACTGCAGAAACAAAGGAAAAAGGCTAGAATCTTGGAAATTAAACATAAGTTATAAATACAAACCAAAGGGAAGTTCCAGAACTAAAATTGCAATACATGAATAAAGACCTCCCTAGATGGGCTCAGGAACAGGTGACACTTAGATTGAATTTCAGGTATTGGGGAGGATATTTAGTACAACTGGAGAAAAAAGTACCGACAAGGATTAGCAAAGACAGACAAGCAATGAATATGGTGTTATGTGCCAAATAAAGTGGAATAATGAAAATATTTTTAAAATATTTACGTACTGAAAGAAACAGGACCTTTTGTTCTGAATAATTCCCATCTTTGTTAATATTCTCTCGAGGATGTCACCAGGGGGCGCTGTCGGTCTGTTCCAGGTGAGCAAGGCCTGCAGCAAATTCAGGTTTAATGGACCCTACACCCAAGCTCAGAGGCCTGAGTTAGAGTTACAGCAGGTGCTTCCTCCCAAGGGACAAACTCAGAGCTCACAACACCCCAGCATTTCCTTCATCCTACACCACACTCAGTGGAGCCTTTTTATTATTATTATGGGAAATTTCAAATATACACTAAATAGGAGAAATTGAGTAATGAATCTACATACCCATCACCCATCTTCAACTCAATCAATGTTTTGCCAAATTTATTTCACATACTTCCCAACCCTGCACACATTGCTAGTTATTTCCTGAAGTATACTTTAATGATATAAATCTCACTTACTTTAGCTGAGTTTTCATAGATTAACAAATCACATATCACCATAATCCAATATTAGAACATTTCCATCAGCCCAACTAGTTTGACAGCACCAGTTTGCAGTCAATTCATGTCCCACATCCAGCTCCAGGCAACCACTAACTCATTTCTGTTCCTGTAAATTTGACTTTTAAGGATATTTAATATAAACTGAATCATCATTGTGTAGTTTTTTGTGTCTGGCATTTTGCAAACCATGTTTTTGAGATTCACCCATGTTGCAGCATTTATCAATATTTAGCTCCTCTCCTTTGAGGAGTAGTTTTTCACTGTATGAATGGACCGCATCTTGTTATTTTTCTCATCAGTTGATGGGCATTTGGATTTTTTTTCCAGTTGTGGCTCAACTGAAAAGTAAACACCCCAGCGAGAATCTCCCAAATGCAGGAACTTGGGAAACTGTGCAAGATGCCTTGCTAAGTGAACAGAGCCATGGGAACAACTCTATCATAAAATACTGAGGGGGGTTATTTCTTAACAACGTATAGAGAAATTCCTGAAGGTACATTGAGAATTTATGGAATAGTGCCCAAGTAAATGTTTACAGAAGATATAGATATCTGTAGGGTAGAGGAGAGTTAAATGTTCATTTTACATCCTTCTAGACGATACAACTTTTTTTAATTAAAATATTATTTAAAAAATGTCCCCTGGCACCCCACTGGCCTGGCATGACCTGCCTCCCACAGGACCCCATGGTGGCAAGGAGAGCAACTAGAAACACTGGTGTATTAGGTGTGGACTGCATATGCCACAAAACTAAGTATGCAAAATTATTACTTTCTTCAACTTGAATGAGCACCATTTAATTTTTATTTCAATCTTTTATCCATGCTTGAAATAGATTTTTAAAGATCTGGTCAGATTAATCTACAAATGCTCGATTCCACAGGCATTTCAAGTTTAAATGCCACATTCTGCAGTTGCCACCTCTCCCCTGCCCTCCATCCTAAGTTCCACAACTACAATGAGGGAAGTTGGTGCAGGCAGGGGGTCCTCCCACTGCTGGATGGGCCCCGGCATGGCGTGCCCACTGTTCACAGGCCCATGTAGCACTTGGCAGAATTAGCCTCACAGGAACCCCTCACAAGGTCAGGTCACAGCAGGGGTTGGCCCCTCTCAGTTGCTGAGGTCACTCTGAGGCCTCTGTGAGGCTGACACAAGCTTCCTCTCCTGGCCCCTCTTTCTGAATGTCCCCTCACTGGCGCTGTCATCTGGGAGGGCTGGGGAGTTTTTAAACATCTGCACAGCTGAATAGAAACTCTGTAGGTTCAGTGCAAGATCAAAACTTTGTATCCCTTGTACAAGAAACCAGGGGGGTGTTCAGTTAAAAAGAATATAAAGCATATTCTTTTAAATTAATTATTACATATTAAATGTAATAAAAGTGATAATGATGCATGAATAAAAACATGAAGTTATACTTTACCAAGCAATAACCTTCCAAAGTCATACTTTATGTTATACAATAAATAATATTATTCTCACGATTCCTTCCAGAGGAATTGATAAAATTCACATGATGAAATGCCTAGAAGGACATTAACACAGGGACATATGCAGTGGTAAATTTGCAGTGATTTGTACAGCTGAGACTAACTGAGCGTTAGATGAAGAAGGAATGATCTTGGTGGTGGTCACTAAGGTGACTGCCTTATAATCATTTATTAAGTTCTCTCATATTTTGGTGCTTCTATATATATTTATTTTACCTCATATAAAATACTTTTAAGCATTTGCAATATATAAATATCAATTTATGTAAAAACCCCCAACAGGACTCTCTCTTTGACCTGGTCAATGCCAGGATTCCACTCAATGGGAATTGTCCTCTTGGTGACTTTAGAAAACTGATGGGAAATCATCATTAGTCAAAGATCCTAAAGCAGGTGTGGAACACACCAGTGAAAAAAGCATGGGCTTCTCCAGGATGATTTACCATTTATTGGTTTTCAATTGCAAATTTCTTAATCCCAGGAAGAAAATTTGTGCTGAGGACAAGTCCCTACCACACAGTTTGTCAGCTGATGCTCTTATTTGTGAATGTCCTCTTGAATCAGGCATCAGTTGATAAAAGAGTCACAGTTGACAACTCACCCCCAACAACGAAACTGTGTGTATCTTCTATCATGTACATTGTCAGATATTCATACAAGAGTTCAATTGAAAGAGAAATAAACTAACAAGCCACCATATCTCTTTCAGACAAAGATGGGCAGCCTTATCTTGGCATTACATGGGGTCTCCACTCTCTCATGAGAACGCTCCTCCAAAAGGCCCTCATGGGGAGTGAGGAGGACACAGATTAACTGTCAGTCATTGGTGGTGTTGCTCAGGAATTACTCAGGGACCCCTGCTTGATATGGATACAGAACTAGAGTGTATGGATGTGGTTGATTAACAAGCATAGAATAAGCTGCTGCTAGGTCATCCTCTTTGGCAGAAGAAGCATAGAAGAGAAGAGGAAAAGGAGAAGAATGAGACACAGAATCCTCAGCTTTGGAGCTAAAGACAGCTTAAACCAACGTGCAGTGTTCCACTTACAAATGGAATTAAATACACGCTATGATTAAACGAATTCCCATCACTCTTCTTTCCCATGTTTAAATCCAGCTAACTGCCACTGGCTTCTTGACTTCCTTCAAACCATCTCAGCCTCCATGGAGCCATGTATGCTGCATTTCCCCTCGGTTGTATGAGATTTTCCAATTGATGAAAAGCAACCTTACACTGGGAGACTGATCTAATTCCAGGAAAATTTTTCTTTTATTTATTCACTAAATATTTGCCATAAAGATAATCAATTTTAGAAATTTGGAAAATACGGATGTCCTACCATTTCAACTAAACATTATTACGCACGTGATATTTTCACTTCCAGTCTTGCTTCTCTAACTATATGTGTGTGTACATTGGTCAGCAGCCGGCCAGGTTCACACTAGCCAGCCAGGAGTGGGCAAGTTCATTACAGAGAGGAGGGCTGGGGTGAGCAGTGATGCTCTCTGACCGAGCTATACAAGAGAGTTACAATGAGTGACGGGCACCAGGGTAATAACCAAGTAGTACTGTTATTCTTATGTGACAATCTTCCCAGGGGTGATAGCTCACAGAATTTGAACACTTCTTAGCCATATTTTTATAATCTTATCAAATACCATTGAAATATCACCTATATTCTTATCTATTCTGGCCTAGATGCTGAGGAATGACCCCACACCATCAAAAGTTGGTGAGGTTGTTCTACACGGTGTCTGGATCTCTCAGAATCTGTGGCTGACCAGAAGCATGTGGGCTTTCTCCATGCTTTTTCTGCTAATTACTATGCCAACATTTGTGGTAATGTGCACCAATATATGATCTGTGTGATGTGACCACAGAGGCTACCTTATAATGAAGGACAGTGATTGAGACCTCTGTATGCCCAGGTGATTCAGGAACATGGATGGATGCTGGGACACCCTTGCACTGGGACTAATGATCCAATTGTGGAGTGATGAAGGCTATAAAGTAGTTCAGAGCCTCAACACTGGGGCCACAGCCCTGCATACACACTTAGACTCTTTCGCACAGGAGCTCAAGAGCTTGGGTCACTCATCACTGCACCTCATTTTCTGAGGAGTGGGAACAGCAAACACACCCACAGATATGGCTGTGGTGAGTGATGAGCAAGTCAATGTATGTAAAGCATAGAGTGGCTATGGGGTTTTCTTTGAGGATGGTGGCACTTACAATTGTGCTGTGTAACTAGGACGTATCTATGGAGAACTGACATTCTCTGTCATATGCACTCCCGACACATTCACAACAACATCCCACAGACTCACACACAGGCACCCCTAAGGCCCTCTGCACACAAATCCACACCCCTGAAGGGAACACAGCTTTTCCAGGGACTGCAGAATGTTGCCAGAGTTCTTTACCTGGGAAAACAGTTCTTACATCACACTCCCCATCCTCATTCCCAGCAGGAAGCTGGAATCATGGAGGCTCTCTAGACTAAGGCCAGCAAGAAAGCCCCACCTTTCTGTTCATTTGGATTTTTTCCTCAGCATGTAAGTGTTCCAGAATGCAGACCATTTTCACGTGTCATTGAAGTCACCTACAATTACAGAAAAGAAAACACTGAGGGTCAGATCATGCTGTGTAGGTTTTATCAGATCTTGTGTCTTCTTAGTGAGTATAGAATACCAGAGAGAAAGCAGTAGTCAAGCCACGGGCACCAGAAGCATACGGGACATATGGAAAAATACTACCTTTTCCTATGGGCTGTAATTCTCAAGTCCATTTTGGTCTACAATTACAAAATTCTTAATCCAAAGAGAAATTGCTACTAAGGATAAGTCCCCCTTCCACACAGTTTATAACTTGATTCTGCCGTTTCTTTTCCTTCCTCCCCAAAGCCCCAGTTCATAGTTGTATATCATAGTTGCAAGTCATTCCAGTTCTTCTATGTGAACCGCCCTCAAAGCACGGCAACTGGCAGACAGGTGGTGTGGTTCCATGACCAGGAAGAGAACCCAGGCTGCTGAAGAGGTGGGCAGGGAACGTTAACCACGAGGCAATAAGGGATGGTTCAGTGATGCAGCCATTTTTAAATGCCCCCTTGAATCCTGCATCTGTGTGTAAGAGTTTGTGTTAGTCAGTTCAGACTGCTGTAACAAAACACCATGGACGGGGTGGCTTAAATAACAGACATTTATTCTTCATAGTTCTGGAGAGGAGGATGGGAAAGAACAAGGTGCCCGTGCACTCGGTGTGTGGGGAGGGCCTCTTCATGGCCTGTACACCACCCCCTTGTATCTGTTTTTTCACACAGTAAGGAGAAGGGAAGTTCTATTCTCTTGCTCTTCTTATGAGGATACTAACTCAGCATGAGGGCTCCACCTTCATAACCTCATCCAAGGTTCCCTCCAAAAGACTCACCTCTTAATACATTTACATGCGAGTTTAGGGCTTTGGCATATGGATTTTTGGGGGAATGTAAATATTCAGTTTATAATCTTCTACCCCTCTATTCTCCCAAGATATGTATTCTAGCATAATTAATGTATATTGTCATATTTTCAAATTTGAAACTAAGTTTTAAAAATTCAAGAAGACAATATTTCTATGAGACACAACCTTACCTTGGCACTTCATGGAGCCTGTTTGTCTGCCCTGCCAGTAGGAAGCTCCTCCGACTTGTTGTCTTGGGGTGCTAGGAGGACTCAGAGTAACAGTCCTTCAGCGGTGGTGTTGCTCATGAAATACTCTTGGAGCTTTGCTTTATTTAGAGAAGTGGCTGGAGTGTATGGATGTGATTCTTTAAAAAGCATAGACTGAACTGAGATTGGCCAGTCTTGCTTAGTGGAAGAAGGAGAGAGAAATGAAAACAGCAGAAAATAAATGAGAAAAAAAGTATTTAGCTTTGTAGAAAAAAAGCAGCCTAACGCAATGTGAAATAGTCACAAATGATCCTAAACTACATGCAATGATTCAGTTACACATTTCCATTACTCCTCTCACCTATTGTGAAATCCTGCTGAGCTGGTGCTATCTTCTTGTCACCTCCCAAAACAATTTCACTCTCCAAAGGTACATATATTTACCACTGCAATTATCCTCTTTTCTATATGATTTTTCATTTGATTACATGCAATAATTTCTTAGGTGACTGGATTCAATTCTAGGTAAAACATTCCATTGTAACTATTGGCTAATACTTTGTCCTAATCAATTATGGAAGATAGGTGAAGCACAGGGTGTTGTTAGGATAGTTAAATCAGCCTCCATGACAGTGTAATGGTGACATAAGACAGGATGTATTTGAATGTAGAATGTAGAAATGTACAGCAAAAGAATAAACCCTAATGTAAACTAAGGAATTGAGTTAACAGCAATGTGTAAATATTGGTTCATTAACTGTTCCATGCTCCACATTAACGCAAGATTTTAATGACAGTAGGAACTGGCAGGTGGGCAGAAGGATATGAAAACTTTATCTGCTCGATTTTTGTTGTTGTTGTTAATATAGAACTGTTTTAAATAGTAAAGTCTACTAATTAAAGAATAATATGGCAGCAGTATTTCCATGAGAGATCTATTTTGGCTAATGCTAAGTGAGCAGCTGATATATAAATATTAGTTTGACACATGGTTTACTGTTAAATGTGAGCCAAATTTGGACAATAAATGCATCTTTACTCCTGTAGTTGAAACACTACTGATTGACTTGGTAAGTTAAACTTTTCCTATGTAAATGAAGAAAGACATGGCTTAGCATTTTTATAGTATTGTCTTGAAAAAGGGACATGGAAAAATTATGATGATTATCCTTAAATTAACTTACACATTGAATTTCCACAGCACCTTCAATGGAGTCCTGTGTGTGGTGCACCCTGGCATGTGACAAGATGCCCACTGTTCTTACCCACTGCTGGAATTGGGCTGTATCTTTCCTTAAACAAAGCACAATTTTCTCTTTGTATCCATAAGGTTAGATCCTGGGATATGCAATCACACTAGAGAGAGCTTTTGACATACTGCTGGCAGAAGACCACAGGAAAGTCAATAATAAGTTATTCTCAGTTCAAACTTTTGATACCATTATTCACAGGCTGCCCAACAGAACTACTTGCATTAAAGTTGTGCTTCCAGAAAAGCACGCAGTTTAGTGTTCACTTAAAACACTTGGATTGTGTGGGAAAATACTTTGATTTAGATGAGACAACACAAGCAGCAGAGCACAGTGACAGAGAGCATGGGTGCAGGTGCCTGATGACCTGGGTTCAAATCCCAGTTAGATGTCACATGACCCTGGGAAAGTTACATAACTGCTCTGTGTCTCAGTTCTCTGCGCTGTCATATGAAAACTTGAAGGGCCCATTTATTACTATTATATTATAGGACTATCATTATTACAAACAAGTAAAGCTTTAAGACCAAGTACTGATTCATCACAAATGCTCAATAAGACTTCAGTTATTAAATGTCTGAAGAATAAGCTACATGTTGCTGGTGGTTGGCTACAGAGAGGGGATGGCTACAGAACAGGGGAGGATGGAAGCTTATTCTCCAACCTTTACATGGGAAGGATGCCCACAGTTCATGGAGAATGTCTGTTTTCATCTCCTGTGATCCCCATTGTAACCCTATGCGGGGTGCAGAACAGGGGACATAGCACACCTCTTGCAGTTGAAGGCAATTAAATTTAGAGAGGTTAAGTGACCTGTCCGGAGTCACAACACTGATGAATGAGAGATCTGAGGCAGGAATGTAGTTGGTTCCCTGGGTACAGAAATCGGAAAACCTGAGACCAGTAGATCAGACCCCAGATGCCTGAATCAAGATCCTCCATCATTCTCTTCCTGAAAACAACTTAATGACAGGTTTCTTTGGGGGAAAAAGTTGATGCCCTGGATGATGTATCCAAACCAAAAGAAAAGTTGGTGGGGGCTAAATCCATGATCCAGCCTCTTGCCTCCACATTTCAATCCCTTATCCAAAAATGAAGCAATTTACCTGGATTAAAGCCCCTCAGAAGGAAAAGGGATGTTGAAACTTGTGTTCAACCTTCCCCAGCATGCTTACACTGTCACCTGCCTCCTGGTGAGCCTTCCTGATGGTTAGGGGACCACCCTGAGTGACCAGTATCTGTTTGGCTCTCTGCCTCAGAAGCCCAGACATTCCATGGCAACTGTCACATGACGGTTCTGACAAGAACTAGCTTTCAGTCAACTGACCAACCCTGGATGAGCAGTTAACGTAAACTAACTGGGAAAGTGGCTGTCTGAGCTGCTGCTTTGGTGGATTAATGAATTAAGTGTGTGACCCCAATATCCCGCTGACTATTAACCTGAGCTGCCCCTGTGCAGCCTGTGTAAAGGCCTGACTGAGAATCAGCTGTGGCTGCCCCAGCACTGAGGGTGCACCTTCCCTGCTTGCTCCTTCCTCAACAAATCTCTACAATGAACTCTCTACAATCTCCTCACCCTCCTCTAGACCCTGCAGTGGCAGAGGAAAGTCCCATCTCCTCTTGGGAACTCCTCCATAGCCACAGCCTATGACCCTCACTCCAGGACTGTCACAGAGGATCACCCAGACACTCCATCCCTCTGTCACTACAAGAATACTCCAGGGATTGTAGAAACATGGTGGAATTTTGTTACTTGGAAAATCAACTTATTTGACTAAAACTGCGAGCATCATTCCCAACAGGTGGCTGGGGCCAGGGCGGCACTCCAGACAAAAGCCAGCATGTAAGCGCCACAATTCTTATATTTTTTCATCAGACAGTGAATCTACAATATATACCATTTTCATCAGAGTGAATCTACAATATATACCATTTTGTCTTTTTCTTGATGCCACCTGCAATTACAAAAAAGTAAACAGTCTTAGAAACAGATTACTCTGTGCACTGTTTGCACAGATCTTTTGCTCCCTTGGTGACTGAAAAATGAGATAGGAAAGTGTGGTCATGTCAAGGCCCACAAAAGCTAGAGGAGACAACACCTGTGGAAAAGGCAGGAGTTTGTCTTGGAGAATGTACCTGTCAGGGCCATTTTGGTTGACAGTTACAAAATTCTTAATCTGAAGAGGAAAAATCCCTACTGTAGAAAAGGCTAAGTAATGTACAGTTTTAATCTGATCCCACCAATTTTGCATCCATTCTTGAGTCAGGTGTCAATTGTAAGATCCTCCTCCTCAACCCCTTGACTAAACACTCTTAGGCAGTCAAAATTAGGGAGTGTGTAATGCATATGATTAGGTGTGTATATCAGAAATTGATTGAAAAAGAAAGGAACCAAGAAAATCACAATTCTACCTTAGGCAAAGAAAGTCTCTCTTAGCTTGGTAATGCATGGGACCTCCCATCTGCCCTGGGTTGATGAACATTCTCCACAAGATCTTTTTGGGGAGCAAGAAAGACACAGAATAACTAAGTTCAATGGTGGTGCTGCTCATCAATTACTCAGGGAACTTGACATAGACCAAGGACCAGTGTTTATGGATGTGGTTGGTTCACAGGCACGGATTGAGCCGCTGTTGTACCATCTACTTGTCGGAAGAAGAAAGGGCAAGGAGAGGTACAAGAAAGAAATGAGAATAGAGCCCCTGGTACTCTAGGCGATGACATAGTAAAGCAACATAAAATAACCAATCTACAAACGTGTAAATACTAAAATACATGCTATGAATCCATGACAGAGTCCTGTCCCTTTCTGTCTTTTTTGAAGCCCAACGGAATTGTCTTCCAAGACTGTCTCCAAGGATCCACATACGTTTCCACTTCATTCATCACGTGCTGATTAGGAATTTGCCCTTGACTATTCACAAACTATTATTACGGAACTGGATTCAATATCAGACATAACATTTAATTTTATGTATTCACTAATCTTTTGTTATAAAAATAATCAATTATTGAAGACTAGAAAATACTGAAATACACACATTTTAAAACAACCACTATCAATCATACATTTTCCTCACAATCTTCCTTTTCTATGCCATGTGTTTGTTTTACTTTGTGGTTGTCTATGACCAGCCAACTAACAGTGGACAGAGCATGATTAGGAGCCACCCCTGCTGAGGACTAATGCTCTTTAAACCATCCATGCAAGAGAGTGGTGATTTGAATATCTATACTGGAGAAATTTGTATTCAAATCCTTTGCCTAATTTTGAATTGGGTTGTCTGTGTTTTTTGTTGTTGAGTTTTAAGGGTTCCATACATTTTCTGGATAATAATCCCTTATTAAGTATATGACTTGCAAATATTTTCTCACATTTTGTGGATTTCCTTTTAATCTGTTGATAGTGACTTTTGATGCACATTTTACAAAACCATCGTGAATCCAGTTTGCAAATATATTTTGTTGTCTGCGCATTTGGTGTCATCTCTAAGAAATCATTATAAAATGCAGTGTTGTGAAGTCCTTAGAAAAATGCCTGTTACAGAGTCGGTGCTAATGATTGTTCAATTAATAAATCCAGAAGTAAATTGGAAATTTAACCATGTTTCTTCTAGTGGCAGAAGCTGGAAGGCTGTCAGAAAGGAAGGAGGAAACTCAGATTTTAATACACACACTTTTGTACATTTTGAGTTTTCTATGAGAGCAATATTCTTATTGCTATTACTGTACAAAACAAATCAACAAAGATAAAATTTTTAAATTTCCCCAAAATATTGGCATAAAAACACCACTTAATTTTGCTCATGGACACAAGATAGGAATTCAGACAAGACATAGTGGGGATGGCTTCTTTTTACTCTATGATGTTGGGGCCTCAGCAGAGAAGACCCCCTGGCTGGGCCTGACTGGAAAACTAGGGGTTGGAATCCAGGGGAGGTGACTTCACTCCCATGTGTGTAGTTGATGCTGGATTTGGCTAGAGGACCTACATGAGACCTCCCTAAGTGATGTGGGCTTCCTCGCAGCAGGGCAGTCCTAGGGCATTCAGATGAGGGTTCCACAGGGGAGTGACCTGAGTGACCAGACAGAGTCTCATGGTCATTTCAAACAAAACTTTAAGCATGACACAATGTCATTTCCAAGCTATTGGTCAGTGACAAGGAGCACTAGAGTCAGCTCTGGGTAGAGGGAGGTACCTAGACCCCAGCTTTCAATGGGAGGAATGTCAGGTGGTAACGCAGCCCTCTCCCTGTGGCATCAGCAGAGAGCTTGTGGGTGCTGGATTTCCACTCTCCACCCAGCAGTGAAGGGGTGGGTGCTCCTCCACATACCCACAGAGGTAGACACAGAGCAGGCCAAGAGCAGAGTGGGGACCTTTATCACTACCATGTGGTAATGAGCTGGCCTGCCCTCCTGGAGTCAGTGTAGGCATATTTGCATCAATAAGGAGACACTCCTACCTCTCCCATCCAGGGAGTATCTGTGGAGGCTTGGTGGGAAGTCTGCACTCCTACCCCCTCCCAGCAGGGAAAAGATGTCCACCTGCAATGGGGAGTCTGAACATTTCCCCACACCTGGAAGGAATGAAGTGTTGCTCACCTCTTCTCCCCTGCTGGAGTGATGTAACAGAAAGCCAGCTAAGACAAAAAGTTTAAATACTACCCAAAGTCTCATAATACAATCCCCAAAATGTTCAGCTTTCAATTGAAAATAATTCTTCATACTAAGAATCAGGAAAACAGTGAAGAAAGACAAACAATAGATGCCAACACAGACATGACAAAAATGTTAGAATTACCTATCTGACAATGATTAAAAGCAACTATTAGCAAAATAAATTAACACATATGAATAAACTTGAAATAAATGGAATAATTGAAAGTCTCAGCAAGGAGATGCAAAATATGTGAAGCAAAACTGATATCAGTGAAAGGAGAAGTAGATCCACAAATACACCTTATGACTTCAATAAAGCCTTCTTAACATCTGATAAAAAACTCAACAGAAAGTCAGCAAGAATATAAGGGAACTCAATGTGATGAACTGATAAGACCCAAGCAACATTCATAGACACTAAATCCAACAACATAGAAGACACATTAATTTAAAATGCACAAAAATATATAGACCGATATCCCTCACAATTATAGACATAAAATTCCCTAATATATTATCAAATTATATTTCGCAATATATAAAATGAATTGTATAGCATGTCCAATGGTGTATTACTGCAGGGATGCATGCCTAGCTCAATATGAAAAATCAATCAACATAATTAACCATATGAAAAGATTAAAGAAGAAAAATCACATGATCATATCAATCAATATATAAAACAATTTGACAAAATTTAACACATGATTAAAAAAAATCTCAGTATGTTAGGCATAAAGAACAGCCTCACCCTGATAAAATTGATCCACAAAAACCTACAGCTATCAGTATCCCTAAGAAGGAAATATTTAACACTTTCCTGCTATCACTGAGAACAAGGCAAGGAGGCCCATCCTCACTACTCTTATTTAATATCATACTGGAAGTTCCAGTGAGTGCAATGAGACAAGGAAAGAAAAGGCATACATATAGAAAAAGAAGAAATGCAACCATGCCTTTTTTGCAAAGGACATGACTGTTTCCATAGAAATTTCCACGGAATCTACAAATGAAAATATCTATCAGTAGTAAGTGGCTTCACCAAATTTGGAGGCCACAAAATTAGTATACAAAAATCATTTGTATTTCAGTATACTAGCAATGACAGCATTGGCAGAAATTTAAAGTATATAATCAGTTACTATTCTTCAAAGATGAAAAACTTAAGTGTAATTCTAAGAAATACACAAAAAATTTGTAGAAGTCTTGTACAGATCTTGGATTCTGAGAACTTTCAAATGCAGATGAAATTAATCAAAAAAAGTCGATCTAAAAATATGGAGAGATGCAGTACATTCGTGAGTCGCAAAATTTAGTATTGTAAAGAAGTCAATTTTCTTTTAAATTGATATATGTATTTAATATAATTCCCATCAAAATCTCAACAAGACATTTTGTAGATACAGAAAAAATTATGCCAAAATGTGTATGGAAAAGCTAAGGAGCACGCATAGCTAAAACACTTAAATAAGAGAATAAAGTGGGAGAAATAAGGCCACAAGCTTGTACAAGTCGAAGTTACAGCGTTCAGAGCTGAATGGTTTTGGTGAAGGATAGACGCAGATCAAGAGCACACGGTAGGCGTGGTTGGCGGCATTTTGGATGTCCATCACGCAGCCCTGCACAGCCCTCCTGCATTACTCACCGCGACCAGAGAGGGCGCTAAAGGAACTGGCCCTGAGGAGAGAAGTGGATTCCCCCGCCGGCCGGAAGTCCGCGGTGGGCGTGTCAGGGGCGTGGTCGGCGCTTGGAGGCGGGGCCGCAGCGGCCAGCCCCTCCCCCAGGGCCCTCAGAGCCGGCGGCGGCGGCGGCGGCCGTTGGGCGTCAGCGGACTTGGCAGCGGGGACGTTGGCGGCAGCGGCCCCTCAGAGCCTGGACCCCGGTGAGGGCGCCGACCCCGGTCGTGTGTGGCAGGCGACAGTCGCGGGGCTGAGCAGGGACCAGACTCCGCTCGCGCTCCTCGTCCTGAACGCGCTGACTGACTGGAAGGTGTGGCCGCCCCGCGTGCCCCCTGAGGAGGATGTGCAGGTTTGTCCTCAGGGACCGAGGGCTCCAGGTCCGGCCGAGGGGGCACAGGGCGGGGCTCAGGGCGTCCGAGTGGCTCCTGAGCCCGGAGTCAGTGGGTTTGGCTCATTTAACTTGAGGCTTTGGGAAGCACGAGGGTAAAATTGGGCGAGTTGTGCAGGATTTCAACTCTAAACAGCCTCGTCATTTAGGTCTTTTGGGTAATATTGAAATTTCAAAAACTGCAGAAAGTAGTTTGTCAACGGCTTTATCATCGATTGATGTGATAGCGATCACGGAAAATCACTGTTTTGCAGTTGCATTTCCTGTCGGTGTCATTTGGGGCAGTTTTGAGAGAAAACTACAAACCATAGATGTGGTGGTTGAGAGGGTGGAACTGAAGGGCCGATGTCACTGACGTGAGAAGCTGGAGCAGGCGGATCAAAGGTCAGAGAGCGGACCGGAGCGTCCCAGGGCCTGAGGGGGGGGCTGGGCGTTCATGTTCAATGGAAACAGGGTTTGTAGCTGATGGGGAGTGTTCTGGAAAAGGGTAGTGGTCATGGCTGCACAGCATTGCGGATGGACTTAATGCCGCTGCGTGCACACTTAAAGACGGTCGGAACGGTAAATTTTGGGTTATACATATTTTACCATAATGAAAACAGATGATTAGGAGTGGAGAGCCGTGCTTTTTGTGCCAGCTTGTCCTCAAAATGCTCCTTCCCGCTTTGCTGCGATCATTTGGGGCAGAGATCTCCTTTCTAGATCCATTATGCCTCCCAGGAAGTTTATCGTGGAGATTTAAAGTGTAATTTCTTTTAAGTCTTAATTAGTTTGCAAAGAAATTGGCTATCTGGGGTGAAAAGCCATAGGGAGTTAGGATTGGGGGAGAAAGGATTCCATCTTTCTTTCTTTCATATGGTAGTTCAAGTATTAGTTTTTGAGGCATCTCCATCCTGTTTTCCAAAGTGGCTACAACAGTTAACATCCCACCAGCAGTATATGAGGTTCTCCTTTCTCCACGTCCTAAAACACACTTGCTATTTCTTGTCTGTTTGAATAGCCATTCTGCTTGGGTGTGAGGGGGTATCTCACTGTAGCTTTGATTTGCATTTCCCTAATCTTTTCAAGTGCCTGTTGTTCATCTGTATATCTTCTTTGGAAAAATGTCTGTTCAGATCCTCTGCCCATTATTTAATTGGGTTTTACTGTTGATGTTGAGTTGTATGAATTCTTTATGTATTTTGGATACTAATCCAAATATTAATGCAAACATCTTCTCCTAAGTTAGTTTGTCTTTGCATTTTGTTGATGGTTTCCTTTGCTATGCAGAAGCTTTTTAGTTTGATGTAGTCCCATGTGTTTATTTTTCCTTTTGTTACTCTTGCCTAAGGGTGCATGATATTCAAAAAGATACTAAAGCTGACATTTAAGAGTATATTGCTTGTGTTTTCTTCTAGGACTTTTATGATTTCAGATCTTACATTCAAGTCTTTAATCCATTTTGAGTTAATTTTTGTGTATGGTGTAAGATAATGGTCTACTTTCATTCTTTTCCATGTGACTGTCCAATTTTCACAGCACCATTTTTTGAAGACTTTCCTTTCTCTCTTGTACGTTCTTGGTTCCTTTGTCGAAAATTAGCTGCCCATGGATGCGTGGTTTATTTCTGGGCTCTCAATTCTGTTCCATTGATCTGAGTGTCTGTTTTTCTGCCACTACCATGCTGTTTTGATTACTGTAGCTTTGTAGTCTATTTTGAATTCAGGAAGTGTGATACCTCCAGCTTTGTTCTTTTCTCTCAGGATTCCTTTGGCTATTCAGAGTTTTGTGTTGTTCCGTATAAATTTTAGGATTCATCATTGTATTTCCATGAAAAATGTTGTTGAGATTCTCATTCACAGTGCATTGATTCTGCAGATTGCTTTACGTAATAAAGACATTTGAACTATGTTTATTCTTCCAGTACATGTACGTGGAATAGCTTTCCATTTCTTTATGTCTTCTTCAATTTCTTTCAATAGTGTCATATTTTTCAGTGTATGGGTCTTTGACCTCCTTGGTTAAATTTATTCGTAGGTATTTTATTCACTTTTTTGAGACTGTAAATGGATTTTTATTTTCGATTTCTCTCTCTGCTAGTTCCTTGTTAGTGTATAGAAATATAACTGATTTTCATATGTTGATTTTGTACCCTGAAACTTTACTGTATTCATTAATTATTTCTAGTAGTTTTTGGTTAATTCTTTAGGGTTTTCTACATAGAAAATCATGCCATCCAAAAATAGTGACAGTTTAACTTCTTCCTTTCCAATTCAGATCCTTTTTATTTCTTTTTATTGCCTAAATTATGTGGCTAGGACTTCTAATACTATGTGGAATATAATGGTGAGAGTGTACATCCTTGTCTCATTCCTGTCTTTAGAGGAATAGCTTTCACTTTTTCACCATTGAGTGTGATGTTGGCTGAGGGTTTGTGGTATATGGCCTTTTTTACATTCAGGTACTTTCCTTCTATTCCTACTTTATTGAGAGTCATTATCATAATTGGATATTGGATCTTGACAAGTGCTTTCTCTGCATCTATTGAGATGTTCATGAGTTTTTTATTCTTCATTTTGTTAGTGTGGTGTCTCACATTGATTGTTTTGTGGATGATGTTGAACCATCCCTGCATCCCTGGAATAAATCCCAATTCATCATGGTGTACGATTCTTTTAATGTATTGTTGTATTTGATTTGCTAATATTTTGTTAGGGATTTTTGCGTCTGTGTTCATCAGCAATATCAGTCTGTAACTTTCCTTTTTCGCATTGTCCTTATCTGGCTTTAGTTTTAGAGTAATGTTGGCCTCATAAACTGAGTTAGGGATTGTCCCATCCTCTTCAACTTTTTGGAAGAATTTCATAAGGATAAATATTAAGTCTTTGAAAGTTTGGTAGAATTCACCAGAGAAGCCATTTGGTCCTGGACTTTTGTTTTCTGGGAGGTGTGTATTACTGTTTTAGCTTTCTTACTAGTGACTGATCTATTCAGGCTCTTTATTTCTTCTTGATTCAGCTGCAGGAGGTTATATGATTCTAAGAATTTATCTTATTCTTCTGGGTTATTCAATATATTGGCATATGGCTTTTCTTAGTATTTTCAAATAATCTTTTCTATTTCTGTAGTATCTGTTGTAATTTCTCTTCTTTCGTTTCTCATTTTATTTGAACATTCTTTTTTTATTTGTGAGTCTTGCTAAGGGTTTGTCAATTTTGTTTTTCTTTTTGAAGAAGAAGCTCTTATTTTCGTGGATCCTTTCTTTTCTTTTTTTAGTCTATATTTCATTTATGTCTGATCTGATTTTTATTATTCCCTTCCTTCTGCTGACTTTGGGCTTATTTGTCTTTTTTCTCCTACTTCTTTTAGGTAGAGTTAGATTATTTATTTGAGATTTTTCCTGTTTTTTCTCCATACTGCTTTTACTGCATCCTGTAAGTTTTCGTATGTTGTGTTTTCAGTTTCATTTGTCTCCGGGTGTTTTTTTGATTTCTCCTTTGATTTCTTCATTGATCCAATAGTTGTTCAGTAGCATGTAGTTTAGTCTCCATGTATTTGTGAGTTTTCTAGTTTTCTTCTCCTAGTTGATTTCTAATTTCACACCACTGTGGTCAGAAAAGATGCTTGATATGATTTCAGTCTTCTTAAATTTATTGATGCTTATTTTGTTTTCCAACATATGGTCTATCTTTGAGAATGTTCCATGTGCACTTGAGAAGAATGTTTAGAATATCTATGCTGGTACTTTACAGTAGAATATTATATATATAGAGAGAGAAAGTCCATCTGGTCTAGTGTTTGCTTTAATGCCAATGTTTCCTTGTTGACTTTCTGTCTGGATGATCTATCCATTATTGTAAGTAGGGTGTTAAAGTTCCCTACTATTATTCTGTTGCTGTCAATTTCTCTCTTTACTTCTGTTAATAGTTCCTTTATATCGTTTGGTGCTCCTATGTTTGATGCATACATATGAATATGTCATGTCTTCTGGGTGGAATGTCCCTTTTATCATTATAGAATGCTCACCTTTGTCTCTTGCTATCTTTTTTGGCTTGAAGTCTATTTCGTCTAATATAAGTGTGGTGACACCTACTGTCTTTCAGTTGCTATTTGCTTGGAGTATTCTCTTCCATCCATTCATTCTGAGCCTTTGTGTGTCTTTAGACCTGACTTAGCTCTCTTGGAGGCAGCATATTATTGGGTCTTGTCTTTTAATCTATCCAGCCACTCTGTGTCTTTTGATTGATGAATTCAATCTATTCCCATTTAGAGTGATTATTGATATGCGAGGGTTTATCTATTGTTATCTGGTTGTTCTATGTTTCCTTGTTTCTTTTTCCTTGTAATTCTGTCTGCAGTTTCAGTCTGCTGGGTTTTTGTGATGTTTTTCTCATTTTCCTTTTTATTTATGATTTATGACTCTGCTCTGATTTTCCAGTTTTGTGGTTAACATAAGGTTTGTATAAAAGATCTCCTAGATGAGAGGTCCTTTTTCTCCTGATAGCACTTTATCTCCATTAGCCTATGAAGATACTATCCTTTTCTTCATCCTGTTCTATGTTTTTATTGTCACAAATTATCCTTTATGTGTGGTGAGTTTGTTATATTAAAGTGGTTATAGTTATTTTTGATGTGTTTTTTTCCCATTTAGCCTTTATGGTATAACTGTTTACTTAGTATGATATAGAGTTGCAATTTTCTGATTCTGTCTGTGTCTTTATCACCAAGCTGAAATCTTGTCAACCTTTTCCTTTTAGTTTCAGGTACGATGCTCCTTTGAACTTTTCTTGTAAGGGAGGTCTACTGGTGATAAACTCTCTCAGATTTGTTTGTGAAAGCCTTTGTTTCTCCTTCATATCTGAAGGAGAACTTTGCTGGATAGAGTATTTTTGGCTGATAGTGTTTGTCTTTCAATATTTTGAATATATCATTCCACTCTCTCCTAGCCTGTAGAGTTTCTGCTGAAGAATTTGTTGATAGCTTCATGGGGGTTCCCTTTGTAAATTATTTTCATCTCTCTGGCCACCCTCAATATTCTTTCTCATCATTGACTTTTGACAGTTTTAATGTTACATGCCTTGGAGAGGTCTTTTTGCATTGAGATAATTAGGAGTTCTATTTCTTTCATGTACTGGTATATCCAGTTCTTTCCTCAGGATTGGGAAATTCTCAGCTATTGTTTCTTTGACTAAGCTCTCTGCTCCTTTCTCATTCTCTTCTCCTTCTGGGATACCTGTTATCCTTATGTTGCTTTTCCTAATTGACTCATATATTCCTCATAGAATTTCTTTATTTTTTAAAAAATGTTAGTTCTCTCTCCTCTTCTACCTGAATCATTTCTACGTCTCTATCTTTGAGTTTGCTACTTCTCTCTTTGATATGGGCTGCTGTATTTCCAGTGCTTTCTACTTTATTTTTCATCTCATTTATCGTGTTCTTCTCCTGAATTTCTGTTTGTTTGTTTCTTGAAAGTTTCAGTCTCTTTGATGATGTACTCCTTCTCTTCATTAATTTTATTTCTGAGCTCATTGAATTGTCTGAGTTTTCTTGTAGCTCATTGAGTGTCTTCATGACAGCTATTTGAGTTCCCTGTCAGTCAGATGGCAGTCTTCCATGACTTCCAGTTTGATTTCTAGAGACTTCTCATTTCCTTTTTGTTCTGCCTTGTTACTGTAGTTCTTCATGGTGCTTGATGAGTTGATCCTCTGCCAGTGCATTTGTGGCAGTAAACACCTTTCTTATTTGGGTAAGACTTTGGGTACTTTGATTCTAGGCTGCTTCTGCATGTTTTTGAGAGCCTGCACACTTCACCATCCACTGCCACTGCAGAGGCATTGTCAGTACCGTCCCTGTGCTGCTTGTGATTCCAAGGTTGTTGGTGCCTTCATGTTTATGATGTTCCTGCATTCTCAGGTGTCACCATCAGGGTGACCAGCCTGCAAACACTTCCTCTGCATTTGGAGTCTCCTGAGTGTCATATTTTCCCACTGGCTCTCCATGGGCTTGGGTGAGGCTGCCCTGTGCTTCACTTGTGCTGCTGCTCCCAGGTTTTATGGCAGCATTGCTGCCAGGAGCAGTAGGTTCACAGGTGTCACTGTCACTGCTGGGTGACCAGGGTCTTGTAGACATTCCCTGCTACTGGTAGAGTGTGTGTCAGGAGTGCAACCACTGGGGGCTGGGTCATGGGTTCTGCTGAGGCTCCTGAAGCCTCAGGTCTCAGGTGCCATTTGCCACTGCTGGAGAAAGGGCAAGGGCTAAGACATGAGTACCGTTGCTGCTCCTGCAGCATTTGGATGAGTTTGACTATTTTAGAAATCTCGTATAACTGGAACCGTGCCGTATTACAGTATTTGTCCTTCTGTGTCTGGCATATTTCACTTAGCATAATGCCCCTTGAGGTTCATTCATGTTGTAGCATATGGCAGGATTTCCTTTTTGTTTTTTTGGTTCCTCACTGAATTATATTCCATTGCATGTATATATTATTTTTTCCTTAGTGTTTCATTTGTCAGAGGACATTTACGTTGTTTCTACCTCATGAATATTGTGCGTAATGCTGCAATGAACACAGGAGTGAAATTTTCTCTTTGTGATCCTGATTTCAATTTTTTAGATAAGTACCCAGATGTGGGAGAGCGGCATCATATAGTAGTTGTACTTTTGGTTTTTGAGGAAACCCTGGACTATTTTCCACAGTGGCTGCATCACTTTACATCAAACATTTACCCATTTTTCAATCAGGTTATTTGACTTTTTCTGTTATGTCATAGGTGTTCTTTTATGTATTTTTTATAATAACCTCATATCAGATATATAGCTTACAAATATTCTTTTCCCATTCTTTAAGTTGTCTTTTCACTTGCTGTTTCCTTTGCTGTGTATATTTTCAGATAATTGTGACCTCCCTTTTCTAATTTTTGTTTTTGTGTCCTGTGATTTGATGTCATGCCCAAGAAATCATTGCCAACACCAATGTCATTATCCTTTTATTCTGTTTTCTTCTAACACTTTTACAGTCTCCACTATTATGTTTAATTCTAATCCACTTGGAAATCATTTCTGTGTATGGTGTTAGATCAGACTCCTCAGTTTTATTCTTTTGAATATGCATATTCAGTTTTCTGCAAACCTTTTTTGGAGAGCTATCGTTTCTCCATTGTGTATTCTTGGCAACCTTGTTGAAGATCAGTTGACCATCTATGCGTGACTTTATTTCTGGGCTCTCTATTCTGTTTCATTTGTATAGATGTCTGTCTTTCTTCCAGTGTAATACTTCATTGACTATTGTAGCTTTGCAATATGTTTTGAAATCAGGAATTATGAGACCTCCAGCTTTGTTCTTTCTCAACATTGTTTTTTTCTGTTTGAGGTATTTCGTGGTTCCATGTAAAGTTTAGGGTCAAATATTTTTCTTTCTGTATCAGATAGCATTTGGATTTTGAAAGTAATAGCACTGAGTCTATATAACACCTTAGGTAGTATAGATGTTTTACCAATACTAATTTTTCCAATGGACATTGGATATCTTTCTGTTGATTTGTGTCTTTTTCAATTTATTTCATCAATGTTCTTTAGTTGTCACTGTGCAGATGTTTCAGTTCCTTGGTTAAATTTATTTCTAAGCGTTTTATTCATTTTGATGTCATTGTAAATGGGATTGTTTTCCAAATTTCTTTTGCAGGTAGTGTGTTGTTAGTGTGTGGAAGCACAACTGACTTTTGTATTTTGTTTTTGTATTCTGAAAATGTTCTAAATTTCTTTATTCTAACAGGTTTTGGTGGAGTCTTTAGAGTTGTCTATATCTAATATCCTATCATCTGCAGAGACAGTTTTAACTGTTCCTTTCTGATTTGGATGTCTTTTATTTCTTCTTCTTGCCTCATTGCTCTAGCCAGGACTTCCAGTGGTATAGTCAGTAGAAGTGGTGAGAGTGGGCATCCTTGTGTTCTTTCTGATCTTAGAGGAAAAACTTTCTGCTTTTCATCATCGGGTACAATGTTAGCTGTGATTCTGCCATATATGACCTTTATTATCTTGAGGTAGGGCCCTTCTATTTTGAGTTGGTTGAATTTTTTGGTCTTGTTTTTATCATGAAAGAGTGTTGAAACTTGTTGAATGCTTCTTATACATCAATTGAGAGGATCATGTGTTTTTTGTCCTTCATACTGTTAATGTACTATATTACACTGATTGATTTTCTTATGTTAAACCATCCTTGCATTCTAGCAAATATCTTACTTGTTCATAATGTATAAATTTTTTAAGGTACAGTTGAATTTGGTTTGCTGGTATGTTTTTTTGGGGGAGGTTGGACTTTTATGTAAATATTTATTAAGGATATTTTTGTGCTGTTTTGTTTATTGGTTTGTGTTTTCTTTATCTATATCTTATTTCATTGAAGATGGTATTTAAGGTGCTGGCTTTGGCCATTTTGGTGAGTTACTCGGTTTTCCTGCGTTTATTTCATGTGTACATGTTATTGTACTTTTATTTTTCTCCTGTTATCCTGTCTCATGTCAACGTAATTCTTAGACTAACCAGAAGGACGTAGAGGGTAGAGGAATTGTCATCCTCCCCTACAGTGGGAACCCTGCCTGTCACTCTTCCCCAGGAAATACAGCACCTGATTCTTGGCTCCAGCTCCTCTGTGTGTTGAATTCAGTTATTTTGGGCTGGGTGTGTTCTCACTGTTTATATTCTCTGGAGGAGAGTGTTCAAGATTGGAATTAGGAAATTGTACATTTTTCTAAATGGATACACAATTTAACACAACCAATTTGAATGAAGTTTCAAAAATATAAACTAAGGAATAAAAGAAAATTATAAGACGCATTTATAACTCTGCATAATGTATTGGAGAAGGGGACATGAAAAGTAGTGTCAAATATTCTGAGAAGAGTTAGACAGCCCATTTGTTGTCACCACTTCACAGAATCCTTGTGAACATACTTCTAGAGCAGCAGTGCTGGTTTCCCATCTTGGAGGACACTTGGTATAAAGCTAAGAACTGTTCACCTGCCATCAAATCTGACCTCAGCACTGACAGAGTGACAAAATGGAGGACAAGGTGTCCATCAGCGCAGAACCACTGAGATGGGTCATCATAGGATTTTCAGAGTGAACGTATGCCCCACACTGTGGCGCCCACCTGGTGTTCTCTATATAAGTGTGTTTTTATATCTTGTAGTGCATCATTGAAGAGTAAATAGTTTGTTTGAAAAATTGAATAGAGTGTCACAATAATTGTTCTCTGTTTCTGGAAACGAGCTATATGTAGGAAATAGACCTGCACCTCAACTATAGTGGAGAGTGAAAATTTCAGAGTGAGAGGCCTAAAAGCTGACGTGATGGAAATAAATACAGTACATTTTTTTTTATTTGAAATACCAACCCACCCATTTCTACCATTTCTGAGATGTCACCTGACATTTCTAGGACAAAGAACATAAAATTTGTTCCTATTTAAATGAAAAGTAGCAAATGGTATACATTTTCAGTATTAATATGAATAATTGCTGGGGCTGGCCCTGTGGCACAGCATTTAAGTTCGTGCACTCCGCTTCCGTGTCCCAGGGTTTGCTGTTTCGGATCCCAGGCACAGACCTACGCATCACTTGTCAAGCTGTGCTATGGCAGGCCTTCTACATATAAAATAGAGGAAGATGGGCACGGATGTTAGCTCAGGGCCAATCTTCCTCTGCAAAAAGAGGAGGATTGGCGGCAGATGTTAGCTCAGGGATAATCTTCCTCAAAAAAAAAAAGATGAATAATTTCTGAGGCTCTAATATATAGCATGGTGACTATAGTTAATAATACATTGTTGAAAACTTTAAACTTGTTAAGAGAGTAGATCTTAAGTATTCTCACCAAATACAAAAAGGTGATGGATGTGTTAATTAACTTATTGTGGTAATCATTTGAAAATGTGTGTGTATATGTGTATTAAATCACATTTCACACCTTAAATATAATACAATATTTACTTGTTAATTATACCTCCACACATTTGGAAATAGAATCATTGGAAATTCCATTTGAAAAGCCATATTTATCTGAGTTATCAAATTATGTAAATTCTTCTCTAGTCATCTCTATATATTACCTACTTTTTCTCTCTATGCAACGGAGACTATGTATTTAGTGAACTTCCTATCTCTATGAATTCACTGAGAAATTTGTGTTCATTGTCACTGTGAAAGGCTAAATTATTCACTGAGAAATTAGTAAAGAAATATCACAATATTTTCACTAGTACAGTTCTGTTAGAGTGAACAGGTTGGGTAAAAAATTACATAATTATTTTGTAAATGGAGTATTTTAGTTACAAAAAAGAGTAAGATTAAAGCTGTGTTCTAGTTAATAAATTGATGCTCAATCACACACGTTTATTATTTTTTCACGAAAACTATACATAGGAAGAGAAGTGATGATACACAAAATACACAGAACAGGTAAAAATTTTAGGAAAAAAGTGAGAGAGTAGCCAAGTTTAAAGCAAAGTTGGTCTCTTTCATGGTATGAAATTCTTTAGTACGAATGCCCATCATGGCTGATTCATGACACATTTCTACCTATATTTGTGTGTGTGTGTGTGTGCGTGTGTGTAAGGGAGAGAGAAAGAAATAAAAGGAAAAGAGTAGGCAAAATACACCTTTCTGAATGTTTCCTTAAGAAGGTGCCTGGTGGGGATAAATAGAGGCAGCTGTGCAGGTCCCCCGGACCTCTAGCATGACCCCTGCTCAAAATAGCCCATCACCTCAGCTCCATCCACTCTAATGTGTGCTCATTGTCATCTTCTGATGTGAGGGTCCCTGTGGGCCAGAGGATGGTGTGAAACTTCCCTTCTGTCACTCAGCCATGGCTCAGTCACTCAAAGTCTGCTTTCCTTGTCTCCTGGGGTCTCAACCCTTAAGCCCCCTTCACTCCTCAGTCTCTCCCTCCTACAAGGGTCTCAGTTTCACCCTGGGGACGCTGCCCTCTTCGTGGAGCCCCATCCCCTTAGGTCCCAGGGCTGCAGCCCCAGCGTCATCCTGGACAGCTGTGCTGAGAGGTGGGTCCCAGAGCAGCCGACCTCTGTCTTTCTGAGGATGAAGAACAGCCTCTTCTCAATACCTCCCTGCCTTGCTCCTGTTGATGGACCCCCATCTCCACCAGGGGGGACATGAGAAGCATGAAGGGGGAGGGTCCAGGGGCCTGCACCTGCCTCAGTGGAAAGTGGGGTCAGAGAGAGGGGGAGTGCCTCCACTTTCCCAAACAGTGAGACGTAGCTGGTCTCAGGGCCTTTGTCCTTCTGCTGTGAGAAAGCAGCACAAATTGTCCCTCTGGGGCCAGTTCTCAGGGCCCTGCGCTCCACTGTGTAACAACTGAAGGAGCATCAGTGAGCCCACCATGTGAGGAGGCCTCTCTATGAAACTGAGGGGTCAGTGTGGGGAGGAGGTTGCAGCCCAGTGAAGGCCTGGGTGAGGGTCCCCCCCTTTGTGAGGAGGGGACTGTGGAGAAGGCAATGCTTAGGGAGGCCCTGCCCTCCTGCAGTTGGGATGCTGACAGTGTATTCTGACATGGTGCAAAGTGCACCAGGGCCAGCAGGGGGCGCGGTGGGCGTGTGTCTGAACCACATGTGATGAGAGAGAGCTGTGACCCAAGCACCTGGCTGCTTAGCTGGTGCCCTCTGCTCAGTGACCCCTGGGCCCCAGCAGATCCTTCCTCCCAAGGTCCCAGAAGAGCCCATATCATAAGTTACCAGTTCCATGTCATCCAATGATAAACTCCAAGGCAAAGGGGATTGAATCTTGGTTCACAGACAGGCTGGGAGAGGTGAGGGGAGGAGAAGGGGAAACAATTTGGATGAAGGGCTCTTGCTCCCATCAGAGTGAGGGAAGGGATGAGGGATAGATAATTGGGCAGCCCTGTGTCATCTGGGGGAGGGAGAGAGAGCTCTGGGGCATCTCTGTCATGGTCCAGACCCCTCTCCTCACCCTCCTCACTCACTCACAGGTGACTGGACTCTGGGGTCAGGTCGGGTCCCTAGGAGGATACAGGGACGTTTCCTTCCCCTTGGTGTCCAGCCTGGGGTGTGGGAAGGGCCCTGACTCTCCACCTCTGTGACTCTGTGTCCCTCATTTCAGGGTCCTGGGCACGGTCTTTGCTGACCCAGCCATCCTCGGTGTCAGGGACCCTGGACCAGGAGGTCACCATCTCCTGCTCCGGGAACAGCAACATTGGATCCCATAGTGTGTGTTGGTTCCAGCTGTCAGTGGTGCTGCACCAAAACTCTGACTCTTGGAAGTACCAGGCCCTGAGAGATTCCAGATGATTCTCTGTCTCCAAGTCAGGCAACGTGGTCTCTTTGACCATCTGTGGGCTCCAGCCTGAGGACGAGGTGATTGTTACTGTCACACATATGACAGAGACCTCAGTGTACTCAGTGCTGTGTGCCCACGAGGAAGTGAGACATAAACCACCCCCCTGGGGCCCCTGATCACACCTTCACTCCTCTGTGATTGACGTCACCTCTGTCACCAGCATCTGAGGGTCTGAGCCCCCTACATGGGTCTGTCGATCTGAGCATGTCCGTTCCTCTGATCCCCTGTAGACTGAGCCAATCCCATCGATGCACCCTCTGCCTGCTCATGTCCACACAGGCAGGAGCTCCTTTTCCAGGGCACCCGGTCTCTCCAGAGAGACAGTGATGGGGACAGAGGGAGGCTGACTCCAGTCATGTCAGAAACAAGAAGGACCTAGAGACTGCGCTGGAGCCGACACGGATCTCACATGATCCCAAGCTCCTGGTGATGACAGTGTTAGGAAAATAAGTGTATTAAATTGTTGGGGTCTAATTCTCATGAAAAACTGAAAGAGAAAATATTCTCCATTTTTGGACTTATAATCGATGATCTAATAAAATTCTGTGCATACTCTGCTGATGCAGCTGAAAGGCAAGCTGCTGTGGCCTCTTTGTAGTGACGGGGACATCCCTCAACCCACACCCCCGGTGTCTAGAATCCCAGCTGCCCAGGTCCCTCTCTGACACCAGGAGCAGCTTCATGAAGAGCATCGGGACAACAGTCCTCCTCTAACCGGAGGGCCCAGGTGTGTCAGAGAGGCCAGGTGGGGTGGGGTCTGAGGGCATGTGGGACAGTGTGGGACAATCCTGAGATGGCCCCTCCCAGCTGGGAAGCCACCCAGGGCTCCAGGGGTTCAGCCATCAGTGTGCTCACTGGGCTGTGCTGACCTCCAGGACCCAGGGTCATCAAGAGCCAGGGCCTCCACCCCCTGGGGCAGCTCATCCCTCCTCTACCTCCATCTCCCTGTGAGGACCAGGGCAGGGAGGCCAGGGGCAGACAGAGAGCAAGGGCTGATTTGACTGTATCCACTCCACCCCCGATGAAAGTTTCAGGAGATCCAGAGAGACTTAGGGCAGCTCCGTCTCCACAGCACAGCTCTAGGGCTCAGAGTCTGGGTCTCTCCCGTGCCCTGGGCTCCTCTCCTCCTCACCTCCTCACTCCCCACACAGGTGAGAGTGACTTACCCTCGGGATGGTGATCCACCCCTAGCTCTGCCCCATGCCCCCACCCTCCTTCACAGTGAGCTGGGATCCTGCCCTCACACTCATCTCTGTGCCCTACAGTGTCTGTGGCCCAGGCAGGGCTGACTCAGCCGCCCTCAGTGACCAAGTCCCCAGGACAGATGGCCACACTCACCTGCACTGGAAAGAGCAAAAATGTCGGCCATGAGGGGGCAGCGTGGCTGCAGCAGCAACCCCAAGGCCATGTCCCCACACTCCTGACCAGCAGGAATAACATCTGGGCCTCTGGGGTCTCCGAGAGATTCTCTGGCTCCAGGTGAGGCAGTGTGGCCCCCTGAGCATCTCTGGGCTCCAGCCTGGAACGAGGCTGATTATTACTGCTCCATGTGGGACAGCAGCCTCAGTGTGCACGCGGGGCCCCAGGCAAGTGGGGAAGGAGACACAAACCCTGAGCTCCGCAGGCTCACCCAGTGCATGGGGACCTCCCAGAGCAGCATTCACTGACAAGGAAAGGACAGGGACTGGGTTCCAGCTGACAATTGTGTGGCCTATTCAGGAGTATTAAAAATAATACAATAAGTGAAAATTTCTTCATTTGCATGATTAACAAATGTATAGGCAACATCATTGTGAATGCATTTGTGGCTATATGAAGATGCACGTTCATACACCTTAAAAATGTGTAATAAAGGATTTCAAGGTTTAAGTAAGAGAATATTAATTTTTCGAGATTTTTCTTTTCTATTCCATTTGGAGGTGCTGGGTTCACCTGCTTAGAGGGTCCATCTCTCCGACCTCAAGTGGCCATCCACCAGCATCACCAGCAACCAGCCTACCCTCTTTTCCTGACCTCGGTACATGACCTGACCTCTGATTTGAAGGCTCTTCCAGTCTTTCCCAGGGTGATCACTTGACTCATCCCACAGATCCCAGCTTACATATCACAGCTTCGTCCAGGCTCCTTTGTCCCAATATCCCAGGGCACACCCCACATGCACAATGTGCCATCTGCACACCCCACATGCACACAGAGCCATATGCACAACCCACAAGAAAACACAGAGCCATGTGCACAACCCACATGCACACAGGGCCGTGTCAGCATAGGTGTGTTCCTGTTGCACCCTTTCACTGTTCTCTCACACACCGAGGTCAGTGTCTGCCACAGCAGGCAAGGTTGGAGCTCTAGGGTGGAATGGACAGAGACTGACAGTTTGAAAATAATTATAGTTTTTCATGAAAATAGAAGTGCAGGTGTGAGAGCATCACTGTCCCCATGTAATCCTAGAAGGCCTTTCTCATTCCACTCTCTTGGGAGTAACGTTGGGGAAGACTGCTGTAAAATCGAACACTCTGCGTGGTGTGCTTAGGGATGTCACAACGGCTGTGGGATGGGCAGTCACCAGCAGGGGCAGCAATGGAGTGTCCTCAGACTTAGGAGAGGCAGGTGTTGGGTCAGACAGATGTTCAACCACTCATTGGGCTCCAGGGCAGTTGGGCGACCTGTGTCCTCACTGATGTGGGACTTGCCTTCACCCATGAGGCTTCCCATGACCCTGTGAGCTCCTGGTTTTGGCTTCCTAATTGATGGCTTCAAATGTAGGTCATTGCCTCCTTTTTCCTCAGGGAGTCTTGAACAAGGTGGGGCTGACAGACCATTAGGAGCCCAAATGCACTTCCAAGGAGGAAGTGGGCTCCTGGGAAGACTGTGCAGAAGACAAGACACAGCTTGTGGGCGGAGTCCACACAGTGGACCCTCAGGAGACAGAGCTCAGTGGTGCCTCAACCAAATCCAGAAGTCTTGTTCTTCCAGCTTCTGGTAGGGGACCTTTACAAGATCTTAGGCACAGGACCTGCCTTCTCCTTGGTTCCACATGGAGTAGGTGCTGTGACACCAGACTCACAACGCCTGTCTCAATGTGTTGGTCACTTGGGCAGAAACTTTCTGCCCTGGAAGTCTGCATGTGGCTTATTCTGGCTCTGAGACAGAAGCCCCATAAGTGTGATGACTGATGTTACTTGGGATGCAGTGTGAGTGGGATGCAGATGATTACCACAGACCTCAGGTGACTGCCTAATATCTTACAAGATGCTCTTCACTGCTGGGCAGGTGGACCAAGACCTCCCCTTTGCTCCCCCTGTTCCACTCACATGCCTCTGTCACTATCTGTTACCAGTACTAGTGAGTGTTAGTGACTAGTCACTCACTGGGGTGATCTCTGCTGTCACTTCTGCACCGGGACCAGAGTATCTAAGGCCACAACGTTCATTTGGATCTTTAAGAATGTCTACTTCTTTGTTCCCATGAATTCTATGTCCAAACCATTGATATCATTACTTTAATTGGATTTTCTCATTCTTGAAGAATACTGTGGAATATTAATGGAGGTACATGGGCAAAGGGAATCACGTTTGCCTATTGCTGATCTTTTTGGAAATGCTGCCCTTTACCACTCCATTGACTAAGATGCTGCCACTAGGATTTCATTATATGTGTGTGAGAGAGTGTGTCTGGCCGTATTATAAATGTTTCTGTTTGTGGGTTTTAGTTTTATGTGGCTTTTATTAGGAATTGATGCTAAATTTGGTCAAAATCCCTTCCAGTATCATTTGAGACCATATGATCATATCTATATATATATATTTATATTGTGTGTTATATTAAAATATTTCTTACTATTGCATACAACTTGCATCATTGGAATCAATGACACTTGGTAATAATTCATCAATTCATTAATCTAGTATTGAGATCTCTTCGTTAATATTCTATTTAGAACATTTGCGTAATAGCTAATGTTCGTCTGCCATTTTTATTTTTCTGTAATTTAACTGTAACATGCATTATAACTGTAATAACTGATCTCTAAAAGAACTGGTAAGTTTTCCATCCTTTTAAGTGTTATTTAAAAATAGAGCAAGTAGATTGGAACCCTCTGGTCTCTGATGTTTTTAGAGCTTCCATGTGAGAATATCTGTCTGTTCAGTCATTCTGTGGAGTGGGTCCATAACATTTTGTATTTCTGTATTAAAATAGGTAAGCTTACTTGTTTTATTTCCAGTAGAGCCAATTTTGATCCTTCCTAGAAAAGCACGTATTTTACCTATTTTTCACAGACATTATCTCTTGCGTTTTTGGCATTTTTCATTTTTCCACATATGACCAGCAGGGGGTGATGTGGGACTGCCCTGTGGTCCCTACACAGCGGCTCAGGGAGGATTTTTACTCAAAGCAGCGTGGGTACCAGCAGAATGCAAGGTCCCCTTCCCAGCATCTCCTCTACTACCACACGGATTCAGAGAAGCACCAGGCTCCAGGTCCCCAGCTGCTTCTCTGGATCCAAAGATGCCTCGGCCAATGCAAGGATTCTGCTCATCTCTGGGCAGCAGCCAGAGGATGAGGCTGATTATTACTGTGTGATTGTGCACAATAGGGCTTCTCACAGTGACACAGGCAGATGGGAAATTGGGACAAATACCTCAGCCCACTCAGGCACTTGGAATAGACGCTTCTGCAATTTTACAGTAACTTGTAGATGCAGTAGCTGTGCCTGGAAGTAGTTTCTGGTTCACATCGGCTGTCTTCCCAATTTTCCAGTCAATATACCTGCAATCTCAGGTAAACAAACACCAAAATGAAAACTAAACCAAACAAAATACAAATCTCATGATGACACTGAATCTTTGCCTGGTGACCCATGTGTGATAAAATGAGAGCCTTTGTAGCTGGGCTGTTTGTCTTGAAAGATGGGAAATTAGCCTTTGCTAGATTTCTTCTTGGTGGGAACCCAGGGTCCATCCAGCAGATACACAGTCCTCCACAGCAGGGACTCTGCTCTGTGAGGGGTCAGAGCGGAGACCTTCCCTCCCTCCCAGGCTCTTGTGCTCAGATCTGGCTGAGGCTCACTGTGTTCAAGCACAAAAGATTAAGATGTAAGATGTTGTGAGAAACATCCCAGGAGGAATTCCAGGCACAGAGCTGGCCTGACACACTTGCTGGGTGCCTGGACGTACGGTTGTGATGTCAGCAAGAAGGGGAGACTAAAATGGTGAGCCTGCAGCATGGAAGCTGGGTGAAGTATGTCCCACAGTTGTGACTTTCCTACCGCCGATCCCCCTCAGGGCACATGGGACTCCCTCCGGTGTGTGATCTGGAGCCTACAGGTACACACTTGAGTTCTTCTCTCCTCTTGTATCTCAGTGGACCTTTCCAATTAGACAAAGTGTAAGAGAAGAACAGTGGAATATGAGCGAGCAGAAACTCCCCGATATGTGCATGAAGTCAATCCAACCCAGGAAGCTCTTTAGAAGGACCCAAACCGTCTCCTTTAAGGGAATCAACAGAAACATAGGTTACAATGGAAATCAGCATCAAGGATTCCCAGAAAGAGCTCCTAAGTGTGTGTCCTAGGACAGCAGGGGTTCCAGACCAATCTCCAGATCCAGGTCTGTAAAGATAACCTCCTTGACTACTGCAGCCTCCAGCCAGAGGATGAGGCTGATTGTCACTGTCAAACAGCTGCATGCAACCTCGATGCCAATCCTAGTCCGTGGGGAGTGAGATCCACTCCCCAGTCTGACCTAACTCTCCTCTGTCCCTGCCTGGAGGCAACACCAGCCCAGGTTTTGGCTTCTGCTGTCACTTGTGCTACTAAAACCAGAGGATCTGATGCTTTTTAGTCAGTCCACCTGTATGGATGCAAAAAAAACACAAAAACCCCATTTTATTACTCCTTTTCCAATGCAAGTAAATCATTTTGTCACCAGAACCTATACAAGCACCTCCCTGCCTCTTGCATGCATGGAGAAGAGAAGTCAGCCAGCGAGAGCCAGGAGACCCAGGTCCTCCTCTGCTCAGTCCCCTACATGTCCCATGAGCCTGGCCCAGGCTTTGCTGATCATGCCCTGAGTTCTCACACCCATCACCTCCTCTCTTTCCCCAGTTTAATCCCACAAATCTTGCCAGTTTTACAGCTACAGATTTTGTGTGTGTTTATTTTGGAGGGGGAGATGTTTGAAAGCATCTCAGGTCATTGGGATCTAGAGCCTATGACCCAACCCTCCTTATCACAGAGAGCCCTGATATTACAAAACAATTTACAGACAGCCTTGTTCATTAATGACATCAGCATATGGAGCAGCTACCAAGTAAACCTGGTCAGGGCCCAGTGTGAGTTGTGTAACACATCTTGGATGCCACTAAGTCAAGGAGGGAGGACGGACCTCAAAAAAGAGAGATGCACATAGTAATGGTTTACTTATCAATCTTCAGACTAAAAACATTGACAAAACTTGACTAAAATGGGAAAAACTACCATAAATATATCACAGATTCAAAAGAAGAAAGAATAAATCTCCAGAACAGCCATTAAGGGCAAATGAGCCCAGAGTGATCAGCAGGAGGGAGGGCGCCTTTCTCCAACAGCGCTGTGTTCCAGTGGCCACTAGAGAAGGCATGACCAGCACTTGTGCAGTGGGGTTGGGGGGTCTAACAGGAATCCCTCACAACAACAACAGCAACAATAACGGTGACAACAACAACATAAATCAGCCTGTCAGGGTATCCCAGACAGATTTCTCACCAGTATGAACCAACAGAGTACACTGTAGAGTCTTAGGCCTTGAACTTGGTTTAAGATGCTCCAGACATATGGCAGAAGCAAAGTAAAATGTTGGGTAAACCTGAAATATCTGGCGCCGTGAGGACTGTGCGATGCATCCCGTATTTATCCACCCGGAGGTCATTGGTTATCTACAGGCAATTAATGTCTCAGACTCAAATCCCATGAAACGACCTACTTGTTTTGCTCTTCTGGGTAGTGACATCACAATGATCTGTGAGCAAAATCAGGACATCCTCCAGGAGAGTTGAGTGGAGTCAGAGGCACTGGCCCCTGGATCTGAGACCAGCAGAGGTGCTGTTGGACAGGTCCTGAGAGGGCAGTGTTCTGGGAAAAGCAGGCACAGAGAATGCTCTACTGGCTCTTGCAGACTTGGGCATTGAGTTTTCTCATTGAAGTGTGGCTTTTTGATACCTTTGTTTGTTTGGCCTAAAACTAGGTTCTCATACCCAGTCTAGGGAACATGGTGTACAGCTTGTAGCCCCATCTTCTCAGTTTATGCTCCCAAAGCCCATCCTTGGCAGCAACAAGTTATCTGATCATCTCACATTCATCAGATATTCCTCAATGTCAAGGTCAGGCTGCCATGAGGCCAGAGTCCACGATGGGTCAGGGAAAAACCAGAGACACATAGTCTAGCTGTGTTTGATGCAGGGTAGCCGAATGTTCATAGGTACATCCATCCACGCCGTTTAGGAAACACCAACAATTGGCTGGGCTAGATGGGGAATAGGAACCATTAGAGGATTTGACATGGAATATATGAAATCTGATTAAGTTTATGAAGTCCTGATGCTACAAGGAAGATGAGTGGGTAGGTGGTGAGAGTGAAGGCAGAGACCTTTTGGGGGTTGTGGATTTGCTACAAAGATTAGACTGGCATCCTGGATGAAGAGTAGATCAGGAGAGGTGAAGAAAGATCATCAGCTACTGTGCGATTTTTGGAGGCAAGAGGTAAAGAATGGGATGTGGGGAAGAGGTTTGGAGTCTGATTCTTGGAAAGAGGATGGGACCTGAGTGAGCTGTACCTCCTGGCTGAAGGTTCATGGACAATGATGTGGGGTTGAGGTCCTGAGCTCATCCCAGTGATGGAAATGTTGACAACAACCTTCCTGCCGTGTTCAGTGGTGACACAGGAAAGTTTTCTCTTTAGTTGTCAAGTGTGGAATCTCAATAAGCTTCACTCCTTCTTCTCTGAGATTCACTTGAGATGTTCTCTCTCCATTATCTCTTGTGTCCACAGGCTGATTTATCACATGGATCAAAAATGTCCCTGCAGTCCTAGGTATCGCATCCACACAACAAATCCTGTTGAATGAGAGAGACTTCCCTCCCTGATCCATTGAACAGGAATCCTGGTTGTCATGAGGTCCAGACCAGAGCACTTAGACCATTTCCCCTGATTCCGTCATGGCATCCCAGGAGGGGATTTTCTAATCAGTTTGGGAAATTAAAGGCCTATTTCTGGAGCTGCAGTGGGGGTTTTTCACATGCTCACCACATGGTTAGGAAATTAGGGGTCTAGAGAGGACAAGAAAAGGCAAAATGTTTGCCTAAGTGGTCCCCACCAAGCACATCACTCTGTCCTCCATTGCCATCATTAGTTCATGTTGATCCTAGCACTGTGGATACTGGGAGCTGAACCGGGGACCCAGGCCACAGGTTCCTGTCTCACACAACTCTGCTTCTGGCTCCCCGACCTTTCTAATGGTCTGCAAAGGATCGATCTCAGGTAAAATCACACCCACTTCCATCAGTGAGGCATCAATCTGAAATTCAAGATTCTCAGGAGAAGTAGAAAGAAGGAAAAATCCCTCATGAGGACATCCTCTCTCTAGAGGGAGTGAGAGGATGATTAAGGTTCAAGAAACCACAGTAGTGGCTGGTGCCAATCATCACATGCGCTCCTCCCCACCATCTACCCTGTCCCTCAGGTGAGGACGAGTCCCAGAGGGTCAGCTCCTGAATCTCTGGATGCATGCTCCATTCCTGGCCCCTTCTACCCCCATCCCCAAGCACATGCTCCACGAGGTCAGTGAGGGGTCATTGCTGAGATTCTCCACCTCATGGGGTCCAGGTGACAGGTGCTCTATCCCAGTCACCTACCACTTCTATGTTCGGGCGTTGGGATCAGAGTGACCCTGAATCAAAAAGGCAAACACCTGACTCTCATACAAGTATAGAATGAACCAGTGTAAAATATTTTATTCAACTCATACATTAGTGAGGAGACCAGTAAATGGTAAGTATTGGTCACAGAGCATAGCAAAAATCAAAGTCCTTATATTTCAGCAGGAATAGAAGCTTTGGAGCAAAGTTTTTGAGTGTTGGAGATGCACTGCTTAATCTCTAACAAGGGAGGGATCACATACGAGGAAAGAATCTGGGTCCTGCACAGAAGGGGACCTCCCTCCATGGGGCCGGTCACTGCTCTGTTCTTGATCCTGATCTAAGAGGAGTTTGATAAGAGACACCACCTCAGTCCTGACCGCTGAACAGCCAATGGTGACACGAACATGCTCACCCCTGAGGAGGCTGAGCAGAGCATAAAGACTGCCTTTGGGTGGTGGGGAGGCAACATGAGGGGCCACCTGGCCTGACCCTAAGGCAAGGGGAGAGTGGGCAGAGCAGTGGGGCCCAGAGCTGTTTCTAATTGGCTTTAGTCACTGTGTCACACCTGATGAATCATGGCCTGGACACCGGGGGGTGCTCAGTGCTCGTTCCTGAGGTTTTTGTGGCTGTTCACAGCTGGGACCAGCCCCCTGGCACTGCCTGGTGCCCTCTGTTCAGGGATCACAGCTGTGAACTCCCCACTCCCTGGCCATCCTTAGGCAGTGAGACCTGAACCAAGGCCCAGTGAGAGATCAGAAAGCTGGGAGGGTCTGATTTGCATGTGTGGGCCCTCCCTCTGTTAGAGTATGAAGAGGGGAAGGGAGAGATCTGGGAGAAGCTCTGCTTCAGCTGTGGGGCCACAGACGGTGGGAATCGGTGATGACCTCCACCATGGCCTGGACCCGTCTCCTCACCCTCATTGTTCTCTGCACAGGTGACTAGTTATGGGGACAAGGGGCCCTGGGAAGATACATGTCACCCTGCTTTCTCATCTTGTTTCTAGACCCCAGCATCACCATCTCTGTGTCTTTCCCTCTTCTAGGATCCTGGGCCCAGTCTGTGCTGACTCAGCCGGCCTCAGTGTCTGGGAACCTGGGCCAGAGGGTCACCATCTCCTGCACTGGAAGCACCTCCGACATCGGTGATTATGATGTGCACTGGTACCAACAGCTCCCGGGAATGGCCCCCAAACTCATCATCTATGATAACAGCAAACGGCCATCTGGGGTCCCAGAAGGATTCTCTGGCTCCAAGTCTGGCAACTCGGCCACCCTGACCATCACTGGGCTCAAGTCTGAGGACGACGCTGATTATTACTGTGAGTGCTATGATGACAGCCTGAGTGCTCACACAGTGCTCCAGGCCTGTGGGGAAGTGAGACAGAAACCTGCTTCCCCCCCAGCCATGGGGCTTCCCTGCGCAGCCCCCACTCCTCTGCCACGTCAGCTGCTTCCTTGGTTTGTTTGGCCCCAAACTTTCTATGACTCAATCCAGGGTGCTTTGTTTAGAGACTGTGTCTTCGTCCTCTCCCATTCTTCCCCCGCTGCCTGTGTCTGGTTTGAACACATTATTGATTTTCTCAAATCGAGCAGACATTCCTGGATGTGGGGGCAGGCGGCGCTGGCCACAGCATCCATGCAGTGTGTTAGTCCGGCAGGGCTGCCACAGCGAAAAAACACAGATGAGTTGGCTTAACCCAAAGAAAGGTATTTTCTCACAGTTCTGCAGGCTGGAAGTCCAAGATCAAGGTGCTGGCAGGTTTGTTTTTTCCTGAGGCCACCCTCCTTGGCCCACAGATGTGTACATTCTTACTGTCTCTTCACATGGCTTTTTCTCTGTGTACTTACCCCTGGTTTATCTTCCTCTTTTTAGAAAGACACCAGCCCTACTTGCTTAGGAGAACCCCCCCAATGAACTCTTTTACCTTAATTACCTCCTTTAATGCCTTATACCCAAAGACAGTCACACTGGGGGTTAGAGTCTCAACATAGGATTTTGAAGGACACAGTTCAGTCCATATCAAGGGGTCAGAAAAGAACCAAGGACACAGAGTCCAGCTATGTTTGACTCAGGATGACTGTCCAGATGATGTGCATCCACACAATTTATTGAACACCTATTATGTGTCAGACTTTGGTTAGGAGCTTAGGATAGTAGGTGGAAAATATGGGAAAGTCCCCATGCTCAGGAAGCTGACACTCTCAGGGGAAGAGAGAGAACAAACAAACAAAACATGCTTTGAAAGAAAGATGTCCTGGGAGAGTGAGGAGAGGCGTGGCGGTTGGTGGAGATGGGAGAATTAGGGCGGTGAACAAGGAAACAGCAGAATGTGATTTAAGTGTATTTAATCCAGGTGCTGCATAGAAGGTGAACTAGGAGGAGGGGAGAGTGAAGGCAGGGACCAGGTGGGGGTGTGGATGATACGATGTCAGACTAGGAGCCCTGGAGGAGGGGAGGAGCAGGTGGGATGGAGAAGAAAGGTCAGGGTCCCCATGTCTTGAAGGTAGGAGGGACTGAAGAATGAAAATGGGAAAGAGAGGAACCGAGGCTGGGCTCTTGGGAACAGTGCGGGACGTAAGTGAGTCGATTACTTGAGACAACATGATGACCCCATATATTTATGACAGGATTATTTAAACCTTATATTTTCAGGAGACATGATCAGCTCCTGACAAAGGGGGCTGTTCACAAGAAGTCCGGTTTACTTTCATCTCACATTTGATGTAAACTACACCTGTGCCTGTTAAACTTTATCATGTCGTTGGAGGAATAGAATGTGAAGGATGAACTCAGTCCCCTCGTTCGCAGTGCTGCCCCCATATTAGAAATCTTCCACTTTGGAAAAGATGAAAACCACAATTTCCACCAGATTACTTAATTTTAAACTCAATAAGTGGGATTCTGTAATAGGTTTGTGTTTACATGCTTCCAGAAAGTTCTTTTATGTATCATGAATAGATAACCCCTAATTGGCTACATCTGTCATTCTGTTGATGAGAAAAATGAGCCAAGAGGAATGGACAGGCTGATGACCCTGAGACGACTCATTTGCAGATACAACCCCAGGCCTCAGAGCAGGGGGTCTGCTCTCCCACTGGGCAGGGTCAAGGCAGACGTGTCCACACATCCTGATCCCAGTCATCCCCTGGGGGACGGGGAAGGATGTGCTGGGAAGCAGGTGTTAGGATGGGCTCATTAGGTCCCAGGATGAACACAGTCTAGTAGGAGAAATATAGAAAACTCTACTAGAAATCAAAATGTGATGGATGCACCTAGAGAACGACAGCCCTTCACTGCAGGGATGAGGAGGGAGCCAGGACTTAGGCAATGCTTTACATTAGAACCAAATGAAAATAGTGAGAGGATTTTTCTAAGATATGTATGTCATGCTATCACTAGGTTAATCCATTCATTCAGAAGATATGATTTTCCAGAAGTTCAATCAGTCCCTTCAATTGTTAAACACATATGAGCTAAAGTGAGTTTAAAGTGGCCCTGAGCCAGGCACAGGGACCCCCGTCACGTAGGAGAGAACCTCATCTTGCAGGGGCTTTCAACCTGGCTGCTTAACAGTCTTTGGTCTGGAGAATTCTCTCCGAGGAAGGAGGGACAGAGGGATACTTCGGTCTGTTTAGAACCAGAAATTCAGGGTGGGCTACAAAGTTTGGATTGTGGTATCAGGAAGACAAATGGCAAAATTTCACAAGGACCAACTGTAAGCAGGGCTGATGAACGCTGCTGGATTCTCTGTGATTGTCTCTACGTCCTCCATGAGTATATAGAGCGTCTCCAGGCTGTTTTCCCACATGGACCAAACTTGCCTCTGCAGTCCCAGGCATCATGTCCACACAACAATCAGTCCATAACCAGAGAGACTTGCCCTCCCTGTTCCACTGATCAGGAAATCAGCTTTCAGGAGGGCTGGACGAGCTCACTTACACCATCACCCATCTCCACCATGGTGAGCAGGGAGGGGATTGTCTGACTGGTTTAGGTAACACAAGGGCTATCCAGGAGCACGTGTGGTCAATCCTAGGCCAACTGCATGTCTGGGAGACTTGGAGTCCAAATAGGAGAAGAAAATGATAGAAGTTTTACCAAATAGGTCTCTAACATTTCCTCACTCTTCCCTGCACCCTCATCGTCAGTTCAGGTTGGGGCATGTACTGTGGACACTTGGATCAGGGAAGGGGACACAGGCCAGACTGTTCCCGTATCATAAAGCCACAGCTTGGCTCCCTGGCCTTTCCGATATTCCTACAAGAGATCAATTCCGGGACAAGACAGATTCATTCCCATCCACAACGTGTTGATCTGAAATTTAGGTAGTCTCATGAGAGGAAGAAAGAAGAAAAAAAAAGCTTTCTCTTGATGACCTCTTCTTCCCAGGTTTAGTAAGAAGGTAAAGAAGGCTCAAGAAACCTCCATGGTGGCATCTTCCAAAGCTCACCGGACACCTCTCCCCGCCTTCACTCTCTCCAATGTGGACCAGACTCAGGGACCATCACATGAACCAATACCTCTGTCCATATGCTCCACATGGAAGTTCCTTTTGCTCCCAAACCACAGCAACTGCTCCCTTGGCCACCACTGTGTCATTTCTGGGAGTGTCCACGTCACAGAGTAAAGTTCCAAGGGAATGAGAGCACTCAGCCTGACGCTACCTCTGCTGTGACTCTGCCCATCGAGGACATAGAGAAAACTATTAAGAGCCGCAGTTGAACTGTCCTGGTTTTTCCTCCACCTGGACTCTACATGTCAAGGTCCTTCTGGAATGTCCTTTGTCTATCCAATCATATCATGTAATGTCCTCAGACCTAGAATCATTGATTTTTCCCAAATTCTACCATCTCTCTTATGTTCTCATTTCCTTTCCACCAGTCAGCTAATGACCCCAACCAAGCATCTTCAGCCCATTGTCACAAACATGTGTGTCGGGGGTGGAGTTTTAGAAAAATATAGCATCAGAAAATCAAAGTTTTAGTTGTTCCTGGGAATCACTTCAGGACTCGAGAGAAGCGATTCCTGACCTTAAAGATTCCAGTCCTCAGTCACCACAGGGTCAATAGATTAGATAGAAGGATCCTCTCAGAGATCTCAGTAAGTAACCTAAATTGTCAGGGAAAATTTTCCAAAAGTTAAACATATGGAGTAAGAACACGTGTCAAAAATTTATTCAACTTATATTTCATTGAGGAGACTAGTGAGACAGTAATAGATTTTAAAGAGTATTTTCTAAATATAGTACATTTGTTCTACCAAGACTGGGCCAAGGAAGCCAGTTTTCTACGTTGGAAATAAACTGGTTAATGTCTTCAAGGGTAATAAATCTATGAGCTTTGGATTTCTCTTCTGTGTAAAAGTCTACAAATTAACGTGATTCCATTTACAAGAAACATATGGAGAAGGGCAGCTAGACTTTAGATTCCTCCATCTTACACTTCCCGTCCGATCTTTCCTAAAGGGGAATCTGTCCTCTCTCTGTTGACTCTCTCACCCACTCTTCACTTCTCACCTTCCTGACATATGGCCTCTCCCTGTCTTCCTTTCCAGCACTCCCAGTAGGTCATGCTCAACTAGTGAGCAAGACCCTTCACCTGATAAACCAAACCACATCTGGGATTCCTAAGGCACTTGTCCTGCTAACTAATCCGATTTTTCCTAGTAGCCCATATCTCCGGGGTCATGTTATTTATCTCTGTCTTCCTCTGTTTGTATCCACTTTTTGGACTTCTCTACATCTTCACCTAAACCCAGGGAATCTTCAAGTCCTGCCCATGTCCTCTCAGCTCTTGTGTTGTCTCTGACTCCCTGCTCCCCTGTGATCCCACAAACCTTCAATCCCCCACAGACCCATGAGTGCAGCAGTGTCTGCTCTGGTCTCCTGCCTCCAGTGGTGAAAGTGAGGAAGGGAGACCCCCTGTATGCCTCCCACCGCCGTGTTTCTTCTTCAGGTTCAGCTCTATGAGCAGGGATGAGGCTGTCTAGCACAGCCTAGAATTCCACTGCCAACCCCCAGACTCAACACCAGATCGGTGTTCAGTAAACATTTGCTATTGAAGACATGCTCCTCACTACACAGGCCGAGTAGTACTGGATCAGGATCGGGCCTGAACTGGGAGAGGGTCAGCTGTGCCCGTGCTCCTCTCTCTGCCCTGAGCCTGAGAGCTGAGGGGCCCCACCAGGGAGAGAGCATCCATGGGGAGAGGTGACACAGGCAGCCTCATCCTGTGTGTGAGAGACTAGGCAGACCTGCAAATCCTTGTTTATTGAAGTGGAAGGAAAAGCAAAATAAAGTTCACAATGAACATTTCTGCATCATCAGAAAGGAAGCAGTGCCAAAAAAACTCAAGGTGCAAATATTTTGTAAAAATTAATTTCTGCTCAATAATGAAGAAAATTTCATAAAGTCCCTGTTGTGTGATTTAATCAAAATTGTTTAAAAATAACAAAACTTACAGAGAAAATGATATTTCAAGAGGTGGTATCATTGTAAATGCAAAATTAAAATAGAGCTTTTTTCCCCCAGGAAAATTCATTGACTACTCTTGATTAAATAATGACTTTAGATTTTCACTAATCCATTTAAACATTTTGGTGTATTAATATCTCAAGATAACGCAACCCCACTGTAACACACAGAGAGCGCACCGAACTGACGGCCAGGATGTGCTCTCTGCCCCTAACAACTCCCCAGACTCAAGTGAGCTAAGAGTCTGGTGCATAGAATTCTCAAAGTTTTCTGGCTATAGAAATCTTATTATTTGATCTTATTATCTGCTTATTTTGTTTTATTTTATTTTGGTAAAAGTTTTTGTTTTTTTTTGTTTTATTTTTGGCTGGAGGTGATCTTTCTGGCAAAATCATGTAGAGTGGACATTTTGCCAGATAAAAGCATATAAATCGTTCTCGTTTTTAACCTCCCCACCCCTGCCCAGAGCTTTGGTTCTTGAGTATGAACCACATTCTTTTCAAAACTCTCTAATAGGAAAGATTGATCCTAATAGCTACACATGTCACGTTCCCCTGGGCCCAGGCTCTGTTCACAATGATTCAGAGGTTTGAGGAAAATGCTTCAAAGAATGTCATTTGTGATGACTTCCTGAAGAAAAGACATGGACTTTTTCCCAGATCTTTCCTCAGGAGTGCTCCTCACATCCCTTCTCCTTTCCCGACCTCTCTAGTCCCTTAGTTCCTAAGGACCCTCGAGTTTCCTGACTCTTCCAGCCACAGGAGTCCCTTCCCCTTCTCCTCCCTGGGCTTCTCCTCATTCCCCAGGGAGCTACCCAGTGTGCGCCTTCATCCTCGAAACTCTCACCCCCGTGTGTCCTCTGTGCACATCTAGTGAGGGGTCAGGCAGGAGGAAAGGGACCTGGATTCCTGAGCAGCCTGGGAAGTGACTTCATGGCTGACCTGTCCCTGTTCTCAGCTAATGAATGTTTTCCTTCATGTAGGGTTTGCATATGAGGCCCCTTCCCCTGAGGACTCCTTGCAAAGGGGGTGAATTCTGTCTCTGATTCCTGCTGAGGAGGCCCAAGCAGACAAAGACAGACTGAAATGAGGTGGGAGGCTGCCCCTGAGGAGGGCCTCGCTCTGCCCTCAGGGAATGGCAGTGATCAAAGCAGTGGGGGAGGCAGGAGCCTCTGGCAGGGTCACCTGTCCTCTGGTCACAGATATGATGGACCTGGGCCTGGGGCAGCAGGGGCGCTGTAGGCTTGCTGCCAAGGGATCTTTGAGAGCTGGGAAACCAGACACCTGTCCCCTGGTCTCTGCTCACTGCCCCCTGGGCCCAGGAGCTGGATGTCTCGGGGTTCCTGGTGATTCTCAGCCCAGTCTCAGCCCAGGTCTACCCCTCCCAGAAATAATGATCTCAGGGCATTGTGTGTGTGGTGGGAGAGGCAAACATGAACCGAGGAGGTGTTTGGTTGGCCAGGAGAAGAGGAGCAAATTTGTATGAAGGGCTCTATTCTCTGGGGATTGAGGAGGATGAGAAAGACCTGCAGCATTTCCATCTCAGCAGAGCTCCGGGGCGTCTGCACTACGGCCTGGATTCCACTCTCCTCCCCTTCCTCCTGCACTGCTCAGGTCAGGACGGTCCTGATTCCCCAGCCCACTAAACTACCTCCCAACCACATGGAAGAAATGTCCCTCCCTCTTTCCCTCCCTCCACCATAATGGCTGTTTGTGTTTCCAGACTCAGTCAGCCTGTGTGACTCAGTTACTCTCTGCGTCTGCCTCCCTGGGAGCTATGACCATGCTCAGCTGCACCCTGAGCAGTGAGCAGAGCACCTTCTACATTGGATGGTGTCAACAGCACCCTAGGAAGACCCAGCAGGATGTGACGTGCCTGAAGAGTGAAGGAAGCCACAGCAAGGGGGATGGAATTCCTGATCATTTCTGGGGCTCCAGCTCTGGGGCTGACTGCTACTCAACCATCCCCACCAGCCAGTCTGTGGAGCATCTCACTGCATTGCTGTGTCATTTGTTGAAGCAACAGTGATCCAGATGAATGGGGAAGTGGGATGATCCTGTTTCTTCTGACCTGCTACCGACACTGTCACATGGCTCCCAGAAAGAGTGTCTGGTGTCCTGACCATCAAAAGTGTTGGATTTTTTCTTCTTGTTTCTCCAGGGAAGAGCAAGGCATATAGCTTCCTACCATGAGCTCCCCAGGCAGCAGGCAGCTGGAAAGCTGCTACAGAATGACCTGGTCCTGCAGTAATGGTGCAAATGTAGAAAGCAAACCTGGTGCACCCTGCTGTCTCATGCGGTGTCATTCCCTAGGGGAGCAGGAATACTCTCCTCTCCAGGCGGAAACCCCAGGATGACGCCCCTCACTCCTGCCTCACTGGAGTTCATTGGAGTGACCACCTTAGAGGTAACTCACTGATCTTCTGGACCAAGGATTTTAGAACTCTCGCAATAAACTCAAAAGCACATGCTAATTTAAGGAGGAGAGAAAGAGACAGAGGCAGAGAGACATAGGAACAGTAAGAATGGTGGGAGTAAAAGCACTTGACTCTTTCTTATATCTTGAGACATTTTATCTCAGGTGTCCAGGACGTGGGTTTGGTGAGTGAGAGAGAAGGAGGAGGGACCGACCCCATCACAGTGAAGAAAAGAGGTGCTAATCCAGAAAAATGAGGGAGAAATGAGAAAGATGCATTAAGGCCACCTTGACACCCCTGAGACTGAAAGGCAGGACTCTGTGACCTGTTGAAAAGCAAGCACTCCAGCCTCAGAGGCAGCCGGTGCAGCCGGAATCCTGCCTGCCCTTTCCTCCCCTCACTCATCCACGGCCCGGCTCAGTGCTCACTGGGACCCACAGGGGGTGACTTCCTACCGCCCCTGGGGCCTGGGGACAGATGGTGCCCAAGGGACTGAGAGAGCCCTAGTTCCCTTGCAGCTTGGGTGACAAAAGACACACAGACTTGGGACAGCTCTCTCTGCACTGTGAGTCCTCAACAGGCCTGGGTGTGTCCACCATGGCCTGGTCACTTCTCCTCACCTTCCACACTAACTGCCCAGGTGTCATATGACACATGTGTGACCAAAATGGCTACATCAAAAGTACATTAATAATCGCTATTTTCACATAAAAAGAGAAACAATCCATTAAAATGGGCAAAAGATCTGAACAAACAATTCACAAAGGAAAATAAATAAAAAATTTTAGAAAGTGCTTGGCCTTATAAGTCATCAGCAAAAGGGAAATTCCAACTATAATGAGACCTGGACCAAAAGGTGGCCCATAGTGAGCCAATTAGCACAATCAGAGCTGCCTCGGCTTAATGGAGAGGAAGGAATATGCACCTACAGAAATTATGCACCTACTTGGGGCCGGCCTGGTGGCACAGTGGTTGAATTTGCACCTTCCAATTTGACGTCCCTGGGTTCGCTGATTTGGATCCTGGGTGTGGACATGGCACCTCTCAGCAAGCCATGCTGTGGCAGGGGTCCCACAGATAAAGTAGCAGAAGATGGGCACGGGTCTTAGCTCAGGGCCAGTCTTCCTCAGCAACAAGAGGAGGATTGGCAGCAGATGTTAGCTCAGGGTCAATTTTCCTCAAAAAAAAAAAAAAACGAAAAGAAAAAGAAACTATGCACCTACAGAAACTGATGGAATGAGAAAGTCTAACAAACCAAATGTTGACAGGGATGTGGGGCCAGAGGAACTCACCTATATTACTCATTTGGAATGTGAGATGCTTTGAAAACTTTTGCCAATTTCTGATAAATTGAAATCTAAACATTTAGTTTGACTCAGCTTTTCCAGTTTTATATATTTAAGCAAAACAAAAAAGAAAGAAAGAAAACAATGTCATAAAGGGAAATATGTAAGAATGCTCACGCTGGAAAAGACCTTTTAGTTGCAACACCAGAAGCTCCAACCAAAAACAGAAAAACCAAAAAAACAAATTGATAATTTGGAATCATCAAAAATGAAATACCCTGCACTTTGAAAGTCACTGCTAATAGAAGGACAAGACAGCCATCGACTGGGAGAATATGCATGCAAATCACTTACCTAATAAAGGACTTGTGTGGATAATATGTTGCAGAGTTCTTTCCATTCAATAATTACAGGAGAGTTCAATTTAAAATTAGGAAAGATATTTCAACAGACACTGCACCAAAGATGATACATGATAGCAAATAAGCTCATGAAAAATTTTTCAACATCATTATATATTATGGAAATGCAAATTAAAATGAAAATTATATGCCACTAAACCTACATGAGAAGGGACAAAAGTACAATACTGAGAGGAGGTGGCAAAGCTACTCTCACACGGCTGGTGGGAGCACGGAATCGACAAACTAGTTAGGAAAACAGTTGAGCAGTTTCTAAAAGGGTTAAATATATAGCTTCTTAAGACCCAGCTGCTCTGTTTACCCAGGAAAAAGTAAAGTGCATACTCATTCAAAGACTTGTACACAAATACTCAGCAGGTTTATTCATTTATAACATAAAGTTACATATTAAATTTTATTTTAACTACTTAATATATGAAATTCACATATTAAATAAATGCAAAGAAATAAATTTACTTCTAACATAAATAACGGCTTTATGTATAAATAGCCCAAAGTGTAAAAGACCCAATCGCTCATGAACAGGCGGATGGAGAAGCAGACTGCGGCCCGTCCATACTGTGCACCCAGGAATGGCCTGTGGATAACTGTGAAAACAGGGATGGGTGTCAAAATACATATGCTCAATGAAGGAAGCCAGACAAGTAAAGCTGGGAAACCAGAACAAAGATTTGAATTATATAAAATTCTACACAATGGACATTAATTTATACAGACAAAAGCAGATCAGCAATCACCTAGGGATTGGGGAGGGGATGGCGGGATGGAGTGGTTTCAAACTGGTGATGTCAACATAATGACAGATACAGTCATTGCCTTGACGGTGGTGATGGATTCACCAGTGTGTTCATATATTCATGAGAGCTTGCCAAATTACACACTTTAAAATGGCAATTGATTATTTGAAAATTAAACCTCACTAAAGCTGTCATAAATACATCTCAATCCCTTCTTGGTGAAAGAAAAATTTCTTTCGAATCGGGCTCCAGCTCTCCTCAGAGCCACAGCTTCAGTGCCGTAGACCACTGCAAAGGTCCCCTGTATGGTTTGCCACCCAACCACCAACCTAGTCTACTTAATGTCCCTGAGTATTTGCAAACACTGCCGATCTTCCAAGAATCAAGCACATTTCCTAGGAACAGTTATTGCTTTGTTTGTCCACCAGCAGAACCCCGGTCTCCATTCAGACCCAGGGCTCCAGTGGCTCCTTCATGTGGCCCTGTGGAAGGAGCTGCTCGGGTCTTTGCTCCCAGAGCCCTCTGCCTCCTCACTCACTGCAGACTCAGTCTCACTGTCCTGTGGTCAGATTTCCACATCTCTTCCTCCTAGCAGTCCAGGAAGCCCACAGTTAAACAGGTTGTTTATCAATATCACTTACGTGGGGGCAGAGCACGGGCTGTGGCGCATGGATGTTTGTGGACCCACAGTGACCAGGCTGTCAAGCCAGTGTCCCTGACATTATTTCCAACCTGAGACTGAAGTTAGAACAGTGAGCAGCAGGGGGCGCTGTGGGTCTTCCCCAAGGTTGCACCTTGGGTGCCCCCTGCTGGGTAATCCCTCAAATCCTCCAGGGCTGGGACATTGGTGCTTGTGTTTGCTGAGGGGTCTCAGTAGCTGTGTCCTCTCTGCTCACAGGTCTGAGTAAGGTCCCTCAGCTGCTTCCTCCCTGGTCCCTCTGATGGGGCAAACTCTGAACTCACCCATCAGCTCCTCCATCTAAGGAATCAAGCTCAGACTCAGCTGGTTCTCAGGATAAAAGTGGGATCATCATTAGGGGGAATAATTTTGTGTGAGCAGCCCCTTCTCTTTCAGGTCAATGGAGAAGATCAAAGATTTGGGGGCCACCCAGCCCTGATCTGGGGCCCCAGCAGGCTGTGGGCACCACGGTCGGGACTCCTCTCCTCCTCATGCCTCTCTCTCCCTGCACAGGTAGGGACAGTCTGCAGTGTCCAGAGTCAGCTCCTGAGCCTGTGTCAGCCCCCTGTGGCTGAGACCCTCTAGCTGCTTAACCTTAGTCTCTGCCTCATCATCCACGGGTGTCTGTGTCTGCAGGTTCCCTCTCCCGGCCAGTGCTGACTCAGCCACCTTGCCTCTGCATCACCTGGAGCATATGCCAGACTCACCTGCACTGCCAGCAGTGACATCAGTGTTGGTGGATACAGGATATTCTGGACCAGCCAAAGCCAGGGAGCCCCCAGGTATCTCTTGCTCTGCCACACAGACTCAAATGAGCATCAGGGCCCAGGATCCCCAGCCACATCTCTGGATCCAAAGATGACACAACTAACTCTGGTGTTCTGCTTGTCCCCGGGCTGCGACCTGAGGACGAGGTTCACTATTACTGTAACACATGGCCCGGCATCACTAATGCTCACATGTGCTCTAGACCCCCGAGGACGTGAGACACAAACCGCACCGCCCCCACTCTCCTGGCCTGGTGCGCTCGCCCCTCTGGTGGCTCAGGAGATGGCTTCTGCTGTCACATCTTAGACAAGACCTGATTTTCCTAGAACCAGAACAGTTGACAAAGTCATACCCTTTTCTTCATATCATGAAGAATATCATTGCTAATATATTCTTATCCAACTCATGTTTGCATAGACAAAAATTGCTTGTTGAGAGAGAAGATTCTCTCAGTGGAGACATTTGAGGAGGCCAAAAGAGATCGAGTCTGCCCATGCCCAGCGCAGGGTCGAGTGACTGCGATATGCTTCCGGTCTGACTGTTTCAGTTTGGATTTTGTGATAAAATGCCAAGATGCAGAAATTAATTGTATTCTATATAGCAGTAATGAACCTTCAATTTTTAAAAGAAAAACAGTAACATACAACATTACTAATATTTAATGAAACGTGGATCTATCTGAGAAAAATTGCAAATCTTGTATACTGAAAATTACAAAACCTTTCAAGAGAAATTTAAAAAATAAATGAATGAATAGATATTCCTAGTTTCTGGGTCAAAAAACTGACTGTCACTAAGATAACAGTTCTTCCCGAAATGATCCAAAGACTCGCTGCAAGGTCTTCAGGTAAAATGTAATCACGATGAACCATGAGGGAGATGATCTCAGCAAAGAAAGAAAAAGCTAAGAGCAGACATAAATGGCACACAGCCCTGGGATGCTCCTTCTCTCCCTGGGGAGCCGATCCATCTGGGAAGGGAGGGGTGGAGCATCATCTTTGAACTCCAGGAACAGAGAGGTTGTTTTCGATGATCAAGGTGAGGCAAGGAGAGCAGCGTTAGTCCCAGAAGAGTCAGAGGCCAGGTGGGGAACCTGCTTTGAGGGCTGACGGGCAGAGGGTGGGTGCAGCAGGCCAGGGCTGGATGCCACTGGGCCCTGAGCCCATGCTGGCACCCACCATGTGCGCCGGGGGTGATGGGTTTCCTGTTGTCGCCTCACCACAAGGAGCACCTTCTGATCTGTCACCTGTGCATGAGGATTGTGACCCAGTGGCTCTAAAGAAGAAGGTGCTCCCAGGGTCCCTGACATCATTTCCAAGGCTCAGAAGTGGAACCTGCATCCATGAATCCTGGACAGGAAACCCAAAGGCCATTCTCACAAAATCATGGATTACTGGTGATAGCTGCCTGGCCTGTCACAGAAAGAGTGTGAATCCGTCCTTCAACAAATGGGGCGCCGACAGCCTGGTCTCGTGGGGTTGTGTACAGTGCACAACCATCCAGGAATATTCCTGGACCTCTGCTTCCCTGTGACCACGACCTCCTGAGGTCTGTGTAGGGCCCAGAGCACAGGCTGCCCTTGTGCCACCGCGTATCACAGATTGTTCCACAGGACAGGATCCTGCAAAGGGCCAGAACGAGCGAAGAGCAGGCAGAGATTTGGATGAAGGGCTGTGTATGACTTATGGTTCTCCTGAGCACAGAATCAGTAGGATGTGTCTCTCTCTCTCTTTATCCATGTATCTATGTATGTATCTGACTATCGTCTATCCATCTACCTATGTGTGTATGTATGTGTGTATCTATCTATGGAAATTTATTTTAAGAAATTGTTTCACATGATTATAGAGACTGGCAAGTCCAAAATGTGCAGAAGGCTGGCAGGCTAGAGACCCAGGGAAGAAAGAGTAGAAGTTACAGTTGGGTTCTGAAGGCAGTCAGCTGGCGGAATTCCCTCTTCCTAGGGGAGGTCAGTCTTCTCTCTATCAAGTCCTTCAACTGATTGGATGAGGCCCACCCACATTATGGATAGTAATCAATTTCAATCAATGTTTACTGATTTAATTATTAATCTCATTGAAAACATGCATTCACAGAAACTCTTAGAGTAATGTACCACCAAATATCTGGGTCCTGACCGAATATCATGGCATACGTAAGCTGACAAGTAACATGAACCTCCACAGGCCCCTCCCTTCCCTCTGGGTGTGGAGGAGGATGAGAGATGTGAGGTAGCTGTGCCTTAGCTTTGGGGCCTTAAGGGGCAGGGTTCAGGTTGTCCTCACCATGCCTTGGGTCCCCCTGTTCCTCACTGACCTTGAACACCACACCTTTAATGGCTCCCTGACACACGTGTAGGCACACTGCCCAGGGCTGCCCTGCTCCCTGCAGCGTGGACCTGTCCTGTGCGCACAGGACTCTGCTTCTCTCCCTGCTGAGCCGGCCTCCTGCGGGAACTGGGATTCCCGGATGGAAAGCCAAGATCTGCTGCCCCAGAAAAAAGCGCTGGATAGAATGGAGTGGTTTTGACACATCAGCCCCTGGGATATCCAGTTAAAGCTCCAGACCCATCGGAACAGCCACACTCTCACAACCTCAGTTCTCTTCTCGGTCTCCACATGGCCCTCGGCCAACAGCTCTGGTTTCCAAGTCGAGGATGAAGCTTATCATCACTAACCAGCACAACCCAGATGCCAAAGTGCTCTTCCAGTGTGGGAGGGCTGGGGACCGAGAGTCACACTCCTTGGGCAGCAAGAGTCAACCCCCCTTCAGTGCTAACGAGGGGCTGACTTTGTAGCATTATTATTAAATTTGCAGAGTGTCTCCTCACCTGATCAGTGAAGACATGAAACACGAGTTGGGAGCTCCTCCCCTTACAGTCTCCACAGCCAGAGCTTTCTTCTCAGTCAACGCTCAGGTTTTGTGGCTCCCATACTGGGTGACTTCGTTATCTTTGCAATTTCCCCCTCACTTATCATCCTCTCTGGCAATCCCAAACGTCTGCTGTGAATCCTTAAGTGAGTCAGGCTGTGGACAACATGAGCAGGGACCCCAAACCTCCCCTTCTCCATCTTTTATGTGTTTCAGGCTCCTGCTTCCAAGCTGTGCTCACACATCCATCTGTGGTGTCGGGTCAGGTCTCAGGAACAGGATCATCCACAGCAGAGAAAGCAGCACCTTGAGATGATCAGTGTGGCCTGGCAACAACAGCATCCAGGCAGAAGCCCTAGAAACGTGGACCCAGGTGTTCTTTTCTCACAGCATCTGAGACAGACCCTCTGGCTTCAGGTCTGGCAGGAGGGCTTCCTGAGGGTCTCTTAGATCCTGTCCTAGGACGGGGTTGGCCACTGGGACCAGACATGAGATGATCTTGACACAGTGTCCAGATCTGTGAGGAATCACGATGCAGCCCCTCCCCCTCCCCCTGTGAGCCCGTCACTCTCTGGTCACTTCCTCATCTGAGTCTACATCCGGGTGACTCTGCCGTTCATCTGCTGCCATCCCTGAATGTCTGGAGACTTTGTGGGAGCTGCGGCTCTGAGGATGGCTGCGCCATTCCTGACAGCCTGTTCTCACCCTCATCACTGCTGCACAGACAGAAGCTTTCTTTTCAGGGCACAAATTCTCTCTAGATAATTGATGGAAGAGTCAACAGAAGGGTGATGCCAATGTGTCCAGCCGAGTTAAGAACCTGCCAGTATCTGACCACAAGGAACCCATGTAATCCAATCCCAGATCTTTGTCAGAAACCCAAAATATGCCTCTATTTTCCTGTTTTACCCAATCCCAGGATGGTGGCCCTCTTCCTGTCCTCTTGAGGCCAGGAGCAGTCACTTCCATCCTGATCCCCTGGGCCTGACCCTCAGCTCTGTGCATCTTGCTCCCTGGGGGCTCCCTGCCCTCAGACCCCAGGCTCCCTTGTGAGGACTGACCTTCCTGCATGAACAGGAACCCAGGGACAAGGCTGCTCCGAGAGTCACAGGACCCACTTGGGCGGAGGGAAAGAGGGTACCTTGACGCCTGTGTGTCCACATCCTCGGGACGTTGTGTCCCTGACCTCAGGACTGTGTCAAGACTGCAAACGTGTGTTTCTCTAGCCAGATCAGGAGAAATCGGTGAGAGTTTATCAAGGCAAAGAAGAGACCACTATTCATCATTTATCACTCAATGAAGGCACAGGCCTTAGGTCTGTCAGTTCCCTGGAAGATTCTGGAAATGGAAAAGAAGACTCCACAGCTGGTGTTGGAAATCGAACACAGAATTAGTGGATGTAAAGGTTTACCATAAGCCAAGAGAGACAGAAGTGGGACTCAATCGTGAGAGTGAAATGAGTGGATTTGTTTCAAAACCATCCTTTTTTGGCTCCTTTCTCATTGCAAAGGTTTAAGTAGAAAAACACAGATGACGTTTTCAATAAACGCTTAAGAAGATGACAATTAAATTCATCTCCATGCCTGCCTTTGTAAAAATAAATGTAGAAATAAAGCAATAAGGACTACTTCCTCAATGGCTTAAGGATGGTGTATCTTTAAACCAGAGAAAAGCATTATCCCAGAACAGAGAAGACTAGAATTGTTCCATTTCGGTCTTGGACCGCACGTGATGACTGCCGACACAGCTCTTCTGAAAGGTTTACCCTGAGATTTGTGTCAAGTCAAGAATAGAAAAAAAGAGAAAACATTTAAATATGAAGAATTAGATTTTAATTATGAAAGCTGTAAGTATGTACCTAGAAGTCTAGAGATTGTACTGAAAATTAATTAGGATGAATGAAAAAATTATCTGAGTCACAATGAATAAACATAGTATCTCATGTTAAAAGTATGTAATCTAAAATGTAGTTCAAAATGTATATGATTCTGTTTCCAGTATAAAAAATTAAAAATTTGACCATATCTGTAGAAAAACAATTACAAATTTCAGCACGTAATAAAATAAAAAATTGAACAAATGGTGGAATGTTTCCTTACATGAAAACAGAGTAAAAATGTCAGCAGTGAGTAGACAGGTTACATGGGCACCTTTATTATTTATGTTGTGACTTATTCATACGTGTTTCCCCTTGAGAAAGTGTGGGTTAGCGTAAGCAGAGGTCACGGTGCACGTGACATGCCACCACTGCAGAGCCTGACATGGACCAGGCACAGTGACCCCGTGTGCTGCCCACTAACTGGCATTTGCTGCTAACCCATCCCTCCCTCTGATATCTGAGGGGCCGCACTGGAGCAGCACCCACTGTGGGGACAATGACGTCCTCCCTTCAGCACTTCCTTGCTTATGTCGTTCTGGAGCCTCTGCCCATAGGGAGCGAGGACTGAGGCTCAGCTTGACAGGAAGGAGAGGCTGGAGAGAAAACAGAGTGAAAGAGAGACAGAGACCAAATTTCTTGGGTCCCAAACTGTGAGTGCACAGGGTCAGATCTGTGGTGCCTTTGTGTTTTTATTCCCTGCGCTGGGGATGGGTTATGACACCCCACCTCAGCCCAGCAGTGGAATCAGTATGGGGACAGTGGAGACAGATGTGGATGGTCCTCAGCGAGAAGGCCACAGCAGTGAATTCTGAGCTGAATGTGACCAAGAGGCTGCAGCCTGAGCAAGGCCTGGGTGTGGCCCCTTCCTGTGGGGAGTGAGAGGCAGAAGCTGAGCCAGGGGTGGAGGCAGGGCATCTCTGTCTGAAGGGCTCCTAACCCCTCATGTCAGGCCGAGAGGAATAAGGGCTGGGGCAGCAGGAGGCGCTGTGGGCCAGTCGCTGGAGGTTCCATGGGGTGATGGCAGCTAGGAAAACAGCCACCACCTGAGTCTGTGACCCATGTCCAGTGACCTCCATGCCAGGGTCCCAGAGCCTCAGGGCCTCCACCCAGCCCACTTCTCCCTCGGTCAGACGCCGCATGTTTTTTGGAGGGAAGGAAGGGGATTTAGGAAGAGGTTTGGAGGCTGGTTCTCGGGGACTGGGTGAGATGTGAGTGAGCTGTACCTCCTGAATGATGGTCTATGGACACACGTTGGGGGTTGAGGTCCTGAGCTCATCCTTGTGATGGAAATACAGACAAAAGCCTTCCTGCCTTGTTCAGTGGTGACAGGAAGGTTGTAGTTGTCAAGTGCGTCATCTCAATGGACTTCCCTCCTTCTCTGAGATTTATCTGAGTTGTCCAATGTCCATGATCTCACATGTCCCTAGGCTGATATCCCACATGGGTCAAAAATGTCCCTGCAGTCCCAGGCATCACACCCACACAATAAACTCTCCTGAATGAGAGAGATTGCCCTCCCTGATCCATGGAACAGGAATCTCAGACTTCATGAGGATGGGACCGGAAGAGATACCTCACACTGTCTCCCCTGACTCCATCATGGTGAGCAGGGAGGGGATTGTCTGATTGGCTTGGAAAATGAAAGGCCTGTCCCTGGAGCTGGATCTGGGGCAAATCACAGGCTCACCACATGACTGGGAGATTTGGGGTCGGAGAGGAGAGGAAAGGACAGAAGGTTTCCCTCAGTGGTCCCAGCATGTGCATCATCTGCTCTCCACCCTCGTCATTAGTTCATGTTGGGTCAACTACTGTGCACACTAGGAGCTGGGCAGGGAACACAGGTCAGGGGCACCTGTCTCATAAGACTCTGCTTCTGGTGTCCTGGTCTTTCTAATGTTCTGCAAAGGGTCAGTCTCAGGTGAAATGACACCAACTCCAATCAGGGAGGCCCCAGGCTGAAATTCAATACTCTCTGGAGAGGGAGAAAGGGGCAAAACTCCCTCATGAGGATGTCCTCTTCCCAGAGGGAGTGAGAAGAGCGATTACATCTCAAGACCCCACACTAGTGGCCATTGCCTGCCATCACTGGGCTCCTCCCCTGCAAGTGCCTCCTCTCTCAGGTGAGGACCTGTCCTAGAGGCCCAGCTCATGGATGTCTAGACACACACTCCAGTCCAGAGCCCTTCTGTCACGTTCCCCCAAACAAGTGATTCCTCAGGTCACTGAGGGCTGATTTCTGAGATTCTCCCCCTCACAGGGCCCAGGTCTCAGGGCCTCTGTCCCAGTTACGTTCCTCTTCTGTGTCCTGGAGCTTGGATCAGAGTTAGCCTGACTCAGAAAAGTGAACGGTTCACTCATACAAGTAGAGATAGAGCCATGTGAAATATTCTATTCAACTCATACATTAGTGAGGAGACCAGTGAATGGTAAGGATTGGTCCAAGAGAAGAGTGTAGCAAAAATCAAAGTACTTCCATTCCACCAGGAATAGGACCTCTGAAGCAAAGATTTGGAGTGTTGGAGACACGCTGCTTAATCTCTAACAAGGAAGACATCACATAAGAGGAAAAGAGTCTGTGTCTTTCAATTACTGCCACCACTGCTTGTCCTTGGTTTCAATCCATTGTCTATTTTTCTCTAATCGAGCAGACATTCCTGGATGCTGGGGCAGGCTGCCCTGGGGACAGAGTCCACCAGGGGTGTGTGAGTCTGCCAGGGCTGCCATAACATAACACCACAGATGGGGTGGATTAACCACAGATGTGTTTTCTCACATTTCTGCAGGCTGGAAGTCCAAGATCAAGGTGACGGCAGTTTGGTTTCTCCTTGGCTTGTGCGTGGCTGCCTTCTCACTGTGTCCTCACAGGGACCTTTCTCTGTGTGCTCATCCCTGGTTTCTCTTCTTCTTCTTATAAACACACCAGTCCCACTTGTTTGGGCACCACCCTCATGACCTCATTTACCTTAATTACCTCCTTCAATGCCTTATCTCCAGGGACAGTCACATCAGGGTTAGGGTCTCAACCTAGGATTTTGAGGGACACAGTTCAGTCCATATCAGGGAGTCAGGGCAGGATCAGGGAAACAAAGTCCAGCTCTGTTTGACTCAGGCTAGTTGACTCTCCATATTATGTGCATCCACACCATTTACTGAACACCTAATTTGGGTCAGACTTGGGTGTAGGGGCTCAGGATAGTAGGTGGACAAGATAGGAAGGGTTCACATGCTCAGAGTGGTGACACTGTCTAGGGGAAGAGAGAGTACAAACAAGCAAAATATACTGTACAGGAAAGCTGTTTTGGGAGAGTAAGGAGGGGTGAGCTTGGTGGGGTGGAGATGGGAGCATTAGAGGGGTTGTCAGGGGATTAACAGTATGTGATTTGTTTATGAGGCCCAGGTGCTGCATAGAAAATGAAGGAGGAGGAGGATTGGATGTAGGTAGGGACTAGGTAGGAACTGTGGACAACACAAATGTCAGACTGTGAGTCTGGCTAACCGGTGGAGCAGGTGGGATAGAGGAATAAGTTCAGATTCCCCATGTCTTGGAGGAAGGAAGTATTGAAGGATGGTGTTGGGAAAAAGAGGAACTGAGGCTGGGCTCTTGGGAAAAGTGCGGGTGTGGGGTGATTCAATCAATTGAGACAACATGATGGCTCCATCTAGTTGAGACAGGATTATTTGAAGCTCACATTTTCAGGAGATATGATCAGCTCTGACAAATGTGTCTAATCATTAGGAAGGCCAGGCCTGCGCATCTCTAGTTTACTCTCCTCTTACATTTGATGAAAACTTCACCTGTGCCTGTTCAATTTCAGCATCTTGTTAGAGGAACAGAACACGAAGGATGAACTCAGCCCCCTCCTTCTCAATGCTGCCCCCATATTAGAAACTTTCCACTTTTTAAAAGCCAGAAAATGACCCTTTCTACCAGATTAATTAATCTGAACTTCAGGAGCGGGATTCTGTAATGGGGTCATGTTAAAATGCTTCCAGAGGTTTATTTTATGCAAAAAAGATTGATAATGCCTACTTGGCTTCTCTTCTTATTTTCTTGAGGAAGAAAATTGGCCAACAAGACAGGAGGAGGCTGAAGGGGCTGAAACTTGGCTCCAGATGGGACCTCAGGCCTCATATGAGGGGGCCTGCTCTCCCACTGGGCAGGGTCCAGGAGGATGGTCCACACATCCTGATCCCAGTCATCCCCTGTGGGGGCTGAAAGGCTGTGCCTGGAAGCAGGCGTTAGGATGGTGTCATTTCCCAGGCAAGCAGAGTCTAGTAGGAGAAATCAAGAGGACTCTCCTAGAAACCAAAGTGTGATGGATGCATTTCAAGAAAGACAACCCCTCAGTGCAGTGAGAAGGAGGATCTAGGCAATGCTTTACCCCAAAATCAAGAGAAGATAGTGGATGGATGGGTGTGGCTCCCCCCTGGGCACTGGACAGTTTCCTTGTTGGGCAGGGTTGGCCCTGGGTCACAGCTGATAAGGGCTGTGCTGAGACAGAAGTCTGCTTCAGGGTCCACAGCTGGTATTAGTCTGAAGGCCTGCTTCCTGGGGCTTAAATGGGCCTGTCCCCAGCCCATTTCCTGCCCACAGACCACTCTGCACAGGGCTGGAGCCAGGGCACAGGGCTGCCTCAAGATTCCCATTCAGACTGAGGTCAGCAGGCCTGCCTCCAGGGGCACTGATGAGCATTTGTCTTGTGCAGTTCCTAGATGGGCAGGACTGCTCCTGGACTGTGGCTAAGAGGGGCTGGAACTGGATCACGGGCTGCTTCAGGGCTCACAGCCAGGGACACGGTTGTCAGGCCTGCTAACTGAGGCACAGACGGGAGTGACTCCTGCTGGGTCCATTGACAAATGGTGCAGGTGACAAGAAGAAGACAAAAAAAAGATGTGCCATGTTCACAGGGGTATGGCACTGATCTGGGCCTGTGGTCAGGACCCCCTGAGCATGGGCCTGCCTTCTCAAACACCACTCCTCAGCCTTGGGTTCTGCCAGGATTTCACAGTCTCCTACCTGGATCCAGAAGCTCCCACAAAGGCACTTTTCTCCATTGATGGCCACCAAATCATGGTTGCTGAGTGAGGACACGAGTGGGGGACCGCCTATTCCATCATCTTGCTGATGTCACTTGCCTGTTAAGTGATATTTAAAAATTTTAGGTAATGTATTTTGTTCTCGTATGGTTAGTCATTTTTGTGTTCAACCTAGGAAGAATTTGTCTATTGCCAGGACATGAAGATGTTACTGTATTTTTTCTAGAACTCTTATGATTTTAACTTTTCTATTGATGACTATGATTCAAATCAGATTGAGTTTTTCATATGGGACGAGTCAGTGGTCAGTGGTCACTATTTCCAGACCACAGGCTTGTGATCCATTAAAGAAAAGCCAGTGACTATTTCAACATAAAAGAATTTGATAAAATTTCAGAACTTGTTTGTGATTTTGAAACAATCTCTCAGGAAACTGGAATCAAAGGGAAGTCCCATTCCCTGATGGAAGACAGGAAAATAAATAAATCATCAAAAATCATTATTCTAAGTCACTTTATGTTAGAATTTCTCTATTTAAAACAGAGATAAAACAAACGTCACACATCAGAAGAAGCGATCTGTTAGAATTGCTATGAGAGCAGCATCCTTGGTCCTGCAGAGGACGTTCTAGATTATGAGCTGCCCCACACGCAGGGACGTCCTTGTCTGTCACAGTTTTTAAATTAAATGATCATGAGGAATAGTCCTCCAGGCTCTCTAATGGGTCACATTTTTACAGATCGTCATATTAAAGTTGTTCTGGAATTCAAATGCTATAAAATCTCTTCTTACAACCCTTTATCCTAGATGTCTGACTCAGTCCAAGGATAATACTCCACCAACCAAATTGGAAATATGAAATGTTTAAATAAAAAGTAATAACACAATATACATCCACTTCTTTAGGGAATGTAAACAGGGTAAACTAATCAGAAAAACAAAATGATGATAAGAATCATAACTGCATTCTTTGTTCAGTATTTCTATGCTTAAATTTTATCTAAGAGAATATGCACAATGGGATCAGATGTAAGTGTGGAAATTTCCTAGTAAATTATTATAATAAAAACAGGTATTTGCTCATCTCAGCATGGTCAGTATCTCCAGCAGGTGATGTGTGAGCCTGGTCCTGATGGAAGGGGACAGCGGTGGGAAAGGAGGACCAGAAGTACCAAAAGGAGAAGGTGACACTGGGTTTCAGGGTTAAGCATCCTCTTAGCAAAGGGGCCCTACTTGTGCTTTTGTATAGGCTCCAGGGGAGAGGTGAGCCAAGAGGTCAGAAATAAAGATGGTCACATATACAGAGACTTTGAATGTGACACTCAACAGCTTTACATAATCTTGACAGTGAGAGAAATTGCGTGAAACGTTTAAGCAGGGAGGTGCCTTTATCAGATACATGCACTTGAAATATCGCTCTAAATACACAGTGAAGAATGGAATACAGTGGGCAAACTGTGGGATGAGGCCACACTGAGGGACTCTGCAAGGCTGGGGGAGCAGGGCTGGGCTCCTGCACGTGGCACCTGGAATGGGGCAGAGCCATGTGCAGCTGAGGGGAGGCTGGGGACAGAGCACAGAGAATCTCAGTGTCCACGTCCTGAGGGAGATGAGGGGCTCTCAGCCAGCAGGAGCAGGCTCCAGATGCCCAGAGGAATTATGCGAGTCTATGCACTGCCTCTTTCTCCTGCTGGGATCTAACTTCCATGTGAATAGTTTTCCCCTCTTATGTCACTGCTGTATCTACAGAGCCCAGAAAACTGTGGCACAAAGGACAAACTCAGCCAGTGTTTGCTGAAAGAGTATTTGAATTCTCCTGAATTTCAAACCTTGTTGAAGAGCAGATCTGAGGCAAAGATAATGATTTCTGCTTTCTGGACAGCTTGAGCCTGGAGTTCTGAGTCGAATTAAGAGTAGAGGTTAAGTAATAATGGTGATCTCATTGTCTATAGGACAGAAGAGAAACTCCCCCTTGACCCTGGGGACAGTGACCAGGGAGATGGACTGGGTTCCACGGCTTCACGCAGAGAAAGAGAAGGATGCGCTGGGCCTACAGGGACTGAGGAAAAAACCATGGGGAGCAGGCGGAAGGGGGAACAAACTGTGAGCACAGGAGACAAGCTCCACGAGCAAATAAACTGCAGAGTGTGGGTGAACTTGATAGAAGTCAAATATCATTCCACTTAAGAACATGTATGATAGACATTTTTTTTTTAAGGATTGGCACCTGGGCTAACAACTGTTGCCAATCTTTTTTTTTTCTGCCTTATTTCCCAAACCCCCCTGAACACAGTTGTATATATTAGTTGCAGGTCCTTCTAGTTGTGGGATGTGAGACGTCGCCTCAACGTGGCCCAACTAGCTGTGCGCACCCAGGATCCGAACACTGGGCCGCTGCAGTGGAGCACGTGAACTTAACCACTCGGCCATGAAGCCGGCCCCTAATGATAGACATTTGTTAACAAGATGTTAAATATAGAGCTCATGATCCAGCACAAGATCAATGAAATTTTAATACTCAATTTTTTAACCCAAAATCCTATGAAGGACCCTAGTGGGAAAACCTGTGAAGAGAGGATGATGGGGTTGGTAAGCTGTGTGTCCATAGAAGAGATGATTCTGAACAGGGAGAGATGGATGACAGAAGCCAACAAATGAGGGTCTAAGACTTTCTCTGCCAGGTTGGACTTTACTCTAATACAAGATGGCGTGATGGGAGCTGCACAGCTCAAATATTAGGATTCATTGTGCTTCTTTGATTTCTCACTAGTACAGGCAATAGATTACCTAAAAATTGGAGTTTAAAACACAGATAAGGTTATGTGAGATTATTTGGAATTCATTGCTTTATGCACAAGTGATGGAACACTGAACATGGATGCGCTCCCTAAACCACATTAAAATGAAGGGATATGATGTTTGCAACATCTTGTCTCATGGTTAAAACACTTTAAATTCCAATTTCTCTACATTTTTCCACCTTCCATGTGCACTGCCTTATGAGAGAGTGATACAAGAGTCATTGCCTCCAATGTATGTGAATGCCATTAACAGATGATCAGACCATGGATGTGTGAATAGAGACAGTGACCTGGTGAGCTGCAGAAACCAGCTGTGCTCTCAGGGCTTTGGCCCTGGTGAGGGGTGTGTCCTGTGACCAGGAGGGGGCAGTGCAGGACAGCCCTTTGGTCCCTACAAAGCTGCTCAGCAAGGACCATTCACTCAAAGGAGCCTGGGCCTGGGGGCTGGACCCTGTGCTTACTGAAGGAGGCTGAGCAGCTCTGTCCTCTCTGGCCTGGCAGAGTCCCCTGAGCAGGGACCTTTGTGTTGTCTCGGTAGGTGCTTCCTCCCAGGGCTTTCCCAAGGGGTGAGGCCAACCTCCATCCTCCTCAGTGTGTGGTGTGAGCTGAGCTCCAGCACCAGGGCTCAGGGAGGGGCTGGGCAGTCACTGGATGGAAACCCATTTTCATGGGCCGCCCCTACTATGGCACAGGGTGGAGACCATGGGGATGTGTGCACCATGGCCTGGTCTCCCCTCCTCCTTGCGCTCCTCTCTCACTGCACAGTTGGGGACAGGCTTTGGGGACAGAGGGAAGCCCCCAACATCACTTCTCCCTTGCTTAGACTTCTAAGAAATTTCCCATGATTCTTGCCCAGCAACCATGCCTGTCTGTGTCTGCAGGTTCCCTCTCCCAGCCTGTGCTGACTCAGCTGCCCTCCCTCTGCATCTCCTGGAAAAACAGCCAGACTCTACTGGACACTGACCTCTCGCTTCAGTGTTGATGATTACTGGATATGCTGGTACCAGAAGAAATCATGGAGACCGGGCAGAGAAAGGATCCTGTGGTGATGGAAATAAATGTCCTGTATCTTGACTGTATCAATGCTACTATCTTAATTATGGTATTGTACTATAGTTTAGAGAGATAGTACCATTCGGGGAACCAGGTAAAAGGTTGATGTAATTTCTCTGGGTTGTTTCTTACAACTTCCTGTGAATCTACAATTATCTCAAAGTAAATAGATTAGTTTTAAAAACTCAAAAGATGCAGGCAAAACCAGGGAAACAGATATGTCAGTTTGTCAGTTATGGCATGCGCCTTAGAACCCTAACGTCATAACGGCCGGTGACCTTGACAACTCCAGAATCCTCAGGCTTCAGTGCCTAGTTTACAGTGCTCTGCCAAGTGCTGTAGACGTGCTCGATAGTCAGTGCCAAGAATTGAAGAAAACGGGATGTTTTCGTCAATCAAAAAGCGCTTTCAGCTTTCAGGCGGTCGTTCAAGGCTTCACCTCCGCAGGTAGTCTTTGAATATACTACTCTTGATCGTCCAAAGGGACTAGCAGTCACAGGAAGTGTTCTGTTTTGTTTCTCCTAAAACATGGGAACCGATTCTTACCTTCAGCACTGCTTTCATGAAAAGCTACTCATGTTCACAAGGTTCAGTGCTGCTGAGTACAGAAAGCAGGCTTTACATACTCAAGGGAGACTCTTTCTTGGCTCCATGAGGGAGAATTTTCTGTAGACCTATGACAATATCTCCCTATTCATGAAAGAGTTTTTGTGTCCTGTGAAATTTAGTTGTTTTACCTTTTATGACCAAAGAGTCATAGCTTAGAGCTTAGTTATAGCTCAACAAAATAATATCTAAGACCCTGTTGTGTTTAGAAACTTATTGATGTTTCCAGTATTATTTGCTGATCTTTGAGAATTTCCCCCCAAAACTTGAATACTGATTTAGCTATGATTGGAGTCAATTTTCCAGAATCTTCAGTTATCTAAATTTTTATGTTAACATGAAACTAAATTGTAATTACTTTTTCACAAATCTCTAGGTCACTTTATTTTATCTGTCTCAGGCCACAAATTGTCCTGGGTTTTGGGGTTTTTTTTTTTTTTTACCTTCTTGTAATATTCTCAACCTTTGGCCTCTTGGTTCTCCCCTTCCCAACAGCTCGTGGCCATCTTTGCTTTGCTGCTGCCCCCTTCTCCCCACCTCTAAGAGTTGGCATGCTCTGGGGCATGTCCTGGAAACCGTTCTCCATCTACCTCAACTCCCTGTGTGCCCTCATCTTTTTTAATAGCTTTCTGTAATTTGGAGACTTGAATTTGAGCTATAGAGTTCTGTTTTGGGGATCGAGGCTAATTTTTAGTGTCGTGTTAACCTTGACCTTTGGCACAAAACTCTATCAGGTATTTGATGGGTGACTGGTTGTCCTGTGGTATTTGTTGCTTTGCAGGGAAAGCTCTTCTGTTGAGGTGGACACCCACAGTGAAAATGCTACGTCATCTGAGAGTGCCGGTCGCACTCTGCTGATCCACGGCCCCGTGGAACTCAAAAGAGGCTGGAGGAGGCAGAAGCGACACCTCTTCTTGCTCAGCGATCTGTTGCTGATAACTAACACCAAGTACGTGTACACTACAGGCTATCCTGATTACCATCAGATTGCATTTTCACCAACCCTTACTGTGGGAAAATGTTAAGTGGATTTCTTCTTTTGCTTTTGCAAATGTTTTGATCCTCCCTTTAGTCAACAAGTATCGACAGAGGTCTTGTTCTGTTCCGTGTCCCTGTAGAGAAAACAATTGAGAATGTGACAGGCAGGGTCTCTCCTGCCTGGAGCTTCCGGACGGATGATAAAAATAAGAGGAGGGAAATTACACATTGAAGTTAGTGCTTCTCATAAGAGAGAGAAGAGGGTACCATGTGGAGAAGAAAATGGGACCATCCTAGAGAGGGGCTGTCTATGGAGGTCTCTCCGAGGTGGCAGCATTTAAACCAAACCTATGGGGTGAGAAGCAGCCGCATTCCTAGACTAGGTGGCTGAGCCTTCTAGGGTGAGGGACCAGCAGGACTCAGTGGGTGCAACTCAGCCCTCTGGAGGGAGGGGTTCAGGAAAGGCTGATGTGACTGGAGCCTGCAGTGTGGGGCACAATATCAGGTAAGATACTGTGGTCAGGGGTCCAGCCACACAGGGTCTCCACAGACCACAAAAAAGGTTGAAATATTATGCTGAAGCGTATTTAATTAAGCAAGTGACCATATCTGGTTTATATTTTTAGCATATTGTTCTGCCTATTGCTAGATAGCAGATTGGTGGGTAAGCAAGAGTGGACGCAGGGAGACTAGTTAGGGAGGCAGTGGTTCTGATGAAATATGACAGGGACTCCATCTTGGGAGTGGCAGTGAGAAGAGGCAGCAGACAGATTTGGAACATATGTTGGAGACAGAACCAAATGGATGCACTTTCTTCCCAACCCTGGACACAAATGTAACCAATATCCAGCCTAAAACATGGTAATTGCTCAATTAACATCTAACGGTAGGTGGATGCAAGGTCATCTGTTTACTTTCTTCATCTCTGTTTTCATGATTTATGAAACACCATAAAAGACAAAGAATATTTCACCAAACTATCAAGAAGCTTTTTCATTACTAGAGAAAATGAAAACTCTTTTCTTGGCTGCCCTCACCGCTAGCTCTCAGTTAGTTACGCCATGTCATAGGTAAGACACGCAAGTACCGACTTTGCAAAATGCTATATTTAATCTGAGCGACGTTAATAATAAGAAGCATGATTTATCAGAAGTTTTTTCTGTCAGGAATTATGAGGAGGACTTTATGTACCGAATCTTGTCTGACCCTTGCAACTACCCAGTGAGATAGGCTCATTTTCCTTATCTTATGGAGGACCTTGATGCCCGGAGGTCTGCTGCCTTTCCCCAGGTCACCACCTTAGCAATTAGTGGAGTCCACGTTTGAAACTAGGTCTGTTAATTTCAGCACACAGTCTCTTACCCAACCTGTGGTGCTGCTGCCTCTATTCTCTCTTTTGTCTGGATTTCACAGAACACACCACAATCAACTAGTTTCTCTCTCATCCTTGAAATCAACCTTTCCTTTGTGGTGAGGAAATGGTTACCTCACATCCTGGTGAGAAATGGAACTGAGAAACAAATGAGAAGTCTAGCTATCAAAAAAAAATCAGAGGCCAAAATAAAGACGATAAAATATATTTAAGATGAGTGAAATTGCCTCCAGATGTAGGCTTGGAGATGACGATGTCATAAAGAGGACAGAGAGAAAAAGATTCTGTCCAGGGCTTGGCATGAGGTCCATTCAAGGCACTCTGCTCCTGATAGAGGGAATGAGGCATTATTTTAAAAAGTGTAGACTAGTTACCAATCTCTTTATTTAAGCAAGGTTAGTATAGGAAACTGAAATTTCTTGGATGCATTCTTGGGACCACACGAGGAGCATCACAGATGGCTTGTTTAGTTTCCCCAATAGCCCTCCAAGGCAGGTACTGTCATCATCTCCAGGCTTCAGATAGGAAGACAAAGACTGAGGAAGGCTCAGGAACTGGCCCGATGTCATACACAGGAAAATGGTGGGAGAGACTGCACTGCAGGTCTGCCTTCATCCCAAGGCCATGCTCTTCCTGTCACACCATGTTGTATTCCTCTGTGCTCAACCTGAGACACACAAAAGCAAGCAACCACAACACTCATCTCCTGCTTGTCAGGACTTTGCAGACCACTCACATTCAATTTGTAAGGGGAATACGTTCTCCTTCACTTTTCTTTTCACCTTTGTAATTATTACAGTATTTAGGAGAGTAGGCGACCTTTGTTTTCCTACCAGAAGCCACTTGTCTCAGATACTGCTAACCTCTGAATGAGTCTGATAGAACCTACAGTACTCTGCCAAAAACATTTTATATTGATACAGTGTTCTTTTCTCCTAGCAAATTGCATCCATTTCAGAGCTGAATTTTTATTTTGGTTGGTCCATTATCACAGAAGATGCCCACCATCTTTCACATACTGCTTTTCAGAGAGCTCTCTGTGTCTGCTCAAGGGTTTCATAATGTGACACAATCTCTATCAATTTATTCAATAATATTCTTGTTTATGAGACTCAGTTCCTGCAAGATTACTTTTATATGCTTTCTACATCCATTGGGAATGTTGGAAAGTGTAGGTGATCTAAGGCATTTGATTTGCTTCAGAAGACCTTGATATAGAGAGAGCAGAGATTTTTGATAAGGTAACTGTCTTCATCTGGTCAGGCTGCCAAAACCAAATATCATTGACTGCTTGGCTTAAACCACAGAAATGTATTTACAGAGATTCATTTATTTATTATTAGCGCTTCAAGTGGCCCTCATGCCAAGCCCTGGACAGAGTCTTTTTCTCTCTGTCCTCTTTATGACATCACCATCTCCAAGGCTACACCTGGAAGCAATTTCACTCATCTTAAGTATATTTTCTTATCTTTATTTTGGCCTCTGATTTTTTTTTTTGATAGCTAGACTTCTCATTTGTTTTTCAGTTCCCTGAGCATTCTGTTCCATTTCTCACCAGGTACCAAGCAGATGAGAGTTAGTCATTTCCTCACCACACAGAAAAGAAATTTATTTATTTACAGAAATTTGTCATGGTTCTGGAGACTGGAAATCTGAGATGAGGCTGTCACCAGGGTCGGGTCCTCATGAGAGCTCCCCTCCCGGCTTGCAGATGGCTGCCTTCTCCCCATGGGCTCGCATGCCTCTCCTCAGTGTGTGCCTGTGGAGAAAGAGCTCTCTCTCTTCCTCCCAATCCTATTGGATTAGGACCCCACTCTTATGACCTCATCTAACCTTAATTACCTCCTATAAGCTTTATCTCCCAAAACTGACATATTGGCTATTAGGGCTTCAAGGTATGAATTGGAGGGTGGGGAGTGGGGTGGGAGTTTCGGACACAATTCAGTCCATAGCAGGAAGCAAGCAGTACTCAATGCTGCCACCTTGTACAAGAGTTTACCACAGCTTTTAGAAAGCTGGCTACTAGATCATTTCCATAGTAAACATTTGGGGACATTCGTGATTACTGTTCATATGAGAAAATTTATTTATTTTTTTCCTACCAAGAAATAACTTCAATGAAATAGCCACCCGCAACAAGCCGCTTATTTCCTTTCTGTCATGCCTCGCTCTCAGATGGAGGATTGTGTTATGTCCTGGATCGATCTGTTCAAGTTAATCACCTGAGTTTAGTGCCTGCTTTTTCTACTCAGGGAAGGGGGTGGAGTGACTTAGGTTCCGTTTTTCCTCAGTGTGTCTTGAGGCTTCAGTTGGAAACTCTTTCTTCTCCAGGTTGATGCTACAGAAACCAACACAAAGGGAGTAAATAGTTGACTGACTGCTGCGTATATATTAGTCAGACTAAATGAACTTTAGTTTGTGGGTAATAATAAAGGGGATTTATATGTCCTTTCTTCATGAGGAAATTATATTTCTCCCGTTGTGCTGGATGTTAATAACAGTCAGTGGAAATTGTTTGGATATTTTTTTCATTTTTTTCATACTACATTAGAAACTTTGGTTCTCAAGAATTAAAGTCAGATGGGAACTTTGTTAACATTTTTGATATTCATTAGAATGCTAAATAAGAGGTTATTTTTCAAATGAAATTATGACTTGTTTTTTTAAACAGCATCTACTTCATAAGATACTAATACTCGTAGAGGCCCATGGAGAACGTATAGAAAGGAAGAGACTGTACTTACTTAGCTCACACCCCCCTCAGACATCTCTGTCCTCATATTTAGTTATTAAAGAATATAGAAACAACGAAATCCAATTTTGTTTAGGTCAAAAGATGAAGATGACTATTAGCTTATTATCAGTGGCATTACAAAGATTCTTGCAGAAGATACCATGACCCCTACTCCCAGCATCTAAGGGAACACCTGTGCCTTAGAATGAGGGGAATCTCCCTAGAATCTGTGACTTTCCACAGTTCACTGGGGATCACGCTCCCGTGTCCAAGTTGAGGTAGAAGAAAGCGAGAGGGATACCATCATCTTAGCAGATGGATAGTGAGGACCCACGTGTTAGAAATAAAAACTGCCTTTTTCCTCCTGCTCCCTTTGAGCCATGTTTTGTAAGGTTCATCACTTCTCATTTCTACTGATGTAATCTGAAGAGTCAGTCACTGAGAGCAGAGAAACGCGGTGAGATCTCAGGAGAATCCACTGTAGTACAAGCCTTTGTTGTAATACATTTTCAGTATTTCGAGGCTAGCATTTAGCTTTGTTGATAGAATGTCAGGAGATTGATCCTCTCACTCTCAAATGAGAGAACAATGCCATCAGAAAGCCTGATGGCTCTGGGGGGAGAAAGGAGGCTGAAGGTAGGAACGATGAGGAGGGCACTACATGGAACTGTCCAGGTCAGCACTCATGGAGGCCGAGTGGTTGTGAGCATAGGCTCATGACTTAGGCTGTCTGGCTTCAAAGCCCATCTCTTGCTTTTGGCAATTTTCTTAATCTCTCTGTGAGTTTCCTCATCTATAAAACGGAGCTAATAGATATAGTGGATTGAGGATTAAGTGAAGCAATGTTTGTAAAATATGTAGAATAGTGCTTGGCATGTGGTGGGAGCTCAATAAATGTTATAGGAGACTGAAAACCAAACAGAAACTCCGTGGTTTGGTTTCAAGGAAGTGGATAATCTTGGGACTTCATGGAACTTTGGAGAGAATTAAAGAAATGACTCTTTCAGGTGCACATATTTGGAATTTTCCACACAGTACCTTAGGTGTCTCCACACATGGACATCTACATGACAAAACTTTTAAAATCTGTAAAAACAAGTAGACATGTGTCTCTCTTTCCTATCGGCAGTAGACTATTTTTAGCTTCGTAATGCTTTTAGAGTTACGATCTAGAACAATTATTTTATCTGAGAATTGATTGTGTTTCACACAAATATTCAAATACATCAACATAGGGTAAAAATGTGAAATAAATGTCTAAGAAGCCACCTGTGTCACAAGGCGTATTTGCATCCACTGTACCCTAACGTTTGAATCTAGGTCATCCTTCAGGTAGGCTTCCTGCAGAATTATTTTCGTTTCATAAATCCCATCAAAGCCTTTTTGCTTTAACTGTTCCATGAGTCAGCAGAGTCTTAGGGGTTTTTGAACCTGAGGTGTCTTGGATCTCATTTTAGCTTTAGCGTTTCCACATGTGGTTCTGAATAGGAGGCAATTCCAAAGTGGCGTGCCCGTGTTCCCTAGGCATCCTTCAGAGGACTTGTACCGTCTAAATCTCAGGCTCACCTGAGTGTTAAATTTGTGAGTTAACCGAGAGATATAGTGGTTTCCATGTCAGAGGTCAAAGGAGATTAGGCAGAAACTGTCGGAAAACCATTTCATTGCTGACAAAGCCGATCACCTTCCGATTCCTCAGAGATAAATGGGAAATATCTCCATGACTCACATGTAAGACCTCCTGGGCACTGATGTGGGACCAATCGATTGATTGGTTGAATTTTGAGCTCAGTCCGCGCGCTAACAGTTTTTCAGTTTGATCCGGAACCTGATAGAAAATGGTATGAATGAAATCTTAATAAAGGAAATTTAAAATAACCTATGCTTAAACGCTAGAAAATCTTTTAAAAAATTAAGGCTGAAAATGTATTTTAAATCCCTCTGATCCAAGCTTATTGCTGTTTTAGTCTGATTCTCAAGAAAAAAGTTGTATAATTATCTTTATAAATCATGTATCATGTATCTTTGTTCAGCTACTCAAAGGCTTTTTAAAGTAAGCAAGACAAGAACAAATAATAAATTAATTATAGTAATAAATCATTAAGTAAATAAAATGATATATGTGAATATAATAACAAATATAACAATAATAAATGAATAATAAATGAATTAATGGTTCTCTAAAAAAGCTCTAAAATGTAGAGTATGGTCCGTACTCAATCCTCAACATGCAGAAAAATTGCTATTTGCTGCCATTGTGTTTTCAGGGCCTTCCTGGCCCAGGCATCACTCAGCACACACTTTGTAAAGACCCATCCAACCCCTGACTGTGTGGAGCACAGAGGGTCACAGAGCTAAAGGAGGCACGTTGCACCCTGGGGCAGTGAGAATTGGCATCTTACCATAAGCACAGCTGTTCCCATAACATTTAAGAAACAAACTAACAGAGGTCTTGTTTGGTTATCTTTCTAGGTACAAAAAACACTTTAAAATAAAAAATAAAGTACCCCTGAACACCATATGGATTGCCAACTGTTTGGACAAATTTGGAGAAGTGGACACCTCTGCCAAGAGGTCCTTTGTCTTGGGCTGGCCCACAGTGAACTTTGTGGCCACCTTCAGGTAAGACCTACAGCTTTTGTATTCAATGACTCCTTTTCTTACCTCTCATAATGACACTTGTATGTACTTTCCCCCAAAAGGTTTTTATGTGCAAATTGATCATGAAAAATGGGAACTATTGGAGTAATTTCCTTTCCTTTTTGGATGAGTGCTTTTTCAAATGGGCTCTAGGAGCTACTTGGGGAGGTGGAAGTTCAGGGTACATGGAGTAAGGTTTAAGGCCCCTCTCAACATCCTGCCCCTAATCCCCAGTGAGTAGCTGTGTTTTTAAATCACTGGAATATCTTCCGTGAGCAAGTAGTATTAAATAGTCCAAGTCAGTTTGAAAAATTGCTTTTATACTCTCAAATTCATTCCCTTAAAAATAGTATTTAATTATACAAATAAAATTAATCATGTCATCAAATACTGGGTTGCCTGAATTGCTGTGTACATATTGTCTTATTTGGTGTCTATAGAGAGGTGACAATTCAAGACAAAGGTATGGTCCAAGAGTACAAGTTAGTGTTCCGAGGCATGTTCTAAGACTGGCACGAGGATGGGGAATGTGGCCCCCTGACCCTGGACATCCTGAGTCTACAATTCTGGGTTCACAGGGGTTCTTTTTTATATTTGAATAGCACTGCCAGCTGCAGGAACGCTCTGAGGTATAATTAACCCTTTTCCTGTTCTGGAAACTGAAACTCAGAGTGGTTAATTGATTTGCCCGTGATCACATAGCTTGCCTCACATAGTTGCAATTATGTGTTTAGATTCCACACCAACTGCTCTCCCACTTTACGATCTATTTCCCATCGCTGTAACACTGCTTGGAAAACAGCAGGGCCCATCAAATGCCCAACGATGAGGAGAGCACAACTGACACGCACATCCACGTCAGTGATAAACGGCTGCTGCTATTTTCATCTGCAATGGCAGTTCTAATATCTTAGTATAAGTATTTTATGTAGTTAATTTTTCTCCCTTTTTTTAAATTGCAGTTCTTCAGAACTAAAGGAAAAATGGCACTCTTCCCTTCAAAGGTATTTTTTCAGTATACATATTCTAAATCTTTGATCCACAATAAAAGATTGCAGATCTCTTCATGGCAGCACCCTCAAACTATTCTCCCTCTCTCTAGTAGAAGCTGTCTGAGCATCCTCAAATAACTCCTTGTTTAGATTTACCCGGCTGCTACTGCAAAAATGTCCTCTCACTTACATGCATGTTTTGCTTATTTTTGAGGAAGTTCTGCTTGTCACTCTCATCTTCCCCTTCTCTCCAACCTAATGATTGCATCCAACGTTACTCTCAAAACACACGCTCAATTTCCCTAAGTGCAGGTTACTCTACTGAGTGATTCTCAAAGCAGCTGCTACTTCCCACCCTTGAACCCAGGAAGGTGCTGGGCTCTCCAATCAGGCAGGAAAGCTCTGAGGACTGGATCTACTGCCAAATCTCACACGACAGGGGCAACCCGTTATTTTCTGGGTCATGTCTTACTTTCATGAAGTATTTTTGCATATTCTTCCAACTCATAATTTGGTTTTGCCGAGTCTATTTATATGCTTTCAAAAATAACCAAGTAGACTGAAAATATTAGCAGTATAGATTATTTGAAAAGAAGCTAATAGCTAATGCATCCTACTCTATTTTGGGTTATTATTGAATGTGATTAGGTGCATCAATCTAGCCAAAGAGAAGGACCAGCCAGAGAGCATTCCCCTCAAAATCATCACTGAGGACATTAAGAACTGTGTCTGTGTGAGTATTTTTAAGAGCAAAAATTAAATTAAATTCCAAGTTCTTTATTTGGGCAGAATGAAAGAGAAAGGCATAGACATAGACAGAGAGAGATGGAGGTAGAAACAGAGAGAGAGAGAGAGAGAGAGAAAGGGAGAGAGAAGGAAAGAAAAACAGGAAGGGGAGATGAGGGGGAGGGAGGGAGAAAGGAAGAGAGGGGAAGAGAAAGAGAGAATTTAGAAGGTACCAAGTGGAAAACTGTATTTTCCCGTATCCATACTGTGACATAAAACGTGAATCCCAGGTGATATGAAGCAAGAGGAATCTATGATGGCTTCAGTGCTTAAGCATGAAAAGAATATTGCATGGTAAACGTTCCTAATGTTTCTCTGGATCCTGCTAATGGTAATTATAGTGGCTTGTTGTAATAAAGTGATTTTCACAACCAGGTATTTCCTATTAGAATGAAACATTTTTTCCAATTGTTGCTACATGCAGAGTGGCCTGGGTTGTTTCCACAGTTTTTTTCTTCCTAGGATGTTTTATTTAGAATAATTGTAAAGTTACAGAAAAGTTGCAAAAATACAAAAGGTATAAAGAACACCCATATACCCTTTAGCTAGATTCACCTATTTGGTTAACATTGTACTCCATTTGCTTTATCATTTATTTTGTTGTCTCTCTCTCCTTCTCCATATTGTGTATGAAGATACCTATTTTTGAGGGTCACACATACGTCATGGTCCTTTATCCTTAAACACTTGGGTATGTCCTAAGCATAAGGGTATTCCCTTCTATAACAGCATACAGTTAGCGCCTTTAGTACATTGAACATTGGTGTGATACTTGAAGCTACCATTCATGCTCCCATTTTGCCGGCTGGCCTCAGTAATGTCCCTCTTCTAGGAGAGAATCTACTGGAGGGTCAGGTATTAAAAATGCGGAGAAGTTTTGAAAAGTCTTTCATTCTGAGGAATGTCAGCACTAATTGAACTGAAAAGTTTGAGACTTTTAAGAGATCAGTATATTTCTACCTTATTTTGTTGATGCCACTGGGGAAAAAAACCATTCACCTCAGTTGTTTCTATAGAATTTGATCTCTGAAACTGTAGTGCAGGAGCCAAGACATTGACCCTGAGGAGCAAATATTCTGGGTGTTTTTCATATCACTTTGTTCTGTTATCTGTTACGGGAGCTCTCGATCACACACGATAGTATGTGAAGGTGGAAAAAGAGGCAGTTTAAGACAGTTATTTCCTGGCCAGTAGGAAAGCCGTGCAAATATTCTGATCTGTTTCTGAGTATCGGAGAGATGCTCTGCTTGAGGAGATAAGACTGCAGAGTTCCCTAGGAAAGCACACTGCCTGCTCTCATTTCACTTAGGGCAGGGGTTGCAGTCAGAATTTTCATGGAAAATCACCTTTAAATTTTTGAAAATGAACTTTAATTGTATAAACATTACACAAAACAAACATTTCTAATGTTCTTCATTCATTCCTGAAGATCCAAATTTCCCTCTAATTCTATTTCATTTCACCCTGGAGAAACTTTCCTTAGCATTTCTTGTTATGCAGATCTGGTGCCAACAGATTTTCTTAGTTCTTTTATCTGAAAATGTCTTTATTTCACCTTCACTCTTGAAAGATGTGTTTGCTGGATGTAGAATTTTGCCTGCAATTTTTTTTCTTTCGGCGCTTTAAAGATGTTCCACTGTCTTTTGGTCTTTATGCTTCTGATGAGTTGTCTGTGATCATTCAAACATTAATCATCTGCATATGATCTGTCATTTTTCTTCAGCTGCTTTCAAGATTTTTTCTGATTTTTGGTTTTTAGCAGTGTGGGTAAGTATCAGAGCATGGTTTTCCTTGAATCTGTTTTTTTGCCAAACAAAATCCTGTTTGGCATTTTATAAACTTCTTGAGTTTTTAAATTTATGTCTTTATGAATGTAAATTATGTCTAAAGTTTGGGAAATTTTGGTCATTATTTCCTCATTTTTTTTCTTCCCCGTTTTTTCTCTTCTTTCTTTCTGAGATTCTAGTTACACGTATATCAGACACTTTGATGTTGTCCACAGGCCCCTCAGGTTCTGTTAATTTTTTCAATCTTCTTTTTTCCCCTTTACTCTTCACATTGGATAATTTGTATTCTCTACTTTCAAAATCATTTCCTCTTCCATTTGTCATCTTCATTATGCAATTTAGCCTGTGTAGTTTCAATTTTTTTTCAGATTTCAGATAAAAAATTTCTATTTTTCAATATTTTTAATTTCTATGCTGAGATTCCTATATTTTTGTTTATTATGACCATATTTTCATTTCTATAATTGAGCATAATTGTAATAGCTGTCTTTGGCTAATAATTTGAACGTTTAGATCATCTCAGGGTTGTCCTCAACTCTTGAGAATTGATCACATTTTCCTGGTTCTTCATATATCAAGTAACACTTTAGTTCTTATGAAAAAAAATCACATTTCCATTTTTTTCAAATTATTTGATGAAATAGTTTATTTTTTTTTAAGGTGTTTGTTTGCAAAGAGCTCTGTCTACTGGAATTTATCTGTTTTGGAGAACAGACAACATGCAGGAAGAAATACACACATCCCTGGAATGACTATTTTGAACATAATATGTTCCTTATGCCAGGAAAAACCGTTATCTTACAGACCAGATAAATTAGGGAGTGATGATTAGCATTTGAAAAGAGATTCTTTTACTTTAAAAACTCTTTCATGGGAGAGTTTTTGATTGTATTGAAGGGACTTCAGACATCTTAAAAACAGCAGCACCCTTACTTCTGGTTAGGTCCCGAGGGAAACCCCATGTTTGAATGCCCCCAGACACGTCAGCACAGGAAGCTCCCAGCATGCCTGCGTCTGGGCGCTCGGAACTCTACCACTGGGTTCTGAAGCACTTTCTCATAATCCTTAGGGCTACAAGTAGTTGGAAATCAATGAATGCTTTCATTGATAGAAGTCCCATTATAAGCAAGTTTCAGGGCCATCTGTCATATCAAGCAATTGAATTCATACGAAGAAAAATACAATGAAAGGACAAGGAATGAATTACGAAAGGATTCCCTTTGTTTTTAATGTCATCTTCAAGCCTCTGAGTGTCCCCTTATGCTGTCTGTCTTCTTTAAGCACCGTTGATTTAGGACAGGGGCCTTCCTGCCTGATAATACTCCAAAACTATGTGCACAGTCAGTGTTCTTGGTTACCGTTTTTCTTCTTTTAAAATGTCTTTTGGAGTTCAGAGTTCAGTAGATGTCTCAGAATCCTATTAATTGCTTTCGGGTACTTTTCTGTAAACTGTCTTCTTATTTTAATGGAGCAGTTTCTCACTGTGAGGTGTGGCAGGGAGCTATTGTGAATACCCTAGTCACTGGCAGAGTTTGGAATGGAACTTGAGTTTCTCAAATTTTCAGTCTAATTTCCTGGACTCATTGGTTTCAGTTAATTGTCTCAACATATCTTGACAATGAAAGCTTAGTGACCATCATGCCAGACACAAAGAAAGTACTCACTAAAGAATAGCTTTTAAAAATGCCTTTTATAGCCAGTTCTTCTGATTTTACCAACACCAAGTATGTAATTGCAAAGAAATAAAGCCATATTACAAAAGCACAACTCAGGAAGAGAAAGGGTTCAGCTCCTCCTTTTTAAACCACCCCCCCCCTCCATTACAGAAATAGCCTCAAGGTGCTGAGGACCAGCCCATGGGCCTGCCCAGAATTCTCAGTCTTTCTCCTTCTTGCTTAAGCTGTTATGTTTTTTGTGCCACAAATCCTTTCAGAGAAATGTTTGATTTACTGAAATGCTTCCTAATAGCCTCATGTTATACAAAGGAATGAAAGTAAATGGTATTTAGGGGTTCGTGCTCTGCATGTGCTGTGCTGTGTCACTACCTGAAAACAAGCTTGCCTTTAGAATACAGATAGTAATTTGACAGAAATTATTTAAATTTTTCAAATTTAAATTATAGCATTTTTTCGCATTTATTTTTTACAGTCTGTAACTGTAACAGTGACCAATTCGGATACAGTGAATAACATTATCAACATGTCACTACCAATGCTTGGAATAACTGTAAGTTACCTGCAAACTATTTTTACTTAAAAACCAACTTTAATTTTTGAGATTTGTGTGTGTGTGTGTGTTTGCATAATGCACCACCCATCATGACAACTGATTATTATGGATTTCAAAGTCATATTTTGTCCCCCTTCAAATTTGGAAATTGAAGGCAGCAAAGCTATATTATTAACCTATATATGGTTGCTATTCTTGTATTCCCATTTTAAATTTTGTGCAAATGGAAAGTAATAGCATAATGAAATTGGGCTATAATTTTAGAGTGCTAATGGCAACATGCATTTTTATTGTATGTATTTTATACATGGACAATCACATAAGATTCTAAATATTTCCTCCTCCACTGGACTGTTCCTTCTGTATAATCTTTCCTGATTCCTCCCCTCCCATCGCCATTTGCCCTGGTTGTCATTCAAGGACTCAATCTCAGTATGATGAACCCTAAATAAGATGTTTTCTTGTGAACTTTGATATAAAGACCATCTGGCTATAGGCTCCACCCCATTGATGCAGACCCTGAGGATGAGTTGGCTGATGCCCTTTGTGAATTGGTAAAGGAGGAGACAAGTTCTGAATGAGACCACGAATCCGGGGGCGTTTGTGTCCACATCACTTTCATCCTGTTCTGCTTTTAAGTGTCTGCTCTTTGATACTTTGATGGAGCTGGTGTGAGCTGTTGAAATTCTTTTTGGTGAGAGATACATATGTTTGAGGACGAGGTTGTGTCAGGGAAAAGAGAGGGAGAGTAACATGCAGATGGACAGAAAACAAGGAAGCACTTGTAAAGCACGGCTCCTCAAATAAAATTCTCTGGAAATGTAAAAATGCCCTGCTACAGTGACAGGGCGTAATTACAAGACTTGTATTTAAAATTTGCCTAACCCAATGGTATAATAAAGCCTCTTAAAAGCTAAGCGCAACCAGAATTTTCCATAAGGAGCCAATGATTTCTGTACAAACAGAATTAATAATAATACATTTTAAATGAATTGGAATTTATATGCATGAGTAAAGCACACTTCTGCATTGATTTCTAACCTAGAAGATATGTACACTCTGAATAACAATTAAACCTTGGAAGAGAGTGAGTGTTTTTAGGGATGAGGTTAGGGAGATTGATTAATGATATAGCTCATTTTATTTCATGATTTTAATTTTCCTTAGCGTAAAGTGATCAATCTCACTAGACAAAAAAATTTCTATTCTAACGAAGAGTTGAGCCTATTTGGCTATATATGTATGCCTGATTGAAGAGATTCCAACACAGTGTTTCCAATCCCTACCTTAAAAGAAAAGGTTTTTATTAGCTCTCATTTCCTATTTGCAACACAATTTTGAGCAGATTTAGCTGTGCAGGCACGTGTGTGTGCCTGTGTGTGTGTGTGCCTGTGTATGTGTGTGTGATGGCTGCCATAGCTGGGACTCTCCTTCAGAAGGGCTAGACTGATTTTTAATCGGGAGTCAAGGGCAAGCACGGTACCTATCACCAACAATTCCGTTTCAAACATCTTTTGCTTTATCCTCTCTTGGAGACCTCTTTAAAATAATTCAGCTGTCTTTATAATTTTGACTTGTTCGTTCCGAGTAGGCTTTACAGCATTACTGGCAACGATTCTGCTGGGAGTGGCTGTGCTCTGCATCTGACCTGTTCTCTCGGTTACAGTTCTTGTGGCTTCTTTCCCGCGTCTGCACCAGAGTCAGTGCGCTGACTTCGCTGGGCCATCTCCTCAAGGCCTCCTGGGCTTCCGCCTCCTTTAGCTCAGGGTTGCTGAGCCATCGAGGCCTTTCAAGCTTTACTTTCATGGAACAGTCATGGCAGGGTGTGTGGCTCTCTGGACAGCATGCTTGTCTGGGCAGGGACATTTGAAGGCAAAAGCCAACATTCTCCAAGGAGTTTGGAGATAGCAGAAGGCAGGACTCTCAAGATTAGACTTTTCCTCCTTAATAAAGGGGGCATAACTGTGATTTCTTTTGCTATCGGCCACGCCCAAATTGAGGGGCTGACTGCATTGTGGTTCCATAGATCCTTGGCCTTCATCAACAGGGACAAGAATCAGGGAGGGTCTATTGGAGGCTGTGAGAGGAATAAGGGGTTACTGAAATCGGCGCCATTGACTCCGAAAAACTGTAGCCACCCCCATTGACCAAATAGCATTTATACTGGCCCCAATTTTTTCTTTTTGGAAGCAGAAATGCTAAGGAACTGGTACCTGCTGTGAAAGATTTTGTGTGACACATAGTTCTTTTTGTTTCCAAGGGCTCTGAGAAAGATTACCAGCTGTGGGTCAGTTCCGGCAAGAAAGAGGCCCCATGCCCACTCACTGGTAAGTGTCTGGGAACATCTCAGAGGGGGCTGATTGGGTGGAAAACTGCAACTCTGAAGTCTCAAAGGAACGGTTGCTCAGTCTCAAGCTCCAAGACCCTTAAAAGTGAAAATCTTATGCAATATTCCTTCCTACATTTATTAAATAATTACTAAGCACTTACTCTATCCCAGGCACTGATAACATCTCTTCATTCCATGGCTTATGGTCTAGTTTGTGGGAAATGTGAGTTTTTCTTCTTTACTTTTTTACTTGACAAGCAGAGCTGTCTTGAAAAACTTATACATACTTACTTCCTCAGGTATGATGGCAACCTGGATCGGAATTTCTTTTCCCATCTATTTATTTTTTTATAGTCCACTCTTGAATTCCTCTGTTCCATTTCCTAACTACTAAGTAGCCTCTATTTTGTGAGAATCTTAAAAAATCCAGCCATACCTCTGAATCCAAGTACAAATATTTATTTAATACTTGCTCTGTGACCAAAACTTTTCTCAGCATCATAAGAAAGATGAGATAATCGCAGTTAACTCCTCACATCTTCACTGACTAAACCACTGGTACTTTGCTGTTTCTCAGGCCGAGTTTTCTAGCATTGTTCTTGAGGTTATTGATAAATCGATTACACCTCTCCTAAAATCGTTATTAGAGCAAGTGAGCTAAAAGAATAATAATAATTCTTGGATCAGCAAATTTGTTCAGTGTGGAAAATAGAGGGACTAAGACAAGGGAAGGGACAGGCTCTGTCGCAGACCTGGCAGGATGTCTTCTCAGCCTTCACGGAATTGAAGAGAGTGAGGACCTTGCTCTGGATGAGCTTGGGCTGAAGGGAGTGTTGTGGCTGGTTTGATCTTCTATCCAGACCACTAACACTGTCTCCCTGTCGGCAATAAGGCTGTTTTGCTTTCTTCTCATTCATGTGTTCACTGCAGGAGCACTTTGAATTTCCTTCAAGAACTTTTCTTTTGCGTTCATGACTTGGCTAACTCTCTGGTGCCAGAGGACTAGCTCTCAGCCGCCTCAGCTTTCGACATGGCTTCCTCAGGGAGCTTAATCATTTCTCACTTTTCATTTAAGGTGAGAGGTGTGTGACTCTTCCTCTCATTGAACACTTAGAGGCCATTGTAGGGTTACTAGCTGGCCTAATTTCCATATTGTCATGTCTCAGGGAACAGGGAGGCCTGAGGATATGGAGAGAGAGGGGAATGTCAGGTCAGTGGAGAGGTCAGAACACACACACATTTATCCATTAAGGTCTTCATCTTAGATGGGCAGTGTTCATAGTGCCCCAAAACAATTACAATAGTACCATCAAAGACACTGATCACAGATCACCATAACAACTATAATAATCATGAAAAAGACTGGAATATTGCAAGAACTATCAAAATATGACACAGCGACATAAAGCGAGCAAACACCGTTGGAAACACGGTGCTGATCGATTTGCTTGACATAGGGTTGCCGGAAGTTCTCAATTTGTAAAAAGCACAGTATCTGTGAAATGCAATTAAGGGAAGCACAATAAAACTAGGCATGCCTGTATTCTTCAAGAATGAAATCCACACCACACTGTTGGGGAAAAGTGCAATTCTCCACAGAGAACTCTATGGAGAGGAAGCAATTTAAAGCATGGAAGAGCAAAACAAATCACATGGCAGGCAACTCCCGGTGATGTTGGGGGCAGGTTTCCACTCTGTAAACACTGTTTTGCACTTTGCTTCTGGGTTTCCAACACCATGCAGCCTTCCCTCTGATGGCTGCCTGGCAGGGCCCTGGGAGGGTGGGCAGCCGTGGGAGGGCAGCTAAAGGCACAGAGCCCTGCTGCTCTTGAGGAGCCCTTGTCTTTAGAACTGACAAAAGGAAACAAAAAATCTGTGTTAAAATGACATTACGAGTGAGACAACAGTGATCACAGCAATTCTGAACATATATGGTCCAATTCTTTAAAAACCATTGACCACCAATGTTTATTAATATATTTTCCTTGATCCTTATAAGTCTGTGTGAGGGTAAGCATTTAAAAGGATGAATGTCAGGCTCAGAGAGGTCAAGTAATTTGCCTCAGATGTACAGATCTAGTTAGTGTCAAGGCAGAAACTAGAAGGCATTAAATATTCTCGGAGGGAAACACAGCAAAAGTCAACATTGTGCAATGCACTTACGGATCTATGCATTCCAAAGAAAGCAACGTGGTTAAAAATCTTTTTCTCTTTCCATTTTAAACTCTTTTGCTTGGGCACCTGCTTTTTGCAAGGTGTCGCCCGTGAGGGTGCACGTGGCGCTCGCTCGGGAGCACAGCCTTCTTCATCCAGAAGCTGCAGGAGAATGGCAGCACACACTGGTGTGGCCCACACGCTCACAGTAAGGAGGTTTGATCCTAATCCATCACCATCATCCTGATGCATAGTTAGATTTTTCTCTGTACAGGACATGAGCATCCCTACATAATTAAAATGAACCATCGTCCAGCCACTGGGCTCCTGCCGCAGGGACCAGAGGGCTCCACCTTCCAGGAGTCCCCAGACACGCAAGGCCAATTCATCCTGAAGCCAAGGCACCCAGCCAGGAACCAGCAGAGGAAAGGTGAGCCCCTCCCCTCCGGCAAGCGCCTTCTCTTGGCTCATGTCTCCACTTCCCAAATGCGTGACACGGAGCTGATTTTCCATGTGTGGGTGGAGGGCCCGTGTGGACAGGAACCCAGTACCCGCCCAGAATCAAGCTTAGAGAAACTCCAAAGGTCTGAAATCAAGACCCAGCTCAACTCTAGGAAGGTGTTTTTTCTTTTTTAATTCTTCTAGGTAGACAGTTGCTCCCTTTTCTGTATCCCCAGAGCACTGTTGCCATATAGTTCTGTGTCTGCACATCCATGTGTCTTCTCAGAGCATGTGCTTCTACAACCCGAGAACGTGCCTTCCCGATCTCAGGGATTTGTCCAGTATCTCGGTCTGTCACGGGAGGGGACCAAATGACCACATGTCTTAGACACACCTGGAATCAAAAACTCCAGTGGAGCGAAGAGTTATGGAATTGAACTGGACTCTCTTCTGGGCTTCGGCTGAAGTGGCCTTGGGATTCCAGAGAGAACTGGACTCTCAAGTCTGTTCCCACAGCAAGCTCGCTTTCCACGTCTGCTTCAGACCCAGGGCGAGACCAAAACTAGACTGAATGTTTACGGTCAGGGCTTTTTTATCTTCCTTCTTGTCATTTTTTCCCCTACCACTCCAATATTTTCCCATTGATATTTCTTTCTCTGAAGAAGACATTTTATTTATTTGGGAAGTATTTGAGCCAGAATAGAATTTCTACTTCAAAGTATTTTTATTATGATTGTTATTCTAGAAGGATAAATTTTCAAAAAATTTATTTTTTAATACACACACCCTAATTGGAGCATGAGGAAACACTAAACTAAATCTTGCCAGGACTGTTTAAAACTAGCTAGGTTTTGGGGGCCAGCCCGGTGGTGTAGTGGTTAAGTTCAGTGCGCTCCACTTCGGTGGCCCAGGGTTTGTGGGTTTGGATCCCAGGTGCTGACCTACACCACTTATCAAGCCAAGTGGTGGAGGCGACCCACATACAAAATATAGGAAGATAGGCACAGATGTCAGCTCAGGGCCACTCTTCCTCAAGCAGAAAGGAGATTGGCAACAGATGTTAGCTCACTGTCTATACTTTCTGTCTATGCTCATAGAGTAGCTGAATGTGTAGCTTTGTATCAAGGGATAGAGCACACTTCTTCAGAGCATTCTTGTTTAAGCTGAATAATGGAATACATTTGGATAGTTTTAGAAATAATAAAATCAGGTTAAGAGTAGGAAAACCAGGTTGCATACAACAACTCAACCTACATTTTAACGTGTATCTGAGACAAACATTTGTACATGCAGACATATAGAAATCTTCTCCTGGAGTTAAGAATGTATTGGCTTTCTTCTCTCTTTTTAAAATGGTAGGGGTATCAAATGCCAGGCAGGAAGAAGCCTTAGTTAGGGGAGTGGTGGCATTCCTTCATGACTGCTACCTTCTGGAGGCAGTGAAATCAAATGGAGAATGGGGGTGGGGTCTGCTTTGGGGGGAGGAGACAGATGTCTAGGCCTCCTTAGGCCTCTGAGTGAGGGAGATGAGATTTATCAAGGCTGCTATGAGCCATGCCTTATGCTGAGTGGGACCTTCTAGTATTTAGTCCAAAGAGGTGTAGGTAGCATCATTTACATTAAAGTTGACCAAACCAAAGCTCAAAGAGTTTTCAGTAAACTTATCCGACTAAGCGGCAGAACCAGGAGCCTTCTGTTTCTCAGATCCTGCTCTCTCTGGTCCAGCCCCAGGAGCGCTGCATCCACGTGAGTGGACATGGAGATGCACTCACTCCTTCCCAGGAAGGCCGAGTGGTTGGACGCTGAAGGCTACTTGGTGAAATGTTGCTTCACTGTTTATCCTTCTACAACTTGGCTCCTCTGTTGACATTTTTAGTATTCGGTATAAACATGTGATTTAAACAAATGTTAAGGTACCTTCTTAGGTAAACATTCATAGCTGAGCATTAGAAACTTGGAACTCAGCTTTTCCTTGCTGATCACCTTTCCTTTGAAAAGCATTCTTTTGACAGGGGCTGTTGGGTAGTTAATAATCATCTCTGGGTAGTTTTGTGGGGTGTCCGAAGAAACACGGCCACCTGGAATCTTACCACATAGCCAGCATTTAATGACCACTTCCCAAGGACCCTGACTGCTGATAGTCATCATGGAGCTGCCTGAGCATTGTGGACCCCAGAGCAGAGGCCAGAGGCCGGCTGAGAAGTGGGCTCAGGCAGGTTGTGTCTTGAAAGGCAGATCCTTTTGCTGAAAGAAAGTTGACCATGGTTGGGCGTTCAGAAAGCAAACAGGGAATCTAAGAGTGGGAGGAGACTTACTATGAAAGTAGATGATTGCCAAACTCCGCTTGATTTGAAAACCAAACCTGGTTAGCTTTCAAAATGTGATCTGTCACCTGAATCCACTGTTCATACTAAACATCAGAAAACACGGACAAGTACAAGTGAAGTGTCTCATGCAACAGGCAGGAGAGAGCACTGCCTAGGAAGCATTTCCCCTGGAAGAAGTGACCCCGAGTCTGAGCAAGCCTCTAGGTTTGCAGGATGAGGGGAAGAAGAGCAGATTAACACCACAAGGATGCAGTTGGCCAATTTCCAAACATGGGAAATTCTGTGCAAAAGCTGACTCAGTTCCTCTTTCTTCTTGCCATCGCAATGAATGTGCCGTAAGTAAATTAAACTAACTACTACTGATAATCTCAGTTCTTCTTTGGATTCAGGCCAGAAGTCAGTGAGAATTAATTTTATGGGCAACTGGGCCCTCCGGCGTGGCTCCAGCACCTGCCAGGACCTTCTGCACGTGACGCCACCATCCCCAAAGCCAGGGCAGCTCTTCGGCGTCAGCCTCGGGGATGTGTGTGAACGCGACAGCCTGCCCCCTTCTCTTCTGGTGGGTCTCATTTTGGTCTTCTGTGGCTTTCCTGAGGAGGGAGAACTCTGAGAGGTCAAGTGTCTCGTTTAAATCTATCCCTAAATGGAGAAATCTTTAGACAGCCGCTGGCTTTGGGGGAAAAGCTTTGCTAATATTACGTCAAAGAATAAAATCTGATTTAGGTACTGCTGAGTCATAAAGCAAACACGACAAAGAAAAGATACCCATGTCCATTCCATAGGTTTCAGCAAAGACCCACATATGCCTGCTCAGATCAATGCAAATGGGCTCTATGTGGATGAGTCTCTGAGAGTCCACCCTGTCTCATCTTCTCTGAACTCCACAGTAGTCTTCAGCCTCCTTCAGCTGAGTCTACTCAATCTCACTCCTCAGAATCTCTCAGGTGATTTTGACCTGTATTTCCAGTGCTGAAGCATACAGACTCAGCCTCTGGCATATGTGGATCCTTTCATCCAAATAGAATGTGTCAAGTGACAGCCACAGAATTTGGCCTGTGTTAACTCAAGTTGGTGTATGGAATTGTCAGTTTCAACATTTATTGAGTGTCCAGTATCTCTCCAAGCACTCTACCAGATCTAGGGAATTTTAGGCTAACGATGAAGAAATGTGTCATGCCAGTCCCATGCTCCTACTACCTCAGTCCTTGCAAGTTTCACAGCAAATTTAGGGGGTAGCTATGATTATCATCATTCCCACTTCACAAATGAGAAAAAAAGTAACCTCACTAAAGTGTACACTGTGCCCAAGGCCACACAGCCAAGATGTAGCATCATAGGATTCGGGTCCCTTGGATTACCTGACTCCAATACCTAGAGCCTTTCTGCACCACAAGCAGAGGACATGAAGATGCAGCAAAAGGAAAGGAAAGAGTGATGAGAAGGGGATGTAATTAGAGGAGGAGGAGGAGGGGTTTGGAGAGCCCGATTTGAAAGGAGGGAAAGCAATCCAGAAAGTAGAAATGGGGTATGCAGCCCCTTAAAGGGGAACGAACAATGGGACACGGGTATGGCACGAAGATTTCCATAGCTGGGGAAGAGCAGCTATATTAGGGCACGATGAGGAAAGATTGGTGGAGTAGGAGCGGGTGATTCCACAAAGGCCTGGAAGCAGGGAAGTTTGATTCAAAAGTGTCAGTTCACTGAAAAGGAAAATCTGACTTAACAACTGTTTGAAATGTTTCAGCATATGAATGTAGAAGGGATGGTTGGGTAGAAAATAGAGACACTGAGAAAAAAAATTCTACATTTGCTTGCATGCCCCCCCCCCCAGCACTGCACCTCGCTTACCCCAGCACAGACAAGGGGGGAGCTGGTGCTCTGGGCTCCTGGATACAAGGTGCCATTGATTTTTCCTTTCTCTTCTTCCCTATAGGATATGCTTTGCTTTCTTAAGCAAAAAGGGCCGCTCACAGAGGGCATATTCAGAAAATCGGCCAATATGAAATTATGCAGAGCCCTAAAGGAGACATTAAATGCTGGGGACAAAGTGAACCTGAACTGTGAATCTGTTCTTGTGGTTGCATGTGTCTTAAAGGTAGGGAAACTTCTAGCATTATCCACACACAGCGTAACTCTGAAGGTACATGATCAATTTCCTTCACCGTGATTGCCCAGGAACCATAATAGGCATAATAGATTGAGAAACTGAAAAACACTTCACGAAGTCCAAATTTAAGGGCGTTAGTTTGGGTGTTAAAAGCCCCAAATGTTAGATATACTTTCCTTTTTCATCACACACTACCTTCTCCTTCTTCATTCCTGAACATTATCCCAGAATAATAATAATAAAAATTCTAAACACACACTTAGATATACAGAACGTTTACCAGAACAAACATCCTGTTTTTGATGACTTCTTCACCATTGTCCTAATGAAAGCAAAGTTTACAAAAGAAAATTCGTATGAAACATTTGAAAATAGATAGAGAGGTTGACCGTAGTCAGTAAGCCAACATTTGTCATTCAATGAATCAAAAAATGCTCAATGAGTGACCAAAAGCTCCGTTCACTTCCTCATCCTTCTTTCGCCTGCCTCTTTTAATTTAAAAGTAGTGTAGGGGTGACTTCACTATTTTTTGCCTTCTTTCACCCTTACCAAATTTGGCATCCTTTATTAATGTTTGTTAAGCTTAACCCACCACCCACGATTATGGTCACACAGTAACAAGCTCCTACCACATGCTTCTTCTTATAAATCTGACTTTTAAAGTAGGTGCAGCAACGAAAATTTGTTTGGAATTCTGAAAATTCAATAGATTTATACAAAAAAGGTTTTTAAATGATACCACTAAATCACAAATATCCAGTTATGTTTCTATGAAGGGAATCATAGAACAGGGAAAGAATTGACTGAATCCATCTTGGTATTTGTTAACAGCTGTAAAGAGGAATGTCATAAGTAGAAATGACTACAATAGGTTATTAAAATTCTCTTATAATCGAGATTCCATTTGGTCTTTCCTTGTTCCCCATGATTGTTCAGCTCTGTCATAAATAGGGACAGTTCAGAAGTGGCTTAGAGTCGACCACTGTGACACTGGGATGATTAGAAATATACTCTAGGCATACAAATAGCAAGTTGAGTGTTGCCTTCTGTGAGGTGCCCACCTGGAACTGATTTTCCAGCAAGAGTTAGAGTTGCCCATCAGCAGAGTCTTGCCTATCTTTCTGTTATAAGTACAGACTAGCAAGGGGGTGGCCACTCGTGGGTATAGTTCTTAGACATTCCTAAAGTTGACTGATCTTGGTGGGGAATCAGACTTTGCAACTTGGCTTTGATAATACCATGCCCAATGAACTGGGGTGTTGACCTAAACCAGAAATGAGTACATCATCAGGACCACATTGAGTTTGCCATTGAGCTGTCTAAAAACAGAGGTCCAGCAGTGAATACCCTTGGCATATTCTGCTCGGGTCATGTTCTGGCTTCACCACACTCAGCCTCACCAATGGGCTCCCACAGAACAGGGTTCAGGAAACAGAGAGGAGACACATGCTCCGAGTGCATGTAGTGTGGTACGCATGAGGCAAGGGCCCTCCTGCACGCTCCCAGACTTGAAGAGCCGGCCAGAGTTGGACTGCTTCCTCCCTCCAAATATATTGGAAGCACTCCATAGGAAACACGGTGAAAAGCACTAACTACCATGGCTAGCTACAATACCATGGGTACCACACACCAATCAACATAGTCAAAGTGAGAGGACTGGGACTCTGTCCATTGGCTTCTCTGCTCTGTCCCCAGTGCTCACAATAGTGCCTGGCACTAACAGCAGCTCAATAGGGATTAGCATGAGTGAACCATCATTAGATTCTAATTAGGATAGTTGCCCTGAGGCACTTCTCGAGCAAGCCACCACTAAGAGAAGGCATGTGCTGCTGAGTGAGAACAATGGAAGCTAGGTGTGCTTGGAAGCTAGCAAGACAAAGTGACAACTTCCCCTCAGTCTTGCACAAACATTAAAGCTTCGTAAATTTTAATAGGCCCAATTCTACGATGTTAAACTTGTTCCTCAGCCCTCTAAAGTGACAGATGTTCCAGGCCTCCACTTAGGAAGCTGACATTTGTGCGTCTGTAGCCCTGATACTCAGAGGCCTGAAGTTGCAATGTATCTAAGTTTTTAGTAAGTTTCTTCTTTTGGAAGGATCTGTATGTCCCACTCACAGACTGTAAGGGGTAACACATTGTTACCCATTGGGGATTTTAATATATTTCCAATGTCTGCTGCTTCCCAGTCTGCAGGATCGAACGTTCATACAGTTAAAACCAGGATGAACGAGGCTATTGTGACGCAGTGTTCTCCCAAGGAGCACACATACCTCAAGTCAGAAGGCTCAGTTCTCTCTTAATATGTGTGCGAGAGCACGAGGGTGTGCGCGTTTGGTTTGTTTCAGAACTTCTCTTGCTTGAGTTAAGAGCAAGCACTGTGTCTCAAACAGGGATGGGTATTTCTTCTCAAGAAACTAGCAGGATTGAGGATGACGTCTCACTGGACCTTGTCAGTTTCTACTAGTTTACTAAAATGGACACCAAGAGGAAGTTCCAGGTGATAGAAGGGGGCTTTCTCTTCGCTCCCACTGTGGCCCACTCTGCTTTGGTGCTTCTAAGTTTTAGAAGTCCAAGCACCCACTTCAGGGTGTGCAAGTCAGTGGAGAGGTGGAGCTGAGCGCTGCGTGGGTCACAGTGTGGAGAGTCTGAGAAGGAAGTGGGGACAGAAACTCAACTTTTCAACTCCATGTTTTCCCTGTAATTTGTCCAATATGTATTTGCCATAAGAATAATACTCTTCTTTTGATGTGTGTAAGGATTTTCTTCGAAACATCCCAGGGAGCGTCTTTACATCTGACCTCTATGCTAAATGGGTCAGTATAACTGATGGAGAGAACGAGGAGGAGAAAATCGCTGCCACTCAGAGGTAACGATGCCATGATTACTCTACTGGGGCACACCTCCAAAGTACAATCAACATACTCTTAGGAAAATATTAGCTTATACTTTACAGCTTTGTCCACTAAAATAATGACCAATGCCAAAGAGTTTGATTTGACCACTCCCACGGAGGCCAGTTCAAAAACAGTGGCATGCCTTACTGCTCTTATTGAGTTCTTGTTCTTCTCCTAGTCTTGTTAATAAGGAATCCTTGACCATTTTCTACCTTCTGAATATGTTGTCGATGAGAATAATCCATAACCAATCAATAAATGAACATTTGGGTGAGTTTATTCTGAGCTTAAATTTTAGGATTATAACCCGGGAGGTCTTTCCACAAAGGAACAGAGCACTCCAAAGAAGTGGGGGTACATAGGGTGGTTATATACCCTCAAAGAGGGTGTTTCACATGATTGAAATGTCCCTCCCACAATAGCCACAAGAGTGCCCTGTCGGCACAGCACTTGATGGACACAGCAGGTAGTGGGTCTGCTATCTCCAAGGGCACAGCAGGAGGCAAGTCTATTGTCTCAAGCTGGGCGGTCACAGGTGAGCGCAGCAATCAGTTTCTAGCCTAAGGAAAGATGCTTAATCCTTAAGGAGACACCAACGTTGGCAGGGGGAGGGAAGTTGCACCTTTATCTCAAGGGCCTTTTGCTCTTGCCATAGGGAATCTCTAAAGCAGATAGACAATGCATGCTCAACGGCCTCGGTCAGGCCCTTTTGGAAAGACAAGGTCAGGTCCGAATTAGGTTTACACCAAAATGGCTTCCTCATATATTCCAATATATCCTATTACTTGCCATTTTTATTTGACAATATGAAACTGAGAGCAGATGAAATCCTTTGGTCCAAGAGAGATGCTAAAGGACCAATCTGCCAGGGATATGGTCTTACCTTTGTCAAACACTTAACTAGCCAGAGAAGTTCTTATCTGGTTCAGGAACTGAACTCAATGAGACATTTTTGCCTGGAACTTTGCTGGGATCTTACCCTGAGACAGTGTTCCTGTATTGCTACCTTCAAAACAAAGGGAGCCTTTGAAATTTCATCGCTGTTTAATTTAATCAATGGGCTTTTGTGAACTTTAATTGAAGAGTTTCTGCAATGTTTCAGAGTTTTAAAATATATTTACATTAAATTCGATGTTAATAAGATGTGCCCAAATGAGAACACGTTCTAGGCGTTTCAGGGAAAATATTTCAGGCAGCATGTTTAGGAGGGCCATTTCTGCATTCTCGTGCATGTTCACTGGGCTTTGTGCCTGCTCTACAAAGAAGTCCTCTGTTCCCTTTCTCTGTATTTCCAACTTCCTGAGCAAAATGACGTGCTGTCTTTAAAGGTCCATTTTTGTGTCTTTAGGCTTTTGGATGAGCTGCCCAGAGCCAATGCAGAGCTCCTGCGCTATCTTTTTGGAGTGCTGCACAACATTCAGCAGCATTCGTCCGTCAATCAGATGACAGCTTACAACTTAGCCACCTGCATAGCCCCAAGCATTCTTTGTTTGCCCAATGGCTGCAGCGCAGAATTAGAAAGTGACATCACAAGAAAGGTAATGAAAGCTCTCATTTGCGTGCCCTAGGGGTCAGAGTCCCCACTTGGAACCCAAAATGGATGGTGTTAACTCTGACAGACCAGTTTTTGAAAGTGTATCCGTTGAGTGGCAGAGTCATTTATCCTCCTCTGTGGGGATGGGAAGGAGGGTTGTTAAGGGGGAACTGTGAGCAGTTGAGTCTCTCCTCCCTTCCTGTCCATGAGACTAAACTCTGGACGGACTGAACAGCAGAGAGAGGAGTGGCCCGATATGACAGAAAAGAACCTGGGCTTTGGAGTGTGACAAGCCAAGGTTCAACTCTCAGCCTAATCACTGAGGGATGTGTAACCCTGGGCAAAGTTTCCAAGCCATGGTTTCTTCATCACACGATGCCGACAACACCCAGCTCCTTTGGTCATTACTGGCACATCCTAGGCAGCTTGGGCAATATGAGCACCCATGGCTCCACACACTTTGGCCTTCCTCTGCCAGCTTTGGCTCATTCAGAAAAATACTTGGCTACTATTTTGCCTCTGCTATAGGGTGAGGAAACTAGTAAAAGATTCCAGAACATCCTATCAGAGCTACAACATGCCCAAGAAGATCATAGCTGTTTCCCAAGAGAGTTTCCCAGAAAGTAAGGGTGGGGCAGGCAATGCAAGAGGAGGGGCTGCAGCCAGACAAACTGAATGGTGTCTCTCCAGCTGCTTTCTTCCCTCACAAAAACCCACAGAAATCTCTGCTGCCCAAGTTTAAGCAGCACCTAAACTTACAAATGAATTTCACGTATCCGTGTCTATTGGGTGCTTTATAAATTTTCCTAAGATGCGATATGTCTATTATATCTCAACAAAACTGGAAAAAATGTTTAATGAAAATGAATAGATAAAATTTCATAAGAGACTATACATCTTCCCCCAAACATCCTATGTGGGTTACATTTGAAAATTGCCTTTGTTTTCAAGATGTAACCATTGATATAAAAATGTTAGCTTTCAAACTAGACCACAAATTATGCCTTTAGTCCACTGATGAAAAGTATTTTAAAACCTGTGCCCAAAGTACTCACGAAAGTATCACAGTTCGTTCTTAGAGAAAACTGGTTCTCTGAATTTTTCTTAGTATTCTTTCACAATTTTTGTTAGAGCCAAGATTCATGTATGAAATGTGATTTATAACTATGCCATATGAAAAAGAACACCCCGTTTTTACCCTTTTGTGTTGCAGATTTCTCTTGTGCAATTTTTGATTGAGAATTGCCTCCAGATCTTTGGAGAAGACATTGCTTCCCTCCTGGGGGAGAGCTCCATGCATTGTGATGGCAGCGAGAAGGCTGCAGATCCTTCGACTGACCTCGGAGAAGACATTGCTTCCCTCCTGGGGGAGAGCTCCATGCATTGTGATGGCAGCGAGAAGGCTGCAGATCCTTCGACTGACTTCGGAGAAGACATTGCTTCCCTCCTGGGGGAGAGCTCCATGCATTGTGATGGCAGCGAGAAGCCTGCAGATCCTTCGACTGACTTCGGTGAGAAACAGGCAGCGAGGCCGCCAGGGGTCATGGGAGATACCTAGACGGGGGATCCCAGAGCACATCCCAAGGGCAGTGATTCCCATCTGCTCCTCCTTCCACAGGCTGGCTCACAGCTCAGGCAGGGTTGCACACTGTTGTGAGACCAAAGAAAGAAGAAGTCGAGGTCTCTGACTTCAAGAAGTTGCTGGTGCAGCTCGTAACAGCTTTAGGAGACATCATGGGATAATAGAGTGTCTGGGAACATTTTCAAACAAAACTTCAAATCTATTATGTGTATAATAGACGTCCTCTGGTTGAAACCAGAGTGAGGGCCCCGAGGCGCTGCTGCTCAGTGGTCCCTGAAGCACCGAGGAATTCCAGTGCTCGTTGAAACAGATTAAGAGGAGCAGCATCATTGAGAAAAAAGGAGCTGACTTGATGTCAGACAACCTTTCAGAGTACTGCAGACTCCTGTGCTACCATTTCCTGGCTGTTTGATCTTTGTCCAATTATTCTAGCTCGTTTTCAGTTTCTTCATCTCTAAACTGTGGGGGGTAATAATGTTTAAATCTTAGGAGCGTTGTAAAGATTAAGTAAGATAATGGATGTAAAATAAATTTGTGAAAAAGTATTTAAGAAGGCTAGTAGAAGTGCCCCTGATGCTAGAGCTGGTATTATTGGCGCCTCGCTAATCACAGCTAACGGGCAGGAGTCCATTCTAGAAGGTAGAGTTTAGATTCAGAACCTGGGGGCCTGTATCATGAGCCCCTTCCTATTTTTGACATTTCTTGGTTTCAGACATTTACCTCAATGCTCTGAGGAAGTCTTTAGGAAAATCCATTTCATCGCAATGAGATGAGTCTAGTATCTGAGAATATGCTTATACTAAGACAATCGTTGGTTTTTCATTTCAGGAGTGTCAACCAAGCAACCTGTTGAATCCAAGCCAGTGAGAGTGATAGTGACTTACAAAAAGGCACAACTGCAGAATGACGCCGAGGCCCCACGTGGCGTGGGTCCACCCAGCTCCCTGTCTGCAATGCTTTCAGTCACTGAAGATTAGAGTCTCCATAATCATACTCGACACTTTCCTTTCCTTTCCTTCCTGTAATATCCCACCAAGAACGCTTTCTCCAAAATTCTACTACCTCCGTTATGTTCTCATCACGTAAACACCAGTCAGCTAATGCCCCCGAAATCATTTTCAGCCCCTTGTAACAAAAAAGTGTGTGGGGGTGGTGAATTTCTAGAAAAATACAGGGTCAGAAAAGGAAAGTTTTCGTAGCTCCTGGGAATCACCTCAGGACTCAAGAACAGTAATTCCTGAGCTTGAAGATTCCAGTCCTCAGTCACCACAGGGTCAGTAGATTAGATGGAAGGATCCTCTCAGACATCTCAGGAAATACACTCCCAACTTGTAAGAGACCAATTTTCACAAAGTTAAACACATGAATCTCATACACTAGAGTCTAAACTTGAGTCCAAATGTTATTCAACTCATCTTACTGAGGAGACCAGTAAGGTGGTAAAGAATGTTTTTGAGTATAGTACTTTTATGGCACCAAGCTGGGGCCAAAGAAGCAAATTTTCTTTGTTGGACATAAACAGTTAATGTTTTAAAGGGTAATCAATCTATAAGCTTTGAATTTATCTTCTCCTGTGACAAAAATCTACAAATTAACATTATTCTATTTTTATGACACACAGTGAAGGACATCCAGATTTGGACTCCTCCATCTTACACTTCCCATGCAAGGTTTCCTGGAGGGGAATCTGTCCTCCCTCTGTCAACTCTCTCACCCACCCTTCACTTCTCACCCTGCTGACATGTGGCCTCTCCCTGTCTTCCTTTCCAGCAGCCTCAGTAGATCACATTCAACCGATGACCAAGCCCCTCCACCTGACAAACCAAAGCACATCTTCTGGGATTCCTAAGGCACTTGCCCTGCCAGGGTCTCGTAATTCCTGAATTCTAATCTCATTTCCCTCGTAGTTCACTTCTCCCAGGTCATGTTGTTTATCTCCATCTTCCTCTGTTTATATCATTTCATGGACTTTTCTACATCTCCACCTAAACCCGAGGACTCTTCACGTCATTCCCAGGTGCCCTCAGCTCTCGTGTTGCCTCTGATTCCCTGCTCTCCTATCATCCCACCAACGCTCATCCCATCACAGACCCATGAGTGCAGCAGTGTCCTCTTTGGCCTCCCTGTCTCCAGTGGTGAAGTTGGGGAAGGATGGCCCCATGTCTGCCTCCCACCCTAATGTTCCTACTTCAGGGCAAGCTCCCTGAGCAGGGATGAGGCTGTCTAGTACAGCCTGGCATTCCACTGCCAACCACCAGACTCAACACCAGGTAGGTATTCAGTAAATATTTGCTATTGAAGACATACCCCTCACTATATAGGTCACGTGGTACTGCATCAGGATGAGGCCTGAACTGGGAGAGAGTCAGCTGTGCACATCTTCCTTTTTCTGCCCTGATCCTGAGAGCTGAGGGGGCATCAACCAGGGAGAGACCTGTGCATGGAATTCCTTCCTAAAGTGCACAGTAGGGAAAGAGGGGGCAGTAACTTTGCAGTGGAGAAAACGGACAAGCACTACCTTAGCCAGGCGATCAAGGTCAACATCAACAGTCATACATCTAGTTAATAACAATGAACCTGTATAATTTCATCTGTTGTAACCAATATCCCCGATTGAGGTAAGATGCTAGTAATAGCAAACCAGAACAGAGGTGTATGGGAACTCTCTGTGCTGTCTTTCTTAAATTTTCTATCAATCTCAAAACTGTTCTAAAAAGTAAAGTCTATCTTTTAAAGAGTTCCCATTAAGTATAGATGAAAAATGGTATCTTGGGTTTTCTTTAATTGGACATGCTTTGTTTACTAATGCAGGGAAGTCTGTCCACATTTGGGTTGGCTACCTACATTTGTTCTTCTGTGGATTGCTGATTGTCATGTGCCCCTAAGGTTTATGGTTATCTGTTATGTGACATTAGTGTAGTCATAGCTCACTGACACAGTCTCATGAACTACCAGAGTCCGAGGAAGTATTAACTGCCTGCTTTTCATTATCCAAATACCCATTTTACTGATGAAGAAATGGAGATTCAGAGAGGCTGAAAAATTGAACCAAGTCCACATTTAGTGTCACACCTAGACCTTGAACTCATATCTGTCTGACTCCAGAATTCCCTAAACACCACACTATACTGGGAAGTACCAAGTGTGTGACATTGGCAGGAGGAGGGGGGGATCCTGACAGCTGGCTGGGTGTCCAGTGACAAACTTTAATTCTGTATTTTAATGAAGTGATGACACCCCAACGGGGGGCACCATCCAGGCAAACTAGAAGTATGTAGGAAGTCCCTGAGTGGCTGCTGTGAGAAATGGCTCATGAGGGCAATGAGCTTTGTGTTCCAAGCAGAGGGACTAGAGTAGGTCACTCCAGACATACTGAGAACAGCAAAATGGATCCTCTGTAGTTGCCCTCAGAAGAAATGCAACTTTCAGGGGCCAGCAGGGGACACAATCTCATGTCATACATCATCATAATTTAATGTTGGCACTGAAAACTGAAGCCAGGAAGGGGTATCGCCTCTCCTCAGAATACTTAAACAGCATCCAAGCTGTGGGGGACCCCATTCACCAGCACTTGCTTGTCAGGTCTTGACCTCAAGAAATTGGGCAGAAATCCAAAGGCTCTGGACTCAAGGGAGGGGATTTGACCTCTGGCTTTGCTGCCTGTCTTGTACAACCTTGAGCAAATCAATTCACCACTGGGGTCCTTGCTTTGTTCATATCAAAACAGGAACCACTGCCCTACTGACCTCATAGAATTTTCCAGCAGATGAATAATAGTACTGATGGCTAACAGTTACTGCACAGTCACTACAGACCGGTATTTTGCAGGCATCATCGCATTTAATACTCACGGCAATCATGCTGGCCACGTACTTATATTATCCTTATTTTATAGATTGGAAAACAGCTCCAGAGGAAGGATATCGTTTGTTTGGGGTCACCCGGTTTGCGAAGATGAAGTCAGAATTTAGAGCCCATGTTGTTCACCGATGAGTTACGTCACTAACCACGTTCCAAAGTGACGCTAGATGGAAAGAATGCTGGTGCTTCAGAGTCCTGGGGCAACCTTGAGAAGCTGCAGAGGAGTGGATGACCACGAGGTGGGGCTTGGTATTTATCACTGGGTGGATATGCAAGCTGAGGGGGTTTGGAGAAGAAAGATGCAGAGAGAAATGAGCTTGACTGGGGAAAATGAGCAGAGAGGGAGAAGAGAGAGTTGGGGCAGCTGCCAAAAGGAATGGAAATCTAGGAAGACAGAGCTACTCGAAGGGGATTTTGAAGAAGCTTTGCTCTCAGGTGTACTTTGTGATAGCTATTCTCTGGCCTCCACTAAACCTTCAGGAAAATCCCTACTTTTCCTCAATGCCTTTAGGGGTGGATCCAGGGTTACTCATTGTACTGCTCATGGATGGCAGTGCTTCATTTTCATATTCCCACCTGCCTCAATACTTGTTATCCTACTGTTTCAAGATAGGAAAACCAACTCCTATCATAACCCCTAATGGGTTCTATCTGGTATCTCCTACGGGACTTAAGGGTAGTAATACTCTACAAAAATCAGTTGGTTTTCTAATTAACAACAAAGAACAAGATTAAGAGGATATTAAGAAAGCAGTTCCATTTCCAAAATCATCAAAAATAATAAAATAGTAAAGGCTGTAAACTGAAAAATACAAACATTACTGAAAAAAACGAATTTAAATAAGTGAAAGGGCAGCCATGTTCACGGACTGGATGACAATACTGCACAGGTATCCATCAATACCACCCACAGCGATCTCCACATTCAATGCCATCTCATTCAGTGCTCACCTCCCTCAGGTCAATCCACAACGTCTCCTGCTCTTCCCTGTGGTTCCTTGGTTGGGAAAGTTCTGGATAAACATCTCTTCTTTTGGATTCAGATCCTAGACACCTAACACTCAATAATTCCATGGAGCTCTTAAAAAAATCTTGATTAGGGCCCAGTACATTACAGTCACAGGCTATGAGAGTTTTTAGTACAGCAATGGGAGAAGAGCCCTAAAATAGGAAGGAGGTTCCATTGTAGTAACGTTCCTGTTCTATCAGCCCTCACACTGAGTAAAACTACAGAACTTGATTAAAAATATATTAGCTACATCAAACAGTCATATAAAGTAAGGAATTTATATTTATTTTAAACTAATATGCATATTATAAAATTACATATAAAAACATAAATATATGTAATGTATTATATGGAGAGAACTTCGTATGTAAAATGCATTATAATGTATGAAATGCTACATATTGCATATTATGTGTTACATGTTGCATCTTATATATGTTGTATATTATATGTTACATATAGAGAGAGAGAAAAAGAAGAGAGGATGTAGGGCAATTTCATTTTCTGATTCTAGGAAAATAATGAAACCCAAACCATCAGGAACGGTATCACTTGAGCAGAGCATAGGTGCAAGTACCATCCGTGTTATATGCAGAAACATTCACCTTGACCCCAGGGGGCATCTGGGCTGAGACTAGATGACTGGAATCTCTGGGCGATGGTGAACACAGAATTGGGGGACAGCAGATATGAAGACGCACTGAGCCACATGCCAGACGCCCCAAGCGCAGAGAGAGCTTGTGAGCTTCTAGCGGTGGAGACTTGACACACTGCGGGAGAGGAAAATGAAGTTACTGGACCCACTGAAACAGGACTCATTGATCCTCTAGCCCATGGTGGGCAGTGTGCATCAGCGTGGTCCTTCAGATGTAAACAGCACAGCCCAGGGAAAGCTCTGACCTGGGTCAAGCAGCATCATCCAACAGCCACCAGGGGGAGCTCCTCCCTGCACTTTCCTGCTCTGTGAAGGGCCCCTGAGCCCCGGGTTCTTCTCCCATATCCAGCTTCCCAATCCCTCCATTCACCACTGGCTCCACACCTTCCCTATAGGAAGGAATGATGCTGACCCATGATGCCTTGAGAGTGTCTGAGACAGTTTCTGGGGTTGGGTGAGGGCTCCCTGCAGAGGTCAGGGGTCCTGGCTCATTACTATGGCCTCCCAACTTATTCGTGATGGAATATATAATAAATGCGTTAGCTCTAAAAATGTCCTAATTTTAGTAGCTATTTATAAGTAGTATGTCATTAGTCATTTATTTCTATATTTTACAGTGACTTATGAAAGCTGATATTATTTGTGTTTTTCAGATAATTCAATTATTTTTTCTAATTCTTCCTTTTCCTCTTAAGTTTTAGATGCTCCTTCTCTTCAAATTTCGTGCTCATCAAAGTACATATTTTTCTGCACTGTATCAAAGAATCCTTTGTTTAATAGAAGACACAGAATAATTCAGTATGGACCTTTGTCTGAGGTGAGTTGGGGCTCTCAAATACAGATGACGGGAAAGGAAACAATAACCCTGCACATTTTATGAAACGATGTGCTAGCAATCCTGGAATGAACATAAAATCATATTTGATTTCACGGTGTGAGAACGCCAATGTGGTGGTTAAATTGCAAAGATTACTGGAGAAGTTTTGTCTTCCTCCTGCTCCTCTCTAATTCCAAATCCCCTCAGCTGCTCTGCCCGTTCCTTCTGCCCCAGATAACACTGCTGAGGGAAAAGGGCATTTAAAATGCTGCATAACGTTCACACCAGCTCGGTCAGACTCATTTCAGTGTCATTCTTTACATAATACAATAAATAATATTCTTCTCATGATTCATTCCAGAGACATTGACGAACTCCACACAATGAAATGCCTAGAGAGACAGTAACATAGGGACACAGGAAGTACTAATTTGCAGTCTCCTGTACAACTAAGACTGAACAAATGTGACAGAGGACAGGAATGACCTTGGTGGTGGTCAATAGGGGGACTGCCTTATAACCATTTATTAAGCTCTGCCCGTATTTTGGTGCATATTTTCAAATTTATTTTGCGTACATTTTTAAAGCATTTGTAATATATAAATATTGTTTTATGTAAAAACCCCAACAGAACCTGTCTCAGACCTGGTCAGTATCAGGATTCAAGTTACTGGGAGTTGTTCACTTGGTGAATTTAGAAAATCAGATGGCAATTATTTGTTCTCTGGCCAGAGTTTCATTTGTCATCTGAGAGAGAGAGGCTGCATGGGGCTCACACCATTTGGCCCAAACAGAAGTCTGCAGTCGCTTGTCAAATAAATGTCTTTATGTTGTTGCATATGCAAAATACCCTTCTCTTTTCAGGCTGAGTAATATTTCTTGGCATTATCGTTATCTATTCATCTGTCGATGGACACTAAGCTGTTTCCATATCTTGGCTCTTGTGAACAAGGCTGCAGTCAACACAAGAATGCAGATGTCTCTTTGAGATTCTGATGTCAATTCTGGTGGATATATACCCCAAAGTGGGATCGCTGGATTGTGCTGAGTGAAATAAGCCAGTCACAGAAGGACAAATATTGTGTGATTCCACTTATGCGAGCTATCTGAAACGGTTCAACTCACTATAGTTGACAACACTGCATTGTGTCATTGAAATTTGCAAAGAGAGAACTTAAATATGCTCCCAAGAAAAAGAAAGAGAAGAAAAGAGAAACCTGTGTGGTGACTGATGTATTATTTATCCTGATGAGGGGAATCCTTTTGCAATGTATCAAATCGTGTCATTGTAAAGAGATAACACGTTTATTTGGCAGTGATGCCCTATTAAAACTGGAAAAATACCCCCCCAAACCAAAAAAGAAGAAAAAAATGTCAAACTCACAGAAACAGAGGAGAATGGTGATTGCCAGGAGCTGGGGGAAGAGGAAAGAGGGAGCTGCTGTCCGACAGGCACAAAGTTTCAGTCGTGCAAGATGAGTAAGTTCTAGAGAGCTGCTCACAGCTCTGTGCCCAGAGTTCCCGGTACTGCAGTGTGCGCTTATGACTTGGTTAAGTGGGCCGACCATAGGGTAAGGGTTCTTACCACAATAAAAAAAAAAAAACTGGGCAATTTCTGGTGATCACAAAATGCTTAGAGTATATAACTGAAGGAGTAGTACATGAAATATCAAACTTCAAAATTAGATAATTTCGAAGAAATGAAAACTAGAATTGTTTGACATTGAAAGAATTAATATCTCACTAAATGTATTCTCTGAAAAAGATGTACAGTGTTTATAAATGCAGCGTTGAGAGGATCTGATGGGGTGACATTTTAATAAACTACTTGACGTTTAGTGGATACTCAATAAATGTTCGTTCTCCTTTCATTTCTGGTAACTTTGGACCCAATTCCTTCCCAGAGGCATCAGAAGAGATCACATCCATGTGCTTAGAGAACGTCACGTGTGCTCTGCGTCCTCCACGTAGGCAGGGCGGGATGGCTGAAGTGGGCTGGAGTCCCCACAGGTAGGTGTGTCCCTGGTCAAACCTTAGCACGTCAGGTTCTAGTAAAATAGTTTCTCCTTAGAGCAGACTTTTTAAGAACAGAATGCTCTAGCATATTTCAAAATTGTTCATTTTTTCTTTCCTCTGTGAGAAGCACAATATTTTTTCTCAGACATTCACTGTAAGAAGCAGGTCCAGCTGCTGGAGGCAAAACTCACAAAAGTTTGGGCCCCTGTGACCAGGTCCTCCTGGAGTTTTAACTCTCTGAGGGTCCACACTTGTCCACACTGGGCCTCCTGCAGATTGTCCATTACAGGTTAGGCTTCCCTGCCCCAGCACTGGTCCCCTCGGGGGCTCAGTTGTGATTCTCTGTGTTCACCTGTGAGTCTCCCCAATCTGGGGGCGGCAATTTGCCCTATGACCTCACTGCTCTTATGAACCTAAGAACAGCTGGAGCCTTTTCAGTTTGTTCAGCTGTTTAGTGTTTGGGGATGGAGTGGAGACTTCCAGGCTCCTAACATCATGGACCAGAAGCCAGAAGTCAAGCCAACACCTTATTTGTTTTATTTATAGCTCTTCTAATTAATACGGACAGGACATATAATAAAGGGTCCATATTTGAAATGCATAATTTGATACCTTTTGACAATTTATACCCCTTTGAAAACATCAGCACAATCAAGAGAGTGAAAATTTCCACCCTGGCACAGTGCTTGTCCTAGGCTGTGCTGCTGGCGCTTCCTGCCCCAGCAGTGGCAGGCTCTAATCTGGGCAGTGCTCTGCCCTGCTTGGGTGTCCAAAGGCCTGGCCACTGGGTGGGTGCCTCCAGTCCGGAAGTGTTGAGCCTGGTGCCTGGACCACCCAAAAAGAAATGGTCCTAGTTCCTGAGAGCAGGTGTCTGATTCGGTCCTCTCTTCTCTCCCCAGGTGGCTGGAGATGCTCATGTTCTATCCCAGGACCAACAAACAGAACCAGAAGAAGAAGCAGAAAGTCGAGCCACCCACGCCACAGGTAGGCAGTGGGTTTGCCAGTTGGTGTCCACTTTGTGGTTTCAGAGATGAGGAGCTGGGGCAAAGCGAGAGTACCCCAGAAGATTCAAGGGCTTCAGGACCCAGCCTAAAATTAGGGGTGAGGGAAGGAGTCAGGTCAGGGCTGAGGTGGTCACCAGCCCTGCACGTTGTCTCCACCCTTCCAGTGGTCTGTGGGCTACAATCTGCATGCTCCTCTTCAAGCCACAGGGCAGGACCCACTACAGGGACAGGGTGGCCTGCTTGTGTGGTCTGGGGCTGCCCCAGGAGGCTTCCAGCCAGGGGGCAGGTGCTGAGAACCAGTAGCAGAGCGTGTGTCTCTTCTCCTGGCTGTCCTTCCAGCTGCTGGGAGGCAAAGAGCATGCCAGGAGGGGTTGCTGGCTGCACACACTCCTCATGCGCCACAGTCCAAGGAAGGACTCAGCTCGGTTCCACTTTCTACACAGAGATGCTCTTGCAGAGAGCAGGCTGAGAAAGGGGAGCCAAGTGAAGGGCAATTCGGGGACCCCACTCTTGCTCTGGGGCCTTGACCATAAATGGAAAAAATTGGTGCTGGTCTTGATTTTTGTGCCCCTGCTCTGACTCCCATGTGACCAGAGTGGGAGGTGGCTGGGGTGGTCCCACCAGGTCCAGTCCTTCCCCAAAGACCCCTCTCCTCTTCCTTCTCTTCCCCAGCCAGTGTCCAGGGGCTCAGGGCACCAGGAAAGGTTCTGAGCCTCAGTGAACTGATTTGCAAAATGGGCTTGTTTTGATCCGGTTATAGGATTATTTGTGAGCTTGAAAGGAGGTCTTGGGCCCAGTGTGGGTGCTCAGTAAATGTTATTCCTTTCCTCTGCGCTCAGGCTTCACTGTTACCAAGTGTTCTTGCCTGATCGAGCCTCACAGTAACCCTGAGAACGAGCAGAGTGGAGATTGGGGGTCCCTTGGGCATCTTGCAAGGCCCAGAGCCTGGCAGAGGTCCAGGCATAGCAGAACATGGCTACCCCCAGGGTTCAGCAGTCCTTCCTGGTGCTCTCTCCTTCACTGAGTGGCAGAGATCAGCCTGGGTGGAACTGGGTCCCCCTTCTCCTCTATGCCCCCCGGGTCTCCCCTGGATTTGCCTGCCCTGGGCTGCTGCACAAACCCTCCTACTAGTAGAGTGCAGCTCTGGGCCTGCTCTCAGCTGATGGTCATTGTCTGCCCTCTGTCTACCCTCCCCAAGGAGTCCTAGGCTAGCATCCTCTGGAAGGTAGTGTCCCTGGCAAAATCAAATGGGAGTTGTTCCTGGAGACTGAACAGCTTCCTGCTGGGGAACAGCAGACACACATGCAAATCCCCCAAAGCTGGCTGGTTTGAGAGAAAAAACTCCCAGGCAGAATAACAGCGTTCAGGGTTACGCTGCGTTTCCATAGTAATACCTTGGAAATAGTGCCGTAGCAGACCTCCTGCCTCCAAATAAGGCAACTGCACGTGCAGGAGACACGCTCGGCCCAGACCAGGGAATTTGATGGTGCTCCTGCTCCCTAGCCGTTCCCTCTCCTGTGACGTCCCCTCCCCCAAATAATGCTGGCCTTGGCCAAGCTTCACCTTTTCTGTTGGTAGCAGGAGCCATGTGATCACAGGGTGGGAAGAGCCCCCACTTCCCTGAGGGTCTGTTAGAGTCCGGGCGGTCTGGGGTCCCAGCCTCGTCCACTCAACCCCTCCCAAGCCCCAGCAGAAGCCAACCAGGCAGAGTCTCTTTTCCTTTGCCCCTTGCTCCTCAGAGCATCACCTTGAGGCTGCTGGTTTCTGGAAGCTGTCAACTTTCATCAGGGCCACGCTGCTGTGAGTCAGTCTCATGGGGTGAGGTGGGGCCTTTCCAGAGGAGAGCTGCTGATCTCTGAGAAAGCCTCCCTTCCTCAGCCTGATGCCAGAGTCATTCTAGTGCACCAGAGGAAGCTGAGGGGGAAGCCTAAAGCCTTTGGGGCCCCCGTAAAGGCAAGAACCCAAGACCCCATACCTGGCCTCTGTCTCCATGGCCTGGGAGTTTCAGATCAAACCAATGGGGAGCTGCTACACCCCATTCCAGGCCAGAACCCTCCTTCTCATTGGGTTCCTGCTCAGTTTCTGTGCCCAGGAAGTAGAAAGAAAGGCTGTCGATGAAACCCCTTCCAGAGAGGTTCCATGGAGGTGACGGAGGCCGCTTGGCCCGGGCCTGCCTTCCTACCCTATTTCCTCTTTCCTCTTGCTTTGAAAACCCTTTCTGAGTAGCCAGATAAATAGCACAGACTTCATTATAGCATTGACATCCCTGAGCAGTGCCGCTGTCCTGGCCACACCGGGACATAGAAAACCTGGTGCCTCCACTCCTTCCTTGTGCACAGGCACTCAGGGTCTCTGTGGGCATGAGCTCCAGCATCCCTCTCCGCCACAGTGGTGACAGTGTGCGGAGCGGTAGCAGTGCCATGTGGCCCTGGCCTGGCCTGTGAGGCATCTTACTTTCCACATACCTGCTTTGGAGAAGAGAAGCAACTTTCCCTAGAGACCAGGCTTCCTCCCATCACCCACCCAGCCCATCTCCTGGAAGCCAGCATGGCTTTTCTGCTGCCAGACTGTCCTTCAGTCCCCGCTGACTTGATCAGGCTTTGGCTGCTGTTCATGGCCCCCATTCTCTTGGAAGAGTCCTCCAGAAGCAGGGAACGTGGGGAGGGATCTGGGGATGCAGCCAGCCCTGCACAGGTTGGGGGGCCCTTGGTGTGGGAAATGCATGCATTTCCCTTGCATTTGAGGCCTGGAATTTCCTCTGCCTCCTGCAAAAATTAAGCATAGATCTACCATATGATCCAACTATCCCACTGCTGGGTATTTATCCAAAGAACTTGAAAGCACAACGGCATAAAGATACATGCACTGCTATGTTCATTGCAGCATAATACACAATAGCCAAGACATGGAAGCAACCTAGGTGCCCATCAAGGGACAAATGGATAAAGAAGATGTGGTATGTATACACAATGGAATACTACTCAGCCATAAGAAATGATGAAATCCGGCTATTTGTGACAACATGGGTGGTCCTTGAGGGTATTATGCTGAGTGAAATTAGTCGGAGGGAGAAAGTCAAATACCGTATGATCTCACTCAGAAGATAAAAATAACGACAAACAAATACCTAGCAACAGAGATTGGATTGGTGGTTCCCAGAGGGGAATCGGGGCTGGAGCAGGGCAAAAGGGGTGATTAGGTTCACATGTGAGGGGGTGGACTATAATTCATTTTTGTGCGTTGAACATGATGCAGTCTACACAGAATTTGAAATATATCACGATGTACATCTGAAAGCTATATAATGTTATAATCCAATGTTACTGCAACTAAAATGATAAAAAATAAAAACATAAATTAAATTTTTTTTTAAATAATGAAAATTTGCTACCAAAACAACACAGTAATGATTCATAGAGGCAACATATTAAGAGGATACCAAAAGTGCAAATGGAATATTTAACACATGTATATTTTTTTATTCCCAGACTGTGCTTTGTGACCTGCCTTTGCCTGGAGGAGTCACACCTTGCATGCTGATAACAATTCTGGGCACAGTGAAGCGCAATGCAAACAGGTGAACAGCAAGATTAGCAAGTCTGTCGTATTTGCTGATTGGTTTAGAATTTTTAAAACTACACATTTAGAATCTTGGCTATACCACAGTACGGGATTATCCTATAAATCAATATGTATTCCCAATACGGGGACAACGTTTCCCTCACTGAATCTTAAACCAGAAGAATCAAGAATAAAACAGAGTCCTACTTTCTGAGGACAAAGAGGAAGAGCAGGAAACCCATTCTGTTGGTGTTTCCTGGCAGTGAAAGCCTTAGAGCTCAAGGAAACATGGAGCTTTTGTAATGTGATGCCTGGCTGTCTCTCCACCTCTGAGCCATACATTGTGTAAAAAACCAAGCATGCACATTATGTCTACATGCCCATCAAAAACAAGGTGTGAAAACAAAAAGACCCCACTGGACATTGTTCCGAGTTGGTCTGAGCGCTTGAAAGTGATGCCACTCTGTCCTGATGTGCGTACAAACCTCCCCGCAGTTGTGCAGGTCACAGTGCAGTCTCGGACCTTGCGAGCTCAGCTGCCATTTCTATCTTCATAGTGGGGGCAACAGCAGGGTCACAGATTCCTATGGTGTTAGCCTGGTCTACAGCTGACAAGTGGAAGGATGGAGAACCCCAGTTTTCTGAGCAGACTCTATATACTTAGAAGACTTGAACAGATCCCTCAAGTTACAAGACTTCCTCAAAATAAATCAACCTTTGCCATTGGAACTGGTTTGACTGAGGTGAGCTAGGATGGGGTAAGATTGGAGCTAACAGGTAAATCCGTGCTGATCCATGGCTGCCCTGGGATGCCTGGGCCTGGTGATCACCACTGGTTATACCTACGTGTAAAACAAGAAGGCTAAGGATATCCTGAAGCTGTCCAGTACGCCCGTCCCTGAGGTCAGTGGTACCACTAAAGCTACTGCAGCCATTAATTCATCTGTGTTTCTGGGTCTTATGACCAGGACACAAAAGGCACAAAGTCAAGCTGTGCACACAGGTTTATTCAATAATTTGCAAACAGACTCCATGAGTGTCTGTCACCTTTTTCCTGGTGAGTCAAAGGGAGCCACCTCCTCTGTTAGCAGGAGATAGACTCAGCTCTGATCTGATCATTTTACATCCAAATGGCCCACTCACTCCAACCTCCAGCCAGCTTCCTCTGGTTCCGCATGAAGGTCACCACCCTAAGCCAACTGCTACTTCCACACAGCCTGTACAGCTTCTGATGGCACAGTTCTTCCCTTCACAATAAAGCTTGCCTCACAGCAAAGTACAAAACATATATACCCTCTGCCTATGTCCTCGTCCATCTTTCCTCCCAACATAAGGTAGGACCCAGCACACCTTACCCTGTGCACACAGCACTCATGATTTGTTAATATCTGCTCTCCTCCCTGTATGACCCATCTCATGCAGGACCACACTGATATAGATATCTTTGCTTTATTTAGGGTTATTGCACTGGAAACTTTAGCTCCAGGAACACTAGAGATGCAGACTGACACTGCGGCCACTCAGAACTAATTCTGGTTGAAGTGGTTAAGGTGGTCTAAACTGAAAAAATTATTGCTTGGTCCTGCAAATTCTATGTGAGGAATTACAAGAAAAAAAGAACACTGAAGGCAGTAGAGATGACAGTATCTTGCTTTTCACTGCAGAGGAAATATAGGCATTGGATTTTCAGTCAAATACAAATTCTATTGCCATTGGCTATCTTGGTCTTTTCCCTGTGAATTTAATCATTGGAAGACACAGTGTGATGTATGTGTTCATTACTGGGTGAATCAAAACATACAGAGAATCATTGTTAAAAGGTCTAGAGTGCAGACGTTGCTTTAAAACCAGAGCACATGCTGATTCTGTCAGTGCTCTATGGGGTTCGCTGAGACACTGAGGGAAAGAGTTAGTGATTCGACAGCCAGGACTTGTGTTTGCCTTGACATCCAAGTGCAGGAACTGGGGTCAAAAAGCCAAGCAGCACTTTCGTGGGGTTGGCCCCGTGGCCGAGGGGTTAGGTTCTGGCGCTCTGCTGCATGCGGCCCAGTGTTTCGTTGGAGCGAGTTCTGGGCGCGGACATGGCACTGCTCATCGAGCCATGCTGGGGCAGTGTCCCACATGCCACAACTGGAGGGACCCACGGCTAAGAGTATACAGCTATGTACCGGGGGGCTTTGGGGAGAAAAAGGAAAAAATAAAATCTTTGAATAAAAAAAAAAAGCCAAGCAGCACTTTCATTAGTTCCACTTGACATCATGGAATGTTTACCACATTTATTGTCACGACTTTACAACTTAGCATCGGAATACTGAACTTTAACGATGTTGTCTAGCTCTTGCTGTGTCAGGACTTGGCTTTTGGTTAACTATGAGGAAGCCGAGTATTTGAAAGCTCTTATTTGCCATTAATAGGGATTAAAAGCAGGCTGGCAGGGCAGGAAGGAGGTAACCGTTATTCTCTGCAAAGTAAGCATAAAGTGCCCTCAAAGTGACCCGAAAACCTCTGTGAGAAAACCTTGAAGACCTTTCATGGGTAGAGGTGGTAAAGGGGGAATGACAGCTGACTAGAATGACATGACCAAGACAACGAGGCAAAAAACTCAGCACGTTGTCTTGCTTCCTGTCAGATGCTCATGTATTACATCCAGTCCTTGGCCCAGTGTACCGTCAGTGTGATTTCTGTTTAGAAAATTGTCAGGTATTTATACAATGATTTGCTCTTTAGAAAATTGCATGTTCTTCACTTGATACAAATGCACAGCTTGAATCATTTTACTAACTCTGGTCTTTGGTTTAAAACAGGCTTGCTTGAGATTTCAAGAGAGGGCATGATGTCGCCTTCCACTGTAACCCGCGCTTCAGTGAGAACAACAGGGGAGCCATTGTTTGCATTACAAAGCTGGATAATATCTGGGGAAAGGAAGAAAGACAGGCAGATTTCCCCTTTGAAAGTGGTAAACCAAAGTAAGTTATTGCTACTATGAGATATTGAAAATGTCTGTTGCTCATGGGACTCGCTCTAAACCACAATGCCCTTGAAATGAATTTTCATCAGCTCCCCTGAGACACCTAACTAGGACATCTCCTCCCCATCCCAGTGGACCAGGCACTGCAGGCTGGAACAGGGCAGGAGCGCTGACCACAGGACCTTGGCACATGTCAGGATTTGGAGATGGCTCTTTAAGGAGGTGAAATGAGGTCCTGATGCAACGGGACTGGGGTCCTTATGAGAAGAGGAGGCACAGATGCAGAGGAGCAGCCCCGTGAGGACGGAGGCAGAGACGGGAGGGAGGCGGCCACCAGCCCAGGGACCCTGGAGCCCCAGACACTGGAAGAGGCTGGAGGGACCCTCCCGTGGAGCCTCCGGAGGGAGCACAGCCCTGCAACCCTTGACCTCAGACTCTGGGCTCCAGGATGGGGTAGGACGGATCCCTGGGGTTCAAGCCCCTGAACGGCCCTTCACCTGGAACTCTCCAGACCTGCACTCTGCCTCACCCATCCAATCCCGCTTTGCAGACTTGGCCACCCCTCAGCCTGACTCCCAGCCCCTGAGCGGCCCAGGCAGCCCTGACAGGGCAGGCCGACGACCTGGGTGGGGGGACCGGAGGCAACTGCCCCCCACTAACGATTCCCCTAAACCCCATCTTCCCTCTGGCATCTGATACGCAGACGCCCTCGGCTCGCGCCCCATTCCTTTATATCTAGGCCGATGACACCCGGCCCCCCCCCAGGGCTCCCCGGCTGAGCGCTCTGTGTCCGGGGGTGATTAATGCCCAGCTTGCTGAGTGAAAGATGTGAGTCCTGACTCGGTTGGGGGCCAAGCAGCCCCAATTAACACAGCAGTGGCTTTCATGTTCACCTCAATTAAGCCGCCTGCCGTTTCCTGAGTCGTTTCCCGGGCAGCGTCCCGCGGTGTCGGCCACACATCAAAGGGCCTCACGGGCCACGCAGCAGGTGAGGCTCATTTGCACACTGACCCAGGCAGGCGGGGGCGGGGGGTGCTCTGGGAGGGACTCGGAGCTGGTTGGGGTGAAGGGTCATGGGGTCGGGTCCCTCCAGCCTCTTCTGCTCATCAAACCATGTGAGGCAGCATCTTGCATGCAAAATGCAGGAAAACGGGCATGGATGTGAGTTCAGGGCCACTCTTCCTCAGAAAAAACTGATCTCTGATTCAAAGGATGACTCGGGTCTTGAGTCAGAGGCCGCTTCCCCCTTTGATGAGCCTGGTGGTGGGGAGGTCACAGGGCATGGTGGGCACTGCCTCCTTCCACCTCTGAGGTCCGACCACCGTCCTTCAGAAGCGCAGGACGTGACTGACCCAAATCACCCATCACAAACCGACTCCCAGACAGCATTGCCTCCCAACCTCAAAACCACCATCAAAAGGGCCCAGTTGGTCCCCACATTTGCTTGTCTCCTTCCCCGTGCAAAAACCGACACTCCATCCTCGGTGCCGAAAGCACAAAAACAGATGCCTGCATCCTGGGACGGTGATCTAGCTGCTGTTTGCAGGAGGAATAAATGAGACCAAAAACGAATGGGCAAAATAGGGTCCATCTGTGCAGTGGAATATTATGCAGGCATGAAAAGGAGCCCATGTCAAAAATCTCCTTCCTTTTCACGGCTGCGTAATATTCCCTCCACAACGGACTGTGTGCTGTTCCTCCATTTATGCAGCTGTGGACACTTGTGGCGTTCGATGCATCTGATTTTTATAAGTCGGTCTATTAACCTGAGCCGCTTCCTGTCCATTTTCCTTTCTCCAGGGGCTCAGTATTTATTCCCAGGCCATGTGACCCTGGGGCATCATGTCCCTGGGCAGCATTGACAGCTGTCGACCCTGCAGAGAGGCCCCCGTCCTGCTGTTTGCACACGACCCCACCCACCTCGCCCCCATCTCCACGCGGAGCTCGCCTGTCAGATGCAGCAGGCGATGCAAAAAAAATCCGGCACAAAGTGGATTTTTCATTTCTCGGGAATACTTGGGAAATGACTAGAAGGAAACACCAACAAAAATTAGCAAGAGTGACAAGGCAATGGTAATGAGCACGCTGTCTTTCAAAAGAAGAAATCATTCAAAATATTTCTTTATCAGAGTCGCAAACACAATCATGTCCTCTGGTACAGTAAAACCACTTTAAAGATATATTCCAGCACCCTGCTCCATTCCATCCCATTTCCCGTATATATTCTCTATCAGTGCACATCACACTGTATATACATATTCCAGCACCCTGCTCCATTCCATCCCATTTCCTGCATCTATTCTCTATCAGTGCACATCACACTGTATATACATATTCCAGCACCCTGCTCCATTCCATCCCATTTCCTGCATCTATTCTCTATCAGTGCACATCACACTTTATGTTTACTCATGAGATCTAAACTTCGTGTACAAAATACTCATCACCCTGAATAAGAGAGAGTGCAAGACGGCACAATCAAGCACACAGACTCAGCACGCTCTTCACAGTCTACTTTCCTTCAGAAGGTGGGCAAGTTCCTTTCCCTCCAGCTCTCGTTTTTCTCCTCTGCCAATATTTATTCATCCACTAGATCCTAGTTACTGTCCAAAAATATTTATCAGCAGTTCTCTATATTTTAGATACCAGACTTCCCTCTGACATACTAATGGCAAGCATTACCCCATTCCATTGACTTTCTTTTTATCTTTGTTTTCTTTGATGTAAATGTTTCTTATTTCCATATATATAGGATTTGAATTTTTCTATTTTGCCACCAATAATTTCCTTTAATGTTTCTATAATTTCTAATTTACTCAGTAACTGCCCTGTCTCAGATTGTATCCTAAGAAATTATCAGAAACTTGGACACACTGAAAGGGATCACACTTATGTGGAGATGGCAGTGGTGGGGAAGGACAGAAAGGGGTGGAAATGTATAAATTTTGCATTGTTTGACAGGCATCTTTACTTCTTTCAGTTTTTAAGAGTGCCATTCCTGTCTTCCATTGTAAAGACCAAGGAAATAAAAATCTAATGTTGAGACATAAAAGAGAAGTTGAACAAAAGTTGACCTTTTAAAAGATGTTAATTGAAGGATTATGTATAATAGGAAAATTAGAAATAGCTTAAATAGCTAATACGAAGAGAGTGATTAATTTGTAATATATAGCATATGTAAAACATAAAACATATACAGCAATTAATTAAAACATTTTCTTTTAAAGAATGATGTGGGTTTTTAATAACTGAAAATTTAACATTTAATTAGATCATCAGGGACATAATTAGATTGAGCTATTTGCAGGAATTTTTAAACGATTTTTTTGTATAAAAACCATTATTACAATGCTGGTGGAAATTAAAACACAAGAAAGGGTCACGCGATCTTGTCAGATCACCCAGCTCCTCCCAGGCTTTGTCAGTATGTGTGTGTGACTTGTAAATAATTGCAGTCTGTCAACTCTGTATTTATACATTTTCAGAGATGATTTTGGAGATGTGTGTTTAAATTTTACAGAGATTTTTTAACAGTGTTTTTAATCATATTTTATGAGTTCTAAAGCAGCATAAAAGAAAAATATTTGTCACCTTATATAAAACATCTACATAATAAAAATGCCAATTAACATATTTATTGTATTTCTGCTATGTTTTCTCAGACAGTTTCTGAGGGAAGAATCATCAACAGCTTTTAATTATTGCTGGAAGAAAGCAGCAATAAGTGGATGAGAAAAGAAAAGTTTGAGTGAGTTCTACTTTCTTTAAGTCTCCAAATGGACACTTAAGGGGGAAAATGCTGATCCAAAGCAATGGCTGACTGTGTTCCGGATTAAGTGAGAGCCTATTCATCCTCTAAACATGTAAGACTGATTGGGAAACATCTCTATATTTGTTTTCTAGAAAGACTCCACAGTTTATACTTGTGGCCAACTAATGTTAAATTTTGTCATTCTTACTAATTTTTTATACCAATACCTCTTGCTCTTGATGTCTCAATACTTTAACTAAAAATGCTCATAATTTCTAATGGTAGATCCAAGGATATTGTTATTATTGTTGTTGTCATTATTAGTATTTTAAAGTACCATTTATTGAAAATCTACTATTTGCCAGGTACTGTAATATAATTTATCTTAAAACTCCATGGAGAAGAGACTGTTATCAAACTGAGGTTTGTGAAGGATTACGTCTCTTGCCCAAGGCCATATATGGCCTTCAACCTTTGGATTTAAAACAGTGGCAGGGTAGAGATTAAAACCCAAGTCAAAGCCCACACTCTTTGCCACTATCCTGTACACATCTTGGGCCGCTGCTAGACACACCGGAACCACCTGTTGGATATGCCAGAAACATCTGCTGGATACGCTGAAACCACCTGCCAAATATGCCAGAATCAGGTCCCGGACATGGTGGAAACACCTGCCAGACATGTCCAAATCACCTGTCAGATACGCCAAAACTATGTGCCACACATGCTGGAACCACCTCGTGGACACATCTGCTGGATACTCCAGAACAGGAAAACCACAGGACGGAACCAGGTGCCAGACAAGCGTGAAGCCCCTTCCAGACTAGCCTGAACCACTTGCTGGACCAGCCTGAATCACTTTATGGACATTCCAGAACCACATGCCCAGCACGCTAAAACCGAGTGACTGACACGCCAGAACCAACTGCTGAGCACACCTGAACCGGTCACTGTGAAACCACCTGCCGGATACACCAGAACCAGGTGCCGGACATGCCAGAACCACCTGCCAGATACACCAGACACAGGTGTCGCACATGCTGAAACCAGGTTCCCAACATGACTGAACCACCTGCCAGACACGTTGGAGCCACCTGCCGGATATGCCAAAAACAGCTGTTGCACATGCTGGAACCAGGTGCTGGACACACCTGAACCACCTGCTGGACAAGCTTCAACCACCTGCTAGACACAAGGGACCCACTTGCCGGACACGCTGTCATCACCTTCAGGAAACGCCAGAACCATCAAGTGAACATGCCGGAAGCACCAGCCGAACATGCCAGAGCCAGGTGCTTGACACGCCATATCTGCCTGCCAGACACACTGAAATCACCTGCCAGATATGCCAGAACCAACTTCCAGGCAAGCCAGAAAAATCTGCCGGACACGCCGGAACCACCCCTCAGACTGGCCAAAACCACGAAAGTGAAATGACGAGATCATGTCCTGGACATGTTGTAGCCACATGTCAGACACGCTGGAATCAACTGCTGGGCATGCTGGAACCAACTGCTGGACACCCCGGAAGCACCCACCGCACATGTCAGAACCACCTTCTGGACATACTGGAAACTCATGCCAGACAACAGGAACCCCTGCCTGACAAGCTGGAACCACCTTAATGACATGTCAGTACCACTGGTCGGACATGCCAAAACCAGCTGCAAGACAAAACTGAAACACCTGCCAGACAAGACTGAACCACCTGCTGGATACACCTGAACCACTTGACAGACACTCCAGAACCGCATTCCAAGCATGCCGGAACCACATGTCCGATATGCCAGAAGCAGGTTCCGGAGGTGCCGAAACCACCTTCAGGACAGGCCTGAACCACCTGCTGGACATGCCTGAACCACCTGACTGACATGCTTCAACCACCTGCTTGACTCCCTGGAACCACCTACTGGACACCTGTTGGATATGCCAGAACCAGGTGCTGCATACACTGAAACCACCTGCCAAATTCCCCAGAACCAGGTGCCAGACATGGCGGAACCAACTGCCAGACATGTCCAAATCACCTGTCAGATATGCCAAAACCATGTGCTGGTCACACCAAAAGCACCTCCCGGACACGCCAGAACGATCTGCCAGATACGCCAGAAACAGGTACAGCTAGGGTGGAACCAGGTGCCAGATAAGCCCGAAGCAGCTGCTGGACTAGCCTGAACCACCTCCTGGATGAGCCTGAACCACCTGCTGGACCATCCTGAACCACTTTACGGACATTCTGGAACCACATGCCAGGCACGCTGTAACCAGCTGCCCAACACGTAAGAACCACCTGCTGAACACGCCTGAACCACCTGCCCGACACGTGGGAACCACCTGCCAGATACACCAGAAACAGGTGTCACACATGCTGAAACAAGGTGCCGGACATGACTGAACCACCTGCCAGACATGCTGGAGCCACTTGCTGGATATGCTAAAAACATGTGTTGCACACCCCGGAACCAGGTGCTGAACACGAGTGAAACACCTGCCGGACAAGCCTCAACCACCTGCTGGAAGTGACTGAACCACTTGCAGGACACGCCATCACCAACTTCAGGACACACCAGATCCATCTGGTGGACACGCCAGAAGCACCAGCCGAACATGCCGGAGCCAGGTGCTGGACACACCAGTACTGCCTGCTGGACACACCAAAATCACCTGCCGGATATGCCAGAACCAGGTCCCGGTTACACCAGAACCGACAACCAGAGAGGCCGGAAAAACCTGCCGGTCACATCGGAACTACCAGTCACATACGCCGAAACCACCACCCCAATTTGACTGGATCAGGTCCTGGACATGTCGTAGCCAGCTGCTGGACACACTGGAATCACCTGCCAGACATGGGGGAACCAACTACCGGACACCCCAGAAGCACCCACTGGACACGTCAGAACCACCTTCTGGACATACTGGAAACTCATGCCAGACAACAGGAACCCCCTGCCTGACATGTTGGAACCACCTGAATGACACACTGGTACCACTGGCCGGACATGCTGGAACCACGTGCCAGACCAAACTGAACCACCTGCCAGACAAGACTGAACCACCTGACGGATACCCCTGAACCACTTGACAGACACTCCAGAAACACATGCCGAGCACGCCAGAACCACCTGTCAGGTATGCCAGAACCAGGTGCCGGACACGCCGGAACCACCTTCCAGACATACCTGAACCACCTGCCGGATATGCTGAAATCACCTGCCAGATACCCTAGAACCAGGCCCCTTATATGCCGGAACAACCAGCCAGACATGCCAGAATCACCCACCAGAAACAGTGGAACCACCACACAGATATATCAGAACCACCCACCAGACCCGCCAGAAACACACCCCAGACACGCCGGAACCACCTGGAACCACCCACTGGACACACTGGAACCACTACTCAGTCATGCTGGAACCACCAACCAGACACACCGAACCAACTTCCGGACACAGCAGAAGCACCCACCAGACACCCCAGAACCATCTTCCAAACGTACCAGAACCACATACCGGACACACCAGAACCACCTGTTGGATATGCCAGAACCAGGTGCCAGATACACTGAAACCACCTGCCAAATAAGTCAGAACCAGGAGCCGGACACGACAAAAACACCTGCCAGACAAGCCGGAACCACCTGCCTAACATGCCAGAACAAACTGCTGGACATGCCGAAATCACCTTCCAGACACGCCAGAAAGAGTTCCTGGATATGCCAGAACCAATTTCCATAAAATGCTAGAACAACCTGCTGGACATGCTAGAATCAACCACCGGACACATCGGAACCACCTTCCTGACATACCAGAAACTCATGCCAGACACACAGGAACCCCCTGCCTGTCATGGCGGAACCACCTGAATGACATGCCAGTACCATCGGCCAGACATGCCATAACCACCTGCCAGAGAAAACTGAACCACCTGCCAGAAAAGACTGAGCCACCTGCTGGACATGCCTGAACCACTTGACGGACATTCCAGAACCACATGCCAGATACGCTGGAACCACCTGCAGTACAGGCCTCAACCACCTACTGGACACGCCTGAACCACCTGGTGGACACACCACAACCACCTTCCGGATGCACCGGAACCATCTGGTGGACATGCTGGAACCACCTGAATAACATGCCGGAACCACCTGACTAACATGCCGGAACCACGTGCCAGACACGCCAGCACCACCTGCTGGAAACCCCGGAACCACAGCCCAGACATACTGGAAGGACATGCTGGACATGCAGGAACCAATTGCTGCACACACCTGGACCACTTGCTGGACACCACCAAAGCACATCCTGGAGAGGCCTGAATCAGCTGCTGGACATGCCCAAACCACCATTCGGACACTTCAGGACCATGTTTCAGAAATGCCTGTACCACAGGACGGCCATGTCTGGACCATGTGCCGGATGCATCTGGACCAGCTGACAGACATGCCTGAACAACCAGCTGGACACTCCAGAACTACCTGCCAGGCATACCGGAACCATCCACTGGAAACGCCTGAATCACCTGCCTGATATGTTGGAACCAACTGCCGGAAATGTTGGAAACAACACCCGGACAATCTGCAACCACCCATTGGAGACACTAGAATCAGATCCTGGACACACCGGAAGCACCTGCCGGACACTCTGGAACCACCTTCTGGAACCACTGGAATCACCCACCGGATACGAAGGAACCACCTTCCAGACACACCAGAACCACTTGTCAGATTCGGCGGAACCAGGTGCTGGACATGATGAAACCACCTGTCGGATATGCCAGAACCAGGTGCCAGACACGAGAGACCCACCTGCTGGACAAGCCGGAACCACCTGCCTGACATGCTGGAACAACCTGCCGGACACGCCGAAATCACCTGCCTCATACACCAGAACCAGGTCCTGGAAAAACCTGCCAGACACACTGAAACCACCACCTGCACACTCCGAAACCACCAACCCGATTCTGGCAGTTCCTGCAGGTGGTTCCAGCGTGTCTGGCAGGTGCTTTTGGTGTGCTGGGACCTGATTCTGCCATCTCCGGTGGGTGGTTCCAGAGTGTCCTTGTGGTGGTGTCCAGCAGTTGGTTCAGGCAGGTGGTACAGGCGTTTCTGGGAGGTGCTTTGGGGGTGTCTGGTGAGTGGTCCGGGTGTGTCTGGCAAGTGGTTCCAGCATGTCCGGCGTGTCCTTCCAGTATGTCTGGCCTGTAATTCCTCATGTCCAGCCAGTGGTTCTGGCATGTCCGTCACCTGGTTCTGGCATGTTTGGCAGGTGGTTCTGGCAAGTCCACCAGATGGTTCTGGCTCATCCTGAAGGTGGTTATAGCATATCTGGCAGGTGGTTCAATCATGTCCAGCAGGTGGTTCAGTCTTGTTCAGCAGGTGGTTCAGTCGTGTCCAGCACCTGCTTCTGGCATGTGAGAAAGCTGTTTCTAGCATATCCAGCAGGTGGCTCCAGTGAGTCCGGCAGGTGGTTCAGTCGTGTCCAGCACCTGCTTCTGGCATGTGAGAAAGCTGTTTCTAGCATATCCGGCAGGTGGCTCCAGTGAGTCCGGCAGGTGTTTCAGTTGTGTCCAGCACCTTGTTTCTGTGCGTGCGACACCTGTTTCTGGCATATCAGGCAGGTATTTCTGGCATGTCCAGCAGGTTTTTCACTCAAGTCTGGCAGTTGGTTCAGGCGTGTCCAGCAGGTGGTTCTGGCGTGTTGGGCACCTGGTTCCAGCATGCCCAGCATGTGATTTGGGAATGTCTGTAATGTGGTCCTGGCTGGTCCAGCAGTGGTTCAGACTAGTATGGCAGCTGCTTCAGGCTTGTCTGGCACCTGGTTCTGGCCTGTCCTGGACCTGTTTCTGGTGTATCTGGCAGATGGTGCCGGTGTGTCTAAGAGGTGGTTCCGGTGTGTCTGGCAGATGGTTTTGGTGTACTCAGCAGGTGATTTGGAAGTGGCCGGCAGGTGTTTCCTCCATGTCTGGCAACTGGTTCTGGTGCATTTGGTAGGTGGTTTCAGTGTATCCGGCACCTGGTTCCCCCATATGCAAAAGTTGGTTCCAGCATGTCTGGCAGGTGGTTCCGGGGTGTCAGACCAGAGATTCCACCATGTTTTGCAGATGGATCAGTGCTGTCCAGCAGGTGGATCAGTCGTTCTGGCAGTGGGTTGCAGCATATCTGGCAGTGGTTGTGGCGTGTCCAGAAGGTGGTTCTGTCGTGTTCGGCAGGTGGTTCTGGTGAGTCAAGCAGGTGGTTATGGCATGTTTGGCAGGTGGTTCAGGCGTGTCTGTCAGCTGGTCCAGGTGCATCTGGCACATGGTCCAGGCATGGCCGTCCCGTGGTCCAGGCATTTCTGAAACATGGTTCTGACATGTCCGAAAGATGGTTTGGGCGTGTCTGGTATCTGATTCAGTCCTCTCCAAGAGGTGCTTTGGGGGTGTCCCACAGGTGGTCCTGGTGTTTCCGGCCAGTGGTTCAGCATGTCTGGCACGTCATTCGAGTATGTGTGGTCTGGGGTTCTGGTTTGTATAGCAGGCAGATCCAGCGTGTCTGGCACCTGGCTCCGGCATGCTTGGCAGGTGGTTCTGGCATGTCCACCAGATGGTTCCGGTGCATCCTGAAGGTGGTTATGGCGTGTCCAGCAGGTGGTTCAGGCTTGTCCGTCACTTGGTTCCGTCGTGTCCAGCACCTGGTTCCAGCATTTGCGTCACCTGTTTCTGGCATATCTGGCAGGTGGCTCCAGCGTGTCCAGTGGGTGGTTCAGTCATCTCCTGCACCTGGTTATGGCGTGTGCAACAACTTTTTCTAGCGTATCTGGCAGGTGATTCCAGCATGTCTAGCAGGTGGTTCACGCTAGTTTGGCAGGTGTTTTGGGTGTGTCCAGCAGGCGGTTCTGGCATTAGGGCACCAGGTTCCGCTGTGTCCAGCACTTGGTTCTGGCATATCCTGCAGGTGGTTTCAGTGTATCTGGTCCCTGGTTCCAGCATATCCAACAGGTGGTTCCGGTGTGTCTAGCAGGTGGTTCAGGTGTGTCTGGGAAGTGGTTCTGTTACATTCGGAAGGTGCTTCCGGCATGTCTGGTGGGTGATTCCAGTGTGTCTGGCAGTTGGTTCCAGCATGTGTGGCTGGTGGTTCCATCGTGTCTGTTTGCTGGTTCTGATGTGTCCGGTGGGTGCTTCTGGGGTGTCCGGCAGCTGCTTCCCACATGTCCAGAGGGTAATTTCACCACATGCAGCAGGTGGCTATGGCGTGTCCAGGATCTGAATCCATCAAGTTGGGTGGTGGTTTTGGTATGTTTGGGTGGTGGTTCCTGCGTGTCCAGCAGGTGATTTTGGCGTGTCTGGCAGGTGGTTCCAGTGAGTCAAGTAGGTGGTTGCAGCGTGTCAGGCAGGTGGTTCAGGTGTGTCCAGTAGGTGGTTCAGGCCTGTTCGGAAGGTGGTTTCAGCGCATCCAGCACCTGGTTCTGGCATATCTGACATGTCGTTCCAGCGTGCCCAGCATGTGATTCCAGATTGTCCATCATCAAGTGTTTCAGGCGTATCCAGCAGGTGTTTCAGTCTTTTCTGGCAGGTGGTTCCAGCATGTCCTGCCAGGGGTACTGGCGTGTCATTCAGGTAGTTCCAGCGTGTCAGGCAGGGGCTTATAACGTGTCCAAGACCTGATTCTGGCATCTCCAGTGCATGGTTCCAGAGTGTCCGGGTTGTGGTTCCGATGTGTCCAGCAGTTGGTTCCAGCATGTCAGGCAGGTGGTTCAGGCGTTTCCAGGGGATGGTTCCGGTATGTCCAGCAGGTAGTTCAGGTGTGTCCAGCAGGTTGTTCAGGCATGTCTGTCAGCAGGTTCAGTTGCATTTGGGACATTGTCCTGGCATGGCCATCCCGTGGTCCAGGCATTTCTGAAACGTGGTTCTGACGTGTCCAAAAGGTGGTTTGGGTGTGTCCAGCATCTGATTCAGGACTGTCCAGGAGGTGCTTTGGTGGTATCTGGCAGGCGGTCCAGGTGTGTCCAGCATTGATTCCGGCATGTCCAGTGTGCCTTTCTAGAATGTTTGGACTTTGGTTCTGGGACGTCCAGTGGGCGATTCCAGTGTGTCCAGCACCTGGCTTTTCAGTAGGTGGTTCCTGCATGTCCACCACATGGTCCCAACGTGTCCTGAAGGTCATTCCGGCATATCCAGTAGGTATTTCAGTCCTGTCCAGCAAGTGCTTCAGGCTTGTTCGGCAGTTGGTTCAGTCGTGTCCAGCACCTGGTTCCAGCGTGTGTGACTCCTGTTTCTGGCATTTCTGGCAGGTGATTCTGGTGTGACCAGCAGTTGCTTCATGCAAGTCTGGCAGGTGATTCAAGAGTGTCCAGCAGGTGGCTCTGGCATGTCAGGCAGCTGGTTCCACCTTGCCCAGCATGTGGTTCCAGAATGTCCGTAAAGTGGTTCAGGGTGGTCTAGCAGATGGTTGAGGCTAGTCATGCAGCAGCAGCAGGCTTGTCTGGCACCTGGTTCTGGCCTGTGCTGGACCTGTTTCTGGTGTATCCAGCAGGTGGTTCTGGCATGTCCTGCACATGGTTTTGGTGTATCTGACAGGTGATTTGGACGTGTCTGGCAGGTGTTTCTGCCGTGTCTGGCAGTTGTTTCTGCCATGTCTGGCACCTGATTCTGGTGATTTCGGCAGGTGGTTTCAGTGTATTTGGCACCTCGTTCCGGCATATCCAACAGGTGGTTCCGGTGTGTCAGGCAGGTGATTCAGGTGTTTCTGGCATGTGATTCTGGTACGTCTGTAAGGTGGTTCTGGGGTGTCCAGTGGGTGCATCCAGAGTGTCTGGCAGTTGGTTCCGGCATGTCTGGAGGGTGGTTCTGGATGTCTGAGTGGTGGTTCCAGTGTGTCCGGTGGGTAGATCTGGCATGTCTGTTGGGTTGTTCTGGCGTAAAAGAGGCCAGGTTCTGGCGTATCTGGCAGGTGATTTTGGCGTGTCCAGCAGGTTGTTCCGGCGAGTCAAGCAGATGATTGCGGTGTGTCCCAGTAGGTTGTTCAGGCATGTGCAAAAGGTGGTTCAGGTCTGTCCTGAAGGTGGTTTCTGCACGTCTGGCACCTGGTTCTGGCATATCTGACATGTGGTTCCAGCGTGCCCGGCATGTGGTTCCAGATGTCTGTAAAGTGGTTCAGTAATATCCGACTGGTGGTTCAGTCTTGTCTGGCGGGTTGTTCAGCTTTCTCTGGCTTGTGGTTCCGGCATGTCCTGCCAGTGGTACTGGCGTGTCATTCAGGTGGTTCCAGCATGTCTGGCAGGGGTTTCCTGAGTGTCTGGTATGAGTTTCCAGTGTGTCTGGAAGGTGGTTCTGATGTGTCAGGAGGGTGCTTCCGGGGTGGCTGGCAGTTGGTGCCCGCATGTCCAGTGAGTGATTCCAGCGTGTGCAGCAGGTGGGTACAGCGTGTCCAGGACCTGATTCTGTCATGTCGGATGGCGGCTTTGGCATCTTTGGGTGGTGGTTCTGGCGTGTCCAGCAGGTGATTTCAGCCTGTACGGCAGATTTTTCCACCCTGTGTGGAAGTTGGTTCTGGTGTATTCAGGACTTGGTTTTGGGGTATCCAGAAGTTGATTTTGGCGTGTCTGGCAGGCTATTCTGGTGTGTCTGGCAGGTGGTTCTGGCTTGTCTGGCAGGTGGTTCTGGCATGTCCACCACCTGGTTCTTGTGTATCCGGTGGGTGGTTTCATGGTGTCCAGCACCTGGTTCTGCTGTATCTGACAGGAGGTTCCGGCGTGACTGTCAGGTGTTTCCAGGGTCTCAGGCAGGTGGTTCTGGTGTGTCTGGCTGGTGGTTCAGCTGTGTTTGGCAGGTGGATCAGTGCTGTCCAGCAGGTGGATCAGTCATGTCTGGTGGTTGGTTTCAGCATATCTGGGGATGGTTCCAGCGTTTTCAGAAGGTGGTTCTGGCATGTCGAGAAGGTGGCTCCATCGTGTCTGGCTGGGGCCCAATAACCTGCATCCCTTGGGAGACAGTCCAGAACCACCTGCCAGGCACGCCAGCACCACCTGCCAGCTAAGCCAGCACCAGGTGCCAGACACGACTAAACCACCTGCCGGACAACTTGAACCACCTGCTGGAGAGGTCTGAGCCACCTGCCAGACATGCCAGAACCATGTCCTGGGCACGCCGGAACCACCTGCTGAACAGGAAGGGAAAAGCTGACAGACAGCCCTGATCCACCCAACGGACATGCCATAACCACAGTCCAGACATGACAGCATCACCTTCTGGACATGACAGAACCACATTCTGCACATGCCAGAACCACTCCTCAGACACACCAGAACCACCCACCGGACATGACAGAACCACCTTCCAGACACGCCGGAACCACCTGACACACTGGAGCCACCTTACTGACATGCAGGCATCACCCAACGGACATGCTGGAACCACCTGAGGGACAAGCTGGCACCACCTGCTGGTTACACCAGAATGAGGTGGCAGGAATGCCAGAACCAGCTGCCACTCAAGCCTGAAAAATCTGTCAGACCAGCCTGAACCACCTGCTGGACATGCCTCAATCACCAGGCAGACACACTTCATCCACCCTATAGACATGCCAGAACCAACTGCAGGACCCACCGGAACCACCTGCCGGACACGCAGGAACCAAATTCCAGTCACATGGGAACCACCTGTCGGATACACTGGAACTAGGTGCCTGGTTCACTGAAACAACAAGCTGGATACGCCGGAACCAGGTGCCAGATATGCTGAAACCAGGTACCAAATATGCTAAACCCACCTTCTGAATATGCCAAAACCAGGTGCTGGACACTCCCAAACCACCTGCTGGACACAGCCAGACCACCTTTTGGACATGTCAGAACCACATTTCAGAAACACCTGGACCACGGGATGGCCATGTCTGGAACACGTGCCAGGTGCACCTGGCTTACCTGACGGACATGCCTCAACAACCTGCTGGACACGCCTGAACTATCTGCCGGACATAGTGAAATGATCCACTGGAAATGCCAGAACTGCCCAGCAGACATGACAGAACCACCTTCCGGTCTTGCCCCAGCCACATGCTGGACACTCTGGAACCACCAGCCAGACAAGATGGAACCTCCTGCCGGATATGCCTTAACTGCTGGAGGGACAATCTGGAACCACCTGCCTGGCACGCAGGATCCACCTGCCAGATATGCCAGAACCAGGTGCTGGACTCGCCGGAACCAACCGCTGGACTGGAGGGAACCACCACCCGGACATGCTGGAACCACCTGCTGGACAACCCTTAACCACCAGCCAGACATGCTGGAACCACAGACCAGATATGCAGGAAGGTCATGCTAGACACAGCAAGCCACCTGCCATACCTACCTGGACCACCTGCCACACACGCCTGAAGAACCTACTAAACACTTCCAAACTGCCTCCAGACAAACCCAAACCACCATTCTGACATGTCAGAAACACGTTTCAGAAATGCCTGGACCACGGGACTGCCACGCCTGTAGCAGGTGCCAGAAGCACCTGCATCACCTGACGGGCATGCCTGAACAATCTGCCAGACATGCCAGAACCACCTGATGGACATGCAAGAACCACTTCCCTGAGATGATGGAACCACTTTTCTGACAAGCAGGAACCATGCCCCGGACACACAGTAACCACATGCAGGACATAATGATCCACCAGCTGGACACAACTGATCCACCCACCAAACGCAGCTGAATCACCCACGGGACACACCAGAATCACCTGCCAGACATGATGGAACCACCTTCCGGACATGCTGGAACCACTCATTGGACACACCGGAACTACCCACTGGACATGATGGAATCACCTTCTGGGCATGCCAGAACCACCTGACTGACATGCAGGAACTAACTGACTGAGACACCAGAATCACCCGCCAGTCATGCCAGAACCTCCTGCGGGACACACCACAACCCCCTGCCATTACAGCAGAACCAGCTGGCAGGAACACCAGAACTGGCAGATGGACAAGCCTGAACAACCTGCCGGAGCAGCCCGAATCACCCACCGGACATGACTGAACCTCCTGCCAGACATGCCAGAACCACGTGCTTGACTCGCCAGAACAACTTACTGGACGTGCTGAAATCACCTGACGGATACTCCAGAACCAGGCCACTTATATGCAGGAACCACATGCAGGACAAGCTGGAATGACCCGACGGGCAGCCTGAACCACAACTCAGACACACCGGAACCACCCACCAGACATACCAGAGTCAGGCCCGGGACACAGCACAACCAACTGCAGGACATGTAGGAATCACCTGTAGGACACACCGGAACCACCTTAAGAAAATACTGGAACCACGTGCCAGACACACAGGAACCACCTGCCAGACACCATGGAACCAACTGTCAGATACGCTGGAACCAGGCACCTGATACGCTGAAACCACCTGCTGAATACACCAGGACCATGTGCCGGACACGCCGGAAGCATGTGATGGATACACCAGAAACAGGTCCAGCACAGGCCAGAACCAGGTGCAGGACATGCCTGAAACACCTGCTGGACACACCTGAACCACCTGCTAGACCAGCCTAAACCACTTTACAGACAATCCGGAACCACATGCTGGGCACACCAGAACCAGGTGCCCAACACACCAGAACCACCTGCTGGACACGCCTGAACCACCAGCCAGTCTTGTAAGAACCACCTGACAGATGCACCAGAACCACCTGCCAGATACGCCAGAAACAGGTGTCGCACATGCCAAAACCAGGTGCCAGACATGATTAAACCACTTGCAAGACACGCCAGAACCAGGTGCCCCACACGACTGAATCACCTGAGGGACAAGACTGAACCATCTGCCAGAGAGGCCTGCACCACCTGCCAGACATGCCGAAACCACTTTCCAGACTGTCTGTTGCAGATGCCAGAACCGCCCACTGGACATGGGTGAACCAGCTGCCTGCCACGATGGAACGAACTGCTGGAATCTTGGAACCACCAATGGGACACTCTGGAACCACCCACCAGAGACTCGAGAATCAGGGCCAGGACATGCCAGAAGTACCCACAGGACACACTGGAAGCACCTGACTGACATGCAGGAACCACCTTCTGGACACGGTGGAACCATGACTATGGCACTCCAGAACCAACTCCTGGACATGCCGGAAGCACCCAACTGACACGCCGGAACCATCTTCCAAACGTAGAAGAACCACATGCCAGACACACAGGAACCACCTGCCAGACACGTCAGAACCACCTGTTGGATATGCCGGAATCAGGTGCCAGATACACTGAAACCACCTGCTGAATACACCAGAACCAGGTGCCGGACACGCCACAGACACCTGCCAGACAAGCCAGAACCACCAGCCTAACATGCCAGAACAACCTGCTGGACACGCCAAAATCACCTGTAGTTCCGGCGTGTCCAGCACATGGTTCTGGCATATCTGAGAGGTGGTTCCGGCATGCCAGGCATGTGATTTCAGAGTATCCGTGAAGTGGTTCTGGTGTATCTGGCAGGTGATTTCGGTGCTCTGTTGTGTCCAGGACCTGGTTTTGGCATGTGTGACACCTGTTTCTGGTGTATCCAGGAGGTGGTTCTCACAAGATTGGCAGGTGGTTCAGGCTGGTCTAGCAGGTGGTCCTGGCATGTCGGGCACCTGGTTCCAGTGTGCCTGGCATGTGGTTCCGGATTGTCCATCAAGTGGTTCAGGCTGGTCTAGCAGGTGATTCAGGTGTGTGTGGCAGCTGTTTCAGGCATGTCCGGCACCTGGTTCTGGCCTGTGCCAGACCTGTTTCTGGTGTATACATCACATGGTTTAGGAGTGTCCAGCACATGGTTCTGGCATATTCAGCAGTTGGCTTCAGTATCCTGGGCGCCTGGTTCTGGCGTATCTGACAGTTGGTTCCGTGGTGTCTGGCAGTTGGTTCCCGTGTGTCTTGTGTGTGTGTTTCCAGTACATTCTTAAGGTGGTTCCTGCGTGTCTGGCTGGTGGCTACTGTGTATCCGGGACCTGATTCCGGCGTGTCCAGTTGGTGCTTTCAGAGTGTCCTGGTATTGGTTCCGGCGTGTCTGGCAGTTGGTTCCCACATGTCCGGTGGGTGATTCTGGCGTGTCTGGCAGGTTGTTCTGGCCTTTGACAGAAATTGGTTCTGGCATATCCAGGACCTGGTTCTGGTGTATCCGGCAGGTGATTTTGGTGTGTCTGGCAGGTGGTTCCGGTGAGTCAAGCAGGTGGTTCTGGCGTGTTCGGCAGGTGGTTCAGGCGTGCACAGCAGGTGGTTTAGGTCTGTCCAGGAAGTGGTTCCGGCATGTCTGGCACATGGTTCTGGCTTATTTGGCAGGTGGCTTCAGCGTACCACGTGCCTGGTTCCGGCGTATCTGACAGTTGGTTCCATGGGGTCTGGCATGTGTTTCTGGTACATTCTAAAGGTGGTTCCTGCATGTCCGGCAGATGCTTCAGTCTTGTCTGGCAGTTAGATCAGTCATGTGGGACACCTGGTTCTGGCGTGTGCTGCGCCTGTTTCTGGCGTATCTGGCAGGTGGCGCTGGCGTGTCCGGCAGGTGGTTCCATTATGTCTGGCACATGGTTCCCGGGTATCATGCAGGTGATTTTGACGCATCCTGTGGGTTGTCCCAGCGTGTCCAACACCTGGTTCTGGCATGTCCAGGAGGTAGTTTTAGCGAATCAGGCACCTGGTTCCAGCGTATCCAACAGGTGGTCCTGGCATGTCTGGTAGGTGATTCTGGTGTGTGCGGCACATGGTTGCGGTGTATCTGGCAGGGGATTTCAACGCGTCCAGCAGGTGTTTCCAGCATATCTGGCACCTGGTTCTGTCATGTTTTGCAGGTTTTTCATTCATTACCTGCACCTGTTTTTGGCGTGTGCAATACCTGTTTCTGGATTATACTTCAGGCAGTCCCAGTGTGCCCAGCAGGTGGTTCTTGCAAGTCGGGCATGTGGCTCAGGCACGTCCAGCAGGTGGTTCTGGCGTGTTGGACACCTGGTTCCAGCATTTCTGGCAGGTGGTTCCGGACCATTCAGCAGGAGGTTGCACCATGTCCCCTACCTGATTGCGACGTGTGTTTTGCGTGGTTCTCGTGTGTCTCTGTAGTGCCTCCAGTGTGTCCTGCAGGTGGTTCTGGCACATGTGGTCAGTTTTCCTGGCGTATAAGGAGCTTGGTTCCAGCCGTCAGTCGAGTCTGGCTGTTGGTTGCAGCTTATCCAGGGGTGGGTCTGGCATCTCCACAAGGTGGTTCCAATGTGTCCAGCAGGTGATTCCAACATGTCTTGTGGGTGGTTACGGCACATAACCCTAGGCCAGATATAATTAAATGATACATTGGATATGCCAAACCACTTGCTGGAAACACCCAGACCACCTGCTGGACACCCCCAAAGCACTTCCCAGAGAGGAGCAAATCAGATGTCTGGCACACCCAAACCATCTTTTGGGCACATCAGAACCGTATTTCAGAAATGCCTGGAGAGGTCGGCCATGCCATGTGCCATGCCATGTGCCAGGTGCACCTGGACCAGCTGACTAACAGGCCTGAACATCTTGCCAGACTTGCCAAACTACCCTCTGGCCATACCGCAACCATCCACCAGAAACGCCTGAACCACCTGCCTGACACGCTGGAACCAACTGCTGGAAACATGGGAGCCACCACCTGCAAACTCTGGAACCAACCCCAGAGAAGCAAGAATCAGGTCCCGAACATGCCGGAAGCACCTGCCGGACATGGTGGGACAACCTGCATGAACTGCCAGAATCACCCACCAAACACAATGGAACCACCTTCCTGACACGCCAGAAGAACCTGTCTGACACGCTGGAACCACCTGCCAGGCACGATGGAATCACATTTTGGACATGCTGGAACCACCCTAGAACATGCTGCAACAAACTGCCAGAGATGACTGATCTACCTGCTGGACAGAACTGATCCACCTGTCAACCATGGCTGAACCAGCAGCTGGACACAGCAGAAACACCTGCCTGACACCCCAGAACCACCTTCCTGACAAGCTGGAACCACAGGTCGGATACAGCAGAAGTAGGTGCCAGACAATGCAAATGCACCTGCCAGATATGCCAGAACCAGGTGCCAGACATACAAGAACCACCCTCCAGACATGCCAGAGCTAACTGCCAGACATGCCTAAACCACCTGTTGGGTATGCCAGAACCAGGTGCTGGACACACCAGAACCACATGCCGAACAATCTGGAACCGCCTGCCAGACACGTCAAAACAACCTGCTGGACATGCTGAATTCACCTGCCACACATGCTGGAATCATCACCCAAACATGCCAAAACCACCATCTGACATGATGGAATCAGGTCCTGGACACGACATAGCCAGATTCAGGGCACACCGGAATCACATGCCAGACATGTGGGCACCAACTGCTGGACACCCCGGAAGCACTCACCTGACACGTTGGAACCACCTTCCAGACATACCGGAAACTCATGCCAGACACTCAGGAACCCCCTGCCTGACATGCTGGCACCACCTGAATGACACGCCAGTACTACTGGCAGGGCATGCCAGAACCACCTGCCGGACAAAGATGAACTACCTGCCAGACAAGACTGAACCACCTCCCAGATATTCCTGAATCACTTGACAGATAATCTGGAACCACATGCTGGGCATGCAAGAACCACATGTCAGATATGCCAGTACCAGGTGCCGGACGCCCCAAAACCACCTTCACGACAGGCCTGAACCACCTTCTGGACAGGCCTGAACCACCTGCTGGACATGCGCAACCATCTGTTGACTTGCCGGAACAACCTGCCAGACACACCGAAATCCCTTCCTGGATACACCAGAAGCATGCCATTATATGCCGGAACAACCCAACAGACATCCCAGAATCAACTGTTGGACACTCCAGAAGCACCCACTGGACACGCCGGAGCCACCTTCTGAACATACCGGAATCACATGCCAGACACCTGCCAGACATGCCAGAACCACCTGTTCTATATGCGGGAACCAGGTGGCAAATACACTGAAACCACCTGCCAAATACACCAGAACCAGGTGCCGGACATGGCAGATACACCTGCCTGAAAAGTACAAATCAGCTGTCGGTTAAGCTGAAACCCTGTGCCGGACATGCCGAAACCATCTGCCAGATACGCCAGAAACAGGTCCAGCACAGGCCGGACCCCGGTGCCGGGCAAGCCTGCAACTGCTGCAGGACTAGCCTGAACCATCTGCTAGACCACCCTGAACCACTTTACGGACATTCCAGAACCAAATGCCGGTCATGCCAGAACAAGCTGCCTGACACACCAGAACACACTTCCACACAGGCCGGAAAAGCCTGTGGTACATGCCTAAATCACCAGCCAGACACACAGGAACCACCTCCCAGACATGCCAAAACCACCACCTGAAATGAGGGAATCAGGTCCTGAACACACCGTAGTCACCTGCCTGATACCACGCAAACACCTGCCAGACACACCAGGACAACCTGTCGGATATGGCAGAACCATGGCCAGACACCCTGAAACCACTTGCCAGAGATGGCAGAACTAGGTGCCAGACACGCCAGAACCACCTGCCAGACAGGCCAGAACAACCTGCCAGACACACCAAAATCACCTGCCGGATACGCCAGAACCAGGTCCTGAATACACCAGAAGCAACTTCCACAGAGTCTGGAAAAACCTGCTGCACATGCTGAAATCACCTGCCGGACACTCCGGAACCACCACCTAGACATGCAAAAACCACTACCCAACATACAGAATCAGGTCCTGGACACACTGGAATCACCCTCCGGACATGCAGGAACCAAAAGCCGGACAACCTGGAAGCACCCACCTGACACATCACAACCACCTTCCAAAAATACCGGAAACTCATGCCTGACACACAGGAACCCCAAGCCTGACACACTGGAACCACCTGAGTGACACGCCAGTACCACTGGATGGACATGCCAGAACCACCTGCCAAACAAGCTGAACCACCTGCCAGATACGCATGAACCACTTGATGGACAATGTGGAACCACATGCCGGGAATGCAGGAACCACATGTCAGATATGCCAGAACCTGGTGCTGGAAGTGCTGAAACCACCTTCTGGACAGGCCTGAACCCACCTGCTGGACACGCATGAACGACCTGCTGGGCACACCGCAACCACCTGCTTGACTCGCTGGAACCATCAGCCAGATAGGCCAAAATTATCTGTCAGATATGCTGGAACCAGGCCCCTAGATGCCAGAACAACCCAACAGACATGCCAGAACCACCCGTCGGACACACTGGTACCACCACTCAGACACGCCAGAACCACCCACCAGACATGCCAGAGCTAACTGCCAGACACGCCAGAAGCACCCACCGGACACGCCAGAACCACCTTCCGAACATAACAGAACCATATGCCAGATACCCCTGCACCACATGCCAGACATGCCAGAACCACCTGTTGGATATGCCTGAACCAGGTGCCAGGTACACTGAAACCACCTGCCGAATATGCCAGAAACAGGTGCTGGACATGGCGGAACCTGGTGCCCTAAGTGCAGAGCCACCTGCTGGACACAACTGAACCACCTGCCAGACTTGTGCGAACCACCTGATGGACATGCTGGAATCACCTGCTAGATATGCTAGAAAAAGGTGTCACACACGCCGAAACCAGGTACCGGACATGAGTGAACAACATGCCAGACACGCTGGAGCCATCTGACGGATATGCCAGAAACAGGTGTCACACATGCTGAAAGCAGGTGCTGCACACGACTGAACCAAGTGACGGAACAGCCTGAACCACCCGCTCGACACACTGTAACCAACTTCAGGATGCACTGGAACCATCTGCTAAACATGCCGGAAGCACCTGCTGAGCACGCTGGAACCAGGTGCTAGACACACTGGAACTGCCTACTGGACATGCCAGAAACACAGGCAAGACACAATTGAAGGACACACCAGACATGCCGAACCACTTGCCAGAAACACCCGGACCACCTGCCGGACACCCCCAAAGCACCTCCTGAATAGGACTGAATCAGATGCCAGACATGCCCAAACAACATTTCGGACACATAAGAACCATGTTTCAGAAATGTGTGGAACACGGGATGGCCATGCCAGGACCAAGTGCCAGATGCAACTGGACCACCTGACAGACATGCTTAAACAACCTGCCGGACACACTGGAACTACCCACCAGACATACTGGTACCATCCACCAGAAAAACCTGAACTACCTGCCTGACACGCTGGAACCAACTGCTGGGCACGTCGGAACCACCACCCAGACACTCTGGAACCATGCACTGGAGATGCCAGAATCAGGTCCTGGACATGCTGGTACCACCTGCAGGAACTGGCAGAATCAGCTGCTGGACACGGTGGACCACCTTCTGGAAACGCCAGAACCATCTGCTGGACACAACGGAACCACCTTCTTGACACACTGGAACCACCCCTGGATATGCTGCAACCAACCACTGGACATGACTGATCCACTTGCCGGACAGCACTGATCCACCTGGCAAACACGGCTCAACCACCAACCGGACACACCAGAACCACCTGCCTGACACCCAGGAAACACCTGCCTGACATGCCGGAACCACCTGTAGGATATGGCAGAACCAGGTGCCGGACACTGTAAAACCACCTGTGGGATACGCCAGAAGCAGATGCCGAACACACCACAACAACCTGCTTCACATGCCAGAACCACCTGCCAGACATGCCGAAACAACCTGCTGGACACACTGAAATCACCTGCTGGATATGCCAGAACCAGGTCCTGAATACGCCAGAGGAAACTTCTGCACAGACTGGAAAAACCTGGCGTACATGTCGAAATCAACTGCCGGACATGACAGAACCACCACACAGACATGCCTAAACCACCACCCGACATGACGGAATCAGGTCCCGGACGTGCCATAGCCACCTGCCAGACACGCTGGAATCACCCACCGGACATGTGGGAAACAACTGCTGGAAACCCTGTAAGCACCCACCAGACACATTGGAACCACCACACAGAAACGCCAGAACCACCAGCCACACACGCTGGAACCAACTGCTGGACACCCTGGAAGCACCCTCTGGAAACGCTAGAACCACTTTACTAATGTAAAAGAACCACTTGCCAGACATACCACAAACACCTGCCAGACACACCGGAACCACCTATTGGATATGCCAGAAGCAGTTGCTGGACATGGTGGAATCTGGTGCCCTAAGGCCAGAACCACCTGCTGGACACGCCCGAAACACTTGCCAGACTTGCGTGTACCACCAGCCGGACATACCGGAATCACCTGCCAGATACGCTAGAAAAAGGTGTCACACATGCTGGGACCAGGTCTTGGACACGACTGAACCAAGTGACAGACAAGCCTGAACCACCTGATGAATTCATCGTAACCACTTTTAGGATGCGCCAGAACCATCTGGTGGACATGCTGGAAGCATCTGCCAAACACCCTGGAGCCAGGTGCCAGACACACTGGAACCGCCTGCTGGACACGCCAGAACCCCAGGCCAGACATACTCCAAGGACATGCCGGCCATGCCAAACCACTTCCTGGATACACCCAGACCACCTGCTGGACAACCCCAAAGCACCTCCCGGAGAGGATTGAATCACATGCCAGACACTCCCAAACCATCATTCAGACACGTCAGAACCACGTTTCAGAAATGCCTGGACCACGGAATGGCCATGCCTGGACCATCTGCTGGATGCACCTTGACCAGCTGACAGACACGCCTGACCCACCGGCCGTACATGCCAGAACCACCTGCTTGACTCACCAGAACCACCTGCCCGACACGACAGAACCACCTTCTGGACACACTGCAACCACCCCGGGGTATGCTGCAACCCACCACCCGACATGACTGATCCACCTGCTGGACAGCACTGATCCACCTGTGAAACACGGCAGAATCACCAGCCTGACACCCCAGAACCAACTGCCAGACATGCCGGAATCACCTCTCACATATGGCAGAATCTGGTACCGGATACCCTGAAACCACCTGCCGAATATGCCAGAACCAGTTGCCAGACATGGTGGAAACACCCGGTGGCCACGTCCAAATCACCTGCTGAATACACCGAAACCATCTGCCGGACACAGCCAAGCCACCTCTTGGATGCGCTGGAACCATCTGCTGGTTACGCCAGAAACAAGTCCAGGGAAGGCCAGAACCAGGTGCTGGACAAGCCTGAAGCAGCTGCCATACCAGCCTGGACAACCTGCTGGACCAGCGAGGACCACTTTATGGACATTCCAGAACCACATGCCAGACGTGCTGGAACCAGGTGCCCGACACACCGGAACCACCTGATGGACATGCCTGGACCACCTGCCAGGCTTGAGGGAAACACCTGCCAGACATGCCAGAACCACCTGCCGGATACGCCAGAAACAGGTGTTGCACACACAGAAACAAGGTGCCGGACACGACTGAACCAGCTGCTGGATATGCCAGAAACAGGTGTTGCACATACCAGAAGCAGGTGCTGGACATGACTGAAGCACCTCCCAAACAAGACTGAACCAGCTGCTGGACATGATTGAACCAACTGCCTGATGTTCCGTAACCACCTTCAGAATGCGCCAGAACCATCTGGTGGACATGCCGGAACCATCTGCCGAACACGCCGGAACCAGGTGCCAGACACACCTGGACCACCTGCCGGGACCTGATTTTGGTGTCTCCGGCAGGTGTTTGCAGATTGTCCAGGTAGTGGTTCCGACTTTTACAGCGGTTGGTTCCAGAGTGTCTGGGAGGTGGTTCAGGCGTTTCTGGTGGACGCTGGGCGTATGTCCGGCGGGTAGTTCCAGAGTGTCCAGCAGGTTGTTCAGGCATGTTGGGCAACTGGTTCTGGATTGTCCATAAAGTGGTTCAGGCTGGTTTAGCAGGTGGTTCATGCGTGTCCGCCACTTGGTTTTGGCCTGTGCTGGACCTGTTACTGGTGTATCCCTCACATGGTTCCATCATGTCTGGCACATGGTTCTGGCATATTCGGCAGGTGGCTTCAGCGTACCGGGTGCCTGGTTCCAGCGTATCTGACAGTTGGTTCCATGGTATCTGGCAGGTAGTTCCTGTGTGTCTGGCAGGTGGTTCTGGTACATTCTTAAGGTGGTACCGGCATGTCCGGCAGGTCGCTGCTGTGTGTACGGGACCCGATGCCATTGTGTCGGGTTGGTGCTTTCAGAGTGTCTGGGTGTTGGTTCCGGTGTGTCTGGCAGTTGGTTCCCACATGTCCGGTGGGTGATTCCGGCGTGTCCGGCAGGTGTTTCCCACGTTTTATGGAAATTAGTTCTGGCATATCCAGGACGTGGTTCCAGTGTATCTGGCAGGTGATTTTGGTGTGTGCGGCAGATTGTTCCGACATGTTAGGCTGGTGGTTCCGGCTTGTGTGGCAGGTGTTTGTGGGGTGTCCGGCACCTGGTTCTGGCATCTTCGGCAGGAGGTTTCAGTGTATCTGGCACCTTGTTGCGTCATATCCAACAGGTGGTTCCGAAGTGTCTGGCAGGTGGTTCCTTGTGTCTGGCATGTGGTTCTGGTACGTTAGGAAGATGGTCCCAGCATGTCCGTTGGGTGCTTCCGGCATGTGCAGGAGTTGGTTCTGGAGTGTCAGAGTCATGGTTCCAGTGTGTCCGGCGGGTGGTTCCAGGTGGATCTGGCGTGTCCAGTGGGTGCTTCAGGTGTGTCTGGAGTGTCATTCAGGCATGTCTGTGTGGTGGTTCGAGAGTGTCCGGCGGGTGGTTCCCACGTGTCTGTCAGGTTTTTCCGGCGTCTAAGGGGCCTGGTTCCAGCATATCCGGCAGGTGATTTTGTCGTGTCCGGCAGGTGGTTCCAGCGAGTCAAGCACGTGGATTTGGCATGTTCGGCAGGTGGTTCAGGTCTGTCCGGGAGGTGGTTCCGGTGTGTCCGGCACATGGTTCTGGCATATGTGAGAGGTGGTTCTGGCATGCCCTGCGTGTGATTGCAGAGTGTCCATCAAGTGGTTCTGGCATATCTGGCAGGTGATTTCGGCGTGAGTCAGGTGGTTCTGGCATGTCCTGCAGGTGCTTCTGGCGCGTTCTGGACCTGATTCTCACATCTGTGGTGGGTGGTTCCAGAGTGTCCAGATGATGGTTCCGATGTGTCCAAAAGTTGGTTCCAGCCTGTCAGTCAGGTGGTTCTTCTGTGTCTGGAATGTCATTCCCTGTTGTCCTGCATTTCGTTCTGGTATGTATGATGATTTGTTCAGGAGTGTCCAGAATTTGGTTACATCGTGTCCGGCTTGTGGTTCTGGCATTTCAGTCACATGGTTCCGTCATGTCTGGAGCATGATTCTGTTTTGTCTGACCTGTGGTTCCAGCGTGTCCGTTGACTGGATCAGGGTTGTCTGTCGGCTTCTTACTTCCTGTTCAACAGGTGTTTCTGGCATGCCCATGAACTGGTTCCTGTGTGTCTGGCAGGTGGTTGTAGTTTGTCCACCACATTGTTCCAGCACGTTTGGATGGTGGTTGTAGGGGGTCCGGCAGATGGCTCAGGTCTCTCCAGCAGGTGGTTCAGGTTGCCTGGCAGGTGGTTGAGTCATGTCCAGCACCTGGTTCTGGCTTATCTGGCAGATAGTGCTGGCGTGCCCGGCAGGTGGTTCTGGACTGTCCACCAAGTGATTCAGGCGTATCGGGCAAGTGCTTCATTCTTCTCTGACAGGTGGTTCAGGCCTGTCCAGAAGGTGGTTCTGGCGTGTCCAGCACCCAGTTCTGGCATATCTGACTGGTGGTTCCGGTGTGCCCAGCATGTAGTTCCAGAGTGTCTGTCAAATTTTTCAGGCGTATCCGGCAGGTGGCTCTGTCTTGTCTGGCAGGTGGTTCAGTTTTGTCTGGCAGGTGGCTCCGGCATGTCTGGCCAATGGTACTGATGTGTCATTCATGTGGTTCCAGTGAGTCCAGCAGGGGGTTCCTGTGTGTCTGGCATGAGTTGCCGGTATGTCTGTAAGGTGGTTCTGACGTGTCCAGTGGGTGCTTCCGGGGTGTCTGGCAGTTAGTTCCTGCATGTCTGGTGGGTGATTTGGCGTGTCCAGGAGCTGATTCTGTCATGTCTGGTTGGTGGTATCAATGTTTCCGATGGTGATTCTGGCATGTCCGGCAGGTTTTTCTGGCCTGTCTGGAAGATGATTCTGGCGCATTCTAGACTTGATACCAGCATGACCAGCAGGTGATTCACACAAGTCTGGCAGGTTGTTCAGGCTTGTCCAGCAGGTGGTTCTGGTGTTTCCGTCACCTGGGCCTGGCATATCCAACGTGTGGTTCCAACGTGTCCGGTGTTTGCTTCTGGGGTGTCTGGCAGTGGATTCCTACATTTCCAGTGGGTGATTCTGGCATGTCCGGCAAGTGGCTACAGCGTGTCCGAGACCTGATTGCATCGGGATGGGTTGGTAGTTTCGGCATGTCCAGGTGGTGGTTCCAGCATTTCTGGCAGGTATTTCCAGTCTGTCCGGAATTTGGTTATGGCATATCTGGGACCTGGTCTTGGCACATCTGGCCGGTGATTTCAGTGTGTCCAGCAGGCTGCTGCGGCATGTCTGGCAGGTGGTTCTCGCTTTTCTGGCAGGTGGATCTACTGTGTCCGGCACCTGGTTCTGGCATATCCAACAGGTGGTTCCAGAGATTCCGGCAGGTGGATCCAGGGTGTCAGGCAGGTGATTCCGGTGTGTCCAGCTGCTGGTTCAGCCGTGTTTGGTGGGTGGATCAGTGCTATCCAGCAGGTGGATCAGTCGTGTCCGGCGGTTGGTTTCTGCATATCCGGGGGTTGTTCCAGCCTGTCAGTCAGTTGGTTCCGGTGTGTCCAGAAGATGGTTCCGTTGTGTCCGGTGGGTGATTTTCCACTTCCTGTATGTAATTCCAGAGTGTCCAGAAGGTGCTTCCGGCCTGTCCAACACCTGATTCTGGAGTCTCCAATGTCTGGTTCCAGAGTGTCTGGGTGGTGGTTCCAACATGTCTGGCATTTGGTTCTAGCGTGTCAGGCAGATGGTTCACTGCCAGGAGCCATCAGCCTACAAGTTAAGCCTCTGCCTTGTGACACGGTCCAGGAGAGAGATGAGGGGACTCACGGCGACCCTCAAGGGAATCTACCAGACTGCCCTTGCAAAAAGTCTCCCTGGTACTTTTGACTTTCCTGCTTCTGCTTACTCTGTTCTACACCTGGTGGTGTTTCAGGGGAATTCAGCCTGGCCCTGGGAATGAGAATGATACAATACAATATTCTAGGGAAAGTTCTGGGGAAAAACATCTTCTAGGGAAAGAACATTCTGACCCGTCCTTTGGTCAGGTGAAGCGATGGGAGTGGAGAGGGAACAAAGAAATCTGTGGCCCCCACAGATCTCTCTGGGAGGACGGTGGTTGCCACGGCCCATTGAGTCAGGAGGCCGCTGGGGGTAGCCTCCTTGAAGTACAGAATTACAGAAGCTTGACTCCCCTCAGGCCTGCACACAATCCATTGCTCTTAAGACTATTGTCTACCTTACAATCAATTACTCTTAGGACTATTGTCTACCTTGCAAAAACCCGCTTACGTGAGCCAAAGATATGTCCTGGGACTGTTTCATGAAATCATCCTTGCATACCCTGAGCCCTATATAAATCATACATACACAAAATAAAGTTAGACTTGGACACTAAACTCCTTGTCTCACTGCCTGCTCCCTCGCCGACGCCGTCCATCCCTCAGGAGACCCTGTTCGGCTGGGGCTGGACCCCGGCAGTTCACGTGTTTCTGTTGGATGGTTCCGGTGTGTCCAGTGGGTAGTTCTGGCATGTCCGGCAGGTTGTTCAGGCATGTCTGTCAGCTGGTCCAGGTGCATCAAGCACGTGGTCAAGGAATGGCCCTTCTGAGGTCCACATATTTCTGAAACGTGGTTCTTATGTGTCCGAAAGGTGCGTTGGGCATGTCTGGCAGGTGATTCAGGCCTCTCTGGGCAGGGCATTCGGGTGTCAGGCAGGTGGTCCAGGTTGGTCTGGCATGTGGTTCCTGCATGTCTGGCATGTCGTTCCAGTATGTCTGGCCTGTGGTTCCAGTGTGTCCAGCAGGTGGTTCTGGAGTGTCCGGTACCTGGCTCTGGCGTGCTGTGCAGGTGATTCCGGCATGTCCAACTGATGGTTCCAGTGCATGCTGAATTAGATTTTGGTACATCAGGCAGTTGGTCCTGTCGTGCCCACCAGGTGGTTCAGGCTGGTCAGGCAGGTGGCTCAGTCGTGCTCAACACCTGGTTCTGGCATGTCTGACACCTGTATTTGGCATATCAGGCAGGTGGTCCCAGCGTGTCTGGCAGGTGGTTCATGCAAGGCTGTCAGGGGGTTCACGCTTTTCCAGCATGTGTTTCAGTAGTGTCCAGCACCTGGTTCTGGCATGCACAACACATGTTTCTGGTGTATAAGGCAGGTGGCTCCATCGTGTCTGGCAGGTCTTCAGTCGTGTCCGGCACCTGGGTTCAGCATGTGCAAAAACTGTTTCAGGCATATCCAGCATGTGGCTCCAGCATGTCCAGCAGGTGGTCACACTAGGATGTGAGGTGGTTCAGGTGTGTCCAGCAGGTGGTAGTTGTGTGTCAGGGATCTGGTTCCAGCATGCCTGGAATGTCGATCTGGAATGTCAGAATCACCACACACACATGCCAGAACCACCCATCACACTTGCCAGAAACAACTGCTGGGCACGCAAGAAGCACCCACTGGAAATGACGGAACCACCTTCCGAACGTACCAGAATCACATGCCAGACACACATTAGCCAACTGCCAGGCACGCCAGAACCACCTGTTGGATAAGCTTGAACCAGGTGCCGGATACACTGAAACCACCTGACGAATATGCCAGAACCAGGTGTTGGATACAGTGGAACCTGGTGCCCTAAGGCCAGACCACCTGCTGGACAGGCCGGAACCACCTGCCAGACTTGTGTGAACCACCTGCCGGACACACCAGAATCACCTGCCAGATAGGCTAGAAAATGTGTCTCACATGCAGAAACCAGGTGCTGGACATGAGTGAACCACCTGCCGGACATGCTGGAGCCATCTAACTGATATGCCAGAAACAGTTGTCGCACACACTGGAACCATGTGCTGCACATGACCGAACAAAGTGACGGACAAGCCTGAACCACCTGCTGGACATGACTGAACTACCTACCAGACATGCCAGAACCACCTGCCGGATATGCCAGAAACAGGTGTTGAACATGCCAGAAGCAGGTGCTGGACACGACTGAACCACCTGCTGAGCAAGACTGAACCAGCTGCTGGACATGATTGAACCACCTGCCGGATATTCCATAACCACCTTCAGGATGCACCAGAAACATCTGGTGAACATGACCCAACCACCTGCTGAACACGCCGGAGCCAGGTGCCACGCACACCCGGACCACCTGCCAGACACCCCAAAGCACCTCCTGGAAACGCCTGAACCACCTGCCTGACATGCTGGGACCAATTGCCAGACACATCAGAACCACCACAAGGACACTCTGGAACCACCCACAGGAGACAGTAGAATAAGGTCCTGGCACGCCGCAAGCACCTGCCAGACATGGTGGAACCAGATGCGGGACCGCCAATATTGGGTTGGTGGTTTCAGCGTGTCCGTCTGGTGGGTCCAGCGTGTCCGGCAGGTTTTTACAGGACCTGCTTCTGGCATATGTGGCAGGTCATTTGGGCACGTCCAGCAGATTGCTCCAGCGTGTCAGGCAGGTGTCTCTGGCTTGTCCGGCAGGTGGTTCTGGCATGTCTGAGAGGTGGTTCTGGCGTGTCCAGCATGTGATTCCAAAGTGTCCGTCAATTGGCTCTGGCATATCCAGCAGGTGATTTTGGCATGTGAGTCAGGTGGTTCTGGCGTGTCCTGCAGGTGCTTCTGGCACTTTCTAGACCTGATTCTCGCATCTGCGTTGGGTGGTCCAGAGTGTCCAGATGATGGTTACAACTTGTCCGCCAGTTGGTTCCAGCGTGTCAGGCAGGTGGGTCACACATGTCCGGCGGCTGGTTCTGGCGTGTGCCACAGATGGTTCCGGCGCATCCGGAAGGTGGTTTCGGCATGTCTGGCAGATGGTTCAGTCTTGTATGGCAGGTGGATCAGTCGTGTGGGGCACCTGGTTCCGGTGTGTGCTGCGCCTGTTTCTGGTGTATCTGCCAGGTGGCTCTGGCGTGTCAGGCAGTTATGTCTGGCACCTGGTTCCGGGGTATCATCCAGGTGATTTTGACATTTCCTGTGGGTTGTCCAGGCATGTCAGGCAGGTAGTTTCAGGGAATCAGGCACCTGGTTCTGGCGTATCCATTAGGTGGTCCCGGTATGTCTGGTAGGTGATTCTGGCGTGTGCAGCACATGGTTCTGGCGTATCCAGCAGGGGATTTCAAAGTGTCCAGCAGGTGGTTCCAGTGTGTCCAGCACCTGGTTCTGGCATGTCTTGCAGGTGATTCAGTCGTGTCCGGCACCTGGTTTTGGTGTGTGCAATACTGTTTCTGGTGTATCCATCAGGTGCTTCTCACTAGAATGGCAGGGGGTTCAGGCACGTCCAGCAGTTGGTTCTGGCGTGTCGGGCACATGGTTCCAGTGTGCAGGGCATGTGGTTCCAGATTGTCCATCAAGTGTTTCAAGCTGTTCTAGCAGGTGGTTCAAGTGTGTCCGGCAGGTGTTTCAGGTGTGTCCGGCACCTGGTTCTGGCCTGTGCTGGACCTGTTCCTGGTGTGCCCATCACATGGTTCTGGGGTGTCTGGCACATGGATCTGGCATATTCAGCATGTGGCTTAAGGGTACCGGGCACCTGGTTCTGGTGTTTCTGACAGTTGGTTCCTGTGTGTCTGGCATGTGGTTCCACTATGTTCTGAAGGTGATTCCTGCACGTTCTGAAGGTGGTTCCCGCGTGTCCGGCAGCTGGCTACCGTGTGTCCGGGACCTGATTCCGTCGTGTGCTGTTGGTACTTTCAGAGTGTCCAGGTGTTTGTTCCGGCGTGTCTGGTAGTTGGTTCCCACATATGTCTGGCAGGTTATGCCAGCCTTTTCCGGAAATTGGTTGTGGCATATCCAGGACCTGGTTCTGCTGTATCCGGCAGCTGATTTTGGAGTGTCCGGCAGGTTGTTCTAGTGTGTTAGGCTAGTGGTTCCGGCTTGTGTGGCAGGTGTTTGTGGCTTGTCTGGCACCTGGTTATGGTGTATTCGGTAGATGGTTTCAGGGTATTTGGCACGTGGTTTCGGCATATCCAACAGGTGGTTCCGAAGTGTCTGGCATGTGGTTCTGGTATGTTTGGAAGATGGTTCTGGTGTGTGCTTTTGGTGCTTCTGGCATTTCCGGGAGTTGGTTCTGGTGTGTCAGAGTCATGGTTCCAGTGTCTCCAGCTGGTTGTTCCAGGTGATTCTGGCGTGTCCAGTGGGTGTTTCCAGTGTGTCTGGCTGGTTGTTCTGGCATGTCTGTGTGGTGGTTCCAGAGTGTCCAGCAAGTGGTTCTGGTATGTCTGTCACTTTTTTCTGGTGTATAATGGGCCTGGTTCCAGGGTATCTGGCAGGTGATTTTGGTGTGTCTGGCAGGTGGTTCTGGCCAGTCAAGCAGGTGGTTCCAGTATGTTCAGCAGGTGGTTGAGGTGTGTCCAGCAGGTGGTTCATGTCTTTCAGGGAGGTGGTTCCAGCATGTCTGGCGCGTGATGCTGTCATATCTGAGAGGTGGTTCTGTCATTCCCAGCATGTGATTCCGGAGTGTCCGTCAAGTGGTTCTGGCATATCAGGCAGGTGATTTCGGCATGTGAAGCAGGTGATTCTGGTGTGTCCTGCAGGTGCTTCATGTGAGTTTTGGACCTGATTCTCGCGTCTGAGGTGGGTGGTTCCTGAGTATTCAGATGATGGTTCCAACGTGTCTGACAGTTGGTTCCAGCATCTCAGGTGGGGGGGGGTCACACAAGTTCAGCAGGTGGTTCCGGCGTGTGCCACAGGTTCCTGCACACCCAGAAGGTGGTTTCGGAGTGTCTGGCAGATGGTTCAATCTCGTCTGGCAGGTGGATCAGTCGTGTGGGGCACCTGGTTCCGGCGTGTGCTGTGCCTGTTTCTGGCATATACGGCAGGTGGTTCCCTTACGTCTGGCACATGGTTACAGGGTATCATGCTGATGACTTACACACTTCCTGTGGTTTTTCCAGGCGTATCGGACACCTGGTTCTGGTATGTCTGGCAGGTACTTTCAGCGAATCAGGCAGCTGGTTCCGGGATAGTAAAAGGTGATCTCGGCGTGTCTGGTAGGTGATTCCGGCATGTGTAGCACATGGTTCTGGCATATCCGGCAGGTGATTTCGAATTGTCCGGCAGGTGGTTCCAGTGTGTGCGGCAGCTGGTTCTGGCGTGTCTTGCAGGTGGTTCAGTCATGTCCGGCACCTGGTTTTGGTGTGTGCGACACCTGTTTCTGGTGTATCTGGCAGGTGATTCTCACTAGACAGGCAGGTAGTTCAGGCATGTCCAGCAGGTGGTTCTGGCATGTTGGGCACCTGGTTCTGTTGTGCCTGGCATGTGGTTCTGGATTGTCCGTCAAGTGGTTCAGGCTGGTCTAGCAGGTGGTTCTTGTGTGTCCAGCAGCTGTTTCAGGCATGTCCGGCACCTGGTTCTGACCTGTGCTGGACCTGTTTCTGGTGTATCCATGACATGGTTCCGGCGTGTCCGGCACATGGTTCTGGCATATTTGGCATGTGGCTCTAGGGTACCAGGCGCCTGGTTCCGGCATATCTGACAGTTGGTTCCCTGGTGTCTGGCAGGTGGTTCCTGTGTGTCTGGCATGTGGTTCTGGTAGGTTTGGAAGATGGTTATGGCATGTCTGTTGGGTGCTTCTGGCATGTCCGGGAGCTGGTTCTGGCATGTCAGAGTCATGGTTCCAGTGTGTCTGGTGGGTGGTTCCAGGTGGTTCTGGTGTGTCCGGTGGGTGGTTCCAGCATGTCTGTCAGGCTTTTCCAGCGTCTAAGGGGTCTGGTCCCAGCATATCTGGCAGGTGGTTCAGGCATGTCCAGCAGGTGGTTCAGGTGTGTCTGGGAGGTGGTTTGGCATGTCCAGCACATGGCTCTGGCATATCTGAGAGGTGGTTCAGGCATGCCTGGCATGTGCTTCCAGAGTGTCCGTCAAGTGGTTCTGGCATATCTGGCAGGTGATTTTGGCATATGAGTCAGGAGGTTCTGGCATGTCTTGAAGTTGCTTCTGGCGCATTCTGGACTTGATTCTCATGTCTGTGGTGGGTGGTTCTAGAGTGCCCAGATGATGGTCCTTATGTGTCTGACAGCTGGTTCCAGCTCGTCAGGCAGGTGCATCACACATGTCCGGTGGGTGGTTCCAGCGTGTGCCACAGATGGTTCAGGCACATCCAGAAGGTGGTTTCAGCATGTCCGGCAGATGGTTCAGACTTGTCTGGCAGGTGGATCAGTCATCTGGGGCACCTGGTTCCTGCATGTGCTGTGCCTGTTTCTGGCATATCCGGCAGGTGGCTCTGGTGTGTCCAGCTGGTGGTTCCATTATGTCTGGCACATGGTTCCGGGGTATCATGCAGGTGATTTTAACGTGTCATGTGGGTTGTCCAGGCATGTCTGACACCTGGTTCTGGCATGTCCGGCAGGTAGTTTCAACGAATCAGGCACCTGATTCTGGCATATCTAACAGGTGGTCCTGGCATGTCTGGTAGGTGATTCTGGCGTGTGCGGCACATGGTTTCCCTGTATCCGGCAGGGGATTTTGACGTGTCCTGCAGGTGGTTTCAGCATGTCTGCCATCTGGTTCTCGCATGTCTTTCAGGTGGTTCAGTCATGTCCAGCACCTCGTTTTGGCATGTGCAACATCTGTTTCTGGTGTATCCAGCAGGTGGTTCTCACAAGACAGAGTGGTGGTTCAGGAGTGTCGAGCAGGTGGTTCTGGCATGTTGGACAACTTGTTCTGGTGTGCCCGGCATGTGGTTCTAGATTGTCCATCACGTGGTTCAGGCTGGTCTAGAAGGTGGTTCAGGTGTGTCCGGCACCTGGTTCTGGACTGTGCTGGCCCTATTTCTGGTGTACCCATCACATGGATCCAGCGTGTCCGGCACATGGTTCTGGTGTATTCAGCAGGTGGCTTCAGCGTACCGGGCCCCTGGTTCCGGCATATTTGACAGTTGCTTCCATGGTGTCTGGCAGGTAGTTCCTGTGTGACTCGCATGTGGTTCTGGTACATTCTTAAGGTGGTTCTGGTGTGTCCGGCTGTGCCTGTTTCTGGCATTTCCAGCAGGTGGCTCCACCTGCTAGACATGCCAGAAGCCCCTGCTGCGCTCGTAGGAGCCAGGTACCAGAGACACTGTAACCACCTGCTGGACACGCCAGAAACACAGGCAAGACATAATTGAAGGACATGCCAGACATGCCAAACCACTTCCTGGAAACACCCAGACCACCTGCCGGACACCCCCAAAACATCTCCTGAAGAGGAATGTATCAGATGCCAGACAGGCAAAACCACATTTCGGACACATCAAAACCACGTTTCAGAAATGCCTGGAACATGGGACGGCCATGCCAGGACCAAGTGCCAGATGCAACTGGACCAGCTGACAGACATGCTTGAACAACCTGCCAGACACACCTGAACTACCCACTGGAAATACTGAAACAATCCACTGGAAAAACCTGAACTACCTGCCTGACATGCTGGAACCAACAGCTGGGCACCTCGGAACCACCACCCAGACAGTCTGGAACCATGCACTGGAGATGCCAGAATCAGGTCCTGGAGATGCTGGAATCACGTGCAGGAACCGGCAGAATCACCCATTGCACACAGTGGACCCACTTTCTGGAAATGCCAGAACCACCTGCTGGACACAACGGAACCACCTTCTTGACATGCTAGAACCACCCCTGGATATGCTGCCACCAACCACCGGACATGACTGATCCACCTGCTGGACAGCACTGATCCACCTGCCAAACATAGCTGAACCACGAGCCGGACACACCAGAACCACCTGCCTGGCATCCCAGAAACACCTGCCTGACACACTGGAGCCACCTGTCGGACATGGCAGAACCAGGTGCCGGACACTGTAAAACCACATGCAGGATATGCCAGAAGCAGATGCCAAACACATCACAACCACCTGCCGGGCATGCTGGAACCACCCACCAGACACGCCAGACAACAGGCAGGACAAGCTGAAATCACCTGCTGGATATGCCATAACCAGGTCCTGAATACACCAGAACCAACTTCAATGTCAAAATCAACTGATGGACATGCCAGAACCACCACCCAGACATGCTAAACCACCACCTGACATGACGAAATCAGGTCCCGGACACACCATAGCCACCTGCCAGATACGCTGGAATCACCTGCCAGACACGTGGGAATCAACTGCCAGACACCCCAGACGCACCAGCCAGGCACTTCAGAACCACCACACAGGCACGCCAGAAGCACCAGCCACACACGTCTGAACCAACTGCTGGACACCCTGGAGGCACCCACTGGAAATGCTGGAAACACCTTACCAATGTAACAGAACCACTTGCCAGACACACCGCAAACACCTACCAGACATGCCAGAAACACCTTACCAATGTAACAGAACCACTTGCCAGACACACTGCAAACACCTACCAGACATGCCGGAAACACCTGTTGGATATGCCAGAACCAGTTGCTGGACATGGCGGAATCTGGTGCCCTAAGGCCAGAAAAACCTGCTGGACATGCCCAAAACACTTGCCAGACATGCAAGTACCACCTGCCAGACATGCCAGAATCACCTGCCAGATGTGCTAGAAAAAGGTGTCGCACACACTGAAATGAGGTGCCAGACAAAACTGAACCACCTGCAGGACACCCTGGAGCCACCTACTGGATACACCAGAAAGAGGTGTCGCACATCCTGGAACCAGGTCCTGGACACGACTGAACCAAGTGATGGACAAGCCTGAACCACCTGATGAACTCGTCGTAACCACCTTTAGGATGAGCTGGAACCATCTGGTGGACATGCTGGAAGCCGAGCATGCTACATCCAGGTGCAAGACACGCTGGAACCACCTGTGGGATATGCCAGAACCCCAGGCTACACATTCTCAAAGGACACGCCGGCTATGCCGAACCACTTCCTGGATACACCCGGACCACCTGCCGGACAACCCCAAAGCACCTCCCTGAGAGGACTGAATCACATGCAGGACATGCCCAAACATCATTCGGACACGTCAGAACCACATTTCAGAAATGCCTGGGTCAGGGGACAGCCATGCCTGGACCATCTGGCAGAGGCACCTCGACCAGCTGACAGACATGCCTGACCCACCTGCAGTACACGCTGGAACCACCTGCTTGACTCGCCAGAACCACATGCTGGACACGATGGAACGACCTTCTGGACACACTGCAACGACCCCTAGATATGCTGCAACCCACCACCAGACACAACTGATCCACGTGCTGGACAGCACTGATCCACCCGTGAAACACGGCGGAAGCATGAGCCTGACATCCCGGAACCAACTGTCAGACATGCCGGAATCACCTCTCACATATGGCAGAATCAGGTACCGGATACCGTAACCACATTCTGGGCACACCGGAACAAGGTTATGGATTTTCTGTCAAGTGGTTCAGGCTGGTCTAGAAGGTGATTCAAGGGTGTCTGGCAGCTGTTTCAGGCGTGTCCGGCACCTGGATCTGGCCTGTGCTGGACCTGTTCCTGGCGTATCCATAACATGGTTCCTGCGTGTGTGGCACATGGTTCTGGCGTATTCAGCAGGTGGCTTCAGCGTACCGGGCACCTGGTTCCGTATCTGACAGTTGGTTCCATGGTGTCTGACAGGTGTTTCCTGTGTTTCTGGCATGTGGTTCCGGTATGTTCTGAAGGTGGTTCCAGCGTGTCTGGCAGGTGGCTACAGTGTGTCCAGGACCTGATTCAGTTGCGTGTGGTTGGTGCGCTCACAGTGTCCAGGTGTTGATTCCGGCATGTCTGGCATTCGGTTCCCGCATGTGCAGTGGGGGATTCCAGTCTGTCTGGTAGGTTGTTCCAGCCTTTTCCAGAAATTGGTTCTGGTGTATCCAGGAGCTTGTTCTGGTGTATCTGGCAGGTGATTTTCTTATGTCTGGCAGGTTTTTCCAGCATGTTAGGATGGTGGTTCTGGCTTGTCTGACAGGTTTTTGTGGCATGTCCGGCACCTGGTTCTGGCGTATTCGCCATTGGTTTCAGTGTATCTGGCACGTGGTCTCAGCATATCCAACAGGTGTTTGCGAAGTGTCTGGCAGGTGGTTCCTGTGTGTCTGGCATGTGGTTCTGGTACGTTTGGAAGATGGTTCTGATGTGTCCGTTAGGTGCTTCTGGCATGTGTGGGAGTTGGTTCTGGTGTGTCAGAGTCATGTTTCCGGTGTGTCCGGCAGGTGTTTCCAGGTGTGTCTGGTGGGTGCTTCTGGTGTGTCTGGCAGGTCGTTCTGGCATGTCTGTGTGGTGGTTAAAGAGTGTGCAGAGGCTGGTTCCAGCATGGCTGTTGGGTTTTTCCAGCGTCTAAGGGGCCTGGTTCTAGTGTATCTGGCAGGTGATTTTGGCATGTCTCGCAGGTGGCTCTGGTGAGTCAAGCAGGTGGTTCTGGTGTGTTCGGCAGGTGGTTCAGGTCTGTCCAGAAAGTGGTTCCATCATGTCTGGCACGTGTTTCTGGCATATCTGAGAGGTGGTTCTGGCATGCCCTGCATGTGATTCCCAAGTGTCCGTCAAGAGGTTCTGGCATATTCGGCAGGTGATTTTGGCGTGTGATCAGGTGGTTCTGGCCTCTCCTGCAGGTGCTTCCGGCGCGTTCTGGACCTGATTCTCACGACTGTGGTGAGTGGTTACAGAGTGTCCAGATGATGGTTCCAACATGTCCAACAGTTGGTTACAGCATGTCAGGCACATGGGTCACACTTGTGCGGCGGGTGGTTCAGGCTTGCACACAGATTGTTCCAGCGCACCCAGAAGGTGGTTTCGGCATGTCCGGCAGATGGTTGAGTCTTGTCCGGGAGGTGAATCAGTCGTGTGGGGCACCTGGTTCCGGCATGTACTGCACCTGTTTCTGGTGTATCTGGCAGGTGGTTCCGTTATGTCTAGCACATGGTTCCAGGGTATCATGCAGGTGATTTTGACGTGTCCTGGGGGTTGTCCAGGCGTGTCTGACACCTGGTTCTGGTGTGTCTGGCAGGTACTTTCAGTGAATCAGGCACCTGGTTCCAGCATATCCAAGAGGTGGTCCTGGCATGTCTGGTAGATGATTCCGACGTTTGTGTCACAAGGTTCTGTCATATCCAGCAGGGGATTTTGAGGTGTCTGGCAGGTGGTTCCAGTGTGTCTGGCACCTGGTTCTGGCATGTCTTGCAGGTGGTCAGTCATGTCCATCACCAGGTTTCGGTGTGTGCGACACCTGTATCTGCTGTATCCGGCAGGTGGTTCTCACAAGCCTTGTAGGTGGTTCAGACGTGTCCAGAAGGTGGTTCTGGCGTGTGGGGCACCTGGTTCCGGTGTGCCTGGCATGTGGTTCAGGATTCTCCATCTAGTGGTTCAGGCTGGTCTAACAGCTGGTTCAGGTGTGTCCGGCAGCTGTTTCAGGTGTTTCTGGAACCTGGTTCTGGCCTGTGCTGGACCTGTTTCTGGTGTATCCATCATATGGATCTGGTATGTCCAGCACAGCTTTTGGGCGTGTTCAGCAGGTGGCTTCAGCGTACTGGGTGCCTGGTTCCATCGTATCTGACCATTGGTTCTGTGGTGTCTGGCAGGTAGTTCCTGTGTGTCTGGCATATGGTTCCAGTATGTTCTGAAGGTGGTTCTGGCATGTCCGGCTGGTGGCTACCGTGTGTCCGGACCCTGAATCCTTCGTGTGCGGTTGGTGCGTTCAGTGTGTCCAGGTGTTGGTTCCGGCGTGTTTGACATTTGGTTCCCGCATGCCTGGCAGGGGATTCCAGGCTGCCTGGCAGGTTGTTCTGGCCTTTTCTGGAAATTAGTTCTGGCATATCCAGGACCTGGTTCCAGTTTATCTGGCAGGTGATTTTGGCATGTCCGGCAGGTTGTGCTGGCGTGTTAGGCTGGTGGTTCTGGCTTGTCTGGCAGGTGTTTGTGGCATGGCCAGCACCTGGTTCTGGTGTATTCGGGAGGTGGTTTCAGTGTATCTGGTACGTTGTCTCGGCATATCCAACAGGTGGTTGCAAAGTGTCTGGCAGGTGGTTCCTGTGTGTCTAGCATGTGGTTCTGGTATGTTCGGAATATGGTTCCAGCATGTCCTTTGGGTGCTTCTGGCATGTCTGCAAGGTTGTTCTGGCATGTCAGTGTCATGGTTACAGTGTGTCCGGTGGGTGGTTCCAGGTGGTTCTGGCGTGTCTGGTGGGTGCTTCTGGTGTGTATGGTGGGTCATTCAGGCATGTCTGTATCGTGGTTTCAGAGTGTGCGGCAGGTGCTTCTGGCATGTCTGTTGGCTTTTTCCGGCTTCTAAGGGGCCTGGTTCCAGTGTATCCAGCAGGTGATTTTGGCTTGTCCAGAAGGTGATTCTGGTGAGTGAAGCAGATGGTTCAGGCGTGTCCAGCAGGTGGTTCATGTCTGTCAGTGATGTGGTTCTGGCGTTTCCAGCACATGGTTCTGGCACTCTGAGAGATGGTTCTTTCATGCGCGTCATGTGATTCTGGAGTGTCCATCAAGTGGTTCTTGTGTATCTGGCAGGTGATTTTGGCGTTTGAGTCAGGTGGTTCTGGTGTGTCCTGCAGGTGCTCTGGCACATTTTGGACCTGATTCTCACATCTGCGGTGGGTGGTTCCACTGTTTCCAGATGATGCTTCTGAAGTGTCCAGCAGTTGGTTCCAGCATTTAAGGCAGGTGGGTCACACGAGACCTACCCAAATCATTCGGCTGAGGCATGAATGATTGTCCTTCCACATGCTTAGGAGGAGAGAGACAATAGTATTTTAACCAACCACTCTTTGGAAGTTAAGAAAAAACTCGCTTTCCACAGTGCTCTTACAGCATACCGGGAACCTCTCATGCCGCCCTTGTGCATGGGTGGAGAGAGTGTTCAGAAATCAGCTATGGAAGAAAGGCCAAGTTTGCTCAGCAGAGTCCTACATTGCCCTAAAACTGCAAGGCACAAAACACTGCCTCCAACCCTCAAGGGGAGATGAGCAATAATCCATCTTGCTTCCAGCTCTTTAGGAAGCTGAGAAAGAACTCACTTTCCACACTGTTCTTATAGTGTACCTTGAACATCTCATACAAAGGCACCTGAAATGCTGTTTATTTGGAGCCCTTAACTCATTGCTTTAGAACTTCTGCTTTTGGGGCATTTCAATCTTGCCAACCCGGCTCAGACAAAATGCCTACATCTTCTCCTTAAGCAAAGAGGCTGAGTCCCGAATGATTGTGCTTCCACATGCTTAGGAGGAGAGAGACAATAGGCTTTTAACCAACCGCCCTTGTGCACTGGAGGAGAGAGTTTCAGAAAGCACCTATGGAAGAAAAACCCCTTTGCTCTCAGCCGTGCCCTACATTGCTCTAGAGGTGGAATGCACAAAGCACTGCCTCCATCCCTCAAGGGGAGACAAGACACGAACCATCTTGCTTCCAGCTCTTTAGGAAGCTGAGAAAGAAGTCGCTTTCCACAGTGCTCTTACAGCATACTGGGAACCTCTCATACACAGGCAGTTGAACGCCATTTCCTCCCAGCCCTTAACTCGCTACTTTAGAACTTCTGCTTCTGCCACATTTCCCTCTTGCCAACCCGGCTCAGGGGTAATGGCTACATCTTCCCCTTAAGCAATGGGGCCAAGGCCCATATGATTGTGATTCCACAAGCTTAGGAGGATAGAGACAAGAGACTTTTAACCAACCACCCTTGTGCACTCGTGGAGAGAGTGTCAGAAAGACCCTATGTCAGAAAGGCCCATTTGCTCTCAACCATGCCCTATATTGCTCGAGAGGTGGACTGCACAAAGCACTGCCTCCATCCCTCAAGGGGAGACAAGCCACAAACTGTCTTGCTTCCAGCTCCTTAGGAAGCTGAGAAAGAACTCACCTGCTGGATATGCTCGAACCAGGCACCTTAGATGCTGGAAAAACCCGTCAGGCATGCCAAAAGCACCCGCCGAACACTCTGGAACCACCACACAGACATCCCATAATGACCCACCAGACTCACCGTAAGCACCCACCGGACACACTGGAAACATGAGTCTGACACGCCAGAACCAACTTCCAGACATGCTGGAAGCACCTAACGGACAGGCTGGAACCATCTTCCGAACCTACCAGAACCACATGCCAGACACACAGGAACCACCTGCCACACACTTTGGAACCACCTGTTGGATATCCCAGAACCAAGTACCAGATACACTGAAACCACCTCCCAAATATGCCAGAACCAGGTGCTGGACATGCCACAAACACCTGCCACACAAGCTGGAACCACCATCCTAACACGCCAGAACAACCTGCCGGACGCACCAAAATCACCTGCCGGATACACCGGAACCAGGTCCTGGATACGCCAGTACCAATTTCTGGAAAAGGCTGGAAAATCTGCCAGACACGCCAGAATCACCCACTGGACATGCAGGAACTAATTGCAAGACATGCCGGAAACAAAGCCAGGACACTCTGAAAGCATCAACCGGACAGGATGGAATCAGGTCCCAGACACACTGTTGCAACCTGCTGGACATGCCAGAACCACCTTTCGAATGTACCAGAACCATATGCCAGAGACACAGGAACCACCTGCCAGACACCATGGAACCAACTGTCAGATACACCGGAACCGGGCTCCAGTTTCCTGCATTTATCAGTTCTAATAGGTGTGTAGAAGTATCTCATTGAGGTTTTATATGAAATTCCCGAATGACCTGTGGCGGTGGTCATCTGTCCTCAGGCTCGTTTGCCATCTGTATGTCTTCTTTGGTGAGGGATATATTCAGGTCTTTTGCCCATTTTTCAATAAGGTTGTTTATTTTTTTGTTATGGTTGACTTTTAAGAATTCTTTACATATATCTTGGACATAGTTTCTTTATCATATATCTGTTTTGCGAATATCGTCTGCCAGTCTGTAATTTGTCTTTTGACTCATCGATTTTGCCTTCCACAAAGCAGGAGTTTTTAATTTAATAAAGTCTAACTTGGGGCCGGCCCACTGGCACAGTGGTGAAGTTCACGCACTCCACTTCGGCAGCCTGGGGTTCACAGGTTCGGATCCTGGGTGTAGACCTACACACAGCTTGTCAAGCCATGCCGTGACAGCATCCCACAGGCCAAATAGAGGAAAATCGGCACAGATGTTAGATCAGGGTCAACCTTCCTTACCAAAATAATAAATAAAGTCTAACATCAGTTTTTTTTCATAGATTATATTTTCAGTTTGTATCTTAATAACATAATTCCAGATTCGAGTCCACTTAGAGTTTGTTGCATAATCTTTTTAGAAGTTGCATTGTTTTGCATTACATTTAGGTCTCTGTTCCATTTACTAAAAGTTTGTGAAAGTGTAAATTCTATATCTAGGTTCATTTTTGTAAGAGCTTTAATGAGGTGCAATTGATAGAGAAAGAACCTGACATATCTAATATGTACTATCTGATGACTTCCCCCACATACCAACTGACATATATGTATAAATTTCTCCTTTAGCCTATGACAGGGTGGATCACATTGATTTAATTTTGGAATGCTGATACAACCTTGCATACCTGAAAAAATTTCCTCTTTGTCCTGGTGTATGATTGTTTTACATTGTTGGCTTCAGTTTTCTAATATTTCGTAGAAAACGGTAACTGCTCATTTCTGAGACTTGTTGTTCTCAAGTTTTCCCTACTTTTAAACTCTAGTTTTGCTTTTAGGGTACTGCTGGCCTCATAAGATGAGTTGGAAAGTGTTGACTCTGGTGATATTTTCTGGAACAGATTGTTGGGAGCACTAGGTTTCTGGAGGGAGACCTGGCTGAGGCCCTAAAAGCTGCATCCCACAGCTTTCCCCTTGGATAGACAACAAGCAGGAAATGGTATTCGGCGTCAGGGACCAGAAGCCCAGGGGGATCCAGTCTAGGTCAGAGGTGACCAGGGAGCCCCTAGTGGGCCCGAGAAGGCAGAGTCCTGCCTGCCCATGGTCCATGTCCACAGGACCTTCCTCTGGCCTCGTCCTCTCTATGTGCACGTTTTGAGCTTTTGATGGTATTTTCCCCACTTAGAGCTGAAGCCATTCTGGAGACTGAATCAGAAAACAAGGTCCTAATCTGTGTGCAAGAGAAACCGGGAAAATGTTCCCTCTTCCGGCAGGGTGTCGAAAGGCAGCCACTGTCCTGGGCAGGACGTGTGCTAGGGACAGGCACGTGCTAGTTTGACAGACACGCCCAGCTTAGTGCTTGTGGCTCTGGCTGAGAAAATGCCTCCAACCGCTTAGTCCCAAGAGGTCGGAGGGGCCATCTCTGCTCCTGGACAGGGTGAACCACACTGCAATGATCCTGTCCTCAGCGGGAGGGGGACTTGGGCATGTCCTTCAGTAGCCAGGGAGGGGACTGGCACTTCTCCCTTCTCCACATAAACTGAGCTGCTCACTCTGGGAGATTTCTAAATTCGAGGAGGAATGTGAGTTTCTGGATCTGGTTTCCATGAGTGCTGCGAGCGAAAGACTCACACCTCCACTCCCAGGATTAGAAAGAAGCAACAATTTAATATAATACTCAAACGGAGCATTTACCATTGACAACAAAATAAGGCCCCGCCAAATAGGGAAATAGGTGCTGGGCAAAAGGGGGGAGGGAGAAGAGGGGTTGGTGCCTTCCCTCGTGGCCAACAGGGGACCCCAAGAAATGGATCACAAAGTTCTCCTCATCAGAATCAGGGGAGGTGGCCCTGTGCACCCTGAGTGTCAATGCTGTGTCCCCGCTGTAGCTCAGCTGGTCTCAGGAGGGTCATCGACCACCACCACTGGGCCCTTGGTTGGGGGTCTGGTGTCTGGAGAAAGAGAGGCATTTCCTGAGTGGCCTGCCCTGGAACCACAGTGCACACCCCATCCCGGCCCCCACTGCTCTCTGTGCTCCAGCCCTGTGCTCAGTGCTCAGTCAGCCAACAGCACCCCATCTGTCCCTGACACAGGGGCTGATATTTAGAGTCACCCATTTCACAGAGGAGGAAACCAATCCCAGGAACGTGAGTGCAACCGCCCAGGACAGGACTGCTCAGCAGTGGAGCTGGAACCCAGGGCCAGCTGTCTGCCTCCCCAGGCCCACACTCAGCCTGAATGTTTCCTGAGCCCGTGGATTCAGCCACTGCCGGTCTAGACACTCATTCTGCCCTGAGCGGTTCTTCTTGTGTTTGAAGAAGAGTCGAATCTTTCTGACCCAGTGGTATCGGGGCTCCAGCTGGCAGGACAGGCTGTAGCTACGGGACAGAGCAGAGCTGGGAGCTCTCAGGAGCCACACATCACATGTGCATCCTGGAGCCTGACAGCAGCTGGAGTCGAAGGGCCCCAGGGGTCGCCATGCAACCAGATCTGAGGCTGACCATGGAGCCATGGCCATGGGTTCTGGAGCTGGTCAGCAGAGAGAGTCTGCCCTGCCCTCCCCCAACTCCTGACCCGACTCACCTCTCCTCCTTGCTCAGGGGCTCCACGGCCTGGAACCAGGCCCCAAAGTGCTCGTCGGGCTGCACGGTGTACAGATTTGCAGCCTCCTGGAGCAGCTCGATCTCCTCCATCAGTTTGAATTGCTAGGACAGAGCAAGCACAGGATGCCTACAGGGCCTGAGTGGGGGACCCTGAAGGGCTCGTGGAGGGGTGAGGAAGGGGGCAAGGGGCCAGTCTGGGGCCTTTGCCCACTTGGGAACCCTCCCTCCCTGTGATTCCAGTCAGGACTTGCCTGCTCTCACACTTGGCTCAAAATAGCTCCTCCTCCAGGAAGGAGTCTTTGATGCCAGCCCTTCCCCCACCCACCAATGCCATAGGATCCCTAGCTCTGTATATCGAACTGTGCAAATAAATGTTCCACCCTGGGGATTGGGCCAGAGGGGGTCCTGCCCACTGCGGGGTGTCTCTGATTTCCAACCCCCACCCTCCCCACCGGGAGGCCACAGCCGCTTACTTCATTCCATTTCCGACAGTTGAGCACATTGCCCTGGAAAGCAGACAGCCGCAGTCCATCAGAAACAGCCCCCTTGGCCAGCACTAGCCCCCGT